>NC_057349.1:129787074-134787074 GCF_016509475.1 Prionailurus bengalensis
GCTAAAGTCCAAGTTGCCTGATTGCTGGTTCATTACTTTTCCAGCCATACCAGACAGGTCAGGCAGCACAGCTGTTCCTGCCTTAAACAGGAATCCTCCCTGAAATACCCTCAAATTTTACTTGTGTAAAGTCATTTGGTTCTGTTGTTTCTCAGGTTGTTTTGACAGTTAATTTATGACTCTGACTTTAGGAAATCTGAGGCTGAAGATGACAGTGAGTGGGAAGATGTGGATGATGAGAAGGAAAGAGGTAGAGATGACGATAACTATGGCTCTGCGGGCTCATCAGATGAGGCCATGTCTGTCCCTGGAAAACCTCCTGGGGCTGTAGAAAATCATTTGTTCTGGGAAGAGGAAACTAAAAGTCGCTTTACTGAGTATTCTATAACATCCTCAGTCATGAGAAGAAATGAACAGCTGACTCTTCATGATGAGAGATTTGAGAAGGTAAGGTTCCCAGATAAGGAACCTTTTGATACTGGTTCCTGGTAAATTTCTTATGACATCGGAACTCAAAGCCAAAACTTTCAACATTAGAAATCGCCTGTCTTATTAAAACAGATCACAAAACCATCCTAGTTTTAATTCTGGAAAGAATGCATATAGATCTGAGACAGCTGATAGAACTTCCTGACTTTCCTTAGAGAGGTTTGATATTTTGATAATGAGAGTCTGACTCCAATCCCCAAGATTATGCTGTTTTCCTCAAGCATTGGCCTGAGCATAAACAAAATTCCATTACTTTTCTGTTTTTTTGTGTATGTTTGTTCACTGATATAGCCCCAAGTCTAATGTGGTATCTGGCATATGGTAGGAATTCAGACTGTTCAGCAAATGATGAATGTGTGGATGGTTGGTTTCCTTTAGAGTGAATCTTAAAGGTTCTAACTTTGCTACCTTTTCACTAAGTACCAGTAGGTGAACTGTTACTACAAATAACCTCACTCTTCAGGATTCACATCATCCCATTTACTCTTAACAGAGTTTGAATAATACAGTAAACATCTAAACAAGAATGAAATTTGTAACTAAGCCCCCTTAAAGTCTGCATAATCACTGAATTTGAAAGCATCTGAAGTAAAGATTTCTACCTAGCATTGTTCTCTAAGCTGGACAGAGTGATCATCTTTCACTTTCATTAAATGGCAGCCTATTTTCCACTAAGTGTAAGTCTTAAAGTACTGGGTAAAATGTCTTCCACATACCATTGTAATGGTGCTTGTGATCTCATGGTAGTGCTTAAGTAATTGTGTAGAAAGGAAATTAATGTAAAAACCAGGGTGCTTAGCTGACTGAGTTGGTGGAGCCTGCGACTCATGATCTCAGGGTTGCGAGTTCAGGTCCCACCTTGGGTGTAGAGATTACCTTTAAAAAAACTTAAGGGGCGCCTGGGTGGCGCAGTCGGTTAAGCGTCCGACTTCAGCCAGGTCACGATCTCGCGGCCCGTGAGTTCGAGCCCCGCGTCAGGCTCTGGGCTGATGGCTCAGAGCCTGGAGCCTGTTTCCGATTCTGTCTCCCTCTCTCTCTGCCCCTCCCCCGTTCATGCTCTGTCTCTCTCTGTCCCAAAAATAAATAAATGTTGAAAAAAAAAAAAAAACTTAAAAAAAAAAAGTAACATTTTAAGTGCTGTAGTTTTAAAACATTTTTTTTCATGGTATCTTTTCTCTTTATATACAAGTTTTATGAGCAGTATGACGATGATGAAATTGGAGCTCTGGATAATGCTGAATTGGAAGGTTCCATTCAAGTAGACAGCAATCGCTTAGAGGAAGTCTTGAATGACTACTATAAAGAGAAGGCAGAGAAGTACGTGCCTCTTCCTTGTTCACTTACTTTTTTTTCCACTTTCATTTTTCTGCATGTTTTCTTACGGTCTTAATGGATTTCCATCCATCATTAAAATAGTGTTTATTGTCTCAAATGGAAGGTAGACTCAGCTCAAGACAAAGTAGTATTTTCTAGCTCTTAGTTCCAAAAAGTTTTTAAAAACCATAGCAGAGATAAAAGATGAAAACCAAAGTATAATTGTTTTGCAAGGGTCAGATCCTTGAGAGAGATGGTCTTTAGATTTCTGAAAACACTATTTTCAAATTGAGGAAATCTATTAGATTCAATAAAGCTGAATTTCTCTAGAGAGTGAGTAGGTAAGGATTCTTTCTGTCTTTATTTCTATTTTTTATAGAAGGAAGGGTGATGATTAGATATTGGGTACCAGAGGACCAGAGTTCTAAGTCCATAGTTGAGAGGATACAAGAATGAAAGGAGCATCTTGGTTACGGGGAACACTGCCCATGTCAAAAGAACATTCTGAGAGCTTTATTGATAGGATTATTTTATTGAGAGAAACAAAGTGTTAATGAACGAGGAGACTTCATACCTGAAGTTGGTATGGAGCTCAGAGGCATGACAAGCAGGGTGACTTTTCTTTTTTTCATTTTCAAATAAAGTTTTTAGTTCAACATCTGAATCTAGAAAATCACCCAGTCAGAATCTATATTGAGAAAATGGTATGTTTCCTTCAGTGTTGACTCACATTTTGATATTGAGGTTCAGAAGCTGACTGTAACTTTGGGTGGGAACATACTGAGAACCACTTTCTTTATGGCTCTGACCTGAGAGTCAACAATTGAAGGGCTTGAGGGTTAGAGTGGGGAGGTGCAAGATCACATTCCACTTGAAGAATAAGGTGGTGCTTTTAGCCTCCTTGGCTGAAGAATTCTGACTTCTGATTATATATGCTCTTCTCATCTTTCTGAAATGCCAGGCATTCTGAGAAGTTGATTTTTATGGCTCATAGAAAAATAAGAATTTGTCTCTCCAGCCATATTAGTATAACTTTATGGCCAAATATTTGGCAAATCAACATCCATATTGAGGTGATTTTTCTGCGAGAAACTAATGAAGTGTTTATGTCTGCTGGAAGGGTCTCCTTTTCCGTGATCACTATCACTTGCAGATCCTACAGTGGAACAAGGGCTACATATATTGAGTGAATTGTTTGATCACTTTGGAGAGACAGATTGGGTAATAACTTTTCGAGGCTTTAAGAAGACCATGTTTTAGGAAAGCTCCCATCTTGTTTATTGTAACCTTGCAGAGATCTCTTTTCTCTCAGCGGAATGAACGTTGGGGCTGGGGAGAGCTGGGATTTTTTTGAAATGCTATTGTTTCTGGGGCGCCTGGGTGGCTCAGTCGGTTGGACGTCCAACTTCGGCTCAGGTCATGATCTCACAGTTTGTGTGTTCGAGCCCCGCGTAGAGCTCTCTGTTGACAGCTCAGAGCCTGGAGCCTGCTTCAGAGCCTATCTCCCCCTCTCTCTGCCCCATCCCCGCTGTCACTCTGTCTTTCAAAATAAAGGTACACACACACACAAATTTGAAATACTCTTGTTTCCATAGCTCGTCAAACATCCATACCAGTTTTAGTAACATACAGTATAATAATGGGTGGTGTTTTGTTTTTCCCTCTTGTGCTGCCTTTTTCAAAAACTCAATCAAAAGTTGTGTAAAACTGAATACTCTGGAACCCTTTGAGGATCAGGACCTGCTAATGAATGAACTGGATGGGTCTGAGGAGGAAGAGATTGTTACTGTAGTTCTTGAAGAAGCTAAAGAGAAGTGGGATTGTGAATCTATTTGTAGTAAGTATTTTGGTGTCCTTTTTACTGATAAAGGTATGGTAGTGATTTTAAAGTATTAAATACATCAGTATTTTGAAAAAGTATGTTTTCTGTGAAAATGATTTAGAAAAAGTAATATTCCTGTTACTAAGTTGCAAAAAATTTCAAAACATCTGTAATAAGAGAGACTGCCATTTTGGCCCCCATGCTATAATAACAGAGACTTCTTTAAGGTATGAAAAGATCAAAGTTGGGAAGATAGTAGGAACTCAGTAATGTTTTCTGAATTGAAAGTGTTCGTATCGATACGTGTTTATTTGGTTTTTTTTAAAGGTACATACTCCAATTTATATAACCATCCGCAAATTATCAAGTATCAACCAAAGGTAAGTCTTGGTGTCCTGAGCTACTTGAAGTATGCAATGCAGAAAACAGTGGATGAATCATTTTTTCACGGTAGCTATATCCTTTTGTGGCTGGAAACACTATTGGGAAGAGCAACACATGATATGTCATTAGTGAGCTGTGTGTGTGTGTGAGCTTTTTTAATAGGAATGGGAAATGACCTTAGTATGATTTTTGTTTTTATTTCAGCCCAAACAAATCCAAATATCTTCTAAAACAGGAATACCTCTCAATGTCTTACCTAAGAAAGGACTCACAGCAAAGCAAGTTGAAAGAATGCAGATGATTAATGGCAGTGATCTGCCAAAGGTGTCAACCCAACCTCGATCTAAAAACGAAAGCAAAGAAGATAAAAGAACGAGAAAGCAAGCTATAAAAGAGGAACGCAAGGTGAAGTACTTTTCTCAAATGGAAGATTTACAAAGAGCTTATGGGGGCAGTGGTCATAGAGATTTTCTTTTGTAAAATTAGTCTGCGTTTGTTTGAAGATTTGAATAACACTAATGTATTCTTATACAGGAACGGAGAGTGGAGAAGAAAGCTAACAAATTAGCCTTCAAATTGGAGAAAAGAAGGCAGGAAAAGGAGTTGTTGAACTTGAAGAATAATGTTGAGGGTCTCAAGCTATGACAGTAGAACATTTAGGAAAAGGTGCCTTCCCCATTGGGGTTCTTTGTTATGTTCAGTAACGTACAAGGATCTTCAAAGAGACAAAACTATGTAATCTGCCATTTTTACTAGCAAGTATTTATACGACCAAGTTTTCTGTGCCATCTGTCTTGTAAATATTGTAACATTTAAAAAATATTATAAACGTAGAATATGCTCTGAAATAAATGATGTCACAAATGTGAAATGTTTGGATGAGTTGAAGGAAAACATCTTCATAATGTAAATGGAATTGGTGTATTCTTCATTTATTTGTATGATTGTCCCAGCTGTCTTTTGCAGATGTTCTCAAATATTTCTTTGAAACCTCTCCACTCCTTTTCAGGAGTTAAGTGGTTTAATTTGCTGTATGTAGAAAAGTGACCCCAATAAACCCCATTTTGAAATGCTAAGTGGTAAGAGTTTTCCTGAGAAGATTCCACTGGTAAGAAACTAAGTTTCCCCTGCTGTATGCAAAGGCCTATTTCAAAAGGATGGTAAAACTGAATATTAAGGTTGTTGGGACTCAATTACTGGATGACTGACTTTTGGAATTTAGGAACAGTGAAGACAGGAAGCAGAAGAAGAAATAATCAAGAAAACTTCCTTGGCTTCAGTAAGTACCTGGCTCAAAATCAGAAATATTTACTTCAGTTTAAACTAGAAAGTTTGTCTTTAAAACATTATTTAATGCTTGGAATCGTTCATATTTGATTAAAAGACATAGTTGAAAACTTTCCTTGTTTTTTTGGTGAGGTTTTTGTTTTGTTTTTGGTTTTTTTTTTTTGTTTTTTTCCCCTGTAAAACCTCTTCAAGGCTCAAGCAATGACACCATCACAATTGTTAATTATTTGGTAAACTGTGACTTCCTTGCAACAGATGAGTTGTTAGTGACCCTTGTTCCTGTGTCCATGACTAATGTGTTACCTGGACTGTTCTGGGGGAAAAAAAAAAAAAAAATCCGTGGACGCTGTTGGTCTGAGTTGGGAACAGAATGGCTGAGACAGAAGCATTTTTAGCCGGTGAGCTGCATTTGGTAACTAAATTATTAGAAAGGCTTTTCTATAATTCATTTGATTACAACGTTTCCAAACTTGGTGGGTGTTATTTTGTTCTGTTTGTTTTAAATTGTAAATCTGGGTACTCAAGGATTTTTAAGAGCTGTGAAAACCAGTAGCATTAGGTACTCAACCAGCACTGATACTCAGCAGAAGAGCTTGTCTTTATAGAAATAGACTCTGACTGGGGAGTGTATGTTTAAGTGTCAGTCTGCAGAAGCACAAGGTCAAGTGATGGTTTATGTTAATAACTCTGTGAATGTATTAAATCCTGACAAGATTGACCATTTATTTTGGTAGCTATCTCAGTTGAAGGTATTAAAACCACCAAACCATCAAGAATCTTAGACTTGGAATATTATTTTGACTTGATATTATTCAGATTCCTAAGGAGCCTCTTTTTTTACTATATATATATATATATATATTTTTTTTTTTTTTTTTTTTTTTTTTTAAGTTTGAGAGGGATAGAGAACAAGAGGGGGAGGGGCAGAGAGAGAGGGAGACAGAGAATGCATCCCAGCAGACTCTCCGCTGCCAGTGAAGAGCCTGATGCGGGGCTTGAACTCAACTGTGAGATCATGACCTGAGTCGAAACCAAGAGTCAGATACTTAACCCACTGAGCCACCCAGGTGCCCCACCTTAGGAGCTTCTCATATCACTTCACTTGATTCAACACATTTAAATCAGCTCATGTTATATTTTGCAGTCAAGGAAAGGTGACTACAAGCCATGAATCTTGCTGACGTATTATTGTGACTTAGGCTGGTTATCCTCCAAATGTAAAGATCATCTTTCTATTCTAGAGAGCAAAATTTACATATTTTGGGTTATTGTGTAAAATTTTGGAGTATTTATTATTTGAGTTATTTATAAACAATGGTTGGGAACTTAACAGAAGGTCCTTGTGAATGTTGAGTCCAGAGCGATAAGGGGGCTTTTGCCTTCAGAGACCACATTATCTGTGGAGGCAGGGTGTACAGCAGAATCTGACCACACAAAGTCACTGATAAGTACCACTTGAAATGGGGATCTTGGTACTTGCTGTTCCCCTTGAAGGGCTTACCTCAAATAAAGTTTACTTAAGGTTGGTTTTCAGTTGTCGCCTCCAACTATAAGCTTTCACCTGACCATATTTAAAAATAGCAACATCCCTCCCCCGCATTTTTTACGCTCCTTCCCTGCTTTATGGTCTCCATAGCATGTGTTGGCATCTTGTTTTTCATTCTCTCACTATGGCAGGGAATTTTTGCTGCTTTATCTGCATGGTCTAAAACAACTTGTGGCATTTGATAAATGTTCACTAAGGAGTATATAAATGAATGGGTAGGGAAGACATTTCACCACTGCTTAAACTTGGAAGGAACGCTAGGACCTAAGCCTCCAGGTTAGCTAGGAGAAAAAAGGCCTGAGGCATCCCAGGTAGAGGGCAAAGTCATGAAGAATTTGCCTGCTGTACTGGAAGCCCCTATTTTGTATGAGCTTACTTTTTACTTGTTATAAAGTCACTTTCAGATACTTCAAAACTGTTGATTTACAAGTTTAAGTATCAAGAGCTATTACCACTTGTGTATATTGTTGTGTGGCCCATTGTATCCATACCTCCATTGTGATGTCATCAAATCATCTCAGGTAAAGGACAGACAGCTCCAGCCAGCTTGTAACTTTACTATTATCAGTACATTTATGTCGCTTTTTCTTGCACATTGATTAGTATGTTTTATCCACCTTGGTTGTTACAATGAAGAATCAGGATAAGGTAAAAATTCTAACGGCCTTTTTTTTTTTTTTTTTTTTTTTTTTTTAAGAAATAGAACATAGCAACCTGTGGTTCCATCCTCAATTTCATTCCACTCTTTCCCCTCAGGAACTCTTAAGTACTGTCTAGATTATATTAATCATCACCTGTATGGTATTCCTAAATACAATATCTTGTGTAGTGTAGTTTTGAAACACTAATCTGGCTTTATGAGGGTAGTAGTTACTACCAGTTGATGAAGGCATGCTTGAGCTGAATGGTCTCTGAGCCTGAGTTCCACGTCTAGAATTTACAAGAGCCCCAGGTGGAGATGTCATTGAGCCAGATGATGAGTGAATCCTAGGGAACATAAGTCCCCTCAGTTGACACATCTTGGATCTCCTGCATAAATATGCTTAGTGGCTGAATGCTCATTTTATATTTTCTGCTTCTAAGGTCACCGTGATCTGAAGATCAATGCAGAACTTTCCTGTGGAGTGAAATGGGTGTCCTCAGCTCATGTAGATGTCAGAATGGGAAGGGAAGAACAAGCACTCTAATGGGACATGGTCAAATAAACCAAGTATAGAACAGAATGGGAGCCAGATACACTAGGACATACTGTCCTCCCATTAAAAGGCAATGAATATCTTCCTCACAGCAGCCTTCAACCTGGCAGTTTTTCATTACACGCCTTCAGATATGGACTGTTTGCCTTCTAGTTTTTCCAGCTGTTATCTTGGGAGTTACTTTCCCTCTTGTGTTGAATTGCCTATTTGCTGTATGTTTTACTCACATTGTGGAGCACATCCTCCAGTAATTCTTGAGACAGGGTATGTGGGAAGTCAACTTCTTGAAACCCTGCATGTTGAAAAATACACTCAACTCTCATATTTGATAAATAGCTCGGCTGGGTATGAAATTATAGGTTGTAGATTATTTTCCCTCTGAAGTTTAGAGGATTTCCCCCCCATTTTATAAATTTACTATATGGGAATCTGAAGCCATTCTGATTCCTAATATTTTGTATGTTGTTATTTTTTTCATCTCCGTAGAATTCTGTCTCTAGCATTCTGAAGTTTCATGATGTTACAGATCTATTTTCATCTATTGTGTGGTGTCTTTTCAATGGAGGCTCATGTCCTTTCACTTCTGGAAATCGTTCAAGTTTTTTATTTTCTTCCCTGTGTTTTCTCCTTTTTTTCTCTTGAATTGTTATTTGGAGTAGGTCCTGCTGGACCAGAGGTACTCAAATTGCTTATGTTTCTCTCCCATCTCTGTGCCGTTTTACTCTACTTTCTGAAAGATTTCCCTAAGTGTATCTTCCAAACTTTGTTGAGTTTTTCATTTTTCCTAGAAGACTTTTAATTTCTAAGAGTTTTAGTTTTTATTTAGATTGCTTTTTTATTTGTTTTGGGCTTACATGCTAGAGTTTTTCTTCAGATCTTTGGAAATTCTTGTCAGCTCATTAAGACTAGAGAAAGGAGACACTGGAAATTCTGAACGGATAAGTGACATTTGATAATTTTGAGCTTTATTGTAGTCTGAGTGAGCTCTTTGGGTATCTTTCCGGTGTTGGTATCTTTAAGTATTTTGTCATGGAATGGTTATATTCTCAGGGAAGTTTTCATTCTGCCTTGAGAGTAAGTCTGGTAGGCAGAGTTCTATGAGCCAGTAGAGGAAGGGGATTTGGAGTATTCTCTGCTTTCAGCATCACTATTCACGAAAGTAATCACTAGGTTAATCGCCATATATGCACACATATGTCATCAACCTTGATTAATCGAGTCCCTATTTGCAAATTTGCCTACTTGCTAAAATTTGAAAACCTAGAAACAATATTGTGGTGCTTTCATAGTCATTTGCAGACCTGCACATAGCAGTTAAAAAGTTGAGTCACAGGGCACCTGGGTGGCTCAGTCTAAGGTTAAGTGCCCAGCTTTTGCTCAGGTCATGATCTTGTGGTTTGTGGGTTCAAGCCCTGCTTCTGGCTATTTACTGTCCATGCAGAGCCTGCTTCAGATCCTGTGTCACCCACCCACCCTCTCTCTTTCTCTTTCTCTCTCTGCCCCTCCTCTGCCAGTGCTCTCTCAAATACAAATATTTAAAAGAAAAAAAGGTGAGTCACCCGACATGCATGTTCCCAGCAAAATTAGAACAAAGTGATGCCCTGCCTTCTTGTTTCAGCTCTCATCCTGTAAACAAGTGTCCTTTTCACAGTCTGTGCCACATTTTTCATATTTTTGCAATTTTTCTTGGTGATTTTGCTGTACAAAATGACCCCCAAACACAGTGTTGAAATGTACTCTAGTGTTTCTGAGTACAGGAAGTCTGTGATGTGCCTTATGGAGAAACTATGTCTGTTAGATAAGCTTCATCCAGGCATGAGTTATAGCATTGCTGGCTATGTGTGTTCATGGTTACTGAATCAACAATATATATTTATACAAGGTGTCTTTAAATAGGTTGATAGGTTGATAAAAATAGGGTGACCAGAGGCTCACAGGACCTTGACACTGTATTTCCCCTAGAAGTAGTAAGTCTGTATTTGCCCATTCAGTGCTCACAGAGACTTTATAGAATAACTACCACAAATAATCAGGCAACATGAGGCGCTGCTGAAGACATGGGTATGCAGACCTCCTCTTTCAATCCTTTTGGGAGGGTAGACAGGCTACAGTTGGAGAGGGCAGTCACCCAGAAGGTATGGAGCGGGGGGGGGGGGGGGCGTCTAGGAGTCCACTGTTTTCAGAACTCTTTCATCTTGGCCCTCCATATTTTAGCAGGCTCTACCTCATTTATCTCGTCCTAATTCCAGAGATACTTGCTGCTCTGGGGATTCCTACAACTTTGAAGGGTTCTGCAGTGTTGGTTGGGAAGTGGATGTTGATGTAGTTTTAAGTCTTCTGGGTCACTTATGTCTATCAGTTTTCCAGAGTCCAATTTTTTTATTGTCTTCCTTCCTCCATGACCTGTGGCTCTCTTTGTCTCTTTTCCTTTACTGCAGTTTTTTGGGGACTTGGGGGGAAAGCAAAAACTGATTTGGGTGTTCTCTCTGCCATCCTGTCTTAATTCCTCTTTTTTCTTTCAGAACTCATGTTCCTGAGATAAGTTAATAAGTTGTTACCCCCTTCATCATAGGGCCATGGAAGATGTTGATATTGGTAGTAGTTGTATGTTCTGGACTGCAAAGGACGATGTGAGAGTTTTTTGATTCGCTGACAACTGAATGAGAAAATGTCTTCCTTTTCTTTTTTCTACCATGCCTTTGTAAGGAAGTGTGGATTGGTAGGTGTCTGTACAGAGCATTCTTAACTTCCAGCTCAGAAATAGTAGGTCTAGTCAGAAGTAAAATTTTTTCCAATTTCATTACAGTCATAATCCTCTCCAGGCTTCTCATAAAATTTTTGAACCGAGATCTTTGTGATGCTTATTTTTCATTGTTAACATACTAAACAAAACTGTTGATGGCTTCCAGATCACTTTATTTTCCTTATTTAAAAAATTGTCTTAAGATTTTAAACCAATGTATAAAAATAATAGCCAATGTATAAAAACAGTGGCCACTTTAATAGTCTACTAAGTAATACTCCTCTTAGGGTAAAGACACATAGCTAAGTTGGTACTTACTGTTTTAGAATATTTCCTATCAAAGGGTTCTTTTTAAAAATGTCAGTGTTTTAATTTTTTTTTTTTTAATTTATTTTTGGGACAGAGACAGAGCATGAACGGGGGAGGGGCAGAGAGAGAGGGAGACACAGAATCGGAAACAGGCTCCAGGCTCCGAGCCATCAGCCCAGAGCCCGACGCGGGGCTCGAACTCACGGACCGCGAGATCGTGACCTGGCTGAAGTCGGACGCTTAACCGACTGCGCCACCCAGGCACCCCGAGTGTTTTTTAATTTTTAAAACAATAATGAGTATTCTTTGTAGAAAAATTGAAAATGCAGGAAACTAAACGTGCACCTTTATTATCACTTAGGTGTGTGTGTCACTGTGTGTGTGTGTGTGTGTGTGTGTGTATCTATACATGTAATGATCTATTTCCAGTCTTTATTTGTAAATATATGAATAAAAATGTATCATTAACATTTTCCATGTTATTCTCCCACAGATTGTTTTTAATCACTATATTCTCATTCACTGATTGGCAACCTATTTTTTAGTATAATTTTTGACTTTGTAGGCCATACGGTCTCTGTTAACAACTACTCTACTGTTGTAGTGTGAAAGCAGCAATAGATATTATATAAACAAGCAAATGGGTGTGATTCTTTACTAATAAAGCTTTATGTACAAAAACATACAGTGCCAGATTTGGCCTACTGGCCACAATTTGCTGACCCCTAGATGTTTTTTTAAACTTTTTATTTTGATAAAATTAGTGCACAAGAATTGCAAAATAGTAGGATCCCATTCACCTTTTACCCAGTTTCCCCAGTTTAAGGTCCAGTTTAACTAACTATAGTACAATATCAAAACCAGGAAACATGCATTGGTGCAATGTGCATTTATAGTTCCAGACCATTTTGTTACATGTATAATAACCACAACCACATTATAGCTACAGAACTATTGCATTACCCAAAGGTCTCCCTCATTGTATCCTGTATAGTCGCAACCACCTCCATGCCTTCCTTGTTGGCAATCACTATTTTCCATCTCTATAATTTTGTCATTTTGAGATTGTTACACAAATGAAATCATACAGTATGTGACCTTTTGAGATCGGCTTTTCTCAGCATTGAGATCCATCTAGGTGTTGCATATATCAATAGTGTTCTGTTGCTGAACAGTATTCCAGGGTTTGGATGTTAACAGTATAACCATTCACCTGTTGCAAGGCCTTTTGGTTGTTTTAAATTATTTTAAGGTTCTAGTGATCATATATTCTATGTGATTCAGCATTCTGGAACAAGTACTATAGACCTCATTGATCTCCATGTTTGGTTTAAGTGACTTAGGCACGTGTTCCCTTTCTTATAGTCAAGCTTCAGAATGCAGTATTCCAGGTGTTCTGTTGAATATTGTATCTCATTATTTTAAACTCATTGAACTAATTAAAACTCATGGATTTAAATCAGAGGCTATTTATCCTTCAGGGACTTCCATTTGTTTTGCAGGTTAGTACTGACATATCTGCACTTATGGTAATGGTTGGATACATAGTCTTAATACTTGTAGAGACAGAGACTCAAGTTTTGAGTCTCAGTGTTATTGCTTACTACCTGTGGTCTCGAGAAGTCCCCCAACTTTCCATCTCTGTTTTCTTATCTGTTAAAAAAAAAAAAGGTGGTACCAACTCTGTCTTGCAGGGCTGCTGTGAGAAGTAAAGGAGATTACATAGGAAAAGCGTTTGGCAAACCGGAAAACACTACACAAACGGCACAGTAATAATCATAAAAATCATCCTTCATTAGCAGTTTAGAAAAAGCAGTTTTATAATTAAGATGAGTACCTTTTATTCACTAGTAAGTGTGTGGAAGGGTGGAATATTCTTGCTGAAAAAAAAAAACACAATTTTAAGACCCAGTTTTACAGAGTTAGAAGGCCAAAAGAACAGAGAGGAAGAGTAATATTTCTGTATGCTGTAATGGATGACCTGTGTTGCAAATACAATACCATCTGGCAGATGTGAGAAGAAATCATTTAAATCAACAATGTCTGTAATGAGCTACCATCTGATTCCTGTTAATCAGTCCTTCCTTTTTCAAACCTTTTCTTGGTTTCCATGACCCTGTTCTCTCCTGTTTCTCCTTCTGGCTTATCATCCTCATCTTCTTGGCCCTTAAATACGGAGTTCCCTAGGGATCATCCCTGTACTTCTCTTTCCATGACCTCTTCCCTGGCAATATCATGCCTTTACATCACTCTCCAAACAAAGCCTACATCTGTGTCTCTAGCCCTGACCTCCCTCATTTCCATCCTGCTGGCTGGATGACTCTCTCAAACTCAGTATTTCCAAAGCTGAGGTCATTTTTCTTACTAAGATGGCCCTTCTTTTCAAATTCTGTTTCTGTCCACAGCCCGACCATGTTCTGTGTCCTTCAGCACTGTTCTCTCTTTGCCACTTCCCCACTCCCTCCACAGCTAGTCATGTTGTCAGTTCTTTGAGCCTGGTGTCTCCCATTTCCTCTTTTCTTTCCAGTTCCAGCCTACACCTTTAGCTTTTTAACTGAAATCTCATCTTCCCTCCCACTACCGTCCATTCGGCCCTCCTCACCTTTGTCACATGAACCTTCCACAGCTCTGTTCAGATTCTTCTTCATGTCAGCGATTGTTCCCCTTGTTTGTAGGATAAAGCCCAGATTGTTAATCTAATATAAAGTCCTCTCCATGATCAGCTTTTCTAGTCTTTATGTATTCAACTCCAGGTGAACTTTAAGTAATATGAAGCAAAATCTTCTCAGAATTCCATGTTTTCCTTTTCTTTTGACACTTATCTAACTTTAATGTAATTGATGCCCACATTCTTTTCTGTGCCGGACATATGTATGGTTTCTCTCAATATTTCTACAGAGTTGCATGTAGCAGATATTTATTGAATGACTGGTCTTGTGGTAGAAACTCAATTCTTGTTTGACCCATACGTTCAACAAGTATTTACTAAGCACCTTACTATGGGTCAGGTACTTTGAGACATGGGACATATGTGGGTGCAATCTCGTGCCTTTTTTTTTTTTTTTATATATTTGACTTTATTCTTCATTTAACTTTTAAAACACTATAGTTATTTTATCAATAACAATAGCAAGTAGTGAGCATATTGTGATTATACTCCTTCACTCATTCACAACTGTATATAAAATGCCAGCAGTGAGTGTTCTTCACTGACCTCAGGAAGAGGGCTGACACCAACACCACCCCTAGGATGATGCTTATCCTCACATGCTTCTCCACTGTAATGGTCCCATCTTTCTTGATTTAGATAGAACTCCTCAGTTCTTTCTACTCGGTCCTTTTCATCAGTATTTTATACTCTCTCTCAGGTAGGAGTTTTTCCTGCAAAACTCTTTGAGAGAGAGAAAGCCATTCTCAGGAAAGTTGACCTTAAATTTGATTATTAGGTGATCCTTTACATATGACCTATGATAAATTGCCATGCCTTCATTTAGCACACACACAGACTTTGCACTCTAGTAGGAATCTCAAAGACGTTACTGTTAGATAATTTATCACTTTTAAAAAATATTTATTTATTTTGAGAGAGACCGTGCGCACAAGTGAGGGGATGGGCAGAGAGGAGAGAGGGAGAGGATCCCAAGCAGGCTCTGTGCTGTCAGCATGGAACCCAGTGCAGGGCTTAATCCCACAAACCCGTGAGATCATTGACCTGAGCCAAAATCCACAGTCAGACGTTCAACTAGCTGAGCCACCCAGGTGCCCCAGTTAATTTATGACTTTATACTAAAGTATTAACTTTGTACTTCTGTCTAAAGCAAAGCTATCAGGTGCTTAGTTTAGGAGTATATTAAATGTACTCTGGTTGCCTGAAGGATATGGAATTTACCTGTTTAGTGAAGTGAGAAGTCTCTGTTAGAAGAGGAAAATGGGTGAGTTCATGAAATATCTTCCTAAGAGAAGTTGGTGGGGAGGGAAAAGAATGAGGAGATCAAGCTATTGAGGTCCCCTCCAGTTAGTCATTTCTTCTTGGGCAGGCAGTTCCACGAAACTAACATAATGTGCTTTTGGATCTTATACAGATGGCAATCAGGAGTTACTTCCCTGTGAAGTCTGTGGAAGACGCTTTGCAGCAGATGTTCTGGTAAACATAAAGACATTTTGTAGATGTGTTTCGTTGGAGTTAAATGAACTGTCAAGTCAGTGAGGAGGCTGTAGCGGCAAAGATTAAAGACAGATGTGGAGAGAAAGCGAGGGAAGAGGATAGGATAACCTATGGCTGGCAGGCCCGGAGGACACTGAGGCGGATAGATGCCACCCCATTCAGAAGGGAGTGTAATTAAACATGGTACTCTTAGAAAAAGGATGCCAGATGAAAGTGTTTTGGCACAGCTCGTTGTCTCTTGAGAGCTTTTGGCTCTTTTGCCTTTTCTATAAGCATCAAAAATTCAAATTTTAAGGCCAAAGCACCAGGGAAATTAGCTAGTCAAGAGGAATGAACATTGAATTTGGAGCATCTGGAAACTTGGCTTTTAGCCTCAAATTTGTCACTAATTCTGACAAGTCCTTTAACCTCCCTCTGTTTCCTGCTTTGCCACGTATGAAGACAGAACCTTTCAATTTTCAGGGGTTTTATGTAATTTGAACAAAATGGGTGTAAGGCCTGTTCCAAGATTTAATTGTTAATCAGATTCAAGCTAACTGCATGTCAAGTCCCCTGATTGATGCCTATAAAGTGGAATAAAAGCTTAATTTATTTAAAAATTGGGGAATCAAACAGGTATTAGACCTCGGTATTCTAAAGAGATGCCCAAGAAAAATGATTAAAAAGAAACAAACAAACAACTTAAGGTGATAATACAACTATGAGATTGAACATTTTAGATCAAGGAGACATAAGCAGACTTAAAGGTTTTGGACCATATACCTGACTACATTTGGGGCAAAAGACTATATAATAAGGTTGTAAGTTTTGTTTCTCTGGGGAATTTTAAAAATGAAATACCTGTTCTGATTAACTATAGTTAGCGCTTCCTGAATTTAGAAACAGGAGTTCACAGGGCCTGTTGTGGCCCAGGAATCCACCGGTGTGCTGCTTTTTGCCAAGCCAGGCTTGCACCCCATAAGGATGAGTTGCAGAACTAGGAGGTACCATTCCATTTGAAATGGAATCACTGAATGTCAAATGTGTCTTGGCGTCTTCTTGGTTTTTACTTTCTAGGCCTATCTCCAGGCTACAAAGAGCATTTGATCGAATGATATGATACCTTTCTTTCCTTTAATTTAAAATGGAGGGGACGCCTGGATGCCTTAGTCAGTTGAGTGTGTGACTCTTGATTTCAGCTCAGGTCATGATCTCATGGTTTGTGGCTTCAAGCCCCCACATCCAGGCTCCGCAGTGCGGAGCCTGCTTTGGAGTCTCTCTTCCTCTCTATCTCTCTCAGAATAAATAAACTTAAAAAAGATAATAATAAAATGGAGGGCACCTGGCGGGCTCAATCAGTAGAGCATGTGACTCCTGATCTTGGGGTCATGAGTTTGAGCCCTACATGGGGTGTAGAGATTACTTAAATAAAACTTAAAAAAATAAAATGGTATAGCTTGTTTGTAACCAAGTATAGGGATTTTTTATAGAGTCCGTATTTTGTTGGGTCTGGACAAAGGAACTGTGTGTTAACCATTATGAGTTCCATATCCACCAAGGAAGAGGCCATTTAGTGGAAAGTTGTTGGTATAATTCTATAGCAGTGATGCCCTAGCAGATTTTGTAAGGGTGGTACACAAGCAAAGCTCTGTTTGTTGGTGCCGTTTTTTATGTACTAGAAATGTTGACTACTTAAAGGATTACTTGGCTGGAGTAAAGAATGTTTTCCCTGCCGATTATCTGTTAAATGTTAAATATTGTAACACTTTAAAACTTAATATTAAAAGTTTAGATTTGCTCTGAAATAGATGACTTCATGGATGTGAAATGTTTGGATAAATTAAAGGAAAATATCTTCATAATGTAAATGGAATTGGTGTATTCTTCACTTATTTGTATGGTTGTCCCAGTTGTCTTTTGCAGATGTTCTCAAATATTTCTTTGAAACCTCTCCACTCCTTGAGGAAGTTAAGTAGTTTAATGTGCTCTATGTAGAAAAGTGGCCCCGTTGAATTCAATTTTGAAATTGCTGAGTGGTAAGAAGAGTTTTCTTGAGAAGGTTCCATCGGTAGGAGCTAAGTTTCCCCCTGCTGTATGCAAAGGGCTATCTCAAAAGAACGGTAAAATGGAATATTAGGATTGCTGGGACTCAGATTCCCTGTTATGTTACTGGATGCCTTGCTCGTGGAATTTGGAAACCGTGGAGGCAGGAAACAGGAGACAGGAAAATTTCCTTGGCTTCAGTGAGTACCTAGCTCAATATCAAAAATATTTATTTCAATTTAAACTAGAATGTTTGCCTTCTCAACATTATTTAATGCCTGGAATCATTCACGCAGCCCAAGTGGTAGAGTTCAGTGTATAAAACCAAATTCGAAATAAGTCTCTGTAGCTGTGGAGGCCTTTTCTTGACCTTGCCCTCACTCAATATCTAGTGATGTGTAACATGGGTGGAGAGAGCCAGATGGATTTGCTCTGCTGTGATTTGAGAGTTAGAGAATGAACTTGGCTCCGAAGGTGAACCCCGTCATTCTAGTGGGGGCTGCCTGAGTACAAACCTTGTGACTATACATGTTAAAAATTTTAATCCCCACTGTTTCTTTTCTAGGAAAGACATGGACCAATATGTAGGAAACTCTTCAACAAAAAGCGTAAACCTTTCAATTCCCTGAAACAAAGATTACAGGGCACTGACATTCTCATTGTGAGAACAGCTCCTCAGTCCAAGGTACTATCAGTATCGTGCTTGTTCTTCTTGATTACATCCTTAAGTACATTAAAGCCCCTTTTTGGCTCTCTGGTTTCATTTTTGCTTGATAGTGCAGTGTAATGTCATGTAAGTATAATCCACCTTTACTGTTTTCTTTTTAATCATGCTCACTTAGATTTCGAAATGTATTTCAGATACTTTCCAGATGTGGCAAAAAAGAATCTCGTTTATGTTTTCGTTAGTGTAGCATTAAATCTCGCAATTAACTTAAAGAAAGTCCCTTTTCATCTTACAGTTAAGTCTTTCTGTAAAGTGTTGTCGTTTGTTTTTCTGATTGTTATTTTGTGTTTTCCCACACTGTTGTGACTTGCAAATTTTATTACTGTATTTTTCCAAATCTCTTTTTGTACTCTTGAACACAAATTTTCTTTTCCCTCCAAATTTCACAGTCCTATGTCCTGTAAATTTAAATCCCAGCTTAAAATAAAGTTGCAAGGGACAGATGTACAGTCGAGGTTAGTATATATTGGTTTTCTTTTTTATAGCATCAACCTGTGAGGAGATCTAACTGGAGACAACAGCATGAAGATTTCATTAATGCAATCCGTTCAGCCAAGCAGTCTACACTAGCCGTTAAAGAAGGCCGACCTCTCCCACCTCCACCTCCTCCATCCATCAACCCAGGTGTGGGGCCAGTTTGGTTTGCTTTGGGCATTTTATTCTTAACCAATTGTGCTTGATTTGGGGCCAGATCATCATGCCTTGCTTCCTCCTCTGCATTCTAAAATTAATAATAACAAATTATAAAAGTAATTTTATCATACAATATATCTTATCCTAATTTTAATTCCGTATAAAGGTTCTGTGTTTCTTTCTAACTCTATTTCAACATAAGACCACTACATAACTCCAGGGGACACCGTTCACATCATGGTCTATGAGAATGGGGCTGTGCAGGATACTTCTCCAATACAGTGTCAGATACCCAAGCTCTGGGTTTGTTTGTTTGTTTGTTTGTTTGTTTGTTTTTGGTGGGGAGGACAGGGGGATAGGGTTTTGTTGTGAGATAAAAATCCCATAATATGAAATTCACTGTCTTAACCATTTTAAGTTGTGCAATTTAGTGGCCTAAAGGCTTTTTACCCTAAACTTTTCATTTTGAAAATTTTCAAATTTACAGAAAAGAGGAAGGTATAGTACAGTAATCACTCATACACCATACCTTCCATTGAAATTTGACAGTTGTTTACATTGCCATGTTTTCTGTCTTATTTTTGGGGGGACAGAACTATTTAACACTAAGTTTCAGACATCATAACACTTTACTTTTAACTGTATCAGTATGCGTTTCTGAAGTATGCGTGCATTTTCTTGCATAATATAGGGACTCATATTTTCCCAGTTATCTTAAGAATGTCTTTTAAAGCTCACTCCTTGCTCCCTAATCACAATCCAAGAATCATGCATTTTTTGTTGTTGTCTCTTTTCTTTAATCTTGCACAATACCCTTACTAAGCCAGTAGGCTTTTAGGATATCTTTTAGGACATCTTTTAGGATATCTCTTGTTCTAGATTTGTCTGGTTTTTTTTACTCAGGCTAATGTTTAACTTGTTCCTCTATCCTCTGTTTTTCTGTAAATTGGAAATTAGGGCTAGAGACTCTATTAGATTAATATTAATATTAATCCCTATCAGATATAAGATTTTCAAGTATTTTCTCCCATTCTGTAGACTTTCTTTTCACTTTTTTTTTGTCTTTACACTTTCTTGATGGTATCCTTTGATACACAATTTTTTTAATTTTGATAAAAGTGCAGTTTATTTTTCTTGTGTTTCCTAGCTTTTGATTGTCAGATCCAAAAAATCATTGCAAAATCCATGTCATGAAGCCTTCCCCATGTGCTTTCTTCTAAGAGTTTTATATTTTCAGCTTTTACAGTTTTGTATTTGAGCCAGGTGGAGTTAATTCTGTATGTGGCATAAGGTAAGATCCCAGCTTCATTGGAAGTTGCAGATCTAGTTTTACATGTGGGTATCTAGTTTTCTCAGCACTGTTTGTTGAAAAGACTATCCTTTCCCTATTGAGTGATCTTGGCACCCTTATAAAAAGTCATTTGACCATATATGTGAAGGTTTATTTCTGAGCTACTCTAGTCTGTTTTTCTATATGTCTGTCTTTATGCCAGTAACACCCTGTTTTGGTTACTCTAGTAAATTTGTAGCAAGTGTTGAAACTCCTCCAAGATTGTTTTGGGTATTTGGGGACCTCTGAGATTGTATATGAATTTTTAGGATGGATTTTTTTTTGTTGTTTCTGAAAATGCCACTGGGATTTTTATAGGGATTGCATTAAATCTATACATTGCTTTGAGTAGTGTTATCGTCTTAACAAAATTGTTTTCCAGTCCATGAACATGCAATGTCTTTTCATTTATTTGTTTTCTTTTTAATTTCTATCATCAACATTTCATTGACTAGGTATAGGAACGTACAAGTCTTTTACCCCTTTGGTTTGATTTATTCCTATTTTATTATTTTTGATGTTATTGTAAATGGAATTGTTAAGTTTATTTTCAGATTGTTCATTGCTAGTATATAGAAATACGACTGATTTGAGGGTATTAATTTTGTATCCTACAACTCAGTTGAATTTTGTTAGCTCTAACAGTTTTTTTGGTGGTTTTTTTTTTTTGGTGTGGAATTTTCAGGGTTTTCTACATATAAAATTATGTCATTTGTGAACTGATGTAATTTTACTTCTTCCTCTCCAGTTTGTCTCTTTTATTTCTTTTTCATGTCTAAATCCTCTGGTTAGAACTTCCAATACTATATTGTACAGCAGTGGTGAAAGCAGATATCCTTGTCTTGTTTTCCATTGAGTAAATGTTATCTGAGAGTTATAACTGGCTATTTAAAACATAAATAATAACATATTGTGAGGATTATGCATGTGGAAGTGGTGAAATGTATGAAAACAATACAATAAGGTTAAGTAAGGAAAATGGACATACATTGTTGAAAGTTTTCTGTGTAATAGACATGAATAAGTTTAGTACCCATTATACATGAATAGGTGTAGTATTGTTTGAAGGTAGAATATTATATCTTAAAGATATAATATTATATCTTTATAATAAACCCTAGAGTAAACACACAAAAATATTACTTTATAGTAAACCCTAGAGTAAAAACACAAAAATATTGACACTGCATCAGTAATAAGACAATAGGTGGAGTGGAGATAAAATGGAAGAAAATTCAATCTAAGAGAAGATAGGAAAAGGGGGGGGGAACAACAAAGAAAAGATGGGATAAAGACAAATAGCAAGATGGTAAACTTAAACCCAACCATGTGGATAGTTGCGTATAAATGACCTAAACCCTTCAGATAAAAAGCAGATTGTCAGACTGAATAATAAAGCAAGGTCCAATTATATACTTTCCACAAGAAACACACTTTAAATAGAAAGATGTAAATAAATGTGCCAGGCAGGTGAGCAAACAAGGAGGTGACCCAGGTAGGCCTACAGAGACCACACTCTCAGGACAGCTGCTCCTATGTTAGCAGGCTGCTGCCGCCTCAAGGGGACATACACCAGGGTGGCCATATCTAATTTCTCAAAGGATGTCAGAAATGCAGATTTCCTGATTTATAAATACCAGAAACTCAAATGTTTTAGAAACTTCAAGTTTGAACCTCTGAGGTTGGAAGTCAGTCAGCGGTTTTCCTTGGAGGGGTGGGGATGAGCAGGAGTGGACATGAGGAACATTGCTGAGAATGTTCTGTGTCTTGATCCGGGCTGGATTACATGGGTGTGTGCAGCTTGAAAACATTTCGTGGAGACATACATTTACGATCTGTGCCTTCCCTCTTGGATAAAAAGATAAAAGGAGAAATAAACACCAGCAATGTCAAAACAACTATAGACTGGCATGTTAAAAGCATGGGGAAAGATATACATGCAAATAATAATCATAAAACCTGAGTGCTAATATTAATATCAGGCAAAGCAAATGTCAAGTGTTATTAACAAGAGTAACGATTAAACATACATATTCATCAAGAAGGCCTATCAGTCCTAAATGTTTATGTACCTAGTAACAGAGTTCAGAGAACATAAAACAAAAACTGACAAAACTCTAGACAGATTCACAGTTATATTTAGAGATTTTAGTGTTCCTTTCTTAGTAGCTAATAAAATAAGCAACAGGAAAATCAGTGAGGACGTAGGACATTTTCTAATGTGAACAACAGTATCAACCAGTTTGACCTAATTGATATCTAAAGCTATAATGTGACGTGTAGCAACAGCAGAATATAATTCTTTTTAAGTACACATGGAGCATTTGTCCAGGATAGACCATGTGTAGGGCCACAAAGTTTCAGTAAATGTAAAAGGATTGAGATATCATGCAGATTGTTACTTGACAGAGCAGAATTAAGTTGAAATTTATGATGAAAATATATCTAGAAAATTTCCTAATATTTGGAAATTATCAGCTTTTCTTAATGCATGGATTTAAGAAGAAATCGTAAGAGATATGGGAAAATATTTTGAACGGAATGGTAATGAAAACATCAAAATTTGTGGGATTCAGCTACAACAGTGCAAGGAGGAGGTTTATAGCTTTAAAAAAAGCTTATAATTAGAAAAGAAAAAAAACGTTTAAACCAATTGCTTTATATGTTTCCTCTTTAAAAAGTTTCAAGAGGGGCGCCTGGGTGGCACAGTCGATTAAGCGTCCGACTTCAGCCAGGTCACATCTCGCGGTCTGTGGGTTTGAGCCCCGCGTCGGGCTCTGTGCTGACAGCTCAGAGCCTGGAGCTGCTTCACATTCTGTCTCCCTCTCTCTCTGCCCCTCCCCCATTCATGCTCTGTCTCTCTCTGTCCCCAAAATAAATAAAAAACGTTGAAAAAAATTTTTTTCAAAGTTTCAAGAACAAATTACACCTCAGTTAAGTAGAGGGAAGAAAATAGTAAATGTAGTTCACCATATCAACAAAATATTTGTAAAAGCATATGATTATCCCACTAGATACAGGAAAAGCCTGTGACAAAATGCAACCCCTGTACATGTTTATATAAGAAAATTCTTAGAAAAGGTAGAAATAGAAGGGAAACACCTCAATAAAAGGACATTTTTGAACAATCTGCAGTTAACATTACACTTGATGAAAAACTGAACACTTTCCCATGGAGATGAGAAAAAGCAAGGATGTCTTTTCTGACCAGTTCTGTTCAATACTATACTAAAGATGTAGTACCCACCGAAATAAGGAAATAAATTATTGGAGAAGAAGAGGTAAAACTGTCTTTCTTCATAGACAACATAACCATGAATGACTAAATATAGAAAATCTTAGGAAACTGTAAGAAAGCTACTGGAGTTAAAAGTGCATTTAACACACTTTTCAGGATATAAAGTCAATATACATAAATAATTTATATTTTTATATACTAGGCATAAACAATTAAAAAATGAAATTAAAAATATGTTTACAATTGGGGCGCCTGGGTGGCTCAGTCGGTTAAGCATCTGACTTCGGCTCAGGTCATGATCTCCCTGGGTTTGCGGGTTCAAGCCCTGCGTCAGGCTCTGTGCTGACAGTCCAGAGCCTGGAGCCTCCTTCAGATTCTGTGTCTCCTCCTCTCTCTGCCCCTCCCATGCTCATGCTTTCTCTCTCTCAGTAATAAATAAATGTTAAAAAAAAATACGTTTACAATTATGAAAAAGCATTAGTACTTAGGGGTACGTTTTTTTTTAAGTTTTTTTTTTTAATTTTTTCTTTTCAATGTTTATTTATTTTTGGGACAGAGAGAGAGCATGAATGGGGGAGGGTCAGAGAGAGAGAGGGAGACACAGAATCTGAAGCAGTCTCCAGGCTCTGAGCTGTCAGCACAGAACCCGACGTGGGGCTCGAACTCACAGACCGTGAGATCATGACCTGAGCCAAACTTGGACGCTTAACTGACTGAGCCACCCAGGTGCCCCTACTTAGGGGTATGTTTAACAAAATATGTGTAAGACTTGAAAAATGAAAACCATGAAACACTGTTCAGAGAAATTTTAAAAAGACCAAAATAAATGGAGAGATTTACCATTTTCATGATTTGAAAGACTCAGTATTATGTTACAATGTCAGTTCTTCCTAAATTGATCTATGGACTCAGTGTAATTCCAGTAAAAACCCCTGCAAGTTTTCTTTGCCACATAGGAATTTACCAGTTGACTTTAAAATTATATGGAAATTCAAAGGATCTGGAATAGCCAAGATAGTTTGGAAAAAAGGGAAAAAATTGGAGGACTTACACTACCTGATGTCAAGACTTATTATGATGTTAGAGTTATTCAGGAATTTGATATTGGTGTATCAATTGAACAGAAAAGAGTATCTGGATGTAGATCCATGTATGGGCGATTGATTTTTGACATAAATATCCATTTGGAGAAAATGAGTCATGATCCTTATACAAAAATTAATTGACAAAAATTAACTGACAAAAATTAATTCACAATGGAACATTGACCTTATAAGTGCTACAACAATAAGATTTCTAGAAAAACCAAAAATCTTTGATCTAAGAGTCAAACAAGATTTCTTAAGCAGGATATAAAATGTACAGATTTTTAAAAAGGAAATTGATAAATTGGGCTTCACCAAAATTAAAAATTTTAGTCTTGAGAGACACCATTAAGAGAGTGCAAAGGCAAGCCACAGGCTGAGAGATAATACTCATAATACATACTGACAAAGGACTCGTATCAAGAATATAGAAAGAACTCTTGAAATTCAAGAAGACAACCCAGTAAGAAAAAAGGTGAGAGATGTATTTGAACAGATACATCACAGAATAATGGCCAATAAGCACATAAAAAGATACTTAACATCATTTCTGTCAAGGAAATATGAATTACAACTAGGGTGAGATACTACCACATGCCCACTTGATGGCTAAAATTAAGGACTGACAATACAAATGATAGCGAGGATGTGGAACAGCTGGAAGTCTCCCACTGCTGAAGGGAGTGTAAAATAGGACAGCTACTCTGCACTGGTATTTTCTTAAGTTAAACATATGCTTATTTATAGAGCAATTCTATACCTAGGTATTTTTGCAAAAAACTGGAAATGTGTCCTTAGAAAAGACTTATATATTAATGTTCATAGTAGCTCTATATAGCATAAACTGGGGGAAAACCCCCCCGCAAACGTCCATCAGCAAGTGAGTAGATACAAAAATTGTGTAATTACTTACAAACCAGAATACAACTCCACAGTAAGAAGAAAGTGCTACTATATAAGCAGCAACATGGGTATTCTCTTATGCGAAACTATACAACAGATAAAACTTGAGTGGCAGGAAGGGTGCCTGGTGGCTCAGTTGGTTGCATGTCGCACTTTTGATTTCAGCTCAGGTCATGATCCCATGGTTGTGGGATCAAGCCCCACATTGGGCTCCACACTGAGCATGGAGCCTGCTTAAGATTCAGTCTCTCTCTCTCGCTCTGTCCCTCACCCCCCTCATGTGCTCATGCTGTCTCTCTCTCAAAAACAAAACAAAAAACCCCGAAACTTTAGTGATAGAAAATGGAGTTTTGATTGATTGAGACTGGGTTTGGGGGAATATTGACTGAAAAGGGGCATGAAGGGAACAGTTCTGTGTTTTAAATGAAGTGGTTACACAAATGTGTACGTTTATTAAAACTCACTGGCCGGTATGCTTAAAATAGGTGTATTTTACTTCATGTAAATTAGTTCACATTAGTGATTCGACATTTGTACACATTACAAAATGCTCACCACGTTGAGTGTAATTAACATCTGTCACCGTACAAATTTACTACAATATCATTGACTATATTCTCTACACTATACTTTTTATCCCCATGACTGATTTACTTCTTACTTATTTTTAAGTTTTGAGGGGAAGATGAAACTATTTGGTACTGAAGTGCACAGGAATGTGGAGTAAAGGATTATGTTGGCTGTAATAATTTTCCAGTGTGAAAAGAGCTTACCTTGACTATTCTTAACACAGGAGATTATTTCAGTTGCTGAATGAATGAAATTTTAGAGCTCTATGTGAAAAATAAAGTATATTTTACTTGGGCCACTATAACAGTGTTGAGATCGATCATTGTGGGTGTTGTTGGTCTGTTACCCATTGACAGAGCACGTCCTAATTTTCTGTTCTTGTGTTAGTTTTCCTTGATTAATTTAATCTGCCTTTTTCCTTCCTTCCTTCCTTCCTTCCTTCTTTCCTAACCAGAGGAAGCAGAAAAGGAGTAAGATAGGATGCTTTCGGTAATGCTTTTTGTATTGCGTCTGGTGTTCGTTTTGTTTTCTAATGTGAGGAAACTTACAGATTCCTTTTATAAAATTAAAAAACATATTTTTTTGGTGAGGTGACCTTTTTTCTTTATCCTTTGTTTAGGATTATTATTTAAGATTCAGCCTTTATTGAAAGGGTGATTTACTTATATTGTAACTGGAAGTTTTTACCTCTTAATCCCTTTTACCTATTTTGCCCATCCCCGCACCTCCCTCCCCTGCTGGCAACCACCACTTTGTTTTTTGTATTTATAAGTCTGTTTCTGTTTTTTGTTTGTTCATTTGTTTTTTAGATTACACGTATAAGTGAAATCATATGCTATTTATCTTTCTCTGTTTTATTACCCTCTAGGTCCATCCATGTTAAATTACTGTTTTCATTTCTTTGGGTAAATATCCAGAAATGGAATTACTGGATTATATGGTCTCTCTCTCTCTCTCTCCCCCTCCCTCCCTCTCTCCCTCTCCCTCCCTCCCTCCCTCGCTCTCCCTCTCTCACTCTTTCCCTCTCCCCCTCCCTCCCTCCTTCCCTCTCTATCTCTTTCTCTCCATATATATATATATATGTTCACTTATTTTTTTTTGAGAGTGGAGACTGAGAATCCCAAGTAGGCTCCATGCTCTTTGCTGAGCCCAAGGCGGGGCTTGATTTCACAACCATAAAATCATGACCTGAGCCAAACTCAAGAGTTAGCTTGAGCCATCCAGGCACTCCTGGTATTTATATTTTTAATTTTTTGAGGAATCTCCATGTTCTTTTACACAGTGGCTGCATCAGTTTCTATTCCCACCAATAGTGCTTGGGGGTTACCTTTCTCTGCATCTTCACCAACACTTGTTTTTTCCTGTCTTTTTTATTCTAGCCCTTCTGACAAGTGCAAAGTAATATTTTATTTTGGTTTTGATTTGCATTTCCCTGATTAGTGATGTTGAGCATCTTTTCATGTGCCTGTTAGTCTTCTGTATGTCTTCTTTGGAAAAATGACTATTCAGGTCTTGAGTTCATTTTTTAATCAGATTTTTTTGGTGTTGAGTTCTGGGAGTTCTTTATATATTTTGGATACTAACCCCTTATCAGATATATCATTTTCAGATATCTTCTCCCAATCAGTAGGTTGTCTTTTTGTCTTGTTCATGGTTTCTTTCATTGTGCAAAATTTTTTAGTTTGATATAGTCCCAGTTTATTTTTGTTTTTGTTGCCCTTGTCTAAGGAGACAGATCCAAAAATATATTACTAACTCCTATGTCCAAGAGTCTATTGCCTGTGTTTTCTTTTAGAACTTTTATGGTTTCAGGTCTTACATTTAGGTTTTTAATTCATTTTGAGTTTATTTTTGTATATGGTGTAAAAAAAAAAAATGGCCTATTCTCATTCTTTTGTGTGTATCCATACAGTTTTCCCAGCACCATTTGTTGAAGAGATTGTCTTTTCCCTACTGTATATTCTTGCCTTCTTCTCTCTATTCTGTTCCATTGTGTCTGTTTTTGTGACAGGACTATACTGTTTTGATTATTAGAGCTTTGTAATAGAGTTTGAAATCTGGGATTGTGATATCTCTAGCTTTGTTCTTCTTTCTCAAGATTTCTTTGGCTATTCAGGGTCTTTGGTAGTTCCATAAAAATTTTGTTATTTGTTCTAGATGTGTGAAAATGCTAGATTTATGAAAAATGCTAGTGATAATTTGGTAGGAATTGTGTTGAATCTGTAGATTGCTTTGGATATTATAGACATTTTAACAATATTAAATTTTTCAGTCCATGAGCATGGTGTATCTTTCCATTTATTTGTGTTGTCTTCAGTTTCTTTAATCAGTATTTTATAGTTATCAGAGTACAGGTCTTTCACCTTCTTAGTTAAATATATTCCTATTTATTTTATTCTTTTTGATGAAGTTGTAAGTGGGAATGTTTTCTTAATTTCTCTTTCTGTTACTTCATTTAAAGTGCATAGAAATGCAACAGATTCCTGCATATTAATTTTGTATCTTGTAACTTTACTGAATTAATTTACTAGTTCTAACAGTCTTTAGGGTTTTCTATGTATATAGTATGTCATCTGCAAATAGTGACAGTTTTGTTTCTTCCTTACCAAGTTATATGTCTCTTATTTCTTTTTCTTGTCTGTTTTCTGTGGCTAGGACTTCTTGTAGTATGTTGAACAAAACTTGTGAGAGTGGACATCTTTGTCTTGTTCCTGATCTAAGGGGAAAAGCTCTCAACCTTTCACCATTGAGTATGATGCTAGCTCTTTGTTTGCCATATATGGCATTTATTATGTTGAGGTATGTTCCCTCTGTACCCATTTTGTTGAGAGTTTTTATTATAAATGGATGTTGAATTTTGTCAAATGCTTTTTCTTCCTCTATTGAAAGGATTATATGAAGGATTTTATCCTTCATTTTTTTGAACATGTTGTATCACATTGATTAATTTGCAGATATTGAACCATCCTTGCATCCCAGGGAATAAATCCCACTTGATTGTGGTATATGATCTTTTAAACATTTTTTATTTTTATTTAGTTATTTTTATTGATGTAGTTAACATACAATGTTATATTAATTTCAGGTGTGCAGCATATTGATTCAACAATTCAGTACATTACTCAGTGCTCACCATGGTAAGTGTAGTCACCATCTGTCATCATACAAAATTATTGGTGTTACTGACTATATTCCCTATGCTGTATTTTTCCTCTCTGTGACTTACTTATTTTAATGTGAATTAATTTGAATTTGGTTTGCTAATATTTTGTTGAGGATTTTTGCTTTAAATTTCATTAGAGATATTGGCTTATAATTTTTTTTTTTTTTTTTTTTTTGTAGTAGCTTTGGTTTTGGTATCAGGTTGCTGGCCTCATAGAAGGAATTTGGAACCATGTCTTTCTCCTCAGTATTTTGGAATGGTTTGAGAAAGGTAGATATTAACTCTTCTTTAAATGTTTGGTAGAATTCACCTGCAAATTCATTTGATCCTGGACTTTTGTTTGTTCAGAGTTTTTGGATTGCTGATTCAATTTTTTTTTTTAATTTTTTTTTAATGTTTGTTTTTGAGAGAGAGCAAGCAAGTAGATGAAAGGCAGAGAGAGAGGGAGACACAGAATCTGAAGCAGGCTCCAGGCTCTTAGCTGTCAGCACAGAGCCCGATGCGGGGCTTGAACTCACAAACTGCGAGATCATGACCTGAGTGGAAGTCAGATGTTCAACTGACTGAGCCACCCACGCGCCCCTGCTGATTCAATTTCATTACTGGTAAATGGTCTGTTCAGATTTTCTATATCTTCATGATTCAGTCTTGGAAGATTTCATGCTTCTAGAAATTTATCCATTTCTTCTAAGTTGTCCGGTTTGTTGGTATATAATTTTCAATAGTAGTTCCTTATAATTCTTTGTATCTTTATATTGTTGGTTGTACCTTCTCCTCTTTCATTTCTAATTTTATTTGAGTTCTCCTTTTTCCTTGATGAGTCTGACTAAAAGTTTGTTCATTTTGTTTATCTCTTCAAAGAATCATCTTTTATTTTCATTGATCTTCTCTATTGCTTTTTTAGTTCTAATTTCATTTATTTCTGCTCTGATTTTTATTATTTCCTTCTATTAACTTGGGCTTTGTTTGTTCTTTCTGTAGTTCCTTTAGGTGTAAGGTTAGATAGCTTATTTGATATTTTTCTTGCTTCTTGAGGTAAGCTATATTGCTGTAAACTTCCTTCTTAGAGCTGCTTTTGCTGCCTCTCAAAGATTTTGAAACATTGTGTTTTCAAATTCATTTGTTTCAGGGTGTGTTTTGATTTACTTTTTGATTTCTTTGTTGATCCATTGGTTGTTTAGTAGTAGCATGTTGATGTAACTGATTTAACTACTTTTGTGTTTTAACTTTCATACTAGCTTTATAAGTGATTGACCTTTACTATATGTTTGCTTTTACCAGTGAAACTGTTTTTTTCATAATTTTCTTACTTTCTTACTTATGGCCTTTTATTTTACACTTAAGTCCTTTTAACATTTCTTGTAAGGCCAATTTAGTGGTGATGAACTCTAACTTTTGTTTGGGAAACTCTTTATCCGTCCTTTAATTCTGAATGATAACCTTGCCAGGTAGAGTGTTCTTGGTTATAGGTTTTTTTCCTTTCAGCCCTTTGAATATAGATCATGCCACTCCTTTTTAGCTTTCAAAGTTTCTGCAGAATAACTTTAATGACTAAATGACTTTAGTTTTAGCAGAAACTAAAAAATCAGCAGATAGCCTTATGTGGAGGATTCCCTTGTATGTAACTAGTTGCTTTCCTGTTGCTGCTGTTAAGAATCTTCCTTTATCTGTGATTGTTGACATTTTAATTATTACATGTCTTGGTAGACTTCTTTGGGTTCATCTTATTTGGGACTCTGTGATTCCTGGACCTGGATGTCAGTTTTCATCCCAAGGTTAGGGAAGTTTCTTCAATATTATTGAAGAAATTATTCAAAATTATTTATTTCTTCAGTAAATTTTCTGCCCTTTTTTCTTGCTTTCCTCCTTCTGGGCCGCCCATGATACAAATGTTAAAATGCTTGATGTTGTCCCAGAAGTTCCTTAACCTATCCTCATTTTTTTTTCTTTTGAGAGAGAGAAAGAGAGAGAGAGAGGCAGAGAGAAAGGGAGAGAGAGAATCTTATAGGCTTCACAACCAGCATGGGGCCTGACATGGGGCTCGATCTCATGACTGTGAGATCACGACCTGAGCCAAAATCAAGAGTCAGATACTTAACTGACTGAACCACCCAGGTGCCCCAACCTATCCTCATTTTTAAAAATTATTTTTTATTTTTGCTGTTCAGTTTGGGTGATTTCCACTACCGTGTCTTCCAGATTGTTGGTCCATTCTTCTGCATCCTCTAATCTATGTTGATTCCCTCTAGTGCATTTTTCATTTTGTTATTCGATTCTCTGATTGGTTCTTACACTTTCTTTGTCTTTGTTGAAGTTATCATTGACTTCATCCACTCTTCTCTCAAGTCCAGTGAGCATCCTTGTTAACATCACTTTGAACTTTTTATCAGGGAGATTGCTCATCTCCATTTTGTTTAGTTATGTGTGTTTTTGAGATTTTGTCTGTTTTTTTATTTTTTGTTGTTTGGCATATATTCTCTGTCTTTTTTTTCTTATTCTCTGTGTTTGTTTCTATGTATTTGGTAGGTCACTTATGTTTCCTGGTCTTGAAGGAAGGTAGATGTCTTGTGTAGAAGGCCTATAGGACCCAGTAGTGCAATCCGCCCTGGTCACCAGAACCAGGAGCTCCAGGAGTGTGCTCTCTGTGGGCTGCTTGTGCCCTCTCGTTGTGACTGGGCCGTTACTGCTGTGAGTGCACTGCTGGGCGGGGCTGGCCCTTGGCATAGCTGGCCGAGCAGCTTGGCTGCAGCTGCTGTGGGCGTGCTGGTGGGTGGGATTAGCTCCCAGCGCAGCTGGCTAAGAGGCCTGGCCACAACTGTTGTGGGCGTGCTGGTGTGCCAGAAAATAATCTTAATAATTGCTTTACTTTTGCTGGGTGCTAATGAAAATATAGCTTAAAATAATGTGAAAGTAGAAAGATCTATGGCTGTGATTTTGATAATACTTTGGCAACAAGCCTTATATAACAAAAAAAATCTTTTATGAGTAGTATTTCCTGTTAATAGCAGAAGCTACAGGGTTGATGGCTACTTTATAGTTCTTTAGTCAAATAAACGAAACTATGTCAGCTGTCCTGCTGTGTGGATTTCTCTAATTTCCACATTGGATTTAAAATGTGGGGATTATTGTTTCCTTAAAATAAATAATTCTCTTTGTAAGGTCTCATGACATGTACAATTTATTTTTCTGCCCTCATATTCTTATGCTAAAACATAGCTTTATAATTAAATTCTTCCCTGTGCCCTTAGTATAATTTTATGCACCAAACAAAACGATTATCTAAAATAGCACATTTTTCATTACTATTCCATTAGACTATGTGAGGATTTTATATTAGTCCATATATTCTCAGTCTTAAATACTAGAAAACATGTACAGTTATAACTGGGGTTATATATAATGCGGCCTAGCATGCATGAGTTTGCAGATCATTTCCTTGTTTTCTCAGCATGATTCCTGATTTCATGACTCAGTTTTTGTGACATGCGTATATTTATTGTAATTCTTCCTAACTTAAGTAAATGTGCTAATCATTCAACTTTCCAGGATGCTGTGATACTTTATAGGAACAATGATAGAGAATATTTGCAGTTGAGATTTTCAGTGAGGCCTGGGACATTTAGTGCCCATTTCACAGGCTTCATAGACATGGACACTCAACACAATGCTTACATTTTAAAAATGATGCTTGCTGAATGTTTTTGAGATCTGGCCACCTTTCCCATAGTCGTCCTAAGAACCCATGTGTAGTCAGACTTTAAAGATCATTACTTTGGAAATAAATAGCACATAGTGACTTTTATGACACCATTATTTTTTTTTAATTTTTTTAAATGTTTATTTATTTTTGAGACAGAGAGAGACAGAGCATGAACGGGGGAGGGTCAGAGAGAGAGGGAGACACAGAATCTGAAGCAGGCTCCAGGCTCTGAGCTGTCAGCCCAGCGCAGGGCTCGAACTCACAAACCGCGAGATCGTAACCTGAGCCAAAGTCGGACGCTTAACCTACTAAGCCACCCAGGCGCCCCACGACACCATTATTGATAGAGGAAGAGGGGACTCAGATTGAGATGACGGTGGACCATGTAAACCAGTCATGCTGTGTTCAGATTACTGTTACAAAACCATTTTTTTTCCATTCTCAGAGTATTTGAAGTTTTCTTCCTCTGGCCCTTTATTATTATTATTATTTTAATATTTGTTTATTTTTGAGAGAGAGAGACAGAGCACAAGTGGGGGAGCGGCAGAGAGAGAGACACACATAGAATCTGCAGCAGGCCCCAGGCTCTGAGCTGTTAGCACAGAGCCCCATGTGGGTCTCGAACTCAGGAGCTGTGAGATCATGACCTGAGTAGAAGTTGGGTGCTTAATCAGCTGATCCACCCAAGCCACCCCTTCCTCTGCCCCTTTAAGTCTTGGCTTCCTGTCCCTCCTCTGGGCCCCTGGAGGACCCAGTGCTTCCTTAGAAGCTTACATCATGAGTGGCACTTGTCTACTTCTTTGCCTAGCCTTCTAGTTTTCTCTGAGATTTTTGTTGGCAGGGAAATACACCTCAGCTTTGTTGTGTCCCTGATGGCATACAGCACCACACAGAAGGGTGGCAGTGAATCAATGAACGAACAAGTGGGAGTGAAGAAGCCATCCAGTCACTGCCATGATCACTGTCTTTGCACAAACTGAGTAGGGTTTGTGGTAGCAGCATTTCTGATCAAAGCCTTGACTCTCAGCTGGTAAAACTCAAGAAACCACCAAAGCAAGAGAAGAGTTCTAGGTTTGCTTTCTCCATCACCACCATGAATTCTGCACAATAATGGCACTTTCAATTTTACTTTTATAAGCAGTTTCATTCCTGTTTGGTAGTTGGAAACGCAAGCTTGCTGGGCCTGTTTCCTTATAGTAATAGGATGTTCCACCTGCCCACTGTACTGAGCCCTAGTGTGACTTATCTGAGTTAACTTTCACAACAGCCTGATGAAATAGGTGCTGTGTAGGGACTGGGGAAATCGAAGCTTAAGGGATATTGAGTAACTTGCCGATGTTCGCGCATGTAGCAGGTGAAGAGCTCAGGTTCAAAACCAGTCAGGCAGGCTGCAGGGCCTTCATCATTTCCCAATGCTGCCCTATTTTATTCTGTTCAAGGGAAAAACCTTTACCACTGCGGGAAAACTTTGTTTCTGCAGAGTCTTTGTGCCCCCAACTATAAACCAGTGCCGGGCACGTAATAGGTGTTCAATACAGATTGAATTGATGATTACATACTGCCTTTTAGGATGTGAAATAAAAGGTTAGGCTAAGTGCTCATCTGTTATATTCCAATTTCTTATATATGCCAATTATTACACTTTACTAGTATTCATTCTAGGAAATGATTTGTTCCAACAAAACTCTCCCAAATTGTTTTAGAAGATGCCTTCAAAAAGACTCTTAATCTTGAAGACATCACTGCTTCAAACAGTCATGCACCCGTGTAGATGTGGATGTGGGTGACTATATACTAATCCAAATTTCCGTACCAAGCGTAAGATCGGTGCTGTCTCAGATCTTTCCTGGCAGGGGGGAAGGGGAATGTTGCTCTCTTCTAGTGCTCCTATCCACTTTGTCATCCCTTACCGGTGCCTAAAACAAAACAAAAAGAAAACCTCACGTTCCCGCGCACTTCAGAGGGGTGGGCTCCAAAATGGCTTTGCCATGAACGCCTCCTCATTCTACAAAGGCCGTGGTTCTGGCACATCCCCTTGCGCTCACTGGTTAGTCATTACAAACAAGGGCCAAACGGAGAGCAGTGGGCAGCAGCACAGAGGGTCCTGGTGCCCACAGAGCTGTCCGGAAGGTTCTGACCCTGAAGCTTTCCTACCACTCCTCCTGCTTTCCCCTTTCTCCTTTTTGAACCCCACCTTTTTCTTTTTCCTTTACCTCCTTCCTGAACTTATTATTTGCCTCCTTATTTAGGAGTTGAGTAAAAAAAAAAAAAAAAAAAAAAAAAAAAAAAAATCAACCACTGCAAAAGTAGTGTGTTTTTCTGCCAGCGACACTGACTTCAAATCCCATCCCCCAAACCCACAAATTTGAAACACCTTCCTCCTTCTATAAAGAGCAAGAGGAGCCCCATAACCTCTCTGGTGACCTTCCGTCCCACCCAGTACCACAGCCTGGGCTTTTTATTTTTTGTGTTCTTCACCATCATCAAAACCAACTGTCTGTGATCCTAGGACTGTTTTCTTTACATAAGGATTCACTGAATATCTCATTTAATTGAGAAGTGCCTAAATATAATGAGTCTATTGTCTAAGAAAATACCACATATGGGGCACCTGGGTGGCTCAGTCGGTTGAACGTCCGACTTCGGCCCAGATCATGATCTCGCAGTCCGGTCCGTGAGTTCGAGCCCCGCATCAGGCTCTGTGCTGACCGCTCAGAGCCTGGAGCCTGTTTCAGATTCTGTGCCTCCCTCTCTCTGACCCTCCCCCGTTCATGCTCTGTCTCTCTCTGTCTCAAAAATAAATAAACGTTAAAACAAAAATTTAAAAATGAAAAAAAAGAAAATACCACATAAACATTTTAAAGAGACACATTTAATTGAAATAAATGTATACAGGAGAAAGATGTCTCCCCATGCTCTGTCCTTTATTTCCACCCTTGTACACCTTTCCCTCGGGCATAACACTGTCTCAAACCATAGTCTGAGACTTTTGCTCTTTTATGTTGGAGCAGAGGTCATATCTCATTTATTTCATTTCATATAGCCCATTCCAGAGTTGTTTTTGAAACATTGATTGCCTTTCGTTGTTATCTTTGCATTTAGATTATATTCAGTGCCCATACTGTATGAGGAGGTTTAATGAAACCGCCGCCAGTCGGCATATTAATTTCTGCAAGGATCAGTCTTCTCGCCGAGTCTTTGATCCAGCCCAGACAGCAGCCAAAATGGCATCCAGGGTGCAGGTAACTATCTCTCCCCAGGTGTTGGCTCTGTGCCCTTGTGTGTTCGGGGTGAGCAGGTAGGGTTTGCTAGGGAACCTAAATTACCCATCCCCAGAAGTATAAGGATCAAGGTCGCTACTCACTGTCATTCATCCTCATGGAAGTTGGCTTCTTTTGAGGCATGCTTTCTAGCTAGCAGCACCTTTGGATATTATAGAAAAAAATATTTCTACAGTGTTTGAAGCTTCTCAGGATGAAGCCTTGAATATATAAGTAGTGTTTCTGTAGTGTTACGGTAAAACCCTGTGCATGTATGCAACAGTAACTATCAGCCTTAGTCATCCAGAAAAGCACTCCGAACCTGAAGCGGGGCTGGCCGAGTGGGCAAGCTGTCGTAAGGAAGACCTGTTCTGTAGGTCGTCTGTGTTGTTCTCTGATAGAGGAGGGGTCTGCAGCCTTTTCTTTAAAGCCATAGAATCAGCAAGGTAAAGTAAATGAATGGAAACAGGCTGTTACAAATAGGTACGGGTAAGTAAATGGACGGGCTGATCCGGAAGACAACAGACTAATGAAAACAGAACTGAGGTCCGGCAAACAGCTTCACACACATCAGCGGCCCCAGGGATATAACTTACGATATACTATGGAGACTGTTAGTCTCATAACATGACTCCGATGCCAAGGAAAGATTAAACTGGCCTGAATACTTGAGGGTATGAAACATTGAGAAAGATTTCCACAAAATCCAGTATGTAATAGGGGGTGGGAGCTTGTCCAACAGTAGCATATCCCGCGGACTCTGGACTCTGAGCTCTGTCTCCATACACAGTGGACAGTTACTGAGTGTCTGTTCTGTCCCAGACACTGTGCTAGGTGCTGATTGATCAGCATTTGTAATTCAACAGAGGTGGAGGAGGGCTTGGAAACGAGGCAGTCGGAAGCTGTGGGATTTGACCTGTGCAGGAGCGCTATGGAGGAAGAGGCCAGTGAGATCCATGGGAGCCTTCAAAGAAGAGCAGCATTTCTCCTTGAATATCAGATGGGTTCAGCAGCCTGGAGTGGGGGTTGGGAAGGATATTGCACACAAAATATCCAGTTTGTGGCCTGAGGAGTGCCTGTGTGCGAGGGGGAAGGGGCAGGTGAGGGGGCATCAGATCTAGAAGGGCTTCCACTCGAGTCAGTTCAGAGAGGAGGAAAAGAGGAAGTGGCGAGATGCCCTCAAATCTGAGGACCTCACACAGGAACTGGGAAGTCCCCCCTGAACCCAGGAAGTCATCCTCTCCACTTTCTCAACTTGTCCCTTCTTCCTGGCATGCTTCTGCTAGCTCCCTTCTCTGCAGATCACCTTTCTTAGCTCTCCTGTCTGGTTGTGACCTGCCTCCTGTGTCATTCTGTGGGCAGTGTCAACGGGTTGAATAGTGCAGACTGGAGTGACACAATTGGTGTTTTAGAAGGATCACCTTTGCCACTAGTGGTCAGATGGATTGGCCACGGTTAGGAGTCCCAGCAACAGATAAAGAATGCGGGACCAGAGAAAGAGGACTCACGGGTTGTATGCGGAGGAAGAATTTGAAAATGGGGGGTCTGAGATGCCGATTGGATATGGGCTAAAAGAGGATCAGGGTTGACAAGGATTTTAGCTTCGGAGCCTGAGAAGGTAGTATACTATACATCTAGATAAAGAAACACAGGAAGCAGGAGATAGATGTGTTGGTGGAGCAGGCAGGGTGGTTATGATAAATACAGTTGTAGAGATTCAATCTTTATACCTGCAATAGCATGGGAGCAGTGCGGCGTGGAAGGAACCCAGATTCTGCAATCGCTAGTTAGGGTTTGACTTTCAATTCTTTAATTTATTATCCGTAGTAAACTTAGACAAATTCTTTGAGACTCACTTTAATCCGTACCTTGCCACATTGTTGCGAGGATTATAGACAACATAAGCAAAGTGGCTTGCACACAGGTCTCCTCTGCCTTTCCTCTTTCCACGCTGCCCCACCCTCCTCCTCCTCTCTGGCCATCCTCTCTTGTCAGTGGGACAGGCACCACAATCTGGGGGGGTGTATGATGCTTTGGGCTTGAGTTCAACTGAGTTGGAAAAGTTTTCTTTCTTAAAATTTCTTTTTTTTTTTGAAAAATTTTTTAAAAAGTTTATTCATTTATTTCTGAGAGTGTGAGAGACAGTGAGCGCTAGTGGGGGAGGGGCAGAGAGAGAGAGAGAGAGAGAGAGCAAGAGAATCCCAAGCAGGCTGTCAGCACAGAGTCCGACGTGGGGCTTGAACCCACGAACAGTGAGATCATGACCTGAGCCAGGACCAAGAGTCGGATGGATACTCAACCGACCGAGCCCCCCGGGCACCCCGGAAAAGTTTTCTAAGTAAAACTCTACCTATACCTTCTAAAGCAGGGAAGGGCGCATTACATTTCTTCGAAATGTTCTAACCAGTTCACGAAGTTCGTCACATTAGTGGGGCCAAAGGGAGCCCAGGGAAGCAGCAAACGGAAGTGCTTTTTATTCCTGAAGAAGGCCAGCTGGCCGTCCTGAGTGTAACCAGTGACTTGGCCCTGTTCCTCTCCTTGTTTTCCAGAACTAAGTGGTGATTGGGAGCGCAGAAGAAAAATTAGCTGCTTTCTGAGGAAACTCCCCGTGGAGTGTATCTGAACAGCAGCCCTTGTTTGTCTTCTGCCAGCTTCGCCACTCAGGGGCCGGGCTAATAGTGGGGCCCATTCAGAGTGGCGCAAGACGGGAGGGGTCGTCTTACTGCTGAAGGGCTGTTAACAGCACAGCTGAAATGTGTTTCTATTTTAAACATAATCAACTTTAAAAATGTGTTATAGCCTTCACCAAAAGAGACCAGTACGGGCCTCTGGAAATAGCTGTCTTTGTCTGCATGGGGATGAGCTGCCTGCTGTAGCCCCGCGGCTATCCTTGCCCACGTGAGAACTCTCACTTGGAGTAGCAGGTTATCTTTATACAGTAGTTGCCATGGAGATGTTGGGACCGGTAGCTAGGTAGGAAGCCCCCAAGGACCTTCGGGTCCTTATTCTGTATTAATGTAACTGTTCAGCTACCGCTGCGCGGCAGGGAGGGGCGTGGTGTGGAGATGATGGAATTCTGTGTTTAAAACATGTGCTGCCTGCCAACGTCTGTTTTTCTTCTCCGTTCGTGGATTTAAAAACAAAATCATCCTCAAGTAAAATGAACAACTAAAATGTTCCATAACTGTCCTTATTGACATTAAGTGATTTCTTATGTCTCCATACAATGAATTTTACAGGATTAACATATCACCACTCCCCTCAGGGGTTGATTATGGAGTGCAAGTGCCAAAACCCAGACGTGACTCTGAGAACCAGCAGGAAGGACAGGCGAACGAGGGTACAGGGTGTGTGTGTGTCCCCTCCCCGTGGGTGCAGCATGTCCTGGAGCTGACCCCCATCTGCTACTGGTTAAGTGGCAACAGCTTTACCTCCTGAGTGCTACCTGAGGTTACAGACTTGTTCCCCGTCTCTCTTGCTCTTCCTGTAGGCTAGGGCTCAGATGAGTCCAAAAAAAGAGCCAACTGTAACCAGTGCCGTGAGAGTGTTGCTGCAGAACAGGGCCCTGGGATCCCCGACTGTGGTCCCAGCTAGGCCAGGTGAGTCGGAGCGAGCGAGTCGGCTATCGGATGAGGGACCAGAGGGGAACCACTGTTGGCTTTGGGATTTGTTGGCGGTTGAAGAAAGCTGTGACATACAGTGTCGCTTTTGGGTGTAAAGATATGTGGTTTTGTTTGAGGTTAACACTTATTTGCCAAGAAGGAGTGTTTCCGAATTTATCGGGATTTGATAACTCTGTTGATATACAGAGTCAGATACGATTACAACAGGACGGTCTAGAGCCATCCTTCTCTGGTCTTGTGAAATTGAAAAGAGGTTAAGAATGGGATATAGCAGTGTGTCAGGTATGGTGTGGAAAATAAGAGAAGAAAATGGAAGAGCCAAGACATGGCAACAACCTAAGTGCTGCTGGATGAAGAGTTAAAGACGTTGCATATAGACATGATGGAATGTTATGTAGCCATAGAAAAGAAGGAAATTCTGCCTTCTGTGACAACACGGACGGACATTAAGATCATTATCCTAAGTGAGATAGTTCGGACAGAGAAAGATAAATACCGTGTGATCACACTGACATATGGAATCTAAAAGAAGTTGAACTCATAAAAACAGAAGTAGAATGGTGTTTGTCCTAGGTGAAGGTGGGGTTGGGGAAATGATGGTCAAAGGGTACAGACTCCCAGTTGTAAGTGCCGGGGATCTAATGTATGGCATGGGGACTTTTGTTAAAAATATTGTGTTATATACTTGAAACTTGCTAAGAGAGTAGATCTTAAATAGCCTCACCACACACACCCACCAAAAGTAACTATGTGAGGTGATGGATGTGTAAAATTTTTTGTGGTAGTTATTTTGCAAGATATATGTGTATCAAACCATCCTGTTGTGCACCTTAAACCTTCACAATGTTCTAATCAATTATATCTCAATAAAGCTGGGAAAGAAAAAAAAAGGGAAATTTTCCTTGCTAGAACTAAACAATTTCTTCCAAGTAGCAGAAAGGCATAACCACCATTAAAGCACTTCCTATGTGCTAGAACCATTTCATTTTATCCTCCTAATAATCTCCCGAATGTTTTAATCTGTGGAAAGGGAAAGAGGCTCGGAGAGGAGAAGTTATTTGTTCAAGGCACACGACCGGTAAACCTACATGTGTTTCCCCTCTGCACTCAGCTGCCTTAATAAATGTGGCATTCTTCTTATGATCAACATTATGCTATGAAGGCAATGTGAATTCACTCACGACCATATTGTTGCCTCTGACCAGAAGTCATATTTTGAAGAAGTTCTCAGAATCAGACCAGGAACTGCCAGTCTCAAAGCTTATAAAGTCGCCACACCAGAAAGCTTTTGTAGTTTTGAAATTCCTCGTGAGTTGTTTATCATGGGCTAAAAATGGAATGGGACATTGGAAAAAGATTCCCTACAGGCCTGTAAGCCCAATCCATTCATTTTTTTCCTGATCTGTGAAAACTTAACAATGGGGTTTTAGTTTTCACTTAGAGAAAAATAAATTCAAATTGTACGTGTGTTTATTTGGTAAAACTTGCTATTTTTCTAAATTATAGATTAGTGTCCTTCAGGAGAGACAAATTCTTTCTATTATAGTTTCTTTCCTTATTTTTTCCAAAGATTATATTGCCTCCCTTCCAGTGAAAGGCCCTCTTTTAAGTTTGAGCTTGAACCTTACTTGCCAGGAGGGAATATTTCTAAATTCATCATGATTAGAGAACTCTGACAATGTGCAAAGTCCAGTCTGAGTGCAGCAGTGGAGATAGGGCCTTCATTCCTTGGTCTAGTAAATTTGCAAACCGATTGGGAATGGTTCGAGAAGACAGTGTGTCAGGATGAAACAGTGTTGAAAATAAAGGAAGAGGTTTTTTTGGCTTGAGCTAAGTAATTTCTTCAAAGTAGCAGCAAGGCGTAAGTGAAAAAGTCCTAAACTACAACTCAGAAGTCTCATGTCACAGTATGTGACACATCCCATAATATGTCTTGGGATCTGATATGTCCCAGCACTTGACACTAGGCAGAATGTTATAGACACCATTCTAATATATCAGAAAATAGATTAATAGCCAGCAGGTCTAAGCAAAATAGTATTATGTTTGCTCTCGACGAGTTATGGTGGTTTATGACCACTGTGATGTGGCTAAAAGGCACATTTTTTAACATGGCTCACACTGGGTTCTATACCACCACCACCTCTGTGTTCTTTAAAAAAATTTTTTTTAATGTTTATTTATTTTTGAGAGAGAGTATGAGTGGGGGAAGGGCAGAGAGAGAGGGAGACACAGAATCCAAAGCAGGCTCTAGGCTCCCAGCTGTCATCACAGGGCCCGACGCGGGGCTCGAACTCACAAACTGAGATCGTGAGCTGAGCTGAAGTCGGACACTTAACTGACGGAGTCCCCCAGGCGCCCCTGTATTGTTCTAGGCGGTAACAGGCCTGCACACTCCTGACCCAGGGCTCTTGTTGCTCCTTTGGCTGAAGACCAAAATAGTCCCCCACCGACCTGCACTGCTCACTCCCTTCAGGTCATTAGTGAGTGTCGTCTTCAGAGTGACCCCCCCCCCCAACCTCTGTGTTTAAACTTAAACCCTCCATAATTCCCTTTGTAGTCTTTTTAAAAACTTTTTTAGTGTCTATTTATTTATTTTGAAAGAGAGCATGCACGCTCTAGCAGGGGAGGGGCAGAGAGAGAGAGAAGAGAGAGAGAAAAAGTGAATCCCAAGCAGGCTCCGTGCTGCCAGCGCAGAGCCTGACATGGGGCTCGAACTCACAAACCATGAGATCGTGACCTAGGCCAAAACCAAGAGTCAGATGCTTAACCTACTGAGCCACCCATGTGCTCTCCCCCTTTGTAGTTTTTTAATATAGAATTTATTACCATTTAATATTCTATATATATTTTTCTCCCACCACCAAAAAGGAGTTTAAGTTTCAAGAAGGCTAGGATCTGTCTCGTTTGTCTATTTTTTTTTTTTAATTTTTTTTCAACGTTTATTTATTTTTGGGACAGAGAGAGACAGAGCATGAACGGGGGAGGGGCAGAGAGAGAGGGAGACACAGAATCGGAAACAGGCTCCAGGCTCTGAGCCATCAGCCCAGAGCCTGACGCGGGGCTCGAACTCCCGGACCGCGAGATCGTGACCTGGCTGAAGTCGGACGCTTAACCGACTGCGCCACCCAGGCGCCCCTCGTTTGTCTATTTTTAATTCTGCTGTATCTCTACCTGTTGGAACTGTTTAGAGCACATATGAGATATTTGAGAAACACTTTTTTGAATGAAATATATGGGAGAGAAGTAGATATCTTGATTCTGTAATTTCCCACTTAAATTATTGGCATGTGAATTAGAATTGTCATGTTAATTAGCTTTAAGAGGTAGTTTTTGTTTTGGTGTGCCTGGGTGGCTCAGTCGGTTGAGCGTCCGACTTCGGCTCAGGTTATGATCTCACAGTTTGAGAGTTCGAGCCCCGCATCAGGCTCTGTGCTGACCGCTTTCTTAGAGCCTGGAGCCTGCTTCGGATTCTGTGTCTCCTTCTCTTTCTGCCCCTTCCCTGCTCATGCTCTGTCTCTTTCTGTTTCTCAAAGATAAATAAATGTTAAAAAAAAAAAAAAGAGGTAGTTTTTGTTTTATTTCAGGTTTAAGATGCTTTTAAATTTTAATTTCTTGGAGTGCCTGGGTGGCTTAGTCAGTTAAGCCTCTGACTCCTCATTTCAGCTTAGGTCGTGATCTCGCAGCTTGTGAGATCGAGCCCGTGTTGGGCTCTGTGCTGATGGCCTGGACACTGCTTGGGATTCTCGCTGTCCCTCTCTTTCTCCCCTACCCCATGTGCACAGGCACTCTCTCTCAAAATAAGCATTAAAAAAAAAATTGAATTCCTTGTCTTTTCCTGTAGTGTCACCTGCTTACATTTAAATATAAAGTCTCCGGTTGGTATGCCTTTAAATTAGTTAACATTTCATTTGGAGTCATTCTGGGGAGAAAGCATGCTGAACATATAAGAAGTATATTCATCTCAGGGGAGATGAATTCTTAAAAATGTTTAAGGCTTAGAGAAAAACATTGCCTTTCACTAATATAAAGAGGCTCTGATATGAATCAGATCTGCATCTTACTGTCCGTTGTTTCTGTTCAGCTCGGTCTCAGTGTATTTGAGAATAGGAGAATCTTTTAAAAAATTGTGGTTGCTGGGCTTTGCTATTTCTAGATTGATAATCAGTAGTTTAGGCCACTTGGTGTCACTCGCCTTCCACATAAATCCTATTATTGTCTATCATCTAGCTGGCGGTTAACTCTCTAAAACTCTGGCTTTCATTCTTAACCTCTCTTGAGTAAAATAAACATGTAGTACCTTCCAGGTACAGCATTTTGTTCTAAATTCAGTCAGGGGAGATACGTGTGCAAAAGTCACAATCTTAGGAGAAGATAAGCGTGTGCGGGAAGATCTCTGATTCAAGAAAGCATGTGATGTATGAAGTTGACACAGCAGCTGCCGTGGATGTTCAGAGGATTCATTCATTGAACATATTATGCATGGTTATTTCTTATGCCCGTAGATTCTTAAAAGTCTAAGAGAAGAGGCAGTTAAAAATTATGTCAAGTATTTAACAATTAGAAGTGAAAGTCCTAAGGGAATACAAGAAAATCATGTTTGCTCAGGAGGCTTTATGGAGGACGTGTCAGCCTGAGAGAGAGGAAGCTTCATGGGGGCGGAGGCATTCGGGATGAGCTTTCAGGGTGAGCTAGATTTTGACCAGTGGAGAAAAATTGAAGATGGAACAAACAAAGATAAGAAAAGGAAAATGCAGAAGACATACTTCGGAAACAAATGGCCCAAAGCATAGCAACGAGTTGGGGTGTGAGCAGAAAATCAAGTTAGAACGGAAGGCTGGCCCTGGAGCAAGGAGGGTCATAAATGCTCAGTGAGGCACCCAGACTGGATGTGATAAACGCAGACGCTGATGTTGCCTCCTCCGTCACTGGTGGCTGCATAAGTTAGGCAATCACGATGGCCTGGGATTTCTCATTTCGAGCTATTTTGTTTGTCTGCAGAAAATTCTTTTGAGGGAGCATTTTTTAAAAAGTATCACGTAGGAAATTAATGCTTAGTGTGGAAAATACTGGAAAATGGAGAAGAAGAAGAAAATAAAAGACACTCATAATTCCATATCCTGACATGACCACTGTTAACACCGATACCGTTTTCCATTTTCCTCTACTTACACTTTCTTTTTTTTTCCCTTTTATCAAAGTTTGGGATCATAGCCCCTCTACTCATCCTCACTTTTTTTCACTAACACATTTTGAAGATTTCCCTATGGCAAAAAGAGTTTTGTCTTCGAGCACTGTATCACAGATTACTTATTTAGTTCTTTTCCTGGTAGTGAGCAGCTAGGTGGTATCCACTTTTTTGCTGTGCTAAGTAATTCCCTTCTTCATGGATGATGGCCCAGACTGACTGATGGCCCAGACTGACGTCGAGCAGTCTTCTGAGCACGTCATGTATCAACTCGTTCACACCTCACAGTAATACAGTGCACACGTAATTGTCCTGTTCCTGGTTTACAGGTGAGGGAAGCACAGAAAGCCTAAGGAACTGGCTCAAGCCACTTCATCGAAAGGGGTAGAGCCGACCAGACCTTTGTCTGGGAGAACTGGGTCAGAAATGAAAACATTAAGGAGATAGGCATTGATAATATTGTAATCATTACCTGTAATACTTATGTATGGAAATTGTTGTGGAAAAAGACACATAGATCTTTTACTCACACGAAGATTCTGATGTTCAGTTGCAAAGTGAGTTTATAGCCTAGTTAGCAAATATACAACCGGTGGCTATTTGCTCGAGGGTTTGGGTGTAAAAGGGACTGGGTTTCTGAGAAGGTGCTGCTGAGCGAAGCTTCTCCAGGACTTTCATACAGAGCAACTACGATCACTGTGTCAATACAGTTCTGGGCGCTAGACCTATATTGTGTCATGTATTCACTGAATCGTATTGCACGACTTTGTTGGATCCAGCGGATTTGATGAAGGTAAGCATCTTCCCTGCACTGGCATCCCCTCCTTACTAATTTAATTATGTAGCAGATGTAACGAGTATCAAAGGGTCAGTTGCCGAGTCTTTGGAAGACCTAAAACTTGTAGGACTTTCAGTAAAAGGAACACTGAAAACTCTTTCTACTCCCATGTCTTTTGATTAGTTTGATTCACGGTGTCCTTGGGTTGTTTGGTAACTCCCCCTTCATAAAACACGGAGTGGAAAGGAGGCCTGTAGGACAGAAGGGGATTGTTCCATTTTACAAAACAAAACAAAAAAAAAGATTTATCTGAGACTCCTGTCCCATACCATGCAGTACAAAACAGACCATGGTATGGCAGGCTTGTATCTACAAACTCCTCCACCCTGATACCTAATAATGCTGCTGGGCACAAAGGAAAAGAATCCTGTTTGTGGAATGAGTCCATCGCTATGAAAATAAGCCCTGGGAGGAAAGGCATCTCATGCTTCCATAAGGCTTATCAAACCCTTTCTGGAATGAGAGCCGGCAAAGAACTGTGAAGACACGATATGCTCAGGGAACATTTCGAAAGCCAGGACAGCAGTGGGGAGAGTCGGATTGTATAAGTGGTGGCCCGCCTGAGGTGCTGGTCCCAGAGGGCCCAACCGCGAGAAAGGGAAGCGCCAGGGGCAGAGATAGAGAAGGTGCCTGGGACTGTCCCTGTTTCCCTTATTATTTGGCCCAAGATAGAGACTGATTATTTGTCTATAGCTACAAAACAAAACAGAACAAAACAAAAAGGAAGGAGAGACTTCTGAATCCAGTGTGAGGATTTCATAATCATTCCTTTTTTTTTTTTTCTTGCTAATGTTTGCTTTTACATAATAACAAATCTGTTTATGTCTGCAAAGGATTAGCAGTGGACCCTGCTTCTGGAGCAAAACTCAGACAAGCATTTACTAAATCTTCTAAAAAAGATTAACTCCTAGAGGCCAGGTAAGGGGAAAAAAAAAAAAAATTAACCTCTAATCCAGGTGTTGCTAATCATTTAATGTGTAAGATCCTGTTACTGAGCCTTTAAGAGAATGAATCCATAGCAGGCAAACCAAAGAGAAATTTGGGTAAACCCTCCCTTGGATTAACAAAATATATGCTCTTGAAACATACTCTTTTGTTAAACATATAGTTTGAAAATGATATTCAGCTTCTGACTGGTAAACCACAGGAAAGGGGAATGAGCCCTCATTTTGACCTGGAAGGCTACAGCCCTGTCCCTTCTTCCACACGCATTTCCCCCAAAAAGGCCATTTCCCTGAGATTGATACTGAATCGGACTGCTATGGAGACTTTTTTTTTTTTTGATATTGTGATTTTTGTTGTTAAAACTGTAATGAGGCCTATATTATTTAACATTCTCAATGTGGAAACAATGAAGTTCTAAAGTAAATGCCTTTTTTTGTTTTCAGACGGTCTCCCCTTATCAGCCTGCGTGGCTGTGTACCCAGGAATGCCACCTAAGGGGGGGGAAAGGCGGACAGCTCTTCCATAAGCCCACGATTCTTCTTGAGACGTCATGTAGAACAAGTAAAAACCAGATTCAGATTTTCTTTTTCTTTACTCCCTTTAAAATTTTCAAAACAGTATCATTAAACAACATATCAGCCTGCGTGAAAGTGGTTGAAGTTTTGGTGGTTTTTTTCGGACATTTAATAGGTCTTTAAAGAAATGTTACTTTGGTGTTAGAACTTTTTGGTGAAACAGTCTTTGGAGTTCTATTTACTGGCATTATTTACTTACTAGGAGAATCAGTTTTTTATCCAGCTTCAGTCTATATAATGTGAAATCCCATTTTTGATATTTTCTTCTGATAAACTTTAATTAGTAAATATCCTAAGTTTCCATCTGTATACGACGAAGAATTGTCCCACACCAGTGCACACAATTTCGGGGGAAACGCTGCAGTGGAGGAACAAGATACAAGAACCTTCCCGTCCTGTGGGAAGGATGCTCTTAAGAGGCCTCAGGCTGTTTCTCATGGCCAGGTCAGAAGTCACCTGCTCAGTTTGCCTCCGGTTTCTATGGCTCTGTGGGGAGGTGGTGTCTCAACTCTTCCTTCTCCTTGCCGTCCTCTGGGTGAATACACTCTTTTTGTAAAGTCTTTTGTACTCCTGCTTTTTCATGTAAGAATTTTTATTTAAAAAAATTGTTTTAATGTTTTATTCATCTTTTGGAGACAGAGCGAGACAGAGTGCAAGTAGGGGAGAGGCAGAGAGAGACAAAATCCGAAGCAGGCTCCAGGCTCTGAGCTGTGAGCACAGCTGACACGAACCGTGAGATCATGACCTGAGCTGAAGTCAGACGCTGAACTGACCAAGCCACCCAGGTGCCCCAAGGATTATTTTTAATTAAAGCTTTTATTTATTTTGAGTGGGGGAGGGGCAGAGGAGGGAGAGAGAGAATCCCAAGCAGGTTCCTCGCTGACAGCATGGAGCCCTGTGCAGGACTCAGACTCACGAACTGTGAGATCATGACCTGAGCCAAAACCAAAGTCGGGCGCTTAACCCACAAAACCACCCAGTTTTTTTCTTGAACTCAGGGAATTTAAATTAGGAATTAGCCCATTTTTCCTAGATTTATTTTTATTTTTTTAATGCTTATTTTTGAGAGAGAGCATGAGCAGGGGAAGGGCAGAGAGAAGGACGCAGAATCCAAAGCAGGCACCAGGCTCTGAGCTGTCAGCACAGAACCCAACTTGGGGCTTGAAACCACGAACTATGACATCATGACCTGAGCCGAGGCCGGACACTTAGCTGATTGAGCCACCCAGGCACCCCTCCTGTCTAAATTTAAATAGGAGAATCCCAAGCTACTCCCACTCGTAGTATAGCAAGTACAACATCTGAACTCTTTTGATCTGTATTTTGGGACCAAACGCTATGTTCTGTGCTCAGGTGTATCAAGTATGTGTTCTGGATTGGACTGAAGACTACGAAGCCATGTAAAAGTATCTGTGGAAGGTTCCGTAAGTGGATCTTGGGAGATTTTGCTAAGGTGAGCCAGTACTCTCGTCATGCTCTGGCAGGTTGCCTTCTCTCAGGTAAGAGTGGATATAGGAATGGAGCTAGGCCTCCCACTGGAGTCCTACTGAAGAAACTTTACCCCTTTTTCTCATTTCCTACCCACAGCTTAAACTGTACTTTAAGGATCCACCATGTTGGTTCCCCATACTCCAGCCAAGCCCTGGGTCACTTGGTGCCCTGTGTTCATCAGCATCACCATTAAGGGCTACAGGCCAGGGTCTCTCACATTGGCTAACAGGCTTCTTTGACGGACAAAGGTTCTCACGGCTTCCTTTTCTCGGCCCACCCCCCAACCCCATCCTAATCAGAGACAAAGCAGAAATAGGCTTTTCAGATTCAAGGGGTCCTAATACTTTCTGAAGAAATCCCAACAAGGAATAGGCAAATTTCTAATCTGTACTAGAAATTAATGGTAAGGACCATTGTAAAACTGGAACATGGTCGTCCAGGATAGACTACACTTCAGTAGCTAGTACTCTGACATCCGCATCAGAAATAAATTACATAATATTATGGCAGAATTCAAAATGTTTTATCAGTAATTTTTAGAAATAAAGTCACAGTGGTGGGAACTTAACTGAAGCATTTAAGCTTCCACCTTAAATCCTAATTTACTCCAAAAAAGGTAGTTTCTAACAGATGCTGAGTAGAAGTCACAATAGTAGTTTCTGTGGGGGGGAGTAATGGCCAGGAGGGGGCATGAGGGAGCCAGCTAGGGAGCTGGAAATGTTTTATATCCCAATCTGGACGGTTATGCGAGTGTAGTTTGTAAAAAAAAAAAATCAGTCAAGTCTGCAGGATTTGTAGAGTTTATTATATGTAAGATATATCTTCATATAGAAAGCCTCTAAACACAAAAGACAAAGGAGCTTTAAAAAAAAAAAAAGGTTAGGTTTTATATTCTTAAACTCATTAGATACCAAATTCAAGACATAGATTATAGTTACATTGCAAATGTTATCCTTTTGAAAAAAACTAATATTGACTTAAATGATGAATTTAAATGCATTTATTGGTGATTAAAAATAATACTTAAGCAGAGTAGTATTTTAAGCCAGACAGAGCAAAGAAAATTCTTGTTTAATATATATATATATTTTAAAATTCCAGTAATATTTTCTTAAATTCCTGTTAAAAATATAATCAATATTAAAGTCAGCAAAATGCTTTCTTTTGACTGACGCCTGGATTATTTTACCACTTAACCTGGTTACACAGTGATTTTTTTTTTTTCTGTCAGATGTAACTGACAACCAGTTTAGTCTTTTAAGATACATGAAGTGATAACTCACATTGTAGCATCTTGTGGAAAATATTCAAACTACATTTAAAATGCTTTTTTAAAATGGAGACGTCTATTATTCCACAAGAAATTGTTTCTGTAAAACTACAGGTTGGCTATGGCAATAGTAACTAAACTACATCCAACCCTGAAGGTAGAAAAATCCCTGAAAAGAAATACACAGCCTAGTTATAATATGCAATATAAAGGTTATTTTGTATTTTAAAAATTCTCCCATTTTGGAGAAAGCCAAACCTTCCCATAGTTCCCTTTACTAGGCAGTGCCACATAAAATTAGTTAACATTATTATGATCATGGCTTACGATTAAATTCAATTTGACAAACACCTATATATAGCAGCCCTCGTTTGGATGTCGGTTCTGACAATATTTGCAGTTCCATTAAAGAATACTTGCTTATCAAATTTGGTACAAAGCATGAACACTCAGGACAATTGGCACGATACATGCAGTTCGAGAACTCTCTTATCTCAAGCCAGTCATCACTGAATTAGCCGTATTTCTAGTCCCGCTTTCCAAATCTCTCCTTGTAGCATAACTGATGCTTACATGCTCCTTAAAACACATCTTCCAGAATAAGAAAAGGACGCTTTAAAAACCAGTCATCTGAATGCATGATGGAAATGAGGCAGGATAGCAGAGCCGGTGCCAGCTGGGAAAACATGGGGGATGGGGGGGAGGGGGAGCTGGCCCAGGCTCATAGTGCTCATGGCTAGTGAGGGATCTTGTTGCTGCTGCCCCAGACAGCTTAACCTGTGGGGCAGAGACTCCCCAGGCCCCAGGGTGAGAGTGCCATTCCCAAAGGCGTTTTGGGTAGCAGGAGGGGGCAGCTGCCAGAAGCCCAACAGGGGGGAAATGTCCAGAGAGGCAGGTATCGTTAGGTTCACAGCATCTGCAGGTAGCTCCTTGGGCAGGCTCACTTTACCAGCGCTTCCCTTAGCCGGATCGAAACCTGGGTTGAGCTTGTGAGGTGACTGAGGCTCTTGCAGAGGCAAGTCCTCAAGCAAATTGATATTGCAAAATCCTTTAGTATCTGCTTTGAGGGGCAGGCTTGCAAGTGGGGAGTATGAGGTAGAACTGGTGTTGTACTTGTGATTCTGGAGGGGCGCGGGAGGGGAGCTGGGAGAGGTTACGGGGTGGAGGGGGGCCAGGGGCTCCGGCAGCGCCTGTACAGGCTGGGAGGCTGGATCCGAGGGGTTGTGGGCGTGGCCGTGTACCTCAGCGGGCAGGCCGCTGGCGAGCCCGTTCTGCGCGTGCGCGGGAGCCCCCAGAGGGAAGGGAGACAGCGGGGCGGCCTTCAGCTGAAACTGGGGAGAGATGGAGTGGAAGGTGCTCAGAAGGTCTCCAGACTGCAGACTCTCTTTCATCAGCTCCTGCGAGTGTGTCTTCTTGGTATGTCGCGTGAGGTGGTCTTTGCGCCCAAATCTCTGGGCACAAAACTGGCACAGGAAGTCCTTGCAGCCTGTGTGGACCACCAGGTGGCGCCGCACGTCCTTCCGGGTGTAGAAGCATCTCTCACAGTGGTCGCACTGGTGCTTCTTCTCCTTGGTGCCGCTGGGGGGCTTTTCTTCCGCGTGGGCTTTGAGGTGGTCCAGCAGCACCTCGGTGCTCCCTAGCTCCAGGGCGCAGACCCCGCAGGTGAGGTCGCCACTGCTGGCCGCGTGGAGGGCCAGGTGCCTCTTGTAGCCCAGCATGGTGTTGTACTTCTTCCCACACTCCTCACACCCAAAGGCCATTTTGTTGGGGTCATGCGTTTGGAGGTGGTTTTTTAGGTGGTCTTTCCGGTTGAACGTCTTCTCACAGTGAGCACACTGGTGAGATTTCTGGGGCGAATGGGTAGCCATGTGCCTAGGAACAGAAGGAAAAAAAATTGAGTCCATTCTGAAATTTCAACAGTCAAAGGTGTAGGAAAAATATTAAAATGTTAATAGTTTTCTCTAGGTGCAGGCGTAAGAAATTATTTTCGTTAAAAAAAAATAACTTTTCCATGACTTTCCGGATTCTACAAATATATATCTCTGTGATAAAAAAAAGTAGGCACCACTAAAGGCATCATACAATTTTCATACCTGTAAAAAAATACTCTTTGAGAACCTATTTTCCTCATATAGGCAAAGATTTCTAAGCAAATACGAATATTTAAAAATATGTCATTTTCAGGAAGGGGTTCAATGGATGTCCTATACTCTCTGGAAATTACTCAATTTTCAAAAGTGACCCAATTAACCTTCTACACAGAACCCATGCGCCCCTTCACACCCTCTTCCCAGATTTTAGGTTTTTATCCTATGTACAATTCCTGCTTGGTTTCATTAATTGAGGCAAAAAGTTCAGGCCGTAGAAATAACACGAAAAGTCTATCCTTGACCTCAGAGAGTGCTCAGTTGGACCCAAAACCCAGAATGCCACCCCACCACCTGTGCTGTGAGCCTGAGCCTCATGCTCAAGTCTCGGCCCCCTGTTTAAGATTTTCTATCAGCTGTCATCTCAGAGGTGTGCAGCCCCTGTCTCCAGAGGCTCGAACGACAACATTTGTGAAGCAGCCTAGGTTGTACTTCAAGCCACAAGCTGCAATTAAGGATGCTGTTCTGGAAGTACAAGTAACATACAGGACCTGGCGTTTCACAGGATACACTCAGTTATTAAAATGAACCTTTTTAAAGTTTTAAGGATGACAAACAGGATTTCCTCATCGAGGTTGTTTTGTTTTTTAAAACCAACAGAGTTTAGGGGTAGATTCTCGTGATGTATATACTGTATGTTAGCCAACTTGACAATAAATTATATTTAAAAAATAATAAAAATTAAAAAATCAACAGAGTTTAGATTTTAGGAGCTCAGTGGAACTACAACAAATGGAATTGTGATGGTTTTCCAAAATGGATTTGTGCTTTACAAATATAATACAGGTATTTTGATGTTTCAGACCGACTAACAGGACTATGGCTTGTCCCTGAAGCTCAAAGGAAAACTTTTTTTTTTTTAACATTTTTTTATTTTGAGAGAGAGCGTGAGCAGAGAGAGAGAGAGCGTGAGCAGAGAGAGAGAATCCCAAGCAAGCTCCACGCAGGCTTGAACTCACAAACCATGAGAGCATGAGCTGAGCTGAAATCAAGAGTCGGATGCTCCACCGACTGAGCCACCCAGGCGCGCCCCTCAAAGGAAAACGTTGAACTGTTGTAGAAGCTTAGTCCTTCTAGAAAAAGCCCTTTTGAATTTTGCCAATGAAATTACCAGTGACCTTCACGAAGCAGGCTGAGGGTGTCTCAGTGGGATCTTGAAGAACTGGAGACGGGCTGCACGCCTCTGAGATGCAATTGAACTTGTGGCTTTGGGTACAAAAGAATTTCTAACAACTCATTCTGTAAAAAAAGAATTTCTTTAAAGACCATATGTTGAAGTCAAAAGGATACTCATCATACCTTTCACCCAACCTTCTAACCTACATTGTCCACTCCTGATCCTTTTCTAGAATTGGTAAGGGGTCTATAGTAGCCGCTGTTGGGAAGCCAGTTCAAAAACATAAAGGTGATTTGAGTCTAATTGTCATTTTCTTAAAAATAAAGCAAAACCTTAGGTCACCTCCCTTTCTCCTTTAAAAACAAAAAGCCAACTAAGTGCAGGGGATAGAAGGAAAAGGAAGTTCCTTCCGTCCCTTCCCTCCAGGACACCAGAGCTCAGCGTACACAGGGATACGTATAATGGTACAGACAGTTGTGGAGAGACAGGAGCCAGTGCGACAGGCACCTGGGACATGCAGAAGTGTGTCCCCAAGTTCTGCATGTATTGAAACAGACTGCAGAAAGGGTTTTGCAAGCCAAGTTATACAAGGCTTATACCCCATTCTTACACAAGATATCCACAGATACATCATCAGCAATAGATGTGAGGGGGAACTGTTTGCAAACTTGGCATTTAAACAGTTTTCAATGTGGTCTAGTACTAGTGAACAGGACCCCCTGAGCTCTGCCCTGGCTCTTCTTTCTTGCTTCTCTTCCTTTTATTCTTTGTGGAGGACTTTGATCGGATTAGATTTGTCACCCATGGGTGGGTCAATGCCAAGTTAACGACTCTGGACTGTCCTACTCCTGACTACCTGTGAGAAAGGCACAGGTTGACAAAACCCTACTTGAGCAACAATCCCACTTTTCACATTTTACCAGCTGCCATTCCTCCGAATTTTTTGACTCTTTCCTTTGACTGGTATCCAGCCCTTCCCCTTTTAATTGATCCCTTACTCACTCATGCAATAGTCCCAATCTAGAACACGATCATCTTATAGCTGAAATTACTTCAACAAGTGGTTTCCTTCCCTCAACTTCTTGTCTTGCCTCACAGTCCACGACACCATCAGTTTCAGTCTGTGCTACAGGCAGCACCAAGTGTAACTGCTTACAGTAAGACTTCCCACCAGGAATTCTGACCAGCCTTGCCGAATCCTCTTTTCTTCTTGCCTTCTGCTGTTTCCACCTGCGTCCCCCGTTTGCTGTACTGGGGCCCACGTTCTCTTTTCTACTTAAGCAAGTTCTTTTCTCCAACCTCTGCTTCTAAAACAGAGCTTATGTTGAAGCTGTGGGAAATGGGATGGAATGCTACCCCCACCGTAAAAACGAAAACCACAAAACCTAAAGCGTCCCCTCATCTTGCCACTCTTTACTCTCCTTCAGGCCAGAGAGGTGTGAGGTGCGGGGGCCGTGCAGGGCGAGCGGTTCTTGCATAAAGCCCGTTGCTTCCCGTTTTGGCCGCACTTTGCCCCCTTCGCCCAGCAAGCTGTTTCCCTTGCTTGAAACGACCACCTCCCAAATATTGCTTAAGGCGACTTCCTCAGCGCGGTTTACCACAGTAATCCCACCTAATTCCTGTCATTCCAATAATCTGTTAGCTCCAGTCTTTTTCAAATATTTACCTCCTGTATGTGTTTTGATCTTTATTCACAGCCTAATATCATCACTGTGGGTTTTAACTGCAGCAAATGCTGCTTTCAGTGTTTGGGTAGAACAATCACTGTGCACACATAAGAAGCTTGTTGCAAAACAGGAGGGCTTTGCAACAAAATTGATGCACACAATAGGCACTCGGTACTTATATATTTCTGGCAACTAAAGACTGGCCTGTGTACAGAACCCATTTGAGTTTTAAAATACCTAAGCGTTTATCGGCTTATTTTAAACCCGATTCTATTACATTATGACAGTGGTATACTGAGGGGCCAGGAGCATAATGTAGATCTTTTTAAAACTTTCAGGTGCCTCTCTTCAAGGGCACTCCAAGATGTAATAATAATGTGGTCCATGTTAATGCCACTCATATGGACATCCTCTCTTGCCAAATTTCGACTCTCGCCTGTGCATTTATAGGTGAGTAGTCTGAAAGTTGAAGCTCTAATGTTCATTTCATGGAGATGAAAGGCAAATAAGTTTCCCTTAACCAGGTGTCAAAAGATGCACACAACAGCACAGATTCTGCGTGTGGACCACATCCATAGCACACGTGGCCTTTGTTCTCAACAGTTCTCAAGACTACTGTGCAATTTAGCAACTTTGTGTGTGTGTGTGTGTGTGTGTGCGCGTGTGTATTTTATCTTTTCTAGGATGTGAAAATCCTTTAGAGGGAGAAGCTTCAACTTGTATATTCATTTCCCTTGCAGAAGTGAGGACCTAATAGGCATTCAAAAAATAATTCAAACTAAATAAACTTTTTTTTTTAAATAACGGTTTTTATCCTTTGGTGTATCATGGATGCCTGTGAAAATCTGATTAAATGCACATACTCAATACCTGTATTCCCAACAGAATTCCACTTGGGAGGTTGGACAAACTCCTCGCAAGTTGAGAAACTGCTCCGAAAGCTGGCACTTGGGAGATGTTCCCTCCCCTCCATCCTTACTGTCAGGATGCGAACACACGCTCCGTATTTCATACTGGACTATTACTTCACACCTCCCCGCTCAGTCTACTTGCCTCTTCTCTCACCTCCGAATTACTACCAGAGTCCTCTAACACCCTGATCAAAACCACCTTTTCCACTGCCCAGACTCATTACAATAAACAGACCCTTCAGGACAGAGGCTAAGGCCAGTTACAAGCTGCTTTCCTTTTTTGCCTCCACTTTGAGCCTCACCTGTTCCTCCTCCACTACTACCCTTTAGATTTGTGCGCCTTAAGGCCAAGGCTTCGGGCTTCCCCAGAACCTCATCTCTGTCCGCCTCCTGGTCCAGCGTATGGCTGTGTCTTTCTGAGAAGCCCTACCGACGCTCCTCATCAAGCAGCGGAGAACAGCTTCCTCCACCTGCACACCTCTGTCCAAGCACCTGCACTGCATTTTAATTGTGTTTGCATGACTATCTCCCCAGCACGGGTCTTTTCATCTTTGTGTTTTTATGCCTGGCATATTGTAGGACCACAGGAAATACTCGCTGAATGAACGAACTGACACTACATGCAAAACTGTCATAGAAAACCGCATTAAACCCTGCAGTGTGCAAGGCTAATGTGCATCCACATTCTGCATCCATTTTCCCTTGTGGTCTCTGGTCAGAGGGCTAGCAAAGCCACTTAAAGGTATGTGTCGAAGTACATACCTTTTCTAGAGCCTCTCACCTCATTAATTTATATCTGGAAATGAAGGCTTTGCCACAGTCTGGCTGCAAGCACTTGTAAGGTCGCTCCCTGGAGTGGGAATAATTGTGGATAGTGAACTTCTCCAGGGTGAGGAACGTCTTGCCACATAATTGGCAGGGATAGGTGGCCATGGGCTTTACTTCTCACACCTTCCTTTTCAGATGCGCTGACCAAATGCTGTGCCATTTAAGCACAAATGGAAGGATGGTGCTGAGCACATGAGCAGAGCCACGGCAGCCTGAACTCCAGACCAGGGGAGAGGCAGCGTCGTGGTCCTGGGCCTGGTTCTACCCAGACATGGGCCTCTCAGTTACCATGAGCTTTGCTTCCTGCTTTCCCACATCCCAATTTATAGATGCAGTCTCAGGCTGGGAGAATGTCGGAGGCACAGATGAGGTTCCAGGAGCATCACCAGAGCTGGGGCATCTTCTGGATCGCCAGACTGGCTGCGGAGAGAACAACAGTGTTCTTGTATTAGCTTGTATTGGACAAGAGTGCTCTTCCTCTCCTCCCAGCTCAGCATCGACTACCCAGAATCCACATATTACTTTCAATGGCTCCAATGCAGCACCCGAGTCTCTGTCCTCCCCTCATGTGCTTCGGGAGGTCCTTCTGCACATAAATCCTCCCAAGTGGCGAGGAGGCAAGCACACAGTGTTCTGATGGTAGGTGAAGCACACTTTCCTTTTGACAGAGACAGCTCTTTCCATCGACTAAGGTGTGCGTTACCTACTTCAGATCATGACTTCAGGTCAGTGTGAGGCTCAGCCAACCAATTCAAAGGAAAAAAAACCAAAAATCTCCCCCATGTGTTAGAGTGTTTTATCGGTACAGAAATAAAAGTCATCTCTGCTTATTCAAACCTTGGGCTGTCTTCACCCATGGTTAGCATAACATACGTTGTTTATCACACCTGTTTAAACTTCCAGGGGAGGAGATGAAATAATTTGTATACATCCAAGTTAATTTGTTTATAAGGTTGCCATGCTGAAGATCTCAACAGCGTGATGTAAACAAAATGTGAATAAAACCAGTTTAGTTCACTCATGTGCCTTTGGAGGGGAGACAGAATATTCCCACGGAAACAAAAATGATGGCTCAGGCTGCAGTCAGAGGTGTGGGTAGCATCCTCTTGTAAACTGTTCTACTGATCTCTTCCCCTTTTGTTTCTGGGGACCTTTCCTCATTCCCCAGCCCCACTCTGGAGGGCCAACTACTCGTTAGTAAGGCCACTTCTAGAAGGTGGGCCTGCTGCCTCAACCTGTCTCAAACCAACCTTCCAACCCAGGCAAAGTCACCCCAATCCATGCTCTTCTTCTTCTACCAATGCGCCACCATTTGAGGAGCCTTAAGAGTCTCGGGCAGTCATGAACAATGCAGAAAAAACCCTGGCTACCTAGAATCCTGTGCTTCTCTAGAGAGAGTAATTCTCAGGCAAGTGGATGCTAACCTTTCAGTTGCCATACTTAAAAAAAAAAAAAAAGTACTATATGTTTACATTAAACACACTGGAGTAGCTTGTATGCAGGCCAGTCTTTTCTGAGCTTTGCCAAATAAGCAGGGCACCCGCAGCAAAGTGACCAATCACAGCAGGTCCTCAAGGGCCCGTTTCCTGCATGCATTCATTTACTGCCCAGTCTTTAGAGATGCTCCTTGTTGTTAAAAGTTTTTACTTACCTTTTCACAGTTACTTTCAGGTAAGAAGGCTGGAGTCTAGCTAGGTCAAATTTATTACAACAACAGTCTAAGCATCTTTAAACCTACCAGCTCACAGCACACATACACAGAAAGAGAGATACCCCTTTTCCAGCAGACAAAACCTAGAGCAGACTTCTTGTGTCCCTCATCAGCTAGCTCGGATGTTTGCAGACACTGCTCAGAGCTCGGCAGGAGCCAGCACCAGGCAGAGAGCCCTCCCCCTGTGCCCCGCCTGCTCGGAACCCTCAGAGCTGACACGCAGGCTTTGAGCCGAAGCTTCAGCGCTGATCCAAAACTGGGGACGCGGGCGCTCTCAGCCAGCATCTTGGCACCAAAACTTCCTTCTGATGGCAGCACGCACACGCCTTGTTCCTCTGTCACCAAGTGTGACTTGAACTGAGCCCCTCTTCCCCAACTCCTTGTTCCCGCACAGTACTGCAGCTCATGCCTGAGGCCCTACTCTGAGGCATCCCCAACGAGCGTGGCCACAGACAAAATGATTCCTTCCAGGAATGCCATCCTGCGTGGCCGAGTTTTTGCTGCCAGGTCTCATGACGTGTCCCACTTCCCATCCAGCCAAAGTCTGGCTGCAATACTGGCCCAGCTATAAGAGGCATAGAATTTATCATCACCATTAAATGTCCTCATTCATTTGAAATTTCTGTGTTCCAAGGCTATCAAAAAACATTAAAATGTAAACATAATATGAAGTTTGAAATTCATCTTTTCCTTGTTCTCATGATGGCTGAACTCAAAATAGCACCAGTCCCTCAGGAGGAGAGCCGGTGTGGTGGAGGGATTTGCTCTCTCTCTCTCCCCCGCCAATCCCCTGCATGTACACTAAATTCATTCTCCACATTCTTGCTGAGAGATGACCAGTACGTCCAAGAGAACTTTCTGTGATGACGGAAGTGTCTCATATATGTCGGCTACTGAACACTCAAAACGTGACTCTGAGAAACCGAAATTTTTGTTGAAATGTAAATAGCCCCGTGTGGCTAGTGGCTGCTGTATGAGACGGCACAACTCAGTTCCACACTTGAGAGCAAGAAAGGCAAGGTTCTGCTTTCCTTCAGACACAACTGTGCTGATTCACCCTCAGGTGTTTCCCTGAAGTGTGGGAGCGATTCGTGTAGATCCAGCCACTTGTTCTATGAATACAGTGGAAAGATTCCCCAGTTCAAATTCTAGCTTGTCCACTTGTCGGCTACATCTTGAGTCTGTTTCCTTATTTGTGATACCACCTGATGCATATAATGGGCTGCTGGGGACAACCAACTGGAACAACAGGGATCTGAAATATGCAGTAATCTAAAAACATACCACACAAGTATAAGTTGTTTATGAAACACTGGGATTAAGAGCAGAAGCCATCAGCTGCACAAGTGGCACAGGGTTCTAGCCACTCAGCTACGGCCATGATAGAAAAACTCACGTTCTCTCCCTCTGTGTGACCCACCATCCGCTATTCACAGTGGGAGGAACCAGTAGTCTGGATAACACAACATGCTCACACACGCAGAAAGACCTATAACCTTGGCAAGTCAAAATCGGCATTCTTTGTTCCTCAACAGATACCAACTTTGACTGATGGCTTACCAACAGACCAAGAATATGAAGGAAAAGTAGTATTTATTCCATTTAGACTTAACAAAAAGTGACTGCCCTTTAGCACTAAATAAAATTTTCCCAGATCAACTTTCCAGCCACTTCCCTAGATTCCAAAGTCCACCAGTCATGGACATCATTACCTACATTTCCCTTGGGCCTTTGAAGACAGTGGGTATATAATCAGGGATTTACAGACACAGCAGATTTTATTTAAATGTGACACACATTTCCTCACTTTGTTCCACGTGGAACTTTCAAACAATAACAAACATCACTTAAACATTTTTATACACATTTAACTCATTTCATGAGTGTCTCTTCACAATCCCTGATGTGTTTTTAGGTCCATGTGTTAAATACGCCTAGCCCAACACTAACTGGCCTTCAAATGTCAAACTGAATTAATTATACTATAATTAACATTCTTTAAGTCTTTTTGAACGATGAATTCAAATTCACAAATGGTTTTAACGTTTCTTTCACCATAACTGTGTATTTCATTAATGTGGACCTTCAAACATAAATATTTACACTGTGTTCATGATACTATCACAAACTCCTATAAAAATAGTCTTTCTCAACAGACTATAAATTCATTGTGGCCGAGGATCAAAGCCTAGCTATTTTTAAAAAAATAAACCGTGTGGATAATACAGCGTCCCCCATCACCATGTACTTGACCAGTACGGGCTGGCTGCCGCTGATTCCAATCTTTGGTTGAAACCTGATGCGCTTTCTGGCCACATCCTTGAAACAGACTCGTGATTAACTTTCTATTATCTGGCAAACCACCAACAATCCTAACAGAACTGACAAAGGGATGGTCCTGATGATAATCAGTCTATATTCTGTGACCTGAAATACAGATGGCATTTGAGTCTTAAATACGGTAATATTTCAACACCTGTCACCCTGGAAAGATAGTAAGTCTTCCCCCAAAACATCTCAGGACATAATTTTCAATCCCCTTGATTCTAAAAATACTGCGTGAGTGATACAGATCTGCCACTATGCCAAAGAAGGCTTGTGCCATCTGCTTCATTCTGTTCATGCTGATTATTTTGGGGAGGAGTGAGGATCAGATTGGAATAAGAACATATATATATGGCAACAGCTAGGAAAGACTGTGTTCCCTGAGAGCGAGTGGTATACTACAGTAGAGGTCAGAGCACAAGTGTAGTTCTAGGATGTCCCCAGTGCTGCGTAACACAAGCATCTAATAGGGGACGACAAATGTTCTACAACATTCTCAAAATAAACTATGACTTCTGGCTTCTATTTCCATTGTCCCCAGTGACACAATGCAAGACCCATTTCTGAGAGGAAACTGAATTTCCATTTTTAATCTTCTAACATGGGTACTCCAAGCTCTTTTTTTGACTCCATTCATCATCACTCCTTGTGGATAAGAAGGTTCTGCTCCAAACATTTCCCTGTGTCTCATAGACCCCTAACTTGGGATTGTTTTTATACAAATGAGTTAAAACCAGTTTTAGAAGGGCTTCTATAAAAGTTCTCTTTTCTTTTTATACACGCAAAACATGAAAACAGCCCATCATGGAGCAGGGTAAGTGGAACTTCATTGCTTGTTTGAGCTCTAAGAGCCCTCTGTAGAGAGTGCGCTTCTCTTAGTATCAGTTCTTTGAAGGACTTTGGTAGTGAGTTTCTAACCTCAATGAACAAAACTATCCATAAACATCAACAAGATAAAGAAGATTCTCAGAACCTCTGGGTAGTCGTTAATTGCTTATTACGCACATGCACTGTAGAATTTGTTAGGTACTGTATCTGAGCAAGCACGACAGAAGAGTTGGGGCTCAGTATATGTCTGATCAGCAAAACAGGTGCTCACGGGGCAGGACTAACTTGGTTGAGGATGACAGATGTGAGGCCTTGATAAGTACCTCACCACATGGCTGTGGCTGGGTTTTCACTCTTAACCTACAGCAGGGGGTTATAAGTGGCTCCGAATTCTCTGAAATTCTGTATAAAATTAGGAGGCATGTACGCTGGAGTTCTTATGGGGGGAGGGGCCATGGCTTTCTTCAGATATTCTAAGGGGTCCTAGATTCAAACAGGTTAAAGGTCACTGACTTAGATGAAAACAGAGGAAATCCCTCTTGGTGCTATCAATTCAGTTTATTCATAAAGTCATTGATATTTCCTAATCTGTGGGCCATATATTTTGTGCCTCAATCACTGCATGTTATCAGGTTAATGTAAAAAAAAAAACAAAACAAACCCAAAAAGGTCCTATAATAATGTTCTTCTGAAATTCAAGCAGTAAACAACTTGTATAAATTTCATTTCAAATATGGCCTCAGGGGCACCTGGCTGGCTCAGTAAAGCACGTGACTCTGGATCTTGGGGCTGTGAGTTTGAGCCCCATGTTGGGCAAAGAGATTAAATAAAAAAATTAAAAAACAAATAGGTGAAAAAAAACAAATATGGCTACAGATGATAAATTCAACCATCACGTAAGACAGGGCTACATTTTGAATACAGGGAAGACTACCCTCAAAATTATAGGGGTTCATTTGTCAGCATCTCTAAAAATCTTTTATATAAAAAATATGTGTATTTATCTTCTTTAATGTTGTAATATATTATCACTAAAATCCGCTAACACCTGAGCTGCCAGCACATGGAATGAACTCATAAGGAGGATCCACAGGCTTGTCACCCCCTTGTGTGTGCACCTCTCTCCCACAGTGGCCCAATGGCTACCGGGACTGCAGGTCGATTTACATGCTATTTCATTAGCGTGCCCCGTTCTGTCACGCTTCTGTGTTTTCCACACGATGCCCCTTCCTAGAATGGTCCTCCCACCCCCTGCCCACCTGGCACCTGGCAAACTCTTCCTTCTCCCTGTCACTCCCAGGCAGAGGAATGAGCTCCTTTCCTGCATAGGGAGATGGTGGACCTGAGAGGAACGGATTTGAAAGTCCAGCTGAAACCCTACAGACTTGGGCTCAGGAGGTTGCAGTGGAGAGAAAAGCAGATCACTGAAAACCATGGCTAACTGAGAGCAAAATCTGTTTGGTGAGAACCTACCTCCACAAAAAGTTCTTCTGTGTACTTCCAGAATTACATATTCAACAGCCTATTAGATATTAGACATCTCCACCTTAACACATTGGAAACCATTTGTTCTCATCTGGTGGGAAGCACCCACTGACTGACCTTGCCCCTCTGTTCTGTTCTGGGAGCACCACCGGCCACCTGCTGAACAATCAAGTTTGCTGCCTACTGACTTTTAAACTGCTACCTTGAGAGACTTAGCTTTGTTAACTCAATGACTCAGCTCTTATTTTCTTAGAAACAAGGCCTAAAATAAACAAGAAAGCCAAAGTGACTTATTTAATATTCAGAGAGAAAAAAAAACGAGAAAGCTCTCTGGTCGACTATACCACAGCTTTAGAACATCAAATCTATGCTATTTTCTAGACTTAGAAAATGTCAGTAAGGGGCTCCTGGGTGGCTCAGTGGGTTAAGTGTCAGACTTCGGCTCAGGTCATGATCTCACAGTTTGTGGGTTCGAGCCCCCGTTAGGGTTCTGTGCTGACAGCTCAGAGCCCGGAGCCTGCTTCAGATTTTGTGTGTGTGTGTGTGTGTGTGTGTGTGTGTGTGTGTGTCTCTGCCCCTCCCCTGTCGCTGTCTCTCTCTCAAAAATAATAAACATTAACAAAAAAAGAAGAAGAAAATGTCAATAAGGACAGGGTGCTAACTTTCTATTTACAGATAGCTGGGAAAAATCCAGTGGAAGATGGCAAACTGAATAAAAGTATGTAGTTCTAGTCTCTCCTGAAACGCTACTAAAACAGTATTAGTGAGATTTTTTCAAATACAGCCTAAGATAACAGGAAAGGAGAAAACTACCACAAAATATGGGAAGCTGGGAAGCAGGTAAACCAGCAGTAACTGGCTTTGCAGTCATAAGAAAGCTCAGTGCTAAGCCAGTCATGAAAAGCTGTGAAGCAACTTGATTGACCCTGCAGAACCCATTAAGAGTCTCAGAAATGTGGGCACTAGGGAACTCTGGAGGTGGGGATGAGAGTGGGTGTACAAACACAAAGAGTGGGAACGTCTGTGGGGAAGCATGCAGCGCTCTGACCCCTCCCGGTAGAGGGCATGGGGGCGGGGCACTCTGCGGAAACAGGGAATGAAGGGAAGTTTGTATATTTGCCTTATTTGGCGACCAGGCCCATCCCCTCCAGGGTAGGAGACTGAAGGAGTCTTCTCTGGGAAAGCTGACCGGCCCAAGAGAAAAGAGTTAATTACAAGGACAAATGGCAGGCCCCGGGTTTACCTGCATTAACCTACAACAAGCCCTAGTGAAGTACACAAAGCTTCCATCAGCTTTTTAATGGCTCCACTCATAAATCAGCAGGCAGCTGAGGATCACCAGAAACCAGAAGAAAGCATCTAATACAAAAAACTGACAGAATAAATAGAAAAAAGCAGCTGGGATGAAGACGATGACTCTACGGGGAAAAGAAAACTTAAAAAACAACTATAAATACCTGAGAGAGGGAGAGAGATCCCTAAAAGAAGAAATACACATACACAGATACAAACACATTTTTTTAAGAAAACAAAAGAAAAGGCAGTAGCAAGAGCCAGACAGGGGCAGGGATTTGAGTCAAACTTGCTAGGGGAGCATCTGAGAATCTGCAGAAACTCCTCTGATATCTTATGTTTGCCAGTGTGGCTTATCTTGAGGGTACCTGCTATTTTTACATGTTTGCTCCTCCTAATGCTCACTAGTGATTAACACCATGAAGCAACCTTTTATAAGCCAGCTAATATAACCCAGAGACTAATTAACAGTAAAACCATTCATAGGCTAAATAGTTGAAATATGCACTGTTAAACTTAGAAACAGTAAAGAGGAGGTAATTTTTAAGTTAATGAAACAGCTGATTATCTTCATTATATGATAAATACCTATTAAACACTGCACCTTGTTAAACATTTGTACTAGAAGTGGACCTATAATAAAGCTATAAAAAGAGATGACAGGTGTAAAATTGGAATGGAGTAAAATCCTTCATTATTTATAGATGACTGTCTACATAGATTCCAAAGAATCCATACACAGAATAGAATTAGAAAGCTTGGCAAATACTCAGTTATGAAAAATCAAAATACAAAAGGAACTATTTCTAAATGCCAGCAAACAAAAATAAAATTAAAAATGCCATATACATTTGCCACAAAACAAAGATCTAGGAATAAATCTAATCACAAATGTACCATATATTTATGGAGCAATTATAAAGCTATACTGAAAGACATTACAGAAGAGCTAAATAAATAGAGAAATATACCATGTTCATGAATAGGGAAATATAGATAGAATTATTGTAACATCAGTTCTTTCCATATTATTAATTCGAAGAAGTGCTAATAAAAATTCAACAGGATTCTTTGTTAGAACTCTTACCATTTTAAATTTTATATGGAAAAAGAAAAGTCCAAGAACAGCCAAGAACTTCCCAGTCCTACTGGATCATACTCATCAACATATAAACAGACCACGGTATCTCCCAAAGAAGAAAAAGGTAGGAGATAACAAATACAACAAATGGAAGTTGTTTTTTTTTTTTTAAAGCTACCATAATTAAGGCAGGATGACCTACTAAGGCACAGAATTAGACAAGTGGACCAATAGAGTAGAATGAATAGCCAAGAAACAGACCCACCCTTGTATGGAAACAATATATTACAGGGCTGGGACTGCAATCACTGGGGAGAGAATAGACTACTTAATAACTGGTTATCCATAGGAAAAATAAGGAAATTGGATTCCTATCATACATCATATATAAAAAGTCTTGACAGGTTATAAGCTTAATGTTTAAACAAAACTTTAAAACTGCAATCAGGAATGAAAAATAAGGGGTGCCTGGGTGTCTCAGTCAGTTAAGCATCCAACTTCGGCTCAGGTCATGATCTCGGAGTTCTTTAGTTTGAGCCCCCCATAGGGCTCTGTGCTAAAAAAACAGCTCAGAGCCTAAAGCTGCTTAAGATTCTGTGTCTCTCTCCCTCTCTCTCTGCCCCTCCCCCACTCACACTCACAACGGGAAGGGCAGAAATATAGGAATCTAAGTTTCAAGAAGACCAAGAGGAGCCAAACCACAAGAAGCAAGGACAACCCAGGGCTGATACCAGGGGGCTGAGCAACAGGAACCCATTATAAGCAGTGGACTTGTCATCAGATCATACTTTGTGACAATAATAATGGCAGAAATATGAAAGATCTATTGGAGACTGGTGAGACCAGGAATAGTGAGGCCATTTTAGCTTCTGCCGCATCTCAGAAGAGATAACAGTCACCTGGAAAGAAGAGAGGGTAGGTTGAAATGACAGTAAACAGACTGGTTAGATTAGGATTTAGGTGAGGTCATCAGAGGAAAGAGGTGACTGTGACGGTGGTGAAGGAAAGGAAGGAGGAGTCCCAGAAGAAAAGCCCAGCAAAACATATGCGTCAGGAATTTAGTTTTGGACATGTTATCCTTAGTATTAGACAAGCTAATCTTCTCTGTATCACTCCAATTTTAGTATATGTGCTGCCGAAGTGAGCACTGGTTTCAAACATCTTGAATCTCCTGGTGCCTAATGGGCATTCAGGCTCGTGAGGAGACCTAGGACATGAAGGAGGAGCTGAGGCACTTTTCTAGACCAAATTAACAGCAAATGACACCCTTTGGTTACTGGCTTCTGTAAGGACCCCAATAGCTCAAGTCTTTGGTTGCCCAGTGTACTAAAAGAAAGTAGGTTCTTTACAGGTGGGAACCTTTCCTTGTTATATTGTGTTTGGCAGATTGAAAATCTATCTAACCTATTTAACAGTCAAGGCTAACCCTTCTGAGTCTACATGGAATGGGGTGAAGAAGGTAGGAAGAGAAGGTGTAGAAGTAAGTAGAAAATGCCACTCGAACTCTGTCTCAGCTGGACTAGGAGGAAGCCCCAAGCAGCAATGGAAAAGGCAGAAGCCTAGGAACATGAGCCTCAAAGAGCCACAGAAGATGAAGAGAAGCCACACTACCATGGGGAAAAGGACCGATGACCAGGGAGCCAGGATCCATCATCACTGCAGAGGCCCCTCTCTGAAGCTGGGGCAGGGCAAGTAAAGGGGTGGGGGGGGGGGCGGGGGAAGGGGGGGGGGGAAAGGGGGCTTGCACAGCTCGGGATTCCCCAGACAGGGCCAAAGCACTTCCCCAGAATGGGTCACTGTGCATGGTACTTAAATCTTCCACTCCCTTCCTCTCCCCACCACATACATGATATTTTTAAATTCAAACATTTAGGAAGAAACATCAAATGTCCACAAACAAGCAGAACAGGCATGTGTATACAGAGAGATAGTGTGAGGTCCAGGGATGGTTCTCAAGCATAGACAGAACAGACCTGATTTCACAAAGACTACTAACGAACTCCAGGTAGCATGGTAGGGATGAGAAGCGGACAGCAGTCCTGAAATCCAGACGAGAGCTTCTGGGATTAGGAGAAGATTTTCTAGTCATTAAAGTCAGCGGTGGGGACTATTCTTTTTTGACAGCTGAAAATAGATCCCCCTCCTCCCTCCCAACACACCCTTTGCGCCAGGCCGCTAGGCCTTTTTAGGGTATGCTTCTACAGCTGACAGCCAGTGATCTCTTTTCCTGGGTCTCTAAGAGGAGGGCGCAGAGGAACCAAAACTTACCTAATTAGCAGCAGGGCCTATTGTCCTAATACGGTTACCATTCTAGGGAAAAGAAAAGCCTGGTCCCTTCCCAGGAAGTGTGTGAGGGTAAAGGCGTACACTGAGAAAAGAAAGAAGAAAAGCATACTAGTCACACTGATGACGGGAAGCCAGATCCATGAGTCAAAAATCTCTTGAGAGCAACATAAAAGCTACAGGAGGTCTGGAAAAGATGCTCATGACTTAGGTGGACTATTTGATCCTGAAACAGCACTATCTCTAAATAAACAGAAAAAGGCCTGCAAACAGGTACCTAGGTGTCAGCAAAGTATCTCTGGGTGGCAGACTTAGACATGGCTTCAGTTCATTCTTTCTGAAAGTCTGTACTTGCTAAATTTTGATACTGGCCAGTCAGGCGAACCTAGGAGCACATGAGGAGGGCGAGGTGGCCTTTAGACAGAGGGAAGAACACTAAGCAGAGGCCTGCAGCAGCACAGGGGCAGCCTGGCCCAAAGTCCGGCAGGAAGGCAGGTGTGAGGATAAAGGGAGGAGGCAGTGCCCTGAGCAGCAGGCAGAGGAACAACAGGGGCTGTCCTAGAAGGAGCTGGGGGCCGGTGAAAGTGAGGATGTTTCCATCAGAGGGATTCCTTCACACAGGAAAAGCCTCACAAGTACTCACTTATTCCTCTCCACCAGGGGCAACTCCCTTACCCTGGGGGAACAGCAGTTAAAAGTACTATTCGGAAATTCTACCTGGCTCTTTTTACACACAATGAGCCTGGGACCAAATGTGATTACCCAAATGGACACAAATGTAAAGCACCCTGCTTACAATGCAGTTGACAAATGACAGCATACAGTCTTTTTCCCCCTAAGCTTTTTCAACAAATGAGCATCCAGAACTCACTTTACTGTGACCTGTCTTCATACTTAAGGGAAAAAGGTAAAATCGCCACACCTCTTCCGGAGCTCACTCCTCCTTCTTCTAGAAGGGTGTCTGCCCACCTGTGAGGACACATGCCCTATATTTATCAGACAGAATGACCCCACAATGCCAGAGTGAGAATTTTCTCTTTCCCTTTCCATACCACATCCAAAAGATCCAAACAATGCAGAGCAAACTGTTCATCCAGAAATGCTTAATTTGAAATGTAAAAAAATGTACCACTGGCCCTTTAAAATGATTCCAATTGTTGACTTTTTTCTTTTTAAGATGATACACATTTCATCGGGTTTCCATTTTAAAAGGCGCGGGCTCTGGACAGACAAGGCAACTTGTCCCAGTTCTTGCACTGGCCTCTCTGAAAGGGAGAAAGGAATGTCGGGGGAAATGGGGGCGAAAGCTTCAGAAGAGAGGAACACTGGCAAGCAGGGCCGCCTCTCCTTTTCACCTTAAGTCTTTTCTCTCCCCCCATTCACAGCTTTAGGTCCTTTGTTTGTTTAACAAACCATTACAATCATACCCAGTTCAATGGGGAGGAATGTGAACTCTCTAAGTAGCTGTCCTCGTAATCCACATGTGTGGTCCAGCCCACAGCCCATCCCAGGGGCTTCAGTGTGCGGTTCTGTGCTCCCGGCCCCTGGAGGCCAGGCACCTTGCTCACAATGAGCCCAATTTCCCCGGCCGCATGCTTGCTGCTCCTTCCCAGTAGCCTGTAGCGATGTCCCAAGTTGTTCCTCCTTTCCCCCTTGCCTAGCGACTGTACTGGCCGTCCTGTCCGGGCTTGTCCAGTTCAGCCTGAGACAGGCACTGCCTGGTGTGGCAGCCACCCCCTACCTTCTTCAGCCCACAGACTCACCACTGACACAGAGCCCATACATTCCAGGGTCTTCCTGGTCATCACGCCCAACTTCCAACCCAGCCCTCCGACGTCAATCACACGGTATACAGAAGACACAATGGCAAGAGTCCCCCTCCCCGCCTTTGCTGGAACTGTTAGTGCCTTGCTCAGTTCCTAGTAGATATATTGGCCACGTTGGGATGAATTTCAATGTCTTGGCCAATAAGTCAAAATAGCATTCAGTCAGATTATATTTCAAAGGGAACCAAAATACTACCTAGCAGAACGATATTCTAGGTCAAACTCCTAAAGCCCTCTGTCAGCCCTGCTAGATAGAAGGGCACCTTTATACCCATCCAATAGATGAAGAAACTGAGGTTTAGAGACTTACACTGTTTGTCCATAGGCCCTGACAAGATACTGCAAGTAATGTTCTGTACTAAGCAGAGTGCCTAGCACAGAGTGAGTGTCCCAGAAGTGTTAGCTTCCCTCAATACCATTATTGACAATAATGACGAGGATGACCAGGGGCCAAACCCAGATGGTCTGAGCTAAGCTAAGTGTTCTTCCTACTCATACCTCGCCATCCTTCCTAGTTACACTGTCTGCATGAGCAGCGGACTTCAGCATTTTACTACAGCGTTTCCAAGTAAAGCCTTGGAATCTGTGACTGGATCCCCTGGTGCCACTGGTATGTGACCAGCATCGTCCTCAAGCTAATCAGTTAACATGTTCCACAAAGAGGACTTTTCTTAGGTACACAAGTTAGGGCAAGGTACCTTTAAAACTTTTGAGCTGACAAAGCGCCCCACAGAAAACTCCACAGGTTTGTATGTATTACCACAGTCCGTGGATGGGGGACAGTAGAGGATATGAAAAGTTGCTGACTGCATCATCTGATTCCCTGAATTGTACAGCATACTAATGCTCCTCAAAAAACAAAAGGTTAGAAGAATTCTGTTCTAAGGTATTTGGCAGTTTGAGGCAGAAATGTATTTATTCCCTACCAGAAAGTTTAGAAACAAAAAATGTTTGTTTTTGAAAGAAAGAGAGAGAGAGAGAGAGACAGAGAGAGAGAGAGAGAGAGAGAGAGAGAGAGAGAGAATCCCAAGCAGGCTCCACGCTGTCAGCACAGAGCCTCACGTTGTGCTCAATCCCACGAACCGTGAGATCATGACCTGAGTCGAAATCAAGAAACAAATGCTTAACCAACCCAGGCACCTCTATACTAGAAGCTTTTTGAAGTACCTTGAATCTCCTTGACTGATTTTACTATGTGTTTCCAAGTAATTGTTAATAAACATGCCCAGGCAGAAATAATTTGAAGAAGCTTTCATTGTTTGCATACCTACTCGGTGACAGGAAACAACAGCTTCCAGGTGGTCATGGAGTCCCCTTGGAAGTTTGTCTGACGACTCAAACCTGTAACAAGAGATCTTGCACACCTTCAGTGAATGAAGCTAGGAAAACATTTCCCCCCATCATGTTGCAGCTTGAGCCTGACTTCAAGAGCACATACACACAATTGATGACTGACAGAGATTTCTGACTGCCCTTTCACGCATTTTCATTCACAGATCAATTTTAAGTGTTAAAATCCTGTAGTAGGATACCTCAACAGACACACAACCATTAATTTTTAAATGTCTCAGATCGACCATCTGGCCAAAGTCTTAAACATTTAGCTCATCTGACATATTTTAAAGGTATGATGAAGTTCATAATGCTGTAACTTAAAGGATTTTCAATCTTATATTACCTTGACCAAGATCTTTAAGTATTTATATTACAATTGGGTTAGAAAAACCCTGGAGTTTTCCCCTACTTTCTGCAAGTAGGGAAAATAACAAAACAAAACATGAAATTGTTTACATCAAATATTCAAAAGAGCACAGAGAGGAAATGGTATTTTTTTTAAAGCAACAGTATTAGAATACTATAAAACAGGTATGCAAATCTATGCAATAACAGAACCGGAAACAAATTGTGAACTGAAAAAAGCAATAACCAGCAGGCATTCATTTTCAACAAAAGCTTCAAATAAACATATAGATTCATCAGATGGTGAAAAGGCTGAGGTCTCCAAATTGAATACACAATTCAGTGGTTACCAAACCTGGCTATGCATTAGAATTGCCAGAGACATCTTTTAAAAATACAGATTCCGAGGCCACAGCACAAAGCAGCACAGAATGCCGTAACATCACTTTGGCACTGGGCATTCACGTTTTCACCAAGTTCTCCAGAGCCAAGTCCATGGCCAGCTTTGTACCACTGATCTCTGGTGAGCATTCGGAAACCAGTATCTCTATTCACCAATTAATTACAAAACTTGGCTTCTTCCAATTTAGGACTATTCCAACCAGTCAATTCTCATAGAGGGAAAGCTTTTTAGGATTTTCTTAACCAGCACAAAGGTAAGCTTACTATGAAACAAAGCCAATTATATCCTACCTATGTGGTTTATTCACTTGGTCGCCTGTTCTCTTAGTTTGATTAAAAAAAAAAAAAGCTATGTCTGTTTATTTTGTAGGAGAGCATTCCTTTTAAGTTAAAAATGGAAAAATGAAGATCATTTTTAGACAACCAAATTTGAAAAATAACCCATCACAATTCAGGAAAAAATCAGAGGTGAGTAGGACCTCTGAATTATCCAGAGAATTTGTTTTAAATGTATTCCTCACTTTGCATGTATAAACACTTCAACACATCATCTCATGGCCCATCTCTCTTCTCAAAATACCCACCATTTATCATGGTGATTTAATTGGGTGGTCTACAAAGGCCTGTATTAATTTTTTTTTTTTAAAGAGCTTTAAAAAAACACTGAGCAAGAGAGTAAAATTCTTCTGGAGGATTCTTCCTTTGCTTCTACTCATCTCACCAACGGACAATACCAATTTACAAATTCAGAGAGGCGAGGGCTCTCTTCTTCCCAAGGAAGGGCGCACATGACACGAGGTACGCAAACCAGGCAGTGGAGTGGCTTAGCTTCATTGTCGAAATATTCAAATGATCACTAAAAGAAAGCGATTCCTTTCTGAATCCAACAATACTCCTTGGCCTCCGAGGGCTCACACAGGAGCTTATTCTTAAGCTGTTCAATGTAAGCAGCACTAGTGAAAGAGGAGAACTCTGGCGGGGAGGAGGCCAAGTTCCTCTGCCTCTCCCACCTGCCATCTCGGCACCAGCCAAACGCTTAAATAGTTAACAATGCAACAGAGAACCCGAAAGCATGCGTGGCCCTGGGGAAAAATCGTGCGCGGTGTGTGACAGTTTAATAAAGCAGAGAAGAGACAGGAAAAATAACACATCTAAGTTTGACAGGATGCTCCTTGCAGACTGCTTTTCAGGTCAGAACTTAGATTTCAAATCTGACAAAAGGGCTTTAATCATTCATATATGTATATATGTATGTATATATGTATATATACACATGTATATATAATCTTTTAATATATAATATGTAAATATATATTTAAAGTATATGGTAAAAACACTCCTAAATATACATGTTTCTGGGCTCCAAAGTAACAAGGAAAGTCACAGTTTTCTAGGAATGAAATCGGCACACAGTAAACAGATCATTGTTTTAAATAAAAGGGAAAATGTTTTTTTGGAAAATGATCTGTTTACATCTGCTTACTCAGATGTTTCGATGACAAAAAGTAAAATTTCCTGAATACAGAACATATGATTTGTAGAATAACTTTTTGCTGGCACGGTAGGTCTTTCTAGGCGTTTGCCTCTGAGAGCATTTAAGAACATGCCCTTTTCTCTATGAATGTCCTGATTTAGCTGCCTGCTGAGCCTGCACTGAAACCCCCATGAAACAAAGGGATTCTCCTCCACTTTCAGCTCATTCACTTCCGGCTACTCCTGATTTTTCATAAGTCAATTCTTCAAACTGACTCTTTTATTTCTAATGATTTGAGTGGGAAAGAATTGGGAAAGCCCCAAACACTGGGAATTGTCTTAGTTTTCAGTGAAAGCCTCCTCTCGATTGAAGATTGCAAGGTTTGTTTTTGAAAAGCTTTTCAAAAAAGGTGTGTCCGTGTGTGTTTTTCTAAACACTGTAATTCCAGATAGAAAGGAGCCCACCCAATATGGGAGATTACAGACAACTAACTTGTATTTCACCGAGCAAACAATGAGATTATACCTCCGAAGCAAAGACCCTAAACGGGATATTCATGTTCATCTCAAAACAATGAAGTCAGGGGGCGCCTGGGTGGCGCAGTCGGTTAGGCATCCGACTTCAGCCAGGTCACGATCTCGAGGTCTGTGAGTTCGAGCCCCGCGTCAGGCTCTGGGCTGGTGGCTCAGAGCCTGGAGCCTGTTTCCGATTCTGTGTTTCCCTCTCTCTCTGCCCCTCCCCCGTTCATGCTCTGTCTCTCTCTCTCCCAAAAATATAAATAAATGTTGAAAAAAAAAATTAAAAAAAAACAAAAACAATGAAGTCAGTTTAAAGATGACATAGGGGGGCGATGTCTGAATACATTTGTGGGCCTGACACCTGCCCCTCTACCTTCTTGCACCATTTCTGGGGGACCACATTCATACCCCAAGGCGTCAACTACTCCATGGAGGCAAAGGTCTCCCAAATCTGTCTACAATCCCGAGCTTTCTTTCCAAGTCCAGATGAATCCATCTACCACCTCTCAGCCTGGCTATCTCACAGCCCTGAGGGTCACCTGCCCTAAAGCAGGGGCTCCTCCTCTAGTATTACAGATTTTAGCTACTGGCACCACCACATAATAATAGCTAACATTTACTGGATGCTCAGAAGGTCATGACCGTTTTAGTCATGCTCACAACCATATGAGTATGCAGTATTAGCCCCATTTTACTTATGGGGAAACTGAGGCTTAAAAGTTGCACTAATTTGCTCATGCTCACATGACCAGCAGGCAGTGGAGCTGAGACCTGCATCCAGAGTGTGTGGTGTGAGTCCACATTATCAACAGGTCAGTCTCTTTACTGTGTTACTTCCTGGTCTCTCTGAAGTCAGAAACTCTGGAGTCATACTAGATTTTTCTCACTGACTAAGCTATACAGATTCTGCAAGCTTACTGTCTCTCAAATCTGTTTCCTTCTCTTAATTTCCATAGTTACCACTGTTTGGGCGATGTTTTGCCTTCATTACAGCCTCCAAATCAGCACGGCAGGACAACTCTGGAATTTCGCTTTGTTTGTCCTCCCAACAGCTTTTCTTTCTAGCTCATTTAAAACAGGTGGCAGGCTCTGTAATTCCTTGTATTTTAGCCCAGATGACGGCACAGGCAGTTTGTCTTTGTTAACCTCTAAACCCAATGAGGAGATTCTGCCTGACTCCTGAGACTAGAGAAGCAGAGGGCACATACAAGGGTGAGAAAAAGACCCTCTCTCTCCCTCCACCCCCCACCCCGGGGCCTGTAAAAGAGAAGGAGATCTGTCAGCACCAGCCAGGCATCCCTTGCACAGCTCTGTTCCCCAGGGCGGTGAGCAGAGCCCTCAAGAGTGTGGGATGTGCTCTGGGAGACCAGACCCGTGGCACGGTTTCCAGCCTCTACTCAGTCCTGAGGCAGATACACAAAAGGTCAGAGGCCAGTCCCTTACCTACCAGGTGCCATGGTAATCTCTGGGTTCTAGAACACACCCCATGGGGGAAGGAGAGACACCTAAAAATGACTGAGATGAAATTTCCCTGTAGGTTAGCAGATTGGGGGCTGGAGTCTGAATTAGTTACAGGGAATAAAAAAAAAAAAAGGAAGATTTCCTGCATACTTGAAGTTGTGCAGGGAGATTCAGACTCGCAGGGTGCCTGCATAAGGCGCCAAGAACCTTAGACTCATACATATCTGCGCTATCGACTGGCCTCAATTGCTAAAACTGGAGCCAGAATGTTTTTTTAAAAAAGGCCACCCCCTGTTGCAGACAGGAGTGTGGTCTCTGCAAAGGCAATGGTGACCTGGGGGCAGTCCTGTGCTTTAGAATCCTGGGGCAGATAGAGAAAGAAGGAAGGAAGGAAACTGTGCAGATGTTGAGAGTTTACTCACAAGATTAACTCCTCTGATTCCTATGCAAATACCTAGAAAGGGAGAGGCAGAGAAAGTTGTCTTTAAGGCCTTTATCTTAAACTGTGAATTGCTTAAAAACCAAAGGAAGTAACAATGTCAACCAGGAAGAGGAAAGAGACAGCCCAGTGCTGTTGGTCTCGAAGCACAGGACATCCCTGCTTCCCAAGCCTGGCCATGCCTCCCACCCAGGTCAGCAAGTGGGACAGGAGAAGGATGGCTGATTTCCATAGGATGGAAATGAGACTGTGTGGCAAACTGACGAGTTTTCGGGAGAGGAGATTCCCCCCCGGGGGAAAGGCTATAAGTTCTTAATGTAACAAATTTGCTGATTCAAACATGTTGGGGTACTGTGACACCAAGTGAAACGTCTAAGAGGGGTTCAGACTCTGAAACTAGTCACACATTCTCAAAGCACATTCCATCCATTTCAGTTCTGTGGCTGAATATCTGAGACCTTCAGAAGAGGTTTCCGAAAGCCCTGATGAAAACTGGAGAGGATTCTAGATAAGCCAAGATATACCATCCATCCTGCAGAGATCAGAGTTTTTAGAACAAAGAGCCCTGGCTGGAAGAACTTCATATGAACAAGAGTCAGCAACCAGGGAGCCCCATATTCCTGCCACCCAGATGCCCACTAAGTCTGCCGAGAACGTGGGGTGCAGATGGTGGGAAGACGGAACTGGGAGAGGGGGAGTTGCCTAGGGAGCAAGTGCTCTGTCATAGATGCAGAGTGTGCCAAGACAGTGCCCCCTCCTGGCTTTGGTTATAAGGAAGGGGAAAATTTCATATTAAATTGTACCTAAGAAGGAAACTCACAGGAAACATGGAAGCTAGGTATGTTGAGCCAGCAGGCAGAGGGTTGGAAAAGCAAAGCAACCACAGCATGGGGCCACTCTGGCCTCTGCTGACAATTGTTTCCCTTCTCACACCAGATAGGTGAGGCCCAGAAGGGAAGAGAGTAACAAGCAGTTCATGAACATTCACATGGCCTATCCCCAACCCCTATCACCCAGTGTGGGCAACCACATGCAGAAGACTGCTTTCCAAACTGTGGTGCCTAAAAACCTGGTAGGAGGAAGGTGGGGAGATATGCTGGAGAATGGAGGACTAGCCCATTTTATGGGCCCAAACTCAACTTTCATGTGGCTCCCTTAAACTCGCTACCAGTCTGGTGAGTAAAGAGCTTGAGCAGCTAGGTCAGTGCAAAGGGACATTTCTGCGTGCTAGAGATCTAGGTCCGTTCGGGCTCCTGTCTCTGTTTTTGGAGTGGCCCCCTTCATTCTAATCACAATGCTGCTGCTAGAGTGATTCTTCTAGCACGCAAATACACGACATGACTTGGCTATTTGGAATTCTTCAAAGGTCCCATTAGTTTCCGTCAGTTAAAACCAAGAGTCCTGACTAATCAGAATCACTGAAAGTTTTTAATCAGGAAAGCAGTATGCTCGGGCTTATGTTCTCCAAAGAGACCTCAGACAGATGTACAGATTATGCTGCTGGATTTAACCATCATATACACTAAAATTAATATAATAGTAATTCCCTTGGGGGAAAAGAAACCCAAAACCCAAAAAAATGTGCACAGAAAGAATAAACGCAATAACTGCACACTGAAGTTGCTCTATAAATCCGTTCACAGGGACTTCTAAGTCTTCCGTGAATCAGAACTAACAACACCGTCACAGCACTCTGAGTTGAACATACAGGGCAAATGAGAACCATTTTAGGGAAACAACGTAAAATGATGATCATCTTAATGTGGTTCTAATTTACATGTTGATTGTGTGTGTGTGTGTGTGTGTGTGTGTGTGTGTCTGTTTTATGAATCACTTTTAATTCCTGTGTTCAAACAAAAAGGAAAAAATTACCTTGGTAAATGCCACATAATGGACTAATTAAATTATTCCCCCAATAAAGTATACTTTGTTAAAGTATAAACATGCACAACTCCTAGAGCTATTTTAAACATACTAATAAACTGTGCTTTATTTACTATTTTTATATTTAATACTATCCTATATTATGACCACCCCCCAACTCCCTTCATCTCTGAACTGCCTTAATTTTAACCTTTTGTTTGTCCAAGAAGTCAGAAATTTTAATAATTCTTAGATAACTTTTCTTACCTAAAAGTGGTACAATAATGTATTTTAACCACTCCTCCCTTATTCTACTGTGTCAGCAGCATACTCTACTTAACACGAGGATGTGTTCCTACAGTTAGTTTAAAAAAAAAAAAAGAGTCGATTAAATGATGGTATTCATCTAGATACAACATAGAAAAATGGTGTGGTATAACGCAAAGACCAGGTGATGACTGGCTCTGCTACCTGCCAGGTATGGAATCTCACGCAAGTTCCCTAACTTCCCTATTTGGCGACATCTATGTACTTTCCAGAGCTGTTACAAGATCACACATTATGTATGTACCTACAGAAGCACAGACACTCATACAGAGTCTAAAGTGTATGTGCAAAAGAGATGGGTGGCCTGTTGTAAGTTTCAAGAAGGACTTTGCACACTGGGTAAATTCACAATTAGGAAACATTAGTAACTTGTTTCAGAATGCAATATATGTGACAGAATAAAAATTATTGATTCACTTCCATAACCTTTCCTTCATTTGGACCATCATGACATGATTTCATTTCCTAACATGTGCTTGTAAAATAAATTTCTATTATTTCCTGCACGCTACAAAGTTTTGTGTAGATTTTGTGTACTTTTGAAAGATTCCTGAATTCTTAAGCAGTGTGATATTATTGCTGTGCTTTAAATGGTAATATCATGTTTAACTAGAGAAAACCATTATAATTGGCATGAATTGGTTGTACAGGTACTATAAAGTCACTTAAGTATATACAGAAGTGATTCTGGCATTTTTGGATTTTGCTAAATTGTTCTTTTTGAATGTGTTGGTGGGGAAGTGGACTGGTTTCAGTAAGAATCATTTGGAGAACAGGAATTTAAACACACACACACACACACACACACACACACACACACACACACATATCTAACATTCTCTTCACTCTGGCCTTCCACCTCAGGCAGCTGTGGATAACCTTCTAGAAGTTAGCCCCAAGAGCAAAATAAATTGGGAAGTGACTTATCTAGTGAGGGGTTTAGGGAAAAAAAAAGTGTAAGATGTAATGTAAGAAAACTTACAAAGAACACTGGAATAAAAAAAATATGGCATATTACAGTCAAGGACATTTTGCAAAAAAAAAAAAAAAAAAAAAAAAACCACACAAAAAAAGTGTGGACAGAGGCCAAGAATTATGGTTAAACAACACTGTTAGCACCGAAGCTACAAAACAGTGGGTGGGTAGCATTAGGGGGGGAAGGCAATGGGCTCACACGGAAAACTAATACATGTTACAGGGAAAAACCATCAAAATGTTGGATATGAAATTTAAGGCTGCAATTAGAGGTTGCTATTTTGAAATAGGTGGTTAGAACAAATTATAATCTCCATATGTATGATGGGTAATGATAAGAAATAAAAACGCCTGATAAATACTGAGGATCCTGCCAACCATAAGTTCTCTCAAATACACACTGGATTTAGAAGCACACTTATTTCATAACTTAGGGAATCCGGACAGAATAGATGCAAATGGAGAATCACCTCATATTATGGTTTTAAGAGCATGATTTAGAAACTATATTGTAATAAAGGCAACAGATTAAGTATGATTCTACATGAAGGCTAACACACCAAATTCTCCCCCCCATATGTATTTGTCCGTTTTTAAGGTAATTTTAAAACATCTTTTGAAAACGTGAGAGAGGGAGATCACAAATTTCTAGCGAGCAAGTCATGATAAATAAAAAGCAATTGTATAATATCCCTTATTTCTAAATTAATATGAGTATCAATGATAGTTCTTGGCATATTCTCCTGATTTTTTTCTAAACAGTGAAAAATAGGTTTTCATATCCCTCAACCTTATTTTTCCCTCAAAGCCTCAAGTTCCTCAAGTGCAAATTCTCTGAGAGCAAGCATTTTCGGGAACATAACCCCCTCTACTGTGGAAAAAGCAGAAGGCTTTGGTGTGTGCTCTACCATAGGAAAGAACGAGAATACAGACTCACGACTGACCATGGGAGAGCAGACTGGGCAGAAGTCCGAGGGCTTAGCAGAGACATACTTACCTTTTTAAGTCTGAGGTACAGAGAAGTTTTAGATGTGACATGAAACAGAGGCCACATCAGACGTGAGAGCAAGCCTAGAACGGGGGTGGGGGGAGAGAAGAGAAATCAAAAGGTTAGGAAAAAAAAAAAAAGCATGGAGAAAAACCACACTGGTACTAAGTAAGTAGACATTTATATACAGAATATTAGTCCAGGTATGCCAAGATCAAACATGTCTCTTCGTCAACACGCCACAGTGCCATATTCCAGCCTTCCAGAGACACGTGTGCCTTTAAGTTTTACAGGAGTCTTACTTTTAGAGAGGCAGTGCAGTGATGTGGTTAGGAGCATGGGCTCTGGTGTCAGAATGCCTAGATTCAGATCCTTGTGCCACCGGAGCCACTTAGAAACCTCACGCAATTTGTTTAGTCTCTCCCTGCCTCGTCCTCCTCGCCTGTAAAATGGAGACTATAACCGTACCTACGGCACAAGAGCCTTTTGAGGATTAGATGAATTAATTTGAGTAGTGCTTAACAGTACTGCCTGGTAAGCAAGGAGCAAGCATGTATTTGCAACTGTATTCCAGAGACCTCAGTTCAAGTGAAAATACCTCACAGCCTCAGGCAGAAATTAGACAATAATCAGAACCTTTTAAAAAGTATCACACGTGAACCCTATCCTTTGGGAAAAGGAAACCAGCCCCTGAGCAGGACTGAAGGTGAAGTAGGGAGGAGAGGAGAATATTCTAAGGAGCAAGGAAAGATCATTAAAAGGCCCAAAACAAGCACAGGCAAACAAAAACCAAAAACACCAAAAACCAAACCAAACCAAACCAAAACAAACAAAAAAACCCCCAAAACAAAACAAACAAAACTCCTTTCCTTGATTCCATTTTTACCCCCTGAAGACAAGGCTGCTGTGAGAAGAGAGGCCTGAATGGCAGAATTTGTTGACAGTAAGCATACCCAATGAAGGTAATTTCAAATCTGTATTTCAGAACAGTCTTTCCTGTAATTCAATCTAATGAAGAAGGAGGATGTTTCCCTTTCAATGACTAGATAAGCCTGTATTAGGGCTGCTTTATTTGGTCAGTCTCGATGGACGGGAAGCCATCTAAGAGGGAAGTATCTGGTGTCTTTCTACAAGGAAGTTTGCTTATGGAGATAAACACACACGCGCAAATACAAACACCTAATATGTGTTGATCCCCAAACCTATTTTGGAGGTTTGACTCACATTATTTGAAATTATTCTTCTCAGACATTATAGCATTCTTCAGGCCTGAGAAAAGGCGCTTTTATGGAGGATCATGTAGTTGGAGTTACCTGATTCTATAGACCTAGCTAGAACACAATTCTTACTGAAATTATTTCCTTGGCCTGTAAGTAGTTCTATCAATGTGGACAAAGATATGCCTCACTGCTAAAATGAAAAAGTGTGGTTTGATTTCCTATGTTTCCTTCCACCCTCTACCCCTCCCTACTTTGGTATGATGTCACATGAAATTACTTCCAGAAACAGAGGGTAGAGCAGCCAAGTTATAAAACCTAAGTGCTATGCTTACTGCTTTCTTATCTACAAGTTAATACTTATGGGGGCGAGAGTCTATCGATGATCAAGGCCATGGTAATTTTCCTATTTGGTAAGAAATCTGAAATCTCAGCAGAATCACAAACTGCTGAGTCCACCACATTCGTATGACCCATACAAATACCCATTCCTCTACAAGATTCCTACCGCAACTCGCACATTTGCAAACCTGTTTAAACTTCACCCTTACCTTTAATCAAAAACAGACAACCAAATAGATTTCTTTAAAAAATAATCTTGGTGGTAAAAACAAAAATATCATGGAGAGTAACATATTAGCCAGTTACCACACTTCTGTGATGACTTACCACCCCCCATCCCCATTTACTAAATTTTTCCATTACGATTTTAAGATGTTGTTTCCCAAAGAATGTTGACAACTATTTCCCACTTAAAGCTGTGGTTTAAAAAGAAATAGGTTTTAACTTGCGAAGAGCTCAGAATTGGGCTTGTTCTAGGGTCCCTGTGAAATCATAGCAGTTAGCCCTTTAGACTCAAAATTTCCCTTACACTTTTCACTGACAAATGAAGGTGTTGGCTTCCTTTGATAAGGGGTTCATAACATACAGCAGTGGTAAATCTGGTTAAATAAACTGTCAAAGGATGGTTTGTTTTATATTATTTAACATTACATCATAGAATTAAATCATGTAAAATGGAAGCTTTATCCATCTCCATCACTAAATGTGGTCAAGTGGAAGTCTACAAAACTCGAAATTAAAAGCTTTTTCATTATACTGAAAATACGTAAACCCTGTGTTGAGATTTAATTTTAGGAAAGAATATTAGACAACAGAGCTTAGACTTAAAAAGGACAATGCCATCCACTTTTTTAATGCTTCCTGTTCAGAGGCTGATGGACTGCTCAACAAACTTGCCAAATCAAAAGTGTTTAATGAAATTCTCCATAGAGCACAGATTTTAAAAAGCCATAGCACCAATCAGGTAACAATAGATCAATCAAGTTTTCCTAAAACGTAGTATTTGCAGTTGAAGCCTGGATAAGTAATTACATTCAAACTAACGTACAGGGAGCTATCAATCCCCATTCATGCAGCTCGCATTCACTGAGCCAAGAGCTTTGCTGGGCTTGGAGATATAAAAATGAATCCGACACAGCTGCTTTACTTCCAGCTAAAAGAATACACCTAAACAAAGAGCTACAGGGCAATGTGTTAAGTGCGAGAATAGAGGTGTGCACAAAGGGCTCAGGGCCAAAGGAAGACGCCATAAATTCTTCCTGGGAAATCAAGCAAGCGAGGGGAGATGTAAAAGAAGGTATGGTGATGTTTCCTTGTGATAAACTCAAGATTTTTTCCTTGCTGTGTTCTCAAAAGTTAGGTAGTAATTTTAGGATTTATGAAATACGTTAATTGCAAGTGCTAATAGTGGTCTATTAGTTTCATTTATGCTTCGCATAGACTTTCAGTTACAATATTCAAATAGAAGTTTTTAAAAATAAATGTATTTCCACACAACGCACACTATCCAGAGCAGCAGGAATGGGCAGCATGAGTGAAATTTAGATACAAAGTTCAAAGATGTTCTGGAACATAAATGAATGACATTCTTTATACTCAGTAATATTACATTAATGCTGATTTCAAGTGTCAGTTTTTTTCTTCTTCTTCTGAATGCAAAAATAAAAGAATTACTCGATTATATCATGGGTAATATTTGTCTTTCTCTACTTCTGTGTTTAAAATAGAAGGAGGGTGTTGAATCAACTTCTACTTAACATCATTTATTATGCATACCATATTCCTACTTATAACACAGTTGTGACAGAACCTCCATTGTTCATTACACACTAGCCCCAAACTCGAGTAATTCTAATGTAAGCATGAGAAACCACCGTCTCCTTTGGGGTGAATTTCCAAATTCCTCTGTGTTAAATTGAGGTCTAATTTTCCCTGCGCCTGGTTTTCACAAGAAGGTCCATCCCACCCCATGTGCTCCTTTTCAGCTGTCAATAAACAGAGGCAGTGAATTCCCCCACAGCTTCACAAAGCTAGTTAGGCAGAGCCATTCATTCCTTCAGGAAAACAGGGCATTGATTTCAGCGAGTTCCCAGGGAGCAGCTGCAACAAAGAGATCAAAGGCCCACCTCTCTTTCCCTCCACTGCTTCCATCAGGCCAGGCCCAGACAAACAGCGACAGGTTTCCTTGAGACAAGGAGAGGGCCCGGCAGACCACCTCATGGTTCAATTCAAATTCATCCGTTTCCTACATTCCAGTGACAGTCCAGAATGCTAACCATGACAAACCAGCACAATCGCCCGGCATAATATACTGCTCGCTAGTTCATCCAAGGTCAGAGGGAGAAAACAAGCACCGAGGGAAGTCCTCCACTTCTAGGGCCTGCTGAGCCTCAATGGCCCCCTGACATTCCATAAATAAACTTCGCCTGCTCACTCTCCCTTTCTTTTTCCATCCTGCAACCCCACAAGCAATGGTCTCACTTAATCTGCAATTTCTTTCGTGTCACCGTACCCAAACTATTGGGACATTTTATTCTCAACCTAATAGTTCTAATGATGATAGGAACATGGCTTTGTGGGCAGCCCTTCTCGGTTCACACCTAGTAAACTACCACCATAGGGTGAATTTACAGCTGTAATTACTAGGGCTTCCTTCAAGGCCTCATTTCTAGTGAAGGCCACACAACCTAAAGAGTCAGTTTGCGTAAATTCTGTTTGCGAAACAAAAAACGTGAACAGAGACAGAAGGGTTAGCTTTTGATGTGAACGGAGTAATCACCCAAACCGCTAATCCAAACCCCTATGTGACAGTCTGTGTGTGAATGAGCCCTGTGCAGCTCTGTGGGAGTGAGAGGACTGGGGGTGGGGGGTGGTGGGGGTAAGAGGGGCTAGAGGAAGATGGGTTCTCCTGATTGGTTACCTCTGTTGAACAGATTTGATTAAAAGGTTTCTAAAGTCCCCACTGAATTCTGAGCCGCTTCTTTGACACAACCTTCACGAAAGCCTGTAACAAAATGCATTTGTTTTGTTGCGCCCCCTTCCATTTCTGTCACTAATCCCGAGGAAACATGGGAGTGGATGGGTTAAATTTGAAAATTCCTAAACCAAAAAGAAAATAAACAATATTGGAATGAAAGGTATGGAGAACTCATTCCTTGACACAGAACACAACCTTCCCACGTGCCCATCTTATGAGCTTCAGTGTGACCGGGGGGGGGGGGGGGGGGGGGGGATCCGTTCACTGATTATTCATTTGACTGCCAAAGATGCCATTTTGTACATGGTACTGAACAGCCCTCCAAGAGAAGACTTTCACTTTCTCTCAAGCTGGGACAGAAATGAGCTTAGAAAATACAGAAGTCTAAATGGCGCAGGAAAGGTAGCTTCCTAGTAGGCACAGTGTGACAGCTATATTAGGAACCTCAAAGCTGACTCTGGCACTGATCTACTTTGGGCCTCTCTGTCTTTCTACTCTTCCAAAATGGAGACAGAAATATCCGTCAAGAATTCCATTACGAGGTATTGTGAAATAACCATTCCTCAAAAACAAAGTATCTCATCGAAGAACGCTAGTCTTTTGAGTAGAACTTCCTTATGTAATCACTCTAAATTCAATAGAGCTGCTCTAGAAACTCACTAAGTTCCTATAAATCAAATTATTTTTTAAAAGCACTCAGAAAATTTACTACTTAAATGAAAGTCTATAGCAAATGACAAAATACACCCGTCAATTCATTTGTATACCCTTTCAAAAGCATTGAAAGCACCTACAAACATCAATTTGCTCTTCATCACAACCACCTGAGATAGGTGGTTTTATTAGTTTCTATTTTTCAGTGAGGAAAACAGGCTTAAGAAAGGTAATAAATTGACTTGCCAAAGTCACAGAGCTGGTAAGGAGAAGAGTCACTGTGAAGTATCCAGTTTCTCAATCCCACGCAGTTTCCACTGCATGTAGCTACCATATATGCATACAACTGCTCACTGAACTTCTCTCACAATAACTATATTATATAATCACAATCTACTCCTAAGCCCAAAGCACTGGCCCACTCATTCAAGGACGCAGTGCTTGAGTATGGATTATGGTGTCAGATCCATATTTAAATTTTAGTGTCACCTTTTAGTAACTGTGTAAATTAAGCACTTAGTATTTGCACACTCAGTTTCCTCATCTGTAAGACATAAATAATATCTTCTGATAGGGTTTGTGAAGGATCAAATAATGAGTATAAAGCCCCTAAAGCAGTGTTAGCATATAATAAATGCTTAATAACGGTACCTATTATCAATGGTGCTGAAAATCAAACCAATGTAAAACTTGTCAAAAGAGAAAAACACGTCTCCTTTTTCTTTTTAAAAAAATTTTTTTTTTCAAAGTTTATTTATTTTTTTTGGGACAGAGAGAGACAGAGCATGAACGGGGGAGGGGCAGAGAGAGAGGGAAACACAGAATCGGAAACAGGCTCCAGGCTCTGAGCCATCAGCCCAGAGCCCGACGCGGGGCTCGAACTCACGGACCGCGAGATCGTGACCTGGCTGAAGTCGGACACTCAACCGACTGTGCCACCCAGGCGCCCCAATGTCTCCTTTTTCAATAAAAAGACATAAAATTTAACTTACAGCTTCTGGATTACATAGCTCTCTTTAGCACTAAAAATTTACCACTCGCATCTAATATTTTAAGGTGGCCAACTAATAAACCCAGATCAAACTGTCATAAAAGATAAGCTACTACACAAAATAGAAGCACTAATTGAATTGTGTTTTAAAAAGCTGATTGAAGAAAATCCCTGGCTGTTATAAAGCAGCAATGTGGTTTTTTTGTACAATCAGCTTTACTTCTTGCCATTTAACTATTTTAAGCAAGAATGTATTGGTGCTAGGCAGAAATGCAGACAGTTGCCACATGAAGAGAAAAATACATAATAGGAATATTTGTTACACAGAGCTAGTGCTTTACAGTTTTCAAAGAATACGTATATTATTTCATTTGACCCTCACACTGCTCTGCTCACTAGAAGAAAACAGATGGACTTTTTAAGCACAGGCAAAGACTGCCAGTGATAAACGGTAAACTTTTTTTTTTTTTTTAAACTCTTGGTCTCATTTTTCATAACACCTTATCGATAGTTGGTAGTATGTAGATGTTACAGTACAGAGTGTACAGAATACTGTGGAAAGACAGAGGCCACTAAGTCTGGTAGAGCCAGAAAAGGCTGTGGAGAGAAGTGACATTTATCCAACATTTTACCTAGTACAAAATCACATCTAGAATGTTAGTGATTATCCCTGAGCTTGATAAAATTTTCTCTGAACTCTGAATATGCCTTTCAGTACCTTAGTTCTCATGCACTGCTTTTGTTTATTTGCAAACTTAAATGCATTTCCCTTTAAAAAAAATTTTTTTTTAATATATTAAAAGAGGCAGGGAGTTGAGGCCACTGCTGTTTGACTAAACACCACTTAAGGCTCTAATTCTACAGTTCTGTGATTTTTAAAATTACTGGTCATTCTTATATTACCTACTATATAATACATCAGTTTAAATGTGCATGTTAATGTATAGCCTATTAACATTGAGAAATATATATGCTTTTTTACTTCACTAACATTTATCTCAGAAATTAATAGTTGGGAAGAGCTTTTAAGAATATCTAAGGGAGGGACACCTGGATCAGTTGATATACATGTGACTTTGAGCCCCACCCAGGGATTACTTACAAAAAAAAAAAAAATTAGAGTATATCTAAGGGAACATGCCTCATTAAAGAAACTCAGCTCCCAGCAGGGGAAGTCTAATGGTTATTGCTTCCCTATGAAGGGCCAAGAGTTGCCTTTTTATAACCACCAGTATTGTCTCCTCCAACATGAAACAAACATGTTTAATAAAAGACATCCACAAATTTGAAGACAATTGTGACAATCCCTTACCTTCAGCCATTACTTTGAGACTGTTCTTTTCTAACATGGGCACATAGTGCTATACATTTCCCTCTAAGCACTGCTATAGTTGCATCCTAGTTATTTGGAAATATGTTTTCATTCCAATTCAGTTGAAAATACTTTCCAATTTCCTTTTTCATTTTTTGTCACATGGGTTATTTGGCAAAAGTCACCAGCCCAACCATTTGGGCCGGGTGCATTTTCTTTTCTGGAAAGTTGTGGGTTTTTTTGTTTTTCGGTTTTTCCCATTTCATCTGTTATCAAATTTGTAGGCAGAGACTGATTGTAGTATTCCCTTATTCGCCCTATAATATCATGAGATCAGTAGTCATGAACCCTCTTTCATTACTGACACTGGTAATCTAGGTCTTCTTTTTTTCTTTGGCCAATCTGGTTATAGTTTTATTTTTTTGATCTTGTTGAGAGGACCATTTTTTGTTTTTATTTTCTCTCGTTTTCCTATTTTTCAACTCTATTGACTTCCCTAATTTTTATTTATTTTCTTCTACTTGCTTTCAGTTTAATTTGCTCTTCTTTCTCTAGTTTCATAAAGTGGAAATTTAGGTTATTGATTTTAGATATTATTTCTAATACATGCATTTAATACTATAAATTTCCCTCTAAGCACTGTTTTAGCTTCCTCCCCTACCCCCAATTTTTATAAGCTGTATTTTCTTTTAGTTTAAAATATTTTTAAGGTTTCATGAGGCTTCTCTGACCTATGGATTATTTAGAAGTGTGCTATTTATTGGAGAAGTATTCTATTGGAGAATTTTCCAGCTATTGTTCTGTTATTAACTTGCAGTTTAATTCTGTTGTAGTCTGAGAACATACTTTGTATAATTTCTATTCTTTTAAACTTAAAGTATCTCGTATGGCCTAGAATGTGCTCCTGGGTTGTTTGGAAGTGTGTTGTTACATTTGAAAATATTTTTCCAGATACCTTTCTGTACTAATTCCTTTATGGGCAGGAGATATTCTTTGTATGATTAGAATTTTAAAAAAAATTAATTTAGTCATTTTCTTACCTAGAATATGGTCCATCTTAATAAATGTTCTGGGTATACTTAAACGTGGTGGGTAGAGTACTCTATAAATGTCAATTAGGTCAAGTTGGTTGACAGTACTGTTCAAGTCTTCTCTATCCTTACTGATTTTCTATCTAGTTGATCTATCATCTATTGAGAAGGGTATTGAAATCGGACTGTAATTGTGGATTTATCTATTTCTCTTTATGTATAGTAAAACTTTATTATTAGGTGTAAAAACACTTACGATTATGTCCTCAGTTTAGCACTTTATCATTATGAAAATCATCTTTATACCTGGCAGTATTTTTTGCTCTCATTTCTACTTAGAGGTTTTAAGTCAAGGCTTAAAAAAAGGTTAGTATTATTGTTTTGTATCCTTTACATTATAACCTAATTGTGTCTTTAGCTATATGAAGTACATTGTTTTGCAGACAGCATATAGTTAATTCATTTTCTTTAAAAAAAAAAAATCTAAGCTGACATTCACTGCCTTTTAACTAGAGTGTTTAAACCATTTATACTTAATATGATTATTGATATAGGTAGGCTGAAATGTTCATCTTGCTGTTTGTTTTGTATTTGTTCTATCTGTTCTCCATTTCCCCTTTCCTTTGCTTTTCTGTCTTCTTTTGGACTATTTTTTTCTGATTTAATTTTATCTCCTTTAGCTTATAACTCTTTTGAGGTTTTAGTGGTTGATTTAGGGTTTACAGTCATATCCTTAACACAATGTACCTTCAAGGGATATTATACCTCTTCACATAGAGTATAAAAGGTTTGTATTACATTTCAATTTTTCCAATTCTGACCTTTGTGCAATTGTTGTCAATACATTTTACATGTTATAAACCTCCACTACGTTGTTACTATTTTTGGTTAAAACAATCTTTTTAAAAAAATATTTAAGTTGAAAAAAATTTATATATTTACTCATTTCTGATGTTCTTTGTTTCGATATAGTATTAGTTTCCTTCTTCCTTATGGTTTCCTGTAACATTTCTTATAGTGTGGGTATAGTAGCAGTGAATTCTTTCAGCTTTTACAGGACTAAAACAGTCTTTTACTACCTTTCTTTCATTACTTAAATTATGTTGTTCCACTGTCTTCTGGCTTGCATTGCTTTTGGTGAAAAGTCTACTGTCATTCTTTGTTCCTCTAAATGTATAGTGTCCTGTTCTCTCCTTTGCAATCTTTATTATTGGTTTTAAAGTATTTGATTGTGGTGTACTCTGATGTAATTTTCTTCCTTTTTTTTGGTAACTGCTGGTATTCACCAAACCTCTAAGATTTGTGGGCTTACCGTTTCCATAAAATTTAGCAAACTTTCAGTCATTATTTCTTTAAATATTTTTTCTATTACCTTCCTCCTTTGGAGACTCCACTTATACATATATTTGACTGACTGAAGTTGTCCCAAAGCTCACTGATGTGGTGTTTACAGTGTGTTTTATTTTGTATAATATCTAATGCTTTTTATCTTCAAGTTCACAGAGTCTTTCTTCAGTGTCTGGTCTGCTATTACTCCTATCCAGTGTATGTTCCATTTCAGATGTTTATGTTGCCTCTAGAAGTTCACCTTGTATCTTTTTTTTTTTTTTTTTTTTATAGATTTTGTATCTCTCCTTAAACCAGTGCTGTCCTCTACAATCTTGAGCATATGTATAAAATAACTTTTAATATCTTTGTTTAGTAAAGCTGTTTACTAAATCTTTAAAAATCTGTTTAATATCTTTATTAAAATCTATCATCTATGAGTCTATTTGTATTGACTTATTTTTCTCTTCACCAATGAATTTTCCTGTTTCTTGACATATCTAGTAAATTTTGATTGAATACTAGATACTGCACACTTTACCTTTTTAGGTGCCAGATATTTTGTATTTCTTTAAATATTCTTGAGCTTTGTTCTGGGATGAAGTTAAACTACTAAAAACAATTTGACCTTTAAGAATGGAGAGTCTGCAAATTGTGGCCCACAGGCCAAATCTGGCCCACAGCCTATTTCTGTAAATGAAGTTTTACTAGAATTTGGCCATCCTCATTCACTTAGGTATTGTCTATGGCTGCTTTAACGTTACAATGGCAGAGCTTAGTAGCTGCAACAGAGATCATATGGCCTGTAAAGCCTAAAATATTTTGTATCTTTTCCTTTATCAAAAAAGTTTATGATTCCTCTTCAATGGTTTACTTTCAGGATTTTTTTTTAAAGAAAGGACCAAAGCAACCTTTACTCTAGAGCTAATTTTCCCTTACTACTGAGGCAATACCCTTCTGAGTACTCCACTTTATGCCACTTATACTACAAAGGGTTTTGTACTCTGCTGGGACACATTCTTCCTTACGCTGTGATCTACATTTGCCTTCCTAGTGGTTCTTTTCTCAGCCTTGGGTATTTCTCTTACATGCATGCACTAATCAGCACTCAGCTAAAGACTCCAGTGTTCCGTGTTCTCTTTGTGCAACTCTCTTTTCTGGCACTCTGTCCTACAAATTCTAGTGGCACCTGCCTCCCTGAATTCCCAACTCTATTACTTCAATTCATGGTGACCACTGAGCTGTGTTTGGTTTCCCCTTCTTACACTGTGGCCGTGGGCACATCATTTGTTTTCCTTCTCTCAGTGTTCATGATAGTATACGGCTAGTTGCCCAATGTGTGAAAACCTATTTTAAATTTTTATGGGCTTTTATTGGTTCCATTTTGTTTTTTGGTTGTTTAAGGCTGGAAAATGAATCAAGTTTCTGTTACTACCTCATGGCTGGAAGTCATGAAAGTCCCCTCAGTTTGAAGTTCCAATTGCTTACATTTGTATTAGTGTTTTATATTTACAAATAAGTACTGAAAACTCTGCATTACCTCATTTCATCCTCTCCACATCACTAAGATATAGATATTACCAAAAAGCTCAGAAACTACAAAAAGTGACTTGTCTGGGGTCACATTACAGAGCAGCCCATGTCTCTTAGTCATTTTCTCTTCCATAGAAATAGAGAAGTTCTCAAAATTTGGGATATAAATAATAAGAGGCTGCCTTCTCTATAAAGTACATTGTAAAATACTTACTAGTATCTCAAATTATAATACTGAAAAATATAGAATTAAAGGATTGTTACTGAATGTCGCTAATGACCAGGTCTATCACCTCAATTAATCCTCATAGCTATTATTATTTCGGTTTTATAAAAGACAACTTGTGACTAAGAAAGGTTAACTTGCTCACAATCATGTACTTACTGACATTACAGCTAGAATTCAAGCCAGGCTACACTCATTCTAAAATTTGTGCTCTCCATGCTGTCTGCTCTCTAATTTATAGCTCTTTAAAAAAAGGGAGCTTTTGGAACTAAATTATGATAGAACACTCCAAGTCCTCAGTAACAAACTGGTTATAAATTAGGAGCCATTTATTAAAAGTATCAAGATCTATTCATTTTTACCAAAGAGCTTTTAATCAAACAACCATTGAAAAAGAAAATGAAGTATGTTCTTAGAAGAAATTTCAAACCTAGTTTTTCTCCCTGTAATACTTAGAAACATATAGATGATTGAGATTTTGGATGCTTTTTAATCATGTTTCATCTAACTGAAGTTCTCAAATCAAGCATTTAAAATTCCCTTACTGAGTTATCTGGGAAAGCCTACAACTGAACAAAACTCAGTTGAGCTTGAGCTCCTGCAACAGAATTTTCTTACCTCTAAATACTGAAAATATATTCAGCTTTCTTAAGATATTACTACTTATTTTCTGGTAACAAAGCTATATATACTTACTGTAGGAAATTCTGAAAATACACATTTTTTTATTTGCATTATTCTCAGTATGTCAGTTTCTTGCTAGCTTTTTTTTTTTATTTATTTTTGAGACACAGAGAGACAGAGCATGAACGGGGGAGGGGCAATGAACCTATTATCTTAAGCTTCCAATTATTGCCACTAAATGTATACTTATCATCTCTGACTACTTTATGCAATTGCATTAATTCTAAAAGTTTTAGGGGCGCCTGGGTGGCGAGGTCAGTTAAGCATCCGACTTCAGCCAGGTCACGATCTCGCGGTCCGTGAGTTCGAGCCCCGCGTCAGGCTCTGGGCTGATGGCTCAGAGCCTGGAGCCTGTTTCCGATTCTGTGTCTCCCTCTCTCTCTGCCCCTCCCCCATTCATGCTCTGTCTCTCTCTGTCCCAAAAATAAATAAACATTGAAAAAAAATTAAAAAAAAAAAGTTTCATAACTCATTTTCAGAACTGTATAGGTCTATCATCATATTGCCTACAGATTTTAGCGTTATCTCCTCCTCTAATAACTATACTTGTTACTTGTCTGTCTCACTGACTGGCTAGAACTTCTACTACCCATGTTAGCAGACATCATGTCACTACTCTTGTTTTTGATGGAAATGTTTGTGACCTTTGCTATTAATAAATGTGTTAAGATTCAAAACAAATATTTTATATCCAAAATAAGAAAGTACTATTCCTAAGGGATGACCAGAAATGGGTGTTTAATGTTGTCAAATGTCCCACAAAACTCTAAGTTCACATTTAAAAAAATTATTAATATGGTGTAGTTTTTCCAGAAGATTCCCAAATACTGAATCATTTTTGTACTCAGGGCAAGTCCAATTGGTTAGAGTAGACAGTTCATTTTAAAATCTTATTTGTAGACTTTACATTTATTCTCCTAACTGACAATATTTTAAAAGTTTTGTGTTGGCCATTACATTTTAATGACAGTTATATAAATCAATATATCTATTTTACCTTTCTGAGCTGTGGAAGTTATGTAGCATGGAAGTAACTATTACATGAACATTAGGAAGAATCAATCTGACAGGCAAACCAAGTCAAAATAACCTTTAGCATCTTAATCACTCAAAGTTTTAAAGCTTATTTATATAGAACTTTATATCATGTTCACTTAAATTTTTCTTATTTTCCTCTCTATTTCTCTGATATATATACACACATTTTGATAACCTAGTATATGGGCAATTTTTGTATGTCTTCCAAAGGTATTATAGTGTATGGCTGTACTTATCTTTCGTCTAATGGTTTGTTAACAGTTAAGGGGATCCATGACAAGATATGAATTATTTATTTATTGCCACTTCCAGCAGAAAAAATCAAAATCCCATGGAAAAATTCCAGTTGGCCTGGCTTGGATCACATGCCAATCCTAGGACTAGAAAAACAGAAGGACAAGATACAAAAACTGCCTCAATGCGAGTCACTTACCCATCTTTGTGAGTCAGGAGGCAACAACAGAAGGGCATATTAGACAAAGTCAGTAACTACTACATAATCCCTTTCCCCTGTTCCACTTGTGGAGTTCATCTTTGAATGAAGGGAAGACAAATAAAATATATATTAGATGGTGATTAAAAACTAAAGTACTTAAGAGATAAAAGACCATTAAGAGAGTAAAGGGAGGGAGAAATAACGGCAATTCAAAATAGGCTGGGGCACCTAAGTAGCTTAGTTGGTTAAGCGTCCAACTCTTGATTTCGGCTCAGGTCATGATCTCATGGTTTGTGAAATCGAGCCCCATGTCAGGCTCTGTGCTGACTGTAAGGAGCCTGTTGGGATTCTCTCCTTCTCTCTCCCTGCCCCCACCCCAAATAAATAAATAAACTTAAAAAATGTTTAACAAAACAAAAACAAAACAGGCTGGTCAGGGAAGGCCTAGGTGAGGAGATGACAACTTAGCAAATACCTGAAGGAGGTAAAGAAGCAAGTCTTATGGCTTCTTGTGGCAACAATAACTGCAAAACCCTAACTTGGAAGAAGAATATTGGTATGGGTAAAGCAGTGAGTGAGGGGGAGCAGTAGAAGGTTAGGTCAGAGGTAATGGGGGCCCATATCATGTAGAAGATGATAAACCTCTATAAAGAGAGGCACTGAGGCATTGGAGCAAAAAAGTAACGTGACCAGACTTAGAGTTTTAAATAATTTATCTGGCTGCTCTTTGGAAAATGGATTATAGGAGAAAAAGTATGAAAGCAGAAAGACCATGGAGTGCCTGGCTGAGCAGGTTAAGCATCGGCTCTTGATTTTGGCTCGGGTCATGATCTCATAGTTGTGAGACTGAGCCCCGCATAGGGCTCCTCACTGAGTGTGGAGCCTGCTTGAGATTCTCTCTCCTTCTCTCCACTTGCCCTTCCCCCCTTGAGCTCTCTCTCTCAAAAAAAAAAAAAAAAAAAAAAAAAGGCAGGGAGAACAGTAAGGAGCCTATTTTAATAAAAAGATGATTAATGATGATGGTTTGGACCAGTATGAGAGTGGAAGAAATGGTGAGAAGCAGTCATCTTCTGGATATATCTAAGGTAGAGCTAACAGTATTTCCTGACAGCTAGATAAACAGAAGGTGAGATAAAGAAGAAATGACAATGGTGTCAAAGAGTGTGGTGTGAGAAAATAGAGTAACAGAGTTAATATTTATGAGTGATAGAGTTGCCATTTACAGAGATGAAAAAGACTAAGGAAGAAGAAAGTTTAGTTGAGAGTGGAGAGGAACCTAACTGTAGACATATTAGGTTTGGTATGCCTGTTAGACATTCAGCAATTGGGTATTTAAATTTGGAGTTCAGGAGAAAGGTTCACAATGGAGATATAAATTTGGTAGATATCAGCATATATGTGTAGTTAAAGCCATGAAACTGAACCAGCTTAGCTAGGAGTAAGTGTAGGCAGAGAAACAGTGTAGGAACTGTCCTGGGTCACCCAGTGTTTGGAAGTCAGGGCAATGAAGAGATATCTGCAAGGAAGACTGATACGAGTGGTCATGGTAACTGGAAGGCAGCTGGGAAAGTGTGGAGACTCAACGCTAGGGAGGTGCATGACTGACAGGGTCAACGATACTGGTAGGTCAGGTAAAACGAGGGCTGAGAACTGTGAGATTTGCAACATGGAGGTCACTGGTGACATTTAAGACAGTTTTGGTAGAATGATGAGAATCAGTCCAGACTGAGATGGGATCAGGACAGAATGGACAGAAAGACTGAAAAATTGTGTAGAAGAAAATGGAAATGAAATGGACTGGTAACTAGGGAGAATGGGAAGTAAATAATTTTTTTTAAGTAAAAGAGGCAGGAAATCCATAACTCAGGGGGGTGAAGGGACAACTGCTACAGCAATATCCTTGAGTAGGTGAAAGGAAATAGAATATAAAAACATAAGTAGAAGAGTAAGCTTTAGATTGGATTTGGGCACAAGTTCACCCAGAGAGGAAGAAGAGAATGCAGAATTGTATGGTGCAGGTAGTAGGGGTATATGTGACGATGGGCACTTATGGAAGTTCTCTTTTGAGTATTTGTATTTTATCAGTGATAAAGAAAACAGAGTCATCAGGTGAAAGGGAAAACAGAAGAAGAGGAACTGCAAGTTTATAGAGAAATAGGTTTTAAATGTCTTCCTAGGAATTAGTTGTCCAAATTGCCTGAAAACATTAGGGGACCACTGAGGTTAATAATCAAAATAGTTAAAATAAGACTAGTGAGTATGGCTGATCACTTTTCTCCAGCTATGACTAGCTGTGCAGCTAAAGGCATGGAAGAGACAAAGTCTTTGGGGTTTAGATAGCAAAGTATCTAAAAAGTAGAGCAAGAAGGAGGGATAAGAGAAGGGGATAAACAGGTAATTTCAATGACAGGGTAGAGGCTATTTACACTGAATAAGCAAATATCTAGATGGAATTAAAAATTTGGGAGCAGGGACTGGTGGAGAATGGGATTCTTGAACTCAAGATCATGGAGGGAAACAGTTATTGCTAATGACTAAGTTTGCAATATCACCATGGGAGGGGAGGACAGGACCAAAGTAGTCTGGGAGACAAGATCACTGAAAGAGAGAAAGTTAAGGAACTGAGAAATCAAGGTATTGGAAGGACCCCAAAGTGGCCATAAAATCACCAAGAATTAGGACACAAGAGTCTTGGAGAGGAGGACAGTGAGCCAGGAACTAAATCCTCAAGGAATGAGAAAGAGTAATGTGGGAATTAGGTGACTACAACAAGGAAAAATACATATTTTTACTTTCAAGATTTTTAGAAATTATGTTTTATAACTATATTTATAATTATTTATGGTTAATTGTATGTCAACTGTTTTAAGATACTTCAACAGTCTTTTTATGTTCTATTTCTTCTGTTCTAGCTCAAATGTCCTTATTCTCTTCCGCTATCATTGTGAAAAATGTACAATAGATCCTGTCATTGTTATCAATTTCCTAAATTTTAAAGCACTATTTCCTCAAAAACGTTTCATGGAGCCCCAATCCTACAGTATATATGGAGTTATATTGGGAAATATGTTTGAAAAACAACACAGACCATAGGCTCTTTTAGATAATCAGTTCTTGGAAGTAAGTCTAATTTTTACTAAGGTTTTTTTCCCCTGAATTTACATGACTATAGGTCCCTTTCCCATATAACATCCAAAGGAATGAGTATACTAAGGCATATACTTTGGGGAAAACTGTATTAAGAGGTGTGTGTCTTCCTAGTGGCCTGAAAATAGGTGAAACAAAACTTGTTAGAACAAGATTCAAACTAATTTAGACACCGTCTGAGAATGCAAATCCCCAGTATGTTACCTTGTAACAATATCATCCTCCACTGCTAACATTATGAAAAACGAAATCATCTTCACACAATGTTTCTCAAAGAGGTCTTTAAAATTAGTTTAACATATTTCAGTTCTTCATCAAAATGACAACATGCATAAATCAAAACTATTGATTGTACATTATGGTTCATAACCTTATTCTTCCATACTGGCAACACAGTCTCTTTTCTAAGAAACTGGCCAAGTAAAACCCATTTAATAATGTCAAATGTTTTCTGTGACACAGAGAATAATTTCTTTTCCAGGTTAAAAATGTTTATTCAAATTTTCCTATTTCAAATGTTTGCATTTCATGGAATTAAAAAAACCCAAAAACCTACCATTATAACAGGAGCTCTCAATTTTTGTTTCCAATACACAACAAAGAAAAAGTTATAGAACAGCAAGACAGCTACTTCAAACGATAAAATAGGAATAAAGTCATATTCTCAGATTCCCAGTCTAGAATCCTGCCCTCATTTAATCCAATTGCCAGATTTTCACAGGTAAATGAAGCAGAATTTATTTTTCCTCACTAGTCAAACCACCTACACTTGTGGCTTTCTCCCAGGGTGCTGTGCCCCTCTTATCATCCGACACAAAGATGTTCTGGGTGCAGGCTGTGATGTCTAATGGGAGAGATGTACATACAACCTCAACTCCACAGATGGCACTTTACTCCTTCTGATCATAACCCTGATAGGAAGTCACTCCAAAGACACAGAAGGCCCTAGCCCAAGATGTGTAATGCAAACTTCCTCAAAATAACTATCACCTAATGGTATCAGAAAAAGTGAAACAGCCCTTAAAATAATATAAGAACCAAATGATAAAGTTTTGCTCCAGGTTCTCTAGAAAAGTACTCTTATAATCAGAAAATACAGAATGTTGAGGGTGGAGAATAAATAAATTAAAATGTCAACTTACAAAGCCAATGATGACTTATCAACGAGGCAGAAACCTAAAAACAAAAAAATAAATAAATAAAAGTCATTTATTAGTTTTATGTAACAGTTGTACATGCATTTTTAATTTTACTGTGGTAACTACAGATTCCCACGTGAATTTTAAGAGAGGTTTGAGTCCCTTTACTGTTTCCCCCAATGATAACATTTCACAAAGCTAAAGTAGAATATCACAATCACTACATATTTGTATTAATACAATCCACTGATCTTTTGAGATTTCCCCAGATTCATTGTACTTATTTGTGTACGTATTTAGTTCTACAGAACTTTATTACCTTAGGCTCATGCATATATCACCATACAAGATACCGAACAGTTCCATCACCACAAGGATCCCTCACGTCCTTTTATAAGCACACCCCACCTCCTTTTTCACAACCCCCTTATGTCCCCAACCTCTTATATATCCTTTTGCTTCTCCCTTGGGAGAGAGAAAGAATGTTCGCAAGGGCACACATGCAAGCAGGGGAGGGGAAGAGAGAGGAGGAGAGAGAATCCCAAGCAGGCTTCACATCCAGTGCAGAGCTCAAAGGGGGGGCTCAACCTCATGGCCAATGAGATCATGACCTGAGCTGACATCAAGAGTCTGATGCCTAACCAACTAAGCCACCCAGGCACCCCAAACCTCTTACACATCTACTTTTTAACATTAAAAATAAACAACATCCATTTGTGAGTGATAAGTATTTTACTCATTGTGCATAAAAGACTACTACCCAGTTATATGTCAAATCATAAATAAAGAATTCTATTTTTCTACATGAAAGAGTAAGATTTAAAGCAACAAATTCTCTGGAGAGAAAATTTTGTTTGCTTGTTGTTACCATGACATAAACTATTCGCTTCAAAAATCAAAAGGTGAAAGGTAAGAGTGTTGTCTGAACTCAGATTCCGTATTTTCAACAATATATTTTAAAAGGCTTTAATCTTTTAGAGCAGTTCTAGGTTCACAGCAAAATTGAGGGGAAGATGTTTTTAGTTTCACACTCCACTTGTTCAACTGCTGCCATATAGGAAAGCAATGCACTTTCATATATTAGCCTTATAGCTGTAACCTTGCTATTACTCATTTATTAGTCCCAGGTTTTTTTATTTTATTTTATTTTATTTGGATTTTCTATATAGATGATTGTACCATGTGTGAAAAAATATAGTTTTTTTCTTCCCAATCTGTATACCTTTTATTCCTTGTCTCATTGCATTAGCTAGGAATTCCAGTATTATACTGAAAAGGAATGATAAGACCATCTTGCCTGTTTTCGATCTTAATGGGAAAGCTTTTACTTTCTCACCATTAAGTATGATGTTAGCTGCAGGCTTTTGCAGATATTCTTTATCAAGTCGAGGGAGTTCCCCACTATTCCTGATTTACTGGAAGTGTGTGTGTGTGTGTGTGTGTGTGTGTGTGTGTGTGTGTTGATCATAATGGGTATTGGATCTTGTCAAATGCTTTTTCTGCATCTACTGATAAATCATCTGCTTTTTCTTCTTTAGCTTGTTCATGTGATGGATTACATTAATTGATTTTCTCAAATGTTGAACCAATTTTGCATACTTGGGATAATCCCCTTTTAGTCATGGTATATGACTTTTTAAGGATTGTTGGTTTGGGGCACTTGGGTTTAATGTCCAACTCTTGATTTTGGCTCAGGTCATGATCCTAGGGTTGTGGGATCGAGCCCTGCTTTGAGCTCCACACTGGGCATGGAGTCTACTTCAGACTTCTCTCTTTCTCTCTCTCTCTCTCTCTCCTTCTGCCCCTTTGCCCTGCTCATGCCCTTTCTCTAAAATTAAAAAAAAAAGGATTGTTGGATTTGATTTGCTAAGGATTTCTGAATCTATGTTCACGAGAGATACTGATCTGTAGTTTTTGTGTAATGTCTTTGTCTGGTTTTGATATTAGAGTAATGCTGGCCTCACAGAATAAATTAGTAAATATTCCCTCTGCTTCTATCCTCTGAATGTGATTGTAGAGAACGGCATAATTTCTCCCTTAAATGTTTGGCAGAACTCACCAGTAAATCCATCTTGGCATGGTGCTGTTTTGAAATGCAATTATTTTATTTCTTTAATAGTATAGGCATGGGCATTGAGTTCAAAGTATTGCTTTATTATTAAATGTCCAAAGGATGTGAAGTGATACCTCTTTTTTGTGATATTAAGAATTTGTATCCTCCTCCTTTTCTCAGCCTCACTAAAGGCTTATCAATTTTATAGATCTTTCAAAGAACTAGATTTTGGTTTCATTACTTTTCTCTGATATATATCTTCTTTTCAATTTCACTGATTTCTGCTTTATAAAGTTAAAAAAAATTTTTTTTATTTATTTGTGAGAGAGAGACAGAGCATGAGAGGGGGAGGGGCAGAGAGAGAGAGGGAGACACAGAATCCAGAGCAGGCTCCAGGCTCTGAGCTGTCAGCACAAAGCCTGATGCAGGGCTCGAACTCATGAACCGTGAGATCATAACCTGAGCCGAAGTTGGACGCTTAACCTACTAAGCCACCCAGGCGCCCCTCTGTTTTTTAATGATTTTTTAAAGTAATTTCTATACCCAACATGGGACTCGAACCCATAACCCCAAGATCAAGACTTGCATGCTCCACAGACCGAGCCAGCTAGGCACCCTTTTTCCTGCTCTAATTCTCATTACTGCTTTACTTTTGTTTACTTCAGATTTAGTTTGCTCTCCTTTTTTTCTGGTTTTCTAACATGGAAATTTAGATTATTGAGGTCAGGACTTTCTTCTTTTCTATATACACATTCAGTACTATACATTTTCCTTTAAGCAACACTGTCTCTGCATCTGACATTTTGATGTCATGTTTTCATTTAGCTCAAAGTATTTTAAATTTTCTACGGATATACTTTTTTGACCTATTATTTATAAATTGTGTTGTATAAGGCAAACCATAAGAGACTCTTAAATACAGGGGAAAAACTGAGGGTTGATGGGGGGTGGGGGGAGGAGAAAGTGGGTGATGGACACTGAGTAGGGCACTTGTTGGGATAAGCACTGGCTGTTGTATGGAAGCCAAATTGACAATTATATACCAAAAAAAAAAAAAAAAAAGAAAGAAAAGAAACCACTAAAAAAAATTAAATTGGGTTGTATAACCTCTGTAATTTGAAATTTCCTACTTGTCTTTATGTTATTGATTTCTAAGTTAAATTCCATGGTGGCCTGAGAGCAAACAATGTATGATCTGTATTCTTTTAAATTTGTTGTGTTTTATGGTCCAGAATGTGGTCTTAGTGAATGTTCTATGTGAGCTTGAGAAGAATATATACTTCTTTGTTGTGGATAAAGTGATCTAAAGATGTCAATTACATCTAGTTGACTGATGGGATATTATGTTCAACTATGTCTTTATTGATTTTCTGCCTAATGGAGCTATCTATTTATTATAGAAAGTATGTAACATTTTCTTTCTTTTTTTTTTTGTTTAGAGTATATTATAATATTTTCTAACCAGGAACCTGAGTGCTTACCATAGCATGATCTAGGCATTTTAACCATTTTCTCATTTAATCCTCCTAACAACCCTATGAGGGATGTACCATATTATCCCTTTTGGGCCCATAGAAAAACTCAGGCACCAAAAGTTTTATTAATTTGCCCAAGGTCACACAATTAGCAAACAGCTGATCTGGACACCCGAGTCTAGACTTTTAGCATCTAGGCTACAGGGTCCCTCAAAGAAACCTAGGATGATGAAATCAAGGCATTTTGTGTTACCATTAATTTTTATGATGAACAATGAAAATTTTCCTAGTAAGTCTTGGCAACAGTAATTACTCCTAAGCACTAATGTCCCTTTTACTCACTGTTGCTAAACACGCTTATATTGGCAGACACAGTATAAGCACAATATTTGTATGGTTTTTCATTCTAAAACATTCCACAAAATTGAGTGAAATATTACATCTATTTTGCTTGCATGTCACCAGAGCAATAACATTTATATTCATATTCACTGTTTTTCTAAAATTGTTAAATTCTTAATGGATAGAGACTATACCTGTACAAGTAGGTTTGTAAATAGCTATACACAAACATCCAAGAAAAGCCTTTGATGAGCACAATCATAAGCACAAAGACAACGTCAGGTTAGCTCTACTCCACCAGAGTTTCTGGTTTCTAGAAACCTGGACTCTGACATGGAAAGGGAGTCAAGACCTTCACTGGAAGGTAGGACCCTGCATCAGAGAATACAGTGGGCACTTTCCTTTAAACTTCATTTACCAGCTAGAAATATGATGTAACTTATTAACCTAAAGTTTTAAAAATTCTAGGATGCAAAAAACTAACCATGCCATTCTTAGCTCAGGCAACAAAGTACCATGGACTTGATGGCTTAAACAGTAAATATTTATTTCTCTCAGTTCTGGAGGCTGGAAGTCCTAGACCATGGTGCCTCATGGATGGGCTCTGGTGAAAATCCTCTTCATAGACTACCAACTGCTCATCGTATTCTCAGATGGTGGAAAAAAGAGCAAACTAGCTAGCTCTTTGGTCTCTTCTTATAAGGGCACTGATTTCATTCGTGAAGGCTCTGCCTTCATCGTCTAATTACCTCCCCAAAGCCCCACCTTTAAATATCACATTGGGGTTAAGATTTCAACATATGAATTTTGGGGGACATAAACACGCAATCCGTTGCAAGGACCTTATATGGAGATGAAGATAATACAGTCATCTCGTAAAAACCTCTTGCAGAATCTCACATCTAGGGGAAAAAATAGGGATAGACTACTAAAAACCTATGCAATTCTGTAATCAAATGGTATCTTGCTGCTAATCTGGACAGCCCAGGTAGGCATCAGTGTGACTGGAGAGGGCCTCAGGGGATACTAAAAATGCACAGAAACAATAGAGTGGAAAAGCTACTGCAGTAGAGATGGAGATGGAGGGTTCTCACAAACAAGGAGAGTGACTTCACTCAGTCAACTCCAGAGTTCTAAAGCCCGGCTACAACTCCAGAACTCTTCCCTGCCCATTATCTTCCAGTTGGTGTTTTCACTCCCGACACTTGCACATACACATACGTCTCTGCTAACACCCCCACTTCATGCTCCACTGAGGGAAGAAAAAAAAAAAAGCTACTGGATAGAGCATTTCATCTTTTCAATGCTAACGCTACAAACTTCCCTTCTAGCACCACAGCAATCTCACTTCTCCATTCAAAACATCCTTCGCATTGTCATTTTCTCCCTTTCTACTAGAGATACTGCTCCCCAAGATACAACCATGATCTGGTATTTCTCAACCTATAATAAACAAAACCTTCATTAACCTTGCACTGCCCTCCAGCTCCCACTATATTCCCAGACTATCTTTCTCAAATTTCTGAAAAAGATTTAAAAAGTAGATAATCCCCATTTCCTCACCTATTCACTTTCCAACCCCTTCCCCTGGCTCTGATCTCCACCACTCTATCAAAAGATCCTTATCAAGGTCATCAAAGCAATTCTTATTATCCTCATTTTAAAAATCAGGGCACTGAAGCTCAAGAGAGATTACTAGGTTGAGATAGTAAAGACATATCTTCCCTTAGAGATAAGCAAGAGCCCAGAGCTGCCCCAAAGCTCTCTTTTCATGATATTAGACTAAGGACTTCATCTTCCAGGGACCCCACCTCCTTCTTCTGTTAGGTCATCTTCCCTGCATTAAATCTCAGACTTACGCTCCAACATACCTCATTGTTTTAAATCATTTTTCATTGAGAAAGAATTTTGCTTGATCTATGAATATTTTCTGTAGATCACTTGGTATATATTATTTTATTTAATTGAAAATAGGTAGTTCTATTCCTTTGTACAAATAAGAAAACATTGAAACAGAAACCTTTCTCAATATCAGACACCTGAAAAGTATCAGAGCCAGCATTTGACCTCATCACCTAGATTTTGCACCCCAGGCTGCCTGGCCTTCATGATGGTTAGATCTCACAGCTTCCCAGTCGTTCCTATTACATGGTAACAAGGTAAGAGCATCACTTAGAAGTGTGCCATACCCCGATATTTCCATCAAGTCAGACACCGTGGGGTTGAGGCAAATTTGCTATGAGCAAACATGTAAGAAACTGATTTATATATCATAATTGGACTTTATAACAGAATCACAGTTGTTAACACAGGATACTCAACTTTGGTGACTACAGCATCTTCCCTCCATAGCTCTATCTAGGAAGCGAATTCAGTAAGCGTGAGGTAGGATACAGATTTGTATGCTCACCCATATCCTATTCTTTTTCTAAGCACATAGACATTACACTTGCTCAGTATTGCCCTTAAAGTTGGACATGAGGGGTTCCCAGTAAACCCTTCCCTCGAGAGCAAGAAGGCCAAGGGTCTAAGGGGACATATCCACTCAGGCCCAGACTCCCCCTCCCAGACCATGCCGTAGGTTCCTGGAACAAAGGGATTTCTTGTCCAAAGAACTCCAACCCTGCTATCAGGGACTGTGAAAGCCTCTTTCCCAGACCTGTGTTTATGAGGATAGATTGTGCCACTGTGTATTCAGCCCTAGGCTCCAAGAAGTGGCCAATGGGTAGCTATCTGCAAGGGTGTGGACATAGGTTCGACGTGTGCCCTCCATCGTGCAGAATTGGGCCTGAAACATGAAGAGAAGGGAAAATGGGCCAGCATTCCTAAGCTGCCATGTTCTCGAGGTGCAGAAACCTCAAGACTCCAAAAATTCCACATTCAAATCTAGTTTTCCAGGTCACAGAAGATAAATGTGCCCAAGAATGATATACTTTATGTTTTACAGTTAATTATTAGCTTAACTTATAACTTTTAACTATTCAGATATATGATACAATTCCTTCTAATATTTCTGTTTTAACTTCTCTACCTCCTTATAGTTAGGCACAGCCATGTAAATAGTTCTAGACTGTGAATTAAACAGTTACTGGTACAAGACCATTTAATATTCTCTTTTCCTCCATGACAATCAAGAAGGTCAGGTGTTCCATAAAGCATACAAGATGGAGGTGCACCCATAGTCCTTAGCCTAAGTGTATAGGGCATAGTCTCCCAGAAATCCACAATGGATTTTTAACAGGAGAAGAAATCATCTGTTCTTCACTAAAGCCACTGAGGTTTGGGGACAGCTTGTCAGCACAGTGTAAGTTTAACCCATCCTAACTAGAAATTGGTACCAGAAGTAGGATGCTTCTCTAGTAAAAACTTAAAATATATTTAGTGGTCAAGAAGCAGGGAGGAAATTAATCTTAAGGGCTGGAAAGACAAGTATTATATTTATACAATGACAAAGTATTTTACAACACCCCTAGTATAAATTATAATACTCCCAGTACCTCACAAGACATATTACCTAAAAACTTGCAGCTCTAAAAGAGAGAAGAAAATGGAACACTTGAAGTGTGAATTCGTTATTTTTGGCTGCATATGGCAAGTATTCAAGGGATAAGATGAGAAAAGGACTATCCAGTTTTCAATAATAAGTGAAAAGTAAGATTCCAGACATTTTCAATTTGCAATGTTATATGGACTAACTACTTCCCATACTAACAGAGACATTGAATGAAGGTCATAGGCTCAGGAAAACATTAAAAAAAAAAATTAAACTGCCTCAGGGAAAGGACAGATTAACATGTTCATTAAATCATTTTAGTTGGATAAGACAAGGAAAAAGATCAGATTAAGGGTATGGTTTTCCCATAGAAGTCAGTCAGTCCTCAAATAACTTTCTTTTGGTCTAGAAAGAACTATACAGGTGAGAAATCAAATCAATGCAGCAGAGCTGAGAACCAGGTACCACAACAAAAGAAAAAAAAAAACAAAACAGATGTAATTACCAGCATATAGAACAAACAAACAGAAATCTTTTAGATTTTGGAGAGAATTGTGCTGCCAAAGAGAACCAGTCTATCAGCTAAAGTCTGAAAATGACCCTTTGGCTCCTTCTATATGGAAGCAGTGGGAAGAAAGGGTTGCTCAGTTCCAAGCAGAGCAAATCCTCCACTCTCCATTTCATACGGAGCCAAGGAAGAGAAAAGGAAGAACTACTCAGAGGAAAAAAACAGAGCCTCATGAAAACAATGAACAAGAAGATAAAATCAGGCCAGCAAATTTTGTTCCTCCAGGGTGTCCCAATATCCATCATGAGGGATTTCAGAATTGCTATGGACCAGTAATTCCAGTGTGCCTATGTTACCTTTTTTCTAGATGGGATAGTCTACTACATTTAACTGCCCCATCCTACCCTTATATGTATCAGGTATATATACAAGTGAGGTGTGTGCATGCACACACACAGAGGGAAGGCCATGTGAGGACACAGCAAGAAGGCAGCCATCTGCAAGCCAGGAAGTGAGGCCTCTGAGGAAACTGAATTTGCTGGCACCTTGATCTTGGACTTCTAGTTTCCAGAACTGTGAGAAAACACCCTTGTGTTGTTTAAGCCACCCAGTATGGTGTTCTGCTATAGCAGTCCAAACTACAGATACATGTTTGGTACCGTGAAATGGAATGCTGCTGTAACACATGCCTAAAAATGTGGAAGCAGCTTTGGAACTGAGTAGAGGCTGGATGAGTTTTGAGGTGCATTCTAGAAAAAGCCAAGACTGCCTTGAGGAAATAGGAAGTCAAAGGTGACTGGTGAGAACTCAGATGTAAATGAGAGTGTGCTATTGGAAATAGAGAAAAGATGATCCTGCCTATAAACTGGTAAAGAACCAGCTGAATTGTGTTCTAGGGTTCAGTGGAAGGAAGAGCTTGTAAGTCACGGATGCTTAGCTAAAGAGATTTTTCTTTTAAGTTTATTTGAAAGAGAGAGCAAGTGAATGCGAGAGGGGTAGAGAGAGGGGGAGAGAGACAACCCCAAGCACCCTCCACACTATCAGTGTAGAGCCCAAACTCACGAATCCGTGAGATCATGACCTAATTCAGGTGTTCCTTAGCTGAAGAGATATCTAATCAAAGTATAGAGTGTGGCCTGGGTTATCCTTATTGCTTTAGTAGAATGCAAGAAGAGAGATAAATTGAAGGAATCATTAAGTGAAAGAGAGAGAGAGAAAGAAAACTTGAAGATCTGGAAAAATTCTCAGCCTATCCATATTGCAAAAAATGAGAAAGTATATCCAGGAGAAAACACCAAGGGTGTGGCTGGACAATAGCTCCATGAGGAGATTATCCTTGGAATTATTAGTCAGTCTAATCAACAGAAACCAGGAATAGAGATGGGATTAACCAACAGAGACACAGACAGTTTGGCCCAAACAGAATACAGTTAGGATGAAATAAAGGAAGGCTTTTGGACTTCTGAGATTGAACAGGACTAGACATTGAACTATTTGGCTGCAAACATGTTTTATTTCTCATGAAAAGGAAAGAACCCCAGGGCAGTTTAGACATCCTCACTTCTACTCCCACTACAGAGAGAAAGGCTGCTTCCTCCCTTCGTTTCAGAGGGTGGTGCTCCCATCCCTGGTTTCGGTGGGTCAGGCTGCCCCCACCCAGTGCCTTAGGGGTGGAGCCATTGCCTAGGGCTACCAGGCCAGAGGGCAGATCTCGCAGCCAAAGAGGATTATTCTTAAGCCTTAAAATCAAATAGAGTTTGCCTGGCTAGATGTTAGTCTTCTTTGGGATCCAACATTCCTGTGACCTTTCTGCTTTCTCCCTTTTGGAATGTGAATATCTATCCTATTTCCATCCCACCGCTGTATTTCGGAACCACCTAACCAGTTTAGTTTCACAGGTTCACTGCTGGAGAGGGATTCTGCTTCAAGATGAATCATACCTTGAGTCTCATACATACCTAATTTAGAGGATTTTTAAGTAGGCTCCACACCCAATGTGGGGCTCAAACTTACGACCCCAAGATCAAGAGTCACAGGCTCTACTGACTGAACCAGCCAGGTGTCCCATGATATTCAGGTAAGACTTTGGAATGTAGAATTCTGAGTTGATGCTGGGACAGGTTAAGACTCTTGGACCTGTTGAGATGGGATGAATGTATTTTGCATGCAAGAAGGACATCAATTTAAGGGGGCTAGAGAGCATAACGTTATAGGTTGAACTGTGTCCCTCCAAAATTCTTATGTTGAAGCCCTCATCTTCAACATGATTGTATTTGGTGACAGGGCCTTTAAAAAGGAAGTAACTAAGATTGAATAAGAATGGAACTTGTGTCCTTACAAGAAGAGAAAGAGACATCAGAGACTACCCTCTCTCCACACATGACAGAGGAGAGGCTGTGTGATGACACAGCAAGGCGGCAGCAATCTATAAGCCAGGAAAAGAAGCCTTACCAGAAAACAAAATTGCTGGCACTTTGATCTTGGACTTCTAGACTCCAGAACTGTAAGTAAATCTGTTGTTTAATCCAACCCAGTCTGTACCATTTTGTTATGGCAGACTAGTCAAGCAGACTAACACATCTACCCTTCTTGGATATTTCCAAGTATCTCCCCCAGGGAAGGACATGAAAAGGGAAGGACATTTAACACTGGGCTGGCCCAAACCATCACAGACCTTTTGTTTCAAGGTCTAGAAATACTAAATAAATCCTTTGAAATGAAAAATCTATACCAACTAACTGCATTAATGGCAGCCAACAAGAAAATCAAAACAAATAAAACTGGAACCTAGACCTCTACGTTTTCTTTTCCAAAATGTAAAGTATAAGGGGACATTTAGAAGACCCACAGATGTTTCACTGGTCTCCCTCCCACCACAGTCCACACTATTATCAGACCTATTAAGCCATCTCTTTCTTTAGACTTTCCTGATTTAGGCTTTTATTCCCTTCCAGCTGTTTTGATGGCACCAATACCATATAAAGAAGTACTGGGTGATTTGAGATGAACTTTAACAAGACATGGACATGTGTCTCACTAGAAAGCAGCTGATTCTATCACTACTCGGTACACTTCTTGTTAAGTAGTTCTGGGAGAGTTTTCTATCACAGGGCTGTGACATCTGCACGCTTATGAGGTTCCTATGAGGGGTAGGTGATCAAATAAAATGTTTATTAAACATACCCACAAAGTGCTCCAAACAGAAGTTACGGCAAAGACTACAAATGTTTCCTGATATCCATTCCTGCCCTCTTCCTTTGTGATATAATCTCTGAATTTTAAAAGGACACAAGGGCACCCAGAATAAGGACATTTCCCAATGTTCCTTGAAGATAAGAGTTGTCATATTACTGACAAACAAGATGTAGGCATTTTAACTGTTACATGCAAATTCTGAAAATAGCATACTCTGAGAAGGAGCATACTCTTATTTTCCCCTCCTTCTTGGCTGGAATACTGACATGATAGAGCTTGGCTAGCCATCTTTAACCATGAGGCAGACAAAAAGAAGAATGGTAAAAAATAGTTTAGAAACAGACCCACACAAGTGGATAGAAACTAGGTTTTCACCACTGCAATTCAATGAAGGAAATTCTTTTCAAAAAATGATTCTAGAGCACGTGGATTTCTATAATGAAAAACAAAAAGTAATCTAGATTCTTATCTCACATCATACAAAAACTATTGAGATAAATCACAGAATGGAACACAGATCTAAATGTGAAGGATAATTAGTATCTTCATGACTGTGGAGTAGGCAAAGATTTCTTAAACAGGACACAAAACACAGTATTCAAAAAAATTATAAACTGGATTTAAGAAATTCTGCTTGTCAAAAGACATCATTAAAAGAGAAAACAATAAAGTCACAGACTGAGAAGCTATGTGTAACACACATATTCAACAAAGGACTCTTATCCAGAATATAAGGAATTCCTACAAATCAGTAAGATGACAAACAACCCAATAAAAATATGCAGAAGACATGAAAAAGTATTGCCTAAAAAAAGGAATCCAAATTATCTGAAACATTTGAAAGGGTGCTCGACATTATTAACAATGAGGGAATGGAAAAGAAAACGATGAGATACCACCTCACATCCACCAGAGGGCTTAAAATGAAAAGGAACAATATCAAGTCCTGCTGAAAATGTGGAACTGTTACAACTCTTAGATTTACTCACTCACCGATGGTTGACCTGGCAGAATTTATTGAAACTAAACACATGGCTACCCCATGACTTTAAAATCCTAGTTTTAGATATATTCCCAAACAAAACACTGCAAATGTCACTAAAAGATCGTGTATGACTATTCATGGCAGCTTTTTTTTCTCAGTAAAATTTTATTCTGTAGTTAATTCCAAAGTTGACAGAGAAATGGATCAAATGTCCCAATCAGTTGCACTGATTGTGCAGAAAATGTTCATGACCACTTCATAGAAATTATAGTTTCTCCTAAGTTAACAGAATATTTGGGATGGACACATCATGTCTAAATAGTTTAACCTGCAAGCATAAAGGATTAACAGCCAGAGGCAGACTGAGCTGTCGAGTATTTTATTGAAACAGGACCTGTATGGTACTATCACCATCCAGTCACCTCCCTCACCTGCCAAGGTGCTCGTGGGTGCAGGAAAAGGCCTAAGGCCCCAGTTGAGTCCAGATCCAACAGCATCAGAGGTACAGGACTCTGGACTGAGAAACTGGTTATCAAAGCAAGAGCCCAGATGAAGAGAATCTTTAGTTGACAAATATTGAAGTGACAAAAAGGTTTTAAGAAATGAGAAGAATGTATGACAAGAAGTTCTGAATAGAAGCACTGGCAGCCCCTCTTCCTCAGAGCCCCTCGTGCCTGATGGGCGTTGCTGACAAGCCTCAAGGGGCTTACATGGTCAACTGTGGTCATGACCAAAGGCCCCCATGAGGACTGCCCGTAGTCCCCACAGACAGCGTTGGTGAGGCCTCCTCCTGGTAGACAATGCAGAAAATCCCAAGATAGCAATCAGGATGCTCTGCTCAGAACAACTCCTTTTTCCATCCTGGGCCTGAAGTATGGACTGAAATGCCACATTTTAGATTCTTTAGGTGTTCATATTTTTCATTCTCCTCCTTGAGAAATGCAGTGTTAACTGTGCTGTGCAACCTGTGGAGAGAAGACGGGAAGGAGCTGTGCTTTTGGTGGCACCCGCTGGAGCCAGGCTGGGGGTGAAGAAGAGCAGGTCCTTTAGGCAGCCCTCAGGAGCAGGAGATCTCATCCAGAGGCTCTATCTTTGTAATACACTGTGTTCCAGTGGAATACAGGCAGGTCGGGCTTGATGGGCAGACCCTTAGTAGGTCTGTGCTGACCTTGCAGATGCCAGGCAGATATTTGCTTACCATATTGGTGGTTTCTTTTGCATGGGTCATGGACAAATAGCCAATTTTATTAAACTTCAACCCCAAGCTTGCAAGTTGGAGCCCAGTTAGTTCAGCTTGTTCATGACTCGGGGACGTTAGTGTGCGGTCTTTTCCAGGGAGGCATTCACATGGTTGTGGGAATGCCTGATGAGGAAGATGGGTCACATGGCCTTGGCTTTGTGGTGATCCAGCCCAGATGACCATTCTCCAGATTCTAGGTTCTTCTTCCGTAGGTTGTCTCCTGTCCCAGCTGGGGTCACAAATGCCCAGCCAATGGCATGTGGCCCCCGCAACCATGCCCACACCTTGAGCAGGTACGTCTCCATGTCCCTACCCACTCGGGGCTTCCCCAACATCATGGTCGAAAACAGCATGGCTGCTGAGACCCTTACCATGGCACCTGTTGGCATGCCACGCCCACTCGACCTGTACTGGCCCTGTGCCCATAGCAGTTTTATTTGTAGTAGCCAAAATTAGAAGATAACTCAAACATCTATTAACAGAATGAATATACTATGGTATGTTGATACAATGGAATGTTTTAGAAAAATATGAGAAAAAATATATACACATGCATTAATATGGATGAATTTCAAAAAATAGGCTATTATGAAAGAAGTCAGACAAAGGAATGCATATTATCTGGCTACCCTTACAGTCCAACAATAGACAAAACTAATCTGTAGAAATGGAAATCAGTACCTCTAGGGGAGGTACTAGGTGGGAGGAGCATGGAAATTTTCTCTTTCTGGATGGATGTAATATGGTCTTTCTTGATCTAGTGGCTATACAGGTATACATACAGAAAATTCACCAAGCTGTATATTTAAGATGGACATGCTTTCTATGCTTTACCCCTATGTATTTAATACCTCAGTACAAAGAGAAAAAGTACTTCATAAAAGATAACCAGACTATTTTTACCTTATCAGTTGCCTAGTAAATGTTATTAGGCAAATGCAAAACTATCTACTTAAAAACAAAGACCAAGCAAATTGTGCTTAGGTCTCTGTTTCACTGACCCCAAAAAAGTCAAAATCAACCTTATCCATTAGTATCAATAAAAACTTAGAAGAAAAATCTGAAGAAAGTAGGAGTGTATCAGGTAGTCCATAGCAGCTACCTTAGTTACTGAAGTGAAGACTCTACGTAGCATATTGGCAATCTATGTGAAGCAATTTTAGTAGTGTTTTTCCATAAATACACCTATTTAATAATTTTAACTATTTTTAGTACCAAGGTAGTATGTCATAAAAGAAATAGCAAGAGCTTTTGAATCAGACAAACCAGTTTTGCAACTTACTAACTATACAGCATTGGGCAAGTTTCTTAATCTCTTTGATACTGAGTTTCTTCACAATTTAAAACAGAGACAATAATACTTACTTTGCAAAATTGTAGCACAATTATAGTAGGTATTTAAGAGTGGTAGCTATTTAGCAATAGCTCTTTGTATGCAAAGTATCATGGTAGGTACTGGAACTCTATCTCTAAGAACCCGACCAACTGGAAATGACATTTAGATATAAAGATTGGTGATGAAAGGTAAGAATTTAACAAGGGCTATAGATTACAAATTACAGGGTTCCTATCCAGCTAGGAGGATTGTGGAGTGAGTATCCTCTCAACAGAGCCTGGAAAATTTTTGGAAAATCCACTTAAAGCAGAGGAAATGGCATGAATAAAAAAAGCATAGCCTCAAAAACAATACAGTGACTTCAGGTTCTAATTAGTTGACTAACTAATGACTAACTGTGCCGCTGGACTAAATCTAAGGAGAAAGACTACAAGGCTAGGAAAGCAAGCTGGGACTAGACAGAAAAGGACCAGTCAGGCTAAGAAGTCAAGGACCTGTTTTCTCAAGTCCTGGAATGTCACAGAAGGGTTCTTTTCAGGAACCAACCCCAGTGGTCACTGTACAGGAAAGGAAGGGAAGGAAAATCTCAATACAGGGAAAAATAGCATAGAATGATAAGGGCCTAACTCAAGATGCTGACAGGAAAGGGGCGGGGGGGGGGGGGACCAGAAAAAATATTAGAGTTCAATTTTATGAACTTTAAAAAAAACGAACATTGAGTTTCCCTGAATATTCAAGTAGGCTTGCCTTCAACTTTTAAATGACTGACTGGCTTATAAGAGCAAAGAAGTATCCAAAAGCAGCAAAACGTATTTCCAGGCACATAGAAAGTGCCCATACATACTGCTAGCAAATGAATCATTTAAAAAATTCCAAATATTGAAACCTCTACAATAATACAGTGTTCATGGTGAAACATGCAAAAGGGCTATAATCATTTTTTCTTCCTGTTGAGTGACCATTCTTTTACAATACATGCCAAGTTTCGAATTTGCTCAGTTCGATATTTTAAAAGACTCATTTGCAAGAGCTATCTCTGTCTCTACAGAAGACTCTGATATAAATCACTCTAGAAAGTTGGGAATATTGCCACTTCAGTTGCTAAGCTCTTGTGTAATTTTTTTTTAAGGACTCTATCATTCATTGTCTTCTGCCATGGCAAAAAAAAAAAAAAGCCACTATGACTCATGAATATTACATGAAAAAAATTTAAAAAGTTAATCCAGATCACATAAATATATGTAAGATTTACCCAACAGTACATGACAATTTAATAATTTATACAATTGTTAAAATAATTAAAATGAGAATAACCTACCATATTAAGGAACAAAGAAATGGGTGCTTCCTAGGGGCTAAGCATAATTGTTAGCCCTTTCTATGTATTAGCTCTCTTAATCCTCTCCACAACCTTCTATGGTAGACACTTGTTATCCACACCGTATAGTGAGAAAATCCAAATATAGAGAACTGTCAAAGATTACACTATATAAAAAGGGAGAGGCAGAACTAGGAATTGAACCCAGGCAGTCTAGCTCCAGAGTCAGAAAATGCCAGTTAATAAGTGTAGAAAGAACGAAAGAAATGGAGGGGCCCCTGGGTGGCTCAGTTTGGTTGAGCATCTGACTCTTGATTTTGGTGGAGGTCATAATCTATCATTTGTAAGATCAAGCCCCGCATTGGGCTCTGTGCTGACAGTGTGGGGCCTACTTGGGGTTTTCTCTCTCCCTCTGCCCCTCCCCTGCTTGTGTGTGTGCTTGCTCTCTCTCAAAACAAACATTTAAAAAGAAAGAAGGAAGGAAATGGAAAATCATCATTAGAATACCACAATAATAACTGCTGCAGGCAAGATCAGTTGAATGCTAAAATTAGTGGGCTACACTTTGAGAAATAGCACATTTGCACAACTTCAAAACATTTATTAATTACCATGGTAGTTTTAACATATCCACAAATCATTTGATACTTTTCCCTCTCATCCCTTTGAGTGCAGACTTCCTTAAACAAAATAAAGTATAAGAAGTGAAAAGTAGTAATGTGTTACAATGGAGAAACCTGGCAAACACTGACTAAACTATGTGATTAACATGTTGATGTGGAGATCCCGTGCCCCCAGATATGATGCAAAAAAGAGCACAACATTCCTCTGGTATTCTTTCCCCAAAGTCCATAACCTCAGTCCAATTGTGAGACTACACTGGACAAACCCAAAATGAGGGACACAGTATAAAATACAAAAGTGGCAATGTCTGAAAGACTAAAATGTTTTCACAGATTGGAGCAGACTAGAAAGACTTGATAACTAAATGCCATGTGGTATATGGATCAGATCATGGAACAGAAAAACGACACTGATGGAAAAACTGGGGAAATCTGAATAAAATGTTATTCAGTTAATAGTATTGCACCAATGTTAATTTCTTAACTTTGGTAAATGTATCATGGTTATGTAAGATGTTAACATTAGAGGAAGCTAGGTGAAGGGTATACAGGAACACTCTATACTGTCTTTGCAAATATTCTATAAATCTAAAAGCATTTTATAAATAAAAGATTTAAAAGTTCAATACTCATTTGTGAAAACAAATGTCAGTAAACCAGGAATAAAAGAAAGTTTCCTCAATCTGGTAAAAGGCATCTATAAAAAAAAAAAGTATACTAAATATCTTTTAAAATTTTGAGACAGCGTGTGTGTGCACATGTGCAAGAGAGAGGGGGGAGAGAGCAGGTGAGGGGTGGTGAGGGGCAAAGAGGGTGGGGGAGAGAGAGGGGAGGGGAGAGAATCCCAAGCAGACTCTGCATCTTCAGTGTTGTGGAGCCTGATGCAGGGCTCGAACTCACAAACTGCAAGACCATGACCTGAGCCAAAATCAAGAGTCGACGTTTCACCAACTGAGCCACCCAGGCACCCCTTTAGTGTCATAACCTTAATAGTGAAGAATTGAGGTATCCTCCTTTAAGATCAGGGGAAAGCAAGGGTACTTTTGTTGTTGTTATTGTTGTTGTTTTTTGAGAGAGACAGAGAGCGAGAGTGAGCATGAGTGGGGCAGGGACAGAGGGAAAGAGAAAATCTTAAGCTCCATGCTGGGCATGGAGGCTGACTCAGGGCTCAGTCTTATTATGACTGTGAGATCATGACCTGAGCCAAAATCAAGAGTCAGATGCTTAATCAACTGAACCACTCAGGAGCCCCAAGGCTGTCTATTTTAACACTTTTGTTAAATACTATTCTGCTATTCCCAGCCAGTGCAATAAGGCAAGAAAAATAAAAAAGTAATAGAGATTAGAAAGACAAAGTTAGAGGAGCCTGGGTGGCTCAGTTGGTTAAGCATCCAACTCTTAGTTTTGGCTCAGGTCATGGTCTCACAGTTTATGAATTTAAGCCCCAAGTCAGGCTTTGCACTGGCACTGTGGATGGAGCCTCTTTGGGATTCTCTCTCTCCCTCTCTCTCTGCCCCTGCCCTGCTTGCATGCTCTCTCTCTCTCTCAAAATAAATTAAAAAAAAAAAAAGAAGGCAAAGTGAAACTTTTTCTTTTTTTGCAGATGACATGATTGTGCATTTAGGAAATCTCCAACAACCTAGAAACTACCAGAACTGAAAAGTGCATTTAGTGAAATTATAGAATACAAGCTCAAAATACAAAAATCAACTGTATTTCTAGATACTAGCAAGAGGAATGGAAACAAAATTGAAAAAGAGACCATTTACAACAGCATCCAAAAAAACCTCAAATGCCTAGAAATTAAGTTTAATAATATATAAGTCCCTTACACTAAAAAAACAAGACAATGCTAAGAGTACCTGAAAAACTTATTCAATAGAGAGATATACCATGTTCATATATTGGAAGATTCCCTTAAGATGTCATTCTTCTAAAATTATTCCGTAGAGGCAATGCACTCCCAGTCAAAAGTCTGGTAGCCTTTTTTTTTTTTTTTAATAGATGTTGACAAGCTGATTCCAAAATTTATAGAGAAATGAATAACACTTAAATATCCAAAAAATCCTTAAAAAGAAAAAAAATTGTGGAGGGTTTACACTACTTTACGTCAAGACTTACTATAAACTACAATAATTAAGAAAGTATGATACTGACAGAAGAACTGATATAGTCCAAATAGAACAGAGTTCAAAAACACATCCAAATGTATGATCATTCATTTTTTTTATTTTTGAATTTAATTAGTTAATTTACTTTTGGGGAGAGAGAACAGAAGCAGGGGAGGGGGCAGAGGGAGAGGGAAATAGAGAATCTTAAGCAAGCTCCACACTCCATGCTGGGACCCTGAGATCATGACCAGAGCCAAAATCAAGAGTGGGACACTCAACTGACTGAAGCACCCAGGCACCCCTATGATCATTCATTTACAACAAAGGGATGACTGCAAGTCAATGGAAAAAGAAAGGTATTTTGTTTTTTTGTTGAGAGAGAGAGAGAGAGAGAGAGAGAGAGAGAGAGAGAGACAGAGCATTAAGCAGGGGATGGTGGGGGGTAGGGGTGGGGGGAATCTTAAGCAGGCTCCATGCTCAGCATAGAGCCCAACACAAGCCAGGGCTCAATCCCACATCCCTGGGATCATGACCTGAGCTGAAATTGAGAGTTGGATGCTTAACCAACTGAGTCACTCAGGTGTCCCATGAGAGGGTTTTTCAATAAATGCGTAGAGCAATTGAATGTCCATATGGGAAACCTTGATATTCCTCATCTCATACCATACACAAAAATCAACTAGCGATAAATCAAAGACCCAACTGTGAGGACTGAACTATAGTTTCTGGAGGAAATCACAGGAAAATGTATTTAGGACCTTGAGGGTAGGCAAAAATGAGCATGGGTAAAAAAAAAAAAAAAAAAAAAAAAAAAATCTGTGGGAAGGGTACAAGAAACATCACTAGACTTCATAACAGTTAAGTCTGCTCATCCAAAGGCAACAATTAAAAGAATAAGTATGCAAACTTTAGACAGGTAGAAAATACTTGCAAACATATACCTGATAAAGATTTCTCATCCAGAATATATAAAGAACTAAAATCATGAACAAAAGATAACCCACTAAAAAAAGTAGGCAAAAGATTTGAATAGCACTTCACAAAAGAAATCTCAATGGCCGATAAATATAAAAAGATAGTTCAACATTATTAATATTCATGGGAATGCAATCAACTTACCCTAAAACCATCAATTTAGCACTTTGGTATATATCCATAAAATAGGAATATATGTCTGCCAGCAGCAATTTCAAGAACATCTGCAGAAATGGGACTTAGAATGACCAAAAACTGAAAACAAATCAAATGGTCATCAACAAAAGAATAGATAAATGAACTGCAGTCCCACACGCATAATGCAATACTATGGAAGAGGGGTCACCAAACTTTTTCTGCAAAGGGCTAAACAGTAAATAGTTTAGTCTTCGTAAGTCATACGGTCTCTGTTTTAACTACTCAACCCTGATACATGGACATATTTATGTTCAACAAAATTTTATATACCAAAATATGTTGTTGGCGCACAGGTCATAGTTTACCACCCTTTGCTATAAAGCCAACAACAAAACATTACCTATACACGCAACCTGGACAAATGTCAAAAATATCCTGTGAACAAAAGGAAACACACACAAACATTATAGGATTCCATTTATATGAAGTTCAAGAACACCTGAAAATAATTCATAGTGATAGAAGTCAGGACAGGAGTTGACTGATGGAGAGGAGTGGCTCCACTGTGTGGAAGACACAGGAGGGAACTTTTACAGGGATGAAAATGTGTTCTATCTTTATCCAAGTGGTGATCATACAGGCATACACATATGTAAATTTCGTAAAGCCATATACACTTTATTTTTGTGCTTTTACTATACATAAATTATAGCTCATTTTGGAGAAAACAAAACTGGACAAAAGTCAAAATAAAGACCTGAAGAAATTATCTAGAATTCAACATGAACAAGAAATATATAATATATATAAAAGATAGATTAAAAGAAATGGATAGACTGAGCAAGTCTAACCAAAGTGTAAGCAGAGTCTTGAAAGAAAGAATAGGAAAAAAAATGGAGGGAAAACTACACGGAAAGAAAAAAGAAGAAACTTTTGGGAACTGATGAAAGCCCAACCTTAGAGACAGGAAACAATCAATCCAGGATAAACGAAATGTCCACACCTAGATACACTGTCATAAAACTGTAGACCACAAGATAAAAGATAAGATCTTAAAGTAGGCAAAAAAAAAAAAAAAAAAAAAACAAAACCCAAAAACAAACAAAAAAACAAAAACAAAGATTAACAACAAATAAGTTATTAGAACTAATGGTAACATTGAAAGCAGAAGTCAATGAAATGATACGTCCAAAAGACTGAGAAAGAAACTGTCAACCTGGAACTGCATACCAGACAAATCCATCATTCAAAAGTGTAAAAGATATTTTCAGATAAAGTTCACTGTCAACATTCCTTTAATAAACAAGCTTCTGAAACATATTTGACAAAGAAAGATGTGAGATGCAAGAAGGAATGACAAAGGATGCATAAAAAGAAAAAAAATCACGATGTCGAATTTATAGAAGGAAAAAAAAACAAGGTGTTAACTAAAACTCTAGATGAGAACATGTAATTAACTGGTGTCAAAGCAACCTAGGTTTCTTGAATTATTTGCAAGTAGAATTAATAAACTTTAGATTAAGCTGTACATTAAAAAATTTTAAACTACTAAAAGAAATAAAACATTTTCATACTAGTTAAAAGGGAAGAAAACAGTATGAAAAAATCCAAAAGGTGGCAAAGAGAAAAAAAAACCACAAAGAAAACAATAAAAACAACCATAAAACAGAATGTTAGCTTTAATCCTAAATATATCATTAATTATACTTTATCTAATTGGACTGAGAGCTCCATTAAAAGACAAAGATTGTCAGAGCAGAACAGGGGAAAAAAAAATCAGATTTCATCTGTGCTAAAGAGATCTTCTAAACAAATGTTAACTGAAAAGGTGTAACTAGAGTATTCTAAAAATTGATTTTAAGGTAATAGGCATTTGGTGGGGAGGCATAGGGCATCACTGTAGAATGACAAAAGGTCCAATCTACAGATTTCAAAATACAGCAATTCCAAACTCGTATATACTGTACTTTCAACTTTTACAAAGTGACAGAATTACAAGAAGAAATGAGAAAATTCATTATTTTACTGTGATCTTTTTATTACACCTATCTCAGTCGTTGATAGATCAAACAAACCAAAAAACTAGTAAGGTTAAAACGATTTGCACATCACAATTCTTGTGCTTGATCTAAGACACATGTGTGTGTTTGCGCGCGCGCATTTATGTTTTTATACCTACCTTGCCCCAAAAGTCTGAGTACATATTCTTCTCAATCATTCAAGGCGCAGTTGAAAAACTAACCATGAGGCCACAAAGCAATTCTCAAATTTCAAAGAATGGGTAACATAGAGCCCTCATTTGCTGACTACAGTGCAAGTTAGATATCAATAACAAAAGGATAACTCACAAAACCTTCCACATTTAGAACTAGAGAATACTTCTGAAAAACTCATGGGGAAGGGAAAAAAAATCCTAATGAAAAAATTTTTAATTCTTAGAATTGAAAAAATAGACTACGTAGAAAGCAACAGTAAATAAAAAAATGTGTAGTATTCGTGGAGACAAATCCATGACCAGAGTGAAGAGCCCAGAAATGAGTCCAAGCATATCTGGGAAGATGTGTATGATAGAGCTGGTACTGGTGTGGGGCTCACTGCCACTCCACACAGAAAAAAGAGAATGAATTCGTCCTGATCTCACAACATAAATTTAAAAAATACATATCTATACAGCTACAAGGCACATAAGTTAAAGAACTAATTGTGTAAAAGAACAGAAACTTTAAAACTTAGAAAAAACTTCTAAGTACATTTCCCTAATGGAGGAGAATATCTTAAGACACGAAAACACAAAGAAAAGATTGTCTGCGGTTTACATAACCAACAAAGGATTTGCACCTTGAACAATGTTTTCCAACAGAAATTGTTGCAATGATGGAAGTGTTTTGTTATATAATATAATACAGTATAATATAAAATAATACAGTAAAATATAATAGCCACTAGTCATATGTAACTATTGAGCACTTGGAATGTGGCCTAAAGTGACGGAGGAATTGAAACTGTTGAAGTGCACAGGACAGCATGTTAACATTTAAAAATCCTCGATGAGGGTCCGTGAAGGTCCGTTAGGTTTTTTATATACTTTTTAGTATTTAAATTTTTCATAAAAGAACTTGATTTTAGCTTATGTTACTGTATAAAATATAATTTCAATTTTATAAAAAAATACATAACAGTCACTTTTTGGAAAGCAAACACACCAAATGTTCAAAATGTTATCTATGAATTTTATTTTTCTTCTATTTAAAAAAATTAAATATAAAAGCATATAAACAATTCAATGAACATGGACGTATCCACCCTAAAAGTTATGAAATAAAACATTACGGATATTGTGTAAATTCCCTAGATACCTATCCCTGATCACAACTTTTCTCTTTTTAAAGAAAAGCTAGGAAATATGAATAGACTAGAGCCCTGGATTCAGGCTTCATTTCGCAACACCCATATTTTAATAGATTTGGGGGGATACTTTGTAATACGTAGACATTACATATATCATTTAACAAAGAGTAATAAAGCAAACACTGATGTAACCATTGCCCAGGTCAGGAGATAAAGCATGTCCAGCATCCAAAAGTCCTCAGTATGTCCCTTCTCAATCCCCCCCCTTCCGCCTTGATCCCCCCAGGAGAAAACCACCAGCTTGACTTTTAGGGTATCAATTTATTCACAGCTACTCCTTACTTTTCATGCCTATATATGAATCTCTAAACAACAGTTTTATTTCACCAGGTTCTGAATTTCTCATAGAATACTGAATGATACCCTCTTCAACAACCTGAGGTTTTTTTTGTCTGCTGTTTTGTTTTTTTTTGGTTGGCTCAACATTATTGAGACACATTTATGTTGAAACACAAAACTACTTCATTCACCACTGTTCTGGGTAGGTTCCATTTTATGAATATAATTTACTGTTCTCCTTCAGATAGACAACAAGACATCCAGCTTTGGAGTATTACAAATAACACCATAGTAAACCTCATACATGTCTGCTTGTGTATATGTATGAAAATTTATCTAGGGCAGTGGCTTTCAAACTTTTTTGACCATGACTCATACTAAGGAATGACGTTTTACATCATGACACACATCTGTGTGTGTATAAAAACTGAGGGGGGGGGGGTGAGTTTCATGAAGCAAATACCCGATGACCTGAGACATAGTCTGTTATTTTCTATTCTGTGTTAATTCGTGTTTTACAAATTCTGATCATTATCCACTTAACTGATTTCACGACTCACTAAAATGGGCTTCCAACTTTGAAAAACATCGCTCTAGAGGATAAACACCTAGGGGTGGGACTGTTCAGGATGTGTAACACGGACATCGGACAGGGGCAACTTTTCTAGATCCTTAACTTTCAAATAAGTGTTTTTTTATCTGAGTGTATATAAATATGCCACTATGTAATTTTAGAGCCCAAACTTTAAAACATCAGACCGTTTTATCTCTTCCTTCGGTCATAAAACAGTACTAATCACTTACCATGCGTTATGTATCCACTGGACTCCGAGCGAGACTGATGGGTTAATACACAGGGGGGTGGGGAGGACATAAGGGACCCGGACCTCAGTGAGGCCCCAGAAAGCTCACAGGAGGGGCCTCCGATCCTGCCTGGGGAGGGAGGGGTTAGGGAAGGATTCCTGGAAGAAGGAGGACCTAAGCTGAGTGCTTCTATTTTTAATTTTTATTGGTTTCCTAAAACATAAAAGTAACACGTTTGTTGGGGGAAAAAAGTCAAAATTACAGAAGTATATTTATTAAGAAGTAAAAATCTCCACCACCGTCCTTAAAGTTTAATGCTGGGACTAAATAACCAAAGTTGCATTATCAGTTATCGTAATGTAGTAAATTTTTAGGAGCCCCCGCTCTTAAACAGTTTTAAGGGAATATCTGACAGAGTCCGTAATATTGAAGGATAAAACGAATCACATTTTCCATAATGAACACGAATGCAGACGTTTCATGTTTAGTCACGTTACTACTTTCAAGAGACTTTTTTCTTCTCTTTTCTTTTTTTCCTTTTTGGCCTTTTGGCAAGGTTAGCGTGCCAGGTTTCAAAAGTCGAGTCTATTTACTGCATACCAAATATACACAAATGCTTCAAAAAGCGGCATTAAAAACGGCCAGCTGAAAGAATGTTTTGTTCAAGTCAACTTGGCTTGGCCGGTGACAATTTGTCGGAGTTTCACACTTCGTCCCGAGGAGCCCCGGACCCCGTCACGTACGCGGCGCGTCGGCACCGGCACACCCTCCCCAGCGCGGCACGGAGCCCGGGACGGTCCTCGCTCCGCGGCAATGCCGCCGCCCCGCCGCCCCCCAGGCCCGCGGCGGGCCCCACCGCCACCGAGCCGGGCCACGAGCACCCCAACCACCTACCCTGCGGGGTCAAGAGCCCCCCGGAACTCAGGCGAGGCAGCTCGGGCGCGCCGCCTCCGCGGCCATGACGGCGACCCGGGGAAGCACCCCGCGCGCCAAGGCCCGCGGTCCGCCGGGCTGGGAGGAGAGCCGCCCCGTCCGTTCGTCCGTCCGTCCGCCAGGAGAGTGAGGCCAGAATACGCCCCAGACGTGTCTAAATCAAGGCTCGGGGCGGTACCGACGGGCTGAATGACAAATGGCAGATGCCGTGGGCTTTGCCGCCCTCGGCAGCCGCGAGGATGGCTGCGCCGAGGAGGCCGCGCACAGGCGGAGCCCGGGAGCCGGAACGGCGCGTCCGCGAGGAGGGCGCTGGGGCCCCTGGCGGGGGCGTCACGTGGCAGGAGGAGGCCCCGCTGGGGAGCCAGGGGGTCGGCGGCCTGGGCGGAGGAAGAGGACAGGCGCCCAGACGCCTGGCCGATTGAGTCATCCGTGTGGGCTAAGCCAAGGTCGCCCAGGTGCAGAGCTGGCGCAGGTAGACCCGAACCAGCCCGAAGCCCCGTACGGTATCGAAGACTGTTCACTTAAGTCACCACCAGGATGAGCCGCCCCGAGCCAAATCATAAACGAGAAACACGACAGATGCTAGGAGAACGCTGCACTAAGCCGGATTCACTTACCTCCTATCCGTGCAGTGTTGAAATAATGGCAGCCTAACTGTGACCACTAATTGTGAGCCAGGCACGGTTCTAAGCGCTTCGCAGGTAAATAAAGTAGTCCTCGTGACTACCCTGGGAGAAGCACTTCTACTCCCGTCTTTCACATGAGGATCCTAAGGCACAGAAAGATTAGACGGAAATGATTGTATGGTTCTGGAACCCTACTATGTACGCTTTAAGTAATTCAAAAATATTCAGTGCTATTTGAATTTAAGAAAAAGAAACGGAAGCAAATCTCCAGCGGTTGCTTTCTTTCCTACACGATATACATTCCTAAAAGAGGCCTATAAACGTAAAGCAAAATGAAAGGCATGAAGAGTTCACTGCAGATTTCAGACAGTCTCCTAGCTTTGAGATAGAGGTTAAGCGCATCTTACAATTCTACCCACCTTCATCGCAATCTTCCAGTTTCCACTGCTTGCATTACTCTTGGCTTACTGGCTCTTAGAACATTCACAAGTTCTTATTGGCCCACCTTATGCTCCCAGATGTTCAGTCGTAATTCTGTATTTGAACGAATTCAATATTCATCATAATGTATGCATTCCTAAATTCCCTATTTTTATTTCTTAATGGCCTGCCCTCTTTTCCAAGTAGTTTCCTTAAGGAAGGTTTATAGAATACCTTAAGGTTTTATCTGCTTTTTAGCTCTACACATAAAAACTGAGCAGGGTAAATATTTTGGATTCACACCTTTCTTCAAACCTAACAAAACAAAATGGCAATCGCTTCATTGATTTTTGACACCAGATTTTTGTGGAGAGATCTGAATCCTTGGGATTTTCTCCCTGGGAGGTAATCTGATTTTTCTACTTGAATGCCTGAAGAGTATTTTTTTTTTTTAATCATTAAAACCAGATCCCTATCTGGGCTATGTCTCAGTGGCAATTATTCTCTATCAGCATTCCCCTCCCAGTATATAGTGTGATCTTTCAGTTTATGGATTCCATTCTCCTTTTCTTAGTATAGCATCCCATTCATATTATACATCTGAGTAAGTTTATCTTTCATCGGTTGGATTTTTTACTACAGAGTCACCAGTTGTTCTTCTACTTGATTTTTGTCCTTCCGCATCCATCTTCTTGTGATTTGCACGTACTCCGATTCTCTCAAAATATTCTGTTCACTTATTTTTCTAGTTTACTGGATTTTAAAATCATGGTTTTAAACCTCAATTTTCTTAGCTATGCAATTTCCCTTTTCATCACATTCTCATCTTATACTCTCCTTAGCTGTTCTTTCTGTATTCTTTTTTTTTTCCTGTAGTGTGAAACACATATAAAGAATACAAATTTCTGCTCATGAGTTATGTTTTCTTCCAGCCTTAGTTTCTTGTCTTTTACAGGATATTTTCCTTTCTTCCCACTCCCATGTTATAGCATGTTTGCATAATAGCTATGTCATTATCTCTTATCTTGTTTATCCTTAAAAGTTGATACCAGACCGTGTATTTGCACTCATATGCTGGGAGTGAATTCCTGGTGCACTTTTCTCTTCGCCTGAGATGTGTTGGTCTTCTCTAACCTGAGCTTCAGTTTTAGGGTTGAGTGTTGTTGCTATCTACCCTTTCTGCCACCCGAGGGTTTAAGGATGAGAGGAGGGGCAATGGGGGATTGAAGAATTCAGCTTGAAATGGAGCATAGAGCTTGCTGGGAGAAGTCAGCCATCACTTCTGAAATTCCTTAAATCCTCACCAGCCCTCCTTCAGGCCAGGCAAGGAGTAGCCCATGCCTGTGAACTTCAGTTCATTTGCCCAGTTTAACATAGTACCCCAGAAGGTGGCGAACTTTTCTGCTTCCAGCAAAAATGCAACAGTGGCTCATAAAGATTCCTAGACGTTTTATGGGGATGCCACCGACTTCTTTCCCAATTGGAGGACATTTGTGAAGATTCTCAAAATTTGGTCTGATCATCTTTTTCCTCAGTATGTCTTGTGGGGAGAGGGGTGGAAGGTTGTAGACATATATCACATTAGTGGAATCTCTGGTTTCTTTGCTTTCCCATCACTTCTTACATTTTACATTATACATTATGTTACATTATAAGGTACTTCTTTCTTTGGTTGCAGGTGAGCTGTTTTACTTTGTGTGGTTTAGGGTTTTAATTTTGATTTTCTTAGTGTTTTCTTTGTGCCGTATTTATCCATAAGTCAGTTAACCAGACTCCCTTATTGGTAATGAATTGTATGAAAATCCTTTTTTAAGTTATTCCCACAAAGTTCTTCAAACATCTATATGTTGACTTGGTAACTGTAATACCCTTCTTTTCCCTAAGCCTTCCGTCAGTGACCCGTGCCTTTGGATGACAGTGTGCCCCAACAAAGGTTCTGGAGCAGAGATTGCAAACTCCAATCTCTACGAAGTTTAAAACAATGAGGAATGAGATTGTAGTAAAGTGAAAAGAACATTCTCTGTGCAAGGGGCAGATGCTGTACAGCTCAAGCCAATTGCCACCATGTTGGAATTCAGGGCACTATTGCCAAATCTCTATAATTCAGGACAAGCTCGGTATCTGGCCTTTAAATATAAAATTTCCTAATTTTGGAAATGGTGTGGAGGCCAAATGAAGTATCTCTCAAGGCCAAACTGGACCCATGGGTTATGAGTGTGGTCCCAGTTATAGAGAAGCACTCAGCATAAATTCCATGATCTGTTTTATTTTTGTAAGCATTTTGAGATACAGGCTTATTCTTCAGACTCTCTTCAATGACTTCTTAAAATGTCTTTAGCAAATATAAAGCAAGAAGATTCATGCTGACATATTTACAATTTGATACAGCATGTTAGGACCCAGCACTTTCAGGAACAGATGTTACCAGGGGTAACAGCTATGATTGGGCTAAAATCAGTACCATGTGAGCAGAGTGTTTACATAGATATGACAACCTTAAAAATAGCAGGAAAAAATATTTTCAATTGATGCAGAAAACACCTTTGACAAAATCCAACACCCATTCTTGAAAAAAAAAAAAACAACAGGAAAGAAAAGAAACTTCTTCAAGTTGATAATGGACGTATTTGTTTCCTATAGCTGCTGCAATAAATTACCACAAGTTTGTGGCTAAAACAAGAAATTTATTCTCTCTCAGTCCTGGAGGCCAGAAGTACAAAATCACCGTGTCAGTGGGGCTTCACTCCCTCTAGTGGCTCTAGAGTAGAATCCTTCCTTGCCTCTTCCAGCTTTTGGAGGCTGTTTCCTTCCTTCTCTGGTTTCCTTGGCTTCCTTGGCTTCTGGCCACATCACCCTTGGCATCTGGCCTCCCACCTCTGCCTCCGTTTTCACATCGTCTTATCTTCTGTGTGTTGTGTGTTTTCTCTTCTGTAGGTCTATCTCACCAGACACTTGCCATTGGATTTAGAACACACCTGAATTACTTGGGATGACCTCATCTCAAGATCATTAACTACATCTACAAAACCCCTTTTTTTCCAAATGACATAACATTCTCAGTTTGGGGGATTAGGACATAGGCATATCTCACGGTGGGGGGGCGGGGACACCTTTCAACCTTCTATAATGGGCAAAATCCCAATTGGCTTTGCTGTGGAAATTGACTAGCTGATTCTAAACTTCATATGGAAATGAAAAGAATCTAGGATAGCAAAACAGAAAAAGAGGTTAAAAGTTGGGAGAATTACACTACTTGGTTTTAAGGCCTATAAAGCTACAATAATCAAGTCAGGATGTTATTGGCATAAGGATAAATGGAACAGTATATGGAGTCCTGATATAGAGCCACACGATATGATCTATTGATTGTGGACAAAGGTACAACATAATTCTACTGGAAAAAGGTAAATGGTGTGAAAACTGGTTTGTATGGAGAACAAAACCCAGCTTATATTTATACTTCACATCATATACAAAAATAAAATCAAATTAGATCACAGACCTAAATAAAAAACAAAGACAATAAAACTTTTAGAACTGTCCTGTCCAATAAGGTCGTCACTAGCCATGCTACTTACCACTTAAAATGTGGCTAGTCCAAACTGAAATGTGCTATAAGTATAAACTGCAGTCTAGCTTTTGAAGACTTATGATAAGAATATAAAATATCTCAGTAATTTTTATATTGATTACCTGTTGAAATAATATTTTGGACATATTGGTTTAAATAGAATATATAATTGAAATTTTCAACTTTTTTTTTAATGTTGCTACTTAAATCTTAAAGTTATATATGTGACTCATAATGGTTTTGTTTGACAGGACTGTTCTAGAAGAAAAATCTAGGAATAGCAAAGACTGCTTGGGTTGGATATAAAAAGCAACAACCATGGAAGAATAAATTGGTAACCGGACTTTACCAGAAATAAAACCTCCTGTTCTTCAAAAGGAATTAAGAAGCCACGCCACATACTGAGAAAAAAAAAAATATTCACAATACATAGATCTGACATAGGACTTATATCAGAATATTTAAAGAATGCATACAACTCACTAATACAATAAATGCAATAGAAATGGGCAAAGACCTAAAAAGATACTCCATCAAAGAAGATATCTGAATGACCAATAAGTGCAAAAGTGACACTTGATGTCACTTCCCCAGTGACCATTACAAATTAAAATCACAGTGAAATACCACTGTATACCCACTGGAATGGTTAAAAATTCAAAGACTGACAATACCAAGTGTTCTAAACAACGTGGGAAATCTAGAATTCTCATACACTGATGGTGGGAATATAAAATAGTACAACCTTTCTGAAAAACTGAAAGTTTCTTATAATGGTAAACACATACTATATACCCAGTAATCCCACTCCCAGGTATTTATCAGAGAGAAATAATAACTTATCTACACAAAGACTTCTACACAAATATTCACATTAGCCCCAATCTGGAAACAAACGGGAAGAAAATGAGCAAACAGGGCACCTGGGTGGCTCAGTAGGTTAAGCGTCCGACTTCGGCTCAGGTCATGAGCTCACAGTTTGTGAGTTTGAGCCCCGCATCGGGCTCTGTGCTGACAGCTCAGAGCCTGGAGCCTGCTTCGGATTCTGTGTCTCCTTCTATCTCTGCCCCTCCCCCCACTCGTGCTCTGTCTCTGTCTCCCAAAAATAAATGTAAAAAAAAATTTTTTTTAATAAAAAAAAAATGAGCAGATGATCATCTCATAGATGAATCTAAAAAACATTATGCTGAGTAAAAGAAGTCACACAGAAGACCTGCTATATAATTTCATTTATGGGAAATTTTAGTGGGAGAGAATCTAATCTATAGGAATAAAAACCAGATCAGTGTTTTCCTAGGGTGGATGGAGATGAGGCATGAGGGAACTCTGTGGGGTAATGGAAATGTCCTAAATCTTGATCAATGAGATAACTACATGGATCTATATATTTGTCAGACTTTGCCAAATACTACGCTTCCAATGAGTACATTTTGTTCTATGTAAATTAAATCTCAGTGAAGTTCCTCTTCTATTCTTACCTGCATGGAATGGGGAGAAAGAAATTATAAGACTGTTTTTATCCTCATCTACTGTAGTTGGAATTAGTATTTACCTTCTGCTTTTTTGTTAACTTTTTCATGAACACTCCTTTATTCATTATCACTTCATTTTCTCACCTGTGTGGGTTTAAATGGCAGAGATGAAACGCAAATCCACGTCTTTCCTTGGACGCCTAATCCAATGTTCTTTCACAATACAAGCAGCATTCTGCTTAACAGATTTGAACCAGGCAACTTGAAAAAATCTTTTAGTGAATTCAACTCAACAAATATTCAATAAGTGTTCAGATTTAATTTTCTTTAACCAAAATATAAATAACACCTTAAAACCTAAATAAACATTTAGTTCTTTTGAGGCCCTTGGCTTCTGGCCAAATTACCTTTCTCACTGGCCTTCTGCTGGCCTTCCTCAATCTCCAAGTCCCTTCTTTTTTTAGAGACTGTAATTCTTGGCTCATAGGGCTCTCTCCCCTTCCTTACACTTGTCACTATTTGCAACGACTTCTCCATCCAGGTATCACTTCCTCAAACAGGACTCCCATGAGAACATTATTTTTCCCAAAGCAAAACTGATTAATGTCCATTTCTATCTTGAACAGAGCGACATGTGGTGAACATAATAAACTCACAAGGCAATGTTTGGTATATGTAGTTCCTCTACTGACATTTTTTTTACGTTATGTGGTAAAGTTCTCCTGTTATATGCATATTGGAAAGTGTAACAAAATAATCATGTTGCTTCACCATGTACCAAGGATCAAGATGGTATGTGAGACAAGAGAACATGGCTGCTTGTGGCTCCTAATGAAGTGAGGATGGTCCACTGATTTAAGCAGCTGTGTGTTTTTTGTTTTTATAGTAATAGGTATGGATGTAATTCAAATTATATGAAGTATGGAGAAGAATTTTTTTTTTTTTTTAAAGAGCGAGACTGTGCATGCCTGCGAGAGAGAGTAGGGGAAGGGCAGAGAGAGAGAATCTTAAGCAGGCTCTGTGCCCAATGCGGAGCCCGACACGGGGCTCCATCTCACAACCCTGAGATCATGGCCTGAGCTGAAATCAAGAGTCAGACGCTTAGCCAACTGAGCCACCCAGGCGCCCTTCCAGTTTTTAAGTAGGAAAATTTTTAAGTAGCTTGAAATGAAGAAAATAGCAAAAAGATGGGGGGGGGGGTGAAAACATTCACCTTTTATTAATAAACAACCAGAACCAGTCAGAAGTGATTGAAAATAGATTCAGTGGCATCAATTTTCACTCCTGTTTCATGTAGCATAAAAAAACCAAGTTGACAATGACCAAATGCTGACCTTTGGAGTGAAAAGTAAAAGTAGTGTACAGACGCCAAATATTGATATTTTTCTCTACTAGAACTAAAATTTCCTCACAACATTCAACAACAATAGGCAAAAAGGTACAAGACAAAGGGAAGGTGGTAGAGGCTTTTCATTATTTAGGAGTACCAGCCACTTATTCAAAGTAAAAGCGGATGTATGGCAGGCTGACCATACCTATTTATCTTCTCCCTCCCAGAGCTCCGCCAAAACAGGGACATCAGAAGAGAGACATGAGCCACAGTTGAAAGAGTTCAACAGATTTGAAAGGACGAAAATCAAATGCAGGAGTGGTAAGTAACTTAAGAGTGGAGAAGTACCTACTGAGGGGCTGGATACTCAGGGGGACCAGTGCGCAAGAAGTCGAGTGTGGCGTTATCAGGAAAGCGTTGGTTGAAAGCCTTTATTTTGCACACAGGGCAATTAGGTGACCAGATCCGTTCTCACACCCTGGGTAGTCTGGCAACCACACTTCCACCACCCCAGAGGAAACCAGAGTTATTATCTGGATGAACTAAATGGAGAGAGATGTTGAGACCCATAAGGTCAGAGGATTAAAACAGAAGAATTACTGAATATCTAGAAACTGAACTAAGGCACCAGATACTATTTGGTTTTAAATCTGTCGTATACTTTTTATTCAAAATATTTGAAAGCATTAAAAAAATTAAAACAACGAGCACTAATTGCACTAACTGCGTAACTGGTTCATCATATTCTTTTATTGTTCATCTTAAATTTTCTCTTTCTTTTTGGTATTAGCAGCCTGATAGCCTGCCTGCACTCTTAGTCCACGGACTTTACCAACAGTTACTCGTGATTATCAGAAGATATATTTTACTTCCCCTCCCAAAATGTCCCTAGTGACTCTTAAGTCTCTGCTTTAACACAAATTCCTATACCTTTACCCTAGAGAAGGGATTAGTGAACTATGGCCTGCGGGCCAAGTGTAGTCCCTAGGTCTCCTACCATACAGCCTGCAGGCTAAAAGTTCTACATTTTTTAGATGTTTCGGAAAAAAAAAATCAAAACAAAAATATTTGGTGATATGAATATTATATGAAATTAAATTTCAGTAGCCATAAATAAAGTTTTATTGGAACACAGCCGCTCTCATTCATCTATTGGAACACATATCATCTATGGCTGCTTTCATGCTATAACAGCAGCCATCTTGTATGTATGGCCCACAGAGCTGAAAATATTTGCTTGCCAGTCATTTACAGAAAAAGGGCTGACACATGCCCTAGAGGTCCAGGCACAATCCTGACCTCAGCTCAAACTCTCATCTCTTGTTTTTTTTGTCCTTTGGCCTCCAATCCTCAATTATCCTGCAAGGTAATCTCATCTCAGATTACCCTGAGCTTCCCTGTCTCCTCTTTCTCTCTATTCCTATGGCTACCTATCCTACTGCCTTTTCCCTTGTGCCCTCTGATCCTCTCCACAGTAGCAAGGCCGTGCATCTCCCTCCTTCTCCTCAAAGCTCTCTCCAGCTCTTCACTTTTACTAAAATGCCTGGCTCTCCTCAAAGATACCCTACACCCAAGGGCATGGTTGGCAATTCCCAGTGGCCACACCACACTAGGAGAGGTTAAAAAGACAGGATGATTCTTACCCCCATCCCTACTGCTAAATCATTGTTCCTTTATTCACATAATAAGACATCTCCTTTTGGGCCCAGGACATCTGGCTCCTCCACAATTTCCCCACCGCTATTACAATCATCTAAGGACTGATCCACTATAGACCTTGAAAAATGAAGGACTTCGGCAGTTGGCTCATATAATTTCTCCAATTACCCCATCTTCCTGGGCCAATTCAACATCTACATGGGTGATTTATGCAATACCTTGGTCTTAGAATTCCTTCACTTCCTCCTAATGAAAAGACCTTCTCTCTATTCAAACTATCTTCTGAATCCATGACAACCTCCTAGACCTTCAACAGCCTGGAACAGCTCCATCCTAAAAATTTCAAACTCCAGCATCCCAATTTCTGACTGCAACTTCCGACCTTTTCAGGTCTCTCTCTGCTCCCAGGATATTTATTCTGCAGTGAAACACACACACACACACACACACACACACACACACACACACACACACACCCAACACGCGTGCGTACCTCTTCTGGTTTCAGTTTCTTCCCTAGCCAGCCTAGATTGCATAACTCATGATCTCCCCATGGTCTTCTTCATTTTGACACCCTGCCTTTGCATTGAACCAATCTCCAAAGCTACATCCCAGCCAACTGATAAGCATAGAAGGAATAATTTAGAAAAATAATATTTATAACTATAATAAAAATTGATACATGCAAGAATCACCAAAGGATGCTAGAACTACTGAGTGAAAATTAGAGAGGAATAGGATATTTACAGTACACATAGTTTCTAAGCATCTATTTCCCCATAAATTTCTTAACAATTAAAAAAGGGAAAACCGTAACTTGACAGCAAAGAAACCTAGCAAATACCGCCTTAACCAAGTGATGAAAGTTCGTATCATCAACGATGGGGTAGATGGACATATGCTCCTTGATGCAATGCATGGATAAGGACACATCACATACGTAGTATTCCTGCTAGAAACAGAACCTAAGTTTACAAAAAGGAAACAAACAAATCAAAACTGAGGGACATTCAAAAAAAGACTAGACTGTATGTTCCAAAAACATCAATGTTATGAATGACAAAGATAAAAAAATCTTCCATATTGAATGAGATTCAAAATTCCACTGAATGCAATGCCTGGTGAGTCCTGGAGTATTCTTTTAAGCTACAAATTTTTGGCTGGCTGCTTCATTTGGTGAATCACACGACTCTTAATCTTGGGGTTGTGAGTTTGAGCCCCACACTGGATATAGATATTACTTAAAAATCTTAAAAATATATATTTAAACAATTGAAGAAACCTGAATATGGACTATATGTTCAATACTATTGTCCTGAGGTTAAATTTCTTGAGTAATAGTTGTACAGTCATTATGTAGAAGGTGGTCATGGTTCCTATGAGATAAATGCTGGAATGTTTATGGTTCAACAGTCAAAGTCTAACTTACATTCAATGGTTCAACAACATAAATATCACATATATGAAAATGATAAGGCAAATGTGTAAATATTAATAATTGGTGAATCTGCATTTAGGATATAGGGGAGTTCATTCTTTCAACTTTTTGTTTTTGAAAGCTTCAAAATCACAAAAAGTTTATAAAAAACTCCAGCTCATATCCAACTACCTACGATGCTCCCATAGTCAGGCTGTTGAGAACTGCTAGAAAAACTCCTACAAATGAAAACGTGATTGAAGACTGAGCTATGCCCAATATTGCTTATTCAGCTTGCCACTCATTTGCTGGGGAGCTTTTCAAAACCTTTATCCCTCTCCTGAAACCATCTCAAACACCCTCACCATCTTCCTACTTCCTGGAAAGCCAAGATCAGCAAGAACAAACTCCCAATTTCTTCCCTGTCCCACCACCTATGAGCTTGTCTTTCTCATCCATCCTGTCCCTTGTTTTGCCCAGAGCTAATTCCTCCATGTGAATTCTCATGCCTTCCCAACTCTTCAAAAAACTTGTGTGGTCATTCAACACCCCTGTATCTCCTCCAAGGTCCATCTTTAACTCTCTACTGGCTTTCTCCTCTGTAAACAAACATATTAAAGTTTCTCCTAGCTTGAAAAAAATTAAACTCAAGCCTTAGATCTTCTCTAGCTACACTTTATAGTTCTGCTTCCACTCCACCCCTCCCCCCACCACAAAGCTTCTTGAGAGCAACCTCTACTTGGGCGCTCTACTTCAACATCATTCCCAGGTCAGACTTAGGTCCCCAGTTGTCAGCTCTCCTCTGTCTCCCTCACTACTCTACCGATGTACTTCTGTAATCAGAAAGCCAATAGAAAGTCTTTCATCTGGGATCTCTCTACATTATCTGGTGTTATTCCCCACTCCTTCCTGCTCGGAAGGACCCTCTCTCTGTCATTGGCGCCCTGCCCTTCTCTCTGGGACTCTTTCTTACTACTCTGACTATCCTTTCTGAGCCTTCTGGGAAGGGTAGTAGTCTCTACAAGGACGACTTTGCCAGGAAATTTCAACAACATTCTCTTTCTTGGGCTCCTGAAATGTCCTTGGCCCTCTAGTCTTCTCAATTGAAACATTAACACCTAGGTGACCTCCTCTAAGCCAGCAGTAGTAGCAGCAGCAACAAATATATGCCAGGCACCACACTAAGCACCTTTATGTTTCATTAGCTTCTTTGACACAGCAATCTAAGCAGGTACTATTATTACCTCCATGGTACACATGAGGAAACAAAAGTTAGGGAGGGTAAAGAACTTGTCAAAAAATTTCTCAGCTAGTAAGTAATAAAATTCAAAACTAATTCCATAGCCTGTGCTGTGCTACTCCCACAAAATCATTAAGAGAAGACAACATGGGCATAATGGCACACGACCAGAACAGAAACGAGATGGGTAATAGAACATTCTAGAAGATCTGAGTCCATAATACAAGATACTAAAAGTGAAGGAAAAAGGACTTCATGTTTCATATTTAATAACACCATGGGATGGGGTCAAGAGCCTCTGCAAGTTCTCTTTGGTTAGGAAATTTTAGCAGTTATTATTGTACTTTCTGTGTTACTGTTCTAAGGTTCATTAATATCTTTCCTAAGATTACTCCAAATGGAGATAATCTTCAAGGTATTGTACCTCTACTCTTTGTGAGTCTTTCTAATATCTTGGAGTTACTTTCCTGTTCTGTCCTTCAGGGACCATTTTTGCAGGAAAAATAAACTTTTATAGAAAATGGGGTTTGCTCTTTCATGATGGAATAATTATACAGAGGAAGGATATAGAGAAATTCTAAATTGCCATGGTTTCCTCGCCTGCCTACAAATGTACAAAATTTGTAATACATGGTAAACATGGTGGGCACTTTTGTGAGCGGTACCTCTGAGATCAGATCCAGTAGATTTTCGTCCTATTGTCATTTTAAAGTCACTGACAGATTTATTTCACTCAGGCATGCCATCATAACAGTTGAGCTTTTAGGCGGTGGGAGTAATAAAATTCCACAAAGAAATTAAAGACTCTCAATGTCTGGATCATGCAGTTCTTTTCCTTTGTGAAAGCAATTAGAAAGGTAAGGAGATCTAACTGTATATTGGTAGCATTCCAAGAGGGTTTCAAAAGGTCAGGTGGTCATGGAATCATAGAACTGAAAATTGAAAGATACCAGCTCTCTGGAAGGTAACTTAATATTCCTCATTTTACAGACGAGGCAATCAAGACCCAGAGAGGCTGACTAGTAAGAAATGGAAAGAGAGAGAAGATAGCTGCAGAAGAAATGACCCAATGCTCTTATCTCAATCAGATCTGGGTCTTTAAAACCAGAGGGTCAGAATCACCCGAAGAACTTTCAAAATCCATATGCCAACAACAAACCACAGACTGGGAGACAATATTTGCAAACCACAAATCTAATAAAGTCTTAAATACACAGACGTACAAAAAGTACTTAAAACAACAACGCCAGTTAAAAAATGGGCAAAAGACCCAAACAGGCCACTCGCCAAAGGAGATATATAGATGGTATAAACGCATATGCAAAGATGCTCAACACCATTTGTTATTAGGGAAATGCAAATTAAAACAAGGTACCACTACACATGCATAAGAATGGCCAAAACCCCCAAATCTGACAATACCAAATGCTAGCAAGCATGTAGAGCAGTAATCCATCATTGTTTGTGGACATATGAACTCACTTTGGCAGATTATTACAGAGCTGAACATAAACATCCCATCCCATGCAGCTACTGCTCTCCCTGGTATTTACTCAAGTGATTAGAAAATGTAGGTCTATGCAAAAGTCGGCACATAAATGTGTCTAGCAGCTTTATTCATAATCACCAAAATCTGGGAGCAACTAAGATGTGCCTCAAATGAATCGGTAAACAAACTATGATACACCCATACAATAAAACATTCTTCAGCAATCAAAAGGAATGAGCTAATTCATGCAACATAGAAGAATCTTAAATGCATATTGCTAAGTAGACTTAGCAGTTTCAAAAGACTACATACTAGATGCTTCCACATGTTATCTTCCACATAACATTTTGTAATTAAAAAAATTTTTTTTAATGTTTGTTTATTTTTGAGAGGGAGAAGGAGTGCGAGCAAGGGAGAGGCAGAGAGAGAGGGAGTTACAGAATCTGAAACAGGCTCCAGGCTCTGAGCTGTCAGCACAGAGCCCAATGCAGGACTTGAACTCACGGACCTTGAAATCATGACCTGAGCCGAAGTTAGAAGCTCAACTGACAGAGCCACCAAAGTCCCCCTCCCCCCATTCACATAACATTTTGGAAAAGGGTATACTGTAGAGATGAAAAACAGATTGAACTCATCAGAAGTTTGGGAGAGAAGAATACCAACTACTCATGATGAAGCACAGAACTTTTTGTATTTGTTTTTGTTTTAAGGACCGTGAAGCAATTCTGTGTAGTAACATAGTAGGGGATACACAACACTATGCATTTGACAAAACCTATAGAATTAAACCTTAATGTACAAAAAGTAAACCTTAATATATGCAAACTTAACAACAACAACAACAAATCATCCAGGAGGTCATGAATGCAGGCTGTGACAAAAGTATCTAACTGTAATTACTAAGGTACAAACTCACTAAAGGGAGCCGGAGGGAAAAAGGTGTTGACCTAAGTAACTTTGGAAATGACTAAAGGTGAAAGAAACCATACATAAGCACTGAACTCCAGTTGGCGAAGTTGTTTCCCGTGGGGGTACAAGTTAACAGTTCTGAAACCACCGCACATGCATAGTGGGAATGAAAAATTAGTAAACAGATGGTGATAATGGAAGCCGGGCTTTTCTCACTGTTGGAGAGGGAGATCACAGATAAGAGAGGGGAAGACTACAGTAAGCCATATAGTACTGGATTAGAGCTGGAGATCACATTCTGAGCTCACGTTTACTTTAATAAAGACACAACGGATATAGAAAGAGTCATAGGTACATGTAACACACAGGTTAACATTTCCTAGTTCTGTCTACTGAGAAGACCTAGATGCAATAACATCCCGTAGCCATCAGCACACCCAACACTCAGATCTTTGTTTCTTCTTCTTCTTTTTAAATATTTTTGAGAGAGAAGGGTCGAGAGGGGGGAGACGGGGGGGAGGGAGACGGCGGGGGGAGACAGAGAGAGTGGGGAGACAGAGAGAGGGGGGAGACAAAGAGGGGGGAGAGAGAAAGACAGGATCAGAAGCAGGCTCCAAGCTCTGAGCTGTCAACACAAACCGTGAGATCATGACCTGAGCCGAAGTCGGAAGCCCAACCAACTGAGCCACCCAGGCGCCCCGGATGGAAAATTGCCTATCTAAAGACTGAAAAAGTAACTTTTCAACTGAAGATTTCCAGGTTGGACCAATTCACCTTACGTTTCTCAAATGCAAATTAAGCATATTAATACAATCTAGCACTGACATTTTGTCTGAAGCAAAAAGTGATTAAGAAGTTAAATGTAAGTATTCAGAATAAAAAGTGAAATTGGAAGTAAGAGCCTCTTTTTTGTTGCTTTCACAATACCCAGAAAAGAGGCTAAGGAAGAAAACAGAACAAAAGAATAGTAGGAAGGAACAGGGGAGAAGGAGTAGATGGGCAGAGAGGAGGGGGCATAGAACACTGAAATATGAGGGAATAAAAATGAAAACAGCCAGAATGGCAGTGATCCCCATTCCCACTGAACCCCAGTATCCACTGAACCACACTGAAAAGAACCTGGTAAAGGTACCAGCACACTCAGAATCTGAGACTGGGCCATGGTGAAAGTGTGTTTAAGTGTTCCTTTTTTGAAATGAGGTTAGATCTTTGAAACAGTCTCTTCACTGGGAAACACTCTGCTCTGCTGGGGAAATCTTAATCACGTTTGCTAAACTATTATATTTCCATTCTAATTATCTTAATGTCTCCAGTCTTGCTAATATAGGTACACTCACATATAATATCCTAAAGGAAGGATTTGGATGCTCTCAATTGCCTCAGTTATCATTCATCTTGTGAGGAAAAAAAAAATGCCTTTACAGAGTTTTACAGGGTTGGGGGGGAGGAGGTGAAGGAAATATAAAGAAATCAAAACTTCAGGGACACCTGGGTGGCTCAGTCAGTTGAGCATCTGACTGTTGGTTTCAGCTCAGGTCGTGATCTCACGGTTCGTGGGTTTGAGCCCTGCATCTGGCTCTGCACTGGTGGTGCGGAGCCTGCTTGGGATTCTTCCCTCTCTCTCTGCCACTCCCCTGCTTGCACCGTCTCTGTCTCTCTCAAAATAAATAAATAAAACTTAAAAAATTTTTTTCTTTACAAAAAAAAGGAATCAAAACTCCAAAAATGCATAGAATTGTTCCTTTGAAGTCTCAGCCTCTCAAAGAATTTAAGGGAGCATATGGCTCTTTATCAAGTTTGCTTATTACAACTTTATGCTATAACCAAAGCAGAGTTTCTTTGTGAAGTTAATTATTTAACTATATACAGTTACTGCATAAGCCATTAACTTTTGAAACATCTTTGCCTCTTTTTAATACTCTAAAATTAACTGTTTCTCTCATAAGTGCTCCAGAATATATTAGAATAAAACACATTCGATCTTTAAAATTATATTTTTTAAAGTCAAATCTCAGTCATCTCCTAATGCAAATGCTTTATCTTAATTGTGGTGACAGCTCCAAAGGTAAACACTTTACCAAACACAGGTTTATCAAAACTCAAGCTGTATAGTGAGATTGGTTATATTTTATTGTTTCTAAGTTATAAATCAGCAGAGCTTAAGAAAAAAGGCCTCTACCCACGGTTATGAGGATGTAGAAACCAAAAAAGTACAATTAAGGGCTTAATTTAAAAAGAAATTCATGCCAGTCTTAGGAGGAGGAATTTAAAAGAGAAATAAAAAAATCACTATTATGTGCTAATTTTAGGGCGCCGTTGTAATCTGAGCTGCACTCTCTCAATGGTGAAATACATAAAAGAGAACATTCCCTAAGATCCTGATATCTGACAATGGAAGAAAAGAAGAAAATCTGGATAAACTAGCTCTATTCTGCACAAACAACCATGGTTTTCTTTGCTCCACTTCTGGGCTGCGGAGGGTGTGAAGAATGTCGATCGAGCCAAAGCAAATGAACCCCACAAAGCACATAGTATATGGTGCGTGTGCAACTATAGTATCTATGTTGTATTTTCCTTATTACAAAAAGACAGGCTTGTTTTAGAAGTCTTGGAAGAACCGGAAGACATTTTTAAATCATCATCATCTCACCATCCAGTGACAATTATTAATATGCCTCCATTTATTCCTTTCCATTCCTTATATCATTGAGATGATCTGCAATATATACAGTCTTGATTCTGGCCTCAATTTGAACACAAACATCATCCCATGACATCCATTTTTAGGCATCTGAGGAACTATCTGTAAATATTAGACAAGTTACATCCTAATTTACTGTAGAGCAATATCACAATTAAAGCAACCATTTTTCAATTATTGTATTTCTAGGTTATTATCAGTTTTTTATTATTTTAGAGAAATAGAAAGTGAGAGGGGCAGAGGGGAAGAGAGAGAGAGAGAGAATCTTTATTAATTTTTTAAATTGTTTTTTATTTATTTATTGAGACAGAGAGCATGCCGGAGAGGGGCAGAGAGAGAGAGAGAGAGAGAGAGAGAGAGAGAGATAGAATCCGAAGCAGGCTCCAGGCTCTGAGCTGTCAGCACAGAGCCTGATGTGGGCTCGAACTCATGAACTGCAAAATCATGACCTGAGTCAAAGTCGAACACTTAACCAACTGAGCCACCCTGGCGCCCCTGAGAGAGAGAATCTTAAGCAGGTTCCACACCCAGCACAGAGCACAGGGCTCCATCCCACGACCCTGGGGTCATGACCTGAGCCAAAATCAAGACTCAGATGCTCCACTGACGGAGCCATCCAGGCGCCTCTATTATCAGTTTTTTAAAAAAAATTACAAAGAATGTAGTAAACATCTTTACATATAAAGCATTCAGCATACTTAAAATTATTTCCTGAGGTAAGGAATGCCTTCCTACGTTTGACACAAACTCCAAAAGCCGTGAAAAAAATTGACAAGCGATCTAACAAAATCAAATTTTTGGCATGAGCTCACACCATGAGCACCATTAAAAAACAAACTGGTAGGTGGGGACTGTGACTCGTGATAAAGGGCTACTTTCTTTAATATATTTAGAGACCACTTTTACAGATCAGTAAGGAAAAGAACAACAGAACAGGAAAATGAGCAAGGATAGGAACATAGTTCACTTAGTGAAGAGTATGCAGGCAGCTCTTAAATCTACTAAAAGACACTCCTTTTCATCTTGAGAAATACCAATTAAAACTATGCTGAGATTTTCCACTTATCACACTGGCAAAGATTCCACAATTTTTAACACATACTGCACTGTCAAGGGTTTAAAGAAAGGGACTGTCACCCTTCACCAAGAGGAAGCTCTTCATGTCGTGACATGTAATAATCTCCAAGTATTTGTAAGTAAAACTGGGAAATACTGACTGGTTTAGACAGCATGCTATCACTTGTGTACGAATGGAGTGTGGACAGAGGAGAATACCCCTTCCCACCACATACACACAGGCATTTGGATGGATAATGAACAATAATATTACTCTTTTCATAAATCCTCGGGTCTGGGGTTCACAGTAGCAAGCAAACTGCTTCACTGTCCACTCTTGAATGCCTTTTGAATTGAAAAACATTTAAATATATACCTATTAGAAAAATAAAAGTCCAATTTAAAAAATAAATTTCAAAATGTTTCTTTAGGATGGATATCTATAGGAAGAATTTTCCAGCCAAAGAGTCTACATATTATAAGACTCTAGACTGTGGAACTGCTTTCCCAAAGGGCTTAAACTCTATTTCTGGTAGCCACATGTATCTTTCATAGGCATTATGGGCCACACAAGATTTTTTTTTTTAATTTCTATACCCAACATGGGACTCAAACAACCCCAAGATCAAGAGTCACATGCTCCACTGACCGAGCCAGCCAGACACCCCAAGATCTTCATATTGGATAAAGTGATTAGGAAAAAATGACATCATTTTGATTTGCATATTTTGATTACTAGGGACTTTGAGCATTTTCCACCTTTGGTTAGTTCTTTATAGTTCCTCTTTTGTGACTTACAGTCATCACCTTTCCCCCTTTACATACTGGGGACAATGTTTTTTTCTAAAATATATTACACAGGGGGGGGGGGGCCTGGGTGGCTCAGTCGGTCGAGCATCTGACTTCGGCTTAGCTCATGATCTCGCAGTTCGTGAGTTCAAGCCCCACGTCTTGAACTCTGAAGCCTGCTTCAGATTCTGTATCTCCCTCTCTCTCTGCTCCTTCCCCGCTCATGCTCTCTCAAAAATGAATAAATGTTTAAAAAAATTAAAAAATAAAATATATTACACAGTTTATCAACCTTCTCCCTGTCACTCATTGCAACTTTTTTTAAACCAGTTTTTTATCTGCCTTTTAATCTGTATTTGTTTGACAGAAATTTTAACTTATGTGGTTAAATGTAATCATAATTTCCTCTACCTAGTTCAGTCCAAACATTCTTTAGTTGCCACTACGTACCAGGCAATTACTAAGGCCTGTGTGTAGTTGAGAGGTGCAGACTATCAAGGTGACCGACATGGGAAAGGTAATTCTGATACAGCCTGGTAAGTGAAGCTGAAGAACTACAGGTTTATTATGGACACGGGTTATTATGGACACATACAACCGGGGCACTTTGCTCAACTCAGCAGCAGAGTCCAATTTTCTAGAAGAGATCATTCTATACATTTAGAGGAAAAAGACATTGAGTGGGAGGAGCATGCTAGGTGCAACGGACTGAGTGTGTGTTCCCCGCAAATTTCTATGTTGAAGCCCTAATCCCCAGTGGGACAGTATTTGGAGATGGGGCCTTTGGAAGAGACTCCAGTTTAGATAAGGTCATGAGGGTAGAGCCCCAAAGATCGGATTAGTGTCCTTATAAGTGGATAAGACCAGAGCTCTCTCAATCTCTTTGCATGCACAAACCAAGAAAAGGTTATATCAGTGTGTAACCAGGAAAAGGGCCCTTACTAAAATCCAATCATGCTGATGCCCAGATCTTGGACTTCCAGCTTCCAGGACTGTGAGAAATGTTTGTTGTTTAAGCCACCCAGTCAATGGTAATTTATTATAGCATCCTGAACTAAGTACTGAAAAATGAGTAAGTGCTATAGAAAATACCTAAAAATATGGATGAGACTTTGGAACTGGGAAGAGGCTGGAAGAGACCTGAGGCACATGCTAGGAAAAGCCGAGATTGCTCGTAGAGACTTTTAAAGGAGATTCTGGCAAGAGCAAAGAATGAGAGGAGAGCCATAGAGAAAGCTTCCAGCTTCTTTGAGAACATACCTTTGAGAACGTACAAAATGTTGGTAGAAATATGGATGGTAAAGGTCATTCTGACGAGGATGAGCACAGATGAGGAACAAGTCATTAGACCATGGAGAAAGGCAATCCTTGTTAAAAAGTGGCAAAGAACTTGCCTGGATTCTAGTGTTTCGTGGAAGGAAGAACTTGCAAGCAATGAAGTTGGATATTTAGACAAAGAGATTTCTAAGCAAAGTTTTGAAGGAGTGACTTGGTTCCTCCTGACAGCTTGTAGTAAAATACAAAAAGAGAGCAATATATGGAAGAAAGAATTGTTAAGCAAAAAGGAAGGAAACAGAACTTAAATATTTAGAAAATTCTCATCTTATCCAAAATGTCAAAAATGAGAAAGCATGTTTGGAAGAGAATAGTGTGTGTCTGACCATTTGATAAGATTAGTATAGGTGTGAACCATGGACCTAATCAACCACTCCAAAAGGAACACTGCCAGTTTGAATAGAGGTGGGACAAAATAAAGGAAGGCTATCAGACTTCTCAGATCCTACAGGACCTTAGAATTATTTGGTTTCAAACATACGCTATTTTTTTTTTTTAACATTTACTTTTGAGAGAAACAGAGCGTGAGTTGGGGAGGGGCAGAGAGAGAGGGAGACACAGAATCTGAAGCAGGCTCCAGGCTCTGAGCTGTCAGCACAGAGCCCAACACGGGGCTCGAACTCAAGGACAGTGAGATCATGACCTAAGCCGAAGTCGGACACCCAACTGACTGAGCCACCCAAGCGCCCCACACACTATTCTTTAAGACAAAGGAAGAAACACACTGAGGGGGGATTCAGAGATAATAGGGGCTACCCACTCTCACCACAGACCTTGAGTACATGGGCCCAGGGGGGCAAGGCTACCCCTACCTTGGTTTCAAAGGGTGGGACCACTGTCCAGCAAAGTTGTGTGATTGGGGCTACCCAGAGACGAGGGAACAAAGCCCACCCCTGGCAGAGCAACAGAGTCAGATCCATTGCCCCAGGGGGTCCAAACGGTAGTCTGTCCAGCCCAAGGAGATTATTCTCAAATCTTAAGGTCTAATGGAGTATGCCTTCCTAGGTTATAGACTTGAGACTCACCATCCCTTCCTTTTCTCCTAATTTCTCCCTTTTGGAATGGGGATGTGTATCTTATGCCCATCCCACCAGCATAGGTAGGAACCACATAACTTGTTGGTTTCACAGGTTTACAGCTTGTTTGAAATTCAGCCTCAGGCTGAATCATACAAGTCTAACCCATAGCTGACTTAGATGATACTGAGAGAACTTTGGCCTTTGGAATTGATGCTGGAATGAGTTATGACTTTTGGAGCAGTTGGGATGCAATGGATGTATTTTGCATGAGAGAAGGACATAAACTTGGGGGAGTGAGGAACATAACGCTATAGACTGAATGTTTGTGTTCTCCTGAAATGGTGAAGGTCTCACCCCCAAATGTTATGGTTTTTATAGGTGGGGCCTTTAGGAGATAATCAGGTTTAGAGGACGTCATGAAGGTAGAGCCCTAGTGATGGGATTCTCAAAAATTATATGGAGATGAAGACACCAGAGCTCACTTGCTCTCTGGATGCAATATTAAGGAAAGGCCATGTGAGGACATAACCAGGAAGAGGGTTCTCATCAAAATCTCAATCCTGCTGGCACCCTAATCTTGGACTTCCAGCCTCTAAAACTGTGACAAATAAATGTTTAAGCCACCCAGTCTATGGCAATTTGTTATAACAGCTTGAACCAGTACACTAGGTAAAGGGAAGACCATAAGAAGTGCATGGATACATAAATGGCCTGGTATCTTCGGGAAACTATCAGCTGCTTGTTATCAGCAGAGCTTAGAATACATAAAGAACTGATAGATAATGAGAGATAATGCTAAGGAGATACTGATGGGTCAGCTCAGACCTGTGATTTACACAACTGTGAAGTAACAAAATAGGGGTTTTAAGCCATTAAGTTTATGTTGATTTGTTATGGCAGCAATAGAAAACTAATACAGACTTTGGTGCCTGGAAGTGATATGCAGTTATAACAAATAAAAATATGGATTCCTATTGGAATTACGCAGTAGGTGGAAGCTGGAAGAATTCTGAGAAACAGGATAGAAAGTCTTCAACAAACTGTAGTTGAAATAGGGACATTAAAGATGCGACCAGTGAGGACTCCGAAGGAAATGAAGACATGCTATTAGAAATAAAGAATGCCACACTTGAAACTGACCTACAAGTGTAACATAAGCTCTATAAGAATTCTAGCTAACTTCTATGCAGAAATTGAGAGGCTGCTCCTGAATACATATGGATATTAAGGGAATCATAATAACCAAAACAATTTTGAAAAACAAGATCAAAGTTGGAGGGCTTACCGTAACTTCCCAAATTCAAAACTTACTATCAAGCTACAGGAATCAAGACAATGTTGTACTCATGTAAGAGTAGATATAGACCAATGAAATAGAATAGAAAGTCCCAAAACAAACACATACACCTATGGGCAGGTGATTTTTTTTTTATGAGTGCCAAGACTATTCAAGGAGGAAAGAATAGTCTTTTTGACAAATGAATAAAATATGGCATATCCATACAAAGATTTATTCAGCAGTAAAAAGAAATGCTACATGCTACAACATGGATGACCTTTGAAAGCATTGTTACATGGAAAAAAAAAATCAGTAACAAAGGACCACATATTGTATGATTCCATTTATACGAAATGCCCAGGATAAGCAAATAGAGAGACAGAAAGCAGATTAGCAGTTGCTTAGGGCTGGGGAGACGGAAGGATTGGGGGCGATGAGGTTTCTTTGTTAAGATAATGAAAATGTTCTAGAATTGATTATGGTGATAGTCGTACAACTCTATGAATGTACCAAAAGCCATAGAACTGCATACATTAAATGACTAAATTGTGCTGCATATGAATTATATCTTAGTAAGTTCTTTTAAGAAAAGAAAACCACATCAAGGCACATCATCATATTGCTGGAAACCAATGACAAAGAAAAAATTTCAAAGCAGTTGGAGGAGGGGAAGAAGACCTAAAATAAAAAGACCACCCACAAATGTGGATGAGGCTTCTTATCCCAGAATTATAAAGAACTACTAAAAATAAAAGAAAGACAAACCATCCAAAATAAGACTGGGCAAAACATATAAATAGGCACTTAACTGAAGAATAAACTGAAATGGGCAAGAAAGAAATGAAAAGATTGTTGACTTCCTTAGTAATCAGGTAACATAATTCAAAAATATCAGAAACCAGGAGCACCTGACTGGCTTAGTTGGTAAACCTTTCACTTCTTGACTTCAGGGTCATGAGTTAGAGCCCTAGTTAGAAGTAGAGCTTATGGGGCACCTGGGTGGCTCAGTTGGTTAAGCGTCCGACTTCGGCTCAGGTCATGATCTCGCGGTTGGTGGGTTCGAGCCCCACATCCGGCTCTGTGCAGACACGCTCGGTATCTGGAGCCTGCTTCTGATTCTGTGTCTTTCTCTCTCTCTGCCCTCCCCTGCTCACACTGTCTCTCTCAAAAATTAAAAAACATTAAAAAAAAAAAAAGAAGAGCTTACAAGGAAGGAAGGAAATATCAGATACCATTTCACACTGCAAAATTTAAAAGTCTGACAAGAACACATATACTTCTGATGGAAGTATCAAATAGCATAACCACTTTGAACAATTTATAACATTCAATGAATACAAAGGGGTATGTACTAAATATCCCAGAAATACCATTATTTATTATAAATCCTAGAAAATGTACGTATATGTATGCCAGGATGTATGTACAAGAATGTTCAGGGGCACCTGGGTGGCTCAGTCAGTTGAACATGGGACTCTTCATCTCAGGGGTTTTGAGTTTGAGCCCCACATTGGGTTTAAAGATTACTTAAGAACCAAATCTTTTAAAAAAAAAATAGAAAATACTTTATAATTTGTGTATCTAGTCAATATCTCATTAAAAACCATTTGCAAAAAGAAAAGCTAATAGGAGGTAAAGAAGTAGAGACAACTACCCTTAAATATTTTAAGTTTGAGAGAGAGCACACGTGCAAGTGGGGAGGGGCAGAGAGAGGAGGAGGGAAGGAGGAAGAATCCCAAGCAGGCTCTGAGCTGCCAGCACAGAGCCAGGTGTGGGGCTTGAACTCACGAACCGTGAGATCATGACCTGAGCCAAGACCAAGAGTTTGACGCTTAACAGCCTGAGCCACCCAGGCACCCCTAACCTTAAATATTCTTTAGAACACCTGGGTGGGAGGAGGAGCGAGAGAAGGTAGTGGTTAGAAGGGGCCCAGGGTAAAGAGAAGGTTTGGCTTTATTCTCTTCCAGAGTAGGAAAGGGGTCAGCAAACATACCGGCTAAGGAATAAAAATGAGTAGAGACAGAGATTGGTAGGTTAATGGTGGCAGTAGTGGGAATGGTAGAAGCTAACATTCACTGAAAGCCTGCACCAGATACTGTTCCAAGCCCTTAACCTGCCTTATGTCACAGCAGTCCTATTACTAGTCCCATTTTCCAAATGGGAAAACTAAAGCATAGAGAAGTTCAGCAACATGCCCATGGCTACACATTTAAGAAGTACAAAACCACATTCTAATGTGGCAGACTCTGGCCCCAAAGCCAGGATTTTTATCCTCTGTGCTATATCGGCCTCTAAGGAAGGGCATATAAGTGAGAGAGCAAAGTCCGACAGGTGTGAAGACAGGTCTTGACTAAGAAGATACTTCCAAGGCAAGAGGAGGATAAATGGCAGGAATGGGAAAGGACAAATGGGAAGGAAGCCGTTCCCAATTTATAGTCTCCATTTTTTTTTTTTTTTTTTTCAAATGAGGTAGGAGGTCAGATTGTTGAAAGTGGAGTGGAGACTGGGTTGAACTAAAAACATTTGTGTGTCTGATGGGAGCTGAGTGGAACTAAGACCAACAAAGGGAACACGAGATTCACATTCCCCATGACGTATACCTATTGCATGGAATGCTAGGTCCAACCTCCGGCACTGACTGAGGCGTTCTTTCTTTCTCTTGATCTTGACTGGTTGAACTCAAGTAAATTAAATGTGCCCATAATGCAATTCTACTGCAAAGTCTTTGAGACCAGCAACCACAGCTCACTCAGCTTTCCTGCCTAGAACCTCTAAATTTTATCTTTTGGATGTTGTTCTCTTGTTATCCAAGGAGGAAAAAAAAGCAAAACAAAACATCTCTATGCTCTTTTAAGGCAAGCTTTCTTTTACATTTCTGTCTCCATAATTAGATTATAAATCTATTCTAGGGAATAAAACCATGCCTTTCAAAGAACAAGCATAGGATATTTAAATCTCTGTCCTGGCTAATTCAATAACTGAATTTCCGTACATATCTCTGAAACAAATTACAACACAAAAAAGGGGACTTCTTTCTTAAGTGCTACCAAAACTGTATTTTTACAGATTTAAAACTCATAAAATCCTTTACATGGCTTTAAAGCAATAAGCTCTTATCTTTCCAAAGTATGAGTCCAATCATCCAATGATCAAATTCCAAATTAATGACATTTTCCCATAGTCTATGAAATCCCCCAATTTAGGGAACTATATCCATTACCTTTACTACAAATAATATCTTCAGGCAAAAGCCACTGGCAAACATTCACAAATTAAGTGAGAAAAATAATTTCAAAACAACTTAGTATGTTATATTTAACAATTTATATTAAAGTAATCAGCAATAGACTTTAAATTTTTTAATGTTTATCTAATTTTGAGAGGGAGGGAGAGAGAGAGAGAGAGAGTGAGATGGATGGTGGGTGAGGGGTAGAGAGAGGGAGAAACAGAATCCGAAGCAGGCTCCAGGCTCTGAGCTATCAGCACAAAGCCCAACAAGCCCGACGTGGGGCTCAAACTCACGAACTGTTAGATCATGACCTCAGCCGAAGTTGGACACTTAACCAACCGAGCCACCCAAGCACCCCCTGTAGACTTCATCATAATCATATTATATGACATTGCCCCAAGTAGATATTTTCCCAAATTTCTCTATATGCCATGCAATTAAATTGCAAAATATATTTCAAAAAATAACGAAACCACTCAATACAGGAAACCGCAATAAGCAAAAGAATAGGACACAGGGAAACCGGTAACTGCAACGTGTGTTTCATGAAAAAAAAAAAAAATCTGTTCAGACATGTATTCAGATGCCAAATAACTTCCACTAGGACTTTCATCACACAAATTCTACTTTGTTGCTATGATCCTTTTAGGTAAACAACACATTCAAATGATTGCTAAGGATAATCACCTACTTTTATTTTTGTCACCAGCAGTATCTTACCTGATGGCCTTTTAAGCCGATGTTTCAAATACTTTTGACCACAATCAACAGGAAGAAAAAAATTTTCATGTCGCAACTCAATACAAACACATTCATGAATTTCGAATATTTATCTTACTAATAGTGATGCACCTTTTTTTTTAATACTGGTTTCATTCTACGAAATTAAAACAAGAGTTTGAAAAAATACTGCTTCAATTATTTTACTTATATATATATATATACTTTTAATGCTTATTTTGGGAGGGGAGGGGCAGACAGAGATAGGGGCAGAGGATCCAAAGCAGGCTCTGTGCTGACAGTAGACAGCCCGATGCAGGGCTCAAACTTACGAGCCATAAGATCATGACCTGAGCTGAAGTCACACGCTTAACTGACTGAGCCACCCAGGCGCCCCCTCAAAAGTCATTTTCAATAACATGATTGATTCTAGGTTGCTATCAGAAGTTAAATAGGATTTGCCCGAGTACCAGAAAAGGGTATAAGTGACTCCCATGGACAGGATCTCTCTCTGCATCCATCCCAAGCCACGTAGGTTGGAAAAGAATAAACCACCATCAAGAGTAAAGAAAAGGTAGACAGAACCATCTTGTTGATATCTGATCAGGGTCCTCCAAAATTACGTGAGGCACTATAGAATACAGGATAGAACACAAAATTTAGAATTCAGTCCCAATTTTCCATGTTGGGCAAGGCACCCTGCAGACATTTCATTTTCTCAGCTGTGATGAACAACATGGGTCAGGGGCTAGTCTCTTATCCACTACTCTATTCCCAGAGCCTGAACAGTGCTTTGTATGTAGTAAATGCTCAACAGAGATTGTTGAATAAATGAATATCTTGTTCATGTGGCTGCAAGCAGGATGTCATCCAAATGTGAGTTTTTAAAATCAGTCTGAGATCATTGGAGATCCAGTATATGCTGGAAGCTTCACATTACCCAGTGACTAAGTGCCTTCCTCTTTTTTCTGAGAAAAAAAAAAAATGGGATTGGGAGGATTTTGTTTTCTTTTCTATCAGTTCATCCTTAAGAAAACATGTATACTCTTCTCTCCTACATCCAGCATATATGTAATATTGTGCCCTCTTAAACCAGAAATGTAAAAATTGAGCTAGTCTTTCATGCACCTGAACTATTTAGCTCCTCCTTGGAACAAACAGATGCCTTAAGAGGGCCACAAAACAAAACTGTAAATTACAGTACTCAATTTTTTAGCTTAACATCTATATTGGTAAATGTTTTGAAATTATTTTGACTGATGCTCAATCATACTGAATTATCTTTATTAGATATTATCTCATATTGCCAAGATAAATCATTTATTCCATTCATTGTTACGTCTTGAGCAACTCTTTTAGCTATGCTATCATGCCTGCTTCTATGAGGAATAGAAAAGATTCCTGTTCTTACAACCTTAACATGACTTATCAGGAACCTATCCACTTGCTATGTAAAATACTAAGTATAATAATTAGTATAGACAGTACGTCCTTAAGATATTTGGATAAAAAGAAATATTTACCTTCATAAATAAACTCATCACCTAAAGTTCTAGGCTTCAGGATGGTAAATACATGGCAAATGGTCGCCATTTTCTTCACCCTCTAGTACCTTTGTCAGGTCATTTACCGATCATGGTATTCTTGCCTAGTGAACATAGATAGGATCTCTGGATTCTTCTCAACACAACCCTCTAGGCAGCCACAGTCAAATATGATGAAACTTATTTGTCATCTCTGGGTTCGAAATTCCTTAAGTGGTTGGAGAAAAGTCTTTGCTTGTATTAACTATCATATGAATCCTGTCCAAATATACACCAAAAAGAACATCTTTAACTCCAAAACCTACCAGGGAAGAGGTATTCATTTTTCTATGTTATCTAACAAAATTATACTATTTAAATTTGGGTCTTAAATTACCTATGTCAAATGGTGATTATTGTCTACAAATCCAATAAAGACACTTGATGACCATTAAGGCTAATTCTGTAACAAATCACACACGAGATTATAAAATTTTTTCATGTTTATTTTTGAGAGAGAGAGAGAGAGAGAGAGAGAGAGAGAGACAGCCAGCTTATGAGTGGGGGAGGCACAGAGATACAGGGAGACACAGAATCCAAAGCAGGCTCCAGGCTCTGAGCAGTCAGCACAGAGCCTGATGCGGGGCTCGAACCCACAAGCCATGAGATCATGACCTGAGCCGAAGTCAGACGCTTAACCAACTGAGCCACCCAGGTGTCCTGAAATTATAAAATTAATATATGTTCATATAACAAAAGTACCTAAGTAAAAATTGGAAGTTTACCATCCCTTTAATAGTCCATTCCCCAGAGGTAGCCAGGATTAAGTTTGGTGAATGTCCTTCCTTCCTTCCTTTCTTCCTTCATTTATTTTGGAAGGAGAGAGACAGAGACAGAGGGAGAATCTTAAGCAGGCTCCACGCCCAGCACAGGACCTGCCTTGGGGTTCAATCTCACAATTGTGAGACCATGACCTGAGCCAAGATCAAGAGCTGGACACTCCACTGACAGAGCCACCCAGGTGCCCCAAACTTCCTTTACATTTATACAAGGGAAATCTGTGTGTTCACGTCTCAGTTATACTAGAGCTTTTTAATTTTTTTTTTAAACGTTTATTTTTGAGACAGAGAGAGACAGAGCATGAATGGGGGAGGGTCAGAGAGAAGGAGACACAGAATCTGAAACAGGCTCCAGGCTCTGAGCCGTCAGTACAGGGCCCGACGTGGGGCTCGAACTCACGGACCGCGAGATCATGACCTGAGCCGAAGTCGGCCGCTTAACCAACTGAGCCACCCAGGCGCCCCAGAGCTATTTTCTTGATGAAAATATTTCCAGCAAATTTTAAATTTATAAATGAAATGCAGTATCTAATAGATGAAAGATCATGCCAATTTAATGTTATATTTTGTATCTAACACAGCTCAGCGTTTGAAAGAAAACACTGCGAAAATGCATTAACCCAGCACTTTTTCACAACCTGAATCGTTATAATGAAAGATTCCACCCAAATTTTGCTGAAGCTCAAAAAATGGAACTTGCTATTGAAAAATATCCTTTGCATATGGTGGTACTACATACATAGAAAAAGGCAGGCCTCATTTCTTGTTAGGAGAAATTGAAAATAGGAGAAATGAGCACCGAGAGGAGCCACAGATATTCACATCCATAGATATTCATGCAAACACATTTGCCGAGACACAAGGTAGTCAGCAAAGAAGGAAGCTCACCAACTGCTTAGTTTAACACTTTCATTTTACATATAAGGAAGCAGATTCAAAGGTCACAAAGCCAAGAACAGAAGCAGGACCAGAATCACAACCCACAGTCTCTTGCTGTGCAAAACCACGTGGCCTCAGCATTCTTTAATGTGAGGAACTGCATTTATTATGGAATGAAGTTTTACCTGGTTTAAACACAATTGCTTTTGTCCCCATATCTTCCTCCTTAGCCCCTGGATCCCTCTCTCCCAGGACTCCCAGCTACCCTCAAGCCTGCCATCCCTTCTCACTCCAGGCTGGATTCTGCAGCCTCTTCTATGGGCGACCCTCTGGCTGGTGCATCTACACTCTGCCCAGAACCCCGTCCTTTACATTATCCTTAACAAAGTCCCAAAGCGCCCAAGGAGAGAAATGTGCCTGCTCGTCTCCAGATACAGAGCCATGGTTGTCAGAGAGAGAAGTCATGAGCACAGGTGCCTTTAAGAAAGCCAAAGGCATTTCATTTACATTTCATTATTAAGGACCGAAGATCAAAAAAAATCTGATCCCCACAATTATATAATCAATGTCTTGAGTTCTGTATTCACAGAGATAGATTCATATTTCCAATAAATAGCAGCCCTATAATTTAGGCTAAAGTTTAACCTGTGAAAGTTCTTGTAAGGAGCACTCTTCTGAAAGCAGAAACACTTTTTCATAATGATATCGCAGAAGTTCAACATGTAAAACAGATTTCACTGTATTTTTCCTTCATCCCTTCTCCTAACCCACACCCACCTTTGGGCACCCCTGAGGATCCCTTGAGCCCTAGAGATGTGAACTTTATATATTTTGACACATTCACACCTTTATTAAGCAATGTCAACACCTATACAGAGTAAATGACCTTTTACACATTGCAAATTGATAATACCTCTTGCTTGCTAAAAACTTCCCTTCCCCCCCTTCTTTGCCCCCCCCAAACATTAACTACAAATATCTTGTTCTGTGCTGGATAATGTATATATTAAAAACGACTTTTCTTCTGATCACAGACACACCCCACCCGTGTCCCCAGCCAAGGGCTGTTCCGTTGGTGGCAAGAGGGGCATGAGCCCAGTGCCAGTGTCAGTCGGGCACCTGCTCACAATGCTCCAGAGAACTGTACCCTTCTCTGCCCTGGGGGCCGCCTTCCAATGTACTCCCAAATTCCAAACCTTCAAGCTGCTAAGGACACTACATTCCCTTTGATCCTCATGCAAAAATGACAACAAATTAGCTTCAACAGTTCACACTGCTAGTCCCCCCTCCCCGAAAGCCCAATCTAAGCAATTAACCCCTGGGGTCAGGGATTGCTGTTGGGGGTGCCATAGACCATCTCATTTCCTCCACACCACTCACCTGTGTCTCTTACTTCCAGATGCTACTTCTGCCTTCCTTTAGCCTTAAGTCTTCAGGTTTGTGGACTTGTGCAAACCGATGGCCAATTCAGAACCCACTTATCATTGTAGTTGTATCTTTCGCCAGATCTTATTCCAAGTTTAGGCTGAGCCAATACTTGATTCTCTGTGAGAAGAGTGACTTGAAATTCACATACATACACTGAAGCTAAAATTGGCAGAGTTGCCCAAATAGTACTCAGAAGTAAGTTGGCACGTATTAGAATTTCTCCTAAGAAAAATGACCTCTGATTTAAGACAGGTTGTCATAACTAAATCAAAATCATGAATACCTGACCGTGGTTGACAAATATAAGCAAAGGCTGGTGATCTGGGAGTCCTGGAAAGGGAGACGAAGAGGAGCATTTCAGTCAATGCATCTCTTCCACAGTGCAAAGGAGAGTGAAGCCATTGGTTCATTGACTGGCCAAGGGTAGATCACAGGCTGCGGTGGTTTCGTGACATTATTCGGAGGATCAGTCAACTCTCCTGTTCTCTCTTCTCAGCATGTAGCCCTCCAGCCTTTAACTGGTTTCCCCTGCCATAATGTAAATGCCTAACCCTACTTCTGAAAAAGTAAATGGACCTGCTGGGCACTTTCATCTTTCAGATGTAAATTAATAATCTAAAAATGGGATGCTGTAGATAGGTTCTGATTTGTTTACTTAGTATGACTCAGACCCACAGGTCCTACTGACATCTGGGCAGGATTCAAGGGCCTTTGTGTCTGATAACAAAGGTCCCAAAGTCCTCTCCAGACACCTCCCCTCCACTTTCCTTTCCTGGGGATCCTATGGCTTCCTGATCTGACCTCCTTTCTAAGAATAGGAAAGAATCATTTATACTTTGATAAATGCTCTTCACAGCTCTAACTGGAACTTTCTTAGGTATTTTTGATACATTTAGCAAATATATTCAATAGTTAATGCCTATCATAGCTAATCACTCAATTTTCTATCACATCTTGTGAATTTCAGGGAGCCTTGTAATTGGCAGAGGAAGCTTTGACTTGCCACTAGTATTCTCCCATGGAGGCTGCCCAGCAAATAAACCGGCTTTGGTCTTTCGGGATCCCTGGGACCAATTGTGGAGAATCAGCCTCAAGGTCTCCGTTATCTGTACTCTTTTTTTAAAAAAGAAATTTTTTTAATGTTTATTTTTGAGAGAGACAGCATGAGTGGGGGAGGCACAGACACACACACACACACACACACACACACACACACACACACACACAGAATCTGAGACAGGCTCCAGGCTCTGAGCTATCAGCACAGAGCCTGACGCAGGGCTCGAACTCACAAACTGTAAGATCGTGAGCTGAGCTGAAGTCCGATGCTTAACCGACTGAGCCACCCAGGCGCCCCATCCTGTACTCTTCTTACTCCTGTAGCTTTCTATCCCTAATGCCATCCACTGCTCCTGCACCCTCAGGTGACCAGGGTTTGAAGGCTATTCTCACTCCCGCAAGAAGGCTGAGGCACCCCCCATCTCCAGGAGGCTTTCTCGAACTTTTTGAGAGCACTCTGGTCCCCTCCTTTTGGGAGACTGTGCTGCACCCACTTAGCATTTACATTCACTTCACCAATTATTTCTTCACTGCTTCCTGAGCAATCTGGTGACTTTTTACCGTGAGTATCACCGACAACACCCAACACTACCCTAAGGCACTTACATTTTTGATTGCTTGACTGGGGTTAAAAATGCTAAATTGAGAGTTACGAAATTGGGAATCCTTTGCATGTAAAAAGAGAACAATGATCCATGAAGATTAAAGGCACACCCTCATTAAGGAGAAAAAACGAACCAAAGTTGGGGTCTACGCTCAGAAATGTTTTCTTTATGCTTTTTTGCATTCTTGTTTTACATTGAAGAGATTCTTGGTCGTACTTCTCCATCGCAAGTTACTAATTAAGATTCTAATTAAAAATCTGACCCACATCCACGAGTTCCCTACACAGCCATGATCCATGCACGATCCATGATCCTCTCGCCCACCTCTCCAGGGACCAGACTCGTGTGAAAGGGGATATGCAAGGAAGTATTATTTGTACCCCAGAACCACCAGCTGCAGATGAAAGCAGTTAAGTCTCTGAGCAATAAGGCTACTTTGCTGGTAATATGACAACACATTACTGGAAGCTGGAGAGACGGGCTCCCCCTTTTATGGCTCTTCCATAGAAGACTTCCTCATGGCTTTCCCACTGTCTCCCTCTCCCAGTCCCATCCATAAGCCTCAGAAAAATGTAATTTCCATAGAAATCAAGGAGAAGTGGACAGACACTGGGTGCTGGGGTTAGTGGCAGCCTTGCAACAGACGCCCACAACTACAGCCTTTGCCCCTTGAAACACCAGGGAGGGTCGACTTTGGCCATAACCCTAGTAGAAACCTGGTGGAGGAGGAACACAGACACAAAATTGCGAAGCACAGAGCTTCTCCCTTCAGTTCAGCTACCTAGAGGACTTTTGCAAGCCGGCCGCACCCAACTCCAACTGGAAAAGGACAGAACTATCTGTCTGGCTGACTGGTGTTGCCACTAGGATAAGTGAGGTGACATAAGAACAGCAAGAGCAGAAGCCACTGGTGATTGAGGCCTTATCACAGCCAGGTGCCTCCTAAGCATCATAGCTGTTAATGCTCACAAGTCTCCTGTAGGTAGGTCATAGCATCCTCATTTTACAAATGAGCCGACACAAAGTCACCGGCTAGTAAGTTATCCAAACTCAGAACTGTTGCGCCCACACCCTAACTAACACATTATACGGCTTCCTCTCATGTTTTGAAATGACTGAAAACTAAGAGTCCATACGCATGGGATCAGAACGCAGAAGACAACAGATCCCTGAAGAAGCTGGTGGCCATGTTTGATTTACCCATTTCTTTTTCACTCTTCCCTCCCCACAAGTACCTACCCCTCTCCACCAATTCTGTCAAACTTCATTCTCCTCTTAAACTCCTTTTTTAATTTGAAGTTTACTTATTTGAGAGAGGAGGGGGGTGCAGAGAGAGAGGGAAAGAGAAAATCCCAAGCAGGCTCTGTGCTGTGGGGCTCGAACTCACAAACCGTAAGATCATGACCTGAGCCGAAATCAAGAATCAGATGCTTAATCGACTGAGCCACCCAGATGCCCCCACCTCCTTCTAATTATTCCTGTTTATTCCTCTTACAGCTTTCCTTTTGTGCCCTCTCCTCTACTAAATCACTTGAAGTTTTCCCAATTAACACAATGAGAAGCACCAAAAAAAAAAAAATCACATTTTCAAAAAGTGGATATAACTAAAAGGCTATCTGAATATTATATTTAAATGGAGCTAAATAGTAAGAATGCAACACACATTGAAGGTGTGTGTGGTGTGTGTGTGTTTTAACAACCCTTTCTTGGATTAACTGTAGACACAGCTGAGACTTACAAAGATAAAGTGATAGAAAGCCTAGTAAATTTTAAAGAGAGTCATCATGAAACCAAAAGTCATTTCTACTTTAGATTGTCAGCATATGATTACACTAGAATTTCATCAGATTGAAAAATAAGAACACAGATTTGACTACACATAGAATCTTCAGTTCTCAAAGCTTTTACGGAAGGGTGCTGTTTACCCAGATCCTAAGTCGCCTCTTACGGATGCCCTTCCCCTAAGGCTGATGGGGCTGCTCTTTCTTCTGAGCCACATGGAACTTTGTTCATTCTATACCTTTGCTGTCATCTGAACCAGGTTATATTGTGGTTTTCACATCCGTGTCCTCCACTAGACAGAGATGGCCAGAATAAAAGTTTTTTAAAACTGCATTTTATTCATCTTTGTATTTCTGAAATGCCTGGGCCATCAAGATCCTCAACGCACATCTGTTGAGTAATGGAAACAAAATTCACATTTCGCAGGGAAACATGTAGCCTTCAGCCTGATTGGGGTTACCAGAGGGGAGGACACATTGGGGATTACTGGCTCTCGATTTGCCTAGATGAAAATAATCTAAAGCCTTTGGTGTTTTAGAAGAGGAAATATACATGGTGCATTTTTCAAACCATCATCCAGGGATGGGGCAGGCTGGAGCTTGCTTGCATTTCTTCCAGATGATTCTGATTTTCTGAGTTGCAGTTTACACGAACTCTGTTCCAGACTGGACTCCCGGAAAACAAACACTCCTTTTCCCTGGCAAGGTCATTCTTCCTTCCACTCCCCTCTCCCTTAATCCAAACATCCAAAGGCACGTGTCCTTTGTTGCCACCGAACCAGGATTTTGGATCATTATTCCAATTTCCCCCCTCTCAACACACTTCCACATATCCTACACCCTCTGGTCTTGATAACAAGTTCTTAGGGGCTACTTTACAGGTGAGGAAACACTGTGCTTAAAATTTCTTCAACAGTCACACCGAGTTGAGCCCGGTTCTCCCACTTCCTGATTCCTAACCAAGCGCCCACAGCAAAATTCCCACGGAAGCTTTTACAAAAATTGCCAAGACCTGGGCTTCACCCCCACCACTTCTGATTCGGGATCTCTGGGGTGGGCCCAACAGGTGTACTTTGAAAAACTCTCCAGGTGCTTCTGGGAGGGGCCTCAGGCCGTCCCGCACCAGACAATATAATAAACCTCGTGATGTCATGATACGTTTCCTGAACACCTCGCAGCTATTTGCTTTCCTTCAAGTGGCCAAACAGACGCTCAAAACCACGACATCGGAGTAACCGTAGTTGTCACTATTTTTCTCAATCGAGGAGGCTTCTACGGACCTTCTTCACACTTACTTAAGCAAACGAAACCAGCACCCGGAGGTCGCTATCCCTCGACTAAGCCGACCCTCTACCCAGCACACATACAAACAAGCCGGAGCGCCGTCGCTGATACCAAAACGCAGCTGCGCACCTGCAAAAGCTAGGCCGACCACCGCCTCCGGCAGCGTGTCCCGCCCGCCGTCCAGCATGGGGACCCAGCTCCCTAATGCTCTGTGCCTTGTCTAGGGTGTCGGGGGCACCACGGTCCCCAGTCCCTTTTCTCCCGAAGTCAGTGGGGACTCCCCCCCCCCCCGCCACTCGGTCATTTTCTTCCCAGCAACTCAGTCTCTCCGGGGACAGGCTACGCTTGAACTTGAGATTCTCACGTTTGGGGTGGTTCAGAAATTACCCAGCGGTAAACGCAGACCTCCCTGCACCCTCCGCTCTGCGCACACGGAGCCTGGATAAGGCAAAACACGCCCCCCCCCCCCCCGCCCGGGGACCGCGGGGCGGGCAGTAGGTGGCAGCTCCTCCGCTCCCTCGTCACCGTCACCCGCCCCGCCCCGCGCAGTAGCGAGCTGCGGCCGACCCCAGAGAAAGGGGAAGCGCGCCCCGAACCGCACGGAGCCGACCCGCCGGCGGCCAGCGCGCCCTTCAGCGCGCGGGAGCCGCGGGGCCTGGGGTCCTCGACTCCCGCGACGGCCCCGCCTCGCCCCGCCCCGCCGGCCTCCGGCACCTGCAGCCCCGCGGCCGCCTGGCCCGCGCGCCCACCTGCGCACCGGCACCCCCCACCCCCGCCCGCGCGCACCCCACCCCCGCCCGCGCGCACCCAGGCTCCCCGCCGCCGCCTCCCGGCCTGCCGAGCGCCTCACCTTCCAGTCCTCCCAACACGCCGCCAAGTTTCTCCTCCTCGGAAAGTTCTGGGGCCCGATCCCGCGGCCCGGCGCGGGCACCGAGGGGAAGCGGGCCGCCTGGACGGCCGCCGGGCGAGCAACGCGGCTCCGACTCGGCGGCGCGGAAAAGGAGAAGGGGAAGGGGAGGAAGGGGCGGGGAGCCTCCGCGGGCTGATCCCCTCCGACCCCAGCCTGCCCGCGTTGGCCGCTCGCAGGGACTTGGGCGCCGATTTTCCGGCCCGCCGTTGGCGACACTGGCGCTCTCCCGGCTGTCCTCACCTCCAGTGGCTAAGAGCTTGGGCTCTGGGGTCAGGCCGTTGTCGGTCTTGCCCCACTACTTACAAGTGTGTGATCTTGGGCAGTTTCCTTTACCCCTCTTTGCAAAATGAGGAAAACAATACAGTACCCATCCAGGGCGAAGCCAGATTTTGTGAGGCCTGAAACTTCACAAAATGGCCGGGGGGGGGGGGGGGGGGGGGCTCCTTCAAGGGAAAACTTAAAATTAGGCTCAGGGCTTTGAAAGGGATGAGGACAAGTGACAAGGCCTGAAGCTTCACTAGCTTTACATGTCAAATGCCTTCTTGGGAGAATGAAATTAAGTGAACCACGTGCAAACTCACAATGGGGCCCGGTGCACTCGACAGGTGTTGTTGACAGGGATGATTTCCTCGTAGCCGGTCAGGTGGACCTGGGAGGGGAAGAAATAACACTGCCAGTTATGTGCCAGGTGTCTTAAATACATATTGGGCTTAATTTATGCACAAACGTTGTGCCAGTTTTACAGTTCAAAAACCTAAGGCCCAGAGAAGTCCTGTAACTTGCTCGCGGTTACACGGAACCCAATTCTGACACGTTGCAAATACCTGGTTTTTCCGCAGTTTTACCTCACAAATACTAATATGTAAATATCCTCTATAACTTTTTGTTTGAGCAAGAAAAGAAAGAAGAAGAAATTCCCCCGCGAGAGAACAAAGGGTTTCAGAAATACCTGTATTTCTGAATTTTCACTGCAAAATTTCCCCCAGTTCAATACAACAGCAAATGGATTGCCCTTGAAATCACACCCCGCGCATGTGAAGTACCCTGTTGCAAAATCAATAAATGGCTTTGCTTAAATGTGTTCAGGTTACACATTTGCTTGCTCTGCTAGCACTATGTGTTTACTTTTTCTATCGATTATTAATACTAGTGCAATTCAGATTGATGCGTTTATAATCTGTCTGCAAGGGGCTTATAAACTAAGACAAACAATAACATAATGAAAGGAACTCTCCGTGTGTAAGTCACTTTGCGTACCTTTCTCACTGGAGCTCCACTGTCTTTGCTACAGATAAGTTACCCTCCATTCCATTGCCTCCAAGCTCACACAGACACCCAGAATTTGAACTTAGTTTGGCCTCAGTCCTAAACCGTGGCTCTTTTTTCTACACCCTGGTAAAGGAGAAGAAACTAGCAAAACTACATGAATCTATGTCATTTATGTCCTGCAAAGTGAGGGAAAGGAAGATATCAAATGCTAGTCGTTATTTTCTTAAAAACTCTCTATAGCAGAAAACTAAAACATAAAGCTTAGACAATTTGGTTTTCTAGAGTGAGGAAGAGTGACTAATATAGTATCAGGCACATAACGGACAGCAAATTTGTTGAATGAACTAATTCATAAAATAATTAGTGAAATGGTACTTGGTGATGCTTATTAAGTCACAACCTTTCAATAGATGTGATTCTTGCAAAATGACAGTACAACAAAGAGGTATCCCCCCACCCCCACCTCCGTGTTTTTCTCACTGTATCTACTTTTGGGTCACTATTTAAAAAAATTTTTTTTCATGTTTACTTCTTTTTGAGTGGCGGGAAGGGCAGAGAGAGAATGACAGAGACAGAATCCGAAGCAGGCTCCGGGCTCTGAGCTGTCAGCATAGAGCCTGATGCGGGGCTGGAACTCAGGAACCGTGAGATCATGACCTGAGCCATGCTTAACTGACTGAGTCACCGAGGTGCCCCAGCTTTTGGGTCACTATTAACCAGTAAAATGGGCAAGTTAAAGTTTAAGAGGGAGCAAGAGGAAGAAGGAAAGGACGAAGAAAAATAAATGGACGATAGGCAAGAGAGGAGAGAGAAGGAGGAGGGACATCCTTTCTTCTGCCTGCTCCTCGGAGGGAAAAGATCATTTGTCTGTAAGAAATATGAGAAAAAAAATCAAAAGTATGTTAAATCCTAAATTATTCAATTGAAGCTATAGTTTTATTTTTATTGTATTAGTGTAAAAACAGCAATATTTTGTTAAGACGGAAAACAAAACCTGCATCGAAGCAATCTGTGCATTCCTCCCTGCCCCCCATGTTAGTTCTGCAGTGGCTTTGGATGAGGTGGGGGATGGGAGTCACACGTTTAGATAAAGAAGGTAAGTTCACTACCTCTCCCTCAGGCAGGGAAGCGTTCATACAGGAAATGAACTTTCAAAGACTTTCAAAAACAAACTCAATAAAGGAAGTGAGAGAGGATGGCATATATACAACTTTCAAGGAATAGGTGATTTTTCAGAAATTCCAAGGAGGGGATGAAATGGTGACTCTAAGAAAGGGAATTACAGCTCGTTAGCCCATGCTGGTAAGTACTTGGAAGTAGAGGAGGTGAGACCATCTGATCTAAATATGGCAGGCTGGAGAATAGAAACTAAGGGAAAGGACTCTGGGTGCTTTCTTAAATAATCTGCAGAAGATATGAGGCTCTTGAGCTTGAAGGTTTAAAAAAAACCCTTTTTTTTTTTGAACATTTATTTATTTTTGAGGGAGAGAGAGACAGAGTGTGAGTGGGAGAGGGGCAGAGAGAGGGGGAGACACAGAATCGGAAGCAGGCTCCAGGCTCCATCCAGGATCCAAGCTGTCAGCACGGAGCCCAACCCCGGTGGTGGGGGGGGGGTGTTGAACCCACAAACCATGAGATCATGACCTGAGCTGAAGTCGGATGCTTAACCTACTGAGCCACCCAGGCGGCCCTTGAGCCTGAAGTTTAAAGCAAAATTTAAAGAAATAGGTGAAGGGGGTCAAAAGGTAAAACAACAGCAACAAAACAAAGAACCAAAATAATCTGTTGAATGAATGAATATGTTGGCTTCACTGCAATTGGAATCATCTCATATAAAACCAGAAAAGAATATTGACTTTTCTCATTCAACTTGTATTCAATAAATATTATTTAGTATTTTAACCTAGAATACAACTCTTGAATACATAAATTTAAGCATATTGAGACAAAATGATAACTTTCATTCTACATTTTTTCTGTTGAGTACAAGATTAGCTCTGATGCTCAGCAATTGAAGTATCTAATTTTTTTTTCAATTACCTTCTCTGTTTTTACTAGATTAACAGCAAATCACTTGCTTATTGTATAGTTCTCTAACAAAGTCAAAAATAAATGTATTACTAAAAAGTATAAATACATACGTATGTATATACATACAGTGATTAAGAGGGATACTTGTCTCTACTCACTGATTTCAAGAATGAGGTTCATAACATATTTTACTCTGAAGTATTATAACTTTTTTATTGCATTAAAACTGTAGAATAACCCTATTAAAATTACACCGAAACATAAAATGCGAAAAAAAAATGGTGGAAATTTCTGGAAAAGATGACAAATCCACTACTTATTTAAGGAGGTCATCAAGAGGATGTAACCTCCAGCTGACCTGAGAGCTAGCCCTGGGCAAATGGAGGCTCCTATCCCTACCGGCCCCATTCCTGTCCTTGGAATGTCTGCTTTGCCCACTGTTCCCACAATAAGAGCCATTTTCAAGGACACAGCCTTGAAAGAGTAAGGTGTTGTTGAGACCATCTGGACTGTGTACCTGACTGAAGCCAGTTAAAGCCTCCATATGAATTTTTAAGATTCTGGTAGGCTGGTGTGGAGGTATACTCATCTTGTGTCCACCCAAGACAAGCCTGGTAAGGAAGTTCCCTTGCTTTTTAAACCTGCTACCTACAAATCTGGAGTGGTCTGCCTCTTTTTTTGGTTTCTCCTTGCCCTCCATATGCAGAGGCCAGTTTGTGAACTAACACTACTGTGAGAAGTAAGGTGATTCACTTTCAGAAACACCAAATAAAAGCTGTGCTGTCTAGTTAACAATAGGTTTACAACCTATTGGAAATATGTATGAAGCCCTCCTCCCCTCCCCCCGCAGTGGAGTCCCAAACCCTTAGACACTTTACTTCCTGATTCTTCTTCCCCTCTCCATTTTGCGGGCTTGTTTTTCAGGGGCTTTGCAATGAGCATGCGACCAAGAACTGAAGTATCTGCATCACTTCAAGGAATGCACATTTGTTCCAATCAGACGACTTTCTGGTAATCAATTCCTCAGCCAAGTCCTCAGCCAATGAAGAAGCAGGGGAGGGACTTCACACTAGGAGATAAATTGCCTGCTGTAACTGCCTCAAGTATGCCTGTCCTTCAGATACCTGCTCTTGCAAGAGCGTTGATTAAAGCCTCACTTCAAAGTGCTCTGAGTCTCTGAATCCCTCCTTTGATTGAGGCAGTGGGCTTATTTCTTACAACTACCATAGCTGGAATTTTAACAGAATCTTTCTAAATTATTATCAGATTAAGCAGACAAAAATAGCAAGGATATAGGAGGTTTGAAAAACATAATTAACGGGCTTGATCTGCTAGACAGACATTTTAAAAAATTAAACAAATCTATTCCCTACACCCAGATTGAGAGAATAGCTCTCTTTAGTTATATACCTTGTTAGGACAACCCTCATCTCCTCATCAAATTTCACTGGCATATCCAGCAGTCCTCAACCTGCAAATACAGTATCTTAGTTGTGTACAGTTGGCATGGTTGTGCACTCTACATTATACCCAGCCCCCCCCGCCTCCCACCGCCAACCACCTTTCATACACCCAATTCCACTCTGGGACATCATCTGCTGAGAGATGACACTAGCTACTGAGTGATGGGCGGCGCTATCCCCTTCTTACCAAAAGGTCAGGCTTTTGGGGAAGCCTGAGTTGCGCTGGGGGCTTGTGGCCCCAGTGCCAGTTACGCTATACTGAATGATAGTGTTCTTAACCTCTGCCTCCCCACAGATGGCATCTGGAAGGAGGCTGGGGGGTCAAGTTCCAGTGCCTGGAACCTACTCCACCCAATGGGGGGATGGGTAGTTCTGGCAGACAACCTCTGTTCAGTAGTGACATCTTCAACTCCTGTCCCCTTTTCTGTTGCAAATACACAACATAGTATGACCCTGGAAGCCTAGTTTAATCTCTCTAGGTGTCTGGAATAGGGGGAACCTGGCACCAGCAAACTATCTATCTCCCTTCTTGGCATTGCGGGGTGGGGGTGGGGAGACCATAGCTCTCACTTGTCTCCTAGGCTGCTCAGGCTTGAAGGAGCCAGGGCTGAACTGAAATCATAATGAGGGATTTTATAATCATTTCTTTGTTATAGTAATGAGAGCCATTTGTAACATTTATGGTTTTTCTTTCCTTATACATTTGCCTTTTGAATACTTTTCCAGGAACTCATTAGTTACCAATATAAGGGACTGTCTTAGCAAATACATTACTCCAAGGGTATACATTTCTCTTCTCACACAACAGTCTCCTATTATGCCCCTGCCTGTCTTCCTTCCTTTTTTTTTTTTTTAATTTATGACCTTTAATCCCTAGAACCCCTTCCTATTTTCTCAGTCCATTACCTCCATTCTGACTTCCCTTATCTCCCTGCCCAGTGTGGTCAGTTGTTTTTTTTGTGTGTGTTTTAAAATTTTTTTTAGTGCACATTTCCTTACCACCGTGAGACTCTTCATTCCCTAGACCTCCCTCCATTCCAAGTCAGGAAACTTGCCCCATCTACTTTCACCCTATCTACTGTCATTGTTACTTTCCCAAATTATTACATGTTACTATAACATCAGAGGAGCATGTAGATTGGATCCACCGTGAATTCATACAATCTGAGAGGGGTGTTTAGCACTTTTTAGCATCGTTTTCTTCCTCTTTCCATTACATGCTCTTCCACAATGCTAAGCCTTTTCCATCCAAGACCTCAGTTGATGCCCTTTCTCGTTCTCAATGGGATTGAGATAGGGTTGCCTTCAAGTAGAAAAGTACTTCCCCCTGGAGCTTCCACAGATATCTTTGCATCTTTCTATTCTTAATCTTTTTTCTTTCTGAGAAACAATTCCTCCTTGCAAAAGCTACTCTCTGTGCCTTACACCTGAAACCCTCAACTTCAAAAATTGTCACTTTTTACTTGCATTTTCAAAGTCCTCCACTTTGTTGGCCCTTGGGTCTCTGCCTTTAAGCTGAGGCCTCAATTACTCATTATATAACAATTATTAATATTAATATAAAGTTTACCAACATCTATGCTATTCCTTTAAACGATTGACCTGTAGTCTATGTTCCCTCATCATCAAATTTGTCAATGAGTATCTATTCTCATTGCTTCAGATTCTAGACCTTACCCACTGCAGAACTCCTTAGAACACCTGCACCCACTCCCTGCCCCCAGAATCTGAGCTACCCAACCATTCTACTTTGCCTTCTTCCTTTGAAATCAATATAGTCACATCCACTGGTCTCAGTCATAGCATCCTACACTTCTCTGAACCATTTATCTTCCTCCTTCATACTTTTCTCCCCAAAGCTTTTTTTTTCCTAAGAAATTTGGAGGATTTTTTTTATTGGCTACATGACAACTACGGGATGGTACCCTTATTTAGAGGTCTTAGTTCTTTGGTAATCCATCAGGTTGTACATTTCAAAAAAAAGCCACACTCCTGGGCAACCCATGCCATACATCAATAACCCAAAATGGTTTTGGCAGATTTTCTATACCTATATTATATATACTCTTTCAATATTCCCTACCTACAGACTTTCTGGGGAGAGGGAGGAAGAATTGTAAATAACCCCAAGGAAATAGCTGTCTTCTCTTATTCTCCTTCTCTTTTACATTTATGTTCCTTTTTTTTTAAGAGACAGCATGAGTGGGGGAGGGGCAAAGAGAGAGGATCCCAAGCAGGCTCCACACTGACAGTGCAGAGCCCAACGTGGGGCTCTATCTCACGAAATGTGAGATCATGACCTCAGCCAAGATCAAGAGTCAGATGCTTAATTGACTGAGCCACCCAAGCACCCCTCCACTTATGTTCTGAATAAGCTTATTATAAACCATTTGTAGGCACGCAAACTCCAAATCTCTAGCCCTGGAAGATCCTGAGTCATGTTCCTCTGGGATCCACCAGTCCTTCTAACTCAACATTCCAACCTGAACTCAGTATCATATCACTATAAGTAGTGTCTTATTTCAACTTTTGTAATTTTAACAGCACTGACATTCTCCTACACACCCATATTTGAAACCTCAATGCATTTTGATTCTTCTCTGTTCCTTCTCTCCCATTTCATACTTTCTAAATTCTATCAAAAGTGCCCTTAGAATAGGCTTGGCATATATAGCCTTATGATACCTGTCTTACTTTGTTTTGAATTACAGTATGTGACAATTATAAGAGAAAAATCTGTAAAAAGAAATTTAAATAGTATTATTTAGATACTTAATATCAATGATGTTTACTCTGTAAAACAGTTATTTATGGCAAGTACAAGATGTAAAACTCAACTTCTCCTGTTAAAATTGAATTTTAATAGGCTAAAATAATATGCAGTTGTAATATTTTTACCTACTAGGAAAAAATTAGTAACATTTTCAAACTATATATCCATCATCTTACAAGGTGAGTTAATGGCATTATGTGTTATGGACTGAATTATGTTCACTCAAAATTCATATGTGGAAGCCCTAACCCTCAAAGTGACTGTATTTGGAAATAGGGCCTTGAAAGAGGTAAAATAAAATGAAGTCATCAGGGTGGGGTTCTATTCCAACATGACTGGTATCTTATTAAGAAAAGAAAGACACCAGAGGTGCACAGGCACAGAAAAAAGGCCACGTGGGGACACAGGAAGAGGGCACCATCTGCAAGCCAGGAAGAAATCCTCACCAGAAACCAACCCTGTTGACCCCTTGATCTTGGATCTCCAGCCTCCAGAACAGTGAGAAAATAAATTTCTATAGTTTAAGCCACCCAATCTGTGCTTTTTTTTTTTTTTTTTATTATGGCAGCTCTAGCAGACTAATACATTGTGAAAATTTTAAACATACGAAGAAGAGAAGATGGTAAAATGATCCAAACCATTGCTGAACCCAGGCATATCACATATTTTTTCTTTTATTTCATCTGCTGACGTGTTTAAAGCAAACCCCAGACATCCCTTACTTCATCCCTTCTTCCTTCACTATGCACTTCTGACACAATATCGATGCCATTATCACACTAACACAATTAACAGTAACTCGGAATTGTATAAAACCGAGGTCATACTCAAACCCTCAAGTGTCTCAAAAATGTGTTTTCACACATTCTTGTATTGTGTGTGTTTCTTGTATTTTGTTTTGTTTTACTCAATATCTGTACAGCCCCACCCATTGCATTTAATTATTATGTCTCCGAAGTTCTATTTAATCTTTTTATTTTCCATGTCATTGACTTGTGGAAGAAAGGAGGTCCGTAATGTCTGACTGTCCCACATTCTGCCTTTGTATGTTTAGTTCCTTCCTAGAGGTATTTGTTCCTCTATCCCCATACTTCCTGTAAACCTATGCCACTCAGTTTGTTTTTTACATTCTGTATTTTGTTTCTCTATTTTGTGGGTCATTCACAAAAACACGTGGCTTGCAGTGATGCCTTTTTTTCCTGCATTCATTTCAGTCGGTGTTTAAAATTTTACTTAATAGGCATACAAATTGTGATGAGTTAGTCATATTCTAGTGGTTTCCCTAAGATTAGAATGATGACATAATGTAGGATCTGAAGATACATCAACAGGAGTTAAATAAAAGGAAATTATTTTAGAAGAAATTCCACAACCAGTTATCATTGTTTATATATACAGCTATGTTCATTGATTCAGTATGCTCTGCTATAAGAGTAATCTCTCTTTAAAAATTTACTGATTTTATTTAATTTATTTTTTCAATGTTTATTTATTCTTGAGAGAGAGAGGAAGGGCAGAGAGAGAGAGAGGGAGACACAGAATCTGAAGCAGGCTCCAGGCTCCCAGCTGTCAGAACAGAGCCCAATGCGGGGCTCAAACTCACAGACTGTGAGATCATGACCTGAACCGAAGTCAGACGCTTAACTGACTGAGCCACCCAGGGGCCCCCAAATTTACCGATTTTAAAAGAAATAAAACCTTCCCATATATTAATGAACTTTCTTGATTATGAGGGCTATGTTTTAAAAGTTTTAGATGTATAGAAGCAATTATTTTAAAATAATTAGAGGAATTCAGCTTATTTGTGTACAGACATGCTATTTTTAGTGGTGTATGTGGGGAATATTGAGTTTCATAGATTAAAAACCAGAGCTCAGTAAGGTTCAGTGTCTTTACCAAGTAAATATAGATATTAGTTTTATATTTTATCATATATGTATAACTTTTTAATAAGTATATGGGTTTTATAAATTTTTTCTAGACTTGATAATTTTTCAATGTTATGGAAATTTCATAAAGGATATGGCACCATTATAATTATTCACATTTATTGGTTACCTACAGTGTGCCAGGTATTAGTTTACGCTCATTATGCATAATAAACTGTTTAGACTCCACAGCAAGCCTATAAATAGGTTTTAGAATTATTCCTATTTAATGGATGAAGAATCAGTCACAAACCAATTAGGTTTCTTTCCAAGTTTTTTCTTATAGCCAGCAAATGGCAAAGACAGGATTTGAAACTAGGCGGCTTAACCCCCTGATCCTTAGAGACCTGATCCTGAGCCTTAGATCCTAACCCTCCATGCTGTGCAAAGCCTGTATTAAAGTGGTCTAAGCAGGGAGGAGGAGGAAATCACTAATTAGTTCTCAGCCTGTACAGGCCAGTGGCCAATTTCCTCGTGGCTCCGGGGGACTTCTCCAGTTTCAGGGGGGCTTCAGGGAATCCCCATCCAAATAAAGCAGTGTGGGATAGATCTGAGAATACTCTTGAAGAGCAGTGGAAAGCCCCGGCCACCGAGACACTTGAAAGAGTCTAGCAATTTCCCTCCCTGTCTCTTCTGACAGAACTAGCCAGAGCTAGTTTACGGAGACGGCAGCAGGTCAAGAAACAAGTGGACATAAATCCTTTTGCAGATCTAGTCTGTGGAAGACCATATTGCCTAGATCTACCGTACCTTCCAGGAACATTCAGCAGAACAAAGTTTGCATTCTGAAGATCAGTTCCAAGGGAACTTAGGTGAAAAGTTGCTTGTCACACATGCCTTTTTATCCTTCATGCTGAACACCTCACTTTAGATCTTCAAAGACTCTGTAAAGGAAACCTTCCTAGAATAAAAAGACATTGTATTAAAGATGCAATTGATTTGGTAGGGGTTTGTTTTGTTTGTTTTGTTGCAAAAATTCCTCTATATATCTGAAACTTAAGTTTGAACACATTCTATTTTATTTATATTAAATGATATGAATTTATATTTTTACTCCCCCACCACCACATTTTATGGTTTTGAGATCACAATTTATATCTTTTTATCTTGTGTATCCCTTAACAAATTACTATAGCTACTATTACCACTTTTGCCTTTTAACCTACACACTAGCTTTATATGTGATTAACCAATCACCTTCACAACATCAGATTATTCTGAATTTTATTATACAGCCACCATTACTGGTGAGATTTAGACTTTCATATGCTCTCCTGTTACTAATGAGTGCCCTTTCATTTCAGCTTAAAGAAATCCCTTTAACATTTCTCATAAAGCCAGTCTAGTGGTGGTGACCTCCTTTAGCTTTTGCTTGTCTAGAAAACTCCTTCTTTCTCCTTCAATTCCGAACGATAATTATGCCTCGTAGAGTATTTTTTGTTGGCTGTTTGTCTCACCAGCACTTTGAATGCATCATGCCATTCCCTTCTGGCCTACGTTTCTGCTAAAAAATATCTGCTCATAGACTTATGGGGGTTCCCTTTTACTTGAATTGTTTTTCTCTTGCTGCTTTTAAGATTCTTTCCTTGTCTTTAACTTTTTACACTTTAATTATAATGTGCATGTGCCCTGGTGTGTGTCTCTTCAGGTTCATCTTATCTGGATTCCCTGGGCTTCCTGGATCAGAATATCTGTTTCCTTCCCCAGGCTAGGGAAGTTTTCAGCTGTTATTTCATCAAATAAATTTTCTGTCCCTTCCTCTCTCTCCTCTCCTCTGGAGCCCTATAATGCTAACGCTGTTCTATTTCATGTTACCCTATAAGCCTCATAAAACCAGCCTCACACTTTCTCATTGCTCTGGTCTTTTGCTGCTCAGACTGGGCGAACTCCACTGTCCTGCCTTAAGTTTACATCCAGTCTGCTGTTGAACCCCACTAGGGTATTTTTCAGTTCAGTTACTGTATTCTTCCGCTCTGTGACTTTGATTTTGGTACTTTTTTAGATTTTCTATCTCTCTGTTGCAATTCTTACTTTGTTCATCCATCCTTCCTCTAAGCTCAGGATGCATATTTATGACCATTATTTTGAACTCTTTATCAGGTAAATCACTTACCTACATATCTTTTTTGGGAATTTTACCTTATTCTGTCATTTGGAATATATTGTTCCATTTATGCAGATTCCTTGGCTCTTTTTGTTGGTTACAATGCATTAGATAAGATAGCCACCTTTCCCAGTCTTGAAGGAGTAGCCTTGTGTAGGAGATAAACCTTATTGTTCAACCTTGTCCTAGCCCTTGGTTGTCTCTCAAACCTCTGTGATTGTCCAGGCATCCAACTTTATTTTTAGTGGCTCCCAGTATCTGAGGGTGTGGCTAGACCTGTTAGTGTCCCAAAGGTGAAGAACTCAGGCAGCACCTAGATTCAGGCTCATTAGAATCCAGACCCTCTGTCAGCAGCTTGCAAATATACCTCTTCCAGGGGAAGACTGGGAGAAGACTTCTCCCTTTGCACTGAGCCCTGGGGATAATAGCCAGTTAAGAACTGTTTCTTTGCTACTGTCCTGTTGAACCCAAGCCTTGTGTCCTGTTGAACCCAAGCCTCACTTGCACCAGAGCCAGACTATCAAGGAATATGACCTCTGGGTGGCAGACCCCAAATCTGGGGCAGCAGGCATGCACACAGGCTCTTCTCTTGGGACACTGATCACCTGGAGCCCAGCAGAGAGCTAGCATAATGATGGTATCACAGGCCTCCCTGGTCTCTGGATTGGATTATAATCATCCCTGGATGTGTGTCTAATTAGAAGCCTTCCATTCAAGCCACAGTCATGAAGACAAGATAATAGGCCTCTTTTACAGAAAGACTGGGGGTGTGTTTTAGTCTGCGGTCTCTTTGCTGTGCCCTGGGTAGGGGGTAGCTGGTTGAGAAGTATTTCTCCATTTGTAACAGTCCCCTGAAACCCACAAGCATAAGCCTGCTGGCCACCGGGGCCATGTGATTAAGAAGTGTCCCCGGAGCAGCAGCCGTAAAAGTTGGGGTGCCAGATGAGTGTGCAAGTCCGGCCCTGGAAGACAGTAGCAAGCGACAGTAAGGCAGAGGGTGAGCACAAAGATAGCGCCACTGGCCTTCATCCCCAGATAGCACCTCAGTAGGCTTCTTGATGTGTGCCAAACCAGAAGCCTGCCCCTCATGCTGAAGCTTCAAAACAAGCAAATAGGTGTTTTTCGCAGGAAGACGTGGTGTTTCAGTTTGCTGTCTCTGCACGGTGCCCTCTGGATGGGAGCCAGCCAAGAACTATCTGTCCATATGTTACAGCTCCATGGAACTCCCAAATGCATGCCCCACAGAGCCAGGTAATAAAGGGGAGCCTCCTGGGTGGTGGCCACAAAAACCAGGGCACCAGATACATGTAGAAGCTCCACTCCGGGAAATACCAATGCTCTGGAGCATGGCAGAGGGAAAGCTCAAAGGTAGCATTTGCCTTCTGAGGTCTCTGGAGAGGATTAAGTTGGCTCTTACAAGTGTGTTTAATTAGAAGCCTACCCTTTGGACCACAGTTATGAAGATAAGCTAATAGGCCTCTATCACAGCAAGACTGGGTGCCTCAGTTTGTGGTTTCCTCTCTGCTGTGCCCTGGGGTTGGGGGGGTGGGGGTGGTAGCTGTCTAAGAACTCTTTCTCAGTGTGTTACGGTCCTTTGGGATCCATGACACTAAGTCCTGCTGGCCATTAGATCCCAGCCATCTAGAGGTGTCCCTGGGGCTGCAGCCACAAAAGTCAGGGCACCAGACAAATGTGTAAGCTGCTTTGAGGAGATACTGGTGAGCTGGAGTGAGGCAGAGGGAGAGAGTAAAGGTGGTGCCCACTGGCCTCTGTCTTTGGAGAGTGCATCAGGAAGCCCCTAGAAGTGTGCTAAACTACAAGCCCGCTCCTTAGGGGGACACCTTAAGGTAAGCAAATAAGTCTCTTTTGCAGAAAGTCTGGATGCTTTTCAGTCAGTTACCTCTGTGCTGGGCCTGGGGTTGGGTAAGTCTGTGAGGGCCCTCTAAGTACAGTTTTTCAGTTCACTACAGTCTTGTGGATCTTGTGAACGCAAGCTCTGTTGTCTTTCAAAGCTAGATGTTTGCGGGGCTTGTCCCTCAGGTGCAGGTCTTAAAAGTTGGGTTGCCAGATGTAGGGTCAAACCCTTCACCCCTCGGGGAGAAGCTCGGGGTTGTGAGTTCCCTCCTGATTGTGTGTTAACACACAAGGGGGTGAGGTTTATAGTAAAACTGTGTCTCAGCCTTTTCTACCCACTTCGATGTGGATTTTTTCTTGTTCACCCAATCTGTGGGTGTTGGTAGTTACTTTTTGGTTTTTTTCTCCCCCAGAGGAAATTTGTCCATATGTGGCTTTAGATTCAGTGTGCCTGTGGGAGGATGTAAGTTCAAAATCCTCCTACATTGCCATCTTGAAATGGACTTGCTCTCCTTTTATTATTTTCAATTCTATTTCTTTATCAGAATACTTGCTCTGTCTCATTCTCCAATGATAGGTGACAGAACTTTCTCCTGTTTCTTTCCTGCCCCTTCTGCCTCCTTCGCCCTTTTCTCTCTATTCAATCCTTTCTTCATACTGATTGCAGGCTAATCTTCTAACAGTATAACTTTGAACAAGTAAATCTCTGCTCAGAAATCCCCATTACCCCAATACTCATAATATGGAGTCCAGACTCCTTTGTTTGGGATTTGGGGGTCTTTCACAATCTAGCCTCTAACACAGTGAAAACCTTCCATTCTTGACTTTCCCTGAACAACTCATTCTGGCCTCCTAAAGGGGCATCTTTCTAAAATACATACTTTTACCTGCACTTATTTTCTTGCCATCTACTCTATTTCTTCTAGAAATACCTCTCTCTTCTTCCTTTTGGTTTACCTGAGGCACATCCTTACTGAAATGCCAAGTTCAAGACCCACTTCTTTCAGAAGAGGGTCTCTGATTACATGTGCAGCCTAATTTCAGAGACATAACAATGTGGATAAAATGTGCATTTAAAGTAAACAAAATGCAATGTGTTGCATGTAGTTGACTGTTTAACAGCCTTAGTATAAGCATCTACAGAGGATAACTATGGTTTATTTTTGTCCAGCATCCATTGGATCTTTTCCTGATAACTGTCCCCCTCTTTCTCTCAATGGATCTATCCCCTTGCCTACCGTGAGATTTGGTACTTCTGGAACTTTGGGTCCACATCCGATCCAGGGATAAAATACATGATTAAGGATAAATTAGTCAATGTATTAATACCCCTGACCAGAATGATGGGTTTAGGGAAAGACTGGGATTTGAACCTGGAACTAATAGCCCCTGGAGTGACTGGTAGCCTTCAGGAAATAGAGGCAGCACCAAGGAATCAGAAATAAGAAATTAAGAGAGAGGGGCGCCTGGGAGGCTCTGTTGGTTAAGCAACCAACTCTTGATTTTGGCTCAGATCATGATCTCATGGTTCATGGGTTCAAGTGCCCTAGCAGGCTCCGTGCTGACAGTGGAGCCTGCTTGGGATTCTCTCTCTCCCTCTCTCTCTGCCCCTGCTCATGTTGTCTTTTCTCTCTCTCTCTCAAATTAAATAAATAAACTTAAAAACAATAAATTAAGAGAGAAAACCAAAGTCCTGGCCACAGGTTTAAGTCTTGGATCATAAATCACCAAGACAGAAGCATTTGGACTGGTTAGTGACATGAGCCCCTATGTTCTCTTTCTGCTTCAGATGATGGATCTCAACATCTTCTTTTGCAACTAAAACAATCCTGACTTACAATAGGGGAGACAAATCCCTAGCTATAAAGATGCAATGAACAAACATTTATTACCTGCCTATCACATACCAGCACTGTGCTAAAAATGAGTAAAGTAGTCTTTCCATTCTAGCTCCTCTTGGGTAGGAAGGGACAATCCTTCACCAATCTTGCCCAGGTAAGTTTGGTGTTCTACTTGGATTCTTTTGTTCACCCTGAACGGAATAAATACAATTTCATGTATGTGGCTTAATCAGGAAGGATTTCTGTAAGCATACTATGTAACAGATAAAATTTGGACTTTATTAATCACATACTTGTGGTAAGTTCTATCCTTTTGAAAACCATAATCTCTCGTTACAAAAAATTAAGCCATGACACCAATTTAGAATATAGACTTAACATTATCTCTTAAAACCAGCAGTGCTGTTTCAAGGAAGCTGTTAGTAAAGATACTCACACAGAAATTAGAGGATAGTTTGAATTAAATACATTTTAGGTTTATGTGCCGTGCACTACTGATATTCAAGATTCAGTTACTTGGTGGAAATCTGGAAGAGAAAATAGTCAGTAAATTAGGCTGAAGAACAAAGAGAAGATGTGCCATTCTGGGTACAACACTTGGTGTACATGTGTTGTGTTCATTTCAATGCTTAACATGGCAGAAATAAGCCAACTGATGTTGATTATTAACATGCTGGGCATATAAAATTGCATTTTAGCATTGCCACAAATAGTCTGACACCAAAATTTTCAGCAATTTAGAGTTAGTCTGAAGAAATCATACCACTTAAAGCTCATAAAAATCAATATTATCACACATATTTGAAAAAAATGAGGTGATTATTATTAATACTAATTGGAATTTTAAAACTCGAAGCCTAAGTGAAAACAAAGTTTCTGCAGAAATCCATACATGTATTGTGTTATTATTTGAAACTTAAAAATGGACATGCACAGGGGCACCTGGGTGGCTCAGTCGGTTAAGCGTCTGACTTCAGCTCAGGTCATGATCTCAAGGCCCATGAGTTCGAGCCCCATGTCGGGCTCTGTGCTATCAGTTCAGAGCCTGGAGCCTGCTTTGGATTCTGTGTCTCCCTCTCTCTCTCTGCCCCTCCCCCACTCACGCTCTGTCTCTATCAAAAAATGAATAAACGTTAAAAAATTTTTTTTTCAAATGGACATGCACATACAATAAGAACCAATTTTTACCTTGGTAATTGCCTAGGACCTTCTGTCTAAGGCAAAAGTAGGCTTTTATATAAATTAAAAATGATACTTTAGAGAGGCACTTGGGGGTCTCAGCCGGTTAAGTGACCAACTCTTGATTTCAATTCAGGTCATGATCTCACAGTTCATGAGTTCAAAACCCACACTCAGCTCTGTGCTGACAGTGTGAAGCCTGCTTGGGATTCTCTCTCCCTCTATCTGCCCCTCCCCAGGTTGTTCTCTCTCTCTCAAAATAAATAAAAATAAACTTTAAAAAAATGATACATTAGAATTGAAAGGGACCTTAAAGTTCTTTAAAGTAAACTAGATGTACAGCAAACTTCTCATTATAGAGGAAGGGTAAATTGAATATGTACAAACATATACATACAAATATAGGCATGAGGCAGGCCTAAGTTGATAAAGAATAAGTTTGAGGCAACAGGCTTTGAATAGCAAAGAAACTTTCTGTATAGTGATATCTACAATCTACATATCTGTATCTATGTATCTATACCTACCTATTTAGGGGTGTGTTTGTGTGTGTGTGTGTGTATGTATATATGTATATATCTATGTATATGTATATATGTATATATCCTAAAAATTAAAATAATCCTGCCAGAAATACAGAACCAATAACACTTGTCTCCAAACATTGACTCTCTCAAGGGTGGCTATTAGGAGAAACACTGGCCTTTTACTGCATACCTCATGCTGTGGCAAAGGCATGCCCTTTGGATGGCTCTCTGGTAACAGCATCTAGACAGTTCCATCTGCCTTCCCACTAGAAATATTTCCAAGAGAACTGGCCTGGGTAAGGTTATAGCTTGTTTCTCATTATTGAATTTGTAGTGAGCAAACTTACTGGCTTCACTAGTGAATAAATTAAAAAAAAACACTTTTGTTAAATAAATTCACCACCCTTAATTTTTTTTTCAGAGATTTGATATAGAGGCATAAGAAACCAGCTCAAATATAATTAGTACATTAAATGTACTCAAGTACTCCTCATACAAATGAGTAACCTCTCCAACCTTCTATTATACCAACCCATAAAAGTATATAAATATTACTTAATATTCTATTTTCCATTAATAATGCTTATTGTATAAAAATAAATGTGTGTTTTCAACTATGGAATCCTTTACAGAAATATGTCATATTTACTACCTTAATAAATCCTGTCTCTGTGACACAAACTTCAGAGTGTGTGAAATTTAATTAGCACCACTTGTTTCAGTGTGTGAATCCTGAAGAAGTTCTAGGGCTGAGAGAAAAGGTTAAAGATGTATTAGCTTCACTACACTAATTATCTGTTAATTATCTTATCACAGAACAGCAAGAATCATGAGGAGATAAATGGGAAGGGAGATAGAACAAAAGCCAGAGAGAATACTGAAGAGAGAGAGAAAAAATGAATGTCAAATCAGCTTACAACCTCACGAGTGTAAATATATTAATTTTTCATAATTCAGACTCTAATAATTACAGGTCCATTTAAATTAAGTAGAAGACAAGGTGCATATTTAGTCCTCTGCTACAACATTGTATTCATCAACCCCAAAGTGGGTCCTTTCTGAGATGTATTTATCTTTGATTTCATTTTCTACTACACATTGGGGATACTTTATTTTTAGCAAAATATCCTTTCCCCAAGAAATTAAGGGCAAGAATTCCCATGTAATCTTATAAAAATGGATATTGTGAAACTGCTTATTCAATCACAAATATATTTTGAGATTTACTTTAAGTCTTTCATTTTATGTGAAATGTCGAATTATTTGGGTATTTGATATTTTTCACATCACTTATTTATATGTCAAGTGATAGGAACAAGTGTGCGTTTCTTTGAAAGATATTGAGACTAGAGGGAAAAACCTATCACGCTTATCGTACTTGATAGTACTAAAATCATTTAGGTGAGGTTTTTAACACATCACAATACATAAGAGTTATATTTTGAGCCTAAAGGGTGGAAAGATGCATAATCAATTTCTGTTTAAGTCCATCTCAACTTTACCCAATCTCCATTGCTTCTTGTGTATTTGCTCATGCGTTCACTTATCATTTAACACATGAAGTTATCGAATACCCACTGTTCTAGAACCTGGAGATCCATGGGTGTACTGTGTTTTCCTTATTTAACTGTGACCTTATTTTTATCATATTTATATATCTTCTGTGCTCAGGACTGTGATTTACATGGTCTGATGATGGATTCTACTAGGTTGATGGTCAACAAATATTATTAAAGTGTCTACAGTGTGTTGGATACTAAACTACCTGGTGAACAATATCAGCTAAAATCATTGTCCGTGCTTAATAATACTTTATTACCTAAAGTTTGAGATAACCTAGTAGGAAGACACAAGTTATGAAGAGATGGCCAAGTTCTACACTGTGTTCTTTTGAACTCATTTTTAGAAAAATTTCTTCCAAGGCTTATCCTTTTTTGTGTGTGTTTTTTGAAAGATGGATGGAGTATGTAAGGATATAAAGGAAGGGCTCTTGACGTAGGGAGTATAGTCAATAATATTGTAATCTCTTTGGCAACACATGGTAACTAGATGTCTTGTGGGGATCGTGGGGCTTGGGGATAGCTTCGTAAGGTATCAAATCACCATGATGTACACCTGAAACCAATAAGATATTGTATGCCAGTTATACTTTATAAGAAATGGGGAGATATGGGGCGCCTGGGTGGTGCAGTTGGTTAAGCCTCTGACTCTTGATTTGGGCTCAGGTCATGATCCCAGGGTCGTGGGATCAAGCCCTGTGTCAGGCTCTGCACCGAGCATGGAGCTTGCTTAGGATTCTCTCTCTGCCCCTCCCCTGCTTGTGCTCACTCTCTCTCTCAAAATAAACAAATAAGCATTAAAAAATGTTTATAAAAAATGATGAGATATATTTTATAATTCACTATTAAAGGTTAAACAAAACAAATTTAAATAAATCCTCTTTCAAGAGGTTGGGATGATTAAAATGCTGTGCGGGGGGGGGGGAGGGGGGTGGTGGTTAGACAACAAATGAAAACAGTAGGAGGGAAAGGGCACACAGAGGAAGAGAGAGGGAGCAGCTGAGGTGGGCCCAAATGAAAAGTACAGAGTAGAAGGAGCTGCCTTATAGAGACAGTTGAGAGTCTGCTCAAGAGTCTGTTAGTCCTCATTTCAATCCACTGATTGCCTTCTTCTCCAGACTGTCAGACCCATAAAGGCTGTGACCCCATGTGTCTCGGTACATTCATTAAGTGAACGGTTAATAGTAAAGGTTTTGAAAATAAGAACTCTACAACTTATACATTTCTTTTTTTTTTAATGTTTATTTATTTTTGAGACAGAGAGAGACAGAGCATGAACGGGGGAGGGTCAGAGAGAGAGGGAGACACAGAATCTGAGGCAGGCCCTGGGCTCTGAGCTGTCAGCACAGAGCCCGACGCGGGGCTCGAACTCACAGACTGTGAGATCATGACCCGAGCTGAAGTCGGACGCTCAACCGACTGAGCCACCCAGGCGCCCCGCAACTTATACATTTCAAAACACATGATACACATCTTTCCCCCAAGTAGGACACCTTGCCCACCCCTAAGAGGACATAGTGAAGGTGTTCCACTATTTGAAATAATGAAATGCTGGAAAGAGTCTAAGTGCCCTGAATCAGGCAATGGATATATAAATTGTAATATATTCCCATAGTGTAGCATTAAAAAAATAAAGTACATATCTATATCTCTCAATTGGGATATATCTCTAAAATAAAATGTGTGAAAAAAGCATAGAATTATATGTACAATATAATACTATATACATGTATATATATATATATATACACACACATACACACAGCATATACACACACACACATACACACAGCATATACACAGACACAGTTTTATCAAGATGTAATTCACATACCATACAATTCAGTCATTTAAAGTATACAATTCAATGGTTTTGATGTTATTAATTTTTTAAAATTACAGTAAAATACATATAACATAAATTTTCCCATTAAAAAATTTTTTAAGTGTAAAATTCATTGACATTAATTACATTCACAATATTGTGCAGCCACTACCACTGTATTTTCCAAAACTGGTTCATTGCCCTAAACAAAAATTCTGTAACTATTAAGCAATAATTTCCCCTTATGCCTCCCTGCAGTCTCTGGTAATCACCAATTAACTTTCAGTCTCTATGAATTCACCTATTCAACATACCTCAAATAAATGGAATCATACAATATTTGTCTTTTTGTGTCTTGCTTATTTCATTAATATAATGTCTTCAAGATTCATCTATGTTGTAGCAGGTACCAGAACTTCATCACTTTTTATGGTTGAACTATATTCCATTGCATATATTACATACTATATTTTGTTTATTCATTCATCTGTTGATGGACACTTAAAGACTGTTTTCACCTTTTGGCTATTCTGGAAATGATGCATTGAAATTGGTGTACAAATATCTGTTTGAGTCCTTGCTTTCCATTCTTTTGGGTCTATACCTAGAAATGAAATTGCTAGTTCATATATAATTATGTTTAGCCTTTTGAGAAACTGCCAAATCATTTCATTGGTATATTTGTTAAAATACAAAATTACAAAACACTTCTATAGATAGATGATAGATAGATGGATAGATAGATAGATAGATAGATGATAAATATGTTTGGTGCACTGGGTAAACTGGAAGAACACTTACAGAAATTATTTTTGTCGTAAGGATGGGATACACATAAGGAGAGAGAAAAAACTAGGCTAGGAGTGATCAAAGGAAACAGTTTTATCTGTAATGCTTCTTTTATTTTTTAGAAGGGCTACATATACATACATTATTTGCAGAATTATCTTAAATAGTTAAGAGGAAAGGACATTTGATAAAATATAATCAGTTGTAAATTTGAGGTAGAAGGAATATCCATGTTACATTATTCTTTGTACCTTTTTTATTTTTTTAATTAGAAAAAGACAATTTTTTTGAGAGAGAGAGAGAAACAGAGAGAGAGAGAGAGAGAGAGAGAGAGTGTGTGTGTGTGTGTGTGTGTATGTGTGTGTGTGATTGGGGAAGGGGCAGAGAGAGGGAGAAAGAGAATCTTAAGCAGGCTCCACAACGGGCATGGAGCTCAGTCTCACAACCATGAGATCATGACCTGAGTCAAAATTAAGAGTCAGATGTTTAACTGACTGAGCCACCCAGGTGTCCCCAAAAAAGACAACTTTTTCTAAAATGTACATTATCACTTGATCCTCGTATTAAAACTGATGAAGGAGATAGGACCGTGATATTATCCTCATTGTGAAGGCAGAATTCTGAAAAGGACGGCGGTGGACCAGAACCAGAGACTAAGGCTCTGGGCTACTGGTGGGAGGGCTTGGTGAGGAGAGGGAAGCTGGGGAGGTGGGCACCCTAAACTCTTTGATGCAGTGTATCACATCCCCTGAATATACCTACTGAATTTTTCCCCCATTCTTAATGGTATGATGACATTTCTGCTTCGAAGCCCATTGCTTTTGTGGGGCAACATGGACGAAGAAAGGATAAGGTTCATTAAAGCAGAAAGATAGCATGATAAGAGAAAAGGCTGGGAGACAAGATAAGAACTGAGAACAGTGGCTAGGAAATGAGCGAAGTGGAGAAAAGAAGGGATTCTGAGGTCATGCAGATCAAAGAGACAGAGGTTCAAAGGGCCATTTGTAGCAGACCATTTGTGCCGTGTGAGAGATGAGATGTATTCTTCCATGTCCTGGTGTCCTACCAGTGCCCCTCACCCTTTCTCAGTTTTCACTACTTCTGTGCTAAGTGATTGAGTGGGCAGGTATGTGTGATGTGTATGTTGCATGTAAAGAAAATGAAGGACATGGCGAGTCTGAAAGAAATGTGGGATGTGAGATAAAAAGCCAGTTAAATTAAGAACAAATTATCATCTCTCTAAAGTAGAACAATTGTCGGCTGGCGTATCACTCACTATTGATCCCTGATCAGCATACATTGTCCAGAAATAATAAAATTAGAGAACAAAAATGTCCAAATTCCTCAAAAATATTTTTTTATGCACTTGCCCTGGAAAATAAACTTAATAGCTTTGTAACTAATTTGTACAATATAAGTCTCTTTTCTTTCTAATATCTTAAAGTTGCTAGTCCCGGAGAGATGAAAAAAATCAGAGATGAGAACTAAGAATGCTTTACTCACAAAAGGTATTCATTTTCAGTTGAGGGAATTACAATCTAAGAAGGAAAGGGAAGTTATCTGTGGCTATGAGTTCCATCTACACATTGCCACCAAATTCATTTTCCTCATGCCCAGTGTTGAATACATTTCTCTATTCAAATTTCTTTCCTTACAAAAGGAGTATATCCCAAAGGTATTTCTCAGAATCATCTTTACAAGTGTTTCTTAAGGAAAGAAAGTCCAAGATCAAATAGGTTTAGGAAGTGATGAGTTAAGAAAAATTTCTTACTGCAGAACTTAAAAAAAAAAAAAACACCAAACCTAATCTGAAGCATGAATCTCCAAGCAGTGGGACATTTCTGAAACTTATTTGACCAAGATATTCCCCTCTCTTTATTCCCCCTTCCCCAGCCCCAAGTCTATAACTTTTTATGGAATTAGAATTCTGCAAAACATAGTTTTGGAAACATTGACCTACCCTATGAGCCTGGATCCTGGAACCAGATCTCAGTGTAAGTGCCTTAAAACGTAACTAGCTCAATGATATTTAGCAAACAATTTAAGTTTTCCTGTGTCTGTTTGCTTACTGGTAGAATGGGATAATAACCTTCCCAGGGTTGTTGTGAAGATTTATTGAGATAATATATAAAAGTTTTGGGCACATAGTGAGTACTCAGCAAACAGTAGCTGTTATCTCATTGTTATTCTGGAATTTGAAACTTAACTTGCTTTTCCAGCCTTATGAAAAAAGCAGGAGCCAGAGTGGGAAATCTTATAACCCACAAGAAGTTAATGAAAGTAATGGAAAGGTTTTAAATAGGAATGAGTGGATTGAATTCTCCCACCCTTGCTAGGACAGCTGGTATGATCTCCAGAGGCTCATAATGCCTTGCCATTGTCTTAACACATACGAATCCTACTTCTCACTCAAGGTCCTACTTATCACTCAAGCCTCTTTCTTGACAATGTCCTCATTTACTCCCTCACTGGCAGTTTGCAATCATCTCTTCTTGTAAACTCTATAGCCTTTTTTCCCTGTATCTTTCTTCAGCACTTACCAGTTGCTATGACAAATGGAGTTGTTAATGTGCTGCTGTATTTACTTCCCTAACAAGCATCCTTTTAAGGGCAGGGTCCACATCTTGTCTCATCTTTGTAAGAGTAATACAGGGATTTGTAGTATTCACTACATACTTGTCAAATTAAAAACATGCTATCACCTTACAGTTCACAAAGTGGCTTTCAAACTACAACATCACTGTAAATAAATATAGAAAATTGATTTTCTCCAATTAGCAGAAATCTGTAAGTCTGGAGCTTTTTCCAAAAGTAGTTTCTATCAGAGCATTATTTGCTGCCCTCCTGTGTTTGATAAGAGTATTATTTTTTACCAGAACTATAAAAAAAAAAAAAAAAAAAAGAGTAACAGGCTCAATAAAATATATTTGGACTGCACTTTGTTTACTTTCAGAACCTTGAATGAATTTTTTCCCATACAAATTATTTCTCCTTTTCCCATTAAAATTATCTGCATTCAATACATTTCAAGCTACATTTTTTTACTTAGATCTATATGGTATATAAGAACTTTTCATATTGGTCTGATACTCCTACTAAATCTAATGTACTAAGCTTTTTATATTTCCATTTTTTTTTAATCTGAGACAAGAACTAATCTCAAACTATTCTAGTGTGACTTTTATATATTAGACCTGCTTGGGAAACTGTATATTTAAGACTGTACTTTGGAGTTAGAAAGACCTGGTTCAGATCCTGACTTAGCCACATAGTAATTGTATAACCTTGGGTAAATTTCTTGTCTGACACTTTTTCCTCTATAAAACAAAGGTAATACCGCTGAAAGATCACATATGATAAAACACTTAGCACATCATAAAAGCAATCAATATGTTAGCTATTATTACAATTTAGGAAGCATGTTTTCAAACATCTTTTTTCTTTAGAATTACCTATTTGGGTGAAGTTGAAGACTGCAAAAGGACATGAATTAGAATGGACCCAGTGTATTATCTGGATTAAGTTCTGTCTTTCCATATTCAACACTCAGTATTTATTGCACACTTGTGACGTGCCAGGCAGCATCCTAAACACTTGCCCTTGTACAACTTAACAATATAAATCCTACCACTTCAGGGGCACCTGGGTGGCTCAGTTGGTTAAGTGTCCGACTTTGGCTCAGGTCATGATCTCACAACTCGTGAATTCAAGCCCCACACCAGGCTCTGTGCTGACAGCTCAGAGCCTGGAACCTGCTTCAGATTCTGTGTCTCCCTCTCTCTCTGACCCTCTCCCACTCACATTCTGTCTCTCTTTCTCAAAAAGAAATAAACATTAACAAAAATTAAAAAAAAAAATCCTACCACTTCATGACATCTTTCGCTAAGTTATTAACTTTCTTTGAAATTCTTGCAGTTCTTAATTGTGCACATTACTTATTGGATTCTTTTTTTTTTTTTTTTTTTTTTTTTGAGAGAGAGAGAGAGAGACAGAGACAGAATGTGAGTGGGAAGGAGCAGAAAGAGAGGGAGACACAAAATCTGAAGCAGGCTCCAGGCTCTGAGCTGTCAGCACAGAGCCCGATGTGGGGCCTGAACTCAACTGCGAGATCATGACCTGAGCTGAAGTCGGACGCTCAACCGACTGAGCCACCCAGGTGCCCCTAGGTTCTTCATACAAGCTACCCCATACTATGTATCCAGTCCCTTCCTCTCTATCTCCAGTGCAGGTTGTCACCTCTCCTGGTTTGCTGTCTTGCCAAAGCCTCCAGTTAGGGATGGGGGCTCACCCTCATGCCACTTTGTAAACCTTTGTCAAGTTTTTTAAGGATGGGGACTTAAAACTTGAATCTCTCCTACTCTCGAACGTGAGCTGGGGGAAAAGGCATTAGTGTGGATACTTTTATTGGATTGCTGACAATCACAGTCTATTTTCTGTTACCCCACCTCAGTCTATTCTCAACACAGCAGCCAGAAGGATCCTCTGAAACAGTGCATTGTTTTCTTAGAAGTGATGTCTCTCTTCATTCATTTCTTGAGAAAATGCCTGCCAAATACTCAAGTCTAAATAACCATAGTTCAATCTACTGTCTGTTTTGTTTTGTTTTTTTTCCAAGCAAAAATGATGGGAAAGGATTTCAGGGAATCTGTGAAGTTAACACTTTTCATAATACTGAGGTTTGCCATTGCTAGCCACTTTAACATTCGTACAGATGATACAAAAGCAACAGAAAGTAAACTAGCAAATCTGCACGAATCAAGGTAGTGGCACCAAACTACTGGCAGTCTTCGTATTTTCCACTGCCACGCGCTCTCAATAAAAACAAACAAAACCACAAAGTCAACTCAGTTTCACTTAAAAATGTGCTCTCTGCAGTAAAAAGTAGTAATTTTATGAAATCTTAGTCCTTGAGGGCACATCTTTTGAAAGGTTCATGTGGCAAAGTTGGTGGTATGCGTAAAGCGTTTCTGCTGCTTCCAAAGGACGATGGTTTTCTCAAGGAAAAGCACTTATTATTTGAGTGACAAACTGAACTGGCTTTCTCCCCGCCCCCACTCAAGGAAAACCATTTTACTTGAACGCCTGACAAACCATAGTTACTCAGAATTGGGTATTCGGCAGACATTTTCTTGAAAATGAACCGAGTGGGCCTGTTGCTTCAAGGACAACAGAAGACAGGTTTTGCTACCAGTGATCACAGTGAAGCTATCAAGCAAAACTTAAAATTGTTTAAAACTTACACCATCACGGTGAGTTTTTCAGCTTCCCAATACCATGAGACTTTCCTAATGACATCAGTGGTGATATTAATAAATGTGATTTTTTGATGTATAACTAAATGTGTCAACATTGGAAGGCCTCTGTAACTCAGTGAGCCAATACTTTCCAAACAACAGATGCATGGTGTTACAAAATCATATATGGGTAAAGGATCCTTTCAGAGTTCATGATAGATAAATGAAGAATGAAACATAACAGAATTTAACATAACAGAATGAACAGAATGAAAAGTTCATTGATCAAAGTCCATAACTTTTAAGAAATTACCACTTGTTGGGGTTTTGCTAGAGAATTAAAGTAAAGCCACAATTATTTGAAAAGGCTATTAGAATATTCCTCCCTTACCACATATTTATGTGAAGTGGACTTCTCAAACTTCAACCAAAACTTCGTATCACAGGGGTGCCTGGGTGGCTCGGTGGGTTAAGCGCCTGACTCGATTTTGGCTCAGGCCATCTCACAGATCCAGGAGATCACGCCCTACGTCGGGCTCTGCACTGGCAACATGGAGCCTGCCTGGGATTCTCTCTCCTAATATTAATAAACATTCAAAAAAAACTTCATTATCACAAGACTTTGAATACAGAAGCAGATAGGAAACCCCAGTTGTTTTCTATTAAGCCACTGAAGACATCTGCAAAACTAGTTTTTTTAAAAAAAGCCATTCTTGGGGCGCCTGGGTGGCGCAGTCGGTTAGGCGTCCGACTTCAGCCAGGTCACGATCTCACGGTCTGTGAGTTCGAGCCCCGCGTCGGGCTCTGGGCTGATGGCTCAGAGCCTGGAGCCTGTTTCCGACTCTGTGTCTCCCTCTCTCTCTGCCCCTCCCCGTTCATGCTCTGTCTCTCTCTGTCCCAAAAAAAAAAAAAAAAAAAAAAAAAAAAAAAAGTTGAAAAAAAAAAAAAAAGCCATTCTCACTAAATTAGTTTTGGAAAAATATTAGTTATTTATTTATCTTTAAAAATATTTATTTTGAGAGAGAAGAGTGCAAGTGGGGAAGCAGTTGAGAGGGAGAGAGAATCTCAAGCAGGCTCTATGCTCAGCATGGGGCTTGCTAGATGCTGGGTCAATCTCATGCATGTGAGATCATGACCTGAGCCAATATTGAGAGTTGGGCACTCAACCAACTAAACAAACCACCCAGGCACCCCTTTCTAAAGTTTTTCACAAGGTTTTTTTCTAACATGTAATGGTTTTATTATTATTTTTACATGAATTAGTAAACCTTTTAAATTTTTGTTGTAATTTCTTATTTGGTTAGTATCAACAACTATAAGCCTCACAGACTATGGGTTGGGGGTGTGTGTGTGGCGGGTGGTCTTCAAGAATTTTTAAGAATGTAATCAAGTCCCAAGGCCAAATTGTTTGAGAATTGCTGATCTAAATTACATCAGATCACATTACTTAATAAAACCATTACTCCCAATGACTCCCCATTTCCCTCAAGTCCTTGCATTGGCCTACCAGGCTCTATTCTTATCTGTTCCTCCTCCATTACCAATCCCTCTATTCTTCCCCTTGCTCACTCCCTCCAGCCATATTTGCCTCTTTGCTGTTCTTCCAGTAAGCCAGACAAAACTTCATTATTAGGACCACTGCACTGACAGTTCTCTCTGCCTAGTAAGCAATTCCCGCAGTTTTCCACAGGGCTATTTCCCTCCCTTCCTTAAAGTCTTTGCTCAAGTGTAACCATCTCATTAGTCTAACATAAGCATCGTGTTTAAAACTGCAAACCTACTGCTACTCCCATCCTGCACAGCACCTTCTAATACTTGCCTGTTTATGTCTACAGTTTGTGCGGTCTCCCTCGCCCAAGTATAACATAAGCTCTAAAAGCATAGAGAAATGCCCACCACATAGAGCTCAACAAATATTTGTTGAATGCTGAATGATAGAACTCGTTTGACAGCCCGTTACTTTTCACAGTCCCAAGGATGCAACTTGCATGGATAGGAGTGGGCAATGCTAGCAAAGATTTTTTGAATGGAAGAAAAAAACGAGGGTGGGATACAGTGATCAGAAACCTCAATACTGAAGGCATTATGGGTCCGAAAAAACCTTTTGGAAGAAGTCAGGGCTGGGGAATATTATAAAGGTTGTGCAAGGTGGACTTAACTGCCTGGCAATGAACTGGCCCTGGGCTCAACCCCGCCACCGCTCATCCCCTTCTCCACTTCCCATACCTCCAGCCTCTCCCGTCTCCTACGAAACCAAAGTCCCCAGAGCCCTCCCTGGACCCCTCCACCCGAACACAAGTAGTCCACACCAAGTGACTGAAAAATTTCTAAACTTTATAGAAAAAGCAACGACAACAATCAACTAGCCAAAAACGAGCCTCCAAATTCCGTCTCATTCCAGTGCCTTCTCCCCTCTCTGGCTGGCTTCAGGATCTCTCCACCGTCTCAGTTCTCAGGGGTCCTGATGGTATCCCAGCGCTGTGTTCCAAAGGGTCCACAGGACGGCGGGTCAGGCGGGACGCCCTCGGGTAAGCACTTCTGCACTGGGAAAGCACGAGAAATAGGAGCCATGGAGAATCGGTCCACTTGGTACAGGAACAGGCGGGAATGACGGCAAAAAGGGAGGAACTCAGGAGATGCTCCCGCACAGCGGTCTCAGTTCTCCTCCGGCTTGTCGGCTGGTGGTCCGCAAGGCTGCAGCATTTTCTCCATCAAGTTGAAGCGGACTCGCGCTTTGCTCTCATTCTCCGCAATGGCAAAGTAGTTCAGAAGGTCGAAGTGGCCCATGTAGGAGCAGTAGGAGTCGCGGTGCTGGTTCACCAGCCATTCCCACTTGGTGGTGTCGGCGTGACCCGTGCCGATGTACTTGGACTGCAGGTGCTCCAGCTGACTGTGGATGGTGTAGCGGTCCGTCATCTCGCCGCTTTCCCTTTGCTCCCAGGTCAGAGGCCACAAATGAGAACCAACAGCTCTAGATTTTCACGCGGGAGACAGGCCGCGGCAGAGAACCTACAGGCCCGCGCAGTCGCAGACGAATGGCGTCACAGCGACGAAGTTGCGTGGACTCGCGGTCCTAGGGCTCAGAAGCGGAAGCGGCTGTGTTTTTGCCCTGCAATTGGAGTTGCCTAGGCGATACTACACGTCGGCCGCCCCCCCCAAAGAGAGCCCCGCCCCCTTCGTAGAGCGTTGCATTATGGTCCAGTTAGTGAGCCTTTTACTAATAGGGAGCTTTGCATGCTGGGACCTGTGGTCTCTGAGGGTTCGTGCACGTCCGTTTCTGGGAACGGTCGTCGCAGTTTACGAGGCCGCCGGCGGCCTAATGGAGTGTGGTGTAGGGGAGGTGGGGAGCATCCTTGGAGGTTGAGAGCTGAGAAGAAATGGGAAGCTCAAGTAGGACGGGGCCACAGGCAACTGTGAAAATAAAGTCGGTATAATTTTGGTTTCGGAACGAATGTGGCGGCGTGGCAGTCCCTTCACAGCCAGGGGTGGGTGACCCAGAAATCAGTCGCCGCCGAGTTCTGGCCCCAACTCTGTGTCGTGTAAGCTATGTGGAGTGAACGTTATTTCAACGTTTGCAGGGCCGCCGTTTCCTGCCCGGTGACCGAAGTGCTAAACCAGTTCTGACACGTTCCGGCTCCTCCCCAAGCCCCTCCTTCCTCTCCGGTTTCTTAATTTGATAGTTTCCCTAGTCTCCCTCCAGCCCCTCGCCCCACCCTACACACCCCCGCCTGTATTTCTCAACATTCCGTGCAGCTCGCCTGTCCAATTCTTTGTACTAGCTGTTCCCTCCGCTCGGAATGCTTTTGTTCCCTTGGCTAACGACTTCTCTCTTTAAGTCAGCTCAAAAGCATCTCCTTGAAATCGGCTTTGGCCACGCCAGACAGATGTAAATTGTGCCTCCTTTTCGCGTCTTGTCCGTCTCTCTTCATGTTTTCGCTTTATATGCTACTTTTTGGTTTAAGAACTTCCTCCTGTGAATTCAAACTCTTGGGAAAAGTAGTTTACGTTTTCGATGGTATCTTTTGTCACATGCTTCTTTTATGTTATCTTTTTATGATATCCTCATGGGCTGGCAGAGATTGTATTCTCGAAAAACATTCGATGAATGGATAAACAACTGTATGGAAGCCAAATAGAAGGAATTTTTTACTGGGAGAAAGAGAACTTTAAAATAGTTTTATTCTGATACAAAATCCCAGCTATGTACAGATGAGAAAGTCTAGAGATCTAATGTACAGCATGATGACTGAAGTTAATATTGTATTGAATGTTAGAAATTTGCACAATAGATTTCAGGTGCTCCGAACACGCACACACACACAAAGGTAACTGTTAAGAGATGGATATGTTAATTAGCCTGACTATAGTACAATCATTTCATTATGTATACATATCAAATCATGTTGTACACCTGAAACATAATTTAAGTTTTATTTTTTAAAAGATTTAAAGGAAAGAAAATGACAAAAAAATGTTCTTTATGGGATCAAATGCCTGTGCCAAAATGAATAAAAAAAAAAGTCTTACTCTGTTTAAGCTATTATAATAAACATCTGTGGATTCACCATCCAGATATATCAAAGCTTGCCATTTTGCCATTGTTTCCAACGTTGTTAAATAAACATGAAAGTTCTCTGTGTTCCTCTCCCTAATCTGTTCACTTCAGGAAACTAGCTTGAATTGAGAGTTAATCTTTCCTGAGTCTGGTTGTTTGTTTTTGTTTTTTAATTGCTGAAAGTTTGTGTATCCAAGGTGTTATTGGTATGCGTGTTTTGAAACTTTACATAAAATGACACCCTGTGGGTATTTTCCCTCGTCAGAATCCATGTTGATATATGCAATTTTAAAAATTATTTTTTTAATGTTTATTTTTGAAAGAGAGAGCGAGAGCAGGGGAGGGGCAGAGAGAGAGAGAGAGAGAGAGAGAGAGAGAGTGAGAAGGAGACACAGAATCTGAAACAGGCCCCAGGCTCTGAGCCAGCAGCATGAAGCCTGATCTGGGGCTGGAACTCACAAACTGCAAGATCATGTTAGACGCTTAACCCATTGAGCCACCCAGACACCCTGATATATGCAATTTTAATGCATTTTTCCTGTCATGTAGTATGCTATTGAATTAATATACCATAATATATCCATTATCTCAATAATGGACATTTAATTTTATATTTTTGACATAAGAAACAATGCTGCAATAAATATTCTTGTACATATATTCTTATACACATGAAGGAGTTTCTTTAGGGAATCATATATACAGGTAAAAATTTGTTGAGATAGGGATGAGTGTCTTCAAGCTTTGCTAGTTATTGCCAAATTGTTGTCCAAACTGGTTATACCAATTGGTTCTGCCAAGAAGAGAATGAGAATTCCTTTTGATCCACATCCTTCCCAAAACTTGGGGTCCTCAGACATTTAATATATATTTTTTTAATTCAATGGGTGGAGCGGAATTTCATTGTCTTTAATTTGCAATCCCTGCTTACTAGGGAGATGGCATGTTTTTTATGAGTTTATTGGCCCATTATATTTCTGATTTGTGAAGTGCATATTCATATTCTTTGACAATTTTTTTTATTGGGATGTTTGTCTTTTTCTTACTAATTTTTTAGGAGATCTTTGTATATTCTGGATACCAGCCTTGCTAGTTATATGCAATGAAAATATTTTTTTCCAGTCTCTAATTCATCTTTATAGTTTCTTTATGATAACTTGTAAGAGGTTAAGTTTAAAGTAGTAAAATGTGTCAGCCTTCCTTTATGGTTTGTGCTTTTTGCAATTGGATTAAAAAATGAAATGAAGCAAAACACTTTTTTACCCTAGGGCCATAAAAAATAGTTTATTTTATTCTAAAAGGTTTATAATTTTGACTTCTATATTTTGAAATTTAATCTACCTGAAAGTTTTGATTTGTTTGGCTTTAGGGATCTAATTTTCAAATATTTTCCTATATGGCTAACTAGTTCACAGTGATAACCATCATTCATTAAATTGTACAACTTTTCCCTACTCATCTTTAATGCTTCTGTTGTATATGCACAGATCTGTTTCTAAGTATTCTGTTCCATTAGTCTCTTTGTCTATATGCTCATTGGTAACACGGTAATTATTATAATTTTTTAAATTTTTTTGAGATGGTGCTTATTATACCTTTATAATGTCTTGATACCTGGCAGGGTGAAACCTGTACAATTTCTTTTTTTTTTTTTGGAAATGTCTTAACAATTCTTGATCCTTTGCTCTTCTGCATGAATTTAGAATTGTCAGTAAAATCCACATGGAAATTGTGATTGAGTAGTCAAAGCCACAGAAATTAATATTATTTCCATTTCATTAAGAATGATTCTAAGAGGGCGCCTGGGTGGGTCAGTTGGTTAAGTGTCTGACTTTGGCTCAGGTCATGATCTCACAGTTCACAAGTTGGAGTCCCGCGTTGGGCTCTGTTCTGACAGCCCAGAGCCTGGAGCCCACTTCCAGTTCTGTGTCTTCCTCTCTGCCCCTCCACTGCTCACACTCTGTCTCTCTCTCTCTCTCTCTCAAAAAAAAATGAACATTAAAAAAAAAAATTTTTTGTAAAGAATGATTCTTTAAAAAAATTTTTTTTTAACGTTTATTGATTTTTGAGATGGAGAGAGACAGAGCATGAATGGGGGAGGGTCAGAGAGAGGGAGACACAGAATCTGAAACAGGCTCCAGGCTCTGAGCTGTCAGCACAGAGCCCGTCGCAGGGCTTGAACTCACGGACCACGAGATCATGACCCAAGCCAAAGTCGGCCGCTTAACCAACTGAGCCACCCAGGCGCCCCTTAAGAAGAATGATTCTAAGGATATGAGAGAATTCCTCAAATTCAAAGGCCTTTAGAACTAGATGGAAAAAACTGAGGTTTGATCGGGGTTGGGAGGGCAGGGAGGGTGAGTGACGGGTATTGAGGAGGGCACCTGTTGGGATGAGCACTGGGTGTTGTATGGAAACCAGTTTGACAATAAATTTCATATTAAAAATAAATAAATATTTGGAAAGAAAAAAAAGAACTAGATGGAAAATACATTTACATGTAGTAATTAACAGCTAACGTATATTAATTTGCTGGGGCTGCGCAAACAAAGTACCACAGATTGGGTGCCTTAAGCAATAGGAATATATTCCCTCACAGTTCTGGAGACCAAAAGTCCAAGATCAAAGTGATGGCAGGGTTGGTTTCATTCTGAGGCTTCTTTCCTTAGCTTACAGATGGCCATCTTCCCTCTGTGTTCCTCTGTATATCTGTGTCCTAATCTCCTCCTATAAAAAGACTAATAAGGCAGACAGCCTCCCCTCTCCTATCCTGCCTGCCACTCCCTTGCAGTATATTCAATAAACTTCTCTAAAAAAAATAATTAATTTAAAAATTTAATAAAAAGGCCACTCATATTGGATTAAGGTCCACGTATATGACCTTATTTTATATAAAGGCTCTTTCTCCAAATGTGGTCATGTTGAGTTATTGGGGGTTAGGACTTCATCATGAATTTTGGTGGGGGGACACAATTTAGTGGTAATGGTTTTATACAATAATGAGGAATATGTAAGAAAACTTGTTCCTTTTTACATATTTGTAAATTTAATTAGATTTGTGAAACCAGTTTACATGAAAAACCTTTATTTGTCCTCAGACAATTGCAATATTTACAAGGAGAATGCAACATATTACATTAATAAATGTGGTTTAAAATGTTTAAGAGTCAAAACTTGGAGTGGATCTAAATTTTATCCAAAGGCCTATTAAGAGTGATTGTGAAATTTTGCTAGACTTATGAGTGGTTTAGGATTAAAAAAAATTTTTTTAACGTTTATTTATTTTTGAGAGAGAGAAAGAGCGCAAGCAGGGGAGGAGCAGAGAGAAAGGGTGACGCAGAATCCAAAGCAGGTTCCAGGCTCTGAGCTGTCAGAGCCCAACACGGAGCTCAAACTCACGGACATTGAGATCATGACCGAAGTTGGATGCTTAACTGACAGGCGCCCCATGAATAGTCTAGGATTTTTAACTGAATTTACAAGCTTAAGGAAAAAAGGCAGGTTTTTGATTTATAACTTTAATAAACTAAAGATTAAGTTTTAAAATCTAAACAAATCTCTGGATGATATCATTTCCCCAAATGACCCTTAAAGTCACCAAGAAACCTTCCATTTAACAAGACCAGCTTGCAAATAACGCAAAAACCCTGCTTCAATTTGAATTGTAATTAAATTAATTTTAATTTAATCTATTTGGAGAGGATTGTCATCTTAACTATATTGAGCTTTCTTATCTATGCACATAGGAAGCATTACATTTTGTTTTTTACTTCTACTTTTTTTACTTCAAATAAAGCTTGGACAATTTTCCCCATAAAGGTCTTTCACATCTTCTGTTAGATTTATTCCCAAGTATCTGCTATATATACTTAAAGATGTTCCTTGTGACCTACTAAGGAATATCACAATTTCTTATGCGTATTGGCAATAAAGAATTTTGGTCTGTAACCAGTGACCTTGGAGAAGGCATGGGAAGACATTCCAGGAGAGCCTTTAATATTTCCTGACCCAAGATACTATTATTACCTCAAGTCAATCCTGCCTGTTAGTTACATCTATGTAACTATCAAATACCATCTTATAATTTGGCATTTGAGTAAGAAAAATATGCAAGAAAAGATTCTATTGGAAAAGACTATAGAATTAAAAATGCATAAGGAAAATAAAAAGTATATATACATTTTTAGACAGAATTATATTTTGTGTATTTTTTAAGTCTGGAAATGCAGGTAGTATTTTATCTTTTCATTTTCTTGGTCTTGTGCTAATGACTTTAAATATTTTAAAAGTCATTTAATATTTTGAATAGCCAAGGCATCATTCAAAAACAAAAAAGTATACAAAGGAATGCAGTTTCTAACATCTACCCATTTCCATCCCCATCCTCAGTAAGTAACCATTGTTATGTGTATCTTGTATATCCTTCCAGAGACTTTTTTTAGTGGAGGTATATAGGCAAACACAAATATATATGATATTTTACTCCTTTTAAAATGTAGATGGTAGCAAAGTGCTTTTTTTTTATGTATCATGGAGTACATGAAAGAGCTTCCTCATTCTCTCTTTTTGGTCTTGTTTTACAGCTGTATAATATTTCATTGTATGGATATATCGTTCTCTAACCACCCTCTTCTTGTCAAATGCCTTCTATACCCAGAAATTACATTTAAATTTATTATTGCAGAAAAATATGAATTTCAAATTGACATGAGATAAAGTCACATTTCCTTTGGTGAAAAATTATTTTAGCTACCATTTTTTTGTCTGTAAGCAAGTTTAAAATATTATAAAGATTTTCAACACGTGCAGTGTTGATACCACATTTCACACTAGGGGTCGCCAAAACAGTACTTAACGCCAACAAATAGGTGGATGATTGAGAACATTTTGTAAGTAGGGACCGGAGTTTCTCAACCACAATAAGAGGGAACTGTACCTGTGACTGAGATGCTGAAGGCAAAACTTTGGTTTGTTGTATCCTCAAAGGCAATAAGACTCTGATAATTTAGGAGGAAAATAAGCAGTCCTTCCTTTCTCATCATGCAAATTTTTTACTTTGGGGTTTTATATTTAATTGGATTAAACAGGAATGGGGGGCCTGGGTGGCTCAGTCAGCTGGGCGACTGACTTCAGCTCAGGTCATGATCTCACAGTTTGTGGGTTCAGGCACACATCGGGCTCTGTGCTGGCAGCTCAGAGCCTGGAGCCTGCCTCAGAATCTGTGTCTCTCTCTTTCTCTGCCCTTCCCTCGCTCACACTCTGCGACTCTCTTTCTCAAAAATAAATAAACATAAAAAAAAAAAACAGGAATGGGGAATTTAGGTGATATAGAATTTAGGGAATTTTTAAAAAGAAGGTTGCTAGACATATTTTCCTGTGATTAAAAATGTCTTTATCTTCAGGTTTTCATTTCTGGCTATCCTGGGTTTCATGTATCTGAGCAGATCTAGAACTCAATTTTTGAAGGGTTTTGCCTCTAATTGGGCATATATTTCAAAAGCCTAAAGTGTACTGTATCTTTTTTATAATTGCTCCTGGGGAAAATATGATCACCACAGACATGCATTCTATAACTCTTCATTTGAGATTTAATAGGTCATCCCTCTCTGTTCTTTAGTGATTACATTAAATCACAAGCTGGTGCAATTTTTGAACAAAAATTTCTCTGGAGAAATTTCACAAAGGAACTTTGAAGTATTATATACATATTCCATTCATTGCAGTGATATGAAATCTTGCAGCACTAAGATTAGTGATTGACATATCAGAGACACTAAATTAATATTTATTGGATGAATGAATGAATGAATGAATGAATGTTTGTGACAATGTCTTGAGTGACAGCAAAGGATTGGAAGCAACTTTAGTGCCAACAATAAAGGAATAATTACATAAATTATGGTGTAATCTGGGTACATATGACTCATTTCACTTGAATGTAATTTCCTTTGAAATATGTAACTTTTTTCTCCGTTATATTAGAATAATGATTTACCCATTGTTGGAACTCCATAAAAACTGTTGAATTATAATACTGTCTTCCTGCTGGTATTAGGGAGATACCCAAAATCTCAAAACATCTCCCAGGAGTTGGGATTAGCCACCTCGAAATTCCACCATTCTCTACCCTAAGCTTAAAGAGATGTGGATGCGGGGGGGGGGGGGTGGCGGGCAATATTTTCTTTGGCATTAATGGCAGAGACCTATGACAAAGCTTTACAAAACTACAAATATACTAAATTTTAACTGTTATAGGGTTGCTTCAGTTGCAAGGAACAGTTTTTTCATAGCTGAGCCAGGTCCTTGAACATCAGTAATCACAAATTAGAATATGGAATCTAAGAACAAGAAGTGATGGGACTGACCATATATGCAACATTTCAAGTATCCAATTAAAAAAATTTTTTTAAAGCTTTAATTTATTTTGAGAGAGTGAGCACAAGTGGGGGAGGGCCAGAGAGAGAGGGAGAGATAGAATCCCAAGCAGGTTCTTCACTGTCAGTGCAGAGCCTGATGCGGGACTCAGTCCCACAAACCATGTGATCGTGACCTGAGCCAAAATCAAGAGTCACAACTGAGCCGCCCAGGCGCCCCTCAAGTACCTTAAACACATGATTCCTTGTAGTCTACCAAGAGTGAAAGTCGTAGGTGAAACTGGAGGAAAGGAGATGAGCCTATACTTTCCTTTGACTCGAATCTGAGCAAGTGTAAGGTATGCACGGTTCCTAGGGAAGCTTTAATGCCTCTTGGTTTTAAATCAACGACGGGGAAGTTGTTCGCTTTTGACGTTTTAGAACAGGTATGTGTGTAAAAGAGAAGTGATGACATCCATATCAGTCTGGCCTCTTTCACTTTCCACAAGTTGCTCATCAAACAGAACATGTATCAAGATCTCTCTGTGTATTTTTGTGAACTTATTCATTTGTAGCTTATCTCCTTCATGTGTCACCTAGGAGTGTTTCCTAACGTAGAGGTCTCCAAAGGATCTGTGTTGATATGGTGTGTACAGTGGCCCCAAAAAGAAAATGACACAGAAGCTACTTCGTATTTTTAATGCTGCTGACTTGTTTCTAGTATCTTAAGGCCAAACAGGAATGTGGGGGGTGGGACACATTGGCACACGCAGCCGTGGCAAAGCACTAATGGTGCCACTGGCCCGCCGCTTTCCCTCATTTTTTCTTCAGTTTACGGAAACCACTGTGCAAATGCAGTTTCAATTCTCTCCACTTCCAACTAGGTATCTGCCTCTAAAGTCTCTCTTGTAAAGAAATTCTAACATTACGGCCACCGAGAACTGCTCTAATAAGTTTCAGTAAGTTAACGGCCTTTGTGGTTTGAGGAACTGATTTGTTCTGTTCAGATATAAAAATATTTCTGAAGTCTCATCTTTGGAGCCCTCAAGACAGCTAAATGCTTTGGTATACTTCCCCCCGCCCCAAGATTTTTTTCTTGTTAAGCAATCTCCACACCCAACGTGGGCTTGGAACCCACCACATCCCCAAGATCAAGAGTCACGTGCTCCACTGACTGACTGAGCCAGCCGGGCACCCCATATACCTTTTCATTTCCCTTGATTTGCTAGGATAATCTTTGTACTTGGCTTCACAGCTTTACTTGAAAAGGATAGAAAAGCAACTGCAGTTCTGTCCTAGTTTTAGTGCAGTTTTGCCCCGAGACCAAGACAAGAGTGGGCCTTGTCCCGGGCCCCCTTACTTCAGGGGGTCTTGCTATGGCTTTCCACTAGCTCCACCCTCCCAAGAACTGAAAAGTCCATAGGTCAAGGAGACATATTCATCCATGCCCCCACTTCCCCAATCCCTGGCTCAAGCACACACTGACAAAGATTTGAAACACAAGTTCCACGTACAAACGGCCCCAGGCCCAATTCTTAACTGGGATGTTTGCCTTGTGAACTCAGAGAGGCAGGTTGAGAAATTCCATCTGAAGAGTTTGAGTTTAGATGCCACGTAATTTAGAGATGATTTTTATTTTTTTAATTTTTTTTCAATGTTTATTTATTTTTGGGACAGAGACAGAGCATGAATGGGGGAGGGGCAGAGAGAGAGGGAGACACAGAATCGGAAACAGGCTCCAGGCTCTGAGCCATCAGCCCAGAGCCTGACGCGGGGCTCGAACTCACGGACCGCGAGATCGTGACCTGGCTGAAGTCGGACGCTTAACCGACTGCGCCACCCAGGCGCCCCTAGAGATGATTTTTAGAAAGACCCGGGTGCCACCTGTAGATTATCTTGCACTTACACTTCTCCAGGTTCCCATTCAGTCTCAAATTTCTTACTGGCCAGTATCTTAGATCATAAATTACATACTTAGTAACAATGACTTGCTCCAGGTGATAACCTTAGTTCTCCTGAAATGAAACTTCTTATCACCTTCAATGCTAAAGCTGCTTCATTTAGAAGGTGACTGACTTTTCAATCAAAGGAAGATCTATAATACAAGGATGATGAATTAAATCATATAATTAGAATTAGTATGTTAGGTTTAAGAATAGCCTGTCGATGTATGTTAAAGTGTTTGTAATATTTAAAAGACTTTGGCATTTTAGATGATCTGACGGATTAATGTTGTGATTCTATTTATTTAAAATGTGTAACTGACTTGTAATTTCAAATTTAAAAAAGAATGTGACCAAGTTTGTAAGTGGCATTCTAATATTTAAAAGAAATGGCTTTAGCAAATGTATAAGTTAAATATAGATTTGTAAGAGCCTTTGAGGCGCTTTGGAACAATTTTCTTACTGGGAGCGTGTGCTTGCTTGGTCAGAAGTTTTGAAGCACTTAAAAGTAAATCAAACACATGAAACCCAATAATTCAGTGAAGTCAAGTTGCTGGATACAAAATCAACATAAAAAAAGTAACGATGTTTCTGTATTTCAGCAAGAAGAAAATAAAATGGTCCCCACACAAATGGATACTTGATATATGACAGAGGCATATTACAGGGAGGAGGGAGGAAAGAAAATCTACCTAATAATAGTGCTAGGATAACTGTGCAACATGTAAGAAAAAAATGAGATTGGACTTCTAACTCACACTGTACACAATAGTCAATTCCCGGTGCATATGAAATCTAATATGAGGCCAATTATGAAGTTATTCAATATAGGAGAATATCTTCATGACTCTGAGGTAGAGAAGGGTTTCTTTAATGAGACAAAAATGCACTAAATATAAAAGTTAAAATTAGGAGGGCTGAGGGAGGCTTTCAGCAGAAGGCAACATGTTCAAGGGCTAGAAAGAGTGGCTGGCCAGCTCCAGGGCTGTGAAGCCTTCAGGGGGAGAACTGAGCAATTTTTTGTAAGTCCAGAAGAAGCTGTTCCTTCAAGTAGGCCCAAGAGGAAGGCATCTAATATTTTTGGACCAGTTGAAGAACCTCAGGACATACCTGCAAGGACAAAAATCCCTGGAAGGAGAAGTATTATTTTTTGAAAAATCAGTGGTGTCTGAACCCACCTGGTGGGAAGACCAGTGATGTTTTTGGGTCCTCAATCCCTGACACTTCACCCTTGGCACAGCCAATCAAACCCAAGGATCCTGTTCTCTTATGTGAAGGAGAAGACCCTCAAATGGACCTGAAAGCTGCAAGGAGCTCCTCCTGCAGAGAAGAGCCAAAAACAGGCGTCCCCTTTCAGTTGCCTCGCTGACTGTGGAGCCAAGAAGCACTCATTCTATGTACTCATTCCCTGTAACTGGCTCTATCAGGTACTTCCTGTCTCCATTAAATGGTTTGCAGTTCAAAAGTTGTTGAAAAAAAAAATGTAAAAAAAAAAAAAAAGTTGTTATCGGAAAGGTGTTTAGATTCCAGGACATTTTTTCTCCATTAAAAAACGTCATATATGGTGGTTTTGCTTTTTAAGTCCAAACACACTAACTTGCTTGACTTATAATGAAATGTTCTAATGGTAGAAATGAACTACCATTTATAATTATGTTTTTTTTTAATATATAAAAAATAATTTGTGAATTCCAAATTGGATTGCCAAGAAGAAACTTGGACGTTGTAGTGCTGGCTCTTGTGGTCCCTCACGTCCCCAATCCCCTGCCATCCGCCAAATAGGAGGAAAATGCTCTCTAGTTCTCTCTGCTGACAAGGAATTTGGGGTGGAGATGGGGGAAACCAGAGATAGGAATAGAAGCTTTGGGGAATGGGGAGAACATGAACTATAGCAAGAGCTTCTCAACAGTAGTGACAGAACTCTTTCTGTTCCTTTCTCCCCATCTTTTCCTGCTTTCTTTCCCTCCCTGAAGCTGGAGGAGTGGGTTCAGTGTACAGTGTACATGGGTAGTTTGGTCACCTGCGAATCTGCTGCATTTGTATTTAGAAAATGTTCTTTACACTGAAGACTACCTGTATTTGGAAGATTAAAAAGCTCTTAGCATCCTTTTCTCAAACTCTAGTCTGCATTGAGAAATTATTAGTCTCTGTATTTTTATTAAGCCTTGAAACTTTTAAAAAGTTTGGCATACGTTTTTTACTAAAGCTATATCAAAAGAAAAGCAGCAAACCTGTACTCACATCACAATATAATTTTGATAGAAATGTTTTGTTATTTTTACAAAGTGGAACTGGCTATAACAGTTGAATGAAACTTAGCACTCATGTACTCAAAAAAAAAGTCAAGATTAGTACATTTAATTACATAAAAACAAAACACTTCTGTTTATAAAAAAATATGATTAAAAGAATAAAAATACTAGCCATAGACTGGGAGAACCCATTTACAGCCTACGTAAACAATCACCACCATCACCAACAATAACAAAAAACTTGTTTCTGAACACATAAAGTACTCTTTAAATTTGGCTTTTTAAAAAAGGGGCAGAAAATACAATAGAAAAACAGATAAATGACTTGATTATGCATTTCACAATAGAGATTATCCAAATGGCTAGTAAACATTGAAAAGTTTAATAAACAGAGAAAAGTTAATTAAACCAATGAGATATCACTGTACCCCTACCATATTATCAAACTTTAGGTTTTATAAAGCCAACTATTGGTGAAGAATTCTAATTTTTGGTAGGAACGTACTATAAATTGTACAACTTCGGAACATTTAGAAATGACACTTCTTGGGCCCTACCCCCAATCTATTGAACCTACTGATATGTGGGGATGGGGTCCAGTCATCTGTGTTTTAACAAGCCCTCTAGACGGGTCTGATGAATTGTGTGCATGTATACTTAACTACACATCGACAAGAAAGTTCATAGCAGAGTTATTCATAATGATCCCAGAAAGGAAACAGCCTTTATGTCTATCATTAGTAGAACAGGAAATTCATTTTTAATTTGGGAATAAAGGAAGTATCTTTATAAACCCAGAGTTGGGAACAAGTAGGAGAGCAAAGGCAGGAGTCACAAGAGAAAATAGTTTCAAGGAATAAGTTGAAGATCAGGTAAAATATAACTGGGGAGGTTATTTGAGGTGGAAAAGAAAAGTCTTTCTCAGAGATTAGAGAAGGAATGCTAAAATTTTACTCAAGGGAGAACAGGAGGAATTCAAGGAGTTTTTTTTCATCCATGAGAGTATCTATTTCTTTATTTGTTAGGAATCAGGGTTGGATGCAGAAGGGAAGGGATGGGTTAGGTGGCATGAGAGTTATGAAGGTTTGAAATATCTTATGAGCAGCCTGGCTTAAAATGTTGAGCAGCCCAGTTCTAACTGCACATTTGGAACCTACTGCAGTGGGTTCAGGAATGATAAAATTGCACAGAACTGCTTCATACAGGGCTCGTTTCTGTTATCTCTCTGGCACTTACTCATATTCTTCACCCAATCTTTGTAAACTAGTTATTTCAAATGGTTGACTCTGTTGAAGAAGCAAGTGGCATTTCTAACACTCTTAACACAGTGTTACATTTTGTAACAGGTGCTCAATAAAAAAATTAAATCAGTGATGGAAGGTTAGAAAATGGTGGCTAGCACACCAGAGTGAGTGTGACTCAATGAAAGAGGAAGGTCTTTGGAGATAAACAAACAAACAAACAAACAAAAAAGGTGTTTTTTTTTTTTTTTAATAATAGTGACTCTACAGCTTAACAGTTGTTCTGATTCTGGGAAAGTGCAATTCTCAGGACAGGCCCCTTAGAATCTTTTTTTTTTTTAATGTTTAGTTTTGAGAAAGAAAGAGAGACAGAGTGTGAATGGGGAGGGGAAGAGAGAGAGGGAGACACAGAATCTGAAGCAGGCTCCAGGCTCTGGACCATCAGCACAGAGCTCAACGTGGGGCTCGAACTCATGAACTATGAGATCATGACCTGAGCCGAAGTCAGATGCTTAACCAACTGAGCCACCCAGGCACCCCAGGTCAGGTCCCTTAGAAGCACAGCCACATGTGGGGATTCTTGGGTAAGTAATCCCACACTTGGTGAGGGAGTAGTCTCAGGAGAAAGGCAGGAAGAGGTATGGTAAGGCAGGGGGAATAAGTGCAGCTTTGGCTGATCCCACAGGAGATGATGGAGCTCAGACTGCTCATCTCATCTTGAAACAAGAGGGTCTACAGTCAGTATTTCCATGCCAGTCAATTATTGGAATGGGCTATCCATCCTAGGGAAGACAACTTCCCAGGCAAGGGACTTCTGCTTGGCTAAGGTCAGTTCTCCAGAAAACTAGCCAGCTGTGGGCCTTTAAAACTCAAAATTCCCAGCAGCCTAGGGATCAGTGCATTGCCTGGTTAAGGATATCTGGACAACAACAGCATCTACTACAGTCCACCCCTTATACTACTTAGCTCTACTTCCTTCTTACCAGGTACTTACAATTTCGGGAAAACTAAGAGGAGAAGGATCAGTGGATCAAATGTAGCTTCCCACTGTTGCAATTGGTCCCAAGTCTGTAACTGATATTTATCATCTCCCTTCATCACCACACACTCCAGATTCTCCTCCCCTCCAGCTATCATTTATGTTGGTCCAGGTTGCTTTCCTGGTAGGCTGATGTCGACTCTCATATCATACAGGTTACCTACAGGTTACCCTACTATTATTGGGCTGTGGTTGCTGTACTTCTGGGTATAAGAAAACCAAGGGACACTTTAGTAGATTACGTGAGTGCCCAATATATCAGGTTCTTATGATGATAAGGGTCAAGTAACCCTAACAATATGGTAACTCCTTTCCTTGCTGGCAGGTCTACAGCAGTCATAGCTTTAAGTTTAGTGGTTGTCTTATTGTGTTCCTTGGTGGAAGCATCCCCTCTGGGAACCAGGACATTTAGATTCACAAAGCCTAAAATTGTGAGGGGTCACAGGAAATAATGGTGGGGCCATTCTGAGTTTTATTCATTGGTTCCAAGACCTATGTATTCTACTTAATGGGAACACAGCTATACAGTGGCTGATGGCTTAAGATCTATTCTGCATCCTAAAGGATAATGCTCTGTCCTTTGCCTTGGCTGTACATTCAAGATGCTATTGCACTGTTCTTTCAGGCTGGCAGTTTCTGGGTGGTGCACATACATGATCTATAATAATATGCCCAATGCCATACTTCCTCTACTACAAAGAAAGTAAAGATGATGTTAGATGCAATCCCATGTCAGGTTATCATATGCTTTATGAATCTTCACATAGTGGTGATAGCTGAGGCAAAAAGGGTAGGAAAAATCCATATCTGGAATAAGTGTCTATCCCATTCAAGATAAAATGGGGGAACCTCTAATATGTCATCCATTTAGAGAATTAAAGTGAAGTTCTGTGGGCAATTCCAGGTGGCCTGGATCCCTTTGGACCATTATGGCAAAGAATTAACAGAGAATTAATATAGCATTGGGGCAAGACCATGAATGTATCTATCTATCTGTTATCTATCCTGTGTGATTGCAAACTGTTTCTGATTCTCATTCTGATAGGTATAAGACAGATAGATATAGACAGAGCTGGAAACCATACATACACGAGAGTATGTGGCAATCTGTTATAGTAAATACACTGCATCTAATATGACAGATGCAAATGAGGCTACTACTTGGATAAGTTTGTAGGTACTCAATGGCATGCTGATTCACCTGTTAGGCCAGAATGGTGGATTAAATGTGGGATATAGTGAGACCCATCACCCCTACATCCTAAATGTAAATTGTTTTTGATTTACAGTCTTGGCCGAGAGTCGAGGGTGTATTTTCAGGGACTTCTACTTGTCCTTCTTACTACTACAACTCTTATTCTACAAATCAAGGAACTAATATGAAAGTTCTGTAAAATCCTAATGTGCCCGTTCCAGTTATACATTCAGAAACTGGGGGAACGATCTCTGTATGGATCTGTGGATCAGTGAACATGTGCACGTGGCTAGGTGTCTGTTAATTACTCGACCCTCACATACTCCAACTCTAACCAGGGAGTCAGAAGGTGCCTTTGGTCTCTAGATATTAACATCAATTCAGACTCTATATCAAATAGTCCTTTAAAAAGCCATTCGTTCCCCATTTCCAGCGCATGGCTACCTTAATATATTGCCATAAGACTCTTTGGGGAAAAATTAGGGGACTCACTACTGTACACACTTGCCATGATGTTTCAGGGTCCTTCCTCATGTGGACCTAGACTTTTTTCAGTCAACAGAGATATTCTGGAGTGGGTTTGAAAACTGGGTTGGGTGAGAAAAATGGGAAAGGGATCATGGCTTTCCATTGGGGCAGCTGGCCAGTCTTCTGCTCATCTATTCTTGATCTCTTTTGATTATATACATTAAGCAATATCCTTGGTAGAAGTACATCTACGTTACTTCTTTTAACACCTTATTCTTTATTTTTAAAAAATATTTATTTATTTATTTATTTATTTATTTTGAGAGAGAGAGGCAGAGAGACAGAGAAAGAGAGAACCCCAAGCAGGCTCAATGCTCAGTGCAGAGTCTGATGAGGGGCTTGATCCCATGATGGTGAGATCATGACCTGAACCAAAATGAAGAGTCAGACACCTAACAAACTGAGCCACTCAGGCACCCAGCAACACCCTATTCTATTCAACATTTCCACAGATTTCTAGAGCTCAGCCTCCTGTTCACTCCATTCCAAACTTCCTGCCCATGATGGAAATTATGGCATGTAGATTTTGGTGGTTAAGTGCTACCACATGGCTTCTGTGATTCTGGGATCCTATCATTGTCATGGCTACTAGGTCTCCTGCTTCTGTGACAGCATTTCTTATCAACTCCGGCCTACAGAGGAGATTCACCACTGAGCATCTCAAAAACCCTGTTATTTCCTCTCTTAAATGTATCTGTGGTACTTAGCAACAGGCTCCCAACTCTATAATTTATAGTTACTACTTCCTCACATTTCTCAAACTACAGAGATAGTGGATCTCTTTCCCTTTATGCCTCATCCAATTCACCCCAAGTGAAAGTCTCAGCAGTGTCATCTCTTTTTTTTTTTTTTAAACGTTTATTTTTGAGACAGAGAGAGACAGAGCATGAACGGGGGAGGGGCAGAGAGAGAGGGAGACAGAATTGGAAGCAGGCTCCAGGCTCTGAGCCATCAGCCCAGAGCCTGACGCGGGGCTCGAACTCACGGACCGCGAGATCGTGACCTGGCTGAAGTCGGACGCTTAACCGACTGCGCCACCCAGGCGCCCCAGCAGTGTCATCTCTATGGTCACTGCCAGCTGACCACCAAGTGAATCAACTCCAGAACCACAGTCAATAATCTACTTCTTAGGATTACTTCTAGGACCAGTTATCTCAGATTGAAATTCCAAGTAGCAGAACTAAAGATCAGGATGTTGTGCAGGTGATTTATTGAAAGAGCACTCTTTGAAGAAAAGGAGTAAGAGAAGAAGGATAGGGCAGAGGGAAGGCTAAACAATGATGAAGTGTCAGCTAGAGATGCACTGCAGCCTGATCCTGTGGGAACTCTGGTGCATTCACTGCCCCACAGAGGTAGTTCCATATTGAGACCAGGTTCCCAGCACTTAGTATCCCAGTGCTAATCACTGGCTGTGTTTGTGTTGAAATGACTCCTATTTAACTGGTGGCAACGCCCTAGAGAAGAAGGTATTTCTCCAAGAGTTGATAGCAGCCAATGCCTAGAGCAGCCGGAGGATGGACACAGGGGTTTGATAAAAACAATCTGGATGAGGCGGATCCTGAATCTTCTGAGTATTAGTTTCTCCATCTATAAGATAAGGATATCAATACGTAGTTTAGACTTATTTGTGAGGTATAATGAAGTTAAATGAAAAGTTGTGTGAATCTATGGAATTTGGACCAGCCAGGATGTCTGGAAAGTGGATTGACTAAGCCTGCCAGTAGCCTGTTTGCACGTAGCTTGAAAATCTTCCTGGGAGGAGATTCAAACTATGGTTGTTAGCACTCATTTACTTATTCACTCATAAATATTTAGTGCTCTTCATTCATCAGCACACTGCTAGGCTGTGAGTGTTCTGACTGGCTTAACTGTGTGGAGGTTGGGGAGGTAACCCATTAGAAGTCCTTTCTTCTCTGTCTCAGAGCTAAGAAGTACTGGGACATGAATCAAGCATGATGAGCTTGATGAAATCTGAGAACCCAGAAAGACGGGAGCCAGTAAGGGAAAACAAAAAGTATATTTGTTGTTGACAGCAGTTTTCTTTTTATTTCTTAGCTTATTATTAATGATTGTTAAAATTCCAGTAAAGTTAACATACATTGTTATATTAATTTCAGGTATACAGTATAGTGATTCAACAATTCTATACATTACTAAGTGCTCATCACAAAAAATGTACTCTTAAATCTCCCCCACCCACTTCCCCTCTGGTAGCCACAAATTTGTTCTCTATATTTAAGAGTCTGGGTTTTTTTGGGTTTTTTTGGTCTATTTTTTTCTTCACTCATTTGTTTTGTTTCTTCCACATATGAGTGAAATCGTATGGTTGTTTTTCTCTGTTTGACTTATTCCACTTAGTATTATAGCCTTTAGATCCATCCATGTTGTTGCAAATGGCAAGATTTCATTCTTTTTATGGCTAAGTAATATTCTGTTTTATATATATATATATTTTTTTTTAATTTTAAATTAAAATTTTTTATTTTATTTTATTTTATTTTATATTTATTTTATTTTATTTTATTTTTAATTTTATTTTAATTTCTATTTTTAATTTTTTGAGGAAACTCCATACTCTTTTTCACAGTGGCTGCACCAGTTTGCATTCCCACCAACAGTGCATGAGAGTTCCCTTTGCCACATCCCTGCCAACACTTGTTTCTGGTGTTTTTGATTTTAGCCATTCTGACAGGTGTGAAGTGTTATCTCATTTCTGTTTTGATTTGAATTTCCCTGATGATTGTGGTGTTGAGCATCTTTTCTGAAAGTAAACTTAAAAACATTTTTTTAATGTTTATTTTTGAAAGACAGAGTGAGCAGGGGAGGGTCAGAGAGAAAGGAAGACACAGAATCTGAAGCAGGCTCCAGGCTCTGAGCTGTCAGCACAGACCCAGATGCAAAGCTCAAATGCATGAACCATGAGATCATGACCAGAGTAACCGACTGAATCACCCAGGTGCCCTGAGCATCTTTTAATTTGTCAGTTGGCTATCTGTATATCTTCTTTGGAGAAATAACTGCTATGTCTTCTGCCAATTTTAATCAGATTATTTGTTTTTTGGGTATTGACTTGTATAAATTCTTTACATATTCTGGATATTAACCAGAATATTCTGGTTATTAGCCCTTATTGGATATATCATTTATAAATACCTTCTCCCATTCAGTAAGTTATCTTTTTGTTTTGTTTGCTGTTTCCTTTGCTGTGCAGAAGCTTTTTATTTTGATGTAGTCCCAGTTATTTTTGCTTTTGTTTCCCTTGCCTTAGGAGACATATCTAGAAAAATGTTGTTATGGATGATGTCAAAGAAATTACTGCCTGTGCTCCCTTCTAGGAATTTTTTTGGTTTCAGTTCTCACATTTAGGTCTTTAATCCATTTTGAATTTATTTTTGTATATTGTGTAAGAAGTGGTCTGGTTTCATTCTTTTGCATGTGGCTGTCCAATTTTCTCAACACCATTTGTTGAAGAGACTTTTTCCCAGTGGATATTCTTTCCTGCTTTGTCAAAGATTAATTGACCATATAATCGTGGGTTTAGGAGCACCTGGATGGCTCAGTCGGTTAAGTGACTCTTGGTTTTGGCTCAGGTCATGATCTCACAGTTTGTGAGTTCGAGCCCCATGTGGGGCTTTGTGCTGGCAGCAGAGGGACACTCTGTCTCTTTCTCTCTCTCTCTGTCCCTCTCTTGCTTGAATTCTCTCTCTCTTAAGAATAAAATAAATAAACATTAAAAAAATAATTGTGGGTTTATTTCTGGATTTTCTATTCTGTTCTATTGATCTACATGTCTACTTGTGTGCCAGTACCATACTGTTTCAGTTACTACAACTTTGCTAGTATATCTTGAAAGCTGGGATTGTGATACCTTCAGTTTTGCTTTTCTTTTTCAAGATTGCTTTGGTGTTTGGGGTCTTTTATGGTTCCATACAAATTTTAGGGTTATTTGACCTAGGCCCATGAGAAATGCTGGAGGTGTTTTGATAAGGACTGCATTAAATGTATAGACTGCTTTGGGGTAGGAAGGACATTTTAATGATATTCATTCTCCCAATCCATGAGCACAGAATATCTTTCCATTTGTTTGTGTCATCTCCAATTTCTTTCATCAGTGTTTTATAGTTTTCACAGTACAGATATTTCACCTCCTTGGTTAAGTTTACTCTTAGGTATTTTATTATTTTTGGTGCAATTGCAAATGAGATTGTTTCTTTAATTTGTTTTCCTGCTACATCATTATTAGTGTATAGAAATCCAACAAATTTCTGTATGTTGGTTTTGTATCCTGTGACTTTACTGAATTAATTTATCAGTTCTAGTAGTTTTTTGGTGGAGTCTTGAGGATTTTCTACATATAGTATCATGTCATCTGCAAATAGTGAAAGTTTCACTTCTTCCTTACCAATTTAGATGCTTTTATATCTTTATCTTGTCTGATTGCTGGACTTCCAGTACTATATTGGATAAAAGTGAAAGTGGACATCCTTGCATTGTTCCTGATCTTAGGGGGAAAGCTCACAGGGAGGAGGAGTTAAGATGGTGGAGAAGTAGGAGGACTGGACTTTCCCTTGTCCCTCAAACACAGCTGTATTGAGGTCAGAACACTTGGACACCCAGGAATTCAGTCTGCGGAGTGAAAGAAAAATCTCCACAGGTGGACGGAGACAACTTGGCAGGACAGAGGTGTATGTAGGCAAATTGGGAGAGATAAAACAGGTGGCATAGGCATGGAGGGGAGGGAAAGGGAGAGAAAGTGAGGCTGTGGAAGTGTGGTGTTATGTTTGGACAAGAGAAAAACCTCTCTGGAACACAGAACGGGCAATGAGAAATACAGAGAGTGCTCGTTTCTAATTTGCACACAGCCTTAGCAGTTGAAGACTGGAGTTTTCAGGGGTGTGCAACTTTCTCCGGACTGGAGCCACTCCCATTTGAACACACCGGCAGGGAGCCTGCCCCAGAGCACTGTATTGATCTCAGGGGTGTACTGGGAGAGAGCAGCCCCCTCTCTCGAGTACTGTGGGAAGCGGGCTTATTGCCCACCCCCTTCCCTCAAGGACAAAAGACCTTGCAGGCACCAGCCAGAGGCCTTTTGTCGGCTGGGCAGACACTATTCCAGAACTGGGTCTGTGTGGGGCAGGATCCTTTAAGACTTCAGAGTTTGAATCCCAGCTGAGTACCTGGGAGGTGCCGGAGACTGTGGAGCAGGACAAGCCAGCATGCCTGCGCTGCTCTGTGAGGGCAGCCTAAGAGCATGGTTTGAGATGGGAGAAACTGGGGTATTGCCATTTTTCTCCCCATCACCAACAGAGTGGAGCTTTAGGGAACAGGACAGCTGTCCCCAGTGGAGGCGGGACCCACTTATATCAAACCTTGACCTTCCATGCCTCCTGGTAACTGTTTATCTAATGGAGCAGGACTGACACTGAGAGAACCAGATGTCCTCTCCTCCAGACCAGCATAGCCACTGGTCCCAGGCACCAATAGACAACTGTCCTGTGGTTTTGTATGTTAGTCTGGTTTTTTAAAAAAAATTTATTATTATTTTCTTCTCTTTTCTTTACTTCCCTTCTCTTTTCCCTTCTTGTTCCTTCTACCCTCCTCCTCCCCCCCCCCCCCCACCTTTCCTTTGGAATCAGGCTTATAGTTCCTGATTTGATTTTTGGCCAATTTTTATTATTTATGTTTTCTCTTTTTCTGTTCTGGTTGTTTGTTTAATCAGGCATTTTTGCTCTATTCTTTAAAAAAATATTTTTTTTAATGTTTATTCATTTTTGAGAGACACAGAGAGACAGAGTGTGAATGGAGGAGGGGCAGAGAGAGAGGGAGACATAGAATCCGAAGCAGGATCCAGGCTCTGAGCTGTCAGCACAGAGCCCAACGTAGGGCTTGAACTCACAAACTATGAGATCATGACCTGAGCCAAAGTTGGACACTTAACCGACTGACCACCCAGGCACTCCTACTTTATTCTTTTTATACCTTTTCTGTACCTCCTTCTTTATTTTCCTCTCTCTCTGGATTAAGTCTTATAGTTTCTTTAATTCTCTGCCTGGTCTTTTTGTTTTTTGTTTTTGCATCTTTCATTTTTCTCTTTGTATGGGATCAGGTGCTCCCATTTCCTTTTTCCCAGGGTTACTTCAACAAACAAATCAAAGCACACCTGACGGAAGGACCATACAATCCACCACTACAAGCAGTGGGATAGAGCAGCCAAATATGCAATAACAGGGTGTATGCAACACACTCCAAAAACACTTCCTGAAGTGCCAGGCCCTGGACAATGTATGACCCCTTTTTAACACAGTAGTGTTTGCAATTGCAGTGCACATAACAAGCTATTAAAATGCATCAAAGACAGAAACCTAGCCAAAATGACAAACCAGAAGAATTCTCCTCAAAAGAAATTTCAGGAAGAAATAACAGCCAGAGAATTTCCCAAAACAGATATAAACAATATATCTGAATAAGAATTTAGAATAACAGTCATAGGACTAATAGCTGGGCTTGAAAAAAGCATAGAAGACAGCAGAGAATCTATTGCCACAGACAGAGATCAAAGACCTAAGAAATAGTCGCAATGAATTAAGAAATGTTGTAAATGAAATACAAAATAAACTAGATGCAATGACAGCAAGGATGGAAGAAGCAGAGGAGAGAATTGGTGAATATGAAAATAAAATTAAGGAAAATGATGAAAAGAGGGAAAGGAAATTACTAGACCACATAGGGAGAATTAGAGACCTAAATTATTCAATGAAATGAAATAATATCTGTATCATAGGAGTTCCAGAAGAAGAGAGAGAAAAAGGGGCAGAAGATTTATTTGAACAAATTATATTTGAGAACTTCCCTAATCTGGGGAAGGATACAGGCATCCAAGTCCAAGAGAGTCCAAGAGGCACAGAGAGCTCCCTTCAAAATCAACAAAAACAGGTCAACACCATGGCATATACTGAAATTGGCAAAATACAAAGATAAAGAGAGAATGCTGAAAGCAGCTAGGGACAATCCAGTAAGGGTAGACACAAAAGAGTAGGAGCAGACCTGTCCACTGAAACTTGGCTGGCCAGGAGGGAGTGGCAGGAAATATTCAATGTGCTGAACAGGAAAAATATGCAGCCAATAATCTTTTATCCAGCAAGGCTGTCATTCAGAATAGAAGGAGAGATAAAGGCTTTTCCAGACCCAAAAAAAACTAAAGGAGTTCATGACCAGTAAACAAAGCCTGCAGGAATCTTAAGGAGACTCTTAGTGGAAAGTAGCAAAGACTACAAAGGACCAGAGACATCACCACAAGCATAAAACCTACAGATAACACAATGACACTAAATCCATATCTTTCAATAATCAGTCTGAATGTAAATGGACTAAATGCCCCAATCAAAAGACATAGGGTATCAGAATAGATTAAAAAAACAAAATCCATCTATATGCTGCCTATGAGATATTCAATTTAGACCCGAGGACACCTGCATATTGAAAGTGAGGGGTTAGAGAAGCATCTATCATGCTACTGGATGGCAAAAGAAAGCCAGAGTAGCCATACTTAGACAAACTAGATTTTTAAAAAATTTTTTTAATGTTTATTTATTTTTTTGAGGCAGAGAGAGACAGAGCATGAACAGGGGAGGGTCAGAGAGAGAGGGAGACACAGAATCCGAAACAGGCTCCAGGCTCTTAGCTGTCAGCACAGATCCCGATGCGGGGCTCGAACTCACAGACCGCGAGATCATGGCCTGAGCTGGAGTCGGATGCTCAACTGACTGAGCCACCCAGGTGCCCCAAAACAAAGTAGATTTTAATACAAAGACTGTAACAAGAGATGAAGAAGGGCATTATATCATAATTAAGGAGTCTATCAATCAAGAAGAGCTAACAAATGTAAATGTTTATGCCCAACATGAGAGCACCCAAATATATAAATCAATTAATCACAAATATAAATAAATGTATAGATAACAATACTGTGATTATAGGGGACTTTAATATTCTACTTACAACAATGGAAAGATCATCTAGGCAGAAAATCAATAAGGAAACAACAGCTCTGAATGATACACTGGACCAGATGGAATTAACAGATATATTCAGAACTTTTTCCAAAGCAGCAGAATACACATTCTTCTCAGTGCAAATGGAACATTCTCCAAAATAGATCACACACTGTATCACAAAACAGTCCTCAACAAATATAAGAGGATTGAGATCATACCATGCATATTTTCAGATCACCACACTATGAAAGTTGAAATCAACCACAAGAAAAAATTTGGAAAGCCCCCAAATACATGGAGGTTAAAGAACATCCTACTAAAGAATGAATGGGTCAACCAGGGAATTAAAGAAGAAATAAAAATATATGGAAGCAAATGAAAATGAGAACATGACAGTCCAAACCCTTTGGGATGCAGCAAAAGAAGTCCTAAGAGGAAAATACATTGCATTTCAGGCCTTACCCAAGAAACAATAGAGGTCCTAAATACATAACGTGACCTCACATCTAAAGGAACTAGAAAGGCAGCCGTAATAAAGCCCAAAGCCAGCAGAAGAAGAGAAATAATAAAGATTAGAGCAGAAATAAACAATACATAAAAAACAAACAAACAAACAAACAGTAGAACAGATCAATGAAACTAAGAGCCGGTTTTTTGAAAAATAAACAAAATTAATAAACTCCTAGACAGACTTCTCCAAAAGAAAAGAGAGGATTTAGATAGACAAAATCATGAATGAAGAGGAGAGATCACAGCCAACACCACAGAAATACAAACAATTATTAGAGAATACTATGAAAAATTATATGGCAAATAACTGGACAACCTGGAAGAAATCAACAAATTCCTAGACATTGCCAAAACTCAAAAAGGAAGAAATAGAAAATTTGAGCAGATCCATAACCAGCAAACAAATTGAATTGGTTATCAAAAATCTCCCAACAAATGAGTCCTGGGCCAGGTGGATTTCTTGGGGAATTCTACCAGACATTTAAAGCAGAAGTAATACCCATTCTTCTCAAGCTGTTCGAAAAATAGAAGTGGAAGGAAGGCTTCCAGACTCATTTTATGAAGCCATCATTACCTTGATTCCCAAACCAGATAAATCCCCACTAAAAAGGAGAATTACAGGTCAATAATCCTGATGAACATGGATGCAAAAATTCTCAACAAGATACTAGCAAATCGAATTCAACAGCATATTAAAATAATTTTTCACCATGACCGGGTGGGATTCATTCCTCGGACTCAGGGCTGGTTCAATATTTGCAAATCAATCAATGTGATACATCACATTAATGGAAGAAAGGATGAGAACCATATGATCCTGTCAATAGATGCAGAAAAAGCAGTTGACAAAATACAGCATGCTTTCTTAATAAAAACTCTCAAGAAAGTCAGGATAGAAGGAACATATCTTAACACTGTAAAAGCCATATATGAAAGGCCCACAGCTAATATCATCCTCAATGGGGAAAAACTAACAGCTTTACCCCAAAATCAGGAACAAGACAGGGGTGTCCACTTTCACCACTGTTGTTTAACATAGTGTTGGAAGTCCTAGCCTCAGCAGTCAGAACAACAAAATGAAATAAAAGGCATCCAAATTGGCAAAGAAGAAGTCAAACTTTCACTCTTCACAGATGACATGATACTCTACATGGAAAACCCAAAAGACTCCACCAAAAAACTGCTAGAAACTATATGAACTCAGCAAATTTGCAGAATATAAAATCAATGTACAGAAATCAGTTGCATTTCTATACACCAATAATGAAGCAACAGAAAGAGATATAAAGGAATGAATCCTTTTACAATTTACAATTACACCAAGATTGATTAAATACCTAGGAATTAACCTAACCAAAGAGGTAAAAGATCTATACACTGAAAACTACACAAAGCTTATGAAAGAAATTGAAGAAGACACAAAGAAATGGAAAAACATTCCATGCTCATGGATTAGAACAAATATTGTTAAAATGTCAATAGTACCCAAAGCAATCTACTCATTCAACGCAGTCCCAATCAAAATAGCACCAGCATTCTTCTTAGAGCTAGAAAAAACAACCCTAAAATTTGTATTTTAGGTCACAAAAGACCCCAAATAGCCAAAGTAATGTTGAAAAAGAAAACCAAGACTGGAGGCATCAAAATCCAGGACTTTAGCCTGTATCACAAAGCTGTAATCATCAAGACAGTACAGTATTGTCACCAAAACAGACACATAGACCAATAGAATAGAATAGATAACCCAGAAATGGACACCCAAATATATGGCCAACTAATCTTCATCAAAGCAGGAAAGAGTATCCAGTGGAAAAAAGACAGTCTCTTTAGCAAATGGTGCTGGGAAAACTGGATGGCAACATGCAGAAGAATGAAACTGGACCACTTTCTTACACCATACATAACAATAAATTCAAAATGAATGAAAGGGCCTAAATGTGAGACAGGAAACCATGCAAATCCTACAGGAGAAAACAGGCAACAACCTCTTTGACCTTGGCCGCAGCAGCTTCTTACTTGACATGTCTCTGAAGGCAAGAGAAATAAAAGCACAAATGAATTATTGGGACCTCATCAAGATAAAAACTTCTGCACAGCAAGGAAAATAATCAACAAAACTAAAAGGCAACAGACAGAATGGGAGAAGATATTTGCAAATAACATACAGGATAAAGAGTTAATATCTAAAATCTATAAAGAACTTACCAAACTCAACACCTGAAAAACAAACAATCCAGTGAAGAAATGAGCAGAAAACATGAATAGACACTTTTCCAAAAAAGATATCCTGATGGCTAACAGACATATGAAAAAATGCTCAACATCACTTGTCATCAGGGAAATACAAATCAAAACCACAATGAGATACCATCTCACTCCTGTCAGAGTGGCTAAAATTAACAACTCAGGAAACAACAGATGTTGGCAAGGATGTGGATAAAGGGGAACCCTCTTGCACTGTTGGTAGGAATGCAAACTGGTGCTGCCACTCTGGAAAACAGTGTGGAGGTTACTCAAAAAATTAAAAATAGAACTACCCTATGACCCAGCAATTGCACTACTAGAAGTTTACCCAAAGGATACAGCAGTGCTGATTTGTAGGGGCACATGTACCCCAATGTTTCTAGCAGTGCTATTAACAATAACCAAATTATGGAAAGAGCCCAAATGTCCATCAACTGATGAATGGATAAAGAAGATGTGGTTTATATATAATAGAATACTATTCAGCAATGAAAAAGAATGAAATCTTGCCATTTGCAGCAACGTGGATGGAACTGGAGGGTATTATGTTAAGTGAAATAAATTGGTCAGAGAAAGACAGATATCATATGATTTCACTCAAATGTGGAATTTGAGAAACTTAACAGAAAACCATAGGGGAAGGGAAGAAAAAAATAAGATACAAACAGAGAGGGAGGCAAACCATAACAGACCTTAAATACAGAGAACAAACTGAGGGTTGATGGGGGTGGTTGGTTGGGGGGGGGGGGTTGGGAAAAATGGGTGATGGGCACTGAGAAGGGCACTTGTTGGGATGAGCACTGGTTGTTGTTATGTAAGTGATGAATCACGGGAATTTACTCCCGAAGCCAAGACTACACTGTATATTAGCTAACTTGACAATAAAAAAAAAAAAATGACAAGAAAAAAAAGCTCACAGTTTTTCTCTATTGACTTATGAGTGGGTTGTTCATATAAGTCCTTAATTATGGTGAGATATGTTCCCTCTAAGCCTACTTTGTTGAGATTTTTTAAAATCATGAATGGATATTTTACTTTGTCATATGCTTTTTCTGCATCTATTGTAATGATCATATACTTTTTATCTTTTCTCTTGCTGATGTGATGTATCATGTTAATTGATTTGTGAATATTGAACCACTCTTGCATCTCAGGAATAATCCCACTTGATTATTGTGGGTGAATGTGAGTTCACAATTATTGTGAGTGAATGATTTTTTTTTAGTGTATTGTTGGATTTGGTTTGCTAATATTTTGTTGAGGATATTTGCATCTATGTTCATCAGAGATATTTACTTGTAGTTCTCTTCTCTCTCTCTCTCTCTCTCTCTCTCTCTCTCTCTCTCTCTTTGTAGTATCTTTATCTGGTTTTGGTATAGGGTAATGCTGCCCTCATAGAATGAATTTGGAAGCTTTCCTTCCTCTTCTATATTTTGCATAGTTTGAGAAGAGGTTTAGCTCTTCTTTAAATGTTTGGTAGAATTCATCTGTGACACCATCTGGTCCTGGACTTTTGCTCGTTGGGAGTTTTTTGATTATTGATTCTATTTTATTGCTGGTAATTGGTCTGTTCAAATTTTTCTATTTCTTCCTGATTCTATTTTGGGAGGTTTTGTGTTTCTAGTAATTTATCCCTTCCTCCAAGGTTGTCCACTTTGTTGGTATATACTTTTTCATAATATTCTCTTATAATCCTTCGTATTTCTATGGTGTGGTTGTAATGTCTCCTCTTTCATTTCTGATAATGGTAATTTGAGTCCTCTCTCTACAAAAAAAAAGGGTATTTTGCTAAAAACTCTTAGCATGTTGGAAATGAGGAGCACAGCTTAGAAACTCACCTAAGTAAGTCTTGCACATGAATGAGGGTGTGGAGTGGGACAATCCCTTCGCACTTCACAGCAGGACATCAACTGCTTTGTCATCTTGAGGGCATCTCCACTGTGGTGGAGACAGCTATGCTGGGAAGACCTGTCAGTAGATAGCGCTGTGATTCTGCAGGATGGTGGCGACAAGTAACAGTTGCAGACATTCATGAGTACATGTGTGAACCCTCTGGGAACTCTCAAAAGTCCTCTGGAACTGCCTACCCAGTGTAAGGCTGATAGAGCCTAGGGAAGCTTGGTTATAGCTCTAGCATATCTACAACACTCAGCAGAGTGCAAACACTTAGCAGATCCTCAACCCATTTCTCCACTCATCCTTCCCCAATTCAGTGCCTTGACCCTGCTGCCCTTCTGTCACCAAGGAGGCCACCCTGAATACACATTTTAATTACTGTCAGTTTGAGGAACTGTTGCTTCCTGACACACCCTCCCATATTCTTGCATTTAATGACAGTAACTGTGACAATCTGTTACTTTTTATTAATTCCAAAAGGGCAGCTAATTTTTTCAAAGTGGGCAGAGGAATCAATAACCTAGAAAATCTAGTTTTCAAAACTAACTTTTGCAAAAAGATAGTTTTGTTGTTCTTGTTGTTGTGCTTTGTGTTGAACCTGAATGATTCCACGAGTCACTGCCGGAACGATTTGTCTTTTCTTTTAAAAAAAATTTTTTTTAATGTTTATTTTATTTTTGAGAGAGACAGACAGACAGAGCATGAGCGGGGGAGGGGCAGAGAGACAGGGATTCAGGATCCGAAGCAGGCTCCTGGCTCCGACCAGTCAGCACAGAGCCTGACCCAGGGCTCGAACTCACCAACTGTGAGATCATAACCTGAGCCGACGTCGGGCACTCAACCAACTGAGCCACCCAGGCGCTCCCCTTTTGTCTTTTCTTTTGTTTTCCTTGCTCTAGAAAGTTAATTGACTTTCTTTGTATTAAAAAACAACTCAAACTCGGATATAGAATTAGAACTAAAAATATTAACCTAATAGTTTATTTTCATTCCATCCATATACTTTCCTAAGCCTTCTTCCAGTTTAGGATTCAGCTGGAGTGATGTGTGATTCTGAGCTCTGATTGGTGCCCCAACGCTTCCCGTACAAGTAAGGTTAGTACAAAACATATGAAATAGTTTGAATCAGATCAGACACAAGAAATATGGACACAAAAAAGAGGTCAGAGAGGGCACAGAAGAGGGATAGGAAGAGGACAAACAACATAAAATTACAAAAAGGTTAATATGAAATCGATTTTTCAGGAATCGGTGTCCTTATAAGGCCGATGTGGGGTTTATTTTCAAATAACTTATTAATTTTAATTGGGAGTTTATTATTCATTTCAAATTCTATAGCTGTATCTTCCTGTATGAATCTAATACACAGAGAACTAATTGAGAAATTGACAGAAATTGGCCAACATGGACAAAAGATTGATATGAAATAGGTCTTGTGGTCATATTTAACACAGACAATTCAATGTTGAAATTATTTTCACTTCTATCTTCTGTCACGAGAAAATTAGCAGCAATCAAACTATAATTTTCTTTTTATTATTATTTCTGAACAGGCCTGAGAGTTAAAAGAGAAAGTAAGGTAACATAAGTGACAAACTAAATGACCTAGCAAGTGTTTGACTGAGATAAGTTATAACACTCTGCTAAAAATTGAAAAACTGTCACTTCCTTGTTAGAGCTGCAAATAGTTCTTACAAGTTGTTCTTCCTGATGCAAAACCATATTAAGCTTTGTGTATTAATACAAATCACTCAAAACAGTTCCAAGTAAGTACATATAGATTTAGAGAGAATTATGTAATGAATAAGACTAGATTGTTGATAAAGCATTTACTCCAGTTTAAATGAGTATTTTATCCAAAGAGCACTGACTTGAGGTTTTTCTATAACTTTTAGTGCTTACATACCAATTCCACTTAATAAATATGTGTTGTGCAGCTGTTAGGTAAAAATCCAGAGACTAGGTGCTCCCAGGACTACCAAAGTGAATCATATGTAGTGAAGGCTATATAATTTACAGTAAAATCATAGTTATGAATATGAAAATTTATAATTTACTATAATGAAAGGCAGCATAAATACAGTGGCTATTCCTAGAATGAGTAGGCTATTTTTAATTGAAATGTTGAAAAATGAGTTTATAAAAGTAATATTATTTTGGGATAGAATTGGAAGTCTGTGCAGTGTTTCAAAAGCTCGTGTTGGGCTTTTAGGGAGCTCATTCTGGTAGAGGGTCTGTCAGGATCAAAGTTATGGAGAACTGAAAGCTCATGGTATATTCAGGGAATGGCCAGTTGAGAGGATAAAGAAGGAAAAAGAGGTGTCCTTACACAGCTAGATTGCTGGGTAAGCAGACTCTGTAAGGCTGATGCCTGAGCTTGAAGTCCAGAGCACAGGCAGATGGGAAAGAAAGACAGATGTAAAGTGGGGAAGAGCAAAAACAAGGTGAGGCTCACAAGGACAGACTGAAACCCTTGTCAATTCTCATTGCCCCAGATCTTGATGCTATGAGTGTCCTGCAGAATCTGAGTCCCCTCACGATGGAGTTAATCACACACCCCTGGTCTGGGAGTCAGAAAAGGTGAAGGAGGATCCCGGGGCAGGTGGAAACAGTTGGAAGCCTGGCTGCTGCCTCACACCAATGAAGTCATCCAGCAGGTAAACAACGGTGTGCGTGTGCGTGAGCTACAAAGATTCCCTCCAAATCTCATGCAAGACTCTCTCCTGTGCCCCTCCCTCTGCAGAAACACACGGGCAGGGGAATTCTGGGAAGTATAATTTAGCCTGGCCACCACACATGATGTTTTGGTTTATTTTAGAAACATTTTAATAAAGGGAACACAGTGATAAAGATATCTGGAAAACATTTTGGTAGATGAAGATCTAGCTTATTGCGAGATCCATACTCCAGAAGTTTTATAAACTTTGCTTAATGGAGAATATATCTGGCTTGGCCCCAGCAGGAAACAAGTCCTTTTGAGGTGAGATTTTGATGAAAATCTGTTAAATTTATCTAAGTGAAGAGAACCAGGAAGGAAAACTGGGGCATCTAGAACAGGACTGGCAGGAAGCCTTTCCTGCCCCACAGCTCTGGCAGGCTGAGCTCCACGGGAACTGTGATGGTCAGCAGCAGCTACAGCCAGAGCCTCAGCGTCACCCAGAGAAGCAGAGAAGAAATTCCCTGGCCCAGTCTCATCCTGCCTTTGGGTTTCCTGCCAAAGCCTCCTGGGACGGAAAGCAGCAGATACAATGGCTCAAAGTGGATGTGGGAGGCACAGAGAGCAGCTAGCTCAGTGAACGGTATCTAATTCAGCCAAACTTCCTAACATTTACCAAAGAGCCTGAAATAGTCATGATGATAAATAATCTGGTGTAAGGTTTACATTTTCTGTGAAACTTGTTCTTTTCCACTGGTGTTGAAATATATTCATCATCATCTTGACAAATGCCATTAATTTTCATTTTTCTTCAAATGGAACATTGCCCTATAAATTATTTTCACAGCAAAGAGTGACTCAACTCTCAATAAAAGTGATTTATGGAAATCTGCCATGTTCTCACTCTGCTACTCATAAATTTTCTGCATGTAGTCAAACTTCTTTAAGTGTTCTGAGTCACAATAACTCATGGTCAGGCACTGAAATGCAATTCAACTATTCGAAAGGTGAACACATATAATGGGTTGATATGTCATTCAAGTAATAATATAAGAAAGCAAGCGGCTCAACAAAGTCAAAGCACACATGCACTTAGTTCAAAAAGTTGGTGGATTTAGACTCATAAAGTCTGTGCCATAACAAATACTCCTCAAGTGTATGCTCATTTTCAGTATACACTTTCCTCCTCTCTATTTTCAAGTGCTTCCATGTACGTCATCTTATTTATCCCCGAATAGAGGAATTATCCCCATAAGGCAGATGACAAAACTGAAACCCAGGAAGTTTAAATGACTTGCTCACTCTATTCAGCTGGGGAAGCTAACAACCCATAAATTGAAAGCAGGTACTGTGCTTTCAAACACTCCAACTTTAATAAAATACTTTACAATATATTAAAAGGCCATTTACCTGCTTGCTGACTCTGTAACCTATACTTTCTGTGACCTGTCGTCCTAAAAATCGGTCTTTTGATTTCACTCCTGGGAGGGCCCTGCCTTGTCAGGAGGAAGTGTTAGTACAGTCATATAGAAAAGCCTTTAACATTTTAAACCTCTTTGCACACTTATCAGGTCCAGAGCAATTAAAAATGAACAAACAATCAGACAAAACCAACTCAAGTGGTAGTGGTGACCTTTGAAAGCTACTCTTTAGGTCAAGAGACCATCAACTGATGGCTATAAGGACAGAAGTCATCAAAGGTACCTGAAACACAGATAACCAGCTCAAAGCCAGCTCAGAAAAGGAACCCTGCCAGAAGCTTGTGTTTGTCTATTTAATCTTCTTCAACAAACACTGGAGAACACAAGGTTGTGTGAAAGGTTTCTCAGACATATATTTTTAGGAAAGTCTACTCTTACCTGCCATTTTCCTTTCATTCACAATGATAATATTATTTACTGAGTTCTTACTACATGCCAAGCACTCTTAGATCTTTATGTAGCAAACTCACTCATCCCCATATAGGCCCTATGACATAGGTGCCCTTTTTATCTTGACTTTCAGGTAACCAAGCAAGCAGAGGAAGGTGAAGTGACTTGGCCCAGGTCATCCAGCTCAGCAAAGCTCTGAGCCCAGACAATCTCTCTCTCTCTTTTTTTTCTTTTCTTTTTTTTTTTAATTTTTATTTTTTTTATTTCAATGTTTTTTTTGTTTTGTTTTGTTTTTGTTTTTGTTTTTTGGGTTTTTTTTGGGGGGGACAGAGAGAGACAGAGCATGAACGGGCGAGGGGCAGAGAGAGAGGGAGACACAGAATCGGAAACAGGCTCCAGGCTCCGAGCCATCAGCCCAGAGCCCGACGCGGGGCTTGAACTCATGGACCGCGAGATCGTGACCTGGCTGAAGTTGGACGCTTAACCGACTGCGCCACCCAGGCGCCCCTCTCTTTTTTTTCTTAATGTTTATTCGTTTACTTCTGAGAGAGAGAGAGTGGGGGAGTGGTTGAGAGAGAGGGAGGGAGACTCCCAAGCAGACTCTGCACTGTCAGCACAGACCCCAATGTGGGGCTTGAACCCACAAACCATGACCTGAGCCAAAGTCAGACGTTTAACCGACTGAGCCACCCAGGCACCTCTACTCTTTTTTTTTTTTTAAATGTTTATTTATTTATTTTGAGAGAGAGAGAGAGAGAGAGAGAGAAGAGAGAGCGGGGCAGGGGCAAAGAGAGAGTATCCCAAGCAGGCTCTGTGCTGTCAGTGCAAAGCCTGAGGTGGGGCTCACACTCATGAGCTGTGAGTTCATGACCTGAGCAGAAATCAAGAGTCAGAGGCTTAACTGACTGAGCCACTCAGGCGCCCCTGGATGGTCTGACTCTTAACCTCTATGTCTTATTGTACTCCAGTTCAGGCCTTCATCAGTTCCCTTAGATGCATTCCTGTTCACCTGAAATCTTCCAGAGCACAAGCATCTGTACCAGTAGAGTGCCCAGTACTGTGAATGCTCAGCCGAGTTCATTGTATGATTGATAGAATGAATGAAGGAGGGACAGATGAATGAAAGAATGAGTATAGAAATGTGTTCTGAGAGGTCAGAAAAAGAAGAGATTCTTTTAGAGTAGGTGGGGTAGGAAGAAAACGTTACATCAAAGAGCCTTGAATAATGGTAGGATTTCAAAAGGCAGAGATAAAGAAAAGGGAATTTCAGGTGGAAAAATTATATAAAGCTGGAGACACTGGAAAGCCTGGAGATACAGTCAGAGAACAGCAAGTTGAACAAATTGGCAGTGGCTTATTCTTGGGCTACATGAATGAAGGTAATGCAGGGAGAGGTCTGATCAGGTTAACGTGAGGTTAGTTTGCTGAATGTTTTATTTTTTTTTTTCATTTTAATAGTTTTTGTTTAAAGCTGTGTATAAGATTAGTTTATTCCTACATATTCTCAATTGTTTCTTTCTTATATTTGCCCTTTTATTTTACTACTTGCTGAGATTTGGTTTTACGTTCAAGGATCTTTTTGTGGTCTTTGTCCACTTTTAGTCTAGTGATAACCACCTTGCTGGGGTGAATGTCCACATGGACAGTTGTGCCACTTGCCTTCTGTCACTGTACTTATTCACTGTAGATGGCATATTTTTTCCCATACACCTGGACTACTTTGCCAATTTGCTGACCTTTGTAGTGTCTTTGCACAAGCTGTACTTCATCATCCTTCCAGATGGCCACCGGTCAAATGTTGTACTTCTGTCTCAGCTTTTTGGAAAGAGAGGAAGATACAATCTCTCTGCAAATGTGGGAAAGGTGCATTGAAATGCCTTCTATGGTTCTTGCTCCGCTCAGAAGTCACAGAGGGATTGGACTTCATCTTGGCCACTGGCACTTCAGTGATGGCCGCAAAAAGAAAGAAGTACTGAATGTTTTATAGCAGGCTGAAAGAATCACTGCTTAAAGAACTGGATGCCTCCGGAGGAGTATAAATGTAGATGTAAAGGATGACAATCTTGGGACTATGCTTTTGGGAAACTGAATGGGCAGTAATGTGTCAGAAATTCAGGGCAGGGGTTGCTGACCTATAATGAATGAATACATGAATGAGTCTTAGGACGTCTGTGAATCCCTGAAAGGCACACAAAATTTTGTCTGTATTTGTTTATGTACATATTTCTACTGAGACTGTCTACAACCTCTCAATGATTCTCAAAAATTGTGACCAAACAGGACAGCCACAAGGCAAAGATCCAAATAGATACCATAATTCCATACATCTAAATATCTTAATATTATAATATTATATAATATTTATATACTATTATAAATGAAGTTAAACTGTTGAATAAAATATGTTCTTCAACCTCACAATATGTAGTACAGTAATGATATTCAAATTTTACTTTGAATTTACTTTCATAAAAATGTAAATTAATGTAAATACTAAAACCTCAAAATATTAAACATGTTAAAAACTATATATAAAAACTATCCATTAAAAACTAAAAAGCAATTAAAATAATGATGAGATACTACTACGTACCTATGCTAATAGGTATCCAAAATACCAACAACACCAAATGCTGGTGAGGATATGGAGAAACAGAAGATCTCATTCACTGCCGGTGGGAATGCAAAATGATGCAGCCACTTTGGAAGACAGTTTGACAGTTTCTTACAAAACTAAACATGCTGTTATCATAGAGTCTGGCAATCCCGCCCTTTGGTTGGTGAGTGGATAAACAAATTGAGCATAGCCAGACAACAGTATATTATTCAACAACAAAAAAGAAATGAGCTATAAGCTACAAAAAGACACACTGGAAACTTGAATGCATATTACTTAGTGAAAGAAACCATTCTAAAAAGGCTACATACTATACAATTCCAACTATATGACATTTTGGAAAAGGCAAGAGTGTGGAGACATAAAAAAAATCAGTGGTTTCCAAGAAGGAAGGGGGTGATGAATAGGTGGGCCACAGGAATTTTTAAAGCAGTAAACTATTTAGTATGATACATGTGGATATGTTTATTTAAATTCAATTCAAAAAGAAAATCACACACACATTCACATGCTCTCCCCACCCCCACACACACTCCAGAGCATGTACAACATACAGTGAATCCTAATATAAACTATGGACTTTAGTTAATAATGTATCAATAGTGGCTCATCAGTTGTAACAAATGTATCCACTAATGCCAGAGGAGGGTTTTGGTGAATATAAAAACTTAAAAATTATTTAAATAGAAAGGAATTTTATTAATTTATTAATTCATGCATTTGGAAGCTGATATTGATACATAAACTTAAGATTATTTCTTCTTGATTAATTGATCTCTTTATCATTAAGAAATCACTTTCTTTATCACTACTACTATTTCTGCTCTGAAATGTGTTTTGTCTAGCATTAATGGAAATACTCTTGGTTTCTTTTGATTTGTGTTAGCTATCTTTTTTCTATTCTTTTGTTTTCAATCTGTTTGAATCTTTATATTTAATAAGAGATTTTCTTGTAGGCAGCATTTAAAAAAAGCATTTTGCTTTTTATCCAATCTGACCATCTCTGCCTTTTAATTAAGAGTGATTAGACCATTTATATTTAATGTGATTATTTTGTGTTAGATTGACATCTAATCTTGCTGTTTGTTTTCTATTTGTTCCATCTCTGTTCTTTTTTCCCTCTTTTTTTGCTTTCTTTTGGATCAATTAAACATTTTAATGGCTCCATTTTTGTTCTCTTTTCCTGGCATGTTATTTTGTCATTTTAGTTGCTTTGGGGTTTATAGTATCCCTCATTCACTTATTACAGTTTACTTTCAAGGGATATTATATCATTTTACAAATAGTTTATGAGCCTATTTTAAGGTTCTATTATTGTCATACATTTTTCATTTGAATATTTTATAAATCCCACACTATATTTTTATTATTTTTGTTTAAATAGCTAATTATCTTTTAAAGACATTTAATAATAAAAAAAAAACTTGCATATTTATTTATGTAGTTACCATTTCTGGTATTCTTCCTTTTTTATTGGTAGATGTCCATATTTCCATCTAGCATCATTTTCCTGTTGCCTGAAGGGCTTCCTTTCATATATCTTACAGTGTGCTGGTAATAAATTTTATAGTCTGTTGGTAATAAATTCTTTCAGTTTTTTATGTCTGAGAAAATATTTATTTCACCTTCGTTTGTAAAAGATATATTGTGTATAAAATGATAGACTGACAGTATTTTCCTTTAATATTTTTACCTTTTAGTCCTCCACCATTTCTCTGTTATATTATTACAGATGTGAAATTTGCTGTTTTCCTCATCTTTTGATCTTTTTTTCTTTTCTACATAACATGTCTTTTTTCCTCTGGTTGCTTTTAAGATGTTCTCTTTATCATTGGTTTTGCGTAATTTAGTTATGATATGCTTTGGTGTACTTCATGTATCTTGTGCTTGGGTTCACGGAGCTTCTTGGATCTATGGGTTTATAGGTTACAATAAATCTGGAAGAATTTTGGACATTATTTCTTCAAATACTTCTTCCATCTCTCTTTTCCTTTGGGGAATTCCAACTGTGTGTGTGATATGTGTGTATGTTGGGAGGGTACTGGGATTTCCTACTCTTAAAGAGAACAGATAAATTACTATGTCTGGTAATTTTTAAATAGATGCTGTAGATTATGAATTATACCTTTTTGGGTGCTAGGTATTTTTGAATTCCCATAAGTGTTCTTGAACTTCATTATGTTAAATTACTTGGAGACAGTTTGATGCCACTGAGAGAAAAATTTTCCGACCACTCTTTCCAGTAAATTATGAGGTTTTCCAGTCTGGTTTGTGAGAACAGGCACCATTTCTGGCTGTGTGTAGACAGTAGTTACTGCTTCCTCCAATCCTTTTAGTTGGTTTTGCCCCCAGCCCCAGGTAGTTTTCTGACATGCATTAACTGATAAATCCTCTGCTGAATACTCAAAGGGGATCTTTTTTTTTTTTTTAAATTTTTTTTTCAACGTTTTTAATTTATTTTTGGGACAGAGAGAGGCAGAGCATGAACAGGGGAGGGGCAGAGAGAGAGGGAGACACAGAATCGGAAACAGGCTCCAGGCTCTGAGCCATCAGCCCAGAGCCTGACGCGGGGCTCGAACTCACGGACCGCGAGATCGTGACCTGGCTGAAGTCGGACGCTTAACCGACTGCGCCACCCAGGCGCCCCGTCAAGGGGGATCTTGTGCAAATCTGCTCGCATCTCTCTCTAGTCATCTCTCTATCTCCAGTATTCTATCCTATGAACTTTAGTCACCTTCATTTCCCTGGATTCAGCTTCATCTCAACTCAGGGAATCTGCCTGGCTTCTTCTCCATGCCATGTGCTAGAAACTCTCCCAAAGCAGCAAGCTGGGACAAGTGGGGCTTACTTTGCATGTTTTCCATATCTTGGGGATCACAGTCCTTCATTATTTGATGTTTAATATCTTGAAAATTGGTGTTTATATATTTTGTCTTTGCTCTTGTTATTCAGTTGAGAGGTTAAATCTGGTCCCTGTTACTCCATCATGTTTGGAAGCAGAAGTCAATGTATAAGTATTAACCAAATAGTAGAGCAGTATCTAGACTCATTTTACTCAGCTTGGGCAGGAGTAGAAAAATGACTGTTAATAACCAAGACTTACAGTGGGGTTCCATGAATTTCTGGATTTACCATAAACTTGTAGAGTTAGAAAGGTACACAAAAATTATCTGTCCTAAGAGAATATGATGCCTGGGAATAGTCTAGGGTAGAAGGCATAAATATGAGGGAATATACTGACCATGAGTTAATAAATACTTTTGCTTAGGAATTAACTATTCTAAAGACTTTTGTACAGGCCCAACATTTGCCATAACAAAAAATTTAAAAAAATTATGCAGTCCAACTCTTTGGTTTTACAGAATAGGAAATCCTATAAAGAAAGGTATGCAGCTATGTTGGGGATAGCATGATGATGATGATAATGATAATGTTCATTATTTTACACTAGCAAAGTGCTTTCTCATTTCATCCTGCATGAACCACAGAAATAAAAGAAGAAATGAGTGCTTGGAGAAAGGTGAGTCTGTCTGATTTATCATGATGAAAATTTGTGGTTATTACAAATAAAGCTAGAAAGTGATGATGATGACGATGATAATTATAGTAGCTTACTATATTCAAGGCACAGTTCTAAGCGGTTTGCATGAGTTATCTCATTAATTTGTAATAACTTGCATATACAAAATAGTCTACAATTCACATTTTTTTTCACATTTGGGCATTTCTGAAGTCAGGATGCATCTTTTGACTATTGGTATAGTTACTGTCAATACGGAGAGTTTAGTATTTTCAGAGAGGGTGTGCCTTTGTTTTAGCTGGTCATCTAGTGGCATAATCAATCCATTCCCTATAAATGAATATCTGCTTGAGGCTCTTTGTCCCACACAGGTAATATGAATTCAGACTTCCGAACCATTTTACAAAGTTGGCATTGCCCTGATGCCAAATCCAACTTGATACATTTCTCAGGGGAGATTTTTTTTCCTCCCTACATCCAGTGTCAAATTAAGACACAAGTAAGACCTAGATTGAGACAAGATGGTGGGCCTGCAAGGAGGAGTTGTCAAAGGATGAAAATGGGGTGACAGAAGCAGAATTTAAAAGCAGTTTCTATCAACACATCTTTTTTTCACTCTACTTGATTAGTACCTTGATTCTCTATGGCAGTAGCAACAGCAAAATAGGCAATATTAAACACAACTATTTTGAAACATTTATTTCCAATTGAAATGGAACTTTATATTGTGTTTATTAATTTCTGTATTTTTCTCTTCCAGATGACTATAAATGAAAAGTAGAGCTTGTTTTGACACTTTCAACAATGGATAGATCATTCACACAGAAAATCAATAAGGAAACATTAGACTTACACTATGCACTGTAACAGATGGACTTAACATTTGCAGAACATTCCACCAAACAGCAGAAGAATACACATTTTCTCAAGCGCACATGTAATGTTCTCCAGGATACATCATATGTTAGACCACAAAGCATCTCTTAATAAATTTAAAAAGATAGAAATCATATCAAGCAACTTTTCCGAACATAATGGTATAAAACTAGAAATCAGTTGCAAGAAGAAAACTGAAAAATTCACAAATACGTGGTGAGTAAACAACATGCTACTGAAAAACCAATGTATTTAAAAAGAAATCAGGGGCATCTGGGTGGCTCAGTCGGTTAAGTGGCCGACTTTGGCTCAGGTCATTTTCTCAGAGTTTGTGGGTTCGAGCCCCACATTGGGCTCTGTGCTGACAGCTCAGAGCCTGGAGCTTGCTTCAGATTCTGTGTCTTCCTCTCTCTCTGCCCCTCCCCACCTGTGCACTGTCTCTCTCTCTCTCTCTCTCTCTCAAAATAAATACACATTAAAAAATTTAAAAAAAAGAAGAAACCAAAAGAGAATTAAAAATTCATGAGACAAAAAAATATGGAAGCACTACCTACCAAAACTAATGGAGGAAAAGCAGCTGTAAGAGGGAAGTCCATAGCAACAAATGCCTACATAATGAAAAAAAAAACCCACTTAAATAAACAACTTTACACCTCAAGAAATAAGAAAAGAATAATAAACTAAACATAAAGTTAGCAGAAGGAGAGAAATAACAAAGATGAGAGTGGAAATAAAGGGAGTAGAGACTATAAAGACAATTAAAAAGATCAATGAAACTAAGGGGAGGGTTTTTTTGAAAAAGCAAACAAAATTGATAAACCTTTATCTAGGATTACCAAGAAAAAAAGAGACAGAGAAGACTCAAAGTTAGAAATGAAAGAGACATTATAACTGATACCACAGAAATACAAAGGATCATGAGAAACTAAGATGAATAATTATATGCTAACAAATTGCCAACCTAGAAGAAAAAGAAATTTCCTAGAAACATACAACCTCCTAAGCCTAAGTCATGAAGAAATACAAAATCTGAATAGACCCATTACAAATAAGGTGATTAAATCAGTAATAAAAGCCCTCCCAATAAACAAAAGTCTAGGACCAAGTGGCTTCACTGATGAAATTCTACCAAATATTTTAAAACTGAGTACCAATCCTTTTCAAACTATTCCAAAAAAAAAAAAAAAAAATAGAAGAGCACAGAACACTTCCAAACCATTTTACAAAGTTGGCATTACCCTGATACCAAATCCAATTAAGGACAACTACAAGAAAAAAAAATTACAGGCCATACTGATGAACATAGATGAAAAATCCTCAACAAAATATTAGCAAACTGAATTCAACAATATATAAAAAAGATGGCATACCATGATCAAGTGGAATTTATTTCAGGGATGCAAAAATGATAAAACATCTCCAAATTAATCAACGTGATACACCACATTAAGAAAGTGAAGGATAAAAATCTTACAATCACCTCAATAGACGCAGAAAAAGCGTTTGACAAGGTTTAACATTGATTCATGATAAAATCTCATAACAACCTGAGTACAGAGTGAACATACCTTAACATAATAAAGGCTACATATGACAAGCCCATAGTTGTCATCAGGCTCAATGGTGTAGAGCTGAAAGCTTTTCTTATAAGATCAGGAACAAGACAAGGATGCCTACTCTTGTCACTTTTATTCAACATGGCACTAGAAGCTTTAGCCACAGCAATTAGGTGGGAAAAAGAAATAAAAGCCATCCAAATCGAAAGGTAGAAATAAAACTTTTTCTACTTGAAGATTACATATACTAGATAGAAAATCCTAAAAACTCCACCAGAAATTGTTAGAGCTAATTTAAAAATTCAGTAAAGTTGAAGGATACAAAATCAATACACAAAAATCAGTTGCGTTCCTACATCTTGACAATGAACTGCCAGTAAGAGAAATTAAGTAAACAATCCACTTACAATTACATCAAAATGAGTGATTTTTGAGGAATAAATTTAATCAATGAGGAGAAAGATCTATACACTGAGAACTATAAGACATTGATGAAAGAAATTGAAGAAGACAAAAATAAATGGAAAGATAATATGTGTTCATGGATTAGAAAAATTAATATTGTTAAAATATCCATACTACCGGAAGCAGTTTGACAGGGATTCAATACAACCAAAATTCCAGTGGCATTTTTCACAGAAATAGTATGATATTGGCATAAATAGAGACACATAAATCAATGCAACATAATAGAGGGCCCAGAAATAAACCCATGCATATGCGGTCAACTAATTTTCCATAAAATAGCCAAGAATATACAATGGAAAAAGGCTAGTCTCTTCCATACATGGTGTTGGAGAAACTGGCCAGCCAAATGTAAAAGAATGAAACTCTCCTCTATCTCACATCATACACAAAACCAAGACAAAGTACTTGAATGAAAGACCTGAAACCATAAAACTCCTTAGAAGAAAACAGGGGATAAGCTCCTTGACATCACTCTTGGCAATGATTTTTTTTTTTTTTTTTTTGGATTTGACACCAAAAGCAAACATAATAAAAGCAAAAATAAACAAGTGAAATGACATCAAATAAAAAGATTTTGCACAGGAAATTATCAACAAAATAAAAAGGCAACCTACCAAATGGGAGAACATATTTACAAATCATATATATTATAAAGGGTTAATATCCAAAGCATATAAATGACTCATACAACTCAATATCAAAAACAAAACAAAACAAAACAAAACAAAACAAAACAAAATATTTTAAAAATGGGCAGAGGTACTGAACAGACATTTCTCCAAAGAAGAGATACAAATGACCAACATATGAAAAGGTGTTCAACATCACTAATTATCAGGGAAATACAAATCAAAAGTACGAGTTATCACCTTACACCTGTTAGAGTGGCTACCATCAAAAAGATAAGAGATAACAAGTTGAAAAGGATATGCAAAAAGGGGACCCCTTGTGCATTGTTGGTGGGAGTGTAAGTTGGTTCACCCTCTATGGAAAATAGTATCAAAATTCTTCAAAAAATTGAAAATAGAACTACCATATGATCTAGCAATTCCACTTCTGGGTATAAATCCAAAGGAAATGAAAATGGAATAATGAAGAGATATCTGCACTCCCATGTTCCTTGCAGCATTATTCACTGTGGCCAAGCTATAGAAACAACTAAGGGACACCTATGTGGCTCAGTCGGTTAAGCATCCGACTTTGGCTCAGGTCATGATCTCACAGTTTGTAGGTTCGAGCCCTGTGTCCAGCTCTGTGCTGACAGCTCAGAGCCTGGAGTCTGCTTCGGATTCTGTGTCTCCTTCTCTCTCTTCCCCTCTCCCTCTCCCTCTCGCACTCTCTGTCTCAAAAATAAATAAATGTTAGAAACAACCAAAGTGCCTATCAATGGATGAATGGGGAAAGAAGATGTGTTATACAGATACAATGGGATATTATTGGGCCATGAGAAAGAAGGAAATGTTACCATTTGCGACAATGTGGATGGACCTTGTGAACATTATGCAAAATTAAATAAGCCAGACGGAGAAAGGCAAATACTTCATGGTACCACTTATACATGGAAACTTAAAAAAAAAAAAAAAGTCAAACTCATAGAAAGAGTAGAAAGGGAAAGCAGAATCATGGTTGCCAAGGGCTGGGGGTTGAGAGAAATAGGGAGAGGTTGGTAAAAAAGTACAAGCTTTCAGCTATGAGATGCATAAGGTTTGAAGATTTAATGTAAAACATTGTGACTATAATTGATAACACTAAATTTATATAATTGAAATTTGTTAAGAGAATATAACTTTTTTGCTTCATCAAAACAACATAAATCAATGCTGCTTATTTTAATATTAAGTTTATACTTTTAACATGTAGATTTGTTCAATTTTTTAAAGTTTTTAATTTGAATTCCAGTATAGTTAACATACAGTGTTATATTAGTTTCAGGTGCACTATAGTATAGTGATTCAACAATGCTATATATTACTAGGGCCCATCATGGTAAGTGTACTCTTAATCCCCTTCACCTATTTCAACTATCCTCCCCCCCCCCCCCCCCCCCCCCCGCCACCTCTGGTAACCATCAGTTTGTTCTCTATAGTTAAGAGTTTCTTTCTTGGTTTGTCTCTCTCTTTTTTGTCCTTTGTTCATTTGTTTCTTAAATTCTGCATATTATTTGCTTAAATTTTACAGTTTCCTAATGAGGCTGTAACCATAAGGAATTTATACCATGTTTATGTAAGTTACATATACTTGAATATATGTCATATTCAGGTAATTTGTCAACACTGGGTATCATACATTATTTTTCCTTGAAAAGGGGTCTACTCACTACTGAAGTTGGAGAGATGATGTCCTGGGGCCCTGAAAGAAATAGGGCATGAATACATTATATGCAGCACTCACATTTGCATTGTAATCAGTTATGGATTCCTATTGGCATGAGGGCATTAAATGTTTTGTAAATGTTTCTTTGTGACTAGGGATGTAGAATTGTGGCAATAGTTCCTGTTTCATAATTCAACTTTGTCCATCACCAACTTGTAGAAAATAGGGTTTAAGGAAATCAGCTAGAGTGGCCTGCTTTCAACACTGAGAGTTAGTGATGCAAGGCCATGTCAGCTCCTACCAAAGATTCCTACTCATGCTCGGGGCACATAAGTAAGGTAAGGAACTACGGACTGAGAGGAACATCGATCAGCTTCCCCAAGTTCTCGTCAACAAGATCACCATCCCAAGAGTAGATACCTGCAAGAAGTCTGTCCACTGAACCTGTGAATTTACACCTGAGACTTTGATCTGTTTTCACAGTGTCACTTTTGGTATGTTCATCTTTAAGACATGTTCATCATTTGAAACATGTTTGTTTTTTTGTGGTGCCAAGATTGTACTTTCAAATTTTCTTTAGGGTCACGGAAGGATGCTGGCTGTGGTCCGTGCACTCACAGAAACTATAAACCATCTTTGAGGAAGGACTCAGTCTACCTGAAGAGTGTGTTGAAGGGAAAAGTAAAACAAAGTCGTGGAACTGCAAGAAGAGGATGAAATGGATGAAGAAAAAGAGAAGAAAACCATGTCTCCGCCCCAAAGTAAGGCTTTTTGGTGTAGACATACATAGTTTCTAAATGGATGGTACAAATTCATCTAAATGAACAAAATATGGATTATAAACATGTTTAGTCTATTTGTGAGAATCATGCTTGTTGAGAACAAATTTAATTATTCAAATTCAAAAACCAATATTTAAAGGCTTACGACTAAACTATTACCTATAAAAGGCATGGCTCATTTGCTACATTCTGTTTATGCTTTTCTGTTTCACTTTTATCAGTTCCTCAGGATAGGAGGATGGTGTAAAAAGGGGTTTACCAGAAGTGAGTATTGAGTAACAGTCTCATCTTAAAATAGTTTTGTAACTTGTTATGCAAAATCACAGTTGAGAAAAAAACCATTTAGTGTCATTAAGCAGATCAATTATACTATCTCTACACCTAGTATTTTTTAGTCCCTTCTCTTTCACAGAGAATGTTCTATTTGTATGAATAAAGCAGCCAGTACATGCTCACCTTCAAGCCTCTTGCAAGTATAGCAATGTATCAGAGGAAAATTTTCACATAATTGCAATTTGGGTTAAATAAACAATACAACTATGTCATTTCACGAATTGTAGGCAGGAATAAGATTTAGCTAATACCAAAATAGTACAATTTCACTACTAATTTTCTACCCCTCCTATATACCATGCACAGAAAAATAAGCTTACTAGATGATAAGAAATTTACTTTTCTATGAGTTATCTGTTGCATTCTTTTATTTTTTTTTTTGTAAGTTTTCTAAGCTTATATAGATTTAGACATTGCTCTTTGAGGGTAGGTAATAGGATAAGAGAAATCCTTTGTTTTGGATAGTCCTTATTTTTCGGTTCTTCTGTGGTCTTTGATGTTGTTCTTGGATTCTTTATTGGTGGTTAAGAGCATGAACTTTTGTGTTAGACACCAGGATTTGAATCTAGGGTCCTTTGCTTGCTGGTGCTGTGACAGTGGACAGGAGACTTTAAGGCTCATTCTTCCCCTGTCAAATGGGGTTGGGTTGTACACACTTCATCAATTTGTGATGAAAATTAAACAAGATAATATATGAAAATGTTAGCATAGTGCTTGGCACACTGCAACTGATAAGTATCAGTTAACTTTAATATAGGTATTAGCATTATGGGGTTTACATATTTTTAAATCAGCTGATGTCTGCTAGTAATTGTACAGTTAAACACTGAGCTTCAAAGGGTATCTTAGTCCATGTAGGCTTTACGCTATATACGAAAAATACTCTAGACTTTATGGCTTATCAATAGCAGAAATTGATTTGTCACAGTTCTGGAGACTGGGAAGTCTAAGATCAAGGTGCCAACAGATTTGGTGTCTGGTGAGAGCCCGCTTCCTGGTTCATAGATGGCCGTCTACTTGTTGCGTTCTCACATGACCGAAGGGGCAAGAGAGCTCCGTGGGACCACTTTTATAAGAACATGAATCTGATTCTTGAGGGCTCCATCCTCATGACCTAATCACCTCCCAAGGTCCTCCTTCCTAACACCATCACGTTGGGGATTGGATTATAACATGAATTTTTGGCAGGCACCATTATTCGGTGTAGAGGGAGGGGTTAGAAACTCCAGTAAGCTGTGTATATTGAGTAATGATAGCTGGTTTGTAGTACTGAGGTATAGATTTTCTCCCATATCAAGAAGTAATTTAAAGCTTATTAGATATTAAAATATTTAATATCTTAAAAATTAACCGACTTGTTTTATAGTCTTATTTATATGTATTTCCATAAATAATATTTTATGTAGAGAAGATAAATGCAAAAAGATTTACGTATGAATCAGTATTTTTCTAATCTGAGTGTGCTGGAGAAAAATGTATATTATATGACATATAACATGATTTCTTCATAAAGCTAACCAGTGCACTGATATAAGAAGATGCTAAAATTATCAGGGAATATTTTAGGACTGTAGGTATAAAATTTTCAGAGCAGGGATTTGGACACTGTGGTCTAGCTACTGATAAAGGATGCTGTATCAGGGTCCCATCGGGAAACAGATGGCACATTCAAGTTAGAATAATTCCGTGAAGGTTTATAAAGAAAGGTAATATTTAAAGGCATAGGCAGAGTGGAAACTATATGTATTCTATATGTGATACCCCAGGTCTGAGAATCACGAGTAGGGAGAGATATTCAGAACCAGGAAGGAGAGGGAATCATGTAGAACAGACCACTTTAGAAGAACAGTGACCTGTGGAGAACACAGAGAGCCCTTCTGTTTCAAATAAATTCCTGGACCCCATCTGGCTGCTTCTGCTCTCCTGCTAGATCTCCCTATTGGCCAAGCCCAAGAGAAGTTAAAGGGTAGAGGAAACTATTGCAATAGCCCATAGAGATCAACCACCCAGGGTAGAGCGTAGGATGGTGAGAGGTAGAAAGTAGACGTGAAGGGGCAAACAGAAGATGCCTGCATACATGTTGACATTATAAAAATCTAGAATTTATTTTTTCTTGTTATTATATTTATTGGTGGTGAGTGCTTATAAAAGAGTTGAAGCTTTATAAACATGCACTGCACAAGATCCTTACAGGAATTAAATTTTAAGCTACTTTTTGAACAATGGAAGAAAAGACCGTAGCTTAAAATCCATGTTTTGTTAAAAACAAACAAACAAACAAACAAAGCTAGATCTCCTAAATCTCATTATGCCTGGGTGCCACCCTCTAAAATGTCATCTTAGTGTCCTGAGCTCCAAAGTTCAGCTCAGTGCTAACTTGTGTCATTCATTCACTCATCTTTCAACAAATATTTACTGACAGTCTCTAATTATTGTGTTAAGTTTTGGGTAAAAAGTAGTAAACTGGCAAAGTATTAAGTGGAGACATAATCTCCATTCTGAATCTAAGAATATTTTATTAAACCAATGGTTCAGTAGAGAACAGTTTTGAATCACATAGAGAAAGATTTAAATAGTTTAGTAAATCTGTGTTCATAAAGATAATCAAGAGGGACAGAACCATGTGATCACTGAAAGTCCAAATATAATATTAAAACATAAAAATCTGAGACTTTGCATAGCAGCCATTTACGTAGTAAGGGGCCACAGACTTTTTAGGCAGCATAGTCCCTCCCTTCCAAAAGAAAGACCTTTATCTTAAATTTTAAGGTGTCCAATTCTGGAAAAGCTGATCCAAATATGAATTGTGAGACAAAGCACAGGGTGCTAGCAGGATCTGGAAAGCACTGCTCAATATAGTAACCAAAGAACCATCTGCAATCATGCTAATTTCCTACTCTGCACAGTCCAATGCAGTGGGCACTAATAAGCATTAGTTACGGTGGCTCTTATGCACTGAAAATGTCACTGAGACTAAGGAACTGAATTTGAAATTTTGCTTCATCTTAATTAATTTAAATTTAAATAGCTACATGTGGCTACAATAATGGACAGTGAAGATCTAGAACAAGATGTGCAAGATGGGGCTTGCTGATTCATTTAACCTCATTTCCTTTTTTGACAGGGCTAACAACAGCTGTTCATTTACTCATACACCATCATGTGCCTAGCAGCATAGAGAGGAATTTCCATAGAGAGGAAATCAAAGATAGGTTTAAGAAGATAACAAGTGTTGGCAAGGAGATGCAGAAATCAGAACCCTTGTGCACTGCTGGTTATGAATGTAAACTAGTGCAGCTCCTGTGAAAAACGGTGTGAGGATAGCACAAAAAATTACACAGATAATGACATGATCCAGCAACTCCACTTCTGGGTATGGACTCCAGAAAAATGAAACAAAAGACTGAAAAAGAAATAGCATTCAGCCTTTAAAAGGAAAAAGATTTGGGTCACCTGGGTGGCTCAGTCGGTTAAGATCTGACTCTTGACTTCAGCTCAGGTCATGATCTCACGGTTTGTGAGATTGAACCCTGCATTTGGCTCTGCGCTGACAGGATGGAGCCTGCTTGGGATTCTCTCTCTCTCTCTCTCTCTCTCTCTCTGCACCTCCCCCCTTAAAATAAGTAAATATTTTTTTAGAAAAAGGAAAAAGACTGGGGCGCCTGGGTGGCGCAGTCGGTTAAGCGTCCGACTTCAGCCAGGTCACGATCTCGCGGTCCGTGAGTTCGAGCCCCGCGTCGGGCTCTGGGCTGATGGCTCAGAGCCTGGAGCCTGTTTCCGATTCTGTGTCTCCCTCTCTCTCTGCCCCTCCCCCGTTCATGCTCTGTCTCTCTCTGTCCCAAAAATAAATAAACTTTGAAAAAAAAAAAAAATTTAAAAAAAAAAAAAAAAAAAAAAAAAAAAAAAAGAAAAAGGAAAAAGATTCTGACACATGTTGTAACGTAGATAAATCCTGACCATTATGCTGAGTGAAACAAGCCAGCTAGTTACAAAGGAACAAAGATTGTGCCATTTCACTTATATGATGTATCTAGAGTAGTCAAAATGATACACACAGTAGGTAGAATGATGGTTGCCAGGGGCTGCAGAGAGGGGGGGATGGAGAATTAGTGTTTAATGGGTGCAGAGTTGTCAGTTCGGGTAGATAAAATTTTCTGGAAATGGATGGTGATGGTCACGCAACAGTGTGAATGTACCCATGCAACTGAACTTTGCACTTTATTTTTTTATTTTTTTATTAAATTTTTTTTGACGTTTTATTTATTTTTGAGACAGAGAGAGACAGAGCATGAATGGGGGAGGGGCAGAGAGAGAGGGAGACACAGAATCAGAAACAAGCTCCAGGCTCTGAGCCATCAGCCCAGAGCCTGACACGGGGCTCGAACTCACGGACTGCGAGATCGTGACCTGAGCTGAAGTCGGACGCTCAACCGACTGAGCCACCCAGGCGCCCCTGAACTTTGCACTTTCAAATGGTTACAATAGTAAATTTTAAATCACATATATTTTATCACACACACAAAAAAGACAGGTGAAACATATGTCCTCAAGGAGTTTACAAACTATGGCAAAGAGAAACGGTGGCTGGTGATAGGTAAATGGTGTGGGGATAAAAAAATGTTTATTTAGCTGAGGGCTATGGAGGAGTTGCATCTGAGGGGGTAGCGGGGCTAGATGTCCTTCCAATCCTGAGATTCAATGGGTTTATGAGCGCTTCAAATTTGGGATGGCAGTAGGGTATGAGATAGTGTATACAGAAGACAAGGCATCATGAGGCAGCTATGCCTTTCTCCAAGTGCTTTCCCTGCTTTATCTGGATTTACCCTAGAGTCCTCATCCATATTTATAGTTCAGACTGGAGATGAGAGCCAAACTTTCCAGAAAAAAATGTATAAAACATAGGAGACCTACCTGGAAGCCTAGAAGGAGGTGGGCACATCAGCTGCAGAAAAGCCAGGTCAGTCTAGACTTTGTCATTACCAATATCTTCATCCCTTCATAATCTAAGTCTCAAAGATACCACTCCCTCATAACCCACTTGCATTTTTCCAACTGAATCTTTCTAACCCCCTCACTGCACAACTTCTTGACACCTGGAACGTCCAATCCATTAACCTAACACCTTTCCACTTTGCCTCAACACCATCATTCATGTCCTCTCTTCTCTCCCTCCTTGGTTTAAATGCAACGGTCCTTCCTTATAATTATTCTCTTGCATAGATGCTCCATGCTCTTGTCCCTCTCTCCTCCATCCTATTCAGCTGACCAACACTAAACTCTGCTTGTATCTAGACCTCTGCCTAGCATTATTTGTACCCAAGTAGGCAAATGAGACTGGTCAGAACACGTAACTATTCTGACTGGTCTCCCTTTATATCCATGATCTGTGACTTCAAATGGATCCTATTGTTATCCAGCAATGTTACTATATTTTCAAAGTTCATTTACTCTCTCACACCCCTGGATAATGTTTCAAGCTGACTACCCTCTTCTCAAACTTCTGTCTCTACTCCTCACTCTCCACCGATAACTTTGCCTCTTCACTGAGAAAACATATTCCTGCCTCCACATTCACCAGCATCTGTGCCCATATATTCTGCCTCTCCTCCTGCAATCAGAAAAAAATTCTATCTTCTCCAATTTAACCCCAACATTGCATGTGCATTGGATTCCATCGTTGGTCATCTGCTCAAGAACATTGCTTCAGTAATGATCTTTTGTCTCCCGCATCATCACTTGTTCCTTCTTTTTTGGCTTATGTCCATGAGCATACAAACCGGTGTATCTTCTAATTAAAAATAAACTCTCCGTCTTGACCTTATATTTCCTTCCAGCCTTTGCCTCTTTTTTTCTGTCTCCATTTACTCTTTTTTTTATTCTCTCTGAGCCCAATCCAGACATGCATTGATAACTACACACCACCCAAATCCTTCTTATCAAGTGTACATTGACCTCCACATGGCCAAGCCCATCGCTCAGTTTTCAGTTCTAATTTTACCGACTTTAGCAGTGTTTGATAGAGTTTGCTCATTCTTGAAACATTGCTTTATTTCACGTGGCTTCTGGAGCACCATTCTTTGTTAGTCTACCTCCTGTATCACTGATTATGCCTTTTCATTCTCCTTTTTTTGATTCTTCATCCTCCTTGATCCCTGACCTTTGGAGTGCCCCATGGCTCAGACTGCAGACATCTAAATTCTACCTGCACACCACCGATACACTGAAGACTTCCCAATTGATATCATCATCCCAGACACATCTATCCAAATGCCTTCTTGACAACTCAAACTTAAAGTATCCAAAATGTAACTCTTCATTCCCAGCAATCTCCCCTCTCCTCCCCCCACCCCAGGACTTCCTGCTCAAGCAGTCTTCCTGGTTAGTGTAAGGAACCTCTTTTCTTCTAATTGCTCTGAGTAAAAACCTTAACTCACTTCTTTTACTCTCTCATGTCCTGCACCCAATTAATCAACCAGTCGTGTCAGATTCTCTTTGGGAATATACCCAGAACCTGTCCACTTCTTACCAGCTCTACTGCTATGGTTTTTTATCAGTCAGGGTTGTCCAGTGAAACAGAACTGTATGCAAATATATATATGAAACATTACAGAGGCTGAGAACTTCCAAGATCTGCAGTAGGCAAGATGGGGACCCAGGAAAGTTGGTGGTATAATTCCAGTCTGAGTCCGAAGGCCTGAAAAGCAGGAAAGCAAATGGTATAACTTCCAGTTTGAGGCCAAGTCTGAAGGCAGGAAAAAGTTGATATCCAAGCTCAAAGACAGGCCTAGAGAGGATCAATTCTCCCTTACCCAGCCTGCTGTTCCATTCAGGCCTTCAACAGATTGGATGACACCCACCCATATTAGGGTGGGCAATCTGCTTTACTCATTCTATAGATTCAAATGTTAATCTCATCTAAAACACTCTTACAGACACATCCAGAATAATCTTTACCCAATACCTGGGCACCCCATTGCCTAGTGGAATTGACAGATAAAATTAACACGCATGGTTTCCTAACTGGTCGGCCTTCTTCCATCCTCTCCCCCTAACTGGTCAACACAATAGCAAAAAAAAAAAAAAAAAAAAAAGCCGTATCAGGTCACTCTACTACAAATTCTTCAATGTCTTCCTTTCTCAATCAGAGTAAACTTTTAAAGCTATCATGACCACCAAGGCCCTACGTGCTCCATTCTCCAACCCTAGCTCCATCACCCATCCATACATTGCTCTCCCCCCACCCCCCATTCTGTTCTACCCACTTTGATACTAATCCAAGAAGCCAAAAATGCTCTGGCCTCAGGGCCTCTACACCTACAATCTCTCTGTCTGAAATGGTCATACCCAAATATCCACATTACTTCCTCCTTCAACTGTTTCTGTTTAGTTTTGTTTTTTATCTTGGAAGCCTTTGAAATAATTTTTTTTTTTTTAGTTTATTATAGCACCGTTCAATCTCTCTTAATTTGCTTTACTTTTATTTAAATTTTTTTTTAATGTTTATTTATTTTTGAGGGAGGGAGAGACAGAGCATGAGTAGGGAAGGGGCAGGGAGAGAGGGAGACACAGAATCTGAAGCAGGCTCCAGGCTCTGAGCTATCAGCACAGACCCCGACGCAGGACTGTAACCCACGGACTCTGAGATCATGACCTGAGCCGAAGTCGGATGCTTAACCGCCCGAGCCACCCAGGTGCCTGTAGCTTTACTTTAAATAAATGTTATTTTTAAATTTTTTTTAAATTTTTTTTCAACATTTATTTATTTTTGGGACAGAGAGAGACAGAGCATGAACGAGGGAGGGGCAGAGAGAGAGGGAGACACAGAATCGGAAACAGGCTCCAGGCTCCGAGCCATCAGCCCAGAGCCCGACGCGGGGCTCCAACTCCCGGACCGCGAGATTGTGACCTGGCTGAAGTCGGACGCTTAACCGACTGCGCCACCCAGGCGCCCCAATAAACGTTATTTTTTAGAACAGTTTTAGATTTACAGAAAAATTGCAAGGACAGTATAGGGTGTTTTCATAAACCTCGTACCCATTATTACCTCTCCTATTATTACCATCTTCTAATTAATATGGCACACCATCACAACTAACGAACAAATCTTGATACTCTATTGCTAATGAAAGTCCATCCTTTATTCAGATTTCCTTACTTTTTACCTCATGGCCCTTTTCTGTTCCAGGATCCCATTCAGGATCTCATGTATATATTTAGGTGGCATGTCTCCTTAGGCTCCTCTAGACTGTAGCAGTTTTTCAGACTTTCCTTGTTTCTGATGACATGGACAGCTCAGAGAAATATTGGCCATGTATTTTGGAGGGTGCCCTTCTGTTGTCACGTTTTTCTTATAACAACTGGGGTCATGGGCTTGGGGGAGGAAAGCCACAGAGGTAAAGTGACATTTTCATGACATCATATCATGAGTGCATACTATCAATATGATTTATGGCTGTGAATATTGACCTTGATCTTCTGGCTCAGGTGGTGTTTCCATTGTGAACCTATTCTTTATCTCCTTTCTACGCCTTATATTTTGGGAGAAGTCACTGTGGGCAGGCCATACTTAAGGAGTGGGAAGTTATGCTTCTCCTTAAGGGTCGAGTATCTACATAAACTTTTACGAATTCTTCTGCAGGGGAGATTGATCTCTTTAGCATTTATTGATTTATTCAACTACTTATACCATTAGGAACTCATGGATTTTCTTTTTACTTCGGATTGTAGTCTAATACTACTGTATTGTCTGTGTGTGTTTAACATTCCCTAACTTTTAAGTCTCAGTCTGATTTTCAAGGTACTTACCACCATTTAGCGTAATGTACACTTTATGTGTTTGTCTTTCCCCACTGGAATGCCAGGTCTTCGAAGTCACGGTCTCGGTATTTTTTTTTTTTAATTTTTTTTCAACGTTTATTTATTTTTGGGACAGAGAGAGACAGAGCATGAACGGGGGAGGGGCAGAGAGAGAGAGGGAGACACAGAATGGGAAGCAGGCTCCAAGCCATCAGCCCAGAGCCCGACGCGGGGCTCGAACTCACGGACCGCGAGATCGTGACCTGGCTGAAGTCGGACGCTTAACCGACTGCGCCACCCAGGCGCCCCGACGGTCTCGGTATTTTTAACCACCGTGAGTATCCTCAGCCCTTGGGTGGACGCTCATTTGGTACTGAATGAATGAATGAATGAATGAATGAATGAATGAAGCCGGCTGGGGTTCTAGCTGGGCTTCTGGCCCACTTGAGGCGGGTGAGTCCAAGAGGGATCTGACTTGGCGGTGCTCAGCCTCGCTGTATACGCTCAGGCTCGCGGCCCGCCGCCTCGCGGGTCGCCGCAGGTGCACGGCTGGGGGCCACACCCACACTCAGAAACCAAGCACGCGGCCGCGCCCCACGGAACGCAGCGGCCGGCAAACGTCACCGGCGCGAGGGGGATTCCTGGGGAAAGTCCGGCGCCCCCGGGCCCCTCCCCGCGAGGAGGGTCGGGGAGCAGGTGAGGCGCCTCGGGCCGCCGCGGAGACCGTCCGCGGGCGCACAGGCGAGGTGAGGCTGCAGGAGCGGCGCGGCCCCGGGCTGCCGGACCCCGGCGCTCTCGCACTCCGGGCGGGGCGGGGACGGGCGCGCGGGCGGCCGGCGCCGTCGTCCCGGGGCGGGGCCTGCTCCCCCAGCTGTGGGTGCTGCCGACGCTGCTGGGGGCTGGGTCTGCGGCGCCCTGATGCGGCGGCAGCGGCGCGGTGCTCGCGGGGCCGCGGAGGACCCCGGCCTGGGCCGCGGGAGGCGCCGGGATCCCCGCCGCCAGGAGTCGCGCGACAGGTTTCCTTCCTTCTCACGACGCCCAGCGTGGGACCGGCGCCCGCGCAGGACGTAGCTTCTCGGTTCGCACGCTCGGTCCCGTACCTGGTTCGTTTTTTCCCCTTGTGCCTCTTTTTCCCTCCCTAAGCGCCCCAGGAGGAGCGAGGACGCGCCCCGCTGAGTTCTGCGCCGAGAGCTGCGGGGGGGGGGGGGCGTCGGGGTGGCCTCGCTGGATGGGGCGTCGAGGGATGTCCCGGGGGAGGGATTTCGGGTCTGGCCCCGGTGCTCACGCCGCCTTTTCGCGCCTCGAGAAACACGGCCTTGGGTTTCTTATGCACATCGGAGTGATTTTTTTTTTTTTTTTTCTCCCAGTGGGCAAGGGACTGTGCATTTAGGGCTTCACAGAAATTCTTTCAGATACCTGTTGATAGGCTTCTGGCGCAAAGTCTCTAAGTAAGACTACTTTTGTTTTAAGTCGAAAGGCTGAGGTTGTTTGGAATTACTGGGGACATTACTTCGTTGTGATCGTCTGTTCACTCCCTATTTTAGCTTGCGCTTTCTCAAAAACACCCGAATGGGTGCTTCTTGACTTGAACTTGACATAATGACTCAGGAGCCAGGAAATACGAAGAAATTGATATTGCCTTGAAATAGTTCCTTCCAAGCCCACATAAGGCTTTTTTTTTTTTTTTTTTAGAAGAATGAAGACAAGAAGTAGTAGCAATGTGACTTCAAGAAACACACCGTGCCGGGTGGGAATTCTAGACTTCGCTGACACTAGCTGAGATCTGTTATTACTTCCTGTGGTTCTCATGCACTTGTTTAAGCCGTTTCTCAGCAAAGGGAGGAGTTGTTATTTCCACCCGGGTATCCAAAGATGAGTCACAGGGCTGCTCTTTTAAGTTGAGTCTTTGTTAATGAACTTTTGAAAAGCGAGGTTTGCTCTGGGTGTGTGTAAAGGAAGGTTCAGATGCGAAATGCGAAATGCTCAGTGTTAAACTCGAGCTAGTGGTGTCGGAAGTAACAGTTCAAGTTTTCAGTTTCCTAAAGTGCCTGATGGTACAGCATACCAGCTAGGGTCACTAGGCTGATGTCAGATAACCATTGAAGTCATGTGCTTTGCCACAGAGGCCCAAGAGAAAATGAAGTTCATTATTCAATAACTGTATGTTATTACTTTCAATGGTATGGTATGGTAGAAATAGGCCATTATACAAAGTGATTGAACGTCACTCTCTGAATCCAAATAATTTGGACAGTTTGTCTTTAGTAAGTTAGTGCCCCGTGAAAATTTTTGAAGACGGTGGATACCAGTTGGAGCTGAGAAATTAAAATATTTAAGCTGAGAGGCCCCATGGCTCTTGGGAAGGAACTGTACTGTCTCCGTGCTTAGTAGAGAAGAGGACAGCATCTCTGTTGGAGGCGAGTTGAGCTGAGGTCAGCGCAACAAACAGTTCTCAGGCACCTTCTTTGTGCCACACTCTTCACAGAGCTCTGGTTATGTAATTGTGAATACGACAGGATGTTGCTGAAAAGGGCCATAAAGACTAGTGTGGAGGGGCGCCTGGGTGGCGCAGTCGGTTAAGCGTCCGACTTCAGCCAGGTCACGATCTTGCGGTCCGTGAGTTCGAGCCCCGCGTCGGGCTCTGGGCTGATGGCTCAGAGCCTGGAGCCTGTTTCCAATTCTGTGTCTCCCTCTCTCTCTGCCCCTCCCCCGTTCATGCTCTGTCTCTCTCTGTCCCAAAAATAAATAAATGTTGAAAAAAAAAAATTAAAAAAAAAAAAAAAAAAAAAAAAAAAAAAAAAAAAAAAAGACTAGTGTGGAAGGCTGGAAGAGCCAACGAGGGAGATGGGAGCTATGACCAATCTATGCCCACAGTAGAGCTTCTGTCCCAATACGACTGGTGTTTGTGCAGATCTGAGATTTTGAATGAACAGATTTTTGATGTTTCCTCATTGCTGAAAGAATGAGTGAAGTTTTAAATTTAATCACTTATTTTGTTGACAGTCTGTTGTGCTTATTCAGTAAGCATTTCATTCAGTGAATGATTTAAAAATGTATTCATTGGAAAGGCATGATTTTTAAAGTGTTTGATAACCATATTTCATATTATTTTGTGGGTAAAAAGAAACCCAGCCTGGTATTACCCCTAGACAATCACAGGTACTTATAATTTACTCACCTTTTAAAAATAAAGTAGTGGGGTGCCTAGGTGGCTGAGTTGGTTAAGCATCCAACTTTGGCTCAGGTTGTGATCTCACAGTTTGTGGGTTTGAGCCCCATGTCAGCTCTGTGTTGACAGCTTAGAGGCCTGGAGCCTGCTTTGGATTCTGTGTCTCCCTCTCTCTCTGCCCCTCCCCTGCTCACGCTCTGTTTCTGTATCTCAAAAATAAACGTTAAAAAAATTTTTTTTAAGTGAAAACAGAGTAGCTAATTAATGGCTTATAATTTTATAACACCATATTGAAGCAACCTACTGATCATTGTTTTTTACAGTTCAAATCAATCTTTTCTAACACACTATTGCCGCACAAGTCAAAATGACTAAACCCACTGCGTCACAGTTTACTGTTGAGACTGAAATCTCCTGAGATACTTTTGGACTTGATGCCAAAATCTGTTCAATTTCTACAAGTCTGTAAGGTATGCAGCTAGTGAGGGAAACAATACAAATTTGAGATAACTCTAATTTCCATATTTCTTTTCTCTCTTGAGGGCCTCAAAGTTACTTTATCTATGGGGAAGAAAGGGTTGAGTGTGTTCTTCATCACTGTACTCCCTGGCCTTGGTACAGGCATTACTCGTGGCAGGTGTTAGGAAGTATTTATTAATTGAATAATGAGCCTTAATGTAAAAGGGGGAGTTTTCAGGTGGAGGGAGGGATAGTCAGCCCAGCAGAAGGATCAACATTGTGTTGTCAGGGAACACCAGCCTGGTCAGTGTGGGCACGGGGTGAGAGCTGGGGAGACAGATTGGGCCGCATCACAAAGGCCCATGTGCCATGCTGGACCTGTGACTTTATCCTATGGAAGACTTCAGCAGGTGAATGATATCGTCAGATATGTGTTTTGGAAAGACAATTTAGAATCAAGATGGAGAACAGATTGGATGAACACAACTCTAGCCTTAGGGCACACACAGGAGATTACTATAATATTTGAGAAGAGAAATTGGAGAAGGCTTGAGTCAGGCAGTGATGGTGAGGAGTGGAAAAGAGGGAAGGAGCTGACGTGTTTAATAGGCAGAACTTGGCTACATCTTTAGAGGTGGGCAGTGAGGGGAAGGAGTTTAGGATGACTCCTACATTCCTAGTTAATGACTAAGAGTGGGATGTAAGTGAAAGAATAGGTGTGCTAAATGAGGGCCTCATTCAGTGCTTGACACATAATCAGCGCTCATTAACTTTTTGAATGAATTAATTAATAACAAAAACAACAACAACAATAGCTAAAATGCTTATCGGTGCCAGGCACAATTCTAGGCTCATTACATGAACTCAGTCTTTTCCTCCTCACTGAAATCCTGTGAGATGGGTGCTATAATTGACTGCTTTTGACAGGTGAATGAAGTGTAATGCTAGTAATTGATAGAGGTAGGAATTGATCCCAAGCGCTTAGCTCCAGAACTTACATTCTGAACCACACTGCTTTGCTATGGTATCTCCAAGAATGAATGAATGAATGAGTGAACGAATGAAGTCTCAGACACTGTGGCAAACTCAAACTGGAGTCACTGTCTTGACACCAACAATTGTTCCTCATTCAGGGTTAGCCCGATATATAAGATGGGCCCTCAGAGGCTCTGTTGTGCTGCATGGCACCCCTCCCCCTTGGTTCACCCCAAGGAGTATCTGGTTGATCTAGGAATAGACCTAGAATAATCAGAAAATTTCTCCTGGGAATTAAAACACTTTTATGAAGACTCACTCTCGCTGAAAGTTCCCAGAGCTTCCACAACTACGTCTTCCGAGCTGCCTTGGTTACTACTCTCCCTAGACACTGAATGTTCACTGCTTTGTGTTTCTTAGAGGCAGTCAATGATCTGTTGCTAAAATCTGTAGTATTCCTCTGGGGATACTAGAAAGGCTGAAATAGAAAGGGGAAATAGAAAGGCTGGCCCGGGGGTATTAATCTACAGAGCAGGGTCCAATGGTACAAGAATTACTAACAAATTCAGGCAGGTGCATAACTCAAGTCTTACACTCCTGTTTTGTGGTCTGCCTTCTAGGGCCTGTTTTGTTCTGGTTTCACCCTGAAGCTTACCTGCCCCTCTTGTCTCTAACTTCCAGAATCTTATTAAGTGAAGCTGGCCGGCAGTGTCCCTGTCCTCTTGACTTTAACTGAGCAAAATAGCTCGTACCTCTAGGGATTAGGGCCTGTTTTCTTTCTTTTTATTTTTAATGTTTATTAATTTTTGAGAGAGAGAGAGAGACAGAGCACAGGCAGGGGAGGGGCAGAGAGAAGGAGACACAGAATCCGAAGCAGACTCCAGGCTTCTAGCTGTTAGCACAGAGCCCTACGTGGGGCCTAAACTTACAAACTGTGAGATCATGACCTGAGCCAAAGTTGGACACTTAACCGCCTGAGCCACCAAGTGCCCCACAGGGCTTGTGTTCTGTTTTCAGCATTCAGGTAGATTCCTTTGGTCTTGATAAGGGTATTTTTGATAAACAACCCCAACTCCCTCCTTCCCCTCAAAACCTGGCCTCAGCTCTTCACCATTCCCATTGTTTCACAAGTTGGATCAAGACTATGATTTTTGTTCAGGAATCAAGGTCTAATTATCTGCTCCTCACAAGCCTCACTTTGGACTATTTAAAGATTGTAAACACTGAATTATTATTCTACCTAAACTGAATCAGCAAACTCTAAGTTTGAAGTTTTAAAATATTTTCTCCATGCATGAAGGAAATGTTTCATGCAGCATTTCTTCAGATTTAACAGGAAATCAAGGTATTTATAGCTTCTCATTATATGAGACTGACATGAAGCCTTCTGGATTGATCTAGCCCACGTGTTTACCCCTTGGTCTGAATCCCTGTATACCTGTCTGTAATTCATTCAGTGCTCAAATAATAAGAAAGGGAAGAGTTTGGGTTAATATTTTACGTGGGTCTGTCTTGCTTCTTCTTTTTGATTGTGGTTTCTCTGCGAGCAGAGAATCACTGGGGCTGGGGGCTTTCATAGGTCTGTCAGCTTCCTTCCAGTTTTAACCATTCCGTGACTTTTGCTGATAATAAAACCATCTGTCAGATGAAGTCATTTGTTAACCACGCCTTCTACATCTGTAAATACTAGACGTTATTTGTATATCTCATGTAAGTTCTTGGTAACATTCAATAATTTGGTAACTTTTAACATAAAGCATAGTTTTAGAATTGGTAATTTCTTATTATCCTCCTTGAGCTAACTCAATGTTTTCAACTTGATTTGTGTACTGTTTTGTTTTGTTGTTTCTTTTCAGTGGCTACAGTATCCAGGTAATGCAGAAAATACTAAGTGGCCTGGAAAAGTATTCCTCATTTTGTATACCCAGCTGTTTTACTTGTTTCTCTGCTCAAGGATGTAAAGTGATACTCCATTACTCATTGCGTAACTTATTGGGCAAAAATGTGAATTCCGACTTTACAGAGTAGTGGAAATTGCTCTGTTGCTATCTTCATATGGAAACACTCTGTTTCCAATAAACAGAGTATTATTCTGTCTTCTGTTTCAGTTTCAGGATTGCAGCAACGCATGTGTCACCTGGTTTTACTTCTAATTTTTTTTATTACGTGCCCAGGTGTATTGATTAGTGACACAGATCTGTTGATTTGAGAAAGTAGGACACAGTGTGTAAGCTGAATCATATCATGTCGGTAAATCCCTCCTGCCTTCCCTGATTACTGCATGGTAAACCAGGGCCTAGCTGATAATACATACAGCTCTTCATTAGTTACAAAATACTCTCATATATATTTCCTCTTTTCCTTCTCATAAAAGCCTGGCAAAAAATATTATTGTTGTTATCTGTATTTGAGGTCTATACATGAGGAGGGACACTCTTGGAGAAATTAAGTGACCACCTGATTTCTCTAGAAGTAAGGTACAGACGCCCACTCCCCTGTGCTGTCGCTACCTGACTGAAAAGGCAACTTCACTCTCTTAGTTCACGTTTCCTGAAAATAGACTGTGAGATTTGCGTACAGGGGGTTTACTGAGAGGTGCTGTGGGAACAGCACTTGTCAGGGAGAGAGCGCAGCAGGATTATGCAGAGGGAGGAACTGAACCGCCGTGCAGGTACAGTGGTGGGCCCAGCCTTGGAGCTGGAATGGCCCTTCAGAATTGCTCTGCCTGCACACGAGCTGGTCATCTGAATTCCCTGCCTCAACAGGTTGCAGGCCACACCAGGCAGAAGGTGCCGTCTTGGAGCGAGCAGCTTTCCTTCAGTCAGGGCAGTTCCTAGAGCTGTGAGCCTTCGGTAGTCAACATTTCTGGCAACTGGGAGAATGAGGGCCTTGGTCCTAAAGGGATCAGAGTATCACATCGTCCACAACTGTTGTACGGAAGGGAATGTTTTTCTCTGCAAGGGCCTCGCTTGTGTCTTTCTGGCCCAGACGGTTGCCCTGCTGAGTGGAGCCCAGAAAGTTGGCATTTTTTCCAAGGCCCTTAAAGATTTAGAATGGCTGACCGGGCAGCAGGAAGGTAAAGTAGCCTTAATCCCAGGAAGGTTAGGAGCCTGGTGAAGGAGGGCCGGGATGGGCGGAGTGGTGGTACCTGGTAGAGAAGTAACCTCTGACGCCACAGCTAACGGGAAGCCCTTGTCTGTCTGGACCCAGAACAGAAGTGGAATGCATGCTAGTCTTTGCTGTAATTCAGGGCTGTAACATTGTTGAATGGATATTAAGCTACGTTTTCTCTCTTTTTTCTTCCTTCTTCCCTTTCTCATTTTTCTGTGCCTTTGAAAAACCCCAGAACAGTCCAGTGACTCTCAACATGTAGCCTGTAGATGATAATCACCAGAATTACCTGGGATCTCTAAAAACAACACCCCCCCCCAACCAAACAACAAAATAGAAGACAGAGAGTCCAGGCCCACATTTGATATCTATTGGAACAGAATATTTAAGAGTGGAGCCTATGAATTGATATTTTCAAAAAACTCCCCCACCTGATTTTTATACATGTTATAGTTTGAGAACCATAGACCCAAACTCTTATGCTTTTGCTGGTGACCAAGCCTATTGAGATGTTTCAAATTAGCAAGAAGTTAATGAAAACCAGGGGGCCGCCTGGCAGGCTTCATATAATGACACTCACCCCCAATCTTTCATAGCAAAATCCTGGTGTGGCCAAGAGAGCCTGCCCCAAATTCTTTGGCTGGCGTCTGCCCCAGATTGCTGGAAAGAGAGTGATGATTCTGACTTGGCCTTTTACTAGCTGGGTGAGAGATGCCAAATTCCTTGAATAGTCACAGGGGGGAAATCAGTGAATTTATAGGAATCAGAAAACTTTCTAGGAGAATAAGAAGGTTCCAAGAAGTTTTAGGTCAGATAAAGCTTTGAGGTACTGTCTGCTAACTTTAAATGACCATACAGGGGCACCTGGGTGGCTCAGCGCGTTGAGCATCTGACTCTTGATTTCGGCGCAGGTCATGATCCCAGGGTTGTGGAATCAAGCCCCACATTGGACTCTATGCTGAGCATGGAGCCTGCCTAAGATTCTCTCTCTTTCTCTCTCTCGGTACCTGGATGACTCAGTTGGTTAAGTGTCTGACTGGCTCAGGTTATGATTTCATGATTCATGGGTTCAAGCCCCCCGTTGGGCTCTGTGCTGACAGCTCAGAGCCTGGAACCTGCTTGGCATTCTGTGTCTCCCTCTCTTTCTGTCCCTCCCCTGCTCATGTTCTGTTTCTCTCCATCTCTCAAAAATAAATAAACATTTATAAAATTAAAAGGAAAAAAGATTCTCTCTCTCTCAATCCCTCTGCTCCCTCTGCCCCTCTCCCACTCTTGCATGGGCATGCACACATGCTCTCTTAAAAAAAATTTTTTTTAAATTAAATGACCATACAAAAGGATGAGAGAGAGAGAACTATGAACAGGAAAATATATTATCTTATTCATTGAAATTGGGAATAATTATTGTTCTTCAAAGGGAAAAGCACTTTTAAACCTACTGATTCTGAGTCCGGTCATTGCAGGAAGTATTAGTCACCTAAAGAAGAGTCTGATAAATTCCTAGGACAATATGATGCTATATGCTGGGCACTTGGGGGTACATGGCAAACACAGCAGGCATAGCCCCTGACCCCCTGGAACTTATGGGCGAGCAGACAGGATAGGCAGTAAAACAATTAACAATAGAATACAGTAAATATCAGGAAAGAGGAAGTGCCACAAAGTGTGAGATCATAGAATCAGTCCTCCAGCTTAGTCTAAGGTCACAGAGTTTCCCATTCTTGTGAAACATACAAGAATAGAAGCTATGAGGCTGGCTTTGGTGATAAGACAAAGGACCTCTTTTTAACAAAGGAAAATCTTTCGGTCTGTCTAATTCAAAATCGGCCGATCCTTCACACATGTGTGTGTGTGTGTGTGTGTGTGTATGTATGTGTGTGCGTGTGCGCGTGTGTGTCTGTGTCTTTCTGCCTGTCCAGTGTGTAAGCACACGTGTTGACGAAGAGAGATCAAGAAAATCACTCCTTCATTTAATGACTAAAATAGATAGCAAAGAACAGAGAAGGAAGTCGGTTTGCATTTCATTCGATGTGCCATTGCCCAAAGTTAACTAATATTTTAATATGTAGTAAAAGAAAATAAATTTAGAGCTCTGAAAATCATGAGCTTTATATCACAACTTTTTAAAAGTTAATTTTAAGATTCTGAGGATTCTGGCCCAGGAGGGTGCTTGACAGATTTGTCTTGGGTTCTGTTACAGACCCAGTTTGAGGCACATTTGCTCAGTGGTCAGTGTCTGTTCTTCTCTTCTTCCTGCAACAGTGGTTTTTGTAGTATGTGGCCTCTGCCTGGTGTGGGAGCTCCTACTGGGCTCTTCTGCCTTTTTCTGGCCCATTCTTTCCCTTGTATTATTTCTGTACCTGCTTGTTTTTCCCCATAACTTACAGACTTAGTTGAGGGCAGGGATTGTGATTTCTGGATTTTTCAATCTTTGAATCTCCTGCAGCTCTTCTATTATAATTTATTTACATTAATTACATTTAATAAACAACCTTGAATGTGGTATCTGAGTTAAGAGGGGATCCTTGGGTTGAGAAAGTAACCAGATTGGTTCTCTATTGAGAACATATTTCTTGTTTAACCTGACATCGCAAAGCAAAGACACCAAGGGCTAACATGGGCATATTTATCTTGTGAATGTCTACTTTAAGTACTAAAAATGCCAGTCACTTGACTAACGGCAGGGAGGGGAGGATTAAGTCATCATGAAGCAGCACTTACTAGATGTAGACAAAAGTGTAGAATGTTCTGCTGGGTCTCACCTAAGTCAACTTAAACACATGTCTACACCATCCAACATCTTAGAATAACATTGATACTAAAAATCAGAATTAAAAATCATTGTGCAAGTGACAACATAATTCAGGCTCAAAATATGACTCTGACGGCATGTGATGTCCTGTGATGACCATTTACCATGTTTTCTTATGTCTTTCTTCCCATGCCTTGGCATGTTCCTTGGTTTATTTCAAGTATGACTTAATTTATGTTCTAATTTTTTGTCTTGCTTTTACAGTGAATATTATATATAGGGAGTGTCTGAGTGGCTGGAAATAATTCTTGACATTCGTTCTTTTGCTTCTATTTTGTATAGTTCAAACTTAGTTTATTGCTGAAGTATAGGTTATAAGTTAGGCCAGTATGAATTTTGTGGAATACTTTGTTAACTGTAAATTCGTTCAACTTTGATATTTTCCTTAAGAATTGGAATTTTTAAATAAAAGGTTAGGGTGGTGAAATGAAATATTTTTCTCCTTTAGAAAATGGAGAACTCTAGAAGATGAAACTCTTTACAACTTGTTTCCTAAAGAATCAAAATTATAATAGTGTCAACTCATCTGAAAAGAGGAACATTCCATCCTGTCAGTGTATATTTATTGTTGTTTAGTTGGAAAATTTGTCAAGTTATTAATTGCCCTTTGCCGAAACTTAGAGTGCTATAGACATTTTCTCCTTTTTGTTGATATCTAGATACCTATACATACCATGGATAACAGCGTGAGCACAGCATAAGGGTTTTTAAATTTTTATTTTTAATTGAACCATAGTACGTGAAATATCATATTCGTTTCAGGTGTGCAACATAGTGACTTGACATTTATATACATTACAGTGCTCACCACAATAAGTGTAGTTACCATCCGTCACTGTACAATGTTATTACAGTGTTATTGACTCCATCCTCTATGCTGTTCTTTACATTCCTGTGGCTTATTTATTTCATAACTAGAAGTTTGTAGATCTTAATCCCCTTCACCCACGTCTTCCATCCCAGCACCTCCCAGGCTTCTGGCACCACCAGTTTGCTCTCTGTATTTATGAGCATGTTTCTGTTTTGTTTTTGTTTTTTCATCTGTTTGGTTTTCTAGATTCCACATGCAAGTGAAATCATGTGCTATTTGTCTTTCTGTGTTTGACTTATTTCGCTTAATATACTGCCTGCTAGGGCCATCCACGAACACAATATGTTTTTTCATTTGTATTCTTTCCATCTAGTCCTAGTAGCTAAAGCATAGATAAATCTTATATTCTGATTTTCCCACTCATTTCTGGCTAAATTAATAAGTCTAATGTATTATTTTTAATGTGCATATATTTTCCAAATAGCAGATAATAAATATTTCATATTTTTATTGAGAATATTTTATCTCCTGTGAAATGTCTTTCTATATACTTTACTCGATAATTTATTTGCCATGTTATTTTACCAGTTGGGGTGTCTCCGCATACAATGCCGAGTACCTACACAATGTCTGTTATGTTTTGTGCAAATATTTTCTTCCAATCTCTTGCTTTAATCCTTAGTATTTGTTACTCCTTTTTGTTGCAGAGAGATTTCACATTTTATTTAGTCAAATTTGGTTATCTTTTTCTCTGAGATTTCTTCCATAGCCTCACATCTCATGGAAAGTTATCATTTTCAGGGCGCCTGGGTGGCTCAGTCGGTTGAGCATCCGACTCTTGATTTGGGCTCAGGCCATGATCTCACAATTTGTGAGACTGAGCTTCGAGTCAGTCTCTGTGCTGACAGTGCAGAACCTGCTTGGGATTTTCTCTCTCTCTCTCTCTCTCTCTCTCTCTCTCTCTGCCTCTCCCTTGCATGTATGTTCTCTCTGCTCTCTCCCTCTCTCTCTCTCAAAATAAATAAATAAAATAAACTTAAAAAAAAAGAAATTTAAAAAAAAAGAAAATTATCATTTTCCCAGAGTACTGATATTCAACTTCACTTTCTGTTAGTGTTTCTGTTATTGATTTTGCATTTTTAATTCTTTAATGTCCCTAAGGTGTATCGTAGGGTCTCCAGTAAGTATTAGAGAGGAATAAATTCTTTTTTTGTATGAATATAATTTATTGTCAAGTTAGCTTACATATAACACCCAGTGCTCATCCCAACAAGTGCTCTCCTCAATGACCATCACCCAATTAAGAGAGGAATCAATTCTTACTAGTCAATTATACCAGCCTAGTTGCTTATTTTTTTTCCTCCACTATTACTTCTTGATGGCTTCTTTCCATATACTAAGATTTTGTATAAAATTGGTCTATTTCTTAGTGTTGTATTCATGTCCATTAATCTAATTTTTATGTTTGCAAAATTATTATGCTTTTAACTATGGTCTTATTCAAGTGGTAATATCAGCAAGAGCTTTCCTCTTTTTACCAGTGCTATATTCTTTTCAATTTATAAAAAACTTTAATCATTTATTATTTGAACTTTATTTAAGGATCATTTTATTTTTTAGAATTTTTTTTAAACCTTGGTCAGAATTTTGGATTTAGTGCAATCAAAAAATTAACTTGGGGAGAATTCCAGATTCCACTAATACATGTGTCTAAGTGCTCATTCTCAAGTGGAATCTGTAAAGAGGTGGTTGTGTGAGAAAGACAGGAAGAAAGAAGTACGCAGGCAGGATGGAGAGCTCCTGGTTACCTGCTCAGGGCACAGCATTGCCCTGTAGGTGGTGTTTTGGATTTCCAGAAAGCCTATATCGTTCTTTTTTCCTGCTTGCTTCCCTTCCTTCCTTCCTTCCTTCCTTCCTTCCTTCCTTCCTTCCTTCTTTCCTTTCTCTAGTTTTTAATTGTATCAAACATGCACACATAATTGAAGAGTAATGAAAAATGAAAGTCTGATAAAAAAAAAAAAAGTCTGTCCCTTTCTATTTCGTTTATTTCCCTCTCCCCAAAGGCAACCACTTTCAACTACATTTACTTATTCTTTTGGTGTTTATATTTGTATCTCTAAATAATATGCTTCTATTACTATTTCTTGATTTTTCCATTTTGGGCATCATCCATTGATTTCATTGTGCAGAAGGTGATGATTTAGCTCATTTTCAGCCCTTGCTGCCAGAGACAGGCACCACTCTTGTTCCTTCAAGAACTGTATTCATCCTCCCAGTACAGCTGAATCCTAATTTGAGTTACATCAATATGTAACGATTATATGCTTGTGGTTATGGAAATACCAATTACAGCAGATCCATGTTTTATATCAGGATTACTCTCCTATAACTACATAATTGTTTGGGGTTGTTGTTGTTAGTTTAATTTATACTTACAACCTATTCAATCCCAAATTGTCTAAATCTCCTCCCAAGAAATTTGGACCCATCAGGAATTCTGAGTTTCATGTTTCTGAAGAAATCTGTCCTATAGCCTACTATACCTAGTCTAGACAGATGGCCTCCCAGTCCAGTGCACAGCTGTCATCACAGAATTTCCCTTTGCTGTTATTCGGGGGTGCTCTCTGCCTCTCCCCTCTGTTGAATTTCAGGTTAGGATTCTAGAGTCTGTATCTTTTTCGCTTGACTTCCTTGTTTTGTTGTAAGGCATTTCCCTGTCTCTTTCTGAGAAAGATTATAGGAAATATTTTTTTTTTAACTTTTATTTATTTTTGAGACAGAGAGAGACAGAGCATGAACGGGGGAGGGGCAGAGAGAGAGGGAGACACAGAATGGGAAGCAGGCTCCAGGCTCTGAGCCATCAGCCCAGAGCCTGACGCGGGGCTCGAACTCACAGACCGCGAGATCGTGACCTGAGCTGAAGTCGGCCGCTCAACTGACTGAGCCACCCAGGCGCCCCAATATAGGAAAATTTTTTTAAGACTTTGTATATCCAAAAAAATGTCTTTATTCTGCCTCATATTTGATTGATGATTTGGCTTGAGTATAGAATTCTGGGTTGAAAATACATTTTCCCCAAAAGTTTAAAGGTACTGTTCCGTTATTTTTTAGTTTCCAGTGTTGCTGTTTAGAAGTCCAAAGCTTTTTTGACCTTAGATACTTTGTAGATGATCTGTTTCTATTACCCCTACCCCCAACCACCACAGTATGATGTCTTCTCTCTGAAATTTCTGTTATTCAGAATTTGAATTTAAAGTACTGGACTTCCAAATTCCTTTTTAAAATTGTTTTTCACCTCTTTCTTTCTTCTTTAAAAAAAAAAATGTTTGTTTATTTTTTCAGGCAGTGGGGAGAGTGGCAGAGATAGAGACAGAGAGAGAGAGAGAGAGAGAGAGAGAGAGAGAGAGCGCCCCAAGCAGGCTCCACGCTCAGTGTGAAGCCCGACATAGGGCTTGAACTCATGACCATGAGATCATGACCTGAGCCAAAATCAAGAGTCAGATGCTTAACTGACTGAGTCACCCAGGCACCCCTGTTTCTTCTTTTGTACTTTATGGAAAAAGGTTTTTCATCCTCCTGCCTATGATATGGGTCCGTGTGCTGGACAGTAGGTGAAGGAAGAGGACTTGGAGGTCCACATTCCATATAAAAACATTAATCTCATCCTCCTCTTTACAGATAAAGTACCTCTCACCTGGTATAGATTCAGAGTCTAGCCTGTCTAATGACCTGCTAAGGAAGGACAAAGGATGATAGGTCCTCTCCCTTCTTAAAAAGGCTTTAACCAAACTCTGTTTTTAGCCCCTACCATCACCTCCTTTTTCACAGGTACTCAGGCTTTAATTCTGATTCCTGGGTATTTATCAAATGGTGTAATTTAGGTTGTTTCTTGGCATTCTCTACTGTTAGCTTAAGATTCGATGTTTTAACTCCTTGCTAGGTTAGTAATCCCTTGTCCACTTGCTTTACAATTTCCAGAATTGTATTGTTGCTCTGTTCTCTCTGATCTTCTTCCTTGTCAGTGTATGCCTTTGTGTAAGTTCTTTGGGTAGGATTTTGGAAAGGAGCAGAAATGATGTTTACTTTGCCATTTTGTCCAGAATATAGGGGTCATCTTTGAAAACAGAAATGTGTTTTCTGGAATAAGTGGTAGATTAAGCTAAAAGCACGTAACAGCAGATATATTCATCAAAATAGCTACCTTTGCCTTAAAAAATAGAGACTGGAACATAAGACTGGGCTGTTTAAGCGGGCAAGTTTGGATTTGCATAGGGGAAGGGGGGGGGCAAGGGTCATCTCTGATTGGAGAGCATGTCTAGAAGGAGGACAGGATAAAATGGCCATAGTGTAGTTTCTTTAGGCCGCAATAAGTTAAAAGCAAACATCTCAGTTCTCATCTACAAATGTTCCTATTGATGTTCACGGAAAGCATGTATGTTCCCCACCAGGAGTAAAAGCCTAAGCATTGCCTTGGTTGAGCATTCACTCACTGTGTGTCAGACATCTTACCGAGTGCTCCTTGAGATTGCTGGTGTTATTCCAATTTGCTTAGAGCTGGGAGTCCAGTGCAGGCTTATTTGACTTTGCAACCTCTTTTAAATGTACAGCTATTATATCTTTGTGTCATAGTTGATACCAAGTGTTGAAACTAAGAAAATTTTTGTCATCGCACAGAAAACTGAAGACGTGTCTCCCTTATCATCTTCATAGTCCTGTCTTTAAATGTGTCAAAAATCAGGAAGTTGCCTAAGTCAGTTTTGGTTTCAGCTTTAAATATTTCAGGGGTCTATTTCACATGTCTGGATTTTCATGTCTTTCTTTAAAAGTGCTTTCTATAAGCTTTTTATGTTGCCGTTGTTGCTTATCTTAAAAAATACTTTTAAGGAACTGAGACCACGTCTCTTTTGCTCATTGGGCTAACCTTGTCCTCTCATATTGCCTGGCACATAGTAGGTGCTCACTAAACACTTGTTGAAGAAACGTGTAAGTCTGTCACAGTAGCCCATGCAAACGCACGTGTCTTGATTGATGTGCACAAGAACAGCAATCATAGCCTATTTTATGAATGTTACTTCAAAGCTAGCTAACAGGATGCCCGACTTGTTTCACACAAATAAAATAAGCCTAACGTGCCATCATTTGTATGCTGACATATGTATTTTAGCTAATAAGATTGAGATATTTTATTATAATGTTAAAATCGAATTATCATGAATGCTCAACAGAAAGTTAGGATATTTAAAATTCTACGCATTTTATGGTTGTTGAAATTATTCTACGTGGGTATTGACAGTCTCTGCATAGGAGAATAGACCCAGTTATTCTTCAGTATAGAATTTTCTGCAATTTTGGACAGGTAGGAGTTTATCTCTTGATTCCAATTATGACTGTTACCAATATCACTGTAAAGATTCAACTTTCCTTTTATCCAAAATAGAAGCTCTGAAATAAGGGGAACTTTAAATTCTGTTAATATTAAAAGGTCAACACCTTTAGCTGTTGATTCTTCATAGCAATAAGCAGCATGGCTTTTTTGTGGAAGAGTTTATATTGGGGTAAATGTGTAAGAAATTTGATCAGATCCTGCTTTTTATTTTGTTAGTTTTGTTTTGCAAGGAGCCGCTGTTTGTCTTCTTTGATAGGCAAAATGTAAGATACTCACCATGAAATAAAAACTTTCATTGTAAATGAGTTTGTTTCCTTGGCCCTCCTTCATACAGTGAATGAAAAACATCTGGGGTGCCTGGGTGGCTCAGTTGTTTAAGCGTCTGACTTCAGCTCAGGTCATGATCTCTCAGTCTGTGAGTTCGAGCCCCAGGTCAGGCACTGTGCTGACAGCTCAGAGCCAGGAGCCTGCTTGGATTCTGTGTGTCCCTTGCTCTCTCTGCCCCTCCCTTGCTTGTGCTCTGCCACTCTCTCTCTCTCTCTCTCTCTTTCTCAAAAATAAATATTAAAAATAAAAAAGAAAAACATCTAATTCATACTTTCTTGTGGTTCTGAGTAAAATTAGGGCATTAATATTCTATCTCCTGAGTAATCAGAATAATACAGAAACTGGTGATAGAATAGTTGTGTGGTTTTATAGGATGGTTTTAGATCACGTGGTCTGTATATGTTTTCTAAGGAGGAGTACTTATAGTATTTTGAATAAATAATCTGGTGAAATAAACTATGCATGGCAATGGTGCAAAATAATAATGTCTAATACCATGTTTGTAAAATAGTTAAAAAATTTATAGAGTGATTTTGCATGTATTATTTACATCATTTAATGATCCCCCCACAAAGACCCTTATGAGGCAGGTAGTGTCATAACCATTTTATAGGTGAGGAACCTGACACTGGGAGTCATGAGATGTTTTGCTCAACTTTGTACAGCTGGGGATGGATGTTGGCATAAGTCCTCTGACAGTTGGCTGAGTACCCTCTCTCCCACACCACATTTGCCGTCAGGACTCATATCAGTGAGCTGAAGAGCCAGACTTTTCCCTACATGTTCCTGTATCCAACTGAAAGCCAAAACAAAGCCCACCACTACTAAGAACAAAATTTTACTAGTGGGGTGGGGAATAGGGCTTACCTTTCTGAGACATACATGAGGGAGATGTTCCATGGATGTTTACTGAATTAAAATTGTTAATCTGGAACACCTGTGTGGCTCAGTCAGTTAAGCGTCCAACATTGGCTCAAGTCATGATCTCCCGATTCACGAGTTTGAGCCCCATGTCAGGCTCTGTGTTGACAGCTCAGAGCCTGGAGCCTTCTTCAGATCTGTGTCTCCCGCTGTGATTCTGCCCCTCCCCTGGTCATGCTCTGTATGTGTGTGTCTCTCTCTCAAAATAAATAAACAAATAAATACATTAAAAAAATTTTTTAATTGGTAATCTGCTCCCAAAAGAAAACCTGGTCACTGACTTTATAAACACTAAATCTTGAAGATGTCAGTCCTCAGACCGACTTAGTCACCTCTAGACTCTTTCACAATCTCTGGGGTATGTGAAGTTGGGGAAACCATTTTGAGACTCTTAAATGTGAAAGCAAAACAGGAGGATTCTCTTTCTTTTTAGAACTTCCTTCCTGTTTCCAAGTTGTCTTCATTGTTCCTGATTTCACCTGCACAGAAGTGGTGGTGGTACAGAGTATAGCAGGACCTTCTTGTGGGCCTGTATCCCTGAGGGAGGCCCCAGGTGGGAAGAAACCCCAGGCGCTCCTATGGTTTAGCAAGAAGCCATTGCATATGCCACAGGGTCAGGGTCAGTGCTGAAGCCTGCATCTTAAGTATTTACGACTCTAAATAGAGAAGAGTCTGGAAGAAAATGTTTTAGACTTATCCCTGGTTATTTTATAGAGTTACATATAGTAGCATTAGAGGATATGAATTCTTAAATTTCCATTCTGTATCATTTGACTTCTCTTCCTCCTCCTCCTTTAAAAGAAAGAGCATGTGTTGCTTTCATACTCAGAAAAAAGAGATTTTACAGTGAAAGAATCGCAACAAAAATTATTTAACACCCTAAATAACACAGTAATGCACAGATATTAATGTTTACTTACGACTGTAGGTGAGATGGGTAATAAACTATTGATAGTGTATCAGTAAATGCACTGTTTATACTAATGGTTGCTGAACATCCTTTGGGTTTTTGAGTGAATTAAAAATCACAGAAGAGACAATAGCAAGTAGCATATGCAGAGAGCTTACTCGACCTGGCACTCTTTGAAGAGCTTTATGTGGATTGTCTCGTTTAATTCTGTCCACCATCCCATGCAGAAGATATTTCTACCTGGGGAAGATAAGGTGGAGAGAATAAATGTGACATAAGCGGAGGTTTGAAAAGCACTCATCTATTAGGTGTTGCCCTCTCTCACTGCTGGGAATCCTGAAGGCAGTGAGGCAGTCCAGGCTAGACCCAGGGGCGGATTGCCAGTCTCCTACATTTCCCTGAGTGTCTGTGGAATTCGGAGCAGATTCTACAACTCTGAAAAGAAATAAACTGATTGCCTTTAACACGCTGAGAGATTAATAGGGTCATCATCAGTTTCCGATGCTCCTTAGAAACCTCGCGCACTAATTTTTATTCTTTGTAGCATGATAGCCAGAAACGTCTCCGGTCCCAGATGACAAAGGAAGGTGTGGGAAATGGCAGTAAAGTCATGTTTGGAAGGTGCATTTTGTCTGCCCAGTGTTCTTTATGTTGGCATTCTGAACGGCAGACTTGTGATACACTTGAAACCATCTACCTCCATTTCAGAACTGGCTCTTCAAGTTCTCAGAATCTCTTATCAGACTGAAACTCAGCCAAGGTTAAAAGTGCCTGGTCTCTTTGCACTGTCCTACCCCACTGTTCAAGAACTCCTACTTAGCACCCTTCATTACTAAACGGTTTCTGCAGGCCCTTTCTTGCAGAGGCTGCTTGTGTGTGAGATAACCTTTTTTTAGCATCTTTTTTTTCTCTCTCTCTTTACTATGATTATGACCACAGTCTTCAAAAGGAAAGAAAGGCTGTCCTCAGACATGGTAAGAGACACATGCTCCTTTCTGAGTATGCTTTATATTAATGTCTGTGTACAATATGAACAGAATATTGTAAATGTGCACTGCATTAAAATCCAAGTAGGCAAGGGAGCCACGATCACCAAGTAGGGGACATACACTATCAGGACAGTCCGTTGGTCCATGCTACTTATGTTTGTATTTTATTTTATTTTTTTTTAATTTTTTTTCAACGTTTTTATTTATTTTTGGGACAGAGAGAGACAGAGCATGAACGAGGGAGGGGCAGAGAGAGAGGGAGACACAGAATCGGAAAGAGGCTCCAGGCTCCGAGCCATCAGCCCAGAGCCTGACGCGGGGCTTGAACTCACAGACCGCGAGATCGTGACCTGGCTGAAGTCGGACGCTTAACCGACTGCGCCACCCAGGCGCCCCTTATGTTTGTATTTTAAAACTCAGAGCAACAAACTTTCATTTTATTTTATTTTATTTTATTTTATTTTATTTTATTTTTAAATTTTTGTTTAATGTTTATTTATTTTTGAGATAGAGAGAGACAGAGCATGAGCAGGGAAGGGGCAGAGAGAGAGGGAGACACAGAATCCGAAGCAGGCTCCAGGCTCTGAGCTGTCAGCGCAGAGCCAGACGCGGGGCTAGAACTCACGAACTGTGAGATCATGACCTGAGCTGAAGTCGGACGCTTAACCTACTGAGCCACCCAGGCACCCCCAAACTTTCATTTTAATGCCTGAACATTTGCTTTTTAAAAATTATGATTTATCCAGGATTCATGTCATTCTCTTAGGTTCTCTTTAGAGGAGAGGTGGTTTGAAATCCTCTTGTAGGTCATAAGCATGATGATTGGGTGCTCACGCTGTTTTGTGACATGCACCACCTTAAACCTTGTTACGACGTCAGCACATTACCTGTCTGATGTGAAAAGAAAGAAGAGATGGTTTGTCAGTATAACGAACCACCCCCCAAATCATACTGTGATTTCTTATAGTCATAGGATTAGATGAGATAATTCATATAAAGCTTCCAGAGTACTGTGTGGCAGAGAGTAAGTACTGGGTGTTTCTCTCACTCGGGTCACCTGAGCTCAGTCATATAGAGGCAGTGGTGTGTGAGCTGGGGGCTGCCTCTCTCTCCGTGTGGTCCTCATCCTCCAGGAGGCTGGCCTGAGCCTCCACGTGGCGGCTTCCATGTTCCCCACAGCAAGAGAGGGCAAGCCCCAGTGTGCTATGCTCTTCAAGCCTCTGTTTGCATCATGATTTCTACTGTTCTACTGTCCTCTTTCTTTCTTTCTTTCTTTCTTTCTTTCTTTCTTTCTTTCTTTCTTTCTTTTTCTTTTTTTATTTTTTCAATATATGAAATTTATTCTCAAATTGGCTTCCATACAACACCCAGTGCTCATCCCAAAAGGTGCCCTCTTCAATACCCATCACACACCCTCCCCTCCCTCCCACCCCCCATCAACCCTCAGTTTGTTCTCAGTTTTTAAGAGTCTCTTATGCTTTGACTCTCTCCCACTCTAACCTTTTTATTTCCTTCCCCTCCCCCATGGGTTTCTGTTAAGTTTCTCAGGATCCACATAAGAGTGAAAACATATGGTATCTGTCTTTCTCTGTATGGCTTATTTCACTTAGCATCACACTCTCCAGTTCCATCCACGTTGCTACAAAGGGCCATATTTCATTCTTTCTCTTTGCCACATTCTACTGTCTTTTTTTTTTTATTCTTTTTTTTAATTTTTTTTATTTTTGGGGACAGAGAGACACAGAGCATGAACGGGGGAGGGGCAGAGAGAGAAGGAGACACAGAATCGGAAACAGGTTCCAGGCTCTGAGCCATCAGCCCAGAGCCCGACGCGGGGCTCGAACCCATGGACCGCGAGATCGTGACCTGGCTGAAGTCGGACGCCTAACCGACTGCGCCACCCAGGCGCCCCTACTGTCTTCTTGATCAGAGCAAGTCTCATGGCCAAGTCCACATTCAAAAGGTAGAGAAATAGACACAACTTCTTGCTGAGAAGTACAGCTAAGAATCTGTGGCCCTTTTTGTACAATCATGTGTAGTCTGCCTCTGGCAAAGTTTGTTCACGTTTCTCCTATGCTCCCCTTCACCCTGGGATTCCCAGGAGTCTCCTATTATGGCACCAGCTTCTAAGTCGAGGCTTATCCATGATCTGCGTTAATCTGGACACAGATGGGACCCCTGCAGGTACAGCTCTTTCAATGTTTCCCCATACACACCTAACCTATAGTGATGAAATAGGGAAAGGACAACCAAAATACGTAATCTATTAAAACAAAACCAGAAGCACATTAACAGGATACACAACACTCGCAGTTTCACGGCAATTCTGTCCGGGTCCATGTTGCTAGGTCCCTCCATTGCTGGGCCAGGGGGTGGTTGATTAAGACCCAGTTCTGCTTCTCAGGACTAGTTCACTGGTCTCTATTTTCTCCCCTGCTCTCGGCTCCACCTTCTGAAACATTCCTCTTTTCCCATGAGAAATGGCTTATTTCTGCTTCTAAATAGATTCTTTAGCCTACTTTCTGCTCATAGAAAAGCAGGCACCCAGAGGCCTCTTTCCTCTGAATGATCTCTGTCTTGTTTCTGTATTTATCAGTAAAACTCTCTTTAAAACCTGGATTTCCCATGGGGCGCCTGGGTGGCTCAGTCGGTTAAGCGTCTGACTTTGGCTCAGGTCATGATCTCGCGGTCTGTGAGTTTGAGTCCCGCATCGGGCTCTGGGCTGACAGCTCAGAGCCTGGAGCCTGTTTTACATTCTGTGTCTCCCTCTCTCTCTCTGACCCTCCCCCACTCATGCTCTGTCTCAAAAGTAAATTAACGTTAAAAAAAAAAAAAAAAAAAACAAACCTGGATTTCCCAAGAATCCCATAGAGTCCATGCCCCTAAAACCACTTCCCCATTTGTTTTCAAGACAGATCTCTGTTTACTTTGGGCTGAGTGTCAGGCTGCCATGAGGTAATAACACCTTTGGGAGTCTCAGAGCCCTTCTCTTGCCCAGCTGAGAAGGCCTTCTAGGCACCACATTAAATTTTACAAAGGTCTTTACTCTGAAGCCACTTCTTACTATAAAAATCTTTTCTTCCAGCTGAAGAGACTAGAGGTAAACGGTTTTATTTTCCAAACTCATGAATTCTGGCTCTTCTCTGTTTGCTCTACATAATGCTTACTAATTAGATCACTCTGTTTTCTTGGTTTTTTGTTTTTTTAAGCTCATGTCTCCCTTGCAGAACCTTATATGCAGCTAGAAGCACTCAACGAACATTTTCAGCCTTCTGCCTGGAGAGCTTTGCAGCTGGATCCAACATTCACTGTGTGCATTTTCGATCTTTTGTGCTGCCACAGACAGTGGCTTTGCCTATTGTCTTGCTGCTACGTCGTAATGTGTGCTGTCTTTCCCCTGACTGCTGCAGTTTCCTCATCACCTTCCCCACCTCCACTAACATTTTGCATGCCATTTTCCCAGTTTTTGCTAAATGCTACCTCACTGCTTTTCACCCACTGTCTGGTCCCAAAGCCATTGCTGAATGTTTTAGGTTTTTGTTATCGCAGTGTGCTACTTCTAGGTACCAGTTTCTGTATCAGGTAGTTATTGCTGTGTTGCACTGGGGCTCCCCATGGCAAAGCCCTTTTGCACAATGCTTTCCAAGACGCTACTTACATCATCATATTTGCTCATGTCCCAGTGGCCAAAGCAAGTCCCATAGCCACAAATTTGAGGAGTTGAGAAATAGTCTATACGTCTTGACTGGAAGAGCTGCACAGAATGTGCAGTGAATTTTTGTTTCAATCTTCCACAAAGAATATGTACAAATTTGGAGAAAGAGAATGGGGCACTTGGGAGGTGGGGTCAGGAAAACAGCATGTGAACGGACAGTCATCACATCATAGAAATGATGACTATGTGGTGTTAGTAAAATTAATAGCAATTATTTATCAAGTTTCCTTTATTGAGGTTCCAGTGTATGCCAGGCTCATGAAAATGCTTTATATATGGTAGAATCTTTTTGCTATCAGTGGAAATGTCTATTCCATAAGAGTTTCCCCCCACCCCCCCCCTTGCTAACAGCCATCTCTTCACCATTATTTGTAGGTTACTTAAATACAATGAGCGTTTCTTTCCTTATCTTTAAAACTAAGGTGTGGTGCAAGATAGTCACTAAAGTCTTTTTCTGCTTCTCTGATTTTATCTGACATAATTATGGGGTTGATTGAGGAGGAAACACAAATCACTTCCCTTTATCCATCTGATTTCCATACCAGTGGAAATAGAAGGAAAAAGCACCCAGAGGCCAAAGTGTTACTTCTGTTATCAATAAAGACCAGGTTGGAGGAAGTGGCTTCATTGGTGGGGAACTCTGCTGTATGTCCTTGAATCTAGAATTAGATGGACTTGCCCTCCGCAGCAGCTGACCTCTGCACTCCCACCCAGGAGCAGAGCAAAAGAGGACACCAGTTCTCGGTTCTCGGTGGTAAGCCGACTTTCAAAAGGAAGAAGGAAGAAAAGCTTGGGCTACCATGGGCAGCTTCTCCTTCCAGATTCACCAACTGGATAAGCAACTCTGTGCCTCTTGGCTGGCGGAGTTGGAGAGAGATGTCTACAGGGAGGGAAATGTCCAAGTGATGACACATGTTTCTTCTTAACAACACTTATACCACATACCCTCCCTCAACCCCTTTTTATTTATTTATTTAAATTCAAGTTAGTTAACATACAGTGTAGTCTTGGCCTCAGGAGTAGAACCCAGTGATGCATCCCTTACGTATGATACCCAGCTCTCATCCTTAATGCCCATCACCCATTTAACCACCCCCCTCCGCCTTCAGGAACCCTCAGGTTGTTCTCTGTATTAAGAGTCTCTTATGGTTTGCCTCCCTCTCTGTTTTTATCTTATTTTTCCTTCCCTTCCTTTATTTTCACACAGCTTCAGCACAGGATTGAGTGGACAGAACATGAACATAGGATCTGGACAGATGTGGGCTTAAATCCCAGCCTTCTTAACTTACCGATGGGCTGAATTGGATAAGGAACTTAACTTTTCTGGGATCCAGTTCCTAGTCAACTGAAAATTTTGTTACCTTCTTCACAAAGTTATTGTGAAGATTGTTGATGGACTGCGTATCAGTTGTCTGGTACGCAGACTGACTCATATTGGACACTCAGTTTGTCACTGACATTAGTTTTTCCTTCCTTCCTTTCTTTACTTAGTAGGTTTGCTTCCAGAGGGCTGCTGACCCACGTGTAGCTTACCGTTGCTAAATGCTTGGCTTTTATCTAATTTCTTACCAAATTTCTGCTATAACCTGTAAAGGGAATGAGAGGAATATCAGTGGCAGTATATATATGGAAATACCTGAGGAAAGGTTTGACATTTTAACCCTGAGGCAAGAGAAACATTTGGAAACAAATGAAAGTGTATCACCACAGAGTTCAAAGATGTTAATAATGACAATCTGAGTCATCAATAAATTGTATCCAGTATCCTCTCTTTAAGGAATGAAATACATCAATGCATTTTTTACAAATGTATATTTATTTTTGAGAGAGTGCGCACACGCGAGCACACATGCGAGCAAGTAGAGGAGGGGTAGGGAGACAGGAGACACAGAATCCCAAACAGGCTCCAGGCTCTGAGACATCAGCAAAGAGCCAGACGTGGGGCTTGAACCCACAAACTGAGATCATGACCTCATGACCCAAGCCCAAGTCAGATGCTCAGTGGACTGAACCACCTAGACACCCCTATCAATGCATGTTAGAAGAGGATTTCCAACAAAAAAATGAGTGAGCACCTTTCACATTTGAGGGGAGAGTTTCAATTAAGTAAATGTCACTTACGTGGAAAAACCTGCATTGATGATGTTGGATAACTGAGATTTTTCTGTGCGGGTGTAAAAACTGTCAACTAAAAATAACGATTTGTTTCCTTGAAGAATTGAAGAGGAGTAGACAGCCAACAGGATTAGAATCAGTGGCTCATAGGACTTTGTCTACGAGAAAGAGAATATGAAAGAAACATGTAAAAATTCTGTGAGCTTGTCCTTTAACCATCATTATGAGTTGGGAAAGAAAAGGTCATTAATGATTCTCAAAAACTCGGTCGGTTTTCCTTTTTTAAAAAATACCCCATGGAATAGCTATAAAATATGAAAGTTTAATCAAAGATATATTGGACTCAGCATTTATTCCCCTTGATGTTTTCTTTGGTCTTTCCTAAAGGCACAAGTTTGGTTCACATTCCAGGGCCAAAGCCAAATCAGTCATAGGATACAGCAGCTGTTTTTGTTTGTAAATGCTAATACAGATAAGACTGGAAAAACGTGTATCGGTGATTTGAACCTTGATCCTGGAGTGCTCTTCTCTTCACTCCCTCCCTTACCAAACTCATTCGTTAGCTTTTCCTCTGTTATCACTTTCATGCTCCTGACTGTAAAACTCGTATTTCCAAGTATCAGTGCTTTGTTATTTCAAGCACTTATGTCAGCCCTAACTACAGTGAATCAGTTATAAGAGAATTATCTACGAATGTTAATTCTGTGGACTTTTGGCAAGTTGTGATGAGTTACTCCTGCCTGATAGAGTAACAGAGGCTCTAACAGCCAAAACATTGCAGTGTTGTTGGGGAAACTCTTGATGTAAGGACATTATTATGAGAAAGAAGGTGATGGTTCTAATGGTGAAAAGATTTTCATGTGTTCATTCAGATCTAGGTTATTAGATGCGGATAATTGTTGCAGCTACAAAACCTCAACTAGGGAAGGGGATACGGTCTGAATGCTCGTGTCCTTCAAAATTCACCTGTTGAAATCCTAATCCCCAGTGGGACTTTGGAAGGCAGTTAGGTCATGAGGATGAGGTCTTAATGAATGGGATTAATGCCCTTTTAAAATTAGCCCCAGAGAGTTTGCTTGGCCCTACTGTATTGTGAGGACTCAGCGAGAAGACAGCCATTTATGAACCGGGAAGCAGGCCACACCAGGAGCCTTGCTGGCCCCCTGATCTCAGACTTCCAGCCTCCAAAGCTGTGAGAAATAAATTTCTGTTGTTTATAAGCCACCCTGTTTGTGGTATGTGATAGCAGTTCAAACGCACTAAGACAGGAAACAGTTCCCAGAAGATTAAAGATTTCAAAGCGTTCACTATAAGTCTCTGGAAAAAGAAGCTAGTGTAGCTTTTGTGGTCACATTTTCTGGATTCAGGCCTCAGCTCCACATTTATGAAATTTGTGATTTTAAGCAAGTTGTTTAACTCATTAGGCCTCAAGTTTCCTCCTCACCTGTAAAAACAGGGATGACAATAGGGCCTCACAGGGATTGCACGGTGCTTGGTGCTGTGTTGGGCACTCTACAAATACCTGATAAATGTTAGCCATAGAGCAGAATGCAGATGCAGATTTGAACACAGGAGTGGCTGCTTTGATGTACAGTGTGTATCTGCAGAATGCATTCAAAAGCATATTGCAGTAAGTAAAATCCCCACTGGCTGTTTATTGGCCATGCATATCAGACTGCCCTCGCTTCAGACACTGGCCAAAAAGTATGATTGAGGGAACTGAAAAGCAAAGATTTCAGGGAGCATCAAATGAGTAGAGTGATTGAAAAGTAGAGACTATCTGCTCTTTTAGATTACATTCTCCCAAAATGCTTTGGAAAAACTCTTGGCTTTGCTTTAGAGAGGAAACACGACATTTATTATTATTTCTTCTAGCCTCAGAGTTTTATAATTGTAATCCATCTTGACTCCCACTCCCCAGACTCTGAAATTGTGCTTTGAGTGAACCCCAAGAAATTAAATAATTGTGTTCTTGCCAATGCACTTTGGATCCAACGCAACTTTTTGTTTTAGAGCAGCAGCAAAAAGATAAGACCTTTTAGGAACTCTTTCTATTTTAGCCTATAATTTTCAGAAGTTCAAAGAATGATCTTTACCTCTTAGATGTGCCATTTTTTTTAAAAATCAGGAAACAGAGCAGAATACCAGGTTTTACTCGTTTGAGTGAAATTATTTGTGGATCTGAATCCACCTGTTTGGGAAAGTACACTTGTTGCTGGTTAAGGGTTGTGTTCTTATGGTGTGTCTGGAAAGGTGACTGCTAATTTACTGTGACATAGGACCTATGGGACTCCTGGCCCCACCAGATGTCTGTGGTGCCGCTTAGACAGGAGGGACTGGACAAGGTGGCCAAGAAAGGAGTGTTCAAGGCAACCATACAGGGCTGTGCAGATTGCACCCCATACCCAGATGATTCGCCACAGAGAGAGACTAGAAATCCATCCCATGCCCAGTTTGCCAGATGCTGTGCCCTGGTATAGGGCTGCATCACTCAGAGAAGGGGCACTCTTCTAGCATTCACAAGGATGTCATATGGTCCCTCCGCAAAGGCTCATGAAGGTGCCATATGGAGCAGTGGTGGGCCTAGGCATAAAGACACATTCTGATTTGTAATCATCACTTTATGTTTACAAGACTTAAAAAATTGCTCTAAAACCAGGACTTAGGAGCTATAGATTGTACAATCTGAAAATAAGACCATGGGCACTTCATTATTGCAGTAAGGAGTCATTACTCAAAAGTCCTCATTTGGAACATCTATCTTGGGGCAGGATCTTTTTAGTTTCATTAATAGCTATAACTGTATACAAAGCCTAGGTGTGCGTATGTCTCTCTCTCTCTCTAAATGTGTTTTATTTAGTTCCTATTGAAACAAGAATCCTAAACTTTCTGAACTCAAGTAAAGAGAAATAAAGTCTCTAAAACATTTCTTTGTCATAAATACAGAAAGGATGGCCCTTCTGTGCTTTTGGATTTGTTCCTCTCCTGAAATCTACAAGTTGAGTTTCATAATAAACCTCACATGGTCGGTACATTGCCCTGCATGGAATTGTGTATCCCCATGTCTGAAGTTTCTCACTGCTTGCAAAGATACTTTAACATATTGCTGTGAAACAAAGAAAGGTTTTGTTTTTTGGTAATAGGCGAAATTTGCTTAATGTATGTATTGCTTAATGTATAATGTATAGATTATATAAAGACCTTAAAAAAATTTTTTTAATGTTTATTTATTTTTGAGAGAGAGAGATAGAGCACAAGCAGGGGAAGGGCAAAGAGAGAGGGAGGCACAGAATCCAGAGCAGGTCCAGGCTCCGAGCTGTCAGCACAGAGCCCAATGTGGGGCTTGAACCTACAAACTGTGTATAGTCCTGAGATCAGGACTTGAGCCGAAGTCAGACACCGACTGAGCCACCCAGGTACCCCTATAGAGCCCTTTTAAATCGACTCCCTCTTTAAAGTTCTTATCTCCAAATACAATTGCATTCTGAGGTGCTGGGGTTAGGGCTTCAATATGTGAATTTGGGTGGGTTATACAATTTAGCTGTAACCATGTATGAACGGGTTTGTTCTTGTTCCCCTTAGAATAAGTAGGCGTAAAGTTTTTCTTTTATGATCAGAAATATAACCCTGTTGTGTTTACAGAAATATGACCATGTGTTGTGCTGACAACGGTTCCCTTACAGGCAAGTAGGAACTTTCATAGTTGTTCTTTGTAGCATCGAGTATACAGACTATGTATGTATTATACCCCCCACTCATTGACCTTCGGAGGTATGCAGAGACCTACCTTCTGAATCTTTCATTTCCTGTCTTTCTGAATCTTTCTCTATTGAGTTTGTTCAAGATTGCCCCCAACCTGCTATTCTAAGTTGTCCAGAACTGCATTATATTCATGAATAAAAAACTGCCATGATAATTATCTATGGAATGGGTCACAAGTTTGGGTGTGCACTGGCATCACCTGGAGATCAACCTAAATGTACTGAGTCAGAAACTTCAGGGGACCAGGCATCTGTACTGTTTGCGGCTCTCCAGAAGAGTCTATCGCTTCCTAAAGTGTGAGAACTACTGAGCTACCACCACTTCTCTGTTCCTATATATTTTTGTACATAAGTTCTATCTAATTGCCCAATGAAAGAAGGCTTAGGAAACTTCCCCTTCCTTCCCTGTGGGATCTTGTTCTCCAGACAGATGATATGCATGCCTGAAAAAATTAGAAGACATAAGCAGATTTCTGGTAGTTGGTCATAAAATTTCTTTTGAATTCTTCATCTCTTTGTGAATCAAAGCACATTTTAGCATTATTTTAGCAACTTTATGAATACAGTTTACTAAAATTTATTACGTTATTCTTCGTCACAGTGAGATAGGACAGTCAATAGAATTGTTTGATTTTCCCTTCTTGTTTTCCCTAGTTTCATTTTTAGGATCTCACAGTACAGAATCAAGCCACTGGATGTGTAGGTCAGTTTGAAGTTCTTTCTGTACCTGCTTCTATATTTTGGTGTGACTACAGCAAGGAATACATTTTAACCTTTTGGGGGACAGTCTTAGAAATAGCTTCTTGGTTGACATTTTTTTCTATTTTTGTTTTTTTCTAATTTTTTTTTAATTTATCGGTTTTGAGAGAGAGAGAGAGGAAGCATATGAGTGGCGAAGGGGCAGATAGAGAGGGGGACAGAGGGTCCGAATCGGGTTCTGTGCTGACAGCAGAGAGCCCCCTGTGGGGCTCGAACTCACTAATCGTGAAATCATGGCCTGGGCCAGAGTCAGATGCTCAACTGACTGAGCCACCAAGGTGCCCCGTATTTTTGTGTTTTTTAAATTTCTTTTTTCTTTTTAATTTTTCCAAGTTTTTATTTAAATTCGAGTCAGTTAACATAGTCAGTGTAATATTAGTTTCAGGTGTAGAATTTAGTGATTCATCACTTATGTTTGCCACCCACTGCTCATCACAAGTGCCCTCCTTAATACCCATCACCTGTTTTACCCATCCCCCTGCCCACCTTCCCTCCAACCCTCTGTTGTCTGTCGTTAAGAAGCTGTTTCCTGGTTTGCCTCTCTCTTTCCGCCCACCCCACGTTCATCTATTTTGTTTCTTAAATTTCACATATGAGGGAAATAGCATGATATTTGTTTTTCTCTGACTTGTTTTGTTTAGCATAATACTCTCTAGCTCCATTCACGTTGTTGCAAAAGGCAAGATTTCATTCTTTTTGATGGCTGAGTAATACTCCACTGTGTACATAGGCCACATCTTTTTTATCCATTCACCAGTCGATAGATACGTGGGCTCTTTCCATAATTTGGCTATTGTTGATTGTGCTGCTGTAAACATTGGGGTACATGTATGCCTTCAAATCAGCATTTTTGCATTCTTTGGGTAAATACCTAGTAGTGCGATTGCTGGATCATAGGATAGTTCTATTTTTAACTTTTTTCGGGCACCTCCATACTGTTTTCCAGAGCGACTACACCAGTTTGCATTCCCACCAACAGTGTAAAAGGGTTCCCCTTTCTCTGCATCCCCACCGATACCTGTTGTGTCCTGTGTTGTTGCTTTTAGCCATTCTGACTAGTGTGAGGTGATATCTCATTGTAGTTTTCATTTGTATTTCCCTATTGATGAGTGATTAGCATCTTTCTTTGTGTCTGTTAACCATCTGTATGTCTTCTTTGGAAAGATGTCTATTCATATCTTCTTCCTATTTTAAACTGGGTTATTTGCTTTTTGGCTATTCAGTTTTATAAGTTCTTTGTATGCTTTGGATACTAACCCTTTACCGGATATGTCATTTCCAAATATCGTCTCTCCTTCCAAAGGTTGCCTTCTAGTTTTGTTGTTTCTTTCCTTTGCTGTGCAGAAGATTTTTATTTTTATGAAGTCCCAATAGGTAATTGTTGCTTTAGTTTCTCTGCCTCAGGAGTCATATCTAATAAGAAGTTGCTATGGCCAATGTCAAACAGGTTACTGCTTGTGTTCTCTGCTAGGATTTTGGTTGACTTCCTTGTAGTTTTCCTAATGCTTGCTCCCTGGCAGAAGACCTCTGGGTCAGTGGGAGTAACTCATCTGGGGTGGGTTGGGTCAGGCCAGGTGGGCAGGAAGGCAAGGTAAAGACCTTCTTGTCTACACCCCCATAGAGAATGTTTAATTCTCCACACTGTTTCTTTCTGTCTCCTTACCTGATTATGGACTTGAGCGTTCAGATGAACTCAGGCCTTCACTTGATTTAGAATCCATGCCTTTATGGTTTTGAGGTCTTGAGAAGGAATGACTACCTCTAAACATCTTCCTCCAAGGCCATTTTCTGTGTGATCAAAGTGTGTTTTTCTCTTCATATTATGAATGAGATGATTCCCCCCCCAGTAGCTTTTTACTGGCTTTAGGGTAGTAATACAGAGCATGGGACCTGTCTAGGACTAGTGGGAAACCAACAAACAGATTCCTGATGTTGTGGTGTGTGTTGCTTTACCTTAACCACCCAATTACCTTCTACAGTAGTGCCAACCAATTTTTGGCCAGAAAGCAAGGATGACACCTATTATTACCTTGGTCATCAAAAATCATCCGTTCTCTGTACTGTCTACCTGTTGCATAGTAGACTGTATTAGATACTAACTTAAGCAGATAGATACATCTTAACTCCACACCTTCTAGCTGAAGCACTTTTCCCAGGTCACATCAGGTGTTAACTGATTGCAATGCATGTGTCTTAAAGAAGGACCTTAAGGAATTAATCCTTCAAGCAAATAATATTTATAGTCTTGTGGGATTTTATTTAATTATAAAATCTACACGGGCATCGTAAAAATTTTGGAAAACACAGAAAAGCACAAGGGAGTAATTAAAATCTTTCATGATGCCACAATTCAAAGAAAACAACTATTAACATTTTGACATATATTACGTAAGTCTTTGTTTCAGGATGTGTGTGTGGTTGTGCACAGGCTCTTCCCTTTACCTACCTTGTCTACCTGAGATGGTATTTACACTCCCATACTGTTAGACAGCCTCCTGAACTGCCGTCGTTTATCAGCCAATAGCTCATTTTTACACATTTAAAATATTTCTGAATTTCTGTAAAAACTGCATGGTGAGGGAGATACTTGCAGCAATGAGCTTCACACACTCTTGCATGTAGCCTTAGAATAAATGTATATATGACAGAACAAATACACATTTTAAAAGCTTTGATACAATTGCTAACCTCCCCTCCAGAAAGATTCTATCAGTTTTCTCTCCTACCAGCATTTTTTCGGAGTTCCCAGAATCCTCACCAATTTTTAAACATCATCATCATTTTTTTTTTTTTAAATCCTGCCAACTTGGTGGGGAAAAAAAATCTCAGTGGTTTAATTTGCATTTCCTTGTTTAGTAGTAAAGTCCATCCTGATTCACTTTTATATATTTCCTGAAGAAGTTTCATGTAGTTGTTAAGTGGGACTGCTCTTGGGCCCAGCTGTTCACTTCCTGGCACCCAAGGGTAGGTTCCTTAATCTCCCTGCGCTCACTTACCATCTCTGATAATGACAACACTTAGTTCATGGAGTCTGTATGAAGAGTGAAGAGAGTATCATGTGACAAGTGCCTAGAAAGCACTTGGCATTACAGTAAGCACCTGATACATATCAGCGCCTCTTATGTTCTCGAGCATTTGTATTTCTTCATGTAGGAGTTGCCTTTTCATTTTCTTTGTCTGGGCAAGTGGTTTGGTTTTGTTTGGTTATGGCAGAAGGTTTTAATGTATTAAGTAGGTTAACCCATTACCTGCCATATATTACAATTTCCCCCAATTTGTGGTTTGTTTTTAAATTTTGTTCAAAGTGAGGAAATATTTGGATATTAGGAAATTCAAACTATGGGATGGCATCGTTTTGGTTCAGCCTAGGTCTTTTTTCTGCCCCTCAGTCCTACTTCTGGAAGAGTCACTCACCTATCACTGGGGAGATCGGGTATTGACTTTTGTCACCAGATAGCAGAAATGGCATTTTAAGCAGGATAATTTGTTACATTAAAAATCACCATCTTAGGGGCGCCTGGGTGGCTCAGTCGGTTGAGCGTCCGACTTCGGCTCAGGTCACGATCTCGCGGTCCACGAGTTCGAGCCCCGCATCGGGCTCTGGGCTGATGGCTCAGAGCCTGGGGCCTGCTTCCGATTCTGTGCCTCCCTCTGTCTCTGCCCCTCCCCCGTTCATGCTCTGTCTCTCTCTGTCTCAAAAATAAATAAACGTTAAAAAAAATTTTTTTAAAAATCACCATCTTGGAATAAAACTTCTGCTTAATTTGTGTAAATAATGCTTATGGAAGATGAGAGGCTATGGTTAATATTTCACCCATTTCCCATTTATCACTAAATCCAACTTGTCAGCATTCCATGGCGAAATAAAATTAATTACTTCAATTTGGGAGAAGCTTTTAATTTGAGATCAAGATGCCTCAGAGATGGAGTATACATTACATGCTACTATGTTTTCCTTCTTTTCTGCAGATTATACAGCAGAAAGAATCTTTGTAGCCACAAAATCTTGTCCATGAGGGGAAAATGTTCATTATTTTGGCATATATACATGCAACTAAAAATTAAAATTTTTCACTTCCTGGAAAAAAATGTGGACATAGAGAACATTATTTTAACTTGCTAAGTAGAAAAATAATCAGAACCACCCTATGAACACATGGAAATTCTGCTTGAGCTGCTGACTTGTTTCAAAAAGCCATTTAAAGTGGCAAATACTGCTACTGTGTGATCGTTAAATGGGAGTGTGTTATATTATTGCTACGAGGGTTATGTATGATTGAAATTTCCCATATAAAAAAATTTTAAGTAGTTGTGTTAATGACGCTTAACCACTAAGGACCTTGGGGAAAACTGAATGTCTTTCATTTCTGACTCTTCATCTGGTTACGCTATGTGATTGCTGTCTAGATGTGTGTCGTCTTTCTGCTCACCTCTCTACTTATTAAACTTACATTAAACACTTAACTGCTTCCTTATCTCTTCACTTTTAATATCTTCCATCAGAATATATTCTCAGATTTTTTCCTCCCAAACACTCAAACTGAAGTATGTATCAATGAACAGAGGAGCAAGGGAATTTCAACTCTCAAATTCTATACTGCCTTATTAGATTTTAGTCTTTATTTTGTTGTTTTACTCAAGTGTGTTTTACTTTTATAACATTTTTAAGAGAAAAAAATTTAAGTCATGATTTATATGGTAACTGTTTTAAGAATTGTCATGATGTATGGGATTGGGGATGCTTACTGGTGCTGAAAAAGGCAACAAACAAACATCAAACAAACAAAAAACCAGAGGGCACTTAGAGCTAGCCCCACAGCCTTGTAAGTAACCTTGATTGTCCTTATTTAAACATTTTTATCCTTCCAAATCTTTTCTTCTTATTTTTCCTTATTCTCTGTTTTGATTTGCAATTATTGGAAAACATAAAGCAAGAAAAAGTGATTGGTTCTCAATGCAATCTAAAATTGTAAATTGCTGATTGAGTTCTGGGCACCTGTAATAATGAACTGCACATGCTTTATGGGCTATAAAGTATGACCGTGTTCATGCCTGTCTGTCATATTAGTCCTTTACTTGTAAGCAACATGTCAGAGAATATTTAGCTCCTTTAGTGTGTTAGTTACCTACACCCAGCAATAAAGAATTGGAAGTGCTGTGCAGAACATTTCTTTATTTTAAGCTTCAGTTCTCTCGATGCAAATATTGGACTCCTCTGGAGGAATTTAACCCCAGTCTCTACTTGCAGGCAAAATGAAGGACCGGCTGGCCGAACTTCTGGAGGTAACCAAGAACTATGACCAGCAGTTCCCAGACGAGGACGACGAATTTGACCCGCTCCGTGAGGACATCGTGTTCGAGACGGACCACATCCTGCAGTCCTTGTACGGAAACATCCAGGACCTTCAGGATGAAAACCAGCAGCTGATGACCGACGTGAAGCGGCTGGGGAAGCAGAACGCCCGCTTCCTCACGTCCATGCGGCGTCTCAGCAGCATCAAGCGGGACACCAACACGATCGCCAAGGACATCAAGGCGCGGGGCGAGAACATCCACCGCAAGCTGTGCGCGATGAAGGCACTGAGCGAGGAGGCCGAGGCCCAGCACGGCGCGCACTCGGCGGTGGCGCGCATCGCGCGCGCGCAGTACAGCGCCCTCATGCGCACCTTCCAGCGCGCCATGTACGAGTACAACCAGGCCGAGATGAAGCAGCGCGACAACTGCAAGATCCGCATCCAGCGCCAGCTGGAGATCATGGGCAAGGACGTCTCCGGCGACCAGATCGAGGACATGTTCGAGCAGGGCAAGTGGGACGTGTTCTCCGAGAACTTGCTGGCCGACGTGAAGGGCGCGCGGGCGGCCCTCAACGAGATCGAGAGCCGCCACCGCGAGCTGCTGCGGCTGGAGAACCGCATCCGTGACGTGCACGAGCTCTTCTTGCAGATGGCGGTGCTGGTGGAAGAGCAGGCCGACACGCTGAACGTCATCGAGCTCAACGTGCAGAAGACCGTCGACTACACCGGCCAGGCCAAGGTGCAGGTGCGCAAAGCCGTGCAGCACACCAAGAAAAAGCCCTGCCGGACCGTCTGCTGCTTCTGCTGCCCCTGCCTCAACTAGCAGGTCGGCCCCGGCCACCACACCACACCGCCGACCGAAATGGCTGGGAAGCACACTGGGGGAGATTTGGGGGCCCTCTGCACCGGCGTGAGTTGCCCCAATCCTTCTGGACCTCTGTCCTCAGAGGAGGAAAAAATCTTGAGGTGCGAGAATTCCAGCCCAGCTTGTGTTTGGCAGGATGGCTGATGCCATCCAGTGTTTCTTCAGTAAAGCAGATCCCTACTGAAGTTGGGTGAGGTCATTATATGGCACATGGCACGCTTTTCCTCTTAACGGAAGCCAAATAAGGAACTGACGTTGCAGCTTACCGTGTAGGCTAAATGTCCACGGCACGAACGCTTCCTAATGAAACTCCAGGAGGAAGTCGGTTCTGCATCGGCTGGTGATGCGGCTGGTGATGGCATGAACTCATTGTCGAAACTTAAAATTCATTTACCTTATCCTGAAAGTCCCTTGGTTCTGTCCAGTTTCACAGGACATCGATCTTGGGGAAGACCGTACATCTTTCATTTCTGATTCTTCGTCTGGTTTATCCTGTGCGGTTCCTGCCTAGATGTATATCTTCTTTCTGTCCACCTTCCCTACTTACTAAAATCATATTTAACACTCATTATTTCCTTATGTTTTTCACTTTTAATATCTCCTGTCAGGATATATTTTGGATATTTTTAAGCACTGAGTTTTGAACAGGCACTCAAATGGAAGTATGTATCACTCACATTTTATATATTTTTCATAAATAATTTAAAACGTATCTTTTTACTTGATAATACAAATACACATAAATATATAAATGTAAAGGACTAATATTAATGCGTGTACACAATGACCAATTAGTTTAACTTGACTTTTGTAAATATGGTCTATAAGTATCCAGAGCAGCACTTTTACTGGTCGTTGGTATTGGTTTGCTTGCTTGAGTTTACCTGACTCCCATCTCTGTGATCTAGTTTGTGTCACAATTTTCTTTTGAACCCCTCTGCGTTGGTTATGGTGGTAGAGACAGGCATCAAAGGCTAAAATGCATACAGAACTACAGATAATAAAACAACATTCTTGAAACTATTACTTTTGTTTTACTGTGGACCATTTCTTTTGTGTACTGAAATGGAGTAACTTAAAATAAAATAATCTTTTTTCAATTTAGTTTAATAAACATTACATTATAATAACCCCTTTGTGTGTTTGTACCTTGACCGTTTAAATCTTTTTCAATTATTATTCTTAAGAATTCTTCTATTGGCTGCATTAGGCTGCAACATCTGGCTGGAACTCTGATTCAAAGGGGACAAAATGAAAAAGAATTAGCTTGTGGGTGTCTAGCTTTCTCTCCTGAGTTACTTAAAATAGCTTAGCAAATCGTCATGTTTTAGAAATTTGGTTTTGTTGGCAAACTTTGTAATGCCCTTACCCACATTTGCCATGTTTCCTGTTTCTCTTCGGAGTCAACTCTTAACTGTTTTTACGTCATTATTTTTTTTTTTTAATTTTTTTTTCAACGTTTATTTATTTTTGGGACAGAGAGAGACAGAGCATGAACGGGGGAGGGGCAGAGAGAGAGGGAAACACAGAATCGGAAACAGGCTCCAGGCTCTGAGCCATCAGCCCAGAGCCTGACGCGGGGCTCGAACTCACGGACCGCGAGATCATGACCTGGCTGAAGTCGGACGCTTAACCGACTGCACCACCCAGGCGCCCCTTTACGTCATTACTTAATACAGGAGCAAGTTTACTCAGCAACCAAAACTCTCAGGTCCTGCAGACAGTGAAATTTTTAAAGGAATAGAAAGAAGAGTGTGTGAACTCTTTGAAACTCGCTGACTAACCTGCAGATGCCTGTGAAAATCTAGCCCTGCGCCTAATTTTAATTTCGTGGTTAAATATGAGAATTGTGGAAACCAAGTTCCGCTGGGTTCCTCTCAGATGCCTCCAACTTTCTTTCTCAGCTCACCCAGGGATATGTTTCACCTTTAACTGAATTTCCTTTCCCTAAGGGAAAAAAGTCTTCACGCAGCTCCATTGCTCTGTCTTTCATTGTAAAGACATGATATTATGAATACAAACCGCCAGCTAGTTTTCTCAAGACAGAATAGTTCATGAATTTGACTTGTTTAAACCCATAAAGCATTTCCTTTGCCTAGAACTAGTGATAAAAGTAAACGAGTTTGCAGGCTGTGTGTCTTTTTTAATTCCCCAAATTTCACATTGGAAAATTAGGTAAAAAATACAGTTTCATATACTAAGAGATTAGTGAACTGTTGCTTATGACAAGGTAAGAATTTTTCTTCCTGCTTATTAGTAACTCTCTGAGTGTCACATAGTAGTTAAGAGCACTGATTCATGACCCCACTCGCTCAGTTTAAATCCTGACCCTGTCGCACACTAGCTGTTAAGACTTGGGCACATTACTTAACCTCCTTGTGCTTCAGTTTCCTCATCTGTAAAATGGACATCATAGGAGCTACTTCATACAGTTGTTGTACAAAGTAAACGCTATTTATGTTAATTATTGTTATGATATAACTTTCTGGTAGACTAGGAGAGCTGATACTGACTTAATAAATTAATAGTTTTTCACTTCTGAGGGGAAATAACTTTGTATTTTTCTGTTGGTAGTCTTTAATAAAATGGAATAAAGAAACCAAGACCTATCTTTTTTGAATATTAGGGCTTTTTTTCCTACAACAAAACACCATTTTCACAATGCATTTATATTCCTTCTTATATCGAAACACTTTCTGAAAAAGTAGTAGATGTTCCGCTCGAAAAACAGTTAAGCAGGAAGCAGCTGCTCTGCTCTGATCTTCCCAAGCTGTGAGTCAGAAAGCCCCAGAAAGCGTTCGCTTGTGGAGGCCAGGTCACAACAGACTAAAGGGAAGGGATTTGTTGGCTTTCTCCACATCCTGTCCTGTTTCCCTGCAGCCCTTCGTGGCTCTGACTGCCATGCCCAACAGTGTATGCAATGCTGGCCTTTTCCCTTGGAAAGGGTGCTCCAGTGCCACCAACAGGTGCATAGAGTTCGCTTTACCCAATCCCATGATGCTCTCTTGGTGAACTCTGAATGCTGACCTTGGGCAAGAAGAAAAGTTTGTGGCAAAGCTGCTAATTTTCATCCACTCACGCCATTTAATGTATAAAATGAAAGAACCAATCACAAAGAGCAACAGATCCTCCAGCGGCTGAAGGTGGAAATCTTTTTCTAAAGCTATTTTAACATATGCGCTGACACCTCCTTACCAGCCAAATGACAAACCTTACAGTCATGGCCACAGATTAGAGGTGGTGACAACTCCAGAAATACCATAAATAGGAGAGATGCTCACTAGGATGCGTTAGTATCCAGGATAACATAAGTTTGAATTTTTTAAAAGCTGATCAATAACTCAAAAGCGTCTGCACCGTGACATCATGGGAGGAAATTTATGGCCTTTCAAGGTAATGGCCTTGAAAAAAAACTCTGTTCTTGTACCAGTGCTTCATGCTTCTTGAAAAGCAGTCCCGGTGCTCTGTAGTTGAACGTCACATGCACATATGTTTCCAACTTTACAATGTAAAGTTTCTATCTTGACAGGAAACTACTGAAGATTGTGTGTAGGTTAAAAATAATAAAAGAGGGGCAGCTGTAGTCTTGGATTTTATGTATAAATCCCACCACTCTATTTTCCACCATAAGACATATTTCTACACCTCTCTTTGAAATATGCAAGGTGCCTCTAAGTGCAGCATGCAGTTCACTCATTTGTAGTCAGGATGATGGTTTGAAACATCCAGTTGCCATCAAAGTAACAGTTAACTTGCTTTTGATAGCAAGAATTAAAGACCTTGCAATTAATACAAAGGGGCTATTAGAAATGGGAAATGGGTAGGATCTGGAATGCAACCTCACCATCATATGACTATTGAGCATCTTTATTACCAACATTTGTTATAAAGGATGGATGTGACGTCCTGATATACACTAGAAGCTTTTGTTGTAAAGATTACGTGTATACTGGTGAGAAACAGCTTTCTGACCTGATGATCTGGGTGAGACTACATACAATGCTTTAAAACCAATGATATCTTGAAAAGTGAGGAGTAGGAAACAACTCCCCAACACCATCATTTTCTCATTGTTGGTATTTTGAAAATATTTTTATATCCCATTTTAATTAAAAGCATCTTTAAGCCACTTCTTGGACCTTTTTCACTTTTCCGAATCTGTATCTATACATTTTCAAGGCCTTATGGCCAACTCTTTAGACATATCCTTTCTTCTGCATCCAAGCATCTCATAATATTCTATAGTGGATACAAATAACAGAGCATGAAAATTAGATATAGCCTTATCTCTGCGTTTTCAGATGGGCCCAGTGCTTCGCATGTGCTTAGTTTTGCTATCCCAAACGGGAGAGCGCTAAGAGCCATTTAACAGGAACAGACATGTAATGCATGTGTTTCTAAATTTCTATGTCAGGATCTTTACGCTCCTCCATCAGTGTGGTCTCCAGTTATGTGTCCCTTTTTCCTGATATCTCCTACAGACCCTGTCACACTTGGGAATTTCTTCTAAGCCGCTATAAATGTATTATGGAAGGAGGCAGGGAAAGAAGGAGTGAGTATCCACACCTACCACAAAGCTCACTGGCTGAGGCTGAGCAGTGCTTGTTTTCTAAGCGTTCTTGGGAGACAGATGGTGCCTCATATCTGTTCTACACTCAATCCCCCGCTGTTTCCATGTTTTGTCCACTGTGTGTGTGGGTTTTACACCTTGCCTAACTCTCCACTATTCATGCATTCCTATCTGATCGTCTAGTTTCTGTTCAGCGGCTTGCTCTGACTTCGCAACCTGACTGCTGTTCGTCTGCAAGCCTTCCTGGCTGACTTTTTCCCCCTGACCTTCAACTTATGTACACTTCTGGCACGAGTCTGAATCCAACCACACTTTGCTCAAAAGTGGTGCCATCCCACAACAGGTAGACCTAATATCCATCAGTATAACACCTTTCAGTTTACAGCCAGTGTGAAGTAGTATTACTAACACTTTATTTTTTCTAAGAGGTGGGAACTAAGAATTCAGTCCTCTAATATTTGACAGTTACGTATTTGCAAGGGTCTATTTCTTACTCTCATATTACTAAGCTTCTCTGTGCATGTTCATTTCGATGTCAGTCTAGAAGTACAAACTGCATGAAGAGAGGAATCATTTTCCTTGACTGATCTCCGTAACATTAGTAAAATAAGCTCTTTCTTGGCCTTCTGGCTCTGCATTTTTTCTTCTACCTTTGGCTCTCCCTTTTTAGTCTCCTTCACGGGTGTCTCTCCTTCTTCCCAGCTGTGTCATTGCTGAGTCTGCATCCAAGGCCAAATTCCCGGAGCTATTTCTTTCACTCCGAGGGTCTCAAATACCACCTTTCTAAGCGCTAGGGGTTTACGGATCTGTATCTCCAGCCCCGACTTTTCAGCTGAGGCTTGAGTCTGTACGTCCAACCACCTAGCAAACATCAGCAGTTAGATGTCCGACTGGAGCTTCTAATGCTACGGATCCTGCCATCTTCCCCGCTCCCTGACCCCCACCTCTTCCTGTTCACCCTATCATGCAGGCAGCAGGTGGCATCATCGATCACTTTCTACCCACTGCTCAAGCCAGCACCCTTGCTGCAGCAGCCTGTCTCTCTCCCACTTTGGCTCTCTTGGAAGCCACACACTTCACTTATGCACACCAGCACTTGCCCAGATCAGACAACCGTCCCCTCTTGCCTCAGTTACTTTAGCAGCTTCTAACTGGTCTCTAGCTTCCAGTCTTGCCTTCCTAATCCAGTCTGTACATTATAGCCATAGTGCTTTTTCTTTTTCTTTTTTTCCTCTCTCTCTCTCTCTCTTTTTGTCATTACTATGTTGGGTTTTTTTTTTTAGTTGTGGCAAAATATCCCTAACCCAAAATTTACCACTTTCGCCATTTTAAAGTAGATAGTTTCAGCAGTGGGAAGTATACGTATGTTGTTGTGCATCTAATCTCCAGAACTCTTCTCATCTTGCAAAACTAAAACTCTGTACCCGTTAAACAACGTATCCCCATTCCCTTTCCCTCAACCCCTGGCAACCACGGTTCTCCTTTCTGTCTCTATGAGTTTGACTACTCAACATACCTCATTTGTCTTTTTGTGAATGGATAATTTCTCCTAGCATAACATCCTCAAAGTTCCTCCACGTTGTAGCCTGTGTCGGAATTTCCTTCCTTTTCATGGCTGAATAATACTCCATTGTCTACGTAGACCACATTTTTGTTTATGCATTCATCCGTTCATGTCCTTAGTCTGCTTAAAACTCTCTGATGGTTGTGCTTTGCTGTTGGGATAAGCATTCAGGCCCCAGCCGCTTCTTTAGCCTCACCTTCTCACCCTTCATTATATCCACTCTCTTCTCCAGCTCTGACTGTTCCTGCGGGCTGTTTCTCTGCCTGGACCACTTCCCAGGACTTGCCCCCTGTGTAAGTGTGATGCTCTGAGAAACTGACTCCAGGGAGGGATTACACATGCAAAACTTTTATATGGGGAAATGTGTTAGAGAGGAACAGAGAAAATCACACCTGCCTCGGTGTCCCTGCAGTACTTAGTCATGGAGCGGGCAGAGGGGCTCTGCAGAAATGGATGGTTTTCAGCGCCCATCCCTCATTATGCTGGTGTGCTCACAGAGGGGCATTCTTCTGGCCAATGTTGTCCCTCTCTTCACCAAGCAGCCTGTGCTTCCTCTGCTAGACTGCTTTTTGATTTTTTTTTAAGTTTATTTATATATTTTGAAGAAGAGAGAGAGAGTGAGCCAGAGAGGGGCAGAGAGAGAGAGAGGGAGAGAGAGAATTCCCAAGGAGGCTCCTCACTGTCAGCACAGAGCCCAATGTGGGACTGAATCTCATGAACCATGAGATCATGACCTGAGCTGAAACCAAGAGCTGGATGCTTAACCAACTGAGCCATCCAGGCGCCCCTGCTTTTTGATTTTTAAGAGCAGACCATGTCATCTTATTTGTGTTTTGATCTTAGTGTTTTGCATAGTATCTGGCTTCATAGGTATTCAAATGCTTGTAGTTTAAATGCAGAAATAGAAATATTCAGAATTTGCTTTCTGTTACGAATGAATTTGTGTCTACTTTTTAAAAACTGCATTTATTTTATAGCATAAAGCCCAATATCTAGTCCCCGCTGCCCACAGTGCTGGGAGCAAGGTGCTGGGCCCACCGTGGAGGCGCAGTGTCCTCGGAGTAGGGGGAGGACTTGGTGGGGAGGGGGAGGCAATGGGATTGGAAAAAAACTACATGGGAGGAAGCAGATCATCCAAGATAATGGTCAATCTGAAAGGGCTGCGCAGAGAGAGAATGAAGGTCTGAGTCACAGGGAGTGAAGGCAGCGGGATGGATGGCAAACTGTGGCCAGGACTGAATATTTTGAGGCAAAGCCTTATTCAAGGTACAGATTCTGGCTGGATGCAAAGAAACTTGTAAAAGTAAGTTTTCTTTGGAAGGCATTATTTTCTTTTTATTCTTTCAGCCATAGAAAACAAACAGTATTTTTTAAATTTTGTGACAAAATGTATTGGCTCAAGTTTCACCTGTACACCTTCCTCTCCACTGTGGTTTCTAGTAGGGTAATTGAAACAAAATACCTAGTTCCTGATTCCTGGTCATTGAAGGCTGTTTCAGGGTGATGGCTTTGGTCATCAGCCCTGAACTGTCCTCAGCCACCGAATCTCTCTATATATGAGGATACCTTGAAATGGCTCAGTCCATTCTAAGTATTTTAGGAGACATACATACAGACTCCTTTGGAATCTATGATGCTTATCCAGTACAAAAAATGTTCAACTACGCGTACATTGTGAGAGAAATAACTGTGAGCCTCTCCTTTCCCTGCAGAGTTGAAGAGCGAGAAGAGACTGCGATGACCCTAAACTACCCTTCCTTTTATCCGAGAGCTCGGCCAGGCTGCAAGGCCCCGCTCTGCCCTTGCTGAAGCCGACCTCGCAGATCTAGGCCTGCGGTTGCGGGGCTGAGGTGCCTTCCAGCCGACAGCCGCTGGTGCTCGAGCTCTTTCCAAATACAGTTGGGGACCAATCAAGAAGAGAGCCTCCAGGGGTAGAGAGGATATACAAGGAATGCCACCCCTAGATAAAAGGAAGTTATTTAACCACCATGTGACAAAGAGAGGAATTTCTCTTGCCGCTAGGAATGTTCAACTGGCTCATTCTTTGGCCCGGCCCTGCGGTTTACCCTGGTCCAACGCACCCTTAAAAGGGCAGCGATGAGGTAACAGCGTTTCTCTTCGTAATCTTCGTCTCATTTTGTAATCCGGTTCATGGAAGAAACCTGTCAAACAAGAAGTGGGACTCAGGGGCAGATGTTAAAACATGCACTCCTCCAGGAGAGAGTAAAAACTGTCTGGGAAATGAAAGTGCCTGTTCTCTTAATGTTACAGACTCATCACGAGGGAAACTTCTTGTGTTTGACACCCTGCATTGGCCATGATCAATATTGGACGGCGCGCTGCAAAGGGTTCTCTCATTTCCACAAAGCTTAATTAGCAAAAGTTGCCTCTCTTCACACCGTGAAGAGTTTCAGTGCTACATAAAAATGGCCTGGCTGAACACACTGGACGTTGGGAATGTGGTGATGAGCAACCTTTTCCTCCTTGATAAGAAAACAAGAGGCTTACGGGACAGATTTTTGGAAGGAATAATCTAGTAGTGTGAATGAGTTTTACATTTAAAATAAAAAGAAAGGGAGAAAGGATGACCTCTGTCTAGATGGAAGGTCGGTCAGAAAGCAAGTTAACCCTGGACATTCAGAAGTGCAGAATGGAATTAGCAGACATGTCAGAAGGGGACCAAAAGTTAGACGGGGGAGGCTGCAAATACTAAAAGTAGACTTTCCTGTGAACTAACCCAATTCACTTTCACCGATGTGCTAACAAAGAGAAATTCTGCATCAAGGACTTGCTTGGCTGGCAGTGGTTAAAACTGGAGGTTGGTAGGCTTTCCTTTTTTTCCCTCTGTGTATGCCTGGTGAGTATATCATGGTAAAATTGTGTATTATGGTATCCTCTAATATAATTTGTTTGGGCTTAACTTCAATGTGATAAATGGGATGAAAATTTCAGAAATTTGTCTTAACACCTAAAAGTCTTTGCAGATTTCTGATAATTCAAAGCTTTTTTTTTTTTTAATTTTTTTTTTCAACATTTATTTATTTTTGGGACAGAGAGAGACAGAGCATGAACGGGGGAGGGGGAGGGGCAGAGAGAGAGGGAGACACAGAATCGGAAACAGGCTCCAGGCTCTGAGCCATCAGCCCAGAGCCTGACGCGGGGCTCGAACTCACGGACCGCGAGATCGTGACCTGGCTGAAGTCGGACGCTTAACCGACTGCGCCACCCAGGCGCCCCCAAAGCTTTTATATTCATTTGCATATTAATTTCTTTTCCTGTTCCTTTTTTCTTTTTTACAAAAAGCCCATTCTCGGGGCGCCTGGGTGGCTCAGTCGCTTAAGCATCCGACTTCGGCTCAGGTCTTGGAGTCCGTGAGTTCGAGCCCCGCATCGGGCTCTGTGCTGACAGCTCAGAGCCTGGAGCCTGCTTCCAATTCTGTGTCTCCCTCTCTCTCTGCCCCCTGCCCTGCTCACACTCTGTCTCTGTCTCTCAAAAAGTGAATAAACATTAACAAAAAATAAAAATAAAAAATAAAATAAAATGAAAAGCCCATTCTCACAGTTTGATAGAATAAAAGTGCCAACCCTGTCTTCATCTTACTCTTGCATTATTCTTTAACAAAAAATAAAACAGAAGGATACTATTAAAGCCATTTAGCCTATTGTTTCTTCGTTTGGTCTACTATTTTACTCAGAAGAAACATTGAAACATATATTTCCATTTTCAAAACTTTTACAAAGTCTCTCTCTTTTTTTTTTTAAAGATTATGTCTTTTCTTTTAAGTTTTATTTGTTTTGAGAGAGACAGAGAGAGTGGGGGGGGGGGAGGGGAGGGGCAGTGAGGGAGGGAGACAGAGAATCCCAAGCACTGTCAGCGCAGACCCCACCGTGGGGCTCAAACTCACCAAATCTGAGATCGTTACCTGAGCCAAAAGCAAGAGTCAGACACTTAGCCGACTGAGCCACCCAGGCGCCCCCAAATTTTCACAAAGTCTTAAAGTCGATACTTGCAGTTTATGCCTCAGATGAAAACGCATGGAATTAAAGGTACGTCACGTAGCAACTGAACAACTGAGTTACCTCCTTCAACGGTATTGCAGAAATGAAAGGGAAAATTCATGCATTTAGATTTATATTACCAACCCCTTTGATTTCTTTGACAAGAGAAAGAGGCAACAATTTGCCAAAGGCCACACGCCCCATGTGGGCTGCTTGACGGTATTGGCCTTCTCCACCCCTGCACCTGCCCACCACACAGCTCTAATAAATCATCCCTGTGGTTAAGGCAACTGAGGAAAAGGGGGAGGGAAGTTATTGCTCCCCAGTGCCTGGTAGCACAAAAACACAGTTACCTCGTATGTCTCAGGATACTGGGTCAGCTGAGTTAGCCCACACGCTGACATGTGAAATGGCCAAGAATTCTGCCCTTGAGTCTCTCTTCTCTGTACATTCTTTGGGGGCTGTCTCATCCATCCCAAGGTTTTGCTATCTTACGGTAATAATTTCCAAACCTTCTGGAGAGAAGACTGACCACCATTGGCTCCAGCAGCTCCCTTTAATTTGTCTAACAAGGAGCAAGTGCACAGGCTCAGCCTGACCCAAGGGTCCCCAGTGCTGTTGGCGTGAGTAGGCAACTCCCCCGCCCCCCGCGCCACCCCCCCAGCAGCTGGCACCCAAGCTAGGCTCTTGTTCTCTTGCTTGCCAGACCGCTCTCATTCTCACCTTTGAAAAGTATTGTGTTTGAGTGTGTGTGTGTGTGTGTGTGTATGTGTGTGCAGTAGGGCTCGGCTCATACTGTATCCGATGCATCCTGCAGACTACACTATGGGGTGGTGCAAGAGGACAGGGGCATCTTCGTGGGGCCCCACCTTTGCCCGCAAGTCCATCCTGCACCACGTGACCCTGGGACATTTGCCAAAGCCATTCACTCAATAATCTGTACCGTTAGTCTAGATCTGTCACCTGAGCTCCAGATTTTAATATCTTATTGTCTACTTGCCCTCTCTTCGTGGATGTCCCACGGGTTCCTCAGACTCTGCCTTCTGTTCTTCTTCCCGTGGGCCTTCTTCAGCTAATGGGATCGTTATCCTCCCAGATCCAGAGGCAAACATCAGGATCACCTTCACTGTTCACAACCCAGTGAAATGAAACTTAAATTGTTGCCAGTACTAAGAAGAGGAGGAAAGAGAGATTAGTATTTGTGGGCTATTTTGTGGTTAGTGTAATCCAAAATGTGCACTGGATACTTGAGGCATGGTGTTAAAGCTGCTACAATTTCCTGTCTGGACTTTCTTAATCGACCCAGCAAGAAAGTGTTTCGCATATCAGGAACTGTTTCTTTGATTTCCATTTTTTTTTTAAGTTTATTTATTTAATTTTTGGAGAGAGAGAGCAAAAGAGGGGCAGAGAGAGTAGAGATTCCCAAGCAGGCTCGATGCCGTCAGCACAGAGCCCGTCACAGGGTTCAGTCTCACGAACTCTAAGATCATGACCTAAGCCCAAATCACGAGTTGAAAGCTTAACCGACTCATCCACCCAGACATCCCTAGATTTTTATTTACATTTAAACTGGTGTAATTTCTCATATTCATGTGGTTGATCATTCAGTAAATATCTATCAGGTAAGAGCTGATATTAATTATTTTGGTTTGAACTTTCACACATATTTCTTTTACATATGTCAGCTACTCAGGATAGCTTCTGCAGGCCTGGTGTCCCAGTATCATGTTTCTGTTTTTTTTTTTTTTATAAGTTTATTTATTTAATTTTGAGAGAAAGAGTGCAGAAGAGGGGTAGAGGGGCAAGAGAAAGAGAATCCCAAGCAGGCTCCACACTGTCAGCACAGATCCCAACGTAGGGCTCGAATTTACTAACCGTGAAATCATGACTGGAGTTGAAATCAAGAGTCGGACACTTAACTGATGGAGTGACACAGCCCCCCCCCGCCCCAGCATCATCTTTAATGGCTCCTTCTTTCATTTTCACAAGTGTCTGGGTTTGGATGACAAATTATATGGTCACCCAACACATATGTTATGTATACTTCGGATGTACCGTTGTTGAACACTTTCTAAGCTTGTTCTGCCCTGTAATATCTAACCAATCTAGTCTGAGCCCTCATCCTGAGCGGCTGCTGGAAGACCCTGCCTTTTGTAAGATTGTCCCTCTCCTTGATGTGAAGCCCATGGAGACTGAGGATGTGTCCTTTCTTTCTTCACTGCCTCTTCCTGAGGCCATATTTCTTACTAGCCAAAAACGCAAAGGAAAATAAATATTCCTAAGGACAGTGAAAAATTTGAAGTAAAATAACACAAGAAAGAGAGAAAAAGAAACGAAAATGTCGAAATTAAAATATAAGGGTTAAAATACAAATGTAATTAAAACAATCTGTTAGAAGATCCAATGATCACATTTAATTACAAAACAAAAATGAGAAGCTACAATATGTAAAGTAAAATAAAAATATGAACACAGCTGTAAAAACAATTCTCAACTAAACTAGAAATAAGTATAAATTCTAAAGGACAGAAAAATAATATTTTTTAAAGGGAATATAAAATAAAGACACTGGAAGGCAAACAAGATAGAGGCTGAACACGTAAAGAATGAAGAACTAAACTAGGAATGGGGACGTTAGATAAAATGAATTCAATGAGGTAACACATGTAAAGTGCTTCTCATAATGACATGAGGTTGAGACACCCTAAAACAAAATTTGTCTCTAATAATAAAGTTGGAAAACAAAAGATGAGGTGCAAAAGAGGAGAGGGAGTAAAGAGCCCCACTGAAAGCAAGATACGAGTCTTTGGCAAAATTCCCCCAGAGACTTCTCAGTAGTTGACTTCCGGTTCACTGGGAAATAGGAGGTACAGGCAACACAAGCTCCTTTCCCCCTGCTCCTTGTGCCATGTTCCCTGTCAACTCACATGTCTTTGTGGTAACTTTGACCCAGAGCTGTCCGAAAAAGCCTCACCACAAACAATTTTGGGAGAGAGTCAATTTTGGGGTTGACTTCATACCTGCACAGCCAGTCTGTTCTTTGGAATCCAGAAGAATAGTAGGCTTAGGTATCTAAAACTGTTCAGAAAGTATTTGGTAATCCCCAATGTAAGCAAACAGATGGCTTTTCATTCTTACCTTTAGATGAGAAAAATATCCTAGTGCTGATGGTGTTTAGTGATAACATTTTATGATCACTAATTTAAATAATAATAATGAAAATCTCTATTTCTTAATAATCTAATTGAGACAAAGAATGGGTTTAAAAGTAAACTGGATGTTGAAGCATCTAACTCAACTTAAAGGGTATTAGGACAATGGTATGCAATCAAAACGGTTTGGCATGGCACAAAAACAGACACATAGATCAGTGGAACAGAATAAAAAGCCCAGAAATAAACCCATGAATATTTGGTCAATTAATCTGTGACAAAGGAGGCAAGAGTAGGCAATGGGAAAAAGACAGTCTGTTCAACAAATAGTGCCGGTAAAGCCGGACAACTACATGCAAAAGACTAAAACTGGACCACTTTCTTACACCACACACAAAAAGTAAACTCAAAATGGATTAAAGGTCCAAATGTGAGACCTGAATTTATAAAACTCCTAGAAGAAAACATAGGCTATCATTTCTCTGACATTGGCCGTGGAGGCACTTTTCTAGATATGTCTTCTCGGGCAGGGAAACCAAAGCAAAATTCAACTATTGTTACTATACCAAAATTAAAAGCCTTTGCATAGCGAAGGAAACCACCAACAAAATGACAAGGCAATCTGCTGAATGGGAGAAGATATTTGCAAATGACATATTCAATAAGGGGTTAATATCCAAAATATATAAAGAACGTCTACAACTTAATGCCAAATAATTCAAATAATCTAATGAAGAATGAGCAGAAGAACTGAATAGACATTTTTCCAAAGAAAACATACAAATGGTCAACAGATGCATGAAAAGTTGCTTAATATCACTAGTCATCAGAGAAATGCAAATCCAAATCACAATGACATATCCTTTCACACCTGTCAGAATGGCCAAAATCAAGAAGATAATAAATGAAGTGTTGGCAAGGATGTGAAGAAAAAGGAACTCTTGTGTGCTGTTGGTGGGAATGTAAACTGGTACGGCCACTGTGGAAAACAGTTTAGAGCTTCCTCAAAAAATTAAAAATAGAATTTCCATAGGACCCAGTAATTCTACTACTGGGTATTTACCCAAAGAATATGAAAACACTAATTTGAAAAGATATATGCACCCCTATGTTTATTGAAGCGTGATTTACAATAGCCAGGATATAGAAGCAACCCACAGATGAATGGATAAAGATGGAGTATATATACAATGCAATATTGCTCAGCCATAAAAGAGAATGAGATCTTGCCGTTTGCAACAGCATGGATGGATCTAGAGGTATAATGCTAAAGGAAGTAAGTCAGAGGAAGATAAATACCGTATGATTTCACTTACATGTGGCATTTAAGAAACAAAACAAATGAACAAAGAAATTTAAAAAGAGACGAACAAAAAAGCAGATTCTTAAATACGGAGGACTAACTGGTAGCTGCCAGAGGGGTGGTGGATGGGGGAACGGGTGGAATAGATGAAAGAGATTAAGAGTACGCCTATCATGATGAGCACTGAGTTACGTATAGAATTGTTGACTCATTATTCAGCTAATATCACTGCATGTTAATTATACTTCAATAAAACATAAAATGAAATAAGACAAAAGAAATAAAAGGAAAAAAAAAAAGAATGTGTTTAGAAGTAACCTGGAGGGGCGCCTGAGTGGCTCAGTCAGTTAAGCATTTGACTCGGTTTTGGCTCTGGCCATACCTCATGGTTCATGAGATCAAGCCCCATGTTGGGCTCTGTGCTGAGTGTGCAGCTTGGGATTCTCCCTCTCCCTCTCTCTGCCCCTCCCCCACACTGTCTTTCAAAATAAATTAATAAACTTAAAAAAAGAAGAAGTAACCTGGACATTGAAGCATTCAACTGATGTCGAAATAAAAGGGTGTTAGCATGATGCTAGGAAGTGAGAGATTTCTGGTAAAGTCAAAGTAAAGATTCTATTAAGGATGACACACCTTAGGAGAAGGCAGCTGTAGGTTTCCACACAATTAATTTACACACCTTTTTAAATACAGGAATACAGCAAGTACACCCTCAGGAGAACGACTTACTTAAGAGAAAGAGGTAGATGATAAGAAATCAAGCCGACGGTGGGGAATCAATTGAGGAAGCGACTTCCAGGGAAAACCGTGGAGCCCTTCATCCATCCCACACATACTGTGTGAGCCTTCAGGGATGCTTTGGCAGAAACCCTACTGTGATAAAGGAGACTCTAAAACCCTAGCCTGCCTCAGATTACCCGATTCAGGTGTGCATTCAAGGAGAAGTTGGGGTGAGGCTCCAGAATTTGCATTTCCAACAAGTTCCCAGGTGGTTCTGACTCTCTGAGAACCACTGGCTTATATTTAAAAGACATGTTAATTTTCTTGTATAAGAAGCAGATTTCTGGTTGGCTGTGGCTCATAAGGTCTTTAAGGGCAAGGTCGCTTTCTAATTTGTCCCTCTGACATCTTTGGGCATTAGCTGCTTATCCCTAGGCTTGTCTCCTCATGGTCACAGAGTGGCTACCGCAGCTCCAATAATTTCACCTTCACACCATCTCATTGAAGGCACAGAGGCAAAGGGAAGAAATAGCACAAGTTTGCACTTCCCAACCTTCGTGTTTTTTTTATCCAGAAAGAGCATCTTTTTCAGAACTCCCAAGCAAATTTCTTATCTCTCATTGGCCAGAACTGGATCACTTACCCACTCTCCCCCTCACCCTGTTCCAGATTCATTCTTGGTGTAATGGATGACAAATAATAATTTGACAAATAATAATTGACAAATAATAATTTGTCCCCTGGGATGGGGGCAATGTCTACCTTGCCTGAATTCAAAATGGGAATGGCTGTTCAAAAAGTAACAAATACTGACTACCATACCCCAGGAGCCTACCTCCGGCCAATCACACTGCTAGATATTTGCATATATTAATTCACTGAATTCTCACATTTCTTGAAGTAGACATTATTATTCTCATTTTACAGGTGAGGAAACTAAGACTTGATGAGGTTAAGTATTTTGCCTACATAGCTAAGAAAAAATTAGAATTTGAACTAGGTCTATTGATTCCACAGTCTAAATAGTACCTTTACGTTATGATGTCCTGCTAACTCTTGTTTTATCTAAGACTCAGATAAATTGTTGCTGTCATAATGACAACACTTGCTTATGGACCAAAAAAAAGCTATTTTTTTTAAAAATGTTTTATTTGTTTTTGAGATAGAGAGAGACAGAGCATGAACAGGGGAGGGGCAGAGAGAGAGAGGGAGACACAGAATCTGAAGCAGGCTCCAGGCTCCGAGCTGTCAGCACAGAGCCCGACGTGGGGCTCGAACTCACGGACTGCGAGATTGTGACCTGAGCCAAAGTCGGACGCTCAACCGACTGAGCCACCCAGGCGCCCCCCCCCCCAAAAAAAAGCTATTTTATATTCTGCTTACTATATAGAATATATGTGTACTATATTTCATGAGATTTGAGGCAAAAAATTTAAATGTATGAGTACTTAGAAAATCCTGGGGACGCCTGGGTGGCTCAGTTGGTTAAGCGTCCGACTTCAGCTCAGGTCATGGTCTCAGGGCTCCTGAGTTCAAGCCCTGCATCGGGCTCCTGTGCTGACACCTCAGAGCCTGGAGCCTTCTTCAGATTCTGTATCTCCCTCTCTCTCTCCCATCCTCTGCTCCCTCTCTCTCTCTCTCAAAAATAAATAAATGTTAAAAAAAAAAGAAACAGAAAATCTTGTCACCAAGAATAATCTATTCCTAAAAACATACCTTAGTTTTCATTATAATAAACAAGATTAGACAGGGTGAGAAGGATGCTTTTAAAGTCTAATTTGGAACTTCCCAAATTTTGTACACTCATGTTTGCAGGTAAGTCTAACTTACACTTACTCATTTCACTTTACAATTATATGTGCGGTGGGAAGGGAGGAGTTATGTGGAGCCATGGAGAAGAATAAGGCAGATAAAAGCAGCATGGGAAAGGCAGGAGAGAGACAGAAAAAGGCTTAGCATCGTCAAGGGACAAGGGGTCCCAACTTAGTATGGCTGGGATTTCAAAGGTTGTGGAATGGGGTTTTAACTTTAACTTTTACAATGTGAGTCTGTTTTAGGCATGATATCTTCATTCTGCAAAGAGAAATAGAAAGAGAGAAGTAAGAGTAGAAGCCACCCATCAGGACTCTGGGGAAAAGGGAAAGTAAATGGGTGCCCTTGGCAAGTACGGGTGATCCCATGCAAGAGGTTACCAACAAATGGGAAAAGGAACTCCAACTGCAGTGTTTGCATAGGGGTCAGCAAGATTATTCTTTTACAATATCTATGTAAAAACAAAATATACGCTCATGAATACGTCATCAAAGCCAGAAAAACTAACTTTGGGTAGTCTATTAGTCATCTGTACCTGCATAAAAATAACATAAAACGTAGCTGCTGAAAGCAATAAATATTTATTATCTTACATAGTTTCCGAGGGTCAGGAAATGAGGGCTTGGCTGGTGGTTCTGGTTCAGGGTCTCTCATAAAGTTGTAGTCAAGATGTTGGCAGGACTGCAGTTATTGCAAGGTTCGACTGGGGGGGGGGGGTATCCATTTCCAAGCTCACTCGTGTGGGACTTCAGTACCTTGCTGGCTGCTGCCTTTCAAAGGGCGGCTCATGACACGACAGCTGGTTTCCTCCAAAGGGACTGATCCAAGAGAAAGAAACCAAGACAACGGCAGCAGTGACTTTTGATGACCTAGTCTCTTAGGTTGCATATAAAACCTCTTCTGTTTTATTCTATTTGTTAGAAATGAGTCGGTAGATTCAGCCCACACTGAAAGGGAAGGGACTTAAGCTCCATCTCTTGAAGGGAGGAGTGTCGAAACATTTGTGAACATTATTTTTGAATCATCAAAAAACACGTAAAGAATATCATGGCATAAATAAACACACGCACAGTGAAACATTTGCCCATAAGAAGTATGTCAAATGCAATTTCTTGAACATGAAGCCACTTCAGTGTTGCAAAATTTGCCTTAATATTGTCACTTGCTCTCTAATATTCAGTTATTACAGACATCACTGCACAGTGCTTTTCACATTTTGTTCCAGCGCTCAAGTGGGTATTTGCAGATGCCAGCATCTTTTGAACACCCTTCTCATGTTTGGGGAATTTCCTCCATTTTAAGACCTGCTTCCTAAGATAGAAGCTAGAACTTTCCTTCTTAACCTCCCTTGTGGCTAGGATTTGGGGAATGGAACTTGTCCTCTACCCAGAGAGCCCCATGTAGGATGTCAATTTGGCAAAGGGGCAGCACAGCCCAGAATCTAGTTTCCAGTAAGGGAGTAGGAAAGGACTTCAATGGTGGACTCACACCTTGGGCTCCTCATCTCGGGATTCTGCTTTCTTGTGTTGGCTTTATTCCCAGACAGCCTATCTCTGTGTAGTGCTCCTAGTGCTCCATAACAGTATTCCAGTTTATTAGTCTCAGGCTTTTTATTAACTATTTATTAACTATTAACTATTTTTATTAACTATTAATTATTAACTATTAACTATTCATTAAAAGAAAAAACCCCCCACACTTAAACAGTAACATTTTTATTCTGCCCATAGATTTTGTGAGTCAGAAATTGGGAAAGGATACAGTAGGGATAGCTTGTTCCTGCTCCATGATCTCAGTGCTTAGCTGGGAAGATTCAATGGCGAGGTCACTTGATGGTTAGGTGCTGGAATCAACTGAAGGCTTGCTCGCTTCTATTTGCAGCAATTAATATTGACCGTTGGTTGGGGCTGTTGGCTGGAAAAAGTACATGTGGCTACTTGGGCTTTGTCACAGTATGGCGTCTGGGTTCCCAGAGCAAGCATTGTAAGAGAACAAGGTGAATGACCTCAGAAGTCACATAGCATCTGTCTGCCACAGACACAAGGCTTCCCTGATTTAGCGAGGAAGAACACAGACTCCATGTATTGATGGTACGGGTGTCAAAATCACAGTGGAGGAAGATAAAATAACACGTGGGATGGGAGGTCCTGTCGTGGTCCTCTTTGGAAAAATACCATGTGTCCCACCGCAGACTGAAATTTTCTCTTCTCCAATAGCTCTGAGTGATCTGTAACTCTGACTAGACTAACTTGTGTTCCAGGCCCATCCTTAAACAGTGGCCACAGAAATTTAATACAGTCTTGAGGCTGCAGAAGAGGCACTGCTAAGGGGTACCCTGTAATGAAAACAGTTCAGAACGGTTTTATACTAGAGGCCATTGGGAGGCTAAGTCTGGGGTTGAATGAAAATATCATTCAGATAGTATATTGCCATGTTCCAGAAGATCGTGGAGGATTTAATGGCTAGATTGGTGGTAAGAAATCTCTGTAATGGCCTTGAGGTGCAGGCTGTAAGTCTAGGAGGCCTCTTACATTGGAGTGAGTTTGTAACTGGGCCTCTCAACTTGAAAATGGTGATATAAACGCTTGCCATATAGAGTTGTTTTTGTTTTTTGTTTTAAATCAAACTAGATAATATATGTAAAGAGCTTAGAGCAATGCCAAGGGTTATGTGGCAAAGTGCGGAGGGGGCAGTTCCACCAGTCGTTACCCTCAGGGCCTCTCAGGGGCAGTCAGTGTTCTCGACTGGGACTCAGAGGCTGGGGGAGAGCCTCCCCAGGTCACGGCAATGTCCCCGGGGGGCTCACAGGAATTCCAGGAGGTAGCAGGACAATGCGTTTCTCACAATGTGACCTAGCCGGTGAAGAGCCAGTCGGTGAGGTGCCACACAGGTGAGTCTGCGCAGTCTCCAGGCTGATAGAAGTTCTCGGGCAAAGAGTGCCGCCTGCACTGCAGGAGCAAGGGCGTGGCTGCCTGGCCGTCCTCGGTTCCCAGGCTCCCGAGCCGTGGCTCTGTGGTAGTTTCGAGGTCCTGGGGTGGCGCGGGGAATGCAATGGCCGTCCTGGTAAAGGAAGTGAGAGGACAAGCCGAATCTCCTGTGCACAGAACGAAGGGAGAGCAGTGAACGGTGAAGAGAACGCAAACTTCCAAGCGCACGGGTGGGTCGTGGGAACAGAGGGAGAGCCCTCAGAGGTGCAGCGGCCGTGGTGTTGGCAGCCAGCGGGGAGGGCCACTTGTGCCACACTCCCCGCCCGTGGTACAGACACAAATTTCTACAAAACTTCCTTCCTGTGTGACTTGTTAAGAAGAAACGCGGCCCACAAGCACAGGGGTCCGAGAACTCTGCTGCTGCCCGTGCAACTCATTCCTTGAAGTTTATTCACTTTGGAATAAAACGAACGAAACCCCACCCTGTGGGCTCCGTCCCTGCCGCGCCAGGCCCCCGCGCCTCCAAACTGTGCTCCTGGGAAACCAGAAGTTTACTAGTGTGTTTGTTTCCCGCGCCCGCGCACCTCGAAACCGAAAGCACCACTGGCTGGGCCCGAGTCCTGCTCGGAGCTACCAGCCGAGCGTCCCCGCCGCCAGCGCGCCGAACTCGGATGCAGTTGCCTTCCCTGCCGCGCCGGGCCGGGGGCAACAGTGAGCTGCGGCGGCGGCGGGAAACCGAGGCCCTGGCGGGGAGGTCGCTCCAGCTCGGGGTGGGAAAACCGGGAAAACAGCGGCAAAATCTCCTCAGAAACTCTTCCGGGAGGGTTCGAGGACGGTGGAATACGGCTTGTAGGAAGAGTGAAATGCAGACCGTTCGCCTGTACCAGGATGGCCGAGTGGTTAAGGCGTTGGACTTAAGATCCAATGGACAATGTCCGCGTGGGTTCGAACCCCACTCCTGGTAGATGTTTGCTTTTACGGTTTTTTTAACTTAAAAAATTTATTTCTTTTTAAAGTATACATTTCACTGAGCACACCACGCCTGGGGCCCAAGAATTCTGTCTTCTGGCTGGGAGAGACGCACCCTTCTTCCACCTCCCTCCGACTCGCATAACGCTCGGCGTCGCTTCCCGCGGGCGGAAGACGACTTGGCGCGCGGGGTGGGCGGGGGCTGGAGGGCGTCTCCCCGGCCGGGGCTGCGCGGCGGGGCTCGCGGGGCCGAGGCGGGGTCGGGACTCGGGCCTCGGGCCTCGGCTGCGGAGGCCCGCTGCGGAGCCGGGGCGGGCGCCTCCGATGGGAGAGCACAGTTAGCCCCCTCCGCCGAAAAGTCAAGGCTAAACCACCTTTTTCCGTTTCGCCAAAATGAATTGTGTGCGCACAATTCTTCCATTAGATCCTTGAAGGCGGAGACAGTGGGCACCCGGCTCTAAAATGGACTCTAGCTTGCATCCGGCTTAGAATTTTAAAATACCAATGGCATGGTCTCGTTGTTTTCTTCCTTCCTTTTTTTTTTTTTTCTCAAGACTTTTTAAAATAATCTCAAACCTAGATTTAAAGTAGATTAAAGTAATCTAAAACCTAGAGGAAAAAGTTGCAACTACAGTGCAAAGAACACTTTAAAAAAAATCATTGGTTAGTAAGATACCGACTAGATGCTCCAATACAACCATTAAAATAAGGAAATTAATATTGATAATTTACTACATCTAGTCCCTGAACCTCTTTCAGTCACCACTTGGCGTGTATAGTAAATTCTCCTGTTCAGAGCAATGTACTGAATTTACTTGTCACACCTCCTTAGGCTTCTTGAATCTGTAACAATTTCACAGTGTCTCCCAACTGCCATGATCTTGACACTTGTGAAGATGACAGGCCAGTCACTGTGGAGAATGTCCCTTTGTCAGCTTGGGTTTGTCGGATTAGATTCAGGTTGTGCTTCTGGAGCAAGAGTATGGCAGAAGTGATGCGGTGTTCACACTCCATCAGGGGGGGGAGTGATTTTGATGTGTCCTGTTAACTGAACTTAATTCACTTGATTAAGCCTCTCTGCCAACTTTCACCACTATAAATTCACTCTTTCCCCCTTTGTAATTAATATGTATTTGGGGGAAACGTTTTGAAGCTATAAAAATATCCTCTTACTCATCAAACTTTCCATTTGATTCAGTTATTTCTGGAATCATAAGTAATGTAAGTATGCACTTATGGTGCATACTATTTTAATAAATGGTTGCAATCCATTCTATATTTGTTCAATGATCAGTGTCCCAGATTTGGCCAGTGGAAATCCATCGGAGCTGACCTTTAACATGTCTCCATCATTCTTTAGCACTTCCATCCTTCCTGGTCCAAGATATTCCATGCTTACCTTCTATTTTCTGTGACCCAGCCCCAGAGTCAGCCCTTTTCAAAAGATCCCTGATTCCCTTTTCCCAGGAGAAAAGTCATTAGAAACCAAGATCTTAGTGCTAGACAAGCTCATTGTTTTGATGTGTTACTGTTCCCAGGCCCTCTGAGTGGACAGAATTAGGAAGCATGTGTGTATACACATCTATATTTGTCTATTTACAGCCAGGAGTTTATACTAATACCTCCAATTCTGATGCAACATTACAGATTTTGTTTTAGTTTTTCTATCCATATTTGTAATTCCCTAAACTTGCGACCTGCCAAAGTAAAATTTACCTTGCTTGAGCCTATCAACAGCTTTAGAATTGAATTGTTCAAGAAGGGAAGGAAAGAGGTAAAGAAAGAGTGTCTAAGTAGTTTAGAAATGAGCATCCTGCCAGCATCTGAGAACTGGCTATAAACCAGTCACTGTTAGACACCTGGGATGTGCAGATAAATAGCTCAGCATCTGTCTCAAGGAGCTCAGTTAGTGAGAGAGAGATTTTAATGAATCACGCTTATAATGAGAAAACATGAATTATGTCCTAGATGCTAAAAGAGCAGTGTGGGAAGCCCTAACTCTTTACCAGAAGAGTCAGCTTTAGTTGGGAACTGAAGGAAGAGAAGTAGGGCTTTGGGAGGGGAAGGAGAGAGGTGCAGGTGGGGTAAGCCATCTTGAGACCATGCTAAGTATGGTCTCTGCAGTCCACTGAAGGATTCGAAACAAGAAGCAACCTGATTAGTGTTGCCTTTGGAAGTATCTCTATCAACATGGAAACTCTTGGTCCATCTATATAGGTTTGGGAGAGGGGGGCATATTGAATTGGAAAGAAATATTTTTGGGTGAAAATTATTTAATTCAGTCAATAGCCAGGTCAGCTGAACTCAGTCTACCTCTTTCTTCCACCATAAAGGCCAAGCAAGAGATAAACTATATTGATTTGAAACTTTTCCAGCCTGAACATAAGGACCTGTGCTTATTTAAGTGCTTGTATTACTATGTTCAAGCACAAATATAGAACAGTAGTGGCAAGAATAGGCAAAAAGCAGTGTGGAGTTTATTTTGTTTCTTTAAAACTATATTGTAAATCAGGCTTCTAGTTTGTATTAACCAGTTACTGTGCATTAGCTGAGATGGTAAAAAACTCGTGAATATTCTTCTATGAGACTGCTGAGATTCTGCCAGATTACTCTGAGATGCCACAAAGTTGGATGAAAGGATGCTGAAAGACTGCTGGTCTAGAAACAAGAGAATCTATCAGATAGACCCTAGCGCACTGCACAAGTTTTCTACTGATTAGTTGTATGGCCTACTCAGCCATAATCTTCACATGCCAATTTAGATGGAATCTTTTGCTTTACTATTTTCTTCTCTACAAAATGTTTTATCACTGGTTTTCTCTGATTAGCAGGATTCTCTAACTGAATTTAAAATTTTGTTTTAATGTTGATTTATTTATTTTGAGGGGGTGGGGAGGAGCTGTGGGAAAGGGAGAAAGAGAATCCCAAGCAGGATCCGTGCTGAGCACAGAACCGGACTCGGGGCTCAATCTCAGGAAACGTGAGATCATGGACTGAGCCGAAATCATCAGACACCTAACCACCTGAGCCACCCAGGCGCCCCACTAACTGAATTTTGATTTAATGCAGCAAACATTGAGAATGCGATTCAATTTATAAAAGTTCAAATCGTGTGGTGACTCAGTAGAAAGAATCAGGGCTTTGGGGTAAGACAGGTTTGCCAATTTTCTTAGGGTACTAGTCTCCCTTTTCTCATTCAAAATTGGGAAGATAATAATTACCCCCACTGGGTAGTTGTAAGGCTGAATTAACTATAATAATGCCTTATTAATTATAATAATCATAATAAGTATTATTAATAATATTACTAATGTTAGTTAATATTGTTCTCATAATATTGCCTTCTCACAAAAGTAGGTGTTTCAAATCTCTCAGTTGTCTTCCCTTTTCTGAAGCCATCCACTGTGGGAGGTACAGAAGAACTACATTGTGCAAGTTGGAAGGAGTCTTACCTTGCATGTAAAGACCACTTTACAATTTTTCAAAAACACTTCTACATTCACAATCTCCTTTGACAGACAAGATCATACAAGACTCATTGTACCTAGGTGGTAGATACAATTATACACCAGCTTCTTCAACAGATGTAAAAAAGTAAAGTTTTCTTTCACTCAAAATTACACATATAGAGCCAGAGAACATCAGTAGCTCTTAAAAATTGAAATCCTGTCTTACAGTGTAGCAGAATCTTTACTTTCCTTTGAAACATAGACTTGTTATATTAGACTCTTTTTTTTTAATTCTTAAAAGATTTTGAATTTAAATTTGAGCAATTTGTAGGTTTACCACCACTAAGCCTAGACTGATTTTCCGATAATTATTTTAATAATAAGAAATTAAGTCATTACTTAATTTGGGTTATAAATTACGGGTATGGATTTGTAAGCATTCTCTTTATTGGTTTGAACTAGTTGTAACTTATTCAAAACTGATTATTTCCTTTTGGGTTTAACACAGGACTCTGGAAGACTGTTGCCAATATATTTAAACAGTGACACCTACTGGTTAATTTGAGGCACATTTATGTGTTAAATTCTGTCTGCCTTATAGGGACTATAAAATCCTGATAAATTGTTGTTCATAGTCACTGTGTTTAGGAGCACATTAAGGCTATGTCTAATCCAGCCAGTATTCTGACTTTCTTTTTTCTCTTTCAATCACTGATAATAAATCTTCCACTGAAAAGATTCGTGAATCACTGACACAATTTGCATGAGCCATTCATTATTTTCATTGTGTGAATATGGCCTTTATCTCATCATATCCATCATATTTAGTTCAATATAATATTTATTTTCAAACTCAGAAACTATGAAGTTGAAGTGGAATAAAGATTTGGGTTAGCCACTAACTTTAAAACACAGAAGTCATGCCCAATTTGAGAAATCCTGAAGAAGAAGCTTTCTTTGTCCTTAGTACCAAGTTGGAATTTGGAGATCTTGATTATTCCTTTTGTGTCACATTTTGCTTTTAGATACAATTGCAGCTAATTAATGAACAAGTTGAATGCACATTTGCTAATTGTTCGGGTGAGATAAATGACAATGCCTTGAATTTTCATGAGTCTGTTCCGTTACAAAGATGCCATGTAAGAGTCAGAGAACATAATTCCAGGTTCTCTGTATCTTCGCTACTGCTGGATAGAAGGCCATTATGACCCACTTGGTCCATTTGTGAACTACCTGGTTTCATTTTCATCTAAATAGATTTTGATGTCTCTGAACCACTTATCGGAATGCTGAGCAGAGAGGCAGTGATTGTACCGGATCGTTACTGAAGCACAAACTGTGCCTAACAGTGTAGCTCTAGCACATTGGATGCACTATATAAATGCCCATGGAAGAAACAACCAACCTTGAAACCCGCAGGAGTATATTTCACTGTTCATCTATTAATTGTACACGTTAACTCTCAGGATATGTGTTTTATTTTTTTAAACTAATTAATTAATTAATTTTTAAATTTGCATCCAAGTTAGTTAGCATACCATACAACAATGATTTCAGGAGTAGATTCCTTCATGCCCCTTACCCATTTAGCCCATCTTCCCTCCCACAACCCCCCCACCCAAGCAACCCTTTGTTTGTTCTCTGTATTTAAGAGTCTTTTATGTTTGTTCCCCTCCCTGTTTTTATATTATTTTTGCTTCCCTTCCCTTATGTTCATCTGTTTTGTATCTTAAATTCCTCATGAGTGAAGTCATATATTTGTCTTTCTCTGACTAATTTCACTTAGCATAATACCCTCTAGTTCCATCCATGTAGTTGCAAATGGCAAGATTTCATTCTTTTGATGTGTATATATGTATATATATATGTGTGTGTGTATATATATATATACATATATATACACACATACATATATGACTGTATATATATATATATATATATATGTATACACACACACACACACACACACACACACACACACACAACAGCTTCTTTATCCATTCATCAGTCAATGAACATTTGGGCTCTTTCCATACTTTAACTATTGTTGATAGTGCTGCTATAAACATGGGGGTGCATATGCCCCTTTGAAACAGCACACCTGTATAGGATATGTGTTTTAAAATGTACCCAGGATTTGTTTTAATCAAGTATGGTTAGACACACAGGAATGACTGACATAAAGGAATGACTGACATAAAGGAATAATTTTTGATACTCACAAATTCCTAGAAACAAGAGTCACGGCCTGCCGTATAGGTAGGTCAAGAAGCAGAAGAAACAAGGGAAAGCATGGGCAAAAACCTTTATTGTGGTTTTCACAGGAAGGCATTCATGAGGCAGCATAAGCAGGCTTAGGATTGGCTAGTTTGAATAATTTGAACAGACTCTGAAGTTGTAGGAGCTATTCTGAGTTATACAAGGTCTCTAGGAATTAACTAACCCTGGGAGAGGCAGTTCCTCCATGATCAGCAAGGTCCCAGATGCCAAAATGTCAGAAATAACAGAAAATAGGAAAAAAACAGTTAATTTAGTATGGGTTCGGGCATTCTCACATCTCCTTTCTTCTCGTTCTCCTTCTTTTGCAGCTAGGGTCAATCTTATCTGATTAGAAGAATCAGGATCCAGAAGCCCAAAGAGGCAAACATGTAAGTAGTTTTTGAGTCATTTCCATCTGAGTGTGGCTATACAACATACTTGTGCAAATCATATCTCAAATTTATCTTTGGGTTTATGTTGTCTTTTCAGCCATCTTATTCATGGCTGTAGTATAGTAAGACTCATAGTTACTGAAAAAGGTAGCTTTTTAAATTGCATTGAAAAGAGGAATCATTAAGTTGAATATCTGTCTCAGTTCTACAATCTACTTTGTACATACACATAGAAGTATGTGTATTTGTGAAATACACAGCACAGGTCTAAGAGGCAACACAGAGGCAACTCAGAACTGTGAATAGAAGTCAGCCAGTCCAAATTTCAATCCCAGCTCCAACCCTGATTAGCAATGTGACTTTGGAGTGGTTATTTAGCTTCTCCAAGTCTTTTGTTTTCTCATCTATAAAATGGGGGTGATAATAGAAATACCTATCAAATGATGTCCTGTGAGAGTTATATGTACCGTTGACAAAGTGCTTAGAAATTGCCTGGCATTTGGATGATTGATAGATTAAACTATTGCTATACTTTAGTGATTCTTGCAAAGTGTGCTTATGGATTGACTACAAGACCAGTTTTGCTACAACGGTAAAAGTTGTTCATGGAATTGATTCTGTTAGATATACATTGTATTTGCCATAGCAATTGTAGCCAAGTAAGATCATTAGCAAATGATACAATTTTTAAAAGACATGAAATTTGGGAGAGGGGCATAGAGGCATAGATTGCATTTTTCAGATTTGTTCATTAAACTTTTTTCCTTTTAAAAGTCTTTAAATGCCTAGCTTTCCATCATCAGTAATCTTTTCTTAAACAAAATGAGTAGATCCTTGAATAATTTTTATGTTCAAAAAATAGCACTGAGTTCTGAACTCTAACTTTTCAAATTCACGATAAGTGAGCTTATTGTTTTCTCCTGGGTGTTACACCCACTGGGTTAGTCACAAACAGCTATATTAAGGATGTTGTTCACATTTTTTAAACGCTAGCCTTCTGGCCCACCCAGTCCTGCTTCAATTTTAAATGCAACCTGACTTAACTTTTTTTTTTTTAATTTCACATAAAGAAAAAATAAAGACTCCTATTACTTGGAAGATGTTTAGAACAAGACATAATGTCATACTTTTAAGTGAGGCAAAGTGCTTCATACCGTGTAGATGGGCCTTGGAGTCTGTGATTATGTGGAAGGGTCCTTTTACTATGACTCAGTGCAATGCCTAATTCTATTAGTGCACTACAAAGAACAACATGTAGAAAGATACATGGAACCAAAATGAAATTTTAAAGTGGCCTAATGAGTTGAAATGACCTCAGTTATATGCTAATAGAATCAATTAGTCAACTTCTTTAATGCTGATTTTATTCTTCTTTGAGGAATCCTCAGACCAAAGTATGAAGGGGATGAACTTGGGTAATTCTAGATGGGAAAGCTCCATGGATAGATCTGGAGTAAAGACGATGTTTCCCACTGGGTTTTTCCTGTTCTGCTTCTACATCTCTGCATCATAAGCCAGTCTAATGCCTGCTTAGAGAACACGCAACCACTGCTGCCTTTTACCCATGTTTTCAAAGTGTCCAGGAAAGTCTCAGAGAGAAACACCAGCACTGAAACGTGGGCAATCTCTAGTTCCAACTGAACAATTCATTCATTCATTCATTCATTCAGTCATTCATTCATCCATCTATTCATTCAGTATTTTTTAAGTGACTGAAATGAGCAATGCTATGCTGGTTGCTCAGATATGGCAACAAATAGGAAAAACAAACAACTAATCATAATGTTCATACTTTATGTTCATACATACATAGTACATAATACATAATACATAATGTTAATACTTGTAGTTCTCTTCTGGAAGTATGGGGCATGGTTTGGAGCAGGGGAGAAGCAGAGGCCTTTCACAGAACAGATAGAATGTGAATGGACAGCGGCCATCTGCCCATCACCAGGGGAGAGACTGGACTCAGCCCACAGAAAGAGAAAGGGAGAGAAAGAGGGAGAAAGGGAGAGAAAGGAAGGGGAGGGGAGGAAGGAAGAAAGAGAGAAAGAGGAATAGAGAGAGAGAGAGAACTCAAGACCTCACCCAGATCCCGGGAGCCAGGTGTTCTGGAATCAGCTCCACCCTTGTATTTCCAAGTTAAAACAGTAAATTCCTCTTTTGTGTGTGGCTTCTTATCTGAAGCTAAAGGAGTCCTGTCCTCAATAACATAGCCTGGTTAGTATTGGTAGAAAGTTGAGTGTCTTCTTGAATATCAAAGGAGTTAAAAAAAATTGTTATATTCCAGAAGGAAAACAAGTGATGGCTTCATGAGCTTTAATCATGGGCTTGTTGAATGTTAGAGTTGGAAGGGATTTACTTACACAAAGCTTCCAATAAAGCAGAAGTAACCCACTGACCACTCCTGGCAGAGGCGAACTCGTCTCTAAGCTAGTGATCATTAATAGGGATAGCACTTCCCTTGGGAAGCACTCTGGAAGAATGTGGGGCACTTTGGGCTTGCCATAATAATTTGGAGGGTGGTTATTGCCATTAAAGAGGGGCCTGGGATGCCGGGCATGCTGCAGTATATGGGAGTCCCACATAATAAAGAATTATCCTTCATCCTGCAGGAGTTTAGATTGTCCAGCAGGATATTCCCATAGGTTAAAAGCCTGTTTGTCTAAACCCACAGCCTAACTGCATTTTCTCGTGTTAAACACAAAATATTTTTGCAAGCTTTCAGTATGCAGTGAATTTTCCAAGTACACAACTCCCATGTAGATCAAGGAAAAATTGGACTTCATTTTATTCAGAATTTCATCAAGAGCTAGTTTCCGTGTTAGAAAACTCACGTCACTCACAGCTGCAGCACTATTTGAGTATTTGGTATTTGACTCACTAGTTCAACACACCTGCATCAGCATACATTTGTTGCTGTGGTATTCCTGACGATTCGATGGGCTCCGTATTCTCTGGTCATGCTCTAGCACTTACATATTGAGCTATCCTGTAGAACCAGATGTCTTCAACCTTCTCACTCATCAAGCTGGGCCTTTCATCCAACTCTGGCTCATTTGTTCTTTTGCTGAGATAGGCACAGCCTGCCTGCTCGTGCCTCTTCTTGAAACATCTGCTTCCCACATTCTCCTGAGGCCAAGTGGGCAGGATTACATCACCCCCGCCTCCCTGCATCAGCTCACCCAGCCAGGGCTGGGTACCTGACTCAACAGGGCCAATTATGTTCTCTCCCAACAATTTGCAGGCCTACATAGGGCCATTTTCTGCTATGTCCACAGAGAAGCATGGCAATCCCATGTGCAGAGAGAGAAAAAGGATGAAGCAAATGCAGGGAAAAGCAGAGATGAGTGGCCATGTGGCCAGAGAGTGAAAAAGGCTCCAGTGAGCAGCTGCTTTGGCTCCCCCGGTGCATTTCTTAATGCAAGTTTGACTTCAGGAAGCCTGGCTGAGAGCTCTTCTGCTTGTTTTGTAATCGAATGATTCCTGACACAGAAGGCTGCCTTTCACCTGGCCCTATCGATGCACCAACAATTCAAGACCTAAGAGTCAAGTAGAGTGAGCCTTGAGCTACTCTAAGGTTTCAATTTCTCCTCTAACACTTTGCTAGTTCATATGTCTCATTTGAACTTATGTAATTGATCTTTAAAACTTTTATTTGAAAGTATTTAAGGCACAATAGATTATATTACAAAAAATGAAATTATTTAAGGCTTTCTGAAAGCTGCAGAAACAGTGCCTCCTTCACTCAGATTCCCCCAAATCTTAACATTTTACCCCATTTGTTTCAGCTTTTTCCCATTCTCATTGTCTTTAATTCTCTGAATCATTTGAAAATAAGTTGTAGATATGATGCCCATGACTCCTCCATGTTTCTCAAAATAAAAGGATCCTCTCCTATATTACTACAGTATAATTATCAAAATTAGGATGCTGATATTAATATAATATTACCACCCAATAAACACATCCCATTCAAATTTTGTTGATTTCTTCAATAGCATCCTTAATACACACCTTTCCTTTTTGCTTCGTGTCTCTGGTTGAGCCTCTTCAATCTAGATAATTCCTCAGTCTTTTTTTGACCTCTGTGACCTTGACTCTTTTGAAGGGACAGACCAGTTATTTTGATAGGATTCTCCCCAATTTATATTTGTCTTCTATTTCCTCCTGATTAGATCCCAGTGGTTAACTTTTGACAGGAATGCCATGAACGTGATGCCATGTTTTTAGTACATCGTATCAGGACGCACATGATGTCAATTTGTCCTATTTCTGCTGATACTGACTTTCACAACTCAGATAAATTGATGTTGGACAGGTTTCCCCACTGTAAAGTTAATTACTAAGTGTTTTGTACTTCCACCCACTAGTATTAACCTCCTTTGATGATTTTGGTCTGAAACAATTATTACTATGATTTTTTGCCAAATGGTGATTTTTTTCTATGTCCATCATTCTTTCCTCATTTCTTAGGTTAGCCACCTACTGTAAGGTAGACTTTTTCTCTTCTTCCTCACATATTAATTCAATTGCTCAATATAAGCACATGGAGTCCTATTTTATTCAATTGGTTATAACCCATACAATCACTAAAATTTGGCTGTTCAAATTGTCCCACATTTGGCCAGTGGAACCCCTTTCAAGCCGGTCATTTCTTCTCTCGGACTCTCTCTGTACGTACCAGCCAAGTGGGTCTTATCCAGTTCCTCTGGTCATGCTGACCTGACACTATCCCCAACCCTGTACCAATCCTCATATGCCAAGTAGCTATGAATCTAAATGCTGAACTTGACACAGCTCTTAATGGCCTTTATTTTAGCTACTCTTTTAGGTTATTGAGACCATTTTGGAATTTTGATTCTGTCACCCATGCATTCACTGTCCCTCCTACTTTTAAGCTACCCAAACTTTTAATGTTTTTATTCAAGGTGTTGATAAAATCTTGAATACAATAGGAACCAACACTTTCCTGCTATCAGAGATACATTTTTTTCAGGTAGAATTGATACATTAATACATGCTTTTTGCATGTTGTTCAACCAGCTCCAAACTTATGTATAATGACTATCCATTTTGCATTTATTCACTGTGACCACAAGCATATGTTGAGATTTTTTTTCTAATAGTGTACCAAAATGAAAATGCATTCTGTCTACACAAAGTGTAGTAACCTTATAAAAAATAAAATTATGTTCGTTTGACCTAAGATGTAATAAATGAACCCATGCTGGCTTCTACTGCTCATTGCCTTCTTATCAGAGGGGTTAAGTAACTTGCTCAAAGTATAGCTAAGTGAAGACCTGGAATTTGAACCCAGGCTGGGATATCTCTAAAGCTTTGTTTTTTTCACAATGCCTCCATCAGTTTACATGGGGATAGAGAAGGACTTCCTCTTTCTGTTTTGACATTTTATGTTACTTTAATGACTCTGACATTGTCAGAGTGCAAGTCTGAGCACTTAGATATGCTGAAAGGCAAGACAAAGGTTAACCTGGTAGGGCCCAGGAGTTACCACTACCTCAGTTGTCTTCATGGTTTCTTGAATCCCTTCCCCAGATGTCCTACTACACTGCCTACTTGATGTATAGATTGAAACCTAACTTAGAAAAGCAGGCATGAATCTCTGATTAAGAGCGAAGCATTTCTAAAACACAATTATGAAATTCAATTATTTGTACACGTGAAACATTTACCTCACATAATTTTATCTCTCAGAACATCAGTATTTCAAATATCATGGGTTTAGGTTCAGGGTAAGTTAAGAATTTTGCTGTTGTTTCTTCTTTTTTTAGCCCCTTTAATCTAAGGCTCACTATAGCTTAAAAATGCCACAAAAGTGATGAAAAGCATACCCACGTACCCAGTGAAGGTGGCTTTGCTAGACAAAGAAAGAAGAGGAAACAAACAAAAATCTCCTTAAGTGCTAGGAATGGTCTACTGAGGCTATTTTGCTGGATTTGGTGGATGTTGTGTGCAAAGATCACATTCTTGTGGTTGTGGTCATGTTGAAGGGATAAGAACCCAGGAAGAGAAAAGATTCTGAACAAAGGAAGATTTAAGTTCACTAGCAGGGAGAAAAATCCTCATGGGGGAGTCTGTAAATTCAAGAGAAGTGGTGGGAGTCCTCATTTCAATACTTAGAGATGGACTGCACAAAATAACAAAAGACACTTCTGTGGGGAACAATACCAAGCTGGCAGCCACTCAGACAAGTCCACCCACCAGGATTTGGCCACTTATGGCTCTACAGCTCTCTAAGTTCCTGGGATAAGGGCTCCCTGCCTACCATCCCTCAGGAAAATGGCCTGTGGGCCCTGAAGTCCTTGTGGTGATGAGATGCCCGTCCACCCTGTGATGTGCCTGAAGCTGAGGCACGAGGACCCTTGAAAAGAACTCTGCACGCCCACTGATTTTCCATACAAATATCTTTTTTTCACTACAGAATCTTCCTGAAGGAGTAACATTTCCATCGCCTGTTGTCATCAAATAAATCTAGATATTTTCTCCTGGCTTTATTCATTGTTTGAACACAATATTGTTGAGACTTCTGGTTGCCGACCTCCCCCCATCTCTTCTCCACTGCACCCATAGTAATTGAACACAATATTTGACAGGATGCAGAGCTACCTGGAATAAAGACCACATTGTACAGCTTTTCTGTTAGCTGCAAGCAGCAACGTAAGATTTGGCCAGTGACATAGGTAGAAGTGCTACTGGAAAACTTCCGGGAAATATCCTTAAAGGACTGTGTGAGCACGCCCTTTGTCTGCTCCTGAGAATATGGATATGATGACCGGTCACATTAGAGCACAGAGAAGGAGGCCACAGCCTGGGATTGGAAGAAAAGAAAACTAAAAAGAGCTTTTTTCTGAGGTCTTAGTAAAGCAAAGCTACCATCCCAACTCAGGGCTACCAAACTTCAGACATCCATGAAGACTGAAATAAACTGTTACTTGGGGAGGGTTTCTTTTATCTTCAGCCACTAGTCCTACCTGATAATAGCACAAATTAGTATAAATATTAATATTAGTATAAGAAATGCAAGACAGAAGTCACTGACCATTGCTCTGTACTATACTCAACTTTTTTTCTTTTTAACACATGTCCTCTCAGTCTTGCCCTGAAACCCTGACATATAATTTAAGGGAATTGTCAAATTTCCAACCTGTCTACCCAAATATCAACGCAAGGAAAAAAAAAAAAGCTCACATGCTTATTTATTTATTTATTTCTATTCTAAGTGAAATTACACCCAATTATACCAACATTCAGATTCAGATGCGAGGCAAAGTGGAGAGCATCCTTACATACTTTCTTTCTTTCTTTCTTTTCTTTTCTTTTTTCTTTTTAAGTTTCTTTAGGACACTAAAGTATGAAAAGAGTTTCTTTTTTCTTTTTTTTTAGACAAAGGAGGGAGTGTGAGTGGGGGAGGGGGGCAGAGGGAGAATCTTTTTTTTTTTTTTTTAATGTTTATTTATTTTGAGAGAGAGAGAGAGAGAGAGAACGTGAGTAGAGGAGGGGCAGAGAGAGGTAGAGACTCCCAAGCAGGCTCGATGCTCAGAGCAGAGCCTGACTCAGGGCTCAATCCCATATCCCACAGCTGTGAGATCATGACCTGAGCCAAAATTAAGAGTCAGTCACTTAACCAACTGAGCCACCACGTGCTCTGAGAGAGAGAATCTTAAGCAGGTTCCATGCTCAGCATGAAGCCTGACATGGGGCTAGATCCCACAACCCTGGGATCATGACCTGATCTGAAGTCAAGAGTCAGATGCTCAATTGACTGAGCCATCCAGGCACCCCAGGAGGAAAAGAGTTTCTGAAACTGAAGGCTCTGGTCCCATTTATGTGTTCCCCCTTTTTGGATCCTTCCATTCTCTGCCTCCCCAAGGACCTGCAGATATATAAGGTTAAAACTCAGGAGACAGACAAGCTAGAAATATAAGATGGGAGCCACCAACCTAAAGGTGACAAGGAAAGCAAAGGAATGAATAACATAACACAAGAAAAAGGAGATGAGTAAGAAAAGAATCCCTAATAGATTTTTGCAGAGAGTTCACATTTAAGTAGTGCATAGCGAAAGAGATCCTCCTCATGAAGACTGTGAAGGCATGGTCAGAGATGCTGAAGAAAAACAAAACAAAACATTATTCAATGACTTCTATTGATCAACTTGTAAATAGCATTAACTTTCTCTGATCTGGAAAATAAAACTTGAATGGATAGATAGTCACTTGGATCTAGCAACTAGGAGGTCCTCAGTGTTGACCAACACATGAGCAGTTTCAGGTGGCAGGAATGGGGTCTGGGGAGAAGTTCAGGCAAGGGGGGGGGCGGGGCAGGGCAAGATTTTGTGCATAAACATCTCCAAGGCTATTTCCAGCACACAAACTATTGGGCTGCTTTTTGTTTGCATTCAGTGGCAAAGTCAGTTAAAAAGTCAGTTGTTTGATTGATTGGACCATTCAAGTCCTTTGAAGCAAATTAATATTTGCCTGCAAACTTAGCCTATGTTAAAAGAAAGGGAAAACTGGAAAGCAGCCTTTCTTTGAGGGTAAAATCTCCTTTATGGCACCGCAGTCCTGCCACGCGGGCATCTGCCACACGGGCTTCCGCCCACTAATTGAATATTCACATTAGCCTTGAAAGGCATTAGAGATATAAGCACTGCTCTACTGAATCCAGATTTAAGCACTTACCACATGGAGGGAGGCTGAAAAGTTGGAAAGAAGAAACCCAGGCAAAGAGCCTGAGAAACTGACCTGCCTTTGGGGGCTAGAACTAGGATGGAAATTTGGAACTTGGAAGACTTTCTGTTTTTTCCCCACTGTTTCTATTTTCTATAATTATTTCCTTTTTGCAAAAGCTTGGTATTTTGCAAAGTTCTCTAATCACGTAAAGACAGTTTCTTCTTTTTATCTCTGTTTCTCAGTGCTTTGTGTTATCGCATGCTAAATATATTTCACCATTTTATTTACTTCGGGCTGAAGCGCTGACACCATTATGTGACTTCTCCACATCCAGTTCCAAGCTGCACATTTCAAAGATAAATCACTGTAATTATTTATCCTCTTGAAAAGGAGCAGGAGGTGTGAGAGCCAAACTAATATGCACCTTTAGCCCATTTGAATGAGTCTTTGAAAACCAATTGTTCAGAACCCTTAACTTTGACTCTGTCTTTCCAGATCCTCTAATAGTAGGAGATAATTGAGGTTTGTGGATGAGTTGGGAAATTTTACTTATTTTTCAAAGACTACAAACCATAGCTACATATTTATTAGGATTCTTATTGAGTCCTACAGTGTCAGCCCTCAAGGTTGGTTAGCTCACCAACAACCTCAGAAAGAACCTGAAAAGTAGAAGTTTGGAATTCAGAGTGAAAATTTCAAAGTGAGGGCTAGAGATGTTTGTATCTGGTGGCTTCAGTTTATTTTTAGAAGGCTATTTTTGTCTCCCTAGCACTTTCCTTAGGTAACTTAAAATGCAATCAGTATCAGAAGTTCAAATCTCCGTCCCTTCATGATGGCAGAAAATGAAGTTTACTAAAAATTATTTTCTACTCCACTCTGAGGTAGAAAGAGGAGTTTTCTGAAAAATTCTTTCTTTGGGTGGATGGACAAAATATTGCCCACATTGTAACTTGAACTGACTTGGTGAGGATAATATGCATAAAGGCAATCACTATTTTTATTTAGGAAATGTATTATCAGGGGCTTCATGTCAAATACAACCTCTTACCCCAACATAGTTGCCAAATTCTCTTAATTTTTTTTCCCCCCTGCTGGACAGAGTTCTTGGTTCATTGTTAGAGAGTTCCTCCCAGGTTCCTGGGAAAAACCTGGGCTTTTCAGAAGTGGTTCATGGTTTCCTTCTCTGTATTCCTGCCTTTTTTATTTTAAACACTTTCAAAACGCAGTCTCTTAATCACATGCTATACAAGGAAATCTTGATGGAAAATACTAGGGTTTAAAATTTCTCACATAAGCAAATTTTTTTAGATGATGGAAGCTAATCATAAGCAGAAGCCAAGAATATAATTTGCAGAATTCCAATTCGTAGAAGGCCAGTTTTCCAAAAGCTGATTTATAGAATAATCTGATATATCACATTTATGTGAATTTTGTAAATTTTTAAAAATATTTAATTTCTCAAAATTTCAGCATTTGGGAATCCGTCATACTCTGTTTTTTTTTTTTTAATGTTTATTTATTTTTGAGAGAGAGAGAGAGAGAGAGAGAGAGAGAGAGTGCAAGCGGGGGAGGGGTAGAAAGAGGGGAAAACACAGAATCCAAAGCAGGCTGCAGGCTCTGTCTGAGATGTCAGCACAGAGCTCGGCAAGGGGCTTGAACTCACAGACCGTGAGATTGTGACCTGAGCCGAAGTCAGACGCCCAACCGGACTGAACCACCCAGGCGCCCCAGTCACAGATGGTTTTAAATTTGAAATTAAAATTTGAAGCTGATAGAGATGTGGAAATATTCCTGTTAAAGCTAAGTACGTCAGTAAAATCAATAGATAGGCTAAATTGTCATTTGGTAAATTTGCTTGATGCTAATTTAATGTGTGGTGACTATATTAAGACATGCATACCCTGTCTATATAGTGCAGCATGTACATTGCATAGATCTGGGGCATTATTTACATAGACTCTCTTGTGAATGGGTTTACTCAGGGTTGTGCAGCACGGGGACCCTAGACCTAAGCTAGATCGTAAGATGTCTGGCCCAGCCAAGTAGCATGTTGGGAGCTCCATCAACCAGACCAGCAATTCCAATCTAATTTGGAGGAACATGCATATCCAAAGAAGTTCAAACTAAGAGGATAAAGCAAGGCCAGAAGCACAGTTTATAGGGTAAGTTAGGGTTTTCTGGAGGAGATTTAAAAAATTCCCATATCCAGGTTGCACGCTGACCAATTAGTTCTTGGTGGGATCCAGCACAAACATTTTAAAAAGCTTCCTGGGTGATTGCAATATGCAAGTGTTATATAATAAATAATTCAACTGGCATTTGTCCCTGGTTCTTGGGGAGGAGGGAAACTCCAAATTCTTGGAATTCCCCCAGTGATAGGAGTGTCTTTGTTTTTCACAGGGGCCCTGGGACCACACCTGAATTTATGATAAGTAGATGACTGTGCTGGGGGTTGGTCAGGCCTAAAAGACTAACCATGTGATTAGAAAGCTGAGTTTTGAGCCATAGTGATATTAGCACAAACTTTCAACTTCCAGGGAGGGGAGAAAGGTTAGAGATTGAGTTCAATCATATAGCCAATGATTCAACCAATTATGCCTACATAGTGAAACTTCAATAAAAACTCTGAGCACTGTGGCTTAGGGGAGCTTCCTGGGTGGTGAACATACAGATATGCTGGGAGGGTAATGTGTCCTGAGTCCATGAGGAGAAGGCATGGAAACTCTGTATGTGGGGCTTCCCAGACCTGACTCTATGTGACTCTTCATTTGGCTGGTCCTGATTTGTATCCTTTACAAGTGACAATCATAGATGTAGAACTCTCCTGAGTTCTATAAGTCATTCTAGAGAAGTATCAAACCTGAGAGGGTAGTAGAACCCCCAAATTTGTGACTAGTTGATCAGAAGTGCAGGTGACCTGGGACCGTGAACTTGCAGCTGGTAGCTGAAACGAGGGCAGTCTTTTGGGGACTTCTCTTCAACCTGTGGAATCTGATGGTAACTGTAGGTGGTTAACATCAGAATTGTAGTATTATAGCAACAAAGTTGAGAGCTACTATCCTAGGAATGATGGTTCAGAGCATTAAAAGGATGCCAAAATCAAATTGTCCATCCAGGTCAAGGCAGGGACACTATTAGGGTCCAATAAACATGGATTAGTGTGGAAAGGGTTTGAGGGCAGACAGGAAGGAGATGCAGGTGCTTAGCCTAAAAGTCCAATATGGGAATGAGAGTAGAAATTGTGAACCAGGACATAAGATCAGTCATGAAAAGTACCTATGTGTTGTGGGACACTATAGCTCAATGTTCAAACAAATAAGCTCCATTATTCCCAGAGGCAGGTGCGTTTTCCCCAGCGGTTTTGGCACAGAGCCACAGACTCTTGGTGCTGGAACATCACCACCAGCAAAAATCGTTGAAAGGAAGCTCTCTGTTTAACCAGGACTGGTTTTATGAGCAAGATGGAATTGAAGCAGCTAGTGCTGGAATTATAGTTGCTGGGGCTGGATGGATCTGGAGTCCACAAGTACAAGATTTAAATAATTTAAATTCTTCCCACCAATGGCTTCTTAAAAAATGTGCTGAACATACATTAATTTCAATATATCTTATGTCTTGCATTTCTTGTTATTGAAGGCTGAATGAGAAGCTCTTGTCAAGGTTGGGATGTCACTGAGAAAGGTCAGTTGACTGGCTGGCTTCCGAGAGGTGGCATTTTTCCTGAAGAAGTTTCCCCAGTCCAGAGTCTGTCTCAGCTTCCCAGGTGCATAATTTTCATCTTGCCGCCACTCTAAAGTTGATTCTGCTTGGACAAGCTGACTCACACTGAAGTGAACCTCAGGAGTCGGAAGTATATAACCAAATGTGTGTTAATTCATAACATATCAGTATGAATGGGCTTTCTCTGCACACAAAATTACTTGCAGAAAATTTTGTAAAAATATTATGTGGTGAGCATGCAGCTGCAAGAAGACGAATCTGTGATACCACACTGAGAATGCCTAATGGTCTGAAGCTGTAGGAGATGTATGGTGCTCATCTCCCTATGGGGTGGGAACACCCACTCCGTGACCAGCCTTCCATCTCCCTGCTTGGCATCGGTTAGGCCCTGCAATGCTTTCCTCTTCAACTGTCCCTTTTCTTTGCCTTCCTTCTTTATTGATCAGTGTTCTCTGCTGATGGATTCATCTTTCTTTAGATGTGTTATTAACCGTAATCGGGTTACTGCCAAATCTTGCAGGCCCGAGAGCCATTCTGTCTCTTTATGCAGGTGACTTTACGGAGCCCTCCTGTGGTCCATCGTGTAGTGATTTTGTGTTTGACGCTCAGAGAATGATTTTTCAAATTTTCTTCTGATTTGAGAACACACTTTTAACTAGGAAAATACGTAAAAGTATAAACATCATTCATAGTCCCACCATTTAGCTGGAACATAATTATCTTCTTTTTACTTACAAAGTTTGTTTCTGGGTTGCTGTGAGTATTCTGTTTATTTATTTATCCTTCTGAGAGATAATTTACATATAAAATTCACCCATTTTGAGCGTACAATTCAATGACCGTCAGTCAACATACAGAGTTGTATAGCTATCATCACAATCCAATTTTAGAACATTCCCGTCAATTCAAATTGATCTCTCGTGCCCATTTGCAGACAGTTTCCATCCCTACCTCCAGTTCCAACAACCACTAATCTGCTTTCTGAATCTACAGATTTGCCTGTCTGGACATTTCAGAGAAATGGCATCATATGATCTTTTGTTCCTGCCTTTTTTTTACTTAGCATAATGGTTTTGAAACTCATCCATGTTGTAGCATGTATTAGCAATTTGCTCCTTTTTAGTGCAGAATAGATTTCCATTGTATGGGTATGCCACATTTTATTTATCCATTCACTGCTTGATGGAAGTTTGAATGGTTTCCATTTTTTGGTTATTATGGTTAATGATGCTATGAACATTTGCAGCGAAGTCTTTGCAGCGACATATGTTTTCATTTCTTTTGGGTAGATACCTAGAAGTGAAATTGCTGCACTATATGGTAGATTTATGTTTAACATTTCAAGAAACTGTCAAAAATGTTTCTAAAGTGACTGCACCATTTTGAATTCCCACCAGCAACGTATAAAGTTTCCAGTTTGTTCACATCATTGTCAACATTTGGTATTGTTTGACTTTTTGAAGATAGCCATTCTAAGTAGGTGTGAAACAGCACCTCACTGTGGTGTTAATTTGCTTTCGCCTAATAACTAATGATGTTAGATATCTTTCATGTTCTTATTAGTCACTTGTATATCTTTTTTGGTGAAATGTTCATCAAGCCTTTTGTCTCTTTTAAAAATCCAGTTGTTTGTTTTCATATTATTGATTTAAAAGAGTTCTTTATATATTCTAGATACTAGTCCTTTTTCAGATATATGATTTGTAAACATTCTCTTTCTATAACTTATGACTTTCATTTTTTCATGGTGTCTTTTGGAGTACAAAGGTTTTAATTTTAATGCAGTCTAATTTAACATCCTTTTACAACTTGTTCTATGATCTATTTTGAGTTATTTTTTTTGTCTATGATGTGGGGTAAGGATCTAAATTCATCTTTCTGCATGTGAATATTCAGTTATTCAGCACCATTTTTTGAAAAGACAATTCACATTGAATTTCCTTGACCCTTTTCCAAAAACCAGTTGACCATAAATATTTCTACTCTAAATTCGGTTGCATCAGTTTATATGTTTTTTATATCAATGCCATACTGTCTTGATTACTGTAGTTATATACTGGGTTTTGAAATTGGGGCTTGGTTCTTCTTTTTGGCAATTCTACTCTGCTTTTTATGTTATAGTCACCACTTGGTATGGTTTTTCTCTCACCTCTCTTGCTGTCAGTTCCCACACCTGGTTGCTATCAGGATATCCGATACTAGAACACTCTCTCCTTTTCCTCCTCTCCCCTTCCTCTTCCTCCCCCTCACCGCCCCCTTCCTTCTTCTTCTCTGTCTCCTTTTTTTTTTTTTTTCTCATCAGCTCATCTTAATTATATGCTTTGGTCTGGAAACCAAAGAACACTATCTTATATTGATGTCACGCTTTCTATTTCTCCCACCATGCATGGGTCATTGACACAGAGAGGACTGACAAATAACAGCCCCTGGTATAGTTTCAGAATGCAGAACACTCTCTCACTCCCTCCTATATTGACATATGAAGTTCATAATAAAGGAGGCAATTATCCTACTGTATTCACTGCTTTTACTTTACCCAGGTAATTGAGTTCATATGTATACATCACAATATGAATTTTTCCAGTAAACACAGTTTGTTTCCTTCTGAGACATCAACTTTTTCCTCACCTAAGGCCATGCACTTCCAGTAAAGTTGTCTTTATTTCTTACTCCTGACTGATCAGCATATTATATTCCTTTGGTGGCAGTGGTTGGCTCAGGAGAAAGCATAGGACACATTCAGAGCTGCTAATAGACAATGAGACTTTTTCTGGATTTCTGAAAGGCTTCCACTCTGCCCTACTAGACTTGAGACTGCAAAAAGGTAAGGCTGTATTCTTTAATCATCTTGCTATGCTGAGGGGAAAGCCTCCCTGGATTTCTTAGAAAAATGGAGCCGTGAGATGAGACAGACAGTGAATCCTGATTCTGGGGGTCTTCTGTGAGCCCCTGTTTCAAACCATGCCTTTAATGCACTTATTCTGGAGTTTTCAATTATGTGAGCAAATAAAGTCTCCTTTTTGCCTAAGCTAATTGGGTTTTTCTGCTCCATGCAACCAAAATAGCTTTTACTGATTCTGTTTAAGAGAGACACTGATAATTTAGAATAAACCCAGAGAAGAGTTGCCAGGGAAGTGAGTGTGACCAGAATTGTATCAAAGGGGAAGAAATGGAAGAGTTTGACTTGAAAAAAGAAGGTGTGGTGTGTATGTGTTACAGGAGAAGAAAGAAGTTAAAAGAATGGAGGATGGAACTAAAGAAAGAAATATCGTCAAATATTTAATTAGAATTCATGATAGAAAGGAACTAAAGAAAGAGAAATATCTTCAAATATTTAATTAGAATTCATGATAGAAAGGTCCATGATAGAAACATATTTTGACCCAAAGTGTTAAAATTTTAACAATTTAATGTGTCTGGAAATGGAATTAATTACATTGATGATATGTTTGCTATGTCCAGAGGTATTTTAAATGATTTATCAGAGATACTATAGAGTGGATTCAAGAGACCCAATGGATGGTGTGGGTTTTTTTAATTTAGTCATTTGAATATTATCTTCACAATTTTTGCCATATGGGAATGATCCAACTTGTACCATCTTTTGTTTAATATTTTCTTTGCATCAATTCTTTTGTCTTGTTTAAATGAGCTTGTTTTAGAATGAGACTTGAAATCACTACCAAAAATGAAGGAAAAAAAAAGAATCAGTGACCAAAAATAAATGTAATAAAACAAAATGATATTATTAAATTCTACCTAGAGTCTGCATGGCAAAAGTTCTGTGTCTGTGATCTGGGCTCTCTTTGTTAATAGGAAGATTAATAGTTGAAAATATGATAACACCAAACTGATCATTTGTCTTTCTCTAGTCAGAAGGATTAAACAAGATTTTAGGTGGCACACAGGCATGCCATGAAAAACATTGAATTGCTTAGTGAGAAAAAATTTTACTATTCAATTCAGTGTTTTTCATGGCATGCCTGTGTGCCACCTAAAATCATCAATCTATTCACACATTTGGAAAGTCTATAGCATGGGTGTAATTCACACCAGTGCTTCCCAATCTTTTCACAGCTTGTCACACACAGAGAACAATATTCTGTGGCACAGTGGGGTAAACTAAGGCAGCTGCTCACCACCTGAGACATCTGGCCCAGACAGCTGACTCTTGCCCAGGCAGCAAGAGTCCCTTGCCACCCCTAACCTTGAGGTGGAGGAGATGAGTAAATTGACATACAAGTAACTCTTGTAGTTAACATTCTATTAAGAGTTCTTTCTAGAAGTCTGTAATTCTATACTATTTACTTAAAGTTTCTGGAATCCAAAAATTCGGCCTGAAGTACTTACTTTTTGTATGTAAGAGCTCATAGGCTGAGTAAAGACCATCTCTACACCTTCTGGAAAATTCTCTCGTGGGATATTTGGTATCTCCCTTCATGCATATGACAGGAGAGCAGCACTGAAATCAAGTTGCTATGTTACAATGGGAAAACATATCCCCCTAGCTGCCTGACCACCAAATGAAACCACAGATTCTCTACTTGGATTTACACTACCCTTTTCTCCAACTGATACACTGGAAAGTCTGACTCAGTAAAAATGTGGTGTGTGTGTGTGTGTGTGTGTGTGTGTGTGTTTAAAAGAATCTTCACAATCCTTCTAATCTTACACATATAAATGCACTTTAGTTCTGAAAACAATCAGTTCATTCTAAACCAAACAGATAATCAGGTAAGAAGAAATTGTCTTTAAGAGCATAGCTTTTGGCTGAGGCTACCTTATTTGGAAGAATTTGAAATGTTGCTAGGACTCCCCGTGGCTCTACGACTGGGGAACATCTGATACCAGTTTACAGATTCCATGATTCAATAAATGATTTTGGTCTGTTCCCTACTCTTTTAGTATTTCCTCACAAACAGACCTCAGGATTTTCCTAAATGGACAGATTATTCGTCTGAGTTTATTTCTGTTTTTTTTTTCCCTGCATTGTCTTTTTTTTTTTTTTTCTAATTGGGGTGATTTACTATCACTGGTGTTTTCCTTTTTGAGTTCTTTGAGTCCGGGTGGGAGGTCATTTTTGGCCTCAGATTGGAATGTCCCAGAATAACTGCTATTTAACAGGCTACTTGGTATGTTGCAATTTTAAGGAACTCTCATGGTTGAGGCTGAGATCTATCTATAGGCACCAAATAGAGTGGGAATATTTATACTTCTGATTTCTGTTCTAAGGCTTCCATTACTTCCAAATACATTTAGCCCAATTCTCTACTCAGACATGGAAGAAGCAAAGCTGTGAGTGGACATCGAAGGATGTTCTTTTTTTCTTTTTAATGTTTTATTTATTTTTGAGAGAGAGACAGAGCATGAGCTAGGAGGGGCAGAGAGAGAGAGGGAGACACAGAATCCAAAGCAGGCTCCAGGATCTGAGCTGTCAGCACAGAGATCCATACAGGGGCTCGAACTTGTGAAACACGAGATCATGATTTGAGCTGAAGTCGGAGGCTTAACTGACTGAGCCCCCCCAGGCTCCCCGAAGGATGTTCTATAGACTGAATGTTTCTGTCCCCCCAAATTCATATATTAAACTGGTTGTAAGTAGTTTTGCCATCAGCATTTTTGCTCTGCAAGCATTTTTGCAGCAAATGTTTTTGCTGCTTAACGAATTGGTTGTCAGGCAATTTTGGCATAAAAGACAAAAATCACAAAAAATAAAAGAGGGACATTCATTAAAAGGGATATAATGAAACAGAAAAAATGAATAACAAAATTTAAAAGACTGTATTGCAAAATGCAAAATACTGGAATATATTGGAAATGTATAGTGTAGGTTCATGGCAATAATGCACAGATAACCGATTTTATTTTGTGAATTGTACCTAAGTACTTGTCTTCAGAATCTTTCATTCATAGCATTGTACATTTTTTTTTCTGCTTGTTGATTTATCTCCTTGTTCAGCATCGTACTTTTTCTTTTTTCACTAAAATTTCTTCCTTCATTAAGAGAGGTATCAATTTTTAAATACTAGAATGCCTATTTGAAGATTAGCTTTGTATTGCATTGTGAAAGCCTTCTATATTGTTGTTTGTTTTTGGCATGTTGTTACATGTTCATTAATAGATGTTCCAAAGTTTCATGGGAAACGTGGGCTTAAAACTCTGTGCCACAGTATAGACCAATATGAAGGCTAAGATTTATATAATATATATACAATGGAACATAAAAATGTATCTCTGCATGAATGAAGAAATGAAACCAAACTATCAATGAGATTTTTTTTAATTTATAGCGAAATTGCCTTACAGCCAATTAGTTATGCAGTGAAAGTGCTTGCAGCAAAAATGTGTACAGCAAAGACAATTACAACAAATATACGGACAAAGTGGAAACTCAATCCCCAGAGTGATGGTATTTGGAAGTGAGGTTTCAAGGAGGTAAGTAGGTCATAAGGGTGGAGCCTCCACGAACGGGATTAATGTGTTTATAAAAAAAAAAAAAAAAGGCCCCAGAGAGCTCCCTTTCCCCTTCTGCCATGTGAAGACACAGTGAGAAGACAACTGTCTGTGAACCAGATACTGAATCTGCCAGCACCTTGATCTTGGCTTTTCCAGAATCCAAAACTGTAAGAAGTAAATGCATGTTCTTTACGCCACCCAGGCAATGGTATTTTTGTTATAGCAGCCCAAACAGATTAAAACTGATTATTATAGTATTTCTCAAATTTGCCTGTTGGTAAGACTCACCAGAGGTGGCTGTTAAATAGACAGAATACCCAATCTTTCTCTTAAGAATACTGAGTCAGAGGGGCGCCTGGGTGGCTTAGTCAGTTAAGCGTCTGACTTCGGCTCTGGTCACGATCTCACGGTTCGTGGGTTCGAGCCCCGCATCGGACTCCGTGCTGACAGCTCAGAGCCTGGAGCCCGCTTCAGATTCTGTGTCTCCCTCTCTCTCTCTGCCCCTCCTCTGCTCATGCTCTGTCTCTCTCTGCCTCAAAAATAAATAAATTATTTAAAAATATTAAAAAAAGAAAAAGAATACTGAGTCAGTGGTCTGCTCTAGGGTCTTTAGCCACTCTTTCAAGAGCCCCTCCATGCTTGGGTTCCAAACTACCCCTTCACCTGCTCTACTCCCCTACTGTTCCGTTCATTCATTTTCCTCCCACCCTTCCATCTGTCTCTTTCTCCCGCCTCCCTTCTTCCTTCCTACAAATATTTGTTGAGCATCTCCTTGGGATATAGATCTGAATAAGAGAGATAGTCTCTGCCTTTACAGACAATAGGTAAATAAATACCTGTTACAGTTTGTGATACAGCTAAAAAGGAAATAAATACAGTGATATGATGCAAAGGGTTAAAGCAGAGATGGAAAGCATGTAAGCCAAGGTTGTGAAGGGTGTTCTTTAAAAAAGCAAACATTGGGGCGCCTGGGTGGCGCAGTCGGTTAAGTGGCCGACTTCAGCTCAGGTCACGATCTCGCGGTCCGTGAGTTCGAGCCCCGCGTCGGGCTCTGGGCTGAGGGCTCAGAGCCTGGAGCCTGTTTCCGATTCTGTGTCTCCCTCTCTCTCTGCCCCTCGCCCGTTCATGCTCTGTCTCTCTCTGTTCCAAAAATAAATAAACGTTGAAAAAAAAATTTTAAAAAGCAAACTTTTTAAACGTTTTAATTTATTTTTGACAGACAGACAGAGGTAGAGTCTAAGTAACTTGCCCAAAGTCACACAACAAATGAGTGACAGAGCTAAGATTCAAATATGCCATCCCAGGTGATCTGTTTTATCTCCTGTAGTAAATCTTAAGCAACATGGGAGAAGTGACTGCTTTGTCTTTGCATCCTTAAATTAAATAAACAAAAAAATCAAGCTGCAGAGGAGCTCTAACATTTGTGTAACACTAAGAGAAAAAAAAAAGAAAAGAATGCCCCTCCCAAATTATATTAGTTTGCGAGGATGCTGTAACAAGTACCCCATGGCTTAAACAACAGAAATTTATTGTCTCACAGCTCTGGAGGCCAGAAGTCTGAGATCAAAGTATCAATAGGGAGGCGCCTGGGTGGCTCAGTCAGTTGAGCATCTGACTCTTGACTTCAGCTCAGGTCTTGATCTCAGGGTTGCGGGATGGAGCAATGCGTTGGACTTCATGCTAGGCATGGAGCCTGCTTGAGATTCTCTCTCTCTCTCTCTCTCTCTCTCTCTCTCCCCCTCTACTGCTTGTGCTTACTCTCTCTCTAAAAAAAAAAAAAAAAAAAAAAAAGGTGTCATTAGGACCATAGTCTCTCTGATGTTGTTGCCTAGGAAGTATTTGCTCTGGGTCTTTCTTCTAGCTTATGGTAGTTGCTTGGTTTATGGGAGCATAACTCTAACGAATCTGCATGTGGTGTTCTTGCCGTGTGTGAATCTCTGTGCCCAAATTTCCCCCTTTAATAAGAACACCAGTCATATTGGATTAAGGGCCCATCCTACTGACCTTGATTTCACTTAACTGATTACGTGTGCAATAATCCCAGTTTCAAATAAGGTCACATTTTGAGGTAGCGGGGCTTAAGTTTTCACCATATGAACTTTGAGAAGGTACAATTCAACCCACAACACAATTCTACTACATAGCATCTATCACAAGGCTGACTGCTAAGCCAGAGGGCCTGATGTATTTGTTCTAGGTGCCCTCTCCTAAAACCAACATTACATAGAGTCAAGTGATCAGTTTAGACAAGTTTTATTGTGCTAACATGGAGCCTTCAATCTTTGAAAGATTCTGTCAGTCTGATATCAATGCTAGTTAGCTTTTCACATAAGCAAAAGGAGTCATCTACTTAGCACCAAAAACTTGGTCTACTTGAAGCTACTCTAACCTATGATTCCTTCTGCCTCTCGTTAAAGGGGGACTCAATTTCTGTGTATAACATTACAATACCTACAAGTTATCTTTGATGGTGCTTAAAATACTTAAATCTTATTTCGAAATGGGTGTAGCTTAGTAAGATTCACTAAGTTTCAGCATTAAAAGGAAATGAAATATTAATATCAAGAAATATTCCCATCAAAGAAGAAGTGGGGCTGGTAATTTAGGACTCCCTAAATGGGAAATGGCCTGAACACAGTATGTCATAATGCAAAATAGGTTAGAACGTTGGAAAGTCAAAAATTTAAATGTAAATTCCAGCCAACCACAGAGCACAGGGCATGTAAATGTTAAAAATATTCAACAGGGCGCGTATGGCCTACAGAATTCCTGAGAACGGGATTCTCTCATCTGACTCAGCTTTGCCTAGCCCAGGGCATCGCACAGAGCCACTTTAAATATATTACGTTGAATGAAGTTTTGTTTGTTTGTTTGTTTGTTTGTTTTAAAGTATCTTATCTTTCTTAATAGAGATAGGAAGCATTCACAGTTATATTTAAGAAGTTAACTAAAGATGGGCAGTGTTTTACTATATGCCAGCAAATGTTTTAGGTACAATCAGGGAATGAGGTAGACTCTGTTATCTCCATCTTAAAGATAAGGGAACAGAGAGATTAAATAGCTCACACAACTAGGAACTGGTAGCCTTGGGAATTCACACGTAGGCTGTTTACATTTAAAGCCCACATTCTGAACCATTGTTCAATAGGTCAGTTAACACCACTGGTGAGCAGCCAGAGAGAGCTTTTTTTTTTTTTTTCCCTAAAGAATTCTTCAACTGAGATGTTTACTATCAGCTAATCAGCGTGTTACTCCTGTTGAATTTAACAAATTCAGTGTAGTGACTACGCATTCCATTTCTGACAGTTCTCTAGACCTAAGTTCAAACCCCGGCTTTGGCAGATCTTGGCTGTGTAACTCTGTGTTACAAACTTTTCCAAGACTCTATTTCATCGTCTGTAAAATAAGGAGGATTATTCCTACCTCATAGAATTGTGGTTATATATTTAAAGAATTAGACACAGTGCTTGATACACAATAAAAACTCAGTACATGATATCTAAAAAGCATACCTATGTGTAAGTAGTATTTCATTGTGTGGATATACACAACTTGATTATTCACTGTTGATATTCACTGTTGATACATATTTGGATCATTACTAGTTTTTAAATATTACAAAGAAAGGGGCAGCTGGGTGGCTCAGTCGGTTGAGCGTCCGACTTCAGCTCGGGTCATGGTCTCGCAGTTAGTGAGTTCGAGCCCCGCGTCAGGCTCTGTGCTAACAAAGAGCTCAGAGCCTGGAGCCTGCTTCAGGTTCTGTCTCTCTCTTTCTCTCTCTCTCTCCCCTTCCCCTGCTCATGCTCTGCCTCTCTCTGTCTCTCAAAAATAAATAAATGTTGATAAATAAATAAGTAAATATTACAAAGAAAGCTACTACGAACATTCTTATATAAGTCTTTGTATAAACTTATGCTTTAATTTCCTTTGGGTAGATTCCTTGAGTGGAACAAGAGCATGTTTTAGTTTTTAAGCAATTGCCAAAGGTAGGGCACCTGGGTGGCTCAGATGGTTGGACATCTGACTTCAGCTCAGGTCATGATCTCACTGCTCATGGGTTCGAGCCCCACATCTGGCTCTGTGGTGACAGCTCAGAGCCTGGAGCCTGCTTCCGATTCTGTGTCTCCCTCTCTCTCTGCTCCTCTCCTGCTCATGCTCTCTTTCTCTCAAAGATAAATAAACATTAAAAATTAAAAGAAAAAAGAAAAAAAGGAACTGCCAAAGGAGTTTAAGAAATTTTCCAAAGGCGTTGTACCATTCGATATTCCCACTAGCCATGTATGAGAATTCCAGTCCCTCTATATTCTTCGCAGTGATGGGTATGGTCAGTTTTATTCATGTATTTATAGAATTTGTTTCATTGTGGTTAAAACATAATAATAAAATTTACCATCTTAACTATTTTTAAGTGTACAGTTCAGCAGTGTTAAGTATATTTGCATTGTTTTGAAGTATTATACATAATATTGTTCTGAAACATCTTCAGAACCTTTTCATTTGGCAGTACTGAAACATTATGCCCATTAAACAACTTCCCACAACCCCCATCCCCTCAGCCCCTGCCAACCAGCATTCTACTTTCTGTCTCTATGGATCTGACTCCTTTACATACCTCATAAGTGAAATAATACAGCATTTGTCCTTTTGTGACTGGATAATTTCACTTAGCTTGATGTCTTCGAGATTCATCCATGTTGTAACATGTGACAAGATGTTCTTCCTTTTGAAGGTGGCATAGCATTCCACTGTATGTTTTGACCACATTTTGTTTATCCATTCATCTGTCAATGGACATTTGTGTTTCTTCCACCTTCTGGCTATTGTGAATAGTGCCGTTATGAACATGGATGTACAAACATCTCCGAGATCATGCTTTCATTTTCTTGAGATATATATCCAGAAGTGGGATTGCTAAATCATATGGTAGTTCTATTTAAATTAAAATAGTATGAGTAATTAAATTAGTAATTAATTTAAGGTAATTAATTAAATGAGTAATTAAAATAGTAATTCAAATGGTATGAAGAACCGCCATACTATTTTCCAAGATGGTTGTACCATTTAAAAATCCCAACAATGCACTGACTTTTTCACATTCACGTCAACACTTGTTGCTTTTCTTTCTTTCTTTCTTTCTTTCTTTCTTTCTTTCTTTCTTTCCATCTTTCTTTCTTTCTTCCTTTCTTTCCTTTTCTTTCTTTCTTTCTTTCTTCCTTTCTTTCCTTTTCTTTCTTTCTTTCTTTCTTTCTTTCTTTCTTTCTTTCTTTCTTTCTTCCTCTTTCTCTCTCTTCTTTTGTAGCCATCATAATGAGTATATGGTGATATCTCATTGTAGTTTAGATTTGCATTTCTCTGGTGATCAGTGATATTTAGCATTTTTTCATATGTTTGTTGGTCATATGTTGAACTATTCAAGAATAAATTCTACTTGGTCATGGTGTATAATCCTTTTAATGTGCTGTTGAATTCAGTTTGCTAGTATTTTGTTGAAGATTTTTGCATCAGTATTCATCAGGGATATTGATCTGGAGTTTTCTTGTAGTGTCTTTATCTGGCTTTGGTATCAGCATAATAATGCTGGCCTCATAGAATGAATTTGGATGTATTCCCTTTTCAACGTTTTGCAAGAGTTTGAGGAAGATTGGAGTTAGTTCTTGTTTAATTTTTTTTTAACATTTATTTATTTGTGAGAGACAGAGTATGAGTGGGGGAGGAACAGATAGAGAGAGGGAGAAACAGAATCTGAAGCAGGCTCCAGGCTCTGAGCTGTCAGCACCAGAGCCCAAAACAGGGCTTGAGCCCATGAACCATGAGAGCATGACCCAAGCCAAAGTCAGTCACCCAACTGGCTGAGCCACCCAGGCACCCTTACTTAATTCTTCTTTCTTTCTTTCTTCTTATTATTTTTTAAAATATCTATTTATTTTTGAGAGAGAGAGAGAGAGAGAGAGAGAGAGAGAGAGAGAGAGAGAGACAATGCAAGGAGAGGAGACACAGAATCCAAAGCAGGCTCAAGGCTCTGAACAGTCAGCACAGAGCCTGACACGGGGCTCGAACTCGTGAACTATGAGATAATGACCTGAGCTGAAGTCAGATGCTTAACCAACTGAGCCACCCAGGCACCCCATTACTTAATTTTTCTTTAAATGCTTGGTAGAATTTTCCAGTGCCACCATCTGGTCTTAAGCTGTTCTTTGTTAGGAGGTATATATATTTTAATCCTTGTACTTAGAAACTGTAAAGAGTATACATGATTTGGAAATGAGACTCCAAACAATGACCAAAGAAAAATAATAAAGTCCATGCCTTCTTTTTTGTCTGGTCACCCAAAAATGTTACCTGCTATGATGATCATTGTCTGTCAGTTGCAATTATTTTTATCTGTGCATCACCTGAAACTACTTTCTCTTCCACATCAGTTCAAGACCCCTTTTCACCCACTGGTATGCAAAGTCTCTGCGGCCTGGCCATAACACTGATATTCTGTGCCATGTTGTCTTTTGACTGACATCGTCCACAATTGGTATACCTCACTTCCCCCTGGTCACCACATCTCATTTGCTACTAGAGAAATACTGGTGCTGGATTTTTTTCTTTCCACCTGTCTCATGACAGAGTCCTGACCCACTTTTCCAAGTAACTGCATGCAATTTAGAGATCTTCTGAGAACCAAACTGCTAGCTATTTGAGACCTGTGTCTTACAAACTGATGAGCACCTGTAATTCAGGTCTTTGAAACATGGCTTCTATATTTTCTTACAATCTAATCTTTAGTCTTTTCCTGATGCTCTAGCCCAGACACCTGTGAGCCAGGCCAGTCTTTTGAGAGGTTTTTGTTTACTGATTGAGTCTTCTTAGTAGTTATGCTCTGTTCAGACTTTATTTTTCTACATGATTCAGTCCCCGTGGGTTGTCTGCTTCTAGGAATTTTTCCATTTCTTCTAAGTCTTCCAATTTTTTGGCATATAATTGTTTCTAGTAGTCTCTTATAATCCTTTTAATTTCTGCAGCGTTAGTTGAAAGGCCCCCTGTTTCATTTCTGATTTTAGTTATTTGAGTTTTCTGAACTAAAGTTTTCTCAATTTTGTTGATCTTTTCAAAAAAGCAACTCCTAGCTTTGTTGATTTTTTCTATTCTCAATTTCATTAATCTCTGTTCAAATCTTTGTTATATCCTTAAGATGATAAATTTTATGTTATGTGTTTTATCACAATTAAATATTTTTAAATTAAAATAGAAAGAAAGGTGGGGTGCCTGGCTGGCTCACTCAGTAGAACATGCTGATCGAGAACTCTTGATCTCAGGGTTGTGAGTTCAAGCCCCACACAGAGCTTACTTAAAGAGAAAAGAAAAGAAAAGAAAAGAAAAGAAAAGAAAAGAAAAAAAGAAAAGAAGAGAAGAGAAAAGACAAGAAAAGAAAGCAGATCACTCTGTTTGGGGGAAGACACATGAGGGAGGGATTAGGAAAGGCCATGAGGAAACTTTTGAGGCTAATGGATTTATTTGATTGTGGTGATGGTTTCCCAGATATAAATATATCCAATTCTGATCCTGATCTGCTATTACAGTTCTGAGTCCATTTCTCTCAGTTTTCTTCAGAACAGGCAGCACCTCCAAGGATTGAAGTTCAACAGAGATAAGCTCTCAGCCATTTCTCAATTAGACTTTCATGATGGGATCTTCAGATAGATATTCATTGCATCAAGGAAGTTGTATCAATGAGATATTATTGTTCTCTTCATTTTTTAAAGCGTATAGCATTTACAACATTACTGCAGACACTTCATATGTTTAACTTAGAAGATTTATTTTTCAAGAGCTTTATTTATCAACAACAAAACAATGATTGTACACTACTTCAAATGGCTTTATGATGCTAATTGTGTTATAGAATTTGTACAGTTTAAACCACAGATGTGACTACCTTTACTCTATTGCCTTAAATGAAAATCTAAAACTCCTCTTTGTTAAAACAAGCTGAACCTAAATCACTAGTATGCACTATATAATAGACAAAATATGTTTTAAGATAGCCAGACCTAGGTGCAATTTGGCATTTTTTTCCTTTAATTCTTGGTGATTACCAATGTAATCACACCAGGTTCAGTGTAATCACAAGATTCGTCCTTGGGTTGGTTTTCAAAACTAGAAATTCACCCTTGTTCATCTAATTAATTCCGTTATATACTCCGCCACCTTGGATATACACAGCAACTTCAACTCCACATAGTGGCTTCATCTGCAATTTAAATCTTACTAGTTCCAATCACCCCTGTCGAAGGCTGTGGCTTCTATGTAATTTATTCAGCATTTTGTTCAAAAGATATTTATCAAACGTCAAACTATGTGCCAGGGCTGTGTACCAGGGACACACTAGCAAATAAGAAAAACGCAGTCACTCTCAGGGAATTTATAGTCTAATTGGAAGACAGATATTGAACAAGCAATTATAAGATTGATGAGTGTTACAATAAAGGAAGTACAGGATGTTTGCTATGAGAACATTTCTTTTTCCTCTGGGCTCCAGGAGGAAAACTACCAGGTTAAAAAATGATTGTTTTCCTTCCAACTCCCTGCTCCTGCCGTCTAAAGGAGAGATTCCATGTAGGGAATATCTGTATCCAGAACTACAAATACGTCCCCATAACGATTTTTTTTTCTTCCTTTTTAGGGAAGTAGAAGCATCCTTCTTAGCAATTGGCCTATTTCCAGCTTAGCTGCTGACTGGGTAGGACTAGGTATTTATAACACTTCTCTTGGTTTTCTCTTGGCGGCTATCGTTGTTCCCATTTTATAAGCTATCCCTGCCCGGGAGGTACTTAGAAACAACCCTGAAAAAGAGACGGCATTCCTATGTTTTTAAACAATGGATAAGGCAGTTGCTAGACGATATCTACAAATTGGTTTCATGAGAGCCTTGAAGAGATTTTTTTTTTTCCTTTTAGATTTCTTGAAGTATCTGGGAGCTCTTAGAGAAAAGCCTCTGCTGACTTTAAGGCTATATTTGCAAGTCAATGGTGTTTTCACTATGAAAACCATTTGATGGATCTACAAGTACAGTTAAGCTTTGTCGGAGAGTGAGTAAAGGAGAAGCTTGGGTCTTCTGAAGCATCAGTGGGTTCAGCCTCAACCCCAGTGTCAATAGCGGCCAAAACAACAGAAAAAGAGGGTCACATCTGGGTAAGAATACAAAAGAGAGATAAGATGCTTTCAAAAGGCTAACCTAGGATTATTTTTCAAACCAGGGCTAAGCCACTGGAAGATAAACTTCATGTTTACATGCAGAATCCTGTAGTATTTAGGCAGGCCGAGAACGTAAGCCCGTTGAAGGGAGCCACCTTTCGTAGCTCACAGAGGCCAGGGGAGTTTCGACACCTGCCACTCAACTCTTGCCCCCGCCCTCAGCTTTCTAACAGCCCTGGTGTGAGACTAGTTCAGCATTTCTGCTGAGTCTCTAATTCTTGTGGCTGGCGAGGATGGCAGATCGTCCTGGTGATAGACCTGGGGTAACCAGGCCGCACATCTGTGGGAATGGTGGCAGCACCTTGTAGGAGGAAGAGCCCTGAGCCTTGGGAAAGGCATGCCCTCTCTCTGGGTCTCTCTCTTTTTTTTTTTTTTTTCTCATTTTAAAATGGGCTCCGTTAGAAGGCTGCACGGCTGCGCATGTGGGATACTTGTTAAAAGTGGGCGTTTCCGGCCCACCTCTGCAGACTCTGATTAGGGGTCTGACTTGGAGGGAGGTGGGGAGGTGGGGAGGAGGGGTGCGGTGAGGGGTGGGAGTGTGGGTTGTGACCGGTTTTCTAAAAGCTCTGCTGGCGATTCTGAGGGTGACTAGTCCAGTTCTGCTCTAAAATTCTCAGGGACGATTTCCGGAAACCACGAAGTTAACATTCCACGAGTAACACACTAGCATTGTACCATATAAAGTCTCACAGTCTGCTGAAAAGGATAGTATTTGTTGTTCTTTCCTCTCGAGACTAATCTGCTTGATGCCAGGGTTATAAATAGTAATAATAAAAAATGTATGTATAAAATTTACTACATGCCAGCCATTGTCCTAAACATTGCATATGTCTCCATAAAATTTTCTCAGCAATGCTGTCAGATAGACTATTACTATTACCCACATTTTACAGATGAAGAAACCAAGGCACAGAAAAGTCGAGTAACTCACGTGTGGCAACACGGATAGCAAAGTGTACTGACCGAATTTAGGCTGGCTCAGGGGAACTTTCTGTGTGGAGAAACCTAAGTAGTGTCCGTCTTACATTGGGAGGCAGTGGGGTTCTGTGGAAAAAGCCCATCAAACACTTAGCCAAATTCTGGTGTAGCTACTTACTAGCTGTGTGATCTTGAGTGACCTTATTTAGCCTTGCTAAGTGTCTTAGTTAGCTCAGACTGCTGTAACAAAATACCATACACTGGGTGGCTTCAACAACAAACATTTATTTTTCACGGATCTGGATACTGGGAAATCCAAGATCAAGTTGCCAGCAAGTTCAGTTCCTGGTGAGGCTTCTTCCTTGTTTTCAGAAAGACATCATCTTGCTGTACCTTCACAAGGCAGACAGAGGGGGCGGGGCGCCGGTCTCCCTCTCTTCTTACAAAGGCCCTAATCCCATCATGGGGGCTTCATCCTCATGGCTTCTTCTAAATCTAATTAACATTCAGAGGTTCCACTTTCAAATACCATCACATAGGGAGTTAGGGCTTCAATGTGTGAAATTTGGGTAGGACATAAACATTCAGTCCATAGCACCAAGCTTCAATTTCTTTATCTGTAACATATATACCGCACCTATTTTTTTAAATTTTTATTTATTTATTTTGAGAGAGAGCATGTGAGCAGGGGAGGGTCAGAGAGAGAGAGAGAGAGACAGAGACAGAGACAGAGAGACAGAATCCAAAGCAGGCTCTACACGGTCAGCACACAGCCAGATGCAGGGCTTGAACTTATGAACCTGAGGCGAAACCAAGAGTCAGATGCTAAACTGATTGAGCCATCCAGGCGCCCCTGTATCACACCTATTTGTAAGGTTTAACGATGAAATGAGATTTTTATAAGGCCTTAGCTCAGTCTCATAATGAAAACAAAGTAAAATATTAAAAATTTACTATGTATTAGGTACTGTTGAAGAAAATCCAAAGAAGAATTATGATTTATGGAATACCATGCTTTCTGAACTATGCTAAATGCATTAATGCATTTTATTCACTGAATCCTTCATAATGCCCTAAGAGTATTATTATTAGGTATTACTATCACTATTTTATAAAGGGGGAAGCTGAGAGGTTAACTATTTTCCTAAAGTCACAACTGATGACCAGCAGAACCAGGAATGAAAACACATCGTGTGCTCTGAGTGCTAGGATATATTGCCTCTTCTGTTTACACGGGAATCTATGAAATTCATTATTTAAAACTGTCATGAAATAAATATAAATGAATATTTTTACCTGAGAGTTCTGAGGTTACAGGAAATGTTTACTATGAGCCTCATAAAGAGAGAATTCAATTCTTTCATCTTAATGATAACTTTATTTGCTGCCTAAAAATTAGAATACACAGGGAGGGGGGAATTGGCAAGATATTAGTCAAAGGGCATGTAGTTTCAGTTATACAAGATGACTGTATCCTAGAGATTCACTGCACAGCATAGCACATATAATTAACAATACTGTCTTGTATACTGAAAAATTGGTTGCGAGAGTAGATCTTATATTAAATTTTCTTTAAAAAAAAGAGGGAGGGAGGGAGGGAACTTTCAGAGGTGATGGTTGTAGCTTTGTATTGTTTATGGTGACAGTTTCATGGGTGTATACTTCAAACTCACCAAGATGTATACATCAAATATGTATAGCTTTTTTGGTATGTTAAGCACACCTCAAAAAAAAAAAATCAAGATACATGATCTTCTAATGGGACAAAATGGTCAAAACAGAACACAGTAGCCCTGGTGTCTGTTTTACCCCTCTCCTCCCACCCTCCACTCTTGACATCTATTACCCAAGGCCAACTTCAAGGGGAGAAATATAGCTCTGAAATCATTTAGCCTGAGGGCAACGTTCTTTTCTAGCTCTAGAATTCTTTAGTGTGTGTGCTGTCACCCAGCCTCAAGTTTTCTGTTTCTGACTCATCAAAGGGGTGTAGAAACATTTATACTCTCTCCTTTGGAAGAATTCTTCTATGACCTTTTCCACCTCCAGCCCAGCCTGCAGGCTGAACATGTTGGTTAAAGACAGAAAAACTTAATTTTTATAGAAACAGATAAACAAAGTGGGATTGAGTTTCCTTTAAAAAGAAAAAATCAGGGGTGTGTGTATTGGGGGGTGTAATGCCTGGATGGCTCAGTTGGTTAAGTGGTTAAACATCCCAGCGTGGGTCATGATCTCACGGTCCAGTCAGTAGGTTCGAGCCCCTCATCGGGCTCTGTGCTGACAGATCAGATCCTGGAACCTGCTTCAGATTCTGTCTCCCTCTTTCTCTGCCCCCTCCCACTCGCACTCTGTCTCTCTCTGTCTCTCAAAAATACATGTTAAAAAAAAAACTTTAAAAAATCAGTATTAGTTTTAATATTAAAAAAATGTGTTGGTTATGAAATTCTTGGAAAAAATATGTAGTAGTATTGAAATTTTTTGAGAAACTGCCGTGTAATCACAAAACCACACAACTGGTATTAGAAATGAAGGCCCTGACAGAAAAGCCTCTTTTCCAACATAACTGAAAAATGAATATAACCACTGAATCTCTGTTTGGCAGGATCCAAACACTTGGCTACTCAAGGTAACCACTGGAGAGGCTGGAGGTCAAGTCCAGGGAAATGCCAGAGTAACCACACTATTCATCCAGCCAACTTAAGACAGTTAATCAATCACAAAGACAGAAAAATTAACAATGAAATTTTTTCTAGAATTTAAAGAAGTTGATGGTAGGAATCTTGGCACTGTTGATGCAGTGGCTCCTCGAGTTAATAGGGAACAAACCATACCATTAGCTGAAGAAAGATAAGCAAAATATATAGGGTTCTGGCACAGCTGGATTGAGCCACTTTGGGGAATAGCTCTCAGAGAAGGTTCTAGTAGTAATGGCCTGGTAAAAAATAAAACACTTTGTGATAATTAAACAAGGATGATTATTCAGAAGAATTGTGGCACAACACCAAGCAAAGCCAAAATTTATTCATATGTTTTTGTGTTTTAATCTTGCTGACCTTGTCTTTCCAACCTATAATTTTAATTTGATCCAGTTTTCATCATCTACTTAGTTTCAGTTTTACTTAATTATTATATAAATAATCTTAAGTCCCATAGAGAAATTGGTAGGTCGCTAAATAATTAAATACGTATTAAGACAGTAACAGGAAGAAATTCTCTTTTTTCTCTCTGCTCTCTTTTTTTAAGCAAAGATCTGTTGAGAATCTGGTGATCTCAGGCCTAAAGTATTTGGCTTTCCCCTTTGTTCGGGACTCCTGGTGAGCAGGGTGGCCTGGTGATCTATGATTAAGATGACAGTCCCTCCTCCCTCCTCCTTTGCCCCATGCTTTGCATATATAAATTGAGCCTTTGGGGTTTACAAGGTGCTAGCAGTCTTAAAGACTATTAATATTATTGCCTTTTTGGTTAACAGATTTGTAATTATTGTAACTAACCTGAGCCAAAAGATGAACTAGCAATTTTTGCAAATTCAAACAAAACCTACTAGTATTATTTTGAAAAACAAAAAACAAACAAATGAAATAACTCCACTTCCATGATTAATTTCAAAGGACAACCATCAAAACAGTAGTCTTTCCCCAAAAGCGGGAAAATTTTAAAAATATGTATTTTAAAGGATTTTGCAGCTGTAAAACAGACACTTAAATTTTAAACTCCCCCCACTTAAAATTTGAAGTTAACAAACTGTTCAGAAAGTTTGCAAAGCTAATTAATTAATGAGACCTGTTTCCCCAAGCCATCCCTGACATGTTGTGGTTGAGGGAAGAAAAAGCTCCTTTTCCCACCCCTCCCCCACCCTGAAGAGCTAGAAACTGGAGGCTTGGTAAGGGGCCACCTAAGAGAGGGGCTTATCCTTTCCCTGAGAGCCTGGGTACAGTGAGTCCCACTAGGACAAGTTGAGTACAAGCCTGGCTGGAATTCTCAGAAAACAGGCAAGGCCAGGGTCGGGCAGAAGCACAGTCCTGCAAATCCACAGCTGCTATCAGTTTCCCAAACTGTTTTTAGAATCCTCAGGGGCTGGGAGTGGAATGGGTTATGCTCACTTAGGATGGTTTGGTTTGCAAATCTGGGAAGAGAGCCAGACAGACGGTTTTCTCCCATAATTCTGGAGATGATGTGTGCTCTTCATAGAGATATAAAGTCACAGACTCATAGAACTGGACCTTTGGAGATCATCTAGTGAATCCATCTACTAATGTTACACACCAGGCAGTGGAGACAGAAAAAGTTAATAACTTGCCCAAGCTCATTACATAGTTGGCCTCTGATAGAGCTAGCACTTGAACCCAGTGTTTTCTTCCAACTCATTCACATTTGATAAACTGAGTAGATAGTACATTACATTTTTCAGATATAATTTGAAGATATATAAAACACGAACTTTGGTGGGTATATATATACATATATACACTTTTAATTTTAGTAAAATACCCATAACATGAAATTTACATCTTAACCATTTTTAAGTGTGCAGTTGAGTGGTATTAAGTACATTCACATTTTTAAAAAATTTTTTAATGTTTTATTTTTAAGACAGAGCATGAGTGGGGTAGGGGCAGAGAGAGAGAGAGAGGGAGACACAGAATCTGAAGCAGGCTCCAGGCTCTGAACTGTCAGCACAGAGCCTGACGCGGGGCTCAAACTCATGAACTGTGAGATCATGACCTGAGCCGAAGTCGGACACTCAACTGACTGAGCCACCCAGGCACCCCAAGTACATTCACATTTTTACAATGCCCTGTATCAAAATGGAAATGGAAGAAGTCAGCCAAAAAAATTTTCCCCTTATCAACCAATTATTGAATGGACATATACTATGGCGACCAACACTATGTCAGGATCAGACAGACTCTGGATGCTCAAGGAGCTTTTAATTTGTTCAGGCAACAGGATACATAAATAAGAGGCTATAACTAACCATAAAAAAGCAGTATATGATATGTTTTAAATGAGTGTACTGACAGCAAAATGTTTAGAATCCAAAGGACACAATGATTATGGGATGAGTGCTAAGGCAGATCTTCCAAGAGAAGTCGGACTTGAGCCACATTAATAAAAAGGAAGAAGCCATGAGAGGACATTCCAGAAGAAAGAACAGAGTGACCAAAGGCATGGGAGTGCTCTGCAAAAGACTTCTTGACAAAAAGTGGATAAAGAAGTCTGAAAATAAATAGCAAGACTAGTTTGCTACTACATTCAAGAGGCCAAGTTTATCCTGCAGGCTAACGTGAGCTGTTGAAGACTCTTGGAACAGTCTGATTACCATGCTAATGAGTTGATGTGATGGAAAAGTGTAGGATGGATTGAAAGAAGAAGAGTTGGATGAGCAAGCCCAATTGGAAGGACGTGACAAAAGTTCAGGTACAGAGAAGGGGTGATCGGTTTGGGAATGGGTAACACAGCTTGTATGAAACAAGGAAGACTCAGTAGAATTTATTAATCCCTTAGATATTGAGAGTGGGAGGAGGGGCAAGAATAGTAGGTTCAACAACAACAACAAAAGGAAAAAAAAGAAAAAGAAAAGAAAAAGATCACTAGGTTCAAGCTAGGATCAAGCTACAGTGACCAGAATTGTGCCAATTGAATGGATTGAGTAGAGAGGGAGAAAATACTGAAGGGATGTTCCAGTGTAGATACGCTGAAATGGAAATGATAGAAAGACAGGCAAGTAGAAAAGAGAAAATACTCAGAGAAATGTATAAAGCTGCACAACTGGGAGGTGATTATTGGAAAGATTTTTTAGGGGTGCCTGGGTGGTTCAGTCGGTTAAGTGTCCATTGAGCGTCTAACTTTGGCTGAGGTCATGATCTGGTGGTTCACAAGTTCAAGGCTCGTGTTAGGCTCTGTGCTGACAGCTCAGAGCCTGGAGCCTGTTTCAGATTCTGTGTCTCCCTCTCTCTCTGCCCCTCCCCTGTTCACACTCTGTCTCTCTCTTTCTCAAAAATAAATAAAATTAAAATTTTTTTAAGTAAAAATATAAAATTTAAAAAATTTTAAAAAAGAAAAGATTCTTTAAAGCAATTCTCTTAGTTCTCACTTGCATCTTTGGTAACAAAGTGCTATTATTTTGACCTAGAAAGTTTGATCACCTGCAAAGAGAGCTTTGTTACTTAATGTAAAGCAGTATTAAATTTGTTGGATATACTGGCAAATTAAATGACTTTATAAAAAATAAAACTTCATTTGCTCTGCTCCCAATACCTTTAATGCAAAAACATTTCACACAATGTTTTCTCTTGATTTTTCTCAACTATTTCATAGCAATAACACCATGTTGAAATGCTTCAACCCAGCAGCTTAATGTAAACCAGTATTAACGTTTCTCTCATAATATATTCTGCATCCTGTACTTAGATCTGGATCTCTGGTTCTAACCATAAACCACTGCTCTTTGTATGATTTTGAATGACCTTATGAATTCTGTGAGCTTGTTACTTTTATTAAAGTTAAATGTGCACAAAATTTAAAGAATTGGCTAGTTCTACAAAGTTTGCAAAGACAAATTGTTTCCAACCTTTTTTCTCCATATCCCCTTTCCAAGAAGCATCTACCTTGATCTTTTAAAGACACTTCTCTTGGTGGGCACTTAGGTCAATGGATAGGGAAAATGTGGTGTGTATATGCTGAGATATTACACTGTAACAAAAAAGAATGAGATCGTGCCATTTGAGACAACATGGATGGACCTAGAGGATATTGTGCTAAGCGAAATAAGTCAGACTGAGAAAGACAAACACCATATGATTCCACGCCTAAGTGCAATCTAAAAAAAAACACAAAAAAACAAAAAAGAATAAACAAACACAAAGCAGAGTCAGATTATACAGACAACAAACTGATGGTTGCCAGAGGAGGGAAGGGGGTGGAAGATGGGCAAAATGGGTGAAGGGGAGTGGGAGATCGAGGCTTCCAGTTATGGAATGTGTAAGTCACAGGAATAAAAGGCACAGTATTGGTGAGGGAACAGTACTACATACTTTTGTTAATACTTGCATATCTCTAAGAAACAAGCTTATGACATTACTTCTTGGTTTTTTCAGGTTTAGATATTGTCTATTGACTTCCTATCATGAAGATGAGGATTTAGATATCTTGTCTCTTCCACTTTTACCAAACCCAGTCATAAACACTTCTCAGCTGTTCATCCTGCTGATTGAGATTTATTGTAATTTTGATTGACTCAATCTTCAGGGTTACATTTTTATGACTCTGTAGGCTACTCAGTGTTGAGTCATATAGAAAACCGTGATTACTTCCATTACTGCTCAACTTGTAGTTTTCCCTCAGTTAAGAACTGCCTTGTTTTCTCATTTGCCTAGTTTTCTATGTACACCCTTGTTTCTATATACACATGTCTACCAGATGTTTAAATATCTTCTGGATGCATTTATGTGTGTTGGGTATTATATCAATTTTATCTTTTTAATCTCCTCTGAAGTATTTGGGCCTGTTTGAGTCCAGCTGTGTTGCCCCCATGCTTGGGGCATCATCCTGGGTAAATATGAAGATACCTTTGCATTTTTCCTGTGTCGGATCTCTTCTATCCTGTAAAGCATGGCTTCCTTTTTGTGATTCACCTCATGGTTTTGGTTGTACGTGTTTTTCAGAAACTGTCCCAAAAAAGGTGTGTGGTGTGTGTGAAGTGGAGGGAAAGCTTCAATGTTGTACCCTCACACTTCGTTGAAAAGTTAGGTATTTAATATTCATTAGAAATAATTTCCCTTCAGAATTTTGAATGCATTGCTCCATTTTCTTCTAACTTCCTGTGTAGTTGTTGAGAAGTTCCGAGTTATTTAGATTCCTGTTACTTTGTATATGATATTTTCCCCTCCACCTTTCTGGAAATGTACAGAATCTTCTCATTGTCTTCTACATCCTAAAATATCTCTATGGGGCACCTCAGTGGCTCAGTCAGTTAAGCATCTGACTCTTGATTTCGGCTCAGGTCATGATCTCACAGTTTTTGGGATCAAGCCCCGCGCCCAGCTCTGCACTGACAGAGCAGAGCTCGCTTGGGATTCTCTCAGTCGCTCTCTTTCTCTCTCTCTCTCTCTCTCTCCCTCCTCCCCTCCCCTGCTCGTGTTCTCTCTCTCTCACTCAAAATAAATAAATAAACATTTAAAAAAATAATAAAATATCTCCATAATGTGTCTCAGTGTAGGTCTGTTTTCATTACTTGCTACTTGGGAAGCCCTTTCACACTGGAAATATGTATCCTGCAATTTTCAGAAATCTTAAGCTATTTCATTGAGGAAATAATTGTTTTCCTTAGTCTGTTTTTGAGGGACTTCTTTTGTGCTGCTCTTTTAATTTGTTTATGCTTTCCCTCCTATTTTTCATGATTTTTTTCTTTTTGTTTTCTCTCCGCAAGATTCATTTTACTTTGTCTTCTGATTCATCTACTGAACTTTCATTTCTACAACAATGCTTACATTTTTGGTTGTTTATTCTCTTTGTATTTTTGTTTTTTTGGAGCTTCCTATTCTTCTTTTATTCACTGAAAACCTTCTATCATCTTCCGTGGACACTAGTTAAAAAAGATTTTTCCCTGCCAGCCTAGTCATTGTTCCCTTCAAATTGCCATTTCTGTTTATGTATTTTATTCCAACATTTGTGCTAAGGCATATATCCTCAGATGTCTAATGATCCTTAATTGTGCATGCATAATTAAGGGTGTTCAAATAAAAAGCTGTGATGCAGGTGATGTGGGTCAGCTGTTTGTCTTAGAACCTCTATTGTCTACCTTTAAATGTTTCTTCTTAGGCTGTTTAGATTCCCAGAGAGTGCGCTCCCAGTCTCCTGTGTGGAGGATAAATGCTTAGCAGCCATTATTTTTATTTATTTATTTATTTATTTGTTAAAAAAAAATTTTTTTTTACATTTATTTATTTTTGAGAGACAGACAGAGCACAAGTGGGGAAGGGCAGAGAGAGAAGAAGACAGAATCCGAAGCAGGCTCCAGGCTCTGAGCTGTCAGCACAGAGCCTGATGCAGGGCTCAAACTCACAAAGCATGAGATCATGACCTGAGCTGAAGTTGGACTCTCAACCAACTGAGCCACCCACGCGCCCCAGCCGCCATTATTGCCGTTATTCTGGGAAGTTATAATGGAGGGGAGGCCGGGGATGTCAGCTCTGAATATGCATATTCATTCCCTGTGGTTCTGGGGACAGTTTCCCTACCCTTGACTTGGTTTCCCCTTCCAGAGATTCCCTGATTTCTCTGATCCACAGAATACATTTCTGATGTTCTGCTGGGGAGGAGGAAGGGCAGTTGCCCAGCTGTGTGAGGAAGGCCAGTGACTCGAGAGATCTAACTGCTTCTTACAACCAATCCTTTTTATCATCTCCCCATCACCCTCCACTTCCAGGGTACCTGGTGCCTTCAGTTCCTGGGCCTCGGGCCAACAGTTAAGAGGAAATTAGATTTACTCTCAGCGGTCCCCATTGCTGACTTAGAGTTAAGCCTTTTCAGGACTGCAAGTAAATTTCCACTTGACTACGCACATCTTTCAAAAGTGTTGTTGCCACTGCCATTTTCAACTTGTGGTCTTATGTCTTAAAATATGTCTCTTCGGTTAATTTCAGTGGGGTTTGGAAGAAGCAAGATTAGATGATGTTTTCAATCTCCAGCTGTATCTGAAAGTTACTGCAATTGAGTTTTTGACTATATAGAATTTGAAGTATTTAGCTTTTATACAAACACAGTGACTTACGGTTTTGATGTTTCTAATAATATTTTATAAAAATCTATGATCATACTGATCAGTCTTTAAAAAAATTTTTTTTTAATGTTTTTATTAAACATTAAATAATAGAGAGACAGAGCATGAGCGGGGGAGGAACACAGAGAGAGGGAGACACAGAATCCGAAGCAGGCTCCAGGCTCTGAGCTGTCAGCACAGAGCCTGACGCGGGGTTTGAACCCACGAACTGTGAGATCATGACCTGAGCTGAAGTCGGACGCTTAACCGACTGAGCCACCCAGGCGCCCCCTGATCAGTCTTAACATGGCTAATGTTTTGCAAACTTTAGTAATGTTCCAACTCTATTCAAGGAAAAATAAAATCTATGGACTTCAGGCACTGACTTACATTAATTATAATATTACTTAAATGTGTACAAATGTAAGTATAGATTATTTATGCTTATAGCTCTTGTGGATTTATATAAGCAAAAGCAGAAAATGAACTTAATACAAGAAAATCACATATTTAATTCAAATTAACAACATAAATTTAATGTGACAGATGTTACTTTAATGCAACTAAACTGCTACTCTAAATTTAACTATGGCACTCATTGCTGTGTCATGGGTTCTTTTAAGTCCACTGTCCATGTGCTTCCATGTGTTGCATGAAAAACAAATTTACCCATCTCTCAGCGTTTGAAATAAGTACAGGGAAGCCTTGTTTTTAGATAGCAAGATTTGTAATCTTAAGACCATCATTTAGCAAGAATGTATCTTCAACCTATTAAGGTGAAGATACCTTAATGTGTTCTCATATTACTGTAACAAATAAAGTAACCCTTCGTGATGCCAAGATGATCACAAATGCAAACAAGAATTTGGCCCTTATTTTAATTTAGAAGTATCCTCTGAAGACTCCTAAGTATGGAGAACAAACAGAGGGTTCCTGGAGGGGGTTGTGGGAGGGGGGATGGGCTAAATGGGTAAGGGGCATTAAGGAATCTACTGAAATCATTACATCAAGGATCTACATTAAGGATCTCCTGAAATCATTGTTGCACTATATGCTAACTAACTTGGATGTAAATTTAAAAAATAAATTACATAAAAATAAATAAATACATAAATCCTGTGTTTCAAACCTCAAAAAACAAAACAAAACAAATATGAAAAAAGGGGTCCTCTGAGGAAGGTTCTGGCTGCACACTTGAGTTGAGTGATGACCCCTTAGGTTCCTCAGATTTTCTGGGACACCTCCTGGATAGAGGTAACTGCTGTGCCAACACAGGGGCACAGTGTGTACCTAAGTAGATTATAGAAACGAAACCTCCTTTTTTCTTTGCTTTTCTTTGCAAAGAGCAGATACATAATTGAAGATGCCTATTGGAAGAAGGGTACACTTGACGTTGTGACATGATTTCCTTCCAGTGGCAGGCAGCCACTAGTTTGAGATCTGTGGTGATTGTAACTATGCCGAAAAGCAGTTTGCCCTAACTTTGTAAAACAAAATAGTTGCATTTATTAAAATAACCGGTACTTAGCCCTACAAGAGATCCTAAGGGGGACCCTGTGAGAGAAAGTCCCAGAGACATCACTACAAGCATAAAACATACAGACATCATAATGACTCTAAACCCGTATCTTTCTATAATAACACTGAATGTAAATGGATTAAATGCGCCAACCAAAAGACATAGGGTATCAGAATGGATAAAAAAACAAGACCCATCTATTTGCTGTCTACAAGAGACTCATTTTAGACCTGAGGACACCTTTAGATTGAGAGTGAGGGGATGGAGAACTATTTATCATGTGACTGGAAGCCAAAAGAAAGCTGGAGTAGCCATACTTATATCAGACAAACTAGACTTTAAATTAAAGGCTGTAACAAGAGATGAAGAAGGACATTATATAATAGTTACAGGGTCTATCCATCAGGAAGAGCTAACAATTATAAATGTCTATGCGCCGAATACCGGAGCCCCCAAATATATAAAACAATTACTCATAAACATAAGCAACCTTATTGATAAGAATGTGGTAATTGCAGGGGACTTTAACACCCCACTTACAGAAATGGATAGATCATCTAGACACACGGTCAATAAAGAAACAAGGGCCCTGAATGAGACATTGGATCAGATGGACTTGACAGATATATTTAGAACTCTGCATCCCAAAGCAACAGAATATACTTTCTTCTCGAGTGCACATGGAACATTCTCCCAGATAGATCATATACTGGGTCACAAAACAGCCCTTCATAAGTTTACAAGAATTGAAATTATACCATGCTTACTTTCAGACCACAATGCTATGAAGCTTGAAATCAACCACAGAAAAAAGTCTGGAAAACCTCCAAAAGCATGGAGGTTAAAGAACACCCTACTAACGAATGAGTGGGTCAACCAGTCAATTAGAGAAGAAATTAAAAAATATATGGAAACAAACGAAAATGAAAATACAACAATCCAAATGCTTTGGGATGCAGCGAAGGCAGTCCTGAGAGGAAAATACATTGCAATCCAGGCCTATCTCAAGAAACAAGAAAAATCCCAAATACAAAATCTAACAGCACACCTAAAGGAACTAGAAGCAGAACAGCAAAGGCAGCCTAAACCCAGCAGAAGAAGAGAAATAATAAAGATCAGAGCAGAAATAAACAATATAGAATCTAAAAAAACTGTAGAGCAGATCAACGAAACCAAGAGTTGGTTTTTTGAAAAAATAAACAAAATTGACAAACCTCTATCCAGGCTTCTCAAAAAGAAAAGGGAGATGACCCAAATAGATAAAATCATGAATGAAAATGGAATTATTACAACCAATCCCTCAGAGATACAAATAATTATCAGGGAATACTATGAAAAATTATATGCCAACAAATTGGACAACCTGGAAGAAATGGACAAATTCCTGAACACCCACACTCTTCCAAAACTCAATCAGGAGGAAATAGAAAGCTTGAACAGACCCATAACCAGCGAAGAAATTGAATCGGTTATCAAAAATCTCCCAACAAATAAGAGTCCAGGACCAGATGGCTTCCCAGGGGAGTTCTACCAGACGTTTAAAGCAGAGATAATACCTATCCTTCTCAAGCTATTCCAAGAAATAGAAAGGGAAGGAAAACTTCCAGACTCATTCTATGAAGCCAGTATTACTTTGATTCCTAAACCAGACAGAGACCCAGTAAAAAAAGAGAACTACAGGCCAATATCCCTGATGAATATGGATGCAAAAATTCTCAATAAGATACTAGCAAATCGAATTCAACGGCATATAAAAAGAATTATTCACCATGATCAAGTGGGATTCATTCCTGGGATGCAGGGCTGGTTCAACATTCACAAATCAATCAACGTGATACATCACATTAACAAAAAAAAGAGAGAAGAACCATATGATCCTGTCAATCGATGCAGAAAAGGCCTTCGACAAAATCCAGCACCCTTTCTTAATAAAAACCCTTGAGAAAGTCGGGATAGAAGGAACATACTTAAAGATCATAAAAGCCATTTATGAAAAGCCCACAGCTAACATCATCCTCAGCGGGGAAAAACTGAGAGCTTTTTCCCTGAGATCAGGAACACGACAGGGATGCCCACTCTCACCGCTGCTGTTTAACATAGTGCTGGAAGTTCTAGCATCAGCAATCAGACAACAAAAGGAAATCAAAGGCATCAAAATTGGCAAAGATGAAGTCAAGCTTTCGCTTTTTGCAGATGACATGATATTATACATGGAAAATCCGATAGACTCCACCAAAAGTCTGCTAGAACTGATACATGAATTCAGCAAAGTTGCAGGATACAAAATCAATGTACAGAAATCAGTTGCATTCTTATACACTAACAATGAAGCAACAGAAAGACAAATAAAGAAACTGATCCCATTCACAATTGCACCAAGAAGCATAAAATACCTAGGAATAAATCTAACCAAAGATGTAAAGGATCTGTATGCTGAAAACTATAGAAAGCTTATGAAGGAAATTGAAGAAGATTTAAAGAAATGGAAAGACATTCCCTGCTCATGGATTGGAAAAATAAATATTGTCAAAATGTCAATACTACCCAAAGCTATCTACATATTCAATGCAATCCCAATCAAAATTGCACCAGCATTCTTCTCAAAACTAGAACAAGCAATCCTAAAATTCATATGGAACCACAAAAGGCCCCGAATAGCCAAAGGAATTTTGAAGAAGAAGACCAAAGCAGGAGGCATCACAATCCCAGACTTTAGCCTCTACTACAAAGCTGTCATCATCAAGACAGCATGGTATTGGCAAAAAAACAGACACATAGACCAATGGAATAGAATAGAAACCCCAGAACTAGACCCACAAACGTATGGCCAACTCATCTTTGACAAAGCAGGAAAGAACATCCAATGGAAAAAAGACAGCCTCTTTAACAAATGGTGCTGGGAGAACTGGACAGCAACATGCAGAAGGTTGAAACTAGACCACTTTCTCACACCATTCACAAAAATAAACTCAAAATGGATAAAGGACCTAAATGTGAGACAGGAAACCATCAAAACCTTAGAGGAGAAAGCAGGAAAAGACCTCTCTGACCTCAGCCGTAGCAATCTCTTACTCGACACATCCCCAAAGGCAAGGGAATTAAAAGCAAAAATGAATTACTGGGACCTTATGAAGATAAAAAGCTTCTGCACAGCAAAGGAAACAACCAACAAAACTAAAAGGCAACCAACGGAATGGGAAAAGATATTCGCAAATGACATATCGGACAAAGGGCTAGTATCCAAAATCTATAAAGAGCTCACCAAACTCCACACCCGAAAAACAAATAACCCAGTGAAGAAATGGGCAGAAAACATGAATAGACACTTCTCTAAAGAAGACATCCGGATGGCCAACAGGCACATGAAAAGATGTTCAGCGTTGCTCCTTATCAGGGAAATACAAATCAAAACCACACTCAGGTATCACCTCACGCCAGTCAGAGTGGCCAAAATGAACAAATCAGGAGACTATAGATGCTGGCGAGGATGTGGAGAAACGGGAACCCTCTTGCACTGTTGGTGGGAATGCAAATTGGTGCAGCCGCTCTGGAAAGCAGTGTGGAGGTTCCTCAGAAAATTAAAAATAGACCTACCCTATGACCCAGCAATAGCACTGCTAGGAATTTACCCAAGGGATACAGGAGTACTGATGCATAGGGCCACTTGTACCCCAATGTTCATAGCAGCACTCTCAACAATAGCCAAATTATGGAAAGAGCCTAAATGTCCATCCACTGATGAATGGATAAAGAAATTGTGGTTTATATACACAATGGAATATTACGTGGCAATGAGAAAAAATGAAATATGGCCTTTTGTAGCAACGTGGATGGAACTGGAGAGTGTGATGCTAAGTGAAATAAGCCATACAGAGAAAGACAGATACCATATGGTTTCACTCTTATGTGGATCCTGAGAAACTTAACAGAAACCCATGGGGGAGGGGAAGGAAAAAAAAAAAAAGAGGTTAGAATGGGAGAGAGCCAAAGCATAAGAGACTGTTAAAAACTGAGAACAAACTCTGGGCTGATGGCCCAGAGCCTGGAGCCTGCTTCCGATTCTGTGTCTCCCTCTCTCTCTGCTCCTCCCCCGTTCATGCTCTGTCTCTCTCTGTCTCAAAAATAAATAAACTTAAAAAAAAAAAAAATTTTGAAAAAAAAAAAACTGAGAACAAACTGAGGGTTGATGGGGGGTGGGAGGGAGGAGAGGGTGGGTGATGGGTATTGAGGAGGGCACCTTTTGGGATGAGCACTGGGTGTTGTATGGAAACCAATTTGTCAATAAATTTCATAAAAAAAAAAATAACCGGTACTTAAAATTTTCTGCATAATACCAATAAACTGCCCAAATATTTTTTTTTAAGTTTATTTATTTATTTTGAGAGAGAGAGAGAGAGAGAGAGAGAGCACAAGCAGGCAAGGGGCGGAGACAAGGAGAGACCATCCCAAGCAGGCTCCACATCATTAGCACGGAGCCTGACTGGGGGCTTGAACTCATGAACTGTGAGATCGTGCCCTGAGCCAAGATCAACGGTCTGTTGCTTAACTGACTGAGCCACCCGGGTGCCCCAAACTGCCCAATATTTTACCCTGTTACAGTGATTGGATCCTTGGGCTCTTCCTTAGGGTCACATGGCCAGAAATGCCTAATAATCACCAAGGAGACACCCATCAGTGCATCTGCAGCCCCTGCTAGTTCTCTGGGGGAAGGAGGCCACTGCCCTCCAGGCACGCATAACATTGGATGGGGAAACTATGTGGCAATATGTCTTTTAAAAGCAGGGTAAGTACACAGAAGAGTTTGGCATCCACTTGAAAACAGTAGGGGTGTTTTTCTAGATGCAAAAAAAAAAAAAAAAAAATGGAGGGCCCATTGGTTAATATCATCACTTAGTTAGACTCAGGTTAAAGTCATGGTGGCCATGTCTCCACAGTTCAGAGAGGCTGCTGCCCAGAGGGAGGAGTCTGTGAAAGGAGGGGCTCTGGAGACAGTCTGGGTTGTAAAGTCACTCCCTTTCAAATCGGTCAGCTGGCCATGGAATGTTTGGCCTCCAGAGAGGTTTCAGGAACACTGACCTCACCTAATCAAGCCTTCCTGTGCAGAACTGTATTGGAGCAGGAGAAGCACAACCCAGACTGGATTCTCAATGCTATATTAGTAGACCTAAGGGTGTATCCAGGAGCCTGAAGACTGGCCCTGGATAGAGAAGCAGTCATAGCTGGCTGAAGTTTAGGGCTATTACCAAATAGGTCATGAATGAGGACATGTTTCAATTCTACTATGGGTGGGGCATAATCTAGGTAGATGAAATACATAAAAATGGCCTAGAAATCTCTATGGTGATCCCTACCTTACCAGGCTAAGGCAGTGGATGAATTTGGGTTAGCCTGTCTAGCATGGTCTCTAGGGAATTGGGGAGATCAAGCAGGACTTCAACAAAAGGAAATGTTCCTCTTGCAACCTAGCACCACACACATAAACCCTATGCTCTTTCTTACCCTCAAGCTTTCACTTAGGCCTCCTCTTTTCCTGGTTAATTTTTACATTAGACTGGCTTGGGCAGTTGCAAGTCATAGAATTCCAACGCAAGCCAACATTCATAAAAAAGGGGGTTATGAAGAGGGCACTGCCTCTGTGCATGAAAACCAAGGACTCCCGTGTCCTCAAGATTTTCTCCATATTTTTCAGCTCCTTGTGTGATGGTTTCATTTTCTCCTTTTGTAGGTATAGAACTCAAGTAGAAGGGGGAGGAGAGGGGCATGGGGGGGATTGTGGGGGTAGTCTCAGTTTTATGTCACTCCGGTTTATTAATTCCAAAGAGAAAAGAGAAGTTTCCTTTCCAGTGTTATTCTGGAAAATTCCTCTGAAAGGACATGTGTGGGTTTAGCCTAGATCTCCCTTTGTCCCTCTTGGATTCATCACTATGCCTGGGATTGAGGCCTATGGTTGACTGTTCTGGAGTCATGAACCTCCCCGAAGTCTAGGTGGAGATGTGATTGGCAGCCCCACAAAGTTTGATTGGAACAATTACCCAAAGGAAGGGGTAATGTTCCTTTAAAAAGAGGGGAAAGATGCTGGGCAGAGGCAAGACAACAGATGTCCTTTATGATTCCTATTCATCTGTTAAGACTTAACTCAGGTGTCACTTCTCAATACCCTCTATCCCTGTCCTCCTCCTATTGGGTTACATGTCCCTCTTCTGGGTCATGTTACATCTTGGCTGTACTGATGTACTCATAATAATTTATAATTGTCTATTATGTGTTGGTCTCCTGCACTAGACAGTAGCTTTTGAAGACAACCACTGTGGCTTATTGTCATTGGCACACCCAGCCCCTCAGCAGATAATGGGGGTTCCATCCAGAAAAGTTTTCAATAAAATGATAAATGAAGATAATCACAAAATGGCAGCAAATCATCTTGAGTTAAGACAGAGGAAGGAACATAATAGTAAAAAACCTCAGATACTGTGATGAATGCTTCATATCAAGCATTGGATTCTCCCAACATTTGAGGGAGGCATTCTTTCTATTTCATAGACACAAAGCTAAAGATCAAGTAAGTTCCATAAGCTCATACAGCGAATCGCTGTCAATTTATTTATTTATTTATTTATTTATTTATTTATTTAAGTTTTTTAATGTTTATTTTTTTTCAATATATGAAATTTATTGTCAAATTTGTTTCCATACAACACCCAGTGCTCATGCCAAAAGGTGCCCTACTCAATACCCATCACCCACCCTCCCCTCCCTCCCACCCCCCATCAACCCTCAGTTTGTTCTCAGTTTTTAAGAGTCTCTTATGCTTTGGCTCTCTCCCACTCTAACCTCTTTTTTTTTTTTTTTCCTTCCCCTCCCCCATGGGTTTCTGTTAAGTTTCTCAGGATCCACATAAGAGTGAAACCATATGGTATCTGTCTTTCTCTGTATGGCTTATTTCACTTAGCATCACACTTTCCAGTTCCATCCATGTTGCTACAAAGGGCCATATTTCGTTCTTTCTCATTGCCATGTAGTACTCCATTGTGTATATAAACCACAATTTCTTTATCCATTCATCAGTGGATGGACATTTAGGCTCTTTCCATAATTTGGCTATTGTTGAGAGTGCTGCTATAAACATTGGGGTACAAGTGCCCCTATGCATCAGTACTCCTGTATCCCTTGGGTAAATTCCTAGCAGTGCTATTGCTGGGTCATAGGGTAGGTCTATTTTTAATTTTCTGAGGAACCTCCACACTGTTTTCCAGAGTGGCTGCACCAATTTGCATTCCCACCAACAGTGGAAGAGGGTTCCCGTTTCTCCACATCCTCTCCAGCATCTATAGTCTCCTGATTTGTTCATTTTGGCCACTCTGACTGGTGTGAGGTGATATCTGAGTGTGGTTTTGATTTGTATTTCCCTGATGACGAGCGACGTTGAGCATCTTTTCATGAGCCTGTTGGCCATCCGGATGTCTTCTTTAGAGAAGTGTCTATTCATGTTTTCTGCCCATTTCTTCACTGGGTTATTTGTTTTTCGGGTGTGGAGTTTGGTGAGCTCTTTATAGATTTTGGATACTAGCCCTTTGTCTGATATGTCATTTGCAAATATCTTTTCCCATTCCGTTGGTTGCCTTTTAGTTTTGTTGGTTGTTTCCTTTGCTGTGCAGAAGCTTTTTATCTTCATAAGGTCCCAGTAATTCATTTTTGCTTTTAATTCCCTTGCCTTTGGGGATGTGTCGAGTAAGAGATTGCTACGGCTGAGGTCAGAGAGGTCTTTTCCTGCTTTCTCCTCTAGGGTTTTGATGGTTTCCTGTCTCACATTTAGGTCCTTTATCCATTTTGAGTTTATTTTTGTGAATGGTGTGAGAAAGTGGTCTAGTTTCATCCTTCTGCATGTTGCTGTCCAGTTCTCCCAGCACCATTTGTTAAAGAGACTGTCTTTTTTTCCATTGGATGTTCTTTCCTGCGTTGTCAAAGATTAGTTGGCCATATGTTTGTGGGTCTAGTTCTGGGGTTTCTATTCTATTCCATTGGTCTATGTATGTGTTTTTGTGCCAAAATCACTGTCAATTTAATAGTTAGCACTCAGGCAACTTAAATCCAGCTTTGATTGCTTTCAGCAACTCTGTCTTCTGTTCCTCCTGTTCCTTCGAATTTATATAACCTAGGGATGCTCTCTTTACTTCTTAGTAATTTGGACATTTCCCCCCAATAGATTTTTATGTTACCTAAATGCACTCCCTTAGCCTGTTTTACATCTTTGTCATTTGTTTCTGGAGCCACACGTGACTAAGAGGGTTGAAGGAGAAACTGTAAAATCCCTTTCAGTACCAACATCGCCAAATTATGCAATGCAAATGAAACCAAGTAAAAGTGACAAGTCTGATAACCCCAACATAGGACACTCCTTTTACTCAGAGGGCTGTCTGGTTCTCAGGGGCAGCACAATGTGAAGAGGTGGGTCTGGTTTTATCCTCTACTCTCTCTTTGCCTCTTGCTTCTCTTTTGGGGCCTCCTTTATTCTCTCCTTTTGTTCTATCAATTAATTACTCTTTTCTCCTCAAGGCTTGGTCTTTTTATTTTGTCCTTAGCTTCTTTGGACCCGCATTTCAACTCCCCTACCTTCATCAGTCCTCTCCTCCCTCCCCTCCTGCCAGCAGACTTTTTCTGCAGAGCATTTGGTCAGGACTTGCCAGGCTCTGTACCACAGGGCAGGCTGAATTTCCCAGAATGCTCCTGAGGTGTTAATGACCCTCGACAACCTCAAGGGTGATCCACAACTGAACAAAACACTTGAACTCACAGAGATAAAGCTAATTGTGGGCATTTTGAAATTATGATCGATCCAGTGGGCAATGTTTTTCTTATAGGGCAATTTCTAGACTCCTCCAATCATCCAAAGTGGCCTATTTGAGGCCAGCTCCTTAGGGAACAGTGGCTCAAAGTAAGATTCCCCAACCATCCTGATCTACCTTCATGGATTGTTTATTAAAATTGCAGCTTCCTGGGCCTCACCAGACCTAGCAAATCAGAATTTCTGGGAGTCAGTCGGCAATCTGAATTTAAAATATTCTCCCTGGTGATTCTTGAGCTCACGAAAGTGTGAGAAACTCTGCCTTCATTCTAATTTGTCTCTAAAAGTTTCATGCATTATTATTAGTTTCCTTAATTGTATCACAAATAATTTTATTTATATCTATTTTCAACTTGCTCAATAAATACTGGATATTTGACTGAAGAATACAGCAACAACATTCAGCAAATATTCTGGTATCTAATATATATAAACCACTTTCTTGACCTGGAAAAGGTAAGAAAAGTTAAATTCCCTAACCTTTGTTCCTCTCTTAAATGCTTCAATGCAGGGCTTTATTTATAGTCAACACCAAGGATAAAGCTGAAGGAGTGCCCTGCTTTTTATATATTATGTGTTTCCCTATGTGTCTATAGTTTAAAGAGAAACCACATTTATATACTCTTGCTACATATACTATATTCATTATATACAAAGTTTAGTAAGAAGATTTTCTTTTTGGCTCTTATATTAGGATGCAGTTCCCTACATATGAAGAGTATCTATGTAGAATCATCTCTCTCTACATTATATATATGTAAAGATGGATATATTTCTATATCCGAATCTATATATATACTACTCATATTTTCTCCTATGTCAAGGGCTTTGTCCCAGTGATATCAGTTCAGTTTTCTGAAATTTTCACTGTTCTGTGGTGACAATGGGGCAATTCAGAGTTCGAGTTAATGGTAGACTCTGGACCACATTCCTATCACTTTCTCTGAATGCTCTCCATTGCTCTTTTGGGTGGGGAGACAAAACCCATTGAGTTCTGTCATCACAAGCCAATGCCCCCAGTGCATGGACCACAGCTGGAATGTTGGATGCAGGTGCATTAACTGCTACCCACCTCCTGGTAGTCTGTCTCCACTTTTCCCTACAACTTGATTCTCAGGCTGCAAAGGAAGATCATACCGTATGGAAATGTGGCCTTCTGTGGTCAAAATCTTCCACTAAAAGTGGTTTCTCCACTTGCAAAGGAAACAGGGAACAGGACCAGCTTGGGACCTCTTGGTCATCCCAACAGCAGGAAGTTCTTTATTTTGTCTCTGTCCATGGCCTACAGAGAATATCAGTCTCTCCGTGAGGGGAGAAGGGCTACAAATACCACGCAGGTTCCAGGTAACCAGCCACTGAAGCTGGAGGTGTGGGTGGAGTCACTCCCATAGAGATGGTGACTGTACTCTTATGACTCTTTCCTTATGGCCTTTGGGGAAGCTTAGCCAGACATCCCCTCAGTGGTTAAGAAACTCGGAGGTTCTAGGTCCCCAAGCAAGTGTGTTTTTCAAAATTTTGAGTTAAAGTAATATTTGTCCAGCATTTTGCAATTTACAAAGTGCTTTTCACTTACATCATTTCAAGCAATGAATTCCTTCAATGCTTCAATGTAATTTTATTTTAAAGGAGGAATCTGAGTTTCCATCAAACTCAACCAAGAGGATACAGTGCATGATGAACAGCTTTAAGAGTCTGTAGAATTATCAGTAAACCTCGTTGTACTTTGATACAGACAGACCCAAGTAGCACTTGATCTGTCTTTTTCTTATGGCACTTATCATCGCTGATCTTGCATATTCTTATTTGTTTACATGCCTTATCTCACTTGTTAGATTTGACATTCTTTAAGGCAAGATCTCTATCTGATTTTTCTTCGCATCATTCACAGGGCCTTGGAACTGGCAGGCCATAAATTGACATTTGTTAAATGAATGAACCAATAAAAGTGAATGAATAAATTATATCCACTTGAAGTTAATCACCTGGATGTGTTGTGGGATTATATGAAGAAAATTCCCCAAAGCAAGGAAGCTAAGGTAGAGACCTTATAAAGAACACTATCTTTCAGGACCTCCTACCACTCCAACCAACACCGTTTAGGGATGGGGAAATCTCACTTTGTAGCTAATAAAAAACTAGGGAATTCTTTCTGGGGTAAAAAAAAGCATTTAATAAATCCCCTAGTGATTTATCTTTACTAACTCGTAAATTAACTTTCAAATATTAAACCAGGAATAAGCCAGAGCTGCTCAGTTATCAATCATCCTTTCCTTTTTTTTGGAACTAGGAACTTAGGTTGCTGTCCTCCCCCCCTCCCTCCCCCCCCCCCAAGTATGATGACGATGTAAAAGAATCACAGAACACACGAGGAGTGAAACATGTAAATAAGAGAAATGCACAGGAAATACACGGTGATTTTTCCCCAGATTTTCTTTACCAACGCCTCAACCTTGAGACAGGCTATTCGAGGTCTATGTTGGTGTGTGTGTATATTTGAAAATAAGAAAAATAAGGCCAGTATAGGCACTATTTGTAGGTATGAACGAATATAAAACGAAATTCAAGTTTCTCTTCACACTAAAAGCGACACTAAGAAAGCTAAAATAAACACACCCTTGGAAGTAGGATCTACAAATCAGCAACGTCAGCAAACGGAGGTGGGGTGAGTGGAGGGGGCAAATGGAGATTTACCTCTGGAAGAGAACAAGATCTCCAGAACTACCCGCTTTGCCCGAGGTGGGGGCGTGACTCACGCGTTCGGGTAATCTGAATAAAGGGGATGGTGCTGCGCGAGGCATCCATTCCTAGCTCCCGGCGCGCCGCACGCTCGGGGAGCCGCGCGGGGCGCGCAGCCCCAGGCCAGCCGAGCGCCGGGCCGGCCGCTGCGGGCGGGGAGGGAGCGCGGGGCGGGAGCTGATTGACGGGGCGCGCGGTCAGGTGACCCGGGGCGCCACGTTCCCGGAGCCCAGCCCGCGGTGGCCGCCTGGGCCGGGCCGGGGCCGAACCGGAGCCGAGAGGGGCGGCTCTCTGGGAACAAAGTTGCTGGGCCTGCGGCGGCGGGGACCGGCGGCCGAGGGCCGAGGGCCGGGGGGGAGCGGGAGCGCTCGGCCGCCTCCTCCCGGGGAGGGCCGGCCCCGGGGTGCCCGGCCGCGAGCCCGTTTCCCGGGGGGACGGCGGCGCGCCCCCTCCCTCTTCTGCCTCCTGCGCCGCTCTCCAACAAAGGGGCAGGCCGGCGGCGGCGGGGGAGGAGGCGGAGGAGGAGCCGCCGGAGCGAGCGGCTCGCGCACAAAGTTGTGGAGTCGCCTTTCCTCGGAGGAGGGGAGCGGGCAGCCGCAGCCGGCCGCGGGCTTTCTCCCGAAGCCGCTTGGAGCACCGCGGGGAGCGGTGCCTCCCTTCTCCCGGGTCGTTTCTGCAGACGGAAAACTCTCTAGTGTTTGGCCAACTTGGTGCCGGCGCGCCCGTTCCAGGTTTGCGCCTGGACTGTTTTGTTTTTGTTTTTGGCGGAACTACCGGGCAGGAAGATTGCACAAGTTGGGGGCGTTTTCAATCGGGTGTCAAAAAAAAAAATTTTTTTTTTTTCCTTTCGGATTTGTCTGGTCCTTCACATTTCCTTTTTAAAGCACGTTGCTCCACGGAACTCACACTCGCACACTCCCCCGCGATCACTGACGACCCAAACACGCCCAGAGGAGCGCGGCCCGCTCGGGACGCGGCGGCGGCGGCGGCGGCGGCTGGCAGGCAGGCGGCGCGGGCCCGCGGGTCCTGGAGCAGGTAAGCCCGTGCAGTGTCGCAGCCCCGGGAAGTGGGGCGTGGGCTGCCGGGAGGATGGTCTTTCTGCGGCTTCCACCGTGCGTCCCGATCTCCTTCTCGGGGCCGAGTCTTGAGATGTCACCAACTTTCTCGTGCACTTTCCTCGGAACCCCAGTTCGGCTCCCCCCGGCGGCAGAGGGAGGGTGCCAGAAACGCGGAGAGAGCTCCCGCGGGGAGGTCCTCGCCATCCGTCTGGTGGGGAGTGACCCAGACTCCTCCGACGGGTGCGGCTCCCCCAGCCCTCCTCCCCCCGCCGGCTGGGAGGGTCGCGTACCCGTGCCTCGCGCTGTGACCTCCGAGAGGGGACGTGGCCTCCTAGGATGGCCAGTGACACACGCCCCGGCCCCGGGAAGGCGGGGCACCGAGGTGTCCCCGAGGAGCGAGTGGTAAGTGGGTGGCGGTGTGGTGGGCGGGTAGGGGAGCGGCTCGCCGCCGGCCGCCTGGCAGGAAACGTGCTGGATCTCCTAGCCGTTGCTGCTCCCGAGGGTGGGGTTCCGGGGAGGGGACGGGGCGGGGGGACGTGCAGTTGGTGTGTGTCCCCGAGGTAGCCTCTTCTGCCTTCCCGTACTCTTGGCATCACTTGCTGCATCAGGTAAGGTAACTCGTGTCCCCTTTTGGCTCTGGGTCCGAGGCTCTGGTGGTCCAAGGCCACTTCTAAAGCCAACAAAGCACTAATTTTAGGCTGTGCAACTTTTAGAAGGCACGCGGTTCCAAGAGAATTCTTTTGCCCCAAGCCCGGGATTACGAAAGGGACTGTTTCAGGGTTGTTTCAAGGGAGGGAGAAAACGTGCCCGATCTCCTAGAGCCTGGGGACCCGCGCTTTCTTTTACGTTGAACTGGGGAGCTCCAGGTCTGACTTGGGGCGATCAGCTCCGCTTTCTGGGCCGTCCCGGAGAGAGTCTCCTTTCCTAGCCTCCAGGTCACCTGGGTCCCCAGGGCCGCAAGTCAGTTCCCCATGCCGCGCCTGGGAGGGTCAGGGCACCGCTTGCTGCGGCTGGAATGCGTCGAGTTGGGGGAGCCTCGATTCCTTGTGTCCGGGCAGGGGCCGGGGCTCGCGGGCTCCGGGACCCGCGGCAGTAGCCGCATCCACTCGATTGTAACTTGCACGAGCCTCAGGAAGTGCGGTTGGCCCCTCCCGGCTGTTGCTGGTGGCCGTGGGGACCGCAGCCTGCGGGGAGCGCTGCGGGTCAGGGGAGAGCTGGAGGAATGCGAAACTCGTGGGTGCGTCGGCTACCACAGTGCCCGGCGGCCAGGGCCAAGGTTTCCGCGGGGTCATTCTCCGCTCCCTCCATCCGAGTTTGTGGGACCAGTGAGACAACTCTTTAACTTTCCTTTGGGTGTTTACCTAAAATTTATTGCTCCTGTAAACAGTATTAATCACCTTCCCTTGGAGCGTTTCCGAGAATGAATGGCAGTTTTTGGCACTGGGCAGTTTTTTGGTACTATGTTTCAAGCAGAGCGGCAAATTCTTGGCCTCTTCGCTTCCCTTTCCACTATCTCTAGCGTTCCAGGGTTTGGGTTTCTGGTGTGAAAAAGCGTGGACGCTTTCTGCCCAAGGACCTGTACCGCATTTCCCTCATAATTGCTAATTGTTGAATGTATTTTGTATTCTTACGTGGTCTAATTGCCAAATTGTTTTAAAATTAAAACATTAGCTTTATCTGTAAGGCCACCCCACTCCCAAGTTTATTGCCACACACTCAGGGCTTCTGTCCCCTATGACCAGCCAGACACGTTCTGAATAAAGAGTTGCGGAAGGTTGAGTTGAGTGCATTGGTTTCAGTGAGAAAGGTCCGTCTAAACTTTGCAAAACATAATTAGGAGGCAACAGAGACCCAAAGCAGTGGTAACAGTAAATTACAATTGTATAGGGCTTACAGCTTCTGAGGCAGTATCCCATTAATTCATTCTCAGGGTCTCACCCAGCTTTGTGTGGAAGATGGCATGGCCTCTCTTCCATCCTGTGCGTGTGGAAGAGGACAGGGCACACTGAGGCACAGTGCTAGGGACCAAACTTGTACTCTGTCTCCTGACAACCACTTATAAGTTGCTGCAGCATTTGGTGATTTAGAAGGAGGTATCTTTTCGCGGGATAGTACTCAGCTCGGAGTCCCCTGCCCTTTCCTGCCAACAAGTGGCAGTCAGTGCTCTCACTGTTCAAATGGCCTTCTGTGATTCTCTCTCCTTCCCATTCTTTCCTTGTCCTCTGATCCTCTTTGTGCTGTATCTTTGTAGCATATAAGGGATTTTGCTTATCGGGAAGAGAAGATTTGAGAAATGATCTTAGGGTGGCAAAATAAAAAATTAGGGTAAAGAGATATTGGGAGAGGTCTTTGGCAAGTGTGGAAGTGAAAACCATTGGCTAAGACCAGTTATGAAAGAGAACGTTAGAACTGTCTCTCAAAGCAATAGTTAGTTGCTTTTCAGTAAAGAGAATTTTTGTTAGACAAACCTGATTTCCCATAATAAAATTTTATAAGCATTCTTCTAAACAAAGCTTCAAGTTCTTGAATATAATAAAATACACTTAAGAATTCAGCAAATCTTTTATAGGTATGTAACCCCCAAAACGAACTTAGTCATATAATAATCCCTAAAGTCTTAACAGTGGTAGACCAATATAAAAAAAAATTTTTTTTAACTCAAAATTTGGCAGACTGATGGTCCAATCTACATGGTCCTCTCTATAGGAGAAAAAATTGTTCCTGAAGCTTTAGCAGTCCACCAGTTGTATTCTGTCTCGAACTTTTAAACACTTAAAACATTTTTCTCTGGTAATTTTGACCTCTTTATTATTAGAACACATTCTTTTCCTGACTGGTTAGGAAAAATATACAGTAATTATTTTTTACATATATTTATGTTATAAGATAGTATGGTATTTCCTTGAATGTTACATATAATTAAACATTATAATATATAACATACTAGATATTACAGAAGTATGCAAAATGAAACATATTATAAAATAATAATACCATATGGTGTGTCCTTGACTTAAATGATTGGGTTGGCTAATCCTAGCTGGCAGTAAACTCTTGTTCTGATATCTGTTGTAATAAATGAATTAATGCCCATTATTTGCAGATTAATGTTTGGATGTGTTGACTGTTATATTCCCAGTTAAACAATTAATTATTTAATTGGCATTTGGGATCCACTTAAGGGGCTGTTAGGATAGAGCCATGTTGCTGAACTTAAAATTGAATTCTGATTCTGTCTGGATTGTAGGGACGTTGTGTTCCAGGAAGAATCAGGTCAACACAGAGCTCTAATTATTGACAGTCTTTTAAAAAATTATTTATTTATTTATTTATTTAGAGAAGGAGGGAGAGAGCAGGACTGGGGGAGAGAGAGAGAGATTGAGAGAGAGAGAGAGAGAGAGAGAGAGAGAGATATTGAGAGAGAGAAAGAGAGAGAGAGAGAGAGAGAGAGAATGAGAATCTTAAGACACTGGGCTCAGTCCCACGATTCTGGGATCATGACCTGAGCCCAAATCAAGAGTCAGTCACTCAGCTGACCAAGCAGGCACCCCTCTAATTATTGACATTAAAAAAAAATTATTTGAGAGAGAGACAGAGAGAGACAGATAGTGCAGGAGGAGCAGAGAGAGAAGAGAGAGAGAATCTTGAGCAGGCTCTGTACTATCAGGGCAGAGCCTGATGTGGGACTTGAACTCATGAACCTGTGAGATCATGACCTGAGCTGAAGTCAAGAGTCAGAAGCTTAATTGACTGAGCCACTCAGAGGCACCTAATTACTGACATTCTTAAAGAAAAGGTGGTGCTGCCAAGTAGAATCCTTAATTCTTTAAATCTGAAGATGATTCGAATTAATTACTAAAGACTAAAATTATTTTACTGAGTGATAGCTATACTCAGCAGAATTCATATGATGTATCTTCTAGAACAAAATCTGTGTCAGTGGATCTGATGTATAACTATCCAGATTTATGTTGAATTGAGACCATTTTTGAGATCAGACCTGTATGTCCAACTGCCTTTTTGCTATCTCCACTTATATAACTTAGAGGGACCTCAAACTCAGCAAGTCCAAACCGCATTCATTATTTCTTCCGCCAGTGGCCTATCTGCTCCCCGGCTCCTCTAATGACTCACCCTCAGTTGTCCAAACCAAAACTGGGCAGTCCTTTTGCACCTTAGTATTCTGCACCTCTCGTATCCAGTTACTTCCCAAATGCTACTGATCTTCTGTATTTGATATCTAAATACCCCATATATCTACCTGTTTCTTTCCTGGTACCCTTGTTTGGACCAGTCATTTCCTGCCTGTAATATTATACTAGACAGAAGAGTAAACATCCATATGCTCTTTCTCTACAGTCCCCACTTAAAATTTTCCTTTTTTTTTTTTTTTTTTTGAGAGAGAGAGAGAGAGAGCGAAGAGGGGCAGAGGGAGAGGGAGAAAGAGAGAGAATATCTTAAGTAGGCTCTACGCTCAGAACCCTGAGATCATGACCTGAGCCAAAATCGAGTCAATGCTTAACCAACTGTGTCATCTAGGCACCCCTCCACTTATCATTTTACAACATTTGCTTTCTCTCTCTCTCTTTCTCCTCTCTCTCTGTATGTATGTGTATAGATAGATAACTGTACATGGATAGATAGACAGGTATATGCTGTCTTGTTTGAACTTAAGTTGAAGTTATCACATTTCATTGGTAAATGTTTCATCAGGTGTCTCCTATAATCAGAGATATTCACTTGCATAATGATAAAACCATTAACCAATATTGAAGAATTTTACTATTGATTCAATAATCTTGTCTGATATATAGCCCCAGTTCATATTTCTCACATCATCCCCAAAATGTTTATTTTTTAAATTCTGAATTGAGTCAAGGACTACACTTGGTCACCATGTTTCTTTGGTCTTCTTTAACCTGCACAGTTCTCCCTCCCTCAGGTGTTTTTATATTTCAAAACATTGGTAATTGTGAGCAGTCTAGATAATTTATTTTAAAAGTTTTTAAATGCTTATTTGTTTTTGAGAAAGAGAGAGAGAAAGAGAGAGAGAGGGAGAGGGAGGGTCAGAGGGAGAGGGAGATACAGAATGTGAAGCAGGCTCCAGGCTCTGAGCTGTCAGCACAGAGCCCAATGCGGGGCTTGAACTCATGAACCATGAGATCATGACCTGAGCTGAAGTCGGGTGTTTAACTGACTGAGCCACCCAGGTGCCCCTAGATAATTTATATTAAAGACTATACACAGTTTAGATTTGTCTCTTCATGTTAAGTTTCATGTTAAACATTTTGGCAAAGATATTATATAGACGATGTGGTATATATTCCATTGTATCACACGGTGCCCCATTATTGGTCATGTGAAGTTTGATGACTTGGTTGAAGTTAGCAATTTTTTTCCTCAAAATTCTATCATGGAAAAATTTCAGATATACAGACTAATTGAAAGAAATTTTCATTCAACACCTATGTGCCCATGTTCTAGGTTCTTTAATGTACAATTGCTGTATCCTGCCGTTGTCTTCATGGCTCCTCACCCATCATTCTGGTCCAGCTTGGGGGTCCAGCTAAATGATCTTTTCAGAAGGCAAATCTGATCATGTCACTTCCCAGCTTGAAGCCATCTGTTGGATCCCCCTTCCTGTCTAGAGAAAGATCAAAACCTTCACCTTGTCTCCAAGGCCCTGTCCCTGGTCCTGTCTCCCTACTTTACCTAGTTCACTAGATCTCTCTCCTCTTGGCTGTTTGCTTTCCAAAGACACTGGCTCAGCTTCTTGAATTCTCCATGATTCTTCCTACCACTTCACATGGAAGGCTCTTTTCTTTTCCTCTTCCCTCCTCTTTTTTTTTTTTTTTTTGCTAATGAAATTCTCCTCCTCCTTGAAGGCTTGGCTCAAATCTCACTTCAAGAAAACTTTCTCTAATTGCCCAGGGCAGGTCAGATTCCTCTGCTGTATGCTCATATTACTTTATAGTTCTCATCTGTACTTTTGCAACATGTCAGTATTAGAATGAAATAATTCATTATATAATTAACAGCTTAGTGTCCATAAACTTCAAAATGGCAGAGGCTGGGTCTCTTTTTTTAGTCATATCCCCATTGCCCATATCAGTGCCTTGCACATAGAAGTTGCTGAATAAATATTAGCTGAATGAATGGTTAGTATATACAGTTGTATATGACTATGTATATAAAAAATATATATGTATATATAAATGTATATATATACATTTTTTTTCCCCAAGTCAGCACATTCCCTTTTCTCTTTAGGTATTGATGTCGAGCTGGACCATTATAGAAAGCTGGAAGTCTTAAAAAGAGGATTTAATACAGTCTTTGGATTAAATTGAAACTCTGCAAAGATGGCCAAGTATGGAGAACATGAGGCCAGGCCTGATGATGGGCAGAATGAATTCAGTGACATCATTAAATCCAGATCTGGTAGGTAACGGAAGCTTAAGAAAATGATGGATTATTATGAATAAATTACTTTAGAAGACATGGGTTTTTTTGGGCTTGTTTTTGCATTGTTCTTGTGAGACAAACTTCTTTTGAGCAACACAGTTCTGATAAGTGACTATTGTAAAAAGTAATGAATGGGTCTCTGAGTGTCCTGTCTTAATTGCCAACTCATTTTGGTCTTATTGTATGCTTATGGGCACTGTTTGGTGAAATGCCTTCTGCCTCCTGTATTTGAATGCTTTTCCTTGATGAGACCACCACTTTCCACACAGACACACAGCTGAGCAGTTTTTTCTTGTTGTTCGAAGTTTTATGAAGTTGAGTGGATTACGTGCTTAAAGTACAAAGTAGCAAGGTTTCTGGTAAGGTGGTTCTTCCTGAGTCTTGCTTCCATTACTGTATATCCTTACATAACCATGTCTTTTTGGTGGCCAGGGTCAGGCCAACAGATATCTGCCTTTGCTTTCCTTTTTGAAACTTTTTATGAGTCTCCTGAAGGGTACACCTTTCACATGGGTAACCTAAGTCAGATTGATGGTTTTCATGTGACATTTAGGTTGAGGACTGAAGGGTACCACTCTCTTCCTCGTTTTATCTATCTGTCTATCTGTCTATCTATCTATCTATCTATCTATCTATCTATCTATGTATAATTGAGTGATTTTTGACTCTGGCTGTACAAATGAACAACTGGGGAGGCTTTAAAAAATGCAGATGCACTGGCTCCCCTCCAGACCTGTTGAATAAAAAATTTCTGCATTTTTAAAAATCTTCAAACATGATTCTGAGACGGGCTCTAAGGGGAGATATTTTTGAGTAGACAGGGACTTTCTGACTTTTGAAAATTACACAGAACTCCACCCTGGGTGTGAACACTATACTTAAGTAACTTTGAGAGTTACTTTGAGGTATAAAATTACTTCCAGTGTAACTTGAAAAACAAAAAAAGGAACCTAATCCCTGTTTTTGCTGTGTGAACCATCTTTATACTATGTTAGGATCCTGTTTCTTAATTATTTGAAATTGCAAAAATATGTACTGAAAATAATCTGTAAATTAATAGAGACACACATTTAAGATACATATTTCCCTCCATGATACTGGTGTCGGTTAATTGGTAAAGGTTGTGGTTGTTACAGTCTTGGCTCTAAATATGTAGCTACTGTTGTGTAACTTTAAGGATCTTTTGGAGGTACAGCTTAATATCCTGTGTTAAAGTACACTCTTAGGATGTTTTATTTCTCTAAATTTCTTTTTGTTTAAGTGTTTTTGTAGTGTAAAGTACTATGTAGATAAAAGAGATTATTAATATCTTCTTAAGAGCACAGAATGTAAATCCGGAAATATGTAAATGTAACAAAGAGGAAAAGAAAAGACACAACTTAACATATCCATGTTTCTCATGGTCTATAAGTTGCAAGGAGGCATAGTCTTAGTTTTCTGAGTCAATGTCCATTACAGTAAGACCTTTGATATTGATAACTAGCTATGTCCATAGAAAAGTAATTATATAAGTTTAAAAATATTGAGTATATCTGATGAATACACATAACTTCTAAACTCTTCTTTAAATTAAATATTATCATTTAAAAAGACTGCCAGTTTTCTTACATTATTGGGGGACAGTTGGGCAGAAATTCTCATGTTTTTACCATATCCATACCATTGGCTCAGTAACTCTATTTTTAGAGTTTTTCCCGAGGGAATACACAGACATGTACAAGCAGGAATTTCATCATAGCATTTTTATAATAAAAAACATTGGACACACTGTAAAAACTCAGTACTGAGGATTGGTTAAGTCATAATTTCCCAAAGTATTTGTGAAGGAGTACGAGTTCTGATGTATACTTCAAAAACCAATGTCATGGGCCAATAACTTTAGGAAATAAGTGGTTAACCTGCTTTGTTCCTCTAGTGTAGGGCATCGGAACAGATCATGTAGAATCTCAGTGGAGCTAATTAAAATAGGGTATATACATAAAGTAGAACGTTGTACATTTACAAAAATGTTATGGATGTGTATTAAATACATTCATGATATTGTTAAGTAAAAAGTGTAATATGAAGTCCTATATGTGGGAAATACTTATTTCACGAAGATTTAGCAGAGCATATGTTCATCTTGGTACTGTGTCATCATTTTTCTCTTTTTTGCTCATCTGTATTTTCTAAAGTTCTTTAATGAGTCTGTATTATGTAGTTCTTACATTTTTAAAGACTCTCAAATTGCTTAGAGTGTTTTAATGCCACAGCTATGACTGTTACTTTGGTGGCACCTACTTCACAACACATTGAAAAGTTAGTTGTTGCATAGCTGAGATATGATTCACATTCTTTTGGCTGGATTATGTTGCAAAAGTCCGTAGATAAATTTGGATTTGAATGGGCCTGTATTAGTCCCAATCTTGCTTTCTGGAAGGCACTTTTTTGATTCTTTTAAGGTAAATATTAGTATACGGTGGTCAGGTCTCATAGTACTCTAAAATTTACGTATTGAAAAGGGATTTTTAGTTCATTTTATGTCAAAGGAATCATCTACATATAATGCATATTTTTAAAGATCTTCCTTGGATGTGTTCTATCCTGAATTTTTGACCTTTTCAGTATTTTAAAGGAAAATGCAAAACTATGTACTGAAAATAATTTGTAAATTAACAGAGATACACGTTTAAGATACATATTTTTCTCCATGGGAATTTTATTTTTTGGGGAAATAAAATATAGTGAATTTTCTTATAGGAAAATTTTAATACTAATCTGTTCCTCTAAATTTCTTCCTTTTGGGGGACTAGATTTGGGGGAGGGGTAGAGATTGGGTGGGGAAAAAATTGCTATTGAGAGTATATTGATCACTTAAATCTGGGTTTATGAAGATTCTTCTCTTTCTTCCCTGAATCCTTGGGTTTGGGCAGCGTAAAAGCCTGGCATAATAGAAATATTTGTGCATTTAAGTTACTAGAATTATTTCAAAAATTTTTTTTTTTAATTTTAGAGAGAACAAGCAAGCGGGGAGCAAGGATAGGGGTAGAGGGAGAGAGAGAGAGGGAGAGAATATCTTAACCAGGTTCCACACTCAGCATGGAGCCCGACGTGGGGCTCAATCCCAGAACCCTGGGATCATGACTTGAGCCAAAATCAACAGTTGGACACTCAACCCACTGAGCCACCCAGGTGCCCCAGTCTCCTATATGTTCATATTGCTATTTGGCATTTTTCTTGTTTTGTGTGTTTGTTAATGTCCTCCCCACTAGAATTTAATTCTACAAGAGCAGGGACCAGTACATCCCTGGCATCAGGCCTAGGGCCCAGCTCTTAGTAGGTGAGCAATGAATGTTTATTCAATGAGAAAGGCTACAGAGCTGGAAAGTGCCAGAGCTGGGATTAGAATGCAGTTGCTCTGACTCCAGAAACTGCGTTTGACCTCTGCATATTGCTGAGTCTCCTAATTTACAAGGTAGTTTATTTCACTGCTGCTGGATGATTCTTCATTTGTCCCTGAACTTACTGCTTATTAATTTTGCACAGTATTAATTCGGTTTATACATCCCTCTGTCTCTTCCCTCCTATTCATAGACCCTGGGCTATGAGATAAGCTTCTCCAGGCTCTCTGGCATCATAGCCCTGCCAAGGGAGGGCCAGTTGTAGGAGATACAGCCTGCTGCTCCCAGACTTGTCCCGGTCTTTCTCGCTTCTAGTCTCTGTCATTTATTCTTAAGGGTTAGCAAAGGGGAAAATGCCAGAGGACAGGCAGTCCTTTGGGTAGAAGGCAGAGAAATTGGTAATTTGTTTGTGACGTGAATTCCCTTTTCTTTTTTCCTTTGACTGTTGCTCAAGGCTTTTCACTGGCTGGTAAAAAAAAGGTAGTGGATTTCAGATGCACTGCGATTTGGCACAGTTTAAGTCCTGGTCTGATGCCCAGATGGATATCTCTAGGATTGAAAGAGTTGGTAGAGGTGGGGGAAGGGGGAGGGAAGAAAACAGAGAGGCCAGTGAAATAAAAATAAAATGAATTATTTAATAAGGAATATTATACCTGGTTACATTTATAGCAAGCCTCCTAGAAATATGCTGTGTTTGCAATAAAGTAAACTTGCTTAACAAGATTCAGTTTTATGAAAATTATGAGGAAGATTACCTTATTTGTTTCTCTTTCAGTGGCCTTTCTTTAGGAAGGACACTGGTTATGTTGCATTTAGGGAGTCCTTGATCTACTTTTCTCTTTCGTTTAAAGAAATATCTGTGAGGGGATTTTTCTAAATAGCTTGAAGGACTATGAAAAATTATTCTTTTTCCCCCCCCTGAAGCTTTACTTGGCTGGAATACCTATGCTTTGGAGCGGGCTCTTTGAACAGGTTTGTTCTTTTCCATGAGCCCTGGGGATTTGTGGTGAGGGACGGTAACCCTGATGGAAATTCAACTCTGACTGAGGAGTGCAGCTATTCTTGTAATGCGTATAAAAATATTCTCCATGTTGTCGCCTCATTACGTTGAAGGAGTACAGTTCTAGAAGCGCCTTCTGTATTAATGTGATTCTCATGATCTGTTACTGTGGTGGTGGAAGCTCTGTAGGTGACCCATTCCCAAATGGAAAACATGAATTGCTGAGAATGTTCTAAGTGATGGAGGTGCATTAATTATATGGACAGAATGGAAAACTCAATTTTATTGAACCTTACTTGAGGCCAGAAGTTTTTGAACCAGAGGCTGATAGGATGATTTTCTGGGAACAAGTGAACACGCAAGATTATTGCAGCAGTTGTAAATATTAGTTAAAATTTAATTGTGAAAGGATACTCAGGTGGTTTCAGATGTAGGGGCTAGACTGTTTTCCCTTAAGCTGTGTGTGGAGGCAGAGGTAGTTACTATATTACTATTTTTATTTTTTTGTATGCCTTAACTGTTTAATAATAAATATACTCAATTCAGGATTTGAAATGTGAGTCATTGTGAGTTTTTAATATATATTTACTCTTGAAATGATGGCTCTTGGACTGAGAAAACTAAGCCAACTCTAGCCCTTTCACTTTTGCTTCCTCTGCCCTTGGATTTACACCTGTCAACTACAGGAGGCAGGTCTTTTTCACCTTTCGCGTAGCCTTTGCCCTGGGGCCTTTGAACAAGCGCATACCTGAGGTTTACTTAAATCCTGTGGGTCTTCTCCAGGAGCTTGTACTCCTGGTCTGGTTAACAGGGGGAATTTTTTTGTGTGTGCTCATGTGGCAGCAATGATTAAGGTTTGGGGTGGTATAATCTCACATTGATTTTGAGAACTCAGTTTCTTTAAAAAAAATCATTTCTGTCATAGCCATTGAGCTCAAAGTGTAAAGCAGAAGACTAATATTTCATAGATGAATATTTTCAAATGAACTTTTCTTTTGATGGGGGGGGGGTTGGTGCCTGGGTAGTTATTATGATTTCTGTCCAGTTCAGTAATTTTAACATTTAATTATGTAACAAAAAGATTTTTCCAAAGAGCAGAGAAAGCACATAATAACATTTCTTATGTAGCAGAGAAGCTCATTTAAAAATTGACTTTGTGTCTCTAAAGTGGTACAGCTTTGAAATAAATGCATCCACTGTAGTTTAAAAAGTATTATCTGTTTAGATATATTTTTTTAATTCCACAGTTTTAATATTTGAGAATATCTTCCATTCCACTTTCTAGTTAAGATTTTGGTGTGTGTGTGTGTGTGTATACATGTATATATATGTGTGTGTGTGTATATATATATATGTATATATGTATATATATATAATGGGGGGTGTGGATAGCATTTTGAGGTTGATATTCACTGATTGGTTTTCACAGGCTATGTGTGAATCATGTTACTTAATGTTAATTCAGTAATTACATAGATGGATATGTATGCTTTTATTTTGAAAGTTGGCTTTTGGGCTCATCCTGTGTGGTATTCTTTTTTTAGAGGGAGAGAGAGAGCGAGCACAAGCAGGGGAGAGGGGCAGAGGGAGAGAAAGAGAGAGAGAGAGAGAGAAAGAATGAGAATCAGAACTTGATCTCATGACCTTGGGATCACGATCTGAGCCAAAACCAAGAGTTGCATGCTCAACCAACTGAGCCACCCAGGTGCCCCCATCCCACGTGGTGTTCTTAACTCAGGCTGCACATCAGAACCACCTTCTAGATTCTGATTCAGTCCTGTGGGGTGGGGACTGGGCATCTGGAGTTTTAGCAAGCCCCTTTGATGAATGGAGAAAGAAGGCAGGTTGAAGACTTTTGGAACTAAAGTGAAAATGGTGTGTGCATTTCAGAGGAGCGAGGAGAACTGTAGCCAAATGTTGAAGATTCTTTCTCTACTTCCCTTTGAACATTTAAAAAAGGCAATGGATTCTTGTATTGGATATTTTTTCTTTTGCTTTGTATTTTGAAGAGTTTGGGTTATATTGAGCAAAGGTAAAACCATGGAGAGTGGGGAAGGAGAGTGATGAAATTTGGTACATTTCTTCTCCTGGCCCATTAAATCAGAAGATCATACCAAAATATTCAGCAGCAAAATACTTCTTATTGAGTTCCTTGGTCTTCAGCTCATTGTACTTAACCTCTTCCTGCTGTAAGCCTATGCCATATCCTGAAGTCTTACATGGAGTCCTCTGATGAATTCACTGTAAAAACTTATTGTGTATATTTTCTAAGAAATTATTTCTAAGACAGGTATGTTTTTGACTCATGGTGGAGAAGAGATTCTCGTGTCTAATCCTGTATGCTGGTTTTCCTTTTTTTTTTTCTTTTTAGTTAAGTTATAATTTATTCATACAGTGGAATAATTTGAAGTAAAAAATTCACCAGTTTTTTCTTTATTGATGTGGGGTGATTTCTAAAAATGTGATATAAAGTATAAAACATAAACAATATTTTGCTAGTTTACTTATATTCTTTAAGGTTGGAGACAATATTACACATGTATTTCCCTCCCTGTTTTTGTAATTTTATTTTTAAAATTTACTTATTTTTTTAAAGTTTATTTATTTTTGAGAGAGAGAGAGAGAGAGAGAGAGAGAGAGAGCACGAGCAAGGGAGGGGCAGAGAGGGGGAGAAAATCCCAAGCAGGCTCTGCACTATCATCGCAGAGCCTGACACAGGGCTTGAGCTAACGAGCCATGAGATCATGACTTGAGCCCAAATCAAGAGTTGAACACTTAACTGACTGAGCCACCCAGGCACCCCTGTTTTTGTAATTTTCAATAGGTGGCATCTAATACTTATATTTAATATAACTAGACTTCTTTTGATATAAAGTAATTTGCCTATCATTCTTTTAAAATGAGTGCATTTTAAAAAATGAATAATTGTTTCTATGTCAAAGATGAATTAACAGTGAAGTGACTTTTGGACCAATTAGGAGTTAAGTGATTTTTGGGCCACTCTAGCAAGTTCCTTTGACGATCCATAAATATACCCCAGAGGTCTTGACATGTCCTCGTATTTATTTAACTAAACCAACGCAAACCCAAACTCCCGCTTTCTTATAGACCTTGAGTTATGTCTTTGAGCTCTAATCTTTAACCTCTTTGAAGATATAGGAAGAGATTTTAATTTCTTCATTGATTAAGCTTCAGGTGGTTCAAAATATGTAATTCCTGTTATATATGTCACTGTGTGGGATTTGACATCATGTGTCAGAATTTAAGGGGACCTGTTCCTGGGGACATTTTTAAGATTGAGGTTTAAAAAGGGAGCACCTGGTAGGGCATAAACAGGATGATAATTTCTATCTGAATAGAGACTTTTGTGTAGAGGTTGGCCATGTGGGAGGTATGGGGAAGTTTCAACAAACTACTTAGGAAGGAGGCTTCTCAGAGTTATTTGAAACAGACCACAAAATAAAACCAACAAAATCTACTCCCAAACAAATAGACTTAAAAACAAAATTTGGTTTTAAGTTGTAACCGATTCATTTTTCAATTGTTATATTGCCAGTTTTAAGATATATTGTCTTTTTAAAATTGAGATATAATTGACATTATATTAGTTTCAAATGTAGTGTAATGATTTTTATTTGTATATATTTTGAAATGATCACCACAGTAAGTGTAGTTAACACCATTAGCATAGATAGTTACAAATTTTATTTCTTGAGATGAGAACTTTTAAGATTTACTCTCTTAGCAACTGTTGAATGTATAATACAGTATCATTCAACTGTAGTCACTGTGCTGTACATTACACCCCCATGATTTATTTATTTTATAATTGGAAATTTGTACCTTTTGACCTCCTGCATCTATTTCACCCATCCCCCATCCCCATCTCTAGCAACCAGCAATCAATTCCCTGTATCTTTGAGCTTCATGGTGGTGGTGGTGATGATGGTGTTTTAGATTCCACATATAACAGGGATCGTATGGTATTTGTCCTTCTCTGTCTGACTTATTTCACTTAGCATAATGCCCTTTGTGAAGGCCCATCCATGTTGTTGCAAATGGCAGGATTTCTTTCTTTTTTATGGTTGAATAATTATTGTATGTATACATCACATTTTTTCTTTTTTTTAATCCATTCATCCATTGAAGGACATTCAGGTTGTTCCCATGTCTTGGCTGTTGTAGATAATGCTGCAGTGAACATAGGGCTGCATATATCTTTTTAAGTTAGTGTTTTTGTTTTCTCTGGATAAATACAGAGAAGTGGAATTTCTAGATCTTATGGTAGTTCTATTTTTAGTTCTGTTTTTTGAGCAACCTCCATATTTTCCATAGTGGCTGTACCAATTTCCATTCTTGCCAATAGTGCACCAAGATTTTGTTTTTTCTTCACGTTCTTGCCAACCTTTTTTTTTTTTTCTGGTCTTCTGTTTTTAAATGTTTATTTTGAGAGAGAGCATTGGTGGAGAGGCAGAGAGAGAGGGAGAGAGCAAATCCCAAGCAGGCTCTGTGCTGACAGTGGGGGAAGAGGGAGAGCCCAGTGCAGGCTCAAACCCATGAGCCATGAGATCATGACCCAAGTCAAAATCAAGAATTGGGACACCCAACCAACTGAGCCACCAGGTGCCCCATTTTTCTTGTCTTTTTTTGATAGTAACTATTCTAAGAGGTATTAAGTGATAACTCCTTGTGGGTTTGATTTACATTTCCTCAGTGATTAATTTGCATTTCCTCAGTGATTAATGATGTTAAGCACCTTTTTATCTACCTGTTGGCCATTTGTACGTCTTCTTTTGAAAAATATCTATTCAGATCCTCTGCCCGTTTTTAAATCAGATTTTTTTTTTTTGCTATTGAATTGTATTAGTTCTTTATATATTTTGAATATTAACCTGTTGGAGGAAGGCATTGAGAGGATGTGACCACTAACTGACTTGCAAGCTGGACCTGGGCAATCAGAGGCTCCTCACCCACTCCCATGTCCTTGGAATGTACGTTGTGCCCACTGTTCCTGCCCTAGGAACTACTTCTGCTGTTTCTTTGGACTCTCCTTGCCACCCAGGCACCCCTGCATGTATGTTTAAATGAAACATTTAGGGATGTCTGCCACCATCTTACCTTTTTAGCAGCCCCCCTCCCCCCTCCAATAGGCTGTGAAGGAGGTGCATGGTTCCATGTGAATACTGCCCACAGCCCTTTTCCTGACTTTGTGATGTAGCTTGCTTTGTTTTCTGTGCTTGGTTGTTTTACCCCTCCTAAGCTGCCAGTTTGGAGACCTCCATTCTTCAAACAGCATAAATGCCACAAGGCATTCTACTCTTCGATCACTGAGCCAGAATCAATCTCTCCCTCTTGTTCAGTCTCTATTTCTATTTTTGGCTGTTCTTGCTTGTGTATGGTCCATGCTCCCCTAATCTGACTTTCTTTTTTTTTTTTTTTTTTAAATTTTTTTTTTTTTCAACGTTTATTTATTTTTGGGACAGAGAGAGACAGAGCATGAACGGGGGTGGGGCAGAGAGAGAGGGAGACACAGAATCGGAAACAGGCTCCAGGCTCTGAGCCATCAGCCCAGAGCCTGATGCGGGGCTCGAACTCACGGACCGTGAGATCGTGACCTGGCTGAAGTCAGACGCTTAACCGACTGCGCCACCCAGGCGCCCCGTAATCTGACTTTCTGATGCCAGCCTTCAGCTTAGTCTCCACATGCAGTAAGTGCACAATGAAGGCTTACTATATATGCTAATGGTTAAAAAAAAATCAGACTTGCTTATATACATACTTTATTCACTCAGCAAATGTCTCTTGTTCCGACATTAGTGCTAGGTGATGGGCTCAGAGGTGAGCAAGACACATGTCTGTTCTTAAGGTGCTCCCAGGCTAGTTGGGAGGAGAGAAATAAATAGAAATCCTGTACAAGAAACAGGGCAATGCACACAAGGCCACGGGAACATGGAAGGAGGAAGGAGAAACTCTTGTCTTGGTGAGAATGAGGGTAGGGTTGGTGGTAGCACCTTAACAGGGGGGAATTTGAAGCGTGCCTTGAAGGATGCTCAGGAGGTAGGCATGTGGACAGTGAGGGAAGGACATGGCAGGTTGATGGAAAAGAGCAATGCATTTTGAGTCTGTTGCTGGTAGATGAGTATGGCTGGGGCCTTGTGGATGGTGGGATAGGTCGGGGCCAGATTTTGAAAGCTTTTCTGAAGCAGGCTAAAGATTTGATCATTTCACTGCAGGGAGCCACCACAGGAGTTTTAGTGGGTTAATGATGAGCTTAGTACTATTTTTCAGAAAGATAACTTGGTTGGCAGTGTGAAAGGTAAATTTAGTAAGGGAGCAGAGTTGGGGGGAGGCAGGGAGTGGGGAAGGGTTATGAAAATAATTGAGGGTAGAGATTATGGGGGCCTGAACCAAAGCGGTACAAGTGGAGACGGAGTAGGGAAAGGATTTGAAAGATGGTTAGCAGTTAGTAACAACATATATGAAGCTGCCATGTAAACCTCACTTTCACAGGATCGGTTTTATGTTTTTCAATTGGCTGCATAGGTTTTTTCAAGTCGTGTTTAATTCGGGTTCTCAGCACTTTTAATTACTAGCTCTTCCTCCATAATTAATTTTTTTAAGCTGATTTATTTTGCCTAAGGACATAGTTCTTTTTTTTTTAATTTATTTATTTTGAGAGAGAGAGAGAGAGAGAGAGAGAGAGAGAGAGAGAGGGTGTGCTCATGCACGTGTGCAAGTGGGAGGGGCAGAAGGAGAGGGAGACAGAGAATCCCAAGCAGGCTTCTGGTTGTCAGCAAGCAGCCTGACTCGGGGCTTGATCCCACTACCTGTGAGATCATGACCTGAGACAAGATCAAGAGTCAGACGCTTAACTGACTGGGCCACCCAGGTGCCCCCAGAATTAATTTTCTTAACTTGCTTAATTTCTACATTTTAAAGGTAGCTTTAATTACTCATCAATTACATTGACTACTGCTATTTTTCTAAAGTGTTATCTCTTGGTCAGTTTGTTTCAGTAACTTTGAATTGAGTTGTTTCAATAGCATTTGTACTTTTTCTTTTCTTTTTTTAATGTTTATTTATTTTGAGAGAGAGAGAGACAGAGGGTGAGTGGGGGAGGGGCAGAGAGAGAGAGAGAGAGAGAGAGAGAGAGAGAGAGAGAGAGAGAGAAAGACACAGAATCTGAAGAGGCTCCAGGCTCTGAGCTGTCAGCACAGAGCCCAACATGGGGCTTGAACTCACAGACTGCGAGATCATGACCTGAGCTGAAGTTGGATGCTTAACTGACTGAGCCACCCAGGCACCCCTGTACTTTTTCCTTTAAGTATGTTTTGAAAGAAAAGTCTTGCTTCAGGAAAAAATTAGATTAATTAAAATGTGAAGAAAGAGAAAGTTTGTTCATGTTTATTTAGTATAATATAAAAGTTCTTTGAAATGGTAACAAAATAAAGGTAATATTAATCTCATCTTAAGTGCAGATAATAGTCCTGGACAGCTAAAAGAAAATATGTATGTGAAAGGAGTCTGGAAAACTATTTCAGAGGAACTTTGATTGAAGAACAGAATGTTTCATGTGACTGTGTGAAGATAATGTCATACTATATTACTAATTTCAGCTCCAACAGATAGGCTAGAGTAAATGCAAATTAAAAATAAATTAAGAACAGATGTTGAGAAATACCTTTCATTTAGGGAATAATTAAATAGTGGAAAGGTCATTGGAGTTTAGTCAATAAAGCTGGGATGCTTAGAAATCATAATTACTCAAGTAACAGATGCTTTTCTTAATATGATGCTTTGCTGTGGAGGTTTGGGTAATAGGCGAAAGAAAAGGCTGTTATTGTATTGTTTTTCTTTTGAGTTCCATCTTGCAAAGGCTTATATTCAGTAGGCTAACTTTAAATTCTGGTGTGTAACCTGTTATCTCAGAATGGTGGTTCCCTTGACCTTTAAGACAAAATAAAAGGTCTCATTTGAAAACTATGCATTGTTGGGTTGGGCATTGGTGGTGTCTAAGGTTTTGATTTGGCCAGTTTAATTGTCACTTTTGGTTGTGAATTTAGGCTTTCTTTAAGATTCAGTTCCATCTGGGGCGCCTGGCTGGCTCAGTTAGTTAAGCGGCTGACTTTGGCTCAGGTCATGATCTCACAGTCTGTGGGTTCAAGCCCCATGTTGGGCTCTGTGCTGACAGCTCAGAGCCTTGAGCCTGCTTTGGATTCCGTGTCTCCCTCTCTCTCTGCCCCTAACCCACTCGCATTCTGTCTCTGTCTCTCTCAAAAATAAATACTAAAAAACATTAAAAAATTAAAAAAAAAAGATTCAGCTCTATCTTATGTTGTGGAGATTGTTAGGGAAGAACTTATTTGAGTCTGTATCTACATTTATCTACTTTATCTAGTCTATCTATAAAAGACATTGTTTTTTTAAACTTACTTTTATTAATTTTTTATTTTAAAGATTTTACTTTTTTTTAAAGTTTATTTATTTATTTATTTAGAGAGAAAGAGAGTGTGCACACGAGAGGGGTAGGGGCAGAGAGAGAGGCGGGGTCTGGGCTGAGTGCACTGCCAGTCAGACTGACGAAGGGCTTGAACCCATGAACTGTGAGATCTTGACTTGAGCTGAAACCTAGAATTAACACTTAACCCGACTGAGCCACCCAGGCACCCCAATTTCCTGAGATTTTTGGCTGACCCTAGAATGAGCATCTGGAGAAAGAATTAAAACAAAAAAAATTTTTTTAATGTTTATTTATTTTTGAGAGAGAGAGAGAGAAAGAGGGAGAACCAGTGAGGGGAGGGGCAGAGAGAGAGGGAGACATAGAATCCAAATCAGGCTCCAGGCTCCAAGGTGTCAGCACAGAGCCTGATGCGAGGCTGGAACCCACAAGCTTCAAGATCGTGACCTGAGCCGAAGTCGGATGCCTAACCGACCGAACCACCCAGGTGCCCCTGGAGAAAGAATTTAAGAGATGGTAGATTAGGACAGTGGAAGATGAGGAGTTAAGAAGTAGTTTTTGATTTTTATTATTTTTAGCAGATACAGGTACTTGTATCAGCTGACCTGGTTGGCTTATGGAGGAAGTGGGAGGGGTTATCAAGAAATGCTTGTAATAGATGCAGTTTTTTTTACAAATGTGCCTCTGCACATTTTCTGGGCAAAAGTGTCCACAGTTTTTTATCACATTATTAAAGGAGGCCTATGACCCACCAACAAGTTGAGTCTTGTTAGGGCTGTGTCTTGTAAGGGGTTTCTTTTTTTTTTTTTTTTTTAAATTTTATTTATTTTGAGAGAGAGCATGCATGAGTGAGTGGTGAGGGGGGGGGGTGTGGAGAGAGAGAGAGAGAGAGAGAGAGAGAGAGAGACAGACAGAGGGAGAGAGAATCCCAAGCAGGCTTCATGCTGTCAGCACAGAGCCTGACGTGGGGCTCAATCCTACAGACTGTGAGATCATGACCTGAGCAGAGATCAGATGCTCAACCAACTGAGCCACGCAGGTGCCCCTCATTCTTTTTTTGCTGGAAATGAAATGGGCAGGTGATACTCTGGCATGAGATTAAGATCCACACTATTGATACACCTTAGATCCTGGATATTAGGTTATAGCTCCTGTTGTCTCAGAGCCATTTGAGGCAAAGGACCTCATTGCTAGAATTAGGATGAGTAGACACAAAGTTTGAAGGGCAAAATTTCCGATAATATTTGACCCAGTTTTGCATATAATGAATTTTTATTTGTTGATGAATCTTTCTCTTTTGTTGCTAAAAGTGGCAAATAATCAGACGTAAATTACTAATTAACAGTCTGGTTCAGATTTTTTTTTTTAATTGTTGGAACTTATGCTTCATCAAGCTCAGGTGGAGTGGGTATCACAATGCCTTAGTTTTTCTCACATCAAAGGTAATTTCTTTTTTCAAAACTGTTGTTATATTTGTCACCTGAAAACAGGCCAGTCTCTTTCATACTCATGGAGTAAAAGTAGTAGTAGTTCTCACTGGCGGACTCTGCTCCCTGATTGCTCCTCCTTTTACATCCGGATCAGACCCCCTGCCCCCACCTTAAACCTCATGTCCTCAAATTGTATCACCAGCGAGACCTCATCGTTGAGATGCCACTCGGTTCCCCCATCGTAACCTCTTACTTCTGGGTGACTTCAGCTCCTGGGTCACTGTCTCTAAAAGTTACTCTTGTTTAGTGATTTCAGGATGATCCTTCCAACAGTTGTCTCTCGGTTTTGAACTTCTCTTTCTTGCGAGCCTGTCTTCTGCTGCGGCGGTAATATCTTGGCAAAACCATATCATCGGTTATGACTGCAGCCCCTCCACAATCTGCATTTTAATCGTCACGCTTACTGCCCACCGCGTCTTCTACTTCTGGCTCACTTCCTCTTGTATCACCGTTCCGGCCATCTCTGATGCAGTGGGATCTCTAACCCACTGCTCCTGCCACCCTTAGGCAGTTGCTCATCCCTTCGTGTCCCCTCTCTGCTCTCACTGAGATTCCGTGGTCAATCACAATCACTCCTTTGCTTTCATTGTCTTTCCTGTTTCATCACAGTTGTGTCAGACTCCACCCCTGGCTAAATCTGACTCTTCACTTACTCTGTACCAGCCCCTGCAGAGGAACGAGGCTGGAGAAAAACAACCCTATGCTTTACTTCAGTGAAATTCATGTTCACATGAGAGACCTTAAGGCTGCCTGACAATCGCCCTTCCGCTGTTCTACATTATTATTTCACACGTCTTCTCTTTCCGGAAACATTCACCCCTTCCTCCCCATCCTGATGCTTAGCTGATGACTTTGCCTATTCTTGTCCTAAGAAAATTGAAGTAAACTGAAGAGGAATCCCCAGGGTCCAACACCACATCTGCCTCCAACCGGCACTTTCTCAAGGCCACCCCAACCATGCATCCTCTTGCTTGCTCAAGGACCTCTCCCTTCTCTCCTCTGCATCTGTACTATTCCCTCTCTAGTGGGTCCTTTCCAACAGCATAGAAAGTATTATTTTTCCTCTCCTAAAATAACTGTGCCCTTGATCCCACCTCTCTCTCCAGCTACCACCGTATTTTTCTGTTGCCCTTTTTGAAAGACTTCCTCAAGAGTTTTATATGCCCACGGTTGCAATTCCTCTCCACTCATTCTCTCTTAAAGCCACTTTAAATAGGCATAAAACTATTCAACTAAAAGTGCCCTTAGAGTTGCTACAGAGTCCCCTATTGCTAAAGGAAGGGGTCAGTTTCCAGTTTTTACTCTGTCAGTAGCATCAACACAAAGTTGATCATTCCGCCCTCCATGAAACACTTTCTTCACTTGGCTTCGAGGATGCCCCACACTCTCCTGGTGTCCCTCTTGTTCTCCTTTGCTGATTCTTCTTCCTAACGTGGGAGGGCATAGTACTTGGACTTCCTCTTTGTCCCACTTGCTCCCTTTGTCATCTCCCATCTTTTGGTTTGAAACACCATCTGAATCCTGGACTCATATTGCTAGCTCTGACCCAGTGATCTCCTGCTGATTCCTGCTGAACTGCATACTTCCTTTTTTTTTTTTTTAATGTTTATTTCTTTTTGAGAGAGAGAGAGAGGGAGAGAGTTCAGGGGAGGGGCAAAGAAAGACGGAGACAGAGAATCCCAAGCAGGCTCTGTGCTGTCAGCACAGAGCCTGATGCAGAGCTCCATCTCATGAAACATGAGATCATGACCTGAGCTGAAATCAAGAGCCAGATGCTTAACCAACTCAGCCCCCCAGGTGCCCCTGGACTGCATACTCTGTTTCCTTTTGTACACTAGACATCTCCACATGCTTGTTCAAATCTGAACTCCTGATCTCCCTGTAAGGCAAACCTGATGCCACACTCCTGCCTATCCTTCTTAAAGGCAATCTGATTCTTCCAGTTGTTCAGGTTGAACATTTTGGGGGCATCCTTGTAGTCTTTTCTTTTTCTTATAACCACATCAATCTGTTTATCCAGAATCTAGTTGCATTTTATCATCTCCACAGTTATCGCTTTGGTGTAGGCCACCATTATTCTTACCTCAATTTCTGCAGTCCCCTCCTTATTGGTCTCCCTGCTTTCCCCTTTGTCCCACGAAGGCTGGTCTCAGCCAGCAGCAGAGTGAGCCTCTTAAAAACTGAAGTAGATCCGTATCACCCTGGGTTCACAATTCTGCAGTGACCTCCCATTTTACCTAACAAAGCTAAAGAGGGGCGCCTGGGTGGCTCAGTCGGTTAAGCGTTGGACTTGGGCTCAGGTCATGATCTCACGGTTTGTGAGTTCGAGCTGCATGTCGGGTTCTGTGCTGACAGCTTGGAGCCTGGAGCCTGCTTCAGATTCTATGTCTCTCTCTCTCCTCTCTACCCCACTCATACTCTGTCTCTCTCTCAAGAATAAATAAACATTAAAAATTTTTTTTAAAACCTAAAGACCTTACAGTGACCTCCAGGGTCCTGGGTGATCCTGCCCAACTTCGCCTCCCCTTACCCTTTTGCTCCTTGTTCACAGGTGAAGGTCTCTCAGTTCAGGACCTTTGCCTTGGTGGCCCCTGCCTGGAGCACTCGTTCCTCAGGTGACCATATGGGGGACTCCCTCCTCTCCAGGACCTACCAGACCACCAGTGAAAACTGCAAAGCCTCCCTTCTTCACTCTTTACTCTGCACCATTTTCCCTGGCTTTATTCTGTTCCATGGCACTTATCAGCCACCAGCATGCTTGACAGTTTACTGGTTGGCATGCTGATGTCTCTCAAACAGAATGTGAGCTCCAGAGGACATGGTTGTCTGGGTTGAATCACTAGTATCCAGAAAAGTACTTGGCACGTAGCATATGCCCAATAAATAGATGTTGAGTGACTAAACAAATTGTGCTTTTTATTGCTTTCAACAAATGTGTAATCCCTGAGACACATATCATTTTGATCTTTATTGTACTGATTGATTAGCTAGCCTGTGACTGTTTCCCAAATGCTGATTGGCAGACCACTTGATGTTTTCAACAGTCGGGAAATGAGAAGACTAGGCCAATGTCATGGAGATGTGTGTCACTGCTGGGCTGTCAGCTGCACTTTCTTTTCCAAGTTTGCTCTTTATTCTGAGAGTATGTTAATTTTTTATTTGGCATGGAAATACCCATTTAATGAAATGATGGTGATAGTTTTTCTAGGAGATGAATTCTGGCAGTAGGAAGCTTTCTTTAGGTTAAGAATGCCGTTGGGGCGCCTGGGTGGCGCAGTCGGTTAAGCGTCCGACTTCAGCCAGGTCACGATCTCGCGGTCCGGGAGTTCGAGCCCCGCGTCGGGCTCTGGGCTGATGGCTCAGAGCCTGGAGCCTGTTTCCGATTCTGTGTCTCCTTCTCTCTCTGCCCCTCCCCCGTTCATGCTCTGTCTCTCTCTGTCCCAAAAATAAATAAAAAACTTTAAAAAAAAAAAAAAAAAAAAAAAAAAAAAAAAAAAAAGAATGCCGAAAGGGGCCCAGAATTGGGTTCTCGAAAGTAACTGGGCTAATATTTTGCTTTGTTAACTGATTCGCATCCCCCCTTTCTCCTCCCTCCCCTCCCCCATCTCCTTCCCTCCCTGCCTCCTTTTCTTCCTTCCTCACTTTCCTTTTTTCCTTTCTAGTAAGAAAGTCCTTCTGGAAACAAGTCTTAGATGGAGGCTCATTTTAGAAATGTGACAATGTGTTGCTATTCTCTTTAATCAGGGGGGACAGGCAGGGTGTAGCTTTCTATAAAGCAGGGTTTGGGGGATGGGACTGGCAGGTAGATCACCCCAGGCCCCTGAGGGTTCTTCATGGGTTTGGAACATAATTTAAAATTACTGCTTTAGTTGATGGGCGCCTGGCTGGCTCAGGCGGTGGAGCGTGCGACTCTGGATCTCGGGGTTGTAAGTTTGAGCCCCACATTGGTTGTAGAGATTACTTAAAAATAAAATCTTAAAAAAATAAAATAAAATCACTGCTTTAGTTAATAAATTCTAGGGGACTTGCATGCCCTATTAATAAGAAAGGTCTTACCTTAGTCTCAGAGAGGAGTTAGGTTTTGTTTTGTTTCTGCAAATAACTAGCTTTATGACCTTGAATAAATCACTCAGTCTGTACAGGTAATTGATTTGTTTGTAAGGGTAGGAGTGTGTACTAGATGACCTCACACTGATCACTTTATAAGCTCCAGAGAACCAAATTGTTAATGCTTCATCGTCAGAGCGATGCCAGCGAAGGGTCGTGTTCTGTTACCTTCTTTCTTATTGTTGTAATTTCGGTTTTGTCTGAACTGATCTTGTGACCTTCCCGAATATTGTACACACTTGGGTTCTTCCAAACAATATTGTTTTGGGGATTACAGAAGGGATTGTATGATAGCATTTGGGATAAACATGTTATCTCTAAATTGGGTTAGGTGTCAAGTATAGCATGATGTTATTATTTTATACAAGATTTGAAAAGCAGAATAAGAAGACGCTACAGTATTTAAAAATTTTATTAGCACTGCCTTGTATCTTGTAATACAGCTCTGAATCACTATTCAGATGTGGTTTTGAATCTAAGCATGGCCACCTTTTGGCTCTGTGAACTTGGGCAAATTGCTTAGCTGCTTTGTGTCTCAGTTTCCTTATCAATAAATTGAAGGTAGTAATAGTACCTACTTCTTTGTGTTATAAAAATTAAAGATGTTAATATAGGTAAATATTTCTTAAGTACATCCAGAATTTTTGCTTTTTATTATTGCTATTATTATTATTTTTTAAGTCAACTTTATGCCCAATATGGGGCTTGAAGTCATGACCCTGAGATGAAGAGTCACAATGCTTTACCGACTGAGCCAGCCATGTGCCCCCAAAATTTTGCTTTTTTTAAAAATTTAGATTATTTATTTATTAAAAATTATTTTAAATTTTTATTTATTTGTGGGGGAGAGAGAGAGAGAGAGAGAGAGAGTGAACATGAGCAGGGGAGAGGGACAGAGGGAGAGAGAGAGAATACCAAGTGTGAATGCTTCATGCTAAGTGTGGAGCCTGACTCGGGGCTTAAGCCCATGACCCTGAGACCATGATCTGAGCTGAAATCAAGAGTCGGATGCTCAACTGACTGAGCCACACAGGTGCCCCTAAAATTTTTTTTTAATTTTATTTTTTGAGAGACAGCAAGAGAGAGAGGAAGTGTGCAAGTAGAGGAGGGGCTGTGAGGGAGAAAGAGAGAGAATCTGAAGCAGGCTCAGCGTGAAGCCCGACTCAGGGGCCCAATCTCACCACTTTGGGACCATAACCTGAGCCGAAAGCAAGAGTTTAACACTCAACCAACTGAGCTACTCAGGCATCCCCAGAATTTTGCTTTAAAGCCTTTTCTCTTTGTATTTCCTATGAAGACATTCTAGGATAGACAGAGCATTTTCAGGTCATTTTATACACTTTTAGGTGGCATGATTAATTTTCATATGGAACTCATTTATTTTTTTCTTGTGTGTTTGCCATATATTTGACACGTTTTTCTGGTAGGATTTTTAAAAAAATAACTCTGCCTTCATATAAAATCCCTCCCCCTTTCCCCCATTTCTTTTTTTCTTTCTTTTTTTCCTTTTCAAAGGCTTGGTACTGTGGTCTTTTGTCTGGGACCCCTGTAGTTGACTCTTGGTATGGCTTAGCATACATACCTCCTTGAAATCTAATTTACAACCAGTTTATTTAGGTCATTTGCAAATGTATTAGTGAGAGAGAGGCTGCACTCATGTACCAAAAGAAATGTCAAAATTCAGCGGCTCAAAAAAGATCAAGGTTTATTTCTCTCCCACCTTACAGTTCAGACTTGATGAGTGATATTGGTGGCTCTGCTCCATACGGCCTCTCAGGGATCCTGGTCCCTTCTTTCTTGTTATTTGGCATCCCACATTGTTGTCTCATCTTCTCGGCTGTGGCTGGCACCTCAATACTATGTCCAAGTTGTAGTCCAAAGGAAGGCGAAGAGAGGAAGGGAGAAAAAAAAACAATTTCCTTTTTAAAAGATGTGACCTAGCGGTTGCATGCACGATTCACTTGCCATCCCGCTGGTGGCAGCTAAGTCACATGGCCTCATTTGGCTGCAGCGGACCTTGAGAAATGTGTTTTGCGGTGAGGCAGCCCTGTGCTGAGCTAAAACTGACCGGGAGAGGGGAGAGGGCTGGATTTCTGACCAAAAAAAAAAAAAAAGGGAGAATGGATAATGCTAAATATACTTTTATTTATAACAATTTGGTGAGCCAGGTTTGAATTTAGAATTCTCCAACTCCTTGGAGTTCTGTGCCAGAGCATGGTGGGGGAGCGAGCTGGCTCGGACTTTCTCCTTTGTTTTGTCACGGGGGCTTCATTCTGTACTGACGAGGGCTTTGCACACACAAGTCGGTGGTCTCCCTGGCCAGACATCTGGGGTCTCTCTCCTGTCTCACTTGCAAGCAGTGGTGTGAGAAGTGAGCTCCTTGGGAAGCGAGCTCAGGGCTCATTTGGGTGGGATTATAAGGAGCCTGGGTGCCTAGGGTATGTTTTGAAAGAGGTTGTATGGGCTCTCCATGTGTGCCCATGTCCATCCACTTGGCTCTGCGATGTCTCTGTCCCATAGGGAGGGGTGGGACTGGAAGGGGGCCAGAATAAGAGCCTTTGAAAAGGTGGTGTTTCAGGCAGGGCCTCTGTAGTCTCAGTCTTTGAGTGGTCCTCTAAAGAGAAACAGTAATTTGATGTACTTCTTAGTTTTCCACTTTCCCCTTGCTGCAGTTTCATTAATACTCATATTTATCATTTATAGTGTACACATTATATATATAATCTACTAAGAGTGGCATATTTTTGGAATGAATGGAGTGTCATTTTAATGGATGGTGAGGATGTATAAGGGCACAGTGAGGGAGGCTGGAGAATATTCACTTATTTAGCTTAATGTTTTCAACAGCTTAAAAAAACAACCCTTTGAGTGGCCCTTGTGATTCAGTGGCAGTATGCCCAGACTCAAGGGAGCCAGTGTTGGGAATGAAAACTAGATTCACTTTGAAAATCTAGAAAAAAAAAAGTAACTAAACAAGTTCCACGAATGTGCCTGATGGCTTGGGTCCTCCGAGAGCAAGCGGAGTACTTGTGCTGGGCCAGGTCTCCACATTCCCTTTCTGCACAGCCTTCGGCTCTTTCCTCCTCAGGCCCTGGGCCTGGCCAGCTGAGACCAGGATGCCGATTTCACCTGTCCCAGGGCGGAGCCACTGCTGCTCTCAGAAATCCGGACCACTTGCCTGTGGGAAATGTTGCAGTTTGGCATCTAAGACCGCTGTTGGGTAGATTCAGCGAGCCGCCGCCTTCCTGGATTGACGGATGGGTTATGATACACTCTCAATCTCTCATCCCAAACCCTGGGAACCAGGTGTGTTTCAGGATTAATGTTTTTTTAAACTTTCAGACAGCTTAGGGTACATATATCACATATTATGCAGTGTCTTTGGGGGAGTTTGGAACAGCACCCTGTAATTAAGTATATTAATATTTCTGCAGCAAAGTGTATGAATATTCATACTACATGGGACACAAACAAGGTTATAAATAGCCTCAGGGGCAGTTCAGGTCATGTTCTGCTGACAAATGGGTTACGACAAAACCTTTGGTTTCCAGAACTTTTGGGATGCTGGCATCGTGAATTCCAGGGACTGTGCGTCTGCGATAGGGACTCTTTTCTCGGGGTTTGCTCTCTGCCGGATGCTTTCCTGTACTGCATTTTGCAGTGTTCACAACAGATGTGGGAGGAAGATATTTCATTATCCCTTCCCCTTTTTGTCTCCCTTTCTCCCTTCCTTGCTTCCTTTTCTTTCTTTCCTGGAAACTGAAGTTTAGTGAGGTCCAGTGACTTGCTTGAGGTCAAGAGGAGGAGGCTAGGACTGAAGGCCTGGGCACTTACCTGCTATAAAAAGTTTTTAATTTGCTTGTTTGAAACTTTGGAATACAGATTGGCTTGTGGAATCCTATTTCACATTTAATGGTAGCTGAAAGACAATACAGGACTAAAAGCACCATTAGAAGTAATGACCCCTTACAACATTGTGTCTTGATAAAATGCCTTGTAAGTTCACCCGGCAGGGTCAGGAAGTGGGGTCTGGGGCTTGCCCTTATCTGTAGATGATCCCCCTTCCTGTGGCTTCCTGGGTCCTCCTCCAGGCCCGGCAGGGGCCATCGGTCAGGGCACCGTTCCAGGACTGAGGGGAATGTGGGCAGGACATGGGCACAGTGTGGGGTGGAGAGGGGAAGATTTGGGTTTTTGGTGTGATGGAAGAGGTCAGGGATGGAGAAACTGGCTGAGGTTCTGCCGCTACTTGGTTAGGGCCGCATTCCAGACTCGTGTTCCTGTTTTTGTAGCAGTCACCATGGATGCTCCAGAAGGAGGTATCAGAGAAGTGGTGAATTTAGGGGATCTGTTAGGTAGGGCTGCTGCTTGGTGATATTTTGTCTTTATGAATATTGGCCAAAGTGGCCCTTCTAGGTGGACAATCAGACAAAGGCATCTCTTCTGGAGAGACACATTCTGATGGACACAACCTACTTAGTGGGCTGTGCCTCTGTGCCAAGAAGAAGGTGTTCTTTTCCTCAGAGCCCCTGTGCTGGCTGGGTTTCAATCCCCTTTGCCACTCTGGCCTGGTGTCCTCATGCAGTGGGCAGGCTGCATACCCCAATGTAGCAGTGTGCCCTTAGTAGGGATCTGCCACCTTAGGATCCTTGGAACTGCTTTGTGATGGTCCCGAGGGGTGAGTAGCTGCGATGACCATCCGTGGGTGAGGACACTGTGACATACTCACGTAAGCTGCGTAGGCTCATCTCAGCAGTTGGTGCCTCGTGGCTCCTTGTCATCCTGATCAGGACGGTTCCCTGTACGCTCCCTCCCTCCAAAATGGAAGAGACAGCTGAAGGATTTCAGGATCTGTCTCCCCCAAGCGCTTCATCCTTCACTGCTTCTCTTGTTTCATTATTGTATTAAAAGGCACACGGGCTGATATCGATTCTCATTTGGACATAAGCGGTGGTGGTTGGCACTTACTGACCTCTTAGCTCCCATTCATGTAGCTTGTGTTTCAGCGGGCTCCTGGGTGCGCCATTTGAGTTGGGAAATGCGGTTTGGTTAAAAGAAAACATCAGAAATTAGAAGGTCTGGGAAATATATTAGTATACCAGTCTCTTTGTTAGCAGTATCTTCATTGACATGACCCTCATTTAAAATTCAGCAGGATTTGTTAAACTTTTACTTCACCTAATATATAGGTCTGGGAGTCTTGGCCAGAGTCAGTGTTTTTTACGGGAAGTATCTGGATATACATTAACCTTTTAAAATTGTAACCAGTTAGTTACACCATAAAAATTAGCAATGTGTGAACGAATTGATTGCCTGCTAACTCCAGAGCGCATAAGGAAAATTAATTTTATATTGAGAAAGTATTTCCTAAAAGAGTGGAAGGAGACCAAGAGCTAATGAGCTTATGTGCTGAAACTTTTCAAATACATGATTTTATTTCCTCCCTATGGTGATTCTTTGGGGAAGATGGAAGTGTTTCTATTTCATAAATGAGAACACGTTTATTAGTCAAGTCTTACAAGTTTTTGGTTATACTTAAAAGATTACACTCCATCTTATTCCAGACTCCTACAGAAAGTCACATAAAGAGTAGAATTTGAAAAAAAAAAAAAACTCAACAAAAATGCAGAGGGGGGTAGAATGAGTTGATTAGTTAGATAAGGCCAAGAGGTGTTAGTTCATAGAAGTTCTGCTTGCTGTAATAGACGATGCCCTGTCCCACCGTTAAACTTTGTATGCAAATTGTCTGAGTGTTGTATTAGGCAATGCAGAGAGGAGAATGGTTAGTAATAAGATTGACATTATCCATGAGTGTTTTTTTTTTTTTTAATTAATTTGTTTTTTTAAAGTAGGTTCCATGCCCAATGTGGGGCTTGAACTCATAACCCTGAGATCAAGAGTTGTGTGCTCTACCGACTAAGCCAACCAGGCACCCATCCATAAATTTTTAAAAAGGTGTTTACTAATGTGAAACACAGTTTTTTTTCTCCTGGCCCTGAGGCCCCAAAAGACCTTTTTTCTGGAACCTCATAATGGGATAGTGAATGATAGGGAGAAAGCTAAAACTATCTCTTCAGCTATATGTGATGTCTAGACTAACAGACTTTTGACGAGTTGCATCCTTTTCTTGTAAGTCACGTAACAAATTTATAAAATCATTTTTGAAAATAGAGATGGGAAGAAGTTCTTCTCTAGTGATCTTCCTTAAATCAGCAGCAAATTTAAAAGATCCTGGTATCTCAGTAAGTTATCAGACTGTTGTAATATGAGGATAATATCTACCCTTATCTTTCTTTTCAATAATTAATTTAAAAAATGAGGTCCTCAGACTTTCCTGCTAAGAAACTCTTTGCTGTATGATCATATCTCATGGTAATTTCCCATAGTTGTGTGTATGTATTTCTATTCTCACAGTATGGAATTCTTAATAGAAGCTTTCTTTCTGGGTTTTATTCTTTCCTTTCCTGAAAATAGCTTCCAGATGGGATTATTTTTTTTTGACAGACCTCAAGTCCTTATGTTTTACCATTGTCTGATCTGTTATCCCTTCTGAGTTTCATTTTTGGCTTAGGTACTCTGCGTTTAGTATTTTTTAATACTCTGTAATATATACTGAAAATATTTGGCAGCTGTTATGAAGCTGCACAGTAATCTGGTAATGATACAGTGCTCTGGGTTTCTCTGTCACTCCCAGTTTATTAAGGAAAAATCTTCCTTCATTGTATTCCTTCTTTCTTAACTCCTTTTGTGTTTGCTTAGAAGATGGGCATAAAGATAGCTTCATCTGGGGCACCTGGGTGGCGCAGTCGGTTAGGCGTCCGACTTCAGCCAGGTCACGATCTCGTGGTCCGTGAGTTCGAGCCCCGCGTCGGGCTCTGGGCTGATGGCTCAGAGCCTGGAGCCTGTTTCTGATTCTGTGTCTCCCTCTCTCTCTGCCCCTCCCCTGTTCATGCTCTGTCTCTCTCTGTCCCAAAAATAAATAAACATTGAAAAAAAAAAAAAAAAAGATAGCTTCATCTAATTCCTTTGCAATGTCTACTGAAAAAATAGAAAAACAAATTTGTTTAAAATTTGTTTGCATTAAAGTAAATGTTTATAATATTTAATTAGGCTTAAACATTTTTTTTTAATGTGTATTTATTTTTGAGGGACAGAGACAGGGCGTGAGTGGGGGAGTGGCAGAGATAGAGGGAGGAGACACAGAATCCGAAGTAGGCTCCAGGCTCCCAGCTGTCGGCACAGAGACCGACATGGGGCTCAAACCCACGGACTCTGAGATCATGACCTGAGCCAAAGTCGGACACTTAACCTACTGAGCCACCCAGGCGCCCCTTTAATTATGCTTTTAAAAATTAATCTTTCATATTTTTCTGAATTCAGCCATATGCATTTCACTCCTTTAAATATCGTGATCTGGTGATCAGGCCTTTCCCTAGGCAGTGCTGTTTTGGGGTGTGTTTGAGTGCAGTGCCGTGTTTCTATAGTTGCATGTTCTCTTTTGCCAGAGATCTTGACACTTATGGATAGGTTGCTAAAATGCTTTAAATTATTTACTTTTGAGACATTTGCATGGATTAGGGATTTAGATTATTGTTCCCCAAGAGTAATTTAGTTTACTAATATCCCTGTGTTTCTTATTTTGTCTTTGTCCTTTCTTCAATAAAGGAGTCTGGTAGGTTTTCCTATATTTTATTTACCGTAAGATTTTATATACCGTAAGATTTATTTGAGACATTGTATCTATCTTCAGTTTTTGGACCCAAACTTTTAAAGTAAATTTTTTTTTTTTTTTTAAATTTTTTTTTTTTCAACGTTTATTTATTTTTGGGACAGAGAGAGACAGAGCATGAACGGGGGAGGGGCAGAGAGAGAGGGAGACACAGAATCGGAAACAGGCTCCAGGCTCTGAGCCATCAGCCCAGAGCCCGACGCGGGGCTCGAACTCACGGGCTGCGAGATCGTGACCTGGCTGAAGTCGGACGCTTAACCGACTGCGCCACCCAGGCGCCCCAATTTTTGAAAATGTAAACTCCGGTGCCTGGGCGGCTCAGTCAGTTGTGTCCAACTCTTGATTTTGGCTAGGACATGATGTCATGGTTCATGGGTCTGAGCCCTGTGTTGGGCTCTGTGTTAATCACACGGAGACTGCTTAGGATTCTCTTTCTCTCTCTCTCTGCCCATTCTCCATTTATGTGTGTGCATGTGCTCTCTCTCTCTCTCTCTCTCTCTCTCTCTCAAAATAAATAAATAAAAACTTAAAAAAAGTGAACTTTGGGGACTAAGAAGCAACTTGATGGCTCTGTTACATTTGAGTGGATCTGTAGAGTTGCTATGAAGATGCAGTGAGTTAACAGTGTTTGGCTAGTACTGTTAGAGGCTCTTTTGTCCTTGTCATTATTACTATTTCCTGCCTTCCTTCTTGTCCTCTATTGCCTCTTGCATCGTTTGCTCTTGACTTTCTGCAGACTTTGAGGGAGATAACCACTACATCTCTTGGCCCAAGTTACTAGGTCTGTCTGAATGGACGTCGATCATGTTTCCAGTCTCTGAATTGGTTGGCACATGCCTGATTCTGGCTGGATTTCATCAGGTCGGGAGTCAGGGGGTTAGCAGGAGATTGAGGAAGCATAAGATTGAGACAGGCATGGCATTCTGGAGCAAAAGACAGTTTCTCAAAGGGAGGCTTATAGAGGTGAAAACATTAATCAAAAAAATTAGTGTAGGGGTGCCTGGGTGGCTCATTCGGTTAAACAGCTGACTTTGGCTCAGGTCATGATCTCATGGCTACACTGGTGAGTTTGAGCCCCACGGTGGGCTCTGTGCTGACAGCTCAGAGCCTGGAGCCTGCTTCTAGTTCTGTGTCTCCCTCTCTCTCTGCCCCTCCCCTGCTCGTGTGCTGTCTCTCCCTCTCTCTCTCAAAAACTAAATAAATGTTAAAAAAATTAGGGGCGCCTGGGTGGCGCAGTCGGTTAAGCGTCCGACTTCAGCCAGGTCACGATCTCGCGGTCCGTGAGTTCGAGCCCCGCGTCAGGCTCTGGGCTGATGGCTCAGAGCCTGGAGCCTGTTTCCGATTCTGTGTCTCCCTCTCTCTCTGCCCCTCCCCCGTTCATGCGTTGAAAAAATAAAAAATAAAAAAATTAAAAAAAAACAGATTAGTGTAAAAACAGTAATGAGATAATTTAGTGCCACTCTGTTTTCCACCCCTTCCTTTCAGTCATGCAGTGAAATATTAGAATTCAGGCTGCTGATAGATTCACATAAGCCTCATTTAATACTGGGAATATTCACCTGAGTCAGCTATGTGCAAATCTGTTAAGTACTTTCCCAGCTCAGAGATTCTCCTTGTGCTTTATGTACCAGGTTCTCTTAGGGCCTCTTCCTGCCAGTGGGAGTGTGGTGGGGGAAGGTACTGGTTGAAATCACTCAATCACTCAGATAAGCTTATCGTTCATCGGTGGCCATATGGGCACAGATGTTTGGAATCAGCTGATAAGTTTAAGTAATCTTAACACATCATTGTAAACACATTTGCACGTTTAGTGTTTGCTTAACTCGAACCTGAAACACTACATGAAGTAATTTGGTGTATAAGTAGTGTTGCAGGAATAAGAAGTATAACTTAAATTGTTTTTGCATGCTTACTATGCCCAACGTTATTTAACTTTTAATATTATTTCTACACACACCACACATCTTCCCCCGACCCCGTGTATTCGTATGTGTTTGTATACACATATATGTGTGTATACATAGAGATGTACACACATGAATTCATTTCATTCTCACGACAACCCTATGAATGTGGCATTTCTGTCATTATTCCCATTTTACCAGGAAACCAAGGCACGGAGTGCCTACCTAACTTACCTGGCTCAGCGCAGGTAGTGAGCACCAGGGCTAGAAATTAAAAGTGGGTGCCACACTCTTCATCACCATCCTGTAGCGCTTCTCAGTGCTTAGTCTTTAACTCCAAGCAAGTAATAATTATAGCCAATCTGTCCAAAGTTATTTTGTTACAAGAAAATGTAAAAAACTATACATTAAAAAAATGGAAACTGGTTTCTGTTGCTTAGCATGTATGCGACTTTGTTTGGGATTTCGTTGTTTCTGTTCGTTCAGTAAAGACTTTAGTTGTCTGGGTATTTGTGTGGCAAACGGTCTTAGTGACTGTCTACGGTGTGTCCTATGTTAGTGAACGCCCATTGAGTGTGTCCATTGGATTTATCACCTCTTGTCTGGGCACCTTTATGAGCCGATGCCCAAAAGTTTGTGAGTGGCTTTTCACAGTGGTCCTGGAGGTGACTCTGTGGGCCTGGAATTTATTTCAATCACCTAACTCACCATTGTGACTTGCCTCCTAGGGCCTCTATCTTTTTTTATTAGGTATTGGAAATTAAAGAAACTGACTTAGAAATGTTTTCCCCCCAGGGGCCTGTTAAGTGAGACTGATATTTTGGTGGGCAGAGTGTTGAAGAAAAAGTAAAAAAGATTTTGTGGATCATTTCATGTCACTGCCATTGAACAATGTTCAACATGTAGGGACTGGGTACATGTATCAAAGATTAATGACTAGAACACTTTAGACTTAAGTCATAGGAAAATGTGCAGGGCAGATTTGATTTTGACATTTTTAGAAGATATACTTCTGTTTAAATATAGAGAGTGGCACTATTTTAGTCTGCCTGGGGGTTCAGGGTCTGATTCCCCCATTTAAGTAATAATGACATTTGTAGTTAGGGTGCTAGGGTGACTCAGTAAAGTGTCTGACTCTTGATTTTGGCTTAGGTCATGATCTTATGGTTCCTGGGTTCGAGCCCCACTTTGGACCCCCACACTGGCAGTGCTGAGCCTGCTTGGGGTTCTCTTTCTCTGTGCCTCTCTCTCTGCCCCTCCCCTGCTCATGTGCATATCTCTCTCTCTCTCCTCTCTCTCTCTCTCTCCTCTCTCTCTCTCTCCTCTCTCTCTCTTTCTCCTTCTCTCTCAAAATAAATAAATACACTTAAAAAAAAGACATTTGTAGTTATGAAGAAACTTGGTAATTCTTAAATTTGGTGATTGAATTGATTATACTTCCTTCCCTAGGCTATTAAATTGTCATGCCCACTAGGTAAATTGTGAATTAAATGCTATAAATATTGTTTGTAAATATTTTAACATCATTCATCTCTATTCCTCTTATCAAGACTAAATGATTATTATCATTGAAAGAATTATTACCATTTGAATAAGAGCAGAACAATCCTTTTGCTCAAATTAATGATCTGATGGAAAAGAGCAAGGCAATACATTTTTCAGATGCTCTGTTTTGAGTGTTAGGGAATGTTGAATATTCCTAGATCAGAATCCATGGAGCACAACATTAATCTTTACTTGGCTTTAAAGTCATTTAATAGTACCTTTGATTTTTTTACTTCAACTATCTCAGAAACACAAAGATTTAAAAAAAATAAAGGAAAAAACACATTATTGCATTTCTTGCTTTCTTTCTATCACTTATCTTTTTGTGATACATGAAAGATATGTCAAAATGTGGATAAAATATTTTTAATGGGCTTTTGTGACTTTCAGTGACTTAATCGAACAGGCTATATGTGAGCTTCTAAACCAAGTAATTTGGGCAAAAATTGGCAATTTTATGAATTTGCTGGCACAACTTATCTTTCTTCATCTGAGACGTTTCCACCCTCCTTAGGTCCCCATAGTCAGTTTCACTGGATTTTGTGGGGAAATATTGGCATCCAGTTGTGATGTTTTTTCTGGTTCAAAAGAAGGTCTTGATAAATTATTTCTGTATTTCATAATGTTACTATTAGAAACATGCCTGTTCCCTTTCAGCCCAGATGGGAAGTATTTCTGTGTTTTTGAAACTTACAGGTAGGCCTCTTAATTGCTCACAAGGTACTGAGCATTTGGGTTATAGGGCTGTCTGTACTGGGTATTTTGTCTTTATTATTATTATTTTTTATTTTTTAAAAATGTTTATTTATTTCTGAGAGAGAGAGAGACAGAGTGCGAGTGGGGGGAGGGGCAGAGAGAAGGAGACACAGAATCTGAAGCAGGCTCCAGGCTCTGAGCTGTCAGCACAGAGCCTGATGCGGGGCTCGAACCCACGAACTGTGAGATCATGACCTGAGCTGAAATCTGGCGCTTAACTGACTGAGCCACCCAGGTGCCCCTTGTCTTTCATTATTAATATGCTTGATACGGTTGGGCACCAGGCTAACTGTGGAGCCTGCTTAAGATTCTCTGTCCTCTGCCCCTCCCCTGAACGCACATGCCCACGAGCTCCACAGTTAGCCTGTAGCCCAACAAGGGTCTTGATCTCATGACTCTGAGGTCATGATCTGAGTTGATATCAAGAATCAGATACTTAACCAACTAAGCCACCCAGGCGCCCCTATTTGAATTTGTAATAAAATTTTAATGCAATTTTTTATTTTCAGTCTGTGAAGTGAATTGCGGTCCCCAAATAGCAGCCGTAATTTGGCTGGATTGAATTACTGAATGTACAGTACAATTTCACGTTTAAAAATAAAGGCAAGACATGTAATCTGATGCTATAACTATAAAAGTTTGCTATGTATGAAATGACTGTGTATCATATTGTAAATATTAAATTCACATTCCAAATAAGACCTAATCATGAAAAGAATACTTAACTGACAGTTAAATATTCGGCAAGATTGTCTTTTGGAATTCGGGACTGTGAGAAGCAAGGCTTGTCTGCACACTACCGCCATGTGAAGCCAGCGCCCGGCGTATGGTAATGAGGCCATTTTAGGACTCTTCCTAAGAATAAGTTGAAGACAGCAGAACTTGTAGTTAAAAGTAGAAGAGTGGATATACGTTTATCGCTGCTTGCAGCCATAACGACACTATAATTACAGCCAAAGAACAAAAGAAAGAAAGAAAAGTAATGTGGCCAAAAGGAGGTGGAGACGAAGTGGCTTTGGATGGGCCAGGCATCATGTGTTGGCAGATGATGGCAGAGTGGTAACTACTGAGGGGTCCAGGCCAGAGGGTGGTGGTGGGAGGCTTCTTACTGCACACCCCAGACTTTGTAAGGCCCCTGATGTAGAGTCACTACCACCGCCTGAGGTTGGGTCCAGGGAAAGTGGGAGATGTTTGGGGTTGAAATCCAGGAGTTTGGTTGAGGTCTGTAAACCATGTGCTCTGCTTCTCAGATCTCTCCTCTTCTTCCTTAACCTGCACAGCAGAATATGGATTTATATATTCTCTAGAGAAATTGAACTCTGCCTTGGGATCTGTCCCAGAGAAGAGAAGGGTGAGGTTCTGGGTTGACACCAAGAAGATGAAGGGACCTCAAGACTGGGAAACCCCAGAATTCCTGAAGCTATACCAGCCCCAGATCAGAGGATGCTTTCATTGGGAGGATAGCATAGTTACAGCCTGGAATTTGATGACCTCCCGTGAGTCTACCAGTCGGCAGGTCACATCCAAGCACGTAGAGCTTGGGCATTTGACTGCCTCATTTTGAAATGTGAGGGGCTGCCGGGAGTCTGACGTTTGAGGGAAGCTTCCATTGCTAAAGCCAAATCCAACTAACAGGAAAAAAAATTAGGGGAAAGGGAGAAAATGATATAATAAATATCCTCAGAGAGATGGGAGAATCATTGCCTCTTTGCAATAAGAGCAGGATGGTATAAAAAAGGAATATAAGGAATGCTATAAGAAAGGAATCCTGGAAATTATGATATCAGAAATAAAAAAAAGTGGATAGAGACTGGAAGAGTGGATATAACAGAGGTAAGGCCTTAATGGCTGTAGCAGAAATTTTGGAAATAATGTCTGACTTATACTCAGAAAGTAGCAATACAAGTGTACTATTTAGAAATGACTGAATGTCAGGACAAAGAGACGGCGGGTAGCCCCTTCCTTGAAAGAAGGACTGAGGCAGGACTACTGCATTTTGTTATAGTCCTATTTGATTAAAAACAAACACACAAAAACACTGTGTATTTATTACTTTGATACAAACGGAGAAACATGTACTGAGATATTTACTTTGGAAGTCATTTTGTTGAAAAATTTTATTGACAGTTAATCTGCACAAGATTACACTTTTGGCAGTCACAGAAGCCTCTGTGAATAATATGGTCCCCTAAATTTTTTCAGTAGTTGTCTTGTCCCAGTGCCAGTTTCTTTAGAAATCACTCACTGTGCATGTGGATTGTAAATGTCCTGATTATTTTGAGACAAGCTTTGACTCACTTTAGCCACACACTCTCTGTATTGCTAGTGTTATGGGAATGGTTTCTGTGAGACGTTTCACACATTGTGGTTGTAATGAAATACAAACGCAAGGAACTAAAATTTTTGAGTGAGCGCTAAGAGGAAGAAGACCTTCAAGCCGAAATGGACTCTTTCCAGCATTTCCTGACTTTGTGTGTGTGTGTGTGTGTGTGTGTGTGTGTGTATGTGTGTCTTGTGGCAACATGGACCTTCACAGAACTTTTGAGCTGGAAGATGTCTTAAGGACCATCTCCTCCACTTCTATTGCCTGGTAATTGAGGAAACTCAGTCAGGGAGGGAGGAAATGACTTTCCCCAGATTAAACAGCCATCCCAAACTCGGTATTCCCCTGCTGCTCTGGGCTACTTTAAGGAAACTTCTCGTTCATTTTCCTTCAGACCTCATTTGGTTGTTGATGGTTTTCTAGTGGATGTGTACCTGACAAGGAATGTGTTCACAGATTTCCAGGAAATGTCCTGGTGAGAATGATGGGGTATGTGAACTTCTAGAAATTTTAGGTTTATATTTACTGTGTGAGGTTTAGGGGGTTTTGCTAATATTCTGAAAGAGACGTGACTCCTGCCTGTGGATTAAAGCAGGCAGAGCTTGGGCTTCAAGTCCTAAGTGTCAGTGTAAATAGGGAAGAGGGTGAGGGAGAGGGGAAATGGGAGGAGGAAGAAGAGAGCAGGGGTGTGAGGACCATTTCTTTCCTGTTATTTTCCTTTTGGTGGGAGAGAGTGAGAAAGTAACTGAATATAACTGGAGGTGCTGAACTGAACTGGCCAAAAACTGTCTGAATTGTGTGAAAGGCTATGGTATTTAGTCTTCCAGAGCAATTCTCATAACGCAGCTGGGTCCTGCTGGCTGCCACTGAGGTTCGCAAAAGTTGATATTTATACCTTCTCTGAACTTTTTCTGCTGACCCAGCCCCTGGATGTTGTTCAGTGGCCTTTTAATTCCATCCAGGCTTGGCTTCTCCTTTCTCCCCAGAGCTACTTTTTAAAATTGGCTTTGTGGGTATTAATGGTTGGCTGATTAAAGCAACTCCCAGCAGGTGTGAACGGTTACTCTGTTACTCTTCCTGGTGGGTGTGCGTGTGTATTCACAGAGCTGTTGCAGAAGTAAAAGGGGGCTAATCTCCAGCTGGTAGGTTGTAACTATGGTAGAAAGGAGTGGAATAGATTTTGTAACCCTGTCTGGCTCCTGTCCTCATTTTGAAAATCCTAGGGGCTCATTGATTCAAAGATGTGTCTTTCTGGAAAAAAGAGGAGTTTCATCATTATCAAGAATATCTCGGGCGCCTGGGTGGCTCAGTCAGTTAAGCATCCATCTTTGGCTCAGGTCATGATCTCGTGGTTTGTGGGTTTGAGCCCCACATCTTCAGGCTCTGTGCTGACAGCTCAGAGCCTGGAGCCTACTTTGGATTCTGTGTCTCCCCCACTTTCTCTGCCTCACTCACACTCTGTCTCTCTCTCTCAAAAAATGAATAAAAACATAAACATAGACTATCCCAGAAAAGTGTTCAATATCATTAAAGACATGGGAACAATTTAAGTTTCCATCTACAGATGAATAAAGAGGATGTGATGTATACACACACACACACACACACACACACACACAGGAATATTATTTAGCCACAAAAAAGAAGGAAATCCTGCAAAAACTTGCAACAGTGTATATGAACCTTGAGGGCATTATGTTAAGTGAAATGAGTCAAAGATACCAAAGATCAAATGCTGTGTGATCTCACTTATATGTGGAATTAAAACAAACCAACCAACCCAAACTCATAGATACAGAGAACAGTTTGGTGTTGCCAGAGGCAGGGGGCGGGGTGGGCAAAATGGGTGGAGGTGGTTAAAAAGTACAAACTTTCAATTGTAAGATAAATAAAGCCTGAGGATTTAATATACAATATGGTGACTACAGTTAGCTATACTGTATTGCATATTTGAAAGTTATTAAGAGGTATTAATATACTAAGAGAATAGATCTTAAAAGTTCTAATGACAAAAGAAATAACTATATGCGGTGATGGATGTTAACTTATTGTGGTCATCATTTGCAATACACACATAGATCATTATGTAGTACATCTAAAACTAATATAATGTTATATGTTAATTACATCTCAAAAAAGAGAGTCTGTCAAGGATATCTAAGAGTTGAACTATTAACTATTAAACTTGTAAATTTCCCTTGAGAATTTTTTTTTTAAGTTTATTAATTTTTGAGAGAGCACAAGCATGAGCAGGGGAGGGTCAGAGAGAGGAGGAGAGAGAGAATCCCAAGCAGGCTTCGTGTTGTCAGTGCAGACCCTAATGTGGGGCTCAATCCCACGAGCCGATGACCTGAGCTGAAATCAGAATCAGATGCTCAACTGACTGAGCCACCCAGGTGCCCCAAGAATTTCTTTTTTTTAATAGTTGTTTTGTACTGAAACTAATGAAATGAATATTTTTATTTATTATAAAAATGACTTCTTTAATAATTCTATTAATTTTGAATTGTCTTTCTTTCAGAAATGCTTTATTTTTTTCCCCCAGTAGGTAAAAATATGTTCAATCCATTAAAAACAGAGCAGAAATATTTTTTGGTTCATCAGATACTTATGTCTCATGATAATGATGTAGACTAGGGTTTTTATTTTTTATTCTTATCACCTCCTGCTTTTTCTTTTGACCCATAGACCCCTTTGGCAGTGTGGTGAATCCAGACACATGTTAAAAATTTTTTTTTTTTAATGTTTATTTACTTTTGAGAGAGAGGCAGACTGCAAGCTGTTGGTGGGGTGGGAGGGTGGTGGCGGGCAGGGCAGAGAGAGAAGGAGACATAGAATAGGAAGCAGGCTTCAGGCTTTGGGTTGTTAGCACAGAGCCCAACGCAGGGCTTGAACCCTCAAACCATGAGATCATGACCTGAGCCGAAGTCAGTGGCTTAACCGACTGAGCTACCCAGGTGCCCCCACAGATGCATGTTTTTAAATGCATAAAATAGAGTACATGTCATTAGAAGGGAAAACCAATTATATTGAAATTCAGTTACAAGAGACTAAAAAGCCTATGACAGAGTAATATTTGTTTTTTATGAATACATTCTATGTCATTATCCAGCATGTGGTCCAGTAACTTGGGAGGGGATGATGAGCCAAATGATTTTTCTGCTGTAATGTGATGTGAAAATGGCTGTGGTTTCTGTTGGTGCTGCAGCCAAAAGTACTACCAATCGTGTGTTTTAGGATCTACCTTTGTAATAGAAGGGGATGCGAATTTTTGTTAGAGGTTCGAGAAAAAGCTCATTTTTCTCCTGTCCACGTTCATGGACCCCTTCCAATGAAATAACCCCTGATGGAGCTGATGGTGTAAGATGAACATCTATATCCTTCGAGCTTTGGCAGTGACAGCAAGTGCGCCATGAAGGATAGTTTTACAGACAACAACTGGAAATGGAAATAACTCTTGGTTGAGTATTCCATATGATGGACACTGTGCTGGGTGTGGTCATCAAAACTGATGACCACAACAGTTCTGGTGTCCAGCTTCTGGAATGTGTAGACTCGTAGAAGAAACAGATATCAAACTATAGAATGGACAAATAGTTTATTTGCTAGGGGATAAATGTCTTGAAGTGCTGTGATAGGATATCAGGAGGGGCCTGAAATGGGTGCTAGTGATGATGGGAGCCATGGCTTAAGTTGATGCTCTGATGTTGGCTGAAGGCAGATCCTGTGTGTAGGCTCTAAGTAGGGCAGGGCTCGGCCCATAGAAAACCGGGACGAGGACAGACTGGGAATGAGGACAGTGACTGGGAATGAATGAACGAATGAGGCTGCACCTTGAGGTTGGCAAACTGCACTTTGTGTTTCGTTCACTAGTATTTTTAATCCTGGTTGAAGAGCATAGTTTTACCTTTGGGCTTCATGGCATCTATTGTTTGGTTTATTATTAATGGTTAAATCTCTGAAAGCTTTAGAGATTAGTTGGGAATATATAGGTTGAAAAATTGTACAATTATGAGAAAAGCTCTCCTTTGAGAGCTAGGCACTTAACATTTTTTATTGCGTCATTCCTAAACATTTTCCCTCACCCAGATTTTTGTTTGGCACAAATTTAAGGAAAACCTACAGAGACTTGAGGAAGGGCTTAGCTCCTCTGCATTCTGAACAATTTGAACAGTGGTGTTTGTGGAAATGCATACCTTACCTTGCTGTTCCTGGGCAGATAAGTGCTGTCTGTCACACCTGTGGATTTTAAGGCCACAGGCTCCGAGGCCTGGCGGAGGCCCAGATGGAGTAGAGCAGGATTGGGCTGTGCACAGCGGCAGGAATGCAACCATTCTGGTCTGGGCAGTTGGGGAGGGACTCCTCTCCCCACAGTTCCCATACTGTTTGGCCCTGCTTTCCAATTTGACTCCGTCAAAGCACACTCTCCAGTGGCGGCAGGATACATATATTTTTGTGACTTCAGAAAACGTGCATGGCCGGTTTATGAATCTTAACCACCTTTGAGGGACATGCTGAGCCAATGAGAAATGGAACTGACATCTGATTCTACACACGGAGACGACAAAGGGTCACAGGCAGGTAATGAAGGGCTCGCTTAGAATGTTACGGTTGCTTAAATTTTTGTCCACTGGTTGTGGGTAGGAAACCTAGGTGTGACTCAGTGAGCCAAGAATTAGTGCGAAAATTCCTGAGCAACAGATTCTAAATTATTTTATCCTCTGGGTGGCCTTGGAATTAAAAAAGTTTTTTTTTTCTCTTAATATTATGAAAGAAGTTAGTTACACGTAAAGAATCTTATTATGTCCGTCATTAACAGCATTTCGGAAATGGGATTTGCTCTGCTCACTGATGTTGTGGATCTTCATGGAGAATGCCACTGCCAGCCTCACAGCCTCATGCGGGGCCTGGCACTTAAAGCATGCTTGTGCCAGTGTCTCATGATACTCTGTGCAAATTATTCCATTGCTTTCCTGTGATGCATGAAGGTTTGCCCGGAAGTGTTTGCTGTGTGACAGTCATGGGGGGATAGAAATCATCTTGCCCCACACACTATAAATGGGTTAGTGAACTGCATCCATGGTGCTCCTCCCAGCCTCCAATATGGGTAACAAATTCGTGTCGGTGGCATAAATTATGTCCATTCCTCTTTTGGTTTGGTCATTCACTCACTTAATTTTATATCTGCTGGTGCCAAGTTCCATATAGACCACTGGGAAACAAAGACAAATAAGGCAAGATCCCTGCTTATGGGTCCTTGAACACAGCGATTCAGCATGGTATAATAATGTCACATACTAGGTGCTGTGGGGCCACAGGTGAGGATGAATCAACTCCTGGAGTCTTTGCTCTCCCTTGGAGGGTCAGGGAATGTTTTCCAGAGGAGGAACTAGTGAGGTGGCAGAGGAGAGTGTGGAAGAGAAAGATTCCAGGCCAAGAGAAAGTATGTGTAATGGCAAAGGCATGTCGGGTGAATCATGGGGTGAGATGCCATTTCCATATTTATAATGCACCTCCTCTCTCACTGCCCATGGCCCTTGCAGCTCTGGGTACAGCCTCTTTACAGGCTCCTTCCTCTGCCAGGAATACCTGTGCCCTGGCTCTTGGTTAGCTCCTTCTGCTCTTTCTGGGATTGGGCTTTGGATTCAATTGCATCTCTTCCAAGATGCCTGTCCTGACTACCCGTCTGAAGTAGATTTCATCCTGTTATCTCCTACCACCTGGTCCCAATGCCAATTGCTTTATTTACTTTGTTGTTGATAGGTCCCCTGGGCTGTGATCTCTGCAAAGGAGAGGACTACGATTTTCTTGTTCACCACTGTGTCTGTAATGCCTTGTATAGAGCCTGGCCTGTACAGATGCTAGATCCCTGCAAATGAATGAATGAATGAATGAATGAATGAATGAATGAAAAGATGTCACTTAAAAAACAAAGCACTCTTAATATACTTGCTATTCCAGTTTATTCCTTGAATTCGAAGTAATTCTTAATGAGGCATTTAGGATCTTAGTTAAGAAGTTTATTAAAGACCTTTAAAAGGTAAAAGAAAGTAGTCAATTTTGGAGCTTGGAGGGGGACTTGAAAAATCTAAGCATTCTTTAAGTTGAATATTTAGGGATGAGAGGAATTCTACTCAGATTTCTTAAGTTATAAATAAAAGAGAAATGAAAGAAAATTGAATGAAGAGTGCATTAAATGGACTCATTATGGTAATTTTATAAAATTATTTATTACACTCTATTTTTATTTGTACTTCTCAGTTCTCAGACATCTCATAATTTTGATGATTTATTCTTGTCTGTGCTCTGAGACTTTATTTTTGTAATTAATACCATTATTTAAGCCCTTTATCTCCTATAAATCAGTGATGTTTTCACACTGATAATGTTCTTTTTATTTAACACAGTATCCATGCAACCGATAATCTCCATCTATGGGCTCAATTTCATGCCGTTTTCCTCTACTCCTTTTATCATTTTTATAATTCATAAAGTGGTTTCATCTCTACTACATCATATCCACACTCCTAGTTTTCTTTTTCTTTAAAAAATTTTTTTAAATGTTTTATTTATTTTTGAGAGAGACAGTGTCTCTGAGTTGTCAGCACAGAACCTGAGGTGGGGCTTGAACTCACGAACCATGAGATCATGACCTGAGCCGAAGTCGGACACTTAACCCACCGAGCCACTCAAGCGCCCCTGTTTTATTTATTTTTGAGAGAGACAGTGTCTCTGAGTTGTCAGCACAGAACCTGAGGTGGGGCTTGAACTCATAAGCCACAAGATCGTGACCTGAGCCGAAGTTCGACGCTTAACCGACTGAGCCACCCAGGCGCCTCCACACTCCTATTTTTCTTACACACATCCCATTTGGCACATTTTCTGAAACCTATTACCCGCGGATTATTTTTATCTTGTTGAAAAGATTACACAACAAAATTTATTTTGTGTATTCTATAGTAATGGCAAGTGGAAATGCTCTGTGAAATGGCATTCCTCTTGAAAGAGAGGAATATCTAAAGGCAGCATTGCTCTCCTCCCAATGAGCATCCCCCGTGTGTAGGTCTGTCAATGCCGGGGGGTGGCCGACAGGCCTTCTAAGGCTTCAGCGGGGAGATGGATGGTTGGCATCTCCTGACCTGTTCATTAGTGATATCTCTTGCTTTGGGCTCCTGATTCCGACCTTTTGTTCTATGTTTGAGGAAATGGGAAAAACATACTTGTATGCTACTCTGAAGGTAAGATTTTGGTTATCGTGATTTATAAAAACGAGTTTTTGTATACCTGCTTGTTGGTTTCATTCCTTCGTTTGGTAAATATATATTGCCCACCTACTATGTATACCAGGTACTGTACTAGTCACTAGGCACGAAAAAAATGTTTTCGTATGACCAGTGTTTAAATTAATTTGGAGTAAACTGGGGAGAGGACTATGTGAAAGAAGTTGTGTGTCAGCAGAGACATATTTTGTGGTCTATGTGGTAATTTTTTTTTTTTTACAAAATTGCTAGTGGTGAGAAAATGATGATGATTTTGCACTTGTGACATCATTGCTAATGTTGGGTTTCTGTGTTTGGGCTCTTTGTGTTGCAGAAGCAAATGGCGTTTTGAGAGTCTTAATTTCACCGGAACGCTGCACCTGTTGCTGGCTATTCTTGCATATGAAATCCAGAACTTAGAGTCACTTGCTTTCATTTCCTTTTCCTCCCCCCTCTTTCCGGTGTGTGTGTGTGGGGGGGTCAGGTTAGTAGCTCATGTAAAGAGTCACCAACCTTCCTTCAGGGCGTGATTTTAATGCCCTTGAGAGCAGAAGTGTTGGGTCCTTTTTTCCTTCTGTTGCTGGAAGACTCACATGTGAGTGGCTGCAAGATTCTAGTGTTTGTGCCAGAGTTTGGGACTAGGGTGGGGAAGCACAGGCTTTCAGCAGCTGCAGCTGCTACCTGATACTTGGAACCTGACTGCTGTTGAGGAACATCCATTTCCTCTTGGTTTCATATGATTTTTGGCTATGACTCTGAGGAAGAGAAGAGGTATTATATAGTATCATTTACTTTCATAAAACTAACTTGGAAATCTCAGGGCTCCATGTTGGTTCAGGCCCTGCCCTTGGATGTCCGCGAGCTGCTTTAGAAGGTTCGCGATTGATGGAAGGAAAAGGGTTGGGAGCTGGTTCAGAGGCTAAGAAAGTTCAAAGCAGATTGGTGTTTCACTTGGTGTCCTGGAATTCAGTTACTTTATCTTTCAAAGGAGAGTTGAGATATTGATACAGCTGAACTTGTAGGAATTTTGCAGGCATTAGTGAAAATAAATGTGAAGAAACTTTGAAGTTCAGAGGTCCCTAAAGCTGGTGAGTTTTATTGAGCAGGTTGTGTACTAATGTACCAGTGGGGACATCGGGGCCTCCTGCACTCTACTGAATTGGTAACCTCCAGGAAGATATTTTAGTCCAACATTTCCAATTTACTATATTAAATTTTTTTTTAATGTTTATTCTTGAGAGAGAGAGACAGAACACGAGTGGGGGAGAGAGAGCAGGAGACACAGAATCCGAAGCAGTCTCCAGGCTCGAGCTGTCAGCAGAACCTGATGCAGGGCTCGAACTCAGGAACTGTGAGAACATGACGTGAGCTGAAGTTGGATGCTTAACTGACTGAGCTACCCAGGCACGCCTAACATATTTTTTTTTAAGTTTATTTATTTTGAGAGAGAGCTCGTGTGCATGCAGCTGAGAGGGAAGGAGCAGAGAGAGAGGGAGAGAGAGAATCCCAAGCAGGCTCCACACTGTCAGTACAGAGCCTGATGTGCGGCTTGATCCCACCAACCCTGAGATCATAACCTGAGCTGAGATCAAGAGTCAGAAGTTCAACCAGCTGAGCCACCCGGGCAACCCGAACATTTCCAATTTAACACCAACTTTGTTATATGTGCTTTATTTATACTTTTGTAGATAGACAGATGTACTCATGGACATTCCCCAAGAGGAATCATTTTTTGGAAAGTGGAGCTTTGTGTGGAATGGTACATAAATGATCCCAGCCTGCAAAGTTGGGCATGTCCTGTTCACCACCAGGGACTGCCCTGGAATAAGAGGGCCTGACTTTGTTTTTGCCTTATTTCTGAATCACTGTTTTCTCTTTTGTACCTTCTGGAATTGTTTCCAAGTTTCACCCTCCTATCTTCCTCCCTCTTCTTTGTGACTTCTTAGAGTACTTTAACAATAGGCTGCTTGTGCATTTCTTGTCCTCTGTAGCATTCACTCCCACCTTGTTTGCTCAGCCTCTGCCCTCTCCTTTCCCTTTTTACAGGCTCCAGCCTGTCTCGGCGCTTCAGCCCGATCCCCGCAGTGATAGCAGGTGCCACAGCACTCCCTTCCTTGGCACTTGGTGCTGCCTGGGAACTGGTTCTCAGTGCACTGCATGGAGCAGAGTAGGTGCTCAGTAAACCAGTCAGTTAGCTGACTGGCCTTGGGCCCTGGGACCTTGTTGTTCAGTCCCATGGCTCATAAATTTTTGAGTGATAACCAGTACTTGCTTTTACTGTTCCTCATCTGGCTACCTCTTGGAAACTATAATCTCAGAAATCCTGGAGCTGATTGAAAATACTCCAGGTCAGTTCCTTGGCATTGGTTCTGCCTAGTTATTACGTAGACCCTTCCTTCATGTTCTCCCCACTCTTTGCCCTAAGTTGTCAGAAGTAGATGATTACGCCTCATCTACAAGTTGAGAGGTATGACCCATGGGAGTTTGGGTGGGTGTGCCCATAATTAGACAGGACTATCTTTGTGTGGTGTCAGCTGCAGGCAGAATATACAGATGACTCACACATGTTAATACCCATGTCTTCTGAGTGGCCAACATCCTCAGATTTGCATAAGAGCTCCAAACAGAAGACACTGGATTGAGATGATCACTGCAAGTGACTGAGGGGCAAAGTGTTACGAGCCACACATCTGGATGATAGGCTAGTGTGTGCTATGCATGTGACTCAGGCCACTCTTTCCACTAAATGTTTTTACCGCTAACAATAAAGAATACTCCCCATGCTTCTCTTCATCACACCTTCTCACGAAGCATGATGGTTCTAGAACCATCTAGACACTGGAGAGGTTTTCCTCAAAATGCCAGCAGGTGTACTTCAAGAAAAGTCACTTGCTGACCTTTGCTCCACAGCCCAGCGTGTTGGCAGTTCTCTTGCTTCTACTTTATATTTCTGTCCTTCTCACCTGGCCACAACTCTCTAGTCCCCTGGGGAGTCCCTTTCTGCAGTTTTGGGGTGTGCTCCAGAGCTGCAGTTTTTCATTTCACCCCTGTCCTGCCATAGACCTTGCCACCTCCTTTCTGCATCAGGTGGGCCTGCCACATGCACTGTGCTCTCTGATGTGAGAGCTGACCTGGGTTCCTCTCACTGTCCTGGTTCACTGTTAACTTTGTTCTTGTGTGTGTGTGTTTTTTTTTTTTTTTTTGAGTTTTATTTATTTAAGTAATCTCTACACCCAATGTGGGGCTTGAACTCATGACCTCAAGCTCAAGAGTCGCATGCTCTTCTGGCTGAGCCAGCCAGGCGCCCTCACTGTTAACATCTGCCCTGATGTCTTCTACATCAGCTCGTCTCACTTCTTTCAACAAATGTTCTTTATTAAGTCCTTGCCACGTGCCAGTCACTGTGCTATAGGGGATGGAGAAACAAAGCTAAATGAGAAATGGCAGCATTTCTTTTTCACCCGATGTATAAAAAACAGGACATGCAAAAAATTCCGAAAAGTCACTTCCATTTTCTTCCTTCCCCCCCCCCCCCCATTTCTTCCTTTTTTAAATATTTTGAAGTTCCTCTTTCCTTTCAAAGCATTTGTGTTGTTTCCTTCTTCTTATTAAATAACTGTTCCTGGTCCCTGGAGAACCCTGGCAATGACCTTCCTTTCTTCTGCTAGAGTGGATTGTTTGCTGCTGGAGTCGCCATCCCAGCGATCCCTGCCTTAAGCAGCCAGTACTCCAGGGTTCCTTCCGCTGTCCTGGCAGCCTGGAGCCTGGCTTCTACGAAGCCTTGGCGTCACTTGGCAGCCATGGAGTGTTGGCCTGTTCGAACACAGATTGCTGCTGGCTACTGGAGGCCTCACCTCAGTTGATTCCAGGCAGTCGCCATTTTGGTTGGAAGTAACACACCTGGTGAGAAACCTTGCTACGCGTGTACACACACACACACACACACACACATACACACACATACTATTGTGAGAGGAGTGCCATCCTGGAGGGAATCCCTCCTCTGTCTGGGTGTAGGGAGTGGATGTGTGCACCTACCCCCTGTCCCAACAACACCCATTTTAAGGGATTTGGTGGTACTTGTTCTTTACCTCTTAATCTCACTACTTCTATGCAGCATTCCTGAGATAATTGTAAGAAAGTTTGTCATTTAATTCTGAAATACAACTTCTAGGAATTTTTCTTTTAATTCATCATTCCAAGTAGGTATCTTTGACTGTTTGCACACTAGACAATGAAACTAATAATACTTAAAATAGGATTTCTTTCGTCCTTTCCTGGCATCATCTTAAAGTCTGCATCTGAGATCAGCCTCTGCGTGATTGGGGATAAATTCTGAAGTCTTTGATGGTGGGGATTTTGGTTTAACTCACTCTAATGTAATTTTGTTGATTATAATGTCATTCTATTCCATTAATATTCTAATATGGAAACAAAGGCATGATTTCAGATTTTATTTATATCTTTCTGCTTTGGAAAAACAATCTCATGAGAACTCACTCAGCCCATTAAATACCATCCTTGATGTTACTTTTTTGGTTTTGCTTGTTTTTAGAAAAGTTTTTCTGGCTCTTTCTCTTTGTAATTGTTTTAACCATACCAACAGTAGTGTCGTATTTTTAGATATATTATTTAAAATCATGTGAAAAATCCTTTTCATGTCAAGATGTGGGATTTTGTTAGTAATATTTAATGTGATCAAGAGCTAAGGCAGAATTTCCTAGCTAGAGAAAAAATGAGTGAAAATATCCAGATATGCTCTTTGATTATCAGAGACGTTGTATTCTAAACAATAATTACTCTGATGAAAATATGAAAGGGCTTGAATGAGATTGTGAGAATCTTAAGGGACAGAGACTATACCTTTTTTGTAATGCTGTGTAGATGATCAGCACGGTTGGGAGTTGGCTCTGATGGTGGAGACCTTTGTTAACCTCATGAAGATGAGTAGACTTCAAACTCCCCCTGTTTTTGGCATGGGAAATCTTTAAGGATTATGAGGTTAGGGAGTTGTAGGTGTTTGAGAAAGGTCACTGCGGGGAATTTGTGGGAATGTGAATTGGAGTGAAGAGAGCCTAGAGGCAGAGGTGACATTACAGGTGGCTCTACCAGGTGAGTGAAGGAGGATGTAGTTGAGGTGGGTGGGAGACGAATGAGGCCACTGGATTTCATAGGTAGGTCCACAGCCCCTCCTCTGCAGCTGTAGTAGTTCAAAAGAACTCTGAAAACCCAAAGGTACCTTCTTTGTAATTCATTTGACAGTAAATCTGAGCTTGACCTTGAACTCATTTGGTGGTGAAATCTGACTTGAACTGCTAATAAGATGCTTTTAAAAGCTTTACCTATCCCACCTACCATTCATGATACACACACATTTGTTGCAGAACTATTAATGTGTTTGATTAGGGGAAATTGCCCTGAATCTTGCTGGCTTTTTGTTTGTTTGTTTTTGTTGTTGTTTTATTTTGTTTTAATGTAATATATGTCCTATGTGCTCTATTAACTTTGCTCAAATGGGAAAAGTTCTGATTCGGCAAAACATCTGGTTCAAGGTTTTTGGACAAGGGATTGTGAAGGTCATTTTGACTTGTGTTTATACGGTAAGGTTGATAAGACTGACAGCTGAAATATGAGGAGAATTGTGGAGGAAAAGAACATTCCTAGCCTGGAAGACTCTGTGGTTAATGATGACACCTCCTCATTAGCATGAAAAGAAACAGAACTTTGGAGGGATCAGAAATGTTCGTTAGATAGTGCATGATTTATTGAAAAGGACACATCCTGGATTTTTGAAGTGTTGCTTGCGTGCAGGATCTTGGATTGAACCACGAATCAGAAAAAGAGGACAAGTGGGGACATTTGGATATGTTCTGTAGGGTAGTTATAAAGTGTAGTATTGCATCCATGCTAATTATCTGGTTTTGACAGTCATAGTCTGGTTATGTAATATGGTGACAACGTTTGGGGAAGCTAAGTGAGGGGAGTAAGAGAACTCTGTGTGACTCTTTTTATACCTTTTTTGGTAAATCTAAATTTATTTCAAATTTTAAAATATGAAAAAAAGTTACTTGTCATACCAGGAAATGGCACCATCCATGCTGCTGTTAAGTAGAAAATATCTATTAGCTAGAGTGTGGTTTTCTTGCAGATTTAAAGTCTAAGACAGCAAGTCCAGTAAAATTTCAAAGTCAGGTCTCTTCCTTCCCCAATTATTTTTAAAACTGACCTTGTTTTTAGCCTAAGAAGATTAACTTAGCATTAAAAAATGGTTATTTATTTATTTTGAGAGAGGGAGGGAGAGAGAGAGAGAGAGAGAGCAGGGGAGGGGCAGAGAGAGAGAGGACGAAGAGAATCCCAAGCAGGCTTTGCACCGTTAGTGCAGAGACCGACATGGGTCTCAAACCCACGAAACCATGAGATCTTGACCTGAACCTAAACCAAGAGTCGGACACTTAACCGATTGAGACACCCAGGCGGCCTTAACCTAGCATTTCTTTGATCTGAGAAAAATGTTTGATTCTGGCCTAAGTACATGTAGAAGAGTTACGAAATGAAGCCAGTAGTGTCTAGAGAGTTCCCCGGAAGTGCCGTAACTCCAGTGTTCCCTTGCATTTGGCCTTCCTGGTATTGGGTGGAGGGTGTGGTTTGTTTCTAGCTTTTGTCTGCAGCTCTTCAGGGTTAGATGTAGGTTCGTTAGTTAGGACCGACCATTATAATGAGATGTTCAAAGCCAAGAGGGTTTGCAGATAACAGAAAGGGTGAAAAAAATGTGTGCCTTTGACAGCCAGGGTGGGCTCACCTGGGCCTGACCGTTTGGAAGCGGCTGGGTGAGTCTCCACTGCCTGTGCTTCACTCTCTGGCTTCGACCCCAGCCCCCGTGGTTTCAGCTGATACGTTCTGTGTTTCTCTCTCCAGTCCAATCCTTTCTTTCCCTTTTGGTGAGAGTAGACCTAGGCTGGCAGCCAGTTGCTGCTGAGCTATAATAGACCTAGTGGTATGTACAAAATTTGATTACTGCTGTCAACACCAGATTGAATAAGAAAGTGCATACCCTAGACAGATACTTGCGGCATAAATGGTCTATTGATTTCACAAGAACTAGAAATGAGGTCACCGTGTAATCTAGCAGAAGGGGTCTGTGGATGGAGTGGGTTCTGACATTACAGAACAGTTTTAAAAAGTGCCCTCCCATTAGATCTTTTTAGAAGAACTTTCAGATAACTTTGATAAGCTGATTGCTGCTTCTGATTTTCCTCACCATCAAGTATTTACTGAAACTCTGATAAAGGCTTTTCACATGTGTTTGATCAATGGTTTGCTTTTCCTTGCATAGAATATACTTTAGAAATTGTATTGGTTGATATAGACCATATTTGCTCCTGAGCTTTGATGACATTTCCACTTAGCTTAATATGAATGTTTTAGAAATTTCCCACAATGGAAAGTTCTATTTGACATAGGAAAGTTCAGAGGTCAGTTTCATAGTTAGCTGTATGCCAAGAAATAACTAAAACAATGGATTACATAGTGCAGCCTTGGGACATGGAAAATTTCTTAGAAGAGGGATGAGTCATATTATTAATACATGTTGCCAGGCTTGAGGCCTTATATTGGAAAATAAAGAAAAAAGTTGTTATTTTTTAAAGCTTATGGCATTTTTGTATTTTCTTTGTCATGTTTTATGTAGGTTTTATTCTGTTTCTTTTTCTTTTTTCTTTTTTTTAGGGATTAAGAAGGTGAAAATCCTAAAATAGGATGTTTTAGTAAAGAGATAATTAACATCGTTGTAACATGAATTTGTTCAAATACCATAGTCCGAAGAAAACTATAATTCCTCTGAGTTAGATAGCATTAGATTAGATAATCCCTTTGAATTAGAATAATTACTGTCCTTCTCATGTCACATTTCTTTTTTACTCGAAGTTTAGTTGACACACAGTGTTACATTAGTTTCAGATGTACAACATAGTGATTCCACAATTGTGTACTTTGCACAGTACTCACTATGGTAAGTAGTTACCATCAGCAACCTTACAAAGTTATTACACTATTACATATTCCCTGTGCTGCACTTTTCATTCCTGTGACTTGTTTATTTTATATAAACCAGAATTTGTACCTCTTAATCCCCTTCACCTATTTTGCCCATCACCCCACCCCCTACCATCTGGCAATCACAAGTTTGTTCTCTGTATTTATGAATCTGTTCCAGTTTGTTTTGTGTTTTAGACTCCACATATAAATGAAATCATATGGGATTTATCTTTCTCTGTCTGATTTATTTCACTTAGCATAATAATGCCCTCTAAGTACGTCTCTATTGTTGTGAATGGCAAGATTTCATTCTTTTTTATGACGAACATTTTATACACAGACACGCACACACACACACACACACGTATATTACAACTTCTTTATCCCTTCATTTATCAAGAGCCCCTTAGATTGCATCCATATTTGGCTATTGTAAATAATGTGATAAACGTGGGGGCGCACATAACTTTTCAGCCAATACCACATTTTTAGGAGGGGAGGGGGGAATATTGCTAGTGTCTATTTCTTGACTTCTCCCTCTTGGCTACCTTCAAAATTTGGGGCAGTCTCAATCTTAAATCACATCTGGTCTAAAATCTCTTCCTGTAAATAATTATGGCTATTCAAAAGGCTGCTTTAGTTGAACCTCTTTGTATTCAAGAAGAAGACACATACAGAAAGACAGAAGGAGAGAAATGATTTGTAAATGGTGGAAATATCATATTTACATTGAGGATTTCGTCTCCTTTTAAGTTTTCTTCTGCAGCCCTTTAGTAGAGAAAGAAGAGCCAACCACTTTAGTAGCCTCTTATTGGCGATCTAATTCGAAAGTAGTAGTTATTTAGCTGGTATGAACCTGTATAGCTATACCAGTTAAATTTTTTTGGAATGTTTTCATACCTTTTGGAAAATAGCCACTGTTACAGCTAGACACCTTTAAGATCTTGTTTCATCTCTGTAGCCACTATCCATTTTGACTAAGTGGTCCCCATGCCTTACTGGTTGTTCTGTATTTTGAGTATTGAGCCCTGTCTACAAGAACGGAGACATGTTTGGGCTACTGATAAAATTAGGCTTTGCTGACCACCTGGGAAATGCATATTAAGTCACAGTGAGATATGTTAATATGCACTAGGACAGCTGTAATTAAAAAGACAGATGATAATAACGTGTTGGTGGACATGTGGATAAATTGGAAACTTCATACCCTGGTAATGGGAACGTAAATGGTGCAGCCACTTTGGAAAACTGTCCGGCACTCTTCCAAAGCTTAGCCACAGAGTTACTATATAACCCAGCAGTCATATAGAGAGGTGAAAACGTATGTCAGCGTGAAAACTTGTTCCTGAATCGTCATAGCAATATTGTTCATATCAGCCAAAGATTAAAATAACTCAGATGTCCATCAGCTGATGAGTGAATAAATAGAATGTGGGGGATTTGTGCAATGGAATATTATTCAGTCATTATTCAGAAGTGAAGTACTGAGTTTGAAAACATTATACTAAGTCAAAGAAGCTTGTCACAAAGGACCACATGTTCCAAGGTTTTCTTCATATGAAATGCCTGGGAAGGGCAAACCTGTAGAGACCTGAAAGTAGGTATTCATGGTTGCCTAGGGCTGGTGGGCAGGGCAGAAAATGGAGAGAGAGTGCTTTTTGGGGTGATGAAAGTGTCCTGAAATTGATTGTGGTTATGGATGCATAATTCTGTGAATATACTAATAATCCTTGAATTCTACACTTTAAATGGGTTCATCACATACTGTGTGAATTACATGTCAATAAACCTCTTACAGAAAAGAATTGGGCTTGACTATGTGACATAATCTGTACCACCGTGCTTTTTGCTGTCTCCTCACAACAATTCGAGGAAATAGGTGGGGCCACTACTCCCATTTTACAGATTTGAAGATTGTGTTAGAGAGTGTTTTGCCAGAGTCATGCCTGTAATCTAGGAAACACACAGAGATTGGGCAAGTCCCGCCAAGTTTCTCTTTATCATATTTCAGTCAGTAGCAGGAAAAGAGATGGCTTTTAATTTAAATCCGTGTGTATACTGATAAGGGTACATATTCTATGAGATATGAAAATCTTGCTTTGAAGTATAAAGTTTCTGTTGCAAAGCAGGAGAGACAAAAAGAATAGGAAAAAAACCAGAGTGAGGTACCATGGGTAATGCTTTTCCTTGCTTGTCGTATGTGTGTGGATAACATGTGCATGGCAAGAGAGCACATACACAAGATAGAATAGGCCGGAAAGTATGAGTCGAAAGTTTTACTTCTTATTTTATAATTCTGTGTGGGTAAGCTTCTTTTTTTTTTTTCTCTCATAGTAATGTGTAAGGAATTAAGAAGGTATCCTTTTGAATTCCATTTCTCCAAGGTGTATATGCCTATTAAAGTAAAATAACAAGTCCCATTTATTCTTTGAAGTATGGTTAATATGTAACCAAACTCTTCAGCCCAGTTGTACACCAGGGCAAATACCTCTATTTATATACATAGTGGGTAGGGAGGTGGGTGGAGATGTCCCTTACCAGCCAACACTGTCAAAACAGGAAGCAAAGTTATAATCTCTTTGTAGTACGTTAGAACCATCCAAAGACTCCAAGTTGTGACAATTAAAAAAAAAACCCAAAAACAAAACACAACAACAACAACAATAATAAAAAACGACCTAAGGAGTTTTCACTTACTGCTACATGTAACTTCCTGTCTGGTATTTAGAGGAGGCTGGGTTAGGTTTAGTCAGATCCTCTCATGGGAAAAATAAAAGCCACCCCAACACAGGACATCCCAGTGTGCAGTTCGCAGGCTGCTTTTGTTGTCCACTTCCTCTGCATCTTTTTCCTCGTCGTTTAAGCAACTGTAGGTGATGAGCGGCCCGGTGGCCACCACGTTTCGGTGGAAAAAGTGCAGACTTGACTTGCCAGAGGCTCGCCAGGCCTGCAAGCAGGTAGCAGGTAAGTCTTGCATGACTCCCAGCCTGCGAGGTTTTGAAAAGGGGACGGCAGCGAAGACAAGGGTCTCTTAGTCACTTGTTAGGTATCAGAGCTGCTGAAGACAGGGCCTGGCTGGTGATGGGAGCACCCTGGTTTGTGCTTCCTGATGCCACATCTGTCTAGATCCCAAATAGTGGAGACCAACCCTGTCTGCTTCGTCCTTCTCTTCAGAATGGGACAATTTGCCATTTATTGGCCTCTTTGGAAAAAGCACTCAAGGGTCCATAAATGTGTTGTGACAAATGTGCATCAGTTTGCCTCTTTGTGTTTTCAAAGTAGCTTATTATGTGTTGACTCTTTACTGTCATAGAAAGTTTCCTCTGTACTGTTGAATATGACAGAGCTCATCTCATGGTGTTTTGATTTACTGTCCTGGCTAAAAAGATACTTTACCTTTTTTTAAAAGTTTATTTATTTATTTTGAGAGAGAGAGAGAGAGAGAGAGGGCAAGCACGAGTGTGTGAATGGGGGAGAGGCAGAGAGAGAGAATCCCAAGTAGAGCCTGATGCGGGCCTTGAACCCGTGAACTGTGGGATCGTGACCTGAGCTGAAATCAGGAGTCAGAGGCTTCACTGACTGAGCCACCCAGGCATTCCAGTATTTTACTTTTTAAAACATATAGTTCAGAACTGATAAGGGCATGAATAGGACATGTGTACTTTGTGGGGACTGTAAATGAAGGGGTTTTCATTTCAGTACAGTGTCAAGAAGAAAGGCAGATGTATAACTTCACTATGGATGTGATCATGCACGTTTCTCACTGGGGTTTACTTCCAGGGTGATCTAGTTCTTCTGATCAGGTCAGATGTTTGTGTCTTGTTCAATGTATATATTTATGTGCTGGTCACGTGAGCTTTCTGAGTAAACAAAGACAACAACAACAAAAAAACACAACCCAAGGGATGGATGTCGTTTGGCCTCATGTATCATGCTTGAGTGTTGTCGCTGTGGGAAAGAAAACTTTTAGGTTGGTTAGAATTTTTACTATATGTGTTTCTTTCCTTTGGAGTTACTCTTTACCTCTTTTTTTTTTTTTTTTTTTAATCCTAACTCCATATGAATGAGGTGGTAAATGTTTGTAGGCATGTTCTCTGTGGAGCACATCTAAACTAAAATGATTGGTGCAGCCCATATTTTCTTTGTCAATTTGGTTTCTTGGCCAAGTGTAATAGGAGATCCGTGGGCTATAATTCATTTCTTTGGCTATTGCCTTTCTCTCTTATTTAAATAAACATATGCTCTCAACAGAAAATTAAAATACTGTTCAGGGACCAGAATTAAAATACCACGTATAGGAAAGCATTGCAGCATTGTGGCCTTTCAAAGATCTTTTTGGACTCTGATTTATTCCTCTTTCTCTGGCATTAATAGTCTCTGTGGTCTGCTTGTGTGCATGTTAACGGTCTTGCTACAAAGGGTCTCAAGTAAGTATGGTGGTGAAATCAAAAGACACAAGAGAAATACAAACACGTCTTTAAATAGTAAGGACACTTTAAAATGAGTAGACTGCAACTTTAAATATGAATTCTGGCCCATTTACATAGCATTCTCCCCTGCCCTCTGACCAGTCCAAAGGCTTTAGGAAAATAGAAATCATTTAAAAAAATATTTCAGGGCATGTTCTTTTAATACAAATAGAAAACCAATGTACATATGATTTCAAATTCTATGAAGGCCTAGACTCTCCTCTCATTGGCTTTTGATGAACTAAGTATTTCCTTACATCTGCTGGGTAGATCTCTAGTGATCTTGTTAGAAATAAAAAAATACATTTTTTAATGGATGTTATATTTCATTGCAACACATGGCCTTTTCTGGCTTTCAGAGCAGTCTCCATAATTAAACTTTGGGATGAATCCTTTGTTTATGGACCTCGAGTCAGGTGGAGTAAATGAAACCATAAGCGTTTTGCATTAAACTTTTGACAGTATGGAGTTGATATGCCAGTGACCGTTGCCAAATCTAAAGGGGATAATGAAAAAGAAGGTATAAAATGGAGTGAATTTTAGATACATATTTGCTCAAAGTTAACCACTCAGTGTTAGTTTTGAAATTGCCGCCCTTTGCTCTGTGGGGAGCTTCAATGTATTTGCCTTCCTGCCACCACTGAGCTACAACAGGGAGAAACTGAGTAAGTTGAAATCTGAATCCATATCTATCTATCTATCCATCTATCTATCTATCTATCTATCTATCTATCTATCTATTATCTATCTACTTATCTGTCATCTATCTTTTTTTGATGTAGAATCTTTTTATTTAAAAATATTAACCCTAGGGGGCGCCTGGGTGGCTCAGTCGGTTAAGTGTCGGGCTTCGGCTCAGGTCATGATCTCACAGTCCGTGAGTTCGAGCCCTGCGTTGGGCTCTGTGCTGACAGCTCAGAGCCTGGAGCCTGCTTTGGATTCTGTGTCTCCCTCTCTCTCTGCCCCTCCCCTGCTCATGCTCTGCCTTTCTCTGTCTCAAAAATAAATAAAAACATTAAAAAAAAAGTTAAAAAAAAACCATTAAAATATTAACCATAGGAGTGCCTGGGTGGCTCAGTTGGTTGAGTGACCAACTCTTGGTTCCAGACCAGGTCGTGATCTCATGGTTCGTGGGTTCAAACCCCACATCGGGCTAAGCACTGGCAGCACGGAGCCTACTTGGGATTCTCTGTCTCTCCCTCTCTCTCTGCTCCCCCCCCCCCCCAATAAATAAACTTAAAAAAATATATTAACCCTATACTTCTGTGAAATAATTCCTTTTCTTAATCTTGATGCCTGTGTACAAATGATGACAAGTTAAGAATAACCTAATTGAGAGAGACCAAAGTTAAAAAAGTCTTGAAAATGGGGCACCTGGGTGGCTAAGTTGGTTAAGTGTCTGGCTTTTGATCTCAGCTCAGGTCGTGATCTCATGGTTGGGAGATTGAGCCCTGAGTCGGGCCAGCTCTGTGCTGAGTGTGGAGCCTGCTTGGGATTTTCTCTCTCCTTCTCTGCCCCTCCCCCATTCACGCTCACTCGCTCTCTCTCTCTTTCTCTCCCCCCCCCCCCCAATAAATAAATAAACTTAAAAGTCTTGAAAATGTGAAATAAGAAAATTTTGGTGCCATTCTAGGATTTGTAGGCATCCACTAATGCACAGATGATTTATGTCTAGAAATTGCCCTGCTCAGGAAGCCACTGCTGGGAGGCAGCTTTTCTGGCCATCCTTCCTGCTTGCTTGTTGGCTGACAGGACTCTATGTCAGCTGTTTCCTTTCTAGATGGGTTGGTGAAGATATCCTTAACCCTGGCTCCACAGTAGAGTCGTCAAAGTGTTGAAGCCCCACCACCAGAGATTCTGATTTAAGCAGACTGACACCTTGACTTCGTAGCTTTTCAAAAAGTCTCTGAGTGATGCTGCTGTAGATTCAAGGTGGAGAGCCACAGGGGACTGTTACTTGTTCCCAGCTAGACCGAAAGCTCTGTGAAGAGGACGAGGACCTTGTCACCATTGTACCCAGCACCTAACTGTGTGCCTGGCGTTCAGGGAAGGCTCAATATCTGCTTGTGGAATGAATGAATCAATTCCTCTGAGCAACAGGAAGGCTGGAAGAGGGTTGGATCTCTTCGTTTCCGGTCAGTGCTGATGTAGGAGAGTATGTTATATTAGACTGTGGCTCCCCTGAATATCAGCTGTCATCTGGAAGAAGCTCCTGGAAGAGATCCTAGGGGAACAGACACATTGAGCAGCCCTCTCAGAAGAGACAAGCCTGCCAGTTGGCAGTGTCTTCATGAAGCAAGGCAGGTTGAGAACTTCGGAATAAGAATTTTATCAGGGGCTGGGGTGTAGGTGTATGTGAATGCGGAGGTGGGGCTGGTTGGGGACACTACCAGGAGGTTCTCTGAAAGGAACTGTGTAAGGGTTGGTTTGAAAGGAAGGAGTGTGTTTATCTTTGCCAGATATTATGGACTTCCTGACCTACCAGTTGACTGTATCAGAATAAAGGCACAGACTTCAGAGTCGCCAGAGTGCAGTGAGGTTTGTCTGGGAAGATTTCTCAGGGCTTGTGAATTTTTAGCTGATCTTAACATGTATAAAGAAAATTCACTGGTGGTTAGGAGGGCCAGGTGGAATATAATTTGCAGAGGTGAGTGAGAAAATTGTTAAATTTGGAGAAGAAGGGTAGACAGAACGACTTGTTTGAAACAAAAGAATTTGGGGAGAAAATGAGATGTGTGAGTTAACATGGTACTGAACAGCTCTTTGAGGGGTAGACTTGGCTCTTACTTATGATTGACTGTAAAAGTCACTGAACTTCTGAGGTGGGTCTGCCAACCAGTGGGATTTCCCAGGGGCTGTTTCAAAGCACTTGTAAACTATGGTAACATTCAAGGTAAATAAAGAGTACGTTCTGTAAACATTATAAAAATCTGATAATGGTAGCTTTGCCTGCTACCTAGAGTCTAGGAATAGGAAATCAAATGTTATGTTCATTATGGTACTTAAAATATATTTAAGGGGTGCCTGAGTGGCTTAGTCGGTTGAATGTCTGACTCTTGGTTTCTGCTCAGGTCATGATCTCATGGTTATGAGATTGGACTCTGCATCGAGCATGGAGTCTGTTTGGGATTCTCTCTTCCTCTCTCTCTGCCTCTCCCCCACTTGTGTGCATGCTCTCTCTCTCTCTCAAAAATAAATATTAAAAAATTATATATATACATATGTGTATATATATATTTAAGTTCAACCTGTACACCCTGTTATCCTTTTAGTTGTGTTTTCCCTTGGCATTACTTGAAAGGTATGCTCATGACATGGGTCCTGGATCCATTTCGTGTTACAGTTGGGTTCTTTGACCCTTACTTAGAGGGCACCAGGTGCTTCCTCTTCTAACCATTTGCAAAGTCAGGATTTGATTGGAGGACCATTGAAAGGACTGCTGGGAGTGAGGAATGGTAGGAGCGTTCGATAGGATCTGGGCACAGCGACTCGCTTGATCCTGCCCCAATATTTTGACCTTGATTTGAACAGTTCGGTGAGCAGGCAACTCAAGTAGTTTTTTTCCCACTGAACTAGAACTTTCATTGTTCTGCAGAGGAAGATGAGTCATAGCCTAGTTCTACCATTGTGTCAAAGTGAAATTTTATTCTAGGACTAAGGGAACACAGGTCATACTTTCTGTCTAAACCAGAGAATTGAATCTTGGGTTGTGAACTGGGCAAAAATAAGTCAGAGGCTTCCCTGTGAGGGTGGCTGGTAAGTTAGATATTTTCTTGTAAGAAATTTTTGATTCCATACCTCATTTTTAATAATATATTTAAGTATCTTTTAAAAAATACCTTAAGTAATCAGCTTCCTTCTTAAAAAAATCCAGTGCTGAATAAACGTTATACAGAGTAGAAAATTATTCCCTCTCCCCTCCGTTTATGTCTGTTAACCATTGTTAATAGTTTTGTTTGGCCATACCTTTTCCTATGAATACACAAATGTGCAGCTTTGTATCCAGGTTTTCACAAGCATGACTTTTCTTTCTGAACCAAAGTCAGAACCATACTGTGATGGTAGTATCCCATTTAAAAAAATTATTGGAAATAATGACCTGTGTACATAGATCTTAGTTCATTTGTGTAATTGCTGGGGGGCAGGTAAGTGTTTTCTGTGAAGTTGCTATCCACGAAGTGTAGAGAAATAAAAAGTAGTGTATAAATGTTTGGACTTGCCTTTTCTTTTCTTTTCTTTTCTTTTCTGAAATTGAACTTCTCTGCATATGTTTAATGGCCCTTTGGAAAAATTCTTCAATAAATTGCCTTTTCATACATTGGGCCCTCCCCCTTTTTCTGTTGTCTGGATCTCTGACTTCAAACTCTTCCTGATTCTGAGGGAAATTCCTACAAAATTGCAGATTTTAAATGACTTATGTGAATTTCTTTTGCATTTAAAGACGGTTAACTTCCAACTTAAAAGACACAAGTGATTTCTGGATTTCTGGGATAGAGTTTCGAGTCTTTGGATTTGGATTCTGTATTTTCTCTTTTTCTTTTGACTGGTGTGGCCGCTGTCATCATCCCGGACTCTGCTGAGGCTGGTGATTATTTAGGTGCCCTCACTATTTTATTACATTTTTCTATACCCATGAATTACTCTCATAGGGATGGTAGGGCCCAGAGGTATTCACAGAATGCCCTTTTTCCATGTAAGTTGTGGAGCATGATACACTTAATGGGGACACACTGTGTAGCTAGACTTACAGTTGAGTCCTAGTCACCCTGCATCGGATCTCAGTTTCCTTGCTTGCAAAATGGTAATAAAGGGACTGTTGGGAGTCTTTAAAGGTGTACATATGCAAACTCTCTTGCACATTCTTTGGCAAATTGCAGGAAGGATTATAGTAAATGGTGGCTGTATTTGTTAGTAGAGCCTTTCAAGTTAATCTAGGAAAAAATGAATACAGCTTAGATGTTAGATAAAGATAAGATATTAGTTTAAATTAGGCCCCATGCGCATCATCGTACTGAAAATTGACCAGTTTGTCCTCATCCTTCGATCTAGATCTGTTAGTAATTTTTCACGTCAAAGCATCAAGGCTGTAATTCTATGCTGGACTCTAACCGCAGACCCAGTACATGGCAAGAAAACAGAGCTGTACATGACAGCAAATGGCCTGCAGTTGCCTGGAGAATATCTTTGTGGCAGGGTGCCCGAAATGTTTTGCTGGTTTCAAAGTTCACTTTCATTTATTCAGAAAGGTTTTTATTGTTTGCAAGCAAGCAAGACAAGCAAAGGAAAAGGGCACACAGGTTCCCATATGGTTCTGTGCTGTACGACCTATTTGCCTTTTGGTGCCTTGTATAAAAAGCTTTATTTAGTCTGCAGAGAGGACTATTTCTCCAAATAGAGGAGAACCGTCATAATGGTCTGGAAACCTGATAGATTTCAGTTTAATGCCACTGATCCAGATACTGCCAGAGGCTGGAATGCACAGAGGTTGTGAGATACGCATCTCGCACAAATTCTTCCAGGTCACATGCATATCATCAATGGAGATACCTTATCAAATAGCAATCCTCTTGGTCCTCTGAGATTCAGCTCCTCCTGTCACAGCAGCACTGACCCTTTTCTCCTGGCCCAGCCAGCCCCTAGCTAAAACCTGCCGCCAGATCTCCTGGCTTTGACCCGACCTGTTTTCTTGTTCTACTCTTGGATCCTGTGCCTTTAGCTTCTGATTTAGCCTACTCCTTTTCTGGTGTTAGTAGCTCCTGGATTGTGTTTGACAGAAGAAATTTATTTTCCCAACAGGTTCACTTTCTCTTTAGATAACTCCAACCTACTCATGCAATCTGGTATCTGGCAATACTCTGAGAACTGTTAGTTGTTAATAAATATTTAATGGGTAACTCTGAATAACTAGTGTTACAGCAGGAAAAGGAAAAGCATAGTGTGTGTGCGTGCATGTGCATGTGTGTGTGTGTGTGTGTGTGTGTGTGTGTGTGTGGCAGTTACTTATGGGACATTTGGAAATAGAAGAGAAAGACATCATGAAAAGAAAATACTTATTATATTTTATGTCTGCTGATACAAATTCTTTAAGACAATTATTCCATTCTGTCTTTGCTCATATGCAAAGTTGGGGTGACTGGGTGGCTCAGTCTGTTGGACTTCCGACTCTTGAATTTTCGGCTCAGGACATGATCTTGCATTTCGTGGGTTCAAGCCCCACATTGGGTTCTGTGTTGACAGCATGGAGTCTGCTTGGGATTCTCTCTCCCTTTCTGTCTGCCCCTCCCCCGCTTGCTTGAGTGTGCATTCTCTGTCTCAAGATAAATAAACATTTTAAAAAATCATGTTTGACTTCATAGTGATAGATTCTAAGCTGGGAGGTTATGGATCTTTTGCAAGTAGGCTGAGAAAATAGTTCTCAAGTTCCATTGGATCCTTTTTACCTATCCACCTCCTTCCTACCTAATTTCTTCTGTGTTTACAAGGAGACTCTTATGTTTTATGATGAGAAGTTATTTTGTGGCTCAACAAACTGTGTACTATTACGAAACAAAAGTCTTTGAGATTGTATTCTGTGTATTCACTGAATTTGTTGCTGGACCTCATGCTGCAAAATTTCTCCGAGTTATAAAACCTAAATAAAAATAAATGGCGTTGAAGGCGTACCTACCTCTTGATACTGAAATAAAGAATTGGCATTTACCTCCCATAACTTGGAAGTCTCTAGCAAGTAATACATGCCTGCAGTTTTATGATGAACAATTCTTATCATACTGGGTTTGTACTAGGAAGAAAGTAAGCATCGATTTCTCTATAATTTTCTAAAATTTCTCATCTATTCACATTTCTTAAATCAAGTGGTACATAGTGCTTACTTTTCTGTTAACCTCAAGTAAGCCACACATCTAAGAATTAGAAGGGAGAAAAAAAGCAACCCCCAAATAAAAGATTCAGAGAACATTTATTCAGATCTGCTGTTTTCTGGGTCCTGCTATAGGTCCTGTTGTTTTAAATCTGTTTTTAAACTTAATGATTCTCCTCACTGGTAGGCCAGGACCTCTGTAGATACCATGCAGACTGTACAGAGATGACAATGGCCATTTGTTCCTTGGAGTGTGCAGTCAGGGACATCTGTGAAGCACATTAGGCCCTCTGTTAGTGACTGTTTTCTTAATTCACGTTTAGGTATTCAGTTTCTAGATACAAATCAGAAGGGTAGTGGGCTCGAGTGCTGCTAAATATTAACATGTTGGCAATAATAAGATGTGCTGATTATACATACAGGAGACAAAAAAAAAGTACAGAGCAGTGCAAAGTAGCCTCAAAGCTTAACAACTTGGGTCAAAATGGTGCTAGATTTTGCAACCCCAAATGGTGAAAAACCATGAACACATGAGAAAGCTTTTCCCGTGAAATGGCTGCACAACTGAGGGGAGGCAGTATATGGCTTTCTGGGCTAGAAACCCTGGGCTCTAGAATCCTGTTTGCATATTTTGTCAGACCCCAACGAGCACAAAGCCCCTGTCTCCAGCTCTGGAGTGGCCTGCTGGTTAGGCTCACGGGCACTGCTGGTTTGCAGCTGCTGGGGCTTGGTACTTTGTGGCCAGCGTTCAGTGACTTTCAGAAGCACTGTAAATGTTCTCGGTACTGTGTGGTAGGCAGGCTGCGTCCTCAAGACTTATTCTGCTCTTAAATGATCAACAGTGCACTTCTTTTCCAGGAATTCCTTTCTGACCTTCACTTATGGGTTGGGTGCCCCTCTCCTCTGCTCCTACACCTTCCCTCCTGGGCTCAAATTCAGTGATTCCTAGGTGTGGTCCTCTGTCACAACATTTATGAAAGATTTCATAGGTCAGTGTTTTTGAAAGTGTGGCCTGGCCTCTCTCTTACAGGGTGTGACCTTGAAACCTGTGTTTTAATAATCTCTCCAAGTGGTCACTGTGCATGCTTGAGAACCTCAGCTTTAGAGATGACCTTGAAGACGGACTCTCTGCTTCTTTGTGTTTGAATCCTCACACCTAGCCCAGCTCCTGGCACATTTTTGTGGCTCAGGCATTTTTCGTTATTGTTGTTGTTCAGGGAATGAGATAGAATTCCATTGAGAAATGTATGGAGAGCAGGTGCACATGTGGAATCCAGCAGCACAGTCAAAGCCACGCCAGTGATTCTCAACCGTTTTTCTTGATCGTTTTGTAAATCCACAGAAACGTGAAACTGAAAATGTACTGTGGATGTACCAGAATTAGCTTTTCTTTTCTTGCCCAAGAAAATATCCTGTATGTGATTGTTTTATTTTTACCTTGTTTGAAATAAGCTTTTATTTTAGGCTGGTTTTACATTGATAGTAATGTGAATGCAAAGGTATGGGAAGTTCCTGTACATCCCTCACCCAGTTTCTTCTTTCCTCCCTGATTGACATCTTATGTTACTATGTTACATTCACTGGGTCACAATTAATGGACCAATATGGATCCATTATTATTAGTAGTAGTAATATCATTTTTTTAAAGTAGGCTTCTTGCCCAGCACACAGCCCACCATGGGCTTGAACTCACAATCCTGAGATCAAGACCTGAGCTGAGATCAAGAATAGGATGCTTAGGGGCACCTGGGTGGCTCAGTCGGTTAAGCATCCAACTTCAGCTCAGGTCATGATCTCACGGTCTGTGAGTTCGAGCCCCATGTCAGGCTCTGTGCTGACAGTTCAGAGCCTGGAGCCTGCTTCAGATTCTGTGTCTCCCTCTCTCTCTGCCCCTCCCCTGCTCATGCTCTGTCAAAAATAAATAAACACTAAAAAAAACTTAAAAAAAAGAATAGGATGCTTAACCAAGCGAGACATCCAGACACCTCATAGTAATATCATTAATTAAAGGCCTCCATAAGACTTATTATTAAAAGTTTGTAGATTAGGAGGTAAAATAATGTTTATTACACGTACCAAGTCTTTCTTGCTTGAGGTTCTGCGTTTGAATTCTTACCTGCCATCACAGTTGCAAGTATGTTCATAAAGCAAGAGGGGGTCGTTTCCTGTGATAGATTCTGAAACAGGTGTTTTCAGGTGTCATTGGTCTTCCAGGATCTAGAAGAGGGGAAAGTTATTTTGAAAGGCTACATTTGGTTCATATATCTGAAAGTACTCCATATTAAAAAAAATATTTGTTGACACCTCAGGTTTTGTTAGATAGGATATTTGTTTTATCTATTTATAGCGTATTCAGACAGAGTTACTATTCAAAATATTTGATGAATGGTAGGGTGGGCCCGAACCGATCAGATAGATGTCCAGATAACCAGAATGGTTGGTGGCTGGTAAACAGGTCTCTCAGTTCCTACTACTATCTAAAATGCCCTAAAAATGTCTCTTGTCATCACCAAATGTCTCGCAAGATCACTCCAGGTCAGAAGCCCCTGATAGAAAGCATTTAGAGCAGCCTGTCCTGCTCCTGTAAGGGCTACAGAAATATGTGCTGTTATTATTATTGTTGGTGTCCTCCTTCATTTCACTTATTTATTTCTGATATATTTAAAAACATGCAGGTAAGAAAGACACATCAGGATTCTTTTCTCTAGTGCAATCACCACTTGTCTTAAAAATAAGGCTGTATTTTTGATAAGATGTACTCACGGTTTGTCAGAGACACGTATGTATGGCAGGAGGAAATGCGGGTTCTTCCACAGAAGACGTCTTCGGCTTTCCTCACCTGCTGTCTTCCTTCCTGACATCTCAGCACCCTGAAATGGGAGACTGGTAGGACAGCCCCCAGGTGTGGAATCGGAGACCAGCAGCACTCCTCTCTCTGAGTTTCCTCCCACCATCCTGCAGCCTACTTTGAGCTGTTAACAGTTCAGCCAGGAGAGGAGCCTTTTACTTTGGCTTATGCCAAATTCCCCTCATTTCCTCATGATGATATGTTATTAGTATCCTGATCCCTGTTATTTGTTAAGTTAATCTGCACTTCAGGGATCTCAGTAGATCACAGAGTGTCATTTTCAGTGACTTCATTTCGTAATGTATGCTCTGGGTAGGTGAGACTAGACTAGAGACATTGAAGCCCAACAATTTAATATCTACAAATAATATTTTATATTTAACCTTCCTATCCATTTCTCTTCAGCATTCTGGAAACAGATGCTTAAGTTGTTTAAACAGACAGTCCCCTGTGGCTTATCTAAGGTATCCGTTTTCCTATTGACAGGATATAGACTTATTTTTTTAATCCCCAAATCCATGAGAACTGAATATCCACTGGGACATGAAGATCAACGCAAATCCTTCCCCCCCGCCCCCCACGTTAGAATCATGGATCGTGAGGCTTCCTGCGGAAACTCTGACAACCTTATTTTTTTCTGCTTTGAATCTGCTCAGCAGTTCCGCCAAACATTTATTCATCAATATCCATTGATTATTATAAAAATAATTTAAAGAATATCTAACTATGAGATAAAAGATAATTGTAGTAATTAAAAATTCTTTAAGATATGACATCCTGTTGGCTAAATCATTGTTAGGTCTACTCAGACAATTACTTGTCTTCAGAGGGTAGGTTTCACATGTATCAGCTATAATCAGTCCATTGCTGTAGGAAGTGGAGAGGGGGTAGAGCCTGTCTTTCCTTCACTCCCATCTTGTCCCCAAGCACGTTGGGACTTTGGAGTCAGACTGCCTTGAGTGTCAGTCAGTTCAGGGACTTCCATTTACCAACTCTGTGAGTCCTCGACAGGTTGCTTGATTGTAAGTGTTTTGACCTCTGCTGAAAAATGGGGATCATAAAAGTATTTACCTCATATGGATCTTGTGGAATTAGATTACACAGTTATCCTATGTAGGAGGCATTTAATGCATGTTGTTAAAAATAGGAACAACAATAATGTTACTAGTAACAGTGCTACAATTGTTAATATATTAAAAATACTGGGGCGCCTGGGTGGCGCAGTCGGTTAAGCCTCCGACTTCAGCCAGGTCACGATCTCGCGGTCCATGAGTTCGAGCCCCGCGTCAGGCTCTGGGCTGATGGCTCAGAGCCTGGAGCCTGCTTCCGATTCTGTGTCTCCCTCTCTCTCTGCCCCTCCCCCATTCATGCTCTGTCTCTCTCTGTCTCAAAAATAAATAAACGTTAAAAAATTTAAAAATAAAATAAAATAAAATAAAATAAAATAAAATAAAATAAAATAAAATAAGGTATTCCTGGGGCACCTGGCTGGTTCAGTCAGTAGAGCATGCAGCTCTTGATCTGAGGGTTATAGGTTCGATCCCCACATTGGGTGTAGGGATTTCTTAAAAGTAAAATCTTAAACAAATAAAATAAAATAAGGTATTCCTTATTTCATAAAAAAATCATTCTTTATCTCTACTGTTGAGTGTTTTTTTTTCTTTTAAAAATCAGAGTAATATCAAAGAATGTTAGGAAAAAGGAAAAAATTCATTCCTATTTCTACCATGTTAACACAGTAGTAACTTTCATATCTCATCTTCCTGTTTAGTCTCTATATTTGTAATATATACCTTAAAATAACTGTAATTACGTAATACTCTTAATTTTTTATTCTGGTGTCTTAGTTTTATGTTATTTCATAGATATTTTTCATGCTTCTGTTAGATCTACTATAATTTATTTAGCTCTCTCCCTGTTTTTTGGTATTTAGTTTATTCCTAGTTTTTCAACATTATGGATAATAACACAGAGAAAATTATCTTTATGGATCTGTAAAATGGATGTAATGAAAATATCATAAGGTTGTCATGAGGATTATAAAAGCAAATAGGTACAGAACAGTTTCTTAGGCACAGAACTCTTACCATTTGGGGCCAAATAAATCTTTGCTCTGGGAGCTGCCCTGTGCAGTGTCCATGTTTCACAGCATCCCTGGCCTCTATCCGCCAGTTATGATAAACCAAAATGTCTCCCGACAGTGTCACGTGTCTCCTAGGGCGCAAGATAATTCCCAGTTGAGACCTCCTGGTGTAAAGCACTTAGAACGGCCTGGCATTGCTCTAGCGAGTGCTGCGCAAATATTTGCTGTTACTCTGATTGCTCTTGGTATCATTCTTTGTTTCAGTTACTTATTTCTGATAAGTTCCTAGACATAGAATTTCTGAGACAAGGGGTTTAATATTAGGGTTTCTGACATATATTACTAAAAGCTTTCTAGAAGGACTGTATTAGTTTAATGCCATCAGTTGTATAGAAATATGGCCGTCACTTTGGGATCCAGCCATTGTTCACTTGTGAATCCCCATATTGTTTTATTTTCAGTTTCTGTAATTACTAGTCAACACGAGCATTTTCTATGTTTCTTTACTTGTATTGCCCCATCTGAAGGCTCTGGTAGTGGCTATTGTTGATTTAGCCCTTCCCCCAGCCTCCCAGCCCCAAGTCTCCCTCCCCCCAGCCTCCCTCCCTCCAGCCTCCTCCCCCCAGCCTCCCTTCCCCCAGCCTCCCTCCCCCCAGCCTCCCTCCCCCCAGCCTCCCTCCCCCAAGTCTCCCTCCCCCAAGTCTCCCTTCCCTCCAATCTCCTTCCCTTCAGCCTCCCTTCCCTCAGCCTCCCTCCCCCGAGTCTCCCTCCCCCCAGCCTCCCTCACCTTTTTTTGAGTTGCTTTACCTTCTACCACTTGAGGTTGAAAAAGTCATACCCTCAATAACCAAGTCTGTATTATATTTCTTTGCTTGACCTTTGATAGCATCCAAGTTGTACATTGTCAAGTTCCTTTCAGGTTATTGTGTTTTACCCCTACAGTCCTTTGTGATTTCAGATTAAGACATGATAATTGACAATGTCCCATAATGTTAGAACTTTCAGGATTTAAGTATTAGGTGACATCCTCTTTTTGGGAGGATCATTTTGTGGAGGATTAGCTTTGTATTCTGCGGTATGTGTCGCCCCACTAATGTGGTTGCCATAGGTGTACCCTTTTGGAACTCATCCCAGTCCTCGCTGTGGCAGAGGCTGTCGCTGCCCCACCCATCTGGGGCCTCGGGCCTTCCACCTGCTGGCACTTGCATTCCTTTGCCTGAGGGCATTCTCTGGCTGGAAGAGCTCACACCCAGGGCTGGCAGGAAGTGCCAGCTGTCAGCAGCCAACAGCCAGTGACTGCTCTGGTATAAATCCCTTTTTGCATCTCAGGTGAGCTACCTTTGAGACAAGCATTGTTCCCTGAGGTTCTCAGAGTTCCTACTTGGATTATGATTCAGTGGTAACTTGCTTAAAAATGACCCTTTTATTAGCTACTTTTCCTTCCCTGTCTCACTTCTTCATTCCCCACCCAGTGTATTTTGGGATCACCTCCAAAATAAACTACAGTTGACCTTGAATAACACAGATTTGAACTGCGTGGGTTCACTTAATATGCAGATTATTTCCCAGTAAATACGGTACAGTATTCTGAATGTATTTTCTCTTCCTTATTATTTTCTAAACATTTTCTTTTCTTGAGCTTACTCTATTGTAAGAATACAGTATATAAGACTGTGTTGATTGTTGATGTTATTGGTGAGGCTTCCAGTCAACAGTTGGCTGTTAGTAGTTCAGTTTTTGGGGACTCAGAAGTTGCCTGTGGATTTTGGACTGTGCAGGGGGTTGGTATCCGGGTCGCTCGTACCTACACGTGACGTTAACCAACTTTTCCCTTGATCTTGGCCTTTGTGTTTGACCTTGATGCAGCGATGCAAGAAGAAGAAAAGTCAGACCAGGAGAGCCGAAATCTTTTGAAGGCCTGTCTGTGTAGAAAGGAGATGAGTTTAGTTTCACTGCTTCAAGAGACAACTTGAACGCGTCAATATTCTAGTGATGCTGCTGCCCAGGGAGTTTGGAGAAAGAGTCGCTGGACTGTGTGATGGGATTGAAGCCACAGCAGGAAGGCTTTCAGTGTCCCCACCTAATGTGACTTTCCGCCCACTTCCTCCACACCACGGACTGACTCGGGCTTGCTGAGTTTCAGAAAGCCTGGTTTTTCAGTCTGTGTCTTCTCCACATGGAGACTGACTGACGTTAGGAAGAAAAAAGAATCCTCGCCTACTACTTTCCTAGTTTTGTCCTTGTTTTTGAGATACTGTTAATGCTTTGGGAAATTTTTTGGCTTGCAGTTCTGCTAGTTTGGCAGGCAGGGCATTATTAGTTTCAATTGCAGGCTTAGTCCAGGGGGCTGTTTGAGTGAAAAGCATTCAGGAGTTGAGGGAAGACCACCTTGATGGGTCTATTTCTAGATGCTGAAAGGGGCTTTGCAGGGCCACTGAGGGTAGTGCCTTTAATGTTAGAGGCGCAGGTTGGTTGATTCTAGGGATTTCTGTCCTGATGCTGCCACTTCCTTACTCAAATGTAACATAGAAACAAAGGCCAAGTTAATAATAGTAATAATAATAGGAAACCAAGAAAATTAGTAAAATAAATAGAATTGTAAATATTTTCTTTGTTAATGAACAAAGATCAGCTCATTCAAGCTGATTTGTAAAATGTCAAATATGGCTAGAATATAAGAGCTAACTTTTATGTGGGTGGAGTCAGAATGCTGAGGTCCTATGTGGGCACCCCACACTGAGGTAGAAGTTTCTCTCTCAGGCCCTTCCTCAAAGAGCCCTCCCAGGGAGGGTAATTGATCAGCATACTGCATGGGCATCTGTCTCCCTGACCTGTCCCACGCCCTGACACCTGCCCCATCATCCAGCTGCTTTCCTTTGGTGCCCTCTTTTCAGACAGCAGACTTCCAGGAGTACTTGTCTTAAAGTCATATAGCTGTTTTGTTTCCTTGCCAGCAAAATATTGAATGTAGTTTCTAAAAAGCCAAGGTCATTACATGGTCTTTAATGACCTTAGCTGTATGTGAATGTAACCCAGAATGAGCCAAAGTGAATGTTGGCCAACAAAGGTTTCTCGTTTTCTGTGGAAAGTTCTTCCTTTGTTGTTTGTGATTAATAACTGAATAGGATATAAAGCCAAGTGATTTCATTGTTGAACACAGACTTGAAGGTCATGAGAACCTGCCCGTTCAAATTAAACTTTGCCAAGATATGGTCAAAAGGTCTGCATTAACACCTGGATAGTTTTTGAAACAAGGCAGAGAAAAACAAAGCGAGGAAACACTGTTCTTCACACGATGTGAAAATTGGTATCAAGTACATCAAGTGATGTGTCAGAATAGATGACCTGGGAGCCTGAGTTGCGCTGGGAAAAACGCTTTAGAATAAAGGTGTCCTGAGGACCTAGTGTGGACCAGGTTGTTCAGAATGAGTCTCTTGTGCCAAGAAATGTGGCAAAGAATTAGTTGTAGGCGCAACTACTTTGTTAATAGTTGATTTTTTAAATTTTGTATCCTACTGGTCTGTTGTTTGAAATGTGATTTTGAATCAAGTTTCTTAGTACTTAGCACTTTGAATTTTATTGTTTTCAAAAGGATTTAAGAGTCACACATAACAACTGATGAAAATACAGTGGTACTTGCATTTGAAAATAGCGAGACGCCCCCAAATGACACAGTGTCTTATAGAACTGTACTTTGTGCATATTTTTTTTCTATGTATTTTCTAGGGTTTTGAGTTAGAAGTGACAAAAAGACTTTCTTCTAGTCTGTCATCTTTACTCTCCCTACTTGGAGAAGGAGTTGCCCCCGGTTCTTAGTCATATCTTTATAAACATACGTCCATTTGTATGATGAATTGTCACAAGACCTAGTGGCTGTAACTTTGATACCCTAAGGGTAGATTAATTTTGAAAGCGACACGCTGAGAGCCTGGTTTTTCCGGGACTGGCGTGGTGTAAGATGGTGGAGGGATGACTGGGCCTGGTTGGGTCCTGTTCCTTCCTCTGTTATTACTTGCTTGCTTTCCAGCTGGATCTTAAATCTCTTCTCCCAGGACAGCTTCTAGGCCCTAAGTCAACCGGTAGGAATTTGTGTGGTAGGAATAATTGCAGATGGGTGGAGATACAAACTACTCACTTAGTTCCCATTAGAATTTTTCCCTGCTGAAAGCAAACAAACAAAAACGAAATTCTCTGGGGCGCCTGAGTGGCTCAGTCGGTTGAGCATCTGACTTAGGCTCAGGTCATGATCTCACAGTTTGTGAGTTCGAGCCCCGCGTTGGGCTCTGTGATGACAGCTTGGAGCTGGGAACCTGCTTCAGATTCTGTGTCTCCCTTTCTCTCTGCCCCTCCCCCGCTCTCTCTTGCATGTGCACGCATGTGCTCTCTCTCTTTCTCTTTTTCTCCCTAAAAAATAAATAACCATTAAAGAAAAAATTAAAAAACAAACAGAATCCTCTAAACCATTATAATTTTATTGGAATTGAATTATCCCTGTTGAAGAAGTTTTCTCACATGGCTCTAACTTAACTTCTTCTGAATGATCAGGATTTTTCTCTTTTTCCTGAGGCTGTATCAGGTTATTTCTTTGGTAATTCAGTGACTATTTATTGTATATTTATGGCATATAAGGAACTATGTGAGAGAGGCCAGGGAATAACACAGTTTCTTCCTTCTTGAAATTAAGAATCTCAGGGCGCCTGGGTGGCTCAGTCGGTTAAGCGTCTGACTTCGGCTCAGGTCATGATCCCATGGTTCCCAGGGATCGAGCCCTGCATCGGGCTCAGTGCTGACAGCTCAGCCTGGAACCTGCTTCAGATTCTGTGTCTCCCCCTCTCTCTCTCCCCCTCCCCTGCTCACCCTGTCTCTCTCTGTCTGTCAAAAATGAATAAATGTAAAAACAATTTTAAAAAATTGGAAAAAAAATCTTAAAAAAAAATCTCAGGGGACACCTGGGTGGCCCAGTTGGTTAAGCATCTGACTTGGCTCAGGTCATGATCTCACAGTTCATGAGTTCAAGCCCTGCATCGGGCTCTGTGCTGACAGCTCAGAGCCTGGAGCCTGCTTCGGATTCTGTGTCTCCCTCTCTCTCTGCCCCTCCCCTGCTCTCTCTCTCTCTCTCTCTCTCTCAAAAATAAATAAACATTAAAACAAAAAAAGAAAAAAGAATCTCATGAGGTAGGGTGCCTGGCTGGCTCAGTCTGTAGAGCATGTGACTCTCAATCTCAGGGTCATGAGTTTAAGCTCCATGTTGGGCGGGGAACCTACTTAAAAAAGAAAAAAAAAAAAAAGAATCTCATGGAGGGTGCAGATCAACATGGGTGCATATATATGTCTATAATATTATTAACTCCCCACCTTCCCAAGTATTTTGTTTCAATTAAGGAACAAAATATCATGTGAATTCAGAAGATGGGGGGGGGGCGTATAGGGCTGGGGAGGAAACTCTGAAGCCGTTATGAAAGAGGATGCCATTTGGTATAACATATGCCATGGTAAGCAGGTTCCTTCATCCTTTAAAGGCAGTGGATGACCTTTGGGAGGTTTTGTGGTGTGGCATTTCATGATCCCAAGAAGTTAATCTTTCAAAGGGGTTTATTTATTTTGAGAGAGAGGGAGAGAGAGAAAGAGAGTCAGAGAGAGGGAAGAAAAGAATCCCAAGCAGGCTCTTTGCTGACCTTGCAGAGCCTGATGCGGGGCTCCAATTCACAAATTGCGAGATCATGACCTGAGCTGAAGTCAAGTCAGATGCTCAACAGACGGAGCCACCCAGGTGCCCCTCAAAGGGGTTAGGATGCAAATAGGAGGGAGGGGGGTTGCTGTGATACACTGAGGGGAGGACACCAAGGAGGTGGACATTGGGGTTGATAGCTTGGGAATATCTTGGCTCTGTTGAAGAATTAGATGGAATTATGTCATAGCTCACTTCATGGTTTTAATATTTAAGATTCTGCTGCCAGAAGCTGAGCTCACTCTTCTTTTGGGTGTAACTGTGATCGAAAGAACTTGGGCGTGAAAGATTCTTTCCTTTCGTATTTACAGTATCAGTTTCTAGTTTAGGAGCTTAGCTGATACCTGCGGAAATTGCTTCTGATTGTGACCCGCTTCCCTCTGCTGTGTCTTTTGTGCTTTTCCTAGTTATTTTCCCTTCAAGATAAAAGGACGTGTGTAGACCAGATTTCATTCTTTTGGGTCAGTTTGTGAGGGATGGCCCCTCCTTTAATTTGTGGATAGGTGCTGGTCTGTGTATTTTGTGCAATTAGGGCTAGAGGCTTGGACAGTTACTGCCGTGCTCTCCCTGCTCTGTGTTTCTGCTTCTGATTTTTTATTTCAGTTTGTGATTCACAGGCAGAGATGAATGACTGAGAAATGTTGCAGCTGAGTGGGTGTGTTTGTTTCCTATCCCTGCTGTAGCAAAGTCGCATGGATTTGATGGCTTCCAATAACATACATTTGTTATCTTACAGTTCTGAAGGTCAGAAGTCAGACACGGGTCTCACTGTACTAAAGTCAAGGCTTTTGACAGGGCTGCATTCCTCCTGGAAACTCTAGGGGAGCTTCCTTGCCTTTTCCAGCTTGAAGAGGCTGCCCCCATTCCTTGGCTCGTGGCCCACCCCACCTTCAGAACCAGCAATGGTGGGTCGAGTCCTACTTACACTGTGGTGGATAACTCTTAATTTTCAGTTTTTTAAAAAAATAGAACCTCTGCACAGAGAATTTTGCACAGTGTTTAATTCCCCAGTCATTCCTGCATGTTCAAAATAAATGTCATCACGTTTTTGGGGACAGCTGACTTATAATTAATTAAAAAATAATTTTTTTTCCATGTATATGTGTATACATATCATATTATCATGTATCTCATTGTCTGATGATGGGGAAGAGGGAAGGAGTGAGCCTGGTGCTTTCAACCACAGGGGCAGGCATTGGATTGAAACTCTGGAGTGGGTCATGAAGAGTAGAAGTAACTTCACCGTGACAAAAACATGTAAACCACTCATGATTCTCCACTTTTCACACTTTATTCTGAAGCCATATACTTCAGTTAATGTGATTTGGTGGTTTTCTCTCAGTGTTATTTGTCAGGATGTTATTAAGAAGAAATACCCAACACAATGTTGAAGCGTATTTGGGAACGAAATGAGTAGCCAAACAAAAAGTGAAATTTAAAAAGTCTTATTGTATGAAAATTGAAGAAGGTCAGAGGTTAGTTAAGAGAGTGTTGGCCTTTGGAATTTTATTTTAGGAAATCAAATATTATTGGGCCAGATTCTAGATTTAATGTTCATTGCATTCTACTGCTGATGTAAGAACCTGGATAGCATAATTGTCACATGAATATAAAAGTTGATGTATTATAATTGTACAATTCATGTTCAATTTACTTGGAGCTATGAGAGACGTCACTTCCAAGAAATCTCTACTTATATTTTTAGGAAGGAGTTATATATGAGTCAAGGATTTTTTAAGAAAAAACTTCTTAAAAATGTTTTTATTTATTTTGAGAGAGAGAGGGCACGAGAGAGAGGGAGAGAGCATGCACACATGTGAGTTGGGGAGGGGCAGAGAGAGAGAGAGAGAGAGGAGAGAGAGAATCCCAAGCAGGCTCTGTGCTGTCAGTGCAGAGCCCGATGCGGGACTCGATTCCATGAACTGTGAGATCATGACCTGAGCCGAAATCAAGAGTCTGACACTTAACTGACTGAGCCACCCAAGTGCCCCGCTTGTTAATTTTATGGACAGGATTTCTTCTTATCTCCTCCCCACTCATTATTATATAGACAATGCAGTTGTCATTGAATCATATTTAGGAATTTTAGAATGATAATATTTAGAACAATTTTTAGAAAATATACATTTCTGAAATACTCAGATTGCCATTAGAATAAAAGGAGGGTTTTGTCATAGACGAATAAGACGTCAGTTTAATAAGCTATGAGCTTAGCCACTGCCTAAATCTTTCATTGTCTTCTGATAAATTTGACTGGCCTTTATTTTCAAGGAGAAACTTATCTTCATGGAAACAGTTAAGTTGGAAGAGGGCCAAGAGATAAAGTCTAGGAATCCTAAGCTCATATATAAGGAGAATTTTGCGTTTCTTTTATTACTGATAATCCTTACTGATCTGAGTACTGAGTCCTATAAGTTTGTCACACCTCTTCCTTTTCATGTCCCCTAAACAGCCATCATACAGGCAGTTGGGACATGCGCATTTAAGGTGGCCTAATGCTGGACATTTATTCCTTCAGTTTCTTTATCTGACAGCATATAGAAGAAAGAAGGAAAATCTTATGATACAACAAACAAGAATGACATTAGTTAAAGGAACGATGAATCTGGCATGTAGTAGGTGCTTAATAAACAAGTTTTAAAGGAATGAATCAAATAACTTGTTTGTATATGTGGCTAAAGTTTTTATGGGGCAGATTTCCTCTTTCTCTCTCCTGCTTTAGGAAAGGTGTTTATATTGTGTCTAAAAGAAAGAGAAACCTATCTTTAACGTTTAGAACTATAAATCATAAGCTTAAAAATAAGACTAGCTCAGTGTTATCCTAAGAACTGCAGAGAGAGATCCTGTGCCTACTCTTCCAGGATTTAAAAGATGTCTCTTTACTGTGTTTGGCTTAAGGGTTTTTGTTTTGTTATTTGATCCTTTAATTTCTATCTTGACCTTTTATATAATGAGACCATATAATATTCTTTAAAATAATGTTCTTAAAAAATTTTGGGGTCAGAGAGTAAAGTAAAAATTGATAGAGGGGCACCTGGATGGCTCATTTGGTTAAGAGGCCAACTTTGGCTCAGGTCATGATCTCGCGGTTGGTGAGTTCGAGCCCCGCGTCGGGGCCTGTGCTGACAGCTCAGAGCCTGGAGCCTGCTTCTGATTCTGTGTCTCCTTCTCTCTCTGCCCCTCTCCCGCTCATTCTATCTCTCCCTCCCTCTCTCTCTTTCTCTCTCTCTCTCAAAAATGAATAAACAGTAAAAAAATGAAAAAAGAAATTGATAGAAACTATGGAATTTCTGCCCCCACTCAAAATCACAAATGCAAGTACATAATTCTTCTCAGAACTTAAAGAAGTTTATAAAGTCACTAAAACTTTCCCAGATATGTAGCAAAATATAAACTTTTGTTCATTTATTCATTTTATTCATATTTGTCCATTTGTTTCCATGGCTTTTTAGGTTTATAGGATTATCTGAGAGAATGCTACCTTTGGTTTTTTGTTTTTTAATTTTTTTGGAGAGGGAGAGAGAGAGGGACAATGCATGGGTGCCTACCAGTGTGAGCAGGGGAGGGGCGGAGAGAGAGGCGGGAGAGAGAGAATCTTAAGCACGCTCCATACTCAGCTTGGAACCCACTCCAGGGCTGGATCTCATGACCCTGAAATCATGACCTAGACCCTGAGATCAAGACCTGAGCTGATATCCAAGAGTCAGATGCTTAACCAACACCCAGGCACTCCACCTTTGTTTGTTTTTAAACAAAATATTATGTACATATGTTTAAAAGTCAAACATTTCATTGCATAGAAATTATGCCCTGTTGCCAGGGAGGGGACATCCCCATCGTTAGATGATTAAAAAATTTTTTTGTTTGTGTGCATATGGTAACATGTATATATGTTCATATTGCCTATTTTTCATAAATACAAGATCATATTATTTATATTGTTTTATAGTCCCCCCTCTGGGTATAGATATTCAGTCTTTTTCCATGCCAGTATTAATAGATCTAGCGTATTTTTTTAAACCACGATTTCACCTGTTATTTAGCATGGACATATTTCTATAGACATACTAACATTATTTGTAGATTGACTTTTATAGTTAACAAGGTTGGTGGCAGAAATAAGAGGAGGATAAGGAGGACTGGTTGGAATGACATGTCAGTTGTTAGAACTCCCCTTTGTTCCTTTTTTCAGAGAGTAGTTGTGTACGGCTGGGGGAGGCATACATTTTCAACAGGGGGTTGTTGGCCAAGAAATAGGCCTCCACCCAACAGAACACCCACTGTGATGATTTACAATGTTTGAATCTCAGCAAAAATACCACTTGTATTCTGAATTCCTTTGTTTCAACTACATAACTCAATAGAAAGAAAGTTTCCTACAATTGAAAAGAATAGACAGTGTTTAGAGGCCAAGTTTTGCCTTTTAAGGCTGAATGTGCTTTATTTTAAGCTGTTCTTTCTTCTCAAGAAGCCTGATATAAACAAGAGAAGGGCTCTCTGGTATTTCTATGCAAAGCATCAGTAATACTGTTTCTTCTTAAAGAAGATAGATAAATACTTCTGTTTATCTACTGAGTGCCCATTGCTGTAGCACCTGAGGAGCTCTGTGTTTCTGACGGTGCATCCTGTTGGTGAGTGGACGTAGCTTGCCTGGGTTCGAATCTCTGCTTCGACTCTTACTGGCTATGAAACCTCAGACAAGTTTATTGACTCTGTCTCCTTGTTTGTCAAGTGGAGGACCCTCAGAGTACTAGCTCATGGCTGCAGGGAGGATAAGGCAAGTGAAAAAACAACCCAGAGAACGGGGGCGGATATTTGCAAGTCATATACAGTAGTCCCCCCGCATCCATGGTTTTTCCTTGTGATGTTTTAATCACCCATGGTCACCCGTGGTCTAGAAACAGATGATCCTCCTTCCAGCTTATGCTGGGAGGCCGATAGTAGCCTAATCCTGTGTCCCAGTGCCTGTGGCATCCACCTCACTTCGTGTCATCATGTAGATAGTTTATCATCTCACATCATCACAAGAAGGAGGGTGACTACAGTATAAGAAGATACTTTGAGAGAGTGAGACCACATTCATATAACTTTTATTATGCTGTCATAAATGTTCTAGTTTATTATTGCTTATTGTTAATCTCTTACTGTGCCTAATTTATAAATTAAAGTTTACCATGGATATGTACCTATAGGGTAAAACAGAGTATATACAAGGTTCAGGCATCCATTAGGGGTCTTGCAATGTATCCCTTACAGATAAAAGGAGACTCCTGTATTTGAGAAGGATCTAATGTCCAGAACACATAAAGAATTCTTACAGCTCAACAATAAAATGACAAATAGCCCAATTGAAGAATGGGCAAAGATTTGAATGGATGTTTCTCCAAAGATATACAAGGCCAGTGGACCTGTAAAAAGGTGCTGGAGATCATTAGTCTTTAGGGAAAGGCCTCAAAATCACAGTGAGATGCTATTTCGCACTCATTAGGATGGATATAAGAAAAACTATGGAAAAGAACAGTGTTGACAAGGATGTGGAGAAATTGGAACTGTCATACCTTACTGGGTAAATGTAAAATAGGGGCAGTGGTTTTGGAAAACAGTTTGTGCCGGAAAAAGTTAGGTGTTGACTTATCATCTAACCCAGCAATTCCCTTCTAAGTTGTATCCGCAAGAAAATTGAGAACTATGTCCACACAAGAGCTTGTACATGGACGTTCATTAGCAGTGCTGTTCCTTTTTTTTTTCTTTTAATGTTTATTTTTGAGAGAGAGAGACATAGAGAGAGAGAGTGAGAGTGTGTGAGTGGAGAAGGGGCAGAAAGAGAGGGAGACACAGAATCTGAAGCAGGCTCCGGACTCACAAGGTCCAATGGGGGATTTGAACTCATGAACTGCAAAGTCATGAAGTTGGATGCTTAATTGAGGGAGTCACCAAGGCGCCCTGCAGCACTATTCCTTATAGGCAAGAAGTGGAAACAACTAAGATTCCCCTCAGCTGATGAATAGATACAAAAATGTGGTCTCTCCATACAATGGAACACTATTCAGCTATAAATAAAATGCAGCATTGATACAAGTTACAACATGTGTGAACTTTGAAAACATAATGCTAAGTGAAAGAACCCTGGCTTTGGGGTGCCTGGATGGCTCAGTCAGATAAGCATCCGACTTCCGCTGGGGTCATGATCTCACCGCGTCTGGCTCTGTGCTGACAGCTCACAACCTGGAGCATGCTTCAGATTCTGTGTCTCCCTCTCTCTCTGGCCTGCCCCCGCGCGTACTGTCTCTCTCTCTCAAAAAATGAATAAATGTTAAAAAAAAAAAAAAAAAAGTAAAGCCTGGCTTGGAAGGCCAGACCCCATATGATGCTATTTATATGGAATGTCCAGAATAGGAAGATCCATAGAAGGTCGAATTGTGGGTGCCTAGGACTCAGGGGAGTGTCGGGATGGGGAATAACTGTTAACGGGTACAGGGTTTTGGGGGTAATGAAAATGTTCTGGAATTAGTGATGATCACTATACAACTTTCTGAATATACTAAAAACCGCTGCATTACAGCATGTGAATTATATCTCAATTGACAAAAAACAAGACAGTGTGTAGGAAATGGTACCTTGCTTTCATGGTAGGAACTCTGCACACATTAGCTTCTTCTTTTCTTCAAAACACACAAATACTAGCAATTTAGTGCTTGTAAAATGTAAAGGTCTGTGGTTGTGAACAGGTTTTGTGATGGGAAGCCTTAGAATTACTGTGGGTATATGTGGTTTTCCCATTTGTTTATCTTCTTAGGGTAAAACATGGTACCTCTTGACAGGTCATATGGCATTTATAGATTTCGTTTTCGTTTTTATTCTCTTTCCTTTGATTTATCTGACTAGATGCACTCAGCTTCTGTGATGGAGAGAAAGCAAAGAAGGCAGGACTAGGACAATCTAGAGGAATCCCTCAGTATTGGTGAAATTTCCCTTTCAGTGTTTTCTCCTACAGTTAATTGAACAAGGGGCTTTTCTTCTGGCAAGAGCTACATAGCTCGAGACTCATGGTAGTGTAGTATGCTGGCATAATCGCACTTGGCCGATTTTTCAAAATATTTTATATAAAATACATGTAAAAATGGACTCTTCAGTCAGTTACCTGAAATAACATTTGGACCGTGTTTGCTAAATATGTCGACCATATCCTAAACACTGTGATCCTTTAAGAACTATTAATAGATGAGATTTGGGGGCATTTCATGGTTTTAAGGATTAAATGGTAGATACGCAAGTGTATAAACTTTAATAAATTATACTTTGTAGCAGTTAGAATATTTGATTATGGCTAAGGAAATGCACATTATCTGCCTATTATAGGATCTAAAATTGAGCTTTAACTTTCATTTCTGGCTTTACTCCTTCAATCTTAAAGGGTATTCTAATTTCATTGTTATCAGTACCAGGACAGGAAGATCATTTCAGTTTCTTTGTAGCTGAGTATCATGCGGAGGCCCCCACCCCCACTCTTTGTATGGATGTTAGACTCTTTGTATGGATATTAGACTTGTCTTTGGTTATATCTCTGCCCCCTGTCTGCCTTTGCCTGGCTACCAGTTTGCAGCTTTGATCTTTGATAAAGCTCTTAGTTACACTGACTCTTTCCTCATGGGGACTCACCTGCTTGTCCTACCAGTTGGATGTTTTGGTCTTGCTTGCTGGTTGGAGCATGTCCCTTGATGGCCTTAATGTATTTCGTAGCTCTTGTCAAGGGGCTGCCCAGGGTCACCCTTCTGTTCTAGTGCACAGGCTGGTTTCTGCATGACAGGGTTTTTTTTTTTTTTTTTTTTTAAGTTTATTTATTTTGAGAGAGAGGGGGAGGGGCAGAGAGAGAGGGAGAGTGAGAATCCCAAGCAGGACTCTGCACAGAGTCCGAGGCAGGGACTCTATCTCACGAACTTGAGATCATGACTTGAGCCAAAATCAGGAGTCTGACACTTAACTGAGTGACCCATGCAGGCACCCCTGCACGGCAGTTTTAAGGCATGCCTCCCTGCCCCAAAGAGTAGCAATGTTTTGATAAATTGTATGCCTAATATGAGTATTAATACTAAAATCTTATTTATATGTGAATATATATAGTTTTAGTGTTTGATACCCAGTGTCATTCCGATTTGATTTTTTCTAGAATGATCTTTATATCCTAAACATTTATATCATTTATTTTCTTTACTTCTTATTTTTTAAAATGCTTTTTTATTTATAAGAGGGAGAGAAAGAGAGAGAGAGGGCATGAGCTGGGGAGGGGCAGAGAGAGGGAGACCGAGGATTCCAAGCGGGCTCTGCTGAGAGCAGAGAGCTCTGTGTGGGGCTCGATCTTACAAACCGTGAGATCGTGACCTGAGGCGAAGTCAGACGCTTAACCGACTGAGCCACCCAGGCCCCCCTACTTCTTATTATTGAGAAGAAAATCATTTAATCAGTCTCACAATTTACACATTAAAGTATTAGGTACACAATTGACGTAAGTGTCTGTGGTCAAATTCTCTTATTAAAATTTCATTTTTAGGAAATGAAAAATTTACCGCAGTAAAGATGGTCTAGTTTAATTGCTTGATTTACAAAATGAATAAGCATACTAATATTAATGATACTGTACTCCAAGCTACAGAAAGAATGTGTGTCTCCTATTTGTTACAATGAGTGGAATGGCCAAAGCTATAGTGTTTCAGATTCACTGACTATTACATCTTGTACTGCACCACCTAACATTTCTTTTTTTCTGGGCAAGTAATTAATATACCTGTGCTTACACGTATAATTGAGTTTGTCGTATTCTACCCCTATGCATTCACATGCATCTGTCAAGTTAAACGCTGTGCCGTGGCACAATTATGTGTTTATGCATAAGCCTGTATGATGTTGGACTTCAGTCTCGGTGTGTGTGAACGTGGGTGGGAAGACTGATCCATATATTTCTTTCCTCCTTCAGTGCCATGCACAGTTTATTTTTTTGGTTAGTTGCTGCTAACACTGCTGTGGGGCTGCTCCCCGTGTGTGGCTTCACCTCCTAACCCACACTGTCTGCTCCCAGACCCCCAGACCCCCTCCGTCTCAGGTTGCAAGTCAGTGTGGCGTCTAGTGGAACTGTGGCTGGGCCTGGCTGCTTTACGTTGGCTTCCTCTCGCCCTTATTAGGGTTTCTTGATTCTCCCGTCAGTGGGTCTCTGATTTCTTCATCCACAAATAATCTTGTGCAGAGTCACGATCTCCTTGCCTTTACAAATCAACCACGCTCTGGAGAGGGAAGTGATTATTCATCAGAACTCTAAACACCAGGATAAAATGTTCCTATTTAGATGAATCAGGGGTCAATTTAGTTTTCTAATGAGCTTTAGAATTGCTCTGCCTTGAGGGACTATTTTTATAACAGCTTTTCTTCTTTTTAATGTTCCTAGAAGTCAAATTTTGATTCTTTGTCAATAATTAAAGGATCTTCAAATACGTGAAAAAGAGGAAATGAGAAAGAAAATCTGTGAGTCATCTTGATGATCACGGTTTTAAAATTTTGCAGAAGGATGAAAAAGCCATAGATATAACAGAATCTTTTTTTTTTTTTTTTTTAATTGAAGTTGACAAGTTAGCGGTCTAGAATGAATTATGGTCAATGCATAGTTTGTGAAGGCCTAATGAACACATTAAATAAAATCATTCAAACTTTTTTTTTTTTTAATTGACATCCTGTTTTGGGAGCTGCATATAGTATGGCAAACAAAGGAGACCTTTCTGCCCTCATGGACTTATACAAAGTGATATGTAATCAAATTGAGGTAAGTACTAGGGAGCAAAAGAAAACAGGATGCTTTGAGAGACTGAAAGTCTGGAAGTCTGTTCTGAAGAAAAGATGTTTAAGTTTTTTATTTTTATTACATTTATTTATTTTTTGAGAGACGTAGAGAGACAAGTTGGGGAGGGGCAGAGAGAGAAGGAGAGACAAGTTAGGGAGGGGCAGAGAGAGAAGGAGACACAGAATCCGTAGCAGGCTCCAGGCTCTGAGCTGTCACCACAGAGCCCGACATGGGGCTCGAATTCACAAACCATGAGATTATGACCTGAGCCGAAGTCAGATGCTTAACCAACTGTGCCACCCAGGTGCTCCCTGAAGAAAAGATGTTTAAATGAGACCTGAGATAGCTATAGGAATTAAGCAGGTTGAGAATGGGGTGAAGAGTACTGTAGGCAGGCATAACAGCATGAGCAAATATCCTGGGGCAGGAAGGGCTGGGTATTTCTGATAACACAAAGGCCAGTGTAGCTGGAGCAATTGAGAGGAAGGGAAGAGCGTTGCAAGATAGGACTTGGCTTAGGTAAGGAAGGGTCAGATGATTCTGAGCTTTGTAAACCTTGTTTATTTAACTGTTCCAAAGTTCATTGTCAAGCTGGCTACCAATAAGGAAGTGCATTAGAAAGGAACAGGAGCAGAAGTGTTAGTTTTTTGGCTCACTGTTACTGGAGTCCAAGGAAGATGATAGTAGCTCAATTGGGGGGATGACTGGGAGATGAAGAGTTGCGGCTGGAGTCAAGGCACATGTTGGAATTGGAACCAGCAGAAGTTGGTGGTAGATTGGTTTTAGAGTCCTGACATGAACAAGTGAGTAGATGAAAGTGTTGGGTACTGAATTAGGAAAGATTGGAGATCTTGAGAGATCTTGGTCCTCTTGAGAGAGGACCAGCAGTTCAGTTTTCGATGTGTTAAGTTTGAAATGAGTCTGTGAGCTATCTCAGTGGAGATGTCAGGTAGATGGTTGGATACATGCTATGTTTTAGTTTTGTTTTTTAATCTCTTGCTGCATGGCATATTACTCTGAAATGTAGCAGCAAATTTACATTAGTAATCTATTGCTATATAACAAATTACACCAACCTTTAGCAGCTTAAAACAGTGAGTATTCATTATCTCATGCAATTTATTATCTCATGGAATTTGGGAGTGGCTTTACCAGGTGATTCTGGTCCAGGGTCTCTCATGAGGCTGTAATCAAGGTGTTGGCCAAGGCTAAACTGAAGGCTTGACTGAGGCTAGAAGATCTGGTTCCAAGATGGTTTATGAACGTGGCTTTTGGCAGAAGGCCTTGGTTCCTTCCTGGTTGTTGGTGGGAGGCCATAGTGCCTCATCATTGGACCTCTCCGTAGGGATGCTTGAGTGTCTTTATGACATGGCAGCTGGCTTCTTCTAGAGCAAGTGATATGAGAGAGTGCAAGGAGGAACCTGCAATGCCTTTTGTATAGTCTTAGAAACCCTACATTGTCACCTCTGTCATGTTTTGTTTGTGGAAAGTAAGTTACCAAATCTAGCTGCCATTAAAGGGGAGGGGAATTAAGCTCTACCTCTCGAATGGAAGACTAACAAGTAATTTATGAATGTATTTTGAAACCAGTACATGTGGTTTTGTAATTTAGTAGAGAGGTTTGGGTTAGAGATACAACACGGGGGCTTTTGCACGTGGATGGCATTTGAAACTGTGAGAGTAGATTAGAAACTACTTGCCAAGAGTGATTAAATTGAGATGTGGCCCAGGACTGATCTCTTAGGAAATGTGGCATTTAGAGGACCTGGTGTGGATGAGTATAGGAGAAGAAGGGAATTAAATCTGCAAAGACAAGGGAAGAGACTTTTGAGAGGCAGGGAGCGGTCTACCGGGTGGAACGCTACTGAGATGTCTACTTGACTTCGCTTTTTTTTTAAGTTTATTTTTTTGTGTTAATTTTTTATATTTTATTTATTTTTGAGAGTGAGAATGTGTGCAGGAGCGGGGGAGGGACATCGAGAGAGAGGGGAACAGAAGAGCTGAAGTGGGCTCTGTGCTGACAGCAGCGAGCCCAATGTGGGGCTCAAACTCACAAACTGTGAGATCATGACCTGAGCTGATGTCAGATGCTCAACCAACTGAGCCACCCAGGTGCCCCTAAAGTTTATTTATTTTTGAGGGAGGCAGGGAGGGAGGGAGGGAGGGGGAGGGGGAGAACGAACATGCATGCGTATGAGTGTAGGGGAGGGAAAGAGAGAATCCCAAGCAGGCTCTGCGCTCTCAGTGTGGAGCCCGATGCTGGGCTCGAACTCACCAATGGTGAGATCATGACCTGAGCTGAATTCGAGTTGGATATTTTACCAACTGAGCCACCCAGACACCCCTATTTGACTTTACTTTTAAGAATTTGTTCTTTGAATGAATGGATGGATGGATGAGTAAATAAATGAGTCATGCATATGTACACAATTTTAACTCTATATATGTTTGTTACAGAAATATGTTTTACGTTTTATAAACTTAAAAAAAGGAAATGACACTAAGAATGTACAACAGGGTGATAGTGGGAAATATATTATTGAATGTCCAGTCAATAAAATACCTATGGAGTTTAAAAGTGACATTATAAAGGAGTATGTACTATAATGGAAACATGCTCATAATGTCTTTTAAGTAAAAGCAATAAAATACTGTTTTTTTTTTCATTCCATTTCATAAAAAATAAAACAGACACAAATGTCTATGAGGGTGGACACAAACATGTTAACAGTGATTGCCTCTGGGTGGAGGGAAATGGGTTTACATTTTCTTCCTTTTGCTTATCTAAATGTTCCTTAATAAATGTGGATTGCTTTTGTAGTAAAATGTTTTCAAATATCCTCCCAAGGCAAAGCAAACTAATTAAACTAGTCCTTATACTAACGATACTTAAAACTTGATTGAGGAAAGTTGTGGCACCAAACTCTGCTCTGAACTTGGAAGCCAAGGCAAGGTGATTGAGTGGATGAAATAGCTCCATTGTCTAGGACAGAAAGGACTCTGAATGCTCGGGACAGCCTGCCTCATTCCTGGTCTCCAGAGTGAGAGGATGTGATATACATTGTCCTCGAGAGAAATTTCACATAAACTACAGACATGTTCCTAAATTTTAGTGAAAGCAGAGGGCATACTTTTAATGTAGGTTCTGTGAAGGCAGCTGTGCAGGCAGAGTGTGGATTTCTATATGTGGCTTAGCTATACGGGCTTTCTAGTGATTTGGTATAACAACGTGGTGAAGTTTGTAGTCTCTTGAAAATATGGTAGTCAACATTCCCTGTTAACTGGAAAGACCAGACTCTCCCCCCGCCCCCCCATCTCTGTGTGACTGAGCACCCTTGGCTCAGTGAGCCTAGTTGGGGTCAAGGAATCTGTGTTCTGGTGAAATTTTCTAGGGGAGTCTGATGTTTAGCTACGTCTGAGAATGTCTGCAGTTTCTTCTTCATCTCCTCTCCTCCTCCTCCTCCTCCTCCTCCTCCTCCCCCTCCTCCTCCTTCTTCTTCTTTTGGATGAGGATGGCAGTCACTTTTTACTGAGCATTGCTCTGAGCCCCTTGCTACATACTTTGATCATATTATCATTTATTCTTACCACAGTCCTTTGAGCGTTGCATTTTTCTGCGCCTTTTATACAAGAGGAAAATCAGAGAGATTGAATGTGTTGTTTAAGGGATAAAGCTACCAAAAAGCAGTTCAGTCGAGTGGTTGGGAGTGCGAGCTCTACCTTGTAGGGTTGTTGGGATTTGTATTGCACACCGGTTATCTGGCCTGTGTCTGCCATACAGCAAGCATTTAATAAATGTTTTATTATGAAAAGATATTATTTGTGGGATAAGGCTCTGGCGGCATCCTCAGTATACTGTCTCCCTAGTCTAATCATCTGGCTTTTAGTGTTACCATGGACACGGGGCTGTTACATTGCAGTCTTGCCAATGTCCCTTTTACAGAGGTAGAATATATAACTCCCATCTTCTACACCGGAAATATTCCTGAATTTCTTCCCTCAGACTTATCTCAGTGGTGCCAGATTGAGTTAGGATTGAGTAAAACTGCAAGGAAGAGAAAACCTACTATTCTTTGTTGTAAGAAATAATTCCTTTTTCTTCAGGAACCTTCGGTCTGTAGACAGGCAATGCAGGGCTGGTTACCTGTTCAGGGAAATTGGCTGCTCCAGCCTTCCTGGAGAGAGGTGGAAGCCAAGGGTAAAATGTTTATGCCAGCTGAATGTGTTAAGTTTTGTCAGGGGGTTGTAGCTCACCTGGAAGTTCCACCCAACACTCTTTGCTCACGATTGGCCCAAACTGGGCCATATGGTTATCATTAGTTGCAAGGGGAAGTGATTGTTATAATTGACCATGTTGTTTCAAGGAAAAAAAAAATGAGATTAGATTTGTAAGCCAAGAGAGGAGAGGGGTGATTGAGTAGATAGCCAGCAGTATCTACCACAAGGAATTTGAGCAGGTGTTTCCCTTGTGACTAAGAGGTCTAGAGGCATGGCCATTGTGAAAGCAGTTTTGATTCTAGAATTCAGAATATCTGCATTTATATCTTAAAGAAAGATATGTTGAAAATATAAGTTTTGAAAGATGAAATTAGAATCCGTTGAAATCCCTCCATTGTCTTCTTGGAGAATGTATGAGTTGAGGCATACTCAACATCTCTTCTTTGGAAAATCAAGTTGAAATGGGAATGAAAAATGTTTATTGCACAAGCTTTTTTATCCCCCAGGTTTTTTATTTTTTATTTTTTTTTGGTGGTGAAATATGCATAACATAAAATGTACCACTGTAACCATTTTTAAAAAAATTTTTTTAACGTTTATTTATCTTTGAGACAGAGAGAGACAGAGCATGAACGGGGGAGGGTCAGAGAGAGAGGGAGACACAGAATCTGAAACAGGCTCCAGGCTCTGAGCGGTCAGCACAGAGCCCAACGTGGGGCTCGAACTCACGGACTGTGAGATCATGACCCAAGCCGAAGTCAGATGCTCAACTGACCGAGCCACCCAGGCGCCCCGCATTGTAACCATTTTTAAGTGAACAGTTCAGTGATACCGAGTGTATTTACCACCATCCATATCCATAATTCTTTTATTCTTGCAGAATGGAAATTCTGTACTGATTAAACAACTCCCAGTTCCCCTCTCCAGAGGTGGTTAGCCTCTGGCAACCACCATTTTATTTTGTCTCTATAAATTTAGCTACTGTAGGTAAATGGAATCATAACAGTATTTCACTTTTTGTGACTGGCTTATTTCACTTAGCAAAATGTTCTTAAGTTGCATCTACTTTTTTTTTCCTTTTTAAAGGCTGAATAATATTTCTGTGTGTGTGTGTGTGTGTGTGTGTGTGTGTGTGTGTGCGCGCACGTGTGTGCATGCACACGGGTGTACATCACATTTTGTTTATCCACTCATCCATCAGTGGACACTTGGGTTACTTACAGTTTTTAGCTATTGTGAATAATGCTTCTATGAGTATGGGTGTGCAGATATTTCTTCAAGATCCTGCTTTCAATTCTTTTGAATAGATTATTGCGTATGCTTTTAGTTACAGTCAGGTTTGCTAGCTTGTGCTTATCTTGAGGGAAGTGCTTAAGCTTTGAAGAAAGATTATCCAAATCTTTTTGTTTGATTCATTCTCTTGCTAACTTCAAGAAATATTTTTCACCATGAATTAGATTTTCTGTAGTTCTAGGATCATGGAAAGGAGGGAGTCATTGTAGTGTTCTCAGCAGACACTGGCCATTGGGTTGTTGTACTGGTTTTAGAGTGTCATTAGGAAGGAAACATAGAAGAGAACAGAGAACATTATCCTTCCCTTGCAAAGCTGTGTTGACTTGCACATGCATTACTCTCTGAGATTCTGGTCTCCTAATTAAGAAATGATTTAACAGTGAGAGGAGCCCAGTGAAGGAAACTTAGAGTGAATGCATTTGGTGTTTTCATAAAACTGACTGAAATGATTAGGGCTCTTGAGTCGAAAATGATGAAAATGGACAGGAGATATAATTACTGGTTATAAAGCCATTTATTTCACTAGAAACATGAACTTGTTCTTCTAATCTTCAACTGAATTAATCTCCAACTAAATTAAATTAATCTAGACTTTTTGATGCTTAAGTGAGACACATTGTAGACAAAGAAAAGGAAGCACTGTTTTACACAGAAGGTGATCCCCAACTTTGCTATACTCAGAGCTAGTATTATCTGAAATTACAAATTTCCAAAAAAGGGAAGTAAACATTAGACCCACAGTAGAGTGTTAAATAAAGATAGTGCTGATTTGAGGCAGGATTTTAATTTTCAACAGCAATTTAGAGGATAAGTAATCATAAAGGATAACATTAGTATGTTGGGGAGGTGGCTTGAATATCAGGTTTCTTGCACTTTTTTGATTCATATTGTGGATTTTATCTCTCTTGTCCAACTCTACCTGAGTAAGCTTTTCAATAAAACAAGTATTAATGGTTCATGTGAATTTTTTACATAGTTATTAGTTATATAAATTGAAAATGAGAGAGTATGCATTTTCCAATATGAGGCTAAGTCTTTAAATTATTTTACTCGTCAATTTTCAGTTTGTACGCTTTTAAGCAAAGGGTGCCATGCTTCATGGGTTGATTTCTTAACTGTGACGTCCATGGGAAGAAATGGTTTTGCCCCTGAGTTTTTAAGGGGAAACATAGTGTTCCTTTCTGGCATGTTCTTCCTGCTTATTATAAATATTTTTCTTGGATAAAGGATTGCATTTTAATGCACTTGCACTTTTGAAAATGTAATTACTAAAATGACTTTTCCTCTTTTTTGTGAATTATGTTACATTTGGTTTTAACTTCTCATGGCTCAATATTAAAGACTCCAAAATGGAAAAAAGAATCAAAAAAGAATACCCTATTTTCTATTTTAAAAATTATATTCATGGTGGATTGTATTTCGTTAAAGTCTATGAACAAAGGACAGTTAACTCTCCATTTTTTTCTCCAGATATATCTATATATCTATATATCTATATATATATATGTGTGTGTGTGTGTGTATATATACACATTTATATACATGTATATATATGCGTATATATACAATATGTGTATATATATGTGTATATATATGTGTATATATACACATATACGTGTATATATATATATGTAAGGGTGTGTGTGTGTATATATATATATACACATATGTGTGTGTGTATATATATATATACATATATACATACATATATATATATATATATACACACACATATATATACACATATACACACACACACCCTTGAGAAAGTCTAGGTGGCTTGGTGTGATCTGTCAGTGACATTTTGGTTTACATTAATCTTCTAGTTTTGTCTTCCCATCTTAATAACTGATCAGCACCCCGGTAATTTTACCTTGAAATACTTGGATTTATTGCAAAAGGTGTATCTTAAATGATGCAACTCCCTTTTCAACAGTGTTTACAGACTGGATAGACTAGATGGGAAGAGGTGTAGTTCTATAGGCACAGTTCTTTTACATGTACTTAATCATCTCTTCAGACTGCAGTGGGAAACTCACTGGAAAGGCAGATGGAAAAGCAAATTGACCTGGAGAGTTTCATTTTTAGAAACGTGTGACCTTAATTGCACCTAGTGTAGGAGCTTGGGGTTTGGTCTCTAAGGGAGCTCTTCTTGTGTGTTGAGTGTTGGCACCTAAAATCTCTTTCCCCCCTCCCTGCCTCCCAGATCCTTCCTGTCTACATATAATTACAGATGGGTCATGTCTCCTTTTTCTCCCCACCCCCCTCCAAGGCAGGCAGACAGACAGACAGACAGACAGACAGACAGACCTTCTCTCAGCCCAGTTTATTTTTATAGTTGACATGTTCTGTTCCCTTCCTACTTGTTTACATTAAAGTGGAGAACAGCACACCTTTGCAGAAGGCATGTTTTAAAGAAAAAAATGGCACAAAAGTATTATTTATTACAGAAATTTGAAAATATAGCTCATAAAAATAGCCTGTAAGAATCTCTCAGTATCTTAGAAATAAACTGTGCTAATATTTTACCTCTTGTCTTTCTAGTCATGTATGCATACAATATATAAACTAAACACTGTATACTCTTTAATGATCTACTTTTTTATTCCTTAATATATTGTGAAAATCCTTCCATATCTTTACATCTCCTTTCTTAATATAATTTTTTAAGATTTTATTTTTAATCTCTACACCCAACATGGGGCTCAAATTCACAGTCTCAAGGTCAAGAGTCACATGCTCCACCAATTGAAGCCAGCCAGGGGCCCCCTTAATATCATTTCTAATGGTTGTATTTATACCTGAAAATGTACTTTTGAATAATCCCTATGGATGGATATTTAGATTGTTTAGAGGCTTTCTTTTTCAATTATGATGAGTACTTTGAAGAACATCATTTTATTTTTGTTTAAAAAATTTATTTTAACGTTTATTTATTTTTGAGATAGAGAGACAGAGCGCGAGCAGAGGAGGGGCAGAGTCAGAGGGAGATAAAGAATCTGAAGCAGGCTCCAGGCTTCTTGCTGTCAGCACACAGCCCAACGTGGGGCTCCAACTCACGAACTGTGAAATCATGACCTGAGCTGAAGTCGGATGCTTAACCAACTGAGCCCCCCCCAGTCTTCCCTCCTTTTATTAAAAAAAATTTATTTCAGTAATCTCTACACCCGACATAGGCTTGAACTTAAGACCCCAAGATCAAGAGTCGCACTTTTCTCCGACTGAGCCAGCCAGAAGCCCCTGAAAAATACCCTTTTAAATATATCTAAATGTGTAGGAGTCCTTAAGATAAATTTCCAGAGTTTGTGGGTCAACAGTCACATAATTTTAAAATATGTTGGTAGGTGTTGCTTCAGGAAACTTGTAATAAGATACATGTCTGCCAGCCCAAAGCCAGCTTCCCTGCTTCCTCACTGTATTGGATGCCAGCTGGTTCCTGGTGGTCAGATTCACTATATTTCTTCAGGCATCCTTTCTCTAGCTCCTTTGGTGCTTTAACACAGTTAAGTGTGCATTTTCTTCTGAAAACTGGAGCTCCTGGGATAGTCACCTACAGGGGACTTCTCCTCACTGCTCTGGTCTTGCATTGTCACAGGCTTGCTTAACGTCTTCACCTGAATATCCTGCTAACCCCTGATTCGTTAGGTGCAGAGAACGTCCTTTCTTCCCTAAGCAGTTTCTCTTCCTATGCTTCTATATTTCTGTTTCTTCTTTTTTTAAATGGAGAGGCACTTCCATCCTTCGTGTTGCCTCAAAGCTTGGGACTTATTTTGGTTTCTCTTCTCCTTCATTGCCCTTCAGTAATTCAGTAGTCAAGTCATGGTAACCTTACCTGTATGATTCAGTACCTCTTTCATCCATCCCTTCCCTTCTAATTTCATTGCTGCTTCGCTGCTTCTGGCTTTCAGATGTCCAGCATGGGCGATTGTAGTAAGCCTCACTTTGGCTTCCTTTCTTCTAGCCTCCCTCGCTATGAATCCATTTTTCATATTAAACTCACTATAGCGCACTTCTGATCATGTTACTCTTTTGCTCAGAAAAAGTCAGTGGCCCACATTGTTTAAACTCTTAGCTTGGTATTAAAAATCCTCCACAATCTAGCTGCAGCCCATTTGAGAAATTCAATGAATGGCATTGCAGCTCTGATCAAACATTGGTCTGCCAGAGACGCTTCTCAGAGTTTTGTGTGTATGTCCTGTTCTTTATGCCTTGAGGACTTTGTGTGTTCTCTATTTCACAGATGTCCCAACAGTGTTTACATGCTTCAAAGATATCCATTCAAATGCAGCTTATTCCTTGCACACTCACCCCCATCAAAAAGAAATATTTTTCCTCTGCATTTATGAATGTATCTGTCCCTAACGTATTAGTTATAACTGTTTACCTGTTAACTTATGTACTTGTCTTATCCTCTCCCCATCACCACCCTTCCGATAGCTCCATGAAAGTACCCCTGAATCTCTTTGGGGACCGACATAGTAGATGCTTCCTCAAATACTATCTGGTGGTTGTAAATGTCTCTTTTTTTTTTTGTTTTCCACAAAATAGATGAACAACTAATTTTCATTAAAAGGAAAGGTAGTAGGAAGATTTTAAGTGATGACAAATCAGCAGCTTAAGCTAATTTGTGCACAGTTGGTAATCTTTGCTTTACTTTTGCTCAGTAGCATTAACTCCCAGGGTTTAAAAGTAGGTTATGAGGGATATCGATTGTCCTGCTGTGAGGGTTGTAATGAAGGCAAGCTTCTCAACCCTGCCATGCACATTGGCATTCATTAAACAATCATTATTAGCCAGCAGGCTCAAAAACAGTTCATACAGCCAGTGCTGTAGGCTTGGTAAACTCTAGTTCTCTGTCCTTCGGAAGGACGTGAAGGTTTTGGTTGAATTGAATGCAGCAGTATTCCAGGGCTGTGCCGTGCGGTGTGATGGCTGCTGTGCACTTGAACTGTGATCAGTCCGAGTGTAGATGTGCTATAAATGTAAAATACACACCAGATTTCACAAAATGTAGTAAGAAAAAGAGAGTGTAAAGTATCAGTAGTTTAAAAAATATTGAGTATAGGGGCGCCTGGGTGGCTCAGTCGGTTAAGTGACCAACTTTGGCTCAGGTCATGATCTCACGGTCCGTGAGTTCGAGCCCCGCGTCAGGCTCTGTGCGGACAGCTCAGAGCCTGGAGCCTGCTTCGGATTCTGTGTCTCCCTCTCTCTCTGACCCTCCCCCATTCATGCTCTGTCTCTCTCTGTCTCAAAAATAAATAAACATTTAAAAAAATATTGAGTATATGTCAAAATGATAATATTTTGCTTGTATATAGGGTAAAGAACACATATTACTAAATTAATTTTCCCTCCTTTTTTTAAGGCTACTGGAAAATTAAAAATTAAAAATTTTTGTATTGTATAGCTTGCATTGGCCTTTAAAAAAATTTTTTTTTTTTAGTCTTTATTTATTTTTGAGAGAGAGAGAGAGAGACAGACAGAATGCAAGTGGGGGAGTAACAGGGACTGGAGACACAGAATCTGAAGCAGGCTCCAGGCTCTGAGCTGTCAGCACACAGCCCGATGCGGGGCTCGAACTCATGATCAGTGAATTCATGACCTGAGTTGAAGTCGGGTGCTCAACGGACTGAGCTACCCACCCCTATAGCTTGCATTGTTCTAAAGAGCAGTGCTGATTTAGAGAGAGGATTTAGTTAGACTTACAGTCAGCATTAGGCAAGTAGGATCATCGCAGCCAGTGACTGAACACAGGGCCCTGAGGGATTGAGCTTCCTAGACATACTAGATTTTTATTTATTTTTAAAAAGTTTTTATTTACTTTGAGACATGGAGGGAGGGGGGGGGAGAGACAGAGGGTGTGCGCATGAGTGGGGGAGGTGCAGAGAGAGACGGGGAGAGAGAGAGAGAATCCCAAGCAGGCTCTGCACTGCCAGTGTGGAGCTGATGCGGGGCTCGAACCCACGAACTGAGGTCATGACTTGAGCTGAAATCAAGAGTTGGACACTTAACTGACTGAGCCACCCAGGTGACCCCTACATTTTAATTTTTAATCAGTAGTGGGACAGGTCTGTAAAATATTTTGGCCAGTCCACATTTATTGAATAACACAAAACTCACAGGTTGGAGAGAGTGTTTCTAACCTATTAATTACGCCAATTATCGAGCACAGTAAAAGCACATTTCTCACGTTCATTAAATTAATTAGCAAAGTCTCTGGTGTTAATGGTGATGAAGATAACATAGCTTTGTAGTGGCCACCTCCAGGGTTTAGCCTTTCTAATTAAATTACAGCTTACCTTGTCTGGAGTTGTTATCCTAGGCTGGGATAGCACGAAGCCCCCCAGAGGTTTACATGCTGGAATATGCATGCTCACCCGTGGCCAGCTTTTCCTGTGATTAATAAGCCTCTCCTTTACCTTCTTTCCTTTCTGGACTTCCCTCCTCAACTTTACAGAAGAAAGACATACCACTCATCCTCCCCAAATCTTACTGGGCTTCATTACTGCATTACTATGCCAAACGAGAGTACAGTATTAGAATGCAAAGTAAAGGGCACTCCTTTAAGAATTATTAAAATGGTCAGTGCCTTACTGCTTCCAGAAGCAAGGTTTTGTGCCTGCCTGCCATCTATCCATCCATCCATCCATCCATCCATCCATCCATCCATCATCCCAGAATGAGAATTTTGATGTGAGCTGTTGCCCGTTTGCCCTGGAGACACATGTGAACATGGTGTTTAAATAGAAAACTAAAGTCAAACTTCCTTTGTCAGAAAGTCAGTCTGATTAGTTTGACAATGAGGTCTAGTTTTACCAATTAGGTAGGAGAGACATTTTCTAATAATTGCACGAGCTAAATTTGTGGCTCCTTAACAATGTGCTGGATATTATATCTTTTTAACTATTTAGATTTACCGTACATATTGTCAACCTAAAAAATGTACATGGGAATTCTTTTAGGGGTTCATGAATAAAAATGTTTGAACACTCTGACTTTAACACAGGCACAGGATCATACTTGCTATGTTGAAATCTTTTAAAGTATATTGTAGACATCATACAGGAAGTTTTAAGTAGAGAAAGAAAAGGTGCGGAAAGGCACGCCAGAAGAGAAGTGGTAAAAAGAGAGACTCAAATCATGTTGCGATTGCTTGAGGATGACTACACCCTTGCAACCAGGTGGGCTTTGTGGCTGAGAATTCCAAAATGGTGATCTCAGCCAAGACAGGTCCAGGGAGGGGTGTTGGAAAAGAATATGCAGGGAGGCAAGAGGGAGGGAAGTTTGGATGTTTAAGAAAACAAGATGGGTGGAAGGAGGTGGTTAATGAAAATTAAGAGGAGAGGAAGGGGGGAAGAGTCTCAGCCCCCAGGATTCTCCAAATGAAGGACTCTAGTCAAGAAGGCTGGTAGTTCTGGGCATTTTGGGAATGTTCATTCTGGACTCTAAGGTTGTCTAGACTTCTGCAAGTCTAATCTTGATGAGCTGAAGAGAGTTTTTCTCTGGTTCTGGAATTCCTTGAGGTCACATTGCTCTTTGGGGGTACCTGGGGACTCTTCTGGCATGACCGAATTAAAAGGCAACTCTCAAGCTTCCATGAATTGTTGTCTGGTCTTCATCTCCCTCAAGGTGCTTATATAGACGCTGAAACACACAGAACTAAATGGAAGGAGTTCCAGAGAGGGAAGCCAGACAGTACTGCCACAGCTCTTAATTCATTGGGGTTGTTGGCTTCAGAATGCCTACAGTGATTCACTGATTATTTATTGCTCATTGCTTTTCAGTATATATTTTTGTCTGACTGTAGTGACCCAAAGTTCTAATTATAGAAGACACATGGTCTCCAGTTAAAGTTTTTCTGCCTCAGTTCTATAGAAAATAATAGCATTCCTACAAAGGAGTGTGAGGTCATATTTGGGTGCTGCAAGCATTTTTTTCTTTTTCTTTCTTTCTTTTTTTTTTTTTTTTTTGGATTTTTCCCCACGATTTTTTGTTTGAGAAATACTATTTATTGGGTATTTTTGTTTTATTATATGGATTTATTAGGAATCTAAAAATGAATCTACCAGACTCTCTTAGATTCCTCATACTGTGGGGAAAATGAGTAATTAAAGTCAGAAAATCACTATGTGAATATTTAGCAGTCTTGAAAGGACATGGTTTTGCTCCTATTTTAGAGAGTAGAACTTGTCATGACCAAGTTTGAAGTCAGATCACTGGAATGTTTTTTCCATTCAAGAATTTTTTCCCCCATTCTCATGAACACTCATTTGCATGGATTTTCCTATATCTTGAGATATATGTTTATGAAGATTTCTGTAGACTGTAGAACATAATAGATCTTTAACTGGGATAAAGTGAGGGATTGAATTTCACGGATACTTTGTTTTAAAAAATCTAGCTTTTTAATCACTAAAATTACTAAAAGAATTAGTTTTCTGTTGACTTTTCATGACAGTGACTCATCATCATTATGACTCACTCAGCTCTTCCTAAATAACCTCTCCTTGTACTATGACATTTCAAGTGACTTTAATAAAACTCCTTCACTGCCGGGATGAAAGTCCAAAGTGAAGTGTTTGTATTTGAAGCTTACAATTTCTGCGCCCATAAATTGAGTGCTTATTTTTTTTGCATTTGCAACACATATATCTAAGATGTGAAGAGTTTTGCCAAAAGGTATTTCCAGAGAGAGAGTTTCAAACCATTCTGGATGCCTGTAAATCTTACAGACAGTCTTTGGGTTGACTTGAGCAGCTCTAGAAAGTGAAAGTAGGAAGACATTTCCTCCTGTATTTAACAAACTTGAATTCATCAAGTAGAAAGTAGGTAAGAGGTAAATAATCTAAAAGTAGAAGATGCTCAGGAATTATTGGTTATATCTAATTTTGAAAATACAATCTTTGGAGAATAGATTAATCATTTTGCAGTAGTTTGGGGATGAAACGCAAAAGTGCTATCTCTGTACTCCAGTGACTTTGGAGTAGCATGCTGTTGAATTTGGGCTACTTCAGAAAGTCTTCAGGATATCTCCGAGTTTGTGGGTTTTTGCTTGGTAGTTTTTGCATTTTCAAAATGCTGTCTTCTGATCAGCCTCATTAGTCATTAGAGAAATGCAAACCAAATCATGGCATACCACTTCACACCTACTAGGATGGCTCTAATTAAAAAAAAGGAAAATAAATGTTAGTGAGGATGTAGAGAAGATGAAATCTCTGTGCATTGCTGATAGGAGTGTAAAATTGTGCAGCTGCTATGGAAAACAGTTCCTGTAGAAGACAGTTTCTCAAAAATCTAAACGTAGAGTCACCAAATAGAATCACCACATGACCCAGCAATTCCAATCCTCGGCATGGACCCAAGGGAACGGAAAGCAGGGACTTGGACAGATACTTGCACGCCACTTTTCATCGTGGCTTTACTCATGATAGCCAAAAGGTAGAAACAACCCAATTGTCTATCAACAGATGAATGGATGTGGCATAGATGTATGGCATATGTGTGGCATATACATACAAGGGGATATTATTCAGCCATAAAAAGAGATGAGATTCTGACACATGCTACAACATGGATGATCCTTGAAAACATTATGCTACGTAAAATAAGCCAGACACAAAAGGACAGATACTGTATGATTCTGCTTATACGAAATATCTGCAAGAGGCAAATGCATTCAGAGAGAAAGAAGATTAGGGGTTACCAGGGAGGAGGGGGAATGGGAAGATTATTGAACTTTATTTTTTATTTATTAATAAATTTTATTTTATTTTATTTTATTTTATTTTATTTTATTTTATTTATTATAAAGTAGGCTCCACATGCAATGTGGGGCTTGAACCCATGACCCCAAGATCAAGAGTCACATGTTCTACTAACTCAGCCAGACAGGTGCCCCTGTGAATGGGAGAGTTATTGCACTTTATTTATTTATTAATAAATTTATTTTATTTTATTTTATATTTTATTTTATTTTATTTATTATAAAGTAGGCTCCATGCCAAACATGGGGCTTGAACCCACGACCCCAAGATCAAGAATCACATGCTCTACTAACTCATCCGGCCAGGTGCCCCTGTGAATGGGAGAATTATTGCTTAATGGTTATAAAGTTTCCATTTGGGCAGATGAAAAAGTTTTGGACATAGTGGTGATGGTCACACAACACTGTAAATGTAATTAATGTCCCTGGATTGTATACTTTAATATGGTTAAAGTGGCAAACTTTATTTTGTATGTATTTCACCACAACTTAAAAAATTTACTAATGTAACACACCAAAAACCTTTGAATTATAGACTTTACATGGATGAATTGCACAGTATGTGAATTATATCTGAATAAAGATGTTAAAAAAGTTTTGCAAGCAGGAGTGCAAGATAAAGGGGCATGAATTCTGAGTTGATCTCTGGTACCACCTAAGTGTGTGTTGACATGGCTAAGCTTCTAACGTGTCTAGTTTCAGGATGGGGTTTGATCAGGTGCTCTTTTTATGTACTTTCCTGCTCTTAAATGCTCTGATTCTGTGATAGTAAGACGGGTAGTTTGCGTGGGTTAGGTTGGTTTCTCTGCTGAAACAAACATTTTCCTCCAATGCTAAAAATGACAGAAATCCTAAATACAGTGCGGGTGGGGCTGTGGACTTTCGGGAATCAAAGGCTTCCAGAATTGCCATGGATTTGGGAGCAGAGTGAATGGGTCATGCTAGCAGGGCATGTGTATGCTTAAAGAGGTTGCTTTTCAAAGAATCTGTATTTCCTTTTTTTTCTTAAGTTTATTTATCTACAGGGGAGGGGAGAGGGTCAGAGAGAAAGGAGAGAGAGAATCCCAAACAGGCTCTGTGCTGTCAGTGTGGAGCCCAAAGTGGGGCTTGATCTCATGAACCGTGAGATCATGACCTGAGCTGAAATCAAGAGTCAGATGCTTAACCAACTGAGCCAGTCAGGTGCCCCAAGAATCTATATTTTCTTAAAAAAACATTTTTGAGCATGTATTTCTAACTCTGTACTCATCTTTTTATGGGTATAAACAGTTTTCAGGACTGAAAACTTTCTAATGTTTGGATTATTTTAGAATTACTCCTTTAACGTTGTATGTGAAAACCCTCTGTGTTTTCTCATAGATATGCAATTATGTTTAATTAAATATGCTCTTTTTTGCTAGGTATTTAATCTGAGCCTTTTCTTATTCTGTCTAGAGTGCCCTTCTTCTTCTTCTTCTTCTTCTTCTTCTTCTTCTTGTTCTTCTTCTTGTTCTTCTTGCTCTTCTTCTTCTTGTTCTTCTTTTTCTTGTTCTTCTTCTTCAATGTTTATTTACTTTTGAGAGAGAGGGAGAGACAGAGGCATGAGCAGAGTGGAGGAGGGGCAGAGAGAGGGAGACACAGAATCTGAAGCAGGCTCCAAGCTCTGAGCTGTCAGCACAGAGCACGACATGGGGCTTGAACTCACAGACTGCGAGATCATGACCTGAGCCAAAGTTGGACGCTCAACCAACTGAGCCACCCAGGTGCCCCAAGAATGCCCTTCATCTTTGCATGAACCAGACTTCATCTGTCCTCCAAGATATATTTTAAATGTCTTTTTTCCCCCCATGAAACTCTGACTTCTGCATACTTGACGTTCATTGACTGAACACAGACTCAGGAGTTTGTGGGACCTGGTTCCATTTGTGACTGTCACTTACAAAGTGGATGGTGCTTGGCAATTCATTGAACTTTTGTCCCTGGATCACAGGCTTCTTATGTGAAACGTGGGGTTGTTTTCCCGTTATTATCACTTCACCCATCCCCACATCTCCTAAAGAGGCCATCGACTTGTTTTTCGCTTTTTATAGAGTGAAGCGAAAGTCTGTTTCAAATGCAGTTTTTAAAAAGCTTTAATAACTTCAAAGTGTAAATGTGATAAATTTACAAAGATAACATGTGAAATGTTAATTATCTAAACTTCTCAATATACTTAGGTAATTCTGACAATTTTGAAAAGCACACGTTAAGGGTTTTTTTCAGGCCCTCTGAGGGCGTCAGATTTTGAAACAAATTTGGAGTTGACACAGTCTGATTGAGAGCAGTCTGTCTCCTCTTGTCTCTGTGTGTTTACACAGTTGTAATCTTTGTCAGATTATTCATAATATTTACATATTTCCATGTGCCGTTGTCATGCATATTGTTTCAATAAGTGAATTGATCGCGTCCAGAGGCCGATAAAGTGGGTGTGAGACAACGACAGAGCTCGCTGAGCCTTGGTAGTAGGTTTCTTTGGGCTTGATTAAATAAATGCACTACCCAGAAAAAGTAGAAGTGGGAGTGTGGTCTGAAATGCTTTCATCGCTTTCGAAATAATCTCTTCTGCTAATGAGAAACTGGCTTTCTAGGGCGAGTTGCATTTCATGAGAGGCTTTAATAAAGCCAATCCAAGTTTTAAATCATCCAGGAAGACATTTCTCTTTTGGCTTAAAGTCTAGGGACTTCTTTTCTCAATAGCTGCATTTTATGGAACTCACGTTATTGCCAGCCAATTGGACACTCTTCAGTTGCTTTGAAAGATGTACCGGGGGATAATGCTTTCTCTCTAATAGTAGTCGAATTTTAATGGTGGTATACATGTTCCTAGGACTTGTGTGTTTCCATAAGGGAAACAAGTCCTAATTTTTCTGCCACCTTTCCAATTTAGGATTTAAATTGAGATTTGTTGCTACATTCTGCTGAAAGAAGTTTTGATACGCATTTGAGCTGGCAAAGTGAAAAAAATATTGCAAGCCAGTTTCCTGGAAGATTTATCAGGCAGTTTTGTTGATGTTTCTTGCTTCACTTCTCTTACCCATCACAGAAATAAAATTCCAGGCTAGGCAGCAGCAAAGGCCCTTGGATCTGTGTGAGCATGTCAAAAGCATTTTAAGAAGAGCAAAATATTTTAGAGGAAGAATTTGGAAAATCAGCCTTAAGGGATTTAACACATTTTTCTTCTCCTAATTCAGTCCCGTGTTTGTCCCTGTAAGGGAAGAAAGGTCATTAATGGATAAGATTTGCTAAGCTCCAAAAGACTTTCAGAAACTAAAGGTTTTCTTGAATACAAATCTAAAGAAAATGCTTGTTTGGAAACTGGAATGAATGTATTTAGAGTGTAAATTATACTAACTTATTTATATAAAATAATCCTGTTCTATGTAAGATTGTGTTGTCCATTTGCATGTTTTTATTTTGGAGAAATTTAATGACGGATTGGCTTGATAATGGACAGCTGAACAACTTCGAGACTTTGGAAGTTTTGTATACATTTCTAGGAGGGCCAAAATGATCGATCAGAAATGCATGGCTGAGATCTTCAGTTGTCTTGCTACCACTTTGCTAGCATATTTTCAACTCCCAGAGCAGGACCTGGGCTGGGATTGTCACCTTAATTGTTGTGGTGCAGAGGGCAGTTCTCTAGTAAGTGTTCCAAATTTGTTACATTTTAATCTCATAATTTAAAAGCTACAGGCTAATTCTAGTTCTTTTACTGAATTCCTCTCTAGTAGAAAATAAGGGGTGTGTGTGTGTGTACGTGTGTGTGATTGAAAAAGGGGAAATGTGAACTAAAAGCCTTATTGATATATGAACTTTTTCCTTCCCTTTTTTAACTGTATCAGGAAAATGAATACAGATGAGTGTTTATATAAATTTGGGAGTATTTTTGAAATGTTTGGATGCTGGATAATTTTTCTTTACAACCTCATACTTTATTTCATATTGGTTACTTAGACTCATATTCAAACTTTGATTTGACCAAAAGATCAAATATATTATAGAAACATTAACTTATTTTTATAAACATCTCCATATGGCAGGAGTCTATTTTTAGAATTTGATTTCATTTTTTATGTGATAAAGTTGAAAAATCTTACTTATCATTTGGTAAGGTGTGGACACTCATTTCTTTGTCCAGTGTATATCTGTAGAGGAACCTACGAAGTATTAAATATTTTAATATGGTTTTGAAAATAAGAAGGTTAAGTGCTCAGGAAAGAGGATAAGGGAAAATGGTATTTATTAATATTAATCCCTTAGAATTTTCCCCATTTTTATGGCAAAAATATTTGAAGTTGTAAAATGTAATGAAATTAGGAGAATTTAATATTTGTGACTTTTATATATATTTTTGTTAAGAGCCCGGTGGAATCATTTGTATGTTAAAATTTACAAAAATAAATCCAAAGGTTAATGGGATAAATAGTTAGATTTTCTCAGTGCTCTGAACACTGATATTTAACATTATATTCCTCTTGGCGGGGCTAGTATAGTGCTCACTGCAGGTTGATGTATGTGGCTACCTTATATTCTGCGTATAATCTCCGTTCTGTCCCTCTTGGGTGTGATTGCAAGGTGGGGGCATTCAGAGGGTGTAAGCAAGTCCTCTTGGTTAATAAATGGCTTATACGTGGCATTGATCGATGGTAGAAAGCCTGAAATCAGGTCTGATGCTGACTGCATTGTCCTTTCTGGAAGGAAGGCCACCTCGCAGTGCAATTAACATCAAGAAGGTTCTGAGACAACAGTTTTGTTTTTCATCCAGTTGCTCCCTTTGTGTCTCAGAGTCCGTCTCCAATTACCTTTATGGATGTGTAAAAATGCAGTCGTTCCTGGAGCTGCTGCTACGGTATTTATTTCAGGAATGACCTTTTAATTGCAGACTCTCCTTCCAGAAGAGGGTAAGGACCAGAGATATCACAAACTTGGTGAAGTAGTGGCTGAACTTCTAATGACGCTGTTAGGGATGAGTGGGGAGGTCTGTGTTGAAGGCAGCCCTTTGAAACTGATGCACAGAGGGCAGAGCATACTTGGGCCTCTGTGTTATTATTTTGCTGTTATGATGTGGGAGGCAGCCTGGCAGTATGGATGGAACCGGGACAGGCAGTGTATTTATACAGACAGGCAGAAGCGCAGCTTTCTACGCTGTTCCAGATACTCCTGAGGCAGCTTTCAGAACCAGTTAGAGATTGTTAATGTGCTGTGCTGTAGGCTTTAAGCCAACAGTGACTTGCTGGTTGTAATAGAGAACGGGGCGGGGGGTGGGGTGGGGGTGGGCAATTGAAGAGTATATGATTAGGGGTTACCGAAAGGGTAGAATGGATGTTTATCTGCCATATTTACATGTATTCTGTAGTAATAATTATAGCAATAACGATAACAAAGAGCTCAATGCCAGCTCTTTGCTAAATATTCTCCAGTCATATTCACCAATCTTTACAATGCCCTTGCAAGCTGGGTGGTATTTATTATCTCTATTTTATAGGTGAGAACTCTGAGGAGAGGAGGCATTGTAATGACTTACCCAAGGTCACACACAAAGTGGATTGGGATACGGAGGCCTATTTTGTTCTGTAGCCCATGTATCAAATGGTTTCCTTGTACTTAACTAAATCACGCTGCTTATCTTCAAGAAGTTCAAGATACTGTAGCTTTTAAGGTGAATTTTTATTTCTTCTGGCTTGGAAGATGAATTTGTAATCAAAACCAAAGTTGATCATTTTCTAAAACACGGCTCTGATTTCTCTACTTGTAAAATACGGAGGTTGTATTTATAGATCAAGATCATTAAAACCTTGTCATGTCAGTCTTACTACAGGAAAACAGCTTGTGGAATAAGTAACCTTATACTAGTTTTTGTTCTGGAGGGTGTAGGACCTTGTATGAAGAGGAAGAAGATCATGAGTGTCTTTGTTTTTAGTGGATAACTTCGATTTTTGTTTGGGACATGCTGATGTCTTTATCTTGCTGAAATTATGCTTAGAGAAAATGCAACAGAAAGTATTATGTATAACAGGGTGAAAGTGAAGTGCTAGTTCTGTCCCACACATGTGGATTTAATGGTTGGCGGTGATATCCCCAGGCTTAGGGATGGACGGGAGGGCCAGCTCCCTGGGGAAGGTGCCTGGACCTTCCTCTGCTGCAGGCATTAGCCAACTCCGTCTGCCATCATCTTTCTTAGCTGTGGATCATTGTGCCTCATGAACTACTAATAGGACTGCTATTTTAAACTCTCCCTGATGGGGATGATTGTATTTGGTACTCTAAAGGTACAAACTTTCATTCTTTTCCCTTCTCTCCTTTTCCCTCCCACAGATGAACACAATGACGTGCAGAAGAAAACTTTCACCAAATGGATTAATGCTCGATTTTCAAAGGTAACAGAGACTTTCAAACACTTTATGGTGATTCAAATGCCTCTTTCTGATTGATGGAGTTTGGTTGGAAGTACAGTGAATTTTGCCATAAAATGTGACCTAACTCTAGAAGTCTTCTGAGTATGCAGATACATTTATACTTTCTTTATTTATACTTTCTTTATTCTCTTCTCCAATATGTTTAAGACTTAATGGTGTAAACACCTTCATGGTAATAAACAGCTCTTTATTTTTACCTGGCATTCTCCAGATATATGCCAATAGTTTGCTGCTTTTGATACTGTGAATCCTGGGTACATTTAGGAAATGAATATATCATTGGGCAAATTTTGTGTTTATTTTGCTAGACCGAAGATGATTTCACTTTGCCTAGTGAAAATCAAATTATTATTCAGGCAGCTTTTCTACCCTGTGCAGAAATGCTTAGGGATTTTTAATACCTGTGGATGTGGCTAATAGTGTTTATCTGCATTGTGGTCCCCCCCCGCCCCCGCTTTTTTTTTTTTTTTTGTGAACTTCTTTACTTCTTTCCCCAGGGATCCACTCTTTCTCAGCATTTCTAACCACTTGGAACATAATCCGTGTTTTGAGTGATATTCCTTTTAGGGGCAAAGCAAACTGAAAGAGAAATTGGCAGTGCTGTTTTCAAACTTGTAATTATCCATTGGTTATTGACATTGGAATTTGGTCCTCTAAGTTTGAAGTGGGAGGAAAATTTTCAGGACAGCATGATAGAAAAATGGGTAACAAAGGTTTCTTGGAGAAACATAATCATGGTCTTTTAAATAGTCAGAAAACTACTTTATTATTATTATTTTTAAGAGGGAGGGAGAGAGAGAGAGAGAGGAGAGAGAGAATGCATACCTGTAGGGTAGGGGCAGAAGGAGAAAGACTCCCAAATAGGCTCCACGCTCAGTTCAGAGCCCAGCTCGGGGCTTAATTCCACAATCCTGAGATCATGATCTGAGCTGAAATAAAGAGTCAGATGCTCAACCGACTGAGCCACCCAGGCACCCCAAAAGCTACTTTAATTAAGAGTTATTATTTTCAAACTTTTCTCTTTGAGAAGATTGCAGAGGTCAGGACCATAAACATTGGTATTTCTTTGAGGCGAGGTGAGAATGTTTTAGATTACTTTTAGCAGCAGCAGGGTTTGAAAATTGTTCCACATCCCAATAATTATGGGTGATTATTTGATTGCAAGTGTTTTCTTTGGTTTTGCAAGTTTGTGTTGAGGGATGTTTTTATTTTGCCTCTGAGAACGTAAGGGTTGTGAAAACTGACTTTGACAGAAGGATCAAGAATATAGAAGTGCTTGCATAATTGGTGGTTTTATGTGTAGGATTATTCCAGAGCAGACACAGGTATTTAGGGGGAAATTTTAACTTGTTCTGTTTAGAGACATAGGTAAGTAACATCCTGGGTGCTTTGGATTTGGCATTATTCAAAACTTTTGAAGTATTCATCTACATGTGACCATGTTCTGAGTAACATAGTTATAGCAACTGAGAGAGTCTGGATATGAGATACTTTATTCCACTGGTTTTATGAGTGGCCAGATACGTAAGATCATCTACCCTGATTGTTATTGAGGATGATATGAGGATGGTCATTTCTAGGTGGAGCAAGTTAAGCAGACCTACTTTTTAGCAGCTTAATATAGTCATTGGGAAAGAATTACCGTAGAGCTGATTTTAAAGATCGTTTGAAAGCATCGTAGTCTTCATAGACCTGTGTTTGGGGGACATTTGAAACGGGGCAAATTACTTTTGCCCCTAGTTACAAGAATGGAGAGAAACAGTGCAATAGGGCATGGAAAGGTGGAGGGTAGGAGAATAGAGGTGACAATTGAGAAAGAAGAATTGAACATGATTAACTTGATGGGTATCGCCGCGAATTTGGCTCAGGCAAGATAGCACCTCGGCAGTGTGGGACAGACTGTTGAATGGGAGCATCTCCCAGTAGATCTGCTTAATCTCCAGGCCCAGAGCCATCAGTGATGCAAGGCTGGCACCAAAGCTGTACCTCGTACCCCGTGTGGCTGAAGTACTCCTTCTCTAAACTTTAAAACTTTCCTCACTGCAGTTACTGTCCCTTGACTTTTTCTCCATTGGACAGTTCTCAGTGTCTTTTGAACATTTGGCTCATGTATCTGAATTTTCTCAAGAAATAGCTCAGTGTTTATCACTGGTCATTAACATCTTTAAAAAGACCTGAAATGACACAAAGTCGAGTACTACCAGAATTGTTTACTTAATGAACGTGATCTTTAAATTTGTACATTTATAATGTGTATATTATTCTGTAATATTAAGTGAGGGTTTTAAGCCCCATGTAAATTATTTGCCCCAGGAAGGTTGTAATTATTGCCAGGATGGTGAAGAGACCAGGTAATTATTATCATTTTTAACATTTTTAACATTTCAACAGTTTCAGTTATGTAAACTGACACAGAAGCTAAAAGCTTATTTTGTTTAGAGAAAAAGTATCAAAAGGAGAGCTGACCCTGGGAACATTTCCTTTCAGATGACTTCTAGTAAAAAATCAAAGTAGAAGGAAAATTTGATGGTTCTAGAACACACTTACCAAAGGAATGGTGAATATTTGGATATAAAAAGACAGAGGGTTCATGGCAGTGGCATTGAACTTCATCCACATTTTTTCTTTCCTCTGGCTGTCTTAAGTCCATAAATCAGATTGCTTCCACACTGGTGATCAGGAAAGGGAATAGCAAATTTCTAGGCTGGGAGATTTCCAAAGACTCCCCATACAGCTTAATTCCACTGTGCTGGGAGAAGGTGATTATTTGGGCATTGTGTCACTAGGTAATCCAGAGCCTTGCCTGAGGAAAAAAAAAAAGTCCTGTTGAAGAGAATGAATTTGATTTCATTTATTTCTTATCCATGTCCTTTGGTATATTGTGAAGTTTAAAATAGAATTATTGATTGAGTCTGCTGCTTCCCTGCAGCACAGGTCTCTTTCCAGAGCAGTAGAGCCCTTGTGTTGAAAAATGCAAACAGACACTTGACAGCATCATCTGCCATTTAGGAATTTATTTTGAATTCTATCCCTGGATATTTCCCTCATGGTCCTCTCCCCAGCCCATCTCAAACACCAACTCTTGTTGATTCTACTACCTACATATATTCAAAATGTCTATTTCCCTCCATCTTTTTAAAAAAATTTTTTTAAACATTTATTTATTTTTGAGAGTGACAGAGACAGAGCATGAGCAGGGGAGGGGCAGAGAGAGAGAGAGAGGGAGAGAGAGACAGAATCCGAAGCAGGCTCCAGACTCCGAGCTGTCAGCACAGAGCCTGATGCGGGGCTCGAACCCACAAGCCGTGAGATCATGACCTGAGCCGAAGTTGGATGCTCAACCGACTGAGCCACCCAGGCGCCCCTCCCTCCATCTTTTTGACACCACTTTTTGCCAACTCACTATTATCTGAGTTAGGAAAAAACGTGAAAGACTTTAAGATGGGTTGAAAGATTAGTAGGAGTCCTGTCAGCTCAGACATCTGGCTCATTGCCTTTCCTTATCTTTGAGCTACTCTGCAACTCTGAGAATTGTAGAAAACAGATAATAATACAAACGATTCTTATCCATAAAAATGCAAAGTAGATGGAATGCAATTGATTACTATCCCTTGAATAGACCTGTTTTGCATCTATTGCAAATTTATTTCCACTTTCCTTTATTGCATGTAAACAACATGTGGTCTTTTGAATTCTCCTTTGCACTGGTTATAACACCATACTGGTTCTCTCGTTAATTAATGAGTTGAAGCCTTTGACATGTGTTGATATTACACGTGCACGAGAGTCATGATCTTACGGTTTTTTGAAAATTATCCCTGAACATGTTGTCATAATCTGCCAGCTGGTTCTACCTTGCCAGGCTTCGCCTTATCCATCCCCTTCCTTCTACTTTCTACAGAGTAGCAGGAGTGATCTTCAGGTGTAAGCCTGAATGCCCTTTTCTCTTCAGCTAAATCTTTCAGTGGCTGTCCATTGTTCTTACTTGGCGTTTAAGACCCTAAATCATTGAGCCTTCCAATTTACTCCTGATTGCATTTCGCTTTACTCTCGCTTCCTCTTTATGCTCTGGCCATTGCGATGAGCCTTCTCATGGCCTCTACCCTGGCTCCTTCCTTCATCGTTTCCTGGCCAACTCCTCTTATTTCTTGCCTGAGCTTAAATGTCATTTCCCGAGGGACACCTTTTCGGAGCTTCCAGACTAGGGTAGATATGCTCTGTACTCTTAAAGCATTATCCTTTGATGCACTTATCATAATTGTATTTTAGATAGTTACATCTGAGAATATTTGCTTCTCCTCTCTGAGATAGTGATTTGCTCTGTGGGTGCAGGGATTGCCTGTTTTGTTCACTGGCACCACTTCTAGCGTTTAAAAAACACCCAATGACCATTTATAGACTTAATAGATTAGTGAATAACAATGGCAGAAACATACTAAAATGCCTAATACTTTATATCCATAAACCGGTTGGAGGTGGTTATATTGGAAAGAGGTAGGAGTATAGAATTGAGTGCAAAATAGCATAAATTGTGTTATTTCATGGATATGAATACATTTTGCTGCATTTACTCACAAAAATAGACAAACAAACCTAGCTATGCAATTTCCTTATTTACCTGTTTTTTGGAGTTGTGCTGGAAAGATTGTTAAATCACCATTTGGATTTATACATATGATTCTCACATTTGCTGCATAGGATTCTTCAAATAGAATCCTCCTATTAAATTTGGTGATGAAAAATGAGATTTAAACCCTAAAATCAGCTCAATTCATTCCTTGATAAGGGATTTGGTAAAGAGCTTGAGAATATTGCGTAATACGGATCTAAAATCATCCTGTGATTTTTTTTCACTATATAAAGAAATATGATAGCTAAGACAGCATTCACTATAAATATATATTCTTTTTGCTGAAAATCCTTGTTAATATGTTACAGAGATATGCTTTGGAGTTTGGGAATCCTGAGAAGTCACATAGCATAGAATAACTTACGGTTGTTGGATTTGAAAAAGTTATGAAGGGCTCACAAGAAAATGATTATCTAAAGGAGCTAAGAGTTAGGAAATTTAACACTTATTCCTGGATGTGCTGCTCATTTATTTATGACCTCAGGCAAATTATTAGCCAATTTTTCCAGGTCACTTGGTTTTTATTCCTTTAGCTATAAAACACACTTGATCATAATTACTTGCCTCATATTGCGCAGAAATATTGAGGCATTATTGTGAAACATTATAGGAGATTGCAATTACTTAGGAATGCTAAATTAAGACCCTCTCAGGTAATCCTAACTTGTGGTACCCCTGGTCTGTGCTACACATATATTTTAGAACAGAAATGGAAAAAAAGCATTGGCTCATTAAACCCACTTTATTCCATTGTCTGGTGGGTAAAGCTTGAGTGTTTTGTTCCTTCTAATTTTAAAAGCCTCTGGTTTGTTAGGGGGCCCGGTCTCCCTGGGGAGGCAACAATGGCCTCATTGCTTCACCGCTGGGAACTTTTTTCTGCCTCCCAGCCTGCATTTTCTTTGGCTGACTTTCAGAGCTGCTCATCTGGCAGAGCTGAGACGTACAAATTGCAGAAGCTCTTTTATCAGCTTGGTGAGGTGATTCTCAAACGTGGTTTGACAAATAAAGGTTAGGCAGAGAATATGCAGACTTAAAAATGCTGAACTTCAGTTTGGGCAGATTTCTGCCTTTCCCTTTTCGAAGACAAAGAAGTGCAAAGTTTTCATATACATCACAAAATTCCAAACTTGAAATTTAAATTGATGGAGCATAAAGGAGGAAGTCCCTGAAGGGTTTTTTTGTTTTTTGGTTTTTTTTTGTCGATTTCAACATGGAGAGCTATTCAAATGTGTTCCTTTTGGAGAAAGTTGGACTTTGCTTTTAGCATCCCATTGCTTTCTACTGTTTTCATGTTGGAAGTTGATGGTCACAAAAATGAGAGTGGGAAAAGATGTGTAGGGAGCTTTGTAGAAGATGGGGCAATAAAAGCAGTCTGCAGAAGTTGGGTCCTCTTTTCAGTCTTGTGAAGGAGATAGTACAGGTTTCCTGGGTGCTGTATCGGTGCACCTACAGTAGAGATCTGAGCTTTGCAAGTTAGGCCCTGAGTTCACCGTTGATTTATTTTCCTGACCATGAGTATGGCAAGTCAACTAATTGTTTTAGGTGCCATAACCATTCAACTGTTCCTTAGGAAGTTTTGATTTGTATGTACTCACCAATACCTTTAAAAAGCAAACGATAAAACGCACTCTGTATTCCTAAACAGTTCCAAGCCGTGTTTTGGCTGTGTTACATAAGTTTGGTTTTGTTGTTGTTTGCTTTCATTCAATTTGATACCTTTTGTTTGTTTTGGTTCTAAACATTATACTTGCAACATGATTTTCACCTGGTTACTGTGGTTAAAGTAAAAAAAAAAGTTGTTTAGTAGGCTGTGTTTTATGTTTTGTACATATTGAGTACTTAATAAATGATTTGGACTGAGCCTATTAACGTTTGTAAGTGTTAAGCAAATTTGATGATATTTGCTGAGTCTGTAACTGATGCTCAATTTTGAGATGGATTGGCTCAGGAAAATACCTTTTCACCCATTACCTGGAAAGGGGGGAGCAGAGCCACATACCTTGTGCTTTTCCACTCAGCCTGTGTGACCCCACCATCCCTACCTTCAGAGATGGGCTCTGATTGGTGCAGGGGTGGTAGGCCTGGGCCAGTGTAGGCTGGAGAGCTCTCAGGAGAGGATTGTTGAAGAGATGGTGGTTTTGGGGGAAAGAAGCTCTTTCTGTTAAACAGCTAGGAGACACTGGACCTATTTTCAGTTGTGCCTAGCCTTAGGAAGCCTTTAGGTCCAATTGCTACACGTAGCCACCCGCCAACTATGAGTGGAGGCAGATCAGGTTGGGTGGGGGTAGTTGATGCTGTTAATTTTGCTTTTACCATCTGTTGGGGAAATTAAAAAAAAAAAATCCTGCCAACAAAAAGACCTCTATTCGATATAGACTACAGAGCACACAGAATTTATTTTTGGGTATTTCTATCAGATTTGGTGAATGTAGGCAGTTGGTGAAAAACTGGAAGGTCTGGACAGAATTTCACACATTATGTAGTAAAGTTGAAGAAGGAATGATGAACACTTACCTCCTGGAGAGAAAAATGGATGCACCTTGTCTGGGCCTCTGTCTGCCTCCTAAGAGACTCGATTACTTTGAGGTCATTGTTATGTTGCATTGGAAAACTGGAGATGGGGGTTTATCTAATTCCTCACTAAAAAGTTGGTCCGGTTGTGTTTTTTTTTTTTTTTTTAATTTTTTTTTTTTTAACGTTTATTTATTTTTGAGACAGAGGGAGACAGAGCATGAACAGGGGAGGAGCAGAGAGAGAGGGAGACACAGAATCTGCAACAGGCTCCAGGCTCTGAGCTGTCAGCACAGAGCCCGACCCGGGGCTCGAACTCATGGACCGTGAGATCATGACCTGAGCCGAAGTTGGACGCTTAACCGACCAAGCCACCCAGGCGCCCCAGTCCGGTTGTGTTTTTAGGGAGACACCCTAAGGGGATGGAAAGGGCAGGTCAGCTGCCTCTCCTTGATTACACAAAGGAAATGTCATTTCATTTACCTTTATATTATCACTATCAATACCGTAACTAATGCCTTGCTCTCGTCCCATGGTACCCTGTCTTTTGAGGAACTGCATTCTGCAAACATTTCCCCTGCTTTGCCGGTTGTGCATATCTGGGATGAACTGTATTGTTACAGACCTTGCCTGGTATGCACGTGGAGTGGGTTTATTCAGCCTGCACCTCACCCGGTTGTTTGTCCATGGAGTATGCACTTGGCCCTGCACCTGGCTGCCAGCTGTGTGAGCCTCACATGTGGTTCCCTATCATCTCGGTTTATCAGCTCCCTCAGTTTGCTTGCTTACCCAAGATCAAGGTAAAAATTCTGTTACATGCTGTGTGACTTCTGATTCTCTGAAAGATATTAGGTGGGTTAGCTTGTGTTTTATAGTATTTTGTAGTTTTTAAGGCAAACACACATTCATTGCTCTGATTCCTATGTGAACACTGCAGAAAGTATTGCTCTGCAGTTAATTGTCCCTTGTGTGTTTACCTGAGCCATGTTTCTCCAGTCTCTCACTCTTCTTCCTTTCCTCCCCTCCCTCCCTCCTTCCAAGCAAGCTTCTAAATGGAATCTTCTTCAGTTCTTAAGAACTTGTGCTGACCACCTTGAATTCTTCAAAAGAATGGCCAAGTGCCATGTGTTCACTGATTCTTTTTTTTTTTTTTTTTAATTTTTTTTTTGTTTCAACGTTTATTTATTTTTGGGACAGAGAGAGACAGAGCATGAACGGGGGAGGGGCAGAGAGAGAGGGAGACACAGAATCGGAAACAGGCTCCAGGCTCTGAGCCATCAGCCCAGAGCCTGACGCGGGGCTCGAACTCACGGACCGCGAGATCGTGACCTGGCTGAAGTCGGACGCTTAACCGACTGCGCCACCCAGGCGCCCCTGTTCACTGATTCTTTAAGTGACCATAGAATGTCTGGCTGGTTTTCTTTTGCAAGGTGTTTAAAGACCTCATTAGGCATTTCACTGCACTCATTTTGTTCTTACTCTTTTCAGTCCAAAGCAATAGTGCTTTCATTCTTTCCCCGTGGGGTGGAATCAAAAAGTTGATATTGACCATCATATGGTCTTCATTTCATTGGTGCAGCTATAACTTTAAAATTGTGATGAACCTATATTTATCACGTTGCTTAATCTTGTGTAGAGATCCCATTCTTTGTTTTGGTCTATTATTTAACTCATGCAGTAATAATAATACAAGAATCATAATAGCACAAAAATTAGGTGATAGAAGAAATCCAAAGAAAATATTCTTCAACTCCTTTATTTCTTTTTAAAGTTTCATTTATTTTGAGAGAAAGAGAAAGTGCAAATGGGGGAAGGGCAGAGAGAGAGGTAGAGAGAGAGAATCCCAAGCAGGCTCTGCACTGCCAGAGTAGACTCCAACGCGGGCCCCCAACCCACGAACCATGAGATCACCACCTGAGCCGAAGTTTGTCACTTAACTGACTGAGCCACCCAGTGGTTCTATAACTGCTTTTAATTCGACTGCCAAGAGAAAAACTATAACGTTTTTGTTATAAAATGCTTTAAAAAGTACATTTGTATGTAAACATAATTAGCCAAAATGGCATTGCTCTTGGGGCTCACTCATGTACTTACTGACTTTTAAGAAAATGAAGAATTATTGGGGGCACCTGGGTGGCTCAGTTGCTTGAGCGTCCTACTTTGGCTCAGGTCATGATCTTGCGGTTTGTGAGTTCAAGCCTCCACATCTGGCTCACTGTGGGCAGCATCAGTGCAGAACCTTTTTAGATCCTCTGCCCCCCTCTCTGCCCCTCCACTGCTTGTGCTCTCCTCCAGAATAAATAAATACTAAAAAAAAAAGAAAATGAAGAATTACAAGAGCCAAAAGGGTGCTACGTTTGTATCAGTGCTGACATTTGCAATTCATAAGTGAAAGAGTCTGGTTTTAAAAATATTAAAAGAGGGGCACCTGGGTGGCTCCATTGGCTAGGCGTCTGACTTTGGCTCAGGACATGATCTCATGGTTCATGGGTTTGAGCCCCATGTCGGGCTCTGTGCTGACAGCTCAGAGCCCAGAGCCTGCTTTAGATTCTGTGTCTCCCTCTTGTTCTGCCCCTCCCTGGCTTGTGCGCTCGTGCTCTCTCTCTCTCTCTCTCCTTCAAAAATAAACGTAAAAAATTTAAAAAATGTTAAAAGAAAAAGTAAACTGCTTATTTCTTATTGAATTTTGAAAATAATCAACCCCTTGCCCCAAACAATCAAAAACCTAAAACAATAAAAAAAAAATAAATAAAAGAGAGAGATGCTAAAGCTTGCAGTGTGTTATCAGAGGTTGGGGACATCAGATTCACCTGAGATTAATCAGAGAAGAATGCAAGAACATTGTGGTATATATGCTACAGATGCGTATGTGTATGTGTGTGCGTCCATGTGTATGGTGCACACGTGCATGCACACACATGCAGTACCCCGTGGAGATAGTAACTGAATTGCATAGGCTGCCTCAGATCCCGATTTGAAAATAGGGAGCATAAATAAATCACAGAATAGGCAAACAGTGTCAAAGGGCTCAAATTTATTGTTTGTAAGATACCGTATCAGATATGTTAGTTGTGAAAGCATTTAAAAACTTATGTTTTCCCTCATCTCCTTATTATACTCAGTTGTAACTTGATTATTTATAATGAGATTAGGGTAGTCATAGGACAGGTTCTGTCTGTGTACTGTATCTGTTACTTGGTACAAATTTGGCAGCTCATGAGTTCTTGCTAATGTGCTCAACATGCCGTGTTGCTACTGGTTTTGTTAACATCTTGGTTCTGAAGGCCTTGAATACAAGGCCTGCATTTGTCAGCCGTGGGTGGTTGGGTGGTCAGTGTCAGCCTGGCAACCCCAGGGAGGAGGCACTGATCAGCCTTCTAAATGGAAAATCCGAGTCCCAATTCTACCTCTGGTTGGTTTGCTATTGGTATAAATATAGAATTAGCACTTTGTTCTCATAAGAACTCCCAACTACACTTTGTAAGGTTTACTTTCTTATTCAATATTTGGCAGATCTTTCTTCCCATTGCCACTCCTACTATTGGTGAAAAACTTGACCTTTATGATGGAAATAACTGTTTTGGGAGTACTGAAGAAGGGGGAGAGTCAGCCAGTGCCAGCTTAGAGAGAAGGTGGGGACCCAATCACAGAGGATCTTTTACTTGGAGTCTGGATTGTCTTTGCCCATAATGGAGCCCTTTGCCTGTAGTTAGAGTTATTCTGGCTCTAATGCAGAGGCAGAGGGATCAGTTAGCCTTGTCCTAGAGGCACGAACCGGAGTGGGAGCCGTGATGACAGGGAGAGGTGGTTTTAGAGCGTGTGTTTGGAAGTAGGTGAAGTGGGGAGTGAGTGGAAAAAGTAGAATCTGAAATGACTTGTTCGTGTTTTGGTTTGAGCCAGAATAATGTCTGCTGGTGTTTTGCATTCAGTCATGTTCCCTAGTCTTTGGATGGTGTGGTGTGGTGTGGTGTGGTGTGGTGTGGTGTGGTGTGTGTGTGTGTGTGTATGAATGTGCGTGTGGCTCCTTTCCACAGACTTGATCACTCCTGCAGAGGACTCACTGTTGACTAAACTTACCTCTCACCTGCACACGGCTATCCCTATGCAGAGGTTGCTACTCAGTCGCCCTATGACTTGGTATGCCTGTGGACACAAATTGTTTATCTGCACCATGTTTTAGGAGACTAAAAATAACAGGAGATTACACAGGTAAACTCAGATTTCCAGTTTCTTTTGAAAAGCCCGAGTCCTGCCAGCAATGGGCTGGGATTCCTCCATGGCCACTGGTGGCTGGAAATGAGCTCTAGCTGTTGCCTTCAGCCTTTGGGCTGATTCTCGGGGTGTGAAGGAGCCCATCAGGTTTGCTTCATGCCGTTGTACCGTCACAAGTGTCTGTCAGTATTCGTAGCCACTGTTCTCCCACAGACCCGGGCTTGTCCTCATGTGTTGTGATGACAGTTTGCTTGTATCCTCTGACACTTTTAAATCCAGAAGAGTCTGTGTCCCAGCTGCTGATATTAATACTGGTCCCTCTTGTCACAATGGCAGGGTTAGAGCTGGCATCCGGAAAATGCACAGAAGTCTAAGGCGAAAGGGTTGAAGGAGGGGGTGGCCAGGACTGGTCACCTATGACATTGTCACCCTCTGCACTCATGTTGCCTTTTCAGTATTTAAGACTAAATGTGACCCGTGGCTTATCTGCCCCCCAAGTTCAAGATTGTGCATTTGTACTGTTTTGTGTTTATTGAAAAACTATGAGAACCCTCTCTTGTGAATGGGGAGAGCGGCCTGAACTTGGCATTTCTGCAGGGCCAAGCACAAAGAACGTATTCACCAAATATTTGTCTGATTGAGTTATTAAGCTGTATTCTTTCTGTCAGAGAAGTCTCTGCAAATCTGTCTTTGCAAAGAATTAAAAATCTAAATAAGAGGTTGACTGTCAGGATGAATCAGTTTTTAATTTTATTCAATGATGACTTCTGACATTTCCAAACAGTTTCCCAGGGTGGACCCCATATTGAGAGCCCATGATAGGAAGGCACAGATATGCTTTAAAGTTGTGTGCTTGGGAAAAAATCCTCTTCATTTGGAGTTCATTTAAATATGATATATATTTTGTTGCTCTCTTTGGGAAGTCATTAAAGACAACTCCTGCTATTCTGCCCCCATCAATGAAATATTTCCTTCCATAAATGTCAACGTCTGGTGCCCTCGTAATTTTGGGGGCAGTTTGGCAAAGACTTGTGGATTTGGAACCAGATTTTGTAATATTAGATCCAGGTTCTGCCTCTCACCTGTCACATCACCCCTGTTTCGGTTTTCCTGCTTTAAAATACTATTATCAAGAAATATCTAATACATGTAAATAACACATCTAAATATCTATAAATCTCTTAGAATGTATCTAAGTGGTTGCTATAACTATGTCTAAGAACATTTCATATTTCCAGTGTCTGTTTTTGTATGGCCCACAAGCTAAGAATGGTTTTTGCATTTTTTAGGTGGTGGCAAAACATAAAGAATATTTCACAACACGTGGACATTATATGAGATTCAAATTTCAGAGTCTACAAATAACGTTTTATTGGAAGATAGTAATCATTATGATTGGCTCATTTGTTTCTGTATTGTCTGGGATGCCTTCATATTACAACAGGATTGAGTAGTTTTGGTAGAGACCACCTGGCCAGCATTGCCTAAACTAGGTACTCTCTGGGCCTTTACAATGGAAATTTTCTGGCCCCTGCTTATAGGGCACAAAGTACTGAATCACATATGTATAGGGTGTAAGTGGAACTTGCTCTTTGGCATAGGCTTGTTCTTTCCATTTGTTTATGAGACACTCCTAAGTTGTATTTGTCATGAATGTGTAGTATTTTGTGGTGACTGGCCATGTGTATGGTGAGTGTGAGTGTGTGCTTTCTGTGTAAGTTTTGAGCCACAGTTTTGGATTTGTATGAGCCTAGGTACCTTTCTTTACTCTTTGTCCAATGAGGAGAGTCATAGGCTGTATTTCCCCCTCTTTGGCCATCTTACAGCTGTGGTCCTTCTGAGGACACCCAATGGGTATATACACTGATAATGCCATTACTGGGTTGGGGTGGGAGAGTACTGGAGAAAGAGACACCGCAAAAACCATATTTCTTCCTGATCGCTATCAATATTCATCTGAAATTGGGAAATAGAATGAAGAATTTGAGTTACTGTTCCTGTAGGGTTTTGTTTGTTTTTGTTCTTAAAGAAAGCGAAGACATTGGTTCTACTGTATGAATGACTGACTTCCAGAAAGATAGGGCTGTGTCTCCATCATGTGTGTTTCAAAACAATGCTCCACAGGGAGGTTTTCTCAAGGTTTGTTGCTCAGGAAATGAATGAACTAGACAAGTGAGAGAGGAAAGGAGCATCTCATCTAGAAAAATTAATGCTGCTTCTTAGGCTTTCTGCTTTGCCATTGAGCAACAGTGGGGCTTAGGGAAGAATCTAGGGAGTTTTCTGGTGAATTATGGCTTGTCTCATGGTACATACCTACAGCACAGTGTGGCGTGCTCTTGTATATTTTGTTCATTATTTTGGAATGGGATGTAACTTTACAGGCCATCATACTAGAAGATCTTTATGAATTGATACTAATGTGTACTCAGGTTCAGAATCTGCTTTTACATTCCTGCCTGGAAATGAATTATTTGTTTTATTCATCCATTTAGATATTGTTGAAACTTTATGGCACTTTTATGACAGTAGAAACACTGAAGTGATGTTTCTAATATGAATGATAGTATCAACCATTTATTGAACATCTGTCATCTTAGTTTTTAACAGATGAGCAAATAGATGTGCAAAGGCTAAGTAAAAGGCTTTTTGTCAGTAAGGTCATCGATGGATGGACATTCATAGTTATTTGTCATATATTTATATTTACTTTATATTATGCTAGTTTATGTTATTTTATTTATTTATTTGAAAATGGATAGTGGATTTGAGAAGACCTTACTTCACTGCACTTGTTATCAGTAAGTTTTTAAAAATACAATGTATTGTCAAGTTGGCTAACATACAGTGTATACAGATGCTCTTGGTTTTGGGGGTAGATTCCTGTGATTCATTGCTTACATATAACACCCAGTGTTCATCCCAACAAGTGCTCTCCTCAATGCCCATCAGCAATTTTTCCCTCTCCCTCACCCCGCTCCCCATCAACCCTCAGTTTGTTCTCTGTATTTAAGAGTCTCTTATGGTTTGCCTCCCTCCCTCTCTGTTTGTAACTATATTTTTCCCCTTCCCTTCCCCCATGGTCTTCTGTTAAGTTTCTCAAGTTCCACATATGAGTGAAAACATAAGTCTTTCTCTGACTGACCTATTTCACTTAGCATAATACCCTCGAGTTCCATCCACGTTGCTACAAATGGCAGGATTTCATTCTTTCTCATTGCCAAATAGTATTCTAGTGTATGTATAAACCACATCTTCTGTATCCATTCATCAGTTGATGGACATTTAGGCTCTTTCCATAATTTGGCTATTGTTGAAAGTGCTGCTATAAACATTGGGGTACAAGTGCCCCTATGCATCAGCACTCCTGTATCCTTTGGATAAATTCCTAGGCACTAATAATGAAACAACAGAAAGAGAAATCAAGAAATCGATCCCATTTACAAGAACCATATGGTTCTTGCATCAAGAACCATAAAATACCTAGGAATAAACCTGACCAAAGATGTAAAAGATCTGTGTGCTGAAAACTATCGGTAGTTTTTAAGATTTTTTTTTTATCCTAGATAATCCCTCTTTGCTACTCCCATGAGTTTCACCTATATTCCTGTGTCTTGCTGTAAGATCAGAGTTATGCATCTATCCCTGAAAGAGCATCTGTTTGTTTGGTGGCTAGTTCTCTGAAGTGTACTTTTGCTGGTTCAGAGAGGAGGAAGGTAAGAAAGAGGCAGCAGATGATGAGGCCCCTTCTCCCTTTTGCTTTTACTGATAGCAGGTGGGAAATCGAAATGTGCAAGGAGCTCTCCCTTGCTCTGCCTCCTGCAGTATCGCCTCTGGTCCCTTGGGCCGTAACTCCCACATGGTGTATATCAGTTATTGTGACTGATGGAGATGATCGACGTGTCCCTGACACTATCGCTGCTCACCAGAAGGGCAGCTGGGACTAGAAAAGCAGCTTTGTTGCACACACAAATATGCCATAGTTTATTTTTTAACTAATTCTATAGTGAAAACTTTACCATACTTCCCCTCATTTCGAGTATGGGACCTATTGAAAAGCCATGTTAGTCATCATTAGTTGACAATACTTTATACTTAATTAAAAATGTAAAAAATCAGGAGGGGAGGAAAAATGGAAAATCCTAAATTTTAGGAAACTTCAGAATGGCTCCCTCCCTCCCCTCCTCCATTTTAGGCTCAGGGTAAAATTGTGCTTCATATGACTTAATGTATATATTTTTAAGGGAAAAGTGAAGAAGATAAAATAGTTGTTGGTTATAAAATAGCTGTATTATTATTTAAAAAAAATTTTTTAATGTTTATTTATTTTTGAGACGGAGAGAGACAGAGCATGAACAGGGGAGGGGCAGAAAGAGAGGGAGACACAGAATCTGAAACAGGCTCCAGGCTCTGAGAGGTCAGCACAGAGCCTCACACGGGGCTTGAACCCACAGACTGTGAGGTCATAACCTGAGCCGAAGTCGGCCGCTTAACCAACCGAGCCACCCAGGCACCCCTAAAATAGCTGTATTATTGACAGGCACCAGGACTGTAATCTCTGTGGGGATTTCATACTAAAGGGGGATACTTTGATACAACACGACTTAAAAAAAATTTTTTTTTATGTTTATTCACTTTTTTGAGAGACAGAGACAGAATGTGAGCAGGGCAGGGGCAGAGAGAGAGGGAGACACAGAATCGGAAGCAGGCTCCAGGCTCTGAGCTGTCAGCACAGAGCCCGACGTGGGGCCTGAACCCACGAACCATGAGATCATGACTGAGCTGAAGTTGGACGCTTAACCAACTGAGCCACCCAGGCGCCCCAGTACAACATAACTTTGATTACATTGTGCTTTGTAGTTGTCTGGTCATTTTCACAGAATAGTATTTATTTGATTTTTAGCCTGTGATTTAGAGGAAGGTTAAGAGTGGGCTTAGGTTCATCGGTTTGTTAACGGTCCAACTGGAATTAAAACCCAGGCTTCCTGATTTTCTGTGTAGGAATCCTCCTATTGTTTGCAACTGTCCTATCACACACACACACACACACACACACACACACACACACACACACAGGCAAGGATCTGCCTGTCAGTGGTGGGATTTTCTGGCATCAGACACTAGGGTATGTTGGTCGGTGGAAGTTGATGCTATTCATCAATCAGGGATGAGAGTTTGGGAATTCTATAAGCTTTGTCATTTGAGATACTGGACTGGTACTGGACTTAGATACACAGCCCGAAATGTCTTAATTGTTCAGAAGTTACAGCTAGAAGTATAGGTCTAGCACCGGAGAGCAAACATTGTTGACAAAATGATGTGCTTCTGTAGTGGAAATGCTGCAAGACAGCATCATACCGTGAATGTAACGTGAGGTGATGGAACGAGAGAATCTGCACACTTTTCTTGGCCTCTGCACACAGGTGCTGTATGCCCATTTGTATTTTCAGTGATTCTCTGTAGCATTCCTTCTTGGGAACATATACCATAGACAAGGCATCTGGACCTTGGCCATAGCTTTATTTGCTCCCTTTGTAAGAAATAATGCAATTTATATTGTTCATCTTAAAGCATTTGTTATGGATTTCAGAGTTTTCTGTATTTGTATTTCTTTCTATACAAGGCAAAGGTGAAAAGTCTGCTGCCCATCCAGACTTTTAATTGGAAAAAATGAAACCATTCATTTATTTGCCACAGATGTATATGATTTCTGCTACTGAAGAAAGTGATAATTTACTTTTTCTTTTACAGAGTGGAAAACCACCCATTAATGATATGTTCACAGACCTCAAAGATGGAAGGAAGCTCCTGGATCTTCTGGAAGGCCTCACAGGAACGTCACTGGTAAGAGGGGTCATCTTTGAGAACCAGGCTAAGTGTCTCTCATCATTACTGATACTTGAAGACCCATTACAGGTACTTACAATGTAAAGGCCCAAAATAGGAACATTTTTAGAAAGGTGTTTTAATGAATCTTTGATAGAGTAATATTTAGGCTTTATTGAGGGCTCTATTTTTATCAAAGATAAAATTATTTATTATATTTATTACTCTCAGACAGCCCAGGACAGAATTACAAGGAGGGATGGCTATGTTAAGAGGGTATAATGTTTTGAATAGTAGAAAACACACTTAAATGTTATTTAATAAATATCTTAAAAAGCTAAGAGCTGGGGCACCTGGGTGACTCAGTCAGTTAAGCATTCGACTTGGGCTCAGGTCATGATCTCATGGTTCATGAGTTTGATCCCCATGTCTGGCTTGCTACTGTCAGCGCTGAGCCTACTTCAGATCCTCTGTCCCTCTCTCTCTTTGCTCCTCCTCTGCTTGCATGTGTGCTCTCTGTCTCAAAAATAAGTAAACATTAAAAAAAAAGTTGTTAAACGCTATGCATTTATTTTTATTTGGTTTTCCAGTATTATCTTCATTTCTTCATCAAACCCAACTCTATTATTTTACGTCGTAAGGTACTTTATACCCACACAGAAATAACAGTGCTAATGAAGAGTATGCATTTTATGGGTACAAACTTTAACACTAGGGGTAAAATTACTATAAAAGGTATAGAGAAATGCACTTGTGAAGATGAATTCCTTTCTTGCCAAAGTGTGGGGTGTTATATACTCTGCCTTTTGCCTTCCAGATGGTGGGTAAGGTACCTGTTGCAGAGGCTGATTCCTCTCTCAGATGAGATTCCCTGGCCAGTGAGGCAGAAAGTGCCTCCCAGATCACCTTTCTCCAGGTGGCAATTCCTGCCTTTCCAGGGGGCCCTTGTAATGCTACCTGGAACCTGGGATAGTGCCTCTGAATCCTCCCTGCTCTGTGCACACTGACTGGTGCAGTATGAAGGTGACATGACTTCTCAGTCTTTCTGTGTCCAGCCCAGTTAAAAATTGTTTTCAGTGTTTATTTATTTTTAAGAGAGACAGAGTGTGAGAAAGGGAGGGGCAGAGAAAGAGGGAGACACAGAATCTGAAGCAGGCTCCAGGCTCTGAGCTGTCAGCACAGAGCCTGATGCAGGGCTCGAACCCATGAACCTTGAGATCATGACCTGAGCCAAAGTCAGATGCTTAACTGATTGAGACACCCAGGCGCCCTGGGCCCAGTTTTGATAAAAGAAGGCTTTCTCCCTGGAGCACTGGTTCTCAAAGTGGTCTGCACATCAGAATCATTAGGGGAATATTTTAGAAATTCTAAACCCATACTACCTCCCAGATTCATTAAGTCATCATCTTTGGGGGTAGGGTCAGACATAAGTTTGGGAGTTTTTGAATGCCAGGGTTGAGGCAAGGGAGTGAACTACTATGTCAAGATGTAAGTGGGGTAACTTGCATTCTGTCACCACCAGCCTCCACGGTGGCCTGAGAAGCCAGGCGGAGCTCCTGGCACAGAGGGGCTCCGTTTTGAGCTGTTCTCTGTACGTCTCAATGTCCATGTTTGTTGGCAATGTTGAGGCTGACTTATTTGATCCCGTGTTTTGTTTTCTAGCCGAAGGAACGTGGTTCCACAAGGGTACATGCTTTAAATAATGTCAACAGAGTGCTGCAGGTTTTACATCAGAACAATGTAAGTGTGCAGTGCGACTTTTGGGGTTCTTTGGTGCTATTGGGGTTATTTATTGTCACGCTGGCCACGTGCTCTGTGCATTGTCATTGACTGATTTTTGGAAACATTTTTCTTACGACAAGTATTGTACCTTTTCTGCGAGCGAGGGGACAGTCACGCTTTTTTTGATTACTTGGTTGATCTGTTGTATAAATAATACATTTTTGAGATTTAGGTTTACCTGATTCTCTAAAGTGAAATTTCTCTTATCATTCACTTATATTGCTGTCCAAAGGTGCTAAAACAAAAATCTTGGTTTCTGTGGCAGAATTGTCCTAAAAGTTATTAGTATTATTATTTTTTATTTTAATAGGTGGATTTAGTGAATATAGGAGGAACTGACATTGTGGATGGAAATCACAAACTGACTTTGGGGTTGCTTTGGAGCATCATTTTGCACTGGCAGGTGGGGCAATTTTCAATCACTTTTTAATAGAAATTGAAAATGTATCATTTGTGTGTGTTAGTTGCTTAAGGCCGCCATCACAGAGCACCCCAAACTGTGTGGCCTCAACACCAGAAATTTACTTTCTCACAGTTCTGGAGGCTAGAAGTTTGAGATCAATGTGTTAGCGTGATAGGTTTCTTTCGAGGCGTCCTTCTTTGGCTTGTGGATCACTGCACTCTTCCTGTGTCCTCATGGTATTCCCTCTTTGTGTGTGTCTTGTCCTGATCTGTTCTTCCAGTCAGTTTGGGTTACAGCCCACCCTTAAGATCCTATTTTACCTTAATCATCCCTTTAGAGACCCTATTTCCAAATATATTCTCATTACCAGGTAGTGGGGGTTAGGACTTCAAGAATTTGGGCAGTGGGGAGACACAATTCAACTCCTAGTAATTTGGAATGAAAGAGTCTGACAAACAGCTCTATTTTCCTGGCATAGAAAAAAAAGTATCTTTCTTTAAATATTAAATTAAAAAAGTTGACGTAATTTCAGATTTATAAAAAAGTTGCAAAAGTAGCTTAAAGAATTCCTGGATACCTTTCATTCGCATCCCTCAAATGCTGACAGTTGTTCTGTCTCTCTCTTCCTCCTTGGCTAAAAACTTGTGTATTTGTTTTAAAAAAAAATTTTTTTTTTCAACGTTTATTTATTTTTGGGACAGAGAGAGACAGAGCATGAACGGGGGAGGGGCAGAGAGAGAGGGAGACACAGAATCGGAAACAGGCTCCAGGCTCTGAGCCATCAGCCCAGAGCCTGACGTGGGGCTCGAACTCCCGGACCACGAGATCGTGACCTGGCTGAAGTAGGATGCTCAACCGACTGCGCCACCCAGGCGCCCCAAAACTTGTGTATTCGTAAAAACAAACCTTTTTCCTAAAAGTAAGGAATTCTCTTACATAACTAGAATATAATGTTAATATCATATTATAAAATGTGCTATATACAATATAATACTGGCATCGTTAAGCATAATTACAATATATGCTAAAAATAATATGTAATTATTAAATCAGGAAAATAATATCAAAACAATACAATTTTGTAATCTACACATCCTTTGGAGATTTTGTCAATTGCCCCAATAATATCCTTTATAAAAGATAAAAACCAAAACAAGATCATGCATTACATGTATTTCTCACATCTCCTTAGTCCTCTTTTATCTGGAGTAGTTTTTGAGTCTTTCTTTGTATTTCATGATATTGACCTTTCTGAAAAGTACCGGACGGTTATCTTGTAGAGTATTCCTCCATGTGGGTTTGGCTGGTATTTTCTCATGAACAGATTCAGGTTATTCATTTTTTTGGTACAGAATGCCACAGAAGTGATGTTGAGTTCTTAGCATACCCTATCAGGAAACAAGTGCTTTCGATTAGTTTTTTTTTTTTTTTCTGGCAGTGTGAACTTTCACTGTTTGGGTTAAGGTGTCTCCCCTGTAATGTGACTGTGCTTTATTATTAAAAAGTATTCTGTGGGGATATACTTTGAGGCTGTGTAAATATTCAGCTACTTACCAAACTTTTTTCCATGAGTTTCAAGATCCGTTCGTAGCTCTTACCTGATCAGTTATCATTGTGATGCTTGGCAAACAGTGATTTTCCAGTTTCACACGTTCAAATGTTCTGAATTTTCAAATTTATTTATTAGTTGTCTTTCTGCTTGTGTGGAAGAGCTTCCCCTTGCCACTTGTTTATGTATTTATTCATCCATCCATTCCTTTATAGACCAGTGTAGACTCATGAAGTTTTACTTGATAGGTTACTAATCTTTCACTATCTTTATTTATTTTGCACGCCTCCTTAAGTTGGCTCTTGTGTCCTTTTCTTATGTGCACACCATTCTTTGAGCTCTTTCTTATAATATGTGTGTTACTTTAGAATAATCTAAAATATCAATTCTAGATTATAATGGTTTTTACCATCATCAAATGTACTTCATTCTTTGATTTCATAGTTCATCAAAAGTTCTTCCTTTCTCATTTTTGTAGAAGATAAAATTGTTTTCTTCTTATTAAAAGGTGTTTGTTAAGTGTATAGTATGCAAAATTACTTTGTGGCTATGAAAGTAATGTTCACTGTGACCAAACCTAATAGAAGTGTTGCTAAGATACAGAAAATACCATAGTGTATGATGGTGAGGTAAAAATCATCTGTAAATCCTAGTACCATAAAATAATTACTGTTAAAAACATATTTATCTTTTCAGCGTTTAAAGGAAAATTTTGAGATAAAATGAATACCAATTACCTGATCCATAATGATTAATTAATATAATATTCCTTACTCAAGGAGTTGATTCCAGCAACTATTTTGAGTTATAGGCAGGCATGTTTTTGTTTGTTTGTTTGTTTGTTTTGAACAGGTGAAAGATGTCATGAAAGATGTCATGTCAGACCTGCAGCAGACAAACAGTGAGAAGATCCTACTGAGCTGGGTGCGCCAGTCCACACGGCCATACAGCCAGGTCAACGTCCTCAATTTCACCACCAGCTGGACAGATGGCCTCGCCTTTAATGCCGTGCTCCACCGACATAAGTGAGATATGACCTGACAAGATGTGGGCCTTACAAATTTGTATCTCCTCTCTGTCTCTCTCTTACTATACCTCCCTAAAGCCCTTTGCCCACAATCACTGCTCTCCTCTCTTCACACGTTTAAACATGAAGAAAAGAAACATTATGGAAGAAAATACCCATGGAGTCTTTATTTCCATAGGACTTAAATGCCACAGTGCAATGTCCGTGGTTTCTTCTACATATTTACACGTTTAAAAAATGTAAAATAATTCACATAGTTCAGTCCCACTCACTCAGCACTAACCAGTAATATATATACTGAATTGTGTTATGTTTTCATTCTCATACCAAAAGGGAAACTCTATAAATCCAATGCAATTTCAATTAAATATAGATAACTGATTTTGTGTGTGTGTGTGTGTGTGTGTGTGTGTGTGTGTGTGTGTGTGTGTATGAAACTTGTAATTATATAAAAGACCAAAGGGGCAAGAAGAGCCAGTATATTCCCGAAGAAGAACCAGGCCGAAGTACTTCCGAAACAGAAATAAAAGTAGTTATGAAGCTATATTTATTAAGACTATATATATAGTCTATAAATAAGTACACGAATATAATAATAGGCTGAACCATGTGAAATTGCCAACATTTGACTGTTTTGACATATAAGAATGGCAGTTTCATATAGTTCAGCCTAACAGGATAAAAAACTCAGAAATAGCTTCATCCTGCTATACACCTGAGCTAATGTTGCAGATTAATAGTATGGGATAATTGGTTACCCATATGGAAATAAGTGTATTGGATCTTTACCTCCCTATACCCAAAAGAAAATTCCAGATGCATCAAGGATTTAAATGTGAGAGGCAAAATTTATTATATGTTTTATTGCTATTGTAAATTATTTAATGTTTCAGGTCCTGTTTCATGTAGGTTTTTTGCTGATATATAAAAAATGTAATTGACTTTTCTAAATCTTAGATCTGGAAACTTGTTAAACTTTCACAAATTTTACCAAAATGTTTACAAGTCTTACAAAAATGTTTCTTCAGTTTTTTAAAAAGTTTTTTTTTAATGTTTAATCATTTTTTGAGAGACAGAGCATGAGTGGGGGAGAAGCAGAGAGAGAGGGAGATACACAATCTGAAGCAGGCTCCAGGCTCTGAGCTGTCAGCACAGAGCCCAATGTGGGGCTTGAACTCATAAACCTTGAGATCATGACCTGAGCCAAAGTCAGCCGCTTAACTGACTGAGCCACCCAGGTGCCCTGGTATATATTTTTTTTTAGACTGTCCCTGAATCATAATAGTTTCTTCTCTTATTTTCTCTTACCTCCTCATTTATGCCTTGTCCTTCAATACAATATTGATTTGAATTAGTGATAGAGAACAGAATGTTTTTTTCTACATAGTGAAGGGTGTGGTTTCAATGTTTTACCGCAAGACTAATATTTACTGTAGCTTTTTTTTTAAGTATACTTTTTATCTAGTTAACAAACTCCTACACCCAAGTGTCTATAGACCCTATACTTCTCCTTTATTAGTTTAAGAGGGTTGGACTCTGTTCCTAGTTGGTTTAGAAATGTTATCAAGTAACTAGAATTTTAGCCCAAACTTTTACCCAACTTTATTTAATTGATTCAGCAAGTATATATGGAGTGCCTTTTATGTACTACATACAGCATGTGTAGCAGAGAACAAGACAGGCAAAAATCTCAGTCCTCTTGGAATTTCTGTTCAAATAGAGGGGGGGAAGACAATTAAATGAAAATGTAAGTTGTATAGCATATAGAAATGGTAAATGCACTGAAGAGAAACATATTGGGCAAGAGGGGAGGAGGTACCTGGCATGCAGGAAGTCAGTGGGTGCAGGGGCATGAGTAGGAGGAGAAATAGGAGATGAAGTCAGAGAAGGAACTGGGTCTGAGAGTAGGGGAGGCAAGTCCCAGAAATTAAGTGGGTCTAAGATGTAAGAAAAGATAGAGTACAAAGAAAATGATCAACTTTTGGGTAAGACAGAGCAATAACAATGTCTAATTTGTGGGATTAAAAGAAAATCAAGATAGAAAGGAAATAATAGACAATGATAGTATGGAGGAAGATGGATGGTGAAAAGTTCTCTCAGGGCCTAGTTGTAGGAGTATCCCATGAGCTGATCAGAGCTGGATTTTCTATTCTGCTAATCTTGGTCTTTGAATTGGACAATTTAGTCCATTAACATTTATTGTAATAATTGATGTGTTTAGGTTCATTTTTACCTCTTGTTTTAAGCTTTTCATTTCTTTTACCTTTTATGTATATTTTTTCTTTGCTGTCTTGTATTGATAAATTACTCTTACCTTTTTTTCTTTTACTATTTGGGAAATATCATATACCATTTCTAATCTTTCAGTGGTTACTTCATAAATTTTATTCAGCATATTTGACTGATACAAAAAATTTAGACTCTTTTACCTATTGTTTTGTATTGTAAATTACTTTAAAAAGTAATATGACAAGTCTTTGAGATATAAAAGATAAATTTATTTTTATTTTAATGTTTATTTTAAGAGAGAGAGAGAATGCACACACATGTGCAAGTAGGGGAGGGGCGAGAGGCAGAGAGAAAGAATCCCAAGCAGGCTCCACATTTACAGTGGGGATGTGGGGCTCAAACTCATGAACTGCGAGATCATGAACTGAGCTAAAGTCAGATGCTTCACCGACTGAGCCACCCAGATGCCCTAAAACATAAATTTCTTAATTTAAACTGACAGTGAAATAGTCTAAACCTGAAGTGTATTAGATTATAACAATGACTATATATTAGGTTACAGCAATGTCCATATATTTCATCTTTACTCAGTTTTATTTGCATGGTAATTTCAGACCTGATCTCTTCAACTGGGATAGAGTTGTCAAAATGTCCCCAATTGAGAGACTTGAACATGCCTTCAGCAAGGCTCAAACTTATTTGGGAATTGAAAAGCTGTTAGATCCTGAAGGTATTGTTCACTGTTTAATTTCAACCTTGATTTTGCCTTTTTAAAATTTTTTTCTTTTTGGAAAGAATAATGAGAATTGTGGTGTATTTTTTCTTTTGAAATAGGGTGCAAGCCATTTCACTGCAGACAAGTTATTAGTACTGTTATACTTAATTTGTAGGATGAGTTGGGAGGAAATGTAATTATATCATTGGAGATTAGTTACTTGATACTAGCAGCATAAGATTTAAAGATTTAGGAAAATATAATTATTAGGGAAACAATTTAGTATTTGACTTATTTAATGATACATTTTTATATGATCTTGCATATAATGTGAAAACTTTAGTTATAAATATTGTAAAGTTCTAGACTTATTTTCATATTATAAATAAAGTCTGTGTCATCTTTTTGTTTTTATTTATTTTTAAGAGTATTTTTATTTTTGAGAGAGAGAGTCAGATCATGCGCAGGGGAGGGACAGAGAGAGAGGGAGACACAGAATCCGAAGCAGGCTCCAGGCCCTGAGCTGTCAGCACAGAGAGCCCAACAGGGGCTTGAACTCACGAACTGTGAGATCATGACCTGAGCTGAAGTTGGTCACTTAACCAACTGAGCCACCTAGGCACCCCAATAAATTCTGTGTCATCTTAAATTGTAGTTTATCTTTGAACATTTTTGGGAAGCTTTTAGGGGAGACTTTTAAGAAGTGGGATATTGAGCAAAATACATAATCGTCTTTGCCTTTGTCTCATATATTATTATATGACATAGAAATTTACTGAGCTGTGGTATTGCAAGCATTATGTACTAGTATTGTTTATGGGTACCAAGGGTGGTTATTTTATATCTAATATTGAGCGATTCACATATTTTGGACATCTAATTTAAGCTGGTTCTTATTTTCTTCCCCTTTTAGATGTTGCTGTTCAGCTTCCTGACAAGAAATCCATAATTATGTATTTAACATCTTTGTTTGAGGTGCTTCCTCAGCAAGTCACAATAGATGCCATCCGTGAAGTAGAGACACTCCCAAGGAAATATAAGAAAGAATGCGAAGAAGGAGAAATTAGTATACGGGTACAGGTCAATTTTTAATAAAAAGTTTGACTTGCCATATTTGTTTTCTCTTACATACTAGATAAAAATACTTACAGGGGTTTTTTTTTCTTGATGGAGAACATCTTGGCTTCTCAGCTTACATAGGCACAAGCAGTTCAGTTTTTCAATTAGCATGCTTTCATATGTCATATGTATGCAATGGAGAGCTGTAGCTCAACTGATTTTATTGAGAAGGAACACACATTTCACACAATAAGGCTGGAGGTAGAGTCTAGGGCTGGGAGCATGCAGCTGCATGATATGCTTAAGAACCTACATTTTCCCATCATGTATTCATTTTATCTTTGTTGTCATGTGCTGAAGTTGGCTTTTCTCCTATTAGCCTAGTTTTGCTCTAAGTACTAATTATTTTTTTTTTTTTGGCCACTGAAGAAAAGATTTTTATCATTATATTTTCACAAGGGCTATCAAAACATAAGCTTTAGTTCCTCTTTCATTTAGGAAGAGTAGTTGACAATAGGCTACTAGGTGAGTTTTTCATTAAAGGGCTTAAAATGGTTTTATTCATCAGGGGTATAGATGTATTTTTGGGGAGAGATATAAAGTTATGAATTTTTCTTCCTGCATTTTCCTGCCTTAAATCAATCTGTGTTTTCTTACTCTGCTTTAGTCTAACCAGTTCTTTTAATTCATAAAATGAGAATTTTAACAGTTGGATGAAACCTTAAAAAGTCATTTGGTCCAAAATGTTAGCAGCCCAGAAACCAAGGGATACACGTGGATTTCAGAATGATAAGAAATACATTTTAGAGAGAAAGCATGGGATTTGAAGCTCAAAGTTCATCTCTGTTACTGTTTGTTTTGGGTTTCTTACTTACCTTTTCAACCACAGTTTTATCTGCAAAATCTGGATAAAACCACCCTACTTCATAAAGGTAATTCAGAGTGCCTACAGTAATATTAAGAGGCACTCAGTAAGCAGCACCTATCATCATTATAACTTATAAATTTGTTTTGGCATTGCCATTCACTCATTCAACAAGTTCCTTTTTTAAAAATGGGGCCACCTGGGTGGCTCAGTTGGTTGAGTGCCTGACTCTTGATTTTGGCTCAGGTCATGATACCAGGGTCGTGGGATTGAGCCCTGTATCCACACTGAACCTGGAGCCTGCTTGGGATTCTCTCTCACTCTCTATCCTTCTGCCCCTCTCCCACTTACTCCCTCTCTCTACCCGCCCCCGCCCCCCCCCCCCCAAAAGTTAGTTAATTCTCATATAATGACATTGGTCTTGCAATCAGCATAACACTTTTTTTTTTTATTCTCTAAAGCTTGGGGAGCTTACTTATTATTTCAGATTTTCTTTGGGTAGTAGGTACCAATCCTTTTATTTTCTCCATTTTGGAATACATCATGATTTACAAAAAAAGAAAATAACTTATTGAGGGAAAGAGGGCAAGAGATGTGTCCAGTTCTGAACCCAGGACTCTTTATTAGTTTTGAAAATCAAATGATATTGAGGAAAAGCCCTAATGTTTTATAATTGACTGAAAAAAATGCTGAGAAGCATTTGTCTCTAGTAGCATAGCTATTATCCTTCATTAATGATGCACCCTGCTGAGTGGCTCAGATAATCTTCTGAGGTTGCCTTTTGGTTTTAAAATCACTTCTTGATGGGATCGGAGTCCCTCTTGTTACAAAGATGGGATATTTTACTTTGCGTAGTTAAGGCCATACTTTCTTAAAAAGCAAGAAAGTTTCGTTTGCCTTTCATGATGTGTGGATAAAATAATCATTTCTCTTTAGTGCTCAGGATTACATGATAAGAATTGCAGAAGCCATTTGCTTTTTGATTAAGAGCCAGTGTATTAACCCTAACCTCTTCATTTTCATGCTTTCATTAGTGCCTTAGAGGCTGAAATAAGTTAACTGAAGAAATAAAATGTGCTCAAGTTTTAATCATCTACCCTTTGACGGAGTTTGCCACCCGCTACTTTCCAGTGAACACTGAGAGCCAGTCTTCCTTTCTGGCTCTTCCTACAAAACATATGCTGTAGAGGCATTAGGTGGTCAGCAAAAAATATTCGCATTTCTCTATAAATCAAACTTTCAGTTGAAAGTCTCCTCTCATGTTTCACTTAATACCTTCTGAACATTTGCAGTTAAATAATGCCTTCCACCTCACCCCTCATGAATACTAGTGCCTATCTAAGTGACTGTTGGCTGGTCACTAACTGTCCTTGTTCTCAGGTGTCTGCATTGGAGTATAGAAGTTTGGTAGTCACTTGATCTCCAGGGTTATTTTGTCTCCACAGTTTCAGGATTTTAGGTCCAGAACTTACCTCATTTTCCCTTCTCTGTTTTTGGCACCATCTGTGTCTTAATTACCCAGTGTTTCATCTGTGTGCTCCCTGATTCATCTTTTTAACTCCTGCAAATGGTTTACGGGGTCCGTTTGATTCTTCCACCAGAATGTTTTTGGTGTGTGTTTTTTTTTCCGTTGCAGCCTTCATGCTGATCAAAGGCCTCATCTTCTCTTATAGTTTACAAGACCCAGACTACCTCTGTAATTCATCTCAGGCCACCGCCCTGTGGTCCTGGTGGACATTTCCCTTTCCTTCCCAAAGATTTTGTGCATGTGGGTTCCCGTCTATGAAATGCTCATCCATCTACCTACTATTTGCATGGCAAGCTCCCCGTCTTTTCTGTTTCGATGGGACTTTTTCAGAGAAGTCTTCCCTGATTAACCTATTGAAACCTATTGAAACCCTACACACACACACCCACACGCACCACCCCCCCCCCACTGTTTCTTGCTGCCACAATATTTTTGTAAACTGTTAGGAATTTTATAATGTTTCCTAAGAGCATTGGGAAAGCTGTGAAAGATTTTAAGCAGCGAAGTCTTATGATGTGATTATGTTTTCCAAAGATAGTCCTGCTGCTGTGTGCGAAGTGGATTGTAGAGGTGGGAGTGTGGGAGGCAGTGGTTAGCGGGCAGTTGTAGCTCTGAAGAATGACATCAGTTTTTGTGGAGATGGAAGGGTCTTGATGGATTTGAGATAGATTTTGAAGGTAGGGATTGCTTACACATTAAATGTGGGAGGCAAAAGTCAGAGAGAAGTGAAGGTGGGCTCCCTAGATTTTTCGCTGGAGGAATTAAGTGCCATTCCAATGGAAATGGATGAGACCACTGAGGCGAAGTAGACAGAAAAGAAAAAGGGGCCCAAGACTTAATTTTGAGGAGATTTGTTACTTAGAGGTTGACAAATATTATTTAACCAGGAAGAATGCCAATGTGGTGTTACCGAAGCAGGGAGAGGAGAGTCTGAAAATAGTGGGGGGTGGTCAGCCATGTCAGATGTTACTGAGAGCTTAAGAAACATTGGGTGACTAGATCTCTGGGTTTGCTTGGAATAGTTCTGGTTTATTTGTGTCATCCTACCACCATTATTATCAAAAGTGTTCTAGTTTGTTGGTTAATTACATGGTCAGTCTAAAGATGATGCTAGAAAAGTGGATTTGTCAATGGGAAGGTAATTGGTGACATTGACAAAAGCTTTTTCAGGTGAGTAGTGGGGACCAAAACCAAATTGGAGTGAACCGGATTGTTGAGAAACTGTAAGTGCTAAATATGTGAGCATTTCATATATTGTTCTCTCTATATTTTTGTGTTTGAAACATGTATAAATTATGGATGAGAGGTAATTAAGTGGAGGAAGGCTGTACACAAATTTTAATGAAGTTTTGCTCTGAACGGGAACAATGAGTGAGATAGTTGATTTGGTTCTAAGATTCTAAAGTGTATGAGAAAATACTCCATTGCTTAGGAAGAACTTAAGATGAATTTATTCCACGGGTCCTTAAAAAAAGGCCAGCAAGTAAACTTGAGGGCAACTGCCTCAAAAAATACCATCGGTACAACAGCCTACATGTGTGGCTGTATTTCATTGTCTAAAATGCAATGCTAAATGCAATTCAGTAAAACTGAGGGTCAAAGTAGAGTTCCAATTTCTATTTTTCTTTAAATTATATCCATCCTTGAAGGCCCCAAATGTTCCAAATTCTCTGTAAAATTTTCCTATTTTAGCCCTTGTTGAACTCAAATAGCATCCTTTGTTGCATCCATGGAATTTATAACTCTGCTAATAGCCATTTTATTTTTGTTCAGAAGTGATTCATGTGGGTTATTTATCTCTCTCCAACTATATTTGAATCTCCGTGAATATAGAATCCATGAGTGTATTGCACTTTTGTACCCCTTGTCTTCCTAGCATCCTTAATAAATGCTTCCTGCCTGATTCATGGCTTTGCTTGCCCAGCTCCTGAAAACTGGATGAATGCCTGAGTCATGGTGGCTCCTCCCTTAAGGTTCTCCATAACAGTGTGTCTTTGTTGAACACCTTCATGATGCTTGTGGGTATTTCTTGGGTTTGTTTTTCTAGAGCTCAGCGCCGGAGGAAGAGCACGAGAGTCCCCGAGCTGAAACCCCCAGCACTGTCACCGAGGTGGATATGGGTCTGGACAGCTATCAGATAGCCCTGGAGGAAGTGCTGACCTGGTTGCTTTCTGCTGAGGATACTTTCCAGGAGCAGGATGATATTTCCGACGATGTGGAAGAAGTCAAACGCCAGTTTGCTACCCATGAAGTAAATAATCTGTAGCTGAGGAGCAGAATACATCCACCGTGGTGGTGCCTGTGCCTTACTCAGGGGCTCTACCCTGATGTTTGTTGCCTACTGAATTCTGCTCCACAGAATGGTCATGATATAGTTCAGGACTTGTGATAGTTAAATAAGGCTCTGTTATAAAATTGGCCTGGGTGATTACCTGTGCCTTGGAAGTAGATTTCAGATCGTATTCTTATCATGACTTGTGTGTTCTGTGGAGCCACCGACAACAGTTAGTGTGTAGGACTGCTTGTTTCTGAAGCTATAGTTCTGTTGTAATAGTTAAAACAGCATATGGCTAATCAATGCACCAGATCTTTAGGTTTTGAGTGTTCCCTAGAAAGTGATTATTTTTATTGATTGGATGATGAAGCAAATGTCATATCCATTCCTGTGTAATTTTCATATAATGAAAATTTCCTATTATTTTGAGGATATATGTTGTCTTGTAGGGTAATGATTTGATTACATGGAGATTTCTTTTTGATTAAGTAGGTTTTTGGGTGGGTATATTAATTGGCAGGTTTTTATTTGCTATTTTGATTTGACAATAATAGAAATGGTAATATTCCTTGAGCAGTTCCTCTTGGGTGAGCATTGTGTTTTATTTATTCTGTTTTCTCATAATTCCATGTTCACAATCAGTAGCATAATCAACAGTTATTTAAAAATAGCTGGTATTATCAGATGTAACATTGTCCTCTTTGATCTGTTCCCCTTTTTACTGAGGCCAGCTGCGTATTTTCCACCTTCAGAGCTTAAACAATCGGATCAAAGTCTACTTTATTTATACTCTACATGGAGACTTCTTTTCCTGAAGCGTTAATATTAGGCATTAACAACTTATTAAGATTTTTTTTCTTCAATGAGCAGCTCACAAATCATAATGATGTACCTTTCTAGGATTTTATGATGGAGCTGACAGCACACCAGAGCAGTGTGGGGAATGTCCTGCAGGCAGGAAACCAGCTGATAACACAAGGAACTCTGTCAGATGAAGAGGAATATGAGATTCAGGAACAAATGGGCTTGCTGAATGCTAGATGGGAGGCACTTAGGGTGGATAGTATGGACAGACAGTCCCGGTGAGTGAAGCGAAGATATTAACACTCTATTCCATTGACTGCATTGCGTGGTTTAGCTTAGTAAAAGCCTGAGTGTCTGTGAAGAGAAGATATTCAGAACTTGCCTTGTAAAATTTGCACTTTTCATTTTGTAATGTTGCTGGAATTGTGTGCGATCTTTGTTTCCTCTTTGATATGTTCACCAAATGAGAAGGCAGAAGTTGGAATACAGAAATTAGCAAAAAAGGAGAAGACATTTCGTGTGGATAGTTATCTCTTTGCAATATTAAAATCGGCTAATTTTTAACTGGAGACGAAGACTGGACTATGTAGTATTTATCGACAATTCCATCTTGTAACAGTTTTTAAGGCAGTGTTTTTCCCATGGTTCATTTTATTTCATGTATTGTGTATTAGGGAGCAAGCGGCATTCCATCGCAATTTCCACCTATTTAATAAGCAGGAATTCCTGATTGAAGAAACAATGATTCTGATATGAATAGAGGGTGCTGTTATTTGCATTCTTTGACCATACTTAATGGATTCCATTTAGGAAGAAAGTAAAAGTTTTTTTTTTTTCTTGTTTCTATATTGAAAGACTAACTGCTACTTTAAATGGTTAGACAAGACTGCATTCCCTTGCCCCATTTCTTTGGTGCCTGGAGCACGTGTTTGCCTTTGCAAAGGGAAAAAGGAGTGGGGATGACGTGTGTTTGTCCCCGGACAGGCTGCACGATGTGCTGATGGAATTGCAGAAGAAACAGCTGCAGCAGCTCTCCGCCTGGTTGACACTCACGGAGGAACGCATTCAGAAGATGGAAACCTGCCCCCTGGATGATGATTTAAAATCCCTACAAAAGCTGCTAGAAGATCATAAAGTAAATCTGGTTCCTATTTCTTTTAGACCGTATCAAATATGAAAAGGCAGCACTTAGCATGCTAGGGGCTGATGGCTTCTATCATTAGTGCAGGGATGGGACACTTCTTCAGTGTTCTCAATTATTCCGTATTGATAGGGTGGAGCTCGTGGGGGCTTTTCCAAGCGAGGGATGAAAGTGCAGGTACAATTTTATGGAAGGATGTATTGTTTCAGTATGAAAGTACTTAGTGTTCCCACGGCTCTCAAGAATTTTTGTTTTGGATGTGTAAGTGGTTAAAGACCCTAGTGTATTGGCATTAATGCAGTGTGTGGGTAAAGAAGCAAACCCTCAGATTTATCTGTACCTCGTCCTTTAATGAAAGCTGTGTTTCTTCTATGGTATAGGAGAATATCAGGCACTAGATGAGGAATCATAATTTGGTGGTTAATTTAATTTGGTCACACAGTTAGAAGATAACTTTAGAAGCAAAATAGCTTCTCCGCAAATTGTTTGAAAACTTTTAGTTTTCAGTGGAATATCTAGACAACTGATAAATAAAACTTCAGGGATACATTAAACACAGTTCAAGAGGCATTTGACAACACTATTGGTAGTGTTTAAATAAATTACCTATATACAAGCATCTTATGACCTCACATACTCTTCCCATGGAAGAGGAGAATGGAAGGCGTCTGTATATCCTGAATTACTTTCTTGGGTACCTCATCTGAATAGCTTCTGACTGTCAAATAGCATCCTACTTATCTCTCAGCTTACATTATGTTGCACTAAAATGATCTCTGACTCTGTATATGTAAGGTTTGTTTTTTGGTTTTTTTTTTTTTTTTTTTTGGTCTTACAAATTCTATGTTCTTAATTTCTAGTATATTCATTCAAGTCATCTATTCTACTTTTTTTTTTTTTTTGCCAGAACATGGACTAAAAGTGATGATATCCCATTTGCAATCTGTTATGACACTGCATTTTCAACTTGCTTTGGTTCATAGTGAAATGTGAAGATGTATAAGGGACTTGTTTCATTAGTAGAACACTTAGGGTAATGATTGAAAATTTAAACATGCTGTCTCATTAAGTGTCCTTAATTACTATTGACAGCTGAGTGGATTTTAAATAGGTAAATGTGAAAAGAGTAGAAATGATGGTGTATCTTAATTCTTTTCTCTAGCGTTTGCAAAATGATCTTGAGGCTGAACAGGTGAAGGTAAATTCACTGACGCACATGGTCGTGATTGTTGATGAAAACAGTGGTGAGAGTGCTACGGCTGTTCTCGAAGATCAGTTACAGGTATGGACCCTGGAGACGGGATACTCATAAGGACCCTGTTGTCTGAAACCCTTAAAAATTTTTTTTTTCAACGTTTTTATTTTTTTTTTTTAAATTTTTTTTTTTCAACATTTATTTACTTTTGGGACAGAGAGAGACAGAGCATGATCGGGGGAGGGGCAGAGAGAGAGGGAGACACAGAATCGGAAATAGGCTCCAGGCTCTGAGCCATCAGCCCAGAGCCCGACGCGGGGCTCGAACTCACCGGCTGCGAGATCGTGACCTGGCTGAAGTCGGACGCTTAACCGACTGCGCCACCCAGGCGCCCCACAACGTTTTTATTTTATTTTTGGGACAGAGAGAGACAGAGCATGAACGGGGGTGGGGCAGAGAGAGGGAGACACAGAATCGGAAACAGGCTCCAGGCTCTGAGCCATCAGCCCAGAGCCTGACACGGGGCTCGAACTCACAGACCGCGAGATCGTGACCTGGCTGAAGTCGGACGCTTAACCGACTGCGCCACCCAGGCGCCCCTGTCTGAAACCCTTATATGGCACCCCTGTTCTTCAGGTCCTGTATCACTGTTCATTTAGAAGAGTAGACTCACCTTTGGGGTGCCCGGGTGGCTCAGCTGGTTAAGCATCCAATTCTTGATACCAGTTCAGGTCATGATCTTGTGGCTCATGGGATCGAGCCCCGAGTGGGGCTCTATGCCGGTGGGGCAGAGCCTGCTTGGGATTCTCTCCCTCCCTCTCTCTCTGCCCTTTCCCTACTGTGCTCTCTCTCTCAAAATAAAAATAAACATTAAAGAGCTTTAAAAAAGGGAGTAGACTAACTTTGAAGTTGTACTTCTGAGTTGGGGTCCTACAACTTGTGGGTTTACAAGAGTACTCAGCATCTTTCCTTCCCTTCAGCCCTTGGGGTAGATGGGCAGGGCTGCTTGTGGTCCCCAGCTTCTCCCGCAAAATGGAAACAAGCTTGGGAACCAATCTCAACAAGTGCTCTATAGATTTCTTGTTCAGAATTGCTTGAGGACTTTGTTGAAATGTAGTTTCCGGGTCTCCATGCAGACCTAAATCCCTGGGGGTGGGGCCTGTGGATCTGCACTTATGTGCATACTGAAATTTGAGAATTTCAGCCATCTAGAATTTAATATTCCTGCTTCTTTGGTACATCAGTGGATGAATTTCAACAAGAATTTTGGGAACCCCTAACAAAATTGTTGCTTTAGCGCAGAGGTTATAGTGTATCTTTACAAGTCTTTATTAAGAGGGTTATTGGTATTTTATTTGAACAATGTTTGGATTACCCAATATGATGTCGCCAAATGGTTTTCAGTCACTCTCAGACTATAATCTTATCATATGAAATTCTTTTTCTTTTATAACAGTTAAAGTTGGCCAGTGGTTCTGAGAACTGCTGGTGTAGTACTACTTAGTTATTGTAGTAACCTGAGAGATAGGCATTCATGTTTTGCCTGTTTCACAGTGAGGAAACTGAAATTCAGAAAGGTCATGTGATGCCACTGAGATTTAAGTAGGCATTGAATTTTCATGCCAAGATTGGAGACCTGTCTTTGGCTCTAACTTCTCTACCCTTTGCATCCTACAAAGCTTACTGTGGTATTAAATATTGAAATAGTATAATATGAATTAAATAATTCTTTGCATATGTAAGTAATGTAGAAATTAAATGTAACATTTGTCAATCATTATAAAATGGTGGTAAAATAATTTGTTGGCAAAGTTCTCATGAATATTGATTTTTAAACAAATTTACTTATTTAGCACTATTAATACTCATAAGATTATGTTCCTGATTTTTGTGTAATATAAACAGAACAAATCAATTAAGCATTTTTTTTTATTTTCTAGGAGCTCAAAACAGGTTTTATAAGGTTAAAAATTTTTTTTCATAATTTTGGCATTACATATGAAAATTTTCTTAGCACATAAAAGGTGGTTGATGCAATGAATTTTTTGAAAAGATAATTATAGCCTGAAAAATTTGAAGCACGAAAAGTAGATATGTATGCTCTACTTTGAAGATATGTGTAAAAATGTCAAATTCTTGTATAAAAACCGCAGCGATATGGAAAGAGCAGGATTTTGGAGTCAAAAGTTTAATAGATAGGGGCACCTGGGTTGCTCAGTTGGTTAAGTGTCCGACTTTGGCTCAGGTCATGATCTCGCAGTTTGGGAGTGCGAGTCCTGCGTCGGGCTTTGTGCTGACAGCTCAGAGCCCGGAGCCTGCTTTGGATTCTGTGCCTCCCTCTCTCTGCTCCTTCCCCGCTCACGCTCTCTGTCTCTCTCAGAAATAGAGAAACTTTAAAAAAAAAAATTAAAAAAAATAAGTTGAAAAGATAGAGTTCTAGGGGCACCTGGGTGGCTCAGTCGTCCAAGCGTCTGACTTTGGCTCAGGTCATGATCTCAGGGTTCCTGGGTTTAAGCTTGATGTTGGACTCTGAGCTGACAGCTCAGAACCTGGAGCCTGATTTGGATTCTCTGTCTCCCTCTCTCTCACGTGTGCGTGTGCACTGTCTCTCGAAAATAAATAAATAAATATATATATTTTTAAATTTTTTATCTTTTAATAATTTTTTCATGTTTGTTTATTTTTGAGAGAGAGAGAGAGACAGAGCATGAGCAGGGAAGGGTCAGAGAGAGAGGGAGACACAGAATCTGAAGTAGGTTCCAGGCTCTGAGCTGGCAGCACAGAGCCTGACGCGGGACTTGGACTCAAGAGCCGTGAGATCATGACCTGAGTGGAAGTTGGATGCTTAACCGACTGAGCCACCCAGGTGCCCCAGTAAATAAACATTTAAAAGATAGAGTTCTAGTTGTACCACTTTCTAGCTATGTAAGGTGAAATTGTTAAACTCTATGGAAATTAGTTTTTCTCCTCTACAAACTTCCAGGATTTGTCTGTATTATTTTAAAGCAACTTTTATAAAAATATTTTTCATAAATTGCTACCCAGTAGTGAAGAGCAATGGATGGCATGAATTTCTTTAAGGATCATTATAACTGTCTTTTAAGATTCTGTTGACAAAGGATGGTTTCTTCCTTTACTAGAAACTTGGTGAACGCTGGACGGCAGTGTGCCGTTGGACTGAGGAACGTTGGAATAGGTTACAAGAAATCAATATATTGTGGCAGGAATTATTGGAAGAACAGGTATGAAACTGTTATCCATAATGGGCAAGACAGATGGCGAAAAGTAACCTATCTTTAATTATGGCATTACAATAAACTTGTCTTGTTTACTTTACTTTGAAAGGCGAATACACAAATAATTTTTATTATTTTAAAAATCAGATTTCTATGTATTTTATAACTGATCATGTAGCTTATTCATAGAAATCTTATGACTTTATTGTAGTAACACTTAATTTGATGTGTTGATTATTTAGAATGTTAGTATTTAGACATTCTACATTCACGATTATGATTTTTCTTTATATTTCTGTTGGGTATTGTGTATGAACTTGTATCAACACAAGGCCTAGCATTTTTAGCTCAGTAAATAATGAATAAATGAATCCACTCACTGCTTTGTGAATTTTAAATCACAACAATTTTTCTTGATTTCAACCAGAATAACTACTGAAATTAACAAGAAAAGATCATTTAGCGATAACCATTCATTTAATACTGGGTTAATAGTATTTTTTTTCCAATACGGATTCCAGCAGCCAATGAAATTTTGGCACAAAGCTGCCTCTTTAAGTTTTCAGGCCCTTGGCCCACCTTCCATCCTTCCAGAAGAACAACAATCAAAACAGAATACAAATAAGCAAAACTTTTCTCCCAAAATGTCAAACATTTGTGGTTTTCGAAAATAAGCAGATACTTTATTCCCACATCTCAGTGTCCGTTTAGATTCTTTTAAATGCATTTCATTTCCATCCACAAAAAGCAACTATATTCTTTTCAAGGAATAAAAACAAGTGTATGATGTTTTGTGGTTTACTAAATATGGTGGCCGAGAGAACATCTTAAAAAGTAGGTTGCAAAATTTGTCCCCGTGTAAATTGTTAATCACTACCTCCTGCCCCCAATCTTTGGCCAGAATTTTCTTATTAAGAATTCTATGATGGATCTTATTCTGACTTCTGAAATATTTACATTTCACTTTATAAATATTTACATTTACTTGGACTCTCGTATTCAGGAAAAGGAGTCACATAGAATAGTTATATTTTACTCCAGTAGTGACAGGAGAAGACACTGATCATTAGAAAAGACCTTTGTGTTACTACTGAGTAATTTAAAATTTGGAAGTAATTTAATTTAGCAATTAAAAATATTTTATTTTATTTTATTTTATTATTATTTTTTTCAACGTTTATTTTTGGGACAGAGAGAGACAGAGCATGAACGGGGGAGGGGGAGGGGCAGAGAGAGAGGGAGACACAGAATCGGAAACAGGCTCCAGGCTCTGAGCCATCAGCCCAGAGCCTGACGCGGGGCTCGAACTCACGGACCGCGAGATCGTGACCTGGCTGAAGTCTGACGCTTAACCGACTGCGCCACCCAGGCGCCCCTAAAAATATTTAAAAAATAGAGAGTGACTAGTATTTTGGCCACTTGTCTTACTGTAGATTTAAAACTAACCTTTGAATGGCTTTCTGCTAGTGTTAGGGTTGGAGGAATCATGTTAAGATGTAGAATTGGAGCCAACGATGGTTCTTAATATATACATGATTTGCTTTTGCATGGAATGAGACCAAATAAACTTAATCTGAATTAAAAAATCTTTCAAGGGACTATCATTCACTTGGTTGCAGAGGCTTTAAGGTAGTTAGAAATGGGATCTGAGAATTCCAAACTTCTCAGGATAGGCCAATTTCAAGTGTGGCATGTAGGATATTCTGTAAGGGCTTCCAACCTACCTTTCCGACTTTGATTTTCCCTCTGTCCTTCTGTGTACCGAGGTTCAGATGCTGAGTTCTCAGCTTATAGCCCATTCTTAGGATGTCAGTGCCACATGAGTAGTGCTGGTTCTTCTTCAGGGTTCTGTTCCCAATGCATTGCAGATTGTAGATTCCTCATAGTTTGTGGTTTTTTTTTTTTCATGTTTTTGAAAGAGTGAGTGTATTTCATTTATTTTCTAGCCTGTCTTTTGTTGTTTAAGGTGTGGTATCTGCTGTGGAATGTCTTCTCACCAGTTGTTTCATTTTTGAAATGTAGTAATCTATTAACTCCCTCTCCTTCCCCCACTCTCCCCAACCTGGAACCCATCTCTTCTTCTTTGCAATTGCCATGACATTTTGTGTGTGTGTGTGTGTGTGTGTGTATTTAATTACCAAATTAAAATATAGTGCAGACACATTACATAATATTATATTTAATAATATAAATATTATACATATATTATATATATTTATATATTATAAATAAAAATAAGCTATCATTCATATATATATATATAATCTTTTGTGGTGTCTGCACTTTCTTTTGTCATAGTTTATGTGCATATTTTATCTTTTCTATATTGAAGACAGGATCTGTATTTGCCACTTAATTTCTTAATCTTCATCTTTTTTTTTTTGGTGGAATATAGAGGCAGGGAATAGTTGTTACATAAACTGATAAATAAAGCAGTTAGAGAATGAATTGATCCCACTGCTGACACAGAACCAAGACTTTTCCCTCTCAACTATATAGAAAAGAGCTTCTGCAATAGATATTACACTTTGCAAAGAATTATCTCAATGCAACCATGTGGTTTTCTGCCCCTCTTTCAAGTTTATCTATGTATATTACTAAATATCTTCTGCATGTTGGCCAATGAGATTTAAATATCTATATGTTGGCTTTGGACTATGGCTAAACTTTCTCTTTTAATCACAATTGCTGTTGAACCTGGAACATTAGTATGGTTTTCTTGAATGATGCTATGGAAAAACCATTAGTTTTAGGGTGTGGGTCTTTGATTTGATTCCCTTGTTAACTAGCCAAGTGATCTTGGACACATAATGACTTATCTCTCTTTCCTTCCTAAAATGAAGGGCTGGGAAAGGACAATTCCAGGAGTCTTCCTGCTTCTGGAGAGTTATACTGTGATTCTTTTGGAGATTTGCATAGTTGGATTTAGCCTTTTAGTTCCACATACGTCCCTGAGAATTAGTTTAATTACCCATGTGTGGGGCTAATGTCAGCTTGATCTGTTGCAAATCTGAGAAGGATAATATCTTAAAGAATGATATTAGGCCATTCATACCTTGAGCTTGGGTGTTTGAAGTCCTTCCTACCCTAAGTAAGAGTGAAGCCTCTACCAGCATAAACGTTAGAGATTTGGGAACTTGATTGAATTGAATGACCAAATGATTCTCCAAATATATTTCTAACTTTTGTTATTACATGTAGTGCTTGTTGAAAGCTTGGCTAACTGAAAAAGAAGAGGCTTTAAATAAAGTCCAGACGAGCAACTTCAAAGACCAAAAGGAACTAAGTGTCAGCATTCGACGACTGGCTGTAAGTGGTGTCAATGTCAGCATCTGTCTTGTAAGCCTGTGATATTTTATTGTTTCTATCAATGGTTCATACAATTTAGTGAATACAGATTATGAGTCATTAACCAACACTAGAATGCTGCCATATAATCATCTAGAACCAGGAATCTTATGTTTTAGCATTAGTGAACTGTGTAGCAAGTAAATTTTGCTATAAAATATATGTTTACATTTCCTGCTTGTGGAGCAGGACTATAGAGTCCTTTTAAGAGGGAGTCATCTAATAAAATATTTGAAATATTAGATTTTGAAAGAAGACATGGAAATGAAACGTCAGGCCTTGGATCAGCTGAGTGAGATTGGTCAGGATGTGAGTCAATTACTTGATAATCCCAAGGCATCTAAGAAGATCAACAGTGACTCAGAGGAACTAACTCAGAGATGGGATTCTTTGGTTCAGAGACTAGAAGATTCCTCCAACCAGGTACCTTTTGCTTTGGATTATATGTTGTATGATGAAATAGAAGTTAAATGTTCAGGTTAGTTTTAGTTTTTATGAAATAAAGTAATAATAGGTAAGCTGCAAACTAAAAGTAGGTTCCTTATACCTGGCTTACTGAAAAATTGAGAAATTGACATGTAAAAAATCTTTCCTTTTCTGAAGTCAATTTTAATAGATCGTTGAAAAACTTACTAATACCCCGTAATTTCTCTTAGTAACTGATAACACTTAGACACGAATCCATTAAATCATCTTTAAATTTTAAATAATCTTATTAATTTAAAAAAATATATTAGTGAATTGATTGAAAATGCAACTGTGGTTTGTACTTGGATGTTCATAGTGGTATTATTTATAACAGTGCAAAAGTGAAACAGCCCAAATGTTCCATCAGTAGGTAGATGGATAAACAAATGTGGTCTGTCCATTGCATGAAATACTGACAGTATGAATGAACCTTGAAAACATTGTGCTAACTACGAGAAGCCAGTCACAAGATTAAATGCACTGTAATTCTATCTATATGAACTATCAAAAATAGGCAAATCCAGAGAGATAATAAGTAGATTAGTAGTCGCTAGGGCCTCGGGGAGAGGAGGATGGGGAGTGATGGACTATTTATTAATAGGTACGGGGTTTCTTTTGGGGCCAATAAACCTCTTTTGCAAGTACAGAGTGGGGATGGCTGCATAACACTGAATATACTGATAACCACTCAAACTGTGTATTTTCAAAGGAGAATGTTATGGCATGTGAATTATATCTCAATAAAGCTGTGACAAAACGTTAAAACATTTGGCTGATTTATACTTCAGGTGACTCAGGCTGTAGCAAAGCTGGGGATGTCCCAGATTCCTCAGAAGGATCTTTTGGAGACTGTTCGCGTAAGAGAACAAGTAACTACAAAAAGGTCTAAGCAAGAACTGCCTCCTCCTCCTCCCCCAAAGAAGAGACAGATTCCTGTGGATTTGGAAGCTAAGAAAAAGTGAGAACAGATAGAGACATTTTCTAAACACAGTACCGCACATAATGTATTTGTACTAATTACTAATCATATGCAAATTTAGATGTAATTATTGTGATGGAAATTCAACTGCTAAACCACTCACTGCCCCCCAGCCTTCCAATGTTCTCCTTCCCACTGGCTAAGCGTCTAAATGGTCTCTGGTGATTTTATTTATCCTGTGTTTAGTCTGGAAAACCGTGTGACAGAACCCTTCCTTCTTCCTTTCCATCATCTACCTAGGGAGGATCTGACTGTCCATGATTCTGCATTTATTCTTTCTTTCACCACACTCTGAGAACCCTGGCAGGTTTGCTTTAGATAGATCTCCTTATTCTTTATGCCACTCCTTCCTCTTCACATTCAGCAATACTTCATTCAGGGAAGTCATTCCTTTGTCGTCCCCTTTTTCTTCCTTTCCCCCCTCATCCTTTTTTCACATTTCCTTTCTTTTTTTGTTAATTCCTTTGTCAGATTCATTAACAAATTCTTTATGTTTGCCTTAAGGATCCATCTTTGACATACTTTTTTTTGTTTGTTTGTCTTACTGATTCAAAGGAAACTCAGGAATTTTAGAAAAGGACTAATCGCAGCTAATATGTAGCAAGCATTTACTAATGTCAGATACTCTGCTAAGCTGCGCTGTGTGACAGCCGGGTAATGTACCTCAGATACCCTATAGCAGCTGATCCTTATATCAGCCCTTTTATTCTCTCCCTTTTATAGGAGGATCCGAGTGCTTGGGTAAATGGGCAATTATTTTGGGCCAGAATAAAAATGATATGGTTTCCCCAGTATAGCTTCTGTAGATGAAGTGGGCTTCCAGTTTTACCGGATGATTTTCATTTTGGTAATAAGGCTGTGTTTCTCTGCCTCTTACCAGCATCTCCCTGTGGAGCCAGAGTACCTCCAAGGTGCAGGCAGCAGCTGTGAAACCTTTGCTTCTGGAGCCGAGGCAGCACAGGAGGAAGATGCTTCTGATGTTAATAGTGCCATAGATCTTTTGTTTCCTGAGTGTCTAGTTTCTGCCAGGTAGATCTGGCACTGTGCCTCTCCAGTGCTGGCTTTGTGCATTTGGAAGGAAGAAAGGTTATAAAAGACTAAGGGTGCATTACTATAAAATCTTAAACATGGTCGTGTTGTGTGGAGTGCATTCTGCTGCGGGAAACAGAATACTATACCAAAAGTGACCCAAACAATGAGGTCATTGATTATCTCACAAGAAGTCCAGAAGCCGGGCTTTCACCATCAGGCTTGTCCTCTCTGGTCCCAAGATTCTGCTGTAGCACTGGGCATAACATCCTTGTATAACCCGATTTATATGCGGGAAGGCCAGTTTTTCCTTATTTATCTTTTTTTCTTTTTTTAAATCGGGGAGAAAGACCTTGCCTGGAAGACATCAGCTAACGTCCCCTGCGGTCTCAGTGGCCAGGATTCAGTCACTTCCCTGCCATGGGTGCATGGGAGGTTGAGACCGTCTGGCCATTTTGCTCTCCTGTCATTGCATTCTGGGGGACTTGGACAGCAGAGAAAAGTGTGGGGAGGGGAATGTCTGTTAGTTGAGCAGCCAGCTGTGAGGACCATAGGCTTCCAGTCCGTGGTTTGATTGGTGCAGAAATCCCTTCAGTTAACTCCTGGACACAGAGAAGCTTGTGTACATCCGGTTCATTATGATAGGCAGTGAGATCTCATTGTTAGAAAGGTTATTTTTATGCCCAGCCCAAGTCCGCCCCCTCCATGTCTCCCTGTATTTGCTAGTTCTGCTGCCTGGGGTGCCATAGAGCGGCACCAGCCTTCAGTATGGAACCTCCTTAGTATTGCAGGGAGTTTCATATTCTCATTTCTGCTGGCCTTCGGTGTAGAGGATCTTCAATCCATTCCTAGTGTGACAGGGTTTCCAGACCCTTTAATACCTTCAGTCTGCTGTAGAAACCACTGTTCGCTTGTCTTAAAATGGGCTCTCTGAGCAGATAGGAGCTTAGTATCGTTTATAATACATGCTTCAGAAATGGCAGTTTATTTCCTCTTCTTTTTTCTTGGTGCTGCTGGTGGCTGGCTGGTTTAGCCTGCTCAAGGTCTGGAGGGGTGGTCATTTCCTATAATCTAGATCTCTGTTGACATGGCCTGAAACCATTGCTACCTTGTGGCGTTCACATCACCCTTATTTATATTAAGGGCAGAAATGGTCTAAGTCCCCAAGGTCCTTTTATATGTGTGATTTGGGGATGGTGTTCCTCTTCTCTGAAAGATTAAATAGAAGCCTGCTGTTAAGATGACGGAATGAAAGTACCACTGTTTGAGGGACACCTCAACCATTGGTTATTTATCTACAGTGTCACAAAATCCCTTTACACGTTACAGGGAAAATTGATCTTGATGAAAAACCAAATATTCACAACTCGCCAGAAACACTTTAAGCTGTTTCCCAAGAAGAAACAGACAACCCGTGCTTACCCTAAAGTACCTAAAAATACCCAGAAGTTCTTTTGAGAAGCTCTGTGGGTAGAGCGCTGGTGAGGAGGACAGACTATCTGGTTTGAACCAGAGCTCTACCAGCTGTAGCTTTGTGGCCCTGGGGCAGTTGTTTAAAACCTCCTCAATTTCTTCATCATTAAAAGGGATAATAATAGTATAGGTGTCTCAGGGTTGTGGTGAGGATCACTTAATAAGACGCACAGAACACTTTGAAAAGGGCCAGGTACATGGCTGACAGTCAGTGACTGTTTCTCCTGTCATTTTTCCTTGCTGTGGTTCCCACAGGCCTCTTCAGCTTTGTCCACTCTTTTTCTTTCCCACCATCACATCTCAGTTCTGGCTCAGGGTGCTACCGCAGCCTGTTTTTCTCTGGTCTTGCCACCCTTTCTTCTTTCTCCTCAGTGGACACTGGAAGGTAAATCCAGTCATGTCAGTCCTGTGCTTTCAACCCTTCACGGGCTCTCCCTTAACCTTTGGTTGAGCCCAGACTCCTTAATCTACCCTGCAGGTGGGTGTGGTTGTCTGCCCTTGTCCTTCCCTGCCTAGTACTCACTTTTCCAGTCACGCCTAATCACTTGCTGTTTGCACAGTGTGGTCCTCCCTTTCTTTGTTCTCCCTTTGCAATGAAAACATTTACTAGGCACAGTATTGCTGTTGTGCTCCAGGAAGGCATCCACCTCCCCAACCCCCCCGCCACCTCCCCTGACTAAATTAGGAGCCATAACTGTGAATTCCTGGAATCAGCATCTGGCAAGTTCTCTGGTGATTGCCTGCTACTTTCCATTGCCTCTCCCAGACTGGAAGCTCTGTGAGGGCTGGGATTGCATCTGATTTATTTTCATAGCAAGAGCCCAGTCCAGCGCCTGGCATATACTGGGCTCAATAATTACGTTAAATGAAAGAAGGCATTAACTTTAAGAATATCTGTATCTTTTTTTTTCTTTCTGTTATTTTCTAATCAAATCTGTTTTCATCATCTACAGGAGTTTGTAAAAATCTAGGTATTTTTTACAAAGCTTAAACATTAATTATTTAAAAAATATTTATTAACTTTACACTATTATTTCTCTTTTCAAACTTTTAATTATAAGTGTGTGGTTTTATTTTGTATGGTTACTAGGTGTCTGTGTTGCCTTTGTTTCTTTTTTTTTTGAGGAGTATTTATTTAAAACACATGCCTGAGGGGTCTTTTGATTGCTCTGTCTTGAGCCAAGTGAAACTATAGAAGGATAGGAATGACCAATAGTAACATCTGAATCTTAAATCAGGTTTGACGCTGTAAGTGCTGAGCTGTTGAGCTGCATTTTGAAATCAAAGACTGCCATTCAGGCCGCAGAGATAAAAGGGTATAAGAAGATGCAAGAGACTTCAGAAGTGAAAAAGAAGTTGAAGGTAAAACATTAAACAAAAACATCCTAGTGAATAAAATATTACATCAGGTTAGATTTGCTGTTGACATAAAAGTGTGATGGGATCCAGAGGCTTCCTGTAAAATAAATGTAGCCATAAGGTAGCTTTTAGGACGTTGTAGTAAATTTTCAATCCATCAAGCTGGCTGGCATTCAGACCCCTGTGCGGAGGAGGAATTTTTTTGCCCCCTTTTTCTTAACCTCTGAGATGTGCAGGAAAAAACATTTTCTAAGGTGGTCTAGTTATTAGTATTATTTTTTACTTCGATTAGATCTACTTTAGTCCCTAATAATTTCTGACTTAGGGTATGCTGAAGATATTTTGATTGCTGAATGCAACAGATGATTTCAAATCTCACAATTCCTTCCGATATATTTTCATTACAGAAGAGACACATTAAAAAGAAATAAATACTGTTAAAATGTATGGGATGTTAGCTCCGCTACTTTGTTCCTGCTGTGTGACTGTAAATTGTGCCAGGAGATTGTAGTGACTTATGTCTTTGGTGCTCATTAAGTGTGTGAAAGCCTTTCACGAAGGAGTTGGACACCTAGAGCAAGTCTGTAGTGCCGTCTACACTGGCAATGGAGTTTGTCTGTGAAGAGTTTGGAGAACATTTCCAAAACAAGACGTGTATAAATATCAGTGGTATAAGCTAGAAGGTGGTAGTACCATGGGAGTTGAGAGGAGGCCAGGATTGCATCTGTGTGTGTACTCGGGGAAGTCCAGGGGTGAGGTAGCACCACGCCAGAACCACAAGGAGCTTGCTTGGGGCTGGGCGTGAAGGGCGCAGCAGGCAGGGGGCGCCCCTGAGCAGAGGTGGGGAGGTAGACAAGTTGTGTTGTGATAGTTTCTTTTTTGTTCCGTTTAGTGCTAGGTGTGCGTGTAAAAGTAGTTAGAGAGTTAAGGTTGGAGAGGTGGTTTGGAGTCAGACCCTGGTTGACATTTTGTGTTTGGATGAGAAGTCAAGACTGACTTCTGTCTTATCATTGCATTGTAACTGCTCTTATTTAGAGGTCACCATTGACTGTTGGTTTCTAAATCCAAAGGATGGATTTGTTTTCTCATCTCATCCACTGCCTCTGTAGCATTTGCTGCTATTTACCCTTCCTTCTTCTATTCTCACAGCCTTTGGCTTCTGTGACCAGTGATCATTCTAAAATAGACATCTGATCAGGCAGCTCCTATGCTTGCAATTAACTAATGGCTTCCCATTGCAATGGGGACAAAATCTAAATCCTTAGCGCCCCAGCATGCAAGGGCCTTCGAGGTGGTGCTGTTTCCCCTATGAGTCCAGCCTCAGCTCCTACCAGTCTCCTACATACACCCTGAGCGCCCCACTCCTGAATCCTGCTCTTTCCTCACTTCCCTGCCTTCACCACGTGCTGTTTTCCTTGTGTAGAATGGCCCTTATTAAGCCTTTATGCTGTGTGACTGAAAAGCCCTCTACTCCAGTAAGCCTCCTTTAGCCTCATTAGGAAGAGTTAAGTGATTCATCTTTTGACTTCCATGTTGCTTTGACAGAGGAATGTGGAAGGTTGTTACCCTAGAAGCACCATTATCTGAGCCCTCTACACAGGGAGTTGGGAGGGCCAGAAAGGAGAGCTGTGTGCCATCATTTCATATGCTTCTTATAGTTCTGAAAGACCGGTAGATGATATTAAGGAGCATTGAACAACCCAATTCTCAAGGGCACTGAAATGGCAGAGAATTTGGAAGTGAGAGTGATCTTTATGAACCAAGTTCCAGAAAATATTAATAAGTTAATTTCCATTCTATGATCTAGGAACAATTTCACTTTTAGAAATCGTTACTATAGAAATCGTTTGTTACTATAAGGGATGATTGGCGGCTCCTATATTTTCCTTTAATAAGTTTATTTTTTTGTTTTTTTAGACAAGTAGTTATAGACGCCAAAAGGGTTTTGAAAAATGCGAAATGAAGAAAACTTAACCATCACTTTTATCTCTAATTTTCTTTGCAAATTGGGGTAAGATCAGCTTACTTGTGTTAGAGTAAAGGAATACCTTGCTCCAACTGATGTATACCTGGGTGGAGAATCCCTAGTTCAATCTGTCATCACCATAGAAAGTAGCAAAAAATCAATTTGTATGGAACAGGTAGTAATTCTTCTCCAGTATGATGGTGAGTTTTTGCATTGATACTTGAATAAAAATAAGTGGTGTTTCTTTGAATCTCTTGTTATTTCTTTATCTTTGTAACATGGTTGTTTTACTTAGTCCCATTAAAGCTGTGCAGAGCAAAGTAGGATAGTTTATTTGACAGAGCCTATATGTGTAGAAATTAGAAGTAGGACTCTTCTTTGGTTTGTCTGGTTGAAATAATATGGGTTGCCTAGAAGTTTTGATTGTGTTATTAGGGGCGCTATTTGAGTAGTTAATTTTCTCAGTTGCGAATTGAGGAGTGGGAGAAATTTCAAATACTGACTGTTTATCCATATACCTCTGTGTGTGTGTGTGTGTGTGTGTGTGTGTGTGTGTGTCTTCCTGATTTTGTTCAAATCTTTTTTACTAGTTTTGGAAAGATTTTGTCTTCCCTGTCTCTGACATATAGGGGCATTGAGAATATCGAAGTATAGAGACATAAATATTAAAATTAAGAGCCGTTCTTCAAACATGAGGAACAAAATGCTTCAGTTTGGGTTCCAAAGCATATTGTTATAGTTTAAAATTTATGTATGAATTATGCTGTGGTTGAAATTTATGTTAGAGTCTAAACTTATTGTAAGATCAGACAATAGTGAGGCTCAAAATATTTCCGTTTTTCTTGTTGATTAATTTTTGTTCAGTGTCTCTGTCATAAAATATTCAGTTCATTTGACTCAGTTATTTTTATTGTGTGGCATAGACACTGAGGTTATATGTATGTGAATAGATATCCTGGATCTAAAACACTAATTTTAATTATTTTCTTTTGATAGGAACTCATAATTATAATGTGCAACTTTTTTCTTATAAAATCAACCAAAGGTTTATATTATTTGTTTGAATTTGCCTTTTGAAATTTAAATCAGCTTTGGAATTCTGTGGGGCAGCCTGGAATTACATAGTTTTGTTTTATAGTATTTCTCCTACCTCAACTTTGACTATAACACTGAAAGAGAATGTGGGAGGGACACGAAACATGAAAGTTACAATAGCATGCACATTATATTGAGAAGAAGGTTTGCAGTATTCTTATATTGGAATTTTATTTCCAGGCATTAGAAAAAGAACAGACAGAAAGAAGCCCCAGACTGAATGAATTAAACCAAACTGGACAAATCCTTTTGGAGCAAATGGGAAAAGGTAAAACCCTTGATTTTTTAAAAAATGTGTTTTAGATGATAGCACTGAATAATATTTACAGTTTGACAAATTATATATTTAACACTTTTTTTTCTAGAAAAGTGGTTTTCAATTTTTTTTTTAAGCTTTAAGCAGCAGAATCTTTTTTCACATGAAGTCCTGTGCTGAAGCTGATGACAAAACAGAAAAGTGAAGTTGTTCTGCTTTTCTGTAGAGTCAGACAACCTAAAGCTCTGATATCTTAGCAGAATGTTTGAAATCCACTGATGTAGAAAAATTTAAAATCTCCTCCTTTGACATTATATATTGGGACCTTTTTTTGGAGAGGGGGTGGCAAAAGAAAATTTTATGTTGGAAATCTTTGGGAAATGAAGTTATAGTAAGGTCAGTTCATTAAGATCGTTTGGTTTTTGATCACGTTCAAATTAATCTGTTAATTTATTGCAGATAACATTTTATAGTTAAATTTGAGAAGGAGTTGCTTGTCTTGGAAATTTTTACGTGTATTTAGAAACTTTTTTTTTCCTTTGCCATTAGCCCTCAGTGACTCTGGGGAATGTAAAGATGAATAGTTTTGATATCCACTTTGCATATGATTCTTCCTTTGGTTTAGCTTTGAGAGACCTTTCCTGTAAATCCTATTCCTTATTCTAGTGTTCTAGTGATAGTAAATGCTTTGGAGGTCTGCTGCAGAGTTCTTTTTTTTTTTTTTTTTTTTAAATAATGACCAACATTCAGTGAATATTTATTATATCAGAGCTCTTTGACAAAAGCCACAGACGCCCAAAGCAGAATCAGGAATACTAGTTTGACAAGAATCTTCAGTGTAGTAGTTGTCAGTCTTTTTAGTTTTTAACTTTTTATTCTGGAAAATGTAAATATATACAATGCAGAGTGATGAACCTCCTTATACTGATTACCTAGCTTCAGTAATTAATGATATTCTGCCATTCTTGAATTATCTATACCCCTACTCATTCCTCACTCCTTGTTATTATTGTTTTTGTTTATAGTTTTTTTAAAGTAAAATTTACCTACCTTGAAATACATGAAACTTCACTGGGTTGTTTTGAAAAGCCTATACCCATAAAACAATATGTGGAAAATTTCCATCTCTCCAGAAAGTTCCCTCATGTTCCTTATGAATCAGTCAGCTTTCCATACCCCCTGAAAATCAGATTTTTTAAAACTTTAGATTATTTTTGTCTCTGCATTAAAAAAATGTCATTTAATTATATATATATACACACTGGGGACATGTAGACATACACACATTTATATACAAAACTATCTGTATGTCTAATATATGTCCATTTATTGGAAAATTATGCAAATATAACACTGTCTATCCATAGGTATTAGTACAGCTTAATTTATTTTTTTCTTTAAATATAAATAAAGAAAAATTTATTCAAAAACGGTGTTTTCATTCAGAATCCACTTAGCTCAGTGTCTTAATTACCCTGGGTGAGAGGACCCCACGTGGAGATTACTCTTTCAGGTATTTACTTGAAGAAACCTACAGATACAGAGAGACCATAATTTCCCCTGAGGTGCTGATTGAATAATTATAATAAATTGTGTGTTGAATTTATGTCTGTTACAATTGTAGGTTCTTCGCTTCTGCATTAATATTGTAGTTTGGGAACCAGACTTTGTCTGGTATGAGTGTGGGGTGCTTTCATGAGTCTGGGTACTGAGTTTGCCCTCATTTCTGCGTCAGCTTTTAGGCGCTATGTGAGGATTCGTAAGGCTGGTGGAGAAGACTGCCTAGGGGAGGAGTTGGTGAGGGGTGTTATGTTCCAGTGAGAATAACAGTAAATTGGGAAATAGGAGACCTCTGGGTCTCCTGCCCTTTCCTAGTTTTGTGTCCTTGGGTGACTCATGTAACCCTTTTATTTCTTTGCTTTCTTGCCCAGAATGTGAGGCACTCACTAGCATAGTTCAGCTTCTGTCACATGCACTCTTACTGTGAATAGATATGTACTGAGATATATACTCTGGAAACGGAGATCATGTCAAAGTTCTACTTGCAAAGTATCAAGTGCAATATCGGGGGCTATATCATCTGTGGCTTTGTAAAGGAATGAATTTTGTGACGTAATGTGGACTTGTTTAATTTCATGGGAAACCCTTTATATTTCACATGACCATTTTATTTTTGGAGCATTTAGTAGGACTGGAAATGCATTCATTACAGGATCCTAATTTTATTTATTTCAAAAGACATATTTAGGATGGGGTGGGAAGCTGGGCACTGGGGATGTTGGTCTGAATAGGGCACTTATGTTCTGGGTTTACTTTCTTGCTTTTTGAGCAGTGTGTACATTGTGTTACTGAGATAAAAGTGATTTTTTCAAAATCTCCCCCACTATCTACCATTTTATCTGTTATTCTAATTTTATAGTATCGCATATTACTTCTCTCTGTGTGGTTTTAGTGCTATTAATTCTACTGCTCTTATAAAGCAGAAATGTTGAGCAGAAATGAAAGCACAATTGGGTGCTTCTTGCTGTCCCTCCCTTTTCCCCAAGAAATTTAAAATAAGTCCTAGAGTATGGATAATTAACATAGAGGAAGTTTTTCACAGAGTGTAATTTGACCAGAGTCCGCCTATGTAAGCATGCAGATTAATGATTCAGCCCATTAGAAAACAAGTCTTTGGGGGAAAAAAAAGAAAAAGAAAAAAAAAAAAAGCCTTTGGTAAAACAGATGTTCTAATAATCATGTCATTGATTCCTTCAAAATAATTCCATCGAAAGTCCCACCACAGTGAAGTTTGATGGGACTTATATGCCTTGTGCATTTGAATTATGTTTTGTGGTACCTTATATAGCATAAAAATGTTTTTAAAAATGGAAATAATATATTTTATTTAACTTTCATGGCTATTATAATTGTTTTTCTTGATTCAGCTTATCTTTTTCCTAGAGATTGTCAACAAATAAAATAGAGTAGCTGGGCACTGGATGATATGGCTTTATGATGACATATATTATGACTAGCCTGTGGAATTTGATGGTGGTCCTAGGTTTTGTAAAATTTCTCTTGATTCCAATAGTGATAGATGGAAAGGTGAAAAGTCAAGTAAGAGTAAGTGCCATGAATATGTTATATTTTATTCCTTTTAGGTAACTAGTAAAATGATGGTCTATTGATTTGGGCTTTTGAATAGTCATTTAAGAGTTGGATGTTCTATAGAAATAGAAAATGTATAAATCAGGATCTCTGGGAGCAAAACAGTTATTTTAAAAGACAATTATTTTAGAGGCACCTGGATGGCTCTACTGGTTAAGTATTCAACTCTTCGTATTGGCTCAGGTCATGATCTCGCATGGAGCCTGCTTGGGATTCTCTCGGTTTCTCTCTCTGTGTCTCTGCCCCTCTCCTGCTCATGTGCATGCACACACAAGTGTGCTCTCTCTTAAAATAAACAAACAAACATTTAAAAAAGACAATTATTGGGACACCAGATGGCTCAGTCGGTCAAGTGTCTGACTCTTGGTTTCAGTTCGGGTCACGATCTCATGGCTCATGAGCTCAAGCCCTGCGTTGAGCCTGTCAGCTCAGAGCCTGCTTGGGATTCTCTCTCTCCTTCTCTCTCTGCTCCTCCTCCTCCTTCATGCGCGTGCTTTTCTCTCTCCCAAAATAAATAAACTTAAAATAAAAGAATTCTTTTGGAGAGCAATGTATAGTTTTCCTTGCTTGATGTGCAAATTGTGCTTTAATTATTACCTGATATCTGTCCAACCTGCAATATCTCCAGCTTAGAGGAGAGGAGATTTAAATTTTGAGAAATGGTTTGAAGGGGCAAAATGAGTGAATTGTAATATATTGTCAGTGAATAATTACCTCCTACCTGTTTTCAGATGAGAAGGGATAATTTTCCATCTCAAAAATTTTACCAGCTTAATCTCCTTTCTCGTTTAGCATAAACTGCTCTGACATGAAAATGAAGTGGCTGATGTTATTACTTTGCCCCCCTAGAATAGAAATGACCTCATAGAAGCAGAGCCTGGCTCTCCATTGCTCAGAGAGTTTGTCAGGAAAATGGTGATTTGTTTTGTTTATAACCCTGTTAATAGAGACAAATGAACTTGGACTGTGGTGTGAATGATTTGCCAGGGTCTAATATTCTATTACCTGTGTGATCCTGGCCAGTGAACTTTAACAGCCGACATGGTTGATATATTCAAATTATGTCCCGTCATGTTTGCATTTCTGATTTTCTGTGGGTACAGTGTATTGTAGGATTTTTAAAATTGCATCCTCTGTTGCTCGTAAGTGACCTTTTGTTTTACATGCCATTTTATTCCTTAGGGCTCTCATTACCCTGGATTTTGATTGTGTATATTTACAAAGCACCATTGTTTTTTTCCCCCTCCTACTCAAATAATAAAGATGTTAAGCCTATTCTTTCAACATGCATGCTCTCCTAAGGAGATGAAGACTTCTTTGCAGATTTCCCATCTTTTTTCCTAGTATTTTTCAATGATTTGATGCATTTTATGTTAAGGGAAGGGCCGTGATAAAACTTACTATTACATAGAACTATTATTTTTATGGACATTCTTTACCACTCAAAAATACGGGCTAGGGGCGCCTGGGTGGCGCAGTCGGTTAAGCGTCCGACTTCAGCCAGGTCACGATCTCGCGGTCCGTGAGTTCGAGCCCTGCGTCAGGCTCTGGGCTGATGGCTCAGAGCCTGGAGCCTGTTTCCGATTCTGTGTCTCCCTCTCTCTCTGCCCCTCCCCCGTTCATGCTCTGTCTCTCTCTGTCCCAAAAATAAATAAAAACGTTAAAAAAAATTAAAAAAAAAATACGGGCTAAAATTATGTCAGTAATAAACATAATGGTGTTTTTTCTGATGTGTTAAAGTAGATCATCTTACCACTGCTTTGATATTTTGATCTTTGCTGGTCTGTGTGGGGCATGCCCGGTAGGCCACTGAAGCCTCTCGGGCCTGGCTGCTGGCCCTATTTTCCTATACTCACCAGGTTGCTCCCTGCAGTAGGGCTTCTCACCATTCATTCTACGGTTCCTAGGACACTATGGTTTGGTCAAACCAGACTCTTGAGCTCCCTCCTCGATTATTTAGCCAGTTGTCTTTTTTGTGATGACAGAGGGTTTACCTTCTCATGTCAGAACTTGACAGGTCCACATAATTCATTGTATTTCCCTGGTTCACTGTAGCAGCTAGCAGAGTGGTAGGATGCACACAGTTTGTATAAAAGGCAGTGGCTGGAACTCCACTGATGTGCCTCTTGTGACAGCAATACCACTCCCGAACTGCTATTTCAAGCTTCCCATCTCCTGCTTTGGTCAGGGAGTGAAACAAAATTAAGTTTATTTATTTTGAGAGAGAGAGAGAGAGAGAGAGAGAGAGAATGAGAATGTAAGCAGGAGGAGTCGGGGAGAGAGAATCTGAGCGCAGGGCCCGACACGGGGCTTGATCTCCCAAACCACGATATCATGACCTGAACTGAAATTAAGAGTTGGATGCTTAGCCAACTGAGCCACCCTGGCACCCCTGAAACATAGTTATTTCTAACAGTATCATTGTAATTTTGTTGTTACGTTAAAAGGGACTTAAAGGAATGATCATTATATGTGACATCGCCTCATTATTTTGAATAGGTCAGAATGTTTATAACAAATTGAAAACAATTTTTATACTAGCATATGAAGTGTCTGCTTATTTTTTATGTCCGCGTAGAAGGTATTCCTACTGAAGAAATAAAAAACGTTCTGGAGAAGGTATTCTCAGAATGGAAGGATGTATCTCAGCATTTGGAAGATCTGGCAAGAAAGATTCAGCTACAGGAAGATATAAATGCTTACTTTAAGCAGCTTGATGATCTTGAAAAGACCGTAAAGACAAAAGAGGAGTGGGTAAAACACACTCCCTTTTCAGAATCTCCCCAGCAGTCCTTGCAGAGCTTGAAGGACTCCTGTCAGGTAAAGAGATAACCATCCAGAACATGAAAGAATCCTATGTCCAGTCCTGTATTTAGAAAAGATGCTACTTGTATCATGAACGTTAGGTTAATGCCGCTCTGATTCACTTTCTGTGAGGATGTTCATCTTCAGTGACTTCTGTGACCCTATTTTCTCTTCCGTAGCGGGAACTGACAGATCTCCTCAGCCTCCACCCCAAAATTGAAAAGGTGCGTGCAGGTTGCTCAGCCCTGAAGTCTCAGCGCTCCACCCCGGATTTTGTCCAGCAGGGCTTTGATACCTTTCTGGGCCACTACCACGCTGTGCAACAGGAATTAGAGCATCGTCAGCAGCAGCTAGAGAACGGTAAACCCATTCTCTTGGTTTTCTTAGTAGATGACTCCACTGTCCTCTCAGTTTGCCTTAATGTAAAAATTAGTCCCAGGTGCCTCAGTTGGTTCAGTATCCGACTTTGGCTCAGATCATGAGCTCACAGTTTGGGGTTTGAGCCCCCCCCTTGGGCGTGATGTAGTCAGCCCAAACCTGCTTCGGGTCCTCTGTCCCTCTCTCTCTGCCCCTCCCCCACTCACGCTCTTGCTCTCTCTCTCTCTCAGAAATAAATAAAACATTAAAAAAATTACTCCCCATATTCACACAAAGAGCACACGTGTTTGTTTTATACTAGCCACATTCTGTTTTCCTCTGTGCCTGCTGCTGTTCTGGGTCTTAAAGTATATTCAGAGTATTTCCTGGATTCACACTTGTCTGTAAAAGTGCAAACAGCTTTCACTTGCTCTACATATAATGATTCTTCTTTTTTATTCTAATGTTTATCTTTATTTTGGGGACAGAGACAGAGCACGAGAGGGGGAGAGGCAGAGAGACAGGGAGACCCCGAATCCAAAGCAGGCTCCAGGCTCTCGGCACAGAGCCTGACGCAGGGCTCGAACTCGTCAACTGTGAGATCATGACCTGAGCCAAAGTCGGATGCTCAACCGACTGAGCCACCCAGGTGCCCCTACATATAATGATTCTTAAAGAGTGTTTTGAAAGGTGTTCTTCCTTCCTTTTCTTGAAGGAGGCCAGCTAACATCATTACTAGTAGAAAAGGAACGATCTCTTACTTCTTTTTGCTCAAAGTGGTTCAGGTTTTAGCAATACCATCTCTTCTTTGAAAAGAAATCATGTTTCTTTTTCAAAGGCTGAAAAATTATAAAGAGTTTTTACTTTTGGAATAAGCCTGGTTTTGGCACGTTAACTGTTAAGTGTTTTGAGAGCTCATCATTCATATGTTCTGTTTTTTCTCCTTAGCTATTGTGTAAGTCAGGAATTGTGTTGTATTATGTAATGTTATGGGTAATGAATGTTAAAAAGCTGTATGTTGAACCATACCCTGCTTTGTGGCAAATATATATTTTGCAGTGACTTGTAGGAATCTGAATGTGTGCATGGCAAGCAATTGTGTCATGCTGTCTTTCTTCTGGAAAGGCATTTGGACACCATGCTTTTTTGTTCATTGAATTCAGTTAACCTACAGTGTAAAATAAATGTTTCAGAGTATTGCTTTTAAAATTTCCTGTATAAAACATGCCTTCATATTGATCCTTGTCAAAAATAGAAGCATATTTTGTAACAGTAAATTGAGAAAGCAGTACGTTAAAATATCTATTTAACAATACGGAATACAACATAGTTCCTGACCTGAAACTGAAAAAAAATTCTAAATCTATTTTTTGTTTTTAATTGTGGTAAAATAGGCATAAAATACAATTTACCATGTTAATGCTTTTATTTTCTTTTATTTATTTTTTTAAAGTTTTATTCATTTCAGTAATCTCTGCACCCAATGTGGGACTTGAACTCATGACCTGGAGATCAAGAGTTGTGTGCTTCTCCAACTGAGGCAGCCAGACACCCCCCCACCCCCATTTTAACCATTGTAAAGTGTAGAGTTCGTAGTGTTAAATATATTCATGTGGTTATGCAACCACTCCCCAGAACCTTTTCATCTTGCAAAACTGAAACTCTATACCCATCAAACAACAGTTCTTCATTTCCTCCTCCCTACAGCCCTTGGCAACCACCTTCTACTTTCTGTTTCTATGAGTTTGACTATTCTACACACCCCATATAAGTGGAATCCTATAGCATTTGTTTTTTGTACTTGGCTTATTTCACTTAGTATAATATCCTCGAAGTTCATCTATATGGGTAGCATGTGTCAGTTTCCTGCCTTTTTAAGACTGAGTAATATTCCATTATATGTATCATACCACATTTTTTTTCTCCATTCCTTTGTCAAGGGCATTTGGGTGCTTTCCACCCTTTGGCGGTTGTGACTAATGCTGCTGGTTTCTTAACTTTTGCTTCTAGTTGGTTTTGCTTCTTTGTACTTCAAATGAGCTTCCTTCCTTTCCACACAACGGTTGCTTGTCTGTGATTTTTACATCAGTGGCTGAGGTAGACATCATTCTGGCTGGCTTTTGCAGTCATTATTTCTCAGAGTACCTGCGGTAACCTGGCTGTCCTGTTCTGTGTAACGCCCACCACTCTGTAGGTGGCGATTTGTCTACACCCTTGAGTTCAGAGGAAGACCGGGTGAGGGGACCCTGGTTTTCTTTTATTCTTTGTGTAGCTACTGGAGAAAAGGACATTATATGAGACAAAAGAAACATTGTAGTACCATCTTTAGAGAGACATTTCATCATGATGAAATGAAGAAAAAATGATAGTGAGTTAGTTGATATTTCAAACATCAACGTCCGCAGGAATGAAGTCACCATCTGACTTTCAGAAATGCCAATGGAATGATTTAGCTTAGTAACTAGCGGAGACCCTTTTAAATTTTAATTACGGAGTTTAACTTATTAGCTATTAGGATTCACTTATATAGAGAAGATTAATGGTATGTATAATGATAATAATAATAATAGGTTTCTAACACTATTTTCTAAAAGTAAGTATTTTTAAATAAACAGAACTGAAGAGCCAACCTGCACATGCATATTTGGAAACATTGAAAACACTGAAAGATATACTAAATGATTCAGAAAGTAAGGCCCAGACATCTTTGAATGTCTTGAATGATCTTACAAAGGTGGAGAAAACCCTGCAGGAGAAAAAGGTAATATATATTGTAGGTCTTAGAAATCTGGAGTCCTTTTTAATACCACATATCACTTATTTTGAAGTATTTTCAGCTACCTAAAAAAATATTAGCTATTTGTGGTCAAAATTGATCAAAAACTCCTTATAATTTGAATGTTAGTTACTATAATGTAGGACGTCAGTTGAAAGAAACTTACTAAATATGACTAATAAAATAAAAGCATATTTTGTCCTTCGATTACAATTAGTCTAGAATTCTCAATGTGTTCATAATCTGCTAAAATGTCTTGAATAAAATGAATATTACTTGAGTTGATGTGTTCTTTTTTCTGTGTTGAATAAAAATGCTTCTCTGGTCATTCGGGATATGTGACTGTGCGTTATTTCATCAGATAAAACAGATCAGCCATTGAGCACTGCACACTGGATCCTCACTGAGTGTATTGTTACACTGGATTTTAGTGTGGAGAATATATTATTTCTGGCCCACGCACAACTCATGAAGGGAAAGCTTTAACGTTTTTTGGTTATGCTTATTTTTCTCTCATGATTTTTACACAATTCTTTTTTAGTTGAATACCTCTTAAAAAGTGACCTTAGTCTGTGTTATAGCCCGTATTATTACATGTGTACAAATTATCGTGTGTATTTTTAATCTTTAAAAATTTTTTCCAGGCTCTTGATGAAATCCTTGAGAATCAAAAACCTACATTATATAAACTTGCAGAAGAAACAAAGGCTTTGGAGAAAAATGTTTCTCCAGATGTAAAAACAATGTATAAGCAAGAATTTGATGATGTTCAGGGAAAGTGGAACAAACTAAAGGTCAAGGTTTCCAAAGATCTTCATTTGCTTGAAGAAATTACTCCCAAACTTGGAGCTTTTGAGGTAAATCCAGAGGCCATTAGGACTTTATCAGAGAGTAAAATGGTAATTTATCATGTAAGACTCTAGTATGTATTATTTGGATATTTTGCATTTTTTTCTAGTCCCACATTTATTATGTATATAAGTTGGGATTTCTGACTTGCTCTTACTGTGCTGGAGAACACATTTGTTTTTGTTTTTTTGTTTTTTGTGGTTTTTTTTTTTGCTTTGCAAGAGAGCTTCTTGGTAGAGGTGAACTGGATCTTAAAGAAAGAGAAAATTGCTTAAAACTGGTGAAAGTAATGTTTCAGGGATGAGGAGCTGGCATGATATTCAGACCAGTGATTAGGTTGCAGGGGAACTTGGTTAGAGTGGTAAAATTGCCCACCTCGTACCAGACAGATGAGTGCTTGAAGCCGGTTTTTGGAGACTTCTTGAGACAAATCTGAGCTAGGCTGTCAATAAACGGTGTCATATTGGGAAAGCAGGTCAATTGAGGGACATGAAAATTCAGAAGTAGAATCCTTTCCTACATCTGAAAATGCTGACAGATGAAGCAGTGATGAAGTTCCAGAGGAAGGGGCAAATGTTAGGACCTAAGGAGAAAGTGATAAAAGTCAATGTCAGGTAAGACAGGATTTTAACGTTTCATCTGGGAGGAAGATGGAGAAGTGGTCTCCAGAAAATCACCTGGTTTTCTGTTAGAAAAGGTCTGGATGAAGAATAAGTCCATCACACTCTGTTCTCCGTCCTCCTGATATCTCCTTACTTTGATCTGTCGTGTTTTGTTTTGTTTTCCCACTCTTGTATCTCAAGATAGACTTACGGTATAGTGCCTGGCACAGAGGAGGCACTCAGTAAGTATGTTTCAATGAATGAAATGAAATTAGTAATAGATTTAAATTTGGGTATATATTAATATGTAATATAATATATTGTATATATATACATATATTTGGATTTAGTTTCCAAGAGAGTGTATAAATGAGATGATTTACATATATATAAAATATATGTGTCATATGGATGTGAGACTTTTGTGAAGCATGTGATAAAGTGAAAAGATTGAAAATTAAGACAAAATTTATGAAAGTGATGTTTTAAAAATCAAAATCAGGGAATATGTGGTAGAAGAGAGGCTGGTGGACTCTACAGATCAGTGTGAAGGTTCCAGAAAGATGAGACAAGAGTGGTGACCACTGAACTGCCCCAGTGGGCAGTTCCAATGAGTGACCAGGAGAATAAAGATAGTGAGGTTTCCCTCTCTCTCTCTCTGTCTCTCTCTCTCTCTGTCTCTGTCTCTCTGTGTGTGTGTGTGTGTGTGTGTGTGTGTGTGTGTGTCTGTTGGTAGTGGAAGGAATTTTTTTTCTAAGTGTAAACTTCAGTTTTATACCAAGGCTGAGCTCTCCTTAGAATAAAGCATTAATTTTGGGGCGTGTGGGTGGCTCAGTCGGTTAAGTATCCAACTTCAGCTCAGGTCATGATCTCAAAGTGCGTGGGTGTGAGCCCCCCGTCAGGCTCTGTGCTGACAGTCCAGAGCCTGGAGCCTGCCTCAGATTCTGTTTGTCCTCTCTCCGCCCCTCCCCGACTTGCACTCTGTCTCACCCTGTCTCTCAAAAATAAATAAATGTAAAAATAAAATAAAATAAAAAAAGAATAAAGCATTAATTTTTGAAGAGGAGTGTGTTGTGTGTAGCTTAGTATTTTTGAATCATTTTACTTTGTGAGTGGATCCACTTCCCCTTATCTGCCTTCAGTTATAATTCTCACCAACTTAAAAAAAACAGAATTACCCTTACTCATGATTGTAAAATTTTGGTTATGGCTCAGGCATTGCATTATCAGTGGGGCCCAACTGAAGTGATTTTGTACCCTGCCCCCCCCCCCAGGACATTTGTTAATGTTTGGAGATTTTTCTGGTTGTCACAACTTTAGGGGGAGGGGGTGTGCTCTTGGCTCCTAGAGTGCAGAGGCCAAGGTTACAGCTAACGCACAAGAATTCCCTCACAAAAAAAGAATTTTCTGGCCCTAAATGTCAATAGTGTGAAGGTTGAGCAATGCTGGATTAGAGATTTCTCATCTTTTCTAAAGAGCATTGCTTTGCTTTCAAGTTTAAATCTGAGATGCAGTTAGGGAAATTAACAGGTTAATTTTCTTTGGACTTGGCAAAAGTGTATTTTAGGGTTACCTAAATGTGTGCCAATATTTTAATACGGAGTTTAAAGAAAAGAAATTGTCTTCCAAAACGCAGAAGAGAGTCCTGTGGTTATAGTAATCCAGCTTTAGGCTTTCCTGCACTGTTGTTACTCATGTAGCCAGTCCAGGCACCGGCATTTGGAATGTGTGCCAAATTTACTTACGTAACGAATACCCCAGATATTTAGACTTTTTAGTTGTTTTCACAGTAGCAGATTTGTAAAGTCCAGCTATTCTTTATTTTTTGTGTTTAACTACAAGATTGTTGACGGTGTTTATATTCCCTAATTGTGCAATCTCTTTATTGAAATATATATATGTGTGTGTGTGTGTGTGTGTGTGTGTGTGTGTGTGCGCGTGTGTGTGTGTGTGTATTTTAATTTTTTTTAATGTTTATTTTTGAGAGAGAGAGAGTACGTGCACACGCGGGGCAGAGAGAGAGAAGGACACAGAATCCGAAGCAAGATCCAGGCTCTGAGCTGTCAACACAGAGCCCGTTGTGGGGCACAAACTCACAAGCTGTGAGATCACAACCCATGCCGAGTCGGCCGCCCAACCAACTGAGACCCACCTAGGCACCTCATATTTTTTAATTCTAAAGAAAACTTTTACTCCTTTATTTGCTTTGTTTTGCAGCATTGCTTTGTTACTTAATTACTTATGGTTCATTTAGGACAACTTAATTTTTCATCCAAAGTTAGTTACAATAAATATTCATTTGCAGGTTAGCATTTTTCCCCCCTTTTCAATGACCCGATGTACACTTTTTGGCCATTTAAATTCTATTTGTCTTTAAGGCATGAGGCACAGTAGGCTTTTGATTCATTGTTATTTTACGATGGTGTTTCTTAGGAAAAAAGTGGTTGGCTTGTTTATTTTTAAAATGGATTTTTAATTATATAAGTAATGTATAGAGACTGTTCATTGTGAAGAAATTGAATAATAGAGAAGTATTTAGAGTGAACATTTAGAGTCTCCCCCCGCCCCCATACCATTTCCTTTCCTGAAGGCAGTTAATATTAACAACGGGTCCCATGGAAAGACATTACATGCTCATAGATTGGAAGAGCAAAGTTAAAATGTCTATACTAGCCAAAGCAGCCTACATATTTTGTGCAGTCCCTATCAAAATACTAACAGCAGTTTTCACAGAACTAGAACAAACAATTCTAACATTTGTATGGAATCACAAAAGACCCTGAATAGCCAAAGCAATCTTAAAAAAGAAAAAGCTGGAGGCATCATAATTCTGGACTCCAAATTATATTACAAAACTGTAGTAATCAAAACAGTATGGTACTGGCACAAAAATAGACACAGATCAGTGACACAGAATAGAAAACACAGAAATAAACCCTCAGTTATATGGTCAATTCATCTTCGACAAAGCAGGAAAGAATATCCAATGGGAAAAGGACAGTCTCTTCAACAAATGGTGTTGGGAAAACTGGACCACCACATGCAAAAGAAAGAAACTGGACCATTTTCTTATACCTTACACAAAAATAAGTTCAAAATGGATTGAAGACCTAAATGTGAGACTTGAAACCATAAAAAAACCTAGAAGAGAACATAGGCAGTAGTAACCTCTTTGACATTGGCCATAGCAACTTCTTTCTAGATATATCTCCAGGGAAACAAAAGCAAAAATAAACTATTGGGGCTACATCAAAATAAAAAGCTTATGCATAGCAAAGGAGATAATCAACAAAACTAAAAGGCAGCCTTCGGAATGGGAGAAGGTATTTGCAAATCACATATCAAATAAAGGGTTAGTATACAAAATACATAAAGAACTTATATAAAAACTCAACACTCCCCAAATCACTAATCCAATTAAGAATGGACAGAAGACATGAATAGACATTTCTCCAAAGAAGACATACAGATGGCCAAAAGACACATGAAAAGATGCTCAATATCACTTACCATCAAGGAAATACAAATCGAAACTACAATGAGATAATCACCTCACACCTGTCAGAATGGCTAAACTCAAGAACACAAGAAATAACAGGTGTTGGTGAGGATGTGGAGAAAAAGGAACTCTCATGCACTGTTGGTGGGAATGCAAACTGGTGTAGCCACTCTGGAAAACAGGATAGAGGTTCCTCAGAGAGTTAAAAGTAGAACTACTCTGTGATCCAGCAATGGCATTAATGGGTATTTACCCAAGGAATAAAAAAACACTAATTCAAAGGGATACATGTACTCTTATGTTTATAGGAGCATTATTTATAATAGCCAGGATATGGAAGCATTAACTGATGAATGGGTAAAGAAGCTATACATACCGTGGAATATTACTCAGCCATAAAAAGAATGAAATCTTGCCATTTGCCATGACATGGATGGATCTAGAGAGTATAATGCTAAGCAAAATAAGACAGAGAAAGACAAACATGTTATTTCACTCATATGTGGAATTTAAGAAACAAAACAAACATGCAAAGGGAAAAAGATACAAACCAAGAAACAGATTCTTAATTATGGAGAACAAACTGATGGTTACCAGAGGGGAGGGGGCTGGGGGCTGGGTGAAATAGATGATGGGGATTAAGGAGGGCGCTTGTGATGAGCATGGGGTGATGTATGGAATTGTTGAATCACTGTTAAAAAAAAGGGTTCTTGCTAGAGGCTAACATATTCCAAGTAAAAAGGGAAAGCTTATGAATGTTATTAATTTTAATCATTTTTTTCACCCTAATAGAAACAAATGATGTTGGAGCTCCATGAGGGACATTTAAGTAGTACACAGATGCATGAACTTGGAGTATGAATCCCCTACTGAAAATAAGGATGATGCCTTTTATTGGCACAGCACATTTAAACTTTGAACCCATTCTACAGTACTTGCAAAAGTGTCGTTATTTGTGTGCAAATTTTAGTTTTCTGTTACTTGTTGACAAATAGTGTCTTTTTTCATCTGCCTACATTTCCTTTGTCTGCATGGCTGGTTTCTCTGGACAGGTAGAGGTTTGGCCTGCGTATTCTTATTCAGTGTCATGTTCATGTAAGTTCTTAAATCTTTTTTTTTTTTTTTTATCTATTCCATGCCAAAGTAATGACCTCAGTTCCTGTACTTAAGAATTAAAATTAATTGGTGCTTTTAAAACCCACTTCTTCCAGGCAGCTAGACATGTAAAAATATATGAAAAAGTTTTTTCATTATTGATTTTACTTGATTTTCTTATGAGTTATGAGAATTAAATATAAAATCCTAAGAGGCTGTTTATGTATCTCTTATCGCCAGTAATGATGTCTTTGGATTCAGGGGCTTCAGGTATTTTGTATTGTTTCTTTTTCCCTATTTAAATTCTTTTGTGGTGCGGTATCCCTGCAAAATCGTGCAGCTGTCCCCAAGGCCCACACAAAACTCTGTCTTACGTTTACCACTGCTCCTCCCTTTCAGACACTCCTGTAGCCGCTTCCTGCTTTGTGCAGACTCTCAGTCCCTTGCCCTGACAATCCCATTGCCCTTTAAATCTGACTCCAGCTTCTAGTCGTGCCCTCTCAAATCCATCTTCTACAGTGGTTCAGAGTTCCGCTTCTGGAAAGTATGTGGTTGTCTTTGCCCTGGTAATAGAGAGTGCACTCATAAACATCCTAGCTTCTGCCCCTTCCTTGTTCTGAAGCCCCTCCTGCACTGTGCCCCCTGTCCCCACCCCCTCCTTCCAGAGCTGAGTGGGGTGAGGAAAAAAACAGTGTAGTGGATCACAAAGACCCCACATTGGATAATTGCCTTTCTCCGGAAATGTCACTTGCTTGCTAGGAATTCACATCTTCCTCTTCTGAGCTCATCCTTTAAGAATAAGCTTGTTCCACAAGCAGTCTTTCGTCTCGCTCACCACCATACCCCCCAGCTGATTATTCCCTCCTCTGTGATTCTACTACGCCTCGTTCATGCCTTCACAGTCCCTCATTTCAGGCCAGTTTTTTTTTTTTTTTTTATTAAGGCTTGACTGTGTGTCTGTCCTCCCCCCCTGAGGACTGAGCTCTTTGACTACAGGAACCCTGTGTGGCAAGCAACAAGCAAGTGGGTGTGAATAATTGGTTTGTAGGTGCCTGCAGGCATCTTACCAGTCACATTTCTCTACGAAGTTGGGTCTCTAAAATCTAAATGCCCGCTTTCATAAATGACGGGACCTTGTATAGTCACACCCCTTCCTTCAGTTGCTGAGCACTCAGAGGCACACACTGGCCTGCTGTGCTCTGGCCCAGCCGGTGGAAGGGGATACGCGGGAGCTCTGAGACATGCAGAACCAACCAGGCTTTGAAATTACTCTGGAAGGCACTTCAGAGTAAAAACGCAGTGGTAAATACCTTGTAAGAGTAACCTGCAACATGGCCGATCTCACTTTTTTCGGGTAACATATACCTGATACAGTGATTTCATAAGGTCTTTTTCCCCCCTCACTTTGAATGCATTTTACTTTACTAAAGGGAATATTGGTGCATTCTAAACCTTACATTTAAGAACTCTTGTTAGTTTCAGATGATAAATGCTGTAGCAGTGTCATTGTTGGTCTTCCCTGCTAAACGACGAGTGTTTTTGAGGTTCATGAATATTATAAAACCAAACAAAACAGAAGCCTCATTACCTCAAGTTACTGTTTTAATTCTGGTTTCACACTTCTTCTCGCCTGTGTCTTGGGCTAGAAATTGCTTAAAAAGCTGTGGACATTCCAACAGATGGGGAAGGAGTGAGATAAAATGCCAAGAATGTAGCTGTCAACAAAATCCTGGGAGGTAGTTGTGTACTTTGGAGTCTTATTGTCTGAAATCCAGAGTTACCAAGCTTCAGATTTCCTCCGTCCCTAGCTCAGGGGCCAGGCTGGGAGATGGGGTGCTTCGTTGGTTAAAGGAGTTGTTTTTATGACCTTGCACTCCTTTTCTGTGACCCACCGACAGGTGTTATCCGTCTCAGATGCGTACAAATAATGCCTTTGAGCAGAGATGGTCAGTGTAGACATTTTGGCCCTTCCAAACTCGAATATTTGATCCTTTGGTTTTCAAAACTACCATATTATTCATTTTCTATTTGTTTCAGAATTTTGTGAGTGTAAATAAGGATGTAGTTTAGGACTTACAGTTTATTTATTTTGTGTCTATGAAATAATGACAGTGAATTTAGAAGTTTACTAGTATTTTAAAATGTTTTCTATTGCTTCAAAAGAGCCGAGGTCACCCGAAGAAGTGAGGACATTAGAAATTACCCAATGTGAACACATATATAATATTCAGAATATATATCATATATAACATATATGTGTGTATTCTGTAAGTGAATGGAGATGGATAAAAAAATTAAATACTCATTACATTAGAAACTCAGAAGTGCATAAGTTGAGTGATTTTTTTTAATGGGGAGAGAAATAATTTTCATGTAAGCTCGTGCACTTTCTTTGGAATTTTTCTTGTATGATTGATTTAAAGATGAGCAGACTCTGGGTGCTTTTTCAAAGCGCAGGAAACACCTGCCACAGATAGACTGAGACAATAATTTCTTTCCGGGGGAAAGGGGAGGCATTGGAGGGTGGAGCAGAGCTCCCCATCTCCCACAGCTACCTGCACGCAAGTGCTAGCTAGAATTGCTCTTACTAACCCATTAATGCCCCCACAGGGTGGGGGGTTCTGCGAGAGGCTGCTGCTGCCAGGCCTTTCTAAAGTTCGGGCCTTCCCTCATTTACTGGGTTTCCTTCTGCTGAGCTGAATTCAGGAGATCTAGTAGCTCTTTCAAGCAGTTACTTTTAAGAACAAGGATTAATGTTGGCATTAGTTAAAAATATTAAGCTGAGTCATGCCAGCATTCACTCTCTCTGAACTTGGAAGTGGTAACTCTTCATGGCTTAATTTTGGTAATAAAGCACTTGGTTTTGTAGATCTTAGTAATAATAGCTAGGCTTTATTGCACGCCTGCTCTGTACCAGGCCCTGTCCAAACACTGTCTCTGTTTTTCTAGAGGCAAGGTAGTTGTTATTATTCGTATTTTAGAGATGAGCTGCTGAGGCTCAAAGAAAAGAAGTGAGTTTCTCAAGACCTTGTGGCTGGTAAGGGGCCGACCTTGGTATTTTCACTTTCATCTTCTTATCATGGGTCACACACTGCTTCTCTTAGAATTCGGTGTGGCCAGGATTACGTGAAGGGTTTTTAGTAGGGAAAACAGATTTTCAAATTCCTGTCTGTTCCTTTGTTACTGTTGGGATGATCAATTGGTCTTCATGGCTTGTCTGTTTCTGTTTCATTCCTCTTTTTTCTCATGTTAAAGTGTGTGAGAGAGAAGGAACAAGTGTGTGTGAATTGTGTGTCCTCCCCGTGGGTCTGTGTGTATCTGGGAGAGGGAGGAAGGAAGGGGGTTGATGCCACTTCTCACAAGCGCAGGACTGAGGCTGCTCGCTTCAGTCAAGGCTGGTTGTGATGAAAACCTCCATGGAGTGGAACGCTTCCACGTAAATTTCAAAAATCCCTGGCCCAGAAGACTGTCAGTTTTTTATTTTTATTAATTTCTTAATGTTTATTTCTTTTTGAGAGAGAGCGAGTGGGGGAGGGGCAGAGAGAGAGGGAGACACAGAATCCGAAGCAGGTTCCAGGCTCCCAGCTGTCAGCACAGGGGCTGACGCGGGGCTCGAACCCATGAACCGCAAGATCGTGACCTGAGCCAAAGTCAGACGCTCAATCGACTGAGCCACCCAGGCGCCCCTATCAGTTTTTTAAATTCAAAACTGGAGTTACTGAGTTGCCCAGTTATACAGCAGTAATGCTGCTTTGAATTCTTAAGTTTAGAATGGCGAGTAACAGTGCAAGAAGTGGCAACACATTAAATGGAGAGTTAAAAGAAAGGCTTTTATGAACTCTGTATATGTATTTGTAGCTTCTCTCTTTTTTCACTTTTATCTTTTTTAGATATTTGTAAAAAGTTTATTTTGAGAGAGAGAAAGAGAGCGCGAGTGGGGGTAGGGGCAGAGAAAGAGGTCAGAGAGAGAGAATCCCAAGCAGGCTCCGTGTGCTCAGCGCAGAGCCCAGCGTGGGGCCCAAACCCACAAACTGTGAGATCGTGACCTGAACTGTAACCAAGAGTCAGAGGCTCAACTGATTGAGCCACCTAGGCGCCCCTGCACTTTTATCGTTTTGCATCCTGCCTCCCCCTGCCCGGGGCATGTCTTACCAAGTAGTCCTGTATGGTAAGATCTTAGGGCGTGGAGCAAATGCAGAAGAGAGAGGTAATTGATCAAAATAATATGGAAGAGCAAGAGTGCATGAGCCTGTGAGAACAGGCTAGTGACAGGCTGAAGAACAGAGGGAAAGCATGCTTGAGGAAGTGCACAGCATAACTGAAAGAGTTTACAAAGAAGCCGTACTTGGAAGCATGTGTGGGGTGCAGAGTGTCAGTAGAGGGGGAGGCTGAAAGGCCTAAACAACAAGTGCTTTCTGCTCCCTGTCTTCATCGGAGGAGGGCCCTGCAAATTGGAAAGGTGACCATTCTTGAGGGGGCATTAGCGCCTAGATCAGGAGTTAGATGGGAAAACTACCCAGATCCTTCAGATGCCTAAATCAACATCCTGAGTAATGTGGGGATTTTACTCATGGTCTCAAGGCCACATTGTGCATCTTGTGAGAAAGTACCAGAAGAATGGAGATGATGCATGTCTTACTTAAGGGGGAATGTTATTTTCTAGAAGGCAAAGACCTGAAGTAAGCTTGGTGTCCGTTCCTGGCAGAGCTGCGGATAAACGGCAAACCAGAGATCTTCCACGTGCTTAGGAAGGAATGTGGTGGTCACCAGGAGTCATCACGGACACCACCGAGAACGCTTGCCCAGACTGATTTCCTTTAATTACTGCTTTCCTTTATTTATTTTTTGGAGGAGGGATGCTAGATTATCAGATACACAGATTCATAATCTTACATTTCATGTACGCTCGTTCGGTTCAAATAATGGCTCACAAACTCATTTTTGGCAAGTGTTGACTTCATCGCTAAAATACCTGAGAAATCTCTTCCGAACCTGTAAGAAGGAGGTGGCAAGCTAGTTAGATGCTAGTGTTACATAGATTCCCATATTTTGAAAACTAAGCCAAAACTTTGTTGAGTAATGAATGACATGGGTCTTCGTGAGGAAATGCTCAGGTAGGCACTATCACTGGCCCTATTTTTCACCAGAAAAAAACCCAAAACCCAACAACAAAAAATTCCCAAAGAAAAAGGACACCCCTGCTGTCAGATTTGCTGACAAGAGGCAGGGGGAATAGCTGACAGCAAAGTGGAGAGACTAAAACTTCAAATCATTTTGTTGGCTTTTTATGATTACATTGCTAGCTATAATTGTTAGCATAACTAGGCAAAATTTAATATTTGTAAATATCAGTCTTGAATTTATTACAGCAGTCATTTAAGCAATCGATATGAGATAGGGGAAATGTAATTTAGAGGTAGTTATGGGAATTTTGGAGTTTTAGCTAACCATAAATAATAATTGTGACTAATATATCTATAAACAAACAAATAAAAAAAGAAAAAAAAACCCCACAACCTATAATAAGAAAAGTAAAACTGAAACAACTTTAGGTGGCATTTTATCAGTGGAATAGCCATATGTGAAACAGCAGGTTCTATCTTGACCATTCACTCTAGCATTATTAGGGGAAGGGTAGTTGGTTCTGTGTGGCATGTTGCAAGGACATTAAAAAATTGATTTAGTGTCCTGAGCATGTTGATGAGTGTGGTGAGTGCCATAGCTGGATCTCACGTTCTAGAGACATCATTGAAGGAATTTGGAATGCTTAGCACCAATAGGAGACTAAGGGAAGACACAGTGGCTGCCTTTAAATCGGAAGGTCATCTTTGAACAGGATTGTAAATGTATCTCCATCCTTAGGGCTGAACGAGAAGCAAAGAATTGACAGGACATAAGGGAACAAGTTCAGCTCCACATCAGGAAAGCTAACAAGTGAGCCTGGCTAGTGACAGAATGAGAGGTCATGGGAAGAAATGATCATAACTTTGCTCTCGTACTGGAGACCACACTGCACCTACCTGATTGCATTAATGGCCCAGTTCCAATGTTACCACCTCTGTTTCTCCCTGCAGCATGTTCTCTTTCTCACTTGTTTCTGATCCGCAGTACCATACACTGTAGGGATCTCATTGGGTGCCTAGGAAATATTGGGTGAAAGCCATGCAGCTGACCTGTGGACTCTCTTGGGTTCCTAAGTCACACAGTGCCCAGCATAGAACTAGAGCCATCGATTGTGTTCCCTCCACCATGCTATTGATTTCTTCCTGCTTTGAGTAGCTAGCTTTTAGAGAAAAGTTGTTCTAAATCATAGGAGAACAAAAGATTTTTTAGCTAATTACACCTAGAAAAGCATTTTTCCTGTATTTTGAATTTACAATCATTGATATTACTCATGTTTAAGCAAAGTAGCTTGGTTCACTAGAGAGTGTTTTGAAATCTTTAGAATGATCACCAAACTGTCATCTCTTGAGGATTCTAGTCAATCATGAAGATCATTATTTTCAAATTTGGAAGATTTAAAGAAAGAAATGCAATAAATGAAAATGATGCTATCAAAGTTTTGAAAGGTTGCCTTTCTTCCAGTAGCGATAGGTCTTGAGATGCAGCGGGTTGAATGTCACTGAGTAATATCCCCCTTTGTTATTGTGTTTCATTTAGGCTGATTTGAAAGTCATTGAGAAGTGGATGGATGGTGTGAAAGACTTCTTAATGAAAGAGCAGGCTGTCCAAGGAGATGCTGAAGAGCTACAACGTGAGCTTGACCAGTGCTCTGTGAGTTTTGCTGATTTAGGGACTCTGCTGTAATAAATAACATTTTCTTCTTTGTTATTTGCTGTTATTAAAATTGCAAAAATATGACATGACAACAAACCTAGATAAAATATCTTTCATCATAGACCTTTTTTTTTTTTTAACTTTACAGTTATTAAAAGAATGACTGGTTATTTATATGTCCATGTTTTGGCTAGGGTTATTGAGTTCTGCATAGAGAGAATGAGAGCAATTTTAATTCATTAGGAGCTGCTACTTTATGTTCTGATGACAATTTTAGTGTCATAATTACCAATTTTATATTGTTCTTATTGTGCCACCTGGTGAGGCTTAAAGAAAAACATATTTAACATGTGAAATTTACCAGTAATACTGCATGCAGTTTGTATTTGGTGACATCATTAGGCTTCTCTGAATTAATTGAGAGGACCATTCCCTGCCGAGAGTCAAATATTTCCAATCTAATTTGGCAGCTGGCTATATGAAGTGCACAGGTGAAATGAATTTCTCAAGGTGCAGTATTGCTTAAGTAGTTAAAAGTCCTGACTCTCAAGTAGTCTGTTTTTATAGTATTTTCAGCGATGCAAGCAGACAAGTTATAGTTATGGCATCCACTTATATAGCAATGAACTCAACACTGGCTTGTTTTGTGTGTTCAGGCCTTTGTTAATGAAATAGAAACAATTGAATCATCTCTGAAAGACATGAAGGAAATAGAGGCCGACCTTCGAAGCTCTCCAGTTGCTGGAATCAAAACTTGGATACAGACAAAACTAGTTGACTGTCAAACCCAAGTGGAGAAATTCAGCAAGGAGGTAAGTTTTTCAACCTTGCTATCTGTGTTTAAGAGCCAGATAGCTTTTCTTCAGTGACTGAATTCATTTTATAGCCCATCCAATTTGAGAAACAGTGGTCTAGAATAACTGGTGGCAGGTTGGGGCAAAAAATGGATTTTTCTTTTCATTAGGGGAGTGTACTAATTTTCTAGTTTGGCTGCTTGGTGGGAATGAGCTTGGGTGTTCAACAAAGACCTAGAAAGGCAGAGTAGCTGGAACAGAATGAAGAGAGGAATTAGCGGGTGGGTAAGATTTGAGGTCAGAATGCAGGTGGCATGAATAGTATATGGCCTTTGAAGCAAAATTTTAAACTTTTATTTCAGGTATGATTTCACACAGAAAGCAGAGGGTCTTAAGCAGGGAAGTGATATTACCACGTGGATAATTTACTCTGGGAAAGCAAGAGTGAAAACAGATATTTAAGAGGTTATTGTTGTCTTGGCCCCTCAGACTAGAGAGATTGTGGTGGATGTCATGAGGAATGTTAGGTTTGGACTGTATTTTGAGAACAGAGATAAGAGTCTAGTAATGGATTAGATGTGTGATCTCGAAAAGGGAGTAGTCGGGAACAGCCGAGGGTCTGTCAAAGTTTCCACTTTGTATGGGTTGTGCTGCTATTGGCTGAAATGGTGGAGACTCGAGGAGAAGAAGCTTTTGTGAGGGCAGGTGAAACAATGATTTCCATTCTGGTAGGGTTAAGTGTGAGACTGAGACATGTAGATGGGGCTGTTCAGCTCTTTCTGCTGGAAAGAGGAAAGAGCAAGGCCAAGGGTGCCGAGAAGGAAGGGTCAGCCAGAGGAGAAATGCCAAGAGCCTGTGAGGTCTTGGGGCCAGGTGGAGAAAGCTTTCCATGGTGCCCAGTACTGAGGATTTTTGAGCCCAAGCAGCACTGAAAGTCAGGCTTTTGATCTAACAAGATGGAGGCTTTAAATGACCTTGAGAAAAGTGGATCCAGTGGCATGGCAGGCCAGAAAGTCACATTGGGGAATGTTGAGCAGACAATGGGAAGTGAGCGATTGGGTCAAGTAGTAGCAACTTGGAGGAATTTTGCTATTTTTCTATTCGAGGGAGCAGAGAAATGAGGTGGGAGAGGGGACCTGGGGATCCAAGGAGGTATTTTTGTAATTTTAATTTTTATTATTTATTTATTTAAAGTTTATTTATCAAAAGAGAGAAAGAGAGAGTGAGAGAGAGAGCAGGGGAGTGGCAGAGAGAGGGAGAGAGAGAATACCAGGAAGGTTCTGCACTGTCTGTGCAGGGCTTGATTCCATGAACCGTGAGATCATGACCTGAGCCAAAGTCAAGAGTTGGATGCTTAACCGACTGAGCCATGCAGGTGCCCCTATAATTTCTAGAAATAAGGGATGTTACAGGATATTTGCATGCCCAAAAAGAAGGACCTTGCTTGGAGAAGATAATTTCTGGAGTGAAGTCTGTCATGTGAGAAGGCCAAGAGCCCCTCTACCAGTGAGAGAATTGCTGTTGGATAGTTTCTCCATGGAAACGGAAGGAAGGCAACCTGGGTACAGTAGGAGATCGATGTAGTTTTATGATTGCTTCTGCTTTGCTAGTGAGGTTACACAAAGCTGAAGTGGGTGCAGAACGGGGGAAGTGGGAGGAGAAGGTGTGAATGCAGAAATGTTCCAGACAACCCTGTAGATGGTACCTATCTCTTCATGTGATATTTTTTTGGTTAATGCTTATGTAGGAAAGACTTATATTTGCATCCTTGAATGTTTTGTTTTCATTGTTTTCCCCCAAATTCCTTACTCTGAATATGTCCAAACTTCAAGGAAGGTTTAGGTAGTGGTAGAGGGAGCAGCTGTGGGCCCATTCCTTAATTTGCCAGTTGTTAACCTTCTCCCACATTTGCTTTCTCTCTCTCCCTCACTCTCTTCACACATAACACACAAACAGGTCTTTTTCCCCCTAAAAATGGACTTTTGACAGGAATTTGAAACTATCATGACACTTCCTCCCTGAATACTTTAGCATGAATACTAAATACTAAATACTTCACTCGTGAATAAAGACAATCTTCTACAAAACCACAAAACCATTGCCACACTTAAGAAAGTAATTCCATACTGTCATCTCTTCTGGCCAGGTTCAAATTTCTCAAAGTGTGCTATAATCTGATGGTTCGTGCTTGCATTTATTGAGATTTGGAGGCAAGTAAATAAGGAAAATGGTTTGAGAGTGCCAGCAAGGAGGAAAGAAAGCAACAGCTAGATACGTACATACATATGTATAGACATAGATATTTAAACCTGTGCATCTATCTACATACATACATATGTGCATACAGATAGGACAACAAAGAAATAATTATGAATTACTGTTGATTCATTGTGCGAGAGTAAATGTGTGGGGAATTTTTAAGTGTCCTCAGCACGGAGGCAACCATGTGTTGTGTGAGTAATTATCTAAAGCAGTTCCAGAGTATTGTGTTTCATTGAGTAGTATAAAGGTGTAGATGTTTGGGGCAAATATAATGTGGCCAAATTTTTGTTTTGCTAAGAAAGGATGGACATATGAAATCAACAAATAAAAACAGTCTGTCTCATCTGTTATGTCCATGATGCCATGAAATGAGGAACATTTTAATGCCAAAAGATAGTAAATAACCTCAGGATAATCAATTATAGTTTTGAGCTTTTTCTTTTCTTTTTTTTTTTTTTTTAAAGTTTATTCCAGTGTCTTTCTTTTTCTCATTTCTCTCTGGATCTGTGAGAACTATATAATTGTCCAGTGTCTGGAAACTACTAGTAAGGAGAATTTTCTGGAAGTGGAACCCAAGGAATCTGTATTTCTATGTATTTTTAAAAACAGCCGTCCCATGTAAAGTGCTAATCACCAAGACTTCGGAACCAGGGCTGTGTGTATGGCTGGCAGTAAGCTCCTCAAGTGCCATGTGGGGCAATGAAATCAAAGCTCCTGTTTGGCCCCACTTATTTATTTAAAAAATTCTTTTGAGTTTGTTTATTTTTGAGAGCATGAGAGAGCGTGAGCTGGGGAGGGGCAGAGAGAGAGAGAGAGAGAGACAGAGACAGAGACAGAGACAGAGACAGAGACACAGAATCCAAAGCAGGCTCCAGGCTCCGAGCTGTCAGCACAGAGCCCAATGTGGGGCTTGAGCCCCTGAACTGTGAGGTCATGACCTGAGCCAAAGTCAGATGCTTAACCGACTGAGACACCCAGGGGCCCCTGTTTGGCCTCTTTCTATTTTTATGGCTCTGATCCTGCTTGGAGAGTGGGAACAGGAAAGCCTCTAAGGATTTTGCCTTTCTCTCATGAGAGCCATCCTGTTTCTACACTGGCTTTTGTTCACTATCAGCTTTGCAGCTGAGCAAGCCTGGCAAGGTGACTCTGAGGTTTGATTTGAGTCAGAGGAATATCGAATAATGAGGTGAACGCTGGGTGATCTCTGTGGGATGGTACCTTCTCCCACTGTGGACGTCAGTTTGTGGTTGGAGGGAGGACCTCTCAACATATTTTTATATGAAATATTTGGTTATCTGAAATATATAAGTTATTGAATGAGATACAGATCATACCTGTTTTTCTAATGTAACGTTTTCTGTGTCTTTGTGCAATATACAAGTATAGTAGATTATCAAAACCAAAATTTTGTACAGCAGTGTTTTATAGGAGAAAACCAATTCTTTGGTTGCTTCCAGGTTTTTTTTTTTCCATAATAAACAATGCTACAGTAAATTTCCTTAAAATATATGCTTTTATTGTTGCAGGTTAGATTCCTTCATTTGAGATTACTCTGTCAAAAGTTATACATTTTTAAAATTATAATAGATATTTCCAGGTTAGATTAATATCCAACATGTGGTGTAGAGTTATAATTATTATAATTATTGTTATAATTCTTGTTTTCATTGTTGCTTATATTCTACAACATCAGCACAAAATGTATAAAGGATTTTATCTGAATGTGAAAACAAGGCTCTTTGTGGAAAGTTATCACTGTGTCCTTAGATATTGGAAACTAGAACTTGACATTTAATGTTTCAGCATTTGTTTATTTGGGTGAATGGCTTTTCCTTTCCAGATTGCTATTCAAAAAACTAGGTTGTCTGAAAGTCAGGAAAAAGCAGTGAACCTGAAGAAAGACTTGGCAGAGATGCAGGAATGGATGGCCCAGGCAGAAGAAGAATACCTGGAGAGGGATTTTGAGTACAAGTCACCAGAAGAGCTGGAGAGTGCAGTGGAAGAAATGAAGGTGAGTCTAGGCCGGTCAGTGCCCGTGTAAATAGGCTTCGTAGCTCCCCTTCTCCCTTACATACGAATGAATAAATGAATGAATGAATGAGTCTATCTATCTATCTATCTATCAATCATCTGTAAAACATGATATGTACATATAATCTTTCATAGTTGGATTTCAATTTGAAAAAAAAAAAAAAAAAGGAAGGATAGCTACTATGACTCTAGTAGGGAAAGGAAGGCCACACTCCACTTGTTCACTTTCGCCCATGGGTTGAGTCCACGAAGGCCCCTGAGACAGTCTCTTCCATTAGAACTTCAGAGAGCCACAGAGGATGACTCAAAAATTTAGTTTTATTAGCTATGTTCACAGTGTTGTGCAATATCAGTGCTATCCCTTTCCAAAAGTTTTAAGGGAGAATCATTTTTTTTTTGTTAGGAACAAGAGTGACTTCCCAAATTGGTTGTGATTTATCTTCATTTCATCAAATGTATTCTTTCGGTTAGTACATGGGAAACACATGAATATCAAAATTTTGTTAGAGCAGGTAAGAGTAGCAGTAGGAGCATTGTTGAGGGATTTAATATCAGTTTGGTCCACGGGATAGATTTCCTATAAACTTAGATTCCTGTGTCATTAGTCTTGAACACTTTCTTTCTTCTTCCTTGTTTTGTATAGTAAAAGAACTGGGCATCATTCCCAAATTTCTAACATTGCTTCAAGTGTCCTTCAGTGATCACGCCAAAGGAGATAGAGTCTTAAAGGCTATTTTAAAAAAAAGATAAGAGTAAGCCACACATTGACTGTTTTATGCCAAATTTAACTTGCCTAAAAGTATAACTAAAGCAAAAATCTCTGTGCAGATATTTTAAAAAAGGATTATATTTCATGAGTGCATTATTGAATATGAATCAAAGTAAATACAATAAGGGACTTTGACTGTTCTTGTATGTGGTTATTTTCACTGGAGCATCTTTTTTAGTGTACTTTTTTTGGAAAGCTTTTTAAATATTCAGTATATAAGATATTTTAAAGGTAGCCTACCAGGTTAAGAATGGTCTTATTTATTTTCTTCACATTATTGGCATTGCAGTTCTGTGGTATTTCAAAGTCACTAGGGATGAAAGCTTAGAGAAATAAGTTTTTAACCCTTGATTGGGCAACGTTCCATCTATTTTTATTCTAACGACTGTTAGAATTTTAAAACCACTACATGTAATTAATTACTTTACTTGCAACTGAGGGAAATTTAAAACCATTTAGTAGTAAAGAAAGCTAAAAGGGGAAGTGAAAGGCATTTTAGGTTGATTTTCCTAAATGTGAGACTTCATCGCCAGCCTAGAGGGAGAGTCAGGAAAGAAGCTATTTCTAGATTAGATCCTCCTAGTATAACTTCTATCACTCTTGAAATGCTGTTAATTATCAGAAGCATAGATAAACCTCTGTTCCAGGAGAAAAGAAATATGTTTAAATTATTTTTAAATGGTACCTCTACTATGGTGCACCTTAGTTTTTGTGAAAATTTATTTATCTCACTCAGTTTAGTATGCTCAGACTTCCAGTGTTAAAATGAACTCACTTAGATTCTTTTTTTTTTTTTTTTTTTTTTTTTTTTCATGTTTATTTATTTTTGAGAGGGACAGAGAGAGAGAGAGTACAAGCGGGGGTGGGGCAGAGAGATAGGGGTACAGACGATCCAAAGCAGGCTCTGTGCTGATGGCAGAAAGCCCGATGTGGGGCTTGAACTCACAAACCGTGAGATCATGACCTGAGCTGATGTCGGACGCTTAACCGACTGAGCCACCCAGGCGTCCCAGATCCTCAACCTTTCCTCATCTGTCAAATGGGGTCTAGGATAGCATCTGTTTTACCCGTATCACCTCCCTCTCACGGATGAACTGATGGTCCTCAAAACGCAGCCTCATGCTTAGCATAGGGTTGTCAATGATTTCACATCGGTTCCCTTGTTATAAGATAAAAATGTATTTTAGGCAGCCACATGTTAAGCTCCTAATCGAGAGGCCCTCACTTAGATTCTTATCATGGGCCCAGACTTTGAAAATACCTCCTGTTGGCAAACATAATTGAGCGTGACTTAGGTGTGTTAACATTGCTTTTTCTTTTTCTTTTTCTTTTTATTTTTTATAAATCTTACAGTTAGCCTTATTTCAAAAGCACTCTCTGGAATGATTACCTAAATAATGTTCCAATTAGGTCGTTAGAATCATGTCGGCATTTTAATTTTGGTTTAGTTGTGTTTGAAAAAGAAAAGAAATTGGTGACTGAGAAAGGGACACAGTTTCAAGTTCATCCTTTCTTGGAACAGAGGGCAAAAGAGGATGTGTTGCAGAAGGAGGTGAGAGTGAAGATCCTCAAGGACAATATCAAGTTACTAGCTGCAAAGGTGCCCTCTGGTGGCCAGGAACTGACATCTGAGCTTAAAGTTGTGCTGGAGAATTACCAACTTCTGTGTAACAGAATTCGAGGAAAGTGCCACACGCTAGAGGTATGTTAATCAGTGATGTTTTTGAGATCAAACTCTGTAATTTACTGACCATTTCCATATCTTGGAAAAAACTAAAAAGCTCTATTTTTCTTTTCCAATACGGGATCATAAAGGAAAAGTCATTCCTGGATAACAGTTGATAAAAAGGAAATTGGGATTAAAAAAAAGAAATAGGAAACCACGATCTGCCTTCAGTTAGTAGAAGGTTCCTGGGAAAGTTATTTCATATATTTAGACTTTCCTTTTTTTATATGTGACATCAAGGTTTTCATATTTCAGATGATCTGTAGGGTCTGTTCCAATTTCTAACATTCTAGAACAATGTACTGTGAGCCTTTCTTTTGTTTTGTTTGGCCTGGTCAGTACACAGAGATGAATTGAGGGTTTTTTTTTTTTTTAATTTCATTTCAACTGGGTGTCTGAAGTTAGAGAGTCACCTGACAGAAAGAAGAACTTGAATGTGCTGGTATTTTGCTGGACTATTTTATCCCTCTTGCCATTGGTTGAAAATGATTCTATTAATTTTTTTTTTTAAATTTTTTTTTTCAACGTTTATTTATTTTTGGGACAGAGAGAGACAGAGCATGAACGGGGGAGGGGCAGAGAGAGAGGGAGACACAGAATCGGAAACAGGCTCCAGGCTCTGAGCCATCAGCCCAGAGCCTGATTCAGGGCTCGAACTCACGGACTGCGAGATCGTGACCTGGCTGAAGTCGGACGCTTAACCGACTGCGCCACCCAGGTGCCCCTAATTTTTTTTTTTTAAATAAAATTAAGGTTTTGCTTGCTTGTTTTTATATCAGTGTGACTTTTCTTGCATTTTACTGAAAAGATGTAAGCGTTTTGATTTATAAAAATTAAATTTAACTTAAGCCTAAAACAAATGATTGTATTGTAGTAAATCCTAAAATGGTAAACAATCATAGCTGTGATATTTAAACTAAATTCACTCACCTCTTGCTTTTTCTGAATCCGTTTTGTGCTACGATAAATATGTATAATTCAGGATGGTTAATAAGAAAACTTCAAGTCAAATAAAACCTCACTCTGTAATATTAATACACTGTTGACCCTTAGAGAGTGTGAGGGTTAGGAGCACTGACCCCCCAACCTCACACAGTTGAATATCTATATATACTTTTGACTCCCCCAAAACTTAACTACTAATAGCCTGCTGTTGACCAGAATTCTTACTGATAACATCAGTGATTAGCACATGTTTTGTATGTTATATATATCATATGCTATATTCTTACAATAAAGTAAGCTAGAGAAGAGAAAATGTTATTAAGAAAATCTTAAGAGAAAATACATTTATAGTACTGTGCTGTAAGAAATCCATGTATAAATTGATTCATGCGGTTCAAACCTGTGTTGTTTAAAGGTCAACTGTATTATCTAACATAAAATACCTGAGGTTACTCAATTGAGAATTTAAAATTTAAAATTCTGTAAACATAATATGTAATGTTATGTATGCCCAATCTTGAGTCCTAGTGAATGATCTTGGACTTGAATTTTACCGTAGTTTTGTCCATGTTTTTGCTTTCCTGTTTATTTATAGGCAAAATAACAACTCATAATATATTTAAATAATGAGTGAAGTCCCCAAGTTATCCTAAGCTAACAAAAGACCACCAGGTATTCTGTGTCATTTCTTCACATTGTGTTTATGACCCAGAGGTGACAATTTGAGAATGAGGAATAAAATACGTATGTTGAGAATTTGGAATTGCTTTGAGAATTACTTTGGGATTAGTTTGAGAGAATTATTTTGAGAGAAGAGAAGGAAAAATGCCAGGAAAAATGATAAGAGAGAAAAGATGAGGCCTTGGTATCTTTAAAGGGGAAGATGAAAAGATGGAAATAAAGCTTAAAAATTGAAATGCTCTAAAAATGATGTCCGAGATGACTAAGGGGTCTGGGCAGAAATAGCCCAGAATCCGAAGTTTGGATAAGAATGCTTTTCTTTGGCAGAGTCCAACATTATTACCTTGATTATTTTTAGATTCCTTAACATATCTTTTAAATCATGAGATATTTCAAACTTCTAGAAAAGTACGGTTAATACTATTAATACCTATTTACATATCCTTCAGATATTAATGTTAACATTTTACCCTATCTTTCCAGATCTTGTTTTTAAAATAAAGCAAATTAGCATTCAGACTATATTTCCTTCTTTCTATCCCATCTCATGTCTCTCAATCCCTGTCTTTAAGTAATCATCATCCCGGAGTTAGTATATATTCTTCTCATCCATGTGTTTATATATTTAATATATACACTTATGTTATCACTTGCTCTGTAACACACCTCACTGATATATAGAGCTTTATAAAAACAACCATTTATTCAGAAAAAAGTTTTTTTTTATGTTTTTAATGTTTAATTCGTTTTGAGAGAGAGAGACAGAGCGAGGTGGGGGAAAGGGAGAGAGGGAGACACAGAATCTGAAGCAGGCTCCAGGCTCTAGGCTGTCAGCACAGAGCCCAACGCAGGGCTCGAACTCATGGGTCATGAGATCATGACCTGAGCCAAAGTCGGACACTCAACCAACTGAGCCACCCAGGTGCCCCCCAAAATAACCATTTATTATTTTATTATTTATGATGCTGTAGGCTGATTTGGCCCAACTGAATGGCCCTTCTGCTCCATGTGGTATAGGGAGAGCTCACTCGGATAGCTGTGTTCAACTGGGAGCTCCGCTGGGGCATTCACGATGGCCTCTCCTCCTGCAGGTCTTTCTCCACATGGCCTGTTTTATGGCTTCTGGGCACTGGGCAGCTGGTTTTTAAGAGGGAGAGAGCAGAAACTGCTAGTCCCCTGAGAGGCTAGGTCTGCAGTTTGGTAGAGCATCACCTGTGGAACATTCTTTTGTTCTAAGCAGGTTGCAAGGCCAACCCACATCCTAGGGGAGGAGAAAACAATGCCACCACTTAATGGGAGTAGCAGCAAAAAATGTGTGGTTATCATTAGTCTGCCATGGTTATCATTAGTCTATCATTAGTCTCTGGCCATACATTAGTTACATTCTTCGCTAATGCAAAATGCACTTAGACTCTCAGGGACTCCCAAAGTCTTATCCAGTACAGCACAAGCTCAGAATCCACTGTCTTGTGATCCACATCAGGTCCACATGCAGATGTGGCTCCTTGGAGCAGTTTCTTAAGGTGCAGGTGTGTGGGAGCAGTGCCTCTGGATCTGGTGACCTAGGCACGAAAAAGACAAGTTACCTGCTTCCCATATACCCAACATACAATGGCAAGGATGGGCTCAGAAAAATCTCAGTGGACACTTCCATTCAAAAAAGTTGGGGGAATAGAGGGTAAATAACTGTCACTGGTAACGGTGACTCAAAATTTAATAACAGTGATTCTGGAATCCAGCCAGGCACATGTGTGTAGCCCATGCCCCACTTCAGGGGCAGGAGCCGTTGCTTGAATAGGGCCCAGTGGCTTCTTGAGAGTGCCTCTCTGGGAGCCATCTTTTTTTCCCCCCATAAGAAATAGGGTTCTTTTTAAAAAACTTTTTAAATGTTTATTTATTTGAGAGAGAGAGCAAGCAAGCAGGGGAGGGGCAGAGAGAGAGACACAGAATCCAAAGTAGGCTCCAGACTCTGAGCTGTCAGCACAGAGCCCTATGCGGGGCTCAAACCCATGAACCTTGAGATCATGATTTGAGCCCAAGTCGGATGCTTAACTGACTGAGCCACCCAGAAATAGGTGCCCCAGAAATAGGGTTCTGCTGGCAGTGAAGTAGATCTCAGTCTGCTTTCTGTCTGTAAAAATTAGGGGACTAGACACCTCTTTTCCCTTTTATAGTCTTAGCCAGGGGTTGGTAAATTACAGCCTCGGGATTAAATCTGGTTTGTGGACTTTTTCTGTATGGCTTGTGAACTAAAAATGGTTTATATATTTTTAAAAGGGTGGTTCAAAAACCAAAACAACACACATACAATAAACAAAAAAGAGTCTGTGACAGAGACTGAATGTGGCCTGTGAAACCTAAAATATTTACTGTCTGGCTTTTTATAGAAAAACTTGCTGTCCCCTGACTTGGTAAACACACCCCCTGGGGAGTACGCACTGGAATGTGCTTTCTCTTAGTGGGTCTGAAAGAGAACAACTCAGGAGGCTCCCTGCGGAACTCTTTCTCCTAAATTTATCAATTTAAAAAAAATTTTTTTTTTAACGTTTTATTTATTTTTGAGACAGAGAGAGACAGAGCATGAACGGGGGAGGGGCAGAGAGAGGGGGAGACACAGAATGGAAGCAGGCTCCAGGCTCTGAGCCATCAGCTCAGAGCCCGACGCGGGGCTCGAACCCACGGACCGCGAGATCGTGACCTGAGCTGAAGTCGGATGCTCAACCGACTGAGCCACCCAGGCGCCCCATAAATTTATCAATTAAATAGGCTCTTCCTATAGATGAAGGGGCACTTTCTCTCATAATTTTGCTTCTAGAAAATGGAGTGTAAGTTTATCCCCCTGCCCCCCAAATTCCCCATAGGAATGGGGAATAAATAATTGTAACTAATATAGTGAGACAGTATAACTCCATTTGGTTCAGATGTGACTCTCTTCATATATAGACACATACATAAGAATTTAGGAGAAAATAGGAAAGAGTATACTGCAAATTGTTATATCCGTTAGCTCTGAGTTGGAATAGCATAGACCTCAGAGAGTTCTAATTTCCTCTATAATTATTAAAAAGTGTTGCAGTTATGAGTACTTCTTACTTTTCTATTAAAAAAAAACCCAAACTAATAATGTTTCCCTCCTGGTTTCTCCTACTAATTATAGTTTATTTTTGGCATTTGAACAGATCCTTGGAATTTTTTTTAGCGTACAGAGGGAGGCAACCCATTTCTCTTTGTCCCATGACCCCCTCCCCTCCCAACTGGTCTAATACGATTTGTTAAAGAATCTTATTTCTTTTCACTATTAAAAAAAAAAAAACCCAAACTAATAATGTTTCCCTCCTGGTTTCTTCTACTAATTATATAGTTTTATTTTTGGCATTTGAACAGATCCTTGGAATTTTTTTTAGCGTACAGAGGGAGGCAACCCATTTCTCTTTGTCCCACGACCCCCCCCCCCCCAACTGGCCTAATACGATTTGTTGAAGAATCTTATTTCTTTTCACTTATTTGAAATTCCATGTTCATCAGTTCCTAAAGACGTATCTAGAGATACATCGCTTATTTAAATGACTTCTTACACAATTTAACTTTTTTCTTGCCCACTGCAGGAGGTATGGTCTTGCTGGATTGAACTGCTTCACTATTTGGATCTGGAGACCACTTGGCTGAGCACTTTGGAGGAGCGGATGAAGAGCACAGAGGCACTGCCCGAGAAGACAGATGCCGTCAATGAAGCACTGGAGGTGGGAACCTGTGTTATGGGTGGTGGTTCTCTCTGTTGCCATGAGGCCAAATGAGCATTCACATGAGGAACATGGCTCTTTCTGTGGACAAACACATCGGCTTTCTTGGTAGCATTCAGTGTGACTTCTGTCGTCTGAAGTATTTATACAATCATGTATATTTAGATTACGTTGAGCCATGAACTCAGCCTCTTGGGGTGGTTAGCGGTTTGATAATTAGTACATTTAGACATTAGTACATTTAGTAAACACCCTAATGATTTTCCAGCTTGTTTTTGCCAGTCCCCGGATAAAACTCTGCCGCATGCTATTAGGATAATTGTTCTCTTGTTTCTTCATGAAGTTATTTTTGCTCATTGGACAGTGGCAACCACGGTGTTTTCAGTGGCTCTTGCTCTGTTCTCTTTAGACATGAAAAGCTGGGGACAGGTTAGAGGGGTCAGTATGTGAGGCCTGGGATCCTGTCCTAGGAGGTTGTCCCCAGGCCTAGGCTTGAGCTCTATGAGACCAAGAAATGTGCCTGCTTTTTCATTGTTCCCAAGTTACCAGCACAGTGTGTGACACACGATCACTTAATAACTATTTCTTCAGTGGATTAAAATGTGATGAGGGTAGCTTTGCCTAAAATAAAAGTAGAGGAAGAAGGTATTTTTCCTTTTAAAACTGAAGGGACACAGTGTGGTAATTGAGTGGGTGACTGGACTGAAGGTCAGAAACAAGTCAAATGTGGTACCTAAAGTCCAAGAGCCAGATGCTTGCTTGTTGGAGAAAAAAAGATTGATTCTCAAATAAAATAGCAGAGTGAGAGATGGAGAGATGGAGAGAGTAAAAAAAAAAATATGGAAAGCATACTTTAAAAATTTTTTTTCAACGTTTTTTATTTATTTTTGGGACAGAGAGAGACAGAGCATGAACGGGCGAGGGGCAGAGAGAGAAGGAGACACAGAATCGGAAACAGGCTCCAGGCTCCGAGCCATCAGCCCAGAGCCCGACGCGGGGCTCGAACTCACGGACGCGAGATCGTGACCTGGCTGAAGTCTGACGCTTAACCGACTGCGCCACCCAGGCGTCCCGGAAAGTGTACTTTAAAAACGATTTTCCTGGGGCACCTGAGTGGCTCAGTCAGTTAAGGGTCCGACTCTTGATTTCGGCTCAGGTCATGATCTCATGATTTTGCGAGTTCAAGCCCCGCATTAGGCTCTGGGTGGACAGTGCGGAGCCTGTTTGGGATTCTCTCTCTATCGCTCTGTCTGCCCCTGCCCCGCTGGCATGCACAGGCACGCACTCTCTCTCTCTCAAAATAAGTAAACTTTAAAAGACATAACATATTTTCCTAATATGAGAATTAAAACACCTGCATTCTAGAAATAAAGAAAATGGAGAGATATGTAAAACAAGATAGGCATTTTTAAACATTTTGGCATATTTCTTCCTAATTATTAGTTTTTGAAAATCCATCCACCCTGGAAGGCAGTACATTATAGTAATGGATAAAACCCTATAGCGTCATAACATTGGAACCTTAGGTCTTTTTACTGTGTGTTTTTGTACTTAACCTCTGTGAGCTTCAGTTTTCCCATTGTAATATGGGAATGATATTTAGCCCATATAACTAATTAGATTTATGTATATAAAGTGGGTACATAAAACAGCATCTAGCTTTCTGTGTATGTTGTAGAAAAATGAGTACCTGCTTTAGTAATATAATCCATTAACAATTTGAGATAATTTTGCTTGTATGGTATTATCTTCTGCTTTTAAACTTTGCATCACACCATGAACTTCTACCCATGTAATTAATAATTACTGAAATTATTTTTATGCAATTATAGTAACATGGATCATCATTCGTACTGAGTTTTCAACTTTACATATTTATTAATACCATGCTGGATATTTATGTAATCATCTGCCTCATGTTTAATCTTTCTCCTTACATAGATTTCTAGAGAATGGAATTACTTGTTTAAAAAAGTAGACATTTTAAGATCCTTGGTATATTTTGCCTCAGTAAATGCATGTATTTTTTCTTCTCCCGTCTAGTCTCTGGAGTCTGTTTTGCGACATCCAGCAGATAATCGCACTCAGATTCGAGAACTTGGCCAGACTCTGATTGATGGAGGGATTCTTGATGATATAATCAGTGAGAAACTGGAGGCTTTTAATAGTCGATACGAAGAACTGAGTCACTTGGTAAGAATTGGGACATGCAGGGGTGTTGATTAGGTGTTACGATATAGAGCTCACCTCAAGAACTTATACCAAGAGGAAGAGTTGATAACCAACATTAATAGAAGTGTTTATGGCTTTAAAATACCAAGTGGAGAAGAGTAGACCTAATACTTCAAGGGAAGCAGAACTTGACGATTAAAAAATCTGTCTTTGAGATTGTTTCTACTTACGGACTATTTAATTTCCTTTAAGGATCATGTTATAGCCATAAGTATTATAACTCATATTATACTAGTAAATATTAGGACCATCCACGTTTGACATAATTTGCTATTATAAAATGCCCTAATCCCTTCGACACCTATCCAGAATGTATCACAACATCCATGTTCATATCAGTAAGTAGAGAAAAGAGATTGTTTCTTTATAGGAGGTTTGGATAGATATTACATGCTTTCGAACACATACTAAATAATAATGATTGATGCTTAGGTTATGAATAGCATCAAGCTTACTCCAAAAGTGCAGTAGACAGTGGTTCAACATATATGTAAATCTGTTGAACTTGACACTTTGGACAAAAAGAGATTTATATATTCATTCTACTGATAGACATTCTTGCTCTATTTTATACTGTTATTGGTAGGCTTATTGAGGATTCCTAAAAATGCCCTAAATTTGTAATAAGTGACATTTTTGTTCTCTGCTTAATGTGTTATGTGGGATATCTTTACTTTCTTTCTTTTTTTATTGAGGTATAATTGAAATATAACATTATATTACTTTCGGGTACACAACATAATGATTTGATATTTATATACATTGTGACATAATCACCACAATAAGTTTAGCTAACATCCCTCATCTTACATAGTCCCAATTTTTTTTGTGTGATGAGAACTTTTAAGATCTACGCTCTTAGCACTACCAATCTGTTCTCGTATCTATGCGCTGGTTTTTTGTTTGTTTTAGATTCCACATGTAAGTGGGATCGCGTGCTATTTGTTTTTCTCTGACTCATTTCACTTAGCATAGTGCCCTCAAGAGCATTTTTATACTTTATCATTGTATATAGAAAGAAGTAAAAATTAATAATTCACTGTAAGATGGATCAGTTACTAGAAAAATCTTTTCACTGTTATCATTGCTAGTTATTATTTATTTAAAATGTAGGCCAGAGTTTTACACTAGACTTTCATAGTCTCTTTCTATTCTTGGTGGCCAGAACATAAGGGTTTCCTTATATTCAGCTCTTTATCTTTGTGCTGAGTGACTAATGATTCAATTTTTCCCCTGTGTAGGCAGAGAGCAAGCAGATTTCCTTGGAAAAGCAACTCCAGGTCCTGCGGGAAACTGACCACATGCTTCAGGTCTTGCAAGAGAGCTTAGGGGAGCTGGACCAACAGCTCACAACGTACTTGACTGACAGGATAGATGCCTTCCAGGTTCCTCAGGAAGCTCAGGTACTGCTGTGGATTTGAGGGCTTTTGAGTCATAAAAAAGGCATGTGTAACTGTCTCCTCACCTGCGAGAGAACTGGCCCCCCTTGCCGTTCCAGACCGAGTCAGTGAGAGAGGCTGACCTTCCTCACAGAGCAGGATTGGGTTCTGGAGTTCTTTTGGTCTCTGTGTGAGACCCTGGCACATGATCATCATTGTAAAATTACAGTTATGAAGTTGGAAAATTCCTTCTTTATAAATAAGTGGTGAACACTAGAAGTGACAAATGCGAAGACCTTAGTGTGTGTCCCCCCACGGTAGTCCTGCAATTCAGGGGGCCTGTGTTACTATTAAACTTACTAAAGCCTATATAGGGGTCAGCATATTCTTATGTACTGTGTGACTCTATGGAACTTTTAATAATAAAAAAAAAATTCTCCCCTTTCTAATCTCTTTGTAGAAAATCCAAGCAGAGATCTCGGCCCATGAGTTAACTCTGGAGGAGTTGAGAAAAAATGCACGTTCCCAGCCTCCGACGTCCCCAGAAGGCAGGAACGCCAGGGGAGGAAGTCAGATGGATGTGCTCCAGGTGAAGAGGGCAGGCAGCTTCTCTCCACTTTTTGATGTGTTGGGCATAAAGAAAAATTGGAAAGAACTGATTACTTGGATGTCCTTGGTCTTCTTTGTTTATGACGTAAACAGTGGCATGGGAGTGACGTATTGGAGGTGCATTGTATCCCTGGAAGGGCAGCAGAAACAAAATATTGAATCTGATTTTATAGTTGAGTTGAGAAGAGAGAGCAAGCTAGATTTAGAAGTCATCTTTGTATAGATTTTTCCATGAATGCAAGCCTCTGTCGGTTCTGGTGTGGCTGGTGCACTGGGCTGGCTGAGAGCCCGTGATGGAACACTGCTGAGAGTCCATTAGTGATGGAGGTGAGATTGACCTGGACTCTGAGCTTGTGGTCAAGGGCACTCTGAGTTTTAGGTTCCTGAACTACAGCTTTCAAACAGGTGAGAAAATTTGTGAAGCTTTCATTCCAGCGAGGCCAGCTTCGCCCTTTATTATATCTTCAGCCTCTACACTGTCAAGTAATTCGGGACAGTGGGCTGTGGAGTTCACTCAGGTGATTGGGAAGCCTCACTCAGTTCCTTTAAGGAATGTTTGTCTTGCTGCTTTTTCCTACAGCTTTTCAGCAGTATGTGTTGTGCTAATACCGTCTGCTGAGACAGATTGCCGTTCTGATGCAAATTGCTTATTATGTCCATTTATGCAAACAGAGGAAACTTCGAGAGGTGTCCACAAAGTTCCAGCTTTTCCAGAAGCCTGCTAACTTTGAACAGCGCATGCTTGATTGCAAGCGTATCCTGGATTGTGTGAAAGCAGAGCTTCATGTTCTGGATGTGAAGGATGTGGATCCTGATGTCATACAGAACCATCTGGACAAGTGTATGGTGAGGTCATCGGTGGATAATGTGTCCACTGGGTTTTCCAGCTGCTCTTATGGCTTCACCTAGTGCTTACATACATGGTTCATTAATAATTGCTAGTCTATATTGAGCTAAGAATACAGAGTGATGGTGAAAAACAGGTTAAAAATAAGAAGTGTGGTCCTGTCCTTCAAAGAAATTAAAAGAGATAAGACAGACAGGTAGGAGAAAGTAAAATCAATTATTACAATGTAACAAGATAAGCTAGAATAGACATGCATATAACATGATTTAAAAAACAAGGGAAACACATCTTAATCAGTATGAAGTTAGGGAAGCTTTTGGCAGAATGTGACTAATAAGCTAAATTCTAAAGGATAAATTTGAGTCAGCTAGAAGAAGCGTACTTAGAATAGATGTTAGGAATATTACAATGTAAAAGAAAATCATTTTTAAGGAAAGTCAAACTTTAAATTTTAACTTACAAAGTTTAAGCCTAAAATATGAAAGACAAAATTATACTTAGAATGGATGTCAGGAATATTATAACATAAAAAAAACCATTCTCTAGGAAAGTAGAATTTTAAATTGACGTTTAAGCCTAAGATGTAAGACAAGAAATTATTTATAAGGCGTTATTACTATTTTAGTCTAGAACTTTATAACTCAGTTGAATAGAAATTTAAAAATAATGTGGCTAAGTGTACACGATCTTAGAATTAGTCTTCTCCTTAGGAGAGTCATGAGGAGGCTTAAGATGACCCCAGTTAAGACAAAAGTCTGGGGGAGTTTGTGCGTTTCAAAATTGCTTTCTCCATGTGTATTGCACACTGCAGGTTTGCATACTCGAAAACTGAAATATGTGGAAGGATGAACAAATAGGATAAATGTTTGTGTGTGTGTGTGTGTGTGTGTGTGTGTGTATAAGTACGGGTGTGTGTCTGTTGTGAGTATACATGTAAGCATTTATTTATTTAATGAGATATAGAGAGCAAAAGAGCAAGCCTTGTCCTTGACCTTATGTAACTCAGTCCACTGGTCTGTTACTATGTGACAATGCCATGTGAGATGTTTCAGGTCAAGATCATGAGTGAGAAAAACAAGAGAACTTGCCCAGGTAAAAGTTTTTAGTTTCAAGTGACTAGGATGAGGAGGCCTCTGAATTTGACCTAATCACTCCAGTTTCTTAAAGTTACATACCTCTTGCTATATTGAATTTTTATACATCTTTTCATCATATAAGTAATGCATGCTTATTGTGGTAGACTGGTACTTCAGAGAATTTTAAGAAAAAAAGTTAATGTTAATACTTCCAAATGTCAACAGCCAGAAATATGGCCAGTGTTAGCTTCATTCTAGTAAGACCATTTGTGATTTTTAAAAATGTAATTTAAGAAATGATAGACATTCAGGTTTTAGTCTTAATGTTTTTCCATTTTATGCAGGAAAAATGTTTTTATTATTCAGTACTTTCATGAACCTAGAAAACACACGTTTGACGTTTTTTAAATAAGTATAATCTCTATTAGTTTATTTTCTTATCTGATTTTAAAAAGATAATACAACCTTGATTTCATTTCTCTCCTCCTTTGAACCAAATCTGAGGCAGATAAAGCCCTTTGATCTCCATAGTTACTTTGTAGCTGTCAATATGTGGAAGCTATGTTTTGAAATGTTTCCAATTAGCAACTTTTCACCACAGTGTGTAAAATGTGCCTTGTTCTCTTTTAAAGAAACTCTATAAAACTTTGAGTGAAGTCAAGCTTGAAGTGGAGACTGTAATCAAAACAGGAAGGCACATTGTCCAGAAGCAACAAACTGACAACCCCAAGGGGATGGATGAGCAGTTGACTTCGCTGAAGATTCTCTACAATGACCTGGGTGCCCAGGTAAGGGCAGCTGCAGTGCTAGCCTGTTTTGCTCTCATTTATATATTTTAAAATCTTACTTTTAGGGGAAGGCGTGTTTGAATTTTATAGCACTAATAATAGTGTTTTCTTTTTTTAAAAATTTTTAATGTTTATTAATTTTTGAGGGGGTGGGGGAAAGAGAGAGAGAGGCAGAGAGACAGAGAGAGGGAGACATAGAATCTGAAGCCATCAGCACAGAGCCTGACACGGGGCTTGAACTCACAGACTGTGAGATCATGACCTGAGCCCAAGTCGGATGCTTAACCAATTGAGCCACCCAGGCATCCCAATAACAGTGTTTTCAATTATTCCAGTATTTTTTTTATTATATTTCATTAAATCTGTATGTTAATAAATATTACAATGATGAATGATTGTATAGAAATTTGCTTTTAATATTTAATCCAGACTCATTTTTAGATATTCTTTTTTTGTTGTTTTGTTTTAAGATTATTTATTTATTTATTTATTTATTTATTTTGAGAGAGAGAGCATGAGAAGGGGAGGGGCACAGAGAGAGGGAGAGAGAGAATACCAAACAAGCTTCACACCATCAGTGCCGAGCCCGATGTGGGGCTCGAACTCATGAACCATGAGATCATAACCTGAACTGAAACCAAGAGTCAAATGCTTAACCGACTGAGCCACTCAGGCGCCCCTTTTATATTTTCAATGGCTAGTCACATTTCATAAGTTATTCTACAAAAACTCTACCAATAATAATAGCCCCTTTATAAACTCAAGTTACTGTTCCTTGGATTTCTGAATTGAATAGTCTACTGAGAAATATTAAAACATCAAGACTCTGATAAATAGTAAGTGACAGGAAATTCACATTAATCTAGCAGGATCTAAAATCCTTTCAAGAAACACCTATAATTTGGGCATCTTAGTGAATCTGTGGGGGAATTTTTGGTCATTTATTTTGAGTAACTATATTTAGCAGGTTTAATGTCTTCTCTTATTGAGAACTCTGCCCTGAAGTTAGGAAAACAAAACAAAACAAAACAAAACAAACAATGACCACCATGTTTAAGTGAAACTTTATTGGCAATGTTGGAAAGCTGGGTTAGATAATATTTTAGGTCCTTCTTGGATTATTACATATTACCTAAGTTTCTACATCAGCCCCGAGAACACTAGCTGAAACTTTGTTATCATTTTCAGATCAGTAAGAATGAGCAGTGCATATATTTCCTGGACAACTTTTGACTTCACTTCTGCAAGATAAAATTGCTGATGTGATATGTTTGTATCATTTTGATACACTGCACATCTGGAGCACATAGTGTAGAGCTTCTTTCTGTTATTAAACACCTGAAGTTTTTTTTTTAATCAAATATTATTGTATTTATTCATCAACAAGGCATTTTATGGATGGCAGTGGTAGTGTTGCTGGTTTTAATATTAATTCTCTAGTTGTAACCATGGTTTTGGAGTTAAGTCATTTTCTCATTCAACACAGTTGAGACTTTACTGTGTGTCAGGTATCACAGAGGCAGTAGTGATACAGTGGTGAGCAAAAACATAAATTATCTTTGTCTGCTAGAACTTAGGGCAGTGAAGGAAGAAAACATTAAACAAGTAGTCATACAAAGTAATGCCACATTAGCAGTCTGAAGTGTTATGAAGGAATGTGTATGGTGCTTGAAGAGTACAGGTAATTAGCCACTTGGCCTGGTCTGGAGTTATGAAAGCTTCCTTGAAGAAGTGGTGCATAAGCCGAGATCTGAAGGATGAGTAGGAATAGCCTCCTGAAAGCAGTGGAGGAGTCTTCTAGGTTGACGGAATGGTATGTGTAAAGGCCCTGTGGCAGGAGGCAGATGGTACATCTGTGTGGCTAATGCAGAGATAGCAAGGATGGGGAACATGGTGCTGGAGTGAGGGGCGAGACGAGCACACTAGTGTCTTAGAGTTGTGATAAAGTTTTTAATCTCAAGAGCAAGCTCGTATATTTGCTTTCAAAAGGTCACTCACTGCGGTTTGGTGGATGAATTGGATAAAGGCAGGGATGGATGTGAAGAGAGCAGTTAGGAAGTCACTGTCGCACTCTTACTGAGAAACAGTGGTGGCGTGAACTAGGGTGGAGCGGTGGAGATGGTGGGGGTGGATTGACTCAGACATATTTAAGAAGTGAAATGGGTAGGACTTGGTGATGGAGTAGATGTGGGAGTACAGGGGAGAGGGAGATGAAGGATGACCCCTAGGTTTCTAGCTTGGTTACATGGGAGATCATGGTGCCATAATTGGGAGGAGGCTCTGGAAGGAGAGGCAGAAACATGGAAAAATTATAAGCATGTATTGGGCATGTTCACATTTGAAGTGCCTTTGTGAGAATGAATTAAATATATCAGACACTCACAAAGTTATTCAAGTCTGGGGAATATATCTGGGCTGACGCTAGGAATTTTATGAGTCATCTGCATAGAGATGGTAATTAAAGTTTTCAGTGATGAGATTGTCTAGGGACAGGATATAGTGTGAAAGAAAAGCCTATATGAGCCACAAAATAAAAAATAAATGAGTGGGATTACAGCACACTTGATCTTAGCCAAAAGGCCGAGAAGTGATTGAGTGGGACTACATTAAACCAAAGAGCTCCTGCACAGCAAAAGAAACCATCAACGAAATGAAAAGCCAGCCTACAGAATGGGAAAAAAAAATGTTTGCAAGTCGTATATATAATAATGGGTTAATATAAAAAAATATAAAGAATTCATACAGGTCAATAGCAAAAAAGCAAATAATCCAATAAAAAAATGGGCAGAGGACCTGAATAGGCATTGTTCCAAAGAAAACATAGAGTGGATCAAGAAGTACAAGAAAAAGTGCTCAAACATGACTAATCATCAAGGAAATGCAAATCAAAGCCACAGTGAGATATGACCTTACACCTGTTAGATGAGTAGTGTCAAAAAGAGATAATTCCCAAGAGAATGTGGAGAAAAGAGAAACCTTGTGCACCACTGGTGGGAATGTAAATTGGTGCAACCACTGTGGAAGGCAGTATGCAGATTCCTAAAAAAATTAAAAATAGAACTACCCAATGATCTGGTAATTCCACTTCTAGGTGTATATCCGACAGAAACAAAAAGACTACATTGAAGAGATATCTGCACCCTCATGTTGACAGTCACACTATTTAGAATTGCCAAGGCAACTGCAAAGGAAACAGTCAACAAAACTAAAAGGCAACCAATGGAATGGGAAAAGATATTTGCAAATGACATATCAGACAAAGGGCTAGTATCCAAAATCTATAAAGAGCTCACCAAACTCCACACCTGAAAAACAAATAATCCAGTGAAGAAATGGCAGAAAACATGAATAGACACTTCTCTAAAGAAGACATCCAGATGGCCAATAGGCACATGAAAAGATGCTCAACATCGCTCCTCATCAGGGAAATACAAATCAAAACCACACTCAGATATCACCTTATGCCAGTCAGAGTGGCCAAAATGAACAAATCGGGGACTATAGATGCTGGAGAGGATGTGGAGAAACGGGAACCCTCTTGCACTGTTGGTGGGAATGCAAACTGGTGCAGCCGCTCTGGAAAACAGTGTGGAGGTTCCTCAAAAAATTAAAAATAGGGGCGCCTGGGTGGCACAGTCGGTTAAGCGTCCGACTTCAGCCAGGTCACGATCTCGCGGTCCGTGAGTTTGAGCCCCGCGTCGGGCTCTGGGCTGATGGCTCAGAGCCTGGAGCCTGTTTCCGATTCTGTGTCTCCCTCTCTCTCTGCCCCTCCCCCGTTCATGCTCTGTCTCTCTCTGTCCCAAAAAAAATAAAAATAAACGTTGAAAAAAAAAATTAAAAAAAAAATTAAAAATAGATCTACCCTAGCAGTAGCACTGCTAGGAATTTACCCAGGGATACAGGAGTGCTGATGCATAGGGACACTTGTACCCCAATTTTTGTAGCAGCACTCTCAACAGTAGCCAAATTATGGAAAGAGCCTAAATGTCCATCAACTGATGAATGGATAAAGAAGTTGTGGTTTACATACACAATGGAATACTACGTGGCAATGAGAAAGAATGAAATATGGCCTTTTGTAGCAACGTGGATGGAACTGGAGAGTGTGATGCTAAGTGAAATAAGCCATACAGAGAAAGACAGATACCATATGTTTTCACTCTTATGTGGATCCTGAGAAACTTAACAGAAGACCATGGGGGAGGGGAAGGAAAAAAAAAGAGAGAGAGAGAGCGAGCCAAAGCATAAGAGACTCTTAAAAACTGAGAATAAACTGAGGGTTGATGGGGAGTGGGAGGGAGGGGAGGGTGGGTGATGGGGGTGCAGATACCTCTTCAAAATACTGATTGTTGTTTTCTGTGGATATATACACCAAAGTAGGATCACTGGATCATATGGTATTTTTATTTTTAATGTTTTGAAGAACCACCATACTGTTTTCCATAATTGTATACTTGAAATCTGCTAAAAGAGTAGATGATCCATGTTTTCACTACAAAAAAAGGTAACTATTGGAGATGATGGATGCATTAATTAGCTTGATTATGGTAATCATTTCACTTACGATGATCACATGGTACAAACGAAATATGCATCTATGAAACTACAGTCAGTAGCAAGAAGTGGTAACACCAGGAGAGTTCTGGGACAGGAAAGCCAGGGAAAAAGGGTATTTTGAGAATGAGTGTAGGCACTGGTTTTGAATTCTTGAACATTAAATATGATGTCCATTTAAAAATGTCCATTTAGATCTGTTGCCCTTGGAGTCATTATTGAGCTTAGCAGAGGCCTTTTCTGTGAAGTGATAGGGACAGAAGCCAGAATGGGAGGAGGTAAGAAATGTGAGGGAGGTAAGAAAATGGTTTTGAGGACTGGTGAGGGAAAGATAGGACAGAGGATGATCTTAAGGGAGTTGGAGCCAAGGAAGGGAGTTTTGCTTTTTTTTTAAAAAACATGAGAGACTTGAGTATGTTTCATAGCTGATGGGAATAATCCTATTGAGAGGGAATGGTTGAATATCTAAGAGGGAGAAGGATAAATGCATAGGTAAAAGCTTTACAACTTGAAACTGCTTAATTCAGTATGCACTAGGTCTTAAAATGTATTGATTAGACTAGGAAGAGCAGATTGTTATAAATTGAACTGTAAATTATTTTCTTCTTGGAATATACAAATCTTTGGTAGCATTAAGTTTTATGATGATTGTATAGCTGCCCGGGCATGTCAAAGTCAGATAAGATCCTTTGAATACCTAATATCTTTTAATATAAATCATGTATTTGTCTCCTAAAGTCTGCATTGAGGGGCTATTAATTTAAAGTCATGAATTTTAATTAAACTCTGTAGGAAAAAATATTTCACTCTTAAGAAGGAATTTAATAATGATCAATCCTTGAGGTATGAAAGAGTAAAAATGAACCTAGGGGACCAAAAAAAAGAAATGTAATTCCATGTTACTTATTAAGAAAATTCAGTCTTTATGTCATTCAGGAAAATTTCATCTCATACATGACTTATCTCTCTACTACTTTTGCAAATTGCATCTACCTATGTGCACATAAAAAGAACACATTTTTACTTATGTATTGTGTTGTGATGCCCTTAAAAATGTTATCTCAGCTTTAGATTATGAATGATACTTTGAGAGTACCATCATGTAGTGTAAGGGGTCAGACCAGGCTCAACCAATGGCCATGCCACCCTGATCATGGCTTTAGCATCCTTAAGCTTCACCCCCCTGTTCTGCAAAGTAGAAGGGATAGGGCCTATCACAGAGGCTGTTGTGGGTTTTATTGTATAGCATGTATAAGATTCTCTAGTGTAACACGGGAGCTATGTTAAGAGCCTGGTAGGGGCGCCTGGGTTGGTTAAGTGACCGACTTGATTTTGGCTCAGGTCATGATCTCAAGGTTCATAAGAGCGAGCCCTGTATTGGGCTCTGTGCTGACAAGGTGTAGGTGGCTTGGGATTCCCTCTCCTTTCTCTCTCTCTCTCTCAAAATAAATAAACATTAAAAAAAGAGCCTGGTAAATGTTAGTTCAGTTGATTTTGCTTTCTGTCAACCACAAAAACAATTTAATAATAGAGGTTTATGTTGCAAAGTTATTTATTATAAGTTAAATAGTTAATTACAAAACATAATTATGAAAATCATGCTATTCCCCCCTCAAATTTCTAGGCCAAAGCATATGTGTGTGTGTGTGTGTGTGTGTGTGTGTGTGTGTGTGTGTGTGTTTTAAAGTTTATTTATTTTGAGAGAGAGAGAGAGAGAGAGAGAGAGATCATGAGTGTGTAAGAGGGGCAGAGAGAGAGGGAGAGAGAGAGAATCCCAAACAGGCTCTGCACTGTCAGCATAGAGCCGGATGCAGGGCTCAATCTCACAAACTGTAAAATATGACCTAAGCTGAAATCCAGAGTCAGATGCTTAACCAACTGAGCCACCTAGGAGTCCTGTGTGTGTTTTTAAACAGACTTCTTTGAGAGGACTGTAAGGCATCTTCTGTTTAAAATAATAAAAGATACCATTTACTGATTCCTTAACTTTGTTACAAGGACTGGGCCAAGTCCTTTGTCATTTAATACTCTGTTGACAACTTTTGAGGGCTTTGCCTCTGCCAAGGTCACTTAGAAAGGAAGTGGGAAGAGCTAAGATGAAAGGCCAAGATTGGCTGACATTTAACTTCTATGGTATATTGTCCTCCTGTGGAGATGTAAGAATGGAGTGATTCTAGGTGTGAGAGAGAAGGGTTATGTATGTCTTGGGGTTTAAGTATGAGTAGAGTTTGGATCTTTAGTTATTACTTGGATTCACTCCTATCATGTTTATTTCTCTCTCTCTCTCTCTCTCTCTCTGTCTCTCTCAATCCCTCCCCTTTTCAGGTGACAGAGGGAAAACAGGAACTGGAAAAAGCATCACAGTTGGCCCGGAAAATGAAGAAAGAGGCTGCTTCTCTCTCTGAATGGCTCTCTGTCACTGAAGCTGAGTTGGTACAGAAATCCACTTCAGAAAGTTTGCTTGGCGACTTGGATATAGAAATCTCCTGGGCTAAAGTAAGTTGTAGTTCAGGTTACCTGCCAGTATTATGCCAGGGTCACCTGTGGCATTTTGTTCAGGATGTCATTTATCTCCATTTCATATTAAACATAGTCTTTTCTTGTTTCCCATTATTTTTCCACCTCTGTGTGTTAAGAAAGAAGAAAAGAATATTAAAAACAACAATTTTTAAGAAGATATTCCTACTTTGATTCCAAAAGCATTAAACTCATGGCTCATCAGTAAGGCCTTTATAGTCATTGAGCTTATGTGGTACTTGAAAACAATCATTGCCTTCAAAATTGGTGACACTTTTTGAGTATTCATTTTTCACAAAGAATTGTGCTGAATTTATTTATTAATTCTCTATAGTAACTTTTGTGCCAGCAACAAATCTTCCTACTGCAAACTACCTGATATAAAGAGCATAGGAACAGAATTAAAAAAAAAAGAAAACCAATAAAAGATCTAAGAGTTTTCTGTAGCTCTGTAGTAATTTTGAAATCACAGAGATTAGAGAGTAGATTTGCCAATTCTCCCTTTTGAGGTGGACAAAGAATTGAATAGAACACAAAGTAGTTTTATTTTTAACCAATGCATTCTCTTTTCCTAAATTTATTTCCCAAGAAGCATGTATACTAGAGATACATGCTGAGTATGAATGTTCGATACGGTGACAGAAATTTATTTCAAGTCACAGGTATCAGTTTTGACATCTACAGGTGTTTGCTTGTGGGAAGTGAAGAGAAGGTCCTGGGTGATACAGCTGCTTCTTAATTTGAATACTTCGTGGAGAGGACCCTTGAAAGCAAGTCCAGATACGAGGCAGTAGAATCGCTCAAGAAAAGTATAGTTCTGTGTGGGCTGTGTGAGGTGACAAGGGTGTGGAAGAGGGGATGTAGGAAGGAAAGGAAGAACGCTGGAATTCATGGGTGTGCCGTGGAATTCGTGGGTGCAAAAGCAAAGGCACCCCCAATTTTTTTTTGTTAAATTTAAGTTTTTCTTTTTTTTTAAATTTTTTTTAATGTTTATTTATTATTTTTGAGAGAGAGAGAGAGAGAAGTGGAGGGGCAGAGAGAGACGAAGACACAGAATCCGAAGCAGGCTCCAGGCTCTGTGCTGTCAGCACAGAACCCGATGTAGGGCTTGAACTCAGAAACCATGAGATCGTGACCTGAGCGGAAGTCAGACACTTAACTGACTGAGCCACCCAGGCGCCGCTGCTAAATTTAAGTTTTTCAAGGAAATATTATCTTCTTTGTACATTTTGAAAGCTGTTATTTTCTTATGTTTTTAAAAATTTACTTATTTGAGAGAGTGAGTGCACACGAGAGTGTGGGAAGGCCAGAGAAAGAAGGAGAGAGACAGAATCCTAAGCAGGCTTCTTAGGATTGTCAGTGTGGAGCCCAATGCGTGGGGCTCAAACCCATGAAACCTGAGATCATGACCTGGGACAAAATCAAGTCAGACACTCAACCAACTGAGCCACCCAGGCACCCTGCCATTACTTTCTTATTAATAACTGAAGTCCTATAGGCTAATTGAATGACACATGCATAGTGTAATTTAAAAAGATAGAAGCAGGGCTCCTGGGTGGCTTAGTCAGTTAAACGTCTTGACTCTTGATTTCAGCTCAGGTCATGATCTCACAGTCCTTGGGACAGATCCCCCAGTGGGGTTCTGCACTGACAGTGCAGAGCCTGCTTGAGATTCTCTCTTTGTCCCTCTCTCCCTGCCCCACCCTCACTCTCTCTCGCTCTATCACTCTCTCTCTCAAAATAAATAAACTTTAAAATAAGAAGACAGAAGCAAAAATAATTTATAATCCAAGAATATACTGCTTTCATTTTAGTTTTTTATAGGCACATACATACAAACATGCATGGCCACAAACATTTACAAATAATTATATTGTGTCTAATGTTTTTTGACCTTGTTTCGAAAAACCTTTAATATTCTACTTGCAAGTATTTTTGTATCACACATTGGAGAGGCATGGTATTTTATTGCGTACTTTTTATTGTCCCATTCCCATTTATTTCTATAAATTAGTGCCAATTTTCACTATTGTAAAAAGTGCTGTGAAGCTTAATCATAGCATACATTTATAATTATTTCTTGAGGAAAAATTCTTAGCCTTAAAAATATTGGCCAAGGGATATATTGATTTAAAATTCTAATACATACTATGAAATTGCCCTTCAGAAATGTACCCACCAGCTGTGAGTGAGAATTCCTACTTGCTTAACAGCAGGCAAATACCATGTTTTAGTTATTTACTACATTTTCCAAAGGTTAGAGGCCATTTATAGCTCTTTTTAAAAAATTGCCTCTTTGTCATTTTGACCATTTTGGTCTTTTCATTTAGAGCTCTTGACCTATTGCAATTATAAATACTTAGTGTGTTGTATATTGTTCCACTTTTCTTAATCTTTTTTATTTTTCATTTATTATTATTATTATTTTTTTTGCCATTGCGCTTTCCTTTCTGTTCTGTATGTTTTTTTTAAACCACTGTATTATGTATTTTTTAAGAATACATTCATATTTTTCCTCATTGTTTCTGCTTTTAGTGCTTATAAAAGCCAACACTATTCTCTACTCCAAGGTTGTATAACTATTCACTTATATTTTCTTCTAGCTCTTTTATAGTTTCATCTTTTACCTTTAATGTTTTAATCCAGTGGAATTTATTTTGGTATATATCATGAGGTAAGGTTCTAACCTTCTTTTCTGAATAGTTAACCATGTGTCTCAGCACTATTTATTAATTATCATTTCCCCACTGATTTGACATGCTAAATTCTTTTTTTTTTTTTTTTTTGCCTGTTGCTTTGCTTCACTGATCTGACCCTCTGAATTGTTCTTCAGCTGTTTAACTATATGGTTTCATGATATATTTCAACATGTAGCTAATGGATTCCCTGTCTTTATGCTTCTGTTTTTTTTATATACTTATATAAATTTTAGAATTATTAATCTGAAATTATTAAAAAATTCTGTTAGAGGGTGACTGGGTGGCTCAGTCGGTTAAGTGTCTGACTCTTGATTTCAGCTCAAGTCATGATCTCACAGTGGTGAGATAAAGCCCCACATTGGGCTCCACTGTAGGCTCTGTGCTGGGTTCCATGTTGGGCTGCAGCATACTTAAGATTCTCTCTCCCCCTTTCCCTCTGCTCTTCTCCTGTTGGAGCTTGCATATGCATGCTGTCTCTCTCTCAAACAAAATTCCGTTAGAAATTTGGTTTGAATTGCCATAAATTTATAGACTTGTTTTCAGGGGAATTAATATCTCTGTTATAATAAGTCTTTTTAGTAACATGGTATGTTTCATTTTTTCCCCCCAATGTTTTAACATTCTATATAATGCTTTGGTTTTTTCCTTCAAAAACATTATGTATGGGTGCAAAGATGTTTATTCCTACATATTTATTTGTTTTTGTAAGTGTATAAAAAGTATGCTTTGTCTTTACTACTAATTACTTATGGCTTGTACATAGGTGATACTGATTTTTGCAGATGTAATTTTTTTTTTTAATTTATTTTTTTTTAATTTTTTTTTTCAACGTTTATTTATTTTTGGCACAGAGAGAGACAGAGCATGAACGGGGGAGGGGCAGAGAGAGAGGGAGACACAGAATCGGAAACAGGCTCCAGGCTCTGAGCCATCAGCCCTGAGCCTGACGCGGGGCTCCAACTCACAGACTGCGAGATCATGACCTGGCTGAAGTCGGACGCTCAACCGACTGTGCCACCCAGGCGCCCCAGATTTAATTTTTAATCATTCATCTTTGTGTACTCAAATCAATTCAGTTAATTTTTTTACTCATATCAATTCAGTTAGTTGATTCTCATAATTTTTTAAGGTAAAGACTTAAAATAATGGTATGTTTGTCTCTTCTGGAACTATTCAATTTTAAATTCCCATTTAATCTTATTTCAGGTTTGAAATAATGAAGATGGTAAATACAAGTCACAAATTCATAGCACATTTTTTTCACTCGAGTAAATCAAATGGAACATTAGTATGTAACATAATCACCCACTTTTTCAATATTGTTTTCAGATTTAAGAAACATTAATATTTCATAGCATTTTAATGTATTTACACTTAAAATTTATATAAAATTATTTCAATGTAAAAATATAATATTTTCATTCCTGAACGTTAATACTATTTTTGATAGCTTATTTTTTTTTCAGTGTTTCAGTGTTTCAGTATTTTTATTTTCAGTGTAGTCATTTTCTTTACAGTAGTCTGTTAGCACAGATAGTTGTATATACTGTTTACATTTAATTTCTTGTTAATTATTTTTATAGTTCTTAAAGACTGTTCTAGTCAATCAGTACATTGCCACTGAAGGTATATAGAAAGCCTTAACTGCAGAGAGAGTGGCTGTGGGTTTTGTTTTTTTTTTTTCTCCCTTCTGGAGAAGAATATTTTAGTGTCTTTATAAGTATACCAGTATTTGATATAGCCAAGTGAATGTTTAAACCTTGACTGATTTGGGAATTTGCAATTTTTATGCCTTCCAAAATGAAATTTAGTGATGTGAGATTAAATATAAATGAGCTCCTTGAAATGATTTGTTTAAGTGTTGGTTAAAAAAGGTACAATAGCAGTGGGATGGATATGCTTATATTACCTTTTTTTTAAAAAAAATTTTTTTTTTTTCAACGTTTATTTATTTCTGGGACAGAGAGAGACAGAGCATGAACGGGGGAGGGGCAGAGAGAGAGGAAGACCCAGAATCGGAAACAGGCTCCAGGCTCTGAGCCATCAGCCCAGAGCCTGACGCGGGGCTCGAACTCACGGACCGCGAGATCGTGACCTGGCTGAAGTCGGACGCTTAACTGACTGCGCCACCCAGGCGCCCCTTTTTTTTTTTTTTTTAATTTTTTTTTTTTTTTTTATTACCTTTTGATTGAAACAACTTTGTAGTTTTAATTTTGGGATCCAGCATTTTTGCTATATTTCTCTGAGTATGTGTCCTTTTTTAAAAAGTATTTATTGGGGCGCCTGGGTGGCGCAGTCGGTTGAGCGTCCGACTTCAGCCAGGTCACGATCTCGAGGTCTGGGAGTTCAAGCCCCGCGTCGGGCTCGGGGCTGATGGCTCAGAGCCTGGAGCCTGTTTCCGATTCTGTGTCTCCCTCTCTCTCTGCCCCTCCCCCGTTCATGCTCTGTCTCTCTCTGTCCCAAACATAAATAAACGTTGAAAAAAAAATTTTTTTAAAAAAGTATTTATTGATTTATTGATTTTGAGAGAGAGAAAAGAGTATTTATTTATTTTGAGAGAGAGAGAGAGAGAGAAAGAGAGAGAGAGAGAGAGAGAGAGAATCCCATGCAGGCTCTGCACTGGTGGTATGGGGCTCAAACTCATGAGCTGTGAGATCATGACCTGAGCTAAAGTCGGTCGCTTAACCAGCTGAGCCACCCAAATGCCCCTTGCTGAGTACACATCTTGCCTGGTCAAATTTATGAATGTGTGAATACATCCAGAGTATTATTTTTGCCTATGACAATTGTTAACTACAGCTTAGATGTGCTGGTTCTCTTATGATTTAGTTACGATGAAATATTTTTTGTAATTCTTATACCACAGATTATCTATTAAGTCACCCAGTGCAGGGTGTTATCCTTGTAAATAAAGGTAGTATGCATCAGTAGTTTCCTGTAGTAGTCAAGGAGATAAATTCATTATGAAACTTTCAGACTTACGAGTTCTGGAATAGTTCAGCTTTGCCATCTTACAGTGACTGAATATAAAATTGATTCTTTAGGTCTAAAATTATGATGAAGACACTTGGTGTTTGTGTGTAATAAATGGAATTTGTACTTAAAGTGAACAAAACTCAGATTTTTTACAGCTGAGTTTGTTACTTTTTTGTATTTGCATAATTCAGTGTTTTAATTTTTGTTAGGAATTGAAGAACCCTGAACATTTAATAGGTTGTGGAACATTGGAAACCTTTCAGATATTGTAAATTATCTGGGGGACTCGCGGACTGCCATGCATATATGGAAGAAAAGTTCTTTAAAAATTAAAGTTGGATGAACATTTATAATGTTCTGAAACATCAAGTGGGTGTTGGTATTTTTATTTTCTAGAATATCCTGAAGGATCTGGAAAAGAGAAAAGCTGATTTAAATGCCATCACAGAGAGTAGTACTGCCCTCCAGAACTTGATCGAGGGCAGTGAGCCTGTTTTAGAAGAGAGGCTTTGTGTCCTTAGGGCTGGGTGGAGCCGTGTCCGTACCTGGACAGAGGACTGGTGCAGTACGCTGATGGTATGTTTCAGGATGAAATCTTGTCTCCTTTAGTTGCTGAAAAACCAATACAGCTTTGATTGGAAGTTTAAATCCTGTTTTCTGTGTGTCACAATAATGTTTTGCTTCAAGAGAATTAATTTCATTAAACTGCATTTTATTTTTTCATTTGAAAAGATAGTAAATTTCTAGGGTGAAAAATGTCTCTGTTAAGTAATATACCATTTGTGATATACATAGAAATATGTACTTTAATATCTTAATAAGTGTACCTCTCTTGTTATATTTTAATGATTTGGTATTATATTTATTGTCATGCTTTCACAAACCATATGTATATAATACTTATTATGTTCTAATAATGGCATACTAGTTAAGAGCACGGGTTTTAGCATCTCATGGCCTAAGTAAAAATTTTGACTAGTAGCTGGGTGACATTGGTCAAGTCACTTAAAGCTCTCTAAATCTCATTTTTCTCATATGTAAATGGGCATTATTATAATTTCAACCTCATACGGTTTTTGTGAGGATTATGTGACAAGAAACATGTATAAATAACTAGATAGCTATACTTAAAACAACCAATTTTTGATATTATGGTGTTGATTATGATAATTGTTAAATGTTTTATGTTGTTAGTCTTTCGTTATTCCACTGTTAATTATTACCTGGATAGAGTGACCTGTTAAATTTCACAGTGGTTTTCTGTCCCTCTTATACTAACAATGAATATGGCAGCCTCCCTCTCTCTTCCCTTAGAGGGAGTTTATTTATAAATTATCATTTTGTTTTGACATATCTGGGATAGGACTTTTTTCAAATTCATAGAATTACTGGGTAATAAATAGAGACGGAAAAAAATAAATTATTGTGTGTTTGAGCATTTACTGGAATCAATCATAATGTGTAGGGCATTGAAGTTCATGGGATCATATCTTGATTGGTGAGAACCGTACCCAGAATCGATTATTAAGAACAAAACTTGGGTAAATTACTTAAATCTTGCTACATTTTAATTCCCCTATATATAAAATTGGAATAAGAGAACATACCTTACAGAGTTCTTAAATGTTAAATAACAAACGTAAAACTTTTGGCTCATAGAATGTGTTCATGAAATATTTTATACATTCATTTTTACTGTAACCAACTTAAGTCCACATTCTCCCAGCCCTTACTTCTATATTCTTCAGTCTGTACTTTCCAAATTCTTCCTTCAAATAATGCCTTTATTTTCCTATTAGAGCATTTAACATTAAATAAGTCTGGTGCTCATCAGTTCACCGTTCTTAGAATCCAGATCACTGTCAAAACTTTTCTCATTGATTCTCATTTTCTTTTCTTAAACTATTCTTTCATATTAATGGATTTACAATTTGTTTTCTCGTCTTTGAAATACTTCTCAGTTTTTTTCTAGTTTCCTTTGTCCTATCAAATACAGTTCTTAGAAGTTGTTAATTTCATGTAAGGGCTGCCCCACTCTTTTTGATCAGGTTCTAAATTCTTGCTTTAGCCTCAACTATTTTGCTTAGTTTTAATTAGTTTTACTGTTTTTTTCTTGTTTTCACGTTTATTCTCTCACTCACATTTTCTGTCCTGCTTCAAGAAACGTTAGTGAGGTCTGTGCCGGCTATAATATTAAGTGCTGGTGGCACCAAGGTGACAAGCCACAGGCCTATCCTACAATCAGTTACAGTCCATTGAGCAGGCAGAATCTTATTCAGTGCATATTTTAATAATTCTTTTATATTACTGCTTTTTGAAAGTTTTTTTAATTTTATTTATTTATTTATTATAAGAGTGAGAGAGAGAGAGAGAGAGAGAGAATGAGAATCTCAAACAGGCTGTGCACCACCGATGCAGAGCCCGATGGAGGGTTCAAACTCATGGACTGCAAGATCATGACCTGAGCCAAAGTCGGATGCTTAACTGACTGAGCCACTCCGGTGCCCTTATATTATTACTTTTTAAGTGAGTTTTTAAAAAAATAGGTCAAGGGGTGGCAGATGAGATTACTTAGAAGAATGAAGAATAAGGGATACAAACAAAATGAAATTGAAAAAGAAAGTTTCACCTTTTATCTTTCTTCAACCTTTAACAATATTGTATTGAGGTCTAAATCAAATAAATTTAAACACCATTTAACCCTAGCTATGAAGTTTTAGGAATGAGACTTATTCACTGGGAAAGAGCTTTGCAGAAAGATGGAAACCTCTTTTGAAATTCAGCATACATTTAGCTTTTTGAAGGTCTTTTAAATGTCTTCTAAGATTATAAATGTCTGAAGTATTGCGTGTGATTGTACCAGCGTTTCATTAATTTCTTTTCTAGAATCATCAGAACCAATTGGAAATATTTGATGGAAATGTTGCTCACATAAGTACCTGGCTTTATCAAGCTGAAGCTTTATTGGATGAGATTGAAAAAAAACCAGCAAGCAAACGGGAAGAAATTGTGAAGGTACCAAGCACAGAGGATCAGTACTTCTACTTCTGGGAATGGAGGATTTAGTGTGGTCTTTTCTCTCATGCTCAGAGTTACTTGTGCACTCATTTGTTTCCATGCATTTGATTCATTCATTTTTATTTTGGTGGGAGAAACTAAGGTTTCGAATGAGTCATGTGAGCAGCTCTTCATTACATTGATTATCCTAAAATATTTTCTAGGGATCCAAGAAATTTATTTAAACTACCTCTAATTCTGAGTTAGCATCACAGTGATGTTTGGCTTTGATTTTCCCCATGTGCTAATTTTGTGTTTTCTTACAATCAGCGTTTAATATCTGAGCTGGATGATGCCAGCCTCCAAGTTGAAAATGTTCGTGACCAAGCTGTTGTTTTGATGAATACACGTGGAGGCGCAAGCAGGGAACTTGTAGAACCAAAATTAGCTGAACTGAATAGAAACTTTGAAAAGGTTTCTCAACATATCAAAAGTGCCAAAGTGAGTAATAATATTTTAATATAAAAGTATTTTTCCTGTGGTCATGTGTCTCAATGATATGTGATTCTTGGGTATATACATCAAAAAATTTTATTATTTATTTACTTGCTTATTTATTGAGAGAGAGGGAGAGCGGGGTGAGGGGCAGAGGGAGTGAGAGAGAAAATCTTAAGCAAGCTCCACACTCAGCTTGGATCCTGACGTGGGGCTTGATCCCACAACCCTGGGATCATGACCTGAACCAATATCAGGAGTCAGAAGCTGAACTGACTGAACCACCCAGGCACCCCTACATCACAAAATTAAAATTTTTTTTTTCAACGTTTATTTATTTTTGGGACAGAGAGAGACAGAGCATGAACGGGGGAGGGGCAGAGAGAGAGGGAGACACAGAATCGGAAACAGGCTCCAGGCTCTGAGCCATCAGCCCAGAGCCCGACGCAGGGCTCGAACTCACGGACTGCGAGATCGTGACCTGGCTGAAGTCGGACGCTTAACCGACTGCGCCACCCAGGCGCCCCTCACAAAATTTTAAATTAAAACGATTTTAATGACTTTTTCCTTGAATGGAGCATTGGTCCTTATTTATTTGTGATTTTGCATGTGAAGGAGAGAAAACAAGAAATTAATCTTGAAGAAAATAACCCATTTGAGAAAAGGGGTCAGAGTCTCATTCAGAAGTTAAAAGTGGCTATAAAATAATGAGACTCATTTCCAAGCTAGGGACGAATATTAAACCCATTACTGTATAGTCTACTTTATAAACTTGTGCACACTGCACATGTGTGAAGTCATTTTTTGTGCTTTACATGTTATTGCATCTGAAAGTTACAAGTAATTTAACAATTTAGACCTAATGCAGAAAGGTATTATCTGCTGTTATAAATTTGAAAAGGGGCTTTATGAATTTAAATAAGAGGATGGAGCCCCTGGGTGGCTTGGTCGAGCATCCAACTCTTAATTTCTGCTCAGGTTATGATCCCAGGGATGTGGGATCCGCACTGAGTATGGAACCTGCCTGGGATTCTCTCTGTCTCTCGTTCCCTTTGCCCCTCTCCCCCACTCACGCTTTGTCTCTAAGATAAAATAAAAATAAAGTAAAATAAGAGGAGAATAAATAACAGATTTTCTTAAAAAGTTTTTATTGATTCTACCATATTATAATTTTTTCCCTCTGTGTGTGTCTTACAAATTCTTTTTCCTCTTTCCCTTGTCTAATGAGAGGAGGAAATGAAACATTTTATTGCAGTGTTCTCAAGGCCTGGGGTGTGGCAGGTGCTCAGTAAATGTTAACTTGAAAAGATGAAAGCCTTTTGATGGTTTGGTAGGGCAAAAACCAAAAGCTGCATAGCTCACTTTGGGGGTCATTCAAACCAGCTGTTAATTTTGACAGAGGATTATGAGTTTTTCAGGATCCCAGGTGGGCCCCTGGATTGGCATTTTTGAATATTTGGTTAATTCTACCTCTTGAGAGTTGTGTATGGAAATTATCTAGAGGAAGGACCCTGTTTTTTGCAAGAAGTAAATATTATCTAAGTTTGCTTTAATTTGAAATGTCTGACATAAAAGGCCAAACTATCTTTCATAGCTCATGAGTATACTTAGATTATTCACATCTTAAGGAAAACAAGTAACTTGCTTTAACTTTTGTCTTCCTTAGCTTTGACCTTAACTTCCCTACCTTCTGTCCTAAGCTCATTTGTTCCTTTCAATAGATATGTGGGAGCATTTTCCTGGTATAAAAGAGTAAGGCATGAGACATAAGAATAGAGTGAGAGGAAGCACAAAGAAGCAAAGTTATTATATCCCCATAAATAACTTCTGTCAACATTTTGGCATACATGTCTACTCTTACATGTATGTGATATTATCAATTGTTTATATTGTTTCATATGTTCTCCTTTGACATGGTTTTCAACAGCTGTGGTGTGTTCCATTGTATGATCTATTATACTTTCCTAAGTCAGTTTTCCACTTTTAGTGTGCTTTTATAAATATTGAATTGTCAAATCCTTTTACACGTCTTTTTAAAATTTTTTTCTATTTTTTCATTGGAGCATTTTTATTTTATTTTATTTTATTTTTTAATATGCAGTTTATTGTCAAATTGGTTTCCATTCAACACCCAGTGCTCCTCCCAACAGGTGCCCTCCTCAATGCCCATCACCCACCTTCCCTTCATTCCCACTCCACATCAACCCTCAGTTTATTCTCAGTTTTTAAGTCTCCTATGGTTTGGTTCCCTCCCTAACTTTTTTTTTTCCTACCATGCTCATGTGCGATCTCAGAATCCCCCACACTGCAGTCCAGGCAGCCATAGTTATTTGCACACTAGTTCACATCTCTGCCTGGAGTTTGGAGAAAATTGGTAACTCCAAGAAGCCCAAATAGATAAATTCGTTGCTATATGGATGAATGAAATTAAAGTCAATTCAAATAAGTGCTAGTTCCACTCTTGACGCTCCATCCCTCTGATTAATGCCAGAATGTCTGGTGAAGAATGGATCTTGGGCGCCTGGATGGCTCAGTGGTTAAGCATCCAACTTTTGATTTCGGCTCAGGTCATGATCTCATGGTTGTGAGATCAAGCCCCATGTTGGGCTCCATACTGGGCATGGAGACTGCTTAAGATTCTCTCTCTCTGTCTCTCACTCCTCCCTCACTGCCTCCCTCAATCCCTCCCTCAGCTTGTCCCCCGCACTTGTGCTCACCCTTAAAAAAAAATGTATCTTTTCAAAGAACACTTTTTCTTCTGCAGTTGCTAATTGGCCAGGAACCATTATCATACCAGTGTCTGGTCACCACCGAAGCACATGAAACTGATGTACTTTTCGCTGACCTGGAAAAATTAGAAATTGACATAGAAAATATGTTAAAAGTTGTGGAAAAACACTTGGAATTCAGTGAAGAAGATGAAAAGGTTGGTTCAGGGAGGTTTTCAAAACCATGGTGTTCTTATCGTTCTGTTCTGTGCATTATATTTTTACATCAGTGATGTTTAACCAAAGAATCTGCCAAATCATGCCAAAGGATAGACCCAAATGTGATTTTCTCCTGAGTGTTGTAAGATTTGCCAAGCGATTTATGTAGTGCTTAAGAAAATAGATACACTTTCTGACTAAAGGTAGTGTTATTTTAGATGTTCTCTAACTTCTGCTAAATTAACATTCTTTATGAGATAGTTAAAGTCAAATATGAAATGTTTTTTAAAAACCTGAATTTTTGTTACTTATTCAGATGAACAGATTTTGACTGATCTACTTCATAGGTTAGTTCTCCTACTTGGGAACTGATTAGTAAGTGATGCTGTTATATATTTTTCTTTTGAGTAACTTTTTTTTTTTCCTATTAAACATTCAGATGGATGAAGAGAGAGCCCAGGTTGAGGAAGTTCTACAAAGAGGAGAACAAATGTTACATGAACCTATGGAGGAGAATAAAAAGGAAAAGATCCGTTTGCAGTTACTACTTTTGCGTACAAAGTACAATAAAACTAAGGTATTGTCCTGGGAGAGTCTCTGTTCTACTTGAAGAACTTATTTAGCTCTTGCCATTCAGATATTTGATGTTGCATTCATGGATACCTTAAAAAATAGGTGGAATAGTATTTATTACTAAATATGTCTGTATTTTTGGATGGGACAGGACTCAAAGAAAATAGAAACATAAAATCTTATATTGGGATCTCTTTTGGACTTTTAATAATGTATTAAATCTAAAAGGCATCTATCCTTTTTAGAAGTGACTTGTTTGAATTCTGTATTTTATATGTGGAGGTCTTGATCGCCTCAACAAAAATTTTAGTTTACAAAGAACTAAATTTGTGAATTGATAAATGATGACTTGTAGTCTAGAAAAAAGATTCACTACCAGCTCTCTTTTCAATGACCATCTCCCCAGCTGCATTGCAAGTGTGTTGGTGTTCTCTAAAAGTCTGTTCTTAGGTAATCCTTCTAAGAACCATTTTTAGTTAGCAATGTTGAATATAGTAGAAGATTCTAGTCTCTCAGTTTGCTGCCTGTTGGATGTCTCAATCTGTTTGTACCACAAGCTTATAACATGTACCAAGCTAAATTTGTCCTCTCTCTTCCCTTCTAACCTGTGTTTCTTAAGTTATTCCTTATCTTAGTTTATTTCCTTAAACTCTCCATTCTAATTTAAGAATGGGTGGTTTTTCTTCACACTACATCGAGTAGGCATTAAAAACATCACTTCTGAATGAACTAAGATGCTGCAGAACCTGAAGTTAGGCACAGTGCTACCAATTACTTGCTTTATGACCCTGGGGAGATGACTGAATTTCTTAGCCCACTATTCTTTCCATAATTCAGACTTGTAGGATTTTATCCTGTTAGCCATTACAGTGTGTTTCAAGCTGAGTCTGTTTTATGTCCAGTTTTTCTTAACTCTAGCCCATCCTCCCAGAATTACTTATCCCAAAGTTGTCGCTGGTCATGACATTCCTTTACCTAAGAAAGTGTTGAGGAAAACCTTACAAAATACAGAAAAGGCTTTAAGTGCAAGGTTCATTACTGTCATGGTACACTGATACTTCATCTGACCTCCAGCTACCTCTTCGATTCACTCGCAGTCACCAGGTAGCAGAGTTTGCTGTTTTTCTGTATATTTTCCCAAAGAAACCAGTGCCTTTCCATCTTTAAGGTCTTTTCTAATTTTATTATTATTCTCTGGTGTGGGTTTTATCTCCTTATTTTACCTGAAAAATGTATTATCTTTTAAGGCTTGGCTCCATTTTTATTCCTAACATTTTTCAGATGATATTGTAGTTCTTTGCTTCACTGTTATTTACAGGTATCTTACTTCCCTAGAACTTCATCTTCGGGTGCCAAATCATAAATCATTACTGGTCCAAAACAGAAATAATTTTTAGACTTTTAACAAATGAATACATTTTTTAAGAGTACTAATATATACCACAAAAGGCTTATTTTATTTTGGGTTCACTAACATTAGTTATTGTAACTAAAATGTTCTTAAAACGTTTGAAATGCTTTTGTCCTTATTTTATTAGACCATATTCTTCTGCAGATCTGAAGTTTTTAAAACTTGCTTGTCTGTGAACATCAGAATCCCTTGGAGGAACTTAAAAAAAAATCAGACTCCCAAACCAGTTAAATCAAAATCTCTTAGGTCGGGCCTATGTGTGAACATTCTTAAAAAAAACAAAAAACCAAACAAACAATTCTCTAGGTAATTCTAATGTGCAGTCAGAATTTAGAGCCATCAGTGTATAGGTCTTATTTTCTCATTTGAAGTGTGTGTTAAATGACCTTTTCCCATTTGTGTTGACTAGGGTATGTATTACTATTTTTAAAATACGTGTGAGCTCTTTATAAAATAAATATATTAATCTCGTCATATTTGCTATAAAAGTATTATTTTATTGATTTTTATCATGCAACCATTTAATGATTTTTATTATTTTTAACATGCAACCATTTAAAATTTTTGTTTAACCCTACATGACTGTGTTTTCCCTTTGTGTTTTCTTTTTTTTTTGCCAGCCTGTTTGGGATCTAGAAAGTCCTTATTTTGCAGAGATGATGACTATTCAGTTCTGTTTAGTCCTGGTTTTCCCCTATGGTTTGATAGAAACAAAACTTAGAAACTTTTAATAAAATTTTCATTATAAAATAAACTTTTTCATCTATCTATCTGAAATTTTGGTTGTGTATGACATGATCAACATCAAGTAACACTAAGATTTTAGCATTACTTTGCAGTAGATTTGTATTTTTATGTCTAGCAGAATAAAAATAAAAGTATCCAGAAGTAAAGTCTGGGTCAGATCTTGAGGACTGTTTTTTTTTTTTTTTTTTTTTCCTCCTCCTAGGACATTTTGATTGATCACTCTCTTGGAATAAAATCTATTTTGGGAATCTAGAAAGCACATGTTTAAATTTTGAACTGCCTTGCTGCTTCTTCTGCAGGAAGTATGGAGGCTCAGAAAATCCTAGACTATCTTTACAGACTGAATAGAAAAAGGCAGTCTTTAATGAAAGTGATTTTATTTTTAATTTGGAGCTTTCTATTTACAATAACTTCTGACCTTCTTGTTCTTTTATATTTGCTTAAAAAATATAATTTGTCTTCTTGGACATATGGATAAATATCTGGAATGCTTTCAGACTAAAATTTGAATGCATGGCATTAGTATAACAAAACTAATATTAATTTCAAGTAGAAATAATCTTGTGGATAAAATCAGGACATCTATGTAGGCTTGCTTCTATCCTACTATCCAGGACTGTCTAGCAATAGGTGAAAGCAGTTTATCATGTTACAGGAGACAAATGAATATAGACCTCTAGGTTCAATACCATGTTATTGACTCACTGGTTTTAGTCTTGAGTCTTGGTTTCATTTAGGAATGATAACTGTAAACATTTTCAGGATCACTCAGTGAATATGTGTTTATGATCATTTTCTCTGCCATCTTTGAATTTGCAAAGGAATATCGTTTTTTAGAAGTTCAATATAGGAAGATAGTGAAAGCATCAGGAAAGCCACCTTAATTCATGAGCAGATGTACTTTGCCATTTGCAAGTAGTAGATGGGCATTTAATAAATTGTAGCCATTTGGAGTAAAGGACTTGAACTCCTGAAAGACTGGTAGCCCATCCCAGAGAGCACTGTTTTTGTTGAGAAAGCTCTGATTAAAGGATGTATTAATAAGTAGTCCACCCAAATAAGTTCACCCAGCTTAGGATCCGTCTGAATTTATGTTAGGACCTGTTGTCTTATCTAGGAGAGTTATGTTCTGTAATATTGTTCTCAAAGGTTAAGATGTTACCCTGAATTACCTGGGTTATTATTTTATCAAAACCACCACTGCATTTCTTACATTATGAACACATGTTAAACTTACTTATACTTTCAACGGTGAGGCCTAGAAGTGTTTAATCTAATTGTGACATTTTACTCAATGGGTAAAGTAATAGCGGTATTAAAATGTTTTATTTCACATAGAACTTTATGATTTGCGGCATATTCTTATTTCCTCAACAGCTCAGGAAAGGAGTTGTTATGTTTTCTTGTTTGCTAAATGAGTTCAGGTGGCCCAAGTCTTAAAGAAAAACCTTTCAAGCTTTAACCTATTTATGCTGTTTAATAGCAGGTTTGGAAGAAAATCAGTATAGAGATTGCTAAGGGTTTCTACAGCAATACAGGGCAAAAATATAAAAAATTAAAAGTGAAAATTTTTAATTTGGGTTCATGATATTGCATTGCTGCCGAAAATAGTCTTGTGGTTTTTTCTGTTTGCTGCTGTTTATTGTGGGTATATTTTAAGAGATGTGCCTTATTATTATTGTTTTTATAGGCAGTTCCTAATCAACAGAGGAGAACAGGTCAGCTTGCTCCTGGAACTCGATCGCCCCCTCCTCCCACAGATTATCTGGTTGAAATTAACAAAGTTTTACTTTCCATGGATGATACTGAATTATTACTTAATGCTCCAGAGCTAAACACTGTGGTCTATGAAGACTTCTCTTTTCAGGAAGACTCTTTGAAGGTAAAGCTCCAGGTACCTCATTTAAATAGCCACAGTGAACTTAGAAAGAAAGCAAGGAATCTGTCCTTGTGCCTTTGTAGATGGTCTATAATTTTTAAAATTTGTGCCAAGGAATTAGTAATGTGTATGAATAATCAGTCTTTCCCATTTCACCAATGAAATACTATCAAAATTTTCATTTTTCAGAAGTATGTATGCATAGTTATTAATTCTTTGCAACATCAGAAACATTTTTTTAAAGTTTTTATTTATTTATTTTGATAGAGAGAGAGAGAGAGAGCATGAGTGAGTGAGGGGCAGAGAGAGAGGCAGACAGAGAGAGTCCAAGCAGGCTCTGTGCCATCAGCACAGAGCCTGGTGTGGGCTCACAAACTGTGAGATCATGCTCCGAGCCAAAATCGAGTAGAATGCTTAACCGACTGAGCCACCCAGGCGCCCCAGAAACTTTTTTGTAATCAAACACATGCACAAATCGTATTCTCTTTCTTATAAACTTGATTGTCAGTTGATGCAAAATACCGGCATTTATCTTGTCATCTATAACGATTTAAGATTGGCCAGTTGTTGGGGTGTGAGGTATGTTGATTATAATTTAATTAGGGATCTGGAAGTTTTTAGTTGTTCACAAGACTATTAAATGCCACCAGGGCTTTTTCATATAATTTGACTGCACTTATGTATAATTTTGCAATAAAATTGCTATTAGATTTGATATGTTTGATAGCTCATTTTAGTCACTTAAAGATATTGAAAAATATAAATAATTCCAGCTTCAAATACTTTACCTTTATAGAATACCATTGAAGCTTTTTATATGTCCTGTACAAATGCTGCTTTGAACAACTGTGAGGATTTCTTTTCTGCCATTAGGATATTATGTAGCATTTCTCACACTTTGTTCAATACAGGGTATTATTTTTTAAAAAGTTGTCAGCTTTGATGAGCAACAATTATCATGTCTCATCATACTTTAAGTAGTGTTATGTAAGATAAATTTTTGGTCTTTTGTGATTCTGTTCTTCTGTTTGCTGGATTTTATTAATGTGTGACAATGCATTTGTAGAATATCAAAGATCAACTGGACAAACTCGGAGAACAGATTGCCATCATTCATGAAAAACAACCAGATGTTATTCTTGAAGCCTCTGGACCTGAAGCCATTCAGATCCGGGATACACTTACTCAGTTGAATGCAAAATGGGACAGAATTAATAGAATGTACAATGATCGTAAAGGGTATGTAGAAATTGATACTTTCTAAAAAAAACTTTTTTAATGTTTATTTATCTTAGAGAGAGACAGAGTGCAAGCAGGGGAGGGGCAGAGAGAGAGGGAGACAGAATCCAAAGCAGGCTCCAGGCTCTGAGCTGGCAGCACAGAGCCTGACGCGGGGCTCAAACCCACGAACCGTGAGATCATGACCTCAGCCAAAGTTGGCTGCTCAACCGACTGAGCCACCCAGCGCCCCTAAGTTGATACTTTTCTTAAAAAGACATATAAGTTCATGGGCGTGACAAAGGTCATATGTATACTAAGATTAATGAGAATATGTTTCACATCCATGTCATAGGCCTTGTTTAGTAAATTGTGATGAGTGTGGTTCCTTAAAGAAAGAGGAATCAGATCACATGTAGATGATGATTTGCAATATAATATCTTAATAATTAAAGGAAGCACCTTTAATTTTTAGTATCTAAATAGCATTCATTTTCTTTAAAAAACATATATAGTATAAATGAGCCTCCTTTTTTCTAGATTTTGACCAGAACTATTAATAAGTAGAAATAAAAACTGATGCTATTTTTAAAATATTTATTTATTTTTGAGAGAGAGAGAGAGAGAGACAAAGCATGAGCGGAGCTGGGGGTGGGGGGAGGGGCAGAGAGAGAGAGGGAGACACAGAATCTGAAGCAGGCTCCAGGCTCTGAGCCATCAGCACAGAGCCTGATGCGGGGCTCGAACTCATAAGCTGTGAGATCATGACCTGAGGTGAAGTCGGACGCTTAACCAATTTAGCCACCCAGGTCTTTTTTTTTTTTTTTTTTTTTTTTTTTTAAGATTTTTTAAAGTTTATTTATTTACTTTTGAGAGACAGGGAAAGAACGAGAACAAATGGGGGAGGGACAAAGAGAGAGGGAGACACAGAATGCGAAGCAGGCTCCAGGCTCTGAGCTGTCGGCAGAGTCCAATGCGGGGCTCAAACCCATGAACCATGAGGTCGTGACCTGAACCAAAGCCAGACGCTCAACTGACTGAGCCACCTGGGTGTCCCCAAACTGACACCATTAGTAGCTGCATATGTGGTGGATAGGCAAATAAAGTGTGAAACAGAACAATGTAAAGTACTGCATAAGAGGAAAGTTAACCAGAAAAATGTACTGGAAAACTGAAAAGACATTCACACAAAAACTAAGCATTGTGTTCTTCATCTTTGTTTTAGCTGGTGTATTTCAAGCAAATATACAGTCCTTGAAAAGATCACTTCTGACAGGCTTTGGGTGTAGTCCTTTGTATGGATTTTTAGAATAATCTCTGTACATTTAGAGAATATTCTTTTACATGCATCTTTATGCATACTTCTACCTAATTCGATTTATTAGATGAAGATTAATTTGTTAAAACACAATAACTTTTTAAGGCTCTAGATTGCATCAGGAAATTGGTTGTCCCATGCCATATGCCTGTCAACAGTATGTGTAAAAGGGTTCTGACTGAACCTTGTCAATATTGACAGGCTGTCGTTTTTGTTTTTGTTTTTTAGACTTTTTAAGTTTGTGTTTTTTTTTGAGAGAGAGAGAGCGAGCGAGAGAGAGAGCATGAGCATGAGCATGAGTATGTGTGGGGGGTGTAGAGGCAGAGAGAGAGAGAGGGAGACAGGAGACAGAGAATCCCAAGCAGGCTCCTTGCTGCCAATGCAGCCTGATGTGGGCTCAAACTCACAAACTGAGATTATGACCTGAACTGAAATAAAAAATCGGACGCTTAACTGACTGAACCACCTTGTTCTTTAGACTTTTGATAATTGTGTAGTGGTAGATTGCATCTTGATTTTATTTTCCTATCTTCATTTCTTTGGTTATCAATGAGATTTCAATATTCTTAGATATATTTACTGGCCCCAGTATTATTTCTTCTGTCAATTGTTAGGTCATGTTCTTTGCTTGTTTTTCTATCATGATGTTACTGTTTACTTATTAACTTGCAAAAGCTTTTATCCACGTTAAGGATATTAATCATTGATATTTTTTCATTGCTTCACTATTCACAGCTTTACCTGGGCCCTTTAATTTTCTTAATGGTGTTTTTTGACACATGGAAATTCTAATTTTATATAATCACATCTTATAAGTCTTTTTCTCTGTGATTTCATTATATTTATATGCATATAAGTTACCTTTGAATTGTAAGATTAGTTAAATATTAATGTATATTTTAAAAACAATTTTATTTTATAAAGTTTACATTGAATAACCCATCTAAATTTTATTATGGTATGTATTTTGGGTTAAGCCTCCAGATTCGTGGTTCTGTCCCCTGTCTCTTCAGTAGCAAGAGTAGAGCCCATGCATCTCTAGCTTTTAAACACTGCTCACCTTGTTTTTCTTGTGCAGTTTGGTTTAAAAAACACTAATCTACTTTATTTTGCTTTATTTTTTTAAACAAACTTTTTTTTCCAACACTTTTTGTAGAATATTTTAGCTCTTCCTTATTATTAGTGGTACTTCCTTTATCATAAATTTTAAATGTATTCCCACAGCTCATTTTTGTTTAACTTTTCTTTTTCTTAAAAGCTTATTTATTTATTTTTGAGAGAGAGAGAGAAGGAGAGTGAGAGAGCAGGGGAGGGACAGAGAGAGCGGGGGAGAGAGAGAATCCCAAGTAGACTCTGCTCTGCTGGGGTGGAGCTTGATGTGGGCCTCAAACCCACGAACAGTAAGATCATGACCTGAGTCAGAATCAAGAGTTGGACGCCTAACTGACTGAGCTACCCAGATGCCCCTTATTTAATTTTTCTAATTTTGCTTTGTTGCACTGTCAGTTTTTAGGCTGATACCATAATACTTTCATTTTTAAAGCATTATAGGGGCGCCTGGGTGGCTCAGTCAGTTAAGTGTTCGATTTTGGCTCAGGTCATGATCTCATGGTTCGTGAGTTCGAGCCCTGCGTTGGGCTCTGTGCTGACAGTTCAGAGCCTGGAGCCTGCTTTGGATTCTGTGTCTCCTTCTCTCTTTGCCCCTCCCTGCCCCTCACTCTCTCTCTCTCTCTGTCAAAAATAAACAAACATTAAAAAAAAATTAAAAAATAAAGCATTATAAAATATTTTCATCTAGTACATCCAGAAAAATAATTCCCAGTATATCCAGAAAATTTTTTTATCCAGTATGTCCAGAAAATTTTTTTCATTGAGTATATCCAGAAAATGTATTTTCTCTAATTAAAAAAAAAAAATTTTTTTTTAATGTTTTTATTTATTTTTGACACAGAGAGAGACAGAGCATGAGCAGGGGAGGGGTAGAGAGAGGGGGAGACACAGAATCCGAAGCAGGCTCCAGGCTCTGAGCTGTCAGCACAGAGCCCGACGCGGGGCTCGAACTCACAGACCGTGAGATCATGACCTGAGCTGAAGTTGGACGCTCAACCGACTGAACCACCCCGGCGCCCCATCTCTAATTTTTCTTAACTTTAAATTCATCTTTCTTTTTTCTATATATTTTTTTTCTGGTAAAATTTTAGTAATTTCAATCAGTTTCTGAAAAAAAAAAGATTAATTTGAAATGTAGTTTTTTTCTCTCAGGATTTGGGCTCTTCTCTATCTCCTCAGTAAAGTTTTGAAGGTTTGTTGATACCTTTCTCCCCAGGACTGTTATTAAGCAGTTTAGTGTTTTACTTCCTTTCTTGTTTTTCTTTTAATTATTGAAGTCTGGTTGACCTATAATATTGTATCAGTTTCAGGTGTATAACATAGTGATTTGACAATTCTGTACCTTATTTAATGCTCACCACAATAGGTATAGTCACCGTCTGGCACCATGGAACATTATTACAGTATTATTGACTATGTTCCCTATGCTGTACTTTTCATATCCATGACTTACTTATTTTATAACTGGAAGTTTATTCTTTTTAATTCCCTTCACCTATTTTGCCCATCACTACTCCTACCCCCTCCACTCCCAATAGCCACTAGTTTGTTCTCTGTATTTATGAATCTGTTTCTGTTGTTTTGTTTTTCGGATTCCACATATATGTCAAATCATGTGGTGTTTTCTTTCTCTGCCTGACCTATTTCACTTAACATAATACCCTCTGGGTCCCTTTGTGTTGTTGCAGGTGGCAAGATCCCATTTTCTTTTTAAGGCTGAGTGATATTCTATTGTACATATACCACATCTTCTTTAGTCATCTCTTGATGGTCATCTATGTTGCTACCATATCTTGGCTATTATAAATCATGCTGCAACGAACATAGGCATGCGTATGTCTTTTCAAATTAGTGTTTTCATTTCTTTCGGGTAAATATCCAGTAGTGGAATTCCTGGATCCTATAGTATTTATGTTTTTACATTTTGAGGAACCTCCGTACTCCATAGCTGCACCAATTTACATTCTCACCAATAGTGTATGAGGGTTTCCTTCTGTCCGCATTCTTTCCAACACTTGTTATATCTTGTCTTTTTGGTATTAGGCATTCTGACAGGTATGAGATGATATCTCTTGTGGTTTTGATTTGCATTTTCCTGCTAGTGATATAGAACAATATTTCATGTATCTGTTGGCCCTCTGTATGTCTTCTTTGGAACAATGTCTATGCGTGTCCTCTCCATTTAAAAACACATTTTTTTAAATGTTTATTTATTTTTTGAGAGAGACAGACAGAGACAGAACATGAGTGGGGGAAGGGCAGAGAGACAGATACAGAATCCAAAGCAGGCTCCAAACTCTAAGCTGTCAACATAGAGCCCAATGTGGGGCTCGAACCCATGGACCGTGAGGATCATGACCTGAGCTGAAGTCGGGCACTTAACTGACTCAGCCATCCAAGTACCCCAGGTCTTCTCCATTTTAATTGGATTATTTGTTGTTTTGGGTTGAGTTGTATAAGTTCTTTACATATTTTAGATAATAACCCCTTATTGGATGTATCATTTACAAATATTTTTGCCCATTCACTGGGTTGTTTTTTTTGTTTTGTTGATGGTTTTCTTTGCTATGCAAAAACCTTTTATTTTGGTATAGTTCCAGTAGGATATTTTAGCTTTTTTATTTTTTGTCTTGCCTGAGGAGACATATCAATAAATATGTTGCTAAGGCCAGTGTCTAGGAGGTTACTTCCTATGTTACTTCTGGGAGTTTTATGGATTCAGGTCTCACATTTAGGTCTTTACTATATGTTTGTTTGTACTAGTGACTTTTTTCCCCCCATAATTTTCTTACTTTTCTGGTTGTGGCCATTTTTTTCCAACTGGAGAATGATGAGGAACTCCTTTAACTTTGTTTGAGAAACTCTTTCTCTCCTTCAATTCTGAATAATAACTGTGCTGGGTAGAGTATTCTTGATTGTAGACTTTCTCCCTTTAGCATTTAGAATATATCATGCCACTGGCTTCTGGCTAGCAAAGTTTCTGTGGAAAAATCAGTTGATAGCCATATGGATTTCCCTTGTATGTAACTGTTTGCTTTTTCTTATAGCTTTTTTTTTTTAAATTTTTTTTTTCAACATTTATTTATTTTTGGGACAGAGAGAGACAGAGCATGAACAGGGGAGGGGCAGAGAGAGAGGGAGACACAGAATCGGAAACAGGCTCCCGGCTCTGAGCCATCCGCCCAGAGCCTGATGCGGGGCTCGAACTCCCGGACCGCGAGATCGTGACCTGGCTGAAGTTGGACGCTTAACCGACTGCGCCACCCAGGCGCCCCTCTTATAACTTTTAAGAGTCTCTCTTTATCATTTGTTTTTGTGGGTATATCTTGTTTGGGACTCTCTGTGTTTTCCTGGACCTGGATGTCTGTTTCCTTTCCATTGTTAGGGATGCTTTCAGCTATTATTTCTTCACATAATTTTCTGTCCCCTTCTTGCTGTCTTCTAATTTTGGGATCCCATTCATCAAGTGAATGTATTACACTTGATGATATTTCTGAGTTCCCCTAAACTAGTTTCATTATTATTGTTATTATTATTATTATTATTATTATTATTTTTATCACTTCTCAGCCTTTTGGCTAAGATCAAATGTATTATTATTATTTTTTTCTTTTTGCTGTTCAACTTGGTTGCTTCCCATTATCCAGGCTTATGCTTTTCTTGTTTGTTATTTTCGAATTTGTGTGCGGTAGCTTTCTTCTGCACTCTGTGTGCATACGTGTGTGAGTATGAACTTGATTGTCTTGACCTTTGTAGTATATTGACACATCAATTGTATATAATGATCATTTTCTCTTCTTTTTAAAAAAAGTTTCCTGTTTGCATATATGCATTTGGCTAATATGGTAGAACTTCAAGCACATTGTTGATTAGTAATGCTGATGGCAGAAGTTCTGCCATTTTTCTTGATTATAAAAATGTTACCTTTTAGAAAATAGTTTATTCATTGGAAAGTTTCAAAAGTTTAGGCATCAAACTATATTTTTTATTCTAGAAGAGTGTAATCTATCACGACTTTTATTATTTTGTTTTCTTTGTTAACTTGATTATATTTGCTAAAAGGTTACCTCTATTATTCATCCCAGCACTTGGATGCATTATGTTCTTATTTTTGGTATTTTTAAATATTTATTTAATTTTGAGGGAAAGAGTGTGTGTGCGCACGGGGGAGTGGCAGAGAGAGGGGGGACATAAGATCTGAAGTGGGCTCTGTGTTGACAACAGCAAACCTGACGCAAGGCTTGAACTCATGAACCGTGAGATCATGACCTGAGCCACAGTTGGATGCTCAGCCGACTGAGCCACCCAGGTGCCCCTCTTATTCTTAATTTTTGTTTTTCTCTTTCAACTTTGGTCATCTATCCTAAATGTTTATTTTTCTCTATCCACATTTATCCACCTTTCACAAGCACTAAGTGAGAATTTCTTTCTATTCTATTTTTTTTTTTTTGTAAACTATCAAGACAATGGCAAACATCCTGTACTTTCATGGTTTCAGTTATCAGTCATAATCACATGAGGGTGACCACCAAGTCCATTAATCTATACCAGCTCCCTGTGCCATTTGGTCTATAAAACTTTCAAACTTTTTCAGGAGTAGAATTGAGTGATTCATCACTTACATAAACAACTGGTGCTCATCACAACAAGTGCCCTCATCAATACCAATCACCTATTTAGCCCATCCCCCTGCCCAACTCCCCCCGACCCCCCCTCAACCTCAGTAGTTTGTTCTCTGTAGTTATGAGTCTATTTTATGGTTTGCCTCTGTCTCTCTTTTTTTCTTTCCCCTATGTTTATCTGTTTTGTTTCTTTAATTCCATGTATGAGTGGAATCATATGTTATTTGTCTTTCTCTGATTTATTATACTATATGTTAACTAACTAAATTTAAATAGCTTAAACAAAAATAGAGATAAAACTAATCTATGGGAAAAACTCCACAAACTTTTCAAATTTTGTTGGCCTATAGTAAAAGTGAGAGAAAAACCATGAAAATATATCATCTTACTTTGAGAACTCCCTTATGCCTACTTTACACTGGTGCATGGTATTAGTTTCATATTTTTCCAAATAAGTAATTTTACAACCATCGTAGACAAATAATGGAGCTCCCTTTTCCTGGAAGAATTTCTTCCCTTTATGTCAACCAGTTATTTCTTCCTTCTCATCTTGGATCTTTGGGTCCTTAAGTTATCTTCTCCCTTAAGAATGTCTTCTCAGGTACTCATCCTCTGTATTTCCTTTGGTGGCTTTCACTGGTATAAGGACAAAGTTCAGACCTTTCGCCTTGAATTTAGAAGGTTTTTAACAGTGTTATCCAGATGGCCTAATTTTTTTTTTTTTAATTTTTTTTTTCAACATTTTATTTTATTTTTGGGACAGAGAGAGACAGAGCATGAACGGGGGAGGGGCAGAGAGAGAGGGAGACACAGAATCGGAAACAGGCTCCAGGCTCTGAGCCATCAGCCCAGAGCCCGACGCGGGGCTCGAACTCACGGACCGCAAGATCGTGACCTGCTGAAGTCGGACGCTTAACCGACTGCGCCACCCAGGCGCCCCTGGATGGCCTAATTTTTTATACCCTATCTTTGTTGCTCAAAAAAGGTTCCTTCATTCATTTCACACAAACTAGATTAAAATTTACTTTGTTTTCTTTTCCTTCCTAGTTTCTAATTCTTACTCAGAATTCCATCTTCTACAAGGAACAGTTTTCCTTCTTAATTTTATCATTCTTTTTCTATTGTCTAAAAAGTTTTCGAAATTCAATTTTATGACTTCACCCAGCCACCTACCTCTATGTGCTTGTCTATCCATCTATCCATGCACCATCTGTTTGACCAATATTTATTGAATGTTGACTAATTCAAGGCACATGCAGCTATGTGTAAGTAGTTATAAAAGATTATAAGGCAGATGTACTAAATATATATAGTCTCTTTCCTGGGGTCCAAATGTATATAGTAGAAAACTATAGACAAGCACTTGTTAAGTAGTGCATAGTGCTGTGATGGGGACAATACAAGAGGCCTTGCTAGGCACCCTGAAGGATCTGGGAAGTCTTCCTGGAGATTGTGAAGTTACCTAGGTGAAGGAATAGAAGGAACACAACATTGTAACTGTCATAGATAAAAAGAGAGAGTGCTGTGCTGTTAAGGATATGGAAATAGTCCAGCAGAGTTACAACTCAGAGAGATGAAACCAAAAAGTCCAAAAGGGACTATATTAGAAGGACCTTGGGTATCATGTTAAGTACAGTTGACCCTTGAGCAATATGGAGGTAGGAGCACTGACCCCCCCCCCCTTCATGTAGCTGAAAATCTGTATATAACTTTTGACTCCCCCAAAACTTAACTACTGATCCTTACTGTTGGGCAGAGCCTTAATGATAACATGCTTACTGTTGACAAAAGCCTTACTGATAACATGGTCTATTAGCATGTGTTTTGTATGTTTAATGTATTATATACTGTATTTGTATAATAAAGCAAGCTAGGAAAAAGAAAATGTTATTAAAATTATAGGGAAGAGAAAAACGTTTCAGTATTTATAGGAAAAGTCCATGTGTATGTGGACCTGTGTAGTTCAGCCGTGTTGTTCAAGGGTCAGCTGTAGTTTGTATTTTACTGTGAGAACAATAGGGAGCCATTGCAGTATTTTAACAAGGGAATGACAGTTTGCTGATTGCAGAATGCATTGGTAGAGGACAAGACTGAGCGCTAGAAGACCTGTCTATGCTGGTCACAGGATGATAACTTGATTAGGATAGTAGCTATGGAAGTGGAAACTAAGGGAAAATTTGAGAATTAAATAGTTGAGTCAGTAAAATGTGGCGATTGGTGGGATGTTGGAGTAGAAGGAGGGAGGAGTAAAAAATGAGCCTCAAGTCTTTGGCTTGAGGACCTAAGGTAGGTGGTGGTACCATTAGCAGAGACAGGGTACATTGGTGGTGAGATGACTTTTGGGGGAAGTTGGCAAGGCCATTGAAATATTAGAGATTAGCAAACTCATATGTTTATAGTTCAGATCTAAACCAAGCATGCAGTAAGGCTGGAACTTCGAGTCTAATTCTCTGGAAGTTCACAGCCTTTCACAATACTGTGCTGTTTTCCATCTGAGCTGGCTGGGTTAGAGCGGAGGTGATGGCTTTGCAAGACCTTCCCGAGCATGCATCTCCCTTTCTTTTGACTTTTTCCTATTTAATCCATAGCTATGTTGCTTAGATTTATTTTGAATTTATGTTCTTTTTGCAGTGATAATGATCTTTACCAAATGTAATGTTTATATACTCCAGGTGTTCAGATCTTTGAGGAAGACTTTTTAGCAATGTTTTCTGTTCGTTATTGCAGCATCTGAAAAGTTGGAATTCTATGTTGGTTATTTAGTTTTTGTATAGTTTTGTGAAAAGTAGTGAAGATTGTCTCTGTATCTTCTCACAGTGTTTGTTTGAAGTGTTCTTATTTTTGTAGTGCCTAATAGAATGTTCCTTCCCTGTGGACACTCAACAGATATTAACTGAGTTTTCAAAATGATTTTCATGGAAAAAGAAAATATAAACTTTATTTAGGAGTTAGTGATGCCAGGGACCATTTTATTATTTTCTGAAAATAATATTAGTTTTTTATTACACGAAGTAAAAATTTTATTAATATTGTTAAAATCTTAGGGATATCATCTAAATCTCTCCTAGCACTACTATTCTAAAAAAAAGGCACAAGGAAATTTAAGATCCTAATCCAACAAAGCTTTCCTTTTTGTACTTATTTTATGTGTTCCAAATATGACAAGCAGTGGAGTGTGACTTTATCTTGCTTTTAAAGAAGCTATTTGCTTATTTATTATTTTAGAGGGTGAGCAGAGGGGGAGAGGCAGGGGGGGTGAGAAAGAAAGAGACAGAGAGAGAGAGAGAGAGAGAGAGAGAGAGAGAGAGAATGAATCTCAAGCAGATTCCATGCTCAGTGCAGAGCCCAACTGGGGACTCGATCCTGAGATCGTGACCTGAGCCAAAATCAGGAGTTGGACGCTCAACCAACTGAGCCACCCAGGTGCCCCAGAAGTTAGGTTTAAATAGGAATTTCGATAGCCCTGTGTCTCATTGACTAACCTGGGCTTTGTAGACACTTCCATTCTGTTCAAATGAAGGGGACGCTCCAGAGTAGTCATTGCCCAGAGTGTATTAGTTGGCTAGGGCTGCCATCATAAGATACCACAGACGGGGTGCCTTAAACAACAAACACATTTCTCTCAGTTCTGGAGACAGAAAGTATAAGGTCAAGGTGCCAGCCGGGTTAGCGTTTAATGAGGCCTCTCTTCCTGGCTTGCGGATGGTCAGCTTCTCACTGTGTCCTTCCATGGCCTTTCCTTTGTGCTGTTGCAAAATGAGAGAGAGAAAGAGTGAGGGAGAGAGAGAGAGAGAGGAGAGAAAGATCAATCTCTGGTGCTTATTTCTCTTCCTATTAGGACACCAGTCTTAACGGGATTAGAGCTCCGCTCTTACGACCTCATTTAACCTTAATTACCTCCTTAAGGGCCCTCTTTCTCCAAATATAGTCACGTTGTGGAACTAGAACTTCAGCATATGAATTTGGGGGGACACAAGCAGTCTATAACACAGTGATAATGGAGTGCAAGGAAATTTTGAAGTGTTTTGGCCTTTTGGGTTTTGTTCTAGCTAGGAACTGAGTGTTCTGGGAGTAAAACATCATATTTTTTTCCTAAGAGAATAGAGTGATTCGTCATATTTTACATTTCATGGTATTTAACATGTTAAGTGTTTAAAGTTGGGTAGGTTAGCATGGCTACAGCTAATCAACCTTGATTTTCCAAGCTGGAGCAGTCTGTCTTTTCAGTTGAAAAGCTGCCTAGTGTGTGTGCATGTGTGCATACATGTTAAGAGAGAGAGGGGCAGGATTGCCCTTGGTATGGTGCATGTTTCTCTAAGAGAAATCTTTAACTGTAGTCCTTTGTGAAAACTGATCTTGTGGGAGCGGTGAGCTGTGAATTCACTTGTTGTGAGGCTTTCAATTTAAATGAGATTTCAATTGCCTCTTTAGAAAAATTATTTCTAGGGGCACCTGGGTGGCTCAGTCGGTTAAGCGTCCGACTTCGGCTCAGGTCATGATCTCACAGTCTGTGGGTTCGAGCCCCGCATCTGGCTCTGTGCTGACAGCTCAGAGCCTGGAGCCTGCTTCTGATTCTGTGTCTCCCTCTCTCTCTGCCCCTCCCCTGCTCATGCTCTGTCTGTCTCTGTCACAAAAATAAATAAAAACATTAAATAAAAAAAAATTAAAAAAAAAAAAAAAGAAGAAAAATTACTTCTAGACAGTCCTGGAAAGTTTGAAAACCTATTTTGTTTCTTGTCCTCTAGTTATTTTGATAGGGCCATGGAAGAATGGAGACAGTTCCACTGTGACCTTAATGACCTCACACAGTGGCTAACAGAGGCTGAAGAGTTACTGGCTGAAACCTTTGCTCCCGATGGTGGCCTGGACTTGGAGAAAGCCAGGATGCACCAGCAGGTGAGTGCTTTCCATCCGAGGATACGGGTCTGCTCAGAAGGTGGCATATTTTTTTCAGTATGGGACATTTAAGACTGATATGGAAAGTAAGGGCAAATCATGTTAGCTTTTCAGGAGTACATAGTCAACCTGTAATTTTTGTCCCAGTTCTACTTTCCACTTTCAAAGGTCTAAGAAAAATTGGTATTTACAGTCTTTAATTAGGACTTTACAAATTCAAATAAAAGATGCTCTTTAGTGGTTAATGTAAGACACAATTTTATTTTTAAAATTTTATATTCAAAACATTTGTTAATTTTGTACGTAAGGCTTTATTAAGGACAGAAAGATATCTGCATACCTCACCTCTGTTTTCTGTGCTTAAACAGTAGACGTCTTATTTTTCTTTGTATCATTGATAATTTTCGTACAAGTAAATTATTCTTGAGCTGTGTCAGGGCCGCTGCTCATGTGAGTCGAATGCAGTCTTGGGAAATATAACACAATAGTTAAGTCAGTTCTGTTGATAACGGGTCTTTAAAAATAATAGTCAAAAGCAAGCAGAATTTCAGTTTACCATTGTTAAAATATATTCTTTTATTAAATCTTTAAAATATACTTTATGTAGAAGGCTCATGAGAAGTTAGAAAATGCTTTTTCTTTCATAAACATGTTAATGCATTTTTCTTATTTTATGGGTTATAGATAAGTGCTCGCATTTGACTTTAAAATATCCTTTTTTAATTGCTTAAAAATTTACCGACTCGTGAAGCAGTGTCTCAGTGAAATGCACATTGACATTTACTTACGTATGGTAGGACATAAGGGTATGTGGAGGTATACACACACACACACACACACACACACACACACACACACACACATTGTATTTAGAAATGCTTTCAAGCACATATTTGAAGGAAGACAAACCATCTACTTTACTCAAACATAATTCATTATTGGTGTATAGAAATGCAACAGATTTCTGATGCTTGTGCTTTCAGTGTAAACAGCTGTTGCTTATTTTATGTTATTAGGCTATCCTCTTTCAGTATATTTTGCTTGATGGCACTCATGAGAATGGGTTAGATTTAAAAATCGATTTCATTTCACGTGTTCATTGAGATGTCAGTAAAGTGCTTTAAAATGCCTTTTTCATGAACATAAAATATTCTTCCAGGACTTTGTTTTTCTTAACACTTAAACTGATGCCATAGTACCTTTGTGGATTCACTGCATAGTTCAGTTGTGGAGTTAATCTTGAGTTATACTCTGTTACAGGAACTCGAAGAGGGAATCAGCAGCCACCAGCCCAGTTTTGCAGCCCTAAACAGAACTGGGGATGGGATTGTACAGAAACTCTCCCCCACAGATGGAAGCTTCTTGAAAGACAAACTGGCAGGTTTAAACCAGCGCTGGAGTGTGATCTTCGCTGAAGTGAAGGACCGGCGGCCAAGGTGATATAGCGGTGATAACTCAAGGGCACAGGGGTAAAGATATTTTGGCAGAGCCTTTTAAGATACAGTTAGATGAGTTCAAAATTCCTCTATTATCTGATATCACGATACGAGTTGTAGTGACATTTAAGACCTCTGCTGTGATGTTCTATATATATTTTTATTTAAGAGAGAGAGAGAGAGAGAGAGCATGAGTGACGGAGAGAGACGGGGGAGAGAAAGAGAGAGAATCCTAAGCAGGCTCCATGCTCAGTGTTGAGGAACCCGATGCGGGTTTGATCCCACAATGCTGGGATTATGACCTGAGCCGAAATCAAGAGTCAGATGGTCAGCCAACTGAGCCACCCAGGCGCCCCAGTGATGTTCTATATTTTTAGAATGTTGTCTCTTACTGTATTTTTAGGCTACCTGTAAAGTCTCACATTTCTACTCAGATGTGATATGTATGAAAAATATCTTTATTCCTCTCATTTCTGACATTTTATTATGATATGGCAACTGTGTGGAAGGTACTTGAACTAGGTCAGGAATACCTTGGACTTGCAGACTGAAGATCTGGGTTCAGGGTCAGACATTTCACTCACTCACTTCCTGATGTGGACTTGGGGTCTTCCTCTGAAATCCCTCTTACTTGGTTGTTCTTAATGTCTAAGGCTGTGTTACATCCACATATGCTGGTGCTTTGTAAATAATATAGTTCCTCATTTGCATAATATAATAAATACAATGAATTACTGTCTGACTTGTGTCAGATTATGTTACAATGTCCCAGATTTTATTAGTGTGTCTTCAGATTGCAAAAATGCTTGATTACCAGTGAATATAATACTCAACATTACAAATTATTTTATATATTGCTTTAAAATTATTTGAAGTTATTTTTGAGACACTCAAGATTTAATGGATGATTTGTACTTTGCTTAATACATTTCACCCCACTGATGATCTTCTTTTTAGGTTGATGGTAGTTTTGGATTGAAAAGCCCCCAATTTTTTTTTTTTCTAATTTTAATTTTGTAGGTGATATATTAGTGATAAGCTATTGTTTTGTTATGGACCAATCTAATGTTTTATCAAGTCCAGTTTTATAGTGTAAAATAGAACATAAAATATGGAGCTATGACTATTTGGCCCATGGCTGCTTTTTATAAAATAACATCATCTATTATTTTGTGTGTTTCGGTCAGAGGCAAATAATGGTTTTTGCCTTTAGGTTGAGAGATTGCCATGTGGTAGAGACCACTTTGGCACCTGGCATACATTGTTTCATTTTACCTTCTCAACTCTCTTCTGAGAGGACTCTTAGGCTCATTGTATAGCTTTTGAAACTGAGGCTGAGAGGGGAGAGGTTAAGTAGTTTGTCTAGGTCTCACAGAAAGTTGGTGATAGCACGAATTTATGCTTTCACATACCGTGCGTGAACAAATCCCGGAAGACCACAGCTCTTTGGCCAAGTTTCCTCCTCTGTAAATAAGAGCTGTGACAACTTATCAGAGGAGTGTTATGAGGATTAAATGAGACAGTGTTTGTGAAAAGGATATGGCAAACTGTTCATAGTAAACACTCAAAATATCTGGTTTTTACAATAGTAAGTGAAATGAAAACTTATTCTCTAAGCATGTTATTGCTGAGTTTTGGCAGTAATTGATTGATTGGTTTGATCAATATCTTTTGAACCTCTAAGGAACTCAGAGATTAGGATGAAGAAAATATTCAAAAGGACAAATGATATGGTATGATTGAAAAGCATGTTGTTAAGGAGATACTGTGTTGTCACAGAGGCAGCAGTGATGGGGCATGGAATTATTTTTTTTTCATGTTTTTATTTAAATTACACTCAATTAATATACTGTGTAATATCAGTTTCAGGTGTAGAATCTAGTGATTCATCACTTACGTGCAACACCCAGTGCTCATCACAGCAAGTGCACTCCTTAATGCCCATCACCCACTTAGCCCCCCCAAACCCTCTCCACGACCCTCAGTTTGCTCCCTATAGTTAAGACTCTGTTTTTTGGGTTGTCTTTCTCTCTTTTTTCTTTTTTCCCCTATGTTCATCTGTTTTATTTCTTAAATTCCACATGAGTGAAATCATATGGTATTTGTCTTTCTCTGACTTATTCTGCTTAGCATAATACTCTTTAGCTCTATCCATGTCCTTGCAAATGGAAAGATTTCATTCTTTTTGATGGCTAAGTAATATTCCACTGTGTGTGTGTGTGTGTGTGTGTGTGTGTGTGTGTGTGTGTGTGTACGTACATATCTATATACCACATCTTCTTTACCCATTCATCAGTTGATGGACATCTGGGCTCTTTCCACAGCTTCGCTACTGTTGATAACGCAACTATAAACACTGGGGTGCATTGTACCCCTTTGAATCTGTTTTGTATCCTTTTGGGTAAATAATAGTGCAAATGCTGGATTGTAGGGTAGTTCTATTTCTGGTTTCTTTTTTTTTTTTTTAATTTTTTTTTCAACGTTTATTTATTTTTGGGACAGAGAGAGATAGAGCATGAACGGGGGAGGGGCAGAGAGAGAGGGAGACACAGAATCAGAAACAGGCTCCAGGCTCTGAGCCATCAGCCCAGAGCCTGACGCGGGGCTCGAACTCACGGACCGCGAGATTGTGACCTGGCTGAAGTCGGACGCTCAACCGATTGCGCCACCCAGGCGCCCCAATTTCTGGTTTCTTGAGGAACCTCCATACTGTTCTCCAGAGTGGCTATACCAGTTTGCATTCCCACTAAGAGTGCAAGGGGGCTCCCTTCCCCGTGCCCCCCCCCCCAACTCCTTGCCAACACCTGTTGTTTATTGTGTTGTCAAGCCATTTTGATATCTCATCATGGTTTTATTTGTATTTCCCTGGTAATGAGTGATGTTGAGCATCTTTTCATGTGTCTATTAGCTATCTGGATGTCTTCTTTGGAAAAGTGTCTATTATATCTAATACCTGTTTCTTAACTGGGTTGTTTGTTTAGTTTGATAAATTTTCTATAGATTTTGAATACTAACCCTTTATCAGATATGTCATTAGCAAATATCTTCTCCCATTCTGTAGGCTGCCTTTTAGTTTTGTTGATTGTTTCCTTCACTGTGCAGAAGCTTTTTATCTTGATGAAGTCCCAATGTTCATTTTTGCTTTTGTTTCCCTTGCCTCAGGAGACGTGTCTAGTAAGATTTTTCTGACTAGGGTCAAAGAGGTTGCTTCCTGTATTCTCCTCTTGTATTTTGGTGGTTTCCTGTCTCACATTTAGATCTTTCATCCACTTGGAATTTACTTTTGTGTATTGTGTAAGAAAGTGGTCCAGTTTCATTCTTCTGCGTCTTGGCCCCCAGTTTTCCCAACACCATTTGTTGAAGAGACTGTCTTTATTCCATTGGATATTCTTTTCTGCTTTGTCGAAGATTCGTTGACTGTGTTGTTGTGGTCCATTTCTGGGTTTTCTGTTCTGTGCCACTGATCTACATGTCTGTTTTTGTGATGCTGCCATACTGTCTTGATGACTACAGCTTTGTGATATAACTTGAAGTCTGAAATCGTGATGCCTCTAGCTTTTCTTTTCTTTTTCAGGATTGCTCTGGATTTTTGGGGTCTTTTGTGGTTCCATACAAATTTTGGGATTGGTTGTTGTAGTTCTGCAGAAAATGCTGGTGGTAGTTTGATAGGAATTGCATTAAATGTGTAGATTGCTTTGGGTGGTATAGATATTTTAACAATGTTTGCTCTTCTGATCCATGAGAATGGAATGTGTTTCCACTTCTTTGTGTCCTCTTCAGTTTCTTTCATAAGTGTTTTATAGTTTTCGAAGTACAGATCTTCTACCTCTTTGGTTAGGTTTACTCCTAGGTATCTTGTTTGTGGTGCAACCATAAATGGTGTTGAATCCTTGATTTCCCTTTCTGCTGCTTCACTATTGGTGTATAGGAATGCAACAGATTTCTGTATGTTGATTTTATATCCTGTGACTTTACTGAATTCGTGTGTCAGTTCTAGCAATTTTTTGGTGGAGTCTTTTGGGTTTTCTATATAGAGTATCGTATTGTCTGCAAATAGTGAAAGTTTGACTTCCCCCTTGCTGATTTGGATGCCTTGTATTTCCTTTTGTTGTATGATTGCGGAGGCTAAGACTTCCGGTACTATGTTAATAGTAATGGTGAGAGTGGACATCCTTGTCTTGTCCCTGAGGGTAGGGGAAAGGCTCTCAGTTTCTCCCCATTGAGGATGATATTAGCTGTGGGTTTTTTGTATATGGCTTTATGATTTTGAGATATGTTTCCTTTATCCCTACCTTGTTGAGGCTTTTTATCAAGAATCGATGTTGTACTTGGTCAAATGCTTTTTCTGTATCTATTGACAGGATCACATAGTTCTTAGAATCCTTTCTTTTATTAATGTGATGTATCATGTTGATTGATTTGTGAATATTGGAGCACCCTTGCAGCCCAGGAATAAATCCCACTTGATCATGGTGGGTGATTCTTTTAATGTACTCTTGGATTTGATTTGCTAGTATTTTGTTGAGAATTTTTGTGTCTAAGTTCATCAGTTCTCTTTTGGCCTGTAGTTCTCTTTTTCAGTGGGGTCTTTTTGGGACATGGAATTTAGGCATCAGAGGAGAAGTATCTTGAACAGAGGTTTGAAGCATTTGTAACAACTCCCCGTAAATGTATCCAAGGGAGAGGCTTCTAGGGAAAAGAAGTTGAACAGGCAAAGGGGGAAGGCATGAAATAGCATGACCAGGTGAGAGATTTGCAAAGTTACAGGACAAGGAGGATTCAGGGGACCGGGAGTGGGATTGGAAGCTGAGGTCCCATAGGGTTTTGTGTGCTGTGCTAATGAGTTTTCATGGAGAGTCCTTCTAGCTTGCAAATCATCTAGCTCCCAGGCCTTCTTAAGGCAAAAGATGTATTTGCTGGCATGGTATTAACAATGCTAGCAGAAATTCTGCTAAAGATTTTCACATGGATCTCTGTGGAATGTGGTAATTATTCCTCCTGGAACTAACAAGGTGAAGCTAATACATATTTTACTCATTTTGGGGAAGAGATAAGAATAATGAATCTCTTCTGCAACATCTTATATTTTAACTAAAGCGATATTTATTTTCATAAATTCATGTTTGACTTCATTCCAGGTTGTAACTTATCTTAAATTGGGGCCACCTTGCAATTTTAGGAGCTTGTGTGTGTACTGGTATCAGAGTCATTGAGGAATAGCACACAGTTTAATTTGTTTTTGTATTGAGTGCTTGTAGTTACATATTTGTACAGTTTGTCAACTTATGCTGTTATTCCTTAATGAGCAATTGTTATCGGTTTAAACATAAATCTATAACTTGTTTTTACTCTTAGTGATAACATTTAAAGGGTAGATTATATTTAGCTAGTTTGAGGATGAAAATTTTGTGACTCAAATATGTTATTGAAATTGCTTGATGTTAGTTTCCTTCATAGAAAATATATCCTTCATAGATATATTTTCAAAATACTGAGTCATGATTATGAAACATTGGAAATATAAATTCCAACTCTCTCTCTCTCTCTCTCTCTCTCTCTCTCTCTCTTTTTTTTAGTTTTAGCTAGCCAGCATATAGTGCAACATTGGTTTCAGGAGTAGAATTCGGTGATTCATCACTTATATACAACACCCAGTGCTCATCTTGACAAGTGCCCTCTTTAATTCCCATCACGCATCTAGACCATCTCCTACCCACCTCCCTCTGTTAACCCTCAGTTTGTTCTCCATTGTTAAGTCCCTTGCAGTTTGTTTTTTTCTGCTCCTCTCCCCGCCCCCCCCCATATTTTCATCTATCTTTTTTCTTAAATTCTACAAGTGAGATCATATCATATTTGTTTTTTTCTAATTGACTTATTTTGCTTAGTGTAATACATTCTAGCTCCATCTGTGTTGTTGCAAATGGCAAGATTTCATTCTTTTTGATGGCTGAATAATATTTCAGTGTGTGTGTGTGTATGTATGTGTATGTATATACATGAATGTGTTTCCATGTACATGTACATGCATGTATACACACACACACGACATCATCTTTATCCATTCATCAGTTGGTGGACATCTGGGCTTTTTCCACAGCTTTGCTATTGTTGATAATGCTGCTATAAACATCAGGGTACATGTACCCTTTGAATTTGTATTTTTGTATCCTTTGGGTAAATACCTAATATGCAAATGCTGAATTGTATTGGTAGATCTGTTTTTAGTTTTTTGAAGAACCTCCATACTGTTCTTCAGAGTGCACCAGTTTGCATTTCCACCAACAGTGCAGGAGGGCTCCCCTTTTTCCACATCTTTGCCAACACCTGTTTATTGTATTGTTAATTTTAGCCATTCTTCCAGGGGTGGTGTGGTATCTCATTGTGGTTTTGATTTGTATTTCCCTGATGATGAGTGATGTTGAGCATCTTTTTATGTGTCTGTTAGCCATCTGGATGTTTTCTTTGGAAAAGTGTCTATTCATGTCTTCTGCCCATTTCTTAACTGGATTATTTGCTTTTTGGGTGTTTAGTTTGATAAGTTTTTTGTAGATTTTTAATACTAACCCTTTATCAGATATGTTGTTAGCAAATATCTTCTCCCACTCTGTAGGCTGCCTTTTAATTTTGTTCATTGTTTCCTTCTCTGTGCAGAAGCTTTTTATCTTGATGAAGTCCCAATGTTCATTTTTGCTTTTGTTTCCCTTGCCTCTGGTGACATGTCTGATAAGAAGTTTCTCTGGCCGAGATCAAAGAGATTGCTGCCTATTTTCTCCTGTAGGATTTTGTAGTTTTCTATCTTACATTTAGACCTTTCATCCATTTTGAATTTATTTTTGCATATCATATAAGAAGGTGGTCCAGTTTCATTCTTCTGCATCTCGCCCTCCAGTTTTCCCAACACCATTTGTTGAAGAGACTGTCTTTATTCTTTTCTACTTTGTTGAAGATTATCTGGCCATATAGTTGTGGGTCCATTTCTGGGTTTTCTGTTCTGTGCCACTGATCTACGTGTCTGTTTTTGTGCTGGTGCCATACTGTCTTGATGACTACAGCTTTGTGATGTAACTTGAAGTCTGGAATCATGATGCCTGTAGTTTTGCTTTTCTTTTTCAGGATTGCTTTGGCTATTCAGGGTCTTTTGTGGTTCCGTACAAATTTTGGGATTGTTTGTTGTAGTTCTGCAGAAAATGCTGGTGGTATTTTGATAGGAATTGCATTAAATGTGTAGATTGCTTTGGGTGGTATAGACATTTTAACACTGTTTTTTTCTTCCAATCCATGAGCATGGAATGTGTTTCCATTTCTTTGTGTCCTCTTTGGTTTCTTTCATGTTTTATAGTTTTCAAGTACAGATCTTCTACCTCTTTGGTTAGGTTTACTCCTAGATATCTTAGTTTTTGGTGCCACTGTAAATGGAATCAATTCCTTGATTTCTTTTTCTATTGCTTTGTTATTGGTGTATAGGGATGCAACAGATTTCTGCATGTTGATTTTATATCCTGTGACTTTGCTGAATACATCATGTATGAATTCTAGCAATTTTTTGATGGAGTCGTTTGGGCTTCCTATATAGAATATCATGTTGTCTGCAAATAGTGAAAGCTTGACTTCCCCCTTGCTGATTTGGATGCTGTGGTCTAATCGCTGAGGCTGAGACTTCCAGCATTATGTTAAATAGTAATGTGAGAGAGGACATCCTTGTCTTGTCCCTGAGGGTAGGGGAAAGGCTCTCAGTTTTTTGCCATTGAGGATGATATTAGCTATGGGTCTTTCAAATATGGCCTTTATTTATTTATTTATTTATTTATTTATTTTTAATTTATTTTTTCTTTTTTTTTCAACGTTTATTTATTTTTGGGACAGAGAGAGACAGAGCATGAACGGGGGAGGGGCAGAGAGAGAGGGAGACACACAATCGGAAACAGGCTCCAGGCTCTGAGCCATCAGCCCAGAGCCTGACGCGGGGCTCGAACTCACGGACCACGAGATCGTGACCTGGCTGAAGTCGGACGCTTAACCGACTGCGCCACCCAGGTGCCCCACAAATATGGCCTTTATGATATTGAGGTGTGTTCCCTGTATCTGGACTTTGTTGAGGCTTTCTATCAAGAATGGATGTTGTACTTTGTCAAATGCTTTTTCTGCATCTATTGACCGGATCTATGGTTCTTATCATTTCTTTTATTAGTGTGATATATCATGTTCATTGATTGGGAATATTGGCCTACCCTTGCAGCCCAGGAATAAATCACACTTGATCCTGGTGAATAATAATCTTTTAATGTTGTTGAATTCGTTTTGCTAGTGTTTTGTTGAGAATTTTTCCATCCATCTTCATCGGGGGTATCGGCCTGTAATTCTCCTTATTAGTGGGGTCTTTGTCTGGTTTTGGAATCATGGTAAAGCTGGCTTCATAGAATGAGCTTGGAAGTTTTCCTTTCATTTTTTAATCTTTTGGAACAGTTTGGGAATAGGTATTAACTCTTCTTTAAATGTCTGGCAGAATTTCTCTGGGAAGCCATCTGGCCCGGGACTCTTGTTTGTTGGGAGGTTTTTGATTACTGATTCAATTTCTTGCTGGCTGTGGGTCTGTTGAAATTTTTTATTTCTTCCTATTTCAGTTTTGGTTGTTTGTGGGTTTCTAGGAATCTGTCTTTTTCTTCCAGATTGCCCAGATTGTTGGCATATAATCTTTCATACTATTCGTTGATAATTGTTTGTATTTCCGTGGTGTTGGTTGTGATCTCTCCTCTTTCATTTGTAATTTTATCTCTTTGGGTCCTTTCTCTTTTCTTTTTGAGAAATCTGGCAAGGAGTTGATCAATTTTTGTTAATTCTTTCACAGAACCAGTTCTTAGTTTTGTTGATCTGTTCTCCTGTTTTGTTTTTATTGTTGTTGTTTCTATATCATTTAGTTTTGCTCTAATCTTTATTATTTCTCTTCTTCTGCTGGCTTTAGGCTTTCTTTGCTGTTCCTTTTCTAGCTCCATTATGTGTAAGGTTAGGTCATGTATTTGCAACCTTTCTTGCTTCTTGAGATAGGCCTGAATTGCAATATATTTCCCTCTTAGGACTGCCTTTCCTGCATCCTAAAGGTTTTGGACTGTCATGTTTTCATTTTCATTTCTTCCATGTATTGTTTTATTCTTTAATATTCTGGTTAACCCGTTCATTCTTTAGTGGGATGTTCTTTAACCTCCATGCCTTTGAGGACTTCCAAATTTTTCTTGTGGTTGAATTCAAGTTTCATAGCATTGTGATCTGAAAATATGCATGGTATGATCTCAGTCTTTTTGTACCTGTTGAGAGCTGATTTGTGACCCAGTATGTGATCTGTTCTGGAGAATGTTCCATGTGTACTCGAAAAGAATGTGTATTCTGCGGCTTTCTAAGTCTTTTCTTTTAATACAAGGTTTATAATAGTAGTTGAGTGTTTATAAAGCTGTTATTTAAGTTAATTACTCTTTGATAAAGAGGGTAAATTACCTGTCTTGGTATTGTCAGTCTTTAACAATTAATACTATTGTTTGATTTATTTATTTTAATTTCGAAGCAGTGTTCTTTCCTGATGGATACTTAAAAATGAAAACTTGTGATTATGTAGTGATTATCATTAGATTTTAAACATTAAAAGACTCTTTCAAATATTACCGACTCTGTTAAATATGCAAGTACTTATTTAGCATTGGATTATATTTGTATAGTGTATCATATGTTAGTTTTTTTTGTGATTAAAAAGAAAAAGTCATAGCCATAAAAATGTAAATTTTTATTAGGGATAACAAAATGCAATTCATTTAAAAAATTGCATTTAACTTTTAAACTGGCAGCTAATAGCCACAACTATAAAAATAATGATACCACCACCAAGCTGTAAATAGCTTCCAAACCCTCTCTGAAAAATACATAATCTTGTCATCATGAGTTCTAGTCATATTCTCATCTTCTGACAGATGGTTTATATACTTATAAATGTTATTCTTATAACATTTAAAAGATCTAATTAAGGCAGTTCCTTTTTTATATTCATATGACTATTTGTTTCCTTATATCCTTTAAAACTTTTGCTTTGTTTTTTCTAGCTCTCTTTTTATAACTTGGTGCTATATTCAAATATAATACTTATTTTAACAAGCTAACCAAATTTCCATTTTTTTCTTGTCTTTCCTAATACTTGTAAAAACTTTCCATTCTCAGTGTCTTGCCTTCTTATTCTTTCTTTCCTAAGAATAGAGTAATAGTTGCCACCTAATGTGAATACTATGTCATATAATGATGACTTTTTATCTCCATGGACTACTCAAAAAGAATTATGTGTTTTTTCTTATTTTTTGAGGTAAAGACACTTTTCTTTCTTTTTTAAAACTTCCATTATGTTGTACAGTGGTCTCTAGCTTTACAAAAATCTTTTGTATTAAATTTCTGTAGAATTTTTCATGATGAAAGAAGATAATGTTTAGTTTCAATGTTTGTGAGTTTAATGAAGGGAAAATGTTTATTATCATACTATCAAAGAATCTTTGGTATTGGACAATGTACATATCACTATTGACACTCATTTAAAAATATATGTTAATTTTTAGGAACATTTTTGTGTGTGGTATATTTAGTCAGGATATCCAAAGCAAATATATACTGTTCTAATTGGATAATTTTTGTCAATGTTTTTCAATAATGTATTCTTTTAGGCTAAAAGGAGTGAGTAAGCAGGTGATGGAATATAGAAAAAGACTAGATGATATTATTTGTTGGTTATCAAAGACTGAGAGTGCTGTGCAAAAGAGATCAACTACTGAGCTGGAAGAAAACCTGCAAGAATTAACAGTAAGTGGTTTATTTGTCTCTATATTTGCCAATGCTTTTTGGTGCATGAACATTTATGCTAAAAATAAGAGGTTGCATGACTGAAGAAGAAAAGGGGAAGAAACTTTGTTCTTTGTGGTAAATGTGGTGAACTTTAGAGGAATTTTTTTTAAGAGCAGCTATAATTTTGTTCTTGCAGAGGCAAGGTTTCACTCAGAGAAAAGTGACAGATCATGTGGTCTCAGTATTAGACCAAAGATTTTTAGGGTATTTTAAACAGACTTCAACATTTTGGAATACAATAATACTGTAAAGTATAGTTCTTTGCTGTTAGATTTAGAAGATAGTTACTGATAACTATCTTTAAAACTGAGTTTTTTAAGAAAATTCTGAATGACTTAGGAGCAACTCATCACAGCTTACTATATAGGCTTCTCATCATGATTGTATTAATCAAATGTCCTTTGTTGATCCACAACTAACAAGAATTTTTTATAGTTATATATGTATGCAATATGTAAAAATATGTAAAGATGAATATATATAAATGTATCCAAATATCCATACCTTTTTTATATCTATACATTTTATATATTTTGTGTTAAGAATTAAAATACTGTTGCAGAACAATAAGATTAATGTGCTCATATTTTTATTAAAAAAAAAAATTGTTAGGGGCGCCTGGGTGGCTCAGTCGGGTGAACGTCCGACTTCGGCTCAGGTCATGATCTCGTGGTTCATGAGTTCAAGCCCCGCGTCAGCTCTGTGCTGACAGCTTGGAGCCTGGAGCTGCTTCAGATTCTGTGTCTCCCTCTCTCTCAGCCCTTCTCCCGCTTGCCCTCCGTCTCTCTTAAAAATAAATCAACATTAAAAAGAAGATTAAAAAGAAATTGTGCATGTTGAAACACACATGTGCCTGCATCTAAGTATGCCTAAAAGGATGCCCCCTAATTGGATGAAACATTTTGCTTAAGGAGTATGATTGAGGCATTTTGGGAAAGGAACTTTTAATATAATGAAAAGTATGTGGCCAACAATTACTAAGTTTTCTTCTTGTTAGACAAATATCTAACAAAATTGTTCCTGTTTTACCTAAAAATTTCAATAGTTTTCTTGGAACATTTCACTCTGTAAACAATTTGGGGGCTGTCACAAAGAGTGCGATGGTATATTAGGTTAGGTAGAGATAAGGTAGAGATGAATGCATAAGGTGTTCCTGTGGTTTGTTTGTTTGTTTGTTTGTTTCTTTTTTTTTTTTGCATTTGATTAGAAAAGACATTATCTTCATTATCTAAGAACAGAATGTGAAACTACCAATGTAAATATGATATAATATGACCCTGTTAAGAGATTGGGTAAAGAGGGCCAAAGCACAAGGGCATACAAATGCACCCTGAAAATGTGTGTTCATTCCCATATCAGTTACAGTCTGTTAATATAAGTTCAGAGGCTCCTGGTGGTTCAGTTGGTTAAGTGTCCAACTCTTAGTTTTGGCTCAGGTTGTGATCTCCCAGTTTGTGAGTTCAAGCCCTGCATCAGACTCTGCGCTGACAGTGTGGAGCCTGCTTAGGATTCTCTCTCTCTCTCTCTCTCTCTCTCTCTCTCTCTCTCTCTCTCTCTCCCCTTCTCTCTGCTCCTCCCCCACCCTCTCAAAATAAACTCAAAAAACCAAACAGTTTGTTAATATAAGTTCAGGCTTTTATAAGTTTATTTTCTAAGAAAATAAAAGAAATTAGAAATCCACATTTCTTTTTTTTTTTTTAATGTTTATTTATTTCTGAGACAGAGAGAGGCAGAGCATGAGCGGGGGAGGGGCAGAGCGAGAGGGGGACACAGAATCCGAAGCAGGCTCCAGGCTCTGAGCTGTCAGCACAGAGCCCACCGCGGGGCTCGAACTCACAGACCATGAGATCATGACCTGAGCCGAAGCCGGACGCTCAACCGACTGAGCCACCCAGGCGCCCCGAGAAATCCACATTTCTAAGAATATAACTGAAAGAGACTTCTGATACAGTAGTTGAACTTTCCTCGGTATGACAACTTTCTTATGACAACTCTCTTCTGACTCCTTTAGGACTTAACCCGGGAGATGGATGTCCAAGCTGAAAAACTCAAATGGCTGAATAGAACTGAGTTGGAAGTGCTTTCAGATAAAAGTCTGAGCTTACATGAAAGACAAAAAATTTCAGAAAGCTTAAGAACTGTAAATTCAACGTGGAATAAGGTGTGCATTAAGAATTACTGTGATCCCTTTCTCATGTTTATTGATTTTGTTGTCAAGGAAGTGGGATTATATAACTGTTCTGCTTTTAAAAAGCATACCCAAACATGGGCACGTTTTACTAATGCTTACCAATGTTTGTAATTACTGCTTTTTTTCATCTGTCATGGACAGAAACATATATTCTCAGAGAATACTTTTTATTTTACATGGGATATTTTGGTCTAGGGATTTTGGGGTATATACTACATCAAATGAATGTTTATTAGAATTCGAAAATAAAATACCATATAAAGTTGTAAATTGTAGACCTTAAAATAACATCCTGATGTTGCACATGACTTCTTACCTATGTAGGTTTATTTTTAATGATTTTATTCAATCCATTAATTATTTTTAATGATATATTCTTTTATTCATATATTTACTGGGCTCCAGGCAGAGTATGTGCTAGCCTAGTATATACTAGAAATGACTAAGCTAAGGTCTTTCCCCTCATGTCATTACTTTTTTGCAGTTAAAACAAAGGCAGATAAAGTCATAGATTCTATTTATTTTACCCTGGTACATACCATATCAGAGTGTGAGGTCTGTCTGAGACACTGAATGGATGTGTCTCTGCCCCTGGTTTGGATAGATCCCATATCAGTCAATTTTACCCTTCTGGATCCCCTTAAAATGATACCCATCATTCTATATCTAATGATGCAGGTGCTTCATTGACCTAAATTCTCTAGTTGAGAATTATACCTTGATGAGTCACTGTTACTGATAACTCACACATGTGTATCTCTGGCCTTGACCTCTCTCTATGCTCTAGGCTTCCATGTACAATGACCTGTTCAGTATGTTCACTTGGCTGTCCAATGGGTATCTCATACTAACATACAAAATTGAGCTCCTGACCTCCACCTCCTCCCTGTGCTTTACTGTACTTCTCCCACCTCATTTCCTGGTAATTACTCATTATTGTTTGGTCAGAATCTTTAGAGTCAGTCTTATGAGTTACATCTTAATTTTAAGAACTCCAAAACTTGGAGTCACCATTATCAGTTTCTCCTTCAAAATACGTATCTATTTGATAGATGGTTTCCTGGACGGCCAGATGGCTTGATACAGGATAAAGCAAATGTAGCAAAATTATAACAATTGTAGGTGTTGGGTAGCATGCTGGGTGTTCCCTGTACTTTTTTTTCAACTTGTTTTTTAGGTTTGAAGAATGTCATAAATTTGAATGCTTTTACCTAACCCCATTGCTACTAACTAGTTCTAAGCCACCATCATCTCTTGTCTTGCTTACTACAACGGACTCCTCACCGGAGTCCCTGCTTCCTCCTCTGCCCTTTGCCAATCTCTTCTCAACAAAGCAGTGAAGTATTTGTTTAAACATAATTCCGATCAAGTAACTCCTCTGAGCAAAGCCCACTAATGGTTTTCCATCTCACTCGGAATAAAGGCTGAAGTTCTTACTGTGACTTGTTAGACCCCTCATGTTCTGGCTTCTTCTTTTCTCTCTGACTTCATCTTCCCGTCTCTCTCCCTTACACTACTCTCCAGACATGTTGGCCCTGTGTCAAACATGCCAGGCACAGCTTTTGCATATTCAATCAGAGCACACATATGTATTTAACACAAAGGATGTCAGTAGATATTGTGTGGAAGAGGACACAGTGGTTAATTTGGGAGCACCGAGTTAGACAAAGCCAGAAGTTCCTTTATCACTTCACGTTGATTTTACTCTACTTAGGTGAATTATGAGTGTCCAAGGTCAGACAGTACTTCCTGTGGAGAGAATTTCAATAAATGTACTTTGGGAAATACTGACCTGGAACATTTCATTCATTCATGTATTTATTCGCTCAGTAGTTTTGATTGGACTCTTGGTGTCTGCCAGGCACCATTTTAAGAACTAGGAATACAGCAAAGAGTATGACACTGCTTCTAACCCAAAGAGCTTAGTGTTGGTGAGACAAGTAGTCAAATACTTACAACATAGAGGTATCCATGGGGACATAAAGATAGTACACCTACCTGGCTTTGGGAAGCAATCATGGAAGATTTGGTGGAGATCATATCCATGCTAATTTAGAAAGAATGGATAAGTATGGGTAGATGAAGAATGGGGGAAGGAGCATCACAGGGAGAAGAATCGAAAAAGTGGAAGGGTCTACAGGGGACAGGGAATGAGCACAGTGCATGTGGGTCCTGGAAGTAGCTCAGTGTGCAGCAGGAGAAGAATAAGAGATGCTTGCAGACCCAGATCCTAGAGGCCTCATCATGCCTCAACAAGGAATTCGAGCTCCATCTTGAGAACACTTCATTGCCTTGAGAGCAGTGGATGGGTTTTAATCAGGAGAAAGTCACATCTTGAAAAATCACTCTAGCTTCACTTTAGAGATGGATGGCGTGATCCTAGCAATGGATGGCCTTAGGATAATATCAGGATATCAAGTAACTCCTCTGAGCAAAGACCAGTGTCCAGATCAGAATAACTGATCTGGAAAGATCAGTTAGAGTCATTAGATCACCTTGGGAAGGGGGTGGCAGGGAAATGGGTGATGAATTCAGATTTGGACATGTCTGAATATCCAATTGACAGAATGAGCTGGACTGAAGATACATTTTTCGGAGTTGTCAGCCTGTTAAAACTCCATATGATAAATGAAACCATTAGAAACCAGAACTCAGGGAGAGAAGCCAGGGTCAAGGGTAGGAAGACCAAAAAAACCTACCCTATAGAGTGTCAGTATTTAATGGATGGGCAGAGGAGAATGAGCTGGTGAAGGATGCTTAGAAGATCGATCAGAGAGGTAGGTGTAAAGTCAGGATTGCAGAATATTAACGGTATTCCGGGGAGGGGAGGGGACAACATTAAATGTTACAAAGGACTAGGACAGCTAAGGACTGGAGGGTACTCTTGACAGTAATGTCAGTAAAGTGGGGGCTTTGGCAAGACTGCAGTGGATGTGAGGGTGGAGACAGAAGCTCAGGCGTTGAGGGGGAAGAAAAGCAGCAGAACTATCACTTAGAATAACACTTCCTCTTTCAAAAATATAATCATCTTTATTTATATAGTATTCTTCTCTTTGTTTGGCCTGATGCTGTAGATATGCAGAGAAGTGCCTACCACATTGAAGGAATGCATCCAGGAACCCAGTTCTGTGTCTCAGACAAGAATGGCTGGTAAGATACAGTTTATTTCTTAACAAAAAAATTTTTTATAGGCATAACAAAATTTTATAATTTTAAGCATCCTATGGGAGTTAGAAAAACTTACTTAAAAACGCAGTGCAGTTGTGACTTATTATTCTACTTTTCAGTTACTTGAAAAGAATGTCTTTTTTAAAACAAGATATATTTCACTGTCCAGCATGTGCAAGGCATTCCTTGCCATGGTAGCTGAGACTTATTTCCTGGGACTGGAGTGGGATCTGGGTCTCCACAGAGGCTGCTGAAGGCCAGGGGAGAACAAGGTGAGGAAATTGAGGAATAGTTTTCTGGAGATGTGCAGTCTTTTCAGGACATCAGCCACAACCTGCTGTGTTAACATATTCTGGGGTCGTATAATTAGACACTGATCAGGACTGGAAACAGAAAGTTTGAATATTCTTGGAACCAGGTGGGAGATGGGGATTTAGAAGAGTTCTCCATCCCAGTGAAGATATGCACTGACAAGTGCTGATCACTGAGATTTGGAGAAAGAAGAGTCTGGTCACTGGTTATTTCCTACTCCTTGTCCAGAGTAGAGGGTGGGCTACTGCACAGAGGCCACCCCAGTCACTGCCCATCACTGCCTTGCAGGCTCATTGAAACCATCTCACCCTGCTCTGCCTCTGCCGAGTCACCAGGCAAACCTCCAGGTGTGATTAACCCTAACTTCCCACTTATTCTGTGCCAGCTGTGGTGGTGCTGCTGATTCTCCCCTTCCTCCTCTTCTTCCACTCCCCCCACCGCTCCCCTCCCCTCCTTTTCCTCCTCTCTCTCTTCCTGCCTTCTTCCCTTCCTTTGTATTCCCCCACCCTGCCGCACGCATCCTCCTTCTCATCCTCCCCCTCCTCTCCTCTGCCCCCTCCACCTTCTGTTTCTCCTTAGGATTCTGGAAAAGTATGAGTGGTGAGACTTTTAAGAAAACTTATTTGAAATCGCAGGCTTGTTGAGGGCCCAGTTTGTGTTGTGTTCTTACACAAGAAGTACCTGGGGCCTAGTTGGTCAGCTGTTGATTACATTCAAAACACTTGAATTAACATTTGAGTATTGCTGCCTTGCAAATACAAACTCAACCCCATAAGGACAGGAAACAGACTTGATGCATTTTAGGAAAGGGCAATAGGCTATCTTACCTTTTTAAATGATCTTATGACAAAGGAACAGAGAAAGTTTTAATACACAACATTTTAATACACGTTTAGTAGAAGAGCTAATAGCAGAAGTACACCTTCCAGTAGGTGGGCAGTTCATTCTTAATAAGACATTCGTCCCTGGAACAGGTATGAGACCTGAAATTTATTTCAGTGTGTCCCTCTCGTCCTACATGGTGTTTTTTTTTTTTTTTTAACTCCATTTCTTCTTCTTTTTATTATAGTCAAAAAATAAAATTAACCATTTCAATGTGAACAATCCAGTGCCATTCGGATTGACATGTGAATACATTCACAGTATTGTGCAACCACCACCTCTGTCTGGTTCCAAAATACTTCCATCATTCCAAAGTAAAATCTCTTACTCATTTAGCTGTTTCTCCCCATTCCATTCTACCCCCAGGCAGTGGCAACCACCAATCGCTGTGTCTCCATGGATCGTCTATTCTGGGTATTTCTCATAAACGGAATCAGACTGTGTTTCTTTCACTTGGCATGTTGTTTTCGTGGTTCATCCATGCCAGCTTCCCTTGCTGACCACGCTCGTGGGTACTCAGCACTCACAGACAATCCTACTGCACTTTCTTCTGAGCTCCCCTGGCTGCCCATCTCTCCACTCATGACCTCTTCTCATTTTTAAAAGACGAAACACGTTTTGCCCACCAAGATCTTTTTCCCATCAGAGAGAATCCCTGTACGTAGGTTTCTCTACATCTGTGCTCACAAACTGTGCGTGCTTCCCACTTCCCTGGAGGATTTATCTCTCTTCTTTCTGAGATCACGTCCTCCCCTTGTGCTTTGCATCACATCTTCTCTTGGCTTTTTACTTACCCTCTTTCTCTGTTCTTTACTGGACCATTCTCGCTGGCATACCGCTCTGGTCAGTGCATTTTCACCGACATGTAGTACTCCATGCACAGATCCACTGCAGTCCTCAGAACCCTCTCCTTTAGTATGCTCACTGGTCCCATGGCTTTAGCCACTTTTTAACTTTGGATAGCCCAGCCAGTGCTTAGGCCAATACACTTGAAGTCACCCTTGACTTTTCTCTGGAGTTAAGATCTAATTATTCAGCAAATTGTCGGTCCTGTGTGTCATCCCCATGTCTCATCCCAACTACTTCCCTGGTCTTGAACACCCTCATCTTTCATCTGTGTTACAGGAATAATCTCCTAACTCACTGTCCTGATTCTCTTTTTGCCTTACCACTCTTCCATAATCTATTCTGCTAGCAGCTAAGTCATGCTTTACAAACATAGGTTTTATTGTGTCCCTCGTGGCTCATAATCTTGTTATATCTTTTGTCATCCATAAATGAGTGCTAAAGTCTTACCTGGTCCAGAAGACCGTGTGTGATCTGCCTGCTGCCCCCCTTTCTAATTGCATTTCTTACCACTTTTCCCTTTGTTTGTTCTATTTCAAACACGTTGGTCTGCTTGCTATTGCTAACATGCTGAGAACATTTCCATTTATGGCTCGTGTGCTTGCTGCTTCTTCTTTCCTTCTTCTTCCAGTGCCCTTCTTTCAGATACCTGCCTGATTCACACACTCCATTCAGTTCTTTCCTCAGATGCTACCTCAGGCCTTTCCTGACCCTGGCCGCCATTTCTCAAATACATCCCATCTCTCTCCCATCTTCTTGCATTAGTTTTACTTCACAACATCTGTCTATTCCACTAGCGTGCAGGCCCCCCGAGGGCAGGACCTTTGTCTCGCACATACTCCCATACTAGTAGCATCTAGAACAGTGCTTGCACGTAGTAGGTCCCTCTGAGGTATTTGGTGATTTGACACGATGGGTGAATATTGAGGTTGTTTCAGTGTTTTGAAAGCAACAGTGAGGATTGGGCAGAATGATACGTGAGGTATTCTCTAGGGTCTGTCGTGGTGGAATTGCTGGGTCATGGAAGATGAACAACTTCTACTTCACTAGATGTTGTCTAGACAGCCTGTTCCGGTTCACACTGCCGCCAGCCACGGGAGGGCTCTCATTGTTTTGCATGTTACTGCCACTTCAGCATTATATTCTCGGGACTCCTTTACACTTTTAAAAACTATTGAAGACACTCAAAGTGGGAGTTATGTTTATAAATATTTACCTAATTAAAAAAACCCAGAAATTTGAAGCATTACTTATTAATTTGTCTAAAATAGCAATAATGAATCTATTATGTTAGCAAAAACAGCATGTTTTTGTAAATATTAATATTATAAACTAATTTTTCCAAGACAAAAATTGAACTAGAGAGTGACATTGCTTTACACTTTTGAAAATCCTTCGTTTCTGGCATCTGAGAGGACATCTGGATTCTCACTGCCACTTCTGCGATTAGTTTGTTGTGGAACCACACGTGATGCATGTAGTCTTGAGTGCAGAACCCCTCTACACTCAGGAAGGAATGAGTGTGAAAAGGCAAATCACTTATGATAATCCTAATTTGGAAGGGTTTCTGGGCACCCAGAGCTCCCCAGACGTTATGTTGTGAACCTGTGACGGATAGAGATAGGGCATTTCATTTCAGTTTGCATTTTTTTCAGTTGCCTGTGTGATTGAGCCTTTTTCATGTTTATTTCTTTCTTGCTTCCTCTTTTGTAGATTGTCTGATTGATGCTTACGGAGTTTAAAAAATTATTTTGGGAGTGCCTGGGTGGCTCAGTCGGTTAAGAGTTCCGACTCTTGATTTTTGGCTCGGGTCATGATCTCACAGTTGGTGGGATAGAGCCTTGTGTGGGGCTCTGCACTGCTTGGGATTCTCTCTCCTCTCTCTGCTTCTCCCCTGCTCCTATGGTGCATGCATGTGTATGCGTGCACTCTTTCTCAAAATAAACTATTTTGGTTACGAATTCCTTGTTTAGAGTGTACATTGCAAATATCCTGTCCCTTAGTATGTGGCTTTTTTTTTTAATGTTTATTTATTTTTGAGAGACAGAGACACAGAGCATGAGTGGAGGAGGGACAGAGAGAGAGGGAGACACAGAATCCGAAGCAGGCTCCATGCTCTGAGCTGTAAGCAGAGAGCCCAACGTGGGGCTCAAACCCACAAACTGTGAGATCATGGCCTGAGCCGAGGTTGGATGTTTAACTGACTGAGCCACCCAGGTGCCTCTATGGCTTCTAATATTTTTATTAGTGGTGCTATTTTCAGAATTCTTAAACATTAATGGTCTATCAATAGCTTCCCCTTTTTGTGTGTTTTTAGAGCATTTTTAGTACTCCAAAATCGGAAAGCTTCTTTTTTTTTATATTTTCAACTGACGGTTGTACAGTTTTGATTTTCATATTCAGGTTCTTCATCCACCAAGAACTAATTTCCCCAAGGTGCATGTGAGGTCAAATTCTGTCCCATCATCTCTTCGCTCCAGCCATGGGTGTCCACTCTTGCCAGCATAGCATCATTTATTGGCCAGTAAATTCCTCCTCATTGATCTTTAATGCAGTCTCTGCCAAGGTCAGGTTTCTCTGCCACCTATGCACTGTGGCTCGTCTCTTCCAGTGGTCTCTTTGGATGTCTGGGCCCATAAAATACTGAGTTAATCATTAATTATTAGCTAAGTGATACAACTAAATATCTGGTAGGGCATAACCCCCCACCTGTTTTCACTGTGGTCCTTTTCTTTTTTTTTTATTTCTTTTCTTTTTTTTATTAAAATTTTTTTTAATGTTTATCTTTGAAGGAAAGAGAGACAGAGCGTGAGTGGGGGAGGGGCTGAGAGAGAGGGAGACACAGAATCTGAAACAGACTCCAGGCTCTGAGCTGTCAACACAGAGCCTGACAGGAGGCTCGAACCCACAAAGTGCGAGATCATGACCTGAGCTGAAGTTGGTCGCCCAACTGGTGAGCCACCCAGGCACCCCAACTGTGGTCCTTTTCTATATTGATTTGAAAATCTGATTGTGAATATATGATTTTGCCAAGTTACATGTAGACTTGTTGGGATTTTTATTAGAATTGTGCTTAATGTATAGATTGACTATGTTTTTTTTTAGAAAAAAATTTAAGCCTCATCTAATATACCGTATGCTAACGTGGATTTCAGATGGAGCTAATAGTTAATTCTTTTATCAACACTAAAGAAAAATAATAACCAACCTCTCATTATTAAAAACAAAGGAAGACGGGACGCCTGGGTGGCTCAGTTGGTTGAGCATCCGACTTCGGCTCAGGTCATGATCTCGCAGTTTGTGAGTTCGAACCCCTCATCGGGCTCTGTGCTGACAGGTCAGAGCCTGGAGCCTGCTTTGGATTCTGTGTCTCCCTCTGTCTGCCCCTTCCACGCTCATGGTCTGACTGTCTCTGTCTCCCAAAAATGAATAAACATTAAAAAAAAAATTAAAAACAAAGCAAGACAAAAACAGAAAAGCAAACAAAAAATAGAGAAAATATTTATCAAATCTTTGGAAAAGACAAGAGTGTAACTGTAAACGTTCTGGGAAAACAATCCCCCGAGACAAATTTATGGATTTGATCAAAAAAATTGAATCCTGAAGTAGAAACATTGCTTTCAGCGACATGGCAAATGTTCATCTTTCCTATAAAAAGAATTCATCTAAACTGATAATGAAGCAGATAAAGAACACAGTTATAAATTATCCCATATTTTAGTAAACATAAAAAAATATTTGCATTCATTGACAGTCAAAGAAGCATTAAATGAAGACAATGGTGAAAGATGTATTTATCCATTGAAATAGGATATTGTTGGTGTGGACGTAGGATTTTTGTCAGTTCCATACACTGCTGCTAGAAGTCTAAATTTCTGACCATTTTTTTTTATGTTTATTCATTTTTGAGAGAGACAGAGTGCGAGCCGGGGAGGGACAGAGAGAGAGGGAGACACAGAATCCAAAGCAGGTTCCAGGCTCTGAGCTGTCAGCACAGAATATGATGTAGGGCTTATACTCACGAATTGTGAGATCATGACTTGAGCTGAACTCGGACGCTTAACCAACTGAGCCACCCAGGTGCCCCTAAATTTCTAACTTTTAAGCAAAACGATTTGGCAGTAAGTCTTAGATACATTAAACTTTTTCATATTTTCTGATCCCGTAATTCTACTTTGGGAAATTTATACTAAGGTGGTAATCAAAAATGTGCAAAAATACATAAAAAGATAACCCTTGCGAGTTCTTTTTTAAAGTAAAATTTCAGGAGCAATTTAAGTATCCAGCTGCAGAAGGGTTAACTAAAAGTTAGTGAATATATTCTGTGTACATAGTGAATATATATACTAAGTAAATAGTGTTGTACTTAGTATATATATTTTCTCTTATATACACATATACATACATAAGAATATATACTTATGTAGATCAGTACATGAGTAAGTATTCATGATGAGTTTGTAGCTGGGGCCCAGAGGTGCTTGCACCTGGTTCTGGTGGTCCCAGACAGACCAGGTTTGGCCACTTGCGACTGATAGAGTCCAAAGGCAGAGAGAGGAGTGGTGGAGAAAAAAGAAAGGAATTTCTTTCAGTAAGGCCAATACGGGGAAGACAGCGGACTAGTATCTCGAAGAGTTTCCAAAGTGCTGAAAATACGTCTAGGTTTATGTAAGGAAAAGGTGGGACAAGGGTCAGTGATTATGTGCAGGTGGGCGGTGAAGGTCAGGTCCATCATTGTCCTGGAGTCCATCACATGGGGTCTTGCTGGCTCAGGGCATTCCTTGTTGCTTGAGGGGTACTTTCGGTTCCCATCTTGGGATGCTTTGCCTGCAGGGTCTTTTGCCTGAGTTCAGAGATAAGCTGGAAAGAAGAACTGAATCAATTAGAAAGTTTGAAGTAAAAAGGGAAGTACTCAAAGACTTCTTTCAATTTTATTAAGAATGACTAATACTCATAAAGTTAATTGGAAAAGAATAGAAAATTAGAATAAATTGACTTTACAAATTAAGGCAAACATCTTGACAAAATAAAGTAGCAGTCCTAATTTTCCTATAGTTGATTTACTTTTTATTTTATTTTCTCTTGGTGTCAGTGTGAGTTCCTTCTAACTTACTGCTGCCCTAGACTATTGTGGGACAGTTTAATTGGCTTTATGGCTACCACGGACATATGGATTCGACAGGAAATACCACTGCCATTTTTAGGATGAAAAAATAAAAACGTCTTATAATTTTTTTTTTACTTAAACTAAATTTCATGTAAACACACACGCAAATCACCACTAGGCCACCACAGTCAGAATCTCCTGTTGATGTATTAATACTTTGCCACATTTTTAAATTTCAGCTCATCCTAATGTCCAAAAGGTGGTGCTAGAATCATCTGCGTCCGATATTCCTGTTCTGTCTCCTCGTACTTCGGAAATTTCAATTCCTGCTGATCTGGATAAAACCATAACAGAACTAGCTGACTGGCTGGTCCTGATCGACCAGATGTTGAAATCCAACATTGTCACTGTCGGGGATGTAGAAGAGATCAATAAGACAGTTTCCCGAATGAAAGTAAGTACATAATGTAAAGGCTTGTCATGGAAATACCACACACAGAAGCAGACAAGATCTGTTTGGAGCTCCTTTGTTTGTCCTAAACCCTGGGAGAACGAGCTTTAAAAAACTCTCTCTCTGTCAAACAGCCATGCTGTTTGGCTAGCTCCAAAGAGAAAATTGTTTCTTGCATTTTTAGTGTTTTTGTAAGATGAGGTTTACCAACTTGAAGTGTAGACTCAGTGTATTTTATTTGTATTTAAATTTTTTTTTAATATTTATTTTGAAAGGGAGAGAGAGAGAGAGAGAGAGTGCACATGTACTCATGGAAGCATGTGGGGAAAGGGCAGAGAGAGAGAGAGAGAGAGAGAGAGAGAGAATTCCAAGCAGGTTCTGCACTGTCAGTCCAGAGCCCCATGTGGGGCTCAATCTCACAAACTGTGAGATCATAATCTGAGCCAAAATCAAGAGTTGGACGCTTAACTGACTGAGCCACGCAGCCACGCCTAGACTCAGTGTATTTTAAAATCTAAAACTGATACCTTAAAGGGAGACACATCAATACAAATGCAAACTAGTGTTAGATTTAATGCCTACTGTGATGTAGGATATTTTCCTAAAGCCCCTTTTTACTTTATATTTTGTAATGAGCTTCTGTGTTTAATTGCTGACTTCAGAAGTGAGAATCTCATGCCTAGAAATTTGTTACCATGCATACACCATCTAACATAAATTTTCAGTATTCATAGTGTGCTAGTTTCTGGGCTGTGTGTTATATAGGGATACTGAAAAGGACATACCAGGTAGAAATTGGCAATGTACCATAAAATAATAACAATAGCTATTGCTAACTTTTATTAGGTGCTTAAAATGTGCTGGGCAGTTTAGGAAGTATTTCACATGTATCATCTCCTTCACTTTTTTAACAGTCTTTTGAGGTAGGTATTGATTTTATCCCCAGACTACAAATATGTCCAAAGTGAGGCGGAGGCACTGGGTACACGTAAGTAGAGACGTTGCTCCAGCAAGGCAGAATCTGATAGAAGCCATAGCATAGCTATAAGCCACCTGTTAGGGGAGCCAGGATGAGGAAGGAGATTACTTCACAATGGTGGAAAGCGTACTGTGTGGGATTTTGACATCTGGACATAAAGTAAATGGCATTCCTGATACAGGGAACAGAGTGAATAAGGACATGAGGTAGGGGAGCGTGAGGGACATTGGGTCAACATTGGTGCAGGAAAGAAGTGTAGTGGGCGGTCAGATAGCAAAGGCAGGTTCAAGTTCACTTTGGGAGCGAGCTCCTAGACCGTGCAAAGCCCGTTGGGCTTTTGGTCTGTGAGCAGTTCTTTTTACCCCTTTTCTTTTTCTTTTTTAATTGTGGCTGAGGACTGATGATAATAGAGTGCTGCTTTGGTAAGAAGACTGGGATGCTTCTTAGTGCTTAGGATAAATTGGAGGCAAGAGATACTTAAAGCAACCACAAGAGCCCTTTCCGAGTGGCTAAGATGATGCTATTGCAATTAATGGAAATAAGGAATAGAAGAAATGGAACGTGGATGAGGGTTTGATTGATTTAGTTTCAGATATGTTGTGTTGAGAGGTTCTTAGGCCAATTAGAAGGAAATAATCAGCATTCATTGAAATGTTTCTCTGGGATTCAGGATTAGAAGTTGTGCATAATCCATTTCAAGATAATATTTGACACTATCAGGCTAATTGAAATCTGAAAAATTAGTGAATTTATAAAGAGGAAGAGCTGGGAGAGAATCTTTGCCACACTATTTGTGGTTACTGGAAATTGTGTTTTCTAATCTTTATGGCTTTTTATTAGTTCTATGTTGGGAACACTATATTCCTCATATTTTAAACCTTTTGCCCCTATTTATCAGTACTGAGATAAATCCCCTGCAGCAGCATTTTTCACGTCTGTATGCATTTAATTCGCAGTTATCCCAATAGCCTTTTTTTACTGTCTCACCCCAGCCCTGCAGGTGACATTAGTTTATATTCATATCTGATGTAGGACAGATATGCAGGTATCATCAGCAGAAGTCCCTGCTAATGTTTTCAGACCATATTTTTTTCATAGGGATTTTCTTCACTGAATCTGCTCAGACTTCATACAGCTGAGCTGTACGATTTTTATTATTTCTTTTTGTGAAGACTACAACACAGACAGAGAGTTAAGTGCTTTGCCAAGCGACCTGGATGATAAGTGGCAGAGCTGAGATTGAAACCCAGGACCCTTGCCTTCCAACCTCTCTTTCTCTGCTAGACTGCTGATGCCTGGCAGTTGGAGGAAAAGGACGATTCTGATGTCAGCACGCTGGTTTTGCTTTGTTAGTAGTGCTCTTATGGTACGGCTTATGACCTATCTTAATAATCATGCGTTCTTAACAGATCACGAAGGCTGACTTAGAGCAACGCCATCCTCAGCTCGATTGTGTTTTTACACTGGCACAGAATTTGAAAAATAAAGCTTCTAGTTCAGATGTGAGAACAGCAATCACAGAAAAATGTAAGTTTTTTTTTTAAATGATATATTACCCACTTTCCCTGAAAATGGTAACACACACACGTACACATTTTCATAGATTATTTACCCAGAAATTAATATTATTTGATATTTGATAGTATCTATTAATAATTATAGTTTTGCTTCCATTTTTATTTTTTGTGAACATCATTATGATTCCCTTATGAATTCCTTAAAGTGTTAACCTTATCAATGTTCTAAACATTTATTTCTTAATGTTTATTTATTTTGAGAGAGAGAGAGAGAGAGCAGGGGAGGGGCAGAGAGAGAGGGAGAGAGAGGATCGCAAGCGGGCTTTGTGCTGTCAGTGCAGAGCCCATGTGGGGCTCGAACTCATGAAGCATGAGATCATGACCTGAGCCGAAATCAAGAGTCAGACACTTAACCGACCGAGCCGCCCAGGCACCCCTAACCTTATTACTTTTAATTACTGGCACATTGGATTTTGTTCCTTTTATAAGTTAGGATTTCTTTTAAAGGAATCAAAAAAGAAAAGTTAGAGAAAACCATCAGAATGCAAAACCATGCTTTCATTATAATTTATTTAGTAAAACCAGATCTTGCTTTGTCTCTTTAACTCCCCTTCTTCAAATTCATTCCAAAAAGAATTTATTGAGCAACTACCATGTACCTGTGGGCCGGATACTAATTTGGGAATAATTTAGTTAAAAGCAAAATAAAACAAAACAAAAAAATAAACATACAAACACCACAGCAAAGATCCCTGTTTCATTTGCTTTCTGGCTTAAAATAAGCATCTGTGAAATCTGTAGAGCATATAAAACAGTCTAAATTCTCAAGAATGTCATGTAGGGATAGTCACTGTCTGCTTTCATCATCCCCTCTCCCATACCGCCTTCCACCCACTGTAACTATTCCATATTGTAGATATTCTTTAAAACATCCTGGAAGTTCCTAGTCTCCTTGCCTTTATTCACATTATTATTATTTTTTTTTTCCTCTCGGCCTTTTCTTCCCCAGTGAAATTCTATGCAGCAGCTAAAATGTCACCCCCTATGTGATGTCTTCCCTACCCTCTAGTAGTCCCTGGAGAACTGTATTTTCTATCTTTAGTTTCTGCTGTGGCCTTTTGCCTGATAATGTCCTTGTAGATCTCACAATTATTTTAATTCTCTCTCCTTTCCATAGACAGTAAATATTCATCTTTCTGGCCCTGGGCCTCCTACAGTGTTCAATACAAAGTAAGGACTTCATAAATATTTGGGGCAGAACATAAACTGAAAGTTACTTTATTACCTTGTCTAATATTTTCTGAGGCAAAGCAAGTCAACGCTTCCTCCCATGAAAAGTGTGTTTTGATTTCAAAATAAACGTGGCTGCGGCAACATTAGTGGAACAGAGGAGTTAGCAGAGAACTTTGTCACAGTGTTGGTTTATTTTTACTGCATAAGCCATTTTCTTTCTTTCTCCATGTTTTTTTTTTTTTTTCTTTTTTTTCCCAATTGATGGATTGCTCGGGTCTCTGTTGAAACTCTGGAGTGATCTTGTTTCCTATCACGTGGCAGGAGAGCTTCTCTGCCTCAGTGACCCCAAACTATTTACAAAGTCTTCTCCATTTTGTTTTATCCACATCTTATGTTTCCCCCACCCCCTCCTATTTGTCCACTGTTTCTTTTAAGGTTGTTTGACAAGACTTTTCTCTTTCTGAGTAGCTTCCCTTTCTAATTTAACTCCCTCTCTTTGTTTTTTTCTCCTTTTTTTTTATTTGCATAGAGCCTACATGATCTTTGTCATTATTCATTCTATGGAAAAAAAAAAGCTCAGTAGGAGTGTACTGCCTATAATAACCTGCTTTTAACACTTATTCACAAAGAATAGAACAATTTGCTTAATGATAAACCTGTGATATTTGCTGTCACTTGATGTCTTTCATGTTATTTGTTCACTATTAAAGGATTCTATTAGTAATAGAGTTGATCGTAAGTACTTTATGTAACTTTTTAACTGACAAGTAGAACATTATGATGAATTTGTTCTCTCTTGAAGTAAAAAACTTAGGCAATTTATTTAAACTGTTAAAGAAGACAGCTTAAAACAGATAATTTCATTGAACAATTTTTAGAAATTATTAAACGTAAGTATAATTTCCAGTTTTCTGAACACTATTAAAAATGATAGCTCTTATGGCTTGCTGTAACCCTGTTATCCCAAGAAATTTTACCAGAAGGTCCCATTATGCCTTAACTGCAATATTATTTTGTGGTTAAGCTCTTGTAGGCCTGGTATTTAACCAGAGTGCTCTGCACTCTGTGTGACATCCAAAGCATCTTCTAGACATTTTTGATGTCCCACCTACTTACGATCAATGGGTTGTTGAAGTTATTCGAAGCTACTGTTTACTAGTGCCTCAGTTCAAGGTCATGAACTACCCATAAAGTAATTCATCAAAAGTTTGTTTCATTAGATCTCTCTTTCCTTCGTCCCTTGTTAAAAATGAGAAGAGGAGAGAGGGTAGGGGAGAAAAAGGGTGGAGAACAGAGGAGAAAAAGAAATAGAAAGAGATATTAAAAAAGAAAGAGGACAAGATCTAGTGTCAATTTTTTTATGGTAAAGAGCTACTGGGGACATAGAACTTGAATCTAATTTGCTCTTGGTGTTTTTCTTGAACATATAAAAGTACTTTCTTTCATGCTACAGTAAAACAAATATGAAAAGTATTCTTAAATAGATTATTTCCTTTCAAAATCCTGACAGCCTTAGAGCATCTCCTTTGAAGATGACAAGTGACTACATCTGTGTCTTACAGTTCTGTCATAGAGTATTGTTAAACTCTACCTTTATTAAACCAGATTCTGTGAATATAAATTAGATAGGAATTTACTTTCTTTAAAATTTTTGGTTTATCCATTTAAAATAGTTGTTATTTTTATTGTGAGCTATTTCAGTGCATTAAAAATAGAATTTATTTATTTTATTTATTTTTAAACAAAATTTTTTAATGTTTTTATTTATTCTTTTTTTATTTAAAAAAATTTTTTTAATGTTTATTTATTTTTGAGACAGAAACAGAGCATGAATGGGGGGAGGGCCAGAGAGAGACGGAGACACAGATTCAGAAGCAGCCTCCAGGTTCTGAGCTGTCAGCACAGAGCCCGATGCAGGGCTTGAACTCATGGACTGCAAGATCACGACCTGAGCCAAAGTCGGACGCTTAACCGACTGAGCCACCCAGGCGCCCCTGTTTTTATTTATTCTTGAGAGAGAGAGAGAGAGAGAGAGAGACAGAGCGTGAGCAAGGAAGGGGCAGAGAGGTAGACGCAGAATCCAAAGCAGGCTCCACGCTCTGAGCTATCAGCTCAGAGCCCAACGTGGGGCTCGAACTCACAAGCCATGAGATCATGACCTGAGCTGAAGTTGGACGTTCAACCAACTGAACCACCCAGGCACCCCATTTAAAATAGAATTTAGAGGGGCACCAGTCCGTTAAGCGTCCAACTCTTGATTTTGGCTCAGGTCATGATCTCACAGTTTGTGAGTTAGAGCCCTTCATCGGGCTCTGAGCTGACAGAGTGGAGCCTGCTTGGGATTCCCTCTGTCTGCCCCTCCCCAGCTGTCTTTCTCTCTCTCTCTCTCTCTCTCAAAATAAATTTAGAAAAAGATTTAAAAATAAGTAAGTAATTAAATAAATAAATAAAATAGAATTTAGGGGCATCTGGGTGCCTCAGTCGGTTAAGTGTCTGACTCTTGATATTGGTTCAGGTCATGATCTCATGGTTCATGGGATTGAGCCCTACATTGGGCTCTGTGCTGACAGTGTGGAGCCTGCTTGGAATTCTCTCTCTCTCTCTCTCTCTCTCTCTCTCTCTCTCTCTGCCCCACCCTCACTCTCTCTGTCTCTCTCAAAAATAAATAAATAAACTCAAAAAAATTCCCCTAAGATGTATGTACCAATTTGCCTTCTTTTTCTTTTCTATTTATAACCTTACTTATGATAGACTTGGTATCAGGTATTTTTCCCCTTTACTGAAAGTTACTTTCTGGGATTATTTTTATAATGTCTCCTCCAGTGGAAAAGGTCAAGAACCAGTGGGATAGCACTCAGCATGGTGTCGAGTTAAGACAGCAGCAGCTGGAGGACATGATTATCGACAGTCTTCAGTGGGATGATCACAGGGAAGAAACCGAGGAGCTCATGAGAAAATATGAGGCTCGACTCTACATTCTCCAACAAGCTCGAAGGGATCCACTCATCAAGCAAATTTCTGATAATCAAGTAAGACTCATAGATTTTTTTTTTTTTTTGCATTATCAGTTTGTTGGATGCACTTTTTTGTTCCATCATGAACTGTAATTTTGGGGACCCTTGTCATGATGTTTTCACAAGTGCTTAGAATATACATCTAAATTTATATTAAAAAATTTGACCAGGAAGGTTTTTGAAAAAAATTGGAAGGCATAACAGATAGAAATGTACCTGTATGCCAGATTTATCCCTCACTGATTCTATGCAAACGGAACAAAACCATGAACCAGCATCTAGAAAGATAGGAACCCCCCTCCTTTTACCCCCTTCCATGTCTACCCTGAAGGTTATTTTTATTTATGAAATTCTCTGAGATCTTCATTTGAGGCTACCATAGTGACCAAATCAGGTAACGAGTGTAGTTTCTTTCAGTACCTTTATAACCAACTGTTTTATCTATATCATAAGAATAGGTGACTTTTTGTGATTGGTTTGAATATAAAGTTGACAACATCGAACATTAATGGTATTTTTAAAGTGCTATTTTGTATTCTCTCTATAATTATAGAAAATATTTGGGGCACCTGGGTAGCTCAGTGTGTTAAGTGTCCACCTCTTGGTTTTGGTTCAGGTCATGATTTCACTGTTTGTGAGGTCAAGCCCTGCATCAGACTCTGCACTGATAGCCTGGAACCTGCTTGGGATTCTCTCTCTCCCTCTCTCTGCCCCTCCCCCCACTCACTCCTACTCCCTCTCTCTCTCAAAAATAAGTAAATAAACATTTTTAAAAAAGAAAATATTCTTGGATTGGGGGTTATAGGTGTTAGGTTATATTTTGGTATAACGTTTCTTTGCCCTTCAGGTAACTTAAGATGACAGTGTACATTTGTGAAGAATATAATAAAGATATAATAAAGAATATGTGGGAAAGAAAATATAAAACCTGAGAACATGTATTTATTCTTCACACTTGTAGACTTTCCACAGTTACAATTTAGAAGTCAAGTGGCCGGGTGTCCTGATTTTGTGGATTGTTTTGTGTGTTTATGATATCTGCAGATTGTTTTAATTAAATGACTCCAGTATAATAGTCAGCAAAGCTGACTGAAATAAAAAATGATACCAATGCTTCAATCAGCAGATATTAAAAATATTCCTTTCTAAACAATAGTGTGGCTCTTTTCTGCTTCAACTTTAGGGTGATTTTTTTTGCCAGTTGCTATAAAAAGCATTATAGGAACATTCCTCTGTCATTTGGATTTCATGGGGAGTATCTAGGTCCGGGGGTTCTGAGAGGTGGAAACCCAGTGCATGTGGACACACTCAGCATCCGTGTAGTTATTTAAGCAACTCTCAGTAAACCTCGCTTGACTCCTTGATCCACCCAAGCAGTTAACTTTGTCAACACACAGAGTGATCCAGGGGCACAGAAGACTTCCATGTTGTTGGCCCTTTTCATTTCTGCCAGTATGTAGAAGAACTCTATAGTAAGTTTATTCCTGTATGATTCACGTTGCTATAAGGATCAGGTATATAGCAGAACAAATGGAAAAGATAAATGGTTTGAGGAAGTAAAATATCTCAGAGAAGAAAAAAAGAGTCTTGTAATATCATCTGCTATGTACTTGATCATTTCCTAGACATTTGCCTTTTCACTTCCAGAATTACTTTTTTTTTTTTTCAACGTTTATTTATTTTTGGGACAGAGAGAGACAGAGCATGAACGGGGGAGGGGCAGAGAGAGAGGGAGACACAGAATCGGAAACAGGCTCCAGGCTCTGAGCCATCAGCCCAGAGCCCGACGCGGGGCTCGAACTCACAGACCGCGAGATCGTGACCTGGCTGAAGTTGGACGCTTAACCGACTGCGCCACCCAGGCGCCCCTAGACTTACTTTTAATTAAGCTTATGTTCAAGAGTTCGTCTCATAATTTGCTTTTTTCTTTTGATATTTGTGTCTAAAACATGTCAAAACCTACGGGGAGGATGAGTGTTTAGGTCATACTAGTTACCGAGTGACCAAGGCTAATCATTACACCTACAATTACACCTTAGATATTGCTTCAAGAACTGGATCCTGGCGATGGTATTGTAATGGCGTTCGATAATGTCCTGCAGAAGCTGCTGGAGGAATATGGTAGTGATGACACCAGGAATGTGAAGGAAACCACCGAGTACTTAAAAACATCATGGATCAACCTCAAACAAAGGTAACACTAAGGGCCTGGCAGGTAAATGCATGTAGAGGTGAGAATTTAGTTGCTTTGGCTTTCTCATGGAAACATGCCAAATATGGGACTACTAGAAGTAGATCTTATTACTTTTAACAAATTTTTGTACTGTGCCGAGTTACTATTTTCACACGTAGTACAGAAGGTATATTTATACATTATCTACTTGAATTTCTGCAATGGGGTTCTCCTTGAGTGAGGCTAAATGTTGCCATAGATCATTTTATGTGCTCTGATTTTCCTCGGCCTCCCAGCATTACCTGGAATACATCCTGTAGTACTCTGGTGGTAAGGACCAGTTCGGTATTTACAGATGCATTAGGGTAATATCACCCCTAATTGTAATTAAAATATTGCACTCTTTGGCCAGGTCATCCTCAGTTGAGGCTGAGAACACACGGATCCAACACCAGGCTTCTGAAACATGCTATGTATATTTAGGGCTTCAGCTAATCTATTTTCATTCCATTACTCTGTCAAGCCAGTATATTTGGAAGAATCTAAAATAGTATATGTGTTTATAAGAGAGATTTTCCTGTCAGTTGAACACCTAGGGTCTGAGGAACTGTAAGCAGTGGTTAGAGTCTCTTTAAGATAGCATACTTATATTGATCATCAGGAAAAAGCGTTTACTTCCTGCATGGTACTGGGAATGCCTGTGTCTAATAAAATTAGGCTCTCACACACATCTTTATATATTCAAATACAACCAACTGCCTGAAAGCTAATTTGTATCAAAACACATTTTATTTTGCAGTGAGTAAAATGGATGATATTAGAACACCTTATGATACAAGTTATTGGTAATAAAGTATGTCCAAGCATTTAATAACAGTTTGACGTGGAGGTGTTTTATGCATTTTTACAATGTCATTTTTGGAGTCTTCAAAGTAGATTTTTAGGAAACTCAAAGTAAAGAATTGAAAGCCAGTATATGAGTGTGAATATATATGTTGCTACACATACCTAGGATTCTGGAGGAAATAAGACTAAGATAGCAGATACAAAACTTCAGAGTAGTTAAAGCCGAAGATAGCTATAACGCTGCCCTTTCTAGCATTTTAGTACATCTGTTGTCTTTTGTTGTAATTGGTTACTTGGATGTAGTAAGGATCCCAAAAGTAGGGCAGGGAAGAGGGTGAATTAAAAACAACTATAGGATAAATAAGTCCTGGGGACTGCATGGCATCCATAGTTAACCATACTGTATATTCAAATATTATTCGAATGTATATTCGAATGTTATGTATGTTCGAATATTACCAAGTAGGTTTTAAGAGTTCTCAGCACAAGAACAAAAAAATGTGTAACCCTGTGTGGTGATAGATGTTAATTAAATTTACTGTGTTAATCATTTTGCAATATATACTTGCATCAAATTACTATGGTTTATACCTTAGGGCGCTTTCCTAAAACTAACGCAATATGATATGTCAATTATATCTCAATTTAAAAACCCAGCTTTAACACTAAGATAGTCCTTAAGCATACTTTATCTGTGTGTCTCCAAAAATCCATATGTAAGAATTATGACTTTGTTTTTGTTGTAAACGATACCAAAAACACTGATCACTTAGGAATGTGAAGCCTGCTTTATTTAGCACCTCCGATTCTTTTTTTTTTTTTTTTTTGCTTTTACTTTGTAAATATTTTAAGACAGCCTACAGCAGTAGTTAGATTAGATGGAAGAGGCAATTAAAAATGAATTATATTCCAAGGTGATCTTTCATTTATCAGAGCTAAGACAAGCACAGCGTTCCAATTTTATGGAAGTTACAAGTCATTGTCCTTATTGTATTTTCTTACTGCATTTTGGAGGGAAATACATCAACATTAATATTTAGACACGATTTAGGTATATTACTATCTATAAAGCAGGGAAAATACAACAAAACTGTAGCTCACAGGATCCTTTCCTGAATGACAGCTGGGGTTTCTATGTATTTCTAGAATTTTCCCTTCTAAACAGTGACACTTACAGTTTTTAACTGTTTTAATTGGAGGCCTTTCTAGAATATACAAATCTTTCCTTGCCTTAAACAAAATATATAAACTTACAACAAACATTTAAAAAAAATCCTTGGCGTTCTTACTGTGATAGGTAGAATTAAAGAACTTTAAGGGCTGTATACAATCTTACAGTTCATTTAAGCCAGTGTTTCTCGATGTTTTTATATTATCAACTCTCAGAGAGCCTTGTGAGATCCCCACTCCCATGAAATTTTAATACCATGGGTATACTGTATATCTTTCTGTACTTTATAGTTGTGCTTTATACATAAAAAGGGTACATTTTTCCACTCCCCTCCCTGCCCCTGCCCCACCAAAGAACCACTTTTCACCTCCACTGAGAATGTGTGGTCCAGTGTAATGCTCTCAGGCTCTGAGAAGTTAAATGACATGTTCAAAGTCACATGGCAGAGCCAAGATGATAATTTTCTATACTAAGGTATGATAATGTTCTTCATGCTCTGAGTTCTGAAGAGTTGGTAGTAAATTTATTCAGGCTACTGTACTTTGTAAGATCTTCTGCTTTATTTTTAGTGTATAAATTTTATTGGGTGTCTTCCCATTGTCAGGATCTGTGCTAATCTGTTCACATGCATTATTTTATTTAATCTGCAAGCCACAGGAGACAGGCTGCGTTTTCATCAATGCCATGTCGATGAATAGACTGAAGCAGAGGAAAGTTAAGGAACACCCGAGATCACACAGCTCTTAAAAGCAGAACTGAGACTGGTATCCAGACCTTTTTGACTGTGCAGTCAGGCTTACCTTCTTTAAGAATAATTTTGTTCTTCTTCCTTGTTATAGGAATGTCAGCTATTGCTGTGACTGCTCTGTGTACCCGCCTCTCGGATCTGTCTGTGATTCCACTTACTGTTTCTTATCTGTGTTGAGTTTAGAAACCAGATCTGATTAACGATACAGGGGCCTCTGCCGATGAATAATGTAACACTCTCCAGTATGTGGCCATTGTGCCCTCTGCAGTGGTCGCTGAGAGGGTTTATACAAGGGCTCTCCTCTTATCTCGAAGCCATACTCTGTATATGCGTCATTGTCAGCCAAATTCGGGGAGGGAGGTGAGGGGTTATTATACTTGCTCATGGAATACTGTCATTGTGGCATAATGTGTGAGGTTTAATATCAGCTTTCAAAGGAAATGTTTTGTGTGAATTGCAATTGGCCTAAGTAATTTGGCCATTCACAGTTATAGGGCCTCAGTCCCTTATCTACAATGCCAAAATGCAATATGCTCTGATAACGGAAAGCTTTGAATTGACATGAGGCTGTTTATTATAGCCTTTATTTGTCCTGCTTAGTATAAATAGCCTTGTTCCTAGCTGCAGAAATATTAATGTGTTTGCTGCCTCAGACCCTACTTGGGGGTAATATGTCATACAGATACATTCATAATAATAATTTTTTATTGTACAGAAAATTCTTAATTCTGAAACACAGCTAGCTCCCACTATGTTGGATTCTGCAAACAACAGGCCTGTTTCTAATGTCTTTAACTAACGGACATGGATTGATCATTGCTCTTTTCATCTGTGAAATTGTTTTCCTCTTGTATCTCTTAATGGCAATTAACAAATTTTTTTTTTAGTGTAAGTTGAGATTATAGTGTGAGTTGAAATGTGCTCATAGTAACTTTTGAACTGTGGATGTCTGATTTGGGTCTGAAATGGTGTTTAGCCCTAGAGTGCCTATGTATATGTATATGTGTGTATATATATATATATATATATATATATATATATATATATGTATGTATATGTGTATGTATATGTACACATATACTTGCCTACATGCATACCCATACACACACCTAGTGATCTACGTTGAAATAGTGTAAAGGAAATGAGACAATATCCTTTTGTGCTATAAGGACCATCTTATACATCATTAATCACGATGTGCTGGGAAGATGGAAGATGCTGTGCAATGAGCCTACTCTCTTTGTGATCCATGAATATGCCATCAGTGAGGTTGGAGGTGGGACTGAGAGATTTGGAGAGGACCACAGGTAATGTCAGCATCTGGGTTGGGTGGGGCAGAGAGCTTCCTGGGGGAACTTTAGTATTGCTGGGCAGAGATGACTGCCTCTTTGTGGTTGGTCGTAATAAACGTAAAGGGAGGATAGCCCTGTTACCGTGTTCTTTAGCACTGCTCATGTACTCAGAGGCAAGTAGAAGGAATGCAGGTGGTACATAGGTTGCAGGGGAGAGGGAGGGGCTTGTAAAGTAGTGAGATGGAGATTGCTCTCAGTCCATAATCACGGGTAAGATGTCTCTTTCGCTGGGTGATACAGCCCCCACTAGAGCCTGTGGCTCAGCAGGCAGATCTTAAATTGAATTTCAGACACTACTTACCTGTTGAGGTAGGGAGCAACCCTTTTAACCAGTATGCAGTGACCATGGGCCTGGAGGTCATTATATGAACATAATGGGTAAATGCCTTGTGCTTTGAAAGAGTAAGGTTTTGCCTGGAAGATGAGAGAAACAGTATTTTCCTGGAAGTGGCAATGGAAAGCAAGGAAGAGGACCCTTATTCCAATTACTCACCCTGAAGCATATAGGATCTGTGAGGAGAAAGAAAAAAATGCCATTAAAATTTTCCAGAGGAACTGATGTTCCTAAGGAAGCCAATTTCCCTTAAGATGAAGGGGTTGATCTGTGGTCTGCTGATCATAGAAGAGATTTCTGGATGTAATAGAAGAAGGGTTTTGGGGGTGAGTTGGGGTTGACTGGGGAAGGTGCAGAGTAGTATTGGAGTTAAGTCCTATATTGGCTGGGTAATGAAGACTGGATATTTGGTAGTGATTTAGCTAAAAGGGAAACAGGATGTGGTGATATAAATTCTGTCACAGAAATAGTTCTTTGGTCTTAGCTATTTACTTGCTGGCTGCAGCAGCCCTAGGGAGAGCAACTCCTTTGGGTTGTACAAGGTCAATGGCAGGCATCATCGAGTGGGGGTGGGGCCAGTGGGGGCTCCTTTCTTGAGCTTCCCAATTGGTATGGCATTAGCAGCTTAGAATAGTCTCCTTAAATCCCATGGAGTGAATATTTCAATGCTTGATGATGACCCAATCTCTGTGTAACAAAGACTGGTCACCAAAAGACAATAGATTGTGGGGTATGTCTGTAGAGACTAATTCTTCATTAAATCAACTGCATTTCCCCAAAGTGTGCTTTAATACATTTTTTAGCGAAATGTTATTTTATTTACCAAAGAACAAAATTACCTTATGAAAGTATCCATTGAAAAGCTTAAAGAATTGTTTCATTGTAAGTTTTCTACATGCCACTCAAACTACTGTTGCCACTATTTTCCTCTCAAAGGAGATAAATATATTTAAATCTCATGTAACTGTAAAGGTCACTTTTTAAGTATAGCAGAACTTAGCAACACATACCTGTGGGTTTCTTAAGGTATTCTTTTCCATTAAAGTAAAAAAAAAAAAAAGAGACATATTTAGTTGTATTCACTCTTTTGACCCAATTATAACCACATGTACACTTGATTAAATAATATGTCTTGTAGCTTAATTTATCAAAGTATTGTTTAACGTCTTTAAAGTAACATTTGAAAAGTCAGTTATATGGGTGGCCATGTTTTGTTAGGCTGCAAAATAACCATAAGCTATTTTGTAGAATATAGCTGCTTTTATAGCAGAAATCTCTTCCAAAAGCTGAGTTTACCTTTTAAAAATCCCAGTTCCCTTAAATATAAACTATTATAAATCTGTTACCCATGGATTCCTCAAATCTTTTATGAGAAGCTATTTATATGTTCAGTCTGCACCATTACTTGTCCCAAAGAATTCTATAGTCTGTTACTTCTGTTTGAAGTAAAAATTCTTGTTTCTGCTAAAGTTACCCTTCTAAACTTCAAATATTGTTATCTTTTAGGCTTTCAGGCTATCCTTTATTCTTTATAGGCTAAAAACTATTTTAAAAAAATTTAAAGATTTTAAAAAATTTTCTCTACCTTTGTCTAGTAGCCACAGTGTCCTAAACTTGAAATCCCCCCTGCCTTTTTTTTTTTCTCCTATAATAGTGCTCCTGCCCCTATATTCTCTCATTACACTTCTCAGAACCTCTTCTGGCTCTTCTGATCTTTTCTTAAGATGTAGCAAACCTGAACTGCCAGATATACACTCTTCACTGAGAATTGTAGACCAATGCCAGTTCAGTGCCGATGTGCTCTTCAGAACTTGCACATGAGTTCTTTCCAACCTTTTTGCTGCCTACACAACACTCATGTATCCTCGTCAGTTACATTTCATTTACATGCAGTGATTCTTGATGATGCTGGACTTGAAGCTAGGGATGGGGGCGAGAATGGAGAGTCTCTTCTATAATCTCTGTGATGGATTATGTAGTTTTAAAAGGACCCCTGGTCGGGCACCTGGGTGACTCAGTCAGTTAAATGTCTAACTCTTTTTTTTTTTTAACGTTTTATTTATTTTTGAGACAGGGAGAGACAGAGCATGAACAGGGGAGGGTCAGAGAGAGGGAGACACAGAATCTGAAACAGGCTCCAGGCTCTGAGCTGTCAGCACAGAGCCCGACGCGGGGCTCGAACTCACGGACCGCGAGATCATGACCTGAGCCGAAGTCGGCCGCTTAACCGACTGAGCCACCCAGGCACCCCAAATGTCTAACTCTTGATTTCAGTTCAGGTCACAATCTCAGGGTCATAGGAAGGAGTCCTGCATTGGGCTTTGTGCTGAGCATATAGCCTGCTTGGGATTCTTTCTCTCCCTCTCTCTGTTCCTCCCCCACGCATGTGCACATGTGCGTTCTCTGTCCCTCTCTCTCAAAATAAATAAAAATTAAAATAAAAGGACCTCTGGAGACTCTGAGATGGGTCCTTTCCTCATCTAGGTGAGGCAAATTACTTTAAAGGATAGAAAAAAAATTGGAGATATGAAGTGATTTATCCGAAGCCATATAGTTAGTGAATGTCAGAGGTGGTAGAATTAGTTGGTTTTCTGAGAGCAATGAACAAATGGCATTAAAGGTAATTTATTAACTTGTGTGATGAAGTGTGCATACATATTCCTGAGACTTTCATTTGAGCAATTATTTTGGCCTTATGATAGTATGATAAATCATGTGTAATTCCTTAAAAATGGATAAAAAGTTCTTGTAGTGTCCAGTATACCATACTTACCACTGGATCTCATTTTAAAAGAAGAACAAAATGGGTGATATGTTACCTTTGAGTTATATTCTATTTTAAATTGCATGTGAAATTATATTTAAAAATCAGACTATAAGTTAATGCACACTATGATTACAAGTTTTAAAATGTATATTTATTATAATAATATGAAGACAATTTGGACTGCTATAGAGTTTAGTTCCTAGTATGTTCATTATTTTTAATAATTGATTACATTCATGATAAAAAAAATCTGACACCCAGATATATGTGAGCTTGAAAAAATTCTCTGGGACATTTATGATTAAATTGCACATTTGCATGCTGTAAGCAAATTAATTTCCCAGTGTTTCACTAAATTCATATACAAGACTAGGGAAAATGTTATTTATTGAGTCTTTATTTTTATATTTCTTTAACTTTATTTTTTTTACTTTATTGATACATTTATGTATATATACCTCATTTTGTCCGTCAATTATTACAGGATGGGAGACATTATTTCTGTTTTTGTATTAATGTATTCAGTGCATACTGGAATTGCTACTGTGTGTAGGCCTTGGAGGTACCAGGTGTGCTGATGATCCAGAAGCTTCACACAGACAACAAAATAGTCACTTTTGGTCATGATTGGAGATGTGATAAGTGGCAGAATGTCTTCCCGGGTAGGGAGATTATCTTGGATCATCTGAGTGGACCCCGTTCTATGACATGCGTCTTCATGAAAGTAAAGATGGAGGAAGGGGTCAGGAGCCAAGGAATATGGGTGATCTCCAGCCAGAAGCTGGAAATGACAAGGAAACAGGACTATCTCTAGGGCCTTCACCAAGGAATGTGGCCTTGCTGACAACTTGATTTTAAGTCTGGGGCTCTCTATTTCAGAAACTACCTGACAGAACTGTGAGGTAATAAACTCAGGTGGCTCGAAGCCGTTGAGTTTGTGGAGATTTGTCATAGCAGAAAGGGCACACTAACAGCCAGGGTAAAGGACATCATGTGATTGTGTGGGACAAAGTGCCTGCACTTCATTGCAGGTGTCTGCACCAAGTTCTGGGGGGAGGGGAAGGTGACTGGAAATGGGGGTGGGGATGAAGGATATTTAAGGTAAAGAATGTAAACACTAAAGCTCTGGACCAAGGATTAGTGATTGGTTCATTTTTAAAGGGAAATAAATAAACCCATTGGATTCTCAGACATTTGCATCCTTTTTTCTAGGCTGGGCATTCTTAAGATTTAATAGAGCTAATCTATAATCTGTTTTTACATTAGCTGTTTGCCACATAACCTATTATGTACATGTGAATATTCTTCAAAATAAATGATAATGATTCTGTAAAATTAAAACATTTGACTTCATCAAATTTTATAGTCATTAATTTTACGTGAGTGTTAAGAGGTGCCTACTCATGGTCAACTAATTGCATGTGTGTACTCCTGTAATTTTTTGCTTTTTAGTACCTTTTTGGTACTGCCTTTATTTGGTTATTCGTAATAGTTTTTCTGTTGCTGTTTTATTTTTTATTTTTTTTAATTTATTTTTAAATTTTTTTTAACATTTATTTATTTTTGAGACAGAGAGAGACCGAGCATGAACGGGAGAGGGTCAGAGAGAGGGAGACACAGAATCCGAAACAGGCTCCAGGCTCTGAGCTGTCAGCACAGAACCCGACGTGGGGCTCGAACTCACGGACCGTGAGATCATGACCTGAGCCGAAGTCGGCCGCTTAACCAACTGAGCCACCCAGGCGCCCCTCTGTTGATGTTTTAAAAACTGGGTGGAAGATTAAACAACATCAGTACTGCCAACCACCCAAATTCTAGTGGGTAACTTCTAAAATTTAAAAAGTAATGAAATAGGGGCGCCTGGATGGCTCAGTCGGTTGAGCGTCCGACTTTGGCTCGGGTCGTGATCTCACAGCTCGTGGGTTCAAGGCCTGCATCAGGCTCTGTGCTGACGGCTCAGAGCCTGGAGCCTGCTTCGGATTCTGTGTCTCCCTCTCTCTCTACCCCTCCCCTGCTTACACTGTCTCTGTCTCTCTCTCAAAAATAAATGAACATTAAAAAAAATTTTTTTAATAAAAAGTAAAGAAATATATACATATGTTTTAAAAAATTAGAAGTACTTAAAGGTGTATTACAAAATATAGTGGTTCTCTCACTGTTCACCATGGTTCCTCCCCCCCCCCCCCCCCCCCCCCCCCCCCCCCAGGAGCAACTACTTTATCTTCTTTTGGCTTCTCCTTATGTCATTTATACATTTCCATATTCTAAATAAAATGAGTATACCATTATCTTCCAATACATTAATATTAGACATTGTCTATTGATATCCTATTCTGGTAAATACATAGGGCATAGCTTTCTCATGCCACTGTTCTCTTCCCTTCGTCATCATTGAATTTTTTTTCACTTTATTTTTATTGTGGTAAAATATGCATAACATAAAATTTGCCATCTTAACTATTTTTAAGTCTATAGTTCAGTGGTATTAAATATTCATGCCATTGTGCAGCCATCACCACTGACCATGCCCATAACTCTTTTCATCTTGCAGAGTGAAAACTCTGTGCTCATTAAACGATAACTCCCCATTCTTTCTTTCTCCCATTCCTGGCAACCACCATTTTACTTTCTGTTTAGATTTGACTATTCTAAGTACATCATGTAAGTGAAATTATACAGTATCTGTGTTTTTGTGACTAACTTATTTCACTTAGTATAATGTGCTGAAGGTTCATCCATGTTGTAGCATATGTCAGAATTTCTTTCCTTTTTAGGGCTTAATAATGTTCCCTTGTATGTATATATTACATTTTACTTATCCATACATCAGTTGATGGACACTTGGGTTGCTTCCACATTTTACTTATTGTGAATTATGCTGCTGTGAACATGGGGGGCAAATGTTTTCAAGATGCTGCTTTCAATTCTTCTGGGTGTATCCACAACAGCAGAATTGATAGATCATATGTTAATTCTATTTTCAATTTGTTGAGGAATCACCATACTGTTTTCCACAGTGGCTATATCATCTCATTGCTGAATTTTTATTTTTATTCTTAATTTTTTTTAAATTTTTTAAATGTTTATTTATTTTAAGAGAGAGAAAGAGAAAGAGAAAGAGAGAACACCCAAGTGGGGAAGAGGCAGAGAGAGAGGGAGCGAGAATCCCAAGCAGGCCGTGCACTGTCAGTGCAGATCCTGATGCGGGGCTTGAACCCATGAACTGTGAGATTGTGACCTGAGCCAAAACCAAGAGCCAGTTGCTTAACAGACTGAGCCACCCAAAGGCCCCTTAATGCTGAAGTTTTAGATAAACAGTTATTCTGTGTTGACACTGTTATGTGTGTCTAAACATCATCAACAGCCAAGCACTGAAGTTTATTATAATTTTTCTTCTTGTTTTTTTCATCTGAAATTAATAATTGCCTTGCTTTTATGTACTTAGGTTCCTTTGTACCTATTACTAATTCTTCCCACATTTGTCAATGACCTGACAGTATAATTTCTCACAAAGTCGATCATAGTAAGCGGTCTATTACTTCTAATATTTTTACTTAGAGACATTTCTTCTGTAGACATACTTTCTGGGCCATAATCCTGAGGATTTTCTGTGCTTTTCTCCTAGTTTGGAATTCCTATTTCATGGATCTAATGTGGGTTTGTCTTTTTTTGTGTGTGTGTGCGCGTGTTTTTCTTTTCTCTTTTGGGTATTTCCTTGTTTTGTCCGAATGTATCCTTTGTTAGTTCCATCTAGTTAAAACAAAAAAACATAGCCCTCATCTGACCCAATTCATTGGCTGTCTCTTTTGAGATCTCTTCTCACCATTAGCACGAAGGCCTGTTTGCTTCTCCCTCTCTTGGCTCCCCTGTTTTTTGCTTCTTATATATATATTTTTTTCCTGATTTACAATCTTGATTGTCCTTTTCCTATAAATACTTATTATAATACTGTTATAAGGACTCTGAGAAATATGGAGATATACAAGAGTCCTTCTGCCCATAGTGAGTCTACAGAACAGGAGGACAGAAAACAAATACATGTAATACAAAGTAAAATTTAAGTGTGTAACAAGATCACAATCCAAGGGCTTTTCCAGGATCCATGTTTTTTAAAGCTTTTTTTTTTTTTTTTTCCGAGAGAGCTGCGTTAGCAGGGGAGAGGGGTGGGTGTGGGAGGGGGAGGGAAGAAAAAGAGAGAGAGAGAGAGAGGGAGAGAGAATGTCTTAAACAGGCTCCACACTCAGCACACAGTTCATGGAGCTCAGTCCCACAATCCTGCACATGACCTGAGTTGAAATCAAGAGGCTGACACTCAACTGACTGAGCCACCCAGGGGCCCCCATGTGATTACTTTCTGGATAAAGAGGAGCAGTGACTTTTATGAACTTAAAGCAAGGAAATCTAATTGGGCTGGGATGTTCTGAAGAAGGTGGTCCTTACCCCTGAAAGAATTGACATGATTTTGATAAGTGGAGGTGGTTAGAAGGACATTTTTATGTGGATATGAAGTTTTTGGGTGGACACAGTATTAAGAATATCCTAGAACAATAGGAGCATACCATGTTGATCTGAAGAGAGTTTTGGAGAGAACTAGGGAGTAAGCTAGAAAAGTGAATTCGTGACAGATTGTGGAGGACATTGAGTTTCAGGAAAAGCAATTTGGGTTTATTCTAGGCAACCAAACACTACTGGAGACTGTTTAGTAGGTAAATGCTCAGATGAGGTTGATGACTTTCTAGAATGGCTTATGAATGGGAACATAAAGCTTTCGTGCCTGGCTTTTTTGACCTAGCAGAATGCATTTGAGATTCCATCCATGTTGTTGCATCTATCAGTTTATTGTTGAGTAGTATTCCATTGTATGCATACACCACAGTTTATCTATTTACCACCTGATGATATTTGGGTGATTACCTGTTCGGGGCCATTATGAATAAAGCTGCCTCAAAGATTTGGATATGGATTCTGTGTGAATATATGTTTTCATTTCTTTTGAGTAAATACTTGGGCATAGGATTGCTAGATTGTTCTTGAGTACCTGGTTAACTTTATTAAAAAAGCTGTCAAACTGTTTTTCGATGGCGGTACCATTTTGCACTCCCATTTGCAATGTATGAGTGTGGCAGTTACTCTACATTTTCCCCAGTACTTAGTATAATAATTTTCTAAAGCCATTCTAATGTCTCATTGTGGCTTGAATTTACATTTCTCTGATGAGTACTGATGATGAGTATGCGCTTATTTACCATCCATGTATCTTCTGTGATGGCCTGTTTAAATCTTTTACCCATTCATTTAAGAATTTGTTTATTGATGTGTGAAGATTGATGTTCATTGTAAAATCAAAGACTACAGAAAAGTACACACAGGAAAGTGAACCACCTTAAATCCCAGCACCTAGAAATAACTGTTTTAATATTAACATTACAGGCATTTATCCTTTTATCTAAATATACAGACAGTCCTGTATATAAGACAGATGGATGGATGCATGATGTATGGATAGATGAGTGGATGGGGTAGAAAATATATATAAATATAAATGAGATTATATTACACATACTGATTTTTTTTATTGTTATATAGTTCACATACCATGAAATTAACTCTTTTAAAGTGTACAACTCAGTGATTTTTAGCATATTCACTATGTTGTGCAACCACAACAATACTCTTAATTTCAGAACATTTTATCACCCCAAAGAGAAACACAATACCCATTAGCAGTCAATCCACATTGCCTTCTTCTCCAGTCCTAGGCAACAACTAATCTCTCTTCATTCTGTGTGGATTTACCTCTTTTGGAAATTTCATATAAACATGAATGGAATCACACAATATGTAGCCTCTTATGTCTGGCTTCTTCCACTTGGCATACTTTCAAGGTTGATACATGTTATAGCGTCTATCACTATTTCACTCCTTTTTATGCTTGAGTATATACTACATGTATACTACATTTTATCTATCCATTTCTCTATTGATAGACATTTGGGTTGATTCTACCATTTGGCTATCAGAAATAATGATGCTATATGAAAATTTGTGTGCAAGTGTAGATATATGTCTTCAGTTCCCTTGGGTTTAAACACTTAGGGTGTAATTGTTAGTATCCACTTTTAGCATTTTTTTTTTCTTATTATGGAGCTTTGAGGCATAAAAAGTTTTAAAGGTTGAATATACAGGAATGTATATCTCTTAAATGTTTAAATTTATTTATTTTGAAAGAGAGAGAGAGAATGCGTGAGTGATCACAAGTGAGGGAGGGGCAGAGAGAAAGAGGAGAAAGAGAGAATCCCAAGCAGGCTCCACGCTGTCAGCGCAGAGCCTGATGCAAGGTTAAGCCTCATGAACCATGAGATCATGACCTGAGATGAAATCAAGAGTCGGATGCTTAACCAACTGAGCCACGTAGTTGCCCCAGATACATTCCATGGACTGAAACTCCATGATAGTTCTATGTATTAGTTTTGACTTCGGTTTAATGAAGGGTTTATAGAAGCTTGATTTTCCAATGTTTTCCAAATGTAATACTATTAAATCAGTTTAAAGAACCAATTTGTATTGATTTGAGTTGTTTTAAAATATGTAAAGTAAGCCCTTAAAATCATTTTCATTTTATCATATTTCTTCAGATTTTCCTGCTTCCTAGAATTCATTTAGTCACTTGTTGCATGAATATTTATTGATACTTCCTTTGAGTGTTAGGCATTATGCTAAGGTATTGAAATAAAATATCAGGGAATAACTTAATATACAACTAGGAGTTGTAAAATGGAGTCAAGATTATTTTATGATATGGGTGTTATTTTGTTCATATTTATATGTCTCTCTCCCTCTTCTCACTATTCACATCACTCCTCTCATTCAGAATTATTCAAGATACACAGATCAATAAATATCCCAGTTACATTAGGCACTTAAATAATAAAGGTTCCTCGGAAGCTGTTAATGTGTTTTTCGGGGTTGCACGGTCCGGACTGTCACACCGAAAGTCATGGAAACGTGTGTGTCGTGTTGTTACTTGCAGCGTTGGCGACAGACAGAGCGCCTTGGAAGCTGAACTGAGGACAGTGCAGGCCTCTCGTAGGGATCTGGAGAACTTCCTGAAGTGGATACAAGAAGCAGAGACCACAGTGAACGTGCTTGCAGATGCCTCTCAGCGGGAGAATGCTCTTCAGGACAGCGGCTTGGCCAGGGAGCTCGCACAGCAGATGCAGGCAAGTGCACGGGACACTGCACCTAGTGCTTTTATTTTTACTGCGCTCTTTTGATGCAGCTGCATGCAAATTTATTACCATTAAAAGGTGAGGTTGTTACTTAATTCTGTTAGGAGATCCATGCTCCCCTGTGAATAATTGGTTTCTGGAAATAAGATCTATAAAAATACTTTTACTTAATAATAGAGGAAAACCCTGTTTTATGGGAGTAATAATTGTTTATTTAGACTAACAGACTCAGAACTGTTCTGTTTTTGTCATTTTAAGCCCTATTACACTTAGCCTTATTGAATCCTAAATTATAAGGGCACCTCCTTTTAATATGAAGTTGTTTCTTTCTCCATTTATTTTAAAGTACTTAATATAAAAGCTGCAAAGGCTCTGTGGCTTAATTTACAACTATGAACATTAGGCCTAAGAACATTATTACTTTTATGTCATTAGCTCGATACTATGATTGTATATGGAGTCTGAGGTTCAACTGTCTCTCCTCTACGAAACATGCTAACACAAAATCTTTCCTTTACAAAAGTTTATGAGAAATGTCACGTAGCACATCTGTATCTTTCCTCTGCCCTCAAGTACAACTGCTTCAGTGCCCTTGAATTTACCATCTTTGTATAGAATGACCTAATCCGGCCAATCACAGGCCTTCTCATTTAGGACTTGGTGTGAAAACCTATTTTAATGGAGAAGTCTGCTTGTCTACCAGTTTCACATCTGCATATTTCTTTATGTCTTGTCAGTCTCACGTCATTCTGACAGGTATTATTTCTGATATGCTTGTGAACTCATGGCTCGGTGCCATCTGAGGCATGTCCGTCCTGTCCTGGCTGATCACTTGGCTCCTCAAGGGCAGACATTATGTTACTCCATATTGTTGCCTACCTAGTGTCATACGTGTACATTCTAGGTAAATACTGACCACTTCCTGTGGACCCTAACTTCACCCTTATGAAATTCAGTGTGATGATCTTTTTGAGTATTTTCTTAGAATTCTTTTCCCTTGAAATATCAGAATGTTCACAAATATACAAATCTGGTTAAAGGGTACAGTAGCTTTCTGGGAATTGTTCTTATTCTTTTTTTTTTTTTTAACATTTATTTATTTTTGAGACAGACAGAGAGAGAGCATGAACAAGGGAGGGTCAGAGAAAGAGGGAGACACAGAATCTGAAACAGGCTCCAGGCTCTGAGCTGTCAGCACAGAGCCTGACGCGGGGCTTGAACCCACGGACCGCGAGATCATGACCTGAGCCGAAGTTGGACGCTTAACCGACTGAGCCACCCAGGCCCCCCATAATTGTTCCTATTACAAATTTTCTCTACATTTGAAATTATTTTCACTAAAAAGTTATAAATTATGTTTTTAAAAGGACCTTTCAGGAATAGACTTCTTTGTAACTTGTTCCCATATGTAAAGACTATTAGGGTATTTTAATGGTGGAGTCCTCAAGATTAGTTTAATGAAAATCCATGTTTAATTACATTACTTCTTACTTTCTATTCATTGCATAATACACTTGTGACTTGGTAATGAGGGTGACTGAGCAACTATCGAGGTTAAATATGTCCTTTTGTCTTACCATCTAGAATCTGAGGAAAACACTATACATGTTATTTGATAAAATATTTAGCTATCATCTCTTTTTCAGGGGGTTAGAGAGGGCTCTAACTGTAGGCAGATGCTAGAATATATTATTTTTTATATTTAAACAACCGGAAGCCAGACTTATAAATGCTCACGGATGCTTCCTTTACGTAATGGTGTTAAATTCAAAAGACACCAGGCTGTGCATTTGAGGCTGCAACAGTGTATAGACAATGAGTGAAGGAGGCTTGACGTGAACCTTGATGATGAAGATCAGCAAAACAGACCTATTTAAAATTTTTTTTTCAACGTTTTTATTTATTTTTGGGACAGAGAGAGACCGAGCATGAACGGGGGAGGGGCAGAGAGAGAGGGAGACACAGAATCTGAAACAGGCTCCAGGCTCTGAGCCATCAGCCTAGAGCCTGACGCGGGGCTCAAACTCACGGACCACGAGATCGTGACCTGGCTGAAGTCGGACGCTTAACCGACTGCGCCACCCAGGCGCCCCAAAACAGACCTATTTTAAAGGTTGATAATGTCTTCTGGCACAGTTTATCTTGGGATATATTTTTACCATAGCCAAAATTCTTCTCAATACTTAACGAATACTCGAAACTGAGGAAATAAATGTAAATGAAGATGCTGAAAATCTTTCCAAATAAAAATAACTAAGCCTAAGATGGCTTGTCTTCTGGCAACCAGCATCAAGAAAGAAAGCTTGCTGACTGAAATTATGGCATGTGTAGTAAATGTCTCTCGAAAATAATTTAATGTTGCTGAAATTTAATGTTGTGACTCCTAAGAAGTATTAAAGAGGGGCATTTATTAAGAGCCTGTTACAGTGTCTTTGTCTAAGGATAAACACATGTATTTGTTTTTGTTTAGGGTATTTCCCATGATAGTAACTTGCATGATTTTTCACTGCCTTGCTCCTTTTAAAAATGATCTTCATTTTATTTTATTTATTAAAAATATTGTTTTCTGTGTATTTATTTATTTTTGAGAGAGAGAGCAAGAGCACAAATAGAGGAGGGGCAGGGAGAGAGAGAGAGACAGAATCTGAAGCAGGCTCCAGGCTCTGAGCTATCAGCTTAGAGCCTGATCCAGGGCTCGAACTCACAAATCCTGAGATCGTGACCTGAGGTGAAGTCAGATGCTCAACCGACTGAGCTGCCCAGGTGCCCCAAAATGATCTTCATTTTAAAACATCCTCTCTATTTTATTAAAAAAATGCTATGGCTTTATTTTTGGCACCTTATAAGTAGATGCATGTAGAGACTTAGTACCTTTTGCTTAGTATTCCTGAGATGAGAGAACTTAAATTATCCTGTGACTTTTTGTGCTGGTGACTCGTCCTTTTGTGGGAGTGAATAGAGAATGAAAATGCAAACTTTTTTGGGAAGGAAAAGATGTTTGTTGAAGAAAATAAATGTACAAACAAAAGCGCCTGAAATTATAAAATGCATTTTCTGGTGGCATGGTGGTGGTGGGGGTGGGTGGGCGGTTTAGGGGTGTGCTAAAAAAGGTGGAATGAGGGCCTTGGCGTATGTGTGCCCTGTGCACAAGGGGTGTATGTAGAACTGCTTACATGTCACACTCGCTGTTTGTACTTGCTCCGTGTGTCATGACAGCTGGATACAGAGATAGAGGAGTATTTCATGAAGATGAAGAAGCTTATTCTGTATTCATCTTAAGGTAATTTTGGGTGAATTTTGATAAACGATAGTTTAGAAGCACAATGGAAGATGAAGATTCATTTCTGGGAGTATGCTATGATACATGCCATTTCTGTTAAGGATGGATGACCATTTGGATTTATGTATTTATGTTTCATTGCCTGACTGCAAGGCAGTAAGGCTTTACTCCTCAGCAGAGCTGGCAAGAGAAAACCCAGTCCTTTGGAGAGAGAAGCTCTGAGTTTCTGAGTGGTTCAGGTCACAGAGGGTCTTGTTCGAGTTGCTGTTTTTTTTTTTGTTTTTGTTTTTTTTATTTTATTTTTGAGAGAGAGAGAGACAGAGCATGAACGGGGGAGGGTCAGAGAGAGAGAGAGACACAGAATCCGAAGCAGGCTCCAGGCTCTGAGTGGTCAGCACAGAGCCCCACGCGGGGCTCGAACTCACGGATCGCGAGATCATGACCTGAGCCGAAGTCCGACGCTCAGCCAACTGAGCCACCCAGGCGCCCCTCGAGTTGCTGTTTTTTATATCGTAACCCAGTGGCAACAGGGAGAAGTCATTGAAGAGTGTTGTTGAGCAAGAGGGTGATGCAAGGGGATTTGTGTTTTATAGGACTCTAGCTGATGGCATTGCGAGGAATGGGTTTGAACTGGGCAAGGTTAATAGCAGTGCATGAGGTCTGGTAAGATAGTCTTGCAGCCATCTGGTGAGAGGTGATTATGACCAGAAATGAGGCAATCACAGGGGGAATAGACCTAATGTCTCGATAGTATGGTAGAGAGGGAGAAGATTGCCAGGTGGGATTAGAGCCTGAGATGAGGAATAGAAGGAAAGAACAAGTCAGGGCAAGGGTGCAAGTTGGTGTGGAGTGTGAAGGAATGCTACGTTTCATTTGGACTATGTTGAAATAAGGTTTGTGAGTAACATCCAGGAGGAGATGCCCCAGTATGCAGCAGTTGCTGTGTTTCTATGTTTAGGTGAGGGAATTTGGCTAAAGTGCAGAAACTTTTTTTCCCCCCTTTGGAATGAAAGCCTACTATTGGCTTCCCTATCAGTTTATCTGTTCGTTCAAATGCATTTATTCTGAATTTTCCTGTCTACATTCTAGGATATTATTATCATTTTAATTATATTTCAAAATATAAGCTTTACATTTTGGCAGTAACCAATTAATAGAGCTAATCTGATTCTTTCCTGGAGAAAATCCTGCTGCCCTGCTGCCTTTCTGGGTTGTTCTTACAATAAGTGGGTGGCTGTTTTTGCTCTCGCACAAGATGTGTTTTCGGATTATTATATTTTCATCTCCTGTGTTTTCTTTCAGCCTAATTTTCATCCTCTCACTCCATAGGTGCAGACTTTGATGATTTAGATTGTTGCCGATCTTCCCTGGTACCCAGCTCCATAGCCAGCATTGTGTTTGGGGGGGCGGGGGTGATATACCTCTGTTGTGCAAACTTTATCTGCTGGTTCAGGGACAGGAATTACAACTTCATATATTTTTTTTTGATAGCAGCTTTATGACATATAATTCCACGTTTCACACAATCCGTCCATTTGAAGTGTACAGGTCAGTTGTTTTTAAGTGCGAAAGGTATGTAACAATCACTACAATCAAACATTTTCCTCATCCCAAAAAGAAATCACAGGCCACTTAGCTATCAATCCCCCATTACCAACCCTCTAACCCCCTGCCCCTAAATAATCACAAATCTCCTTTCTGGTTCTGTATATTTGTATGATAACTTAATATTTTTAATTACATCATTAATTGACTGCCTCTTCCGATTCTGGCTTTGTAGAGATATTTTGATGTTGTTAGCCTATCCAGAGGGAGGCAGTAGAGGTTCTCAGTATAGACCTGCAGGGAAAAAAATACACAAGCAGAAGCAGAAAAATACACAAAAACACTGCTTGATAAACACAACAACTCTGTAAGACCCAATATAGGACTTTCAATCATGCTATAACATGAAGGGCTGAGAAAGCAGACAAAGTAAAAGAAGAGAAACAAATACTTTCAACACTGTATTTCTTTCAAAGAACCGTGACAACATTAGAGAAATAGCAGCCTTACCTGGGTTATTAGTTTGAGCAGGACACTGATAATGAGAAACGTCTGTCTTCTATTTCTGGCTGTGCCCCTTGACCCAGTCATTTAATCATTCTGGGTGATTTTGCTCATTTCCTAAGGGTACTTTACCCCAATTGATATTTGTAATAGTATCCAAGCTGCAGTGGAAAACACATCTCCCATATACACATACATATAAAACCCCCAAATTCTGTCCTGTGTTTTTATATCGTATAATCATGTTTTATATTTCTTACTCATAAAATTAAAACAGCTTTATGGCAAATAAAATGAGATCACGAAGATGCTGTCTAAGGGGAAACGTGGTAATTTAGAATGTTAGCAGTCAGTTACAGACTTTTTAAAAATTTTATTAACTTTACTGTTTAATTAGAGAAGTCCTAACCTAACATTAGAAATTCAGTTTCTAGTGGCTTTTCTCCTAGGCAAGCATCAGAGAGCCCACGGACGACACTGCTTTTAGGGTGCTGTAGGTAAAGCCACATACCCCCCCCCCTCCCCACAGGCATTTTTTGTTTCGTTTTGTTTTAGATGATCTTGTTCTGAGACCTGTCTGGAGGTGATTTATAGCACTTAATGTATGGGCTGCTATCATTAGAGTCAGGTACGTTTCTGCTCTTCTCAAGATTTATAACAATGTCTATTCAGTCATCCCACAGAGCACGGCCCGAGCTGCATTCAGTCGGGGAGTGAACGCATCTCTCAGAGTGAGTGAATGAATGCCACTCCATCTCTTAATATAAACTAGCTTCAAGGCATGCACCGTGGTGATGTGTTGAATCTCCGTTCCCAGGAGATGTCTGCTATGTATCTGCAGCTTTAATGTTTCACTTAATATCCTTTTTGGCTACACAGCCAGAGCGCACTCCTCTCCAGCAGCAGGCAGCGTTTGGCTCAACAACTTGCTCATTGTCTGGCCATGCCGAGCTGAGCAAGTACCGGCTGTGAGCATCTGCTGGGGGGCTTTCTTTGTGGCGTTTGTATGTGTTTTTTAAATTGAGAAGAAGTTGAAGGAATACCAGCCTCCTTTTGCCTAGCATCTAAACCCCTGTATCTTTCAAATGCATTCCTGGAAACGAGCATGCTCAGAGAACTGGCAAATCATTGTCCAGTGACCGGGAGGAAATGATCATTGCTCTTCATTTATAATGCAAATTCTGAGGTGTCTCCAGAAGTGTGGTAAACTTAAAATGATGGCTGTGGTGAGAACATCTCTGCAGAAAGTTGTGGTTTTGTTACATCGTTTACAAAGGATGGCAGTTTCTTCTCCTCGGTATCAGAAGCTCTGTAAGGTAACTGAGTGATTGAAAATGAGGATCTCGGGTGTCTGACAATTCTACTGTTTCTCAGGCTCTAAAAACTAACCTTTCAGCGTTCTTAGCAAGGAAAGATTCCTTTTCTTAGTGACGGATTGTGAGAGCTGTTAAAGTGAGTTGCTTCATTAAATTTTGTTTAGGAATCTAAAACAAGTATTGTTTCAGTGCATATTTTATTTTGCATTTGACGAAAACCTATCTTCTGAGAAGGGCTGATAAACTGTTTGGAGAAAATATGGCAAAACTACATTCATTAAGACCTGTTACCTCCGTGATACTTTGTAGGGTCTTAATATTGCATGCTATATTAATTTTGTGTAAATTTTAGTAAATGTAAAAGAACAGTTTAAAATAATCTTTCAGTAGATTACTTAAAAACTATCTATCCCTTTAGAGCTAATTGTTTTTTTCAACTAAAAAAAAATAAAGCACATTTTAGAAACTCCTAGACTGAATCTCATCGTAAAATATCCCCTATACTCTTGACTCTTCATATGCTATAGTTAAACTTGAAGAACTTAATTTTATTTGAACAGGTGGATTAAGTACACTTTCAGGAGGCAACTTGTTTGACAGTTGCAAATTTCAAATACTACGTCATCTTAATCATAAACCATTGAATGAGCTCCTGTATTAAAAAAAAAAAGTTAGCTCTTCTATTTTTCATCATCGTTTTGTTTGATTTATACCAGGTTCATAGTGCCTTATTACTTTTGTCAAAAACTCGAGCAGTTTGATCAAAAGGAAGGAATTCTACCAGGAATGTTAAAGCAATTTATTGTAGCACCGCAGTATCACATTCTTCCTTCACATCATGCTCTCAGTACCATTCTCAAGAATATCTTGTTGCCCTATTAGCTGCCCAAACTCATTGGGAACTGGAACAACTGTCTCTAGGGCAATATTAATTTTCTGATGTTACAAAATAGGACATGTCCAGGCACCTAAACCGCATATTATGTAGTAGTGCATTGGGGGCAGGAGGAGTAGTATTGTTAACTTTGTCATATATTTTTACCTTTTGCAGTTTGGTCAATTAAACGTATTTCTTTCCAGAAAACTTTTTTTTTTTTCAAGTTTTAGGGGGCAGATGAGTAGTGTGGCAGTCTTTACAGACATACTTCCAAATGTGTTCATTTGCATGAAGTTAATTAAAATGTAATGTAACTTAATAATTTAGTTACTGAAACCTTAAATTAATTATTTCAATGTGTTGTGTTTTGGTTGACTTTAGATAATAAGTTTATTCTGGTATAAACACGTTATGTATTTCAGGGACAGGCAGTTTTGATAACAATAAAAACTCATTCACTAATGCATGTTACTTTACCTCTTTAACTACAAGTGTGAATATATAAAGCATTCTTTTTGTATTAGCTAGGTTATTTTTCTGATCCATTTGTATGCACACTTTCACAAAATCAAATACTTTTCTCAAGTCATGTGATCCAAGTATTTAGTCTGAGGCAGGAAACAGAAGTTCAGATACTAGAGAAAGTTACTTAGTTTCATAATTATACCCCAAATATGCACAAATTCAACTACTGAAGTCATTGGGTAAGTTATTCCCATGAGAAGTATGCTTTGGATAGATTTCTTGAGACTCATAATTTCCTAAAGGAAACATTAAAATTTAAATGTTGAGAATGAATGCTACTTTTGCTTTTAGAAAATTAAAACTTGTGTTATTTGCAGTTGGAATGTTATCTTCCACATTTCTTTCCTCAGATGCAGAATTAACAACTGCCCAGATAATGAAATGAGAAATATGCAATTCCAGTACTCTCCAGCAGGTGTCAATAGAAGGCAGTGATATATGAGATTTTGGCTAAGGAACTGAAGTCCAGAATAGGAAATGGCCAAATTGCTATGCAAAAACCAGATAGTAACAGATATTATTTATTTGCTTGGTTATGTTTTGAAAATTGATCTTAGTTACTGAGCTGTATTAACTTACATGGTATAAATAAAAGTCTTAGTTGCAGAACTAAATATTTAACAGTTGCTATCTCACATATTGACATAGGTAGGTATCTATTTATAGAAAATGAAAACACATAATTGTATTATAATTATAAGTAGTCTGTATTACTTCAGTGTTTAAACAAGTTTGGTATTTATTTGCTTTAAGACACTAAATTCTTTCCCCCTTAAATTGTCCATGTTATAATGACTGTCTCTCCCTATACCTCCTACATTGTCTAAATTTAGTTTCTTAGAAAGGAAATGCTGTAAGTTTTCAATGTTTCTTCATAAAAATATAGAGGTCTCTTGTAAATACATTTACAGACCAAAGTGAATGAGAAAAAAAATGTTGCATAATGTAAAGGAGATGTGACTCTTTTAAATTCATATTGGCAGTTTGAAATCCAGTGTCTGTTAATATTCTTATCCTCTTTTTTAGTCATTTTTAGGATCTCTCTTTTTACATATTATATTATTCTCTGTGATACCATGTCTTTGCTTATTTTCAAACTTCTTCTGAGTGTTAGAAAATAGTTCATGTGTTACACATTTGGAAATTTGTGTTGAATATTCTCATTTTATGTGTTTTCCTGTATGTTTTGAAGGGGGGGAAATCATAGAAGGAGGCACCTGGAATTCATGGCTGTTGGAGTTAAAATGTGCTTTTCCTCCTCTCCACCTATTTACACATTCACTTGTATTTTTGCCTTTGGAAATATTTCTTCCTTATGGTACATCCCATAAAATTTGGTCAGAAAACTGAAACAGAAGTGTTGTTTATTTGGAGATATAATTAGCAGCAATGAAATTGCCCTGATGACCTAAAATCACCTCATGTTGGATGCTAATTCTTCCAGATTTGGTTTTGATTGCTTAGTTCCTTTAAAATATTAATAGAGCACAGCAAAAATAGAATTGAATGCAGGTGATTAAAAAATAAAATCGACCTTTAATTTGTTTTCCTTGTTATCTGATTATTTGAGGAAATTTTATTATTAAATCTTTGTATTAAAGCTGAATTTATGTTGAGTTGGAAAGGAATTTTGTAAGTCCTGTTTTTCTTACTGCCAACTTTCGTAAAATATTTATTAATTGCAGGCATGGTGAAATCAGCTTTTTTTTTTTTGTAAAGCAGATTGAGATATGAACCATTATAGAAAAATGAGGAAAAAAATTAGTGTTATAAACTGAATTCCTCATGACTTAAGCATTAAAAAATTTTTGATTTAAGTATTATAAGTTCTATTTGCCTGCATATGTATGTAAATCAGTTTGGCTTATATGGCTTTAATCATCTGCAAACCTTTTTGATCATGTAGTCCTATCAGTAAAAACATTTTAAACATATATACACACACACACACACACACACACACACACACATACATAAATATATATCCATTTAAAAAGTTATACACATATGCCATGGGAAAATCACATATTAAATATTAGTAGAGCATAATTTTGTTCTTACTTTCCACTGTTCTCTTCTTGCACCCCAGTTGGTTGTCCTTTTCTCTCTCATACACACACCATTTTGGTGACTGTTGATTTTGTGAAACTGGCTATTCGTAGCCTTGCCTTTTGGGGCACTCAGGCTTTCATGATGGTGCTGATCTTCAAGTCCTCCCTAAGAAACCATGTCTTCTATGGTTTCGATGAGTACTCTGAAAACTAGAGTCCAGAAGATCTTGCCCAGCAAATCTAGATTGACCAGTGAGGTCTACAGAGGTTTGCTCTGTGTATGTGTGTTTGCATGTAGACAACATGGAACTATGTGGAGGGTTACACTGTCACCAGGCAAGGATGTATGACCACAAAGGCGCATAGTCTATGAACAGTTTCAGATTCACTGACAAAGTACATCTACATACCATTTTCATCTACATATGTGGCTTCCCTTTATTTAGAGATAGTTAAGATTGAGTATGTGTTTTTAAGAAGATGTGGAATGGAATGGTGTCTTTTCAAATCATTTGCACCCCACATAGTTAAATTTTATGTTTTTTATTCCCAAACATTTCCCCACCTTTATTATTCTTTTTCCAGGTGGGAAACTACTATTCTTGAGTACTCAAATATTCATGTGTTTTAGGGTGATGGTGCTCTTACTCTGTCCTGATCTGAATGTTGAGATGTAGGTATTGTAAGGTCAGCTTTCAGTCTCCATAATCAAATCATACACATGATCATTTGGATCATAGAAGAGGTCACAGTAATGGTTTCTAGCCTGAAGGTAAAACTCTAGTTGATCAGATGAGCATCGGCTCTTCTTGGTTTAATGAGAAATTCTCGGTTTGGTTACTTCAGAAAATTTATGAAGGCTGAAGCTTAGTGGGGGGAAATGCCATACATGGAAGGATTTGCCTACATCTAACATGTCACTGTTGATGCATTAGGCATGTTGCCTCATAGCTGTATGGACCCTCGGCAGATTATTTCCCTTACTCTCTGTGTATTTATGCACTCTTTCAGGAGGCTGAGATTATAGATGAAAGTGAGGTGGCTCTATGGAGACAATACTTACATCTCTGTGTGTCATCAGATATTTTCCTCTGGCTTTCAAAAGCAGCAGCATGATTTTTGGATGATTCTCTGATCTCTGTGTTGCCATAGCTCCCCAAGTCAAGGTGTATATCAAAATCATTTAAAAATACCATTATCTAACATTTTGTTAATCAGAAACTCATGTATAAATGAGTACTTTTAGATAGGAATGGTATAATTAGGTATGATGTAATGCTTTGTCAATTAACTAAAATATAATTAGAACCACTCTATAAAATTGTATTTCAAGTAGTTCCTTAATAACCAAGGTATCAAGGTTTCATTATTTGTATAAGTCTAGATCTGTGATCTATAAATCAAGGATAAAGTCATTCTGACAGAGTTGGACTAGCATTATGGATATGGATAAACTTCTCCTTTATTTTTAGAGTAGCATTTGATAATTGTGACTAAAATGCTGATGATGTACCTTTACCTAGGGGTAAAGTTTATTAAATTTCAAGGGGAAATTTCTAAGCTGAATGTACTGCTGGATTTTAAAGTTACAGACATTATCTACTCCCTCTTACTAGTGACTCTGATCACTGCCAGCTTCTCTTGGTATATTTGGTAGTTTATTTTTAGCTCTCTAAAATAAGCAATTAGTAGAACTCTTACCACAGAGATAGAAGAATATAGAAAATTTCATGCCATGGTAGCTTTCTCGGTTTCACAAAGTTTATTCATTCCTGGGAAAGGTAAATGAGTCCCAAATAATTGAAATTGGAAAGCATATGAAGTGCATCAGAGGGTTTCTTTTCATTTTTCTTCTTCTAGTTCAGTTCTATGGAATTGTAGAAGATTAATTTATAACAAAGCTCACTTATAAAAGCAGACAGAGCCTTTTAATGCTCAATAAATACTAGGCTGATATGAAAGTATGGCTTGACAAAGCTTAAGCAAGAATTTTGGAAAAGCATCAAATGGAAGAAGGTGGTGTACTGTTTTCACAATAGACTATTGCTTTTGCTTTAAGAAAATTGAAAGGAAAATGGTCAAATACAGCAATAAAATAACTGCAAGCTTTCATGACTGAAAAAAGTCTTGTTACTACTGATCTAATTTCTTTTCATTTTTAAAGTGTTTGAGTTTACAGTGTGTTTTCTCCTATTTCTTCATTAATATGTATGGTATTAATCAATAATTATATTATTATTTATCCTTAAGAGATAGGTAGGAAGGAAATAATCATTTTTTTCACATTTAACTAATGGTGAAATTGGATTTGTAAATTGACAGGTCAAGGAACCTGTCAATAATTGCTCAGCTACTGTGTGGCATGACCTGAACTGAACGTAGGTTGTTTGAATCTAGTGTCTCTTTACGCTTAATTGCAGATAGTCTTAGGGATTATACTGGGCTAAAATGAGCAATGAACTATAGAAGGTATAGAAAGAGAAATCACATTAACGAAGTAGTAGATACTGTTTTATTTTACATTATCTTCCTATGCATTTCGTTTTCTAAAGAAATGTAGCTTACAGTATCCTTTAAGATGTGAAGAGATGTTGGAAACTGAGTCAACTATTTCATTCTACAGATGATGAGACAGATCACCTATAATGGATATTTATTGCTGCTAGTCTTGCGAGGTGGAGATATACTTGTTTTCTCCTAGAAGTTTAAACCTAATGAAATATGCTCTTTTCAAAACTACTTTGATATTTGAGTTCTGGCTATATAACTCTAAAAGAACAAAGATTTTGTTTTAGTTTAAACTTATACATCAGATAATACTCTTTTAATGGGCTTATTTTACAGTTTTATAAAAAAGATGGATTGGTTTATTTTAATGCAAATTAATAGTTGGTTCTGGTTTTTGATTCATAATTTAGTTTGGTATGAGTCTGAATACACAAGTATTGAATTATGTATTTGCTGAAACTAATTCTCTATACTCAAATGTAGTTTTTATCATTATATTTAAAAACACATAATGACTCCTTAAAAGAATAAATTGAATATAGTCAACTAATTTTCCAGACTGTGTCTTTTCTAATAAGAAATTTATGTTGTGTTTTTTTTTTTTTTTTTCAATTCAACTCAAAGATCAGTACTGGATGGCTGCCCTGTGCCAAGGTATATGTTAAGTAGCATAAGCATAAAATGCAATATTACATTTTCCATGTAAAGTAAGGAAGTACAAATAACTTGTTTGGAAGAATTTAAATGGTTAATACTATTCATGCCAATCTAGAGTTAGACTGTGTGTATTCGAATAATCCTGGCCTTACCACTTACCAGTGATGTGACCTTGGGCAAATCATTTAACATCTCTGTGTCTCAGCTTCCTTTCAGAAAATGGTGTTGGAATTTGTTTCTCTCACACTCTCAGCCTTTCTCCCCTCTCTGTCAAGGGGTTGTTGTGAGAATTGAAACAGTTAATATTTATAAAATGGTTAAACAGAGCCTGGCACATAATAAATGGCATATATGTTGGTTACTCTTGTTACAGAGTGGGTTATTATCACTGTTATCATGAGTATGTTGTATGTTGATCAAAAGAGATGGCCCATGTGATGTGCCTGCCATAGGGCCTTCAACCTAGAGATTCTCTAATGTCTCGTGGGTGTGGGGGTATTGCCATCATTCTTATTATTTTTATCCCTAAAGGAACCCTTAGATTTTAACAGGGGGTTCACATTGCAATGGCTCAGGGAACTTTTCCTAAAGATTCATGCCCCTCTGGGTCTGAGATGCAACTTCCTCCATCCCTGCTTTTAACAATGGAGGAAGAAAAAAAAGTCTTTGAAGTTTTTTCATTTTGCTATGTTCTCTGTTTGAGACTCAGCTTGAAGAAGTGCAAGTAAAAGCTTCCCTTGACCACTGAGCTTATGACAGAAGCTCTTGTAGGATGAGTATTCCTCAGTCTAGGAGGGGAGGGGCTCCTCTAGATTGTTGATTAGGCTCCTGATAGCACTTAAGGATCTAGGTAAGCCACAGCAAAACTGATGTAATCATCATTTATGTGAAACATCACATTTGGAGGAAGTTCTGTTCCATTACCAGAAACTGAACAGAGCAAAGGAGTTATCTTTACTATGACCGACACAGGAGGAAAAACCAACACATTTGCTTAGAAGAGAATGGAAAGAAACGCGGACCCTCTTCAATGTGTTCTCATCACTTTTAAGAATTATGGTTTATGGTGCCATCACATTTGAATATGAGTTCACCCTGGAAACATTTGAATTACTGTTCTTAGTATAGGCATACTATTAATTATAGCCTTTCATGGAAAGCTCTTAATATTTGGCTCAAAAATGATACAAAATGAGTTGTTTTACTTTTTCTCAGGGCACACTTTGCAAGAGTTTAAAAACATAAATGAAGAGAAAACTTTTTTTTTCTCGAAAACATTATCTGACGCTATATGTTCTCCAGATTCAGAATTTTGAAAAGACCAAGGTGTGTGTGCACATACCGAGTAAGAGCTCCCACAGGATCGGCATCCCTCAGCCAGGATGGTTGTGATATGGACTCAACGGGAGTGTTGTTTCTGATTAGGGTTGTTTTTTTTAATAACCTTTCTTTTCAGCTTTACGTATGATGAATGTTTTTCCATGTCATTAAACATTTTTTATATTGTGATTTTTTAATACTGTAAATTCTGTTGAATGGCTGCAGGATAATTTATTTAAGTGATCAACAATGATTAGATAAGTAGGTTATTACCAGTGTTCTCATGATAACTAATTCTGTGATGAACATCCTTACATACCATTGAGTACATCCTGATTATTTCCAGGATGTACTTTTAGAATAGAATAACTGGACCAAATTAACATTTAATGACATTAGTTTATATTCTGCCAAATTTTTCTCTTTAGAGATATTACCTGTTTTCATGTCCATTAGCAGCTTAACTGCCTAATTTCCTGTACCCTCTCAGAAAACAGGCGATATTGATTAAAAGAAATCGTTGGATGAAAAATGTAGCCATGTTGTATAATATAAACTAAAATCTAGTGAGGTTAACTGATTTACCTAAGTGTGGGACCAACTAGTCTATTCTAGAGGTGTCTGAATTCCAGATTCAGGGCTGTGAACCCAAACACTGTAATGTCTAAAACAGGATGTGACAAATACCATATTAATAAAGCTAACAGTTTTTTGAACACAGAAGGAAAAAAGTGAATTCTGATTTGAAAATGTCAGGGAAGTGTTTACAGAAAAGGTAGTCCTCACAAGGATCTTGAGGAGTAGATGGAATTGAACAGAGTAGAGCATTCTGGGAGTAGACAAGTGGATGAACAAACACACAGGGCACAAAAGTGTGCTCACTGTAGTCAGAGAACATAGGGTACTTGTTTATCAGAAATGGCTATGAAATTCACCCACTGACATTTTCATCTCCATAAAAAATGATTCTTTTGGTTGCCAGCTACATATGCCAGATTGACTTTTGATTGTTTCCATAATTTAGTCCAGTGTGAAAGGAAAAATATTTTGAATATCGGAGATATTCAGACACAGAGAGCATTTCCAAAGGGGAATTCTAAAATGAGAAAGTGCATAATATTCATGTCTTTGAAATAATGTAGTTCTTCTGAGTGCCTCCTTTAAATGGAACAAGGCATTTTGATATGAGAGTGACAAAAACAGTTATACCTTTAATTGTAACTCGGTTGATGAGAGAATGACACAATATTTCAAGCAAAAATAAAAAATAATTCACAGTGGAAATCAGTCTACCCACTATTAAATTACAGATTTGTAGAACTTGAGAGTTTATAAAAATTGGAACTATTTGACCAGTTTCCTCATCTTATCTATGAGGAAACAAAGCCTAAACATTTATGTGGTCTTTACTCTTAATACGCTTTGCTATATTACTTTATGCTGCCCAAGATCACACAGCCAAGTGATTCTTGGCTACATATTTAAGTTTCCAGGAGATTACTCTCATGTCCATTACATTTTATGTGTGCTTATTTTAATAGAATGTATATTTAACTTTGCCTAGTATTATAATTTTCTGTTTATTTCTGTTTCTCCTGCTGAATTGTCAGTTTCTTGAATTTGGGACCATATCTTATTTTAGAAGAGTTTTAGGAACACAGCACGTATTTTCAAATGATGAATAAATCACCCAAATTCTAATTTTTTCTTAGATTTACATTGTTGTTGTAATATAGTAGACTCCATGTTTTTCTTTTTAAAGAGTTTCATTGAGATGAGATTCATATACAGTACAATAATTTTAAAGTGTACGCTTCACCATTTTTTACCACATTCACAAAATTGTGCAACCATTACCACAGTTAAATTTTAGAACGCACCCCCCCCCCACCAAAGAATCCATGAGCAGTCTCTCCTCATTTTTCTCCATTCTGCTCTCCCAGCCTTAAGCAACCGCTGATCTATTTTGTTTTGTTTTGTTTTCCTTCTTTTTAACATAAGACTGGGAGTAGGTTTGAAACCTTAGGTGTTAGTTAAAAGGGTTGGAAAAATAATCCTAATTTACCATGATACATTTACTACTTTATCTTATAGAATTTGATAGTTTTTGAGTTTTAATTATTAATAATAATAGGATAGCTTTCGTTAAATGGTTTGTAAACCTTATAGCACTATAAAATATGTGTTTTAGTTTTCATATTAATTATTTAGGGTACTGTAAAAATATATTGATATGGGAAGATGCTGAATTCAGAATCCCAAGACCTAGGTTTGATGACCTTGCTGTTTGATCTTTTGTAATGTTCAAGTGATATATAAATCCTCGGTTTCTTCCTATAGACTGTGGAGATAATATGCATTCTGTTTAATTCAGAAAGATATTATAGGACTGGTAAGTTAATGTTCATGAATTTGCTATAAGGGCTAGAGTATTACTAAAATTAAAATACTAAATTTTCTATGATTTCTTTTTCTACAAACCAGCCAACCAACAAAAACAATGACAGTATTTACCCACATGTACTTTTACCTTGGCTTACTGCTGGAATAATTTTTGAAATTTGTGAAAGAACATACTAACTTAAAGCTTCTATTTATCTCAACTCAGGCGGCAGAATGGTGAATACCAACCACCTCTTTCTGCAGTGCAGGGTCATTTCATTTTTCTTCTTTCCTACGGCACCAAGCCAGCTTCCATATTAAGGTACATTCTCTGCCAGCAAAATCATACTATTTCCAAACAACTTAAATTCACACTGAGGCTACGTGAAAGGGACCATGTCTTCAGAAAAGGACTAATGGCCCCCAAGGCAAGCAGTACCTCATCAAAAGAAATATTCTGAAATTTCTAGGCAATCCAAAATTAGGGCAGCCGTAATTTTTATAACCTATATATTATTGGTCTCAGATGCTGGTGGGCACATATAAAACTTGGGAAGGCTTCAGGAAGATCTTTCTTGAATTTCAATGATAATTAAATATTCTGGTAATTCTCAGATGATTTTTGCATAATGTTTATTTTGAGAGTGAGGTTTTGATAGGTACTGAGTAACCTGAATTAATGACTGTAATGACTGAGCGCTGTTTTGCATTAATTCTTGAAGCAAATCCTAGGTTGCTTCATTACATAGTCTGTCATTATGGAAGATCCCTTACATGGCATGGTGGTAAAGAAAGGGAAACATTTGCTCTTTTTGAAGTAATTGCATCTAATGGAAGTCTAATGACCTATTATGCTTATTTCTAAAAGCTGAGCAGCAAAGCTTGATAGGAAGCTACGAAAAGATTTGAGAAATTATAATGTAAACCAGAATCTCAGGAAGTCGCATGTGGTTGAGGATCAGTACTTTATGACAATTAAATAATTTAGTAATTATCTTGTGCCAAATGTCATCCTTACTTTAAAAGCTGTAGTGGTTTCTAGAAATGCATCCATACCACAGAGAGCTGAGGTAGAGGGCTGCCTCTGTCCAGGTGTCTTGCACCTTTTAGGTGTCTTAAGGTTTCTCTGAAGTTAATATGCAGATTAAACAAGGCAGTGAGTGTACCTTGTTCTTGTGGGTACTTAAATCCTAGAACTTAATAACCGATGATGACTTTGGATATTTTCAAGTTTAATTTCCTTATTTTCTAAAGATGAGAAGACAGGCTTCCGGGGAGGGGGGTGGTTAATTGATCTGTTTTAGGACATATTAATGGTTAGTGGCAATAACTGAGCTGCTTTGACAAGGATATATTCCATTTTTGGATTTTATGGGACAATATGATACAAATGTATTTTACAGGTATCTGAGATGGACTGTTGACGCTAAATGAATAAAATAGTTGGTGTAGATGATTTACTTGGAGATGGGTCCTAAAAATAAATGAATAAAACATAGCTGTTTAGATAAAACATGTATGGTAACATCTTACAGTTGCTAAATTTGGTTATCAGTGTAATGCTGATTATTTTACTGTCTTTCAACTAATCTGTAGCCTTGAATATTTCCATGATAAAGTGTTTCGAAAGTAGCACCAACTCTATGATAATAGTTTGGAGAGATTACTGGAAGCTCGGCAAACTTAACTGTTGAGAATTATGAAAGAAATTTCAGTTGCCCTCCTTTGTATATTGTTCACATTTTTAAAACTTAAGACTCTGACAAGTGCAGAATAATTTAAAAGTGTCTTGACTTAGCTGATAATAAATATTTACTGAATCGGTAACTTTTCATTCTTTTAGCTCATTTAAATTTGAACAAGTCATTAAAAAATTTTCGTTTCTCCTTTACAAAAGCTGCACATGCCTACCACAAGAGTGTGACTTCCCAAAGCATGAACTATGTAGTATTGACACCCTCATTTAGTATAGTTTACTCATTCTTGTAGAGATCAGAAATAAAACTGCCTTTGTGAAGGCACTCAGTCCTTCAAATTAATGTTAAATTTTTATATTGATAAGGAAGTTTGGTTTGTACCCCTACTTAACAAGATTTTCCAAGTCCTGCCTGGAGCTGACAGCTTTTGTCCAGGCAGGCTTAGGGGTCCTTGACTATGATGTCTTTCCTTTGGGGTGTTTCACATTTGTCGAGGTTAGTAGAAATTTATCAAGACACAGTTCTTAAACTCCTTAAAGCCTGGGACTATCCTTGCCTCTAGGAAAGACAAAAAAACTTTGCCAAAGGAACAATCTACTCATAATAGGTTGTTACAAAAGCCACTATTACTGACATCTTTTTGTTTTGCTTTTCTCGTTTCTTCTGAGTTGCAACATAAAGCTGCTGTTTTATTATTTGACTTAATCACATATGGTATGGTTGTTTCAGGACTCCTGCTGTTATTTTTAAGCTTTCTGTCTCTTACTTATATATATATATATATATATAGAGAGAGAGAGAGAGAGAGAGAGAGAGAGAGAGAGAGAGGTATAAGGTATACATACATACATACATACACAAAACACTTTCACTTTGCCAAATGAACTAAAATTTCTCATCTGGTGAAGGAATGATGGAAACCATAATATCTGAAACCTGGAGTTTTCCTTATTTACTGAAAATTATATGAAGCACATTTTATGCTGTTTTCCAAGAATGGATTGGAAGGGCATATTTGGATTTAATTGGAATGAGACATAAGTAACTGAAAGAGTGTTTGGGAGATTTCAAAACGTATTTATTTGTTTATAATGCAGTTTGTGCTCCTGATTAATTGCTCTTGATTAACCTCCCTGCTATTTAAATTAAATCAAAATTAGCAAGTATTTATTGCAGTCTCCGAGAAACCTCATTCAAGGCTTAAAACACCATGGAGAGCAGTAGAATGTTTCCTTTCATAAAAGCCAGAATTTGAAGACTAGGGACCCACCTGCCCATTTCTGGATATTTACCAGTTTAGGACAGGTGCGTGTCAGGAGATGGGCTGGTTGGTTAGGCTGGAAGGAAGTGAGGAAAGGTACGCGTTTAAATATTTCTCCATGATACCGTTTACATTGAAAAAATCTTTTGGGAGGGTAAACAAAGAATTAAGGTACTTCTGAATCAGTGTGGGGCAGTGGAGGGGTGCCCTGCAGAGGAAGTGAGAGATTCGCTTTCTGGACATGCGTTTTACTGTACTGAGTGAAATGGGTAGCTCACTGATCTTTGCTGAGCTTTGGGGTTTCACCTTGAAATTGGTATGAAAAATTGTTTTTTAGAAAAATCTGTGAATTAATACTGTCAAGGAAGTGTGATGACAGATAGCTCTTACAGGCATCTGTAGCAAATCACTTTTAATTTCGTTTGACAAATTAAAACAGATTTCATTGGTTTTACAAGTAGCACTTTACAGTTTTATTCCTGGATATATTAAAAAGGAAGTACTCCTTTTGTAAAATGCAGAAGAAAAGGCAGAAGAAAATAAAACTTAATCATTAATTTTGCTACTCAGAAGGGAATATTACTGTCTTTTCCTACTTTGTGTGTCTCTTCCGTTCTTTTTGAATATATATTTGTATGACGCATAGTCATACACATTTGGAATCATGTTTTGTAAGAGTACTTTTTGCCTTTAAGGATATTGCCGTTTTACTCCTCATTAAAAAAATCATGATATTTTGTGGCAGTGTTAGGTATTCCATTGTATTTTGTGAACTGGACAAATAATTTCTTTCTGATTTTGACCTTATAATGCTGCCACAGATTCTTTGTGTATACATCTTTGACTGTAATTAATTGTTAATTTTTGTTAGGATGAATTCCTGTAAGTGACTCTGCTGGATCAAAGGTTATAAGCTGCCAGGTGGCTTCCCAGAAGGCCTGTCCAAAGTGTACTTTAATAGTGTATGAGAATATTGGTCCTATCATACTCTTGTTAGTCTTGAATTTTATAAATTTAAAATATTTGTGAATCTGATAGTTTTATACTGCATCACTAATTACTTGTAAGAATTTTTTTCTGATATTTACTGGCCCTTTGTCTATGGCCAAATTTTAATTTCCTTTGAACTCCTATGCATCTGTTTGATGTTTGAACACCCGATCGAGATCTATTTGATGTTAGGGAATTCAGATTACTTGGGAAGCACTTCTGTCACTGAAGTCATGAAGTAAATAGTTCCCAAAGTATTTGAGAGCAAAATTGCAAGTCTGAGTCCCTACAGTAAAAAGTTTTTGACATATTATGAGAAAAATTCAGACACTACAATGATTTAAAAAAAAATGTCAATTCACAGATTCATTCGTTCCCAAAATGAAAACAGAAGCTACAAGGGTGGTCTCGGCATTATTTGAATAATTAATGTTTTCTGGAGAATTCATTTTTACATTTTCAATTTGTTCTGAAAAGGTCTAGTCCACTCGTGACATAGCAAGTAGTATCTCAGTATTCATATTCCCATAAGATTTAAATAAATAAATAGGTTTTAATTAAATGATTTCCAGAATATGAATTGTGTACCTCTGCAAAAAATAAAATCACTCGTCTGCAAGCATTTTATATGAGCCTAGCCTCTTACAAGGTTTATGGAAGGACTCGCTCCTTACAGTCTATCCTTGCCTCCCCTACACCTCTGTTTCTGTTGAGTAAAATTCTACCGCCATGAAAAAGTCTTTCCAAGTTCCCAGTGAACACAAGATTTCTCTTTGACACTGGCTTGACATTACCTTTTGGGTCTTTGACCTGACTGTGTTGCATTTATACCAACTCATAGGACTTACTCAAGTCCTCATTTGTTTCTGGCAGTTATATCAAATCAGCAAAATACAGCGTTTGTAACAAAAGTAGATTTTCCATGCCTCAAAATTCTGTAGCACATCTGTCAAAGGTTTGCTATACATGGAAAATCATAGGCTTGATATCCAACCTTGACACATAATACATATTCACAAATATTTGATGAAATGAATTAGGATAGAATATTAGTTTGCTGGGCAAGGCGTTGATAATAGAACCTCCCTTGCAGTTTCATTGTTAAACTCTGATCTGTTCAGATCTGTTCCCACTCTTCCTTTATTACCACTGAATAACTTTTGCCTTGTCATCAGTTTGGCAAGAGATAACCTGTCAATTACTTGTAGAAAATTACTTTGAAATGAATCAATATTCTATTTATCATGTCACCTCTACTTTAAAAGTCTACAGTCCAATGTGTCTTGCACCTAATCCCCTAATTTTTTTTGGCTTCAGCATGGACACTAGTTTTTCCCTTCCATCTTTTATGTCTAACTCTTGAACTTAATACTAAGTATGAAGTAAGAAATCTTCATTTTCAGATCTCACTAGTATAAATATAAGTTAAGATGCATTTCCTGATATCTAGGGTATTTAGACATTCAGCAGAAGACATTTGAAGGTTTCAGATAGCTTTCTATTCTCATTTTGGATCTCCTTTTTTTTCTTTGTAAATGTTTGCCTTTGTGAGTTGCTAAAAAGAATGATTTTCAAGTTGTATTCCTGTTTTAGTAGTATTTAAGTTCACACTGCAGTGATTCTTTCTTGGAAAGCTAACGTGGAATATATTTTGTGGGTTTTTTTTTCATGTCTTAACATTTTAATTGAGGGTATTTGCTTGTTTGAACCTAATAGAAATAAATTCTGATTGTACCCTCTCAACCTGCAATGTGGTAATGATCAGAGACCATAGATGAACTTAGTTTCATTCAATATTATTTATAAAACGGTGTTTAACATTGGGAAATAAAATAACTGATCTCTTTGCTATTTCGGTGTGATGACATCATCCTACAGAAAACACTTCAAATCATATGCCGTTTATACATGCACAGATGTAATTGCTAATACAAACCAAAAAAGATAAAGAGACAGAGCAAGAGAGAGCTAGATGGTGTCTAGGGCATATAATAATTAGCATTTTTAGTAACAACATCTGTTGCTGGCAATATTGCTGGCAGTATTGTAGGAGAAAGCAGTCATTAAAATTAGCTAATGCTCAGTTTAAGTGCCACACAATATACTGACATTTTCAATATTTTTACTAGTTTTGCATTTTCTCATTCCAGTAAATTTGTGGTTTTGAGTTTGTTTGAATGCCTTGTGTTATATTAAAAATGTTCTTCAGATCACTCCAAATTGATCTGGGTCTAAAGCTTGTGTTTCCAATGGGTCAGAGTAGCATTGTTCCAAATTGTTACAGACATATATTATCCAACACCTTGGATTGGATCCCTGTGACTTTGGTCCTACTTGATTTAGATCCTCTCTGAGTTAGAAATTCCCCCCAACCTGAAGCATACATTTTCCTCAAATCTTACTCTCTTACCATTCTTGGTGTTTCATTCTGGAATTCTTATTTGAGGTTTAAGTGTCAAAATCAGTGTTACAAATTTAGTGAAGCTTGTCAGTTGGATTAATTTGACAGGTGACCCCTTGACTCCCAACCTGTGATTCCTTACTTGTAGATGGGTGTGTTTCCCTCAAGCCTCAGATGAATCCCTCTAAGAAGAAGGAAATGAGAGGCTTCTGCTCTACCATGTGGTATCCTTGAAATTTTTGTACAGCCTTTGTTGTAAACTTGTTTGCTCGTTTGGGAGTATGTCCACTTGAAAAAAGAAAAGTAGTCTATTTTCTCTTTAAAGGGAAAACTAGTGAATCAACATTTGAATCATATACTAAGATACAGAACAAATTGGGACTCTGCATAATTGTTTATGAAAATAAACACAGTCAGAAATTATGTTTCTGGAAATATTTTGATGAGCTGAAATACTTCCCATTTATAATTTTGTACGTCCATATTGGGTATCTGTCAAACCCTGTTCTGGGAGATACTAAAATGTATACTGTGAAAGTATTTTTTGTGGTCCAATTAGTTTGGAAAATTCTGCAAATTATGTCCTCCTTTGGTGCCCTATGATGCACATTATAAATTCAAGGCTGTGAAAACTCCTTCAGTAAAGAAACAGACTGAACTTTGCTCATCTCAGTGTTTGCCAAACATTTTTTTCCCTGCGCCACTTTTTTATTATGCAAACCAGTTTAAGAAATCCTGATCCAGTCATCCCAAAATTTAACTGCTATTTATTTCTGTTGAAGGTTGAAGAAAGGGCCTCTAGCTAAAAGTTATTTGTGTGACTTGTAGCAGGCTTTTTGGCTCTTTATGATTTCTGACAACATTTTCATGGCAGGATTGACTTCTAGACTTCATTAGTACCCGTAGAGATGGACACAGATGATGTTAAAATTCACAAAAAACTGCTGTATAAACCATAAATTAATGAGTTTATTAATTTATATTGGAGGATGTCTTTCTGAAAGATTGTGATGCCCATGAATTTATATAAACATAACTTGGAAGGTCAGAGATAAATTGGGAGGATTATTGGCAAGATTTACACGGGAGAAGGACTGATGACAAAGGTCACTGTCAGTTGACCTTGTTCAGTTTTACTTGGGACTTCCCTAGTTTTCACTCCGAAGTCCCCTCATCCTGAGATACCCTCATAGTTCCAGACCAACCAGGGTGGTTGGTGACTCCATTGCCCTGTAACTCATGGCACATCATCAGTGACTTCTTGTGTTCCCCACATTTCGTTTTTCTCTCCCCTCACAATTTGTGATGGTTAATGGTGTATGTCAATTTGGCCAGGCCGTAGTGACCAGATATTCGGTCAAACGTTACTCTAGAAATTTCTCTGAAGGTACTTTTTTAGATGAGATGAACATTTAAGTCAGTAGACTTTTAGTAAAACAGACTACTTTCCATCATGTGGGTGGGCCTCATCCAGGAAGTTGAAGGCCTTAAGAGAGAAAGACTGACCTTCCTAGACAGAATGCTTTCAGCAGACTACTTTCAGACTTGAATTGCAACTCTTTCCTGGGCCTATAGCCTGAACAGCCTACCCTGCAAATTTTGGACCTGCCAAGTCTCTGAACCATGTGAGCTAGTTACTTAAAATAAATCTCTTTTTCTTCCCCTTCCCCTTCCCCTTCTGCTTCCCCATCCCCTCACCTTCTCCCTGTCCCTCCATCTCTCTCTCTCTTTTTTACACACACACACACACACACACACACACACACACACACACACTTTGTTGGTTTTGTATTTCTGGAGACCCTGATTAATACCGATGTCAAGGATTGGTTACCACATTTTGTTCTGCTCTGTGTTTTTCTATGTTGGTCACCCACTTTTTTTCAGACCTTCATTTTTCTAGACACATGGTAACCTTGATTAAACTATTCTCACTTCCACTAGACCCAAGGGACAGGAATCACTTCCTTCTTCTTAGGGTTCAAATTTAATTAATTTTACTTTTGAGGGCAATATTCTGGGAGGTATTTCTTTTGTCACTACTGTGTACTAGTTTTTTTTTTTTTTTTTTTAATACTGAAAGCCCATAGCAGTGAAAGTAAGCAGATTTTGCCTACAGAGAAGGATTTGTGATATTTAATTGTTACCAGTTGTGACACCCAATAACGTTATAGACTCTAGCTCTGGGAGACATCTCACAAGGTCATAGTCTTACAAAGCAAGAGGACAGTAAATATTAAAATTTTATTTTGCTTTCTTAAACAATGTTCAGGGAGAATGATTCTGCAGCTCTGTTTTGTAGCCTCTTCTGATGTTTAATCATTTTTATTCTCAAACATTTTTTTTTGTCAGAATCTCAGTGATCTTGTAATTGAACTCATTATTTTTATTTTTTTTATTTAAAGATCTCTCTTTTTTTTTTGTAGGTAGTAAGCCAAAATATCCAAGATATTACGGTTCTGAAAGACATGAAGCTTAAAAGGGCAATTGCATTGCATGCCAAAGCCAACATTCAAGTTAGCACAGTCTGCTAGGATTCTAAATCTTGCTCAATCCCAATGAGATTGAATTGAGCAAAGATTTAAGGAAATTCCTGCACTCTTTTAAGAAAATGAAGTGTGGAATTACAGGATAGAAGAAACTCATTGATTTTTTTCTCATTTTCGTTGAAGGGAGTCCACAGAACACAGTGTAATAGAGAAGTTTTGAGAAAATACTTAACTTTTTCTGTTTTGGCCTTATTGAGGGAGCATGAAGCCACTGCTGCCTTTTCACTGGCGCCTCATCCTTTTTCTCTTCTCTCACCATTTCTAGAAGAGGAACATTATTATATTTTCATAGGTCAAAATTTGGTGTTCCTTCTCCTCCGGGGAAGAGAGACAGGCAGGCAGACAAACAGACAGGCAGACACACACATGCATGAATATTTTCAAGCGAGAGAGAAGAATTTAAGAATGCTTTTGCTACTAGGGCAGCCTTAGTCATGACTTTTGTGAAGGGCTTTGTGTTTTGTAACAACACAGTAGGGCAGTTAGGCTGGACTATTTTTGCAAGGAAGGAGATAAACACAGTTTTGAAAAGTTAGTATTAATAAATAGCCCTAATCTGTTAAGGTGTCTCAGCATTGATCCACACCAGGGGTAGATGCATCCTTTGCATTCATTTATTTATTGATCCATGGCCAGATTCATCCACAAACATCAGTCGGAGTACCTGCTATGGGGCAGGCACTACTTGAGAGCTGAGGATTCAGAAATGGGCAAATTCATCCAAAAAGACCCTGCCTTCCTGGTGTTCACATTCTAGCTGGAGAGTTGGGGCAAGGGCTGTGATGGGGAGAGAACCCCATTCCTGAGTCCTGGGAGGACAGACTTTTCATACTTACAAGTTTGTGAGCAGTCCATTCTGGTTACCCTCAATTGTATTTGGAAAAATAACAACAGCTGCTTTGGGAGATATCTTTACCCTGCGTATGAGCAAGAGCCACATCAGTTTCCCATGTATTGTGAATATTGATATTGGCCAGCTGTTTTATAGAGGAAGCAGGCTTGCACGGAATTTTCACCAAAGTATCCCTGGAACTTTACAAAAAAAAAAAAAAAAACTTATGAGAGCTCATTTAAAGCTGTAAGTGCGGTCTTCAAATAATTGTCCAGAAATGGCATTTTCATTGTCCAAATAGTAGCAAGAGTGACTTCCATCTGCTTTATATACCATCCTTTTCCCTGGTGGGCAATAAATGGATTGAAAGTTCTCTATGGAAAGCACTAAATTTACGTAAAAAATATAACAGTAACTCTGTTAATGACATTTTTAAAAAGTTTAATGAGCAGATGAGGAAAACAACATGAATTTTCCATGGTTAAGTTCATAAGCTGTTTTTTTTTTTCATCCAAATGTTGTAAATTCTTGATTTGATGGTGTCCTTGAGCTTGTGGATTACTTATGAACTTGGGGTCCTAGATGGAGTATAAGAGGCAGAAACCTGAGAAAGAAACGTAGAAAAGTTGTGATAAGATTTAATCATATTTTGTCAAATAAAATATATACATACATACCATAAAAATATACATATAAATGTACATAAAATATTTTTAAACACTTTATTCTGACTGTTGCTACTGAAAGTACCTGTCAGATTGTCACTAATTTCTCCTTCTCTCCCCCAACCTGATTACTGTAGAAAGGAATGGATTCTCTTGTTATGAACCAGAGACTTTTTCTATTTTTCTGAATTTTCAATAATGTCTTAGCACTAGAAGTACTCTCAGCAGTGTGCTTTGCTCATTAATTTTTAAGTGAAGTATTATCTATATGTTTTTAATATATAAAGTAATCCCCCTTACCTGTGGCTTTGCTTTCTGTGGGTTCAATCACCCACGGTCAAATGCGGTTCTGAAACAGATGATCCTCCTGACACAGCATCAGAAGGTCAGTAGTTGCCTAATACTACGTCACAAGGCCAGTACCACTCACCTCATATCATCTCATCCACAGGCATTCTTTCATCTCTAATCATCACAAGAGGAGTGAGTGTAGTACAGTTAGGTAGAGAGAGATCACATTCACATAAGTTTGATTATGATATATTTTTATGATTGTTCTATTTTATTACTGGTTATTGCTATTAATTTCTTCCTGGGCCTAACTTATAAATTAAATTTTATCATAAGTGTATTTATATAGGAAAAATTATAGTGTATGTATAGGGTTCAGTATTATCCTTGATTTCAAGTATCTACTGGTGGTCTTGGAATGTATTCCCTATGGACAAGGGAGGACTACTATATTATATACTATGTAATATAGTAACCCCCATATAATACATAATGTAATTTTTTTACTATATAATACTAGATGGTATATATTTTATATATTTATATACATTATATACTGTATTATATAGTATAATGCTGGTATACAATGCTTTCTGCCTGCTTCCGTAACATGCTGTTTTCAAACGTGTTGAATTGAGATTTAAATGAGCATAAATTCAAATGTTATCTTAAAACAGAGTAGTAAAGCTTAGAAAAAAGTGTCCGGCAGTTTCTAGGAAAAGCAAGTGGAGGAGAAAAGTGAATGAAAATACACAAAAGTTTCTCAGGATGTTCCCCAAAGCATAGAATCCTCAGAGGGTTTCCAATGAATTTTGAACCTTACCATTAAGTTAAATATGTCATTTTAGTCTTAACTAGTCTTCCAAAATAAGTAGAAATTCTAAATAATATTTTTTTCACATATGTAATGTGGATTCCATGCCAGTTGCATGTTCCTCAAGCCAAATAAATGAAGGAATGAACAAAGGAATAATGATTAAAAGAAGGCTACTCATCAGCTTCCTTTGGTCTGTGGTGCTTGCGTCACCACCAGTAGATTAGTGGGGATGAATCCTACCAATTAACTTGAAATGAAATAGGTGAAAGTGCTTCTGTACAGCAGTGTGAAACATGAAAAAGCATAAATTTCTTTCAGTACTTTGGGCTATATAGTCTGCATAAGGTTAGAAAGATAGACTTTTCCTAAGTTGTTCCCCTCCCAGGGAAGTTATTTCCATGATAATTACAGGAGCTTAGAAGCAATTCAGGTATTAAATATAACTTCTGGCTTTCAATATATGAATCTTAAGGAAATCTTGAACATTCTAAAGGCATTCTGGAATAGAGCACTCTATTTCCTTTTATCAAAGGCTTTACCGTGGGTAGTAAGAATAAGAGACCCCTCTTTCCTGGTGTTTATTTACAAGGGTGTAAAATACTTGATAGAGAAATTAAGACACAGAAAACAATAATACTAAATTGTTATAGAATATTGTTATAAATCAACCGTAAGTGTTTTAGATTATGAAAACCTTGTAATTGCTAGGAAATAATTTGCTGAAGGATTGCCCCAAACTGGAAGATCTGTGGTTTCAGTGAGTCAGTATACACATTTTACAAAATTGCGTACTTGGTGGTGGTGTACTTGCAGCAGTCATTTTCTTTACCACTTGTCCATAGAATATATAAATTCAGATTCTGAAATACATGGAGCTAATCTTTTAATTCTGAGCCTTAATAAGTATTATTCCCTCTGACGAGGTAGAATGTTCTCATTAGGAGTCACATGTCTGATTCCTTTATATGCCAATTCAGATGCTACTTCTGGGTAGCTCATCCCAACTGCTTCCCCCATAGACACCTAGCCTTGGAGTCTCTTTGTGCTCGCCCTGTACTCGTTCCCACCATGTCTTCTTCATCCTGGTTAGTTTCTTTGAATTTTGTTAGCTCAAACCAAAACCCTCCAAAGAATGCTTGATTGCTCATTTTTTTTTTCACTGCCTTATGCTCCATCCCTGTTTATATCATGTCAGCAGGTACTTTGGTCTCTGCCTGCGAAGTGTGTTCTCAATCAGACCATTTCTCTCGATCTTCATTGTTAATCAGTCAAAGCCATACCGTTTTAACTGGACAAATGTAGTGCCGATTGAGTGTTCTTTTGGCTTTGATAATTGTGCCCCTATAGTTAAATCAGCAGCCCCAGTGATCTTTTAGAACATAAATCAAGTAGTGTCCATTCTCTGCTGAGAATACACTAAAGGCTTCCAATCATACTTAGGATTAAATTCAGACCCTTTAACTTGCCCTACCAGGCCCTGCATAATCAGGCTTCCATTTCTCTGTCCAACCTTACTATTTTTTTTTTCAAAAATTATTCTTGTCCCCCCTGGCTGGCCACATTTGAGCCACACTGACTCCTTTCCTCTTTCTTGTACACCTCAAACTCATTCCTACCACAGAACCTTTGTACCACTGTCCCCTTATCCTGAAACAGTTTTCACTGCTCTCAATGTACTACCCCTTGTTAGTAGTAGCATGGGGCCCTAAGGCTATATGCCATTTTATCCTGTGTTTAATTCAGTTTATACTTATCTGAACTAGATAAGCAGAGGACCATATGCCATATAATGGAGAAGTCTTGAACCAGTGAAGAAATTATGGAGTCTGAACTACCACTTAAATAATTCTCACAGTTAACTATTATTAGCACTATTCTTAGCCTTGTTGCTTAATAACTACTTAATAAAGCAGAGATTGGGGTAGAACTTGAAAACAATTTATTGGATAGCTTCAAGTAATAAGAATGAGTCCCACAGAGGAGAGAAATAACTACTAGCAACTTTTTTGGGGGGGGATTAAGCCACAAGCCATAATAATTTGCAACAGCAAGCATTGTAATACTAATCACAGTCATGAATCACTTATATTTGTTTCTTATTCAATCATGGCTCAGTGGTTGCTTTGGAAGTTTGCATTTTCTCTGACAGGTTTTTCTTTGGTAGCCTTTTAATTTGAATTGAATTGAATTGAATTGAATTGAATTGAATTGAAATTTTTTTTAGATTTTAAAAATTGAGGTGTTAAATTTCGATTCTCATCTATATCACTAAAGTTCCTTCATATTCTCTAAAAAGACCCAGAATGTCTCTGTCCAGTGTTTGAAAAGAATTCTTTCATCTCCCCAAATCATGTGCCACTGGCTCATTGGACAGACAGTCTGAAATCTATGCCAGGTCTGTTATAAATCGCAAGCCTGCATTTCTTGTGCCAGGTTCTACTCCAGGCGCAGGTGGGTTTCTGCACAGCCAACCCGCCATGGCACTCTACCACCTGGTGAAGAAATCTGTTAGGCATAGGAGAAGACTCTTTGTGGCTTTTATTGACTCTTCTTTTGCCTTTGAATCTGTGAACAGAAATCCACTATTGAGTAAAGCACCATGAATTCAATTCAGACCCTGCATTATTGATTTTCAAGCAGAACCAGGGCCATAGTACTGTTGCACTGTTGGTTACATTCAGGATCAATACAAATGTCTCTTGAGAAATCAGAGGGCAGTTTTCATTGGAATTAGACAGGAATGTGTTTTGTCTCCCATCTGTCCACAAGTTTTAAGTTCTTAATGATTTAATTCCATTTTTGGACGAATTAGATCCACTATATCCCTATTCTGGAGAATAGAAAGAAATGCATCCTCTAGTATGTAGATGATGTGTTTATTAATAGAAACTAAGGATATTTAAAATCATCCACTGACCCAGCTACTCAGTCCCTGTCATGAGTTAATTATTTTAAAACCATTATTGTGATTTTACTTGATACCCCTTGCATTTAAATTAGTATAATTGGAAGTCTGAAAAAGCAAGTTGCCTCAATTTGGTACACAGGTTTGCATTTGGCATCTAATTCCTCTTATAAGAATCAGGAAATTACATGTTTTTAAACTTTTTAAAAATGTTTATTTATTTTGAGGGAGAGAAAGAGAGAGAGAGAGAGAGAGAGAGAGAGAGAGAGAGAGAGAGAGTGAGAGAGAGAGTGCAAAGAGGAGGGGCAGAGAGAGAGAGGGAGAGGGAGAATTCCAAGGAGGCTTCATGCCCAGCACAGAGCCTGATGCAGGGCTGGATCTCACAGGCAGTGAGATCATGACCTGAGCCAAAACCAAGAGTCGGATGCTTAACCGACTGAGCCACCCAGGCACCCCAGTAAGGTACATTTCTTAAAGCTGGGCCTGCTGAGGGCCCAGCCTATGAGTGTTGGAGTATATTTGCTTTGAACATCTTCCAGTCTAAAATCGTTGCGGCCATGCTCTGAGGATGAAATGTAGGAATTTAATCACCCTTGGGTTTGTGTGAGAGTGAATTTGGCCTCCACACTTCTTCAGGTCATCTTAGGAGAGTTGAGTTGAACTTCTCTTTAGGATTGCATTCATTCTTTTTATTTAGCTCCTTGCACATGTCCGTCAGCCCTGCTCTGCACAGTCAGGTTGTTGAAGCATATAATCACCTTGCATTTAATAAGCTACATAGAGTTACTGTTCTACAGGGAGTGTACTTGCAGGGACGCCTAATCTCAAATTTATTGCCACCCACTCAGTATCATTCAGAGCTTGCTTGAGAATTTAGGGAGAACTGTTTGAACAAAGCAGTCCAACCATTCTTCCAGATAACCAAAGTCTATCTCCGGATTTAGTGGACCTTTGGGAAGTCCCTTACTTTGACCGCAACGTGTTGGTTCTCTAAAAGCTTGCTTTGATTAAATTCCACCTTGGTGTTTTAAAAAGAGAATTCACTTGAGTGTTAACATACTTGCATTGTAATTCAGGAGATGTATCTTTTTTTTGCAAACTAAATTAAAAGGTATAGTGACCATTCAGAGAAACCATCTGTCACTACTTGACTGTTATAATTAGGTTCATAAGTTTTGATGACATTGTCATATGTTGGAAAAGAAAAGCTTTAGGACATCAGTTGGAGGTTCTGCCCCTTCTCTGTGAGGCTGTACTAGTTCAATATTTGGAAACCTCTTTGAATATTTATCTTTCAATTTTTTAATTATATTTATTTTTTTGTTGTTGATACTGCTGGTGTGATGTCTTCTTGTATGTGATATTCCTTACTAAATATTTCTTCATTTATATAAATACTCTGCGACAGGCAGTCTTTAATTTGAAATGTGAATTTATACCTCTGTGTATTACTCAGGTAAGTACAAAACATAGGAAATTAGTAACTGTACTTTAGTTGTACACTAAAAAAACTTTAGAATTGGTTTCCAAAATCCATTATGCTTCAAATAATTTTACTACTCCATAATTAACCATGAAATTAAAAAAAAAAGAAACCCCATTTCAATTTTCTATGTCTATTCATTCCTTTGACAAATATTTATTTTTATGCCTGTTAGGTACCTGGCACCATGAAAACCTGTGCTCAGTTCTGTTCCTCTGTTATAATTATTTAATGTTTTAAAATTAAAATATTTTGTGTTTATATGTTCTGTTAGTTAGAACTAATGTGATTCTGTGTCACCAAATACCGCAATAATAACAGCCCCAAAAGCCAGGATGCGCCAAATTATATTTGTTTTATACTTAAAGATTTAATTGTTTAGATGCATGTTTAGATGCATTTAATTGCATGTTTAGATGCAATATTTAATAAGTTTTGTGTTCCATCAAAATTTATATTCTTTCCAGAACAACTTCTGAGTTGAAAATTAACTCGACCATGTACAATTCTTGATAAAATTAAACTATTTTGTCTCTAAAAATTGAGTCATATGATTTTGACACTTAGCAAATAGCCTGTTACAGTAGATAAAATTGCTTTGTGATCTTAGGAAGTTTGAAATCATAAGTGACTCTCTCAAGGTCTTAGTAGCATATTATAAATTTGCTATCTTGTGATTAGATAAGCCCAACAAATTCATATCAAATTAGTCAAGATACACATTTTACTTCGTGCCAATAGATTTGTCAGCTTTTAGGTTATTATTTTTTTAATCAATAAGTAGAAGTATAGCTATGATTTGTTATTCATTAGTAAAGTACAACTGTTTTTTAAGCCATGAGGATTATTTGGCATTTAAGCAATGCTTTCTACTTTAAATGATGCCATTATCACTTGAGAATGCTGCCTGTCAATTTGGTTAGTCTAGAAATGCAACTCGTTAATAGGATGAAGTAGAATAACTACTTAATGAGGCAGAATACAACTTTACAACCAGAATATGGGAGACGTCCAGTTTACCTTTAAAACTGTTTGGTGTCTGCATGGAAAAAAGTATTAATATGCCTCGTAAAATTTCTCAAGAAGTATGCAATGGTGAATACGTTTCTTGTTCTACATGATTTCTTTCTGGAGAGTTCCTTTAATCTATGTAAAGTTGCCCGCCTGATATTTGGTTGAGTTTGTTGAAATGTATCCAGAATGCAAAGTATCTCACTTGAACTACTTGTTGCATATAATCTGGAGAAGACAAAGGTAGGATGACTTCACAGGGAAGAGAACGTAAATGATTTCTTGAGATCTCTCCCAATACTGAGAATGTGATTTTGTGAATTGATGTTTATATTACACTTGAGTTAGAAATAAGGAAGTATTTGAAAACCATGTGGCCGATTAAATACTGGACCACCCAGAAACGCCATTCAGTGTCCTAAAACAAAGGTCTTTAAACCTGGGGTAGCTCACCACATGTCTTGTATGAGAGCGCGCTTTCCTTGAGCAAGAGAGCTCTATGCCAGATATCCTTTGTGCCTATATAAATGCATCTCTCTGCCTTTCTTTCTTTCTTTCTTTCTTTCTTTCTTTCTTTCTTTCTTTCTTCCTTCCTTCCTTCCTTCCTTCCTTCCTTCCTTCCTTCCTCACTAGCTTGCTCACTCAAGAGAGCTCTATGCCAGATATCCTTCGTGCCTATATAAATGCATCTCTCTGCCTTCCTTCCTTCCTTCCTTCCTTCTTTCCTTCCTTCCTTCCTTCCTTCCTTCCTTCTTCCTTCCTTCCTCCTTCCTCACTAGCTCGCTCACTCACTCACTTGCTAAGAATGCAGAAGGAGTGTAATATACTGAATTCCTCTTCTACCACTGGTTTTAGTCTCCTGCTTATATTGAGCCCTGGATTATTTTGGGTTAGCTTGTGAATTTAATGAGATCATAACACATTGTGATGGGTATGACTGCAGAATGGAAAATGTCACTACTACGTGCCAGTTCATTTAAATCATTTTTAAGTATCCACCTGTGCTCTGAACTCTCCATTCGAATTTTATTGGCTAATATGTTTTGCTCCAGTTTTGGTTCCTTTAACTCTATACTTTGGTAAGTTAATCTGGGAGCATGTGCTCTCGCCCTTTCAGCTTCTGTTCTTGTTCTAATAAAGGCCCCTCTGCTTGATGGGTAGGCATAGAGGCCTTTCTTATTTTAAAAATCAATTTGAAAAAAGCATAGTTTGTAAAGGGCAAGAAGAACCGTTAAACTTTAGAACATATTATTTGGGAGATGTCCAATTTCTGCTGTTGATGTGCTGAAATGTAGTGAATGAGAAATTGCATCTAAAACAATGCTATTTTTTTTTTAACTACTTTTTTTCCGTCTTCAGTGCCTGCCTGTTTCTGTGTTTATGAAAGTCTGCCTTCTCTGGTAGAGGCTTGGCGATCTGGGGACAAGACAGCTCTGGGGATTAACCTGTCTGCCTCAGACTGACTCCCTTTTTCCTTTTAATCCTGCTGCCCTGTTAGTGACATTACCATGAGAAGGAGGAGGGAATAAAGGATTCTTGTAGAGAAGAATGGCAGTTTTGAGGGTCTGAAAGGGTAAAAAGAAAGAAGGAAAAGGAGAGTAGAAAAAAAATCTCACTGGAGGCAGGAGGTGAACTTGAGTTCTGGGATCCCCCTTCTTTTTGTCCAGAATATATTTAGGTTGGGTAGATGTGGGGAGACGCTTGATTAGGAGGAGCAGCTGTGATGCTGTATAATTAGGGGTGAAGCTTCAGTACGTGGGGTAGAACATGGCTCTAAGGGCCTCCTGAAGTCCAACTGTGTAACCTTGGGCAAATTAGTTAGCCTCTTTGGGCCTTGGTTTCTTCATCCGTAAAGTGGGGAGACTGACAGTTGGGCTTCTTAAGAGTTGTCACAGGGATTACATGAGCAACTATAGGAAAAGTGCTTAGGAAATGCTTATTTATTTGTAAGATTCATTTTTAATAATTATTAGGAGTGGGAATAGCAATGCGGATGATTTAAAAAACATGATTTGTGAGTCATTTTAGAGAGAAATAGCTCATTGCTAATGTAAACAGACCATATTGGATCTCCAAAGAAACCACTCACTTATCTGATTTTGTGCTTCTACTTTTGACACAATGTCTTTCTCCTAGAAACTTTTACAGATCCTTCAGGGCCCATCTCAAATGCCATCTTCTTAATGAGTTCCTGCTGATACCTCTGGGCAGAATTATTTGGCTCCCTCGGGGGGGTCCCATGGCACTTAGTTAATATTGTTAATATGACACTTATTTCGTTAAAAGTAGATCATCTTTTTAACATTTGTGTCTTCTCTCCTTGCTGACAAATGCAGTTTCTGATAATTTTAATATTCAACATATGTAGTCTGTGTATACGAAACAGGTAGATGTTGTTGACAGTTGATTAGGAAAGATACAGGATTCTTCTAGTGTTCACTGGTAGGATTCTCTTAATACCTGAACCACCGCCATGCCTTTCACCCTGCATATGAGATCCCATCTAGACAGTGTAATAAATACCTGCTTCACATCCTCGGAAGTGCTCAAAGGAGCTGGCCAGCTGATCTGGGTGGTTATGGAAGAGAAATGTTTATTTTATTGTTCTTCCTCTGTCTCCTCCTCCTTCACTTCCTCCTCCTCGTGCTCTCCTTTCTCTTACCCCGCCTCAGTTTTGGGGGTATAGTTAATTTATTTAAAGCTCTTGTTTAAGTTTGTTCATCCACTTCGAAATACAGTTAATCTTAGTATAAATAGACTTTCCATGAAGTATTGTATCACAGTGTCATGACATTTTAATTAATAACCAGCTGAATATTTTCTGATTGTAGACTACTTATGTATACTTGCAGTAATTCCCTTCCAATCTGTTATTGCATCAGTGTTTTATCTTGCAGCAGATGGTATCCTATAATTAAGAAAAAAAGATAGTGTTATTATGACACTGAATTTAAGAATAATAGCCATATACAAATCTGTGGGCTAGGCTGATGAGAAATATATACTGGTTTGTTATTCTTAAATGGCTTAATAATACATGTTTTGTTCTGATATCTTTACAGGCATATTAGAAATCATCTGTATTATAATGTTATGTCATCTAATCCAAAGGGAAATAACGCATGGGCATTTATAGGCTTTTATTTATAAATGGATCATTTAGATATGTTTCCTCTCCGAGAGGAAATTTAGCCCTAGAAAACAGGAAAGAATTGTAGAGACTCCCATGTGCTTTGGAAAGTGACTTTTGCTCTCATATCGGGCTAATGATTGCTGCAGATTATATCCATCTCACTCTGAATCACCTCTCTTTAAAAATTAGATAAAACTCATTAATATGAAAAGGAGAGTATTAGCAACGCCATAGATATTAGTGTGTTGCAATGGTGCTAGTAACCGGCCTTGGCTTGGAACCAGATCCGAGAGATTCTGTAAAGAAATGCTATGGTGGTGCTTCCAGTTAGCCAGGTTTCTTCCAGAGAATTATAAAGGAATCTTCCATATCAACTGATTGTCTTGCTGGTTGTATTTTATCACCCGAAGAGGTGGCTCTGTTGAACAGAGAACTGAATGCCCAGGTGTGGGTCTTGGTTTTGCAACTTTCCTAGTTGTGTGAGTTGGGGCAAGTAATTTATGTTCTCTGAGCCTCAGTCTCTTCATATGTAAGATGGGAAATACTTAAATAATTGGCACTAAATTTTATCAATATGAAAAATATCCATAGAAGCCTTCATGACATCAGTAAAGTTTGAGCCTATAAAGTCATTATTTCAGTGATTTAAGGAACTTAGACATAAAATGCACCTTTGAAAATCTCTACAGTGTTATATTTGTAAATGACAGTGATGGTAAGGTTTAGTATGTAAGGCTATTTTGCAAATGGCATTAAATGATTCCAATTACTTATGACTCTATTTCATTCATAGATGGAGACAGAACCCCGTTAGGACTGGGGACAGTTTCTTTTAATTTCATTATGGCACACAATTTAGTGAAGAGAGATAGACCCCTTTGAGGTAGATTACTAAGTCAGCTGTTTGAAATTCTTTGTGTAAACCGTCCTAGGGCCCTTGCAGCTATAGAAATAGGAAATGTAATTGCCTTCAGTATTCCCAGCTCTTTGTTTTGTCAGTGTTTTACAGATTTCAAGGTGTTTTTGAAAAAATAAAATTGATTCCCTTACTCAACAACAGGTTAGATGGCACACATCTTGGGGAAATTATCCTGCGTTGGTAGGGGAAAGAAAGATGTAAAGATGAAAGATATATGATGCCTTTAAAAAACTCTGGAATTTTTGGAGGGGAGATAAAACTACATCACTGAGGCAATAAAAGAAGACAAGTAGAATGAAGTTATTATCGAAAGAGAAGTACAGAGCCTTACAGTAATTCAGACCCGGGAGACATTACTTCTAGTTGTGAAAATTGGCCAACTGGTGAACGTTTCTCAGGATGAGGGTGGTGGAAAGGGAGAAAAGGGCATTGGGGGGTAGAGGGGGACAGTATGAGTAGTGGCTTAGGAATGGGATGAAGCCAGTGTTGAGTAGTACCTACCAAAAGGAGCATGGTGGGAAAATTAGATTAGAAAACAGCACAGTGGGAAAATAAGGAAAAAAGGTAGAAGTAAGTCAGATTACAAATTTCCTGGATATCTGGTCAAAGAACTTGACCTGGATTATTTTGAAATTTGAGGAAGTTATTAAAGGTTTTTGAGCAAGGGAGTGCATCACTGTGCTTTGAAAGATGAATCTGGCTACAGTGTATAAAATAGTCAGAAAGGTAATAGATGGAAGGAAGGGGGAGAACCAGTATGATGACATCATTCATACTTCAAACAAAAGTCCATAAACAACTAGAGAATGGAAATGTCAATGAAAATGAATATGCAGTAGTCGATTTGGGTGGTTAGAATGAGTAGAGAATAGTCATTGGTACCTGATTACCAAGGCTGTATGACAGAGGGAGACAGAAACGGTAGAGATGCCTCCAAGACTTAGCTCAGAAGAGGGGAAGGGACTGCGGGAGAGGAGCATTACCAAGAGGAGTGAAGTGAGGCTAAGTTTGATTGGGGGATGGGCAGAGGAGGTAGTGGGAAGGGATGAGGATTCATGTTCTGAATTCATCGAGGTTTTGACCTACACATCACATCAGCTGTCCAGCTGGAGATGGCCAGCAGGCGACTGGCAATATAGAATAAGCTAGTAGAGGAAGTCAGACTGTTAGGACAACATTTGAATAAATAGCCCTGGGAACTTAGATTAAAAGTCAGTGCTTGATGAGGCAGTGAGTACAGGTATGTTTTTGGCAGTGTAAGTAAACCAAATACCACGTGTAGGTTGAGGGATTGAGGGGGCGAGGGATTTCTTTTTAGGAAAGTAAGATGGGTAGCCGAACGTGTTCTCACCCTGAGGGAAAAGAGCCAGTACAGAGGACAAGATGAAAGATAGGAGAGAGGAAAGTAATGCTTCTGAAATTCCATTTCGGTTACCATGGCATTGGTTAAAATTGAAATTAAGACCCTCAAATGGCTACTAAACCTGAATTACTAAATTGGTAATAAAGGCCTAATGAAAGTATTAGGATTTGTACCATTAGACCATATACATGGAAGAATTGATAAGATCCTCCTGGGAAGAAACCAGTGGATATAACTGAGCCTGAGCAAATAAACAAACTGACTTTTAAATACAAAGCAGGCACAGTTAACTTCCATAATCCTGGGTTGACAATGAATTAATAAATACTGGGTAGATTTCTTACAAAAACTTCTCTTCCATGTTCATCAGATATTTCTGGTATCCATCTAGGATAGTTGGCATACGAGAAGCTATGTAATTATACAATTCTGAGTTATATTTTTGTGGTTTATACTTTCCATGGAGAAATATGATAGGATAATGTATTGGTGGGGTGTTTATTTGTATATTTCATTTTTTTAGCCTACCTGTGATTTGCTTACTTTGTTAGTTTTCAGAATTAAAAGCTTGAACTTTGCTAAGAAAGCATTTTGTGTGTTTTTGGTTTGTAAATAACACCTAATGTAAAATCACTAGCATAAAATTCATTTGGACTTTTCAAGGAAGGTGGTTGCAAAGCTTGAGGATTCAGATAAAGAAATTGGTATGCTTTGTTCAGTGAAAAGCTGCCAAATTTATGAGGAAGTGTAATCATAAAATGTTGATAAATTGATTTCATCTAAATATGTTCCCTAGTGCCCTTTAGTCTTCTATAACTTGTTAGAATCAACCTTGTGCAGCATGAATAAAACCTAAATGCACAACCTAACTAAGGTTCTTTCTGCTTTCTCTGAATCACCTAAATATATTTCACCTTCATTCCATGCATACACATATGGCAAAAATGACGGAGCAACATTTGAATGTTGTATCATGATTTTGAAACCATAAACAAAATTGGAGGTTTTATAAAACCCTGTCCTAAAGCTGAAATGGAAAAAATAAATCTGTATCTGGCTGAAAATTTTTCTGTTGACACTGGGCCAAGTAAACAGTTTTCTTCTCAGACAGTATTTCTGTAGCTGCATCACACATATTATGGCCTAACCGTGGCCAGGAAATAGTTCGTTGTCATTGCCTCAAGCTTTAAAAAAAACAGAACCAGATATGAACTTGGAAAGTTGCTCTTTAAAATATATTTTAAGTGTTGGGTGTGTATTTAAAGAATTAATTTACATTTTTTTTTTACTAATTTTACATTTTTACATTTTTTTTTTTAATTTTTTTTCAACGTTTTTATTTATTTTTGGGACAGAGAGAGACAGAGCATGAATGGGGGAGGGGCAGAGAGAGAGGGAGACACAGAATCAGAAACAGGCTCCAGGCTCTGAGCCATCAGCCCAGAGCCCGACGCAGGGCTCGAACTCCCGGACCGCGAGATCGTGACCTGGCTGAAGTCGGACGCTTAACTGACTGTGCCACCCAGGCGCCCCACATTTTTACATTTTTAAACTGGTCTTCCTATTACCCCTCATTTTTTTCAATTTGTTCTCCATGGTACTGCAAGAATTTTTGCACTAAATCTGAAACACCTTATTATTACAGCATCAGTAATAAATGCCCATTGTTCTTAGCATGGCTTTCTGAATCATCTATAGATTTTCTGTTCACATGTTACCTCTCCAACACCCTCCAAGTCTGGATCTCCCTCTCCATTAAGGACTAGGCTCTGTAATTAGCCAGCTGGGTGGCTCCACCCCAAACATGTCATCTGCTCCCTTTCCCCACTTTTTGCATTTCTTCTTCCCCCTTGAGAACAAACTTAAGGATTGTATTTCACGAGAAGTTTCGTTTCTATTAGTTCAAAGTAATTTCTCTTGGAAAATTGGTAGTTTGGGTAACAACGGACTTATACATGAGAGCAGCTGCCTGGAAGTGAGCAGATGTCCCCCTGTGCTGCTGCTCCCCAAGATTCTGACCAGTTTCGTGGTGTTCCCAACACTGAGCTTGTCTCCTATGTACCATCAAGTTTTGTGCTGCTGTTTTTCTCTTACACATCACTTTGTGCATATGGTACCTGCATTTCCGTTTGCAGCCTCTGGTGTATATATAGCTTACGTCTGAGTAGATCATAATGCGATTTAATCTACACAGAGGAAACACTTTACCAGTTTCAGTGGCACAGTGGGAAGAGTGGGGGTGGGTGGGATGGACCGAGGTGGGGTGCTGGTTTGTCACCAAGAGTAGGGCTGTTGGGTGCAGATGTGCTTGGCACAAGAGCATTACATCTGAGTGATGTCATTCTCACTGTAGAGACCAGAGATTGTCCAGACTAATCGTTGGTACAATGATTTGTCAGTTTATACTCTGTTTCTTCAAATGATTTCCAAGAAAAGCCATATTTTGAATAATATTGTTAACCTTTATCTTTCTGTGTTTGAATTCACAGCTCTGTTTGGTCGTTTGACTATAAACACGATCTTTTTTATCGTTGTAAAATATATATCAAGTGAAATGTATCATTTTAGCCATTTTTAAGTGCACAACTCAGTGGCATGAAGTACATTCACAGTGTTGTGCAACCATCACCATTCCCAGAATCTTTATATCATCTCAAACTAAAACTGTTACCCATCTCAAATCTATCCATTCCCAGAATCTTTATATCATCTCAAACTAAAACTGTTACCCATTAATCGATCATTCTTCATTCCCACCCGACCCCAGTCCCTGGTAACCACCATTCTACTTTGATCTCTGTGAGTTTGACTACTTCAGCCTCTTCATGTACATGGAGCTATATGATGTTTGTCCTTTTGTATCTGGCTTATCTCATTTAGCATTTATATATACATTTATATATTGATATATATATATATATATAAATTTAAATTTATGTATAAAATTTATATGTGTAATTTATAAAAGTATATACTTATATTTAGGTATGATATAAACTAATAGCTTTTGGTTCCATATTGGCCTTTTTTTTCTTTTAAAAATGTTTGTTTATTTTTGAGAGAGAGAGAGAGTGAGCACACCGTTGGGAGAAGGGACAGAGAGAGATGGGGACAGAGAATCTGAGGTGGACTCCTTGCTGACAGCACAGAGCCTGATGAGGGTCTCAAACTCATGAACTGTGAGATCATGACCTGAGCCAAAGTCTGGCACTTAACCGATTGAGCTACCCACGTGCCCCTTTTTCTTTCTTTTTAAAAAATTGTGCATGGTATGCATAACATAAAATCTACCATCTTAACCATTTAAAAACATTTTTTTAAACATTTACTTATTTTTTTGAGAAACAGAGAGAGACAGAGCACAAGCGGGGAAGGGGCAGAGAGAGGAGACAGAATCTGAAGCAGGCTCCAGGCTCTGAACTGTCAGCACAGAACCTGACGCAGGGCTTAAACCCATGAACTGTGAGATCCTGACCTGAGCTAAAGTCAAATGCTTAACCCACTGAGCCACCCAGGCGCCCCTTAACCATTTTTAAATGTGTGCTTCAGTGATATTAAATACATTAATGCTGTTGTGCGAGCATCATCACCATCTGTTCCCACAATTCTTTTTGTCTTAAACAACTGAAACTCAGTGCCTATTACAAAGAAGCCCTTCATTGTCCCTTTCCCCCAGACCCTGGCAATCATCATTCTCTTCTCTGTCTCTATGATTTTGAATACTCTAGGTACCTCATATAAGTAGAATCATGCAGTATTTGTATTTTTGTAACTGGCTTATGTTGCTTAGAGTGTCCTCAAGATTCATCCATGTTGTACCATGCATCAGAATTTCCTTCCATTTTAAGGGTAAATAATATTACATTGTGTGTCTGTAACACCTTTTGCTTATTTGTTTATCTGTTGATGGACACTCATCTTGTTTCTGCCTTTTGGCTATTGTGAATATTGCTACCATGAGCTTGGGTATACAGTAAGTATACAGTATCTAAGTCCCTGCTTTCAATTCTTTTGGATATATATAGAGCGAGAGATTACTCTTTTTTTCAGTTTATTTATTTATTTTGTGTGAGAGAGAGCACAAGCAAGGGAGGGGCAGAGAGAGAGGAAGACAGAGAATCCCAAGTAGGCTCCATGCTGTCAGTACAGAGCCCGAGGTGGGGCTTGTGAAATCATGACCTGACCGAAATCACAAGTTGGACACTCAACTGACTGAGCCACCCAGGTGCCCCTATATGACTTTTTAATTATATCTATTATTCATCTCCCAGAGCTCTTGTCCCAATGTGTATTTCTTGTGAAATCTGTATGCATATAGCATTCTTTTATTATTTGTGCTACTGGGAGGAGGTTGATATAGAACTCCAGTGCTAGAAACTTCCATCTGAAAACATTGGTTCCTATCCCACAAGAATTCCACAAAGCTTTCATCTTTAAAGCTCTGCTGAGCTGTTTAAATCATGTTTCTTTAGAACTTCCAACATTTTTAGCTTTTCCTTGAGTTTTTCTCTGGTAGACATGCTTTAGGTAAAGCTCCTTCATTTATCAGTTGCTGTCTGAACTGGATTTTGTGACTCACTGACTTATGATCTACAGTGAGCCATCTAAAGAGAGGACATGAAAATGTTCAGTTGATTTTATTTTGGTTGGTGTTGAGATGGGAGATTCTTACTCTGTAGTGATGTTTGAGTTCCCACTCTGAGTGCTCTGAGATATTATGGATCAGATAATTCACCACCTTCATCTCTTTGGGATACAAAGAGATGCCATCCTTGGAGAGGAGCACAACATGCCTTCAGAGATGGGCGGATCTGGGGGAAGGACTGGTTTAACCAATCAGGATGCTAACTTGGTTGGACATTCTACCTGTAATACATCGTGAATCTGTAGACTGCGTGAACAAGACCGAAGCTGTTAAATTTGACTGTCGTGCCTGTGGAGAACCGGTCATTCCATACATAGCTCTCTTTCTGAAGTTTTCTTTTATGCTGAGCATGGGAACTAGTAGCACTTATTCCGATTTTTGAAGATCCTTACTTTTTTTTTTTTTAATTTTTTTTTTTCAACGTTTATTTTATTTTTGGGACAGAGAGAGACAGAGCATGAACGGGGGAGGGGCATAGAGAGAGGGAGACACAGAATCGGAAACAGGCTCCAGGCTCTGAGCCATCAGCCCAGAGCCCGATGCAGGGCTCGAACTCACGGACCATGAGATCGTGACCTGGCTGAAGTCGGACGCCCAACCGACTGCGCCACCCAGGCGCCCCTGAAGATCCTTACTTTTAACTACAAGATACAAATCTTCATTGCTTATCTTCAATTTTAATGTGATGTATGGGCAGAGTTTTTTACAGATTTACTTATTTATTGCTATCATTTATTTTTCAAAAGGTATTATGTATATTTAGTTTAAAAAGGTGGAAAGGATGTGTAGTGAATGGAACATTTTCTCCCATGAGACAGCTGCTACTGCTAGTTTCTTGTGTGTTCTGAAGATACTCGCTGTATTGCTTTTTTTTTTTTTTGTCAGGTACAGCATACGTACCGAATGGTGGATAAAACATACGTGGAAGGTATAAAGAATCATAATAAAAACAAAGCAATCAGGAAAAAGTTATTGCTGGTCCTTCGAAGCTGCCTGTATGAGCCTCTCCTCTTAAGATGTAACCACAATTCTGACTGCTGTGATAACCATACTCTGTATCCAGCAAGGATGCAGGGACACTGAATGATAACTGTTCTTGTTACATATAGCATCTAAATGTAGAGGCAAAGTCTTCTAAGCACTGATGTATTGCTCATTGTATTTTTTTAAGTGTTTTATTTATTTATTTTTTTTTTAGCGTTTATTTATTTTTGAGACAGAGAGAGACAGAGCATGAATGGGGGAGGGTCAGAGAGAGAGGGAGGCACAGAATCCGAAACAGGCTCCAGGCTCTGAGCAGTCAGCACAGAGCCTGACGTGGGGATCGAACTCACGGACCGCGAGATCACGACCTAAGCTGAAGTCGGACACTTAACCGACTGAGCCACCCGGGCGCCCTGCTCATTGTATTTTTTAACCACACTGCAGATGTTTCCATGTGATGACAGTGCTTCTCCTCATCTGAGCTGAGACTTTGATCCTCCCTTAGCCATGACATGATTTAGATCTTTGAAAAGCATTTCCACTTATAAGAGCACTTTAAAATGTAACACATTCATGTGATTTTAGACATGTTGCACACCTGCTAATGTAGAATGGTGATTCGGAAAATGGAAGACAATTATAAAATTTTAGAGCATTCAAAAATGGCATTTGGATTGGAAATAGCTGCATTTATATATAATATGAGAAGGATTAATATTCAAAAAAGAGAGCTCAGCCTTTTTAATTTTCATGATTTGCAGAGTGCTTGATACATAGCAGATTATTACTAAATGTTTATGGAATGGTACTGAATTGAACTCTGTCAAATGCATACTTAAGTCATTCTGTACACCTCTCATATCTTGTGCTCTGTTTGGTAGCTTGAAGATTTGCCTTGAGTTTGGTATTTATCAGCCAGACTATATGTCCTGTGCTACAGTTGTCATACTTCTTTGTCTCTTACTCCCAGTCAGTATCCTAAGAAGACTTTGCGTTTCTTTTGCTTTGTGTGAGGCAAGAAAGAAGAAAAGGGCGTTTGGGGCACCTCAGTGGCTCAATCGGTTAAGTGTCTGACTTTGGCTCAGGTCATGATCTCGTGGTTCCTGAGTTCAGGCCCCACGTCGGGCTCTGTGCTGACAGCTCAGAGCCTGGAGCCTGCTTCAGATTCTTTCTCCTTCTTTCTCTACTTCTTCCCTTCTTGCTCTCTCTCTCTTTCTCTCTCAAAATAAATAAAACATTAAAAAAAAACCCAGAAAATAGAGTTTATTTATTATTATCATTTTATTATTGTTTTGTTTTGGTCATTCTCTCTTCGTTTCGTCCATGTCAACGTATTGGCAGTGATGTTTCCTGACTGTGGTGGAAATGAAGGTGTGGCTGTTTGGCCAGCTGCAGTGGACACTCTTCTTGGTCCTTGTCTGTTGCTGAGGGTGGAGGACAAGTTTTTGGGATTGCTTTACTAGGAGTAAAAACAAGCATGTGTGTGTTTAGTGCAATTGTTTTATAAGATGTCATGGGACTTTTCCCGAGTAATGAATGTCCCATTTGGAATTCCCTCACTTCAGCTGGCAAACTCGAGCTCTGCCGGTCCTTGGATATCGTACCATAAACTTGTATGCCAAATGTTGGAGCAAAGAAAGGAAGCTTGTAAAGAAATTTCATTTTACAGAACTTGTAAAGTATTCACGGTTCGTCATTCTTTAAATTCCAGAAACGAGGGGGTGATTTGTGGGGACAAATAATTAAGGAAAGAAAAGATTTTGTGATGGAAAGGAGGAGCAGGCAGAACGGAGAGGTTGGCATGTGTATTGGAAAATTGTGGTAATTTAGCAGGTAATCAAAGACATTGAGAGCAGTGCATGTCATGATTTCAAAGGAGTGTAGACTGTTTTCTTTCATTTCCTCTCCTGTGGATCTGTTCTCTTCCAGTTTCCCCCCCCTCCCACTTCTTGTTTGTGAGGGCTTCGGGCTCTATCTTTTTTCCTTGTATATAAAACCTTTTTGTTTTACTTTAAATGATATTTCAGTTGGCATTGGGAAGATAATAATGTCTTCTGTTTCACTGTAGCATACTAATGCTCTGAAAAGAAAGGAAAAAAAAAGGAAACTAATTTAGAAGAAATAGAAGCTAAATTTTTCATGGTGAAGTAATCCTGAACTTTCCTGAGTAATCCTAGAGGATCGATGTTCAGATGTTAAGGAAAAAGTCAGACTCTTTGGCTTCTGAGGGACCTGAGGAGGCCCCAGGGTACATCAAAATGTTGCAAGATGTATTAGAACATGTATCTCCATAAGCTAAGTTCCCTGGAGATCATTCAGCCTTTAGAATATCTTGAGAGACAGTTGTAGTGAGAAAACTCTGTTTCCTCCTAACTCATCCCCTTTTGAAAACAACTTAAATCTTAGCTGCTCTAAAGGATATGAAAATGAGCGAATTAGGTTTTCATTTGCTTTTTGTTTGTTTTTTGTTATTCACAGTCTGTATTCTATCCAACAGTTAAATCTTTTCTAAACCTTTTGTTTCTGAAACTGAAAAAGAAATCAAGAATTGAGAAATATTTGTGGCTGCAGTTAGATTCTCAGAAAGAGGGGGACGTCTCCCCCCCAAATAAGTAGGAAGTAATAGAAACTTGCAGACAGATTGAATTTTTATCTTAACTGCCTTTTCCCTTGGAAATTCCAGAAATATGAAGAGTGAGGCAATAGCAAACATGGCTCCCATGTCCTTAGACCTTTAAGTGGTCTTTCTTAACAGCAAAGATATGCAGTTTTGTAAAACGCTGTTTTTAGTATTGAACCACAGAAATCCACTTCCCTTATGACTGCTAATATTTAGCCTTACACATTTATTTTCACTCTGTGGTAACAGGCAACATACCAGTGATTAGTTTTCACAAGTGTTTGAGGTGTTCTGTAAGAATACACATCATTTTATGTTCTAAACATTCACCTTTTTAAGGTTTTTAAGCAATTAATAGCATAGTATAATTTAGTGCTTTGCGAGTACTTCATTGCATCTATGTGGCGAGGCATTTAACAGAATCAGTTGGAAGTGTATATTTGTAATTCTTTTGCCTTTTAGTCAGTGTATTTCTTAAGGAGTAAAGAAACTTGAGATATAACCTGCTGCTTCTGCATTTTGGTCACAAAAATATTTTTTCCTCAGAAGTGTGGCATTGAATTATCTATTGTTTTATAATGAGAACATTAACTCAGAGAACACACAATTTCTTTCAGACAGTCACCAGAATAATTATCAAAAGGCAAACCAGTACCATTTAATATGCCATACTGTATGAATATTGTTTTGGGTTTTGTTTGAGGACTCGACTAGATATTTTCAGTGATCTGTTAGGATAGTTTTCTTTCGTTCTCTTCCCTCCAGTATGATACATTCTTTCAAAATGATTTTATTCAACCTCAGGAAATTGAGAGAAAGGACAGCATCTTATTTTGCAGTTCCTTAGAAAAGATTTCATCAATACATGACTGTCTCAGAATCTCCAGGGTTGTTAGTAGTATAATGTATATTAATAAGGTAGAAGGTTCTGGGGTTTGATGAGCTGTGATAGGCATTCTCTCTGCCCATTGGTGCCCAGCTGCACAGCTCAGCATAGATGCTCAATCTGGCAACTAGATCAGGTTGGCCCAGAGGATTCCCACTGTCCAGCCAGGCAAACTGTTGGATCTTGCTGTGGTAGCACAGTGCCCAAGCTGGTGGAGCACAAGGAAGACAGATACAGGCATGAGATTTGTTGGTGTAGTCTTCCCAGCAGTTGAGAACTCAGGAACCTACAGCCTATAAATAGGGTAAGTAGGCTGGAGAAGCAGGGTTTAGAAAAAAAATCTGACAGGTAGGATACCAAGAAGTATCTTCCATTCTGGAATTTGGGCACAGAAGCTCTGTTATCAGTTGGGAGCGCTTCAGGTGCCTGTCACTTTGAAACTGTCTTTTGGGAAAGTGTGCTGGTCAACCATGTGGGTGACAGCAGGAAGACCTTAACACTAATTTCCCACAGGGGCACAGCTGGGACAGTTGAGATTCTTTCTGCCTCTGGATGTGCTGGCTCAGATAGAGGGTTTGTGAAGTTGAGATCAACAAAGACAGTGAAGAGTTTTGACTGATTAATATGTTACTTACTTACTTACTTATTTTTAGTTTTTAATTTTAAAATTACTTTTAAACATTCTTTTATTGAGGCATGCTTGACATATTACATTCGTGTCAGGTGTACTATGTAAAATTAGATATTTGTATATATTGTGAAATGATCGCCACCCTAAATCTAGGTCACAACCATCACCATACACATTCACAGATTTATTTTCTGTGATGAGAACTTTTAAGATTAACTCTCTAGCACATTTCAAATATTCAAGTCAGTATTATGAACCCTAGTTACCATGTTGTACTTCACCATGACTTATTTTATAACTGGAAGTTTGTACCTTTTGATTCCCTTCACCTATTTTACCACCGCTAGCCTCCAGCCTCTGGCAACCACCCATCTGTTCTCTGTATCTATGAGCTTGGGTTTATCTATCTATTTATTTATTTATTGGATTTTGAGGGTTTTTGTTTATTTTAGGTTCTACAAATAAATAAGATTATATGGTATTTGTCTTTCTCTGTCTGACTTATTCACCATAATACCCTCAAAGTCCATCCATGTTGTCACAAATGGCAAGATGTCATTCTTCCTTATGGTTGCATAATATTCCATTACATGTACATATAGATATAGATATAGATATAGATATAGATATAGATACAGATATAGATGATATACACACACACCATGTTTTTTTTATTCATTCATTTATCAGTGGCATTTAGGCTATTTCCATATTTTGCCTATTGTGGCTAATGCTATAATGAACATAGGGATGCATATATCTTTTTGATTTCGTATTTTCATTTTCTTTGGATAAATAGCCAGGCATGGAGTTGTTGAATCACATGATATTTCTATGTTTACTGTTTTCCACACTGGCTGTACCAATTTACATTCCCACTAACGGAACACAACAGTACGTAAGGGTTGCCTTTTCTCCATACCCTCTTCAATACTTATTGTCGTTTTGATAATAGCCATTCTAACAGGTGTGAATTGATAGTTCATTGTGGTTTTGATTTGCATTTTCCTGATGATTTTCAGTGTTTGTCAACCTGTATTGGATTGGTATTGGTCTTTGGAGAAATGTCTATTCAGATCCTCTGTCCCATGTTTTAAAAAATGATTTGTTTATTTTTTTCTTGTTGACTTGTATGAGTTCTTTATGTACTTTGGATATTAACCTTTTATTATATGTATGATTTGCAAATATTTTCTCCTATTGAATAGGTTACATTTCATTTCTTTGATAGTATTCTATACAGGAGCTTTTTAGTTTGATGTATTTTCACTTGTTTATTTGTGTTTTTGTTGTCTTTGCTGATGCTGTCAGATCCAAAAAAATCATTGCCAAGACCAGTGTCAAAGAGATTACTGCCTGTTTTCTCCTAGGAATTTTATTATTTCAGGTCTTACATTCAAGTCTGTAATCCTTTTTGAGTTAATTTTTGTGGATGGTGTAAGATAGTGTTCCTGTTTCATTCGTTTACAATGTGCCTGTCCAGTTTTCCCTGTACCGTTTATTGAAGAGACCGCCCTTTTCCCATTGTATATTCTTGGCTTCTCTGTCACACATTAATTCACCATATATGTATGATTTATTTCTGGACTCTCTATTCTACTCCACTGATCTATGTGTATTTTTTTTTTCATGCCAATACCATACTATTTTGATTACTTAGCTTTGCAATGTAGTTTGAAATGAGGGAGCATGATGCCCTCAGCTTTGTTCTTCTTTCCCAAAAGTACTTTCACTGTTTGGGATGTTTTGTAATTCCATGCAAATTTCAGAATTGTTTGTTAAGGTTCTATGAAAAATCCCTTTAGAATTTTGATAGGGATTACATTGAATCTGTAGATTGCTTTGGGTAGTTTGGTCTTTTTAAATTTTTGAATAGCTTTGTTGAGATGTAATTCACATACCATGTAGTTTATCCCTCTAAATTGTACAACTCAGTGGCATTAAGTATATTCATATAGTTGTATAACTATTACCCTATTTTTATTACCCCTAAAAGAAACCTCATATCCCTTTGGCAAGATATCCTAATCCCCACATTCTCCCAGACCCTGGCAACTTCACGTTTACTTTCTGTTTGTGTAGATTTGCCATTCTGAGTATTTCATATGAATTGGACTCATAAAATTTGCAATCATTTACAAATGGCTTTTTCACTTAGCATCATATTTTTAAGATTTATTCATGTTATATCTTGTATTAATATTTCTTTTATTTTTATTGCTGAATAATATTCCATCGTGTGGATATACCACATTTTATTTATCCATTCATCAGTTGATGGATATTTGGGTTATTTCCATTTAGGCTATTATGAATAGTGCTGCTATAAACATTTGTGCTCAAGTTTTTGTGTGGATGTGTTTTCATTTCTCTTGAATATTCTACCTAGGAGTAGAATGACAGGCCTGTTAATATGTTTCAAATTTTTTGTATATATTTAGGAACCATGTAAAATGGTTTGTAAATACAATCAGTAGTAAAATCTATAGTTATTTGTGGTTTGCAATAAAAAGCTTCTTATATATATTTTATGTAATATTTATTTATGTGTTTTGTATGTTTATGTGTTATATATATTTATATATATGTGTATATATATATATAAAATAATGATTTCTGAGTTGATAGACCTCTCACTGTTATTAGCTAGCCCTTCTTTTCTATCCACATTACTAAAATATTTAATCTTAGTTCTCAATTTTTGTGGCTGGTAACCTCTTATTCTGTTACTTTTTTTATAGGAATGGGATGACTTTTGACACCATATGCAGATGTTTGCTTATAATTTATATGTACTAATTTTCAGTACCTTAAAAATGATAGTATATGTATGATAGTATTTTTAAAAGTAGAAAATTATAAGATATATTGTTAAATATTAAATAGTATTACTATTCATTAATGTGGTTATTAATAAACAATTGTCTTCCTTTGAAATGCAAACTCTTATTATTTGATTTGTGAGTTTATTATGTTTATAATGAGATGAGTCATTTTTAACTGAATTCTCCAAGAACATTTTCCTTTAAAGGTGAAGGTAATGAAGATAGGCTTCATCAGCAGAAATATTCGTTGCTCCGTATTTCCAGACATATGGAAATGCCATAACTTGAGATTATAGTGTTTTGCGGCATGGAATTTTATATATTTGGATTTTTATTTGCTTCTGTGAGTCATTCTGCAAATAACTCTTCTTTTGTTCCTTTTTCTTTATTCATTCTTTCTCTCTCACTCCCTTTTATTCTTTCTCTCACTGGTTTTGTGAAAGAACATAATTGAATTTCTACTTTGATCTATCTTTAAATTTAATTCCAGACTACAATAGACTAACACTGGGTTTTTGGATGGTAACTGTTTTGTGTTGATATGGTTGAAATCATACTTCATTTTTTTTTTATTGTATTATCATGTTCAGAATCTAAAGCAGCTATTTGGTCCTTAGATTAGACTGCCATCCACCATCTTTATTATTTAGCATTTATTTATATTAGATTTTTTAAGTTATAAAATACTGCATGTTTCTTGTGAGAAAAGCATCCATATATAGTAGTATATAAATATATAAAGTGAAATATTTCCCACACAGTGATTCTCTACCTCCCAAGTACCATAACTTGGAACAACCAGTTTCCTATATAGCTTTCCTGGAAATTTCCATATGTATGCAAGCACTTATATTCACATACATTTTTTTTTAATTAATGGTGTTATTTTATATATTATATATGTTTCAACATCCTGCTTCCTCCCCACCCCCATCTGTAATTGACATTGGATAGCAGTGTAACTAATTTCTGCTTTTCTGTTTGCTTTGGCAGCCCCAGAGCTCTGAACTCATTTACAATTGCTAGGAGCTCTGTGCTCAAATACTTGCCTACTATAGCCCCAGTTTTCTGGTTTAATTTGTCTTCTCTCTTTAAAAAAAAAACTTCTTTCATTTTATTATGCCTTCTTTATGACAGCCATTTAAACAATTTTAGTGAATAGGAGAATTGAACAATTATGATTAATAGGAGAGAAATATTTGACCTTATGCACCAGATATTGTTACATGCTGCTCTGTATAATTTTAGTACTTTGGAAGCTCTAATTATCAAGGTGATATTTAAGAAATTGCTTTTTCAACATAATCGTTGGTAACTGAAGTACTCCAAAGGGTTAATATAGTTCACAAACTCAGGAAAGCTTTTTATCTTATGAGAAAACTATTTTAAAAAGGAAAAAAAAAACACTAGTCATTTTTCTAGTTGAACCATGTAAACATTTTTGAAGTAAAGAGTATTTTTTTAAAGGCAGTGACCATTTCAGCCTTAAGATAAGCTCTTCTGCATCTGTTGTCATCTTTGTTGAAGTCACTGCACTGTTTTTATTCTTTGGCACTGTATTTAAATAGAAAATATATTTCATGTGTGTTTTTGTTGTTGTTGTTCTTTCAGGCTGCAGTGTTTTATATTGAATGTGGTAAATACTGATTTTATTACCCTTGGGACTGCTTATCTCTAAACACTAGGTGCTTCTCTTAAACATGGATTCACAGATGGTAAATCACTAGGATTTTTGTTCAACAGTGAAAGAAGTCACTTAGCATAAGCCTATCCTTGTTTGCCATTGTTTATAGAATTTCTTACTGGTACAGTATCCATTTTCTTAGCAAGGAGATTAGGTCTAGAATGTATCTGTTTGGAAAATTAGATTAAAATGGATTTTCAGTTCAGAACTACTAATTAGTGTTCTTGATTATCAGTGGTATTTAAAAATTAATTTTGGAAGATGTGTGTGTGGTTGTTGTCACTTTTTGTATGATAGAATACCCATGCATTAAATTATGGCTCTTGGTTGTGATCTTTTCAGAGGGCAATGAGGTGAACTGGTCAGTAGGTCATTATCAGGTAACTTTAGTTGTAGGATTCTAGGAATTCAACTAAAAGAGCTAGGACTAGAATTATTATTCTTACATGCTTGCAGTTATTAGTGGTTATCTCAGCCAACTTTATTTTTTAGTGTCTTAGGGATGGGTCAGGATAAGCTTTCTGTAACATTCATTAAATCATTATTGCTTTCACAGTCAAACTTTTTGAAACAGTTTCTACTTACTTTGTTTTGACATCAGCCACTTCCTATTTATCCTCAATATAATGCAGTCTAGCTTTTGCTTCAGGGGCATGTTGCCATTACCAGGACCATCGATGACTTTACATCTTACCTCTTCCCTGGTCTCAACTGATTTTATCTTTCTGTACCACTTTTATAATGACAACACTCTCCTTCATGTGTTCTCATCTCTTGGCATATCACATACTCTTAATTTTATTGCTGCAGTTGGCTATTCCTTCCCTTTATTCTTTGTTGGCTTTCTTTCCTTTGTTCAGTACTTGAGTAGTTTTCCAGATTCCTGTCCTCAAACATCTTTCATTTTCACTTGATGCATTCTTTCCTGGCTTCTGTAACTTTTGTATTTGCTCATGACTCTCAAGTCAAGTTGGTGATTTCACAGACCCATTAAAATTCAAATCCCTTTCTCTTACTGTATTACTTTGTTTGGTTAATCTTGCCCAGTTACCCAAGCCAGAAATATAGTTACTATTCTGGAATACTTTCAATCACTCCCCATATCCAGTCACTCAGTAGGACAAGGTACCAAGTCCTATTGATTCTTAATAGGTTTTTTTTTCTTGTCTTATTGCTTTTACTGTCAGTGTTGCTTGAATCATGAAGCCATGTAAACAGACAAGGTGGCAGGCATCGTATTAGGGTTGTTTGCAAGATGCTGCAATGGGAGTTTCTGTATGGAACAGATAGGGGGATAGTTATCAAGTTTTGAGATATCAAAGTAGAATTTCTAGAGGTGATCATCTGCAAAGAGTTCTAAAGAATATGTTGCCATTATCCTGGCCAAAGAGGCATGAAGCATTATCAGCAGGAGGAGAGAGGGGTCATTTCCAGGAAAGGATCTAGCATGTGTTAGGCAACATTAAGGTAAAACTATAAAGTCTAACACCAAAAAGGAACAGGGGGAAAATGGCGTCATGAAAGAAAATAGTTTAGGGTAAAACAACAACAAACAACAACAACAACAACAACAACAACAACAACAACACAGAGAGAAAACTAAGGGAGTCATGATAATTACATTTAAATAGAGGAAGGATTATCTTCTGAAAATGTGAGGTTTTTTCCCTATGATATAAGCAGAGGGGAAAATAAGACATAGAGGAGCCTTTTTCTGATTCAATATAAAATGTGATTTTGGAACCTGATGCATTGAAAAGCAGTTCTCCATTGTGTCACATGTTCACATAGAATTTCGAAAATACTTATTGATTATACTATAGATGGAATCATTATATTGATTATCATATATCATAATAATGATATGAAGTCATTATATTAATTGAAATATTATACAAAAGTAAACTCTAGAGGACCTCTAAAGTCTACTACAAACATAATATGTTGACAGTATCTTTTAGTTATAATGTTAAAGAAATTCAAAAATTTTATGGTTTATTAACATAAAAATATTTGCAAGAATATACTACTGAATAGACAAAATTTAAACTCTTTTGTATCTATTTTCTTAACAAGTATTGTGAATAAAATTTATAATTTTTTTCTCTACTAAGATTATTAGCTTACAATTTCTTGAGAAATTGCCAGAAAAAAATGTCTCACCGAGTTTTTATATCCCTTAAAGAGCATCTTGCAACATACAGATTTGAGTCCGGGAGATATATAATCAAGAGTACAGTTTATATTTATTTGTGTGAAGCTCTGGTCTCAGGAAAATTGCTATATAAATACTTAGTTTAACAACTGTTGTTATTAGGGGTTTGTATGAAAGTCTGCCAGCGTGGTCCCAATATTTACATCATAGATCAAAATGTTTTGAAAAGAGCTGCTTCTCAACTGTGATCTTTGTTGTTTTGAAATTCAAAATGTACTTGAGTTATTTTCATTTAATGCAGTTGAAATAGTTTCCATTGCCAGTTTTTTTTTTCCCTTCTTTATTTAAAGACAAGAAGTTCTTGGACAAAGTATATCTATTTCAGACTAATAACTAAATAAGATGAAATAAGAGAACTTTTTTTTTTTTCTGGGACTGAGGAAGAAATAAAAGCTTTCCACTTAAATGTTAGTATCTTAGTGATCCTAACTCATTCTCACCAATGGTAATAACCCATTATTGAAATTATTCCTTGGCCCTAAGATAATTATAGACTTTGGATACCATGCTTATATTAAGTGATATAACAAAATGCTAATTTTAGAGTGTGAGTTTGTCTTATGCTTTTAATCAACTCAGCTGAGCACAACTCAGTTATTAAAGAAAACATCCTGAAGATTTGAATAATATTTCCATGAATAAGGTAATTAATTTGTGATTGGTTGATTTTATGCTTTAGGTTCACCGAAATCTTTACTGCTCAGGAATCTTGACACAGGCAATGCAGGTGTTTACATGAATATAAAATTAGCAAGTATATTTAGCTATAATTAAAATCTAGTATGGTATGTAAAACCTGTTTGTCTTTGACTGGAACTTATTTCAAGTTAATGAGATCTCAAACAAGGCAGAGAGTGTAGGTCCCTTTTTGAAAAGATGATGTAATTTTCTTAATTACTATGTGTGCATTAGCCAGTTCTGACTCTGTTACAAAGCTGCAAAAGCATGGTCTGAACTTTTTTTTTAAATTATTATGGCTAATTTTTTTTAAACTTATACTACTTGTCCAAATACCCTATAGTATGAGCCAGGTAATTTTACAGGTGTGGATTTAATTTCTAGTATTATCCATAGAGGTTGCATACATTGTGTAAAAGCTGCAGTTTCTTTTTTTATTTGCCCTTGTCATATTTAGGTCTTCTTTCCAGTCATTTCTCTGTAACTACCTGCTAATCTGACATCCTTGACACTGTAATCAATTTCTTGTTTGGGGACAATCTTTTGTTGTTTTAACCCTAATCCCAAGAGACAAAATTGATGTACTTTGAGGGACTGGGGAGGGAAGTTCCTTAATTTCTGGGTTCTGTGTTTGCTTTCCTCCCTCTCAGATAAGCCACACTACTTACTGCTCAATTCCGAGCATTTTATGCACCAGTGACACAAGGTCAGTTTAGAGATAACATGTCACAAATTTACTTACCTTCTCCATCCTGTCAAGACACCCTATAACTCCGTATTTTCTTTTTAACTGGAAATGCGTTCTTTGTTTTGGAATTAAAAACAAAAAAAGGCAACAACAGTGATACAATTTGCTCAGCCCAGGAACAAGAAGATGTTTTTCCCACAGGCCAGTTGCTTCATTCTGAGTGTTAGAATTAGGGGAATAAATATTGGCATGACTTTATTATATGGATTTCCCTGAGTAGATTATACTTATGTAGATTATGTGCTATGTATTATGGGATATGCTTCTTGAGTAGATGTTACGTAATCTGGAAAATTTTGACCCTGAACCTGATTTAATACTTTTCTTGCTCCTTGGTTGATACAGACAAAATTTTATTTTTCTCATGGAGTCTATCAGAACCCACAGCACTCTGTTTCATGCCCCCTTTCATTCAACATCATCCTATATAGTTTTAGGGAAAATAATAATGGATTGTCCTGAAAATTTATTGATGCTTGGGAGAGAAGTATGAGGCAAAGTTAAAGGTACTGTGTCATCAAGGGCTTTTGTCTCCATCAGAGATTGACGGGGTCTAGAACATAAAGTACATGAGTGACCACCAGTTTAGAGTTAGAGCAGATCTCAATGAAGAACAAGAGTTGAAGATTTAAAGGAAGTTTAAGGAGCACCTGGGTGACTCAGTCAGTTGAATGTCTGACTTCAGCTCAGGTCACATCTCATGGTTCTGGAGTGTGAGCCCCACATCGGGCTCACTGCCTTTAATACAGCCTGCTTCAGATCTTCTGTCCCCCTCTCTTTGCCCCTCCCTGGCTGTGTGCACGCCCCCCTCCCCAAATAAATAAACATTAAAAAAAAGGTGGAAGTTTAAATTTTTGTTTTATCAGAGGGGACAAGGAAATAATGTATTTCAAGGGAACTACAAATACCCAAAGTCTAGGTTAAGCTTCAGAATATTGCATGTTCGTAAAATAGGAAGGAAATGAGTTTAACTTTGTCTAGTGAGGGAGTAGGTTGGATTGGATAGTTTTTATGTAAATATGCAAATTTTTGTTTATTTTGTAAACAACTAGGTTTTGTTAAAAATTTGTGTTAATTTGGCTAAAGTGGTTCTGTGTTGTGGCTCAAAAATCCTATTGTATACTTCTATATACATGCACTCCACACTTGCTAAAATTATGTTTTACATGTGTAGTTGAGTCCATGGTATCTATGGCTTGCCATATTTATTGTTTATTTAATTATTTTCATCATCTTCCTAAAAAGGGCAAGATCAGTGGGGAATTTTTCTTCATAATACCGTGTCACATATCTCTTTAATTTACTTTTACATTAGCGAAGGAGAGATATATATAAAGGCATGGTTGCACAGTTGCTCAAGCAAATTAACACATGGGTAGGAAAAGCAAAACCCTACAGAACTATATGCAAAACTCCATGGTTATTAAGTTTTCCTAATCTTCATCCTTGTTAAATGACAAAAACAAACAATTTAGTAAAGAATTTGACGTCCTTTGTTCAAGGGAATACAGTCCATGGACTGGGGCAATGCAGTGCCTCACAAACAGTGAGTGCACTGTTCTGGAGGGATTTAGGGAAAGAGTGGGTTTTCTGGAGCATTAGAAGAGGCAAGGTAGAAATAGGGTGATGGGCTGGGAGGTGGGGGAGATTTCCTTATAGGGCTGGAAGGTCCTATTTTCTAGGGTAAGGCAAGCCAGCTGGAGCTGAGTTGGAGGATGGTGAAGGCTGTGCGCTCGGTGTCCTTGACAGTAGGGCGTTTCCCATTAAGTGCAGGCTGACGTTGGCTTAGTTTTGTGATATGGGCTGGGCCACTGGGGTGGCCTCCATTTGGTGAGTCCCAATATATACAAATTACCTTTATCATCCTTTTATGCCATTTTAAATGAGCTCTAAAATTAGTATTGAAAAACTTTGACTGGTTGAAATGGCTGGTATTTATAGGTCATTTTGGATCCAAAGATCCAAAATACAGAGTTTCATAGAGGTATAATCAGGCTCTAAACCGAATTAGGCTTTAGCTATAAAATACCAGAGTATTCAAAATTAATGATCTCTCATCTCAGTGATTGAGAATTTAAAAAAATATTTTATAACATGGGATATTATTTAGTTTTACAAATTGTTAATATTCTAATAATAATCCGAGAGACTTTAGAAATGAATAGAAAATTATGATAGCTAGGTATATGTTTAAGTATGTGTTTGGTTACACATTTGTCATACATTTATAATTTTAGAGGCCTAATTTATATTTTTCCCCAGCATTTTTTTAGTTTTATCTTTTCCGTAGTGTCTTATTTAAAAAAGTAATTATAACTATCATTTCATAATTCTTAGTTTATCAGAGAAACTAACTTGATCTTTATTTCAGTATATAGTGCTAATGAATTTGAATCTAGTTGGCATAGAATTCTCTAAAGGCCTGGAAATATGTCCGTGCCAGTTATTAAGTTGAATTCTTCTCATGTAATTTTTTTTCTTGAGAATACTATAGTTCAAAGAATTATTTTTGCCTATCCTAATTACTGTGCATACTTTTGTATTTTTTAGTGTAATAGAATTGTAGTTTACCCTTTTAAAAATAGTCCTAGAACTTAGATACTGTTTAGTTATAAAGTATTTTGTTGTGAACATGTATTTAAGTTTAATGGTTCCAGAGACAACTTTTGTATTTGTCTTTGGGTGTCGCTGCTAGTTCAATTTGAAAAGAACAGAGAAAACCCAAGAATTGAAATAAATGATGGAAATCTGATCCCTGTAATAGAATGGTGCTTTGCAATATGAACAAGGTAGTTTGGTTCAAGTCAACAAGTTAATATGGCCTTAGCTCTTTGATTTATAATGGGAGATAGAATCTTAAGGGTTAGAGGAAAGATAGAAGCATCTGAAAAAGATAAAATGATCCAGAGAAAGCAGCCTTAATGTTGGAGATCAAGAAATCTGTGCAGGGGCGCCTGGGTGGCGCAGTCGGTTAAGCGTCCGACTTCAGCCAGGTCACGATCTCGCGGTCCGTGGGTTCGAGCCCCGCGTTGGGCTCTGGGCTGATGGCTCAGAGCCTGGAGCCTGTTTCCGATTCTGTGTCTCCCTTTCTCTCTGCTCCTGCCCCGTTCATGCTCTGTCTCTCTCTGTCCCAAAAATAAATAAATGTTGAAAAAAAAATTAAAAAAAAAAAAAGAAATCTGTGCAGAACAGAGGGGTTGTGGCGGCTTAACAGTATCGGGGGGGGGGGGGGAAGGTTGAAAGCTGTGTTGGCGATGTGAGTGTTTAGAGGTACTCAGAGCATGGTTCTGACTGGCAGAAAGTGGGAGATAGCAGAGTAGCACTAACTGCTAGTGAGGGGTGCCGGGAGGAAGCACCTCTTTAAAAAAATTTATGTCAAAATGGTGTTCAGTGGCCCATCACATTGAATCAGCACACCTTTATTGAAAACTTATTATTTAGCACACACTGCGGGGCCACATTTCTCTTATTCTTTGAACTTGAAAACCTTTTCTTGTTGATCTCTGATATGGGTCACTGAACAGATTCTGTTTTACCTGATTAAGTAAATGGGAACAAGACTTAGGTTGACTTCTATTTTCCTGGACCTACTTGATAGTTCACTTTGTCAAACTTCTCCCCTTTCTACGAGATTAAGAAAATTAGTTGGTTACAATGTCATGTAATTCTATTCGGTTTGAAAAGTTATTGATGCATATATTTCCCTGCCTTTTTAACCTTTATTTGCTTCTTAGAAGCATTATCCCTTAGGTATATGATGAATCACCATTTCCTTTGCTGAAAGTCCAGCCTTATAAACAATCAAAGCATTATTTAATTTAAAATGTTATAAATCATGTGCATGTTAATGTTCTTTCCTTAACATTTAATTGGAGATTTTCTCAATTAGCTCACCAAAATGTTACAAGGTTCCTCTGTGGCTGAATGCTATTTGAACAGAGACGCAACTAATTAGAATAATAGAACAGAATAATTGTCATTTCTTTATTTTTTATAGGCTGTTTTAAAAAGGGATTTTTTTAAGGAAGCTGTACCAAAAATGTATTATATTAGTAAATATTAGACCCATACTCTTCCTTAAGGCACTTTTTCACCTCATTATCCAGACACTCCTTTATTCTCTGTCCTAATACCAATCAAGAAATGGAATGTTTTCCCAAGTTAAGAAAACCTCTCATGCATAAAAATTCAAACTGCTAACACAGATATATCAGGGGATGGCTTTTAATTTGACAAAAGATCTACATTACAAAAGAATTTCCTGAAGATTACTTTAAATATACAGCTCCCTTAGAGTGCTGACCATCAAATCAAAGAATGCTCTAAATTTTAAACGTGTTCTTTTATGGGCACACCTGTTCCTAATATTGCTATGTAAATGGTAACTATTTTCATGTGTGTCCCAATGTGGTGGGTAAATGAAAACTGGTTTGTGAGTTATTCATGTTTGCTAATGTTGGAGAAAGAGTCAAGATGGTTTAGTCTACTCTTACTATACTCTGTCCAGCTAACCTCTTACAATCTTTCTATCCCAGGCCCAGAGGAGAGGATAGGAGAGGAAGCAAAATCTCATTCCAAGAAGCTCATTCTATAGAAAAAAGGAAACCCTATGGAATTGACAGCAATTTTTCTTTCTCCTCTTCTAGTTCTTGGTACTTTAGAATTGAGATGATCTATTATGTGTCATTCAAATAAACTGACGTGTTTGACTGGATCCTTAAAGCCCGTAGGTTTTAGAGCCATCATTTCTGTGAACTTGTGAATCTACTCATACTTGTTCTTCATGAAATTAGGGAATGGTTTTCCAGGTATTTCATGGATAGCTCAGAATGTGAGCTCCTTTGGAGTAATACTTTTATGTCTTTTTATGGCACCTAGTACTTGAGCCATATCATAACTGCCCAAATAAAAGATGGCATATATTGCAACTGTTATACTCTCTGAGAGGCTTTATTGTTTAAATGCCTGTTATGAATGTAATTTTTTGGTAATATTACTGTCGGTTGAACAGTCTTTAATAAGCATTTATCATACGACAAGGACTATGCTAATTATTTTACCTCTACTATTTCGCTTAATCTCAACACAGATCTATACAGTTTGCGGTATTATTAAAATACTTTATATGTAAATAAGTAAATTGAAGACAGATTAAACTCTTGCCCAGGGTTAACGAGTTGACTCAGAACCTTCCATGTTGTCATTGACTCATCTTCTCTGTCACTGGCTCTTCCACTGCCTCCTCAGTAACACAATATTTACAAACTGCACTCTTTCATTCCTGTTACAGTGAAGATATTCCAGTCATTCATTATTTTTTAGTTATAGTACACTTGCGAGCAGTTCAACCTGATGTTCCATCCCTCATTTGGGTGGAAAATTAACCAAGACGAGAAGGGAGAGACCTCAGGAAATCGATACAACTTTGAGATACACTCTTTTGTTTCGATGTTAAAATTTAACCTTTACTACCTTTGCAAAATTTACTCAACTGTCCATGAAAAGATAAACCTTCTACCTCATTTCACAAGAGGGCAGCACTCTCTTTTAAAATTTAAAGTATGACTTTTAAAAATACAGTCACGTTAACTTTTTGTCAAGAAGTTAAGCTTGAGTGGTTTACAAAAGAAGGACTGAAACCTCTTTGTGGAGAAATTTATGAGTATGAAAAGTGCAAAATCTTTAGAGTAACTTGGGATCCTTTCAGAAAATGGAAAGATTAAAATAATCCCTAGAATTTTTTACTTGAAAATTGAATTAGATTAACTACTTTGGTAACTTTGTGAATCTATGTGTCTGCCAAGATCATGGCTTTCTCTTCAGTTGTAAAATCACAATAAGAATGTAAAAATTTAAATTCATTCTAATTGTTTTATTCCTGTTAATTACAAACTGTTGAACAATGATTGTATGTTTAGCATTTATACGTTATTTGAGGGATAAATAAATTTAACTTGTTTTCTCTTTCTAGCAAAGAACTTATACCTTATTGGGGTTAGAGGGAAGATAAAACAAATTGACAAAACAACCTGGAAGCAAAGCAAGGCAATATGTAAGAAAAGTACAGGATAACAGTACAGCATGATAAAGACGAACAATATTGGATAGGAAATTGTTCAATTAAAGCTATGGTACAAGTCTTTGAGTAGAAGGTGGAAATTGAATTAGACCTCGATGGATGGATAAAATTTCAATGAGTAGAAGAAGGGAGGCCATTGTTTAAGAGAAGAGAATCCTATTAGTGGAGAAAAAGTAGAGTGTATATTGGAGAAAGTTAGAAAAGCATATTCTTGAGAATATTGTGAAGAAATCATGCGTGGATTGTATAGCAAGGCCACTGGTCATATGTGACTGTCTACATTTAAATGAAAATTAGTTAAAATGAAACACAATCAAAAATTAGTTCCTCAGTCACATTAGCCACATTTCAAGTATTCAATAGCCATGCTACTTTATTGGGCATCAAAGATAGAGAACATTTCCCTCATCACAGAAAGTTCTATTAGACAGCACTATATTACAGTTTAGATAGTTTTGGCCTGGGATGTGGGGAACATTAAAGAAAGGTAGTAGGGGGGCACCTGGGTGGCTCAGTCAGTTGGGCGTCCGACTTTGGCTCAGGTCATGATCTCACAGTTCGTGAGATCTGTGTTCAGATCTGTGTGAGATCTGTGTGAGATGAGTTCAAGCCCCACATCGGGCCCTGTGCTGACAGCTTGGAGGCTGGAGCCTGCTTCGGATTCTGTGCCCCTCTCTCTCTCTCTCTCTCTCTCTCTCTCTCTCTCTCTCTCAAAAATAAATAAATGTTAAAAAAAAAAAAAGAAAAAAGGTAGTAGGCTGATATGGTAGTTATCAAGAACTTTGGGATTTTAAGGCTGTAAGCAGGGAATGAGCTTTTTATTTATTATTATTGCATGCTTTCAGTGGACCAAACACAGTTTGACAGGTATTGTATCAATGTTCTAAAAAGTCATAGCTAATTTACATTTGAAATCAGCTGTTGTTGTACTAGTTTATAGCTGAAGCAGTGGAGAGTGAGACAAAATAAGTGACCTTGTGATTACACTAGGTTTTGAAGAGAATTTAGTTTGGTTTGTCATGCTAATTGGAAACAGGAGAGAATTGAGGAGAGGGAACATCAGGAGGGGTGGCTGGAATCACTTCTGTTGGGAGGTGAGTGTGAGAACTGTAGGAAGAGGGTATCAAACAATATTAAGACATTTTGATATTTAAACAGTTATCACTGAAGTGTATTGGTGATTCCATATTGTGTGAAGTTTCAACATTTTACGAGTTTATGTAGAGATCATATGGTATTGATTCAGGAATCCAACAACTACTCTTTGATTGTCTACTATGTGTAGACATATGTGTCTACTATGTGTCAGGAACATAGGGCTACATCTGGGGATACGTCAGTGAGCAAAATGGAAGAAGTATTGCTATTTCAGGAACCACTTCACTAATGTGATGGATATTTTATTACTTACTAGTGCTTTTTTAATAATTAGTGATCATTGTTGAACTATTTTATAATTTATATATATGTTTTTATGCTTTTGTTGCTAATAATAGCCAATGTTAACACTTATGAATTTTTTTTTACTTTAGAGAGAGTGTGAGTGGGGGAGAGGGACAGAGGGTGAGAGAGAGAGAGAGAGAGAGAGAGAGAGAGAGAGAGAGGAGTAAGAGAGAGAATCCCAAGCAGACTCCACACTGAGCATGGATCCTGACATGGGGCTTGATCCCACAACCCTGGGATCATGACCCAAGCCAAAATCAAGAGTCAGATGCTCAACTGACTGAACTACTCAGGTGCCCTAACACTTAAGTTATGAACATTTTGGTGACATATATACAGGAATACTAAGAGGGCATACATATGCTTCTCAAAATAATCCATTGTCATATATTTTTCAGAATTTTTATTAATTTGGGGGGGATATGTGAAAATATTCCTGGTAATGCATAGAATTATATTAGTCTCAATTGTGCTGTAATTAAAATGATCCAGCTATGGATGAATTTTTGTTGAAACTAATGACCAGCCAACTGTATAGTACTAGTGAATATCTTTGTTGATAAGAGTATTTGAGTGTTTGCTGAGGTGTCAGAGGATCATTTTACAGAGAAAAATCAAAGTCCAGACAAGGGTTCAAATGTCTTTTTCTGGATCAAGCAGCTAGATAGTTACAGATCAAATCACAACCCAGGTGCCTTGACTCTAAGAGTGTTATTGTTTCTTATATATGCCATGAAAGATATATTAGGGCTGGGATGTAATAATACAAATAAGTAATCTAGTTCATATGCAACATTATTACTTTCTCATATTATTAAAATGGTTCCATATTACTTTTCAGACTATTATAATAGTATGATCTAATTAATAATTTCTAATAAGAAAATTATGTTCTAATGATATAAGTTCTTGTCATTTTAGCCATAATCATTTCTGTAAGAGTATATAGTGTTGACTGAAAGGTAGTTAAGAGGCATATAAAAAAATATGTCACATCCAGGGCCACCTGGGTTGCTGAGTCCTTTGAGCATCTAACTCTTGATTTCGGCTCAGGTCATGATGCTAGGGTCATGATGCTAGGATTGAGCCCCACATCCTGCTGTGCACTGAACATGGTGCTAGCTTGAGATTCTCTCCCTCTCTCTCTCTCTTTCAATGTCCAGGCAGATGAAGTATGAACATGTGTACCTGAGGGCTGGAGACAAGAGAGAAGGTTGGAGGCTCAGGTCATTGCAAAGAGAAAGACCAAAAAGTGCAAATCTCCTTAGGCTACAATGTAGTTTCATATTATCATTCCCTCTCTCTCCCCGCCCCCCCACTCATGCACTCGCTGTCTCTAAAATTAAAAAATTATGCCACAGCTAAAAAGGAGCAACCAATGTCTCTGGGAGTAGGCACAGAGAGGGGGTATGATGAGTCCAAGAATATTGAAATCCCTAAAAATATCCTGGAGCAACAAGATATTTAACAGCGTTATGTCGTCTTCGTAACATCCTTAATAACATCATGTTTTGAATCTACTAATTAATGGTAGACTTGAAACTTGTGAATGTATACTTGGTTTTTGCACATTACCAACAGTCTTTCTAGTGATCAGTAAGTCTGATGATCAAGATGGGTGTTATAAGTTTGGTAAAAGAAGAAGTCTAATTGAAAAATGATGTTGATTTTATCGTATGGATCTCATTAATTATAAAGGCGTATCTGAAGTAATATTTTAAAATATTTGCGCAATAGCAACATCACTTGGGTATTTGTTTAGCTCCCCAAGGTTACAATTTTGATGTCAGTACTCATCCTAAAAGCATAAATAGATTTTGTGCTGTGCTTTTAAAGGCTCTGTCACATTATAATCATCCTGTATTTTTAGTTTAAAGATAAAACACCAGCCAGATCAAATTCTGTATTTAAATTGCTTTAAATTCCTTGGTTTGGCAAATTTAAAGTAGAGCTGGAGAATATACCCGCCCCCCCCCCCCCCCCCCGCCTCGATCTAGTCCTAAACAAGATTGTGCCAGACCTCACTGTGTGATGGCTGACCGTGTCTTTCGCCTGGAATGGTACATTTCCTTCAGTATTTTGTCAGAGTAACCTTCATAACACATCAAACATACCTTCTCCAGACATGAGAAGCCGGGCTACTGTCTCTCTAGCTACTGTCACTGAGCTCCATGAACAAAATTGCTAATTGTACTGCACCGTCTCCTTAGCCAGTGGTAAACCTGGCTCTCACTCCGCCAGTCCCCTCCGCTGGATTCCCTAGCTCAACTTGAAAGATGAAATGATGCTTCAGTTGCCTTGAACAAAACAGGCTAGATATTCTTTTGTGGGTACATATCAACTGACTTTATAAACATTCCCAAAAACTATATACCATAAAAGAGCAGGTATTAGATAATAGAGATAGATACTGGTTTCCTTGGAAAGAGAACCGTTTGAATTACATACCTCCTATTTAGAAACACAGTTATTATTTAAGTGAGCTGGAGTTACAAGTTATTGAGTAACTTACAAGAACAAAAAGGCTTTGTCTCTCCTTTAGAAAAGTTTACCATTGACCAGCCCACTGCTGTTGAAGGCTTATTTCTATTGAGGGCTGATTTGCTAGAATGTCAGACCATCTGGTCCCTCAAAACTTCTGAAACTTTCAAAGGCAAAAATGATGGCCTGTGGTGGCATTTACCTTCAAATTATGCCACCATGAAAAATGATACATATCTACCCAGAAAGACAAATGTGTTTTAGTTGGGAATTTCCCATCTATTTATTGATTTAATCTTGGGTGGAAAAAGTATCATGTGCTTCTGGTAAAATTTTCACACACTGTAAAAGGCACTTAGATCTCCAGCCTCTCTCTCAGAGGTAACTGTCATTCGTATCTTAATATATGTCTGTCCAGAAATATCTGTATTTCATATATTGTACCTTTGCATAACCGTGTCAATCCCCCCCTTTTGGCATATACATACATAGCCTGTATACATACATATACAATAGAGATTATTTATTATCAGCACATAGAACCATCTCCCTCTTTTCCACTGTGGCACAGCATTACATTGTGAGAAATCTGCCAAAATTTATTTACACAGTTGTCTATTGATGGACATTTAGATTGTTTTCAGCTTTTTGCTATCTCAGGACTTACTGAGCATCCCTGTACGTATGTCTGTATGCCTGTTTACAAATTAGATTCCTAAGGGCAGAATTTCTGATTCAGAAGTTATATACATTTTAATGTTTGGTGAATATTGCTAACTTATCCCCCACCCCCCATTTGGCAGATTTTTAAAAGTCACTTCTGCTGCTTCCAATAATCTCCAGGAAATGTAATGGCTTAAGCTTAATTCTATCAAACATAGGAATTCTTCATTCTGTGATCTGCCTATTGATTTCATTATGAGCTGCATAATACATCGTCTGGGCTCCCTGTCTCTGGGCTCGCCGTCTACACAGTGCTTTATTGAAAACTTGTGGGGGAATAAAAAAGACAGTGTAGAAACTCATTGTTCAGAGTAAACATATGAAGGAAGAGAGATAAAGGTATCAAAAGTAAATATAACTAAAGATATTCGGGACAACAAAGAGGATGGTTGTCTTTGTCTTTTGGAAGAGCCATACTTGTAAGTATAGGAGTGGCTGTTGACTGGTTATTGGTGAGACTACTGAACATGAATCATGATGAGTGAGTCAAAGTTCGCAGTGTCATTTTGCAGAGAATTCCAAAATGGATGCTACACAGGAAGATGGCAGGAGCATGGGCCAGAGTTGAAGCAGAACTATGCTCTGAATGGACTGGCCTGCAGGCTTCTCTGATGCTTAGTGTTATACACAGAAGCATAGCTGGTCTCGCTAGGGCAGTTTGAACTTCCTCTGGGTTCCTTCAGTACATATCCACATTATAGGAACAATGCCCTCCTGAGAAAAGTATCAGTTTTTTACTTGTGAGTACAAACAGTACCTACAGTTTTGATTTATCTTAACATGTTCGTTGTTATTATTAAAATCTGTATTTTATTTTTGGCTTTAATTTTCTAAATCCGGATAGCTGAAGAAAATTAGAAAAGCCTTTAGAAAACCTATAAGAACTTTCTCCAAAGCCCTTTGTGATTTAGTTTCATGTCCCACAGGCTGTCAATTGACATCTGGAATTAGGAGGCGTGGTTGCCTGGGATGGTTTCACTCTTGTCTGATGCTGCGTGTATTTTAGGAAGGATATGGTTTTGAAACATTAACTTGTCTTGGCATTATTTTTAGTCACCTAATAAAGTGCTCTCTGAATCATTAAATATTTAGAAGGTTGCTACAGGCTGACCCCTGCACCTGGTTGGCTAATTCGGAAGCAGATCAGCTGCCATTTCTCTTCCTCAACCCCTATCCTACCCATCCACTCCTCTTAAACAGAAAAAGCTCTTTGTGCCTTTTAAAATGTCTTGTAGACTCTTCTGGCTGTAGGTTATGGGGGAAAAAGTACTGGATCTTTTTCTTATGAAGTATAATTTTTATTTCCCGACTGCCCCCTGTATAATTATCAGAATAGATGACATTACTGAAGAGATGAAGGTTAAAAACAATTCTTTGTGTACAAAGCATATTGCCTGAACTTTCTGGGATAAAAGGAAAGTTCCGCCTTTCATCAGGGGGGCTCAGGCCTCCATTTTAGACTGAACCTTCTGCCCTTTGGGGCTGTATATTACTTTAAATGGCTCCCAGCTGACAGAGTTGGTTGTTGGCTGATGTTAACTAGAGAGCTGTAACGCATTGAGGACTCCTCTTAATAGAGCGACAGCAGCAGCAGACAATGAATGACTTGAAATCTCAGATCATGATTAGGGTCTTGAAGCTATCTTATTTTTGAATTTTAAGCCCTGAGTTAGAAGGATTAGGAAAAGGAGAATTGTGTATATTCTTTTCAAAGGTGTTATAATCTGGATCTTTCTCCAAGTCCGAAGGGGCTTATAATAAGTACATTTTTCTATCCATGCCCGAAGCTCTTCGTTTTGAATGAAGCCATGATGTACTGATTTATTTGTAATCACCTACTGACCTCCATATGCTTCACTTTGGAGGTTCCCAAGAAGCGTTTTTTTTTTCTTTTCTTTCCTTTTCTTTTTGTTCTTTATATTGACCGATGTAAAAAGAAACATGTTAGGTTTTGCATAGAAAATATGCTTTATAGAAGTTTACAGTTTTTAAAAATCTGAACTCTATGTTTAGCAGGAAGGGTACTTTAAGATCTACTATATGGGTAAGATATAAGTTGCTTTTCAGCAAAGCATTTAGACTGCTCTTTTTGCTTATCTTTGACCGAAGCCTAAAGAATGTCTTATCGCCTTGATGAAATTGCTAAATAAGTCAGTCATCTTTTAATAAATTAAATGAAATACAGTTTCTAAACATAAAAAGTTTCTTAATTATCCTAGCCTTTGAACGTTTTGGCCAAAATCATATATACATGTAGCTCTTTTCACTTTGGCAATGGAATGTGGTTTTTATTAAGTAATTTAGATTTAGATTTTATTGATTCCATTATTGAGTTTTCCTGTGCTTCTCTCTGGTTCTGTAACCTTTGCTTCCTCATGGAACTGCCTGTCCATGTTTGAGACGTGGCTTATTCAGTGGGAGAATCTTAGCATATTCAGTGTTGGTTGTTACAGGCATTGGCAGTATTATGTTCCTTCCACCTCTTGAGGATTAGTGCACAATTTATTTGCACACTCGTTTAGACTGGCAAGATGTCGACTACTTCAAATTTCATTATCCAATTTATTAAGTCTCTCTGGTGATGTACTGCTTTCATTGGAGGCCTCTGTTTTTTTGTTTTAATGATTGAAGGATTATAAGACACAATGTATCAAAGAGGTGCTTGGTAAAAATAGAAATGGCTGTGGAGATGTAAGGTGTATTACCAAGATGATATTTTGTATACAGAGTTTAAACTGAGAAAGTATTTTTATTTATAGATATCCAACAAATACATAGTAAAGTGTGTTTACAGTTATAAAAGCAATTAACTTTTATATTTTACAAGTCTCACTTCTGATGTGTCACTCGGTTATCAAAGAGAATAGTACTTTTGAATAATATATTACATTTTAGCTATTTGAATTTTATAGAATATTTTTGGATTTTTACATAAATGATCAATTTGTTTTTAAAACTTTACGTTTTTAATGTCAATTACATGGCAATAAAAATATTTTAGTTGCCTTTCAGTGTTTACATGAGACTATAGTTACCCTATTATTAAAATTCGGTAAGAATTAACAATTTTTTCTTTTGAGTGGTTCCATATGGACCCACTGAGTATTTTTCCCCTTTTTCTCCTAAAGAGGGTGTTATCATAGCTAAGTTCATCAATATCTTAGTTTTTGAGATTTTATAATTATAATTTAGGAGCCTTATTTAAGTGAGCAGAGGATGTTAGTTCTGAGACTGGGTGTCAGGCATTTGTAGGGACCATCAGGGAAGCTAGTCTTTGGTACAGAGACTCTTGACTGATGGAAATTCCACCTCAGAGTTCCAGGTGGGAACCTACTCTTCCCCTCTTTCTTTATCCTGGCTTCATCTCTTCTAGCACATAGGTATCTATTATGCTTTGGGGAGAACTCCCTAATATGCAGGATGATGCTTCTTTTCCCTCATAAAGATTAGCCTTGTCTAAGGATAGAGGATATTTGGAATTCTAATAATAACATATCGTTCTTGCTCTGGTGTAAGAACCCATTTAATGTAAGACTCTACTTGAGAGAAAGACTATGGTATTTTCTGTTGTTCCGCAGAGTTTTTATTTAATTCATTCTTCTGATACGTGCATGGGGGGTTTGCATGTTTGCACGTGTCTCTGATCACAAGCATCCAGCACCCTGGGTGGTAGTTGGAAGTTTGCCCAGCTGAGAAAGATTGTTCTTTTTCGCTCACTCCTTTATTTATTTATTTTTTGTGGTGGTGGTGGTGGTGCTGGTGGTTCCTTTTGTCTTGTATTTATGTAAAAAGTTTATTTGTTGCTGCTGAAAGATCTCAGCATGTGGCCTCAGAGCCCTCACAGATCAGGGTCAGCCTGGTCAGTTTCCGTATAAGTTTTTCTGCTCCATTTTGATGATTAGTCTTCATGCTGATGTCACTGCTTTTCTTTTCTTTTCTTTCCTTTTTTTTTTTTTTGGATACAAAATGCTCAGATTAATTTTACTTATAAACTTCTGAATAATCATTAGTTTACCACACTTGTTTCTGAAATTAATAGTGTGTGTGTATAAATCTGAATTGGGCACCTTGAGGTGAAATGCATTCTGCTAGAAATCTCATAAAGCCATTTTTCCCCTGGAGACATGTTGGTTTTATGAATAAATGATGAAAATATTTTAAAAGCTTGTTAAATTTTGTATAGATCCGCATATGTAAAACATATGCTATTGAAATACTGATATGAAAATAAGCTGGGAACGAAATGGAAATAAAAGTGGTTTGCAAATCCAAAAAAGAATAACCATATTGTATATTGTTCCCTGATAGATGTTTTTTTTTCTGTTGTTAATGGAATCACTTTCTCCATATGATTGACTGCTAACAATTTTGATGTTTAAGTAACTCAAATAGGCTTTTAGGAGATAACATATTCCAATTTAAGGGTTTTTTTTTTTCTTTGCTCTGTGCCCTGATGCAAAACGTAAACTTAGTTATATTAAGATTAACATCATTCCATGTGTGATTGTGTCATCTTTAAAAGCATTATATATTCATGATGAAATTCTGTTCATAGCCAGAGAAATATGCTTCATCTGGACATATCTGTCAGACTTTTATTGGTATACTACATAGGTATGTAATGCAAAAGCAAAACCACATTTTTGCCTTGGAATGATGTCCATAATATCTGTGCAGAGACTATATCATTTGGAACTTTTCCTTTAAAGCAATTACACTGAAAACTTTGCAGAAGTGTTTCTGTGAGTGCCACTAATAATTTAACCTCAAAATTCAACATTGAAAGTAACTGGTTATTTACTCCCATTTTGGGTAGTTTCACTTCAGTTTTATTTCAGACATAAGCCAATTCTCCACATGAAAAGAGCCTGAGTGACTTTTGGTAGTGTCAGTGAGGTAAACGCTCTTCTGAAAGTATTTTCCCCATCACTTTATTGTTAAAACCTTTTTAGAAACAATACAACTGATCACACGTATTTTGTTTGGTGGTTTGTGTCGGTTTCCTGCGCCCGCCCCCTTTTATTTTCATGGGTGGGTTCCAAAGTGGAATATGGATCCCACGATCTATTCTGGACGGAGACAACTTGAGAGATACTGCACTGCAGTTTGGGGAAGGGAGGCCTCCAGGAAGTGGGAGTGAGCTTCTCTTCAAACTGTGTGAGGGGTGGTGGAAGGGAGGATGCTGATTAAAATAATAAACAACTGCTGGAAAGAGAAGTGGATTACCACACTGCTGTCAGATCGGTGAGGGGAGCGGGGAAGCCCTCGGACGCTGCCCTCCCCTGCCGCAAAGTCTGCAGAAGGGGGCCTTTCCATCTGCTGCTGGAACTTTTCTCCGGACAGATAGAACAACTTTTCAAACAACTTAGTTCTGTTGCACTGACAGCATCCCTTAGGCATAGCCTGACCTAGGGAAATGGACTGAAACTAGCTTGGTGGTTGCCATAGCAACGCAGGCTGCGGTGTCTGGGAGAGTGCAAGCCGGTGGCCTCTTGTCCCCTCTTTGGGTGTTTCTTCAGACAAGAGTACACTCCTTGCTGTTTGAACTCTACATAAGTCATGCTCTTTGAAAACTGGCTCTTTACCCAGGATTTTTTTTTTTTTCTTTTTCTTTCTGAAACCAGTCTGAATGGAGGAAGTTGGTAATACTTGGCTTTTTTTTTTTTTTTTTTTTGCCTTCTCTCATGCAAGTTTCCAGGATATAGCTTCTTTTTTGCTGTGTGTAATTGAGACCAAACTCTAAGCTTGGGGCCCAGGAGAGAACAGTTGTGGGCTGCAGGTCATTAGTGAGGTGAGCAGAAGGGAATCCTGGGCTTCCCAGAGAAAAAGGAGACCATGCCAGCCTCGTGGAGCACAGCTACCAGAAATTATAGAGGCAGGTCTATTCCTTGCGAACTCCGAAGTCCATGAAAAGACGGACCCACGGTGGGGTGGCTAAAATGTCCCGGCACAGGCTGCTGCTGCTGCTTATGGACCATAGCTCAAAGGCAAGGCTTGTAAAGGATTTTACAAAGGATTTTAAAGTATAGCCAGAAAAGATACGGATTTTAGAAGTTAAAAGCTGTTGTCTGAAGGAAGTTTGCCGGAAAGATGTAGGCTTCAAGGGCTACTGGACGATGATTGGTTTGAACTTCAGTTTACGGGAATTGCTGACAAAATTTGAAAAGGTATGCAGAAAGGGGACTTCATGAATGTGCTTTTTTTCTTCCTTGTCTGTTTTTTTTCTTAAACTCTGCATTTAGATGACAGATATTCTGTTGACTCTTTGATTATTTCATGTAATTTCTAAGGCATATTTGATTTGACATATCCTCTTTTACACGTTTTTCCAACTAAAGAGCAAATTAGCAATTCTTTCCTTTGGTCAGGAGAGCTTCTCACGATGCCTGTCAATTTTAGAATTCCACATCAGAAGAGGTCCTTTGTACTCAAGTCGACTGGTAATTTAATTGAAAGTTATTTTGGAAAGAAAAAAAGAAAACCAGCAACAACACTGGGTTTTCATGCCAAAGTCTGACTTCATCAGGCATGGGTTCTGTTTTCCATACCCCTCAGGTTTCTCTCCTTGCAGTTGGCTGAGCACTGCCTTTCCCAGCCTGCTTTCTGAAGATTCAGTTCTGAGAGTTGGGAGAAGATGCCTCCCAGTGACAAGGGCCCATCCGATCTTAAACTTTTCCTTTTTTATTTCGAGTGTCTGTTTTATATGGGGAGCTCTTGCATGCACTGTGGGGCTTTCACGCTTGGATCATTAATTTTGTACTCAGTTCTTTTTTCCATAGGAAAGTTCTTGGCACACTCTAGGATTGAGCCCAGCCTGCCAAAGCTACCTTACATTTATAGTTAAACAAAACAGAGAACCTCAACGTGCTGCTCATGGGCTCCTGCCCTTCCTTAGCCTTTGGATGCCAAGCACTTACCTTCTTTCAACTTCCAGTCTTTAAAGAAAAAGAAAGAAGTGAAGTAATTTCACTATGTGCTTAAGTCAATTATTTATCAGTTGTTAAAGATGTGCTCAGTGTCTTTCACCCTGAATACTCTACGGTTCCTTATGAGTACAAATACAAGCAAGACTGTATCGAGTCATTAAAGGAATAATGGGCTTTTTCTTACTAAACTACAATTGCCAGAGGAAAATGGCATAGAACCATGTCATTTGAAAAATTTAGGAGCTTTTCCAGAACAATTGCAGTCAGTGCTTCCCTCCTGGTGATAGAAACAGTGTGGTGGGAAGAGTGTGGAGAAAGAAGAATTTAGCTTCTTCTGGTTGGATGCTCCCCCTGCCCCCATGTCTCCTGCACCCCGACTGTAGCACTAAGGATTGTAACACAGGACGCACTTTGACCTCTTGCTTTAATATGTTGTTAAGCACCTAAATTCCTGAGAGTAAGGATGGTTCCCAGTCAACTTGCTCACCATTTAAAAGGGGCAGAGGAGGGAGGGAATATCTTTTTTATGGCAGCTGGTAACAGCAGGTGACAAACTTTATGACCATAAAGAGGTCTGTTAGCTTGGTTTGTATAGATTTCTCTGTTTCTTCCTAAAAAGGTATAGGGCATATGTTGCATGAATAATTCATTACTTAGACCCCCCTGTGAGGCAGTAATTGTGGGCAATGGCTGGACTTTTGTATTGTAATTGCTGCCATTAGTCTTAAAAAGCCTAGGTCAGATTCCAGAGGTTAGGAACCTGCCTTAGCCTTCTGGCCATTTTATTGGCAAGGTTACAAGTTCTGGTTATATTAGTATATTTCCTCTTTTAACTCCCAAACCTTATTATCTGCCTAGTTCTTATTCTTATTTTAGTAGCTGAGTTGACAGTAAAAGAAGTCTGCTGGCTTATTCCTATCAAAGCCTTGATTTGGGATTTTTTTTTTTTTGAGACAAAGGCAAATTCAAAGAAACAATCCTGCCGCCATTCACAATCTGAAGTTCTCCGGATATGTTTATTTTTGGGTTAAACGCTTTTATGAAAACCAACGTGAGAGTTAATCTCTTTGCCATATTTCGTTTGTAGGAAGTTGCCATGCGTGAGTATATTTTTCTCCAAGTCAAGTATTTAAAAAAATCCTTTGTGTATTTTCACAAAAGCTGTCTCATATATAGCCTGTGCTGTGTTGACTCGTTGCCAGGAAAATGGGTGTTTTGGAAAGGTACCACTACCTCACACCTCTCAAGTACAACTACCTACCTTCCCCCAGCTCGGAAAGCAATGATGCCATTTTTAGGGAATGATCAAGGCCTACTGCTGTAATGCAAAAGCCACCCGATACAAGAATAACAGTCTTTCTATAGTTCTTTTACTCTCCATTCCCCCAGTCCTGTCTTCTTCTCGGTTTTAGGGATCTGCTTCTTGAGAGGATATGTACCTCGGTGGTGATGTCACCCTTCTCATGTCAGTAGTTGAAATGCTTCAGTCTGCGGTTTAGGTTGTCATAGGAAAAAGGTAACTTTGCTATGCTCCTGAAGCCCTTTCAGGCTTTAAGAACCCTAGGGTCCAAAGATGCGATGTGGTGGGTCTTTCAATGATGGTTAATCCGAAAACTTGTAGACTGATCAGATAATTGAAATTTCCACATGACTGCAGACCTTCCCTGTAACTTCAAGGCAGCAGTCAGTTTGTGAAATTGAAAGGGGGTATTCTGGTTGATGTTTTTGAGTTTTAGAGAAATTCAGTGGTTTTTTTATTTATATTGTGTATCTGTTCATACACAAGTGTTTGGCACATGATTGAGTTCTGTAATATGGTTATCTAGTCCCAAAATGGGTGATGCCAGGATTGATTTTCTAGCATAGGCAGGACAGGCAGATTACACTTGGTACTTGGTACTCATTCCTAATCTCCTAGAACCAGAAAAGGCAATGCGGAGCATCCCTGGGAATCCAGAAGGCAGGAGGTATTCTCTGTTGTTCCCTCAAGGCGACAGCTCACGAAGGATCCGGAGATCCCAGCCGATGGAAACCATGTGTACCCCATAGTGGTCCTTAAGAGGAGGTGGAGACTGGAACTTCTTTCCAAGGGAGGATGACCTTGTGGAAGGATATGCCTGCCAGAAAGCAGGACCTTGTCATCTAACCAAGTGATGAAGGAGCAGCCCCAAGCAGGCTCCAAGCTGTCAGCGCAGAGCCCAACACGAGTCTCGAACCCATGAACTCTGAGATCATGACCTGAGCTGCAGTCGGGCACTTACCGACTGAGCCACCCAGGTGCTACCACAATGTTTAGTTGTAAAACAAATGTGTTCTTGAAGACACAGCAAACTTCCACTTTCAAGGTCTAGTCATGTGTTCCACAGTTAGTAAATAGTTATTAAGTGTGTGGTACGTACCAGGCACTGGGCTGAGTTCATGGATGGAGTGGAGAATAGGTTAGACATGCCCTCCTTGAGCTTATGGCCTAGTGGGAGGAAAATCAAACCTTAAACACAGAAAGTGTTCACTACAGTGTGTGATGCGGCAAATGGAGATAGCTATGAGAGTAACAGGTAGGCCTAGTCTACTCCAGGGGCAGAGAAGTCTTTTCTGGAGAAATTATATTTAAACTGGGACTTAAAAGATGGGTTTGAAGTTAATGTAGGGAAATGTGTATGGGGGGAAGAAATTGAGAGGTTTCTGGGCCATAGGACAGATCAGGAGGTGAGGACTTGGGTGCTCCAGGAATATAGTTTTAAACATTTAACATGCAATAATCTTTAGGTTTTCAAACCTGTTCAATTTTGATTATACCAGCTGACTTGGGGAATTAAAGTGGGGCAGTAATTTGGCCACATGAAACATTTCACAACTGCTCCTAAGAACCTTATGTTCGTATTGTCAATCAAAACTGTGTACTCCAGGAGGAAGGCCATTGTATTTTAATTCACCAGGACTTTAATATGTTTCAGTAACAACCTGGTATAGATTCAAGGATTTGGAACACCTTTGGGTTATGAAAGGTATTTTGATTCTTGCAGTGTTTCCTCTGTTTGAATTTACAATGTATATTGTTTATTGATTCTTTATTGTTGCAAATGACTTGCTCAAATTCTCTTGGAAGGGCAGTTGATTGTGGGCTTGTTCCACTAAGTTATTCAGCTTTTTTCCTACTCCATTCTAACATATTTATAATCATAGATAATGGGATAAGAACATTACTGGCATTGATTTCTTTATAAATGCTGCTATAGACCAGGCAATACTACTTTCTATTGTCTGTCAAATGTGATTCCATAATTATTAATAGAGTGATTAAAATCTATGAGATTTGTTGTTGAAAGCAAATGTAGTCTATAAATAATTCATTGAATAATTTAATGAAATTAATCATAATAATTAGTTGAATAATTAATTTCAATTACTATCCCAGAAGCTTCACAAAAGCCTCAAAGCATATTTACATATCATGTATGTAAATTTGATGATATTTTTTGGTTGTTATATTATTTCTTGGTGATATCTGACTTGTTAAAAAAAAAGTCATGATTCCTCATTTCAAATCCTAAAGCTGTGGCAACAACAATCCCACGGAGTTCCTATTAATCAATCCCAAACTGTCTCTGAATTCCAGTCTTGTTTTTGAAAGGAACAGTGGGTTTCTTTTCCCCTAATGCTTAACCTTGTTGATTTAGCCTGAGACTTGGGATATGGTAGGGAGATCGTTGCTGACCTCACTCCTTCACCTTCAGGAAAGGGGTCATGACTCCTTCAGAGAAAACATTGCTGTGGCCATGTAGGGTTAGGTAAATATGCCATATGAAAATAAACCAAAATTATATCAACAAGGTCTGAAGAGGATGAATCTATTCTAACACCAATTCAGTTGCTGAAGACTTTCTGGGGGCACTATATTCTTAATCTCTGTTTCCTATCAGAGGGTTCAAGCAGTTCTGTTTATTAAAATCTAAAGAAACTGTTTTGCTGACATGGTTATAGCCACTACTGGATTATAGAACATTATAAAGAAGTAAAATGTATGTGACATACAGTGATAAGTGTTGTCATATAATATCTCTGTGGGTTAGATAATTAGAGAAATGTCCAGGTAAGGGCAAAATTGGTATGAAAATATCAGTTATTAAATTAGCAACTAAATAAATATTTTCCTTTACTTAGGAGGTTAATTTTGACCTGGGTAGTGGGTGTTGCGTACAAGAAACTAATTGGTGAATTTCTCTGAACTTTGTTGTCATCTTCTGGAAAGCTGTGCTGACAGTGTGTGTGCATTCTATGCTTTTGATGATGTTTTCCTATGTTGTCATCTTAGTCTAACCCCTGGTTTCCTAACTTTGTACATTATGCTTACGTTGTTAGAAAGTATGTTTCAAGGGAATCCTTAAAGATCTGTTCTGTCTTGTTTTTAAATGTGAGTTCAGCTGCTTGAAAACTTTGCTTTTGGCCTCTCTGTGCACATGACCAGCTTATGTTAAATGCCTGGAAGAACATTGCTTTGTGCTTCTACATGGATTACCTTCCCATAACTAATTATCAATAACTATTTTGTGCTGCTTAATGTTCAGAATGGCTTGTAGGTGACAGAGGTACGCATTAGTAGGGCAAGTCCCCCAGCTGTGCAGTGAGAGTAAAACCTCCTTCATGGAATTTCAATTTATTTTAGCATTTGGTGCTACATTAGGGTCATGATCTAACAGCCTCCCGTGCTGGCATCTTGATTTTAAAGCCAGTGCATCATTGCACAATCATCTATGAAGGAACATGATGCATTAACTGCAGGTAATTCTAAATTTCCAGTGAAAGAATAGGCAGGGCTTTGCAGTACAAGCCTCTAAATAATTTTAGTTCCCGTGTTAAATATTTTAAATGAAGAGATTAAACAAAATGATTACTGCACTCCCTTCCAACTGTTGATTATATGAGTTTCCTTGGTATTATAGTAGCTAATCTGCCAGTCAATTAAGGTGAACTTAATGCTTTCATTCATGCATTTATACATTTGTCTGTCTACCTAGCTGTGTCTATTTTAAGTTAGGCTAATGCTGTGTAACAGACTGCGAAGAATACAGAAGAAATAGTAAGGTGATTTTTATGATTTTAGGAGCTTTTAATATATTTGGCCAGATAAATATACCACCAAATGTCAGTAAAACAAAATAATGTGTGCTCATTTTCTTTGCTTTCTGGTTGTTGATTTTCTTCCTAACTTTTGTGGAGGCTCAGGTGTGGAAGGGTTTTTCACATACTGAAAGTTGCATTCCAACATGAATATATGATGACTGGTAGTGCTCTTAACCAGGACTTGATGAAAATACCTGCAGTCGTTGGCCAGTGAAGGAGTTCTGTTTTACTCCATTTGTCTTTGTGGCTGGGTTGGAAAAGGCATCACCTGGTTGGATACGAGGAGCCAAAGGTGCTTTGTGTTCTTGGTATGCAGATTTGCTGATTTTGTTGAATACTTTTGTGAAACTTAAAAAAAAAACTTGGGGCACCTGGGTGGCTCAGTCGGTTGAGCGTCCTACTTTGGCTCACGGCATGGTCTTGCAGTTTGTAAGTTCGAGCCCCGCGTCGAGCTCTGTGCTAACAAACAGCTCAGAGCCTGGATCCTGCTTCAGATTCTGTGTGTGTGTCTCTCTCTCTCCCACTCCCCTGCTCATGCTCTGCCTCTCTCTGTCTCCCAAAAATAAATAAATGTTAAAAAAATTTAAAGTTAAAAGAATTAATAAAACTGCATGTGGATCTTAATGCACTTCTGTCTTCCTACTTCTCTTGGCTATGAAAGGAAGCAAATATATCAGGCTACTTTAGGAAGTAGTGGTTTGAAGTTTCCTTGTGGTTTTCCTTGTGATTTGTGTGTAGGTCTAGTCCACTGACAGTAGTTTTTAGGAACTGATCCAGCAAATTTGAGTCCAGATTCACTTTGGCCATAGAGAGCAAAGAGATGCCTTGCTCACTGTGTCGTTTGGCTTCTTGAGAAAGATGGCTATCATGCATATATAGAGCATGATTTTTTAATATATCTCTTTCGATGTCTTGAAATGCATTTCAGGACACAAAAGTAAAATAGTTACATCCTAAAGGATAAGGACTAGGTTCAGAAGTTGACACCAAAGAACCTTTCAATAGAACTTGCCTTACCTTTTACTTGTTTCACCGAGAATTTCTCTTTGAAGCATTCCAGACTGAAATTATAATGAGATTGCCATTTTACGTGCATGATGTTGTCCAACCTGAGCACCTTGAATCCATATCTGGCTCCGTCCCCTGGTCCCCTGTTGGTGTCTACTCTGCACTCTGTGGAATAGAGGTGCTCGTGAAATGCCCAAGAGCCAACAATGTCCGAGTTTTTGTTTGGTAGTGAGCCCCAATTCTGGGCGTACCCAGATCACGCTTTGCAGGTGAACCTGATTTGGCTTTGTCACTAGGGTAAGATAACCCCAGAGACCAACAGGCTTGCAAATTTGGACCATACGTTTTGCAGAAGCTGTCCATCAAACTCTGTGTTCATCTTTCCCCCTCCTCATATCTGACCCTATTAATGTCATGTTAGACACCACAAATCTCAGAAATTATAATACATCATTTCTGCCCTTCATGTAGAAATGATAACTTCCTACCATGCTTATTAGAGTACTGAGGTGCAAAAGGCCTTTCCACGTGTCCTTCTGGTTAGTCTAGATCTGTAGATGTTTAAAAAACAATCTTTTAGATCCCAACCTCTAAGTGTTGGTTCTTGATGGATTGCTAATCAGAAGTGAGTTCTAAATTAGTGAAAGCATTCTGAGTATTCAACGAATTTCTATTTAATTTTTCATCATATTCATTTGGAATTGGAAAACTTAAGAGTGAGGCCTATAAAGGAAAACTGAAGATGAGAAAGGTAATAAAACTATGGAATTTAAGAATTTATTCTCCTTTTACTAATTCAGATTCATGACCTGAAATAATTTTTTAATTTCTGTAGTAAGTTGCCTTAATAATCATTACCAGCTAATGCCATGGAGACTCACTGGACACCTTCATGGCCCCCTCAGGGTCTTGTTTTTCTGTTTTTAAGTCCACACTCATTCGTTGGATGGGAGTGGCTGTCACACTAGAGTTAGGTACAACTAGCTTGCTTTCATTTTATTCAGGAAGAAAAGATGATTGCCAAATGAATACAGATAATTGTGTTGACAGCTTTATAGTGGAGAGTATTAAAAATTGATAAAGACCTGTGTATTTATTTTTTTAATGTTTATTTATTCTGAGAGAATGCATGCACGTGTGAGTGGGGGAGGGGCAGGGAGCGTGGGGAGAGACAATCTCAAGCAGGTTCTGTGCTATCAGTACAGAGCCTGTTGTGGGGCTCGATCCCACAAACTGTGAGATCATGACCTGGGCTGAAATCAAGAGTTGGACGCTTAACTGACTGTACCACCCAGGTGATCTTACACTGTGTATTTTAAATTTTAAATTTATTATATTTATCTAATTACCGGAAGAAACCCTGTTTTTGTAAAAAAAAAAATGGAAACTCAGAAGTGTAAAGAAAAAACCAAAATCACATTTAAGTTTCTTGTACAGAGATTATACTATTTTGATGTTTCTTACAGTTTTTTGATGTATGTGTGTGCAATGATGTACAAAAACATATGCTAATTTAAACACCTACTTTTAAAATTAAATTAACATAATATAGTTTTGTATCCTTTATTTTTAAACTTAATATTATATACTATTAATGTATTATGATAGTTTCCACTGTTTTACTTTAAAAATAATTAGCATAGTAAATGTGTTTATACATAAATCTTCCTAGGATAGGTAATTTCAACAATTTTAAGGCTTTTTATACAGATTGTGAAAATGCTTTTTCAAAGTCTGAACCAGTTTTTATTACTGATTTATAATCATTCTTATTTACTTTATACTGAAACTGAGAAAAATAATTTTCTGTTTAACAGAAATACTATTTTGCCATTTTTATTTCTTAATGGGAATAAACGTTTTAATGAAAATATTCATTTAAAATTTTAGAAATAAACTATTAAGTTGGAAAGACAAACTATTAAGTTTGTCTAAATGAGAGAAAAATAGGTAAACTTATGTAATATCTATGTAAAACATCATATTTTGAGGACATTTTTGCCTGTGTATAAAGGGGAAAGAGAATCTGGGTATTAGGTAGTGTTCAGTGATTTGGTGATAATAATTATATAAAATTTCAAAAATTTCTTATGAATCTGAAATACCAACATGTAACAAACTGGTACATGAAATTTAGATTATAATACATTGTGTTTTTAAGAACTGGGGAGATCAATATATTGAAGATTTAAAGGCTATTGTTTTCAGTGTAAGAATTGTGGAAACACTTGAATTTGTTATTATCATTTAAAGTGAATTTAACTTTTGCTTAAAAATAACTCATCTGCTGAATATAAAAAAATAAAGTTCTGTATAGCAACCGTAAGGGACTGTTGACGCTAATACCTAACATTTGCATTATCTCTTTGCTCTTTTCTCTTTAGGACATCCAGGCAGAAATTGATGCACATAATGACATATTTAAAAGCATTGATGGAAACAGGCAGAAGATGGTAAAAGCTTTGGGAAATTCTGAAGAGGCTACAATGCTTCAACATCGACTAGATGATATGAACCAAAGATGGAATGACTTGAAAGCAAAATCTGCCAGCATCAGGTCAGAATAGTCAATATCAAAATAAAAAATGATGGGGGAGGGAGATTTTTATGATTTTAGTCTATCAGAGAATGAACAGGAAGCCCTACCACCATGCTATTTTCTCAGAAGTAGTTTAAGATCTAAATGCAGGGACACATGGCTGGCTCAGTCGATAGAACACAAGACTCTTGATCTCGGGGTTGTAAGTTTGAGCCCCATTTTGGGTACAGAGATTACTTAAAAATAAAATCTTGGAAAAAAATAGAAAAAGAGATATAAATGCAAAAAGGTTTTTTTTTTTTTTGAAGTTACAGTTTTAGCTACATTTATATCCAGGGCCCTCTGCTAACTGTTCTTCACTATTCACAAATTTGCACATCATATTTTAAATTTAATTATACTAATAGGAATAATGTTACCAATACTTGCTTGTTATTGAGTGCTTACCTTGACCAAGTACTATGTTAGCATCTTCATAAACATTGTTTAGTACTCAAAATATCCCAGTAGGTGAATAGTAAAATTCTTTCTTACATGAAGAAACAGAGGCTTAATGAATACATGGAACTTGAGAAGTTTTTGAGCTAACAAGTTCCAAGCCAGGATTTTTTTTTAACATGAAATTTATTGTCAAATTGATTTCCATACAACACCCAGTGCTCATCCCAACAGGTGCTCTCCTCCATGCCCATCACCCACTTTCCCCTTGCTCCCACCCTCCACCAACCCTCAGTTTATTCTCAGTTTTTAAGAGTCTCTTATGGTTTGCCTCCCTCCCTCTCTAACTTTTTATTCTCCCCTTCCCCCCACCCATGGTCTTCTGTTAAGTTTCTCAGGATCCACATAAGAGTGAAAACATATGGTATCTGTGTTTCTCTGTATGGCTTATTTCACTTAGCATCACACTCTCCAGTTCCATCCACGTTGCTACAAAGGGCCATATTTCACTCTTTCTCATTGCCACATAGTATTCCATTGTATATATAAACCACAACTTCTTTATCCATTCATCAGTTGATCCAAGCTAGGATTTAAATCCAGATCTTTATGACTCTTGGCCGTGAATGTTTTGCTTCATTATGCTAGTTGTATGTCCAATTAGAAAATGTATTTATAGAAATTAAATATAGCTCATGGACACTGAAGTAGAAAACTGATGATTCGTGTCTGCCTTTGTAGAGAGTAAAATAAGGATGAATTTGAAGACTAGGATGCCGACGAGGAAAGGACCCTGAGAAAATATGTAGTGTGGCAATTATTAATGCTGTTGGGAGTCTGGAATTACATTTAATGGATGGTGAACAGTACCCAACTGGATATGAGGTTAGAGGAAACTGACTGAGAACATGCTACTGAGCAAAGATGCAAAGAGGAATTTTGGTAAAAAGACCTAGATTTTGCATTTGGGTCAGTTTCTCTTAAGGTTCAGAAACTGTATGATGTATTGAAAAATGTACATCCTTAAACAAAATGCTCTGAAGTTTGACTCTCTGATTTTGCAATTTACTTATTGATCTTAGACAAGTTGCTCCATTTCTCTGATCTTTAGTTTTCTCATTTACAAAATCAAAATATAAATATTTAATCCACATGATTGCTCTGAAGATTGAATGGGATATTCTGATAGTTCCTTAACCTAGGTAAAGCCCATCTAATGTAGCATCTAGTTGATTTTTACTTATGTAAAGGGGCTCAGTGGATCTGCTTCATCTGGTTTCTGATTTCATAGAACAAGTTCACAGAGAGTAGAAATCTTTAGTTAATATTTTGTTGTGAATAAGCTTTAAAAAATTTTTTTTTTCTAAAGAGATATCCTGAAAGGTTGTTACTCTTCTGGGTCTCATAGAGGGAGATTCACACTTCTTTTTATTCTTACAGAAGGGGGTAGTTTAGCATGACCATGGCAGCCTGTGTGTAAAGGTCCTCTTGGAGATTATGTCAGCATCTGCCAACTACTTTTTTTCAATAAGAGAGGAAAATTTGGGAATATTGTATAGTGACAGAATATACTTAAGTTTATTTAAGATTGAGTTTTCTACTGTCCAGATTCCATTGGGTTGCAACTTTATGTTCCCTGTAAATAAAAATTTTAAAAAAATGATTTAAAATGTTAACTCTCATGAAAAACATTCACTGAGGTTCTAGTAAAACCAACATCTAGTCTAACAAGTGAAAAGCCACAGGGCTGGTCCTGGTGAAGACTGTCCACGTGGTGCTGGAATTTTGAGAATTTGGAGGATGGGTTCCTTAGGAAGGAACATTTAAGGGACACCTGGGTGGTTCAGTTGGCTAAGCATCTGACTCTTGGTTTTGGCTTAGGTCATGATCTCATGGTCTGTGAGTTTAAACCCAGTGTTGGGCTGTGTGCAAACAGTACTGAGCCTACTTGGGATTCTCTCTCTCTTCCCCTCTCTTTCTGCCCCTCCTCCCTTCTAAATAAATAAATAAGTAAATAAATAACTTACTTACTTACTTAAAAATTTTAAAAAACACAGGAATTTAATGAAGGCCTACATCATAAACAGATCATTCCAAATGGAAAGCTACAGACAAAAAAATTCTTTGGCCTTTGATAGATGCTATTCCTAAGCCTATCAAATCACATTTTTTTCTAACTGGGAAAGAAAGAGCTCTTAAACTACTGTTGGAATATTAAATAAATCTAATAAATAATGTTATTTTTAGAAGATGGGAGAGTAAGCCTTTGCCAGTGGACTTCTGCATCAAGATAGATCATATATTCCAGTAAAGTGTGTTATTAATATAATAATGAATTAAAATAACTTTTAGCCACATTATCCACCTCTGGAGATTCAGGTCTTTTCTTTTCAGGTATTTAATAAGAATAAGCTTCTGTGTTTAAGGCGTTGCAAATCACAAATAAGATATGAGTCCTAAGGGACTTGCAGGTCTGTCCAGGTTAAGGTGGGTTCAGTGAAGGGAATGGTTAACTTTTACTTCAGAGGCTTCATAAAAGAGGCAGTTATTAAACTGAGCCTTGAAAGGTGTATAGTTATTCCCTGGATGGAAAGAGTCAGTCCTGGAGAAGGACATGTAAGTGGGAGGCTTGACATAACACTGTTTTCATGGAGCAGTTAAGACGTTCAGTCTGGCTAAGACTAGAATTTGCTGTTGGTGTGGGGGGGAAAGATTGTGGCCAGAAGAAAACAGATGGAGAGAGAAGTGAGACACACGCGTGAAACAGCTGTGTGCACCGTGCTCATTCCTCTGGTAGTGGAATTTGAAAACCTTTAGGTGACATGATTAGATGTGAGGTTTGGAAAGATCCCTCCCACATGTCTGTGGAGGATGCTTTATTAGATTAGTGTAGTTCCGAAGACAAGGAGAGCCGCTAACAGACCTGTTCAGTATCCAGGACAGGGAAGGGAGACTGAATAGGTACTCGGTTCATGTTGTTGAAGGACTAGTGAGACATCCAGAAACAAATCACCATTGGATGGCCATCTCTTCAAAAGAGAGCTATAAGCAAAATAAAGAAATGGTGAGATGGGGAGCATCCAGATAGAGGAGGCATATAAGCATTGTGAGCAGGCAAGAGGGTGAAAAGTTAGGAGACGGCACAGCGAAGAATCCCAGAAAACCATTAAATATAAGAGATAGGTGAAGGAAAGGAAAGCCAGCAAAGGATCCTGCGAAGTGGGTGGCCTTGAGGAGAGGAGAATCAGGAGTGTTTTCAAGAGCCAAGGGAGGAGGGGTTTTGAAGGGAAGGGCATGGTTAGTGGTGCTGACAGCTGAGGGAGTGGAGGGAGATCAGGGCTGCAGAGGCAGGTGGAATGAGAGGACCTTTGGTGACTCTTTGCTGGGACAGAGTTTCCATTGAGGTGAAAGTCGATGTCAAGAGGACAAAGGGTCAGGATGGGAAGTGGAGAAGTGGAAACAGAACTAGTCTGCACAGTCTCATTTTCTCAATCAGCTCTGCTGTGAAGGGAAGGGGGAGAGAGACCACACTGCTATAACTATGTTATTACATAACAGCTTTGTAAATATATAATAACTGAAGGACTATATCTACACCTATATTTGCTAGTCTGTGCTTTCATATAGACCAGATATGCTTCACTAAAGAAGTATATGATACATTCTTCATTTTTAACTTTGAAAAATAGGCAAAAGAAATTATATTCACATTCATTATTACTTGGGTATTTACAAAAGATGTATATTTCTTCATATAAGTATATATAAATCTGTAACTATATGTGGTGATGAATGTCAACTGGACGTACTGTGGTAATCATTTGGCAATATGTACCTTTATTGAATCATTGTGTCGTGCACCTGAAAGGAATATAGTGTTATATGTTAATTATATCTTAATTAAAAGAAAGATAAAACAGTTTCTTAAAAAAGATAGAAGTTTATTATACTCAGTAGTAGACCTTCATACAGGAAGCACACGTCAGAGAGAAATGGCACAGGATAGCGTTTAGTCATGGTAGACCATGGAGCTACCCTGTCTCGGTTCAGTCACTGGCTTTGCCACCTAGCAGCTGTGCCACTGTGGGCAGGTTACTTAGCCAATATGTGTTTCCTCGTGTGTCAGATCGGGATAATAAGAGTACTTTCCTTATAGGCTCATCATGAATATATCATTTAATTAGCCTAAGTAAAGTGCCTAAAACAGTGGAACACAGTAAGCACTCAGCAATGGTTAACTATTATTTTTTTTTTATGGATTACCATTCTGTGTGGTACTAATTAGTTCAAAAAACATAGAAATTCTCCCTACTTTATTTTTTTTCTCAGTCATTAATATTGGGAATTTCTGAGAAGGTCCCCAACAAATGGTATACATCTGTCCTGGCTGGATTCTGAACAAATAAGAAACAAAAATATGTCCAAGAGAGAACAACAGTGTTGTTAATTGCTGATACAAAGGCCAGGTTGGATGGGGTGGCCTTAGAGAGAGGGCTCAGTAGAGGTAGCCTGTTAGCTGAACCCCAGAATGAGACAGCATTACCAGCGGTCACCAGACAAGGTGGCTGCCCAAGGGAGAAACCCTACGCGGAAGAGTGGGGAGGAGCTCAGTCTGCAGTCCTGTTCTCAAGAGGCAAGGGTGGGCAGAGCTCAGCATCCAGTTGTTCCCCAGATTGGTGAATCAGACTCCTCACTGCACCTGTACAGGGACTGAGAGAGTCAAGAGTCAGAGAAGAGGTCACGAGTGTGCTCAATGAGAAAGTGCCTTCCCGTGGGGCTGGGTGGGAAAGTGTTCTCCTTAACAAATATGGAGAGGTGACCTATATCCCAGCCACCTGCCTCTTTCAAGTCCTTATTGAAGGTGATACCTGTGGGTCACACTGTGAATTTCTGCTCCTTTATTCTTCCCTCCCGTTCCTTTCAATCACAGCCTACCCTTACACTGGCTTCTCTTGTGAACAAATTCTGTTGTATTTTTAATATTTCTATAAACTCTTCTACCACTTTTCCATATACTTGAAGGTTGTCTTTCCCCTCAATTGCCCACTTCACTTAAAACTCTCTTTGATAGAGGGTAATTTTCCCATTTTCCTCACCTGGCAGCTGGTGGGAATATTCTGAATCTTTAATAACTGCTGGAGACACCAAACAACTAGAATGCCAGCCGGAAACTTCCAGTATGGCACGTGCAGACACACGGGCTGAACAGGAGCCCTGACACCCAGGGATAAGAAAGAAGTTGACACCCCCTTGTTATATTTTAGGCATTGCCACTCCATCTCAACAGCTTCTCCTCAGAAGTGAATACATCTATTATTCTACCCTCTTCCATCTTATTCCTGCTTCCTCCGGAACTGTAAGACACTCCTCTACTTTGCTCATTGATTTGAGCATCTGACTTCCCTTTTATTCTTCATCTCTTTCTCAGCTATCATCCTGGGGGTCAATACCCATATTGATGATATTTTTTCTATTTTGACTTCCAAGTTTCTTCTTACTTTGTCTATAATAGCCTTTGTCCCTATTTCTAAGTCTCACAGACCTGGCCATACCTGGGACTCAGTTGATGTCCTGTGTTATCTTGGCATCCCTGAGATGATTGATCTGCAGGAGACCAAGGACAGACCATTCTCCAGAGCACATATTTTATTTTACTATATTCCACCTGGCCATGTGCAACAGAATTCCACTGGTTTTGCCATGTTAATTAGAGAAGAGCCCTCTGTTGTATCAAATAGGAATCATTTGCAACATCATTGGTAAATCAGCTGTCCTTCAAATTAAAATTATGGCCCTAGTGAGGAGGGTATCTTTCATCAGCTTATTATATACCAGGACCATCTATAGATTTTTACCTAACTTTGTATTTTTATCTTGTTTATGTAATTCATCTACTGTATTCCAACTAGATTGGTTAAAAATGCATATCCTTTAATAATTTCCAGTTGTGAAACCCTTAGCTTTTTTCTGTGTTCTTTCAAACCTGCCTTCCTTTCTCCTGATCTTTAGTTGCTTAAACCTTCTTCTTTTCAGACTCCATCAACCCCTTCTACTCCGCTTGGATTCCATCATAAGCCATTTCAATAATATCAGGTGTTTCTTCTTCCCCCTGAATTTCTTGTTTTCTCCTTTTAAATCTCTGACACTCTGATGACCACACCTCTCTATCCTCCATTCTTGATTCTGGGTTTCCTAGTGTTGTACGAGAAAGTAAAAAATGACATTTCTTCTACTATAATTTGACTCTGTCTTCTTAAAATTGGCATTGTGATTCTGAATGATTTTGTCATATTTACCACCATCCCTATTTTGTAAAGATTTTGGTTCCTTGTTAGCTCCACAAACCTCTCCCTCTGCATGTGACCTTCTTTCATTCTTTTCTAAGAATGAGGCCATCTGATATATGTCCCTTCTGTGCATTCAGTATCTCAAATTGTGCTTTAATTGTGCTAAAGTTGATGTTGTCATGGCAGGGAACATTTACTCTAATTTATCATCATTTTTAGAAAGAGAATGTCTGCCCAAGATTATAACAGCTAATATTTATTGAATATTCATGTGCTAGACCTATCCTAAGTGCTTTACAGGCATTACCTCCTTTGACTATGGTGTGGTCATCGGAACTATATAATAATATGTGGCTCACTACCTTGGGTTAATACTATTTTGCAGTCTTTTTGATAACTTTGAGTAGACTTTTTTTTTGAGAGAGAGAGAGAGAGAGAGAGAGAGAGAGAGAGAGTGAGCACGGATGTGCGTGCATGTTGGGGAGGGGCAGAGAGAGATGGAGAGAGATTCCTAAGCAGGCTGCACCCCCAGCGTGAAGCCTGAGGTAGGACTCAATCTCACGACCCTGAGATCATGATCTGAGCTGAAATCAAGGGTCGGATGCTTAACCAACTGAGCCACCCAGATACCTCTTGATTATACTTTTAAATACTGAAATCCAGTGTACAAAATATTTTTTGCAATCTAAAAACAACACATACAAATATATATTTCACTTAGATTGATAGAAGAGACAATAGCTAATGATTTGAAACTTCAGCTAAAAGATAGACTGTTAGGAAATTTGACAATATTTTTCACTCCCGGGGAAAATGTGAATTGGAAATAAATTCAGTAATATGAATGACATGGCTTAAGTTTTTATGTTAAATTTATTTAATTTGGGATTATGTTAATTAAATATCCACTTATCAGCTTAATGATGTTAAATATAGATTCTTATTAACATATGGTTTCAAAGGCCAGTGAAATTGTCAAATCTAATGAAAACAGAGTTCAAAGATAAAATTCTATCTTTCCTTTCTTTTATGAGCCTCTTAAAAATTCAGGGCACCCTTTTAAGAGCCCTTAGAGAAGATTAACCTTTAACATCATGATTACATCTAATGTTATCACATTTTACAATGTCACTGACACCACTTTTAGCCTTAGCCAATTGATTTTACTAACTATATTGTAAAACTACTAAAATTTCCTTTTCTTAAGTTGAATAGAGGAAGATTCTGTTCCTCTCTTCTTTCTTTTTTCCCCTCTGGTTCAACACTTTCTGATAGAACTTTCTGTGAAGGTAGAAGTATTCTGTATCTGTACTATCAGTGTGGTAGCCACTAGCCACATGTGGGCGTATTGAGTGCTTGAATGTGGCTAGTGCAACAGATACTGTGAATTTCAAATTTTATTTATTTTAATTAACGTCAGTTTAAATGGAAGTAGCTACGTATTGTTGGTATGTATTGGAAGCACAGCTTTGGTGTTCTTTTCAGCACAGACTGAATTCCTTTCTTTCCTAGTTGTCTTAACTGCCTTTCTGGGAACAAGAGTAACTCCTTTTTAATGTAACTGGTTATTCTTGCACTAGTAAAGGTATTTTCATTCATTATAACTCGATTTATAATCTATGGGTTTCACTGTAGATGAAAAATAAATTTCATTTGTTGTAAACATGCCAAATTGAACATTTAATTCTGTGCATTCCTTGCACAATAGGAGACACTATGTATTTGCTCCTATTAATTTGGGGCATTGTATTCTTTGGTGGACCTACTTTGCAAATGTATCTTCACTTACCTATAAATACGTCCGAACAGTTTCTGCCCTCTTAAATGCTGCCCATAATGAAAGCAATGCAGTGGAAACAGTTTAGATTTTAGTTTGGATCCCAAACTCTCTCCTTGGGTTTCCAAGCAAGTTTCTTCCCTGAGCTGTGGTTCCTTCAGAGAGCTGTTAGGTTTCTTGTATCAGAGTATATTTGGTTTACCTGCCTTCCTTCCAACTTGACCCCAGGACTTATTTCTGAAATAGGGCAGTACCTGATTCCAGAGTGAGTGCTCCATGGATGTTTGTAGTGAATAAGTGGAAAGCTGTATTTTATTTTTATAAATGCCACTGCTTACTCACTCCCACTGTTTGCTCTCTTTTTCATATCTCTACATTGGGAGAAGGAATAAAAATTTCTTTATTTTTTTATTTTTTTTATTTTTTATTTAAAAAAAAAATTTTTTTTTCAATGTTTATTTCTTTTTGGGACAGAGAGAGACAGAGCATGAATGGGGGAGGGGCAGAGAGAGAGGGAGACACAGAATCGGAAACAGGCTCCAGGCTCTGAGCCATCAGCCCAGAGCCTGACGCGGGGCTCGAACTCACGGACCGCGAGATCGTGACCTGGCTGAAGTTGGATGCTTAACCGACTGCGCCACCCAGGCGCCCCATAAAAACTTCTTTAAAGAAATATTGGAAAGTAAAGGCTTTTGTGATTTAAAATAGATATTAATTCATGTTTCTTCCATAATTTCTTTTCTACCATATTTGAATAATGAGGTACCATTTTAATGGCTCCTTACCTTCTAAGAAGTTTTTTGCATTATATATTTTTAAAAACAGCTGGTGACTTAAAAACATTGATAGAGTTGTAAAATAAATGATTCAATCTAAAAGGAGCTAACTTATGTAAAGCATGTTCTATATACAGGTTGCTAATCCATTCAATGAAAGTATATCTTGTTTTGATCATGTGAGGCACCCAAAGAATGAACTGAAGCAGGTGAAAATTAGGATAACAAGTCAGTTATCCAGAATGTGAGTACTCACAGATATGTGCTAGGTAAAGAAATGGTTTGGGGTGCCTGCATGGCTCAGTCAGTTCAGTGTCCAGCTCTTGATCTCAGCTCAGGTCTTGATCTCAAGGTCATGAGCTCAAGCCCTGCATTGGGCTCCATGCTGGGCATGGAGCCTACTTAGAAAAAGAAAAAGAAATGTTTTAAGGTTATGAATATATGATTGATGACTGGTCATCTATAGTTGTGGGGAAAGGGGAAGCTTTAAAATTTTTAGAGTTAAAATGAGAAAGGACAAGTATACCAAAAACAAATTTAAGGTTTCTACTTGCAAAACATTCAATCCAGTGCCCAAGAAAAGGCTTTCATCTTGAAAGATGAAAGAATTAAATTGGAACTAGAACACTGAAGGCTACTACGGAAGCATGCATTTATTTGGGCATATGGTAGTAATCCACTGAACACATAGTTATAATCTATTGGAGAATAACCAGAACAGATTTTCCAGGCAAGGTTTCTGCCAAATCAGCTTGCTTTTTATGATGGAAGAAGGAAGATGCGGAGAAATACGTACACCAATGTATTCTCATCTATTTCAAAGTCACTTCAGTATCTCTCTTTAAAAAACATTGCCTTCATCTTTATGAAGAGTCCTTCAGGTGCTAGATGCAATAGATTTCAATGATCAATTTCATTATTTTGTGCGGTCAAAAGAGTTAATTGCATTGGAAAAAAATCATTTGCATGCTCTTCAATACAATGCGTGTATGTAACTGGATTTCAAAGGAATGTAATGTCGATTTAGTTATTGATTAAAGAGTTAAACTACAGACATTGAAGAAGCAGGATCAAATTATCTAAAATAAGAGGTCAGGCTATGTGCTTAAGTGTTTTGCACACAGAGACACTGAAACACATCTTGATTGACTAAAGGCCTCTGATTTCTAGCTGTCATTTTTTTTTTTGCATTTAAAAATACTAGACAGAAATTGCAACACCTCAGTCAAATATATTTATGGCAAAATGATCCATAAGTGGCAGAGTTTTCAGTTAATATGATTGAAGTTATTTAGTTCTGCTCTGTGACAAGTAAAATTACTGTTTATCAGGGATAGGTAATTACATATTTGGCCTAAAATTAATCAATATGAACACAGGAGAGCTGGCACTCAAGCAGAATCAGGATCTCATTAAAGCAAAATTTTGTAAAGTGAGGTCAATCATGCCACCTGTAGAATGAATAGAAGAGAGTATAAATGCAAGAGAATAACATGAACCTTTTAATCATACAGTTCTCAAAGAATTATAAAATACCTCAAACTTCTTTCTGTCATTTACAAATCATTTTTTTTATTATTTCATACCTAGCTCTTTTGAATAAGATCTAGAATTTTAAGGTTTGAATAGTTTGCTTTATATTATTAGCTAGCTGACAATGGAACTATAAATAGATGGCAGGACAGTTGGCCTTTTGTATGTGACTGAATGTTGGTTCATGGTATTTTAGAGATCTGTGGAACTCCATTTTTATTTTAGCCAAGAATATTGGCAGATAGAGCATGGCCATTATTTTATGAACAAGAGATGAACTAGAGATCAGATAGTTGTTCTTCTGAAAACATTATGAACTTTTAAACAAAGACTTAGGATGTTGTTGAATATTCACCACTGGGGTACCACCTAATGTGACCAATGGGGAAATACTTGTTTAAATTAACTATAGAAGAGTTATCAGCTTTGGGACAGAAGCTCTAGTAAATCAGATGTCCAGAAAGGAAATTACTGATAGAGCTGAGGGACAGTAGAGGCCATATTTGGTTGGTTGGTCTCATATCACTCAGGGAAGGAGCAGTTTTGTGGAAGTGGGGATCATAATGCTAATGTCAAGGTGACAGCTAAATGAGAGGATATGAAACCTGATCAGCAGAAGTTTCTTGCACCTGAAGTTGCCCCAAGTGGGTGACCTTTGTTGTGTAACAAGGCTGAGGTCTATTTCCATCAGCCCTCACCTCTCAGTCTGAAAGGTCAAGGTAATTCCATTTCACACAGTTGAACACTTACATCCACATTCACTATCCGCCCACTGGTGTGGTGCAGGGCTGAGTCCCTGGAGTTGTTTCTGACTGATCCCTCTTTTCAAGTCCAACGTATGAAGTGTAGGATTGAGGCTGAGTAAGTGGGCTTTCTTCAAGGCCCCAAATTTGTGCTTTTATTTGTATTTTTATTCTCAAGGGCTTTTACTTTTTTTTTTCATTTTGCATTCATTTTTATTTTTTTTTCAATGTATGAAATTTATCGTCAAATTGGTTTCCATACAACACCCAGTGCTCATCCCAAAAGGTGCCCTCCTCAATACCCATCACCCACCCTCCCTCCCTCCCACCCCCCATCAACCCTCAGTTTGTTCTCAGTTTTTAAGAGTCTCTTATGCTTTGGCTCTCTGCCACTCTAACCTCTTTTTTTTTTCCCCTTCCCCTCCCCGATGAGTTTCTGTTAAGTTTCTCAGGATCCACATAAGAGTGAAAACATATGGTATCTCTCTTTCTCTGTATGGCTTATTTCACTTAGCATCACACTCTCCAGTTCCATCCACGTTGCTACAAAAGGCCATATTTCATTCTTTCTCATTGCCACGTAGTACTCCATTGTGTATATAAACCACAATTTCTTTATCCATTCATCAGTTGATGGACATTTAGGCTCTTTCCATAATTTGGCTATTGTTGAGAGTGCTGCTATGAACATTGGGGTACAAGTGCCCCTATGCATCAGTACTCCTGTATCCCTTGGGTAAATTCCTAGCAGTGCTACTGCTGGGTCATAGGGTAGGTCTATTTTTAATTTTCTGAGGAACCTCCACACTGTTTTCCAGAGTGGCTGCACCAATTTGCATTCCCACCTCAAGGGCTTTTACTTTTATTGGAATCTGAATCACACAAAAACGTATCTCAGACACATGGTTTCCTGATTATAAAGTTCATAATTTAAGAATCTGAAGTCCTTTTCTGTCCTAAACCCCGAAATTGTTATTGAAACAAAGACCTCACCTTTAAACCAGGGGACACAGTACTGCAGTCAACAATTTCTGTCCGATTGTTTTCAGTTCACAATAGACATTTGTCACTGGACACCAGTCAGCCTTGAGCCAAATAGTGTTCTATGCAAGCAATGACTGGTTGTTTTCCAGCTTTTGGAGGTAAATGCTGGTGATGTTCTACTTTCAGTAATTTATTTGGTTTTAAGGAATGTTAAGGCTTTAATAATTTCCTAAAAAATTAACTAGCTCTTTTAGAAAGAAAAATAATATGGGCCTGTTGTACATACTCAATTAGTACCTAAATATATAAAAACTATGTGTTTACTGTGTTCTCAGATGTAAACTCATCTAGTATGTATCTTTCTAAACATTTTATATGCATATAGTTGCTCTCTTTTCCTCTCTATCACTTTCTTCACATAGATGGATGAAAGAAGAAAATTGTAGTTCAGTGTGCATGTATACTATACATAAGCTACTGAAACTTGCTTTCATAATTTTATATCATGGAAATTCTTCTTGAAAACCTCATATTTATGCCTTTGTGGTGTGTAGTTATCCGTTTACAATTTTGATAGGTATTACCAACATATCTGCATATTCTAGCTTCTTCAAAATAACTTGTTTAGGGTTTTTTTGTTTTTTTTTTTTTTTTACTAAGAGTCAGCCTTTTTATTGGACGTGAACATTAGTTCGTCATTCAAGATTATTAGTCTAAGGGAAGATGTATGATTTTTTAAATGCAATTCCAACTTCTAAATGTGGTCAGTACTGTCTCTCAACAGGGCCCACTTGGAGGCCAGTGCTGAGAAATGGAACAGGTTGCTGACGTCTTTAGAAGAATTGATCAAATGGCTGAATATTAAAGACGAAGAGCTTCAAAAGCAAATGCCGATTGGAGGGGATGTTCCAGCCTTACAGCTCCAGTATGATCACTGTAAAGTAAGTTGACCGTATGTGGTGGCGACCTTTTTTGATACATTTTGATTGCAAAGTAGACACTCAAAATTCTATATAAATATCTGAGTTGAAACAATTACCACTGAATTTCACTCCCACACCCCATTTCTAATTGTCAGTATTTAGTCATTTAATTTAAGTTGCATGCATCTTCTGAGAAGCAGATATGCTGAAGTGTTATCACCTGACACATTAATTCTTAGATCCTTGTATTATTTAAATTCTTTGCCTTATTAACTTTCCTTTTATTTATTTAATATTGCTTCATGCCCACTTTCTCATATATTACACATCAGCTTGCTTTGTTATATATACATATTTTTTTCTCCTTACATGCAATGCAAGTTCTCATTCTAAATCTGTACATTTTAATGTGGTGTTAGAATTCTGTTCCCACTGGAAAAATGACGACTAACACATGCATCTTCTAAAGGAAGAAAGGAAGATGCCATCTATGTAGTAAGTTTGCTTCAAAATGAGAAGACCTTGAAGTTTATTTTACTTTGAACCCTAGTGACTAGGTTATTCAAATTTCCATTTGGGTAAATTTTCTTTTTCTACTTGAAAAGAGACTATGATAGAGAAATAGTTCTAAGAAAAAAGAAGATGTTGTTGGAATATAACATGCAAAATAACAACAACCAACAATGATAGATTTTAAATCAGTGATTTAGGAAAATCCCATTCTCTTTTTTTCAGCTTTCCCTTCTATTACTTATTCATATACTTTTTTGTGGATTTAAGTGATGAAAAAATAATTCAAAGCTGTTCTAATGGAAGTGCTCTGTTAAGGAATAGAATCTGCGTGTGACCATGTTCTGCTAGTTTTGATTAAAACCTAATTCTTGAGGCATGAAATGATTTTCCTCTTCTGGCCTTAGCCAGTAAAGTGCACATCATTGTTTCCAGTAAATGCTGGCTATGTTCTTTCCAAACCCTTCTCCCAGCAGAGTTGCCCTGTTTTAGGTTGTGTTTCACCTAAGAGTCTTAGAGTTGCTGTGCCTGAACCCTTTAGGCCTGGGCATTTAGATAATAAAGATGATCCTGATAACTGATGCTGATGATAATAGTGGTTCATTCATTTGGCAGGTATTTACTGAGTGCCTAATGTGCACCAGGCACTATTCTAGGCATTGGAGAGTCAAATGACCAAAGCAAAGTTCTTGCCTGATTCCATGTAGTAAGAGATAAACACTAGATACGCAATAAATACATAATATATCCCATAGTAATAAGTGCCATGAAAAGAGTAAAGCAATGTCAAGGAGAGAAAGAAGGATGGGAGAGTCTCGGCAGCAGAGATGCTGTTTTTGTGGAGATCAGGAACGTGGCATAAATAAGGTGGTTTTTGAGAAAACAACTGACGTAAACATGAGGCAGTAAGTGATGCTACTCCGTGGGGGAAGAAATCATAGGCAAAAGGGGACAAAAAGACAGTGCCACAGAGGTTGCAGTTTCTGGCCATATTCGAGGAATAGTATGGATACCAGTGTTGTTAAAACAGTCAGCCAAATAGAAAAGAAGGAGATGAGGTTGGGGTAGGAGTGGGAAAAAGGGGTTCAAATCACAGAGGTCCTTGAAAGTCCTTTGTAAGGGCTTTAGCTTTTACTCCAAGTGAGGTGGAAGGTATGGAAGGTTTTGGTAATTATACTGCTGTGATCTGACTTACATTATATAATATTTACAGGTGAAATTAGGAAGAATAAAATATAGAGGAGTTGAAGAACATATTTCAGTAATCCAAGCGGGGGATCGTGATGACTTGGACAAAGGTATAAAGGTGGAGATAGTGAGAAGTAACTGGTTTCTGAATATATTTAGGAAGAACCAAAAGGATGTGCCAACGGAGTGCATATGTGGAATACAGGAGAAAGAGAAGGGTTTATAGTGGCAGGAATCAAAGGTTTTTGGACAAAGCAAATGGGACAGTAGCTGGAGGGGGGAATGTGGGGCCAGGTAATGGTTTTACACAGGTGGGGACTAATTCAACATATTTCTATGCTGATGGGAATGATCTTGTAGAGTGGGAAAAGTCAATAATGCAGGAGAGAGATTACTGGGTAGGGGATGGGATGGGATCCAGTGTACAAGTGTTAACAGTTGGTCTTGGGTAGGAGGGCAAAGAATTCGCCCATTGTAACAAGAAGGTAAGTTGGTAGATTTGCGTGTGGGAACATTTAGATGTCCTCTTTTGATTGCCTCTGTTTTCTCAACAAATAAGAAGCAAGGTCGTCAACTGAACATGAGAAGAAGGAAGACAATGTGGAGGTTTGGGGAAAGAGGAGGTAGAAAATGTAGTCTAGAAGTGGGTGAGTTAAACTAGGAATGTAAAACAAGACCACGAGCATTACGAAAGGCCTGCTTGAGGCCAGTGCTCATGAATTTAAAGCGAGAACAGTCACTGTGAATGTTGTTCCTTACCCATGTGGAGTTGTCTCACCAAAGGCGAGGAGTCAGTTGGAGAGTTGAATTGACCCAAGCACATGTGATAGAGGAAGAGAGGGGCAAGGGGGTTACAGAAATACAGGGGAGCTATAGTAATGATCACATGTGGAAGTAAGGCTGGGTAAAGGAAGATATGAGGATATTAGAGATGAGGGACAGTAAAGTGGTGTTAGAAGTCAATGAATTGGACATGGCAGAGGAGCTGAGGATTAATCCAAATGGGGGAACCAGGAAGGGGCACAAACTGTAAAGAAAACAGATTGTGATCAGAGAAAGGATGCTAGAAATCAAGTTTGTGGTGGCGTGCATTTATTGTTAAATGACAATCTCCGGTGTCCTTTTGTGAGAGTGAGTGGCACAGGCAGGGTGGAGAACAAGGTCCTTGGGGAAAAGTGGATAAGAAGCTGAGAGGCTGGGGTAGCTGCAGGATCATCTACAGGCACAGTAAAATGATCATCACCAGGAGAAAGAGCCTGATTTTTTCAAAATGTTGATTATGAGAAGGAATAGTGATAGCAGTATGGTTAGGGATTAGTGTAGGTTGGAAAAATGATGGCTTCACAGTCCTTTTATCTTTTGAGTCTTAAAACTGTGCAAAATACCTTTGGTTGGGGATGGGAAGAGGAATAGTTTAAGTTGGATATAGTTTAGCCTTGGTTTCTAAATTTCTTAGTGCCTGCTACCAGACTTTTCTCTGGTTACTATTACGTCGTTATCACAATTGCCATCACTTAGCATGTTGTGCATAATCCAGACTACTGTTGAGAGGCCTTATCAGTAGGTCTTATCAGTAAGTAAGTCTTATCAGGATTTTCCATTTAATAGTCTATACTTCTTTAACTTTGAGTTTTATAGTAGAAAGTTTATATGAATATGGTACTGATTGAGTCTCAGAGTGTAGGGCTGGGTTGTTTCTCACCTCATTGTTTACCCTCACTGGAAATAATCCTTTGTGTAGTTTCATGTTGATTGTAGATTCTAGAATATGATACTTTATTGTGATCTGTCATTGTCTGCCTTCCAGTTTATCAATGATGGAAAACTACAGGCTTTCTTAATATCATGTATTAATAAATGTTTTGACACAAGCATCATGCATAACTCTGAGAACTAAGCAGGTTGTTATGCCAGAAATAAACTATAGAAGAGATTTCAGAGATTTGTGGAGGTGTGATTTAGTTTGCAAGGGCCACATAACAAAACACCATAGATTGAGTAACTTAAACAAGAAAAATTAATCTTCTCACAGTTCTGGGGGCTAGAAGTTTGAGGTCAAGGTGTGGGGTTGGCCTCTTCTGAGGCTTCTCTCCTTGGCTTGTGGATGTCTCTTCCCTGTGTCTTCACCTGGCTTTCTCTTGGTGAGTATCTGTATCTTTTAAAACTGCTCAAAATACCTTCCTTTTATAAGGACACCAGTCATGTTGGGTCAGGGCCCCACCCTAATGACCTCATTTTAACTTAACTGCATCTTTTTTTTTTTTTTTTTTTTGAGAGAGAGACAGAGCATGAACAGGGGATAAGCAGATAGGGAGACACAAAATCAGAAGCAGGCTCCAGGCTCTGAGCTGTCAGCACAGAGCCCTATGCGGGGCTCAAACTCAGAAACCGTGAGATCATGGCCCGACCCAAGTCGGACACCCAACTGACTGAGCCACTCAGGTGCCCCTATTTAATTACATCTTTAAGGACCTTATTTCCAATCACAGTCACATTCTATCAAAAGTAACCTTCTTTCCCAGCTGTCAAGTATAATGTTTCTAATCACTATAAATTATTACAGTGAGGGTAAATCACTATGCATTAATACAATTAGGTCAATATTTAAAGACGTGACACCTACCTGTAATTATTTACCTTTCTTACTAAACTTTGCCAGCCATAATCATTGAATAGTCTAATTGTAGTTGAACCTCAATCTTGCCAATGTTCTAACTTAAATATAATTCTCTGTGATCTTAAAATTAAAATCCCTTTGGTTGTACATATGGTTACTCTGTTTCAGGTCAGCTTTTCTTTCCTGTGTCCTTGGGGATGTCTTTGACCCCTGCCTTCAGGTTCTGTTTATCAGGAACAATCTTTATTTAGAATTAGAATGATCAATTATTAAAACTGTAAGAGGCCCAAAAAATAATTTAGTCTAGCCCCCTCACTGATAGTGGAAGAAAATGAGACCCATGGTGTGTTTTAGTGAAATCTGACTTTTCACCCCTCCCTTCCTTTCTCACTCCCAACAAATTCCTATCACTTACCCCCATGTCTGGCAATTTCTAGGACACCAGAGAAACATGGATGCAGAAAACAGACACAGTCCCTGTCTGTGTGGAGCTTACAGTCAGGGGAGAGCCTACGCCTGCCCTGCTTAACCTTACAGTCTCTGTTTCTTCCCTGTGTTATGAGAAATCATTTCCAACAAGGATTGTGACTGAGCTGTGGACTGTGCATTGCTGTCCCAAATCTCTGGTTGTCTGTCTAACTATCCATTTCTCTAACCCCCAGCTTTGGTCCCTGGCTGATAATTCAAGCATGTTATTAGTTCTTGTATACTCTTATTTCTGATCTTTTTTCTTTATAAGGGATTCTAGAACTCTTTTCAATTATAACATTATGATGTAGATTCAAACAGAACAAAATAATCTCTATACTATTTTTTTCACAGGTATGTTTAGCATTAAATTTAGATGCCTTTCCCTTTAGTTTTGTTATTATAAACTGTAGTTTTTTCTAATTTCTTGCTATTTTTTGTTTTTAGTTGTCCTAATACAGTTTAAAAACTCTTTTTAATTTTGAAGAACTCTTGCTTTATAGATTAAAAATACATAGTTGGAATCAAACAAAATCAACCCTTAAATGGCTTGAAACTAATAGTAGGCAAGTTATTTTGTTCCTTAAAATTCTCCCATAGAAAGAGGGGGACCTTGTATTTGATTTCTAACCTAACTCTTCCTTGCAGATAGCTAGCTGTCTAAATTACCTTATTTTGAACAACATAGTATTATGTCAAACTAATGTGACCTAATCTCTCAATACTAAATTAGAATGTCTGGAGATTACCAGATGGAATTTTTTAAAGGGGGACAAAGAAATTTAACACTGATTTGTTTACTCTTCCAGGAAGTATGACCTCATAAATGCAAGCCTTGAATTTCACTGTATACAAGTCTTTTAAAGATCAATTTTAAAAGTGATACCATATATCTTTCTGTTGTGGATAAGACAAATACACTTTACAAGATGCATTAAAAACCACCTGTGCTGCTATTACACAAATCAGCACTTAAGTATTACATTAAAATTTCCAGTGACATTATATACAAAGTAAAAAACAAAGCTATGTCTCAATGCCTTAGGTGGACGTGGGGTTACTGTATGTTAGAAAACCACTAAGTGACTTAAAAGCTGCTTCAAGGGATATCAAATGCTGATGTCAAAGAGTTATGTGAACAATTTGAATAAAATAATTCTAAGTAGACATCCGACTAACCTCTGTCCTCAGCACTTTGTTTTTTTGTTTTTTTTTTTTTTTTGTACTTACAATTACAGCTTTATTATGAAGGATACAACTCAGGAACAGACAAATGAAAGAGATGCATGGGGTAGGTTGGGACAAGGTTAGGCCAGACCTTCCATACTCTCTTCAGGTGCACCACCATCCCAGCAAATCAATGTTCACCAACTCAGACGCTCCCCCAAAAAATTCTGTCCTCAGCACTTTGTATTCAAGCTCATTGAAAGTATTCTTTCCTCTTTCTCTTTGGATAGTGGTGTATTACCCTCTCTTCTAAGGTACCTTATGTTGGGCCCTTCTTTTTTTTTTTTTTAAGTTTATTTATTTATTTTGTGAGAGACCAGGAGAGCATGAGTAGGGAAGGGGCAGGGAGAGGGGGAGAGAGAATCTCAAGCAGGCTGTACGTGGTCAGTGCTCAGAGACTTTATGGTTGGCCTTTCTGTACAAAGTTAGTTAGTGAACTAGCACATGGGATTAGGTAGACATGGTTTCAATTCTCACCTCCTCCACTCACTAGCTCTGTGATCTAGGCTCTGGAGTCGATTGTCCAACCTCCTCAGTCCTGTTTCTGACCATGAGTATATATAGGTCACTTAGCACAATACATTTAGTAAGTGCTCAATTAGCAATGGCTGTTTTAGTTCTTTAAACTAGGACTTATATTTTCTAGTGTGTTTCTTATTTTAGTTGTTCTGTGTCCACATTTTTTATTTTTCCTAAGATTCATGATGTTTGGGCAACTGTAAATTTTTTTTACAGTTTTTTACAGTTTTACATAACTATATTTTTTTTAGCCTATTGGTGGCTTCAGAGATAACTTAGACTACTGAGGGAATAGGATAAAGTCATTGAGACATTTTTGAGAATTACACAGGATATAAGTCTAGAGGCTAGAAGATGATTTATTTGTTCTTTTTACATTTTTTTAAAATCTTTATTTTTGAGAGAGAGAGAGACACAGAGACAGAGTGTGGGCAGGGGAGGGGCAGAGAGAGAGGGAGACACAGAATCCGAAGCAGGCTCCAGGCTCTGAGCTGTCAGCACAGAGCCCAACATGGGGCTCGAACCCACGGACTGTGAGATCATGACGTGAGCCAAAGTTGGACACTCAACTGTCTGAGCCACCCAGGTGCCCCTTGTTTTTTGTTCTTAATAAAAGAAAACAGCTTATCATGGAAAGGCCAAGCTCATAAGACACGTCTGTATGCACTGCTTTAGTTAACTTATCAAAGATTTATAGGCAAATGATAAATGTATAACCATGAATCTAATTACCTTTCAAAGCAATATTTGAATGCTACCATAACTTATAAGTAAAGAAATAAAATCAATATACATTATCTTACATTTGCATTTGTATGACCTTATCCTGGATCCAGTCTGCTTTCACAGATAACCATGGTTAGAGACTCTCAGATTTATGCATGCAGTCACTTGGATACTTAGAGGTTGGTTTATGGGAACTCACAAAGTCTTCTGGTTCCTACCTGTATTTCTATATTCTAGTCCTTTATATGTGCATCAGTGATTTAATGACACTTTTTCATAACCATTCTTTGATAATGGCATTGCTAATCACTTCATCTATCTACCCACCCACCCACACGATTCGCTGACTGCTTTATGTGTTGAAAACAATGTTAAATGTACAAAGGGCAATAAGGCACAGCCTCTGCACTTCAGTGACACATTTTAATAATTTTCATTCTGAAAAGCTCCATGCTTGTGGCTGTATCCAGATGGAATATTATATATTTAAATGCTGAAGGGATGGCTCTGAGACTTTTAGTTAGAATAGTACTATAAGGTCATGCTTCAGATCACTTCATCTGCTTAAACACCTAGCAATTATAAATAAAATGTAAAAAAAAAAAGCAAGGAAAATCAAACATGCAAAGTTGGACTCCAGAATATGACAGGCATTCCATAGATGAGAAACAAGCAGAAAAGCAAAGTAGTCAGTAGGGTTGATGCTGCTGGGGAAAGGTACCAGTCCTGGATATTGAGCAAGCAGAAAGCCCCGTTAACAGTCTCTGCTTAAAATCTCTCTCTGACACCTTGAAACGAATGACTCACAGATTGGCATGCTTTCTTCTGTCAAACAAATGTCCCAAGAACTGATATTATAAAACATCAGTGCATTTTGGACCCTTAATTAAATGCTTATACTTTCTTGGATGTTTCAACGAGTGACTCAGACAGAGCATTGATAGGTTTCAGCAACAATGATGATAAATAACTTCGTTCAGTGCTTTCACAATATATGCACAGAGGCAAACTCCTTTAGTAATAATAATAATAATAATAAAGACTATGTCAAGGGCTCTGAGGGTAAAGCATGTGGTACAGGTATAGTCAGTAGTTGCTGATAGCTCTTCCCATAACTGCTGGGAGCTTGTCTTGATAGTTTTGATCATTTTTGTCTTGTTTAAAACTGTCTGGAGTGTATGAGCTGTTTTAATTAAATAAAACTCTACTGGGGCACCTGGGTGTCTTAAGCATCTGACTCTTGATTTCAGCTCAGATCATGTTCTCGCAGTTTGGAATACGGAGCCCTGCATCAGGCTCTATGATGACAGCGTGGAGCCTGCTTGGGATTCTCTCTCTCTCTCAAACTCTCTCCCCCTCTCTCTGCCCTTCCTCTTCTTGCTTTCTATCTCAAAATAAAATAAATAAACATTAAAAAAACCCTATGATACCTGTTATTTACCACCTAATACTGCCCAGCAGAAATAGTCCCCCATTACTATCTAGGATTAACTTGTAAAATTAGAATCACCTTCCAGTCTTTATAAGTATCAGCTGTAAACCCCACAGAGTCATATTATTTTTTCTTATGTGGGTATATATTTAATATCCTCAAATATCAAAATAAATTACTACTTTAAAACAAAGTGTTTTTAATGACTTTTAGAATAAATGCATATAGTTGAATTTTCCCACCTAATGACCTAAGTTTTTCATATCATTTTTAAAGTTCTATAGAAATTGAGGTCGCTCATATGCAGCTTCATTTTCAAGAATGCGAGATTATCATTCAGTCAAGTTACTTAGAAAGCACCTTCAGTGCACATAGCATTCATTTGTAATGTTACAGGTTTATTTCAGTCACATACTTTAACATTGGATAAAATTGCCAGTGCCGTTTTTGCTGTTCACTTTGCACTTCATCTTCTGAACAATGTAAATTCTAAGTTATGTAAAGGCTGTGGTCAGAGCCGTAACACCCTTTTACTGATAGAATGCATGTTTGATTTTATAAAAGGAAATCACTAAAAATAATTGAAAGTGTACGATTCCGATATAATTTTAGTGAGTTTGTTCCCTCGGGGCCCCTCTGTCCTTTACTTAACTCAATTTAAAATTCCTATATTCAATCCTTATTGTATAAGAGTCAGGACATTTGGGTCTTTTTTTTAATGTTTGTTTATTTTTGAGAGACAGAGTGGGAGCAGGGGAGGGGCAGAGAGAGAGGGAGACACAGGATCTAACGCAGGCTCCAGGCTCTGAGCTGTCAGCACAGAGCCCAACGCAGGGGTTGAACTCATGAACCATGAGATCATGATCTGAAGTCTGACACTTAACTGAGCCACCCAGGTGCCCCTAGGATATTTGGGTCTTAAACTGACTTGTCAAAATACATTTGCAAACTTACTTATTAAAGTAACAAATTCGAACAGTGTCTTTTTTTTTTTAATTTTTTTTTTAATGTTTATTTATTTTTGAGACAGAGAGAGACAGAGCATGAGCAGGGGAGGGGCAGAGAGAGAGGGAGATACAGAATCTGAAACAGGCTCCAGGCTCTGAGCTGTCAGCACAGAGCCTGACGCGGGGCTCGAACTCATGGACTGCAAGATCATGACCTGAGCTGGAGTCAGACGCTCAACCGACTGAGCCACCCAGGCGCCCCACGAACAGTGTCTTTCAATCAGCAACATGCCACAATTAAATTTAGGCTGTGTGTGTGTAGGATTATTCTCTCTATATGGTAATCTGACACTCTAACTTCAAATCTGTAATTTCAAGGTCTTGCTGTGTGATGAAGTTACCTAATGTGGGAGATTGACCTTTTTCTAAAATTGATTAATTTCCAAGTTCCCCTCCAGCCATTGGCACCTATGTCTTCCTCCTTATTAAATGCATAGCCCACTAAGAACTGTTAGTAAAGCTATTACTTGTATTCATTCCTGGAAGCAGCCATTCTCAAAGTGAGGCTACACCTACCTGCCACACTCCATTTAGTTGTCTGCAGTTGATTTATCTCCTAAGCCTCATAGGTATCATTGGAACTTGACCCCAAAAGGCCATAGAATATCCAAGTTTAGAGGGAGAGGCAAGGCATCTTAATAGCTATCACTGGCGATGAAATTAAGAGTGGACAACAAATGGAGCAGGAAATAGAGGTATGTAAAACCAAGCAATTATATACAGTCCACCCCCTTAATAGAACAGACCATTTCTAATGAACCACCTCTGGATATATTTACCCTGGTATCATTTATCTAATACTTTATTTGTTAAACAAACTTCTGTGTTGCAGTTGATATATGCCATGTACTTTGCTAGGTACTGGGCATCTATCACTTCATAAGTCTAATTTTGCCGTCACAGATCTCACCATCTACAAGCAGAGACTTGAAAACAAGTAACTATAATGGATAGCAAAGGCATAGTAATGTGAGCATGAACACATGGCCAGGGAGGCACAGATGAATAATGATTGTCTGTACTTGGGAAGATTGGGTAAGGCTTCACAGAGCAAGTAGCTTTTGAGCTAAAAAGAGATCTTTGGAGTAAAAATTCACTGAAGACTGTTACCAAAACTCTTGGAGGGAAAATCCTCCAAATGAGTCATGGCATGACCTGGAATGTGCAATAAAGCAAGAGGTGTTGCCTACTGGCCTTTTCAGTTATACTTAGAATAAAGCTGAAAGAGAAAAATAGTACAAGTTTAGCACCTTATATGGTACCTGGTAAAGTAGATATTGCATATATTAGCCAAATAAAGGAATACATTTACATGTGCATGTATTTTGAAAAGTGTAGGAAGGAATACTCTTTTACTACTGTGAGAAAGTGAAGCATTCCTATCTTAGTTTTAGCATTTATACTTAGTATTCTGACTCAGGCATCATTTTTTATGTCAATGGGGTGGAACCAAAATGAATTTATATATTAAATGTTCATTTAGGGACGTTAACCAAAACTTTTAAAGCACTGTGAAGGAGATTTTTTTTTTATTTTGTCTGCATACTAATGAAAAGTAAGCCTGTTTTCTTTCCCTTTTCTCATGTAGTTTTATTAGTGCTATCAAATTTAATGACTCTTCTGCCCTTTTTTGCTGTCATACTATAATGACTTCAGATCCATATATGCTGATTTAGCTTTGAAAGCAAGTTGGGGGAAAAAAAAGTAAATTACATTCTAACAGATTCTCCTTATGTTTATATCATTTATTTTTTCTGCTTGTATTCTCCAATAAATGTTAAGTGTTTTGTTTTGTTTTGTTTTGTTTTAAACAAGAAACTAAGGAAGCCTGCTGTACCAGCAGTACTTTTATTTGTTAAGTTGAGATGCCTTGCATCTAGGGCCAGCTTTGTGGATGTGTGTCCCATGCAATTACAGTCACATAAGCCTTCACTCCTAACAGGGCCCTGCACTTGGTTTAATGCTCTGGTGCTGCCATCTTGAAATTCTTAGTAACATTTGAACAAGGGGCTCTGTGAATTATATAGTCAGACCTGCTGGCATCAAAAAAAAAACATTAATGTTTATGTTTTGACACACATAAAACAACACTTTTACAGTAATGAAAGCCTCTGAAAACTTAATTCACGTGTTTTCTCAAGTCAGTAAGCCATCCTGAGCTCCCACTCTCACTCACACACCCCTCATTGTAACTTACCCTGTCTCTGTGTGTTAGTGTCTGCTGCAATGTGACCAGATGTCTATTTTCAGTCCTTCCTTTCCTGTCAACTCCCTAATGGTTCCTCTGTTCATTCTCTTTACTTGACTTCTAGAACACTACGCTGTGCAGATTCTCTTCTTACCTCACTGGCAGCTCCTTCTCAATCTCCTCTGCTGACCCCTTCTTCTTTTTCTCAGCTTCCTAAAAGTGGGATGCACCAGGAGCCAGGTCATGCCAACTCCTCTATTGCCATTCCTTCCTGAACTCATCGGGTCTCCTGGTTTTATATGCCATCTGTATGTCAGTCACCACCAAATTCATATCTATTTACATGTCGTGTCTACTTGGGTATCTAATAGACATCTCAAACTTAGTACGTCCAAACTGAATTCCTGAACTTGCTGCTCAAAATCATTCTCCCTGATCTTCCCTCATTTCAATGGAATGAACTTGATTCTGGTTGCTTACATAAAAAATAATAATCACCTTCAATCTTGTCTTTCTTTCATATTCCATCTGTTAGAAAATCCTGTTGGTTCCATATTAAAAGTATAAAACAGGAATCTGATTACCTCTTACTGCTATTAGGAGCTACAATTATTAGTCTCTGTTTATTCTCAGTACAGTGCCCAGCGTGTTCCTATTCCAATGAATCAAAACTCCACAGTGGCTTTCCATTTGATTCAGAATAAAAGTCACAGTCCTCAGAATGGTCTACAAGACCCTATGTGATGTGACCTGCCTCCTACTCACACCATGGTCACTTCATTCTTACTATTTTCTCTCTTAAACACTGGTTTCAGCCATACCAGCCTCTAGCTGTGCCTTTAGTTGAAGCATCATGCTGTCTTCTTTTTTTTCTTTTAAGTTTATTTATTTATTTATTTATTTATTTATTTATTTATTTTGAGAAAGAGAGAGAGAGCGCGCAAGCTGGGGAGGGGCAGAGAAAGAGAGGGAGAGAGAGAATCCCAAGCAAGTTCTGTGCTGTCAGCATGGAGCCTGACACCCGACTCAAACTCACAAACCATGAGGTCATGACCTGAGCCAAATTCAAGAGTCCTGGTTGCTTAACCAACTGAACCACCCAGGTGCTCTAATAATGCCATTCTTTAAGAGATGTAATTTGTGCTTGCTTCGGCAGCACTTACACTAAAATTGGAATTATTGAAGATTGATGGGCATGGCCTCTGTGCAAGGATGATATGTAAATTCGTGAAATGTTCCATATTTTTTCAAAAAATTAAAAATAGAACTACCATATGATCCAGCAATTCCACTTCTGGGCATTTATCTGAAGAAAATGAAGACATCAGTTTGAAGACATATATGCACCCGTGTGTTTATTTCCCATATCCAAGATGTGGAAGTAACTTAAGTGTCTGTCAATAGACGAACAGATGAAGAAGATGTGCTATATATAGATAATATCACCCATTAAAAGAAGAATCAAATCTTGCTATTTGTGACAACATGGGTAGACCTGGAGGATATTATGCTAAGTGAAATAGGTCAGACAGAGAAAGACAAATACCATATGGTGTCACTTACATGTGGAGTCCTAAAAGCAAAACAAATGAATAAGCGAAATGGAAACAGACTCATAAATACAGTAAACAAACTGTTGGTTCCCAGGGTAGGGAGGGGCTGGTAGATGGGTGAAACAGGTGAATGGTGTTAAGAGATACGAACTTGGAGTTAAAAAAACTTAGTGTCGTGAATATATAAAATACAGCATAAGGAATACAGTCAATAATATTGTGATAGCTCTATATGATGACAAATGGTAACTAAACTTACCATGGGGATCATTTTGTAATGTATAAAAATATCAAATCACCACGATGGACACAGGATACCAATAGGATATTGTACGTCAATTATACTTCAGTAAAAAAAATAAAAATAAATAAAAGTGATAATTTGTTCAGTGATAAATGAACTAGATTCCATTTAGTATTCCTTTCTTAAATTTTAAGTTGTGAAAATATCATGACAGATTTTATAAAATACAGAACAAAAAATTGACCTTAATTTTACTACTGTAATGCGACCATCTTCATTTGGGTGACTATTTCCTATTTCTAATAGGGCATATCGTCTTAATCCTGACTTTTTTGCTTAGGTATATATATCATGTCTATTTATTCATGTTGCTAGGCCGTCATTATCACAGTAATTTTTCAAGGTTATGTAATGGTCCCTAGTGTAGCCATACCCTAGTGAGCCTAAATATTTTCCAGGTGTTAGACATTTAATTTGCTTTCAAATCTTTTTAATCATAAATAACTTTATAATGAAAACCTTTGTGTTTGTAGCTTTTCCTTGATCATTTTCCTAGGATATATTCTCAAAGGTGAAATTCTTGTTTCACACAATATGAACATAGTAATGATTCTTGATATATTGCCAACCTACTTTCCCGAGTGATTGAACCAATTTTCCGCCTCTAGCAATGTATGAAAGTGAAGTTTCACTGCACCCTTGCCTGTGATTTCTCATTTTTCCCCCTCTTTCCTGTGGACCTTGTATTATTAGCATTAAAGTGCTGGTATTCCATGCCAGTATGGGAGTTTAGAAAGCAGTTTTAGGATGTCAGATATCTGACTCCATTTCTCTCTCAAAGAGAAGAAAGAGAATTGGTTGGATGTGTTTGATTTAATTGTCCTTTGAAGGATTGGAAAAAAGATGTCCATTGTTAGACTAATCAGTTGGAGAAATTTCGTATTTATATTAAATTAGTGTATGTGTGGGTCGCCTGGGTGACTCAGTCGGTTAAGCGGCTGACTTCAGCTCAGGTCATGATCTCACAGTCCGTGAATTCGAACCCTGCATCAGGCTCTGTGCTGGTAGCTCAGAGCCTGGAACCTGCTTCGGATTCTGTGTCTCCCTCTCTCTCTCTGCCCCTCCCCTGCTTGCTCTCTGTCTCTGTCTCTCTCTCTCAAAAATAATAAACATTTAAAAAATTTAAATTAGCGTATGTGATATCATTTGGCTAACTATTTTTGCCATCACAGAGCTTTACTTTGCTACTTTAGTCTGGAACAAATTGGTTCACAAAAAGTTATTACACTTCTAAAAATCTAAAGGGACATAAGAAGCTTGGAACCTAGTTTTATACTTTCCAAACATTTTTGCCTAATCTTGGAGGATCACATAATTCCATTTTTCTCAGAATGAAATAATTGTTCCCTTAAGAGAGTTAAATTCACTTGTTCCTGCTAATGGAAGGTTGGGCACCCATCTCCCTCATCCAAAGCTGTAGATAAAATAGCTAGAACTTTCCTTCACAAATTGCAGTGAATTGAAGCTGAGGGAAGAACTCTGTCTTAGAGAAGAGCTGAGAATGTTGGTAAAACTTTAGGTTAGCATCATTTTAAAAGTTAACTACTTATTCTACAACACTGAACAGTTTTGAGATATGTTCACATTCACTGTCTCACCTGTGAAGTTAGTAAAATGAGAGGTTTTGTTATTAACATGCAGAGGAGTTTCAAGACAAACCCAAGGGCTCATGGTAGGTAAGGGCGTGCCTACATGGCGTGCACTGGATTGTCACACAGGCTTTTGGCTACTAATCTCTGCTTTTACTATACCGCTGAATGGTTTTTTAAATATCTCCTTATTCTTTCATACATAAATTCATTGAGGTCCTGCTTTACCCTCTAGGGAATAGATGTGTGCCTTCATAGAGTGCTCAGTCCGGTGTAGGAGTCAGGTCTGCAAAGAAGTCAGGACAGGCACGTGTGCTGAATGCTCCAGCAAAGCAGATGCCTGGAGCTGGAGAGGCTCAGAAGAGAGAGGCCTGGCCCTGCTGGGGAACCAGGTGTTGTTTATACTAATAGCGAGGATGGTATTGGTGCTGTGACGCTAAAGCGTCGGGGAGGACAACCCTTGGGAATCTCTTTGACCAACGAGGGCCAGTGAGAGCGCCGAGAAAGCACACAGATAGTGTGTCAAGAAATAACTTTTTCTTTGATGGGCTAAAGGAGATGACTCCTTCCCTCCTCAGTTGCTCAGAGCCATTCCATGCTGCTTTCTTTGCAGACCAGCTTCCTATGAACTACTCCCGTTTCCTGGGAGTTGCCTTCCTTGATTCTTTCTAGTCCACTTACTCCTTTTTTCATTCATTCATCCCACATATATACCAAGTGCCGAGATCTAAACAAGGAGAAGGAGCTTTTGAAGATTTGAAGCAAAAACTTTCTGGATTGCAAAGGGCATGAGGAGGGAACACTTGGCATATTCTAGGAACAGAAATGAAGACTTTGAGACTAGAAATTAGGGTATTTTTAGTAGTTGAGATTGGAGAGCAGGGAGGGTCCAGATCTTGGTAGGAAGTTTAGAATTCATTTGAAGCCACTGGAGGGTTTTAAGCAGGAGAACCAAAAGATCTGCTTTATCTGTAATTTTAGTATTATGGTCTAGAAAATTTTAGGAAAAGTGCATCTCAGTGAACGTTGGCACGTTTTATAGAGACAGTTTGGATTATGGCTTTAGATTAAGGAAAGGAGAGGGGCGCCCGGGTATCTCAGTTGTTGGAGCAGCTGACCCTTGATTTTGGCTAAAGTCACATGATCTCACGGTTTGCGAGTTTGAGCCCCACATCATGCATTGTGCTCACAGCATGGAGCCTACTTAGGATTCTCTCTCAAAAATAAATAAACCAATTTGACAATAAATTATTTTTAATAAAAAAAATAAATTATTTAAAAAATAAAAAAGGAGAGGAGACAGTTGTTCCTTACAGAGGAAGGGGTGATACCAGGATTTAGTTCACACCCACATAGGTATGTCTCTTCTCCCCTTGTCTCAGTGCAGAGTAACGAGTTGCCAATTTAGAACAGAAGCGGATGTCGGGATTCCTCTCCTTCTTCCAGAGTTCCTCAGACCTTATTTTCATATCAAGTGATTTTTAAGATCCTGCCCATGTCGGTGCTGCCAGAAGAAACTGATGTTACTCAGCCACTCCAGTGAGCCGATGCCATGTTCATGACGAAAATGAACAGCAGCTGATTGACTTGAGAGACTTTCAGACTTAAGGCACCCCAGTCACTTGTTTATGCAGACAGTCCCTGACATCACGATGGTGGACTTACAGTTTTTCGACTTTGTGATGGTGCAAAAGCCATAGGAATTCAGGAGAAACTATATTTCGAATTTTGAATTTGGATCTTTTCCTGGGCTAGTGTTATGCAGGATGTCCCCTTCCATGATCCTTGGCAATCGTAGCCACAGCCCCCAGGCCACCATGCAGTCACAGAAGGGCCAAGGACGGATCCTGTTGACAACCATTCTGTTCCCATGCAACCATTCTGCTTTTCACTTTCAGTACAATGTTTAATAAATTACATGAGACAGCCAACTTTATTCTAAAATAGGCTTTGTATTAGATGATTTTGCCCAGTTGTAGGCTACTGTAGGTGTTCTGAGCACATTTAAGGTATGATGTTTGGTAGATTAGGTATATTCAATGCATTTTTTTAAATGTTTGTTTATCTTTGAGAGAGGGAGACACACAGAATCCGAAGTAGGCTCCAGGCCCCTGAGCTGTCAGCCTAGAGCCAAACACAGGGCTCAAACTCATGAACCGTGAGATCATGACCTGAGCTGAAAATTGGATGCTTAACTGACTGAGCCCCCCGGGTGCCCCTCAGTGCATTTTTTGACTTACGATGTTTTGAACTTACAGTATCCAGACATAACCCCATCGTAAGTGAAGGAAGATCTGTTCCTTCTCATCTCTTAATTTCCTTTCCTTCCCAATTATAGCAAGTGGAGAGAAGTGTTCCTAGACATTACAGGAGGATCATTGAGAACCTCTCTCTAGCATTGAAAGTTGAATAAGGAGCAATTTACCCTGTTGCCAGAAACTCCTAAGAATGCCAGTAAGTGGCCAAACAGCATGCTGAGTTTGAAAGGGGCCCAGAAATGATAGAGGTGGACTCTGCTAAACAGGATGTTGGGCTGGGAGAAATTCTGTTGAGAATGAAAACACTGTGGTTTTAGTAGTTAAAGTCTGATATTTGAATCAGGTCTTCATCAATCAGACATTCCAGGACTTCATTTAGCTTAAATGAGCATTCAGAAGCTGCTTCACAGGGAAAACCATGGAAGACTAGATTACTTCACCTGTTCATTCTGTTTCCTTGAATTGCTTTTCCCTTAATTACCTTGAATCTAATTCCGGTCTCTTTTTCAACACACAGTTCACATATTTTTGGAAAGGTTGATTGTGCCTCCTTCACCTCCCTCCACCTTCTGTCTCTTTCCTCAGTGCCCTGTTTGTACTTCTCTCAAAGATTTGTGGCACGTCACACATGGTGATCAGCATTCTCCTCTCTTCTGTCGACTCTAAGTTCCTGAAGGACTGGGATCATTGTGTATGAATTGCTGTCTACTCTTGTGTTTGGCATATTTCTTTCAGATTATCTGAATTTAATATCTTTTAAATTGTCTTTGTTGGTGGAAATCTTTGTTGGAAAACTCTGTCATACGCTCTTATGCCACCTTACGATGAGAGAGAAGTTGAACATTTTCTTATGGCCATGGGACATTGTGCTCTTCATTCATTACTTTTGACTTGGAGGTATTTGAGACCATATGTCCTCATATTAAAAACTTCAGAGCATGTAACTTTTAAAATACAGTTTCAAGGGCACCTGGGTGGCTCAGTTGGTTGAGCATCCAGCTTCAGCTTAGGTCATGATCTTGCGGTCCGTGGGTTCGAGCCCTGCATCAGGCTGTGTGCTGACAGCTCAGAGCCTGGAGCCTGCTTCAGATTCTGTGTGTGTGTCTCTCTCTCTGCCCCTCCCCATCATGCTCTGTCTCTCTCTCTCTTCCCAAAAATAAGTAAACATTTTAAAAAATGATGTTCAGTTGTAGTTGTTGAAATGATTTTGCATCTTCCTCCTTCTTACAGCTGATCTGGTCTAGTGCTTACAGGCCAGAGCTTGATTTCACATGTGCTTGCCCAGAGTGGAGATTGAGGTCTTTGGACTATTAGAATGGAAAACGCATAAGCTTTGTGGTAAGACTGTCACAGAGAGCATTCTTAGGTTAATGGCCAGACCTTGAGTCAGCAAGGTAACTAGATGTCTGCAGTATAAGAAATATGTAGTTACTAGGTGCCTTTCCTGTCAACCACAAAGACTTACTTCCCTCTAACTTTCATGATAGGAAACATTTTTCCAGAAGCTATCACCCTCATCCTTTGTGTACCCGGCTCTGACAGTGCCAGCCTGCTAAGCCGGGCAAGCACTTCCCTCAGGGCTTTTGTATTTGCAGTTCTCCCTGCCTCCTCTTTTGCCAGATAGTCTCATGGCTGGCTTCCTCACTTCCTTCAGCTCTTTCTTCAAATATCACTGTCTTTGAGATGCCTTCCTACCCCAACCCTCCCTTTCCCCTTTATCCTGTGTGGTAGATTGTTACAACAGTGAATCATGATTCTGTATATCTTGGCCCCTCTGATGAGGATCATTGCTGTTCCCCTCATGAAGAAATGCATTGTATTTCCCCATTCTCTTGAGTCTATGCGGGTCCTCAAGACTTGCTTCCAGCAATAGAATGTGGCCGAAGTGCAAATTCTAGAACTGCATTGTCTTATGTGGTAACCCTTAGCTATATGTGACCATTTATATTTAAATTAAATCAATTATAACGAGATAAAATTTAGAATCCAGTTCTTCGATTATATTAGGCATATTTCAAGTACCACATGGTCGCAAGCAACCAGTGGTTACCATATTGGACAGCATGGTTTTATAACATTGTTATCATTGCTGAAATGTTCTAGAGGGCAGAGCTGCTCTAGAGCCTATGTCTTAAGAGATCTTGCAGCTTTCACTCCGCTCTTTGGGAACACTAATTACCAGGCTTCGAAGGAGCCCTGTCCAACCTACTGTGTGCATTTAGAGGACCACACCGAGGGAAACTGAGGTATGCCAGCCAGTAGCCCACAATAATTTCCAGACATGTGAATGAGCTTGTCTTGGACTCACAACCCCAGTTAAACCACAGATGACTATAGCCACAAGGAGTAATCTTTGGTGGCACCAGCAGAAGACCTGATCAAATTGCCAATCCAAAGAATCATGAAAAATAAGTTGTCATTGTTTTAAGCCAATGCGTTTCAGATGGATTGGATACACACTAGTAATAACAGACTCAACCTTCGATGTAATGGCTGCAATAGTTTGGAAACTTTGTCCTATGCAGTTAGTTACCTCATGGATCAGGTTGTGGGCAAAAAAGGGAAGATGGAGTGAGCCCATACCACCCCTTTCAGTGAACTCTGTTACTTGTTTATCCAGGGAGAAAAGAAAATATTTGCTATTAATTAAACAATGATCAACAATAAAGTAAAATACTTAGTAGTTACTAGCTGATAATTAGATGATAGGAAGGGCTGGCTCAATCTGTGGAGCATAAGACTCTTGATATCGAGGTTGTAATTTCAAGCCTCATATTGGATGTAGACATTTACTTAATAAAATCTTTAAAAAAGTACTTCTGATAATTAGGCGATAGGCAAAAACTAACCTTGCCTCAAAAAATTATTTGGTCAAATCCAGAGCGAAATGGAATCCAGTAGTTATTCCAATTTAGAATAATCGCATGTGGGAGACTTCGTTATATTTTGCTCTTCTATGTTGTGGAATCCTACCAGGTATTTAATCTGAAAGCAGTTCTTCCTTTATTCCTTATTCCCTAAGCAGTTATTGAGTACTTCCTATATATGTCTAGGCAAGCACTGAAGAGAATTTCTAGTGATTAAGATGTGAGCCTTACCCTAGAAGAACTGACAATGTAATGGAGGGGACAGATGCATGGTGACAATATATCATCATGAGCTGTGTTAGAGAAGTAGGAAGTGCTCCAGAAACTCTGAGAGTGGGAGCATACTGAACATACACAATGAGCTATTACTTTGCAGATGGGGGGGGGGGGAGAGGATAGAAATAAACACACTACCTAGGGAACTTTTGTGGGAGAAAGAACAGAATTATTATTTTAATAATAACTTTATTGAGATATTATTCACATAGTATAAAATTCAAATGAACAGTTCAGTAGCTGTTAGTGTATTCACAGGATGGTATAACCATCATCACTGTCTAAATTTAGAACATTATCCCCAAGAGACACCCCATACCCATGACCAGTCACTCCCCCACTCTTCTCCCAACTGTCCAGCACTAAGCAACCACTGTTCTACTTTCTGTCTCTATACACTTACCTATTTGGACATTTCATAGTAATGGGCTTCTGTGCCTTCTTTCACTTAGCGTAACATTTTCAAAGTTCATCCATGTTGTAGCATGTGTCAGTATATCATTCATCTTTATTGCTGAAGAAGATTTTCATTTTTTGGGTATACAGCATTGTGTTTATCTGGTCGCCAGTTGATGTTTGGGCTGTGTTGACAATTTTGGCTATTACGAATAATATTGCTATGATCATCCATGTACTAATTTTTATGTAGACTTAAACTTTCAGTCCTCTTGGGTATATACCTAGAAGTGGACTTGCTGGGTCATATAGTAACCCTTTGTTAAACGTTTGAAGGAACCGCCAAATTGTTTTTCAAAGGGGCTGCACCATTTTATCATTCCACCAGCAGTATGTCAGGGTTCCAACCTCTTCACATCTTTGCCAATCCTTGTTATTGCCTGAGAACAGAATTGTTTTGAATGAAAATATAAAGTCATTAAGACAGAAAAATTCCTATCAGATTATGCTATACTCACTTAAGGCAGCCCACATAGAAGTTATGTGATATTAGAACCTACAGCTGAATGCCACTTTGTAGCTCTGTATACAAAACAACTCTGTTGGAGTCTAATTATCTTATCATTAATGTTCACCAGGTGGTTAGGAAATGCTGGTTTTCTTTTATGTCTAAGTGAGAGGTAAAAGGTGGTGAAATGATTATATGTACAATACTGTTCAAAGTTAAACCCATTTCTGACATGCAATTAAATATAATTGAAATAGGACAAATTGAATAGCAAAATTAAATTTGCAAAATATTGTGTGAACAGATATTAGTAAATGTATGCTCTTTAGGGTCTTTGGTTGGTGACTTGGCATTGGGGCTTGAGCCCCACATTTTTCCTTACTTGGCATGATTCCCACCTGCCCGCACTTGCCTCTTCTACTCCCCTACCTTGGCATGTCAAAGGAGTTCACGAGACATTCCCCTGCCAACGCCCTATGCAGAGAGGGTGTTTCAAAAAGTGCTGAAGTTTAATGTGGTTAGGAAGGAAAATAGATTCTCCACCTCTGGAGGGGGCTTTCTCAGACTCAGATTTGTTTTTCGTGAATCTAGGAGACTTGACTATGATATCGTAAAAACCAGAAATGTAAATATGACAGTCATTACCCCACCACCACCACCACCTTGTCCAGCTCTTCACTGGCTTCCCAGTGCCCATTATTGGTTGTCTCCGATGCTTAGTGAGGACATCCTACAGTGGTTTTTGTGACCTGATACCTGCTGGGCTCTTCAGCACTTAGTGTTTGTAGTTCCCTAAGTGCACACACTGACATACTCCTTTATTCTTCTGCCAGCATTTAGTTTCCTCTTTTGAAAGTACTCTTGTCTCTCTTTCCTCCACCAGGAAGCAATTCTAAGCCCCCTAGCTCTACTAGGTCCCAAAACACTGATGCGGGTGCTTTGTTTACCACAGTGAAAAACAAAAACCAACCAACCAAACAAAAACCCAGAAAATGTCCTTGGATTGTGGAGCTTATACTTTCTCTGAGAGGAACAGACAATAGACAATAGTCATACTAACTAAATACCTACCTTGCATAGTAGAAGATGTTGGGAAATGTAGCAGATGGGAGAGTTGGAATTCTACATTAAATAGCATGGGTGGGTGGGCCTCACTGAGAAGGCCTCTTGGGATAAGGAATATGCTGTGTGGATACCTGGAGAAAGAGCCTTCTGGGCAGAGTAAACAGCCAGCCAGTGAAATTGCCCGTCATGACGTCATCTGTGTTAGAGTGATAAAAGTCCAGCCATCAAGGAAGTTGACAGGCTAGTTTTCCCAAGTATCCTTCCTGTAGACAAACATATACTTCCATTCAGAGGTTTGAAAATCTAAAAATAGTTCTAACCCAGATCTCTCCTATGCCATTTCCCCTCTCCACACCCCTCAATGCACATTTTGTGGACTAATAATAATCCAGAACTCCCAGCTGGGCCCTGCTGCACACCTAAGTCATATGGATCATATTATATTCTTTTTCCACCATGAGATCAGGATTCACCCTCTGTGAAATATGTGCCCCTAATCATTTTATGTTTCCAGAGGACCGGGTCTGCTTCTGTCCTCCGTTCTCTGAGTCACATTCCTTTACGTTCTGTCCTCTCTCAGGTTTTAATTCCCTTCCACATCATCAGCCAGTTGGTGTTCCCTGGTTTCTCTTTAGTGCCACGTCTGTAAAGACTGCCTGTGAATCCTCATCCTATTTGCTCAACCGGAAGGGGGAGGTGTTCCAGCTCCTTCAGCTTCCCCGTTAGCAGCTTGCCCTAAATAGGGTCATGTCTGGGACTTCACTTCCAAAAGAAGAAACCTAGCAGAGCCCTTGCACATTATTGTAAGAATCTTTACCTCTCCCAAATTTACTGGTTAGATTGGGGCTTGGGGAATAAATACTCTTGATCACTAAAATTTTTATAAATCTGATACATTCATTACCCACTGTTTTTCAGTGCTGTCTTTTCAGCAACATGTTCTTTCATACCATTATTTCATATTTTATATTTCCAGGTGCTTCAGGAAGTAAATACTAGGAGTACTTTCATTTATCTGGAGCTTCTTGCTATAACACAGTAATCTAAATTTAAAGAATAGGCTCAAAACCCGGAAATGTGTACAGATATTTCTGCATTAAAATGTGTTTTCCCCCATTTCTCTTCTGTCTCTTTTATTTCCACATATCAGAAACTTTAAATGTCAGAAGATTGTCTTGTTTGTCTTGAATGTCACATCTTGGGACTCCTTCACAAGCTGCATTTCTTTTTTTTTTTTTTTTTAATTTTTTTTTCAACATTTATTTATTTTTGGGACAGAGAGAGACAGAGCATGAACGGGGCAGGGGCAGAGAGAGAGGGAGACACAGAATCGGAAACAGGCTCCAGGCTCCAAGCCATCAGCCCAGAGCCTGACGCGGGGCTCGAACTCATGGACTGCGAGATCGTGACCTGGCTGAAGTCGGACGCTTAACCGACTGCGCCACCCAGGCGCCCCACAAGCTGCATTTCTTAATAGAAACAGTGAAAGCTCTGTCACATAGTCATTTAATGCCCCTCGATGCTAGCGGATGTGGGGATTTATTGACCTGTGCTTGCTTCACAGTCTGTCTTTGGTTATATGGATGCTGTGTAAATGTATCTACGGGTTTTAGAGCAAGTTTTAATTCATCCTATATCCTGTGCGTTATTACTGTGTCTAAATCGCGGGTGGGTGCTCTTTTGTTGTTGTTCACTCTCTCCTTTTCATATAAATTTTTGGTCAAGATAATAATTGTAAATAGTTTAAAAGTCTAATAGCATTTACAGTGCTTATCACAAAATCCAACATTCTGTCACTCATCTCCCCTCACCCTTGCCCACCAGTGACGTTCTCTTTCAAACTCATCACTGGTGTTTTTCTGGTGTTTAGCTCTGGTTTTTCACATCAGATGATTATTCTGGGTTTCTAGATTTTTTTTTTCTTTCATCTCTTGTGGACGATGAGGATTTAGCCTGCAAATACCCTGTCATCCCAACATATGTCAAATGCCATTTAAAAAAAGCAGTTGTGTTCAGAAGCCAAAATTTTACTGATTCTAAAATAGTAGTACAATGCAGTATTTTAGAAAATGAAAACAGAGTTTTAGTAATGCATTGTCAGGGAACTGCACTAAAAGCAAAATATTATTAGAGCCACTAGGTGTTTCTGTGTGTAATTTTAAGAGGATAACAATAATATTAGAAACAATTTTGATTTAACTGTAGCATTCAGATAGTACGTGAGAAAATCTTCATTTCCTCTTACCTTGAAATAGTCAGTGAGTGAGCTTTGTTTTTAAACTCTAGTCAATTTGAGTCTTAATCACCAAACATTTTATGGGAGCAGAGGTGAAAGTTTAACCCTACTTAAAAGAACAAGAGTACTAAAGGCAGACTTCTGAGAATCATAAATTTGCATGAAAAACCTCACAAGGGAAAAATCATAATTGCCTCAGCGTGAGAGATGGAACATATTTGAAGATAATTGGAGACTGTCTTTTATGTGTTCTCTTTGGTTTAGTTTTGATTTCATGTACTTTAATTTGTTTCTATCTCTTAGTTTTTTTCTTTAATATATTCTAAAGAATGTAAAGCACTTCTGAGGATCTCATTACTACTTGTGAAATTGCCTTCTTCAGTACCATTGGATGTAATTTTTTTTGTCAGTCTTACAAGAAAAAGGTATCTTTGAACAGGCTGTTCTAGTTTAGCAATCTGACAGCAGTGATAACCCTAAAAGTGCATTTTGTGTAAGTTCAAATATACTGTAACAATTTCTCTTAGGTGAATATTGTGAAGATTCTTGTTTTGCATATTTAAGTCCTATCATGTTTTTGCTTTTATATATATTTCATCATTAATGCGTGTAAAAATTGTATTTTCACTTCTAACTTTGCTTAAATGGTTATGAGTCATTCTGTCATTCCCTTGGTAAGTATGATCAGAAGTAGTTTCATTGGAGATGTTCCATTACTTGGTGAACACAGTAGTTACAAATTCAACTTTTGCTTCTCTTTGCAAAGGCCCTGAGACGTGAGTTAAAGGAGAAAGAGTATTCTGTCCTGAACGCAATAGACCAAGCTCGAGTTTTCCTGGCTGATCAGCCAATTGAGGCCCCTGAAGAACCAAGAAGAAACCTACAATCAAAAACAGGTGAGATTGGTTTCTTTCATACATCATAAAACACATGTGAGGAGAACAAAAACCTGAAATAAAGTAGGAGATTTTCTTACAGTATTTCAGCATCTAATAGTAAAATTTTACCTCTGAGTGTTAGTTTAATCAAATATGTCATTATTTAACAAATATCTAGATTTTTAAATTAAAAATGAAATGGCTGTATAATTCATATCCTTATTTTAAAAGGAAATTAACTGCAGAAGAATGGATTTAGGAAAAGGCATCCTGTAACTAACAATAATTTCTTGGAGAAAGAAAAATTTACATTTCTTATATTTAAGCAAATTGATAACTTTAAGCAAAGTGATAATTATAAGTGGAAGAGTGGTATTTAAAATACAATATATATAAATATTGAAATACCCACAAAGATTTTTTTAAACTTCTAGTTTTCCAGATAACTTTTTAAAATAAGACACTAAAGCACTTTTCTTTTACAAGCAGACAATAAAGTTTATTTAAATTAAAATCAACCCATTTATGTACTATTTATGCACTTTGACTTAAAGTTGAAACAGTAACTAACTCATTAGCAAATAGCAGTCAATCACACAGTAAATTTAAGAGATGAATTTTGGGGCCAACATAGATCTTCATTATGATTTTTCACTGTTGTCAATAAAAGCATTCTGATGCATTTTTAAAACAAGCATACCATTCAGACTATTTAAAAAATTAAAAAAAATTATTTTAGAGAGAGGGAGAGCACAAGTGAGGGAGAGGGATAGAGGGAGAGAGAGACTCTTAAGCAGGCTCCATGCTCAGCCCAGAGCCCGACATGGGGCTCGATCCCATGACCCTGGGATCATGACCTGAACCGGAATCAAGAGTTGAATGTTCAACCACCTGAGCCACCCAGACACCCCTGAAAATATTTTTTCATCCCTCACTTCACATAGTGCAGGCAGATCTGAAAGACTTCTTCATGCTGTGTCCCACAGCATAATTCATGAGCATTTATTACTTGTAAGGAAAGTACAGGTGGAAAATGCTTTTTTTGACTGTAGCCAAACTGGATCAGATATTTGGACAAGTAGCCATTTTCCTCCTAACCCTTTCTCAGAGTAGGGTCTGAGAAATTTCAGTCTGAGTAAATTTCCCATCAAGATCATGATGTTCCTTTCACTCATATGCAGAATTTGAGAAACTTAACAGATGACCGTAGGGGAAGGGAAGGAAAAATAAGATACAAACAAAGAGGGAGGCAAACCATAAAAGACTCGTAAATACAGAGAACAAACTGAGGGTTGATGAGGGTGGGGGGTTAGGAGGGTGGGGAAAATGGGTGATGGGCATTAAGGAGGGCACTTGTTGGGATGAGCACTGGCTGTTGTATGTAAGTGATGAATCATGGGAATCTACTCCTGCAGCCAGACTATAGTATGTTAGCTAATTTGACAATTAAAAAAACATCATGATGTTCTTTGCCCTTTAAGCCTAGTTTTATATGTATGTCTGTGTACACACATACACACACACACACACGCACACACACACAGCATACCTATATTTTCTAGCATTCATTTTTAAAAGTTTTTAAAAAGTGTTTATTTTTGAGAGAGAGAGAGAGAGAACACAAGCAGGGGAGGGGCAGAGAGAGAGAGAGAGGGAGAGGGAGAGAGGGAGAGGGAGAATCCCAAGCAGGCTCCACGCTGGCAGCACGGAGCCCCATACAGGGCTCGAACCCACAACTGTGAGATCATGACTAGAGCCAAAATCAAGAGTTGGACGTTCAACCGACAGCCACTCAGGCGCCCCTTCTAGCATTCATTTTTATTTTCTGCTGGTAGCATCATTGTCTTTCCAGTCAGCCTACTGGGGACTTAAGCCATTGTTGGGCCTCCACTTCCAACAAACCCGTCAGTGTGCAAATCCCTCATAATTGTTACATCTCACTTTGAAGAAGTGTTCCTTCTGAGTACTCTGTTGTATATGTATCACACACAACATGCACACACACACATAGTAGGTGCTTACTGCACAGTTGCTGAATGAAGGCATGCATGCATGTGCCGAGCACCTGTGGGGATGCTTGGGCCTTGAGAAGGTTCAGGGAAGAGGGAGGACCACCTGGGGCAGGATTGTCACAATCAGCATTCCCCAGTGAGGAACAGAGTGGCTTTGCCTGGGCAGCTGGTAGGAGTGGGGAGCTTGTCCGTGTTGTCTGGTGCAGATTACAGAGGACCTGGAAAGTCAGACAGGACATTTCAACTTAACACAACAAGAAAAAAGGCACTATCAACAATTGTTGTTAAGCTTGGAAGAAAAAATAAGTTCACGTGTCTCACCTTTTCCAATTGAAAGTCCACCTTAAACCTGCTTTTCTCGTCCTTGCTTCCCTAGCGCTTTCCAGAGAATAGAGGAAATGTTTTTGTAATAAACTGCCTCACAGCAATAAAAAAATGTTATCATATCACTAAAGCTTCACTTCACTATAAATTTTCCTTCTCAGTGCTTAGTTAGTCTAAAGGATAAGATAATATTGCTTTTTTGAGTTCTTATTTTTGCTGATGCATTTGGGATGTTGCCAAGCCCCATGTCCAATACTATACTGGGGGCAAGAGAAAGAGTCATCAATTTAACTTTATGATTTTCTTGTGATTTGGTTTTTTATGATTAGCAATTTTTATACTTTCTTTCCCATTATTGTTTTCTGCAGTGCTAGCTGATGTTACCTGCTGGTAAAAGTAAATGAAAGAAAATTATCCAAAATAGCTTTTATGCTTTTGTTGTTCACCATGAATTAGGTAGAGCTGCTATCAGAAATAGCATTTGAACATTGGTTGTCTTGTGTGATGCTACCTGAAGTACTCCCTGTTGGAGGGGTAGAGCAGGGAAGATAGAAAGATTTTTTATTCTATTTAATATGCTCTGTGTACCATGCCATTGGGACACTCCAAAATGGACCCATCTCTTTACTTTTCAGTAACTGGTTCAGAAAATACTTCTCTGCATGATTTTTCTTTTCTAAATGCCTTTTCTTCTTCCAGTTCTTTTTTTTTTCTTTTTTTTTCTATTGTCAATTATCTTACAGTGGTGTGTGTGTGTGTGTGTGTGTGTGTGTGTGTGGCAACCCGTGGTGTTTCACTTGGGTGCTGTGTATCACAGGTATGAGTTGTTCTCAGGCTTCTGTCCTATTAATTGATAAATGCTATTAAAAAGAAGCAAAGTAATTATTTCAACTAAATGATAAGTTGCTGATAAAGAGTCTCATCAGGTATGCTCTGCTAGATATTTCCATTTTTTCCCCAGTTTTTGGGGGGATATAAGTGACATATAACATTCTGTGAGTTTAAGGTGTACAACATAATGATTAGATGTATGTGTATATTGTGAAACAGTCACCACAATAAGTCTAGCTAATATCCGTCACCACACACAGTTACAAAGTGTATTCCCTTGTGATGAGAACTTTTAAGATCTACTGTCTCATCATCTTTCAAGGATGTATATTTAAAATATTTAAAGATCACTGTTAATGTTACTGCCTTACCTTAAGCCCTTGCCATTTTTTGTTAGGATTATTGTTACTTCTTTTTTGTTTTTAAACATTTATTTATTTATTTATTTTTTAATTTTTTTTTTCAACGTTTATTTATTTTTGGGACAGAGAGAGACAGAGCATGAACGGGGGAGGGGCAGAGAGAGAGGGGGACACAGAATCGGAAACAGGCTCCAGGCTCGGAGCCATCAGCCCAGAGCCTGACGCGGGGCTCGAACTCACGGACCGCGAGATCGTGACCTGGCTGAACTCAGACGCTTAACCGACTGCACCACCCAGGCGCCCCAACATTTATTTATTTTTTAGAGAGAGAGGGGAGACAGTGCTTGTGCGTGTGGGGGAGGGGCAGAGAGAGACAAGGACAGAGAGTCCCAGCTGGGCTCTGCAGAGAGCCTGATGCGGGGTTTGAACTCACGAACTGTGAGATCATGACCTGAGCCAAAGTCATGTGCCCAACCGCCTGAGCCACCCAGGCGCCTCTCTTGTTAGTTCTTTCTTAATTGTTATCTCTGCATCAACATAGACACTACAGTGATATATCTGAAACTCAGAACTGGCATTTGCTCCCCTGGTTTAAAAACCACCAGTAGCGCCTGTGATAACATCTGAGCTCCTTCACTGGCCCACAAGGCTGGACAGGGATTTGGCCTGTTTTCCCGTGTGGCAGCGTCTTATCTCTCTCTCTGCCCCCAAACTGATGTCCATTTGCCACCAAACTACTAGTGATGTTCTGCAGGCAATGGTTTTCCTTGTCTTTATCCTGTGGCTTACTGTCCTGTTTTTGTTTTGTGTGTGTGTGTGTGTGTGTGTGTGTGTCTGTGTGTGTGTCTGTGTGTGTCTGTGTGTGTCTGTGTGTGTGTTTTCTGTGTGTGGGTCTGTCTTACCTGAATTCTGACTCCTTCCTTGTTTGCCCACTCAGCCCCTGCTCATCCTCTCCCAGCCAGTGAAGGCTCAGTGTCTTTAGGGGTCCTTTTCTCTCCCAGCTCTCTTCCATGCCTCCCTGGAGGGTCTCTCCGGGATCTCTCTGACTATGTTACTGGTATCTGTGTCCGGAGCTCAGCCCTCCCTGTACTTAGCGACCTTTCTCACTTACTGAGAATCTGACTATGCAAAATTATCTGAGCAACCAAGATAGATATTATATAGCAAATGCAGTGAAGATCCTTAGTTTTACTCACGGAAAAGCTGCTCTCTCAGAGGTATTAGCTCTTCCTTTAGACGCTGTTGTAACTAGTTTCACTTGTTTCCCAGTGAATCGTGGGCATGTGGCAAATGGAAAGGACAGGACACGGAAAAGGGTGACCGTGAGCAATGATTGCCGGCAGTGACAGCAATGAGGAGAAAGAAATTATAAAAAGGATATATGACACTTCTAAACTAATGCAAAACAGAGTAGTCTTTGGGGCTTTTTACAATAAAAGAAAAACTGAAGCTATGAATTATGGTCTATTTATTTTTGAAGACAGAATGTAAATCAGTTAAGAGAAGGCATAGGAATTTATGCTCTGTTTTAGTTTATTTCCTTTTAAAATGGCAACCGTAAAAATACAGAGCTGAAGAGGTAAAGTGTAGCTGTCTGGAACACTGACTGCCCAGAATAACTCATTCCCCTTATACATGGTTATTAGGTAAATATAATTTTAATTGAACTAGAGTCATCTGAATAATTAAAGAAATTTTACAAAGTTCACAACTTTGTCAGTATCCCTTTGTCTGGTTTGAACAATTTGATTTCATCTGTATCGTGTCAATACAGTAATTTTCCTTTTAACACAATCGAATTGTTTTTCATTTGATTTTAGTCACCTGGTTTATATCTGTTAAAAGGTCAAATAAGACAGTAAATGTCTTGTTGTCCTTTGTATTGTTCTTTGTACTTCTAAACCACTTTTGTATTCTAACTATCCCAATAAGTCAGGCAGATAGAGCAGCATGCCTTTTCTTTCTTTCTTTCTTTCTTTCTTTCTTTCTTTCTTTCTTTCTTTCTTTCTTTCTTTCTTTCTTTCTTTCTTTTCTTTCTTTCTTTCTTTCTTTGTTTCTTTCTTTCTTTCTTTCCTTTTGTCTTTCTTTCTTTCTCTTTCTTCTTTCTTTCCTTCCTCCCTCCCTCCCTCCCTCCCTCTCCCTTCCTTTCTTTCTTTCTTTCCTTTTTTCTTTCTTTCTTTCTTTCTTTCTTTCTTTCTTTCTTTCTTTCTTCCTTTCCTTTTGTCTTTCTTTCTCTTTCTTCTTTCCTTCCTTTCTTCCTCCCTCCCTCCCTCTCTCTTTCTTTCTTTCTTTCTTTCTTTCTTTCTTTCTTTCTTTCTTTCCCTTCCTTCCTTCCTTCCTTCCTTCCTTTCTTTCTTTCTTTCTTTCCTTTTTTCTTTCTTTCTTTCTTTCTTTCTTTCTTTCTTTCTTTCTTTCTTTCTTTCTTTCTTTCTTTCTTTCTTTCTTTCTTCTTTCTTTCTCAGTAAAAACACAAAGGCCAAGAAAATACTGTGATGCTGAACAAGGTCACCATCTAATGTAGGGTAGATCAGGAACACAGCATGAGCTTCTATGTTGCGACCCTTCTTAACCTGCAGTGAGTGTTTTGGCTGGCTTTGACCACATCTCTTCATTTTTATCTCCTCTCTCTCTCTGCTCATTGGCCACAGACCTGGCTCCTTCTCCACTTTCAGTGTCTAGAGCTTCTTCACCCTGCACAGCTGTTTTTTGGCTTCTACCTTATTCTCCCAGCCTCTCCTTACCCCTTGCTGTTCTCAGTTCCAGCTTTCAATTCCTTTGGAAACCGGACTCAGCCACAGTCAGCCTTAGCCCACATCAGTCTCCAGACCTCTTGAGATAATCAGGGAATACACATGCCTCGTCACCTATTTGTCACCTATAGTTCAGGGTAAAGGTCACATATGCACAGGGGAGTGAGAGCTTTCGCATCAACGTCCCTCTCCCCATGCTGCATAGAGATGTCGGTGCACATGCACACACATGCATACATATTACACGATTTGAGGTTAGGTATCAATCGCTAAGTAAAACTTTTATAGGACAGTTCAGCTCTAAAAGTGTTTAGACAGTTGTACCGTTTATTGTATGAGTGGGTATAGAAAAGCTCTTTTCCTCTTCTCAGCTTTTCATGTTGAAGAGAAAAAATATTGCATTATTTTTATTCATCAATTTCCCCATGAGTCTTCTTTAAAAATCATTCCAGTGAAGGCATTACTATTGCTACAACTATTATTTTATTCCAGGCTGTCTGAACATTATTTCTTTTTCAGCATGGTATACTTGATCAGTTGATTTTGTTTCATTTAAATGATAGTCCTAGGAAAAAGACAACTATTAGTTAATTGTACTTTTTCGGTACTTCATATGTGTGTGTGTGTGTGTGTGTGCGTGCATGTGTGTGTACTTTATATAATTATGTATGCTTGTACTTGTTAATGGTGAATCATTTTTTTCAGATAAAAAGGTATGTATGGATTAATATTTTTCATCTTTGGTCTTCAACATCTGTTTATATTTACTAGGAGTTAAGGTTTTAATTCTGGGCATACTGTTTTATTTTAATTATTAACTGTTTCATAATATTTTAGAAAGCCCATTATTAGGAATATTTTTCTCCTCTGTGAAATCTTACATATGATATAACAAAGAAGCAATAAATGACATTTTCAGTCTACTATGTCAGTCCATTTTATGCCAATATTAGCAAACATGCAAATAAAATTTCATGATTGTTAAATGAGTGAAAGTGAAATTATCATATAGCTTAGTACAAGTTACTTTTACATGGATTCCTAGTATAACTTAAGTTTACATTAAAAAGATGGCAGTAATTATTTCCTTGCATCTCATAAAATGAGACCAAATTACACATTATAACCTAAGTAATTAGGCTAGTAAAACTAATGGGTGTTTTTTTCCCAGGGCATTTTTGTTTTCCTAATAACAGCTTTATTGATTAGAATCTTAGTTATTGTAAATGGCAAACACCCAACTTCCATAAGCGTAGGCACATGGGGGAATGTATTAGCCCCAGTAGCCCAGTATGGTAAGGGCAAGGTCACAGCTGGCAACAGGGTGCCACGCAGAAGCCTTTTCTCTATGTCACCCTTTCTTTCTCTCTCTACCAGTTTTGATTTTCTTAGCTTTCCTATAACCATGTACCTCATGACCTGGCCCCAGGGAGGGGCAGCCCTTCTTTAGATCCAGCGCATTACACGAGAGGGTTCTGACGGACTCAGCTTGAGTTAGGTGGAGCTTTGGGTCTGGGGATTGGCACACCCCTGCTATAAATATAATGTTAGATGGAAGAACGACCAGTGCCCAAGAAGGGAGGGAGAGAAATGTTAGTAAACATAGATGTTCACAAGGCAACATTGATCACGCTGCCAAGCACCTCACATGTCTTGTTTCCTTTAATCCTCAAAACAACTCATTGAGGTGTGAGTACTGTCACCACCCATTTGACAGATGAGCAAATGGAGACTCGGAGAGTTTTGGAAGCACACTGTCACTCGTGACAGCATTGAAGTGACATGTTGGGCTTGTCGCTAGGCTTGGTGCAATTAACCACCATAGTATACTCTCATTACCCTTGTAATCAGAGGTGCTTCCAGCACTTTAGTAGAAATAATTTTCTACATTCTACTTTAAAGCAATTTCATACAATTTCATACAATAGGAAATATGTCTGTAAGTCTTTACTTTTCCCTTTACTGTTGCTTTTTCTTTACTAAAATACCAGGCTGCTTAATAGAATGACATACCAGTTCACTGATTTCCTAGCATCAAGAGAGAATGTAGTTAAGCAATATTAGGCTTTGTCTTTTTAATTCTCATATAAAAAATTGAAGGATAAATAATAGCTTTCAGGCTTATAGACCAAGACAATAATTTAATTAACTTCTCAAGTCCAAATTAGATTAGTAATGTAGTAATGCATGAAAAAACACAGAAAAATAGAATGTTCCTTTCTTTTCCAGTGTTCTTAACTACAGAGCAGCAATGTGATCCTTCCAAAATTAAAGTTCTATAATGTATGGATGGATGTAATCAATCTAGTCTTCAGCTTTCCTAAAATATATGAGTCGGCTGAATAAGCCTACTGATTGGGTAAAAATTTCAAAAACTTTTTTGCATGATAATGAATACCATAGTAATGAAATCCAATTTAAATAAACAAATCAACATTCTTGATGAAGAATTATATGGAAACAATGATAACAAAGGTTAGTTTGATGGGCACAACATTTTAAATTAATTGTTCACCATCTGTTAGGTTCTCTAATCACTATCACAACCATCCGTAAATTACATTTGCCTCATAAAAAAGATGGCAGTATTTTACATGTATGTATTTTCTTATAATCAACATCTGGGATGTTATTCTCTTAAATATAAAGAATAGGAGGATACTAAACTCTTTTAATGGGGTAGTATACTTACTTTGCTATTTTTGTTCCTCTCAAAAGCTGGAATCTTTAAAAGTGAATTAGAGGGTTTGCCATTTTTTTTTAAGTTTATCTATATATTTTGAGAGAGAGAGAGAGAGTGTGTGTGTGCAGGTGGGTCAGAGAGAGATTGAGAATCCCAAGGAGACTCCTCAAGTGCAGAGCCCGATGCAGGGCTCAATCCCATGAACTGTGAGATCATGACCCGAGCCAAAATCAGGAGTCAAAAGCTTAACCAACTGAGCCACCAGACGTGCCAGGGTTTGCCATTTTTTTAAAAAAAGTTTAATGCTAGCAAAGACATAAAGTCTTCTCTTCATTTAAACTCCTCACTTACTATGGCAGTACATAAACATAAGACTTGCCTAACTTGTTTTGCAAGAATGACTAAGTATTTTAGATACTGAGGATACAACAGCGAAGAAAACCCCTCCTGAAGTTTACATTCCCAGCTTCCCTTCTTCTCAGTTCCACCCCTTCCCCCCAGTGACCTGTCTGCTGCTGTTCAGCACACACAAATGACATGTATAAATTACAAAGCGGCCATCAGTGTGAGGAAATTCAGGGAATATTCAGTTACAGAAAATTGAAAGCTGAGTCTCAGGTTGCTTAGCCAGGTCTGTTCCAGGGTGTCTCTGATGTTCCTGCTCTTTTCTTGGAGGTTATTTTTTTTTTTAATTTTTGAACTTTTTTTTATTTTTGAGAGAGGGAGAGACAGAGCACAAGCTGGGGAGGGGGAGAGAGAGACAGAGACAGAGACAGAGAGACAGAATCCTAAGCAGGCTCCAGGCTCTGAGCTGTCACTACAGAGACTGACATGGGGCTCGAACTCAGGAGCTGTGAGATCATGACCTGAGTTGAAGTTGGTTGCTTAACTGACTGAGCCACCCAGGTGCCCCAAGGTTAATTTTCTTAATGATCTGTCCTTACTTCTTCCTCAGTTCAATGCTGGGTTTATTTACTTTGGCCCATTTTACAGGAAGAGTAAAACTTAGAAGTATCCAGACTCTGGTTCTACCTCCATTAACTTCTGATCAAAAGTACCATTTATCTCCCTCCACAGTATGCTGCATTTCTGATTTCCTCTCCATTTTCCTTCCCTCTCTTACTACCTTGCATATGGGTGTTTGTGAAAGATACTTCCCACAGCTCTTTACTTTGGGGATCTTGCTTTTCTCTAAACATACTTGTTCAATGTCCTTTTTTTCCCCTTAAGGATTTGAGAAGTCCCTTGGCAGCATGGATGGGTACATGTCATCTTTATCATGTTCTTACTGAAAGATTTAGGCTACACATGAACAGGTTAATCTAGTCTGGGTAACCTCTTATTATTGTCACTCTTATAATGTATTAAATGAACATAATTAGAAATATTGCAGTAATCAGCTGATGACCCTTGATGATGTACTTGTAATCTAGTTCATAATGATTGTTATCATCATACAAAATAGGAAAAGGGTGGAGTCCTCTTAAACACTGATCATCAGAGAGATTACGTTAATCTTAATCATGTAATCAGAAAATGTAGGAGAGAATATATTTCCCATTATTTTAATCAGAAACATCTTTTGATCATGAAGGGGAGAGAGAGAGAAATGGAGGGCAGGTAAAGAGAGAGTAAGAGCAAGTCGGGTCTCTAGAGATATGAGGATGCTTTGCTTTTTCCTGTGAATTTTTATTGGCTAATTCTTGGTTTGTTTATGTGAAAAATCCCTAGAGATGTCTACGTCTCCCAGACTTAGCAATAAAATCATAAAAGGAATCATAAAAGAAATTAGCCTTTGTTGAGGCCCTCCTGTGTGCCAGGCATGTGCCAGTAACTTTATAGTTATTAACTGAAGTTCAAAAAGATAAGGAATATATTTATGATTACATAACTTGTTAGTGTTGGAATTGGTGTATGATCTCCTAATCTTTTCTTTTTTTTTTTTTTTTTTTTTTTTTAAATTTTTTTTCAACGTTTATTTATTTTTGGGACAGAGAGAGACAGAGCATGAACGGGGGAGGGGCAGAGAGAGAGGGAGACACAGAATCGGAAACAGGCTCCAGGCTCTGAGCCATCAGCCCAGAGCCCAACGCGGGGCTCGAACTCACGGACCGCGAGATCGTGACCTGGCTGAAGTCGGACGCTTAACCGACTACGCCACCCAGGCGCCCCTCCTAATCTTTTCTTGTACTAGACTAGTCCAGAAGTGAAAATGCTACTCTGGAGGGTTTCTTTTCTATATTTGCTGGTCTTAATATTTTCATCACTTGGTGAAATACAACAAGATTGTAGATACATGCAAAAAAAAGCAAAATGTACAAGTAAGATATTTGGAATTACCATACTTGAAATAACTTTGTGAAGTTTATCCTTCTCTTTCACAGTAAAAACCTTTTTGTAAATGCTTTATATGGGTGTGGGGAGGAGGAAAGAAAAATAAATAGAAAGATTTCCACTTGAAGTTATAAAGTTGAGTATGCTCAGTAAGGAGTAAAGCTAAAAGTTCCATTGAGCCCAACCCAGTTCCCTAATTATATATTGAGGACTTACCGGTCTCTAGACTGGGTGCTGCTAAACTAAGATGGAAAGAAATAAAACATGCATGACATAAGGCTTTCGAACCTACAAATAAAAAGTCAACAGTGTAGGGGCACCTTGGTGGCTCAGTCAGTTTAGCATCTGACTTCGGGTCTGGTCATGATCTCATGGTTCGTGGGTTCGAGCCCCGCTTTGGGCTCTGTGCTGACAGCTGAGAGCCTAGATCCCGCTTCAGATTCTGTGTCTCCTCTCTCTCTCTCTCTCTGCCCCTCCCCTCTCACGTTCTGTTTCTCTCTCTCTCAAAAATAAACATTAAAAAAAATCTCAATGGACATTATAAATGTCAGTTTCATATTGAGCAAGAAAATACCATAAATATGGAAAGTCTTTATTTAAAACAACTGGGCTGATTCTAATAGAGTTCTATATTATTTCATAGTAAAAACATATACTTTAATTTTTTTTAATGCAAAATGTTTTTGTGCAAGCACGCATAAGGAGATTGTTTTCCCCTCTACTATTAAGATTTCTTTGAGATATAGTGGCTTTGGCTTTCTTAGAGAATTGAATTTTAGACCTCTGAAAGGCCTTGGTATAAAATATTTTCCCAGCATGAGAAAATAGGGTTCCCACTCGATACAAGTGAGATGAGTAGGGTTATTTAGCTCTCCTAGGAGCAAAGGGCAAGATGGGGGGCAGAGCTGGTCCCAAATCCTAGTCTCTGCCCTTGGTCCAGCTTTGTTTTCTACCTGCATTGCAGGGTACCATGGGCAGTCTTTCTCTCCAAGCTATAGAAGTAGTGTGGTATAAATGCCACCAATTCATTTGCATAGTTGAGGAATAAAGATAATTGGACAAGAGAGAAAAATTGAAGATTGATCATTGCTTTCTCTTTTCTTTTTCTTCTTCTTCCTAAAAAATAGTTATCAATTTTTCCTAAAAGATCTGTTGTGACATAATAATCACTATTTTAAATTACATAAATTCTACATGAAATTAATATAATTATAATTATATTTATTAATATAAATTTACAATATTTATAATTTATATTTATAAATGATCTATTTATAATAGATATAATAACCTAGAACAGGTTAATAATCTATATATATAATAGATATAATAACCTATTATATATTATGTATAAATATATAATATAGAGGAAGTAAGTATAATTCCACTCTCAACATTTGATCAGTTAGATGGGAAAGCCTGTCAAGGGAAGAGAACGGAGAAACAGTGCTGCCCCTCAAAGAAATCCACAGAGAAACACGTACATGCACACACACACACACACACACACACACACACTCTACAGGGAATAGGAAAGTGACAGAAAAAGAGCTTCTGGTCTGAAAATTGTCAGTAAATTTATTTGGTTTTATCCTGCTGTTTCCTCCGTCTCTCCGATTAGCCTCTATTACTGCCTTTTCAAATGCAAATTAGATTACCCTCTTATCTTTGAGCTTCATTTGCTCTCGGCCTTCAGTATTTAGTGGCCCTGCGCTGGGTGGGAATATGACACACCAACTCACCGGAGTGGAAATACTCCAGCTTCAGCAGCAGGGACCAGAGAAATCAATTTGTGAACCAAGAAGCTGGCGGTGCTTCATCCTGGCAACCCATTACAATCATCTGGGGAGCTTTTAAAATATATCCACACTGCCCTTCACCCTTGACCAACTAAATCTGAATCTTTTAATATTTTGGGGTAGGGCCCCTGGGGCTCAGTATTTAAACACAAACAGGCAAGCGAATAAACTCTCGGAGGGGGTTCTCATATGTCCCCTGAATTCTGAACCACTGGGTCCAGAAAATTCTCTACTCCTGCATGAGTGTCTTAAAATTTACGGCAAAAAAATCTCTTCAGAAATTTTGAAGGAAACGTTGTCCTTTGATTTTCAAATAACTAGAGGATGTTTAAAATGTAATTTTATCCCTTTATTATTTTCATCTTTTATGCCTCTTTTTTGCTGTTTTAAATTGTTTTTCTATCTATTCTCTTACCCCACATTGTCATAACTTAATATTTCAGATGTTGCTGCTTATTACCTGTTTCACAAAGGTTCTGGAAGGTTTTTGTTTGGTTTTGTACCTCCTCCCTCTGTTCTTCGTTTAAAGTAGGCATTCAAAGGAGATCAGTACTGTAATAGGAGGCACTTTTATTCTGACTCGTGATCAGTTAATATGTATCCTTTCTGGCAAACAGATGGGGAATTGAACATAGAGCTTTTCTTTTCTCCCGAGTAGCTGCTTGAGTAGGGATTATATAATAAATACCACAAAAGGACTGCTCAATCAAAAGATTTTACATTAAGTGAAGACAAAAATGTCCCAGCCATGTTGGGTGTTTTGTCACAGGACAAAGAAGCTGTATGTCTCCCTACCAGGTTACTCGGTGACTGACTCAGAAACAGTTTTTACTTTATTCAGGGAAAAATCATCACAATTAAGTTGTCTGTTCTGAAATTAGTACTGTATCTTTTTCTTTTACAAAAGCCAGTAAAACACGAGTGCCTAAAATAGATCTTCGAAAAAGCCCAAGTGACAAACACAGGTGTTCCCATCATAAAAATTACCACTCCCTTTCTCATGGGGCTATTAAAATGATTTTTTTCCGCCTCACATAAGTAGCATTTATTTATTTTACATATTTTATATTATTTATATATAAGTATATAAAGTATAAACATAAAACATTTTATGTTTATATAAACAAAATATATTACATATAAATGTTATGTATTTCTCATTTTCTATTTAAGGACTTAAATAAGCTTTGTCTAATGGTGTATCTTTCCTCCAGTATTGTTGGACTGGACTGTATCACAGCTCAAGCATTCCTAGAAGCTGGGTGTTTGATTCACTTGTTTTCCTTATTTATCACTTGATGGTGGGTTCAGTCTATCTGTCTATCATAACACAGAATCTCATTGTAATCAATTCAGTTGCAGAGGGATTATTCAGGACGCTCTATAGCTTCTAGCATTTCAGCAATGCAACCCTGAGTTCTGTGGCTGCTGAACTCTTCATGGTCTATTTGGTTCCCAGACGTTTATTACAGCTGCTTTTAAGTCTAAATATTGATGTCGAGAATTTTCTGGAAATTTAAATAGATAAAAATATGTGTTCTATCCCCTTGCACTTGACTTTTAAATAATACTAAAGAAAGAGGGACAAATATATGTTGCATATGAAAGTTAGTGTTTGGGAGAGCTTTCTTTACTTCATCTCACCAGGAAGTTCCATGAACTTCCATTTATATTTACAAATAATTTGAAATATTTTGAAGTAAAGTTGCAAATGCAACTGATACCAAAAGATAAGATGTTATTGCAAAGAAGAATAAGCATTTCTATCTTAAAATTTGTCTACAGTTTCCTTGTATTGATTTCCTTGATTGTATGTTTCTGACTGGCCTCTGTTTTTAGTAGACAAACAGGACAATCCTCCAAGCAGAGAGGTAAAAAAGGGGACACACCTGGAGGGAGCACCTGAGTGGCTCAGTCAGTTAAGCATCTGACTTTGGCTCAGGTCGTGATCTCACAGTACACGAGTTCAAGCCCTGCATCAGGCTCTGTGCTGACAGCTCAGAGCCTGGAGCTACTTCAGATTCAGTCTCCTCCCCCCTCCTCTGCCCCCCCATCAAAAATAAATAAACATTAAAATTTTTTTCAAAAAGGAAAAGAAAAGAAAGGGGACACCCTTGAGTGATGAGAGAACTGAGGCCCAGGAGTGTTTAACTGGAGATCCATCTAACCTGATCTAAGGATGTCTGCTCTTGTCTTGTCAGCTTTCTCATCTCTGTGTTTCTGACAGTTGGCTTTGAATTTAACTTTCGTTTCTGTCTGTATCTTTTGCTTGTCTTCTAGACTCTTCCTCTTTCTTCCTGCCCCTGTCCTATGGCAGGGCCTTTCCTGTCTGAAGGTTTGACTTTATTTCAGACATTCTGGAAGCTTTCTTGCTGTATCTGAAATATTTGGGATGATCCTTGAAATTTTGCTGTCTTCCTGTTGACATGTTTGTGGACATGCTACATGTCTGGGCTACAGAAAGTGCCCTGTATTAAAGATGAACTGTCAAACAGATTCAGCGACGATGCAGTATCTAAGATACGTTATTTGTCTTCAGTTATTTTTTTTAAGGAACATGATAAATTAATCTTATTTTCTCAGAGTCTTTCTGCGTAACTTAAAGCTATTTCTCTCCTAATTATACTTCCCATTTTTATTTAGGACAGTGAAATGAAATACTACCTTTGGATTTTATATAACTAGATATATGCTAAAGAAAGATTGTTTTATTTTTTTTTTTGAGTTATTTTGTTACATTTCAAGGTTTGTAAATATATTAAAATTCAAAAGTCACCAAAACTACCGGACCGCTCATTACTCTAACTTATTTCTTCCTTTGAGAAGTAATAGGGAATCAGTAGAAGGACTATGGAGAAACTTCTTCTTCCCCTGGCTTGTGTAAACTGTGTCTCCATGCACCTATAAGCACCCCTTCAAAAGGTGGTGTTCACACTTGGCTATTGATCAAGCTTCCAAATATTCTTCTTCTTTTTTTTTCTTTTTTTCAATTACAGAATTGACTCCTGAGGAGAGGGCCCAAAAGATTGCCAAGGCCATGCGCAAACAGTCCTCTGAAGTCAAAGAGAAGTGGGAAAGTCTAAATGCTGTCACTAGCAATTGGCAAAAGCAAGTAGACAAGGCATTGGAGAAGCTCAGAGATCTGCAGGGCGCCATGGATGACCTAGACGTTGACATGAAGGAGGTGGAGGCCGTACGGAATGGCTGGAAGCCCGTGGGCGACTTACTCATCGACTCACTGCAGGATCACATTGAAAAAACCATGGTCAGCATCCCTGTCTCAGATAAAAGATTTGAAGGAATGTTTTATTGTTAAGTATAACACAAAGAGAGCCACATATAAAACCCGTTATAAGGGAGTTTATGAAATCAGTCCCATTACAACTCCACCAAAATCAGGATATAGAGCTTTCCCAGTCACACAGCAGATGTTTTCCATATGCCCCTCACCATGGGAACCCCCTCCCCACCAAAATAATAATGAGATTTTCACAATAATTTATGCTTATTCTTCTTTATACTTATTTTTTTAACCAACTCTGTGTCTCTAAACACTGATGTATTTTTTTTTTAATATTGTAGAGTCCCTTTTAATCCCTAGATCTCCCCTCTATCCTTTTTTTGTTTCCTTTGCAACGTATTTGTTTAAGAAACTGAATTGTTTTATAGTATTTCTCGCAGCCTGGGTTTTGCAGTGTGGCATCCACATGGTGACCCTGGGCAGGTTCCTCTCTACTCTGTAGTTCCTGTAAATTGGTAGCTGGATTTCGAGACTTAATCAAAAACATGCTGTTTTACTGAGGACTCTTATGTAAAAACTTTATCTCACTGTCTGAGTGTACTATGGAAGGATTAGTTTAGCTATAAATTTTGTTTGTGGTCAGGAATTGCCCAAAATTAAGGATGATAGATCTGTGGTCTAGAGCCCCTTTGGTTCCCATATTCTAGAACATATCCAGAAAAAAAGTTAATAGAATTTAAGCAATAAGAGACACAGTAGTAGGGTTTATGGTAGCCCAGTAAACTATATGGTAAGCAGTCATGAACCAAATCAGAGAATGCATCCATGAAACATCAGAAGCTGTTAGATGACAATATCAATATTGTGAATGTGATTTTTATTGCAAAAGATACATATCTTTTGTGCACAGACATTGGATAACACTTTCCCTTTGTTTTATGCGTGCGGCTAAATAGGAAAGTGAAGGGTCTAGGAAATGAACTGAGTATGCAGGCTAATTATATAAGTCAATATATGTACATGTAGACGTAGGATAATAGTGACTAGCATTAATTGAGGCTTTCTGTGTGCCAGGAGCTGTTCTCAACCAGTGTACCTCAATACCTCTTTTAATCCACATACCAACCCCACAAGATAGGTGTTGTTAAGCCCATTTTGTAAATGGCAGAAGTGTAGGGGCACCTGGGTGACTCAGTTAAGGGTCCAACTCTGATTTTGGCTCAGGTCATGATCTCACAGTTCGTGAGTTTGAGCCCCATATTGGGCTCTTCACTGACAGCTCAGAGCCTGCCTGGGATTCTTTCTCTCCCTCTCTCTCTGCCCCTCCCCTGCTCCTACTCATTCTCTTTCTCACTCTCTCAAAATAAATAAATAAACTTCAAAAAATGACAGAACTACAGATATTGCCTAAGCCCACACGGCTAGTAAGTGGTAGAGTTTCCGTGATTTCTTTCTTGCTCTTTCTTCTCTTTCACTGTAGAAACCTCACTCATATTAATGTAATTAAGCACAACTCTGATCAGCTCTTTGAATTCAGTGCTTTGAAAGTTACAGAGTGAACTTGAAACTTAAAAAAAATTCACTACTAAAGAAGCATTGGTGTCTCCTGCCTTTCATTATAAATATGCATAAATGTGCAGAACTCTATGAGTTAAGTCAGCTTCCTCTGACAGCTCTGGTCTCCTGAAAGACATTTCTGTGGATGAATCTGAGTTTAAAATAATGAACCGAAAATAAAGCCTTTCAGTATAGGTTCTTTGGAAGTGACACACACACTTCTTGCCATGTAAACGATTTTTTTTTAACGCTGGAAATCTTTAAGTCAGTAGTTTCTAAACAGCATATTTTTTTGGACTACAAACATGCCTCTTGGTTAGAACAAGAATTTACCCATTTGAATTTGAAAGTATGAAGTTTTAATTCAGGATGACTAGTGTTGAAGGAAAAAATGAAAAGTTGTATCTGGCCTAAAAGTTGTTAAAGGCCTAAAAGTTTGGGAGTTGTTAATCCCATTTGATTAAAGAAATTACCCACTTCTGCACCTAGATTCTTTTGTTCAATTCACTGCTTAAGTGGAAAGCCAGGAGAAATACAGTTAATAGTTAAGAGAAAGGAATAAACTGTGGATTAAAATATTTTAACATCTTATTAGGAAAAAAAGAAAATAAAACCCGCATCTCATTAAACCAAGCAAAATGGATTCAAAATCTGGGATGTTTTACATGTACTCTAAAGTATACGCCAAATCCCCCTGAAGCTGTTGGCAGGTGAAAATAAGTACTGATTATTGCTAAATATTATTAAATGTGTCAAAGCAACTGGAAAACAAAATCTTTGGGGGTAATCAAATAACCTTAATACCCTAAAATTATCCTTAATCATTCTTATTTGCCAAATATACCCCTTACGTAAAACAGGAGAAGCCTTTTTTTTTTTTCCCCACATCTGCCATCAGGCTGGCAGCACCTTTAATACGAGCAGATGTTTCTGTTTTGATAGCAAGGAAGACCACATAGACTTTTATTCTCCTACAGGAAAGTGCAGCAAACATGATACATTGCTTCTTAATACTAGAACACACAGCAGATCTGCACCCATTTTAAAACTTGCTTTACTTCAAGGCCCTTAATTTGAAAGCTCTTTAAAAAGCGAAAGGTAAACTTCCTTAGTAGAAAGGTTCCTTACTTCCACAAAACACTAAACCACAAAAACAAAACCCAATGACCATGGTGGTCAAAGGTCTTTTAATATTTTCACCGGTGGCTTTTAAGAGAAAAAACAGTATTGTTACAGAGGAAAAATTAAAACTCCTTGATGCACTGTAAGATTTTTTAAATCTGTCTTGAAGTTATAATCTAATTTTGAAAAATTTTCCCATCTTTTGAACTAAAAGACTGTTCAAAAACATAAAAGCTGTTATTTTTATTATGTGAAGTTATAGAAACCTAAGGACACTTTCTAGCATTTCTTTTTTTTTTTTTTTTTTAACATTTATTTATTTTTGAGACAGAGAGAGACAGAGCATGGATGCAGGAGGGTCAGAGAGAGAGGGAGACACAGAATCTGAAGCAGGCTCCAGGCTCCGAGCTGTCAGCACAGAGCCCGACGCGGGGCTTGAACTCACGGACGTGAGATCATGCCTGGGCCGAAGTCGGACGCTCAACCGACTGAGCCACCCAGGCGCCCCAAGCATTTCATTTTTTTAATTATGCTTTTCTTTTAAAAAAAATTTAATATTTATTTTTGAGAGACAGAGACAGAGCATGAACAGGGAAGGGGCAGAAAGAGAGGGAGACACAGAGTCAGAAGCAGGCTCCAGCCTCTGACCTGTCAGCACAGAGCCCAACACGGAGCTCAAACCCATGAACTGTGAGATCATCATGACCTGAGCCAAAGTCAGATGCTCAACCGACTGAGCCACCCAGGAACCCCCCTAGCATTTCATTTTTAATCTTTGATACCTACAAAATACAAAGACATTGATTTTAAAAGCTGATTAAAATTCTTGAGTCCTCCCAAGTAGTCTGGTAGAGAATATTAAGGTATAATGTTCAAAAACAACTGAAGAAACCTTGAAGGATTTGAGTTCTGTCATTATTCTTAAACTGAATCTGAAGGAACTCAGATCCCTTCCAAGTCCCAGCAGAAACCTTCTCTTTCCCCACCCTAGTCCCACATGTGTCTGCTCTAAGCTTCCATGTTAGCGGCTCATTCTTTAGACCTAGAAGGCCTCTGTTATCATATTAACTGCTTTTCTCGTTGACCTGTACTTGTGAGTCTGTGTGCACATCTGTCATCCATAAAAGACCAATGCCTGCAGCCGTGGAGGAAACTGATCACAAGTCTAAAAGTCTCTTCCTTCCATTTTGCAGCAACTGAGATGCCTTTGTGAGCTTCCTTTCTTCTGCCTGATTTTGAAATGTTGATACTTTCTAGGGTTCTGGCAATATTTCTTACTTCACACACATTGACTTACATGTTCACTGTTTCAAATGTCTTCTACACACTGCTACCTCCTACGTGTGTACCTTTCATACTGACTGTGAGCTCTGGGTCTGTTCTTCTGACTTTCCATCTTGAGTTTCTTCTTGTGGCTTTTGAGCATGTTTGAGAATTTTCAAACACTAAAAAATATTCTCTGATTTACCTAAAATGAATTTCCTTATTAAAGTTATATTCATAATACTATTTTGAGTTTTATCAATGGTAATGATTATTTTTAGCCTACACATGTTATATAAGGGGGAATTATATAGGGTAACTAGTTTTGGAAGAGAGAAGGTTTTGAAGAGAGAAGGGAGAAAGGACATGGTTAAAGAGGCTTTCTTTTTATAAGCATAATGGGGAAATCAAATTAATACTTCAGTATTCCAATAAAAGTTCATGGTCTCCAGAACACTCTGATATATAATATTTCATTACCTAAACTTGTTATGGGGGAAACGGGAGAAGAAAGGAGACTTGTAGACATATGCTTATCTCTTAAGGGGTGGGATCATAGAAGTGATACAGCTTGAGGGCTGATACCAACTATATGTTCAGGACACCTAATACATGTAAGTTCAACTTGGTACATAATTAACTCTGATTTTGTGACATACTAAAGAAATAACAATATACTGTTCTCTTTTGGTATCTCAGTTCTTTCCCCAACTGTATATTGGCTTAATCTTGCCATGGATATCATTTTTGTGGGCCTTCATCAATAGAAATGAATTTTCCCCTCTTGTATTGCAAACTTTGCACTGAATACTAGAGAGTGTCTATTCTCAAGAAGCTTCTATTCTTCTTGAGGGACATCAAGTATATGGATGTACTAAGAGCTCTGATAAGGAATATGATATTTAAAATATGGAACAACTGGCTTGTATGACACCACACAATCAGAATGGCTCCCACTTATAAAACTGAGTCTGTGTGTTTGGATGTGTGCTGGTTTAAAGTCCTGACTGGGTTCAGGAAGGCAGAGAGAACGCCGCAGAACATGTAGAGGGGTCTCCAGCCAAGAATGCTGAGAAGAGCCTCAGGGAAATCTTCCCTGAATTAGGATGGATGGGTGGGGCACCTGAGTTGAGTCTTTTAAAACATCAATTGGATCTAAGCAAAGACTTTGTTGGAAAAAGGGAACGTGAACATAGAGGCAGGCAGAATTATGTGGAGAATGGAGAAAACTGTGTTTTCATTATTCTGTTTGCTCTTATGGGACGAATTACTGTCACTGGCCCAAAATATCTTTTGTTTTTTTCTTTCTCTCTTCACATACATCCTCCACTCCCACCTATGGCATCTCTCTGTACTGTGCCAGAGGTAGCATTTGTCACTAAGCCTCATTTACCTCTTTTCTTACATACCCTTCTCTTCCTGCCCTTCCTCTAACCACAGTGATCATCAATGATTTTGAAAGGATCAAAACTTACCTCTCAAGTATATAATAGTCGTAGGTTTTGTGGTTAGGAAAGTTGTTCTCAGTGGCCAATATCTCACTTAATTTTAAATGGAAGTGAAGATGGAAAACATGAAATTGAAAGTAGAATCAAGACTAGAAATTAGGAAAGTGGATAATAATGGCAAACATTTTCCAGATGAAATTACATAAAATGGTAGATTTGCAGGAAACACATAATCATTTCTTTTTTTTTTTTTTTTTTTTGCATTATACTTTGCATTATAGTTTTTCTCTTTGTGCACCTATTTAAATTCTCCAGGTTATAAAGGATGGCTCTGTGCCTGGTGGTCCCAATTGCTAAAGACCTGGACTGAGCTGTCAGCTGTTGCCAATGGGTTGCCATTGGCAGGTGATCTTGCCATTTTCTTTGAAGGAAAGTTCAAAATACTACCTTCTCTTATATTCTTTTCCAAGAACATCATTTTTGTTTTTATTCTTCCAGGCATTTAGAGAAGAAATTGCACCAATCAACTTAAAAGTTCAAACAGTGAATGATTTATCCAGTCAGCTGTCGCCACTTGACCTACATCCATCTTTAAAGATGTCTCGCCAGCTAGATGACCTTAATATGCGATGGAAACTTTTGCAGGTATCAGTTTATCCCTGTTCATAATCCAGCTTTATACCCCAGTAGGTCCGCAAACCCTGTCTCATTATTCTACCACACACTATCGTTTTCTCTGTCTTTGTTGGTTGTATTTGATAACGGATTTGTAGCATGTAATATAATCAGATATTTGTCTTTCCATATCTTGAACCCAAAGGCCTCATTTATTTATGAATATTGGTTTTAATGTAATTTTATGAGGTGCTATTCGTGTGATATTTGTAGAAAACTGCAAAGGGTCAAATAAAGCAATTGAAACCTGTGATAGGTCACAGAAACATTTTCCATAATGGCTCATTTGTCTTACTTTAATTGTGTGTGTGTATGTTTTTTTCTTTTGAAAAGTTAAGAAATCTCTATCTTTCTTCCACTGTGTGCTATTTAGGCATCTTGTTCATCTTTTCCAGCTAGCACATTTGTACTGGTGTGGTGTTTGCTTTGGGCTTTTAGGTCTTTGCTGCTCTGATGCAGTTATTTCAGTGACTCTGGATAGTACTTGCTCATCCCAGATTTAATAGAGCCACACCCAGAAGGACTCTGTCGTGTTAGTAGGTGTCAGCATTTGCAAGTCACTACACATGCTGGTCAGTCATTTTTTTTTTTCGTGCAGCCTTTGCAGAGCTCTGTCTTGTTCAAAGGGCCAGGTCCTAGGAGTTATGATGATCACTTTATTCCCCCCTGAAAACTAGCAGGATAATTTTAAGTGGAACATTGAAAAAATAACTCTTATTTCTATCTTTTGGGCCTAAAATGCAATATTTAATGAGATAAATATGCAATTTGAGGTGGTACACAAAAGCATTTTTATTTTAAAGATATACTATTTGACAGCATACTAGGTTTCCTGAATTAACCCAAATGTTGAAATACCCAGTGGTTTGTATGTCCTTCATGAAGTTGAAGATGTAAGAAAAGAGTGCATAGTATTAGTCGTTTCTGTGTTTGAAAAGAGTGTTAATAATCTGGGATTAGTAAGGCATGAGCTGTTAAACTCGTACCTGCTTTTCTAGTGAGTGGAACACAGAGGCGTTTGACTTTTACTCCTTTTATCTTCTGCTCCATTTCCCTAATTCATTACCTTCGTACAGGTATTCCTGTGGTCCATCCTGATGGCCTTCTGCTTCTGTTATCACTATCTTCAATGATTAGAACTCAAGGAGTACATTATGCTTGAAGGAGGATGTATATTCTCTTATCCTTATCTCTGAGTCTTGTAACTGCTAGAGTTCGGATGTTGCTGGTTGAATAAGGGGAACGAATCTATGCTGGCAGCAACGTCACTGTATTTCAGGACTAGCGTCTTCTCTTCTCCTGAACATAGAGTGTGACGTTTGAATGCTTTTTGGCCTTAATGAACGAAGCACTTGCTAATGTAATTTAAATAGCTAACCAGGAGAAACGCGAGCTGCCCAGTGAGCCAGAGATATACACGTTTCATTTAAAGGCCGCCGAAAATAAGATTGACAATCTAAGCGGAACAGCTGACTAGCACTACATAGACCAGGACCAGGGAAAAGAAAATGCAAGTGTCAGTAGGCTGTGTACAGTTGTTATTGATTTGCATTTAGTTTCTCGGTATACCAACTTTGCATTTTCATAACAGAGAGCTAACTGTGAGGACAAATCCAGAGAGTATGCTAATTGACTGGTATACACTTGAATACCCCCACATCGAGATGATTGGACACAAAGTTGGAGGCAAATAAGGCATTCCCTACACATATATCCTTTCTCTCTCCATCTATCTCTACCTGTCTATGAATCTCTCATCTAAGTCTGTCTCTTTGTCTTTCTGTCTTTCTGTCTGTCTGTCGTCATCTGTTTTTTCCCTTGGGGTATTTTATTTTATTATTATTATTTATTTATTTATTTATTTATTACATTTATTTATTTTTGAGAGACAGAGACAGAGCGTGAGTAAGGGAGAGGCAGAGACAGAGAGAGACAGAATCCGAAGCAGGCTCCAGGCTCTGAGCTGTCAGCACAGAGCCTGACGCGGGGCTCGAAGCCACGAACCGTGAGATCATGACCTGAGCCGAAGTCGGACGCTTAACTGACTGAGCCACCCAGGCGCCCCTTATTTTATTTTTTTTAAAGTTTATTTATTTATTTGGAGAGAGAGAGAGAGTGCAAGCAGGGAAGGGGCAGAGAGAAGGAGAAACAGAATCCCAAGCAGGCTTCGTACTCTTAGTGCTGAGCCTGATGCAGGGCTTGAACTCACAAACCATGAGATCATGGCCTGAGCTGAGATCAAGAGTGAGACGCTTAACCAACTGAACCACCAAGGTGCCCCTCCCTTGGAGTATTTTAGCCTTCTTTTCCATTTGTTCCCTGTGACACTTTTTACCACCTTCCTTACAAAAGAGAGATGAGTAGCCACTGGCCATGGCCACATCTTGACTTTAGATGCCTTAGCGCTTTACTGCTTTCAAGGCAATAGAGAGGAACAGGAAAGCAAAAGATCCTGGCACCAGATGAGCTGGCTGTGGATACCAGTGCTGTCAGGTGCTAACTTTATGTCCTTGGACAGCTCTTTGTGTCCCAGATGTCTCATCTGTAAAGTGGTGATAATATTAAATAATACCTAAGACGGCTGTTGTGAAGGCTAAAAAAGTTAATTTGTATAAACTGCTTAGAAGAGTGCCTGGCACTATTTGCTGTCATTTGGTACCGGAAGAAGTCTGTTTTTTTTTTTTTAACGTTTATTTATTTTTGGGACAGAGAGAGACAGAGCATGAACGGGGGAGGGGCAGAGTGAGAGGGAGACACAGAATCAGAAACAGGCTCCAGGCTCCGAGCCATCAGCCCAGAGCCTGACGCGGGGCTCGAACTCACGGACCGCGAGATCGTGACCTGGCTGAAGTCGGACGCTTAACCGACTGCGCCACCCAGGCACCCCTGAAGAAGTCTGTTTTAATCCCAGTACTTTGATTCCGGAGATAGAGGAGTCTATACAAGCAATCATATCTTGGGCTGTAGCATCATTTAGGATAATACTTAAATTAAGTATGTTATTAAAGTCCTTGTGTTCAAATCACATCATTTCTTGCATGTGTATGTGCAGGTTTCTGTGGATGATCGCCTTAAACAGCTTCAGGAAGCCCATAGAGATTTTGGGCCATCATCTCAGCATTTTCTTTCTAGTAAGTACTAATAAACTTCACTGTTCTCATTAAGTGAATGAATGAACATGTTCTTTTCTTTTCCCTCAACAAGCCATATTCTTTGCTACAAATATATTTGCTTGTGTAAGATAGATATATAAAAGGAAGTATTAAGATCAGTTACAGTATTGGTTATTGGTTATTAAGGTAATAATCTGGTCACGATCGAAAAGTCTTTGAAGTGGAGCAAAACTGAACTCATTCTTAGCTATGGTTTTTCCCTGTACTATCTGCTATAATAACTAATGTATTATCTTATTACCATTGCTATATCATAAGTCAAGGTCATGAACTTTGTCACATTAAAGAAATCTTTTTATATTTTAAGATTTCTAATTTTTCTTCTTAAAAAGCATTTATTAATTTAAAATGCACCTGTAGCTTTAGAAATAAATTAAAAAAAAACTCCACACAAATCTTTGAAATTTTTGTTTATTAGGTTCACTGTGATCATAGTTAGCTTTTCTCCTGGTCAAGTATTGCCAATTTAGCCAAACCATATATGTAGATTTTTACATAATATTCTGCAACTGAAGTTTTTAGTTTTATGGATTATTGATGAGATCTTATATAGGTAATTTGAGCTCCTACTTTATTTTTCACTCCCTACTTGGAAAACTAAAGAATGTAGGATTTAGAGTCACCGAAATTGAGATGACAATATTAATTCTGCATTTTATCAGACCTGTAGGTTGCTGAAAATTCATTTCTTTGTCTTAAAATTATGATAATCATACTTATTTTTTCTGATCGCCTTGAAAATTAAGTGAGAAAGCATACTGAGTTTCATAGGCACCTTTCACAATTCTTGGCACCAATGCTTTCACTGACTTAATTTTTTTCCTTTTATTTTCTCTGGCAAACATGTCAGAAAAGTTTGTTCAACTTAGTTTAAGTAAAAGTTTAAAACTCAAGGCAAAGCTTATTTCCCGCTTATGATAACTTCTTTGTATCTTTATAATAGTAGAGAAAACTGAAGTAATACCATGTCTTCCAACTAAATTGATTACATTTATATTTTCCCTTAATCTTTTGTCATGGTTGGTAATCTGCATTACCTCAGTTCAAGGTCAGGCTTTTCTCTTTTCACAGTTTCAAGAATCTGAATTAGTCATTTCCTGCCCTTTCTGTCCTATACCTCTCCAGGGCTCATGCACCCCCTTCCCGTCCCCCTTCCAGCCTTCGCCCACCCACACGTGTTTTCTGTTTCACACACCTGAGCCATTAGATAGCCTGTCTTCGAGTGATTGTAGTACTTATTGGAATATACTAGGTGCCAGGATGCATTTCTAAAGTTTGGATGCCATCAGTGTTGATAAAGTAAATAAGTTTGCAGTATATTCATTAGGTATGAACTACATCGTATTTCCTAAACTTAATGTTATAGAGTGTAAAGCTCTGTGCTAAGACCAAACTAAAGAGCGATTTAACAAATAATTGTGATTCTCCTTTTAGTTCTAAGGTTGAGTTATCTCTTCGTATTGATGAAACCCTACACTTTCACCTAGGAACCAGCCTTCCATAATAAAAATCCAACTCATGTTCTTTAGGAAATGAAACGTGGTAAAATTCACATGCACTTTGTGAAACGTAAGCACATTGCCTTTTATTGTCTAGAACTGATAGTCCAAGGAGGTCAGAGTTATTCAAATCAAAACAATTACTAAAATGAATGGAGAAGTGTAAACAAAATCCCAATTAATAAATTGAGTAATTGTTATCTCTTGCTGCTTGGAATTGTTGCCTTTATTATATTCCTTGGACTTTAGCCATGGTTATAAAAGGAGTCTGTTTAGTTAGACACAAAATAAAAACTGACCTATTAGCCTGTTGCCAACACTGAAATGAGGTTGGCTCTAATGAGAGATTTAATATACTTAGTTCCACATGTTCATCACCATTTTAGATTTTCATGGACATAGTTGGAGAAGGGAGTGCTTACATGTTATAAAGAGAAGAATCATTGAATAGAAAAATGGCTGAACTAGTGGTCAGAAATCTTGAAATCATGCCTGAGCTCTGCCATTTATTTATGGGGCAAGTTATTTCATTTCTAAGTATTTATTTTTTATTTTGTTTTTTTCTATATTTATCAAATGGAGCTCTAATATGTATTTGTTGGCCTTCTTATCGGTAGATAAATTTGAAAATGCTTTGCAGAGGTTAGAATGCTTTATTTTTGTAAGATATTAATATGACATGAAATTCAGAAAAAAATCATTGATGACAACTGGCTATATGAGAGTCTAGTGATAATTGCAAAGATTTGTTTCTTTGCAGTGTGCTTGTTTATTAGTTCATTTAGCAAAATTCCTTAATAGCCCCAGCTTTACATGTATAACTCTTCTTAAGTAAGTCTTAAAATAATTGGCTTATGTAGGAATAATATGTTTTTATAAGTAAGGAATAACAGGAATTATAAAAAATAAGTACCTCAGTAAAACAAAACATAAAATCACAATCATAGTGATGTCTAATGTAAAAGTAAGAAACTATATTTTGTGTGTATTTCAGATTAAAGTAAGTATTTGGGATTCTTCTATCCAGATAATTACTTTGTTTTTTTTACAATCCTTTGCCTATGCTTATCTTAATCTTTCCTTTTTAAAATTCATCCAGATGAGTTTGTTTAAATGCCATCTGTCCTAGATAGTTACTCCTGTGAAACAAAGTAAAGCACGGTATTAATGATCTGGAAAATTCATTCTTGAGAAATCTAGTTTATAATCTGGATATACCAGGTAAAATTAATTTTGGTTTTAGCTTAATCAAAAAATATGTACAGAGCACATTTTCCAGATAGCACTAAGTTTTAAATTGGGGTGGTTGTAAATAAAAAAAAAACCCTTGATTTTTAAAAGTATTTTTAGCAACAGGTTCAATTAGTTAGAGTTGGTCTTAGAAAATGAACCTATGTTGTTTCTTTCCTTGCTTCAAATGAATCTTTAAAAAGCCACTCTTTGTTTAGCCTAGCAGATTTCATAATTATAGGAATCCAGCTCAAAAACCAGAGCAGTTCTCGGTGAATTTGCTGTAAAATGTGTTCAGTTGTTTTGCATTATGGCATAAGGCTTTTTGGGTGAGCAGTGTTTCCAATAACCTCCCTTTGTTTCTTCAGCTTCAGTCCAGCTGCCGTGGCAAAGATCCATTTCACATAATAAAGTGCCCTATTACATCAAGTAAGTTGATTTTAATTCTCCTTTATGATACAAAAAGTAAAGTTATGTTGATAACTTAAGAGGCTTTCCTCTGTAACTTTCGAAAGTGGAATTCAATCCTACTATCTGAAGGAAACTATATATATTTAATATTTAAAAGAAGTTAGCTTAAAAATCAGAGTAATATTTGCAGTTTATAGGTTTATGAGGTTCGTTTAAAAATCAGAGTAATATTTGCAGTTTATAAGGTTAGGGCTGTTGGCATGTTTAGCATATATATTTTTTTAAAACAGATATTAAAATATTTGGGGAAAATAACAAAATTTCTAAACATGTTGGACTCTTGGGGCGCCTGGCTGGCTCAGTCACTAGAGCATGCAACTCTTGATCTTGGGGTTGTGAGCTCAAGCCCCACGTTGGGTATAGAGATTACTTAAAAATAAAATCTTTAAATAAATAAGTATGTCAAACTCTTGAAACAATGATGTTTCTCAAACTGCACTGATTGTAAAGAAAAGGAAGTCAGAGGCTGGGTAAATTGATGTGTCTTTACTGAGAGAAGGTTTATTCATCTGATCCAAATTTAAACCATTCAAAAAATTTTTACATTTCCATTACTATAAAAATAACAATAATAATAATAGTAATAATAATAATAATAAATATATAGCAATAGTTACAGCATAGAGAATTTTAATTTGTGGGGTGAATATTGACTTGAATATTACAGGTTTAGGCATAAATCTGATGTACTGCAGTAGACAGAATCATGGCCCCACAAAGATGCCCACACCCTGATCCCTGGATGTGAATATTAGGTTAATGTGAAGATGGAGAAAGGGGCATGAGTCAGGGGATGCTTGCAGCCTCTCAAAACTGAAAAAGGCAAGCAAATGGGATTCTTTTAGAACCTCTGGGGAGGAACACAGACCTGCAGACCTCAATTTTAGCTTAGAGACGCATTGATTTTGGAGTCCTTTGTTACAGGCAACAATAGAAAATGAATACATGTACTATACAAAATAGGGAAGTCAATGAAATTATTTGAGATTAAGTTATTTTACTCAATTGACAAGGCATTTTTTTATATGAGTTTTTAAAAATGTTAATTGGATCCAACAAGGCGGATTTTTGTTTTTACTGGATAAAGAAAATATTCATTCTCTTCCTTGATTGTGTTATATAAGTGGTTATCTGTTTGATTTGGCATTTTGAAAATCTATCTTTAATTTTAGCACTACTACTAAAAGAGGAATTTCTGTATGTAGGTTGGTTATATAGGACTAGAAAAGACATTGTCTAAGTCAGAGTTTCACTGATTTGGGTTTTTTATAAACTTCAATATATATATGTGTGTATATATATGTCTATATATGTATATATATGTGTATATATGTGTATATATATGTGTGTATATATATATATGTGTGTGTGTATGTGTGTGTGTGTATGTATACATTTAACGATGGCCAATATTTTTAATGTGACCTGTAGGATTGTAGCATCCCAAAATATCTTCAACATCATTAATGAAAAATTGAATTCTATTAAATATATATAGTTTTAGTGTTAACTGTCTTTTAGGACTTCGAAATATGTACTTAGAAATCTGCTCGGATATATAGGGTACATAGGATGAACTGTCTTATTTCTAGAAAACTTTTTAACCCGGTTCTTCCATTACCTGCTCTGTTGTGTAACTTAACAGTTTATTTCTTCATAAACAAGTACATCGATCTCTGGAGGTAGGGTTATATGAGCCAGTATTTCCACATGAATTATTATGAAAAAATTTTAATTCTCAAATAAATTAATAAGCAAGTAAATAATGAGTGAAACGCTTTTAATATACACTTCCGTTTGCATGACTGCACAACTAAGTAGAGGAAGAATGTTAAAAACAAATTTAGCATGATTGTCATGCAACTAGTTTCCTGGAGCCTATTAGGATGTATTAATTTGGCCAAAAAGAAAGTAAGAATCAGGAAGAAATTTAGTTATATTCAATATGTGAGTATACAGTTTTGTATACTCTAATGCCAGAATATAGCAAGAAAGTTGAAAGGAGAATGGGAAGAACACACTGTCTTTATTTCATGTTTTAATTTTACAGATTAGCTAAAACATACTTTGATGGCTTCCCAATGCATTTCTTTCTCTGTAGGTATTTATTTTGAGGTGTATCACAGTGGTTCTAGGACTCATTTGTTTCTATAAAAGGATAGAATATAGATCTCATCTGTAAGAGTCTGGGTAGCATAAATCCCTCTATGTTAATATGTTAAGTTGAAACTCATATCTTTAAATTATATTTGCTGCTTCAAAGGTAGACCTTCCAAAGCTGATCTAGTTATTTTTTCTTTTCTAATATAATCCAATGACAGCTCATTGTTCTATCGGTTTAAGGAAACCTGAAATGGCTCTTGTTGCCTGCATAATATACAAAAATCTACCCATAAAAGCCAGATTTCTTTCTGTCTGAATTATTAGTCCTGTGTTTGTGGGGTACCTGGGTGGCTCAGTCAGTTTAAGCGTCTGACTTCGGCTCAGGTCATGATCTCACGGCTCTTCAGTCCAAGTCCCGCATCGGGCTCTGTGCTGACAGCTCAGAGCCTGGAGCCTGCTTCGGATTCTGTGTCTCCCTCTGTCTCTGCCCCTCCCCTGCTCATGCTCTGTCTCTCTCTGTCTCAAAAATAAATAAAAACATTAAAAAAAAGTTTAAATTATATTTGCTGCTTCAAAGGTAGGCCTTCCAAAGCTGATCTAGTTATTTTTCTTTTCTAATATAATCCAATGACAGCTCATTGTTCTAGCAGTTTAAGGAAACCTGAAATGGCTCTTGCTGCCGTCATAATATACAAAAATCTACCCATAAAAGCCAGATTTCTTTCTGTCTGAATTTTTAGTCATGTGTTTGTGGTTTGCACACGTTTTTCTTTCCTCAGCTAAAAGTTAATATCCAAGGAGTTTCAGGCATAAAGGGAAGAACAAGTAAAAGCTTTGGGTTGGGGCACCTGGGAGGCTTAGTCAGTTAAGCATCTGACTCTTGATTTTGGCTCAGGTCACGATCTCATGGTCATGAGCTGGAGCCCCTCGTCAGAGTCAGGCTCATGCTGGGTGTGGAGCCTGCTTGAGATTCTCTCTCTCTCTCTCTCTCTCTCTCTCTCTCTCTCACTCTCACTCTCACTCTCTCCCTCCATCTGCCCCTCCCGTATTCATGTGAGCACACTCTCTCTCTTTCAAAAAAAAAAAATAATAAAAGCTTTGGTTTGAACTTTCCTAATAAGTCACATTAATCATATAAAACTCATTGCTTCTCATTTTGATCCAGAAATAATAATGACAATTAGTCACAGTGGGTGATAACAATTATCGAAATGAATTATATTTTTTGGATTTTCATTTGCCAGCCACTGCACTAATCCTGTACATGGATTCTCTCCACTGAAGCATAGGTACTGTCATTACCCCCATTTACAGGCAAGGCTTAGACAACAGGCACACACAGAGCTTGCTTGAGTCACACAGCCAGTACATGGAGAAACTAGTGTTCAAACCCGGGGACTGACTCCAGCTCCTGCCCTCTTGACTACTGTGAACCACAGCATTGGTTGAGGTAGAGAACAGAAATTTTTAGTCACGTGGACAATTTGGGTAGATGAAGGCTTATATTTAGGAAGGAGCGGTCAGGTGGAGAAGATAGGAGCAAACCTTTTTTTTCATACTATGGACTGGTTGCTATTTATTATGCACCTACTATGTGCCAGGAATTGAATGCAGAGCTAATTTTCATAGGCTAATTTCTGTCAGGTAGTATAGGCTTTATATGTTTCAGGAAATGTCACACCACGGTACCGTAATGGACAAAGGTGCTTTCCTATAGGTAGAAAAATGTAGTTCTCTACAGTCCTGCCAGTTGGATCTTGACAGGATTTCAGAGGTAGGGGAACAAGGTCTGTGGCCCCCCACTACCTTTCCTCATTTACATGGTCAGAGATTTCTGTCATTGGATAGATTTCCATCCATGAGCAGGATGCTCAACAAAGCTGGCTCATAAGTCCCGTAGGGCTTTTAGCTTAACTACAGAAATTTAAAAAAAAAAAATTAATGTTTATTTTTGAGAGAGAGAGACAGAGAAACAGAGTGTGAGTGGGGGAGGGGGAGGGACAGAGAGAGGGAGACACAGAATCACAGGCAAGTCTCCAGGCTCTGAGCTGTCAGCACAGAGCCCAACGACGACGTGGGGCTGAAACTTACAGGCTGTGAGATCATGACCTGAGCTGAACTCCAGTGCTCAGGTGCTCAACCGACTGAGCCACCGAGGCACCCCAGGGCTTTTAGCATAGATGCCCATCCTGTTCATAAGTCATACTCTTTCATAGACTTTAGTAAGGTGAAGTTAGGAAGTATGGTTTTCCTTTCTCCCTCTACGATGTCATCTCTGAAGCCAGAGTGCATGACTTTTCAGTAAGCTTTAGCCTTGGTAGAAATGATTACACTGCTCTCGTGACAAGGCTTCACACTCACATCTTAACAGTCCTCTGGCTCTATTTTTCCCATGAGAATCTGAGGTGCAGACCTAAATTCTTTATAGGATTCTAGGTGTTCTCCTACACACAGCTTTAATATGAACATTTTAGTAACGGCTTCTTAATTCATAATATATATTGCATTCTCTAAAACTGACATCCCTCAATATTATAGTGTATAGTCATCAGAATATATGATCTTTACCTTCAAATACCACTACTATGCATACTCTAGCTTATTCTAACTCCCCTTGATGAACAGGTCTAAATCAGAATTTTCCTTAATTTATTGTATCTCCTATATAGTTTCCTTTTCTATTCTTGTGTCCATTAAGGATAATTCCCCTTTCTTGCCTCCCAAGGGCATTCTCTGCTGCCCTAATCTGTCAATTTCCGGGGAAAATAACAGTTTATAGCTGTAAATGAAATCTTGGAGAGCGAGTAGCTGTTCTTTATAGCAGTCATGCAGTTTATTTGCATAAACTGTATATACTTGTCTCATTATATATGTACAGTCTAAAGGAGAGAATTAATGCTTCTATCTTTAGAGGCATCACGGTCCCCGTTTAAATGATGTAGGTGAAATATTTCTTCCTTAAGAAAGAGCAGAGAGGAGTGGCAGCTATGGGATATCCAAATATTCAGCCTAACAAGAAAGTCAAAGCTAACAAAGGCGTAATAGTATAACAAGACAAAGAAGAAATTAACATAAAGCATTTTATCTTTGAAGGTTGCACAAAACTCCTCCCCAAACCAAATAAATCCATAACAAAGATGTAACTAACACTGGAAGATAAATACAGTTCTCTCCGAAAGGCCTCCTACAGCTGTCTTCATCTCTTTCTTCCGCCTTAATCAAGATGAGAGATGGCATCCTTTCGGTGCCAGATTTTTTAAGTGGAGAAGTCTTGGGGCACACTTTGAGTCTCTTTCCAAAAGTAGAGCTTGCACTTTGCTTTTAATGATGAAGAAATTAACGAAATAGAGCCGGAGAGAATGTGCTAGAGAGTCGATTTTTTCCAAGCAACAGTCTGGGACTTTATCTGTGTTGCAAATAAATATTTAAAACTCACTGGGCCAGCTCTGCTGGTGAGGAGGTAAGAAATTGCTTTATGAAAGAATGTAAGCACCTTGGGAATCCCTAAACCTCCTACACGTGGGGGCAGCTTCAGACAAGTGGGCACACCTTGGCTCATGAGAAAACTGACAGCGGACAGCCTGCCCTGCAGCAGCCTCATGTTGGCAAACTGTAACCAGACAACTTCTAGTGTATTTACCACTGCCCTGGGTTACTGAGATAATTCAGGTGGAATTGACATTGTCTGAGAAAGACATTGACTAGTTCAAGACTTAAAAAGGTATTATCTTTCCTGCCATTCATCTATACATTGCTGGGGCCAGAGTTACTCTTACCATGGAGTGGAATTTCAGCTTGGAATCTTATAGATTACTCAGCTCCATTGTATAATAGTAGCACCATCAGCCTTACTGTACAGTTCAACCTTTAGGGTCAGGGATGCAATTAATAAAATTCTACCATACAGCACAGAGAGGTCACTGTAGGGCCATTAGGGAGGAAAAAGAAATATTTGTACTTCGATCTGTAAAGATTAAATTTTTAAGATAGTCATGGAAACTAGCAAAAGTACGGAAGTAATGATCAAATAAACTGTGAAATAAATAGAATATCTTTTTCTATATGGATTAAAAAGTAAAATGATACAGTAAGATTCAGTACAACCATATAGAAAAAAATCACAGTTAATTTCCCCTTTAAAAAATATGTATGAAAAAAGATAAAGTAGTAAATTTTTTTTCCAAAACCAAATAATACACATTCAGCTTAAAAAAATAAAAACTAGAAGGATACAATGATAAATTCAACTCTAGTGGGAGTTAAAATCATGGAGTTAAATCATGGAGTTAAAATCTCAGGCAGGAGTATACAGGACTTCCCAGGGCCAACTCAATAACAGATAACCCACAGGAATATTGATTAATGTTGATTAATGGTCTGATTCTCCCAGTTTGAGAGCTTAGAGGAACGTAGAGTTTGGGTCAGAGGTGAGGCTCTGTCTGAGTTCTGGACCCAAGCAGAGATACTACCAAAATAAGGCTTCCCTGGGTTTATTGAGTGTGTTGCATGCTCATTCTTCTGGAAAACCTTCCAGTGTCCTCAAAACAAGTATCATCTGAAGCTCCTCTCACACCCAGACACATCTGTTTTGGTCATGAATTCTACTTTACTTAAAATCAAATACAAGCAAACCTTGTCAAGTACAACGAATTTTTGTAACAAATTGTTCTATCAATCATGCCTGGAATATTGACATTTGTATTTTAGAGTGTGCTGCAGCCTTTGTTTCTGTATAGCCCTTTACACCCCTGTGTCTTTGAACCTACCTCTGAGTATGAAATTATTTTAAGTGTATTTTATAGTTGAAGCCAATAGATTTGAAGGTATCCATTGTTGATAGTTTAGTCTTCCTGCCTTGCGTCTTCATTATCATGACAAGCTAGTGGCATTTTCTAAGGAAGACTCTATGCTTTAACAATATCTATTATCAAGTAGAATTCTATATCTTCTTTTGAATTTAAACAGAAAGGTTTTTTTTCCTGGAAATGTTGATATTCAAACTTTAAGTTTTCCCTTAGATTTATTCTTATGTTTCAAAAAATATAACCTGGCTTTCCTGCCTTTAAAAGCCTGGAAGATGGCAGAAAGTATTTGAAAGGGTTTAAGACGCTCTGTATAAATCTGAGGAACACGTAAGTTTCCTCCCCATACAACTTCCTCACTTCCTGCCCAGTCCATCCCCCACTAGCCCCTCAATGCAGTCGTGCACACAAGCACACACAGTGGGTGTAAGAATCTGCATACTGGCAGGACTACTCCATATTCTTCATATATTCTGGTCTCAAGTGAAACAAAGATTGGGGGAATTATATTTTCCAGAATGAGAATGTCACCTCTTGGATCTTTAAGAAGATAAATAAGTCAGATAAATAACATTGCATCAGATTGCCGAAATTTGTTTTCACTCTGTATACTTGAATCACCTGAATGCAAATTGATTATTTGGGAGCTCCTGCTTGATTCCAGTATTCCTATATATTACTTCCATAAGCATATGTAAAAAAAGTATTAGCAGAGCCTGCAAAAGCCTGTGTCAACTTCATTCTGGAGATTTTTTAACAGCAACTCTTAGCTTCTACTCCGCTTTGTACTCATGGCATTGTTTTTCTCTTCCTGATTTCTCCCCACCCTGAGGACAGGTCTAGTGAGTTGAAGACAGAAAGGTAGCCACTCCATTGGACAACATGCAGTTCACTGGTAATTTTGATAGGGCTAGTTGGGTAGAGGAGTGAATTTGGAAACTGAGTGAAAGTGGGTTCAGTAGTGAGTGGGACATGAGGTTGTGCACTACTCATTGGAAAATTTTGTCAAGAAGAGAAAAAGGATGGTAGGTAGCAGCAAATGTCAGTTCAAGGTGGGGATGAAAGAGTATATAAGGATAGCAGATCCTTCAACATTTGTATTCTGAGAATGGTCTTATTGAGTCAGGGGAGTGTTAAATGCAGCATAAGGGTTTTTAAAGAAATCTTTGGGAAGAATTTGCCTTTGGTAGGAGGGAGGAATTCCTTGGTAAGGAAGGGAGAAGAAGACAATCTGGCAGATGGAAGGACCTTTACTGATTCGGTGGTGGGAAGATGAAGGAATTCGAATCTGGTGGTTTCTAGTTTTTCAATGAAGTGTGAGATCGAGTTAAATGATATAAGGCAGGGAGGGAAACTTACTTAGGTTTGGGAGAAAGAAGGCAGTAGTAAATTGTCTTGGGGTCTTGGAAGCAAGTTTATTAGGGAATGTTGTGTGGTTGCCAGCAGTTGGACATTTGAGGTCTGAAGTTAAATATTTAAAGTAAAATTAGTCTGTCTGTTGAATGATTTTCTCCAGCTGTATTCATGCACAGCTGCTCAGGTCCAGAGAAGGCAAGTAATTGAGCTGATCTGTGCTTGGGTTTTGCCAGGAGTGAGAGGGAAGCAAGGCAGATGAGATTGTTTGTAATGATTATAATGATGGACCTTGGACTCAAATTTAGACAGATTCATCAGAAAGATTTTAAAATCTCAGTCATGCAAGTATACTTCCATATTAAGAACTCAGGCTTAAAATCAGACCATCTGGGTTCAAATTCCATTTCTACTACTTACCATGAGACCTTGAGCAAGTTCTCTAAATGCTCTCTGCCCTACTTCCTTCATTTGTAAATGGAGATACTATTGGCACCTAATTCATAGAATTTTTATTGAGTTAACACAAAGAAAGAGTTCGGAAGAACACCTGGAACAGGCTGGACACTCAAATAATAGGCTATTATTGTAATTAATGTCATGCGTCCCGACCTAGTGTGTCATCTTTGACTATGCACAGCCAAGAAGAACTATTTCTCTTTCTGTGATTATCTGAACAATATGGGTTGTTCTTTTTCTTACATTTGTATTTTTAATTAACTGACTCACCTTTAATTTTTTTCTCTTGTATGTCTTTAAAATTGCAACTTAAATGAAATGACACATGGCAAAACTCACAAAATCCAGTTTAAAGCATAAAATTGAATAGATAAGTAACACATAAAGGTGTTTGGCTAAGCGTCAGTTTTGGGGTAAGCAGGATGTCTTCTCGTCATCTTTTAAGGTTTTATGGAAGAAATGAGGCCACTCTAATTAGGACAAATGGGTTTTAAAAAGTGTCTTCCCCAGACTAGTCTATTGCCCAGAAATCAGTATCTTATCAGTCTATCAAAATTACATGTGTTTTGCCGTTAGTTCATTGTCTCCCATATTGGACCATGTCGTTTCACAGCATTTTTGTGTTCTTTTCATTGGTGTACAATCTCATATGTGTTTTACTTTCTGTGGCTCATCAGAACACGTTATGAATAATAATGGGTGTAAACATATATCACTTATTAACCTTACTGGTTTACTGTCTCCTCAAAGTCCATAAAATACAGAGAGCACATGTTATCGTAGCTGTGACACTTTCAGAGGGAAGGGGTACTCTTTTAAAAAGTCTACAGGATAGCAAGTACAAACTAGAACTGACCAGGGCATTAAAGGATGATTTTAAAAACCAGGTAATGGAGATCTAATACACGGCACAGTGATTACAGACAATATTATTGCTTTAATATTCAAGTTTTAAACTTCAAAGTTTCTAGGAAACTGGATTTTAAATATTGTCACCACACAAAAGAAACGATAATTATGGATAGAGGTGTTAGCTAACACAACTGTGGTAATCCTACTGCAGTGTATACGTGTATCGGACCAACATGTTGTACACCTGAAACTTATACAGTGTTATATCACAGTTAAAAAAAAAAAAACAACAATCTAAATAAATAAATAATGGGTAAAATCTTGACTCTCATACAAATATGAAAAGAGCATGTGTCAAAGATTTCACTTATCTCACTAATAAGGGAATGGGGAGAAGTTATAACAGGTTCCAAGGGGAATACTAAGAACTGCATCCTTAGTCAAACAAGGGATGCTAAAATGAGTGTACCAATAGGTGCAAAGCTGACAAACTGGTCAATATCCACAGGACAATAATCAGTTGCATCCCAGTGGACACAATTTGCATTTCTATGGACAAGAGCATTTGCACTGCTATCATTTTCTTCAGTTTGCAGAGTTTAAAATAGTTCAGGGACAATTTAAGCTTCATAGGACACCCACTGATTTTTTTGGCCCCATCAGAGGCCTTCCCAGTTTTTCCCCACACAAGCAATCCTGGCATGGCTCGGCACCCAGGTGACACGTCACACGTTCTCTAGCACGTGCTTCATGTGATTTTGGACTTACCTGTTCACTGCTGCTTTGTTAGATTTGTTTACAGTTTATCAAGCTGTACGATGTTAGGTTCTACTCCTCTTTCAGATTTGAAGTTGGCCAGAATCGAAACTGTTGTTGTTTTGGAGGCAAAATATGCTACTTTCATTCTGTTTTGGTTGCCTACTCTGGGAGGACTTGGAAGCATTCGGGCTGGATAAGCTGAGCGATCTGCAGCTGTTCAAATACTTAGAGCCTTTGGGTTGATTGTGGATTTTGCTTTAAAACCCTCCCCCCACTGAAAAAAAAAAAGAAAGAAAGAAAAAGAAAATCCAACAGCCAACTGCATCTACTACTTTTTTTTTTTTAACTGTTGTTTGGTAAGCTGCAGTTATACTCTTGTAACCAGAGGCTGTGTTTATTTTCAGCGTTGGCAGTTCTGCCTAATGAATCAACTGGTACTGAATTCACAAAGGGAGATGCCGTTTCCCTCCCTCCATCTGTTTGCCAAATGTGTGTGTTCCCTCAGCTCCTAGTAGTGGTTTCACTAAGAAGAGCCATTAGCAAGCAAGTCTTCTCATTGAATTCTCAGCCGCTGCCACGCTGCCTGATGGTATTTTCCCTTCCTGGTTCCGTAGGAGCTGTTTGCCAAAGCTCCACGTTTGTGATTCTAGAGAAAGAGTACTTACATTTGTTAAGTATGAAGTTTGGCTCTGCGTTATTCAGAGCTTTCGTTTGGTTATTGAGCTTTGATTTGGTCTTTCACGATGAGATATCTGCCTCTGGACAGTAGGGTTGCCATGGGGATTTAAATTACTCAGTAGAGACAGGGGTTATGGGAATACTGCTAGGCTGGCTAACCCTGGAAGCTCCTGATGACTTGTTTTTGAATTACACTCTATTTCCAGCAAATCCTTCTTTAGTTCTTGTTCGTGGTAAGAAGGAAGTTATTCTATCAACAAAATTTGGAGGTAGAAGTGTCTTTATTTTTTGTTTTTTACTTTTATTCATGCATTAGAAGCTCTTTAGGTTACTTAGGTTAAGTTACTTCTTATACATGAATGTGCATATCAACTACATGAGGGATTTTGTTAGGATGAAAATTCTAGTTCAACAGAAGGAATGGGGGTCTGAGATTTTGATCAGGAAACTTTTTCTTTTTTTCTTTTTTTTTTTTTAATATATGGTCTGAGATTTTGTATGGCTCTCAAGCTGTGGGCCACACTGTGAACAGTAAAATTTATAGGTCAGACAGCTTCGGTACTCTCTCCGTGGTCTTTGGAGCAACTTAGAGAGTAAGATGGTGGAATGTTTTGCTTGGTGCTCAGTAGCAGAATACAAAGTAGAAACATTCCACCTCTGCTTTGGTATCAAGTACCAGGTAGGGGAACTAGCCAACTTTCCAGCTCTTGCTAAGATAGACCTTCACATTTTAGGTATTTTATTTTGTGTGAGTTTTTGGAATTCCCAGGACACTTTACATACCCAGTTCCATATCTACACTTTAAATGGCCTCAAAGCAAATTCTGAGTTCTCGGGGGTTCTGTTTATGCATGTGTAACAGTGATTATGTCCTTTTCCTAGTGACATATCCCACTTTTTGATATATTACATAGATTAAAAAAATAATCTCTCTTCAGTTTCATTGTATGAATATTTTAATACCACTCTCTCTTGTGTACTGGGCCGTTTCACTTAGCTTACTAAACAGTTTGGTAAGAACTGAGTGTTGTCTAAGAAGTCTTTGGAGTACTATTAAACGTTATTACTCTATTCTGACCTAGAAAAGGGACAGTAAACTATCTTTAAATATAAGGACACTGAAGTTAAGAGCTGTTCACCTCTCTCTCTCTCACACACACACATACACAAAGAAAGAACCTAATTATGTGGACCTAGTCTACCCTCATCTTATTCCCAAAAGACATCTAATCTGTGAATTAGTTTTGGAATTTACAGAAAGAGGAAAACTATAAAACTTTCTTCTAAAGTGAAGACAAAGCATCATGAGAAAAACTGTTCAATGCCTATAAGAAAAATACTGGTTAGCTGATGGAGGCTGATGGCTGAGAGAGGAGAAAGAAGTCACACTGGCAAGAGAGATTCACACATTAGGGGCGTAGAGAATCCAGATATACATGAAGAGCGTGCTGTTAGGTTTCCTTTCTTAGGTTTCCTTTCAGAGGGTCTGTGAATTACACTGACAAAAGACAGATTAGCAAGAGAAGAGCATTTGTTTATGCCTGCTGTGCATGTACAGTGATGTGTAACTCAAAAGGATGGTTGGAATTTGGGGCTTATATACCCAGCTTTAGCAGTGGAAGGAAATTGGGGAGAAAGGCTCCTTTGTGAGGAACCAATAGGTTTCTTTAGGAGAGATAAATGGGCTTTTGCGGGGGGGCGATAAGAAAGTTTGTGATGATGTTTGCTTATGCAGGTGCAGGTGGTTTTTCTGTCTTCTTCATAGCCGTGAAACTCCCCCAGAGAGAGGATTTATGGTAGCCCTCTTTCCCAGAAGTTGCTGCGTTTAGTCTGATAAAGGAAGCTCCGAAAAGGCTCCTTTCTGTATCTGTTCAATCTCAGATGTCTTTAGCTTAAAATGATCTTTATGTCAACTCTAGGGTTCTGAGTGAATCCCCACAGGGGAAAAGGGCTAATTTACACCAAGGAAGGAGAGACTCAAGGTTAAAGAGGAGGGCGCCTCACTTGATTGTGAGGTGAACATGTTATTCAGAGTTAAACACTTCATTTCTCTGTTCTTTGGAAATTTGATTAGGACTTCTAAAGTTTAGCAACTCTTTACAGCACTTCTGCTCTCCTAGGATTTATTCTGAATGAGGATCTATATCTGCCTAACACAAGTAGAATTATTCTGGAAACTGCATTGATTCAGGTGGCTACATCAAGCCTGTGGCCCCAGGGTCACACACTTCATATCTAGGTTTAATTTTTAGTTGTAATTCTTTTCAAAATAGATAAAACAAAATTCTTTACTCATATTTTTACAACGTCACTGCTCACATAAAAATATCTTATTGTTTCAAATGGTAAGTAATAATTGGACATTGGGTTTCAGAATGAGCCGTCATGGGGATAATTTTGCATAATTTTGAAAACTTAGAATAAAAATTCTATTTGCATATGTTCTATGGGACATACATTATTTTTTTTTATCCCCAGCCATCAAACACAGACAACCTGTTGGGATCATCCTAAAATGACTGAACTCTTCCAGTCCCTTGGTGAGTGCTATTTTGTTTAATTAGCCAAAACAACCGATAGTTGTATATTCTTAAAAGGGAAGTAACCACCAGTTTTTCTTACACAGCATGGTTTGTTTAAAGGATTGTTTCACTGACACAGAAAAACAGTTGAATTTCTGAGGGAGATGCAGGAAACAGTTTTTTACCATTCTTGAGGGAACACGTGGTTTGAAGTAGCATGAGGTTGATTTTAAAAGGAAGAGCACAGCCTCCCTCCTATTGAGTCATCTTAAACTTCAGCTTTGTTTGAAAACAAAAACAATAACAGCACAGCCACCTTGAATTCACCCTTTAAGTTTCCTTTTAACTCACATTTAATGTAGTTAATCGTACTAAATTAGCTTGCCTACTTGCATTTTGCCAAAGTAGTCATGAAAAGCTAAAATCATTTTAATATAAAAATGTAAGAAGGGGCGCCTGGGTGGCTCAGTCTGTTGAGCAGCCAACTACAGCTCAGGTCATGATCTCAAGGTTCCTGGGTTCAAGCCCTGCGTCGGGCTCTGTGCTGACAGCTCAGAGCCTGGATCCTGCTTTGGATTCTGTGTCTCCTCCTCTCTCTGCCCCTCCCATGCTCATGCTCTGTCTCTCAATAATAAATAAAAACGTTAAAAAAAATTTTTTTTTAATGTAAGAAGGGGTGCCTGGGTGGCTCAGTATGTTGAGCATCCAACTTCAGCTCAGGTCATGATCTCAAAGTTTGTGGATTTGAGCACATGTCGGGCTCTGTACTGACAGCTCAGAGCCTGGAGCCCGCTTCAGATTCTGTGTCTCCCTCTCTCTCTGTCCCTCCCCACCTCATGCTCTGTGTCTCTCTCTTTCTGAAAACTAAATAAAACATCAAAAAAGTAAATTAAAAAATGTAAGGAAACACATGAGATGAGAATCCTGATCTTGTAGATTTCTAGTAGAATATGATGTTGAACTGATTCTCTAGCCTGCTTTCTTTGAAAGAGTTTTCTTTTTGGGTAGGTGAGGCAGTGCTGGAGAGGGAAAATGAGGCCCTAAGGCTCTCACACCAACTCATTTCAACATGGGGAGCACCCTTTTTTATTTCTTTAGTTTCATTTCTTTAGGTTTCTCTCATGAGCTTTCATTTGGATGAGTGAGAGCAGCTACAAAGGTTGAACAAAAGAGAGAAAAGCCGTGGGTTTCTTTCCTTTGTAAAGTGAGGGTACAAACTTTGATGATTTCTGAGTTTTCTTCCAGTTCTGCTAGTTTCTAATACAGATACTGTGTCTTTAGAAGACAGAAAGAAATTACAATACCTTTTCTTTTTTAATTTTTTAAATCAATGTTTATTTTTGAGAGAGAGAGAGAGAGAGAGAGAGAGAGAGAGAGAGCGAGCATGAGCAGAGGAGGGGCAGAGAGACAGAGGGAGACACAGAATCCAAAGCAGGCTCCAGACTCCGAGCTATCAGCACAGAGCCCAATGTGGGGCTTGAACTCACAAACTGCAAGATCATGACCCGACCTGAAGTCAGATGTTGAGCCACCCAGGCACCCCTACAATATCTTTTTTTAACTTGATACCAAATCTTTAAGTTTTTTTTTAATTGAAATATAATTGACAAATAACATGATATTAGTTACTGGTATACAATATATTGGTTCAATATTTGTATTGTGAAGCTGTTACTACAGTAAGTCTAATTAACATCCATCACCTCACATCATTACATTTTTTATTCTTGTGATAACTCTTAAGATCTCCTCTTTTAGCAACTTTCAAATATACAATACAGTATTATTAACTATAGTTAACCTCTTGTTTCGAAAGATTTGAATATGGACTATAAGATAATTTTAACCATATCTATAAAAGGGTAGAAGAAGCAGATAGATCCGGATGGAAGAAATAAGACTAGCTCTATGAGTAGTGAGAGGGACAGCCTTATTGACAGAAAACTGATTGTCCTTGAGGAAGGTGCCTCTGGAGGAGAATCCCTCCCAGCAGTAGAGAAGGAAGGGCCCTGAGCCTACGGTGTGATGGATTTAAGCCTTCAAAAGTTAACAGGCCATGTTTTGTTTTCCTCATTTCCCTCCTTTTGCTATTGGATAATGCTTTCTTGAAAGCCGTGTAGCACTACTTTGGAATGTCTCTCACTATGGTGCTAATGAACATTTAATTATTCTCTTAAATAAATGCTGTGGATTTTGAGAGAAGAGTTTTTAATGAGAACAGACATAATACTTTTTCCTCATCTGAAGTAAACAAATACGTTCTTGCCATTCAATGTAAGTTAACTAATAAGCATGCTTTTGAATGTGTTCTCTTTCCCATTTCAGCTGACCTGAATAATGTACGTTTCTCTGCCTACCGTACAGCCATCAAAATCCGAAGACTACAAAAAGCTCTATGTTGTGAGTTATTCTACCAAAGTTAATCACTCGGAACTTTGGATTGCATTTGTTGTTTTTTGTGGGTTTTTTGTTTTTGGTTTTTTTTTTTGTTTTGAGACAGAGATAAATGAAGATGGGGATGTGTTTGGAGAGTAAATCTGATATTCAGTGTATCACACTCAAGGAATTGGCTCTGTTTCTGTAAATGCTCTACTATTTGCCCCATCAGCATGCATGCACTAGTAAAACAAATGAACATATGCCATTCTCAGTTGGAGAACAAAATTAGCCAAAATACAGGAGTAACATAAAAAGCTTTTTCAAAAATTATGCTGCCACCCAATTTAAAAGGATTAAATCAACAAATCAAAGTAGTAGATCATTGCCTTCTTAGTACTTTGTATTCATTTGGAAGTATAGGATTCAAGGGGTGCCTGGGGGCTTAGTTGGTTAAACATCCAACTCTTGATTTAGGCTAAGGTCATGACACCACTGTTTGAGAGTTTAAGCCCTGCATCAGGCTCTGCGCTGACAGTGCAAAGCCTGCTTGGGATTCTTTCTCTTTCCCTCTCTGCCCCTCCCCCACTCGTGCACGCATGCTCTCTCTCTCTCTCTCTCTCTCTCTCTCTTTCTCTCTTTCTGTGTCTCTCTCAAAAAGTAAACTAAAAAATAAAAAATTAAAACAGTGTTTCTTCTGCAAGTATAGGATTTTAAACAGTTTGATTCAATGCAATCACATAATATAGAAATACTAAAAAATAACATTCTTGATCCAAATTTGAACTGGCACCTAGAAAATTAGATAAAAGTCTCTCTTTAAATATGTCTTGAGACAATTAGTATTAGCAACATGAACTTTTCCTGCAGGGAGTTTGTTCAGAGTAATATTCTGTGATAGCCATTTTACTAAAGGGTTATTCCTACCCCCAACATACCCAAACAACCTAAATTTAAATAGAAATATGAGTACTTGTAATAATAAAGTATAGATTTAATCTATCTAAATTCTCTTTGTGGTTGTAGTTTTGATGATTGAGTTTATTTAAAGAACATGTAGGGCGCCTGGGTGGCTCAGTTGGTTAAGGGTCCGACTTCGGCTCAGGTCATGATCTCGCAGTTTGTGAGTTCAAGCCCCACGTCGGGCTCTGTGCTGACAGCTCAGAGCCTGGAGCCTGCATTGGATTCTATGTCTCCCTCTCTCTCTGCCCCTCCCCTGCTCATGCTCTGTCTCTCTCTGTCTCAAAATAACAAAACATTAAAGAACGTGTAGACCTTGTCAGATAGTTAATATGAGAAGTGACCTTTGTCTATATTTTTAAGGCAGAGTAATTTGAATAATTCCAAATATTTTTGTTTGCTACTTTTTGTTAATAATTGTTTTCTGTCTAGGCAGTTCAGTGAAGCTTTGAATATTACTCTTTGCAAAATGATATATGAAAGTTAAAAACTCTTTAAAAGTCAGTAGAAATTAGAATTACAGTTTGAGCTGGTAACATGAGGAGAGGTGAGGAAAGAGAAGTATAGAATCATTCAGAAAAAAAGAACACAAAAAAACCCCCACAGCAATGCAAAGCTTTAAAGTAGGGAAAACTTGGGCACCTGGGTGCCTCAGTCAGTTAAGCATCTGACTTTCAATTTGGCTCAGGTCACGATCTCACGGTTTGCGAGATAGAGCCCTGAGTTGAGCGCCATGCTGACAACATGGAGCCTATTTGGGATTTTCTCTCTCTCTCTCTCTCTCTCTCTCTCTCTGCCCCTCCCTGTGCAAATTCTCTCTCTCAAAATAAATAAACTTTAAAAACTTAAATAAATAAAATAAGGAAAACTTAAGTGATGTGTGGAAGAGAAGTCTCAAGGGCTAAAAACACACCTCCAGATTCATGGATGAAAGAAAACCCGAGGTGATTTTGATGCCCATAATCCACAGAGCCCCAGATAACAGAAGCAAGTGGTGCAGAATCACCAGTACAAAAAAAGCAAAGCCAACACACCCTGGCCAGTGATCTGTATGTTGAGCCAGAGGGGAATAGGAAGTGAATTAGGAACACACAGAAGGGACGTTCAGTGATCTCAGTGAGTCCATGGTGACAGCAGTTTTGAAAGGGGCTCAGCTGCATGCCCAGTATCCAGCTGACGGATCTGGAAGGTCTTCTCAGGCCTGATGAGCTATAAAATGAGGACAAATGACTCAGGGGGCAAAATCTCCGTTGACCAAAGACTGCTTTTTGTCATGATGAACGTGGTCCGAGTTTTCAGTAGTACTTCTGGCTGGATAAACGTACCAGCACATTTGGTGTTTTCCTCTGTTGGTTCTTTTGAATTCTCAGGAAAAAACTCCCTCCTACAGTTCATTCCTTCAAATCTGAGAAGAGCAGAAGAGGAATACCTCCTGCTTCTAAACTACATGACATTTAGAAATGTGCACTTAGAAAAGTGCCAGATTGCGTTGGATTATAAATATTCGAGCCGATGTGTTTGGAGCCACCTGGCCTCACTTTCCCCACTGCCTCTGCCCCCACTGCTCTCCAGCCCGGGGCCTTTACACCACTTGTCAGCTCACCTGTTTATGATTAATCTGTTCCTCCTTCTCCTGTCCTTTCTGTTCACTTGAAATGCCTTGACCCTTCCTCTGCAGTGGTCTGCAACCCTTTATTCCTCCAGACACTGTTAAAAATTTACTTCTTTTGGAAACGTTTACAAGCTAATCCCACCTGCCTCCAATTTCTCCAGAACTTTATGATTGCCTATAAGGACTGTTTCTCACCTAAGCACCATATGCTTGCCTTTGTGTAAGAGATAATGTTAAGAGGATTGTCCCGCCCCTGCTGTCTATGGCTTCAGGTCAGGGGTCCTCCCATTTTGTGTAAACCCCCACCCAGCATAAGGACCTAATGTAGAGGGCGTGCTGTCACTGCTCGGTCACTGTTCATTCATTTGTTGGGCTCCACAAATGTGTAGGAGCTAAGACCATGTAAAGAGACTTGGTTCCCACACTCGAGGAACCTACATTCAGAGATAGCATGTTACACATGGATACACGCTTTCAGCAGATTCTTGTTGCCCTCAGAATGGAATGGTCTTTACCTTGGCCTGTTATTCTGTCCCCTCCGTTCACTATGCACCACAGAAGACTCCTGCCATCAGCTCTAGTGGTTGACTGGAATGGCCAGCCCTGTATTCTGTTCTTCCTGCCTGGAGACCCCTTGTCTTAGCTCTCACTGTTATTCTTGTCCCACGTCAGGTACCTTCTCTTCCTTTGGCTTCCAGCCTATTGCCTATCTTTAATGGGGCTTTCAATGATTATTTCATTCTAAAGTAGGTCGCTCCTGATATTCTGTTGCTTAGATTCAGTTCTTTCCTTGTGTGGCACTTGTCATAATTCTTGATATTCTATTTATTAACTTACTTACTGCCTGTCTCTCTAAATGAGCTAAGTTTTCATGTGAGGGATGAGTCTGTTTTCTTCTCCACCTCCAGCCTCATTCAACTTCTGGCACAGAGCAGTCTCCTAGGATATACAGAGTGAATGATTTGAGTATAAAAGTTACAGGAGTAGGGGTGCCTGGGTGGCCCAGTTGATTAGGCGTCTGACTCTTGATTTGGGCTCAGGTCATGATCTCATGGTTCATGGGATTGAGCCCCAAGTCAGGCTCTGCGCTGACACCGTGGAACCCGCTTGGGGTTCTCTCTCTCTCCCTCTCTCTCTGCTCCTCCCCACGCATGTGCTGTTTCTCTCTCTCAAATAAATAAACTTTTAAAAATAATAAAAATATAAGAGTTACAAGAGTACACCAGAAAGCTGGTGTAAGAGGATTTATGGCAGCACTTCTTACTGTTAAAATTTGTTTAATTTTGGCATATTCCTAAATGTGATACGATATTGCAGCAAACATCAGCAATCTGATGACCCGTGGGACTGTAAAGTTGAATGAACAAAAACAAGTGGAGAAGAATATAGTACAGTTTGATTCTATTTATTTATAGTTCGAAATAATGAAAAAATAAATGCTGCATGATTTGGGGTTACATATACTTTTGAAAACTGAAAGCAAAATGCAAAGATTAGCTGTTCTCCCTGTGATCACGAGGGGAGGCAATTAAGGACATTTCCCAAGGCATTTTCAAGATACCAGTAACAGTCTCTTTCTTTAGCTGTGTAACGGATTAACGGGGATTGGTTCTACTATTCTTCTTTAGGCCAAACATGTGTATTATACATACTCTTTTGTATTCCTAGTTAAATTTTTTTTGTAATAGGCAGTAACAGAGAAGCCAAAGGAAAGTGGTGTCAGAAGAGGGAGAGATACCCTTTGTCATGATGAACAAGGCAGGCTTCCTTGACTAGCAAGCATATAAGCCAGGCCTTAGAAGCCACACAGGATTTAGGCACATGGCTATTTATCAGGGGTAGAGAGGAAGGGACTTATATGCATAAGCATCAAAGGTGTGGATGGAGTTTAGGGAACATAATGGAGTCTAAATGGAATAGGTTATGAGCTATCCATTCAGTATTTGGAAATGTCCTTAAAGTCAGTTTGGGCCCACATGGAAGGTCACTTTTTTTCATGAAACCTTTTCTGATTCCTTTGGTTGTTTGTTCCTCATGTTTTCAAAATGTTACATTTAATGTTTGTTTTTTATAGAGTAGGGTGCTGTCAGACCGTTTTCTGTTTTGTGGGACCTGGGAGATAGGCCCAGATTAGATAACATCTAAGGCAGAAGGAAGGATCAAGTGAACAGGGACAAGTACATAGTTCAGGCAAAAGATCATGGGTGCTGAACCAGCAGGTGGTGGTAGCAGGAGAGAAGAGGGAGAAGAGGGATTTGTAAGGAGGAGGGAAAACTAATGACTGGGGGGATTTGCTAGTTGATAACTGGCAGAGGGTGAAAGGGAGAGGGTGTCAGGGCATTTCAGGGTTTGCAGAGTCATGGTCTCTAGAAGGTACTGACACCATTACTGGATTTCAGTGTAACAGGAACTCAAGACCTTTATTTGCAACATACTGAGATGGAGGTCCCCGAAAGAGAATAGTATAGCTCTAATTGGGAGCAGAACAGCGGGTGTGTGGGTCAGAAGTTTAGGTAGGAGATCAGGATGGAAACCAGAGTGTGGAGCCATCCAGAGAGAAGGCAGTAACTGAAGTAATGAAAAGTAAGTGAGGGTATCAGGGTTACAGAGTGAAGCAGCAGATACAAGTCCTTGAGTGCCACCTGTCCTTCTGAGATATCTGAGGAAGAGAGGGTAGGAGAGGTGCAAAGAAGGAATGGTCAGGTGCCTGGGTGACTCAGACAGTTAAGCATCTGAGTCTTGGTTTCAGCTCAGGTCATGATCTCATGTTAATCAGTTCAAACCGTGCATCAGGCTCTGCGCTTGGGATTCTCTGTCTCTCTCTCATGTTCTGTCTCTCTCTTTCTCTCTGTCCCTGCCCCTTCCCTGCTTGTGCATGCTCTCTCTCTCTCAGAATAAATAAATAAACTTAAAAAGAAAGAAGGAATGGTCAAAGATTCCAAGAACACGGGAAGAGTTACGGAAGCCCAAGGTCAGGTGCTGAACTGTGTGTTTTTGCAGAACAGGAGAAGTATGATCCATTTCCATTCGATCCCCTGTGCCTCATATGGGAGATTACAAAAAAAAAAAAGGCTGAAAGTTGGTTAGAAAATGATTCTGCTGTTTGTTTTATTTGCCACATGACTGAGCTGTCATTTGTCTCCCTTGGAAAAGAGAAAATCATAATTTTGTGCGATTTAAATGTAGTCAGTTTTTTAAAGGAACCTAAGTGTGACACATTTCAGGAAGATGTATGGCCTGGCTTAGGCACTAAGGCAAAGTGTCAAAGTAAATCACTAAAAATTGAAGACATGATAGTCTGTGGGATGTGGCACATTACTGTCACAGCTACAAAGTGTGTTACAAAGGAGGCTTTTCCAGAAGAAATGCAAAGGCAGCACGATCCAGGAAGTGGTCTTTTGGAATTCGGTCTAGTGTCACTTTATTGCCATGTGTGGATACAATAGCAGTGCTGAGTTGCTGGCATAATTAGTGTTGGAATTGAGGAAACTCAGAGCACTTTGGCAGTGTTTGAATATATTTATTTGTATCTGTGTGAAATTATAGTTCTGTAGCTGCCGTCATTCAGCACTTCTCTTTGTCAGATACTATGAAGAATGAATTTGAATTTTGCTCCTGCCCTCTGGAAGTTTATAATTGAGAATAGTGTATATTGCCAAAAAGTGGGATGAAAATGATATTGAAGATTCTAGATGGTTCTTAGTCTTCTTTCTGATACTGTCTCTCACTAACTCATGTAAAGCTTACATAAGCTATTTTTATAATTAGTTGACATTTTACCAATAATATATTTGACATCGGAAACAAATGGATTGACCTACTATCCAGACTTGTGAGTTTTATATTTGTTCTTTCTATCTCTCTTTTTTTTATAAAGTTTTCCCTGTTGAGTTGTTTTAGAAATCATTTTAATCTGTCTAGTTCTAAAGCAGTTCCTTTCCATTGTAGATAACCTGAAAAAAATAAATCATTCTATGTAGTGTTTAGGCAGCTAGAGTGGACACATTTCATGTCTTTAAAAACTCAAAATTAGTAGTTATCCAATGGTTAAAAATAGATAAATACGAAGGAAGCTATTCATTCATTTTATTTAACTGTCAAAATATGTCATTGTATTTTTTAAAGTAGTAGTTTTGTGTCAGGCAAAGAGGAAATAGATGGTTATGTTAAAAAGTTTCCCTAAGCTGATTTCTTTTAATATTAAGAAGTTCAATATGGAGATAGGGAAAACATTCTTAAAGCCGGAATTTCAGTGAGCAGTCCTTAAATTCATGTGGATTCTGTAATTTTCCAAACCCATTTCTTCAGATTTAGAAGTCATTTCTGTACTCAATAAATGTACAGGTACATGGTAATTTGATAATCTCCTGTTTCCCTGTTCCCGGTTAGCTAATGGCATGACTAGAAGTTGATTAAAAAGAAAGATTAGGTAAGTTTTCTTCTTTTTGGTCGAAAACTCTTCCTCCTGGCCTGTGAGCGTCTCCCGTAGGGCACACGTGCCAGCCCTTCAAGTGCCACATATCTGCCACACCATAACCACGTGCCACCCACGTGTAAGCCACTTACCATCCACACTGCTGTTGTCATTTTAGAGCCCCACCCCCCCCAGACTTCCTTGAATTCTTGTCTTTTCCCAAGAAGTTCTGTCTTCCTGGAATTCTTTCCTTGCTTTACATGGTCTCTTGCATCTTATCCTTTAAGGCCCATTTCAAATCCCCACCTCCCAGGGGAGCATTTTCCAGGCTCCTACTCCCTTATGGTAGTAGCTCTCATAGAAATCTATGTATTCTTCGCCTATTGTATTTTCACTCCTTAGTAGTATGCTTACTCTCCTTCTCTGACTGGCCATCTTTGAGAGCAGGGTCTCCAGCTTGTTCTTCTGTGCCCTGCTCTAGCCTGCTCTACCCTGCTCTAGCACCGGCCAGTCCCACCATAGATGTTCTGCACGTGAAATGTAGAAGTGGGAGCAAATACATGGGGACCCATGGATGTGGGCCTGTACTGTGGACCTCTTCAAATCTCATGTAGCTACAGTGGCCTATATGCCAAAGCATCAAAGGAAGCAAACCAGGTTAGGATCAGATTGGGAGGGCATCCTAGATCAGGTTTGATTCAGCAGGAAGTAGAGAACAACTTCTTTAACTGACCATTTTCAGTGAATTTTGTATCCATGATGTGTATGTTGAAAAACAGAATGAGGGGCGCCTGGGTGGCGCAGTCGGTTAAGCGTCCGACTTCAGCCAGGTCACGATCTCGCGGTCCGTGAGTTCGAGCCCCGCGTCGGGCTCTGGGCTGATGACTCAGAACCTGGAGCCTGTTTCCGATTCTGTGTCTCCCTCTCTCTCTGTCCCTCCCCCGTTCATGCTCTGTCTCTCTGTCCCAAAAAATAAATAAAAACGTTGAAAAAAAAAATTTAAAAAAAAAAAAAAGAAAAACAGAATGATTAGTTTGGGAGTGATATAAACAATGACTGGGAGGGGGTGAGCAGGTTGGTCTCAGGAGTTAGAAGAGCAGTGTCATATTTTAGATGTTCTACTATTTGGACTAGATTTATTTATGCCTTCCTATATTTATTATTTTTTTAATTTTTTTAACGTTTATTTACTTTTGACAGAGAGAGAGAGAGAGAGAGAGAGCGAGAGAGAGCGAGCATGAGTGGGGGAGGGGCAGAGGGAGAGGAAGACACAGAATCTGAAGTAGGCTCCAGGCTCCGAACTGTCAGCACAGAGCCCAACGCGGGGCTCAAACTCACAGCGTGCGAGATCGTGACCTGAGCCGAAGTTGGGCACTCAACCTACTGAGCCACCCAGACACCCCAGTGCCTTCCTATATTTAAAAGTAGAAAGAGCCTTAAGAGAAAAGAAAAGTCACAAAAGGAAAGTAGGAAGAATTGATATTCCAAAGAGCAAAAAAATGGGATCAGATTGAAAAGTAACAAAGTTTAGATACAAAAGCATGAAAATAAGAGATGCAGATAAAAGAAGAGTTTAGAAATATAAGAATATCAATGTTATTTATTTCTTTAAAAATTGAGATTAGCTTGAAAGAGTTGATTCTTAAACTGAAGAAGCTAAATACTTAAGATTAGAAATGTTTTTGTTCTAATGTTGTTAGGTTGTATAATGTAATGACTGTGCGTATTCCTTTTTCTCATCTGATTAGTGGATCTCTTAGAGTTGAATACAACAAATGAAGTTTTCAAACAGCACAAACTGAACCAGAATGATCAGCTTCTTAGTGTTCCAGACGTCATCAACTGTCTGACAACAACTTATGATGGCCTTGAACAAATGCATAAGGATCTGGTCAATGTTCCTCTCTGTGTGGATATGTGTCTAAACTGGTTGCTCAACGTATATGACACGTAAGTTGGCCTTTTTTCTCTTTAAAATATAATCGTCAAATGAAATGTGTTGATAATGCAAAATGTGTAAATTTTGAAGTGAATTTTTTGAAAAGGTACTTCCAAAGTACTTCTCTTAGTGGAAATATACATGTTAATTGTTGTACAAGAATAACTTTCCGGGGCGCCTGGGTGGCTCAGTCGGTTGAGCGTCCGACTTCAGCTCAGGTCACGATCTCACGGTTCAGGAGTTCGAGCCCCGCGTCAGGCTCTGGGCTGTTGGCTCAGAGCCTGGAGCCTGCTTCCGATTCTGTGTCTCCCTCTCTCTCTGCCCCTCCCCCATTCATTCTCTGTCTCTCTCTGTCTCAAAAATAAATAAACATTAAAAAAAAATCAAAAAAAAAAAGAATAACTTTCCAAAATTTGAGCTCTTAACCAACAGTATAACGAAAAAGAATGTCCACCCATTATTTCAAGATTTTGTTTCAGTTTGTAAATGGTGTCAACTTTGTCGTATCATATTTGCTAGGGGAAACCTAATATAAATAAGTCCTATTTTCTTCTTCCAGAATGTCTTTTGGTGTGTCTTTTTTTGAAAGATAAAAATTTATATTTGTTATGAGTTAAAATAATTGACTGGCTCATAAGAATCCACTCTGCAATTTTTGTATGACAACCTAAGAGCAATTTGAATGGCAATTAAAGGGATTTGATTTCTCTTTTGGTATTAGCTTTATTTATTGCAATAGGGGTGATGTGTTTGTATGGTATTTTAAGTAATTTATGCTATAGGACACTCTGATATCTGTAATTTAATTAGATACTCACTGTTACATAAAGAGCACTCTCAACTTCCAGCATAACTCATTCGCCATTAATTTGGCTTTTTTTTAATGTGACAGTGCATTTGTGAAATAATCAATTCTAGAAAGACCTGCTGTGGGCTGACATTTCTGAAACATTAGGAATTATTCATTCTTCTGGTAGGGGGTTAAAGTATGCAAAGATGAAATAAGAAAATGAGAACTGTTGTTTTTCTCTCAGACCCTAAAAGTTATTTTCCATTAATTAGCTGCATAAAAATTTGTGTTTCTCATCCTCTTATTTGATTTAGAGAGGAAGAAGATAGATGATAGTTTATAAATCCACACGTTTAGCAGCTGATTGATTCTGTATAAGAAGTAAATGGTGACAACAATAGCTTTAGGGATGATTTGATTAAAAATTTGTTTATCCTTTTGTTTGGAAAACTTTTTCCTCTTTCAATATTCATAAATATAACAACAAAGTGTTTTTTTTTTATAAAAAAATAAATAGCTTTTGTGTACTTTAAGACTCTTAAGAAACTCACCAAAGAACAGATAGATAGCATGAATCTCAGTTATAATAATGAACGTGGGATTTACTATCTCCCTGTCTGGTATCTTTTAATACATTTTGTGTTATTGTGATTTTTTTATACTTCTAGGGTAAAATATGATTCTTGGCATTAATTCACTGTTTAGCTAATCTTCAATTTTTTAAACCTCCAAAAGAGATATTTTCTATATAGTAAATTCATCCAAAGAGCTGGTCAATGAAATGTTTTAACTACAAAGCCTGTAACTTAATTTGATGGCCTGGGAAGAATGCTAAATTCATACAGTACTTAATTAAGAAGTTCATTAAGTTCTCTAGTGGCAAGGTAGAGGTGCATATTTTGAGTAATGATTTAAAGAAGAATTGGAGAAAATGTTCAATCACCCTCTTCCAGTTCTAACACACTGCATTAGTTTGCTACGTCTGCCATAACAAAGAACCACAAACTAGGTAGCTTAATAAAAGAAATGTATTTTCTCGCAGTTTTGGAGACTAGAAGTCCAAGATCAAGGTGTCAGCAGGGTTTCTTCTGAGGCCTCTCTCCTTGGCTTATAGATGGCTGCCTTCTCTCTGCGTCTTCACATGGTCTTTCTTCTGTGTGTGTTTGTGTTCTAATCTTATAAAAACATCAGTCATACTGGATTGAGGCCTACCCTATGACCTCATTTTAAGTTAATTACCTCTCTAAAGACTGTATCTCCCAAATATAGTCACATTCTGAGGTATTAGGTGGATAGAGCTTCAATACACGAATTTTAGGAGGATATAACTCATAACATATAACACATACATCTGCTGTTTTCACTGGACAGCCTGAAGGGAATAGTGCCACTTAGGTGAGAAGGTAGAATGTGAATGTGAAATGTTGTGATTCCTATTCTAGGGAATCAAATGTTGGCATATTTCCACTTTCCATCATCAAGTGTGGACACATGGAAAATGCTACACTAAAGTACTGTTTCTTATTTAGAAAGATGGTTTCTTGAAATTTTCCATTTTAAAGGAAAAAAACGCTTCTAGGATTTATTTTCCTTCCATGCCAAAGAAACGTAGTGAAGATCGTGCTGGGTCCGAATGGTGTATGCATTCAGTCTGGTTTTCTATTTTGGAGAGAAATATCATGAATTAACCTAAGGGCGGGGGAAAACCCCACAAGCACAGTTAATTATATGATGGTAGTCTCAGATGGCCAGAGTTGATTGCCCAAATTTCTCTAACAACTGTGATTTATCAGTTTGTCTAAACAAGAGTTATTAACTCTTTTCAAGTCATTAGTTTTCTTTGAGAATCCAATGGAACTATGATCTACATTATCCAATGCACTAGGACATTTTGGACCCTAATAAGTCTCTGAACTTTGGAAATGGCACCATGATCTAACCTTTCCATTCATTCAGTTATTTTGATATTCACTCATTAACCATATATTTTTTAACTGCCTTACTTTGTGTAGTGTGATACAGCCAGAACTGATATTTTCAGCTCTTGAAGTATACTCAGGCGGCTCTTGAAATAATGAGTGATACACGCCCAGGAGATCAGAGGATTCTGGAAGTAGAAGTACTTTGAGGATCTTCCATTCTGCCCTCTTCATTTTACTGATTAAGAAACTGAACCAGTGAGACAAGACAATTTGTCCATAACCACCGATGCAATATATTAGTGACAGATAGGGAACTAGTTCTCGGGGTTTTTGATAATAACTTGACTATTTCTGCCATATCACCATATCAAAGAAAAATAGTATTTTATAAGTTATATTAAGTTTAATTTTTTTTTTAAGTTTTAACATGTGTCCAACTCCTAATATTATGATTTTTTTCAAAAAAAAATCTTTTCTTCCCTTGTGAATGATGAGAATCCAGATTTTTGGTTCTGGTTGCTTGGCAGCCAACCACTGCACTTTTGGCATCTCAATATCTCATCTGAAAAACTGAGATAAAAATATCTACTGTGCTTACCATACATAAGATATTTATGAAGGGCAAATGAACTACTATATGTAGAAAAGGCTTTCCAAACTATACAGATAAAATTTATTCCATTTATAAGTTCACAGCCTCACTCAGTCTTCATCTTCCCAGGTTAAAAAGCCTTCATTTTATAATCTTCCTTCTAAATTTAATAGAAATCAAAAATGTTTAAATCATGATTTGAAGCAACAGTCCAGAATGCTTGGTTTAAATATTTTTGTCCCACAGAAAATATTAACCTCATTTGCTGCAGTGTTAACTCATTTTTATACTATGCCAAGATGGATATAATTTTATAAGGCGCATATCTTTCTAGTTAAACTAGTTTCAGAAGTTACTTATGAAGACTTTCAGGGAACCAAATACTTAAATATTGGGTTATATTACTCACTAATAAATTTCTTTGTCTCCCTCTTCTCCCTCAAATCCAGATATCTTATTTAACATCGAAGCCCTCTATCATCTGGTTCCATATAACCTGGACAACTTTATCAACCATTTAGCCTTGATGCAAGTCTTTGCTACCCCTGAACGAGTCTTGTCTCCGATGCTCACACCCCTGTCTCTGTCCCCTTGCCCAGGCTTTTCCTATGATAATCAACCTTCTCCTAGGGACAGTCCAGCTATGTCATGTCTTCAGGGTCGGATTTGAGGCTTATCTTTTCTATCATATGTTGTAACTACTGAGACTAATAACTACTCAGACTAATCACTAGTCATTAATAACTAGTCAACCACAATGATCTTGTACTTGATTATTCCCACACATAAAGCTTAGTCTCCTATTTTCTTGTGCTTTTCCTGTTGTTTTCTTGTCTCCTCTCTAGCTAGTATGTGACCTTATCACAGGTGGGAATTTTATCTTGTACTTTTCTGCTGGTCCTCATGATACACAACAATGCCGGGATCACAGTACACCTTCATAACTATTAATGGTGTGATGAATGGATGATTGACGTTTTCAGTAGTCATTTTCTTGTGTTATCGCCATAGACCGGAGGTCATCCTCTAATACGCATCAGTTGGATCTTTTTTCCCATAAGAGATTGCTTTTCCCTTAGCCACATCCATGTACCAGTCCATCCACACAGGCTTTTGTTATCTTCTGCAAGTCTGTTGTCTGACTGTCCAGAGAATAAAATTTCCTGATTTTTGGCGGGAAGAAGCCAGACATAGTCTATTTTTCTGTGATAATTAGGAAACACCTAAAAATGTGAACTAGAAACACAATTTGTACCATGGTTCAGTTTAAGGTTAATTTGGAAGTATTTCTATAATGGTAAGAAACTGCAATGAGTATATTAACTTAGATTCTCCTTATAATGCTATATTTATTTCAGTTTAAGTGTTAGTTATCTCCTAAGTCACTTCACAGTGTTGTGCACATGCATATTAAGTGTTTGATAAGCCTGTTGGATATTATAAACTCTAGGTTATTGAGCGACTGCTTTGAAAATACATTTTACTGATCTCTCAGCATGTTTTCCTTTTTTATTTATTTTGTACTTTATATGTTATGGTATATATACAGAAACTTACCTTAGTATTTATAATTTGAGAATAGAAGATATCAATTAGTATTCATAGGAGGAATATCAAGAAGAACAAGATTTAAACACAGTTTGATAATAAGAGCACCTAAAATTAAAATTACATGACACAAATATTTATCTGTTTTTGAGATAGCATGAATTACTAAATTTTATGTAATGATAAAGTTACATAGACATTTAGTCATAGGTTTTGGGTATACTGTACTTGTGTATTGGAAACATATCTTGAGAAAATTGATATTAAAAACCTAAACTGAAAACAGATCCTGAATATGGAATAATAAAGATAACAATAGAGGGTTGTTGTTGTTGTTTTTTTTTTTTCTGGATTGTGTGTTATTCCATAGCAAGGATCATGTTACAAATTTTTGTAGTTTCTGCATTTGCCTTTCCCCATCCCCAGGCTGAAGTACATTGGGAGATTTGATAGACAACTCTGAAATTCTTTGATAAATGACAGAATGAAGACAACTCTGTGTTTTTAAAGATAAAATTTTTCTTCTAGTTAACTTATAGTCCCTCATCGGCATAGTACAAAGCTATTTCCTGGTGTTGAGTAATTAGTGTATTTTGTATTTAATTATAATTTAATACTTCCTCAAACAGAGGTTTCACACCTGCCTAGGTAAGATCACCGACTATTAAGTTGCAATAGTAATTTTAAAAAACTGAGTTGGCAGAGATAAAAATCTATGAAGACAATAAGTTTTTAAGTATTTAACCAGTTATCAGCTCTCAGTATACTATTCCAGTTTTCTTACATTTGATTTTAGATATATCATTATCCTTTTCTTGCCTTATTAATCTACATGCATATTATATATAGCTTTAGCTATTTAATTTTTCTTTTTTATTTCTTAGAGAGAGAGAGAGAGAGCACAAGCAAGCAGGGGAGGGGCACAGGGAGAGGGAGAGCAAGAATCTCAAGCAGGCCCCATGCCCAGCATAGACCTTAATACAGAACTGTATCTCATGACCATGAGATCATGAGCTGAGCTGAAATCAAGGGTCAGACACTTAACTGACTGAGCCACCCAGGCTCCCCTTTAGCTATCTATTTTAAATCTTGCATTTGTAATTATTAACAGATATTTTCTAATTCATAGTATTTCTGAAAATATTTTTTCAGCTTTATGATTATCATTTTTATTTTACCTTCGTTTTCCTTCCTAGTTCATGTGTTACATGTAAAGTAACTTCAGGCTACATATTCTTCCAGACTAGGTCAAACATCCTATTAAAATATGTCATGAAATTGTGGTATCGGCTTAAAATTGATTATTAAAAGTGAATAGAAAAATTGCATCTCTAATATGCAATTATTTTTTAATAGTTTACCCTCAAAAATAGATATTCAGAAATAATTAGCCTACTGTTTATAGCTTTAAATGCATCTAACACATTGAGATTTTTACAATTACAGGGGTCGAACTGGAAAAATAAGAGTGCAGAGTCTGAAGATTGGATTGATGTCTCTCTCCAAAGGTCTCTTAGAAGAAAAATACAGATGTATGTAAGACCTTTCCTATACGATCGTGTTTTTGTAATAATAATGATAATAACAATCAATTGGCAGCTTACTTTATATGGTTTGCTTGTAATAAGAGTTTCCATTCTTTTTAACCCTTATGTACATGTACCAGGCTAGATAAAGGGTGCCAGTTAAGAAGTGATGTGGAGTTGTGTGAAATGAGGTGAGGTGCCTCGATGGAGTGAGAACCAACTGTATATACATCTTATTTAATTCTATCACCTCAGAATGTAAGCACTGTGACTTCTGTTTTTCAGCTGAAAAAAATGACTACTGAGATGGGTTGAAAATCCAGTCAGTGGCCGAAGAGGCTGTTATGGGGCTAGAATTAGATTGTAGATTTTTCTGACTCCAAAGCCCAAGTTTTCTCTACTTCTCTATATTTCCAATGCTTGAAAAGAAATTAAGATGGACTAGAACCTTTATACTATATTTATAGGAGAACTTTGTGTACTTCTAATGTCAAAAAAAATCGAGATGGGCTAGAACTATTACAGACATTGACAAATAATTATATTTTATAGTGTGAGAAAATAAAAAGTGATAAAATATTTTTATTTTGTTCTGTTTTTTTTTAATTCACCAAATAAGTAAGTGGTATCCTTTTAGCTGTCAGTTCATGAAGGGTGGGCATCTTGGCATTTTGAAAGGGATGGACTGGGGAGCCAGGGACATCTGCCTTCAAATCTCAGCTTTGCCACTTAGTGGCTAAGTGACTTTGGGCCGGTTACATGATCCCACTGAAGACCGCCAGCTAAGAGGCAATATTACTCCCATTTCACATTTCAAGAGGCTAAAATTTAATGGACTTCCTTCAACTGAAGGATGAAGCTAACATTTCTCACTTTGAAAGCAATTAGGGATAATATGTGAAAAGTACCTAGAAATCACAGTTGTAGCAATTGCTGCTGTGTCTCCACACTTTTACATTTTTCTGGTTTAATTTTGTCCATAAAATGTGGGTGAGTTGATCCTGCCATGCATGTCTTTAGATGTTTCTTCACAGAATATATCCGTACATTTTGGGGAGAAGGAATGTGGAGATGTTTGATCACAGGTCCTGTACATTTAATTGAGTTTTGCATCTTCTGTGAACATACATTTTTCAACAGTTTTATTTTCTGGAATGTCTGTGAGGTGATTTGGCTGCGAATTTCAGCTCTGGATCAAGATGACTTGTTTTTCTTAAAACAGTTTGACAAGAATGTCAGTGAAAAGAAATGTGGGATTTATAGGAAACAAAAGACTGATTGTAAGATCAGGAGGTGAGGTACCTTGATGGAGTCAGACCCTAGTAAACCATGCAGAAAAAAAGCTTTGCAGAAGGTTTTTGTTTGGTGGCACCTTATGTATCCAGGATTTAAATTGTCTTCAGCATCATAATTGTCAAAAATAATCATTTTCAAAGCTAAAAAGGTTATTTCTACGAGTGGGAAAGGAAAATGTTAAGGAAAGCATCACTGTGCCAGTATGAGAAAAGGACTTTTCCTCTTCTGTAGTTTGGGGTTTTCATGTGTTCCTGAAAGAATTTAGGGTTCCTTAAAAGTAACACTTACATCATGGTTCTCATCTCACTCCAAAACAGATACAAATTCAACCTCAAAGTTGATCACGAATCTTAAAATGTCCGCATGATCTGTTTTCCTAGATCAATGTTTCCCCTCCCTCTTTCCTTTTCAAGTTGATTATCAGAGAGTAACCTCAGACCAAAAGAAAGAGTTACAACACAGTGACTATAGTTATAGAGCAAAAACCAAATTCTACACAATATATGATGGGTTTTTTTTTTTATTCGTGCACCTACCTTCAAGCATATTTCTGAAATGTATAATCTTTCGGCCAAGGATGGTATTTCTGCATGTCTGTACTCAGACACTCGTAATACAGTGGACACACTTCCGACAAATGTTGGCAAATGTGATACTCCGTATTATTCAACATTAAATTTTCAGATTATGGCAAGGGAAATAGAAGCCCTGCAATGACAATTTCTGATATTTATCTTAATCCATGAAGTATGCCATTTTAGGACTTAATTAAATAAGACATCTCTTGGGTTGAAGTCCTTAAATCTTTCCTGTAAGTATTGAGACTTTGGAAACGTTCTGGGGTTTTGTTTTGTTTTTTTAACTTGAAGTCCTTAGCAACTCTGATTCCAGTTTTGATTTCCCCAGTGACATCAGAACACTTCCTCATTATTATTTCCTTTGTTAGATTAATATTGAAGACAATTTGCTCTCCAAACTCCATGGCAGAGGTGTTATTCTGAGTCAAGTGGTAGCCATCTGCACATTGATTTTGCAATAGCTAATGTCAGTGTCTTCACCCTGGTGACCCCTCCTTCTCTCTTCATGCCTTCTTGAGAATATCTCTTGATTAGGTTCTAGCAACTGCCTGACCTTGCTTATAGCTGAGTGGCTTTCTTGCTTTATCAAAACCACATTTACAAAGATCTCTTAGAATGACCTTTTGCGTCTCTTCTGTGCTGATTTGTTGGAACTTGGGTTTTAGATTGTGACCTGTCCCCACATTCTGATACTCCTTTTTGTTTATGACTAGACTATCAAAATGTGAACTTATATCAGAATTCAGAAGTATGTCAAAATGAGAAGGAATCTTACGGTTTGTGTTTTGTGTGTAGTTTTACCTTCATGGTAGCATAGTAGTACAACCGTCTTCCTCAAAAGAAGAAAGTTAGGCGTGATTGATGTCACTGAAACGTGTACTTGTCTGTGTAGAACATTATTGCTTAGGATGTCTCTTCCTAGGAATGGGTTTAAAATGCAAATCATAAGAATCCTGCATATTTTCTGGCTGTGACAGTCTTATTTTTTTTTAACGTTTATTTATGTTTGAGGGAGACACGGAGCATGAGCAGGGGAGGGGCAGAGAGAGGGAGACATAGAATGTGAAGCAGCCTCCAGGCTCTGAGCTGTCAGCACAGAGCCCGTCGTGGGGCTTGAACTCACGAGCTGCAAGACCATGACCTGAGCTGAAGTCGGACGCTTAACCAACAGCCACCCATGGGCGCCCCGATAGTCTTCTTTTTAACAAAGTAAAGGTTGGTGGGGGCTTGGACAAAATGCGTGAAGGGGAGTGGGAGATACAGGCTTCTAGTTAGGGAATGAGTAAATCACAGGAGTAAAAGGTCCACCATAAGGAATATAGTCAAGGGTGTTGTAACAGCATTGTGTGGTGACAGATGGTAGCTACACTTGTGAGCATAGTGTGATATATAGAGATGTTGAATTGCTGTATTGCACACCTGCAACTAATGTAACATTGTGTGTCAACTATAGTCAAATGTTTTAAAAAGTTAGAATAAAAGAAAAATAAACAAGTAGAACTCTAACCAAATCCAACTAAACAAATGGTAATAGAAATTAAATTTATCTTCCTTAGGTTTGCTTTCTCTGTGTATGTATGCTTATAATTAAGGTGACATTTCATTATAATCACTGCGTCAGTATTACTGAGCTTGGTTCAGTTGTCTGAAAATTCACTGTTAACAGTGTTAGATTTGGCACTATTTCCCATAAAAAAAAACCCCAAAAAACAAAAATGATACATTTTGGTCTGATATTCATTTGCCAGATATTGTTTGAAAATGGCTTTTAGGATCAAGGAAGTATTTACTCCCCTTTTTTCTGTTCTTGGAAAACCTCACATGGAAAGCATTTCGAATTTTTGTGATTTTTGAATTTTCAGAACTTGGAAATTCCTTTCCAAAAACAGTATTTATTTCTATGAGAAAGTGTATCATTTTTACCTGAAATTTCTCCCTAGATAACTAACGTGATTCGTGTCCACTTGATTTTTTTTTAATCTACATCATTTAAATGACAGAACCAAAGACATTGTTTACGTAGAACGGTATAAGCAGATGGAAGTTACCCTCTTGGCTCTCCTCCTCACAGATCTCTTTAAGGAAGTGGCGGGACCAACAGAAATGTGTGACCAGAGGCAGCTTGGCCTGTTACTTCATGATGCCATCCAGATCCCTCGTCAGCTGGGCGAAGTAGCAGCTTTTGGGGGCAGTAATATCGAACCCAGTGTTCGCAGCTGCTTCCAACAGGTAAACACACGAGGGATCCCTGGAACGTAGGATGTGCCAGGAATGGTACTGAGGATGTTCCTAGAACTGGCAGGGGAAACTTGGGCTGGACCCACATGGTAGAAGACGCTGGGTACCATCCCTTAAGCATGCGTTTTATTTCTTCAAGCACATGGTTCAAGGAACAGCAACCTCCTCAAGGAGATTTACTGTTTGTCAATGGATAACACCCTCAATCTTTAAAATGTGCTATGAGAGTGCTATGATTTGGCCCTGACGTTGTCCCGGCCCTCGCCTCTTACCACTCATCCTCTTGCTGTCTGCTTTCCACCCACAGTTTTATTTACATCCTTCATTCCTGCCCTAGCATCTTTGGTCATGTGCTCTCTGTTTAGAATATTCTTCCTTACCCTTCACCTACAAACTCCATTCTCATTGCTAATCCTTATTCTTTTTTTTGGATGTTTGCTTAAATCTCACATTCTCTGAAAATCCTTCTCTGAGCCCTTCAGGTGAGGTTGTGTGTCCTTACTATATTCACCTGAATCTCCTCTGATTTCTTACGATGCTCATGAAAGCATGATTACATACCGAGTTATAGAACTAATTGGTTAGTGTTTTTTTTTTCCATACGAATCTCAAAATTCTTTTTAATGCTTGCTGTATATAAAAGCATTCTAGAAATGTTGCTACTGATGTTATACGTATGTGTAAAGGAAAAGGCTACAGATATTTTGCCAAAGCATATCCAGTGATTTATTATTGCTGAGAAAAAAAATGCTCACACCATCTCTTTAAGGAGTACTGATGTTATGGGTTATTACATTTTATAATGGCCCTTTTACTTGTTTTAGAGATATAAAAAATACCAAATGAAAATTCTAAATATGATTCTCCCATGTACTGGTTCATAAGATGACCTTCACAAAAGCAGGAGAAAGATTAAATGAATGAGTTTTATAGGATTAAAATGTTTATGTGAAGATAGTACTAAAATTGTGTGATTTGGTTTTTGGGTTTTTTTTAATCTGAGTCTCTTAATGTATTGAGTTTTTTTCTCCTTCCTGTATAATTTCTGCCTTTTCTTTTTTTTAATGTTTTTTTTTTTTTAATTTATTTTTGAGAGAGAGAGAGAGAGTGAGAGAGAGCACGCATGAGCAGGGGAGGGACAGAGAGAGAGGGAGACACAGAATCTGAAGCAGGCTCCAGGCTCTGAGCTGTCAGCCCAGAGCCCGACGCGGGGCTCGAACTCACGGACTGCGAGATCACGAGCTGAGCTGAAGTCGGCTGCTTAACTGACTGAGCCACCCAGGTGCCCCTAACCTCTGCTTTTTCTAATTTTAAATTCTAAGGTTTTCTGTCCAATGAAGAGCCTTTAACGTTTTGTAATTTAACTGGCCTGGAAACAGTTTTATAACTTTTCTTTCACTTCATGTAGATTCTCAGAAGATTATAATACAACACCAGCTGCAATTTAAATGAAGGCATTTTGTTCACTTTCCATATATTTGTTTCTTTACCAGAATAACAACAAGCCAGAGATAAGTGTGAAAGAGTTTATAGATTGGATGCGTCTGGAGCCACAGTCCATGGTTTGGCTACCGGTTTTACATCGAGTGGCAGCAGCCGAAACCGCAAAACATCAGGCCAAATGCAACATCTGTAAAGAATGTCCAATTGTTGGGTTCAGGTGAGACGATCTGTCTCCAGTGGTGGCGCAAGACTATTTTCTGTCGTTTTGTTGTGACTTCAGTGTATGTCCGTCATCCCTTCCCACTGATTCCCTCTGGGGATTTGTGTCCTCAATAAATGGGTTGCTTAGCATATTCATTCCGTCTATCTGAAAATGTCATTCCTTCTTATAGCCACTACATGAAACTTATCTTTTTATTATTATTATTGTTATACCACTTTGCCCCAGAAACAGAGATTTTTCTGAATTTCTATTCATATAGATCCCAGAAACGTTCATGCATGATAATTGTATGACTCGTTATACATACATGGCTCTGATAGGATTCAGTGATGTTGTAAGGCCTTTGCAAAAATCAAACTGAGTAAGCAGAAAGCAACACTTTTTAAAAATTTATTTTAGAGAAAAATTGGAGGGGAATGGGGGAGAGGTTGAGAGAGAGAGAGAATCTTAGAGCCCGACGTGGGGCTTGATCCCATGACCCTGGGATCATGACAGAAGCTGATATCAAGAGTCAGATGTTCAACCGACTGAGCCACCCAGGCACCCCCAGAAAGCATCATTTAAATAGTGAGAAATCATCTGATTACTTTGTTACTTCTGCCCAGTTCTAATGTGAAGTTGATGAACCCTACTGTTCACCTTCACAGGAGGAAGCTTTGTCAGGAAATTTTGAGATTCACTTCTTACTGATGGTATAAAAGTTGGATGTGTCATGATTCTAATTCTCTGCCATTTGCATTCCCATTCACACATTACAGAAAGTCTTCTGACGTGGGTATTTGTCTTCTCATCATGTTGAAACAGATGGAAACATGCTTTAGAGACTTGAATTCCAAATTTTGCTTTTTTTTTTTTTTTTTCCACTTGGGAGGTGGTTTTGTTAATTTCCCTTGTGAAATTCAAGATTCTCCTGGCCCTAATTTGGAGCTAAGGTACTAAGAAAAATTCCACATTTGTGGCCGGTCTGCCTTTTATTTCCATGGTGATTTGGATGAAAGTAATTCCTTACCACAAATAATTGATTTGGATTAAATAATAGACATACAAGCCAATGAACTTTCTTTTCTTCTCTCTAGGTATAGAAGCCTCAAGCATTTTAACTATGATGTCTGCCAGAGTTGCTTTTTTTCTGGTCGAACAGCAAAAGGTCACAAATTACATTACCCAATGGTGGAATATTGTATACCTGTGAGTACTGAGCCACTTCCTATTGTTTTTTTTTTTTTTAACAACATATTGCTTTTGAATTCACTAATGTCAAAATTATTCTGTTCATTTAGACTTAACTTCTTATGGAAAAAAATCACTTTCAAGGTTACTTATTTTTTGTGTGTGGTTTTGTTTTCTTTTAAACAAATACATCTATGTTAATACATTAATACATTAATTAATACAAAATAATTAATACAAAATACAAATACATTAATACAAAATAATTATAGTTTTTTTCAGAAAAATTACTCTGTTACATTTTGTGTACATCTATGTTTTGATTTTTAAACTTAACTTTTTGCCAGGGACCTTTTTTCAAGAGCTCACACTGACCTACATTGAAAATGATACTATATGTTCAGAAACCATGTTTCTTTTAGACACATTTAAAATGTATTTTCAGGGGCATCTGGGTGGCTCAGTGGATTAAGTGTCAGACTCTTGATTTCAGCTTAGGTCTTGATCTCAGGGTCTTGAGTTCAGGCCCTGTGCTGAGTTCTACACTGGGTATGAAGCCCACTTAAAATACATATATATACATATATTTTCGTAATTAAATGTATTTATATTAGCAAAAAAGTAGAAAATGTAAAAAAAGTAAAAAAATTCATAAATCTAGCTCCTAAATCAAATCAAATCTCTGATTTTGTTCAGATTTATTTTTATATTTACGCTATTTTGATCTTTTTTTCACTGAACACGTTGTATGGTAGTGTTACCCCCTGTTGTCACACAGTGTGATTTTTCCTAGTTACAGAATATTTGAGTGAATTACTAAAATTTAGCCACTTTCTCAAACGTATTTGGACACTTTATTTTCAACTATCTGATATTATAAACAACACTCATGAATATCTTTGTGAAAATAGCTCTTTCTGTATATTGCATAAATTACATTTCTATAGAATAAAACACTGGAAGTAAATGATCTAGGTCAATGAAATGAGTATTTTTGTGGCCAAAATTCCTCACGTCAACTTATTTCCAAAAGATGTTTCTACTACTTTACATTATTATCACATTTTATTAATATTCCAGTTTTGCTAGCATTGGATATGGATTCTTGTTCCTTTGATTTAAAGCTATTTTTTTCTGAAGTATCTTCATTTTCTGTCAACAGCTATTTTTTAGCTTCCTTCCAAATAGTAAACCAAAATTTATTCATAGACTATACATTTTCTTTTGTTTAGGGAATTGAGTTACTTCTTTGGATTATAAATTGACAGAAAGGCAGCAATACTTACAAAATATACACATGTAAATCTCACAGTCTTAGGTATCTTATCTCAAATAATAGGTACCCCACATATGGAGAGGAAATCTCTAGAAAATGCTATGGAATTATAATAGATGAAATACCCATTGTGCATAATAACTTCAACTAGGAAAAAAAATCCCCCAAGAAAATTTATGAAGTACCATTTATTACTATGATTAACATATTTATTCAGTCAACAAATAAATATTGAGCACTTACCTTGTGTCAGATGCTGCTCTCAGCTCTAATTCATCAGTGTACTACCAAGATAAACAAGATTACAGTCTTTCCTGCTACTTTCCATTTAGGAGGAGGGGATGTGTGACAAGGAACAAAGAAACAAATAAATGAGATCATTACAGATTATAGTAAGCAGGCTTTAAAGAAATAACTGGATAATGAGACAGAAGATTAGAGGAGGCACTTTAGATAAAGAAATCAGGGAAGGTTGGCCTGAGAAATTATTTGAGTTGAGACTGAAGGATGAGAAAGAATCAGTTGTGTAAAGAACTAGTCGAAAGCTATTTCAGAGAAGAAACAGCAGACACAGAAGTCTGGAAATGGGCAAGAGTTTGGCATGGTTGGAGCACAGAAGAAAGTGGAGTATATTCCACAAGAGGTCACACTAGCTTTGTCATTCACACAGTGAAGATATGGAACCCCTTGTTCAAACTGTCTTACAACTTTCAGCATGGCAACAGCAGAGCACTAAGCCAAACTTAGGGAGCTTGTGAGTGTGGGACCCCTGCAACTGCACAAGTCACACATTCATGCAGATGGGAAAGAAAGAAGGGGGGAATGACACGGGAATAGAAAGAAACAAGTGTATCTGTCAGAGTGAATTTCTCCCTCCACAAAAGAGAGAGTGGTAGGAGTTGAGATTAAAGAAAAAGGGGGTTATCAGATTGTGCTGAACCCTGTTGGTCATTGTAAGACATTGGAGAGAAGTATAGTATTAGTATTTGCTTGATTAGATAGGGTGCCTCGGTGGCTCAGTTGGTTAAGCATCCAAGTTTGGCTTAGATCATCGTCTTGCAGTTCATGAATTCAAATTCTGCATCTGGCTCTGTGCTGACAGTATGGAACCTGCTTGGGATTCATTTTCTCTCTCTCTCTCTCTCTCTCTCTCTCTCTCTCTCTCTCTCTGCCCTTCCCCCAATCATGCTTTCTTTCTCTTTCAGAATAGATTAATAAACTTAAAATATATATAATTGCATGATTAGATCTAGGCATTTAGGAAACTGATTATAAAAAGTTAATGTCAAAATAGGAAAAATCACAAAGTAAATATACGTTAAAAATGTATAAAAATGACTACATGTTTCAAGATGTATAAAGTAAGTAAAGATGTATATAAAATTACTACTTTTCATGGTCTTAAATACAACAATTCCTAATGATTTTGCAAAATACCCATACAATTTGGAATCTGCATCTCTTCAACAGCAGTCATTTGGCTTGAGAATCACGGATACACTGATGTATTTCACTCTCCAACTGTCATTTTTGAATGAATTCTGTATATTACCCAAAGCTTTTCTTGTTACTTGGATTTTACAAAGCCATTGTTGTCATGTCTAAGATCACAGCTTACCCTGCTTTGTAAGGGGTGGCTTCCTTTTTGCCAATGTGCTTTGGGAGGTCCTTTGCCCCTTTTCCGGAGTTTGTGTAGTGATCTTAATAAACAACCTGCTCATAAATCATATCTTATGACAGGTTATTTTCTGTATTTGACCCCACAACCCTTGATAGAATGACTAAAAATATATTTCAATTCAAATTCAAATTGAATTTTTGAACAGTATGCTCTTGAATTAATAGTAATGAATGACTACATGAACTCTTCTCCAAATTTTCTTTCTTTTCATCCACATTCTTTGGATTTTTGCTCTCCTCTTTTAAGTGAGCTTTTTGTTGTTTTTTTTAATGTTTATTTTTGAGAGAGAGAAAGAAAGAAACAGAGCATGAGCAGGGGAGGGGCAGAGATAGAGAGGGAGACACAGAATCTGAAGCAGGCTTCAGGCTCCAAGCTGTCAGCCCAGAGCCCGATGTGGGGCTCAAAACCCATGAACCGCGAGATCATGACCTGAGCCAAAGTCGGATGCTTAACTGACTGAGCCACCCAGGCACCCTTAAGTAAGCTTTTTTTATACTTCATCTATCTTTTACCCAACATTCCCTAAACTCTTTTGACGTCTGCCTTAGAAAATGAACTCAAGGGGCACCTGGGCGGCTCAGTTGGTTCAGCTTCTGACTCTTTTGGTTCAGGTTATGATCTCATGGTTTGACCCCAGCATAGGGCTCTGCACTGACAGCACAGAGCCTGTTTAGGATTCTGTCTGTCTCTCTCTTTCTCTCTCTGCCCCTCCTCTGCTCTCTCTTGCTCTCTCTCTCTCTCTCCCTCTCTCTCTCTGTCTCTCTGTCTCTCTCAAAATAAATTTTAAAAAATAAGAAAATGAACTGAAACATGAATTTTTCTTTTTTTATTTATTTATTTAGAGAATACGAGCAGGGGAGGGGCAGAGAGAGGGAGACAGAATCCCAAGCAGGCTTCGTGCTGTCAGCGCAGAGCCTGACACAGGGCTTGATCCCATGTACCATGAGATCATGACCCAAGCCAAAATAAGAGTCAGACACTTAACCGACTGAGCCACCCAGGCGGCCCTGAAATGTGAATTTTTCAATACAGTGATAACCACTGCTTGCGTGTAAATGGATCAGACCTTCTTGGCGGATCCTGGTGTTTCCATTTCTCATAGCGCATCTCCACTTGTGGTTGGGATGATGCTCCAGTCATATTACTGACTTCATTAGTCAGTAACAAGTGACTGTTGTTGAAAGTTTTCTGAAGGCTTATTTTAAACCCTCCAAGCTCCAGAAATATTTCTTCAAACATATCAGCTTACTGTGACAATGTTTATCTTTGGATGTAAGCAGACGAATGGTGTGTGAATTCTCTATCATAATTTATGAAGGCATTTTTTGAAATTGTTAGTAAACCATTTATAGACAGAAGTGGAGTTCTTCTTTCTCTAGCAGATGTCTTTTTTAAACTTGTCTTTCCCTCTACCACTGTATAACCCAACTTTGTCCATTGAAGAAGTTTGTGATTAGGCTCAGGTAGAATTCATCTAAAACAGCCAACATGACAAAAATTCTGTTTAATCCTTGTCTCTCCATCCCTCCAAATCCCACCCCTTCACAAAAACGTGTCAGTTTTTACATCGTGTGTAAAATCTTCCCTACCTTCTCTGGCTTCCCCTCAGGAAGACTCTGATAACATACTGGATTGTATGTTATCTTGTATTATTTTCTGTGTGGTGTTTTGGCCCCCTCAACTCTCTTTTTAACTCCTTGAGGACAGAAATGAATCTTGCACTTTTCTTACTACGCTTAGTTAAATCTGGCTTATAAAGGCCAAATGAGCTTATATCTTATATTATAAACACTAATTACAGAATTTTAAAGCCGAAAAAGATCTAAGACATCATCTAATTCATTCTCATTTTAAAGAGAAAACTAAGTCATAGAAAAGGTGATGTGTTCAAAGTCGGTGGCCTGGATTTAGTGATTTTACTCCATTAGAGAAATATACATAATTAGGTGCATTAGCTAACTGGTTTCTGTATGCTTGCTGGAGTGTTTTATTTGTTGGGTGCTCTAGTATATAGGCATTTTGCTGTGGACTTGGAGATAGAGTGAAAATGTAATGAAGGAAAGAAAAGACCTCCATGTGGAGAAATTTAAGTTGATGTATTTTTTAAAAATGACTAAGTTTGTGGATTAAGATAATAGTCAAAATTTTTTCTTGTTACCTGTGTACTACATGTTTGAATTCAGGGATTACTATTTACTTAAAAAATAGTGACATTTTCTATTAAAGATGTTTAGATTTTAAATTTCTTTTTTATTAGAATAACAGTTTGTAATCATTTAATTTCATAGTGAAAATTACCCTGATTGTGTCTTTTAAAAGAAGATTGTGTGCTCCTGTTGGAAATAACCAAAATTTAATTCAAATTATAAACATTTTTGTATGTTAAGACATGTAAAAGATAGTCGTTTAAATTAGAGAGGATGATGCATTTCACATATGATTTATAAGAGCTTATACAATTGCTGACAGTAAGAGAGAGCTGGATAGGGTTAAATATTAAGGAGAATGGAAAATGTTGGGAATTGCTGCTGGGGGCAGGCATGAGTCAACAAGGGATGAGCAAATTGATGGCTACATTGCAACAGGAGTGTAGCTGAGACTAATTGGCAAGGATTTGCACTGATTCCATCATTGCTCAGTCGCTTTGGAATTAAAAAAGATGGTAGGTGTAGTCAGAGGCCAAGGGAGTGAATGATTCTTAATGATATTGGGATTGCTCTGAGCTGTCCCCATACTGAAGAACTCCCAAATGGGGTTGAAAGGCTCAAGATCAAGATCATGGGGGGAAAGAACAGGTTTATTCATATTAAAGAAGTAGGGGCCAGGGTCAGGGTGGTTATTTTGTCCAAGTTAGAGATTTAGGACTGAACAATGTTTTGAGTCATGACAAGGTCTGAGGTGTGAACATACCCCAATATGTGGCTAATGTAGAACATAAAAGGTTTTGAGATCAGATGGCATTTAGAAGATCATCAGTATGTCTCTAGAAGTGACAGGTAGCTGTGCCTGGCCAAGTACAGTCAAAGGGGAGTGGATGGGGACATTGGTTTTAGTTGGTGAGAAGATTGAGTCTAAGGGCAAAATGCTGTAAACCTTTATTCTTGGCCTTTGTGGGGGAGAGGTCATACAGCCCGTCATGGAGAGAGGATGGTGGGGGAGACATTGTTATCACAGGAACATCAGGATTCACTGAAGAGATGGGTTGCAGTTCCTGTTAGGAATAAGATGTGGGGGAATGTGTTTATATGTCAAAGAATGCAGAGTCCATGATAACAGGGAAAGAAAGGTAACTAGGCAGAGGCTGTGAGCATCTGGTAAGGGACTGTGGTGCAGTCCACATAGAGAAAAGGAGAAATGGAGAAAGGCAATAATGAGGGTGCTTTTTCTTTGGCAAATACAGGTATTAGAACTGAAGCGTGAGTGGGGATAGGCAGATGGTTTGAGAGACGTGTTAGCTTAGGGAGAAGAGATGGGATGTTTGCAAAATTTTATTGCTAGAAAAGTCAGCAACATCAGCTATTCCAGTATTCAAATTGATGGAGTAGAATCATTACAAAATTCTCTGCGTATGTGCAAGGTTTAGACAGGACTAGTTTGCACTGATGTTTCATTGAGATTTTGATAAGAAGAGGGGGAGGACAGGAAAAACATACTGCTATGGGAAACAGCTTATTACACTAAGGACACTTAAAGCACATTTGTATTGCATTTTTTAAGCAAATGCATGTTACTTTTAAAGCAATAGATTCAAGCATATTCTTGCCAACATTGTTTAATATATGGGGAAATACACCAAAGTTTCGTATTTCAGTGTTTCTAGAAACTGTAGAAAAACCCATTTTCTACTGAGAAAAAAACAGAGAAGGGTTTCTTTTAAAGTTAAAAGTGAAATCGCATTTTTCCTTTACAAACCAACTGTATGTTGTTAGCAAGAAGCAGACAAGAACAACGGGAAACACCAGAATTAGTTGTTCTGTCCACTCCCCTCCACCTGCCAGCATCAGTGTATTTGTAAGACTATCAAAATCAAATACAAGAAAATGCTGGCTCATTCTTAGGAAAGCTGTGCATTGCTCTAGTGACGCTTGTTTTTGGCAGTGTTGTTTCTTCAGATGAGACGTGAGATGTTTGCCAGTTGGCTAAATGTGCAGGATCATTGCCACTTCTGTAACCTCGGCATCCTGATGTGGCTTCTCAGTTCTTGCTCCCCTTACCGTGTGCTCCCAGGAAGTTGAGTGCATTTAGAGTGTGTCATTAGCTCTTAAGTCGAAGTTTGGACGACATCCTTTTTCCTTTGGGTGCCTTATTACCCTACTTATTCTTGACCCCCATGGTGATTCTGTTAATGCTAATTTTTTAGTTTCATGTTTTTCCATTAGAACTTGAAAGGCTCCAAGCTTGTCTTACTAATTCCATCCTATTCGTGGAATTCATGGTATCTGAATTTCAACTTGTTGAAATCAATGAAACTTAAATCAATGCTGAGAAGTTGTTTTTGCAATTGAAAAAAAAAAACCCTATTGGAATGTCTTTAAGATAAGTCCTGTGATAATGAAATGTACTCCTTAGAAGTATGCATGTGGCATTTGGGATTATTGACTTCTGTGTTTAAGAAGTAAACCTTGCTAACGATGGTGCTGTTCAACAGTGATTTTTACACTTGTGCACAATCCAAGCAATGATGTTTAATTATTCTACTCATGTGCCAAATGGCTGTGTTGTTTTCTTATAGAACCTTGGTTTTCCTCTTTGTACTTCCTTGTTTTACTTGGTCCAGAAGTTACTCACCTTTGTAGTGAACAGTTAAAGCTCTGATGTTCGGAGTATTTGTTCAAGAGTAGGTATTGCCATCCAAGTTATGAGCCAAAGACATTTGGGGGGTATTTTAAATAAACATGGTTTTGCTTGTTTATTTGCAGTCGTTTTTGATGTTTTGCTTAAATTGCCAAGTAATTATAAGTTGGATGTTTTGGCAGTCTCTAGCTGATTTGACATCATTGTTAATAGTCCTTTGTATTTTTTGCTTTGTGGATCCTTGGTGGTTAATAGGAGTTTTTTGAGCCGAAGTAGTAAAGCAATTTATTCAAGGATCTACTTAACTATGTTATGAGGGTTAACATTTCTAAATTCTAGATTCTTTTCTACCTCAGCCTTGTTGCTCCTTTTAATTCACATTAATGAGAACGAAAAGACTCTCAGTCATATATCCATGTTTTTGAAGTTCAATAATACATAGGTATCAGCATTTATAATAAGAATATACAGTTTAAAATATGAACAGTGATATGTAGAATAATACACATGCCTTTATATATAGATACACAAACACAAGTAAAAGATTAGCTCTAAGTTTTGCTTTATATGATGTCTGTATTTGTCCTCAGTCAAGGAATAAAATGAAGGAAAATTTAAAATACTCCCAACTTTGGTTGGCAAAATAGAACTCAAGAGTGAAAAATCATCTGATGCCAGCTTACACAGGAATTTTTAAGGTTTTGGTAGAGTCACATGGATAGACTTACCCCAGGGTAGCTTTTATAATTCAAGCAACATGTTTTTATATTTTATGCATTCATTTGTATTAGTTGGTGGGGTGCAAGTTGAGAACTAATTACTTCTTATTATCCAAATAAGTTTTCATCATTATCTCTGTGCTACTTAATAGCAGCACAGTGGAGGGAAGTATAATTTTGAGTATTCACGTGCCTACTTGTCTGTGTAAGTTTAGTTTTAAGATGTTTTTCCCAGTGACTCACCTTCATTAGCTTTCCAGAAATGACAGTTGGAAAGACAGTCCTCGTTTGGATATATAAGTTCTTCTGTGCTTGTTAAGAAGCAAGCCAGAAGGGGGGTGCCTGGGTGGCTCAGTCGGTCAAGCCTCCGACCTTGGCTCAGGTCATGATCTCGCAGTTCATGAGTATGAGCCCCGCGTCGGGCTCTGTGCTGACAGCTCAGAGCCTGGAGCCTGCTTTGGATTCTGTGTGTCCCTCCCTCTACCCCTCTCGCCCTCACTCACTCTCTTTCTCAAAAATAAAATTAAAAAATTTTCAAAGTCAAGCCAGAAGATTTGGGGCAGATGGTGGTAGAAGTAGCTTTAGAGTTTTTCAGTATCTTTTGACTGTCATTTTCTTCCCATTTCTAAATTAGTCAAGTAAAAGGAGAGCAGCTAGACAATAAAACTAACCTCCTGGACTACATTTACACCAAAACTAGGTAGTAAGGTATCCCCCAAACAAGCCACCACCCAGCCACAAACCTGTAGAATATCATTATCTTTAAGAGGAAAAAAAGGAAGCAAGGTGCCTGAGAACAGGAGAACCGCAAAATAGACAACAGGTCTTTAGTGGAAAACTCAAAAGGCTGGTTTGGGAGAACTGTGAAACTGGGAGGAGCCCAGAAGGGAGGGTCTGCCGTCTCTGGGGTGCTGGGTTTCTGGAGTCCTCAGACCTGACCCACCAGGGCTTCCTTCCAGCAATAGCCTCACACTGGACATACTGCTAAGAATGAAACTGACATAGCAGGTCTGAGCAACAGAGACGAAAGAAAGAAATGGGTAATCTAAAGTAGGGCAAGGGAAGATGACCCTGAAATCAAACTCAAGTACCCTATTTTTGAATACTCCACAAAAGCAAAAGAAGAGGGAGCTCTGTGAAGGTAGAGAAACTTTCCAGAATTAGGAAAGTTAATTTCACAACAGTGACAGAATTGAGCACTACAAAGTATCAAGTTTAAATCTCGGGGGTGCCTGGGTGGCTCAGTGGTTAAGTGTCTGACTCTCGATTTTGGCTCACGTCATGATCTCACAGTTTGTGAGTTGGAGCCCCATGTTCAAGCTTAGGATTCTCTGTCTCCCTCTCTCTCTGCCCCTTCCCTGCTTGTGCTCTCTCTCTCTCTCTCTCTCTCTCGAAAATGAATAAATAAACAAATGGACAAACATTAAAAAGTTTGACAACACATTATATTTAAAAAGATTAAATCTCATATAAAGTAAAAGAAAAAAAAATCTTCCAGCCATTTAAACAAAAGGAACAATATGACTTAAAAAGGAAAGAAAATTAAATAATCAACAGAAAAGCTTTATACCAAAAGATAATGGAGGAACATATTTAAGAAACTCAGGGAAAAAAAGAATGTGAGTCAAGGATTTGATATTGAGAAAGCCAACCTTCTATTATCTAGTAAAGATACAGGAAAATTCTCACCAAAATATAGGAACTTGGGTAATATTGTACCTAAGAGCACTTCTTGAAGATTTATTAGAGACCAGTCTTCAGACAACCAAAATAATAGAGAAACAGCATCCTAAGAACTGGTAGAGACCATTAAATATATTGTTACCTGTAGAGCTTAAACTATGTGGGGCTAAACTAGAACAGGTTCCTACTGACCAAAGATAGGACAATTTGAGCTTCAATACTGACAATAATTACAATAAGCCAAAATACACCAAATATGTTAAAAATCTATGAATTCATAATGATAAGTGAAAATAATTTTAAACAGTGGTCATCTTCAGAGAATGATAGGAAACCAGTGCATTACTGGGGAAATAAGTCAATGAAAGAGAAAAATCACACATGTAATCCTGCCTTTCCTGAATGAACTATATTACTGAGTGACCAGATAGTAGATGAAGGGACATGTTTTTATATAATTATTTAAACTAACAGATGAAAATGAATGATAGAATCAGATTATTACCATTTTTAAGTCCCCATTGGATGGATATAGATATTTAGCATGAAGGCTGCTAGGATCACTGAAGAGTGATAACCAGACCTCACATGCCTACCAAACACTAGTGGTAGATAGTCTTGCCAGGTCACACTTGAGGCTGATGCCTCCTCTGGAGGCAGCCGCTAGTTTGCAGGATACCCAAAGGATTGAGGAACATGCTGAACTACTGAACCAAAAATACACAATCGGCAAAGTTGAGTGAGGTCAAATTGCCTGTGTTTTCTAACAGATGAATTGTAAGGAAATGTCAAGTATGGAGGAGAAATCTGCACATTAAAAGTGACTTAAAAGATATCAGATTTTTTTTTAAACTAGTGAGACTAAACTACAGTGTCTAGGGGTAGACACTGGGGTGAAAAAGTATTTTTTAAACACAAGGTAGTTATTGCTTATAAAAATGAGGGTAATGGTTATTATGGAGAGAAGGGAGGGCTATGACTGGGATGAGGAACATGGAAGGGGCTTCTGGAATGTCTGGAAAAGTTTAATTTCCTGACTGGATGATATTTGCCTTATAATAATTCACTAAGCCCATTTACGTAGTCTCTTCAGCAAAAGGTGGTGGGGAAAACTGGACAGCGACATGCAGAAGAATGAACCTGGGCCACTTTCTTACACCATACACAAAAATAAACTCAAAATGGATGAAAGACCTACATGTAAGACAGGAAACCATCAAAACCCTACAGGAGAAAACAGGCAGCAACCTCTTTGACCATGGCCACAGCAACTTCTTAATAGACGTGCATCCCTAGGCAAGGGAAACAAAAGCAAAAATGAACTATTGGGACCTCGTCAAATAAAAAGCTTCTGCACAGCAAAGGAAATAGTCAACAAAACTAAAAGGCAACCAACAGAATGGGAGAAGATATTTGCAAATGACATATTGGATAAAGGGTTAGTATCCAAAATCTATAAAGAACTTACCAAACTCAACACCCGAAAACATATAATCCAGTAAAGAAATGGGCAAAAGACATGAACAGACACTTTTCCAAAGAAGACATCCAGATGGCTAACAGACACATGAATGGATGCTCAAGATCACTCATCATCAGGAAAATACAAATCAAAGCCACAATGAAATACCACCTCACACCTGTCAGAATGGCTGACATTAACAACTCAGGCAACAACAGATGTTGGTGAGGATGTGAAGAAAGGGGAACCCTTTTACACTGCTGGTGGGAATGCAAACTGTTGCAACCACTCTAAAAAACAGTATGCAGGTTCCTCAAAAAATTAAAAATAGAGCTATCCTATGACCCAGCAACTGCAATACTAGGTATTTATCCAGAGGATACAAAAATGCTGATTCAAAGGGTCACATGCACCCCAATGTTTATAGCAGCACTATCAACAATAGCCAAATTATGGAAAGAGCCCAAATGTCCATTGACTGACGAATGGATAAAGAAGATGTGTGTGTGTGTGTGTGTGTGTGTGTGTGTGTATACACACATATACATATATATATGTATATGTATATATATGTATATACATATATATGTGTATATATATATAATGGAATATTACTTGGCAATCAAAAAGAATGAAATCTTGCCATTTGCAACAATGTGGGTGGAACTAGAGTGTAATATACTAAAGGAAAGAAGTCAGAGAAAGACAAATAAATGATTTCAGTCATATGTGGAATTTGAGAAACACAACAGATGAACATAGGAGAAGGGAAGGAAAAATAAGATGAAAACAGGGAGGCAAACCGTAAGAGACTCTTAAATACAGAGAACAAACTGAGGGTTTCTGGAAGGGTGTTGAGTGGGGGGGATGGGCTAAATGGGTGATGGGCATTTAGAAGGGCGCTTGTTGGGATGAGCACTGGATGTTGTATGTAAGTGATGAATCACTAAATTCTACTCCTAAAGCCATTATTAATTACACTATATGTTAACTAACTTGGATTTAAATAAAATTTAAAATAATAATAATTCATTAAGCCATACATTTGTTGTAGTTTTATAGATCTGTGTTTTATTTTTACAATAAATACAATAAAAAGAATTAAAAAAAATAAGTTGGTCCAGTCACAAACATTTTAAGCATGGTTATCCCTGGGTGGTCAAAGAGCAGACAGTTTTAAGGTTTTCTTTTTTTCTCTTTCATGTGCATTTTTTCCCTAATTTATGTACACTCAGTGTGTCTCAGACATGCAATTTAAAGGTTATTAAATGACATTTCAATATAAGTTTTGTAAAAATCAACCTACAGGGTGTCTTAATGTAATAATAGGTATTTTAGTCAATGGCTATGGGTTCTCTCTCTTACAAAAGTTAGGATTGTTGCATTTTTCTAGGAGAAGTGACATAGTGCTGGTATGGTGAAAAGACCCAGGTTTGTAAGAGCAGCTTTCTCCTTACTCATTTCTAGGTCTGAATACTGGAAAGCTTTAGTGTCTGTGTCTGGAGGGGTCAAAAAAGTGATGCTAATTTCACTTTAGGAAAATGAGACTGAAGGGAATCTATTTATAAGGGGCAGGATTCTATGCCAATTCTATGCCTTGTCTCATACAACGAGATCTACAAAATCTTTTGTTCTTCTTTCTTTTCTTAACAGCAATAGATAAAAACCTAGTCTTTCAAGAAATGCATGGATAACTTTACCAATGTGGGACAATTTGTGTAATAATGAGTGACTTTCAAGTCCATCCTCAGATCATAGTATCCATAGTAATTTGCTTAAAAAAGAAAAAGCACAAACTATTATACCTAGCGTGAAGATAGAGTTGAGTTTGATGATATTTATTATGCTAGGTGGGTGGTCCTCTTTTTTTTGCTTTTTACCAAACCATTGCTCTTGCGCTTTGAAAAAGAAGATATTAGGTACTGTCATTAGGTAGCAAATTAGACCAAATACGTAAAAATATCTCTTAACTTTTTTTGGTGAGAAAATAGGTACAATTCATTTTCTTGACTCTCTTTCAACTAAAGAAATGCATTCTGCTAACCTGAAAATAACACCTCATTCGTGTGGGATGAATTATCTTCCACTTTTTCTTTTAATATTACATAAAATTTATGGCATTAGTGAATTTAGTGCCTTTATAACTATTGGTAGAAGAAAAACTATTGGTTTTTTTCTTCAATATGAAAATCGATCAGGAAATAAAAGTATGCTCTTTCTGTATGAGAATGCACTTGTTTTATCAAATGTTAAATTTGAACATGATCAGAAACTCGAGTTTAACGTCAGCCCCTGCTATACCCTCTGGGGAGGCAGGTAGTTGCTTTTTACTTGTTTTTCATTTCGTTTCATTTTGTGGGAGGTGGTTTTTGTTGGTGGTGGTTGGCCGGTTGGTTTTGCTTTGTTCTTCCGTGTTTTGAATGTATTTAGCTCAAGAATGCTTGATGTGGAGTCAGACCTGTACTTTTGAATGATGTGTCATTTTTTCCCCAAGCAAAAAGTTCATGGAAAAACCTAAATTTAGATAGTTAGAAGAACATTCTGCTAAGTGGAAGAAGCCAGTCACAAAAGACCACGTACCGTACAATTCCATTTATAAGAAACATCCAGAATAGGCAAATCCATAGAAACAGAAGTGGATTAGTACTTGCCAGGAACTGAGGGGAGGGGAGGGGAGGGGGTAAGAGTGGGGGGGGGGTAGTGATAGCGAATGGGTACAGAGTTTCTTTTTGAGGTGATGGTCACACAACCCTGTGAATATATAAAAAGCACTGTACTCTACACTGCCTTGTGGAGGCAGACAGGGTAAGTGGCCCGGGGCCTGCCCACCCCTCCTTTTCTCCCACTCACCCCACTCAGGGCTTCCTGAATTAAAACCCGGGGTATGGCTTGAAAACCACTGGCTCTAGTGGTGAATCCTTTTTACTGCCAGATGAAGGTGGACCAAGTAAAAAGCTGGAGGCCGGTATTTCCTTATATATTAACAATGTGTTAAGAGCAGACCTGGAAATAAATTGCATCATAAATGCTTATCCTTGCATAGGGGCCACCTTTTTGTACTTCTGTCATAGAAAACTTCTTCCCTTCTTCGCTTTACCAAAACATTCAGGGAAAATATCTACAAATACAATGATCTGCAGCTGTGATACCCATTGCTAGAGGTCCAAATGTCCTTTACAGTAGATGATATGTCCTTTTGGCTTTATTCTCAGCCAGAGATATTCTGTCTCTAAAAATGTCCTTCTTTATTCCCAAATGTCTTTTCTTATTTCTCCTGTTCTATCTGGTTAGATCTTAGTGCCCCCAAACCATCATCTCTCTTAACAATATTTTGCCTTTGGTTCGTTTTCATTAATAGCTTATTTTCTGTACTTCTTTATATTTGGAAGGATCAGTACCTAAATAACTACAGATATTATATGGTTTATTCTGTGTTATTCAGGAAAAGATTGAACATTGTGGGTCTGATGGCAAGGCCTTGGGACAATGTGGGTGGTCCTTGCTATACTTTTTTTTAATGAGATAAAAATTGATGAACTTTAATTATAAATAAGTTGCTTATTTATGTTTCTTCTCTGCTCTGCAAGCCTAGAGAATCAAAAGTTCCCTTAACCGTGTACTAGAAACAGACACATTTAGGTAGAATAAGAGCAGATGGAAAGCTACAAACTACATAAGGGCTGACTCAGAATTTAGTTGTTTTAAAAAATAATTATATTTTTTTTAAGCTTCTGTTTGCAAAACAAGTTGGTATGAGTCCCGGGGATGCTTGCCATGAAGGAAAAGATGATGGACTGGGGAGGGTGCAAGTAGAGGGGGGCAGGCAATAAGTAAGCAGTGTATTTAGCATAGTATTAGAATAATAAACCATTATTCTAGAAAAGTCCTCTGGTTTTGTTTTGTGAAGTGATTGGAGTGAGGTCTATCCAGGTTTGTATTAAAAGCCAACTAGCAGGGGCGCCTGGGTGGCTCAGTCAGTTAAGCGCCCGACTTCGGCTCAGGTCATGATCTCACAGTTCGTGAGTTCGAGCCCCGTGTCGGGCTCTGTGCTGACAGCTCAGAGCCTGGAGCCTGCTTCACATTCTGTGTCTCCCTCTCTCTCTGCCCCTTCCCTGCTCATGCTGTGTCTCTCTCTGTCTCAAAAATAAATAAACATTAAAAAAAATTAAAAAGCCAACTAGGAGTCCAACGACTAAGGTTTTAATTGAGTCCTTTAAGGTAATGTAAATTTATTAAATACATCTTCAGAAGGACTAAAGTTGGCATCTGTATAACATATTGCAAATAAAAACTAGAATTGGTGATAACTGAGGCTTAGGGAACAGTTTATAAGATGGGAAGAGGGAATGGGGTTGGGATAGATTTCAGCCCATGTCACCCCAAGTGATTATTAACTAATCACCTTGACATGGCTAAGGAAACAGTAACATTTTATACTGCATTAAAAATTTAGTCCATGTTTGGGAGCCTGGGTGGCTCAGCCAATTAAGCATCCGACTCTTGATCTCAGCTCAAGTCTTGATTGCAGGGTCGAGAGTTCAAGCCCCACATTGGGCTCCATGCTCAGCAATACCCACCCCCCCCCCCAAATAAAATAAGAAAATAAATATATATTAAAAATAAATATAAAAGTTTAGTCCATATCATTTTTGGGAACGACAGATGGGTAGTACTCCTTACAATATTGCGGCCTGCTCTTTCTCTCTTATGTTATTGCTTTCTCATGTTCCATACTTCAATATATGCTGGCTCATGTGAAGTCATTAGACTTGTTTATTCACCTTAGTGGAAACCATGTTATATCCAGAATGCTTCATCATCACTAAACATTTAATATCAAATTGCAACTCTTTCAGTAACAGAAATCAACCAATAACATTGCCAAAACTAACTTTACTTCATGGCCTAAGTTTTTAAATATTGAGGAAGTGAGCTAAGGATGGTTTATTTTCAACAGAAAATAAAAAATTATAAACTGATTGCTGGATGTGTTTAATGATGAGTCCTGATTGCCATGTTATTTCATGACACGACTTGTTATTCCAAAAATACATAAAGCCACTGAAACTGTTTGTTATTTCATTGCATGAATTTATATCTGCTCTAATTTTATTGGAGCTAGACATCTCCTTCCATTTTAATGGGAGAAGTGTAATTTTTTCATCCTCCTAGACAACATCTGGGGAAGATGTACGAGACTTCACAAAGGTGCTGAAGAATAAGTTCAGATCAAAGAAATACTTTGCCAAACATCCTCGGCTTGGCTACCTGCCTGTCCAGACAGTGCTTGAGGGTGACAACTTAGAGACGTAAGTTCAACTTTAATATTAAAACTTCTATGTACTCTTTTATCTGATACTGTCTTTTATTATGTTAGTGACACCCAGAGAAATTATCTGATACCAGAAAGAATTTGTGTTTTGGTAAAGCGTTTCATTTTAAAAGAGGTAAAACTAAACTCGGAATCAGTCTTCACAACATGAATTTTTACTGTTGGCTTTTGATAATACCATGGCTAAAATTTTAGGTTTAATTTTGCATGTGTTCCTCCACTTTAAAAACACGTATTACTGTGTGTTCGACCTTTGCCTTGGTCATGTCTTTTCCTCTTAAAAATACTTAGAGCCAATTGTGGTATATGCTGTTTCATTACCTTACTCATTTCCCATTTTTCCTCCTTTGGGGATATTTTTGCTATTTTATGAAGTATGTGTTGCACTTATTTTACACGTTAAAAATTTTTTTTAATGTTTTTTTAATGTTTTATTTTTGAGAGAGAGAGAGAGAAATGGAGTGATGGAGTGTGAGCAGGGGAGGGGCAGAGAGAGAGGGCAACACAGAATCCAAAGCTGTTAGCACAGAGCCCAGCATGGGGCTCCAACTCATGAGCCATGAGATCACAACCTGAGCCAAAGTTGGACGCTCAACCAACTGAGCCACCCAGGTGTCCCTATTTTACATGTTTTTAATGTAAATCTATTAATAATATTGAGTCTCTTGCTTTTGATATACCTGTGCTAAAATCACATCAAAATCTTACATTTCTAATTTATTTTCTCTTGAGCATGAAGACAGTAAAACAAGATAGCTGTATACAGTACATAGACAAAATTTCTTTGAAGTATGTAATTCAATTTTATAAGCATGAATGAAACAAAGTCTCAAGGTAGCAAAATTACTATGGCATTATAAGGAAGAGTAGCAATTGATAGCCTGAAATGAAAAGAAAAATAATTTTTAAAACAAGCCAGAAGAAATGCAAGAAGTAATTTTAAATTACTAAACAATTATATATCAAGATCAAAATAGGTCTGATTTTAAATTTTTGAATCATATTTTATTTTGTTTTATTTTATTTTAAGAAAGAGAGCATGTGTGGAGGGGAGGGGCAGAGCAGGGGGGAGAGAGAGAGAGCGAGAGAGAACGAGAGCGAGTGAGAGAGAGAGAGAGAGAGAGAGAGAAAGAAAATCCCAAGCAGGCTCCATGCCCAGTGCAGAGTCTGACCTGGGGCTCAATCTCACGACTGCGAGATCATGCCTGAACTGAAATCAAGGGTCTGCCGTATAATTGAATGAGCCACCCAGGTGCCCCTGAATCACTTTTTAAAATATCAGCATAAACATGACTTCCGTGGCAATTTTCTTACACTCCAATCTTGGGAAAAATGAACTTTTATTGCTAGTCATTAGTAAAGTGCCTAGTCATAAAAATAGTGATGTTCTAGTTACAGAAAGATGCCCTCTCAAAATGCCTATAGAAAAGAAACTCAGAAGTGTGACGTTTTCTACATTATACAGTAGAAAAAAATATATAATAAGAAGTATTAAAAAGTGTGTTGAGTGCAATTTTTGTGCAGTCTTTCTTTCTTTAACCTTTAAAACCCACTGTTCATTTTATTGTGTATCTGAGAGATAAGCAGAGAGCAGTAATAGTCTAGTATTAGGACAATCCATGTCTCAAAGATTTCAAAGTAGAGGACAGGCTATTTGGCCTGGATTTTTTTCCATATAAAGCTTTGTAGAACACTGGCTTTGCTGCATTTTTGTATAAATGTATGTTGTGGGTTTTTTGTTAATTTGTGGAACTTCTAAGAAGCAAAAGGAAGACCACAGCCAAAGCACAGTAGATATTTCATCGCTCCGTAGGTACTGTTATGGGCGCACAACTGTATATGTTGATAGATCCAAAAATAGCACATATGCATTTAAAGCATACAAAATATTTCAAATTTTTTGACAACTTTGATATCAAACTGTGTAAAATTAAAATATTATGCCTCCCAGTTATTTCTTTCAGAGTACATTTTAGAACAAATTTTGTTGAAGCAATCTCAGTTTAAAGAAAGCTATTCATCTGCTTAAAATCCATAAGGAAAAGTAGATTTTTGGTTCTCTCTTTGTTTTGTGGGTACGTATTTGTCCTTTTCTTTGAAAGGTTTTATGTTATTACATTCTTAGTTGTTTTACTATGTAATACACAGTTTAACTGTGCTGAACACCCCATGATAAAGGCACAATTTTACTTCCCTTGGTATCAGATCTAATTAACCTTCGCAGTAATGCCTGAAGCATAGAATTATCACATAGCTTTTTTTTTTATAGGATAATTTGATAAGTTTGAACTAGTGATGTGCCTTTCACTCTTATGATAAACCATTGGTATTTTGTGTCCCAATATCTACATCCTTCATATGCAGGTCGATTCATCTTTTTTTTTAAATTCCTTTTAAGCATTTTTGATAACTTTTCTTTTAATGTCAAAATAATCATTGACATCAATCATTCTATTCTGAGTGACTCAGTTAAAGTAAAAAAGAACAGAAAAACATGCCAAATAATTTTGTGCTATGATTTTTGGCTGTAATTCTGAAAATGCTTCATTTCATCTATCATGAATTTACCAGCGTTTTCAGAGAGAGGAAAACAAGAGAAAGAAAGGAAAGAGTATAAGATTAAATCAGATGTCACAAGATTCTTTTTGAAAAAGATTTATGAGATACTGGATAGAGTGGGCAGGTTTTCTTTTTTAAATCATAGAACGTGTTTTTGCAGTTGGTATAGTTCATTTTTCTGCTGAGCCCTTTCTAGTACAGGGCCACTTAATCTTCTGGTGTAACAATTTATGTGAGTGGGTAGTAAAGTTTGATTTCATTTATTCTCCTATTTGTGGGAGAACATTGGAGAAAAACCAGCCAAGTGGTAAATGTGTTAAAGTTATTTATGAAGCTGATTGGAATTTTCTCTTGCTTCTTTCTTTTTCATCCCTGCAAAATGTAGTGTCTTATCCTATCCAGTAATGAGATATGTGTGCATGGAGGGTATTTATGGGAAAAATGAGTTAATACTAAAAGGAGGTAAACAAACTCATGCTTAGGTTTATTCAGTTAATTTTGTAACTGTGTGTGCAAGAATTTTCAAAAAATAAATCAACATAAATGAGTAAAACTTGATTAAAGAGTTACCATTGAGGGGCACCTAGTTGGCTCAGTTGGTTAAGTGTCCGACTCTCAATTTCGGTTCAGGTAATGATCTCATGGTTTCATGAGTTCAAGCCCCACGTCGGGCTCTGTGCACTGACCCTAGGAGCCTGCTTGGGATTCTCTGTCTCCCTCTCCCTGTGCCCCTCCCTCACTTATGCTCTCTCTGTCTCTGTCAAAATATATAAACTTTAAAAAAAAGTTTAAAAAAAGTTAGAAAAATTTGCCATTGAACATAAACCTAAGAAACAAGCTAAAATAGTGACAAAAATAATTTGAGAATTTTGAGATATTATTTTTGGCTAAAAGGTAGGTTGGTTTCCTTAAAGATTAAAGAAGTAAAATAGACACTTCTGTCTGATGTTGGTTAAAGAGGAATAAATGAGTTTCATTGTTCTTTTGAGTTCTTACTGTAGCAAGAACTAACTTGTAGTCAAGTGTAACTATGATTGTGGAGCATTGGATTGGAGGAGGTGACAGCTAACCTGAGACCTGGAAGATTAACAGAGCTAGACCTGCAGTGTTTGGTGTGGATGACGAAAGGGAGAGTTTCTAGGCAAGGGAAGTATCTTCAAAAGCCCAGAGACAAGATCATTCTGGAAACTAGGGTGGGAAGCTGGGAAGAGTAGCAAGAAATAAGAGAGGAGAGAAAAGCAGGACCTACCTAATCAGGGGCCTTGTAAATCATGCCAAGGTGTTTGGGTTTTATCGTGAAAGACATAGGGAGCCATTGAGGGTTTATATGTGAGAGCACACTGGGACCCCACTTACTCTGGAGCAAATGGATCAAAGAAGGCAAAAGACGGGAAGCCTAAGGCATTAAAAGAATCGTTAAGTTTTTCAAGGAAAGTCTGGATCATATTTCATGTTATATTAAGTAAAGAGTCTGATTCTTTGCATATTAGTGTGTGATTAACCAAAATACCCTATTCAGTCACCACTCTGGAAAGCAGGGATAGGCTACATTATTAACTGTGGACTAACACATAGATCGGTCTTATTTTGAACCCTCTTAAATTATAGACTCTCTAACTATGCCGCAGTGAGGATATTGCCTTGTTTTTGTCTCCCAGAATTAAATGAGAAGATGTATCACTTAACCTTTCTTTCTCTACAAATCAAAATACTTTGAAGTCAATGAAGCCTTCAGTTTGACTTTGTTAATCTTTATTTCTTTTCTTAGACATGTTCTCAATATATAAAAAACTTTCTTTTGAGAACTTCTTTGGTTCAGCCTTCTACCTCTGCCATTCTTATCGTAGTTCAATGAATCATTTTTGTGCTGACTGCATTAACTTCACAAGAACTAGTCATATGGTTTCACAGAGCTTTTCCAGCTTCAATTAAGATCAGAAATACATATTTCTCTCGTGCTTAAAGTTCACTGCAAATGTTGTAGTACACTTGAGTTTTAGAAATGCTCTCGAGGAGTTATTATTTTTTGGAAAGTTTATAGTAAATCATTCACGTAACATTTAACATCCGTATCCACCGAATAATACTGTGTTGTTTCATTGTTGTTTTAGCTATCTTACATGTGGATGATTAAGTCTATTTACAGATATTCTGACAGACACGGCCTGGATAAATGCCTGTTTTTGAAAGGAGGTCCAAATAGTCTTAGTTTTTCATCCCAGTAAGATGCCCTTCGTCTCTTAGTCTTTGCTATTCAAACATCAACTTGTGCTTCCAGCAGGAGATAATGAGATCATTAACTTTTTCTTAAGTTTGTATGTATAATAGAAATAGAATCAAGTAGATCTAGAATGATTTAAACTTTCCTCCTTTGTTTCAATCAACATGAGCTCTTGCAGGAGACTTATTTAATTAAATAGAGAACTCATTTCCTTTAGACTTTTAAAATTCCCATATTCATCAGTAGCTCCCCTAGGGTCCCCCAGGGTCAGGAGTGGTACTGAATGATCAAGCTCCAGAGTCAGGCCTGACTCAAGCCGAACACATTTCCTGATATTATCAGTTTCAGAGATTCAACTTCCAGAAAGAATTTTGTGTGAAGAAAGCGTATCACCATCCAGTTGCTTTCAGCCTTATTGATAATGTAAAAATTTGGGGCTGGGTATAGGGGAGAGGATCTAGGTAACATCTGCTTTCAGTGTCTCTGTGAGTTGTGATACTCTGTGTACACGTGGATTCGGATTTTTACATTGAAAACTGGACAAAGAATCAGAACAGTCTCATTTTACTGCAACGCTGCCATCAGTGGATAGTATAGTCTTTGGAATTTAACTTTATCTTTCTGACCAAGTTTCTTCTCCGGGAAGAACAAAAATCTGATTGCATCATCCCTTGGTATATTATGGAGCATCATGTTTAAACTTACTGCAGGAGCATTTTTGTTTCTTTCTTTTTTTTCCAATAAGACCATTTCAAGATGTGGTTGCTGTCCTGTAACAAATATCCTGTAATATTTGTGAAAAGCTCCCGCAGGCACTTGAATACACAGCGTCTTCTCCAGAACAAACAGGGACTTTGTGTTACTTTTGATTCCCCCCCCCCCCCCCCCCCCCCCCCCCCCCCCCCCCCCCCCGGTGCACCTCGGGGCGACCAAACGTGAGAGTAGAAGGCGGCTGAGAATGCCTTCTCCCCCAGCCTCCCGCTGCTCTTGTCTGAAATCGCTCTCGAGTGCTAGTTCCGTGACTTCTGTTTCCCTCTCCCCCTCTGCAGTCCTGTGACACTCATCAGCATGTGGCCAGAGCACTATGAGTGAGTATTCACAGCTCCGTCTGCAGGAGCCGGCACTCTGATCGGTGTCATTAGCAGGGGGGTGATTATGAAACTCGTGAACTAAGAGAATAGTCTACCTCCTGGGTAACAATCCTCATGGTTTGTTTGCATGGCAAATTCAGTGTTTAACCAAGCTAACATTCCTAATGGCAACATCTGTCAATATTGGAACATAAAACTGTTTCTTTGCTTTTTCTTTTATAGCCCCTCACAGTCTCCTCAGCTGTTTCATGATGACACCCATTCCAGAATAGAACAGTATGCCACACGGTAAGAGACTTTGATGGGAGCCCTCTGCTGCGCTGCCGCCCAGAACGTATCTATTTCTGTATGAATCCTGTAGCATTAACATGCCTTGATTTAAGGGATGTTTTGTGAGAGTCGTGATTCCATTATATTTGGAACCTGGGCTCTCATCTTTCCATGTTGCAGTTTGCACTTTACCAAATACCTGCCATACATTCTGTGAAGAGTAAATCTCCATGGGATGTGATTATTGAGCTCATGAGAATCCAAACACCATACAAAACAGGATTTAGATAGTGTAACCCAGTTTAATGAATGAGAGTCAGAATTGAAAGTGTTCTCAGGAGATGGTGCACATGTGACTTACCATATGTAATTAAATTTATGCTAATGCTTTATTATAGAGGTTTATTTTAGAGTCCTTAAACAATATAAAGTATCGTCTGGTCTTGATGGCATGCATAAACTTTCATAAACGAAGGGTATAGTAACTATCTCTGGTGCTAGCAAGTAGCTATGCCTAAAGAGGTTAGTTTAAGCATCATATAAATAGTAACATTCAAACTGGGTCTCAGCCAGACAGAATTTCTGGGAAAAGGCAGGCTTAGATTAATGGAAAAATGTACTCAAAAGCATTGAGCTGGGAAAGAACATGGCTTGTTTAAAGAACTGCAAATAAAGGAATGAGGAGTGAAGGAATAGAAGCTCAAGTCAGATAAAGAAGGCCCACTTGCTAAGGAGTGGGGCTATATCTTTAGTTAAAGGGGGGTCATGGAGAGTCTTTAGGCAGGAGAGGAGCATAATCAGATTTCTGAGAATGAAAACCAAACCGGAGGGTCTGGGAAATCAGTTAGGCGCCTAGGTCCCTTGAGAGCCTATATGACATGGTAAAAGATGGAGGCCGACAAGTCTAAAGACAGTGGTGGTAGAAAGGTAACTCAAGATGAGGTATTATTTTAAATTTCCAATCTTGTTAGGAGATTTGGACCTTTTCCTATTTTGTCAGAATCATGACAGTTTGAGAAAAACAGAGAATGGACCTCCAACTGACCATGCCCCGTGTGGCCACACTGTCTAACCTCTTTCTTTTCATTCTTCAGCCTGGCCCAGATGGAAAGGACTAATGGGTCTTTCCTCACTGATAGCAGCTCTACCACAGGAAGTGTGTAAGTAAAACATGAAATTAGCACCGCCTGGGAAGGCTAGTTTCTGTGTCCTGGCTGTCGGAAGTAATCTTCACTGATTGTGGCTCTGAATTTTGATCCCAATCAAAATTGATAAGTGTGGTTACAAAAATGTCTGCATAGATTTTATGCTCTCAAGCCGTGATAACATAAGTTGGATATGTTTATTTATTTAGTTTCATGTAAGTTAATGAAAAAATCCTGTATTTATCAACTAATCTGCCTCAGGAAGATCGGATTGTTTTATGTATAAATACAGGTATAGATATTCATTCCATTTGTCAGATACTTCTTGTTGATAATTAACAGATGCATTTCCATAGAATGATGCCCTTCTGTAAAATCCTCTTTTGCTGACTCGCATTTTCTCCATCATCTCTGCCATTTAACAACTATGACCCACACAAGTTTGGACATACAGTCCCCACTCTTCATTGAAAAATATTGTTTCTCTTGCCAATATTTTATTATCTTAGCAAGCAGGAAAAGCCTCGTTAACTTTAGAAAAATACTCTCAGAAAAATTTTCTAGGCAAATATTTTATCTCTGATTATCCTATTATTGTGTGTAATATTGTTTAGGACCTTTCCCTTTTCTTCCCCCTCCTCGGAATTAACATTTTTTTTTCATTTTGAATGATATCTAAGAGATTTCAATAGTGTCACATTTACTTGACTTAGGCAGGTTCATTGTTTGGATCTGGTGGGAAGCTGTAGGTAGACAGGAAAGTTACAGAACATAATACTCAGATGTCTTACACTAAAAAAGGCCATGGAGAGAGCCAAATTGAAATACTTTAAGCACTCTAATACAGAATAGCTTCCTACCAATATTTTTAAAAGTGTTTTACTATCATTAAGCTTATAAATAAAAATGTATTAGGTTTTTCAATTTTAAATTTCAAACATTAGCATGTTAATACTTTACAAGAATACAGTTGCGATTTGTGCATTATTATTCATGTACTATGAATATGAAACAATTCCCAAACCAAGATAATAGAATATTTATAATGCTTGTTTCATATTTAGCTACTAGTATGTATTTTATATAAAGCAGTTAGATATCTGGAGTATCCCCTAAATCAACATAATTTCTACAAGGTTCATAATAGCCAAAGAATTAGATGAAATAAAAAAATAGTAATAAAGACCAAAATAATTAAAACCAAATTTAAATTCTTTAAAATGTGTTTGTCATGCCCTCTGAACAGAGTAAAGGTAATGTTCAAATTTAGTACATCCTATCTTCAAATTAAAATAAACACTCTTTTTAAATTTATTACTGATGTCTGAGAAAAAACAATAATCAGATGACTACAAGCTGAATACATTTTAATATACCATCATTAGACATATTAACTCATCCATCTGTCCAACAAATGTTTCTTATATACCCACCATGCAGTTATGTGCTAGGGCCAGTTTTGAGATCTGATGGATACATTTTCAGGAAGTTTGTAGGCTGTTTGTTAAACAGAGCCATTACAGAAATTAATTTGTATACACTTACAATTAAATAAATTAGAGTCAAATGAAAATGAAGGTAATACTCAAAACTCACCATGCCTTAGTCTACCTCATTGTACTATTTCTGTGTTCTTGGGGTAATTAATTGTATTTGTCAGATGGTGTGCAACTGCGTGTCTTTTCCAGACTCTACATTCAGTAAAGTCATTAGTTTGAAATTGGCCTTGGTGAGAGTATTTAAACCATAGAAATTGCAAAGGCTACAATTCAGTGCCTTTTTATTCATTAATTTTTTGGAAAGCTTGTTAAATGTTTATCAGCATGCCACTGCCATATACCCAGTACTGTAAAAGCCTATAGATGTAAATACTGTCTTCATGAGTCTTATGGGTTAGAGGAGAGATGATTAAGTGTTTCTACAGAGGAAGAGCATGGGAAGGGCATTTTTGGTAGAGAGAATAATGACCCCCAAAAGAAGTCTACATCCTAATCCCTGAAATTTAAGAAGGTGTCACTTTATATAGCAAGATGGAACTTGCACATGTGATTAAGTTAAGTATCTTGAGATGGGGAGATTATCCTAGATTTGGGTGGATCCCATATAATCCCATGAGTCCTTATAAGAAGTGGGGAGGGTCAGTTAGAGAAGGATATCGCCATGAAAGAAAGAGGTCAGATACAGGGAGATTTCCAGATGCTACGCCACTGGCTTTAAAGGTAGAGGAATGGGGGCACCTGGGTGGCTCAGTCGGTTGAGCGTCTGACTTTGGCTCAGGTCGTGATCTCACTGTCCATGAGTTTGAGCCCCGCGTCAGGCTCTGTGCTGACAGCTCAGAGCCTGGAGCCTGTTTCAGATTCTGTGTCTCCCTCTCTGTCTGCCCCTCCCCCACTCATGCTCTGTCTCTGTCTCTGTCTCTCTCTCTCTGCAAAAACAAAAATAAAACTTAAAAAAAGAAAAGAAAAAATTTAAAGGTAGAGGAATGCAGGTGGCCTCTAGTTACTGGAAAAGTCAAGGAAACAAACTCTTCCTTAAATGTAATATTCAGTTAAGTTAACACTATAAGAACATATCTATCAGCCACTAAAGTGAAATCTTTTTCCAGTTCCTGGTGCATTAGTATTTTCTTAGTGAATATGTTAGTAAATCTTATTTTGATCAGTCCGGGAAGCCCTTTGCCCTTTCACCATTTGAATTACTGAATATCCTGGGATTCTTTTCCTGCGACCATGGCAGTGACTCCTCCATTTGAGTAAGATTGCAAACAAGGACACCAAGTCATTGAAGTCGTGTGCTGGATCTGGAATCCAGTGGTGTGACGTGGGGTGGTCCACCATCCTCACTTAAATGTGTAATATTTACTTATTTAAGCATTTCCATGTAACCAGTACTATCGACTTGACAAAGTAAGTATTACACATGCTACAATAAATACCTTTTCTCCCAGTGGATAGAGTCTTCCAATGAAGATGCCTACCTTCTTTGGGCTGAGAGCACTCCTCAGAATTTGTGACGGAAGGGTTAGGACCCAAGCCCCACTATTTGCTTCTCTGACTGCCCTTCTGTGTTTCCTATCTAATCATGTAGCATCTTGGATCACGGGATATTTGGAAGAAACGTTTGCTGCTCTCAACAGGATGCCGTCATACCGTTCCTTCTTTGGTCCCGGTGTATTTGTTTCTTACGGGACCTTCCTGCAGTGGCAGGAAGTATGTAGCACACCGTAACCCTGGCCTTTCCCTGGAAAATTCCTAAAGTCCAGCATCGACAGGGTCATGAAACAATCCTGAGACGATAGATGACAGTTTTCTGCACCACCCAGCAGTGTCGCCAGCTTCTAAATGAGGGTTCGGTGTCTCCTCAAGACAGCTCTTCTGTTTCGCTCTTAGGTCTGTCCTGAGGCAGCCAGCATCAGATCTTAGCAATTTTCATCGTTGGGAAAAACTAAAAGCTAACTCAGAGTGCCTTAAGCAAAAAAAAAAAAAAAAAAAAAAAAAAAAAAAAAAAAAAAAAGATGGTATTAGTTAGCAAATTTCTACAATACGTTTTGGAATGTTTCTCATTCTTGAATTCTCTACCTTTCCTCCAGGCCCTTTTGAGTGGAGGTTTCTGTTATTCCAGTCTAGGTCATAAAAATATTACTAGGTTTCCTTTGAATAACAACAGTGATGATACAAAACAACCACCATCTCTCCCTCCGTGCAGAGCATATTGAGCCAGACGCTGCACTAAGCACTTTGCCATCTTCACTTATTTAATCCTCACAGAACCTTTTGAGATGCTACTCGTGTTTCTGTGACCACCATTTTACGGCTGAATAAACTGAGGCCCTAAGAGTTTAAGGAGCTTGCCCAGGGTTTCATAGTCAGTAGTGGAGCTCAGGTGCAGGCAGCCTGGCTCCCAGCACAGGCACTCCCGACCACCCCTGACCAGCTCACTGTGCCGTGGAGGAGGGTTTCCCAGATGGGAGAACTGCGGTGGGGGGTGGGGGGCAGGTCAGGGCATCTTCATTCCCCCTGGGGGTCATCACATTCCTTGTCCTGCTCCTGCCCATCTGCACGCACGCTTCTGCTTCACAGTCCAGACCTAACCAGGAGAGTTTGTAATTCAGCCCCTCTAAGACCCATCTCCTAAAGGTGCTTTGGGATGGTCTCAGCCATAGGTGATCAAAGAGATCCCTGTGCTTTGAGGTGTGAATTTTGAGATTTGAACTTGGGATTGTAAGTTACCCAAGGTCCTTTTGTCATTTGTGTCTTGAAAAGCAGCCATCCTAACCTGTGGTTTGAGCCTTTTTCTGTCCCTCAAATTGGTCTGTGGAACCAATTCCCTGGCTCCCGACTGCGTTCATCTTCTGTGAAGCTGGTTAATGAGTTGTTGCACTCCCATGCATCTTGGACTTCTGCCTCCCCAGCCTACATGTTAATCAGTCTCCCAGCTCTTCCCCACATACACCCAATTCCCAGTGCTCCCTTTCCTCCTGAAAATCTGGCTCTGGATAATATAAAAAGACATTAATTTTGAGGACATTAATTTTTAGGAGGAGTTAAGCATCCATGAGTCAAACAGAAAACAGGACCTAAGATAGTCCTAGGGCATCTCAGTGGCAGGTACTGAAGGATAGATCCCAAGGCCATTGCCATCAGGGTGTCTCTCCCCCCATCTGCTGCCTGCCCTTGAGTGACACTGTTTTATGTGGAAAGATCTAACTTGGGAGGCTGGTGTGGTTCGCACTGGCATTGCTGTTTGCACCTCTGAAGCCTGGAATGGAATAACCCTTGAAAGGAGGGAAATTATTGTTATTTTTATTTATTTATGTCTTGCATTCTTTCAAAAGGTCATTGAATGAATCACACTTCTTTTGTCATCTTATATGTACTAATTTTGTAATCCAGATAGTATTTACTATGCACAACTTAAATATGGTATAAACAGAGTCCATTTGAGGGTATTTCAGTGGCGCAGATCTGTATTTTTGCAACCTTTTCTATTTTTGCACTATTGACATTTAAAGGCCCTAATCTGGTACCTCACATACTATCTGTACTTAAAGGGTATGCTCTTAGTTTTTACTATATATAATTAAGAGCTTGAATGTATTTATTTTTATATTTAACTTTTAGGCCTAATAATCTGTGAAAAACACTTAAGGCTAAAATTATGTGTTATATATAAATTATTTTTTTTTAAAGAAATTGCCTTAAACCCTTTTCAGGTACCTTAATAAAAGAATGTAATGATAGTGGTGATGATGATAATTACAATAATATGTTAAACCCTATCAACTTCCCAGAAGAAATGAAGCTAGGCCAATGTTTACAACAAAATATACCTCAGATCTAATTGTGACTTGTTTGTGTGTTTATTTGTTTCACTGTGGATAGTCCCTAAATCCTTAAAGCAAAAATTTAGTTTGTGTTAATATTAAGCACTAAGTATAGTCCCTGAGTCTGACGCTTACTGGCATGAATGTTCTAAGGGCATATATGGTGTGATGGTACCTTCCGACAAGAGAGGACCTCCGTGCTAGGATTCAGTCATATCATAGACCCACCAGGTAGCTTACGGGACCCAAGTTTTCCTTTAGCACTTCTTGTTCATATTGTATATGTTTTTAACTTTAGTTTTAGTCCTTCATTTCCTTTTAGGTGCTTGTTCATAGGAATCATAAAATTGTTTTTGGGGGGGCAGCGGGAATGGGGGGGTGCACGTCTGGGTGGCTCAGTCGGTTAAGCATCTAGCTTCGGCTCAAGGTCATGATCTCACAGTTCGTGAGTTCAAGCTCCGCATCGGACTCTGTGCTGACAGCTCAGAGCCTGGAGCCTGTTTCAGATTCTGTGTCTCCCCCGCTCTCTACCCCTCCCCCACTCATACTCTGTCTCTCTGTTTCTCTCTTAAAAAAAAATTTTTTTTTTTAACCAATGTGAGAATCAGTTTACCTGTCATTGCGGTCCCTGAGATTAAGATCTGCTTTTGTTCTCTCTATTTTGCATTTTCCTTACTTGTGCTTTCTTTCTTCTGTTCTATAGACAAAGTGCTTTGCTGCACATTTGTGCTATCTGGCTGGTCATATCAATGGCTGGGTCAGGACTCTAGATATAGTTCCATAGTCTTTCAACATGGAATATTACAGAGAGTAGGAGGCTAAACCTTTTGCTTTTGTTTGCAAGATCTACTTTTTCGTTTTGATTTTTGGTTGATTGCTTGTGATGCTTTCTCTTTAAAATAGAGAAATTTCATGTTTCTCTTTTGTTATTATTTTTTGGGGTACTCAGACTTTTTAGTTTTTTTGTTCTTTTTTTCTTTTTAGCCTGAGAAATATTTACAAAATGTTCAGTTACTCTCTTACTTTGCTATTACTTTATTTTATCTCCACTATGTCTTTATACTTTGTATTTTTCCTCTCTGTATATGCTCCCTCACTATGGATTCTCTCTCCTGAACCAGATAAAGTGCCTCCAAACACTGATGGTGATAAGGATCATTGTGTTTAAGTTTTGCCATCCTTAGCTACTTGGTGTCACACGGTGTTGATGCGTTAGCCTGATAGTCAACTTCTGTCCCTTCTGTCCCTTCTGCCCCTTCTGCCCCTTCATGATACAGTTAGGTTTAGAGCATTGGCCATATATTTCCCATGAGGAAGACGCCTACCCCTCAGACACATCCTTGCCACATTTCTGTCTGATTTAGCTACTTGGGCAGCCCAGGACCTTTTAAATGCTGCTGCCCTACAGTGGTCCCATACCTGTCCCTCCTCTTATCCTCATCCTTCTAAAGTTAAGAACAAGCATGAGAGTCTTCTAGAGGCACCTTTAGTTTTCAGCGATACCACATTTTCTCAGGAAAGGTAATCAAAGGGTGATGTCATAGCTTCTTTCAGTCTTTATCCCATCCATGCTCCTTATTTCCAGTTTCTAACTGTGTGGTAAGGGTCCTACTCCTCACCCTACTGAATTTGCCAGTAGAAGGATGGTAAGGTCAGGTATCAATGTTTATATTGTCTCCATATATAAATTTAGAGAGAGGGAGGGGTTTACCAATCAAGGAAGCAAACAAAACCAATCAGTAGTTCATCTGAACCTTGGCTTTGGCTGTTCTGCAGGCCTAACACTCATTTTTCTTTCATTTGCTTCATCATATCACTCTGATCTCAGTGCTCCGGACACAGCTTTTCTATGAGCTCGCTAACTCTCAGATGCAATTTCAAGTCCCCTTTTTACCACAGTAAACTGTGGTCACACAGGGTTGGATTTTCAAATCAGACTCAGAGGAATCAGAGATCTTACCTAGTATCAAGTGCTGCTCGTCAGCTGCAGGGCACAAGTAAGGGGTCCCAGACTGCCACTGCTGCTCAGCAGACTCCTTCTGACTGCATTAGGGTGTGCTCTGACCCCAGTTCAACAGGTGAAGTCTCTAAGGGACATTTGCAGGCACGTCCCTTTGACAGGCACTGGTTCTGTCATGAGACAGCTCCGTTTTACACTCTAAGAGCTACTTACATGCTTTTCTGAAGCCCTATCCTATAAATCCATAGCTTCCAGGATTTGTTTACCAACACCATCAAAACGCACCGGGTACAATCTGCTAAAGTATTCATTCTGTAGCTGGACCCTCCAGCTAGCGTTAGCCGGGAGGTCTGTCATTTTCACGAGTACAGAGAGATCAGACTGGATCTCCCCATAAAGGAAAGGAAGACCTTTCAGGCATGATGCTGAGCATTTACTTCTCAAGAATGTATCAATTTTGTCTTTTTTTTTTGCTTCCGTTTCTGCCAATCGTTAGATTCGACCACATGATTGATATGTCTAATTCATTAGACCAGTAGTTAGAAAAGAAGGAGAATGTAAATAACTGTATGTCCTGTTTTAATGCAAAATGATTGATGGTAATATCAAATAAAAATATGGCAGATATTTTATGAGTATCTACAATGATCATTTTTGTTATGTTATTTAAATAAAAGAATATGAGGATTATATTTTTCCATTCTGTGGGTTACAAAGCATTACAAAATGACTTTCAACCAAATGCTAAAGACAGTGAAATCAACTCAGGCCTCAGTCCATTTGGGCTGCTATAACACAGTAATACAGGCTGGGCAGCTTATAAACAACATTTATTTATCACAGTTTTGGAGACTGGAAAGTTCAAGATCAAAGTACTAGCAGATTTGGGGTCTTGTTAGAGCCTTCTTCCTGGGTCATAGATGGTCCTCTTCCCACTGTATCCTCAAATGGCAGAAGGGACGGGAGCTCTCTGGAGGGTCTTTTTAAGGGCGCTAATCCCATTCATGAAGCTCCACCCTCATGACCCAATTACCTCCCAAATGTCCCGCCTCCAAGTACCATCACACTGAGGCTTAAGTTTCCACATATGAATTTCGGGGATATACATTCAGTGTAGAGCAGTTTATTTTTGATTAAGTCTATTAATCTACTCTTTTGGCATTCGATTATCAATTTTGCCTAAAGTATCTCTTATATTAACTAAGTAGTGTACCTTATTTGATACCTCTGCTGAGTAGAATATCTCTTCTGAGGTTTGTGATATGTACGTGTTAGTCTAAGGCAAAGCATGAAATGTTGGTATGCGTAGTATACCTACCTTTTAGATAAATATCTTCCTAGAGTTTTTTTTTTAAATACGGTTTATTTATTTATTTTAGTAATATCCACACTCAACATGGGGCTTGAACTCACGACCCTGAGATCAAGGGTCACATGCTCCTCTGACTGAGCCAGCTAGGTGCCCCAAATATCTTCCCAGAGTTTCAAAGAGACATAGAGGAACATTGAGCTTTAGATCAAACTTGGCCCAGCAGCCATCCCGACCGTCATTGTTTCTACTTCGCTTCCATCCAGACATGAGCCTCAGTGTGTGTGTGTGTGTGTGTGTGTGTGTGTGTGTGTGTGTGTGTGATTTGTCTCCCTAGGGAGGACGAGCATGCCCTCATCCAGCAGTACTGTCAGACGCTCGGAGGGGAGTCCCCGGTCAGCCAGCCCCAGAGCCCAGCTCAGATCCTGAAGTCGGTAGAAAGGGAAGAACGCGGAGAACTGGAGCGGATCATTGCCGACCTGGAGGAAGAACAGAGGTGTGTTCAACCTGGGAGAAGATTTGTGCCCCCTGGGCAAACTTCTAATGGGAGATTCCTTAATAATAACTTCAGTATGATCCCTACCCATTCTCTTTTCAGAAGTGGTTTCTAAGAAGTCAAGGTGGAGTCAAAATCTTATTGGGGATTAACAGACTGGGGCACTGGCTGCAGATTATGAACGTGAGGGTTCAGGGAACACTTGCTTAAAGCTATAGCTTTGTCCTTGCTTACTCATCTCACTGTTTAATGTTTCTACCTGAGAAGAAGTCTCCTGAGCTCAATCTGAAGCTCGAGGGCAGTTTTGGAGAGAAAACCGTGCCCACAGTAGTAATTCCAGTTGTTCCTTTTCTGCACTAGAAACCTGCAGGTGGAATATGAGCAGCTGAAGGAGCAGCACCTGAGAAGGGGTCTCCCTGTCGGGTCACCTCCAGACTCTGTTGTGTCTCCTCACCACACATCTGAGGACTCAGAACTTATAGCAGAAGCAAAACTCCTCAGGCAGCACAAAGGTCGTCTGGAGGCCAGGATGCAGATTTTAGAAGATCACAATAAACAGCTGGAGTCTCAGCTCCACCGCCTTCGACAGCTGCTGGAGCAGGTAGAGTGTGTGCACCTCGGTGGGGCTCCCACGCCCCCTCCCAGCCCATCGCTGTCCCGGAGCATGGTCTCAGCATCAGCAGAGGGGCTCACTCGCAGACTGTCACCTCCACACCTGATTAAGACTGGCTTAGGAATCCCTCTTCAGATGGAAGTATCACACCCTCCAATCGCCCAAAAAGTGGAGTTTCCCATTCTTTGGTAACGCTGAAATCTGTCTCAGCTCTGAGTACTTTAAAAGGAAAGACCCTGTAACATACATCTGCATACATTACATGTGGGAAACTCTGTAGAGGTTAAGGGGAAGGAAGTGATCTGAACTGTTCAAGCGAAAGCCTTTCTTCCAGTGAGCTCTTTTCAAGAAATTAAGTAACAGATGTTTATTAATGTGCAGCTATCATTTCCTAACACTGGGCCATGTTTTATGGCAATTTGTATACTTTCTTGATGATAAGAAATAGAATTTACATTATGATGAATGCACACCTGTATGGCAAATACAAAATAATTATTATAAAGAAAGGCTGTCTCTTATTTTCTACTTTTAAATTTCCTTCCTTTCTTCCTTACTCCCCGTGCCTGCCTGCCTTCTATCCTTCCTTCCTTCCTTCCTTCTTCCTCTATTCTTTCCTGTGTTCTCTTTATCTCTACATCCCTTCCATTTTTTTTCTCTCTCTCTTTCTTTGTGCTGGTCAGCACCTACCAAATCAATTTTATAGCTCATCAGTGGGTAATAGCCCACAATTTTGAAAAATACTGTCCTTTGAGATATAGAAGAGGCATCAGACGGAGTGTTTTGGTGCTTGCAGTCTTATTAGGGACCAAGACAAGATAATACAAAATATAACAAGATAGTACTGCACATAGAGATACAATGCCATAGAGAATTAAGTGCTTGATTACATCTAGCAGTTAAAGAATGGGAGTCATGCCACAGAACTAGCAATGAAGACGCCTTGGTAACAGGTCCATATTGGGTAGAATCCCCACAGATGGGGCTAGACTTTCTCTTTCCTGAAAAATATATGACACCAACATTCGTGTCATCTTTTGCCTTTTTCTCTGGACTGTAGAGTATGGGGCCCCAGGCAGTGACTAGGCATGCCTTTCTGCAGAAGTGATTTATCCAAAGACAGAAGCAACTTTTTCTCCAGTGATTTTCTCAAATTTCAGAAAACCACCTTGTCATAGTTGCTGTCAGTATTTTTTAACTTGTCAGAATCATTCAAAACAGTATAATTTCTGCATTACCTACACAACAGGCCACAGATCACCCCTTTTGACCATATAGTTTTCTGTATGTGTGTCACTGTTTCGGAATTTATATTAGACTGTTTTGGGGAAGGCTTATTTTGGGCCTCCAAAGGGTGCCCCATTAGAAAACAGTAGTACCCCTAGAGTTCCCCAAAGCCTGGCTTTCTTTGAGTCCTTTGGAATGTTTGAATCCTCCTCCCTGCCAGTCACATACACTGGAAAAGCTACATATACTCTACCAGTGTGATTTTGAAGTTTCTCCGTGGTGGAAAGGATGAATTTTCTCTTGAAATCTCTGATTTAAAATATGAAGTATTATCGTTAACCTAGTGCAGCGATGGAATCATTGCAGAAACGAAACAATCTTTATTTGCCAGAGCCTGTTGGAGAGCTAACGGCTCTTCTACATACGCACACTCCGCACCCTCCCCCTGACTCTCACCACCCCATTAGACAGAGCTGCCTAATGGCTCATGTGCCTCCAGAATTGCACAGTAATGCTTTTAGAGATAGCTGATATCTAAATGGCTTTGTGTATCCCAGACTGTGGACCTCTTATCTCTCCTTAATGACTTAGCATGAATGCCAGAAGTAGATGGAAAATTTACCTGATAGTAAAAACTGGCAGAGCCTCCAGACTTCAACTAATATAAATCTAATGGAAAAGCCGCCTTCAAGAATATTGTAATTTCTGCACTCCCTGGAAAATGAATCGCGCTTTCTAATTTGACTATGTACTTGTCAATTTATCCATCACTATTTCAAAGCTTTGTGCAGAGTGCATTTACAAAGTGTTTTCTAGGTGTCAGATCCTGTTCTGATCTCAGAGGAAACACTAACTGAACACCCTCCTCACAAAATCCTTTAACACAGGCAATCGTTTCACCGTCTGTCCCCAGTTTACAAATAAAGAATCCACAGCACAAGAGCACCTGGGTGGCTCAGTCAGTTGAGCATCCAACTCTTGATTTCAGCTCAGGTCAAAATCCCAGGGTTGTGGGATCGAGCCCCACATCAGTCTCTGCACTGAGCACAGAGCCTGCTTGGGATTCTCTCTCTGCTCCTCTCTCCAACTTGCATGCTCGCTCACTCTCAAGGAAGGAAGGAAGGAAGGGAGGGAGGGAGGGAGGGAGGAAGGAAGGAAGGAAGGAAGGAAGGAAGGAAGGAAGGAAGGAAGGGAGGAAGGGAGGAAGGGAGGAAGGGAGGAAGGGAGGGAGGAAAGGAAAAGAATCCAAGGCATAGAAGGTTATAAAATTTGCTCAGGCAGGTACTGAGTGGTGGAGTTTGAATTCAAGCATGTGAATCCAAAACTGTGTTCTTAAGTCTGATACCACACTGAAATATTGATTTAAATAAACAAATGAGCTGATTTTGAAATTGGATAAATTTACTGTATGAGAAGCAGTGCTCGTTTTTTTTTTACAGATGAATGAAACCTGTTTCTAGATTCACTTGGTTGACATAAAAATAATAGCACAATTGAGGGATGTAACTGACACTGAAAAATAAATCTTGCATTATAACCAACTGAGCTGTTCAAGGAGCCCGAACTGAAGGGAGCAGACCACCCAGTATTCAGCTGAGATCGTAGTGAACCCACCAGACTGATGAAAACATGTGTTCTGAATGTCTGAGACCAAAGAACTCTACATGTCTCAGTTATCCATGGAAGTAAGAAACAGAAACGTGTTATTTGAATTCTTCCTCTGCCTTAACATCTGCATGTGATTGCAGCCGGAATCTGATTCCCGAATCAACGGTGTCTCCTCCTGGCCTTCACCTCAGCAGGCTGCACTGACCTACTCGCTGGATCCAGACCCTGGCCCACAGTTCCACCAAGCAGGTTGGTGTCCTTAAGACCCGGCCAACTCCCCCGCTCTGCTCTACGCCTCGCCATTGGTTGGTTTTTCATTTTCAACTGTGTTCTTCCTCCCCGGTACCTTAGAGCAGAAAGGAGTTTCATACTCTCTTCGTGCTCAGCTGCATACAAAGACATTTTAACAAGACCAAAAAAGCAAACATTCCAGAATAAGAATCTATAATATATTTGCTTATATACTGTATAGTAGTGGATTGAATTTTGGTGAAAGATGGAAAAAAGTACTCTTTTCGTTTGGGGATGAGCAACAATTTAATTTTGCCTTTGCCTTCAGAGTGATTCTTTTTTTAAAGTAAATTTTCTGTCTTTAAAATTTATATTTATACGTATTCAGAAAATAATCCTGAAGTATATTATATACCAAGCGTGGTTTTCTCTGCCCAGGTCTGGGAATGAATATTCTGCTTTTTCCATCCTCATCCCTATAGACATTGCCACCCTTCCTGCCCCTGTCTGAGGCCAAGGTCTCACCTAGCCTATTATTGGTCACAAAGGGGACTTGTCACCTCTGCTAAGAAAGCCTGTCAACCAGTATTCAGGAATGGCATTTTGTTATTGATGAAATTTAAGTTCTGAAATTCTACTGAAGACCATATATTTTAACCAAATTAATTTGTTTCTAAGATATATTTTGCTGCATTAATCAGAAGGAAACCTAAGGTATTAATATTAATCTGAATTGTTTTAAAGAAGTTAATTATTTTGCTCTTGGTTATAGAATAAAAATCAAGGTAAAAAGTATCTTCAAAACTACCTCTAGATTTGTAGCAGCATAAGCTAGTCCATGCCAAAGTCTCCAAGAAGAAAGAAGGAAGGAAAAAGAAACTGGTAGAATATTTTTTATATAAAAAAACACTTGGAATGCAAACTAATGGAATTTCATCTAACAAATTGAAATAATATGACCACATTAACTTATTTTTCACTCATAAGTTTTCCCTTGGCACATGGAGTCTTCCTACAGAGACATCTAATGCATTTTATTTGTATGAAATTATATTACCAACAAATTGATACAAAAATGGTTTTAATATTATTCCCCAAAATTGTCCTTTTCATAGAGTCTTATTTTCATGTTGATATTTAGAGGCCAGGATTAGGGTTTTTCTCCCAATGTTGGGTTTTGGTGGAAAGCTGGATGTTCATTTCGGAACGTCTATTGTTTTGTTTCTCTGCTGCCCCAGCGGCGGAGGACCTGCTGGCCCCCCCCCACGACACCAGCACGGACCTCACGGAGTTTATGGAGCAGATCAACAGTACATTTCCATCTTGCTGCCGTGAGTATGAAAGACCCCAGCACTACCACTCCACCTTCCCTTCCATTTCTTCTTCCCTGCTTGGCGCCCTTTGTCTTCTTTGGTAAGATAACAAAAGCCACTATTAGAAACAGGATTGAATAGGATTTGAAAATAAATCAAACATTCCGTCTGTCGACCAAGCAAATGAAGCTCAGCCTAGATACCATCGCGTCACTGGCTGTGGTGATGGTGCTGCTCTCTGAGAGGTTTCTGTTGTGCCTTCTGAAGGATAACATGAAGGCAAACCAAACAAGTTGCTTTGTAAGAAGAAGTTACCCTCTTCAGTGCAAACTGTAGTACGAAATGTGTTATTACTTCAAAAAAGAGCTTTTGGCACCCAACAAGGCATGAAAATGGTCTTTTCTGATGTAATTCGCTCTCTCTCTCTTTTTAAGATTTTATTTTTAAGTAATCCCTGCACCCAACATGGGGCCCAAACCTACAACCCCGAGATCAAGAGGCAAGCTCCACTGACTGAGCCAGTCAGGCACCCCCACTCTCTTTTCTTTGAGGTCATCAGATTCAGTTCTGGGAGGGGATTATTTTCAGATATTTTTTCTCTTTTGTTTTCTTTCTTCTGGTTTCTCTTCTCATGGAATGAAACAGTCACTGCATAAAGGCCAAATAATTGAAGGCTTCACAGATTATGACCCTGTGACTTTTCCATATGAACAACCAAGAGCCAGAAAATAATCAAATGAAAGCAGTCCAACTCCCAGAGGAAATTACATAATGTTCTTATTTATTGATTTTTCCCCCCAAACTTTTTAAATTCATTCTCGTCATCTCAAGGTTTCTACTGAGCTCTCACTTGGGTGGTTTCAAAGGGAAGCTGTGCACTTGAATGCATGCTAACTACTTAATGCCGCAATTTATCCTAAATAATCTTTTAAAGAAATTTGAATATGTTATTTGTAACTTTTAGGGTGATTTCCACTCAAGTTGATTTTTAAATCTAGGCAGCCATCGAAGTAAGATGTTAGTATGTATGTATACCACTGTAGATACTAGATATATGTTATATATGGTAGTACATATATAAAACTGCTTCTCATCTCTCCCCTTTTCATCCTGTCCTCAGCAAATACCATCCTAAATGATGAAAAAAGGCATCACCAGGAAGGTAGTTAAGTAAGATATATTGACTTCATTAAAAAATATGCTTCAACTTCTACAGTTCTGCAGTTTATAAAAATGCCATCATTAGCAGGGAGTGGAAATAGCTCTTTGAAATATAGTCTTCCCTGAATTTTCAGAAGTATTTTCCTAAAGGACATAGTACAGAATTCTATAAGCACATAAATATATTTATATTTGGGAATGTGTCATTTTCCAGTTATTATCTGTGATTATAGTTCTCAATGTTTCTTGAATTGTATTTATTATAGGTCAGTCCCTACACTCCCCCGAAAAACATGTGCCCATGTGTGCAAATGTGTATGTGCACATACACACACATACACGTGCACACATACTTTTTTGGCCTTCTGGAGTCTCACAAAGGCTTCAGAGGGTCACTTGAAGCCCCTACACTATCAGATTGTTGCCTGTTTTCTAGGTGCTGTAACAGCCACAGTAGATGAGCAGATCAAATCTTTTATATTAAGGTTGAATTTTCTAGGGATTTTTATTCTGAGTTGTATGTTATTTAATGGCTAGATAAAACCTCATCTTAGTCACTATAAAAGACAGAATTTCAAGATTAAATTTCTAAATGAAATTACTTTTTAGTTCAGCTTAAATCCAAATACATTAATAATTAGTTAGGAACAAATTCTGCAAATCAAAGCCTATTTATAAGTTTGCATTTAAATGTCATGATGGACATGTTCAATTTAAAAGTCAGTTGGCAGTGATTTAGGATGGGAAATATGTTTAATCAAATGCTTTACAGTGTCTATAGATGTATAATTTCCACATTAAACTTTTTAAATATTTATTTATTTTGAGAGAGACAGAGTGAATTGGGTAGGAGCAGAGAGAGAGAGGGAGAGAGAATCCCAAGCAGACTCCACATTGTCAGTGCTGAGCTGACATGGGGCTCGATTTCATGAACCATGAGATCATGACGGGAACCAAAATCAAGGTCTGAAGCTTAACCGATTGAGCCACCCAGGTGCCCCTAAATTTTTTATATTAAAAATTCATGGTATTTTTTTTAACAGTTTGTCACAAAACAATTACTCTTAAATGTTTTTCGTAGTATATTCTTATATGTAAATGTTATAAAAGTCTAATCTGGCATATTTTAGAAGAGAATATAATTAAATGTAAATAATCATAATTATAAGGCAAAATGAATAAAAAAAGAAATGAGTATGCTGCTTCGGAGTGTGTCTCCTTCTCTTTCTCTGTCCCTCCCCCCCTCACTCTCTGTCTCTGTCACTCGAAAGGGAATAAATGTTAAAAATAAATTTTTTTTTTACTCTCCGAGATAGGGACAGCTTTCCCTTAAAAAAAAGGCTTATTTATAAAATTGATACATCGTTTTAAAAATTGTGTCTAAAGTTATTAAACCTTTTAAAAATTGTTGCAGAAAAGATATAGCACCTGACTTAGACTTTGTGCCCAGTACATGTTTCTGAATTGAATGAATGCATGAATAAATACATTTTCTAACAGGAAGGTTTAGTTGGTAAAGTTTCCCAAGATAGTATACAGAAGGTTTGCAGGGTTCATTTGCTTTCTTGCCTCTTTTAAGTTGCTCAGCTAGCAATATTTTAATAAACTTTTGCATTCCCAAAGCTTCCTGACCACCCTTGGAGGATTTCTCTAAGCAAATCGGATTGGCACTCTCCCAATGCCAACCCAATCCTGTTACTAATGAGAGCTTTAAAACTGCTTGTCACCAGCATACAATGAATTGATCTGCATGTTAATCTTGACTTTTGATCCTTTGTGGATTAACAATTAGCATGGTCACAAGTGAATTTACACTCCGGGCAGTCCTGGAATTAAAATGAAACTATAATCATAAATCCTAATTGCATGAATTGCCTACTTAAACATGGCATTTTTGTGTGTGTACCTATACATTGTTGTGCATAACACTTTAGAATTTCTCTGTCTCAAATTAATATACCCATTGTTCCTGATAGCATCCTTGAATTATGGCCTTTTAAAGTCTTCGTTTAATTATTTACATTAAGTTTCAGAGCTGAGAGGAAGGCATTTTCATCTTTTCCTGGCAAGGCGTTAATGAAGGGAATTTGTGTTGTCTGTTAACTAATGGACATATTAAAATTTTCACTAACTGCTATAAGTGGGTTTTTTTTTAATGTAAAATCCTCTCCGTGTTTTCATTTATGTCATCCATATATAGAGGATATGAGAGGATTTGGGGCCGATAGACCAACAAATGCTTTTAAAATTATTTTTTATCTACAGGCATATTTTCACAGTGAGTTGCCTGTGTTTACTAAACTTGAGTGGCATTCATCACAAACTCAAAACCTACTAAAATGCAAGCATTTCCTGGTTTCTTTTAAAAATATATGGGCGCAGTTTGTTCAGGGGAGTACCGTAGCCTTTTATTTGATAAGAATCTATAGGGCTCATGATGCTGATTTGGAGCAACGTGGCTTCAGTTTTGGTTTGGGTTTAGCTGTGCGTTACGAGTAAGAGAAGTATAGTAAGAGAAGTGTAAGTGCGTGTGGTGTCCTTGATATTTGTGCAACAGAGCGCTCCCTCAGCGTAGCTCAGTGGGAAGGATGCCCACTCATGTTTTCCTGCTATGACCTATGCATCTGGCAGGACTAGGCTGGCTGGATTTTAGCCTAATTCGTTCCCTCCAGGCATCATAAAGTTGCCCTTCTCGTTCACTCTGATTTTCTCACAAAGCGCCCACTATGTGGTCGTGGATGTCTTTTTCCCCCCCCCCTTCAGCACAAAAAGATGAGAGATGGAAGGAATGCAACATGCTAGATGATGAGGGACGGTTCTTATTTGACCAGTTGTCCCCATCAACGGGGGTGCAGAATATCCTCTGACCCGCCTGCCCGTGTCCACCCTCACAATGTCCCCTGGGGCATTCACACTTTTGTAACCAGGAAGGAATTCGAGCTGCTCAGCAGCAAGGGCGAATCAGACCCCATATAACGACTTCTCCAGTGCTCTCAGCTGGGCCCCAACAAGGCACAGTGATTAGCCCAAGTATCTGAAGACTGTGGGAATTTGGCCAGCCCTTTGAGGCAAGCACATTGCCACCAGCTTCCTAGACCCCTGGGGCGAGTGTGAGCCAAGGGGGGCAGAAACTGAACACGCGTGCCCCTTCACTTCCCAAATCACCTGCTGGTCAGAATTTGTACTAGTTAGCAAAATATGCACACTTGCCCTGTTTGGATACATAAATCAAATACATGGCATGATTTCAAGAGGAAATTTTGAATTTTTTTTCAAAACAAGTTATTTGCTGAATGCTTCGGTATGGACTTATCTGAGAGAGCCAGCATATGTTTTGCATATTTTGGTAGAATTTTTATATCTTCTAGGACATAGGATATGAGAAACTAGGGAAAAGAAACTAGTCTTTGTTAAAGCATCTAGCCAGAAACAAAGAAAGAGAGAGAGAGAAAGTGGAAGGGAGGAAGGAAGGAACCAAAACTTGTTTCTTATTTTCTTATTAGCACCCATTTAACAGCTGGGAGCCATACACTCCACACTTTTGCTTGCCTGAGAGGGGGAACCAGCAAAGCAACCCTAGCGCCTTCAATTGACTTCTTTTGTTTTCTCTTTCAGCCAATCTCCCCAGCAAACCACAGGTAAGCGTTAATGGGTTGATTGGCTCAGGTGTTGTCGATTACAACGGAGAGTAAGCAGATTAGCTGCTTTTGATTTGAGTGCAGATTTTATTCCCCATGTAACTTAGTAAACTTGCTTGATGTTTAAATGTTAATTCTGTACAACAGTTTGTCAGTCTGGGGAGAGGGAACCCTTTCCAAGCCAGTTCTTCCAGATGCCCAAAATACCAAGTGCCTGATCCTTTGTGTTCTAACAGCTTTTTAAGGGCCGCAAATACACTATGCAAAGTTACCCTGGGTGGATTTGGCTGACAACTGTTCTCCCAGATATGTACTTACGGTCGCTATCACAGAACATTAACTTAAAGCAGTGACTGCAACGGTACACAATGTGGTTTTGTTACTTTGAGAGGGAAAACATTTTGATTCTTCATTTAAAAATTTGCTGAGGTTGGAGAGGGGAAAATTTGCTGAGAAATGTTGGCAGCTTTGGCTTTATACCTTTCAGTGTTTTCCTTATCAGGTGCTTTTAGTACTAATGAGCCACAAGACCATAGTAAATCTTTGGAGAACATGTTCTTTCATGAACTTGTTTATTAATCTTTAATATTCTGACTGTGTTATTATCTTGATGGCAAGAGGGGCTGGGGTCTTAAGGAGAAGCACAGACAGTTGCTCTTTAGGACCTGGAGGGAAGAAAAGGGGATCTCAAGCCAATTAGCAGGTGTGATGTGAGAGGTCAGGAGATGGAAGGACTTCACCTCCATGAAGAATCATCTTCCGATTGCTTGTGTTGTCTTAGTGAATCAGAAGCCAGGGCTTCAGCAGAGAGTGAGGACAGGAGGAGGTGTCAGAGGTGTGAGGAGAGACTGGAGGATGTGCCATAGCTGCTTGGAGATCGGGAAATAACAGGGAAATAGTGTGACTGCAAGGCAACGTTGAACATGACTTACGGTGCCTCCTTGTGAACGGCCGGCCTGCAAAGGCTGTGTGTTGTCTCCTGGCCGCCACGTTCAGGTTCATAAGCACAGGCACCAGAGTCGGGCTGAGTGTTGCATTTAACCAGAGTTGAAGTTTTGGTTTGGCCAAGAGAGTACAACAATTCAAGGCAAGAGGCAAAGGTATGATGATGATTGAACAAAGTATCGAAGCTTGTAGGGAAAGAAGTGATGATATGTTAGGTGCAGGAGACAGATAAAAAAGGGGGGGGGGGTGCAATGGATTGTGGTAGCAAAGGGTGGATGGAGTTGGGGTCCTAATGGAAGTAAGTGGGAAAGTAAGGTGGTTGTCAGAGGCAGGATGATTGAGATTGGAAGTGTTGGAGGGGGTGAGGTATTGGTGATGGTCCATTTGGAACTTTGAGTGACTGACAAGGGTGGAGGACACATTCTCTGGAGGAGAAGAGTTCAAGGAACTGAGAGTCCAGATTTTTGGAAGAATCATCTATGTGGGCAGTGAAATCACTAGGATTTAAACATAGTTTTAACACGATGACAGTGAGCCATTCTTCAAGAAGTAAGGGAACATGACCCAAGGGGTCAGAAGATGACTACAGAGTGGGTGGTATAGTCTAATGGCATGGGATTCAAAGTTGGGTGGAGAGAGAGAGAGAAAAGGGCCTGAAAAAACACAACGTGGACCTAGAAAGGACGTATCCAATACATGAAGAGTGTGGGAGATAGAAAACAATCATATGTGAGACAGTTGTGGAGGAACCTGTGTCTTCAGGGGAGATCCAGATATTGATGCGTTCAGAAAAGAATTGACAGGCATGGGTTTTAATGATGATGGATCCAACTGTATGACCTTCCCTTCAAAACATTGATGCCACTCCCTTGAGTGTGAGCTGGATGTATATCCTCTCTTGCCTACATGTACTGGCCCTGGTCCATTAACTGGCACCACTGCACACCCTTAAACTGTGATTCATGTCTTTTGTGCCTCTTGTCTGGACCCCAGCATGGGTCGGAGACTGGTTGGAATTGTCGAGGATCCCCCCTCAGCCACAGACTCTCCCACAGTCCCCCAGGGAGAGATGGAGTGCTTGCACCAGCTTAATTCACTCATCTCTGGTACCTCCAGCAAGAAAAAGCCGAGTGCTCTCTATTTTCACTTGGTTTCCAACCTGGGCAAGAGAAAAGTCTTCCAAACTTCCTCTACACTGGCTGCAATGATAAAAAGCAGACTAGATGCCTTCGGGATGAAAGAGAAAGACCTCATCCCAGGGAGCAAAAGTTACATGGAAGTAAAGGGTCCCCTTTGAACACAGCCAAAGGGGCTGTGAATAGTTGTGAAAGAAGTACTTTTATTTCTCAGAAGAGTTGACAGGTCTCTGCTACCTGTAATGTTCTGTGTAAATGTTGTTCTGACAGCACTGTTTCCCTTCCCACAGGCAATGTGAAGTATTCATCTAGCCAGTCAACATTTCCTGACTTAACAGTGTTGCCCTTTTCAGCAAATGCCAATTCCGAGTTCCATTTAATCAGAAGCTCCATGGCTCCTTGAAACATGCTGTTGAGCGCTGACTGTGTGTTCTACTGAAGGAGTAAAACACTGACTATCCAAAGAGAAAGGATATTTTGTTTTTATAATAATCATATATTATTGGGTTTTTTTTTTGTTCTTCCCTTTCTATGCAACTGTAAATTAATGAACAGAGTGGTATTTGGAAATGGTATTACATTTGTCACTGATTTGTATACTGTATACAGCATTGGGAAAGTGGGTGGGGGCTTTCTAATATGATACCTTCTTGTTATTAACCATAACAAAAATTGCATAAGAATTAGAAAACAGTGTTACATTTTTACATTCCTTTATATTAACCTTGTACAATAACTTCGTTTATTCCTTCCGCTCTTTTACCATTATGTTTTGGTTATTTATAATTCACCAGCCACATGACCACGTAGATTTCCTGTATTCATTTCCATGATTTGGCCAAATTAATAAGTCATATATTTCAATTAAATATTTATGTATATGAATTAGGCTACATCTCTTACATACCACTTAACTTTATTTGACATCATACTTAGTGACCACTTGGAAAACCACAGTAAAAGTCCTGTGGGCCTAACTGGCATTCCTACTGGGATTTGTTTCCAGCATTTTATTTCCCCGCTCCATGTAATAAGTAGATCTTGATTTCTTTATTTATTTCATGTCCCAGTATATATGATAGAGGAGACTTAGAACAGCATTATAATAATCTCAAAGATCATTTTTACCAAAGGTTGCTCATTTAAGTATATTCTCATTTGGACACAGAAAGAGAACATGGGATAACATTTCCTTAGTTGCTAAGTCTTGATTTTCATCATTAAATACACAACAGACCTTTACTTAATCGTGCTACCAGAACACATCTTTGTCTCGAATTCCCTTTGAAGAGAATTTTATTTTGTTTATGTATACTCAAGCCATTTGTAATTCTTGAAACTCCCAGTTCTTTTCTTCCTGACAGCAGACAAATTCAATGCCTGTTTCATTTTACCTTTTGGATGAATGATTACATCTTTTATTACTTTTCATTTGATCAGTATATTTGGAAAGGATGTTTATCAAAAGCCCGTGTCACTGCTTCCATAGAGGAATAAAATTATGCCTAGATGGTGGTACCCCTGCCTTTGAGTCAATGCTGTTAGGTATTTGGTTTGGCTTCTGATTTAACATTTAACTGATTCAGTTGAAACGTGTTATGTAATTACCAAATGTAGAGAAACCAAAAAAGAAAGAAAGAAAGAAAGAAAGAAAGAGAAAATCACGTGTTTTGATTCAAGCATATGTGCATTTAAAACATCAGGACATTTTAACTTTGGGTTCTCTTGAACTGGGATTTGGCCAGAAGGAGGCTTAAAGTTAGAAATTGCTATTCTTTTAGAATAGGTTGGGTGGGTTGGGGGGCAAGGGTGTCTATTTGCAGCATAGATATTTTGAGAAGAAAATTGTTTTATATAAGAGGAAAGCCATGACCACCTTTCTACCTCAGATGCATCTTCATCCATTGTGTTGGAAATAGCTTTATGCCGCTGCAGTCTGCAAAATCTAGAGCTTTTATCAGGCCACATCAAACCCAAGAAAAGCACCTATTTAAAGAAAAAAACTTTCCCTGAACTCTGAACGACAAGTTGTAGATTTGGTGTCTTCCTTGTTCTTACTTTGAAAAGTTACGTATTAATTTTTTTCTGCTTGTAATTGTGTGCAACATGTCTTCTATCTGCTATTAAGGAAAAGCTACATAAAACACTACATTGTAACCTTCTAAGTAATAATAAATAAAAATATATATATATCACAGTAACAACAAGGGGAAATAAGTATGTAGTTCTTTTGAAATATGTGGTAAAGAACTAATCATAGACTATCATCTAATCTGGTTACATGTTGTATTTTTCATCCTGAATAAAAGTAATTTTAACACAAGATGACTTTGATATTCTTCAGCTGTGTTCATTGAGAGACTCTGAGCTTTGAGTGTACATTTATGAAAATAAAATACGAAAAGAGCCTGTATAATGATAAAGCTATTATTTTCTTCTATTTTCTCTCCTACACAACGAATGCATTCTTCCTCTTGTTCTACTGTCTTTCTGTGTGTCCCTCTCTTCTCTATTATTTATATAATTCTTTTCCTTTACAGATAGAAAGCTTATAGATAGGGAAAAATGATGTTGGGTGTTAAAAACATACACATGAAGCCTATCAGGCTTTTGTTTTAATAACTTGGATGCTATTGTATTTACTTGATTCCTCTTCCAAATCCACTTAGCCGCATGCCCTTAAATAATGTGCTTTTTATATGTGCACTGGGTTTTAACCATTCTGGTAGTAAGTTTAATCCATTGCTGAAGCCATCCTGTGGGAAATAGTGTTGAGAATTGCGTTACTTGATTCTAAAAGTAAAGGCTACCTATGCAATAGAAAAATCCCCAAACATGTAATTTGTTAGAATAAAACACATACATTCTAAGGAACATGCATTGTAAGCATCCTGTTTACCCCAAAGTAATAGTCACATTAAGCATTCCTAAGGAAACAATTGTTAAGTTCTAGTAACCTGTTGAGTAGGTAATTGGAAAGGGAAGTGGGAACACAAAACAAAGTATTGTTTTTACACTAAGCCTTTAGCTTGTTATTTCTGTCTATCCTTGAGATTATATGTACATTTTTTTAAGCTTATTTATTTATTTTGAGAGGGAGGGAGGGAATCCCAAGCAGGCTTTGCACTGACAGCACAAAGCCTGATGTGAGGCTCAAACTCATGAACCATGAGATCATGACCTGAGCCAAAACCAGGAGTCAGACGCTTAACCGACTGAGCCACCCATGTGCCCATGTACATTTTTAAAGAATGTAGTTTGCCCTTGGTTTTCTCCCTGCCGCCCCCCATTCAACTGTTTCAGTCAACCAACTATTTCGGTGGCGTTTCTAAATTCATTAGTTGAAACTTAAATGCAAACACAGTAAAACACCACTAACACCACACTACCCAGCACTCTAGATAAGATCCAAATACTTCATTCCATATGATATTAGCTAGTGTTTTTGTGAGGTTAATTAAGTGATAGGAGTGAGCCCTTGATGGAGGTCAAGAGCCAGTCTCACTTGTGCTATGTCCACTCCCTGGGGTATTAGTTATCTTTTGGCACGCTAATCAGTGCAGCAGCCATAAAATCTCAATAACAAGCATGGCTTTAGCCCCTGGGATGTGAGATTCAGCTGATGGGGGAGGACTTCTCTTGCCCATATGTCTGGGGTTGACTGGTTGTTGAGTGGCATCGGGTGGCCAGTCTGGATTGTTGCAGCAACCCAGCCGGCTTCTTTCACCCACTACTGAGCTAACTGGGTATATTCTCATACACTGACCCAAGTATGGGTGTGCAAATGGAGGGCTTTGCTGAGAACTGGCACACCACACTTGTACTAAATTCTGGTGGTGAAAGTAAATTGCAAGGCTAGGTATGGAGACTAGATCCCAGTTCTTTTTTTTTTTTTAATTTTTTTTTCAACGTTTATTTATTTTTGGGACAGAGAGAGACAGAGCATGAACGGGGGAGGGGCAGAGAGAGAGGGGGAGACAGAATCGGAAACAGGCTCCAGGCTCCGAGCCATCAGCCCAGAGCCTGACGCGGGGCTCGAACTCACGGACCGCAAGATCGTGACCTGGCTGAAGTCGGACGCTTAACCGACTGCGCCACCCAGGCGCCCCTAGATCCCAGTTCTTTAATAAGAGCAATTGCAGAGTTACTGAGGGTGTGATTATAGAGAGGGGCCATCAGATTTCACTGTATGAGCTTCGAGGTAGATAAAGCAGGGGACATAGGCCAAAACATTACAGTGTCCATTTCCTTGGGCATTATGTCCACTGTCTCAATGGAATGGGAAACGAGTGGACTCTATACAAGGCATTCTTTTTTTTATTATTATCTTCATTTTTGAAAGAAAGCATGTGTACGAACTGGGAGAGGAAGAGAGAGAGGGAGGCACAGAATCCGAAGCAGGCTCCAGGCCCTGAGCTGTCAGCACAGAGCCCTATGTGGAGCTCAAACTCAAGAGAGATCATGACCTGAGCCGAAGTCGGAGGCATAACCAATTGAGTCACCCAGGTGAATACAAGGCATTCTTATAAAACAAAGGTCAAGAAGATCATTCCCTCCTCCCCAGGCTACCAATTCAATTTCAGAAAGAAACACGTGTAGGAAAACTTAGCATATCTCTGCCCAACCTTCTATGGGAGGAGACCTCAGGACTGAAACTAAATTTAGGAGGAAAAAGAAAGAAAACAGAAAAAACCTAGATGAAAAATGGAATAAAAGGGATATTGTTTTAAACTGCTCAAAAGGTTTGTTCAAGCTGAACTGTTAATTTTTAGATGGAAGAACACACAACACATAGAAGGTTCTTCACTTTGTCCAAATGAGTAAGGCACATGCCCTATTGTGCCCCTGCCAAAGCATTTGTTTAGAAACATAGTTTATTTGCACTTTCTATAAACTTAACCGACCTGGCCCTAATGTCTAATTTTGAAGACATTCCAAGTGGTGACATAGTTTCATATTTTAGAATATTTGCAGTGTATGTTCGGCTTCAGATATTCTCTTACAGCTTATTTTTTGGGGACTCTTTTGAATTTTATATGTGGGTAATTAGGGAAAATTAATTGACAGTTTCCCTCAGCCTAGCTCTGTTCTCTTCCAGGGAGCACAAATGTTGAATTCATAATTAAATGAGATGAGTTCCCAGCCTGCTATGGGATGTAATTACAATTAGTTCCGATATTACTTTTTTTAGGCCACTTTTCAAAAATATTAGAATACTGATTTTTAAATTTTTACTTCAATTATTTTTTAAATTTACATAAAATAAAATGACATTATAAAACTGTTGGAAAGAATGGAGTCATTCTAGTGTAAATCTGACCCAAGTGAGCCTATCAAAATTGAGAACAGTCTGATTCATTCTACCCTGTGAATTTCACGAGCCATGTTGATTGCTTGGCAAATTGTGGACAGCCACACATTCCAGTGGGGATGTCTACAGTTACACTTTCAAAAGCTTCCCGCAACCACCACCCCCACACCCCCAGGGGCGCCTGGGTGGCTCAGTTGGTTAAGCGTCCAACTTCGGCTCGGGTCATGATCTCGCAGTTTGTGAGTTGGAGCCCGGCATCAAGCTCTGTGCTGACAGCTCGGAGCCTGGAGCCTGCTTCGGATTCTGTGTCTCCCTCTCTCTCTGCCCCTCCTATGATCATACTCTGTCTCTCTCTGTCTCTCAAATATAAATAAACGTTAAAAAAATTCAAAAATTTACCCCCATCCCACACGATCCTCCTGTACCCTGTTCTCCCCTTACTATCACTGTTCTTCCACCCCCACCAAGTAGGCTTATATTGTCAATGATGCTTAAAATAAGGCGCTGCTTAGTACCAAACAAAATGCATTCTGGATACTATCTCCCCAAAATGTCTATGATGAGTTAATAAAATGAAAAAGGTAAAGAGGAAAGTTAGAATTAACCGTGGATCAAAATTGTGCCTTGACTTGAAATTTAGTGGCTATAACTGCACTGAAAACAAAATATCCATATGCCTGAGATGTGTGAGGCACTGCTTAAGCTTCCAAAGACCAAATGAGAGAAAAAATTCCTGCCTTGGGGAGTTCCTAATCTGGTGGTAAGCCCCATCATAATCAAGTGGTTACAATAATAGTAACAGGACCTGGGAGGAGGATTAATAGGTCCCTATAAGAACACGTAGTGTAGTCTAGACCCCACAGGATGTGTATCCAGATACAGTTCAAGGAAAAATGTGAAATTCACCTATAGAGAACCATATCCTTGTAACTTCACTGGGATGCTTCAATGTACTTATTAGTGATGTTAGAATCCGAAGAAGACATCAGAATGATCACCGAAAATGCCCTGGATGTAGCAGCATTGCCCCCCAAAAAGATTCCCTGGTTAAGTAATTTAGGAAACACTGCATGCTTTAATGCCCTTTAAAGATTCACAGTGCACATGAACATATTAAAAGCTTTTAGAAATCCCGAAGGAAAGAAACCTGCCTGTGTCGCTCTGCATTTCTAAGCATTTAACAGCAGAACTTTTTGCTGCTTACCTATCAACATCCTGCAGTGTATGTTTTAGATGCTGAATTAATGTCATAAGTTTTAGTCTTGCAAATACACATGGGTGGTGGTCCCATGCAATCCAGAAAAGTGATAAGTGAATAGTAGAACGATTAATATTAATTCAAGATTTTAAAACAGAAAGTAACCTTATATGACAATCAATATATTCCTGTCATTACAGGGATACGCTAAAGCATGGTTAAGAATCAAGACAGTTTGACCTCAGCGTAGCTCTATCCCGGGCTCAGAAAATGTATTTCTAGAGGAAAATGATTTCTGTTTCTAAAATCCGTGTCTTCCTAGATGAGCCATCCACATACCAAACCAGGCATGAAAACAACAGGATCTAGGAATGGCTGGGGTATCCAAATCCTGCTCCTGAGACCTCATTTTTTGTTTAGTTCTTTGCCTAATTAGTAATGAAAATTTCTGGTTCTGCTAAAACTGACCAAAACATTATCCAATCACAATGTGGTTGTTGTATAATAAGCTGAGTTATAAATAACATTTATTTTCTCTCCTCTAATTGCCCCTTTCTTTTGAGGCCTGGATCTTTTGCATGCAGGTTAAAACACTCGTATCCTCACCTCCACCTCCCCGCCCCAGATCTATTCATAAGATTTTTTTTAATATATAGCAGAACAATGCTCTGCATTATCACAACCTGTTTGAATTATCCTTTAAGTTTATTCATTTGTATATTTTAAGTAAACATGTACTGATTGTTAAATTCATTTTCCACGTTATTGATTTTAAGAAGAGAAGTCCTAAATGGTAGTTATTAGAAATGTGCCCTGTGATTCTGAACAGAATCCTTTGAGACTTAGGTAGCGAGCATCACTGCTCCTTGGTTTTATCTCCCACGGATAAATTGTCTAAGGGGAGTTCCTGAATCAAAACAGTTTAGGACCAAATCTATGAACAGAGGGACTAGAGTCTAGGCCACTGCAATTGGCCTCGCCTCAAAGACTAATTAACTCAATCTTAATGTTTTTGAGAGGATAAACACAGCTAGATGTTAGAGCATTAAATTGTGGTCCTTATATCATATTCCTCAGGGAATCAACTGGAGTCTGATCAGGCCCTTCCTGGGCTTACTGCATGAAGGCCACGCTCAGGAATCTGTTACATCCGCCTGCTGGCTCCCCAGATAACCTGTGGGTAAAACAAAGTGGAGAGTTTGTTTGTTTGTTTTGGTAAAAGTAATAGGGGAGAACACTACTTGACAGAATTTTGTAGTGTCTCTGAGGGGAAAGGGCTAGGTTAGGATTGCAGAAGAGGGGTAACCTGATAGCTTAGGATTTGTAGGCATAGCAAAGTGAACGTTTTAAGGCAGAGGTTTTGAAGAATTTGGCAGAACACAGTTGTTTGATGCTGTCTGCGGAAGAACTGAATCGTTTTTTTTTAAATGTTTATATTTATTTTTGAGAGAGAGCGAGCACGTGCGTTTGTGGGGAAGGGGCAAAGAGAGAGGAGACACAGAATCCAAAGCAGGGTCCAGGCTCTGAGCTGTCAGCACAGTGCCCAATGCAGGGCTTGAACTCACAAGCCGTGAGATCATGACCTGAGCCAAAGTCAGACGCTTAACCACCTGAGCCACCCAGGCGCCCCCAAAACTGAATAGTTTGATGTTCACATAACTGGGTTTTTCAGGAAGTTTCTTGAACAAGGAAGTTATAATAAAGTTATAATGATGACTTTAGTGTTCCTCTAAACTATGTTAGTGAACACTAAAAACTATGTTAGTGAAGACAATGGAATTCTAGACTCATGACATTGTAGACAAAGTTGAGTGCTCATGCTTCTCAGCTTCTTCAACCTGAGCTGAAGGATAGATCATTAATCTCTGGGAACATGATGAAGCCACGACTTCACCACAATTTATGGTGTCACAGTTGAGTGTCATGTTTCCAGGGTGGTTGTTTCAACTGCCACGGAGTGTCAGGTTTTCCTGTTCTTTTTGTCAAATGATCATTCACTGGATCATTAGATGGGACTGCAGCTACACACAGTATGCAAAATTCTGGAGATCACAGATCTGAACAGTACAACCCAGACAAACAGCAAGAAAAGGTTTGTATTCCATTTATCAGCCAGGAACCATAAGTACCCAAACTAAACCCAGAGAGTAGACGCTATCATCCCTCTGAGGAGCCTACAGATATGGAGTTACTAGCAAAAATGTTTGAATTTATAATTTTTTTGTTTACATCCTGGATTTTTTAAAGTAATATTTAAGATATCAAAAAGGTCTAGAGAGCTGTAATCATAACATTCTTTCTGTAAAATAACACCCATTCCCTTTAGAGGTCCATACTATACGGCAACTCTATTCTGAACCAACCAACTGTTATTTTCCTGTTTCAGTCTTAAGATATGTCCCATAAACAAACAAAACTAAGTTTTGATTTTCTAAAGTAGTTCTTAGCATATCTATCCAAGGGCTCACAGTTTGCAAACAGATGTTAGGTGGTCATAAATGCCTCCTTTTTAAGACAGTGGAAAAGGAGTAGTAGGATTCAGAGCATTATAATGATGTATAAAAATATGTGAGGGAGGAAAGAATAGGATTTCACAGAAAGTAAGCCTACTTGCAGAGAGGTGTTGCTTATTTTCAATGAGCAACAAAGAATTTGTCCCATTTAAACTCAACTTTAAAGGAGATGCTAAAAACAAGTGGACAGAGCCTGCACTTAGCTGTTTAGCTGTTGTGGCTGGTGCCCTTAGCAAGGTGAGTAGACTTCTGCCACCAGGTCAAGAGAGGAACTGTAGTACGCTATTGGTCTCTAATGATTCACAAAAAGTTGAGTCCGAACACCCAAGCCTTGTCCAAATCTCTCATATTATATATAATTAGACAACCTTGTGACGATTGGGTAGACCCAGAGTGGGAGGTTTTAGAAGAGTTCATTGTAACTCAAGAAAGAAGTGTTTGTACTTAGATTCCAGAAGCAGCTGAGTACCAAGGATTTGATTGAGTCATATAGTGATTTGGAAATTCAGAGCAGCCAGGAACTCCAGTAGCCAGTGAAATCCTAGAATCTTCTTTATCATTTCTTAGTTCCTATCCTGGGAAAGTTTGGCAAGGCCTAGCCTGTTAAGAGAAAGGAATTTACCTCTTCAGGAGAAATCATGCTGTAGGTGATGAACTTTGACAAAACTGTAACCTCCCTTTGCAAGTCTTATGTCACCTGTGAGCTAAATAAAGCAGTAAGCAGAGGGATAGAATCAATGTTAGAGCTCACCCCATCTCAAGAACACAAAAAATGGTCATCCACGTATTCTATAAGAATAGAATCACAAGGAAATTTAGGTCCTAGAGTTGGTGGTTGAAGACTTGTGAAAAGTATGAGGGAGTTTCCATAGTACTTTTGGCCATAGCAGTCCGGTATATTGTGGATTTTTCTAGAAGGCTAACAGTGATCGATTATTTTGACCTATAAAGACACCAGAGCAAGTAGAACACAGATGTAGTAGTGTACAATTGAAACCTCGGGAGTCACCTAAAAGAAAATAGGATTTGGGTTTGATACTACAGGGAAGCAGGGAATAACTATCCTCTGAGCCTGAACAAATATATATTCCATCCCCTGGGTTATTAACAGGGATGTCATGAGTGTTATAGGGAATGCTAGAAGGTATTATGAGTCCTTAATTAGACTTCTGGCTATGGTTTGTCCATCTTTAACTCTGGGTAAGAAGCTACCGTGCAAGTTTGAGTTGACATTTAGACAGGGCACTCTTAACCCTGATGGGCCCAGCCCCTGTAATCGTAATAAGTACGATGTGAGTAGAATAGTTTGCCCACTAAAAGTTTGGTGTCTCCTTGAGATCTGCAATGTGGACTTGATTTGGATATGCAGACATTGGTAAGTCACTGTCCAAATTAACTATGCCGTGAGGATGAATAGGGGTCCCTCAGGTGTTTCAAGAAAAGAACTATTAACATATTTAGTCTGGCAATTCAATTTGCACAGCAAACGGCTCTTTATGAAGTTAGCAGGTGTGCATGTTCATTAAGGAGGAAAACATGTTCCTTGGTTAGAGACCCCAGGGCGACAGTTATGGACTGGGACACAGGCAGTGTCTGAGGATTATTAGAGACACCTACCACCTGAGTATTCTAATTGCTCTGTGTTCTGTTTTAATATATTCTAATAGTTTGCTCCAAAGGCAAGGTTGTATAACTGGTAGAATTTCAGGTGGATATTGCAACACCTGTAGCAATAAAAAATTTGCAAGGCTTCCCTTTACTATTTAGAGACATTTTCCTTGTAAGTTTGAGGCTAACACAGTCCCCTCTCAGAGCACCTTTACTGATTATTCACTATACTTTGTTCCTATAGATTCTGGGCTAACACAAGATAATTCTTTCTCCAATGCATTTTTGTTTACAGTAATATTTCGTGTATGGTTTATGTCTTCACAAAAGACAGCCTTTTTCTACACGGGATGACTGGGATGGGAATCATCTAGCTAATTTTTTTTGTTGTTTTTCTTTTGTTTTCTGCAAAGTCACCTATTTGTACTGAGTCTTATTCTGGTGTTGTTCTAAGTGTTTTTCAAATTATTCAGCAAAGTATCGGAGGTCTGGTAATGGGGCTATTAACCATTCTGATTTTTGCCTTCATATTAAATTCCCTCTTTCTAGCTTAAGACTATTAACAAAAAGTGAAAAGAAAAGTAGAATCACATCTACCTCAAAATCTACTCCTAAATTTTGCCAAAAAGTAGCAAAGAGCCTATTCTTGAAGTATCAGATGAGCTCCTCCTTGCTTTGCCTCCGAGACTATACCATAGCCCCATCTATTCTCACTGGAAAGTCTTTGGGTATAGCCTTCAGAAGACTGTGTGCAGCACTTCTACCTTTTCCAACCCTCTCTACATCCCTATGTAAGTAGGATTCATTTATCTTGAGATCTTCCCAAATCTGCCTTATTCTCCTAATTTCTTGCATCTGAGCTTCCACTAATGCATTAATTAATTGGTATAAATCTGGAAGCCCTGGACTATTGGTTCCTAAAGCTATCCTGCATTCCTTTGCAAATTTCTTTCTATCTTTTTTTGGGTTGGGAAACTATTTGACAATGGCTCTCAGCCCAGAGCGAGACCTAGGCTTAAAACCAAGTGTAAGAGGTTTTTCTGTTCTAAGGGTGATTTAATTTTGAGTTAATTGAACTTTGGGGTTTTCAACCAACCAGGCAGGAAGGGGAGAGTGCCAGAGGGAGAGATCCAGTAGGGGAGAATGAAGGTGTGTAGTATAGTGGAAAAGGAAAAAGAAGATAAAGGTGATTAAGTCCATCTTGTGATTTGAGGAAATCCAGAATGGAGATAACTTTACATTTTTCACATTTATTTTGCTTTGCTTGAAAATTTTCTTAAGGAAACAATTTTGGATCTGGATTTCTTTTAGATATTTCTTCATACAAATCAAAGTTTGCAGATGGTGGATGTTTGCAATATTGCTCCCTTTTCGGTTCTAATGTGCCTCTCAAATGAACAATTCTGATTATGCCAAAAGTTCCCCCAAAGTGGCAACTGTAATTCCAAATTATCCTTGTTGAATTATGTCATTTAGAAAGTAAAGCTCATGATTTGGAGTGAGTTTAAAACTGTGAGGACAGGACACCCAGACAGAGGGGATACAGATGCATGTGTGGAGGGAGATAAACCCATGGGAGTCGGGGAATAGTCAGTCAAAGGGGTGTTTGTGCACCTCATGGCTCAAGTCCCCCAGCCTGATGACCAAGCTATCTTTCATTAATTACAGAAGACAGAAAAGCTTAGAGAGATCTTTCCCAGAACTAGACTCTTATGGACAAAGCAAATCAGGACCGAGTAAAGTTCTCCTAGGTTTGGGAAGTGACCAGGGCAGTTTGTTCAAAGGATAAGTTCCAGTAAGAAACCTTTCGAACTTCTCAGTTCCCAGGGCCAGTTTGATGAAGGGATATATTGGGACCTCTTTTCTATAAACTTTCTCTTATAAATGTGCAACCAAAGTGACAAAGACAGATAGAAACAAGGAGTTGGACCAAAAATGAAAAATCTATTCTTTTTTCAAATCTAAGCAGATAATAAAGCATTCCTAAAATGAATTTCTTTTTTTCCTATAAGTTAAACGCAGTACTTTGGAACCTCAGCACCAAAAGTTTTGATTGAGTAGGTTCTGGGGTGAGGGTGGGTGAGGTAGGATTCAGAATTTGTATTTCTTTTTTTTTTTTTTAGCATTTTTTAAATATGAAACTTATTGTCAAATTGGTTTCCATACAACACCCAGTGCTCATCCCAAAAGGTGCCCTCCTCAATGCCTATCACCCACTTTCCCCTCTCTCCCACCCCCATCAACCCTCAGTTTATTCTCAGTTTTTAAGAGTCTCTTATGGTTTGCCTCCTTCCTTCTCTGTAACTTTTTTCCCCCTTCCCCTCCCCCATGGTCTTCTGTTAAGTTTCTCAGGATCCACATAAAAGTGAAAACATATGGTATCTGTCTTTGTGTGACTTATTTCACTTATCATCACACTCTCCAGTTCCATCCATGTTGCTACAAAAGGCCATATTTCATTCTTTCTCATTGCCAAGTAGTATTCCATTGTATATATAAACCATAATGAATTTGTATTTCTAACAAGTTCGTGTAGCAGGAGGTCAAGGAGACTCAGAGTAGCAATGTCCTAGTCAAGAGCCTGGGACAGCTACAGTGAGGAAGTCTAGGTAGGATGTGGATAGGAAGTCCAAGATTCTCAAATTTTGGCTCCCTAAAACCACAAAACAAAGCAAAACAAAACAAAAACAAACACTAAAATAACCTATTGATAATACAAAGCTGAATTTATTTTATTTCAAGAGAGAACACCGCTTGATGAAGTCCCGGGTAGGAATGTATATGAGATTCTGGAGACTGGTTTATAGTAGATCTTTCAGTGCAGATGTTTGATTAGGATGGAATAAATATCATGATATAACAGTTTGGGATGTGTGGATACAGCAAAGCAAAGATTTTAAGTCGAGGGCTTTAAAAAATTATAAGGAGTAGGGGCGCCTGAGTGGCTCAGTCGGTTGAGCATCTGATTTTGGCTCAGGTCATCATCTCGCGGTTTGTGAGTTCAAGCCGCACATCGGGCTCACTGCTGTCAGCTTCTCAGTGCAGCGTGCACTTGGGATCCTTTGTTGCCCTCCATCCACCCTTCCTCTGCTTGCTCTCTCCCAAAAATAAATAAATATTTGTTTTAAAAATTGTGAGGAGTCAACAGATGTTTGATGCTATCTGTTAAAGAGTTGAATGTGCTGATGTTCATTTAAATGACGTTTGGGGAAGCTCCTGGAGTAAAAAATGGGGTTATTTGCAACATGTATCTTCTGCAGCTAGAGATTCACGGAATAATAAAACCATGTTGACAAAGATAGGGGCACACTGAAGTTTTGTTAGTGAGGACTCCTAATAGCAAAATTACATAAACATAAGCAGTAAGTTGTGCATGCACAGATTTTGGAGATATATTTTTACACTTCATTTAAGTTATATCCCAAGTTGAATGCATATGCAATTGCCATATTATTGATAAAAATAGACCACAAACTTAGCAATACTGACATTAAAATTAATCAATGAGCATGTAATTTACAGGGTTTAAATAACACATCTTCACTCTACCTTCATCTTCTGCATCATACAAATATTTATTCAAAGTTACATTGTGATTTTTATGTTTTGCACCTAAGGAAGCCTCATGTTATGAGTTGGGAAACAGAAAAGGGAATCTATTTTGCCACGGGTGGGGGGACTGTCTTATTTTACCAACTCAAACTAAAAGCATAATGCATACATTTGTTTGACTTACTTTCGGATATAAAGAATTTGGGTGAAAGGGGTAGGAGCGGTGGCCTAATACGTTTAATATGGCCCAGTAATCTTTAATCAAATGAGAAGATGGTTGTCACATTTATGAGAAAAAAAAGACCTATTGTTGATAAAGCAGAATCTTTGGACCAATATCAGATTGATGGAGCATAAAGCAAGCTGAGGGCAAAATATAAGCTAGCACCACCACCCCAGGCGGAATATGTGTGATGTTCCTCGGACACTCCTGGCTACCCAAGAACAAAGGGAAGGGGTTTAAGTGCTTGCCATGGTGACGTGGGAAACAAAGGCAGGAGAAAAATTAAATTCCCTTACTGCCTACAGTCCATTGACAAGTCCTTGAAATAGGCAGAGTGAACCTTCTCTAGGAGCTCAGCTGCCTCGATGATGACACTTTGCTAGGGACAAAAGGAAATCTTGGCTTAACATCATCCTGACCCCCCCAGGATCCTATAAATCTACTTTAACACATAAAAATTCCTTTGGAAACTTCCTTTATCTCAACTCCCCCAAGATATATGCTGGCAACCATACTCCAGGTTTATGGCCCCCTGATATACATCTGAAGGGTCTTATGACTGAGGCTTTACTAAATAGTAATAAGTGACATTTTCCTGATGACAGCTAGCCCCTCAAGGTCCTGGATATCTTGCTTCCAAAATTCCTTAGAGACTTACTCTATCCCTCTCACCCTCCCAACCTGAAGGTATATAATCAGTTACCTGTCACAACCCCAGTGCAGCTCTTTCTGCCCCTGGATGCTGTCCCCATGCTTTAATAAAATCACCTTTTTTACACCAAAGATGCCTTCAAGAATTCTTTCTTGACCGTTGGTTCCAAACCCACACTGTCACCCCAAAACCCCATCAAAATGATCCTTCTAAGCAATATTGTCAGTATATTTGGGGTTATTTTCTTTCAGACAGTGCTTCTCAAAGTGTTGTCCCTGGACCATCAACATCACCAGGGAACTTTTTAGAACTACAAATTCTTGGGCCCCACCTCAGACCTACTGACTCAAAACTCTCTGATTGGGTCCAGCAATCTTGCTGGTTCTGATACAGGTTCAAGTTTGAGAGCCCCTTGTGTTGGGCAGAATCAAATTGCACTGAGACACAGATCCCTGTGTTTCTTCCAAATGTTTTGGGCCCCAGAGATTATGGGCACTGAATAAACCTATCAGAAAGCCAACGGAGGCTGAGAGAATGTCCATAATAACAAATTGTAGTTTATAAATGTTTTTGGAGATCTCTGAGGGCCCATAGAGTTAGAAAACAATTGTTATAATGCTTTTTAAAAAGGTAAAATTATGTCTCTCATAACATGAAAAATATAAAGTGAACACAATTCAAAATTTTTATATAACTCATTAGATTGAAATAACTAGATGTTGAATCCATGCAATGGAATATTCGAGACCAAAGCAAAAACAACAAGGTAAAGACTAGGGATTTGCAATTGAGAAATATGTGAGTACACAAACTTTTTGAAAGAGGACGTGTAGATAGGAAAGAGTAGATATCCAAAGCATATAAGGAACTGATAGATCAAGAAAAGACATGAAAACTGATTAGGAGATCATTAGAAACTTTACCTTTTTAGTAGAAGGTATATGCAGATTGTGAGGGACTAATTGAAGAAGGGGCTAATGGGAAATTATCTGTATTAACTCATTTAACTCATTTAAGAAATGTAACTTTAAAAGGCTAAACTCAGAGCAAGAGAGACTGCATCTGGAATCTTAATATTCTATTTCAACCAATCTCCATAATATCCATGAAGAGCCTGGAATTTCAGAAAGTTCTGTATCTACTTACTTTGCAGTTAACAAAAGGGTAAACATCTCTGAAACTTCACTTTGAGGACCCAGATCTTCTCTCTAATAGAGAGTTGACCTATATTCATTCTAGGAGCAAATGTCTGTCTAACTCTCTCTGTTTCTGTCTCTGTCTCTGTCTCTCTCTCTGTCTTTCTCTCTCTCTCTCTCTCTCTCTCACACACACACACACACACACACATGCACACATACCTTAAAGGCAAAAGAGAGTTTGATTTAATACTTTCATTGGCCAAAAATTCCATGTAGAAGTTACAATGCTCATTTACTGTAATCATCCCAAGGTGGTCCCCATTTACCATTAAATTTTGAGGAAAACAGGAGGGAAAGATTTCTAATGCTGACAAAGTAATTTGTTGTAAAAATAGGAGTTTTCCTGTTGCCAACAAAGAGTATTCTGTGATCCTTTGAACGGGGGTCTTTCCTACTTAGCCACCTTTAAAAGTTAGTAAGTCCTCAGGGTTGTGAGTTTGAGCCCTGTGTTGGGTGCAGAGATTACTTAAAAATAAATATCTTTAAAAAAAAAAGTAAGTCTCTGAACAATACAGAACTTCCATATTTGAACATTTCTTGGTCTAAGGTCACTATTTTTTTCTGTGATTAACAAGAACTAAGTGTTTTCTTCAGGGAATCATGGGATAATTCCTCTAACAATATAATTTCTGAAAAAGCTAGGAAAGAACATGTGCTGTTACTACTGAGCTCTTGCAAATACCTTTAATTATGGCAGATATTTAATAAGCACAGGGCTTCAAGGCTTCATGCTTTCATATGTAACTTCCCCAATGTAAAACTAGTTACTAAATCTGGTCACTTCTTAATTGTCTACAGGCCTTGGGAAGATACAATCACCTCTAAATTGCTCAATCCATTTTTCCCTGACACTTCACTAGAAATGAAAAGTACAAACCTCCCTGCCTTTATTGTTTATATTGTCAGACACTCATGCTAGACTGCTTATACACATTGCTCTGGTCCTCATAAAACCCTGAAGGGTGGGTAATTTGTTCCCATCTTACAGATGAGAGAACCTGTTCATCATGGCTGCTTCCTCAAGAGGACCTGGGCCTTGAGCCTAGACATGCCTCACTCCAATGTTGTGTTTTTACCTCAAAAATCAACCTCTCAAATGAGCAAGCCTGTCACAGTTAATTCAATATCAGGCTAAAACTTAAATAAAACATTACAAAAAAAAAAAAGGCGGGGGGTGCCTGGGTGGCTTAGTCGGTTGAGCGTCCGACTTCAGCTCAGGTCATGACCTCAAGGCTTGTGAGTTTGAGCCCTGCATCGGGCTCTGTGCGGATAGCTCAGAGCCTGGAGCCTGCTTCGGAGTCTGTGTTTCCCTCTCTCTCTGCCCCTCCCCTGCTCATGCTCTGTCTCTCTCTGTCTCAAAAATAAATAAAACATTACAAAAACAAAAATAGGCTAAAACTCCAAGGAGGCAAGGACATTATGAAGTAAGGTTTGGGATGACAACCACTTTTAGCAAAACTCCAGGTTTTTCTTTATGCTTATTACAAGATGATGGTTCGGATAAGGCAGGGTGAGTGTTTCCAGTGCTTTCCCCAACTCCCTCATATTGGAGACATTCTGGGCATGGAGCCCCTTTCCTTTGTTTCACAGGTGTGGAGGGCTGAGTTAGTCATAGCCTCAGGTTCATGTCATCCTATTGCTCAACTTGGTGTCAGATTCCTCTTCTGTTTTTATCTGTCTGATATTTCCCTTTTATCACCATTATTCACTCCCCCTGTCCTCCCCCTGCCACCAAGGCAAACATTTTAATGTGTCTGATGTCTGATGTGATCTTATTTTCTATGTTCTTAAAAAAGCTTGTTGTGGTTTCTGTGCAAATGTGTGGATGTCGGGCCTCACTGTGAGGCATAATCCTACCCTGGGGACACCCTAGAGCCAAGAATGGGGACTCCATTCCAGCTCCACCCCTCACCAGCCAAAGGCACTTCTAGGACCAGGTATCTTCCATGAGTCTTCCTCCATCTTGAAGTAAGGATGGGCTACCTGGCTTGCCTCTGTCTCATAGTTGCAAGAAGCAAATGAGCCAATGATTCTAAAGACATTTTTAAGCTATAAAACATGTTAAGCTCTTGAGTATTTAAAGCTGTAAAGCTCACATGTATGGTTTTATCTCAGAAATCATCTGTGTTATGAATAGTGGTAGGGCTGTTTTGACAAGGCCATATTTTGAAGTTGTCCCATATAGGAGACCTTTGAATCCAAGCTGTTATGACTGAAATGTGTTCCCCCAAAATCCATTATGTTGAAGACCTAACTATATTTGGACATAGGGCCTATAAAGAAGTGACTATATTTGGACATAGGGCCTATAAAGAAGTAATAAAGGTTAAACCAGGTCATAAGGATGAAGCCTTTATCTGAGAATACTGGTGCCCTTATAAGAAGGGGGGGGGGGGAAACAGAGTGGGCAAGCAGCCATCTATAAGCCAGGAAGAGAAGTCTTACCAGAAACCAACCCTGGTGGCACTTTGATCTCAGACTTCTGACCTCCAGAGCTGTGGGAAAAGTAATTTCTGTGGTTTAAGTCACGCTCTCTGTGGTATTTTGTTATGCCAGTCTGAGCAGACTAACACAGAGGATTCCTTAGCAATGTATGGTTTGGGTGCAAAGAGATCACCTTTAAACGTATATTTCCTAACCTTTGGATGTGTCTCAGTCCCTGGAATATTCTCAATATGAAGTTAATTTGCATTTTACTTAATATGTGATAGATGGCACTTTGGAAAAGGAGTCACAAAATCGGCCAGCACTGCTTCAGGTGACAGCAGAGTGAGAAGTAGCCACAAGGGAAGTTACCTTTAAGACCCAGTGACCTAACAGTAGTTCCTCCAAGGATGTGTCCCAATAGAATCACACAAAGTTCTAGAAAATCCATTTGTTGCTCTCTAACACCTAGAACAGGAAAACATAAGATATGAGAAAAGTCTGGCTGGATAACAGACAATGAATTAGCTAACTTCTCTCCCAGCCTTTGATGCCTCATTTCTCAATCCCTTCTTTAGCATTACTAAACACAAATGTCATTTCTGGGATGGCCAATATAAAATGTAGCCAATGTTATTATTAGATAAACATCTGATACCAGAATCTCCCTTTAGAAAAGAACTGTTTCTGTGTTTGGAAAAATACCCTGTCAGAGCTTGGGGATAGCTAGTGACATTTCATGGTCTACTGGAAGAAATACAAATGTTCTATATAAGGCAAAAAGAGAAATGTGTTTGTTATTCTGGAAAAGGGGTTGGGGGGGGGGTTGGAGACAGAAGAATGCCACTGTGGTCAAAGGGAGGGGGTTTGCTGAAGGCTGCCTGTCGTGTGATAGCACCCTTCCCTACGAGCCCCTGTATCTCCAGTAAAGTCAATATCCTCATGCATGTTGTGATGTGAATGCATGTGTTATAGACGCAGGTGGAAGGTGAGGTTTTTGCCTTGGCAGTGACAGGTAGCTCACTTGGATACATGGTGGATACAGAAGGCAGCCTAAACATCAAGAATCAGGAGAAATGGTGTGAGGGCCCGACATTCATACAGGTCCAAGTATTTGAGTTGAACTGCCCTACAAACACCAGGGTGGACATTCAAACCACATGAATCGAAGGAGAGAGCCAAGTGGCCCTGAATTTCTTCAACCTCTGAGTGGAGTTTCGAGCAATGTGTGTTCCAAAATATCTTCACTGAAACCTAACACCCTTCTCTCATGCTCAGCTACCCTCTTGGCTGGCTTTCCTAGGAAGCTTGAGACCAGGAGAGGCCGAGCAAAGAAGAGCCACATCAGGTTGTAGGAGTGACCATCAGTTGGCTGGTCCACATACACTTTGGAAACTCTGACTGGCTCCTAAATGCTGAGCTAGTGAATCCCCCGTTCTGCCCCATGGCTATGGTCAGCACAGAACCATGCCACATTTTTGGACACATGGAGCTGTCCGGCCATTGGTGTGATTTGGGGATAGTGCATCATCTTCCTAGATATTTCTACCCTCTGGCATTTCTTTGCTGGCAGAATTTCCTGAGGCTTGTGTTCAGCTTCTTCCTCTGTGTAGCATTTTAAATGGCTGTATCATTTTAAACTTTGGAGAAATAGAAATAGAAAGGCCTGAGAGGCTGTGGGCCTGGCAGTTTTGCACTGAGCTACCAGCCAGGATAGGATGCATCTCTCTGACTCCTGACAGGTAAGGAGCCAATTTCATTTTTTTGTGTCTTCTCTTGGTGGATGGTGCCAACCAGCTTTTAATCCCTAAACAGAGGAGACAGTGGAAAGCAGTGTCTCCATTCAGGTGCCTCTCCTTGGCCTCTAAAGCCCTCTCTGCAAGCAAAAGAGCGGTTCTGACCTCTTTCTTTCTAACAGTAATTACAGCCCTTATTAATTTACTATAAAAAGATAGATGTAAAAAAAGGGGGGGGACCTGATGAAGCAAGACATGAGGTTGAATAAGAATATCATTTCCCCTCCCCTGCTCCACATTTCTATTCACTATAATGAACATGTTCCCTTGGAGGCAGAAACCCAAGGCTCGTTGTGACAGAAATGGATATGAAGCAATTCAGGTTCATTGCCATGGAAGTGTTATGATTCAGTTTCAGTAGACAAGAGGTACTCAGGGAGTCTTCTTGTCTCATACATTCTCATACATTCTCATCTTCACTCTTTACTAAATTTACTTAATTGGAAATTAGAATTTGCATTATGGGGATAAGGGTGTTCTTCCTCCCACTCTATGGCCATCACCTGGAACATCCTTATCACAGTGTCCACTCACAGAAAAACAGAGGGGTTGCAGAAGACAGAATGCTTCCCTGGAGGTGAACTGATGCATTCAGGCTTTATCTTTCCTGCTAGCATATGCACTGGGAATATGTGTTAGAAACTCCTGGAGACATTAAAGTGGAGATCGCCAAAAAGAAACTTTCTAAACTGGCACCTTTCTTCTTTTTATATATATTAAATGTAATTTATTGTCAAATTGGTTTCCATACAACACCCAGTGCTCATCCCAAGAGGTGCCCTCCTCAATGCCCATCACCCACTTTCCCCTCTTCCCCACCCCCCATCAGCCCTCAGCTTGTTCTCAGTATTTAAGAGTCTATTATGGTTTGCTTTCTTCCCTCTCTGTAACTCCCCCCCACCTTCGCCTTCTCCATGGTCTTCTGTTAAGTTTCTCAGGATTAAACTGGCTCCTTTCTAATGAAGTTGTGGGTTATTTGGAAAGCCCAGGTTCATGGTAAATGTGTCACCAAGACTTCAAACATCTCATGAGGACAGAAAAGATGGAGTGGGGATAAGACTGAAGGCTGTATGTGACTCCCAGTTTCAATATTCAGTGGGGGTGGGGGCACCAAAGCACTGGGTGAGGGAGACTTGGAGAAAGAGAAGAGAGGGTAGAGGAAGCCCTCCTGCCTGTCCTTGAGCCCTGCTCACCACAGGTGTTGAATGTGTCTCCTCTTATCACATGAGATGTGTAGGACAAAGATTTTCTGGCTGTGTCAAAGCCCAATCATGTTGGGAAATAAATATTTTATTGGAAACACAAGAGGAAAAATACAGCATGGTGAATATAATATGGATGAAACAACATTAAGTGTTCAGAAATTGGAGAATAATTGGTAGAAACACAGATCTCTCCCTTCACTGTTTTCATATATGACTAATTCTAATTACCAGTTTTCCCAGATACAGATGCCATGAGACAGCACCAGGAGTCTCATTGTGTGATAGACAGGGACAGTTTTTGGAAATGTTTAGTTGGCCCAAAACAAATACCCGTTGCTTTCCTAAAACTCATGGAGTTCAAGGTCAGCCTGCTGTGCTCAGAGGACTCCTTGGTAGAAATCCCTGCTTGTTAGCTGACACAAAGACAGCGATTTTCAAATGAAGAGACATGTGGTTGAACGTGGCTCATCTGCTTTGATAAATATTCAAGGAAACAGCACTGCCCAGCGTGTGGAGATAATACCTGCTTGACTCTGACTGTGGGAGCCCTCAGTGTCAGACATTTTTAATGGAGTTCGGCATCCTGGCCAGTCAGAGAATGAGCCTGTGGCTTTTAAACAGCTATGGAAATCCAGCAAGCCTGTCAGTGTCTATTGTTAAAAATCATGAGTTTAAAATAACCCATGTGGTTCTCAGCCAAGGAGCCAACTCCACTTTGGAAGAATCAGGGAGACAGAGCTCACAGGGAACCATAAGAGCTCACAGTGCAGACCATAAGAACAACAGAGCCCTTGGAGCTGAGCATGGGCTCTCACAGACCAAATGTGTATGAATTTCCTAAATATTGCAGGGAAAGATCCCAGGAAGAATTTTTTTTTTCCAGTGGAGCAATAAATCCTTTCTTTCCCTGTTGTGGGTTGCATTGTGTCCCCCAAAATTCATATGTTGAAGCTTTAAGCCCCAGGACCTCAGACTATGACTGGCTTTGGAGACTGGACCTTTAAAGAAGTGAGTAATGGGGTGTGCACACAGAGAAAAGACCATATGAGCACCTAGGGAGAAGGCAGCCATCTGTAAGCCAAGGAGAGAAGCCTCAGAAGGAACCAAATCTGCAGACATCTTGGTCTTGGTCTCAAGAACTGGAAGAAAGTAAATTCCTGATGTTTAAGCCACCCAGTGTGTGGTGTTTTCTTATGGTAGCCTTAGCAAACTAACACATTCTCTTTATCAGGACCTTTGTTTCTTTCTCCTTCTCCCTTCTGGTTTGGTCTCTTCCACATGAAAACTCAATTTAAAAAAGAATCCCAAAGTCATTTGCACAAAGAGGCCTGGAAGTGTTCTCTGCCTCTGGGCTGTCATATCACTTGGATTTACTATAATCTCTACCATGAGTCCCAGGATGGGAGATCTAAATGATGGCTAAGCACCAGGAGGGATATGGATGGACAGTGGTCCTTTCTGAGAGGTCCCTGTACATCAACCTTTTGTCTCTGGAGCCTCAGGCCAGAGGTTAAGATATAAACCTGACTTTTATTTTTTCCTACAATGGGAACCAGGCCTGGGTACGAAATACCATGTTTAAAATCTTCCCCTATCATAGGAAAACTCCAGTGGCTCCCCAAATTTCTCCATCATCTTCACTGTAAGAAATCTTCAACTGAAGAGAGAGAGAACTGCCAAACTCCGACTACAGGTTCCACAATGTAATAGGAATTCAACTCAAACAAGTGTAAATGTAACAGACTTCCTTGTCTTGAATAATGGCAGGTCCAGGGGTAGAATTAGCTTCGTGTTTATTTAAAGGTTCAGATCTGTCACCAAGGGCCCCGTTTGTCCCCACTCTCTCTCTGTTTTCCTCAGTGTTAACCTCCTTCTCAGACATGTTAGCAACCAGAAGCAATGGAGCTTTATGCTGTAGGCAAGAGAATTTCTCAAGAACCTCCTGGAGGATTTCTATTTCAGGTTTCTGCCAAGACAGAATGCTGCAGGTGGGAAAAGATGCCTGGTAGTGACCTTGCATTGCAGTCTAAGTAATTATCAGACTTGAGAGGCAAGCACAACAATGAATGCATAGGGAAATGTGTATTGCTTTAGGCCATTTGAAGGTCTGGAGCTTACAGCCACTTCCAACAATGCAACGAGATCAATGGCATGAGTGACTGGGCTAAGGGACACAGGACAGTTGTGCCTGAAGATTCCAGGCAGCTGCAGGTCAATATATCTTATTTCACCCTTGTGATTGTGCTATTCTTTTGGTCTCTGCTCATCTTCGTATATTTTATTTTTATGTTTTTCACTGCCCACACATTGACTATTCTCTCTTATTGACCTAACCAAATTCCATACAGAGACAGTCTGTGTGGTCTGCCTGGCAGCACCTTTTGTTCTTGACACTGCACTGGACCTGCCTAACCTATGGCCAGGTTGCCCTCAAGCAGGGGTCTATTTCTGGTGCCGTCAATGACTGCCTCTTCCTCTTCAGTGGGGGTCTGGGGGCAGAGCAGGGACATTGGCATAGTCAATGTGGTTATCAACCTCTCTCTTACAAACTCCAAGAGTAAGTCTGTATTTAAACTTTCTTAAGTATGGTAACACCAAAAGAGAAAAGGATATTATGGTCCAAATCAAAATGAAATAAAAGCCCAATGTCATTCTCTTTCTAAGTGTATAAGAAGGGAAAAACAAAAAAGGTTAGGGACCATAATTATTTATGTTTGCATTTTACTTGTTAGACCTAAATTAGAGTTTTGGGTACTGCAGTATTAAACCATATTAGAGTATTTAAAGACATTAAACAAGTCTCTAAGTCCTTTATTTTCATTGTTATTTAAGCGCTGGTCTTTCAAATGCCACCATGGAGCAGAGTAGAAGGGAATAGTGATGCAGGAATTTAAAAAGGCTGATATACATGCTGTTCCTGTAAAATACTCAGCCACCACCCAGATGGACTTACATTCTGTCCACAGCTAGGACAACGAGAGGCAGCTTCACTCTGTCTGTCTCTGTCTTTCTTTCTCTCAGTCTCTCTCTCTCTCTCTCCGTCTCCGTCTCCCTCTCCTCCCTCCTTCCTAGAAACATCCAAAGAGAAAGGAGGAACTAAGGGCACAACGTCATTATTTCCACATCTGGTCAATTTCTAAGATATTTACTAAGGGTCTGTTACTGTGCTGGGCAAGATCTCACATTTCATGTAATTGGACAGAATAAATGCAAGATGAAGGAAGTGTCTGCAAAGAAATCTGCATAGATGAAGATGGGACCAAAGGAGAAAGATAATCTGTGGGAACTCAGGAGCATGTGTGCAGGGAGGTGGCAGTGGGAAACTTTCAAAGGGGAAAATTATATTAAACTAGGCACATTTTATTGTTTTATGACTTTCTCTGATTGCTTTATGTCCCTTCTCTCCTGGCTTCCTTATTAACAGAGACAGGGTTTACACATGAATACTGTGTAACAGTAATACTTTGGGCATATAGCAGGCAATCAAGGAATCCTTGTCAAGTTCACCGTCCAAGGAATGGCTGTGAACTGCCATAACCCAAATTATAAGGACGATTACTATAATAATCAGTTCAATCAGGATAATTGAAAGTGATTGTTGTGGAAAAAGCTAAGGCTTAATTTGATGTTAAGGGATCAGTCCAAAAAGGATTATAATGGAGGCTGGCTAGGACTGAAGCTGAGTGGGTAAAGGAGAGTTAAAGATGTGGGTCTGTGTGTGTGAACTCAGGTAGACAGAGTTAATAGAAATTTAAGATAAAATGAAGCACAATGGGAAAATGACAGTCATATCATGATGTCTCTGGAGTTGAAGCAGAAATGAAACAGGGCCAACAAAATGGGACCTGGTATGGTCTGATAAGCATACTGTGTTGAGACCACTTATGCTACAATCTAAAGAAATGAAATTAGAAATAAGAAGACACTATGATAACACATGAAAATCATTTAGAACTGTGCCTTCTATACAGGAAGAACTTCATAAATGTTAATATTATCAGTTTTTCACAAAATTGTATCTTGGTAATTGCTAAATTTTCAGACTTTAAATGTTTCCTGAATATACCCATTGCTGAGGTAGCTATTTCTTTTTCCTGTTGGCTACTGCAACTATCCATGTAATACTGGAATAGACAGATGTGTGACTTTCTTCTATGCCTGCAAACATGCCTGTCACAACATTTGTGGATGCCTGGGAAAATCTGGAGTAATAAAAGCCTTTTTCCCCCCCTGTGTTAGTGCTATGAAAGGCTTATACATAGTGATTTCTATTTTTCAGCAGGTAGAGAAAAACCACACCTGGCTGAAATACTGAAGTCATCTTGCCATTATTCAGTAATGTTCACTTTGCTACGTTGACCATCAACTGTTTTCTTATCCTTGCTTGCTCACTAGCAGCAGTTGCTGGGCTAATTGCCTAGTCTTGTGGACACTTTGCTTTTTAACACTTTCTTTTTTTGAATTTTATTTTTTATTTTTTTAAATTTACATCCAAATTAGTTAGCATATAGTGAAACAATGATTTCAGGAGTAGATTCCTTAATGCCCCTTACCCATTTAGCCCATACCCCCTCCCACAACCCCTCCAGTAACACTCAGTTTGTTCTCCGTATTTATGAGTCTCTTCTGTTTTGTCCCCCTCCCTGTTTTTATGTTATTTTTGTTTCCCTTCCTTTATGTTCATCTGTTTTGTCTCTTAAAGTCCTCATATGAGTGAAGTCATATGATTTTTGTCTTTCTCTGACTGAATAATTTCACTTGGCATAATACCCTCCAGTTCCATCCACGTAGTTGCAAATGGCAAGATTTCATTCTTTTTGATTGCCAAGTAATACTCCATTGTATATATATATACCACCTCTTTATCCATTCATCCATCGATGGACATTTGGGCTCTTTCCATACTTTGGCTATTGTTGATAGTGCTGCTATAAACATGAGGGTGCATGTGTCCCTTCGAAACAGCACACCTGTATCCCGTGGATAAATGCCTAGTAGTGCAATTGCTGGGTCGTAGGATAGTTCTATTTTTAGTTTTTTGAGGAACCTCCATACTGTTTTCCAGAGTGGCTGCACCAGCTTGCATTGCCACCACCAATGCAAAAGAGATCCTCTCTCTCCGCATCCTCGCCGACATCTGTTTTTGCCTGAGTTGTTAAAGTTAGCCATTCTGACCGGTGTCAGGTGGTATCTCATTGTGGTTTTGATTTGTATTTCCCTGATGATGAGTGATGTGGAGCATTTTTTCATGTGTCAGTTGGCCATCTGGATGTCTTCCTTGGAGAAGTGTCTATTCATGTCTTTCACCCATTTCTTCACTGGATTATTTGTTTTTTGGGTGTTGAGTTTGATAAGTTCTTTATAGATTTTGGATACTAACCCTTTATCTGATATGTCGTTTGCAAATATCTTCTCCCATTCTGTGGGTTGCCTTTTAGTTTTGCTGATTGTTTCCTTCGCTGTGCAGAAGCTTTTTATTTTGATGAGGTCCCAGGAGTTCATTTTTGCTTTTGTTTCCCTTGCGTCTGGAGACGTGTTGAGTAAGAAGTTGCTGCAGGCAAGATCAAAGCGATTTTTGCCTGCTTTCTCCTCGAGGATTTTGATGGCTTCCTGTCTTACATTAAGGTCTTTCATCCATTTTGAGTTTATTTTTGTGCATGGTGTAAGAAAGTGGTCCAGGTTCATTCTTCTGCATGTCGCTGTCCAGTTTTCCCAGCACCACTTGCTGAAGAGTCTGTCTTTATTTCATTGGATATTCTTTCCTGCTTTGTCAAAGATTTGTTCCATTGATCTGAGTGTCTGTTCTTGTGCCAGTACCATACTGTCTTGATGATTACAGCTTTGTAGTATAGCTTGAAGTCTCGGATTGTGATGCCTCATGCTTTGGTTTTCTTTTTCAAGATTGTTTTGTCTATTCAGGGTCTTTTCTGGTTCCATACAAATTTTAGGATTATTTGTTCCAGCTCAGTGAAGAATGCTGGTGTTACTTTGATAGGGATTGCATTGAATATGTAGTTTGCTTAGGATAGTATCAACATTTTAACGATATTTGTTCTTCCTATCCAGGAGCATGGAATCTTTTTTCATTTTTTGTGTCTTCTTCAATTTCTTTCATAAGCTTTCTATTGTTTTCAGTGTATAGATTTTTCACCTCTTTGGTTAGATTTATTCCTAGGTATTTTATGGGTTTTGGTGCAACTGTAAATGGGATCAATTCCTTGATTTCTCTTTCTGTCACTTCATTGTTGATGTATAGGAATGCAACCGATTTCTGTGTGTTGATTTTATATCCTACAACTTTGCTGAATTCATAAATCAGTTCTAGCAGTTTTTTGGTGGAATCTTTTGGGTTTTCCATACAGAGAGAGTATCATGTCATCTGCGAAGAGTGAAAGTTTGACCTGCTCCTGGCCGAATTGGATGCCTTTATTTCTTTGTGTTGTCTGATTGCAGAGGCTAAGACTTCCAATACGTGTTGAATAACAGTGGCGAGAGTGGACATCCCTGTCTTGTTCCTGACCTTAGGGGGAAAGCTCTCAGTTTTTCCCCATTGAGGATGATATTAGCGTTGGGTCATTCATATATGGCTTTTATGATCTCGAGGTATGCTCCTTCTATGCCTACTTTCTTGAGGGTTTTTATCAAAAAAAGATGCTGTATTTTGTCAAATGCTTTCTCTGCATCTATTGAGAGAGGATTGTATGGTTCTTGCCCTTTCTTTTATTGATGTGATGAATCACATTAATTGTTTTGCAGATATTGAACCAGCCCTGCATCCCAGGTATAAATCCCACTTGGTCACGGTGAATAATTTTTTTAATGTAGTGTTGGATCTAGTTGGCTAATATCTTGCTGAGGATTTTTGCATCCGTGTTCATCAGGGAAATTGGTCTATAGTTCTCCTTTTTCGTGGGGTCTCTGGTTTTGGAATCAAGGTAATGCTGGCTTCATAGAAAGATTTGGAAGTTTTCCTTCCATTTCTATTTTTTGGAGCAGTTCCAAGAGAATAGGTGTTAACTTTTCCTTAAATGTTTGGTAGAATTCTCCTGGAAAGCCATCTGGCCCTGGACTCCTGTTTTTTGGCAGATTTTTGATTACTAATTCGATTTCCTTCCTGGTTATGGGTCTGTTCAAATTTTCTGTATCTTTCTGTTTCAGTTTTGGTAGTGTATATGTTTCTAGGAGTTTGTCCATTTCTTCCAGATTACCCATTTTATTGGCATATAATGGCTCTTAATATTCTCTTATTATTGTTTTTATTTCTGTTGTGTTGGTTGTGATCTCTCCTCTTTCATTCTTGATTTTATTTGGGTCCTTTCCTTTTTCTTCTTGATCAAACTGGCTAGTGGTTTATCAATTTTGTTAGTTCTTTCAAAGAACCAGCTTCTAGTTTCATTGATCTGTTCTGCTTTTTTTGGTTTAGATAGCATTAATTTCTGTTCTAATCTTTATTATTTCCTGTCTTCTGCTGTTTTGGGGTTTTATTTGCTGTTCTTTTTCCAGCTCTTTAAGGCGTAAAGTTAGGTTGTGTATCTGAGATCCTTCTTCCTTCTTTAGGAAAGCCTGGATTGCTATATGCTTTCCTCTTATGACCGCCTTTGCTGCGTCCCAGAGGTTTTGGGTTGTGGTGTTATCATTTTCATTGACTTCCATATACTTTTTGATTTCCTCTTTAACTGCTTGGTTAACCCATTCATTCTTTAGTAGGATGTTCTTCAGTCTCCAAATATTTGTTACCTTTCCAAATTTTTTCTTGTGGTTGATTTCAAGTTTCATAGCATTGTGGTCTGAAAATATGCATGGTGTGATCTTGATCTTTTTGTACTTACTTAGGGCTGATTTGTGTCCCAGTATATGGTCTATTCTGGAGAACGTACCAGTGCACTGGAGAAGAATGTATATTCTGCTGCTTTAGGATGAAATGTTCTGAATATATCTGTTAAGTCCATCTAGTCCAGTATGTCATTCAAAGCCATTGTTTCCTTGTTGATTTTTTGATTAGATGATCTGTCCATTGCTGTGAGTGGGGTGTTGAAGTCTCGTACTATTTAAGGTATTACTATTGATGAGTTTATGTTTGTGATTAATTGATTTATATATTTGGATGCTTTCACATTTGGCGCATAAATGTTTAAAATTGTTAGATCTTCTTGGCCTATAGACCCCTTGGGTATGATATAATGCCCTTCTGCATCCCTTGATAGAGTCTTTATTTTAAAGTCTAGATTGTCTGATATAAGTATGGCCACTCTGGCTTTCTTTTGTTGACCATTAGCATGATAGATGGTTCTCCATCCCCTTATTTTCAACCTGAATGTGTCTTTAGGTCTAAAGTGGGTCTGTTGTAAACAGCATATAGATGGATCTTGTTTTCTTATCCATTCTGTTACCCTATGTCTTTTGATTGGAGCATTGAATCCATGGACATTTAGAGTGAGTACTGAAAGATATGAATTTACTGCCATTATGATGCTTGTGAAGTTGGAGTTTCTGGTGATGTTCTCCGGTCCTTTCTAATCTTTTGTTGCTTTTGGTATATATATATATATATATATATATATATTTTCATCTGTTCTCCCCTCAGAAAGTCCCCTTTAAAATTTCTTGCAGGGCTGGTTTAGTGGTCACAAACTCCTTTAATTTTTGTTTGGGAAACTTTTTATCTCTCCTTCTATTTTGAATGACAACCTTGCTGGATAAAGAATTCTTAGCTGCATATTTTTCTGATTCAGCACACTGAAATTATCCCACCTCTTCCTTCTGGCCTGCCAAATTTCTGTGGATAGGTCTGCTGCAAACCTGATATGGCTTCCCTTGTATGTTAGGGACTTTTTTCCTTTGCTGCTTTCATGATTCTTTCCTTGCCTGAGTATTTTGTGAATTTGACTATGATATGCCTTGTTGATGGTCAGTTTTTGTCGAATCTAATGGGGGTCCTCTGTGCTTCCTGGATTTTGATGTCTGTGTCTTTCCCCAGGTTAGGAAAGTTTTCTGCCATGATTTGCTCACATAACCCTTCTACCCCTATTTCTCTCTCTTCCTCTTCTGGGACCCCTAAGATTCTGATGTTCCTTTTTAATGAGTCACTGATTTCTCTAATTCTTAAATCGTGCTGTTTTGCCTTAATCTCCCTCTTTTTTTTCTGCTTCATTATTCTCTGTAAATTTGTCCTCTATATCATTGATTCTCTGTTCTGCCTTGTCCATTCTTGCCACCACTGCATCCATCCATGATTGCAGCTCAGTTACGGCATTTTTAATTTCATTCTGGCTATTTTTTACTTCTTTTATCTCTGCAGAAAGGGATTCTAATCTATTTTCGACTCCAGCTAGTATTCTCATTATCATGATTCTACATTCTGGTTCAGACATCTTGCTTGTATCTGTGTTGGTTAAATCCCTGACTGTCGTTTCTTCGTGCTCTTTCTTTTGGGGTGAATTCCTTCATTTTGTCATTTTGAAGGGAGAAAAGGAATTAATGAGGTAGGAAAATTGAAATAAAAAAATTAAGATAAAAAAATATTGAAATTAAAAATTAAACACACACACACACACAAATCGAATAGATGATGCTAGATCCTAGGTGTGTTTTGGTTGGGGTTTGAAAGTGGTTTGACGGATTAGAGAATAAAAAAAGGGGGGGGGGAGCAGAAAATCGTTTGAGAATTTGAAGAAATGAATACACTGAAGTAGACTAAAATGAGATGATGGGGGTAAAATATAATTTGAAAAAAATATACACAGAAGTAAAGAATGTAGTAGAAAAAAATTAACGAAAAATATTTTTAATAAAAATTAAAAATAAATATGAATTTTTTCATTTTCTGTATTAAAAAAAAGAAAAGGAATGAAAAACGATAAAAAAAGAAAAGAAAAAAATCATTTGAAAATTTGAAAAAGTGAATACACTGTAGTAGACTAAAATAAAATGATGGAAGTAAAATAGAATTTGAAAAAATTTACATAACAGCAAAAAATATAGTAATAAAAATTAAATAAAAATATTTTTAATAGAAATTGGAAATAAAAATGAAGTTTTTCTCTTTCTGCATTCAAGAAAAAGAAAAGAAACAAAAAAGAGAAAAAAAGAAAAAGAAAGAAAAAAGGAAATTGAGAATTTGAAAAGGTGAGTACACTGAAGTAAACTAAAATAAAATAATGGAAGTAAAGTAGAAATTCAAAACATTTACACAAAAGTAAAAACTATATAATAAAAATTAAAGATATTTTTAATAAAAATTGAAAATAACAATGAATTTTTTCTCTTTCCGTAATCAAGAAAAACGGAAAAAGGGAAAAGAAAAAAAAAGAAAGAAAATTGAACAGATGAACCTGCTAACAGATTGAAGTAGGATTAAAATTGCTTCATTTTCCCATAGAAGTCAGTCTATGTAGCTCTTTGTAGTCCATAAATTAAGCCGGTGGTGAGACTTGTGTTCTTGAAGAGGGATGTTGGCCCAGCTGGGCGGGGCTCGGTGTAACAGCTCCACTCTCCACTAGATGGCGCTGCTAGCCTACTGGGGTGGATTGTTGCAGGGCTCATAGGTGTTTATGCACATGCGCGGGAGCAGTAGCATGGCGCCACTCAGCTACCAACTCTGTTCTCCCCGATCAGCAATCGCGCACCCGTCCTCCGTCTTCAGCTCTCGTCCACTCCCCTCTTCTTCACTCTCCGTGACCAGGCCCTAGGCAGCACCTCTCTCCCGCATCTTGTCTCAGATGCGGCCGTTTTCCCTGGCCCCCTACTTCCAAGGGACTGAGGCTTCGACCCGTTCCACCCCTCTGCAGGAGGGTCTCACCGAGCAATGGCCGAATGAGCAATGGCTGAATATTGGATGTACCCAAGTACGCCCGCTGGACCCTGTTGTTGTCAGTGACCTGAGACTGCGGCCAGGTGCCCGCCCATCCCAGAAAATGTTTGCGAGACACTGTAGCAGCAGCATCTCAGGGATTATGGAAAATCACAACACACATCTGGCACCAGGCTTCACCCTTAACGACCTTGCCCCAGCACTATCGAATGTGGCTACCTTCTGGGGTCTGCTGGGACCAGGTGGCTTCAACAGTCTCTACCAAATGTCCTTCCAGCAGTGGAGCCGCTTTTCCCCGTGTGGCCCGAGAACCTCCCGGACCCCACTCTGTTCCTGGGGATTCGCCCTTCCCGCCAGAGCACCGCCAGGTATGGAGCTGTGGAGTTGCAGACTTTGCGCTCCCCTTGTTTACAGTCTTAATGGGATTTAAACCCTCTCCTTTCTCCTTTCTCCCTTTTTAGTTTAGTCCCTGCGGCTGTTTCCAGTTTTCCACTTTCTCTCCAGCTGCTTCAGGGGAGGGGTGATTTTCCTCTCCCCAGTCTCCCCAGTCTCCGTCCTCTCTCTGCCCATAAAAGCAGTTCCCAACCTTTTGGGGCTTCTTGCTCCCCAAGTTCAACTCTCCGTGCCGTGTACCTGTTGAATTCTGTGGTTCCGGTTGTGTGTGTTGGGTTAATCCTCCAATCAGTTTTCTAGGTGTGTAGGATGGTTCAGTGTTGGTCTGGCTGTATTTTATGGATGTGAGACACACAAAAAGCTTCCATGCTGTTCCACCATCTTTGTATTCCTCGCTTTTTAACACTTTCATGCTCACTTATAAGTATATTACATGTTTAGAAAAACTGGCATGCCCTTAGATTTGCATTAAAAAAAACAGGAAAATTAAATTTCCTCTGGGCATCACATCAAAACAGAGTAAAGCAGCCATCTGCTTCTTCCTGATTAAGGCTGGCCATTCTGAATGAATTATGGTACCTATTAACTACCTGTGTTTCTTTCTTTCTTGTTTTTCCTATATAAAAATTAAAGACGTTTATTTGGAAATTAGAATGTCATATCTGTTCATAAATTTTTTCCTTTGCCTTTTCTTTCACATTTCCCACATAAATAGCATTATTTTAAGAAAATCCTAAAGAGACAATGAAATACTTTTTAGAAACCATGAGAGTAACACATGTGTAATTAGAGGTTCAAATCTTAGCTAAGCAAGTAATCTTTATTTTGACATCCACTTTAAGATTGAGCACAGAGCGGCATATAGTTTCCTTTGAAAGCCTCCACTGAAATACTAGTAAAGAGTTATAAACCCACAAAAAGTAAAAAGAATGGAAAAGAAGCTAAGAGTAGGATGAAAATTTCAATAAATACATGATGTCTTAGTCACGGTTCTTCAGAGAAACAGAACCAATAGGATATATATGTACATATTAAAATATTTATTTTAAGGAATTGGCTCATGTGGGGTCTGGCAAGTTTGAAATCTGTAGGGAAAACCAGCAGGCTAGAAATTAGGCAGGAGTTGACGCTGTTGTTTTGAGGCAGAATTTCTTCTTTGGGAAACCTCAATTTTTGCTTTTAAGGCTCTCAACTGGTTGGGTGAAGTCCACCCACATTACAGAGGGTAATCTCATTTACTTAAAGTCAACTGATTGTAGATGTTGACCACACCTACAAAATACCTTATGTCACTGAGATCAGTGTTTGATTATATAACTGGGTGTGGTAGCCTAGTCAAGTTGACCCTGTAAAACTAACCATCACATATGGGAACTGATGAAACAGAAGAGAATTGTAAACAGAAATGACTGCAGCCCAGAGGAGCCAATCATTCTCCCTCTACTAAAGAAACGCACACACACACACGCACACCTGTTCTTATGCCTAAGCACAAAACACTTAGAAGTCAGAGTACTACTACCCCCTGCCAAGAACTGTGGTAGACAAATCCTAAGTGATCGCCAATGATTCCTACCTTCGAGCATTCATATCTTTGTATAATCCCTTCCCCCTGAGTGTGGCAGGTCCTATAACTGGTTTCTAACTACTTGACAATGACAAAGTTTGCAGGATGTCACTGCTATGGTTGTGTTATATCTTACAAGTTTCTGTTTTCCAAGACTCGCTTGAGAGATTCTTCTCGTGGGTTTGATAAAGTAAGCAACCATGTTGAGGAAGCCCATGTAGAAAGAAATCAATTAGAGGTGACCTCTTGCAGTTGAAGGTAACTTCTAAATGAATTCTTCCAACAACCTAAGGGTGCTAGGAAGAGAATTCTTCCCCAGCTAAGCCACTAGATGAGAATTGTCTTTATTCATAGATGGCATGATCTTTTATAAGGAAAATATGAAATCTACAAAAAAAGCTACTTGAAATAAAAAGTGAGTTTAGCAAAGTTGCAGGATATAAGATCAATTTACAAAAATCAGCTGTTTCTCAACAAATAACAACAGTAGAAATTGAAAATTAAAAAAAACACGATTCAACATTGCATATCAAATATAAAATGCTTAGAGATCAAATTAACTGAGGTTGTGCAAGATCTGTGCATGGAAAACTCTAGAACATCACTGAGTGAAATTAAGGAAGCTCTAAACAGATGGAGAGATATATACCATGATCATGAAACAGAAGACGTATTTTTTTTTTCAGATGTCCATTCTCCTCAAGTTAATCTGTAGATTCAAAGCAACATTAATCAAGATCAACACAGTTTTTCTGTAGACTTGATGAGCTAATTCTAAAATTAATGTGTAAATGCAATGCAATGCAAGATATCTAGAAAAGTCAAAGTCACTTTGAAAAGGAAAACAGAGGATTTATTTTTTACTACAAATCTTATAATAAGTGTATAATAATCAAGACAGTGTGATATTGTATAATGATAGATCAATATATCAAGGGAACTGGATAGAATCCAGAAATAGATTCATACATATGTAGTCAATTGAAAATTCAATAGAGAAAAGATAGGCTTTTCAACAACTGGTGCTGGGATAATTGGATATGCATAGTGAATAAAAAAATGAACCAAAAGTATATTAAAAAATGAGCACAGGGTGCCTGGGTGGCTTGGTCAGTTAAGTGTCTGACTCTTGATTTTGGCTCAGGTCATGATCTCATGGTTCATGACTTTGAGACCTGCATCAAGCTCTGTGCTGACAGCATTGAGCTTGCTTGGGATTCTCTCTCTCTCTCTCTCTCTCTCTCTCTCTCTCTCTCTGCCCCACTTCTCTTTCTCTTTCTGTCTCTCCAAATAAATAAATAAACTTAAGGAAATGAGCACATAATGAAATATAGCTGTGAATGTAAAGCCATAAACTAGAAAACCTCTAGAAGAAAGCATACAAGAAATATTTGTGACATTGAATTAGGCAGTGATTTCTCAGACATGACACCCATAACATAATCCATAAAAGAAAACACTGATGATTTAACCTTTATCAAAATCAGGACTTTCTGCTCTTATAAACTCACTGTTAAGAGGATAAAAAGAGTAGCCACAGGATGGAACAAACTATTTGCAAAACACATATCTGATAAAGGATTTGTATATAGAATATATAAAAAACCTTAAGAACATAGTAATAAGAAAAAAACAATCCAAATAAAATCCAATAAAAGTGGGCAAAAGATTTGAAACAGCACTTCACCAAAAACAAACAAACAAAAAGAAATGGTACATGGATAGAGAGCAAGTCCATGAGAAGATGTTCAACATCATTAACCATTAGGACAATGCAAATTGAAACCACAATGAGATACTATTACAAAACTATTAAAACCTAATGAAAAAACACTGACTATACCAACTGTCCCTATGGATATGGAGCAGCTGAAACTCTTATACACTATTTGGAATAAAAGCTTGGCAATTTTTTTAGCATATTAAACATACACTTATTAGGGCATCTGGGTGGCTCTGCAGTTAAGCGTTCAACTCTTGGTTTTGGCTTAAGGCATGATCTCAGGTTTCATGAGTTCAAGCCCCGTATGGGGCTCTGTGCTGACAACACGGAGCCTGCTTGGGTTTCTCGGTCTCTCTCTCTCTCTCTCTCTCTCTCTCTCTCTGCCCCTCCCCAGCTAGCTATCTCTAAACAAACAAACATTAAAAAAAAAATAAGTATACACTTACCATATCATCCAGCTATTTCAATCCTAGTATTTATCCAAGAGAATGAGAATGAAAGCATATATAACCACATAAAAATTGTACAAGAATTTTAGCAGCTTTATTTGTCGTATCTGCATATAAGTTTCCTAGGGCTGACACAACAAATTACTACAAACTTGGAGGTTTAAACAACAGAAATACATTCTGTCAGTTCTGGAGGCCAGTCGTCTGAAATCAAGGGTCAATGGGACCATACTCCCTCTGTAAGCTCTAGGGGAGAAGCTTCTCTTGCCTCTTCCAAGTTCTGGTGGTTCCCAGAATTCCTTGGCTTGTGGCTGCTTAGCTTGGTTCTCTGCTTCTGTCTTCACATGGCTTTCCTCTTTTCTCTTTTCTTGTAAGGACACTAGTCATTGGATTTAGGAACCACTTTCAATCAAGAATTATATCCTCAAATCCTTAGCTAATTATATCTTCAAAGGCCTCTATTTTCAAATAAGGTCACATTGGCATGTACTGGGGGTGAGGACCTGGGCATATCTTTTGGGAGGCCATAATGTTCTCCACTACAGGCCCACACTGGAAAAAATCCAGATTTCCATCAATATGGGATGGATAAACAAATTGCAGGACATTCTTACAATGGACTATCACTTTATAATAAAAAGAAATAGTATTGTTACATACCATAATATGGATGAATTTCAAAATAATTATGTGAGTGAAAAATGCCAGAAAGAAGAGAAGGCATACTGTATGATTCAACTTTTTTAAAATTTAGAAATTGGAAACTAATTTATAGTTACAGGAAGCTGATTATGTGTTGTCTCTGGAGAGGGGCGGTGTGGAGGCAGGAGGTTACAAAGGGACATGAGGAAACCTTTTTGGAAGAAAAGGATATGTTCAATATCTTAATTGTAGTGATGGTTTCACAGCATATATTTGTGCCCAAACTTCTCACATTAGGTGGGTTGTTGTTAATATTTGCTCTGCCTCTGAATGCTTCCTTTGCTTGAGTTCCCCTTTCCCTGCTCCATGTGATTCTCATCAAACAAAGGAGAGCCCACCCCCCTCTGCCAGGTAAGGCTACATAGAGACCTTGGCAGAGACTGATTTTGATGCTGGAACAAAGAGGCCCCAGGTATGGACCATGAGGGCCTGCAGCTCCCCTGCTGCATGGGGAGAGAGTCTTGGTTTAAGTAAGGTCTGCAGAAGAAAACAGAAAAAGGGAAAATAAACTCCGATGATATCATTTGAATCCCTAGATTGAGCCATTCCTGAAGTCAGTTATAATCTTGGACTTCCCAAATAAATGAGCCAAGTGATTCCCTTTCGGGCTTAAGATAGTCTGAGTTTCTATTACTACAACTGAAAAGAAGAATGACTCCCAAAATGCTGAATCCAAATTTGTGTCACTCCAGAGTCTAAGCTCAAAGCAACAGTGTGAGGGTCTTAGTGTGCAAGAATCAATCCAGTGGACATGTTGCCTTGGAAGGTAATAAACAATTAGATGAACTACAATCCAGATATACAAGGAATGACAGTAGAGTGTTCTTTAAAACATAGGAATATATAGACATCAAATCATTTACAAATAATTCAGAAACCTGCTGGAAGGGAATTGTATTGTCTTTTGAAGGCAACAGAGAAACATAGGGCAGAATTGTTCAGAGTGGGTCCTGTCAGGCTAAACTAATTTCTTTTTCAGAATAAAATGCCTGCCAGATAGATTAATGGCAACTGTGGCTGTAACAGAACATTAGGCTCCAGACAGCACAGCCTCAGTGCTTGACCTTGGGAGAGCTGCATCTTCCCTTGGGCCCTCAATTTCCTCATCTGTAAAATGAGGTCATTTCAACATTTGCATTCTTCAGTTCCATAACTTCATTTTATTTTTTAAAAAGGGAGGAGGGAGGGGAGCCTGGGTAGTTCAGTGGGTTGAGTATCTGACTTCAGCTAAGGTCATGATTTCATGGTTTGTGAGTTCAAGCCCCACATCAGGATCCATGCACTGACAATGCAGAGCCCTGCTTGGGATTCTCTCTCTCCCTCTTTCTCTGCCCCTACCCTGTTTGTGCTCGTGCTCTCTCACATGCTCTCTCTCTCTCTTCTCTCTCTCTCTCTCTCTCTCTCAAAATAAATAATTTTTTTTAAAGGGAAGGGGATATCTGGCTGAGGGGTTCTAGAAAGCCTTCGTAGCAGGGATCTTGACAAGGCCCCTGAGGGCTGAATCTTCCCCTGGAGCAGAGTCCATCAGGCTCAGCACTATTGACATTCTGGTCTGGATAATTCTTTGTTGTGGGGCTGTCCTGAGCATTGTAGGATGTCTAGTAGCATCTCTGGTCTCTACCAAGTTGATGCTACTATCATCTGACTCCCCTGAGTTGTAACAACCAAAAATGTCTCCAGATATAGACAAATGGTGCCTGAGGGGCCAAGTTGCCCCCAATTACAAAACTTTTGAGGTTTTGCAATGGAGTGTATTGCTCAATTTGGGGATGCTTTCTGGAAGCTAATGAAGCAGGTGGTGCCAGCACCTGGGTAAACAGGATCTGAATGGATCTTGAAGACTTAGAGGGAGAGGACAGAGGCAAATAGGTTGGTACTCAGCCAAATCCAGTAGAAACAGGAAAACCAAAGTGCTTTCCTCTAGGCTGGGGAAACAGGCTGGGGGTGAGAGGACTGGTAAGAGCATTTGGATCTCAGGGGAGAAAAGACGCAATAGCATAAAATCAATGGCAAAGGGGCCAGTTGTAACTGGGGGTGTAGAAGAAATAATTCTTAATGAAAGCCTGGAAGAAAGCATTCTCCTTTGATCCAAACTAGCTGAACGTGGTCATGAGACTTTGCGGCACAGGTCTCTGCCACCCCAGCCCCAGAGAACTGGGGGAGGTGATTAAAGAAGCATCACAGAGGATTGGTGAGGAAGGACTCAGCCAGAAGGATGACTGCCATTGCCTGATAATAGACAGACTGCAAAGTCCCGCCTGGAGGAGTCAGGGTCCACCTGCCGTGTGGGTTTCTGGTATCCCCCTCTCCCCACCCCTGCCCCCCCACTGTCCCAGGGGGAAAGTTATTCTTTTTTTCCCATTTCTTCTTCTTCTTATTTGTACTTTGAAAACTCACTTTGGTCTTCTAAAACTCTGTTCCTTTCCCCTGATCATTTTGCTCGCCTACAAGGGCTGAGTTATTACTCTCATTGAGTCTATGTAGACCCTCTTTGTTTAATTTGCTCCACCTCTTTGTTTGGAGTCCTGCCCTTTGCTTGTTGAATGTTATGGGCAATTTAGTGAAAGGATACTAGGCATGTTGAATAGGAACTATATCTTTGAGTGAGTTGATGTGAAGGTTACAAAAGAAGCAAAGGAAACAGTTGCTGCACATACTCCCTCTTTTCCTCCTTCTCTCTCTTTCTCTGAAAGACATTATGAATTATGAATCTTTATCTCAACAAAGAGAATCTGTAAAGGGTGGGAAAGATAAATAAGGACCAGATATAGAATGTGTCAGGATGTGGGAAACTAAGAAGCACAGGACAGTTTGTCTCAAAGGGACAAAGGCTGTGGAGAGTCAACAAAGTAACAGCTCAGGAATAGGAGCTCCTGTGGCTATTAGGGTTGGGATGCAGAAGGTGCCTATGAGTTTATTCACCCAAAATTGAGACTTCAGGGAAACTGTAACTCTTATTCTTCTTGTATTGCTGATCATTTTTAAAATAAAGTTTATTCATTTATTTTGAGAGAGACAGCATGAGTGGGAGAGGGGCAGAAAGAGGGAGAGAGAATCCCAAGCAGGCTCTGACTGTTAGCGCAGAGTCCTGTGTGGGGCTCAAACTCACAAACTGTGAGATCATGACCTGAGCTATAATCGAGTCTGACGCCCAACTGACTGAGCCACCCAGGCACCCCTTACGGATAGTTTTTAGAGCCCCTACACACTAACAACAGGAGACACAAGATACACGTATGCATGAGGGGAGAGAATTGATTAGTCCACCCCAATAATCTTAGTATGATAAATATAGCATATTTTTCTGATTAGATAAATCATTGAAGCTCACTGTAAAAAATCCAAATAGTATATAAAACTGAGAAGAAAGTAAAAATCACTTGAAACTTTGCCCTTCTGAACATGTCGATGACCATCCTTTCGCTGATTCAATAATTAAAGCAGTCCTTCTGGGTTGAATGCTTTGTCTTTAGATCTCTTCCCCTCCCTTCTCTTTCCCAGGATGACATTGGGGTGTGTGAAGAGGCTTCCTGTGACTTCCTGCCGGTAGAGCAAAGGGGTTCTTATATTTAACTTCTCTGGTCTCTATAGCACTGTGTCTCTGCTGCCATTTGTGGTCTCAAGTTGGAAGATGCATGGTTGCATCTTCCTGGGCTTGGATGGGGCTCTTGGTTTATTTGGTCTCCCCTCAGCTCCTTCTGAGCCTATAGGCCTTCTGAGTCTCTGTTGTATCCTGTTTTGCTCCCTTGTTTTTACCAAGACAGGCCTATGGCTGGCCCATTCATGGCCAACTGAGCTATTTTCCCAAACCATTGGAGGGCAGCAAGATGAGTAAGTTCTCGGGACTGAATACAGCATAGTGACCATAGTTAATAATACTGTATTATATACTTCAAATTTGCTGAGAGTAGATCTTAAGTGTTCCTACCCCTCCCAAAAGGTGACAGATGTGTTACCTTGATATAGTAATCATTTCATAAAGGATATTCATATCAAATCATTACATGTAGTATATTTTAAATATATACAATTTCATATATAAAATAAAAGTGGGGGTGGGGAGGATTTCTGCTACCTGTCCATGAAGTGAAGGCAGCCTCCAGGCATCTGTCCAGAATCATATGTGAACCGATACAAAATCCTGGGGCCCACATAATTCCCCTCAGTTTAATCTGTACCACCTTCTGCTCTCTTGGCCAAAGCCTGGAGCAGGGCCATTGGCTCTGTTTCACCACTGTCCTTGTGCTGTCCTGCAGGGTGAGAAATGAGACTCTCTCCATATCAGCTTTAACACCTTCTGTAGGCTCCTCCTTGCCCAACAACTATGCTCGTGGGTGACATGAGAAGAAAGATGAGCTAACTTACAAATAAGGGGAATATAAAGCCTGTTGCAAGGTACAACCCAAGATAGGATGTTCTCCAATCTGTGGATTGGCCCACTGGAGACAGAATAAAAGGAAATGGATTATGCTTCTCAGATGATCTGGCTTTTGCAGCATTGTTGGAGATTGTAAGATTTCTCCCTTTCTGGAAGTTTTAAAATTGGATGTCTCAGGGGCACCTGCATGGCTCAGTCACTTAAGTGAACAACTCTTGATTTCAGCTTGTTCATGATCTTGCAGTTTCGATGGTCTGTGCTGGCAATGCAGAGCCTGCTTGGGATTCTCTCTCTCCCTCTCTCTCTGCCCCTCCCCACTTGCACTATCTCTGTCTCTCTCAAGTATAAATAAATAAAGTTGGATGTCTCAGATCTATTAAACCTTCCCCCCTTCCTCCCAGACAAGGAAAGATTATCCTACTTTGTCTCAAAGTCCCTGTGTTAATGAGATGCCCTGGCTGTTTCTTTGTCTTCCTGGGGGGAGTACCTGGAATTATACATGACTGAATACTTTGCACCTAACCCAGAGCTTGGCACATAGTTGGCTCTCTAAAAACATCTTTTTAAGGGAAGAACGAAAGAAGAAATGACAGATAAGTGCTATTCTATAGAGTTGGACTACAGTTTATTTTTGAAGATGAAGGAACGGAGACGATGCCCCTCCAAGGTCGTGGGCGAGTCTGTGAGTCTGTGTTCACATTCCCATGGCTAGACAGCAAGATATGAAAATCTGTCAACGTTTTCACGCTGTCCACCTAGCTGGCTGCTCTGCTCAACACTGACATCTGTAAACAGGTCATTTGTATTCTTGTGTCACCTGCATTCCTCTAAAGAAACATCCCTTAGGTTCACAGAAATTAGTTATCCCTCAGGCTGGACAGATGATGGATAGGTGGCTTTTTCACAAGCCACACTCTGTTTGGAAAATGCCAGATGCCTTCAGTGTTCCGCCTGTGCTGGTGGTGCTCATGATTAGAGAGCCCAGGGCTCACTCAGAGCACGAGCACCAGAAGCAGACGTTTCTCCCCTAAGGGAGTTGTCTCAAGCGACCCAGGACTGCCCTCGCACTGGGACCATCTGTGACGTCCTTTCTACTCCCCACCCTCCTCTGAGAGAACCTTGACAGAGTTGCAACCTTGGAACAAGGAGGCTGCCAGCCTCTTCTCTCCACGGTTCTCAGCGGGATCTTTCTCGGTGTAATTGTTCCATTTACTCTTCCTGTCCTCTTTTAAAAGCCTGGCATTCAAAGCAGAAAGAATTCTGTTCTAGGATGTTGCAAGGGAGCAACAAGAAATGTACCCGTGTTTGAGTGCCAAAATCTACTGTATTCCTTTGTTTAAATAAAAGCAGGACATTTGTTGCTATGCATTCTTCTGATACCTTCCTCTTTCTTCTTGATTTATCAGACAGAACTCTCTGTGTGTACACCGTTCCAACAATTAAGATGGGGAGGATACTCACATTCCTAGTGTCATCCAGCATCTGCCTTTGAACCACTGGACAAACTTGGATATAGCATTGGGGCACACTGGGACAGGGGAGATTGGCTCAGGGGACATGCTTACATCCCAACACCTCTGGAGTCCTAGGACATCATGAACATATCATGAAAAAAAAAATCTGGATTTCATCCTCCATTCTTATCATTTGTGCCTTAGACAATTCCCCAGAAGGCAAACTTCAGTCACTTTCAACACTCTAAAGAAAATGGTATTTTATGTGCTTGTAGTACATTATTGATAGAACATTAGTGAATGTTCTTTTTAATAATGTTTGTTACAATGCCAATGAGAAAGCCTCTTCTGGTGCCTTACATTTCTTACACATACATATTCTCCTTTGCTTAAACATGTAGCTTGTGCTTTTGAACATGAGCTTGAACACTATCAGCTTGCTAGGGCTCTCATAAGGAAATACCATGCCCTGGATGGCTTCAACAACAGAAGGTTATTTCTCACAGTCTGGAGGCTGGGATATCCAAGACAAGATGTCAGCAGGTTTGGTTCTTCTGAGGCCTTTGTGCTCGGCTTGCAGACAGCTGCCTTCTGGTGACCTCGCATGGTCTCTCCTTCACCCTTGTGAATCCTAGCGTCTCTGTGTGCCCAAATTTCCTCTTATAACGACACCAGTCAGATTGGATAAGGACCCACCCTAATAGCCTCATTTTCATTTAATTACCTCTTTAAGGTCCTGATGTTCAAAAACATTCATATTTTGAGGTACTAGTGGTTAGGTTATCAACATATGAGCTTGTGTTTGTGTGTCTGTGTGAGTCAAAATTCAGTCCTTAAAAATCACCTAAGGTTTTTTCCTGAATGTTCTTTGGTGACAGCCACTGAGATAGGCCCTTATACTTTTGTTTGAGCCTCACCATGATCCTGAGTGGTAGCATTAATCGTCTACCTGGTCAGATCCTGTAAGCCAGGCCAACCCACCAACAGATTACCCACAGGGCTGTCTATGGAAATTACCTGGCAATCAACCTCATTTGTGAGCCATACCTCGTACTTCATCCCTCTAGATCTGCAGCCCCATCTTTCACCCGCGATCTCAGGCTCTACAGACCCAACCCTCCTACGTACTATCTGGGGCTGCAGCTTCTGGTTCCCTCTCCACTGAGCCCACTCCAGTAAGGGTTGCTTTGCAGATGAGAAAATGAAACAAAGGAGATCCAGCAACTTCCCCCATGGTCCAACACATGACAGAGCCATGACTCTGACCTTTGGGTCAGGTCCAGCCCTGCCTTCTTTACCCATGTAGCTCTCAATCAATGATGTGAATCAGTTGGAATCAGTAACACCTACGCTTAGAATCCTCGAGTCTCTCTTCATATCTTTAAAACACATATTCTAAATAAGTAACCCCAACAGCCCTAAATCTATTACATCAGCTAATTTCTCAGTTGGAAGTAGGATAATTGCTTCTTTTTCTGGTGACAAAAATCCCTCACCTCCTTTAAGAAGAAGAATAGGAGAGGAATCTATTTTCATCCTTATATAATTATAATTCTATTTCCCATTGGGGTGCTCTAAGCAGCTTGGGGCTTAGTCATTGAGGTTTCCCAGACTAGGTGAAGGTCAAAGCCCATTGTGGTCACTATCTCTTATTTCCACAGGTGACTCAGAGGTTTTTCTTCCTGAATTGCCACACTTTTTTATTAATGTTCAAGAAAGATACTCTGAGTATGTCTGAGTAAAAGCATGATTTAAGGCCCTATGCACTCTTGTTCACAGCCCAGACTGATTTTCTGAGGATTTTTTTCATGATGAATTAAAAACTTCTCTTGGATTTGACTCTGATCTCTGTTCTTGGGGATTTCTTGAAAGTTCCTCCTCACTGATGAGGTAGCTGGCAATCAGGTGACATAAGGCTTTATGACAAGGAAAGCCTCCTTCCCTCTTGCTCCTGTTTGTCTGCCAGGAAAACAATGTGCTCTGGGTTCCCTGAAATGACAAGCACATCAAGGAAAAAATATTCTGCCCCTCTATTTTTATTAAATACTCATTCATTCTTGGGAGATTGCACATATTTCGTTAAATTTATCCCCAACTATTTCATGTTACTGATGCTTTTATGAAATGAACTTTGGTAGTTTTAAAAAATTTCATTTCCCACTTGTTTTTTGATAGTATTTAGAAATACAATTTTTATTCTGTATGCTAGGGCCTTTCCAAATTCACTTATTAATTCTTTGTACTTGTGGTTTCTTTAGGATTTTTTACTCACGTGATTATGTATCTGTAATAAGAGATGTTTTATTTCTTGCTTTCCAATCTGTATGTTTTTATTTGTTTTTCTTACCTTATTGCACTGACTAGGCCCTTCAGAACTATGTTGAATTAGAAATCATGAAAGTAAAATCATTCTTGATTTGAGGTGAAAAGAGTTTAGGCTTTTTCTAGGTATAAAGCCAGCTGCAGGGTTTCATGCACACACACACACACACACACACACACACGCACACACACATACACACACAATCAGGTGGAACAAGTTTACTAAGAGTTTTTGTAATATGAATTATCTCAGGTTTTATTTGATAAAATTCTTTCTTCTCCCAATTCGGGAAAATTGCTTTGTCTGTTTTTATTGAGGTAAACTCATATAACATAAAATTAAGCATTTTAAACTGTATAATTCAGTAGCATTTAGTATATTCACAATATTATCCAACCATCCCTTGTATTTAGTTTCAAAATATTTTCACCACCCCTAAAGGAGACCCTGTGCTCATTAAGCAGTATCTCCTCATTCCCTCCTGCCCCTAGCCTCTGGCAACACTAACAGTATGGACTTATCTGTTCTGGATATTTCATACAAATGGAATCACACAATACATGACCTTTAAGGTTGCACTTCTCTCATTTTGTATAATGTTTTTTAAGCTGATCCATGTTGTGGCATATAACAGTACTATATTCTTTTTTTATAGTTGACTGATACTCCATTATATGGACATCCTACAGTTTGTTTATTCATTCATCTATTGATGGACACTTGGGTTGTTTCTATCTTTTGGCTGTAATAAATAATCTATGCGTGTAATAAACATAAACATTCATGTACACTGGTTTGAGTCCCTGTTTTCAGTTCTTTAGAGTATATACCAAGGATTGAGTTATTGGGTCATACAACACTACTATGTTTGACTTTTCGATGAACCACCAAACTGTTTTCCACAGTGGCTGTGCCATTTTACATTTCCACTTGCTATATTACGAGGGTTCCACTTTTTCCATATCCTTGCCAATACTTGTTACTTTTCTTTTTAAAAAAAATTATTATTGCAACCATCCTAGTATATGTGAAGTAGTATCTTACTGTGTTTTTGATTTGCATTTTCCTAATGACTAAAAAAAGGCCCTTGACATTTTGATAGGGATTGCATAGAATATGTAGATCACTTGGGGGACTATTGCCATCCTAATATTTACGTATTTCAATCCGGGCAGACAAGATGTCTTTCCATTTATATTTACATATTCCTTAATTTCTCTCAACAGTGTTGTATAGTTTTGTAGAATTTCTAGTACAATGTTGAAAACAAGTGGTGAGAGGGAGTGTCTTTGTCTTATTTCTGATCTTAGGAGGCAAGCTTTCTGTCTTTTACCATTTAGTGTGATGTTAGCAATCAGTTTTCACAGGTGTTCTTTATAATTTGGGGAAATTCTCTTTTTTTAACTTTTTTTTTAAACGTTTATTCATTTTTGAGAGACAGAAAGAGACAGAGCGTGAGTGGGGGAGGAGAACGGAGAGAGGGAGACATAGAATCTGAAGCAGGTTCTAGGCTCTGAGCTGTGAGCTGTCAGCACAGAGCCTGATGAGGGGCTCAAACCCACGAACCATGAGATCATCACCTGAGCCAAAGCCAGAAGCTTAACCAACTGAGCCAGCCAGGCACCCTGAGGAAATTCTCTTCTATTCTCAGTTTGTTTAGTGTTTCAATCAAATACGTTTTGTCGAATGTTTTTTGTGTATCAACTGAAGTATCGTATGTTTTCCCCTTTATTCTGTGGGTTTGGTTTTCGACTTTGTCCAGCAAAGCCAAGTATTACTCAAGATTCCATGCAAGTCAAGAGACGTGAGAGGAAAAATAAGGGAAGTCTCCTTGACCTGCTCTCAAGCTCCCATATTTATTTAGCATATATTTAGGGAAACATTGCACAATATGTCAGTGGGCTTCATGCCAGTAAGAACGTATAGAAAGTGTGCAGAGAAACAAGTTAAGACAGGATGAGATGTTCCATGTGATAACATGGTCTGAGGAATTTATGAGCATAGGCAGAAGCTAATCGCTAGATATACATTAACTAGATAAGCAAAGAAGCATGGCTGCTGCTTTCAGCACGGCCAGAAAGCAGTTTTCTGTTATGCAATGCATTCCCTATAATCTCATAGCCCAGGACATAGCTATTTGATTTCCCACATCATTCTATTAATGTAGTGTATTAGATTGATTGATGTTTGTATTTTGAGTTACTCTTGCGTTCCTGGGATAAATCACACATGATTTGCCTTCACTTTTGAAAGATATTTTTGCTGGATATAGAATTCTATATTGGCAGTATTTTCTTTCAGAAACACTGGTTTTCAGTGGTTTTATTATGATGTGCCTTGATATGGTTTGTCTTTGTCTCTTCTGCTTCTAGTTTGTTAATTTTCTTGGACTTGCATATTGATACTTTCTATTACATTTGGGAACTTTTTGTCTGTTATTCAATCATATGTTTTTCCGTGCCTATTCCCTTCCTCTGGAACTTCAATTACAATCTATCAGACTAGAATATTGTCTCAGAGCTCACTAAAGAGGATTTCTTTTTCAGATATTTGTCTTTTTTTCTCTCTGTACTTCAGTTTGCATAGTATCTATTGCTGTTTTCAAGTCACTGAGATTTTTTTTCTAAAGCACTGATTCTTCTCAAAGCAGCAAGACTACCTTGTTTTCCCCTTTCTGAGCTTTAGTCAAGAAAGTGCTTCTAAGCAGAAATCCAGAGCAATTATAATGCTTATTGTGTTTGATTCCCTTTTGAGGGATTACAGTCCTATGCTGCTTGTTGTCTAGTGCCTGAAGGTAATTATTTGATATACTTTATCCAGTTTTTAATTTGTTGGGGGGAAGACTTTTGGGATTCATTTCTCCATTATGTCCACAGTCAGATTTCACCTGTTACTTTTCCTCATTTAGGGCCCAAATGATAGTTTGGCTTCACCTTTTTAACTGATTACCTTAATATACATGTCTCCAAATGGTAACTTGACTCTGAAATTGATTGATAAATCAAAAGATCTATCACCATGACACAGAGATTTAAAGCAGGAAGTAGACATTGTTTAGACTAAACAAGTTCATGGAACAAATCCAAAAATCCAATGACCTGTCTGAGGGTCTAAGTCTTGAAAAGGTAGGATAGAATGAACATCTCTTACTCTTAATGTTTATTTATTTTTGAGAGAGAGAGAGAGAGAGAGAGAGAGAGAGAGAGGTCACAAGTGGGGGAGGGGCAGAGAAAGAGGGAGACAGAATCCAAAGCAGGCTCCAGGCTCCGAGCTGTCAGCACAAGAGCCTGGCTTGGGGCTTGAACCCACAAACCATGGGATCATGACCTGAGCTGAAGTCAGAAGCTTAACTGACTGAGCCACCCAAGCACTCCAAATATCTCTTACTCTTACATTTGTTTTCTTGACAATATATTTGACTTCCATCCCACCTGTCTGCAAGGAGTAGGTGTTGTCTCCAAGTTTTCTAAGAAGTGCCACCATCACCAACAGGAAGCCATCATCATATTTCTCCTACTAATAGTTTATGTATCTGTTTATGGAGCACCATATATAACCTGATTTACCACATTAAGGTCAGGATAAAAGAAGAACTACAATTTCAGAGGGATTGGAGGGACATTTTCAACAAAGATTTATTATCACATCCACCATATATCATATGCTTCATATGTGCTAGTTACCTTATCTGTAATACTGCTAGTCTTCGTAATCATGCTAAAAGGAAGAGAGTCTAATTGCCATGTTACTGAGTCAGGAACTAATACACGGTGAGACAAAGTCCTTCTAAAGTCCCGTACTATGTGACAAACAGAACTAGAATTTAATTTTTTTTTAACATTTATTTATTTTTGAGACAGAGAGAGACAGAGCATGAACGGGGGAGGGTCAGAGAGAGGGAGACACAGAATCTGAAACAGGCTCCAGGCTCTGAGCTGGCAGCACAGAGCCCGACGCGGGGCTCGAACTCACGGACCGCAAGATCATGACCTGAGCCAAAGTCGGCCACTTAACCGACTGAGCCACCCAGGCGCCCCATAAACAGAACTAGAATTTAAATTCCTATCAGATGTACTCAGAAGTCTCGTTCTATCCACGACATCATATTAATACTAGCAATTTTTGGAAAAGCAGCAAAACCACAGACTCTTGTTTCTCTCCTATTTTGCATTCTGTGGAGTGATGTTCATCATGCTTCTCTCAGCAGCAGTTCCCCACTGGACAGATACCACTACTTGCTTCTATGGCCGAAGCACTGTTGGGATCTTCACATACAGGGATTCTCACACTTAGCACAGCTTCCTTTAAGCCTCCAGAGACTGCATGCTGTTCGGATCCCAAATGTTCCTCTAAGGCTCCATTCCCTTTAGCAATGACAATATGACTTAGTAGAAAAACACAGAAATTTATTATAGTAAAACACAGATTTCAGCTTCAGCATGGATAGTCTGTGTATTAGTCACATGGCTATATTCAAATTGTAAAATGCTGAGGTCAGTAATCACACTCACTAAAATTGTATTTAACATCCAAAATGTGCCTTTTGTTGATATAAAGGTTAGATAAACCTCTATATGAACCTACAGTCATGTAGCTATTCTAAGGGCTAATAAGGTCTTGTTATTACCCTTTGCCTATTTACTTGAAATATGATGTGGGAACAGTAAGGTATAGCTTGAAAATATTTTCAATAGTCTTGGATTGAAAGCAGGCATTCCAGGTACAGAAAACAAATTGTGTCCGTCTGAAAATCACTTGCAGTATGAGATTTGGAGCCCCTATTAAAAAAAATGCACTTTTCTTCCTATTTTTCCAATTGACAGTAATATTAGCTTCTGGCTTTTGTCAATGGTTTATTTCCAGTTATCTTACAAGTATGCCTGAAAACAAAGAGATACCATTTTCCTTCCTAGAAAAAAAGGCACACTTATTTCTAGCAGCATCTGAATAAAAAGGTTGCTTCACTTTCATAATTTACCAGTGATTTTCTGGAACTAACAAGTTGTATTTTGCCAGAAACAATGAAGTAAATTTGAAAATTTCAAACACTAATACTTATAACAATTTTAAAGCTGAACTAGGAACACACAAGTAATAATGTTTCCTTTTCAATTTCTTTTATAATTTCTTATATAATTTGGAATGTGTACTTAAGTAAATGAAAATTCAAACTATTTCACTTCCTAAATTTTATGACACATTGTCAGCCCAACTGTAGGAGATTCTCATGAGAGTTTATTGAGGATTCTTCATTGCTGCTTTATATATATATAAATATATATAAATATATATATAAATATATATATATATGTGTGTGTGTGTGTATTTCAATATATATATACACATATGTATATATATATACAAATTTCTTACATATATATAAGAAATATATATATTTAAATAAATATATATATTTAAGAAATTTAAGAAATTAAAAAATTAGAATGGTGAAAGCAATATAAGAACCCATATTCCTGCTGTGTTGAATTAATAATGGTTAGCATATGCTTATATTTCTTTCCTTAAAAAAAGACAAAACAGTAAAAGAGCATTGCAGATATAGTTAAGTCTTTTTAATGGCCCTTCTCCATTGTCATCCCTCCCCTTATATCCCACACAACCAACTGCTACTTTATATATTTCCAAATATAATATGTATTTGTGCATACTTGTTTTAATTTGCATAAGTGGCATAATCTGATATCTGTTGATCTTTATTCTGATTTTTTATGCAACATAGTGTTTCTGTTCGTGTTGATGTGTTATGGATCCATTTCATTCTGTTTTAATGTCGCTATAGTACTCCATTGTATAGAGTTCCATTTATCCATTCATTTATTTATTTATCCGTTCTCATGTTGGTGTTTATCATTACAAAAATGATTAATACTATTAGTTTATGTAGTTAATCCTTATGTAGATTTATCCACAGTTGTCTGAGATTTTGCTCATAATTTCTTTATTAGTATGTAATAAAATAGAAAATGAACACAATCTGTGACCAGCAATCCTACTTTTGGTATATAACCTGAACAAATTCTTACGAATGTTCACAAAGAGAGCTGCAAGGGTGGGTAGCTTAGAATAGGTTGTATTAGGTTTGTTCCTGGGTCCACTTTCTTTTTTTCCTGGAGTATCAAAGTAAATTCACTTAGAGCATCTGAATGGCTTTTTGCTCACCTTCATTCTTTGTTGGTCTGTATACGATCTTGACACACAGTTATTTTCTTTCAATGATCTGAAGATATTATTCAATTCTTCTTTCAGTTACAGACATTGATATATCTATATTTAGTCTAATTCATTCTATGTTAACAAACAGTATTTTCTTTTTAAAAAAGGTTTTTGGTATTCTATATCTTCATTCTGCTAGTTGTGAATTTCTTTTTATTTATCTTGTCTTGGATCAACAAATCCAAAACTTCTTTATTCTGGTAACTCATATCTTTTATCAATTCTGGAAAATTCTCAGCTCTTCCCAATCTCCCCTTCTGAAACAATGTTTAAAATGAAGAGATGTATATTTATTTTCATTCTATCTTGTCTCTCTCATATTTTTTTCATATTTTTCCTATTTCACTTCTTTTTCATATTTTCTAACTATTCAATTCTTTTGATGAATTTGGGTTAATTTCTAGAGCTCATTTGTCCACCTTATTAATGATCTCTTTAGCAGTGCCTCATTTCTATTTAGCTTATCAACTGAGATTTTAAATTATGTCAATTTATTTTTTTAAAGCATTTTTTTTTCAACGTTTATTTATTTTTGGGACAGAGAGAGACAGAGCATGAATGGGGGAGGGGCAGAGAGAGAGGGAGACACAGAATCGGAAACAGGCTCCAGGCTCTGAGCCATCAGCCCAGAGCCCGACGCGGGGCTCGAACTCCCCGACCGCGAGATCGTGACCTGGCTGAAGCCGGACGCTTAACCGACTGCGCCACCCAGGCGCCCCTAAATTATGTCAATTTAAATTCCTCTATAAGTATTTAATCCTTTTAATTTTTAAAACTATGTTTGATAATTCTATTATCTCAAGTTTTTAGGGTATTAAGTTTCTTTTCGGGTGTGCCTTCTGTCCTCTGCTTGTGAAGAATTCCCTCCTTGTGTGTAAGCTCATGTTTGGTGGGGCACAATGTGTGGGACCCTGTGTGTCTTGAAGAAGGTAATTTTTTCCCACAGAATATGGACCTTTCCTTATGTAAGGACTATCACCATCTTGGGAAAATCCTTATGTTGATTTCTCACTCAAGGGGTTCTTAGCGCAGATAATGTAAATTAAAATTTGAAATTTGTGTGAACAGAGGCCTGAGCCCTCTTTTTTCACCTAGATGCTAGCTAGGCAAATAAGAGATATTGTCATCAACCTGGGCTGATGGATGATGTATTTCTAATCCACCCTGTCTGAAGGGTATAACCCATTAAGACTTTTGGCTTCACAAGTAGGTCATTAGTTCTAACCCCTTGCCTCATATGAGCTCCAGGCCTCAAATCTTTTCCCTGCATGACTCTTAGAGCTCAAGTCCCTTGATAACTGGGAAAGGTACTTCCACTTTGTACAGCTACAACATTGGCTTCTGCTTGATGCTTGGTTATAAGTCTCCTCTCTGTTTTGGCCCTTGGTAATTTATGGTTTGAGAGATATTTGTTATATTTTCTAGAATTTCTAGTGTTTTTTTAAAGAAGACAGTATACCCAGTTACTGGTAGCACTCTGCATTGTCAGAAACTGATGAGTCTATTGGGTTTTCTATGTAGATAATCATATTTTCTGTATCAGATAGTGATTTTATTTTTTCCTTTCAAGAATATGTAATTTGTTTTTCTCGTGGTTCAATGTTGCAAGACTTTATTTTGAGAAAGAGAGACAGAGAGAGAGAGAGAGAGAGAGAGAGAGAGAGGGAATCCCAATCAGGCTCTATGCCATCAGCGCAGAGCCTGACACGGGGCTCAAACTCATGAACTGTGAGATCATAGCCTGAGCCAAAATCAAGTCAGGCATTTAATTGACTGAGCCACCCAGGTTTCCCCCAGGACTTTCAGTCTTGAACTTAATGGTAATTTCACCATTCAGAATGATGAGGGCTATAGATTTTTGGTAGATTTATTTAATCATGTGAAGACAATTTTAATCCCAATATCTTAAAAGTTTTTTTTTTAAATCATAAATGGGTATGTTAAATCATTATTTTTCCTTGGGAGTTGATTCATTTTCAGAAATATTAAATAGAAACTGTGCTGTCCAGCCGCTCTGGAAAGCAGTGTGGAGGTTCCTCAGAAAATTAAAAATAGACCTACCCTATGACCCAGCAATAGCACTGCTAGGAATTTATCCAAGGGATACAGGAGTACTGATGCATAGGGCCACTTGTACCCCAATGTTCATAGCAGCACTCTCAACAATAGCCAAATTATGGAAAGAGCCTAAATGTCCATCAACTGATGAATGGATAAAGAAATTGTGGTTTATATACACAATGGAATATTACGTGGCAATGAGAAAAAATGAAATATGGCCTTTTGTAGCAACGTGGATGGAACTGGAGAGTGTGATGCTAAGTGAAATAAGCCATACAGAGAAAGACAGATACCATATGGTTTCACTCTTATGTGGATCCTGAGAAACTTAACAGGAACCCATGGGGGGAGGGGAAGGAAAAAAAAAATAGGTTAGAATGTGAGAGAGCCAAAGCATAAGAGACTGTTAAAAACTGAGAACAAACTGAGGGTTGATGGGGGGTGGGAGGGAGGAAAGGGTGGGTGATGGGTATTGAGGAGGGCACCTTTTGGGATGAGCACTGGGTGTTGTATGGAAACCAATTTGTCAATAAATTTCATAAAAAAAAAAAAAAGAAACTGTGCTGTCCAGTTAATAGTAGGTTTGCAACCTACTAGAAATATGTACAACTTCCCCTGCCCCCACAATGGAGTCCTAAACCTTTAGACACGTCACTTCCTGGTCTTCTTCTTCTTCCCCTCTCTCTTTTGTGGGCTTATTTTCACAGGCTTATCTTCCTGGACTTAGTTTCATGAGCTTTGCAATGAACATGTGCCACAGAATAAGGGAGGAGGGGCTGAAAGTCTTTGCGTCACTTCAAGAAATGTACGTTTGTTCCAATCAGACTACTTTTGCCTTACGTGGGCATAGGCAATGCTGGGAAAGGCTGTGACCTCTGTAGTACTCAGCCAGTGAGGAACCAGGGGAGGGACTTCACGCTAGGAGAGAAATTGTCTGCTCTAATTGCCCCAAGTATGCCAGTCCATCAGACACCTGCTCTTTCAAGAAGGTTGATTGAAGCCTCCTTTCACTGTGCTCTGGGTCTCCACGTCTCTCCTTTGATTTGCTGGGTGGGCTTGTTTCTCACAACATTGATAGTGTTATGAAGGTTGAACTATATTTATAGTTTTATGAAGGTTGAACTATATTTTTAGTTTTATGAAGGTTGAACTATACTTTTATTTTAATATTTTATATTTTTATATCATTTGATGAATCCAAATGATTATGACATGATTTCCCTCTTAACTTTTTATTTTGAAAACTTTTAAAAGACAGTTTAGTGAGCAACTATATATCTTTCATCCATATTTGTTAACTTTTTGCCATATTTGATATGTCTGTCTCTTCTTGCATGCACGTGCACGTGCACACACACACACACACACACACATGACAAGAAGCAAAACATGTCATCTCAAAATATGCTACTTTGGCATAAGGATTATTTTGAATTGAACTGAAGGTAATTGAGAAGAAGCAGACAGAAGAAAGGCTCTTTGCTCTCCCTCCTTTTGCCCAAAAGCAGGACATAAATTTTTAAAGGTGTCTCTTCTCCTCTGTCAGGAAGGCCAGAGGTTAATTACTGGAGACCACTCTAAACCCTTATCAGAGACAGCACCAGAGGAACCTACATAAACCTTGTTAAAACTACTGCTAGTTTCCCCATATTATTTGCCTTCCCACAGTCTGCTTTGCCAGAAGTTGAAAGTGCTTTTCCTTTGTCTTGCCACTTCTGTAAAAACTTATTATTCTTGGGGCACCTGGGTGGCGCAGTCGGTTAAGCGTCCGACTTCAGCCAGGTCACGATCTCGCGGTCCGTGAGTTCGAGCCCCGCGTCGGGCTCTGGGCTGATGGCTCAGAGCCTGGAGCCTGTTTCCGATTCTGTGTCTCCGTCTCTCTCTGCCCCAACCCCCTTCATGCTCTGTCTCTCTCTGTCCCAAAAATAAACAAACGTTGAAAAAAAATTTTTTTTTAAAATAAAAACTTATTATTCTTTTGTTAAGATACTATCTAAGCCCAAGTTTAAATCACACCCTTTTGAGTTTTTCATTGCTGAGTGCTCGCGTACTACATACAGTGCACATGTTAATAAACTTCTATTTGCTTTTCTCTTGTTAATCTGTCTTTTGTTGGCCTAATTTACAGGGCCAGAGAACCCTGTACAGGGTAGATGGGTAGAGGAAGAAGATATTTTTCTTCCAAAAAAACACATAGTGTATTTCAGTGAACTATTTTAAAGCAGTTTCTAAATACTTTTGCATGTATCTCCTAGGAAAAAGAACATCCTGTGACATAATGCAAAATTATCATCATACTCAAGGAATATTGTGCTATTCCATATGCCAGTGTTAATAAAGAACATTAAAGGCATTCCCTAATTTATATTTCAAATATAAATATGGAAATATGGACATATTTATATTTGAAATATAAATATAATATTTAAAATACATAAAAATAAATATAATAAATATAAAATAAATATAAATATTTCAAATATAAATATGGATGAAGCAATGTTGCTATGGAAAGCCCACAACTGGCTACAGAACATAATCAACTGCAAAAAACAAAAAAATGTATGTGTTAATGGATTGACATGACACATCAGTGAGAGCAAAGTGCAGACATTGCCTTGGCTTTGGAAAGATGTAGGTCACTGCGGACTTTAAGAAGCACTGCTCTAGGAGAGTGGCAAATATAAAAGCCTTTAATGGAGTGGATGGAAGACAGAAAAGGATGGGAGGAGTTGGAAACAGTGACGCCAGAAATCCTTGGGAGAAATTTTGCCATGAAGAGAAGCAGAGAGATAAATTGTGGCTGAAGGGGGACATGAGGCCATGGAGGATTTCTTTTTTTCATTAGGTGATAGTAACGCGTGCTTTTATGTCTGTTGGAATAATCCATTAGAGAAGATGAACAATAGAGGGAAAAGGCAGTTCATTGTACAAGTGACAACCTTGAGGAAGAGACTGTCGGCAGTAAGCAGAGGGGGAGTGTTAGCTGGAGGAGGGGTATTTCTCTCACTGTAATAGTAAAGCAATCAAAGAATGAGTCCAGCACAGGGAGGTTTGGGAGGGAATGGATTTGTGCTAGGCTAAGAGTTGGCAGAGTTTCTCTGTAAGGGCAAGATGGTAAATACTGGAGACTTTCCCGGCCTTGCCGTCTCTGCTGCCGCTACTCAGCTCTGCCACCGCCTCAGGAAATCAATCACAGACACAACATAAGCAAATGAGTGGGATTGTGTTCCAAGAAAAGTACTTTATGGACACTTAAAGTTGAATTTTCATGTGTCATGAAATAATTTTTCTTTTTCTTTTTTCCCAGTCATTATAAAATGTGAAACACATTTTTCGCTCATAGGTTGTAGGGAAAGGAAGCTGGGGACCAGACTTGAGCTGTGGGCCATAATTTGCAGATGTCTGTTCTACACTGACTGCGACTATTTTTCTATTAGGTGTAAACCAGGGCCTCCATCATTTGAGAGCATGGAAAACGTGGGGCTGGGATGTTAATTTTTTTTTTTTTTTTTTAATGTGAGAGAGAGAGACAGCACAAGCAGGGAAGGAGCAGAGAGGGAGAGGGAGACACAGAATCCAAAGCAGGCTCCAGGCTCTGAGCTGTCAGCACAGAGACCGACGTGGGGCTCAAACTCACAGACCGCGAGATGACCTGAGCTGAAGTGGGGCGCTTAACCGACTGAGCCACCCAGGCGCCCCTGGGGTGTTAAATTTTGATAGGAGTGAAATCCAAAGCCACACAGTGGTTAAAGTGGTAAAAACAGATTTTAATCAGGAAATATTGCAATAGGGGGAAAGAGATGTCTTTATAGAGCTGGACTCAATTTCAAATCAACAAGAATAAGTGAGATTTATAAGCCAAGAAGCAGGCTTGGGGGCGGTGGTGGAGGTCGGCAGATAGGAACTACCGAGGAGACATCAAGGGCGAGGAGACATCAAGGGTGGGGAGAGTTCTCACTGATTTGGTCAACTAGGATTTCTGCTGAAGGCAGGTTAGTGTGATCAAAGATCACTGGGGTGGGGGTGGGGGGAAGTGACGGAGGATGAGGAATTTGATCAGATATTCAGGGAGATCTAATATCAAAGATGAGAGATTCTCACTACAGTGACTTAGCAGGGTGCTTGCTAACGCTGGGCCAAACAGGGCTTTTTGAGAAAAAGGTCTGGAAGAACCTGACTAAAATTTGGTCAGAAGAGAGGCTTTGTTGGGGAGAAGGAGAGATGGAACATAATCATTTTGCAGTGAGCGAGATAAAGTTTATGATGGGTCTATAGTAGCACTATTTTGCCAAATTAATTGTCCGGTTGAGATTTGTGGTTAAAGAAAAAAAAAAAAAAAGAAAGAAAGAAAAGAAAGAAAAGTGAGTTCATTGAAACCAGCTGTGTGAATTTCTCCAGGCTCATCCAGCTGACTGGTTGCAGGTGAGCAGTAAGCGGGCGGGCAGACGCCGCGAGAACCGGTGTTGCTGGGGGAGTTCAGAGGGAGAGCGATGCAAAGACATTAGCAGCGTTTGCTCCACACGGAACACCAAAAAGCTGCAGGGAGAAGTGAGGACATGAGTGTCGTATAATTCAGTGAGAATGTGGCATTATTGGAGGTCAGCACATTACGGGAGTAGTTACCAGAGTACCCTGGAATAAGAAGTTGAGAGAAAGAGAGAAGTAAGGACCTGATACATTAGAAATGGTACAGTCTTTTGTTGATAAGCTGTGGTCATGAGTTGCATGGCTGAGGTGGGGTTGAGAGAAGAATTGGAGCTAACTACATCAAGAACCTAAGTGGCCACAGCGTTTGTTGAGATCACAAGCTAAGCCAGGAGGTGTGGTGGAGAACGAGGTCGCTACACGAGCCCCTGCAGTCACTGGTGAGTAAGGAGGAGAGATTAAGGGAGCACATTTGAAGCAAATAGCAGTGATCAGGGGGTTTGAAGTTGAAGAATAAGCAGTTCAAGACAGCAGGTGGCATATTTTGTTTTGTTTTCTTTGTTTCCCAGAAGAAGAAAGGAACTGTGGCCCGACAACATCAGGCATGTATTTATTGTTTGTTCTCGGTGAATGCTTCCATGGATTAAATATCCTAACTGAAATGCATCTCCCTGGGTCCCATTTAGAACTTTCATACTGTCTTCTTGTTGATTACATTTCCTTTAGGATCACTATTCTGTTTAACCGTGTCATACACAGGAGAGCCATTTTCAGGCTCCCACATAGCTCCCCATCAGTACTGAGGAGCTCCCTGTTCTTTGTAATATTCAAACTAAAATTCAAAATGTAGCACATAAAGCATAGTTTAGCTGCATACCTGCATACTACTGGTAAAATGTGTGAATTTACTTTTGACCTGCCTCACAAGAATCAATAAGCCATTGCAAATGCAAAACTCACAGGTGGGAAGAAACAATTTTCTCTCTGGGCTGAGGCCACATTGCTTCTCCTTCTAGATGGAGACTAAAAATCTCCTTAAAGAAGCTCTGTATCTAACAGTCACAAATCACAGGAAAACAGTTGGGTTATACAACATTCACTGGTAGCTTTGGAAGGAGCCAGTGTTTGCTAGCACCTGTAGGGGGCACTAAACACAGGCTAGTTCATACTGGGCCTATACAAGGGAGATAACTGGTCAGTTGCCAAGAGTTTATTATCTGATAAGAGCCTGAGAGCAAAACATTAGCACAAAGGTCATTTTTTTTTTTTATTGAGACTCTTAAATACTGAGAACAAACTGAGGATTCATGGGGGGCTGGGGATAGGGGAAAGTGGGTGATGGGCATTGAGGAGGGCACCTGTTGGGATGAGCACTGGGTATTGTATGGAAACCAATTTGACAATAAATTATATAAAAAAATTTTTTTAATGTTTATTTTTGAAAGACAGTGCAAGCGGGGGAGGGGGAGAGAGAGAGAGAGAGAGAGAGAGACCCCGAATCCAAAGCAGGCTCCAGGTTCTGAGCTGTCAGCACAGAGCCCAGTGCAGGCTGGAACTCAAGAGCAATTGATCATGACCTGAGCCGAAGTCGGATGCCCAACTGACTGAGACACCCAAGGCACCCCTTGGGTCATATTTATTCTGATCAAGAGAAAGAAGATTGTTTATGGAAAAAATGGAAAACGGATGAAATAAACATTTTTTAAAAAGAGTAAAAAATTAGCATAACTGATCTGAAAGAAAAACTACATAGACTAATTACCATTAGAGAAATCAAACTTTAATACAAATTATTCCCCTACCTACTCACCCACCCAAAAAAATATACCAAGCCAAGTTTATTGGCAAATTTTTGTAAATTTTCAATGAGTAGTTAAACCATATCTTATAAAAAATGTACCTAAAAATATAAAAAAAGCTAAAGCTATCTGACTCATTTTTATTACCTTGACATAAAAACTGGGAAAAAAACAGTATAAGAACATAAAATTGTAGGCCAGGAAATTGAATCTAACAGTGTATTACAAATAATCATCATAACCAAGTTGGTCTATTGCAGAATGAAATGGTAGTTCAACATTAGAATATCTGTCAATATAATGCTCCACATTACCTGGAGATTAATGAAGAACCATTTGCAGAAAATAAAGCATTTTATGAAATTCAACATCAACTAATGATAAATCTGGTAGCAATAAAAAGTCTTAGCAAGCCAAGAGCAAGACGAAATTGTCTTAACCTGGTAAAGGATATAAAATAACAAAAGTAAACATGATGTTTAATGGTCAACTATTAGAATGTATTCCCATTAAATTCAGGAATAAGACACAATGCCTGCCATACCTACCCTTGTTTACCCTGAGGGTGTAAGTCCTGGTCCTTTTAATAAGAAAAAGAAATAAGAGGAAAGGTATGATGATCAGAAAGCCAAAGGTAAAACTGAAGCTCATTGCTTGAAAATATTAGGATCTCTTAAGAAACAAATTAAGAGAATAAGTGGGCAAACTCTTTGGGCTAAAAAAGAGCTCGACAATATGAGATTCAGTAATGTTTCATGACACCATCCATAACAAATGAAAGAACACAGTAGGAAATGTAACACCAGTTTTAAAACTATAAAAAATGTGGAAATCCTTTTCAAGAGCTAGTCAGAAGTATGGCTTGGCTAAAGGTTTAGAAAGATGAACTTCAGGAAAGCAGTGGAAACAGAAGAAATCTGAGTCAAACACTGTACGTTTTCAATGACATGTTCTACTGTTAGTCTGGGCTCTAGACTCCTGTTTTTTGTCCTGTTAATTCCAGTAATTCTCACCAATGGCTGGTTTCCCTTCTTAGGCATTTGCTTGTTACTGTGTCAAAGACTGAGCTCCTGGAAGGTCTGACTGTGTCTTAATTCACCTCTGTGTCTTTAGTGCCTGACAGTGTTTGGCACATAGGGGTGAGCACAGCATAGCTTTCTTTAACGGCTGGCACAAGATTTTTTTTAATACATTTTTGTGTGTGCTTGGTCACCTGATGCAATGGCTTGAATGTGTTTTGTGTCATGCTGCACACATGTAGAGGGCTGATATAACCTGCATATGGCATAGTGATGCCGTACCTTAAAATAAGATATCTTATAGCACTTTGTCAAGAGACTGGTCTGCAGAAGCTTTAAGCCAAGGACACTGAGTTTGCGTTCGTGATGAAATGTACTTTTCCAAGAAAAGGCGGAGTAGGGTGGTACTTCAAAATAAGATCAAACCCGTAGGCTGCTGAAAATACACCCTTTCAAGGATTCTGTGTAGGTTCTTAACACTTGATTGTGAATTGCATATTGAGTCATTCATTTGGAGACTTTACCTCTCAGGCTTTTGTTTTGAAGTAATCAAACCAGGATTGAGTTTTCTATTCCTGCTTTCTCCACTAAATGATCTCTTCTAGTGGCTTCTGATAGAAGATTGCCTTTTACAAACTGACTCACTCTCGGGGAGAGATACACAAGGGATGTAGTTTTGCTGTGCTACATGCTCTTTACCTCCAGCATCCGTGGTTTTGCTGGTATCCTAATTGCATTGCTTTTTTTCTTTATGATTCCGTTTCTGTCCTAATAGAATAACAGCAATGCCTTATATTTTTGCGTTGTTTTGTAGTTTATAATGTTCCAGGTTTTTTTTCAAGTTGAAAAAATATTTTTTCCCTTCTGCCTTCAAATAAAATCTTCCTTAGAAGCTTAAAATAAATAAGCAGATTAAAGGGTTACATGCTCTGGTGAACATGTGTGTGTGGGAAGGTGGGAACAAAGGTATGTCTTAGAGTCCTAAGGTCCTAAGGGCTTGCCTCCTAGAGATCAGCGGATCCAACTTCAAAGTCACTGACATGTATTTTTACCTCAGTCCTTCACACCAGGTTGGGCAGGTATTTTTCATTCAAATTTTCCAGCTAACTGAATTCACGCAACTCATGCAAAATCTTGCACCTAATAAGTAACAGAGCCAAGATTAGGGCCAGTATCTTTTCAAAGGAGTCTGGTACTCTTTTCACAGACATGATGGGTATTTACAACCTGCGCAAAAATGAGTCTTACATGTGAAATGAGTAACCTTACATAGATTTTAGTTAAAGTTATCATACTCATAAATATCTTTCTTCATTTGAAAATTAATCCAACCGCTTCAATCAATTATGATACATCCTTTCCATGGACAGCTTTACAGTCTTAAAAAAAATAAGGCACTCTATATGTACTGACATAATTTCATTGTTAAATGGGAACAAGGCAGAACAGTGTTTTGCATATAGTTTTTAGTGTGCTCTTTGTGTAAATTGTATACATGTATACTTGTATGCATATATGTATATGCATGTGTCCAAAGCATAACAAACCAGAAAGAATATACCAGAAATTGTTGACATTAGTCCTTTCAGGAGAGAGCCAGGGTGACTGGGGTTTAGGAGTGGAAGGAAGAATGACTTTTGGTCTTACATCATGGTATATTTGGAATTTGTCTCATCTACATTTAATCACAATTAGAAAGTATTTTATGCAGTGCCTGGGTAGCTCAGTCGGTTGAGCATCAGACTCTTGATTTTAGCTCAGGTCATGATCCCAGGGTCATGGGATTGAGCCCTGCTTTGGTCTCTGTGCTGAGCATGGAGCCCGCTTAGGATTCTCTCTCCCCTTCTATTTCTGCCCCTCTCCCCTGCTTGCATGCTCACTCTCTCTTTAAAAAAACAAAATAAAACAAAACAATTTTTTATGTAAAAACTTGGTCTATGACAGTAAGTTTTTATTAAGGGCTATTTTCTGACTCTTAATTGTATCAGGCTTCGCATATGTTCTCATGTCACTCTGTACTGTATCTTTAAATTATTCATCAATCGGCCATTATTTAACTGTTTTATGATTAATTGATGAATATCAATCTCTTTCACAAGACTGTTAGCTCCAGAAGGTCAGGACCCAATTTTTTCTCTTCTCAGAAAATATTGTCTAAGACTTGAAAATGGGTAAAAGAGGTTACTGGATGTCCTTTCTTTTTCTAGTGGACTCTGCAAACATGATCTGACTCTCTAAATGTTTGCATCTTTGATTATCTTTCTACCAAATAAGCCATTTTAGAGCTCTGTATGTATAGAAGTTACAGAAAACTGATAACTATGCAAATTATTCTTGTCCATAGGAATGCAAAAAATTTGTGGTAGCTTATGCCCTATTGAAAAGATAATACCCCAAATATTACATTTAATTGCCTTATAGGATATTGACTAGTTATGCATCTATTAGTCAATTAATTACAGAATTCTCAATTTTATATATATATAACAATATTATATATATAACGTTATATATATATATATATATACACAACAGAAAGCTAAAGCTATCTGACTCACATGTGTGTGTGTATATATATATATACATATTCTTCTTTGAAACCGTTTTTAACATTTTACCACTTCTTATTAAGTCAGAAAACTGTGAAGGATCTGAGATGTTCTCTTACTTGCAGAAACACCAGACTCTGAATAGGATGTCACGCCTTTGTTATTTATAGTAATGGCAGAGAGGTACTGGGGCCTCATGCTCAACACCTTGCTGGGTGATATGATGAGAGCCACTGAGTGCTCACTGGTACACACGGGAGGTTATACCACAGGACAGAAACTCCAAAATGATTATTATCAGAGCTTATATATGACCTGGAACACCTACCTCTCTTCCTCCTAGAGTAAGAGAGAGATATTATTTTTTACTCAGAAGGTAAACATATCCTCTGGTGGAGGAAGGGAAGATCTCCACCCTGCAGAGTACATTTGGTGGTGGGAAAGATAAGAATGATTTTATTAATCTGAATGGGTGCAGATATCTCTACTGTAAAGGACGTAAACAAATTCATGAGGAATATCCTTAAAACGTGAAAAGCAAATGCTGCTGGCAGAAAAAAGGAGATTTTCCTTATTATTGTAGCATAGCAATTTCAGTGCTCAGGAGGCCTGCACCATGTAGGAATATGGAGTAATATAGGACAGATTTCTTGTCAACAGTTCCCTCATTAATAAATTAAAAAAAATCTTTGACATGTATTCACTTTGTACTTATATAAAAGTCAGAATTTTTGATCTGGAAATTATTCTTGAGAAATCACAGTGTCTTCCTGGGACCCAAAATATAAAAGGGGCTGAATAAGTAAATAATAAATAAATACAAATGTAAGAATTTAATTTGGTGTATTTTCCAAAAGTGATCATAGCACTTTAATCATTTAAACAATATTATTGAAAATGTGTATCTTCCCTTCCCTTTTCCATCTTTTTACTGATAGGACTTGTGGAGTAAGCATTATTAATTGAGCTAACTTTATTCTCAAAACAAGTTAATCTCACTTTGTACATTATGTCTTGCATTTCTTCATTTCTTTTCAGGAGATTAGCCCTTAGTCATAACGTATCTCGTATCAGCTAGCAGTGAGAAGGGCTTGATGATCATGTGTGATGCTTTGAGAAGGAGAAAGGGTCTAAATAGACAAGTTCCAAATTCCCTTGATTACAGTTTATATTGATTACAACTCTTTTGCTTGCAAATAACAGAAAATCAATTCAAACTACTCTAAGCAAAAAGGAAAATTTACTGGAGGGATAATGGACTATGTCATTGAATTTGAGGGCAATGAAGCAGCTAAATCTTAGGAATAAAACTAAAGATTGCAGTGCTGCAGGGAACCCCGAGAGCCCTTTTTCCATCTCTCATTTCTGTCTCTCTCTGGACATCTGTTTCATTACTGTCTCATACCACTTTCTTATTAGCTGCATGGCCTGGTAGAAAATGGCTGGTGCCTCCTTCTCCTAAGTAACAGTTACTTATTGCAGACCGGTGACCCACTAGGAGACAGATCTCTTGCTCGCTCAGGCTAAGGAATTGCTTTCCAATTCCCAGGGAAGAGGCTGATTGCTCAGCTGTGTCAGGTACCCAATCAATGAGACAACAGGGTGTGGGGATGGGGTGACACGTTGTACAAATGTGTTAGTGTCTGGGATGACCTTGTGGAGAGCAAGGAAGGAGGTAATTTCTAGAAAAGTCGAGTGAGTCAGATAACTCAGTAAGTGCTCACTAGAGTGACTTTTCAAAACAATTTGTGAAAAAGGAGAACATCAACCCAGCAAACTGGGAAAGCAGAAGAGAGGGCAAAGACACAGTCTAGTAATTAAGAAAAAGAACAGAGAATGTAAAGTCGTGGGAAAACAGAATAAATGAGACTCAGAGGGAGAATGGAGAAGGTGGAAATTTTCCAGGAAGGTGATAATGGTGCTTGCATTTTCTTAGAGGTGTTTGGAAGTCTAACGAACAAAATCGTGAAAGGGTTTGTCATCTCTCACATACTGTTCAATTGAATTTTCTGCAGGGATGGAAATGTTCTTTACCCCAGCTACCCAATTCAGCAGTCCGTTAATCATGTGTGGCTACTGAATGCCTGGAATGGAGCTAATGTGACTGAGTAGCTGAATTTTAAATTTTATTTAATTTTAATTAATTTAAACTTAAATAGCCATATGTGGCTACCATATTGGATAGTGCAGCCTCATTCAGAGGAACTGAGTCTACAGATAATGATCTTACCACAAATAAAAGTAGAACCTTTACCCACAACCTGCAGCAAGCCACCAAGGAAACCAACCCCATTATCTATGATAATCAGCCCACAAGGCCAACCTGCTAGATGTCAGACTCGGGGGAAGCCAGCCCACTGCGTGTAATAACAGCCAGGCAACCAATGAATCACCAGAGTAGCATTCAGCCCCAAATGTTCAAGACTTGATTAATAACAGAAAGCTTCACTAATTTCTTCCCCTGTCTCCAACTTAGGACCAGCCAGAAAGAGCCAAATATGTACCCCTAACCGATCACGTAGGATGCTTCACTTCTAGTTACCTACCTGTGGCTTCCTCATGCTGACAGCCTCCAATCCAGGCACACCTGAAGCCATCTCTTTCTTCCACTATAAAGCTTTCCCATTCTTCTGCCTGCCTTTGGGTTTCTGCCAAAATTCCAGTGATGGTGGTTGACTTCCTTGCTAAAGCAACTCTGAGTAAACAGCCTTTCCTTGTTCTCATCTGTGTGGTCTTTGTTTATTTTCACATAGCATTGATTTGATGTGTTTTCATTCATTATGTACCAAAGGAAATGTGGAGAGTTAGAGACGACCATGCCCTTAATTGGTTTGGCATGTAGCCCTTACTGCTGTACTTTCTTTTTTTTTTTTATTGTTATGAAGACAGTTTTTTTAATAATTTATTTTCATTTTTTAACTTGCATCCAAGTTAGTTAGCATAGAGTGCAATAATGATTTCAGGAGCAGGATCCAGTGATTCATCCCCTGAGTATAACACCCAGTGCTCATCCCAACAAGTGTCTTTTTCAATGCCCCTTGTCCATTTACCCATCTCCCCACCCCAACCCCTCTAGCAAGTCTCAGTTTGTTCCCTATATTTAAGAGTCTCATGGTTTGTCCCCCTCCCTGTTTTATATTATTTTTATTCCCCTTTCCCTCTGTTCATCTGTTTTGTATCTTAAATTCCACATATCAATGAAGTAATATGATATTTGTCGTTCTCTGACTAATTTCACTTAGCATAATACCATCTAGTTCCGTCCACATTTTTGCAAATGGCAAGACTCCATTCTTTTTGATTGCTAAGTAATATTCCATTGTATGTGTATACCACATCTTCTTTATCCATTCATCTGTAGATGGACATTTGGGCTCTTCCCCTACTTTGGCTATTGTTGATAGTGGTGCTTTAAACATTGAAGTGCATGTGTCCTTTCATCCCTTCAAAACAGCACACCTGTATCCTTTGGATAAATACCTAGTAGTGAAATTGCTGGGTCATAGGGTAGTTCTATTTTTAAAAATTTTTTTAGGAACCTCCATACTGTTTTCTGGAGTGGCCGTCCCAGTTTGCATTCACACCAGCAGTGCAAAAGAGTTCCCCTTTCTCTGCATTACTCACCAACATCTGTTGTTGCCAGAGTTGTTAATTTTAGCCATTCTGGCTGGTGCGAGGTAATCTCTCATTGTAGTTTTGATTTGTATTTCCCTGATGATGAGTGATGTTGAGCATTTTTTCATGTGTCTGTTAGCCATTTGGATGTCTTCTTTGGAAAAGTGTCTATTCATGTCTTTTGCCCATTTCTTCACTGAATTATTTGTTTTTCAGGTGTTGAGTTTGATAAGTTCTTTATAGATTTTGGATACTAACCCTTTATCTGATATGTCATTTGCAAATATCTTCTCCCATTCCATTAGTTGCCTTTTAGTTTTGCTGATTGTTTCCTTTGCTGGGAAGAAGCTTTTTATTTTGATGAGGTCCCAATAGTTTATTTTTGCTTTTGTTTGCCTTGCCTCTGAAGACATGTTAAGGAAGACGTTGCTCCAGCGGAGGTCAAAGAGGTTTCTGCCTGCTTTCTCTTCTAGGATTTTGATGGCTTCCTGTCTTATGTTTAGCTCTTTTATTCATTTTGAGTTTATTTTTGTGTATGGTGTAAGAAAGTGCTCCAGGTTAATTCTTCTGCATGTCGCTGTCCAGTTTTCCCAGCACCACTTGCTGAAAAGACTGTCTTTTTTCAATTGGATATTCTTCCCTGCTTTGTCAAAGATTAGTTGGCCATACATTTGTGGGTCCATTTCTGGGTTCTCTATTCTGTTTCATTGATCTAAGTGTCTGTTTTTGTGCAGTACCATACTGTCTTGATGATCACAGCTTTGAAATACATCTTGAAGTCTGGGATTGTGATGCTCACAACTTTGGTTTTCTTTGGGTTGCTTTGGCTATTCAGGGTCTTTTCTGGTTCTGTACAAATTTTAGGATTGTTTTTTTTCGCTTTGTGAAAATTGATGGTGTTATTTTGATAAGGATTTCATTAAGTATGTAGATTGCTTTGGGTAGTATCAACAATTTATCAATATTTCTTCTTCCAATCCATGAGCATGGAATGTTTTTCCTTTTTTTTTTTTTTTTGTGACTTCTTTGATTTCTTTCATAAGCTTTCTATAGTTTCCAGTGTGTAGATTTTTCACCTCCTTGGTTAGGAGTATTCCTAGGTATTTTATGGGGGTTGGTGCAGTTGTAAATGGGATTGATTCTTTGATTTCTCTTTCTGTTGCTTCATTATTGGTGTATAGAAATGCAACCGATTTCTGTGCATTGATTTTATATGCCTCGACTTTATTGAATTCCTGGATCAGGTCTAGCAGTTTTTTCATGGAATCTTTTGGGTTTTCCATATAGAATATCATGTCGTCTGCAAAGAGTGAAAGTTTGACTTTCTCCTGTCCAATTTGGATGCATTTTAATCCTTTGTGTTGTCTGATTACTGAGGCTAGGACTTCCAATACTATGTTGAATAACAGTGCTGAGGGTGGACATCCCTGTCATGTTCCTGACCTTAGGGGGAAAGCTCTCAGTTTTTCCCCATTGAGGATGATATTAGCGTTAGGTCATTCGTATATGGCTTTTGTGATCTCGAGGTATGATCCTTCCATCCCTACTTTTTTGAGGGTTTTTATCAAGAAAGATGCTGTATTTTGTCGAATGCTTTCTCTGCATCTATTGAGAGGATCATATGGATCTTGTCCTTTTTTAAATTATTTTATATTTCTTTATTATTTCATATTGCATCCCAGGTATAAATTCCACTTAATAGTGGTGAATAATTCTTTTAATGCATTGTTGGATCTGGTTGGCTAGTATCTTGTTGAGAATTTTTGCATCCATGTTCATCAGGGAAATTGGTCTGTAGTTCTCCTTTTTAGTGGGGTCTTTGGTTTGGGAATCAAGGTAAATCTTCCTGGAATGAGTTTGGAAGTTTTCCTTCTATTTCTATTTTTTTGGAACAGCTTCTAAAGAATAGGTGTTAACTCTTCTTTAAATGTTTGGTAGAATTCCCCTGGAAAGCTGTCCAGCCCTGAACTCTTGTTTTGGGGGAGATTTTTTTTATTACCGATTCAGTTTCTTTACTTGTTCAAATTTTCTATTCCTTCCTGTTTGTTTCGGTAGTTTATATGTTTTTAAGAATTTGTCCATTTCTTCCATATTGCACAATTGATTGGCATATGGTTGCTCATAATATTTTCTTATTGTACATATTTCTGCAGTGTTGGTTGTGATCTCTCCTCGTTTATTCTTGATTTATTTGGGTCCTTTCCTTTTTCTTTTTGGTCAAATTGGCTACAGGTTGTCAATTTTGTTAATTCTTTCAAAGAACCATCTCCAGGTTTCATCTCCATTGATTCATTCTACTTGTTTTTTTGTTTTTTGTTTTGTTTTGTTTTCAATAGCATTGATTTCTGCTCTAATCTTTATTATTTCTCATCTTCTGGTTTTGGGTTTTATTTGCTGTTCTTTTTCCAGCTCTTTAAAGTGTAAGGTTAGGTTGTGTATTTCAGACCTTTCTTCCTTCTTTAGGAAGGCCTGGATTGCTATATACTTCACTCTTATGACTGCCTTTGTTGCATCCCAGAGGTTTGGGGCTGTGGTGTTTTCATTGGTTTCCATGTACTTTTTAATTCCCTCTTTAACTTCTTGGTTAACCCATTCATTCTTTAGTAGGATGTTCTTTAGTCTCCAAGTATTTATTGTCTTTCCAAATTTTTTCTTGTGGTTGATTTCGAGTTTCATAACACTGTGGTCTGAAAATATGCATGATATGATCTCAATTCTTTTTGTACTTGTTGAGGACTGATTTGTGTCCCAGTATGTGATCTATTCTGGAGAATGTTCCAAGTGCACTCAAGAAGAATGTATATTCTGCTGCTTTAGGATGAAATGTTTTGAATATATCTGTTTAGTCCATCTGGTCCTGTGTGTCATTTAAAGCCATTGTTTCCTTGTTGATTTTCTGCTTAGATGACCTGTCCATTGCTATAAGTGAAGTGTTGAAGCCCCCTACTGTTTTGGTATTAATGTCAATGAGTTTCTTTATGTTTGTGTTTAATCGATTTATATATTTGGGTTTCTTACACATTGGGGGTATACATGTTTACAGTTGTTAGATTTTCTTGGTGGGTATACCCCTTAATTATGATATAATGCCCTTCTGCATCTCTTGTTACAGTCTTTATTTAAAACTTAGATTGTCTGATAAAAGTATGGCTACTCAGGTTTTCTTTTGGCAATGATTAGCATACTAGATGGTTTTCCATCCCCTTACTTTCAATCTGAAGGTGCCGTTAGGTCTAAAATGGGTCTCTTGTAAACAGCATATAGATGGATCTTGTTTTCTCATCTATTCTGTTACTCCATGTCTTTGGGTTGGAGCATTTAGTTCACTGAGATTTAGAATGAGTACTAAAAGATGAACTTATTGCCATTGTGTTGCTTATAGAGTTGGAGTTTCTGGTGGTGTCCTCTGGTTCTTTCTAGTCTTTGTTGCTTTTGGTCTTTTTCATTTGTTTTGTCTTTTTTCCCCTCAGAGAATTCCCCTTAAAATTTCTTGCAGGGCTGGTCCTTTCAGGTTATCCTAATGGGAAACCACTGTTTCATAGGTATTTATATATTCTTAAAAACTGACAAGAGCCCCAATCATCCTTAATATATGGGGACATGCATTCAATTATCTGCATGTATTTTTTATAGGTGCCTGTTCATACATGTATAGCTTAAGTTGACCAGAGTTAGCAAACAAAAATATAAGACTCCCAGTTAAATGTGAATTTCAGATAAACAACAAATTAACTTTTAATATACGTATGTTATATGCAGTATTTGTCCTATTATTCTAAATAGAGATTGATTGCATAAAATAAAAAATTAAGCTGATATCCTACATTTTATCCCACAGCTGTAGCATACATGCTCTTCTCTATGTGGGAGTGTCTCTTACACAGCCTCATGCTGGCCAGGTTTGATATAGGGCAGAAACTTCAGGAAGAAGGGTTAGCAGAACCAGAAATGTTTCTAGATATCCTCTGTCATGTCCTTCTTTCCTTGGGTGGGAGGAATGAGTCAGATGAAGGCAAGAGAGGCTTCCCTGTCTAAGCAGATGGTTGGGGAGGTTTGCATTTGTCCAGGTGGGGCAGGGATACCAGAGTGGAGGGAATCTTTGGGACAGCAGCCCTGTGGTACCCATGGCATCTGTGCTTAGTGGTTCAGTGTTGTACATGATTCCAAGGGAGATTTTATAGCCTCTGTAATCCTTCCAGGGACTCAGAAATACTGCTCATCTCACTGAATTTAGTTAGGATTCTGTACCTGCCTTGTTTCCTGATCCCGGCTTAACAAACCTACAAAGCTCACCCATTCTTAACAATTTTATTTTATTTTTTATTTTTAAATGTTTACTTATTTTTGAGAGAGACAGGATGTGAATGGGGGAAGAGGGAGAGGGAGACACAGAATCCAAAGCAGGCTCCAGGCTCTGAGCTGTCAGCACAGAGCCTGACACAGGGCTGGAACCCATGAACCATGAGATCACAACCTGAGCTAAAGTCGGATGCCCAACCAGCTGAGCCACCCAGGTGCCTCCATTATTAACAATTTTAATGAAAATTTACTGCGTGCCAGGCATTGTTGTAGTTGCTATGGATTTTGCTGAGAATAATACAGAAAAGATTCCTGCCAGTTTTGACTTTATATTCTACTCTGGGAGAAAGATAAATAAGCCACAAATAAATGACTACATATGTACTGTTGGTAATGAATTATGTGAATAAAAATTAAACGGTAGGTAGAAAGAAGGTGGGCAAGGTCCTGTGCCAATTTCTTCCCCCAGTCATCAAAATAACCTACTGATAAAACAAAGCTGAGTAATTACCTCTGTGATTTCAGTGCTGAAAGGGAGAACACTACCTTGTCAATGCTAGAAGCGTCTCCAATGTGCAGGGGAAAGGTGGGATATTGAGGGTGGGTTTTGGTAGTCTGGTTTAAGGCAGGTTTTTCACTGTCAGGGATGATTGAAAATGGTAAACACAGAGAAGCTTGGGTTTGGAAGAGAGCTTTGAAAAGGGAACTGTATTTGATGAGTTCAGCTGAGCAATCTATTTCCCTGAGAAGGAAGTTACTTGAATGAATTCTAGTATTGCTTGGATAAATGGATAATGGGAAGTTCTCAAAATAAGCAATAAAATTATCTACAAATTAATATTCTGGGCAAGAGTTTCCCAAGATGGTGAAGTCCTGTTCCTGAAAATAGTGAGCTGTGTGGTTGAGATCATTTGAGGGCTAGGAAGTATTTCAGTTTGGGTGGCCAGAGAAGGCCTCTTTAGTTGATGACATCTGAGTGGAGACTTGAATTATATGAAGAGTTAGCCATGGGAATTTCTGGAAAAGAGCATTCCAGGCAAGAGGAAGAGAAAGGACCAATGGGGATGGGCCAATGGAATGGGGATGATTTTGAGTGTGCAGTGAGTGACCAGCAAGATAACCAGGATGGCTCAGGAGTCTAGTGAGTGAGGGAGAAATTGCTTTGGAGTTGTAGTCTAGATTCAGATTGTTCAGGACCTTCTCAACTCCAGGAAGGGGTTTGTATTGAATTCTAAGTGATATGGAAAGCCATTAATGGTTTTCAAAAGAGGAGTGATCTGATTTACAAGTTTCAAGAACTACTTGGGCAAGGAGACCAGTTTTGGCAGAGAGGCTATTATAGTTGTCCAGGAGGAAGATCGGTTGCCTTGGTATTTAGCCGGACCTCTGGAAGTGATGTAGAGATACGTTTTAAGGTATATGGGTTAGATGCATAATATGAAGGAAAAAGAAGAATCAAAGGTAACTACTAGTATTTTGGCCTGAACAACTAGGTTAAAAGTTATGCTATGTGTTATAAACTGAATTGTGTTTCCCTAAAATTTGTATGTTTAACTACTAACTCCCAGTGTGACTGTATTTAGAGATAGTGCCTTTTTGGTGGTAATTGAGGTTAAAAGAGGTTGTAAGTGTAGGTCCCTAATCAAATAGGGCTGGTGTTCACTAGAGATCCCTTTCTCCGTACCCACACAGAGGACAGGCCAGATAAGGACACAGAAAAGGTAGCCATCTGCAAGCCAAAAAGAGAGCTCTCACCAGATCCAACCCTGATGGCACCTTGTTCTTAACTTCTGGCCTCCAGAAGAATTCTGAGATTATAAATTTCTGTTGGCTAAACCACCCAATGTGGTATTCTGTTATGGTAGCCCCAGTGGGCTGATAAACTACTATGGGAAGAGGAGATGGAAGAGTGGGCTGAAAAATCAAGTGTTTTCACGGAGATGTTGCTGATTATATGAGTCTTAAAATCAAGGTAAACAATGTTGAGATATTGTAATGGGAATCAGTTGTGTGACTCAAGCTTTGACTTTTCTTCCCTGGACATCTGACCATCACCACCAGCCTCCTGTCCTGCCTTGTCCAGTATTTAATGCTCTTATATCATTTCTTATCTTCTTACTGAAAACTAATTTGTGAAAAGGATTAGCCGTGGTGGGGTGTAAAAATCTCTGGACTGGATGTTAAATATGCTGTGTTCAGGTGCCATCTTTAATCCTTACTATCTATAGCCAGGGAGCCTTGGGCAACCAATTCACTTACCTCACTAAGCATCAGACTCCTTCCCAGAATAAGAATAAGGATATTTGCCTTACAGGGTTACTGTGAAATAACAAGACAGGAGAAAAATGAATGTGAAAGCATTTTATAAAGTGAAATTCCAATAAAAATGCATGGGTTCATTAATATTCAATTACATTTTGGTGTGGTGAGTTAGCTTCCTTGGGATGATTGCACATAAACCGGAGATTACAAATATTTGACCCATGAAAAATCTGTCTAGAATTAATGGTGCAAGAGAACTCTGTCCACTCTCCTTCACTAAATCTCTTCATATAAATGAGTGACTGAGCTATTTACATCTGAAACCAGTTTCACCCTCAATTCTCTATGGAATGGATATATTTTTCGTTACATACTAGACTGCCCTGTTCTAGAAGATATAATACAGACTATAACATAGTTATAGAATCATAGAATGTTAAAGTAAAATGATCCTTAGATATATGTCCAAGAATGGCAAAATTGCAACTTAAATCACTATGCCCTTACCCTTTGACCATGGAAAACATTGCTTATCTATTGGAGTACACTTTCCCACTAAGTCCTTGTATAGCTTGAAATCCTTTTCTTTGTGATACTAACATAGCCATTGCCATTCGGTTTTAGTGGGCAAACTTCATTTCCCATCTGTGATTTTAGTTATAGCTCCTCATTGTTCAGATGGAAAAACTGAGGCCCCCAAAATTAGTCTAATGGTGCTCAATGTTTTCAGTGGGTGCTGAAACTATCCTAGCGCATAGTTGATTCTAGTGCTATTCCCATGTAAAATAAATGAATATGAATATGCATGTGGTCTCCCCCAGTATCTCCCCATAACCTACATATAGGTCATACAGATGATTGCTCACTTGAAGTAGTTCTTTTTGATAGAAGATATCCCTAGAGAAGCTAGAGATGGCATTTGTTCAACAAATCTTTCTTGACCAACATTGGCAGTATTGAAACACTGCTTTCTAGAGATACGATTCTAGTCCTTTGCTTAATTAATTAATTAGTAAGCGAGTAAAATAAAAGTAAAGACAGGAATTGTTAGGTTCTCATAATCTGTTGTTTAATTTATTGTATTACAACTAAGTTCTTCCATTATTAAATCTCTTTTAACTTCTGAAAAAGGGAGGCAGAGAGGTTTCTTCTTTGATCTTCTTAAGGATGGTGATACATTAATGGATGCTATCATTTCTCAGACTGCCAAAACAAGATACTAATAACACTGTGATCTCTTTAAACATAATATCCTTCCTACAGTATCTTCCCTTGACAAGCATAATTACCGGAGCATCCACAGGGGCCTCTTAATGAAACTTTCCATGTTTGTGGTCATTTTTTTTTTCATTTAATTATCTGTCTACATGAGCAGCACATGAAAATAGTTGCCTCCTTCCACAAAGAAAGGAGAATGTCAATTCATTTCTAAGGACAGATGAAACTGGGCGTGCCTAAATTAGAAAAAGACTCGCTTTCCTTTTGGGCTAAGTAAGCCCCAAATATACCAGCCCCGATGTTATAGTATGTTTTGCCACATCACTATACCTATGAATTTGTAAACCTTTCATCAGACTCTCTTGCAACACGATGTCAAAAGGAGACTCTTCCTATCTCAGTGTCAAGTGAGGCCAAAGACAATATGTGCCTCCTTCAAACATGAATTGTAAGTCAAACCACCATGGTTGCATTCATTCTTAAGCCACACTGAAGTTCTAATAATTGTTCAGTTATTGAGTATAAAGAGAATCAAAGAGCATTTCTTGGGTGGATTTCTCTAAAGAGAAGTCTCTTTGGAGATATTTTGGTCTGCCCTACCAAAAGAGGGAAATATGTGTGTATTGGAGGCAATGCTTCCAAATCCCAAGTCTAGTAAGAATATCTCCAATGAGAACACATTGACGGCTTGGTATGGCATCTCTGTAGGCATAGGACACACATACATGAGGCTTGATTCATGCTTGAGAAAGTTAACACAACTGGTGGCATGGGAGTGGGCTATGTCTGGAAAAGCACTGCCTGCCTTCCAACTGCAGATCAGAGGGCGTGAATCCTAGGGACCAAATGTGTGAATCACACAGGTGATGTCAGCTTGAGGTCATTTAAAAGGAGACTTTAAAAAGACTTCCAATTATGGTAGTATGAAAAAGCTGGTGAATCCTCTCAGACAAGCTAGACAAAATTCTAAAAAAAAATTTTTTTTAGGGCTCTGGACCACAGGGCCCAAATTATGTAGACCACAATTTGCAAAGCATGTATTCTTAAAAAACTGGAGTGCTTTGGGTAAGAACAGAAGTCTATGGCATTGTTGCTTGGGTTACTTTCATTCTCTCTCTCCCACCTCAGCACAGTTGGCAAGAAATGTTGTTTTACCAGCTAGGAGTTGGTCACAAAACCTAGCAGCTTTATTGTCAGAGGGAGCAGAATCAATTTGGGGAAGGTGGCAAAAATCAATAGCCATGTCAGATAAAAGTGAAAAATGTGGTAGAAAATAAATAGAGAAAACCTGTAGCTTTATTTGCCCAACTTTGTGGTCCTGGTTAGGATGAGCAGTGGACCAGCTGAGGAAGTTCTGGAAAAGAGAGCTCTATTGAAGGAATGAAATAAGCTCTCCATACATCCTTGGTTTACTAGAAAACTATTTTTTCCAGCTTTATTGCAGTAGAAAGTATAAATCAAGGGAGACCTTAGAACTTGCTGAAACTTGGAGTGTGCTTATCCGTCCATATGCAGATCAACTGGCAGAAGGCCCCAACCGAAACTACTGGACAACCCAAGCTATGCAGCCACAAGGATGACCCATAAGAATCCAGGCTCAACTATAACAATAAGAATGAGAAACTGAACAGAGTCATCAGTAGGTGCACATTTTGGGGAGACAAGCGTTGCAATTTATACCCAGGCAAATAAAAGCAACTCATGAATTATGAGACATGTACAGAAACAGGAAAATGCTCAAGGGAAAAGCAATAGAAACTGACCCTTAGTAGGCATAGAAATGGGCTTTTGTAGACAAAGATTTCAAAGAAGCTGTTATAAATATTCTCAGAGAACTAGAGAAAAATACTATGACAATGACTCAGCAAACAGAAAACTTGAGAATAGAGACTCTGGGGAAAGAATCAAATAAAATTCTAGAATTAAAAATTCCAAAAACTGAAATGAGGAATTCACTAGAGGGATTTAAAAGCAGATTTAATATGGCAAAAGAAATTATTACTAAACTTGAGTTGGATAAATCTTAGGAATAGAAAAAATGATGAAAGAAAAATGAACAGATTCTCAGAGTTTGGTGGGATAATGTCAGTGTACCAATATACTTGTGATGGGCCTCCCAGAAGGAAAGGAAAGAGAAAACAATATCTGAACAAATAATGGCTGAAAACGTCCCAAATTTGGTGAAAACAGTAATTTACACATCTAAGTTGCTTAACAGACATCAAGTAAGATAAACACAAAAGACCCACTTCTAGACTGTCATGGCACAACTGATGGAAGCCAAAAATACTGAAAGCAGCAAGGAAAAAATGACTCATTGCATATAAGGGGATATCAATACAATGAATGGTTGACTTCTTATCCAAAACAATGGAGTCCAGAAGGCAGGAAATGATATACTCAAAATTTTTAAAGAAAAAATGTGTCTATTAAGAAGTTTATATCAAATGAAACTTTCTTTCAAAAGTCAAAGAAAGCTACTCTCAGATAAAATATGGGGAATTTGTTGTTGACAGACATGTTGTGCTAGAAATACTAAAGGAACTCCTTCAGCTGAAAGAAAATGACATCAGACAGTGACTCAAATTCACAAGAGGAAATGAAATGAATATATGAGTATATATAAGGCTGTGTGTTGGTGTATTTGTGTGTGTGTGTGTGTGTGTGTGTGTGTGTGTGTGTGTGTTCATTCTGTGAAGATATTGACCTTCCAGTTGAGGGTCCAAGCGGTGAAAATCCAGGAAAGAAAATCAGGGGGGATCAGGAGTAGTTAGAGCACAAGACTGGGTGCATGATGACAACTGCAGTCAGAGGGGTCCAGAAGGGGGATCTGTGAAGAAGGCACAAAAGATTCCTTCAGAAAAGAATAAACTTTAAATTGCTTGCCAGATTCAGAGAGCATAAAGCCAACTTTAAACAGGAATAGTCAAATCAGAAATTCCCAATCCCCCTTAACTCCTCCTTCCACCTGTCTCTGCTTTCATTCTGGAAAGGGTTGCAAAAGCAGTTAGTCATTGGGGAGAAAGAGAGAAGAAGCCAACCACAGGCCTTCCCAAGTGGTAGGCAGCCCACCTATAACTTTGACTCAAGATGAGGAGGGAGATAAGCCTCATCTTTTTTTTAATGTTTATTTGTTTATTTTGAGATACAGAGAGAGCATGAGTGGAGGAGGGACAGAGAGCAAGGGAGAGAGAGAATCCCAAGCAGCCTCTACACTCAGTGCAGAGCCCAATGGGGGGCTTGATCCCATGATGGTGAGATCGTGACCTGAGCTGAAATCAAGAGTCAGATGTTCAGCTGACTGAACCACCCAGCTGCTCCAAGCCTCATCTTTTATTGGGGATTGAATTGTGGATTGATATAGAACTGGACAGTTTTGATTACTGGCTTGTTTGTGATTTAAAGATCTATTCCCTACCTGAGAGGGGCTGGAAGAGTTGCAATCCTGCTTATCCAGGAGTAGAGGACATTCTACCCCTTGCTCCTACCTCACGGGTTTAAAGGGTAAATGGGAGCCAAAAGTAATGTTCCTTTTATAAATTCATCCCGTCCTTCCTGTGTATTACATATATGGTACACTTGCTTGTTCTTTCCATCATTGAGATTTATAGACCATCAATCCTTTCATTTTTTTCCTCCCTGTTCATTCTTCTTAAGATTTAATTTTCTTATCTATTCAGAGAAGTCCTCAGAATTTGTTACTTCAACCAAACTCTTCCTATGTGTTTAATGATTACCTCTGTTTTTCCATACACAAATCTTGAATCACTCTAACCTTTAGAGAAAATCACACACAGGAGTTCTTGGTGCCAGGGTTATTTAGTGGTCTCCAGTCTCAGATGGGCCATTTACACTCCTCATCAAAGCTTTGTCTACCTCTGGTTGGTTTTCTTTCCCATTTACCTCATGATTATCACATATTTTAACCACACTGTTCAAGTTTCTTATTTTACAGTGGCCTTTTCCTCTTTCAGCTAGTGAAGCTGCTATCTACCTTCCAAAGGTAATTGAAGTTGCAGTGGGATAAAAAGAGGAAAGACTTCATGCTCACTCACATCTTTGCTTCTTCACCTCTAGCCTTAATGATAGAAGCTTCTATTTACAGCTGTTCTTGAGCTCATTCATCCTCTCCCATATCTTCTATATTTACCCCTATTCTGTATTTTTAAATTTATCCTCTTCACTGGCTTCTCAGCATCTTCTGAACATGCTAAAGGTGTTCTCACTTTGAAATTAATCCCTCTGTCAGACCCTTATATTCCTTCACATAAAGCCCTACATCAGGGTACCCTTTTACAACCAAGCATATTCAAAAGAGGTCTCTATTTTCTGCCAGTACTTTTTCAAAGTCCTTAACTCTGCTCCTAGAAATAGATGTTTACAGTTTGTATTTGACAAATAATATACTATTTTCTCATCAGCCCCGTGAAACTTGATACTGCTGATGATCCCCCTCCTGTAGAGCCTCTTCTCCCTTGAGGATCTTATAGAACCCCACTCTCCCCTGGTTATCTTTCTTCCTCCCTGATGCTTCATTTCTTCTGTCCATCTCTTTATTTAAGAGTTCTGTCCCCAAAGTTTTACTCTTACTCTGTATTTTCTCCCCAAATGATGGCATCAGCATCTGATCTCAAAGTTTTAACTGGACTTATAACCTGGGTCTCTGGACTGGATCTCTGTGTATTCAAGGGCTTGGACTTCTTTGCTTGGATTTCCATTCCCCAGGCACTACAGTGTATCTAACACTCATCTTATTGTCTCATCCTGGTGCATGTGCCTGGTCTATATCCGTGAATGGCTATCTATCATTTTACTATCCAAACCATTCACCTGAGATGAATTCTTAGCAATGTAATTTAATTATTTTCTATCTACTCATATTCAATTTTCAAATCATATAGATTTTTGTCACCTTGATATTTAGCCTATATTTCTTCATTTTAATTTTTTAATGTTTATTTATTTTTGAGAGAGAGAAAGAGAGAGAGAGACAGAGCGTGAGTGGGGGAGGAGCAGAGAGAAGAGACATAGAATCCAAAGCAGGCTCTAGGGTCTGAGCTGTCAGCACAGAGCCCAATGTAGGGCTTGAACCCACAAGCCACAAGCTCATGACTTGAGAGGAAGTTGGACTCCCAGCCGACTGAGCCACCCAGGTGTCCCTAGCCTATACTGCTTAACTTCTGTTAAAGTCTCAGTTTAGACCCTCAAAGCCTGAATGGGCAATTACTACACTCTGTTTCTACAACTCTGCCTGGCTAAATATTTTTAAAAGCACTGTCTTGCTTAAATGTCTTTAATCTTCACAGCTTTCAAGTTAAAGCCTAAATTTCTTATCAGGTTTATAAGGTCTTTCATGATATAGTTTCTGCCTCTCTCTTAGACACTATTCCCTACCTCCCTGGACATAATCCTTGCTCTTTACCTTCCCAATACAGCTGAACTCTTTTTATCTTCACTCAACTATTTGTTCTTATTTAAATCTACTTTGTGTTTCATGTTTCTATTTGTGCACACTATCCCCACTGTTCTATACCTTTCCCTACTTGCTTCTCACCCTTCAAGTCCCACAACTTTCTCTTCTTTAGTAGGACTGTTTCCTCCCTTACTTATATGTTCACTCACTTCTATCAAGAAACTATTATGTCACCTGGGATTCAGTCGGGTTTTCTGTAAGATTCTTAGGGGCAGAGCCTGGTCTTGTATGCATTGTATACACAACATAGAGCATAATGCCTGGCACATAATAGGAACTTATCAATATTTCTTCTATATAACTGACTAATAGCAATAAATTGCTCTGTGTCTAGATAGCACACTTCTTCCTCTTATCAGTCACATTCTTCCAGGCTCTGTGTGGGGGTCATGACTGACAGCCCATACTTAAATAGGTCCAATTTCATCACTTGCAGCCAGGTTGCAGATGGATTTCCAGATCTTTCTTTGGATCACTCTACCAAGGCCTTCAGTGACCACTCAGTCATTTCAAGTAGAAAAGGTCATACCCCATCATTGTTTCTCCTATTTATTTATTTTATTTATTTTTTAAATGTTTATTCATTTTTGAGAGAGAGAGAGATTGTGAGCAGGGAGGGAGGGAGACATGGAATCTGAAGCAGACTCCAGACTCTGAGCTGTCAGCACAAACCCGATGTGGGGTTTGAGCCCACAAACTGTGAGATCATGACCTGAGCCGACGTTGGATGCTTAACCCGACAGGGCCACCCAGATGCTCCTTATGTATCTATTTAAAAAATAAATAATCGATAATTTTGGAATTTTGGAATGTTCTACAATCCCAGTCAACACTTTAAGGTTTGGCACAGAGCAGGCCATCTAAGCTTCTTCTAACTGGAAAACACAACCTGGTGTTCAGTGTTGTATCTTTTTTTTTTTTTTTTTTTTTTTTTTTTTCAGAAAACAAAGGCAAAGCCATGTGAGTTTCAATGACTTGCCAGAGGAGGTTTCTACATTTTGGGCGAATAAGAAAAAGAATGCTTGGTTTCCCTTATATCCAGCCCTGGATCCCTTCCCATGTCTTTTTTAAGTAAACCAGGAAATGAAATTAAGGTGTTATAGAAATGTTCTTCTCAAATTGCTAGTGTTTTAGATGTAATTTTTTTTACTTCATTCACTCTCTTATCACTCAATCTACCGAATGATATTGGCTGACCACCCTTTACATAACACATGGTGCTACAGTTGACACTTGCCACCACCTAGAGCTGTTCTTAAATCTCACCCTGCCACCTAGAATCTGTGGGATCTTGAACCAATTGATAAATTCCTTTAAATACCCTTTAGGGTTTAGAGGGAGCATAATAAGTATGATTGACTCTGACCCTAAAGATTTGTTTTTTAACCGGATGCATGGGCATAGTAATCCATAGAATAATAATGCCACCGCATAAAGAAATTGCTGCTGGGCTGCAGTTCCATGTGAAGTAGTTAGGGTGCAAGAGAAAGAAGCTGATCACAGTGGTGGGCAAGGCCTCATGGAAAGGTCAGCTGAAAACCAAAAGATGTGAAATTTGTGGATGGGAGCCATTGATTTCTTTTTATACACTTGAAGTGTCTTCTGGGCTCAGTGATGTAGAAGAAATCATCCTCTTTAAATTTCTTACAATCCTCACTTGTTTTCCTCTATTTCTTCTCTCTGTGGTGGCTGTCCTCCTTTAACCCGGCTATTTTATATGGTGCTTATTTTTCACAAACCATTAGCCTGTCATGCAGGCTTATTTTCTACCTGCTCCTCCTTTAGAACTTGGAAAGTTCATTTGGTCTGGTTGATAAAGTCATGGCCCAAAGTTCCAGAATTCTGGAGATCTAATTCCGGGACAGAAAAACCCATGGCCACTCAAGGAAAGAAGCCATTTGTTATCATTGTATTTTGTTTTACTGATGTTGTAGATTTGACATAAATATAACCTAATGAATGAATGTTGGCTACTTGGCTTACATATTGATAATTCAAGATAGTTTATGTATTGTACACATACTAAAAAAATAACCTTTTGAAGGTAAAGTCCCTTCCATTGATTTATTCCTTTTGTGTTTGTCCCACCATACCTTTGAAAACTGTTAAGAGACACACATTCTATAGCCATGACACAAATAATGTGGATGAAGAAAGGCTGCTTTGCAAAACATCTGAGTTTCCCTTGCATGCTTTCTTCTGTACGTGACCCTGCCATCTCCTGCACATATCAAGGGGCAAATAAAACTCCATTTGTGAAGCAAATATTTCCCTTTATTTAAAGTACAGTCAGGATATACCAAAGTCCTGTGTCATTTCTTCCTAGGAGAAGGGAAAACCAGGCGAGTGGAAGGGGTAGCCCAAGCACTGATCTCATCTGTCCATCCAGGCAGAGATGAGTTAAGAAAAAATATCATAAAAAGAGTTGATGACACTCTCCCTTAGTTAGACTGTAAAGCTGCCTGTTGGGAGTCATGGATTTCTTAGTAAGCAAAGAAACGTTCTTTTTAACTGCTACTAACTTCTAGCATTAGAAATAAACAGAATAAAATCTTGAGATAATCCTTGGGAATAAGCAGAGTAATAAAACTGTCAGTCTTGGTGCCAAGAACAGTAATTGTTTTGCCTCCTGGATTGCGGCTATGAAAAATTTGTGAGACCCTAGTTGGTGATGATTTGGGGGAATGTCTCTTCAGTTGCCTAAAAACACCTCATGGGCTTGATTTGTTGACCTTAGAGTTGGATATGGGGGTTTTAAAGTATTTTTGGAGATTATTGCAAAAGGCTTTAGTGATGGTCAATTATAATATGATAATCTTAGGTAAATGGTTTGGAATGATGTATCATAGAATCCAAGAATATAGAAGTAGGTAGAAATCATGAGATTTAGGGAAAAATGGTAAAAGGATGATTTAGTTGGAAGTAAATTAGTGTAAAATGGGACAAAAATCTTCCATAATTCAAGGATAAGGTGACCTAAGAGGGCCAAGGACAAACAAAAAGGAAAAAAAAAGGAAATATTGATTGAAGTAGTTCCTGGTGAGCTTTGGGACATTCTTCAAGTCAGTTGTGTGATACAATGACAATCAAGGTCAGTTGTGTGATACAATGCCATTGCAAATACAAAGGACACTGTGATATGTCTGTGAATCATTCATGAAGTGACATTAAAATGTTCTCTTTAATTAGTGATGACAACTGACTGGCCAGTTTAGGGGCCTCGGTGGACTGGACTAGATTAAGTTCACCAGGGAGAGTGTTCTGTGACCCAGCACATGGGAGAAAGTCCTCCTATCTTGTCAGAGCTTCACTGAGTATAAACTCTATGTCTCTATGTCTAGCTGGAAAAAAAACCCCAGCCTTTTTACTTTTAGAAGAGACTTTTTTTAAAGTAGGCATGATTGGAGGGATGCATTTTCTAGGGGAATGAGATATAAAGGAAATTGACTGCAGAGAGAGCAAAGGTCTTTGCATATTAAAAAGAAAGAAATGAAAAACAGTGTGCCTGACTCGCCTAGGGAGCCAGAGAATGCACTTTTCTAGGGAGTAGAATAAGGTACTGTGCTTCCCAAATACTGTATTTTTCCCCAGGATGCCAGCCCCCACACAGAGGATCTCTAGGGTAAAATTGATGGTACCTGCATTGTGGCAGTTACAAATGGTACGGCCTCTTTGGAAGACAATTTGGCAGTTTTGTGCAAAGCTAAACATAGTCTTTCCATATGATCCAGTGTTTATGATCTTAAGTATCTACCCAAATGAGTTGAAATTTACATCCACACAAACCTGCACATGAATATTTATGGAGGATTTATTCATAATAGCCAAACTTGGAAGCAACCAAGATATTCTTCAATAGGTGAATGGATAAACGAATTTTGATACATCCACACAATGGGATATTATGCAGCAATAAAGTAGAGCTATCAGACCGTGAAAAGACATGGAGGAAACTTAGAGGCATATTGCTAAGTGAAAGAAGCCTGTCCGAAGAAGCTACACACATAAGACTCCATCTATATGACATTCTGGAAAAGACAAAACTACAGAGACAATGAAAAAGATCAGTGGTTACCAGAATGAAGATGGGGTGGTGAATAAGTGGAGAACAAGGGATTTTCACAACAGTAAATCTATTCTATATGATACTGTAATGGTGTATACATGACATGTATTTGCCAAAACCCATAGAACCGTACAACACAGAGAGTGGATCTTGATATTATTGATGTACTTAATAGTAATTTAGGAATTTGGTTCATCAACAGTAACTAATGCAAGATGTTAATAATAGGAGAAACTTGGGTGGGGGAACAGGGAACCTATGGGAACTCTGTATATTTTGCTCAGTTTTTCTATAAACCTTTAATTACTCTAAAAAATAAAGTCTATTAAAAAAACTTTTGTAACCTACTGGATTCAGAGGTAAGGATGAGAGAGGGCACTGGAGGTCAGTGAAAGGAAGAGAACATCACCTCCTTCCTCAAACAGTATATTAAAGAGCCCAGTCGGATTTTCTAAAGCATACGTTCTAATTAATGCTAGAACCAAACACCAGCCTCTGAAGTTGGAAGAAATCAGCACTCCCAGATTGGGATATGAACCAAGTATCAGTGGCATTTCTTGGCCCAAATATTAAAGCAGAGGAATATGGTCTCTTTGATGATGTATTAGTGCCTGGTTTTTGACAGAAAGTTATTTGCAAGATGGGCTATGACCTGAGTTATAGAACAGACCATTAAAACTTACAAGGAGGATTTTATTATATCCACAATGCTGGTCAGTGTCAGTGAAGGGCAAGTAAGATTTCTGTTCTTGTGAGAAACAGCTGTGCCAGGCTATGACTCTGTGTGGTATTAGGGCGTCATACGTTTAGAAGTTGTTTTCTTAAGAGTGAGGCTGGGTTGCCCTGTCATAAGAAACCATATTTGCCCAACCTATGCTTGCAGGCTGGCGTTTAGCCTGAATTTTATGCCCAGAGAGGAGACTTGTTTGTTCTTTCCAAGCATTGAGGACAAACTTCAGAGCACAGTACAGTCTTCTAAATTATTAAAATCTGACCACTTAAGTCTCCTGCTTAAAACCTTCAAAGCTTCCCAGTGCTCTTAAAATAATGTTCAACATTTTAAAAGAATCTCTAAGGTCATACAGAGTCTCACTTGTATCCACCAGCTTTGTTTTCTGCCACCACACTCTGCTCACAGTGCTCCAGGCACAGTGACCTTCTCAATGTTCCTTGAATTGCACAAGCTGCTCATCTTTCTTTCTGGAGATTCTTTCCCTGGCACACCCCTCCTCCTATACTTACATGAACAATTTCTTCTCTTTTTTTCAGGTCTCAGGTTAAACATCACTTTGAAAGGAAACTCCTTGCCTGACATCTCCAAAGGTAGGGTGCCTGCGATTTTATTATTGCACCTTGTACATTTTTATGAAATTATTAAGCTGTCTTCCTCCTTATTGGACTGCAGACTCTGTGAGGTTAGGAGTTGTCTCTCTCCCAGACACTGGTCTAACTGCAGTTTCTTGCTTAGGGTCTGGCACAAATGAGGTGGACAAGAAATAGTTTCTGATGACTGAATGATCTGTAACCGTGAGCTTAGCCATTTTAGTCTCATGCCGAGATTGTTGTATGATGAAACTGCATTGCTGGAAGATTCTTTTAAGGCAAATATTAGCTTAACAAAGGGGATTTTTTTTAAGGGGATTTGTTTTTAATATAAAAAGGCAACAACAGAACTCTAGCAAAAATAAAATTGCAAGAAAAATTCAGTCCTCATGCTTCAGAGAGTAAACCAATCACCATTTCAGGGTAAGTTGAAAGATGTTTTCCTCTTGCCTCATCCATCAAAGTATTATAGTTGGCAGAGTTCTTTATGAATTCACTTTTCTTCCTCTGAATGATCTTGGATGTGGCCTGCTATGTTTCTCAGACAATACAAAGGCTGAACATCAGAATACTCCAAAAACAGAGTTGTTTGTGTCCACAACTGAGTGTGAAAGGTGAATGTCCAAAGGGTACCGCTTTCTCACAGTAGGTTTGGGCTACTCCTCCTGAAAGCTGAAGAATGCTTGGGGCAAGGTTAATTTAGTTAGGCTCATTCCTAGTGCTATGGTTGCTAAGCCTTTTAGAGTTCTGAGGAGGAGAGCTTCTGTTCTTAAATTCAATAAAGGCAGTACTCTTCCAACTCCTGAAGAAGATCTCAGAGATTCGAGACTCCTCTTTGTGAAGAGGGAGAGAACTTTCTTTTCATCTTAGAATTCAGGATCTTGACAATATTTGTGATGAGCTCTTCTAAGACTTGAGTGTGAATGAAGAGACATGATACAGATTATGGTATTATATGTACTTATATATTAGTGTTTATTAATGTATTAACACTAGGTAGAGATCTTTCTAATATGAACATGTGTGTTCTCCTTATGTAGTAAATTCTATGCAATGAAAATGATCCACTTTTCCTTGAACATTGGGGTATTTCCCATGTGACTATGCTATGAATTTTTTTTCTAGAATTATGACTGCAAATATAAAAACTGTGAAAGACTGAGATACATGTTTATTGACCCAAACACATAATCTGAAATTTTTATTTCTATAAACTTAATGACTAATATGAGTTTATTTTGTTTTAATTTGTTTCTTCCCTCTGAATTTAAATGCCAAGAAAATTCCAATGGAGTAAGTCATAGAATTTGAGGAAAATCATTTCATAAATTTAAGAGATGTAATAATTAATAGATCTTTAACTATGGCTCCTGTAGTAGTACACAGAGATGAGATTTGTTTGGTCTAAACTTAGGGGAGAAAAACCCTCAAACCATATTAACCTAACTTTTTGATGTCTAGGAATGAAGAGTTTTTACAGAGTTTGGGAGGCAAGTTATAACTAGATTTGTGTGTGTCTCTGCATGTGTGATTCTTTCATCCAAACATCTCCCTACAGAGGAATAACTATTATGTATTCATGCCTTACTTCAGTTGACTGTCTATGCCAGTGTAGAAATTGTACTTCTAGAAAGATAGAACTGTCCTGTTGTAGCTGGTGACTAGGGCATTGCAAGCAGAAGGCAATTGCGTGAATAAAGATTGAAAAAGAGAAGGTAGGCCAAGATGGTTTTCCCTGTTTCCTAACTGGCGAAGGAAGATTTGTTTATAGGTGACATGTGCAGAAATGGTAACCTGTGTAAAACATGAGCATTCCGTAAATAAGGAAACTAACACTGTGGGCCTACTATGTGCCTGATACTATATATACCTGTACTTCATTTAGCCTTTATGGTAGACTTGTGAAGTAAATGTTATTATCCACATTTCATAGGAGTTAAGGTTATTGCCATAGTTTAGGTGATCAGTAGGGAACATGTCTCTTTGACTCCAAATTTTATACTCTTCCTATGATACTCTTCATATATCGCATAAAAATAATTAGATGTTTGAGCACAGTCAGGAGTGAAGCAGCTAAGGAAAATGACTTAGCTTAGCTAAGGTTGTGGGTGAAGGAAACATATAAACCTCTCCTGAGAATTGATAATCACAAACCTGTCCACAGGTGGGTTTGAAAACCTCAAACTGAAAATTTTATTTAAAGCAGTCTCAGATTTGACCCTCAGGCTAAATAAAAATCAATCAATCATCAATCAATCAATCACAAAATATACAAGGAAGTAAGGCACCATGAGTGAGAATAAGGACAACCAGAATCAGATCGGCAAAACTTCAGATATTGAAATTATCTGACTGAGAATATAAAATAAATGTATTTAGCATGATTTGTGATTCAAAAGATATTCATCCAAATATGTATAAAGATCAAGAGACCATGAAAATGGCAAACAAATTCTGTCAAAGAAACAATGGGAATTTCTAGGAGTAAAAAACATTATAATTAATATGAAAGAACTGTTAGTTCTAAGCAGAAGTGTAGGAACATCTGAAGAAAGAATCAAGAAAATTGAATATGGCTTTGAAGAAATTTTCTGTAGTTCAATCCAGAAAGAAAAAGCAGTTAATCAGCTTGGAACATAGAGTGATCACTTCCCATATGTATCTCATCCCAGAAGGAGATAATATAGAAAGATGGGGGAAAAAGAAATTTTTGAAGAGATGATAGCTGAGAATTTTAAAAATTGTTTAAAAACATCAAATCTCAAATTCATATTTACCAGCAAGGCAAATAAACAGCCACGTGATAATGCAGAGTGTGGTGACAAAGATTAGATCTGAAATACATGTGGAGAGAAAAAGTTGGTCACCTTCATGGAAACGCAGTTGGACAGAGGGTTAACGGCTCAATGATAATAAAAAAGTGAAAAATTACTGGAATATTATCTTCAATATGCTGAGGGGGAAAAAAAACCCAAACCCTGAATTCAGAATTCTTAGAACTGGAACTCTACACTGGAAGAAAGTACTTTTCAATCACGAAAGCATGATACAGACATTTTCAGTCAAATTAAAAATTGAAAGAGTTTATCACACTAGACACTCACAAAGGGAAAGTCTAAAGGATGTACTTTATGTAGAAAGAAAATAATCCCAGATTAAAGGCCTGAAATCCATACATGAATGGTAAGAGGAAAAACTGGTAAATGTGGGGTGAATCTAACACACTCTAACTCCATAAAATAATAATGACCTCTAAGTTGTGGTGTTAAAAAACAAGATGAAAGTAAAATATTAGACAAAACTAAAATATAAATTAGAAGGGGATGACTAGAGTTACATTGTTAAAGAGCCTTGTATTCTTTAGGAAATGAGAAAAGCTTGACCTTAAATGCAGCAAGAATGCATGTTACAATGCCTAGGATATGGAGTGTGTAATTTGCAAACTAATATAGAGGACAGAGGAGAGTGAGAAAATGAAAACAATAATTACTTTAAAAGTAATTTATAATTTTTATGAATTTATAAAGTATTATAAAGTAAATTTATAAAATAATTTATAGTTAATCCCTCAATTATAAGGCTAGAGCAATGGTTTTCAACGAGGGGTGGTCTGGGCAACATCTGGAGATTATTTGAATGTCACATGTGGGGGAAGGGGGATGCTACTGGCATCTAGTGAGCAGAAGTCAGGGTTGCTATAGGACAGACCCTTATAACAAAGAATTATCCAGGCCAAAATATCAATAGTGCCAGGGTTTAGAAATTCTGAAATAGAGAAAGATTAAAAGTAAAAGAATTGAAGATGTTCAGATAAATCAGTCATGGTAGGTTTGTTGTGGCATCAAACCCCAGAATCCCAGTGGCTTAAAACAAAAACATGTAGTTTTCACTCATGTCCATTGCCAGTCACTTGGGGCTCTGCTCCATGTCTCATCCCTTCAAAGCCCAGGATGACGAACAGCCATTCCCCTGAACTGGGGTAATCATAGTAGTAGCAGGAGGGTCTAGCACCATCAATTTTTGCTCCTTCTTGAAGGTAAGGTGTTTTGTTTCCATCTATAAATCATTTGTTAGAATTTGTCCCATAACCCAACCGCAAGGGGTCTAGAAAGTGCAGTCCTAATATGTGCCCAAAAGGGAGGAGAACAGAAATATTTGGCAAACCAGGGAAACGACCACCACATCAGGCAAATATTACCCAAAGAAGGCTACTGTAGCCATATTAGCATCAAATAAAACAACGTTGAGGCCAAAGCATTACTAGAGATAAGGAATCCCTTCACAACGATAAAATAACTCAATTCACTCAAAGCCATAACAATTCTAAATTTGTATTCACCCACAACATAGCCTCAAGATAAATAAAGCAAAATTTGACAAAGCTAGAAGAAGAAGGAGAAGGAGAAAGAGGAGAAGGAGGAGGAGGAGGAGGAGGAGGAGGAGGAGGAGGAGGAGGAGGAATCCATCAGCAGAGATTCTGAGAAGGGGTTCACCTAGTGAAAACAAAATTTTCAGGTTCTGAAGCAAAAATAAATCAGGTACAAATCAACACAGGTTTTGCCCCAGATCTCCTTAGGGACCACTAGGCATTCTAATTTGGATGAGCTTTCTACTTCTCTCAAAAGACATGCCCATTTCCTATAATTGAAAATTAAAATGTATTTTTATTATTTATTTATTTTTTAATTTTTTTTTCAACGTTTATTTATTTTTTGGGGGACAGAGAGAGACAGAGCATGAACGGGGGAGGGGCAGAGAGAGAGGGAGACACAGAATCAGAAACAGGCTCCAGGCTCTGAGCCATCAGCCCAGAGCCCGATGCGGGGCTCGAACTCACGGACCGTGAGATCGTGACCTGGCTGAAGTCGGACGCTTAACCGACTGCGCCACCCAGGCGCCCCTAAAATGTATTTTTAAATTAAAATGTATTAAAATGTATTATTTTACTCCTCTGCTCAAAACACTCCAGTGACTTCCTATATCATTCGGAGTAAAAGGAAATATCTTTACATTGACCTTTAGGGCCTGTACAATCTGACTTTCCTCCCACTTATCTTTCTGATCCACTCTAATTCTCTGCTCCTAGCTAATATAACTCCAATCACACTGGCCTCTACTGTTCCTTGAAAACACCAGTTACACACTGTTATGGACTGAACAGTGTCTCCCCTCTTCTCCTAAATTATTGTGTGGAAGTCCTAACCTCCAGCACCCTAGAATGTGACTGTATTTGGAAACAGAACCTTTGAAGAGCTGACTGAGTTAAATAAACTGAGGCCACTAGAATGAGTCCCAATCCAATTGGACTGTTGTCTTTATAGGAAGAGAATATTAAGATACAGAGGGACACCAGGGGCATGCATGCACCGAGGGACAGCCATGTGAAGAGGGAGTAGGAAGGTGACAATATACAAGCCAAGAAGGGTAGCCTCAGAAGAAACCAACCCTGTGGATACCTTGATCTCAGCCATCCAGGCTCCAGAACTGTGAGAACATTAGTTTCTGCTGTTTAACTACCCAGACTGTGGTATTTTGTTATGGCAGCCCTAGCAAATGAATACACAGTCACACCAGGGCATTTGAACTTGTTCTCTCTGCCCAGAACACTCTTTGAACAAGTACACACTGGTCTCATTTTCTTGCTAGCTTCAGGTATGCTTTTACACAAATACCTGCTCAGTGAGGCCTTTCTTCACAGAAGTGAAACCTGCCTGTCCTGGTACTTCCTACGCCTTTTCCCTGCTGTACTCTCTGCGCCCCATTTCTCCCCACCTACCACGTGTTATGTTCTACCCATCCTGTGTCCTGTTTGTCCTATCCTGTCCCGTCCCATCTCTGTGTCCTGTCACTAGAATGGAAGCTCCACGGGGTAAGATCTTTGTCTATTTCATTGCCTCCTTTACTCTCAGAGCCAGAATAGTGCTTATCGCAAGGTAGGCATGCAATGAACATTGATCAAATACATTTTAACAAATTGCTCTCAGTAATCCAAATATTAAGGGTTTAAATGACTGGTTTTTAAAGGAGACGGCAGGCATTCCCTACAGAGGAAAGCAAGCTCACTGGCAAGGGGATCTAAGGCCTGCTGAGGCCGGTGAGCTCACTGCAGGGTGAGCACAGAGCTAATTGTAATTTAACCCAGAAAACAAAGCAAACGTGCCATTTGCTGAACTCTGGGATTTCAGCATTCAGGCAGTAATTCTGAAAGTTAGGGAAAAAACAGTTTTCCTTTATCTAGGGTAGCATTTGTGGATATAAAATTTTTTCTTTTAAGGGTCAGTTTCTTGTACTCTCATTTTTTTTTTAAGGAAGTAGAACTTCCATTATTTAGTTTGGAGAGTAGAAATTTAACAACAGCCTGTACTGTAAGGGAGCATAGTACTCTGTGTGTGTTATGAATAGTTGGACTCACTCAAATTTTAAGGTACTGAAATGTTTTGGGGCACCTGTTTGGCTCAGTTGGTAGAGCGTGTGTCTCTTGATCTCAGGGGTGTGAGTTCAAGACCCACTTTGGGTGTAGAGATTATTTAAAAACAAAATCTTTAAGAAAGAAAGTTATAGTGAAATATTTTAACATGAATACAGCAGGCTTTATTTGTCCTCTTGGCTCTCCTAACTTTTATTGCACTCTGTAATAATAAATGGATTTTTCATTCTACAGCAGTCTCCATCGATTTGATTGATTTACTCCATTGATTTAAAGACACACTTCCTTTCATGTTGCATTCATGCACGACACAGGAATTCAGTTGTGTGTAAAACATGTTACTTTAAACAAATAAGCACAACCAAACTGTGTTCAGATGGCTTGGCTTTTGGCAGTAAAGTGAAATGTGGCCAGGGATGGTTTGAATGTATTTCATCTCATAGGCATTGAGAGTAGTTACAGATCTTGACTTTGGACTTGCTCAGAGTTGGCTTGAATCCCGTGTGACCACTTCCAAATTACTGTGGTCAAACCATGTAACCTCTTTTCTGTATTTGTGGAATTCATAATTCAGAAATGTATAAATGAGGATCATAGCATTTACCTCATTTAATTCATATAAGGTTAGATGAGATAATGCACATAAAATATTTAGACACCTAGTAAATGTGTAATAAATGTTAGCTATAATTAATGTCATTATCTCATGCCTTGACTTTTATGCTTGCTTCTCAAAGTTTTCATACTGGCAGGAAGATTTCTTTAAAAATATAATAACACACAAACAATCCATAATCTTAAAATACACTGCCCTGTAGATGTTGTAAGGAAAAGTCAAATCTCATCAATTAAGCCATCTTTTCCCCCACCTCATGAGATCTCTATAGTCAGACTGTAGAGTCAGACTGTAGAATTGCATTGGGAACCTGAAGAATCCTTAATACTGTAGAGAAAAAGCAAGTTTTTTGTTTTGTTTTGTTTTGTTTTTTCTGGCAGCTTTGAACACAATAGAATGCAAACAAGTGTTTACCAAATAAACCTATTGTTTTCTAAATTTTTCTATTTGTTCTTTTATTAGGTTAGGTGTGCAGAATTTCAAGCCCAGCAAAATAAATTAGGGACAAAACAGTTATTTGGTAACTTATTTGTCTTAATTTGATAGTTGTAGGCTCAGGAGTCATGGGCAGCAAGGTACCCCTCTTAGACATAGAAAAGAGGGGCCCCTGCTTGGGAAGCCATGTAGGACTTTAGAGGGTCCTGCTCCGGCCTTCGTTTGGCCAAGCTTCTTCCCATCAAATGAGGAGTTCGGGCAGCCAAGTGCCTGCCCCCTTTCTAGTCTACACAAGAAGTACCTAGGACCCCCAAATTCCCTGCTTAAACCCCTCAAAGTCTGTCTTTAAGCAGACCACTGACAGTGTGCATACTCCTGGGTCTCAGACATGGCCAAGGAACAATGGTTTGGGGAGTGGGGGCATGGGGTGGGGGGTATAAATGGAGCCACATGTGTGGATTAGGGTACCTCCATGAGTGTGCATGAGGCCCCTCATCATGAAGAATAGAGCCTGGGATGAGAAGTGAAGAGGGAATAGACTATAGGGTAAGGGGCCTGGGTACAGAGGGACTGTAATATTCTAGAACTCTAAGGAACCCAAGAATTCTAAATTTAAATCTAGTCTCCCACTTTGAAAAGTAGGTTATCAAACATATTTCATTTAGCTATTTGTTTCCTTGGTTTGTATAACTTTTGTGCTGTGTTATTATGCTATGTTATAGAATTCCATTTGCACTCTTGTTCTGGATCCCACAAATGACAGATGTAGGCTGCAACACAGGACATGTTACAGAGAGTCATAGATTATAGAATGTCAGAACTCGCAATCATCAAGATCAATATAGTGCAATCATTTCATTTTACTAGAAGCAAAATTAGATCAGGGATTGACAAAAATTTACAGCTTTATAGATTCTTTGAGGAAAGAAAACACAGATGCTGTGTTTTCAGATGTGCTGGTTAAGATTCAGATTTGATGGTTAAGAATGGCTTCAACCATGTTAATTGCTGTGTTTGAAATTTATCAGAAGATATTGATATATTATTGTGGGTTTTGTGCACTTAGAAAAATGTTTGGTTAACTTTTCCTGATGGGTGGTGGTTGGAGGTATATTGGTGAATAAGAGTTCAAACCTCATACTTCTTCAGGTAACCCCTGACCACTTCTAGAAGTTTCTGGTCTAAGCCCTTAAAAGAGAAGCAGACCCAGGTGGATCCTTATATCTAGGTGGCCATACTCTGTTCCATCTGATACCCTCATCCTAGCCACTGCTGAATGCACCAGGAGCAAGTGCCCAACTCCAGGGAGCCCACTTGACTTGCCAAACACCTAGTAAATGACTGATAGGATTATTTTGTCTGACAAGGATATTAGTGAGTAATTAGACTCTCGCTTAGTAAATGTGAATGTAAAATAGAGAGGAAACTGAGGGTAGGCATGGGGGCAGAAGTTAAGTGCCACACAGAGAAAAAGCAGCATGGGGACTTCATGAGTAAGCAGAAGCTGGAAGAGCAGAGCAATGAGCTCAAGGATAGAGTCTAAGAGCAGAGAATCAAGGAGAAGAGCTGAGTCATATTAGTGGTGAAGGCTGGGTGAAGACAAACAGATTTGTAGCTGAGCTGGGGTTGGGTCAGGGGTAGAACCAAAACAACTTGGTCCTTCGCACCACTCAGGTTCTCAGTGACTTGTCATTCAAGATATTCCAAACTTCATGAGGCCTGCCAGACTGAAATGGCATTTTTCCCCCAAGAAATCTTGCCATTTAGCTTTTCCGGGAGACTAGAAACATATCACTCCTCATGAATAACATCTACTGAGCCCTCACTTTTCGCCAGAACTATTTTAAGAGTCTTTCAAGGATTTTCCCTTTAACTTCAGAACAATTATGTGAAGTAGGTACTTTCACTAATCCCACTTTAAAACACCAAGGCAAGAAAGGTTAAATCAGTTGCCCAAGGTCACGTAATGGTTAAATAGGCAAGAGAACTTGGAATTCAAATGTAGGCAGTATGATCTAGAGCCCATGCTCAAGCCAACCATACAATACCACCTCTGTATGTTTGAGATTTGTTTTCCTTCTTCCTGTGTTTATTATTATTTTACTGCTTACCTCCTGTGTGTCATATTCTCCAATGGGTTTATGTTCCTTGCAACCCAGAGTTCCTAAGTAATCCAATTCTTGGCAACAACAGACCTGCCGTTTCAATCACTAAGCAATTAATTTTAGCTTTCTTTTCATGGACATATAGTCAGAAGTTTTTTGTTGATTCTGCTGTGCACACAGCAGGAAAACTCCTTGGAATATAATGCTTCACTCTGACCTGCTCCTAAGAAGAGTGATCCTCTATAACAGCACATCCTGTCCTAGACTCAACTAAATTGTAGTCTGTCTCCTCCCCTAGACTGAGAACTCCTGACAGCACTAATTGTTCTATTTTATTTTATTTTATTTTATTTTATTTTATTTTATTTTATTTTATTTTATTTTATTTTATTTTATTTTATTTTTTTGTGTCTGGTAGGTCTGACAAGGTTTGGGACAAAGTAGGTGCTCCAAAACAGATCAGTAAATAAATGAACATACTGCTTTCTTTTTTATACTCTGGGCTTCAGCTGTCCATTCACACTCTGTTCTAGCCTTCCTTGGGAACAAGCCAACTGGGTCGATAGAAAATATATACCTAATCCAAGATGGCTTTCAACTCATTTAAGAAAACTACTTTGGTATTAGAAGTAGAAGGCGAGACCAATAATTTTGTATTAAGATATATGTAACTGAATTAATAGTACATCATTAAAAAATAAGATCTTATTTGTACAGCACTTTATAGAGTGAAAAGCATTTACATTTAAATGGTCTCACTTCGTGCTCACAGTATACCTTTGAAGATTTATTATTTTGGTCTTGAAGTCTGCTCCTGTGTAAACCATGGCAAGCAGCCACGTGGGTAAGTGGGGTCTTCTGTGCTGCTGTAGTTCTGTGGGACTCTTCACTCTGTGGGTCAGGGATAATGTTGTCTAGAAAACCTGAAGAATGGGATGGGATGGGATGGGATGGGATGGGATGGGATGGGATGGGATGGGATGGGGATGGAGGTGTTATTTCCCAGCTCCATTTTTGATAAAGGCTCTGAGAATGTGGGGGGCAGGTGATGGTTTTTCCCCTGGGTGTCACCATACTTCTTGTCACCAATGTGCCAGTTTTCTCCAACCCATCACACACCTAACTGTGAATGGATGTTCAAGAAGCATTTTTCTGAAGGATCAGATTTCAAAGGAGACATCTCTCTCTCAGGACTCTCTAAGAAGAATGAACCATGGAAAACTCTCTCTCCTGATCTTATTTATCTCTGTCCCTCTCCTTTCCATGCTGCCTTTCCCCTCAATGTATTTGTCTGGTCTTCCATACCTTTCCTTGAGAATTTCCATCACTCCCCACATAGAGATGATCCCATCACCCTTTCTACCTTCCTAAACCTTAGCCCAATTATTAATTCAAGAAGCTCTTGTCTTTTCAGTTATTCATTATTCAGAGGGGAGACTATGGGCCATAGTCCTGCAAGTTATAATGGTCAGAGGATCTCCAAATCCACTGTAGTCTCCCCACCAGAAATAGCCAGGCAACTCTCCTCACAAGTTCACCTGGGATGCTGGCTCACAATGTCACAGCTAAAATTCCTTTCTCTGAGATAATATAGTCAAATATCATATGCAGGAAGAATAGTCATCTTACCCCTTGAGAACAATAAACTCTAGCATTATTGTAAGGGCCTTAGACTCTTTTCTGGACTTGGATCAAGTTACCAAAACCCCTACTAGGTACAGATCTGTTTATTTTTGCCATCGAAGAAAGATAAACCACTTCTGATTAATTTTAAAAATGTCAAACCCTTTCTTCTTCCACACCAAACCTAGTTCCTCTTTCCCAAGGGAGTGGGTTTAATTGATTCAGCCACAGTGCTAAGAAAATGGAACCTTAGAGAAATTAAGTGAATTACCAAGCAATGGCAGATGTATGCTCTACAATGTCTCATTCATAAATATTAATTGTATATTTTGCAAGAGATTTACTGGCAGCTCTGAGGAAACTTCTGATGGTAAATTATTGAATCTATTTGTTGGTCTCATTTTCTATATTTACTTCATTTCCTTTCCAGCTCCCTCTTTTTTTTAAAGTGTTAAATATATCCAAAAGCTCTTGATTTATAATGATCCAAGATGTAAAGTTTTGTCTCTTACACTGATAAAGTGGAAATTTCTGAAGACAATAAGAGAAAGGTTAAATATTCTTTGTCATAACTTCTTTACAGATCCCCCAGAGTTAACGTTTATAGCATTTATGTTCTACTTAATTATCCCCTTCACTGACCCTGTGCCTTACACATAGTAGGAACTCAAGTCAGTCTTTTAGAATTCCATGAATTTGAGAACATTTAAGTAAAATCATCCCAGAAGTCTGTACTTTGCCAATAATACACATGCCAGATCAATTCCCCACCAGCCAATTCTGTTCTGTTGAGATTGTTTTTTTTTTTTAAATAAAATTCTGTGAAAGTTAATGTGTAAAGTGAATGAAGGGATCTGAAAAATATTTATTTATGTATGTATGTATGTATGTATGTATGTATGTATGTATGTATTTAACAGAGAGAGAGAGAGATAGGGTAGAGATGGGGTAGAGAGGAAAGGAGAGAGAGAGTACCAAGAAGGCTTCATGCTGTCAGCATAGAGCCCAATGTGGGGCTGGATCTCACAAATCGTGAGATCATGATCTGAGCCAAAATCCTGAGTTGGATGCCTAACTGGCTGAACCACCCAGGCACCCCTTCCTTTATTTTTGAGGAGTTCCATTTCTGGCAGAAAAAAAATTCTGGCTCATTATTTTCTAAGCAGTGTCTTGCTTGGGGAGATGTTCACTTCGCCTCCTTTCTCGCTCAGCTTTTCTGGTCCAGCCTAAAGACTGATGAGTTAAACAATACCACCAACAAAACACTTCTTCTTCACTTTGCCTCCCTCCAAAAATCTCATTTCACGTTTGTGCAGTTCCCCCCTCCACCATATTTTGTGTGCTCTCTCCCTCTCTTCTCTTTCTGTCTCTCCTATATTTAATACACACTTGCAGAAGGTGGAATTTCCCCTGGTAAATGCTTATTACATATATTATGACAACCACTCTCTGTGCCAGAAATTGGTCTTTTCACTTTTGCCAACAGCCTAATCATCTCTGGGACATATTTCCAGATTTTCAAAGAAAGAAGCCCTGGTTTCAAGCTAAGAGGAATGAGCCCCTTGTTTCAGATTTGTGGGTGTGCCACAGGGCAGGTATGACTCATGATATTTCCAGTAGCCACAAAAGAGTGTGACTGGTAGTCAGAGGCATTATTTGCAAGCTCAGGGAATAGTGGATGAAGGTGCACCACACAGCAAGAATACGGATGTCGAGTGAATGCCTGTAAGGGATGGACAATGGAAAGCAAATAGACCCACTAAGGCCATAGAGAATGAGGCCTGATTATCACTGTCATGGTCATGGGAGCCTTTTTACTCCTTATTCTTCTGCCCTTCTGCCACCGCTCCTCCCCCCAACAGACACAAGGACAGCACAGTGAATGGCAGGGGCAGTGAATGGGGAAGCCGAGGAAATGGGGACCAGGCAGAGCCTCTTCCTCACAGTCTGAGTTTTTGAACCTGAGTTGTGCTCATGTAAGAGAATCCAGAAAAAAACTTTGTATCATTTGAGAGACTGAAACTTGATATAAGATAGGACTAGCTTTTTAAAACATACCTAAAGATGATAACGTTTATTATTTCCCGATCACCAGAGATGCAATGAAATCTAAGAAATTGCCCAGAGAGAATGAAGAAAAGACAAATGTGAGAAAGAATAAAGATTTCCTTTTCTTAATACACAACTATGCCCAACTTTTTCAATAAATTAGTTACATGTTCTGTGAAATTTTTGGCAAAACTTTACATCAATTTATTTAATTCATTATTCATAACCTTACATAAACCTCATAATTCATTAACCTTACATAAACAAAAGAAATTCTGAATGACTTGGGTGAGAAGGAATTTTTGCTGATTTGAATAATGAAGATTTGAATAGCCTCTACAAAGCTTTTCTAGCACATGCTTAAGATGCTTATGAGCTCCTTTCGGTTAGACAGTACTTGTAGCAATTCAGATAATGGCTCATAGCCTTGGTCCTTGCTAAAATCTTACTTTATATAACACAACACATTGTTGGGTATTGTGAAGAAGTTCATTATCTTCCTTTGAATAGGAATACAGAAGAACTATTTATTTCAAGTATTATCTTAGATAATGTATAATGTTCTTAGTCTAGCTAACTTTGTCCTGGCCATGTGCCCGGGTATAGTTAATTCACATGGGCTTAGAGGATATTTTACTGTGGTGAGCTGAATAATTTCTTGGGGATAGATATCCCATTTCTTCTATTTATATAATAATTTTTATATTTACTCTTTGGGGGCTGTTCTGAGATGGTTTGAACTCTAACCTCTAGCGTGCCATAATGCATACTAGGCCCGTATGCAATCAATTAAACCCCCAAGCAGGGAAATCTTAGGGCTTCTGTGAAAGCAATGGAAATGTCATGAAACAGAGAATGTGCATACACTGAGAATGTTAGCCCCACCCCATGTGATTGCCAAGGATTGGATGCATTTTCTCTCCAGAAGAGATTAGATTAGTAATCTCCAAATACAGGAAGAAATGTGTATGGGAAGGGTAATTAGTTTCTTCATTCTTTTCATATCCCATACTGTTAAAGTATATCCAAAGAGCAAAGTATAAAATACAACATCTAAGATTTAGATTATACACAATAAGAAAAAAATTAAAGAAGGATTGCTAAGAGGGAGTGTGGACTCCCTTGGACCAGTTATAAGCAAACGCAGTTCCCAGGTTTTGATGTTGAGGTCTGTGCCACTGAGGGCAAGTGATTGAGCTCTAGAAGTTGCAATACCCTTAACTGCATTCCCCATGTTCCCATATTTCACAAACATTTCAGTTCGGGGTATAGGGAGGTCTGTGAAAGCTGGCCTCCTTTTATGTTGCCTTCCAGAGCATCAAATATTGCACTTTAATTTAAACTAGAAACTAGCTTAAATGTTTTCAAACTGAACTGCTCTTCCTAAACAAAATTCATAACCTGGACATTCAAAATTAAGATCCAGAGTCTTGTTTATAACCAACTATTTTTTTTAAACTTTTTTTTAACGTTTATTTATTTTTGACAGAGAGAGAGAGAGAGAGAGACAGAGCATGAGCAGGGGAGGGGCAGAGAGACAGGGAGACACAGAATCGGAAGCAGGCTCCAGGCTCTGAGCTGTCAGCACAGAGCCCGATTAGGGGCTTGAACTCACAAACTACGAGATCATGACCTGAGCCAAAGTCAGGCGCTCAACCTACTGAGCCACCCAGGCACCCCTATAACCAACTATTTAAAAAATCATTAAATGTTTTACTCATGTCTATGTGGGAACAAGGTGCCTATTTGCAAAAAGTGTGGAAATAGGCATACCCTTTCAGAAATTCTCCTGGAACCCACCCCTTTTAGAAATTGCTAATGCCCATGTCATTAAATAGGGTATTCCTATTAAACTGTATGGTTGGTAGGTAAAAAATCCCATACCTTGTAACTCAAATAATCATAATGAAATCTAATCTGTGCACCCAGTTGAGTGACTCAATGAAACCACACATGACAAGCTTATTATCTTGAGAAATACAAAGCAGAAAAATGCAACTTTCTATTATTGTTATGCAAACAAACTCCATAGGAAAAATGTGATGACAGATTCAATGAATGCAATGAATGTAACTATAAGAAAGTTATAGTTTCAATATTAGCCTACATATTTATATAATCTATTGGCATAAAATAATAATAAACATGTGAAAACATCATTTACCTTGAAAGTTTTTTATTATAATTTTCTTAGTGTTAACCAATCATTTAATGCATTATTTAATACCTATTAAAAAGAAAAATCATTCACTTTAGGAGACGAATTATAGAATTGCTTTTCTCCAAAATATTTTCTGTAATCAAAGGCAAAGCCTTTCTTCCTTTGAACTATACTGTCTTCATTTCTTCACACCAATTCATGCTACCAACAATTTTTGCCTTATATTTTTATTGTTACCTTGAAAGAATTTATAAGCTGTAACTATGTCCCTCTGAGTCTTCTCTTTTCAACTATGTAAATTTAGCTCTCTTAGGCCCTTCATATGTCATCCTGTCTGATGGCTGAGTCATTTTGGATTCTCCTCCCTTGCATCTCCACAGGGTTGTTACTCTACATGTTGGCCAAGTTGTTGGGAGCTGAGGGGCACACGAGGTCCTTTGTGCAAAGTCCTAGCCTGTGTCTCTTCTTATGTCTAGGGCTTAAATCAGACACCATCTCAGATTAGATGGTATCTACTAGGTTCTGTGCTGTCCTCACAGTGGGACAAGGGTAGAAAGAGTCTCTTGTGTCACTGGGTTTGACTTAAGGAAGCAGTGGGAGATTGGGCCAGAGAGGAGGAGAGCCAATGCTTTCTCTCCCATGGCATCCTGCAGGGAACCTTCTCCTAATGTGTCACCAATAACCAAGCAGAAAGCCAGGTGCTGAGGAGCTGGTTCTTCCCAGAGCTTTAGTTTTATCCTAACTGCAGGGCGTCTTTCTTAGGTAAGTCAAGGGCTCTGGTTTGTTTGTTATCACTTCAGCCTCATTATATCATAGTCATGCTGTGAACGAGGCAAAGATGCCATCACAAATATTTGAAAAAGTAAAGATGACTACCTTGGGAATTCTGGAATCCCTTACATATGGCATTTTAAAATAGATCCAGATTCTCTGAGCTCTGTCTGAGTCTTCTATAAGGAAGTAGTAGAAATAGTCACAGCAGCAGTGGTGTGTTAGTGTTCAGAAAAAATTTATGCACATATAAATGTACATAAGTATATTATAAAATTTACTGATATAAAGGATGTGTGGCACACAATCGACAAATAATAATAACATATATAATACTCTTCATTGTAAATTCCATATAGCCAATTGATTCTCACAGATCGATGTGGTTGGATTTTGCTCCTCTATTTTATGTAGCCAACCCATGGTTGCAACTGATGAATGAGCGTAGTTCTGAAATGAATGTTGGTTAATATTTTTATTTCATTAGTGATTAAGATGAAAGAGACAGAGACAATGATTTATTCAAAACTTCATTAGTGTGTCAATGATGTCAGCAACTTTCTGCTTCACATCCTGGGAGAATAGTCAATTTTTTTGTGCTACTCACATTGTAAAGGCAACAGACACAAGTTTAATCTGCATTATCAACATTTTCTCCATTACTACTCACAACTAGACAATCAAAAAAGGAATAAATCAGGCTCTGATTGGTAGCCACCATGATCAATTTAAAGCTACCGACATATTACTGATTGCAGAGCCGGGAAGAGATGCACAGTAGCACATCTTCATAGATTCTTCCCATCATAAAAATAGAATACATGTAATGACCTCAAAGGCATAAATAATAGAAAAATGTAGCACAATAATCAGGATGTGATGAGTTTGGAGTATTTTTATGTTTATTTTTAATGTGATTTATTTAATATGTAAGCTTGCATAATGTAATTTTTAATAATGGCTTTGTTTAACAACTGGCTCACAAGATTCCTGAAAAGTTATTAGTCAGCTCTTGTAAGTCAGCATAAGTGGGCTCCAGAACACCAGGACCACAGCTCAGAGGGATTAAAACATTACAATGATGGGAAATCAGAGCTGGAATGGATCTGATCCATTGTTCCTGGTAAGTGTGGACTCTGATGTGTCATGGTTTGTATAGGAGACTATCAGCCCATTAATTTCTGGGCTGGTCCCCAGATTCCTGGTGGTATGAATCACTGAGAAAGTGTCTCTAGTCCAAGTTTTCCTTTCCTTGGCAGGGGAGTGGCAGCTCTTGATGAAGGCCAGGCCAACTTCTGTGTCTGTTTGCCACACTCCGTGTTTTGTACATGTGTGTGGGGGAAGATGCAGCAGAGAAAAAGGCACATGTTGGGAAGTTGTATCCTAACCACCCAGGACTCTAAACTCTAAGGCAATCTGGAGCTTTGGGAACGTCTGGGTTCTCTTAGGAGAAAAAAAGTTTTTCTCTGTATATTCAGAAGCAATCAGCTGAGAGTAAGCATAGAAATGTTAAAGATTTAGGAGAGAAATGAAGTTTCAATATTGTGATTATGCAGAAGGGGAGAGGGAAAAGTTAAAATCCTCAACTCCAGCTGGGACTAGAATCATAATAGCTCAGAACAGTTAACATTTACTGATTCACTGCATATTTATAATATGCTAAACATTTTACATGCATAATTTCACTTAAACTTCACCATGGCCATATAAAACAGATATTATTTTTTCTTGCCATATTTCATATAGGGAAATTGGTCAATGTAGTTGCACAAAATAATACAGATAGATATGGGCAGAGCTGGAATTGATAGAAACCACAAACCTTTGAATCATGAATATATGCAGTTGTATGATTTTCTCCATCAGCTGCCCCTATATTGGGACCAAGAAGAATAGGGTTGGGTTTGACTGGTTAGATGGGATAGAAAAACAAGAGTGGTGTGGGGGGAGACTTGTTCTCAGTCCTCTGGAATTCTTATCTATGAGCAGGATGAAAAGTGGGATCAGCTCAACTATTTCTACCACCATTAAAACCCAAGGGTCAAATACCACCAAGAAAGACAAAGTATTATGAATAACCAAAGATTGTCAAATTCCAGAGTCCTGACTCCAAGAATGGAGACTATAATAATAGTTCCTTCACCTAAAGCTCCTGGAACCACTTAACTATTTGTCTTCCTAGAATGTTATCTTTACCCCAAAACTAGCCTGAGAGAAGCAGAGGCAAATGACTACTGGCTGTCAGACTAAAGATAGGGGTTAATTAAGAAGTGACAGTGGTGTCTGTCCCTGGGTGTGGAGTAATGTCTCAGCAGGCTGGTCTGCAACTGTCTGAAGCTCTGCTGGTGGTGGAAGTGGAAAGGAGAAAGTGGGAAAACAGTCTGTCAACAATGGCAGGTCCTGGGTGGGTCTGCTCCACTGCTGTGCTGAGTTGGTGATTTGGATTCAATATGGTTTGGACTCCTTGTACTATCGGCCCCACTTACTACCTTCAAGGTGGCAAAACTACTGGCAACAATTTCCTTTCTGTTACACAAGTCATCTCTCAGCTCGCTTGATGTTTAAAGAGAAAGCTTATTATAGCTGTTATTGTGGTGGTTTAATGGCTAGACCCAAATCCACGTCTGATGACAAGGATGAAGGAAAAGGGACATGCTTGCTAATATCTCCATGGCAGTTTTAAAACATGACCTCAAAATACAAAGGTGGGGGTTTATGTCTTTTCTATAACTACAGTTACAGGCTAGACGGTGATCTTTGAGTCCAGGTCAGAAAGGGCTGTGCAGCTCCTACCAGGTTGTCTTGGTACTCTCCAGGACACTCCCACCCAGAACCCGGTCTCCTTGCTGTGAGGTGCTCAAGCCTCATGGAGAACAACAGGTAGATGCTCTGTTCATGAGTGCTAGTTTAACCAAGGCATCTCAGCCCCACAGACAGATGAGTGAAGAAGCCATCTTAAGTGGCTCCTCTCCTTCCAGATATGCCTTGTTCCAGCCACATAAATCTTTCCAACTCAGTGCCCAGATATTCTGGGGTAGAGAAAAGCTCTCCCAACTGGGCTTTCATAATTCTTGACCTACAGAATCTTTGAGCATGGTAAAATGGCCACTGTGATATGTTACTAACTTAACAATGGTTTGTTTCACTACAAAGTTAACTAGAACACATACTAAAGAACTCTGCAAGCATAAACATTACAGCGCATGTGGCATGTGAAAGACCATGATCATATTGTTGTGTGCATTGAGAGGCAAGAGTTGCCTCCATTCTTGGCTCTTGGAACAGGGAGGTTCTGTGAGTGAGACCCCTTATCAACCTCCAAGTGGCCTAACATTTCAAGTTAAAGTTGATAGAAGAAACACAACCAAGGAATAAGGACAGTTATTATAATCCCTCTAATAATGATATTAGTCATCTATTTTCCCTGCAGTGTTGATTTGGGGCTATTTCCATATCTTCTTATTTAATTACATTTCAGTCTTTCAGTATTTTGGGTATGTAGTATATGGGGGCTATTTCTATATCTTCTTACTCTATTTACTTTTGAGTCTTTGCCTGTTTGGGGTGCACAGTGACAGCAAGCATTCAGAGCAGTATTATATGCCCAATGGCAACATGAGGCACAGGCAATGATTATACCCTGGCCCAAATCAAATATAGAGTCAAATGGCTCACGTCTCTGGTTGCTCCCCAGAGGCCACCGGGAATGCAATTGGTGAGATGCTTGCTCCAGTTCCTGGGATGGTCAGACCCAGGTAAGCTGTGGTTGAAAATTGTTCTGGGGGCAGGGGATTTCTATTTCCATACTTCCAAGATGTTATAACCAAAGTGAGCTGCATATTGAAAAAAAATGTGCAAAGGCTGCCCAGTTTCTACTATTGTATCAATATCAAAATTGTCTTTTTTTTTCTATAGCTTCCTCTTGATATTTTACAGAATGGTTTCTTGGTTAAATTTCACTTTTATGAGACCTGAAAAACTGAGAAAATTGGTAGTGATTTGGGTACTGTTATATACAAATTGCTTGAATTAATCTTTGGGTTAAATAGTCTGCTTGTTCAATGCAACAGTTGGTCATTTCCCTCAATATTTGGTAGCTTATTTCCTAAGAATCATTTAGCAGTATATCGAATGAAATAGTAGTTGTTATGTAACATTGTTATGGTCTAGTGCATATATATTACTAATAATATAAGTAAATAAATATTAAATAATGTATAAATTAAACATTTGTATTATCTGCAATCAAAAACATTTCCAGGAATTATAATTGCTTTACCATCCAGAGTTCTTCCTACAATTACAGAAATCAGATTTCTTGGCAATATATTAACTTAGAAGGAAATATTGCATACTCTGGGAAAACCCTCATTAACTGTAACTTTCTTCTAAAAAGAAAGGTGGACTGGTGAAGTAGGCATGAACCTTGGTTTTCCTCCTCTTTAGAATCTTAGTTTTCCTCCTCTTTAGAATCTTGGTTTTCCTCCTGTTTAGAGTCCTACAGGCTGGGTGTGGGAGAAAATGTTCCTCCTCCTCTTGTGAGGGGTGAGTATATATCCCAGTTTGCTCTAGAAATATTCCACCTTTATATCTGCTCTCCTGATATATTTATTACAGGAACCCCTTTTCACTCTCAGAAGTGTTACAGTTTGAATGATAAATTATATGATCACTCTACTCACAAGTCTAGGACACAAGTTCAAGTTCCCTACTTACACATATGCACTTAGTACAGATTCCCTTTATGCACATGAATCTCTGGCCACCACACAGAATCCCATGTCCAATTTCTTCCATCATGTATAAAATGGAATCCATTAAATCTATATTCCCCTTGGTTTTTCACTATAAGACCAAATTACCTACAATCAAAGCTTAGTTTGTTTCACTTGTATGAATTAAACACCTGTGATTTTTGTGGAAAATCATTTGGGTTTGGTTTAAATTTTGCCAACATAGCATTTGTAATTATTAAAGGCTTAATTTAAACACAGTTACTCTGAGGATGGACTAAGTACTGTTTTCCAAAGGAATTCCTTAATTTCAACTAGATTGAAAGGGCAGGTACAGTGTAGAGGAAGGAACTTGGGGTCTGGAGCTCTATGCTTAAGTCCTCTGTATGGAGAGGGACAGTACCTGACAGTTTTCCCAAGAGTGTTCTAATTTATACCTGCTTTTCAGCGTAGCTATTAAGAGTACCCTTTTCTTTTCCTTTTTTTTCCCAATGTGATTTATTTTTTTTTGTTATTTTATTTTAATTTTTTAAATTTAAATCCAAGTTAGTTAACATATAGTGTAATAATGATTTCAGGAATAGAATTTAGTGATTCATTACTTACATATAACACCCAGTGCTCATCCCAACAAGTGTCCTACTTAATGCCCCTCACCCATTTAGCTCATATCTCCACCCAACAATTCACCAATAACCCTCAGTTTTTTCTCTGTACTTAAGAGTCACTTATGGTTTGTCTTCCACTCTGTTTTTACATTACTTTTGCTTCCCTTTCCTTATGTTCATCTGTTTTGTATCTTAAATTCCACATGAGTGAGAGCATATGATATTTGTTTTTCTCTTATCTTGCTTAGCATAATACATTCTAGTTCCATCTATGTTGTTGCAAATGGCAAGATTTCATTCTTTTTGATCACCAAGTAATATTCCATTGTATATAAATACCATATTTTCTTTATTCATCAATCGGTGGACATTTGGGCTCTATCCATACTTTGGCTACTGTTGATAGTGATGCCATCAACATTGGGATGCATTGGGAGGCATGTGCCCCTTCGAATCAGCACTCCTGTATCCCTTGGATAAATAACTAGCAGTGCAATTGCTGGGTCATAGGGTAGTTCTATTTTTATTTTTTTGAGGAACCCCCATACTGTAAGAGTACCCCTTTTCATTCTCAGAAGTGTCTTGGTTTAGAAAGTAAATGATATGGGGGCATCAGGGCTCAGTTGGTTGAATGTCCCACTTCGACTCAGGTCATGATCTCATGGTTAATGAGTTCAAGCCCCACAATGGGCTCGCTGCTGTCAGTGCAAAGCCTGCTTTGGATTCTCTGTCCCCCTTTCTCTGCCCCTCTCTGCTTTGTGCTCTCTCAAAAATAAATAAACATTAAAAAAAAGAAAGTAAATTATATTGTCACCCTATTTACAAGCCATGTAGAATCAAGCAAATAACTAATCCTGTAGTGTCTCCATTTCTTATTTGCCTAAAAATACCCATCTTAGAATGTTATTTTGAGGAGTAAATGAGAGTGCAAACATGAAAGAGCATTTAACAACCCAATAAACTAAGCAAGTGTAATGTATTAGATGAGCTTGCTTTTTTTTCATACTTCTGCGTGGGGTAAGCAAGATCAAGGATTTGTACACTTCCCATGGCTGAGCCTAATTCTTGATAACAGTGCAGTTGCTGCCTTTTCTCTCAGGGGTCCAGCTGGCCCAGTGGGACGGACAATGCACTTTTTGTTTCACCCTGTCAAGGCTCTCCACTACATCCTATGTACACCACATCACTCCTGCTTCCTAATTTTCCACGTGTGCTACCCATTTTCTGGAATATCTTCTCTTTGCCACCTTCACTGTTCACATTCTTAGCTGAAGTCCAGCCTGAAATCACATCTTTTGAAAGAAAACTTCTATTAGCATGTTTAGGGGTTTGGGGGTGCTATCTAAGATTCTGACTACTTAAGTTTAGGTACAAAAACAATAAGTAGGAAATGAAGCATACTTTTATCAGTTTGGGAAACCAATGATGCTACAATGCGGAGCTCTGACCAATGGCTGGATTAGATCTAGGCTGGAATTCTGTTTCCTTCTGCAGATCTAGATCTTGAAATTCACCTGCTTAGGTGTGCCAAGGTTGGGAGAGAGAGGAAAAGGGAAAGGAGAAAGGAGAGTGAGGGTTGTTTATAGAGCTGATTCTGAGCCCACTGATTAGATGACCTCAAGCATTCTCACACTTGAAATTATGAAAGGGTGACCAATTCTTTCATTCCAAACTAATTACACCCTTCTTTATTATTTTTTTGCAACTTAATGATCTGATTTTTATTTAGATGCATCAAATTATGAAGAAATAGTCACAATCTGACATATCCATGAGAGTTCCCCTTTTTTAAATATGAAATTTATTGTCAAATTGGTTTCCATACAACACCCAGTGCTCATCCCAACATGTGCTCTCCTCAACACCCATCACCCACTTTCCCCTCCCTCCCACCTCCCATCACCCCTCAGTTTATTCTCAGTTTTTAAGAGTCTCTTATGGTTTGGCTCCCTCCCTCTCTGTAACTTTTTTCCCCCTTCCCCTCCCCCATGGTCTTTTGTTTAGTTTCTCAGTATCTATATAAGAGTGAAAACATATGGTATCTGTCTTTCTCTGTATGACTTATTTCACTTAGCATAACACTCTCCAGTTCCATCCACATTGCTACAAAAGGCCATATTTCATTCTTTCTTGTTGCCAAGTAGTATCCCATTGTATATATAAACCACAACTTCTTTATCCATTTGTCAGTTGATGGACATTTAGGCTCTTTCCATAATTTGGCTATTGTTGAAAGTGCTGCTATAAACATTGGGGTACAATTGCCCCTATGCATCAGCACTCCTGTATCCCTTGGGTAAATTCCTAACAGTGCTACTGGTGGGTCATAGGGTAGATCTATTTTTAATTTTTTGAGGAATCTCCACACTGTTTTCCAGAGAGGCTGCAACCAGTTTGCATTCCCACCGACAGAGCAAGAGGGTTCCCATTTCTCCACATCCTCTCCGGCATCTATAGTCTCTTGATTTGTTCATTTTAGCCACTCTGACTGGTGTGAGGTGATATCTCAGTGTTACAGCCTTCTTTAAACGCCATTTTTACTTAGAGGCAACACTGCACAGTTTAATGAATTGTTCTCTGATTGTTTCATGAAGGTCAGTTTTTAAATTGTGATGATATTATCAGCTCCTCCATATCACTGATTGATTCTTCACCTCTTCAGTATCTTTGAGAGAATCTAAGATAAATTGAACTCGTACTAGATAATTGCTATTAGTTGAATGATTGAGTTGCAGACTTAAATAGGTAAAGTTTTGAGGGAAAAAAAACTTGCATTTTTTAAATTTGTTAGATCACATGGTGGGACTGTCCCCTAATGCTGAAAAGACCCCTGCAACTATATTGCTATAAAGACCCCCCCACTCCTTATAAAGGGAACATATCAACAAACACTTCACCAACCCCTTCATGCTCCTGAAAACATCAGAACAGTGGAATCATGGAGAATCATCCAGAAAGCCTGTGGAAGAGACCAGCTGCTGGTCGACAAACTCATCTCCTCTTCCTCCTGTACTTGCCGCTAAATTTTATTTTCCAACCTCTCTTGCAGGTAGGTGCATCTGTGTGACTGGGTGCTGGCCAGTGGAATTCTGGCAGATGTGATGCAGGTCACTGTCTTGCCCATACCATCTCCCACCCTGATCTCCCATACTCTTGCCCTTCTGCCTGGCCAGAATGGAAAAGACCCACAGGGAAACACTGAGAGTCCTAGACTGGAGGGCTTTCATTTTAAGTCAGTCCCTAAATTAGAGCTTGTAGGAGAGCTACTCAAAATGGAACACTGGCATTGGACTTAAAGAGGAACAAACTTGTATTATCTTGAGTTGCTGAAATTTGAGGCTTACCTGTGATTAGTTAGTGTTGGTGTGCTAGTGCCTTCTTAATCTTACCAGAATAATCAAGGGTTTCTTTCCCTCGCAAACTATGTCACTTAATGATAGTGACTGTAAGAATCTATTGACTAAAATATACCTTGATTTCAGAGAAGTTAAAAGGTGAAAAAATGTGTATCTTAGAATTGATGAAGTAGGATAATTCAATGTTCCTGTGTGGAATTTTTCATACCATGGTGTGATTCCCATAGCCAGTGCCTTGAAGAATGGACAAACTACTGTCTCTGATGATCAAAACATAAGCTCCTAGAGGGCTTAACAGCTAGCTTCTTTACTCTCTCTTTCATGTCTCCCACACTCAGAATATCCCCTGATACATTGTAGGAACTCAGCAAAATTTGCTGAATGAGGGACTCCTGTCTACATTTAAGGAACAAAATGGTAATTTATTAATTTGTGATAAGAAATCTGACTTGATCATGCTGGCTGTGGCATTCAGGTCTATGTGAGGAGGGGGTTTTCTACCTGCAGTTAAGCCTCATGGGAAAGTCAATGACAGCGAGGAACATGGATTCAAAATCCGGCGATATTTTGATGAATCGGGTGTTTAATGGCATCAAGGTGTGATGCATGTTAGCAGGGTTTCTGAAGCGCACGGGAGGGGTGTGTGTGGAGGCAGAAACCTTCCCCTTTTCATGCGGACTCCTGAAGAGATGCCTCAAGACTGAAAAGCTGAATTTCTGTATTTATTTAAATTGTAGCCTTCAGTGTTAAAAAAATCTAGAAAGCTGTTTGCTTTATTTTGTTCTAAATAATTTTAAGGGGATGCTTTGTTTCTGCTGACTGTGTCTAGCTCTCTGTGAGGATGTCTCTGTCACTGGAAGAGGAACACACACCACGTAAGAGTTTGTCCTCCTCGGATGCGCCTTGAGTTGGTTCTTTATGGCAGGGCAGTAAGCAGGGACCGTGTCTTGCCCATTGCTGTATCCCCAGTTCCCGGTATTGCACCTGGCACAGAGTTGGTGCACCATGAATATTTTATAAAAAGTTGTAGCCCTTATTTATAATGGCTGAAAGGATGACTCAAAGCTGAAACTCATATCTAACTCTTATCTGGAATTGGAAAATAATATTAGCCCCATTTTTGAGTTTTTTTTTAATGAGTCAGACATTTTACATATGTCATTCTGTCTAATATAAAAGGAAAGAACTAGGGCATCTGGATGGCTCAGTGGATTGAGGGTCTGACTTCAGTTCGGGTCATGGTCTCACGGTTTGTGGGTTTGGGTCCCGTGTGGGGCTCTGTGCCGACAGCTCAGAGCCTGGAGTCTGCTTCGGATTCTGTGTCTCCCTCTCTCTCTGTTCCTCCCCTGCTTATGCTCTCTCTCTCTCTCTCTCTCTCTCTCTCTCTCTGTCTCTCTGTCTCTCTCTCTCAGAAATAAATAAATAAATATTTTTTTAAAAATAAAAATAAAATAAAAGGAAAGAACTAGCACTATTTCTATAAAACAAAGAATTTGAGACTCAAAAGGACAAGCCATTTGCACAAAGTCCCAAAGTAACAGAGCTCAGGTGTGAGCTCAGGTTGGATCTCGGATTAAGGCGTTCTTGCCTGCTCTGCCCCATGACAAACGGCGTGCTCTGAGCAATGGAATAGCATCATTGCTCTGACATGACACAACTCCGGCTGCGCATGCTCCTACCTTCGTGGTGGAGGCACCTGACCTCAGATCAGCAAGTCCACACAGAACTGAACAGTGCTACTTTTTTGAGAAAAACAATTCTCAGTTGAGCCATACCCTTTCAGATACCAGCCCGAGGCATCTGGGATGGCAGGTGAACGGGAGCGCGGAGTGAATGACCACATGCCATCCATTACTTCCGCTGCTCAGGATCTGCCGTGAATCCTAGGTGCCAGTTTAGGCGGCATAATGTACTACAGGCCGAGGGGTGAAAACATTTGCAGGGACATGGGCTTCTTAGAAAGTGCCAAAGGTGGGTGTCCCTGGGAAATGAAAAGGTTACAATGTCATCATCTTTTAAGTTATCACACAACCCTCATAGTTTTCCTTTTCATCTGAATGAAAAATCAATACAGTTTTACGCTGTGGCAGAATGGAACTGAGACTTAGATTTCTAAGTAAACATCTCTGACATCCTGTTTTAGGCACAGTTTATTTTGATTCAGACAATTACAATTTGTTTTTCCTCCGGGAAGTAAGGGTGGCAAGCGCACGTTACCCCCTTTATTCCTTCCCCAAGTCCTCACCGGTCTTACACTTACTCATAGCATCATATTGGTCACAGATGGAGATGATTTCACATGTGCTGGAACAGTTCAACATTTTTCATGTTTCAGATTGGCCAGCCAACATATCACCCCTGTTTTATTCAGTGCTACAAACTCAACTCAGTGAGATCATTCTCAGGGAACTGATTGTTTACCAGGCATCAGTTTCTATGAGAGTAGTTTATAGTGGTCTTTGCAGAAGTCTTGAATGCAATGCTCCCTGTTCTCTAAGTGCTGGTTGGAAACTGGGGAAATTTTGTAAACATGGTGATTCTATCTAGAAATTTCTGTGTAGGTACAAGACCAATTAGGGTCTGATGACTGTGCAGCATGGGGCTCTGAAAAAAAAACAAAACAACCGAAGTGCAAGGCAGAATATTATTCTTTTTCAGTGAGATGCTTCTACCTTCATTTTTGGTCTAAATAATGAAAAATATAAAATGGGATGACAGAATTGAAAGCCAGTCACTTTCTGCACTGTTTCTGAAAAGGAGAATGTGAATAAATATCATTAGGTGTCACAAACTGTCTTCGAAATTATTGTCAATGAAAATAATGCCCTTAATATTTTCTTTAGCTAGAGTTGTACCTCTGTCTATAATGACATAGGTTTGTTATTAACCTCTCTGATTATTGGGGTGGCATTTAGAAATAATAAGTATCTCACATGGAATGTTGAGATAATAATGGGCGTGGATTTGCAACCACAGTCTCAACCTGAGCATGCAAGTTGTGTTATATTTCTTTATTGTAAAATAATGTCTATCTTGAGTCCCCATCTTATCAGATTGGTGAGAAGCTGGTCATTGTTGGTGACTAGGAAGTTTCCAGTCTATGAGAAAACAACAATGGCAATCACAATGATAAGAACGATAACAACACCACCTCGTGACTTCAAGGTGGCCCCTCTAATTTGCTGTAAGAATGCAACACTCTCAGCTTTTGAGGTCCTTAAAAGTCAGTGTCTACGTGGCTTCCATGCCTCATTTTGGCAAGTGAAATTTTTTGATGCCAGGAATTCAGCTTCATCACACATACCTATTAGTCCTTCTCCTTGAAGTGCTCATTGGGAAAGGCATAGTTGTTTTGCTTTCTGACCTTGATGTTTTTATATTGACAAGTGGTGGGTTGACTATAAAGCTAATTAAAACTGGCTTCAAGTGGTCCTTTTAGGGTCATTCCAATGACCAAAGCCCTGACAATATGTTCACTTGATCATATATTTTGTAAAATTTTCAAATGTGAAATATTTTAACCAACATCAGTGAAGACCACTCTCTCCATTCTAATTTCTTCTCATATTAAATATCTTTGATGTTTACTGGCATTTTGGAAGTCATATTACATGGAATTGAGGAAATGTTTAGTTTGTTTACCTCATTTCAATGCCTTATGTTTATGATTATGTTATTGATTGATGTAGGTATAGCATAAGAATAGCTGCCAGGATTCCTTCTATATTGCAAAACAATGGTATGGAACCAGAGGTTGGTTGTGATCTATAAACATATTTTAAGGCACTGGAAATATTTTGGTATTGGAGGAAAAATAATATTTGAAAAGTTTGGAGCCAGAAGTTAATCTATGGGAAATTCTCCCAGTCATCAGATGTTTAATGTTGAAGCAATTCCTACTGATGCCTAGGGAAGGCATTCTCTAAAAGGAAAATACTTGTTGATGCATTATATAATTATAAAGGTAACATACATTTTTCTTTTTACAATGAAAATCATGAAAAGCATCAGAATTTTTGTATTTGTAAAGCATAAACTTATAGCAGTATTTTATTTTTTAAATATAATTTATTGTTAAGTTTACTAACGTACAGTGTATACAGTGTGCTCTTGGCTTCAGGAGTAGATTCCCATGATTCATCACTTACATACAACACCCAGTGCTCATCCCAGCAAGTGCCCCCTTAATGCCCATCACCCATTTTCCCCTCTCCCCCACCTCTCCCATCAACCCTTTGTTTGTTCTCTGTATTTAAGAGTCTCTTACGGTTTGCCTCCCTCTCTGTTTGAAACTACTTTTTTCCCCGTCCCTTTCCCCATGGTCTTCTGTAAAGTTTCTCAAATTTCACATATGAGTGAAAACATATGATCTGTATTTTTCTGACTGATTTATTTCACTTAGTGTAAAACCCTCCAGTTCCATCCACATTATTGTAAATGGCAAGATTTCATTCTTTCTCATTGCCAGGTAGTATTCCATTGTATATATAAACCACATCTGCTTTATCCGTTCATCAGTTGATAGGCATTTGGGCTCTTTCCATAATTTGACTATTGTCGATAGCACTGCCTATAGCAGTATTTTAAATACTAAGTATTTCTCTGTGTAAAATCATGTTTTATACATCCCAAAATATTAGCTCACATCTTAATGTATCTGAGGTATATTGTCCCGAAGTAACCGGGTTGTTTCAGAAGAATTGGCATGTAAAATTACCACCAACACAACAAGAATCCTCAAGAAGTGATCCAGTGGCAGAACTCCTACACGGATTCATTGATACATTACTAGTATTAGTTATATATCACTATACTAATACTATAATATTTAGTGTTAGTATTATCAACATACTTAATATTTTCATCTATGTAATTATATAAATAAGAGAAATATTATAGCTACATAGCTCACTATAGCATGACTGGAAATAAATTTTTTATATGCCGTAGTTTCAGATTAATTCATACATTGCTATCCAGAATTATTAATTATATATAAATTCAGATACCATGGGAAGAGAATATTCTAGTGGAAGCCAAAAATGTAAGAAACAATTCTAGCAAAAGACAATTTGATACAAAAAGACAAAGATTTGGCATATCAAAAGCCCTCTTATTGAAACCAAAACTAAAGGTTTGTGTGGTCATCAAAGCCCCCAGGGATTTCAATAACAACTTTATGGGGAAATTTCATTGACTTTGGTAAGTACCAGGCTTGTTTGTGTAAATTTACTTGAGCACTGTTTAATGAAAAAGCAATTGTTTCTTCCCCAAAATCACAACGCTAGTTATATTTACAGGAAATTAAAGAGAATGTACAACAGACAGTAAAAATATTTTTCAAGTAGATATAAACAGCAACAGCAGCAAAAACAAAAAGAACAGTGTTCAAACTGCTATAAGATCCCAGGTAGTGAGTCCAAGATACAACGTGTGTATTGTATAATTTATAAAGTATTTCAATAAGTCAGACATAACTTCCTGAAAGTCAGGAGGACTCTCCAGACAAGAAGGTACTTGAATGACACATCAATCAAATACAAATGCACCAGATGAACACCTTGAAGATCAGGGAAGAAAGAACACTCAGTTTTATTGATAATGTGTTGTATTATTTTTAAGCATTTGAAAGAATAGTTACGCCTGTTACATTTTTAAGTGAATAAGATTTGCCCTTCAGAGGGTAGAATGAAAAATGATGTTCCTTAAATAATGATAATTACTAAAATCATTAAAATTTTTGAATGAATCACCATATTTGGTTCACTTTTGTAATGAGCACATTGAAAAATGTCAAAATGAAAAGTAAATGTGACTCAATTATCCTAAATTCTTTATCAGAAGGATGGGAAAATGTATAGAAATTCAATGTTAAATAGGTAAACGAGTTACCAAATATAACTATTGTTGAGTCTACACCAAATGTGACTAGTTGACCCTGACTGTATGCTACTGTTCTCAGTGAAACATTATGAATAACTTTTAATTCTTTTGCCAGCCAAAAATTCTGTGTGAGAGGAAGTGATAAACAGAGGTAAGGAATATGACCTTGGATTGCTGGATAATCCAATTAGTGAAGAGGAGTGACTCATATGAACACATTGGAAAATGATTTAAATTTCTTAGTGCTTTGACATAAAATAGTGACTTCAATGACTATATTGTAAATGCATAATACAAGCCTGCAGTGAAGACATTGGTATGGCAAATGGGTCAGTGGGCATCACCATCGAAAGAGTATTTGAAATTGGTGACCACAAAGGGAAACTTGAAATGACCTGAAGTCTTCCAGCCCATATATAAACTATGGACTTGGTAGAGGTTCCCAAATTTGACAATTCAAAAGATTTACATGATATTACCAAAAGGAGTTGTAAAGCTGAAAAAATTTTTACTAAACTTAAATAAAGATAATAATCATTGAAGAGTATGCAGCTGAAAAGGGTAAACAAAAGTAGCATCACATAGGTGTGCCAGACAATTCTTTTAAGAAAAGTAGTTTTACAAGTAAAACTACTGTATTTATGGATTTGTGATGTTTTGTGTTTTTATTTTTTATGTTTATTCACTTACTTTTTGAGAGAGAGAGAGAGATGCAGAGAGAGAGAGAGAGAGAGAGAGAGAGAGAGAGAGCACCTAAGCCAGGAAGGGACAGAGGGAGATGGAGAGAGAAATCCCAAGTAGGCTCCGCGCTGTCAGCTGTCAGTGCAGAGCCTGATGCAGGGCTCGAACTCATGAACCGCGAGATCATGACCTGGGCCGAAACCAAGAGTCACTTAATCGACTCATCCACTCAGGTGCCCCTGTTTTCTGTTTTTAAATGCCTTTAAAATCTGTATTCTGTTGTGATCTCTCCTCCTAAATTTATTTTTAAATCTTATTTAATATTCATAACTTTTTACCTTTAAAGACTTGTTAAATTGTGTATGCTTCATACCCATGAAACCCTGGATCTGTCCCTCTCACTGTAGGCTTTATTCCAGTGTGAAGGTTTCTTCATTCTCCCTCTGTAGGCTCCTGTCCCTTCTTGAGTGGAACCAAGTTGTGGTTTACACTTTAGCTGGGAAGGTCAGAAGGTGACTTCTGCTTTGGGAGCAATTACCTATTTCTCCCCTGGAGTCCTGGAGCCCAATAGAGAGGGACAATGCCAGGGAGAGTGGGGGGAACTGAGACCAAAACAAAAATTCTACCTCCAGGTAGAGTTCTGTCATGCTCAGCTCAGATTGCTAAGCACTTAGTGTGCCAGCCCCCATCTCCTGTTCATCCTCCGCTGCAAAAGCAAAAATGAAAGCAAAAAGTGAAGACCTCACTTGATCATGTGACTGTCACTGATTTATTCATTGGGCACCTGCTCTGCCCAAACAATTCTGTGCCAGCCACTGGTGGTGTTTTCAAAGATCTTGGACTTTAAAGAAGGACTGGATGTGGAGGTTGGAGGTGAGGGGTCAGGTGGCCACTCAGCCCGGAGCAGCCGTGTCATTTTCTACTTGATATGTTGAACTTTGGCCTAGGATTTTCTGAAAGAACATGTCTGTGTTTCATATCATTAGTCTTCATGGAGTTTTAAATTCATGATTTGTAAGGTTCCTTTGTAAGATCCAGCCCAAGCTCGCTTATTGCTTGTCCAAGATATGCATCCTCTATTCCCACCACGGGGGCCCACTTCTTCTCTTTTTCAAACATCCCAAGTGCTCGCAGCTTCCACAACTCACACACACTTCCCTCCGGTATCCAGGAGTGCCGTCCTGCCCTGTCTGAGAGACAAACTCCTTTTTCTCCCATTTCCGGCTTAAAAGTGATGTCTACTCAACGGTGGCTCCCTTGACCCCGTTCACATTTTCTCTTGCCCTCTGGCAAGCTCAAGCAATGACTTATGTATTGATTCAATTTCAACACAGGACTTTGACATTGTCTTGTAATTATTTGTCCTGTTTTCTCATTAGGAGTTTTCCCACAGTGTTTATCTTGTTAATCTTATGTCTTGGAGACCTAGCTCAGGACCTGGTAACATGGCAGTTCATGGGCAAAAAAGTTATTCGGTGAGTAAAGAAAAGATGTAAAAAATAAGATAAGCTAAACAGTATTTGTCAAGTGAAAGGAAAACTTCCCTGAAAAACCATTTCTTGAGCTACAAACCTCTAATTTGTGTTTGTACTAAACAAACTAAATGGCAGATATGTTTTAGCTTCATTCTACCCTGTAATCCCTCTTCCCCTCCCAGGCTGACACAGCCTTAGGCTCTCTGTTTCCTTCTGGTCAGTTCTAGGAATTGTGTTAAGTCAATGGTTTCTTCCCTACCAGTTGCTTCCTCCGTTTGAAATGAGAGTGCAGAGCATGTGTTCGCCCGTTTCTTTTAACGGTGTTTTCCCAATGCTTACTCCACTGTGGAAAATCTAATGTTCCTTCTTTTCAGGCATGTAAGGAAGATCCTTTTCCTCCTCAAAAGTTGCATTTCTGAGGCAATATCCTCAAACTATGGCATGGTGTAGGAATCAAGTAAATATTATATTTTTATCAAAAAAAGGGAAGGTTGCTTTAAAAATACATATAGAGCACAGGCTATGCTATGTAATGGGGTCACAGAGGTGACCAGGACAGACAGCGTCCCTGACATTATGGAGTTTGTTGTCTAGCTGGGGAGATAGGATTAAAGAAATACTCCAAACAAATAACTATACCAAATACTAATAATTATGACTGAGATAAATGCATGAATACCCAGCCCAGGATGCAATGCTACATTAGAAGGGCCCAGTGTCATGTGGATGGAACTCTAGTTTGAGATCTGAAGATGAGCAGCCATGTGATATGGGGAGGATGGGTGGAGGAGGGAAGCCTTAAGGACAGAAGCAGCAGCGTGTCTGGAGATCCTGAGCTCAGAGGAGCCTGCAAAGATCGAGGAAGAGAGAAAGTCTGGAGACAGGAGCAGGGAGGGCTAGAGAGAGAGTGGCTGGAGGTGAAGTTCATTAACAGTAAAATAACAAAGCGGTGCGGTCAGCCTTGAAGCTCTGATGCTGTCCAGAGGTTCTTTTTCAGGCCTGCTTTCTTATTTCAGCTTTATTGCTTTTTCTGCTGTTTAGTTACAAATAAAACACAATATTTTCTCCCCTTTCCCTTTCATATGTGGGGCATTTTAGCCCAATTATGGGTAATTTAGGCATCTGTCGACATACATGGAACTCCAACCATCTTTTGTGTGTTTGCCCTTAGGAAACAAAGCCTCCTGAAATTCAAACAGCCTACTTCCTGTGCTTTTCTGGAGCACCCCGTTTCTAAGTTGGGGACTGGCTGCCTTGCTACACAGGTGTCTCATCTGTGATAACTGCTGAGGAATGAACGTTAAACTCATTCTGAACAGCAAATGATAAAGTTCTTCTATCTGCCAGGGAAACTGTGGTTTTCATAATTTTATTGCTGAAGAAATAGTTGTCATGGCAATAATTTACATAACTTGGAACAGCCATTGGTTAAGTACTGTTAATGGTGTGCTTTCAATGCACCAAGAAAGTACTGCATAATGAGGATTTTGCTCAATGCTTTGTCAGAACTGCTATATTTCCTTGGTTTTTCTGACATAATTGATCACATTTTCAGAGCCTCAGGTGATTTCTATACATGTTTACTTTAATCCCTCAAGAAGTTCCATTATGTCAGAAATTGTCCCCTTGCCTCTTTGTGCTTTAACCTCATGCTCAATTCACTCAGTTGTGTGGGTTTATAGAATGCATTTGTGAGATCTGAATCTTAGCAACTCTGAAATAATTTAATTGAATTTTTTTAAATATATTTTTGAGTGCCTGCTGTGAACAGGGCATAATGCTACCTCTGCCGAGGATAGAATGGATTCTGAGGCATGTGCCTAAAAATGCAGAAGGAAATTTGGAAATAAAATGAATGTGGCTCGATGTTATGATTAATAGCATAACATTATGAAGTAAATAAAATGTTATTTGGTTTTATGATTAATATAGAGCAGCACTGCTATGAGTTAGAAGTTGCAGCTCATGCCACATGAGACAGGTTGGTGTGTGAGCCCTGGAAGTCACAGCTGAATTTTCTATATCCTTCCTGGGGTATTTTCTTATAATTCTTATCAAAGGGAGGCAGCATGATGAAGTCATTAAGAATGGAATCTGGGACTCCTGCATTTAAGCATGTTTCTTCTCTTCTCTGTTGAGTCCATTTCCTCTTTGTAAAATAGGGTTATGAAGCTATTGTCTTTAGCGATTCATTTTGAGGAATAAATATGTTAGTATCCATGAAGTAGGTAGAGTAGTGACAGCATATGCCACGCAATTAATCATGATGATAACGATGATGATGATGTTGTGATCCATTTAGGTACATGTGGCACATCTTCGTTTCCTGATTTAGTCCAACTCCTGGTCTTTCTAATCAGTAAATTGTCTGGCTTAAAAAGATGGACACATCCATCCATCCAACCATCCATCCAGTAATCACTTATTCAATAAACATAAACTGGGAGTCACAGATTAGATACTGGAAATAGAGTGATGAATAGACATAGCTGGGGTAGAGGGGACAATCAGTGGCTGTCGCCATTTTGGATTTCATGGGGCAATAACATTGTAAATACAAATTTGGAGATTGGAGCTATGTTGCCAACCTTTTACTTTGCCGAGTCAGGATGTTTAAAAGAGGCAATTTCATTTGGCATCACCACATTTTAACTTCAAAGCAGTAGGAAGAACATAGTATCAGAAGAGAGGAGTCTATAAAATTAAACAATTTAGTGTTGAGGAAAGAGAGCTGTTTACCTGGAACAAAGTAGGTGCTAGATTATTATTTGTTGAATGAACGTGCCATTTCCTTCTTTTCCTCAGACCTCTGCAGAGAATCTCCAGTGAATCTTTGTTTGCAGACCAGTATTTAGGAATACGGAGGAAAGTGGGCTTCTGTTTGTGCATTTAGATTAGAATCTGCAGACACCTTTTACTTCATACTTCTTCAAGGGGAAAACTAGAAGCAGAAGTGTAAGGTTATTTGTTTAACAGAGATAGTCAATGATGTTTAAATAAAAAGGTTCATCAAGGGTAAGGCGTAGAGTGTTCTTTGATAAAATGTGGGAATGAATTTTATTTCATAAATCAAAAATTTGTATGAGCTTTTTGTGAACTTTATATGCTTTGTGGTTGAAGGTTATATTCCCGAGAGTTTAAACAGAAACTTCATGGTTAACAGTTAAATATCTTAGGAAATTCACTGCTGGTTCTCAGAGGAGATAACGAGACAGGACCCTGTAGACGTATAACTTGAGAGACCTTTTATTCACTGGAATCGTCTTTTATCAGTGCCCTTTGTTCACTGTGATCCTGTTTTTGAGAAATGTTACCATTTTCTCACCTTCTATCCTTTATCTTTCCCGCACACAACTATAATAGATGTATGTCAGCAGGATGTTTCTTTCCAAGGCTTATCAGATACCACTGGGCACAACATTTTCTCTTAATTTTCACCAAGGTTGAACTTTTTTTTTCTTAATAGTTGTATTTGTGCAGGAATGACTGATAAAGGGGTAGCTATAATCCAACTGATTTCTTAACAGTGAAAGTAAAAGCATTTCTTTTCATGAAGATATAATACATTTATCTAAATGAAAGGTGACTTTGTGCTTTTGAAAGTGCCACAATTTGAAGAACAACAAATTAGTGTGGGAGCAGCACATGTAAGGGTGTAATTCTCTGCCTTGTGATCATCCCTTGTAAACCTGGATTCTCTGGGGCTGCAAGAGGCTGACTGATGAGTGGGGGTTTTTCTAAAGATCTGGAGTTGCAGACTGCAGGAATGAAGCGTCACATGTCCTGAAAATCAGAGAGTCTTCTTAAGACATGTCTCAAGTGTCAGACAGACATAGGATGACGGTACTGCCAGAAATGTACCTCAGCTTCTTTGGGACGTAGAAATCAAATTATCTCCAGGAAATGGCGTTATGATCATTTGAATTTTCTTTTCGGATTTTTTCAACTTCCTGTAATGAAAATAAGTTATTTTTATAATCTCTGAAAAGGAGTGTTATGCTTTTTCAAATAAAAGGCCAAGTAATATATGTCAAAGACCTAAAGTTCTTAAAGAGTGATTCATATTTTTATTCAAAACCTATTTACTCTTATTCTAGACACAATTCTAATGTGTTTGGTTATTTGTGTTATTACCTTTTATCAATGGAAAAGACATAAACAATAGTGGATAAACAACTTGCAGTTGAAAAAGCAAAGGCACCAATTATAATTAAAAAAAAAAAAAGTAGAGCCTGACAGGAAGAAAAGTGGCAAAATATTCTAAATCTAAACATAAAAGACATTTTTTTTAAACGAAAACAATCCATGGCACAAAAACAGACATATAGACCAATGGAATAGAATAGAAACCCCAGAACTAGACCCACAAACGTATGGCCAACTCATCTTTGACAAAGCAGGAAAGAACATCCAATGGAAAAAAGACAGCCTCTTTAACAAATGGTGCTGGGAGAACTGGACAGCAACATGCAGAAGGTTGAAACTAGACCACTTTCTCACACCATTCACAAAAATAAACTCAAAATGGATAAAGGACCTAAATGTGAGACAGGAAACCATCAAAACCTTAGAGGACAAAGCAGGAAAAGACCTCTCTGACCTCAGCCGTAGCAATCTCTTACTCGACACATCCCCAAAGGCAAGGGAATTAAAAGCAAAAGTGAATTACTGGGACCTTATGAAGATAAAAAGCTTCTGCACAGCAAAGGAAACAACCAACAAAACTAAAAGGCAACCAACGGAATGGGAAAAGATATTCGCAAATGACATATCGGACAAAGGGCTAGTATCCAAAATCTATAAAGAGCTCACCAAACTCCACACCCGAAAAACAAATAACCCAGTGAAGAAATGGGCAGAAAACATGAATAGACACTTCTCTAAAGAAGACATCCGGATGGCCAACAGGCACATGAAAAGATGTTCAGCGTCACTCCTTATCAGGGAAATACAAATCAAAACCACACTCAGGTATCACCTCACACCAGTCAGAGTGGCCAAAATGAACAAATCAGGAGACTATAGATGCTGGCGAGGATGTGGAGAAACGGGAACCCTCTTGCACTGTTGGTGGGAATGCAAAGTGGTGCAGCCGCTCTGGAAAGCAGTGTGGAGGTTCCTCAGAAAATTAAAAATAGACCTACCCTATGACCCAGCAATAGCACTGCTAGGAATTTATCCAAGGGATACAGGAGTACTGATGCATAGGGCCACTTGTACCCCAATGTTCATAGCAGCACTCTCAACAATAGCCAAATTATGGAAAGAGCCTAAATGTCCATCAACTGATGAATGGATAAAGAAATTGTGGTTTATATACACAATGGAATACTACGTGGCAATGAGAAAAAATGAAATATGGCCTTTTGTAGCAACATGGATGGAACTGGAGAGTGTGATGCTAAGTGAAATAAGCCATACAGAGAAAGACAGATACCATATGTTTTCACTCTTATGTGGATCCTGAGAAACTTAACAGGAACCCATGGGGGAGGGGAAGGAAAAAAAAAAAAGAGGTTAGAGTGGAAGAGAGCCAAAGCATAAGAGACTGTTAAAAACTGAGAACAAACTGAAGGTTGATGGGGGGTGGGAGGGAGGAGAGGGTGGGTGATGGGTATTGAGGAGGGCACCTTTTGGGACAAGCACTGGGTGTTGTATGGAAACCAATTTTTCAATAAATTTCATAAAGCACAAAAAATAAATAAATAAATAAAAAATAAACGAAAACAATCCAACCCATTCCACTGAATATAGGGACATAAACTTTTTGTTCCTTGATTCTTCCCCCCAACAAAGGTAACATTATATTTTATACCTTTTAATTAAGAAGACAGAGATATATGTATTGTGCATTTTTTTTCTTTTAAACATGTTAAAAAAGAAATTTAAGGGGAAACTGTCATTCTATGGGTCTTACCTTATTTGAGCTTTTGTTTCTTCATCTCTAAAATAAAATGGGATATATTAGTCAGTGTTCTCCAGAGATACAGAACCAATAGGATAGATTTTTATATTATATATTTTAATTATTGATGATTTATTTATGATAAATAATGGTAAATGATGGTTTGTCTATATTAATATAATATGTGTAATGAGATTTATTATAAGGGATTGGCTTAACATTATTATGGAGCTATGATCAGTCATCTGCAAGCTAGAGTCCCAGGAAGCCAATGGTGTAGTTAGAAGGTCTGAGAGAAGAGTCAATCGTATAGATTCCAGCCCAAATCTCAAGGTCTGAGAACCAGGAGCACCAAAAAGAAAAGAAGATTAATGTCCCAGTCCAAGTAGTCAGGTAGAGAGTGAATTCAACCTTCTTCTGCCTTTTTGTTCCATTCATGCTCTCAACAGATTGGATGATGCCCACTCCCACTGGGGATGATCATCTCATTTAAATGCAATCTATTCCAGAAATACCATTATAGACATCCCACAAACAATGTTTAATCAGATATCAGAGCATCTCATGGCTCAATCATGTTGACATATAATATTAACCATCATATTGATATATGATACTAATTATATCTGTCAGTCAGGGTCCAACTAGAACACAGAAACTACATAGGAATTATTGAAGAAGTTTAGTATAAAAAACTGTAAACTATAATAGAGGATTACTATAATGAGGGATTGGCTAGTAAGAAGGAAGGAAGTCCTAAACAGTTTAAAAAGAGTGAAAGTAAGGAACTTATCCCTAGGGCTGAGATAGACCCCCCTAGAGAACGGACCCTTCCAAACTGAGATCCAGACCTCATTGGAGAGAGCATGGCCTTGGCCCCGTGAATGGCACAGAAGTCACTGTGGTGCTATGCTTGTAGCTCTTGCTAAAACTTTACTGAAGTGCCAGTGGAATTTTTTGTGAAGCTGCCTTGGGCAGTGGGTGGGAAGGGATGTGTCAGAAGAAGTTTTTGGATAAGCATCCAGAATCCAGGAGTCTCTCCAACCTTGTTCTCTAGTTAGCATTCTAACTTCTGCTGGGTGTTCCCAACTCCAATGGCACTCTGGTATGAAACAGGTCAAGTTTCAGGGAAGATGTAATAAATTTCAAGTCCCTCGGGGGGTAAGTTGTTTTTGAGTCAGAAGTGAGGAGAAATGAGGAAGGTAATATACATACACTGAAAATGCTAAGGCCCTTCTCCAGGAGGATTTAAGACTCGTTTTCAGAAATATGCTGAAAATATAATTAGCTTGGTGGTTTTTAAGCTACATCCCAAAGGAAATATTAATTTGATTTCTTTAGGTTGCAAGAAACAGAAAAAAATCATTTCTAGTTTAAAAAAAAAGGACTTCACTGGAAAGATGTTAGGGAAGCTCACAAAATTAAAGGAAGGGTTGAACAGCTGAGAGTTTGAAAGGGAAGGTCCTAATATAGCACTGGGGTCTAAGAAGCAGAAATTAATGCCCTTTCTATCTTCTCCTGTTGCCATGACCTCAACACAGCTGCAGTGATTGTCAGTCCCTGGGTCTCACCATTAGGCATGGGAGATAGCCTCTGGCTGATCCAGCTGGGGCAAGATTGAGCCGTTGCCTGAATCCTTCAGTGATGACCCAGGGCATGGGTCACAGGGTATGATCATGACCAACAGACATCTGAACTGAGTATCAGGGTCAGAACTAGAAATACTGGCATCCTGTTGAGCTAGACAGCTGATAGAAAGCTGCACAAAGGAGAAGTTTTCTTTGTAGCCTGTTCTTGCTAGTAAAAATGTGAGGCACTATCAGGGAGCAGCAGCCAGCCCTGTTCTCTCAATTGGTAGCTAGTCCTCATTTGGGAATCTTCAATTTGTGACTAGTAGGACTTCCATTTGCATCAGATAAAGCCTGACAATAATGAACATCTTCCTGATAACTCTTGTCACTCCTTTCCAAGGAGCTGAAAATGGTAATTAATGCAAAAGCTGTGTTTATTGGTTCGTGAAATTGAGTGTATACAGTCCTTTGATACTGTGTCTTCTTGATAGTGAAAGTTTGGGAGGGGGCGGGAAACATACTGCACATTAAAGATTCAATGTATTTGACAAGATATTACAACAAAGGCAACTTCATGTATATGAAAATCTTGGGCTTTTGTTTGCTTTGCCAAAGTAGAGACAACAGAACAAGAAGCAGGTGTTCTTCCCATTCCCCCTCCTCCCAGAGTTTCAACCCACTCCTGTGCTTACACAGGGTTGGAGTGACATTCTCTGTTTCACTCAAGGACACAACTCAGAGTTCTGTCCCTAAACCACCTCTTACTTTTGAGTGGGAGCCCAGGGAGAGCAATTTTATCTGACAAATTCCCAAAGCCTTCAAGGAGACCTTGAGGCATGGAGGGGTAGAAAGACCCCTTCTGCAGCAGAAGAAAATAGGAAACTGTATTTAACTAATAAGGATTCTGGGACTGATAGCCTCATAGCTGGAAGCCCTGAGTATGCTCTGCATTTGGTTATTTCAAGTTGTGAGTTTCAGTTGTGGCCAAATCAAGATTGGGTGGGGTTTTGTGAACAAATATTAGCCATGATGGAACCAAAAGAAATATCGAAGGGAGTCTTGGAGGAATTTTACCCACAGGCACACCCACACCCATGAGGAAGAGGCAGTGTGGCCACAGAAACAGGGATTGGAATGATACATCTGGCCACAAGCCAAGGAATGCCACAGGCGATGGAAGAGTGTGGGCAAGAGTTGGAGACTTTGAACAGAAACAACAGGAAAGATGCTCAAAATGTGGGAACTTCCTGGATTGGAACATCTAGTGCTTTTGGACTCTAAACACTGAGTAATGATAAGGAAAAGAAGTTTGAATTGGGAATTTTTTTTTTTTTGGTAAAGCAGAAACTTTACTCTTGCAACAAGAAACTTATTAAGGACATCTCCTTTTTTAGGTGACTTCAAAGAAACCGCCATCAAGCAGAAAGAGAGACATAGTGGCAAGAAAGCCAGGAAATTAAGCAGTATTGAATATATGTCGCAGGTTCTTGGCACATGGAGCTGAATAGAAACAAGTGGATCAGAAACCCAGTAAGTTTTTGATGGAATTGTACCGTCAAAGTCATCACAACCCTGGACCAAAAAAAAAAAAAAAAAAAAAAAAAAGCTTGTGATTATAATTCAGCTTGAAGATGACCAAATTACACCAATAGGATATGGGCTACAGAAACTGTGTAGCTCCCAAAGAGGGAACACTTCCCAATGCCCAGTTTGGAGGTGACAGTGGAGTATAATATACAAAAAGAAACTTCCAGAAAACAGAACCAGGGGCTGTAGAGAGCTATGGACAAGAAAGTTCCTCAAAGAACAGAAGCAGATTCAAAGTGCAGAACTTCTTCCATGGCTAAGGCAGAGGATCTTTCTTATCTCTTCCTTGAAGAATTTCTTTTTTGCTGCAGAGTCTCCCATTCTTCCCTTTACACAAGGAAATTTTGATTGAACTATGGGTCACTGGACATGAGGGGGCATACCTGTCTCTGATGGTGAATGCCATATGCCACCAAGGGGAGCCTGGGCCTGGTCCAAGACACAGTGCCTGGATGGGACTTTGGGTTGACTAATTTGGGGAGGCAGTAAGTGTTTTTCATGTGTGGGGAGAGGGTGCACCAGAGGGTCAGGCTGTGCAGAGGTGACTTACTGCCCATGAATATTTATGGTTCACCTTCTATCATGCTGCTGGGAAATGGTGTCCTGTCAAGGGTCACTGTTACCAACCTCACTTGCTTCATGGTGAGGTCATATGATGAGTACTCACCAAGAATATGTGAAAGGAAGTCTTGTGTATAATTTATGGTTTAAGAATTTCTGCCTTCTCTACCTTCTCTTCCCCCTTCTGCTTGGATGTAGTGAACTCTGAGACCTCAAGGAATTGTAGGAGTGAGGGTCCATGAACACAAGGCGAAAGCATTCACTAATGAGGAACACCTGCATTGGGTTGCTACATGAGAGAGAGGAAACAACTTTTGTGTTAAGTTGTAGGATTTATTTATTGTAGTGTTTTGTGTCATATTAATGCACTCCTCATATATATGTACTACAAACACACACACACACACACCACATACTACTCACAGGTGCACACACACAAATAAATTATACACACTTTCTTATACTCCATTGGGATTCTGTCTGACTTCAATGCATGTATCTGCCAGCACATGTACCAGAAGGTCCCCAGATCCATGACCTCTGGGGACCACTGAGGGCATATTTACAGTTAAGAGACCAAGTTCTTGATTGGCAAGGACTTATGTTGCAGTTTCAAATGAACTCAAAATGCTTGGCTCTCTTGAGTCTTATCTCTATTAAAAGGGCAGGAAGCCTTTTGCTATACATGGAGATAAGTAGGTGAGGTGGTGGGAAATAGAAGTAGTTAGAACTGGAATGGACTTACAGATAATTACATAGATGGAGAATTGAGGTGATTTTCAGGAGATGACAATGCTGGTGGTAGAACCAGGTTTACGGCCAACACCTGCTAATTCTCTGTTCAGTGGTCTTTCTACCTGACTGGTTTTCTTCCCAATTTCAGAAGCCATGTAAATCACACATCAGGGACTAATCAGCAGCTCTAAAAAAAGGCTTATTCCTAGAGGAAATTAAAACTATTGACAACAATAAAGTTCAAGATTACTTGTAAGTTCCAATCATCCCGCTCTGCCTAGCTTCATGAATGATTAAATAGAAGGTGGTTATGTCCAAGAATCAGCACTCTTCACTCATTATGGGATTTAATATTTTCTAAAACAGTATTTTCCAATTTGCATCCTTAATATTTTACTTTTTAACCTCATTTTTCTAAAGTTCAAGTAAGTATTTATTTGAAATATGGCAGATGGCCTTGCCATGTTAACAAGGATTTGGGGACCATCAGCATGAGCTGTTTTAAATCCCAACTTCCTTCCAGATCTGCCTGTACTGCTGCCCTTTCTTATCTAACTTCAGAAGACTAGAACTTCTGCTTCCTGCCTAACATTGAACCTTTTACCCAACTCCTGGTGTCATTTCTGTCTAGTGCTTCCTCAAGTTTGCACCACCAACTATTCTCTCATTCTCTCTCTCAAATGTTTAAAGTCTCATCTTAGCCTAGATACATGCTTATGTCTCTTTAAAAACAATTCTCAAATTAAATCGTTCGACCTTGAGCCCTCTTGCAGCTAATAATTTATCTCCTTCCTTCTCTTGTGGCTATCATCAAAGTTCTTGAGTTTTCCATATTCACTCTCTCCACCCCATGTCTCCTTTACTTCGTACCTCACTGCAGTATGGATGTTCCTCTAAAAGTCACTAGTAATTTCCTAATTGCAAAGCATTGGAATCATTTTATTTCTACCTCCTTTGACTTCTCTGTAGTATTCAATATTGCTTATCACTCCCCTTTTCCCTTCGGTTCTCCTTCTACCTCTCTAACTGCACCTTCTCCAACTCCTTTAACAAAAACGTCCTATTTGCCTTGGGAAATCACTGGTCTAAGCCAGTGATTCAAATAGTGTCTTGCTCTTGAGATTATTGTGTGAGCGAAGTGATATAATTTATATAAAAAGTATGGCAATCGCTTGGAACAGAGCAAGTGCTTGGAAAAAAGGCATTCATTATTAATGAGTTCAGTTTTCGATTTGTCAATTTGAAATGCTTGTGACAGCTAGAAATAGGCAGCTAGAAATAAGGATCCGGATTTCAGGAGTGAGAGCTGGGTTTGTGGATCTGGATTTCTTAGTGCATGCATGGCAGCTAAAGATATGGGAGTCCATGAAATGGCCCAGGAAGTGCATATCCTTCAGGATAGGCTGAGGTAGCATCCCAAAGACTTAGTGACTTTCAGCAACAAAATATTAGGTTTTCACTCATGTTGGTATTTATGGTGGGTCTGTAGAGGAGTTCTGCTCATTGCTATCATTCAAGAACTCAGGCTTCCTGAAGAATTGCCAACTCAAATGTAGACAAGAGGGAAAAGAGCTCTAGAAAGTCTTACATAAGCAAGGAAGTGCTCTGGCCTGCAAGTGATCCAAATTTCTTTCTGCTTATACTTTATCGGGTAAAACTTGTCACGAGGTGCACTATCCATAAATATGGGCAAGAAGTGCAATTCTGCCACAGACCAGGGAGGTGGAGAGCCAGAAATATTGGATGAGTAGCACCAATCACTACCAGAGTCTGCCTAGAGTGAAAAGAAGAGAGAATATTTAGGAGAATGTACTGTATTGCCTTTTATTACCTTCTACTTTTTCCTTCCCCACCCTAGTGCCTACGTTGTTTTTCAAATCTCACTTTTCCATATACTCAAATCTGATCCCTCTACATATCTGTGACCCTTTAATCTTGTTTACCCTTTCCTTCTAATTTGAATATAAAATTCTATCAATTCAATTAGCAACATATTTGCTGAATCCATTCCCTCCTCTCTCTCAGCTCTGGGACTATTACTAGAGCCTCCAAACTGCTTTCAGTCAGAATGACCTTCTAAAATACAAATTTTGTCATCCCACATGGCTTTCAAAATAGATTTTTTTCCAATAAAATAATTCTCAGGATAGGATAAAGATGGAGTGATGGTGATTATGTACTAGAGTTTTTATTTATTAAAATACAAACTGGGAGTAGAAAAACCATAGAAAACAGACAAAGTATAAAGGAACAAATTTACATGTCTCCCTGTGGCATTTGATATGATCAACTATGCCTTTTGAAACTACTCATGTGGATTTAGCACTCCTTCTAGTTTTCCTCTCACTGCTTATCTGCCCTTCACCAGCTATATCCTCCTCTGCAGGAGGCTTAAATATTGCTAATCCTTGGGACTCTATTTTGGTTCAAGTCTCCTGTTCCCGTAGTCTGTATCTTCTCTCTAGTGATCTCATCCAGATCTTATCATTGGTTCCCCCCGACACACCCAGCACCAAACTTTTTCTTAATGTTCTTTTAAAATGTAAAGCATAGTGTGTTCAAAATTTAACTGATTTCTTTCCCCCATAAGGATTCATCTGCCCAATTCTTTACAAGTTGCACAAGCCAGACATATGAGAACCATCCTAAGTTTCCTGTCTTCTCTCCTCTGTCTACGCAATTAGAACAAACACTGTTGTTTCTAGGCTAACTGCCTGTAGCCTTCTTACCCTCTTCTCCATTCCCATTGCCACTGTCTTGATTCAGGCACTCATCATTACTTCCCTGGGGAATTGCAACAAAGATTCTTCATGCATCTCCCTCTATCCCCTTACCTTTCCCCTAACCCTCAAACCACCTGTCTCTACTGCAGAAATACAATGATTCTTCTAAAACCCAAAACAGATCGTGATACTCCTCTTTTATTTCTTCAACACCTCTCTACCAACTTCAGGATAAAATCTGAGGTCCTCAGCATGGCACAGAAGGTTTCCATACCTGGTTCTTGCTTGCTTCTTAGTTTTGCTTGCAGTCTAACTCAGTGGCTTGAGTTAATCAAAGTACAAAGTTTATCCTTCAAATTCATCAGAAGCACCTTGATATTTAGAGATGTTCATTTTTAGTCTTTTAAGACACCAACTGTTTACTTCCCTGTAAAGATCATGCATAGTCCCTTCTGCCTGCCATGCTCTTCTCTTACCTTTCCTCTCTCCACACACTCACCTGTCTCATGAAATCAAGTATATTCTACTCATCATTTAAGATGCCACTCTGGAGTGAATTATTTCTAAAAGTTTTCGTGCCACTTCTGAATCCTCCCTTTCTGTTCTAGGTCCATCCTCCATTTTCTATAACATCCTGCATTGTCCTTTAACTTGACAATTGGTTATTAAACTGTAGGGGAATTTTGTATTAACCATGAGTTGCTTAAGGGAAAACACTTTATTTTTATCCCTAGCACCTAGAATAATACCTGGCACAAACAGGGCATTCAGAAACACCTTTGACATAAATGACCATGCTCAGTGCTCCTGTGGAACTTTGTACAAGAATTTTTTCACTGCCTGGTAATTATTTCATTTATATATCTTTCTCTACTAGATTATGAAATATCTCCAATATTTATGCAATTCTAGATACAAAGTAAGTACTATAGAAATTTTACCTGATGTTTTCTAGTTTGAACATTCTTTTATATTTCAAAATACTGTTCGATGTAAGGTTTTATTTCAGAATTTAATATAAAGCAGGGTATATTATCTGTTATTATTTTAATGGCGACTGTAAGATACAGAAATGGGGAAAACCTGATGTTAATTTCATATAGACTTTTTTCCACTTCTCTAGTTATTTTAATTCTCTTAGGTTTTCAAGATTATTTCCAACAAACATAAGACATTGTACCAGTGTCTTCCTAAGAGAACTGGAAGGAATGAGAGAAAAGTAAGAACAGAAGAAGGGGAAAAAAATGAGCAAAGGAGAAAGGAAGGGAAGGGTGGAGAAGGAAAAGACAGAGATAGGAAAGTTTACTTATCCACAGTTCTGATATTTATTTTAAAATAATAAAAAAATTAAAAAGGATTAATGAGTCAAGTTCTATTTCATGAAACAGATTTAAATTATCTTTACATATATTTAAAACCACATTTAAATATTTCTACATTTTAAAAGAGTTCATTAACAGGTGCACTAGATATAATATCATGTTTAACTTGTGGATTTAACACTTATTAGAAGAAATGAATATGTTTGTTCCCTCTATTGCTTAATATCACCTTTTGTTATATACCACAGTGAAAAGACACTGTTGTAATGTTGGTGTGGAAGAAACATTAGCATTTCCAGCACATCTTAAATGATTGGCAATATTTGAGAAGAATAAATAAATTCTGATGTGTTTTTTCCTTATCTGTCCCATTTTTTGTATTTTAACAAACTCTTTAAATTTACTGGTTACATCTATCCCATCAGTTCTGAATTATTTTCTTGGGGTGAATGATTAAGGGGAAAAAATCTCTGCTAGGGGAAAGGTTCTCAGTAACTTGAGTTAATCAAAGTACAAATAAAAGAAGATTAAATTCAATGAGGCAGCTACATTTCTAACTATGTTTTCCATCTCTTCAATCAAGACAAGGGTCTTGTTTTTAAGAGGCTTATAATCTAATTAGGGAGACAGAGCATATACATAAAAACATGAATAGCACTATGGGGAATCCAAATGAGTAGTCCAGACAGTAAATGTTTCCAATTTCAGAATCCGGAGGAGTGCCTGAAAGCTGGGGTGGTTGGACTTGAATTGATCTTCATAGAAATGAGGGGATCTTCAGCAAGGGGTAGGAAGAAGTGGGGAGTAACTGTTAATGCATACAGAGCTTATTTGGGGGGTAATGAAAATGTTCTAAAATTGTGTTGACAGATTCACATCCCTGTGAATATACAAAAAATCATTGAATTATATATTTCTAATGAGTGAATTGTATAATACTGAATTATATCTCAATAAAACTGCTATCTTAAAAAACATCAGCTATAGTCTTGGTACCAGTTACAGAAATGAGGATTTCAGTAGCTCTGGATATTCTATCACCCCCCCACCCCATTTCCCTTTCTCTGCTTTTTTGTAAAGGGAGGCTAGGGTGATTAACTTCACAATTTAGTTTATAAGTCTCTAGACAGACAGTAAGAGGCCATATCAGAAATAGATGTGGATGACTGCATATCACCTGGAGTTCCTGAATTTTTGAGACAATATAATGACTGATGGACTTATGTCTCCTTTCTTTGAGAAGAGCATGAGAATGACTGTCTACCAAGAATAGTTGCAACACATTAGGTAGAAGCTTGATAGTACTATATGACATTAGAATATGATGGAAGTCAAGAATGGGTGCCGAGTGGTCCATCTTTGGCCTGTTTTGCTCTCAGATCCATTCTTCTCTCTCTTCTGACTCAGCTCTGTGTAATCCACCCTGTGGCTGTATTGGGAGGAGTGACTTCTGAGGACTGCATTTTCCAGGTTGTATATATAGCTACTGGCTTCTGGATTGGTTTGACCAGTAGGAGGTACTAGCAGGTTGAAGAGCAAGAAGAAATGAGAATCAAGGGTATTTCTTACTCTGTCTTCCTGCCTTGAACAGGATCTCTGGCAACAGCTCCATCTTCTCTGTTCCTGAAGCTTCTGCCTTGGCTGCAGCTTTCCTCCAGTGACCTTAAATTTGAGCTTTCTATCAAAACTTCCTCTCTTCATTCTTCTAGCTAAGGCTAGGTAGTGTTAATCCATGTGTTGCCTCACCATCTCTTGTTTGGCTTCTCAGACATTCCATCACCTGCATAACCAATTTCCTGTCCTAAGTTCCCTCTGTTTAAAGCATTTTGAGTGCTTTCTGGTTTTCTGTTTGGAACCTGAAACTATGAACTTAATAAATGTTTGTTGAATGAAGACTCCTAATAAATGGGGAACTGGAAAATTCTGGGGCTGCTACAAAGAAAAGGATGCAAGAGGTGGAGACATTTGGGTGGAGATAATGAGTTTGATTTTAGACATTTAAAATTTAGGAAAATAAGATGGTAATGAATCATTTGGTCAAAGTAGGGAAGAGCATTGGAACTAGAAACAGAAAACTTGAGATCTGTATTCATAGAAATAAATCCCGAAGTAGAAGCAATAACAATACAAAAAAATAAACATGTAGAAGATGAAGACCAATAAAAGATCATGGAGGAAAACTTGAGGACCCACAGAGACAGACTAGAGAGAACAAATAAAGGATTAGAAAGATTAGTCATAATGGTAGGGAAGAGATCTGCTTAGCATTGGGGGCAATATCATGGAAACCAGGTAAAATAGAGAAAAAAGGAAAAAATAGTTAAATGCTAAGTAATACATGTAGTCATGAAAAGAATGACTGAAAAAGATTACTGAATTTGGTGATTAGGAGGTTATTGATGATCTTGAAAGTGTGGCTTTATTAGTAGTATGATGGCTCATCACCCATTGCCAAATGGTTAAGTAGATGAAGAAAAATTGAAGTTAAAAGTATGCAGAGATAATGTGATTATAGAAATTCAGAAATGAAAGACAAACAGCTAGACAGGGTAAGATATGCAGCTTTTTGTTTTGTTTTGGGAAAAGTAAAATCTAAAAATATTTGTAGACAAAGGGAAAAATACCAATGGTTATTTCATGAATGGAAAAGAAACTACAGAGGATAAATGATGGAATAAAATGCTGGAGAAAAGAGCAAAAAGTTGGTTCAGGACACAGGCAAATAAACACATTGGGGAAAATGTAAAATGCTTATTTGGAGATAGAAAGTCACAGCTACTTACAGATAGAGTGAAGCTATGGGAAGTTAAGGAGCTTGTGGTAGATAGCCTGGTGAGTGTGAGGGGTCACAAAGAATGATGAGCTGTTTGGGGACAGTGTGTGAAGATAGAGAGCAGGAGATCATAAGGGATGTCAGCAGAGAAAGTAGTTGGTGGGTCAGGTTAAGGAAATGCTGGTGAATAAGGGTAGGTTTGAGGAGAAGTAGGGTGCATAGGAGAGTCAATAGTATTTGATTACCCAATGAATGAGGCTACCTAGAAAGTGCTCAGTGAAGGCTACAGTAAGTTTATTGCCACCAATAAAAAATGCTTCTGTGAGTGGAGGTGGGTAAAAGATGATGAGCTTGATAGATGGCGTCTTTAGTTTGAATTGAATAGTATGCAGTCAGAGATTTTGGACTCATTCTCAGAGAAGCAGATGCAAATTTGAAGTCAATAAGAAAGAGTTGATAGTGAAGCCAAAAAGTTAATAAGAGCTCTGAGGTACACAGTGTAGAACAAGAAAGTTAGACTGCCAAGGACTGAATGCATCACCACATCTGGGGATAAGAAAGGAAATGGAGCCAGAGAATATGCAGATATGAAAAATTAAGAATCTTTCTCAAGTGGAAAGCAGCAGTGCTTCTAAGTTAAATTCCCCTAACTCAAATGTTTCACAAGTAGAGCTACTGGTTCTGTCCATATCCTGCATATTTGCATCCCTAATAGACATCTTGCAGAGCATTTTGAATGGCCTTAATGTTTTTCCACATTTAAGAAGATGAGCCCATTCACAGAGAAGTACACTAAATGAAAGAGAAATTTCTGCAAATAGGCACATTCATGGGTTACAAAGCACACTGAAAATTCCTGGAGATGTATATGTAAAAGCTGAATCTATGTGTGTGGATGGTGGAGAGTGAGAACATGAACTTGTCAATCAAGCCATCGAATTCTTTCTTGAAAATTAGAAAGATGACTTTCTTGTTCCAAGTCCTTTGAAATAGATTCCTGTACTGCCATGTTCTCTCAGGAATTTATTGTGGCCAAAGACCACAATATGGTGATTTTGTCTTTTGCTAGACATTGGACACATTTGTGGGACACAATATTATTTTATTTATCTAGGGTGAGCTGCTTACAACATAAAAAGCTCTAAAAAGTTCCTCAGAGTTAACACAATTTTGAAGCTGTGGGTGGCATCCTGGTAATAGTCATCTCTCATCCCCAGTGGAGTCAAGCCAAATTGCTTAGATTGGGGACCAATAAGGCACGCAGAGGCAGAAGTAGGGGTTATATCAATACTTGGCAGAATACGACCAACTTAAATTTACTTTGGGATACTTTTTTGTAGTTGTTAAAAGGAGCTTATACATTAAAAAGAAGTCAGACTTTCTGCTTTGAGGGAAAATTCCTGATCATCTAAATATTTCTGTGATGGCCATCTAGCAATTCCTTTAAACTTATAAGTTATTTCTTGGTTTCAGAATGAAATCTTACCCCCATAAGATGATTCTAACTACTTGATAGGATTCAGATCTTCTCTCTCTTCTCCATTTCACTGCCATGTGCAGCTCAAACAGCTGTCATCTCTGGCCTGATTATGATACTTATTTCTTAACCCTCTCCTTACCTTTCATCTTGTTCATGCAAATTTGTTTTCTCATATTGCTACCAGCATAGACTTTTCAGAGCATAAATTGTTAATGTTATTCCTTCATTTATTCATGAACATTGATTGAACACTAACTATTTTTCAGACACTATATTTGATGCCCGAAAAAAAAATAGTGATTAAAAGAGTCCAATGGGGGGCGCCTGGGTGGCGCAGTCGGTTAAGCGTCCGACTTCAGCCAGGTCACGATCTCGCGGTCCAGGAGTTCGAGCCCCGCGTCAGGCTCTGGGCTGATGGCTCAGAGCCTGGAGCCTGTTTCCGATTCTGTGTCTCCCTCTCTCTCTGCCCCTCCCCCGTTCATGCTCTGTCTCTCTCTGTCCCAAAAATAAATAAACTTTGAAAAAAAAAAAATTTTTATAAGAGTCCAATGGGAAAGACATACAATTTAGTATTCACACTGAAAAAACATATGGATATGTAACAACAACAACAAAAACCTGACCTACAAAGAGGTGTCAGGAAAGTGCAGAGTGATAATGGAAGACGGGTGAGAAGCAATGAGGGGGAAAGAGAGGTTAATCCAGACAGAGGGAACATCATGTACAAAAAGGAGTGGCGGGGTGGGGGGCATGATATGTTTGAATTGTTGAGAGAAGACCAGAGAGCAAGATGATAAGAGTTAGGACAGATAGCAAAGGCCAAATATGCAGGTTCTTATGAGCCCTTTTAAGGTCTTTGGTTTTCATCACAAGATCATTGCAAAATAATAGCTTTTAAACATGGTCAAGATGGGATTAGATTTACATTTTAAACAGATCTGGCTTTAATGTGAGTATCAGATGGGAGGAGAATCAGGGCATTTGGGGAGTCTGGACAGTTCTTTACCACCATAGTCCAGATGAGAGATAATGGTAACTTGGACCAGTGAGAGAGGAGATAATTTATGGATTAGAGAGACATTTTAGTAGTGATCTGGGACAAGATGAATATGGGGAAGAAGACAATTTAATATCAAGGATGCCGCTTATGTTTCTAGCTTATGAAATAGCAAAGATGATGGTGACATTCACTGGAAAAGGAACACCAAATGAGAGCTAGTTTTGGAGGGCAAGTAGATGTAATGAGTTTGGATACACTGAGTTTAAAGTGACTTTGAGATTTTAAAGTTTAAGTGTTTAATGACTTCCCATTGTCCAAAGAGTTAAATTAAATCTCTTTAAAATGGATATATAAAATCTTTGTGACCTTATCCCAGGCTTATCTTCTCTCACACTCACATATGTTCCATATATCAACCATTGTGAATTAATGGAAATTTCCTGAATGCCCCAAAGTATTTCACAGCTTGATAGCTTGGCAAATACTGTTATTTTTACTGGACATATCCTTTTCCCCTACTCCCTTCTAGAATGTCAAGTTAATACTCCCTCTTCAAGACTCAGCTTAAACATCATCTCTTCTGGAAAGAGTTTTGTATTTTGTTTTTAGTTTGTCCCTAACCTTACATATGTGTGTGTATGTCTGTGTATATGTGTGTGTCTATATGTACACACGTACAGACAATGCATGTGTATAAATGTGTATTGTGCATGTATATGATTGTTCATGATTATAAATTTATTAATGCTACCCACTAGATTGTGAACTCCTTGATGTCAGGAACTATAGTTTGCTCATTTTCATAGACACATTTCTGTGTAAACTACAGTAGTCAACAAATGAATTCAATGATGAAATAAATGAAAAAATAAATTTTGAATTATTTTCCTTCTTGCCAGGAAAATATATATTTTTTTAAGTAGACTATTTTTGGTTAACATAACCAGAAACTACTGACAAGACTGAAAAACCAGAACTCCTTTCTTCTTTCTTTCATTGAGCAATTACTTATCGATTATCTACTTAGTAGCTCATCAGTAAAAAGACACATTGGAAACCAAAGTTAATACAAGATTTCAGTCATCAAATGCCTCTTTCATGAAGGACATAGTACAAGGGTGGGGATACAATGACAAATTGCCAGCCCTTGAGGATCCTGATCTGATAAAGGAGATTGGACAAAGAGTCTGACCTCGAGGTGGGCCTGGCTGTGAGTAGAGATGGATGAGTAGCTCTATTTACATTTGGGCTACTCTGGAGTGGGTGAGGTGTGCACCAGGGATGGTAAAGAATGAGTCTGCAAAGCAAGAATTTCTGCTGAGACTTTGGAAGGTCTAAGTGACAAATTTAGTACAGCTGTACAAAACTTTAAACACCAGGGAAGAATCTGGATTGGAGCTGATAATGAAGACCTTTTACAGTTTTGAGCAGGAGACATATTGAGGACACCTATTTTGACCCCACATAATCACTAAGCAACTGATAATGCATTGTAATTATTACCATAATTTTGAGGGTAAAGAATCATTATCCCTGTTTTATAGACAAGATTAAGAAGCTTGCAGGCAATGCAACTATACAGTGACTAAGTCAGGATTTGAACTCCTAGAACTCCTTTCCTTATGAAAGGTTTATATTAATAATATTAAACCAAAGAATACATCAATCTCCATTTCCTTGCCTGATAAAAAGTAAAACTCTAATTAAAAAGCCATAACGTCTTTCCTAAGATTCCTAGAATATCATTTTAACATGACCATAAGCTAAAAGTCAAAACCAATGTGAAAAAGCTGAAATTTTAAAATGTTTTTTTTCCCTCTGATTATAAAAATTATATAGAACCACTAGGGAGAATATAGAAGAACACAAAAAATACAGAATGTAAATATGATCTCACCACCAAAAGAAAGCCACTTTTCTTATTTTATTTGTTAATCTTTCCTGTCCTTTTTATGTGTAATCATCTACATTCTACCAGCTTTTCTAATGGAAAAAAGTGTTTAAATGTCCAGAAGGCCAGATTTCCAAGCCATCTTCCAATGCATGATCAGAGTGATTATGTGTTCAAAAATATATGAAAGTTTTCTAGTTCTATCCAGGGCCTGCACCTCCTGCGTCCTCTCCTTAAAAGGTTAGAGGACTAGTCAGAGCCAGGTTCACCTTCTTTCTCTTTCTCCCTTTGTAGAAATAAATGAACTTGGCAGCTTTTTTTTTTTTCAACGTTTATTTATTTTTTTTGGGACAGAGAGAGACAGAGCATGAACGGGGGAGGGGCAGAGAGAGAGGGAGACACAGAATCGGAAACAGGCTCCAAGCTCTGAGCCATCAGCCCAGAGCCTGACGCGGGGCTCGAACTCACGGACGGCGAGATCGTGACCTGGCTGAAGTCGGACGCTTAACCAACTGCGCCACCCAGGTGCCCCGTACTTGGCAGCTTTAAGAGTTAGGTTTGGGGGAGTTAGTAAAAGATCACATTTTATCCTCAAGGGCTGAGCTTTGTGCTCAACACGGTTTTTAAACAGGCAGCCTTGCCATGGGGGGTATTATTCAACTACTGGAAGTTATTATCTCAACTGCTAGAATGGATGAGTCATACTCTGAGTCACATTTAGTTTCTTGTAGACACCTCTCTAAAGAATTATGTGAGAAGGACAGATGATTTTAAGGAAGAACTCAGGCATTTCTAGCTTCCCAGGATGTGAGTGAATTTGCACCTCCACATCTGAGTTCTAACACCATGCATCTGATCACATTAAGGGGTAAAGTGATGGCAAAAGTGTAAATAGACCACAAGTTTGTCCAGCTAGGTGGAATACCACAATACAGTCTGACAGATTATAAAACACACACACACACACATCACATATATAAATTATGCATAAATATGTACATACATGCAGGCACACACTTAGATCATCAAAAAAGTTCCAGATCTAGGATATTTGTCAGAATTATTTCCGTTTATTTTATGGCAATTTTGAAAATGCCAAATACACTCGCTTTACCTTTGTTTGATTCTACAAAACGACAGCATTTTTAATCAGTTGGTATAGTTTACTTCTAATATGGCAGAGTGGCTTATTAATTATTAGACATCTTTTCCCCTAAGTGTTCATTCATTCTCTTATTACTCACTTGGTTACTTGGCTGAGGAGAAATGTCACAATAATTGGCTGTGGATTTCTCAGCTTCATTTTTAAGGCAATATGAACACTGTCAATGTTTCCCTCTCCTTGTCTGTGTGTGTGTCTCATCCTGCCATCTGCTCATGCCTAGGTATAGTAGTTTGCATACACTTTATTCATGGCCCCAAATCCCTGTTTGCTCTCCTATCCTGTGAATTACAGTGAATTGTGTTGAAATCTAGAGAGAAGGCCACATGACAAAATACTGAATGTATCAAGCCTCCTCAGCCTCTCCTCCTCATAGCCCAGTCGGGGCCATCTTTATATACATTGCTTATTAAGAGACTATTAAAAACTGAGAACAAACTGAGGGTTGATGGGGGGTGGGAGGGAGAGGAGGGTGGGTGACGGGTATTGAGGAGGGCACCTTTTGGGATGAGCACTGGGTGTTGTATGGAAACCAATTTGACAATAAACTTCATATATTGAAAAAAAAATACCTTGCTTATTTGCCTCATTTTCCCAAAGCCTTCATTCAGAAGGCTGTTGAAGACTTTGAGGGGACAGCTGTATTACAAAATGCCATTCTAGAGGGATGTCAGTCTGTTCAAAGGAGCCAAAAAGACTTTTTCAGGTTTCTTTTATCTAGAGGATCTGAGAGGGCTACGCTCTATGAAGTGTGGGTCAAGCAAATGAGTCTTTAAAAAATGTCTTGTTGGAGAGTTGAGCAGCATAGTCTGACCATGGCTCAGAAGCGTGCATTCTGACAGGGAGCCATTGTACAAAAAAGAGACTAGTGGTCCATTTGTAATTTTCTTAGGTTAAATTGTCTGCTATCATTATTACATTTCCTCCTTTATTGTCCTTTGTCTTTGTCTTAATTCCCTCAAAATAGTAATTTAAAAATCAGCCAGAGTTACGTTATTTTTACAGTCATCCATCTTTTCACTCTGAAATATAGGTGACTTTTATCTTTGGTCCTTCTTTGAAAAATTGTATATTCTTATTTATAGAGGACCCAGCTCATAAATGTAACTATAATCCTACACTACACATTGTTGATGTACATTAATCACCTTAAATAGTTTTCTAATTAAAGAAAAGAATATACTCATAGGCTTTACCAACTCAGATTTTAAGAATATTGTTAGATATTGAATAATTTAATAATCATGTTTTATCTATTTTAACTATGTGTCCCACATCAATGACACATAAAAGTTTCATAGTTAAAAAATGAAGTAAAGCAAATATGCTGGATGCAAAGATTACATCAACCAAATGGAAGATATTTATAGTAGATGCTATAGTGTTTTTCCTAGATTTTCTCTTGAAGACCAAGACTTTTATTTGTAAAAATAAATTATTTTAATTATCTAACAAATGATGATTTTTAAACATCTATTATATAGTAGGATAGTGGATAAGACAGATATGGATAAGACAGGGATATCTTTACACTCTTTTAACACAGATTCTATCAAGGTAGATGGATATGGGATGAGTAATACACTTGATGACTTATTTGACAAGAAGCACAAGATAATGTAGGAAACTTATATTAAAGGTAATAACCTACTTTTTACTTCCAGGATTGCAGTATAACAAGATGATAATTTCTTGAATTTGGAAGTTTCTTTCATTGGTGAAAGTCCCTTGCAAAAGACAAAAATACAGTTTTGTGATTTCAGTGTAGAAAATAAAAATAGCACCCCACTCGGGCTCATCTGGCTTTAGTTGTTTTGCTCTAAGTCTTTGCTCCTAGCTTTCTGATGGTGGGCTCCATTGCATTCTTCAAGAATAGTCCACCTTTATCTGACTATATGTTTTTTCTATATCCTGCTTATTTTCATCATAGCACTTGATAATATTAGTAACCATTTCATATTTTTTATTGCCTGTTTTTTATTCCCAAATGACAGGACCCATATATTCTTTATTTACCTATGTATTATCCAGCAACTATTATTATGTGGACATATACTTTGCTCTCAATAAAAATTTGACAAATGAGTGGGTATGCAAAACTCATAAGACAATGAGACAAAGTTGAGTTTCTAGTTGTTCTAGAGAATATAAATGATGTTCTTATCCACTTGACTATAGTTTATTAAATTATAAGCAATGAAGTTTCAAGATATTTTATTATTTTTGGTTTAAAAAGTGCCATTGCTGCATAAGTTTGGTAATCATTGACAAATAAACTTACTCTGATTCCCTTACTGCTGGATTTCTCAGAACACATGTGTATTTAACATGTAATCTCTAGTAATGTATATACACACACACTCTCCAAGGGGTATAGTTAGGAAAATGTTTGCTTACTCTGTCAGCAGGTGGGACATATTAAGTGACAGATCACCAATTCTGCAGTCTTGTTCGGCAATTCGCAAGAGTTAGCTGAACTAACTGAGTCTGACTCAAAAATGGCCTCAGGAAAGCACTGGGACATGAACTGATCAAATGGGTTGTGCTTCCAGCCTTTTGGACTTCAAAGACCTCTGCACCCTGTGAAGGAATTGAAAAATGATCAATCAACTTCCTGCCCTCTTCTTGCTGAGCTGTTGCCTATGTTCTTCAAGGCTCATCCTGCTGAGACCTTCTCTCCTGAAAAATCCTTATACCACCCTTGCTACTTTTTTCTTGAAAGTAGTTTGGTGGTATTACCCCTGACACCCAGCAATCCTATATCAATACACTGCATAGCAAGAAACATTTTAAGATCAAGAGAAGCTGTCTATCATCTGGTCAATTCATGCTCAGAGCCCTTGTCCCTGTCCAGTTGGGTATTCTTACTTTCCAGGTCAAAATATGATATCTTCTGAAGTGACAGGGGTACAGACCTGTGGTGAGGGTTCATCTGGCCTTCCCCTTCTGCAAATGGTCCAATAGGCAACTCCTAAAGAAGAGGGAAGGGGGTTCCTTTGTGTTTTTGCTCAATGTGGCCACCATCTGGTAATTCTCCTGGTGATACAAATCTCCTGGGGTTACCTTGTAGGTCCTACATCTTCTCAGACCTGTGCTCATTTGGAAGAGGGAAGTTAGTGAGTGGCAGAGAGCCTTCCAGACACTAGCCACTTCCATTCAGCCTGTGCAATGCCATTCTCATCTGCCAAGACCTGAGGATGGTATCCTCACCCACCTTTTCAGAGTGACCTGGATTCTTGTATTACTTATAACTAAAATTCAATTTGACTGTAGCAGCATGCTTCAAAATCTCTATTTGCTCCTATCTTGAATCTAGCCTATCCAGTTGTATTCCAGCCCTACACTGTGGAAATGAATTTGCCAAGCATGACGGAGAAGTGTCACCTATCACAAGAGGGATGTTATGGGTCACTGCTTCCCCCTTTCTTGAAAGTGTCCCTTAGCTGCTAGGAATTGCTAGTGATGCAACCTACCTCGAAGACGTTAACATTCTCTTGAGAGCAGCCATTTTTGTTTAGAGCGGGCAATATTTGAGCTGTAAAGCAGAGACCATTGCGTCACTCTGACTTGAAGTAAACTATTTCTCTATCTTTAAATTGAACACACAACTATCGGAGACATGAATAATAAAGTGTTCAAAATGTTTTAGCACCATAAAGAGTTGGGATATTTTCTTCTTACAACAAAGTTTTTGTGCGAATGTAATAAAATATGTAATATGCCTTGCACATCGCGTGGCACATATTAGATAGTCACATTTAATTCTTTTTTTTCTTCCATATATATATCTAATGTAAGGAAAAGGAAATTACATGTTTATGCTTGATTTCAGCATCCAATTTTTCTCTACCAGAACCCTAATGCTCCTGGGCCAGAATTCTGACCATTTCAAGGCATATATTGAATTCTTCTGCAGGCTATACTGATAATGGGGAGGAAGTTGGGGGTATCTCTCCTGAACCATATTTTTACATCAATGAACAAAACTGGAAGAGCCAACTGCACAGACTGAGTATTCATTTCTCTATATCACATTGACATGCAGCAGAGTTAATACCTTCAAGCATTCCCAGCCCTTCCATTTCGGTGGCCCATAATCTCTTCTTTCTGTGAGGCAGGCAAATAGTATTTTTGATCCTGATTACCTGGATTAATATTGAAAACCTCTTCAGGTTGGTGTCCTAGAGAAATTGGAAAAGTTCCCTTTCTATTTGAAATGACTTAAACTGGGAGGCTGGAACAAAGGACTCATCTCTCCGATAATCATCTCACCTTCTTGTCACTCGGAGTCCAATTAAATAAACGACTCCCTGATCTTTTGTCAATTGTCAGCAGATCTGGCTTTCACTTTTAATCAGCCTGTGTATCATCGTGGACTTTCAATTCTCTTCTCACCCTTTCTTTTGTCCATAAATATGATGAGAGCAGGAATGGAAAAGAGTTAGGTTTAAGAATAAGATAAATATGCAGATTTCTCGAAACATTCTTCATATTCTTTCTAAGCCACCTTTTTCTCTTTCCTCTGCAAAAATAATTAGGCCACTGGTTTTCACTTGTCAGGATCACTGACTGACTTCTGAATGCTGCAACAGCCTTCCATTCAGAAAGATGTTTTTAGGGGTGCTTTTCCCCCCTAATTTTCATTGCTATTTCTATCTTTAAAGCACATAGCTTCCATTTAAACAACAAAAAACATGCTCTTTAGCTGGAAATTGGCTAGGGGAAAAATAGGTGCTTAAAAACAAGAATGTATTGTCTCTCTTTGAAACACTTTGGAGTCTGTCCTCCTCCTCAGTGGCTATGGTCCTGTAGTGAGTGTGTTTCTGTTCTACCCAGAATGGATGGGATCTTGTGCAGAGACTTCAGTCATGCCCTACAATGCACTCAGCAGCTCCATTGTTGGAGGAGAATCCGGAAGTTGCAGTCTTTTCTGGCAGCAGTACAGATGACCTGCCCAGTGCCTGGGATAATTTGACCTATACCATCTTTTCTTTACCTTCAACTCAGATGCAGATGTAAGCTTTCAATTAATGTGAGTCAGGACCAGAAGCAAAATGCCAAGGGAGAGTTAAAAATAGCTTGCAAGTCTTTTATTTTTAGCCATATGACCCACCATTAGTATTCTATTACTTTCCCCTTCCCCCCAAAATTTTGCTAGGCAAAATTTAACGAGACACTTTGATCGCATGGCTGAGTTTAAAGATAGAGAAGGAAAATCCCTATAAGAGGAAGGTGAAAATCAAGGAACTGAGCTGTCTCAGGGTGCATTTGCTGGATGTAGTGACCAGATTTTAGTTGCCCTTTGGGGTGGGAGACCAAGATTTGCACTCCAAAAGATGGGGAATCAATGAACATTTCCATGTAAAGCCAGTATCCTCACACTTAGTGAAAGGATGAGCTAAGAAAAAATATATATATACTTACCAGCAAAGATGGACTAAGAAAAACTACCTGTGTTGGCTTTGGTGATGGTGGAAGAAAAAAAAAGTCCTCTCTAAGAATTTGTAGCCCTGGGCCTGGCCTCATTTCATTCAGTGTTTGGAAAAGATAATGTTTACCTGTTGAGGACACTGGAGGTGACCATGCATAGTAGCATAGTCCCCAGGGAACATAGCTGAAGAAAATGCAAATCCTCTCAATAGGGCCATGCTCTCTACACAGGCCATGAGCAGGTGTCATTAGAAGTGACAAAAAGGAAATTGAGGTCTCCCAAGAACTTCAAATGGAAAACTAAGATTCATCTTACTTTCTTTAAAAGTGTAATACAAATAGTTCTAAAAAGAAAAGATGAAATAAATCTATGATCAATTAATAAGATATTAGAACAAAGCAGGAAGGTTTAGAAAAGAACCAAAATACAATTTCTGAAAATGAAGAAAAATAACTGCAATGAATCATTTCATAGATAAGTTAAAGAATAGATTAGATAAAGAGAGAATTTATGAACTAAAAGTTAGGCATAATGACATTAATCAGAATACAGAAAAAGAGGTAAAAATATAAACGTGAAAGGGACATTAAAAGATGGAGAGCAGAATGAGAAGCTGCCACATACATTTAAGTAGAACCCAGGAAAACAAAATTAAAAAAATTAAGGCAACATTCAAAGAGGTAACGAATGAGAATTTTCCAGAATTGAAAAGACAGGTGAATCCACAAAATACAGTTGACCTTTGAACAGTGCTTGGGTTAGGGGCGCTGACACCCTGTATGGTCAAAAATCCACATATCAAGGCACCGGGATGGCTCAGTCAGTTAAGCATCCAACTTCAGCTCAGGTCGTGATCTCATAGTTTGTGGGTTCTAGCCCCACGTCAGCTTCTGTGCTGACAGCTCAGAGCCTGGAGCCTGCTTCGGATTCTGGGTATCCCCCTCTCTCTCTGCCCCTCCCCTGCTCATGTTCTGTCTCTCTCTATCAGAAATAAAACATTAAAAAAAATTTTTTTTAAGAATCCACATATAACTCTTGACTCTACATCTTTACTACATTAGCCTTGTTGACTATGTTGTCAATTAACACATATTTTGCATGTTAAATGTATTACACACTGTATTCTTACAATAAAGTAAGGTAGAGAAAAGAAAATGTTGTTAAAACATCAAAGGGAAGAGAAAATACATTTTTAGCACTGTGCTGTACTGATAGAAAAGTCCACGTAAAAGTGGACCTGCCCAGATCAAATCCATTGTATTCAAGGGTCAACTGTAAAAATAGTCCTAAACAGGATACATTCCTTTTTAAGAAATCCCCACATAAACACATTGTAATGAAACTATACAACACCAAAGACCTTAAAAGCAGACAGAAAGAAAAGACAGATTACTTACAATGAAACCTGTTTTTAACTGACAGCGGATTTCTCAACAGTAAGAGAAAAGAGGGGAAAATGCTTAGAACATAAAAACAGAATAGAGAGCTCAAATAAACTGACTGAGATAAATCTAAGTAAGCCAGTATTTATAATAAAATTAGTAGGGGCGCCTGGGTGGCTAAGTCGGTTAAGCGGCCAACTTCAGCTCAGGTCACGATCTCGCGGTCCATGAGTTCGAGCCCCGCGTTGGGCTCTGGGCTGATGGCTCAGAGCCTGGAGCCTGCTTCCGATTCTGTGTCTCCCTCTCTCTCTGCCCCTCCCCCATTCATGCTCTGTCTCTCTCTGTCTCAAAAAGAAAATAAATAAATAAATAAAAGTTAAAAAAAAAATTTTTTTTTAAATTAGTAGACTAAAAATCTATCACAAGAATTTTCTTCACTGAGGAATTTTATGCAATTTTTTCCCCCAGTTAAACCATAAGAGTTGGCCTTTGCTATCAATAAGGTCATATTCATTAATTAAATATGAATAAATTCACTTCTCTATATCCAGCACATAGTAGGTATCAAATGCCTACTATATTCCAGGCACTATTTTATGTGCTGCAAATAGAGAAGTGAATGAACATGCCAAAATCTCTGTTGCCATAGATCCTACATTCTTTCAAAAAGTAATTTACTAAGTGGCTATAATGTGCAAAGTATTTTCTTAAAAGACATCTGCATGTTAAAAAAGAAAAAAGACAGAGGTTTTGAGCCAAGGATATTTTAACTTTCCTGTGAGAAAACAAAAATTAAAATGTACTTATTTTTATTTGTTAAGTTCCCATAAAAAAAAAACAACAACAAAACTCTGTAACCAATATATGCACTGTACTTTCACAAGAAGATCACAGTTCATAGCATTTTTGCTTCTGAATTAGTGATGTCTGAAAGTATTCTGCCAAAACATCCTGAGAGTTGAGGAAATATCAGATAATTAAAGTTAATTCAATAATTAAATCTATTAGGTAATCATATCTTACTGGATAAAGAAATGATGAGGAAATTAAGAAATTGAACCTCTAGAGTTTATTTCCAGTTGACTACAAAAGCATCTGAAAGCCCCTCAGCTGTAGGAACAGTGTCTGCTTTGTTGAGTGTTCTGTCCCCAGCACGTCACACAGTCCCTGGTATGAAGTAAGTACTCAATACATGTTGACTGAATACTATATTGTGAATGAATGACCATAGCAGGTCAACTAAACTAAATTGCACCATTCAAAGCCAGTCAGAAAAATGGAAATCAGAATTAATTGCATTTTCCTATCTACATTCTAGAGGACTGGAGAAAATAAATAAACTGGAATGTACAAAAATACTTATGACCCTTTAAATGAAACTCTATATGAATTGAACTGTGATGGTTATTAGAGTTTTAAATTTTATGATCTGCATTCGTTCCTCACCCAAATGTATTCAATAGCAGCATAAGTATAGAAAATGCAGTCTTACCATACTTGTCAGCTAGAATCACTCATTGGCAAATCTTCTGTGTGTCTGGGATTAAATGGATAATGCAGTGTGTATAATGTAAAAGAAAATTAAATACAATGGCTGTCTACCTCTGATAAAAAATATCCTTAACATTTGCTGATCTCTTCATTTTTTTGGTAAAAGGATGAGCTCCGGATTAGCATAAAACGAAGTAAGTTGAAGACGAATTTGTGCCAGAAAATCCAGTCTGCATTTTTCAGCCAGGGATGAATGGATGAATATCGTAATCCTGCTTGAAATCTAATTAATCTCAAAAAGAAAGCCCTCAAGGGACCAAAGAGCACATCTTTTAACTTTTTATGCATGATACCTGGCATGGTGGACACCATGTGTAGGTCTGGTCCATTCTCTGTGCTGCAGTGATGTGGTGAGTAAAAGCCCATTCAAAGATGTGAAGCAGTCACACCACAACATGGACTTTGAAGAGGCAAATATTGCTAGAGGGCAGGAATTCATCATTTCAAAATCTTCAGGTGAAGAATGTTCTCAATATGTACTAACGATCATTAGCAATTGGCTTCAGCATAAAATCTATTGGAAACAGACATCTTCAGACCATAAACTGATTTGGGTTAAAAAAAAAATGATGCTGGTGATCATTTGAATGCATGAAATCATTCGCACATGCCTAGACTGCAGGAAAAGAAGGAAGAAATGGATGGCAAAAGTAATCTCAACACAGGATGCCAAAGCAATTAGATAGCTCAAATCAAAACAAAGACTAAAAGCGGCCCTTGAGGCCAGTTACCTAGGGTATAACAAGTAGGGTAAAGCATACATATACTGTATAAGAAAGCTCTCAGTTACTAATTTTTTTTAAAGTGAGTTTATTATAAAGATTGTGGGGAGGGGCGCCTGGGTGGTGCAGTGGGTTAAGCGTCAGACTTCAGCCAGGTCACGATCTCGCGGTCCGTGAGTTCGAGCCCCGCGTCGGGCTCTGGGCTGATGGCTCAGAGCCTGGAGCCTGTTTCCGATTCTGTGTCTCCCTCTCTCTCTGCCCCTCCCCCGTTCATGCTCTGTCTCTCTCTGTTTCCCCCCCCCCCCCCAAAAAAAAAGTTGAAAAAAAAGATTGTGGGGAGACAGGAAACTGGAAGAAGTGCTAGGGAGTTACTGGTTTGGGGAGGGGTATCTGAATTCGCCTGGGATCCTCTGGGGACCGTTTCTGTGTTGGGGTATCATCATTGGCAAACCCTGAGAAATCACATCTGAGCGTTCCCAGAAGACCCAGAGTAATCAATGCACTGTTTTTAAATTCATCATGATGAAGATAGGGAATTTTCCTTTCCCCAAATAAATATAGCAAACAGAATCTACATACTTCTCACAACCTCTCATCACTGTCCTATTGTAATGACTGAAGACACATTAAGTTTTTAATTATTAGCAATCTGGCTAGCACTTCATAACAAAGTCTACTTGCTAATTGAGATGAAATGTGTTTTGTCATCAACAAATTGAAACAATATTGTCTCTGCATGCTGCAATATTTGTTTCTCTCTTTTCATAGCCTAATACGAAAATACCATTAGTTTAGCACCATTTGGTCATCAAACCCTCTCTGAGTTTCAGAGTAATTCCAAAGGAACCAGATATTCTGATACAATGCACTCAATATGTTGAGCTCCACTCATTAATTTTGGAAATTAAATGGTTATGCTTATTAATGTGACCTTTCACCACTCTCTAAGCTTTTAAAATGGAACTGAAAAAAAAATGGCATTACATGAATCCACATTGGGAAAATGTGGATAATGCCAGTGTTCTTTTTTGGTGGGGGAGGGATTCTTCAAGGGCAAACCAAATTGTTTCTGTTCTGTATGCATAGGTTGGGGAGAAGCAGCTTATCAAAAAGACAGGAAATAAAAGAGCAGGGTAACTATTATAGAACTTCAATTTAGAATTTTTGAATTCTTTGTGCTCAGCTTACTGCTCTTGATGGTGCATCTGAAAGGCACAAAAATCAATATGAGAGGGCTTTAAAAGATGCACAGCATGAAGGCCCAATCTGCTGCTTTATAGCCCAACTCCTCAGGGCTGGGAAGGAGGTTTAGCAACATATATTTTTTGGATTTGCATGTATTTCAGGGTGGGGTACTTTCTTTAAAAAACAGGGACATGACTGGATAGTTGGCCTCAGTGTCACCTCTTGACCGTAGTAAGTATTTTCTGTTTAAGTCAATGAGTCTAGGGGAAAAAAAAACCCAGAAGAGGAATGTCCTACGTTTTATCTTAGCCCTCACGTATGCTGACGCAGCATGAAAGAGGAATGTGCCAAGAAACATGAGAAAAAAGCCAGTGGTGAGGAAGTTTCAGATGAATTGTGAACTCTTTCTTACTCTTCTTACATAATCTTTTGTGGCAAAATCCATAGCATTGAAAATCAGGCATTTCAGTTTCTGGCACTTCCTGCAAAAAGAGTTCATTGGCCTTACCTGGGGAAAGAATTATGCCGACAGCAGTGACCTGAACAATTTCATCTTCCACGCTACCTGTCATCTTGAGTCCTAGCCATTTGTCTTAGAGTCATTGTGTCCCAAAGAAATGAGACTACCATCTTCTGGTGGCCTTCAGCATAGTTAGGGGACTGTCCTTAATATTATCACTTTCATTGCTATACAGATTTCTCTATTAGTGTTTGGATCGTTAAAATTTGCCTGTCTTAGGTTTCAGAAATAAAAATTCAGGTTTGGTCAACAAAATGGAGAACTAGCTCTGGCAAAATAATGTTGCCATTTTTTTCTTTTACTGTTTCTAACAACCCATCTGTGTTGCAGGTATTGCAGTGAAATGAAAAAAATTGCTTGATGATTCATTTCTAGAATCAGCACATCAAGCGAATACTGTATGTAGTCACAACTATATGAGAAAAATTGTTTGAATTGCTCATAAAGTATAATAAACATGATTTTGTGTATACAATCATGCATGGTAATATGAATATCACCAGTACACAATGTATGAAGTATGATTATATATAATAAAGTGCACAGATATAAATTATAACTTTACGGTATTTTTAAATTATGCAAAAGAGAGCCATATGGTTGAATATCCAAAGTTAAATGCAATATATCTTTACTTTACAAATGAGATAATTAAAACTCAGATAGTATATGCCCTGAGTCATGTATTATAAGAAGCAGAATTCAATTGTCCCCTAATATTTTCTGAATCCAAACCTGGTGCCAATTGCCGTCTAGTTATAAGACCTTAAGCCTTATAGAAATACCAAATGCACTGAAGTGCAATACTTTTCAATGAGATAAAATTTACCTGACTTCTGTTTTTCAGTACTGATATTTATTGACTAGTTTAGTGATTTCAAAATACTTTTTTCCTTGTATCTGCTCTCTCTCTTTTTTTTTTTTTTTAAATTTTTTTTTTCAACGTTTATTTATTTTTGGGACAGAGAGAGACAGAGCATGAACGGGGGAGAGGCAGAGAGAGAGGGAGACACAGAATCGGAAACAGGCTCCAGGCTCTGAGCCATCAGCCCAGAGCCTGACGCAGGGCTCGAACTCTCTCTCTCTTGACCTTGTCTGTTTGAACAGACATCATGTCTCAGCTCATTTCTTTTCTCTTTTGTTAGGGAAAACTTAAAGAACATATAACATCATTTCTGTTAGGAAAAAAAACTATTCTAATTCTCATACTGATTACCCATATTTATATATTATCTTGTTCCAGAAAGGATTTGAGTTGTCTAATATACAACATGAAGACATATCTACTACTCAAGAAAAATCTGTGAAAGCAGACATTAACAGTGCACAATGACATTTACTGTAACATGATCTATTGCTACAGACCAAAGAACACTAGTAACACACCTGCATCAAACCAAGTTAAATTTTTTAGTGTTATTATTGATACATACCAAGATAGCTGTAGTGTTTCCAAAAAAAAAAAGTGAGTTAGGGAAAGCTACTTGCAGGCTGGAGTTGATCACAGGCTGGGCTTCTCAAGAACAAGTTAGTATTTGTAAAGGGGCAAGTTTTCAAACAGTCAGAAGTCTTATGAATCCAGGCAAAGTTAGATCAGTTTATCTGTGGCTTTATCTTGGAACATATGGGTCTGAATAAGGTGGGAAATTTGAGTTTAGAGAATTTGCTTGCATGTCATGGTTGGTATAGTTTAACCTGCTCCGTGAGTCAGAAGATAGGTCTGCAAGTTGCTTTTTTTTTCTGTTTCAGTTTTCAATATCAAAATAACTTTATTGTTGGTAGCCTTGATTCTGTAGAGATAAAATTTGTGATTCGTCTCGCCTACCCTCTAACAACTGTCTTTTTTTCATTCATTCTTCAGATATTTACAAATAATCAGATATGTGGCAGGCACTGTGCTATTGTTGTATTATTGTCTTATTAGTGTATTATTATTACAGACCTTATAATCTAGCGAGACTGATTTAATTATATGATTAAAGAAACTTTAATTTGACTTTTCCGTCTGCATTTTTAGGAAAGATTCTAATTTTTAACAGAATTACTCTCTGCAATGGACTGAATGTTTGTGTCCCCTTCAAAATTCAGATGCAGAAAACTTCTTTTCTTTTTAATGTTTATCCATTTTGAGAGAGAGAGCATGCGCATGTGTGAGAGCAGGAAAGGGGCAGAGAGAGAGAATCCCAGGCAGCTTCATGCTGTCAGTGCAGAGCCCAACACAGGGCTTGATCTCAAAACCATGAGATCATGATCTGAGCCAAAATCAAGAAGCAGATGCTTAACTGACTGAGCCACCAATGTGCCCTCTCAGATGCAGAAATCTTAACCTTCAGTGTGATGCTGTTAGGAGGTGGGGCCTTTGAAAAGTCATTAGATCATGAGGGTGGAGCCCTCATTAATGGAATTAGTGCCTTTATAAAAGGGACCCCAGAGAGCTTTTTCAATATCTTTCTACCATGGGAGACTACAACAAGAAGAAGGCAATATGCAATCTAAAAGAAGACTCTTACCAGAACCTGGCCAGATGGCAGCCTGACCTGGGACTTCCAGCTTCCAGAACTGTGAGGAATAAATTTTTGGTTCTCATGTGCAACCCAGTCTATAGTACTTTGTTATAGCAGCCCAAACCAAGACTCCTTCTAATTCATGTGGGAAAATATTTGTTTTTTACCTGCTGTGGCATAGAATGCTGACTGCCCTAGCAATAGAGGTATTGTATGATAGATGAGCACGTGGCTATCTTAAATTACAACTTGATTTCGCTAATTTTATAATTAGACGAAGCCACTTGATGAAGTTATGGCAACAGGGTATAAGTGAGAATGATGTTTACATTCCAGGAAGCCTGTTCAACTCAAAGGAAAGGTTTATGCCCTCTGTAATGGCTGAAGTGATGTGGTGGCTGAAGGTTGACCAGCCATTTTGAGCAATAAGGTGGGATCTTTACAATGGTAATAACAGAGGACCAAAAAGAAGAAACCAGAGTCCTTAAGGATGATTGAATCCCATGGACCACTAACTTCATTTGCTTGAACAAGAAATAAATATTTATCTTCTTAAACCCATTTCTACTTGAAGGCTTCTGTCGCTATTGAAATCTACTTTGCTCAAAAGTAAAATAAGCAAGAATTGAAAATATTGCATGTGACAAGCCCCCAGAGATGGACAATGGTTATAATACTGAATATTTTAAACTTTAGAAATTTTCAATCATAAGACCGTGCAAAGCTTCTTATGAAGCATTTCTTACATTTCAGAAAAATTTTCAGATGTGAGATTATTTGATGGCAAATTGGTACAGGAAACAGGAAATGTACTAATTACTTCAGTTTAGGGATAAGGGAACAGTGATTCAGAGGAATTATCACATGCATGCCTAAGTTTACCAAATAGAGTAGTGACACCTTGAGGGTTAGAATCCAGGCCATCCCTGGCCCAGAGATTTTTATACCACGGTTGTTGAGGGATAATTCATACTTTCTCTGGCACTCAAGATCATGAGAGGTTAATCAGAACTCTGTGTTTTTGTGGTAGCAACTTAAGTTTGAATCTCAATCACAGCTAAAATCTTTTTGGAGGCTTGTAACTGGAAAGGGTCATATCTGGGAGCCCTGGATCCTAACTCTGACTCTGTTCTAACTTGACTTTTTGTCTGTTAAATAAAAGAGGTAAAAAAAATATATCTCTGAGGAATGCAGTCTCTCTAGGGTTTCAACCAGCACTGATACCTTTTGATTGGTAACAAGAATCTAACTGACATACACCTGCCTGCTTCCTATTTGTGGAGAAATTATAAAGGATCCAGAGGATGTTTATTGTTTTAAAAAAGAAAATGTTTTCATTAAGTATTTGGGGTCCCTCTGTTGTGGAAATCCTTACCTGAGAATAAATATCAACAAAGCTTTGTGTGAATTGGGAATAACTTCAATTTCTATTGGTTTCCATGGCAGTAGAGTTGTCATATTTAGCAATTAAAAATATGGGATGCCCATTTATGTCTGAATTTTAGGTAAACAATGAAAAATAATTTTAGTATCAGTATGTACCTTATAATATTTGAGAAATACTTATATTAAGAATTATTTATTATTTATCTGAAATTCTAATTTAACTGTGTGTCTTATATTTTATCTGAGAATCCTATGTGGCAGATACTAGAAACTGGCTTATTCACTCTTCAGTTCAGCCTTGTTCTAGTGTCTCACTATACCATGGAAGCTATAAAGCATTTTGCATATGATTCAGGTACTATCAATCAGATACACTTAACCAAGACTGAAATTCAGACCTGGCTTACACAGTGAGAGAAAAAGGCATGAAGCTCCATCTCACTGGGATAGATCATATAAAGGCAATGTTGTCCTGGAGCTAACAGATGTAAGCAGAGCTTTCCAGTTTTGCAAACTGCTTCCTGGTCATGACAGGAGAAGCAGCTCTTTGAGGACCCCAGTCCTATGGTATAGCCTTGAGAATTACCCCTGGAAACAGCCTAGTCTATTTCTTTAACCATGCCTTGATCCTGTAATAAATGCCATTCTGCTTAATTTGGTTGGAATGGTTTCTCTTCCTTGCAACTGGACCATGACTGGTAAGTTCCTAAATTATTTAAAGTGGTAAAGGAAATGGGGGAAAATGAAATGTTCTCCTCCATTTTTAAGCTTATAAACAACACAATAAAAATAAACATTTATTAAAGAAAAAAATACAATCTCCATCTCACCATCCTGGATAATCCTATATATCAATTCATTAAAAAAAATCATTTTTGTGTTTCTAAAAATTCTAGATCATATGCAGACCTTGTTTTTCACATTGTAATGACAATGCAGATATAACTTCACCACACTTTTCTGCCTTAACATTATGCCATAAATACTTTCTGTGTTGTTACATAGCTTGCATAATTATTTTAATGACTATATAATAGTTACTCTAGTTGATGTATCGTAACTCATTTAATTATTCTCTTATTTTGGATGTAAAGGGGTTTTTTTGTCGTTATAAATAATTCTTTAGTTAATAAGAGGTTTTTTTTTTCTTCTTCTGAATTATTTCCTTAAGATATATTCCCAGCAGTGGAATAACTGGGTCAAAGGCTGTGAACATTCTGTGTCTCATAAAATGTTTGTCCAAATTGCTTTCCGCAAGGGATGTGACAATTTTAACTGGGTGGCAAATTTTATTGATGACTATATTAAGGGAAGTCAGTGAAAGCTAAACATCATTTAGAACGTATGTGGCCAGACTATACACACCCACACACAGAAAGGGAAAATGCATGGAACATGTGGCCAGAGGGTATGAAACCAGTAAAAAATATATAATAGAAATATGTTTTTAATAAAACATGATTTCTTTAAAAAATTTTTTTACATTTATTTAGTTTTGATAGACACAGAGAGACAGAGCACAAGCGGGGAGGGGCAAAGAGAGAGGGAGACACAGAATCCGAAACAGGCTCCAGGCTCAATGCTGTTAGCACAGAGCCTGACACAGGGCTCGAACTCACCAACCATGAGATCATGACCCGAGCCGAAGTCAGATGCATAACCAACTGAGCCACCCAGGTGCCCCTTAATAAAACATCATATTCTCTGATTCTTTAAATGAAGTATATCTTATTTACTCTAAAATTTTTAAAAAATGTGTTTGCATGAGAAGCCAGAAGTAGCTTCTCTGGCATTCTATCTTGTGTTCTCATTTTCCCAAACTTTGCCTCTTATTCAGCAAATGGAGCAAGTCATCAAGAATTTCTTTCTTTTATTACTGTAAATTAATACCAAGTCCCTATTATTTGGTTTCAGATTTGGCTTAGAAATATTGCTGTTGAGGGGTGCCTGGGTGGCTGAGTCAGTTAAGTGTCTGACTCTCAGTTTTGGCTTAGGTCACGATCTTGTGGTCATGCACTGAGAATGGAGCCTGCTTGGGAGTGTCTCTCTTTCTGTCTCTCTCTCTCTCTCTCTCTCTCTCTCTCTCTCTGCCCCTCCCTAGCTCATGTGCTCTCTCTCTCTCTCAAAATAAATAAATAAACATTAAAAAAAGAATTATTGCTGTTGAATCCACTTAATGTACAACTGACTACTTGTGAGGAGAAAAGGGATAGGAGCCTTATTTACTTATTTTAAACTAGATTATTCTTTAAATTTTCTCCCAAAGATTTTCAAATTTGGAATTTTTTTATTCCAGGCACTAAATTTAATCTAGACTTATGAATATCATATCTTATTTTCCCACCAAAATTACCCCCAATATGCCTTTTCACGTGTTCAACTCTAATTAACTGGAGGTCGTTTCTTGGAGCAGATGCTTAATGTAGAAGATTTTGGGTGATTCCCATTGGAAGATAGTAATTTTGGTCTCATTTTGAACCATTAAAATAGAAAATGTTTTCAAGTGTCAGATCCCCTTTAGACATGTTGTTATCTTGGTGGAAGATTTTAGACAAAACTGTTTAATTATCATGATGGTAGCCAAGTAACTTTTTTTTCAGAGATGACCAACTTTTCTCATAGTGGCCTGACTCCAAAAGGTAGGGAAACAGCAAGTTTTTCTCTGAAAGGTCAAGTAGTAAATATTTAAACTTTGGAAGCAATACATTCTCTATCCCAACTATTTAATTCTGCCCTTGTAGTGTGAATCCAGCTCCAGACAATATGTAAATGAATGGTGTGATTGTTCCAATAAATGTATATTTACAAAATCAGGCTGCAGGCCCATTTGGCCAGCTGGCTATACTTTGCTCACCTCTGACTTCAGGAATCTGGCTTTAGATGACCTCCAGTAGTAATCCAACTCTGTTTCAGAAAGCTCTTAACACAAATAGGATTATCAACTTTATAATGAAAGAATAAATTTAATAAGAAAACTTGGCTGAAAATAACTCAGATCATGTCTTAAAAAGAAATAAAGGTTAGATATGAGATATTCCAGAAGCTATGAGAAAGGATAACTAGGCATAAACATGCAAGAGCTATCCACAATTTGACAGGACCTTAGAAAATGGATCCCCTCAAAAAAAATCCAGCTAAAACTTAGGACAAGAATTAAAGTAGCTGACCAGCCTCAGTAACAATACCTATGCCCCTGCCCTCATTGTGTTATAATATTCCCTCTCTCAGAGTCTGAACAAATCTAAACACAGGGTTACTGATCTTGGGACAGTGCTTTTCACTGCCTAGAGTTGACCAACATCTTTGGAGCTCATGAGGCAGACTGCCAACAACATACACTGCCCCCTACTCTGATGTGGAAACCCGAGGGCCTGTGGTAGATGTTGAGTCTCTGAAGCAAGGAGGAATGGGGGAGGTTGGGAGTCATTTCTAGTCCTATGTAGTTGCCAGTCACTGGGAGAGTCATAGCAACAGCTAGAAACAATACTTAGGCCCTTAATATGTTGCTGATATAAGTGAACACTAATTTTCTCACTTTTTACTTCAAGTTTAGTCAATAGGTTCTCTTTAGTGATATGTTCTTGTTATTAATTCTGAGTTGAGACATACTCAGCTATTTTGCAGTAAATATAATGTGCACAATAATAGCTGATGTGTGTATGTGGAGGTCCACGTGGTACTGAACACAATCCACAAAGCAGCTCTTTTAAGTGGGGAGCATTACTACTCACATTTTGCAAGAGAGGAAACAGAGACGCCAAGGGTTTAGAGAGCTGCCCCGAGCTACTCCTGAATGTGGGCCATTACACACCCGATTTTCTTGACTGTAATGCTCTTAAACATGACATCATACTGCCTCCTTTTGGTTATATAAGAAACAGGACCTTTTCACCAACTCCCCCCTCCCTGCCCTATTATTTCAGGTAAGCATGTGGGCAAAAGTGAAAAACAGCACTTCCTGTTATGTCAGAGAGGTCTGGTACCCTTTAGAAACGGCCCATGAGAAACCTGAGAAGTAAGACCTTTCTACACATACAGAAATGCTAATCTGGCTGCATTTCTGCTGCCTGTTCACTAAAGAAGGTGCACCTTCACAGGTGAAAGCAAGCATCCATTCAATGGGGAAAATGCTGGAGGGTATAAAACAAGATGGACCCCACAGAGGACAAGGGTTCTCCTTGTCTTTTCTGAAGGAGCTGTAGTGTACAAAATTCTTCTCAGTCTGAACAAATTCCTGTGGCTTCTCTTCCTGCCATAGGACTTTCCAATAGTTGTTTTTCTTCTACTTCTTAGTATTGATTCTTCACTCCTTTAAGACAGATTCTTTTGGTGTCTATTTTTGATTCCTTGATGGCATGGTCACAATTAGAGATGTTAACTTTTCTTTAACTTGGAGTGACTTCTTTCCAAAATTCAGAGGTTGATGTGAATATGGAATTAGTTGGGGGTTAACTGAGTGAAGATGCAAAGCTGTCCTCTTCCTATGCCCTCCATGGGAAATCACCTTTCCTGCCGTCCTGGTTCCCAGGCTCTGGAATTCCATAAGGGACCAAAATGTTGAAACATTCAGATACCAGTGCAGCCTGGCCAAGTATTTTAAATTTTATCCAGTAACAATACAAAGAAACCAAAAACAAATAATTACCCTTATAACCACTCTCATTTTGTAATAAAAGAACATTTTTAACAACAGAAGTGGGCCATAATCTGAGGGAAAACAACAACAACATTACTTTAAAGTGAATTCATTTTGTTTTATAAAAAATTCACTACGTTGTCCTTGTATTTTTTCACTCTGTCTCTGACAGCTTATAACTTAATTTTGAACTGGCCCACGTCCAAAGGCTGGTGTTTGGGAAGTGCTGGTGTAATGGAAAGAATCTTGTTTTGGAGTCAGAGAGATCTGGCTTCAAATCCTGACTTCTACACTTGACCTTGAGCAAGTCAGATGAGGAGTCTGAGGCTTTCCTGATGAAGGGAGTTGGGAGGCCTCCAGGAGGCAGTGTTTACCAGGCACCAGGAGTATGCACTGGTTACAGCCTGTTCGTGATTCATGTCTGCTCTGTCTTCCTTTCCTCCTTTAGGTATCACAACCATTGAATAACAGGAAACAAAGCAACCTTACTATGAAGCTATTGTTAATGGTTTTGTTTTTATTGATATGAGCATATCAGTTATTTCAAGTGTAATCTTTCTAGAAACTCACAAATGCTAATTAATAAAAATAATTTGGATGATTCCTAAATGATGCCCTTTTGAACAGTGGGCAAATAAACCAAAAGTAAATAAAACAAATACAAACAAACATGGGAAAATCTGGTTCATTTATCAGACCTTGGGCTAACACACCTGTTAGTGTGAAGGCTACCTGGGTGTATGATCTGACAAGGGCTCTCACTCCTTGATCAAACTTTAGTCAAGCTCCCATGAGCCCTCTTTTTGACTAGGCCCAGTTCAGGAAGAATCTTGCCAAGCCAGTTTAGCAGGACTCTCTCTACCCTTAAAACCAAACCAAATTCCTCTTAATCATTTTCTACTCACTCCCTTACTCTGCCCCTTGGCTAGAACTCCCCATCTGCCCCTGGTTTTATTCAGGATTGCATTGAATCTCTCTCCCCTGTCTTGAACCCTGTTGTGGTAATCTTGAATAAAGCCTTCCTTGCCTATTTATCTCCATCTGGAGCAATTTTTAACATATCCCAAACCCACACCATGTTGGGAAGAGAGCTCCACAGAAGGATGTGGAAGCCGCATGAGGAATTAACCTCAGGAACAGTCAGTTCCAGGCTTTATACATTTAAAAAATATATAAATTTCAGGGGTTAAAACCAGATGAAATTGTTCTCATTTGATTATTTTGAAGAAACTGGAAGCCAATTTCCATCCCCCGGGGGTTAAACTACTAATTTGGGAAGGTATTGGGGGAAAGAAGAGTCATTCCTTTTTCATTCGAAATGGTTGTTAAGTGCTTCCATTACCATAATTATTTTCCTAGTGTTTGCAAGACTAGCAAGAAAGGTTGTTGATGGTTTGTTACAGGTAAAAGTGCCAGAGGATATTTTCCAGCAAGTGTCAGCACTGAAGATGCTGTTAGTCATTACCTCCCCACCAACCATTTTCCTTCCTGCTGCTTCACGTTGACTTCTTAATTACCAAAGAGGAATCCTGAGGGAAGGGGGAGAAAAAGTAGTTCAGAAATTTTACTTTTCTCTACAGAGCCACTCAAGAAACCAGCTGATTTACACTGTACTTTTTTGTCCCGAAGTCTTCTTTTTTTCCTGCAATGGTTTAGATGTCATTTCATAAAACAGCCCACTGCCCAGTGCCCACGTCTGTCCTCTAGTGTCATTCTGTGACCTATGCTGCTAACCTGACAGGGTTGTGTGGACATGAGAGCATTTGAGTCCGTGGTAGTCAGCTCACTGAAGCGTGCTCATGTGAGCAAGGGCTTTTCTGCGTGCTCATTACACAGCTCACCGCCTTTGACTTTAGCCTCTCTGCCCTGCTTACAGTGCCAACTTGCTGGTGATAGTGGATAAGAAGGACCTGGAAGAAGTCTCCCCCTGACCCAAAACGCTCCCAACTTATAGGTAACACCAGTGTCTGACCAGTGGCAAGTGGAGGTGAATCAGAGGCATGGGCCACAAAATATTTAAATGGCATTTCACAGATTCGTGGTGGACTCATTTCTGCAGTGGGCACCAGTGTGCCCACATTTGAGGAAACTGATCTCAAGTGAACAAGGGAGACTAGACTGCATTTCTGAGGTCTGAACAATCAACTTCTTTCCTGGCCCCCATCGCCCCTTCATGTCAAGGGCTGAATCTGTGTTTTTATCATAGAACAAAAGCCAGTCAATTGTTTTCCATATAAATGCCTTGATATTTACTAAAACACATCATTCACGCTAATGGAAAGACTAATTCTTAATGCCAGTGGAGGCAGGGGAGATGGCTTAAGAATATAGTTTGAGTGGGATTCTAGTGTCGGTTCTGTTCCTATGTAGGAGGCTGGCCAGGTACTGAAGCAGTTTATTAGAGTGGTAGTTTGCTAAGGCTGCTAACAATGCAGTGAAGTGCATTCTTATTGTCTCTCACAGTTCTGGAGAATACAAGTCCAAATTGGAGGTGTTGGCAGACCACGCTGTCTCCTGGCTTCTGGAGGCTGCCAGCCTTCCTTAGCCTTCCTTGGCTTATAGCTGTTTCACTTCCATATGTGCTTCCACCCTCACATGGCCACATAGTGGACTTGTGTGTGTGTGTGTGTGTGTGTGTGTGTGTGTGTGTCTTTCCAAAGTGCTCTCATCTCTGCATGTGTCTGCGTCTGAATCTCTTCTCCTCTACTTATAAGGACAATAGTCATATTGGATTAAGGGCCCACCCTACTCCAATATGACCTTACCTTAACTTCTATCTTGATTACATCCTCAAAGATATTATTTCCAAATAAGTTCACATTCCCAAATACTAGGGGTTAGGACCTCAATAAATCTTTTTGGAGGATATAATTCAATCCACAACAGGAAGTGTACCTCATTCTTTTTTAGCACTATTTCGTATATGAATACACATAGTTTATACAATTATTCTTCTAGGACTGTTCGTGTTGTCTCTAAATCTTCATGGGCACAAATAAAGCTTTGAATTTATCTTTTATCCCTTTGTTTAATATTTGTTCATTGTTTTTTGTTCATCTTTCCTATTAGTGTATAAGTGCTGTGATGTTGGACAAATATTTATCTTTTTTAATTATTATTATCGTCATCCTAGTATGCCAAGCACAATGAGAACCACACGGCCAATGAATGAAAGTATCTTTGTCCACTCATATAAGTACTGTTAGTAGGAAAAAGTTCTGGAGGTAGATTAAAAATTTTAAAAGCTATTGCAAAGTTGTTCTCAAAATCAGCTGTACCAATTTACATTCCTGCTGCTTTTACCCATTGCCACGGGTACTCATCCATACTGTATATTATCAGTAAAGTTTTCCCCAACCTGATGGGTGAAAAATGGCTATTCATTATCATAAGATGATTTTATTTTAAATCTATCTTATGAACCTACTCAATTCCAAGCTTCTGAAAACCAGGATCTGGTCATAAGTATCTTTGTATTTTCTGCAGCCCTAATTTAGGGCATAGTAAGTAAATAGCTATTGAATTGACTTGCTATCCATTTTTGAATTTTTATTTAATTTTCTTCTCAGGCCTGCATTAGTTTCCTAGGGCTGCTGTAGTAAGTTACCACAAACTGGGTGGCTTAAAACAACAGGAAACAACAGAAATTTATATTCTCATAGCCCTTGAGACTAAATGTTTGAAATCAAGGTGTTGACAGAGCCATACTCTTTCAGAGGGCTCCAGAGGAGAGCCCCTCCTTTTATCTTCCTGGCTTCTGGTGCTTGCTGGCAATCCTTGATATTCCTTGGCTTACATCACTAAAATATCTGCCTCTGTCTTTATGTGGACTTCACCTCCTGTGTCAAATTTCCTCTTCTTAAAGAATACCAATCATTGGATGAAGACCCACCCTTATCCAGTATGACCTCATCTTAACTTGATTATATCTTCAAAGAACCTATTTCTATATAAGGTTATATTCAAATGTCCTGGGTAGATATGAATTTGGGGGGTTACCATTTCACCCAGCATAAATAATCCTATACTGGGTGCCTGGGCAGCTCAGTCTGTTAAGCATCTAACTCTTGATTTCGGCTCAGATCATGATCTCACAAGTTCATGGAGCTCTGCATCAGGCTCCATGCTGACAGTATGGAGGTTGCTTGGGATTCTCTCTCTCCTTCTCTCTCTCTCTGACCCTACCCTGCTCATACATGCACATGGGTGCTCTCTTTCTCTCTCTCTCTCTCTCAAGATAAATATTAGAAAAAAAGAATAGTTTACTTAAGGGTAGCAGAATATACCACCCCCAAATATGCCACTTTTGGCATAAGAACTATTTTGAGCTGAGTGCAATTGAAAAGAAGCAGATGTAAGGAAAGCTCCCTGTCCCCCAACATTCACCTGAATAAATTTTGCAGGCATTAGATGTATCTCTCTACTTCACTCTACCAGGAAAGCAAAAGTTAATTACTGGAAACAATTTTAAACCCTATCAAATTGGAAATAGGAGAAAAGTCTATATAACAAACTTTACTAACTAGTCTTCATCTACCATTGGTTTCCTTTCATATGTTTACTTTTCCATTCGAAGCCAAAAACTGCCTTCCTTTGTCGTGTCATTTCTCTACAAATTTATTATTCTTTGTTGAAGATGATCTGTAAGCTGGAGTTTTGAGCCATTACTTTGAGTTACTCAGTTTTCCCTGGGTGTCTCCCACATGTACATGAGGTGTACAGGTCAATAAACTTGTTTGCTTTTCTCTTGTTAATCTCTTTTATTACAGGAGTCTCTCTCTTTTTTCCTCTCTTACTCCACATGTCTTTTAAGACTTTCATAGTTATCTTTATAGCTCCAACACCTTGAGATAGCTCTTGGCTATGTAGGTATTAAAACTGCCTTGGTTTTCCTTTGGCTCTGAATGAAACCTAATATCTTTCAATGCCCTTGATCATCACTTGTTTTGAAGTGCTCCCCAGCTTCTCAGTTTTTTGCCCAGGAGAAATAAATGGCTTTTTGCTCCACACAGCTCAGCTAAAAACAGGGGACAGATTACGACAATCCCAAGAATCTGCTGTGCTAGTGTGAATCCCTCAAGACTGTCCTTTTTCAATTAGTATGAATAATTTCCTCTTCTGACTACTTCCTTTTTCTCAGATCCTTGCCCTTTGAAGCCTGGAACTGGTGTAATGCTAATTTGAAATTAACATACAATTTATTTCTTTCCTAACCTGTCTTGGCTAACTTCCAACTTCTTAACTTGGCTTCTTACAAATACCTTAGGCATTGATTTAATTTCTTTTTAAAGAGTCCATTACTATTTTTCTTCAGGTAATGTTGAAACCTTTTAAAATTCTCTGTCTCTTGTTTGTATGTGTGTTGGGGGTTGTATATGTATGCAGGTCTATGTGCAAGGCTCAAAAATTGGACTAATGCCTTGTAACATTGTGTCTACTTCTGGTACATACAAGAGCAATGTAAGGTTTCATCTGGAAGTAAACGGTCACTTTTCTCTATCACTAAATTTTACAAGTTTCTGACAGTGCTCACTCTTCAGGAGTAAGTGATTGAAAAGACACTATCACAGGTAGTCTCACAAGACACCACCTTCAAGACCACCCCTTTTGCCTTGGAGGGTAATATTTTTTTCCAGTGATTGTGATTCTTTTCATTTTTACATGGTGCCAGGTCTCTTTGCTACAAATAACATTTTTCGGACTGCTGTACTGATGTTTTCCTGCTGCTGTTTCCATGAGCCACAGCTAAGCGATGTTCCTGGAAGACATGATTCCTAAGACCTTGTAGAGAGACTTCATTGCATTTCTTCTTACATGGACACCTCTCTTAGCTAACCATACCTAGTCAGGGTTCACTGTTGTTTGGGCCTTTTATTCCCCCCATCCCCTTAGTCCCTTTCTTCTTAAGTATTTATTCAGCTCCTGTTTTTTCCCAGGATTGGGGCTAGAACCCAGTGAGAAAAATTAAAACAAGACATAGGATTTTCCCTAAGAGACTAAATATGCAAACAGGCAATGGAAAGACCATATATGATAATAAGACTCTGACCTGCAAATCTCTACAGCAACTGGCCCAGAAAGTCAAACCACCACCTCTGCAGCAATGAGAGCCAAGAATGGTCAGGACTTGGTCAATGAATGACAGCTTCCCTATTTTTTGTCCTTACTTCTAACTCAGAACCAACAAGAGAATGTCAACTATACTCCCCAAACGAATTGCATAAGACACCTTGCTTTTAGTTAGCCTACTAACTAAATTCCTCCTTCCCTCATCAATAAACCTCCAATCAGAGTATACCTGAAGCCTTCCTTTTTTGCATTACAAAATTTTCCACTCCTTTCCTGCCTTTGAGTCTCTGCCAAGCACAAGTGATGGTGACTGACTACTTTGCTGTAGTCATCTTTGAATAAGCAGCCTGTTTGCTCTCATTTGGATGGTCTTTGTTTATATCCACAGCTTTCCTGAAAGTTCTACTGAGATCCACTTTGCACTGCCCATCAATTGTGGACCCAGACTTTGACCAGGTGTGATCTTATGGAGGTCCCTGTGCTATGCTGCTTGAGGCTTATTGAACCCATGCCACTGTGGTTAAGTCAGCCCAGGTGTGAACTGGGGTCTTTTTACACTGAGTTACTTGGCTATTTATTCCCACTTTTGTTCCTGGATTTTGTTCTTAGTTCCCACTTTTTTTGGCATCCTTGGTGGAATTAGGCCATTAATTTTATCCTTTTTGTATTCTTTTGTGCTTCTATTTTGTGGTATGTGTCTACAAGTGTTGTCTGTAATCAGAATGAGAAACACTAAACATAGGAATAGACCCTGTAAGCCTATTGTTCCAAACCTAGCTTCACTGATGGTGAGTATAGGTTTTCTCACCCTGCCAGCATTCATTTGGGAAAATATTTTTGTGTGTCAAATACAACCAGATAAGGTAATCCTTCGATCTTTAATTTTTGATATGAGTGCTTGACTTGAGAGTTTGAGAGTTTTCTGTCTGTTGAGGAGTGAAGACTGTTAGGTCTGTGTTTAGAGGCAGCCAAACATTAATTGGGGCTCAAGGCATGAGGTACACAATCATAGCTTTTGAGCGACCATTGCTAGCCCTCATGGGGTTGTCTAAGTCTAAATGATCTCTTTTTCTTGGAAAAATTCCTGCTTTTTATGTATGCTCTCTTACTTCTTGTTCCTCTCTCCCTAGTGACATAACTTCACTGCGGATGATTTGGCTTTCAATAGCCACCTGGGGAACATTTGACTGGAACACAATTGTTCATTTGAGAGATGCCTTAGAAAGAAAGAGAGTAGTATTTCTCAGGCTCAGTGGGCAGCAGTGTTTGATTTGTGACAGAGGCCTCCAAATAAAATTCTCATCAAAACTTGTTTAGTGAGAAGGTACTTTTGGCCAAAACTAATGAACAATTTGATAAAATTCATGCATTGAAAAATTAGACTCATTTCCCATGTAAATTCTCCCCATCTTTGTCCTCTAGTTGCCTCTCGATATCCAACTGTTCCTTTTCTCTTTTACCTTTCTGATCTCTCCTTCTGTACCTCTGTTGACTCTTCTCTTCCTCTTGTCCAGCTCACCTACCTTCCCCCACTGATTCTCTTAAGTGTCCAAATGCCAGTTTCCTCTAAACATCCATCCCTCCCTGAGTCAAGTATGTAGGCCACTGTAGAATTTAAATCTTGGGACCAAACTAAGTCAAGAGCTATAACTGAGGATTTACCTAAACCTGGATAAGATCAGCAAAGATTCATAGAAGAATTGAAAATTATTTTGGGGCATAAGACCCAGGACTACATGATCTATATTAAATTGTACACATGTGGTTGGAAACTCAGATACTAAATTCCAGTTGGCAAAAGGTGATTGGACTAACATAAAGGGAACAGGACCCTTCTTCTACAGTACATTTGAGAATAATCTCCCCCTGTCTCCATAGGGCAAAGTATTCTAAAACCCAGAATATTTCTAATAAGAATCAATTAAAGATCTGTTGCACAACAATATGAATCAGTTAACATTGTTGAACTATACATTAAACAATGATTAAGATGGTTAAGTTTTATGTTGTGTATTTTTTGCCACAATTAAAATATTTTTTAATTTGAAAATTTGATTGAACTATAATTTAATTATACAAACAGAAAAGAGATAAAACCATAGGAGATTTTTCAAAATATTAGAAAATATCTTCTAAAAATATTTTGGAATTTAAGAAGGGGGCAGTTCTGTCATCTCATTTTGACAACGGAGTTCAACAAGAAATTGGAGATCTAATTCAAAAACAGAAATTGGAATGGGAAGTAGTCCCTTTACCTGAATTATACTTGACAACACTTTCAAAGGGCTTTGGAACAAAAATGAGATGGAACCCAAATCTTAAGTTTTTACAGATCAAGTAGGTGGTCCACTTCCTAAGTAGCCACCTACTGACAAGGACACTTATAGATACATATAAACAAAAATGACACTGGAAAAGAAGGCAGTTCCATCTTACAAAACAGAAACAAAATAAAACAAGGTAAAGAAAAATCCTTTAATTTAGACGATTGAAGGATGGCTCATGAAGGAAAAAGAGCCCAATATCCTGCCTTACCTTTAAACACTCAAGGTGATCTAAATATAAATATACATGGCCAATGTCATCAACTACTGGTAGATAGTAGATATTACTCCTTCTACATTAAACTTTGCTGTGTTTGCTCAACCTCCCTCTGAGAGTAACCATACCACTCAGATGGTAGGTATTTCAAATAGCTACAGATTTTCCCTATTTCCCAGCCTTTAAATGTAACCCTTGGGCCCTTGATTGAAAAACATTCCTTCCTGTCCTGTGATAGCACCCCGGCAAACTTAATAGGGATGAGACTTACTTAGCAAATGAGATGGTAATATTAAACGCACACTAGCGGGACTATTTCTTGAAGTTTTGGAGGATGCCTCTATTCATAATCAAGTCGTGTCTTTTCTGGATATTTTTTGCCTTCTCCATTATATTTGATACATAGCCCATAAAAAGATTTTCATATAATACCTGACTCTGTGAGCTAAAATTTCAGCTGACATATATAAAAAATAAAAGGAGAAGAACCTACTAAATTCCCAGTAGATCTCAATTACCAAAATTTCCCCAATATGTCTTGAAGCCAAAAGCAAAGGAAGTAATCAAATTTGTAGATGAAAGCCTTATACCTAAAGTTCTTCTTATACTACATACTAGCCTGCATACGTGCTGTATATTTCCTGTCCTGTCAATAAAAAAAACAAATAGATGAGGATATCAATTTCTTCAGACCTCAGGGCCATCAACAAAATTGTTTATCCTTTACTTCCTGGTCGTACCTAATGTGAATACTATCCTGTCATCAATTCCACCTGAGGCCACTTGCTGTACTGGTTTGGAGCTTTACTAAACATTTTTCAGTGTGCCTTTACACTAGAATTGTCAGTACCTTTTTGCCTTTACCTAAGGAGGACAACAGTATACCTGGACAGTCATACCCAATGGTTTTTCCTCAAATCAACACTTAAGTTTCCCTTGTGATTCACTTCTGATAAAATATGTGGATGATCTCCTACTTAGTTCTCTGGAACAAGGAAGCCTGTAAAAAAAGGATTCAGTTTACTTTTTCTCAGCCTTAGCAGAAAAAGGACATAAAATTTCAAAAGACAAATTACAATTTTTTCTAAAGTGCAGTTCATTATTTAAAGTATAATCTATATAATGAGAGAAAAAGCACTCTCTTTATAGACTAAAGACAACCTAATCTTATCCTAGATGCTTCAAAAAATAACGATGGAGAGAATTTCTACATTTGGCTGGATATTGTAGATAATGGGTGCTAAATTTCACTGAAATTGCAACATCTCTTTAGCAATTGACTAAGTCTGCCTTAAGAGATTCTCTTCAGGGAGCTCAAACATTAATGGGCCTTCTGTAACCTGAAGAGGGCTCTTCAACAGTTGTACTTAGGCATCATTAACTACAAAAAGCCCTTTTGTCTATTTGTGCATGAGCAATCTTGACAAGCTTTTGGAGTTGTAACTCAACTTCATGGGAATCACCAAAATCCATTGCTTATCCTAACCTCACTCTTGACATGAGCTCTGCTGCCAATCTTGTCAGTGCCTCTGCCGGCTGGGCTCCCTGCTTGACCTCATGGTTCCTTGTACAGTACAGACACCAGTGCTGGCTGAGAACACACAACACTTTCCAGCCAGCCAACCTTTTGCTCTCTCCCTTTCACATTATTATTCTCCATTGTAACACCCTGAATCCTATCACTCTTTTACTCCTACCAGAAAAATCACGATTGTCTTACCTCCCTGTCCCCTGATAGATTTATGGAAACTCCCATTGAGAACTCTGACCTAATTACTGATAGGTCATACCTCAAAATTGAAACTGAAAATTATCAAACAATACAGTATGCTACCCCTAATTTAAGTTTTCCTTTATACTACTCCTAAACTACTCTTCTACCATGGGTATATATAGTTCTCTACTATAGGTAAAATCAGCTGAAATGAAGAGCTTACACCACTTCCTAGATCTTGTCAACTAATGAAAGACCAGAGAGTAAACATATGTACCGATAGAAGATATGCTTTGGGAGTACTACATGACTTTGGGATGCTTTGAAAACAAAAAGATGCTCTCACTTTGGCAAGAATCCCCATCAAAAATAAAAAAAAAAACAAGGTGAGGAAATTTTAGATGCACTCCTACTTCCTTGAGAGGTGGCTGTTATAAGGGATGCAGCCTATGCAAAAAGACATAATGTGGAAGACAAAAGAAAATGCTCTAGCATATCATCATGTCAAACAAGCAGCCATACCCAAGGTTATGGTCCTATCTAATCCCGGAAGAGATTAATCTATGGAGGAGTTCAAAGAGGCCATTATAAAAGACTAATATCTAACCCCTATTTTGTAAGGGAAAAATGAGAAAAATCTGGTTGCATTCTTCACTCAGATAATCTTTAGTGCTCCTAAAATTGCCTGACACCATTCATCATGGTACAAACTGGTTACTATCTAAATTAGCATTGGTGGGGAAATGTTTTAAAAAATTGCTGAGGTTTTTTTGGGTCCTGTACCAACTGTCAATAATATAATCCTGGAAAAATTATCAAGGTAGGACATGGCCAGAAGCCTTAAGGGCCTTTTGAATACCCTCAAAAGCATTTTATCCAGTTTCTACCTCCATGGGATTTGAATATGTTTTAGTTGCTGCATATCTATTTTCAGGTTGGGTTGAAGCATGTCCTTGCTGGAAAACTGCAGTAGTTGTTAAAAAGCTGCTTGAATTTTTTTTTCAACCTGTTACATGTCAACTTTTATGTCAGTGACAGAGGAACACACTATATGGGAAACAAAATAAAAGAACTCTGTAAGATGTTACCCCTTTCTCAAAAGCTATACTGTCTTTATCACCTTCAATCTTCTGGAAGGGTTGAAAAAAACCAAAGGTTTCTTTAAATTAAAATTAGAAGAATCTTCAGAAACCTTTGAACACCCTTGGCTAAAAGTATTCTCACTAGTTCTTCACATGATCCATTCCCTCAGGGACACATTGATAACTGTTAAGACTCATGCACTCAGTGATTTCCTCTTCAGTACTAAATTCCTCCTTGCTGCATGCTGATAAGACAAAGTATTGCAAGGAACTCATGTGCTATACATATTCTCTATTGCCAACAACATCTTCCTAGGTAGCCTCTTTATGGTATTCAACCGGGAAGTTTCATATATTGGAAGACACATCAAAGAAAAACTGCTTTTGAACCTTCTTGAAAGTAACTTTTTCAGGAAGTGTTAACAGCAAATACAGCAGTGCAACTCCAGGGAGTCAATATTTGGGCTCACATTTTACAACTAAAGAGGTGATTCAGAATTCCACACAATTGGAAACATTATAAGCATAGGACATGAATAGGGGACCTTGACCTAAGAATTCTCAGAGATTCTCTACAACAGCCTATCTTCAGAAGACTCTAGCCCAACAAATTTGGAACAAGAAGATGACCTCAGATAGTGGACAGTTTCTGCCCAAGACATTGGACCAAAATTTCTGTCTACTTATTTCTTTGTTTTTGATGTGTTTGTATATATTCACTATTTCTCTCATTTTCTAAAGGTCACTGGTTTTTGATTACCTGTGGTCCTTTTATTTATTCCTTACTAATGATAGTTGTTACAGCATACTCTAATGCCATTCTTAAATTATTCCAAATGCTATCCACTCCCCTCAATCTTACTAACTGCTAGTTATGCCATCTATCACCAGAGTCCTATGATCAAAACCTCTGGGCAATTCTTGTCTCATCAAATAAGTCCACGGGGAATTATAGCTGGCCACATTTTCACTTACACCTACATGAATGGATGACCTTAAGAAAAAAAATCAACCCGTGACATTGCTAATGTCCTTCTCTTCCAGAAAAAGAACCAATTATTATAATCTCTTAATCAGATCCGAGGTAATTCTAACTTTTAATTCAGCAACATTTGAAGGGCAATGGGCCAAATACTTGTCATCTGAAAAAGACTAATAGAGATGCAAATATATAACCCAGCTGATGTAATGCCTTGGTTCCAACTTTGTGTCATAAATGACTTCTTTTTCCTTGGATCTCCACGTGTCCCTACAGGATACTACTTTCTTTGTAGCCAAGACCCTAATCCTGTTTGTATCACACCAACACCTCATTTACCTTAGGAATAGTAAACTGAGAACTCTCTATACACAGAGAACTTAATTATATAAGTCATTAAGGCTGAAGACAAGTCTTTTTGTAATAATTTTATAAAAATGAAATTTTATATCATTAATAATTTTATAAATCAGACGTGAGTTCCTAAATGAGGGCACCCATAATCAATCACTCTATCTGGAAGAATTACTGTTTGCGCAAACAGAGCAGTATTCACAATGATGGAAATCAGACAAACAGAAAAGACTCTAAGAAACTTACTTTATCAGAAGTTATTAATGGGGGACCTGGGTGGCTCAGTCAGTTAAGCCACTGACTCTTGGTTTTGGCTCAGGTCATGATCTCACGGTTCGTGATTTTGACCCCCACATCGGGTTCTCCACTGACAGCATGGAGCCTGCTTGGGATTCTCTCTGTCTTCCTCTCTCTGCACCTCCCCTGCTTGCTTGTGCACTCTCTCTCTCTCAAAATAAATGTATAACTATTTCTTAAAAATAAGTTATTAACAATACCATCTTAGATGGAAAACAGATCAGTTTCAAGTGTTTGGCTTGAGTAGTGATGCACATTTGTATTTCTGTTTCTTGTTGGCTAGTTCTTGAGGCATCTGTGACATTGCTTATACTTCTTATTGTATTTGGATCAATGAAATGGATATAAGGAAGGTAGAACAAGATTAAGGAAAATTGTTAAGGAAAAATCTACTTGACTCTCTAAGGCTGATCTTACTAGAATATAGGATTTATTTGTTTGACCTTGCTTAGGCAAGTGGAGTTCCTGGTTCTGAATCATCTTTCAAGGACTATTTGTTATTCTTGTTTTTGTGATAGTTATTACGATACAGGTTTGTTGTATTTTATCTAGTCTTACATGTTTCTGCATGACCTACTCCAATGATTGTCCTGATGATATAACAACAAAAGGTCAAGAAGATTTTGTGATACTATTGAGTATGGAGACAATGAAACAATCCCCTTCAGTGAAGATCTTGACATCTACCCTGTACTGAACTGGCCAACTTTCTGCAAGAGAGATAATGATAAAACCAGGAGACTGAGAGGCTGGTGTAAAAATGACAATGATCTGTCCACTTATGATAATAGAATTTTGACCTGCAATCTCTACAACAATTGGTCTAGAATGGCCAAAACATGGTAAATGACTTCCTACTTTCCCTATTTTTTCCCCTCTGTTTCCAACTCAAGACCAAACAGAAAGCCAAATATGCTCCAGAAACCAATGACATAAGATGCACCACTTCTAGTTAGCTCACCTCCTGCTTCAACAACCTTTAATCAGAGCTTTACATTTTTGGCATTATAAAGCTTTCCCACTTTCTTTGCCTGCATTTGAGTTTCTACCAAATATAAGTGATGGTTGCTGACTCCTTTGTTATAGCAAGCTCTGAATGAATAACCTTTGCTTATTTTCATTTGTTTGTCTTTATTTCCATAGCTCCTTGAGGAGCTCACGACCTAATGGGAAGAGACAATATTAAATGTACAATTTATAGGAACAAAACAATAGAATGATAAACTAAAAGGTGTAGAGGAGGCAGCAAAAGGAAAGTAATAAATATTTCCTTTTCTGATTGGTTTATTTTATTGTATCACTCTTTTTCACTTTTGGTGAAGAATGTTGGAGTAGCCTGAGGATTCTGGTGAATTCCTCAGGAGACTTATGTTAAGTTGTAGCTGAGAAAGCCAAAAACTGTGTATGGCATCCAGTAATCATCCAATGGAGCTGCTGCCTCTGTCGAACAGCCACTGATACTGCTTAGCCTACAGCTACAAAGCAGTAAAATACACTCTAGCCACTAAGATGTCGATGGCAACATGATGCTGAAATAGCTTGTGTAGGGTACGCCTTCCTGGGGCTTGGCTGATAAAAGAGCATTGTCTGTGACTGGAGCCTAAGCTGGATGAAGGGCTGTACAGTTAGGATATGGTAGTTATGATTCTAGTTAAGAGAATCATTGAGGGGGCTGCAATGAAAGGAGAACTTTTGGAGGGAGATTTTCTGCAGATTTTTCCTAGGCCTACTCCAGTGATGAACACATGATCTTCCTACCATAGAATTCTTGTGATGGTTGGACATTATGAAAAACAATTCTGGCTACCTCAAAAGAGAATGACAGATTTTGGCTTGTCATTCCTCCTGGAAATTGAAGCTTTCTGGAATAAGCCCATCCATCAGTCCATGCAAAGCAAATGGCTTTCTCTTGCCATATGGGTCTCATGATAGTTATTGCTCCTCCTCTCTAGGTGCCAAGAACAAACTGAGTGTAAAAACTGGGAGTCTAAAATTTTCAGTGGCTGGGGAGTTTTACAAAATATTTTGGCTGCCAGGAAAAAAAGGCATGTTGTCTTGATAATTTGGGGAAGGGAGTCAGGGGAAGCACAAATAGCTCAGTTAGTAGAATTTTACTAGTAGAATATTACTAGTAGTAGAATTTTAACCCATCATCACCAACATTAGCATAGGGTTTATTTTTGTAAAGATGTTTGATAATTTCAAGAGAAGATGGCCTAATGCATCTATCTTCATCTTTTGAGGATGCCTTCTGCTGGGCCTGGGCAGTCAGTTTTTGGGTTGGACACACTCTATTAGGGACAAAGTTGGCTTGATAATGCCATTGTTGCTACTGAAGCTGCTTGCTCTCTTCTTCCATGGTTAACTAAACTTTAATATGGCATACTATTTTTCTTTAGATACAATTGTATTTTCAGTCTGATTATAGTGAAAATTTGTGGGCCTAAGTACAAGCCTTTCTTTAACAGATGAATTTGCTTAATTCTTTTCTAATCCTTTAAGCATTGATTTTATTTTAACTCTCAGAGAAGATATTTATTTTATTTCAGAGTTTGAAGAGATGCCTCCCTCCAACCCACAAGAACTGTCAAGAACTCTTAGTTTAAAAATAATCCCTTTTCTTATTCACTGATTGACCTGTTTCTTGAGTGTCAATTCTTATAATTATTCCTTGGTGTAAAAATCAGAGCTGTAACAAAAAGCTTAAAAAAATCACTCACATGTCATAGAGGGGAAATTTGATGTTATACTCTTATATTGAATCTGTTCTTATTTATCATATAAAAACCCTCAGCAGGAGAGTGGAAAGCACCCTTGACTTCAGATCATGTAATTTTTTTTATCGTTTTATAATTATACTAATGTCAAATGTTTGATATTTGTGAAAACATCAAAATGAAGTAGGTAATAGTTTTGCTAATAAGGGAATTAGTTTAAATTCTCTGAGCCTCAGAATTTTTAAATCTATAAATTAAAGATAATAATCACCAACATGAAAACCCCAGAGATGTTGGGAGGAAAAATATAATTTTTCAAAATACTTCATGACTGAGTATCCCAAAGTCATATTATTTTATTAAAAATAGTAATAATAATCATAACAACTCTTAGAATACTTAATTTGTGTGTAGTGCATATGTTTTATGGTTCTGCCCAGAATCCTTCCCCAGGCTATAGCAGTTATTTCTAGCTTCTGGAAGGGCTGACAGAAGGTGACCCTCAGTTGTCACACTTCCCTGGGAATTTTTTCAGTTGAGATCACATCTTGCTTAATATCATACCTCTTTTCCAGGGACTGTTCATATCAAATGACTAATTAATACAGTGGTATAAAGAGTTGATCCTGTTGCCTCAACCTGGAACAACTCGAAAGGGCCATCCAAACTGTAGATCTCCCCTTGAGGTGAGCTAAATGCGTTCATTGGGAGTGCATCAGAGCTCAGCCTCTCATTGGGTCAATCCTATTTCCTTCTCTTCCCTTGCACAGATGTTGAAACCAACACCCTTCTGTAATAAACATCCTGCATTCTAACCTTCAGGTCAAAATCTACTTTCCAGAGGTATCAAAGTGCAAATTTGGGTGCAAGATCAAAGATGGCAGATGCCAAGATGGAAGTTTGAAGCCAGATCACCTACCATCCAGTTGGAATGTGGAACTGTTGGTATGTGGAATACAGATAGACCTTGGCACTAACAGTGCAATTATTTAAACATTCACTGGCAGTGAACTGGAATGATATACCTATGAAAGGGAATTGTACCATTAGTTGGTGCCATGTATCAGGCATTTGAGAAATAGTAACTGTAAGGACAGTACAATGGGGTAGGTATTGATAAGATTACACTCTGAAAAATGATAATGGAAATCTGAGAGTGATTAATTGGCAATAAAAGCCAAGTGTGACAGCCAGGGGACTCCTTGGTAGTGTGTAAAGAGGCTCTCATTTCCTTCAGTGGAAAGGCAGAGGAAGAAGGCTGATTCCAGGACTTAGTCAAAGAGGGACTGAGATTCAAAAAGGGTAAACTCCAAATGAAGGCTGGTCTGCCATACAAAGGTAAGAGCCCTGGATGGAAGAGAATGAGACTCAGAATATAGAATGGAAACATCTGAGGTGGATGTGACTTCCAAACTGCATTTCCAGGTTTCTCTGAGCCTACAGAAGAGAGAAGGTAGCACTCCCCCTCTGTTTGAAGAGCATTCAGAGGCCTCTCTCTTGCCAGACAACATATGCCCCTCAGAATCTGCCCCTCTCAACCACTAAGCCAATAACTAAAGTCAAAGCTGGGAGCATACAAGACCTTCTAGGGGTGGAAAGGGACTACATCCCCTGAAGGAACTGTAGGATATGACAATATATACTAGCAGCAGCTGAAGGAGTACACGTGGGACTGTATAGTAAAGGTAATAGACCAAGAGGTGGCAGAACATAAATTTGGATTAGGAGAACTTATTAATGAGAACACTCTTCCAGGATACATAATTTAGCACCCTGCAAGCACCATGGACATGCTATGAATGTTCTGCCAAGATGGCTGCTAGAAACATGGAAAAAGCTACCAAATGAGGTAGAAATGCCAGAATTGTCTTGGCCAACAGTGAAAAATGGAATTAAAAGTTCACAAAAGTGGAGTTGTTAGGATATACAATGTAATTCTGGAAATTCTACTAGATGACTATATTTCATGGGAGGGCCTGAGTAATATGCCACTTGCCATAGCAATAAAGAATGCACTGATGAGAATTAGAGGCAGCATTACTGAGAAGGCCAAGGCTGACAACAGGCAGATCTAGGCTCCATAATATCACTGGGAATCATAGAATCCTAAAAATAAATAAATAAATGAATGAATAAACAAACAAACAAACAAACAAACAAATAAAATGAATTGAAGCCAGATAGATAGATAGATAGATAGATAGATAGATAGATAGATAGATAAAATGAATTGAAGCCAGATAGCAACACTTAACCATCTTAAGTCAGGTGGACTCTGTTATCACAACTAGTAGTGAGGTTGATGACCAAGGGAGCCTAACTCGCAGAGAGTTATCAAGATAGTTTAGAGAAAATAGCATACCTAGGAGTAAAAATAGATGGGCAGTCAACAAGTGTTCTTTGCGATAGGTGCAAAGGAAATCAGGTTGGATGATCAGAAGACTGTCAGTAGCTAATTCAATCAAATGTCACAATTTCTTACCTGGTTTCTGGATTGGAGACAGTGTTTAGATCCAGAACTCATCAACTGAAAGAAAGGCTAGTTCTCTAGGACATGGTGTGCAATACTGGCCAAATGTACCTAGTAATAATTTTCCCAGGATGCTCCCAAAGGCACGTAATGCCCATCTGTGAAGGAACTGTGTATGGAGGAAAGTGGGTGCCTAAACATTTTGAGGCCTGCTGGACAAAGATCTGCATTGATTCCTGGACCCTAGAAGCATAATCACACCTCCTTCTCTGTTAGAGTGGTCACTTTATGGGGATCTGGTCTAGTTTAAACTGGTGGTTCCCATGGGTCCTTGAAACAACCTGTTGTTCATTTCCTTGGTGCCAAAATGTATAACTGGAGTCGATACACTTGGTAATTGGCATGGCTCCCTACCATACCCAAGCCATTCCCTGCTCAAGGACCATTTTGGATTCTTGGCCTATGAGGTAAAAACTATTGTAGTAGCTAGCCATAGCCAAGTGAAAGCTCCTAAAACTTTCCCTGATCCTTCACATCTTATTATTAAAATAGTAAGTATGAACAAAAACCTCGTATCTTGAGGCATATGGCAGAAATTAGTGCCATTCTTAAAACCCTAAAGAATTGAGTTGTGTAAATCTCATGGTATTTCCATTTACTTTACCATTCTGGACCTTGCAAATACCAGATGAGTCCTAGAGGATGACAATGGATCACTGCAAACTCAACCAAGTAATAGATCAGTTGCCGCCACTGTGCTTGAAGTGGCATCTTTGCCAGAATGGATTAACCTCACTTCAAGTACATCGTATTTGGCCATTGATCAGACAGATGCATTATTTTTCATTTCTATCCAAAAAGAGGAACAGAAACAGTTTGTATTCATTTGACTGGACAGTAGTATTTACCATTTTGTTCCACTGTTCTGTCAACTCTTCCTTCAGCTGTCATAATATAGACTAGATGAACATCTTATCATTATGCTGGCCCAAAGTATTTTTATATCATACTAAACAGAATAAATAGCAAGAAATGGCTAGCAGTTTGGAGAACTTGGTAAGGACTCATGTACTCTAGAGAACGGAGAATAAAACCAATAAACACTCAGGGACTCTTTGCATCCTACACATCATACACTTCCTCCAAAGTAAATAACAAATTATTTACTTTTGAATTTCTACCATAAAGAAGAAAACCTTTGTAGATCTTTTCAAGTTGTAAATACAGCATTTTCCACATCTAAGAACACAGTTCTGACCTATATATGGGGTGACGCAAAAGGCTGCCAACTTTGAGTTAGGCCCAGGGCAAGAAAGAGTCCTGCAACAGATTCAGGCTGAAGTGTGAGTGCTCTGGCACTTGAGCTATATGACCTGGCAGGATCTGTGGTATTAGATATCAGTGGTAGAGAAATATATCATGTGGAGTTTATGCTAAGTCTCAAATGTCCACAGGATTTGGGGGCAAGAATCTGTCGTTCAAAGCAGAGAATTATACATCTTTTGAAAAACAGCTCCTTGTATATCACTAGGCCCTGGTAGAGACAGAATATCTTTCCATGGGGCACCAAATGTTCATTTGGACAGAACTGTCTGTTATAAGCTGAATTTCATCAGACCCACTATATCATAAGGTAGAGCACATCTAACAACTAACCTAGATGATAGAGAATGGAAGATGTTCACCTGGATCAAACCTAAACAGGACCAAGGGCACAAGCAATATGGATGAACATGTAGGCCAAATACCCATTTTCTCTACCTATATTTACCCAGCAGCTCTCATTCAGTCTGCATCTGTGGCATCATCAGTCATCCTTTTTACCAGCTGACAGAGGAGGAAAAAGCCCTCTGTATAGTTTAAAGGAGATTCAGCTGAAAATAGACAGTGGTTGTCTATAGCACCAAACAGTATAGAACATACTACTCAGACATGTTTTCGAAAGAGGGTGGTGATACTCTCAATGGGTAGAGTTTCAGGCAGTACATCTGGTCTCCTACTTTGTGGTTTAATGTATGAAACATATACAAACACATGAGCAGTTGTGAATGGCTTGGTTGTCTTGTCTGGGTCCTGGAAGGAGAAATATTAGAAGACTGGGAACAAGGAACTCTGGAGTGCAAGCACATGAATGAATACATGGTGTGAACACAAAGTGTGAAGATCTTTGTATTGCATATTAGTCCCACCATGGAGTATCTACCATGGAAGAGGCACTGAACAACCAAACAATTGTTGAAATCAGCCAGCTTCTGTTCTTGTTCATTCCAGTGCTACACATGGATGCATGAAATGAGTAGCACCGATTGCAGGGATGCAAGTTATACATGGGCCCAACAGCACTTTAAGAAGTGACAACTGCAGGTAGCAGAGACCAAAGCTAAGCTACAAATACAGTACCATCCATTGGGAAAACAAATATCTACTTGGTGGCGATCTGACTACATTTGAGCCCTTCTATCATGGAAGAGCTGATTCATTTTTATAGGAATAGACACATATTCCAGATAGGAGTGTTTTTCCTGCATGGTTTTGGCCAGCACAACTATTGGGAGCCTATAGAATGTCTGATTCCCAAGCAAGGATTGTTCTGTATCATACCAACAGACACACTTTATAGCAAAGGAGGGGGCCCATGAGCATAGAATTCGCTGCTTATAATGCATGCTATGTTACCCAGGAGTTGCCAGCCTGAGAGAATAGAGAGGCAGCCTGTTGAAGGCTCAGCTGAAGACATAGCTCAAAAATAATACTTTACCAGTAGGGGCTTCACCCTCTAGGACAACATACCTTGAATCAAAGATCTTTTAATGGTGTTATATTCCTACTGGCAAAATACATAGTTTAGGAACCAAGTGTGGAGGAAACAGGAATGACCCCATTAGCCATCACTCCCATTGATCCATTTGGGAAATGTGTGCTTCCTATCCTGCCCATTTAGAGATTCTTGTTCTCAAAAGGGAAGCATTTCCATCAAAGGACACAGCCAAAAGTCCCCTTGAAACATTAAGCTAAAGCTGTCATCTCAGCATTTGGCGCTCCTCATGTCAGAGAACGGCAGACAAAAAGATGGATTTCAATTTTGGTAGAAATAATGATGTTGATCAGGAGGAGGAAGTGGCGCTGCTGTTACACATGGTAATATGAAGGAATACATCTTTGATCTGAATGATTCACTTGGGTACTTCTTGGTAATCCTTTGCCCTACATTGACTGTAGAAAGAGAAGTGCAGTAATTACAATCAGAGAAGGGCATAGTGGTAAGATCTCAGGGATAAGGATCTAAGTGACATCACCATGAAAATTATGGAGACCAGACAGAGTGCTGGTTGAGGCTGAGAGGAATCTAGACTGGGTAGTAGAGAAGGGAGACAAAGTGCATCTGTTGTGGCATTGAGACCAACTCTAGCAGAGGAGGCTCGATTCTCCTCACTAGCCTTCCTCTTCCAAGCTCCTGGGAGAGAGCTCCAGGAAGACAGCTTCCTGGGGGAAGAGAGGAAGTTCTGCAGAAATCCTGAAGGAGCTGTCCCCAGAACCTATAGTAAGAAGTAAATTCAAATGGTGCCAAGAGCAGGCTTTTGTGGAGTGTGTGATGTGCTACCCCACTGCCTTCCAGGAATGAAGGAGTTAGTGTCCAGCTGCCGCGAAGGCTGCTGAGAGATGCCACCAGCTGTCAGCCCTGTTTGAGAGTTGTTTCAGCCAAAGGAAACTGACTTACCCAAGGTCACCCCTCTTTCTGGGTGCAGCCTGTATTCAGTGACTGTCAGTGTGGGGGCATATGGCCCTGGATCTTGCCCCAACTTGGATCAACTCTGGACTGTTACCATGAGCTGGCAGGCTGCTGGTAGCCTTGAATGAAGTTTGATTTCTCTCTCTGCACAATCAGCTTTCTGTCCTCCATTGGTGTTGCTCCCACTGTCTGTGCAACACTGGCCTACCCTAACATTTTTGCTAGGAGTGGCAATCCACACAGCTGGGAAAGAAAATCTAGACTGGGGGTGGAGGGCTGAAATTACTGGAGCCATATTTCTTTTCTCCTGTAAAGTTTGGATTTTGAAAAACTGGGACAATTAAGCTATGTGGAGCCAAGGGGGTAGGTTGTGTAGAGTGTGTGTTTGGTTGGAGTAGGGGGCAAGGTTAGAAGATAAATGGAGAGAGAAATGCATCATTTATGGAGACAGAGAGAGAGAGAGAGAGAGAGAGAGAGAATTGAAGAGAGTCCCTGACCTGCCTACTTTCTACTTCCCAGCTCTAGTTCATTAAAGCCCAGTGTACCTTCCTGACATTCCTCTGAATCAGAGACCTACTTCTCCTGAATCTTCAGATATGTACAAACAAACAAACTGCTCTGAGTTACCTTGAGGCGGTTACTCTCTTTGCAACCAAGAATCTTCATAGAACAATTATATAGTACCTTAAGCTTTCCAAGCAGCTTTTATATATGTTTTTTGAATTAATATAAAGATTCAGAATCTGAGCAAATGTTTTAGATGCACAGAATGGGAATGAATTGAAATTTGTCTTAGTGAGACAGCACCCTATTAAGAATACTCCAATTCTATATGAACTGTTGGCCTACAGGTGAAGTGGAGGTAGGACAGAATTACCACTCACTTTTCTTTCATTCAGATGTCTTTGGATCAAGGAGAAGTTCATGAGAATGGAAAAGCTACTTCATTCTTCCCACTGAGACACTTTACAGAAAGGCAAGTTTGGGGGTGAGGGGCAGAGAAAACAAGAGTAAAATCATACTAGCATTATTTAGTAAGGATACGTTTATAATTAGAATCTGATGAGTTTGCCACTTCTAATTTCAAAAATTAAGCATCATAGAGAAAAATATTAGTGATATTTGAAGAATAATATTGTACCATTATCAAAATAAATATGGGAAAATGTTTTAGACGTGCCACCGTGCAAAAGTCTGTTCTTGTGGACAGGGTGCAGTAGTGTTGTGCTTGAATTCAGGATGCCTAGAAATGGCCAGGCAGGCAGCCATGATGGAAAGAAGGGCGTTTATTGACAGACCAGTGGTTTTCACAGTGAGGACTACCTCCACCAGTGATACCATCACCTGGGAACTTGTTGGAAGTTCCCACCACCCCACCCCTACCCTGGGAGTTGCCCTAAACCCTAACCGCCTGAAAATAGTATCCTGTGAACCCCATTGACATGGGATGTCAGCCACTGGGGTTATTTGGTTTTCTTTTCCCGGACTGATGTGGTTTGGAGAAAAGAACTACTCTGCCTCAAGTTTTAAGAATGGAGATTGTAGAGTTCAGTGCCTATGGATTCCAGGAAACTGGAAACTTGTTGCCTCAGCTGCAGGCAGTTTATAGTTTATAGGGTTAGCTGAGGTTGACACTGCTCAGATGGTAGAACATGGGAAGCCAGGAAAGAAGTGGAGCAGGAAGCACGAGTTAGAGTTTTACTTTGCACTCTTGCTTCTAGTTTATCCATGCATTCCTTTGAAACATGGTAGATTTTACTTAATGATTGGTAAAACACCTCTCTGGGCCAAGCATTTTAATTACATAGTCACATGGTCTTTTAACTAAGTTTGTTTTCTGAACACTTTCCTATTAGAAATTAACCAGAATATACAGCCAGTACATGGAAACTACATATATCTTTCTGACTTGCTGAGTCGCCTGAATCCATTTTCTCCAAATCAGTAGATTAGCTATTTTCAATCTGGGTCAAAACCAAAAATCACCAGACTGAAATTAAACTCTAAAAGGCAGTAGCAGAGCATAGAAAATGTGTATTTATTTCCCCATCTTCTTTAAGTCTTCATGGATATTGTTGGGTTTTCTGAAAACTCCTCTATCCAAAGCCATGTCTATTTATTTACTCCTTTATTAGATAGTCTACAGTTGTGTGAGAAAAACTAGCATTAAAACGCTAACATCATTATCATAAAGCAAGTGGTGAAACCATTATGTTTTCACTGAGTCTCAAAGTATTAGTACACTAGTAGTAAGAGAGCATGTTAATGAGTCACAAATTTATTGAACTTGTAAGCAAAAATCCTAAGTCACTACAATCTTGTATCACCAGAGTTAGTTAGCATCACCTGAGAAGGAGAAAATGGCTAATGGATTACAATTAAATAAATATATACTTAACAAATTTTCCCACTGCCTTTTTATTTTTCCTCATATTATACTTATTATACCAAGTGAGTGAGGAAATGTAAGATTGCTTTTAATCTAAATTTTATTTCTCAATTCCCAAAATTTGATTAGAATTTGGGTCTCTGGGTGGATGCATAGAACTGCCACCAAGAGTATGAGTTGGTTTGACTAGGGAGATGAGTAAGAAACAAGGTTGAAGGTCTCTGTCATTATCATAACCAGTATATTTCATCTAGCTCCATCTTGTTCAGATATCCATGCATAAAGCGGGGCGCCTGGGTGGCGCAGTCGGTTAAGCGTCCGACTTCAGCCAGGTCACGATCTCGCGGTCCCGGAGTTCGAGCCCCGCGTCAGACTCTGGGCTGATGGCTCAGAGCCTGGAGCCTGTTTCCGATTCTGTGTCTCCCTCTCTCTCTGCCCCTCCCCCGTTCATGCTCCTTCTCTCTCTGTCCCAAAAATAAATAAACGTTGAAAAAAAAAATTAAAAAAAAAAAAGATATCCATGCATAAAGCAGCAAATTTCTACACGGTCCTTGAAACTTTTCATGAGCACTTAACTCTATGTGATTTTTCCTGCTTTCTCTGCACACTTATATGTACCACTTACTTGACAATGATCAGCTATTGCCCAAAATCTCATATGTTTTGTTCTGACAGCTGACTTGTAAGCTCCACAAGCCCAGATGTTAGAGCCATAGATGCTCATATAAAACATTAGGAAAAATCTAGACTGGCTTCCTACTCACTTGGGTCAATAAATACTTATTGTTTTTAATGTACTATGCTAATAGTTCTCCTCAAAGATCTTCTCAAAGCAAGAACAACAAAATGTTTCCCTGAGAATCTCAGAAGTCATGCAATTCAGCGATATTCTAGAGAATGTTGTTCTCTAAGGCATTCTTGAAAAGAAAGCTGTAAAGGGAGAAAAGAATATTATAAAGTTAAGCAGAAGTAAATCGTGCCACATCAGAAAAGACTGCATACATAAGTAAAGAAAGCCAGATGGTTTTCTTCATTAGAGAGATATGGAATCTGATACCAACATGCAGAAACAATTTTGGTTGTCAGCTTTTCTTCAATTCTAAACTTCACCTTAAAGTATAAGTTAAATTGATTCTTCCAAAAAATTCTTCCAAGTGTTTTATAATGATTTTGAGTTTGTTTGGGGGATTTAGCTGGTGTTTTCCTTATATATACCATAGCTTCCTGGCTTTGGAATAAATCCATGCTCTCTCTTTTTAGACAACGTTTCTTTTAGTTTATGTAAGTCTAGATATTAAATCTTGCTTCATATCTTACTTTCTGTAGTTTTCTAGGGTCCAAAGGGCTAGAATCCCATGTTTCTCTGTCTCTGATATTTTTTTCTGGTCTTAACTACCTATTCTTGTTTTTCCTATCGATGGTGTGTACACTTGCTCTTGGTGTCTTAGGGTATTATGTTATTGACTTCATTGCTTAGTGCCAATATAATACATAATTATAGTTAAAACCCTGTCATGGGGGCAGAGAAGCATGTTTTTACTATAAGATGAGATGTGGTGGTAAAGTAAAAAACTTTAAGACTTTATCTTGGCTATGTAATGACACAGATTTACAGTGTGTAAAATATGACAAATATTTGTAATTCTTGAGAATTCCAATGATGTCAAGTATATGGAAACTCTCTGTCCATAATTTGGAAATAGACTTTGTTGGAATATATTCTCTAGTATCTGTGACATGCATCCTTTTGCAGTTCTGTCACTCAATCTATTGTGATACTATATGTAATACTTAAAGTCTGGTTAGTGGCGTTAAGGGTGATTTCTCTCCATTCCCTAGGAGAATGTCATCTCCTCATCTCACAGACACATTTGTACCAAGGTAAGTGACTGAGGCTTTTTGAATGAGTCAGAGCTAATAATTATTCATGTCACCAGTTGCAGAAACCTTAAAGGTGTAAGCATCTCCAGAAGCAATATGGTTGCATAGGTGTTAGTAACTAAATGTCCATGAACCTTAGGGAATAAGTGTATAGGCTTCAGGGAGCCCAGAAACCCTCTGAAGTATTGGTTACTTGTGCATTTATTCTTTTTTTTTCTCTAGATAGGTTGAGTATTCTATCAAATTCTTAACCATGACACTAAAGGGAGGCAGCATAGGAAAATTGCATGGAGACTTCAGTGTAAAAACTTGTGTTTAATTCATTAATGCTAGATGATAGTGACCCCCAGGAAGCTGGCTGACAGTGCTATTTACCTTTTAGACAAATTCCATTCTTTATTGTTTTTCATTCTTTTGAAACTTACCAGCACCCAGACGTGGCATTCTACACATTCATTCATTCATTCTATATGTAAAAGGCTATGATTTATTGAAAAGCATACTTTTTAAAAATGTTTATTTATTTATTTTGAGAGAGAAAGAAAGCGTGAGTGGGGAAGGCAGAGAGAGAGGGAGAGAGAATCCCAAGAAAACTCTGAGCTGTCAGTGCAGAGCCCAACATGGGGGCTCCATCTCACAACTGTGAAATCATGACCTAAGCTGAAACCAAGAGTCGGACACTTAACCCACTGAGCCACAAAGGTGCTCCGCAAAGCATAATTATACAGAAAATTGCAAGGAAAGTCAAATAATATTCAAAACCAAAATTTAAAATTTAATGGCTTAAGCCTAAGGTTCCATTACTTTTTCAAGATCTCAGAAGTATTAGCAGTGGAAGAATGCTTTTCCTTTTTCTTTTCTTTTTTTCCTTTTTGTGATGTTCCCCCTTTTTTATTTATTCTTTTTTTTTTCTTGTTTCTAGTCTTTCTTCTGATATTCTTGTTTCATTTGTTTTGAAGTGTCCTCTTTTATGGAACTAGATGAATAAGACCTTTTCCTTTTTTTTTTTTTTTTAAACTGACTCATCAATGTCCAGGACCTTAGACAAGGGAGGCATGGGGGAAAGAAAAAACACATCACCACCACCTCCAAGCCATGCAAGCCAGTTCGGAAAGGATGTGTTGGCCTTAGAAAATGTTTCTGGCAGTGTTACTATCCCTGGTGTCAAGAAGTTCATTGGAAAATTCCCTATATGGGTGGGCTCAAGATGGTTTGACAGTTAAAGAATCCAATCTTCAGGCAGAGGGAAGCAGTGGAAGTTAATTTTGGATATTAATTGGTTTTACATTTGATAGGAAATAAAGTCTCAGTGGAACTCTGCTGGCTGTCTTTTTATCCTTCTAGGTAAGAGTACCATCTTACAGCATCTGACTTCAGCCAGGTCATGATCTTGCGGTCCGTGAGTTCGAGCCCCGCGTCAGGCTCTGGGCTGATGGCTCAGAGCCTGGAGCCTGTTTCCGATTCTGTGTCTCCCTCTCTCTCTGCCCCTCCCCCGTTCATGCTCTGTCTCTCTCTGTCCCAAAAATAAATAAACGTTGAAAAAAAAAAATTAAAAAAAAAAAAAAAAAAGAGTACCATCTTACCTAGAGAAGGGCAAAAACTTATTTTTTTATAGACTTTGGAACATTGGGACTTTTTTGAGGGTTTTTTTAAAAAATAAATATGAACAAAAACATGAAAGCCTTCACGAATGTGTGTGTCATCCTTGTGCAGAGGCCATGCTAATCTTCCCTGTATCATTCCAATTTTAGTATATGTGCTGCCGAAGTAAGCCTGGAACATTGGGATTTTTAAGGCTAAAGTACTCAGATGTGGTCTGTGCCCTCCTCCCTCGGCCCTATCCTCCCATCATTTCTCCTTCTTCATGCCTACACAAAATGAGAGAGCTCCTGAAAAGAACTCTGAATTTATCCAATAAAATTATAGGACAGTTATCCTATAATAACTGCTCAAAGCAGTTATCCAGTTCAAACTTCTATCACATGTGAATTTATCCCAAAACATCTTAAGACATGATTGTTTTAAGATTTGCTTAAATACTCCCAAATAGACTGAAATTTGTGCTCTACATGAGGGCTCTTGAGCCTAATGGATGGTTCCTAGGGTTGAAGAGTCAGACAGAAACTCCTCCGGACTATGTAGATGAATATAGATTGTCACACTTCTTGGAGTTGGCCAATGTCCTCCAGATGTCGGTGAAGCAGAGAGCTACCTCCTTGCCCATTTTCCTCAACTGAATACACACTAGTCTTCAAAGAGACTTTTAACTGCTCTTTCACTCTTTCTTTCATAAGTGTCTGGAACCAGACCAGAGAGTATTTGGAAGTAAGTTCTGGTATAACTAAGGGTTCCCTTGGTAAGTCTTCCTTCAGAAAGTGGCTCAGTTAAATGTTCCTTCCTTCCATAATGTGAGGTTCCTTGTTGACAATTCTTATTATATTCTAACCCTCCCCATACAACTCTCTTTAACTGTCTGCTACTCAGTGTCTCCACATTCTCCCTCTGGACACACAGAACTGATCCAAGACCTTGCTCAGTCCTATGTGCCTTTTTAGTCCATTCCTGGGGTATCTTGGCTGGATGTCAGGGAGCTTCACCTGCTCTAACAAGTCCTGTCTTATACCTGAAGGGAGTCTTCTTATATGAGGGAATACGGGGTTGAGGTGATGGAAGTTTCTTTAACTCTTGTTCTACCTCTGCCCAATAACAGATCTGTGGTCTCATTTGCTCCTGAAGTTTTTGACACAAACATTATGATGACCATGAGAATTATTTTTTTCTTTCAATAGTCTACCAAGTCTAGTTTATGTAAGAAATGTGTATTCCTCCATTTAACAAATGTTTGTCACACTTTTTATGAAATAAAAAACCTGGCCTTTTTAACGTATAAAAGTACATGATTCTCATTTTTTTAGGCATCCCTCCACCTTACATCTCAGTAAAGCCATTCATTAATTGACAATGCTTCTACAATTCAGATAAATGGCACCATGTTCCCAAATTTCTTTATAATCCTCAAGATTTTCCCTTTTACCAGAGAAAGGGGTTTTGGTGCTTTCTATAAAATTGGAAATTATGAGACACAGATTCCTTAGATATGATGACCAAGGATTAGGTTAAAGACTTGATGTATGGGGGGGTTTAAATATCTCTGCCTTTGAAATATTGGTCTTCAGTTTCCACTTAACTTTTCTAAGGTGGATTTGTGGTTCAGAAATTGAAAATTAGGATCGAGTCTTGAAATACATTTAGAGCTTGAACGGACTCTGTCATAGTATTTAGTGTGATCCAGCCACTAGCCAGACCTGTCTTCATGGTGATTTCCTCAGGGTAGAATTTGATCAGCTCCACTAGATCTACACAGTACCTAGTAGTATATTTATATGAACTAGTGAGTGCTCCCAAGCCCCTTTTCAATTGATAAAAAAACCTACCTTATTTTACGATCTCCAGAGGTGTTTATAATGATGGCGATTTACAAAGTTAGAGGAAAAGACAGAACTGATAGGAAGTAATCAGTCAAAAGCGCACAGAACACATCGGGAGTGGGGACAAAGGGTCCGACCATGTGGGCAGTGAGTAAAAGAAATACAGCATTGGGTATGTGTGTTATAAAATAGATGATCTATGTCACTGTGAATAAAGCCTACAGAACCTTTGCATAATTTGGTTTCATTTTTGGTGAATGTTTTAAAATGCACATTTATAAAAAAATATTTTTTGTAGGTAATTATATATTTTTCCCAGTTTTCTCAACTTACCATTTACAATGAACATGTATGATTATTGTTTATGAATGAGTCACTGTGTTGAACTAAAAACATTTCTGATATTAAAACTTCATTCTTGTTTCCTAAGAAATCTAATCAAAGTGATAGTAACATATTCTCACAAAGGATAGTCCATGAAATGGTGGAGTACATTATTCAGACACCAGAATACAATAATCAGAAGACCATTACACTTCATAGAATACTATGCCCAGTGACAATGCCTGTGACAATGAGCTAATTGCAACCATGAGCACTGAGGGAGGAAGGTATATGAATCATTGGACAGACACTATTGTCATTAATAATAAGCACTGAGAATAAGGTATTCAGGTTTTTTACCATTACTGCTACTGCTCTGACTGTAGATTTATTTTCAAATTTTGAATTGATGACCACATAAAACTAAGAACAACACCCACAGAAATAACAAAATGTGAGTTAATGTATTCCAGAAGCCAGTCCTTACTAACCTCTGTAATGCATAGATATTTACATTTAGTGGTGAACTGCTGAACTGATAGGGTAGTATTTTTCAAACAATGATCTGGAGCTGTAATGATTCCTGTACACTCCCTTTGGGGCTGCTTTGGGTCAGGAGTAGGAGGTGGATGGAGGGGTTGGGTGCCTTTTCCCTCTTATTTCCTACCTGAGCATCCTTTGAGGTGTATTTTAAGATTTTTGTTTCCAGGATATTTCTTTGGCTCCTGGACCCTCTGTTCTCTCAATTCCCAAATTACTTATTATTTGGACCCTGCATTTTGGCACTTAGGCACGTACAGCCTGACACTGATGGACTTCTCCATAAAGATTATAAGTTTATTGAGGTCAGAGGCTGTGCATTATGTTAGTTTTCATTTTCCAGGGCACATAGCATTGTATACGTGGCAGACGCTCAAAAAAAATTTGCTGAATTGTATGCAAATAATATTATCATAGCATTTTTGACCTCATGAGACATTGAGAAATCATTTAATTCAAGTCCCAGTTTGCAGATGAGGAAAATGAAGCCAACAGAAGTTAGGTTCTTGATCCAGATCATATGACTAATGTATAATTTAAAAATAATCCAAGCACTTTATTTGCTTAGGAAGTAGATGTCTCATTCATATTCTTACTCACCCTATTTGTTTTCCTAACAGGCTTTGCTTTTCACCAACAATGCAAAATTGCACCTCATCATCACTACCACTGGGGTGAGAATTTGACATATTTGTAGTTCTCTTTAAAGCTCTGATTCTGTGATTAACACGCACAAACACATTTGCTAATGCTTGCAAACTTTCTTTTTTAACTTGGTAATTTTAGGCTTCATCATCAAACCCCTATCTTCGGTTCCAAAAAGAATTATTGCACCCCTCTGGTCATAAAAAGCTTTGTTTCTGCTCCAATTTTATCCCTTACCACCTGTGTTATTAGACCTGTATTGTGGTTTGCTGAATGAATGTTTATCTCCCCTACTATTCTGGGGTTGTTTGAGAGTGGGGGAACCACATAATAATCACTTGGACTTCTCCATATCGCTTAGCCCTGTCTTTGAGTGCAGTGAGAACTTCAAAAAGGCTTAAAAATGGTTTTGTCCCACCTAACATGATGAAATGATAATTACAAGAATTTATTCCTGAGAAATCAGACATTTTGCATGCAAATGCTAACCAAATCCTATTGCTCATTATTTTAAAAGAATGATTATAATCTATTGCATGTCAACACAAACCAACCAACAAATTTCCTAAAATGTAGTTAAACCCCAGTAAAATATTTAGTTATAAGTAACTACTATGTTAAGAAGTTAGAAGTTTAACCATTTCATATTATAAAGTGATGTATGGGGACAGATGGTAGGTACACTTGTGCTGAACACAGACATATTAAAGAAAAAATGTGGAAGAACGAACATTAAACATTTAACGAGGAATAAATGAAGCAAGGGTCATGAGGAAATGACACAATGAGGGAATGTGGAACACAAAAAGGCAATTTTAAGTAAATAGCAGACTCAGAGGAACTGATAAAGAGGCATCACATTTCTGAGGCTGCTCTAAAGGCTGAACAGGAGACTGTGATCAATCTTCAGGGAGTTGATGGAGGCTTTAGGATGCAAAAACACTTTAAAACAAGTAGACAGTTTTGCTTATTTAAAAAGAAGAAAAGGAGCACCTGGGTGGCTCAGTCAGTTCAGCATCTGACTCTTGATCTCAGTTCAGGTCTTGATCTCAGGGTTATGAGTGCAAACCCTGCACTGGGCTCCACACTGGGTGTGAAGTCTACTTAAAAAAATAAAGAAAGAAAAGAAGAAAAGTTTTTAACCAGGATTCTTTGTCATATCACTACTATATTCTAGCATGTTCATTATCTCATCTGCATGACTCCTTGTTCCATGGTCCTTTCTTAGGATCTACTCTTAGCAACAGCATCACATAAATTCCATGTGGTACTGTGTTTTGTTTTGTTTTATTTTATTTTATATTGTATTAAGTTTATTTATTTATTTTGAGAGAGACAGAGACTGCATGAGTGGGGGAGTGGCAGAGAGAGAGGGAGAGGGAGAGAGAATTCCAAGCAGGCTCCATGCTGCCAACACAGAGTCTGACATGGGGCTCAAACTCATGAACTGTGAGATCATGACCTGAGCAGAAACCAAGAGTCAGGCATTTAACTGACTGAGCCACCCAGGCACCCCATGATGCTGTATTTTAAGTGTAATTTAAGACTTTTATATGCACCTCCTGTTGTTAATAATGTTGCACTGAGTTTTAATGACATAAGTATAAATTTTTTTCTTTACAAGTAATGAACAAGAAAACGTATTTAAAGATACATGTGTTTTTATGAAGTTGCATATTAAAAATCTAAGAAACGACTAATAGAGGGTATAGTCTGTGGAAATAACATATAAGGTCTCAGCTTGCTTTGCTCCTCTTCAAGGGGTATATCATTCTTCCAAGGGGATAAAATTCTCAAGTCATTAAAAATATTTATTGGGTACCTAGAATGTTTATGGCATTGTCAAAAGCATTGTGGAAGCTACATAGACAGATCAGATATGGATCCCGAGATAAGATCTGTTCAGAAGCAGCTGCACAACCTGGTGGGAAAGGATTATATCTAAACGCAAGATGCCGGAGTCCAGAAGAGTGGCATGCTGTGTAGTATCTGGGAATAGTAGTATCTGGAAAGAATTGGTGGCATCTTTCAGCGTAAAGATAGAAATTGAGTAGAGTATGAGCAAGCTAGCATTCTTATGTAAAAAGCAAATGTGTTCTTTATAATGAGAGGCATTCCTATGGGAGTAGGGAGAGGGTGATTCTATTTGGGAGGTGGGTTTTCAGTAGTAGGAAATGGCTTTGCACTGAGGTGGTTCTTTGAGAACTATAGCATACTATGGATAGTACTTCAATCAGAGAATTCAATGTAGAGAAAATTCAAAGGCTTCATTGTTATGAAGCTTTCTGCCTTCAGTTCCTTGAAAGAGAGGAGACAGGAATTGGAGTAATAAACACATCATAATTAATACTGGTTGAGCAGTAATTTTGGGACTTAAATTCTTGCAACAGACTCTGCCTTAAGGCAGCATGGACTGGGTAATTATCCGTTTTTAGGGGATAGGAACTAAGTGAAACTCTAGCTAGCACCTACTGTCTGAGGTGAAGATCTGTTGTTTGCTGTCTAGCATTCACTGCCCCCTCCTAAATTTCTTTTGGTCACCACCTCATTCTCAGCCATCAAGGGTGTGGTTTTGACCTCCCTGCCATCTCCAGCAATGGGTCTTGACTGTCTTGAATCTATCAATGTGGCTTTTTCCTTCAGTCAAGTGACTGGATCAAGGATAGTCATGTAATACCAGTGGACAGAACTCAATGTGAGACGTTTACTGGGGAAGCCACTAAGGAGAAATTTCTACAAGAAAGAAAGAAGCTTCTCTTTCTTCTTTAGACAATGTAAAGAAGTAAGGTACAGAACTGACACTGCGACTTTTATTGTCGCTCGTTGTGTTTATTCTGATTTGCTTTGCTTTTGGCCTTGGCTTCCACAGGAAGAAAACTTGGAGCTCTTGGAGGATGGAGTGGATGTCTCAGGGTGGGTCATGGGTGGGCTAGGGTAAGACAGACAATGGCAGAGTACAGAGATGGAGACACTAGGCTCTTGTTGACAGTGTCAGGCTCCTGGATCACCACTGGCCACCCTAAAGCTGGCCCCTCTAGGGATGGAGAATATTCCTGACACTGCCATATTATAAATCTCTTAGGTATTGTTTTGGCATGATTATGTGTATGGATAAATGCACATGTGTATTGAATGTGGGGTGGGCACAGCAAGGGCCAACCAGCTCTGAAATAAGACTGTTGTAAAAATGAGCGTGGAATGATTCAGAACAGAGTGAGGTCAAGTCATATTACAGCAAGAAAATGACTCACCTTCAGTGACAATATACCTAAAATCATCTTAGAAAATCCAAGTGAAGCAATGAAAAGATCCTAAATTAATGACAGTTCAAAGCCACCTACATCAAGAGCAATGTACAAAAATCAATACATCTCTATACCAGCAACAACTGGTAAGCAAACATAATGGAAAAAATAATCCCATTTACAAGAGCACCCCAAACCCATTAACTAATTATGAACCAATACAAAAAGAGATGTGTAGATCCTATATGAAGAAAATTACAAAAGCTTAAGAAAACTATAAAAGAACATTGGAGTACCTCTTAGCGAGATGGAAAGAGTCACTATTGTAAAGGTATAAATTCTTCTTGAATTAATATAACACTATTGCAATTTAAATTTGAAGAGCTTTTTTATTTATTTTCATTTATTTTAGTATAATTTATTGTCAAATTGGCTTCCATACAACACCCACTGCTCATCTCAACAATTGCCCTCCTCAATGCCCATCACCTACTTTCCCCTCACCGCCCCCCATCAACCCTCAGTTTGTTTTCAGTATCCAAGAGTCTCTTATGGTTTGCCTCCCTCCCTCTCTGTAACTTTGCTTTTTTAAACTTAGCAAATGATTCTAAAGTTTTCAGGAAGAATTTATCTGTAAGGATAGGTGTTTTAGGAATTGTTATTTTTGTCTTAAAAATAAGAAGAGGGTCTCTTCCTGACAGGCCCCACATTAATTGAATCTTTTTATAGAGCAATAAGTGAAAGTGTCAGAACCTTGAGATAAATATCAGTTTGAAGGGTTTTTCAACAAAATTGTTTGATTTTCACCCCAATATAATATTAAGTTAAAATAAAGCATCACCTGAATTGATTTCGCAGCCCTCTGTTGATGATAACCTTTTCTAGGAACCCTATTAAATGTTCTACAGGGGTTCATTCCTCCATATTACGTGGGACCGTGGTCATAGCCTCCCCTCCGGAGGGGCCAGCCTCCCCCCCCCCACCTTTAAAGGTCAAAAATGCATTTTGGTCAATGGATATTTATGAAGATAGGATAGATGGTAACTCTTAAAGCTGATGATAGGTGATGAAAGAAACACAGCAATGTACTGGACGTGAGCATGCATACTGGTGCAAATATTCTGGTGAGCAGAAAATATACTTTAAGCTAGTTAAAAATGTTCATCATATGTCACCCAGTAATTTCACTTCTAACAATGTTCCCCATGGAATAAGATATGCACCCAAAGATTCACAAGGGCTTATTTTCCTCATATTAAAGTAAAAAATGTGGAAAAACAAACATTAAACATTTAATGAGGAATAAATGAAGCCAGGTCATGAGGAAATGACATCCAGACCTTAAAAATTAAAACATACTTGAGGAGCCTGGGTGGCTTGTTGGTTGAGCATTAGACTTCCGCTCAGGTCATGATCTCAGGTTCATGAGTTCAAGCCCCATGTCAGGCTCTGCATTGACAGCTCAGAGTTTGGATCCTGCTTTGGATTCTGTGTCTCCCTCTTTCTCTCTCTCTGGCCCTTCCCTGCTTGTGCTCTCTCTCTCACTCTCAAAAATAATAAACTTAAAAAAAATTAAAGCATACTTTTCCTGCTCATCATTTATAATTTTTAAATTGAACTATAACATATAGGAAGTACACCAATCTTAAATCCAAAATTTAATAAATTTCATGTACATCCATAACTACCATCCTGATTGAGAGTACATTTCTGGCACATCAGAGGTCTCCTCATATTACCTCCTATTCAATATCACTCCCCAATGGTAGCTGCCATTTTTATTTTTATCAACTTTGATTACAATTTGTCTGTTCTCTAACTTATGTAAAGGGAATTGCACATTACACACTCTTTTGTGCCTGCTTTTTATGATGCTGAATGTAATTATAGTTTATTCATTTTCATTGATGCATACTGTTTCATTTTATGAATATTTTAAAATTTGTTAATCCATCCTATTGAGGGATATTTGAGTTGTTTCCAGTGTGTACTTACTGCGAATCTTTTTTTTCAAATAATATTTTTGAAGAGTAATGACATAAAAATGTTAAAGTGCTAATTTAAAAAACCTGGAAATACACATCTAATGAAGTTTGGTACCAATTTAAAAAATTCAGCTATACAGAGTAAGAGATTAGAAAGAAATACAGGAAATAACTGACTGTGGTTTATTCCAATGGTAGTACTATAGATAGGATTGTTCATGAAAGGGACATTAAAATGAGATTCCACTTCAGTTTTAATAAAAGGACCCCAAAATGTAAGTACAGGTTGATTCAGGCTGTTGATAGCTTGCATTTTGGCTATTAAGATATTGAAGATGAAGTACCTTGGAATGTTGGAAATACGCCAGAGAATTTGATGGGGGAGAGATAATCTCCACCTGCAGCAGAGGAGTGATTTTCTCCAAACTTCAGAATAGAAGATTAACAAAGGACACTTGAAAAGCCTCATGTGTGTCACAGTTGTCCAGTGTTGGACACAAGTTGAAGGAACCTAAAGATGAGAAGCCGTGGCCCAAGATGACAGAGTAGGGGTGGGATGGGGACAAAGTTGCACTGAGAATTGGGTTCATGAACGCTAATGGTGGGGCAAGGATGCTTTGTGGGCTACCCTGGGGACATTGGTAGTGATTTATATCTTCTGCTAGAAGAGTGTCTAGAGAACCTAGCTGGAAGAGGAGACTGCTGGATTCTCAAGAGGTAGGAGGGGAAAGGTTAGTGGCCAGCTTAAGGAAAACATCATTACCTGTATTATAAAAAGCACAGTCTAATGATCCTAGTGAGGTCTCCAAAGAATCCATGAGAGTACCGCTGAAGAAAAAGGTCAGCTTTCCTCACCCACCAAACCTGGAAGAAACTATCACCAATTCCATTGGGATCACAGGGCAGCCTTTTCCAGACTCTTCTCTCACCTTTTGCCTCTCTGATTTTAGAGGTGCCAGACTTCTTAGATAACCAATGGAGAGAGAGGATTTGAGGGCTGGAAGCAAAAGAGAGAAATCAACTGCCTTTTCCCATCACTACTATAAGCAGAGGAGGGTATCTCTATATATTTACAAAGCTTAAGATTTTGATTATATTCAGACGTACGTACTTAAATTACTGCAGTGAGGTGATTATTGTGACTCACCATGACAAGGGCCCAATTTTACTATTTAAGAATGATAATAGGGGCGCCTGGGTAGCTCCTTGGTTAAGTGTCAGACAGTGACTCAGGTCATGATCTCGTGTTTCACAGGTTCGAGCCCTGTATCAGACTTTGTGCTGACAGCTCAGAGCCTGGAGCCTGCTTCAGATTCTGTGTCTCTCCCTCTCTCTGTCCGTCTCCCACTTGCACTCTGCCTCTCTATCTCTCAAAAATAAATAAACATTAAAAAAATTTTTAAAGAATGATAATAAATATCATAAAACCTTAAATTTCACCAGAGGAGTGAGGGGGAAGCAGCCACAGAGATTAACCTAAATAGGCGGAAGGGAGAAGAATAAAGTTATATTCAGACAGCACTTTTTAGATTCTTATTGCCACTTATATGTGTTTTTCAAATTTTATGCAATAGCATTAGTTAATTTTTAAATAAAAATGAGTTAAAAATAGTTCTTACCAGAAGAGAATGAAATACACAGTATGGATACATAGAAACAAAGAGTCAGAGGATTAACCAAACAGTGGCAATGTCTTCTCCAACAGCACTTGTCACGTACTGTGGCTACCTAACTTTCAATGTTTGGGAAACTTCTCATATTATGATTACCATCTTCCCAAGGTATAAACAGAGAATTCACTTTCCCAGCTTTTCTTGTAGTTAAGGGACAGTCATGGGACCTCGGCTTATGCATGAAACCTTGCATTAGAAAAATGTAACTTGAGGAAGCAAATGGCTGAGCAGATTCCAATTTTTCTGGCGTGAAAGGCAGTGGAGTTGTATTGTTTTCTCTGGAATCAGTGGCAGAGGTTCTTGTGCTCAGCATTAGCAATGTGGGCAGCAGTGTCTGTGCCCAGCAGGGGCAGGAGCAAGGATGTCACCCTTTCCCATGGTGCGATTGGTATTGCCCTTGGCTTGTAGTCCCTAAGCCTCCGGCCTTTTGAAGATTCAATAAACTAATTAATGCCCTTTAATAAATAGTTCTTCTGCTTACGCTAGCTAGAGTAGGCTCTTTTATTTTCAGCTAGAGAGGGGATGCCCTGGACAAAGTATCCTTCACTCTTCTCCCCATGGAAGTGTATGCATTGATGCCATTGAAACATTTAACTCACTCCCACTCATGAGACAGCTTCACGATTATCATTTGTGTCTACTGGGGGAAAATGCACTGAAAATGCTGATGTGTTCCAGGCATTAAAACAGTTATGCTTCTCATTTTTAATTCACAAATTATAATTCTGGTTTATGCACAAGTCTTTTGTGAGCTTGCTTTATTATGAATTAGTCCTACGAGATGGATTTATTCTCTGTGTGCTGACAAAATCAAGTTGCTGAATTTAAAAGCTAGGATTACAGACTGGGTCTTGTTATATTTTTCTTTGAGTTAGTTGACCTCTTGTGAAGACACAACCAAGCCCATTTCTCGGTGACACTTTGATATTGCCATGAGATTTTCCTTTCAATATTTACTGTTATTCATACAAGAATTAGTTGTGTGACCCTTTTTGGTCATGTTGAATATACCAATAAAATGTGCTTTTTAAAAAGATAGAGCAAGCAGTTCATCTTTAACAGTAGTTTTTTCTACATTATGCTTCGAAGTTTCAGTTTGATCCGAGTAGCTGCTCCCTCTTCACGAGCCAATCCCACCTAAATTTAAAATGAAAGAATAAGACTCTTATTGGAGTTAAGTTCAGGTTTACAGCTTTACATGTAAAGTGGGGAAGAGGAGCAATGAAAATAAAAAGTCAATTTGGATATGGAATCGATAATCCCTCTCAGATAATAGGACAGATCTTCATTTTGCAGAATTCTTTTTATAGAAATGACTCCCCTTTAATATTTAAACAATCTTATCAAATGTTACAGGACTCTTTGTACCTGAGCTACAATCTCTCCTTTGGTCAATATATCACAATTTCTTCCATATTCTTTCAAGTAATTGAATCAACATGAAATATTGACTTGGTAACCAAGTAAATAAGGAGCTTGTTGGGAAATGGTGATTCAGATTTGATGATTGTGATTTAGTCTCAAAAAGTTCTTCTGTGAGAAGCATAAATTGAAAGTGTTCAAGGATACTTCAGGGAATTAACAGTAGACTTGAAAATGGTTTTAGAGGGAGGAGAAAATGTCTAACCCAGATAAAATACAAAAAGTCATGTAAGAAGCATTAAAAGTGACTTTAGCTACCAGAAAGTAGATGGTTCATTTATGTAAAGTTGTCCTATACAAATCATTCAAATTGGGACACTTCAGTCAACTGGTCTTAATTTAAATTTGATGGAACAAAATTAGTTGATGGAATAATTTTGGAACATATGAATAGATAGCTATTTTTTGAAGATATTGGAGAAGAAGTGGAGTAACTGAAACTCTCTTACATTGCTGGTGAGAGTGAAGAACCTGGCAATCACTTTTGGAAAATGACTTGGCAGCATTGACTTTAACTTAACATATACCTAACCTCTGACCCAGCAATTCTACTCCTCGATATATATCCAAGAGAATGAATGCATGCACCCACAAAAATACATGTGCAGCAAGGTTCAGAGCAGTTTTATTAATAACAACCCAGCTGGAAATAATAACAAAAATATCTACCAATAAAAATGGGTAAATAATACATGGTGGAATATTCACATAATAGAATACTGAATAGAAGGAGAAAAAATCAAGAAGAAGAAACTTCAGATACACGTGATGGCATAGATTAATTTCATAAATATAATTAATATAAGAGTGAAAGAAGCCAGAAACAAAGGAGTATAAACTGTATGATTATATTTTCATGAAGTTTAAGAACAAGCAAAACTTAGCTATAGATTTAGAAGTCAGAATAGTGACTACCTCTGAGTGAGGTATTGACTGGGAAGGGACCCATGACAAAATCCGGTGTTCTGGGAATGTTCTCTAGCTTGATGGTGATTGCATATATATATATATATATATATATATATATATATATGTATATATATATATATATATGTGTGTGTGTGTGTGTGTGTATATATATATATGTATACATATATATACATATATATGTGTATATGTATACATATATATACACACACATACACATATATGTGTATATACATACATACATGTATACATATATATGTGTATGTGTATGTGTGTGTGTGTGTATATATATATATATATATATATATGAAAAGTTCATTGAGCTGTACACTTGCAATTAGTGGGCTTTATTGTATATTATACCTCAATAAAGCAATTTTTCAAAACATAATAAAGTCACTATTCAGAGAAGAAAACCATACTTGATTGAAACTTTCTTTTTTTCCTCACTTTTCAACCACTTTCAGCTTAGTGAACAAACAATTGTATTATCAGACATGATTAATTAGAGCCAAAGGTTAATAGGCTCTCTAACTACAGCTCTGCCACTGGATTGTTGCTAGTCTTGGTTGGGAAAATCTTTTGTAACCACAGTATTTTCCATCCCTTAAAACTAGTATCATCAAAAGCCTTTTATATTCTATCATCCACCTCCTCCTGAGTGGCATTTATCATAGTCAAAAGCAACAGTCACCCTTTTCCAAAAGAGACGTTTTTCTCATTAGTTTGACTACCTATCATCATGGCTTTATCAAAGTATCACTCAGGTGAAAATCAGTGGCTTGTCCATTCAACCAACACAATACTGCTGTGCAGTGAACTGGTGTAACTTAAAACTTTTTCCAGTTGCAATAAAAAACAAGCTATGTATTTGATCTAAAAAAAAAATAAAAATAAAAACCAAACAAATAAAAACAAAGGGGAAAAAGGATTCCAAACTAAATGAAAGAGACAGTAGCCTGTAGCACCTGGAAAACTAAAGAGCAAGAGTAAATGCTTAAAAAACTAGGAATGAAATAAAAGCCTGTAAAATAGGTGTTAATCTCTCTACCCCATCCTTTTTTCTCCACTTTGTTCCCAAAGTGCTGCCAACCAGGTTTATGACTTTCAGCTTTTCTTGATGATCCAAGGAGAAAAGACAAAAAGATGTCATTTGGGTAGCCACTTCCCTGCCCAAATCCTGATTCCCTCACAATCATGGAGCAGAGAAGGAGTTATTAAGCTTGCAGTGCCCCATGCAAATATGAATGAATGACCAAGTGTACTGGAGATATCAGGAAAGCTTTCAACATAGAACTAAAATGAAAAGAAAGAGAAAAAAAAATAAGAAAAACACCAGGAAACTAATGTCACTTAAAAACATAAATAATGTTCTTCAGAGAAGATATGTTCATTAATTGGGAAGAGGACACTGTCAAAAAGTAATGGAAGGAAGAAAGGGCTCTTAGAAAAAAAATACTATGATATAAATTTCAAAGAGATCCATAGAAGAATGAAATGCAAAAGTTGATCAAGTCTCCCAGAAAGTGGGGCTAAAATATGAAGAGATGGAAAGTAGGAGAAAGAACAAGTTAGAGGAGCATTCAAGAAGGCATAATATCTGATGAGTAGAAATCTCACTTTATTTATTTTTTGAATTTTTATTTATTTATTTTGAGAGACAGAGCATGTGCAAGTGGGAGAGGGGCAGAGTGAGAGGGAGAGAGAGAATCCCAAGCAGGCACCATGCTCTCTGTGCAGAGCCTGATGCAGGACTTGATCTCACAAACCATGAGATCATGACCTGAGCCGAAACCAAGAGTTGGACATTCAACTGACTGAACCACCCAGGAGCCCCTGATTAGTAGAAAATTTAAAAATAAATCATAAGTAAAATGGTGGTGTTGGTTGGGAGTGGTTGTCAAAGAAGCAGTACAGAATATGATTTCACATTGCACGTCCAACACAATGAATAGGAAAAGTCTTCCACCACAGGCAACTTTTGAACACAGATGAGGAGAAAGGAGGAATGTAGGTTTCACACAAAGGATTATAAATCAGATTGACACTGAACTTTTCAATAATATATTGGAAGCTAGAAGATAATGGAATGATGACATTAAGAACACCAAGGGAAAATTCTTTCTGACTTGGAATTCTATATCCAGATAACCTCGTATAAATGTATAAAAAGCTCATTTTCATATAGGCAAGGTCTCAAAAACTTTTACCTCTCACAAAGTCTTTCTGGTCAAGCTAATGAAATACGCAATACATAAGTCAACAAAGAAATAGACATATCATCCATAAAACAGAGGTTTCAACCAAAGAGACAGGACACAGGCTAATGATGAACAGAAGTCCCTGTGTAGACAACGGAACATGAGAGAGAGAGAGAGAAAGACCATGTTGGCACACATTGGATCAGAAGGACCAAAGCTTTAGGAGTAATCTCAAAAAGGGGAAAAAATGGATCTGTTAAATTCCCTGATATGAATGACTATACTGAATTGTGATTTTCCCAGTTCTGTTGAAAATTTGGGGAAAAAATAGTGGTAGGAAAGCAGAAATTAAGAGAAAAAAAGGGGGGAGAGGGGAGAGGCAGAAGGTATGATCATTAGTTTAATTAACTTTTAGAAAAATAAAATTATGTAAAAGAAAAGTGACATAGTGTACTGTGTGGTTCAACATGGAAAACACATGGTAATAATATGTAATAGTGTAAACACTGAATATTGAGAAGATAGAGAAGGGATGGGCAGATTGCAATGAGTGCTGTGGCAGATTTATTTTTCCAAGATGTCCCTATCAGTGCTTCCCATCCATATGCTCTGATCTTGCCAATCTCCTATCTAGAAATGGAGTCTAATTCCCCTCTGGCCTTATGACCTAGTTGTTGCCAACAGAATGCAGTCAAAGGGAAGGTAGGTGATGCCAGAAACTGGCTCAGGAAAGGTCATGTAACTTACATCTGGTTTTCTTGGAATTCCTGCCTTTAGCACCTTTATCTGCTGCGTAGAAGTCTGCTTATTCTGAGACTGCAATCTACAGAGACCATGTAGAGAGATAGAGACCACGTAAAGGCCCACAAGTCTTAGTAGGAGCAGCCTCCAGTCATCTAAGCCACTGCAGCAAAAATTAGATATGTAAATGTAGAAGATTATGTCGTCTACAAGTCATCTTCAAGACGACTCCAGCCTCAGCTGCCATCTGACTGCAGCCACATGAAGGACCATGAGACAGTTGGACGAGCCCACCTGAGTCTAGCAGAATCAAAGAGCTGTGAGAAGTGATTATAACTGATAGTCGTTTTAAGCTTTTATGTTTTGGAGTAGATTTTTATAAAGAAATAGTGAGCCAAACAAGTGCTAAATCCCTATTTTTCATAGTTGGAAGTCAAAGAACAGAGTATAAAGTAAAGAAGCCAAGAAACAGAAGTATAAACATATAGTTTAGAAACGTGATGGTAAATATAAGAAGAAACAACCCAAAGAGACAAAACTAGTTGCTTCTAGAGAATAAAAAATAAAGGGTAGGAGCAGGGACTGGGAACCACTGTTCTTAGTTGTAAGCCTTATGGTATTTCACTCTAAAGCTAAATGCACACATTGATTTCACAAAAATAAAAATTAAATTAAAAACCAACAAGAAAAATGAGGATATCTGCTCTGCCCGGCAATCACACTGTGAGATTCGCTGGAGGACGTCAGCATGAAAGCACTTTGAAAACTCCTAACACTATTCATGCGCTTCATTTTACCTGGTATTCTTTTCTAATTTTCCATTCTGCCTTCCAGTTTATTCAACAAAAGTTTGAAAGGAAGGCAGTTTAATTTATGATGAAAATAGGAGTTTGCGAACCAGTTTTGTACTAAATGTACAAGCTCTTAATCAACTTAGGCCTTGGTTTCCTTACTTACGAATAGTAGGCATGGATATGACATTGAAGATGTCACTTCCAAAAATATTAGAAAACTTAGGCTCTCTTGAACTCTCTCCTAAAGCTCATCATTACTAAGTTCTACGATGAGAGATTTTAAACAGTAGAGGACAGGAGTTCTCACTTCTTGTTCTCAGGAGCCATTCAGAATTTTTACATCATTAAAGACCCCAAATAGCTTTAGTTTGTGTGAGTGATGCCTTTTGATATGTATCTTATTAGAAATTAAAAACAAAATATAATAAATTTATATGAAAATGGCAATAAACCTATTACATGTTAATGTAGTTTCTTATGAAAAATCAGTTTCTCATATTTTCTCTTCTAAATAAAACGAAGAGTGGCATTGGCTTACATGTTTGCAAATTACTTTAATGCCTAGCTTAATGGATGAGAGTCATATTATCGTATTTGCCTCTTCGTTCAGTCATTGCGGGATCACTCATTAGGTAACCTCTGGAAAACTCCACTGTACCCTTGGCTACAGAATGGGAGTGAAAAGGGCAATTAATATTTTGAAATTATAAAAATGGTTTAACCTCACACATCCCATGGAAAGGCTTTGAGGACCTCTGGTGTAAGACGTTAAAAGGCACTGACTTTGAAGAACTTCAAAGATGTAACCGCTGAAAAGTCAATCAGTCTTTAGAAAGTACTGATAGATTAGATTTTTTCTTGGTTTAAAAAACATGATTATGAACAGGGTGTATCGAGGGACTCAGAGAAGCGGCATAATGCAGTGGTTAAAAGCGCTGCCTCTGGAATCAGACTGTGTGGGTTCAAATCCTAGCTCTGCTATTTGCTCAGCTGTGGCAACTTGGGGAAGTTACTGAGTCTCTTTGTGCCTCCAAAATTATTATCAGGGTTAAGTGAGTCAACATCTCTATACACTTAGAATATTGACAGAATCAGCACTAACATATGTTTGTGAAGTAATAGAAGCTCCTTTGAGGGGATGGGGGGAATGAAACTCAATTCATCATGTGAATGCTGATCATGAGGCAAAGGGTCTGTGTCTCTCCAGGCTTTAGCACTCATGAGTTACATGACTGTGGGCAACTATTCTACCACTTGAGCCCTGGCTTCTTTGAGCATGCTTCTCTACAGGACTATTGTGAGCCTCAACTGAGAAGATATTTATGAAAATATTTGGAAAAAGTTCAATGTTGTGCTGCATTTGTAACGGGCTATTTGTATTCATATTCTCACCTGTGGGATGATCTGCCTTAAGTAACTATTATGATTTTTGATAACCTTAAGTACCTCTTGTCCTTCTGGATTTTGCCTTTGGGTATCAGTAATGCAACTACTGAAACGTTCCTTTCTCTGCCTCTTGGCATTTTGGTTTCTGTTTTCTGTAGTGTTCTTTTCCAAAGTAACCTCATTAGGCAGCTTTGGGATATACAATTTGGTTTTCACATTATGTAGCATTTGCTGAGTTTATCAATCCCCTGGGGCCTCCACAGGACAGTAGTGGGGAAAGAGACAAAAAGCTCTTAGAAATACCATTATTATTGTAATTATTCACTGTGGGCAGAGGTGGTTTTATTTTAGGTTCCAAGCATTGCTGGGAGGAGGGGAGAGGAAGGAGAGCCTAGCCAGTAAAGCTGTGTGGCGGAGGAGTACTTGGGCTCAGATATCAGGCAAATAGGAAGGATGAGAGGCCATGGAAGGTCTGGTCCCATTGCATGGAGGTTAGGTCTGCGGGAGATAAAGTAGATCCAGCAACTCGATCTCCTAGAGCCAACATCAGGCTCTCAAGCAGAGCTAGTGATCCATCAGTCTACTAGAGCTGCAGCTAAGAGTTTGGATTCTTAGTTTCATTGACTGTGTGGTGAGGATGTGGAAAAAGGGGAACCCTTTTGCACTGTTGGTGGGAATGCAAGATGATGCAGCCACTCTGCAAAACAGTACATAAGTTCCTCAAAAAATTAAAAATGGAACTACCCTATGACCCAGAAATTGCACTACTAGGTATTTATCCAAAGGATACAAAAATGCTGATTTGAAGGGGCATATGCATCCCAATGTCTATATCAGCACTATCAACAACAGCCAAATTAGGAAAGAGCTCAAATGTCCATCAACTGATGAATGAGTAAAGAAGATGTATACACACACACACACACACACACACACACACATACACTACTCAGTGATCAAAAAGAATGAAAAAACAATACGGTCAAAAACTTTTTACAGAAAAAGGTCCTCACATTCTCCTTTTACCCTGCCCCTATCATGGAACTAGAGTAGTTTTCAGAATTTGTTACTCTTCTCTTTTGCTTCTTAGCTTTCGCACATGCTAGGGGGCCTATGCCTGATGAACCTGCTTTCAAGCCTGGTAAACTTATATTTTTCCATCAAGATTCAGGTCGGTTGCTAACTCCTCTGGGACTCCACTAAGAAAGGTTAGGCAGTTCGTTTCAGTCTATTTCCATCTAGGTCTAACTTACAGCATCTAGACTTACTTAAAGCTCCTAGGACATTTACTCCCACATCTTTGCTTGACACGTCTATTTCTACACTGGACATTGAGTTTTTTGTAGGTAAGAAGTCTTACCACATTATTCACTTTTCTGTATTCTTAGGACCTTTCACAGTTTATACTGGAATAGCAATAAATGTCTCTGGAATGAATGCATGAAGAGTGTGAAGATTGCTATGCATCTGGAGTTCTACCAAAGGGCAAAAATGCTGACCACCTGTGGGAACTTTCCTTCCTTGGATCCTGGGCATTATGCTCTTGGAGCTGATAGTGAGAACACTGGCAATGAGGGAACTGTGTAGGTGAGGGCAAAATTCAACTTCTTGCAGGACTTGTTGTATGTAGGTGAGGGCAGGAGCCAGTGGGGTAGGAGCATGGCTAGCCAGAGAACACTGCAATTCAAGGCTTCATCCATCTAGAGCTGTTTAGATGACATAAACGTGTCAATTTCAGCCTGAATTCAAGAGGTAAGGTGGTGCAGCAGACAGAACTTGGGCTTTGGGCATTGTGCAGAACTGGGTTCACATCTTGTTCCCGCCACTAAATAGAAGCTTGATTTAGAATGAGTAGTGGAATATACATATATGAAACATCCAATCTCTATTTTGTTATTTAGTTCTGTTTTAAAAACAGAACTACATATTCTTATGACACTGAGTAGTTTTAAAAATTAAAGATGATTGATTTTGTAGTGCTGGGTATTCAAATTTCAGCTCAGACCATTACTCAAGTTGTAGGGTAGCCTCAGTTTTTTTTCTCTTAAAATGGGCATAAAAATAGTACCTGGAGTGTTGTAAGCATCAAATAAGAGAATGTATGCAAAATGCTTTCCATAATACCTGACATAATTGTTTAATAAATGTAAGCCAATATTTTTATTAGATAATATATGAAGCATTCAGCATATAACAAGACCTCCCCGCATGTTAGCCTCCTTCTCTTTCAAGAAGATGGAATAGGACAATCACATTGACTTGTCCCTATCCTAGTAGTCATTTATTTTTATAAAGGTCAGATGAAGACATTGTATCAAAATATGAGCTCCTTCATTCCCTCTTTCCACCCCCCAACACTTCTCCCTCCCTCCCTTCCTTCCTTCCTTCCTTCCTTCCCTCCCTCCCTCCCTCCCTCCCTCCCTCCCTCCCGATTAGAGCATTTGAAACTGCATAGGTGTGGTTCTTGTCTTCTTCCAACATGTGTTGTGCTTCACACAATGTAGGTATCATGTTTCTATAGTGGTAAATTTCCTGTGCAGCCCGGGGATAAAGAAGCAAAAGGTAATGGATATTTCCTCTATATTAAGTGATGATGCATTTCTTCCCAGAAAACACATGAAAGCACTGTGCTTAAAAGGGTCAACTTCAGAAACTCTTGTTTCTGCTAACCTGATGATAAATCACAAACTCACCTCCACACTGGTGTCTGGGAGGAAACACACTGGAGCTTACAAAATACATTTTAACTGAAAATAGAATTACAAGTATTTAATGTACACTGAAGCAGTATGAGGCAGCAATGGCAGGGCCCTGGAGGAGAAAGGAAAGGAGAGGCACAAATATTACCAGCTTGGCTGGAGTTTCCACCCCATTTCCTAAGGGCACTGGAATGTAGGCTCCTCAGCCTTGGCCAGGATAGCCTCCTGTGGCGTTTGGGGCTCAGGTGGATTCTCAACCTTATCTAAATCTAAATGAACTCTTTTTCCCTCAAGCCTGTGGGAAGCCAGAAAAGACCTCTTCTTACAGTAAGAGAGGGTGGCCTGGTTCAGGGGATTAGCCAGCATAGCACAGCAGCTTTACCTTCAGTGGTTTTGATCCAGGCAAGAGAGTTAGGAGTATTTCAGGATGTCTGTCAGCTGCTCGGTGGCTTATGAGAATTAAGTGTGGGTAGCACTGTGTTCTTCTGGACAAAAAATTTCATAGGCCTCCAGAAAAGCCTACTTCAGTTCTTGACTATGCTAAAGTTTCATATGTGATTACTCCTAATTCCTGAAAACATGGACAAGGGAGATTTGCCCAAATGTAAACTATTATAGGTATAGTGAGACCCATATTTAGAAACAATTTTTATTTTAGATAGGTATCCATTCAAACTGCTATATAGTAAAACTACCATAGCCTGGGTGGCTTAAATAACATTTATTTCTCACAGTTCTGGGGGCTGGGAAGTCCAAGATCAAGGCACTGGTAGATTTGAACTCTGCCCTCAAAGGAATTTCAGCCCATTAAACGGCACTAATCCCATTCTTGAGACCTCCACCCTCAAGCCATAGTCTCCTCCCAAAGGCCCCAGGTCCTAATGCCATCAGGGGGCAGGGAAGGTGGGGGGGGGGGGGACATTAAGATTTCAACATATGAATCAGGGGTGGAGCACAAACATTCCTTTCATAATAGATAGGATTATCCAAATTACTGGAAACAGGGCATTATAAATGTTAGGTTAGCTTCCGATACTGATAAACAAGATTAATGGCACAGACCTTTACTCAGATGGAAATAGTTGTGTAGTTTTCTTGACTCATCAAGTCTGACTGCCACCCAAGGCATGGATGTTGTTATCTGTTGATTGTACTTTTCACAGCAGGTACAGACCTCTGCATTTGGCCAGAGTCATGGGTCTTTGTGCAGATAAATACGAACTTCGGCTAAGAGGATGTGCTGCCAATACTTTGGGGATTAAATACTTAATACCTAGAGAAAACAGAGTAACATACCATGTTGGCTCATCTAATGAGCAGGAGTTCTTCAGTGAGACTTTTATCTGCAGAATGACTTTAAATAAGGCTTCAAGGGGCTCCTGGGTGGCTGAAGTCAGTTGAGCATCTCATTTCAGCTCAGGTCATGATTTCACGGTTTGTGAGTTTGAGCCCCGTATCGAGCTCTCTGCTGTCAGCACAGAGCCTGCTTTGGATCATCTGTCCCCCTGCTCTCTGCCCCTCCCCTGTTCATTCTCTCTCTCTCTTTCAAAATAAGTAAATAAACTTAAAAAAAAGAAGACTTCAGAATAAGTCTCCTTGCCTAAGATCTTTTGAAATCATGGATTTTAAGACAGAATTTATCTTAACAATTTTATGTTTAACCTGGGTTTTAGTTCTCACATTGACTGTAATTTTGTACAGTTTTTCATCTCTCTACACTTAATTTTCTCAATGTGGCAATTGGGTGGAATAAGGATTATACTGGATAATTAGTCAATTTCCTTCCAGCTCTAAAGCTTCTTGTGAAAAATTCTTTGGTTATAAATAGATTCACGCCAAAGGGAATTTATCCCTAAATAATTCATAGACACCAGTAAATAGTGATCCACTCGTTGGATCCCAGCATACTATATGTTCTAAAAACTATTTTTTATATAGGAGAAGAGAGAATGTTTTATTGAATATTTATGAATCAGAGTCATAGTCTCAGTAGAAAATAGCTGGTACACTCAAATTAACACATTTAAGAGAATTTAAGTGAAATAACTATTTATGTATATGAATGGGATTGAACTACCTAACAAGGTATAGTGAATACCCCAAATAAACAACAGTAGGAACTATCACTTCCCCTAGGCCTGAAGGGGTAAAAGAACAGAATGGATACCGGGACCCAGACAAAGACCTAGAACATTAAGATAGGAAAGGCCCATCAGACAGGAGCCACAACCTTAAGCAGGAAGGATATAGTTCTTGCCAATCTGTGGCCCTATAGGAAGGGAGTCAGGGAATGAACACCTCACTTTCCTTCTTCCCTCTGATCTCCTGTCTATGACTCTTATTGACCGAATCAAATCTGAAGCCTGAGAATAAGGAGCCCATTAATGTATTTGTTAGACTGTATATCTAGAGAGAGGGAGGTGGGGAGGGAAAGAAGGAGGGAAGAGGGGAAGAAAGAAGGAGGGGGAAGGGAGAGAGAAATGTATTTTAAAGAGTTGTTCACATGATTGATTGTAGAGGCTGCAAGTCCAAAATCTATAGAGCAGCCTGGCAGGCTGCAGACCAGGGAAGAGTTGACACTGCAGTTTGGAGTCTGAAGGTAGAATTTCTTCCTTCTCAGAAGACCTCAGTCTTTCCTCATAGGACTTCAACTGACTGCATGAGGCCCAGCAACATTACAGAGGGTAATCTCTTTTGCTCAAAGTCTACAAATCTAAATGTTAATCATCTCTAAAAAAAATCTCCACAGCAACACCTAGACATCTAGTATCTGAACAAACAATGGGTCAACTCAAGTGGATACATACAATCACCGTACCCATTTAGGTCAGCCTTTGGAACTACAGAAGATTGAGAAAGGTGGAGAGAGGATCTGAGTGTGGGGGTGGGGCACAAACAGTACAATATTTGGTAAGGCATGTATAGGAATGTCATAAGACTTACCATTCTTTCCTGCCAGACTTCCTGAGAGTAGGAACTGGCAACATTTTGTACACTGCTGGGTTCCTATTGCCTAGCCCAATACCTCGCATATACTGCAGTAGATTCCCCAAGTGTGTTGGCTGAAATGACTTGAATGTTATAAAAGCAAGTTCAGAGAAACAAGTGTTTCCTGAGGTGGCCCTGGGGAGTAGCAATACCTCAAGAGCAATTTGCAAGAAAAAGGTAAATACCACCACAGTTTTCTATCTTTTGAGTATAGGACAAGGCACCACATCAAATCAATCAGATGTGATGATATCTTCTAAGGTTCAAGACCAGAAGACATTTCCAAGCTTCACTCTATGCCTTATTAATAGAATAAATTTAGTCATTGAACTGGATGATCACCTATGCTGGCAGACTTTAAATTGCTCCCTTTTTAACCATGCAATTATATAAAGGATTGGTTATATTGCTGGGCTATGATGGAAGTCATTTATCAGGTAAATAATCTCAAAAACAATCTAGCCTTAATGGTCCACACCTGCGAAGAATGTGACACCAGATTTACTCCCAACAAAGAAATGGGCTGGGAATCAGAATGCATCTAATGTGTCTCAGGGCAATGAAGATAGAATGCAAATGAATAAAGTTGGAAAGACCTATAAGTAAAGTGCACCCTGGCTTATAGGATACATTATTTTTGAAGTCACTGAAATGGTTGTTCAAAAGCTACTGAAATATTACCCTTTGAGAACTCAGTTTTTGGCCAGTTCATTTTCATCTTCTGAAAACCAGGAGCAGGGCAGCTATAAAGGGAGGAAGGAATGACGAAGGTCATCGAGATTCAGAATGGCACTTCCAAGGCCATTTTGTCACCAAGGAGTGCAGCTGCTATTGATCAAAATGCCAGTCTGACTTTGTGTTTCATTTGGTTCTGATAAGAATCTTTCTCTCATTTCTGTTGCTTTCCTGGGTTGCTGTCATAATAAGCAGATATTTGAAATGGAAAATCAGTAAGTGAGCAGCAGAGACCAAAAGTCAGGGAAATATGTAAATATGTCATTCAGGCATGTGAGACACAGTGATACTGCTTCTTGTCACATGTTACAGGGACAGCTTGAGGCAAAAGTATGAAGTGGCAGAAAGTTGCCACTGGAACACGTGCTTTCTGCACCTGTTTCTGCCCCTTGTCTAAAGTCCTTACCATCCCCCCCGGGGCATGGGCAGGCAGATGTGTGGGCATGCTTGTGTATACACACACACACACACACACACACACACACACACGTCTCTTGCAGCTATACTGGGTCTTATTCCTATAGAGGCTTATTTAGCTATTTCTCAACTAAGTTGGAGCCACTGGATTTAACTCTGTCCCCAGAGTTTAGCACGTCACCTGGAATAGTGAAGATGCCCAATAAATCTTTCATGAGTGAATGAAGCTTCAATAAGAATTAGATAAAAGTGGTTCAACCACTTCTGGGTTTGGGAGTGTTTACATTTTTTTTTTTAAGTTTATTTATTTATTTTGAGGGAGAGAGCAGGAGGAGGGGCAGGGAGAGGTGGGGAGAGAGAGAGAATTCCAAGCAGGCTCTGTGCTGTCAGTGCAGAACCCCATCCAGGGCTTGATCACACAAATCTGAGGTCATGGCCTGAGCCAAAATCAAGAGTCAGACGCTTAACCAACTGAGCCACCCAGGAGCCCCAGGAGTGTTTACAATTAATAAATGATTCTTAAAGCTAAAATCTCTAATGATAGAATTTCTGGCAATGGTTAACCTTGCCTACTAGTGATGAAGTCATGCCCTTTTCTGATTGTGTGTAAGGAGAAGGCAACTCCTGGCATTTCTCAGAGTTCTGGGTTTTGTCTCCATCAGGAACATCAAGTCACAGAAGGCTGCCAAAGCTGGAAGCTACCTCTTCTCTTCTCCCATGTAAACAGGTTGCCTCTTTTTCCAGTTCTAGAAGGGAAGCACGGGCTAAGATGGCCCAGCCATAGTTTGTCCCTTTGCAGATATCACCCTGTGTGTCCAGTCGCCTCTCTTCTCCACAATAATCTGATCTACCAAGTTAACTCAAGTTCAGTGATGTCAGGCCTATGTCTTTGTTTTCCACTGGAGCCTGGTAAAATATCATGCAGATAAAAATTGTTAAATAAACACTTTTTTCACTTCATGGATTTCATCTTGCTGGTAAGAACCATAAACCCTTGAACCTCTGGTTTCCCTAAGGAAGTTACTTTTGAATTTTCCAATATCTTTTTTTTTCTGGTTTAATATTACATGTGTAAATTCTTGCTTAGAATATTCTCTAGCGACTCCTCCTTCCAAAGGTCAGTTTTTCCCAACCCATGGCTAAGAATAGGTGCCAGCATGCTGAAATACTGACCATCCCTCCAAAACAGTTCGCAGAGGAATCTGAGTAGCTCAAGGCCCTGGACTGGTTGCCTCTGACTGGGGGCAGTATCTCTGTTTAATCTAACTTGCTATTCCAGCATTAGCGTGTTCCTTGTACACCATGATGTGGGGAGAAAGAGTTGAAAGCATTGTTCTATTGCAGAGGTCATCAAACTTTTTCTTTAAAAGGCTAGCTAGCTAATAATTAGGCTTTGGGGGACATATGGTCTCCGTCTCAACCAAACTTTGCAATGTAGCATGAGAGCAGTCACATTTGTTCAGACAATACTGAACAAATGGGTATGGCTGGGTTCCAACCGAACTGTGTAATAAATAGCTCGCAGGACAGTGATTTGGCTGGAGGGCCATGTTTGCCCACCTCCAGTGCATGGGATGAATGTCACTCTCTTTGCTACCGGTAATCTCCCATGGTCCTGCCCCTGTCAACCTTTTCAGCTCTACCTCTTACAGGCTCAAATGTCCCACACCCTGGGAAACAGTCCCCCTTGTCTCCAAGCAGAGCTATGGGCCTGTGTCTGCTCCCACAGCAATGTATTCACACATCTTCCCACTTTGATGTAATAATAGGTTGGAAGGTCAGTCTTCTCCCTCAGACTGTAAAATCTTTTATGGTAGAGACTGGGTCACAGTTATATCTGTACTCGTTAGATACAGCATAGTATCTGTCACAGTGTTTGTTTTCCATATTTATTGCATAAAGAAGGAAAGAAGAAAGGAAGGAAGGGGGAAGAAAAGAGTGAAGGAAGGAAGAAAGGATTCTCTCTCTGGCTGAATATTTTATATAAAGTTTCATTGTCTCCAAAGAGCATCAGAATGTGTTGTGATACAGAAGGATGAGTGAGGGCAGTAAAAAGAAGGCAGAGATGGTAGGTTTAGGGAGGAAGTGGGGCTAAGGGAGTACAAAGTTGTCTGAATTCTACAAAGTTCATTGGCTACCATTGAGCCTGCATTATGTCTGAATTACTTGGTGTTTTCCCCCAGATAAACCAGCATCGTAAAAATATATGCCTTAAGCAGTGAGATAAAAGGTTACTGTGGCAAAAAGCAATTCAGCAATGCATTTGCAGTACCTCTGGGGCTCTAGAATTTATGACAAGCAAATGAACCAGAAGTAAATGAATCAGAAACCATAACAAGGAACAATGGCAAACTACAATTTAGTTTATAATATACCTCAATTATAAAGTACATCTAGAAACTTTATACATTAATTTAATTTCTTTTTTCTCTTTCTCTCTTATGAATTGTCTCCAGTTTCCCCTGTAGTATAAATAATCATATAACGGCATTTATAGTGTAATCTCATTTCATCCCAGCCAAGACCTGGAGTAGAAACTTACCTAGCCTAAAAAAAATAAAGTGCAAAGTTTCATGAACTAGTCTTAAGTGTATCTCTCTGAGTCATGTTTCTCTAACTGCGAGGGCTTAACCCCTAAATATTTTAATGATCGGTAATATATAGCGAAATATAAGAAATAAAATTCAAAAAATGCCACAAATTAAAATAATATACCATGCCATAATTTGTAAGTTATAAATAATTTACTTCTATATACATTATTTTAAATTGTCCTTAAGATCTGAATATTATAGGAACCTAGATTACAGATACTGAGGCTTTGAATATTTTAGTGCTTCAATATTGCATTATATGGTCTACTTATAAGCGTTAAAGAGACAAGCAAAGTCAAAGTTTGGTATTTCCCACCCAGAACACCAGTATTCTCCCAGAATGCAAAGCTGTCATGTGCTTGGCAAAATAAGTTTATTTTTCTACTGATTTTTTTTAACTTACCCTAAATGTTCTACACACAATGCTGTGACTTAATAACAAACAAATTGTAACAGGCACAAAGTTTTACCTGATGGCAAGTTGCTTTTGAAATTCATTTCCCAGGCTAGTATCACTGAACTTTTTCGGTTCTTCCAAAGTGGAGAAGCCTTTACCATCTAGAAGGTAAAATTGAAGAGTTAGAAGAGGCCAGTTATTCAAATAAAGTGGGCAGCGTAAGGATGAAATAAAATAGGTGTGCTTGTTCTTGTGCAGGAGTTATGATGTATTGAGATATGGTTGTTCAGTTTAGGTTATAAGGATAAAGTTTATTCCCCTTTGTAGACTGTTGTCTCTCTTAAGGGAATGGTCACTCCTGATGTCCATTATAAGGGCAGGAGGTAGTTCTCACATGAAAAAAAAGGAAGAAGAAGAAGAAGGCTCTGAAGGTTAAGTCTTAGGTAGAGGGGAGAGAACATTATCTTTGTCTTTCTGAGTCTTGTTCTCTTTGTTCTAAACAGAGAGTATAAATGTCTAGATCTATGTTCCTGGGAGATTTGGAGGGTGTGATGGTACCTACTATGTGAAGACTGACCCAGAAAGAGGATGAGTTAGTTACTGTGAGCCCCAGAGAGCAATTGGTATCTGTTAAGTAGAAGTATCTCCAATTATGTTTCTCTAGGAATTTCTCTCTCTCTCTCTCTCTCTCTCTCTCTCTCTCTCTCTCTCTCTCTCTTTTTTATTTTTTTTCAACGTTTATTTATTTTTGGGACAGAGAGAGACAGAGCATGAACGGGGGAGGGGCAGAGAGAGAGAGGGAGACACAGAATCGGAAACAGGCTCCAGGCTCTGAGCCATCAGCCCAGAGCCCGACGCGGGGCTCGAACTCCCGGACCGCGAGATCGTGACCTGGCTGAGGTCGGACGCTTAACCGACTGCGCCACCCAGGCGCCCCTCTCTCTCTTTTTTTATGACTGAAATAGGGAATGTCTTACCCAAATGTTTCAGCCTTGCATCGGCTATACCATTAGGTGTACAAGGTCTGGTCTAGAGCTTCTGCTAGTTACTTGATGAAGTGGCACGGTTCTCTGACAGCAGAGTAGAAACACCAGTAGGAAATAAGGAGAGATTTCTAAGGATAAGTGGGGCTTAGGATACAGTTGGTACTCCATAGTTCAGTGGCCAACATCCATATAAAGATCTTTCTTTGTGTTCTAACCTTGGTTCATCGTAAAAGAGCCGTGGGTGCTGAAGCCAGATAGGGACCTAGCAGTATCATGCAATCCATTCCCCAGGCTCTAGATCGTATTAAACAAATGCAATGTCAAACCTACACAGCAGTGAAACAACTCATATTGGCTTACAACATTGCTTCTAATTATTTCAACTTATGGTAATAACGCTCTGATAACATTAAGCATGTAATTTGAAAACACATAAGATAATAGTTTAAATTATACTTTTAATGAGATTAGTTTCTCAGCTTTTAATGAGATTAGTTTTTCCTTCTTGGCTTGACTTGATTCTTCTATTTATTGCTCCTCAACAACATACCAGAGGACAATATATTGTGTTAGGTCCTAAATGTATACTACAGAGATGGAAGAAAGCTCAATTAGTACACAAACCCAGAAACTTTTCCTTGGTTGTCCTAAACCAGTTAACCTAGGACATTTCCATCATTGCCAAAAGGGGAAAATATTTTTGGCTTTCACTCATGCATAACTACATCTTGTCATACCCACAAAGAAACTTTTCCTCTCGTGTTTCTCAAAAATTGGGAGACTAGTTAAATTATTCATCACCGGTAGAGCACATGTTAAGTTCAGCTTTTGCTAAAATGTTTTTTTTTTTTTTTCTGCTGTCACTTATGCCCCTAGGATACATTGGATTTATGCAGAGGCAACATTCGGGGGCATTTGGGTAATAAATCTTGCCTAAGTTCTCTGAGGAAGCATATTTCACCGGTCAAGGGAAACGCTCCTTTTATTTAACCAGCAACATAAAGGAAGCAAATGATTTTAGCATCAGCATTTCCCTCAGCCTAATATATATTTTAACATTCTATAAGCTTAAATGATTTTAATGTCCTTATGTTCAGGAAACAAACACATAAACAAGATGCAGAGGAATTTTTCCTTCAGTGTTTTCCTTTTTAATGCCTATTTGGGGAGAAAAAAATATATAATTTCTATATTTTGAAATCCCGGAAGTTATCCCTGCAGCACATCAAGGGATATGTATTATTAATTATTAGGATCTAATAACTAACGAATTTATTTAATATTTACTACGTGACACAATTTGTTTTAAAAGTTTTGGATGTTTAAAAATGTTTTGAATCCTCCTAACAAAGACTCTGTGATCTAGATATTTGTATTGTTTTAATCTTCATTTTACAGCTGAAGAAATGGAGGTTAAGTAACTTAAGTCTCCACCACCATTGAGCAGTGGACAGAGTGTTCAACTTGGACTTGCTCCAGAACCTGTGCACTTAGCCAGCAGGCTGTATTGCACCCTATCAGCTATTGTACTGCATGTGCCATGTGTCTGACACACAATATTGCTAAAACCCGCCTCAGTAGTGAAGCAGGTATTTTTGCCTTCCATTTTCTAGAGGAGGAAGAACTTAACAGTGGCTCACATGGCTCATAAGCAGCAGCTCTGGGATACGAACTTTGATCTTCTAATGTTACAAGCTATTTTCTAAGACCACACTTTTTTTTGCTCAATTGAGTGCAACCCAGATGTTTAAAGTTTTCCTGGTGCGCTCTAAGATCTATTTTGGAAGAGGAATAATCTAAGAGCCAATTCTAGGGCTTCCAGAGAAACTTTCCAAGGGACTCTACATATTCACAGAGGAAATGACATTAAATTAGGGACTAGGTTCCCAGGGTGCTAATAACTGGGGCTTATAACTCCGAGGCAAGCTGTGAGTTGGGCATCAGGCTGGACTAGTTTTCTTCAGAAGTCCCCTGAGAATTTAAGAAGTGTTAGGAAAAGAGAAAAAGATGAGACAACACAAAAGACACTTGTGTATAGTACCTAGAATCAGGATCGGGGGTCTCTGGAAGCCCTATGCCACTTTAATGCAATTAGCTAAAAATAGGTCAAAAGCCATAAATACAACCAGATAAAACTTTTCCAAGTAGATTCAGCCATATTTGATTTTGGGTGTTAGGCTTTAAGATGGTGAGTTATAAAACCTGCTAGTGTATCCCAATATTTTTATTTATAGCTGCCATTCAAATAAAGTATAATTTCAAAATAAAGAAATACCCTAGAATAATCTTTTCTTTTCTGGAACACCCCAAAAGAACTTTTAAACTATGTCAGAGAACGCAATGATGGCACAAGTGAAAACCAAGGGTGGTTTTATAAAAAGTTACTCTCTTCAGGGTCCATCACTTGTTATTAGTTATCTTAAAGGTGTTCATCTATAAACTATTTTAAGGCACAAATATGAGAGATTAAAAAGACAATTAGTTAAGATATTTGAAAGATCTAGTAGTCATGCTAAGTAAGAACAGCAGGATAAAACCACAATTAGATAACTGACTTCAAAAATAATAGCTGAACTTCCTGTCCCAGAAGGATACTTGGGTTTGTACAGACATTGCCCTCTGAATGGCAGAAAGAGGCAGGGCTGAAATAGAGCCGGCAGGATGGTAATAAACCTTATTAGAAAAAATACAACAAAAATACAATAGAAGTAACCTTTCTTTTTTCTTTTTTTTTCTTTTTTACTATTTATTCATTTTTGAAAGGCAGAGAGAGAGACAGAGTATGATGGGAGAGGGGCAGAGAGATTGGGAGACATAGAAACAGAAGCAGGCTCCAGGCCCCAGGCCGTCAGCACAGAGCCCAACGCGGGGCTCAAACTCACGGACCGTGAGATCATGACCTGAGCCAGAGTCGGCCGCTTCACAGACTGAGCCACCCAGGGGCCCCTAGAAATAACCTTTCTATTTACAACAGTGACTGACTTCTGGTTCTGCAGAGTGACAGAACCTCTCCGGCTGGCAGGGTGGGGCCGGCCTTAGGCAAATTGTGTAGGAGGTAAAGTTAATTTCTCTACCTTGTTTTTCTTTTTTTTCTTTTCTTTTTTTTTTTTTCCATATTTCCTCCTCCTCTCTCTAGGCAGGTCCTCCCAGACTTGTCCTTTTCCTTACAGTCTGAGATGTCTAAATAGGCCCTTCTGTCTGAGCCCATAGGGGTTTAAGTATAATTCACCCCTGGGACTTGTTTGAATGCAGGATTAGAGGTGGAAGTAGTTGTAATGAGAAATGGAGAGGTAGGTCTTCAAACAGGGTCTGTAGCAGTATTTTTTTTTCAACGTTTATTTATTTTTGGGACAGTGAGAGACAGCATGAACGGGGGAGGGGCAGAGAGAGAGGGAGACACAGAATCGGAAACAGGCTCCAGGCTCTGAGCCATCAGACCAGAGCCTGACGCGGGGCTCGAACTCACAGACCGCGAGATCGTGACCTGGCTGAAGTTGGACGCTTAACCGACTGCGCCACCCAGGCGCCCCTGTTGCAGTATTTTTTGTGTTGCTGATCACAATCCATTAGAGCACATGTATTGTTTTGTGAAGATTTTGCTTTAATTATATACTCTGTGTGTGTGTGCGTGCGTGTGTGTGCGCGTGCGTGTGTGTGTGTGTACTAAGAGGCAATCAGAGCTACGTTTCAAAGCATAAGTCATGATAAAGAACATTTGCACTCCAGTGGCAATGTGGTTAATAATCTAGATTTGTGAGCCAGCCTGTAATAGTTCAAACCCCAGCTATGCAACTAAGTAGTTGTGTGACTTCAGGCAAGTTGCTTAGCCCACTTGTGACTTAATTTCCTAATCGTAAATAGGTAAAATGACAGGGCCTTTCTCACATGGTTGTTGTGGCCATTAAAATAAGTTAACAAAAACAAAGCACTTGAAAAGTGCCTGGCATAAAATGAGTGTTCAATCAGTGATATTGGCTATTACGATTATTGTTATTACAGTTATTGCTGTCACTTGGCTAGGCTGGCAGACTTACTGCCACTGTCTGCATTGGAGAGAGAGAGAGAGAGTGTGTCCTGAGACTAGTATCACACATGCTACCCACTCCAAGAGCTACCTCCTAAGGACGGATGTGTTACATCTGATATGTTACCTTTAGTTTGACTTCCCTCTGAAGTTAGGACAGGGATTTTCTCATCCATGTGTATATATGCATGATGCAATACATTCACAGAATTTTCCTAGCTGCCTGGAGCTGTTTTATGTGCTGATGACACAGCAGTGAGCAAAATGGCTGAGGTTCCTGCCCTCACAGATTTTTCAGTGGAAGAAAGACAATAAACAAGTCCATGCTTCATGTGGTAGATGGAATAAAACAATGTAAGGAGAATAGAGTTATAAAACAATGTAAGGATAGAGGTTGAAATGGTGGCACAGGATATTGGAATTATGCTGTTTTCGTTGGGATGGGCAGTGAAGGATTCTCTGAGAAGCTGGCATTTGAGCAGAGACCTAAGTTAAAAGTGGGAGGAATGTATGCAGCTCTCTGGGAGAAGAGCCTACCTGGAGGAGCTCACTTAAGCCCTAACGTGGGAGGGGGCTTGGTGTGTTCTAGGAACATCAGAGAGGCTGATATGGATAAAGGGCAGTAGGTAAGGGACAACGTATTGGAGATGAGGTCAGAAGGATCAGAAGCTAAATTATGGAGAGCCTTAGAGGTCATGATAAGGACTTTGGATTTTATTCTGAGTGAGACAAAAAGTCACTGGTACATTTTGATTGGAGAAGTGACTATTTTAGAAAGATCACTCTAGGAGCACCTGGGTGGCTCAGTCAGGTAAGCATCTGACTCTTGATTTTTGGCTCAGGTTGTTACAGCAAATAGTCAGTACCCAGGAAGAGACAGGTGACATGCACTTAGGGAATCAGAAAAGACTGTTTATTTCTCACTGGTGCTGGCCCAAAGACTGAGCCCTGAGCCCTGGCGCTGGCCTTCTTTTATACCTGGCTGCTTCTGGGTACTTGGAAACATTCTATTGGCTGCACAAAGGTGGGGCACTATCAGTTGTGCTACGAGGGCAGTTGGCTGATGCAAGAAGCAAGCAAGATTACAGAAGCCAAAAGTATGCAAGGGCAGTACCTGGCCTTGGACATCTGGCTGGCCTCCTTTATCTGCTCTTGCTGGCTTCCCTTCTCGTTTCCCCCTCTTGATTCTCAAGCTACTGTAGCAGTCTTAGAGAAAATCAGTTTGTGGGGACTGGGGAACCCCTTGCTGTCACGGGAGGAGGAGCAAAGACCGTTATGGCTTCTTCCTGCTTGACAGGGATGTCAAAGGGCGGGGTGTGACAGCTAGGGTTCTTCACCATCCAAACGAGAGTAGCAACAGCTAGAATGGTCCAACAGGAGCATCATCTGGAATTTTATAACTTCTAGGTGAGAGGAAACAAACCTGGTTAGCATATTAATAATAGAAGGACCAAACAGGAGGGCTTTGAAAAGCATTAGGAGAGGACCAGCTGAAGGAGGAGCCAGGATGCCCAATTCCATATGTTGCTCCGAAAGTTCCATGAGTCTGCTAATTCTTGCCTCCATTCAGTGATCTGGTCCCTTAGTTGTTGGGCCATGTCTCTAACTATCCTTGATTGGTTAACATGGAAGCAGCATTCCTCATTTAGGAAGAGACACAGTCCTCCTCTTTCAGCAGTTAGCAGGTCTGGGCTTCTCCTGTTTTATAAGACTACAGCAACTAAGGAGTCTATTCGATCCTGTAAAACCACCAGAGATTTGGCAACTCGTTCTGGAAACTTCCTCCAAGAGGGGCGGTGGTAAGTGGAAAAAGTAGACGGTTGGTAAGAGGAGAAGATCCCATTTGAGCATGTTAGGAACAGGTATATTCACAACAGGGATAGGAGACAAAGCTGATTCAGCATCGGAGGGAATGATTCCATCCTGGGGTAGGAGAAGGTAGAGAACAAACATGCAGAGAAGGACATCAATCACGACTCAGATCATATACATCCAAAGAGAATAATACATCCTACACTGATAAGTAGAGAGAAGCTAACAAGAGTTTGTGACTAAGGCGCCAATCTGAGGGAGTAACTTGGGTAAGCCCTACAGTAAAGAGTATAACAAGTATAGAAAGATAAATAGGTAGGAGATGACAATGAAATTTGAGAGAGAATGATTTGTTGTAGTTCACTTAAGTCACTTGGTTATTTCCTCAAGCTTCTGGTTACAGAGAGTTCTCAGGTGTTGGCCGCAGGCTGCTTATCATCCATTGTTTTCTTAAGGGTGATCTGTAGAGGATTATTCTGGTTAGCAGTTACTTTCCATTTCAAGTGGTTGTCAGATGACAGATGGGCTGCCTTTACTCAAGAATGGTGGATCCAGGCAGTCAATTCTGCAAACTTGAAGGCCGCGGGCATGGTCGGCACAACTAAATAGGATCTCTTCCAGGTAGGTTTCAGTGGTTCCTGTTTCCAATCTTTTATCCAAACCTGGTCCCCATGTTTGTGAGGGTGTATAGTTATTCCTAGGGAAATGGGTATCCTGTCTGTCACCCATCTGTGTATCTCAAATATAGTTCTCCCTAGCCCTTATAGTTGTTTTTGTATTTCTAAATTCCCTAGCTCTGTCAGGTACCCCTTGAATTTGACTAGTGTAAGGGACATTCCATATAAGATCTTGAATGGGGAGACTCCTGTTTTTGTCTGGGGTGTGCATCGTACTCGGAGAAGAGCTAGGGGTAGTATATCTGGTCAGGGCAAGTTAGTTTCCTGATACAGTTTTGCCATGGCTGATTTAAGGGTCCAGTTCATACGTCCCACTTTCTCTGAACTCGGGCCAGTAGGCTGCGTGCAAGTTCCATTGAATACCTAGGGTTTTTATGGTTTCCAATCTTACTTGTGGGTTTTCACATAGTAGTCCCTGATATTGGGTCATCCGAACACGAGTTAACCAGTGTTGCCCTCTGGCATCCATCAGGGTAATAACTAAATGGGGAACCTTAACATTTAGATTTTTGCCCCAACATGAGTTTGTCTGCTTCCTTGATTAACAGTGTGGTGGTTGCCAGAGCCTTCAAACAGGGTGGCCATCCTGCTGTAACTGAGTCAATCTGTTGTTTTTTTTTTTTAAGAGTGAAACAACTGAAACAGCAGGGGCAATGCTGCTCTCAGGACACTCTTTCTCTCAGTCTGGCCCATTCACTCTCTCTGCAGTCAGCTCCTTTCTCTCAGAATGATATCTCCATGCAGTGGGGACATGGCTGCGGACATTTATGAGCATTTATGAGTACAAGTATAAGCACTTGTACTTAGACAGGAAATAAGTCACTTGGTCCTACCTAAGTCTAGAGCATCCTTGAAGGAAAGTCTTTCTGCTACCAAAAAAGTGTGTCCTAAACATCCAGGTGAGTTTCTGCCCACCACCCTCAGTCAAGAGCTACCTAAAGTGCCCCAAGGTAGGTCACCTCCCCCCAGTCCCACTTCAGTCCCCCAAATAAGAACATAGACCAGCTCAGAAACTGCAGACCTTCTGCCTGACACTATGAATTTGGGAGGAATTTCAGCTATCTATATGACAGGCCAAGAATCAAAAGGAAGGGCAGGAGTAGGCACCAGCAGTGAGACTGGGGATCTTCCCTTGTTTTCAAAATCCGTTCACAGTTTCTTTGATTCCCGCAATAGTCCCTGAAAATGAGTAAGGCAGGAAACGAATTGCCACCTTCTCTTCACTCGCCGTCTCTCTCCTCCTCTCCCCCAACCATTTACAACCATTTAGAGTGAAGGAGATTCAGAGTGTTAAGTCATCAGTCACAGCCAAAAGCTATTAGGTGGCAGCTTCAGGTATGGATTCCTCAATCTTCTCAGTGCTGCTCCCAACTGTATAGAAAACCATATTCGATCAATCACCTATATGTTCTCTAAAAGAAAATGATGATTCTGTGGCTTTTCTAAAGAGACTTACCATATTGTGCAGGTGCTGTTTGACAATAAAACAAAAGAAACCCAAAACACCAAGCAAAGAAAAATAAATCAGACAACTCTCTGGCTTAAAAATGCAAATTGCTACCCAGAAGTATTATGGAAGACTATTATAAAATACTTTGGACGAAAATACCAGCACCATTTCTGATGAGAAAGCAGCCTACCCAAAGAGTAAAAAGCTCTGTAAAAGAGACAAACAACAAAGGAAATCACCCCAAAACACAGATGTGAATGGGAATGTAGGGGAGGGTGTTTGGTCATTCTCTGATTTTGGTAGCCTCCCTGATGTGGGAAACAAAGGTAGAAGGAAATTGCAGACAGAATTGAATTTCCTTATAACCTGCAGCTCATTGACAAATACTTGAGGCTGGCAGAGTAAAAGGTTTCTCCAGGAACCCCCTACTGTCTTGAGGCTAATGCTTTGCTAGAGGGAAAAACTACCTTAGCTTGACAATAGCTAGGCCTCTAGTATCCTGTGAGTCTTCTTTAGCATATGAAAATCTCTGTGGAAACTTCTCCTGGACTTTACCTCCCATAGTATATAACCAGTCTTCCCTCATGTTCCAGGGGCAGCTCTTCCTGCCCATGGGTCCTGTCCCTGTGCTTTAATAAAATCACCTTTTTGTACCAAATATGTCTTGAAGAATTCTTTCTAGGCCATCGGGCTCCAGACCCTGCAAACCCCACTATCACCCCAAAACTTCATCACTCCCTATCCCCCATTTGGAGCTTGGTGCATATGGCACCTCCTTCAGAAGTCAAATGTTATGCCCAGAATTCGTGATCCCCAAAGACCGCCAGGGAGCCGAGTCCGATGTAAAAGCAAAAGAACCTTTATTCGAGCTAGCTCGAGCTCAATCCCCTACCTGCACCGACGCAGCGGTGAGATGCCGGGGAGAGAGAGCGAGTTTCAAAAGGACAAAGGTTTTAGGGGCGCCTGGGTGGCGCAGTCGTTAAGCGTCCGACTTCAGCCAGGTCACGATCTTGCGGTCCGTGAGTTCGAGCCCCGCATCGGGCTCTGTGCTGACAACTCAGAGCCTGGAGCCTGCTTCCGATTCTGTGTCTCCCTCTCTCTCTGCCCCTCCCCCGTTCATGCTCTGTCTCTCTCTCTGTCTCAAAAATAAATAAACGTTAATTAAAAAAAAAAAAAAAGGACAAAGGTTTTATTGGGGCCTAGGGGCAGTTGGTGAGGTAATGGCTGTGGCCTCAGCCGATTGGCTGGGGAAGGGTGCGAGTCCTGTTAGGCAGGTGAGCGGGAGGTTACTCAAGGGGAGGAGGCGTGGTCAAGGTGAAGGACGCAGAACAAGATGGAGTCAGCCGGCGTAGGCCTGCCCTTTCAAAGAGCAGTGATCTGACCTAGTGAGACAAGTTAGTCATGCAAACCAAATTTTTCATGATGGGAGTTCATGAAAATTCTTATTCAGTTCTGCTCCAGGCATTCTCTGAGCTGACAGCAATGATAGACACAGCTTTCTAAGCTTGTTTTTTCTGAAGTCTAGACACAATATATGTATTTTTTATATACCACATGCAATTGATCCCCCTTACAAATGTCTATACAGTCCACAGATTCTTATCATAAGTCATTGTATTACACATCAACTCAGCATTTATTTCCTTATGCAGTCACACATCCACTGCCTCCTTCTGACCTTCCATAATTTCTCTGAACATGCCACGGGTACAGTGCCTACTCTACAAGGCTCTGTAGAGGCTAGACTGGACAGGGTTCTGTGAATGGGGTGTGAACCTCGTGAATGAGGTGAATTTTGTGGTCAAGGCTATTGATGTGGTAAGTCATCAAAATCAAGCCATTGCCTTGAGCTTGAATTTTAAACAAAATAGAGACTATTTTGTTAAGGAAGTCGGCCACTCAGCCCACCCCAGGAGTCTTGCTTTTTTTTTTGTAGTTCTCATTTCCTCTCCAATTATGAGGACAATGAACTTGGGGTAGAGATTTATCCAGGGCAAGCCATTCTAAATACACTTTGGTCTGTATATTCTTTCACTGGATACTGACAAAGTCTGCCATTCAGATATAGATGGATTCTAATGGAGGTTTTACAATTTCAAATTTATTTCTTTGAATGAGGTGATAATTGTTCTCAAGGATTCATTTTGGAAGAACAAACAATGACTTCACTTATATCTTACTTTTTGTGCTTTCCCAAGACTATCAGACTAATTTCCTAATCTCATTGCTTATCCTTATAAGTCAAAAACAATATTTACAATTTGAAAGCTCTTTAAAAAAAGAAGGGGCATAGGGAGGTAAGGAGTGTTTGATCTTAGACATTATTACTGAAGAAGATGGGAAGAAAACTTAAATGATGATATTCTATGACTTTCTCCTAATTAGTGCCCACAACCTGATTTACTGAGTCTTCAACAAGAGTGGTATTCTGTTATTCTGACATCTATGCTGACTTTGAAGAAGCCACATAATTTTTTGGCTCATTTGAATTAGCTCTGAGTGCCCACCCTCCACCCCACAAAATGTTATGCTTTATTCTTCCCACAGTGGAACTGGCAAGTGAGTAGGAGTTTAGATGACATCTTTTATTATTGTTCTATCTACAAGCATTTGGGATCTTAGATAATTTCAAGAGGTTTAAAACAAAGCCACAAACTTCATATTTAAGATAAAATATTATTTCCTTTGTCCTAAAAAGAAGTAAATTTTCTTGAAATGTTCTTACTATTTTAACTCAGAAATGATACACATTGCTCACCCCTTCATCAAAATAATGTTTGTCATTAGGATTATTGCTCATTCACATTTAGAGCATGAACAGGAATTGCAAAGTAACACAACACCATTGATGTTTTTTTTATCATGGTGATAGTTTAATGTTATGACTCCATGGCTCCATTTGCCCATGCTGTGATCATACCATGGGACAGGGCAGAATTTGTCTTTCTGATATATTGCCTCCCTTGTTTAAGTAACCTATCAATTGTAGCCTTATTAGGTATGCACAGAGCTTTTACTACACACTCAGTTCTGCTTAAAACTCCTCTGCCCTCAGTCCTCTTCCTCCAATAACAATTCATCTTGACCTCCTATATAAATGCTATTGGGTAGCCCTGCTGCAACCGTTAACTCTAAGGAAAAGTGGTGTCTTCTGAAAAGCCATGGAATTTTTTAAAAAGTGAAAGTTAGAACTTGAGTATAGGAAGATCCATTTTCCAAGTCAGTCAAGCCAACTGCCTTCTGCAAAGGAGAACCGAATTCAAATGCAGAACCTAGATGGAGCTGCCGAGCTTTTTAAATCAGGTGGAAGTTTGGCAACCGGAGACCAGCACTGTTTTATCTTTAACAACTTGGGTGAGGTCTGAGTTACCCGGGCAGTGGACTTCCTCTAACAGAATGATTGGCATCCAAGAGGCGGCTGAACACGTTTCTCTTCTACATGTGGACACACCAACATGTACTGATTGCTTTGTAGGACAGTGGGAAAAGTCCTTTTTTTCCTCAGAGCTATAGGCTTTCAAATACGCTTTAAGATTCATGCCAAAGTCGCAGTATCTAAACCCCATGTGGAATATCTGTCAGCAGTTGGCAACAACATATATTATGATGCCAGACGTAGCTGTATTCCCCTTGGTAATTCTCTACTGTCATCTGTAAATGTGTCACTCTCCCAAGGTTACATGGCACTATATTTCTGAGAAGCAATGAGGGACATGTGTTGAAGATTCCTTTGGACCTGGTGTGTATATCTTTTTTTGTGTGTCATATTATGTGACACATACCCTCGAAAGATTTTAAAACAGGATTTTAACTAGAAGAAATGTTTATCTGCGGGATATGCTTATAATGTGTACTTTAGGTAGATTCATGTGCGACATGTAGAATGTTTTCCTGGGGAAAATATTTAATGTAATTTTTTCTTGTGTTCAAGAAATCAAATGAAGCAATTGGGGATACACTGAGGCCTGAGATAAAACAGGGCAAAAAAAAAAAAAGAGAAAGATAAATATAATCACACGTGAGTACCTAAATAAATTTGTTAGTGACAAATTTAGCTTCTCAGTAAAAAAAAAATTAGGGTTTTTTTTTGTATTCTCTCCTTCACTCTTTTCCCAAATATTGGCGTTATCTTTCAATATCTGTTTTTAGATTTTCCTCTGACAATCTATTTTGAAAAATGTCAAACCTACAGAAAATTTGCAAGAATAGTACAATCAACACCCATATGTCATTTACTTGGATTCACTAATTGTTAGCATTTTGTCACATTCATTTTCTCTCTCTCACTCTGATTATTTGATGATCCATTTTAATGTCAGCTGCAGATCATCATGAAACTTAAGTCCTCTATATTTCTTATTTTTTAATTTTTATTTATTTATTTTGAGAGAGAGAGGAGGGAGGGGCAAAGAGAGAGGGAGAGAGAGAATCCCAAGCCCTACTCGGGGCTCAGTCTCACGAACCATGAGATCATGACCTGAGCCGAAATTAAGAATCATATGCTTAACCTACTGAACCACCCTGGTGCCCTCTATATGTCAACACATATCCTCTAAGAACAAGGCCATTCTCCTATCAAACTGCAGAACAGTGATCAACTTGGTAAATTTAACATTGATTTCATATTATTATGTAGTTTATAGCCCATATCAACATTTCCACATTAACCTCAATAACATTCTTTACCTTTTTTATTATTATTTTTTAAATCCAATATTCAGTTAAGGCTCATACATTGCATTTAGTTGTCATGTTCAATACAACATTTAGGGCAAGAAGAAACCCATACTCTATGAAACACTTCTTTCCAAGAGTACTTTTTTTTTTCCCAATCTATGGAGGAACCACCATTCTTCCCAAATCAAGAATGGTTGCTTGATTTGCTTGCTCTGCACATGCACAGAGCCTGTTGCTGTGCTGTTTTCTTGGTCTAGACTTTTCTGATAGCTCTCCATCTCAACTTAATTGATGCTGGCATTAACAAAAACTTTATATTTTGAGTTTTATTCTCATGGGACTATTCTTTCTCCTGCGATAAAAAGCGAATCCATAAGTCTAAGTCAGTGGTTGGCAAATCTGTTCTGTAGAGGACCAGATAAATATAGTAACAATTTGGGGGAGGTCTGAGTTACCTGGGCAGTGGGACCTCCTCTAACAGAATGATTGGCATCCAAAAGGCGGGTGAACACGTTTCTCTTCTACAGGTGGACACACCAACATGTACAGATTGCCTTGAAGGACAGTGGGAAAAGTCCTTTTTTGGCATCCAAAATGGATGTGGCCTTAAAATGGTCTCTGTCTCAAATATTCAATTCTGCCACTGTACCTTAAAAGTACCACAGATGACATGTAAACAAATAGGCATGATTGTTGTTCAATAAAGCTTTATTTACAAAAACTGATGCTGGCCAGGATTTATTCCTGGGACAACATTTTGCTGACCCTTCACCTAGGCTAACATGATAATCGGAAGGAAGAGTTATAACAGTTAAGAGAATAGTATTTGGGTAGCTTACTTTTATGTTAGCTGTAGCCTTCTAGAGACAATCATTTCATAGGTGAAAATTTTCCTTCTGGTTCTTGGAGAATATGTAGCTGGATCTCAAGAGCCAAGAAACACTAGTTTAAGAAATTATTAAATCTTACTCTCTGAAAAGTATTTTTTTTTACTTGTGGATTATCCTTGCAAAAGAGAAACATAGTCTTTAGAATGGCAGAGCCTTCAAAGATATTCATGCAAATAAAAGAACAAACAAAATTAGAAAATTATACTGGAAACCTTAGACCCACATTTTAAAAAAGTTTTTACTTAAATTGCAGTTGGTTAAAATACAGTATAATATTAGTTTTTGGCTGTGCAATATAGTGATTCAATACTTTCATACATCACCCAGTGCTCATCACTGCAAGTGCCCTCCTTAATCCCCATTGCCTACTAACCCATTCCCCCACCTACCCCCCCCCCCCCCGCCAGTCTGGTAACCATTAGTTCTCTATAGTTGAATCCTCAGACCCCACATTTTATAACTGCTATCTTGACTTCTGGTATGAACTTTTAGGGATTGTAACTGGTTGTTAGGAAATAAAATTTACTGGGGTGGAAGGGGTGAACTCTCATGACCTCAAAATATAGCCTTATACTCCCTCTATACTGGATACCCATCTGTGTGGCCTGCCTGACTGCTGTCTCTCCACTTGCTCAAATTCACGTTGGCATAAACCGTGCAAAGCCTGGACTTCCACTTGATCAGGCCTAGAGCCTTCTGCTGCTTTCAGAAGCTGAATACCAATTTGCTTCCCTCATCCTTCTGTTCTGAACTTCTTGAGTTTGATTGTGTATACTGCTAAATAGAAAAACAATATGAAATCATTCTTTAATATAATTTTTTTAAAGTGAAATATAACATTTATATAGAAAAACATGCCCAATCATAAGCTTACTAAATCCGTGAATAAGTACAATAAATCAATAAATAAAGCATCGCTGACTGCTTCCAGCCTCCAGCCTCCATCATCATCTGCCCCAGTACTCCCTTCCCCACCAAAGGAAACCATTACTGTTGACTTTTATTACGTGGATTAGTTTTGCCTGTTTTTGAATGTTATAATTGGAATTATATAGTGTCTTTTTGGTGTCTTCTTTTGCTTGATGTTATGTTAGGGAGACTTTAACGTTGCTTATACAGCAGTAATTTATTCATTATCATTGCTGTAGAATATTCCATTATTTGAATATTTTACACTTTACTTCTTTTGCTTTTGATGGAAATGGAGTTGTTTCTAGACGTTGGCGAATCAACTAATGCAACTATGAGCCTGCTTGCTCATGTCTCTTTGTTTTTTTTTGGAGCACATTGCACAAGGAGTGGAGTTGCAGAGTCATAGGTTATATCTATATCTATCTATCTATCTATCTATCTATCTATGTGTGTGTATATATATATATAATTTTATACATATATATTTATATTATATATGTAAATATGTATATATATTTAATAGATGGCAATAATTTTCCAAAGTAATTATGCCAATATTCACACCATCAGGTATGTGAGAAGTCTGAAATCTCTTTTGAAATTGTCTATTTTTTTCTTATTGATCTATAGGACTTCTTTTATATTTCAGACACAGAGCCTTTTTAGGGTGTACCTATTACAAATACCTTCTCCCATTCTATAAGTTGCCATTTCATCCTCTTAATTATGTCTTTTGATGAACAGATGAACTTGATTTTAATAACATTAAATTTATCAATCTTTTTCTTTAGACTTTGTGCTTACTGTGCTCTAAGAAAACTTTGCTTATCTCAAAATCAAGGTGTTCTTTTTTTCTTCTAGAAATTTTACTGCTTTACTGTTTACATTTTGTTCTTTAAGCCACTGGGAAATGATATTTTTGTGATATGAGGTAGAGGTCAAGATTCTAATTTTACAATATGGATATTCAGTTAACCCTGTACTATTTATTGAAAAGACTATTTTATCCCCATTGCACTTGACTGTCACTGTTGTCATAAGTTACCATATGTGGTTCTCTATTCTGGTAAATTCTGTTTATTTGTCTGTGTGATAAATAATTTGCTACAGATGCTATCTGGACCAGGAACTTTTTCTTGTTGTTGGAAGGTTTTAGATTAGGGACTTCATGTGTATATGACATATATATACTGTATGCATATATATATGTATATATTACATATATACATATATATATATACTGTATACTATTATATAATTTCTTGTGTCAGTTTTGATATTTATGTTTTTCAAGAAACTAAATTTCAAATCTATTGCCATATATTAATAGTATAATCTAATACTTTAGTGTACATAAGATTTATAATTATATGCTACTTTTATTACTGATATTTATAATTTGTTCCTACTCTCTCATTTTTTCTGAACCTGTTTTACTGGGGTTTACTCATTTTATTATTCTTTTCAAGGACCATCTCTGGGTTTGATTTTTTTTCAGTTATATACTCGTTTCTATTTCAGTTAATTCTATTTTTATCTGTATCATTTTCTTTTACTTTCTTCACATTTAATTTGATATTCTTTTCCTAACTGCTTGAGATGAACAGTTACGTAATTTTCAGATATTTCTCTTTTCTAATATACACATTTAAGGACATAAATTTTCCTCAAAGTATAGCTTTAGCTGCATCATATAAATGATGATATGTCATATTTTTTACTATTATTCAGTTGTATTATCTAATTATCCACTCTTGTCCCTTGCAGCTCAAAATGAAGCAAATACCTTGAGGAAAAATGTACTGCAAAATGTCAAGTTCACTTCTTTGAGGTTATCTTTTCTTGAGGACCTTCTCTCAAGTCCTGACTGCTTTCTTTAACCCCCGAACTTATGGCTGCCAAAAGCTTAATGCCCAAAATGACTGGTTTCTGCTCAGTCTGACTGTTGTACTGCTTGTGAACCAGCAAACACCTAGGAAGGGAAAGTGGTGGAGGATATCAGGCAAATCAATGTGCCTTCCTTCTTTTCAGGATCTTATACCCTCACATCCTAACTGCCTTTGTTATTGTCCTTTTTTTTTTTTTCAAACAGCTATTTTTTTTAAGGCTTATTCAGTCTTCATAGATCTCCTCAGTGGGAAAGCTGGCCTGAATCACATATTCTGTCATAGCAGAAGCACAAATTGCCTCAGCAAATAACTTCGGAGCTGGGGAAAACCTTCGAGATTAAGGTTTCATGACCGATCAAATTTCATTACCTAGGTTTCATTACCTAGTGGCAGAGCCAGCACTGTAATCTATAATTCTTGATTCCTTATAAAGTACAAAGAGCATGGGGATGTTGCTCTGGGGTCACAGATATGCACACGTGGTAGCTGGGACTACTCATTCTTCTCCACAGCCTCAGATTTTGGAACAACCATTTTCTGAACCTTTAAGATCTCCTAAATGCCCCAACTATGTGAATTATAATTTTGAATACAGGGAAAAAAATAGACCCTTCAACTGTGCTCTGAAACTGTCAACCTCTATTGACAGTTGATACTGTATGACATGTTGTTCCTGCATTTACCACATACTAGGAATTATGCTAAGACTGTGGATGCAGAGATGAAATGCACAAGTTTTTCCTCAAAAAAAAAAAACCCCAAAAAACAAACAAAACAAAACCTCACAGGGTAAGAGAGAGGCAAGAAAACAGTAAGAAAATGATTTTCATGTGGTTTAGGCAGAGCATAATGGGAGCACTGCTGACGAGCAAAGGATTGCCTGGGGAGTCAGGAAAGCCTTCACAAAGAAGGGTTGAAATAACTTTCGAGGCTTATGATGGAGCCACTCCTGCCGGAAGTGGCACAGCAGCAAACAGAAACTCAGGTAACTTTGGTGTCCCTGCAGACACCAAAAACATGGGACAGAAACATGGGACCCAAAACATGGGACAGCCAGCCAGTCAGCGAATCCCCAAATGCCAGGCCAACTCCAGCTTTTTACTCACTTCTGTTCCTCATTTTCTATTTTTCTCTTCTGATCCTTATTCCTTATCCCATAAAAGCTTTTGGCCTCCCACCCCATTCTACAGTTACCTGAACCCTTGGGAATGGAGCCTGCCCACTTCCTGAAGAATTAAGTAAAAATTTCCTTTTTATTAAACTTAAAATTGTCTCTTTAATCATTTTTAACATGCCCTAACCTATACACTCACGTGTACATATCTATACACATTAATCACATATATGTAAAGCCTGCCTCTCCCCATGCATTTTTAATAAAGTATTCTTCCAACTTTATGCACTTTCAGGTTCCTTTGCTCCAAATTATTCTCTTCTTTGTAACTCAGGCTGGCAATCTGCTTTTAACCTCTTGGTTTGTCCTCTGCCTCAGCTCTGATTTCACCCCTCAGATCTGCTGCTAGATACTGACTACCTATTCCAGCTCACTCATCAGACATGAGTCACAATTTATCTCCACGTTAACAGCCCTCTCAACCCTGCAGAAGCACCAGGAACCAGCCAGGGGTGTCCATGTGGTCTGGATTTGCCTTGCAAATCTTGGAAGTGAGTTAAGCAAACGTTAACCCTACTGGTGAGTCTCAATCCTGAAATTTTAGTAAACATCTCTCAATGCATGGTTTAGTAACCATGTGAAGCCCTTTCCACTCCCTCCATTTCTTTTTTTTTTTTTAAGTTTATTTATTTATTTTGAGAAAAAGAGAGAGAGTGGGGGGGGGGGAGAGAGAGAAAGAGAGAGAAGGGCAGAGAGAGAAAATCCCAAGCAGGCTCTGCACCATCAGTGCAGACCCCGATGTGGGGCTAGAACTCATAAACTGCGAGATTATGATCTGAGCTGAGGGCAGACGCTTAACTGACTGAGCCATCCAGGCGCCCTGCTCTCCCCCAATTTCATCTTTTCCTCTGAACCCTATAATACTTTTTGTATTCCCAGGAAAACAAACAATGAGGAGCAAATGAATAAAAGACTAATATTAAGAAATAATGAAAGCATAGAGGCTTCTCTCTCTATCCTTTTCCTCCTCCCCACCTCCTTGTACCCTACCACTGGAAGGGCCAAGGGATTTTCCTTCCCTGATATACAATTACAATAGCAAATGCCATATGAAGGGAATACTGGAAAAGTCCCCAGTGTGCTATTCTTTATGCACTGTATCACTGGGTTTCCATTACTTTTGGCTATGATGCTTCTTGGAAATAAAATAGAAGCTAGAATAAAAATATCCAAAGTGTATGTAAGCATTGTTTCCCTTAGCTTTTATTAAAGTCATACTAGGGGTGCCTGGGTGGCTCAGTTGGTTGAGCATCTGACTTCGGCTCAGGTCATGATCTCGGGTCTGTGAGTTCCAGCCCCGCGTCGGGCTCTGTGCTGACAGCTCAGAGCCTGGAGCCTGCTTTGGATTCTGTCTCCCTCTCTCTCTGCCTCTCCCCTGCTCATGCACACTCTCTCTCTCTCTCTCTCTGTCAAAAATAAATAAACATTGGGGCGCCTGGGTGGTGCAGTCGGTTAAGCGTCCGACTTCAGCCAGGTCACGATCTCGCGGTCCGCGAGTTCGAGCCCCGCGTCAGGCTCTGGGCTGATGGCTCGGAGCCTGGAGCCTGTTTCCGATTCTGTGTCTCCCTCTCTCTCTGCCCCTCCCCCGTTCATGCTCTGTCTCTCTCCCAAAAATAAATAAACGTTGAAAAAAAAATTTTTTTTAGAAATAAATAAACATTAAAAAAAATTTAAAGTCATACTTACACCAAGAAACTACTAAGAACTAGGAATTTAAATATGAATAAGAAAAATTACCCACATTCAAAGAAACTTGATAAATACACAGATAATTAAAATAAAAATAAGAATTATGGGATTATGGAAGACAGAATAATTAATTTGGGTATTTTGAAGAAAAAGTAATGAGAATTGCTCAGTATTTGAAATGTGCCTTGGAAGTAAGATAGAAATTGCATAAAATTTTATACATGTCACTATTTGTAAAATGAAGTCTGCCTGTCTTTATTTCATTAAACTCCATACATTTATAGATATATATTTTTTAAATAACAAAAACCTTAAGACTGCAGTACTCCTGAGAATGGATTGACAAGGAGATTTTAAGGATGGGAGTAATTCAAGTAAACACTCAAGGCACCAGGATTCACATTTGTTACATTTAAGAGGTTTGTCTACTGCCCTTCGTGGCAAGATAAGAAATATTGACCAGACGGATATATTATATAGGACTCTGGCCAGTGAGTTAGGTAGTATTCTATTATCAGCTCTACAACAAATGTGCCTTCCTGACCTTAAGTAAATACCTCTGCTTCCTTTTGTTTTCAGAATCCTTTTATTCCATCGATAATTGGATTGACTCGATTGATTGATTCTTTATAGGTAGCCATTGCCATGGGCCTATTTCCAACATGCTCTCATTTCCCAATGAAAATGGAAAAATACACAAATGTTTTTCCTCAGATTTGCACACCAAGTTAAGAGGCTCCAAGTCTATTTAAAATGGAAATAGTTCCACTAATCAGGATAACTAGTGCAGTCATAATCCATTCTTAAACTCCATGATGAAAGCTGTGGTAAAAGCCACAGCTTTGAGTGATGAGTGTGGATGTTTTGTGTTTTAAGAGATGTTTTCAAAGTGAACAAAATGTTAAAGTGAAGGGAAAAAAGATGGATACATATTGACTACAGCAACAAAGACAGGTATATATGAAAACCCAATGGGATATAGAGCGGGCAGCTCCTAGTTTACTCAAGAGCCAGATGAAGCAGAGGAAAATGTTGAGCTGTGACACCCACTGCACAAAGTGTCCTGGAGCTAAAATGGCCCATCAGAATTGTTCCATGCTGAGCCAACATGTCCTTGAGATACAAATATCCTTAGAGCACAATGGTAAATTACAGCAGGCTATACTGGCTCAATACAAACATTTTTGTGGCAAATATTTTAGTGATTTCCTCACCATGCAGCTTCATGTATCACTCATTTGCCCTCTACATGTGGCCAATCCATCTATTTCCAAGGTTTATCTGGTTAGAGTAATAGGTCAACACTGCACACAGTAAACCCAGTTTATTGTCAGTCTAGAGAACAGTTTGGGCTACAAAAATTAACTTTCTGTGCTGACATTTAGAGAATGACGTCAGCACCATGTTGAGGGGGCCACTAAGGCCCTCACTTGATCTACACAGCAGCCTTCTTCACCCTGACCTAGCCTGTAACTGGCAAGACGGCAAACAATCTAAGCTCTTTCTTTAGCCATAACTGCGGTTAGAATCAATAGCCATAATCCACAACTGTACAGCTCTAGATCTAGGTCTATATTTATGCACTCTATTTGCCTTGCTATCTACCTGTCACCTTCCCTGAAACACTTGCATTAAAATTGAGGGAAAAGCTAGCTGCACATTCAAGACTGCAAGTTATCTTGGAGGATGCCTACTTTCTTTAGAAGAGGCCCAGAATCACTCTGAGTCATATGAGTATGGAGAAAATAGTCACTTAGCAGTGTTCGGGAAGCTGGGATATGAGTGAAGTAATCCAAACGCAATGCCTTCAAGTATCATTAAGTATTTCTTACCTCGTATGAAGTCCACAAAGGACAAAGTAGAGATTTGTCCCCACCGGAAGCCTTCTCCCTCTCCCACCGGAAGCCTTCAGGAGCGCGGCAGGGACCAAGAACATGCATCAGGGCTACCCTGAGAGTAACCATACTCATGGGTGGTGTGTGGTTTATGAGTTGCAGTCGAGGTGTATGTGGCGGGAACACTGAGTGATGTCAGTAGGAGCGGTCAAGAGCCTGAGCGCTGAGGAACAGAAAAGACGGCTGGCAGAGGAACGCACAGCCACACTGACAGAATGAGGGAATTCCCAGAACACGGAGGATTTGCTCTCTTGCAGGTGGACACTTTCAAGGGACTAGACGTGTAGATTTGCTCCCTTCAAGACTCCTTATACTCTGCTGTGATTTGCTCTGACAGGTTGGAGATATGGGCTTTAAAGCAGAACAGGAATATTTTCCTTGAATATTTTATTTCCTTGAATATAAAATTGATCATCTACTGCTTGATTTGCTATATTTTAAGGCACAACAAATGCATTGAATAGAGTTATTGCCCCTAGTTTTGCAAACAATGTAATCGTTATTGTGTGGATAACAGGATCTCCCGTGCTGCCGAGGTGCTAAGGGCCTCGTAGAGCTGCACTTCACTACTGAAGAGTAGCATCCACAGCTGGAAGCACTAGCCCAGCACCCTGAGGAGAATACACAGTAACACTGAGCCCCCACATTTTACAGCTGCAGAGGCAAGGCTTGGAGAGGTTAAGTAGCCTGTCCTAGGTCTCACTTTTGATGAGACACAAATTCCGTTCTGCTTGACTCCAAACCTCAGGCTTTGAACCCCTGTGCTCAAAAATTGTTCGATAAGCATAGCATAAAGGGAATTTCCAAAGTTGCCGTTATAGAAATTCAGGGGTCCTATAAGGCAGGAAGAGTCTCACAATCTTGCCTTCAGCTTTTTTCTTTGTTCTTGTTTTCATGGGGCCAGCTGGTAAGGACCGAACAGGGGAATGGAATCTATTAGAAAGCTGCCAATAAAACTCTATCTTCTATTCCCGTTCATAGTTAATGCAAAGAGCATCGTTAATCTTTACCTATGTGGTCGTTCACAATTTACAAAATGTTTCACAGTGGCGCCTGGGTAGCCCAGTCAGTTGAGCGTCCACTTCAGCTCGAGTCATGATCTCACGGTTGGTGAGTTCGAGCTCCGCATGGGCTCACTGCTGCCAGCACAGAGCCTCTGTCTCCCTCTCTCTCTCTGCCCCTACACCCCCTTTCTCTCTCTTTCTCTTTCAAAAATAAATAATAAATCAAAACAAAACAAAAAAATGTTTTCGTAGACATTATCTCTTCTCTCTTGTGATTATGTTTCAGTCCTATGGAATTTATCACTCCAGCCCTATCTGCATGATTTCAGATATTGAGTACCATGTTTACGGAGAGAGGAAATGTGGAAATTGGTCATTTAGCCATGACCAGATGCTTTGCATTCTGGAGACACAGCATCCGTATGATTGATTGATTTTTTCTATTCTGTCGGGATGTTTGGTTATAAGCCTTAAGCTAACCTTTAAAAAAAGGAAAAACTACTTGAAAATATATTCAATATTTTTCATCTGGCTCATTTCCCAGATATTTCAAATATATTTTATTTACTAGCATCAGAAGTTAAAGTAGGCCATTGTGCAGTGTTATTTCATTCAATCACTTCTTTTTTTCATCTGTACCTATCTGCCTTTTGAAAACTTCATTTATCCGTCTTTCAAGATTCATGCCAGTATAAACATATACACATACCAGCATCAAAATATATAAAATTAAGTTTGAGCTAGTGACATTCATATGATTTATTGAAAAATACTCATACAGGGGCACCTGGATGGCTGGCTCAGTCGGTTGAGCAACCGACTTTGGCTTAGGTCATGATCTCACAGCTCATGAGTTCAAGCCCCACGTTGGGCTCTGTGCTGACAGCTCAGAGCCTGGAACCTGCTTCGGATTCTGTGTCTCCCTCTCTCTCTCTGCCCCTAACCCACTTGCATCCCATCTCTGTCTCTTGCAAAAATAAATAAAGGTTAAAAAAAAAAAAGAAAAATACTCATCCAGAAATCATGAACTCTGAATTATTAAAACTTAGACCTCTGATTGACATACTATTTGATTAATCAGAATAAAATAAATCTTATGATTATGCCATAAAATATATACCGATTGTATTTTGTTATCAGAATTGCAAAGTTAACTAGCTGGAAATTAGATAAAGGGCATGTAGTCTGTCCTCCAATTTTCAACCAGATAACTCTTAATCCCTCTGTTCCCAGCAGATACAGCTTCTCAAAAATTAGTTGTTTCTCTCATATCTTAGAAAGCCATTTATGAAAGTCAAAGCTCCTTATTTGCCATGCATTAAAGTACACCTGGAATTAAGTGCTAGAGAAACATGCATGCTTACTAAACTGTTACGCTTTCTTTGTTATCATCCTTACTTTGTGGTTAACATAAATCTTGTGACACCCTATATGTATCTTTTTTTTTTTCTTCTAATTCCCAGGAGAATTAGAGGTAAGTGTCACCTTTATTTACAACAACTGCTATCCTTGATACTGACCTTGAATTAGGTTCTTTATCTTTTACTCTTCTTTGCTTAGTGCATAGTCTTTATGTTATAAAAGCATGTGGTTAGGAAATTTGTAAAAGACCCCAGTGTCTTATGAACAAATTCCTGTCTCAGTGAATTCCTGATACATATAAAGGCCCTGAATTTTTATAGCAATTGCAAAGTCCTTGATGTCATATCTTTCCAATTTTGAATGGAAGATCTCTTCGTCCTGGGCATTGCCCTTACAGGTGTGGTCATGGCCACCATGACGGCCTCCAGCAGAGTCACTGGTAGTTGATCACACTGTGAACTCTTGGTAGCTGTCCTCACAGAGCACTTAGAAACAAGGCATCTACCTCAACACAAGAGTAGCATCTGGTGCTCTCACAGTAAGATACTGATTTAAGAAACATTCACATTGGGGGTGCCTGGGTGGCTCAGTCGGTTAAGCGTCCGCCTTTGGCTCAGGTCATGATCCCACAGTTTGTGAATTCAAGCCCTGCGTTGGGCTCTGTGCTAACAGCACATAGCTTGGAGCCTCCTCTGCTTCTCTGTCTCCCTCTGCCTCTCTGCCCCTTCCCTGCTTGTTCTCTCTCTCTCTCTCTCTCTCTCTCTCAAAAATAAATAAATAAACTTAAAAAAAAAAAAGAAACACTCACATCAGAAAGATGACCAAAATATTCACTATTCAACAACCTCTATGTACCCTGAAGTTTAGTTCAGGGTGTGCCAACTCTTTGCCTACATCACATCCCCTTTGGAGCTGCATTGCTCTTCCGGCTTGTGGGTGAGTTCAGCCATTCTCTGTATCTGAACTGCAACCACAGAGTTAGTATATTTTCTTCCCAGGTGTGGTGATCCCCAAAGATCTCCACCCTCATTGTTTGGAAGATGATGTGAGGTCTTGCTTGCCCCAGCCCCACCCTGTCTCCACATATCAGGCACTAAGAGACCATTGCTTTTATTACCTAAGACTTTCAGAGAGCAGTAACAACACATAGTATATCTCATTTTAAGCTGAGGTCTGAATACTCTCTGAAGGGCATATATCTAGCCAAGTCTGTATTCAGTATTCCCAAGAACATTGGGGAGGAGAGACCTCTTAAATTCAATCCAGCCAAACGGGGATAGAGAGGTTTGATTTAGGCTGCAAGACCTTGTCCTAGAAGTCTTTTTGATAATTTATACTTTCCGAAGTGCTGGTCAGCTATTCTAGCAAATAAGTAAAAGGGTTTTCTTGAAGTATAGAAATCCCTGGTCTGGGAAATAGGAAGCCAAATTTCTATTTCTGTTTTTTTTTCTCTTCAGATACTGTAAAAGCACAATCAGTCAAACTGTAGCTTCAAGTTCTTATAATGGTGAAGATCAAGATTTTCGCTTGGGAATTATATTTTGAATGGAAAAATGAGAAAATATACAATAGAAGGCAAATGTGGTATACCACACAGGGGTCTTGGAAATATCCCACAAGCAAATAATTGTTCTATGGAAATGCTTTGGAACATGTCAGAGATTTTTTTTTTTTAATCGAAAGTTAAGAGCTCTGCTATTGACAAAGATTACAAAGCAAATACTTACTTGGCCAACAACTGAAAAATTCAGGAGTCTGAATTGACACAGTGTCATTGCCAAAGGAAGAGAGTTCTAATTTTAAAAAAATTCACTGCAAGCCCGAGTTGAACTAGTTTTTTCATTAGTCAATTAAAGAAAACCAGCAATTAGAAAGTGATCATAAAATCAATCTAAGAGATCATAAGATAGAGAGCAGAAGGAGAAAATGGGGAGAATTTTACATTTACATGATTGCTCATAAAGGATGAACTACAATCAATAGAACATGAAATTAATTTTTTCTTTCGCTTATTGTAGAAGCTCGGTCTTAAAAAACCTGCCACTTTGTTTTATCTTTTATAGATTTTTTCACATGCTAGTGTTAAAATGAAACCCATCACTTTTTGTTTACATGCTTCATCATTTCAATCTCATTAATTCTATATTAGAGCACCAATGGTTTTTATAACACCAAATATACACCGAGAAATGAGCGCACAAAAGCAAGGCAGCCGAGATGGAACTATTTTGGGATTATTGTCCATCTCATCTCTGATGCAGGGGAATTTTTTCTTCTGATTTTTTTTTCCAAGAGCATCCCTAATTGTTTTTTTCCTGTATCATCTTGGCTTTAGCAACTTGTTTTATACCCACTGTCTATTGCTAAATTAGGAGGGAAATTACAGGCAGTGGAGTCAGACAACCTGGGTTCATACTCCCTCTCGGCCACAGAGTGTCAGTTTAGACAAATCCTATGGTGCTCAGAGGCACAACATCTTCCTCCATAAGAGTGGTTAATAATGTGTGGTTGGTCCAAGTGTTGTGGAACTCAGTTGATGTTCCCAGTGCATCTAGCTTAGTGGCTCACACAGAGTTGGCATTCAATAAATAGTAGATTGTGCCAGACAAGTGGAAACGTGTTGTTTCCCCAGGCAAATTTACCTTGTTTTTTCTTTCTAACTAATCTCTTCTTGGCCTGGTATCTTTCTTTTTATTTATTTTTTTTATTTTCTAAAAAAAATTTTTTTTAAGTTTATTTTTGAGAGAGAGAGAGAGAGAGAGGGAGCGCACAAGTAGGGGTAGAGAGAAGGAGAGAGAATCCCTAGCAGGCTCTGCTCTGTCAGCACAGAACTCAATGCAGGGCTTGAACCTATGAACTGTGAGATCATGACCTGAGTGGAAATCAAGAGTCAGACGCTTCACTGACTGAACCACACAGGTGTTTCCTGTTCTTTTTTTTTAAATAAATGTTATTATTTGGGGGGGGGGCACACATACTCTTCCCAGAACTGAGAATGCTCCAGCTTTTACATTACCCAGAGTTATCAGCAACTCTTTTCTCACATTCCTTGTCTCCAGCTCTCTCTCTCTCTCCCTCTACCCACCTTCATCATTTAGACAAAGATCACCCAACACTAAATTGCTTATGCATATTCCATATGAGTGCATGAAAATGTTTTTTAATGCCTCAATGTTTAAAAATAGCTACTATTATCCTCAACAATTCTTTAATATATTACTTCACTCTTTAAAAGTGAGGTAATATATATAAAATATACAAGAGAAAGTGACACAATATAGAAACTCAGGTGAAATTGAATTAAGATCCCTTCTCAGTGTTCCCACTTTTCTCCTATTATAGTAGTTATTACTCTATAACACGTTTGTTTTTTTTTTTTTTGGCTTATAACTGCTTCAATAAATGGTGACTTCTTCCAGGGCAAAGTCTTTGCATTTAAAGAACCCAACACACATGAAAGCCCTTCAGTACAAATTTGTTGAATGATTAGAATCGTTTGCCAATATTTTAATATTTCTTTACTAATTTTACTAATAAAAATGTTACAATAAATAGAACATAATTTTACAATAAACAAAATCATTTCTGCCTCTCATTAGAGTTTTAAAAATCTAAGATTTGGAACATTTGGCTGTTTATATTAAGCTGACCAATCCCACTCATATAAAAAGGTGAAATGAGACATTCATTCTAGGCCTAAAATGATTTACATAAATAAAATAGAGAGTTGGTCGTCTGGCAATGCCCAGTCTGAAAGACAGCTCATGTGTTGTTGTTTTAGTCAAGTTCAAAGCCCTAGGACCAAAGACTCCCTGCACTCCTTCTGCAGAGGTCACTGCTCATGGAAGAGAACTTGTCTATTGAGCTACTCTCTGTGATGCTAGGGAGTGAAGACAGAGGAGTCAGCAGTTTCCAATGGAACCAGTCAAGAGAACTCAGGTAGAGAATTAGGTCAGAGAATCCCTAGCAACCCGAAGTAGACTAGACAGAGTTAGGAGACCTAACCCCTTGGCAAGGAAGCAGAGCCTTCACCTTCTCACCCAGGTCCATCTAGGAAAATTTTCCATCTAGGAAATCAAATTCTGATAATGTATCAAATTTTATAACTTTGGAGCCAATTTTTAGCTGCCAATAGTGCCCACTGCTAAATAAATCAACAAACAGGTTGATTTGGTGCTCTATTCCCTACTTATAATGCCATGTAACATATTAAAATGTATTTAAATAAAACTTATTTTCAATGAGTTTAAGTACTGGACAAGGAGGCTATTTCTGTAATAACTGGCAGATGGCCAATTGTAACAATGCTTTACAGATCTGTTCCCTCGCCTACATTTCATTTTGTTCCACCACAATTCCTGATGAACTTGTTTGATAATTACTTCCTGGCTGTGGGGGAAATCATTCTCTGTAATGAAAACAACATCTTTCCTTCTTGTGATTTTATTTATTGCAAATACAGTATCGTCACAACAGAAAAGAAACGCTATCCAAGTTACCTTTGTGGTAAGTCTGAATTTGGTTTTTTAAAAGTCGAGGGGCGCCTGGGTGGCGCAGTCGGTTAAGCGTCCGGCTTCAGCCAGGTCATGATCTCACGGTCCGTGAGTTCAAGCCCCGCGTCGGGCTCTGGGCTGATGGCTCAGAGCCTGGAGCCTGTTTCGGATTCTGTGTCTCCCTCTCTCTCTGCCCCTCCCCCGTTCGTGCTCTGTCTCTCTCTGTCCCAAAAATAAATAAAAGTCGTGATGTGTGTTTTGTGGGTGACCAGAAGAACCCACTGTTGAGAGGTAGAGGGTAAGCAATTAGTCATTTCAATAAAAGAAGGAGTCAATTGAGAAATGTCTCGGAAGAGTGCCATGAGGAAATACCTTCTTTTCCTCACCTTTTGAAAAAAGCTGCATTAAAATAGTTGGCAAGAGTTATCAAAGATAAAACTGAACTTTTCAATGTTCACAGAAGGAGGCAGTAACATGATATTTGTGAATGTTCGTGCCAAGAAGGACAGTGTATTCTACCAACATTTATTAAGCATCTGCTGTGTGCTAAGCATTTTAGTGCCTGTGAACAGATAACTTTGAAGGAAGCATGTACACAGATACTGACAATGAACTACAATAGTGGCCATGAAAGAGGCACATACAAGATGTGATACATTTACAGAGAAATTAACACTTAAATCTGTCCAAAGTAATCAGAAAAGATGTCACTAGATTTTTTTGACTCGGTGCTTCTTTTTTTTTTTTTTATTTTTCAAATGTTTATTTGTTTTTGAAAGAGAGAGACACACAAAGTGCAAACAGGGGACGGGCAGAGAAAGAGGGAGACACAGAATCCGAAGCAGGCTCCAGGCTCTGAGCTGTCAGCATAGAGCCCAATGCAGGGGTCAAACTCACAGACCACAAGATAATGACCTGAGCCAAAGTCGGACACTTAACCCACTGAGCCACCCAGGCACCCCAGTGTTTCTTTTTTCCTTTGACGTCCTAACCAACAGACTGACCTGAACTCATATTTTTTTCTGTCACCACCAAAACCATCTTCCCACACCCACCCCACTCCACCCTCCATACACCCAACATCTGGATCCAGTTCTGTGCAAGGCATTGGGTAAATATCTCTGCATGTGTTTCCTTTCTCTTGGGCTCACCAATCCTTAACACTGGGGTGACAACATACCTAGCTCTTTGATTTGCTTTTGGGTCTGAAGGGAGGGGTCATGGAGGTCACTAAGCCTGCTTTTAGTGAAGGCCACAGGCCAGAGACAGTCAATAAATCTTTCCAGTTCATCTGTGGCCTAGCCCAGACCCTAGCCATTTGAAACCAAATTGTTTCATCCATTCATTCAAGAGATATTTATTGAGCTCTGCCAGTGCTAAGTTCTATTCTAGGAAGTGAGGATAAAATGGTAAAGTAACAGAGAAAATTTCCACCTTCATAGGAAATTGAGGTGGGGAGAGGTGAATTTATGTGCTGCAGGTCAAATGGAAATTCACTGGTAGAATCAGGATTAGCCCCTCAGGTCCTAGAAATCATGGAGGTATTTTTCTACTGTTTTGCTACTTACATGTTGACCTAAATATCTGAAAGTGTGTGTGTGTGTGTGTGTGTGTGTGAGAGAGAGAGAGAGAGAGAGAGAGAGAGAGAGAGAGAGAGAAAGAGAGAAAGAGGGAGAGGGAGATAGAGAGAGAGAGAACACAAGCTTATGTGATATATGCTCAGTTTATTGGATCCTTCTGGTCTATTCATCACTTAGGACATTGCTTACTATGACCTTATATATGACATAGTCCATGTTCTCAGTAATTCTATTCTCCATTTAGGTAAATTTTAGGTAGTGCCTTAAGCCTAGTATGTCCTCAGTAATATTTATAGAATGAACATATGATAAGTAAAATGCCTGGCAGACGATTTACTAGGACTATACTAATGATGCAGAAACATACAGTAAGGAGAGCTGGGGTGGCTCAGTTAGTTAAGCATCTGATTCTTGGTTTCAGCTCAGGTCATGATCTCTCGGTTTGTAGGTCCAAGCCCTGCTTTGGACTCCGTGCTGGCAGTGTGGAGCCTGCTTGGGATTCTGTCTCTCCCTCTTTTACTCCCCGCCTTCTTTCTCAAAAAAAAATGAACTTAAAAAAAGAAACATACAGTAAAATAAATGATTCACAAATGGAAAAGAACCCCAAATAAGTATGATATGAGAAAATCAACCCTCTAATTTGAAAATGTTCAATTTCCAAAATAAGCTCCCTTCTAATTTCTTCACCTAGGGTCACTTATTGAATTGGTTTGCCACACATGATATTGTTCCCATACCTATTTTCCAATTTAGCTAGGATTTCTGAAAGGCCTCCAATAGTCCCTACACAGAGCAAATGCACTCTCACCCCAACTGCCTGGACTGTTACACAGCAGGTGACACAATCACTTCCACTGTTTAACAATCAGTGTAAATTACTCTGCTGTTAGTACTGATTCAGAAAGTGGCTAAAATGGCTGGGACACACACATATGTTCAGCCCAAGTTTACATATATTTTCCCTCTCAACCTCACTCTCAAATTTTCTTTGTTATTAACAATTTTCCATAACTTGAGAGATTTCATGTGCATAAAAGATTTAATTCCCTTTGCTGAAGTGAGCACAATTTTTTGAATTTCTAATATACCCTTGATGGTATTTTTCGTCCTTTTGCCATGGTTTTGTGGCTAAATTATTTCTGTGGTTGTCTTTCATTTCTCTGGGGCCTGCTTTACTGGTAAGGAGGCAAGCTTTCACTCTGACATCCACAGAATATATGCAAGCCACAGTGAAAATTGTATCTAATTTATTCTCTGAAATGTGGAAGACAATATGGGGGAAGAAGCTAGAAATCAAACAGTAATAAAGTTTGAGGAACTATCCTGCCATGGCTGTCACAATGTTGATAAAAGATAGTCTCTCTCCATTTAATCAGCCATTTCAAAGTTGGGAGAATGAGAAAGACAAGGGACTGGTATTTTGCTTCCCAGTGACTGAAAGGCAACTCCAAGAAAGAGACAGATTGAGGTTCTAGTGCTGAGAGTGTAAGTACCTGTGTCATTTGTGATAAATCTCATGCTTGAGTCAGAAGGACTGGCACCCTCTCGAAGATATGAGCCTGGACCCCCCACCATCCCACACCTTCCCAGGGAGCACCACAGTGACCTAATACCCAATGGCCCCCCTGGAAGTAGAGGAAGGATGCTTTTGAAACCATCTCCTATGATGGACAGCATCTGGAGTAGGGTGTTATGCACATTGGTTCTTTTGGTAAAACATCTTTGCACTAAAGAATCTTTATGAATATGAAACGTATCTGTGCAGGAGTCAGTAATAACTTAATGTTATATTATTTTATTTTATATGTTTTATTTTGCATATGCTTATTATATATATTTTATTAAAGTTTATTTATCATTTTGAGAGAGAGAGAGAGAGAGAGAGAGAGAGAGAGAGAGAGAGAGAGACTGTGTGTGCAAGTGGGGGAGGGGCAGAGAGAGAGGGAGAGAGAGAGAATACTAAGCAGGCTCCATACTGCCAGGGGCTTAAACTCATGAACTGCAACATTGTGACCTGAGCCAAAGTCACACACTTAACCGGCTGAGCCACCCAGGTGGCCGTATTTTGTATATTTTATATTTTACTTATAGTTATAATTCAATAAATATATATTCATTCATATATTTTATATTAAAATGTAAGAAGTACTTAGTGGAGGGTGGGTTATTTTACACTGGGGTTTCTGGGGGCAGAGCCAGAGACAAGGGTTTGGGTACAAATCATTTCTTTGCCATGGGATCCCAGGATCAGTGACAAAAGCATGGGGAGAGAAAACAGGGATGGGAAGGAAGCCAATACGGATGTGTAATGAGCAGAGACCGCTCAGGGTATCTACAGCTCTTTCCCTCAGGAGGTTGCTAACCTACTTTGTAAAAATCATGGTACAGAGTTCGCCTTTCAAAAAGGTGAGGAAGCTGGGGTGTCCATCCACCAATATCTGCTCCATCATTGGTTGAGGGCTACTGCCAAGGGTATTCGCACCAGGGAAATTTGGGCCTGAGTTTCACCCAGGCTGAGCACACTCCTATAGCTAGACAAAATCCTTAAGAAGCTGTGAGTGTACTTGGGGGCAGTGAGTGTTGGGGAGGCAGGGGCAGAGCATCCACAACACCTGCCACAATGTGCTGGATCACCTCCTGTGTCAGCAGAATCATTTTCAGAAGGACACTAACTCTACAGCACAGGACATGAAGGATGAGAATTTGATCAAAGGATTCTGGGGGCTAGGAAATTGCTCTCCCTCTTGTCCTCCATCTTGCCCAGGGATTTTTAAAACTGCTTTCCAAAAACAGCAAGGAAAGCCTTTGAGAACTGAGTGTAAATAAGAGAAACACAAAATAATTCTCTTCATATTTTCTGGAAACAACCTCCAGTTCTATTGCTTTTTGCAACCAAAGAATTCTGACTCAGCTCATAAGAAGAAATACTGTTTGCTATCCTTTTAGTTTGTGAAGCGTTCTCTTATTAACTCCTTTGATGTTGAGGATGCAAACAGGCCATTCTCACCTACATTTTTCACAAGAAGCTAAAAGTACACAGTAATTAAATGAATTGCTTAATAGAGCCAGGGATAGAACCCACGTCTCAATACATATTTATTGAGCATCTATATTCCAGAAACCATGTTCAGTTTTAGAGATATGGAGATTAATGAAACATGGCCCTCATCCTTGACAAAGTCAACCAAACTCACCCGCTGCTGATTCTTTCAAGTCCATTATCTAATTCACCTCTTATTGTTTGACCCATTTTCTCATGACCTTGCTCCTCCTCTCGAGCTCCCAGCCTCTTTTCTGAGTCTTGCATTTTAAGTTCAGCAAGGGGAAAAGGGGGAAAAAATGTATAAATATCCCCAAACAAATCACACCCAGGCATTTGTCCTTTGGACAGACATGCTGTTGCCTCTTCGTGGACATCCCTTGTCCTTGTCTACCTTGAAACCTCATTTCAATCTTGCTTCTTATTGAAATATATTTCTAGACCCAAGATGGATCCACTCCTCTCCAGGTTCCCACATCAGCAAATTTAATATCTTTGGTGTCCCTATAGCAGCTCCATTTGACTGTGTCCCGTTAGTCAACCCCCAAACACCACACTAACTCTTGGTTCTATACTTGCTTACTTGCTCCTTATTCATTTTCAAATTTTCTTTTCCTTGTTCCTTATTCTTGATCCTAAGAAAGCTTCCTGCCTCCTACCCCATTTTGTAGTCCTCTGGACCTTTGGAAATGGAGACTGCCTGCTTCATGAAGTGTTAATAAAGTTTGTTTGTATCACCTAAATTGTCTTTTTTAATCATTTTTAACAGACATTTACTATTGCAGGACTAAAAAATTGCACTCTGAAAAGCATGGCGTTTTATATTTTCGGGGGGGGGCAGTTTGTACATTTAATTTATGTGTGGGTCCTTCCATTTTTATTTTTTATTCTTATTTTTTTAATTTTAATGTTTATTTATTTTTGAGAGAGAGAGAGACAAAGCATAAGCAGGGGAGGGGCAGAGAGAGAGGGAGACACAGAATCTGAGACAGGCTCCAGGCTCTGAGCTGTCAGCACAGAGCCCAATGTGGGGCTCAAACTCAGCAACGGCGAGATCATGACCTAGGCTGATGTCAGACTCCTAACCGATTAAGCCACCCAGACACCCCATGTCCTTTCATTTTTAAATTAAAATTCCCATGGGAAGAATTTTTGTCTCAAGTGTGCTAAGAGAAATAAGAAGATAACATATTGATTTGTTGACTTGCAAACTATTTTATTGTTTGATTGACTGATCAGTTGATGTATTGCTGGGCTTCACAACTTTAAAAGGGACACAGCAAAGAGTGGTTGAAAATGAAAGTTGCTCATTCTTGAGGAACTGGGCTGTGGGATTGCAAAGGACACATGTGTTCCCAGAGTGAGATTTCCTTCCAGGTTGGCAAGCATTTGGCCCTCCTAACTTCCACTGAAAACACAGGACAGTGTCCTTTTAGGGATGATATATCGGCTTTCTCAGTCCACACCTGGTATGAATTCATAAAAGGTCTTTGACAATTTTCCGGGGCACAACTTTGGAGTACTTGAACCCATCAACCTACTCTTCTCTAGTCTATTTATCCCAACAGCAGACTGAATGAGTCCAGTTACTTTGTGTTAAATCACTGGCATAGCACAGAGAGTCCACATTCTGTGGTCTCTTCTTCCCTCTTGTTCTCACTCACAGGACTCTTTCTTAGCATAGCCGCCTCAGGTTTATTCTTCCATGGATATTAATCTTAGTCAATGACACACCCTTTCCTCCCCTGGGCTTCTTTTACACTTTAAAATTTTTTAGGTTGAAAAAAGAGAAGGCAAGTTACAAGCAGAATTTTAAGGTGGGGGGGAGGTGTGTGTGTGTGTGTGTGTGTGTGTGTGTGTGTATGATATGCTCTCCTGAGGCCCGGTTTGATGTTGGAAGGGCAAATATAGGTGAGAGACCCCCCTTTGGTGGGTCTTTGACTTTCATCCAGAAATTTATCACCTGACCGTTTTCTCTACTTTTTGTAGACCGTTTTCAAACTTTTTGTTTGTTTGAGTACTTTGAAACAGGATGCATTTCCTTCACAGAATTCCATTTTATTACAATCAAGAAGTATTTTAGATAAAAATAATTCCCTTGATCTTTATGCTATCATTAACATTCACCAAACTGTTGGCCATGACTTGTGTGTCAATGATTGAGAGTCATCATTTTTCCCCTTGTTTTTCTTGGAGCTCACATCAACATTACAAGGAGAACATAGAGGAGGAAGAATTAACATGGCAGAGCAGCATGGAGACCCTCAGCTTGTCTCCTCCCTGAACACAGCTAGATCAGCATGAAACCAATTTGCACACCTAGGAAACTGATCTGAGGATTAACACAGTATCTGCATAACTTGAGCCACAGAACTCACCAGGTACATGGTGCAGAAAGGTGAAATGGGGGAGAGGAAAAGCTGCAGAGGGTAGGGAGCTATTTTTGTGGAGAAAAGACAGAGAAAGGGGAAGAGTGTGGGGCACCAGGAGAGTGCAGGAAAAAACACTCCCCTGAAAGTAGCTGGAGAGAAAGATAGAGAAAGAGTGAAAACACTTGCAGGGGACTGAACAAGAAATCTGTTCCCCAAAACCACTGGCAGGAAGAAAGGAGAGAGTTTCTATACCACCAGGATTCTATAAACAGTGGAGTGCAGAGTCTGAAGTTCTGACACCCAGTGCCTGGTTGTGCTCTGGTAAGGAAGTAGGGTGAATCCCCAGGAATAGGCAGCAGGGTCTGAGGGGTTCGTGTACCACACAGGGAGAAGTGGCTCCCCTGCTATAGCATTTGATAAAGGCCATATGGCCTCCCCAAAGGCAAAGGTCCCAGCTGACCCCAGAGAGCAGCCACCTTTGCTGGTATTGGGACAAAGACGCCAGAGTGTGGAGAAACCTAGAGCTGGCTGTGTGTTGTGATTTGCCATAATCTCTGAACCTCTGCCATGGCGTGATCACACGAATGTTTTCTGGGGCAAGACAGCACCTGGCCATTGCTGGGTGGGAGAGAGTTTGTGCAGGTCCAAGCCAAGCGGCCGGGGGCGGGGGGTGTCTCTAAAGTGTGGGGTTTTGAAACACAACCTCATCTGAGATAAAACTCTGGAAGGTGGTGCCGCCTGGTAGGCAGATGACTTGGATACAGACAGGGTAGAGGTTAGGAGTGGACAGAGGCCTGAGATAAAGGAAGGGGGCTTGATCATGGGTCGGTGAGAGCATGAAGTTCCTGTGCCACAGACCAGGCAGCTGGGTGAAGCTGTTTCCATCTCTCCCATGCACAGGCATGCACACCACACTCATCCATCCCAGTAAGCTAAGCAGCACCACCTGGTGGAGAACAGAGCCATTACACCAAGCCCTGCCCAGCAGCGTCCTCCAAGCACATCCCTTAGAAGACCAGCACATGTCCCTCCACTTGCTTAGTATATGGACTATAGAGTGCTTCATGGTTTCAGCTCTAGGGGAACTGAATGTAACTTCATTCTGGTTTCATTTTGTTTGCTGTATCATTCATTAGTTCGTTTTTTTGCTTCTGTTTTTGTTTATTTTTTTTTCTTTTTTCCTTTCTTTTCTTTTTCTTGGATACAGAAAGAGAAAAATTTCTTTTTATTTTCTTTTTTAAATTAAAAAATTTTTGTTATTTAAAAAAATAAATTATTTTTTTATTTTTTAAATTTTTTATCTATTTAATTTTCTTTATTTCATTTTATCCTATAATTTTTTTAATTTTTAAATTTTTTCTTAACTTTTTTCCTTTCATTTCTTTCCATGTTTTTCTCTATTTTCTGAAGCTTCTTTCAACAAGCAGACCAAAACACGCCCAGGATCTAGATTACTTTATTTTATTTTTGGTTATTTTTACATTTTTTTATTTTAATTTTTTATTTTATTAATTTTTTCCTCCTCCAAAATGACAAAATAAAGAAATTTTCACCCCAAAAGAAAGAACAGGGAGAAATGACAGGCACGGGCTTAATCAACAGAGATATAAGCAAAATGTCTGAACTAGAATTTAGAATCATGATAAAAAGAATACTAGCTGGGGTTGAAAAAACATAAAATCCCTTTCTCCTGAGATAAAAGAAGTAAGTTCTAATCAGGACAAAATTTAAAATGCTATAATGACATGTGATCTCAAATGGATGCCACACTGCAAGGATGGACAAAGCAGAGCAGCGAGTCAGTGATATAGAAGACAAACTCATGTAGAACAATGAGGTAGAAAAAAAGAGGGAGACTAAGGCAAAAGAGCACGATACAAGACTTAGAGAACTCAATGACTTATTAAAAAGGAAAAATATCCAAATCATAGGAGTCCCAGAAGATGGGGAAGAGAGATAAAAGGGGACAGAAGGCTTATGTGAGCAAATTATATTGGAAAACTTTCTTCATCTGAGGAAGGACATAGACACTAAAATCCAAGAAGCACAGAGTATTCCCATTAGATTCAACAAAAACTAACCATCACCAAGGCATATCATAGTCAAATTCACAAAATACACAGACAAGGAAAGAATTATGAACAAAACAAGAAAAAAGTCCTTAACATGTAAGGAAAGATGGATCAGGTTTGCAGCATACCTATCCACAGAAACTTGGCAAGTCATAAGTTAGTGGCAGGATATATTCAACGTGCTGAATTGGGAAAACATGCAGCCAAGAATTCTTTATCAAGCAAGGCTGTCATTCTAAATAGAAGGAGAGATAAAGAGTTTCCCAGACAAATGAAAACTAAAAGAGTTCATGACCACTAAACCAGAAGGGAGACTCTTTAAGAGGAGAAAAGATAAAACAAAACAAAAAAGACCAAAAGCAATAAAGATGAGAAAGGACCAGAACAGGCAACACAATGGCACTAAATTCATATCTTTCAGTACTCACTCTAAATGTCAATGGACTAAACACTCCAATCAAAAGACATAGGCTATCAGAATAGGAAGAAAATAAGACCCATCTATATGCTGCTTACAAGAGACCCATTTTAGACCTAAAGACACCTGCAGACTGAAAGTAAGGGGATGGAGAACCATCTATCATGTTAATGGTCATCAAAAGAAAGCCTGGATAGCCATACTTACATCAGACAAACTAAATTTTAAAATAAAGACTGTAACAAGAGATGAAGAAGGGCAGTATGCCATAATTAAGGAGTCTATCCACCTAACGATCTAACAATTATAAATACTTATATCCCCAACATGCAAGAAACCAAATATATGAATCAATTAATCACAAACACAAAGAAACTCATTTAATAATACCAAAATAGTAGGGGACTTCAATACCCCCACTTACAACAATGGACAGATTGTATAAGCAGAAAATCAACAAGGAAACAATGGCTTTGAATGACATACTGGACCAGATGTACTTAACAGATATATCCAGACCATTTCGTCCTGAGGAACAGAATGCATATTCTTCTCGAGTGCACATGGAATATTCTCCAGAATAGATCACATACTGGGAAATAAATCATCCCTCAACAAGTACAAAAAGATTGAGATCATACCTTACATATTTGCAGACTACAACTCTATGAAAATCAAAATCACTCACAAGAAAAAGTTTGGAAAGTCCATGAATACTTGGAGATTTAAGAACATCCTACTAAAGAATGAATGGGGTAACCAAGAAGTTAAAGAGGAAAGTCAAAAGTACATACATGGAAGCCAATGAAAATGAAAACATGACAGATCAAAACCTCTGGGATGCAGCAAAGGTGGTCAGAAGATGGAAGTACACAGCAACCCAGGACTTCCCAAAGAAGGAAGAATGGTCTCATATACACAATCTAACCTTTCACCTAAAAGAGCTGGAAAAAGAACAGCAAATATAGCCCCAAACCAGCAGAAGAAGGGATATAATAAAGATTAGAGCAGAAATCAGTGATATCGGGAAAAACAAAACAAAACAAAACAAAAACAAACAGTAAACAGATCAATGAAACCGGAAGATGGTTCTTTGAAACAATTAACAAAATTGATAAACCCCTAGCCAGACTGATCAAAATGAAAAAGGAAAGGACCCAAATAAATAAAACCATGAATGCAAGAGGAGAAATCACAACCAACACCACAGAAATACAAACAAAAATAAGAGAATATTATGAGCAATAATATGCCAACAAATTGGGTAATCTGGAAGAAATGGAAAAATTCCTAGAAATATATAAACTACTAAAACTGAAACAGGAAGAAAGAGAAAATTTGAACAGACCCATAACCATTAAAGAAATGGAAAGAATTGTGAAAAATCTCCCAACAAACAAGAGTCCAGGGCCAGATGGCTTTCTAGGGGAATTCTACCAAACATTTAAAGAAGAATTAACACCTATTCTTTTGAAACTGTTCCAAAAAATAGAAATGGAAGGAAAACTTCTAAACTAATTCTACAAGGCCAGCATTATCTTGATTCCAAAATCAGACAAAGACTCCACTAAAAAGGAGAACTACAGACCAATTTCCCTAATGAACATGGATGCAAAAATTCTCAACAAGATACTAGCCAATTGGATCCAAGAATACATTAAAAGAATTACTCACTATGATCAAGTGGGATTTATACCCGGGATGCAGAGCTGGTTCAATGTCCACAAATCAATCAATGTGATACGTCATATCAATAAAAGAAAGAATAAGAACCACACCATACTCTCAATAGATGCAGGGAAAGCATTTGACAAAATACAGCATCCTTTCTTGATAAAACCCTCAAGAAAGAAGGGATAGAAGTATCAGACCTCAAGATCACAAGAGCCATATATAAAAGGCCCATTGCTAATATCATCCTCAAAGAGGAAAAACTGAGAGCTTTCCCCCTACGGTCAAGAATGTGACAAGGATGTCCACTCTCACCACTGTTATTCAACATAGTGTTGGAAGTCCTACACTCAGCAATCAGACAACACAAAGAAATAAAAGGCATCCAAATCAGCGAGGAGGAAGTCACATTTTCACCCTTCATAGACGACATGATACTTTATGTGGAAAATGCAAAAGACCACCGAAAAACTGCTAGAACCAATCCATGAATTCATCAAAGTTGCAGGATATAAAATCAATGCACGTAAATCAGTTGCATTTCTATACACCAATAATGAAGCAGCAGAAAGAGAAATCAAGGAATCAATCCCATTAATAATTGCACCAAAACCATAAAATACCTAGGAATAAACCTAACCAAAGAGGTGAAAAATCTATACACTGAAAACTACAGAGAGTTTATGAAAGAAATTGAAGAAGATACCAAAAAAAATGGAAAAACATTTCATGCTCATGGATTGGAAGAAAAAATATTGTAAAAATGTTGATACTACCCAACGCAATCTACATATTCAATGTAATCCCTAACAAGTTAAAACCAGCATTCTTCACAGAGCTAGAACAAACAATCCTAAAATTAGTGTGGAACCAGAAAATACCACGAATAGCCAAAGCAATCCTGAAAAAGAAAACCAAAGCTGAAGGCATCACAATTCCAGACTTCAATCTGTATTACAAAGCTGCAATCATCAAGACAGTATGGTACTGGCACAAAAACAGACACATAGATCAATGAAACAGAATAGAGAACCCAGAAATGGATCCACAAATATATGGCCAACTAATCTTTGACAAAGCAGGAAGGAATATCCAATGGAAAAAAGACAGTCCTTTCAGCAAATGACGTTGGAGAAACTGGATAGCAACACACAGAAGAATGAACCTGGACCTTTCTTACATCATACACAAACATAAACTCTAAATGGATGAAAGATCAAAACGTAATACAGGAAGCCATCAAAATCCTAGAAGAGAAAACAGGCAACAACCTCTTTGACCTCAGCTGCAGTAACTTCTTACTTGACATGTCTCCGGAGGCAAAGGAAACAAAAGCAAAAATGAACTATTGGGACCTCATCAAGATAAAAAGCTTCTGTACAGCAAAGGAAACTATCAGCAAAATTAAGCGGCAACTGACAGAATGGGAGAAGTTATTTGCAAACGACATATCAGATAAAGAGTTAGTATCCAAAATCTATAAAGAACTTACCAAACTCAACACCCAAAAAACAATCCAGTGAAGAAATGGGCAAAAGACATGAATAGACATTTTTCCGAAGAAGGCACCCTGATGACTGACTAACAGACACAGGAAAAAATACTTAGCATCCCTCATCATCAGGGAAATACAAATCAAAATCACAATGAGATATTACTTCACATCAGTCAGAATGGCTAAAATTAACAACTCAGTAACAACAGATGTTGGCAAGGATGAGGAAAAGATGAAGATTTTGTACTGCTGGTGGGAATGCAAACTGGTGCAGCCACTCTGGAAAACAGTATGAAGATTCCCCCAAAAATTAAAACTAGAAGTACCCTATGATCCAGCAATTGCACTACTAGGTATTTATCCAAAGGATACAGGAGTGCTGTTTTGAAGGGTCACAGGCACCACAATGTTTATAGCAGTACTATTGACAATAGTCAAACTATGGAAAGATCCCAACTGTCCATCAACAGATTAATGGATAAAGAAGATGTTATTTACTTGGCAATCAAAAAGAATGAAATCTTTCCATTTGCAACAAGGTAGATGAAACTAGAGTATATTATGCTAAGTGAAATTAGCCAGAGAAAGAAAATATCACATGATTTCACTGACATGTGGAATTTAAGATACAAAACAGAAGAATATAAGGGAAGGGAAGCAAAAATAATATAAAAACAGAGAGGGAGACAAAATATAAGAAACTGTTAGATATAGAGAACAAACTGAGTTGCTGGTGGGGTGTTAGGTGGGGGGATGGGCTAAATGCACAATGGGCATTAAGGAGGGCACTTGTTGGGATGAATACTGGATGTTATATGTAAGTGATGAATTACTAAATTCTATACTTGAAATCATTATTACATCATATGTTAACTAACTTAGATTTAAATTAAAGAAAACAAACAAACAAAAAAATAAGGAGAACATAGAACAGGAACACAAACTCCAGATGAAACCCAGAACTACAAAATAAGTCAAGGGGTTGCCAAAACAAATGGAAATCGAACAGAGCATGTGCAGGGAAGGACACAGAAAGGACTCCAATCATGGGCACCACTGGCTCCTTACTCTTTTCTGAGGGGAAGAACATAGACCAAGCCCTGGGCCCTCGACAGTAGGAACAAGTAGGTGCCTGGATGCAGTGGGAGTTACCCTGCTGACAAAAGATGTTTGTTAGAACCTGAAGCCCTGTTGCAGAGGGGAGGGGAAAGACTTTATATTAACAATCAAAGCTGACTTTGAACAGTGCTCCATCAAGGCTACCATTTGGTCTAGGACCCACTTCTAGGTAAATTTACTGGTGCTTGCAACCCTTCCCCCACCCCAATAAATCATATAGTTCCTTATTATTTCTTATTTCAGTCTTTCCCTGCAACCTCTCTTTCCAAAACATTTCATTTCCTTCCAGGAGGATGCCCATTGGTTTTGCTGTTACCTGTTGTGGCTTAGCTTAATCTAAGTTGACTTTTAATTTTTGCTTAACTACAGAAGTTTCTGACTTTGCTAAAAATGATTGAAGAAGACAATTTAGGTGACACAAACTTTATTTAACACTTCATGAAGCAGGCAGTCTCCATTCCCAAAGGCCCTAAGAACTGCTTTTTAGGATAAAGAACGAAGGACAAGGAAGAGAAAAATAGAAAATGAATGAAGAACAAAGAAGTAAGGGTAGAGCCCAGAGCTGCCGTGTCATTTGGGGATTGGCTGACTGGATATAGTGTGTTTCTGGTCAAGCAGAACAGCTACAGGGACACCGAAGTTACTTAAATTTTGATTTGCTGATATGGTACCAGGGCAGGAGTGACTCCATCTAGGGACTAGAAAGTAATTTCAATAGTTTTAAAAATCAGTCTTAAGTTTCAACCAAAAGCTGGCCAATATTTTAAGACAATTCACCAAAAGTCAATTTGCTGAAAGAACAGTTTGTTCAATGACAATTCTTTGAATGGACAAAATATAAATAAACAGTTTATACAAAATCTTTGTTTATAAAAAAAAGTAGTCTCTATACTCAACGTGGGCCTTGAACTCACAACCCTGAGATCAAGAGTTGCATGTGCCACCAACTGAGCCAGTCAGGCACCCCAAGGTTTATATAAAATCTTTTAAAAGAAAAAAAATTTCTTGAATGTATGTAATGATGAGAATGTATTCTTCTTCTGAATAGGTTACCAACTGTATTCTTCATGAATATAGTCAGTGAAAATATTACAAGAATGCATTCTATTTAGCTAAATTTTAAGGAATATAAATTTTAAGGAATGTTTAATTTGATAAAAGTAAGGATAATTTGGGGCACCTGGGTGGCTCAGTCGGCTAAGCGTCCGACTTCAGCTCAGGTCATGATCTCATGGTCCATGAGTTCAAGCCCATGTCGGGCTCTGTGCTGACAGCTCAAAGCCTGGAGCCTGCTTTCGATTCTGTGTCTCCCTCTCTCTGTGACCCCCCCCCATTCATGCTCTGCCTCTCTCTGTCTCAAAAAAATAAATAAACATTTTAAAAAAAAATTTTTAAAAAGTAAGGATAATTTAACTTTCTTGTGGATATATATTTTTAAATATTTTTATATATATAATTTTTTAAGAATTTAATTCGGCTTTATTGAGATATACTTTACAAAAAAATTGTAAGATAAAGTGTACATTGTGGTGATTTGATATACATTGTGCATACATTGTGAAAGGGTTTCACCATCTATTAATTAACACATCCATCACCTCATGTATTTACCTTTCTCGGGGGAGGGTGAGATCATTTAAGTTCTACTCTGTTAGCAAACCTCAATTATATAACACAGTGTTATCAACTACAGTCACCATGCTATACATTAGATCCTCAGGCCTTATTTATCTTATAGCTTAAAGTTTGTACTCTTTACCAACCTCTTCATACTTTCCCACCTCCAGCCCCCAGCAACTAATTTTCTCCTGTTTCTATGAGTTTGACGTTTCCCCCTTGTTTTAGATTCCACATATAAGTGATACCATGCAGTATTTGCCTTTCTCTGTCTGTCTTATTTTACTAGGGTAATGCTCTCAAGATCCATTTATGTAATCACAAATGGCAGGATTTCTTTCTTTCTCATGGCTGAATGATTTTCCATTTTGTGATATTATATATTATATATGCACATATATATATATATGCATATATATATGCATACATGCACTCACACACACACACACACACACACACACATCTTCTTTGTCCATTCATCTGCAGATAGACACATAGGTTGTTCCCATATACTGGCTATTGTGGATAATGTTGCAATGTACATGGAAGTGCAGATATCTCTTCAATATCTGTTTTTCATTTCCTTTGGACATATATCCAGAAGTGGGATTGCTGGCTCATATGGTGGTTCTATTTTTAATTTTTTTGTGGAATCTCTAAACTGTTTTCCAATACATATTTGAATATATTAAATATATTATTCTTATGAATACTTCCTGAGTTTCAGCATTTCATTTTGAATTTGTAAATTTCAACCTATTCTTTTTTGCCAATCCTTTTAAAGTCGCTTCCTGTCTTATAAACATTATGGCACTTTTAGAGTTTAGGCTTTGCTGTGTGAATAATGACTAAATTTACCAAATTACAAAAGATAATTCTATTAACTATGTAGAAAGTTTATAACAATTAGTGTGGCCTGGATTTTCATGGATTTTGGTGTTTTTACTCTGCATTGAGATATAACAAGGACATAGCAAAATGCATAAATGCTAAGGATATATGGCTGTGTAACTGGGTCAAGACATAGAATATTTCCAGCATCCAGAAAGCCCTCTACCTGCACCCTCTCTCCAGTTCATGACCCTCCAGACCTCTTTGACCTCTATTATGACCTCTATCACCATAGATTACTTTTGTCTTTTCATATAGCTTTTTTAAGAATATGCAAAACAAAACGACACAAACCCAAACAAACAAAGAATGTGTAATTTGCATCTGTTCCTAATCCCTACTGCCTTGGCTGCTGAAGGCTGGGCAACAAAAAAACCTTCCTGTTAGTGGAAGAAACATGGAGGCTGCCAGTCCCAGGAAAGGCAGAGACTGAGGGCAGAGGAAGACACCGAGGCAGGGAGAGCATGAAGCCTCCAGAACCCAGGAGCCTTGCTTCCCACAACCCTCATAGACCCTGCCAATCCAGCTGATATTAAGTCTTATAGGCATTATAAATGATTTTTAAAAATCTATTTTTGATCAATACGTAAATGTGGAAAGTAAATCATTTGATAAATTGATCTTTCAGTGTGTTGTCTTTCAGTGAGTTATTCACTGGCTGCAGATTCTAAGGGAAGACAGTCTTTGGACAGGACAGCTTTGGAACTGGAAGGAAGGAATGGGTGAAATGCACAGGCTTGGAGAACTGCATGTCAGCACGTCCTTAGCTGAGCTGCTTCATCCACCCAGAGATAATGTGGACAGAAGCAGACTCAGGGGCTCATGGAGAGAGAAAATTGTCTGGTCCTGACCCGTGAAGGAGTTGGCCTGACAGGCTGGTGTGAAATACTGTCCCAACACAGTGAAGTGAGAGTGGCTTTGAGTAACTCCAGGTGAAAAATCGTAGTTTGACATCAGATCTCAGTTGCCACAATGATCCTGATTATGGTCTCAGACTGTAGAACTGACCAGACCTGATCAGAGATTTTGTTCTGTGTGTCAGTGGGCAGAATTAAAAAGAGAGGAAAACAAGGTCAACCCAGAGTTTTCAAGCTTGATCAACTGGGTTCAAAATAGTGTCATTTGCTAATTGGGAAAAGTAAAAATTTGTGAGAAAAGTAAAGGCCGCAGTTTTCACGAGGTTATGTTTGATTTTCTTACCAGATGGGCAAATGGATATGGCAGGTAGGCAGTTGGATTTACAAACCTGGAAGTGAGAGGAGAGAGATAAATTTAGGAATCTTTTGCATATAGATGGTATTTAAAGTCATGGGGAAAGCAGTGTTTTTAGAACTGTGAGTCACAGTTCATTAGTGTATTACATCAGTTTAGTGTGTTAAGACCAACATTTTTTTTTGCAAAATGAAATGAAATACAATAGGATGGTGGCTCAGTCGACTGGGCACCTGACTTTGGTTCAGGTCATGATCTCGCGGTTCCCAAGTTTGAGCCCCACATCGGGTTCTGTGCTGACAGCTCAGAGCCTGGAGCCTGCTTCAGATTCTGTGTCTCCCTGTCTCTCTGCCCCTCCCCCACTCATGCTCTGTCTCTGTCTCTCTCTCTCTATCTCAAAAGTAAATAAATACACTTAAAATTTTTTAAAAAGAAAATATCAGAAAGAATCATATAGGTTCCTAAACTATTATTTTGTGAAACTGTTCATTTCAATATATGTTATCATAAAAACTATGTATATGTGTGTGTATATATATATGTGTGTGTGTGTGTGTGTGTGTATACACACACACATACAGTATATACACACACACACACACACACACACATATATCTGACATACATGTCATTAAAGAGAGAGTGAAGAGGACCCAGAAATAAGTCCCTAGTGACAATAGCAATTAGAAGTCATGCAAATGAGAAACTGGGAAATAATACTGATGAAATAGCTGATATTGGTATAAGGAAAACTGGAAACAGAGGGATCATAGACTTCAAGAGACAAGTAATGCTGGGAGGTGAGAGAGATGAGGTCAGGACTCCATGTATAAGACTTGGTTTCCTGGAGAGTATTGGTGATCTTGGCAAAAGTCTTTTGAGTGGGTTGTGGGAAAGAGGCCAGATTGGTGTGGGTTGGTGAGAGAATGGGAGGTGAGAAAGTGTAGACAGCACGTCTATGTAATTCTTTAGCAGGTTTGACTATGCAGGGGCTGAAACTGAAGGGAGCAAGATGCTGCAAGATGGTTTCATTTTAATTTAAATAATTTTTAGACACTAGAGAATGTAGAATATACTTGTATCTTTACCCCAGTAAGTCTAACTCTGCTGTTGGCTTCTTTGCTTAGACCAAACAGGGCATCCTAGATGCCCGAAAGGCAGTGCTGAGGACTATGAGGCTGTTTTAATGGCATATTGCTATCCTTGACTTACATGGAGATGTTGAAAGACGGGTTAGTGAAAAATGATTTTAAAGGAAGATGACAGTGTTTAGTGGTTAGATTTTTCTCAGTTGCTTTAAAAAAACCCAGAACAGTTTCATTCATTGAGCAAAAATATGTTAAATAACTATGAAACAAAACAGAAGATAGTATTATACTATAAAGGAACTTATAATAAAGATAAAGAAGTAAGATATACACACAAAACTAAATAGTAGTATATAATTGCATGCCTAAGTAGTAGAGAAAGGAAATGCTACAAAATGTGGTAATTAAAATGTGCTGCAGGAGTTGAGAAAAGGCTCATAGAGCAGTGTTTTTTGAACCATGAATCTCAACCCATTAAGGCATTGTATTCACTTGGTAGGCTGCCATAACAAAGAACAGCAGGTGGGTGCCTGAAACACCAGAAATTTATTTTCTCACAGTTCTGGAAGTTAAAGTCCAAGATCAAGGTGTTACCAGGTTGTGTTCTCAGGAAGCCTCTCTCTTTGGCTTAAAGGCGGTAATCTTCCTTTGGTGTCATTACATGATCTTCACTCTATGTGTGGCTGTGTTCTAATTTCCTCTTCTTATGGGAACAGCAGTAATATTGGAATAGGGCCCACTGCAAAGACCTCATTTAACCTTAATTACCTCATGAAAAACAGTCACATTTTGAGGTACTAAGGGTTAGGACTTCAACATACAAATTTTAGGTGTGCACAATTCATCCTATAAAAGGCATCATTATAAAATCAATTTAATGATTTAAGACTGGAATTATAAAAGAAGTAAAATAGAATAAGGTACAATAGCATAGAAAATATCCATGTGTATCTTTTAGAATCATGTTAAATAATTTCTTTTTCTAGGTTATACCAAAAATGATAGTTTAAAAGCCACTATCATAGAGGAAACTGGAATATAGTCATATGTGAAAAATGGAAGGACAGAGGGAAGATTATAGATGAACAGAATAAACAGGAGATAGAAGGATACCAAACATGACATTTTCTTGGGAGACTAATCAAGACTCATCTGCTTGGAAGTGAACTCTCAAGCGAAGATATAATTAGACTTTAAAGTTAGATTATTCCAAAGTCTTGATGGCCAGGCTAAGAACATGGATTTTCATCCTTTTGGCAAAAAAGGATTTTAAGAAATAGTGAATTTAACAATTTATAATGATACTTTGGCAGCTGAATTGAAAAGGGGGAAAGTTTAGAAGCAAAAGGATTGTTTGGAGGCAGTTGAGTTTCTCTGGCATAGACTGAAGAGGGTCTAGACAAGCTGGTGACAGTGGAAATAGAAAAAGAAAGATGACTACCAGATATACATCAGAAGAAAAAATCAGTAGGACTTGTTGACTGAATAAATGTAGGAGACAGAAGAAGACAACTTGTGAAGGTTGGAGGGGTTCCAATTTCTAGGAAGGAAATAGAACTGTGTTGTCCAATACAGTAGCCAGTAGCCACATGTAGATGTTTGAATTAAAATTAATTAAAGTTAAATTAAAAATTGGGTTGTTCAGTAACACTAGGCATATTTCAGATGCTCCATAGTCATGATGCGGTTGATGATTATAGTATTAGATAGTGCAGCTCTGAAACATCTATCATCCAGAAATTTCTATTGAACAGTGCTAAAGAATGCTTCCCTGTGGAGAACTTTCTTTTGAGATGCTAGCTAGGCATCCATGCCTTTCATACTTAGTGGCTTTTTCAGCTATAACTTTGATAAAATTATTTTGTGGTCGTTAGAAAGATCTGTCTGTCCTCATATCATTTACACATTGACCTATTATATTCCTACTGTTATTCCATTGTGTGGGCTTAAGCCCCACGCAGATCTAATTAAATCTCAAATACTCTAAAAGAGTCGTGAGTAAACCATCATAAAGGAACTACAAAAATTATTTTTTAGTGTGTAAAAAGTAAGGAAAGAATAAGGTCCTTTTTAGAGTTAGAACCAACTTTTAAGCATCTGTCAGAAGTTGGGTAAGTTAATATAATATGAAATGTAGCTTAAAAATTATTTCCAAGTTAATTAGCTATTCCATGGAAAGAAAATAAAACCCAGAAAAGTCAACTTCTTGGTGGGAAAACAAGTATTTTCAAGCTTTATATTCTGGTCAAGAGCAGGTTTAGGATAGAGGAAAATGTTGCATATATTTACTAATTTCATCCTGCAAGATAGTTATTATTTTTCCTATTTTATAGCAGAGGAAAAAGGTGTCTGGAGAAGTTCACTAACTTGTTCAAGGTCATTTAGCTAGTAAGTGATAGGTCCAGGATGATTATTTGGCCAATTTCAGTGTTCTCACATGATTTAGCCACATCTACATGGGAACACAAGCATCTCTGGTTGCTTGCTGATTGAATGAGGGGCTAGACCAAGTAATTAAACTTTTACTGAGAAACTAGTATGGCCTAAGGATATCCCCTTTTTACCTGGCTTGAAGGTGGATGGTACCCCAAATTCTGGGATATGACCACCGCTTGGGAAAACTGGTAACATTCAAATATTTCACTCTATTGTACCAACTTAGTTCTGTCTAATATCTACCATAGAACAGCTATCTGACTGAGTTCATTATTATCACCAAAATATACTTTATCAATAGGACTTTCTCCACCTTTACCAGCTGACCAAACACCTTAAACTTAATCCACTAAACAATGCAAAATATAGACAAATCACATTGTTGGGCACTCAGGCTCCTTTGTAGCATATGAAAATATTACCATACTGTATATTGTCACAGAGGATGTGAGTAAGGTGGGAACTAATGAAGCTGGTCTGTAAGCCAACTTTTTGGAATTTTTTTTTCAGGTTTTCAGGCATCGTGATTTAGGATTCTTAATGAGTGAGACTGCTGCCAAGAAAATATTTGGTTTTATTTTATAGGGTATACACTTCAGCTCAGATGTAGATGATATCATCCCATATGAGATTTCTCTAATTATTAATACATATGTTCTCCGTACTTGCAGGCATTAATGGTGTGGTAGTAAAAATCCTGCCAAAATTTCGTTGAGGCCATGAGTGACTTGCTTTTCCAGATGTATTATATGTGACAAGATGTCGGGAATTAATTTTTCTCATAGGTTTCAGCAATAAGAAGCCTGGATTTTATTCTTGGGAGGATGGGTAAAAAACATTGTATAACTGGAATGTGTTGGGGGAAATGCAGCCTGCCTCGGAAAAAAACTAGATGAAGCAAAGAGGTGAAAAAATTTTTAATTCTTTCCACAGTCCCTGCAAGTGCAGCACAGCATTAAAAGCCTGCTAACTTTTGCATAGCAAAGGGAAGACTATAAGTGTACATGCATAATTGCTTCATTTTAGACTATTATATTAATATTTTATCTTAAATATTGTGATTTTGTGTATAGCATGTCATATTAATATCATTATTAATATTTCATATTTGATGTAGGAAGTATTAGTATAAATATTTCCATATATTGTATATGCAGGATATATTCCTCATATCATGTTTTCCCACTGTATCTTTGACATAGACACCTAGGAGTGGGATTGCTAGGTCAATGGAAAATTAATATGCATATAATTTGGGGATCTTTTGTCAAGTTTTGCTCCATGTGGGTTATGTAATTTTGCAGTTCCACCAACAATACATTACAGTATTTGTTTCCCCTCAGTTTTGTCAAAAGGGACTATGTATTTTGCCAGTCTCACAGGTGGAATGTGGTTTCTTAGTGAGTTAAATTTGGATCTGTCTCTCTTTCTTTTCTAAAGTTTATCTATTTTGAGAGAGAGAGAGCAGGGGAGGGGCAGAGAGAGAGAAGGAGAGAGAGAATCCCAAGCAGGCTCCATGCTGTCACTGCAGAGCCTGCCATGGGGCCTGATCCCACGAACTGTGAGATCATGACCGAAGCTGAAATCAAGAGTCCAATACTTAACTGACTGAGCCACTCAGGCACCCCAAATTTGTAATTCTTATTGTGAGTGAGGCTGATCATTGTTTTGTGTGTTTAAAGGCCAATTGAATTAATTTTTCTGTGACCTACCGATTCATAATTTTTCTTATTTTTCTTGTGTTGCTGTTTTTTTTTTTTTTTTTTGATTCTCAATTTTTAGGAATCCTTCATTTGTTAAGGGTATTGACTCTTTACTATAAGTTGCCCAAAATACTATATCCAATGTGTCATTTGTCTTCAGATGTTGCTTATGGTGTTTCTTGTCATTCAAAAGTTTTCATGGTTATATTGTCAGATTTACTAATATTTTAAGTTGCTCCTGGATCTTGAATTACCTATGTCATTTACCAGTACTCATTTCATTTATAATTTTAGATCTCTGATTCCTTTCACTTTGGCATTTTGAATTCAAAATCAGTATGTCAAAAAAATAATTTCTCTTCTTCCCCTTCTCTCTAGGCTCACTTTCTTCTCTTGACTTCTTGATTTCTACTAATGGTTTCCTTTGGTCTCCTTATCATTTGACCCCCAAATCTCCAAGTTATTTTTGATTACTTGTCAAACCTTCTGAGTAGATTTTTAAAAATTCTGTTGGTGATTTTCTTAATTAGTAGGAGAGAATTTTACAGAATAATGTTAAAATTATAGAAAAAAAGTCATAAAATTTAGACCGACTTAAGAGTAAATGTTGAGTCTATCTTGGGTTAAAAGAATAATAAATCAAATATAATATTTGATTATATGATTATATTATATATTACTGGTCAGAATACTTAGCTGGAAGAATATATGTATTTTTATTAACTCTTGTTAAATAATTAAAACAATTAATAGACTCCAAATTCTCTGAACAACTCTCAGAAAAATATAAATCAATGAGAAATAATTCCTTTTTTGACAGCTTAGGCAAGATGACCAGGCCTGCTTTGGATAAAGAGTTAACTCAAGGATGGCATATCTTGTTTGATCTAAGACCAACCATTCTTGAGAAAAATTGTCCAACAGTTACCAAACCCTAGTTTAGTAGGAGTTGTCAGCATCAAATCTGTTGACGGTTACATCCAATTTGTAGAAGAATACCACAAGAGCAAAATGTCTTGGACAAAGAGTATGTGAATGAGGGCTTGGTGATTGTTGTCACTTCTGTGCTTTTCTTTTTTGCCTGTAACACCCAATAAATAGGCTTATTTTTGGAACTGTTTGATGTTTTAAGGTTCTGTGTGGGAAGTCTGTGGTCACTCACATAAGCTATTGATTAATTTCTTAGAGGAATCCAGATGTCCAATGTCATTTGGTAACTGATTTTTAAGGCAAAATAAAGCTTGTAGAGAGCAGATATTGGAATGTTGTTAGTGGTTTGTGTAGATGATAAAATTTGTGGTCAACAGACCAGAATTTTACGTTCATGACTTTTAACATAGCCCACACAGCTCTAGGGCTACTGATGCATCCAAAAGTTATGAGCAGATTTATAAGTAGGCCATCAAGAGAGTGTTAATTTTTTCTGTGAGGTAAAAGAACAACAGCATTTTTTATTTTAGTTTACTGTCTTTACATTTGAAAGAAAGCTTTTAATAATTGTTAACAACTGATCAAAGTAAAGTTTGCATTAAAGAATGAAAAAGGATAGTGTTAATAGAGCAGAGCCTGCTTGGGATTCTCTCTACCCCTCTCTGCCCCTCCCTGACTTGTGCTCATTCTCTCTCTCTCTCTCTCTCTCTCTCAAAATAAATAAATAGCCTTTAAAAAATGAAAAAAAGGATAGATCTGACAAGAAGCAGAATCTTCTTAACTCGTGATATTCAGAAATAGATTTAGAAAATTTTAGAGTTAGGGGCTCCTGGGTGGCTCAGCTGCTTAAGTGTTCAATTTTGGCTCAGGTCATGATCTCAGAGTTCGTGGGTTTAAGCCTGGCATTGGGCTCTGTGCTGAGAGCTCAGAGCCTGGAGCCTGCTTCAGATTCTGTGTGTTTCTCTCTCTCTGTCCCTCCCCTGCTCACACTCTGTCTGTCTCTCAAAAATAAATAAATGTTAAAAAAATTTTTTTAAATAAAAATTTAAGGTTAAATTTTTGTAGTTCAAACTGATTATTCAGAAAAAACTATGAAATTAAAAGAATTTATTTAGGTGATTTCACAAATAATAATAAAAAATAAATGTATTGGGTGCCTGGGTAGCTCAATCAGTTAGGCATCAGACCCGTGATCTCTGCTCAGGTTTTGATCTCAGGGTCATGAGTTCAAGCCCCACATTGGGCTCTGTGCTGGGTGTGAAGGCTTCTTAAAAAAAAAAAAGTAAATGTCCAAAGGTATAAGGATAAAATATAAACCAAAGTAAATAAACACACTATTGATAGTTAGCTTTCTATTCAGCATTGCCTGACTTTCAGTTTCTGTCCCTTACTCTACTCAGATCATTTTGTGCCAGTCAGTACTGTGGGACTTTGTACACGAATTTGTGACTGACAAAAACTGATGTGCATAGAATCAGTTTTGGCCCTGATCTTACACAATGATTGATGAATCAGTGACACAGTTTCCCCCAATTGTCTAAACTAAATTCAGGGTTTCTAGAAAAGTTTTAGGTTGGCTATATTTCCCTTTGTGTGTTATTGTTTATCAAGCATCAATAATTAATATACATTATCCAATACAAATTAAACCGGAGCAGGAACATTCATAAATTGTATTATTCCAAATTGCATAACAAAGCTTTTGGAACTTCCTTATGAAGTGAAAACAGAGTCTGAAAGTAAATCTAAAGCTTTTTTTCTTCCCTAGGGATTTCTGTTTCTGTCAATATAGTAAACTAGATAACTTGAATAATTTTTATGACTAAAACCAAGTAAAATTCTGGATAAGATATATTTTGAAAATCTTTCTAAACATTGATAATAAGAAAACAATATGCTGAGGCAAAACCAAAATTAGACAAGAATGCAGGAAGGCAAGCAAGTATTGATGTTAGCTTTCATTCTGAAATTACTGCGTTGAGAATTTGAAGCTTTCCATTTGAAGTCCACAAGCAAAGAGGATGGATACAAGGTCTCAGAACTATGGCAGGTGGAGAATGTAACAAGATTTACTAATAAAATTACAACCCTACAGAATTACATTATTTACAATCTTAGCATAAGAAAGAATGTTCAATGTGTGAAGAAGGAGAAGGAAAGAAAAGTTAATTCTATTTACCTTGATGTGAGGTAAAGGCAAAAATAATCTCATCTGTGAATTGTAACTGAATTTGGCCCTCATTAAGATGTGTCATTTTGGGGACACCTGGGTGGCTCAATGCATTGAGCATAAGGCTCTTGATCTTGGTTCAGGTCACGATCTCATGGCTCATGAGATCGAGCCCCACATTAAGCTCAATACTGATAGCCTTGAGCCTGCTTGAGATTCTCTCTCACCCTCTCTCTCTGCCTCTCTCCTGTTAGCTGTCTCTCTCTCAAAATAAATAAATAAGATTTTTAAAAATGTGTGAGTTTGATTTATTCTATCTATATGATTGGACAAACCTCAAGCCACAGATTTAAAGTGGCCTATGTTTAGAAGTGACCCCAAGCTAGTAACACAAACAAATATAAATTACCTCTGAAAAAACTTAATACCCTGTCTTCAAAGTATTCTCACAGAAAGAATTCTGAGGAAAGTAGGAGCTCCCAGTCAAAAATTGTAAAAGACACAAGGTTCCATGAGAATTGATGAGACAAGAGATATTAGAAAAGAACCACAGGACTTCTGGTATTATCATAAATTGAATGTAAAATGACTATGGAATATATCTAAATAAATTGAAAATGAGCTTAACAATTGAAGCAGACAAGACTATGAAGACTATGAGCTTAACAAATTGGAAGAAGAATCAAATAAAACTTCTAGAAACTAAAAATATACAAAACAAATTTAAAGTTATGTGGAGATTAAACAAATGAGACATAGCTGAAGATAAACTGAGTAAACTGGAAGATAGACCTGAATAATCCAAGATACAGATCTAAAAAGACAAGGTGAGGTAAATTATGAAAGGCAGATTAACTCCTATGTTTATGAAGGAAAGGACTGATAAGATATATATATAATTAATATATGTAATATATTACATATACTACATATATTACATATATATATATATATATATATATATATATATATATATACAATCTGAGAATTATTTCCAGTTAAATGTTATTATGGTCCCATATTTTAGTTCTAGCCTTTATTATGCCTATAAATTAATCATTATTATCATAACTAGTATATACATTTAATGTTTGTTTAGATTTACCCACGCATTCACCAATATATTTGTTCACCTTTCAAAGAATAGTGAAAGGGAATTTAGCGGAATTGTTGAAAGCCATAAATCCTCAGATATAGGAAATTCAATGAATTGCTAACAGAAAAAATCCCCACATAGACAAATTATCATAAAGTAGCTGAATATCAAAGAAAAAATATATATTTAAAGAAGACAGAAAACAATAGACCACCTACAGAACAACAGAAATTGCACTAATTTCTAACTTCTCAAAATCATCAATGGATGCCAGAAGACAGCAGAATAATATCTTCAACATGTTAAGAAAAAAAAAATCACTGCTGACTTAGTATTTATACCCAGGAAAACTATCTTTCATTAATGTGGATAAAATAAAGACATTGAGAGATAAACAAAGACTGATTAATTTGTCACCAAAAGTTCAGGAAATTCTAAAGGATACCTTCAAGAAGAGGGTAAAGGTATCTGGGTGGAGTGTTCACTATGAATGTATGAAAGGTGAATAAATATATTGGCGAATGTGTGGGTAAATCTAAACAAACATTAAATGTATATACTAGTTATGATAATAATGATTAATTTATAGGCATAATAAAGGCTAGAACTAAAATATGGGACTGTAATGACATTTAAGTGGAAATGAGAGTGATAGCAGTGAAAATAATCAAATTCCTTTAGATAATTTGAGAGGTGAATTTGGATATTGATAAAATTTAAACCTTGTTAAGTATACATGTTAAAAATGCCAGGATCCAAATACAATGTGGAACCTTCATTGGATACTAGAACAATATAAAAAGGGTATTAGTAAAATCAAAATAAAATCTGGAGTTTATTTAATAGTAATATGCCAATGTTGATTTTTTAGTTTGATAAAAGTACTATGGTAATAAAAAATGTTAACAATAGGAGAAATTGGGTGAGGAACTTTCTGTACTACCTCTGCAACTTCTTTGTAAATCTAAAATTATTCCAAAATTAAAACTTCATTTAAAAGAATATCTGGTGTAACTACAAAAAATAGCAAATAACACAGCACATCCAAATAAGTAGAGGGAAAAAAATGGATTGAAAAATGGGAAAAAACCTCAAATGATCCAGAAGAAATCATGAAAGGAACATAACACATGTATATATATATACACACATATATGCATGTGTGCACGAGCACTTGCACACACACACACACACACACACACAGAAAAGATAAAAACTAATCAGTACTGAAAGATTACGTGATAGAAACAAAGCAAAACATATAGTAATCATAATAAATACAAATGGTCTAACCTTTCCAGTTACAATGATAATGTCAAGTAGCTATAAAAAAAAAACCCAACAACATATATTTAAAATATATTCATCTAAAACACTAAAAACTAGGCAGTTTGGCAGTAAAACTTGGAAAAAGATATTAAGCAAATACTAACCATAATAAGGTGGTAAAACTATATTAATATCAGACAAAATAGACTTCAAAGCAAATGTTCAGTACAGATAGTAATAAAAAGAGAAAGTCAGTATAGTACATAAAAATAAAATTGCTATGGAAAGATACAAGAATTCCATGTTTTATACATCTAATCTAAAAACTTCTTTTCAAGAGGCAAGAAAATAGATTCTCCCCTAGAGACTTCAAAAGGAACACAAACCTACTGACACCTGCCCCACAAAGCTCATTTCAAACTTGCGACCCCAAGAATTCTAAGATAATAAATTTATGCTGTTTTAAGCTACTATCCTTGCATAATTTGCTGTAACAATATTAGTGAACTAAAACAAATAGATATTTCCTTCAAGGGGGAAACACCAACAACCTATAAACATACAAAAAGATGCCTCATGAATAAGAGAAATTGAAATAAGCCCATATTGAGATAAAATTTCAATAACATCATATTAGACAAAATTGAAAAGTTGGTAATTCCAGTTTTATGGAGAGAGGATATGGAGCAGTTAGATTCTCACCAATTACAGGTAGTATAAAGTTAGAAAAAGACATTAAAGTCTTTTTTAAAGAAATTCTTGCCTGTGAACACCTTGATACCTGTACAAAACCTTCACAGCAGTAATGTGTGTAAGAGTGAAAATTTGGAAATGATTCAAATGTTCATTGACTTAAGAATGGTTAAATAGTGTTGGCTTTTCTCTCCATACGATAGAATACATACAAAATAAATAAATTAAATTCATACATATCAATGTGGATGGATCTCAGAAATGTAATTTGAGTAAATAAGGCTGGTCAGAGTGTATTATGTATAATGTGATTCCATTTACTTAGAGTTCAAGAATGAAAATAAATGACAATATATTGTTTGGGATAGTAGAATCATGAAGAAGAATAATGAAATGATAAATAATATTTGGAATTGTGGTCACCTGAAAGGGACAGGCTAAAGTGAGGAGAGCCACACCACGGTTTCAAAGATATTGGCAATATTCTCTATGTATTAATCTTGCTGCTGAGTTCATTTGTATTCATTTTATTATTTTTCTTTAAATTCCCATTTTTAGACTTTTATTCATGTGATGTTTCATAATATAAAAATTTAAATAAACTATTTTATTTCAATAGAGAATTGTTTTTAGGCTAAAACAGGTTAAATATTCATATTTTAATAGGTTAGGTAAATATATTTAATGACTCTAAATTGATGATTTAGAAAAATACAAATCTTTACCAGAAAATTCATTTACTCATTCATTTGTTCATCCTTTCAATGTATATTTATTGATGGCTGTCTGTCAAGTGCAGTAATTGTTTTCTTTAGATTATTATTTGATCAAAACATGAATAACATTTGTTTTAGATAACCAAGATACAACAGTTTTTAAAAGATTGCATGAATATATTGGTATGTGTAAAAGAAGTGTAAAATAAAATGGATAGTCAGAGAATATATTGGAAAGAAATCAAATGACAAAAAAAGAAAATTACAGAAACAAATTATCTTACAATATGTAGTCCTCTGGGAAAGACGTTTGTGAAGAAATGGTAGCCCAAATTAGAAAACTAACTCCAGGCCAAACATTCTCATCTTCTTATAATATTTCATAATATTTCTCATAATATTCTAGTGTATTGGATGTTTATTTGGTAAAGGTGGTACTTTGCATCCTCAAGATCAGTGGTGTGTGTGTGTGTGTGTGTGTGTGTGTGTGTGTGTCTAGGAAATTAACCTCAAGTCAGAATCAGCCCTTAGATACAGAGAAGTTTAAGATTATGCATCTACACTTGTTTCCACACCACTTAGTTTTTCCTCCTGAGTTTGGGCCCTAAATGTCAATTTAATGCTTGTATCCTAAATTATAATTCCATTTATAACTCTTCAAAATTCTAACAGGCATAAATAACTCCATACCTCACTGTAATGGGAAATCAAAAAAGATTACTTTTTTGGTCAATTTTGGAAGATGTAGCTAAAGATAAAATAAATAGCTGGAAGATAGTTCTTTGCTTTTTGTTTTGTGTGTGTGTGTGTGTGTGTGTGTGTGTGTATTTAATTTTAAACCTGCTTTATTTTTCCTCGATATGATAATGGAGACATTTCTTATGTGTTAGTACTTTACCAGTTCTTGATGACATTGGGTTCAGTCCCATGCTTTCCCGAGTTGGGTAATTTCTAGTGAAATCCCAATTCTAATTCTGTGCTGTGTCAGGGACCCCTAAAAACGTGTTTAAATAGTTCCCCGTGGTTTAAAATCTCACCTTACATTATTTTAAAACTTTCAAATTTTGGCCACAAACTGCACAGATAACTATTTATCAAAGCCATCAGGGAGTTTGGCTGTCAAAACTTTTAAAAATATTCTCTTCTCAACTCCACAAGATGATGGCAGTAAGGAGGCAGTATCCTTTATTTCTCTTCCCTTGAATCTCAGAGATGAGTAATTACAGTCCTGAGAAGCTGTACAGAAATCACACACCAGCCTTAATTGTACAAATACCAAATGCTGAGCCTACAGCTCTCCATAGGAATTTCTGTAAACAATTGAAAATGCTAGAACATTGAGGCCTGGAGCCCTGGAAACCACAAGTACATAATGGCTCCATTCAAAGGAATTGTCACTTCTCTCTTGTCCTTTTCATTAGTCACTGCTACTCTTCTGTTTTGCCTGTTGCATTTTTCCTCCAGGCAAATGTCCTGTAAGGCATAAGAAAAGAGGGTGGGAAACTAATTAGTGTGTCAAGAAGAACTAGAAGGTATGGTGAGAAATTCAGAATCTCATTTTCCTTTTCCCCCCTTAGAATTGATTTTGCTGTCACCATTTAAAAAATAACAAATGGATGTGCTTCTATTATATGATGGAGATAAAGTACTTTCTTCCTCTCTACACATAATTTGCTGCAAATTCTGTTAACCAAATATATATTTCAGAACCAAAATTATTAAAAATTCTGCATAGGTCTTAAATAGTTTAATTATTTATGGCTATGATATGGATTGATTTTTATTTGTTTGTGTATGTAATTGGGGTAAATCCAGATAGAAGTAAGGTAAAAGACATATAATCTGATTAGAATGCTTGCCAGAAAAGTAATGATTTTTTAAAAGCTATGCATTAGGGGGGAAATTTTGCAATCTGCTATTAAAAGCATTCTATTTTTATCATTTATTTAGTTGCAGATTGAATCTGAGATAAGGCTTTGTTGTTATTTGTTTTTAATCCACCTCTAGACTCCTGTCCTGGTGGAAAATCTTGTTTATAGTGTGATTCGTGATTGCTGACAGGAAGTTTTCACAGATGAACTCTTATTAATGCCTTTGTTTTTTTTCTTGCTGAAGAAAGGAGTGGGCAGCCAGCAGTGTTTTCTGTAAACTACTTTTATTTAATACTAAGAAGCAGATGCAGTTTGATTCTTTCCTGTTATCTTTTTTTTTGACTGATGCTCACATCCTTCCCAATTGGGTGTTTATGATATGGAAAAGTTATTCTCTTTCCAGGTCCTCATTAATCTGAGGTGTTGGGTATTGATTAGGTAAATGTTAACCCTACACTTGAGTTTCATTACTTTGTAAACTCTGTTGGTTTCTGTTCTTTTCCCTCATCCTGTTTCCCAAGTGATCAATGTCTGTAACAGGCCTGTTTGTTTCCAAAGGGATTGTTTTCCTATGCAGTTTGATTCAAAGAGATTGATTTATTTCCCCCCTCCTTCCTCTGGAATGATGTTTTGACCTTATTTTACTTCTTTATTTATATCCATTTATTTGCTTCATTAACTTGCTAGCAAAGAAATCAGTCTTCCCTTTTCCCCTCTGCTTTCTTGTAGAAAGTTATTTTAATGGGCATACCCTGTGGTTGGTTAACACACTTGCATGACAGGTGAATGAAAGTGTTCTATTCTTTCTGTGGAGAACGTAGTCTAGCTGCCTTCTCTCCTTCCCTTTCTCTTTCTCTCTCCTTTTCTTTTCTGTTTTCTTTTTTCCCCCTTTTTGTGGCCTATTATCTGCTTCAGGAAAACATATTTCAGATTTTTTTTTTTTTTTTTGGGACAGAGAGAGACAAAGCATGAACGGGGGAGGGGCAGAGAGAGAGGGAGACACAGAATCGGAAACAGGCTCCAGGCTCTGAGCCATCAGCCCAGAGCCCGACGCGGGGCTCGAACTCAGGGACCGCGAGATCGTGACCTGGCTGAAGTCGGACGCTTAACCGACTGCGCCACCCAGGCGCCCCCATATTTCAGATTTTAAAAATGGAGCTGAAGAAGGTACCAGAAGACATTGAATTAGGAATCAGGGTCCAATCCCCATACCCCTAAATGTTAAAAAGATCAAACAGGACAAAGGAAATCAGGCAGGTATCTTTTACAAAATGGGCATAATTTTCTCTAAGTTCCTTTAAGATCTGATTTTTCATGACCATCAGTGGAAGGCTGGCCCAACACCAATTCTTGTTATTTTCATAGGGCTTTCAACAACTGGATTAAAAATTAATTGACTTTTATTAATTAAAAATAATTGTTTGACTTCTCCAAAGGGAAATGTGAAGGGAAATGCTTAGGAGGTAGAATGGTCTTGAAGAACAACGGGGCAAGTAGTAAGTGAGGAATGAGGGCAGAGTGAGAAGGGGGATCCAGGAGGCCGAGTCCTGGTGGAAAACTAAGGCCCTGTGCCTTGGTTCACTCTCCTCTGTGCCTCACCCTGGCTGTATTACTTTGGGCACAGTCCCTAACCTTTCTGACTTCAAATTTCTTCATTTGTAAATAGGAAGATAGTATGTGCCTTAAAGGGTTTTGTGAGAATTCAAGGGGGTAATGTTCACCCTGGACAGTGCCGCCCTGAGTGCAAGAAATTTGTCTTCTGTACCTTTCTATGCCCCGGCATCTAATATGGGGCTCACACAGAGTAGGTGTTTAGTAAACATCTAGTCAAAAGGGAGGAAGGGACAGAGAGCCTGCAAGAGCAGTATATTAAAAAAGCGGGTCAAGAAGATGAGCAGGAAAACAAAGGAGGAAAAGTGGAAAGAACAAAAAAGGTGGAGCACAGAGAGCTGGTCAGACCTTCAGGTTAAAACTGTGAAGTATCTGTGAGCCACCTGTCCTCCTACTTCTCATATCTGCTATAGAGGGGCTCTTCTGCTGTTTATTTAAAAGTCCCTCAAGATCTAAACTGCAAATAGAGGATAAAAGTATTCCGTGTTAGTAAGTATGCTGGGGATGGTCTTTTCTTAAATGAGTTTGTAAACCAAACCCCTCTTCCCTTTCCTGTCAAACACTGATGGTAATTGGTTCAAATATTCCCATCTTAACCCACATGTGTATGAAAACTATAATTTCAGTGTCACTACTCACCCTGATTCACATGAAGTAACCACTAAAATTGTCCTCTGTGTCATTGTTTTATTTATTTGGGCTAGTAAGCACTGAGAAATGTTAGAGAGTTGTGTTTCTTGTTTTCTCGGTGATTTTTATTAATCTGCATTTGACACCTTGAGAAACGTTCATGGGTTGTAGATGGTCAGTTCAGAAAGGTCATCTAATGTCAGCTCAGCCCATGGTGTATTGCAAATGAATCCCGACTGCAGTGCCTTGGCATTTTCGTGCCTTATTTATCATAAGTTTGGAATTGTTCTCTCATATTTCACCCTACACAATCCATCAAGACACGATGGATCTGGGGGGATCATTCTCCTCTGTTTACATCAAGATCAACAACTTGAGGTTTTCATGGGATTTTTTTAATGCAAATCTACTTTTGATGTTTATTTGTGTCTCAACACTCAAAATAATGAAATCCTTATATGCCAATAAAAAAGAAGGCACTGGTATAAACAGGGATGGACATTTAATAAATAATCAATATCAGAGAAGTTGCCAAATTCAAATACAACTAAACAAAATAATGAAGCCTCAAAATATAATCACTCCACATTTAAAACTCTGATGTTTTAAACCAAATGGAAGACTTGAGCATCTGTTGGGAAGAAGATAGTTAAAGGAGAAATAGGACCTTTACCTCCAGCCCAGAGGCACCTGCCTCCTCCACTGTTGAGCTGTCATCTCAACAGGTCCTCAGTCATCACTGACCATTGGGTGGTCAGGGAGTGTGACCTCTGGGCTCTGAGAAGGGACAGCTGCTGTTCTGTTTCCTCACCATTCGTTTAGACAGACCCATGGGAGGAGTTCTTCCGTGTGGGTTCTTCCATGTGAGGTTGAAACATAGGAGTGATTAAGGGCATCTACTTTGCAGCTCTCCTTCCCATAACACAGATTATGTCTATGTTCCATCTATCAATGTCATGCCCTTTGTACATATTAAAGCCTCAAAAGATTTCCTGTGTATGAAAATTTCTTTGAATGAGCAATTAAATTTGATCTTTCAGAATGGACTTTCAACACAAGAAGAGTGTTAATGAGGAAGGGAAAGATAGTAGATTCAGTATCAATGAGTTTTAATTAAAAAACTATTATGTTCTAGCACTGTTCTGGGCATTTTCAAACAGAGCAGGGAACATGGTAGCTACAGAAGGTTGACACATAGGTCTGTATCATGATTATTGTCAAGGTAACGGTGCAAGTGTAAGTCCTACAATAAATTATGTTGACATAGCATCTCAGATGGTGGGATCATTCTTACTTGTTTTACTATCTTGTACATTTTGTAGCCTCCTGGAAATGTCAAAGTGAAGTTCCATTTTGGGGAATAATTCACTTACTCTATTAGAGTGATAAGTGGTAGCCCTTTGCTAAAGCAGAGAGAGCATAGAGAGCCAATGAAAATAAAATGTCCTTGGATTCTATCATTACTCACAAACTTGTGACACTGTGTTTCCTCTGTGTTATAAAATGGCCGTTCCTCATGCTGTTATGAGGGCTGAAAGGTCATATAGCCTTTGGTTTATTATTCAGAGCTCTCAGAGAAGAGTTTAGTATTTTTTAACTGCATCACCCCACCCCCAAAATGACATTAGATGCGTGTCAGATTGGAAAAATCAGGCTAGGATGGGCTAAGGTGCCTCCTTTACCTGTGATAAGTGGCAAATATTTTCATTACTAAAAATATGAAAAACTTGGGATGAACATTTATTCTGAAGGACATTATGTTCTCAAATATTTCCCTATCTGTCTTCAAAAGAGCCCTGAGAGGTAAAATGATGGAGCAAATATTACTGTCCCCTTTATACAGATGTGGCAACTGAGGCTCAGAAAGATTGTCTTGCTCAAAGTTATCTGTGGGTTTATTTGTTGGCTCAATAAATATTTGTTAGTCATAGAATCATTGACAGAGCTGAAAATACAATTTGATTTTCTAGCTTTATGGTTTCCCACTAAGTTAGGTTTCTACTACTTTATAAATGACCAGATTCAAAATCTTATTTTGTAAAGACATCATTATATAGGATCTAGAACACAAAAATATGTCTACAATGGAAGAAAAATGTCTTTGATTCAGAACCTATCTTCCCAGACATGGACAACCTAAGCCAAGTAGGAGATGGCTTCTTCCTTTGGAAAGCCATTGCAATAAATTTTTGAAATGATACCTATCATCAGTCACATGTAGAAATTGACAATGAAATGATAATATATAAATATTCCTTGTGTGTTCATCAACAAACTCAGAAAACATTTATTTTGTTCTTCCCATTACATGGGAAGGGGCCTTGATCTCATAAATCTTTGAGAGATTTTTTTCACCCTAGTTTTGAAGATGTCACCTCATTTCTTGTGACATTTAGATGTGCCAATCTCAACATTGGTTTAACAGCAAAGCAGAACATTTTCATGGAAGACCATCCTTGGAAGAAGGATCTGGGTCAGTGAGTGTAGGTAGGGTGTACCATGTTGAATTACTGGATTAGCAGCATACCAAACTGAGATCCTTCTCTTTTCATCTCTGGTTCAAGCCACCTGCTCATTACATCTGCTCATTTCTCCATACTTTGGTGGTTCACACACAGGACCAGAAACAAAAGAACACCAGTATGTGTTTTTGAAGAATACTCCTGTTAGTGACAGTGTTTTAAAATGTTGTTGCCTTAAGATTTCTATCACTTAGCTTTAGAGTGAACATTATTTCAGTAACTACACTCTGCCAAGTACCTTGATCGATGCTTCTGCCCTATGTGGGCTGAGGTCTTAAGAGCCAACAAAGGGAATTGGGGAAGAAGAAAGAGGTAAAAAGGAATTCAAACACAAGAGACTTAAGGCCCCCAGTAAACATTTGTCATCTTTTCGGGTAAGTGGAAACTAATATTTGTATTAAATATTGATTTTAAAATACATCTTAAATAGGATATTATTATCTCATCACAAGAAAAAAAATCGTAACTATGTCTGGTGTCGAATGTTAACTAGACTTATCGTGATGATCATTTTGCAACATACGCAAACATTGAATCATTATGTTGTACACCTGATACTAACATAATGTTATATGTCAATTATGTCTCCACAAAATTTTTAAAAAGAATAATGATATTATTCTAATACTATTCTTTTTTTACTGATATTCTAATTCACCCAGCAATTAAATTGGAGTGGAGAGCCTCCTTTGCTCCAACTTCTTTGTCCCTTTAATTACCATGGGCGCTCCCTCAGGGCAAGGGCTGTGTCTTTAATAGTGTTACCTCCCTTCCCAGCCTATAGAGTCTGCACACAGTGGTAAGTCAGTAAGAGCCGTCATCTGTCTGATGGGTAATACAATTTTGTGCATTAGTGCAATGGTGATTTTCCTTTTCAGTGTAGTGTGGCTGAGCGACCCCATCTGCTATCTGCACTGCTTGCTATAATCATGGCAGTAGCCTGTGGCTAGAGGGCCAGTTTTTGATCAGAAAGTCATCTTTCGGTCTCTCAGATACATGTGGTTTTCAACAGAATGGCTGATTTTCAAGCATTATAGAGGAAGATGAAATTTCATATCCACGAAAACAAGACAGCAATTGCTCTGGTAAGCAGACATGGTAATCTAGCTAAGTTTGGTCTTTATGATGAATCATCTAGAGACTATTACTTGCTCTGGGTCATTAGCTGTTTTATTTTTAGAAAATCTGAATTTCAGTTCAATCCTTTTGGTGGTACATAATCAGAGTGGACTTAGTCCAAACTAGGTAATTATAGGTCAGCTGGAGGTGATTATCTCCATCCACAAGCCTGCCTGGGGGTATGAGGCTCTATGTAAGGCTTTTAAAGCAACATTTTCTTCCTTAGGACTCATTTAGTATAAATGAGGCTCATTAAGGGCTTTTGTTGCATCATCTTAACTCGGCTTGTTGTCATTCTGCCTATTCTGGGGAGTGGGGGGAATAAATCTTCTGGCCAAAATTCTATCTGAAACAGTGAGAAAAAAAGAGTGTGGTTGTGCTGAGCTGATACCAATGGACATGTTTGCTGTTGTCAGGCCACCTTTATTTTGGGTGTCCTTTTTGAGGATTATTTTACCAGGCTTTCCAGGACAGCTTCAAACCATCCTATGATCAAAGAAGAGATTTCACAGGGATACTCTTTCTCTTTAAATTTTGTAGCCCTTAAAGAAAGTTCTAAAGAAAGATCAGCAATACACTTTTCTTTATAACCATTAACAGGAGAAAGCAAACACAACCATAGTAAATGGTTTAAATTTGCTGGGCTGGTTTGTGTCTTTAATGGGAGAAAGAGTGGTGTGGCAATGAGGATTTTTCATCTCCCGGCAGGTGCTTTTTCCCTGGGCACCAGATGTTTTTCTATTGTCGAGCAGTCAGTATCTCTCTCATCTGGTTGACTCTTCATGGAGGCTCTGCTTCCTCTTCATGCCACCTCACTGACATGATGAAGTTCAAGAGGTTTTAATAAATGTGTCATTAACATTACAGGCTTTAGATCTTCTATTTGTCACTATCTGCTTAGGGATCTTAGCAGGGAAAAGAAGAAATGTCTATCATTTAGATCCTGCTGGAAATAAGCCTAAATTTCTCCGGTAGTGGCTGTATGTTATTTCAGAAGACGTTTTCTGGAAACCCCGTTGACGACCACGTAATCCCATTGCCTTCCTTCACTGATCACTGGCTGCAGACAGCATTTCTGGCTTCATATAAGCTGGAAATGTAACTTTCGTGACCCCTTCTTCTGTCTTTCACTCTTGAATCTAAATTGCAACAAGTGCTATATGTTTGTGCCACTGACAACATGATATGGTGACAGGAAATTAATTTGTTAAGTTAGACGAATATGGGCCAACTAATAGAATAGTGATTCATTGATTGAGTAATCTTGGCATGCTTAATCTCCCTGTGTCTCATTTCTTCATTTAGGTAGTGGGATAATGTGTACTCTACAGGATTATAGAAATCATCAGATGTGGTTTATGAACCAACGAATATTCCAAAGTTAATAATTGTTAGCCTACTACCAATTTATGCATCCATATGGTCTAATTTTGTCACATTTATAGGTGGCAGAATTCAGTATTTTATATGAGTATGTGTTTAGGGTCTGTGAGTATTATATATATGATCATTTCTAAACTAGCAGCATGAGAGGTATGGATAGAAACATATGTCATATAAGCATGGAGAGGATGAACTAATAACAGAAAAAGAAAGCTTAATTTAAAAAAAAACACCCTTAGGGTGTCTGAGTGGCTCAGTCAGTTGAGTGTACGACTTCAGCTCAGGTCATGATCTCACAGTTCATGAGTTTGAGCCCCGCATTGGGCTCTGTGCTGACAGCTCAGAGCCTGGAGCCTGCTTCAGATTCTGTGTTGCCCTCTCTCTCTGTCTTCTGCCTCTCTCTAGCTCACACTCGGTCTCTCTCTCTCTCAAAAATAAATCAACAATAAAAAAACTGAAAAAATAACACTCGCAGAGTTCTAAAATCACAAAGCTGGAAAAGACTTCAAAGTTGATGTAATGCATTCTGATTTATGGAAAAGCAAGGTCCATAGATAGTATGGGACCTGCTCAAAATCTCCCCAGCTACTTGGTCACAGACCTGGCTTAACCCCAAATTGGACCTGAACTGTCAGTCACCCCTTTGCTCATCCTGCATGGTCATTTTAACATGGTCTTCTTAAACTCTACATGCAAGCACATTGGGTAAATATGAAATGTTTCCAATTATAAGAGAACAATAACCTAGAACCCATGGTATATTTCCACATGAACAAAATATTACAATAGGATTGTACAGTGCTCATTATTTCCATTCTGTTTTTACCTCCACCCTAACTAAAGAGGTTGCTTTAGCTTATGTTACTTCTCTGACATCTGCCTCCTTCTGTGATCATCTCAGATATGTTTGTGAGTTTTAAGATGGAAGGGAATACTGGAATCTCTCTCTCTCTTTTTTTAAGTTTATTTACTTATTTTGAGAGAGAGAGAGAGAGAGAGAGAGAGAGAGAGAATGAGAAGGGGGAGCAGGGGAGGAGCAGAGAGAGGGAGAGAGATCCCAAGTGGGTTCTTCACTGACAGTTTGGGGCTCGAACTCACGAACCCCATGAAATTATGACCTGAGCCAAAATCAGGATGCTTAACCAACTGAACCACCCAGGTGCCCTGGAATCTCTTTTTTGTTTTCATCCAGTAGGAAATATGCTGTGACATCCAGAATCAGACTTTTAATATTCTGTCTAAATATCTTAAATTCTGGTTGTTATAATACATTTATGTTTGACTTGATGAACTAGGGTGGTCCAGCAAAGTGAGGGCCAAACTTCTAGATTGAAGTCCAATAGTTGACATATATAGTGCTAAGAATGGAAATCCTGGGGGGTCTGGGTGGCTCAGTCAGTTAAGGGGCTGACTTTGGCTCAAGTCGTGATCTCACCATTTGTGAGCTTGAGCCCCACATCGGGCTGTCTTCTGTCAGCATGGAGTCTGCTTTGGATCCTCTGCCCCCTCTCTCTTGCCTCTCCCCCACTTGTGCTTTTTCTCTCTCTCCCAAAAAATAAATACTAAAAAAAAAAAAAAATGGAGATCTTGTTGTAACTACATCAATTCTCCTTTAAAGATACAGAACATTTCCCAAGATTCAAACCAATCCCCAAAACTTATTTTAGGGGTAAACAGCTGTTGGCCAATAACTTGACCAAATAACAATCTCATCAGGCCTCAATTTCCTCTGTAAAACAGGGATAATAACTATTAGTAGTGCTAGAGGGAGGATTCAATGAGGTAATGAATTTAATGTATTTAGCACAGTGTCTGGCATAGAGTAAGTACTACCGATAAAGAAAAACTATTTTTTTCCCAAATCAAACAGAACTTGAAGAAACAGGAAAAAAACCCCATTTTGTAATAAAAATAAAGAAGGGTGATATTTGCAGGTTATACTGGATAGGATGTAGACGTGAGTTTGTATGAACTACTTTGATCAGAGGACACAGAGAGTGAGCCAGCCTCCAGGTCAGCTCATTGGTCCATTTCTAACTTTGCAGGGTGTTAACTTTAGATACATGACCTATTCCAAATAGGAAGCATGCTGCCCATCTTAGATCAAGTTTTATAGGTGAATATTAAAAATATGTTTGGTTCATTAAACTTCCATTTAGATTAGCTTTAACTACTTCCTAAACTGATACTTAAATTTGGGTAACGCTGCCTGATTCTAAACTCTCCTAACCCCAGTCCCTGGAGTAGTTACACTTCTCATTTCTGAATCATCACTAATTTCTGGAATGGTCTGGCACAGTGTAGCATTGGCATTAGATAATGGCACAAAGAAAAAGAAAATCTATAAAAAGACTCCATTTTACTTACTGGCTGTATGGCGTGTAGATAAGATACAATACTATATTAAAAAACCCTAGGGGCGCCTGGGTGGCGCAGTCGGTTAAGCGTCCGACTTCAGCCAGGTCACGATCTCGCGGTCCGTGAGTTCGAGCCCCTCGTCGGGCTCTGGGCTGATGGCTCAGAGCCTGGAGGCTGTTTCCGATTCTGTGTCCCCTGCTCTCTCTGCCCCTCCCCCGTTCATGCTCTGTCTCTCTCTGTCCCAAAAATAAATAAAAAACGTTGAAAAAAAAAATTAAAAAAAAAAAAAAGAAAAAAAAAACCCTAATGATTAGAATGGATATTTAAGAAAAAAAACAAGCTAGAAGTGATGCAAACTTTTTATCATCTATCAAATTTTAGTAAACTTCTTTTTTGAATTTTATTCACATCTGTTTTATCTGACTCATTTTAAATTGGTAGACATCATTATTTTAAAACAAAACAAAATAACCACCAAACTTTTAATTAAAGAATCTGAATTCATAGTTTTCTGAAAATGATTTGAAAATGGAACTGTATTTTAATTGAGCAAACCTTAATGTAGTAAGATTTACAGACTTGAGGTACTTCAAAGATAACTGAATTCTTTTAAGAGTATTCTAATTTGAGTGGAAAGAAGAGTGACAACTTTGAACTAACATTTAAAATAGCCCCCCAAAATAAGGAAATTGATTTATTTTTTCCTCTCCTCCCATACCATGGATCCTCTTTCTCTCACAAGATCTCATGATGGTGAAAAATGCTCATTCAGGTTTTAAACTGTTTCCCTTCACTTTCTGCTCTATCTTGAATTATTCTGTTAGCTAAGCATATTGTCAGATATCTTATTTCTATATTTAAACTTAAAAATCTTTTTTAATGTTAATTTATTTTTGAGAGAGACAGAGCCTGAGTGGGGGAGGGACTGAGGGAGAGGGAGACAGAATCTGAAGCAGGCTCCAGGCTCTGAGCTGTCAGCACAGAGCCCAACTCGGGGCTCCAACTCATAGATTGCAAAACCATGACCTGAGCTGAAGTCGGCCGCTTAACCGACAGAGCCACCCAGGCACCTCTCTATATTTAAACTTTATAGTGTAATAAATCATCCACCAATTAATTCAACAAGCATTTATCTAGTGCTTACCGGTTCCCTAGGTTAGGAAAATATGAACTTGCATAAGACCCACCCTTGTAATAAAGGAGCTCATTAACCTTTGTCATCTCTCCCTATCCAGGCCATTCCAGGGATAGTGACCCAGTACAGTGGGAGGATTCCAGTTAGCACAGACTCAAGCTGTTAATTTTCTTTTGTTTTCATCACAATGACTTGTAACTCTTGCTTGTGACACTTTGTTGCCTTCTTTGTAATTTTTGGACTGGAAGTTAACTAGTGAATTAATCAGATTTCTTTCACAAAGGTGTAACATCACTTTTCAAGGATATGATACAGTTTTTCTCCAGAAACAAGGTTTAGAATCCTATTTTTTTCCTTATTCTGCTACTAAATCTTTGTATAATCTCATCAATGTTTTTTACTTCAAAATTCTATTAATAAGAGCTGTTTGAGGATTTGCCAAAATTAAGATCAGCCATAAAATTTTGAGCTTTTTTTTTTTTTTCAACGTTTATTTATTTTTTTGGGACAGAGAGAGACAGAGCATGAACGGGGGAGGGGCAGAGAGAGAGGGAGACACAGAATCGGAAACAGGCTCCAGGCTCCGAGCCATCAGCCCAGAGCCCGATGCGGGGCTCGAACCCACGGACCGCGAGATCGTGACCTGGCTGAAGTCGGACGCTTAACCGACTGCGCCACCCAGGCGCCCCAAAATTTTGAGCTTTTGAACAAAGTATCATAACTAAGTTTATCCCAGTAGGGTGCCTTTCATTTTCCTTCAAATTGCTTGATACAAAAAAAATCCACTTTGCAAAAATCTAATCAATCACTAATTAGTAAATAGTGGGCAAAAATATGTCAACATCTGATCTCATTTTCATATTAGGGGATAGATCTGATTTTTATGTAATGCTTCCTATAGCAAATTACCTGTTCCCATTGTCATATACAGGAATATGCTCCCAGAAAGAAAGACAAAGTTATGACAATCCCTCTCCCACCACAGTATATATAATCTATTAACAAGCATTTTATTTTATTTTATTTTATTTTATTTTATTTTATTTTATTTTATTTTATTTTATTTTTAAATAGACAATTTAAATAATTTACCTTTTTCTATGTACAAGCTTGTTCATGTATTTCTCCCATAATGCCTTTCAAATATATTAGTCAAATGGCTAAACTTTTGAAATTTGCAAACTCATTTTAGTATGGGCATATGTTTAAGTGGAGCACACAATTTCCCCATCCTCAGGGGTCCTCACTGAGTCTGGCTTTGAATATTTAAACAGTCATACTGCTTATGTCATTGCTTCAGTTATTTGCTAGGCCACACTAATTACCTTAAAGCCACTGGAGGCATGATTTAATCAGTTCACCCACAGCAAATGTTCTATAAAGAATGTAACAATTTCTTTAAAAAGACCAGACTTCTAGAATTAGATCGTCTAGCCCAACCTTCTTCAAGCATCCCTTTTAAGGTAACTTTAAAGGATGGTCATCCATCCACCACTTGATTATGTCAAGAATTGGGTGACTCACTACTAGTTTATGGGGCATTCCATTCTAATGGTGGTTAGTACAAAGTACCCTCACAAATGTACTGGTTATGGCTTTTTCAAAAACAGAGGACAAATCTTCCTTTTTTCTCAGAACTGTTTCTTAAATATTTGAAGAGAGAACCATTTCGTAAATATTTGAAGACACTATAAGGTGGAATCAAGCTCCTGGCCTATTATTGTCTCCATTTAGATTTTTCCAATATTTGGACTAGCTATTCAGAAATGCTGGCTGAGAAGGTTTAAATACCTTAGAGGTTTCCAATCCAGTTTATAATAAGTTGAGACCAATGTGGAGGGCAAGAGTGTGGCAGACCTGAATCGTCATTGTGAAATCAGGTAGCTGGGCAAGGACAGAAAAGTATAAGCCTAGTAGAAGAGAAGGTCTAGGAAGCAAAGGATTTAAACAGTAGAAAGTCAGAACGCCCTGACAGTGGTTACTCCTATAGCTCCCTGAATGTATGTGCTTGAACCTTGGTAAGTGTTGTGAAATTAAGAGGTACTATAAGAGAGAAGTTAGTGGTAAACTGTCTAGGAGAAATCTTGGGTTGAATAAAATTAGACAGGTTTCTTTATCACAGGACCTGTCAGTCTTCAATATACTACAATAAATTGTCATTCCCCAGATGGGGTGTAAAATACAGTATTTTAAAGCATCTTTAAACCTGAAATCCTCTTTTGCACAAGCAGCTTGCATCTATCAGCTCATCCTCAGTTTGGATGGCCAGCATCTCTGGGCTTAAGAGTTCTTAGTAATTTCTCAAGTAATTAAGATGATCTCAAGTTGAAAGGAGACAATAAATCTATGTCAACTCATTATAGGAAATATGAATTCATATTACCTGTAATAGATGTTATCAAAACTGGCCATATATCAGAATCACCAAGAGATATAGTCCATAAAATAAGATATTTGAGCCCCATCTCAGAGTCAGAATCTCTAGTATGGGGACCTGGGATCTGCATGTTTAACAAGTTTCTAGGTATCTTCTCTTCAGCCATTCTGTCACTGACATCAAGTCTGCAAGACCCTTCCCTCGTAGGTCATTTTACCTGTCTCTAAATATTGTGAGCAATGGAGCAGAGTTAGGAACTGGGGCTTTGCAGCAGACCTAAGACCCATGTTGCCTGTTACCTGCTCTGTGGCCTTCGACAAACTTTTTAAACTTCCTAAACTTTGACTTCTTCATCTACTTAATAAAATCTTCCTCATAGTGTTTTTCTGAGGATAATTTTTTAAAAGTAAAATACAGTATTTAAGAGTCTGGATTGACGGGGTCTGGGGGAGAGAGGAAAGTGGGTGATGGGCATTGAGGAGGGCACCTGTTGGGATGAGCACGGGGTGTTGCACGGAAACCAATTTGACAATAAATTATACTTAACAATAAAAAAAGAATTGCTGGGGCGCCTGGGTGGCACAGTCGGTTGGGCGTCCGACTTCAGCCAGGTCACGATCTCGAGGTCCATGAGTTCGAGCCCCGCGTCAGGCTCTGGGCTGATGGCTCAGAGCCTGGAGCCTGTTTCCGATTCTGTGTCTCCCTCTCTCTCTGCCCCTCCCCCGTTCATGCTCTGTCTGTCTCTGTCCCAAAAATAAATAAACGTTGAAAAAAAAATTTTAAAAAAAAAAGAAAAAAAAAAGAATTGCTAAAGGATGTATAACATAAAAAAATTAAATAAATAAAAAATAAAAAGAAAAAATAAAAAAATAAAAGTAAAATACATAGTATGTCTCATGGCACATACTTAGTTCTTACACAATACCTGGGAGCTATTATTATTTTCACAAGTTTGTTAAAATTAAATAAATATAGCTGAAGAGGATAGTTTATTCAATATAACTTCAAAGAATTTTTTAGTTAAAAGCACATGGGCTTCCTAAAAGCCATTTTCCTTCACCCTCCTTTTACAAGGGGCAACACCTGCAGCTCAAAAGAGAAGGCAATCGAATGTTCCAGTTGACCTGAGGCTTTGTTTCCTTCTCTTTATTTTTTTTTAAATTTTTTAAAATTTGTTTTTTTTAATGTTTATTTATTTTTGAGAGAGAGAAAGTAAGAGTACAAGCTGGGGAGGGGCAGAGAGAGAGGGAGACACAGAATCTGAAACAGGCTCCAGGCTCTGAACTGTCAGTACAGGGCCCAACACAAGGCTTGATCTCACAGGCCATGAGATCATCACCTGAGCCAAAGCCGATGCTTAACCAACTGAGCCACCCAGGTGCCCCTGTTTCTTTCTCTTCAGAAGTGAGGCTTGACTCTGACAATGGCATAGGTTCAATGTAGTTTGAGAAACTTCTGTATATTATGGAATATGTCATTTAACAAAAGCTAAAATGTGTTATTTATGAATGTGTTTCAAGGATCCCACCTAAATAGCCTCTTTGCCAGATGCTGACTAGAGTTTTAGGGTTCTGTCCAAGTCGGTGTTTTCTTGATCATTTCCATGACACAAATGGCTAGGATCTCACCAACTCCTGAGACAGTAAATCCCATTTCTGGGAAGCATCAGCTGGGAGAATATTCTCTCTTACAGTAGAAAGTCTCGTTAGCCTAAGCTCTGGAAGTTTCCTTCCACCAGTGCAGAGACAAACTTCTCTCTGAATTGGTAGGCAGTTTTCTCCAACCACCTTTTTATTAGGGCATATCCTTCCAAGTTTCTGCTTTCTGCATGGGTTTCTGTTCCAACTCTCCACTCCTCCCTGGACTCCATAATCTTAAATTCCATCCTTCTGTCAGTGTTAAAGCCATTGATCATTAGGGACAATTTCTGGGTCTGATAAAGTCTTCTTCCTCCTACTATCTTAATCCCATCTGAGTTTGCATTCTTTTTCATTTCTGTCCCATGGAGATTTTTCTTTCCACCTGTTGGTTTTTTTTTTGCTATCTTCTGGTGTCACCCAATAGGTCTTAATCCTTTTCCAGACCATAGTCCTTCATATATTTGCAGATAGTTATGTAACTCTACATCCTTTCCATGGATTTAACATTCACAATTACTCAGTATATACAGACTGTGGTCCGTGTTCTTTAAATGCTTTTTACTTTCTCAATTTACCGTAAACTTGCAGATCCAGAGTAATGGCTTAGGTGTGTTTCAACCAATGTAAGTAAATAGACTGCACTATCCCCTCTTTTGCTCTAAATGCTATTCTTCTGCTAATTAGCAATCTATGATTGTACTGGTCCACTTGGACAATTCTGGAATCTGTTGACTCAGATTAAGATTGGTCAAAGAAAGCTCTTTTATGTGCTGCTGTAATGCTGGGTAGAATTGAAGTTTAATTCTGTTGACTGATTTTGGTCAATTAAAAGAGATTGAAAGTATATGTTAATTGCATTGGTTTTTGGAAGACTTGGTGATTTCTATTATCTATCTGAAGTATTTTGGTTGGGCTAAGGAAAAATGAAAATATTCACAAGTGAAATCTGTGAAATTAATTCAGACCCATAATTTACCAAGTATAAAAAGGCAACACTTCACTAAAATGTATTCAACATGTGGCTGATTTGGCCTTTTCACTTTTACTGGCTCAATTTATAGATTTTTTTAAATAAACATCAGTGTTTTATACTTTCTATTTTGATACTTTTTAATTTTTTCTTTTTTTAAAAATATTTAATGTTTATTTATTTTTGAGAGACAGTGACAGAGCATGAGCAGGGGAGGGGCAGAGAGAGAGAGGGAGACACAGAATTTGAAGCAGGCCCCAGGCTCCAAGCTGTCAGCACAGAGTCCAACGCGGGGCGCGGGGCTCGAAACCACGAACTGTGAGATCATGACCTGAGCCGAAGTCGGACACTCAACTGACTGAGCCACCCAGGTGCCCCAATTTTTTTCTTTGACATTGGCCTTGTGACTGTATATTTCATTTAACATATAAAATATTCAATCTATTTTTTTCCTGCCATCATAACCCCCCCCCCCCAATGAAATTTTAACTCTACAAAACACTTGGAGATAAATTTGGTTTAATTCAGCATGTGGTTTCCATTTTTAAAAGAATAGGTGGTGCATTTACTGCCATCTGGTGGAACATTTTAGAGGAAAGAGAAATAGCAACTAGAATAGTTAAAACATAAAAATATGTAACCAGGTAAAATTGCTCCATTGAAGCAGTATACTTGTTAACTGGAGCTATGTAAAATTAATTCAGACCCACATTAAACCTAAATTAATTGAAACCAAAGAAAGAGTGGTATTCAATTTTATCTCTTCTTCTGGTTGTTAATTTACTATCCCAACTGTGTGACAATACTTCTGATTGTAATTCCCAATTGGTTGCTTAAACATGGAGGTGAAAGTCAGAAAAAAGGAAACTAAATGATTTCTATCTTAAATGTTCTTAATTTTTGACTCTGTGTATCAATGTTTGATCTCCTTGGTATATTAGCTTCATTTGGGCTTTTTTTTTTTCCCTTAAACTCTCATCTGAGTTTTGCAGGTTGTCTGTTTAACATCCTAACAAATCAAAATCAGGTAAATTTTATATTGGTGTTTCCTCACACTATTTTCCCTTTCTTCTCAAGGCTTCTTTATTATTCGTCTCCTTCGTTCATGAATAAATAGTGAAAGATCTAGTTCCATCTTCTTGCTAAACATCTCAGGCAAGCAAATGTACTTTTCATTCTCAGATTACATGTCTGTATAATGACACAGATTGACCTGTTTATACTAAATGGTTGTTTATAATTCTGAGACTCTATGAAGTCATGAATGAATTATTTAAATTGGTTTGACCAGTTAAATCCAATAGAAGTGTTAGCATTTTACTCAGAGCACTAAAAGCTGGTAGAATTGCCCAGACTTCAACACCAACCTGAAAAAATAGCATTCCCTGAAATCATACCACATGGGCGACTGCCTGGTTTATTATTTAAAATTTATATTACATTTGTTGTTTCTTTTATTTATCAACATAATGAGTCTGTTTTAGGTTTGGAGACATAGTTATAAAAAGCAAACATTAGGGGAAGATAGACAAACAACAAATGCTTATAATAAACCTCAGTGGTTCATCAACTTTAATATCCAGAAAATCAGCTTTCACATCAATTTGATGAAACTGAAGCTTCCTTACTCTCCAAGATTCTAGTTGAGTAGGTTTGGGATAAAACCACAAACCTGTATAGTTCAAAAGCAGTTCAGGTGGTCCTGATACAAGTGATAGAACACAGCAGAAGAAAAGTTGATGTGAGGGATGGATATTATAGAAATGGTAAACACAAATGATAATGGATGGAAGGGGTTTTTAATTTAGAAAGATTTAGGGAGGCTTTTTAGGAGTAAAGAAAGAAAAGACTGAATCCAGGAAGAGGTCTTAGATTCCAAGCAAAGGAATGAGAATTCCAGGTGGGAAAACTTGGCACTTTGATGCATGGCAAGTAGGTCAGTATTTCTGAAAAGTACAATTTGGGGATGGAATTGACCACCTATTCAGATATAAAGCAGGTGGCAGGAGTGCCTGGGTGGCTCAGTCGGTTAAACGTCTGACTTCGGCTCAGGTCATGATCTGGCGGTTCCTGAATTCGAGCCCTGTGTTGGGCTCTGTGCTGACAGCTCAGAGGCTGGAGCCTGCTTCAGATTCTGTGTCTCCCTCTCTCTCTGCCCCTCCCCCACTCACCCCTGTGTGTGTCTCTCTCTCAAAAAATAAATAAGTGTTAAAAAGATTTTAAGAAAGCAGGTGGTAAATTTCAGAGAATTAGTCTAATTTGGACAATGTTTTCTGATCACAATGAGAGTCACTCATTAAATTTTTTTCTAATGTTTATTCATTTTAGAGGGGCAGAGAGACAGAACACAGGTGGGGGAGGGGCAGATAGAGAGGGAGGCACAGAATCAGAAGCTGTCAGCACAGAGCCCCATGCAGGGGCTCAAACCCACATACCCTGGGGTCACAACCTGGGTCGAAGTTAGACACTTAACTGACTGAACCACCCAGGTGACCCAGAGATTCACTTAGAAACCAGTAAGTTATTTTACAACTGCTTATGTCTGGAAATTTAAAACCCAGATGTTTATTTTATTTTTTAAAAAATTTTAATGTTTATTTTTGAGAGAGGTAGACAGACTGTGGGCAGGGGAGGGGCAGAGAGAGAGGGAGACACAGAATCTGAAGCAGGCTCCAGGCTCTGAGTTGTCAGCACAGAGCCCGATGTGGGGCTTGAACTCACGGACCATGAGATCATGACCTGAGCTGAAGTCAGACGCTTAACCAACTGAGCCACCTAGACACCCCAAAGATCCAGATGTTTAAGTAGTTCATAGGTGAAAGAAGAAATCATAAGAAACATAAAAACTGACAAAACCAAACTTTCATGAAAATGCCACACATTGAAACTGGTGGGAAATAGTTAAAATCGCATTGAGAGGAAAATTTAGAGCCTTCAGATATGCATTAAAAAAGCAGCAAGCTTAAAAACTAAAGTGGAAGGAAGGAAGTAATTGAAATATAAACTACTGAAAGTAGACGCCAAATGCAGCAGAATAAGAATACTGTATCAATTAATAATGTTTTTAGCAATTAAAAAAAACTTGCATGTACATGTGTGTATATTTTTGACTTATGAATTATTTAAACATGTAAATTACTGATTATTTGGCCTTTGAATTAACCTATGAATTGTTCAAACATGTAGGTTTTAAACTTCCAGACATATGAAATTTAAAAATAAGGTTTGTAGTTGTTATGGGTTTCTACATCCAGGCCAAAGTTGGTGCCCCATGGTAATCTATCATAATATGATTCCAGCTGTATCTAAGAAAATATATATATATATATATATATATATATATATATATATACATACATACATATAGATATGTATATATATGTATGTATATACATATATTAATATGTATGTATCACATGTTAATACACATATTATATATACACACACACACACACACACATTTTCATGGAATCAGTTACCAGACAAAAGAGCACATCATTAAGCCATAGATGTTCGTGTGATGCATGAAATGACTCCTTAGAGTGTTTTCACTTAGAGATCAGAAAAAGATGTATTGTTATCAGAGTTATTATGATGAAGATGCAATCCTATAGATATGTATCATGTAAATATCTGTCTTCTTTGTATGTCAATAGATAAAGAAAAAACTTATCTCCTAAGTAGTTGATATTCACAAATAAATGAATGAAAGTATTATTTTTTGCGTAAATATTCAACCTCAGTTGATCAGTACAATACCATTTTTTATTTCTTTTCAAAATAAATGTTTTCAGTTTATTTATTTTGAGAGAGAGCAGCATGAGCAAGGAAGGGGCAAAGAGAGAGGGAGAGAGAATCCCAAGCAGACTCCTCACTGTCAGCACAGAGCCCGATGCAGGGCTCCATGTCATGAACCCTAAGATGATGACCTGGGTCGAAATCAAGAATCGGACCTCTCACTCTAAAAAATGGCGCCCTACCATTTTTTATTTCTAATAGCAATTATAAATTTTTTTTTAAGGTTTATTCATTTCTCAGAGACAGAGACAGAGTGTGAGCAGAGAGAGGGAGACACAGAATCTGAAACAGGCTGCAGGCTCTGAACTGTCAGCACAGAGCCCGATGCGGGGCTTGAACTCATGGACCGCGAGATCATGACCTGAGCCGAAGCTGGATGCTCAACTGACTGAGCCACCCAGGTGCCCCTCTAATAGCAATTATAAAAACAGACAAGTTCTGATAATATGATTGAGATAGGAAGAGGTTGCCCAACCAAAAATATTTTTTGAATACCTAGTGTAATGCTATTGCAGTAGCCCTATCTTTCTTAAAAGTTTGCCTCTAACACAGTGACACATGAAGAGAAACATCCGCAGCAATTTAGGATTCATAAACATGTTGTACTAGGTTGGAATTATAATGAAAAAAATGTTGATAATCCTGGATACTTCATCTGCCCCTCCCTTTTGACTGCTTGCTTTAGGAAACTTGCCGGCACTGCAGGTGTTGGGAACTTTGGAGGATCTTTGGCAAGGCAGGAAGCCTTAAAATGTTGGCTTACGAACTTGGAGAAGGTGACAATGCAGAAAAGAATTAATATAGTAAGTCTGATACTGCTATTCTTAGGTCTGCTTGCAAGGTCAAACTTTGGTATTTGGTAACTTGACTGGTAAATAGTTCTCTATACTGATATAAAATTTTCCCTACTGTGAAAACAGTGCCTCACTGAAACTATTTGTGCAAGCAATGATTTATGTTGAATGCCTGCTTTCCTTCAGGAATTTGGAATTTTGGTACACGGTAGACAGAGAGTACCTATGTTACGAGACTCCAATGAAAACTTGGAGCACTGAGTCTCTTCTAACAAGCTTCCCTGGTAGACAACATGTTGTCAGTTTCAAAGAGGGGGCGGGGGGGTGGGGAGGGGGTGACTAAGAGTATCGTGTGTGATTCCAGCGATGGAAGCTTACACCTAGTTTCATCTGGACTTTGCCTGTCTGTCTCTTCCCTGTGCTGATTTTTTAATGTATCCTTTCACTATAATAAGTGACAGCCACAAGTAGGACTATTGGTCCTCCTAGCAAATCATCAAATCTGAGGGTGGTCTTGAAGACCACCCCTGCACAGTGACACACAGGAATAAATGTTCCGGAACGATTGAACTGCCATGTAAGAGTCCCTATTCATGATGCTTGAAAGTGGAATAGTACAAAGGCAAAAGAGGCATATAATAGACCAACCTGAGTTTTATCTGTATTAATAAACATCCTTTAAAAGTGTAAAAGTGTCTTCTAAAATTGCCAAGGGGTTCATCAGTTACATACCACACGAGCATTAATACTAACACTTAATACCATTGTAACACTTATACTAGGTATGTTCCTAAATTCTTTACATGGGTTATGTTATTCAATTCTAACATTGCCTTATAACAGTACCTATAATTATTTCTACTTTACAAATGGAGACTGAGGCTCAAAGTGATTAAGTAACTTGCCCTGGCCACACCTCTGTGAGGAGCAGTCAGGATTTGGACATAGGGAGTCTGACTCCAAAGCCCACCCTCTTCACCAACAATCTTTATTGCATCTTGAATTTGGACCAGATTTGTTTTTTTCCAATTACCACAGAAAAGGAGAGATGGGTAATTTTGGAATAAGGAACACTTGATTCCTGGCATGTCAAGGTTGTAACTCCACTATATTCTATCACACTGTATTGCCAGATATATGTATATTTTAAAAAATCGTACACTGCACTGAAGACATAAAGGAAGGGTATTGGAGCTCTGTTGGCCCAAAGTCCTCAAAGAAGGACTTGGAAATGTCAGAGAAATGGAAAAATAAATTAGGAAAGTGACAAAGGTAAACTTTAACCTATATTTTTTCAAATGTGCCTAGAACCCAGTGGTCTCACTGAAGAAAAAAAAAAAAAAGCTGAGTCTGACAACCCAAGGAAGCCAGACTGTGAGGCAGGTCTGCAAAAGGGTCCTCTTTTTAGTAGAGGTTTGGTAGAATTCTGATCTTGGTTTGCATGTAAGAGACTACAGGAGTCAAGGGAGAAAAAAGTCATAGAAAAGAGCAGGCAGAACAATCCCTAGAGCTCACATAGGATGAGGGACAGATAGGGTGAGGGAGAGTTGCTGTTTCCAACAGCCAGAGTTGAAAAATGTCTTCAAACACACAGCACTGAGTAGATTTCTTAAGGAGTTATTGTCTCATGGGCACCTGGGTGGCTCAGTCTGCTCAGCATCTGACATCAGCTCAAGTCATGATCTCATGGTTCGTGGGTTCGAGCCCCACGTCGGGCTCTGTGCTGATGGCTCAGAGCCTGAAGCCTGCTTCAGATTCTGTCTCCCTCTCTCTCTGTTCCTCCCCTGCTTGCAGTCTGTCTCTCTCTCTCAAAAATAAATAAAAATATTTTAAAAATTAAAAAAAATAAAAAAAATTTAAAAATTTAAAAAGGAGTTATTGTCCCAGTAGTGGTCCAGATTAGCCCCCAATTTACCCCAAGCAGAATAAAAATGAAGAAAATGCCATAGGATACAGCATAACAAAATTGCTTAAGTCAGTGCTAAAGAGAAAATGTTAAAATAAGCCAGGCAAGAAAAAACAAACAAACAAACAAACAAACAAACAAACAATGTGAAGTATAGAGGAATGCCAGCAGACTTGTCATCAGAATCCACTCAAGCCAGAAGAAAATAATGCAACATCTTTAAAGTACTGAAAGGGAAAAGGAAATCAGTGTAGGATTCTATATCCAGCCAACATATATTTTTAAAATAAAATAAAAATAAAGACTTTTTCAGACATGAAAAGGCTAAGAGAATCTATTGCTACAGACCCTCACGGCAAAAAGTGTTAAAGTAAATCTTTCAGGAGGAAGGAAAATATTACTAGAAGTTCGATCTACACAAAGGAATGAAAAGCAGTTGAAGAAGTAAACATATATTTTGAAGAAATTTAAAAGATAATAGACTTTCAGAAGCAAAAATAACTATATTTTGGAGTACACAACATATGTAAAAGTAAACTCATGACAAAATAGCACAAAAGCCAGAAGCAGAAAAATGGAACTACACTGTTGTTAAGTTCTTATACTATATATGAACTTGTATAATATTATTTGAATGTAGATATTATAGAATTACCATGAAAAAGCCAAAAGAGTTTTAGTTAATAAGCCAACAATGCAGATAGGAAAAAACACTCAATTAATACCAAAATGGCAGGAAAATAGTAAAAGAGAAACAAAGATTAGGAAGAATAAATAGAAAATAGCCAGAGGGTAATTTTAAGCTCTAGTCTATCAATTGCATTAAAAGTTAATGGTATAATTAAAAGGCAGAGATTGTCAAGTTGATACAAAAGCAAGACCCAATTATATGCTACCTAAAAAAGTCCAGTTTAACTATATTGAAACAGGTAATTTAATGGTAAAAAGATGGAAAATTATATCCCATAAATTACTGATCAAAAGAAAGCTAGAGTGTTTATGTTACTATCAAACAAAGTAGACCTTGAAACAAGGAACATTACCAGGGATAAAGAAGTTCATTTCATACTAATAAAGATATTAAGTTATCAAGACCTATCAAGCTTAAATGTATATACACTTAGTATCAAGCTTCAAAGTGTAGGAAACAAAAATGAATAGAATAGACAATAAAGACAAATCCATGATTATATTTGGGTCTACTAACCCCTTACATTCAATAATTAATAGAAGTAAAAGAAAGAAAAATCAGTAAGACTACACTAGTCCTGAATGACACTATCAACCTTTAATCAAATTGACATTTAGAGAATACTTCACCCAGAACAACAGAATGCACGTTCTTTTCAAGTGCACATGAAACACTTTCCAAGTTAGACTATTTTCTAGAACATAAAACAAGTCCCAAGAAATTTAAAATATTTGGAACCTTAAAAAGTATGTTCTTTGACTACAATATAATTAAATTTAAAAAAATCAACCTCAGAAACACACCTGGAAACTCCCCAGATATTTGCAAATTAAAAATTACTTTCCTAAATAAAACATGGGTAAAAGAAAAAGTTTGCACGGAAGAAATGGGAGATACTTTGAACTACGTGAAAATTAAAATGCCACATAATGAAACTTATGAGATGCAGTTAAAATAGTGGTTAAATGAAAATTCATAGTAATAAATGTTTATATTTGTAAGATTTCAAAATCATTGACATAAATTTATACCCAGAAACCTATAAAAAAGAGAAAATTAATTTCAAAGTAAACAAAAAGGAGGAAATAATAAATATGAGAAGTATTCAATGAAAAAAAGTATAAAAACAACATAGAATATCAGTGAATCAGGGGCGCCTGGGTGGCTCAGTCGGTTGAGCGTCCTGACGGTGGCTCTGGTCATAATCTCAAGGTTCGTGAGTTCCCGCCCCGCATCAGACTCTGGGCTCTGTGCTGACTGCTCCGAGCCTGGAGCCTGCTTCAGATTCTGTCTCTCTCTATCTGCCCCTCCCCCAATGGTGCTCTGTCTCTCTGTCTCTCTCAAAAATAAATATATATATTTTAAAAAAAGAATATTAGTGAATCAAAATTCTAGTTGTTTGAAAGATCAGTAAAATTGAAAAATCTACAGTTAGACTGTTAAGGTAAAAAGGGAAGATATAATTATTAATAACAGGACTCAGGCAAAAGATATCACTACAGATGATGCAAACATTAAAAGGATAACAAAGGAATAAAATGAGCAAGTTTATGGCAATAAATTTTCAACTTATTTGAAATAGACAAATTTCCTGGAAGGTACAAATCACAAAAGTTACTAGTGAATCTTAACAAACATATAAAGGAGAAATAATATCAATTCTATACTATATTATACCTATGCTATACTACATGATACCATCTCTTCTTGAAAATGGAAGACTTTTCCCAAATCACTCTATGAAGCTATCATTACCCTAATACCAAAGCCAAAGATAACACAATGAAAAGGGAACTACTTATCATTATTTCTCATAAACATAGATGCAAAAAAATTCTTTACAAATGCTTAGCGAGCCGAATTCAGCAATATATGTATATAAAGAGGATTAATCACCACCAAATGGGATTTAGCCCAGTAATACAAGATTAGTTCAACATTTGAAAATCAATTGTTGTAATTCACGATGTTAACAGCTTAAAAAATGGAAACCATATGACTATCTCAATAGATGCAGAAAAATCATTTGACAAAATTCAACACCCATTCAGAGAAAAGTCTCTCAGCAAATCTAGGAAGAGACTGAGTCTTCTTCAACTTGACAAAAGACAACTAACAAAAACCTAAAGGTAACATCATACTTCATGGTGAAAATTTGAATGTTTCTCCCCATAAGTCAGGGAATGAGGTCAAAATGTCCACTCTCAAAATTTCTATTCAACATTGTATTATATTTCCTAGCCAATGTGATTAAAGAAGCAAAGGAAAAACACATACAGACTCTAAAGAAAGAATTAATGTTTTTATTTATAGCAACATGGCAAGTTATAAAGAAAATTTTATTTATTTATTTATTTATTATTTATTTATTTTTTTACAAAGAAAATTTTATATCTACAAAATATTAGAGAAAAAGAGAGCTACAGAAAAGAGAGCTAAGTGAGTTTAACCAATTTGCAGGATACACAATCAACATACTAGAATCAATGTATTTCTATTTCACACAAAAAAATGGACATTGATATTTTCAAACAATGACATATAGGAGTGCCTGGGTGGTTCAGTCAGTTGAGTGTCTGACTTGATTTCAGCTCAGGTCATGATCCCAGGGTTGTGGTATTGAGCCCCACGTTGGTCTCCATGCTGAGTGTGGAGACTGCTTGGGATTCTCTCTCTCTCTCTCTCTCTCTCTCTCTCTCTCTCTCTCTCTGCCCCTGTCCCCCACTTGTTATCCCTCTCTATAAAATAAAAAAAATAATAATTAAATAAAAATAAAATAAATAAAAATATAAAGACAATGCCATGTAAAATACTTAGGAATAAATTTGACAAAGTATGTAGGAGAATGCTCTGTATCCTAAAGCTACAAAATAGTTTTGAAAGAAATTAATGGAGTAAATGGAGAGTTATATTAGCTTCCCACATCAGAAGACTAAAGTATACTAAGTTGTCAATTTCCCCACATTGATCTATATATATTCAGCACATCTCAATCAAAATCCCAACCGACTTTTTAGGTAAGAAATGACAAGCAATTTCTAAACTTTACATGGAAAAGCACATGACAGTGAATAGCTAAAACAATCCAAAAAAAGAAACACAAAGTCAGAGGACTTATACTACCCGATTTCCAGATTTAACCCTAGAGCTTTAGTAATCTAGACAGTATGGTGTTTGGATAAAAACAGACATATACATCAATGGAACAGAATGAGGAGTCTGTATAGATCTAATTGATTTCCAAAAAAAGTGCCAATTCATTTTCAACAAATTTGGCAAGGTAATTCAAAGGGGGAAAAGATCTTTACAATAAATGATGTGGAAACAACCAGAAAACTATATATATATATATATATATATATATATATATAGTTCAGACATATATATATATATACACACACACATACACTATATATATACATATACAGTATATATATACAGTATATATATATACAGTATATATATACAGTAAAACCTTGAATTGTGAGTAACTTGTTCTGTGAATGTTCTGCAAGATGAATAAACATTTCTAATAAATTTTAATTTGACAAATGAGTGAGGTCTTGCAATATGAATAGCGTGTGATGCTGAATGTCACATGATTATAACTGAGCCAATGGTTCTCTCTTCTCTCTCTCTCTCTCTCTCTCTCTCTCTCTCTGAGGGATTATGGGTGATTGTTTCCCATGCTTGGCTACTCAGTCTCAGACTGTGGTGTTTGGCAGAAATCAGTGATTTTTGAGAACATTGGAAGGTGCCCATAACTGGCACTAGTGTATTTTTGTCACTTCAGAGTACCTATGGACAGTCCTTTGCTTCCCATTCAAGAGTAAGCTTAGCTTAGGAATGCTTTGCTTCATTCTAGGTCAGGCTGCCTGCAGATATAGACCTTTTCTTCTGCTGCCTTATTGCCAGTTACATTAAATAGAGTATATGACAAGAGTTTATTAATACTGTACTGTAGTCAACATCCGCGCAAGCATATACAATGGCCCATGCAGAAAAAGAGTCCATTGCAGAAAAAGAGTCCATTGAGCCAATAGACAGCAGTGATTCTGTTAGTGAAAGTGAAAGTTGTCCTACACAATAACCCTGCTCTCTCTTGTCTCCTGCACACCAGTCACAAAGGTTTGCAAAGGTAAGTACAGGTAATTTGTTTATTTTTCTTTATATTTTTTATTTCCTTTATTATTTTGTATTATATTACAGTTTTGTAGTCATTTTTATATGAATATCTTTGGGTTGTGGAATGAAGCATCTGAGTTTCCATTATTTCTTATGGGGAAATTCACTTTGATATACAAGTGCTTTGGATTACAAACCTGTTTCCAGAACAAATTATGCTCACAAGACAAGGTTTTACTGTATGTGTATGTATATATATTATGTAATATATATAAGGAAAGTGAGAGAAAGAGAGATTAAGCCTTGGCTCTTGGTTCTTAACTCACACCATCTACAAAATTTAACACAAAATTGATCATAGACCTAAGTTAGAACTCAACCTACAATACATCTAGAAGAAAACATAGGGAAAAATGTTTTTCCCTTAGTGACCTTAGATTGGGCAAAGATTTTTTTTAATAGGACCTAAAACCAAAAAGCAAGAATAAAAACTTAATAAATTGGATTTTACCAAATTTAAAAATTTGACTCTTTGGGAAACTGTTACAATAATGGAAAGGAAAACCAGAGTCTGGGAGAAAATATGTACAAGACACACATTCCCTAAATGCCTTTTATTCAGAATATAGAAAGAATTCTCACTGCTCAGTAAGAAGACAAGTAAAACAACTCTGTAAAAAAAAATAACAAAAGATTTGAAAAAAATTTCAAAACCAAAGATACATAAATGAAAAGATTTTCAACCTCATTATTAGGCAATTTTGAACTATATAATAAGATAGCACTAGTATTGCTAAAATTAAGAATTGATAGTAAATGGGTGAATAAAACTGACAAAAGTCATCGAACTGAAAATTTGAGATTGATGCATTTTATCACACAAATTATACATTTTTTTTTCAAAATATCTACTTTAAAAGGTTCCATGAGGGGCGCCTGGGTGGCGCAGTCGGTTAAGCGTCCGACTTCAGCCAGGTCACGATCTCGCGGTCCGTGAGTTCGAGCCCCGCATCGGGCTCTGGGCTGATGGCTCGGAGCCTGGAGCCTGTGTCCGATTCTGTGTCTCCCTCTCTCTCTGCCCCTCCCCTGTTCATGCTCTGTCTCTCTCTGTCCCAAAAATAAATAAACGTTGAAAAAAATTTTTTTCAATAAAAGGTTCCATGATTACTAAGATGTTAAGTTGGAAAAGCTGCTTGGGTCATTCATCTCTGAAGTGAAAACTTTCATGCTTACCATTTCAGTGTCTTCCAGTGTTTCTAAGCACTGTTAATATCATGTTAATAATAATAGTGGAGTAGAAGTAGTGGTGGGCAAAATAGTGAAGAGAGAGTGCTTTCGGTACATGTAAAATATGTCCTCCCAGTTTCCTTGCTGATTTAATCTGTCTTGTTGCTGAATCTGATATGGGTTAAGCAGTTTTATAATAATTTGTGTTATTGACACTTTCAAGATGAGAAGGATCAATGACAACGATCAAGAGACATCTTGAATGGTGAAGAATGATCAATCTTTATGCTGCTGATAAAATGTCTGTTCTATTACAAAATGACTCCACAAAGAAGAAACGATGTTAATTTTCAAACTTACTCGTCAAAGCACAAATAGGGAGAAATTTATTTTAAGTCAATTTATTGTGACTTATCCAATTAGAGCTCTTTAAATTGTTTTTTGTTTTTGTTTGTCTCCTAAATAGGAAGCAATGAAATAGGAAGTCCAAGACTGGTGAATTAATTCCATGATGCCATTAGAGACCCTGGCTTTTTCTTTTTGCTCAGCCTGCAATTCGATTCTTCATGAATGTCTTTTTAGGGTAAAAAAAAAAAAAAGTGGCTGCGACATCTCTTGCATCACATCAGTGTTCCATGAAGGAAGAATGTTTTTTGTTTCTGCTTATTTTTTTTCACGCAGTAAAAATATTAAGAGCAAGGAGTCAGTGGAATTTGTTCACCTGCTTTTATTTTATTTATTTATTTATCTATCTATCTATTTATTTATTTATTTATCAATATATGAAATTTATTGTCAAATTAGTTTCCATAAAACACCCAGTGCTCATCCCAAAAGATGCCCTCTTCAATGCCCATCACCTACCCACCCCTCCCTCCCACCCCCCATCAACCCTCAGTTTGTTCTCAGTTTTTAAGAGTCTCTTATGCTTTGGCTTTCTCCCAATCTAACCTCTTTTTTTTTCCCTTCCCCTCCCCCATGGGTTTCTGTTAAGTTTCTCAGGATCCACATAAAAGTGAAAACATATGGTATCTGTCTTTCTCTGTATGGCTTATTTCACTTAGCATAACACTCTTCAGTTCCATCCACGTTGCTACAAAGGACCATACTTCATTCTTTCTCATTACCACATAGTACTCCATTGTGTATATAAACCACAATTTCTTTATCCATTCATCAGTTGATGGACACTTAGGCTTTTTCCACAATTTAGCTATTGTTGAGAGTGCTGCTATAAACATTGGGGTACAAGTGCCCCTATGCGTCAGTACTCCTGTATCCCTTGGGTAAATTCCTAGCAGTGCTATTGCTGGGTCATAGGGTAGGCCTATTTTTAATTTTCTGAGGAACCTCCACACTGTTTTCCAGAGTGGCTGCACCAGTCTGCATTCCTACCAACAGTGCAAGAGGTTCCCGTTTCTCCACATCCTCTCCAGCATTTATAGTTTCCTGATTTGTTCATTTTGGCCACTTTGACTGGCATGAGGTGATATCTGAGTGTGGTTTTGATTTGTATTTTCCTGATGAGCAGCGATGTTGAGCATCTTTTCATGTGCCTATTGCCCATCTGGATGTCTTCTTTCTAGAAGTGTCTATTCATGTTTTCTGCCCATTTCTTCACTGGATTATTTGTGTTCAACCTGCTTTTAAAGAGCTTTCTGAGAAGCCACACATAGTAACTTTGCTCACATTTCATAAGCTAGAAGAATGTCACTGGCCGTGCCTGCCTGCAAGGAAGACTGGGAATTTCTTTCTTCTTTTCTTCCTTTCTTTCTTCTTTTCCTTTCCTCTCTTTTCGTCTCCTTTCCTCTCCTTTCCTTTCCTTTCCTCTTTCTTGATCAGGAGACAATATCACAGCAATAAACGGGTTCTGATGGTAAGAAGTAAAGGGAAATGGATACCTAATGGTAACAAAGTATCAGCTACAGGCTCTCTTCCCTGCAATCAATGGAAGGCTTTCCTTGACTGGCTGTCAACTACTGAAGACATTGTATCTGTATACAAAACTTTAACCGAATTAGGTTTTGAATCTTTATAGACCTAGAGAATAATTCAACCATATCTACAGTAACTTCTGGTTTTCTTTGGTGTAAACTTTGAAAAAAAAAGTGAAAGAATTGGTCTCCTGAGGTGTGGAATGGCTGAGGTCTCTCTCCATCAAAAATAAAGATTGTAGGGGCGCCTGGGTGGCGCAGTCGGTTAAGCGTCCGACTTCAGCCAGGTCACGATCTCGCGGTCCGGGAGTTCGAGCCCCGCGTCGGGCTCTGGGCTGATGGCTCAGAGCCTGGAGCCTGTTTCCGATTCTGTGTCTCCCTCTCTCTCTGCCCCTCCCCTGTTCATGCTCTGTCTCTCTCTGTCCCAAAAATAAATAAACGTTGAAAAAAAAATTAAAAAAAAAATAAAATAAAGATTGTATTTCTTCAAGTTCTCCTAATCTTGACTTGTAAAACATTAAAGAAAAGGATTTCCTTTTTTCAAAGAAACACATGGGTTAGGTTGCCCTACTTATGGCTTTTAAATATATGTCTGAATTGTGCCTACTCAAAATGCCAATTCATCAAAAAACTGCACGAAACACCAATTATGCAATATTACTTTTTTTTTTAAACAAGTATATGGGTACTTGATAAATAGCATCCTGGGATGCTCATCAATGAGGAATTTTAATCTAACATGATTTCTTAGTTTGTCTCAAAAAAGAATTAATTTTTCAGTCAATGAATTGTGAAGTAATTCATTTACTTTAAAAAGAAGGAGAAACATTTTCAAAAGCAACTGTGATTTTTGAAAAAAAAGCATAGATACATTTTAGAAACAATGAGGAGCACAGAAGCGTTGCTGCAAATGAATGAAGCATGATGAAAGGGGGACCTAGAAAATCTGGATTTCGTTCTTTATTCTTCTACTCTGATTTTCTAAGACTTGCAGAAATTTACTTTGACTCTACATAATGTCAAAAACATCCAGATGCGAAATGAAAAAGGTTTTGATATCTTTTAGACATAGCTTTCATCTATTTGCACTTCAATTTTCTTGACACTCAGAAAAGCAATGCCTGTTTCTTACCCACTGTGAAGAGATTTTCTTTTAAAGTTTGAATTCTTTAGCCAAATTGATTTCATTGCATGAACAATACACAATTTTTACCATGAGGAAAAGGATTCTATTGCCATCATTTTGGACCCCTTCTTCTTCTGTTCAAAATCAAAACAAGTTCCCAAATGAAATAAGCTTGGAGCTGTTGTAATTAATAGAAGTTTGGCTTGGAATAGGTGAAAAGCAAAGCAAAGGGAAATAAAATTAATACCTATTGAGTATGCTGGGAGTCAGACAACCTGACCTAGTTCGGTCATTAACTGGGTTTGAGGTGTTGGACAAACTCACTCCCATGGATGGACCTCATGTTTCTGTTACAACATGGGGTTGTAATAAACCTGATACCTAAATTTTATTTATTTTTTTTAAAAAAACTTTTTTTTAACGTTTATTTATTTTTGAGACAGAGAGAGACAGAGCATGAACAGGGGAGGGGCAGAGAGAGAGGGAGACACAGAATCTGAAACAGGCTCCAGGCTCTGAGCTGTCAGCACAGAGCCCAACGCAGGGCTCGAACCCACAGACCGTGAGATCATGACCTGAGCCGAAGTCGGACGCTTAACCGACCAAGCCACCCAGGTGCCCCTGATACCGAAATTTTAAAATGTAGGATCAGTTTGGGGCATCTGGGTGGCTCAATCAGTTGAGTGTCCAACTTTGGCTCAGCTCATGATCTCGAGGTCTGTGAGTTCAAGCCCCGCCTTAGACTCTGTGCTGACAGCTCAAAGCCTAGAGCCTGCTTTGGATTCTGTCTCCCCCTCTCTCTTTGTCCCTCCCACACTCACGCTCTGTCTCTCAAAAATGAATAAATGTTAAAAAAAAATTTTTTTTAATGTAAGATTAGTTCATTTTCCAGTGGTACTGTTTTCTCAAAGAGAAATGTGGATATAATACTGAGCCAAAATAACTTCCTTTGTGGTTATATTTATAAAAATGATTCATATTCTTCAGGGAGAATTTGACTGGGTCTCTCAAAGCAAGGCATCACTTGGGTTTGCAGTCAGCCATAGCTGAGCTGTTCAGCTTGAGCTGTTGAGCTGAGCCTTGACTGACACATCTCACCTAAGTCCTGGAAAAACTAAATGAATTTATGAAGCTTATGTATGGACCAGGCTTGAATAATTGACTCACTAGAGTCAATAGTTTTGCCAGTTAACTAACCAGTAATTATATTTGGCATTTTCTTAGCACATGCTTTTTTTACTAGGCACTGAGATTTTTATATATTATCTCAAGTCTGCAGAACAAAAACTCAAAAGTGGTCGTTAGCAGTCCTATTAGAGGAAACCAATTCTCATAGAGGTTAAGTAATTGCCCATGTCCAACTAATTGTTAAATCCCAGAGATGAGATTCAAACTCTGCTAGACTTCAAACCCCATGCTCTTTCTTTCACGTACTTGAGCCTCAGTCAGTCCTCAGCTTGGAGGGGTATGAGGTTCCTTATAGGTCATTTCTCAGGTAACACTGCCTTTGGCAAAATTTAAAATCCTTGGCATTTCGAAAGTGATATGAAACTCGTCGAGTCCCTGGAAAGTGTAATAAAATACACAGGAGTAGAATGTTGTTTAAAAAAGCCACGGAGCTCCCTTAAATGAGAAGACTAGGCAAAGGATTACAGATGGGTTAACATTTGAGCTGGGCTTGTGAAGGAAAAGGAGGGTTGACAAATTGGGTAAGTAGAGGCAGATGGGACATTGGGAATTTTGCAAGAGACACTGAGATGCCCCTACCCACAGAAGCACGGAGGGAGTTGTAGTTAAGTTGGGCAATAATATTCAAGGGAAAGAAGGCAAAGCAAGACTTAACGTGTGCCAATTATACCCCAAGCCTTCTGACAGATTCTTCATAGTTAACATTTTGAGGCCCTTTCAGTAGGGAGGGAGGGTGTCAAGATAAAGAGTGTGTGTTTGAATTATTTGACAATGACAATCCATTGCAATCTTTTGAACAGAATGTAACCAGATTAGTGGCAGGTTTTAGAGAGATTACTCTTCCAGTCTTCTGCCAAATACATTAATCATATAGGGGAAAAGTTGAAAGGAGAACTGTTAGACCGTAAGTAGAACGCTAATCCGTGGACACAAATCCATTAGATATACAAATGCTTTCCTCAACTCCACCTCACAAGCAATGATTTGCATTTCTTTCTCATTTTTTAGGGCTATTCATTACTTTTGAATTTAAGACAATTATTTTAATGAATAACAGCTCATATTTTCTAAGTACTTATTTACGACTATTCTAAGTGCCTTATATCCACATTTTCAATGTATATGAAGGCAGATAGTTAGCCTTATTCGATAGAAATGGAAACTGAGATTTAGACAGATTAAGGCACATGCCCAAGACCACACAGCTGGTAAATTCTGGTGCTGGCATTTATACTTAGCTGTGAATCCAGAGATTTTGTTCTTAACCACTGTGCTACCAAAGAGCAGGCCAAGGAAAGAAATGTCTTGCCACTTTGAAAAAAAAACCTCATTTCCTTTTAGTGAAGTTGAAAAATTGACTTTTGAGGCCTAGATACTGAGAGAGCTAACAGAATGTTAAGAGCACTCCTGATATTAGATTGCTAGAGATAACTCTTTGGGTAGAGAGCCAATAAAACAGGCCCACCAAGAAGGAAGAAAGCTTCAAAGTTCTATTTAAAGGAGATCCAGTGAGAATCACTTTGAAAATAGGAAGTGGGGCCAAATGATTCAGTGAAGCACATCAAATACCCATCGTGCTTCCAAAATCGAGATCCGGCTGAAAGAACTGAGGAGAATTAGGGGGCAGTCTCTTTGTGAGCAGGTGGGTGGTGCCACAATGTGATAGGTTAAGGGGAGAATGTGTTAGAAGGACTGACTCATTCTGCTCCCTGCTGCAGCTATTCTGAGTTTAAAGATAAGGTTTAAGCATTGAACTCAATTTGCTGTTAAGGTGACTTGTTGAGAGCTGAAGATAATCACAACTGGATCTCAAGTCTCTGCTAAATAGGCTCTTAAGTGACATTATCCACAGTGTTGTGGACACTCATGGAGACCAAAATGTTTCCATTGTAGTTCCAATACCTGCGAAAGATCGGGTGTTGTTTCAGGTGGCTTTATGGAGTGTCATTCTAGCAAATTCACCATTGGTCCAATTGCTGGATCTGTGGCACTGAAGGCTAGTTTATCATAAGGAGAAATTGCACTGGAATTTATTCATGCTGTCCAATTGTACAGGGTGCTGATTTATAAACCAGAATTCAGTTATTCATTTTAAAACCTCAAATCCTTCATGGAATGATTCAAAATACAAATAATGGGAGGCTGGGTGAAAATATGGAGAGAACAGGTGGTCTAGATTCAGAAACAGACAAAGCTGTTTCTGAGAACCCAGTTTAGCTAGATGACCTTGAGCAGCATCTTAACAGCTCTGAGTTGCAGTTTCTTTTGGGAAATGGAGATGATGTTATGGAATAAGGCTAGTTTGACTCTAGAATACTCAGCTCAAAGACAAGGGACATGGTGGGGAGAATCGTAGCCTGCTAAAGCTGGCCCCAGCAATTACAGATGTATGTTCCAATACTCAGGGTCCCAAGAGAAGCAGCTGTCAGGTATGAGTTAAGGTAAGTGTGTTATCAGGAGTCTTAATTTGGCCGTTGGACTGTAGCAGTATGAGTAGATCCTTTCCATTTTAGAAAACCCTGGACTGCAGTATTCTTCACCCCAAAGTACAGAATTGTCAAGACATTAAATCAGGTCTTTGATCACATGGCACTGATTTCAGTGTCTGGTCCAAGTGATAGAAGAAGAATGGCAAAATAAGGCGGGTAACCAGGACAGTTCTAGATGGAATTCTGTGCAGTGAACCATCTATCATCATCATCATCACCACCATCATCATCATTGGAGGAGAGTCCCTGGTGCATCCAATCTAAGCCCTAACATTTGATCCAATTCCTTCTGTGTGATGAAAGCAAGGTTATCTTTCCCGCCAGTTGTACAGCTAACTTTGGTCAACTGTCAAAGATCAAATCAGGGAGGCAAGGCAGAGTTTCTTAGCATCAGCATAAAAGACATTGGATAGTAATGAGGCTCGAGGGGAGTTTTGGAAAGTGCCCCAACTTCATAAGGAGCATCTCTTCCTAGTGCCAGTAAGGTATCAGTTGGGACCACTTGTATGTTGGATCTAAATAGCATTGGTACTGCACCCTCTCCCAATTTCTCAACCTATAGAAGTCACACGCCAAGATTTCTCAGAATATTTTTGTATTTTCAAGGAGATATTTTTTTTTCTTTTTTCCTTCCATCCTTTTTCTTTCTTTCCTTCTTTTTCTTTTATTTTTCGATACCTCTGTTACATACCACAATGGCCAAGATATGAAATCCAGTCCATTCTTCAAGTTTAAAATACACCTACCCACCCCCCAACACACTCTCAAATAAAGTGATCATGACCCTGGTAGACTTCACTAGTGATTTTTGGAAATGAGCAAGAGGATAGGTTCACATAATAACATGAGAAAAAATAAGTATAATGGATAATTATCTCATCTGGAGATTTCATTACTCTTCCTCCTCCTTTCTCATTCCTCTTTATCTTTTCCATTTCCTTTTGGGTGCAAACTCCCAAAATTACTCTTTTCTCAAACAAAAGAGCTTTCTTTCTCATCAGTTACAACATCCTTTATTGATGTTTATCCCCTCTGCTAAGTTCTTGTCTTTCTAAAGGGAACATAAGGCAGCTTTTGAGGAGCATGATCTCACTACGAAAAGTTCTTATTTGACCAAGAAAGACAGTAAAATAAATTTGATCTTAAGTACTGGTGACCAGGATACTCTGGCGCTCAAATGATTCAGAAATTTTCTTGAATGATGCCAAGAAACACTTAGCACGTTTTTAAAAAAGCCATTTCCCTTCTTTTTAACATTTTAAGCAAATGGCTTTATGAGTGTAATGTTACCTAATGATAATAAAGTTTAAAATTGTCAACTTTTAAGCTGATCTTGTGTGGCTCAGCCAGTTGAGCCACTTGGTTTCAGCTCAGGTCATGATCTCATGGTTCATGAGTTCCAGCCCTGCATCAGGCTCCGTGCTGACAGTATGGAGCCTGCTTGGGATTCTCTCTCTCCCTCTCTTTCTGCCCCTCCCCTGCTCTTTCTCTCTCTCAAAATAAATAAATAAACTTTAAACATTTTTTAAAAAATAATCAAACCTAGCTTTCCTTGTGTTTATTGCATTTTCGATGGAGGTCGGAACATACAGCGTTTACAAAACACTGTGTTCTCATCAGCAATACTTTTTGATGAAATATCTATTAGAATATGATTTTTTCTGCAAAGAATTCCACAGGAGACCAGAATCTATTTTATTTTCTTTTTGTTAGGTTCAGTTTCTGAAAGATACTTTTTAACCCTCTCCCTTGATTCTGAGAGTGGCCCTTATATAAAATCAGTGATTCCCTGTACTCTGGCCATTGCTTCTGAGAAGTACTATGATGGTAACTTTCGTCAATTGTTGCTGCCAGTATAAATGGAGACACAATCGACAGGGATCCAAAAATATTGCTTCTGATTTTGTTGTGCAGAAAAATGTGATTAGTGTAACCAAAATTTTTGCTGATTCTGCCAAAAATAATCTGTCTCTGTGCAACAGGAAATTTCACTTTTTTAATACTAAGAAATTTATTTTAAAACATTTTTCATATCATTGGTATTTCTAAAGAAAGCAAAACAAGTCAACTTCATGAAGAAAGATGTAATTCTCAATTTTTAGGAGGATATTTTGAAGCATTGTAATTTTTTTCTATTTCTCTTTATAGTTCCATAAATTTCTGACTTATTTTTTTAATTTAAATTTTAGTTAGTTAACATGTAGTGCAATATTGGTTTCAGGAGTAGAATTCAGTGAGGAAAATTCACTTTTGGGATACTTCATCATGATGGTGGCCAGCAGTATATTTTAGAATAAAAGTTACCTTATACAACCACATTAACAGCAAAACATTCCAGGTATTGAAAACTAGGAGGGGAGGAGATGAAAAGATAAGGAATAAGTAAAATAGTAGGGTAAAATAAAAGAAAAGGATACGATATTGTACCTCAATGTTTAAGCATAAAACTGACTGACTTTTTATAGAAGTTTCCTCTAATACTTAGTTACAAATCTTTTTGGTGATTTAAAATACGGCACATCTTTGCACGTATCTTCCATTGGTATTGCCTGGAATTGGGGCACTTGGCTGGAGAAAGTTGATGCAACATCACAAAAGAAAAGATAATATAAAACTAAAAATTGCTCATGCATGTTCCAATAATTTCCTGTCAATGAACCAAGGCAAAAGAAAACCTTTCTTGGCATCACTGTAGTTTGAATGGCACATTCAGTCACTGGCCAAAAACTTTGTGTGTCTGTTTTCTTTTCCTAAGATTCCAGCACATTAACTAGAAGAAACGATGAACTGTTTGGTGGTCCATAATTCCATTGGTGGATTAACATGCTTAATCATGCATACTTTTTCCACTTCAATTCCGAAAACATTAAAGAAACATCAAGAGTAATAAAATAGCTTCAAAACACACAGCATAATTTAAACAATAATTCCCATATATAAAATAGATCCCTGCCATTTGTATCAGTGATGGGGCTGCAGCTGTGCTGCCTTATAAATCATCCTCCAAGACAGAAATGAAGAAAGCAGGACCAGACCATGGACTGAGGTGAGATGGGGGAAGCCTAAGACAGTAAGGCTGCTTGCTTCTTTCTTTCCTCTTGGGAAGGGAACAGGAGACAAGATCAATGAGTATGTGACAACCTGGAAGCCCTGCCCAGGCGTCACAGCTCTATGAGATAAGTGTTGTCCACAGCCCTTTGGGGGAAGAGGTCTTCTCGGGTCAAGTGGAGGTTGCCAGGTTCTTAGTTGGAAGGATGGTGCAAGCTGATACCAAGAACTGTGGGAATATATCTGGTAGAGATGGGGAGGAAGAAGAAAGACTGAAGGCCTCAGCTCCCCCAAGCCAGCCAGCTGAACCCTCAGGGATAGCCACTAACCCTGTAGAGAGCTAGAGAGCCACAGAAAATCAAGGGTCTTCTGCAGCCAATTAAGTCAACTGTAATCTTTCCCCATGGGAGCCTGGTGTGCAATGGCTGCAAACAATAGCCTCCTTGGTAGTGTATGCAGCCTGTTGAATGTATGGGTTGCCCTAAGGAACCTTGGAGATGGCCCTTTCCAATGTACATTGATGTTTGACCTCATGCTATCTCCAATCTAGGCTCCAGACAGATATGCAGGGTGCCTTTGGAAAGCCATAGGGCATAGTGATCAGGGTCCACATTGGCCAAGCATCATGACCATCTGTACCAACTTGCAGAACAAGGAGCATGTGACTAAGGCTCTACATAGGGCCAGTTCCCTGGCTGCTAGAAGATCCATATTTCCAAGAAGTGGGGCTTTACTAAGTTTAATGTAGACGAATTTGAAGACATGGTGGCTGAAAAATGGCTTATCCCAGATAGCTGTGGGATCAAATACATCCCTAATGATGGCCCCTTGGACAAATGGCAGGTTCTGCACTCATGAAAACCTCGGCACTGCCCTTCCCTATTCATCCCCACCAATAAACCTTACTTCCTGTCTGAAAGAAAGAAAGAAAGAAGAAAAGCAAGGGTCTTAGTAGAAGGACCATTGAGGCTCATTCTTATATGAAGTGGGTAGTTGGAGAGATCTAGCCTGATGCCCACAGAATAAACTTTCTTTCTGAATTTCCAAGAGTATTTCCAGAGACATGTTGCTCATTTACAGGACCTCCTGATATACCAAAGGCCTGCATTCCAGTGGCCCAGAGACTGAGTGGCAGATATTATTAGTATAGGTATCTAGGTCCAGATTGTAGCTACCTGAGAACTACAGTTTTGATATGGCTTAGAGAATGATTTAAATATATTAAAAATTAAGTTATATACCTTTCCATAAAAATTAAATGTTAAAAAAGTGAAATATTAAAATTAGCCTGTTACAATATTATCTTTATATGGGCTTTTTGTTCTTATTCCTTTTGATCATAAAGAAGAGTAAAGAATATTTTCTTTCCCCAGTGTCCTGGGGTTGGATTTTTTTAATGTTTATGTATTTATTTTGAGAGAGAGAGAGAGAGAGAGAGAGAATCCCAAGCAGGTTCCATGATGTCAGCATGGAGTCTGATGCGGGACGTGAACCCATGAACTCTGAGATCCCGACCTGAGCTGAGATTAAGAGTTGGATGCTTAGCCGGCTGAGCCACCCCAGTGCCCCCTTGGGTTTGATTCTTTAAGAACTGGGTGTATAGTTTGACAAGTAAGAAAGAATTATATCCTGCTTTATTACCCTGGGTTACCAAAGAAGATCATATTTTTTTCATATTCAAACTAGATGATGCTGACCCCATACCCCACCTGTTACAAGAGTATCTCTCTTCTCTGTCTGGGATCTCTCTCTTGTAATAACTGCAACAACTTCAGGGATGCTTTGTAAGCCCAAGTCAGTCCAAAGAGTCAGGCCTGGTTATTCTGTTTTTCACTCTATTGCTTCCATATCAGATCATGAAAGCTCAGTTGGTCTTGCCATTCTAATATCGACTTTGTCTGCTGAAGGGCAGTCTGCCTTGAATAGAGCAGGTGCCTCAACACTGGGCTGGTAACTCAGTAAAGTGGTGCAATCTTGGTCTCCCTTGAGGCACTTCCTACAGTAGGAATGAGGTATGACATATACTTGGGTATATTAGTTTCCTAGTGCTGCTGTAACAAATGACCACAAACGAGGTAGGTTAGAGTAAAATGGATTTACCATCTCAGAGTTCTGGAGGCTAGAAATCCAAAATCAAGTTTTTGGCAGGGCTTGTTTCTGAAGCCTCTAGGGGAGGATCTTTCCTTAGATTCTTCCTAGCTTCTGGTATTGCTGACAATCATTGCTGTTCCTTGGGCTTGTAGCCACATCCGATCTCCGCCTCCATCATCACTTGGTAGTCTCCTGCATGTGTGTCTGTGTTCACATTTGCCTTATCTTACAGGAACATTAGTCTTTGGATTAGGGTACATCCCAATGCAAAATGAATTCACCTTACCTTGATTATCAGCAACTTGATTATTTAACCTTCCTCATGATCCCTCTGGCTCTGTTGTTCTTCCCACTGACTTGCACCATGATTTCAGCTTCACAAAAAAAGAACTTCATTGACCTGATGTCCTTCATCTTCCAGACAGTCCAATTTTTTTTTGGCATGGCATCTTCTTTCTATGTCTGCTCATGCAGACCGATAGACTCTTCTATGGACACTGAATTCATCTCTTACGTTGGACACTAGCCTAGCTATATGCTTGTAAGAAGCATGGCTATATTCTAAAAAAGTTGAGAAGTTTAAAAATATACTGAAAATATCTGATCCCAGTTGAATTGAAGAATTAATTAATTTCTTTAATCATTTAATCTAGTAGTGTCTAATGTAATTTTCTGTGAAAATGGAAAAGTTTTATTTCTGCACTGGCCAATTCAATAGCCAATACCCACATAGGATTACTGAGCACTTGAAATGCAGCTGATGTGGCGGAACAACTGAATTTCTAATTTTATTTAATTTTAATTAATTTTCATTTAAATTTAAATAGTGACATGTAATTAGTGGTTACTGGATTGGACAGCCCAGATCTACTCCAATCTGTTAACATAAAGGAGTGTGTGATAGAACAACATTTAAAACCTCAGGAACAAATAATCAAATTGAATTCATTTGTTATGATAAGAACTTTATACGCTCTTAAGGGTTAAAAAAAAGAAAAGGTGATGAAGCGGATATGGGAGCTTAACCAAATAATTCTAGGGCAAAATGAGTGAGGTCCATCATCATTTATGTGTTGTTGAAGACTGACATCTTCATTTTTCTAGCTTCAAGCATACTTCAAGTGCTATGGGAAACCTGACAAAGGTGAAAATGTTTAAAGTGTATTTAGCCATGTTTTCAGACGCCAGATGAGATCCTGGAGAAGCCAAGAACCTAGCCTTTCCTGTTGAGTAGCTCAGCCACTTGATAAAACTTCTTGACTCTCATTTGAAGCTACTGCACCAGTAAAAGATAGATTAAGGTATTATCTTCCCATTTTCAAATTGTCTCTTTTAATTTCTCAGAGTCCAATTTACTGTTTTCTTTAGATAAATTGCTTCATTAGCATTCATGTGCAAAATGTTATCCAGACTTTAAAAATAGAAGATGTCAAAGTTGAGGTAATATGTCTGATTGGGAGATTATCTTGCTCCTGAACTGGAAATTCAAAGAAAACAAAGAAAGAGAGAGCAGTTAAGCAGAAACATGTTATTGACCCAGGGAGCATATCCATCATAAAGCCTGGAGGAAATATTTCCTTATGCCTCAAAAAGATGAGTTACTTTATGAAGAACTTCAATCAGCTTGATTCAACTTTAAGATGTTAGGATTTCTGAGTTCCATATGTTTCTGTGGTTGTCAAGAAATCCTTGCAGAGAAAAGTTTTAATGAAAGGTAGCTGAATCTGGAATTAGTATAACGTACCTTCCGATCTCATGGGATAGCTCTAGAGAAGATGGAGGTGTACCGAGTAGACAGGGAAAAGGAAATGGACGAGTTGGAAATAATTTAATAACATAAAGACTGCTAATACCTAACTCATATAAACTTATATAGGCACAAATTCCTCAGTCTTTTTCTTTATGAATTCTATCCTAAAGACCAAATAATCTCCAGCTTATATGAATTCGAATGTCCATATATTTACATACTGGCTTTCCAGTTATTCCCCCAAATGATTTTTTTAGAATACACTTGTAAATAAGATCCTCACTTTCCTTAGATAGGAATCAGCTCCTCTGAAATGTAAACTTTGGGTAATTTGCTTTATTAAAATGAAATACTAAGCCTGAGTGTCTAGGTGGCTAAGGAGACAAGGCCCCTCTATCTCTCTCTCCCTTCCTCCCTCATTCCTTCCTTCTTTCATTCTTTCTTTTTATCATATTGCTTTCTAGATGTTGGTGAAAATTATGAGAATTAACTGAGAAAATAAATTATTTTAATATTTTATCTTTCAAAATATTAGTGAAGCCTTCAGTGGTCAAGCCAATCTTGTTGCCTGATTTCTATGGTGAGGTGGGAATCAACTGATTATGAAACCCTCTGCCTCCTCTGCTACCCATCCCTCATATTCATCTAAGACAAGAATGCTTTTCTTTTCATTCCCAGGTTCTCCTTTTATTTATCTTATTAAGTCCTTTATTTTGCATAGAGATGAGGAGATGTTTTACTGTTCATATCACTGTCACTTGCCAGGAAACTGATTTATCATATGTGACACTAGAAAAAATAAAACACTAATTTATATTCATGAAGTCCTCATTTGTGCTTTCTAAACAGATATAATGCAATCTGTCTAACCTCCCCGGGATGTTCCAGAGCCCTGTCATTTTGTGACATTTTCTGTCCAGTATAAATAGGAAAAAAAATAGTACATGAAAGGTAAAAATAGTACAAATAAAACAGAATTGAATATCTAAAGGATATCTAAATGAAAATTAGAAGGAATTATTAAGTGATGTTTTAGTTCCTAAACTTAATTTTATAATATGTCAGAAGATGGAATAGAAAACTTGGACTTGAAATTTGAGGATTATCATGACATTTCTCTCATGTACAAAGGGATATCTAAATTGACAAACAAGCAAACAAAAACCAAAAAACACTCATCAGTAATAACTAGCACATTCAACCACAGAAACCTATATAAGAGCCTTACCTGAAAACTTACAATGTGTCAAATCTTTTCTTTTTTTTTTTTGATAGCCTGTAAAATTTTATCATAATGCATATCTAAACCAACCAACCAAAAATAAATAACATATATCATTTTTCAATAAATGCCATAACATTCAAGATTCCCAGTGAAGGCAGATAGGATCAAATAGTTTTTAAAGATCCCTTCCGCCATTACCCAGGCCGTGGGCTAGCTGTTGCTAAGAGGCAGGTCTCAGCTTTCAATGAATCAGGAGCCCAGAATCTCTTGGCTTCTCTGCTGTCATTCATATTCAGATGACAGCTTGAGGAAAATATTGGTTCTTTCTGCATAAACAAAACAGAGCACAGTAGAGCCAGTTTGTTGTGTTATCCTGTGGAAATCGTGTTCTGCACAGATCCCTGAAGCTCAGAGCGGAAGGCACTTCTGTCTGAGCCGAGCTGACAGCTGCAGTCCCGCAGGCCCAGTCGGGACAGTGGGCACTTTCTTGTTAGAAGCAACCAGGCTTCCCATAGTCACCCTGTGCTTGGAAGCAGGACCCCAGACACACTCCTTCTAGAAACGGTGCCTTGCCAGTGAAGACAAACGCATATGAGACAGGCTGTCAAAGCCTGCCCCAGAGCAGCCCTCCTGCATTGCTTTCTAGAAAACACATCCCATATGCCCCACAGGAGGCCCGCCCTTGCTCTGTCTGCAGCCCATGGATTATGGAGGGCTTGGTGGTCAGAAGCACATATATTTCTGACATTACAGAGGCTGCACCATAGTTTACCTGATGACAAATAATTTATTATTATTATTGTTATTGTTATTGTTATTATTATAAAAGTCAGGGCCAGAGGGAATCGGGACTCTTCTGGTAGCTCTGCATTGGATGCAGATCTCTTTTTACAAATATGTGGTACAATGACACCAGAGACAAAAAAGGGACTCTTGATTCTGTCTGATTGTTTTTTTCTTTCTTAGTTTCCTGAGTCTATCCATTTTCACAAAGTCTAAAAAGTGAGTTATTACTCAGGTAATGAATATTGAACATTTTACGTATGTTTAAGTGGATTGGTTACTTTGTCTTCAAAACATAGATCATTTCCTTGAGATAGCATTGTGGTTTTTCAATATTGCGTTAATTAAAAAAATTTTTTAATGTTTTATGTATTCTTGAGAGAGAGACAGAGCATGAGCAGGGGAGGAGCAGAGAGAGAGAGGGACACAGAACCCTGAGCAGGCTCCAGGCTCTGAGCCGTCAGCACAGAGCCCGACGCGGGGCTCGAACTCATGAGCTGTGAGATCATGACTTGAGCCAAAGTCGGTCACTCAACCGACTGAGCCACCCAGGTGCCCCATTTTATTAATTTTTAAAAATCACAATTGTTTACCTTGCAATACTTGTGCTGAAAACTCTTTGAGGATGGAAACTGGCTAATTCTCTGTAAGAGAGATACAGACATGCATATAGTGGACACTCAATGTATACTTGTTGAATATATGCATGATAGAGCAAAAAAAAAAAAATGAATGGCCACAAGAGAATATTGAGGAAGCAGGCTCAGGGGAGTGTGGTGGTGTCTTCGAGATTTTCTTGCTACAGAAGTAAGTGAGAACATGTCTCCTGCCTTCCAGGGTGGGGTTCACCACACTACCTCTGTCAGAACCCTGCTGACTTTTATCCAGAAGGATGGATGCTTGTTCTCAGTTGCTGAATTTGAGCTTTGAAGACTCCAAGGAAAAGTGAGCCACAATCAGAATAGTATATATTTTATATAAGTTAAAATTAAAAATAATTTACCAGGAAGGTAGTTTCTTTTTTTTTTTTTCCTTCTAGGAGGCAAATGTAAGTGAAAAATTTAATTTATAATTCTAGACTCAGGATTCCCATAATACTCTAAATCCTGCGAAAGCAGTTGCAGGGAAACATAGGTACGCACTTTACTACAGATATTTTAATTGACTTGATAAATTGAGTTTACCAGGAGGTGGTAAAATCTCGGTTAGACTGGAAGGAGGAATATCTAATTTCCGTATCTGCTCAGGAAACTATTTAAACAGAATACTTATCTTTATGGCTGGATAATAAGTATTATTTGAATATAGTGAGTCTAAGACTTAGTGAATATAAAAACATAAGTAGCTCTAAGAATTCTTTGTGTTTATCTCCTCCGTGTTCTGTCTCAGTTAACAGACTGCTCAGGTCACAAGCTCCATGCCCTTGTCTAATTCTGCCAGTTATGCCTCTGAAATATATCCCAGCCCTGTTTCTCTTTTCCATTTTCTTTGGCTAGCTTTACATGCCCATCACCTCCCTTCTCCTTCTTCTTCACAGTGTTATCAACCCTCATTTTGAAACACAAGATAGATTAGGTCATTTCCTAAAACCCCACAACAGCTGTCCGCTGTGCAGAGTGAAGTCCTAACCCTCCAGCAAAGGGTTCAAGGCCCCCTACAGCTTTGCTCCAGCTACTACTTCCAGACTTCTCTTCCACCACCTCCCTCCACACAAACTCTGCTCCAGCCACATTTAAGTTACTCATGGTCCCTCTTCAGAAGATAAACAAGAAAGACCACAGAGTGCAGGTGTTAAGAGTAGGAGCTCTGGAGGCACGCTGCCTGGGTTCAAGAGCCAGTTCTGCCCAGACTTGGTGACCTTGAGTGAGTTACACTGAGTCTTGATTTCCACCTCCATGGAACAAGTAATGATGGAACCTCCCTTGCGGGGTTATCAAGTTCAACACCAGAGGACATGAGAGACGTGCCTAGCACAGAGCACGTCGTCATCATTGTCATCTTTCACAATGTTGCTCACGATCCCCTCCTCGTGCCATCAGGCTCGCACCCACCCGGCAGTGAGCACTTTCCATACCATTTGGAAACCAACAAAGGGAATCGATTATTTTTCTGGATTCCTGCAGCACTTTGGTTGCCTTGAGTGGTAACGAGGAGTTTTGCTGTCTTCATATTCCCCTCCAGATGATGAAATACTTGAGGGCAGGAGCATTGTGTGATCCTCTCTCCATCTGCTGTACCAGCACAGGGCTTAGCACCTGGAAAATGAACATTTAACATTGGGTGATTATCTGAAAGACATTCAAAGCACTTATGTTTAAATACACACCTCCAGGAAAATAATCCGATTTGAACCTTCTACTCATTTACCTGATGTGAAAGCTAATCTCACTCATTCAACAAATATTTATGGGGTATCTATTATTGCCAGTCATGATTCTAGGCACTGGGAATAAACAGTTAAAAAAAATAGGCAAATTTCCTGCCCTCAAGGAGTTTCTTAAAATGAAAGATGAATAGAAGTGGATGAAAACAGTTAATGAAAAAGATTCATGAAGGTGTTAAATGCTATGAATAAAAGGAAAGCAGAGATGAAATATAGATGAAAGATTATTACTTTGTATACGGATGGTCCAGATGGGCCTCGCTGAAGGGAGACATTTGAGCAAAGACCTGAGGGAAACTTGTAGCATGTGAGGGAAGAGCTTTCCAGGCGGAAGAATGGCCAGTGCCAAGACTGTGAGGTAAAGTTCTCTTGGAGATGTTCCAGACCTGTGTGGCTGGAAGAGTGTGATACCAGGAGGGAATGTAAGAGTGATGTCAGAAGTAAGTAAAGCTGGAACTTACAGTGGCTGTGGAGTTCATGCAGTTTGAGTGTATGACTCCCTATCCTCACCCTATCACAGGTTACCCTCACCATCAGTCTCCTCTTCTCCATCAAAGAACACTTTGGGGCCCAGTTCATTGTCTGCTTCTCTTTCCCACTTTTTGAACCTTAGTTCTAGATGTTTTCAACACCCATGTAGACAAGCATCCACTGATACAGCAGACAATTCCAGGTCCCCTGGCCTCAGGCGACCTTTACCTCTTCTCCAATCATCCACTGTCAACCTGGACCATTACATCACTTGGAAACTGCCCTATGAGACCTTTACTTACCACCTTTCCAGTCTCATCTTCACTGGAACTGTCTGTGGAAATTTCTAGACCTCCCGGCTGTTGATGCTGCCACCTCTCTTGTTCCACCTGTTCCTCTGGAGTGTCTTTCTGAAAGGTCTGTTTAGTCCAGATGCCAACTTAATCATCTGAGTTCTTTTTATACTTTGATTATCAATTTACTGACACTTAATCCTTCTGCTGATCTGTTCTTCAAAATTCCAGTCCTATGTTAAATGCTTAAAATCTACTCTCTTCAAAATTACTGGCAGGATTCCTCAGTGTTGCTGAAAAACAGAAATGCATAACTAAACGTGCCTTGACACCCTTCCAGATTTGTGGTCCCACAACTTAAGTGCACCATTAAACCTGCCCATTGATCTTTTATTTCTCCTTTTTTTCATTCTTGTTTTCCTTCCCTTCAACTGCCATTCTACATGGCTGAGGGTGGCCTTCGACCAAAACAGGGAGGCCACTCTGCTTTATGTAATTATTTCAATTTTTAGAAAGTTACCTTCTTTTCAAGTAGTCAATACATGCACAGCATCAGAATTCAAAAGGTTAAGGGGCTTTTGGGTGACTCAGTCAGTTGAGTATCAGACTCTTGGTTTCAGCTCAGGTCATGATCCCAGAGGCATGGGATGGAGCCCTGAGTCGGGTTCCACACTGACAGTACGGAGCCTGCTTGGGATTCTCTTTTTCCCTCTCTCTCTACCCCTCCCCAACTTGTGCACGTGCTCTCTCTCTCTCTCTCTCTCTCTCAAAAAAGAAAAGAAGGTTAAAAAAGGTAAAAAGGAAATTTCCTATAAAAGCATCCCATTAATACCCAGTTCCCCTTTCAGAAGACCATCATGTCTTGAATTTCTTATATATCTGTCTAGAGACATACTTTAAAATACAAGTAAAGGGGCGCCCAGGTGGCTCAGTCGGTTGAGCGTCCGACTTCAGCTCAGGTGATGATCTCACACTCCTTGGGTTCAAGCCCCACGTCAGGCTCTGTGCTGACTGCTCGGAGCCTGGAGCCTGCTTCGGATTCTGTGTCTCCCCTTCTCTCTGCCCCTTCCCCTGCTCATGCTCTGTCTCTCTCTGTCTCAAAAATGAATAAAAACATTTAAAAAATTTAAAAAAAATAAACTACAAGTAAAAACATTTGTATGTGTGCCTATAAATTCAAGTCATAAGCATGTAAGTATGTGTATGTTTGTGTGTGTGTACACGTGGTGGAATGTTATAGACGCTACCTTGCATCTTTCCATTTCACACTATAATTTGGAGGTTCTTGCACATCAGTCGTGTGGACCTGCCTCCTTACTGTAATGGCTGTATAACATTCCTTTGCTGCTCACACCCCCCTCTGTTTGGTCACTGTCAAACTGATGGACATTTAGGACGTTCTAGCATTTTGCTGTCATAGACAATTCTGCCATGAAAAACTTTCTATATGTGTCATTTCTCACAAGTACTAGTTATAATAATCCTAGAATGTTCCTGGAAGTGGAATTGCTGATTTAAAGTGCATGGACGTTTGAAATTTTGAAAAGCATCTTAAATGTAGATAAATAATACCCAAACACCATCCACAAAAGTTGGACCAATTTACACTTCTGCCAGCCATTACCTTTGAGGGGACCTGTTTCTCCACTAAGTGAAAATGGCATCTCACTGGAGTTTTAATTTACATTTCTCTGATTGTAAATGTTGACCATCTCTTCATATGTTTATGAGACATTTGTATTTCTTTTCTAGGAGCAATCTGTTCATATTGGAGTATATTTTGGACTCTGCTTAATTGTCATATGTTTGAAGCCAGATTGTTCTGGTTAATATTTCTTCCTATTGTATTCCCAGATTGAATAATGTTACAGTCTCCGTCGTCCTGCTGCTTATCTACCAAACAGCTCCCCCTGAATATTTTCCCTAAACTTTTCCCTAGAGAAGATTTGTGTATTGCAGATGTAGCTTGGGGACTGGGGTGGGGAGCTAGTATTGTCCCAGGACAGTAGGGCAGACTTCATTGGATCCTCCTTTCTACAGTCTGTGAAAAGTCCCAACCTCCCTTCCCTTGATTTTTCATGATATTCGGGAGAAGGGGGCACCCTTCATTCTCAGGGTCTCACTCTTCCTTCTGTATGTTTGTGTGATACTTTTGTTTCCACTCTTCACTTTATTCTCATTTTCTCAGTATAGGCAACAAACTCACTCACACCCTTTACTGTCTCTCTCATGCAATGCCACAGAGTATTTCTTGCATTTGGATGAGTTTATCAATGGTGCGGTAGCCTCGAGAAAGGTCACTCCTCCTTCCTCTTTATGTCTCCCTCTTCTGTTTCATCTCCTTTTCTTCACTGAACTCTTTCCCCACTTTCTTCCCAAGAATAAAATACATAATACGTTCCTCTCTTTTATAAGTACATGTATGTACCTGCAATCACTTTTTGGTGAACATTTTTGTGTATTCTGTGATATCACTCTCCATACACAATGGCACACTCAAGTATTTTTTTGAACAATGCAGTACTTCCACTAAGAGGAATTCTGGTGAATAAAGTTTCTTCCATAAGTGTATACCTGCACATCTCTGTAATTTCACTGTGCATCTCACCTACTAATGCTGGGCATAAGAGATGGACGTAAGTGCTATGGTGTTGAGTTAAATGCCACCTGATGCCAAGACTTTATGAGACAGAATTTACAAGGCTCTTGCAATGGAATGTATTTTGAGGCAGGTGCAAAAGGCTCTGTGATAAGACTGAGGAAAGTGCCTGTCTCTTTCTTGTATGAATTTGTTTGGAATGGTCACTTATGGGAATGCATGCCCAAGTTCTAATGGTGCTGCAGACTCATGGCACCAATATAAAATTCTATATGGCAGATGAGCCCTCAGATTCTTTTTTTTTTAATGTTTATTTATTTTTGAGAGAGAGAGAGAGAAAGTGGAGGAGGGGCAGACAGAGAGGGAGACACAGAATCTGAAGCAGGCTCCAGACTCGGAGCTGTCAGCACAGAGCCCACTGTGGGGCTTGAACCATGAACTGTGAGATCATGACCTGAGCTGAAGTCGGACACTTAGCTGACTGAGCCACCCAGGTGCCCTGAGCCCTTGGATTCTATTAAATTTCTTGAAAGGCCCATGTGCTTTGGAAAAAGGGTGTTAGAACTAGCAAGTTTTTTTTTTCCACTTTAATCAAACTTTCCCACTGGACTGTTATTCCCTAATAGGTTTATGAGACACTTACTGGATGACCTTTCTACCTTCTTGAGAAAATTGAAGTCATTGGACATAATGTTTTTCATTCAACTACTGTTTCTGTTAACAAATTTATCTACAACCATTCATTCTTCCCATATTTCCAACAGTCTTAGTGGACTAGGGGCTCCACTTTCATCTTAAGGCCAACCCATTCCTCTGTACCCTTAACTCCAACCACGGCAAACCCCTTTAGTTTGTAATTTTACTACTCCAGTTATTTCTCATTTCCTTTCGACTGGTTTCCACACATTAAACCATAAACCTGCTCAGATATAAGTAATCTCCTCCCTACCAAAAAGAAAAAAACGCAATCTCTTCTGAAACTTTTGACCCCGAATCATCTAGGAATTCACCAATCTTTTCCCCTCCCACCTCTTATCAAAACTTGAGAAAGTAACTCCATCTAATGTTCTGGCTTCTTTCCCTCCTGTTCACTAAGCTAACAATTGTAGCTTGACTTCTGCTCCCACCAATTTACTAATTTCACCACGTCACCAATGATGACACAATTTCCAAACAAAATGGATTATTTTCCTGAATTTTATCTAATTGAACCACTCATCTGTCTCTGTTGTTGTTGACTCTTCCCTAATTCCTGAAAATAATCCTTCATCTTGCCTTCCATAGAACCACTGGTTCTCTGTAAACTTCCAATGTCAATCCTGACCAGTATGGGTTTAAAATGTCCCTGTCCCTCAGACTCTGTCACTGCCACTGCCCGTGTAATCCTTCTGCTTCTTCTACCCTTCAAAATTCCAGTCCTGCATTTTGTGTGCAAACTTCTCTCTCGCCACCCGCTCCCTGTGTGATATCTTGCCTGTGTGATATCTTCTTGGGTTCACCTACTGCTAATATGATAAAGACCCTCAAATCTCTGTCTTGCTCAAATCTCTCTACCAACTCCCAAATTTTACAGTTATCTTAGCTTCTGGCTGTATCTCATCTTCATTGCAAATCCACCTTAATAGTTCACAAATCTTCTCTTTTCACTGCATCCCTGCCACCACCTCCCCAGCTGGGACTTTCTCTCGCTTGCCTGTCATGTTTCAGCAGCCTCCTACAAGCCCTCCAGCCTCTCCAATCTTGGCTCTCTCTGTTGTTCAATGTATGCTAAGGTCGTGTTTCTGTAATGTAAGTGTGACACTGATCCAGCAGTGTGACTCCTGCTGCCTCTCTGTCTCATGTCTTACCCCTCCTTTCCTCACGACACTGCTCTTCTTCGACACCACGATGTTTCTTGTCCCAGGCCTTTGCTCAGACTCTCCTGTATCAAAGGCTTTCTCACTTATCATTTCCCAGTTACCAAACCACCAAGTAAATGTCAAGTGCTCCTTGTTTTTTTTTTAAGATTTAGATAAGATGTCACCACCTCCAAGACACTTTCTCAAATACATCTTTTTTTGCTCACGTCTAGTTTAGGGGATCCATTCCTGATCTCCCCTGGAACCCTGAACTTACCCCTTATTATCTTAACACATTTTATTAAGCATTGTCTGTTTACATAACTGTCTCTCCCCCTAGATTTGAGTAAAGTTTCTTTTACCTACTTATGTATATGTAATTACTAGGTCAGGGCTGGGCACATAGTTTATGCTTAATAGTGTTGCTGAATAAATGTATGAAAGAATAGTTTAGATTAAAACATGGAATGGATATCTCAAAGTCAAACTGAATACTGGGCCAGTATAATCTTTTCACGTCTTTTAGTTATTCTCATTGTAGAATGGGGATAATGATAGTAATCACCTTATATGATTTTTTTTGGTGAAGATTAAATGAGATAATATTATGTAAAGTACTTGATATAATGCCTGACATAACAATTGCTCACTAAATATTACAATGTAATATTGACAATCCCCTCTATCATTTCTAGTGGTACTGTTGGTTAAGCATTATCAGGGGAACTATATGTGAAGTCTATTCTTTTCACTTACCACTATTATTAGTCTTCATAGTGAGGAAATTGGCCTTCAGGTGGCTCATTTTCTCAATAAGTGAGCTCAAGGATCATGCTGCTTTATTACTATTTTTTAATTACAAAGCCATTTTACTTTATTTTTCCAATTAAAAAACAGAGAATGGAAAGAACATATAAAAATTTCTTGTAACCCCACCCTCCAAATACAACCATTATTGATGTATATATTTTTCTCCTGAGAGCCCCTTTTTTAGGAATACACTGTTAGGAGTTGTTAGTGATGGTGGCGCCCCGGATGTTAAATCTGCTCCTTAATGCAAGGACAATAGGCACTGAGAAAGTGCAGATTAGAAGATCAGCAAGTTGGGGCGCCTGGGTGGCTCAGTCGGTTGAGCATCCGACTTCGGCTCAGGTCATGATCTCACGGTCTGTGAGTTCCAGCCCCGCGTTGGGCTCTGTGCTGACAGCTTAGGGCCTGGAGCCTGCTTGGGATTCTGTGTCTCCCTCTCTCTCTGCCCCTCCCCTGCTCATGCTCTGTCTCTCTGTCTCTGTCAAAAATAAACATTCAAAAAAAATTTTTAAAAAAAGATCCGCAAGGAAAGGAGACAGGTTTAAGTTGGGTCGAGAGCTGAACAAGAGCCCCAAACAAAGACAAAAAGTGAGACCCTCTCTTGGTATGAGATCCGGCAGCAGACACAGAAATATGCATTTTTCTTTATTTATTTCAAAATTCCAAGACCTAAGGTTGGTGATATCCACAAATAACAATGGTAGCTCAACTAACTACTTGCTCAGCTAATAAGGATTTCAGCAACAACATCTAACTTCCAAAATACTTTGTTTCATTATACTGTGATTTCTCAGCATGTTACAGTTACTGTTTTATCAACAGCCATATGTTGTCACCCTCTGGGCGTGAACACCTGTCACTCTCAAATAGACTTGTCACAAATTCACCACTTGCTTAGCAACAAATATTAAGCAATAGCAGTGGACATTATTTCAGTTTGAGTCATGCTAAGACTAAAATTAAAAAAAAAAAGAGGGATTCATTCATTACTTCTTTAATTAATTCAATAGTTATCCATTCCCTGACTTTTATATTCCAGGCATAGTCCTTGGCTGAGGTGAAACTGTCATGAACAAAACTGGCATGGTTAATGTTTTCCAGGTACACCAGCATAGCCAGGAAACTGATAGTTTCCAAGGAAACAATCAAATAAATACAAAAATTAGGATTATGATAAGTGCAATGAAGAAAGAACATGCATCTCTGAAACATAATAATAAAGTTGGAGAGAATGCAGTGGGGAAAACCACCTTCTGGTGTTTAGGGAAGACCTCACTGAAGTGACAATGTTTCAGCTGAGACCTAATGCAATATAAGGGCCAGCCAGGCAACAAGCTGGGGTAAGAGTCTTTTGGCCTGATGGCTAGAAACAACTTGCTTCCTGGGGCAACCAAAAGGAAGTCAGTGTGGCTGGAGTGTGGAGGTGAGCAAAGGAGCAGATGAGGATGGATGTACCAGATCTGACCACACAGGACCTTGTAGGCCAAGTTAAGGCATTTAAGTGTAACCAGAGCCTAACCTGCTGGGGTATAATGAGAGCCTAACCGACGTGGGGAAGAGAAATCTCCAACTCCAGCCCGTACCAGCCATCTTGTCCCATCGATGGGGATAGAACAAAACTGAGAAGCACTTATGAAGTTCATAGTCCAGAGGCGTGGGCTCACTAAAAGACTGATATCTAATCACAGGACTGTAGAATGCTTCCTTTTCCTCCACTCATCATGACCACCTTACTAAAGACCTTTTACAGCAGTTCCTTTTACCCAGTATATCATGTCTGACTACCAAGGAAAAATTACAATGAATACCAAAAGGCAAAAACAAAAACAAAAACAAAGACAAACAAACAAAATAAACACCCAAAAGCCAAAAACAAAAATTGAAGAAACAGAACAAGCATCAGAACTAGATGTGGCAGGGATGTTGGATTATCAGACCAGGAATTTTAAATAACTATGGTTAAGATGCTACGGGCTCTCATGAATAAAGTAGACAGCATGCAAGAATAGATGGGCAATGTAAGAATTGAGAAAAAGAAGGGCACCCATCCACTAATTCTTCGATTATTTCAACAATTATCTATTAGAAATCCTAAGAAGCAACCAAAAAGAAATGCCAGAAATAGCTTGAGGGTCTTGAGACCTGTTATTTCCAAGCTAATGCCTTCCTCACTAGATGCTCTGCTCTAGAAGATTGTCACCATCAGTAGCTGTCCAACACACCTGTGCATAATGTTACCTTAGTGCCTTGGTGTTCCTCCTGCCTGGGATGGAAATAGTATCAATTTGAATTAGAATGCTCAGAGACCTAAAGCAATAGAATCCTGGGTAGGTATTGAAACCCTGCTGGGCCTCATATCTTGTAAAATTATGGAAAGGTGTATCTCAACATTTTGATGTAAGAAATAAATGAAAACCTGTATGTGAAATCCCCTTGCATGGGGCCTGATGAAAAAGAGCTACTCAATAAATGTTAGTTTCCCTGTATCTCTCCCCCTATTGAATTTCTATCCATTCCATTCCATTCCATTGCCTTTTCATAGGATTTGGTTCTCACCACCGATTTTCTCTTATCCAATAATTCACTGTGGATTCATTTTTATGTGTGTGTCTCTTCTCCCAAACCTCATAGTCATGAGTAGCATTGGACACAGAGGCGATGTCCAATAAGTCTGTTGGGTTTGTGTAATTATAAGCTAGTGAAGCAAAGGAAATCTTGACTGGCCAAGCCACAGAGGTTTTGGGTAACAAAAAGGAAAAGGAAAATGGATTTTATGAGCAGGGAATTTAAGGAAACTTGCAGAGGGAACTTGGGTAAAGAGGAGAGAATGCTGTTAAAATAGGGAGAAAAGATCCTTTATATAATGATGGATACTTTAGACGTACCCCTGGTTATGCCAATAATCCCAAGCTATGCAGTGAATTCACTGGTGAATTAAAACAAGCTGATTTTTTGGGCTCCCCATTAAGTAATTAATTCAACAAACATTTATTTAATATTAACTATTGACAATGTTATATCTTAGGCTAGATGTTGGTAAGATATCTGGAATAAGTACCTTAATCTTGCACAGACTGAATATTATATTGTTTGATCCAGGTGTAATTGTGAGTTGAAGCATAGATCTTACATTGTGTTTTCTACGTTAATGTTATAACATTTAAATTAACATAGGTTATCTAAATATATTTTGATTTTTTGTGCTATACACTAAATTAGTCAATGAGATTTTCAATTGTTAGAGATGATAAGGTATATGCTTTTTTAGATAGAAGAGAAATAGTATTTTCAAATCTTTTTCTTTGAGAATTATTTTCATAGGTACTTTTGCTAAGAGTATTGAGGCATTTTGATAGGGCAATGCAAATATATAATCTATAAAATACAAATGATTTGTTCCAAGTCTCCATGTAGAAAAGAGATCAGCAGAGTTTATGGGCCATATTATAGTTGTTATTTCAAAATTCTATTTTTAAGGGCATGTCTGTTCTTTCACTTTCCAAATAGCATTTTTTTAAATCTTTATGTTTAACTTTCCTTTAATTTTTTTAACGTAAGCACTTTAAAAGCAGAGGAATTTATAAAGTTGAATAATCCCTTGAATATTTTTATGTTCCACTTTTTGGTTACTTTATCCCCCAGTGTCCCAAAGTAATATTTCTTTTTTCCTTTCAATAAGCCAGTTTCTCAGATGTATAGTAATTTGATTTAGAGATGCTGCATTAATAAGTTTATTCCTCTAACTAGAAGAAAGGGCTTTATTATATTAGGGTATTTCTCCAAGGTATTTAAATTTATCTTCAACCCCATGGTCCAGGTTCCAAGAGATGCCTGTAATTAGATGTAATTACATGTCATATGAATCAAATGGTGGCATATCAGGTTCCAATTCTGTTACTATCCACCTTGCACATTTCCCACGTTATCTCCCCACCTCCCTCTTTAGAGCCTCCCTTACGATCCCCACCAAGAAAATGTATCTAAATTACATCCTATTTCTAAAACTGTCTGGGAACCGGCTCCCCCAAGAGCCTGAAATCAAATGTGATAACGGGGGCACAACATTGTTATAATGTCCATTTTCCCTGAGGAACATATCTTTAATTTCCAATTTTAAATCTCTGTTGAAACCCGTCTCAAAAAGGAAGCTACAATTGACCTGGAAGTCTTGCTCTGAAGGAGCTTCTTCTGCTTCTGTGTTTGCATTATTGTCTATGATGCAATTTTTCTGCTTTATTTTTTCCTGCAGTTCCTTAGAGTGTAACAGCCAAATGATAGTATGGTTTCTCATGGATGTCAGAGGAGCAGTTCCTGGCCACCTTTTCCAGGATTTGCTTAAAAAGAAAAAGTTTAGACTATGGCTCAGGTAAACTCTGGGTGGAGTGTGAGGTCTAGGCATATGTCAGGAGGTAAATGTCTATTGGAGATTTGTTTCCATTCTGCACTCAGGGGCTTTAGATTCTTCAGAGGCCTTCCCCTAAGGGATTGAGTGTGGGCAAGGATCTTAGAAAATCTGTCATTTTCTCCCTTCCTTCTGTCTTTTTTTTTTTTTTAACAAATTTTGCTTTTCATTTTCCAACATGTAGTTTTCCCCTTACAGATTGTCTTAAGCTGCTTAAAAGAACCACTTAAATCATATAAATAGCAGGTTGTTAACCTAGTTAGTATCAAACTTACAGTCCCCCTCTCCCTTAATTCACTAAGTTTTCCTGAGCTTTACTGAGCAGACCCAATTTGGTGGTTTCCTAGTATCACACTGAAGCATGGGCAGATATGCTGTTGCCATGGAAACAAGGTAATTGCTCAGAGGATTCATCCTGCATGGGTAATATTGAACTAACTGCTGTACAGTTTCTCATTTATTACAAAACATTTACAAGGAAAATGTGATGTGTTTCACAATGTTAAAGTGTTTGCCTTTTTTTTTCAAGAAGCTAGGTAAAAATTTCTTATTAGGATAAATGCTAAATGGGATGGAGACTCTTCAGTGAAAAGTGAGCTCAAAATATGCAGAGGTAAGTGATGACACAGAAAATCGGTTGGTGGCCCTCAGGCCTCGACTGGGTAGAGGACGTGAACCAGTCACTCCTTTGGGTCTCAGGTGGGTTTCTGCAGTGATTGTCACCAGGCCTGCCTTGCACAATAACACATGACTGGAGTATACATTCTCTTGTGCCACTGGGACACCATATCATATTCCCTTTTCTTTGACTTTTCCCATAATGACCTGATCAACTTTTCTGTCCTACCTTTCTTTCCCTTTCTCTAATTTTCCATATTCTCACCCATAGCAAATTCCTTTTAAAAGGAAAGCATTTTGGGGGTGCCTGGGTGGCTCAGTTGGGTAAGTGTCCAATTCTTTCTTTTGGCTCAGGTCATGATCTCACAGTTTTGCATTGGCAGTGTGGTGCCTGCTTGGGATTCTCTCTCTCTCTCTCTCTCTCTCTCTCTCTCTCTCTCTCCCCCTCCCCCATTTGCACTGTCTCTGTCTCTCTCATAATAAAATAAACTTTAAAAAATTTTATAAAGCATTTTTTCCTCTCCTTGTCTTTGGACAGAATAGAATTTACCACATATTTTAATTCTATTCTTAAAACACCACCTTTCATGTAGCAGGATCTTGGCAAATTTCACTGAAAATGGCTTCAGACAGGGCATTCATTCTTCTTTGGCTCCAGTGCTATCCATAAAACCAACAGCCAGATCAGTGCTTCCCAGCTTCTGGTCCATAGCTCACAAGTGGCTTCATAGATAGCACACCTTCTGGTTAGGTTCTTTGCTTTTCTAGTTTGAGTGCAATCCCACTCCTGTTCTCTAGCTTAAGAAAGCCCATTATATACTTTCTCACAGTGCACACCTGCTCACACAGCTCCACCCACTCCTAGTTTGACCTTGACACTCATGGACTAGAGCCAGAAGACCTCCAAATTCACTTTCTGTTCTGTTGCTCCACAGGTCAGTGACACTGTTGTCCTGTCACCTCATTTAGGAAATCTGCTCTGAGAAGATTTGCTTAACTTATCTTTTATGGACTCCCAAATAGCCTATGCATACTTTTATTATCACCCTCACCATATTTCATTAATGTTATCTCTTTAGCTATCTTTCTCCAGTAGACTTGAACTACTTCAGGAGGATTTTGTTTCTTATTTAGAATTGTCTGCATGTGGCCTAGCAGAAGGGCTAACATGGATCTTCAATAAATACTTGGTGAACCCAACAACTGGTTGGTTATTTATGTTGACATACTTATATTGTCTAGATTAAAGCTCTATCCATGCATTAAAACCAGATTCCAAGCAGGGAGCTTTTGTAAACCTTTGCTAATATGGATGTGACATCTCCTAAAATATATTCAAGTTCAACTGGAACCAAGAAGGGTTAAGAGACTGGTGAGGGTGGGATGGTTAAATTAATGTGACTAAGCTTGAAGAACACATCTGGGAATTTGTTTGTATTCTTGTTTGTATAACATCCTTCCCATGCCAAGTCTGATTGGTTTGCTTAAATGGTGTAGTATTAACATTCATGCTTTACAATGCTTGACCAATTATTTATTCATAGTATTGCTCATTGGATGGCCACTTTGTTGCTTGCATTTAAAGGCCACAGGATGGAGCCAAGTGATGACACCTCCATTTCCTCCAGAAGAGTTACAGAATCGGATTTCAGTTTCACAAAAATAAATAAAAATAAAATATATGCCCTTATATAAAATGTCAACTAAAATTAATAGTAATCTATTTCCCTTGGAGCATGAGCTGGACCCAAACAATCAATTAGCAGTAAGCTTGTCAAAATGTACAGGACACAGGCTGCTGGGTGCTTTATCATAATTTTATTTGGCCAAGGCATTTGAATAAATGAGGTGAAATGTTGCCTCAAGTCTCTGAATCTTTGATAGATAATTTCTGGACCTGTGCTAAAATACTGTTGGCTAATCTTCTGCAGTAAATTCTCTCAGTGATTGTCACAGCCTGTAGTAAGAGACGACTTTTCCTCCCATACGTTACTATGCCCGAGTGCAAAGAGATGACACACAGGCTGTGTGTATGTCTGTGAAAATGCAGCTGTGTGTGCATTTTTTTTATGAAGAGAAATAGCTTTCTCCAGAGATTCTGCTGAAAATCCCATTCCTCCTTCCAAATAGCGGGCAGCCAATAAATATTCATTGGAGGCACACCGCATTTTGTGTTATGTATTGGTATTCCCCACATTTGCAGGATTGGACAGCAGAGTGGAAGGGTGATTAAGCTTGGAAGAAAAGTCTGGTGTGATATGGCACCAACATGGTCATAGATAGATGTCCAAATTGGCAATTAGATACACAAGGCACAAATAAATTTGAAAGCTACATTTCCTTAGCTTTATAGAAGGATACAGCAAGTGCTTTAACAAGTACAGCATCATCTCACGGGGGCCCAGCAGCGACTCAAGTATACAGGTCCCTTTTCCTCCTCCCTCATTCGGGACATATGCAGCTGCTGCAGACAGGAGCCAAGTCCCCCGCATGTCTTTTATGCTCTTCTAGTCACATCGGTCCAAGTCCTGCCAGCTTTCAGCTTCACAGCCCAAGTGTAGTTCTACAGATCAGGCGTAAATACAACAGAGCCGGTACAACATTCCATCTTTATCTTAACGCTGCAGTTTTCAAGGAAGCAGTGCAGTGGGAAGACACTCTGTCCTGCATCAGCCCAAGCCTGATGAAAACCCTTGACACAGGCCTTAATTTCCATATCACTTGAATTGCAAACTAGACACAAGAAATGATTTTTCAAAAAAGAGAATTCTATTTTCCACTGACTTTCGTTGTCCAGTTGGAGAGGTGCGTATAGAGGAAAATCACTCTGTTAGAGTACAATGAAAATTTCAACCATTAAGGGCTTAAGATGCTGATCAATCCCACACAGAAGAATAAATGTCTGTGCTCCTAACTGAACAGACAATTGGATGTTTGAATTAAAACCCATGGAGTTTCTTCTTTGCAGTCCTTTTCAACTCTTTCCTTGGTTCTGGACACCTTAATATTTCTCTCAGAGAGATCTTTCCTCTTCCCAGCAACCCACTTACTCTAAATTTCTGTCTTTCATAATTTTGCACTTATTCTCGCCTAAAAGGGAATCTAAAACACAGGCCCATAGGCACCAACTACAATTGGGTTAAAATCCCTTTAGCTGGCTTTATTCAAAAACTGTACTCTAACTACTGATTACATGAATTCAAAATTCCCAGTTTAATTTTACCCAAGTTCAGCATGATTTGAAGTTTGTTATTTCTTTGAAAGGATGGATATCCTATGAATGAAATAACCACTAATTTAAGTCTTAATTTTTTTAAAGAAGAGCATAATAATCCTGCTCATAATTTTCCAGAACTAAGAAGTCTCCTTACAATCAGAATGTTGATTCCAAAGGTAAATTTGAATCATGCTTTGCCTCCCCTCAAATGACACGGTTGTGTATTGTATCTTCATATGTAGACATCTCCAGTGGGAGTGAAACAGAAGTTCATTCCCACTTGACTTCCCATTTCCCTTGTTGTCTGTTACTCTAGTGGAGAATAATTTAAACGTCGCTTTTTATGAAAAAAAAATCACTACTAGAAAATGTACACATCGAGCATAGCTCCTGAGAAATATGGAAACAAATGTAATTCCCATACATGTCAAGGTTTTAGGCATAAAGAAGAATAGATAAAAGATGATTGAAATTGTTTAAAAATCTATCATTTCAGCATTATGGTTAAATTTATATTGTTCACATCTGAGAACTTCTGTCATTGGGATGATTACTTTTTAGTGGAAATATTAATTTAGGTACATTACTGACATATGTCAAATTACTTGAAATAAGGTACTTAAGGAAAAATCACTAAAACATCATGGATAGTGGAAACATAAAATTATAAGGATTAATTTATGTGATGTTACTAAAAATTTTTATGGTGCAAAACTTAACATAATTTCCCTCACACCGTTGGCTAAAAATGCTGAGGAATCTGGATTATATTTCTTACATGTCCACTTTTGTTGTAAACATACAAAGTGCCATTTGTGGCTTCTTTTCATCTAATCTTTAATTCCCCATAATTCCATTTTTAAAGTTTAATGATAATACTCCTATCATTTCTTCAGTTTTCTCCATTAAGAAATTTTATGTAATTCACATAATTTGTATCAACACAGGTGTCCTGCATTCTCCATTTAAACAAAACTTTTCTTTCAATTAAATGATTCAGAAAATTAAGACTGACATCTTTTTTGCTTGTTTTTTAATGAATTGATTATTTCATTCGGCACATATAACAAAATTAAAAAGTCTTAAATTCACCAAACTTTCTGTGAGGAAGAAAAGAACAGTGCATCTGAGGTCATAGGAGGATAAAGATTAGTAAGAGAATATTTTCAAACAGGACTATCTAGTCTAAATCTTGCTCACCCTTCCCTCCCCCCCGCCCACTTCAGCGGTCTTTCCTTCTTTTAGAGAAAGATGACTTTTTCTTCCAGGTTGATCCCACCTGCTGTATTCCAAGATAATTCAATAACACACATGATACCACAAGATACACTTTCTGCCTTGAAACCCTGTCCACACTATCAGAAAATCAATCAGAAAGTTCCCAATTAGTTCCTATTTTGCTTGATTTCTAAAAGAGGGACACATGCTGGTTACTATACCCCCATTTTTGATGGAGGAGATGGGTGGAAGTGAAAAATGTACATCTCAGAAGCTACTGACTTCAAGCATACATTGCGAATTCATAAATGTTTCTCCCTTAATCTGAAAAGAACAACTTAGTTCGTATCTCCTGATCTGAACTTTATCACTTGGTAGGCTCTGACTCAGCAAGCTCTGAAGAGGATAGATACAACTGGAAAGTGCCAAATTCGATTGCAGCTAATTTGTTAATACTTATGGCCTCAATCCACAAGATGAGTTATGTGAGCACACAGCAATTTCCAGTAGAGCATTCATGGGAAGGTGAGATTTGGAGTAGGAAATGATAGCTTTGAAAAAAAAATCACAGATAAAATTTTAAGATAACTTTTAGTGACTCTAAAGCAATATTATGGGTATTTTGCATCATACATAAAATTTGGAAACTCTCAAACACATCCATTTAACCCACACACTAATAAATATTTATCAACTTTCTAGATCACTTTACTATGACACACTAAGTTTCAAGACGGCAATAACCATTATCTGATACCACTTTTTAGATTAGAACAGTAAAAGAAAAAAAAATGATTTGTTTCTATCCAATATTCTCTTTAATTTGGTTTGTACAGTGTCTAGGAAAATGGCTGTTGTTATTGAATATGCATGGAGTTTTACATCTCTAGCCATTTTAGAGTATTAAGAGCTGCCCCTGAGAGGCTGAAATAATAATAGAATGTGATAATACATATATTGAATACAAAGTAGTGTTTATATATATATATATATTTTTTTTTTAATTAAAGCCATTGGAAATCCCCTTCTGGTAGCTCAGATTTTAGGATGCTAGGAATCAAATCATGTTTCTCTAGTGATGAATAGTGCATTTTTCTAAAATACATGGAAAATGTAGAAAATGAGTGTGATCCTTGCTTCTGAGGCATTGTTTTAAGATAATATTTACATCTCTATGGATAATTTGCTATGTGATTTCACATTTGATCAGATTCTAATGAAGGCACACTTATTGGTTTTGAAGTCATCATGTTCTTGGTGAAAATAGAAAACTGGAGATCTGTCATTGATTTCGTCTCTGAGTCAGTAGAGACTAAGACTTCCATCAAGATTATGACATTATCCACTATGAGGTGAGAAATAAGCCAAATGTCAGCTTCATGCTGTGCAGACATGGTACCAGAGAGCTTGTCTTAAAAATACATGTCTGACATAAACCATAGCAGAAACAGAGAGGATTATTTAATGTTTTTAATGATTATGTAAAGGGTAAGAAAAACGACATGTTTTACTCAATACCAATATCTAAAATGTGTTTCAGTGAATCATTAAGTGAGCCATGGATATTCATCCCCAAGACTATTTTGCATGAAGATAAATTTTATGCATACACAATTTTTATTAAAGTCCATACATATTTTAAATTTATGAAAAAAAAGTCTGCTGTTTTCCCTATTTTGTTGTCCTTGGGAAAGGCACCGTTGCAGTCATCAACATTGCAGTTGCTCTCCTGATTGTATAATCCACATTTTATTTTCTCATTCTCTGTAGATTACAGCTTTGGGAATGGTAGATCCTACAGGATACAGGAAAGATCCATTTTCATCACATGTACAGAATTAAATGGGTGCCTCTTTGTCTCGATCTGACTACCAGACCTGATAGTCATGCATATCCATAGCAAATAGTGGGTTTTTTTGTCTAATTTTGCTGAAAACTTTGGAAAGATCATCACCATGTACAGAAGAAAAGCCATAGCTGACTGATAATGTTTGCTGGCACTGAGCCTGACCTTGCTGAGAGAGGAGGTTGAGACAAATAGCAGACGGAGACTGCGCATTCCCCACCCATGGGTAGGCCTGGCCATCCTAAGCTATGCGAGGTGGGAACTTCCAGCCTCTCTATCCAGTATACTCTTCCGTCTGCTGGCTGAGGTTTTACATTTCGCTGAATGCCCATAAAAGTTGTGTTTACAATAGTATTTCATACCTGAAATACTTCCACATTTAGAATCACTGAATTTTAGATCCGAAAGCTAAGAGAACATTTACTCTCACCCATCACAGATGATGGCACTGAAATTCAAAAAGTTAAGTGGCTTTTCTGAAGCCATGTAGCTTTTTTTTTGTGACAGTGTCCAGATATTCTCAATGATGCTTCAGAGCTCTTGCATTTCCACTTTAAGATAATTCTTTTGTAACTAGCTCATAGTGTGAAATCTATGTTAAAAGTCTATATCTTTCCATTTAGGCTTTTTTTTTTAAGTTCTAGCCATGTAGAGTTTTATATTTTACGTAAGTTACCCAGTGAAAGGTGCAGTATAGAGTTGAGAAGAAATTCAAACAAATGAGTGCATTTGACATTTCAGAACTTGAGTATTAAGAATCGATTATGAGCAGCAAAAGAAAACACCTGTTAATATTTCTGAGATGTTGTAAATTCAAAGAAAGCAGGAACCATGTCTAATGAAACCCCCTGTTGCTGGTGCCTAGCAACTTATCTAGCACATGGTAGATACTCAATATAGTTTTTGAATGGCTGAAGAAAACATTTTGGTGGTGGGCAGTCAGAAAGAACCAAAAGCTTGCTCTTAATGTGTGTTTAAAATAGTTCTGCTAGGGGCGCCTGGGTGGCGCAGTCGGTTAAGCGTCCGACTTCAGCCAGGTCACGATCTCACGGTCCGTGAGTTCGAGCCCCGCATCAGGCTCTGGGCTGATGGCTCAGAGCCTGGAGCCTGTTTCCGATTCTGTGTCTCCCTCTCTCTCTGCCCCTCCCCCGTTCATGCTCTGTCTCTCTCTGTCCCCAAAATAAATAAACGTTGAAAAAAATAAATAAAAAATAGTTCTGCTACACAAAATTGCAATGAGAGATCCCAAGAAGTTCACATACTTTAGGGATATGTCATCAAAGAGAAGCTCAGAAAGGTGACAAAGCTGGCAAATGGATCAAGGAAAGGTTTTGTCATTTAGGAAAATCAGGGGCCTTTATATGCACCTACTCCACAAATGTGCTGAAAACAGAAATGAACCCCAAGGATTAGGAATAGAAGCAGAGATGCCAAAGTAGGAAGAGACAGGTTTAAAGCAAAGGATAGAAAGAACTGGAAACTTTCAAAGAGGAGCTATGATGTTAGTGACACTTGCCTAGATCTTAGTGAAGTCTGGAAATGACACTGTGGTTTTGTTTTGCTTCCAAAGCTGATAAGTATAAGGAACAAAAATAATGGACTCTTGGGAGAGAGTCAGGACCAGCAGGGGTAATAAACCCTTCTTCCCGAGGGACTTCGTTGTGCTCAATTTTTATTTCAACTTCATTTCTTATTGAGCAAGTCAACAAAATAGTTCTTCTTTCAACCACTTTTATAGAAATATGTATGCTACTGGAAAATGGAACTACACCCAAAGTTACATAAAAAGTAATGAAGGCAAAAGTGACAGAGAAATCTTTTTTGAAGAGATCTCAACATTAGGAAAGAGATTAAGTATTCATTTGAAATGGAGGCAAGGTAAAAAAAATAATTTAAAAATTAAAGTTACATTAGTAAAGTAAGTTATTGTAGGGGGGGAGGGTGTACAAGGACAAATGTAAATAGGTTAGTGTTCCTAAAGCCTAAAGATTAAAATAAAAAGTGATAGGAGCTATCAGGCCCTCACTCTTGGGGATAAAGATTTCCCATCCCTTGACCTGCTGCTAGACTCAATGTTGATAGGGGAAAAATGAATAAAAGAAAGTGAAAGGACTTGTGTCAGAAACCCAAATGAGCATGACATAAGATTTTGGAGGTTTTGGGGGACTATGTCTTGGGAAGCTCACCTCTGAGGCTCTGATCTCATGTAGACCCCTCCATTGAAGTCTCTTTTAAGCAGTCAAGGGACTAAGTGAGATTAAGGTTTTCTTAGTGCATGCTGCTAAAATGGCTTCCAGTGATTAGATAAATCTTACATTTTGCCTCAATTTCCCTTATCCAGCTTGGTGCTGATATGCCAAATTTCCTGAAGAAACAAAGCCAGTGAAAAATATACTAAGACTCTCTGAGGCCTCTGAAACAAAAGCTTTCAATGTGTTTGGGTTCTGGGGAAAAATAAGCTAAGTGGTTGAGATCTTCATGAAATGTAACCTCAGAAAGCTTTGAAATGCTCCAGAAGTTTTTGAGACTGACCATGAGATAAAATGCTAAAAATACGTTGGGACTAAATTAAAAGGAAGGTCAGGACACAGCCATGTCTGAATGCGAGATATAAAGCACAGTGAACACAAATTGATAATGTTGAGGAGAGAGATCATTTATTGCTCTTCCATTTTTATTTTAGGGAACAAGCAATAAAATTGAAATGAATGAGCCAATTTTAGAGCTAATTTTCATACAGTATCATTTCTCTTGAAGGTTCACCAAAGATAGAAATCAAAGAGAAAACCAACTTATTTTGTCTTCAACTCATCTCTTGGAAGAAAGACTTAATATTTTTGCCTGAGGGACACTTCTTAAAATACAAATTCTGAACTACAAATTTTGAAGTCCACTTTTAATTTTTATGTACATATGCTCTTAACTTGTATGTTAATGCAAAACTCAATAGCCATACTCACACATGAAAAACACACACACATACACATTCACATCCCCAAATATACACTCTATTCTTTCTGCCTCTCTGTGTCTCTGTCTTTGTTTTTCTCAGTCTATCCATGATCTATCTATCTCATCTATCTATCTATCTATCTATCCACCCATCTATCTTTATTTACAAGTCATTTAAAATATGGTTTGCTTCTGTGTGGGGTAGTTTTTATTCTCTTCCTGCTTGTACCTGTCTTTTTCTCATTGACATGTATGTCTGCTTTAATTTTTTTCCTAAAAAATAAAAAGTTGTTGTTTGATAGATTATTAAAAGATCCTATGGAATTCTTTCTTTGGAAGTTGAAAACTGTTCAGAACTGTGAAAGGCCTGAAATTTTACCCTGCTTGCAAACTAAAAAGGTTAGGCTGTCATAATCTTCTGGATTCTAGCAGAAGACATGAGACTCTTGTATCAAAGACAAGGGACTTCATTATTCATGGCACAACAGGCTTTACGGCTTCATGTTCACATCGATTTCCTTTGCCCCCCTAGTCCCAAGGCAGGCAATGCAGAACAGCCCAAGTGGATGCTACACACACAGTGGTTTTGTGTCCCAGGTGATGAACCTGAGTTGAGGAAACAGTCTTTTAAAGAAGCTGCCAACAAACAATGCTCAACCTTTGCCTCATCGAAGACGTTATCCTTATTATCCTGGACAGCAAAAAAAAAATCTGCTATCTGCCTCAAAGGGAGACACTCTATTTCCAATGTTGTTTGCTTTACAAGCATCCTTGAAAAAATAGTCTAGAACGAAAGGCTGTCGGTTCCTTTCACTGAGAAACTCATTGAGAATTGTCTCCCAATACAGACTTGCTCCTGTAGTTCTCCACAAATATGCTCCAATTATTCATATTAATAGTCTAAGAGATAAATACTTATCAGTTTGCCTGTCAATTTCCACAGAGTTCTCTTATCACACAATAACTCTACTTTTCTTTCTTTTCCTCCTCCCCTTCCTTCTCCTCTTCCTCCCCCTCCCTCTCCTTCTTTTAAAAATCAGTCCTGGTACAGAGATATCAGTCTCTTGGTCCTGTGTTTTATCTTTAATACTCTGAACAGTTTTTCCAACAGGTGCCACATTTATACAATCTAATTTTTCTTTATTTCTACCTTTCCTCTTTCTTAGTCCCATGCTACTTGGCTGAACGTTCCAACTCCAGTTTTTATTTGTCGCCAATGCCTACTGCAACTGATGAGCCAAACTGTGCTAGAAACTGTGGAGTTTCTAGCAACATCTGATTGCTTTATCCTTGGATTTTTTTTTTACACATTATGCAGAGTTCTCCCCTATTCTATCAAGATTCCTGTGAGTATATATATTCATTTATCTTACATCAGTTTCACACTGACACAAGATCATACTCCTAATGCAGAAAAGTAATGTTTGCAAGTACTTCTGTGAATTACACAGGTTCATAAACAGTGCTCTGCCTGGATTCCTAAATATAAAAAAGAAGGGGGTTTTAAAAACTTATTTAATCCTTATGCAACAGGAAGGAAATGCTACCCTGAATGTAATGAAAATGATAACATATCCTAACCTTTGCCTTGAGAACAGTTTGAGCCCCTTCAGAAATGAACTCGTTGGAAGTCAGAGACTTACTTCAGTTTCTCTGCATTTGCTCAAAATATTTCTGGAGTTGTCTTTAGGATCTGATATACATTTCTTGGACTATCTTCTGTAGTGATAAGCTAAAAGCTGTTTAGAGCCCAATAAAAAGTAAACAAATAAGTTGGGTTAAAAACTGTGAATATGTGCAAGGAAACATATCCTTGTGTGGTCAATAAATCAGCCTTGAATACAATTCTAGCAGAAGAGTTCCAATTGTTCCAGGTTTCTGGTATTTTGGAAGAAATGAAAAGTAGCTCTTCTTTCCCAAAAGATTGAAAGTTCCTTCATTAAAAGTATAAATGTTAAAGAAATGTTCCACTGCATTCTTTTCTTTTTGTATTAATTCTTTAACAGGAATCATTTTTAAGCTAAAGAGATTATATCAACGTGGAGGGATTTTGTCACCTGGGTATTGCCAGAGCCAATGAAATTAGTTGCAGAGTTGCCTCCATTACTGATAAAATGACTTAATTTCCCTGACTTTTATATATTTCCCATCTTTCTTTGCCTTGTTTTTGAAAGATAATGTGTTCACTCTGAAATAATAAACATGTAGGAGTTAAACTTATTACTCACAAGACATTGAGTAAATTTAGGCAAGTTACTTAACCATTCAGCCTAAATTTACTCTAATACAAAAATGCAAAAGTAATACTCAATTTACAGGACAGTTTGACAGTTTTAATGTTTATTTATTTATTTTGAGAGAGAGAGAGAGAAAGAGAGAGAGAAAGAATGCACATGGGTGCGTGCACGAGTCGGAGAGGGGCAGGAAGAAAAGGAGAGAGTCCCAAGCAGGCTCTGTGCAGTCATTGCAGGGCTTGATCCCACAAAATGTGAGATCATGACCTGGGCTGAAATCAAGAGTTGGACACTTCACCGACTGAGCCACCCAGGTGCCCCTACAGGACAGTGTTTAGGTTAACGAGACAACATATTTGAAGATGGATGCCAAAATTGGAAGGAAATTGCTGCTCAAGTCTCTTCCCACTCGCCCTGGTCACAACTGAACATTTTACATATCAATTGAATATTTCCTCTAGAATACAAAAATGGGTTGAAACCTTAAGTTCATGATGGCTGAGCTGCCAGCTTCAAATTTATTCTCAAAATGCATGCCTATCTTGGACAAAAAGACAACACAGAGAAAGGGTCTATTCCTGTTGGCACCTTCTCTGTAGAATATGGATGGGTGACTACCATGGTGGGAATATAAACTGAACCCGCCCCCCAAACTACTGGGGTGGGCTTCAATCCTATGATGTTAGGCACAAGAACTGTTTAAAAAACATTTTTCCCAACATGTAACTCCCCCTCAGTGGAGGAATCATCAGGAAAAACTTAAGACCTTCCATGGGGTAATGGAAGGTAATGAGAGCAGTGGAGCAGAAGAATAAAGTTCTCTTTCCACATATGCACTATTTTGCTTTTCCACCAGGTGGCAGATGGGGATGCTGCACCTGAGAGAAGTAGGACTTCTTAGCTCAATAAGTGTTGGAGGTCTGGTGGGTGTGCAATGGGAGACAGTGAATGAAGCACTGGGAAAAGAGGGTTTCGAAGTTTTGAAGATTCTACTTTTTTCAGGCTATTGACAATATTCAAAGATTTTGTGGGGCATGAACATCATTGCATAAATGTGACCCTCTGATTGCTGTTTTGCCCGAGTCTGATCTTCCAGAATGTAAGAGAGATCGCTGGAAGGATCTGGGTCCAGCAGAGGTGAGGAAAGTGGCATCCTCAGCACCCATGGCATCCATCCCATGGACCTAGATATGGTCCTTCCTCAATGATTCTCAGCTTCTACTTTGGGACTGCTAGAGTTATTTAAGCTGTTAAGGTGGTGGTCGGGGGGTGCTTAACTGCTAGATTAAATATGTGTTCTCCATTGAATCTTGAAGGTGTGGGAAAGGAAAAAGATAAATCGGGTGCTCTTTTGGTTTGTCCTTGCCATCATTGTTCCATCCATGCCTCAGCATTCTGAGACTGTCCACAGCACAGCGCCAGTCCTGCTAGATGAGATCTGAAGCTCTCAGCAAGAGGGAAAAGAGAGAATACAAAATTGGAACGGGGAAAAAAGAATAGCTGGCACTCAAGAAAGGGCCATGGCAAAACCTGTATCTAATTCCCACTATAAAAAGTGTCTTTTTTTTTTCAATAAGCCTAGAATCCTTGGACATTCCTTTTTTTTTTTTTAAAGTCAAGAATGAAATCTCTGCTCATTAAAATAATAAATAACTTTTTTCACCAGCAGAAGTGAGTACATGTCTGAGAAAAAAAAATTCTAATACTTTTCTACTGATAAGGTTCCTGGTAACTACAGAACAGTCAAAACAAGAACATATAACTGAAGCTCAGTCAAGAAAAAAAAAAGGAAAGAAAGAAAGAGAGAAAAGATCAGGTGGATACAATAGGGAACTTACCTTTTAAAATGATTTAAGGTAACAAACAAAAAGGAGAAATTAGCAGGAGACCCAAAAATATGTGTTGGTTCCTTTGTCCGTGATCACTGGACTGTAATGAGCTAACTACCCAACTTGATAGTACATGTGGACTTCTGTCTTCAGCGTAGCAGATATGTGATTCCTAGCTAAGATTGCAGGGGCAGAGATACTGTTTGAGCTCCATGATTCTCCATTACGACCTCCAGGTGCTCTCTTGGTCTGGCCTTGTGACCAGACCAAGTGTGTATAATGCACACTCTAGTTGTGTGAGCACTGCTGTTTATCCCGTCTGTGTTTGTAATGAAGGATCACCCCAGTGGGAGAACTGTGAGGAATTAATATTTTATTCCTGTAACCACCAAGGGTCTGTAAATCATATTTGCAGGTCCTGGCTTTCTCTGCCTGTGGCCTGGCTGGCTGATGGGGGGCGGTGCATAGGAAGGGGGAAGTAACTGTTTTGCATTCAATTTCTGAAGCTCAGCACATCTTAGGAGCTTTCTTCCACCTTCACTATTTTCAGAGTTGCATTTTAAGGTGACTAGGATACGAGTGAATAGCTCTTGATGTGCATTACTAAACAATGTGGAAAATCAATATCCCGTTTCAGGGACTGTTTTATTTCATAGGACTTTCTTGACGGCTGCTCACAGTTCTGGTGCAGATTTTCTTTTTTTCCATAAAGCCCAGAAAAACCAATAATACTTTGGTGCCTTTTAAAATTTTTATCAATGAAATTCCAATGGCTTTCCAAGCTTTTCAGAAATGCTTGAGGTATTTTTTGAATTAGAGATTCAATTTTTCTACTACTGAATGTAACCATCATTCAGAGACATAGATCATGTGTTATGCACCCATCCACCAAGGTGTACGGGCAAGGCCCTAAGAAACATAGCTCCACGTATCCAATCACAAGCAAGTCCTTTTACTCTGGATCTCTATTAGTCATTTATCTGCTATGGGTTCTCCATATATACACATAGAGACAGAGAGAGACAGAGGGTGAGGGGGGAGAAGGAGAGGGAGAAAAGGACAGAAAGGGGAAGAGAAGGACAGAGAGAGGGAGACAGATCTATTTTAAGGAATTGGCTCACATGATTGTGGAAGCTGGCAAGTCTGAAACCTACTGGGTAAATCAGCAGGCTGGAAAGTAAGGCAGAATTTTGGTTACAGCCTCATGGCAGAATTCCCTGAATTCTCTGAGACACCTCACATATTTGCTCTTAAGGCCTTCCGATGCATGAGGCCCACCCACATCTTGAAAGTTAATTGCTTTACTTAAAGTCAAGTGATTATAGATGTTAACCACATTCACAAATATCCTGGACCAAACAACCCAGTACTGTAGCCCAACCAACTTGACACATAGAATTAACCTTCACAATATGCAAACTATCTCAAGCCCCTCCACTCATCTTTACCTTTGCGGCTACTATTTTTATTTAAGCGTGTGGCTTCCCTCACCTGGACAAATGCAACAGCCTTCTAACTTCTCTCTATTGGTAAGTTTACACCACTTTTTGCTATAGTACCAGGCAACTCCCAATTTCAGTAGCTTACATTGGTAAGGGCTTGTTTCTGGCTCATATTACATGTTGGCTATGGCTCTGCTCCATGTGTCTTCTTTACTGGAGGTCTAGGCTGAAGAAGAAGCCCCTATTTGGGACATGATGCTCTCGTGGCCAAGGGAAAAGAACAATGGCAAAACTGCATGTGGCTCTTAGAACTTATGCTATGATGTGTCATCAATTATTCTGCTCACACTTTATTGGCCAAAGAAAGTAATAAGGTCAACACTGATTCCAAGGGGAAGGAGGTATATCTTTTTACAGGGAGAACCAAAGAACATTTAGAAACAAAATTGTATTTAACGCATCTCCCTTCAATCTACTCTCCACACTGCAGTCAGTGGAGTTAAAACCAGATTGGATTATATCAATCCCCTGCTTAAGAAAAATGTTCACTGCTCTGTTGTCACAGTTCTTCAGAGAAATAGAATTAATAGGATGTGTGTGTGTGTGTGTGTGTGTAAAAGAGATTTATTATAAGGAACTGGCTGACATGATTAAGGAGGCTGGCAAGTCCCAAGATCTGCAGGGTGAGTCAGCAAGTTGGAGACCCAGAAGAGTTGCAGGTATAGTTCCTCTCCAAATGGCAGTTGTCTCGAAACCCAGGAAGAGCCGAGCAGAGGTTTCAGTTCAAGCCTGAAGGCAGGAAAAATCCCAGTGTTCTAGTGTGAAGGCAGTCAAGCAGGAAGTCATCTCTGACTTTGGGGTCTATTCAGACCTTCGACTGATTGGATGAGTCCCACCCACATCAGGGAAGGCAATCTGCTTTGCTCACAGTACTTATTTAAATATAAATCCCATCCAGGAAACCCTCCCTGAAATGCTCAAAATAATGTCTGACCAAATATCTGTCCCACTCAAGTGGACACCTAAAATTAGCCATCACAAATGCATTCCCGGATTCCCAGCACGTTTCAAATGAAATCCAGGCCCCTGGGTGACTCAGTTGGTTGAGTGTCTAACTTCAGCTCAGGTCGTGATCTCATAGTCCATGAGTTTGAGCCCCACATCAGTTTCTGTGCTGACAGTTCAGAGACTGGAGCCTGGTTTGGATTCTGTGTCCCCCTCTCTCTGCCCCTCCCTTGCTTGTGCTTTCTCTCTCTCACACACAAAAATAAATAAATAAAATTTAAAAAATAAAAACAAAATGAAATCCAAACTCCTTTCTGTGACCTTCAAGGTACCACATGACCTGGCCCTTTTCACTCTCCAGCCTCATCTCAGGACTAATTTCCACTTGTTCATTCTATTCCAATTACAGGGCCATCTGTCCCTGGCCAAAACATGTCAATCTCTTTGCTGCTGTATTATCTTTTTTTAAGAGGCTGATGGAAATTTCATTTTTTTTTCAAGTTTATTTATTTATTTTGAGAGAGAGAGCACAATTGGGGAAGGGGCAGAAAAAGAAGGAGAGAAAGAGTCTCAAGCAGGCTCTGTGCTGTCAGTGCAGAGTCCAATGAGGGGCTCAAACTCACGAATCGTGAGATCATGACCTGAGCTGAAACCAAGAGTTGGATGCTTAACCAACTGAGCCACCCAGCACCCTGCCACTGTGTTATTTTTATGTTTGGTGATCTCTCACGCCAGGGTCACTCATCTTCCAGCACCTACATATTTCATATGGCTCAACTGGATATTTCCTGCTTTTCTGGTCTCAGTTTAAATGCCTCTACTTTGGAGATGCCTCCTTGGATAATTTATTTAAATTATTTAATTTAGGGGCGCCTGTCGGTTAAGCTCAGTTGGTTAAGTGGCTGACCTCGGCTCAGGTCATGATCTCACAGTTTGTGAGTTTGAGCCCCGCGTCAGGCTCTGTGCTGACAGCTCAGAGCCGGGAGCCTGTTTCAGATTCCGTGTCTCCCTCTCTCTGACCCTCCCCTGTTCATGCTCTGTCTCTCCCTGTCTCAAAAATAAATAAAACGTTAAAAAAAATTTTTTTTAATAAAATAAATAAATTATTTAATTTAATGTCCTATTTAGAGGACAACACTTCTAACCCAGGGTTTCTAATAAAGCACCTTGTTTATTTTATTTGTATTTTTAAAAAGTAGACTCCACGCTCAGTGTGGGGCTTGAACTCATGACCCTGAGATCAAGAGTCTCACACTCTACTGACTGAGCCAGCCAGGCATCCTGACAGCTTGTTTATTTTTTAATAGGCATTTTTCCTTTATCCAAAATTATTTTATTTTTTGTATTTTTCCTTTACTAGATTTAAGAGCCATGAGGGCCATAATCATGTCTTTTTTCCTCATGATTTCCTACCCCCAACCACAACACAGTTCATGATGCATTGTAGGCACTCCATAAATACATACTAAATAAGTGAATAATTGAATGGGCCATGGGAACATAGAAAGATTAAGGCTGATTCATTGGTCCTAGGTATGATTGTAACTCAGTCAAAATAGAAGGCCATTTTAAGAGAAAAAAATTAAATACTTTTAAAGTCATCCATAAAGATACTTTTTAAAATACTGAGTTAGTGCCAGGAGTTTTTAAGCTTTGTTTGATTATTTCTTCTTCAGAAATAATTTAGAGAGGTTGGATGACAATCCTGTGATAACCCCAAAATTTCTTTAATTCTAACTAATCAATTTATGTGACTAATAGAAAGACTGACTTCACTTTGACAGAGGGACTTACATTCTGGATTTCATATTTAATGATTTATTTTGTTGTACTGGGTTGGATTACAAATATCACAAAACTCATGGACTCCTCTGAGTTACATTCATCCAATACACCATTGTCATATACAAATATTGGTTTCCAAGCCCCAATTTCCTCAGATATAAAATAACAATGACAAGTAATATGTCTCTTCCGAAGTGCTTGGCAAAGATCTTGGACCATAGAAAATCTCAATGATCTGTGTGTGTTCTCAGTGTCTGTGAGGTAAGATGGGAAGTCTTGGCAGGTTAGCCCAGAGTTAAGGAAGCCTTGCTTAGGAAACTGGGAGGCTCTAGGACAGACATAAATCAAGGATATTGGGTCACACAGTTTCAAGAGTAAGACTTTAGAAGCCAGGAGAATTGGCAAGAGAAAAATAGTATAGACATTTGAAAGGAATTAGTTCAGAGTTCAAGATATGAGAACAGGGGCTAAGGGATGGGGAGAGAAGGCCAGAGATTATTAGAGAGCTGAGGTTTAGGGCATAGCAGAATCTAAAAGTCTAGTTTTATAGTGAATCACTGGTCCAGGCTCCTTGTCTGATGTCTTGTCTGATTAGAACGAGCTGGTCCAAGCTAAGTAGCACCAGTGATGGGAATGGAACTTCTGGGCAAGGAGACAGGAAGTCCATACAGTTATGCATTAGACCCTAAACTTTTTTATAATCTTTATGAATTAATATAGAGGTTATTATTTAGATGATAATTCCTTGACTTTACAGCACTGATATAATATCCTTTCATCCAAACAATACTTATCTAGGTAGGTTGTACTTACAGTCATTTAATAGATGTGAAAACTGAGAGTAAGGATGGTTTAATCATTGATTTCAGCCAGGAAGCTGGAGTAGGAGCATTACATAGGCCTTTTGATGTCAGCCCAGAATGATACCATTTCTAGTGGAGACCTACAATCAGTAAATATTGAAAGTATGAAAAACATTCTCACCTGCTTCACTTCCCCAGAAAGATCTCCGTCTGTTTCAGTTGGGTACCTAGTGTACCCTCAGGGAGTTTGGTCAGGGAAGTCCACACATGATTCTGGACTAGACACCACCAACAAAATGTATTTTCCTAAATAAAATGCAATCAGATATCCTTTCCCCTTATCTTGTGAATCTGAGCTGTCTTGACTGTTCACATTTCATTTTCATTCCCACCTGTGGCTTGATTCTCTTTTCTCTTTTATGAGAGATCTTGCAGTTGTATTCACCTGGCATAATGTTACTCCTTACGCGTAGATGGATTAGGTAGCTACTAACCAAGTACAATTTGAAAATCTAGATTATCTAATTCTTCTACACCTGTCATCTCTACTTCCAGCCTGCCTGCCAAGGTAAGGTACTGCTGAGACCTTTGTGCAGCCACAAGTGTCACTTGGAAAGGAAATAGAAGAAATACAATGAATCATCATTAGTCATGAACACACGCACAAATCACTTCAGCAGTGTAAGGCAATCACTGTACAGGTGCACATATATGCTAAAAATAAACATTTCCTTCTTTAAGAATAGCTATGAAAGAAGTTTATATTTGGAAGAAAAGGTTATTCTAAAAACTTTCTATTGTCTCAACTTTGATAATAATTAGACACATTAGAATAATTTGGGAAGATTCTGAAATCCTTGTCCCCAGTCTATACTCAAACCATATGTCTGAATCCCTGTAAGTTGAACTGCAGGTCCAGTAATTTTTATAAAGCTCCTAGAGTAATTCCATTGTACAGCCATGGTCAAAAACCACTCTTCTAGATGTTTTCCAGAATAAATAAATAAATAATGATCTTAAACATTTCTTAAGAAAAAATTGTTTTTCCTCAAATGAAATTTAAAGATAAAGCTAATTATTTAAAAAATAGAATGAAAATAAATTAATCATTGGTCCAAGATACATGGAGGCTGGGGAGAGAGAGACAATGCTTTCATTTATATGTGGCCACAATGGTGTTCTTTACCGAACTTGCTAACAGTGAGAAGAGAAAGGAGACCTCAAGGAGAAGAACAATTAAGTTTAGTGGTGTTGATAAGAGGACGCTTTGAGCAATAAGATCTTGTATTGAATATTATTTTTCTCATATGACTAAAAAGCAAAACTGAGAAAGACATGTCAAGATTTATATTGTATTTCTTCTCTGCCCACCCCCCTTTTTTACTTAGGTACAATATACCTACTGGAAAATTTCTTTTTTTTTTTAAATTTTTTTAATGTTTGTTTATTTTTGAGAGAGATAGAGACAGACTGAGTGCAAGTGAGGGAGGGGCAGAGACAGAGGGAGACACAGAATCCAAAGCAGGCTTCAGGCTCTGAGCTGTTAGCACAGAGCCTGATGTGGGGCTCGAACTCATGACCTGACGCTCAACTGACTGAGCCACCTAGGCACCCCAAAAATTCCCCATTTTTAATGTTCGGTTCTGCAAGTTTTGACAAACATATACAGTGAGCAACTGTACCTTATAGAACAATATTACCCTTCAAATTACTCCATGCTTATCTGTAGCCAACACCTCCCCACCCCCAGACCCTGGGGGTCTGATCTGTTTTCTATTCTCATTTTTCTTTTCCTGAATGTCATACAGTTGGAGTCTTGCAGTTTCATTGTGTTCTTAATAGTAGTATGCTGATAGAAAGTAATGAATGCGCGTATATTGTGCTAGAAGGTGCGACGTGATCAACTATCTTTTCTGAAAGAGAAACTGAGCTGTCCTCCCTACCTACCGTGGAGCACTTGGGAGAGCCTTGGCCCTTGGTATACATGCGGACCAAGAGAAGCTGAACTGCTCGGGAGAGCAGTTTCCTGATTTAAATCAAATCTGGGGATGGAAATATTGAAATAAATTTAAGGAAACATCAGTCACATAATTAAACCCAAGAATATAAAATATAAGACACAGAAGGGCTATATAGTTTTAATTAATAAAAAATAAAAGATTATTCAACCTTGTACAAAAGCAATAATAGTAGAAAAATCAGAAACAAAGGTAAGCAAATAGAAGGAAAAAGCCACAGCCAGCTGAAGAAAAGGCATGGTCTTTATCTAGACTTTAAAAATATTTCACACATAATCATCACATACGTTCATATAAACACATATAGAAATATATAGAGAAGTAAATATAAATAGAAATATATATAGAAATAAATATATTATATAGAAATATATATATACATATACTTACAAAACTGGGATGTCTTACATGCTGTTCCATGAAAGATCTTTCTCTCAAACCTTTTTACTGAATTATGACTAGTTCCTTTGTGCCAACAGTACATGTTAGGGGTTAAAAGCGTAGTCATTAGGAACATGGACTCATGAATCAGACAGACCTAGCTATTATCTCAGTTCTTCCACTTAGTTCACATATGACCTTGGGCAAAATGCTGAACTCGTCCAAGCTCCTTTTTTCTCATTTTCAAAATAGAGACAATTATATCTAATCTGTGTATTTGATGTGAGAGTTAAAATGAGATAATGCACAAAAAGCACTTAGTATAGTGTTTGGAAAATAATAATGGCTCAGTTATTCTACCAAGTTAATGAACAAGAAAAACTTAGGAAGTAATTAAAATAAATGTTTTGGTTCTGTCTCCCATTGACCCTTCATCAAATGTATTCATCACCAGTCTCGAGCTGAAATTTCTCACAGTCCTTGTGGCTTTTCTGTTCACTTTTAGGTAACTGAGTCCTGGGTTACTTCAAAAAGCATTATATTCTCATTCGGAAATTAGGTTGCTACTTTCAGATCATGACCACAGTTCTTAACTTCAGGTTTTCCCCAGCCCTTGCTGCTGGAAGGAGACAATGGAAGATGTCATTATGATTGTACATTTTCTTATTTTTCTACATTGCTATTGTCTTCTTTCCCCTGCCTGCCACCCACTTTCTGATACTTGGAGCAGTAAATATACAAGAAAAGTATTGCTTAAACTTGTTCCAGACAGACTTGGGCCCTTGGGACCAGCGGGCAGCTGATTCTCTTGGGGACATTTTTTAGGGCTTTTGGAACACCCCTGGACACTCTGTCCTGCAGGTCCTTGGACCATGGGAATACATCTGTGTTCTGGCACATATTCTTCAGCTCCAGTAATCTGGCCTTCGCTTCCAGGTTTTGGCTGCTCTTATTCCTCTGCCCCTTTTGTGGTCATTATAAATAGACCGATAATGGCACTCCTCTGACATCTGAAAGTCTTTCTCTCCTTCTGATCCACAGCAACCCTTGAACATCCCTTGCACCGGCAGGCTGAACCTACAGGAACACCCTCTAACTCCATGACCAAAGGTGTTAGGGGTAAAGAAACAAGGGCAGTGTTAGAGTAGTGGTGAGAAAATAAATTTTAATTTGTTATCCTCATGGCCCGGACTGGGACTGAGCTGTGATTTGTGACAAAGATCACTAATTCCAAAGATCTTTCCATCATACTTTTCCTGTAAATGCAAAGTCAGTGCTCAATAAGTATTTGTTGAATCTGCATCTACAGCCACTTATAGAAGTGACTATCAGGAGCCCTAAAAAAAAAAAACAAGAAGGACCTATAAAATTCAGTAGCAAATGATTTTTCTCAAATATTTGAGAGAACCATTTACTGTTCAGTCAAACTATAACAGCAGTGATCTCTTTTGAACATTAACTCAGATTACCTGTGATAATTTTTCCTATTCTTTTTTTTTCTCTCAAACACTGAGCACTCATTAGCTATTACAGGGTAAATACTCTCACTAAATGAAACATCAGTATTACATCCCAGCCACCTGACTCCTGATAATAAAGCACCACCTAACATGAGAACAGTCCAGTTAAATAAAATACAGACTGTACTAATGCCACAGCTTTGGCTCTGATTGAATTTTTTACTACCTAGTCAATGTACCATGTTAGCCACAGCTCATTTTAGTGATAGCATTTTAATTCTGTTCCTGTCCCGACTTCTCACTTGGCATTTGACTAAAATAGTTGGACAATGGTAGAATGATTTTAAGGTTTTGTTTCCCCTTTTCCTCACTAAAGCATTCTCACTGGGGCAGTGTCTGAGGGAAATTTTTAAAACCGGGTGGAGCCTTTCATTTGTCTTCAATGTATCATTATTCTGCACACATGGAGCCTGGCTCACATCCAGTGTCCCAGAACCTTGGCTGCTAAAAGACCCACAACCCCGCTGGAAAGTTGCCCAAGACAGGTAACATTTTGACCCAGGAGCTGCAAATAGAGGTCAAAAGAAACACGGTGTCTTCAGCATTCTTTTGAAATGCTGGAAACTTTATTTCACGACCCTAGATGATAAACATAAAAAAACAAACAACAACAACAAAAAACAACTCCGTGTCCTCAGGCAAGTAGAACTATAAATGACTAGTTTTGTTGATAAGCCCAGCCTAGTAAAACTCAATTAGTTTTTTTCTCATCTATCCCTTCAAAGGGTGAAACTTCAGAGATTGGTGCAGCTGGTAAAAAATGTTTGAAAAATGTTTCAGCAAAAATGTTTAAAGTGCTTTCCTATTATAGATTTAATTAAATATAATGAATATATATAACATACATACCTTTTCTAAATACAATGTTTTGTTTTGTTGAAACTCATTAGTATTCTTTTGTTTGCAAGTAATAGAAACACAACTAGAACCAGTTGAAGCAAAAGAGAAAGGATATTAGAAAGATATCCCAAAGCCACTATGTATACCAAAATGTATTACGGAACCAGAAGACGTGAGGTCCAGTGGGCTTCAGAAATGGGCCACAAGACTGGAACTCTTAAGGAAAACTTGGAACACTCCTTTGTCTTTTATCTGACTTTTTCCCATGAATGTATATTTTTCTCTTCTTGTGCTGCCCCCAAGTCTACATAGTGGTGCAGCATAACTTTCAAAAAGTGTTCATATTTTATTTATTTCATTTTTTTATCTTTACAACTGGAAAAGTTATTTTTATTCATAATCAAAGCACAGTATTTATACTTTTTTCACAGAACTCAAAGTGAAATCCCTTCCCCAATTCAGTTTGAAGAACCATGCCCTGATAATTACTAATTACATTTCTTTTCTTTTCTTTTCTTTTCTTTTTTTGGATGAGCACTGGGTGTTGTATGGAGACCAATTTGACAATAAATTTCATATTGTATATATCATAACTGAGATATATGACAGGGAGAGTTTCTGTCCCCAAGTTCCCAAGGAAGGGATCATTTGACTCAGTCTAATTCAAGTACCTATCCCAGGAATGAACAGTGGCTGGGGTCACTAGGTCATCCTGCAAAATTACTACTCTGGTTTCAGATCTATGGATTGGCATACATGGGTCAGGTTCCCCTGAATTTGAGGTATTTTCCTTGAAAAGTTTTGTGGGTTGGGGGAGTATTGGGAAAACCCAAGATGTTGGTATGTTGTACTTTCGACTTTTCACATAGTGAATGTTAAGTTGCTGAAATTTTAGCCAGAATTATGAAGATAATTGAATGAATTAATCGAGAATTAAATACATCTAGCATTACCACAAAATTAAAATGCTACTCATATTTATTTGGGAAATAGTTAACATAACACAAAAGTTAAATATTGACTCTGGAGATTTTCCCCCTAAACTGAAATCTGACTCCATTATTAACTAGCAGTGGGACTGCTCTGGGTCCAAATTTCCTTATCTGTGTAATGGGAGTGTTAGCATTACCCATTTTGATGGGTTATCATGAGATTAAAATGAAAAGTGCTTTTAACAGTGCCTGGCCCATAGGAACACTCAAAAATGTTCATTGCTCTTGTTTTATCCATTCAGATGTTCAACAAGAGAAATTAATTCCGCTTTTTTCTCACCTAACTAAATAACTGTGGAATAATACAAGTCTAAAATTTTGCTGCATAAACTTGGACTCGGCTCTTTATGTGGCTAATATAGGCTTCAGTTGCTTTTAGTGAGATCTTAGATCACTCAGAATCATTAAACTCTTTAATAAAGCAAACAGCAAAGACTTGGGCAATATCCAGTAGTCAGACGAGATCTTGAATTCAATTTTAACTTTATGACTTTAAATCAATCTATATGACTGTGGGGATTTCTCTTTCACCCATCATGTAAAAAGACAGATGCAGGTAAAAAACATTGCATCTCAAAATTAGTCATTTTATGCACACATAAAATCAAGAGGCCTGTAGGTTAGAAAATAATAATATGCCATTGTTTTCAGCTTCATAAATATGCATATCTGCACATAAGTCTTCAAGTTTTCATAGGCTCATGAATAAATCCTGGGACATGAATTTGGCACATATTTTTTATTTAGTGTTTATGTGTTTGTCCATCTGTTGTCTAATCATTGGATCACAGCAGAACATCCATGCAGCTTAAAGACCTATTTCTACTCCCCAAACTATTTTCACAAAACGATGGGTCCATTTTCAGATGCTGTATTTCATGATGGAAGGGCACTGTGAAGTAAGTTACATACAACAAGCAAATTCCACCCTTTGTTCTTCTACCATTTTCTCTTACACACACACACACACACACACACACACACGGCCCATGCTGCTCTAGTTATTACTTGAAATTGAAGCCAGTAGCCACATAGCAGGTTTAAATGGTTATTAGGTTTAGCTGTGTCTACAAAACTTACAGACTAATGCAGTAGTGCTGAATCATTTTGTCAATTTCAGGAGTCATATTTTTAATTTTTTTTAACGTTTATTTTTTTGAGACAGAGAGAGACAGAGCATGAGCGGGGGAGGAGCAGAGAGAGAGGGAGACACAGAATCCGAAACGGTCCAGGCTCTGAGCTGTCGGCACAGGGCCGGATACGGCACTCGAACTCACAGACCGCGAGATCACGACCTGAGCCGGAGTCAGACGCTCAACCGACTGAGCCACCTAGGCGCCCCAGTCATATTTTTAAAAGGAATATTAACAAGACAGATCTTGACCAGAGAGGGACAAATGCGCTGTTAAGGGGTCTGAAAATTGTATATTTGAGAAATAATGGAAAGAACCAGAAGTGCCTTAGGCTCTTGCCATTCAATGTAGCTCAGTGGTAAAACCTTCTCATGACTTTAAAAATTGGTCACAACTTTTATGCACAAATATGCTTTAAAACCTGGTTTTATTAAAATAGTATATAATTACTTAAACTCTTAAAATACAAAAATTAGACATTTGTTTTACAAGGTATTGTGCTAGGTACAGTGTGTTGTGGGTAAGCCTAGAGGCTTGACTTTGGACATGAAGCATTGGAAAGGTTGTCAGAATAGTCGTACAGAACAGGCAGGAAAATGGCTATTCTGGTCTGAATCTGGATAGAAAAATTGGGACTAGGGCCACCTGGGTTGTTCAGTCGGCTGAGTGCCTGACTTGATCTCAGCTCAGGTCTTGATTTCATGATCCTGGGTTCTGGCCATGCATTGGGGTCTGTGCTGTGCTGGGCATAAAGCCTACTTAAAAAAAAATCAGGGCTAAATGTGAATAAATGTGGGTGTCATTTGGGTAAAAATGATTAATTTAATTGCCACAGTGAGATGATAAATGGCCTAGGAACGGAATTGGGGTACTGAAGTTGCCTATATTCTAAGAGAGTTAAATCTCCATCTCTCACTCACCCTGCCTTACTGCCCGAATTCAGCTGCCACTTGGTGACTAGTCATTTTCAGTGGAGAGTGAGAGTAGACATGGTATCATTCTTCCATGGAAAGCTTTTGTGTGCATGTGTGTATAAATGTGTCTATTTGTGTGTCTGTGTGTATAAGAAGGTGGGGGGGGGAATAATTTACTAAAGAAGTAGAAGTTACAATAGGGGCACCTGGGTGGCTCAGTAAGTTGAGCATCCAATTCCGGCTCAGGTCATGATCTCACAATTGGTGAGTTTGAGTCCCAATAGGGTTTGCTGCCATCAGTATGAAGTCTGTTTGGATATCTTTGTCCCTCTCTCTCTGCCCCTCCCCCATCCACACTCTCTACCTCAAAAATAAATAAACATTTTGAAAATTAGAAAAAAATAAGTTTCAGGAAGAACCAGAAGAGTGTCGCCATTGACACCAAGGGTGAAGAAAATTTTGAAAGCAGAGTGATTAGCAATGTCAGGTGGTGAGGAAAACAAGATAAGAATGTAAAAAAGCAATAGACTTGGATAATTAATTTATTGAAGTTATTCTAAAAAGCAAGATATAGTGGAGTTTTAGACAATGATCTTATTTTTCAAAGCATTGGAAAGTAAACTGAAGCTGGGGAGGGGGGTGCGCAGAGGATGTTCTAAGTGAAGTCTTTGAGCACAGTCTGCTATTTTTAGAAGTGCCCTATTAAAGAGAAGAGATCAGACAGTCGCTTATGCAAAGGGAGGACCAGGGGAGGGATTTGTTTCAGGATCGGGAATGTAGAGATATGTTTGTAATTGGAAGGGCAAAAATAGAGGAAACTGAAGAGTTAAAGATGAAGAACAGGGATGATTGATGGGCTGAGAGAATAGAAGGACAAAAGGCATGAAGATAACAAGTGGAATACATATTCTACAAAAAGATAAAGTAATTCTCCCTCTGAGATGGGACTAAAGGAGGAAAGTATGGGTACTGATCCAGAGAAAAATCTGAGATGAAGAGGAAGATAACAAAAGAGGTTGTCCCCATGAATCTTATGGAAATGCATCCAGTATTTGGTCATCTCTAGCCTAAGAAGAAGGAGCTATTGGCTTGTAGAACCGTGTGTCTGCTATGGATTATAATTAATCCAAGTCAGCACAAAGCAGTAATTTCTATAATTATATAAGGCAATAATTCTGCTATTCAGTGAGACCTAATGACCAGGTCCAGATCTGTGGCTTGGAGGTATTGTAGGCTAGCACCAGAGCAACCTTCCCGTGCCTGCATGTGCATCAAAGGGCCCAATGTTTTTCCATTCCTGGCTGCTGTCACTTGATTTTTCATAAGCAGTCCTGACCATGGTTGCTCTTTTCAGTAATGTTTGAACTCCTTTTAGAAGCTGTTGGGATGGGTGAGGGTGCAGCCCAAGAAGACTCCTAGAGCTGAAAAACAAACCCAAAATACAACTGGACCAAGCAGAGTTTGAAATTTTGTTTATACTTCAATGATAAAGCTGAGGAAAATAGAGCTAGTACGGACTATTTGGTAAGTATTGGGTAATTATGAATAATTAAAAATTCATGTTTATATCTGAAGTCAGAAAAGATTGTCAAACCAAATTATGAGAAGCCCATGCTAATCAATCAATCAATCAATCAATTCTTAGCTTTCCTTTATGATTTTTATCTTTTCATATTATGCAACAACTAGTCATCCAGATAGCTCAAATATCATTCCTGGATTGAGTCAGATTCTCTGCAATATACATCTTTTTTGTGAATTACCTTTACTGGACTATGCTTTGGTAGTTTGCATTGAGACGGTGTGGAGAGATTGTGTGAAATGTTCTTTTTATCTCCTGTAGGAATATTACTGAAAGTGTTACTCATCATGGCAGGCAGTGTCTCCTTTATGCGGACCTAGGGAAGAATTTTTCTTTGGCCTTAGGGCTTAAATTGACTTATTTCTGAGCAACTGGAACATTTTGATTTTATGGGCTTGGGGATATTATAATTGGTTGTGATTCTTTGCTTTTGCTTTGGCTGTGTATCAACTGAGAATGCTTTTAGCTACAATTACTTACAATAACTTAAGTAGGTTTTTTCCTTTCTTCTTACATAGTAAGAAGGCTGAAGATAAGTGTTGGGATTGGTTCAGCATCTCATCTGGGAACCCATCTCTTTGCATTTCTTATCAGACACAGGATAGCTGCTGAGGTTCTAGCGATAGTTCTCAAACTTTTGTGTGCATTGAAATCACATAGAGAGTGGATAAAGCAGAGGTACATGCTCCTTGAAGAATAGAGCCCAGGCCCATGGTCACCAAGTTCCTGAGGTGACTCTAATACAATCCAAAGCTTGAGAACTCTAGTGTCTGCCACTCCAGACGAGAAGGGAAAAATAGGGCAAAAGTCTTTCCTTTCATGAGGTTCTGTCTTCTTAGCTAAATAGAAAAAAAAATTTCTGAGTCAACCCAGCTGACTTCCTCTGACTCCTCCTGTATGGAAGCCTGGGGAGGAACAAACTTTCCAAAAATCAAAGACTTCTGTCTTTGTCCTGCCCCAAGCTTTGCTGATAAGGAGGAAGCATGTTGTTGGATAGGCAAAAGACAGTGGTTTAGGACCAAAATTGCCTTTGCTTATTACATACGAATTTATTTTGCATTTCTTTATGTGGTAACTTTATTCTGAATCAATTTCTATACTATTTTTTATCTGATTTTCTACTAAAAATTAGCTGTCTTGTGTGAATTTATATAATCTACTTTCAATTATTTTTAAAATATGTGGATTTATGGTGACTATGATGAATCTATAGGTGGTGAACTTCTGTTCTCTGAGCTGCCTTGAGGCCATAATGAGGAGAATGTTGGCATGATCTGTTTTCCACTTGTTCATGCTCTGTGCTGTGAAGCAAGCTGTCTAGATGATTTTGCAGAGTCAGGGTAGACCTGAGACTCTACCTTGATTGGGCACAACTTGGGAATGACCTTTCCTGGCAATTCTCTTGTAGCCTATGTATGAATCCTGGTGACTTCTTGACATTTTGTGTCTCCAGCTCAATAGAACATAACTGTCATAATGCCTGAGACTCACCTAAAAAAACCAATGCCTTGTCCCATCCTGACTGGAGGTGAAGCCCAGGCATCCATGTTTTTCTCTGAAAGCTCGCCCGGTGAATCTCATGTGCAGTCAGGGTTGCAGAACAGCTGGTCCAGCTGACTGACACTTGTAACTCCATCTTCTGTGCTCTGCCTTTGGTTTGGCTCATCTGATTCTATTCCTGATTTCAATTTCTGTTTGCAGGTTTCATTCCAAGAATCTCTGTCCTACTGTTCCTCTGTGGTAAACTGGCTTCGTTCGTGATTACTCTCCAAGTTATGAATTGATTTCCTTGATCCTAGACTGTGGACTTTAACTATCCTGCTCTTGCATTTCAGTGGCAAGTGCTGAGTTCCTTTCTCTGATTCTTAGCAGAATGCCAGCTTATCCCGCTGATGGCCACAAAGTGTGGGGGAAATTCTGGAGCTTACAAAATGGACATAGGGAGGCAATAATTGACCCTGCACAACATGATTGCAGAATTCCATCTTCAGGAAGCTTTTTTTTTTTTTTTTTTTAGTTCCAACCAATTTCACGTCCATATCCACTAGAAACTCCTTTGGTCTCAAATAGTTTCGACTTCAACTCCTGTCTCAAGCAACTTCTTGAGACTCAGAGCTGGTGGTTTTATCCTTCTGTTTTCTCAACCCAGAAATCCCCACAACCCTGCTTTCCCCCCACAGGCCACCAGTAGATCATCTTCTTCATACCAGTCCTTTTGTGAATTTAACCTTTACACCCTCCCCCAGGTTAATTTTTTCTTGAGTTTCAAACCTTTCTTTCTCATCAACTTTCTCAATATTCGCAACCCTCTGACTATGCTCCGTATACCAAGTTACCTGAAAACACCAAATATGCCTCAAACATAAGTAATAAAATGAGTGGCTAAATATCCGAGTTTTGAATTTAGGCAGCCTGAGCCCAAATCCCAAATCTGTGACTTCAAGTTTGTTCCCTCACTTACAGAAAGAGTAATAACAGTACTTAATTTGTAAGATTGTTGATACAAGGAAATAAGATAATGCATATAAATCTTAGATGGTTTCTTGCACAGGGTGAGTGCTCAAAAAATGTGAAGTGTTTGCCCAAGATGCTAAGATAGAATTTGGCTCAAATTTATTTATTGAAGATCAACACCTATGAAAGGAAGCAGGAGTCAGAGTTTGACAGAGGAAGAAGACCAACTTCTGGCAATGATGAGTTTTCAAGGGAATACTGCCTGACAGACTTTGTTTTATTGACCCCTGCCTGCCAATCACCAGATATAGGCTGCCTCAGGGAAGTTTATGGCCTTGTGTGAGGTAGCGCTCTACAGTTGGAAGAGACTATGAAGAAGCAGACACCTGGTGGCTGTTCACTGAACACACTCTGGGACTGTGAGGCAAGGGGTTTCGTGGAGGCATGTCTGGGCAGTGCTTCTCCATGCTGCTAGAGCTTTTCTATTACGTCTCTTGCAGGTGAAGACACACAGGCCTGACGCGGACCCAGCCAAGGTGACGCGGTTATTCCTCATATTGCCTATGCTTAGAAATAATGCTCTCTTCTAAGACTCCTTATCAACAAATCTGTGGACCAAGGGCATTTGGAAAGCCAGCAGACGTGATCATTTCTGGTTAATGGATTCCTGGACTAAGGTCTAGGTTTTTATCAGCACAAATAAGAAGAGAGAAATAATGGAGGTAAAAAGAGTGGTGAAAGGGTAACTCTAACAATGTATCAATCCTTTGAGGAAGTACCTGGAGATTCTGCTGACAGGTCTGTCAGCAAACAACAGACGCCGTGCACAGAACTACCAGGAATCCACTTTCCAAAGTCATTCAGCCTACCACTTCATAATATGTAGAAGGACTAGTTTCAATAGCCCGCAAAAAGTTTTAGAAGAGAAACCCAATTCTTGATTTGCTGCTTGTTTTCCAAAGGAACTGAAGTTCAAACTTGATTTATTTAAAATGGTTATTCCAGTTCTAATAAATGTTTCAGTTTCTCAGATGCTGTGGTATTTGTCTTTATTCTTTATTTTCAGCTCAGCAGGGACTGAATTAATTTTGGAAGAAAGACAAACTAAAAAGCATTTTCAGTAGCTTTGGGTAAAAGTTTCCTGAATCCCTTTGGCTTATGTGCTCATAAATGCACAGCATAAGCAGACATCTATGGAACCTCATGGATAGGGACACAAGAGACCACTGGACTTTGGATGGTCTGCAGAAGGACATTGCCCCCATGGTTCTCCTCGATAGCTCATTAGTGCATTCTTAAATCATTCTAGTCAAGTAGCAAAGGCAGCATTCTGGAGGCATTCTGTCTACAACAATCTGAAACATAAACTTGGATCCTTATCATCTGTGTAAAGGTAATATAGCTAAGCAGTGAAGAACACAGGTTTTGGAATGATTAAAAACAAATGGATTTGAATCTTGCCATGGGAAGAATGGCTGTGGGACTTCAGACAAAAATGCTTTGCTTATCTAAGCTTTGGTTTTCTTATCTAAAAAAAAATGAGGTGGTGGGTGCCTGGGTGGCTCAGTTGGTTAAGCATCTGACTTCAGCTCAGGTCACGATCTCACAGTTCATGAGTTCGGGCCCCACGTTGGGCACTGTGCTGAAAGCTCAGAGCCTGGAGCCTGCTTCAGATTCTCTCTCCTGCTCTCTGCCCCTACCCCTCTTTCACTCTGTCTCTCTCAAAAATAAATAAAATTTTTTTTACTAAATAAATTTTTTTAAATGGGGAAAATAATCCCTAACTGTGTGGTGTCAATCTCTATTGCAGTACTTAGCACTTTAAACATTCAACAAATGGTAAATGGCATCAATACCGTCCTCCTCCTCATCTCTCTTTTCTTTCGTCCTGGCAATACTCAAGAGAAGAACCATCTTTCCTTAAATGCATTTCATGTTTTGACCCTTATTGCAGTTCTTTTTCTTTTCCATTTTTTCCTTTGCAGAGGTCACATGTGGATCATTCCTGGTATCATTTCTTGTCCTCCTATTTTTTGTTTGATGGGGAGTTTTGTAAAGTAAGTAGCTCACAGGGTTGGGGCAAGGGTTTGGGTTGTACTCATTCTCAGTGACTTCCAAATGATGACATCACTGTCAAGGATTAACTCAGGGACTACATTGGACCAAATTATGTTTCTTGGGAACATCTTTGGATTCTGCACAGTTAGCAAGGTATTCTTTAAGTTCCCAGTAGACATCGTGTAAGGTCCTCAAGATTAAAGAATGTCCATCTGCTATGGGAGATGCTAACCGCACCTTGGATGGAACAAGAGCTTCTCTGTAGGCTTCATACTAAAGAAAATCTAAAATCTAAATTTTTCTTACACTGCAGGAGCATTTTCTAGCTTAAAGTTGAGTTGAAACCAACATTAATTCATTTTACCACCTATTCTAGCTTCTCATCTGTATTTTTACAATTCTTCAAATTCCCTATCCTTGGCAACCATTCTTGCTTTGTGTGCCTTTGGGTTAAAGAAAGAAACACCTAATAACGACTGTGGGGTTAAGACTTGTGACACATGTGGTGGCTAGAAATGAGTCAGACAAATGTATCAGGTATAGACATCAGCTTCAAGGACTATTCTGTGGTCCAAGAGGTTCAGCCATGATACTGCAAAACCTTCTGAGTGGCTAGTACCTTTGTTTTCACTGACCCTGTTCCTCTTTGCTTCTCTTTTAATCTTAACCCAGTTCAGAATAGCTTTAATATGACACATTTTAGAAGCAGACTTCCTGGGTGCAAATTCTGGTTTTGCTACTTACTAGATTTTATCCTCTTACGGTTCAGTTCACTCATCTCTAAAATAGGAGCAATTATAATACCACCCTCAGGGCATTCTTATAAGAATCAGGTGAAATAATACATGTAATATTCGTAAGATAGTACCTGAACTATTAGGTTATTATTATTATTAGCAGCCAATAGTTATTGGCACTTAATAATAATAATAATATTCACATGCAACCCACTGAGTTCATGATAGGTATTCTAGCCAGGTTTCACTGGGATCTGTTTCTTTTTTTTTTTTTTTCCCTTTGGGGGAGTGGGTCACCATCGTATAGAGCAACCATCCTTTAGTTCAGGCAATGAGAGCAAAAGAAAGATATGATGAATCTTAAAATCATCTGCAAAAAATTATAAAGAATGTACACATGAAATCTTTTCCATGAAGTTACAGAGGGTAGATAAATATAAGCCTGGTTATAACGACCTGTCTTAACCAGATTTGCTACAACAAAATACTATAAATTAGGTGGCTAATAAGCAACAGAAATTTATTTCTCACAGTCTGAGATGAGATGCCAATATGGCCGGATTTTGGTAAAAACCTTCTTTCACATTGCAAAGGCCTGACTTAACATTACATCTTCATATGGCAGAGAACAGAGAGAGAGAAAGTAAGCTCTCTTGTGACTCTTAAAAGGGTACTAATACCATTCACAAGGGCTCTACCCTTATGACCTCATTAATCATAATTACTTTCAAAAGCATTACCCTCTCATACCACCACATGGGTGGGAGGTAGGGTTTCAACATATGAATGGGGAGGCACAAATATTCAGTCCATAGCACCACCCTACCAAGCCCCATGACTTTGTCACATTATGCAGACCTCGCACACTCCTTCCCTCATCTTCCCTATCATTCTCAATGCAATAATAGCTCAAGGGACCAAGCCCCCCAATAGAGGTCATAACAAAGTACTAGTTCAAAAGAAATAGTAAAATGTGCAAAAGTTTGCTTTTTAGTGGCTTCATTAGGAACAATTTCTGAGCATTGGCTTGCTACACAAGCAAATGAACAATTCATGTGTTCTAGATGAATACTCCAAAGGCGGTCTTATTTGGCACAAAGGTTTCTAAAAGTTAGAGAGACTTTGGGAGAATAAAAACATGGTCACGAATCAATACGAATCTGTAATACTACATACGCATACTTGACACTCTGACCAGTCAGCCAGTCGTCACACATTGGTATATATTAAAACAAAAACATTGTGAAAGGAAATGAGTCAAAATGTCTATAAATGGAAAATGTACACTTTACCACAGTTGCCAAGATATTTACGGTAAAGGAGCTGTAATATGGATTAAGTACAGTTGGTGACATTTGGTAGTGTTTCAAGATTGATGTCTTCTTACAATTTTAAGCATTCCATTCCAGTATAAGGTCAATACTGTCACCTTTACCTATCATGGCAATACCAGAAACCACATCCTTATCTCTGTTATTGATCAGATTCCCTTCAAACCTCCCTTTTCAAACCTAAAATGATTAAAATGTGCCCTCCCAATCCTTAATTCAAAACTCTTAATCTGTCTCTTGGCTGTCTGCACAGGATACATGAAAATGCAAGATAAAATATAATCTCCTCAACACACAGAGCACAAAATGACCACTATCATTGGAGGCACGCATAATTTAAAGGTTATGGAACAGTATGTGGTATACATTTGCATTAAGTAAACAAATCCTTTAGCAATGCAATGCAAGTCTTCTGGACAAAAGAAAGAGGATTCCATTTGAATTAGGTCTGGAAAGGGGTGCCTGGGTGGCTCAATGGTTAATGGGATGGACATTGGCTCAGGTCATGTTCTCACAGTTCGTGAATTCGAACCCCGCCTAGGACTCCGCTGACAGCACAGAGCCTGGACCCTGCTATGAGTTCTATATCTCCTTTTCTCTGCCCTTCCCCTGCTCACACTCTCTCTGTCTCTGTCTCTGTCTCTCTCTCAAAAGTAAATAAACATTTTAAAAAATTTAATTAGGTTTGAAAACACTATGGAATAATAGTGATATGTACCATTCAGCTTATAGTAACTTATTTCTCCCAATAAATTATGATGAATTTACAATGATCTCATACACTGGTATTTTGATTCTAGCATTTGAGACAGAGGGGTCTATATGTCACTCTCAGTGAATAAACAAATGGTCTTGAAATGCATTCCTCCATGAATTATAGGAACAAAAACCTAAAGCATCTTTAGTGGAATAAGCTTGAACAATAAAATGTGAAATACTCTATAAACAGAAACGCAATGCCTGAAGGCATGAATCTTTTCTCCCTCCTTTATTTTTGCTTTTCTAGATAACATTTCATCTCAGATTTTATATCACTCCGGCTAATAATTAACTTATTTCTGGGTACTGTAACCTGTGAAATGACAGCATGGAACTGCTAACATTACCTTAGGAAGACATGACAATGATTTCTCTCAGGTGTCTGAAGATAGAGCAAGAATATGGTAAAGAGGAAGTGGATCTGATAAGCAATAAAGATAATGGCAGTGTTGCTTTTAGGAAGAAATAACATGAATAATTTATCAAAAACGTCAGTGAATATATTTAGCTATGTACCATGAAGGTGAACGCCTGGGCCACGTGTTTCTCTTGTATCACTTCAGCTCACAACAACATGTGTTGGGTCACTAACCTTTCCAAGAGTATTTTAAAACAGACATGCAATTTTTTTTCTAGCACAATAACCAAGAAATATTTAAAAGATGTGTTGTCTGAATTAAGAGACTTGATCTAAGGGGGGAATCTCTTCAACAAAAGAATATGTCATAAAGATGGCATATTGTATTTCTAAAGACTATCTGATCCATGATGGATTTGAACCTTGTTGTGAAATGACTTCTGTGCTCTGCAATTCCCCTGTGTCCTCTTTAATAACCTGCTTCTGGCCTCTCTACAAGTTTCTTTGTTCAAGAAACCACAAGACTAGTAGACTACAAAACATACTCAAGAGACAGCTGGGCCATTGTTACTTTTTCATTTGAAATGTAATATATGCTTTTTGATGCATCATCATCTGCTAAGGGTTAAGTTGTTGTGTCCCGCAAAAAGATATGTTAAAGTCCTCAACCCAGGTACCTGTGAATATGACCTTATTTGAAAATAGTCTTAGGGGCGCTTGGGTGGTTCAGTTGGTTGAGCTTCTGACTTTGGCTCAGGTCATGATCTCATGGTCTGTGAGTTCAAGCCCCACATCGGGCTCTGTGCTGACAGCTCAGAGCCTGGGGCCTGCTTCAGATTCTGTGTCTCCCTCTCTCTCTGACCCTCCCCCGTTCATGCTCTGTCTCTCTCTGTCTCAAAAATAAATAAACATTAACATTAAAAAAAAAAAAGAGGACTCCTTCCCGGTGCCACAGGGCCCCTCCCAAAGCGGATCTCTGCGGATCCACCCCAGCTAATACACCAGATCCCCAGCACGACAAGCCTGGCAGTGTGCAAATAGCCCAGACGGGCCACGCCACCCCACAGTGAATCCTGCCCCTAGGAGAGGGGAAGAGAAGGTACACACCAGTCTGACTGTGGCCCCAGCGGTGGGCTGGGGGCAGACATCAGGTCTGACTGTGGCCCGCCCACCAACGCAAGTTATTCAAGACAGCACAGGGGAAGTGCCCCGCAGTCCAGCACCACTCCAGGGACTATCCAAGATGAAAAAATGGAAGAATTCCCCTCAAAAAAACGTCCTGGAAATAACTACAGCTAATGAACTGATCAAAAACGATTTAAACAATATAACAGAAAGTGAATTTAGAATAATAGTCATAAAATTAATCGCTGGGCTTGGAAACAGTATAAAGGACAGCAGAGAATCTATTGCTACAGAGATCAAGGAACTAAGGAACAGCCAGGAGGAGCTAAAAAATGCTATTAATGATCTGCAAAATAACCACATTCTGACTGAAGAGGCAGAGGAGAGAATAGGTGAACTAGAAGATAAAATTATGGAAAAAGAAGAAGCTGAGAAAAAGAGAGATAAAAAAATCCAGTAGTATGAGGGGAAAATTAGAGAACTAAGTGATGCACTAAAGAGAAATAATCTACGTATAATTGGTATTCCAGAGGAGGAAGAGACAGGGAAAGGTGCTGAAGGTGTACTTGAAGAAATAATAGTTGAGAACTTCCCTGATCTGGGGAAGGAAAAAGGCATTGAAATCCAAGAGGCACAGAGAACTCCCTTCAGACGTAACTTGAATCGATTTGCATGACATATCATAGTGAAACTGGCAAAATACAAGGATAAAGAGAAAATTCTGAAAGCAGCTAGGGATAAATGTGCTCTAACATATAAAGGGACACCTATAAGACTTGTGACTGATCTCTCTACTGAAACTTGGCAGGCCAGAAAGGAATGGCAGATCTTCAATGTGATGAACAGAAAAAATATGCAGCCGAGAATCCTTTATCCAGCAAGTCTGTCATTTAGAATAGAAGGAGAGATAAAAGGTCTTCCCAAACAAAAACTGAAGGAATTCGTCACCACTAAACCAGCCCTACAAGAGATCCTAAGGGGGATCCTGTGAGACAAAGTACCAGAGACATCGCTACAAGCGTGAAACCTATGGACGTCACAATGACTCTAAACCCATATCTTTCTATAATAACACTGAATGTAAATGGACTAAATGTGCCAACCAAAAGACATAGGGTATCAGAATGTATAAAAAAACAAGACCCATCTATTTGCTGTCTACAAGAGACTCATTTTAGACCTGAGGACACCTTCAGATGGAGAGTGAGGGGATGGAAGTCAAAAGAAAGATGGAGTAGACATACTTATATCACACACTAGACTTTATTTATTTATTTATTTTTTAATTTTTATTCAGTTTTTTTTCAATATATGAAATTTATTGTCAAATTGGTTTCCATACAACACCCAGTGCTCATCCCAAAAGGTGCCCTCCTCAATAACCATCACCCACCCTCCCACTGTCACCCACTCTCCCCGCTGTTGTTTAACATAGTGTTGGAAGTTCTAGCATCAGCAATCAGACAACAAAAGGAAATCAAAGGCATCAAAATTGGCAAAGATAAAGTTAAGTTTTCACTTTTTGCAGATGACATGATACTATACATGGAAAATCCGGTAGACTCCACCAAAAGTCTGCTAGAACTCATACATGAACTTAGCAAAGTTGCAGGATACAAAATCAATGTACAGAAATCAGTTGCATTCTTATACACTAATAATGAAGCAACAGAAAGACAAATAAAGAAACTGATCCCATTCACAATTACACCAAGAAGCATAAAATCCTAGGGATAAATGTAACCAAAGATGTAAAAGATCTGTATGCTGAAAACTATAGAAAGCTTATGAAGGTAATTGAAGAAGATATAAAGAAATGGAAAGACATTCCCTGCTCATGGATTGGAAGAATAAATATTGTCAAAATGTCCATACTACCCAAAGCTATCTACACATTCAATGCAATCCCAATCAAAATTGCACCAGCATTCTTCTCGAAACTAGAACAAGCAATCCTAAAATTCATATGGAACCACAAAAGGCCCCGAATAGCCAAAGGAATTTTGAAGAAGACCAAAGCAGGAGGCATCACAATCCCAGACTTTAGCCTCTACCACAAAGCTGTCATCATCAAGACAGCATGGTATTGGCACAAAAACAGACACATAGACCAATGGAATAGAATAGAAACCCCAGAACTAGACCCACAAACGTATGGCCAACTCATCTTTGACAAAAAGCAGGAAAGAGCATCCAATGGAAAAAAGACAGTCTCTTTAACAAATGGTGCTGGGAGAACTGGACAACAACATGCAGAAGATTGAAACTAAGCCACTTTCTCACACCATTCACAAAAATAAACTCAAAATGGATAAAGGACCTGAATGTGAGACAGGAAACCATCAAAACCTTAGAGGAGAAAGCAGGAAAAGACCTCTCTGAGCTCAGCCGTAGCAATCTCTTACTTGACACATCCCCAAAGACAAGGGAATTAAAAGCAAAAATGAACTACTGGGACCTTATGAAGATAAAAGGCTTCTGCACAACAAAGGAAACAACCAACAAACTAAAAGGCAACCAACAGAATGGGAAAAGATATTTGCAAATGACATATCGGACAAAGGGCTAGTATCCAAAATCTATAAAGAGCTCACCAAACTCCACACCCGAAAAACAAATAATCCAGTGAAGAAATGGGCAGAAAACATGAATAGACACGTCTCTAAAGAAGACATCTGGATGGCCAACAGGCACATGAAAAGATGCTCAACGTCGCTCCTCATCAGGGAAATACAAATCAAAACCACACTCAGATATCACCTCACGCCAGTCAGAGTGGCCAAAATGAACAAATCAGGAGACTATAGATGCTGGAGAGGATGTGGAGAAACGGGAACCCTTTTGCACTGTTGGTGGGAATGCAAACTGGTGCAGCCACTCTGGAAAACAGTGTGCGAGGTTCCTCAAAAAATTAAAAATAGACCTACCCTATGACCCAGCAGTAGCATTGCTAGGAATTTACCCAAGGGATACAGGAGTACTGATGCATAGGGGCACTTGTACCCCCAATGTTTATAGCAGCACTCTCAACAATAGCTAAATTGTGGAAAAAGCCTAAATGTCCATCAACTGATGAATGGATAAAGAAATTGTGGTTTATATACACAGTGGAGTACTACGTGGCAATGAGGAAGAATGAAATATGGCCCTTTGTAGAAACATGGATGGAACTGGAGAGTGTTATGCTAAGTGAAATAAGCCATACAGAGAAAAACAGATACCATATGTTTTCACTCTTATGTGGATCCTGAGAAACTTAACAGAAACCCATGGGGGAGGGAAAGAAAAAAAAAAGAGGTTAGAGTGGGAGAGAGCCAAAGCATAAGAGACTCTTAAAAACTGAGAACAAACTGAGGGTTGATGGGGGGTGGGAGGGAGGGGAGGGTGGGTGATGGTTATTGAGGAGGGCACCTTTTGGGATGAGCACTGGGTGTTGTATGGAAACCAATTTGACAATAAATTTCATATCTTAAAAAAATAAAAAATTAAAATTAAAATTAAAAAAAAGAAAGAAAATAGTCTTAGCAGATGTAATCCAGTTAAAGTAAGGTCCTTGGAATGGGCCCTAATTCAGTATGACTGGTGTCTTTATAAGAAAAGGAAGAGGCTTCAGACACAAAGACAGAACCAGGAGGTGGTGGCTGAAGAGATCGGGGTGATGCACAACAAGCTAAGGAATGCCTAAAATTGCCAGCAACACCAGAAGCTAAGAGCAAAGCACTGAAAGATTCTCTCATAGGGTCTTCAGAGAGAGAATGCCCCTTATTTCAGACTTCTTGTCTCCAGAACTTGGAAGAAAGAACAAGTGTCTATTGTTTAAAGCCACCCAGTTTGTTGTATTTTGTTAGAGCATCCCAGGAAACTAATGCATGATGTAAACTTAGATCTTCAGAGTGAAAGGCAGTGAGCTAGCGAGTATACACAGCAAACCAATAATGCATGCTATAGGCATTCACCAACGGTGAAGATTTCTATATATCCATTAACAAAAGACATATTACCACATAGGTTGGTCCAGTGAGTCTCGGTCTGTTCGAGCAGTTCTTGTTTCTGCTTACTTTCTGGATATAATAATAGGCCCCTTTCACTTTCACAATATCCCTGTTTGGATGTTATATTATGGTTACTACTTACTTGTACCCTATTAAGTACTTAAGAAAAAACAAATAAAATTTCACCACTTGTGTTCAATATTTTTGATTAAAAAAGTTATTGCTAGTGTCACAGTCAAAATCCCTACAACAATGCAGTAAATTGAAGGGTCAAGATTCCAGGAATTTGATTACTTTGGGCTTAATTTACTCTGGAACTCACAAATTTACACCTCTCTTTCCTGGTCACTCTCCTTAGAAAATAATGCTCTGGGGGTGCCTGGGTGGCTCAGTCGTTTTCAACCGACTTCGGCTCAGGTCATGATTTCACAGTTTGAGTTCTACTCTGGGCTCTGTGCTGACAGCTCAGAGCCTGGAGCCTGCTTCTGATTCTGTGTCTCCCTCTCTCTCTGCCCTTCCCCACTCATGCTCTGTCTCTCTCTGTTTCAGAAATAAACATTAAAAAAATAAAAGAAAAAAAAAGAATGCTCTAGCTTTTTTAAACCAGTTAGACTGAACACCATCAGTCATACCTCTGGGATCAGGGAGCAAGGCGGAGAGGGAAGAAAATGGCAAGTTGGTTGAGAAGTGGCAGGAGGAATATTCTGAACCCTACAGTCCATTCCATTACTGCCAGGGAATGGAGGCTATCAGCATGGATTCTGGAAGAGTTAGAGATTTGGCTTTTCTTTCTCACTTTGTCACAAATCCTTCCTGACCTTGAATAAATCTTTGTCCTCAATTGTCCCATTTGGCAAGTGAAGACCATAATAATTAGATTTTAATTTTGTTGATGTTTGTTGGTTAATTAGGGAATGCCAGTGAAACGCCTTGAATAATTTGAGAACCATGTTGTATGGTCTGTGCCTTGATGATGGACCTATATAGAATATACTGTGCAGTGTTGGAATAAAAATGAATTCTTATTTCTTATCAGTTGTATGTTTGTTATATCACTAAATCATACTACTGGTTAAGTGATTAGCATATGAAAAATGACTTAACACATGTCTCTAAATCTTTGTTCACTCTGTTAATTTCTCCTATCTTCTGTGTTCAATTTATTTACTTATTTTTCTTTTCTTTTAAAGTTTATTTATTTATTTGGATACTGTGTTCAATTTAAAATAAAGCAGTTGACATCATTCGACTGGTGATTGCTTTTAGCCTCAACTCTGGCTTCTGAAGTTGATATGAGGTTCATTGTTCTTTCTATACTTGTGATTATCAATCTAATGGCTTGGAAAGACAGTAGGGGATGTAGTTGATACAAAAAGCAGATTGGAAGTTGCTGGTATTGGGACAGTGTGATGTTTCCCAAGATATTTGTAGTTGTAGGTATGGGCAAGGTTGTCTAGTGTAATCAATATCCTACATTGCTTCTTCTCTGAGTTCGTACAATATCCTATGAATAATACCACACAATGACAACATTATTATGATTTTGTTTATAGCTTTGCTTCTTCAACTAGAAGTGATTTCTTAGAAGATTGGAGTATATATTACTCATATTGTTATCTCCAGTATTTCCCAAATACTGGAAAATATGGGGCCCTCAATGTACATTTGTTGAATAACAGAGCAGTAACTTTTTAAGGAACAAAAATCGGCTGGTAATTCCATCAGTGGACTGGCATTTGGGGCTTTGCTATGTGTTGACTTGGCTAGGGTGAAATGTTTACAAGATTTCTTTGTCCTGAAAATTTTCTTTTAAGATGATCCATGAGAGGCTTTTTGCATAAGATTTGGAAGACGGAAGTGATGCAGCAACCATCTTATTTTTTAATGCTCAAAGGTTGAAGCAAGTTCATCAGATGTTTTGTAACTCACAAATGCTGTTGACTATTTGTTGCTTCACCTCCTCAGCATGGGATAGCAGCCAAGTCTGAACCTCCTTCACCTGCCCCCACATCCTCTTGGATTTTTTCCAACTTGTAGGTCACATATGTGGTCAGCACCATTACGAAGGGTGCCAGTGGGTCCTGTGGAGCCCTTATATTTTCAAGATTGGAAGCATTGACAATTGAGAACTGTTTCCACTTGTCCTTGTAGGTTCCAGCTTGCTCCTGCTTTCCTCACTCCCCAGCCATTTTGCCTTTGGACAGCCTGCCCATGGACTTGAAGCTACAAGATCAGATTTGAGGACAATAGCCATACTGAGTCTGCTTAACTGTCACAACTTGTAAGATGAAATTTTTGTAGCAAATACAGTTACACACATGCACATACAAATGCACATCCCATGCCTATATAAATAGGTGTGTGTGTGTGTGTGTGTGTGTGTGTAGTAGTGGCACTTCTATTGAACCTTGATTGATACAGCTAGTCTATGAGACTTTAGCAGTAAATTGCCTAAGAGTGCTGATGTTTCTGTGTGCGTGTATACGTGTGTGGCATGTGTGAAGACACATGAATATGACTAACATAAGAGCACTGTGGGTTAGTATAATACCAGCTATTGAAACCAAAAGATCTTCAAAATAAACTTAACAATTTAGCACAATAGGTATTTTTCTTTGCTCTATAAAAGTCTAGTATTTGTATTCTTGCCTGATATGGAGAGAACACATTCTTTTTTTGCACCTGTTTAGAAACCCTCCCTGAGGAGATTAAAGAAGTAGCTTCTGAAGTTTCCCTGGGCAACAAAATTCAGGCAACATATGGGAGAACGGAGAGGCTAGAATATGTGTATATACTTTATAGCCACCTCAGGTTAGAAGTGACACCATCCTGCTTATGTTCTGTTGGAGAGAACCAGTCCCATGGCACTACTTAGCAGCAAGTAGTGGTGCTGGGAACAGAATCACGGATGGGGCGGCTCATTCCAAGCCACAACCACTTTGTAGAAGGGGAGCACAAGTGGTTGGGGAGCAGCTAACTATCACTGCCACACAGAATCGTATGTAAAAAATGCTTGTTAAATCAGAAAAACTAACCATCTCTGTTTGACATTAAATTTCATCCTGGTTCCTTGCTTGGAAAAAAAGAATGAAAATAAGTCTGTAGGGGCCTAGAGTGGAGGATCTGGCCAGCTTCAGGATGGCTTGTTCAATTGTATCCTGAGGCAAATGGAAGGGGCCACAGCTTGCAGCCACTTTAGAAGATCTGGCCCTTGGAGTTCAAGCTAAAACTGAAAGATCCATTTGAAAATTCTACACTAACTTCCAATTCCATTAATGTCTAAGTTCCATCTGAATGTGTCTTGAAGATAGCTCGCCAACTCCTGGATGCAACAGCTCCACCACAATTGTTCCCTTTGTTTCTTGTTGTTGGCTAACTGCAGGTACAGATACCACTGGCCTGGAGGAAGCACTTATATGCCAGCATTTGGTACACCTTTTGGAAGAAGTTGGTTGGCTAAACTTCCAGGCATTTCTCCTTCTTTCCCTCCAGACTTGGCAGCCTTTGTGCTGAAGTCAAAGTCAACTTCTGTTTGAAATCCAATTCTGTGTTCTTTAAATGTGTTTTGTATTAAGTATTTTCAGGTTTCCATATAAATAAGAGATCATATATTTGCAATTTAGAAAGAAACCAACATCTAATTAGAACTTACATATGTTTATGTTTTTCCTCCATTTACTGATTTGTATGTAAAATTATTTTTCATTTCTTTTTTTTTTCCTTTTCTGATTTTTCTACTTTGGCATTTTCTCCTTATGTTTGTTTCATGGACTGAGACTTTGTGGTCTAATATAAATCACAAAACCATCAGAGAAGCAAGATTTAGTAAGGACTGTGTGTAATTCAACAAGCTGTACATCTGCTGAAATCTCTTTTTGCTAAAAGCAGCACATCTGATAAATTCTTGACTCACTTTTTTGACAGTTTTCTCTTAAGAAAGGGGAAACAACGAGAACTACTATTTTGTACTTAAGTCTAATCAAGAAGTATGTCTTTTTTGGTGCTATCAAGGTAAGATAAGATGCAAAAGAAAGTATTCACCATCTTAACGTTTTTATATCCAAGGGAGGGAATGATGAGCCTAGATAGACATATGAACTAAAGCATAGACAAGCAGGTGTTCCTGAGTGGCTCAGTTGGTCAAGCATCTGACTCTTGATTTCAGCTCAGGTCATGATCTCATGGTTCCTGAGATCAAATCCCATGTCGAGCTACTAGTGTGGAGCTTGTTAGGGATTCTCTCTCTACCTCTCTCTCTGCCCCTCCCCTGCTCTCTCTCTCTCTCTCTCTCTCTCTCAAAATAAATAAAAACAATTTTTTAAAAATCGCAGACAAGCAGATTTCTACAAGTTCAGGAAAAACCAACCCAGTAACCAAAATGGAAGAGGGAATTAGCTCAAGAATGATGAAAAGCTTTCAAAAAGAAAAGTTTGCAAGCTAGGCACAAATAATCCTAGTAAGAAGAAAAGAGACAACCATTTATAGTGGCTCTAAAAAATATTTGCACTTTTAAAGGACACTTACAATAATGGGGGAAAGTTATATAACCAGTAATTATTGTAGAAGAGTGTCACGGAGCTACATAAATGGCATTAGAAAAAGCTGAACACCCAGAAGCAAAAGAGCTTTCCAAAAATACAGGAGATCTACTACATAAAGGGCATTTTCCTTATGTACAAAAGGATTTAAGACTGAGTCAGTCACGCTCTTAGCTCTCAATGAATTTTCAATCAGTTGCTAAGGGAATTACATGTAGTTTTAAATCTTTTTTAAAAGCAAACAACAACAACAAAAAAGGTAGAAGAGTTCATGGCTTCATCATGGTTTTATCAGTGATATAATGTAAATATAAACAGTGAGAAATGATAACTTTTCAATTCTTACTTTTTTTTACTATAAAAAGAATGATTTAAATTAACAAGATACCATTTCAAAGTAAAACCTTGCATTTAAGTTAAATAAATTATACTAGTAAAAGCACTGCTTAATAACTGCTCATATGAAAAATATCTAGGAGTTTTATATGACTGTAAAGTCACTGTAAGAAGGCAGAGCGGCAAGGCTTTCAAAAGAATATAAATGTAGTCTTCACACAAAAAAGAATTCTAATCACTGGAAATGAGTTTCACATTGTAGCTTGAAGTGGTTGCATGTAGAATCTCAGATTTATAAAGAATATATTAAAGTTGCCTACTTTAGGTGGTGTATCTTCTTACAGACTAACCTTCTCAAAATAAAAAGAATTAACAAGAAGAATGCAGCATGTATGTGTGTGCAAGAACATACATGTTTGAAGGCATTAGAAGGCTCTTTAGGTAGTCATGATTTGAGGTACCAGAATCCCAGAAACAAGGAAAATGAATCAATATAGGTCTGGATTTCTATAGAAATTTTCCTCTTGTAATGTTTTAGCAAAAGTCTAAGAAGCTGAGAATCAGTGGAAGATAAGGGATTGGGGTCCTGGGTTAAGCTTTCAGTAGTCTCATTAAGACTCTAAAGCAGAGCTATTATAGCAGTCAAGACTTGAGAAATGAAGATCTTGGAAAAAGGAAACACACACTGCAGTGGTCCCAATAGTCTGCACTGCTTTTCGTCTTGAGGTATTTGCCAGTTCATGAACAGGGCAGAACTAAAGGGCTACAGAGCAGAGCAGAAAGATTTGACTAAGAGGTTGGGGAACTGAGCTGAGTTCTCAATAGTTTCACAAAGGTGAGAACACCACACTTGGAGTCAAAGCCTGTAAGCAGAAGAGGCATATGGACTTCTAATCAGAATCCTACAAGATCTGCACACTCTAAGATTAAGATAAAAAAAGAAATTAATCAGGGGCGCCTGGGTGGCTCAGTCGATTAAACACCCGACCTCAGCTCAGGTCATGATCTCACGGTCCATGGGTTCGAGCCCCATGTGGGGCTCTGTGTTGACAGCTCAGAGACTGGAGCCTGCTTCCGATTCTGTGTCTCCCTCTCACTCTGCCCCTCCCCCACTCATGCTCAGTCTCTCTCTCTCTCTCTGTCAAAAATAAATAAACATTAAAAAAATTTTTTCAAAGAAAAAAAAGAAATTAATCAGAGTACAGAAAATATTGAAACTTATCTTCAAACTAGTTATGTCTCAGTTTGGATTAAATGACATGTCCTAATCTGAATGTCTGCAACAAAACAAAAAAGTCAATTCTATCTGGAAAAAAGATAACATTAGCAAGAGCTTTAAATTCTTTCTATAACTGTTCATACGCAATCATTAGTCTATTAGTCAGGCTAAAAGATGGTAACAAATTACTAAAAGCCAAAAAAAAAAAGATAATAAAAATAGAACCACAAGAATTTAGATATTGGTGTTAAGGGGCTTGGACTTTAACATACAAATGGCTAACAGACACATGAAAAAATGCTCACCGTCACTCATCATCAGGAAAATACAAATCAAAATCACAATGAGATATCATCTCACACATGTCAGAATGGCTAACATTAACACCTTAGGAAATAACAGATCTTGGCAAGGATGCAAAGAAAGGGAAACCTCTTACATTATTGATGGGAATGCAAACTGGTGCAGGCACTCTGGAAAATAGTGTAGAGCTTCCTCACAAAGTTAAAGATAAAGCTACCCTATGACTCAGAAGTTACACTACCAGGTATTTATTCAAATGATACAAAAATGATGATTCAAAGGGGTACATGCACCCCAATGTTTATAACAGCACTATCAATAAGAGCCAAATTTTGGAAAGAGCCCAAATGTCCATCGACTGATGAATGGATAAAGAAGATGTGGTATATATACAATGGAATATCAGTCAGCCATCAAAAAGAATGAAATTTTGCCACTTGCAATGACAAGGATGGAACTAAGGTATATTATGCTAAGCAAAGTAAGTCAGTCAGAGAAAGACAAATGCCATATGATTTCACTCATGTGTGGAATTTAAGAAACAAAACAGATGAATATAGGAGAAGGGAAGGAAAAATAAGATAAGATAAAAGAGAGGGAGGCAAACCATAAGAGACTCTTAACTATAGAGAACAAACTGAGGGTTGCTGGAAGAGATGTGTAGCGGGGGCAGGGGATAAGAGATGAATGGATGATGGGCATTAAGGAGGACACTTGCTCTGATGAGCTCTGGGTGTTATACGTAAGTGATGAATCACTAAATGCTACTCCCAAAGCCAATACTACACTCTGTGTTAACTACTTTGAATTTAAAGAAAATCTTGGAAGAAAAAAATGGACTTGGATTTTAATATAACTATGATTAATTTGTCAAAGGAAATAGATGAGAAGATGTATAACCTTACCAGAGAATGGGAATCTGTAAAAACATCAAATGTAAAGTATATAAGCAAAATATAGAATAGTTGAAATTAAGAACACAATAGATGGCTTAACGATAGCTTAGACACATAGAAGAGAAGATTAGTGAATTAGCAAGCAAATCAATAAAACATATTAAGACTAAAGACAAAGAGAACAAAAAGCAAAAATATGTAAAGGAATGTAAGAACCATATGGGATACCAATAAATATCCAAGTAATTGATTCTAGAACAAGAGTTGGCAAACTATAGGTTACAAGTCAGCTACCTGTTTTTGGTTTTTTTTTAAATTTTTTTTAAATATATTTTCTTAATTTTTTTATGTTTATTTATTTTTGAGAGAGAGACAGAGCATGAACGGGGGAGGGTCAGAGAGAGAGGGAGACACAGAATCTGAAACAGGCTCCAGGCTCTGAGCTGTCAGCACAGAGCCTGATGCGGGGCTCGAACTCACGGACTGCGAGATCATGACCTGAGCCGAAGTTGGTCGCCCAACCGACTGACCCACCCAGGCGCCCCTACCTGTTTTTGTATATACAGTTTATGGGAATATAGTCATGCCTGCTTATTTACATATTATTTATGACTGTTTGGAGTCCACTTTAGCAGAATTGACTACTGGCATCATATGAACTGCAAGCCTAAAATGTTTACTATCTGGCTCTTTAGGAGAAAGTTTGCCACATCCTCCCTTGAGGACCCAACTAATCTCTTTTCTGACAGTGTGGTTTTGAATATCTATACTTTTATATAATGGCATTATAGTTATTTCCCAGAAGAAGTGGGACAAATGTAATCCAAAGAGCATGACAGTAGTTTAAATTTTAAAATATTAGTATTTACCATGAATGTATTGTCAGACTGGATAAAAATAACAAAACTTCAGTATATATTGTTTATAAGAGACATACCTAAATATAAAGACATAAAAAGATTAAAAGTCACAGAAAGGAAACTATATATACTGTGAAAAGCAAAACACTAAGCAAAACAGTAACACACACACACACACACACACACACACACACAAAGCAAGGTAATGTCTTGATGTTACTTAGGAAAGTAGACTTTAAAGCAAGATATATTGTTAGTGATAAGAAGAGATATGCCCTTATAAATAATAGTCAATCTACCAGGAAGATATATCAATTCTAAATTTGAAGGAAGTACTAACATAGCTTTAAAATATATAAAGCAAAAATAGATGCAACTAGCAAGAAAAATACACAAATTTACCACCATAGTATGTCTTTTTCATGCATTTCTTGCAGTAACTGATAGAACAAGCAAAGAAAACAAGTAAATATTTAAAATATTTGAAAAATGAAATAAATCAACTTGACCTAATGGACATATATAAATACTGCACACAGCAACTTCAAAATACATATTTTCTACAAGCACATGTGGACAATTTACAGAGTTAACTTTTCATACAGCCAGTTTCCACAAATTTTAAAAAATCGAAATCATTCAACATATGTTTTCTGGCAACCATGCAATTACACGAACCGAATGCACAAAAAGGAGAGAAATTCCCAAATTCTTGAACCCTTGCATATTGAAAATCGCTAGGTCCATTCTCTGGGTCAATGACTCACTGTGAGTAGTCAGAGGAGTCAGCATATAGTCACGCTAACAGCTATGATGTATTACATGAAAGGATACAGAGCAGAATTGGCAAAGGGAAAGGGATGGGGGGGATGGGGGGAAATCAGGTGGAAGTTTCCAGAATCTTTTCCCAGTGTAGTCACACAGGATGCCTTAATTTCCTCAACTGCAACCTGTGGCAACATGTGTGAACTGCTGCCAACCATGAATCATAGAGACTTTGTGACTAGAGTTTTACTGGACACTGGTCAAGAAGGCAGCCTCTGCCTGGTGTGTACCAAAATCCCAGACTCCCAGGAGGAAAGCATAGACTATAGTTCAGCATAAACTATATTGTTTGTGTAGTTTAGGCAGAGGGAACCACTCGTATCAGCTGGGGTGGGGAGATGATAAGAGCTTCCAAAATCCAAGTTTCCAGATGTCAGTCAACAGCCAACCTTGCAAGCAGTCCTTTCAATAGATAGCAGTTAGGTTTGGTGTGTTAACTCTTTTCTGCATGTTACAGATCAAGTAAGACTTTAAAATGGGAAATAGAACATATGTTTAATTAAATGATGCTGAAAATATGACATATCAGCATCCACAATGCCACTAAAGCCATGCTTAGAAATTTCTCTTTCTGGATGCGTGTGTCGGGAAAAAAAGAAAGAAAGAAGGGTTGAAAATCAATGCCCTAAGTATTCATGTAAATAAATCAGAAAAATAAAAAAACAAATTAAACTCAATAAAATAAAAAAACACAACCATGCAACAAAGAAAATCAGCATAGCCAAAAATTACTTCTTTGAAAAATGTAACAAAAATGAAACACTCTTGGGAAGACTAATCAAGAGAAAAAGAATGATGTGAATTGCATACACCAGGGATGAAAATGGAAACACTACAGATATTTTATCCATTAAAAGAATAATAAAAATATAACCAACTTATGCTAATCAATTTAAAAATTTAAATGAAATAAAAAGGAATTCCTTGAAAAAATATAGCTTATTACCACAGATTCAAAGAATATAAAATCTTGCTACTCAGATATATAATAAAAATAAATATGTAATTGAAAACCATGCAATAAATTAAAGTTCCAGGTTCAGCTGGCTTTAGCAATGAATTCTATAAACTTTTCATTAGGAAGTAACACTAAATATACATGAACCCTTCTAAAGGAGAGAAAAGGAAGAAATATTTCCCAATTTTATTTATGAGTACAGCATAACCTTGATACCAAAACCTACAAAGACCTTGTAAGACAGAAAATTATAAATGCAAAAATCTTAATCTAAATATTAGCAAATCAAATTTAGGAATATGTAAAAACAAGAACATATAAAAAATTGGGTTTGTTCCCAGAATGCAAGTTTGGCTTAACTTTCAGAAATCAGTTGACATAATGCATCACAGTTATGAAATAAAGGAGGAAACCAGAAGATCAGCTCATTACACATGAAAAAGTAGTTGATAAAATTCAGTACCTTTTTATTACACACTGTTATATAACCAGTGTAATTTGAGGAGGGTTTTTAATTTGTCTAAATGGAGAGTTGCTATTTAAGAGGGGATATCATAGGAAGTATTCTCTTGTGAAATTATCAATAGCAAAATAGTTCAGAGACATGTCTTCCTTCCTTCTTTTCTTCCTTTCTTCTTTCCTCCCTTCCTTCCTCCCTTCTTCCCTTTCTCCTCCCCTCCTTCCCTACTTCCTTTCTTCTTCCCACCTTCCCTTCTTCCCTTTCCTCCCCCTCTCTCCTTCCTTCCTTCTTTCCCTCCTTCCTCTCTTCTCTCTCTCTTTCTTTCTTTCTCTTCCTTCCTTTTCTTTCTTTCTTTCTTTCTTTCTTTCTTTCTTTCTCTCATTGGTCATAGGCACAGACAATTGATTGGCCAAGAGATGCAAGGTTTTTCTTGTTATCCCACCAACCAAACAACCTCATAGTTACCCTCATAGCAGTTCTCTTTGTGGGAAGAAAGTTTCTCCACAAAACTACACTTGTCCAGTATTTCTGTTCCTTGAGATTGGAACAAAGCAACAGCTTTATGAACACATTGATACTTGTTGGTTTAGGTGATTAGCTAAGTCCTTAGAACCAAAAATAGGGCCTAAGAGAATGGACCATAGGACAAGAGCATATTACAGTAGAGTCAGGAAGGTCCAGAGTGTAGAGACTGAGCCTCTTTGGGGGATGTCAAGCTCATCTGGGGCACCAGAATAGGGTGCTCAGGCACAAGTGGGGGAAGGCATTTGAGTAGGAAGAGAAGAGGAATGGGAGAAACAATGAAGTCAAACCTAAAAGGAAAAGCAAATTTGGAATCCATGTTAGGAAGAGACCTTAGAGAACATCTTTGAATGTAGGGAAACCAAAGGCCTTAGAGGTGACTGGCTTCCTGAAGGTCATAGGGCTAGTAAGTGGCAGGAGGAAAATTGGAGCCCAGGTGACTGGAAGAATCTTTTCCCACCACGTGAAAACAAAGTTATTACAGCTATCTATATTCATGGTTTTTAATACTAATTTAACAGCTGACCATTAGCCTGCAGAAGCCGATAAGAATACAATTCCCGCTTAAAAAAAAATGAAGCACTTGAAATAGCATTTAAGTGGGTTTTTAATTGAAATACATTTGACATATAACATTGTGTAAATTTAAGGTGCACAACCTGTTGATTTGATGTGTTTATATATTATAATTGTCATTGTAGGGATAATTAGCACCTATATCACACCACATAATTATCATTTCTTTTTAGGAGTTGGAATAATTAAGATCTAGTCTCTTAGCAAGTCTGATGATTCTAATCCAACATTGTTGTCTTTTTCACTCTACTGTACATTAGATCTGCAGAACTTATTTACTACTTGTTGCAAATTTGCACCCTTAAACAACATCTCTCCTATTCCCCTACTTCCCAGACCCTGTAACCACCATTTTGCTCTCTGTTTTTATGAGTTTGGCTTTTTTAGACTCCACGTATAAGTGAGATCATGCAGTATTTATCCTTTTCTGTCTGACTGATCTCATTTAGTATGTTCCTAAGATCCATTCATGATGTGGCAAATGACAAGATGTCCTTCTTTCTCATGGCTGAATAATACTCCATTGTGTATATGCAGGACATCTTTATCCATTCATCCATCAATGGGCACGTATGTTGTTTCCATATCTTGACTGTTGTGAATAATGATGTAACAAATAAGAGAATGCAGATACCTTTTGGATATCCTGTTTCCATTTCTCTGAGGTATATAAACGAGAAGTGGAGTTGAGCTTCCTTTTGTTAACAAATGCAAAACACAGCAGTTTGTGAAGACAGACAAAAGAAATGACAATAGAGGGGTGCCTGGGTGGCTTGGTCGGTTAAGCGTCCGACTTCGGCTCAGGTCATGATCTCACTGTCCGTGAGTTCGAGCCCCGCGTCGGGCTCTGTGCTGACAGCTCAGAGCCTGGAGCCTGTTTCAGATTCTGTGTCTCCCTCTCTCTGACCCTCCACCGTTCATGCTCTGTCTCTCTCTGTCTCAAAAATAAAGAAACATTTAAAAAAATGTATTAAAAAAAAAGAAATGACAATAGAGTACACATTCTCTGACTTGTCTTTATCTTCACTCTTAGACTCTATGTTCCTTGAAGAAAATGTTTTGACCAATTTATCTTCATTTCTACTTCATTGTGTCACACAGGGTTCTGTGCTTAGAGTCATCCAATAATAAATGCTTATTGAATGAATAAAGGGAAATGTCTGCTTTTAAAAAACCAACAACCCCTGTTATTATCACAGTCAGATTTCTGTTTCTATACCCATATATACTATTTGAATAATAGAAGAGTTAAACATCCAGGCAAAACAATCAATTTGACATTGTATTGATATTCTCTCCTATCTTTCCCGTGAAGGAGACTGTTAAGTCACCAAATACTCATTGTCCTTAACATTTCTTGGCCTCCTTTGTAGTTGCTTAGGTTTCATATCTGGGTTTGGGCCAATGGAAAGTGTGTAAAGTAATTCCAATGCTTAAAGTTATTTCCCAGTTTCTCTATTCCTGTCTGCTGTGCCCTGGTAACCTTGAGGTCACATGTTCTAGGCTGCACAGCCTATGATGGAGTTAGCCACCAACTCTGCACTGGGTTTTGACTGACTGAGAACAAAATGTTTATTAGGCTAAAGCCTCTGCCATTTCAGCTTGCCTGTTACATCTGCTAGTTGCAATTACTTTGTACACACTCCTTCTCCTACCAGGTTTTTACAATATAATGTGTTTTAAAAACTTAAACTCTTCTGTGCTGACTGTTCTTAAAACTATATTTAGTGAATGACTGGTCCAAACCACACTTTCTTGGCGTCTTCTTATAGAAGGGTACAAGGATAGGTGCTATATAGTAGGAGGCTGCTTAATTATTGTCAACAACTTTACCTGATGCCATTGGAAATGTTTCTCTCTAAAAGTACATGTGGTGTAATCACATTCTTGAGATATTTTTACCAATTTAAATTTGTAGATAATCAGTTACTTCTTGGTCTTAAATTCTGAAGTGGTGTAGAAATACTTTCTTCCTGTCACATCAAATTTTGAATAGTTACAACAGACATCTATTGAACTCCTCTCATATATACTAAGATCTATATTACGTAGTGTCAAAAGAGCTGAAGAGAATTTAGAGCCTTGACCTTGCTCTCAAGGAATCCATCAGCTTGCCAGACCAGTGGGACATGCCCTTATGAAACATTTGATCTATAGCACTTGTTCACATTTTCCCAGAGAACACACTTTTCACAAAGTATCAAGCTGCCTTTGCTGAGTTTTGATTCAACCATAATATGTTTAACATTGTAGTTTGCCATCAAATTATAATCTCAGCAGCAGGCTAGGAAGATAAATCTGAAGTTAAAGACGTCAGGAATAACATTGTAAAGGGAACCGGGGAAGGTTATGTCTGTCACATACATATGATATTGAAGTAATATCATCAATCTAAGCAATTAAGGGGATACTTTGGGTTTCCCTTCTGTGAAGAAACCTCCCCCCATCCAGATAAACCAAAGCTTAAAGAATTTTTAGGAAACAAGAATCCTAAAACAGATTTGGAGTGAGAAAGAAGCCATGAGGAGCTTTACCTCCAGATTTCATAAAAGATTGCTAATTTTCTCCAAAACTGTGTACTTAAATATTTTAACCAGAGAACATTACAGCACATAAACTGCAAGTAATTTATTGGAAAAAAAAAAGATTGAAATTGGGAACAAAAATTACTGAAGTTTGGAAATTTTCACCAGAGAGTTGACGTCTGTAAAAAATAAACAGAAATTATACAACTGGAAAACATAATAACTGATAAAAATATTAAAAGCAACGAACAAAAGAGACACATTAAGTTCAAAGGACCAGTAATAAGTTTTATCTGAGTTTTGCACAGATATTATGGAAACAGGAGGCAATAGAATGACATCTTTAAAGGCTGAAAGAAAAGCTTCCTACCTAGAATTCTATGACAAGTGAAAAAATTTGTTTGTTTATTTTTTTTATTTTTATTCATTTATTTTGAGATAGAGAGCACAAAAGTTGGGGATGGGCAGAGAGAGAGGGAGAGAGAAACCCAAGCAGTTTTCCTACTCAGGGAGGAGTGCAGTGCAGGGCTCGATCTTACAACTGCGAGATCATGCCCTGGGCAGATATCAAGAGTTGGAGGGTTAACCAATGGAGCCAGCCAGGTGCCCCTGTTTATTTATTTTTAATTGAGTTATAATTGACATATAACATTATATTTCAGGTGTAAAACATAGTGATTGGACAATTATATATATTACAAAATGCTCACCACCTTAAGTGTAGGTACCATCTGTCACCACAATTTATTAACAACTATGTAATGTTAATACAATATTATTGACTATATTCCCATGCTGTACTTTTCATCTCCATGACTTATTTATTTTATAACTTGAAGTTTGGACCTCTTCATCCCCTATTTTGCCCATCTCCCCTTCTCCCCTCTAGCAACCACTAGTTTTTTCTGTGTATGTATGAGTCTATTTCTCTTTGTTGTTTGTTTGTTTTGTTTTTTAGATTCTACATAAAATTAGAATAATATGGTGTTTGTCTTTGTTTGTCTAACTTATTCCACTTGGCATACCATGTTGTTGCAAATGGCAAGATTTCTTTCTATTTCACAGCTAAGTAATGTATATAACATCTACTTTATACATTTATTTAGATTGATGGACATTTAGGTTGCTTTAATAATTTGTCTATTATAAATAATGCTGCAAAAAACATAGGGGTGCATATGTCTTTTTGAATTATCCCAGCTAGATACTCAGAAGTGGAATTACTGGGTTACATGGTAGTTCTATTTTTAAGTTTTTGAAGACTCTCTGTACTGTTTTCCTTAGTGGCTGCACCACTTTGCCTTCCCATTAACATTGTATGAGGGTTCCCCTTTCTCCACGTCCTTGCCAACACTGGTTACTTCTTGCTTTTTTGATACTGGTCATTCTGATGGGTCTGAGGTGCTATCTCATTGTGGTTTTGACTCACATTTCCCTGATGATTAGTGATGTTGAGTATCTTTTTATGTGTCTGTTGGCCATTTGGATGTCTTATTTGGAAAAATGTCTATTCAGGTCCTCTGCCCAGAAAATTTTCCTTTAAAAATTACCATAAAAGAAATACTTTTCAGCAGACCAAAGCTGAGATAATTCATCATCAGAAGATGAATTATCTTGTAGTGCAGACTACAAGAAGTACTGAAGGACCTTTTCCACGCTGAGGGAAAAGGGATTCTGGACAGACACAAAAGACTACAGGAAGAATGAAGAGCATAAGAATGGATAAAAATTCAGGTAATTAAAAATGGTAACTTTAAAACAACAATGACAACAATGTCTTATGGAGCTTGCAATTTACGTAGAAGCAAAATATGTAATAACAATACATATTATTGCTATTATAATGTTGCATAAGTATTAGATATTGCTATAGTATAACGTTGAGAGTGTGGCAAAAGGAGTTAAACTGTTCTCAGCATCTCTGCAAGGGTGGTAAGGTATTAGTATGAGTTAGATTGTGATGAGTTAAGGATGCATGTTTTGATCTCTAGAATAGCCGCTGAAATATACAAGAATGCCAACCTAAATGTATATGAAATGTATATGAAAATATACAAGAATGCCAACCTAAACGATAAAAGAAAATAGAAAATGGGATAATAATACAAACTACAAAAAGAAGGCAGAAAGAGAGGAAGAAAGGAGCATAAAACAGGTGAGACAAAGAGAAAACAAATAGTAACATAGTCGGTCTAAACTCAAAATCTCAATAATTAAATTGCATGCAAATGAATTAAGAGGGCGGAGCAATGCAAGTGCTTGGACGGGACACTCAGAGGCCTCCTTGAAGCAACTCTTTAGGACTAGTAAGGATGTGTTAGTCCAGCTCTACCAGTTTGTACCAGCTGCATATCAGCCCTGTCAAGGAACCCAGCATGCAGATGAAGAAAGTAAAGTCCATTGTTGTTTGTGACCTTTCAGATTCTCTGTGTACCTTTCTTAACTCATCCCATCCTTTCCTCCTTAATCAGTGATAACTATCCTATTTTTTGTGTTTGCCATTTCCTTGCTTTACTTTATAAACTTGGGGCACCTGGGTGGCTCAGTAGGTTAAGCGTCTGACTCTTGGCTTCGGCTCAGGTCATGATCTCACAGTTCATGGGATCAAGCCCTGTGTTGGGCTCTGCACTGACAGCACAGAGCCTGCTTGGGATTCTCTCTCTCCCTCTTTCTCTGTCCCTTCCCCGCTCACACTGTCTCTGTCTCTCTCAAAATAAATAAATAAACTTTTAAAAATTTTTACTTTATAAACTCACCAAATATGCACCAATGACTTCAGAATATACTGCTTAGTTCTTTCTGTTTTTAAACTTTATATAAATGGAATCATATGGTATATATTCATCTTCAACTTTGCTTTTTTGTTCAATATTATGTTCTTGATATTTATCTACATTTTTGCAGGCAGCTGAAATGTGTTTATTTCCCCTGATATATAGTAATCTCTCATATGATGATTCTAATTCTTTTTCCATTCTACTGTAGATAGACATTTATATACATCAAAGTTTTTCTCTAAGGTATGTATCCAGGAGTGGAATAGTTGAGCTACATTCACTGCACAAAATCACCTTTACTAGATAATGCTAAATTGTTTTCTGAAATGATATATATACTACCAGCAGTGCATAAGTTTACTAGTTGTTCCATATCCATGACAACACAATTTTTGTGAATGTGCCAGAAAAAGAATGGATTCTGGTGAATTTCTATGCGTTTCCTTGCTTACTCACGAGACTGAACATGTTTTCGTGTGTGTATTTCTATACTACAGAGAATTCTTCAATGAAATGCCTTCTCAAGGCTTTTGTCAATATTTTCATGCCATTTTCTTATAGATATGTAAGAGTTCTTTTCTTAAATTTATTTTTGTAAGAGTTCTTTTCTTAGATTTACTTTTAGATGATTTATTTTTAATGCTACTTAAATTCTATATTTTTAATAAAATTATATATTCTACCTGCTTTTGTTCATCTATTGAAATTCAATTTTTTAATCTATATTACAACCAGCAAACTTGCTAAATTCTTATTTATTTTTATTACTTATTTTATTTTTAAAATTTATATTCCATTTATTTAAACTAAAAAAAAAAGCCAACAACAGTTCACCCATTTTTTTCACCCCTATCCCTACCTCTGGCAACCACCAATCTGTTCTGTGTATTTGTGAGTTTGTTTGTTTGTTTGTTTAGACTCCACATTTCAGAAAGATACAATATTCTTTTTCTCTGTCTGACTTATTTCACTTGGCATAATGCCCTCAAGGTCCATTCATATTGTCACAATAGCAATATTTCACTCTTTTTTTATGGTTGAAAAATACTCCATTCCACAGTTTCTTTATTCATTCATCCACTGATGGAAATATAGGTCATTTCTGTATCCTGGCTGTATCCTGTTATAAACAATGCTGCAATGAACATGAGGGTGCATATTATCTTCTTGGGTTAGTGTTTATGTTTACTTCAGATAAATACCTAGAAATAGATATTCTAAACTATAGGATAGTTCTATTTTTCGTCTTTTGAGGAAACTCCATACTGTTTTCCACAGTGGTTGTACCAGTTTGCATTCCTACCAATAAATGTACAAGGGTCCCCTTTTCTCCACATCCATTATTTCTAATATTTTGTGTGTAGTTTTTTTTTATTTTTTTGTTATATAATCTATGAATAATAACACGTCCTTCATTAATCTGACAACTTTATTTTTCACATCTGATTGTGTTTACTAGTGCCTTCAGCATAATGAATAGTAGTGAGAAAAATCATATTTGTCTTTTTCCAGATCTTAAAGACAATGTTTTTTCCCACTTCAAACAAGTATGATGTTTGCTATAGGATTTTTCTAGCCCTTTAATGTGGTAAGAAAATTTCCCATTTTTCTTAGTTTACTAACGGTTTTTATTGAAAATCAATAGTGAATTTTAGGGCACCTGGGTGGCTCAGTCAGTTAAACATCAGACTTCTACTCAGGTCATGATCTTGTGATCCATGAGTTCAAGCCCTGCATCAGGCTCTGTGCTAAAAGCTCAGAGTCTGGAGCCTGCTTCAGATTCTGTGTCTCCCTCTCTCTCTGCTCTTCCCCCACTCACTTCTCTCTCTCTCTCTCAAAATAATAAATAAACATTAAAAATTTTTTAAAAAAGAAAATCAATAGTGAATTTATTGAAAACAAGTTGTATCTCTTCAGAGAATCATACTCCTCTCTCATTTAAACTTTCAATGTTGCCAATTATATTCAACAATTTTTAATATTATGCCACCCTTGACATTCTAAGGTAAAACCAACATTTTAAAAATAACTGGCTTGATTCATTCTGGAATGAATTTGTGTTTATGTCTCTAAAATTTGAGATAAATGATCAGAATTTTAAGGGAAGGGAATACCCAACATCCCTATTCATACTAATTCCAAACTGACAACAATCCAAACACCCGTCAAGATCAAATGGATAAACAAATAGTGATCTTTTCATAAAATAGAATAATACCATATAGCCATGAAAATGAGTAACTACAACAATATGGGTAAATGTCATAAACATAATGTTAAATAAAATAAGACAGATGCAAAAAGTATGCATACTATATAATCCCATTTATATAAAGCATAAAATTGGAGAAAACCAATCTATGCTCAGAACTGGAGGCAGTGGATGCCCCTCAAGTGGGGTGGTATAGTGACTGCAAGGGAGAGTGAGTGCATTTTCAGGTTGCTGAGAATATGATGATGTTTGGTCTGGTTGATGGTTATAGAGTTTTGTCCAATTTACAGAAATTCATTGAGGTGTACGGTTTTCTCATGTGCATTATACCTCAATAAAATGGGTTTTTTTTAAGTTTATTTATTTATTTTGAGAGACAGAGAGAGCACAAGCAGGGGAGGGGCAGAGAGAGAGAGAGAGAGAAAATTTCAGCCAGGCTCCACACTGTCAGCACAGAGCCTGACGTGGGGCTCTATACCATGAACCATGAGATCATGACCTGAGCTGAAACCAAGAGTCAGACGCTTAACTGACTGAGCCACCCAGGCACCCCTCACAAAATGTTTTTTAAAATGAAAGATACAGGGGCGCCTGGGTGGCGCAGTCGGTTAAGCGTCCGACTTCAGCCAGGTCACGATCTCGCGGTCCGTGAGTTCGAGCCCCGCGTCGGGCTCTGGGCTGACGGCTCAGAGCCTGGAGCCTGTTTCCGATTCTGTGTCTCCCTCTCTCTCTGCCCCTCCCCCGTTCATGCTCTGTCTCTCTCTGTCCCAAAAATAAATAAACGTTGAAAATAAATAAATAAATAAATAAATAAATAAATAAAATGAAAGATGCAGTATGGACTAGGAAGCAAAAGACATCAATTTTAGTCCAAATCTTACCCCCTTCATGTAGTGGATCAGGAAGAAATATGCAAGGCCATCCTGAGGAACTAGAATGACTCCCAGGCTGTTAAGAATCAATAGAAATTTGACTGGAAGTATACATGTATCTAGAAACGAGTGTGCCCAGGAGAATAGAAGTTTGGTCAGCTATGAGAGCACAAACTAAAGAGTCACAGAACTAAAATGTGGCCCTGACAGAGTCAGTCATCTTGGAAATGGGCAGATCAAATGCCACATACCTTGTGATCAAAGAAGTGAAGGTCGCCACACTTTAGTAGCTATATTTCTGAGAACTATTAAATCGACAATATGGTTTTAAACTTCAGAATCTTGTGACATTTGCTCAAAAAGAGTAAGCATCTTCAAACTGAATACACACATTCATTCATATTTATCAAACGTGTATTGGCATCCTACTTACAGGGAGATATAGATAAGGAGACAGGACCAGTCCTGACTTCAAGAAATCGATAGTCTGATAAGGGAGACAGATATGAGTATTAACAATATAGAGAGTTAAGAGCTTGGACAGAGGTAAATGTGGAATCCTATGGGACTATTTAGAAAGAATGTCTAATCCGTGTTTTTGAATTCAGGGAAAGTTTCTTTGAGGGGGAATATTAAGATTCTGACAAAGCCTTTATAACCGAATTTCTAACTGTTATGACTAAGGGCTAAGCCTTGGACTATGGGGGAATTTACTGTAGTAAAAGTCACTTTGTGAGATATCTTGGCTTCCAGCCATGCAACCTGTCTTGGTCGTGACACAACATTTGCCTGATGGCAGCACGGAAGGAGAGAGGTGAAGGATGACGCCAGACTCAGGGAGAGGGAGCTAGGCAAAAACTAATAGTCTCTTGTGTCCCTCTGATGCTGGCTTCAGTTATACCATGATTTGTGTTCTTGAAGTTATTCATGAGGGTTAAATGAAGCATGTGTCAAGTTCCTTGCGAATGTTAAAAACTGATTCACTTATTAATCACTATCATTTTCTCAGGAAAGTTAGTCTTTGTTTATTAAGAGTGAAATATTCAAAACATGCTTATTCTGATTAACTAAAATATCCAGTTCACCATATCCTGAGTACTTCAGTAAATTTCCTGCCTGACACTATAGCCAGTGGGACACAGAAATGAGAAAGCTACTGCCCCGAAGAGGTTCAAATGCAAGCTTAAATAGAAGGCGTATAAAAATGGGGTTCCTGGGTGGCTCAGCCGGGTTAGTGTCAGACTCTTGGTTTCGACAAAGGTCATGATCTCACGGTTTGTAAGTTCGAGCCTCACATTGAGCTCTATGCCAATAGAGTGGAGCCTGCTTGGCATTCTCTCTCTCTCTCTCTCTCTCTCTCTGTCCCTCCCCCATGCTCCCTCTCTCAAAATAAATAAATAAACTAAAGAAAAAAAATGTATATAAATGCTATGTAAGTTACTGCTGTCCAGATGGACCTAGAGGACTTCAGCGCCCTCTACCATAAAATTTCCATCAGCATCCTTAAGTCACCCAAATGAGCATCCAACCTATAGAGTCAGTGTACTTGCTTCAGCAGCTACAACTTAAAGGCAATAACCCCAATCCCAAATGCCCACATCCAGCAGATACCTTCCCAAATGACCCCCCCCCCATTACGAGATAATGCAACAATACGCTTGCAGGAGGAAAAGGAGTCTGAGGAGGAATCCCTGTAGAAATTATCTCTGAACTTGAATCTGACTAAGAAAGAAATGCAGACAAGGTAGGAAGGAACTTCAGCATAAAATTCAGAGATGGGGAGAGTACTTGCAGGGGTTGGGGGACCCATGGGGTTAGGGGCCGGACATCACCTGGAGAGACAGAGAAATCAGAACTCAGAGGGCCCTGTTTACGGTGCCAAGCTTCGACTTCATCTGTAAATAGGAAGGGAAGATCTAGGAGTTTTAACTGGCTAAAATCTAAGAAGAAACATTTCTATGGCCTCATGGAGATTGTACTGGAAGGGAGATAGTTGAGGAAGGGGGAGTGGAACAAGGCAGTCGAGAGGAGATGTGCTCAATTTGCTCACATCATGTTCCTTAGTCCTCTGATTCATGCTCACCTTAAATGCTTCTAAGCATTTTTAGCATATGATGCAGACCATTCTGCCTTGCCAGATTCTTCTCCTCACACTGGTTATTTTAGTGCTGTTCTACCTTGCAATAATAGTTATTGGTGGGGTTTCATCTTAAAGCTATTTTGCAGAAATCTTAACAGTTTTCACAGTCATTGCCAATTTGGCAAAATCAAATTTTGAGGCCATTCTGCCGGATTTGTTTTTTAATCAGTGTGGTTTTTTTCATGACAGGAAGTAGATCTTGTGCTTTTTTATAATGCATCATAAAAATAACCGCTCATTTAATAAGATAATGCAACAAGAACCCTGGATGCTTCAATGGTTAATGAACGTGGCAGGATTCTTTCCAAAACAGCAGCTCTGAGCAGGAGACAAACATCAGTGTTTAAACAAAGAACTTTGAATAAGGAATTAATGGGGTGGAGAATTGCTACTTTTAAGCAGAAAAGATCTCTTAACCACCCCCACAATCAAACAATTTATATTCAAAATGATTTTTCTGATTGAAAGAAGTGAGACATTCTTGCATATAACTAGCCTCCCTCTCTCCCTCCTTCTCTCTCCCCATCCCCACCTTCTCTGTCTCCCTCTCTCTCTCTCTCTCTCACACACACACACACACACACACACTGGAAATTCACAGAAGCCAATTTCCAGAGAATGAAGATATATAGTGTGCTTTCTGGAATTACCGACCAAAGGTAAACCCACCCTGAGCGAGTTCTTATATTTACCGTTCATCTCTCAAGACGGCCCCAGGCACAAAGCAATATTTCCTCCTTATGCAGTTTACTTCTTTCAGAACCTTAAAGAATGCTGTCAGCAACTGTGGTTCTTTCTGAGCTTGAGCATTAAACATTTCATCACTGATTGCTTTTAGTAAATGTGTGTACGGTGGAGTCTTTTGTTCCCTAATTGTCTATAATTATATTTCTTTTATGCTTTCTAAGAACTCAAAAGAAAAAGTGAAGAGACACTGGTACTTTAAACTGAGACCCTATATAAATCAAATAAAAAGAAAGTAAAATGGTAAAGCGTTTTATAAACAGGTATGTGATAGCTCTGGGATACTTACAGAAGTTAGTAAAGAAAAACAAAGGAAATTAACAATTTCTAAATTACAGACTCAGTAATTTAGAAATTGCTAAAATACTTAAATATTCAATTCCACCCAAGTCTGAATCCATCAATATTACCCCTTCTCACCCACTTGAAAGCAAAAATACATGCTATGAGGTTTATTGGAATAATGTGAATACCCTCACATTCTTCCCCAGAATTGATCTTTTCCTTCTAAACAACTTAATGGTAAGGTTCTCAAAGCATAATTTTTTTTTGTCGTCTGTCTTAATACTCAAATTACTCTATTCAGTAATGCTTACGTTATTCTTCACATGAAAGAGCCTTTGCTCAACAACATTTGGCAAGGGAATTTAAGATAATTATTCAATTATTTTAACAACTTAATTATCAGCTAGCTAACAATGGTCACCTTTCAGAAGAGTATTTTTCTATATCAAAGGTAGCTACTGCCCCTCGAATTACCTCCATCATTTTCTTGTCTTTTGTTCTCCGCCCACTCTCACAAGTCCATTTAAGAGTTCACATTATACCTGCAGATGTGGTACCAACGCATGAAGTCATGGTGCGGTTCCAGACTGTGCTCACTTACACTGCAAGGGACCAGTGGCCTTGACATCCTCAGTGAAGTGTGAGAGGAGCGGTCCTCACCCACATGCCACCCTGGCCAAGTTCGGTTTGTGTGCACGTGAGTTATCAGTGACGGAAGTGCGCTGTGCCTGTGAACAGGAGGCAGGAGTAGAGGTTGAAGACTGTGATGGTAACGGTCAAGTTTGAGCCCATAATCCTCAATAATAATATATTTATCTCAATTTCAGATTGTTCTTAAGGACATCTTTAAGCATTTTTTTTTCTTCCACTCAATTACATTCTTCAACTCAGTTTGAAAACCTTACTTTGTGCACCCGGTAGTGTTAATAGCCAACAGTCTGCTTAAATCAAAATCATGCTTATTAATTATTAAATAGATACTAATGGGATTCTCTTGGGAAAGAAGTACTTTGTATTAAAGTTCCAAATAACAAGTTTATTGTTCGTGGTGGGGCAGAGGTATAGAGTACAAGGAAGGTTTATTGAATCTGAACTAGAGCCCCAGAAGATGAAATTCACCTTGGAGGCATTTATCATATTTCGTGGCTGGTCCTCAACTTTACAGGCCCAGAATCTTAATTTTGGTGAGTTTTCCTATCTCTTGGGGATACATTCACATCAGCAAATGTTATTTAAAAATATATGCATATAAATATATTTAAAAATATATGCTATCTTGGTAGCTCAGTTGGTTAGGTGTCTGACTCTTGATTTTGGCTCATGATTTCATGAGTTTGAGCCCCGCACAGGCTCTGCGCTGTCAGTGCAGAACCTGCTTGAGATTCTCCCTCTTTCTCTGCCCCTCCCTCACTCACTCTGTCTCTGTCTCTCAAAATAAAAAAATAAACTTAAAAAAAAGATTTTTAAAGATAGGTATATATAAATAGAATGCATGTAATAGAATATATGATATATATTATAGAAACATATAACAATTATATAATTCTGTTTACATCTATCTATATATTTCTATCATATATAATATATGTATTTCTATCATATATGAGAATATATTGATAGACTATATATTATATATAATATAAAATATTATATAGTATATGTTGTATAAATCTGTCTATATTTTCTAGAAAGATACACATCATATAGAAATATATACACACACACATGCCCATACACACTCACACACAACCCCAGAATGCCTGTTTATAATGAGAAATAAAACTGACAGTTAGATATACCAGCATACTCATGTTGGCAAAGCTATTCACACTTGTCCTGCATGCGGACTGCATAAAGGTGGCTTTATCTAAAGACTGCTTGGTATGTCTGGGCTCAGAACAAGGAAGGTTAATATATGGCTTCAAAGGAAACAGCGTTATCTCTACTATAGATGGAGTTTTTGGGGGACCCCTGAGCTTGCCTGTCTGGGTATGCCCCCTGCTGGACAGGGATTAAACTACCACTGTGATCTGGAATTTTGCTTTTCATCTTCTGGAAATATGTCTATTCACGCAGCACAATACAATTGGCCAGGCTTCCATTTCCTGAGTTATAGTCCTGCCCTGCTTTCCTGAGGTACCGGGTCAGCCATAGAAGGAGGTCTTCTAGTTGTCCTCAGAGTACCTGCTACACCATTCTGAAATGTCCCCTACACATTGTGAGTCATCTTTATACCATATGTTCCTGCTCCCTTGGCTACAGCTGATGAGGACAAGGCTGAGTGACCCAAAGGCAGAGGCTTCCACATAGCTGGAGGCCTGCCAGGCAGCTTGATATGAGACTCCTGTCTGGCAAGATGCTGTGCACCAGTAATTTGGCCAACCTATTTAAATCCTCTCACTTGAGGAGTGGTGCACCCGAAGGACACCCACAGAGGATGCTGGCCACTGGGTCAGTGGAAGCAAAAGGTACTTTTCAAAAAGGCAGTGGAAGCAATGAAGAGGGGCAGCAGGCCACGAGGCAGTAAAGCCTCCACATAAGCAGAAACCACCACATAAGGAGAGAACAGAATCAATTTAGAAGATGAAGCAGAAACATGGAATTGTAAACTCATTGCAATGGCAAAGCGTGGAGAGGAGCAGTGACATCTGGTTCTGATAAGAGAGGTTCTGTTGGCTCTTGTTGACTCCTGAGCAGACTTGCAGGGTCTACAATCTCTGTGAGGCTCTTGAGAAGGTCTCCAGTATCCTTCACTTCCCTGTGATTCTTTACAATAGTTGTCCCTTATTTGAGGCAACCCGAGTGGGTCTTTGCTTCTTGCCATCCTGAGATAGGCTGATTAATCATTCTGAAATTACTGCCTGATCACAACTTTTGAAGTTTTGCAGTCACCTATTGATAATCCCTTAGAATGTGCTCCCACAGGTAATCGATCCCATATGTGGATTTTCAAACTGTCAGAGGCAAATTTATTTCCAGACTCTCAAGGGATGCCTAAAAGCTGCCCTGGTGTCTTGACTTGTATAAAGGCAGATGAGCCAAGAGGCTGTGTGGATTCCCTTACAAACTCACTTTGCTTATAAGCTGAATTGCTAAATCACAGAGTATTTCTACCATCACCTTAATTAGTAGGACTGCAATCTTGTTCTTTAAAGTACAGTGGCAAGGCAGCTTTCTATTAATCAAGGCCATAACTTTAAGAAGTGACCTGCATTTGGAGTAATATAACCTTGCTCTAATCATTAGTCATTTGCAGCCAAATTGAGCAGAGACTGATTACAGCTGCTGTCTTCTAACCAAGATGTAGCATTTGCTCATCCTTCAAGACTTCATTGCTGGATCATTCATGCATGTGAGTTTATAGCAACAAAATAGCACTTAAGCATACTCAAACTCTTAACCATACCAGTGGCATAAGAAGGTGCCTGTAGCCTGTCCTTTCCCCACAATCTAATGCCCGAATCTCAAAGAGGGCAACAGAATGCATCACAGTGGGGAATGTGAAAGAACCATCAAACATTCTGTAATCAGATGGATAAATTGAGAAGATGAGTCACGATTTTAGTAGGTCTAATTTTTCATCACAACAGAAAATAGAACAAAGCATGATTATGACTGTCATCTCCTTATAATATTTACCGCTAGCACATATCCCCTTCCTTTGTCTGTGTCATACTTGCAATAAGACCACATGTTGCCTAGCCCTTTAAATGCCGAGCTTATCAGGGTTCCAAGTGGAAGTCACGATCTGAAATGTGAGGGCTGCAAAGAAACGGGAAACGCAGGGATTATCCCAAGGAAGAAAAACAAGAAGACATGGGAGGTTTTAGGTAGAATCTGGGCAAAAGAGTATTTGATGGCAATAGCTCAGAGAGGCAGAATTCCTTGTCCCAAGTTGCCTTTCTGGCTACAAGTCTGGAATGTTACTGTTGTTCTAGGTTATCTGACCAATCCCTCCACTGGCAGGGACTCTGAGCTTTCCCAGCTGCAGGGCTCTCTCCGGGTGAAGGCTCCCTATCCTTCCTTGCATCAGAGGAGGGAGCACTGATATGCATTGCCTGATGTGTGGCCTGGTGTCAGCAGCTTTCCTTGAACAGAAGGGAAGAAGTGTTCATTTGCCATCATTCACCCTAATTCACTGAAGTTTAGGGAAGACAGAATAGTTCACCTGTGACGTTTCATTAAGTGGAACACAGTTCTGTGTAGCAGATGAAGAGACTCAAATTCATTAATCCATAAGTGATTCAATGGATTAGTGATTCCTTTGAGCAAGAAAGACTGTGGATTTCGAAATATAGGAAAACTGCAATAAGGTTTCAAAAGTACATGTATAATAGAAATTTGATGCTATCTTCCTGTTGTAAGCAGCACTTCCAAATGAAAACAGTGTCTAGCTAGGATGATTTGACTTCCATGAGTAGGGGAGATAGCCAAAAATAAAATCAGAGCTTTGAAAGACATCCAAAGCATATCATTTTTTAAGCTGTCTTTGTTCTTCCTGCTCTCCTAGATAATAATAAAAAGTCTAAGAAAAGACTCCTTATTGTTATATTTCAGAGCAGTCTCTATTCCGTAGGGAATTCTGTTTCTGCTTAGGTCTCTGAATGACAGTCAACATTTATTGTGGCAAAAATTTTTCCCTAGAGTTATAAATTAAATTTCTACGCCGCTCTGTCTTCATACCTCAAACCTCTCTGTGTAGAGGATAAGAGTCCTTGCTGGTGATTATTTCCCATCACCACCATCGTCATAGAAACAAATGATAATGCTGGAAACCCAAGGACTCTGACAAACTCCCTAACAGATCTTAGCAGTGAGGACCAGTGTTACTAAATCTCACTTAAGCCCAAGGTTCCCTGTGTGTGTGTATTTCCAAGTTATGAGCTATGTGAGCAACAAACTGTGAAAACTGAAAATATGTGAACAGGATTTCATGTCTTTGTAACAAAGACAATGTAATGCTTCTTAATGATCTGCATAAGAATTGTGGAGTATTGTATTTTACATATAAATGGCAAGCCAGTCCCATCAATGAAAATGTAAGTCTTATATGAATAGCCAAATTGAGCATTTTGGAGATTAAACTGGGGGAGAGAAAAGTAGTCAGGGTAGGAAAGATGTGGACTGTAGGGTCAGTGGGTTTGGAAAGGGTCTAAGGTGAGCTCTCCTCATTGTGGGAGGGGATCCTCCAACAGAGCCTTAGGGCATGGGGGTTTTGGTTAAACTAGCTGTGTCCAGAGTGGCTGCCCAAGATATCAAATAATATTTGGTATTTGGTGGTGAAGAAAACTGGTCATTGGGAACTACCAATACCCTAAGGCTATTGGTACCCCTATTATATTCTTTAGGAAGAAAAGAAAATAGATATGTGGTTTGATGACTCATTAGTGGCTTAGGTAATAGGCTATGCCTTTCTACAAATGAATTGGTAGAAGTCTATCTATGGGAGGGTTTTAATCCTCATAAGCTGATTTATGTGTCTGCAGGATGGTGATATTGGGGCCATCCAAGGCAGCAAGACCATCATGACTGTTTTCAGCTCCAAGCCATAATATTTGTTAAGTCCATTGAAGCTGTGACCCACACGGTCCTTTTAGAACCCAAAAAGCATGGAATTGATACAGGTTCTCAGAGATACCTCCAGAAGTCCATACTTCTCTCCTACCTGTTTTCCTCATACATCCCAGTTCATCTGTACCAATCTCTTTCAAACAATGTCAGCTCCCCGCCAGCCTCCTTTCCAATTGAACTTGTTACCAGCCCCTCCTTGTCTCCTGATTCTTAATCGCCAAGTCCCAGTAACCTTGTGGAAAGAGTCTTTCTTGGGGAAAGAAGGTCAGGAAGAGGTCTTCTTAGTTTTCAGGGGAGAAGAAAGCACAAGAATAGTCATTATATTGTTTTATTAACACCCGTACTCAAGAAATAGAATTTTGTAGGGGGAGCAAGAAAGAGCGGGGATGAGAAAGATAATTCTGAAAACATGTAGTGCAGAAGAAATGAGCTCATATGCTCATATACCCTCATGTATTCAAACTCCAAAAGGTACAGAAGTCAACACCACAGAAAATCTCCTCCCTTCTCTGTCCCTAGCCTCTCTCTCCCACTGTGTAGACACAGCCAATGCTATCAGTTTCCAGTGTACCATTTTGGAGGTATGTCATGTAGATGTGGACGTACATATATTCTCTCCTCCACTCTTTTTACCCAGATGATAACATTCTGCACATGGTGTTCTCCACCTTGCGTTTTCTCCCTCGATTTGACTTGGAGATGATCTCCTACCTTCAGCAGAAAATATTTCTCATTTGGGTGAAAGGATGGTATTCAAAGGTATGCACTGTATAAGAGAGACACAGTAAATGGCAGGTGTCCCTTTCCTACCCGAGTTTTGAGTTCACTGAGAAAATAAGACAAAGTCCAAAGAAGATGGACAGCAAAATATATGTATTACTGATAAACTGATACTAGAGAATGTAGCCCAGATGCACAACAATTTCCTAATACTGAAACCCCAACTTAGACAGACTTACCATCCAGTCATAAACAGCTCAGAGAGCCTCAAGCCTCCCTACACAGCTCCCTCCCTAAAAGGCTCATGACCTGGTGAAGCAGCCACATCCCCAAAGGAAAGATGGACGGGCTCACTTACACTGGCCGGATTTCTCACTCAGACTCACTAATTAGGCAACTCACTTTGGCAAGTAATGGAGCAAGAAATTAAGAATGTTTAGGAACAACTCCTTTTGATGAAAGTCAAAAAAGCATGACAGTAACATCCCCCCACAAACCAAACATTAAGAATGAACGGTAATTGATTTAACTAGTCTCCTATTGACAGACACCAAAGATGCTTCCAAACTGTTCCTATCACAAAATGTAATGAATATGAATCTTCAATCCTTTGCTGTTACACAAAAAGTAATGAATATGAATATTTGAAAATGAATAACACTGTACATATAAAATTTCACACATATGGGTTTATATCAGAATGATGAATTCCTGGAGAAAAGGAGTGTGTGCATTTAAAATTTTTGTGAGACATTATCAAGTTGCCCTATATGGACGGTGTACCAATCCACTCAGAAACGTGTGAGGGATTGTTATAACATCCTTTTCTTCACATTTTTCAACATGATGTATGAATAAGACCTTTTAATGTTTGCCAACCTAATAAACAAAATGTGGTGTCTTCATGGTGTTTTTTTCCTCTTTTATTATAAGTTAGAGTAAATATCTTTTCTTATATTCAAGAGGTATTTTAAATTTTTTCATGTCAGCTATCTTTTTATATCCTGTGTCCATTTTTCTACTGGATGGTTGTAGGCTTTGCTTTTTTTAAAGAGACTTTATTTTTTGCAGCAGTTTGGAGTTCAGAGCAAAATTGAGCAGAAAGAAAAACAATTAAGTGAAAGATACAGAGATTTCCATATGCCCTCTAGCCTAACCCCCCTAAACACAGCCTCCCCCATTATCAACATCCTGTCATGGCATGTTTTTCTATGTTAATTTGTAGACATTATTCATATTTTAGAAAATTTTGATTATGATACAAATTGCAATTTTTTCCAGGTGTTGGCATTCTTTTGATATTGCTTATCATGGTTTTGCCATGTTTAATTTATTTTTAGCAAAGTCTAATTTATCATACTTTTTTATTATTTCTTCTGAGTTTTGTATTATTCTTCGAAAGACCTTCCCTACTTTGAGATTATTAAATTTCCCCCTCCTGTTTCTTCAATTACTTTCATGGTTTCATTTCTTACTTATATTAAAATCTTTGAACCATTTGAATGCAACAGGAAAGGATCCAACTTAGTTTTATTTTTTCCTAGATGGCTATCCAATATCATTTTTTAATGAATCCACTTTTTCTTCACCACTTTGAAATTCTAATAATTATTCATCTTCAATTAATAGGGTGAGATAAATGAATGCAGTTGGAATGTATACATAAAGACCCCAAACCAGAAATCATCTGTTTGAAAATGTTGCCCATGATTGTTCCTCTCATTAACACTTTTGAAATACAGACATTTATCTGGATTCAAGTCCTTACTCATCTATTTACTAGTTGTGCAATCCTACGTGAAAACATTTCTGAGAGTATGGCTTTGGGTTTGTTGTGAGGACTATAGGAAAGAATACATAAATAACAATTATTAATATTAATTTATTGCTTAATTATTGCCAAGTCCTGTTTTAGCCCATTCTTCCATTCCCCCACTTGCAGAGAATCTGGCAATAGATAACAATCCTACCATTCCTCTTTTGCTTATGAAACCCCAAAGGAGTGCCAAAATGCTTCAGAAACCTTTTCCATGGAAATGCCAAAGCAAGATAGGTCTGTTCCAAATTTCCTTGGAAATGCTGAAGCAAGATAGTCTGTTCCAAATTTCCTTGGCGGTATACGTGGGTGTTTGATATGGCTGAGCTTATACATAGTTTAATGGAAACTATGTTTAGCACTGTTATTTAGGATACAAATTCAGAAATAGAGTCAATATTTATAGAAGTAAATAGAAAGATGTTTTTGGTTGCCTATTGAAGATACCAAGATCTGGAATTAGGGAGAAGTGATCCTGGAAGACCTAAGGCAGAACAGGTAGCGTTCTTCCTACCATTTCTCAAATAGGACTAGAAGAAAAGTTAATCTGTCTCATTTTCAAGAAGTTGTTCAATTCAATTACCCAAAATAGATCTGCCATATTTTCAAATATATCCAGAACAATAAGTTTGCCAATTTTCTTGGTTTCAACCTCTACAAAATAACAATGATCAGAACGTCTTCTTTTACGATCACAAACTTTCTTGTTGCTGCTTTAGTCCTTCTGTGTTCTTTGTTGAAATGAAAAATAGCTGGTCATCATCTGTTGCTTCATATTCCAGAAAGTAATTAACAGCTGTATCTCAGCCTCTACTTACATTATGAAAATACCAGTTCCTTTAATGTTCCCCCAAAGGTTCACTGAATTATTCAGCTAGGGAAGAACAAGGGAATTACTACCAATTATGATAATAAGACGAGAGGTAAGTTAATCCCAGCAAAATAAGAATGAGTATTAGTGGTTGATGAGTGCACTTTGTAAAGATTTCAATGGTCAGAATTTTTAATTATTCTTGGAAACTGACTCTTGGCAAAAGATAGCACTTGTAGTCAATACCAGTAGATGCTGCATGGTAATTATGTAATGCAGTTTGGCATACTGTGGATTTAAGTGTTCAGAGATGTATGTTAACGATGAAAGACAAAACAGGTGTTTTGCTGTTTTGATGCTTATTATCTGTTTTCTGTTAAAAGAAATTAAGTGTTAATGGAAGAGTGTCTCGGGTAGAATCACAAAATCATAGATTTTCCTACTGCAATAGATGTAATGGGATCATTCTGTTCCAGCAGCCTGACTTTACAGACGAGGAAACCAAAACTCAGAGATGGAGGGGCATTCACCCAACTTGTTTGGTGTGTTGGTGGCCAAGTTGGGACTCTTAGTATGTATTTTATATCATTTACTTTAAACATTTTTTTAATGTTTATTTATTTTTGAGAGAGAGAGAGACAGAGTGTGAGCAGGGGAGGGGCACAGAGAGAGGGAGACACAGAATCCAAAGCAAGTTCCAGGCTCCGACCTGTCAGTGCAGAGCCCGACATGGGGCTCGAACTCACAAGTCATGAAATCATGACCTGAGGTGAAGTCTGACACTTAACCAATGAGCCACCCAGGCACCCTTATATTACTTACTTTTTAAAGAAAACACTTATTTGATTGACAATGGTGTTGCAAACATTTTGAACCAATTTTTTTTTCTTCATTCCTTTACTTGCTCAGTGTGGAGCCCAACACAGGGCTCAATCCCACAAGCCTGGGATCACAACTCCAGCAGAAACCAAGAGTTGGACACAACCGACTGAGCCACCCAGTTGCCCCAACAACAGGTTTTAATAACATTTCCTGACATGCAGTGTGGGCTTGCAAAGATCACAGAACCCAGATTTTTCTGGATAGTTCCATTTTCAAATTCTCTGTTTTACTCAGAATCTAAGTGAAGCTTGGAAACCCATGCAGACTTTGCACAGCCTTACTTATATTAGATAATCCATAAACATCTCTTGACAGACCTCACAGCATTGCTGATTTGGTCAAGCCATCAACTTTCCCCCATAATAAACCACAGCCAGAGAAATGAGTCAGGTACGTGTTCAGTTTGTCATTCCTACAAAAAACCTAGAAGCCCCCTTTGGGAAAACGTGCTGTGGAAACAACAAGCCTTGTTTTAAATGTGTACTTGCCATCTGGATTCCAGAATAAATCTTAAAAACAGCATCTCTCCTGTCAAGTGGGCATTGACCTTTGACAAGGAATCCAGGCTGTTGTTCCAGAAAGGAGCTGTGCCCAGAGGACTGGGTGGGAGACAATTCTGCACGGAAGTCACAGAGACTAACAGGGTGCGTCTCCCAATTTCAGCAGAACATCATTTATCTGCTTGTCTGAGTGCTTTCAGGCCTGATACATGAGCTGACGATATCAGAGAAAATAATATATACATTTTTGACAAATGGGGCAGGAATTACCTGGGAGGTTTGAGTGACGGGTATTGATACTGATTAACGACATGTTCACAGCAATCTCTTTGTTTGTACTCCTGCTTCTTCAGTGGCAGAGACAGAGACTTTCTTGAAAGCAATCACAGGGGTCTCACTCGAAGGAATGAACAGAGCAGGGTCATTATTGCTGCCTCACCATTACTGCCTCGCTAGTCTGTAAGAGACTACACCTGATTCCCAGTGACTGCAGGGATTTGGTTACAAATGGGTCTACTCTCTGTGGGGCTGCCCAGGGGAATGACTCATCAGGACAGTGTTCATCTCTGTCAGCTGCCTCAGACACAGGTTTGTGACAGAGGAATGCGAGAGCCAAGAACTGGGCTTGGGGGGCTTTCTCATTCCTTCCTTCCCTCATTCAAATGATATTTTGTTTGAGAAGTGTGCTTACTGTCCAGTCATTATAAGCCAAATGTATAACATAAGGCAAAGGTTGCTGTAATGTTGCAACGTAGAATAAAGAAAGGTCTAATTTATATTTCTTTACCTGGAGTTTGATACAAGTCCTCGGTTTTGAGGAACCTGGCTCTAGGACAGGCCTGCCTTTGCCTTGTGGTCTCACTGCTGGAGCAGGGACCTGGGGTATCATGATTTTGCTGTCCACAGTCACACTGTAATTGCTAAAGGCACAGAAAGTAAATTCTGTACAAAAAACTTAGCCCTTCACCCTTACACACATTCTCTCTCTCTCTCTCTCTCTCTCTCTCTCTCTCTCTCACACACACACACACACACATACAGTGAAGAAGAGAGTGTAAAATTTTACTTTTTAGGCATAATATATAAAATAGCAGATAATTTGTATTACATTGTATACCTAAAAATTCAAACCATGTTTTACAATTCTTGTGCAAACTTGTCTTCTGAAAAATTAGATCATATACAGGAAGGACGACTTATGAAGATGCATGGTCTGGTGTTTTTGAGACTTGCGAGGACAGCCTCTTCTGAGCAAAATGCAATCTCATTGACTTTTATGTCCTTCCTTTTACCCACATTAATGGGGAAAGACTTCAGTGTTCAGGTAAGTAATTTTTGTGGTTGAATCAGAAGGATTTTGAGTGATGTGTGAGAAAAAGCATTCCCATGTTTCTCCTCTCGTCCAATTAACTTCACCTAAGTGTTCTTGGAGGACTTGCTTCCAGAGAGGTCTATTTATGAAATTCAAGGATAAGGAGAAGATAAAAGATTTTCTTCTGACAAGAGGAAACGGACTCCAACTTTAGCTTTAAGAATTAATGTTATATTGGCTGTAATGGCTAGAGGAAATTCTCTGCATCAAGCCCCAGGAACATCCATCCACCTCCCACTAGCCTCGGTGGCTTAGGTGACTGATTAAAGCCAGGGTCAGAAATTACTCTAATGAGTTTTTCAGAAAGTGGGTAAAATGTATCCTTTTGGGTACAAGTATCTCTTACTACAGAAGAGCTCCAAACTGCGAAAAATACGCAAGCAACATTTTAGGCAAGATGTTGTGTGGTAAATGGAAAAGAGTTACCCGAGGTTTAGCAGAGTCAAGAACAGCTGGAAAGCCCAGCTGCAGATAAGTCTGTCCGGCTTTGTAATGGGCTCTGAACAGTCCACTGGGCAGGATGACCTTCCTCTTTCTCATATTGTCACAGCTCCAGTGTTTAAAACTCAACGGTCTCTTGCAGGTGGACACTGCGGAAAGGGCAGTTGGTAAATGTTCTGTGTGCAACGTGCACACTCCAGCAAATGCTGTGTGATCAAACACAAACATACACCCTCCATGTGCTGTCTATAGCATGAATATGTCAAGATGCATTACCCAAAGGCTGTGGGTTTGATATTTTGAAATGAAATGGTTATACTTCTTCCTATGTCTCTTTTCTCAACAGAGTTGATGATGGAAGATCATCATGATGATGGAAGAGTTCTCTCATCCAAGGCAACTTTTCAAGCAAGGAGGCTAGACATGGGGACAGAAGCCAGGGAACCTTCCTTTCTCCCTGGGTGCTAATCTTCCTCCTCTCCTTGCCCACCTTCCATACTGACTCCTGGGATGCTGATTGATGTAGGTCACGTCCAGTTTTCAATTCTGTTTTCAATTTCAGTGACTTTACTGGCATGACAAGGTATACAAGTATGGCTCTGTCTTAGAAGGAGTCGTGTTTGGTATCTGTTTCCCATAACTTCTTATTTCTGTGACAGGGACAGTGCTGACTGCTTCTACATACTGCATTTTTTTAGACAAGAGGTACAGGTCTACACTTCTCACTTGCTAATCAAGGTCGACTTACTGGTTTTGCTAGTTGAGAGAAAATGTAATTTCTTTTTTTTATTATATGAAATTTATTGTCAAATTAGTTTCCATACAACCCCCCCGTGCTCATCCCAAAAGACGCCTTCTTCAATGCCCATCACCTACCCTACCCTCCCTCCCACCCACCATCAACCCTCAGTTTGTTCTCAGTTTTAAAGAGTCTCTTAAGCTTTGGCTCTCTCTCTCACTCTAACCTTTTTTTTTTCTTTTTTGTCCTTCCCCTCCCCCATGGGTTTCTTTTAAGTTTCTCAGGATCCACATAAGAGTGAAAACATATGGTATCTGTCTTTCTCTGTATGGCTTATTTCACTTAGCATAACACTCTCCAGTTCCATCCATGTTGCTACAAAGGGCCCTAGTTCATTCTTTCTATTGCCATGTAGTACTCCATTGTGTATATAAACCACAATTTCTTTATCCATTCATCAGTTGTAATTTCTTTTTAAAAATTTAATGTTTATTCACCTTTTGGAGAGAGAGAGAGAGACAGACAGACAGACAGAGCATGGGGGTGTGGGGAGACAGAGGGAGACACAGAATCCGAAGCAGGCTCCACGCTCTGAGCTGTCAGCACAGAGCCCAATGTGGGGCTTGAACCCATGAACCCTGAAATCATGACCTGAGCCAAGGTCGAACATTTAACTGACTGAGCCACCCAAGCGCCCTGAGAAAATGTAATTTCTAGCTTTTCTGTGGGCAGAGCAGATGAGGAGCCCTGACGCTAGAGGCCAACAGTGCCATGGTCAAGAGCATGGGCTTACAGTCAGCCTGTGTCAAGTCCAGGCTCTCCAGTCATTACAAGACAGTCATCTAACTTCTCCAAGTTTCTGATTTCTGTCGGTGCAACTTTGGTAGTGTTTGAATTTTGTAACATGAGCATACTTTACTTATTCAGAAAGAAATAAAAATATATTAAAATAGCCAAGCCAAGGAGATGTGATGTCCAGGATGTACCGGAAGAGGAAACCCTGGAGGAGTTGTTTGGAAAATATCGTAGTAATCTGATCTGAGATGAGGAGATCCTACACTTGGAATAAGACTGGAGGGGATGGATGGATTAGAAAACACAGCCTGGGATGTAAGCACTGAATGAGGGAGAGAGTTAGATTGGGCTGAGCTGTGGCAGCTAGTGGATGGCTCTCTCCAGAAGCAGTTCTTTGCATGGGGCTTCTCCTTCTCAGACCCTCCCACCTCCACCATCCTCTCCTCCACTCTCTGTCCCCACCTTTCTCCCTTCTTTCTCCCTTTCCACTCTCATGATTGTCTGATGAATTCCAAACTAGAACTCCTCTCCAGTCCCCCTTATCTTTACATTTTCTATCTCACTAGAGACTTCTAATGTGTGTTACATGATTCTAACAAATCCCTGAGGTCTTTCTGCTATAATTCCTCCTTCTGTTATAATGTGGAAAGTGGTAGAGTATTTGCACAGAGGGTGGTAATAACTATTCTCACTCCTGAACACATACCCATGACTTCACAGCTCCTGCCATCAAGAGTTGAAGTCTACTTCTGCACCCTTTAAGTCTGGGTAGCCTTGTGACTTGGTTTGGCCAGTAGAATGTGGCAGAAGTGACATTTTGAGAATTCTGAAGCCTCTGTTCTCACCCTCCTGGAATGTTGCTCTGAGCTCACTAGGTCAAGAAGCCTGGCCCAGGCACGTGGAAGAGAAGCCAGTGCCCCCTCCCACATTCCCCAGCAATTTCCAAAGATGTGCAAGGGGCCATCTTAGACCATAGTTGAGCTGCTAGGTGACTGAGATGGCATGAATATTGGTCCTGGCCAGACCAGCCCAAGTTGCTGAACCACAGAAGCATGAACAAATCAACAGCACTTATTTAAAGCATCTAAGTTTTGGATGGTATGTTATGCAGCAATAGAAAACTGAGGCAAGGATTCTGATTAAATGTGGTGTTAGAACATCCCCTCTTGTTTTTTATAGGTATATCTGTGAATTCACAAACTGGCAGGTAGTAGTCACAGGTAAGGGAGGAAATAGCAGGTGAGCAGATACGAACCTTGGGGCTGTCCCTGCTGGAGCACTTTCTTCCCAGAAATAGCAGCATAATTGCTAGCAGAAGTTTTCCTGTGGAAGATTTAATTTTTCACTTACCGAGCAAAGATACATGACAGAGGTCTCAACATTTCGTTCCCATCTTTTCTTGTGGGTAAATACCAAGACTAATGTCCATGATGTTCCCCAAATCTAGATCTTTTTCTGTGAAAATTTAGGAATCTAGGCACCATAGACAAGGTTATCTTGTCTGCAAAGTTTGCATCATACCATCTTGAGTTAGAATTGAAGGGAGTTGAGTTCTAGAATATAACTACAAGGAACAAAGGCTCATGGAAGAGATGGACACACTGAACTGAGCTGGTGTCGCATCAAATGACCCGCAAGTCGAGAACCAAACGCAGTGTGACTTGGGGTTATTGTAGAACAGGGCAAGGAACTGGTAACATAGAAAAGTACAGTCCAGGGGTGCCTGGGTGGCTCAGTCTGCTAAGGACCTGACTCTTGATCTCAACTCAGGTCTTCATCTCAGGGTTGTGAGTTCAGGCCCCGCGTTAGGCTCCACACTGGACATGAAGCCTACATTAAAAAAAAAAAAAAGGTGCTATCCACTGGGTCAACAGGGAGACGTGGTGGAGCCTGAGGATCGAGAATGTATACAGTGTTTAAAGGGGACAATCACTGCTCTACTCCCCTGATATTTTTGGAATGAAAGCCTGTCATCACTAGTACCTCCAATTTTTCAAGAGGAGCTAAAACTATGGGTTATTACATGAAACCACTGAAGTTAAAAAAAAATTTTTTTTAGATTTATTTTTTTGATAGAGAGAGGCAGAGCACAAGTGGGGGAGGGGCAGAGAGAGAAGGAGACACAGAATCCGAAGCAGGTTCCAGGCTCTGAGCTGTCAGCACAGAGCCCGACGCAGGGCTCGAACTCACAAACTGTGAGATCATAACCTGAGCCGAAGTCGGACGCTCAACCGACTGAACCACCCAGGCGCCCCAAAACCACTGAAGTTTTAAAAGCCACTTAATAGTTTTAAAGAATGTAAAACCCTGGGAGGGACACACAAATCATGTCTGTAGGATACCAACTTATAACTCTGATAAATATGGTAAAAAATGGTATTTACTATATCTTATAGCTGGTAGATTCACCATGTTTGACATCCAGTATTCCAGCTACAGCCGTAGTGCTGAGCTCCTGCTCTATTGTCAGGCTTTAGTTGCTGGGTCGTGAGGAGCTGCAGAGGACATTGGGACAGGGACAGGGTCCTGAGGCCATGTGGTAGCATTCAGTAGACTGCAAAGAGCAGTGGCTCTTTTCCAACCAATGCGGGATTATTTCAACATCTGAACAGAGCGTAGTGTCTGTTGGTATCTATCAGATGACGATCAGCTTTGTAACAAGGAGAGCAAGTTCGCAGTACTCCATATTTTTTTTCAGTATTTTATTTTCTGTTTTACTATTGAAAGCAAAAGGATTAATGTAAAATCTTACTGCTGAATATTATAGCAGTTCTTGCTTTTATTCCCAAATGGCTTCTCCAGTGCCCAGCAATTGTCTCCACGGCAACTACTTATGTTTTTATAAATCTTAGATTGCAATGAGCTGGGGAGGAAACAAGGGTAATGGCAAAACCTTTCCAAGCCACAATTTTCTTTCAAACATGAAAAAGTTTCTAATAAAAGCTCAGATCCTTTGCTTTCCAATTTATACCTATATCTCAAGTGTCTGAGTACTGGTTATAACCTAGACAAATAAAATTTATAGCTCAATCAATCAAATATTTATTGAATATCCACTGTTCATCCAGCACTTTGCTAGACGCCGTCAGGAATTCAAAAGAAAAACTAAGCTCTGAAAGACCATCACAGTTACATGGAGAAATAAAAGGGGTATCAGGGCAATAGTTGAAGCAGAGGGCACAAAGGAGAGGGATTGATCTGAGTGGAGCCTCATGTGGAGAAATGATGACAGGCGACCGACGAAGGGAGAGAAATTTGAATTCTGAGCTGTCAAAGTTTATCTTCTGCCTCTAAATACCCTGCTGTTTAACTTAAACCATTGCCTCCCTTTCTGTAAAACCTCCAGGGATATTCCCACCATGCCTCACAGTAACTGTTAGATGCTCAAGATTCCTAGATATCCCATATACACACCATTGAATATACTGTCTGCCCTGGTGATTTCCAGCCCACTTCACCTTCCTTCACCTTCCCACACACTTGGGTTGTGCCCTTGGTAGAACACAGTAACAACAGCATTTGCCTCTGGCAAGCCTCTGTCTCTTTTCTGGACACTGCTTCAGGATCAGCTCTAACTGAATTTAGCTGCACCCTCCTCCCCGCCCCAGGGACACTGCCTCCCTTGAAGTACCATCAAGCAAAGGCTCCCAACCGCTCAACCCCGTGTGTTCCAGGGCCAGCAGGTACTTATGGTCTCTTTGCTTTTACTCTTCAAAATATTTTCTCTTCCTAGTATATTAAAACAAAAGACGAAAAACAATTAAACGAAAAACACAGGTCATTTGAAAACGTGACTCTACCATATTGCCTGTCTTTGTCATTGTCAGCAGGGACTTACAGACTTTACCCAGGAATACATTAAAACTGGACCCTCACCTTCTTCTCCTTGGTTGTGTTAATAATTCTCACCAATTTCAAGCTCAGAGCCTGGAGCCTGCTTCAGATTCTGTGTCTCCCTCTCTCTGCCCCTACCCCACTCATGCTCTGTCTCTCTCTGTCTCCCAAAAATAGATAAGCATTAAAAAAATAATTCTGACCAATTTCATATTCCAAAGGAGAGAATTTATCTAACAGTGTTTTTGTAGTTTTGTGATTTCCTCAGCAGCAATGATCTTTTTCTCCATATCACAACCATCCGGTCCTAAGATGCATTACAGATTTTGTTATGACCCTAAATCGTTCATTTCTAAAACTTAGTTTCAAGCATCTGGCTTCTAACTTCCATCTCTTATCCTTCCAGATCCTTTTTTCCTAGTATTTCCATTCTGACAAGGTTTCAAATTTATTAGGGCATACAGTCCATTGACTATCAAATTTATTCTCCTTACTATTCCTTACCTTGCCTCGTTCATAAAATAATTTGTACACTAATGCCAAAAGAAAATTCCGAGAGCTTTCCTTGATATAAATACTTTATTGAGTGAGAAATAAACTGTTCTCAAACATGGACACTTCAAACCTGAAGCTGGTATGAAGGTCACAGGTATGATGTTACAGGATGGCTTATAAAGTGTAAGTGAGGAAGACGCTCAACTTTCACAAAGATTGGTTATTACAATGGGAATTTCCAGACAGCAGGGGATTGTTTAAAATGATTATCTTATGCCATTTTTTTGAGGAAGATGGCTTCAGTTTTGTTTATGAATATCAAAGGTATTTCCAAGAAATAACCTAAGTTTTGCTTACCTCCATGAAAGAAGCTAGACTAAGTTTTGCTTACGCGGCTTAACTGGTTTTGTCTGCCTGGAGGATCTTTAAACCTGGTCTCCATTTTATTTTATTTTAACACTAATAATATTTCAAACATAAAAGATAACTAATGATTAATGTAATGAAAGTCCACTTATCATCTCTTTTATTTTCATATTTTAAAATATGAAACTCCTTCTGATCATATTCTTACCTTCATGGCCTCTGAAGTAACCATAATACTGAGTATGTTTTTAGTATTTAACTTGTTTTTTGAAAATCATTTCCTACACATTATTTTCGCTTTTAATAATAGGTATGCATTGCTAAAGGAATATAGAATTTTTTAAGATTTTACAACAATTATATTATACTTTATATATTTTATCAATTTCCCTTGTTACTCAAAATTATCTTTGTGAAATTCACTTGTATGGGTACATGGACTCCAATTCCACCATTTTCATTTGTGGCACATTATCCTATCAAATAAATATGTCACAATTTATTTATTCTTCTGATAATGGACATTATGTTGTCTGTTGTTATTATGAAGAGTGTTTTTTTTCTACTACCAACTGCTGATTATATGGGTCCTTTATATTTTTTCACACTATTTACTCTTCTGTTTAACTATTGTAGAGCTTCCAGAATAACCCAGATTTTTCCATTGTCTTAATCTCTTCAGGCCATAGACTGGGTGGCTTATAAACAATGAATTTGTTTCTCATGGTTCTAGAGGCTGGACATCTAAGATCGAGGTGCCGGCAGATTTGGTGTTTGGAGAGAGTCGCTTCCTTGTTCATAGATAGCTGTCTTCTTATGGTGTTCTCACCTGTGGAAGGAGCAGAAAAGTTTTCCGCAACCTCTTTCATAAGGACACTAGTTTTGTGTACGAGGGTTTGCCTTCATATACCACCCAAAGACCTGATCTCCAACCCCAGTCATACTGGGGTTTAAGTTTCAACAGATGAATTTGGGGGAGGACACAAACATTTGGTCTATAGCAGCTGTAACGAATTCTTTTTAAAATAAACATTGTAGATTTTATTTGCTAAAAAGGTCTTTATCTATGATCATAAGTGAGATTGCCTGTGATTTTCCTTTCCTTCATGCATGCCTTTTTCTCATATTTGCATGAGAAAATTAGATACACCATTCTCATAGAATGAGTTACAGAGTGTTCTGTCTTCTTCCATTCCCTGGCAGAGTTTGTACAGATTGGAAATAGCTATAAACTGAGTGATTGCTAGGGATCATCAATAAAAGTTGTAGGGTGGTGTGATTTTATTGGCAGATTTAAAATTGTTTTTCAAAATCTTTAATGATTAGAATTCTTCTTAGATTTTCAGTTTAATTTGGAATTCACTTTTACAAGTCATATTTTCCTATAAAATAATTTACTTCCTTTTAGTTTCCAAAATTATTGTCCTGAAGTTTTTTAGCATTTTTTATCTTTCTTTTCTTTTAGTTTATTTATTTATTTATTTATTTAGAGAGAAAAAGAAGGTGAGCGAGTGCAGGGGAGGGACAGAGAGAGAGAGAGAATCCCAAGCAGTTTCCAAACTATCAGCACGGACCCTGACACAGGGCTTGAACCCATGAACTATGAGATCATGACCTGAGAGAAATCAAGAGTGGGATGCTCAACCGACTGAGCCACCTAGGCGCCCCCTTTTTTGTTTTTGTTTTGTTTTGTTTTGTTTGATATTTCAAATGACTTTACTGAAGCTCTTTAATGTGGAAACTGACCATATTGTTTACTTTAGATAGACTCAACTCTGGACTTTGACGGGAGCTGTATAACGTAGTTGAAAGTCTTTCCTTTGCTCTTTCAATTTATTTGTTATAAAAGACAATTCATGTTAACTCTCTCAATGTCAGTCTTTCTTCCTCTTCAGTCCCTTCCTTCCTTCCTTCCTTTAACTAACTTTCATCCAATGAGGATGCCTCTTTATTTATTTATTTATTTATTTATGTAAGGGATAATTGACATATAATATTATAGCAATTTATGATTCAATATTATGTATATATTGCAAAATGATCACCACAATAAGCCATATGGTAACATCCCTCACTATACATTATCACAGCACTTTTTTTTTTTTGGTATGAGAACTTTTTAGGATGCCCTTGGCAACTTTCAAATATGTAAATGCAAAAAATTAGCATTCTTTATCATCTTTTTAATCTCTCCTCTATTTGTGGTTATATACATCTTTTTGTTCCAAATATGCGCTTGTGGCTTCTCTGTTTTCTCTTCATTAGCCTTCTCAAAGGTTTAGTGCTTCTCCAACCTTTCCAAAGAACATGCATTTAATTTTGTGCATCTTCTCTGTGAATGTTGTTTTCAATTTCATTTATTTCCACTTATCTTTATTGCTTTATTCATTCTACTTTCCTCATGATTATTCTCATTTTCTTTTTTGTAATAGTGCATTAATTTTAAAACATTCTTATAATGACTACTAGGGCTGTTTTTCAAAAGGTTTGCTAGATTGTATTTTGTTATTGAAGTTCTCAGTGTTTTTCCATTTCTCTTACAATTTTTTAACCCATGAATTATTCAGAAGTAAATTTTTAATTTTCAGATATATTTATTGTTTCAGTAATTTTGTAACAAATATATTTCTTAATTGTATTGTGATCAGAGTATTTGGATGTTATGATACTAATTCTATAAAATCTGTGGTCATCTTTTCCCTAAATGTTTCAAATGTGCTTGAAAAGAATGTGTAATCTCTAACCTGAGATCCTCTATATCCATAGGACAAGCTCATTAAATCTTATATACATTACCAACTTTTCTTCTGCTTTATCTGTTCATTACAGAGAATAGTATAAAAATTTCCAAAATTATAGGTTATTTGTTAATTTCTCCCTTTAATTCTATGAATATATATTTGAAGTGATGTTAACTGCTGATTACACATTTTAAATTATTGTGGTTTGTCCAGCCTTTTTGTGATATTATTGACATATAACTTACAAAAATTTGAAGTGTACATGTGATGATTCTATACACATATATACTACAAAATGATTATTACAATAAGGTTATTAACATCACCATCCCCTCACAGAATTACCCTTTTTGTGTGTGTGGTGATAACATTTAAGATCTACTCCCTTACTCTTAAATATAGAGAAAAAACTGAGGGTTGATGGGAGTTGGGGGTTGGAGGTCAGGGAAAATGGGTGATGGGCATTGAGGAGGGCACTTGTTGGGATGAGCACTGGATGTGGTGTATGTAAGTGATGAATCACAGGAATCTACTCCTGAAGCCAAGACTACATTGTATACACTGTGTGTTAGCTAACTTGACAATAAATTATTAAAAGTAAATAAAATAAAAATCCACATAAAAAATAAATGCAAATTGTTTAAAAACGACCTACTCTCTTAGCAACTTTTATTTTATTTTATTTTTTTTTTTGGTCAGTGAATCAATTCTCAATATGTTTATTTATTTATTTATTTATTCATTCATTCATTCAATATATGAAGTTTATTGTCAAATTGGTTTCCATACAACACCCAGTGCTCATCCCAAAAGGTGCCCTCCTCAATACCCATCACCCACCCTCCCCTCCCTCCCACCCCCCATCAACACTCAGTTTGTTCTCAGTTTTTAAGAGTCTCTTATGCTTTGGCTCTCTCCCACTCTAACCTCCTTTTCTTCCTTCCTTCCCCCCCCTCATGGGTTTCTGTTAAGTTTCTCAGGATCCACATAAGAGTGAAAACATATGGTATCTGTCTTTCTCTGTATGGGTTATTTCACTTAACAAAACACTCTCCAATCCCATCCATGTTGCTACAAAGGGCCATATTTTGTTCTTTCTCATTGCCACGTAGTATTCCATTGTGTATATAAACCACAATTTCTTTATCCATTCATCAGTTGATGGACATTTAGGCTCTTTCCATAATTTGGCTATTGTTGAGAGTCTCTTAGCAACTTTTAATTATGTAATGCAGAATTGTTCATTTTAGCCACCATGATGTACATTATACCTCCAGAACTTATCCATCTTATAGCTGGAAGTTTGTACCAACATCTTAGACCATCAAGTCTGACCAATATCTCCCCATTGTCTATCTCCCCCAGCCCCTGATAAGTATCATTGTACTCTCTATTTCTTTAAGTTTGGCTCTTTTAGATTCCGTATATAGGTAAAAACATCTGGTATTTGTCTTTCTCTGTCTGACTTATTTCACTTAGTATAATCCCTTCACAATCTATCCATATTGTGACAAATGGCAGGATTTCCTTCTTTTTTTATGGCTGAACAATATTCCGTTGTACATGCGATATATACATCACATCTTATTTATCCAGTCATTTGTTGATGGACACTAAAATTGATCCCATGTCTTGGCGATTGTGAATAATGCTGTGATGACCATGGAAGTACAGATATCTCTTTGAGACAAGGACTTCATTCCCTATGAATATATGTGGAGGTGGGATTGCTGGATCATATGGTGGCTTTATTTTTAATTTTTGAGGAACCTTCATACCATTTCCCATAGTGGTTTACAGTCTAACCAACAGTGTACAAGGATTATCTTTTCTCCCTCTCCCCAATACTATCTCTTATCTATTTTGATGATGGCCATTCTAACCACTGTGAGGTAATATCTCTTTGTGGTTTTAATTTGCATTTCCCTGATGATTAGTGATGTTGAGCATCTTTTCATGTATCTGTTGGCAACTTGTACATCTTTGCAAAAATGTCTATTCAAGTCCTCTGCACCAGTCAGCCCGTTTGGAGATTCTGGGTGAACCATCTGATGGTTTATGCTACCAGGCTTGCTGCAGGAGTCCTACAACAGACTAGTCTGGTTCCTGGGTCAGCAAATGGGAAGGCCTGGTGCTTGGGTACACAAGGATCAGCCTCAACCTCGGGTTTAATGGGGACAAACAGGTGCCAAGGACCACTGGGATGTGCCCAGCATCTGGATCCACAAAAGCCAGTCCAATACTATGACTGGTTGGGAGGCTACTTTTGCAGGAGACAGCCTAGAGACTTGGGCCATGAAGGCCCAACTGGTACTAAGATTAGACTGGAGCCTGGGCCACAGGAGTTGGCCTGTAACTTGGGGCTTTGGAGGCCGGCCTTGAAGTTAGGTCTGCAGGGGCTGATCTAACACTGGCACATTTAAGAGCCTGGATCCTTAAGAGCTGGTTTAGAGTCTTGGTCCATAGGTGCTGGCCTGACACTGAGGTGGGCTGGGAACCTGGGGCTGCAAGACTCAGCCTGGTGCAAGAAGGGGTCAAAAGCCTGGGTAATCAGCCTGATGCTGGGGATGGCTGGGAACCTGGGCTCTGGGGGCTCACCAGGAGGCTGAGTTCATGGGGGCTGATTGGGATCCTGGAGTCACAGGAACTACCCGGGGCCTCTGGAATCAGACAGCATTGGGATATGTCAAAAGTATGGGTTCATGGGAGCCAGTTAGGAGCTTGGGGCCACAGGAGGTTCCTGGTGTCCCAGAAGCCACCTGGGCCATGGAAGCCTTTCAGCACAAAGGTAGACCAGAGGCCTGGGTTCGTGGAAGCCCCTTGGGAGCCTGATGCTATGGAAGCCACCTGGGGCTGCAGGACATGGCCTAATACTGGGGTGGCCCAGCAAAGGGGCCTGTGGTGAAGTTGGGACCTCACATCACTATCCTCCACAGGGAGGGAGTCTCTGTGCTGCACTGCCTTGGTTTGGGGGAACGGGGGAGGAAGATAGTATGGATCTTTCTTTTTTATGTTATCACTGCATCTTTTCTTCTATGCTTCACTCAGATTCTGTCATTCCTCATCAAGAATCTAGATCTTATGAAGTTATTTTCGTCCATGAATTGCTGTTCAAATTTACATTCCTGCTAGGAGATGGGTGCTAGAAATTCTCATACTGCCATTTTGCTGGAGTCACTCCCTATATCTGCATTTTCATCTCTAGGTATACAATGTTCACTCTAAATAAAAAGCCGAAAGGCTGGAAGGTTTAAGAAGAGACTTCCTTGTATATGGTGCTACAGAGTTTCAAATCTTTTCTTCCTATGAGTGATGGCAAAGCTTATAGTGGAGCAGATGAACAACCAGATGAAGATACGCAGGGAGAGATTCGTGGGAAAGGGTGCGAGCCTTCTGGTCCACTCTGCAAGCCATTGCCCCAGCACCTCCACATGTCCCCAGACTGGAATTTTCTTTTGTTTTCTTTATGAATTGTGTCACTTACTCTGAAATTTCCCTCTCTGTCCCTAAGGATAAAGACCTTTAAAAACAAGCCTATCAAAGCTGGTATTAAAACTGCTATGTTTGTTAATATTTTCTGGCTTATACCTTTCATACCTTTATTTTTAATATTTCTGCATTCTTATATTTAGGAGTGTCTATGTTAAATAACATATAGGTAAAGCCTGCCTGCCTTCTTTCTTTTTGCCCCTCCTTTCCTCCCTCCCTTCCTTCTTTTCCCTTTATCACTGTATTGAATGAAACTTTATATATCTCTAAATTACTGATACATACACATTTTACCTTTCATATTTACCTTGCCTCTTCTGTGATTTTTTTTTCTTCTCCTGCCTCCTTTCAGCCTTTGCCTTTTTCATGTGAAATATTATATACACTTGTTTCGTTTCTTTTTCTAATTTACTAGTGGTTATTTCTAAATGGTAAATGCTTACACCTAACAAATCCTAAAACTATATCAGCATTTTTGTTCTTCTTCTGATAAACACAAGAACATCTGTATGCTTTAACGTCTCATGTCTCAACTTACCATTATACTTGTATTTGTACCCTCCAGACTAGGCATCATTATTATTGTTTTCTATAGCCAATGTGAGTTTAGATGTGCCTGTGTTTCTCAATTTCTTCTCTTGTCATTGATTTCTGAATCTCAGATTTCTTTCTGGAGTCACTTCCTTTTTCCTAAAATATATTCTTCATATCTTCCTTTATTGATAGTCACTTATGTGCAAACTCTGCCAGTTTTCAACTTTCTGAAAATCTCTATTTTAGTTTTATTCTGAAAGATGGTTTATTGGGTATATAGGTTTCTATGTTGACAGTTATTTTGGCTCAGCTTTTGAAAATACTATCTTACTTTCTGACATCATCATTAGAGTTGAGAAGTTAACTATTAATCCAATTGTTATTCCTTTGTGGATAATCTTCATTCTGTAGCTGTTTTTGTTTGTTTGTGTATTTGTTTGCTTGTTTGTAGCTGCTTTCAAGATATTCACTTGGCTATCTAACACCTTATATTGTGGGTTAAGATGGAGGTTATTTTGGATTAGTTGAATATTCCAAGTCTGTATATATATATTATAGTCAATTCTGGAAAAGTCTTAACCACTAACTCTTAGAATGTTGCCCTTCTCCATTTCTCTTGTTAATCCTTTCCAATCTTTCTAGAACTCCATTGAGATGCATGTTAGGCTTTCTCAGTTGAAATAAATGTTACTGCCATGATTCTCAATATCCCAAGATTATTCTCTTCCATATTGACTCTGGGTGTGTCCTTATTACTTCCTTTGCCTAATGAGATATTATCAAATATGACATAAGAGGGCTTGATAATGCACTTGAGTATGACAGTTCGGTCCCTTGGAACACTCCACTACCATGTGAGGAAACTTATCTAGACATCTTGGGGATGACGATTTTATGAGGAGAGAGGTTCAGCTATCCCAATTTTCCAGGCTGAGCCTAATCAATACTTAAGATATTCCCAGGTGAGTATGAGTCCAGGCGGAACTAGCGACAGGACTGCCCATCCAACTCACAAAATGAGAAATAAGCTAGTGTTGTCATAAACTGCTATGTTTTCAGGTGGCTTGTTATGCAGCAGTAGATAACTGATACATCATTCACTCTTCTACATCTCCTAATCTCTCTTTCAGAGTTTTTGTCCTTTGTGTCTGTTTCCTTAGGGGTGACTTCTTCAGTTCTGTTTTCTAATTTAGTTATTTGTTTTTCTGCTAGGTTTAACATGTTCTTTAACTCATCCACAGAATTTTAAATTCCAATTATTATATATTTAGTTTCTAAATTTGTTTGGTGCTTTGTTCAAATCTGTACTTTTTGATTAGCATTAGGTTTCTCATGCATTTGACTCAGCATTTTATTTCTTTATGCTTTTTAGTACTATTTCTTTAAAGCTAAATAATCAAAGAAATAAAGTATGAAATCAGCTTGCATTATCTGAAAGTCTGAGGAGTTCAACTTTGTTCTTGATTTTCCCTCTGCAGTTCAGCCATGGTGGCTTGTTTTCTCTTGGGATTCTAATTTTGTATTTAGGATTAGAAATTCTATATTTTCTGGGTTGAGGGCATACCATTACTGTCCAGTTTCTTAGTCTTGTTCCACCAACCTGAGTTGTTCCAGGACCACTTCTATTAATTTCTTGGTTTGGCATGTACTGCCCCGGACAATATTATAAATTCAAAACCCAACACTTGTGAATAGGACTGTGGTTAAAATTGTCCAGGATATTTTTTTAAATCCAGATCCTAAATCAAGTTGGAAAATTTCTATGATCATCTTTCTTTCTGGAAGGCAAGTATTGTCATAAATCACATTTCAAAGCAGGTTTAGGTATGTGCCTCAAATACCAAAACCCGGAGGCCATTAAAGGCTGCATCTCAGATGGACAAATACTTCCAGACCAGCAGAACTTCTGTAATGGTTTCACCCTCTGTTTTCAGCTTCCTTTTTGCTTTGGATCTATAAGGACTTCTATGATTTTTTTGTGAGTTCTGCCATATAGTTGAGAGGATGTTTGCTATATTTTATCAAACATTTCAAGTTCTTTTTTTAAACTGTGAGGTTGTCAGATTATTGAGAACACCATACTGCCAGAAATAGAACTCCCATTTCCTTTTCACCAATTTTACTTAGAATTTTATGTTCTCCACTCACTAACTACTCTTTACCAAAGGCAATGGTTGATTCTCCATCCCATCTTAATTGATCTCTTATTTGCATTTGATGCATTGGGTAACTTATCCCTTAAAATATTTTTCTACTTTGGATTCTGAGGCACCATGTCTTCCAGTTTCTTCCCCTATTCCTTTCTCTCTTTTTTTGCAGGAATCTCTTCTGTCAGACTGCCAAGTTTGGGAATGTTCCAGGGGCCAGTGCTCAGGCCTTCTCTTCCATCCTAAGTGATCATACCTGTCCCAAGACATCACAAGCCATCCATGCACTGACAACTCTTCAATTCATACATGCACTGATGACTCTTTACCTCCTAAAAACTTTTCCAGGTTTGGGTGCATGTATTCAGCTCAATACTCCTCTCAAGTATTGTGGTAATACCTGAGAAAAATGCCCCCCCCCAAAAGATGTCCACACCCTAATTACCCAGAACGTAAGAATATGACCTTATTTGGAGAAAGACAAGTCTTTGCTGATGTCACTAGGCTAAGGATCTTGAGATGAGAAAATTATCCTGAATTATCTGGGTGGAACTTAAATGCAATGTGTCCTTATAAGAAGAGACAGGAAAAAAATTACACATAGGCAGAACAGAAGACACGCAGTAGAGAAGAAGGCAATGTGACCATGGAGCCAAGTAATGCCAGAAGCCATTGAAAGCTGGAAGGTAGGAAATAGGATTGAGCCTCCAAAGGGCATGTGAGCCTGCTGATACCTGTAATTCAGCCCATTGGAACTGAGTTTGGACTTCTGCCCTCCAGAACTGTGAGAGAATACATTTCCGTTGTTTTAAGTCACCACATTTGTAGTGCGTTGTCACAGCAGCCACAAGAAACTAACATATATGTCTATCAGGACTCTTGATTTTCTCCCCCAACTCTGCTCTAACTTCTATTCATAATTACCACTTCCATTTTCAAAAAATCAACTATAATCCCTAATATTCTTTTCTCTCCCTCTAGTCATCCAATTCAACAGCATATCTAGTCAATATTACCTTCAAAATATAATCTAAATGGTTTCTTGTCTTTCCACCTCCATCCATAGCTACCATTATCTCTTACCTACAATGGTCTCCTATAAGATCCCATACTTCTGTTGTGCCACCTAACAGTCCATTCTCCACATAGGTATCATATTTATCTCTAAATATGTAAATCAGATAAATATCTCCCTTACTTAACATATCCCCAGTGACTTCCTTTGCTGTTAGCTTAAACACCAAATCTTTATAAGAACTTATATGACCTGCTCCCTATCTCCCCAGCCCTTCCCATCCCTCATTATGGCTGTCCCTCCAGCACATTAAGTCTGTTCCAGTCTCAGCCTTCATATTTATTCTTCCCTCCCCTGGAACACTCTGTCTTGAGATTTTCATGTTCGCATCTTTTCAGTATTCCGATCAAAAATCACCTCCTCAGAGAGGCCATCACTATGTATATCTTTGTCTCTATCATTTCTATCTCTATGTGCCTGTTTTCTTTTTTCCTTCCTTTCTTTCTCTTTCCTTCCTTCCTTCCTTCCTTTCTTTTCTTCTTTCTTTTTTTTCTTTCTTTCTCCTTCCTTCCTTCCTTCCTTCCTTCCTCTCTGTCTCTCTTTCTTTCTCTTTCTCTCTCTCTCTCTCTACCTGCCCAACTTCATTGCTATCTTTCTATTAGCCAATGGCTACCTTATTGGTCGGCACAAATCTAGAGTAAACCCCACTTCTACCTGTACCCCACCCAGTAGCTATAAATCTCATTGCACTGTTTCATTTTACTCAGAGAACTTTTTACTATCTGAAATTATCATATTTATTTATATGGTTATATTCTGTCTCCCTTCTACTTGCTATGAAGTCAGAGCAGTGAGAGCAGAGACCTCATCTGCTTTGTTCACCACTTTTCCCAGTGCTGAATTTGGTAGTTATGGTTCAGTTAAAGCCATGTCAGGGGGCTCCAGCAACATTGAAGTAGGTGCTTGACTTCTCCACCAGTCAACATGTGACCACAGATATTAATACTAGGCAACATTTAATGAGTAAATTTTATATGCCAGAATTTGAGCTAAGCTTTTAACTTAAATTGTTACTTAAGTGTTCTGTAACTCTATGAAGTGTTATTATCTCCACTTTATGGATGAGGAAATTAAAGCTTAGAGAGGTTCAGTAATTTGGAACTCAAATCACAGTCTACTTAAAACTTAAGTTCTTATTTATCACCACTGTCCAATATTGCTTCTGTCTCTTCAGGAAACATCTACAAATTGAGAAAGTTTAGCTTAGATAATCATTTTCTTTCCCTTGGCTTTAATATTCTTTAACTCTATAACTTGGCACATAATATTTTTATACAGGGATCAACAAATTATGGTCTGCAGGCCAAATGTAGCCTACTAACTGTTTTGTAAACAAAGTTTTATGGGAATATAGCCAGGCTCATTTGCTTCCATTTTGTCTTTGGCCACTCATATGCTACATCGTCTGATTTGAGTGGCTGTGATGGAGATCTCTTGACCTGCAAAACCTAAGATATTTATTATGTGGCCCTTTGCAGAGAAAGTCTGCTGACCCCTGTTATCAAAGTTTATAACAGTCAATTCTCTACGTATGTCATCGATTAGTAATCAAACTCAAATCATAATATTGTAATTTATGTTTTCAAACTATCCACTTGGTGACAGGTTTCAGTATATTGATTAATTTATATTTGTTTATTTTTTCCAGTGTCATTGAAATATAATTGATACACACCATTGTGTAAGTTTAAGTATACCACACATTGATTCAATATAATTATATATTGCAAAATGATTACCACCATGGAGTTAGCTAACACCAGCATCGTGTCACATAATCACCACTTCTTTCATTTTTTTTTAATGTTCAATTATTAACTTTGTGAGAGAGAGAGTGCACACACATATGCATGCAAGCTGGGAAGGAGCAGAAAGAGAGAAAGAGAGAGAGAGAATCTTAAGCAGGTCTTGCATTGTCAGCGCAGAGCCCAACGCAGGGCTCAATCCCACAACTGTGAGATCAGGACCTAAGCCCAAATCAAGACCCTGATGCTCAACTGACTGAGCCACCAAGGCACATCACCACTTCTTTTTTATAATAAGAACATTTACGAGCTACTTTCTTTGAAATTATCTTAATAATTCATTTTCTTATGTATTTTCTATAATTTTAAAGCAATACATACGCTTTCCATATCATTTTTAAAAGCAACATACATTTATCCTAGAACATTTATGAACAACATAACTATTAAAAAATCCATAATGAGTCTGTTATATAGAGGTAACTACTGTCTTCTGTTGGTATATTTCTTTTTAGACCTTTCATTTTTATAATTAGGATCATACTGCTTCTGTGTGTGTTTTCCAAAGGAACAGTTCTGAGGGATAGTCTTGGGATGACAGTGGTGACTTTCTATGGAAGTAATTTAATTTCTATTTTCTTTTTTTAACTGAAATTTATTGTCAAAATGGTTTCCATCTAACACCCAGTGCTCATCCCAACAGGTGCCCTCCTCAATGCCCATCACCCACTTTCCCCTCCCTCCCACCCCCATCAGCCCTCAGTTTGTTCTCAGTTTTTAAGAGTCTCTTATGGTTTGGCTGCCTCCCTCTCTGTTTTTTTTTCTTCCCTTCTTGCACTGTTGGTGGGAATGCAAACTGGTGCAGCCACTCTGGAAAACAGTGTGGAGGTTCCTCAAAAAATTAAAAATAGATCTACCCTATGACCCAGCAATAGGAATTTACCCAAGGGATACAGGAGTGCTGATGCATAGGGGCACTTGTACCCCAATGTTTATAGCAGCACTTTCAACAAGAGCCAAATTATGGAAAGAGCCTAAATGTCCATCAACTGATGAATGGATAAAGAAGTTGTGGTTTATATACACAATGGAATACTAGTTGGCAATGAGAAAGAATGAAATATGGCCTTTTGTAGCAACATAGATGGAACTGGGGAGTGTGATGCTAAGTGAAATGAGTCATACAGAGAAAGATACCATATGTTTTCACTCTTACGTGGATCCTGAGAATCTTAATTTCTATTTTCAAGGGATTTAACAAACCATGTCACACTACACCTGATCCACAGGTGGTCACTATGGTTTCATCATTGTATTGTCTCCTCCTAGAGATTTCCTTCAAAAACTATATGCGAGCACGATAAGCATCAGCATCTGGAGTGCCAAGAAGTTCAAATGAGAGAAGACCCTTTGGTGTTGCTCTATTTCATTTGATCCTGAAATCACAATGGCCACGGTATCACGTTTCTTATTGTGGAGTCAGAAGCATGCAAAAAAAAAAAAAGTTGTATTTTATACTGAGCAGTAATTTTTGTGAAAGAAAGCTCTTCACTAAGAAATTTTATTGCTTAAGGGGTGCCTGGGTGGCTCGGTTGAGCATCCGACTTTGACTCAGGTCATGATCTCATAGCTCATGAGTTCAAGCCCCGTGTCAGGCTCTGTGCTGAAGCTGGAGTCTGCTTCAGATTCTGTGTCTCCCTCTCTCTCTGCCCCTAATCCACTCGCATTCTGTCTCTGTCTCCCTCAAAAATAAAAAATAAATAAACATTTCAAAAGAAATTGTATTGCTTATGATGATCTACCAGAGAAACGTAGGTTTGCTGTTCATTTGAGACACTAGAACCTAGTGTTAAAAGTAAAAGTTGTAATACAGATTCAAACTCTGCCTCCTCTGGTTTTAAGCTGTGTGACCTCAGGAAATTTATTAACCAATTTATGCCTCAATTTCTTCATCTATAAAATGGGCATAATTATTAGAATGAATCCCTAGGGCCTTTTATTCAATGAGTTAAAATATATAAAGTTACTTAGAAGACTACCTAACATGGAGTAAATATGCTTAGCTTAGCCATTTATTACTTAAATGAGAACATCACATTTTTGGAGGGAAAGAAGTGATTAGTTTTACTTATATTGAAATGGAGTCACTTTTTGAAGATGAAAATACTCATTTAATCTATGGCAGTACTTGCTCAATATAGCACACGTATTGAATCCATTTTGAGGTAAGTTTTCAAATTCCAACACTGAGCGATTGAAGAAAGCCTTGGCTACTATTTAAACTATTTTCCTAAGGACTTTACTTAAATTGGCTCTCCTTTTTCATTCTTGCAGAATCTAGAGGAAAAGATCCCTTTTTAGCATACTAAGCCCCACTCTTCCTTTCCTCCCTGCTGGCTAATTTTTATTACAATTTTGTCCTCTAGGATAGAACTAGAGTGCCAGCATGGCCTACAGCCACATTTCTGTCTTAGTGACAGTGTGAGCAACATGAGCTTGAACCAGCTCCTCAGTCTTTCTGAGCATCGGTTTTCTCAACTCTGAAATGAGTATACTAATAATAATTCTCTTTAACTCACAGAGAAATCAGAATCAAATCAGATAATGTGAAAGCTATAAATACAGTATCATACATATATACAGTATCACACATATATATACATAAATACATATGTATAGCTATAAATACAGCATTTTATTTATGGATTGCTACAATTGCCATCATTCTAGCCACATACATTTCTAAATCTGGAAGGATCATTGGTCCATTGTCAGAGTCTCATGGGGCCACGATGCCTAGTGGACAACATGTTGGTCTATTGTCCTTGTCGATCATGGTACAATTGCCCACAATCAACTCTTCCAACTCTACTGATGCCAAGCTCACATTCAGTGAGGTAGCATGCCTCAACAGAGCAGCAAAAATGCAATTCCTCAGTGTGAACAACAGGCAAGCATGTATGGAGAAAATGGATGTTTTTCTAGGAATGGTAGGGAACAACATCTGGCGGATGGAGACAAATGTGCTTTTCCCACATAGCTTAAGTCTTCATTGCGATAAACCTAAGCTGAATTCACTTACGTGTCTAAATATGTCACTGGTGAAAGAGGGGTAGAGAAGGTATAGAACAAATTATTTTTAGAAGACGATCTCCTTACTGCGCTCCCCAGCACTTGTGCCCAGGCAACAGGCTCTGCCAGTAACCGGGTTGATTCATCAGTAATGCTATTAGATGGCATGAGGATAAGAGACTGAAATTTGGTTTCTCTTGCCCAGGATAAAATTTCTTCCTGAAAAATTATAGCTTCATGTGAATTTTGAAACCTGTTATTAGAATTTTGGATCTCTCTGAAATATTCAAAGGTTCTGCCTGCTCTCATTCATCTACTGGCTACATTCATATTATAAGTATACTGGATGCAGGCATTGAGACAGGTACTGAAAATGTACAACAAGCCTGATTTCTAAGAGTTTATACTATGGAGCATATAGCATTTATACCCAGCTTATTCCCAAAAGGATTTTGAGTAGTAGACACAATTGAAATTAAAGTAAAAAAAAAAGTGTGGGGGGCGAGAAAGAATTAAAAATAAAAATGAAATAGAACCCATGTAACAAAAAAATATGGGGGCACTTATGTGGCTCAGTCGGTTAAGCATCTAACTTCAACTCAGGTCATGATCTCACCATTCCCGAGTTAGAGCCCCAGTTGGAGCTGTCTGTGCTGACAGCTCAGAGCCTGGAGCTTGTTTCAGATTCTGTGTCTCCTTTGCTCTCACTGCCCCTCTCCCACTCATGCTCTCTCACTCTCAAAAATAAATAAACATTAAAAAATTTTTTAAAAGGAAGAAAAATTATGTAAGCAGGTTTTACTTGTCTCCTACAATGAGCTAATCACTCTTCTTTAGAACTGGATTGGATCGAATTTTGTCAGCTTCAAAAGAAAGAGACTGAGTTCATGTTACAGAGTCTAATACTCCAATAAACTACTCCCTCACCACTGCCATACAATTTTTTTCTAGAAATGCAAGGGTTTATCTGAAACTAAACTTAGAAGGGCCATGATAATCCTTGTTTTATTAGAGAAACACTGTTCAAATAGGCAAATGTGGTATTGAAGTTTTTAAAAGGTAAAATATATATGAATCTAACCCAGTCAAGGTATCTTTGTCTGTTTTTTGTAGAAGGAGGCCTGAAATAATTATGGCTCAGCCACTTCTAGGGATGAACTAAGGCAAAAGTGGGCAAACTAATGGATATAGATGCTGTATCCTTTGGACAGATTCTTTTAAGAAATGAGATTAATTCCCTCAGTCATTTATCAAATATATACAGTATTTCCTCTTCTAACTTAAACCCTCTGCAGGTTCCAGCATGCACTATGCTCGAGAAACCTACAGGGGTGTTTTTGAAATTAAAGGCTGGGTATGGGCCATGAATCCTGTGAAAAACATCAAATGTGAAATTTTCAAACTAACAGGCAGATTAGTGTTTGAGGGCAACACAATTCTCCTACTTAAAAGATAGCTTGAAATAAAATTTATATCTACTCTGCGGTTGTCATAGCTGTAGAGTTAATCAAGTAAATAGTTTGACAAGTGTTGGAACCTACCAATTAGGGTAGATGCTAAATTATTCACGTGGCAAGAAATCATTTCATGGAAACTTTGATGATGTGAAAAAATTGATCACACATTTTAAAGCGCCTACACAAAACACACTTCCTGAACCTCAACCGACAAAAATCTCTGGAATTCACAATTCATAGACTATATAATTAATAATGGTAGGTAACATTTACTGTGGACCTACAAAGTGACAGAAATATTGACAGGTGATTTACACAAGTCAAATATTCTCTGTTGTAGAAAATATTGGCTCTTTCCTCCCACGTTAGGAGCGTCTGCTGGAGAGATGTGAATTTTCATGACTCAGCTTCCAAGAGTAACTCAAATTTAGTTCTTTGTTCCACAACTACTTGAGTACTTACTATACATCAGGCATTGTGCTAGGTGCTAAGGATGAAAGAGTCTGTGTTCTTGGACAATGTGAACTTACACAGTTTTATCTAGAATATTCGGTATGCCCAACATCCACAGGGCCTTAACATCAGCAGGTCCTGCCTGGACCGGAAGGACAAATGGAAATCCACTTGCTGTTGTCTGAATGTTTAAATGTTATAAGTCAAGCTCACAGCCTTTTAATAAAATATGTTCCTGACAAATAGACTTTCATAATGCTCTGGAAGGATAGGATCTTAATTAGAATTCTCGGGCTCCTTGAAATTCTGTGCTGGAACAAAAGGTGAGCAAAACATGCCCCAGCACTTAATCCCTAGCTGAGTCACATCTTTTTCCATCTTTGGCTTCATCCCATATCAGGATGTGCCCTGCATACATACATGTCCTACATGCCTCTCCATACATACATTCTGTCCTACATGCCTGAAAATAGCTTCCCTTTGACTATGTCTTAAGTATAAAAGTGATCACATGTGTGATGTGGCCCATTCTCAGAAGAATCAGATGCTGAAAGCATCTCATAGAGCCCTGGATGCAGGCCCAGGGCCATTGGGCAGGGAATTCTGAGATTCCAGGTACCCACACATGGTTAGAAGGAGAGGGGCTTGGTGGCCTTTTTGCCTTAGTCCCAAGAACTCCAACTCCAGGGGTGAGGCACAGCCAGAAAAGCGTCAAGAGGGGCCCTCTAAATTGGGGGTGGGGGTGAAGGCGAGGGTGGGGGTCCTTGTTACCTAGGTCTAAGGGTAGGAACAGCTGCTATAAGTAGAGGCTATCCATCCCAATAACTCGCTTCACATACAATGTAGGCCATCTATCTGTAGCTCACTCCCTGGCTCCACCCATAATGACCCATATCTGGGAAGAATGCAGAAGAATAACTGGAACTCTGCAGAGTATGTCAAAGGACCCCATCCGACTCACACCCTTCAGTTAAGACCCTCTCTGACCTACTGTGTACATGCTAAGCTTCCACTCCACATAGCCCCATGCTAAGCCCCTAACAAGGAAAGGACTAACATTTAAAGGCCAAGAGAATTATGTCTTTCTTCCCTTCTAGCTAACCGTTCTTGTATACCTTAGTCTCCTCCTTTTATTTATAAATGCTCCCAGCCATTAAAGGATACATGCTTTTGTATTTTCCAAGATGGCTTCCTGATCTTCTAAAAGAGAATATCTTAGATATTGTTCAGTTCAGGAAACAATATGTTTAGGAGACTTTTTTTCAATTGATTCTTAATACTTAAAATTTTTTGAGTAATAGAGTCTTCTAAATTCAACTGTGGCTATTTTCCCATTTTTCATACACTTTAATTTTCTTTTGACATCACAATAAGTTTTGTAAACTAAATTAGAATAACATTCCATGAGCATGGTCTGATAATCATTAAGAATAATTTTTACCTAGCAACTTCCTGTGAAAACAGAAATTGTATATATCAATTGAAACTAGCATATTATCTATTAAATAACCAGAACTATTAAAAGTTGTTGTTACTATCCCTCAATATTATTTTCATTCTTCAATAAGAAATAACAGGAAACTCTACTCACCGGAAAAAGAAAATCAGATCAATAAACTGCAGACTTTTCAGCTTAAGCAGTAAATAATCTTTTGAGCTCATTTTATTTTTTTAACTCATTTTATAATTGATGTTAATTCAAAAATAATTCTGCTCTTACATTATACTTATGCTTCTTAATTCTATTCAGCATCTAGCTTTTGTCCTCGTAATGTTCCATAAATCAGTCCTTTTGGATCATGAATTAGCAAGCCTCCAAAATAAAGTGACAGGTTAATTAAATTATGCAAGGAAAATGGTTTTCAGTTCTATACCCCAACAGAGAGGAGAGGGACATGGAAAATTTATGATTACATCAAGTCTTCTCTGCATTTTCTATCATTGCCTAATAATAACTCAAGACCCAATGACAGAGCAATCACTCTAAACTGTTAAGGATGTGAATATCATCAAATTCGACCTGGTTAAGTCATATAAGCAACATCAATGAAAGTGTTACTAGTAAAAACTTCCCAATGAAAAGTCTAAGGTCAGGGAATATTTTCACAAGATCTTCTCTCATTAAAGATGTCATTTTCTTAATTTACCCTTCACAACACATCTTACAGATCAAACTTGCCTGGTGAGTAGCTATATATTCACACTCACTTGAGACACATTCTTTGGGAACAGCCAGTATTTGTAAATAGTGATTTTTTTTTTATTACTTTCCTCTCCCCGTTATTTTGATTATTAAGAATACTATGTTTTCTGTGAGAATAACTATGGTAATCAAATTATAGCAACAGATGTAATAATCATGTTAGCCCAGCATATTTCAGTATCCATTTCAGATTCCTGAGAACATTATCTGAAAACCAAGGCAAAATCCAGGGAAGAATAATGTAATTGTTGGCATACAGCACTCATGAAAATAACCACTAGCCCATGATCCCCAGGTCCTAAAGAAACTATTTAAAGCCTAATGAGAATCCATGTGCCTGGGGTAGATTTAATCACTGGGTTCTACTCCTGAAACCAATACTACACTATATGTTAACTAACTTGAATTTAAATAAATATTTTTTTAGAAAAGGACATATTTCTCTTATTCCTCTTTGCCTTAAGCACACATACAATTCCAGTCTCCTTTGTTATGGGATAAAGCGGTTAATCTTCCAGGAATATTTTCAGACTCTGGAAGGAGCATGGGCAAAAATGTTTTCCATAAAGGAGAACTTTAATAACGTGTAGTATTCTGGACTTTACGGTTTAGCAGTTAAGATAGCATTTCTAGGGAAATAATGGCTTTCCAGGAGTTGACTGGGCAAGTTGGGAGGGGGCAGTGGCCAGGGCTCAGTAATGACATATTAGGCACGTAGCCTGTGTCTGTCATCTCACCATGATGTAGCCATCAACTTTTGCAGCATGTGCACCCTCATTCAAAGCTTGTTATACAAATGAACATAATGGACACACTCAGCAATATGGGAAGTCTGTTTCTGAAGGATTCCACCTCTGCCTGTGCTCTCTTCAATCATGGATACAAAAGTGCCCCTAACTAGGTGCTGTGGAAGTTTACCACGGAGAAGCAGCATATGATCTGGGACACAAAAAAGATTGCTATCCCTCCCGCTGACTTCTGAGCTTGGATTCCTGAGCCAGCAGAATTGGCTGGAGTCATTGCAATGATTCTTTGGTTACCTAAAACTTATCTTTGCTTTCTTTCTTTTCATCTTTCTTTGTCTTGCCCCCAAAAGGAGGCTAATTGGTGTTTCTGATGTCATATTTACTAAGTCGTAAGAATGAAAACTACCTCAGGGGTGCCTGAGTGGCTCAGTTGATTAGGTGTCTGACTCTTGATTTCAGCTCAGGTCACGGTCTCGTGGTTTGTGAGTTGGAGCCCCAGGTCAGGCTCTGTGCTGTCAGCACAGAATATGCTTGTGATTCTCTGTCTCCCTCTCTGTCTCTCTCTGCCCCTTCCTGTGCTCTCTCTCTCTCTCAAAAACAAACATTAAAGAAACAAAGAAAGAGAGAAAGGGGGAAAGAAAGAAAGAAAGAAAGACCTCGTTCCTCAAGTTGGGTATAAAAGCTCTACAAAATATTGCTCATTTTTTCCCTTTCTTATTGAGTAAGTTATTCATTTTGACAAGTGACTTGAAATAATTAATTATTTAGACCTCTGTTTTATCTCCTAAAAGATATCCCATCATAATTACTTTATAATTTTGCCCTCCAATGTAACTTCCAACAGCACCCAACCTGAAGCGCTTACTCAAACAATAATCTTATGTTTGAAGTTTTACTTCTACTTATGGTCAAATTCTTTACTAATTGCTATAGGTGAAAATGTGAACTGCCTCTAGGCTTTTCCTCAGAGTAATTAAGTTAATCACACAAAAATTTTGGAATAAATTTCTCACCTATTTATGGATCTAGTATTCCAAAGTAACTTTCTGGGATTCTTTTTTTTTTTTTTTTAATGTCTATTTATTTTTTGAAAGAGGGAGAGACAGCGTGTGAGTGGGGTAAGGCCAGAGAGAAAGGGAGACACAGAATCCAAAGCAGGCTCCAGGTTCTGAGCTCTCAACACAGACCCCGATGTGGGGCCCAAACCCACAAACTGTGAGATCATGACCTGAACTGAAGTCAGACGCTTAACCGACTGAGCCACCCAGGGGCCCCATAACTTCCTGGGATTTTAAAGAGCCCTGGAATTGTCTTTCTCAGATAACTGTTTGTATAAGTATAGTTGGAGGGAAAGGAATAATTAAGTTACGAAATGACTTCAAATGCATGTCAAGAAGGTCTTGGAGTATGATGAATCATGCCTAATTCATATTTGCATCTTAGGAAAGACTGGAAATTCCAGCACAAAGTAGATGCTTAATGTGGGACTGAACAGAACATTTAGTGAAACGGTTAAAATTTCAAAATTCTAATAATGTCAAGTGTTGGCAAGGATGTAGGGCAGCTAGAATTGACAAACACTGCTATAGAAATGTAAACTGCTATAAATCACTTTGGAAAACTGTTAGGCTGAAGTTTACAAAAGCTAAGCATACTTATACAATGAACTAGCAGTTTGACTCCTAGGTGTATATACAACAGACATGTGTATCTACACGCAACAAAAGTCGCAAAAGTGTGCAAAAATGCTAATAACAGCACTGGTCACCATCACTGTAAAATGGGAGTAATTCAGAAGTTTATCTACCGTAGAATGATTAATTATTGTAGAATAAATAAATTATTGTACCTACTAACAAAATTGATACTGTTCAGCAGTGAAAATAGACAAAATACTTCCATACACACAAGATTAATGAATCTTCTCTCCATTTTCCCCCACCCCACTCTCACACGCTATTAGGGGAAAAAAATTAGACACAACGAATACACATTGTATGACCCCATTTATACAAAGTTTAAAACAAGCAAATTTAGCCTATGCTGTTAGAAACCATTACCCTTGGGGGGGCATAAGGAAGACATCTAAGATGCTTTAAAATTCTATTGTTCTATTTCTTTTTAAAAAAAAAAAAGTTTCTTCATTTCTGAGAGAGAGACAGACACAGCATGAGTTGAGGAGGGGCAGAGAAAGGGAAACTCAGAATCTGAAGCAGGCTCCAGGCTCCGAGATGTCAGCACAGAGTCCAACGTGGGGCTCGAACCCATGAACCGTGAGATCATGACCTGAGCCAAAGTCAGACACTTAGCTGACTGAGCCACCCAGGTACCCCATCTATTGTTCTATTTCTTGATCTCAGTAATAGTTACCTGGTATGTTCGGCCTGTGATGATTCATTAACCTGTCTAAAGGAAAGATGCACTGTGTTTTTCTTCACTCTTACACTACTCACAACATTTCTGACACCAGATGTTAGGTTTTCCACACCAAGAAATTCTAAGGCTGGGGCGCCTGGGTGGCTCAGTCAGTTAAGCATCTGATTTCAGCTCAGGTCATGATCTCATGGTTCATGAGTTCGAGCCCTACATTGGGCTCTGTGCTGACAGCTCAGAGCCTAGAGCCTGCTTCAGATCCTGTGTCTCTCTTTCTTTCTGATCCTCTCCCACTCGTGCTGTCTCTCCCTCTCTCTCTCAAAAATAAACATTAAAAATTTTTTTTTAAAAATTCTAATGCTAACCGGCTGGAGTTAACAGCAGACCCCACAGGTTAAAGGCTCATTCACACAAGACTCTGCTACTTCAGACATCGCCCACAAGTGGTGTGCCCCCAGGTGACCTACAACTTCTGTCCAACTTGACTACAAATCAGAGATTCCCGTGACCTATTTAATCGAATCATTGGCTAGAACAGCTCACAGAATTAAGGAAATATGTTTACTTGTTATTATATAACAAAGGATATTGTAAAAAATACAAACAAACAGCCAAATAAACGACACATGGAGTGAGGTCTGGAAGTGTCCTGAATACAGGAACATCTATCCCTGTGGAGCTGGGGTACACTGCCCTCCTGGCATGGACATATGCTCACCAACCAAAACAGCTCTCCAAGCTTCATACTTTGGGGATTCTTACGGAGGCTTCATCACATAGGTATGTTTCAATTATGAACTCAATCTCCAGCCCCTCTTCCCTTCCTGGAGAGTGTGGGTGAAGCTGAAAGTTCCAAGCTTCTAATCATGAGTTGGTCTCTCTGGAGCCCACCAGCAATTGCCTCATTGGAACAAAAAACATTCCTATCACTCAGGAAATTCCAAGGGATTCAGGAGTTCTCACGTCTGGAAACAGAATCAAGACCAATTATTAGGACATAAGATACACCTATTGTTTTCCTAGGACTCTTATCACTTGGAAAATTACATGAGCTTTAAGAGTTCTGTGCCAGGAACCAGAGGCAGAGACCGATGCATAGATTTTCCATCATTTCACAACCTGTGATGTGTATTTATTAGTTGTATACTTTACTATGTGAATAATTCAGTACAAAATTAATTTTTTAATCTTTCTTCTTACACCCTGTGAAGTGTCTAGTTATTTTAGCTAAATATAGGTATGAAAAGATTTTTGTCTTGTTCCCAGAAGCAGTTGGCCCTAGTAGAATGAGAGGAATAATGACTGGAGATGTAGTTTGGGAGGAACTTGGATGTAAGGTACGAGGTTGTGGTGCTGAAATGCAGGATGCAACCTAAACGTGTTGGCAGGACATACAATGCCTCTTGTGACCTGATCCTTTTTCATTTTTAACCCTATTTCTGGAAAGTCTACTATACACACCATTTTCCAGCCACCCTGAATCTTATGGTTTCATGATACATGATGCTCTGTCTTGCCTCCATAAACTGTAATTAATACCATGTTCTCCAGGTGAAGAAATCTTCTCTTCATAATAAAGCTCAAGTATCATGTACTCTGGGAAGACTTCCTTGACCCTACTTCTACAATTGTATGTATGTTTATGCATGAGGATATGAAAGGCACATGTATGTAAGGCAATTTTGAGGATATTTTTAGTTCATATCGAGTCAACAAGCAGAGCACATTAAATTCTGTCTGGATGGGAGATTGGTTTATCCAACTGCTGCTAATTTTCAAAGTTTTCAAAATGAAGTTTTCAGCTGTTCAAATAGTTCAAATTATTCTAATAAGCTGCCAGACATAAGTTGACATTTGCATTCCAATGCACATTTTAAAAATTCAGTTGATGAAGTAATTTTGAATGACCCTGATCATCCTACATTGGATAAGGTCCAGATGGCCACTCATATCTCATGGAACATAATATGTACAGAAAATTCACTTGTCAGACTAAATAGTGAAAAGATTCATCTCAATTATAAGTCAGACTTATCTAATATTTCAAATGAAATTATTTTTTTTTTACCTTGGGGTATGTAAATTAATTCTAATTATGCTCACTAGAGTTTTAATGTCCAAGACCCCATTTGAAAACATGTGAGCATAATTAACTGGGGTATCAAATATTAATTTGTATTTATTTATTTATTTAAAAAAAAAATTTTTTTTCAACGTTTATTTATTTTTGGGACAGAGAGAGACAGAGCATGAATGGGCGAGGGGCAGAGAGAGAGGGAGACACAGAAACGGAAACAGGCTCCAGGCTCTGAGCCATCAGCCCAGAGCCTGACGCGGGGCTCGAACTCACGGACCGCGAGATCGTGACCTGGCTGAAGTCGGACGCTTAACCGACTACACCACCCAGGCGCCCCTAATTTGTATTTAAATGGACATGTTTAATTATTGACAGTATTTATAATATTTATTTTTAAGTTTTGAAAAAATTTTTAATGTTTATTTATTTTGAAAAAGAGAGAGAGAAAGGGTGTGCGTGTGTGCGCACTAACGGGGGAGAGGCAGAGAGAGAAGGAGATAGAGAATCTGAAGCAGACTCCGCACTGTCAGCACAAAGCCCAATGTGGGGCTCAAACCCTCAAACCGTGAGAGATCATGACCTGAGCTGAAGTCAGACACTCAACAGACTGAGCCACGCAGGTGCCCTAACTTATTTTTAAGTTTGAACATTTGCCTTCAGTGTTGTGATAAACCAGGCTACTTTCTAGTTCATGAACCTGCCTAGAGCTTACTCAGCTACATGCGTGTTTCTCTTGCTCTTCTCATTTAGAGTGTATTTACCCTATCCTACGTAATTTCTTGCCCTCCAGGTTAAAGTCTCCATAGCAATATGTCAGCATTTCAGTTGTGTGTATGCAAACCGCCTTCCTGTTTGAAGGGAATCTCTCTTGATATAAATCTGGTGGAAAGAAATGCCCTGCTTCCATCATGATCCCAAAGAGAGTCAATAGGTTGATCCTGTACCCAGAAGCAGCTGGCCTTAGAAAAATAAAAGAAAGGATGATTGGCAAGTTAGTTATGGTTCCTGCCAGCTTAGAGACAATGGCATGAGAGACTGTTATGCAGAACCGTTGGATGTAATAGATGCTCTGAGCCAGCAAACATTATATAGGGTAGCTACTTTCATGTCAGAATACATGCATTCAGGAAAAAAAAAAAGATCCACTCACAAAATTTGCTTTCCATTCCTGCAACTCTGGATTTCTGGGCTGTCGAGGTTTTAATGCCCAAAGAAGAATTTGCTTCTCATAGTAGGAACAATCGTTCCTCAGAATTGAAATAAAACATTTTTTTCAGGTGGATTTGCTCAGGAATTAGACTCTGAGATGAAGAGTAGCATACAGTTTTTTCAGGGAGCTCTCTAGAGATGTACACCTGGAAGGGAAGAGATGTGGAAGAAGGACTTGATGAAGAGTGAAGTCAACTTGTGCTATGGTCTCAAAAAAATTCAGTGGACCTTATGGGTAGCTAAGATGTGTGATCTTTTAGAACCATCTTACATTGGGTAAGAAGACCAGCTCTTTATACCCCTGAGTCTATCAGTCAATGGATATGAGTCACCACAAAGGATGGTGGACTTCAGTGAGATGGCTCTATCCAGCTGAGGCACTCCCCAAAAGGGGATGACAGCTGAGGGCTACCTTCCAGCAGCCCTGTTAGCAATTAGAGTATTAAGTCATACATAACAGAAGAGAGGATGGGGAACAGGGTGGTGCATCAGAGTCCATCACAGACTGGCTGCTTCCTAATAGTTCATGCTATTGGTAAAACAGTGAAAGATAAAGTTATAATGTTCTATAGGATATGAATTAATATTCATATTAATACGGCCAAGTGTTGCTATTTCACCAAGAGGCAAGAAGGGTGGGTTAATGGGACTGAGGAAGCCCCTGAGGTACTTTCTTCTACTACCCTGACTAGGGGTAAATGTTAATGGAGGTGACCAGTTACACAAAAATGGCAGGACTAATAAGGATCAAGATCCTTCCAGAATAAACTTCAGGTCATCAAACCACCTAAAGAGCTCTGAGTAGTAGAGATGCTGGCTGAAAACAAAGGCAGTATAAATTATGTGGGAGTTATAAATATAAGCTACACTCGTAACTCCTTCTTGTAAGCAGACTACACAGGTTAGTTATAAGGCTAAAGCTCCCTTAAAACAGAACTAAAGCTCCCATCAATATTTTCTTCCTTGTCATGTCATGTATAATTTGTATATTTTAATACCTTGTATCTTTTCTCTCCTTTTTTCCTACTATTGTGTGTCAGCAGTGGTAATATTATAGCCTTACACTAATATGATAACCACTAGCTACACGTGGCTACTAAAATTAAAATTAAGTTAAATTAAAAATTGAACTTCTATACCATACTAACATTTGCTCAATAGCCACATATTAACTAGTGACTACCATATTGAATGGTGCTGACATAGAATATTTCTATCATCACAGAAAGTTCTAGAAACCAGTGACTCTTACAATCAACCAAGGGTATTGCTGAGCACTGTGGCCAAAGGTACAAATTCAATAGATGTGAGTTGTGGCTCAAGAATTTGTATTTCTAACAAGTTTCTAGGTGATGATAATGCTGTTGGTCCATGGTGAATAGTGGTATAGATTCTTCATCGGACACGATTGAGGAGGGATTGTGACAAATCTGGAGACAGGAGAATTTAATTAATATGGAAGACACAGGAGATATTCTGGTCTTGGGGCAGAGTAAGTACAATTTTTGACAATACAAATATTATTGTATTATTCAAGAGCTTTTTATTTTGGAATAGTAGCATAAATATAGAGGTGTATATGGATAGTGGGCAGTCACAAATAGTGAAGTATATTGGATAATTGTCATTTTTCCTGTTCAAAACCCAAGTCTCTTTCCTGTTTCAAGGGAATCCCTATTGTGTGAGTTTTAGTAAAATGCAGAGTTTTATCTCTCATTACAGAAGGCAAACAGAACTCTGTCCCCTGAACCTAGAAAGGGAATGATATATTGTTTCGGCAGATTGAATGTGCTTGCTTGGGACCTTGAAGCAGGACTGTAGGACTGACTCAAGAGCATAAGACAGTCATGATTTCTTTGATGTGGTGCAGTTTATGAGTGTCTCTGCCAGGCCTGGGTTCTGTCACGGAAACAATGTCCACAGCAGCAACTGTGGCATAGAGAAATGATAACATGATGGCATGTTGGCCAGATTTTTGCTACTGCGTAAAATTAGGCAGCATCTTATTTCCAACTTGTTTGCCAAAACAGGTCTTCCATTTTTCTACCACTCCTGAGATGCCCTCTATGCACACTCAATGCACAGTCATTCTTACTAAGCCTGAGTTAGATTCTGATGTTTGCAATGAAAAAGACTTAACTGGTTTACTCTTCCTTGTCCAGGAATTTAATTTGTCCAGGAAGATTTCTTCAACATGGAGCTAGCTGGTCAGTCTCTTGGTTCTCACAGAGATTAATTCCAGTGGGATGTATGTTAAAGAGTTATTTCTGAATGAGTGGACGGAACTTTATTAAATGCTTTTTACTTTTGTTGTATCCTATTCCTCCTCTTAGACAAGTTCCTTGCAGATCAGAACTTTCATTTTCATCGTTGTATCCCCTACAATCAAGTAGCAAAATATTTGAACATGAGTTATTTCTTGCCTTTACACTCAGCGAAAATGTCATCTCATTTATGAGCCCTTTCTTCATCCATCTGCAGCCATCCCAACCCCAGTCAAATGTTTTTTCAACACCCTGGCTTATTTTTCCTATAATACTTATCATTTTATTAAATTATATTGTTTATATATTTGTACATTTGCCTCTATCCCCTCTTGATTATAAGGTCAATGAGAGCAGCAACCTTTATTATAAATCAGCCTGGGCCAAAAAAAATTAAACATATCACTTTCAAAAAAATTCAAGTAAATTAAAAAGTAATAATAAATAAACATAAAAAATTAAAAACAAAACAAAATTCTGTCCACACAAACTAATTTGAGTTTGACTAAAATTACCAAACTGAGAGTCATAGCAAAGTTATCTTCCTTCGAACCACAGCCATCTACCGTGTCACAGGTGGACATCTCCCTCTTTTTCCACCCTTTTCTCTCTCCCCCTTCTAAGAAGCATAACAAAGTTCCCTTGTTGTTTAATGCACACACTGAGAAAACATCATGTGAATGTTGAACAGACGTTAGAATCCAATTCTTTACTTCTATTTATCTATCAAAGTGTTTTCTCCAAAAACAGCTCTTTCTAGAAGGAATTGAATACAGTTTTCCCTGGCTTGTTACATTAATGACTAGAATCTTCTTCATTTAGATAGCTTCTGTTACAAATTCAAGATTAGTGGAGTCCGTGTGTGTGTGTGTGTGTGTGTGTGTGTGTAGACATGTGCCTGTGGGTGAACTCTGAGGAAAAGATACTTCCAACTGCTTAGCCTCTTTGCCTGTATGCATCACACTGAGCACTCGATTCCCATCCTGTCTGAAGCACCAACCAGTAAACAAACCAGCAGGACTCCTAGACTTGCATTCTTTTGCTTATGAAACTAATGAAGTATAGCAATCGCTCATGCATATAAATTGGCAAATACAGAGATGGAAGGTGACAGATGGCTTTTGTCTTTATTTAATAAAAGGTGATTCACAGTTTAAAACTTTATTAGGCTTAGCCTTTGCAAACAAAAGCATTGAGGTGTAGATTTAGTCACTTGTCTTCACATATGGCTTCGGGTGACAAACTGATTGTAGTCAACAAATCTGACAGAGATGATAACAGGAGGATTAGCACCGAGAGTTTGAGAGAAACAGCGCAAATCCTAAAAGACTGCATTTCAATTGGACTGATAAACTGTCATCTTACAGAAGACTTCCTTTAGGCAAAGAGATTTTGAGCCCGTGAGCTTGGTGTTAATGCAGCAACCAGGGAAAGGGAAAAAGAAATAGAAAAGGATCTGTAGTCGAGTGGAGTTTTAAAGCTCTGCCAGAGTAGAAAAATACCCGGTCCTGCAGAAGCAGAGAGAAAAAGAGATTCAAAAGAGTGTCTCGCAGAGGGCTGACATCTGACATCACCCTGCAGGGCTTGTCCTTCTAAGATCGGCATGGTGTCTGAGGCAGATATGGCCATTCTCTCTGTCACTGTTAGTACCAGTTAAGCACAAACTCTTCAGATGGGACTTTGTTTGCTTTTGCCATTTTCAGTAAATTTCACCCACCTACCCCTCCAGTCTCCTTTCCTGAATGAACACAGTCCCCCACCTCTACCAACACACCCACACAGACACCCAAAAACAGCACAAGCAGGACCAAATGAAGCCTGTTTTATGGACTGTTGACTGAACAATGCACACACATCTGAGCAGCGACAGGAAGGTTGAGAAAAATACACCCGGGTTTCACATCGTCATCTGTTACATGGTGCTTGTCCGTGCCAAGCCCCAGAATGAGATTCTTACATTCTCCCATGTTGTGCAGGAAGTGATCTTTTCCTAATTAACTTTATCACAACTTTCTCCTGGCTTATTTTAATTTGTTTATTTTAAAACATTTCTGTGAAGTGTATGGCTACCCTAACTATGCTAATATTCCAGTGGCTGGCGACTTACAGAAATGAAATGCCAGGGAGAGGAGGAAGCACGGACGTGTCTGACTGTGAATCCAGCATCACACCTCAGGGATGTTGATGTGCTTCTGTGCGACAGAGAGAACAAATGCAAATCCAATCAAAATAACTACATTTTTATCAACAGAAAAAAGGTTGAGACAGAAATAGAGACATCTGAGGGCTTAGGGTTTTAAGGAAGAGAGAGCAGAGTGACATAAAACCTAAACCAGCTTTGGAGTACAACTTATCATGAAATGTGGCTATTTTTGGTTCTTTAACATTTTTCAGGATGCTAACACGTCTTGCCATAAAGAGGCTAACAGATTCAGAGGCCCCCGGACATGACCACATAATGTAGGAAAAGAGCTCCCCCAAGCCCAGAGGTAAGCATGGCGGATAGGCGACCTTGTATTTAGAGCGTACGACGGATGAGGAGCTGGGTTTCAATCTGGCTGGAAGACAGATTGTAGATGTGAAAGGATGAGAGAAGACTGTAGGAACCAGACAGCTAACTCCACTAACTGGCACACAAGATGGATGATGATTGATAGATAGATAGATAGATAGATAGATAGAGATAGAGATGATAGATAGATGATAGAGAGATAGATAGATAGATAGATAGAGATATCGATGATGGACAGATGATAGATCATAGATAGATGATAAGATGATAGATAGATACAGATTATAGATAGATGATAGATAGATAGATAGAGATTAGATATAGATACAGATATAGATGATATATAGATATAGATATAGATGATACAGATATAGGTAGATATAGATGATAGATTAGATAGATAGATAGATAGGCAGGCAGACATACAGACAGAGGTTTGAAGTTTATATTTAACTTGATGTCCTAGATGGTGAGAAGCAATCATAGTGTCTCCCATACTCCACAGCTGTCTTACACCACATGCTACTGTTTTATGAAGCCCCCTCCCCTGATTTCTATTTCATTCAAGATTGTCCTTGGTGTCTACCTTTTCTGCATTGCACCTGCAAATGTGAGCTGTGATGAGAAGAATCTTTATTTTCTCAAGGCACTTTCCCCCCATTCTATTTTTTTTACATCCTTCTTCCCACCTACATGCCACCAAAACATAAGCTTTTGGATGAACAGGGTAGAGGACAAAATTCTGCCAGCAGGCTACACTGAGAACTGTGAAGAGTCTGAGATTTTATTCTACTTACAAGCTTAACAAGTTGGTTTGCTAGCTTCACAGATGCTGGCAGAAGCATGAGGTTCCTAGGTCAGAGACAAAAGACTGTATTGCTCAGGGCACAGCAAGCAGCAGGAGAACTGGCACATTTGTATCAGTTCTCTTTGTCCTCAAGTGCCACGGGGGCAAAATGGACGGGCCCAGGTGGCACCTGCATACTCAGTGAATTGCATTACAGAAGAGGAACCCTGAACTTAAGGAACACAAATCTTTTTTAATGAGAAGTCGGCAGAGGGAGAACTTGTCCTTATTATACTGGACAGTAAGCATGCCTACCCTTCCCTCTGGAGGGAGTATCTCTGTCTTCCAAACCTACTTGGTATACAGACACCCTTGAAAAGATAGTCTAGAGTAAAAATACTCAGTGGCTCTGTGTGCAAGAAACACCTGAGACTCCATGGATAATCATCTCCCAGCAGATCATCTGGTTCTGTTTCTCACTACCTTCATCACGCCCCCACACCCAGCCCTTACCTGTCTGACACATTAGGCTCTCACTGCGCCCTGTGCCCACCTTCTCCCCGCACTGATCACTCTGCACTGTACCTGCTTGCTTAGTTATGCGCCTCTTCAATTTGCCTATAAACTTCTCATGAGGGAACACTATTATTTTTTCTGGCATCACGAGTCCAGCACAGTGTTTGACCCCCAGAGAAGCCCAATAAATGTTAAAATAATGAGTAACGGGTCGCCTGGGTGGCTCAGTCGGTTGAGCGTCTGACTTCAGCTCAGGTCATGATCTCACAGTCTGTGAGTTTGAGCCCCGCAACAGGCTCTGTGCTGACAGCTCAGAGCCTGGAGCCTGTTTTGGATTCTGTGTCTCCCTCTCTCTCTGCCCCTCCCCTGTTCATGCTCTGTCTCTCTCTGTCTCAAAAATAAATAAACATTAAAAAAATAATTTAAAAAAAATAATGAGTAACAACCTTTAGATAGTTCCTTGAGGGAAAGGGCTGTATCCTATACAACTTGGTATCAAGAACTATAGCTCCTAAAAGAGTTTCTTTCCAACAACAGGCATTATTACTGTAATGAAATTTAGCAATTAGTGATTAAGTTCCCAAGCAGGCTCACAAAATCTCACATTCTAGACCGGGAGTCGCAAACTGAAAAGCAAACTGGACTGCTTAAATCATAGTTGCATTTTGCAGCAGTGGCACTTTGAAAAGCAAAATATGTTAGATATTGTTCTTTTTCTCATTTTTAAGTCAAGCATATTTCCCATATATTTTTATAGTTTTTAACGTATATTTTTCATACTATCCCAGGTTCTTTTCTTTTATCACAAACATTCTTTATATAAAACACAGAGAGAGTCTTCACTTTAACAAAAAAATATGTTCACATATGTTTTTTTTTTCTTGAAGCACACACTTTTATTTTGCCCACTTTGGTTACAGAATGACTGTCTGAATTGTTCTACCTGCCTGTTAGCTCTGCTGTAACAAAAACAGCAGTGTGGGGCCGAGGTAGGCAATGCTCCTTGGCCTCAGTGATTGGAATTTCACGGGGAGGGTTGGGAACACAGAAAACCCTTGCCCTCCAGCAGGGACAATGGCTTCTCACTCCAACCCCGTGCTGTTGGACCCCCTGATATTGTAGGAAGTGTTTGAAAAATAGAGCCCCTAATTTCATTTGTTGACCATTTTTTCAAGGAAAAAAACAATGCAATGACTTCTCAGACCAGTCTTATTCCTGGGCCCTCAGCTGGCCTTCTCTGAAACTGCCTGGAAAGGAGAAGAGAAGGGGGAGGTGGGAGGGGCTAAAGGCCAAACTAGGAGCAGGGAAAAGATGGATGGCATATCTACATTGTGTACAGATTGCAGAGAAAAGCATCTTATGGCGCATAAAATACACGAAGAATATTCAACAATTAGACCTAGATTCTTCCCTAAAGAAGTTTCTAGTCTATGGGTAACTTATCATGTGAAAGTGAGGGGCACTTTGGTGTTTTACTTACTGGGTACTTTAAAGTCCTAGACAGAGTCTTGTACGTGCCTTTTGTGGACATACCTTCTGCATAAGGCTTTCTAAGTCTTTCAGAGAAAGCTTTATAAAAAGGACTTGGCCTAGTTTCATCCTGTTAAGAACAGGAAAAACAGCAGTCAGACAGGTACATACACAGCCACACCCCTCACACATGTGCATTCACTGGGTTCCAAACACCCCCGGGGGAAGAGAAAATAGCGGCACTCTGGAGGAAGACGCCCTGGAAGAACTAACAGTTCAAAGCCAAGGGTAAGACACCGTGTGATGCTTCTCAGAGTAGTGCACCAAGTTCAGGTGAAGAGCCTTCACATTTATGTGAGTGGCTAGTGGTAAAGAAAGGAGCTTGTGGAATCAAACTGGTGCAAATTCTGGTTCTCTTACTTACAGGCTGAGTGGTTTGGGCCCAGTGACTTCATCTCCCTAAGCTTCAGCTTCCTCATCTCTAAGATGGAAATCATAATAATAAGTCCTGCATGAAATGTTGGATACAAGAAATCACTAAAACCACTAGAATAGAACCCCAGGCAGAGGAGAAATGGGGATGTGTGGACAGATTAAAGGAGACTGTAGTAAAGCAGTGGTCTCTAGTCTGAAGAAGCAGGGCAGAGGCAGCACCAAGCGGCAGCTGAAGCGAAGCCCAAGTGGAAGCAGGGTAGAGGGTGGAAATAAAAGTAAGCATAAACAGAAAGGACTTGCTGGCATGACAGCTCCCTGCATGAGCTTGGCCATTCCCTCGACTCCAGTGGCAAAAACTAATAATAATAATAATAATTTTAATTGAATTGAATATATTTTTATTTTCACCAACCCATACCCTTGGTATGAAACTCGCTGAAATCCCCCCAAAAAGATATAGAAAAACTGCAGCCTGAAATTACCACAGCAAGTGTCTAAAACATGGATTGTGATATGGATCCTTAATTTCTTAGAGGCAGGAAATAGAATATGGTCTTTAGACTACTTTTGCTTCTCAAGTTTGATTTTATTTTAAGAGGTCTTAGAAAAGAAACTCTTGGATAAAAATAAAGAGAGTCTTAGGTTCTCACTCTGGCTTTGCAACGAAATTCCTTTCATAGGACAATTGATCTGTGTTGAAAATGGAAATTCATAATAGTGGTATCTGCTTTCTTCAGAATTATATGTAGGTAAAGGTGGTTCATGAAGCATTTAGCAACTGGAATAAAATGTATAGTAGGAATTTTAGGTTGCATCCTTTATTAATAATATATGATTGACTTTATAGAAGATGAGCCCCCCTACCCTTATTTTGAATACAAGGCAGATTATTCTGTCTATTGTTCTCAAAAAGAAAACCATAGTACATTAGCTTTTGGATAAAGTTTGAGAAAATTGGCAAAGAGACTAAAATTTTTACTACTGTGGATATTGGCCAGTCCAGAAATAAAAATCTCATTACATTAATGTTAATAGTGGGAAACGAACCATTTCACTTAATATTTTCAAAAGTTATTAATACACTGTTTTCTTAAGACTCAAAACCATGGTTCATTGCATACCTATGGGAACAGCAGCATCAAGGTTACCCGTGATTGATGCTAAATAATTCACTATGAATTTATATATTGCCTTCAGGAAAAGAGCATGAAATTTAGAATATATAAATATTAAACAAAAGTAAATCCTTCAGAACATTTCCATCATTGAGGAGCAAAGCAGGAAGACTCAGAATCAACTCCAGGAGAGTAATTAAAGGAAGAAAATACGTTTAATATCTACAAACTCTGAATTTACTTTTAATGTACTTACAGAGTTTCTGTTTTTAAAATGCCAAGTGTTTTGATCACTTTAAAAATCATTTTACACCATCCTATTATTTCAACAAATGAAGTGTTTTAAACATGGAATTTATGGTGGATAATCTAGGCTGAATATTTTCTTTTATTTTTTCTTTTCTTTTCTTTTCTTTTTTCTTTTCTTTTTTTTTTAAGATTTTAGCTTTAAGTAATCTCTATACCCAGGATGGGGCTTGAACTTACAACCCCAAGATCAAGAGTCACAGGCTCCACCGACTGAGCCAGCCAGGTGCCCCTGAGCTGAATATTTTCATGGGAAGCATTCTGAAGTCCTCTCTCACTGAAATATAACTATGGATATAATAAACTTGTTGCTGAATTAGCAAGACTGAATTGTTATATGGGGCACCTGGGTGTCTCAGCCAGTTAAGTGTCTGACTTCGGCTAAGGTCATGATCTCACAGTTCGTGGGTTCAAGCCCCATGTTGGGCTCTGTGCTGACAGCTCAGAGCCTGGAACCTGCTTCAGATTCTGTGTCTCCCCCTCTCTCTGCCCCTCCCCTGCTTGTGCTCACTCTTTCTCGCTCTCTCTCTCTCTCTCTCTGTGTCTCTCTGTGTCTCTCAGAAATTAACAAACATTAAAAATAAAAAAAAAAGAAAGACTGAATTGTTCTGAGTCAAATGTTCATAGCATCACTGTGGTTCTGAAACCGCAATGTATCCTAAGCAGAATGACCCAAAAATAAATCTGTGCCAAGAAACGTATTAAAACTGTAGAACGCTAAAGATTAAGAGAACTTAAAAGGCAAAGTGAAAACTGAAATACAAAGACTCCTGCAAAGGGTAGAGCAACCCATGGTGGATAGGAATACAGGGAGCTGAAAGGTCATGGAATCATATTTTAGTTTTCTCTGATCACCTTGCTATCCCACGATAGTTTGCAGCCCCAAATCATTGATGACATCATGCTACTGAACTTTACCAGATGCCGCAGGAAGCCATATGCAGCAGCTTTGGGCAGACAAACCGGATCATCAAGGGGTACGTTTGGGGTCCTGTTGAAAAATATCCGCTGGGGGAGAGTCAGCTGAGATCACACTGTCTGTATGTGGGTAACTTAGAAAATTGGTGGTGAATTCTTTGGGGGTTACTACTGAAAGCCACGCCCACTTTGGTGCTAGATGGCTGCAATTCTGAGTGAGGCTCCCCTGTGATTCCCGCGCTTCCAGATTTCCTTAAAGTAGTCCCCTGAGATTTTCTTTCCCGGTGTTCACAATGGTTGTGTAAACCTCTAATGCTCTTTTTCTAAGCGACATGCTTAAAACAACGTGTCCCCCCCCCCCCCGAACAATGATTAAAACAATCACCTATTTTATTTTTTTTAAGTTTATTTACTTATTTTGAAGGGGAGAGAGAGAGAGAGAGAGAGTGTGTGTGTGTGTGTGTGTGTGTGCGCGCAAGCGGGGAAGGATCAGAGAGAGAGGTACAGAGAGGATCTCAAGTATGCTCCTGGCTGTCCCCACAGGGCCTGACATGGGTGGGGCTCGAACCCAGGAACCATGAAATCTTGACCTGAGCTGAAATCAAGAGCCAGAGGCTTAACCAACTGAACCTCCAAGGAACCCCAAGAGTCACCTATTTTTAAAAAGCATTTTAAGATTATATCAAAAAGGAAATTCAACACTATGTTTATAAGAGATATATAAGATAAAGAGATTCAGTAGAATAGCAAATAAAAGTAAAAGGTTTAAGAAAAGATGAAATTTCAGCCAGAAAGCATTACATTGCACACAAAAAGGCAGATACTAATATTAACACTATAGTTCAAAATGAAGACCTAATACTTTTGCATATCTATGTGCCAAGTAACATAACAGAAAGATTCGTGAATAAAAATATCAGGAGATATAAGGAAAAATTAGTAGGAACAGACTAATTGCAGCAAACTTATTTATTTCTCTTGGTCCATGATTAAGTAAGCGGAAAACTAATAAGCATAAAAGGTCCAGTAACATATTTAATAAGTCATGTCAGATTGATAATATGAATTCTAAATTCATAAAATTAAGAATATGTTCATTTTCTCTTAAGGGGACCATGGAACACTTAAAAAACAATTAACAGTGAATGTGGTAAAATAACTATTGCCAGAAAAAGAACCTAGTGCAAATAATTTTACAGAAGAATTTTAAAAAAATAGAGATGATATTTGCAATGCTTGCAATATTCTTTCTAAACATACACTCAAGGAGGAAAATTTCAAATGCTTTTGTTAAATGCGACTATAATATTGAATTCAAAGCCCAGAAAGTTTTCTAATAAAAAGAAAAGCTCATCAATATAAAATTTGTAAATAAAATATCGGCAAACATCTAGCAGAATGTTAAGAGAATACACATCTTGAGTTTATTTTAAGCAAGGATGGTTTAACATTAGTAAATCTATTAATATAAATTTACCATTTTAATGGCTCTTAAAAAAACTCCTATGATTATTTTCACTGAAGTGTTATTTGACAAGTGTCTTCAATTCTTTTTTTTTTCTTCAATTTGTTATACGGATATTCAATTAAAGGAAAGTTGACCTTTTTTCTCCACATAAGAAAATATATTTACCTGGTATCCCAAACCATCATCATGCTTAATTCAAAATACAAGGCCCACTTAAGTCAGAAACAAAATAAGCCTGCCTACTTTTATTACCATCATTTGGCATTTTACAGGTAACACTAATCAGTGCAATCAGACAGAAGAAATTGAATGTATAAAAACTGCAAAGGAGGAGGTAAAATTACTTTATCACAGACAGATGTTAATATCTTAACTAAAAAACTAAGAAAATCAATGAAAAAATTAGCAAATAATAATAAAATTCACTGAGAGCTTATGGCACAAAATAATGTATAAAAATTAATAGCGTTCATATCCTGAACAATGCCAATTAAAAAAAAGGGGGGGAAATGTCCCCATTTATAATAGCAGTAAAAAAGATAAATTCCCAGGAATAAATTTTTCAAAAAGTGTGCAATTCTCATGAGAGTAAGATTCAGTCACATTCTTGAGAAAAACCAATGATGCCTTGAACAAAAGGAAACGGCCAGTTCTCAGCCCGTAAAACTCAGGATTATAAACGATTAATTCTTCCCAGATTACGGAGGTTACAATCTCCCAATATATAAACAAACGGTGGGTGATGAGCTTCAGGTATGCATAAATTGACCCTACATTTATATGGGGAAAAATCCATATTCACATAGCCAGAAAAACTCGAAAATCATTGAAGGGAAGAACTGGAGCTGCCGTGTACTAGTACATATTATAATGCCTCAGTAATTAACAATGTGGTCTTTCTGCATGAAACAGAAATAGAATCATGGTATAGAAGAATCCCCGAACAGATCTAAATATATATGGGAATTTAGTATGTGATAAAGGTGGCATTTTCAAATTATGGACCAGCTAATAAATGAATAAATGAAATAAAGACATAAGCTTCTAAAAGATAACATAATGCAGTTGGAATCCCACCTCACACTACTCACTAGAAAAATTTCAACTAGATCAAAGATTTATATATAAAAAAAATTGAAATCATAACAGTACTAGAACAAGAGAGATTCCTTTCCAAAGGATGGGTTAGGATTCAAAAATCTATAAATTATAAAAAAAAAACACACACACACAAGCTTGACAAATTTAACCACATAAAATAAATAATTGTACATGGGGGGAAAAAAAGGAAAGAGCATGAAAACAAAGTCAAAATAAATGACAAACTGGAAAACTGCAACTCATAACAAAGGACTAATCATCTAACACTTACAGTGCTTGTGATAGGTCAGAGAAAGATCAACATTGCAATAGAAAAATAAGCAAAAGATAAGAACGGGCAGTTTACAGATGCCCCTAAAAACTCATGAAAATATTCTTAATGTTAATCATAAGAGAAATGTAATTTCAAACTCCATTTTCACCAAGAAGATCGATAAATATCTGAAAGTATGATAATGTTCTTCCTTTGAGTCTATGAACCTTCTCGTATGTGGGTCTTAGGAGTTCAAATTTGTCCAACCTCCTTCAGAGGCCAATTTGGCAACATGTTTCAAAATTACAAATATATGGAATAGACACTTTGAGTCAGGAATCGGCACTTCTGAAAATCTATCCTATAGATATATTTTCACATGTGACATGATACCCAAGGTTAGTACTTGTAAGAAAAATATTGGTAATAACCCAAATGTGTATCAACAGAACATTGGTTCAAAAGGAACATGACTCAGATAGTGAATAACAATAAGGAGGTGCTCTATGGGCCACTATAGAAAGCTCTCCACGATGTAGTGTTAAATGAAAAAAAGCAAGACAAGAACTTTGTGTATGGTTTGAAGGCTTTTGAGTAAAAAGATAGAAAAACATTAAGAACTTATATTTAAAATTCTACCTCAAACAGTTCTGGTAGGATATATAAAAAACAGTAAAAGTTGGTGGCACATGCTTTTCACAAGAAACATATCTAAGAATATAAAGAAACAAATATACTGATATATAGATATCAAGCAAATATTAACTAAAGAGAGCTTAAATTGCAGACAAATAGACTTTAAGACAGAAAAACATTATTAGGATGTCATTAGGGATGAAGAGAATCACTGCATAAAGAGAAAAGGTTCAACTGATCAGAATGTAAATGTTGTAAACTTATATACACCTGAATTATCCTCACGTTATAGAAAAAGAGGTTTGAAAAAATTTACCAACATAGTGGGAGATTTCAAAACAATCCTCTATTTTTAATAGGTTAAATTAGGAGCTCCTTGGTGGTCAGTCAGTTAAGCTTCTGACTTCAGCTTAGGTCATGATCTCACGGTTCGTGGGTTCGAGCCCCGGATTGGGTCTGTGCTGACAGCTCAGAGCCTGGAGTCTGCTTTGAATTCTGTCTCCCTCTGTCTCTGCCCCTCCCGCATTCGCACTCTGTCTCTCTCTCTCTCAAAAATAAGTAAAAAATTTAAAAAGTTAATAGGTAAAATTAGCAAAGATATAAGCAATTTGGACAGCCTGATTTAATGTAGCTATATAGGTTAGCATCCAATTGCTACCGTCTTTCTAAGCAAAAATGGAACAAATGAATGAAAGTTCTACTAATCCCACTCAGCAGCGCTCAGTAATTTCAAAGAAATTTCTTATAAAGTATTCATTGTCTATAATGCAATTAAGCTAGAAGTCAAAGACAAAAAAATTAAAATCTCCATATATATGTAAATTTAAAACAATTCTAAGACAGAAAAGCTCAAAATGGGGGAAATACTTAGTATTGACTGGACTTGTCTATGGATTTTGAACGCAATAGCAAAATTATTTCAAGTAAATAAGAACATCAGAATTTCTACTTTGTACCATGAAAAATATAAGTTGCAGTATGATCTTAAAAGTTATAACAGAAATTATTGAACAATGGCCCATGTAGCTTGGGAAATCTGGAGCATCTAAATAACTTGATTTTAGTTACATTTGTAGTTTATTTTAGAAAGTAGATAGTGAGAGTCAAGCTTATAGAATCTTAGTACTGCATGGGGATTTTAAAGAACACATCTAAGCCTGTATTACAGATAAGAAAAATCAAGGTTGAGAGAGGTATCGCTAGGATCCTAACCAAAGTGACATCAGAGCGTCATACGTTCAAACAGATGTGGGTTCAGGTATTGACTCCACAACTTACCTCGGTAAGCCTCAGTTTTCATATCTGAAAAAAAAGAAAGTTAATTGGTTAATTATACTTACCTCCAAGTTTGTAGAATTTGTAAAAGTATATGAAGCTTATCACATGGGACTAAAAACTATTCACTGTTTATCAGACAATAGTCTTTCTATTAAACAATTTAGGTCTGAGAAATTTGTTTTTATAATTTAAACACAACATGATACTGTGTTCATCTATTTCTTAAAGACATTCATGTATAAGTTATATTTTTTTACATAACAGCCACTTTTCAGGTATGCTAGAAAGTTTATAATACCCATTTGTGAATGTGAATGGAACAATAACATATTCTAGCGCAATGACTTAGAGTTTTAGTCATAATTATCTCTGATTATCACCTGACACTGAACAATTTCCCTTTTTCTCTATTGTCTCCATTTCTAAAATGAGCATTATGATTAATCTGGCCCTTCATATTTCAATTGTGCTTAGATGCCTATGTCACTCGATTCAGCGCCTTTCTGTACGCGGTCACTCATGAGCATTTAAGCATACATGACATGACAGGTAGCGGTTTCAAGGGGGTTCAGCTACAACAGCAGCCTAGTTTCTCAGTTTTCCAGGACCCAAGGGATTTAATTCAGGGAGATCTTCCAGAGAAGACAGAACCCTATAAGTCTCCAAGGTGCTGAAGCTGAAAGATAATTTCTGTCTCATTCTGAGAAACAGAAACCACAAATCAGCAAGCAAGATCTCACAGGATTCTTAGATTAATCCCCATGAAGTCGTCTCTGCCATCAGCACAATGCCTCTGGACTTTCAGTCCGCACCCAGATCACCCATGGAACTTAAAATCCTGACTAACAGATTCCATATTCCAGATGAGAGCCCCCTGGCCCCTATATTTTAAAAGCTCAATTTAGATTCTGATAGGTACCAAAGATTAGGAACTAAGCCCTAAACTTCCTTCTTTCTAACTAACAGCTCTGATGATGCCATTCCTTTGCTCAAAAACCTGCAATGGCTCCCTACTGCCCAGGAATAAAATATTAACTGCTCAGGGTGTCATTTGCCTTCCACTCTATCACCCAAAAATCTGTGTTCCCATGTTTCATATCACGTAGTCTGTGACATAAACCCAAGACTATAAAGTGAACATATTCTAATCTTTTCAAGTGCCTGTCTGTAAATCAGCTGCATGAGATTACCTCTAGAGCTTGTTCAAATGGCAGATTCCTGCTGTGTCTGCTTCCCTTCCTCGATTCAGTAGGTATAGGAATGTGCCATTTTAACAAGCAACTGAGGTGAGCCGGGGCAGACTTTATCACTCCTCATGCTGATTTTGGAACTGCTGTTGCCTCTCCGGGTGTGCCCTGCCTTACCTGTCAGACTCTAGAGGCTCAGCTCAGATTCACCACTTTCCATCAGTTCTTGACTTCCCCTCCAAGTAAACTTCTTTTATGTCAGACCCCCATATTTAGCATCTTTTGTCTTTTATTTAGTGTCTTTTGGACCCTCCCAGCTAATAGATTCCTAAGGACAGAATCTGTGTCTTTCTCATTTTTATGTTCCCCACAATGTTTAACATAGTCACTGCTTTGAGTGGAGGAGTCAGTCAGTATCGTTGGAATTGAATTGAATACAAAAAAAAAAGGGGGGAGAGATCCTGGGCTTGGTAGGGAGAGTGACGGGGCTACAATGGATGGTGGCTCAGGGGCACAAAGAGAGTCAGATTCTCAGAGAGTGGTAAGAGGAAGGGAATTTGGCAGGGTTAGGACTTCTTTCAAAACGAGATCTGTGCTCCAGGAAACCAGGAAACATACACATATATAAAAGAGAAAATACCTTCACTATGTATTTTCTCTGCATAAAAGGAGAGAAATATCCCAAACCTCAATAGTGGTTATCTCTAGGGCTGCCTGGGTGGCTCAGTCCGTTAAGCATCCTACTCTTGTTTTGGGCTCAAGTCATGATCTCAGGGTTCACGAGATCGAGCCCTGCACCAGACTCTGTGCTGATAGCACAGGGCTGCTTGGGATTCTCTCTCTCTCTGTCTCTCTGCCCCTCCCTCCCCTTTCTCTCACTCTCAAAATAAATAAACATTTAAAAAAAGAAATTTTAGGGGGATTCTAGGGAAGATGGTGGCGTAGGAAGACGCTGGGCTCACCGCGTCCTGCTGATCACTTAGATTCCACCTACACCTGCTTAAATAACCCAGAAAACCGCCAGAGGATTAGCAGAACGGAGTCTCCGGAGCCAAGCGCACACAAAAGGCCCATGGAAGAGGGTAGGAAGGGCAGCGAGGCGGTGCGCGCTCCATGGACTGGCGGGAGGGAGCCGGGGCGGAGGGGCGGCTCGCCGGCCAAGCAGAGCCCCCGAGTCTGGCTGGCAAAAGCGGAGGGGCTGGAGGGAGTGTGTAGCGACAGCAAGCGGGACTTGACATCTGGAAGGTTATAAGCTGCAAGCTCTGCTCGGAGAGCAGGAGGGCTGGAGGTCAACGGGAGGGAGAGTTGCTGAGCCCCAGGAGACAGAGCTCAGTTTGGCGGGGAACAAACGCGCTTGCCAGCGCCATCTCGCTCACCCATCCCCCAGCCAAAATCCCAAAGGGAACCAGTTTCTGCCAGGGAAATTGCTTGCTCTGTACAAACACCCAACGCTGTGCTTCTGCGGATCCACCCCTCTGGCACTGGGTCTGACTCCCTCCTGCTGCCACAGGGCCCCTCCTGAAGTGGATCACCGAAGGAGAAGCGAGCTAAGCCTGCCCCTCCTGCCCCTGTGCACCTTGCCGATCCACCGCAGCTAATACGCCAGATCCCCAGCACCATAAGCCTGGCAGTGTGCAAGTAGCCCAGACGGGCCACACCACCCCACAGTGAATCCCACCCCTAGGAGAGGGGAAGAGAAGGCACACCAGTCTGACTGTGGCCCCAGTGGTGGGCTGGGGGCAGACATCAGGTCTGACTGCGGCCTCGCCCACCAATGCAAGTTATTCAAGACAGCACAGGGGAAGTGCCCCACAGTCCCGCAGCACTCCAGGGACTATCCAAAATGATGAAACAGAAGAATTCCCCTCAAAAGAATCTCCGGGAAATAACAACAGCTAATGAACTGATCAAAAAGGATTTAAATAATATAACAGAAAGTGAATTTAGAATAATAGTCATAAAATTAATCGCTGGGCTTGAAAACAGTATAGAGGACAGCAGAGAATCTCTTGCTACAGAGATCAAGGGACTAAGGAATAGTCAGGAGGAGCTGAAAAATGCTATAAACAAGATGCAAAATAAAATGGAAATGACCACGGCTCAGATTGAAGAGGCAGAGGAGAGAATGGGTGAACTAGAGGATAAAATTATGGAAAAAGAGGAAGCTGAGAAAAAGAGAGATAAAAAAATCCAGGAGTATGAGAGGAAAATTAGAGAACTAAGTGATACACTAAAAAGAAATAATATACGCATAATTGGTATTCCAGAGGAGGAAGAGACAGGGAAAGGTGCTGAAGGTGTAATTGAAGAAATAATAGCTGAGAACTTCCCTGATCTGGGGAAGGAAAAAGCATTGAAATCCAAGAGGCACAGAGAACTCCCTTCAGACGTAACTTGAATCGATCTTCTGCATGACATATCATAGTGAAACTGGCAAAATACAAGGATAAAGAGAAAATTCTGAAAGCAGCAAGGGGTAAACGTGCTCTAACATGTAAAGGGAGACCTATAAGACTCATGACTGATCTCTCTTCTGAAACTTGGCAGGCCAGAAAGGATTGGCAGGAGATCTTCAATGTGATGAACAGAAAAAATATGCAGCCGAGAATCCTTTATCCAGCAAGTCTGTCATTTAGAATAGAAGGAGAGATAAAGGTCTTCCCAAACAAACAAAAACCGAAGGAATTTGTCACCACCAAACCAGCCCTACAAGAGATCCTAAGGGGGATCCTGTGAGACAAAGTCCCAGAGACATCACTACAAGCATGAAACATACAGACATCACAATGACTCTAAACCCGTATCTTTCTATAATAACACTGAATGTAAATGGACTAAATGCACCAACCAAAAGACATAGGGTATCAGAATGGATAAAAAAACAAGACCCATCTATTTGCTGTCTACAAGAGACTCATTTTAGACCTGAGGACACCTTTAGATTGAGAGTGAGGGGATGGAGAACTATTTATCATGCTACTGGAAGCCAAAAGAAAGCTGGAGTAGCCATACTTATATCAGACAAACTAGACTTTAAATTAAAGGCTGTAACAAGAGATGAAGAAGGACATTATATAATAATTACAGGGCCTATCCATCAGGAAGAGCTAGCAATTATGAATGTCTATACACCGAATACCGGAGCCCCCAAATATATAAAACAATTACTCATAAACATAAGCAACCTTATTGATAAGAATGTGGTAATTGCAGGGGACTTTAACACCCCACTTACAGAAATGGATAGATCATCTAGACACACGGTCAGTAAAGAAACAAGGGCCCTGAATGAGACATTGGATCAGATGGACTTGACAGATATATTTAGAACTCTGCATCCCAAAGCAACAGAATACACTTTCTTCTCGAGTGCACATGGAACACTCTCCAAGATAGATCATATACTGGGTCACAAAACAGTCCTTCGTAAGTATACAAGAATGGAAATTATACCATGCTTACTTTCAGACCACAATGCTATGAAGCTTGAAATCAACCACAGAAAAAAGTCTGGAAAACCTCCAAAAGCATGGAGGTTAAAGAACACCCTACTAACGAATGAGTGGGTCAACCAGGCAATTAGAGAAGAAATTAAAAAATATATGGAAACAAATGAAAATGAAAATACAACAGTCCAACGCTTTGGGATGCAGCGAAGGCAGTCCTGAGAGGAAAATACATTGTAATCCATGCCTATCTCAAGAAACAAGAAAAATCCCAAATACAAAATCTAACAGCACACCTAAAGGAAATAGAAGCAGAAAAGTAAAGGCAGCCTAAACCCAGCAGAAGAAGAGAAATAATAAAGATCAGAGCAGAAATAAACAATATAGAATCTAAAAAAAACTGTAGAGCAGATCAACGAAACCAAGAGTTGGTTTTTTGAAAAAATAAACAAAATTGACAAATCTCTAGCCATGCTTCTCAAAAAGAAAAGGGAGATGACCCAAATAGATAAAATCATGAATGAAAATGGAATTATTACAACCAATCCCTCAGAGATACAAGCAATTATCAGGGAATACTATGAAAAATTATATGCCAACAAATTGCACAACCTGAAAGAAATGGACAAATTCCTGACCACCCACACTCTTCCAAAACTCAATCAGGAGGAAATAGAAAGCTTGAACAGACCCATAACCAGCGAAGAAATTGACAGTTATCAAAAATCTCCCAACAAATAAGAGTCCAGGACCAATGGCTTCCCAGGGGAGTTCTACCAGACGTTTAAAGCAGAGATAATACCTATCCTTCTCAAGCTATTCCAAGAAATAGAAAGGGAAGGAAAACTTCCAGACTCATTCTATGAAGCCAGTATTACTTTGATTCCTAAACCAGACAGAGACCCAGTAAAAAAAGAGAACTACAGGCCAATATCCCTGATGAATATGCATGCAAATATTCTCATTAAGATACTAGCAAATCGAATTCAACAGCATATAAAAAGAATTATTCACCATGATCAAGTGGGATTCATTCCTGGGATGCAGGGCTGGTTCAACATTCGCAAATCAATCAACGTGATACATCACATTAATAAAAGAAAAGATAAGAACCATATGATCCTGTCAATCGATGCAGAAAAGGCCTTTGACAAAATTCAGCAACATTTCTTCATAAAAACCCTTCAGAAAGTCGGGATAGAAGGAACATACTTAACATCATAAAAGCCATTTATGAAAAGCCCACAGCTAACATCATCCTCAATGGGGAAAAACTGAGACCTTTTTCCCTGAGATCAGGAACACGACAGGGATGCCCACTCTCACTGCTGTTGTTTAACATAGTGTTGGAAGTTTTAGCATCAACAATCAGACAACAAAAGGAAATCAAAGGCATCCAAATTGGCAAAGATGAAGTCAAGCTTTCACTTTTTGCAGATGACATGATACTCTACATGGCAAACCCGATAGATGACATGATATTATACATGGAAAATCTGATAGACTCCACCAAAAGTCTGCTAGAACTGATACATGAATTCAGCAAAGTTGCAGGATACAAAATCAATGTACAGAAATCAGTTGCATTCTTATACACTAATAATGAAGCAACAGAAAGACAAATAAAGAAACTGATCCCATTCACAATTGCACCAAGAAGCATAAAATACCTAGGAATAAATCTAACCAAAGATGTAAAAGATCTGTATGCTGAAAACTATAGAAAGCTTATGAAGGTAATTGAAGAAGATATAAAGAAATGGAAAGACATTCCCTGCTCATGGATTGGAAGAATAAATATTGTCAAAATGTCAATACTACCCAAAGCTATGTACACATTCAATGCAATCCCAATCAAAATTGCACCAGCATTCTTCTTGAAACTAGAACAAGCAATCCTAAAATTCATATGGAACCACAAAAGGCCCTGAATAGCCAAAGTAATTTTGAAGAAGACCAAAGCAGGAGGCATCACAATCCCAGACTTTAGCCTCTACCACAAAGCTGTCATCATCAAGACAGCATGGTATTGGCACAAAAACAGACACATAGACCAATGGAATAGAATAGAAACCCCAGAACTAGACCCACAAACATATGGCCAACTAATCTTTGACAAAGCAGGAAAGAGCATCCAATGGAAAAAAGACAGTCTCTTTAACAAATGGTGCTGGGAGAACTGGACAGCAACATGCAGAAGATTGAAACTAGACCACTTTCTCACACCATTCACAAAAATAAACTCAAAATGGATAAAGGACCTGAATGTGAGACAGGAAACCATCAAAACCCTAGAGGAGAAAGCAGGAAAAGACCTCTCTGACCTCAGCCGTAGCAATCTCTTACTTGACACATCCCCAAAGGCAAGGGAATTAAAAGCAAAAATGAACTACTGGGACCTTATGAAGATAAAAAGCTTCTGCACAGCAAAGGAAACAACCAACAAACTAAAAGGCAACCAACAGAATGGGAAAAGATATTTGCAAATGACATATCGGACAAAGGGCTAGTATCCAAAATCTATAAAGAGCTCACCAAACTCCACACCCAAAAAACAAATAATCCAGTGAAGAAATGGGCAGAAAACATGAATAGACACGTCTCTAAAGCAGACATTCGGATGGCCAACAGGCACATGAAAAGATGCTCAACATCGCTCCTCATCAGGGAAATACAAATCAAAACCACACTCAGATATCACCTCACGCCAGTCAGAGTGGCCAAAATGAACAAATCAGGAGACTATAGATGCTGGAGAGGATGTGGAGAAACGGGAACCCTCTTGCACTGTTGGTGGGAATGCAAACTGGTGCAGCCACTCTGAAAACAGTGTGGAGGTTCCTCAGAAAATTAAAAATAAACCTACCTTATGACCCAGTAGTAGCACTGCTAGGAATTTACCCAAGGGATACAGGAGTACTGATGCATAGGGGCACTTGTACCCCAATGTTTATAGCAGCACTCTCAACGATAGCCAAATTATGGAAAGAGCCTAGATGTCCATCAACTGATGAATGGATAAAGAAATTGTGGTTTATATACACAATGGAGTACTGCGTGGCAATGAGAAAGAATGAAATATGGCCTTTTGTAGCAACATGGATGGAACTGGAGAGTGTGATGCTAAGTGTAATAAGCCATACAGAGAAAGACAGATACCGTATGTTTTCACTTTTATGTGGATCCTGAGAAACTTAACAGAAACCCATGGGGGTGGGGTAGGAAAAAAAAAAAGAGGTTAGAGTGGGAGAGAGCCAAAGCATAAGAGACTCTTAAAAACTGAGAACAAACTCAGGGTTGATGGGGGGTGGGAGGGAGGCGGGGGTGGGTGATGGTATTGAGGAGGGCACCTTTTGGGATGAGCACTGGGTGTTGTATGGAAACCAATGTGACAATAAATTTCATATATTGAAAAAATAAAAATAAAAATAAAAAAAGAAATTTTAAAAAAGGGATTATCTCTAGAGTTATGGGGACTTTTCTTTTCTAGCTATGATTTATTTGTAAGTTTTCTTCAATAGACATTTTATTTTTACAATTGTATAAGAACTGTTTTTAAAATTAATCATCTGATGTACTTCAATTTCTTTTCTTCCCAAAGTTACTCTTTTACTTGGCGAAGCATTACCTGCAACTACATCAGTTCATTTTAACATTCATTTGGCAAACATTTATGAAACAGTGTCAGTTGCCAGGAACTTTGCTAGAGCCTGGGAATATCGAGATGGGTGGCACACAGTCCCTATCCTCACGGAACTGACAAGCTGGTGGGGGAGCAGACACAGGGGCAGAGCAGTCCAATATAATGTGATAAACGCAATGACAGAAACACACAGGGTGCTGGGAATGACCTGGCTATGCCACTGAACCCCAACCCCACTGAGGGGAGGCTTACTTGAATGTGGAAAGACCTGAGTGGTTCCAAGGACAGAATTAGTCAGCCCTAGAAGTAAAATGTAGGAATTCTTGGTAAGGAAAAGAACCAAAGACATAAAGGCAGGAAACAGCATTCAGCTCCGGGAATGCTTCTGTTCAATGGGGTTTTAAGGAGGAAGTAGTAAGAGACACAGAACTAGCAGGTGTCAGCCACGGACACCCTGGTCAGCCACAGGAAGGAGCTTGAAAACAACTGTCTCTATTTTTGTTTCAAAATCTCATTTGCTGTTTGTAGTGCTCTGGTATTTAAAACCACACCGAATATTTACACCACAAAACTCCTGTGTGAAGTTTTGTTTCTATGGCGGTTAACTGAGAGGGTAACTTGAAGTTGTTACTGAATCTGATTGATAATCAGAATCACCTGTGAGTTCTCGAAAAAACACAGATTCCCTGCCCACCCCAGATAGGGTTTTAAAATTCTCAGGGTGCCTGGGTGGCTCTGTCGGTTAAGTGTCCGACTTTGACTCAGGTCATGATCTCGCAGTCCGTGAGTTCGAGCCCCGCGTCGGGCTCTGTGCTGACAGCTTGGAGCCTGGAGCCTGTTTCAGATTCTGTGTCTCCCTCTCTCTCTGACCCTCCCCCCATTCATGCTCTGTCTCTCTCTGTCTCAAAAATAAATAAACGTTAAAAAAATTTTTTTTAATAAAAAAATAAAATTCTCAGTTAATTCTAATAACAAATCCTGTTTTGGAACTACTATTCTAGATTTTCCATTGTTCTCAATTCTTTCTGCCATTAGAGTCACCTGGAGAACTTCTTAACCTACAGGTATCCAGGCAGGCCCATCCCTAAGGGTTCTGGGTCACTGATCTGAGGCAAGGCCCAGGCATCTGCGTCTAGCAGGTGACATTGGTCTGGGCTAAGGGACTACTGCTGAGTCTAAACTCTATCGTTGCACCAAATAAGATAAACTGGAAGAAGGGAAGGAAGGAGAGAAGAACATGTAGGAAGGTGGTGGACAGAACACCATACTGGTTAAGAGCTCCAGCTTTGGAATTGCACACACAAAGTTTGAATTCTACCAGTCACACAGATTTCATCTAACTGCTTAAACTTCACAGTTTCCTCAACTGTAAATAAGGTTGATAATAGGGTTGGAAAGTTAAATGCAGCTAAAGTTCTTAGCATCGTGCATGTTAAATATTAACGGTTAGCATTCGGGAAGTATTTCACATAGGAAGACATATCAACTATTGCTAAAAGGCGAAATAAGGTTAGGCCTGGAGGTTTCCAAACAACTTTGCAACAGGATAGTCATGGTAATCTCAGTGAGAGCAGTTCAAGTAAGTGGTAGGGAGGAAATCCAGAATTTATCCCGAGCTCTATTTCTACATTCATTTATAGAATGAATCCCCAGAAAACTGCAAACTATGATGATATAACTTTACTGTCTGGTAGAAAGCCCTTCAGAGAACTTTAATAGTAGGTTCTCATTTTTATTAAGAACTAATAAATGAAATGCTTCTATGAGAACACTTAACACTGTGCCCTCCATTTTCAAAAAGAACCATTATTTTTAAATGGTTTCATGGGTAAGACCCATACATTTTGGGTAAAGCTGCTATCAAGGGCATCATTCTTAAGCTGTATAATGACCCCTTAATTCTTTTTCTCCTTAGAGCTCAGAGCCAGGCCCCTTGCCCCTGCAGAAGAGCATAGTTAGCCCTGAGACACTGTACAGGTCAATGCAGGCATTAGTGCTATATCTCAGCTCTTGTTCCAGACCACCCAGCCTGCTTTTGGTCTTGTCTTTTCCCTGTAACAGATCCTTCACTTAGATTCCACTCTTCCTCTCTGTTCTTTCTTCTAACTTGGCATTTGCATTTTCCTCTGGCTTCCATTTTCCTTTTCTCTCTGCCCCAGTGGGGGCCACTGAGATGCCCCACTCCCAGACTGCAGTAAGTGAGCAAACTGAGATGTGTGCCTAGAAGGTATCATTTCCCAAGATGCGAAATTGAAAACAGCCCAGGTGACGAACAGGGAATAATTAAAAAACAAAGGAAAACAAAAACAAAGAGCAGAAACCCTAGTTTTGATATCCTAGAAAGACATTGAAAATGGCAAGTTTTTGATACCTACAAAATATGTGCCTGGGGCAGGATTACATGGAAAGGGTCTCAACTTTTAGGCACTGATGATTAATATGTAAAAGGGAGATTATATACAAAATATGTGCCTGGGGCAGGATTACATGGAAAGGGTCTCAACTTTTAAGCATTGATCATTAATATGTAAAGGAGAGATTATATACTGACAAAGCAGGAAGGTGATTTAGAAAGACATAAAAAGTTAGAGTTTGCTATTTGTCAGACCTCCTTACTCTGCAAAAATGGCTTATGTGAAAAGAAAGTCAGGCTGGAACCTGCTTGACCGGTTTATGTTAAATCAGCCTTCCTAAGACTGTCTAACTAAGGAAAGCAATTTGTCCATCAAATCTTTCATGGAAAGATCAATTACTTAGGATATGCAATGAATAAGCATTGGTTTCATCTTTAAATCAGTTTCACACTTCTAAAGAAGTGGCATTTTTGACTTCTGCTATTTGTTAATCAGAGCCATAAAAATCCAACTCCAGCAGGTCAAAAGTAAATTTGTATTTGGGAATTTAAAGAGAGGTACTCTATCTAATGAAACAGAGTTGGCTGTCTTATAAAATTAAAAGTTTGACTTGGAAAATAAATTTTAAAGGAATTATAAACTACTTTGCACTTGCTATATATTGTATGCTTGTACGAAATAAAAGGGCAAATAAATGTATCCTAGTGATCATTTTCCATTTAACTAAAAAAAAAAAAAGACACATTGACTTGCCTTAAAAATTCAACCCCATGGTCAGTTGGGCACTCTCTTGAAGAAAACGGTATTTGCTATGTATTTGTATGTCTCCAAACCTTAAAGATCAACTTTAATACTTCCATCTCAGTTGGCACGACTGCCCCTGCCCTGTAGAAGGGGCTGGACGCTACATAGAAGCTCCTTGTGGTTTCACCCCACGCTGGGTACCATATATCCATTCCAAATTGTATTCACTCTATTTTCTGAGCCCACAGCAGACCTTTACCCAGAGGCCTAGTTTTTGCCCTTGGCTGTACTCTTTGAATTAGAGGAGTCTTTTGGACGGCTTCCTTTGTTCCTTAGCCTTGCTCTGCCTCTAGATGGTGTGCTTAGTTTTCTCTTTGCTCTTTCATGGCCATCAAAAGTTAGACCCACTACACTTCCTGCCTTCCTGCACTCCGAGCCTGCCATTAGCTCCTGGTGCCAGAATGTAAGGTCAACTTGCTCAATTTGATATATACCGAGTATATATTAAACATCCGAATTGTGTGTGCAAAGAGATCTTACATTTTTAGATTTACAAACACACACACACACACACACACACACACACACACACTCATACACACAGAAAGGGATCAGTAAAAATATCCTGGCATAACATGCTCCTTGAAATCTAGCTTTCTTTCCAATACTTATATCCCCACCCTCCCTGCTTATACTTGATCTCTCCTTCTCTCCTCCTGTAGGATCTTACTATATCAATTAGCTGTTTTCTCTTTTCAATACTTTCTTCTTTACTACCTCCTTATTTTCTTATCGCTGTTCTTGCTGTCACTAGTACCACTTTATGACCCAAACCTTAATGTCCTCTCTAATTTTTCCCTCTAAGGGCTTTTATATCCTCTTTAATTGCCAGGACAATCTTGACTCTATAACTCTATGGAATGGAAACTATCTCTTTCCATCCACAGCCTGGAAATCCTCGAAGGGACCTGAAATTCAATTTTCTCCCAGTGAATTCATTTTCCCCTCAAATTAAAACTTCTTAGACTATTACTTCAGTTCATAGTTTCGTATTAATTACCTATACTAAAATAACTTAGGAATCTGATTTGACTTCTCCATTATCCTATTAGATAACAATCATCACAGAGGTTAAATCTAAAATACCACTCACGTTTTTGTTTTCTTTTCCATTCCCACATAAATCTCGTCATTCCTTCTCTAGCACCACAACTGGTGATCCCGATTGACCTCTGGCCGTGTTGGCCACAGCTGGCCTTTGACAGCCACAGGGGCACAGACACAGCTCTCCATCTGCTTCACGTGTGCATGGAGGCCAGGCCCACAGGCACAATCAGATAAGGCAGTGACATTTGGTGAGACTTCACGAGAGGTCATGGTATTGGAAGCGGCATCTTGTCACCTAGAGGACACTATGCGAACAGCACCTATGGGCCACCAGACATGTTCTGAGATGTGCAAAAACACGGTTGTGTTCAGCTCTGTGGTTGCAACAAGACAACGTCAAGATATCTCTCAGAATATGGGTCATTAAATAAACAACAAAACAACTCTATTAACTAGGTGGGATCCTCCCCACCACTACATACACCCTCCAACAAACTTTGTTGAGTACTATGTAAAGCCATATAACTAACTCATTTACTTACAGAACTAGAGGCTCTGTCTGTGCTTTTACAGGCCAATATCCTAAAAGAGCACTACGTTGACCCTTTGAAAGTCGGGAGCTGATTTATCTTTAAAGAGTTCTCAGATTTCGCCTTTTTGGCTCTGCTGGAAAGGTTTGGGACATTTGCAAAGGAGGAGAAAGTGCACTGACATCATTATCATATCAATTAAAAAACACACTATCAAAGGAAAGCCTTTAAGCCATTCTCTTTTGTGGATGCCCTTAACAGATTAAAAGGTTACATTAAACTTTATAAAATATGTGCCCTTAAGCCTAAGGAAAAACAAAAAAACAAAAACAAAAACAAATTCTAGCCCTGTCGATAGTCCCACAGAGGTGTTTATGCCCAGTTTACAGAGGGATAAAATAAACTCAAAAGATCCTTAGCCCTGGAACAATTCAGGAAGTTGAACTGATCTCTCCAGGGTTGCTAGAAGTTTCCAAACATTACTTAATGAAAGCTGCCTTAAAATGTGACCAACATGAACACCCCGAGGCGATTTTCTTTGACAAGTCCCAGAAACTCTTATTATAATGGAGACTGAGAGCAACACAGGAGGTCAGATGTCTGCTGTAAGGGTTCCTTAAAAGACCCATTTTGAGCCATTTCTAAAGAGAAAAATAAAATCAGGAAATGCCTAGGGGCAAATACTACTTGTCAAGTCTTATTGTCACCACAGGAAGGAGTCACATGTTCAGAATTTTCCTCTATAATTGAAACCTTTGTCTTTCAACTGAAGACAAGATATTTCAAGCTATGATGTTTATAACAGTCGGTGGAACAGCCTTTTTACCCTAGAGTAAGGGTCTTCAAATTTTTATGAAGTATGTCTATTACAGTTTTAGTTGGATCCTGGGCATCGGGAAAATTAGTCTTTTATTACAGTTATATAGAAAGTACTTGCCTCACTGCAGCCCACTCCCAACATTTTCCTTCTCTGCTTAAAAACTTTCATTATTTCATTAATGTTTTATATATCAATTGTAGGAAACAATAGAGTATAGAAATACGAGAAAGAAAAGTAGCACCTGTGGAAGCACTACTCTTTTATCCTGGCTAATAGTTTGGTGTATAATATTTTGCTATATATTAGTTTAAAACATTCTAATCCTTAGGGCACCTGGGTGGCTCAGTGGGTTAAATGTCTGGCTCTTGGTTTTGTTCCAGGTCATGATCTCATGGTTTCCTGAGTTTGAGGCCTGCATCAGGCTCTGTGCTGGCAGCATGGAGTCTGCTTAGGATTCCCGCTCTCCCTCTCTCTCTCTTCCCCTCCCTCACTCATGCTGTCTCTGTCTCTCTCAAAAATAAATAAACATAAAAAAATTTAAAAATAAATAAATTAAATTAAACATTCTGATTCTTGTTTATACAAATGCATGCACGTAAATTTGCATTAAATATTTTTAAATAAGACCACACCATATATATATATATAACATTTTTTCAATAAAATATTATAACCTAACCATCTCTTCAAAGCATAATCTAACATTAAAATTCTTTCTTTTTTAAAATGTCTATTTATTTATTTTGATAGAGAGAGAGAGCATGCACAGGAGTTGGTGGAGAGGACAGAGAGAGAGGAGAGAGAGAATTCCAAGCAGGTTCCACACTGTCAGCACAGAGCCCAGCGCAGGGCTTGAGCCACGAACCATGAGATCCTAACTTGAGCAGAAATGAAGAGTCAGATGCTCAGCCGATTAAGCCACCCAGGCGCCCCCGACATTAAAATTCTTAATGACTACACAGTGTTCTAAATTATGTTACATCATTAATCATTTAAACAATGCTCGAGTGTTTAATATTTGAGTTAGATTTCAGTTAAGATAGACTGGGTTTTTCCCTGGTAACAACTCCTGAATTGCAGCAGCTTTAAACAACACAGTTGATTTATTTCTTGTCATGATAAATGTCCATTGTAGGTTAGCCAGGGGCTCTGCTCCAGTCTGACTGCGTTTCAGGACCGAGGCTGATGCAACAGCTACCGTGAGTTTTCTGTTTGCCATGAGAGAGGCAGAGAGAGAGCTCTGAGGTATGTTGCATGGGTAATGATGTTCTGCTTCTCACAAATGACTGGCCAAGACTTGTCATGTGGCCCCACCGGGATACAAGAAGGCAAGGAAATACAGTCCTACCACTTTTTCAAAATTGTCAAGATTGAATTGTATTACATTGTTGAAAAGTAGTTAAAAGTAAGGAACTAAAGAAAGAATGGCTATATTTATGACAGACTTATTTTAAAAGAAAACTCAAGTTCAGAAATGCTTGGAACCTGGTCCAAGGAAATCAGCTACTGAGTGACTGAGTCAGGACTCACACAGTAATATGACTGGGCTCAGTCACAGTGCTGGTTGGGGAAGAAAAACTGATCATCACTATCTATACTTCCCTTTAAATTTCTTTTTCCCATACACTTAAATTCTCTCACTGCTCTAGTTTTTTTTTTTTTTTAAAGAAACTATTATCGGGGCACCTGGGTGGCTCAGTCTGTTAAGTGGCCGACTTCGGCTCAGGTCATGATCTCACAGTCTGTGAGTTCATGCCCCACTTCGGGCTCTGTGCTGACAGCTCGGAGCCTGGAGCCTGTTTCGGATTCTATGTCTCCCTCTCTCTGACCCTCCCCCGTTCATGCTCTCTCTCTGTCTCAAAAATAAATAAATGTTTAAAAAAAAATTATAAAAAAAAAGAAACTATTATCTCTAGACAAAATTACTTAATTCATAAATCACAGCCTGAGCTTTGTTTCATGAGTATTAAATCAGCCCTCAACCTCTGAGTGCATAATTTCCAACTTTTTGATTACATTTAATTACAGCAATAAAAATACTCTTCCTTTAGGGTTTTAAATTTAGCATATTTTGCTTCTTGAAAAATTCTATTTTCAGAGGAAAAATGATTTTAAAAATTAATATTATTTATGAAGAAACTTCAAATTGAGCTGTATTCTGAGCATTCTAAGACAGCTGGCTTCTGTTTATTGAGTCTGTTAAGACTCAGTTCTTGGGGCACCTGGATGGCTCAGTTAGAGGAGCATGTGACCCTTGGTGTCAGGGCAGTGAGTTCAAGCCCACGTTGGGTTCTAAGAGATAAATAAATAAACTTAAAAAAAATTTGTAAAGACTTAGTTCTCTTCTGTTCTTGGTAAATTTACTGATTTTTTTTCTTATATGAAATGTTTTTACTTTGACATTTTAACTTTTTTATCTTCAAATGTTCTCAGGTGAAATTTTAGGCTTTTTGCTCATATCTAGTTTCACTGTCAACTTTCTAGCTCAGTACTGAATATTTTTACTAAAGATAAATTAATATTCGAATTTGGGCTTTTCTTATCATTTAGATTTTTAAATATGTATGTATTATATACATAATTTCCTTTTTGTGATGATAAAAGACAATTTGGAAAGCACAAAAAATATTTTAAAAGAACAAAAATATTATCTATGATGCTATTAACCAGAAAAAAAAAATGCAGTTAACATTTGGCATATATTTTCCAGTACTTAAAGAAACATTTAAATAATTGAGATCACATCATTGATCAAAATGTTATATCATTCCTTTTTTTACTTATAGACATTTTCCATTATATTTTTTTTTTAATTTTTTTTTTCAACGTTTATTTATTTTTGGGACAGAGAGAGACAGAGCATGAACAGGGAGGGGCAGAGAGAGAGGGAGACACAGAATCGGAAACAGGCTCCAGGCTCCGAGCCATCAGCCCAGAGCCCGATGCGGGGCTCGAACTCACAGACTGTGAGATCGTGACCTGTTTGAAGTCGGACGCTTAACCGACTGCGCCACCCAGGCGCCCCTATATTTTTGTAAATATAATCTTAATGGTGGTGTTGAGGAGCAAGAATCCCTTTTCCCTCAATGGTCCTTCTAGCTGTACTAAGAATCAAAATGTGGCAAATTAATAGGAGAAAATCAAACGGCAAATGATCAGGGAATCCACACAGACATGGAAATTCCAAGGATAGTCAGGCAAAAGGAGGTACTATATGTCACTCTGAACTAAGGAGAAGAAGGCAGGGATCTGGGACTCCAAAGAGAAGGAATGCAAGTCACAAGAAGATGAAAAGGGTATATGTTTGGTAAGGAGAGTTCTGTCCGGTGATATAGACTGGATACTCCAATTCCATTTATCTCTGATAATAACCTTTATTCTGGAAACAGTCTCAAATTTTGACTCTTCTATGTAGTTAAGGGAGGGACAAATGTTTTCTCTTCAGCCCCTATGGTCTTGATTGCCTTTGGATCAAATTAATCTTTGTGCCAAAATGGCCCATTTTAGGGCACCTTGTCCATGGCCCCTACAGTGGTATAATGCTCCATGAAAGGACCATGCAAAATTAGTTTCCTGAATGTTGAATATTTGAGATATTTTTAGATATAAGTGGTAGAACAATTTTCTTAATGTTTATTTATTTGTTTTTGAGAGGGGGTGGGAAGAGGGTCAGAGAGAGGGAGAGAGAGAATCCCAAGAAGGCTCCATGCCGAGCATGGAGCCTGTCATGGTGTTTAATCCCACAGCCATGAGATCATGACTCCAGCCAAAATCAAGAGTGGGACACCCAACCGACTAGGCCAGCAGGTACCGCAACAATTTTTTTTTAAATTTTTTTTTCAACGTTTATTTATTTTTGGGAGAGAGACAGAGCATGAATGGGTGAGGGGCAGAGAGAGAGGGAGACACAGAATCAGAAACAGGCTCCAGGCTCTGAGCCATCAGCCCAGAGCCCGACGCGGGGCTCGAACTCACGGACCGCGAGATCGTGACCTGGCTGAAGTCGGACGCTTGACCAACTGAGCCACCCAGGCGCCCCAACAATTTTTTTTTAATTAGTGTTTTATGCACACATTTTTGCATGTCTTTCTGATTATTCTGTATAAAAGTCCTAAATGTGTAAAACAGAGGCTATATATTCTTAAGTTGTCTGATGTTTATTTACAAATTGTTTTCTAAAAAGATTGTAATAGATGAGAGTGCCTATTTCATTCTACACAGACAACACTGAATAACTTTGAGATTATTTGAGATTCAATTATTTGAGATTCAATAATGAGATTAATGAATAAGGAAATAAATGGTTTTAATTTCCTATATTAGTCAATTGTCATGTGCTTTTAAGCAATTTGTGTCGTCTTTTATGAAGTATTGCTTATAATCTCTGCACATTAGCAACAGAACAATAAGATCCTAGTATTTTCCTTTTAGTATGGTGTGTTTTACATCTGAAAAATGCTAGGCAGGTCATAATGGTGGCAAACACTGCCCTAGATTGTTGATTGTTTTTTATTTTTTTTCATTTTGCCTTAAAAAGCCATTCGGGTTACCGCTCCTAGCTAGAGGAACATGGTGGTGTTGCCCCTCCCCATCGGCAGTGAGGCAACAACCATAGGCCCTGGCCCTCAGCCACTCGCTGGCTTCTTCTGGGAAAAGGGATGGCAGGGTCTGAGCCAAGCCCCATTGGAGGCTTATGGGCCATCCCTACTCCCTCATGCCTACCGCCTAGGCAAGGACAGGAGGCTACCAGTGGCCTTCAACTTGCTTGTGGGTCTGCACTCTGGATCCAGGAGGCAATTCTACACAGGCTAGCTTCCCTCTGCTGCCTGGCTCTGTGCTGCCTCTCACTCTGGGGTGTCGTTGTCCTTCTGGTGGATGTGTCTGCTCAGGGGAGAGTGACCAACATGGCAGAGAACAAAATCCTGCCCCAGGACCATCTGAATGGGTGAAGCTGGAGGTAGACCTCATCACGAGGTCCTCCTGGGGAAGTACATGACAGACTGGACATGAACGTGGAGCCATGGATGAGCAAAAAGGAGACTGATGGGCATCTTCTCCAAGGTGGGTCTGAATGCCGACCAGGGGATCACAGCCCAGCAGATGCAGTGTGAACGCTAGGGATTAAAACACTGCTAGGAGGCAGTCAAGCAGAACAGGACGCTTTTCTGTACCGTGAGCCCTGAAGACAGCAGCCATGTGTCACGGGATGAGTGGAAAGTGAAGATAAAATAAAATGAGGAGTGCCTGGGTGGCTCAGTCTGTTAAGCATCAGGTCATGATCTCACCGTTAGTGAGGCCGAGCCCCACGTCAGGCTCCCTGCTGTCAGGGAAGAGCCTGCTCTGGACCCTCTGTCTCCCTCTCTCTCTCTTTCTCTCTGCCCCTCCCCTGCTCACATTCCATCTCTCTCTCTCTCAACATAAATGAATAAACATTTTTTTTTTAATGATAAGGGAACACACAAGTCCTCAAGAACATCAGAGAGAACTAGTATCTGGCAAACACTTCCAATCCCCTCTGCAGGTTCAAACTTCTGCCCCAATTCCCGTGGCCTCTGTGGTAGACTGCAACAGGCACCTTTACTAGAAAAGCCATGAAATATGCCAAAAAAATAATCCCTCAAAGAAACTAAAATAAAAAAGATTGACAATAAACAAATGTTAACTTAGACTCCTGCTCATTCCTGGTAGTAAGATAAGGCAATTTATTTGGAGAATTGTGTGGCAGCTCTTAAAAATTTAAACACATATATACCCCATGACCCAACAATCCCACTTCTAAACGCTTACCCAAGAGAAACAAAAATATACGTCTACTAAAGACTTGTACATGAATGTTCACAGCAGCTTAATCCACAATAGCCAAAAACGGTCTAAATGTCCATCAAAAGAAGATGGGACAAGGACACTGTGGTACATTCATTTAACACAGTGCTACAGAACAATGAAAAGGATTACTGATACAGCAGGAGGGACGGTTTTCAAAACATTGATTTGAACAAAAGGGGTTGATACAAAAGATTACTTACTGGATGGTTCCTTTTATAGAATGGCCAAGAAAAAGCAAAATTTATCTGTTGGAATGGAAGTCAGAAAATGGAGTTGTTGAGGTGAAATTGACTGAAAAATGGAATGAGGTGAATTCCTGGGGTGACTGCAATGTTCTACATTTTGCTTTGGTTTGCTAATTGCACAGGTTCGTGCAATTGCCAAAACTCATTGAACCGAACACCTAAGATTATGTGCATTTTACTGCATGTAAATTATCTCAATAAAATAAATTGAGATACTAAATCCCTTATTTAAAAATAAATTATTTTCTAAACACTGAATCCATCTACAAACATCAACATTTATTAGATATCTCTCAATACTTTATGTTCCACTGACTCGTGCATTAAGACTCTGCCCGAATAAACAGCACTCATCAGTTCAAAAGTGAACATCATGACAGAGTACATGTATTTGGCTGCAAAAAATATTAAAGGACATTTTCCTTCATTTGCAAAATAGTCTATAAATGTGCTGGCAAGTTGCTCAATTTATTGGTTTTCATTTTCCCTGAAGGGGATTTGTAAACATACAGCATATCTGTTCAGTTTTTCCCCCTTTAAAATATTGTCTCCTATATAAGAATATTTTTATCAAATTGGATGAAAATACCATGTAGATATTGTGTCAGAAAAAAAACCCTCTCTTTCCAGCAAAAGAATACAACAGAGTAGATTTTTTTCTTAAAGTTGTGTTATATAAAATATAGTGTGATGATATGGGATGCAATTAATTAGGAATTGTGCATTACAAAGGATAGTTAACAAAGTAAATCAATGATGTCTCTTGCTTTATCCCTGCCCCACTGGTACACAATTGGGATTAAGAAAACAGATAAACGTAAGGGAAGGGAAACAAAAATAATATAAAAACAGGGAGGGGGACAAAACAGAAGAGACTCATAAATATGGAGAACAAACAGAGGGTTACTGGAGGGGATGTGGGAGGGGGGATGGGCTAAATGGGTAAGGGGCACTAAGGAATCTACTCCTGAAATCATTGTTGCACTATATGCTAACTAATTTGGATGTAAATTTTTAAAAATAAAAAATAAAACAAGATAAAAAAAAAAGAATTACTCATAGAACCTAAGAGAGAATGGAAACACCAAGAGATACAATTTTCTGATTGGATTTTCTTCGATACAATCTAGGAGGTTACTTTTCTGAGACAGCAGTGTACCTAAAAGGCTACCTCCTTTCCACATAAATATTTGAATAGAGTTTGAATTTTGATGCCATCTACTAAGAGGACTAGTTTTCTTTGGCAAGGAAGAGTATTTCTGAACTCCTTTTCAAAAGAAAAACATCAGGAAATAGATGTGCATGTGCATGTATGAGAGTTTTTACAATTTTTGTTAAAAACAACTATCTCTAGACATTCCCACTTAGAAGATATTGCTATAAGTCATTTGTTGATGATAATAGGGGGAAAATGGAATTGGATGTTGAAGAATGGGAAAAATGACAAAATACAAGTGTTTTTGAATTGCTGTCTTAAAAAGTGGTTAAGGAAGTTGAAGCAAACTTAACTTTATTCTGATTCTTCAATGTGGTTAAAAGCAGGAACAAATGAAGCCAGGTACGGAATGTCTTGCTTTATTCTGATGTAAAATCATAAGCAAAAGTACAGCAGTATAACATCGGGTGCTACTTGAGAAATAGGGTTGTATGTACATATTTACTTCTCTATGTGATGAATAAGAAGGCACAGCTAAGAATTCTCTCTTAACTATCTGAATAAAGCATATATAGTGATACCAAATATTTTATTTATTTATTTATTTTTATATTTACTTTATTTATTTATTTTATGTATTATTTATTATATTTATTATTATTTATTTATTTATTTACTTACTTACTTATTTATTTTTAAGTACAATCTACCCCCCCCCCCCCAACACAGGGCCCGAACTCACAAACTCAAGACCAAGAGTTGCATGCTCTATTGACTGAGCCAGCTAGGTGCCCTGTTTTACTGTTGTTTTAACTAAAGACTAAGGCATACTTATTGTTATTAGTGCAACAATGCATGCATGAATAATTGATACAGTCCTTATCTTTCTGAAGTAACCCAATTTAGACTAGTGTCTTAAGGTCAAATTTTGCCAGAAGCAAATCCTGAGACAACTATTCGGGTGGAAGTGGTTTATTAAGATTTACTCCCAAGAGGAACCATTAAGAAACAGGGATAATGGGCGAGAAACGGGGAAGAAGCCGGCCAAGAGTATAATTTCAGGGGAAGTCCCACACTCCCTCTTTTCTCAGAAATCTTTGGAGTATAAATTATGCCTGGAAGCAAAGTCTTTATACTCAACCCAGGACAAAAGCCCATGGGGGACATATAACTCCCAAGTATCTCTAGTTCTCTTAAGAATGAGTTCGCTCCAGTCCCCAAAGCAGTTTTCTCAGTGTCTTAGCAGCAAAGCCTCCCAAAGCTGGGATGGGTATAACAGGGCTGAGAGAAAAAGGTATCTAGGTGGAGAACAGACATTGCCTGCTTATACCTGGGATCTGTGCTTCCACACTTTTGTGTGCCCCACAATTATATTTTTAATGTGCATAATTTCCTATTTTCAAGCATTTATTTTTTTTCAACATGAAATTTAATTACTTAATATTAGTCCAAAAATTTCAATGTTGATTGAACGTTCGTTACATATATGCGTTAATTTGAAAGAATTCACATTTTTATGATATTAAGTTTTCTTAAATATTTTAGGGCACAACTCATTTATTCCAATAAAAGTTTATAGTTTTCTTCATAGAGATCTGACAGTATTCCTGTTAAATTTATTTTGAAATGTTTTACAGCTTTGGCACAATTGTAACTGTGGTTTTTTTTCAATTTCCATTTATAACTGAATATTGACTAAATTATTGATTTTAGTAGTAGATGCTCTAGGTATAGAAGATTATCATTTTCAATTAAAAATAATATGACCTTTTCTTTCTAATTCTTGTATGGGTTTTCAAAATTTTTCTTATTAATGAAAATCATTGTTAAAATAATGCTTTACAAGGGTATCCTTGTTTTGTTCCTGATATTAACGTAAAAGCCTTCAGTGTTTTAGTTATTATTTTGATATCTATTATTACTTTTTGGTGGTCTTTATCATATTTAAATAGTTTATTTTTATCTTTAGAATTTATTTTTTCTTTTTTTTTAATGTTTATTTATTTTTTAGAGAGAGAGTGCAAGTGGGGAAGGGGCAGGAGGCCGGAGGGGGGTTGGGGATAGGGGATCTGAAGAGGGCTCCATGCTGACAGCAGTGAGCCCATGAGGGGTTTGAACTCACAAACTATGAGATCCTGACCTGAGCCGAAGTCAGACGCTCAACAGACTGAGCCACCCAGGCATCCCTAGCCTTAGAATTTCTATTAGGAGTGCTGTATTTCTGTAAATGCCTTTCTGTTACTATTGATATGATCCAGATATTTTTTCCTCCTTTAATGTATAGATGTAATAAATTATGTTGACAGATTCTTTTTTTTAATGTTTTTATTTATTTTTGAGAGAGAGAGCAAGAGAGAGCAGGGGAGGGGCAGAGAAAGAGGGAGACAGAATCCGAAGCAGGCTCCAGGCTCCGAGCTGTCAGTACAGAGCCCGATGCGGGGCTTGAACTCACGAACTGGGAGATCATGACCTAAGCCAAAGTCGGATGCATAACCCACTGAACCACCTAGGCGCCCTTATGTTAACAGATTCTTAAAGTTAAGGCATCTTTTGTATTCCTAGGAGAAATCCTATTAGGACTTGGTATAGTTTTCTTTTGGTATACTAGCTTTGGTGTGTTAATATTTTATTTATATTTGATAGAACTATATTTTTATAAGATATATTTATAACTAACGAAAATTTTCTGCATTCTTCTATGTTCTAGAATCATTTAAATAATTCTTTGTTTCAAGGACTTCTTTTTTTTTTTTAGGTTTTTTTAAAGCTTATTTCTTTTATTTTAAGAAAGAGAGACAGAGTACAAGCAGGGAAAGGAGAGAGAGAGGGAAAGAATCCCAAGCAGGCTCTGAGCCACCAGCCAGCACATGTCAAGAAAGCGATTACTCTTCTTTAGAAAAATCACTGTTGTTGACTGGATTCCTGGGAAAGCAGTCTCTGAGATGGAAGTTAAAACTAGCTTGAATCAGCGAATAATCTTGAACTCAACACCTGCTGGAGAATGGAAGGAAGCAGGATTGGGCAGAGGGAAAATTTCGTTTAGGATTCCACGTCAATAAAGGCATGAGCTGACTTGACAGGAAACTCTCTAAGGTGGCAGTCTGCCGGGTTGTCAGCTGGGGCAAAGAGGCTGCTGTCTTCATACCCCCTCATTGACCTGGCATGGGCTGCAGGCTGCCTCAGAAAAACTGGGGGAAGTGTTTTTCAACAGAGAGCAATCGCTGGGGAATGTTGTCAGCTAACAGCACTCCCAGCTGCTGGGGAATGTCTTTTGGTCCTGAAGAAGGCTTTTCATAGGGCTTTATAGTACCCACTATAATTAATAGGCCAAAATGATAGCACCTAGCTACCTCTTTTCTTCCCCCTTAATTTAGTAGAAGAAAGATTTTCACACTGAAAAGTCTCCTACTTTGGGCCGCAATAACAAAAACCCCACAAACCGGGTGATTCATAAACAACTGAAATGTATTTCTCACAGTTCTGGAGGCTGGAAGCTTGAGATCAAGGGATCAGTCAAGATCAGTCAAGTTCTGATGAAGATTGTCTTCTGAGTTGCAGACTGTCAGCTTCTCATTGTATCCTCCCCTGGTGGAAAGACGGCAAGAGAGCTCTCTGGAATCCCTTTATAAAGGCACTAAACCCATTCGTGAGAGCTTCACCCATATAACCTAATCATCTCCCAAAGACCCAACGTTCTAATATTATCATTTGGGGGGTTAGGATTTCAAGATATTAATTTTGGTGGAGGGGGGGGTTGGGAGTGGGAGTCACAAGTATTCAGTTCAAACCATAAAGTTTACAGTAAACTGCTTAAAGAAAAGAAGAAGAAAGAGATAAGGGAACAACTGGATCTCCATAGAAACATAAATCTTATCTGGAGGAATTAAGAATAAATAGAAATACGGAACCACTATCAATAACCTTTTAAATACTGAGAGAAATATAATTGCTATCTTATTAATAAATGATTTCCAAACTTTTTAAGGGGAACAAAAAAATTGATTTAGAATCCTAGGAAATGGTAAGAGCTTTTTGTTAAAGAATTTCAGAATGGATTTGAAAATCACTTAATCCCATTTGGAAAATAAGGTAGAAATCACTAGAAACTGGGTGTATGACTTCAAGAACAAATGATATCATGTGTTTTTAGGGAGTTGCTAAGGACAGAGAGATCCTTGCCTTTAAATAACTTCCTGTCTAATAAGATGACGAGTTTTTTTGACTGAATAACTCAGACTGTATATTTGGTTTGGGATCTTATAATTTAGTTCTCCCTTAAAAAAAAATCCTTTATAAATGAGAAAACCTTTAGAATACTCTGGTGATAATACTGTATTCAGGCTGTTTATTGAATTTTTGTGTTATTCAAACATTCAAACAAAGTTACCAACTGGGTGAGATTGATTTTGTTTTTATGTTACCTTGAAAGTATCACCAAACTCACACAGGTTGCACTTTGTTTACATGATATTGGCTGCAATATTTTCATGTTTCAAAACTGTTTTTCAGGCAAGAATTGAGCATAATAAAAAATATTAAAATGATGGAGTTTCTATACCCAGACTCCCCGATCTTATAAATCTTGATAATATTTAGAACAGTGAATAGTTTCAAGTTTCCCATTTTATTTCTATAATAATCCATTGCTTGCTATATGTGAATCTGGTTCCTTTTTTTTTTTTTGACTTTTCATTATTCCATGTCATACACTCTTTCTTGCCCATTAATTTTTCTCATTCAATTTCTTCATATTATCCTCTCAGTCTCCTTTCAGCCTGAAATCAAGGATTTAAAATTTAGTGTAAAGTTCAGACTCTTGTAAACAGAACTGCACCCCAGGGAGACTTCATTTAGATCTCTAACGCTTTCCAATTTCTACTATTTTATTGGTTACTAAATTAATGAGCTGTATTAGTACTACATTCAACAGCAGATTCTTGAAAATTATAAACAAGATTTAAGGGAAAGGTATAATCTATAGCAAGCTATATTCAATTACTAAATAGCAGAAAATCTAAGGTAGTTATAATTAATGTAATCTTAGTTCTAGCTCAGCAGTTTGCACAGAGTGGTCACTGAAAAGCTACGTTGAACAAATAAATGAGTTCATTAAAGTAGTTCCAGCTACTACTTCTATTTATGAACACTATTGATTTTTAGTCTGTGCTATTTTGTAACAACACTGTATTTAAAACAAATAAAAAGGCTTTTGTATAACACAAAAGGATACTTTAAGTAATCTGAATTATTAAAGTTTTCCTATATTTAGGAAATGTAGCAATTATTTTAAATAGTTTTAAAACCCTTGAAATTGAGTTTCAATCATGTAATAGAACTTTTGCCAGATATTGCATTGTGACTATGGCCCATTAAAATTGTATTGTTACAAGTAGAAAACAAATCCAAAGTTTTGGTGTTTTTTAAAAGGTTCTCCACCTTTAATAACCAAGTTTAGAACACTAAAGAAGGCTTAAAGGTAGCCATTTGAGCTAAATATGTGCCCTTGCAAAAAGAAATTAGAAGACGATATCCAGATATGTGATTTCTATTTCACATAGTGTGGTGTCACTTAAGTGGTGGATTTAGGGATAGTTCGAAAGATGAAGACTGGAATCTGGAAGTAGGAGCCAGGTATAGAGCAGACAGTCTTACAACAAATTTCATCATCTGTCATAATCAGAAACTTTTTTCCTTGTCTTAGTTAGGATCCTTTGAAGGCCAGCAACAGAACGCTAATTCAAGTAACCTAAGTTTTTTTTGTTTTGTTTTGTTTTGTTTTTTTAAAGAGGCTTTCTTAGACTATTAAAATAGTTTAGGAACATCAACCGCAGGTGGTGTCCTTGGGCCTCACAGAGGACTAGAAGCAGGAACAGAAAAGTCATCAGGTACCTACTGGAGTTAGGGGAATTCTTGGGCAAAATCCAGCAGAAATACTCCCTTTTTAAATAACCACAAATTAAGTAACTGTTTTCTTTTATAGGGAGTTAGGGATTTAGAACTGTAAGAAATAAACCGTGTCCCAGAAGTTTGTCAACAGGAATTGCCTTATTATCTTCTCAGAATTATATTACACAGTAAGCAGAATTCTCAAGAGAACATCTACACAGTGGGATAAAGGCCTTCCTTCCCCCAAACTTTCTACAGCCTGGTCTTTGGGGACAAGAGAGTTCTGTGTAGGAGGAATACCATAGAACTTCCCCAGACTTTCTCAACAGGGATCAAGTTAGTGGCCCACACATGCGGACGAAAGCCACTTTTCTGCAGACTGCCTTGCCTCCACCAACAAAGATTAAGGGGAAGCTTCCTTCTTTCCTCATATTCACTGTCTGTCTTCTGGGACAATTTCATAAGCTCTTTATCCCGTTTTTGTCATGCACTAAAGGAGAGCACCCCATGGCTTAGTGCTTGGTCCTCATTTCCTTTCTGTCTGAATGTCTCATCCAGTTGAGCAATTCCATATGTGGTAGAAGGATGTGTGTGGAGGGGAGAATTAAACTATATCTATGTATGTATATATATATATATATATATATACACTCTTATAAAGATTTGGGGGAAAAAGGTGGATTCAAAATTCCAGTGGTGGATAAAGTCATCGTACATGCGCTAAGGGTGACAATATTCAATATTTTCATTTCTGAAGACAGGTGCATAGTCTGGGAAAAGCAGACAGAGGATTAAGAGAGACTATCTAAAAGGAAACCAATGGGAAAAGATATTTGTAAATGACATATCGGACAAAGGGCTAGTATCCAAAGTCTATAAAGAGCTCACCAAACTCCACACCCAAAAAGCAAATAATCCAGTGAAGAAATGGGCAGAAAACATGAATAGACACTTCTCTAAAGAAGACATCCAGATGGCCAACAGGCACATGAAAAGATGCTCAACGTCACTCCTCATCAGGGAAATACAAATCAAAACCACACTCAGGTATCACCTCACGCCAGTCAGAGTGGCCAAAATGAACAAGTCAGGGGACTATAGATGCTGGAGAGGATGTGGAGAAACGGGAACCCTCTTGCACTGTTGGTGGGAATGCAAATTGGTGCAGCTACTCTGGAAAACATTGTGGAGGTTCCTCAAAAAATTAAAAATAGACCTACCCTATGAGCCAGCAGTAGCACTGCTAGGAATTTACCCAAGGGATACAGGAGTACTGATGCATAGGGGCACTTGTACCCCAATGCTTATAGCAGCACTCTCAACAATAGCCAAATTATGGAAAGAGCCTAAATGTCCATCAACTGATGAATGGATAAAGAAATTGTGGTTTATATACACAATGGAATACTACGTGGCAATGAGAAAGAATGAAATATGGCCTTTGGTAGCAACGTGGATGGAACTGGAGGGTGTGATGCTAAGTGCAATAAGCCATACAGAGAAAGACAGATACCATATGGTTCCACTCTTATGTGGATCCTGAGAAACTTAACAGAAATCCATGGGGGAGGGGAAGAAAAAAAAAAGAGGTTAGAGAGGGAGAGAGCCAAAGCATAAGAGACTCTTAAAAACTGAGAACAAACTGAGGGTTGATGGGGGGTGGGAGGGAGGGGAGGGTGGGTGATGGGTATTGAGTAGGGCATATTTTGGGATGAGCACTGGGTGTTGTATGGAAACCAATTTGATAATAAATTTCATATTAAAAAAAAAGAGAAACTATATGATAGACACTTGAAATGTGGTTTCCTTTCTGGCTGAATGGATTTGACTGGAAAAGAGCACAAAGGAACTTTCAAGGGTAATAGAAATATTTTATATCTTTATCTGGGTGTTGGCTACACAGATGTATATATTTTTCCCACCGCATCAGACTTTGCTTTTGAGATTTGTGCATTTCACGATTAAGTTAAAAATAATAAAGAAAAATAATTAAGACAAAGATGGCAGAATGTTAGTGGTCATTACAGCTTGGTGGTGAGTGCTCAGGGGTTTGATATGCTCCTCTCTTTCCTTGTGTCTTTAAAACTTTCCACAATAGGGGTGCCTGGGTGGCTCAGTTGGCTAAATGTCCAACTTTGGCCCAGGTCATGATCTCCCAGTTCATGATTTCAAGCCTCACATCAGGCTCTGTGCTAACAGCCTGGAGCCTGCTTTGGATTCTGTGTCTCCTTCTTTCTCTGCCCCTCCTCCACTCACACTGTTCTCTCTCTCAAAAAATAAACATTAAAAAATATTTTTAAAAACTTTTCATAACAAAAAGGCTTTTTAAAAATTATGTCACTTTCTTCAAAACCCTCCAAAGGCTCCCCATCTCACGAAGAACAAAAGCCTAGTCCTTATAATAGCCTATAAAGCTCCAGAGAGTGCCATAAAAACTGGGCCCTGGCCCCCTTGTTATCCTTCTTGACCTCACCTCTGATTAATCTGTCCCTCCCTCACCCCACTGTAGCCATTAACAACAGCCACTCCGGTCTATTCTTTGAAGGTGTCAGGCATGTGCCTACAGTTCTATTTTTGCAGTAGCTGATCACCCTGCCTGTTCCTCTCTTTCCCACACACAACCCTGGCCAATGTCTTTAGCTCCTTTAATTCCTTACAAAAATATCATGTTCTCAAATAGACCTACCTTGATATCTATGTTTTAAAATGCACAACTAACCCTTCTCCACCTTTTGGCTTTTTTCCCAAAGTGTTTATCACTTTTTTTAATGTACACATACTTTGCATATTTATTTTTTTATTCTTTCTCTGTCCCCTCTTGAATGTAAGCTCCATGGGGTGCCTAGAATAATACCTGACAGGTAATTGTTGTTCCATAATTATTTGGTGAGTGAATGAATACATAATTTCTCAACCTTATTCTATGAAGTTCCCTTCCTTGATAAGCAGTGGAGGTTCCTACCCTGCATTCTTCATAAGTATACAAAGATTCTTCTGTCCTTGAGTGTTTTAGTCACAACCTGGTCCATCCTCGCTTGGGAGTCTATTACTAACATTACTGTCAGAGATGATATCCACTTAACTTTTCTTTGCCAATTGGACATTGAGAGGAGAACTTATAAAAAATATCAGAAAATATCAAACATGCAAATATTCTCTTGTCAGAACAATAATTTAGGGGTGCCTGGGTGTCTCAGTTGGTTGAGCATCTGACTCTTGATTTTAGCTCAGGTCCTGAGATGGAGCCCTGAATCAGGCTCTGTGCTGAGCATGGAGGCTGCTTGGGATTCTCTCCCCCACCGCCCCCCCCCCCCCCCCGCTTCTCTCTCTCTTTCAAAAAAGAAAAAGAAAGAAGAAAGAAAGAAAGAAAGAAAGAAAGAAAGAAAGAAAGAAAGAAAGGAAGGAGAAAGGAAAGGAAAGGAAAGGAAAGGAAAGGAAAGGAAAGGAGAAAAAAGAAAAGAAGAGAAAAGGAGAAGAAAAGAAAAGAAAAGAAAAGAAAAGAAAAGAAAAGAAAAGAAAAGAAAAGAAAAGAAATTGGCCTATGCAATGTGGAGGTTTGATAAATCCAAAATACATAAATCCAGCAGTTTGAGGACTTAGGGGAAACTTGCAGTCTGAATCCAAAGGCAATTGACTGGTCAAATTCCTTCTTGCTCAGAGGAAATCAGTTTTGTGCAAGTAAGGACTTCAGTTGATTGAATGAAACCAACTCAAATAATGGAGGACAACCTGCTTCATTCAAAGTCCACCAGCTTAAATATTATTTCATCCAAAAACACCATGAGAGAAATATATAGAATAAGATTTAATCAAGTATTTGGGCACCATTGCCCAGTCAAGTTGACCCATAAAATTAACCTTCACACCTTGGTACAAATTGTAGAAGGTGTCCTTTGTGGCATAAACTTTCTAAACCATATGTTGTTGGTCTTACTGCAAATTCTCCCAGTGAATTTACCAAGAATACCTTTTTCTCAGATACACAAAATGATTCATTTTCTTTCTATATTTATTTATCCCTATGTTGCTTTATTTTTCTTCTTTCTTTTGTATGGTCTTACTCTCCTCTTTGTTTTTGTTTTTGTGTGGGTTTTTTGTTTTTGTCTGTTTGTTTTTGCTCTCTTACTCTCTGGTTTTTACTCTATTGCTGTCTTGGTTTTGCTTAAGTTTGCTACATTTGCACATCATCTTTCCTCCCCCCCCCCCCATTGAGAGAAGATTTCTCTGCTTTCCCCTCAATATACAAGGTGATTGGCCAGACTCAACTTTAAATGTCCTTACCCTCTAGCTAACTTTCTATATTATTTGTATCTCAATACACAATTCTTAGGAAGCAGTCTGATTACTTCAACTTGGTCAAGTTGCCCAATTGTACTTGATCAAAGTGTCTATTTGTCTCTGGCCAGAAGGATGGGTGATGTGTGGCTTGCTATCTGCTTATTTTTGGGCTTTGAAAGTAGCCCATAGGGGGAAAATTCCCTAAGAAAGAGTGTTTCTGCAGAAAGAAACATTGTTAAACTAAGAGGTCTCTAATACAGTACTTTTCACTTGGCTAAAGGGCTTAATAATTTAATACAGCACTTAATATAGTACTTAATATAATATTTGTAATGATACCAGCAACTTAATAGAACAAAGATATTTCTATTGTTAGTTTCATTAGTATTTCTTGACAGCAGTCAAGTCTATGAAAATGGGTAGGAAAAAACACACATAAGGTCCAATATGACAAAAATAGTTAAGTGATAAATTAATGGGAAAATGAAAGTGTTTATCATTTATGGAGAATTTATGTGCCTACTTGTACCCATTGTGTGTGTGTGTGTGTGTGCGCGCGCACACACACGCGCATATAATACCTTGTTTTCCTGATCTTTTCAGTTGAACTTGCCCTAACTTTGTCAAGATCTGTGACCAGAATGGCAAAGAGCATGCCTTGCATATGAATGTATCTTTTCAAGGAAAAATAAAAATTTTGTATGTCCCTCCAAATTGCTTCTTAATTACCAAGACAAAGATGGTAACTTGTAAGTGGAGAAACCTGTCAAATGATTTTTATCCAAGTGACCAAAATAAATGACACCATAATGGAACAGATCAACATCATGTGTCTCCTGATAGACGCACTGAGGACACAGCCTCACTTCTGTGTTATTCCTGCCAAAAACACATAAACTGAATGTAATCATAAGGAAACATTGCATAAATCCAGATTGGGGATTTTCAAAAATTAACTGGCTCATCATCCTTCAAATGTGTCAAATGTCACAAAAACAAACAAATAAACAAACAAATTGAGGAAATCTTCCAGATTAAAGGAAACCAAAGACACAATATTAGAATGCAGTACATGATCTGGCATTTTCTTATATCATAAAGAGTAAGATTGGGACAATTAATGAAATTTGAATAGGTCTGTAGATTAGGTAATAATATGGAATCAATATTAATTTCCTGATTTTGATAATTATATTCTGGTTAAGTGAGAATGTGTTCTTATTTTTAGGAATCATATGTTGACATATCTAAAGAGTGATGGAACATTATGTTTCTGTTTGAATATATTTTCATGTGTTTGTAGACACTCTAGCTTTTTCCTCCATAGATTGTCTGTTCATATATTTTGCCCATTCTTAAAGTTTTTAGTTTTGTCTTCTTATTATCGAGGTATATTTCTTTGTAGACTAATCTTTATGATATAAATCAGATGTTTCTAAAAAATATACACGTTTGTCAAAAAATTACATTTGAAGATCAGAATGAGGGTGTCTAGGCTGAACAAATCTATTAAAGCTCACCATTCGATCATGCACTGAGTTGACACTTGGGAGGAAGCCTGAAGTATCACCAAGGTCACATGGTGCCAGTGTGACTGTTATTGCACTCCTCAGATCTTCTTTTAATTATTAGAGCTTCCTATTTCCTGATTCTAAATTATGTGGTAAAATAAGCTCGATAATATTGTGAATCCTGGAAATCCCAAGAGACTAATTCAGTTCGGATTCTGTCCTTTACCTTCTGGAAGATATGTTTCCATAAGGCTCCTAGCAGTTTGTGATTTGCTTTAGGTTTGTTCTAAAGTACGTGTCCCTCCTCTTTATACCTTCATGAAAGATTGCTACAGAAAACTGGTTTAAACCTGGAGACGGAGTGTTTCTGATTTAAAGGGACATAAGAAACCTGGCAGAGTTGTTTTGGAATACAAGCAAGTTGATCTTTATCTTTCCTAAAAGATGTAAATATAATTTAGAAAACTTGATGTCTACAAGCTGAATGAAGATTTGCAGAGGATGGTAATGAGCACCCTCAACACTGTACTTCTAAATTAAATATGACATTAATGGGAACCATTTAATGCCGTTCAGCTCTGCTCTGATGGCCATTTTAATTGGATCGCTGCTGCTGTGAATAGAAAAGCTGCTGACAGCATTAGAAAAACTGGGCTTACACTAAAGCACCACCTAAGAAGACGGTGAATTTGAATTTTCATGTATAATCAGTCAAATTCACTCATCATAGCCCTCTCTCAGAAGTGCAATTTGATTCAATGGTTGGACAAACAAACAGTGGCTCGTTGTCAATTTGATAGCCTATGTTCTGAGGATAATAGTCTTTTTCCTGAACCAAATTCCGTATCTGTTTGCCCACTGGGGCTTGTGGTTACATCATAAAATTACCAGACAGCCCTTTCATCCTAAGGTGAGGTCTTCTATCAGTGGTCATGAGTATTAAATGAGAATAAGTTAGATATAAAACTGAAAAAAGATGAAGTTCATTCCAGAAACAGAAATGACTACGATAAGGTTCCCTGATACAACAGTGTCCTATGCAGACATTCTTACTTTCTTTTTAACAAAAATATCTAAAATTTGTTTTCAGCTTTCTTGAGATATAACTGACATAAAATGTTGATAGGTTTGAGGTATACAACATGATGATTTGATATACATATATATTATGAAATGGTTTACCACAATAAGGTTAGTTAACACATCCATTACCTCATATAATTACAGATTTTGTGTGTGTGGTGAGAACAAGCAACTTTCAATATATACCATAGTATTCTTACTACAGGCACCAAACAGAATCTTAGATCCCTAGAACTTACTCATAACTGTGAGTTTATACACTTTGACCAAGATCTCCCCAATTCCCTACCCTCCAGGTCCTAGCAACACCATTTGACTTTGTTTCTATGAGTTTGGTTTTTTTTTTTTAATTCCACATATAAGTGAGATCATACAATATTTAGTTTTCCCTGACTTAAGTCACTTAGCATAATGCCCTCAATTTCTTTTTTTTTTTTATGTTTATTTACTTTTGAGAAAGAGAGCATGAGTCAGGGAGGGGCAGAGAGAGAGAGGGAGACAGAGAATCCTAAGCAGTCTCCATGCTGTCAGCAATCAGACCCAGGCGGGGCTTGAACCCATGAACCCTGAGATCAAGACCTGAGCTGAAGCTGGAAGCTCAACTGACTAAGCCACCCAGGTGCCCCTAATGCTCTCAAGTCCTATCCATGTTGTCACAAATAGCAAGATTTTCTTCTTTTTTATGTCTGAATATACATGTCTGAATATATACCATCATATATACATAGCACATATCCTTTATCCATTCATCTTCCAATGGACACTTAGGTTGTTTCTATGTCAAGACATTTTGTGAATAATGCTGCAGTGACATGGGGGCGCATATATTTCTTTGAGATAATGATTTCATTTCCTCCAGATAAATACCCAGTGGTGGAACTCTGGTGTAGAGCTCTATGGTAGTTCTGTTTTTAATTTTGAAGGCACCTCCATATTGTCTTCCTTAGTGGCTGGACCATTTTATATTACATATTATATTATATTTTGTATCATTTTATATCACCTACAGTGCACTAGGGCTCCCTTTTCTCCACATCCTCACTGACATTTACTATCTCTCATCCAATTTTGATAATAGTCATTCTAACAGTTATGAGATACTATTTTCTTATGATTTTGATTGGCATTTCCATAGCAATTAATGATGTTGAGCATCCTTTCATGTACCCCTTGGCTATTTGTATGTCTCCTCTAGAAGAATGTCTATACAAGTCCTCCACCCATTTTTTCCTTTTTTTTTTTTTTTCTGGTATAATTGAGATGTGACTGACACCCATTTTTAAATCAGATTATTTGCATTCTTGCTCTTAATGGTATGAATTCTTTATATATTTTTTAACATTAACCCCTTATCAGATATATGGTTTGCAAATATTTTCTCCTATTCCATAGGCTGTCTTTTCATTCTGTTGATTGTTTCTTTTGCTGTGTAGAAGCTTTTTAGTTTGATGTAGTTCTATTTGTTTATTTTACCTTTGTTTTTGTGCTTTTGGTATCTATCATATCCAAAAAATCATTGTTAAGAGAAATGTCAAGGAGGTTTTTCTTGTTTTTTTTCCCCTAGGATTTTTCTGGTTTCAAGTCTTACATGTAAGTCTCTATTCCATTTCAAGTTAATTTTTGTGAATGGTGTAAGATAGGAAGCCAATTTCATTTCCTTTGCATGTGAATATCCCATTTAACCAATGCCACTTATTGAAGAGATTATTTTTATCCCCATTGAGTATTCTTGGCTCCCTTGTCAAATGTTAGTTGACCATATATGTGTGCTTTTATTTATAGGCCCTTGATTCTGTTTCATTGGTTTAGGTGTTTTATAGCAGTACGATATTGTTTTGATTACTGAAACTTTGTAGCATAGCTTAAAATCAGGAAATGTGATGCCTCTACCTGGAGAGTGTCGCAGACTATGAGTCTGGAGTTTTGTTCAGCAAGAGAGAAGATGCAGAAATAAAAATGAGAAAGGCTAATGTCCAGGAGGAGACAAGAGCCCCGAACAGAGGTTTTGTCTCTGTGTTTATTTAGCTCTCAAGGTTTTACATATGTGGTGAACACACAGAAGAGAACAATAAGCTAGTGACCAATAATTTGTGTGTGTAAGAAGCAAAGGGTTTGGGGGTGAGTGGCATTAGAAGTTGAGATTAAAGCACAATAATGTATTGGGGCCAGATGCCAGATGGACAGCGTTTCTCTGTTGGTGATACAGCTAAGTAGCTGTTATCTCCAAAGTTTAATAATATTGTTCGAGCATGCTGCCTCAAGACTAACAAGGCACCCTTTTCACTAGCTAACCTTGTGCGTCTTCACCCTATACTGGCTTTCACCTCTGACTGTTCTCAGACGCCTTTCCGCCCTAAGCCATGTTCACCCATTGGTGCAAGTACAGAATTCTTAAACTTATTTCCCACAAGAAAGAATGCATTTCTTTCTCAAGTGTGCTTTGGCTATTTAGGATTTTTTGTGGTTCCCTATGAGTTTTAGGATTGTTTTTCCTATTCCCGAAAAAAAAAATGCCATTGCAATTTTGATAGGGATTGTATCAACTCTATAGATGGCTTTGGGTAGTATGAGCATTTTAACAATATTAAGTTTTCCAACACATGAACATGGATATTTTTTCAAGTACTTGTGTTTCCCCCAATCTGTCATCAACGTCTTATAGATGGCAGTGTACAGATTTTCACCTCCCTGCTTAAATTTATTCCTGAGAGTTTTATTATTTTTGATGCTACTGTGAATGGATTGTTTTTATTGCTTTTTGAGATGTTTTGTTGTTAGTGTATAGAAATGCAACTGTTTTTTTGTAGGTTGATTTTGTATCCTGAAACTTTGCTGAATTCACTTATTAGTTCTGTTTTTTGGTGGCATCTTTAGGTTTTGCTACATGTAGGATCATGTTATCTACAAACAGAGACAATTTTCTTTCTTCCTTTCCAATTTGGATTCTCATTTCTTTTTGTTTCCTCAGTTAGATTTTCAGTACTATGACAAGTAGGAGTGGTGAGAGTGGTCATCCTCGTCTCATTCCTGATTATAAACGAAAACCTTTCAATTTTTCAATGGCGAAAAACAATTGAGAATGATATTAGCTGTCAATTTTTCATATGTGGCTTTTATTATGTTGAATGATGTTCCTTCTATACCCAATTTGTTGAGAGATTTTATCATGAAAGGGGGTTGAATTTTGTTAAATGCTTTTTCTGTATCTATTGAGAGGATAATATGATTTTATTCTTCATTCTCTTAATGTGGTATACCACATTGATCAATTTACATACTATCCTTGCAGCTCAGGGATATAGCCCACTTGATTTTGGTGTGTCCTTCTAATGTGCTATTGAATGTGGTTTGCTGGAGTTTCGTTGAGAATTTTTCCATCTATATTCATTGGGGATTTGGAACCTACTTTCCTTTTTTCATTGAAATATAGCTCACACACAATGTTGTATTAGTTTCAGGGGTACGGCATAGTAATCTGAAACTCTATACATTATGCTCTGCTCACCACAAGTGTAGCTGCCGTCTATCACCATACAACATTATTACAATATCAGTGATTATATTCTTTATGCTGTGTCTTTATCCCCATGGTATTCAGTACCTGGCAGCCTGTAGTTTTCTTGCAGTGTCCTTATCTGGCTTTGGTATCGGGGTAATGCTGGCCTCATAAAATGAGTTTGAGAGTATTCCTTCCTCTTCAGCATTTGGAAGAGTCTGGGAGGGATTGGTATTAGTTTTTCTTTAAATATTTGGTAGAATAGCTGGTAAAAGCATCTAGGACTGGGTTTTTCTTTGATTTGGGCGGTTTTTGATGACTGAATCAATCTCCTTAGTCATTTTCCATTTCTTTGTGATTCATGCTTCTAGGAATTTATCCATTTCTTCCAGGTTATCCAAGTTTGGGGCATATAATTGTTCACAATAGCCTGTTATGATCATTTATTACTGTGATGTCAGTTGTAATGTCTTCTCTTTCATTTATAATTTTATTTGAGTCCTTTTTTTTTCTTTGGTAGTCTAGCAAGAGGTTTTAATATGTTGTGTTTTCATTTGCCTCAACGTACTTTCTGATTTTCCTTTTGATTTCTTCTTTGACCCATTGGTTGTTCATTATTTGTAAATTTTTCAGTCTTCCTTCTATTATTGGTTTCATATCATTGTGGTCAGAAAAGATACTAGATATTATTTCAATCTTCTTACATTTGTTAAGGCTCGTTTAGTGGCCCAACGTATGATCTATCCTTCAGAATGCTCTGTTTACACTTGAGAAGAACATGTATTTTTATGCAGTTGGATGGAATGTTCTGCATATGCCTTAGGTTTATTTGGTCTGTAGGGTTATTCAGATCTGCTGTTGTCTTACTAATATTCTCTTTGGATGATCTATCCACTGTAAAAAGTGGAGTATTAAACATCCTCTACTGTTACTGTATTGCTGTCTATTTCTCCCTTCAGTTCCGTTAATGTGCTTTAAATATTTCTGTGCTCTGAGTCTGGGTGCTTATATATTTATAACTGTAATATCCTGTTGATGAATTTACACTTTTATCACTATATAAAGAATTTCATTGTCTCTTGTGACCACCTCTGACTGAAGGTCCATTTTATCTGATACAAAGATAATTACTCTTGCTTTCTTTTCATTACCATTTGCATTCTTCTTCCATCCCTTCACTTTCCACCTATGTGTCCTTAAAGATAAAATGAGTCTCTTGTAGGTAGCATACGGGTGTAGCTTTATAAATTTCCTTTGGTGGTGTCCTATTTGCCTGATTCTTTATGATTCACATAGTCTTACATTTGTGTCTGTGCATTAAAAGGAGTCATCTCCTCTTCCAGCCTTTACAGACTGGTTTCTGTAGGTAAAGACGTTCTCTTGTCTGATTCCTCAGCTGATATAGGATTACCTCTGGAATTTCAGTCATACTGGGTTAGTGCTGGTCATGAGGCTTTCACTGGGTCAGCAGTGGTATACATGATTGGTGAGGTTACTATTAGGGGTCTGGGAAGACTGGATCCTGTCAGGTCCCTGTGAGGACAGTATTGCATCTAGTACCTTGTTCAGTAGAGTGGCCCTGAAACATAGGTCCATTTCACGGTCCAAAATTGGGTTCTCAGACAGCAGGCTGATTACCAGGTACATGGCACGTGTAGTTCCTGACAGATTCCTGGGAGAACTGCTGTCTGGTCACTAGACTGGGTCCATGTGTGGGACCCAGTCACTAGACTACCCTGGACCATGCCTAACAGGGTCTGGAACCAAGCCCTAGAGCTGTTTCAGGTTCTATAACCCGGATTGAGTTCTGCAGACCTGGCTCTGGACACAAGGATCGGCTTGTCTCCTGCCAGGTCCCTGGGTCGGCTGGGCTGGTCCCTGACCATGGCTGGAGGGGCTGGAGCTGAATAGAAGACCCATTCAGGGTCTCCTGAGGTGCAGACATGAGTGCCTCCCACCTGCAGACCATTCTTTCAAAATAAGTTTTGAAATTTCCTTTCTAAATCTTAAAAAAGAAAGTACCAGAAATTCTTTAATACCAAAGAATAAGAATTGGGGTTATTTTATTTAGATTGCCTCTGAAAAGAAGTTGTTGAATTTAATATCAACTTACAAACTTGGGGCTATAACCAAGTGGAAGAACTAGATTAGAGTCTCTAGGGCAGAAATAGTCATTCTGGAAACTGTCAAAAAGCTGTTTTTTAGTATACCACCTTTTTGTGTTAATTTTATTTTATTATGTAGTACTAGTGGTTATACCCAGTTTATAACTTCTGCTCAATCTAATTATTCCTTCAATATCATTTGGAATTGATTATTCATGAATATTAATTTCTTGTTAAGAACTTTTAAGGAAAATATTTAATAATGACAGTACCCCTATGCCCCCCCCCAACACATACTCAGATCACTGTATATTATTTAAACTCTGTTTATATTGCTTTAATACCATGCAAATATGCAAATAATTTTCTTTCTTTAGGCTTCTTTACTGTTGAAATTACATTCATAGCCAGAAGCCAAAGACTGTTGCTGCCAAAGGCTGTCACTTTTTACACAAAGGGTATTTTTTTTAATTTGATTAGTTTGAAAATGAAATACAGTTACTGCTTTTCATTTCTTCCACAGTAGGAAGATAGCCATAGCAAGGTGAATGTGTAAGTTTTTAAATGGTCTGGCATAATATTCCAGAATCTTGGGGAAAAAAAAACCAACTTTTTTTTCTCATACACACATTTCATATGATGCTGATGGCGGTGCTTCAGGACAAGGGTGCTGCTACCAAAACTGCATAATCATTTAATTTCCACCTTAAGGAGGGAACTATTACATGTGAAGTGGTAGTTAGAATGATATCTGATAAAATGCGCTATGAATACCTACCTGCACAAGCATAGGAATTGCTTCTTATCAAAACTGCAAATTCTTGGACCGCATTCCAAACTTACAGAATCAGAAACCCTGGGGTGTAGATTTGTTGTTTGTTTGTTTGTTTGTTTGTTTGTTTTCTTCTTTTTTTGAGAGAGAGAGAGCTGGCAGGAGCAGGGGAGGGGCAGAGAGAGCAGGAAAGAGAGAATCCTGACAGCACAGAGCCCAATGAGGAGAGAGAGAGAGGGGCTCAAACTCACAAACTGTGAGATCATGACCTGAGCTGAAATGAAGAGTCTGACGCTTAACCAGTGAAGCCACCCAGGCACCCCAGTAGATTTGTCCTTTGAGTGATTCTGCTGCAGGCTCAAGTTTGAAAACCACTGGTCTAGAAGATGCAATCATTTGCCAAAGGAAGGAAGGGAGACTTGTTTGGAAGCGTCATCTGGAAGGAGCTGGGCAAGTGCCAGACAAAGTGGAATCAAGCCCAGAGGTGATGCAAAGGGTACAGATCCTGACAGTATGATCCGTGGCTGAAGCCAAGGCTAGATCCCACTAGCCCTTGGCTTAAACTGTAAAGCTTCCCAAATCATTGGAAGGGGTGGGAACTGCTGTGCAGATGATAAAGAACATTTGAGATTTGTTTCTGATGAAACTATATTCATAAACTTGGCCATGTACATCGAGACAATTGACAAGTACTAAAATTACTCAAAAGGTTTGCTTTAATTTAGGCAATCTTAGGCATTTACAATAAATTGAGCAAAGTACCTGTCTTAGGTAAAATATGATCTCTGAGTGTGCAGCTAAGGGACTCCTGTCAGGGGCTATATAATCCTGAAAGAGTCTCTGAAATCGGTCACATAATTTAGGAATATTTTATAGGCTTATCATGTCACATTGACATAATGAGAGCAAATCCAAAGTGGCTACAGCATAAATGCATATATATTGAAAACTCTGCACACCTATGCAAAATATGATAAAATTACCAGCTTCTTATAATTGTGAGGGATTATTACAGTTTAAAATTATAGAAGTACCATGTGAATTAAAATAAAATGCCATATAGCAGATTTTTTTCAAGTTATGAGTCTGTTTCCCTTTACTAGCATTAAATAAATTTTATAGTTCAAGTTGAAAGATATTTTAGAGTTAAGTTGGTTTCTAACATATGAACCTTTACTCATATCAGACACGGATGAGCGCTATTAAAATTATTCTAAAAAAATTGTCATTAGGTGAAGAAGTTATAAATGGATACAGAAAGAATGGTGTCAGTCTGAGTGAAGCTTGATTCTAAGCCATTTTTCAGTATTTTCTAGGTAGGTCCCATGTTTATATAGCTAAATAGCTAGGAAATTATAAATAATCAGCTTAAATGGCAATGCCATTAAGATAGTTACATATTCAATATTCCTTTTCGAACTTAAGGCGTTTTTTCATGATTAATGAAAACACCAACTTCCTCAGTCTCATGCTTCTTGAGGGCATAATCCCATATGTCCGCTTTTACCTCGGATCTGAGACCCTGCCTGATATAAGGATTTGTGTCTAGGTGTCCCTTCGAATATATCTCTGGTTTCTGTGCCTACCATACACTATTGGGAACTGGGGTTATTTTGCCATAATATAAATAACGTTACACTTTGTGTTGGATATTTTCCACTGCACCTCAGTTAATTATCTACCTTCTCCATCATCTGTGCCCCAGGAAGCTGACCAGTATAAAAGTCATCACCCCTAATGTCTTTCCTCCAGCTTTGTTTGCATTCAGCCAGTAGGAAGGCATGAACAGGAAAGCAAAATGTATAAGGAGGGTAAAGTCCAAGAATTTATTCCATCTGCTCCCTCCCTTCTAGGTTAAGTCCAGTTGGTTTCATCTACCAAAACCCAGAGTTGTTGGCTGGCCTTATCCTGAAGTTTCCTTACAGTCTCTAGGTACCATTAATTGTTGTCTCTCCTTCCCTCTCATTTCCCTTAACCTTGTTAAACTCACATCCATTACCCATTTCAGTGAGTCATCTCTTTTCCTTTAGAGACCTTGACTGATGCATTTTGACAGACATCTGTTGGGCACATAACAGCAAAAGATACAATGCAGTACCAAAGCACAAATTTTTTGTTTTTGCCATTTACCTGATTTTCAGAAAACCAGAGGTGTTTGTCTCACAGTGACACAGGGTCTATTTCTAGTCTTTGCAAAGCAAAATGAATACCAGAGTAGAAGTATTAAAGCACTCCTTTACAAAAATGAACTACTGGGACCTCATGAAGATAAAAAGCTTCTGCACAGCAAAGGAAACAACCAACAAAACTAAAAGGCAACCAGCGGAATGGGAAAAGATATTTGCAAATGGCATATCGGACAAAGGGCTAGTATCCAAAGTCTATAAAGAGCTCACCAAACTCCACACCCAAAAAACAAATAATCCAGTGAAGAAATGGGCAGAAAACATGAATAGACACTTCTCTAAAGAAGACATCCAGATGGCCAACAGGCACATGAAAAGATGCTCAACGTCGCTCCTCATCAGGGAAATACAAATCAAAACCACACTCAGATATCACCTCATGCCAGTCAGAGTGGCCAAAATGAACAAGTCAGGGGACTATAGATGCTGGAGAGGATGTGGAGAAACGGGAACCCTCTTGCACTGTTGGTGGGAATGCAAATTGGTGCAGCCACTCTGGAAAACAGTGTGGAGATTCCTCAAAAAATTAAAAATAGACCTACCCTATGAGCCAGCAGTAGCACTGCTAGGAATTTACCCAAGGGATACAGGAGAACTGATGCATAGAGGCACTTGTACCCCAAAGTTTATAGCAGCACTCTCAACAATAGTCAAATTATGGAAAGAGTCTAAATGTCTATCAACTGATGAATGGATAAAGAAATTGTGATTTATATACACAATGGAATACTATGTGGCAATGAGAAAGAATGAAATATGGCCCTTTGTAGCAACGTGGATGGAACTGGAGAGTGTGATGCTAAGTGAAATAACCCATACAGAGAAAGACAGATACCATATGTTTTCACTCTTATGTGGATCCTGAGAAACTTAACAGAAACCCATGGGGGAGGGGAAGGAAAAAAAATGAGGTTAGAGTGGGAGAAAGCCAAAGCATAAGAGACTCTTAAAAACTGAGAACAAACTGAGGGTTGATGGGGGATGGGAGGGAGGGGTGGGTGGGTGATGGGTATTGAGGAGGGCACCTTTTGGGATGAGCACTGGGTGTTGTATGGAAACCAATTTGACAATACATTTCAAAAAAAAATAATAAAAATAAAGCATTCCTTTAAAGTATTCAATAGAGAAAGAAATCGATGCAAGCCAGAATGCCTTATGTCTATAGAACACTTCATAGCTTATTAAGTGCTGTCACAAATATCATGTCACCACCTTAAAAAAAAAATAAAGTCTGAGAAATGATGATAAAAGAAAGAGAAAATTTGACTTCATAACTTTGCAGCTTGGGTACAATGTTTTATATCTTTAGAGAACATCTTGTTCTATATCTATGTATGTAGCCATTTCCATGTATATAAAGCTCATGCATATGTAAATCTCCTCAGTAGACATTCAGTAAATGATGGCTCCCTTCTCTAATTCCAAATGCAATATCTAATTTTGCTATAGTGTTGAATGGTATCTAAATAATTGCCTGGATTTTAAAATTTCAAACAAATGTTCTATGCTGGGAGAGCTTGCAATGCAGTTGGGAGGTAAGTAATACACTATTATTTTTCCATTTGTTATTTAAAGCATCACCTCAAAACTTTGTGGCTTAAAAAATAATAACAATTTATAATCTGCGAGTCAGGAGTTTGGAAGTGGCTTAGCTGGATAGTTATGGCTCAGACCCCTCCTGGTTGTTCCTTATCTAAACTATGGCTAGAAAACCCAGTTCTCAGGTGGTTCACTCACAGAGCTGGCAAGCTGATCCTAATAAATTGGTTTCTATACATGTGAGCCTCTCCATAGGTTGCTTGAGTATCTTTATGACATGTCTCCTGAGTAAGTGATTCAAGAGAGCAAGCTTGGAGTTGCAATACCTTTTATGACCTAGTCACAAAATATCACTTCTGTCATACAGACCAGCTCTGATTTGATATGGAAGTTGAACACATAAGACTATAGATATTGGGAGTTATCTTGGATACTTGTCACCACATATATCTAGAAAATAAAACAGTAAGTAATGTGACTAGTTAACCAAATGGGGGTTATTGTGACACAGTGCTACAGAAGAGTCAAAAGAGGGAAGATCAATATGGTTTTGAATTGTAGAGCAGGTCCAAAGGATAAAGTGCCACAGATTTGGAATGGCAAGATTTGTAAATGTGGAGAGAGAAGGAAACATAAACACGAGCTTTACTGGACAATGTAACAAACCAAGGATAACTGAGTATAATATGCCTGAGTATTCCTAAAGATGAATGGTGGGAAATTAGAGCAAAAATAGGGGCAAAATTAGGAACTGGGATTTCATCATTGCAGGCAATAGAAAAGCATGTAACTGACATAATGAAATTAACACTATAAAATTAAGCTGGCAGTAAAAAATGTATTAGAGTGAGGAAGCCATTGGAATTATTTACATTTGAAGGTATAAAAACCTAAAGTAAGTTATGCTGGCAGTTGGAAGTGACGGAGAGAAAGCTTTGGGTGTCAGGGACATTTTAGAAGGATGGACAAAGATTAGTGTTGATGCTTGAGGAGAACCAATGTTGAACCTATGTCTTCAAACTTGAATAATAGAGAGAATGAGGGTGCTAATGGTGAGAACCAGAGAAGCTAGTTTTGGGGGGCTTGGATCTATACTTAGAATGGGTCTGAGATGGGACACAAAGCAAATTAAAAAGGATATGTTACAACTGTGTTTCCATTTGCAGCAACTGCTATCATCTGTGACTCTCTCCAGCCACACTCCTAACTTTTTAGAAAGGAGTCAGTCCACAAAAAATAATTCTTGTTGTTAATAGCATATTTCACACAGCTGCTGACATTGACCAGTTCTCTCTAATAATCTCACAATTTAAACTCAATAGTCAGATAAAATGGTAGGCTAGCAAACAAGGGGAAGAAATGCGGAATTTGTAAACTATTTTATGGACTACTGAGGTCATGATAACTGTTTACATTTCCTCTGTGAAAACACGTGCTATAAACTCATCATACTAGTAATCACCAATTCTGAAACTGATGCCAAAAGGGCTACTGTAACTTGACCAGTGTATAAATGAGTATGAAAGATCCTTGCTCTTTCTATGATGACAATATACATTTCTTAATAAGTTCAATTTTGAATTGATGTACAAAAAGCACAAACATAACAAGTTTTCCTTGGAACTGCTCCTGCTATAATGACTTGGTTGATTTAAAGATAAAAACAATCATTATCAAAACATATTTACTAAATATCGGCTTATACAAGGAGCTGAGTCATAAATACTCGAAACAGTTCAAATACCACTTGCAGGCAAAATATGATCAATTTTATAATAGTGGTACAGGTAGTCAGTGTGGTAGAGATCATAAAAGGAAGCCAATTCACTTTGGAAGGGGAAAGAGATGGGATGTGAGAGTGTTCAAGACACATTAGAGCATATAACACTGCAAATGCCAGGCATTTTAAAACATTTCAAAATGAAAATTTCAGTCATAAACAATGGTATAATGAAATCCCCTGTACTGTCACCCAGCTACAAAAATCATGGACCTACAATGCCAAGCATTTTATATGTTACTTTATATTAACTCAAAGAGGGTACGAACTTTGCTCAAGAATATACAATTCGTAGATAGTTAAGCTGGGGGTTGAATTCATGTCTGTAGGACTTAAACATCCTGGCCTGGCCTGAGACAGTAGAGGTAGAACAAGGAAAGGATACAACCTCCAAAAACACCTTCACGGATATAGTGTTGGTCTAATAAAAAAATTTATCCTCACCTTGGCAATGCTGGCATACATATATTACTTAGATTATACATAGAACAAACATAATTTTGAATTAGTACATAGTTGCAAAACAAAGTACACATACTACACACACTTTCCTGACAGGTATCCTTAATAGATAGATACGAAATGTCCTAGGCATCTTACAAAAGCTTGTTGAATCAAATGCAAGTATATCAATGAGGAAAAGAAGAAAAGAGTGGCCAAGTAGAATATGTGGCATGTCAGTTCTGTAGATTAAAACTCAATTAATTGCTTCCTTTTACTGAATCCCAATAACACTTAGCATTGTTTTTGAACTCTATTTGACTTTGAGCCCTTAATTACATCATAACCTTCTAAAGTATAGGGTATCATGGTCTGATTTCTATTGTGCCTCTCTCCTGGAGTCCAGAACTGTGCTCAAGACATAATGAAAACTCACAATATATTTGCCGAGGACTCCAACAAGTTGATTGAGGTTTCGATTCTTGTTCATTCTCATCCACTCCATTGCCTATGTCAGTAGGGAGAAGCGTATAACTGCTGTCAGAATTGTCATGTTAAATAAATGAGCATCCTGTTGTACTTGTCATAGTTATAGGATGCAGGGAAATGTGTTTTCACAATAGGCCCTGAGATTTCCTTGTGACTGTTGCTAAGGCAACAGAAGGAAGGCAAGGCATCTGGGGTCCTCCGCCACCTGGCTCCCCTCGGGTGGATTTTTGAGTCCTGCTTTCACTCCACCAGTTGCTTCCCCCTTAGCAGACAGATAGGATTCTACAGTAATTCAAATATGCTGACAAATGCCAGGGTTTGCTTTTTACATCTTCTCATTTTTCCATTTTACTAAAGTTGGTGAAATCAACAGTGACTAAGAAGGAGGAATCACATAAGAACATCATCAGGGATGAACAATTCTCATTTTGAAGATCACTACACTGGAGGCGTTCAATGCAATGATGCTGTTGAAAACAGAATGTCTGGAGAGACAGACCTTGGGAGTCAAGGAGAAAATCTTGTGAAGACATAGCTGCCTGGCTGTATCTCAGAGGATGATTCCCAGCCGAGAGCAAAGTGCAAGGCAAAGTATTTTCAAAAGCATTCATGGGGACCATTAAAGGCTTATGACAACTTCATATAATGAGAACTTAAATTTTAGCTATGGAGTTTGAAATTACCGCCATTCTCTATACAGTTAAATCCAACACTTGAAGGAAGGCAGGAACAAAGTCTTAGGAATTGTACTGATAGCAACTTAATAGTAAATAAATCAAAGAGGCCTCAAAGACATGGGGTCCAACATCTGCCCCATGCTAGAATCATCTCTTCAGTATCTCCATCTCCACAGTATTAGCCCCTCTAAGCACTCTGTGATCCTGCAACCATTCTAGAAATATGTTCTTGACATGATGCTAAGGAGCTCCTCATGAAAAGATGTGGTACACACACACACACACACACACACAATGATATTATTTAGTCATGAGGAAGGACAATATCCTGACATGTGACAACACAGATGGACCTTGAGCACATTATACTGAGATAAGTCAGACATAAAAAGACAAGTACTGTGTGATATCAATCACTTACATGTAGAATCTAAAAAAGTCAAACTTGTAAAAAGAGAATAAAAATAGTGTTTATCAAGGTATGGGGCAGAGAGGGAGAAGATTGATGATGTTTAAGGAAATAAAGTAGTAAATAAGCCACAGAGATCTAATGTGCAGTATAATGAATATAGGCAACAATATTGAACTATAATCATCAAACTTGCTAAAGGACTAAAATATAAATATCCCATCCACTAAAAAGAAAGGATAATTATGTAACATGATAGAGGTGTTGAAATTTGCTACAGTGACAATCAAACTACAATATATAAATGTGTCAAATTAACACATTGTACACCTTAAATTTATATGTTATATGCCAAATATATTCCATTTTTAAAAATGGCCTTCCTCATATGAAACAAAATGTTTGCCCCTGTAACTTCTATCTGTTGACCATAGTTACAAGACCTTGGGGCCTATTTTCAGATGAAAAACTTCTCACTACTGGACTGACCCACTTATTTTCTTCTCTTGGGTCTATACTGGGAAAAGCATGGGGGTGATGGGTTGTTTAGGCAGCCCTCTATTTCCCTTCCTTGTTGTCCCCTCCTTCCCCACCCTTCTCTGGGTAGCCTTTCCCTTCTCCCTAGAAGTGGATTGAGAAGGAGGGAGGACTATAAAAGCAGGAATGGTTTGCTTGATGGGTATTGTCATAATATGGCACTGGTGCTGTCTGGGTCCTAAGTCCCATCAGCCCTCCAGCTGAGTCTCTTGGGTCAAAATAACTCCAGGCCAACTCCCTCCACTGTTCAGCTCTGCTGTCCTGAGCAGCCAGCCAGCCAGCCACCATCTTGCCTTTTGCCTTTCAATATGTAGGACTGGTACCAGTCTCTAGACCTCACAAACCATGGTAAGAATGGTGTGGCAAGGATGTCAGCACTCAATCTGCTGCTTCTGAAGAAACTTCTCCAAAACCAGTCTGGCCGCTTTGTAATGTCAACCTCCCAAATGTCCCTAGATATTTTTTTCCTTGCCTTTCCCCCCACCCCTGTATAGTTCCTGCATAGAGGACCAACCATCATACACTCTGAAATACTAAAGGGATACTTGGCACCTCTGTTTTTCCCTCCTCCTACAGACTTTGACGACAACTGAAGCAGAGGAAGTCCTGCTTCGACATCCTTATACACGAATACCACCCTTCACTCTCCTGCTCTTCTCTATACTTTGCTCTGCAAGTTCAATTTGGATGTCAAGTTCCTCTGGACAACACTTTCCTCCCAACCCCTAGTCCATCCCATAATTGCTCCTTGTTGGATCTCCCACCTTTGCAAACACCCTGCCATTGTTCTCAGCCTGTTCTTTTTTCTTTAGTGCCTCATTTTAGAAAGTTCTACGGTGGCTTCCTACATTTCTTCACAATTACTTTTTAAACCATTTTCGAAGTCCTCATTTCATTCATCTTTTCCCCCTGTGTCCTAGTTTGTCTTCTGTTTCCTATTCCCTCGGCCCACCCACTCCACTTAGGCTCTCTCCTTTGTCAAAACTGGGACATGCTCTAACTACATTGTCACTTTAGCCATAATCACGTGCTCACTCAATCAAATACCTGCAGAGTATTTAGCAATTTTCCAGGCATGCAAGATCAGAGAAATTTAAGGTCTGCCTTCAAGGAGTTTCTTTTTTATTGGTCAGGACAGAACACATCAAAAGAAATAAAGAATATTCACCGTGTTAAAATATGTCATCTCACAATGTACAGGCTTTCACTTAGACCCTAGAGTTGGCTTCTGTAAAGCTTAAAGAAATTCAGAAAACTCTCCTGATCTGTGAGGTCTTCCCACATTGTTCACAGAAGGACTGCTTGCTTCAGGGTACAGTTTTGTTTATTTATTTTGAGAGAGAGAGAGAAACCACATGTACGTGAGCAGAGGAGGGGTAGAGAGAAAGAGAATCCCAATGCAGGGCTCAATCCCACGAACTGTGAGAGCGTGACCTGAGCCAAGACCAAGAGTCAGATGCTTAGCCGACTGAGCCATCCAGAACCCCCTCACTCTGACAATTTTTGACATATCAGGTCCTGCCTAACATGCACCTGCCTTAGCCTTTCGCCATGAATCCTCCCTAAACTTGTACATGAGATACATTTTCAATTTAGATTTTGCACACAGTAGTTAAATCATTTTTACTTCCAGTTCTATCTCTGCCTGATATTTAGCATCTAAATTGTTGGGTAAAGAATCAGATTCCTATCATTTCTTTTCATTCTTTTCCAGCATACAGACTTATTAGGTATTCAGGGCTTTGTGATGATGATTATGATGTTAATGACAATAACGACACCTCCCATTTGTGTGGCACTTCACAAAATAGTCGTGTGCATTATCTTATTTGATTCTAAAAATGCACCCATGATGATTATGACTGTTCTGTTTATGGCTGAACCTCTCAGGGCCCATAATCACTGCCTTCTCCCACATGTTCTGTTCTCCATAGAAAGCTACATCCGCTTAGTTCCGCTGCTCAGGTAAATCTCCAGGTGATGCTTCTCTGACCCTAACTGTAAAGCTGTTGATTTCATTTCATTCTTGCTCTCCACCTTCTCCCTCAGACTTGACCGGGTCCTTCAGTTCTCAGGCCTGCCTTCCTCCAGAACATAGACTTTGGTTCCACTTTGCTCTGTGTCCTGTAGGCAAGTGCCATCACTATCCACTTCCAGCCGTAGATCTTAAAATCCTACTCTCCACCCTGGAGGGTGGCCATCAGTATAACTGCCAACAAAAGGAGTAATCTCAGACCTCCCGCTTAGAGACCTGAGTTACTGTTTTCTTCCCACATGGAAACATGATCCTAGGACACAATACCCTCAGTGAAGTCCATCATTCTGAAGGTCTGTAGTTGATGCCGTTTTTAATGGAGACTTGATGTGAGCACAAAATTAAGGCAATTTTCCAACATTTGTGATAATATTCAAGTGTGACTATCAGGACTTTGCTAGACGATGCCCAATCCTCTAACTTGGAGTTGCCTCGCTGCTTTTTCTCTTGAAAACTTGACCACTACTATGCAGCTTTTGTTTTAGAAAGGATTACAAAAACAGCTCTGATTTTCATGAATTCCTTCTATTACCCAGAAGTAGAACATATTGAGCAATAAGAGTGCCAATGACTTGCAGGAATTAAAAGCCCAGCAGATAAATACAGGGATGGCAGAGAGCCCGAAAGATGAGGATAATGTTGGGAGATCACAGACAGCTGAGTGTTGCCGTTACAGGAAGAGTTTGCACACGGCCTGTCTTTAGCTTAGACAAGGGTGTTTCTATTTTAGAGTAAGTTGTTGCATGTTTCCTGAGGGAAAACTGTTTTGAATGCTTTTACTTACAAGTTAGAGCATTACAGGATGTGCTTTTATTCTCGTTATTAAAATATAGGTGATTTGCTACAAAATAGGCACACCAATAACGGTATGAAGGTGACTTATGTTTAGGAGTTCTAGGAAGTATAAATTGATTTCTTCACTTTTTTTAAATTGTCACTCTATTCCCAGATATTGGAGAAGGTAATCAAGATGTCATGACCACCAGTTGACTTACGAGCTGGCTCCGGGCAATTGGAGGCTGCTCACCCCCTCCCCTGTCCTTGGAATGTACGCTCTGTCCTCTGTCCCCACAGCAGGAGCTGTCCAAGGACACAAACTTGAGAGTAAGGTGTTGTTAAGACCATCTGGACTGTGTATGTGACTGGACCCAGTTAAGGCCTCTTTATAAACTTTTAAGATCCTGGTCGAGGAGTGTGAAGATCTACTCATCCTGGGGGTGCCAAAGACAAGCCTCATAAGAAAGTTCCCTTGCTTATTAAGCCTGTCACCTACCAACTTGGAGTGGACTGCTTTTTTCTTAGGTCTCTCTCTGCCATCTTTGCACATGGGCTAGTTTCAGACGATACCCAAGAAGCTCCTGAGGCTACAAACTAACAATTGGTGAGTCAGCCAGGATACCAAAGAAATGGGCCTTGGGAAAGAAGCATCTGTCAAGGAAATCCTGAATTGACCATTGACTTTTATGGGGAAAAGAGTGGTCCATATGTTGGCTGCTTGTGGAGCACTGCAGGAGTATGGGGATGGCTTGAAAACACCAGCCTACCCAAAGCGCTTTTTTGAGGAACTGTGTAGAGCACACTGTTGTGGATGAGGGAAATGCATGGTTGCCGAGTGGCCTGGCTTCTAGGTGAGCAGTTCCACTGGACACTGCTGTCCAACCGGAGGCTAATGCTTGAGTCAGCAAGTTGGCGAAAGAGCTGAGGTTAGAGAAAGATGTGTGGGTGTCCAGTATTCTGCTGGCTTCAGGCCGGCAGACAAGATGGGAGAGCAGGAGAATCCATTGGAGACCTTCACGTACTGTTCTGCAAAGCTGCGGATTAAGTTCCAAGTGCTTGTGACTAAGCCTGATTGGGTTACTAAAAGGTGGAATCTCCGGGAAAGTGAGGAGAGTGAAGAGGAGGATGTGGTGATTGACAGTGAAGCAGATGAAATGCCCCATGTCATCTGACACTTCCATGCAAAAGAAAGCAAAAGCATAGCAACAGCTGTATGGTAGCTCCAGATTCAGGGGACGCTCAGCTTATCGACATGGCTGCCAAATTCCCAAAAGGCCAGAGAAAATACCAAGGAATGGTTACTGAGTCTATGGGGGAGGACGGTGGCATTTTTCTAGTCAGGCAGAAGGCAGGGAAAATGAGCAACATCACCACATACACTACCCTCTGACAGTGCCTGAATGGTGCTCAGGTGGTTTAAGGTTCTCATCCCCTTATAGATTGGATTATTCTAGCCCATAAGGAGGTTAGGCACAATGAGGGGGACCACCTTGGAACATGCAGGTCCCTGGAAATCTACCGAGGAGTAACAACAAATTTTCAGAGACTTGGGAATGAGACAGGCAATCTATACCCTTGACTTTGAAGGCCCTGATCTGACCACATATACTGCAGGAATGAAAGCCAAGTTTCTTCATTCTACCCCAGCCAGCACCTGGTATGAGATGCTGATATCCATGCTGAGCCCAGCCATGGGGCAAGGTATTTCTTTTTTATTCTTATTTTTGAGACAGAGAAAGAAAGAGAGAGAGAGAGAGGGAGAGAACGTACAAGCAGGGGAGGGGCAGAAGGAGAGATAAAGAGAATATTAAGCAGGCTCTACACCCAGCACAGAGCATGATGCAGGGCTTGATCTCAGAACTGTGAGATCATGATCTGAGCTGAAATCAAGTGTCAGATGCTTGACTGACTGAGCCACCCAGGTTCCCCTGGGACAAGCTATTTATGATGTTGGGCAATCCATTGCTGATCTAGAGGAAACTGATAAATCCCAAAAACAGGTATGGGCAATGGGAAAGACCCAAAACAAATAGAGAACTCAAAAAGCCAAAATTACTATCCCAAGGCTGTAAAGTAAGCCAGTAAAGATAACCTGGAAACAAATGTGGTTTGACCTCATTGCTGTGAGGACCCCCACTTGAACAGACAGATCAACAACCCAACACTGTGTTGGTTGGTCCATGGAAAGCCTTAAAAATCTGAACAACAGCTCAGACCTGCCCATCTGCTCCTACCATCCCTGATGCCCTGCTTGCTCCAGCAGAAACTTCAGTGATACAGTACTATTAAGAGTGGATGCTTCCCTTACCCTTGTCCATTGTCCTTCACCTGGAAACAATCAGAGGTCTCATGTTGATCTCACTATTCACTGGCCCTCCAGATGAAGAAAACGTGACTGCTCTGGTAGATGCTCAAGCCAAATGTACTCTAATACATGGCAACCCTCAAAAGTTTCCTGGCGCCCTCAGCACCATCAATGGTTATGTAGGAAAAACAGTTATAGTCCCAGAGGGTCCTTTTGACACTGTAAATTGGGTGTTTTTCCCACCACTCCCAATAACATGAGGATTTTATCTCTCCAATACCAGAGAATATATTGGGCATTGATAGCCAACAAGGTCAAACTCTGCAGACCTCTGTTGGTGAATTCCATCTCCAGATTAGAAAAATCAAACTTGTGCTGAGGGGAAATGCCAGCTGTGAACCAATAAGCATATCACCCCTGCAAAGAACTGTCAAACAATAAAAATTGTCTGAGGGTGTTTAAAGGGGGTAGGAGAAACTAACCAAGAACTACATCCAGTGGATATTGTATGCTTTGCCCATAGTGTCTTCAATAAGCCATTATGGTCAGTAAAAAGCCAGATGGAAGATGAAGTGAACTACCAAGAATTAAACAAGGTAATGCACTATCCATAGGGCTGTGCCCAACACTGCCACCATCTTAGATACCTTGGCCATGGTCCTAAGAGTGCACCATGCTGTGCTGTACTTAGCAAATTCCTTTTTCAATATACTTCTGGCCACTAAGGCATAAGATCAGTTTGCCTTCATGTGGGAGAGGCAACAATGGACCTTTCAACAGGTCCCCAAGGTTATCGACACAGCCCCACCATTATGTCACAAGAAAGCAGCCGGAGACCTGTCCTGTATTCCCCATGTCAGTAAAATGGGCCCATTACATGAATTTTAAAAATGTTAACACTTACCTCTGCTATAAGACACTGCAGACTTTGCTGGAACATCTGTGAGAGAATGAGACTGGACAGTGAACCCACAGAACATTCAAGGGCCAGGCCTTGGGAGTTTTGAGAAGTTGTTTGGTGAGGCAAGATGTGCACTGTCCCAGAAGCTGTAATTGATAAGGTGTAAGCCTACCTGACCCCTAAAAACATGAAAGACGTGAAAGCCTTTATATGGATTTGGGCGTTTGGAAGGCTTTTATTCCCTACCTGGCACAGTGCCTCCATATCTTATACTGTCTGGTAAAGAAAGGGCATGTGTGGGACTGTATATCACAGCAGCAAGCCACCTCTGCAAAGGCAAAAATACTAGTGAAACAGACTACAACTCTGGGCATGTCCCAAGCAGGGCTGCTGCGGGAGTTAGATGCATCTGTGTCTCTGAAAGGTATAGGTTGAGGACTATGACAGAGACAACTGAAGGAGAGAATACCCCGAGAATTTTGGTCTCAGTTCTAGAAGGAAACAGAAACTCAACATACCCCCATAGAGCAACAGCTTCTAACAATGTACACAGTACTTTTCCATGTATAGCCTCTTACAAAGGAAGAGCATATCATGGTAAGAACTTCCCTTTCTACCAAGGGGTGGATTGAAACTATGTTCTGCAGGGTGCCTGAGTGGCTCAGTTGGTTAAGCATCAGACTTTGGCTCAGGTCATGATCTCAGTGTTCACGGGTTCAAGCCCCACATCAGGTTTTGTGCTGACAGCTCAGAGTCTGGAGCCTGCTTCAGATTCTGTGTCTCCCTCTCTCTCTGCCCGTCCCCTGCTTGTGCTCTGTCTCTCTTTCTTTCCCAAAAAGTAAGTAAACATTTTTTAAAAATTAAAAACAACAACAACAACAACAAAAACCAAAAAACTACATTCCACAGATCAACCTCTGCCATGGCTCAAACCCCCACTCTAAGTGGCATGCTATTTTCAGCAGAGGAGCACCCTGTCCACCACCCCACTGTCTCTAAAACTGTGAGTACAGCTAATCCCTATAGAGTATGCAGATCTTCTAAATGCTCCTATTCTGTGGTGGCCCCTGTGGCCTATAGAGAGGGAACACAGGAAATTCCCACTGATGCCTGGTCTACAGATTGGTCTATTTGAGGCGATCTCTCCACATGAACTACAGTTGTTATTCGCCACCATCTGGATGGAAACAGGAAAAAACTCAAAGCAGCCAGTGGCCTGAACTCAGAGCAGTTAGGTTGGTGACATTCGTGAGCCCTGGCCATTAACCCTTTGCACTGACAGTTGAGTTGTTCTAAAGGCATTAACCCTATAGCTCAGACAACGGGAAGCCAAAAGATGGGTGGTCACATATAAGCCCTTGTCGGCTCAAAATATATAAAAAGGCATTTGGGTTCATGTATAAGAGCCTGAGGCAGTCTCATTGTTTCCCATGTCCCAGCTCATAAGGCACCACCACTCCCTGGAAATCAGAAATCTGATGCCCTAACTGGGGTATAAGCCCTAGCAACTGACGCTTCATCAGATATAGCAGATTGGGTTTATAGAAAGAGTGGCCACCACTCTTTCTGGATAAGACGGAATATTGTTAAAGGTGCCTGATTGCCCTCAAAATATAGTGACTTGGTTAAGGCAGTAATAGCATGCCCTTTGTGTTCCATACCATGCCCAAGGCAACAGCTGAAGGAGTCTGGAGCCATCCAGTGGAGTTGCCAACCAGAGTTACCAACTGGTAACTATATTGACCCCCTCTCTGCAAGAGAGGTTTCTAAATATGCCTTTACTTGTGTGGACTCTGCACCTGGCCTAACTCAAGCTTTCCCCTGTTGCTGTGCAAGTCAGGCTGCCACTATTAGGACATTAAAGAATCTGAGCACCAATAAACAGTGACGGGGTAACATTTCAAAGGTCAGGATGTACAAGACTGAACAAAAGAACATGATATTGAATGGAGGTTCCATCTCCTCTATAACCTGCAAGCAGCAGGTTAATGGAAAATAAGAAAGAATATTAAAGCAACATATTTTTTAAAATAAAGCAATATAGGGGTGCCTGGGCGGCTCAGTCCGTTAAGTGTCCAACTCTTGGTTTGGGCTCAGGTCACGATCTCACAGTTTTGTAAATTTGAGTCCCACATCAGGCTCTCCGCTGGCAGCACATTTCATGGTAAAAACCAAAATTGAAAGTAAAAATTAATACACAATAATAAAAAATAAAACCTCAGCATAACACAGTGGCAAATGTGCTTCTGAGGGTTTAAAAATCTGCAGCATCTTAAAAAAAATTTGCAGCATCTTGGGGCACCTGGGTAGCTCAGTTAAGCAGACAACTCGATTTCAGTTCAGGTCCTGATCTTACAGTTCTCAGGTTCAAGCCCTGTGTTGGGCTCTGAGCTGACAGCCCAGAGCCTGCTTGGGACACTCTCTCTCTCTCTCTCTCTCTCTCTCTCTCTCTCCCTTTCTCTGTCCCTCCCCCACTCATTCTGTCTATCAAAATAAATAAGTAAACTTAAAATAAATAAACAAACAAACAAACAAATAAATAAAGCAATATATTAAATTACTAACAGGTAAAACCGCCTTGGCAGATGGACCAAAGTCCTAGGCTTTAATACATTTACATGATCACCTAGTAGGGCCTATTGCCCCATATGCCAAACTGGAGACCCCTGCCAAGACACTCAGTGCTGGGAAGGCATGGAAGTCGTGGGAAATATCCATTGTCCCAACTCTCACAATGGATCAACGTGCTATGTTGTTGAGAGCACCAAACCCCATCATGCCTGGGAAAGGCACTGTCTCCTGGAATTTACAAGATGTCCCACTGGGATGGGTGAGTTACTTCGTTCCCCTGAGGGATGGGGAACTACTCGGTCTCCACTAGGATTCTGTTGTCTTGTTGCAGGCTGAACCTGTTGAAATGTATTATAGCTGAATACAACATGCACCATGGAAAGAGAGGAAAGGGTTGGGGTCCTGGTCTGGCATGTCCCACCCTGGCCCATCTCTTCATGCCTGACAGTGCTCCTTCCTCTGGTCAACATGCATGGTATACAGAACTAAGTCAAGTTCCTAAAGCTTCCAAGCACCCTTTCCACAAGGCCAGGTGGACATGTTCTGTTGTCCACTGGTACAATTATTCAGCTGCCATGTTTCTCATCCATTGGCCTGGGAAACATTATAATATATATAGAAGTCCTTACTAAATCCAGCCAACAACCTTAAGTGATAACTGGCAAAGCCTCTTCTTATTGAACATTGAAATATCTCTAATGAAAATTGCTATCCTTTAAAATAGGATGGCCTCAGATACTATTATTGTTTTGCAAGGAAGCATCTGTGCCATTACCCCCCCAAAATTATATGTTCATAAGTCTGCTAATATATCATATTTATTAAATCACATAAAAACATATTTATTAAATCACAAAAATGCCCTGAGTGATCCAACCCCAGCCTAGGGGACTTAGTAAATCAATGACTCTTGGTGGAAAAAATTGTTATTTTGGGAATCACTTTAATCTGCTTCTCTTACATGTGCCTATATTGTTGCTATGGTTTCTGCCTCCAATGTAGCCAGGTCGCCAGCAAAGAAGCCACCTCCATGCTAATAAACCCCTTGCTGACAGCTCAGGTCCCATTACAAAAGAGAGGGGCCGGTTATTGTAAGAGCTGGTCATTAAGAGGACATGTTTGCAAGTTGACCTGAGAACCAGATTCAGGCAATCAGAGGCTCCTCACTTCTGCCGCTGTCCTTGGAATGTACCCTCTGCCTATCACTCCCACAGTGAGAGCTGCCCGCAAGGATACAGCCTTGCAAGAAAAAGATGTTGCTGAGACCAACTATATATAAGGCCACTACACAAATTTTAAGTTTCTGGTGAAAAAGCGAGGAGATCTACTCATTTTGTTGCCACCCGAACAAGCCTTGTGTGTAAGTTCCCTTGCTTAAGGTTTAATAAAACCTGCCCCCGACAGATCTGGAGCGGTCCACTGCTCTCTTTGTATCGGATCCAGTTTTGGATTTCATCCAAGAAATTTCCCACGCTGTGAACCAACACCAGAGTTAAGTGCATTTTTTAAAAGAAAGGTGAAACAATAACATAAAAATATATGAGAAGAGTTCCTATAGGATGTTTAGAGGACAGAAAAATTCCCTCTGTTGAGGAATTGAGCCTCTTTCCCTAAAGGCTGACATCGCTCTCCTGGCTAAGCAGGCTGCATGTTGGCTGAGGCAACGTTAACACTGGGTTGGCATTTCCAACGAAGCCTAGGAAGCTTGTCTGAGGGGGTGCGCAGCCTGGAGTTTAGATAAGATTTCCCAGAGGTTTTAGTTGTTCTTCACTTATTTCAATTTGGCTTTCTCCTTAGCTGGCTCCTACTTAGCATTTCAAGCTTGTGTTACTATTCTGGTTTTCAATAGTATGAAACCCTCGAGTGGTCTATAAAACTGTATTGCTGTGCTTCACATAGGAAAACACACTTTTGCATCTCATGCCATGGAACATGACTCTAAAAATCGTCAGTCTCACGAATGCCTTGACCCTTCAGCATTCCAAGCCTTTGGTCTGTCACTTTTCTTCAATTTTAAAAAATGAGGTACTAAGTCAGTCAGGCTCGGGGGCTACATTCTGTTCGGTAGGTGGGTTTTTCATAGCATAGTGCATTCATATATGCAGGTGATAGAATAGCCCTCCCAGAGGAGAACTAGAAGGTGGATTTTCTAGCTGAGGCTCTGATATATTTTGACTCTAAGGGCAATCGCTTCTCGGCCTTTTGGCTAAGATCAAGTGACTCTAAGGGCAACTCAAGGCAATCACTTATCAATTCTCATCCCTCGGTTTTATGTTCATGTTTCTCTGATATTTCTTAAACCCAAGAGGGTGACTTTTTTCTGAGTTGAGACGTTGCCCCTGTCCTCACTTTGCACCCATTTCACCTCAGCCACGCTCATGAATCAGCTGCACCCAGACTCCACACCTGAATCCTGCACATTGAAAGTCCTCCCTGTGGTTACAACCCTACATCCCACACACCATGACGGTGGCCCTTCGACATGACAGCTTCCAGCCACTGAGCTGTTCCATGTTCCAGTCCCCTTCAGCGACTTCAGGCGCTGCCTTCCCCTGGGACCCCACAATCAAAATGTGAACTGCACTCACACCACAACCCTCGATAGTTCACTATTCCCACTTGGTGCCCTGCCGCACGGCCCCACTTTCTGTTCTGTGCACTTAGCCTCATGGGGAAAAGAGCAGCACTGGGAGACAATTGTTGGTCACCTGGCCTGGCCCTTGCACATTTCCAACTTCCATCTGGGTGTTACAGGCTATTCAGCAGCCTTGAAATCACCTCTAATCTGCTGCACACTGGCTCCAACCCTCCTTTCTCCTCAGTAAGTGCCCCACGTGAGAAAACAGAAAGGAGCTGGCATGGATTCCCACAAATTCTTTCCCTCCAATGCTGAATGTTTCTTGTTCAGCTTTGTTTCACTTTTATTTTATTCCTCTCCATAAAGCTTTCCAGGAATGCCTCCTCCACTTGAGTGCTTTGTCCCATCTGTTGAGTGGAGGCTCAAGGGAAGCAAGATTCAAATGGGAGAAGGGTACAAGCTCAGGAAGAGAATCTCTGCCTGTGACCACTGCACAGGCACCCAGGTGTGTGTGACTGTCACACACACAGGGTTTAAAGGCTCGGCCGGAATAAGACCTCTCCAAGAAGGAGCTGGAGTGGACAGCTGTTATTCTTACTGCCCACTACCAGTTCTTCCTTCCTTGGGTAATCACACCCTCATTTTTTCTGTAGGAAATCAACCCATCTAAAGATTTGGCAGGACTCCTGATCAAGATACACCACTCCACTCCTGCCAAAGAATGGGCAAATGACCCCAGGTTGGCTGACTCTGATTCATTAGTAGGATGACACATGAACTGTTGACTCAATTCATGCTGGCAGTAAAATAATGACCATTCTGGAGGTAAACGCCCAGACCTTCCCTGAATCCTTCTTGTTCCATTTTCCTTTCAATTCCATTGAGCTATCCTATGTACTTCAAAACATTTCTTTCTGAATTAAATAAATTATACCAAATCAGTTTGTTTCTTGCAAAGCAATCTCAATTTCATGGCACTTGAGTGAATGAGGGTAAGATGGTATTGAAGAAAAGGCATTGGATTAAGAGACAGAAAACTTTGGCTCTAATTCTAGTTCTGCTATAGACAGATGCAGTTTGTTTGTTCCCAACTTGCTTAACGCTCAGAATGAGATTCTCACCTGAGAGGGCATATCCAGATCTCTTGGGTGGGTTTTTAAAAACCATACACACTCATTGCCTGTGCAAATTCTGTCAAAAGTCTCTTCCTTTGCCTCACAGCTCGCTTGCATTGCCTTACCACTGGCAATTCCAGTCCAATGAGCCTCCATTACTAACAGGAGTGTGTTCTATCCCTCAGATGTGCTGGGTGGGAAATACTCCACTGGACTAGGATATTTCCAATGGGCCTTCTAGGTCTAATACCCTTTGAATTGATGAAATACTTTTCCAAAAATATAACTGTTTAGACAGGTTATGAAAGAAAATTTAAAGCCAAAACAGATGGAGTCCTAGGAATAGAAACAGGAATCAAACCTCAAAAATTGGAGGAATAGTTGTGAAAGATTTTGATGTGAGTGGCTTGAAGTACAATGATAAAACTTGTAGCAAATATATTTGTTAAGACTAGGGGTGCCTGGGTGGCGCAGTCAGTTAAGCGTCCGACTTCAGCCAGGTCATGATCTCGCGGTCCATGAGTTCGAGCCCCGTGTCAGGCTCTGGGCTGATGGCTCAGAGCCTGGAGCCTGTTTCCGATTCTGTGTCTCCCTCTCTCTCTGCCCCTCCCCCATTCATGCTCTGTCTCTCTCTGTCCCAAAAAATAAATAAACGTTGAAAAAAAAAATTTTTTTAAATAAAAAAAATAAAAAAAGACTCAGTGAGACGCCTCATATTTTAATTCCCCAGCACAGAGGGCTTCAATTTTTTGAAAAAACTGCTTATCTTGAAAAAATTCCTTGAGGTTTCTTTCTTTTTCTTAGAAAGAGAGAGAAAGAGTGCACATGCACATGCACGAGCAGGCGAAGGGCAGAGGAAGAGAAAGAATCTTAAGCAGGCTCCACATTCAGCAAGGAGCCCAACACGGGGCTTGAGCCTACAACCCTAAGATCATGACTTGAGCTGAAATCAAAAGTCAGACACTCAACCAACCCAGCCATCCAGGCACCCCGTTTGGTGTTTCTTTAACACACTCTGTTTAGAAAATTTCCACTGCATTAAATATTAAGACCATCAATGTGCTCATACAATAACTAACATTCAGTGTCAAAGAGAAAACATTTTTGAGAAGCTTAACTGAATGCTACTAATATAAAAGAACATGGTAACAAAACTTTCTGAATAATATGCTATTCATTAATGAAATGTGTAACAAATGTGAATGATACAAAAAGAAAAAAAATAGTTCAAATAAATCAAACATACACTAATGAGCTGAAATGAAACATGAATTAAACAGTGAATAGTTAAGATGCTGAAGAAATATGTAAATAAAAATTTTAAATATATTTTAATAAGAGTTATCATGTCCGTTCTGCATTGTTGGCTTCTTTCAATGGAGAAATGTTAAGGACACTGAAATCAAAACCATAGTCGCTGCTAGTCAGTTTTGACACAATCAATTCCTAAGAGTCCAATTAAGTATTTATAATGAGTATACTTTATTTTAATTAAGTCATCAGTCATTTTTGTATTCTCTTTCTCTTCTACACATTCACACATATATACACCACCCCCATAGTATTCAGGCCAACAGTGTTTAATATTGCTCTATTTTGACACTTAAAAGAGCATACTCTTTGATATGATATTCTCTGCCCCTAAAATTGCTTAAGATCATATGGAATAGACCCATATGCTTATGATGTTCTGCAATTTCTGCAAACTGTTCACCATATGTTCCTACTGGAACGTTTAAAATTATGTTTTATCCTTGCTGCATCGATAATTTAGAGGCTGGTGCACGCATGCATATAATTATAACTTCATCCTCTTCATTGCTTTTTGTATACCTTTTATAAGTTCTTTTTATATAACAGGTAAGAAACATTCGTTCAAAGAAATGAGGTAATTAAAATTTAAGAGCTAATCATGAATCTAACTAGTTCCTTACCTTGGCAGTGAACATCCACTTAGGAAACTTCTAATTATTTCAACAATAATTACATTGGCAGGAGGACAATGGAGTATGTAATTTATGATAATAATTATACCATTTAACTGTATCTTACCTAAGCAAATCTTTGTGAGACATGATGCTTGGTAACACTCTGGCTTACTTCAGGGTTATAACAGTCTGTTTTGCAAGTTTCATTCACTATTTCATCAATGGGGGATAAAATACAGAATATATTTTTTTCTTTTTTTTTAAAGTGACTCTACCCCCAACATGGGGCTCAAACTCATGACCTCAAGATCAAGAGTCACATGGTCTTCAGACTGAGCCAGCCAGGCACACTTTCACTCTGATTTTTTTTAAAAGACACTATATATATATATAATATATATAACATGCTGTAAATGGACAATGAAGGACCAAATGAGACGTGTGATGCTTTTCATGAGAACATTATATTACATAGTTCACCCATGATGCACTCAAATTTTAGGTCTTGCTATTTGCTCAGCATTGAATAACAAGGATTTTTCTTTGCTGTTGTACAAGTTTGGGGAAGTGATGGAGGAGTTTTCTACTTTTGTGCTTATGCATTTGTATAATTTCTTAAGGACTCCAAGGGAAAAGAGCATTGCGGGGCAATTTTAATTTCTATAGGAGGTTGTGGGGAAAATTAGAGAAATGTTTATTTTTAAAAATTCAAAGATAACCATTAAAGAGAATTTGTAAAAAACTTTCACATTTCACTGGGAGGTAAGGGGGGAAAAAACAGAAATAAAGCAAAGGGTAAACAGAAAACTGAAATAAGATGGCATAAAGTTCTAACATGCTAGCGATAACAGCAAATATAGATGGATTAGGCTTTAAATGCAGATAATATCAGCTCTGGATTAAAAATAAAGAGATATGTGCTATCTATGAAAAATATATCTAAAGCAAAAAAGACAGGTTTAAAGCAAGATAACTGAAAAAGATACAGCTGACAAATACGAAACAAAATAAGATTACTACTGAAAGAAACAATAGGGGATGGTACCCTATGATTTTTTTTCTTTTTTTTTTTAAGGTAAATTCTATCACCAACGTGGGCCTCAAACTCATGGCCGCAAGATCAAAAGTCACATGCTTTTCAGTCTGAGCCAGCCAGGCACTCTTACACTATGATTTTTTAAAAAGCCATTCCACGATATCTCCAAACTATATAAAGTGAAAACTGATAGAATTACAAAGATTTTAAAAATCTACAAAAGTATAGATTTAATAACATATATATGTATATATATATAGAGAGAGATATAGATATTCTATTTAATCTACAATTTTTAACAGATGAATTAAATCTATACTTTTGTAGATATATATATTCTATTTAATCTACCACATATATATAATTAGAGATTACTTTAAAATACCTGAACGTACCAGTTGTAATACCTTTCATAGTTAGAATACTTTTTTTCCTCTATTTTCCAATTTTCTTCATAAGTCAAAGAATTTCTCCTTATAGATATGTCATATATTTCTGTCATTTTTTGGTGCAAAAACATTATTCAAACTACTCCATGTCACTTAAACTTGGGCCAATTTACCTTCCTCAGGAAGCTACTGGCCACGAGGAAAGTGAGACCATCTAGGCAGGGGTAGAAATGTCTTTCGTCACCATTGCCAGCCTTTTACCACCATTCTTTGATATGCACTATTGACTTTCTCAGTTTTAGATGCAGTTCAATGATGACACAATGTTGTTATTCTTATCTTACTTTATCATGTGCTTTACAACTAAGTTGTTTCTCCAATTTCTTTCCTCAACTAAAATTATGGCACCATGAGTGATCAACAAGGAAATACCAAAAAGAGTGCTGTTATCTTTAACAATTAATCGGAGTTTAACAATTAAGCATTCAACACAATGACTAACTCACATTTACCCTACAAACTGATTGGCCCTGGTTATATTTTATAAGAAGGCATATTTGTCACATATTTTCACATGTAATAAATTCTACTTACATATTAGCCACTATTGGTTATGGCCCATTTTACTAATAAGCTTAAAGGAAAATTCAGAAAAGAAAAATGCATAATAAATATATGCATGGTCTTTTTCCATAACTTATGCTTCCAGACTTTCCCATCTTTTATTTTTATCCTTTCTTCTATCTCTTTTTAAAATTACTTCTCCCTTTTCTCCGTATCCCATAATGGTTTTCCCCAGACAATCATTTCTTAACCACTTGATTTTCCCCCCAAATTATACTGTTTCCATTGCTCTGAGAGAGAATACATTCCAACTAGAAGAAAAAATAATTTCTCAGCTCTCGATATCAAATTTTATGTTTTGTTTATTTGGGTTTCTCTCTCCCTATCATGACAATAGTTGTAACACGAAGGTTTTGACAAAATAGAAAGGGCTTTTCTACCCAGGTTTGGTAGTCTTGACCATTAAGTTTACCACAATCAGGGGTGAAGAAATTACAAGATATTAATGGGGATGTGTCCTGTCATAGGGAAGGGGGAAGCCTATGTTTTCTGGGCCCAGTAGAAAAAGAGTCAGAAGTAGGGTCAGAAGACCCAAATATTCGACATTTGGGTCCTGACCTTCCCATATGCACAAAAATTCCAAAGAGAGAACAGTAAGCAGGAAGGAAGTGACCACTTCCTGCTTAGAACTTTGTGTGGAGATGACCAGTCATGAGGAGCTCACCAGTATAACTGGCGAGCTCACCAGTATAACTGGCCAGTATATTGCCAGTATGGCACCAGGTAATATAGTAGTAGCACTGGAAGGATTTCAGATTATTGAGTCTGAAGCAATCACCAAACACCTACTCACCGTTTGGCAAGGAAGAACTCAATAGTTCTTATATGTTGTTCCAGACTCCCAAGTGGGGATTTAGAGGGGAATAAATGGCTGGGGACATTTCCAGAAAGATTTAGAGGTTGCTATCACATGGGAGAAATCATTCCATAGCTAAGTACTATAGAATACATTATTGATCTGGAGAGTAAACAGGATTCTCTGACAGAAACCAGATGTTCGTGATATGAGTGGGAACCAATGGGGTCAATGGCAAGGTGAAATGGCTACACTCCCTAGAGCACCGCCTGAGTGAACACAACAAAAATTACACCAGGCATGGTCTACAGAGGCAGCTTCTAGTAAGAAACCCATAACAGGATCAGCCCTACAACACTTTGGTGAATACCAACCACCAGCTACCATGCAACTAAAACCAGAAAAAAGTCTGCACCCTGTCCCAATCCTTCAGGACAATAAATTTTCCCTTAATCTTAATTCCAAATATCATACTAGGCATGAAGAAGTAGAATAGAGATACAGCCTGATGGTGAGTGTAGCTTTGAATTGACTACATATGTGTCTAAGACAGCTTGTTTTCAACTAAAAGAAATGACTTAAACTGGGAGAGAAAGAAATAGCAGTAATTGGAAAAATTTAGATTTATTTATACTCTAATGCCTTAGCAGGGTATGGTCTATTCAGAAAGATTAGGTTAGTTATAGAGAAATAAGTAAAGCACACAGAAGTGAGGGAATATAAATCATTACACAGTCTCCCTCACAGTGTGAATATATAATTCACAATATGCACCTGTGTTCTTAGAAGTATAATAATTATGTGTAGTCCCTCTACTTATAGATCCATATAGGTCTACTATTATTGTAGATATTATTGTTACATACTATGATAGATATATATGTATCTCTATACTTTATCTATTTATCTACCTAATCTATAGAGAGTTATATAGCTACATATAGTACAGTATAGTATGTAGACAAGCCTGTCTGTTTTCGCATATGTAAAGTTTCAATTAAAAACTTTCTATGTAAGTCATTGTCTGAATTTTGTAATATTTTATGGAAGTAAAATCACAGTGGGGATGAGCATTCTAAAGATTTATGAGAGAGTTTGCCACATTAACTATATTTTGTTTACCTAAACCAACCCATTCCTGTAAAACAGCCAGATATTTGGGAATGATATAGAAAAGAATAAGAAACCATACCAATCAAGAATGCCACTTGTCATCATTTATACTTTACTGTTAGGAAGGCCAGATTTCCAGGGATTGTTTGCTTCGTCTAAGGGTATTTCCTCTCTACTGAAGATACACAGACACTAGCTGGAAGGTAGTACTGTGCGTTTCCTTCATGCTATCTTTGGTCTGCCAAACTCAAAGATATGTCTTTCCACTTAAATAAACTGTAATTAATATAGGTGTCATTATTAAGCACTCTCCCCACTAAGTGTCAAATGCTATCAATTACATGAGGCTTCTAAAGATGAATGCTTTCTATTCAACCAAAATCCATTAACTTAGATAATTTAACTGTTGTGTATAAAAAACCATGTAGGAATTCAAAATTTAAAAAAATAATAATAAGGGGCACCTGGTGGCTCAGTCGGTTGGGTGTCTGACTTCTGCCCAGGTCATGATCTCACGTTCGCCGGTTCGAGCCCCGCATCAGGCTCTGTGCTGACAGCTCAGAGCCTGGAGCCTGTTTCAGATTCTGTGTCTCCGTCTCTCCCTGCCCCTCCCCTGTTCACGCTCTGTCTCTGTCTCAAGTTGAAATAAATATTAAAAAAATTTTTTTTAATAAAAAAATAATAATAATAAAATGAAAAATAATTGTGAATGAGCTTTGTAAAGAATGTAGAAATATTTACCACAGGCTACCTCCAGAAGATTCCACTGAATTCTTCTATGGTTGATATTCTAGACATCAAGCAGTAAGCCTCACTCTTTCAGGAAATAATCAATTCACTATTGGCTGAAGTTCACAGAAGGGACAGAGCTGGAGCCATTCTTTTCTCCTCTTTGTTTCACTCTGTTCTTTCCATTAGAATCATGGCAGTCTTCACTCCCTTCCCTGTGCATGGAATAGTCCATATATCAATCAGGCCTTGAACTTATTTATTCCCGTGGGTTTATATATAGCTTTCTCCTTGTGCAGTACACTCTCTCAAAACCAGATTCACATTAAAAATGTCTTAATTTCTACAATGAACATGATAGAACACATTATTCTAAAATATTTGAATGGATTAATATCATTGGCAGAGATGAGACAGTAGAGCAAAGTGTTAAATGTAGAAAGGAAAAACAATGCAAAAAAAAAATACAACCATGCATTTTTGATATCGCCTAAGAAGGAAAACATACATACATGTGTACACAGATTTTTCTCTTTTGCAAGGACCCAATGTAAAACTCTGAACATCAATTTTCACTCTGGAGTTTCTTAAGCATTAAACTGAAAGGCTCGGAGAGGCCAAAAATGAAAATGAAATTTGATTTTAAAAAAAAGTCTTTTAAATATTTTACATATGACATTTCAATTTTTAATGCCATTTGTATTCCCTTGCTTTCATCCATTTTCTTAATTGACTTCAAAGAGACTGTATCTTATTTAATATCTGTTTACTTCTTCCAGAAATTCCTGGACCATTCTCAAAATACACTCAAAGATGACCTTACTTATCAAAAAGATTCTCTTCTTCAATTTAAGTGTTTAGACACGTATTTCATTCTGAATAATATCAAACTTTGAAAAGAGAAGCAACTTTTTCCTTTACACTTGGTGGCAATTTTTGCTTTGTATAATCATTCACAGGAGTTCAAAGAAATTTTCTTCCACCGAGCACAGTATTCCTGACATAGCATTGCTGAAATGAATTTCATCTTGCTGCCTCTGGCAACCTTACAGAGCTAGCATTATGTCCACACCCTTGCTTGCTTTCCCAGAGCTAATACAATATTGTTTTTAAAAGACGAGTGATTTGTGAGATAAGGTAAAGGGAATAGGCATGTGGAGCTTGAAAGGGAGGGAAGATAGCAATGTTAAATAGGGTGGCAAATTCTGAGGAAAGTAAAGGAGGATTTAGTGGTGTACTTTTCTAGGACAGAGCTTAACAGGCAGAGGGAACAGCTAGTAGGAAGACCATAGGCAGAAGGGTGCTGGGGACACGTCTGAAGAGCAGCAAGGTCACTCTGCTGGACTGAAGTCACAGGGGAGTGTAGGAGATAATACTGTCAGGAGGTAATGGGGGTGAAGGAGTTGGAGGTTTAAGGCTCTAGTAAGGAACTGGCTTCTGGTCTCAGTGAATTTGAGAGCCAGTGAAGGGCTGAATAGAGGAATGATGTTTTCAAATCTGACTTTTCTATTAAAGATAGGGTATACAGAGGTAAGGGTGAAGGAATGAAGGCCAATTAGGACACTACTGAAGTAATATAGGCAAAACAATCTTTTCAGCAGATTGTATTTTTTTCAATTACAAAACATGCCTCTTTGTCCTCTTCCAGGTCTTTGCTATGAATTTTTCATTTACCTGATTTTATTAAATGTCCACATCTACTTTCTTGTTCTAAGTGTTTGCTGGAAATTTCTTTTTCCAATGCTGGATTCTCAACTTTAAATGATATTTCACTTTAAGTGTGTTTTAATGAGATTGTACTGCCCAAGGAAAAAGCTATATATAAACCCACAGGAATAAATAAGTTCAAGGCCTGATTGATAGTATGGACTATTCCATGCACAGGGAAGAGGGTGAAGACTGCCATGATTCTAATGGAAAGAATGGAGTGAGCCAAAGAGGCAAAAAGTGTGGCTCCAGCTCTGTCCCTTCTGTGACAGAGTGTGTTTTCTTAATTCAGGAAAGGGATCAATCTTCAGTGTACCCAATCTAAGAGGATATATTATTTTATTTTATTTTTATTATTTTATTTTATTTTAATAACAAAATAACATTTTATTATTTATTTAAATGTGGATATTTAAATAATTTTTTTACCATTTTATCTTGTACTTTCTGTGTATCGAGTTTTCTTATTGTTACTTTTGTTGTCTTCTTTCTCTCTGGCTTTTTGCATTGATAGTTTTGTTTGCTTTTTGCCGTTTCATCTCACATCCTTTGGAGAGCCAAATGGTATGAATCTGAATCCCATTGTTCTATCCTGCAGCCTTCAAAATTATAATACACATATTTAAATCTGCATTTTCTTCAATATCTAAAAAAATATTAAATTAATGATTATTTCCTTTATCCTTTCATCTTCTCTCATCCTTCCTCAGTTTTCAATTTATTTCTCTGATTTTGAGTCACCACACCCCTCTGTCTTATGCTCAAATACTTGCCCTTCATCTGTCTTCCTCACCCTGAACACTTTTTATCCACACTTGTTTGCACAACAGAGCCTTTCCTTCCCATTGAGCTGTTAATCTATTACTTTGAATTAAGCTGAATATCCAGATGGGTCTCTCTCTCGCTTTCAATATACATTGGCTGTTCTTCATGGTAGGAGAATCATCCTTATTTTTAAAAAAGAGTACAATTATCCACATCACACAGAATTATACAATTCTTCTTGATTATAATTTATAAGGTAGGCACACTCTCACATACATATTTTATTATGCATATCTGGGCTTTATTTGAGGAAAACGGGTTTTCTTCTCTTGCTGTGGCAGATGGTTTTACGTGTTGTTTTGTAAACACTGTGAGGAACACAAGGTACTTCCGAAGACCTTAACATTCGCACGCAACACTGATACCTCATCCTCATTGCACATTAAGAGCCTCAAGAACGATTTGGAAGACTGCAGAGGCAAACACCATATTTTCTTTGCTTCAGCACTTCCTTTCATTAAACTAGAGAGTTACCCAGCTGTTAGTGCTGAAAAGTTATCCTTAGGGAAGTACTGCTTTCAAAGGGAGCAGAGTATCCTTAAAATCACATTTCCAGTTTCTATTCAGGACAGAACTCATAAGCAAAACAGAGTTTTTCCATTAGGCTTTCCATTGAGAAATGGTCTCATTCCATGAACGATCTTAGATCACTGGATTCTCAAATTATTCTCAAATATTATCTATGCAAATACTAACTCACAGTAATTTGATAGTTTCAATAAAAAGCCAAAATTTGATAAAGCAAAAGAAACCTCTCTTCATCCCCAGACTTTTTCTGTCAATACTGGTCATCGTTCTGTTTTGTTTGGTTTGGCTTAATTAATTTATTTATTTTGAGAGAGAGAATGTGTGGAGTGGGGTGGCAGAGAGAGAGGGAGAGTGAGAATGCCAAGCAGGCCCTGCACCATCAGCATGAGCCTGATGTGGGGCTCAATTTCATGACCCATGAGATGATGACCTGAGCTGAAATCAAGAGTTGGATGCTTAATTGACTAGGCCACCCAGACGTCCCATCTTTTTGCTTTCATTAAACTGTTTTTATTTCCTAAAACGTTGTTCATCCAATATAAACTAGCCATTGATACGGTTTGAAGTGTTGGGGTTCAGAGCCGGCAGTCAAAAAAGAATTTTTGAGACGTTTTCCATGCAAAAGGTATTTTTATTATAGCACAGGGACAGGACCCCTGGGCAGAAAGAGTTGTACTTGGGATTGTGAGGAGCACTTGACTATATACTTTGGAATTTGGGGAGGTAAAGACAAAGAAACTTTCCTATACAAGAAGTATTTTTGTCAAAGTATTTGTCAATGGGCCACAGGTTATAAGGAAATTTAATTTTATCTCCATTTCTTTCCGCCTTGTTCCCCCACGTCAGCCATGAGTTATCACACTACACCTTATTTTAGGTTGTTAAGTAAAACATTTACCATAGTCTGATATATCTTTTTTTTAAAGATACTTTTTTAAGTTTATTTATTTATTTTGAGAGAGACAGAGACAGCACAAGTGAGGGAGGAGCAGAGAGAGAAGGAAACAGAGAATCCCAAGCAGCCTCTGCACTGTCGCCAGGATGCCGGACAGCAGACTCAAACTCATGAAACCGTGAGATCACGACCTGGGCTGAAACCAAGAGTCAGACATTAAACCGACTGAGCCACCTAGACATCCCAATAGTCTGATATATCTTGATCTGCCCCTCAATCCATTTCTTTGCTGGTCTAATCTCTTTTCCTATTGAAAGCAAAGGCCTTCTTTATATTATTCGGTTCCATACTCCATGCAACTAGAACAAGTCTTGGCATATATGCTAGATGCTTAGTGTATATTGCTCAAAATATAGAGAATATTACAATAGTCTGAATTTAAAACTTTAATTTTATTGTTATACACCAAGAAAAATAAAATTATTAGGTCAAATATCCTGGATTTTTTAAACATTCACAGAACTTAGAATTGTTCATTCCCCTTAACTATCTTTAAGATGGTAAAAAAAATATATATAAGATTTTAATATACTATAAGGAGTGATATGTGCACATAATTGCAGAAAAAATGAATTGTCTCTTATAAATATTACTGATGAGTTTTTTGTAAAACAGGAAAGTATTTTTAACCCTTTTTTATAAGAGAGCTGGTCAAGAGATTTGTTTTTTAAGTAAAAAGCATATATGATTGTGATATTTTGATTTGATTGAAAGTCAAATACCCCTAACAACTTCTCCATGTGACTAGTAGAATTCTTCTACACAGGTTAAAAAATATTTGATGGAGTGTGCCTGGCTGCCTCAGTGAGTAGAGTATGCAACTTTAAATCTCAGGGTCGTGAGTTCAAGCCCCACGTTGGGCATGGAGCTTATTTAAAAAATCATTTGAAAAGATATTTGAGGGAAAATGAAAGAAACAGATAATCCCCAAAGGTCATAAAAGACAACTGCATCAACATCTTTCAATGGGGAAACTAGAAATTTAAAAAAAAATCATAGATAGCATACAAGGCAAAACTTAGTAATAATATACAACAGGAGATAAGTGGAATGAAATTTCTTCTTTCCCCATCTCCATCTGTCTGATATCTTAGATTAGATATTTTAAAAGCAGTGAATTTGCTTGTCTTCAATCAAAGATGAATATGAAAAATGAACTACCAAAATTACTGCCAAATTAACTGGCGCTAAGGAACTAAATCTAGGCGCAAAGGATTGCTAAAAAAATATTCAGTTTCAACCTCGGACAGAATTTTTTTTAGCAAAATATAAAATTATCATATAAAACATGAACGCTAAAATAATGATTTATACAATCTGAGGCTTTTTCAGGTATGTTACCAGTCTTCTTCATTTGAAACATCAGAATTTAAGAAAAATAGAGCTTCTGATTTCCCATAGGCACATTGTGGCTACCTAACTTCAAATACTGCCACTCCCCCAAAAGCAATTATATCACCAAAAGCATTTATATCACCACCACCACCACCAACAACAACAACAAAATGGCACTGCCTATACTCTATGACAGCAGCAAGGAAGCAGAGGATATAGAAATTTTTGATTTACATGTAAGTAAGCATTATCTGGATTACAAACCAGGTTAGAGGGTCAGACAAGGATAGTGCAGAACAGAACAGAATACACCAGGATACTAGCTGTGGTAGAATACAGATAATAGTGATGAAGGTTTACCCCCAGAAGGGGAGGGTTGTGTCTTGAGAATACCAAGAAAAGATCTAGAACCCAACAGATCAGAGCACTGACAATAGGGAGTAAAAAGAAAGCATCTTAGTGCATTGGACCAGCAGAAGCACCCTTAGGAAGGCGGTTTCTTGGGAGAGATTGACAGCTTTGTCATGAAAATGCTTCCCAGAGGCTTGGTGGTGACAAGAAAGAAGGAAGCATCTGACAATAAGGGCTTTAGAGAAACAAAATATTATCAAAGATTCAGAGGAAGAAAGACTCTGCCTAAAGCACACTTTATTAAAGAATTTTTGCTTCATAGACAATAATGCTCTTGAATTAAGGAACCAATTAAGCTTCAGTCCAAACCCAGCTTTCTCAGTGTGTAGAATGACCTTTTATTTCTTGTCTAGGAAAACCCAGTGCAGCTAATAATGAACAAATAAACAAAATTCTCAACATCTATACAAAATAACTAAAAATAAAACAGAAAATGAGAATGAAAAGCTTTGAGTGTAAAAAAACACCAAAATTAGTGGGGATGAAAAAGAATAAACTGTAATGCAACACTATCACATACAATTTACTAATTCAAATAAATGATATTACTAAGTAGTTGCATATATGAAAAAATACCATAAACTAAAACTCCAAAACTGAGGGTAGATATAGACAATTAATAGGACAATGTCAAACAGGGGCTAACACAATTGGGGGAAAAAGAAGACAAATTGATCTTGAAATTAAGATTGTGTTACATGCTGACTGAGAACACAGTAAGGAACATAAGATATTTTAAAGAAAATTGAAATAATTAGAAAAGAAAAAAAATGGATTTGAGTGAAATTGTTAGTTTTGGAATTTAGACAATAAAGATCCAACAGACACATGATTACAGATCTTAGGAAAAGAAAAACAAAAGAATGGGGCAGAAATAATAATGATACTACTACTAATACTACTAATATAAATTACGCGTGCATATAGCTTTTTATAAAATTAAAGAACTCCGTATTGAAAAAACCCACTGTGTATCTGGCAAACGTGATACATAATGGTCAACTCCAAGGTATAGCACGGTAAAATGATTAAACTATAAAGAAAAAAGTAAATCTCATGGTCTCCAGGCAAAATAACAAATTACTTACAAGGAAAGTAATCAGGAGGATTTAGAATTTAGACAGTGAATAAAATAAAAATGGAACAACATTTTCAAGAATTCATTTAAAAAAGTATGAGCTAAGGTTTTTATATCCAGCCAAATTTTCCTTTAATGTCAAGCACATAAAAAAAATAGTTTTAAGCATGTAAAGATATAAGAGGATATTTTGCTCACAGGTCTGTATGATAAACCTACTAAAGGATGAGTTTACCTAATGAAAAAACTTGGGAGATTTCAACTAAAGAATTGTGTTAAGTATTGATTATACCTAATTGTAAATGTAATATTAAAGATCTAGCTAAAGCTGGAGGAATAATGCTATATGCTCAGATAACATAGAAATGATGGAACAAAAAAAAAAAAGGAAGAAGAGAAAGAAAAAGTAGAAAGATCTATGAATTATTTCATTGCCTCAGAGGTACTAAATAAGCCTCCTTGGGTGGCTCATTCAGTCAAGCGACCTACTCCTGATTTGGCTCAAGTCATGATCTCACACTTCATGGGATCAAGCCCCGCACTGAGCTCTGAGCTGACAGTGCAGAGCCTGCTTGGGATTCCCCCTTTCTCTCCTCCTGTCTCTCTCTGCCCCTACCCAGCTGGCACACCTGCACTTTAATTCTCTCTCTCAAAATAAATAAACATTTTTTTTAAAGTCCAAGGATATTACATAAAGCTGATAAATCAAATAATAACGACCATGAAAAAAAACTAAAGTCATTATATACAGGTATTAATATAGAGAAAACCTTTAGGACATGAATATAAGTCTTTCTAAATAGCAAAAGAAATATAAAAACACAAGCATTAACAGAGCACATGATGTAAGACATACAGTAATTACAGCAATGCATGCAGAAAATATAATTTAAGCTATTTGACTTAGCTGAAACAAAACACATTTGATGAATCCCTAATTTAAATGCAAATGGCCTTTAATCCATTCATTAAAGAGAAATATTTTTAGATTGGCTCACACAAAAAGTCTAATTTTATGCTATATTCAAAGAGATGCACTTTGTTTTGATGTATCAACTTTTTTTGTTCATTGTGTTCATGAAATATATATTTCTGTGTTTTTACTTTCAATCTTTTTTGGTTTTTAAAGGGTGTTCTTTATAGAGGAATATAGTTGGTCTTTTTAAACCTAGTCTGACAGATTTTTCACTTATTTATAATAGTTTATTTTTATATAATGTAATTATGATATTTGGGGGTAAACTTATGACAATTTTTTATTTGTCCCATATTTTCTTTTCCTAACTTATACTTTGTTTTTTTTTTCCTGTTTTATCCTTTCTTGTCTTCTTTTGAATTAATCCATTTTTTAATCATTCCACTTTCCCCCACCCCCCATCTTCTTATTAGCTTGTTGGTTATGTATATTTAAATTGTTTTTAAAATGATTATCCTAGGGCCTAGATATTTTTACATATACCTAATTATTCATGTATTTTAAACCCCACAAGAGTTATCTTTGTTGTTTTAAACAGTAAATGTTCCTGCACATTTAACCACATATATACTGTTTCTCATGTTTTTCATTCTTTCTCTGTGTGTGGTTCCAACTGGAATCATATCCATTCTACTTGAAGAACACACTTTGGTATTTCTTTTATTGCATTTCTTCTTGGAAAATATTAAATTAAATTAAATATGTGGCCTGATATCTTTTGTCATTTTTGGAAAATTTTCTACCAATGTCTCCTTAATTTTTTTCTGTTCTATTCACTCTCCTCTTTTTCTGGGATACAAAATATATGCAGGTTAGATCCTTCTGCCATTTTCCATTGGCCCCTTTTCTGTATTTTCTATTTTTTCCTTCTGCTCTTGAATCTGAATGTTTCTTACCAATCTATTTATTTTACACTTTGCTAATCTTTTCTACTCTGTCTAATCTATTACCCTCAATGAAGTACATTTAGAGGGGACATACTTCAACATAATAAAGGCTATATATGAAAAACCCACAGCAAACATCATACTTAATGGGAAAAAAAACGAGAACTTTCCCCCTAAGGTCAGGGACAAAACCAAGATGTCCACTCTCACCACTTTGATTCAACATGGTACTGGAAGTCCTAGCCACAGCAATTAGACAACGAAAAGAAATAAAAAGGATCCAAATTGGTAAGGAATAAGTAAAACTTTCACTATTTGCAGATGACATGATACTCTATATAGAAAACCATAAAATCTTCACCAAAAAACTACTAGAACTGATAAATTAATTCAGTAAAGTCACAGCATGAAAAAGCAATGTGCAGATCTCTCTTACATTTCTATACACTAATAATGAAGTAGCAGAAAGCATAATTAAGAAAAAAATTCTATTTAAAATTGCACCAAAAATAATAAAATACCTAGGAATAAACCTAACCAAAGAGGTGAAAGATCTATAATCTGAAAACTATAAAACACTCATTAAAGGAATTGAAGTCGACACAAAGAAATGGAAAGACATAAATAAAAACATTTAAAAAATGTTTAAAGAAAAAGGGGCACCTGGGTGGCTCAGTCATTTGAGCGTCCGGCTTTGGCTCAGGTCAGATCTCACAGTTTGTGGGTTCGAGCCCTGCATCAGGCTGTGTGCTGACAGCTTAGAGCCTGGAGCCTGCTTCGGATTCTGTGTCTCCCTCTCTCTCTTCTCCCCCTCCGCTCATGCTCTGTCTCTCTCTCTCCTTCAAAAATAAATAAAAACATTTAAAAACATTTAAAAAAAAAAGAAATGGAAAGACACTCCATGCTCATGGATTAGAAGACAAGTATTTTTAAAATATCCATACTATCCAGTGATCTACAGATTTAATGTAATTCCTATCAAAATACCAACAGCATTTCTCATGAACTAAAGCAAAAAATGCTAAAATGTATCAGAAACCACAAAAAATCTGAAATTGCCAAGCAATTTTGAAAAAGAAAAGCAAAGCTGGAGGCATCACAATTTCAGACTTCAAGTTATATTACAAAGCTGTAATAATCAACAGTATGGCACAAAAATAGACACATAGATCAATGGAACAAAATAGAAAACCCAGAAATAAACCCAAAATTATATGGTCAATAATTCAGGAAAGAATATCCAATGGAGAAAAGATAGTCTCTTCAACAAATGGTGTTGGGAAAATTGGTCAGCTACATACAAAAGAATGAAAATGGATCACTTTCTTACACCATACACAAAAATAAATTCAAAATGGATGAAAGACCTAAATGTGAGACAAGGAAACCACCAAAATCCTAGGAGACACCACAAGCAGTAATGTCTCTGACATTGGCCATAACAACATTTTTCTAGATATGTCTCCTGAGTCAAGGAAATAAAAGCAAAAACAAGCCATTGGGACCTCATCAAGATAAAAAGCTTCTGCACAGTGAAGGAAAAAGTGAAAAAAACTAACAGGCAACCTACTGAATGGGAGAAGATATTTGCAAATGACATATCCAATAAAGGGTAAGTATCCAAAATATATACAGAACTGATACAATACAACACCCAAAAATAAATAATCCAATTAAAAAATGGGCAGAAGACATGAACAGACATATTTCCAAGGAAGACATCCAGATGGCCAACAGACACATGAAAAGATGTTCAACATCACTAATGATAAGGGAAATGCAAATCAAAACCACAATGAGATATTACCTCACCCCTGTTAGAGTGTCTAAAATCAACAACACAAGAAACAACAAGTGTTGGTGAGGATGCAGAGAAAAAGAAACCCTCATGCACTGCTGGTGAGAATGCAAATTGGTGCAGCCACTGTGGAAAACAGTATGGAGGTTCCTCAAAAAGTTAAAAATAGAACTACCCTAAGATCCACTAATCACCACACTGGGCATTTACCCAAAGAATGCAAAAACATTAGATCAAGGGGAAATATCCATCCCTATGTTTATAGCAGCATTATTTATAACAGCCAAATTACAGAAGCAGCCCAAGCATTCATCAATAGATGAATAAAGAACAGGTGGTACATATATACAATGGAGTAATATTCAGCCATAAGAAAGAATGAAATCTTGCCAATTTGCACCCAACATGGGTAGGGCTATAGAGTATAATGCTAAGTGAAATTGGTCAGGGAAATACATATACCATATGATTTCACTTATATGTGGAATTTCAGAAACAAAACAAATGATTAAAGGGAAAAGAGAGAGAAAGAAACCAAGAAACAGACTCTTAACTATTGAGAACAAACTGATGGTTACCAGAGGGGAGGTGGGTGGGTGGGATTGGTAAAACAGATGATGGGGGTTAAGAAGTGAACTATGTTGTAAAGAGCACAGAGTGATGTATGGAATTGAACTACTATATTATACATCTGAAACTAATCTAACACTGTATGTTAACTATTGGAATAAAATTTTTTAAGGTTAAGAAAAAGGCAGATATCATATATGAAAAGCTGTAGAGCCACTGGGTAACACTATCTTCTTCCAAAGAGTATTTAATGCTATTTTGGCAGCCCTATAACATACCGGTTGACCTCCTGGATCCAGCTGATGGTACTTTATTCTTGCTGAATCTTATTTTTATGGCCTAGTCCCAGGTTGTTGACCAGAGTCTCACTTCCTTACTTGCAGGTTCACTTTTTTTCCTGATACTGCAAAAAACTCCTTTTAGCTTTTTTAGCCTCTTGTCACTACTTCAGCTTCGTTTCTTAGCTGTTCTACACATGCATAACTTTGAAGTCAGCAAATGCCTCAAAAGTGTTCCTCAAGGGAAAAATTGTGCATAGCATATCAGGTTCGCATCTGTGTGTCATCCTTTTCCTCTGGAATCTTTTTCCAGAAGTCCTGGTTACCTTGGATATTCTCTGATGTCTTCAAATTGCTGTCTTTTTCCTTTATTTATTTTTTATTCTAGCTTTTATAGGTGTTCTTGGGAATATCGGTTTGATACCCGTTATTCCATCACAATTCAAAGTAAAAGTTTATCCTGCTTTTATTTTTTTTTCTCCAGAATATGTTATGTATGCTGCATTTACTTGTTTATTCATTCTATATCTCCTTAATGTAGTGCCTTGAGAGAGGAGCTGAGTTTTATTCACTGTGAAGTCCCAAAGCCTAGAAAAATGGCTGGCGTAAAAAAGGCACTCAGGAGGTATATTTGAAGGAAGGAAAGAGATCAACAAGCTTGTTGCTCTCCTAATGATTCTTTCACCCAGACACACCTGGGAAACTTAGTTTCAAGGCTTCTGTTTATCCCCTTTGATCAATATATTTTAAACTTCTGCTCCCCAGCTCTGCACATCCCATTAGCTACCAATTTTGTTAATTTTATATTTTTAACGTCTTTCCGATATGCCCTTCCCTCTTCATCCTTGCTCTCTCAGTTTGGGGGTGTCATTATCTCTTACCTGGTTACTATGTAAGTCTGTAAATTAATGCCCTACCTCTAGTTTTCCTTCCCTTCATTATATATGTTTCCCTTACATATGTTTTCAGTGTTTTTCTCAAACACAAATCTTATCGTATTTCAGGGTTTTAAAAATGTTTAAGAATATCAATGGCTCAACACCGTCTACAAGGATAAATACTGAACTTTTATTCTCATAAAATACAGGGAACTTCAAAATGTCTTGCAATAACAAATAACTTTTTAATAAACCTTGAAATCATCAGAATATTCATACTAAAGTGTCTGAAAGTCCAAGATCCTAATCGTATCACCATGATTTTAGGCATAACTCTTGATGCCCAAAATGACTCAGGGGAGTGATTATCCCAAATATACTAAGGATTAGACTAAAGAAGAAAGTGCTATGTAAACATTCCATATAAATGTGTGCTATTGTTGGTTGGCAAGAAGTTGTACTCACACCTACTTTTTAATAATTCTGAAAAGACTTGCATTAAACTGACAGGACTTCTCATACTTGATGGAATATTGGAATTAAAATCATATTAGTGGGGCACCTAGGTGGCTCAGTTGGTTAAGCGTCCGACTTCATGATCTCACAGCTCATGAGTTCGAGCCCCACATCTGGCTCTGTGCTGACAGCTCAGAGCCTGGAGCCTGCTTCGGATTCTGTGTCTACCTCTCTCTCTCTGCCCCTCCCCTTCTCATGCTCTGTCTGTCTCTCAAAAATAAATAAACATTAAAAAAAAATTTTTAATAAATAAAAAAATAAAATAAAATCATATTAGTATTATTTTACTTCTTGAATACTTACCAAGTGCCTGCTCTATGTCAATGGTTGTCTAATTCCTCATAACATAAGTAGGTATAAGATATAGGATTCTTTTTCTCTCAAGGGGCACAGAGTAGTGATTCCACATAATTCATTAACTGAAGTAAACACTGTGTGGTCACTGTTTTCCATTTCATTTTTAACTTAAAAAGTTATTTGAAATACACAAAATGCTTAAGATCCTTTGTCTCTCATTGGCTTCCACACTGGATTAGTGGTGTATTTAACAGTTTCTATATCATTACCCAAACCTATAGGAAACCATAATGTAAGTCAAATTTTCCTGGAAACTGTGGGGGAGAAAAGACAACAGGAGTTGAGACACTGCCCTGAAGGGCAGGGGAGAAAAAAGCAAAGAAACTTCTAAGGAGTCAGAGTATTAAAAAGGAAAAAGAAAAGGGATGCAAATGTTTTAAGCCCCAGTTTCCTTATCTGCAGAATAGAAATAATATACTTAACTTGTGCAATCAGTGGGAAGAAGGAAGTATCAATGCAAACGGACCTATTGGCATGATGCCCAATCTTCAGGTTTAGTAAGGTCTTCTAAATATTGTTGGTTTTTGTTTCCCTAAAACTACAATGGTGCACAAGTAACCAAAATCTATAGCTAGACTAGAAGCCAAATTCCTTATCACCAACAGTATTTAGGATACCTGCTCTTTGAATCACTGCTTATTTTATTTACTTAAACAGCTAAAAATGCAAAACTTAACAGATGATTCGCCCCATTGTATTTTCACTGAGGAGACATAATTAAGACAAAGAGTCTCTTCCATTTTTTCCCCCAAAACATTCCCTTAGTTGTTGCAATTATGAATTATTGTGAGTGGCATTAGCAGTGTAATGAAAAACTGTGGGTCTCATCAAAATGAATCCTACGAAATGTCCCAGGCAGAAGCACTGGGTCAGGGAGCTAGTTCATGTCTATTTATGTTGTGATACTTTGTTTTACGTGGGAGGCTTCACAGGCTTTGCTCTCACCTAAGGGGCACTGTAGAAAGTCTAATGATGCCCATTAGTACCTTTGTCAGGGCTACTGTGACTTATAGATTCTTTATGTTAATCGGGATTATGCTTCCGGCATATTTAAAAACCCACTACAATTTTTTTAAGCACTTAACTCAAGTGATTTGAGAAAGCTAAGCATACGGCCTCAGGTGGTAGAGGTATTTCAGGAATGACAGCACCAAAGAAAAAATAATTAGCAAAGCCTTTCATGATAGCTAATTTTCACTGGGCCATGTGCAATCTATTTTTATACCACCAGATGCCCCCTTCAATGTAGTCTTATTTTTATTTACATAGCCAAGTTATTTCTAAAGTTGACAGAGATCTGTCAATTTGTTCTAATTTTGTGGAGAAAAAATTTACCAGGATCACATGACAACACCCTCTGCCCCACATCCCCAAGCTTCTTACTCTGTGAGGTGAGTTGGTCTAACATCAAGGTTGAAAACAGCAAGCTTTCCCCACAAGGCCATGAGGGGGAAGGCTTTGCTATTCAGTTCATTTCGAGATCTTATCATCCACCTGCTAATTAAAACTTGAGCAGACTTATTCAATTTGGTAAAATATTTCCAGCCAGTGCAATCAATGGAGCTTTTCCAAAGCTACTTACTAAATAGTATTTTTCCTAAATTTCAGATTTTCAGGGGACTGTTCCCGAGGTGGTCAAACAACTCTGACAAAGAATTTCCTCTAGGCTTTGATATCTGAGTACATTATTTCTAGAGAAGGGGAAAAAACAAAGCTCTGTTAACTCAATAAAACAAGAAATGGATTTTTATTACGAAGTTATTTTAGTGATTAGTTATACCATAGTGGCTATATGAACAAAGCCAATGAACATATAAAAAGGAACTTGATTCCATTGTAATCGGGGAAATGCAAATTAAAATTGAATGAGATGATATTTTACACCCACGAGAATGACCAAAATAAAAACAATAGACAACAGAAGCATTAGGATGTAGGAAAACTGGCACCACTGTGGGAGTCAAAGTTGATACATCTCCTAGTGGTGAATAAACACATACCCATCAATCTAGTTTCACTCCTAGGCATTTGCCCAGCAGAAATGTACATGTATATTCACCAAAAGACACACACAAGGAGGATCATAGCACTGTCAACCTCTAATCCTGTGAGTGATTCTTTCTGACCTCCGACATGCATTGTTACAAGCATATGCTGATTACTAAGCAGTAGAGAGCTCTCTGCACACCTCCAGGTTTCTCTGCCAGTTTTCTCCTTTCCTTTACCTTATCCCATTAACGCTAGCTGCCCTGTTCTGCCCCACCTCTCAGCTCCACCTCCTCCACTTGGGCAATCTGGTCCCCCCCCCCCAACACACACACACACACACACACACACACACACACACACACCATGACCTGGAAACTTTCCAAGGCTGTAAACTGGAACAATTACAGAGACACATCATGTGTTTCTCTCTCAGAGATCATTTCCCAATGTCTTCGAGACTGCCGTTTCTATACTTGGCCCATTTTTGAAAAAAATCAGGCAGTTAGGAAAATCCCGTTCCTGCGACACCATCTCCTCCAGGAGCTAACATCCTGAGGAATACCATTTTGACCAGAAAGAATTACAGAGGAATAGTCTATGCTTCTTCAGAATTGGGCGTTTGGCAGCTATTTTCTCGGCAATCGACCAAGCAAGCCTGTCACTTCACACAAAACTGATAGCGTTTGTGATCAATGATAAAATTCAAGCTTTCAAACAAAATTTAGAATTTTAGAAAATGTGTATCTGCCACCATCAGCTTGTTAGCATCTGAAATACAGAAACATCTCTAATGAAATCAATGGCAATCTTAACACATGTTTTAACATTGTGTAATGAGAACCGTCAATACAGAAAAGGCTACATTACTTGCGGCACTAACAATTTTTAAATGACCAATGCATATCACAAAATCATGCATGAGTACAACATCTATTTTAGGTACAAGATAGACCAATGGATTTTAAGGTAACATCATGGATATGGTTTCAGAATCTGCACCGCAACTGAGTTGTAAGGAATTACCACTTCTTGAGTTCTGGTAGCATATTGAAAAGGTTTTTATAATACTCTCTTCACTTACAAATACAGACCTCTGTGTGACCAAATGTTCTTTATAGTCTCAATTGAAAATATGCTGCTACAGACAATATACTGCTTTTGAGATTGCCAGTAATTTTTTAGGCATGTAAAGGATTTCTGAGACCAAAGGTTGGTATAGAAAACCACAGGCCAGAAGACTTCTTTACAACTCTCCTTACTGCTTTCTCATTTGAAACCTTCTTAATCAGCTTTCTGTGTCAGGCCTGCCCTTGGTTCTTCTCCAGTCTGCTCCTTTCATTAACACCCAAGCTGTGTTCACAGTCCTGGCCTGATGACCCTCAAGATTGAGGGTTCCACTCTTCAAATCCAGGCATCAGCCACTGGCTAGATAACTACTTTGTGCAACCGTGGGCCTATCTGATCTCTGCCCACTGGCCCCTAACAGGCACACTTTGGACTCTATAGCACTGTGCTCCTTCTCTTTACTTGTGACCTGTTAACCAGGGCATCTCCAGGGGACTTTCAGCTTTTTTTCTTACTGTGTGCTGTAAAACTGCCTGCCTCTTTCTGAATTTCAGATGCTCTTTCCTAGTTCCCAAGAGATGACCTCCAAATTTTTATTTATAAAAATAATTGTGTGCTTCCAAGGAGGGTTTGGGTTTAAAAGTATGTCTACAGGGGTGCCTGGGTGGCTCAGTCTGTTAAGCATCCGACTTTGGCTCAGGTCACAATCTCACAGTTTCTGAGTTCAAGCCCCACATCAGGATCTGTGCTGACAGCTCGGAGCCTGGAGCCTGCTTCAGATTCTGTGTCTCCCTCTTTCTCTGCCCTTCCCCTGCTCGTTTTCTCTCTCTCTCTCTCTCTCTCTCTCTCTCTCTCTCTCTCTCTCTCTCTCTCAAAAATAAATAAACATTAAAAAAATTAAAAGTATTTCCACAGAAGCATTGCACATCTTTAGTGGATCTTTAATAGTAAAGTATACTCTCCAATAGGACTGAGTGTGTACATGCCGGGAACAGGAAACCATTTGGGGATATGGGAGATTTCCTGGTGCTGTGCAAGACAAACACCTGTCTATGATGTGTATGTGAAACTCCTCCCCTTTGCCTATTCAGTTGCAATGATACAGAGCTTTTATTGAACTTTGGCTTCAGGGAGTAGGTACTCAGGACTCCCAAGCGTTTTGTATATTGTAACAAGTAACCAAAAGACCATAATCTTATATTTAGTCTTTAGTTCTCCAAAGTCCCTTACTTTTGAAGTGTTGTCTCTAAAACTATCCACGCCATTTTCTTGTCCCAACAGGCTCTCTCCCTGAAATTTATCCCAACATCAATACAATTAATGACCCAGAAGAGCATAATGTTACTTCTCTGGAGTAACTTTGTCTCAGATAATTTAGGAAAAAAAAATATATTACATAAAATCAATCCTTGGGAGTTCAGGGAAGGGAGGTGGGAAGGAACAGTTGCCAGCTCACGGTGGTTACCCTAACCCGAAAATACTATTCTCAGTGCTCATCTTGTAGTGGGTGCTAAGTAAATCTTTTGGATGAATAAGCAATTGTGTGAGTGCCTGCAAACAAACTAACCTATAGTTGGACCATTTGCAATGGGGAAGGGGAAGAAGGGAGGAAGAAAGGGAAGAAGGGGAAGGAATAAAGGAGGAGGGTGGAGAGAAAGAAAGAAAACAACACCTTTCCAAATGAAGTGGATTTTCCATTTGATGAAAAACCCATAGTGCACTCTTCCCACCCCAAAACCTCTATTCTTTTAGTTGATCATTTCAATTATATGTTTTCTTCTCTTAACTAACTGGGGGCTTACTATGTGTCAACAGGAGGAGATAACAATGGAGACAGAGAAAATGGGGATGAGAATGGAAGGGAACTACATTTTATTTATAAAAATACGGTACACAAGTCTATGAACAAAAGAAAAGGAAATAGGTACAAGTAGATAGATGCCTAAGTTCCTATTAAGTTATACTCCTCTGTCAAGTAGCATTCTAAATTATGTTTATTCACATATCTCTCCAAATATAGATCATCTTGAAATTTTCAATGTATATATTTTAGGCATCTTTATTTTGAATCACTTTCTAAATGGTATCAAAAGATTTTAAGACAACCTTATAAGATGGAAACATTCAAATTGACTCTATGAGAAAAGAAAAGTTTCAAAGCTCAAACACATTTGTTTATTATGCATTGAGCTTTATCAGAGCTTAGTATTCATTAGCTCATTTAATGCTCACCACAAGATGAGTTAAATGTAATGTTTATTCCTGTTTTACAGATGACAGAAGCAAAAAATTAAATAATTTGACCCATTTTACTACCATAAGCGGCAAAATTAGGATTCAAATGAGGAAATTCTGTCTCTACTACATGTGCTAAAAAAAAACGGCCACTAGTACCTCCCTTCTCCATTTATATCACCTAAACCATGTGCTTAATTTTTTATTGTAAACATAGAACAGTGATGAACACCCTAAGAGGCCAATCAGAAGCTGGGGCCAGAGTAATGAGGTGATTTATGGAGATACAGTCAGATGGCAGGGCATGGAACTCCCCTTTGCTGACTCTCAAATGTGAGGTCATTTTTCTTCTGAGCAGCCAGAAGTGTGTGATTCACACAATCAGACTTGCTTATTTGTGATATGTGACAAGACAGATTGCCTGAATGTAAAGAATTATTAAAGTCTATTCAACATAAATGTAATACTGAATAGAATAAATAACATAAGAAACTTGTTATACAAGACTCATAAAATCTGTATAACTTGAATCAGTGATGCCTTTACTATAATATTCCAAGCCTATGAATGCAATTACAATTTCATTAATATTCATACTGAAGCCCAGAGAGTTCTAGTGCTCACTAACCCATGTGTGAAGTCCAGACTTTTGGAGCTCCTGTTCTTAAAGTATCTCTGGGAATTTCCATTGTTCTACTGCTTGGTCTATCATCAGTCACTTGTTACTGACAATCAGCCACCATTGCCCAAAGCCAGTCCATGCCAATTCTCCTTATGAAATAAAAAATGCTCTAGAGGAGTTGAAGGGGAAAATGACCTTTGTCTCTGTGTTGAGCTCAGTTACAGGAAGGCCAAAGTTATTTTGCTCCTCAGTAATGCCAAACTTTAAAAAAAGCTGAATCTATTTTCATCCATAGCCATTCTTCTCTCCAGGTGCTCACAGGCCCAGAAGGAATATATTGGTTTGTCCCTATGCTGGATTTACCAAGCAAGACTGCTTCTTCTCTGGGGATGAATTTTTCTTTCTAGGCATAAGAACATTTCTTCTTAGATTGTCTTGCCTCATACCAATCACAATGGCAGTTTGAAACATTTCCTGATAGCTGAACACCTAGTTTATCAGTGCAGGAAAGGCACACTGTTGAAAAGTGGGGGTAAGGTTGGGGAAGACAGGAAACAAGATCCATCCAATTTCACAGGACAAATTTATCAGCCAGTCCTGCCTAGTTGGAACACCCGTATACATGCATGGGTGAAAGTTCCATAGACATCCTCTCCCAATAACCTTGTAGCAGCCAATTCCTTCATTGACAGTTCATTACACAGGGGCATATATTCCCCTGCTTTAATTACATTAGCTAAACTAATGTGCCAAAGACTTTTTTTTTTTAAAGAAATCAAGGGGCTACTAAATTTTCAAGCGCACAGCACCAAAGTTCAGGGTCCCCAAACAAACGTTTTTCATAATCTTTGAGGAGATCTCCTATGTGTCTTATAGGTAATTGCTCCTATACGTGTTCCACCATGCAGGCAGGTCCTTGGGCCAGGAAGGGGACGTTGTTTCCAGAGTTCTTCCACATAGAATCATGTCATAGAAAATTATTCATTACTTGTTAAAATGGTACAGAAATCTTCATCCAATACTACTGTAATAGGGGTCAACAGCATTGCAACAAGAAAGGGTGAACTCAACTCTGAATACAATAAGGATGAGTGGGGATTTACAACCAAGGGACAGAGTGAGGGGATTTGATGGATGGAAAATCACTGAGAAGATTCACGGTGAGGGAGTCTTGCTAAAGTGGCCTAATAGGATTCTTGCTAGAAGCAAGGCAAGGTTGAAACACAGTTGAGAAGACGGCTCAGAGGAGTCTGACTAAAGTTTGGTCAAGAAAGGAGTCTTATCAATAGCTGAGGACAATGCCCAGAATGGATCTGACTAGCCAGTTACACTCAGGCTTTGAGAACCATGCTTTAAAATCTCTGATATGTAGAGAGAGATGGTTTGTTTAATGTACTTCAATATTTATTCATCTAACTTTGCTCAAGTAGTAACTTTCTAATCAACTCCATTTCAAAAGGTGTTAATGTGATTTTTTCAAAAACTCATAAAAGATACTGAAATTGAGAAGTGTGCAGATCACAGTAGTTAAATAAATTGACAGTAATATCTCTGGGTCCTCCCCCAATTATCCATGCCCTTAACTATTATTTTATAAATAATGGTCACCTTCCCACTTTGTCTCTTCTTCTACTATACCTCTGCCTTCCTATCTGCTCTTGCAACATTACCAATGTATCACAGGTCATTCATTTAGAAAAAGGACCTGGGGAAGAAAATCTATCTCATCCATTGTAATGTACATGGGTTGGAAATGGTTTCCCTAACTCACAAGTCCTGCTGCAGGTAGAAAAGTCTTTAACAGTTGTCTCTTCCAACCCCCTCATTTAACAAATCAGGAAACCAAGGTACAGATTAGTGATTTAATTAAACTTAGGTAGCCAATAGTGAGCTAAAAATAAACATATGTTTTCATATCTGAAGTTTACCATCTTTAACATCCTTCCTTGTTATTAAAAATAGTCATAATTATAAATTTTTAAAGTCCAGATCAACTATACGGAAAATACCAGTTCCTCCTGCTCCTCTCAGAAGAGATAGGTAGGGACTGATCACCATTGTCTTTAGCTAAGAAAGAGTTGATATGATATTGGCTGGATTGAAGCATTTTTAGAATCTTATAGGGTCTTAAATTTTGACTGAATATATTAAGTTTATGAGTCCTATTCAAAGATTACTAGGAATGGCAGGAAAACCTTAAACCGGTAGTTGAGAGATTTGTAGCTTTTCCTGATATTGTCACAAACCGACTGTATAGTTTTGGGCAGTTTTTTTTTAACTGTATTATTAGTTTTTTTTTTAATTTTATTTAAATCCAAGTTAGTTAACATATAGTGCAATAATGGTTTCAGGAGTAGAATTTAGTGATTCATCACTTACATATAACACCCTGTGTTCATCCCAACAAGTGCCATCCTTAATGCCCATCACCCATCTAGCCCATCCCCTGACCCAACACTCCTCCAGCAACCCTCAATTTGTTGTCTGTATTTAAGATTTTCTGGGGCGCCTGGGTGGCGCAGTCGGTTGAGCGTCCGACTTCAGCCAGGTCACGATCTCGCGGTCCATGAGTTCGAGCCCCGCGTCGGGCTCTGGGCTGATGGCTCAGAGCCTGGAGCCTGTTTCCGATTCTGTGTCTCCCTCTCTCTCTGCCCCTCCCCCGTTCATGCTCTGTCTCTCTCTGTCCCCAAAATAAATAAACGTTGAAAAAAAAATTAAAAAAAAAAAAGATTTTCTTATGGTTTGCCTCCATCCCTGTTTTTTATCTTATTTTTCCATCCTTTTCCCTATGTCCATCTGTTTTGTTTCTTAAATTCCACATATGAGTGAAATCATATAATATTTATCTCACTGAATTATTTCACTTAGCATAATACACTCTAGTTCCATCCACATTGCTGCAAATGGCAAGATTTCATTCTTTTTGACTGTTGAGTAAATTCCATTTTATATATGCATACACACACACACACACACACACACACACCCCACATCTTCTTTCTTTATCAATTCCTCAGCCAATGGACATTTGGCCTCTTATCATAATTTGCCAATTGTTGATAGTGTTGCTATAAACATTGGGGTGCATGTGCTCCCTTCGAATCAGCATTTTTGTATCTTTTGGATAAATACCTAGTAGTGCAATTGCTGAGTCATAGGGTAGCTCTATTACTAATTTTTTGAGGACCCTCCATACTGTTTTCCAGAGTGACTATACCAGTTTGCATTCCCACCAGCAGTGCAAAAGTGTTCCCCTTTCTCCACATCCTTGCCAACATCTGTTGTTTCCTGAGTTGTTAATTTTAGCTATCCTGACAGGTGTGAGGTGGTATCTCATTGTGGTGTTGATTTATATTTTCCTAATGATGAGTAATATTGAGCATCTTTTCATGTGTCTGTTAGCCATTTGGATATCTTTGGAAAAGTGTCTATGCATGTCTTTTGCCCATTTCTTCACTGGGTTATTTGTTTTTTCAGTGTTGAGTTTGAGAAGTCTTTTACATCTCCATTTTGGATTTTGGATACTTTACATCCCCATAGGCTCCTCATCTATAAAATTAGATGAAAGAGATCAGAACCTAGGTCCCTTACATTGGAAATGCTGGTTTTACAGCATATTAAACTGGGTGGGGTGGATAAATTAGCATATGTAGAGAAACCAGCTCACATTGGGCTGGTGCACAGAAAATCCTCAAAATAGAGTTAACCCACTTCTCCCTTCCTTCCTTACTCCTTCTTTTGTCCTTCCTTCCTTCAGGTATCAGCTAGAAGATAAGGACTTGGGGGTGATGGGGAGACTGGATGGGTAGGTGAGCATTTGAGAGCAGCCTGCAATTGATTACCCACTCCTTACCTGATTGGGGTTTTAGCATATGACACTTGTGTCCTAGGGGAAGACTGCACAAAATGTGTTTTTAAAAATGTTTATCCATGTAACAGAAGCAACTATCTTTTTAGCAAGTCACCAATGGAATCAGTTATAGCTTTAGCTTTTAAGAGTCAAATCCAGACACATTCTCTCAAGAATACCTCTAACTTTGTGTAGATTTGGCATAGCAAATGTCCAACATTTAATATTTCATATCAACATGAAATATTAATGTAAAACTGGTAATTAGCAGTTTTTATTCTTCATTCAGTGACCTTTTTTCTAAAGGATCAAACACTTTGCCAAATGCCCCCCTTTCTCACCAATGCCTTCATCCACCAGCCTTGAGTGTGTATTTAAATCCCATTTCTGTTCCCAACCCTTATCAGCTATAAGCTCTTTCTTTTAAAGTGGGATCTAAGTCTACTTAGAAGACTGGAAAATATTTCTATCCCAAAGAAATACTCCTGACTAATTTGAGAAGTTGAGCAAAAATTATAAGCAATGACTCCACTTTTGTGTAGAAAGTTTAGTCATCTGGGTTTAATTGAAGGGGATGATGGGCTTTACTTTGCGTTGAATGCACTGCTGTCAATACAGTCAGGATTGGAGAATGCATATGAATAGGAGGCAGCTGGGAGGTTTTCACATTCAGGGAGCAATTGTAAAAGGCAATGCCACAGTTGTGTATAAGAAAGTGCCAGGAGCCTAGGAGAAAAGTAGTGAATGAAATAAAGATGACCAGATTAAAGAAGATAACCTGTTCTTCTGCACTGGATTAGGCTCCATTCATATGTACATTTACAGTAATGATTGAGCAATAAACAGAAAACCCAATGCCATATGTTGTGTGAGGTGTCACAGGAAAAAGAGTCTGTTAATAGTCTGAAGAGAAAAGGTCTCCTGAGGAGACTAGAAGTAACTTTCTGGAGGAGAGAAAAGGAGAGATAAGTAAGATCTCTGAAACAGAGAACACAGGGCAAACAAAAATAAATTGGTTTCTCTTATTCCCAGCAAACTATTTGAGTTTGGGTGACAGTGAGCTCTGGCTATGAGTAAGCACATCAGGTCCTTAAGGAGTTGGGGCAGGCATTTCAGAGGGACCCTTGAAGAAGGAGAGTCTTCAGGGACAACTGGAAACTCAGCCATAGCAAACCTACATAGGAAGACCTCCCATCACATTAAAGCCAGAACATGGGTGTATAAAGAAGATGGGACTTGACGGTCCATATATCTTAGTTCTCAAAAGCATAAGCTTGGGAGCCAGACTGCCTTGGTTCAAATCCCAGCACTGCCACCAGCTGTGAGACCATGGGCAAGTCCCTTAACTTCTCATTTTCTCTTAGAAGAGTGCTTGGCATTAGTACGTACCTAGTACGTGTTATTAAAATACCAACAAACAAACTTACATTGTTTTATTATTTCATTTGTATTTAATTCCATTTAATGAAATATAGATATGCTTCAAGAGTTCTTGTCTTGCATTTTGAATAGTTCCAGGAACATTCAATAGAAAGGAGAATATGCCATGCTGTGTATGTACTTGAATTTACCCAAGGATATTTTATAGGATTGCAAGTGTTGGGGTCTGGGGAAGTGGGGCATTAAACCCTGTGCAGCAAATATGTCATTCCCTCTTTGTATGAGGTCAAGTGAGAAATTTACTGAAGAGACACTGTGGAAGAAAGTTTACATTTGAGCATTTTTTTCCAAGGAGAAGATCCTAACTTTCATCAACTCTCAAAGATTAGGTGTTACTAGCTTACTCACCCATAAACATTCTATATAGAATATTTTATTACACACCTACCTTTAGTAACCGATTCAAAGCAATGAATGTTACTCATAAGTTAAAATATAGCTTGGTATTCAACTCGGCTATAACCCCACAGATGTCTTTCGGAATTTTTATTGCAGTGGAATGACATCAATACAGCCAGAACTCAGTAAGTTTGTGTGCCAAAAGGCTATTCCTCACTCACTCCCCCACAAGCATGTACATAATGTTAACCCATCTCCCTGAAATCCAGCACAAGAAATTGCAAGGCCCATCAACTTACCACCATCAATGACTTGTTGAACACTTGTTTTTAAATCTCAGTACAAAGATTCTTGCTTTTGCTTCAAATACACAGCAAGCAGGCAAATGTAAGTAGTACGATTACTTGAGCTGTGGCTGATTCAATACCAAATTTTCTCTCCAGATATTAACATATCATATTCTTTTACTTTTATTTTCAGTTCTCTTTTTTTATATCTTTTTTTTTGGTTTGTTTTTAATTATATAAGAAAACATATTTTGAAGAAAAAAAAAGAACAGTTTCAGCACAGAAGTATTTCACTGGAAGAATAGATAATCCAGTGTCACTTCCTGGCCACACACTTGGATCTCACTCCCCTCTCCGTGGGTCACCAAAGTTAACTGTAGGTTGTCAGTTCTCTCAGATCACTTTCTATGCAATATGTAAGGTATACCTATATGTGTATGCATTTTTATATACATATATATCTACACGTAACTTCATTTTTAAGCAATCTGCCTAAATGACATAATTTTATGCTTAATATCAGCAATTTACTTTTCCTGTTTCCTAAAATGTACTGGAGATCCTTCCAGGTTGCTGCACATAGAACTATGTGATTATGCCACAATGCAGAGATCCCAGAGGTCAACTCCTCTAGGACTGATGGATGTATAGGTTGATTCCAGTCTTTCTTTGCTGTCAAATCCTTATATTCCCATTTCTGGGCAAATGGGAGTTATTTCTCTAGAAAAGATATTTGTTACTTTTCTTGTAATTATTGTGACTTCTGCCATTTTAACTTTTATAATGTTTCTGTAGGCAAATATGACAACTTTCTTCTTTCTGATTTCCAAATTTGGAGCCTTTCTCAGGAAACCCTTTCAGACCCTAAATTACAAATGAATATTCTCTTTGCTTTCTCAACATAATTTTGTATTGGTTATTTATGTATAATGACCTGATACATTTCCAAACAATTTTGCGAGGGTGTGAGATAAGGAACAATTTAATTGTTGTTGTTGTTGTTGTTGTTGTTGTTGTTTCATCTAATTGTCCCGTGACTTTTTATTAAATAACCTATTCCTACCCTACCAATTTCCCACAAGGTAACACATGACATTGCCTTTGTCACAGATGAAATTTCCCTAGGCAACTGGATCTTACCTCACACTACCCTTTTCTATGCAATCAAGCTGTCTGTTCCTGAACAATTACATGGGTTTAGCTGCTATAGTCTTACATATTTTGGCCATTATATTTTCATCTTCAATTGTACTTGAAACTAAACCTGTCAAGCTCCACAAATAGTTCTTTTAGGATTTTATATGGGATTGCAGATTTAAATTTACAGATTAATTTGGGAAGAACTAATATCTTTTAAGTGTTATACATTCTCTTCCGGGAACATGTTATGTCCCTGCATTTATTTAGGTTGGCTTATGTATCTTTCAGAAAGTGTTACATTGTTTTTTACAATCTTCTTTAAGGGCTGTCGTTTTTTGTTTTTTGTTTTTTGCTTTTTGTTTTGTCTTTTTTGCTGTTGTTGTTGTTTTGGTTTCTGTTGCTATTGTGATTTGGGATGTTTTCCCATGATATGTTCTAATTGGTTATTGGCCTATATAGAAAAGTTATTATGTACCAAATTTTGCATACAAGTACCTTCTTAATTTTAATAGTTTTTTGCAATTGATTCTCTTGGATTTTCTAGGTAGATGATTACATTGTGTACAAATGACAGTTTTATCCTTCCCTAACTAATGCATACATATGAGCATGTGTGTCCTGTTTATATTCAGTCTTTATAAAATGTTGAATAGTAGTGTTGAGAATAGATACTATCATATTCATCCTGACCGCATAATGGCCATTCACAAATAAATAAGACATAATATTCCAAAGCTTCAAATTTCCTGTCACCTGTTTTATTCAGGGGACATTTGCATTTCTATAGCTGCAAAAATAACCACAAAATATAATACTGCGCATAATCAGCAATACTTCAAATCACTCCCATCTTTGCACATTGTCAGCTCCTCATAAAAGCCACCAAGGCTAAAACATCGTGTCTCTGATAAATTTTGATTGACCAACTGAAATTATTATAATAATGTCATTCTGACATAGGCCTCTGTTACATTTTTTCATATTATCATACTTTATATCATATTGATAGATACAAATAGATATATGCAACATACTAATTATAATCATAATAGCAAAATAACTACTATGAAGTCATACTCAACTTAAGAGCTTCTATTTTTTGAGATTTATACAAATTAATTCATGATGTATGCAGTCCTGAACATTTTGCTATTCTCAGTATTATGTGGGTAAGATTTATTTGTGTTGTTGCATATTATTATAACGCATTCATGTGTACTGCTGTTTAATATTCTATTGTCCTAATATGCAGTAATTTATTTTCATTTTGTGGACATTTTGGGTTGTTTATGGTTTTGTGCAATATTAATAATAATACTACAAGTAGAACTGCATATTCCTCTTGGTGCATATGTTTAAGAGTTTCTCTAGAGTATTTCTTAGAAATAAAATTTGTAGTGCATGGGGATTATGAATCTCCAAATTTTCATAATATTTACTACAGTTTTATTGGTGATAAAGTTTATACAGAGAGGGAAATTATCTTTGATTCCTAGTTTATTAATAGTCTTACATAAATAGTTGTCAAATTTTATTTAATGCTTTTTCTACAGTGAATAAGGTAGCTACTGAAAAATAATGCTGCATAACAAACCACCCCAAAACTCTGTGGCTTAAAGCAATAATTATTTATATTCATTCATGTATCTGTGGGTAGGCTATAGTAAAAATGACCTAGGCAAGGTCAAAGTGTACTTGACTCCAAGCTAGGGATGGAGTCTGGTCTGTCCCATACGTGTCTCATCCTCCCTAAACTAGCTGGCTAACTGGTGAAGATTCTTTTGTGGCAATAACAGAAGCATAAGAGCCAAGTCTGATATCAAAGTTATACTGACCTTATAGACCAACCATAATGTTAAGATTTAAGGTAATACTCACCTGCAAAACTATTGAGTCCTAGTATTTTCTTTGTTGGAAATGTTTTAATCTACTGACTCAATTCACTTAATGGTGATAAGACAATTTAGACATCCTTCTTGAGTAAGTTCTGGAAAGATTCTAATATTTATGAAATTTATCCATTTCATAAATTTTCAAAACTATCAGCCTTCAGTCACTCATAATAATCACTTACTGTGTTTTAAATGTCTATATTTGTAATTACATTTCTTTGTTGTTCCTAATACTGAGCATGGGCCAGAAAAAAATTACTTTTGCCTCTACTAGAAGTTAAAAGAATTTGTGTTCAGGGACCAACCTAGCCCCTTAAAGTTGTGCAGACTAATGAAGAATTCCCAGCTTTTCTGTCTTGTAATTGTCAGAGATTTAGTCACCCAATAGATGATAGAGTTAGCATAATCATTTGCCCTCAGAGCAACCTTGCTATCTGTGATTGCTTCTTGTTCAGTGATCCTTCATGTCCTTTGGGTAGTGGTGAAGAATGCCCTAAAAGGTTTCGTTTACTTCTTACTTTGAGACCAGAAATGAATTAAAAGGCCTGTTTTATCCAGACAGCAGCTATTTTTTCATTTATTTGTTTTTTAAGTTGGAGACTCTTCAGAGTATGTCTAAAATTATTGATTTCTAAATATCACATTAATTCAAAGATAAAACAGGGTGTTGTTTCAGAAAAAGCATACCACATAGCCGCCCTTGGGCTTATCAAATGCTGGGTCCTACCCATCAGGGACATTCATTCAGTAACCTAATTGTTACAGTTCACTGTAATGGAGCACCTTAATAACAAATCCTCCTGCCCCAGTCAAACCTTCAGATGATTGCTGCCCAAGCCAGATCTGATGACAGCTCCTGAGAGACCCTGAGCCAGAACTACCCAACCAAGCCACTCCTGAATTCGTGACACACAGAAGCTATGAGATAATTGCTTGTGGTAACCCTAAATTGCTAAGTTAGGGGATCATTTATGACACACTGATGATAATATACACAATGTCATTGTTAAACATTAAGGTTTATGATTTTGACTAACAGAAAATGTATGTATATAGTCTCTAAATAGAAATCACTCTGATGCTTTAGTTTCTTCATGGGTAACGTAATCAGACCATAAGCAACATATTTGGATGAATAAATAAATACAGACCCAACTATAAGCATTCACCAAGGCCATCAAACAAATGCCAAATAGCAAATCTCATGCCCGACTCAAGAGAAAAATGTATACTCCCTGTGAGGAAAGGCACTATAAGAAGTGATAAACATGTTTCTCATTCTCTTTGGGGAAACATGAAAATCCCACTGACAAGAGTTCCTGCGTCTTTCGTGTGCACATTTACATTTTTTCTCAGATAACAGAGCACTATGGGATTTGCAAATGATAACTTCAGATATACTGTGATTTTAAGTAGCACTATTAGCTAGGTAATTGTAATAAATAATATCATTAGTTAATACTATACCATTCAGCAATTTTCCCAGCTTTAATTTTTAGGCTTAAAAGAAATCATGTGGGAAAAATATAATCATTTGTAATGGGATTAAAATGTCTTATTCAAGTTGAATATAATGAATGTTGTTAATGTGAGGAATATATAATAATTTTTGAAATGGAACTCACTTTATTTGTTTGATCTAGTTTTCATTACAGCATGAGATAACAATAAAGGCTATTATCAGGCAATATGTTTGATCCTGGTCCACACTATCAAAGAAGATAGCCTCTATTTATTTTTTTTCCTATTTGCTTAAACAAAGTAATTGTTGCTAGTGTGAAATGGAAAAAGTACTCTATATAATCTTTACTTGGACAAAATAAAGAACTCTGGCCCATTAGTAAGCACAGTGCGTGAAAACCTCGCATGCACTTGGAGAAAAGGCTTAGTGCAGAAAAGCAGTGACATTCCAGAAATTTACTGAAGCCTGATGACAGAAAATACAAGAAGTACCCATTTTGTTTTAGGAATCTTTTTGTTTAGATAAGCATTAATATCTATAGTCAGCTTTCTTGTCTTCATTTGTCACTATCCATACTCTTTGTCTCATTGTGTTGATTATTTATGTCCTAAATTATAGCTATTCTTTCTTCTTTTTCTGTGGTTTAAAGAACTGCTCCAAGGGCAAGTGTTCAATGTCTGAATATGTTACTTGGCAATGTATGAACAGCTCTATTCAAAATAAAACTGTGTGTCATCTTGGCACCTGTCTTAAGACTATTGTCTTCTAAGCTAACATAATCCTCATCAGTTTACCTGCTATGTGTGGGTATAGTGTGGGCCATAGTGGCCCAATGGTAAATGTCAATTAGAAGAGCAAATGGAAAAACAAAAGCTCATCAAAGTTTCTTTCTTCTCTTCTTTTCAAAATCAAAGCTGTGTCTCTTAACATGGAATAGTCAGTATTTAAACCTATCTCCTAAAGTTGAAAGTTGCTTTGAAGATAATCCAGTTAAACCTACTCTCTGGGGTTTGGAAGGCAGCTATGCTTACCCCAAAACCACCAATGCACACTAGTGTTTGAACCCTTTCTGTAGCGCATAAACTAAGTGTCTAGTTAGTTCAAGTTCAAACTCCTCAGTACAGTCCACTCTCAACAAACACTCACTCAGTCTTCATCTGGCTACCACTGAAAGAACGTTTCTATACCATTCTTGAGCAAAGATAGCTAACTTGTTTTCCTTCTTCTTAAAATAAGGACAGAAGCTTAAGTAAGGGTTTTTTCAGCCTTTTCGGTTTTTTTAATTTATTTTGAGAGAGACAGAGAGAGAGAGAGACAGAGAGAGAGAGAGAGACGTGTGTGTGCTCAAGCAGGGGAGGGGCAGAGAGAGAGGGAAAAAGAATCCTAAGCAGGCTCAGCAGTGTCAGTGCAGAGCCTGAAGCATAGCCTGAAGTGGGGCTTGATCTCATATCTGTGGGATCATGACGCAAGCCAAGACTGTATGCTTAAATGACGGAGTCCCCCAGGCCTCCCATCAGGCTCCTATATTTGAAGTAGGAATTTAAGGAGCAAGAGAATGACCAATCCACTATTTCCCTGCAGACTGAAATATAAGAGGTGATATTATTTCATTCATCCTCTTACCTAAAAGTAATGACTAAAAAGGCCTCACACTGTTACGGAAGTAAATCATCCAGGCATAAAATCTGTTGCTATGTTTCAGGGTGACTTTGGATCAGAACTCCAGAGAAAAGTGAGCAGTTCTATATTAGTCAAGAACAAGTTTTAATGGTAAATAAGGGTGCCTGAGCACAAATTTCAATAGTCTTGAAACCACTAGCTTCTTAATAACTTCCTTGCTTTTTACCTGATTTATCTTTCATGCTTCCAAGCCATTACCATGATCAAACCTCTCAACCTTTCGTTTGTTTTCTTTTTAAATTTTTTTAATGTTTTATTTATTTTTGAGAGAGAGACAGAGCACAAGCAGGGGAGGGGCAGAGATAGAGGGAGACATAGATCTGAAGCAGGCTCCAGGCTTTGAGCCGTCAGCACAGAGCCCCACATGGGGCTCGAACTCACAAACCCCAAGATCATGACCTGAGCCGAAGTCAGATGCTTAACTGACTGAGCCACCCAGGAGCCCTTCATTTGTTTTCAAAGTATCTCTCACATCTAGTGATGACCTCTGCTCATTGGAGTCTTGTCTCATAGAAATTATCTTAAGAGTGACAACAGTTCTGTGTGGGTTTCTAGGCCTGTCTGAGATGGATAAGAAGCATTAAGAAGTTACACTAACAAACACATTTTTCTACTGAGAAGAATACCCCTTATGAAGGCATGCAAATATTAACAAATAAATCTCCTGTGTTGAATGTCAGTTTCACATACTCCTGACAGGCTTCAGCTTTTAGACAAATAGGCTGATTCCTTTGGAAACCATCCAAAGTATCACATCACTGATCAGAAATACCTAAAAACGGTTAGAGTAATTGTGAAGAGTAAATGGGCTTTTCTGCTGCTTTCTGTAATGATTTAGAATACAGATCATTGTGTTCAGGTAACAAGTGTTAAGTTCTGCAATTCATGTAATTGGACTAATGAGGTTTAAGTTTGAGGGACCCTGAAAGTGTATGGGCCCCTGCCAAAGTCACAGAAAGTATCTTCATAATTTTGTACATTTTTCTAAAAGCACACCCCAAACTTTTTACAAGCTTCAATCCTCATGAAGTCTAAATCTATCCTTGCACCTATGACAGTGATGAGTTATTCTAAGGGATTACAATAATAAATATCTCCGTTCCTCATTCTCAAAAAGATAACCATCCTGTTGGAGAAATAACACTTACACATATCAAATAACCATCTGCTATCATCCGAAAGGTATGGGGTTTGGAGTCAAGAGATAAATAAAATCTCCAAACCTCAGCTCTGCCATCTATATTCTGCTATGTGATTATACACAAATTGTCTTCTTTTTGTTCACATAAAAAAAATACAGACATAATACTGAAATAACAGAAATGTCAGAGGATTAATAAAATTAAATATGTGAATGCCAAATGTATTGCATTTGCCATGTCCATGTAAATGTTATTTGAATCATTATATCCCAGGTTGCTTGAGTCCTTAAAGAAGGTTTCATTCAACCCCCTCCCCCTTTTCAATATTTGGCCTTTCTCTAACAATATCCCCAAGCCATGGTTGTCTATACTCAGCTTGAATATGTCCAGTGGGTGGAACTGGAGAGTGTGATGCTAAGTGAAATAAGCCATATAGAGAAAGACAGATACCATGTTTTCACTCTTATGTGGATCCGGAGAAACTTAACAGAAACCCATGGAGGAGGGGAAGGAAAAAAAAAAAAGAGGTTAGAGTGGGAGAGAGCCAAAGCATAAGAGACTCTTAAAAACTGAGAACAAACTGAGGGTTGATGGGGGGGGGGGGGGGGGAAGGGGAGGGTGGGTGATGGGTACTGAGGAGGGCACCTTTTGGGATGAGCACTGGGTGTTGTGTGGAAACCAATTTGACAATAAATTTCATATATTGGAAAAATAAATAAATAAATAACCATAGATGTTCTCAAGTGAAGAAAAAGAAAAAAAAGAATATGTCCAGTGGAGTGAGACAGTTCACTTCTTATAATTAACAGCTTAAATATATGGCATAAGAATTTGAGGGGTTTGTTTTTTTGTTTGTTTGGCTTCGGCTTTTTGGTGTTCAAGTATAGGTGTGTGCTTCACATTAAAAGAAAATAGTAGCATTGAGGACTGAGGTATAGGCCAGAAATTTCCTTTTGCGAGTATTCACATGTGTGTGATACTTAAAACCAATGAAGCAGCACATGTTACAGCATGGGAAAGGGAGGTTCCCTGGGATATAACCTTGGGCCAGTAATGAAGTCACAGTAGGAAAACTGGAGACGCCTAGGAAGGAATGATCAGAAAGAAAACAGGCAACCAGCAGAGAATAGTGTCGTGGAAACCCTAAAAGGAGTTTTAAAAGGGGGACATAGTTAATAACATTAAATGCTGAGGAATTATTCAAAGGCATGTTCTGATGATTTACAAAGAAGACTGGGGATCCATGAGACCATTAGTGAGGTGGCAGAAAACTGAGTGGGAATGAGTTGTGAGGCGAGAGAGTGGAGACAGAAAGGATGGTCTCTTGGCCTTCACTGGCTGGAGCATCGGCACAGGGCAGCGTCCAGGGGATACTTCAGGAAGAAAAGTGAGTGAATTCCTGACCTCTGAGAAGGAGGTGGGCAGAGACGAAAATGCACACAGAAGTTGGTCTAAGGCAAGGGGTGACATGCTGGTCCAGGAGCAGAGGACGAGGGAACAGACCCAGAGCACAGAAGCCCAGGTCAACCTTCAGCAAAGAAAAGGATGTTTCTGCCCCTGAGATTACAGGAAAGGGTGGGACAAGGTGCAGAAAGTTGATAGGTTTGGGGATAAGAAGCCAAGAAATGTCATGTTGTGAGTCTCGGCTCTGAGTTTTTATGCGTCTACTAGTGTGTGGACCCAGGCAGCAGCCGCAACCAGTGCTTGGGGCTCCAAATAGAGCGATACTGATGGGTGGCCCCAGAGATAAAGATAAAGACCTCCAGCTTGAGCAGATTAGGGGTGGGGAGCATCCCCAAAGAGGACTCTACCCAGGTTCTCGAGGTGGGAGATGCTAGGGATATTCGCCTCTAAACATTATCTTCTAAATATCCATAAAAATCTGTAAATTTCGATTTCCACAACCCAGATCTAGTTGAAACTCTAGTCTTCCCTTCCACAGGCAACTGACTACAGAACGCCTGCTCGCTGATCACTCTCATCCACTTTTGATCCCTCCTGCTGATCAGACTATAGATCACTATACCCGGACTTATTTTAAAAATAAAAGCCTGATTATATGTCTTTTTGAAAAAAATATAGATATATATATATATATATAGATATAGATATAGATATAGATATAGATATAGATATAGATATAGATTCTGTTATCACATTGCTTTTAGAATGAGGAAAAAGCCTGAACATGTCATGGAAGGCTTTTCTCAATCTGACACCTTTCCTCTGACTCCTTTCCTAGCTCACCTCCTGACTCCTCTCTGGCAAAGTTCTGCCAAGTTGGTCTTTCTGAGGATCACAAAGCATAACGTGTTTTCCCCTAACTCATGTGTTCCCTTGACCTGCTTTGCCCTAGGCAAACCTTATACATTATTCACATTTGACTCAAAATTCATTTCTTTTTTTTAATTTTTTTAATGTTTTATTCATTTTTGAGACAGAGAGAGACAGAGCATGAGCAGGGGAGGGACAGAGAGGGAGCGAGACACAGAATCCGAAGCAGGCTCCAGGCTCTGAGCTGTCAGCACAGAGCCCGACGCAGGGCTCGAACTCACAAACCGTGAGATCATGACCTAAGCCGAAGTCAGACGCTCAGCCGACTGAGCCACCTAGGTGCCCCAAAATTCATTTCTTAAAGGGATCCTTCTCAGTACTTTTCCTACATACTCTTATAATTCCTATATTCTCAACTCATAAGCTTATCATGGCTTATAATTATCAACTTTTTGTTTTAAACTGATTAATGTCTGTCTCTTCAACTAGATACAAGATCTTTGAGGGCAAGGCTCGTGTCTCTTTGTGGTCCTTATTCTGGAGAAGCATAAACAATGCCTGGTGCATAGTAGACAATCAGAAATCTTTGTTTCACAAATGAATGAATGAATGAATTGATGTTAGCACCATGGCTTTGAGATTTGAGTCTTTGCCTAATGGAAGACCATAGTTCCACCTTTATCTATTTCATGACTTTCTTGCGAAGATCAATAAAACTGCAGAGGGAAGTCTTTTATATATTGTTGTCTTTATCATGGTTATACAGGATACACTGACAAAAGTGTGTACTTTGGGAAATGGAATTAATTTAACCAAGATAAAGAGTTCCGTTAGGGATCAAGCCAAGAGTTGTAGAGTGCTCTCTCTTCTGGGTCTTTTCTCTCTGTTCCTTGGAGCATGAAGGCAAAGGAGCCTGATTGATGACTGCTTTTCTGCTCACATCCTAACGGCATAAAATGTTCCTTGGTAACATCAAAAGATGCTTCTTTTAGCCCACTGGCATATGAACTCAGAAAAATTTGAGTTCCCAAGTGAAGTAGACGTTAGTGTAACAGACATCTGTTTATATAACAATTTATGTAATTAGAGCTGGGTAAAAAGAACTTGTGAGCTGGTATGACAGAATTTCCTTTAAAGCTGGAGAACAATCATTTATATGAATGTTCCAACTGTTCAGAGAAACAGTCATCAAAACATCCCTCATCAAAGCCCTTTGAGTGAAGAAAATAAAACAGGAGCAACAGTCTTGTTCCAGAACATGTAAATCCCACTCTGTTTGATTTTATATGGCTTGCATTTTGATGTTAAAGCCCAAGTAAGGTTGAGAAAACTGCAGAGAGGAAACTGCTTCGAAGTTATGCCTCTAGCTACACAATCTAGGCAGTGAGGTTGGCTAATGATCTATCTGAACATCAGGTAACTGTACTCAGACCTATGGAACAGAGTCACCCGCCAGCAAGGGCGGGCTACTGGAGGAGGGCTACTGACCAACCCCTGTCCTTGGTCAATCCCTGGATGGTGCAGTAGTATTTACCAGGCTAGTCAGCAGACAAGAGGGCAGTGAAAAGAGTAAGGGGTTTTGTTGGTAGTTCCTGTGGATGCTGCTTCAAATTCACTCATGTAGACACCTGGCTCCTCAGATCCCCACCTTCTATGATAGATATTTCTGAAGCCCTCCCCTGGGTCCTACAGGCTCAGATTCTTACCTTCCAAGGATAAACAGTTTATAAATCTCAATCTGGCATGAGAGAAAATGACTTAAAACTACAATGGAGTCAAGGGTAGTAGATGTGGAAATCTGTACTCAAAAGGTACTCACTCACACAGTTTGTCTTGACTTGCCTTCTCCCTTCTAGCAATGTCCTCAACTCTAATCAAGCTGGAAAACTGAGAAAGTGCCCATATCCACTGCCCCACTTCTTTGTAAACATCAACAGAAGGGAAATAGAAAGAAGAAATCAGAGTGTGCTGGCTTTAATTAAAGCACTCACTAAATAGAATCATCACATGGTTCTACCAGATTCTATGTAGCCCAAGGTTGGTATGTTAGCCCTTGATGAGTGGGGCTGGTACAAGTTTGGTTTGTGGTAAATGTTATTTAGGTTAGAATCAATTTATCAGTAACTGTGGAAGTAAAAATGCTACAGTAATTTGACTAGGTTCATCAAGCACTCGGAGGAGCCATATTTCACGTGTAGCAGGATTCATTGATGCATTTGGCATTTGTAATAATAATAACAGCTAACATCTTCTGAACACAGGCTCTACAGTGTTTGTCATTTAACTTTTATAAGCAGATGTTGAAGAGTTTAATGATATGAAGATTCATACTCCTGTTATTACTGAGTCATAATAAGAATTACAAAATTCTTAATATCCAAGTGAATTTGGAACAAGCCTGATTAACAAAAAAAAAACCTCTGAAACTTTCCTTTGTGTACAAATTATGGATCTGGCAATATTCCCTGGGGAACCAAAGAAGGTTGTATAACACACAACCTGTGTGGCCTTGGCCTTGAAGGTTGAACAGCCTTGAATGTGTGAACAGCCACACATTTTCATTACTCTTGTCCTTTTTGTTGTCCTAATTATTTTATTTCCAGAATCTTTCCTGTCTGTAGTATATTGTGGCCATCTGGTGGAACTCATCACCATTGCCTCCAGTCGTACTGATACATAAAATTGAGGTAACTGTAGACCCATCTGTCCTAAAGCACAAAGTTGAACTTTACTCCAGAAACTCTGGAGGAGTAATTTCCCATTTGGCTACAATTATTTACAGGATGCCTCTTATTAAATAGTGGAAAAGAGTGGAGGAGAAAGGCATATTAAAAGGATTTGTTCTATTAGGTAGGAATACATCTACACAATGCTTATGAACATTTTATTCTCTGTGTGAGCCTATACGTGTCACTACCTATCACCTACCTTCTGAGACATATAATAGGGTTGGTGAAATCTCCCAGCTGTTGAGTTAGTCTATTTAGTTTACTCCTGTCAAATCCAGAATCCCAAGCACAAGGTCCTAAAGAGGACAGGTAGAGGTAGAAGTAGCAATTGTAACAACAACTTATTATTTTTATGTTACAGATGTGGAGGCTGAGGCTGGAAGAGCTTAAATACTTGTCCAAAGTCTTAGAGCTGGAATAGAGAAGAAAGAGTCTGGAATTGAACCCTGAACCACTGAACTCTTGTCCCTGGACTCTGAAAAAAGAAGGAGATTTTATGACCTGATTGCGCAGGGACAGAGACACCCTATTAAGCAAGGCAACAAAGGCCTGATGCAGGTAAAGGTAATACTTTAAAAGTGGGATAAAGCCCACAGCTGAAACTGTGAGGGTGAGTAAAAGGAAAAGCAGCTGTGTATTGACATTATTCAGGGGAAACTATTTGGAGTAGGTAAGTGCCAGGCTAGATTAAGATGGCCAGGAGAGGGAAATGGGAATTTCTCTGATGTCTGAGCATCTCCTTGCCATCCAGGGTTGCCAGCCAGACTGAGCACAGCCAAACCTCTTGCCTCTCATAGATGCCATCTGCCACACGGCTCTGGCAGAGGCCATGCTCAGCCGGCAACATTTCCAGAGTTCCTTGCTTTTGCAAAGTCATCCCGAGGTGAGCTGCAGAGAAGTGTCCTCTAAAGGACTGCACAGCCCTAAATAAATGACTTTCCTAAAGAAGAGATGACAGCTGAAGAAGCTGCTTACGGGGAGGAGGTGCACACGCGCTCACCTGCTCTCTCTTCCTACATCCCCAAGCAGCACGCGTCATCGGCCCCCACCTCCCCATCTGGAAGGAGGAGGAGAGGGGTGGAAGCCTTATTAAAGCCTGGCACAGTGCCCGCCTTGCTCAAGCTGTCTTTATTATTCAGTCTTAGGAAAGCACCTTGAAAATAAACAGTGACTGTCTCCTATCATGTATGTAGCACTTAGCAAATTGGAAGTGCTTAATAAAAGTCAATGAACCCAACGTAAACTCTGACTATTAATATATATGTCTGACACACACTGAATGTGCAAATCAATAAGAAAATGAACATCTTGAGGATCTTCAGGTTTTCACTGAATAAGCATTACATTGAATTGAACAATCATTTTAATGCAGATTTGTGGTAATATTCATTAGAAATATGCAATAAAATGGCTTTGAATGCACAAATATTTTGCAGAGCACTGATTCTAAATGAAGGGACAATTAATTGTAGCTTTAGCCTTGTCATATCCCATCTGAATGTTTTTAGTGATGCGCCCATAATCATGATACCACATAATTTATACATAAAAGCCCTTACCGCAGACTATCATATATCATTATGATATAAAATTAAAATTATTAAATAAAATTAAATAAATGCTACTATTAAAATTGTACAAAGGACAGGTAGAGGAAAAATTCAGTGTGGGAGAAGTTTTTTTCCTGATCTACTGATTTTTTTTCTAATTTTTATTTTGAAATAATTTTAGATTTATAAAAAATTTGCAAGAATAGTACAAAAACTCCTGTATATCCTGCACCCAGTTTCCCTAACTGTTCACATTTTAGTATATGTGCTTCACCTGTCCCTGTATACATGTACATATATACATACACATACAAATATGGATATATGTACAAATTATTGTTTTGCTAAGCCATGTAAGAGTAAGTTGCAACCATGATGCCTCTTTACCCTTTATGTAACCACTATAATTACCAAAATCGGGATATTAACAGAATATTAATCAATTGCTATTATCAAATCTTCAGACTTTATTTATATTTTACCAGTTGTCCCCATGACTATGTGTAAAGCAGAAAAAATTAATCCTTTCCTTCATTAAAAAAAAAATCTCAGTTGTATATTATATCTCTGTCTGAAACTAATGTATGAATTAAAAGAAAATGGGATTCAACAGGTATCATTGTAGGACCATATCTGTGATTGAAACATTAAGCAATGTGATCACCTCCTTAATAAAAATCACAAAAATTATTATGATTGAGTCCCTTCCTCCATTGATATGTATGGTTGAAACGAATGAATGACAAAGTGATTACAATTTGATGATTCTACTTTATTTTTAAACATTTAAAATTATCATATGCTTCTAAAGACAGAGTTACTTTCAAAAATCTAGTATAAATCCCTAGTGGGCTGAAGATAAGTGAGAAAGAATTGCATACACAGACGCCCCCTGGAAAGGGCACTGAAGGAGGAGTAGGTTGGCTTTGACCCCTGCCACGAAATGAGCTTCCTACCGGTGGTGTTATTACTTACAATGTGCAAACTTCTGTCATGAAGACTGATGAAAAGTGAGCCAGCCCCAGTGGCAGAGGACTTCACAGTAGGATAGTGAAATGCCTTTTAACACCAGCAACATGACCTGATTTGTGCTTTAGCAGAGCATGATATGTAATGTTTATTTTTGCTTTTTCAGGAAATCTTTGTGGTATGAAAAGGGGACTCTAGTCACTGATTCTGGCATATATATATTATCAGATAACTTTCAGAAAGAATTTGCAATATTTACCCAGCAACCTTATCCCTTGATCCAGGAATTCCACTCCTGGCATTTCTTCACCCAAAACGGTCTTAGGTATACAACAAAGCTTTAGACACAAAGGTGTTCACTACATCATGACTAACAGTAGTAAAAATTAAATAAATAAATAAATAAATAAATAAATAAATAAATAAAACAAAAACAGCAAAGGGGAAACAACCTTAGAAGTTTAAAAGTACAGGAAAGGCAAGGCGAATTATTATATGTTCACAAGATAAAATGGGATACAGCCATCAATAAAGTGTATTAACTAAAAATGCAATAGCAATGGAAAGTATGTAGGCTGAGAAATTTCGTAAAAATTCGTTTCCAAATTGAATATATAATATGATCTCAAGGATATGAAAAACAAAAAAGGCATGGTTGGAAATAGGTCAACAGGGGTGGTAACTGGGTTGTACAAACCCTCTACCGGCAATGTGTGGGGATTAGATCCGGGGGCCTCACTAACCAGCCCATTTCTGTTCTCATTTCAAACTGACCCACTCTCCAGTCCCTGGTTTTGTGAAACAGGATGAGAGGAAGCAAATCAGAAATAAGCAAGTAGGGTTCAGAGTGCTTGCCACAAGCACTGGGAAGTCTGTGAGCTATCATATCCTTAAGCAGTCAAGAAATGCCAGGTGGGGGCGCCTGGGTGGCGCAGTCGGTTAAGCGTCCGACTTCAGCCAGGTCACGATCTCGCGGTCTGTGAGTTCGAGCCCCGCGTCGCGCTCTGGGCTGATGGCTCAGAGCCTGGAACCTGCTTCCGATTCTGTGTCTCCCCTTCTCTCTGCCCCTCCCCCGTTCATGCTCTGTCTCTCTCTGTCCCAAAAAATAAATAAATGTTGAAAAAAAAAATTAAAAAAAAAAAAAAAAAGAAATGCCAGGTGGGTGAAATTGTTGAGTTTGTGGATACAGAAACTTGATAGGTGGGATTGGTACTGCAAATGACTTTTTCTCTGTGTTCATTATGTTTCGGTTTTCTTTTTTTTTTTTTATTTTAAAAAAAAAATTTTTTTTTTCAACGTTTATTTATTTTTGGGACAGAGAGAGACAGAGCATGAACGGGGGAGGGGCAGAGAGAGAGGGAGACACAGAATCGGAAACAGGCTCCAGGCTCTGAGCCATCAGCCCAGAGCCCGACGCGGGGCTCGAACTCACGGACTGCGAGATCGTGACCTGACTGAAGTCGGACGCTTAACCGACTGCGCCACCCAGGCGCCCCATGTTTCGGTTTTCAACACAGAACAATTATTAGCTTTATAATAATAATTTATAAAAGATTTAAGAAAATAAGACCTTTGCTAAATATCTTATAGGGCATATAAAATGATGCTGCAAATTATAAGAATAGAAGAAAAAGCTTATCTATTGAGTTACTACGCAGCTGGAACTGAGAAAAGTACTTTCACAAATGAAATACAAATATAATCTCAATTAACACCATATTCTATTTCTGTATTTTTATTATATGCTCATGCATAGTTGCTCAAGCCTAACGTTGACAGCCATTTACATGCCTCCTTTTCCCTAATCCCTCAATTAAGTCAATTACAAATTGCTGCCAATCCTATAACCATTTTTTTTCCAGTTTTTCATCACTGCTTTGCATCCCTCATTATCTTATGAGTCAGTTGGTTCTAGGCTATACTGGGTAAGAAACGAAGTCTGAAATCTTAGTGGCATAACAGATTAAAGGTTTATTTCTCTCTCGCACAAGGGCCAGTGGGAGAAAGCTGGTTTTCTATTGTAGCTGTCCATTGTGTCATGACAACAGTTCAGGCTGCTTCCAACATGTTAGGACATCGTCCCAAGATGTCCTTGCAAGGCTATCCACTACTGCCTTGTAGAAAAGGAAGGGGCAGGATAGAGAAACCACACTCATTTTTCTCTGATTCAGCCTGGAAGTGACAAAGTTGACCCAAACTGGTCATGGTCACAGGGTCCTAACCTAAATAAAGGGGAGGCCAAGAAGCGAGGGGCACTCATGGGCATCTAGCGAGCATCAGATGCCTTGGCCACAGTCTCCTCTGTTTTCTGTCTTAAATCTCCCTTCCACACTGCTGATAGACTTCTCTCTAAAATGCAAGCTGACTAGTTAGGTCTTTTCTTGATTAGAAAGAAATCTTTTTAATAGTTGTGTACCATCAAGAGTAGCATTTTTGAAACCCCTATTATTTGGTAGTAGTAAATTTTCATTGATCTGAATACACACATGCATACATACATAAATTTAAAATATTTTAAACTGTAATAAACATGCACAAGCAAATATCTTATACACAATTACTCATATCATAGTTTCTATTTCATAAAAATACATTCTCACAGTCCTTTGTATTATATAAATGTCCAACATTTAAAATATACTGTAACATTTTACTTTTATTTGGTTTATTTAATTAGAGTTCTAGGTTAGATTTTATTATGGGGCTGAGGAAGAGGGTTACACAGTGAAATATAGTTGGGAAGCATGAACCAGGGCACTGAGCTACTATATGTGAGAACAGCCTCTACCTGCATCTTCAGCCTGGGTCCTTGCCATTTTCACCTTCCAACATTATTCTCCAAGAACTCTGAGCTGCATATCGTTTCTCTAGGGCATCAGGCAATCTCCTCTTCCTAGAGCAATATTCTCTTTTCCCACCCCACTTGACCCAAAATATTCCTGCCAGTATTTCAAGACTCTGATCAGATACGTTGGGCTTCTTCTGTGGTCTGATAGCTCCTTGTATACAATGCATTCAAAATTTGTATTTATAAATTTCCCCCCTACTATCTTTCTGTAATTTCTTAGGGTCTTCTTTATTTCCTAAATTGTAGCCCAGAGCTGGCTTATAGTAGCCTCTCAGTACATGTTTTTTAAGATGCTGAAATGCACATTTTTTTTAGTCAGTCATTCAATAAATTTTAGTGAACATATTATATTCCAGGCAATCTTCACTACACTCTACACTTGGAGTCCAACAAGGCAAGTCTGTTATCCTTGAGGAGAACTAATACAAGATGGCTACAATCTTAATTATAAGACATACTCTATATCAATCATTTTTATCACATACAGCAAGCATTTAAGCATTTAATATCTAAACTTTTTCATAGCCAATAAGATTTTAACGATGATTCCCACATTAGTAGATGCAGAAAAGTAAACAACAGGTAGTCACAAGAAGCTTAGCACAGAATTTACAGAGAAATACTTGGTAAAGCCTGGATTTCTTTTGGCAAGTCAATATCATCTATGATCTAGAAAATTTCGGAAGTCTGGAAACCATTTATTTTCCCCAGAATTCCTTGCCCACAAGATTCCTCATATGAAGGTTGCTTTTCCTGGCCAAAAGTATTTGGTATTAGTAGGGATTCCAGGAAGCAGACCATCAAGTTTAGGTACCTACGATTTTCTATCTAACTTAGATTTGAAGGCAGTAATGACTTCATTGCCAGCAGAAATATGAATATTGATTGTTCATGGCATGCAAGTGGCAAAGTACTTAGCTGAATTATCAACCATGGTTTCCAGGAAGAAAATACCTACTAAACCTCCTTTGTCAGCAGAAGTTGGCCCTCTCCCCTATCTGATGAGGCTGCCATTCCCATAATTAAAAACTCTCTAATGACCTCACTTGATTAATAAGAATAGGATAGGCTATGATGTAGTAATAACAACCATAAGACCTCACTGCCTTAACATAACAAGAGTGCATTTCTCTCTCATACTATATGTCCAGTGCAGATAGGTAGGGACTTTGTTCCACATAGATGCTCATGGACCCAGACTGGTTGAAGTTCAATCAACTTGCAGCTAGTCTGGCAGAGGACATGGTAGCTATTGGTGGAGAAGAGACAAAGGGAGAGTCCCAAACAAGCTCTCAAAGACCGCCAACCTAAAAGCATCACATATTACTCCTTGTTAGTTGACAACCTTGGGAAATCTAAAACCAGCTCCTTACAAGGAAGGCAAGGAAAGGCCAAAGGAAGAGTCAGACCACTTCATATTGGTAGGTGGCAGGTTTAATAAGCAAAGGAACTTATATATGAGGCTTGTCTTGGGTGGCCACAAGATGAGTAGATCTCCACACCCACCCACGAGAATCTCAAAAGTTTATATAGAGGCCTTAACTGGGTTTGGTTATATATGCTGTCCAGATGGTCCCAACAATACCTTACTATCTTAAGGCTGTGTCCTTGGGCAGCTCCCACTGTGGAACAGTAGGCAGAGGGTACACCCCAATGACAGGGGAGGAGATGAGGAGCATATGATTGCCCAGGTCCAGTTCGTGGGCCAACCAGAGGTCATGTCCTCTCAATGACTTCCTATAAAACTTTTGTTCGTAGCACATTTACCAGAACTAAGAACCCATCATTGCAAGGAAACTATAAAATGTGGTGGAGCGTGGGGGGCTATTTGGTGAGAAGACAGTATCTCTTCCACATCACCAGAGGCAGTTTCCTTACAAGAGGATTATGGTGTTTCTCAGAACCTACCCATAGCGCTCCAGATTTCCTCTGGATTCCATAACTAGAGTCAGATATCAGAAAATCCCAAGGCCTTAATCATAAGTCTCAACTAAGGAGAAACAGGTTATAAGCAAAAATAATTGAAATATTCTATCTACCTATATCAGGAAAAATATGGGGAATATGATAGGAATTAACTCTAAGGCTAGTAGGGTAGGCAAGAACAAACATAATATTGTACCATGTCACATTTATTGATATACATACATTTACTAAAAAATGTGGATTCGGTGTGTTAACTTTAACAGCCAGATATTTTTAACAATTTGCTGTAATGGTTCTCTTTGTCTAAAACCTGGACTCAACCACAATTTTCTTCAATAATATGGAGCAGTATTTCTCAACCAGGGAAAATTTTGCTCCCCTAGATCCTCCTCATGGGACATTTGTCAACGTCTAGAGACATTTTTGATTGTCATAAATAGAAGGGAGGAGCTACTGACCTCTATTGGGTAGAGGCCAGGGATGTTGTTAAATATCCTACAATGCATATGGAAGCCCCTCACAATAAAGAATTATTTTATCTAACATATCAGTCATGCCCAGGTTGAGAAATTCTGATTATAGAGTAATTTGGAAGCTTAGGTGATGAACAGGTTAGAGTAAATTTATAATGGGGAACACTTATGTATTTCTAACCATGTCACTTAGGATGGCCCAAAGGTCACTGCCTTCTCCAAGGCATTAAGGAATACATTGCTGGGAGCACTATGTATTTGTAAAGCTCTGCACTGGCTCTCTTCTGACAACCGGAGATGACAGAGGAACAGGTTGCCACTGAGAGGAGTTCCCTAATATCAGTGTGGATGATACGATCTTATAGTGCAGATGCCACTTATATCCAGAGACAAAGAGGACATGGGTACTGAAGGGGCAGCAGGACTGAGGCAGTAATGAGGGATCCGCAGCCATAGCTGGTAGTGATTATAACTGATCATGGTGTCTGGGACTGAAACGGATGGGCAGCCTACCAAAATATTACTCAGTGTATACACCAAATACTTGAGGTACCATAAACAGACATGAGATTGAGGCCCACAATTTCTAGCCTTTCACTGAATTCTCACACTAGAGCCAGGTTCCCTTGAGGAAGGAACCAAAGACACTGCCACATGTTTATACAGTACATAGCTCCTCCTCCTAGCTTTCCCAAAGGAACCTGCATTCATTTACCGCAGTGACTATGTATAATGGGGAGGGGATATACCAATATTTTTTGAGGATTATTGAGCATTGGCCTTGAGCTGACACTCAAACACCTAAAGATCCAATGCTATTTGGAGCTAGTCAGAGCAGAGATTTACAGAGCCCAGTTATAACTGTCTTTGCCTAATGGGATAGCCAATCAAATGTTACCATATTCCTGGGACAACTGCAGTGATTATTGCCACCATCAATGTCTCACAAGGTGCAGGGGTGGTGATTCCAAACTGAACATATGAATGGCTTTTTGATATTGATGGTGAAGTTTCATAAACCCAATCAGGTGACGACTGTAAGTGTAGCTACTATTCTCTAGGCAGAGTCCTGGGGAAGGTGAAAGAATTTCCAAGAGAGGAACCAAACCTGTAACCAAGTAGAATATTTCAGAGACCCAACTAGAAACTGTCCCTGCCTTTCTGAGGACCTACAAGCTAAGAGAAGCTAAGAGCCCAGTCAATGCCTAGTGATAAAATTAAGGAGGAGTAGGGATGGTCAGAAAACAATAGAGATCCCTAAGATCATAAGGGATCATAAGCCAGTAAGAGGACAGGATAATAGAAAGCATCAAAGAGATTAATGCCACTTGAAATTTGTGCCAGCACGACAGGACTATGATACCACGGGCCTAGCTTAAGTATATCTCATGTATGCCCAGACATTCTTTCACCTGCAAAAAGTAAATATATATGTATAGAGCCTCTGTGGTGCTCTAATAGGGAACGATGTGGCCAGATACGAAAAAATAAGCAATCGACTTTCCTTCCAAAGGTCTGAGCTTCTGATAGCCTTGGTCTCCCAGGTGGGGACATAAAAGGGTTGCCTCAGGCAAGTGGCAATGTACACGTATTTAAAGGAACCTTGTGCTCGGGACTCTCCAAGGAATATCTCCTGTTATTACAAACAGAGCTGGCCAGAAGTGACATTTCCAAAGACTTTATAATTTTCGTATAACCCATTATCACAAGCAGAAGAGCTTCAAAAGGCACTAATGTAAGAACTCTTTAAATGACAATAGATATAAATTATTTCTGTCATTGTAAAAAAAACTACCTAATTTATATGATTGGTAGGCAATATCTTTAATATGCTCACTTCAGCGGCATCTGTGGAAGGGAGACAATGAAACACTAAGTGGATAGTGTATTATCCCCGGGAGTCAGGCAGGCACTTAAAGATGCATATTAAAAAATCCCATGTCCTATTTGGACAGAAATATGGGTCTTCTAGGATTATGGTGGATTATCATAAACTCATTAGGTGGTGTCTCTAATAATATCATGTGCTACACTACCATGATTATATTTCTACATGTGGATCTATGACATACAAAAATAAAACTCAGAATATTCAATTTATAGAAAAAGCCATGTTAGCAACCTACAGGGAAGTCCCTGAGGCCACTCCAATTGATAAGCCACTTAAAAGATTTGCCTACTATCATCATGTACATACAAAGCCCATAAACCATAACACTAACTCAATGCTTCTTTGAAGGCTTGACAGACTTTGTACATTGTATTAAAATCACAACTTTACTACTAGAGAATGACCTAATATGAAGGTGAATGCAGTTACTATTGTACGTATAATGAATCATATATCATTTTTCCAATATCCCAGTTACTTACCTTAGAAGTTTTTGGTTAGGATAAAGGTCATTGTTTTGTGTTCTCAGCAAGAGAACTTTAGCTGATTCCAGAGAAGTGGAGAAATGTACTTTGTTATTGGTCTGATTTATTTTGGGCACCTTGATTTTTAGACTTCATTCCAAAATGGACTCATCTTGTCATTTAATAACATCCTACCATTCAAGCTGCCCAGCCAATTCTGAGAAAAGACTAATCCATTTCAGCATCAGCAGAAAGATGGACACTCTGGTAGAGCAGATGTGCACTCTTCTCTGTAATTACTTTCAGTTCTTGCTTTGCCCTTTACTGTCTGTTTGAAATTTAACCTTAATGGAATCAGAATGGCATTTACCCAGGGATCAGCTCCAGATTGTGTGAAACTCACAGAAATAAAGGTTATGACATAGTAAGTCTACTAATCACTTTCTGTGACTAGAATTGACTACAGCCATCTTTGACTAGAAGAAATTATGAATAGCACATGTTTATCCTGAGGTGGGAGAAATTAATCATTCCTCTTCTCATTTTGCCCCCTGCCATCAACCACCATGTTAGCCTGTGCTAGGACCTCAGAGTAACAATCAGAACTCAGACACAAAAAACATAGAGAATGGCCCACTCTGTTGAAACACAAATGGTAAACTGTGAGATGCCAAACAGATATTCAGGAGTAGTGACTGAGTTGGCAGCTGGAAAGGCAGGGCTGGCGCCTCGGAGAACATTAAGGATGGAGTGTCCAAACACAGAAAAAATGGAATCAAGAAGTGCTCCAAATCTTCCATACTCTTCTGCCAGAGCCCAGCCTTGGATGAGGATTAAATGCTCACTTTCCTTATAACAATAATAGCTAGATTTGCTCACCCAAGTACATAACAAATGTTGCAGCATGAAGAAAATTTTATTATTTAAATAGTTGGCTCCTAAATTCCTCTGAAAATAATTGTTTTCCTCTGGAGGGATCTTAATAAGTGATTAGGGGGGAAAGCCCATACTAGGGCTTTATTTTTCAGTGTTTTCCAGACTTCAGAAGAGAGAAAACTCCCCTGTATAATCAACCATGGAGATTTGACTTCTGAAAGTGAACAGGAGAGAGAAGAGACAAGAGGGAGCAGCAGCAGCATGAAAAGAAACTCAGGACTTGGAGAATGTGAAATACCACAGAGAAACGGTACAGGAAGGGTGCCGCTGAATGTTCCTTCCAGGGTTGTTGATATTGCTGAGATGATCTCCCCTCTACTTCACTCTTCTCCTTACCAATTTTCCATAAGAATCATTGAATGATTTTTTGATGGTGGCTTTTAAATTGTATTTTACAATTTTTTTAAGTTTTTTTTTAAAGGATGCCACAGAAAGAAGAAAGGTCCTTATTAGAACAAGTACAGCATCAGTAGAAGCTGCTAAGGAGCACACAGAAGAGGGGAACCAAGTGACCCCATAATGGAAGATCTGAGGGAGTCAAAGGGATTTGGAGAAAGGCTTCAGACCTTTGAATATTGTAAAACCAGCAAAGATTTAAACCAATTTGCCCTACATCTTGAGGGGCAGGTAGGTTTCGGGTTGACATCCAGGTAATGAAACCATCTCGTTCAAACCTCATAATATCTGTATAAGGAAGAATCTTTTGCAATTACATTCTACAGATGAGGAAATTTAGACCCAGAATCATCCCCAATATCACATATCTAGTAAATTGCAGAGCGGGATTACAGTACTAACTCTAACTACTGTGGGCATAATGTCATCCAGTATATTACAAACTTTTTGCCTCATATTTTGAGACTGAATCCTCACACAGCCAAATCCTACCCATTCCTTAAGATTACTTTCCTTCCCCATGTTTCCAATTCTGTGTCTCTCTCTCTCTGCCCCTTCCCTGTTCATGCTCTGTCTCTCTCTGTCCCAAAAATAAATAAACGTTGAAAAAAAAATTAAAAAAAAAATGTTTCCGATTCTGTGTCTCCCTCTCTCTCTGCCCCTTCCCTGTTCATGCTCTGTCTCTCTCTGTCCCAAAAATAAATAAACGTTGAAAAAAAAATTTAAAAAAAAAATAAAAAAAATTAAAAAAAATGGGGCGCCTGGGTGGCGCAGTCGGTTAAGCGTCCGACTTCAGCCAGGTCACGATCTCACGGTCCGTGAGTTCGAGCCCCGCGTCGGGCTCTGGGCTGATGGCTCAGAGCCTGGAGCCTGTTTCCGATTCTGTGTCTCCCTCTCTCTCTGCCCCTTCCCTGTTCATGCTCTGTCTCTCTCTGTCCCAAAAATAAATAAACGTTGAAAAAAAAATTAAAAAAAAAAAGATTACTTTCCTTCCCCAAACTACACGGATCTCTCCCACTCTGAATTCCACATCCCCCATTGACTGTTTAAAGTTCTTTCCCTTCAGCATATAAACATCTTGCCCATCCTTACAACAAGGCAGCTTTTTCAACTATGTTTCCCTAATTCCTCTTCCTCCTAATCAGCTGTCTTGAGATACTCCTTGCACTTTCTGCTCTCTCTTTTCTATTCACTTTTCTGCCTATTATTCTCTACCTTACTAGGTGACTGCCTCTTAATCCCAACACTCAACAGTCACCATCAGCATTCTCCTCATTTGTTTCCTCTGTTGCAGCTGACACTGTTCACAAAGCCCCACTTCCCCCTCTGTGGCATCTTAGAATTGGTCTCGTACTTGCATCTCTAACCCTCCATCTATCTCCTCCCTATATTCCTTTTTTTCAGCCATTCTTAAAATACTTATGTGCCCATTGTTTTTCACTATTCTTAAATTCTACCTGGGCACTTATCCCAGGGTCAGTAGACAGGCCTCATATGGTAGTAAGGGAGTCTCCTGAAATTAATATAAATTATTTTGTATATGTACATTTTTTTCTAGGCAAAGGGCTTTCTCATTCAATATTGTTTATTTCCACAAATACTTATGAAAGCTCTGCATTGTGTTAGGCACTCTTCTAAGTTCTTGAAATAAGGCAATTAAAAAAAAACCCACAGAAGGAAAGACCAAAAGTGACAAAGATTAGAAAGGAACTGAGAAAATGTCCAGAAACAACAAAACAAATAATAAAATGGCACTAAATACATATTTATCAATAATTACTCAGAATGCAAATGGACTAAATGCTCCAATCAAAAGACACAGGTTGTCAAAATGGGCAAAAAAACAAGACCCATTGGGGCACCTTGTGGCTTAGTCAGTTAAGTGGCTGACTTCAGCTCAGGTCATGATCTCATGGTTCGTAGGTTTGAGCCCTACATCCAGCTCTGTGAGACAGCTCAGAGTCTGAAGCCTGCTTCAGATTCTGTGTCTCACTCTCTCTATGTTCCTCCCCCATTCATGCTTTATCTCTTAAAAGTAAATAAGTGTTAAAAAATAAAATAAAATAAAATAATAAAATAAAATAAAATAAAATACCCCTCAATATGCTGTTTACAAGAGACTCCTTTTAGACCTAAAGACCCCTGCAGATTGAAAGTGAGGAGATGGAGAAGCATTTATCAGGCAAATAGACATCAAAAAAGGGGGCTCCTGGGTGGCGCAGTCGGTTGAGCATCCGACTTCAGCCAGGTCACGATCTCGCGGTCTGGGAGTTCGAGCCCCGCGTCAGGCTCTGGGCTGATGGCTCAGAGCCTGGAGCCTGTTTCCGATTCTGTGTCTCCCTCTCTCTCTGCCCCTCCCCTGTTCATGCTCTGTCTCTCTCTGTCCCAAAAATAAATAAACGTTGAAAAAAAATTTTTTAATAAAAAAAAAAATAGACATCAAAAGAAAGCCAGAGTAGCAATACTTACATCAGACAAACTAGATTACAAACCAAAGACTGTAACAAGAGATGAAGAAAGACACTATATCATCATAAAGGGGACTATCCAACAGGAAAATCTAACAATTATAAATATTTATGCTCTCAACTTGAGAGCACCCAAATATATAAATCAATTAATAAGAACCGCAAAGGAACTCATTGATGATAATACAATAATAGTAGGGGACTTTAACACCCCACTCAGAGCAATGGACAGATCATCTAAACTGAAAATCAACAAGGAAACAATGGCTTTGAATGATACACTGGACCAGATAGACTTAACAGATATATTCAGAACTTTTCATCCTAAAGCAGCAGAATACACATTTTTTTCAAGTGCACATGGAACATTCTCCAGAATAGATCACATATTAGGTCACAAATCAGACCTCAACAAATACAAAAAGATTGAGATCATTACCATGCATCTTTTCTGACCACAGTGCCATGAAGTTTGAAGTCAACCACAAGAAAAAATTTGGAAAGACCACAAATACATGGAGGTTAAAGAACATGCTAATAAAGAATGAATGAGTCAACCAGGAAATTAGAGAAGAAATTAAAAAATACATGAAAACAAATGAAAATGAAAACACAGCAGTACAAACTTTGGGATGCGGCAAAAGAGTGAAATTCATAAGAGTGAAATGTATAGCAATACAGCTCTATCTCAACAAGCAAGAAAAATCTCAAACAACCTAACCTTATACCTAAAAGAGCTAGAAAAAAAACAGCAACAACAACAACAACAACAAATGAAACCTAGGGCCAGCAGAAGAAGGGAAATAATAAAGATTAGAGTGGAAATAAATGATATAGAAACTAAACAAACAAACAACAACGAACTAGTAGAACAAATCTATGAAACCAGGAGTTAGTTCTTTGAAAAAATTAATAAAATTGATAAACCCCTAGCAAGACTCATGGAAAAGAAAAAAGAAAAGGACCCAAATAAGCAAAATCACAAATGAGAGAAATGACAACCAACACCAAAGAAATACAAACAATTATAAGAGAATATTATGAAAAATTATATGTCAACCAACAAATTGGACAATCTGGAAGAAATGGATAAATTCCTTGAAACATATAAACTATCAAAACTAATATATAAAGAAATAGGAAACTTGAACAGACTGATAACCATCAAACGAATTGAATCAGTAGTCAAAAATCTCCCAAGAAACATAAGTCCAGGGCCAGATGGCTTCCCAGGACAATTCTACTAAACATTTAAAGACAAGGTAATACCTATTCTTCTCAAACTATTCCAAAAAAATATAAATGGAAGGAAAACTTCCAAACTCATTCCATGAGGTCAGCATTACCCTGATTCCAAAACCAGACCAAGACTCCACTAAAAAAAAGAGAACTACAGGCCAAAATCCCTGATGAACATGGATGCAAAAATCCTCAACAAAATAATAGCGAATTGAATCTAACATTACATTAAAAGAATCATTCACCATGATGGAATAGGATTTATTCCTGGGCTGCAAGTGTGGTTCAATATTCACAAATCAATCAACGTGATCCACCACATTAATGAAAGAAAGGATAAGAGCCATATGATCCTCTCAATAGATGCAGAAAAAGCATTTGAAATGTACAACATCCATTCATGATAAAAACCCTCCACAAAGTAAGTTTAGAAGAAACATACCTCAGCTTAATAATAATGGACATATATGAAAACCCCACAGCTAATATTATCTTCAATAGGGAAAAACTGAGAGCTTTTCCTTTATGGTCAGGAAAAAGACACAGATGTCAACTCTCACCTCTGTTATTTAATATAGTATGGGAAGTCCTAGCCTCAGTGATCAAAAAGAAATAAAAAGTCATCCAAATTAGTGAGGAAGAAGTCAAACTTTCACTATTTGTAAATGACATGATACTTTACTCTATATTGGAAACCCAAAGATTCCATGAAAAAATTGCTAGAATTGATACACGAATTCAGAGAAGTCACAGGATACAAAATCAATGTACCAAATCTGTTGCATTTCTATACACCAATAATAAAGCATCAGAAAGAAAAATCAAGGAATCCCATTTACAATTGCACCAAAACCCCTAAGATAACCTAGGAATAAATGTGACCAAAGAGGTAGTCTGTACTCTGAAAAATATAAAACACTGATGAAAGAAATTAAACATGACAGAAAGAAACTGAAAAATATTCCATGCTCATGGATTGGAAGAACAAAAACTCTTAAAATGTCTATCCTATCCAAAGCAATCCACACATTTAATGCAATCTATCAAACTATATGGTCAACTAATCTTCTGAAAAGCAGGAAAGAATATCTAACAAACAGAAAAAGACAGTCTTTTCAACAAATTGTACTGGGAAAACTGAACAACAACATTCAAAAGAATAAAACTGGTATACTTTCTGATACCATACACAAAAATGAATTCAAAATGGATTAAAGACCTAAATGTGAGATAGCAAACCATAAAAACTCTAGAGAACACAGGCAGTAACCTCTTTGACATCAGCTATTGCAACTTCTTACTAGATACATCTCCCGAGGTCAAGGAAACAAAAGCAAAATAAACTATAGGTACTTAATCAATATAAAAAGCTGCACAGTGAAGGAAACAATCAATAAAACTAAAAGTCAGCCTATGGAATGGAAGAAAATATTTGTAAATGACATAAAGGATTAGTATACAAAATCTATGAAGAACTTATAAAAAACTCAACACCCAAAAAATAAATAATCCAGTTAAAAATGGGCAGAAGACATGAATAGTCATTTTTCCAAAGAAGACATACAGATGGCTAAGACACATGAAACAATGCTCAACATCACTTATCATGAGGGGAATACAAATTGGAACTACAATGAGATATCGCCTCACATGAGTAAAAATGGCTAAAATTCACAACACAGGAAACAACAGGCTTTGGAGAAGATGTGGAGAAAGAGGAACCCTTTTACACTGTTGGTGGGAGTGCAAACTGGTGCAGCCACCCTGGAAAACAGTGTGGAGGTTCCTCAAAAAATTAAAAATAGAATTATCCTATGATCCAGGAATTGCACTACTAGGTATTTACCCAAAGAATACAAAAATAATGATTTCAAAGGGATACATGCACTCCGATGTTTATAGCAGCATTATCAACAATAGCAAATTTTGGAAAGAGCCCAAAATGATCATCAACAGATGAATGAATAAAGGTGTGGTATACACACACACACATTTGCAAAGATGTGGATGGAGCTAGAGAGTATTATGCCAGGTGAAATAAGTCAGTCAGAGAAAGACAAATACCATATGATTTCACTCATGGGTGGAATTTAAGAAACAAAACAGATGAACATAGGGGATAGGAAAAATAAAGAGGGAGAGAGAGGCAAACCATAAAATAGATTCTTAACTATGGAGAACAAACTGAGGGTTGCTGGAGGAGAGGTGGGCAGGGGGATGGGCTAAATGGGTGATGGGTATTAAGGAGGGTACTTGTTTTGATGAACACTGGGTATTGTATGTAAGTGATGAATCACTAAATTCTACACGTGAAACTAATATTATAGTGTAATGAATTGGAATTTAAGTAAAAACTTGGAAAAAGAGGGGCACCTGGGTGGCTCAGTCGGTTAAGCGTGCACCTAAGGTTTAGGTCATGATCTCATGATTCCTGAGTCCCAGACCTGCACTGGGTTCTGCGCTTATAGTGTGGGGCCTGCCTGGGATTCTCTCTCTCCCTCTTTCTGCCCCTCCCCAACTTGCATGCATGTGCATGCTCGCTCTCTCTCTCTCTCTCTCTCTCTCAAAATAAACTCTAAAAAAATACTTTAAAAAAACTTAGAAAAATAAAATAACACAAAAATCTCTGTGAATTTACATTAGGCAACAAGCTATGAACATAATAAATAAGTAAATTATATGACATATTAAAAATTAAAAGGGCGACATAAAAAGTAGAACAAGGTAAAGGGGATCACAAGGGCCAAGGGCGTGGGAGGGCAGCTAGTAAGCCTAACTATGGTAGTTAGGGTAGATTTCATTGAGAAGGTAATGGTTAATCAAAGACTTGACAGACATGAGGAGTTGGCCATGTATATAACAAGTCAAGCAGAAGGAAGGCAAGTGCAAAGGTCTTGAGGCATGAGTATGTTTGAAATGTTCAAGGAACAACAAGGGAACAGGTCCTGCAGGGATTTTTAGATTATTGTAAGTACTTTTACTTTGAGTGAGATAAGCAGCCATTGTAGGGTTTTGAGCCTAGAAGGTATGCTATCTGGCTTACATTTGAAAACAATCACCTGGCTGGTATTTTCAGCATAGATGTAAAGAGGCAGGAGTAGAAGCAGAAGACCTATCAGAAGACCTATTGCAGTTATCCACACAAGAGATGGCAGTGGTCTACACAGGATGCAAATGGTGATATGTGAAAAGTGGTCAGTTCCTATTTATGTCTGAAAGTTATGTCCAACAGTATTTCCTAGTGGACTGGATATAGGATATGAGAGACAAAAAAGAGTTAAGGACAACTCAAGATTGTTGGCCTGAACATCTGGAAGAATGGAGTTGCCATCACCTGAGATGAGGAAAACTGTGGGTAGACAATGTCAAGGTGGCAGAGATGGTTGGAAGGTCACTTTGGGACCTGGAAAGCTTGACATGTCTACTACACAACTAAGTGGAAATATTAAGCAAGCAGGGGGAATTCAGGAGAACAGTCTAGACAGAAGTTCTAAATTTAGGAGTCATTAGCATATATACCCAGTATTTAAAGTTATGTAACAGGATGATATGACTAAGAAAATGAGTTATGATGGGAAATAAAAAGGACCAAAAACTGAGACCTAAGGCAGTCAAATATTAAGAAGGAAGAGATCAGCAAAGACAATTTAGAAGGAGTAACCAGCAATGGAGGAGAAAAGCAAAGAAGGCTGGGATGCTGAAATCCAAAGGAAATAACAAAGAGCAGGGAGTCATCAGCTATGTCAAGTGCTACAGAAAGGGATAATGAGAGCTGAAGTGGGTTCCACGGAGGCCCCTGGTCACTTTGACAAGAGCAGTTTTGGTGGAGATGAAGCCCTGATTGGAGGATGAGTAAGAATGAACACAAGAAGGGGAGTTGGAATTTGGCAGCTAAGAGGAGCAAAAATGATGGTGAGAGAGAAGGTTATTTTCCAATGGAGAACATTTCAGTTTGTGTGTTAATGAGAATGGTTGAGCAGAGAGTGAAAAATTGATGAGATAGAGAAGGATTGCCACAGTGATGTCCCCGAGTAGGCGAGAGGACATGGGATCTAGTACATACATATTTGGAACGTCTGGTTTCCAATATGAATGTGCAGACATTATTTATGGCAATGGACAAGAAAGCAGAATATGTGTGCTAGATTCTGATGGGGAGAGAGAGGTGATGGAGGGATTCTATAGATGTTTTCATGTAAATTATCCAATTATCTAATTTTTTCAGTGAAATAGAAAGTAAATTCATCTCCCGGGAGTGAAGAAGGGATTAGGAGTTGTTTGGGGAAGGGGGCAAGGATTTGAAGAGATGACAGAAGATATAAAATAGCCATTTTATACAATAAGAGATAAGGATCTATCATCTGATTGTCAGGTAGCACTTGAAGGACCCACCTGAAATGCAAGGTCAAGGATGTAAAAAGGAGACCGGTCAGTGTGATTGTGTGTTTTTTCCCAATCACAATCAGTTGCAGTCACAGGCACTAAAAGTAGGCAAAGGTTTGGACTTAATCAGGGTTATTGTTTGTCAAGTAAGTACAATGAAGCAAGAAGAAGAAAGAAAGTGATTAAAATGATTGACCACAAATTTAAGGTGCATAAGCAGTGATCATGAGCATTGAAGGGGTAGGGGATAGTGAAAAATTGGTGAAATACTATTTGATGAAAAAGATGTAAGCAGGGGATTGTGGGTCCTAGTGGGTGTAGGTACATCGTTGGAGTTAGTACACTAGAGGGAGGGAGTTATAAATTTGGGAAGTAGTGGTCAGAGAGTGGGATGGATGAAATTAAGGTTTTGGAGGGGTTAGACGTATTAAAATGACAATATCTAGAGTATGACCATGAGTGTAATCAGGTTGTCAAAGAAATACCTGCATTAATTTTTCTTTTCTGCGTTAACTGCCCTGGCTCTAAATATTGCATATTTTGAGATGATTTCCTGTCTGTACATTCCAGTCTCTACCTATTGGCTATCTCCAGTTGGATGCAGAACAAGTACCGGAAAGATAACATGCTCTAAGGTTCACTCATTATTTTCCCCTTCCCCTGCCTCCTCCACCAGCAGACCCAGACCACCATGTCTTTCATCCATTCCAGCTAAGGCAGAAATCACGACTTAATCAGACTCCTTCCCTAACCGGCAACATTAAAATAATTAACAATCTCTGATTTCATCTCCTACATCTACATTTTAAACTGTCTTCTTTCTCCAGTCCAACTCCCACAAGCTGAAATTTATACCCTGAAAATTTCAAAACTGGATTATTGCAGCAATTTCCCAGCCTCTTCGCTATGGTTGTGTCTATTTTCAAAGCCATTATCTATACTCCTTCTGGAGTATTATTTCCTAAATGCAAACCTGCTTAAAGTCTCTCGGTGGAGGCTTTATATTGCCTTCAGGGTGAAATCCATACTCCTTTGCAAAACTAGGCAGCTGCTTATCTTGTGCCTGCCTGCCTCCAACTCACATTTCACTGCTGCCCAGCACACCACGTTCACCTAGTGCTCCAGCCACACGGAATTACAACCAACTCCTTGCCTCTTTACCATTGCAAATCCTCTTCTGTTTCCAGGAATGCTCATCCCCATTCCCTCACCTTCTTCAACTGGCTAATTATTGCTCATTCTTTACAGTTAACTCAATCTTGCCTTCTTCCAAAAAGCCTTCTCAGGGGTCCTTAGTGGGCTTAGGATTTCCACCTATGTGTCCCCAAAGCATCCTGTTCCTATCTACATCAAGTTATTTTCCATACTGTAAATTAGTCATCTTTATTTTTATGTTTTTTTTTTACATTTATTTATTTTTGAGAAACAGAGTGAGACAAAGCGTGAGCGGGGGAGGAGCAGAGAGAGAAGGAGACATAGAATCTAAAGCAGGCTCCAGGCTCTGAGCTGTCAGCACAGAGCCCAACACAGGGCTCAAACAGGGGACCAGTGAGATCATGACCTAGGCTGAAGTTGGATGCTTAACCGACTGAGCCACCCAGGCACCCCTAAATTAGTCACTTTTAATTTGTCTCCTTTTCTTTTACATCTGAACTCGTTGAGGGCAGAACACTGTTTTCTTAGTTAAACTTTCTGAAGTTCTTAACTCAATGTCTGCGTGCATAACGGGTAAACAATATGGGCTTTTTGAATAAATGATCGGGGCTCTACACTGAATCCCACCACTATGGTGGTTTAAACACCTGTTCAAATCCTGAGATCCCAATTACATGAAAATTCCTAAGGACAGTAATTCTTTTGTAGCTCCCAAAGTATGTAGAAAAATGTCAGCAACACAGAGCAGGCACCTGGTAAACACTGAACTGTGTGAATCCCATGGTAGTGTGACAGGGTCAGGACCGGCAAGATCCCCGCCCAGGCCAGCTGACTTCAGGTGTATTAGAACAGAACACAAGTGAGTGCAGTGGGCTAACACAGCACAGATCAGGCGTAGTACGTTGGTTTCATTCAGTTAAAGTAAATATTTGACTGTAGTGCCAGCAGCTACCATTCTGGCAACCGGTCAGAACTGTTTTGCTACCTCAAATTTAGGTGAAACTAACAAACAAGTCTACTTGAAGACTGTGACAAATACCAAAGATCCCCAAAAGAAATCTTGCAACTTTTTTGCAAACAAATTGCTTGAGGTTATCATCATAATGTGACAAATTTGACAATAGACTCCTGAGAAGGAAAGCTCCCGAACAAAAGGAAATATTCATTTTGATATTTAAAAAAAAAGAACTACATCCTCTGACTCTGTGTAGTTGCCTAATTGCAGCAAACCATGTTCACTTACTTAGCCAAACATTCTCCTCCTTCCACTGCTCCTTCTCCCCAGCCGGTTCCCAAGTGGAGATTCAGCAGCTGCCAACAACTCAACTGATCCCCAGCACCAGCTCCCATCTTTTTGTCTTTCTCCTGATTAAGACATGCAGCGGGACTCCAATAGAAGGACTTGTGTGGGTTTGAACAATCTGGAATATTCCCCCTAACTCAACAAATGGACTATATTATTAAAAACAAGAGAACGAGGGGCGCCTGGGTGGCTCAGTGGGTTGAGCGTCCGACTTCAACTCGGGTCATGATCTCACAGTCTGTGAGTTCGAGCCCCGCATCGGGCTCTGTGCTGACAGCTCAGAGCCTGGAGCCTGCTCTGGATTCTGTGTCTCCCTCTCTCTCTGCCCCTCCCCCTCTCATGCTCTGTCTCTCTCTGTGTCAAAAATAAACATTAAAAATTTTTTTTTAAAAACACAAGAGAATGAAAGAGCAATTGAATTGCAGGTTTTTAAGGTTTCTTACTGTAGCTTTATTTTCAGTGCTCACCATTGTTGAATTTCAGGTTAGTGTGTGCCTGATGGGTAGCTGGGCTAAGCAGGCACCAGGATACATGGCAGAACACATTGAAAAAGAAGTGCAGCAAGGAAAAGCGTGTGGTTGAGAGGCAGGCAGGTCTGTACTTGAATCTCAACTCTGCTTCCAACCCAGATTATGTCAGTTACTCTGTTCAGCCTCTTTGAGCCTGAAGTTTTCATCTGTAGACTAGAGAAGATTATGTCTTCCAGAAAGGGCTATTGTGAAGTGTAACTGAGATCACACACATCTTGTGCCTAAAAAAGTCTTGACATAGTTGACATCTGTTCTCCCAAGAGTTTACTGTCCACCTGGGAGACAGATATTTACATAACCTACCATTATAAAATATTTTAAATATTATTGAGCAAACCCTATGAGAGTAGAGACAAGGGAATAATTAATTCTGCTGCATGAGGTGGTAGGGAAGACTTTACAACCAGGCTTCCAGATTTTGCCGTTTGACACTAACATTGACCAATTCACCTCTGTAACCATCATTTAATGAACATGTTCTGGTAGCACTACTGTAAATGTAAATAAATCAGTCTTCTCTTGACCTCAAACCGCCCCCGCCACCTTATTGCTCATTTCTCTTAGATTATCTCATCTAGTCCCTTGACATTAAATACAGTTTATTCCCTGATGACTCCCAAATTTACATCTTCAGCCCCATCCTCCCTCTTAAGCACCAAATTTGAACATTCAACTGCCGATTCTACATGAGCACATTAGTAGCCTTCCCAAACTTAAAGGGTCTCACACAACTACTGATTTCGCCAAGCACCCCCCCCCAACAAAACTAAACAAAAATATTTGCTCCTTATTTATTCTTCTCTGTCTTGTAAATGTCGCTACCACAGTCACCTTTGACCTTTGATTGTCCTTGTTCCTTTACCCCATGTCTGATCCATCAAGCCCCTGGATTCTACCTTCTTCTTCCTTTCCCTCCACCTCTACTGCATCCATCTTCACACAAGGCACCTCCTGCCCCTCCCCTAGATCCTCCGTAGACTCCTAACCCACCTTACAGCTTTCAATGTGGGTTCACTGCTCTGTTCACAATGTTCCATAGTTTGCACAAAGTAGTTGCAGTGATTTTCATAAAATTTTCATACCCCTTTTTAAAACCCTACATTGCCTCCCCATTTCACTTAGGGAAAAAAAAATCAGTGCCTTACCATGACCCAGGAAGCCTTGTGCTGTCCAGCCCCACCTACCTCTCTGCCCCCACCCCCTGGTGCCCCCTCCCTTCTGCTCCTCTCCAGTTCACTCACTATGCCTCAGGCACAAAGGCCTTCTTTCCATTTCTCAAATTTACCAACTTATTCCTATCTGGGGGAAAACCTAAATTTGTTCTTTGCTCTATGCAACACTTCCCCCAATCTCTGCATGGCCCAGTCTTCCCCATATTTCAGATGTCAGCTCAATGCTCCCATCTCAGAGAGGCGATTCCCCAACCATCCATTATGGAGGATCCCTGACTCTTCCCACACCAATCACTCTCTATTATGTCACCCATCTGTCTTCTCCACAACATTAATTCTTTTCTGAATTTGTGCTTGTTTGTTATTTATTTCTCTCCCTCTAAAATATAAGACTCGGGAGATAACGGGTCTTGAGCTGCTTGTTTATTGCTGTATCTCCAGTGCCTAGATCAGTGTGTGGCACTTGATAAGCATTCACACAATAGGTGTTGAATAAATAAACATAGTTCTGGAACTTTTTAGTAATATATTAATTAAATTTAAATTTTAAGGGGAGGGGAAGGACAAAGGGGAGGGGAAGGCAGAGCACAGAGGACTTTTAGTGCAGTGAAACTACTCTGTATGACACTCTAACAGTGGATATGTGTCATTATAAATTTCTACAAACCCATAAAATGTACAACACCAAGAGTAAACCCCAATATAAACTTTGGACTTGGGGTGATAATAATGTGTTAATGTATGTTTATTAATTGCAACAAATGTACTAGTCTAGTAGGGGACACTGATCATGGGGAAGTTACGTGTGGGGGACAACAGGCATATGGGAAATCTTTGTACTTTCATTCAGTCTTGTTGTGAACCTAAAACTGCTCTAAAAATGTCTATTAAAAATTTTTAATTAAAAATTTTTAACTGTAATATTCTTTATGGCTTCTGATTCTACTTGCAAATGTCATTGAGAATCTGCTGAATGGTGGAAGCAGTGGTAATGTTGGAGTGATTTTACTCACAGATGAACTTTGTGCTCTTGAAAGAGTAGTTACCAGTTAAGGGAAGCAATAAAGACACAACCCAGCCCGCCAGCGCACCTCGCCCAGCTCTGAAAGGGATTGTGCCCAAACTGGTACCTTTGGCACACTTATTTCACCTGAGTGGGGGTGCATATTATTCTGTCCTCTTTTATTCTAGATCAACAGGAAGCTCAAAAACAATGAGAATATTTCTATCTCTCCAAATTCTAAAGAAAACCACACTCATTAACAGGGGACATGGCTCTAACAGTTGAAAGGGTAGGAGAAATGAAGAAACAATCTAAAGAGGTCATTTCTACAAAAACATGTTCAAAGTAAATCGTGAATGCAGAGCCCTTTCTAAGTTATGCACCTGTCAGGAGGCATCAAATGTTGTCCCCAGACATATCTTTTGGAGGAAAGATCCAGTCAACAGAAGCTGGGAGGTCAGACCTCCGCTGCCGCAGGAGCAGACTGGCAACGGGGCCAGCACTCCTGCCATCCTCCTCTAATTGCCCAGGTATGGAGCATTTTAACGGTTTGATCACACAGTTCTGATTTGCGCTGTCCTGAAAGAGATCGTACTTCGTTTGTGATCTCATGAATTCTAAAAACCAAAATCCCTCATACAGAGTCGCCTGGTGTTAATTCTGCATTAAAATCTGTGACTGGGGGGCACAGATTCCATGCTTCCAAGTAAGTTTCTCAAGGGTTTCTCCATTCATCAGTGCAAAGGTGCCTCCATACCTGTAGGTCCCATGTCCCCTGGGCGGTCACTGGCACTGGTGACAAGACACTGTACTATCTAACAGAGCCAGCATGTCACACTGTGTCATAACTGACTGTTCACACAACCAAGCTGACATGTGATCACTCCTCACCACTTTGCCTCCTATGCCAGCTAGCTAATCATTTCCATGCTGAAAAACTGAAGCAACAGAGAAGGAATAGATAAATGTGCCTTCTGTTGTCCTGTTACTCCAAGTCTGGTTACCACCACTGGCCACCACTGCCTTTAGACCTGGGACAGCAGCACTGGACATGCCAGGCAAGGCTCCAGGGAGTCAGTTTGTAACATCTGTGTTACCATCTCTTTAAAATGGACAAGGTAGGGGTGCCTGGGTGGCTCGGTCAGTTAAGCGTCCGACTTCGGCTCAGGTCATGATCTCACGGTCCGTGAGTTCGAGCCCCGCGTCGGGCTCTGTGCTGACCGCTCGGAGCCTGGAGCCTGTTTCAGATTCAGTGTCTCCCTCTCTCTCTGCCCCTCCCCTGTTCATGCTCTGTCTCTCTCTGTCTCAAAAATAAATAAACATTAAAAAAACTTTTTTTAATAAAAAAAATAGAATAAAATGGACAAGGTAAATGTCGCTTTATTAAATTCTGACAACCCTCAGGCAAAGTGAATACAATTCAAGGTGACATTTACTGTCAAGGAAATCTTGCCCTTTCTAGGAGAGTGGTTTGTCAACACTCTGTGCATATTGGAATCACCTGGAGAGGTATTTTTAAAAACACACTGAGAGGTTATGATCTAATTGGCCTGAGGTAGGATGGTTCTAATGAGCTACCACAGTTAAGAACCACCACCCTAAGTGGGTAAATAGAAGCCGCCAGATTCTTAAAAACCCAGGGAGGAACTCTCAGCATTGCAGTGATGACCTCTGTAACCAAGAGTACACAAATAAAGAACGATAAAGTAAATGAAGCTCCATTAGCACTGAAAACCAGTGAGGTGAGGAAGATCCATTCTACAGTTAGAAGGTCTTAATCACAACTGTGTCATGTCTACAGTTATTTTTGGTAAGTGAAACAGTAAAAATGCTATGTTGTTAGTAGCTTTAATTGGGCTTTGCTTCTTCTGATGATGCTTCTGGTAACTTCACTTTGACTTTGTGAGTTTACCTTTTCCAAATTGACTTTCATAGGAGTAAAACTCCGAGTTAGTTCTTTGCCTAAAGCCCTACTTTGATGTGTTTAAGGTAGGGGAAAAATCCTTTTAAATGAATTTCAAGGCTATGTCAAAAGCAGTTTAAAAGTTAGAAAAATATTGTTATAAAATTGCCAAAGTCAATAATTTTTTGAAATTTCACTGCAGCACATTGGACAGTTGAAAGTACTGCTCGGTCTATATTTTATGGTTCTTTGCTATTGGCTATCCACCTAGTCCTCTCAGACACCTTTGGGGGAGCTGCACTGCTCTGTTTTTGCCATTTCTATACCCATTCTCTCAGGTTCATTGCTAAGAGGTGAAGTCTGATTGCTTACATACACTCGTGTCTTTACGTTCACCTACTCACACACAAACCCACAGGGCTGTCCACCTAGAAGACAGACGCCATTGCCCAGTCTTGGCAGCCACCAAGTTTTCCCATGGGGAAGGGTTTTTATGGAGCCATCTGCACTCAGCCCTCTCATCCTTCTCAGTACTGTGGAAATAAACGAGCACTAACCAAATAAGGAAATCAAAGACTATTTATTCTGAACTTGCTGTAGCAAGGGAGTCACCATTATTACTTGTGTTTGGGTATAGACTCAAAGGCAGGCAGAGGAGTTGGAAATTTCCAGGTTAAAAAAAAAGGAGGGCTTCAAGTGTACCCTGATTGGAAGCTGTTGGCACAAGGAAGCTGCAGGCGGTCTAACTAGAAGTGCTCTGTGATTGGTTAGGAATACACATTTGGCTTTCTCTTGTTGGTCATAAACTGGACATGGGAAAAAACAGGGAAGGTGTCAGTTATTAATCAAGTTCTGGCTATTTGGGGCCAATTGCTACAGAGCTCATTATTTACCTTCTTGAATTGTCACTAGAGATAGAAATCTGGCTTCCTTCAAGTCTGAGTTATAGCTGGCTGTCTTCCTGGCTTGTTTATTGTAGATGAGGGGTTGGTTTCCTGAGCAGGTTGTTGCTGGTTGTTGGGCAAAGTTCTGTATTTATATATGGTCTGGCCATTGTCCCTTTAGATACTCAGTCTCTCAGAACTAACAGAATATGGGTTATGGGGGCTGTTTAATCCTCTGCTTTCCAGTCTGTCCCACACCCTGACTTCAGTGATTAGCCACAAATACACTGATAATTTTACCCATTAAATATAACTTAAATTTATAATGCAGAACACCTAGGGAAAAGTACAGAAGGATACTATTAGCTACGCCTTTTATTATGATATCATATTTTTGAGTAATCCTAAACTTTGGTTTAAAAGATAGGAAAGGGTTGAAAAGCAGAAGCTGTCCTATGACAGGCCTTTCTTTACTTGGTTTGAACCATGCATAGTGGGAGCTAAAGACCTGTTTAATAATTACTTGGAAATAAGGAGGAAGTAGCTATGGAAAAATCAAGGTACCTGAGCAGTGAATTCCTGATTTCTCTGGATGCAAATCAGCAAAAAATCTCTGGCAGCTCTTCATCGAGAGCTCTTCATGCTCCCATTCTGCATTCTCTCTCTCTGGCTTCTGGAAGCACCATTTACCTGTTGATGACAAAGCTAAAGCTACAGTTGGCAGCCCAGGCCCCATACAAGGGGAGTATCTCATACCATATGACTTGATTACCCCTCCAGTTCAGCTCAAGAGGTTTGTAGCTGATAAGAACATGGGTGAATACATATTTAAAAAGTAAATTTCCGTCCAATTTCTTTTTTTAGAACATCTGAATATTGTAACAAATATCATGCCAATTAGTTTCAGGCAAATAAAAGTGCTTATTATGCTGAGATTTAGATTTCAATTGTACTTGAGATCAATTTAACCAGAGAATGGTAGCCACCAGCAGTACTAAACTCAAGGATAAATGTTAAAATACATCCTTTGGATTAATTTGCACAATAATATGATGCAGACATTATTCTCATTTTGTAGATGAGAAGATTGTATGCCCCAGAAATATCCAAGGGAACACAGCAAACAAATTACACAGCTTTTATTTCATGTACCAGGAATCCTTGGTCCCAGTTACTCTTGTTGCATTAGTTTTCCAGAGAAACAACCAATAAGGAACCAGGAAAGCTGGGGGTGTAATTCAGTAGAAGTCCAAAGGGCCAAGAACCAGGAGCACCAATGTCCAAGGCAAGAGAGGATGAATGTCCCAACTCAAACAGAGAACACATTTGCCCTTCCTCTTCCTTTTTGTTTCCTTCAGGCCCTCAGTGGAGTGCATCAATGCCTACTCACAAGGTGAAAGTGATCTCTATCCAGTTCATTAAGTCAAATGCTATCTCTTCTAGAAACACCCTCACAGACATCCCCACGAATAATGTTTTACCAGATATCTGGATACCCCACAGTCCAACCTGGTTAACACGTAAAATTAACCATCACGCATGTCCTGTGAGAGGAGATATTTAAAGATGCTCCTAGGTCATTTTCACAGAAGAACCAAGGACATGTGTGGTATAGAGTCATAAAGACAGCTTCATCCCTCAGAGGCCAATGCTTTGTATACCCAGGAGCCCTTTCTTATGCTTTGTAGCAAACCATCCTTGTTCCCCCAAAGTGATAACACAAATTGCATTGTAATAATATAAGCATATATAATAAATTCCTTCTACACAAGCTTGCAGATCACATCCTGACTCAGGGAGCAAAGTCTTGGTATGTTTATCAATGCTTCTGCCAAAACTGTCACTTAGGATTCAACAGTGCCACATTCTCCACATTCGTTTCAACTTTATGGTTAATTTAAAATCACTTTTTGCTTTGGTTATTTTCAGTTCTCTCTAGCCAGCTTATCAGTTTGATGGTTATATATGTTTATGATGGTATCAGTATGAGATAGGGAATTTTTATTTTCGTAGCAGTTGACAGAAGGCCTTATCATAAGAAGAAGAGATCCACCAATGCTCAGAAAATCATTTGAAACTCCTGGTTGAGTAGAAGCTAAGACCTTGGAGGCACTAAATGTAAGAATTTTCCTGCCAGAGGCAAGGAGGGGAAATTGCATCAGACAGGGAATAAGAAGCTAGACAAAGGCAGAAAAAGAGATAAAGCCCACAGTTGTTTATAACTTCTTATAACTTTCCTATAACACTCCAAGACTAAGCTAATAAAATTCTTATTGTCATTAGAACTCTTGTGGACCCTGATGAAGAGCCTGTACTTTCAGTCTAGGTCTATAAGAGGAAGAACCAAGATAGAAAGTTAGAGTGAGCTGTATTACCATATGTCTTTTTAACCATGTATTCTGATGCTTTAACATCTGGGGTTTTGCTGACCCTCCCAGAGTTGGCCAAGTCCTAGGGATAGTAAGCCACTCACTTAGGAGCAAGCTCTTCAAATGCAAACCAAGCAATGCAAAGCCCACACCTCCAACCCCCTCCTTCATTGGCCTCACACTCTGGGCCACTATCCACCTGCTTCAACTACCCCAGACAATGAGAGACCACTCCTATGCCCCAGAGCCTGATGAAATTGTTCATCTTGCCAGTTCCAAGCCTGCTTACCCTGCCTTGCCTGGTCCTTCTCACAGAAATCACAGTAAAGGCTCTTGCTCACATTCCCTCTGCCGCCTCGGTCTCATGCTGACCCTCATGCTTCCCCGTGTGGCCCCCCAAAGCTTGGCATGACTCCTCCTCTTGGAAACTGTAACTACTTTTTCAATGGCAATCACCTTCTGATCTGTTGACCTTATTCTACCCCAACTTTTCCATTAATGTACTATGTCTTATAACACTAGTGGAAAAAGTCCAGAGGAAACCACAAGGAAGAAATATGTCAGAAGTTACTGACATGGTGATAATTGCTCTGAATTTTCAGATACTGAGCTGGGGCTAAGCCAAAATTACTTTAGTCTCTGAGGGGCAGGAAGGCCTCCCTCCTGCTTCAGAAGGATATGACTTTGCTTCACCCTCAGCATCACCCACCTCCCTCCTCCTTTTACCTGGTATGAATTAGCAATTCAATAAATCAACCCTTAACTGTTTTCTCTCATGACACCAGGGATTCTCATAGATGTGTGAGAATCACATAGTAGGGAATAATCTGAAAAGTACCTATTTTTAGCTCTGAATGAAAGCAAGAATCTCCAAACCTATGTCTCTGGTCAAGTTTGGTGTGAACTGGGTAGTAAGTAAAGAATAAAGCATTTTTCTTTTCAGGGAAATTTCTCTTTCTTTTTTTTTTTTTTTAATTTTTTTTTCAACGTTTATTTATTTTTGGGACAGAGAGAGACAGAGCATGAACGGGGGAGGGGCAGAGAGAGAGGGAGACACAGAATCAGAAACAGGCTCCAGGCTCTGAGCCATCAGCCCAGAGCCCGACGCGGGGCTCGAACTCCCGGACCGCGAGATCGTGACCTGGCTGAAGTCGGACGCTTAACCGACTGCGCCACCCAGGCGCCCCAATTTCTCTTTCAAGTAATGAGGACACAGTTGACAGAACAAACATACATGAGAGGAAGGGAAGAAACATGAAAAACCTATGTGAAAAAAATTCATCCTTTTAGATGACCTTTGGATACGTAGCTAACCTCAATGTTTAGGTTGTTAGAAATTCCCTTTAAGCATATCCTGAAGCTTTAAAAAGATGTAAACACTAAGATTTAATATTATGTGTATGGTCAATCCAGAGCCCTAAAGTCACCTAGAAATATGGATAACTTAGGAGACAGATGTATATGATATAAATTATTTTTAATTTTTAAAAAATGTCTATTCATTTATTTTGAGAGAGAGAGGCTTGGGGGGTTGGCAGAGCGAGAGAGAGAGAGAGAGAGAGACAGAGAGAGAGAGAGAGAAACTCCCAAGTAGGCTCTATGCTCAGTGTGGAACCCGATGCAGGACTCGATCCCAAAGGCTGTGAGATCATGACTGCAGCCAATATCAAGAGTCAGATGCTTAACCAACTGAGTCACTCAGGTGCCCCGGAAATTATTTTTAATTTCTATTTAAAATAATGTATCAAATTGTGGGAAAATTATAATTATGCAGAATCTGTTCTTATTTCTATTCCAGTACAAAATAAGAATAAGCAATTTAAAGTCAGATATAAATTTTGGCCTCCAGAAGACAGAACCGGCAGCCACTTTGGACTGTACATGAGGATGCCACACTCAACACATGCACACAGTCTATTTTTTTTTATTTCAAAGATGTGAGCAGATTCCTTGTGACCAAGAAATTAAGCATGTATGTGAAGAACTAAAAATAATTATTAACTGTATTTAGGAAAATATATATATTTGTTGTTGTTCTTTATTAGGATAGTCTTTAATGGTAAGCCATTCTAGAAAATAAAAATAGTTTGGATTATTTCTACTCAGTAAGCCAAAATTTTCTGGGGCCATTTTGTGTGCAAACCATTTATGTAATTTAAGTAGTAAAAATTAAGATTTCATAAGTACTTGACCTAATTTTCAACAAAAGCCTCCATATATGCCAACTGAAGTAGTCCAAATGAGCTGAGCACTCTAGTATGTTCCTCTTTGTGTCCCCAGAACTGGCACAGTGTCTGTCATCTTGTAGGTTAAGTAGGGTTTTTTAATAAATGAATGGGGGTGCCTGGTGGCTCAGTCAGTTGAGCATCCAACTCTTGATTTTGGCTTGGCTGATGATCCAAGCAAGGGTCATGGGATAGAGCCCTGTGCCAGACTCCATGCTGAGCATGGAGTCTGCTTGGGATTCTCTCATTCATTCTCTCTCTCTCTCTCTCTCTCTCTCTCTCTCTCTCCTTCTATCTCTATGCCCCTCTCCCTCACTCATGCTCTCTCTCTCACTCAAATAAAAAATTTTTTAAAAATTAGAAAAATAAGTAAAGGAAGCAGAATTAAGAATACAATTGTAATGATGGCCATTAAATGCTGACGATCCTCCGGAAGTATGCGCTAGATAAATTAACATCAATTTCTCTAAGTTTGATACATTAGAGATTACTGTGCACAAAAATCCACCCAAGCCACATAGAATTCTGGTTTCTGTCCTTTGAAAGTCATAAAACATTATGTGGCAAAAGTATTGAACATTTCCAAGTAACATGCATCATGTTGTAGACTTCCTGCCTTTAAACACATTTATTTTTCTTTAAAAACTTAGCTTTATATTTGAAAGGCTGGCAGTAAATAAGGCTAAGCCTTCATAGGTAAAACAGAGAGTTATTTCAAAGGGATCTAGGACAATTCACAGAAAACATTCTCAGGCTACAAATACGAAACACCTCACTGGAAGGAAAGAATCAGAAAGTCAAGTCTATATCTTAACAAGAATGAAGTTCCAAAGGTTCTGACACTTTGCAACCATGAAGAACTATTAATGATTCTCTGCCAGTCAAATCCCATCTGAGATAAGGGTACCCCACCTTCCTGACCTCCTTTGCCATTACAACTGTGAGGGTTCACTCTTCTTCCTTTTTCAGTGAGGATTTGCTGGCACAGTATCTCCTGGCCTTCTCCTGGAAGATAAGTGGGTTTCAGGTGTATAGGGGGGAAAAAGAACCTCTTCTTCCCTCAAGTTCAGTGGCTGGGGCCTGTGAGTTAAATTAACAAAAGACAGACTAACAGTCTGACAGAAACAGTCTGATGGTCTAACAGAAAAGGCATACAAATTTTATCAATATTTAAAATTTTGTGTGCATGGAGACATCACAGAAAAGAAGTGAAAACCCAAAGGAGCTGTGAGACTCATGGGCTTATATACCATTTTAACAAAGGGCAATGAAGACTGGGGACACGACTAGAAAAGAAAGAGGTTGGGGCTGCCAGGGCTGATAAGCTGTGGGAAGTGACTAGAAAATACATAGGAGACCTAATCCCAAAAGGTTCATCACACAGACCAGTCTCAGTGCCAGCTCTTCATCTCCAGTGATAGGCTCCTCTCCCATCATCCTCGTGTGAGGTGGGGGGGGGGGGGGGTGGAGATTTATGCTGTCCTTTAAGACAGATGGGAGAGGGCAGAAAGCTCTTTCTGTGTTTGCTATTTCACAGTTGCCTTTAGCTCAAGATCATCAAATCTGCCAAAGTGGCATAATTTGGGATGGTATATTCTGGACCCCTTCCCAGGAATGGGTGAATAGTAACACATTCCGGGCGGGGGTTGCTCAAAAGTCATCTTCAGTTCTGTCTGAAATGTCCTTTGAGGCACCCATTACAGGCAAGGCATCTTCAGAAACGAATCAAGTGGAAGCAGCCTGTGGAGGAGATGCTCAAGTAATGAAAGTCAACTGCTAAAGCAAAGAAATCTTACTGCAAATGCCAACATAACCAGGAAATTAAATGCTTTTTACAAAGCCAGTTAGGTCATATTCACCTGATGTCATTTTGTAGGTAATTTAAGCCAGAGTTCCTTGCTAGATCCCTCTGGATAGTTTAAATCTTGCTTTGGAGTTTTTTGGCCTCTAATATTTTGCTTCACTTTTCGTTGGTTTGTGTGCTTGATTTTGTCTTTGCATTTCATTTTATTTCTAGTGTTTGTACTTAACACTTGCCTTTGCTAGATTTAGATTTGTGAGATTAAAAAGATGAGAAATACCTTAAAAACATTAAATAGATTGGAGACAAAGGATGCTCTTTTTTCTTGCTCATGAAAAATGAATGGCACCTAAGGTAATCAATACAGTCAAAATAAATCATTATCAGGTCAAAGAATGATGAGTGAATTCTGAAAGGTGTCTACACCAACAAAAATATCATTGTAAAATAACAGATCCAGACTAGTGTCAACTCCCAACCCATAGAATGGAGAACATAAACTTTTGTCTAACAAGGTCTTCATGGAGGTCAACCAAGAAAATATTCTCAGTTTCCACAAGAGAATTCTGCAGCTCAGAAGTATTACATGACTAGCCCAAGGCCATATAATAAATATTGGCAGAGGCAGAACTAGAAAAAAACAAAGTTGGCTGGTTCCAAATCTCCTGTGTCTTTGATAATTGAAAGAGGGGGGAAAAAGTATTTGTTTTGTATTTGGTTTTACCTAAAAGAAGGAGCTTTTTTCTGGATATGGCTGGTAGAATTTTTAGACCACTTCCAACAATGATCTTTGTCATATTCTTCCCCTTTATTGGGCCATATTTCCCCTAGACTTCCAGAACTATGAAATGAAAAGGATAGAAATACACATTGATATGTTAGTCTTTATTAGCTGCTCCGTTGAAAATCTCAAAGGAATGTTGAGTGTACGGAGGGAAAATGGGATATTATATATCTCAACTTTACTCACTTATTAAAACATTTATTTAAGAATTAACTGTAATTAATCGTCCTAATTCTGGCAACAAAATGTAAAAGATGATATTTCATTATTTGATATTGCATTATTTTTTAGTATATTACATTATTTTTTTAGTAATTTTCATCATGGCTGTGCCCCATGTTAAGGAGAAGACAGACAAACTAAGCTGAAGTTCAATCTAACAGAGACAAATGCAGCAAGCACAACCAAGAAAATCAGATCGAACAGGCTAAATTGCCTGATGAATGACTCACAAATGGTTCTGATTCCCTAACCTCCACAGCAAGCTTGCTGCTGGCGGACCCTTGAAGACGGCAAGCCCCGCCTGCTCAGAGACAGAATGAGTCACACTCTGCCTGATTCTTGACTTTGTGGGGTTTGCAACCTCATTTTCCCAACAACTGAACTGCCAACCTTTATTTTCTCACTATGTTAATGAAATCCATGCTGCTTCCTGCTCACTAACGGACAGAAAATATTTTATTGCTTCTCTGGAAAAAACAACACAACACAAAATAACCAGCCATTAGAATTACCCAGAACTAATCGGGAAATTGTGTGGGGAAAGGGCAGGCTATAAAGCTGTGGATCCAAGTTCAGACATAAAGTGTGCCTCAGGCAGAAAGCCTGAAAAGCATCTTGCAGTAAAATACAATAAACTGGAGGGAGGGGGGTGCTGCCTTGTAAAAGTGATAGGTTTAGGGCTTCTTAAGAGTAAAAGTTGGCATGCCCGTGACAACCCCAAAGCCTTAACAGGACATTAGGTGATCAATCACGACAAAAGTCAGGGTTTGTGCTCTGACTAGCCCCTGGCCACAGGTCCTCCAAAACCTGTGCTGGGATTACCTCCTTGAGAGGAATAGTAAATGCCCAGCGACCTGCAGCCTTCCCCATGGGCTCCTAGGAGGAAGAGTCTTGACGATTGAAAATTTTCACCAAAATAATGATCTTCATAGTCACAAGTAAAACAACATAAAGCATTTGAAAGCTTGGGGCATATTCAATTATCTTTAGGATCATAAGGTTAGACAATACGGCAATCATCTTTGGTTGAAATATCATCTTTTACATTTTCTTTCCCATTACCTCTGCATCCAGTTGGTCATCCCTTTTACTAACTTGAAAGCCTAAATACCTCTGGAATCTATTCAGTACTTTCCATCATCTCTGCACAGCCATTGTCCTAGTCTGATCTACCATTAACTCTTACCTACGCCCTTAATTCATCCCCTTGCTTTCATTCTGATACCCTCCTGTATGTGTTTGCAAAACCTGCCATGAAATCTCAGTGGCTTATAGACCAAGTCATTTGTATTTCTCACTCGAGACTGGGAGGCTGTCTTAGCTTAGGTCTGCCTGTGTCTCATCCTGGGATCAGTGGAGCATGGGCGTGCTGTCTCATGACTGATGCAGAGGCAAGAGGCTAAGACAAACCATGGACACTGAGCGCCTCGGGCCACATCACATCCACTAATATTCCTCTGACCAATGTGCGTCACATTGCCAAGACTAAATAAACTCTAGCAGGTGTGTACAATCACTCCCCAGTCTAGTGGGAAGGGGTACAAAGTCACAAGGTAAAAAGAAAAGATCTGATCCTCCAACTGTGGAGGGAATGCAGAATTCGAAAAGATAATGCGGTATACCTTACTACCTATTAATCTATTCTCCACATCAAGCCTGAGAGGCCTTTTAAGTAAACAAATTTAAATAAACATGTCACTTCCCTTCCCATACTCTTTAATTGGCTGAATTACCATTGCAAAACAGTGTCCTTCAGGACCCTGCAGGAAAGCACCCTGCTTGCTGCTCCCACCTAATCTCTTGCCATTTTCCTCCTCCTGTGCTCTAGCCATTCTGAACCTCTGCCCGGCAGGCCTCTCTCCCACCTCAGAATTTTCTCAAGATATTCCCTCTGCCTGCCTGGAATAACTTTCTGCCCTTTCCCTCCATTGAAATGTATATCTGGAGGATGTCACTTCTTCTGAGAAATTTTCCCTGACCAGCAAGACTGGGTCAGGTCCCCTTATTAAACACTAATTCCTTCTAACTCTCTTTAACCTCACTTATCCCAATTGAAATTAATGGATATTTTGTAATCTAATGATTGTCTCCCTTGCTAAAATGTAAGCTCCATGACTGTACAAATATTTTTTTAGTGCGTGTGTGTGGGGGGGGTTATTTTCTTAGTTTCAGGGTTCTATCGTAATGAACACTCAAAACACATAGACGCACATACACATACACACACATACACACACAGAGTTATATATATATTTCCATATGAAAAGCTCCATACTTTTTTCTTTAGTGATCTCCCCCACTCAGTTCTACCCCTTCAACACTTGTTTGTGTAGCAAACCGGAAGAGCTTAGCATTGGGAGCCGTGTGTTGAAATCTCGGCTCAGCCGTTTAGTAGCTGTGTGGGTTAATGATTTAATCTTGCGGAGCATTTTCTCATCTATAAAATGGAGATGATAATTCCTACGTTGCAAGCATGAGGGATTTAAATGAGATGTGAATGAGCAAACACTCAACCACTATTCCTTTCTCTCTTCCTGTCCTCTAGCCTAGTTACCATGCCTGAATATTCCAATGCACACCAGACGTTTCTACCCAGATTCGCTAACAGCTACACATACCTCTCAAGCCAAACCTAGCAACCTCCTATCGAAACTGACAAACTGTTTCATCCTGACTCCCTGTTTTGCTTAACTTTTCAACAATTTCAGTTTCAAAATCTGGAACTCATTGCCCCCTAAGCCCTTATGTGCCTCTTATCTCCCCCAAAAGGCAGCCCACCAGCTCTCCTTGGCCTTTCCCAGCTTGCCTTACTGACCCTGACTCTTCCCCTCCTGAGACCTCTCCTGGGCTCTGGTCACTACAATCCACGACTTCACAGGAACCACAGTCATTCACTTACAGTAGGTCTTGGATCACAAGTCTTCAATAAATAAAGTGCAGCAGCTGACAAAGCAGCATGACATGTCAAAGCATCACAATGACATTTTTACTTTTTAAAGTCTGTGTCAACAAATTCTAGACAGAATATAACAAAACATAGGTGGTAAGGTTACCAGGATATCTATTTTCTTTTTTATGTTTTTTCTATATTACTTGGTTTTATATGATAAGAATGCATTATTTTTAGAAGTAATAAAAAATATTGTGTAAATCCAAATAACGACCCACAACAACTATTCTATGACTTTCTTTTCTTTTTTCTAATAAATAAGAACCAAATACTTAATCTTGGCATTCAAGGTCTTTCATACTTTGGCTCTACATTATTTTTCCAGCCTTGTCTCCTACCACTTTCCTTCATACTCGCCCATATTGTAATTAAATAATGCTCTTCATTTCCTTCTCCATGTGGAGTTGAAATGGTCACCCATCCCTATGCCTCTTTGGCAAGAGCCCTCAATTTTAACAAAGACATGCCAAATTGACTCTGTCTCATGCCTTCTATAATATTTTAATAAGCTCCCAAGCAAGAATAAGTTTATTCGGACTTCAACACTTGCGAGAAAATATAGCCTCAAGTATCTGCTCTGTAACTTTCATTAAGAACACAGATCAGAAAAAAATTAACATTCACTGCCATCATGATCCCACCCATTAGGAATCAGGGTGTGACTAGGTCTCCGGTAATAGCCTTGAAGCAGGAAATTGGTAGGTCTAATTCCACAATACATTATAAGTGGATATTTTACAAAATATGTCACAGCATATGGTCTCACTCTTATGTGGATCCTGAGAAACTTAACAGGAACCCATGGGGGAGGGGAAGGAAAAAAAAAAAAAGAGGTTAGAATGGGAGAGAGCCAAAGCATAAGAGACTGTTAAAAACTGAGAACAAACTGAGGGTTGATGGGGGGTGGGAGGGAGGAGAGGGTGGGTGATGGGTATTGAGGAGGGCACCTTTTGGGATGAGCACTGGGTGTTGTATGGAAACCAATTTGTCAATAAATTTCAGAAAAAAAAAAATATATGTCACAGCAATATGGGAAAGAAGATTCACATGGTAGCAACACCTACCTAAAACCCAATGTGAGTTCCCATTGATCTCTCTTCTTCTTCCACTGAAAACCTCTTCCCTAAAGACACCTCGTTTGTTGTCCATCTATTGAATTCCGCTGCCTTCAAAATCCTCTTTATTCTTCTAAGAGTTAAATCAAGCTCACACTTACTTTGCTTGCTCTACTCAGTAAACCAAAAAGTCTGGTGCATAGCTGGCACTTGAGTGGCCTCAAAACCCCACCCAAAATAGAATTGTCAGAATATTCATCAAATACAACAAGGTTCTTCCTAGAGGAAAATTCTACTGCTAAGAAAATATGGCTTCTCCACACTAGTATGCACCCTTGGAAGATCAGTTTAAATGCCATGTCCTTCAGAAATTTCCTCTAATGCAACTAAATGTGTAGACTTTCTTATATCCAAACCCCTATGTAATGGGTTGAATAATACACCCTGCAAACTTATATTACGAGTTTTTACTGTGTAAACTACATTGAGGACTAGAGAAACCCTACTTGACAGGCAACTCCCAAAATATTACTCTTAGTTCTCTCTTGAAAAATATCAAATATGTGGGCAAAATTATACAGCAAGAGGTCATGGCCCTAACAAATGATGAAAACACACTGGCATTATGACTCATAGACACGAAGATTCTTCCCCACCCTTCTCAGTTCTTCAGATGTTATTATCCGTTACATTTAAAGAAGACAAAAGGCAATTTTATTTCAAATGCCATGCTTATTTTTGGCTTAAAATTTACAAGCCCGCTTGTCATTGCAAAACAGCATAAAGCACTATGACACTGTTGTGAAGAATCAGAATCCTAAAATTGTTTTTATGATTTAAACAAGGTATTTTATCTGCAGTGATGTAATTCCATGTCAGAATTTTACTTCTGTACAGTTGGTGTCAGACTCAAGTAATTGGAACAAGGTATTCATGAAGCAAAACTGAGCAAAGAGCTCAGAGCAAGGGAATATTTTACTCTTCAAATTCACTGACAATAAATTGTCACACTCCTTAATTCACTGCCAAAAAAAAATTTCTAACACTGTAAACACTGATATCACAAAATATTCCCAAGGAACAGATGATAGAAGTCTATCCATTATGGTAATGGAGCTGAGCATAGGAAAATTGCTAAGGGAAATTGCATCTGGATAAGCTGTCCCAGATGGTGCCTTATTTGAAGCAGCCTGCCCTTCCTAGCACAAACTTATGGTCACAAGCCCTCCATCCCAGGGTGAGAGTATGTGTGGTATCATAGCGTTAGGGAAGTTTGCAAAGCCACATGGCCCTGTTTCTCTGCAGCTACCTCACATACCACATACTTCAGTACTCACCTGCCCTGACATGATCAATAATATCTAGGTGAAAGCTGATGGGAGTTGAAATGACTCCAGAAGCCTTCTAACCAGAGTTAATGTGAATTCCCCGTTATTCATACCATTGCAGAGGCCACTACGACAAAAAGTACATACATTGGTATATGCAATAATAGATTTCAACCCCCAAATCTGAGAACTCCCTCAATACCCTCAATCAGTTCTCCTTTGTGATTCTGTAGGAATGAAGAGATTTCATGTCTTCAAGTCAAATGTCCCTAGCAGAAATCTGAGAAAAATTTGGTCTTGACTTTTTCAGCCATATAATAGGTTCTACAACTCGAATGATTTTTCTGAATAAAACAGATAAACTATTTTGTTAGGAATCATTTTAAATGCACTGCTGAACTAGCACACACACAAAATAAGGAATCCAAAGATCCTAAAATTAGGTATAATAGTGACTGTGGGAGATAAGTAAATACCAAGACTGGCTTTGCCCCAAGAATTTCTGCTAAACGATGGAAAGATAAGTTTCTGATTTGTTAGCTTCTTGGTACATGAAGGACAGCAGTAAAAGTCTAGTGCCCACTGAATATGTGGAACCCATTAGGAGACCCATGGATTATACATAACCCATTATATATAAAGCAGGGGACCCTAATTACTCTAAAGGAGAAGGTAAGAATACTTGTCTGTCTTGATTATGACCCTGGATGAAGAGGAAAAAACCTACCCTGAGAACTTGAGAGCTCAACCTGGCCTTCAAATGGGTTTTGGCCCAAAGTGCTTTGTAGGCCAAAACTCTTAGGTTAGTTAAATTAAAAGTGAGTTTTGAGTTGGATGTGTCACACAAAAGAGAATGTCATAAATACAAGTAAGTCATCTTTTATGATATCAATTTCAACTCTGACCAAAGATGTGACACAGATATAGGCCAAGACAATAAATAGTTCACAGCACAAAAACCAAAGATTCACAAGAACAACCATAAGGGACCAACCATAGAACAGACTAAAAATAATGGCAGACATTAGAATTATCAAAGAATGCAAAATCACTGTGTTTAATATATTTAAATAATTTTTAAAAGATAACTAAACTTGAAAGTGCAAGCAAAGAACAAGACATGATACAGAATGACCAGATGTGATGAAGAACCAAATAAAACTATATTTAGATAATATATCTAAAATAAACCCCCAAATTATAATTATATAAAAAACCAAATAAAAATGTAATAATTAAATTTGAAATTTAAGAGAGATTAAACAGCAGACGAGATGCACGTTCACTGAAAATCAGAGAACTGAAACACAGCTAGGAAGAAATTAGATGCAAAATATGAAAGACAGATTGAAAGATATGGAGAACAGAGTGACAAGGGCTATAATAATGCCTGGTTGGAAATTCAGAAAAGATAAGGAATTGGGAAGAGATAATATTTGAAGATAAAAAGGCTGAGACTTTTTTAATATATACATTTTTTATTTTAGAGAGAGAGCATGCACACAATTGGGGGAGGAGCAGAGGGAGAAAGAGACAGAGAGAGAGAGACAGACAGAATTTCAAGCAGGCTCCATGCTTAGCACAGACACCCATACAGGGCTCGATCCCACAACCCTGGGATAATGATCTGAGCCAAAATCAAGAGTCTGACGCTCAACCAACTGAGCCACCCAGGAACCTCAAAAAGGCTTAGAACTTTTCAGAAGTATTGAAAGATCTTTAGATCCAGGACCCCAGTACATCTCAAATAGGCTAAATAAAAACCAGTTGAATTTTAGACACATAATGGGGACACTGCAAAGTGACAAAAGTAAAATATATTTAAAATATTTTAAGGCATAAAAGCAAAAGGAAGATAACTGGAGTGATTGTTGACTACACATCAAAGAATGGAAACCAAAAGAATGCAAAAAAATAGACTGACGGAAAATCACTGCCAACCTAAATTTCCATACCAAACAAAAGTGTCTTTCAAGAACAAAGTGGGGTGCCTGGGTGGCTCAGTCGGTTGAGCGACTGACTTCAGCTCAGGTCATTATCTCACAGTGTGTGAGTTCGAGCCCCGCGTTGGGCTCTGTGCTGACAGCTCAGAGACTGGGGCCTGCTTCCGATTCTGTGTCTCCCTCTTTCTCTGCCCCTCCCTCACTCATGCTCTGTCTCTCTCTGTCTCAGAAATAAATAAAAACATTTAAAAAATTTTTTTTTAAAGAACGAAGAGGAGGGGCGCCTGGGTGGCGCAGTCGGTTAAGCGTCCGACTTCAGCCAGGTCACGATCTCACTGTCCGTGAGTTCGAGCCCCACGTCAGGCTCTGGGCTGATGGCTCAGAGCCTGGAGCCTGTTTCCGATTCTGTGTCTCCCTCTCTCTCTGCCCCTCCCCTGTTCATGCTCTGTCTCTCTCTGTCCCAAAAATAAATAAACGTTGAAAAAATAAAGAAACATTAAAAAAAAAAAATAAAAAAAAATAAAGAACGAAGAGGAGGGGCGCCTGGGTGGCGCAGTCGGTTAAGCGTCCGACTTCAGCCAGGTCACGATCCCGCGGTCCGTGAGTTCAAGCCCCGCGTCGGGCTCTGGGCTGATGGCTCAGAGCCTGGAGCCTGTTTCTGATTCTGTGTCTCCCTCTCTCTCTGCCCCTCCCCCGTTCATGCTCTGTCTCTCTCTGTCCCAAAAATAAATAAACGTTGAAAAAAAATTTTTTAATAAAAAAAAAAGAACGAAGAGGAAATAAAGACATTTTTAGACAAAAGAAAAAGTTAAGTGAGTTTACCACCAAAAGATCCCTATTACCATGGATTCTAAACAATGCATAAATTTCAAACAGAAATAAAGTGATTCCAGGTGGAAGATTTGACATGCAAAAAGAATAGAGTGCAAAGACATTGATTAATGTGTTAGTGAAAGTGACCAACCAGTAACTGTATAAAACTATGAAATTAATGGCTAGTTTATGGTGAAATGAAGGTGAAAACTAAAATACCCCCTAACAATAGCGTATATATTTCTACTCTGCTGTCCTACCCTTTGGGCAGGGCCCTGGCAACTAATCCTTCTATTCCAGCAAACATGTCCCCCAAAATATTGGTTAATTTGATTCTATCTGATTTGGGTGATTACAGGAAAAAAAGTGAGTAGAATATGCTCTATGTGAAAGACAGCACCAAGGAGATTAATCTTCACCTAGAAACTCAGAATGCTTTACCTGATTCAAGAAATTCATTCCAACTCCCTTTTAAATCGAACCTTTATTCCTGTCCTCCTTCCCAAAAGTAAGCCTATCTAATTCACAAAAACACTAACGGGACTATTGTATTGCTTAATTCAGGGCAGGAAACAAAATGGCACTCGTGCTGCCCACCCCCCAATCCTCTGCCCAGGGTGGACTTGCTAGTTAATCATGGCTCTCTTTTTTGAGGGGCCGACTGTGGTCACAGTCTTGTCAAGTGCTGCAGACAGCCCCTTCCAATCAATCAAAGCTAGCATTTGACATTGAACCTACTTGCCTTTTCCAGCTCAAGGGCTGCTGGCTTTATTCTATATGGAAAGCAGTCTGTGATTGCTATTTCTTTCTTTAGTTGTCACGGACAGAAATACAATTTTATTTTCTATCCTGGAAATATTCCTTCACCCCTGGTTGCTGGTAAAGGGTAAAAATTATATCAAGTCATAATCCTGGCTTAGACATTCACACTGACTTAGGCATACACAGTCTGACTTTTAGGTACACACATTCTATATATGCTTATAAATAATTGTACAAGAATTATGTGTTTGCTACATAACAGTAAAGTCTCATATTTTGATAGTGCTTTACAGTTATCAAAACACATTACCATAAATCTTTTGTCTCAAATTCTAAAATTAAATATGTATTGAACAATGCCATGTGACAGGTACTGTGCTAGATGCTGGGATATAAAAATTCTTGCCCTCTTGAGTTTAGAGCTTAGTAGAGGACACAAACACATAAACAAATGACAGGAACACAAGACGATACTTTCATAATGAAAAACAAGGAGGGTAGCATGATGGAGTGATTAAAAGTATGAACTTTGGGGGGCACCTGGGTGGCTCAGTCGGTTGGGCATCTGACTCTTGATATCAGCTCAAGTCTTGATCTCACAGTCATGGAATTGAGCCCTGCACTGGTTAAGCATCCAACTCTGGATTTTGGCTCAGGTCATGATCTCACAGTTGTGAGATCTAGCCCTATGTGGGGCTCTGTACTGGGGACAGAGCCTGCTTAGGATTTGCTCTGCCCCTCCCACACTCGTGTGGGTGTGTGGGTGTGTGAGTGCATGTGCAAGCACTCTCTCAAAATAAGTAAACCCTAAAAAACAGTATGAACCTTGGGAGCAGAAAAACCTTGAGTTCCTGTCCCTGCTCTATAATTTTCCAACTCCCTGAATAAAGCTCTGTATTTTAGGGTTCTCTAGAAAAACAGAACCAATAGGATATATATGTACATCTTATATATATATTTCCTTATATAAGTTCATCTATACATATATGTGTATAAAAATATACACATATGTTTTTATTTTTTTAATGTTTATTTTTGAGAAAGAGAAAGAGAGATAGAGCATGAGTAGGAGAGGGACAGAGAGAGAGGAAGACACAGAGAGAAGGAGACACAGAATCCAAAGCAGGCTCCAGGCTCTGAGCTGTCAGCACAGAGCCCAATGCAGAGCTAGAACCCATGAACTGTGAGATCATGACCTGAGCCAAAGGCAGGCACTTAACCAACTGAGCCACCCAGGTGCCCCTAAAATATATAATATATAATATATACATATATATTATATATTTTAAACATACTTGACACATAATATATATTATATGTATTACACACACACACATAGTATATACACATACAGGTGTATATTGGGGATATTACAGGGTCAGTTCCAGACCTTCGCAATAAAGTGAATATCACAGGAAAGCAAGCCAAATGATTTTATTTTTTAGTTTTCCAGTACATAAAAAAGTTATGCTTACATTATACTATAGTCTATTAAGTATATAATAACATTCTGTCTAAAAAAAAATAATGGGCACACCTTGATTAAAAAATACCTTATTTCCCAGATGATGAGTGATATTGAGCATTTTTTCATGTGTCAGTTGGCCATCTGGATGTCTTCTTTGGGGAAGTATCTACTCATGTATTTTGCCCATTTCTTCACTGTATTATTTGTTTTATGGGTGTTGAGTTTGATAAGTTCATTATAGATTTTGGATACTAACCCTTTATCTGATATGTCGTTTGCAAATATCTTCTCCCATTCCATTGGTTGCCTTTTAGATTTGCTGATTGTTTCCTTCACTGTGCAGAAGCTTTTTATTTTGATGAGGTCCCAATAGTTCATTTTTACTTTTGTTTCCCTTGCCTCTGGAGACACGTTGAGTAAGAAGTTGCTGCAGCCAAGTTCAAAGAGGTATTTTCCTGCCTTCTCCTCAAGGATTTTGATGGCTTCCTATCTTATATTTAGGTCTTTCATCCATTTTGAGTTTATTTTTGTGTATGGTGTAAGAAAGTGGTCCAGGTTCATTCTTCTGCATGTCGCTGTCTAGTTTTCCCATCACCACTTGCTGAAGAGACTGTCTTTATTCCATTGGATAGTCTTTCCTGCTTTGTCAAAGATTAGTTGGCCATACGTTTGTGGGTTCATTTCTGGGTTCTCTATTCTGCTCCATTGGTCTGACTCATCATCCGGGAAATACAAATCAAAACCACAATGAAATACCACCTCACACCTGTCAGAATGGCTAACATTAACAACTCAGCAACAACAGATGTTGGTGAGGATGCGGAGAAAGAGGATCTCTTTTGCACTGCTGGTGGGAATGCAAACTGGTGCAGCCACTCTGGAAAACAGTATGGAGGTTCCTCAAAAAAATAAAAATAGAACTACTCTATGACCCAGCAATTGCACTACTAGGTATTTATCCAAGGGATACAGGTATGATGTTTCAAAGGGGCTCATGCACCCCAATATTTATAGCAGCACTATCAACAATAGCCAAAGTATGGAAACAGCCCAAATGTCCATCAGTGGATAAATGGATAAAGAAGATGTGGTATATATATATATATATATATATATATATATATATATATATATTACTCGGCAATCAAAAAGAATGAAATATTGCCATTTGCAACTACATGAATGGAACTGGAGGGTATTACACTAAGCAAAATTAGTCAGAGAAAGACAATTATCATATGACTTCACTCATATGAGGACTTTAAGACACATAACAGATGAACATAAGGGAAGGGAAGCAAAAATAATATAAAAACAGGGAGGGGGACGAAACATGAGAGACTCTTAAACATGGAGAATAAACAGAGGGTTATTGGAGGGGTTGTGGGAGGGGGATGGGCTAAATGGGTAAGGGGCATTAAGGAATCTACTCCTGAAATCATTGTTGCACTATATGCTAACTAACTTGGATGTAAATTTAAAAAAAACAAAATAAAATAATTAAAATGAAAAAAATAAAAAAATAAAAGATCTTGAACTCTTTAAAAAAAGGCACCTTATTTCTAGAAAATGCTACCCATCATCTGAGCCTTCAGCAAGTTATAATCACTGAAAACCATAACAAATAAAGTAATCATGAAAAACTTTGAAATATTAAGAGAATTACCAAGATGTGACACAAAGACACAAAGTGAGCAAATGCTGTTAGAAAATGGTGCTGTAGACTTGCTCAATGCAGGCTTGCTACAAGCCTTCACTTTGTAAAATACAAGATCTGCAGAACCCAACCAAGTGGAGCACAATAAAACAAGGTATTCCTGTGTGTGTGTGTGTGTGTGTGTGTGTGTGTGTGTGTGTGTAGACAGAGAGAGAGAGAGAGAGACAGAGAGACAGAGAGAGACAGAGAGAGAGAATATTGCCGGAGTCCAGCTCCAGCAGGTCCAGGGGTTCCCGAGGGATGAACGGCATCAGCAAAAAAGTGAAAACAAAAATAAAACAAAAATAAAAATGGACACAGACAACAGCAGTGTGTTGAACTGGCCGCTTTATTGTGGCAAACGCGGCATTATGTTTGTTAGCAATTTCCTTGCAGTGTACGTCATCTATGTTTTCTGAATTACCCAATTCTAAAAATGTTCCTATGTGTAATCACCCTTTAAGGAATAACATGGTTATTTTCTCATAATGTTCCCTCCTGCCCTTTGCTTATTGATTAATTTCTTACATGATTTTCTTATGTATCTATGTTTATCTATAATCTATAAAGCATTTGCTTTGTTGTTTTCATGAAAGGTCATCTATCTCTCAACACCTCAAGCGGAACAGTTACAGGGACATGACCTCTTAGTTGTTTCCCCGAACTATTTGTGGTTTGAGGAACAAAAGTGTTCGCCTTGGTCCGAGGTGCCAGAAGGGGGCCAAGAGGGCCTTAGAAACCCACGCCTTATACATTCTCAGAGAGACAATGCACCTAGGAACTAATGAACCATTCTGTACTTTAACCAGCTAGGTCCAATCATCATCTGGAATGCCTCCTGGAGGCCAAGTGGGCCTAGGGATTGGAGTAACCTGTGCCCATAGATACACTCCTTAGTTACCCAAGTGGGGCTTTCAAATCCATTTGTTCCTTCTTGGCTGGGAAATGCATGAGGCTATCCTTCCTTTAGGTAGAGGAGTCTGTATAGGGGGTGGCAAGGGCTAACGCAGGTCCGCACAATTTCCTTGTGGAATCTTATTTCTTTCCCAATGGTTCTTTTCCCAGGGGGCCTGTCGAGGGAAATTCCTCAACAGACAATTCCCCAGGTACTTTTATTAAGGCCAAATTACATAAAAGCGGGAGGACAAGAAGCTTCACTGTTGGTGGACCACCCGGCAGTCCCGATCCGTCCACCGCCCGGGCCCTGCCATCAGGCTGGTTGGAGAGCTTGGCTTCTGGCAGAATATATATATATATATATATGGGGGCAGGGAAAGGAAGAGAGGGAGAAGGAGAGGGGAAGAAAGAGATTGACTAAGAAATTGGCTCACATGATTGTGGGGGGGCTGGCAGGTCTAAATTGAAATTCTGGTAGGAGTTGATGTTTTAGTCTCAAGTTCAAAGGCCATCTGGAGCCAGAATCCCCTCCTTATAAGGGGTCTTTGGTCTTTTCTCTTAATGCCTTCAAATGATTGGAGGAGGACCACCCAAGCTACGGAGGGTAATATGCTTCACACAAAGTCTAATCGTGTCTATGCTAATCACATCAACTTAGCACTACAGCCTAGTCAAGCTGACACATAAAATTAAGCATCTCAGGCTCATTTCTTCATTAGTAAAATAATAATGAGAAGAACAGAAATTATTCACACCTGCTTCGTAGGATCTTTGTGAAGTTGTACTGGAATCTGTTCTATCAGTGCTTGGCACAGTGTCTGGGAAAGGTGCATGCTAGGGAACACCAGGTTAGTATCGTGTTAGCTCATCAGCTGCTCCAGGTGTAATGGCGTCCCAACCACAGGGCAGAGTTCTGGGTGGTGCCTCGCCTTTCCTCCCCTGCCCGTCTTTGTGCATGTGACCTCCTCTGTCTGGAACACTTAGACCAGTCTTTGTGGATGAACTAGCTAACTCCAAATGTAAGGGTGGCCTGGGAAAAATCTGCAATATTTGACCATCCTTGATGAACAAAAATCAGCAATTTTATAGGTTCTGCTTACTAAAACCAAGCCGCTTTGTAGCACTATCAGTATAGTTTAAAAAGAAACCCCAGAACGGTATCTAAAAACAACTGAAAATAAACGAGGGCATTAAATATTTAATCCACAAATGAAATTTCTAAAATTCCTTTTCCTTCTCAAACACACACACACACACACACACACACACACACACACACAGTTGTGTGTACATGTGTATTTCTATAAAGAGAATATATACATGTATCTGTATTTCTGTATTGCATGGAATTCTAGGCCAGTAGCCCAAATGTTCCTCTAACCTAGCCTTGCTTAGCAATGTTATCTTCCTTTTTCTCCTCCTCTCACCTTCTAGATTTATTCTTCTGTGTTCCTATAAGTAGTTCACTGACCTTCTGATGTAAACAACTCAAGCTTGTGCTTCCTAACGAAGTGCAGTCTAGCAAAGACAAGACTCTGTAATGGAGAACATTAATTAAATTACACATTAACCTTTTTTTGCAGTCATAACATTTTGTGCATACATAATTTCCAGATTCCATTACTTTTGTATCTGCTTAATACAAAGTTTGTGTTCATACTGAATTCTGTGTTACACAGCTGAAGCCACTCAATTAAATGAAAACAAAAACTCAGATTTTTACATATTAAGGTTTTTTTTTCCCAATACTATATTTTTAACAAACAATGCCTATTGTGCATAGAGCATATAAAAGCATGCCAAGATTGCCCAGGCCTCAGACTGCTCACTTGTGGAGATACCTTTAAAAATATATATTTTTTTTACATTTATTTATTTTTGAGAGACAGAGAGAGACAGAGCACAAGTTGGGGAGGGGCAGAGAGAGAAGGAGACACAGAATCCAAAGCAGGCTCAGAGCCCGATGTGGGGCTCGAACCCACAAACCGTAAGATCATGACCTGAGCCAAAGTCAGACGCTTAACCGACTGAGCCGCCTAGGATATATCTTTAAATATATTGTGGAGATATCTTTAAATGAAAACTTGGTGAACACGCTCTTCCATTCCTCTGGGTGACTACCAGTGATGTATGTTTTCTCCCCTCATTTCTTCATGCAAACCCAGAAGGTTCAAATGTGTTTCTGATGAGCAGAGATCCTGGAAGTTACTTGACCCTGATGTGATAGAATTTTCTGAGCTCAGAAGATGAATCGTCCTTCCAAATTCCCCTGCTGGCCTCGCCACAGCTTTAAGGTTAATAAGGGAGTATTTAGAAGGCAGAAAGTATTTAGAGCTCTGGGAAAATGAGGTAACAAGTGGAGGAGGAGAGGCACTTACAATTATAAGGTAATATTGTTAATACAGAAAGTAAGAGTCAGCCCATTTTCTAGAGAGCAGCCTTTGGCATCAGGCTCTGTGAAGGCCGTCTGAAAACCCTGAGAAGCAGAGCAATTTGAAGGGCTCAGCTTATCATCCAGCAGTGCAGTTTCTCCCTGGAGTGACGGTCACCTGTTTGCTAAAGAAAGCTGACTCTCCTCTCCTTAAAAATAGATGTGGGCACGGGGCGCCTAGGTGGCTCAGTCAGTTAAGTGTCTGACTTCAGTTCAGGTCATGATCTCACGGCTTGTGGGTTCAAGACCTGTGTCAGGCTCTGTGCTGACAGCTCAGAGCCTAGAGCCTGCTTCAGATTCTGTGTCTTCCTCTCTCTCTGCACCTCACCTCCCGCTTTGTGCTCTCTCTCTCTCTCTCTCTCCCCAATATACATAAATATTAAAAAAGAAATAGATGCAGGTATATCATATAACTGCTTATGTCTCTGGTTTCCATTCTTTCTTTGAACATATCTGCAGTATTTGTAATGAGTTTTATTGAGACATTTTGTGTTTGTAGTTACATTTGTTCATAGCAATCTAAGACACTCAGGTGGTATATATATGCAGATATAATCATAGTCATGTCATGTACACAGTCACGTAAAAAAGCAAGAAAGACCTTTAGCTCACAGCAAATCATGGTATGCCTGTGTTCTAGTCTATCTCCAGTGTTATGATACATTCATATAAAAATAGATGGGGCGCCTGGGTGGCGCAGTCGGTTAAGCGTCCGACTTCAGCCAGGTCACGATCTCGCGGCCCGTGAGTTCGAGCCCTGCGTCAGGCTCTGGGCTGATGGCTCAGAGCCTGGAGCCTGTTTCCGATTCTGTGTCTCCCTCTCTCTCTGCCCCTCCCCCGTTCATGCTCTGTCTCTCTCTGTCCTAAAAATAAATAAATGTTGAAAAAAAAATTTTAAAAAAAATAGAAAATAAAAGTATAGCAATTTTAACAGATTATGTGTGTGTACTTCACAGCACACACACAAAAAAGATGTCTCTAAATGTGCAAGCATGGCATCATTACAACAGTGTTTCATTAAATTTTTACATTTAGAAATGCTGTATTTTGAGAGTAATCTCTAAGTCCACCTTCTGGTAGGAATTCATAGAGCTGAAGGGGAGGAAAAAGTTTGCCTTGACTCTCTTAGGGTCCCTAACTGGATCTGAAAATTAAACTGGCAAAGACAGGTTAACAGAAGAAAAGCTTACAAATTGTACTGAATTTTTATGTATACATGGGAAGCTTCACAAGAGAATGAGACCTTAAAAGGGACATCTTCGGCAATGGGCTCTCCATGGGCTCAGAGCAGGGAGCTTATATACCCTTTAGACGGAAAGACAATAAATTGGTGAAGAATTAGGACAAAAGCGTTTGGACTCAGGGTAGTAAATAGTGAAGAAGTAACAAGGGTGATAAGGGTTAGTTCAATGAGGTTGGTTTACGGTGAAAAGAGTATCTTCCTCCTGATACAGCAAGGGCACCCGTCACATGGGACATTTATCTCCTGCATTCAGGAAAGAAAGGTGAGGTGGCAGGCAAGTGTGACCTCTCTGCTTCTATTATTTTCTCAAACGTGATCTTCATCAGCTTAAGATATTCAATATACCAACGTGTCATAGTTTGGGGGTAGCATATCCTGAACCCCATCAGAGCCACTGGCTGAACTACAAGCACAACTATCCGGACTGGCTGCAGAAAATAGAGAGAAGACAACAAGAAACATAAAATCTCAAGGTTAAAGGGGTACCTTAGCTTCCACTTTGCCAAATTGTGATTCTAAATGTCACTGAAGAAAAATAACTTACTAGGCTATAGCTTAGAATTTAGATTTAAATAAGAGATAAAGCTTGGTAATGTTCCCAATTGCTAATATTATAGGCATAGTAACAGTCTAAAATGGATTGCTTTCTAACAGGATCAACCATATGCAGAAGCAAAGTCCCACGACTAGAGGTCCTAGGGCTCCCTAGACCCCTCACCCCTACCCCTCTATTATAATTTTATAGAACTACTGGGTGGTGCCTAAAGTTTCATCATTACAACACTATCTCTCTTAAAATGGACATATATACTATGGCAGAAAGAGGATATATGGTCATTATTTGCCCAATATATATGTCTGTGAGCCAGAAGCTCCCTGAGGGCAGGCATGTTGTACTGAATCAAGAGGCAGGCAAATTATGTGGTAAAAAAAAGGTCCTCAACAATTTGTTATAGAATGTATAAATAAATCAATCCCCATTGATCCTACTGTGAATTAATTTATTGCAATTTGGACAACCTATCTGGGAGCTGGTTGTGATGGGAAATAAGAAGGGGACATGAACAGGCAAAGCCAAGAGCTCAGGAAATTGTCCAAAATGACCAGAATTGAATAGATGGTCCTAGGAAGCCTATACACAATAGAGGCAAAGAATTTGGAAACATAAATAAAGCTAGGGTTCATCTCAATTTCGCACTTCTTGACTATGTGATTTGGGCCAAGTCCCTTTGCTTTCTTAGTCTCAGTTTCTAAGATCAAAGTAACAGAGTTATGACATTTAAATATAGCATAAGCTTATATGTGGGTAATAAGTAATGGATACAGACTAACTTGTAGGAGCTCTAAATTATAATAGTTCCTACAGGTATCTAATACCATTAGTGCCAATTAAAAAAATAATCACCTCCAGGAAAGAGGAAGTATTTTAAAACAGATGGTAGAAGGGAGAGAGAAATTTACTCCTTCATACTTTTTCTGGGGATGGCCCCCTTTTCCAACTACACTTTCTTCCTGAAAAAGATGGCCTTTAACAAGTAAACACCAAATCAATACAGTAAATTAATTGATCTTGACTTCATAAGAAGCAAATCTCTTCACCATAGTTAATCTGAGATTGATTGACACAATACCTACATTAAGATGACATTATCCACTCTACTCCCTGTGGTCATAACTCAAACTCTTCAGATGTACAATTCACAAAGCCAGGATTCGTTCTGCAGACCAAGTAGTTGTGCCAAAAGAAGCTCTAGAAGTAGTTTGATCCAATCCCTCACTGAAATGTTAAAAGGCCCCCGCCCTGAACACAAGCCCAACACTAAACAAGTAATAAGAAGACCACTTCTGGAACACCAATGTCCATCCAGCAGGTTTTTTCCACTTCAAGTACTTGGACAAACAGGTGCAAGGTGCTGTGGATAGACCCTAGTGTTGGAAATCAGCCCCGGGGGGGCAGCAGTGGCATCAGCAGTGAAATGCATCTAGAAAGATCAATTTGCCTCAATTGTGACTCTCCTCTCAGTAAATCATTTCTGTTTAGTATGTATTCCACCAACTAAGAATCTCCTGATGCAATCCATGCTTTTCTACGAATTGAAATCATCAGAGATGTCTCACAACATAAAAGTTATGGAGCACTCATCATATAATAACAAGGATCTCAATTTTCCTGTTATTCAGGGCACATTCAAATCAATGTTCTAATTTGGGGTGGGCAAACATTTTCTGAAAAAGAGGCAGACAACAAATATTTCAGGCTTCGTGAGTCATACAGATTCAACTCTCACCAAAGCAGCCATGGCCAATATCTAAATGAAAGGACCTGGCTGTGTGCTTACAAAACCAGGGAGGGGCGCCTGGGTGGCTCAGTCAGTTAAGCGTCCGACTTAGGCTCAGGTCATGATCTTGCGGTTCGTGAGTTCAAGCCCCACGTTAGGCTCTGTGCTGACCGTTCAGAGCCTGGAACCTGTTTCAGATTCTGTGTCTCCCTCTCTCTCTGACCCTCCCCCGTTCATGCTCTGTCTCTCTCTGTCTCAAAAATAAATAAACGTTAAATTTTTTTTTTTTTTAAAAAACAGGGAGAGGGCAGGGTTTGGGCCACAGGCCATAGTTTACCAACCCTTGTAAACTCCATATCAACATCTAAATCATGCCGTAAAATTAAATACCTATTTATCATTCTCTCTGGTTTGAAACTTCATCAAACCACCCTGTGATTTTTCAGCAGCTTCAAGTAACTTCAGTAATTTAGAGCTAAGGCTAGGATGGGTGTTCATAGCAGATAATCAAAAACTATTTGCTGGGGTTGCTTGGGTGGCTCAGTCACTTAAGCATCTGACTTTGGCTCAGGTCATGATCTTACAGTTCATCAGTTCAAGTCCCACATCTCTGCTGGTCTCTGATCTCTGCTGTCAGCACAGAACCCGCTTCAGATCCTCTGTTTCTTTCTCTCTCTCTGCCCCTCCCCTGCTTGCACTCTCTCTCTGTTTCTCTCAAAATAAATAAATAAACTTAAAAAAAACTACTTGTTGTATGAATAAAAGGATGTATCAAAATATAGGGATATAGTAGTTCAATCATGCTGTATCTCCAGATGCTGAAAATTTTTATTTTTTTAAAGTATATTTATTTATTTTGAGAGAGAGAGAGAGCATACAGGTGAGCAGGGGAGAGGCAGAGAGAGAATCCCAAGCAGGCTCCACGCTGTCAGCCCAGAGCCCAACACAGGGCCTGAACCCAGGAACCATGAGACCAGGACCTGAACCAAAATCAAGTCAGCCATTTAACCAACTGTGTGCTAGTTAGGTGACTTCAGGTTAGGAGATTGCCTGATGTTTATTTTAAAGCAAAGTCCTAAACCTTGGTGTCTTGGGTTTAGCGGGCTTTCATTGGTTGTAAATTTAAATGCTTGCAGGATCCAGGCAGATAAATGGATTATGTGAAACAAGGCAGGCGGGGACCGTGATATTTGGACAATGTCATGCCATGCAGGCAAGTGAGTTTGGTTTTACCAAAACTTTGAAATTCAGGAGAAACTGGAAATCTAGTTCTTTTATGTAAAATCTCCTCGTTGCATTTCCTTTTTAAACAGTGTTAAAAACAAAACCAAAAACAGTTGGCAAATTAAATCAGATAATCTGCTGGATCCTGTCCACCTGATACTCAGGTACTTACGTGGACTCCAGGTATACATAAGGCTACTGCCCGCCCTTGAGACGTGTTGACTAAAAGTTAGCTCCTTTTCCCTCATGAACATGGACAAATGGAAGTGTTATTGAGGAACAAAAGGCATGGAGTAGCTCTACCAGACTCTACTATTAATGCTTGCTCCATTCTCAAGCCGTATTTTTAATAAACAGTCACCTTTGTCAAATATTTTTAGTTGGTCATAGGTTTCATTTTGAAATAATCACTTTGAATCTTGTCTTCATATGTTAGTTACAGAGCTATAAGCAAATCGCTCTGTATTCTGAACATTAAGGTGATTGATTTCTAAAACTGATTTTGGTAATACAACTCAGAAAATGTTCCACTAACATTATTCTGGAGAACATGGGTCATAGGATGACAACAATTTAACATGTAGAATCATGGTTCTTTTCCCAGATACATGTCAAGGGAATAAATACTGTGTTAACTCTGGTACAAATAAAGTATCGATCAAAAATAATGCATCGTGTCTCTCTATCCACTTGCCTTTTTGAAAAATTGAACCATTTACTTTTTTTCTGAGTATTAAAAAATATATGTTCATTATGGAAATTTTAGAAAATTATAAACAATAAGTCAAAGTCATCAGGAGTCTCACCATCAAGAGATAAGCAGGATTAGGGTTTAGAGATGTAGATATAAATATAGAGAGATATATTTGCATGTATATCCATAAACATGTTTGTAGGGGTGTATTCTCCAAATACATACACATACAGATATGTAAACAAAATCAGCGTAATACTCTATATACAATTTTGTCCTGCCTTATTTTATTAATGAGCACCTTTTTAGTTTTGATTTTGAAATGGCATTTCTCATTTTACGAACATAAGCACTGGAACAAAGCAAGGAGGGATTGCAGCACAGTCCTGCCCTAGTGATAACACACAAATGGTGGTTATTATTAAAAATGATAGCCCTGAGTCAGGCAAGCCCCAACAACTGACCTGTTTTTTCTCTCACTCCCTGACTCACATATCTTCTCTTATTTCTATAATAACTGTTGGGTTACTGAATGCATGTGAACTACTTCCCAGCACTTGGACCATTTATGAGGACAATGATTACCAAGAGGCTAATTAGAGTCTATGCCAGACGGTGTCCTCAGTTTTTCTGTACACGAAAAACTGATGTTATTTATATGCAGAACATTCTACTACAGTCTGAAATTACTCAGTTCTCCAGGAGTTTTTTTATACAACTGAAGAGATATAATACAAATACAAAAGAAGGATGACTATCATGCTAATTTAATGAATTAAATAAATCATTAGAGTAGTAATGATATAGTAATGATATAGTAAGTATAAAATAATAAATCCACAAATTCAGGTGTCCAAGAAATAGCACATATCTTTCTTTTCTAGATCAACCTATTTCTGTCCTAGATTGAAAGGCAATTCAACTCGAGTCAATGCCAAGGGCTTATCACCCTGAACTGATAGAACATCCAGGTCTGGGGAGGCCACCAGTCAGTCACCTCTCCACATGAGTTATTTTGAGACACCATTGTCCAGTCTGCATGATCCCTTCAGGTCCAAGGAGCCTGCCACTTTGATGGTCCACTTAGGGCTTGACAGTTTGGGGGGAGACTGAGTTCTGGCACCTTGGGTGCTGCCTTCCTTGGCACACCCCACAGCTACACGTCTGTTTGCCCCTGACCCTGGGATGCTGCCTGGGAACTACTATGCAGTCCCCACTCCCTTTTGAGCTTTAGAGTTCTCTCTCTCATGTCCCATTACAGAGGACACTCTTCAGGCTCTCTGGCTTCCTCTCAAAGACCTTCCCTTCTCTCTCTTGTGGCTCCAGCATACTAATATAATCAATTCAATGGATGAAGGTTTTGCAAAACACAGGAAAAGCTGTTGACTTCAGGCTTCTCCCACTTTCTCCCTTGGCAAAATTTCAGAGGGTCTGGCTACCTGCTTGAAACAGGGAAAGAGGAAAGTATGGGGAGAAACGATGACAGCAAATATTTCTGTAAGAGTCTTGAGGTGGGAGTAATCACTGAGCTTTGAAGTTATTTAGCAGAGCTCATGGAAGTAATAGTCCCAATTCTGAGACTTGAGGGATGGATTGATCTTGAACATGTAGGGAAGAGTCAGGGCTTCCCAAGTAAGTGGAATTGCAAGGAGTAAGGAAGTAGAGAGGGAATGTTCATATCCTAGTCAGGAACCACAAAGACCAGTTAGTTAGGAGCTCAAAGAGAAGGGAGAGACATGTTTGGAGATGTAGTGGTCACTTTGTGGAAGGCATTGAAAGCCAGATTACTGCCACTTTACTTGTTTTGGAAACAACAGGAAGCATTGAAGACTTTTTTGAGGACTAGGACATGGAAAACATGATAAGATAGAGAATTACGGGCAAAGCCATCCTGGGATAATTGTTAGAGAAGGCCTCTCTGAGGAACTGTGTCTTGGGAGTGCACCATAAAGGGTGAGTCAAACCCTCTGCTCAAAATTGGTTTCAAAATGGAGATGGATGTAGCTGCTCAGGCACTAAGAGTGTGTGAGAAGGTTTACTACTCACATAATGAGGCCTTTGAAGGAGAACACCACGGATACTCAAGCCAGTTCAAATGCCTTGAACAAAGAAAGGGGCACGTGGTTTTTTGTCGTGTTAGGGGCTAGGGCCAGGGTGGGGATTCCCATGAATGTGTTGGGGCTTACGTAGTTTAAATGCCCACCTGTACCAGTGCCAAGGGAGTGAGAGTATAGGTTTTCTCATAGGCTTTTCCAGAGGAGCAGGGCTTGAAGCTGTCTATGGCTAAGCATTAAAAATGAAGAGATAGACTCTATTACAAGGCAATATTTTGGTTGGGACCTAAAGACGGAAGGGCCATGGGAAGAGCTGGAGGAAGAGCATCCAAGAGAGAGGGAATGTATGCAAAAACCCCAAATTGTAAATGTTTGAGGAACAGAAAGAAGCCAATGTGCTTGGAACACAATGAGTAGAAGAAGGTGAGGGTAAAGAGGCCAAAAGAGGCCACATCATACAGGGCTTATTACTGGCTGTGAGTCTGGGGTTGATAGCAAGAGCCATGGGGAGTCATTAAAAGATGGTACCTTGGTGAAGTGAAGTCAGAATTTTATTGAAAGCCTGATAAAACCTGAAATCTGGATATGGAGAAAGAAGAAAAACAGAAAAATCAATAAAACATCTCTAACTTTTTTTTTTTTCATTTAGATGTTGTGTACCCAAATAAAACTAACCCTCTTGAATCAAAAAGGTTTAGCCTGAGGTTTAGGACAGGCTTTGAATCCCTGCACATATCTCTCCACCCATCCCTCCCCTTCCCATGGTGCTAAATAAATAATTAAATGTGAATGTAAAAACAAGAAAGAAACAGCTGATATAGAGAAGTAACAAACACATAACCATCCCTTCTTTAATACTATTGAAAGCATGTGCAGCAACTTTCAGTACAGTGCCATTAGTGTTTCTTTCCTCCTCCATGGTTACATGCCTTAGCTCCAGTCTATCGAGTATCCCTTGGAGAAGAATGACTGGAAGTTAAAAGGAAGTTTCTGAAGCTCAAGATCATTAGCATGCACCTGCTAGACAAAATCATGTACCACTGCTTCAATAGGAATGCTTACAACAAAACTTGTATAATTTATTTTTAGCTAATATAGTTAGCTCTTGGTGATAGATTTGAAATAATTGCCCATTTGTTTTCAAAAGCAATTGTTCAAAACCACTATTCCTTTAATAATGTAGTATTTTCCTGCTCATTTAATTTCCCATTTGGAAAACAAAATATGACTAGAATGATTTCTGGAACCTTCAAAATGATTGCACTACATATTCCTTATTATCACAATATTACCTTTGCACTTATGACTTAAGCAGAGTGATAGGAAGCCACTGAACATCAGCATTACATTCTTCCATTTGTACCTGAAAATGGGAAGAAGCCTCTGATGGAGCATGCCCATGCCAATGTGTGTCCTCTGGGAATCCTGATAATTTTGCCTTGGAAGGTAATTAATCTATTTAAGAAATAAAGCTATGTTTTTGACCTTGCAAACTTCATTTTTCCTGACTGTGTCTCATTTTATTCGTCCTCTTAAATTCGTCCTTAATACCATACTGTTTCAGAATTTCTATTCTACTAAATTAAAACTAGGTCAGTTCCAAATTAGTATCATTTTATGCTCAACTTCCTCTGTTGATATTATCCAGAATCTTTTTTAGCTATGTTTCACAATTGTCAATCATCAAGGAACATCCTGACAAATTGGCATGTCTTATGTGGCATTTTATGCAATAACGTCTGAACTTAAGACCTAAGTTGTCCCACGGGGCGCCTGGGTGGCGCAGTCGGTTAAGCGTCCGACTTCAGCCAGGTCACGATCTCGTGGTCCGTGAGTTCGAGCCCCGCGTCAGGCTCTGGGCTGATGGCTCAGAGCCTGGAGCCTGTTTCCGATTCTGTGTCTCCCTCTCTCTCTCTGCTCCTCCCCCATTCATGCTCTGTCTCTCTCTGTCCCAAAAATAAAATAAACGTTGAAAAAACAATTAAAAAAAAAAAAGACCTAAGTTGTCCCAGGCTTAATGCTTACAGCAAGCAGATACATATGGAATGGCATTTGGGAGGTGACAAGAAGCATCTCTCTTCTTGCTGGCCACAGTGTTTTACCTAGCAGTCAGGGCCTGAAGAGGGTGTGGTAACACAAGCTCTGAAGGCACAAAATCTAAGGGGCACTCACTCTTCAAGCAGTGCAATCGCCTCCTTAAATTTTGCATCTTAGGCACCTGACTTACCCTCTTCTAGTCCCAGAGAGAAGCACATTTAGGATAAATCTCAGAAGGACTCAGGTAACATACAATTACATTATCCAAAGAGTACGACACAGCAAGTCATTAGTAACCACCACAGAGAACTAGTTTATTAGATTAGAACCAATGTCACCAAAAAGATTCTTAGCAAATGGGACACTGAACAGGTAAATTTTGAGAAATAGAGGGCATTTGAGGTTTCGAGCCAATGGCACTGCCCAAGGCACAGTATGTGACAGATGAACAGTGACGTAGGGGGTAGGGGGGTAGGGGGGCAAGGCGGCGATAGCACAAGGAAGGAAAAAATCATCCAATCTCTGAAAAGGACACAGCGTCGTGCAAAATGTACGTGTTTGTGTGTGTATATGTGTGTATATCACTATGTTGTAATTCATGTTATATGTATATATATGTACGTATATATATTGCTACTCATATATAATACATAAAATAACTATAATGTCTTATATATGTGAAACTCATATAGTATATATATAAAGTATATAATACACATATATACATATACATATGCACATATATACACACACATATGTGTGTGTGTGTGTGTGTGTTTGCCGGTGTTGGTGGGAAGTCTTATAATGAACCCTGACATAACCAACTAACATCAAAGTCAGTGTCACATTCACATGGAAGGTGGCCCAGCTAACCTGTAGTCCTTTAAATCTGCCTGGAGCTTATTTCTGTGTTCATGCCAAAGGAAGGGCTTAAATCACCACCACTCCTATAAAATAAGCTTCAGCAGTTTTCAGCCTTACCTCATCAGTGACCATCTCTGTCTTAAAGAGGGTTCCCTGATGGAGGCAGCATTGGAATCCCACACCTGGGCGGCTTACAGGAGACCCATGCTTCATGCTCGAGCTAGTCTGAACTTTGATTTTGCTGCCTGTCCTCAAGCTTCCCATCTGCCTCAGTGTCACCTTCCAGTCCTGGCCCTCCAACACCCCTGACTTGGATTGTCTCCTCTCTCTCTCTCATCTTGGCATCCTCAAACTGGCCACCCTAGTGGAATGGCCATATAAGATCCCATGCTTTTTGAACTTACCTGCTATATGACTCTGCCCCTGAAATGTCACATTCCTAACACATAGTACTAACAACTAGTGCTCAAGGCAACACGATTTTATTGGTGCACCAGATACAAATGAAAGATCACAGTGGGGCCCCCAAGCAGCTGTAACCTCCTCTGAAAGCTCAGATCAGGTGGCTATTTATGAAGCAGTGGGGAGGAAATGCGTAGGTAAGAAAGAAGCGACATGAACTCAACTTTAGACTCAAATTGGGGTGCCTGGAAGGGGCGCCAGGGTGGCTCAGTCAGTTAAGTGCCCTACTTCAGCTCAGGTCATGATCTCACGGTCTGTGAGTTGGAGCCCTGCGTCAGACTCTGTCTGTGCTGACAGCTCAGAGCCTGGAGCCTGCTTTGGATTCTCTGTCTCCCTCTGTCTCTGCCCCTCCCCCAACTTGTGCTCGCTCTCTGTCTCAAAATAAACAGTAAAAAAAAAATTAATTAAAAAGAAACACAAAACAAAACAAAAACCAAATTAGGGTGCCTGGAAAACTGTCATCTTACTACATGCATTGGCTCTCCTGACCTCACGGTTCCAACCCCCTTTCCATGCAGGGTGACTGCCAGGATCTAGGTCAAGAGACTGTACACAAAATTGTATTTGCTCTCTGAGCCTGACAGATTTCCCAGGAAGGAAAGCCGTCGGGTGAAAGTACTGCTTTTCTTGGAAGGAGGGTGGCCCTCTGAAATACACAGTCCTAAAGAAGGGTGGGTGTCAACCTGCCTGAGCGGTCGTGGGAGGCCTTCCCATCTTCTCTGCCCCTGAGGAGCTCTGGAAGAGTAGAACAGGTGAGCTGAATTCTCTCTATTCATGAAGCAAAAAGAGAAGCATTAACCATTACACCTCGGGACACCGAAATCAGTAGTGGGGCACACTGTGCATGATTCTTGCTTTCTTACGTGTTTTATGAGCCCCTTGAAACACTGATGTGCTTAATAAGGAAAGGAATATGCAAATCTCTCCTCTAAGCCAATGTCTGGGTCAGTGAATATTATTTTCAAGTAAGAATAGAAGCTCCTTGAGGTCAGAAACAATAAAAGAATGAATGAATGAATGAATGAATGAATGCCATAATAACTTCACATCCTGAGGCTATTTTTCCTTAGGTAGGTGAGTTTTACCAAAAATTATCTGCATATTAATGTTGGTGGTATAATACAAAAGGCAATGAATGATTGGAAACTGGGAGACTTGAATGCTAGTCCTGGATCTGTCATGAACCCAGTACACTAAGCAAACCATATCTCTGCTGCTGGTTTTCAAACTCCTAAAATTTTGAGAATTTGGTCTAGAAGAGCTCAAAGCTTCTTCTATCACTAATATTACCAACTAACATTATTAACGTTACTTCTATCACTCATATTGCTGAAGAATTCTTTTGGCATAAAATAGAAATGCCAACCATCTTTCTGGACAGTTCCTGGTTTGTTGTGGCTGGCTCTCTTATTCACATATGTTCACACATGATTTGTTATCCTGAATTTCCTCTGCCTCACTGTGCAGCCCCCAAGCCTGATCTCTTGCCTACATAAAGCCCCTAATACTTTGTTCAAGGTGAGAACAGTAGTCTTAACTATCCGCTGAGCGGTGATCACCTTGACCACTATGTTCATTACTTTCTCAAGCCTTAACCAGTGAAGGTTATTGAAGGGGCACTTCTTTTCCGTGGTCTGAGAATAAGATAGTACAAAGCCATTACCCACACCTGAACCAGCAAAGAACATTCAGAAGGTACTACAGGCCACCTTTCAAAATGCTAGTCAATCTTTTGTTTTTCACTGGGGTCAAAAGAAACTATTAAAGTTTCTTAAAAGAAGAGTTTCTGTAAGGTTTTTTAGACCAGTGACTTTCAGCTGTTGCCTGGCAACAGTCCTAAAGGCAAAAGTAGCCTACGGCCTGAAGAAATCTAGTAAATTAGGAAAGAAAAGTGTCTGTGCCCATGTCAAAGTCATTCTGGTTTAGTACTACTATAAAAGGACAGTGAAAATCCAATAAACAGAGTCTGGACTCTTCCTTAGAAATCACAAAAGAGTGAGTTGACTTTGGCAAAGTGGAAAACATGCTCAGTACACTTTCCATAAGCCCATCATTTGTCAGTTAACGCTGTCTTACACTCATGCAGCCCTTCACAGCCGCCATCTTAGTGAGTCTACAGACTGTCAGGGGAACAGATGCAGCAGGAGGATCTTGGGAGGCATTTAACAGCATCCTTTGTACACAAACACTCCTTATACGCTGTGGTGACCCAGAGAAGGCTAATTATCTCACTGGATAGGTCAGTATTTTTTTCTTGACCCATCTATTTTTTTACAGCATCTTTTTTTAATGGTTATTTATTTATTTTTGAGAGACAGAGAGAGAGAGAGAGAGAGCAAGAGCAGGGGAGGGGCAGAGAGAAAGGGAGAGACAGAATCCTAAGCAAGCTCTGTGCTTGAAACGGGCTCCATATCACAAACCCATGAGTTCATGACCTGAGCCAAAATCAAGAGTCAGATGCTCAACCGACTGATTGAGCCACCGAGGCACCCCTTGACCAATCTGTTTTTGAAAAGTTTTCTTAGAATACTCTTCCTTAAGAATTGAAATTGTTTCTAGATAACTTTCATATACTTGTCCTCACCCTCCCATACCCTTTACCCTGTCTTAAATGGGAAAATGAACACTAACTACTGCAACAGACAACCCCCCCCCATTTGGATGACTTTAAAACAATGAAGGTTTATTTCTTCTTCAGGTAAAGTCCAATCCAAATTGGCCACCTAGCTCCATCTTGGAGCCATACCATCTAGAACATGTTGCCAAGGCAGGATAAAAGAAATTTGGTGGAAGTAGACTGGCTCTTATTGCCTGTATCTCCAAGAGGAACCAAAACATTTGCTCCTACCTCATTGGTCAGAGCTGTGGGGGAGCCTGAGAAACGTAAGAAAGCATATGAGATTTAGCGGATGCTGTGTGTGTCCCATACCCTGTTTCCCCAACTAAGCACACTGACTGGAAGAGAGGCAGGTACCATGATTTGATCGATCACACTGAAGCTAGAACCCTGAAGCTAGATCATACCAAGGAACAGCTGGTTCTTCTATGATCATGCAGAAAGAGACCAATGGTCACTCCTCCAAAGTCTGACATCTGGCCCCCCTTTCTCTGTGCAGTGCCCAGAATATGTGACTTTCCCCCAGTATAGGCCGGGTGGTTAGAGAGCCTAGTGGTAAACTGTGCCGCCATTCACCCTTATTGACTAAAAGCATTTTGTATTCGTTATCTCCAGACTTAGAGATAAAAAATTTGACAGAATGAAGGAAGGCTGCCACATACCTAATGTCATTTAATGTCCATTAAGATCATGTTAATTACACTTGTTCTTATAGCTCTATAGTAAATATATCTGTTCTGCATTTCAGATTTTCCCAGGGGACTAAGGATGAGATAATACCCAGGAAATGGACATAAGACTTCTCCAACAGGCTGAAAACTCCTGTTTGTATCTTACTCCCAAACGGAAACTGAGACTCAGAGGGACTGAGTGCCTTATCTGTGTTTACATGACCTGTAAACGCAAAGCCAGAATAGGAGCCCAGATCCGTGACTTCTAATCCAGTGCAAAGTGCTTTGCTAAGGGCATGCCAAGAACTAGATTCCAATCTCCTCCATGCCTTCTTTTTCTTTTCAAATGTCAGAATACCAACCTGACACTGCAGGGAAGAAGATCGACAGCCAGACCCTGGCTGATAACAGCACCTGTGGTGTCAGCACCAGGCAAATAATAGGCAGTGGCAAACGCACACTTAAATCATGCAGAAATTAGTGGCATGATGAGGACAATAAGAGTCCTCTGATGGAATAATTACTTCCCCCAGGGGTGTTCAAGCAGCTCCAGTGCGCTGGTGCCCAGACTATAAATGAGTTTGCATGGGAGGTATCGACGTAGCCAGTACAATGGAATTGAAGGGGGAGGAGGCAGCCATAGGCATGGAGTTTTCAAAGCCAAGTGATATACGAGTTGCTGAAATGCTGTTCAGGAAAATTTACACCTCTTTAAATGCTTTACACTTTGAAAAAGAAAAGGCAAAATGGCACGTTAGCATTGACTCTGTTCTGACTCCTGCAAAGTTGGTATAGTCAACAACCACTTTTGTAATAATAGCTTAGACAGGTATTTAAAAAACTGGTTAATCAGCATGAATTTTACAAATATGTTTTACTCTATAGTGGTACTAGAATCATTCCATTACACTATCTGGGCAATCCATGATGAGGTGAAGAGACAGAACACTTGTGACAGAACATTCAACGGACCTCATAACCCTCCCCCACCCCTGCCCTGCTCGCATACTACCCTGTGGCAGAATCAAGCATCAGTTTATGGAAAGCTCCTGATGAAAACTCATGCACCCTTAGTGGCAATGGCAAATGCATTATGGGAAACAAATGGATTGATTTTCATCTATGGTATGTGTATAGTACTCTTACAATCTCACAGAGCTTCTTGATCATTTTAGAAAGCAAAGTAGTCTCATTTGTCCCAACTCAAAGCATATATTCAAATGCATTGTCTAAAAAACCCCTTTGAGGGGCGCCTGGGTGGCGCAGTCGGTTAAGCGTCCGACTTCAGCCAGGTCACGATCTCGTGGTCCGTGAGTTCGAGCCCTGCGTCAGGCTCTGGGCTGATGGCTCAGAGCCTGGAGCCTGTTTCCGATTCTGTGTCTCCCTCTCTCTCTGCCCCTCCCCCGTTCATGCTCGGTCTCTCTCTGTCCCAAAAATAAATAAAAAACGTTGAAAAAAAAATTTTTTAAAAACCCCTTTGACTTAGGTAGTTCCTGTTTTTTTTTTTTTTAAATTTTTTTTTCAACGTTTATTTATTTTTGGGACAGAGAGAGACAGAGCATGAACGGGGGAGGGGCAGAGAGAGAGGGAGACACAGAATCAGAAACAGGCTCCAGGCTCCGAGCCATCAGCCCAGAGCCCGACTCGGGGCTCGAACTCACGGACCGCGAGATCGTGACCTGGCTGAAGTCGGACGCTTAACCGACTGCGCCACCCAGGTGCCCCAGTTCCTGTATTTTTTATGCAGAGTAATAATTACTTACATTTGATAGTTTTTACACGTACACAGCCAGATTTTAATCATGTCTTATTGAAGACTCCTACAGTGCTTATAAAGTAGACTGGACAGATATTGTTATCCCCATATTTTAAAATGAGTAAATGTAAGGTTCAGAGAAGTTAGGTGCTTTGCCTGAAATCACACAGCTAACAGGAAATAAAACTAATATTCTTAGTCAAGGCTTACCTCCTGCTTCCTCTCCGAAGGCTACGAGGCCAGTACAAACTCATTGTCTTAAAGTTTACGTCAGACTCATTTTAAACATACTTCCAGAAGTACATGTTGTGTCTACAGTTCCTGATACATCCCTGAGGGCATCTGAAAACAGGATGATTGAAGATACAGGCTCTGATCCTGGAATCCATTTGCATTTGGGGGTCTGCTTCAGTGGGTCCCCTTGTACTTCTACAAAGCCATATGTGTGGATTCATTTTCCTAGGGAAAGAAAAAGGGTCTATAGCTCTCAAAACTCCTCAAAAAAGTTAAGGGCCATCAAATAAAAAGTAACAGGAATATCCTAAAATAGTGTTTCTCAGTCTTTATAAACCTTCCTCTCTTTCATGAATATAAAAATTCATGCCCTTCTTTAAACTTATTTAAAAATCAAAATAAGTGAAAAATCAGCACACACACACAAAAAGAAACCATAAATAGGACATAGATGTGCTTTGTTTTTAAACTATATACATCATCCCATCCTCCAAAGATTTTTAATATACTCCGGCTTTCCATTCCCTCCCACCCCATAATTCCTTCCCTGGAAGATTGTCTCTCCAGGCTGATTAAAAATACTGTTTCAGGAAGATGGCGGCTTAGGAGGACGCTGGGCTCACCGCACATCCTGCTGATCACTTAGATTCCATCTACACCTGCCTAAATAACCCAGAAAACCGCCAGAGGATTAGCAGAACGGAGTCGCCAGAGCCAAACGCAGACGAGAGGCCCACGGAAGAGGGTAGGAAGGGCGGCGAGGCGGTGCGCGCTCCACGGACTGGCGGGAGGGAGCCGGGGCGGAGGGGCGGCTCGCCGGCCAAGCAGAGCCCCCGAGTCTGGCTGGCAAAAGCGGAGGGGCCGGGCGGACTGTGTTCCGACAGCAAGCGCGACTTAGCGTCTGGGAGGTCATAAGTTAACAGCTCTGCTCGGAAAGCGGGAAGGCTGGAGGACAAAGGGAGGGAGAGCTGCTGAGCCCCCTGACGACAGAGCTCAGTTTGGTGGGGAACAAAGGCGCTCACCAGCACCATCTCCCCCGCCCATCCCCCAGCCAAAATCCCAAAGGGAACCGGTTCCTGCCAGGGAACTTGCTCGCTCCGCGCAAACACCCAACTCTGCGCTTCTGCGGAACCAAACCTCCGGCAGCGGATCTGACTCCCTCCCGCTGCCACAGGGCCCCTCCTGAAGTGGATCACCTAAGGAGAAGCGATCTAAGCCTGCCTCTCCTGCCCCCGTGCACCTTGCCTACCCACACCAGCTAATACGCCAGATCCCCAGCATCACAAGCCTGGCAGGGTGCAAGTAGCCCAGACGAGCCACACCACCCCACAGTGAATCCCGCCCCTAGGAGAGGGGAAGAGAAGGCACACACCAGTCTGACTGTGGCCCCAGCGGTGGGCTGGGGGCAGACATCAGGTCTCACTGCGGCCCCACCCACCAACTCCAGTTATACACCACAGCACAGGGGAAGTGCCCTGCAGGTCCTCACCACGCCAGGGACTATCCAAAATGACCAAGCGGAAGAACTCCCCTCAGAAGAATCTCCAGGAAATAACAACAGCTAATGAGCTGATCAAAAAGGACTTAAATAACATAACAGAAAGTGAATTTAGAATAATAGTCATAAAATTAATTGCTGGGCTTGAAAACAGTATACAGGACAGCAGAGAATCTCTTGCTACAGAGATCAAGGGACTAAGGAACAGTCACGAGGAGCTGAAAAATGCTTTAAACGAAATGCATAACAAAATGGAAACCACCACAGCTTGGCTTGAAGAGGCAGAGGAGAGAATAGGTGAACTAGAAGATAAAGTTATGGAAAAAGAGGAAGCTGAGAAAAAGAGAGATAAAAAAATCCAGGAGTATGAGGGGAAAATTAGAGAACTAAGTGATACACTAAAAAGAAATAATATACGCATAATTGGTATCCCAGAGGAGGAAGAGAGAGGGAAAGGTGCTGAAGGGGTACTTGAAGAAATAATAGCTGAGAACTTCCCTGAACTGGGGAAGGAAAAAGGCATTGAAATCCAAGAGGCACAGAGAACTCCCTTCAGACGTAACTTGAATCGATCTTCTGCACGACATATCATAGTGAAACTGGCAAAATAAAAGGATAAAGAGAAAATTCTGAAAGCAGCAAGGGGTAAACGTGCCCTCACATATAAAGGGAGACCTATAAGACTCGTGACTGATCTCTCTTTGAAACTTGGCAGGCCAGAAAGAATTGGCACGAGATTTTCAGGGTGCTAGACAGAAAAAATATGCAGCCAAGAATCCTTTATCCAGCAAGTCTGTCATTTAGAATAGAAGGAGAGATAAAGGTCTTCCCAAACAAACAAAAACTGAAGGAATTTGTCACCACTAAACCAGCCCTACAAGAGATCCTAAGGGGGACCCTGTGAGACAAAGTCCCAGAGACATCACTACAAGCATAAAACACACAGACATCACAATGACTCTAAACCCGTATCTTTCTATAATAACACTGAATGTAAATGGATTAAATGCGCCAACCAAAAGACATAGGGTATCAGAATGGATAAAAAAACAAGACCCATCTATTTGCTGTCTACAAGAGACTCATTTTAGACCTGAGGACACCTTTAGATTGAGAGTGAGGGGATGGAGAACTATTTATCATGCGACTGGAAGCCAAAAGAAAGCTGGAGTAGCCATACTTATATCAGACAAACTAGACTTTAAATTAAAGGCTGTAACAAGAGATGAAGAAGGACATTATATAATAGTTACAGGGTCTATCCATCAGGAAGAGCTAACAATTATAAATGTCTATGCGCCGAATACCGGAGCCCCCAAATATATAAAACAATTACTCATAAACATAAGCAACCTTATTGATAAGAATGTGGTAATTGCAGGGGACTTTAACACCCCACTTACAGAAATGGATAGATCATCTAGACACACGGTCAATAAAGAAACAAGGGCCCTGAATGATACATTGGATCAGATGGACTTGACAGATATATTTAGAACTCTGCATCCCAAAGCAACAGAATATACTTTCTTCTCGAGTGCACATGGAACATTCTCCAAGATAGATCACATACTGGGTCACAAAACAGCCCTTCATAAGTATACAAGAATTGAAATCATACCATGCTTACTTTCAGACCACAATGCTATGAAGCTTGAAATCAACCACAGAAAAAAGTCTGGAAAACCTCCAAAAGCATGGAGGTTAAAGAACACCCTACTAACGAATGAGTGGGTCAACCAGGCAATTAGAGAAGAAATTAAAAAATATATGGAAACAAACGAAAATGAAAATACAACAATCCAAACGCTTTGGGACGCAGCAAAGGCAGTCCTGAGAGGAAAATACATTGCAATCCAGGCCTATCTCAAGAAACAAGAAAAATCCCAAATACAAAATCTAACAGCACACGTAAAGGAACTAGAAGCAGAACAGCAAAGGCAGCCTAAACCCAGCAGAAGAAGAGAAATAATAAAGATCAGAGTAGAAATAAACAATATAGAATCTAAAAAAACTGTAGAGCAAATCAACGAAACCAAGAGTTGGTTTTTTGAAAAAATAAACAAAATTGACAAACCTCTAGCCAGGCTTCTCAAAAAGAAAAGAGAGATGACCCAAATAGATAAAATCATGAATGAAAATGGAATTATTACAACCAATCCCTCAGAGATACAAACAATTATCAGGGAATACTATGAAAAATTATATGCCAACAAATTGGACAACCTGGAAGAAATGGACAAATTCCTGAACACCCACACTCTTCCAAAACTCAATCAGGAGGAAATAGAAAGCTTGAACAGACCCATAACCAGCGAAGAAATTGAATCGGTTATCAAAAATCTCCCAACAAATAAGAGTCCAGGACCAGATGGCTTCCCAGGGGAGTTCTACCAGACGTTTAAAGCAGAGATAATACCTATCCTTCTCAAGCTATTCCAAGAAATAGAAAGGGAAGGAAAACTTCCAGACTCATTCTATGAAGCCAGTATTATTTTGATTCCTAAACCAGACAGAGACCCAGTATCCCTGATGGGTCAGGCCAATATCCCTGATGAATATGGATGCAAAAATTCTCAATAAGATACTAGCAAATCGAATTCAACGGCATATAAAAAGAATTATTCACCATGATCAAGTGGGATTCATTCCTGGGATGCCAATATCCCTGATGAATATGGATGCAAAAATTCTCAATAAGATACTAGCAAATCGAATTCAACGGCATATAAAAAGAATTATTCACCATGATCAAGTGGGATTCATTCCTGGGATGCAGGGCTGGTTCAACATTCGCAAATCAATCAACGTGATACATCACATTAACAAAAAAAAAAGAGAAGAACCATATGATCCTGTCAATTGATGCAGAAAAGGCCTTCGACAAAATCCAGCACCCTTTCTTAATAAAAACCCTTGAGAAAGTAGGGATAGAAGGAACATTCTTAAAGATCATAAAAGCCATTTATGAAAAGCCCACAGCTAACATCATCCTCAACGGGGAAAAACTGAGAGCTTTTTCCCTGAGATCAGGAACACGACAAGGATGCCCACTCTCACCGCTGCTGTTTAACATAGTGCTGGAAGTTCTAGCATCAGCAATCAGACAACAAAAGGAAATCAAAGGCATCAAAATTGGCAAAGATGAAGTCAAGCTTTCGCTTTTTGCAGATGACACGATATTATACATGGAAAATCCGATAGACTCCACCAAAAGTCTGCTAGAACTGATACAGGAATTCAGCAAAGTTGCAGGATACAAAATCAATGTACAGAAATCAGTTGCATTCTTATACACTAACAATGAAGCAACAGAAAGACAAATAAAGAAACTGATCCCATTCACAATTGCACCAAGAAGCATAAAATACCTAGGAATAAATCTAACCAAAGATGTAAAGGATCTGTATGCTTAAAACTATAGAAAGCTTATGAAGGAAATTGAAGAAGATTTAAAGAAATGGAAAGACATTCCCTGCTCATGGATTGGAAAAATAAATATTGTCAAAATGTCAATACTACCCAAAGCTATCTACACATTCAATGCAATCCCAATCAAAATTGCACCAGCATTCTTCTCGAAACTAGAACAAGCAATCCTAAAATTCATATGGAACCACAAAAGGCCCCGAATAGCCAAAGGAATTTTGAAGAAGAAGACCAAAGCAGGAGGCATCACAATCCCAGACTTTAGCCTCTACTACAAAGCTGTCATCATCAAGACAGCATGGTATTGGCAAAAAAACAGACACATAGACCAATGGAATAGAATAGAAACCCCAGAACTAGACCCACAAACGTATGGCCAACTCATCTTTGACAAAGCAGGAAAGAACATCCAATGGAAAAAAGACAGCCTCTTTAACAAATGGTGCTGGGAGAACTGGACAGCAACATGCAGAAGGTTGAAACTAGACCACTTTCTCACACCATTCACAAAAATAAACTCAAAATGGATAAAGGACCTAAATGTGAGACAGGAAACCATCAAAACCTTAGAGGAGAAAGCAGGACAAGACCTCTCTGACCTCGGCCGTAGCAATCTCTTACTCGACACATCCCCAAAGGCAAGGGAATTAAAAGCAAAAGTGAATTACTGGGACCTTATGAAGATAAAAAGCTTCTGCACAGCAAAGGAAACAACCAACAAAACTAAAAGGTAACCAACGGAATGGGAAAAGATATTCGCAAATGACATATCGGACAAAGGGCTAGTATCCAAAATCTATAAAGAGCTCACCAAACTCCACACCCGAAAAACAAATAACCCAGTGAAGAAATGGGAAGAAAACATGAATAGACACTTCTCTAAAGCAGACATTCGGATGGCCAACAGGCACATGAAAAGATGTTCAGCATCGCTCCTTATCAGGGAAATACAAATCAAAACCACACTCAGGTATCACCTCACGCCAGTCAGAGTGGCCAAAATGAACAAATCAGGAGACTATAGATGCTGGAGAGGATGTGGAGAAACGGGATCCCTCTTGCACTGTTGGTGGGAATGCAAATTGGTGCGGCCGCTCTGGAAAGCAGTGTGGAGGTTCCTCAGAAAATTAAAAATAGACCTACCCTATGACCCAGCAATAGCACTGCTGGGAATTTATCCAAGGGATACAGGAGTACTGATGCATAGGGCCACTTGTACCCCAATGTTCATAGCAGCACTCTCAACAATAGCCAAATTATGGAAAGAGCCTAAATGTCCATCAACTGATGAATGGATAAAGAAATTGTGGTTTATATACACAATGGAATATTACGTGGCAATGAGAAAAAATGAAATATGGCCTTTTGTAGCAATGTGGATGGAACTGGAGAGTGTGATACTAAGTGAAATAAGCCATACAGAGAAAGACAGATACCATATGGTTTCACTCTTATGTGGATCCTGAGAAACTTAACAGGAACCCATGGGGGAGGGGAAGGAAAAAAAAAAAAGAGGTTAGAATGGGAGCGAGCCAAAGCATAAGAGACTGTTAAAAACTGAGAACAAACTGAGGGTTGATGGGGGGTGGGAGGGAGGGGAGGGTGGGTGATGGGTATTGAGGAGGGCACCTTTTGGGATGAGCACTGGGTGTTGTATGGAAACCAATTTGTCAATAAATTTCATAAAAAAATAAAAAATAAAAAATAAATAAAAAAAATACTGTTTCAGGAGCACATGGATGGCTCAGTCAGTTGAGCAGATGACTCTTGATTTCAGCCCAGGTGATGATCCCAGAGTCCTAGAATCAAGCCCTGCATCAACTTCTGTGTCAGGCTCTATACCTACTTGGGGTTCTCTTTCTGTCTCTTTCTCTCTCTCTCTCTCTCTCCCTCCCTCCCTCTAGCTCTCTCTCTCTCTACCTCTGCCCCTCTCCCCTGCTCACACTCTCTAAATATAAAAATTAATTAACTAATTAATTTTTTTAAATACCGTTCCAGACATCAGAAGCAATGCTACAAGGAGAATGGAAATAATTCGTCCCTGGTGTTATGGATTTCTGGGAAAGGCTGCCCTCTTCTGTTCTATACTTCCTTCACCTTTTGTAGTCCAATTAATGAGAGATTTGTAGGAAAGAGTTTAGGGGTCAGATTTCAGGGGCAAGAAATATTGTCATTAAGACAACACAGCATCAGCTTACCCTAATTTATGTAGTATCAAAAGTACAAATTTGGCAGTTTAAAAGCAACTCTTTCTTAAAAACAATTTTATTGCAGTATAATTGCCATAAACTGCACATATTTAAAGTGTACACTTTGATAAGTTTTGATACATGTAAATCCCATGAAATATCACCACAATCAAGATAGGGAACATATACATCATCCCCCCAAATTTCCTCATTCTCCCTCATAATCTCTCCTACTCTGATCCCCATCCTCAGGCAATCACTCGTTTATTTTTTATTTGCATTTTCTAGAGTTTTATATAAATGAAATCAAGCATATATTATGTACTTTTTTGTCTGGTTTCATCTGTTGAGCATAATAATTATTTTGAGTCATAGCCTATATCAATATTTCATTCTTTCATTTACCTGTTGATGGACATTTGAGTTATTTCCAATTTGGAGCTTTTACAAAGTAAACTGCTATGAATATTCATGTATAAGTCTTTGCATGGCTACATGCTTTCATTTCTCTTGGGTAAACATGTGGGAGGGGAATGACTGGATCATATGGTGGGTGTTAGGTTTCAAATTTTAAAGCAGCGCCATATTGTTTTCTTAAGTGTGTGCACCATTTATATTCCCAGCAAGCATTGTATGAAAGTTCTAGTTCTTCCACATACTCTCCATTATTTGATCTGGTCAATAGTTTTAATTTTAGCCATTCTAATAGGTGTATAGCAGTATTTTACCATAGTCTTAATTTGCGTTTCCTTCACGGTAACTGATGTTGAGCATCTTTTCATGTGTGATTTGCTCTCCTCTTTGGAAGATCTTTAATGAAATGACTTGCACATTTTTCTTATTGAATTGCTTATTATTAATGTTGAGTTCTTTAAATACCCTAGATGGAAGTCCTTTATCATATGTATCATTTGAAAAGATTTTCTCCCTTTCTAAGACATGTCTTCATCCTCCTAAAAGTGTCTTTCAAAAGCAGAAGTTTTAAATCTTGATAAAGTCCAATTTATGGATCGTGCATTTCATGTCATGTCTAAGGAATCTTTGTCTAGCCAAACATCACAATAATTGTTTCCCAATATTTTCTTCTAGTGAGTTTTACTTGTTTAGAATTTCTTTGGTATATTATTTATTTTGGGGTTAATTTCTTATAGGGGGTGAGATATGAATCAAAGATTTTTTATTATTATTTTGGGGCTTTTTTGCCCCTGGACACTCAACTGTTCCAGCACCATATGTGGCAAAGACCATACTTTCTCTCCTGAATCACCCGTGTACATTGTTGAAGATCAGTGGTCATAGATATGTTAGTCTCTTCCTTGTCTACTATTCTGGTCCCTTGATTTATATGTCCTTTTCTATGCCAATGATACACAGTCTTGATAACTGTGGCTTTATAGTAAGCATTTTTTTTGTAGAGAACAATTGTGAAGCCATCTGGCCCTGGAATCGCCTTATGGGAAAATTTCTAACTAGAAAATTTTGTTAATGGATAATGGGCTATTCAGATTACGTATTTCCTACATGAACTTTGGTAGTCTGTGTCTTTTAAGAAACCCATCCTTTTTATTGGTCAACTTAAGTTGTTCATACTACTTTCTTATTATCCTTCTGGTATCAGTGGAATTTATAATTATGTCACCACCCTCATTCCCGATCTGACTCACTTTTCCTTCTTTTTTTTTCCCCTGATCACTATGGCTAGGAATGTATCAATTTCATTGAACTTCTCAAGAAACAATTTTGGTTTAACTGATTTTTCTGTATATTTCTGCTTTCTATCTCCTTGATTTCCACCATAATACTATTATTTCTTTTCTTCTGTGTACTTCAGGCTTAATTTTCTCTTATTTTTTTAGTTTCTTAGAGTGGAAGCTGAAGTCATTGATTTGAGATCCTCTTTTCTAGTACTGGCATTTACTGCTATTCAGTTCCCATTAACTATGACTTTGGAGGCATTCCGCAAATTCTGGTAGGCTGAATTTGATTTTCACTGAGTTTAAGTTGCTTTCAAATTTCTCTTTCGATTTCTTCTTTGACCTACAAGTTATTAGATGTGTAGTGTTTATAAATATTTGGGAATCTCTCAAAGATTACTTACTGATTTCTAATTTAATTTCCATTGTCATCAGAAAACATACTTTTCATGACCTAAATCTTTTAAAACATATCAAGACTCTTTTTATGGCCCAGAACATGGTCTACCTTGGCAAATGATTTATGTGCATTTGAAAAGAATGTGAATTCTATTGTTGGGTGGAATGATCTATAAATGTTAATTAGCTCAAGTTGGTAGTATGTTTTCTACATCCTTGTTGGTTTTTTGACTATTTATATGAATTATCAAGAGAGAGACTAAAATTTCCAACTATAATTATGGATTTGTCTGCTTCTTCTTGCAGTCCTATCCCCTTTCTCTTAATGTATTTTGAACCTCTATTTTTTTTAGATCCATAAACATTAAGGATTGTAAATGTCTCTTGACCAATTTATATTTTTATAATTATAAAATGATCTTGTTTATGTCTCATAATATTCCTGGCTCTGTATCAATTTTAATAAAATACAGCCACTACAGCTTTCTTTCAGCTTTCTTTGGTAGTTAGCATGGTATGTAGTTATCTTTTAACTTTTTACCTAATAGTGTCTTTCCACTTAAAGTGCTTTTATTCCAGGCTGCTTATAATTGGGTCTCACAAAGTTTGCCTTTTAAAGGGATATTTAGACCCTTTACACTTATTGTGCTTACTGATATGGCTAAGTTTACTATCGCTATTTGTTTCTTTATTTGCCATATTTGTTTCCCTTGTCTCTCTTTTTCTTCAGTCCTTTGGGTTAACTTAATTTTATTTTCAACTTATTTCATCTTGTTGGCTTTTTAGCTGTAATTCTCTGTATTGTTATTTTAGTGGTTACTTTAGGTTTACAGTAGAAATCCCTAAGTTATAACACCCCACACTTAAGTGATATCATACCTCTTTACATATAATAACCTTATAACCATAGTATACTTCCATTTTTCTTATCCTGGTCTTTGAAATTTGTATTTTGATTTAGATTATAAGCTCTAGACCACATTGTTATTATTTTTGTTTAAAGAGTCATTTTTTTCAAAAATATTTTGAATGGAAATAAAAATGCCTTCTGAATTTTCCCATGTAGTTACCATTTTCATTTCTCTTTATGCCTAGTTAGATCCACATTTTCATTTGGTATCATTGTCTGTCTAAAGGACTTCTTCAATATTTCACATAGTGTAAGTCTGCTATATGACTATAATATACATAGTCTTTTTTAATGTTTATATATTTATTTTGAGGGAGGGCTAGCAGGGGAAGGGGAGAAAGAGAGACAGAGAGAGAGAGAGAGAGAGAGAGAGAGAGAGAGTATCCCAAGCAGGTTCCACTCTGTCAGCACAGAGCCTGACATAGGGCTTGATCCTATGAACTGGAAGATCATGACCTGAGCCAAAATGAAGAGTTGAATGCTTAACTGACTGAGCCACCCAGGTGCCCCTATATGATCATTTTTTACTTTTGTTTTGGCATACCTTTAAGTTCCATGGAAACAGTTTGTTTTGTTTTGTTTTGTTTTGTTTTGTTTTTGTTTTTTTTGTTTTTTGTTTTTTGTTTTTTGTTTTTTTTTTTGAGTCTTGTATTTAAAATATTTAAGCAGGACCAGAGTGCACTTTAACCTAAAGCTAAATGTGCCTCACTACTGATGTAAAGCCCTTCTATGTACTTACAAAATTTTCCATTAATTAGTTTTTCCAGACTGGTTGGTAGGAACAGGTACAATTCCCAGGCCCGTGTGAATGCTGGGAACTTTCAAATCTCTCCTTTTTTCTCTGTCTAGTTTTCACCTCTCCAGGACTCTGTCCTGCAAACTCTAGCTACTCTGGTCAACCCATACCCTCAGTTCCTTCTCCTCAACTCAGGAAATCTGCTCAGGGGATCAGCTAGATCCCCCTCCCTGGGCACAGCCTGGAAGTTCTTGCTAGGCGGTAAGCTGGGGCAGTCACTGGGCTCAAGTCACTTGTCTCTCCTCACTTAGCATCTTTTATTGCTTGATGCAGTGTCTTAAAAATCATTGCTTTATATATTTTGTCTAGCATTTTGCTGGCTTAATGTGGGATACTAAATCTGTTTTCCTGTTATATCATCTTCACAGTCCTTTCTTTTTAAAAAAAATTTAAGTCTTTTAAAAATTAATATAGAGATCTTATTCCTTCTTCTATTTTTCTGAGCCAAACTTTGGCACTCAGGGAAGAAGCAAGCAGCACGCTGGTGTAATGGCGGGGTGCTCTCAAATACCAAAATATCCCTTCAGAATTGTTTATGCTTTCAAATTATCACTGCTCTGTGTCATTGAGTTGACGGCCCAGGCATCTGTTTTTTGAGCAGCGTTAATATGAATGAAGAGAACAGCGATTATCACTGCATTTGAAAATAAAGAGGTATGGTAAGTTATACACAAGATGTACCAAAGAGGCAGTCCTTTATTTAGATCTTTGTATAACGGGGAGAGAATCATGTGCCCCCCATTAAGATCTTTCCTATTCATTTATTTATTTTAAATTTGAAGACGTAATTGGCTTTATTCAAAGATCCATGAATTGGGCAGCATCCCATCCAGCAAGTAGAAAGGAGCTCCCCATTCCGGTTTGTTTAATGGTAATTTCTAAGTATCCTTCACAACCAAACCCAGCTTTCAAAGAAAAAAACTTTAGACATTAACAGAATAGAAATAATTCCAGATACATCCCCAACCCAAAGAAATGCATACTTCCCACTATATCTAAAACAAAACTCGAAATGAACTCTGATGGTCTATAATGCCAATCTTCTTAAAAGAGTAATCATGGGGCGCCTGGGTGGCTCAGCTGGTTGAGCATCTGACTTCAGCTCTTGTCACAATCTTGCAGTTTGTAAGTTTGAGCCCCGTGTCAGGCTCTGTGCTGACAGCTCAGAGCCTGGAGCCTGCTTCGGATTCTGTGTCTCCCTCTCTCTGACCCTCCCCCTGTTCATGCTCTGTCTCTCTCTGTCTCAAAAATAAATAAACGTTAAAAAAAATATATCCCTTTAAAAAAAATTTAAAAGAATAAAATTTTGATATCAAAAATAATACGTAGACAGGGCACCTGGCTGGCTCAGTCGGTTAAGCATCCGACTTCTGCTCAGCTCATGATCTCGCAGTTTGTGAGTTCGAGCCCCACTTCGGGCTCTATGCTGACAGCTCAGAGCCTGGAACCTGCTTCGGATTCTGTGTCTCCCTCTCTGTCTGCCCCTCCCCCATTCATGCTCTGTCTCTCTCTCTCAAAAATAAAATAACCATTAAAAAAATTATTTAGAAAGAAAGAGTAATCAACAATTAACCTTTATCTATTGTAGTATGGTTCTCAAGCTGACTGCAACATTACCAAGAGCCCCCTAATTGCCAAATCAATGAATGTTACTGGGTTGGATTTTTTTTTTAATTTCCTTTTATACATGACCTCTTTCGAGTATTTGAAACCCTTGACAATTCTTATCTTCTTGGAATGTTCTTATTCCAATCATTTCTCTGCTTCACTCTCATAATGCCTCACATAGACTCATGATAGCCATGTAATTATGGAAAGCATGCAGTAATTGATAATAGCATAATATAACAGAATATAGAAGCAGCCAAATAAGGGATGTCCCATTTGAAAGAAATATTCTCATCTTACTATGCTGTTCTTATGATTAATGAGAAAAGTACACACGATCCATGTTTCTATTTTGTACTCATTTTATTCAATAAAGAACTGCATTGCACATGGCTCAGAATATATGAATTACTAATATGCCTCAAAGTGTTATTCCTCATGCAGGGAGAAGAAGAGTGATTGCTTGATGTTTACTCTCACATACACACTTTATAATCCACAACACAGGACAAAATATTGAGAAACAAGTTGCGCAAGAGTGAAAAATATCCTCTGCCCAGACTGCTGTGTTTATTCTCCTGCTGTGATCCATTAGTAAACAGCTGTTCCTTGACTTCTGTAGATAAGAATTCTCTCAGCACGGCAAGTTGGGAAAGAAGGGACTCATTTTTTTTTCAAACAGGTGAAGCTAGGGACAAAAAATGATTTGCGATGCTGTGTAATGTGTCACAAAAATTGAGTACCTAATTCATACATTCTAATTGTCATTACTGAGCATAATTCTCACTTTACCCAAGTCTTATATCATCCCCAAGAGGAGAAAAAAAACAACAACAACACAAGAATTTGGGTTAAAGGAATGAGGTATAAAACATAACAAAATATCCAGAACTTTGAAGAGTATGCCATTTTCTTAAACAAATCCATCCTATTCTCTACAATTCAGTTTATCAAAAGTTTGGAAATGAAAATTTTATATTGGTGAAATCTCATAAATAAAACCTCCGGATTAAATATACGTTATGTATGCACAAATCAGAGAGTAGTCTGTTTGGAAAACCACTTCCATATTTAGCTGCCATTCACTCAGCTGCAAAATGTAAGAAAAGCATGCTTATCCATTGCTGACAATGAACACCAAAGACCTCAGGATAAGTTTTCTGATGAACCATAATGAATTACATAGATGACTACAATGTCTTAATAATGTGTCTTCATTGCTAAATACAGGATTTGTAGACCTCATTGTGTATAGTATTGACATGTTTATCTTCTAGGAAAAAATATATAATCTCACAGTTTAACATTCTTTAATATTGGAAAGAAGCTAATAAAAACTATGAGGGCTGCAGGGAAATAAATTAATTTTACATTAGAGGCCTATTGATTATTCTTGTAATAAGAATGGACAAATCATGCAATTCATGAATTAAACCCTTAGAGAACAGAATTAAAATTCTTCATGTGGAACATGCTTAACTTGGATAATTGAGTTATTTTTGAGAAAGCCCTTCAGGAAACTTTATTCTAGTTTCATTAGTAATCCCCAAGTTAATTCAAAAGTGATTCAAATTTGGGCAAAGTATTAAGGAAAATTTTAATGTATGAAAGTTTAGTGAAAATCATATTAATTAGCATTCATTGTTCTAAGTTGTTTTTCCTTTGGTATCATAAATGTATACAAAGATTCCCACTTTGTTGATAAAAAAAAATCACCACCAATAAGTCATTCATTCACTTACCAAACTATTTTTGAGCACTTCCCACATGTCAGGAATAGTGCAAGATGTTAAAGATTAAAAGATGACTAAAATATAGTCTATGACTTATGTTTTGTACTCTATAAACTTAAACTTCATATCAGAGGGAAACAGATAAAGACTCAAAAACAACGCATGTGACAAATGGATGGGTCAGGTTCATCAGGATACAGGATACTGTGCTGTTCTGTAGAAATAACCCAAGTTTCTAGAGTTTGGAGGCAGTCTGGAGGGGGGTTATAAAAGCAGCCTACCACAGTAAAAGAGTGTAGTTGAATTAGAGCTACCTGGAAATGGCCGTTGATGAGGAAAGTATAATCTAAGGTGCAGCTAGACAGAGCATTTCATTATCTCACTTCCCATTAACAATGTGCTTAGCTCCATAAAATAATAGGTACTCTATTTATGAATCCAACTTTTTTTTTTAGAAATGGAAGCTGAGTACAATTGCTGGGGATGATGCAGGTTTCAGAGGAATATCTAAAGCAGAATATCTAAAGTGAAGTAGAATATCTAAAGCAGCAACAGGACAGAGGGACTTTGTAAGAGATGTGTTCAATGGGGCTTTGTCTGGGGTATGATGTGCAGCGTGTGACTGTCATCCTTTCCAGTGCCTCCATAAATCTCAGGTAGGGACTATAAAATTCAGAAAAAGAGAAGAATGATGATGAATGGTAAGTACAATTGGGGTTCACGTGAAAACCAGCAAAGGGTCTCAGTTTCAGGTACTGATTGATGTCAGGCCAAAAGAGGATCAGTTTGAATGGATGAGAAGACCACTAAGATCTCAGTTACTCATGCAATGCATGGTCACTGTACAATTCAAATTTCAAAAAGAAAGAAACGAGACAGAAGCAAAATAAAACTTATGAAAAATAAGCCCAATATTCAGTTTCAGTTCTGACATGTAAAGAGCTTGGAAATTGTCACTGCCATTCTTAACATAAGAAAAAACACTAAACAAATTAGAGATCAATGGCCTCCATCAGAGAATTCAGGTCACAGGGCAAACCAGAATGCTGAGTCTGGAAAGACCAGAGAATACAGAAAACCACAGCCAACATCTGTTTACCCACAGCAGACACGGCAGGAGCCATGCACTATAGGTACACAAAAATGACAATTCTGACAAATTGTTTGAGTCTGCACATGGATTAGAATGAGGATGAGAAACTCCTGGGGGCCACAGTCTCAGGGAAAGTATGATTTCTGTGGGTTTTACTGCCAGGAATCTCACAAGGTTAGCACTTGGAACCAAGAACCGAGAGAGATTCCCTCGTGTCCAGGGTGGAAGAAAGGGAGAGTGGTCATATTGAAATGTGCCCACAATGTTCTCCATAACAAGGGGAAAAGACTTTATCAGAGCCTTATTCCCTTGGGAAAAGGGCACTTATCTTATTCCAGCCCCCTCTCGCTCTTCTGTTTCATGTAGGTGGAGGGAAAAACACCCTGAACACTCGTAAAATTCACAGCCCAAGGTCACAGGCCCACTAAAAGACTGAGATTTAATTTTAAGATTATAAAACACTTCCTCTCACTCACACCAAAACACTATGTCAAAACAGGGCTCCAATATAAGAACAGTGGATGATAGCCAGCAGAGCTGCAAGGAACAGACTCTACTTTAGAAGGAGTTCTCAGAGAATCCTGAAAACAAAGGGGTGACCACAAGAAGGACACTGAAGAAACTTTAAGCCACTGGCACCTACAACAAACATTAAACACATCTGGTCTCCTAACAGATAACAACAGAGAAACTCACACCAGTGGCCATTTACCACAATTCTTATTATCCAACACATTATGTCAATCTCAAAAATAATAATAATAATAATAATAATAATAATAATAATACAAGGCATACTAAAAGTCAATAAAGAAAACAGTCTAAAGACTCAAAACAAGCATCAAAAGCAGACTCAGATATCACACAGGTGTTGGAATATCAGAATATTTAAAATAACTATGATTAATATGTTAAAGAATTTACTAGAAAATAGACAACATGCCAAAACAAATAGGCAATGTAGCACAGAGATGGAAACTCTAAACATCAAAAAGAAATGCAGGAAATTAAAAATACTGTAACAGAAATAAAGAATGTGTTTGATGGGCTCATTAGTAGACTGCACACAGCTAAGGAAAGAAGCAGAGAGCCAGAAGAGGTATGAATAGAAACTTCCAAACTGAAATGCAAAGAAGAAAAAAATCAATAAGAAAATAGGATATACAAGAACTATGGTAAATTCAAAGGCATAAAATGCACACATGTGGAATATAACAATTAAAAATAGAATGGAAATATTCTGGAATAAATATTGAAAGTAGCAATGTCTGAGAACTTTCCAAAATTAATGACAGATACCAAATCCCAAATTAAAGAAAGTCAGAGACACCCAACAGGACAAATGTCAAAATACAGAGGCATTTCATTTTCAAACTGCAGAAAATCAAAGACAAACGACTAAAAGAAGCTGGGGGATGGGAACACCTTACTTGAAGAAGAATTACAGCAGACTTCTCATCACAAACCATGCAAGTAAAAAAAAAAAATAAACAGGAGTGCTGTGAAACAGTTAAGGTGCCAAAAGAAAAATGTGCCATTCTAGAATTCTGCATGCAGCAAAATTATCCCTAAAAAGTGAAAGAGATACAGTTTCTCAGATAAATAGGAACAGAGAATTCATCAGATGTGCCCTGCAAGAAATATTAAAAGAAGTTCTTTAGAGAGAAGGAAAATAAGGTCAGAAATTCAGATCTATTAGGAATACATTAAGGTAAAATAAAATATTTTATTTTTTTTATATATGAAATTTATTGACAAATTGGTTTCCATACAACACCCAGTGCTCATCCCAAAAGGTGCCCTCCTCAATACCCATCACCCACCCTCCCCTCCCTCCCACCCCCCATCAACCCTCAGTTTGTTCTCAGTTTTTAACAGTCTCTTATGCTTTGGCTCTCTCCCACTCTAACCTCTTTTTGTTTCCTTCCCCTCCCCCATGGGTTCCTGTTAAGTTTCTCAGGATCCACATAAGAGTGAAACCATATGGTATCTGTCTTTCTCTGTATGGCTTATTTCACTTAGCATCACACTCTCCAGTTCCATCCACGTTGCTACAAAAGGCCATATTTCATTTTTCTCATTGCCACGTAATATTCCATTGTGTATATAAACCACAATTTCTTTATCCATTCATCAGTTGATGGACATTTAGGCTCTTTCCATAATTTGGCTATTGTTGAGAGTGCTGCTATGAACATTGGGGTACAAGTGGCCCTATGCATCAGTACTCCTGTATCCCTTGGATAAATTCCTAGCAGTGCTATTGCTGGGTCATAGGGTAGGTCTATTTTTAATTTTCTGAGGAACCTCCACACTGCTTTCCAGAGCGGCTGCACCAATTTGCATTCCCACCAACAGTGCAAGAGGGTTCCCGTTTCTCCACATCCTCTCCAGCATCTATAGTCTCCTGATTTGTTCATTTTGGCCACTCTGACTGGCGTGAGGTGATACCTGAGTGTGGTTTTGATTTGTATTTCCCTGATAAGGAGCGACGCTGAACATCTTTTCATGTGCCTGTTGGCCATCTGGACAGCAACATGCAGAAGGTTGAAACTAGACCACTTTCTCACACCATTCACAAAAATAAACTCAAAATGGATAAAGGACCTAAATGTGAGACAGGAAACCATCAAAACCCTAGAGAAGAAAGCAGGAAAAGACCTCTCTGACCTCAGCCGTAGCAATCTCTTACTCGACACATCCCCAAAGGCAAGGGAATTAAAAGCAAAAGTGAATTACTGGGACCTTATGAAGATAAAAAGCTTCTTCTGCACAGCAAAGGAAACAACCAACAAAACTAAAAGGCAACCAACGGAATGGGAAAAGATATTTGCAAATGACATATCGGACAAAGGGCTAGTATCTAAAATCTATAAAGAGCTCACCAAACTCCACACCCGAAAAACAAATAACCCAGTGAAGAAATGGGCAGAAAACATGAATAGACACTTATTTTTATTTTTAATTGATTTAAAAGACAATTTGTTGTTTAAAGTAAGAATAGTAACAATATATCAGATGATTATGACATATGGACAAGTAAAATGAACTTCATAAGAGATTGGAGGGAGGAACTGGGAATATTCTGTTACGAGGTACATGCACTTCACCTGAAGTGGTACAGTGTGATTTGCAGAAGAATTTAGCTTAGATTAAAATGCATATTTTGAGCTCTATGGCAAGCACAAAATGTTTCTAAAAAGAAGCCTAAATTATATGCTAAGAAAGGAGATAAAATGGACCATGAAAAAGGTCCCATCTAAACAGAGAAAGCACAAAAAGATGGTGAATGAAGCAACAAAGAATAAGTACAACAAATAGGAAACAGTAATAAATATAGCAGATATTAATCCAGCCATATCAATAATCACTTTAAATGTGAATGGTCTGAATACACGAATTAAAAGAAAGGAATTGTCAAAGTGAATGAAAACAAATGAGCTATATGTTGTCTACAAGAAACTCATTTTAAATACAAAAACTCAGATTAAAGCAAAGGGGCAGAGAAACATATGCCATGCTAACAATAATCTAACCTAAAGTGGCTATATTAATTTAAGACACAGTGGACTTCAGAACAAAGAAAATTATCAGGAATAAAAAGGGACATTACATAGCAATAAAGGACTATAATTCTTCAAGAAGGCATAGCCATCATTAATTTGTATGTACCTAATAACAGAGCATCAACACAGGTAAGCCTAAACCTGATGGAGCTGCAAGAGAAAACACATAAACCCACTTCAACATACTTTTTCTCAGTAATTGATACATCAAGCAGGCAGAAAATCAGGAAAGATTTTGTTGATCTGAAAATCAATGCCAATCAACTTGTTTTGGTTGACATTTACAAAATCCTCCACCCAATAACATTGGATGTACCCATTCTTGAGTACACAGTCTTCTCAAGTGCATGGAACATTCACCAAGACAGACCACAGACTGGGCCATAAAGCATGTATTATCAGGTTTAAAAAAAAGAAGAAAGAAAGAAAGAAAGAAAGAAAGAAAGAAAGAAAGAAAGAAAGAAAGAAAGAAAGAAAGAAAGAAAAAGAGGAAGGAAGAGAAAGAAAGAAAGAGAAAGAGGAAGGAAGAGAAAGAAAGAAAGAAAGAAAGAAAGAAAGAAAGAAAGAAAGAAGGAAGAGAAAGGAAGGAAGGAAGGAAGGAAGGAAGGAAGGAAGGAAGGAAGGAAGGAAAAAGAAAGAAAGAAAGAAAGAAAGAAAGAAAGAAAGAAAGAAAGAAAGAGAAAGAGGAAGGAAGAGAAAGAAAGAAAGAGAAAGAGGAAGGAAGAGAAAGAAAGAAAGAAAGAAAGAAAGAAAGAAAGAAAGAAAGAAAGAAAGAAAGAAAAGAAGGAAGGAAGGAAGGAAGGAAGGAAGGAAGGAAGGAAGGAAGGAAGAAAGAAAGAAAGAAAGAAAGACATTATACAAAGTATGTTCTCAGACTACAATGGAAGTAAGCTAGAAATTAACAACTTAAAGCTGAAAATCTCTAAACATTCTAAGTAACACATGGGTAAAGTAATCTCTAAGTAACACATGGGTAAAAGTGATCATCTCAAGACAAATAAAAAATTATTTTAATCTAAAACTTATCAGAATTTGTGGAAGTAGCACAAGCAGGGCTTGGAGGGAAATTTGTAGCATCATTAAATGCATATTTAAGAAAGGAAAAATATCTAAAATCAATAATATAAATTTCTTCCTTAGTAAAGTAGAGACAGAAGAACAATTTAAGCCTAAAGGAATCAAAAGAAAATAATAAAAATTGGAGCAGAAATCAATGAAATGAAAACAGAAAAATAATATAGATAATCAATAAAAACAAAAGCTGTTCTTTGAAAGATCAATAAAATAATGGGGGGGAGGAGGGAAGGAGGACATAAATTACCAATACATGAAAGATAGATTCTTATTGCTGATCTCATGGATATTAAAAGGATAAGAAAGGGGAGCCTGGGTGGCTCAACTGGTTGAGCGACCGACTTTGGCTCAGGTCATGATCTCACAGTTTGTGAGTTCGAGCCCTGTGTCAGGCTATGTGCTGTCAGCTCAGAGCCTGGAGCCTGCTTCAGATTCTGTGTCTCCCTCTCTCCCTGCCCTTCCCCCACTCACCCTCTGTCTCTCTTTCTCAAAAAATGAATAAACATTAAAAAAAATTTTTAAAGGATAAGAAAGAAATGCTGAAAAATAACTCTATACCCACAAATTTGATAAGTTACATGAAATAGACCAAATTCTTAAAAGGTATAAATGACCAAAACTCACACAAGGAAAAACAGATATTCTGAATATATTTATTAATATGTAGCTATTAATGTATCTGTTAAAGGAATTAAGTCAATAATTAATAACCTTCAAAAAAGGAAATCAAAATACCCAGATAGTTTCACTGGTGGATTCTATCAAATATTTAGGTAAGAACGGATACCAATTCTCCACAATTTCTTCCAATAAATACAAGCAGAGAAAACACTTACTAACTCAACCTATGATGCCAGTATCACCCCAATACCAAAACCAGATGGATATCACAAGAAAGGAAAACTACAGGCCACCATTGCTCATGAACATACATGAAAAATCTTTAATAAAATATTAGCAAACTGAATCCTAAAATATACAAAAAGAATTATCAGGACCAAGTTGGGTCAACATCTTCATACATACATTTTGCGTACTTATTCAATTATTTCCTTAGGATAAATTCCTAGAAATAGAATTGCTAGATTGGAGAGTATGTACAACCTGAAGAATTTTAATACATAGTTTAAAATTACCTACAATAGAGCCAATTTAATTTTTATTTCCACCACAAGAATCTAAGCTATATGAGCCATTTATGTATCATCTGTAGTGATTTTGTTTTGTTTCCATTTGTCTTTTCCCCAGCTTCTTTTTTGTAGTGATTTATATATTAAAGATTTAATAATCTTTCACATTTTGTAACTGATTTTTATTGGTTTGTCACATGCTTTTAGCTCAATTTTGGGTGTTTTAGCCACAGGAAGTTATTTTTTTAAGACATACGTAATTAAAAATCTAAATCACGGTATGCTGTGGAATAATAATCCCTTTCCCCCACTGCCTTTAGTTTTTAAATTTGTTACTCAATTATAAACTTGGGGTTTTTTAATGTCTATTTATTTATTTTGAGCGAGAGGGAGAGTGCACGTGTCAGCGGAGAAGCAGAGGGAGAGGGAGAGAAAATCCCAAGTAGGCTTTGCACTGTCAGCCCAGAGCCCAGCACAGGCTCGATCCCAGGAACCATGAGATCATAACCTGAGCCAAAATCAAGAGTTGGAAACTTAACTGACTGAGCCTCCCAGATCCCCCTGTGGGTCTTTTTTACATTTTGTTTCATTCTTTTGATATGTGTATCTTCTCTGATATCAGAACCATCAGGTTTTAGTTATGGAAACTGCATATTATCTTTTAACTTTAAAATTTTATTCTTTTAGATTAAATGTAAAATTAATAAGTTCTCGGGAAAAAGTTTCATAATGATTTCTTTTTTAAATATCATTAGAAATATGCTGGGTTTTTTTCTTTTTTCAAGTTTATTTGTTTTAGTAATCTCTACCCCAACGTGGGGCTCGAACTTACAACCCCAAGATCAAGAGTCACACACTCTTCCGACTTAGCCATCCGAGTGCCCCTATACTGATTTGGTTTAAGCTGAATTGCAATTTAGAGAGAACCAAGAACTTTAAGTACACACTCTTTCCACAGATTGTCTCATTTGTTCCAATATATAGAGATGTAACAAGGGCATGATAGGTTTTTATTTCACGTTTTTGTTACTTTTTAAAGTAACAAAAATATTTAAATTTTTGTTTATTAGTTACTTATTCTAGGCAGAGGGCAAAGCTATTGTTTTTTGCATATGGATTTTGAAACCAACCACATTTCAACTCATTCACTTCCAGATAATTTTTTTTAAGTAGGCAGTTATGTTATTGCAAATAACAATGATTTTTATGCTTACTTACACAAGCCTTTATACCTCCCTTTTCTTCTTTTTTTAAATTTTTAGCTCCTTGAGTACCAGGTCCGGAACAGTGTGCAATAATAACCATTATCTGCATCCCTACCTGCATCTCGATTTTAATGGAAAAGCCCACTGATGAATAATGATGCTGCTTAGTGGGATCTGGCCTCTCAGAACACAGTGCAGTAAAACTGGGCATTAATAACAAAATGTTAGCCCAAAACAACAACACTGGAAATGTAACTATTCCAAATAATAATATTCATTTGGGGTGCCAGGGTGTCTCAGTTAAGCTCAGGTCTTGATCTCAGCTCAGGTCTTGATCTCAGGACCTTGAGTTCAAGCCCCACATTGGGCTCCATGTTGGGCGTGGAGCCTGCTTAAAAAAAGAAAAGTCAAGGAAGTGGCCTTCTACTCCTAGTGTTCTAAAACAACACATCAATAATGTATATTGTGATTCACAAAATGCATTTATTACTATTTATTGGGATTAACAAATTATTATTATCCTTTGGATTTCTTGATGAAACATTCCTATATGGGTTGGTCATTATAAAATGTGTGATTTATTAGGGCTTTTTTATACTGTTGAATAAAATTTGCTAATATTTTACTTAGAATTTGACTCTGTATTTGCAAATAAAATTAAATTGGCCCACAGGATCTGCATGTATATGTTCATACCCTCCATTTTCATATTATTGTTATATGGAAATTTTCAATTCTTTTTATAAAATAGTTCCAGTGATGTAGAAATATTCATTCTTTGAAGGTTCCTAGAATTTCTAGAACTTCTATGTAATATAAGCTTTGAGTTTATTTTTCTAAATGTGTGTGTTTGGTTTTTTGAAGGTAAATTTTGAGTACCTTATTTCTATGTTATTGTGCTAGAAAAATCATGTTTCATTAAAATTTTCAAATATATTTGTATGATATGGTACTATATTCCCATTTTTTAAAAATATCCTCTTAATCTGAAGTTATACCACTTATTTTCCATATAATATATTTGTAATTTCCTGAGGTTTTTTTTTTCTTGATTAACATTGCCAGAGATTTCTTGTCTTTTGATCTTTCCAAAGAGCCAGATCTTATATGTATCAAGTCTATTTTTTTTCTATTAGTTCATTCATTTGTTTAAATCTTACCTATTCTTCCTAATTTTCTTGTTTTTTTTTCTGTTTTTTTTCAAGTTTCTTGAAGTGAATGTTTAATTTGTTTCCACTTATATATTTCTTTATAATGAAATTATTTTAGCACTATGGATTTTCTTCTGAGTATACCTTTCTCTACATCCTACATGTTCTATTTATTTCTACAATTAGTTTTTCTCTTTATCAAAGAAATACAATAGTTCTTAGCTGCCAAGTGCCATTTTCCTTCAGAGGGCTTTAGGAAGAGTGTAGGAGTATTTAGATTTGTCACAAATACCAGGAGGGGCTACTGACATTATATACTCAAAGATTGGGTTTGCCAAATGTCCCACAATGCATAGGATGCCCCACAGAAAAAAGCACTAGCACCCAAAATACCAATAATGATCCTATTTGGAAACAGTACAATATGTGCAGTATACAGCATAGACAACAAATTCTCCCACATCCTGTCCCCACTCCCACTACCCTAAAATAATCATTTTTTATTACTTTTGCTATTTATTTTGGGATTTTCTCCACATCGCGAAATAATAGACATCTAATGCATATTGTCAACTATGTTAGACTTCCTACTAATTATTCTGTTAGATGAAAATCTCTTATGTTTCCTCTTCCCCTCTTCCCATTTTCCTAGTATTGTTACAAGTTTTGTGGTATAATATTCTTAATATAACTATGTAGGTGTTTTTTACTCTTGAGTATATTATGACTTAATTCCTTTTCTAGTGCTTCTTCTGGTTCTTCCTGGAATTACATAATACCTCTTTTATTTCATTTGCTTTGATGTCTTTAAATCTATGGATGCCTTCTACATCCTCCACAATCTTATAAAAACACTGCTCAATATAATTTTCTACACTGCCATACTGATGTTTTTGGTTCCACTTTTGAACTAGAAATACCTCCATTCCCCTTGGAACTCTCTTACCTTCTGGCTCTCATTTGGACTGGATTCTAAGCCTTCAACAGAGTTGTCATCCTGGGATTCCTCTTTATCTTCCTCTATGCTGTATCCTGTTTGTTGGATCTTAGGTCTTCCTCATTCTTGGTTTATGTATTTGTTTTGATAGGAACGCATTCTTCATTAGGTTCTGAAGAAGTGCTGCATGGGAGATAAATTTTTAAAGACTTAATGTGTCTGATAATATCTTATTCTGCACTTATACTGACTGATAGTTTGGCTAGGTGTAGAATTCACTATTTATTTTGAGTCACTCAGATCCTTTATACCTGACCTGTTTGCTTTTTTTTTAATATGAAATTTATTGTCAAATTGGTTTTCATACAAACCCCAGTGCTCATCCCAACAGGTGTCCTCCTCAATGCCCATCACCCACCCCCCCATCAACCCTCAGTTTATTCTCAGTTTTTTTTTTTTAATTTTTTTTTCAACGTTTATTTATTTTTGGGACAGAGAGAGACAGAGCATGAACGGGGGAGGGCCAGAGAGAGAGGGAGACACAGAATTGGAAACAGGCTCCAGTCTCTGAGCCATCAGCCCAGAGCCTGACGCGGGGCTTGAACTCACGGACCGCAAGATCGTGACCTGGCTGAAGTCGGACGCTTAACCGACTGCGCCACCCAGGCGCCCCTATTCTCAGTTTTTAAGAGTCTCTTATGGTTTGGCTCCCTCCCTAACTTTTTTTTTTCCTTCCCCTCCCCCATGGTCTTCTGTTAAGTTTCTTAGGACCCACATAAGAGTGAAAACATATGGTATCTCTCTTTCTCTTTATGACTTATTTCACTTAGCATGACATTTTCCAGTTCCATCCACGTTGCTACAAAAGGTCATATTTCATTCTTTTTCATTGCGGTAGCTTTTAGGACATTCTGGTATTCTAAAATATCATGATTAAAGGTCTTGATATGATATTTCTAATTATGTGTGCTGAATATTCAGCAAACTTTTTTACATCCCTCTCTTTTGGATAATTGCTTTTATTATGCCTTTGATAATTTCCTCCCCAATGTGTTATCTATGTTCTCTCAATGAAATCTCTACTCTTAGATGTTATACATTTGGAGTTAATTCTCTAATCTTCTTATCGTTCCTGTCTTATTGTCACTTTTTATGATTTTCTACTTAGTGGAAGATTTCTTTATCTTTTACTTTCAAACTCATTATTGAATTCTTAATTTCATTTATCATATCTTTATTTTTCAGTAACTATTTTTCTGATTAATTTTTTTGTAGCATTCTCTTCTTTTTTCCATGGGCTCCATAATTTCTCTTATCTTTTAAAAACATAAGTTGTAATTTCTTTGAAATTTTCATTTGTTTTCTATATTATCAGTATCTGTTTCTGTATGTTTTTTTTTTAATTTTTACCTTCCAAGATTTATTTATAATCAAGTTAGTTAACATATAGTGTAATATTGGTTTCAGGAGTAGAATTTAGTGATTCATCCTTTACATATAACACCCAGTGCTCATCATAACAAGGGCCCTCCTTAATGTCCATCATCCATTTAGCCCATCTCCCTATCTACTTCCACTCCATCAACCCTCAGTTTGCTCTTTGTATTTAAGAGTCTCTTTTGGTTTGCCTCCCTCTCTGTTTTCATCTTATTTTGTTTGCCTTCCCTTCCCCAATGTTCATCTGTTTTGTTTCTTAAATCCCATGTATGAGTGAAATCATATGATATTTATCTTCCTCTGATTGATTTATTTTGTTTAGCATAATACCTTCTACTTCCACCCACGTTGATGCCAATGGCAAGATTTCATTCTTTTTTATGGCTGAGCAATATTCCATTGTATGTATATACCACATCTTCTTTATCCATTCATCAGTCAATCACATTTGGGCTCTTTCTATAATCTGGCCATTGTTGATAGCGCTGCTATAAATATTGGGGTGAGCGTGCCCCTTTGAATCAGTATTTCTGTACCCGTTGGATAAATACGTAGAAGTGCAATGCTGAGTTGTAGTTCTATTTTTACTTTTTGAGGAACCTCCATACTGCTTTCCAGAGTGGCTGCACCAGTTTGCATTCCCACCAGCAGTGTCAGAGAGTTCTCCTTTCTCCACGTTCTCGCCAACATATGTTGTTTCCTGAGTTGTTAATTTTAGTCATTCTGACAGGTATAGTTTTGATTTGTATTTCCTTGATGATGAGTGATGTTGAACGTTTTTTCATGTATCTGTTAGCCATGTGTATGTCTTCTTTGGAGACATGTCTGTTCATGTCTTCTACCCATTTCTTAACTGGATTATTTATTTTGGGGATGTTGAATTTGGTAAGTTCTTTATAGATTGTATCTAATATGCCCTTTATCCAATATGCCATTTGCAAATATCCTCTCCCATTCCATAGGCTGCCTTTATTTTGTTAATTACTTCCTTCACTGTGAAGAAGGTTTTTTTCTTGATGAAGTCCCAATAGTTCATGTTTGCTTTTGTTTCCTTGCCTCTAGAGACATGTCTCATAAGAAGTTGCTACAACCAAGGTTAAACAGGTTGCTGACTGTGTTCTCCTCTAGAATTTTGATGGCTTCCTGTCTCACATTTAGGTCTTTCATCCATTTTGAATTTATTTTAATGTATGGTGTAACAAAGTAGTCCAGTTTCATTCTTCTGCATGTCAGTGTTTAATTTTCCCAACACCATTTATTGAAGAGACTGTCTTTTTTCCATTGGATATTCTTTCCTATTTTGTCAAAGATTAATTGACAATATACTTGTGGGTCCATATCTGGGTTCTCTATTCTGTTCCACTGATCTATGTGTCTGTTTCTGTGCCAGTACCATACTGCCTTGATGATTATAGCTTTATAATACAGCTTGAAGTCCAGAATTGTGACACCTTCAGCTTTGGTTTTCTTTTTCGACATTGCTTTGGCTATTCAGGGTCTTTTCTGGTTCCATACAAGTTTTAGAATTGTTCTAGTTCTGCGAAAAATGCTGGTGTTATTTTGATAGGGATTGCATTGAACGTATCGATTGCTTTTTGGTACTATTGACATTTTAACAATATTTGTTCTTCCAATCCATAAGCATGGAATGTTTTTCCATTTTTTTGTGTCTTCTTCAATTTCTTTCATAAGTGTTCTATAGTTTTCAAAGTACATATTTTACCTCTTTAATTAGGTTTATTCCTTGGTATCTTATGCTTTTTGGTGCAATTGCAAATAGGATTCCTTGATTTCTCTGTTTCTTCATTATTGGTTTGTGGAAATGAAAAAGATTTCTGTATGTCGATTTTATATTTTGCAACTTTGCTAAATTCATGTATCAGTTCTAACAATTTTTTGGTGGAGTCTTTTGTAGTCTTTTCTACAGAGTATTATTTCATCTGTGAAGAGTAAAAGTTTGACTTCTTCCTTGCCGATTTGGATGCCTTTTGTTTCTTTTTGTTGTCTGATTGCTGAAGCTAGGACTTCCAGTACTATGTTGAACAACATAGTTGAACAACAGTGGTGAGGGTAGACATCCCTATCTTCTTCCTGACCTTAGGGGGAAAGCTCTCAGTTTTTCCCCATTGAGGATGGCATTAGCTGTGAGTCTTTTGTATACGGCCTTTAAGATGTTGAGATATGTTCCTTCTATCCCTACTTTCTTGAGAGTTTTTATCAAGAAAGGATGCTGATTTTATCAAATGCTTTTTCTGTATCTATTGAAAGGATCATATGGCTCTTATCCTTTCTTTTATTAATGTGGTGTATCACATTGATTGATTTGCAGATATTGAACCACCCCTGCAGCACAGGAATAAATCCCATTTGATCATGGTGAATAATTCTTTTAATGTACTTTTGGATTCAATTTGCTAGTATCTTGTTGACAATTTTTGCATCCATGTTCATCAGGGATATTGGCCTGTAATTCTCTTTTTTAGTGGGGTCTTTGGTTTTTGAACCAGGTAATACTGGCCTTATAGAATGAGTTTGGAAGTTTTCCTTCAATTTCTATTTTTTGGAACAGTTTCAAAAGAATAGTTATTAATTCTTCTTTAAATGTTTGGTAGAATTCCCCCTGGGAAGCCATCCAGCCCTGGACCCTTCCTTGTTAGGAGATTACTGATTCAATTTCTTTGCTGATTATGAGTCTGTTCGAATTTTCTATTTCTTCCTGTTTCAGTTTTGATAATTTATATGTTTCTAGGAATTTATCCATTTCTTCCAAATAACCTACTTTGTTAGCATATAATTTTTCATAGTATTCTCTTACAATTGTTTGTATTTCTATGATGTTGGTTGTGATCTCTCCTCTTTCATTCATGATTTTATTTATTTGGGTCCTTTCTCTTTTCTTTTTGATAAGTCTGGCTAGGGGGGTTATCAATTTTGTTAATTCTTTCAAAGAACCAGCTCCTCGTTTCATTGACCTACTGATTTTTTTTCTATACCATTTATTTCTGCTCTGTTCTTTATTACTTCCCTTCTTCTGCTGGTTTTAGGCTTTATTTGCTGTTCTTTTTCCAACTCCTTTAGGTAGAAGGTTAGGTTGTGTATTTGAGACTTTTCTTCTTTCTTGATTAAGGCCTATACTGCTATATACTTCCCTTGTAGGACCGCCTTGGCTGCATTCCATTGTTTCACACTGCCATGTTTTCATTTTCATTTGTTTTCATGTATTTTTTTTAAATTTCTTTTTTAATTTCCTGACTAACCCATGTTCTTTAACCTCCATGTATTTGAGGTCTTTCCAGTTTTTTTTCTTCTTGTGGGTGCCTTCAAGTTTCATAGTGTCGTGGTCTGAAAATACACAAATATGAAAATAGTATGACCTCAATCTTTTTGTACTGGTTGAGGCCTGATTTGTGACCCAGTCTGTGATCTCTTCTGGTGAATGTTCCATATTTCAATACACTTGAAAAGAATGTGTATTCCACTGCTGTAGGATGAAAGGTTCTGATCATGTCTGCTAAGTTCATCTGGTCCAGTGTGTCATTCAAAGCCATTGTTTCCTTGTTGATCTTCCGCTTCAATGATCTGTCTGTTGCTATAAGTGGGGTGTTAAAGTCCCCCACTATTCCTATATTATTATCAATGACTTTCATTAAGTTTCTTATTAATTGATTTATATATTTGGCTTTCTCCAAGTTGGGGGCATAAATATTTACAAGTGTTAAATCTTCTTATTGGATAGATACCTTTATTATGATAGAGTGCTCTTCTTGGTCTCTTCTTACAGTCTTTGGTTTAAAATACAGTTTGTCTCACTATTTTCTTTTGATGTCCCTTAGTATGATACATGGTTCTCTACCCACTCACTTCCAATTTGGAGGTGTCTTTGGGCCTTAAATGAGTATCTTGCAAGCAGCACATAAATGGGCCTTGTTTTGTTTTGTTTTATCCATTCTGTCTTTTGATTGGAACATTTAGTCCATTTACATTCAGAGTAATTATTGATAGATATAAATTTAGTATCATTGAATTACCTGTAAAATTGCTGTTCCTGTGTGCTGTCTCTGTTTCTTCCCAGTCTTTGTTGCTTTTGGTCTCTCTTTCCTGCTCAGAGTATCCTCTTTAATATTTCTTGCAGAGCTGATTTAGTGTTCACAAACTCCTTTAGGTTTTGCTTATCTTGGAAACCCTTTATCTCTCCTTCTGTTATGAATTACAGCCTTACTAGATAGAGTATTCTTGGCTGCATTTTTTTCCCATTTAGCATGTTGAATATATCATGCCACTCCCTTCTGGCCTGCCAGATTTCTGTGCATAGGTCTTACTAACCTTCTTCATCTACCCTCATAGGTTAAGGACCTTTTGTACATAGGTGCTCTCAGGATTCTCCCTTTATCTTTGTATTTTGCAAGTATCACTATGATATGTCTTGGTGTTGACTTGCTTGTTGACTTTAAGAGTTCTCTGTGACTCTTGGACTTGAATGCCTGTTTCCTTCCCCATATTAGGGAAGTTCTCAGCTGTAACTTGTTCAAATAGACCTTCTTCCCCTTTTCCCTGTTTTTCTTCTTCTGGGACTCCTATGATATGGATATTATTCTGCTTTATGGAATCTCTGAATTCCCTAAGTCTATATTTATGATCTAATGGTTTTATTTACCTATTCTTTTCAGTTTCATTATTTTCCATAATTTCACCTTCTATATCACCTGTTCATTTCTCTGTTTCTTCCTTCTTCATTGTGATTACAACCAGTTGGTTTTGCATCTCAGTTATAGCATTTTTTATTAGGTCTCTTATCTCTGCTGCAAGGGTTTCTCTGGTGTCTTCTATGCTTTTTTCAAGCCCAGCTAGTATTCTTATGACTGTTTTCTAAATTCTTGTTCAGATAAATGTGGATGGAACTAGAGGGTATTATTCTCAGTGAAATAAGTCAGTCAGAGAAACTTAACAAAAGACCATGGGGGAAGGGAAGGGGAAAAAATAGTTTCAAACAGAGAGGGAGAAACCATAAGCAACTCTTAAATTCAGAGAACAAACTTAGGGTTGATGGAATGTCAAGGCAGAGGGGAGAATGGGTGATGAGCATTGAGGAGGGCACCTGTTGGGATGAGCACTGGGGTTGTATGTAAGCAATGAATCATGGGAATTTACTCCCAAAGACAAGAGCATACTGTATACACTCTATGTTAGCTAACTGGACAATAAGTTATACTTAAAAATAATAAAATAAAAAATAAATTCTTGTTCAGATATGTTGCTTATATCTGTTTTGAACAAATCCTGGCTGTGATTTCTTCTTGATCTTTCTTTTGGGGAGAATTCCTCTGTCTTGTCATTTTGTCTAGGTTTCTCTCTTTTGCATGTTATGAAAGCTTCTTATGCTTCTTGCTCCTGAGAGTAATGCTATATTAGAACGGGTCATATACTGTCCAAGACCTGGTGCTTCAGGAAGTGTTTCTGGTATGTGCTGTGTGCACCGGCTGTTGTGTTTGGGCTGCTCTTCCCTACTGGTCAGTCCTCTGCAGAGTTCCTCCTTACTTGGAGTAGGGAGTGTTTAGACCTTTAACTAGGTATGCTTTGATTTGTTTGTTAAAATAAGTCTGATTTTTTTTAAAAAGTGGGGGGGGGGGGGGTCTGATCCAAAAGAGAAAAAGGAAAAGGAACAAAGAAAACAAAAAGCTATAAGACTGATTCCAAAGAAAAAGGGAAAAAAAAACAGAAAAGGAAGCCTGATCCAAAAACCAAGAAAAGGAAACCAACAAAGAAAGAAAAGAACTATAAGCCCGATTCCAAAGAAAAAGAAAGGGGGGGGTGGGGGAGAAAGAAAAGGAAGCCTGATCCAAAAAAACCAAGAAAAGGAAACAAACAAACAAACAAAAGAACTGTAAGCCCGATTCCAAAGGCAGGAAAAAAAAAAAAAAAAGTCTGGTCCTATTTCTACTGGAACTGAAGCCCTCTGAAGCACTGCATGATCACTAGCACTGGGTGCATGTTGGGGGGCCTGTGCTGGTCCCTGGGAGAGAGGCCTCCTCTGCTGGCTCACAGTCAGACCTGCCCTAGTAAAGGTGCCCCTGCAGAGCACAGGGGGGCAGGGTTTGGTAAGCGGCTCCTGCCTCCCTGGGGGGGAATTGTGTTGCTCTGTGAAGTCAGACCATGCTAGTAGGTGCGATGGGGGGGTAGGGATGGGGGAAGATGGCAACACCCCCGGGGAGGGTAGTTTGCACCAGTAGCTGTTCAGCAAGTCCTCACAGAAAAACAAACAAGCTCCCCTCCTGTGTCCCACGCGGATTCAAAACTCCAGATCTTCCAGGACCGGGCAAAGCACCGACCTGCTCCCCTCCTCTGGAGGACAGACTCACAGCACTTTGCCTGGTGCCATTCTGTCCAGAAAAGCAGTTGCAGGGCCACACAGGTGCCTAGGGTTTGTGGTGAAGCTCAGTGAAAGGCTGCCACAAGGTTATCTGCCCTCTGCGCATGCCTCTGTCCCCTGCTGTTGATGGCCACTCAGTGGCTCCCGCCGGGTCTTTTGTCCTTGAAGAGGCAATATACCCTCTTCCAAACCTACTCCAGAGACAGGAAAGTTCTCTCCCAGTGCGACCTAGGGGATCCCCACACCACACTGTCAGCAAATGGCGCAGGCTTCTAAAACCTCAGAATTTGAGCTCCACTGTATGCAAAAACTTGCAATAATCCATTCCTCTCCATTCCCCAGTCAATGGTTTTGGGGGAGTGTTCTTCTTGTGTGAAACTGACATTCTCCCCCTCTCTCCTTCTCTGTCTTCTCTCCACAAAAAGGGCTCCCTTCCCTCCACAGCACCATGGCTTTTCTCTCCCACAATTCATGTCTCCACCCCTCCTACCTGCCACATTCTCTCCCTCTGATTAGGCAGATTGTTCTCTTAATCCTCAAATTGATTTCCTTGGTGTTCTAAATGATTTGATGTTGATCTAGCTGTGTTCGAGGGACCAAGGTTCACTGACTACTTTGCTATCTTAACTCCTCCCCGTTGTTTATGTATATTTTGATATCTTTCTTATATATTGGAAACTTTCCTATATACATGGTAATCCTTAGCTTTTCTTACACATTTAAGAGTGAAACACTAGGGGCGCCTGGGTGGCGCAGTTGGTTAAGTGTCCGACTTCAGCCAGGTCACGATCTCGTGGTCCGTGAGTTCGAGCCCCGCGTCAGGCTCTGGGCTGATGGCTCAGAGCCTGGAGCCTGTTTCTGATTCTGTGTCTCCCTCTCTCTCTGCCCCTCCCCTGCTCATGCTCTGTCTCTCTCTGTCCCAAAAATAAATAAACATTGAAAAAAAAATTAAAAAAAAAAAGAAAAAAAAAGAGTGAAACACTAAAAGTCTCATTAGACTCTGCCTTATATGTATGATCATAGTTTTTTTGTGTTTAGACGCCATTCTAGACCATTCTAGGCTAACTTTCTTTTTTAACGAATAACAAGTATTTACAGCAAACTTTGTCATCGGTATACATGGTATATCCCTCTATTTGTACAAATTTCCTTTTACTTTCTTCAACAAAGTACAGTATTATAATTCTCTTCAGAAATTACATATATATCCTTTTTGGTAGATAATCTAAGTAAATAATGGTTTTTTATGTTACAAAAGTTATATTTTTTCCTTTTAAATTACATTTTCTAATTTACTATTTCTGCAATGTAGAAATATGATCAAGTTTTATCTTTTGATCTTATGATTGGCATCCTTGCTAACCTCTTAATTGTTCTAAGTTTCTGTATATTCTATTCTATATTTTAGCCATCAGATCATCTGAGAAAACAACGTTATCTCCTTATTTTCATTCTTAAACCTGTTTGCATTTTTATCTTATCATATTGGTTGTAACACTACTGTCTCTTCATATTTATTGTTTCATGAAACATATTTGAGGCCACATCGATTTTTATCCCTTTATACATAATTTTCTCTTGTTTTGTAACACTTTATAAAATGCATGTTGTTTTACTCTCCTTACTTATCTATGAGGAAGACAAGCTCTGTTCTACTTGGAGTTGTTCACCTAACAGTAATCAATGAATTCAGTTCAGTTCTATGAAACTAAATAAAGGAAACCTCATTTAAAATGGAGTTGGGAAGGGGCTCCTGAGTGGTGCAGTCTAAGCATCTGACTTCAGTTCAGGTCATGATCTCACAGCTCATGAGTTCGAGCCCCACATCAGGCTCTGAGCCTGCTTCAGATTCTGGGTCTCCCTCTCTCTCTCTGCCCTCCCCTGATTGCACTCTCTCTCTCTCTCTCTCTCTCTCTCTCTCTCTCTCTCTCTCTCTCAAAAATAAATAAGCATTTAAAATTTTTTTGAAAATAAAAATAAAAATAAAATGGAATTGGGAAGCCAGAAGGGGGAACTCTTACATGATACCACTCACAGCCCTTTGCAGCCTCAACAAGAAAAGGCATACCCTTCATTCCCACCAGGAAGAAGCCTACTTGATTACCCAGCAGGAGGAAGGCAGCTTTTCTCCTTGCCTTGCAAGGAGCCAAGCCACTGAGAGACTGTCGGAACTCAGCCAATGAAAAGCCACTACACTTCAAACTTCCAGTTTACTCCAATGGACTTTTGTTTATAACACCCCTTCCCAACGCCCCCCTTCCTCTATATAAGAGCAATCCTCTCCTTTGTTCTCTGGATCTGCCTACGGCTTTTGCTATAGCTTACTTGTCACAAATTGCAATTCCTCTTCTATTCCCAAATAAAGCCATTTCGCCGGTAAAATGATTGGCTGTTTTCTTCTTCAGGTCAACAGCTCTGCTCTCTGTGTACGGATACCTACAGTGAACAGACTGATAGCAACAAGGCAGGTTGTGTGGCCAGATCTCAATCCACTGAAGTTTCTAGTAAAACTCTTCTCTCATCTCTGCCTAGTTTTGTCATTTCTCACAACAGAAAGCTGGTGTTCCTTACATGCAACAATAACAGGGTTCTTCACTGGCCACCTGCTACTCCATTTCCCAATCTCCCAATCCCACCCTGACCCTTAGGGCACTTTCCTCTCAACATACACTTATTATATTGTGACTTAAAGTAAGAAATAGATATTAGGTCTTTGTTCATGGTTCCTGGCTCATAACTCCTAGAACCCTTGCCGTTACCTATATAAGGGCCAAAGGAACTTTTGTTATAATATTTAATTTTCTTCCCTAATTCTGAAATAGCTCCTGAGTGATAAAGGTAAAATGAATTTGTTTTATTATTCATAATAAGCACCTTTCAAGCATAGCTGAGTTTATGTTAATGAAACAAGTTTTGGGAAGCCCACAGGACGAAGACCTGGGTTGTGAAGAGGACCAATCCTGTGATTAAACGGTTGGAACTTTCCACACCCCCACCTCCTCCAGGGAGGGGAGAGGGGCTGGAGGTTGAGTCAGTCACCAAAGGCCAATAATTTAATCAATTATGTCTATGTAATGAAGCTGCCAAAAAAATCCCAAAGGACAGCGCCTGGGTGGCTCAGTCGGTTGAGCGACTGACTTCAGCTCAGGTCATGATCTCATGGTTTGTGAGTTCGAGCCCCGCGTCAGGCTCTGTGCCGACAGCTCAGAGCCTGGAGCCTGCTTTGGATTCTGTGTCTCCCTCTCTCTCTGCCCCTCCCCCACTCATGCTCTGTCTGTCTCAGAAATAAATAAACATTAAAAAAATTGTTTTTAAATCCCAAAGGACAGCTTTTGGAGAGCTTTCAGACTGGTGTACATTTGGAGGTGCTGGGGCAAGAGCACACCTGTGGAGGACACGGAAGTTCTGTGCCTTCCCCACATATCTTGCCCTCTGCATCTCTTCCATCTAGTTGTTCCTGGGTTAAATCTTTTTATAACAAACTAGGAATCCAGCAAGTAAACTCCTGCTCTGAGTTCTGTGAACTGTCCTAGCAAATTAATCAAACCCAAGAAGAAGTTGTGGGAATTTCCAATTTATAGCCAGGTGGTCAGAAGCGCAGGTGACAACCAGGACATGGGGTTGGCATTTGAAGTTGGAGGGAGGCAGTCTTGTGGGACTGAGCCCTTAACTTGTGGGATCTCATGGTATCTCCAAGCCAACAGTGTCAAAATTGAGTTAAGTTGTAGGACACCTAACAAGTGTCACAGAACTGCTGGGTATGGGGGGATAAAAGCATACATTTGATGACCAAAAGTGTGAGAAGCAATGCAGTGTTATAGTAGAGTATGGAGAGTAGAAGAGACATACAAGAGGAGCGATTTTCCTTATTTTTCAGTTTCCCCTTATTTTTTCAGTTTCCCCCTTATTTTTCAGTTTACAGTATCTACCTGATTTGTAGGTTACTGGCAATGATCATTGTTTAGGGGTGTGTTCTGTCATCAGCTTATTGCTTCTCAGTTCCAAACCCACCCTTCATCGCCTGTTTGTGATACTAGAAGAGTTTTCCCTTGCCAGTTGGCTTGATGTTAAGCTTGGTCAATGGAGGGACAATGAAAAACAATGGAAGGACAATGGAAGGACAATGAAGGAAGAAAGGGCTTTTCTTCTGGTACCTGGTTATGTTCTTCTCTTTTGGCTCCTACAGCAAGATGCGGCACAGGACACCCTATGGGCGGCTTATGCTGGCACCCTAGAGGGCAATATCCCGGCAGATGGCTTCTCAACGAATTCTTCAGCATGGCGTCTTCTCAGGGATGGCTTCCCTACACCAGAGGACAGAGTCTTCACAGCACTACTGCAAGGTCTCCACCATCCAGTGGGTCATGGCTGCGGAGTCTCCAGTGAAGTCTGAATCTCATGGGCAGGGGAGAGGAGGGTAGGGTCTTCCAAATGTGTTTCTTCCTTGGACGTTCTACCTCAGCCCTAGATGGGGGGCTGCTCCCCACGTCTGCTATTACTCTTCCTTTCCTTATGTTTTCTTTACTCCTTAGTAGGTTATAGTTAATACTGTTATAGTTAATACTTCTTTATATTAAACTTCCTTTGTTTCCATTTCTGTGTGACACTTGTATCTCCAATTGAACGCTAACATAGAATGTGATAAAGCCTTCTTGATATCACTTTACCTATGCTGTCTACAGCTCTCAGAATTCACCTTCCCTGTTTTCCTCATTTAGTTTAATTTGGTGCATCGATAAGTACATTTGCAACATTATCAGGTTATACCCAGCAAGGGATGGCTTTCCTTTTGGTATGACATCAATGATAACCCGGTTGTCTGTTTGCAGTATTACAGATCTGATCATTGGAAGGATTTTCCACAGACTAGCTTCAAGACTCTGTACCTTTCACATCTTGTTTCTCCTCCAATACCCACAAATATGTGGTGGTGGCCACCAAAAGCCACATTCATATAATGATATGACTTCTGGCCCTATACCTTCGTGTTATAATGCCAGGTGAATCAGCACAGTGAGCAAGAGAAGTATTTGGGGAAGCCATTCCTATATCTGATGGTTGATAGTTTAACTTTACCCAACAGTGGCTGAAAACTATACAAACATGTGCCATTCAATGCAAGTTAAATACCCTGATTCCATTTTCTCTTAGATGAGTCTCATAAATTCTTGGAATCACTTCAAAACTACCTGATACAGAGGAGGGAAAGCTAGGATAGAGGAATACCGTCTTAACTTGTTGAGATTGAAATTGTCTACTTTTCCAAATTTTAACACACACACACACACACACACACACACACACACACACACAAAATTGTTAACCAAATGAATGAAACATCCTGGGTCCACACACAAAAAAATGTTAACCAAACGAGTGAAACATCCTGGGTCCAGAGACAGAGCAAAAGAAGTCTTCATGCTGGCATCCATGCCCTGTGTTGCCAAGATTCTCTGTGGCATCTGTACTTGGCCATGGAGAAAACAGCCACTGAAGCCACCCAGTGGTACAACCAGGGGCTTCATTTCTGTCTATGACTCCCCAAGCCTGTGAAGTTGTAAATACCCTTAGTGTATGCCTTTTCTGCACAAACTACACTGGCTAGAAAAGGATTTGTTATTTCTAATTTTTTTTCATAATTTTTTTCTTTAAAACCTTACTGCTAAAATCAGTGAGTCTGTTCCCTTCAACTTGTGGGTTGTCCCAGTGACCAGATGGAAGGGAAACCTTTCCCAAACCCCAAGTCCAGTCAGGTTCTTTTGTTATGTGCCCTCCTAGAACTTCAGTCAAGGCACTATTTTAGTTTTTACTGTACCTTTTATGTGATTAATTCACTGACTTCTCTGCCCACCCTACCCACCCACTCCCACCAAAGACTAAGAATACTGACATCAGGGACTGTGTCTATTTTAGTTCACTAGTACTTATCACTTGACATTGAGTAAGTTCCCGATAAATGTTCACTGAAGAAAAATAAAAGCGCTTATCCAGTGAGTCAATTCTTTCTCTTTTATATGTTTCTCCTGTACTTGCCGTTATTACCGTATTTAATAATTACCACATTCTATTGATATTAGCTATGAACATGTCTGCACACCCTACTTGATTATAAGCTCCCAGAAGTTTGACATTATTTCTCAGTTGTTTGAAAGTACCCAGTAAGTACTAAATGTTTATTGAACCAATCTGTGCCCTGAACTGGGAATTAGTATATCTGCCATATATCTCAGATGCATTATGTAGCTTCTTTAAGATTCAATTTTTTTTATCTGTAGACTGAATAAGTTATTCTAGAAATGATCTCCTAGGATCCCTTCCAGTTAAAAAAAGCTAAAAGTTATGTGATTCTAAATACTAAATACATTCTCCTATCTCAAACCACTAACAAGATCTTAAGTAATTTAAATGAGGGGGAAAAGGCCTTCAGGTGTATTTAAAGATGTGGGGAGAATTTTCATTAAAATATATGGGATGGAAACTTGTTGATTCATTTTTACCCGGTGGAATTATAAACAATAAAATGTTTACTTACAAAAGCCAAACTGGATAACCATAAGGAGCTTACACTCTTTGGGGGCATGCAGAAAAATCTCTAAAATGTGTGTATATTTTTAAAAACTTACCATTTTAGGAAAAACGGTAGTTTATACTTCTTGGGAATTTGAGAAATGTTGTATGCTTGCTGGATAATATTACCGTATACAAACATTTGAAAGTTTCCATTAGGAATCCACTGTCATACTCGAGAAAAATATATTAGATGTTTGGGCCATCAGACCATTTAGGATGATTCTCTTTTAACAAATTTGATTTCTAGTAAAGAATAAAACTTACGTATATTTGAATTCAGTTTTAGCTTCACCCTCTTACAAATGTAAATTTTATATCGACTCTACAAAAAAGCTGCTATCAGAAAATCCACTCAATACTCTATTCAACATGAAATAATGTTTCTCCCATGAAGACGATTTTCCCCATTTAGCTTTATTAAAATCTTCAAAATATATGATTAAAGAACACTAATTTACTTTAAAAATGCACAGTATTTAGTGTCATTTGCTTTGGAGTATGAGAATAATTCTCATAAATCAAATAGTTTATTAAGATCTTTCAAAGAAACAGAAGAGAAAAGGAAGATAATTTGGAGAAAATAGGTAAATGAGAATAGATGCTTTATTTCTCATATTCTCATGCAAAATACATCGCTTAGTCAATAATATTATTACCTCCTTTTAGAAAAATAGAATAAAGCATATTACCTCCAACTCCTCCCAATCTGTCCTTTCAGATAATCATGAGAGTCTTAAATATATGTATGTAGATGGTTTGCTAAAAGGTCTACATTTGAAAAACACTAATAAGGACCACTGGCCTCTAAAGATCACAGAGACTGTCACAGTGCAGCTACTTCACTACTTAGGATCCCATCAGGGATTTTCACAGTGTAAGCAGGTCTCTTTTTGGTGTCTAATTTTGGGGGGAGCATTAAATATATCAAACTTCTACTATTTAATCATGTTGCATCTGGAATTTAGAATGTAGTCTTAGCTCAATCTTGACAGTAAGTCACAAGCCAGAAGGAACATCAGATAATGCGGGAAGAGAGGGAACCTGACCTATACCTGAGGACGGCGGGTTGGGGAACCAGATTGAAGCACTCCTGGCACTCACACGGTGGCTTACTGCCACCACTGGGGGTAGGGAGAGGGAAGGAAGGAATAGAGAAGAGTACCATGCCAAAAGAGACAGCAAGATGACAGTAAAAATTAAATGTACAGTTTTTCCAGGACAGTTTATATTTCTTATGGTTCACTTACCACAGAAAAATTGGTCCTGAGAATCAAAAAGTGGCTTTAACTGACAACCTGTACCTTTTTTTTTTTTTTTGAGAGAAACCTGTACCTTTTTTGAGAGAGAGAGAGAGAGAGAGAGAGAGAGGCTGCTTAGAATTTCCGACAATAATAATTATTCAACAATTACAATTAAAACCACATGCTATAGGGGCGCCTGGGTGGCGCAGTCGGTTGGGCGTCCGACTTCAGCCAGGTCACGATCTCGCGGCCCGTGAGTTCGAGCCCCGCGTCAGGCTCTTGGCTGATGGCTCGGAGCCTGGAGCCTGTTTCCGATTCTGTGTCTCCCTCTCTCTCTGCCCCTCCCCCGTTCATGCTCTGTCTCTCTCTGTCCCAAAAATAAATAAATGTTGAAAAAAAAATTAAAAAAAAAATAAAATAAAATAAAACCACATGCTATATACTTGGTAAGTAAAATACCCGTTGGTATTTAATCTAGAATACCAAATTTCATCATCGACAGAAACATAAAAAAACATACTCTGAACGGCTCAAACACTTGCCCTAACTTTGATATCACTAATGCCTGGAACCTGGCCCTATACTATGATGTGTGTATCTCATAAATTCAGGCTGCTCCATTAGCCTTTCTCTTGCCTGAAACAGGATGGCATACAGGAATTCATTTTGAAGTTCAACCACAGAGAAAGGCAGGGGTGTGACTATGCTGACTGCAAACCCAAAAAGGAATATATGTGCCTTAGAGGAAGACCAACGTTGCTGTAATTCAAGAAAACTTACACTCACAATGTTTTCAGGCAGGGAAATACACATTGCTTATAATGCTGCTCTCCAGAGACAAAGGAGCGGTGGGGGCGGGGGGGGGGGGTAGTTCTTGGCATCAAATGTTTATATTACATTTTAACATTTAGGTCCATTACAATTAAAAAGATTAAAAATTAAAAGAAAAAGCTCCATGGTCAAGAAAAAACATGGTCAAATGAGTAAGTTGTACACCTGAAACTAATGTAGCATTGCGTGGCAATTATACTTAAATTAAAAAAACAAAAAGAAGAAGAAACAAAAAAAATCTTTCAAAGTCAGAAGAAATGACTCAAAAAGTGATACATCAAAGAACGGCACATTTAACACGCATGGTTAGGGAGAAATTCTGGAAAAAACAAAACAAAACAAAAACGCAGGAAACTCACTGCACTTCGGATGTATTGATAAAGAAGCCCTGTATAATCCTACCTGTTCATCCTACAGCTTTTTATCCTATTCCAGGATACTTCTCGAACCACATGACTAGCTGTGGAAATTTACTTCTGCCAACTGAAGTTGCCCTGCATTCAGTGCCCTGCATGAACAGCTGTATGCAGCACACATGTATCATTTAATCTGACATATCTTAACTGCATAATTTATTTAATTTCTTAGACATCGTCATTTTTTTCCCCGCTTGTATTTTGTACATATAGACAAAATAACCTCAACACCCTGGTGTAGATAAAAAATGTATGCTCTTAAAAGCATGTATTCACATTTTATATTAATTTTTAATACTTAAATATTTATATATTGCATTAAAATTTCATGTGGAAAACACTTCTAAATTACTAACCAGAATCTATTTGAGCTCTGCCAAGACATAAGTATTTGCTTTGTAATTTTTTGCTCAATATTTTAAATAATATTTTTCTGTTTTAAAAACCATGAATATAGTTTGGATTGCCTTTAATATAGATTGAAAAGTAAATCAGCTGTAAGGCAACATGGCATAGCGGTGAAGAGCAGGGTTTATGGTATCAGACAGCCTGATTTCATCTGCCTCTAACACTTACAAGCTGTGTGACCTTACAAAAGGTAGTAACCTCTCTGTGCTTCAGTTTCCTCATCAGTAAATAAGCGTAATCATAGCACTTACATCACAGAATTGTCAGAAAACCCAATTCATTTTAAACCATCACTGCTACTATCATGTCTAATACCAAAAGGATATTTTGATATTGCTTTTATCCTCATCCCAAAGAATCAATTATTTCATGTAACACATGATATTTTGCTAGACCCTTATTTACATGAATCCATTGATTGACTCCTCTTAAAATTTGCAAACTCACATGTGCACAAACAGCCTGTAACAAAGTGGCCAATATATAGCTCTGTGATATCCAATTAAGAACATCACCTATGGATGTGCTGTGCTGATTATAAAAAAAAAATGTGGTGATTGCTGAGAAATTCATTGATGTTGCTGGGGATCCCGTATTCTACAACACAAAGTGCAGGTCCCCTCTGGTTAATCTAGAAAGATTTCATGGAAGAGCAATGATAGTGACAGTTTCATGACAACAGAGACACAACTGGGTGGGTTTAAAAGAAGCCACTGCTCTAGGCTCATGAGGCTGTTTTCTTCAAGGTTTGGCATTTGGACTGGAATGACTGTATCATGGGAATTTGGTACAGGTTTGTCTAACATGAGTCAAGACCCACGAACCAAAGAATAGAAACTAAGGAAATGAAGTTCAAGGCTTGTTCCTGGCATGCTGTGATGTACAGTCTGTAGATCTTAGAATTCTGGACAACATAATTAATGACAACACACTACAAGTCTTTGAGGGAAGACTGGAAAGGGTGTTTCTGGAAGAACATTAGGAGGCTAAGAGATGGGAGAAGACAACAATGCTAACTGCAAGGAGGACAATGATACGTGCACAACAGGTGCAGGCAGGGAGTCCAGAAGAGATTGAAACTGATCAAGATACAACATTTAAAAGTACCTGGGCCAGGTAAAAAAAATAATAATAATAATAACAATAAAAAAATAAAAGGATAGGGCGCATGGGTGGCTCAGTCGGTTAAGCGTCCGACTTCAGCTCAGGTCATGATCTTACGGTCCGTGAGTTTGAGCCCCACGTCGGGCTCTGGGCTGATGGCTCAGAGCCTGGAGCCTGATTCCGATTCTGTGTCTCCCTCTCTCTCTGCCCCTGCCCCATTCATGCTCTGTCTCTCTCTGTCTCAAAAATAAATAAAACGTTAAAAAAAAATTAAAACAAATAAATAAATAAAAGGAAAAAGTACCTGGGACAGGTGTTAGCCATCGGGAGTGAAAAACAGGTGAAACAGATATAAGGGGGGAAAGCATGAGATGAAATGAAATTTAATTTAGCAATAATGTGCGTGAACAGAATGAGGAAGGCAGAGGAAGTGAACGTGACACCAGTTTGTGCTTGGAAAGGGCTGACACAGCTGCTCTGATTGACAGTGAGGCAGAACAGAGGAGGGAGAGACACAACACTGTCCTTTAATCTTCAACGGACATGTGATCTCCATCCCAACTTGTCCAGTGGTCAGGGTAATATAAATCAAGGGAAAAAGCAGGTTAAAGGAAAACTACATACGCACTTCAAAGCTCTTGCTTTCTTGTGAGGTCAGCACTTACCATCATAACTCTCTGATGCTTCTCTCCTATCCTTGACGTCTGTCACTCCCAGGGGCTGGACACTTGGCCTGTTGGACACTTGGCAGACCGTACCCAGGATTCAGAAAGAGTTTTACGTACACACATAGTAAGGCATGCACACACACACACACACACACACACACACACACACCTTCCACAGCTAGAACAAGTATTAGGATGAAACTGCTTCATTAATGCGCTTTTCATGTGGTTTCTTTCGTAAAGTGACTTTACTTTCTGCACTTACTCCTGTGAAAACTCTCTTTGCTAACCCCTTGCATTTGTTTTATGCATATCCCCTCATAAGCAGTTCAAGATCTTGCTAAATTAGAGAGGAAATGTTCATTTTACCTCCTTAGCTGGTCATCTCTTTTTCTCCAGAGGTACAAGAGAATATAAGAGCATAATCAACACATTTTTAAACAACAGACAGTACAAAAGAAGTACTTCTTTGAGGACTCATTTAAGGTTTGATGTATTTTCAGAGAGTCGTACACAGCTGAAGAAATAGATACGAGTGTGCCACAGAGCAAACAGCAAAATAAAGAGTTACTCTTAGAATAAGCATCTAAGAGCCAGCTCACCTCATAAGTTAAGCACATCCACTTCGGGATAGACAACAAGCATCTAATTAACACAAATATCTAATTGCTTTAACCAAACAGGCAGCAAATTATGTCAAAGGGAAGGAATTAAACAGCAGGGAAAACAGGGAGAAAACAACTCAGGGGATTATTTATTTGAGAATATGATCACATTCACAAGTATCCTTCTCTTTAATGTACTTGGCTGAGACATCATCACAGCAAACAGCTCTTGTTTCACAAAACAGTAAAAGCAGTCAAGTTCTTCCACTGGGAGGGCAGGGATGGTATTTGCCCAGAAGACTTGGTAACCAGTAAAATCCTGCCATGTCTAAATATACTTGCCTCAAGTAGTGCTCTGACTCAATTAAATCTTCTTTAATTTTTTTTAACATTTTATTTATTTTTTGATAGAGAGAGACAGAGCACAAGCAGGGGAGGGGCAGAGAGAGAGGGAGACACAGAATCCAAAGCAGGCTCCAGGCTCTGAGCTGTCAGCACAGAGCCTGATGTGGGGCTCGAACCCATGAACCATGAGATCATGACCTGAGCCAAAGTCGGCCGCTTAACCGACTGAGCCACCCAGGCGCCCCATCTGAGTCAATTAATTTGATCTGACTCCATACTTGGCTCAAAGTTAAAATAATACATGGATAGGCAGGCAGGATTTGACCAATCCATATATCGAACCCAACACAGCCCAAGAACTGTCAGCCAATAAGCTAGAACTGGGTCCAAGAATGATCAAATATAAAACTGTTTTACTGACACTGGACCGAATTTTTGTCAGACATGTTTTAAAGTGAAATCTTCATGAAGAATTCTGAATAAAAATCTTACACAGAGGTACATGGAAATGACGACTGACACCCAATCAAGCCAGCTACGTGAACTCTACATGATTTCAGGGGCTGACTCCTGTAGCAAAGATTCTCTCTTGCAGACTCTGACCCTTTGTCCTTTAAAGTTCTTCTTTAGAAGAAGCTACCCTCAGCTCACTCCATTTGGCCCCACACAAGTTATTCCAGTATTCCCTACACACATAATGTGAAACCCTCTGCAGAGCTACAGAATGTTCTCACTTATTTAGGCTGTACATTTTCTTTACCCTGTTTACTCCAACATCACTTGGAAGTGGCAAGAGCCAATGAGTACTGTTTGCTCTTTGAGCATCGTAGAACATTTGTACTTTGCTCCCATGTCCTTTGGTTGCCTTGGTAAATGTTAATTTGTAATGTCTAATGTTCAGGGGAAAAGAGGAAATTGAAAGTTGACATAAATCAGTAATTTGAAGCATAGATTGTTAACTATGAAAAGGACCTCAGAAGTCATATGATCAAATCTTCCATCCAGTAATCAATCCTCTTTAAAATATTTTTGGAGGGAAAGGTTTCAACTTCTGGTTTAAACTAACATAGTGATGGGAAGCTCTTTACCTCACAAAGCAATCTATTTCTCATCTTCCAATTCTGCTTAGAAAGTCCTTTGCTAAAGGAAGCGAAAAGCTACCTCCCTGTAATTCCTGACCGTGGAGCTTACTTCTGCTCTCTGGGGCAGCAAGCACAAGGTAATTGCCTTATTTATACACCAATCCTTCAAACATTTAAAGAATGTTATTTCTTTCCATGGTCTTCTTTTCTCCAAGGGAGTCTTCCTAAGCTCCTTTCCTTCTATTTTGATACTTACGTCCACTGGACAAAGTCACTGTGACAGCTAAGTGAGTAAAGTCTCACACAACACTTAGAAGATAGGAAACATTTGCATGATTGTTCAAAAGGTGAAAGTACTAATGCAAAAAGATCTCGGGGGCTTCTTTTCTTCATCTGTACTTCTGAAGACATCAGAAGTCCCTTTTGGAAAACTGTCTACTCTGTAAATGTCAATATCCTACTTCAAATATGCTGACAGTACTGAACATAATCCTTTAATTGATTAGTGATCAGAGCAAAATTTTTGTGTTTTGTGTGGTCAGGACCTTGATTGTACATTTTTGTGTATAATAAATCAGCCCATCATTTTGTTAGCCTTTTTAGCAGCAAAAACAAATGGCTGGCTCGTTTAAATAACCTCGATTGTGTTTACTTGAACTACTACTAACCCAGGCTTCTCCCTTTTGTCTTTTTGCAAAGTATCTTATTGATAATATTTCTACCATGAGTTGTGGGAAGATGGACTCCTGACTAAAATGTGGATTTCATTTATGTATCCTTTATTTCTGTCATTAAAAATGACAATCAAGGGGCGCCTGGGTGGCGCAGTCGGTTAAGCGTCCGACTTCAGCCAGGTCACCATCTCGCGGTCCGGGAGTTCGAGCCCCGCGTCAGGCTCTGGGCTGATGGCTCAGAGCCTGGAGTCTGTTTCCGATTCTGTGTCTCCCTCTCTCTCTGCCCCTCCCCCGTTCATGCTCTGTCTCTCTCTGTCCCAAATAAATAAATAAACGTTGAAAAAAAAATTTTTTTAAAAATGACAATCAAAAACGAAATAGGTCACAAAGTCCTTCTTTTTGATCTGAAAGAAAAGAGACCACTAAGAGGTAAGATACACTCTGTACTAACTACAAATATCTTTGTGAAAGTAATGCTTGGAGAAAGAAAATTGGCAAATTCTTCAAACTAAACTAGGACATTTGCTTAGGACATTTTAAAATCACCTTGCAAAACAAACATGTTTCATATCACTTGTTATTCCTTATGCACATCCAGAACAATTTTCTAAATAATAAAATAAATTTTCTTTGCACGCAATTCCAATCTTTGCTTGCCAGTGACTATATACAGGGTTTCTTTCTCAGTTTGGTTTGTATATGTAATGATTCAGTATCATCCAAAGAGTGTCACCTCCATTTTCTAATCATCAGCTTAATATATTAAAAATATACAAAACTTTTCTGTGTACATAAATCTTTTTTAAGTAACGAGTTAACAAATTTTGATTACCCTTGGAGCAAATAATATACTATGAATAGGAAAAAAAATTACAACTTGGTGCTAACTTTAAAAGTGACTACTGACAATGCAATAACACTGACTATAAAGTCTGCAGTTTTCTCTGGAAGAGAGAATTCCACTACTCAGACATCTGAAATGTAGCGGGTCACCAGGTCTGCCTAATCTTTTAGTCATGAGTTTTATTTATGACTTTCTGAGGCCTGCAGCTGTTTCTATGCTCAACAGAATATATGGAGGAAGAACAGGTGGTCACAACAGATTATTTACTCCACTGATTATAAGAGTAATTATCGATACTAGGCAAATTGTTGGGTTAGAAAACGAAAAGGAAAATGGAAACTTATAACAATGACATAAATTCTAGTTCATTCTAGCTTAATCATGACAATGCATCTATCAATCAAATTAACACATAAGCATGGAGACCTTCTGTAGGTTTTAGACAATCCTCTGATGTTTGTGTCCATAAGGTGAAGGGTAAAGGACTATACTATTTTGAGAGTACCTTCATTTCCAAAAGTTAGAATTTTACCCTGAAACATGTATGACATTTCACCTTTTTTTTGACATATATACCAATAGTATTCATGATGTCAGTCTGTATGTGGTGCAACCGCTTCAACATGGCACTATTTTTCTATAAAATGTGATTTTATATGTATATTGCAAAATACATACCCACACCCACAGATGGAAACAAAAGGTTAGACAGAATATGACAAAATGTTAATAGTGTTTCTCTCTTTGTTATTTCCTTTTGTTTCTTTTATTTTTTTAATTTTTTTAATGTTTATTTATTTTTGACAGAGAGAGAGACAGAGCATAAGCAGGGGAGGGGCAGAGAGAGAGAGGGAGACACAGAATCTGAGGCAGGCTCCAGGCTCTGAGCTGTCAGCACAGAGCCCGATGCGGGGTTCCAACTCACAGACCGAGAGATCATGACCTGAGCCGAAGTCGGACGCTCAACCGACTGAGCCACCCCTCTGTTTCTTTGATTTTTTAAATATTTACAATTGAAATATAGTTGACATACCATGTGATATTAGTTTCAGGTACACAACCTAGTGATTTGACAATTCTAAACATCACAGAGTACTCACCACGGAAGTGTAATTACTGTCACTATACAACATTATCACATTATTGACCATCTTAACTATGCTGTACTTCCCATTTTCATGACTTATTTTATGACTGTAAATTTGTAATCTTAATCTCCTTTACCTATTCTACCCTTCCCTTGTCCTCCTCCCTTCTTTTTTTTTAATGATTTGTATTTAAGTTCCAGTTAATTAACATACAGTGTAATATTAGTTTCAGAGATTCCCCCTCCTTATTGGCAACCATCAGTTTGTTCTCTGTATTTATGAGTCTGTTTCTTTGTTCATTTTGTTTTTTAGATTCCACTTATAAGTGAAATCATATGGTATTTGTCTTTCTCTGACTTATTTCACTGAACATAATACCCCCTAGGCCCATCCATGCTGTCATAAATAGCAAGATCTCATTCTTTTTTGTTGTTCAATAATATTCCATTCTGTACATATATTACATCTTCTTTATCCATACATGTATCAATGGACACTTAGGTCACTTTTATATCTTGGCTATTGTAAATAATGCTACAATAAACACAGGGATGCATACATTTTTTTGAATTAGTGTTTTGGGGTTTTGGGGGTAAATACACAGTAGTAACATTACGCGATCATATGGTACTTCCATTTTTAGTTTTTGAGGAACCACCATACTATTTTCCACAGTGGCTGCACCAATTTACATTCCCACCAACAGGGCACAAGGATTTCCTTTTCTCTACATCCCTGCTAATGCTTGTTGTTTCTTGTCACTTTGATTCTAGCCATTCTGATCAGTGTGAGGTAATATCTCATTGTGGTTTTGATTTGCATTTCCCTGATGATTAGTGATGTTGAGCATCTTCTCACGTGACCATTGGCCACCTGTATTTCTTCTTTGGAAGAATGTCTCTTTAGGTCATCTGCCCATTTTTAAAATTGGATTATTTTGGAAGAATCAATATTGTTAAAATGTCAATACTACCCAAAGCTATCTACACATTCAATGCAATCCCAATCAAAATTACACCAGCATTCTTCTCGAAGCTAGAACAAGCAATCCTAAAATTTGTGTGGAACCACAAAAGACCCCGAATAGCCAAAGTAATATTGAAGAAGAAAACCAAAGCGGGAGGCATCACAATCCCAGACTTTAGCCTCTACCACAAAGCTGTAATCATCAAGACAGCATGGTATTGTCACAAAAAACAGACACATAGACCAATAGAATAGAATAGAGACTCCAGAATTGGACCCACAAAAGTATGGCCAACTTATCTTTGACAAAGCAGGAAAGAATATCCAATGGAAAGAAGACAGTCTCTTTAACAAATGGTGCTGGGAGAACTGGACAGCAACATGCAGAAGAATGAAACTAGACCACTTTCTTACACCAGTCACAAAAATAAACTCAAAATGGATGAAGGACCTGAATGTGAGACAGGAAACCATCAAAACCCTAGAAGATAAAGCAGGAAGAAACCTCTCTGACTTCAGCTGCAGCAATTTCCTACTTGATACATCTCCAAATGTAAGGGAATTAAAAGCAAAAATGAACTATTGGGACCTCATGAAGATAAAAAGCTTCTGCACTGCAAAGGAAACAATCAACAAAACTAAAAGGCAACCAACGGAATTGGAAAAGATATTTGCAAATGACATATCAGACAAAATAAAGAGCTCACCAAACTCCACACCCGAAGAACAAATAATCCGGTGAAGAAATGGGCAGAAGACATGAATAGACACTTCTCTAAAGAAGACATCCAGATGGCCAACAGGCACATGAAAAGATGCTCAATGTCACTCCTCATCAGGGAAACACAAATCAAAACCACACTCAGATACCACCTCACGCCAGTCAGAGTGGCTAAAATGAACAAATCAGGAGACTATAGATGCTGGCGAGGATGTGGAGAAACGGGAACCCTCTTGCACTGTTGGTGGAAATGCAAACTGGTGCAGCCGCTCTGGAAACAGCATGGAGGTTCCTCAAAAAATTAAAAATAGATCTACCCTATGACCCAGCAATAGCACTGCTAGGAACTTACCCAAGGGATACAGGAGTGCTGATGCATAGGGGCACTTGTACCCCAATGTTTATAGCAGCACCTTCAACAATAGCCAAATTATGGAAAGAGCCTAAATGTCCATCAACTGGTGAATGGATAAAGAAGTTGTGGTTTACATACACAATGGAATACTAGGTAGCAATGAGAAAAAATGAAATATAGCCTTTTGTAGCAACGTAGATGGAACTGGAGAGTGTGATGCTAAGTGAAATAAGTCATACAGAGAAAGATAGATACCATATGTTTTGACTATTATGTGGGTCCTGAGAAACTTAACAGAAGACCATGGGGGAGGGGAAGGAAAAAAAAGTTAGAGAGGAAGGGAGCCAAAGCATAAGAGACTCTTAAAAACTGAGAACAATCTGAGGGTTGATGGGGGGTGGGAGGGAGTGGAGGGTTGGTGATGGGTATTGAGGAGGGCACCTGTTGGGATGAGCACTGGGTGTTGCATGGAAACCAATGTGACAATAAATTTCATATTAAAAAAATAAATAAAATAAATAAAATTGGATTATTTGGGGTTTTGGTGTTGAGTTGGGTAAGTTGTATAGGTTGTATTTGGGGTATTAACCCCTTCTCAGATACATCATTTGCAAATATCTTCTCCCATTCAATAGGTTGTCTTTTCATTTTGTTGGCGGTTTCCTTTGCTGTGCAAATCTTTTCATTTCGTTGTAGTTCCAACAGTTTATTTTTGCTTTTGTTTCTCTTGCCTGAGGAGACATCTAGAAAGATGTTGCCACAGCCAATGTCAAAGAAATTACTGCCTGTGCTTTCTTTTAGGAGTTTTATGGTTCAGGTCTCACATTTAGGTCTTCAACCCATTTTAAGTTTATTATAGTGTTAGAAAGTGGTTTGGTTTCTTCCTTTAACATAGCTACCCAGTTTTCCCAGCACTATTTATTTGGAAAGACTGTTTTCCACCCTTGTATATTCTTGCCTCCTTTGTCATAGATTAGTTGACCATAAAAACATGGATTCATTTCTGGGATCTCTATACTGTTCCATTAATCTATATGCTTATTTTTGTGCCAGTGCCATACTGTTTTGATTACTACAGCTTTGCATATATCTTAATATCTGGGATTGTGATGCCTCCAGTTTTGTTGTTCCTCCTGAAGATTACTTTGGCTATTTAGAGTCTTTTGTGGTTCCATGCAAACTTTAGGATTATTTGTTCTAGCTCTGTGAAAAATAGTATTGGTATTTTTTAAGTGGGATCTAAGTCCACTTAGATGTTCTACTTAGAGCATCACGGGGCTCTGACTCACAACACTGAGATCAAGACCTGAGCTGAGATCAAGAGTCAGACACTTAACCAACTGAGGCACCCAGGTGCCCCACTATTGGTATTTTGATACAGATTACATTGAATGTATCAATTGCAGGGCAACTATTTTACGTGTGTATTTATAGGTACCTCTCTTCCTTCAAAAGCAATTATTTAGGGGCGCCTGGGTGGCGCAGTCGGTTAAGCGTCTGACTTCAGCCAGGTCACGATCTCGCGGTCCGTGGGTTCGAGCCCTGCGTCGGGCTCTGGGCTGATGGCTCAGAGCCTGGAGCCTGTTTCCGATTCTGTGTCTCTCTCTCTCTCTCTGCCCCTCCCCCGTTCATGCTCTGTCTCTCTCTGTCCCAAAAATAAATAAAAAACGTTGAAAAAAAATTTTTAATAAAAAAAATAAAAAGGAATTATTTAAATATGACATTTATAATGGATAAGGCAATGTGGTAAAAATGGGTGGAAATACAAAGCAGGCCAAGAAGTAAAGTTAATTCAAAAAAATATCCTACATAATCCTAATTGTTACTGAGAAGAGGAAAACATAATTATTAGTAAGCTTCACAGTTGCATAAAGTATTATTTTTTTATTGCTCAGGGAAATAACAACTGTGCTTAACTCCCTGGCCAGAAGAAAATTTCTTCCATGAGATCACTTACTGGGAGAATACTGTGCCATGTAATACAATCAAAAATATTCTTAGTGCACATAGCAGTGTACTTCATAAGGCTATTCTTTTGGGAAGGTCATCAGTGTTAGCCCATGATGACAAACCATAAAGGAATTGAATACATGCAATTGTCATCAAGAGACTCGGTTGAAAATGCAAAACAATATTTTATAGGATCATGGCTTTTTTTTTTCAACGTTTATTTTTGGGACAGAGAGAGACAGAGCATGAACGGGGGAGGAGCAGAGAGAGAGGGAGACACAGAATCGGAAACAGGCTCCAGGCTCTGAGCCATCAGCCCAGAGCCCGACGCGGGGCTCGAACCCACGGACCGCGAGATCGTGACCTGGCTGAAGTCGGACGCTTACCCGACTGCGCCACCCAGGCGCCCCAGGATCATGGCTTTCTGATGTTGGTATATGATACTTGTTATGATCTAATATTGTTAAATACTAGTAGCATATATAGAAATAGTTGTTAAAATGCTTAAAACAAAAAAAGAACAAAAGCAAACCTTTGATAGTATTTTCATTAAGTTACCCCAATCATTAACTTACATTTTAAAAAAGCTTTCATAAAATATATTCCTCACATGTCTCTTAGATACAATATAAATTAGATCTGGGCACAGGATTCAAAGAAGTATTTGGCTTACATAACATGGGAGTGCGCAAGAGCCTATGTTGTTAAGTGCTATTTTTAAGTCCTAAAGATGTTATAGTGCAGGGTGCTAAGTGCTTCAAGAGCAACAAACATGGGGTCTCATGAAAATGTCTGACAGGAGTAACCTTGAAGACTCATGAGAGTCTTGAAGATATCTCAAAGAGGGTCACTTTGGAGACCCAAAGGATGAGTTGATGTTGGCCACACATAGATGGGAGGAAAGAGGACGCCAGGCAGAGGAAAGAGCATGTGCAAAAACCAGAAGGCACAAAGGTCTTAGAACATTTAAGTAACTCACTGTCACTGAAGAGTACTCTTGGGGGACTTAGGAATAACAAGAGAAACTAGAGGCAAAGGCATGGTCTAGATCATAAAGTGCCTTATGTGTCACAATTGGAACTCTTTACTTTTTCCCAAGAACAATGGGGAGGCACTGGGAAATGTTGAACGAGAAAGAGACAGTATCAGAGTTGAGTTTGAGAATGGTTTCTCTGGTAGCAATGTAAAGAATGGACCAAAAAGGAGTAAGAATGGCAGAAGAAAGATAAGTCAGGATCCTTTATTAAATTATGTCAAAGCTGATAGTTGGGAGTGGACATTGCTAAGAGATATGTGGGAGGTATAATTGAAAGAACTTGTTGAGTGGTTATAAGAGGGCTAAATGGAAAGGAGACGACAAAAATGACATTCAGCTTTCTGACTTGAGCAACTGGAGAGAAGGTGTTGCCACAGTCTGCCCAACAACAACAACAACAACAACAACAACAAAATGGGAGACTTGGCAAAAGAAAGAAAACTTTGGTTTGTGGCATATTTACTGGGAGATGTCCAAGTAAAAATGTTTAGGAAAAATTTTTGATACAGAGCCCTAGACCCCAAGAAAGGGCTTTAGAGCCGAGATTGAGATTTGGGTGTCACTGGTACCGATAATGATCGAGAAAACTCTGATTTAAAGTGGCAAACATACTCTACCTCCTGACATCTGAATGGAAATTACAATGTAAAATTTGAAGGCAGAATTCCACCTGCCACAATGAAGAGAAAGGTAGGAAGGATTACCCAACAGATAAACTACTTCAGCATGAAACAATGCTTTTGGAAACGTGCCCGTGGATGAAGCAAAGGAAAGAAAGCTGTGGCGATGAGGAGATGGAGAACCTCAGGGGAGGTGGATAATAATATGTTCATCTTCCAGTAACTTGAGAGTCACTGGGCTTCATGTTCTCGATTTTAATGGAAGTTGAGAGAACATAAGAAAGTAAAAATGGGATGGTGTGGTAATTTTAAGTCTAGCATGTGCCCTCACAAATATTTTCTTTGCCATATCTAACAGATTTTTTTAAGCTAAGATAGAAAAGAGAAAGTATATCAAAAACATCTTATAATTATAATAATTTCAACATGAAGGAAGGCAAAGACCAGTGGATATAAGTCAATGTCAAAGTTCTTTCCTTGTAAGGGAGAAGAAATCATTAAAGTCAAAAATAAAAACAAGACAGGAGAAAATAAAACAAAAAAAAGCAAAAACAATTTTTAAATAAAAGCTAAGTAAATAGAAATAAGCTCAAATACATCAGTAATCACTATATACAGAAATGGCTTACGTCCCTGAACTTGTGAGGTACTGGGCAGATACAAGCTTTGTTTGAACACCATTCTGTAGGAAATAGAGGATGGTGACCTTGTTTGTCCACAATACAAAATCTTCACTGAAATTGTCTGGAACATAAATCCACTTTGGGATTTGTCATTTAACTTTAGAGGGCAAGAAGAGGATCTCTACTGAATGAAAATATATTTCATTTTACTAAACAACCATATGAAGCCAACTAAATTGCATTCCGTGAATTCTGAGTTTTCTCTAAGAATTAATGGAAGCTTTGATAGGTGTGATAATGACAGTTACGTATTCTGTGCTGTTCTAGGTCCAGCTCTCTATTCTATCACTGTCCAGTTTCTTCCGAATTTCTCCTTTATAATCCATACCATTCTGATGCTATGCCAGATCATTTAATACTAATTGGTTACAGTTCAGGTTTTAAATGACAGCCATCCTATTCACTGAATGCTAAGTATTATTTCCTTTAGTAATACTGGTATACTGCCTGATACAATTATGGGACAGGAATTCATCCTTTTATTTGAACGACCCCACATTTTCTGACTTTTGGCTGTCTGGAATTTATTCATGAGTTTCTGTCCTTTGGTCTAATGATAACTTTCAGATTGCATTAAGCTTAAAGGTTTTTCCCCATGGACAGATTCTTGGAAATCCTATCATACCCTCTAGTTACAGGAGCCCAACGCTTAACTTTTTAACTATTCCACTCCTACTAGACTGTATGTTAACCACATATTTTATGTCCACACTAAATTAATGCTAAGAAATCAAAGATAAACAAACAAATAAAAATGATTACAAGAACATCTTTAAAAAGTGATCAAGGAACTTTTTGGTACAAGACCAATGATATGAAACATACAAATACATTTTTACCATACTCTTGATGACCTTACCAGAGGGAAAAAACAGCTCATTATTCAACCAAAGAATGTTTTGAATGTGAGTTGTACTAGATTTTTGAATATGTTTTATTAGATAAGAACTTGTTCTAAGTTTATAATGTAAGTGTATAACTGGAAACACTAAACATTGTCATGTGAATCGTCTAAAGTTTCTCTCATTTAAATTTCTACTTGAGAGTTCTACTTTTAAATGAGAAAACCCAATTCATATGTTCAGGGGCTAATGATTCCATTTGTAAAAATCTCTTGTCTTTATTGCTTCTTCCTCTGCTTGCTTCTCCTCCTTCTCTTCCTCCTCCCCCTCGCTTTCTTCTTCTTCTTTCTTAACCTTTATACTCAGTATAATTTATTTCTAAAGGTAGGAAGAAGAAGTCATAAACCTCAAGCCAGCTCCATCCATTTCACTTTTTTCTAGCTACTTGGGTAGATATTACAATTACCTGTTTCATATAAGGCTTGGAGACTAACTGAAGGTATAATTCTATGGAGCATATTTGTCTACTGTCCAAAAAATGGAGAACTTTCAATATCTTCCATTTGGAGTTGGCTTTCAGCTAGCTACATAAGAACCAATGCTTAAAGGACAAGAACTACAAATCCCAAATATATACATGTCCTGAAGTCTAATAAATCCACCTCACATGGCTTTTCTCCATCACAAGATTTCAAATTGCAGGTCATAATTCAAGAGTTTCCATCTTCCTTTTAAGAACTATCCTCTGAAACCCACTTTTGGGCACTGCCCCCAGGAGAAGCAAAATGTAAAACATAAGCTGTTCAAATTGTATCAGGATCAAAATGTGTTTTCATGCTACAAGTTATGACAAAAATAGCTACTACTTTAAAACTAGAATGCATGTATTGGTAGCGTACCAATTACAATGTCTTCTGCTATAAACAACAGAAAACACAACTCTAACTAACTCAAACACAAAGAAGAACACCATCATACACAACAGGAAGCCAAGGAGGTGGGTAGATTTCAAGGGTAACTTAGCAGGTACCTCCAGCTTCGTCAGTCTCTCTCCTCTGTCCTTTTAAGACAGCTCATTCCCGGGTTGGTAGGAGCATGATTCTATTAGCTGGGATCACACATCCACACACCAAAGGAAGAAAGAGCGTCTCTGCCTGTAGTTCTTTCTTTCTCCAGGATAAGAGAACTTTATCCAGAAGCCCTCAGAAATTCTTCCAGTATCGCAGGGGCCCGTGGTAAAGCACGTTTTTTTCCGGTACTAATCTGTCACCTGGGAAAGGCTTATTATTATTTTTTTTTTTTTTGCTCAAGTCTGGATCCCTGAACCAAAAATGAGAAGGTTTTCTATCAGTGTTTAGCTGTCTTAGCAATACTATAAATGTGGCCTGACATCAGGTTAATATCTATAAAAAGGAAAACTTGGCCGTTCGGGTCCCTTCTTCCAAATTGCCACTCTCCTCCAACCTACTTGGGGGTTTTTCACTTTCCATAGACTTCAGGTAGCTGTTTACTGTAGTTTTATGGTTTGACTTATGTCCCTCCCCCCAAAAATTCATATGTTGAAGTCCTAACCTCTAATAGCTCAGAATGTGACATCATTTGGATATAACTAGTTAAGACAAGGTCATACTGGAGTTGGGGATGGGAGGGACCACTATCCCAAAGTGTATCCCAAAGTACCCTTATAAAAAGGGGAAATTTGAACACAGACATACGCCCAGGGACAAGACCATGTGAAGATGAAGGCAGAGGCCAGGATGATGCTTTTACCAACCAAGGAACTGACAGCAAACTCAGAGACAGTCTGGGAACAGATCCTCCCTTACATCCCGCAGAAGGAACCAGCCCTGCTGATACCTTGTTCTCAGACCTGTAGCCTCCAAGATGGTAAAACAGTAAATGTCTGCTGTTTAAGCCACCCAATTTGTGGTACTTCTTAAAGGCCGCCCCAGCAAAGCAACACACATACTATGCCCAGTGTTTATACAGGGAGGTCATCAGATTACTCCCCCAGACCAGGGATGAAACTGTTTTACTTAGAACAAGTTAATGTTTTCTCTATGCTTCTAGTTTTCTTATCTCCAAAATAGGGGCTATGACAATATGTACCTCATAGCAGTGGTGGGAAACTGAAATAAGCTGATATGCATAAAGCATAGAGAACAGTACATGAAACACGGATGCTCTCAACAGTTACTAGCTATTCTTGGCCTGCACCCATTGGACTATAATCCAGGCTCCGACAGTGTTACTCTAGATGAGTCACCAAACAAAACAATCTAAACTGTGGCCCTTCTGAGGCTGACATTGTAGCGAAAGGATGCAGACAATAAAACAAATAAGCAAATTATGTAATGTATGGGCCAGTACTAAGTTCCATATGCAGAAAGGAAGCAGAGAATGAGGAGAGGGAGGGCTGGGGTTGGACATGGCAGCTGTTGATAGGCTGGCCCAGAGAGGCATCCCTGGAGGAGGTAAGAGCCTGAGCCAGCACACCAGGCAGACAGAGAAGCAAGTGCAATTGCCCTGTGGTAGGAGCCAGCCTGGAGTACTCAAAGAGCAAGAAGGCCTGTGCGGCTACAGCAGGATGAGCTGGGAGGCCGTGGGAGAGGAGGTCACAGATGTAACAGAGGACCGGTGTACGTGTCCCAGGAGGGCTTTTGCTTGCACCCTGAATAACATGGCAAGTCACTGGAGGTTTTGAGCACAGGAATGACATGATCTGACATACATTTTATAGGATCACCCTGGCCACTAGGTGAGAGTGGATTTGAGGAAGAAGAGATCAGAGAGACTAGTAAGGATGCTGTTTCCAGAGTCCAGTCTAGAGATCACACTGGCTCTGACCAGAGTTGGTCAGTGGAGGAGGTAAAACGTAGATAGTCTCTAGATGCTTTGACAAGAGAAGTGCCAAGTTATCCTGATGGATTGAATGTGATATTTGAATGAAAGAGAGGAGTGAAGAACGGCTCTGAGGTTCAGTCCTGAGCAACATTAACCGAATAAGGAACAGACTTTGGAGCAATGGGTTGGGGAAGGAGAGAGTGAAGTTGTTATTACCATTGTCTTATCTCTTACCTTTAGCAATTTTGCCGTTATTATTGTTAGAATGACCAAAGTAGTTGCTACTATTGTCCTTCCTCTTCCTGTTACTATTATTGCTGTTGTTATTGTTAGAATTTGTTACTTTTTTGCTGTTATCCTTCCTCTTCCTGTTACTCTCATTGCCATTTTTATTGTTAGAATGAAGTTGTTACTGTGGTCCTTCCTCGTCCCCTTACTATTACTTCAGTTATTGCTATTAAAGTGAGAGGTGGCTTAACCCACGCTGTCCTGTTTAGTCTCAGTCCCGTCTCCAATGGCACCTTCTTTTTTCCTTATAGGTAACAAGCCACTTTGGGGTCAGCACACCACATCCAGCTGCCCCTTTTTCCTGCTGAAATCTGGTCCCAAAGGGAAGTCAGTGGACACAGAGTGTGCCCCCCTCTCCTGGGAACATGACCTCATCTCACCCCTGTTCCTCCCATCACACCTTCCCTCTCAATCTCCCAGGACAGTCTTTGTGAAAGGAAATCTCTGCCTTTTCTTCCTTTGGAAATTCCATTGCCCTTTGCTTTTTCTCATTTTAGCCGTTTTTCTTCCACTTGCTCCATTTTCCATTAATCCTTCCCCACACACGGTCCTGGCTGTTCTCGCTCATGAATTCTGCTGTAACCCCTCAGTAAATCTGAATAAATTCTGCAATTCGTCTTCCCAGCTTTTCCCTTCCCTCTGGCTGTCAATTCAAGCTCTTGCCCCAGGAACTGTTGCTTGGTGTCTCTGAGTGATAGTTTGCTCCTGTGTCAAATAAAGGAATTAACTAGGTCATCTGTAAAGAGCCTCTCAGTTGTAACTTCTGAACACCCGACTCGGTGTTTTTCCTGGGTGGCAAGTTCTCCTTTCTAACTCATCTTCACAGCCTGCCTTTCATACTCTGTTTCCAAGGTCCTAACCACATTTTTTTTTCATCGTTATTTCACCCACACCTTAAGTTGGTCAAAAAAGGTTTATTTTTCTAGATATTTCCTAATATTACACACAAAATATTTGAGGGACAATGATTCAAGCTTAAAGACACAAACTTATTTGGACATTTCTTAACCGTGAGTGAGATTTTGCTTTTCTTTAAGAAATCTGTGACTGGAAAGTTTGGTTAATGCCAGTGACAAGCAGTTAATGGCACGGTTTCTGCTTTGATTTTCTGTGACACACTTTTGAGGTTTTCATCCTCACTTCTTTGTGGTGCCCTCACCTTTGTCTTCCTTTTGTCCTGTAACTGCCGATTTTCATCAACGACCGAAAAAATAAGAGTGACAAGGAAAAAACAATTTAGCTCAGCTGACTGTTTCTTCTACAAATAGGGAAACACAGTGTGTTCTCCTGGATTTCAGATTAAATTAATAAAAAAATTTAATCCTATAAACAGAGGTCAAAGCTTATCATTTTGAGAGAGAGAGAGACAGAAAGAGAGAGAGAGAATCCCAAGCAGGCTCTGCACTCAGCACGGAACCTGATGTGAGGGTCAAACTCATGAACCATGAGATCATGACCTGATCTGAACTCACGAACTGTGATATCATGACCTGAGCTGAAATCAAGAATCTGACGCTTAACTGACTGAGCCACCCACGTGCCCCAATCAGAGGTCATTTTTAATGCTTTTATTTAGCAAAATTCCAGGTGATTTTGAAATACATCAGACATCCATTTATTGAGGACAAGAGAGGTTATTCTAAAACATTCTTTAATAGCACTAAACTGATTTTGCCCATCAGGAGAAAAAGGAAGAAAATCCATCATAGGGGTCTTTCTATAGTGGTGGTTACATAGCTGAACTTCTTAGGCATTAAAGAAAATCTCGCACACATGTACACACACACATAATTAGAAATACTCCATTTTTAAGACTGAGTTTTACACAACACATTATGATCATAAATGGGTTACTTGGATACAATAGTTATCTCTAGTTATTTTTAGCAACGGAGCTAGATTTCATAATACTCAATCCTGCCTTATAAATTTAACTTTGTAAACTTGCAGGAGAAATGTGAGCTGTCTGGCCTTCTCTGACAAATCAAAAGTCATCCCATGAGTCCCACAGTGAGGACACCCCTCCCTCCTCTGAACTCCAGGGGACTTACCCATGTGTCCCCCATGCGTCCTAATTCACAGTCTCTCATATCTATCAATAAATAATTATGGAAGAAAAAAAGGAGCAGAAAAATAAACAGGCATTGTAACTTAATAGAAAAAGCACAGGCATTGAATCAGACAAACCAAGCTTTGTATTTCATTTCCTCTATTTATTCACCGTGTGATGCTGGGCAGTTGATTTAACTATCTGAGCCTTCGTTTCTTCATCTATGTATCAGAAGTAACGAACCGCCCTCATAGGGTACTGTGAAGGTTAAATTAAAATTGTAAAGCACCTGGCACACACGAGGCACCCAATAAAAGTTACTTCTCCTTTCCCCTATTCTGGCATATCATTCGTGGTTCGACCCTGCAGTGTGGTTGACTGAACACACGGCTGTTTCTGTGCTGCGACCTTTTCGAAGGCAAAGTCTTGTTAATCTTTGTATTTCCTACAGAACCTAGGGTAGTGAGCTAGATATCCTGGAGGCACAGTTAACCACGTATTGTTTTAAACTGAGGGCTGAAACAGGATCGCTCCTAAACTGTGCAACAATTATTCATGGATTGGGGGTCTTTTGGTAGGACAGCTCCCCTCTTGAGCGATGGCTCCGGCCACTTGGGTGTTGAGACAGCCCATCATATTTCAAATTAGGTTGCCCAAAACATAACCACTTTCCTAAATTCTCTGGCAACTAATCAGAATGATGTTCCATTTCTCACTGTAGACACTGCTGCAGAAAAACTGACCCTATTCTGAGAGAAACAGAATCCACTATACTGTGCCGAAAAGACAAGTTGTGTTGAAAGCACTGAGTCACCTCAACGTGGGTTTTAAACACCAGCTGGCCCCCGACTAGCCCTCAGACCTCGGGCAAGCCGTCAATGCTCCTTGAGCCTCAACTAAAACAAGGAGACAGACAGTAACTCTCCTTTGGTTGTCACACAGGGTTGTGGGTAGAGAAGAAAGGTGATTCCCTAGAACCAACTTGAACAACTGTGAAGCAGGATGCCAACACGAAGTCTAGAAAGCCATCACTTTTCAGTCAATGTGAGCTCTTCCTTCGTCACAGCCCAGGCCTCTCCCCCTATTCCCTTCTCTGGCAACTGACCAGCTCTCATTTTATCATTTCAATTCAGTTGAGCAGGAAAGCGATGCACCTGTGTGTGTGTGTGTGTGTGTGTGTATGTATGTATGTATCAACACACAAGTGATCAAATCTACAATCCTGCCTGTCACATTACAATGCAGAAAGAAGATGTGGTCATTAATTTGCACAACAAATCCAGCAACTGTAAAGCAAAGGGCTGGTCTGCAGGCAGGCAGCAGGAACTTGATGCATTACTTTTCTGTCTGATGCTAGAACACTGCACAGCGCAATTGCTTGTGGCTTTTTTCTCATGCGTCAGTCACAATTTCCACTGTAAAACATTTCAAAGAAAATACAGTCCAACCAAAGCATAAGAGAAAGTCAGCCCCAGACTAGAGGGGGTGGGTTGTGGGAAAAGCCAAGTGACCAGTCTTGTTCTGATGGAATCTTCATTTCTAGGTCTTTCCACTGACGTCACCTAAGGAAACTGGGTTCCTAAGGACATCGGGAGGGTGGGGAGGCAGATGGGCCATCTACACACTACACACGGAAGAACGAACCTTCCCAAATTTCTGAAAAAAATCTTCTTCTGCCCGGGCCAATGCGTCTTCATCAATGTACACAGCCGGCCTTTTGGCCATGAGGAAGTACTGTACCTTCCTCAGATTCCAGCCCAGCACGTACTGGAGCCAGCCGCACACGGCCGCGGTGGACCGGCCGACCCCGGCGTTGCAGTGAACGTACACGGTGTGTCCATTCTCGAGCAGTGCGTGGAGGAGACAGACAGCCTGAGGCAGCATCTGTACTCGGCCTGGGATTGAGAAAGCACAGCACATACACATGAATAACGAACCCCAATATCGCCACTAATAATAAGTCCTGCAGCGCCTGGTGAAATCAGTGCCATGCAGAGAGAGGCGGGGATGTTAGAGCTGGCTCCATTCCTTTGTTTTGACGGAGAAGGTGAGACGATATCAAAGCCCACTAATGATAAAGCAGAAAGAGCCCTCCAGAGGCAATGGATCAGCTCTGAACCTTCACTTGCTTTTGCTTTGAGTGACTTCTGCATCGGCGCAACTTTCCTTTCAAAGAACAGTTAACCACTGTCTATAGTCAGAAGAATGGATTTTTACATCTATCAGATTGGCTTGTACAGATTGGGCAGAGATTTAGAGGATTTCACCTGGACTTTCTTTAATCCAAATGGATCTTCAGGATAAATGCAAAACACAGAATTAATCCATGCTCATCAAAGGAGTCAATCTTCTTCACTCAATATATGCTAATTTTCATTTGGCCAATGAGATGCTCACATTAATTGATACACATGTGATAAACGATCATTCATTTGTTCCCTCATGAACCAGTGAGTATTGAAATGATTCCATTTCTCCTTTGCTGTGCAACTGTGATTATAGTTATTATCACCTCATGACTATTATTTTGATTATCAGGTGATCAAATGTCTTCTCTTTTACACACTGAAAGGATAGGCAATGGTCTGCTCAGGCCTGCTGGACTGTCTTATCTCATGAGAGGCAGGAGCCCCCTAAAGTCATCAAACTCCTAGATGCCTGGAGTTTCTTTTGCACACAGGTTCTCAGAGCAAAGACAGTGAATTTGCGGCTGGGGGGCGGGGGGTGGATGACGGTCACTATAAATTATTTCAAAGGGGAATGAAAGAAGGAAACTATACGGATTACCTAACCTGGATTACATGCCTGTGACTTGACACGCTCTAGCTACTCTGTGTTCTTGAATTCACAGGGGCACAATGGCGCTTCATGTTGCTACCCCCCTGGATGACTGGAAAGGTGGGGGAAAGCCCCCCCTCAAATGATTTCAATGCAGATCCTCACGGAGGCCTGGAATTCCATGGTGGAGTGGAGCCGCGAGGTCATGAGAACCAATGAAGTAAGTTTAGACTTCCCTCTTTAGATGTCCTCTTTTAAAATGCAAGTGCCCCTTAAGAGCACTTGGAATCAGGGCATGGGAATCAGGGGTCAGCATCTCAGAAGAACAGATAGATGTTACAAGACCCCATCATGGTTTGAAGGCCCTCTCACTTGCCCCTCCATCTGGGGTGGGTCCACCTGAGCCTCAGGCTCACCTTGCTCTGAGACAGGAGCAGAAACATCTACATGGAAGCCAGTACAATATTCTACGTTTGCTGCTGGCATTCTATTCATCGCTTTCCAAGGCATCTAAAGCTACAGGTCCCACACAGCAGTTTAGGGCCATTTCTGACTGGAATGTCTTTAGTCAGGGCACCCTTCGCAGTTCCTCAGGCTCCATCTCCTGCTACTGCCTGTTGCCATACATTCGTGCTCCCTGTCTGATCGCCGAGGGCGTCTGAGGTGGGGACACACCAGCTCCTCTGTGCCACTTGAGTTTGCAGGTCCAAACCCAGCCATCAACTGTAACCGATTTGCACTTCCTCACGAGGCTGTGGGGTACTCTGAGGTTAGAGCTGGGGGGGCATCCCATACAGGCAGCTGCTCATGGCACTTCCCCAGAGGCAGTCACATATCACTGGAGATGGAAAGATGCAAAATGTCATATGCACCAGAGAGCTGTCTCATTGCGTGCCTCAGGGAGAGTACTGTGTACTTGACTTACCATGTGAGCTGGGAGATCAGAAGAGGCAAAACTTCCAAAATATGCTTGAGCAGCCCTGCCAACAAGGGTGAGGCCTGCCCACGTGCAAGGCTTTTGTTCTGCGGAAGGGGTGTTAGAGGTGTAGCCCAAGTAATACTGGCTGGGAAGGGAATGACCATACAGCAAACTGTGAAGCCGGGCTCTTCCTGTTCCTGCCACAGCTGGCATCACGTGCCAAGCTCCCTGTTACAGCCGCCTCTCTAGCTACCGTGTACTTTGCCAGGAGATGAGCTGAAAACAAATTTATTTTCTTGAAATACAGCTGACATACGATGTTAGTTTCAGGGGTACAACCCAGTAATTGGACAATTCTATACTACATGCTATGCTCAGCACAATAGGTGTAGTTACCATCTGTCACCACACAATATTATAAGATTACTGACTAGGGGAGCCTGGGGTGGCTCAGTCGGTTAAGCATCCGACTTTGGCTCAGGTTCTGAACTCACAGTTCGTGAGTTCGAGCCCTGCATCGGGCTCTGTGCTGACAGCTCAGAGCCTGGAGCCTGCTTCAGATTCTGTGTCTCCCTCTCTCTCTGCCCCTCCCCTGCTCACACTATCTCTCTCTCTTTCTTTCTTTCTCTTTCTCTCTTTCTTTCTCTCTCTCTTTCCCTCTCAAAAATAGATAGATTTAAAAAAAATTAATAAAAAATTATAGCCTTGAGAATTATTATTAACATGGATTTTCATTCAGTGTCCAGTGTCCGAATAGTGACCATGTGCTATAGGAGCTTCTGGAGTCAGAGCCCCAGCCCCTGTGTTCAGCTTACACAGCATCGGTGCCACCAACCTGCCCAAGCCCAGGTTCACATGGACCCATCAGGATCCCTTCCCCCAGCGCACTCTCTGGCCAGAGATTCCCGGAGGAAGGGTCTGCATCAAATGGCCCAAATGAGGCAGTATCTCTCCCTTTCCTTTTTATCTGTAAAAGGTTCTTCAAGAGGCATGCATACAGCTTAGAAGTTGAAAAGGGAAATGTGCGAGTTTGGAATTTTGTGACCTCGGACATGTAGTCCTGGAAAGTAAGTGGCAGCTGCCATCGGGAAGCTCCAGAAGGCCCCCCGTTTAATTGCCGGTTTCACCCTGCAGTGGTCTTCTCCTAGAATCACTTAGCCACCTCACTTAAGAACTGCCACACAAATATTTCAATAACATAACAAAAAACTAAATAAGAAGAAAGGACAGCAGACAAGGACCTGGTCCAGGATGTCCACCTGTCTCGGCCTGGCCTCCACTGGAGCTCTCACTTATTTTGATGTCTAGGGACTACAAATCAGTCTACTTTGATTAATGACAGCTAACATCTACCTGCCCCTTCTACCTGCCAAGTGCTGTTCTAAGCACTGTGCATGCAATAGTTCATTTGCAATCACCTTTTAACAACTGTGAGGTTGGTGCTATTATTATCCTCCATTTATACCTGAGGGAACTGAGACGAGGAGATTTGCCCAAGGTGACCATTCAAACCCAGCCAGCACAACTCCAGAGCCTCTGGTCTTAACCACTATACTACTGCCCTTCCCTAGCCTGCCTGGTCTGTGGTACTTGCTGGCCCCCATGCTGTCAGTCTGAATCCTCAGCCTCTGACCCCGACCTACCTGGTTACACTGTTGCTCCTAACCCAGGTGAGAGCAACATCCTCGCTGGGGGTTAGGCCTTCTGCCCTACAGGAGCTTTCTGTGCCCAATGGGCCATATCCCTCGATTACAAAACCCATTCTAGGGAGCCTGAGCTAATGCAAAACCCACCAAGGAATAAAAAGAGGGTGTCCATAATCAGAGCTTGCACAATAAACCGGTGTCAACAAGGGCCTCTAATTTTTCATGTTTCATATACTTCGGTTCCATATAGAAGTTAATTAGATAAGAAGTTTCCATGCATACAAATGATAATACCTAAAGGCAAGAGAGAAATCCAGATTTTTTATAGCAAGTATTCCAAATTTTAACTGTTGGCAACTAAGTTGAAAATTTTAAACCCTGTGCAGGTCTAACAAAACATTTAACTGTCTGTGGTTCTTACTTTGGAATTTAAAACAGGCCTTGGCTCTCAGTGGATGCTCAAGAAGCATTCATTAAGTGCATGAATAAAAAATAAAATGAAACAAAATCCAATAATACTAATTAGATCTGAGACACTACCAGACCCCTCTAATCTAACTTGTGGTCCACACCTCCTCTAGGCTAATCCGACTCTGTAATGATTAAAAGCTTCTTGAAAGCATGCAGTGAGCAAACAAAGATTGGGAGAAAGGGGACAAGGGCTTGAAATCAGGGAGAAGAGTGGAAAAGGCCCTGAAGATGCCCTTTACCTAAGGTTGACCTTGAAAGAAATTACTTCTGGAACATCTCTCAGCCTTTCCAACACATACACACACACACACACACACACACACACACTCTCTCTCTCTCTCTCTCTCTCACTCCCTCCCTTCCTTTTTTACTCCAGGCAGATTTATGGCAGGATATATGATTATTTTATTTGAGCATATCTCCTTCTTCACCTTTGCAGTGTAATATAGATAAGGTCCATACCGTCTAGTACATCCTCTGGTAGAAAACTAAGAACTTGGGACTAAAAAATATAGTCCCAACTTTGTGATTTTCAAAGCACTTTCATATCAATCATCTTATTCTATTGTTATAAACCTATGAGGCAGAAATAATTACCCCATTTTCCAAATGCAGGAGCTAGCCTGCTTGATATCACAAAGCTCCGTGGTGGCAACAAGGCCCAAGCCCAAGGTGTTGTGGCCCCAAGGTCAGTGACCGCCTCATGGCAGGGCTGCACGCACAGGGTAGCGTTGGACAGAACTGTCCAAACAAAGGGGCAGCTGGGGACTCTGGGAAGCACATTAAGTCGTTTGGGAGGCAAGGGCAGACCATTTGTTATCACCAGCACTGCACTGATAGAGGTCAAAACACAATCGGAGTACTTCCTATGTGAAAGAAAACTGAATTTTAATGAACAGACTTGGGTGTTTTTTCAGGTGACTGCTAGATTTGGGAGCTTTTCATGTCTCAGGTGAAAGACACAAACCAATTTTTTTTTAAGAAAAGAAAAGAAAAATCCTAACTAACTCCTCTACATATGACAAAATGTACAAGAGTAAGGATCGATAGTACAATTGATTGCAACAGGCCTGTGACAACCAGTGGTGACAGTCAGGCCTAACACACTGTCTTCTTTCTCAGACTTTATCTGACAGCATTATGCTACAGCTCAAAACACTTCCAGATGGATTTTTCTCTAGAGTTCTAAAAATATTCAGCTAAATTAACCTATATGTTCATTGTGCTAATATTGTGAGCCACACAGATTAATCTATTGGTCCAAACCTCCCCGGCGACTCTGGAATGGTCATTAACCCTTTGATTACTCCCCCAGTTATGCTGAGCCAAAGAAAGCCTTCATTTAACCTTCAGAGTTTGCCAAGTGGGAGCTTTCATTCGCTGTCATTGGTGTTGCCAAACTGCCTCAGTGTAGAAGGTGTTCCCCTGTTGTGGTGGGGATGGGGACCTGGTGACCCTGTGACCCCCCAAAAGAATTTAACACAACTACAGTGGGCCTTTGGGGGTGGAGTTTTCCCTTAGGCTTCTGCATACCCCAAACTATCGCGCAAACACCTATTAGTCACCAGGGCCCTCGGGTAATCAAAGCCTGGAATGGAACGGGACGCGGCTACAGTTAGCAGCTCAGCTACTCCAAGCTTGTCTCACGTTACACTCCCAACGGGTAACGATGCTATGAAATCAGAATCAAAGCAGCAAGAATCAGAACGCTCTCTGGAAGCTACAGGCACGTGGTCCTTACAATCTTCTCTGTTTTGAAACCAGAAACACAAAGCACTTTCGTATCAATCATCTTATTCTATTGTTATCGTCTTGTAAGGCAGAAACTATTACCCTATTTTCCAAATGCAGGAACTAGCTTGCTTGATATCACACAGCTACTCAGGGGCTTTCATTCTGCTGTCACCAGTGTTTGTCAAACTGCCCCGGGGTGGAAGGCACTCCACTGTTGTGGCGGGGATGGGGGCCTGGTGACTGCATGACCCCCACCAAAGATTTTAACACAACTATAGTGGGCCTAGATTCAACCGATGGTCTTATGTGCAAGCAAAGTTATTTTGTTTCCTTGAAAAACAGCACAGCTCTAATGGCTCAATCAAGTTTCTTTGGACCAGCATTACCACCAAGAGTAACCAAACAATCTCCTCTTCAGGAAGAAAAATTACACCTCATCCCGAGTGATGGTTCAGTCCAGCCCGGCCATGAGAACCACCTGAGATTCATAAAGAGCCAAGGCAGGCGACAGCCAGGTTCCCAAGGATCCTCAAGGTCTTCTGTCCCCACCTACATCCTGGACTGTTGACTCTGGGGAGACAAGCCATCTCCTTGGCAAATGGTCTTTGTCTAACTCCAGGTCATCATGAGCACAGCGGACTGAAAGTCCACATGAGCACGCAGGGAGTAGCTCCATAGCGCTGTGTCTGCAGCCATGATCCAAGTCTGACTGCCTGTGTTGAAATCCAGGCTGTGTGTCTTTCCCTATGACCTTGGCCACATTACTTAACATTTCCGTACCTGTCTCTTCCTCTGCAAAATGGAGATAACTACATGTGCCTGGAGTCTTGTCGGAATTATATGAGTTGGGCACGAAACTGCTTAGGAGAGTGTCTGATACGTTTTGTACTTTGGGGGGAAGAGGACTGAGGGTGGAGACATTTCCTGGCTAGGCATCCCTGCCTTCCTTCTTTCCCCCAGAATAGCAGTTCACCAAAGTACCTTGCCAATGCCATTCCCACAGCCCTCTGCTGCCCCCTGCTGACAGCTGGTTGAACTAGTAGTGTAACTTGGTTCTCTCAGCTTCACTTCCCCTCATTCCTTTCCCAGAGAGAACCTTACTCTACCGCCATGCTGAAATACAGAGCATTCCTGTAAAATGCCATGCCTTAGGCCTTGACTTACACTGTTTCATCCATCTGGCATGCCCTTCCTCCCTCTCCATCAACCTGTCAAAGCCACGCCCACCTCAAATGTCATGACATTGATATAGCCTCCCTGTGCTTTTCTCCCCACCTCATAACCCATGAGGAACACGTGACTCGTTACTCACATCACATTCTTCTCCGCATTGTAATTAGTTTTGAGCTTGTCTTATCACCTCTTGCCATTAGATCAAAACTATGCCTTCTGTCTCTCTCATTTTCCCAGCAGCACGCATGTCCTGACCCCTCTTCACAAAGACATGCTCAGCCAGTACTTGTGCAGTAACTACAGCCTCACCATTGCCACCCTGCCCCCAACTGTGTCATCCCTCATTATCTCTCACTTCAACTATCGCAGTGACCTCCTAACTGGTGTCCCCAGATCCACTGAGAGCCCACCTCCATCTTTTGTCCACGGGGCAAACCGCACTTCTGAAGGGGAAAGAAAAAAAAAAAAGGTGATCTTGGCACTAGCCCAGTCTCCCACCCTTTCAACTGCTTCTTACTGCTTTTAGGAGACAGTCTAAAATCCTTATTGTGGCCCAAATCTGCAAGATCCTCTTCCTTCATTCCCTGACCTGCAGCCATACTGGGCTTCTTTTAGAACATTCTATGTTCTCCTGCAGCAGAGACTTCCTAAGCTGCCCCCTCTTGCTGGAAGCCTCTTTCCCACCTCACCCCCAGCAACCCCATCCTTCGATCTAGCTCAAACATACCTAGGAAAACCTTCCTTGACCCTCTTCCTACATCTGATTTGCCTGTGCATATGCTCTCACAGCAGTATCTTTCTAACACAAGTTTCATCGTATTTGTGAATTTCTGTTCGTGGTTATTTGATTAATGTGTGTCTTCCCTTTAGGACTATAAGGTCTATGGGGACAGGAGCTATGCCTGCTTTTCCTCACCACTGTGTTCCCAGCTGCCGGCATAATGCCACAGATACATCAGGCACACAATAGACATATAGTTAATGAATAAACAAATCAAAGGAGCCATGTTAAACAGAATCTTGGCCAAATTATCAAACCTAAAACCTTATAGTTATTCCATTTCTATCACTCATATTTAAGTCACTCAATTATAGACATAAAGGTAGGTGGGTAGGTAGATAGGTAGATAGATAGATGATTGATAGATAGATAGATAGATAGATAAAGACAGACAGACAGACAGACAGACAGACAGACAGCAATGGCTTCTCTGAAACACTTCAACAAAAAGCCAGAAAGATTTTTCTGATGCTTACCTTCAGTGCTCATATCTGGGGTCGGCATCCAGATGTAGACCAAGCCTTCTTCCTTATATAGCTTAATCATGGTGTCTGGAGTCATGGGTTCTGGGTAGCGGTTACAGCCTGAGGAATTCTGTACAATATCCCATTCAGTCTGGAAATTCATTACAGCTGTAATCCCCAATTCGTGCTTCAGTTTGATGGTTACATGCTCCACTTGACGAGGGCAGCTACCCAGCCAGATATTTGGGAGAATTCTAATGAGAATACATAGAGGCAACTATTATTATTGTTACTGTTATGGTTTGAGGTCTGAGGAGCTACAGAAAATATGTGGTAATAAAATGCAATTAACCTTTAAATCTGACACAGGAAAAGCTGCATTAACAATATTAGATGTTGTAACAATATTATTGATATAATAATATTATTATTGAAAGAAAAAATACCGTAATGTTGTTTTTAAGGAAATAATTCAATTAACTAAAATGCTAGGAAATAGGCAATAGCAAGACAAATCCAGCAACATATTAAAATAAGTCCACCAAGTTGTATTTATTCCTTGATTGTATATGTGGTTCAACATTTGGAAACTCATCCACATATTTCAAACACTAATAAGTTAAAGGCAAAACTCCCATGATTATGGGAGTAAATCCTGTAAAACATTTACAAAAATCAGCCATCATTCCTGTTTAAAACTCTGCGTAAAAACTTCAAATAGTAAGAGAACTTTTAAACACCAGAAACTAACAAACAATAGTCTTATTTTAAACAAAATCAAAGTCAAGATTATATCTATTAGTACCCAACGTTGTCTTACATGTTTCACCTAATGCTACAAGTTAAGAAGAAATATAACAATCTGTAAAAAATCAAAAAAGAAAAAGAAAACGTTGTAATTATTTTTCAACTATGTTTCCATATCTAATATCCCAAAGTCTAGATTCTACCCTCAAAGTTTCTGAGTCAGTAAATCTGGGTTGAGAGTCCAAGAATTTGGACTTCTCTAACAAGTTCCCAAGCAATCCTGATGCTTCTAGTTCAGGGCAAAACTTTGAGAATCACTCCTTAAAAGACTCAATTACAAAGCTATACAAAATATTACAGGTATTAAGATATATGGATTAAGGAGAATGTACCAAAATCAAACAGCTTTTCTGTGTGCCAGCAGTAGCCAGGTAGAAATGGGGAGGTGGAGGGGTGCCTGGGTGGCTGTGGCTCAGTCGTCTGACTTCAGCTCAGGTCATGATCGCTCAGTTTGAGAGTCTGAGTCCCATTTTGGACTGGCTTCTATCAGCACAAAGCCCACTTGGGATCCTCTATCCCACACTCTCTCTGTGCCTCAAAAATAAATAGACATTAAAAAAAAAACCAGAGGCGTGCCTGGGTGGCTCAGTCGGTTAAGTGGCCAACTTCAGCTCAGGACGTGACCTCACATTTCGTGGGTTTGAGTCCCATACTGGGCTCTGTGCTGACAGTTCAAAGCCTGGAGCCTGCTTCGGATTCTGTGTCTTCCTGTCTCTCTGCCCTTCCCCCCACTCGCGCGCTCTCTCTCTCTCTCTCTCTCAAAAAACAATTTTACGTCCATTTGTTAATAAACAATAAAAAAAAGAAATGGGGAGGTAGAGGTGAATCTCATTCAAAAATAAAAGCAAAATTATAAAACAACTAGGAAGACATTTAACCAGAAAGATTTATGAAACTTTATTGGACATTAAGAAAAAAGACAATGAGGGGTGCCTGGGTGACGCAGTCGGTTAAGCGTCCGACTTCAGCCAGGTCACGATCTCGCGGTCCGTGAGTTCGAGCCCCGCGTCAGGCTCTGGGCTGATGGCTCAGAGCCTGGAGCCTGTTTCCGATTCTGTGTGTCCCTCTCTCTCTGCCCCTCCCCCATTCATGCTCTGTCTCTTTCCGTCCCAAAAATAAATAAACGTTGAAAAAAAAAATTTAAAGAAAAAAGACAATGAATAAATAGATATACTGCGATATTATAATAATATATATTTGGTCTTCATCGCAGTTCCTGGCACAGTTTCCTGAGTGATGAGAGCCATAAGGTGTCTTTTGCTATGTTAATGAAGTAACTTCTGGATAGCACCTAAGGATGGCCTGGTTGACCAGGGGAGGAACCAACTTTGTGATTAGAGGGACTGAACCTGAAGTCCCACCCCTCAGCTTCCAGGAAGAGAGAGGGCTAGAGGTTGAGCCAATCATCAGTGGCCAATGATTTAATCAATTATCCCTAGATAATGAAGCTTCCATAAAACCCAGGATTCCAAGGTCAGGATTCCAAGAACTTCCAGATTGGTGACACAGAAAGAGTGGGGCTCCCAGAGAAGGTCTGCAAGCTCCAGGCCATCTCCCACATTCCTTGCCCTGTGCGTCTATTCCATCCAACTGTTCCTGAATTATATCCTCTTAAAGTAAGCCAGTAACCTAGTGAAACATTTCCTGAGTCTGTGAACTGCTCTAGAAAATTAATCAAACCCAAAAAAAGGAAGGGGTCATAGTACCTGTGATTTATAACCAGTCAGAAGCACAGGTAACAACCTGGGCTTGCAACTGACATCTGAAGTGGAGAGTGGGGGACAGTCTTCTAGGACTGAAATCTTAACTTGGGAATCTGATGATACTTCCAGGTAGATAGTATCAGAGGCAGGTCGAATTGTAGGACCCCAAGTTGGTGCCCAGAAAATTGATGACTGTATGGGGAAATCTCCTCACCTCACACACATTGAAATTGGGTCCCAGAACCCAAAAGAAATGCCATGCAAATATCATAAAAATGCAAATATTTTCCAAATCAATATATAACTTTAATGAACACTATCATAATTTATTGTGTGTGGTATATATTGTCTTCCACACTGATTATTTCACACGTGTACATTCTCTCCTGAAATAATGGGTAAATACTCTATTTCAACTTTATTTGAATCACATCACCTAGAACTTTACTAGGTTCAATATGAAGTATTCAGACAACAGTTTATAAATGATGATGGTAGATATCACTTGATGCTCACCAGTGCTCCCAGTTATCCTCTTTCAAGCATGGAGGACTAAATTTCTTCTCTGCCTGCAAATTAGAGCCATCTGACTTGCTTTTGTCAATAATAAGTGAGCTGAAGTAACATGCGTACCTTCCAGAAGGACATATGTAGGACCTCATGCACAGGTCTCCATGCTCTATCTTTCCCTGCAGCAATGGTCATGAAAACATGTGTGGATAGTGAACTGCTAGAAGACTGAAGTAGTCTAGAATGCTAACTAATCTCAGGAGGCCAGCTGCCCTGGAGAGCCAGTGGCTTGTTGATTTAAGCCAATTTTGCCATTGTCTGTTACCACAGCATAACCTGACTTGTTCTAACTCGATGCCTAAATAATTAATCCCTTAAAGCCCCTGATGTGCAGGAAAGAAACAAAGCAGAGGGACTACACTTTTATTTAGCTACTTTCAGACCGAGCTTAAAGCAATCCTTCTCTTTTGGGGAAAATTTTGTTTCCCAAGGGATATTTGGCCACAATTATGGAGACATTTTAGATTATGACACTGGGTGGTGTTAATGGTACCTATTAGATTGAAAGTGGGGATGTTGCCAAACATCCTATAATGCATAGGGTAGCCCGCACAGCAAAGAATTAGCAAATCCAAAACATCAATAATGCTGTGATTAAGAAGCCTTGGGCTGGGGGAATAAAAATGGAATAGACCTCCTTACTATGGGAGGGAAGAAAGGGAACCTGGGACAGGGAATAAGACCAACATATCTGACACAGAGTTTGTGGCTCATCAGTTATGCCATTCTGATAACACGATATTCCACGTCATATTTTAAAATATGTATGGATGTGCATAAAGAGAGAGAGTTAGAGAATGAGCAAAAGTCTAATAGTACAGAGTCGAACAGCACTAAACATTTTAAGTGTGGTGTAATGGAAAGGGCATGAAACATAAGCCAGAAACAATGCCAATCATAGCATGATATTTTTTTTTAATTTTTTTTTTCAACGTTTATTTATTTTTGGGACAGAGAGAGACAGAGCATGAACGGGGGAGGGGCAGAGAGAGAGGGAGACACAGAATCGGAAACAGGCTCCAGGCTCTGAGGCATCAGCCCAGAGCCTGACGCGGGGCTCCAACTCCCGGACCACGAGATCGTGACCTGGCTGAAGTCGGACGCTTAACCGACTGCGCCACCCAGGCGCCCCATGATATTTTTTTTAATGTTACTTATTTTTGAGAGAAAGAGAGCAAGCAGAGGAGGGGTAGAGAGAGTGGGGGTGGACAGAAGATCCGAAGCAGGCTCTGTGCTGACAGCAGCGAGCCCAATGTGGGGCTCGAACTCGTGAACCGCGAGATCATGACCTGAACCAAAGTTGGATACTTAACCAACTGAGCCACCCAGGTGACCCCATAGCAAGATAATTTTAAAAGCACTTGGTAATAACTGTGTGACATCAGGGAAAGTTATTTCTCATCTCTAAGCCTTTGGCTGATCATCTTTAAAATGGGTCTAAAAATAACTAATTCATGGGAAGAAAATTCAATGTAATAATGTATTTGAACAGGACTGATACTAGTGTATGTTCAATAAATCAAGTGGCATTAATGTCTAGTTGTTATAATTTACTTATTTTAGTAATTTACTTTGTATTGTAATGACTATTCAGACAATTTCCCATTGTTCTGTGTATCCTTCATTTGAATGCTGCAGAGTTTGGAATATTCACTCTATTTTCTTAGATGAAATCCAGCTTGTTTTTGTGGGGTTTTTTCCTTATGGCTGTTGCTATTGTAATTGTTAATGTTAATAAGAAGCCAATTGACTAATCCTCAAATATGGGTATTATCCACCCTCACTGAAAATATCTCACAATATCTAGCATCATCTAAAAGTTGAATCCTACTTACACTCCAGAAGATAAACCAATTTTTTATTGCTACTTGGGCTCTAACAGGATCTATTCGAGAGACAGTCATAAAGTGGCTGTGGAGTGAGGCCTATGAGTCTGTGGAATTTTTTTTTTCAAGAAATTGACTAGGTTATATATATTACATATACAGCCAGATTCCAAAACCACTAGCCTGGCAGATAGCAATAAACATGCAGAAGTTTAGTACAGAGATCTCAATACCTTTTAATAGCAGCAAAAATATGGCAATGAGAGGGAATGAAGTGTTCAGCCCTACACATGCATATGAAAATTAAGTCTGTGCCTTTCTCCAAAAATACTTTCAAGACTATGGGGTGCCTGGGTGACTCAATCGGTTAAGCATCTGACTGTTGGTTTGGGCTCAGGTCATGATCTCAAAGTTCATGAGTTCAAGCCCCACATTGGGCTTCAAGCTGACAGAGCAGAGCCTGTTTGGGATTCTCTCCCTCTCTCTCTGCCCCTCTCTTGCTCATTCTCTCTGTCTCTCTCTCAAAATAAATAAATAAAAACTTGAAAAATTAAAAAAAAAATACTTCCAAGACTAAAAATGATTCCTAGACAGATTGAGGAATGGGAAACTGTTAGGAGAGTGTAGCTACAAGGATATGTGTCTATGTTTAATGTGTAGTATCTTCTAAAAAGTCAAAACTAAATCTTCTTCTGAGTCATGACAAGTATTTAATATAGTTATATTCACTAAGAATAAACTTTTGCAGAAAAAAAAGTTTTATTAATGGGAGTCTTGACTATTGCCACCCTTATTCAACCAAACTGTATTTAAATAAAATCCATCCCATTAATATTGCAACTTAACTAAAGACCAGAGGTGGGGGAACAGGGGATGGATGGATGGATGGCTGACATTCTGGAACCTTACTTTGTTGGACTGCAAATCAAAATCAATTTCATTCATTTGGGTGAATGTGGACCTGTGGTTCCAGGTAATCACATCACAAAACTACACCGTTCGCTTCACCTGTCAGGCTGGGGCCTGTGTTACAACAGCAACTGAAGCGTATGAATGAACCAGTGCCCGCTTGCTGTACCTCAGCTGTCAGTGAACGGAGGCCTTGTTGGCAATGCTGAGTGCATCAGACAGAATGAGCATCCAAGCACTTTGCAAAATAAATACCGCCGGGCATTGACAGGAGGAGGGGGCATGGGATAAACAGAAGATATCAGCAAAAAAAAAAAAAAAAAATTCAGTTATATGGACACCACATCACAAGTTCCATCACTAATGGCCTTGAAAAATGGCAGAATAACCTTTTCCTGAAGGTGAAAATTAGCATTATATTTTGTCCATAAGAAAAAAAAAAGTTAGGAAACACAGAAATCATGCAATCAATGAATGAACATAGGATTTGTTTATCTCTTATCACGCTAAGAGACCACCACTGTTGAAGACAGTGCCCCGTTCCTAGCCGTACAAACACAACACCATTTTAAAGAGGAAGAAAATGGATTTTGCTGAGGTTCTTTATAAAACCCAGCTAAGGATTTAAAAGAAAAAAAAAAATATTAGGACATTTCCTAAGATGGATAATTTTGCTGCATTTACCTTATTTAATATTTTATGGGAAATTCAATGTTAAATTAAAATGTGACCTGGCTTTTAAATAATACTTGAAAAAAAAAGTGTATCAGTCCTATCATTTAGATCTCATTAGTGGGAAAGCAAGAGAAACGTTAAAATCACCCTCCAGTAAGCTCCAAGCTTCATTAGCACATGTAACTCCTGCTGAAAATCTGTCCTCTGTGTCAACTGCTATGTTATTAATACCAAACTTCTACCCAAAAAAGGGTGCTTCTAATACACTCCAGTTAAGGCTAAATGACTGCACAAAGACAAGTTTCAACTTAGTGATACTAATTAATTTCTTTATTAAAATAGTTTTATTATAGTTTGCTTACAGGTTATAGACTATAGTATGTAGATACCACATTCTAATTTCTACAGGTAGTTAGTTTCTTAGATTTTGGGGGGGGGGGGATGTGCTTGAGTTTAAAACCACATGAAGCAAATATTTTTGACATATGTTCTTTTTATTTTCTATATTAAAAATGACATATAATTAATTATTAAGGTCTGTTATGGGTTGAATTGTATTTCCTCTAAATTTCTAACCCCAGCACTTCTTTTTACTTGGAGATAGGATCTCTACAGGGCAATCAAGTTAAAATGAAGCCCTTAGGGTGGGCTCTAATCCAACATGACTGTTGTTTGTATAAGAAGGGGAGATTTGGACACAGACACGTACAGAGGGATGATGATGTGAACATAAAAGAAGACAGTCATCTACAAGGCAAGGAGAGAGGCCTGGAACACAGCCTTCCCTTGCAGCCCTCAGAATGAGTCAACCCTGTAGATACCTTGATCCTGAACTCCTGGCCTCCAGAACTGAGATAGTAATTTTCTGTTGTTTAAAAGCCACCCAGTTTGTGGCACTTTGTCAGACCAGCCCCAGGAAACTAACACAAAGTCTGAACATTCCAATTTAAAATATATACGTTCAATCATCCAGATTCTTCAAATATCCATATATCAAGTATGCTTAAAGTAAAACATTTTAATAGATTTTTTCAGCTTTCATCCTGATCTCTGAAAGTCTAAATTAACTTTTGATTGTGGCATTCCAATTGTCCTCTCATACACAATACTACTCATCCACATTCCTTAACTCATGTCCTTCAGTCCATCACTTGAGCACCTCCAGCATGGCAGACAAGATCATCAGGCCCCTGGTTGGGCTATTTTGGCTTACTTCTTTCATGAATTCATTCTGTTTGTTTGTTTGCTTGTTCTCATTTTCTGAGAGAGAGAGAGAGAGAGAGAGAGAGAGAGAGAGAGAGAGGACACACATGTATATGCAAGTGGGAAAGGGGCAGAGGGAGGAGAGAGAGAATCTTAAACAGGCTCTGCGAACCCAATGCAGGGCTCAGTCTCACAACCATGAGATTGTAACCTGAGCCAAAATCAAGAGTCAGATGCCTGACCAACTGAGTCACCCTGGCGCCCTTGGGTTTCCTTCTTGATCTAATAGCTCAGTTCTGAAGTTCTGAGATATCCAGTTTTGGTAACTACAATATAGTCTTGGGCCCCTTTGCTTGGCTTTCAGAAACTGGACCTCAATGGAGACTCACCTGAAATATGTAAGAGCACAGTCTTCAGACTCACAAATTCTTAACCCTGAGTCCAAGAGACTTTGGCTTTCTGAGTTTTGAGAATTTGTCGCCCTGAAATTTGGTTTATAGACCATATCAATAGATTACAGTGGTAAATAAGACAACTGGCATACTTCATTTTCTTAAAGTCAGTCACAGGGTAACACAAAGATTGAGACAAATAACTAGGCTAAGCAGCCTCAGTTGGTTACTGTGATACAAATCTCAACAAAATGTTCTATTAAAATATCCTCTTGGCATGTTAATTTTGTTTCCAATATTGAGCACTCCTTGAAAGAGTAAAGTGTCACATTTAATACTTTTTCACATAATGAACTTGAAGGGATTTGTTTAAAATTAATCACTTGCATAATGAACGAGGAAACACTGAAGATCAAAGAAGTAATTAAAAATTAAACATAAGATTTTTTTTAAGATTGTTCTAAAGTCATTCTATCTATTCAACAAATATGTAATGATGCTTGCTTTTTGCTGGGAACTTAATAAATTGTGAGCAAGACAGTACATCCTCATCTGAGCCTACATTCTTTGAGAAAGACAGGCAATTAGCAAATAAATATGCGAAATGTATACAATTAATCTGTAATGCGCTACTGAGGACATAAACAGGGAGTTAAAATGGAGGATCATGGGAAAATTAGACAGTCAGGAAGGCCCTCCCTGAAAAGGTGGCATTAAAACCAAGACCTGATGTGGAAAAAGGAGTGAGACATTTAATGGTCTTATGGTGAGAAGGAGGTATACCTTAGGAACTGACAAGAATCTGGAGACATGGAGTGAGGTGAACAAGAAGGGACTATGGCAGGAGATACACTGAGAAGACCATGCCAGGCCTTACTGCTGTCCTAGGGAATTTGTATAACAAAACAAAAGCAATAGAAAAGCAGTGAAGGATTTTTAAGTAGAGGAGTTACACGGACTTATGTCAGCATTTTTAAAGGATGACTCCACCCGTTATGGAGGAAATGGATTGGGCAGAAGATAGAGCAGAAACTAGAGAGGAAGAGGGAGGACTTCTGGGACAGTGATGGCTTGGAACACAGCGGTGCAGATAGAGAAAAGTGGATTAACTCAAAATGTACTTTAGCAGTGGAACCAGCAGAACTTGCACATTAACCAGATGAAATAGTTGAGGGGAAGGAAAAATTCAAAAATGACTCCAAATTTACTAATGTGATATCCTAAGCTACAGTTGCTTAACCAGGTCTGCCTTCAGTGAAGCCTACAGCTCTCAGTTTGTGTATTATGTATTTTTACAAGTTTCAGATTAACCAACATCTCACCAGGCATCATGCTAATGGCACCCACATGCCTAAAAGCTTGATGATATCAAACTATTCACACTTCCTTTCAATGTTCCACTCAAATCTTTATTCCCATTATAAAAGTGCTAATAACATAGGATTTTTTATTGATGTGAGAACTTTGTACACAGAATAAGTTAAATCAACTAGATTTAACTCATATGAAAGAAATATCCATGTACACAAAGTGGTACACAGGAAACTGATGTATCTACTCAATCAATTCACTAAAGATATTTTTAAAATTTATTTTTTATACCTGTGGGTCTTTATTTCAGCTCTAGAACAAATAAAAATGAATTTAGGAAACATGACAATCAAAAAATGAAAAAAATCATGATTTTTCTTTTTTTATGGTAATTCTTCTTCATTGCCAACCAGTCATTTGAGTGATTAAAATAGGAGTTTCTAGTGAGAAAAACAATTCTGTTCAGTACTGTCAGCACAACAGATGTTTCCATTGTAAATTTCTTTTTTCTTTAAGATTTTATTTTTAAATATCCTCTACACCCTGTATGGAAACCAATTTGACAATAAATTTCATATTTAAAAAAATAATAATAAAATAAAATATAAATAAGTAAATATCCTCTACACCCAAGATGGGGCTCAAACTTATAACCCCAAGATCAAGAGTTGCACACTCTTGGGGCGCCTGGGTGGCGCAGCCGTTAAGCGTCTGACTTCAGCCAGGTCACGATCTCGCGGTCCCTGAGTTCGAGCCCCGCGTCGGGCTCTGGGCTGATGGCTCAGAGCCTGGAGCCTGTTTCCGATTCTGTGTCTCCCTCTCTCTCTGCCCCTCCCCCACTCATGCTCTGTCTCTCTCTGTCCCAAAAATAAATAAACGTTGAAAAAAAAAAAATTAAAAAAAAAAAAAAGAGTTGCACACTCTAGTGACTGAGCCAGCCAGGCGCCTCTCATTATAAATCTCTTGACAAAAAAATAAATAAATAAATAAAAAGATGGGATTATTCATCTAGACCAGTGATTTTCAAATATTAATGTGGAGACAAATCACCTAGGGATCACCTTAAGAGGCAGATAATGATTCAGTCAAATCCGGGTTAGAGCCTAATATTCTGCACTTTCACAGACTCCCCTGTAGTACCAAGGCTGTTGGCCCTTGGAACACACTTTGAGTAGCCAGGAGTACTCTAACAATGGTGTTGACTCTAAAATTTTTTTTTTCAACGTTTATTTATTTTTGGGACAGAGAGAGACAGAGCATGAACGGGGAGGGGCAGAGAGAGAGGGAGACACAGAATCAGAAACAGGCTCCAGGCTCCGAGCCATCAGCCCAGAGCCTGACGCGGGGCTCGAACTCACGGACCGTGAGATGGTGACCTGGCTGAAGTCGGATGCTTAACCGACTGTGCCACCCAGGCGCCCCTGGTGTTGACTCTAAAAGGATTATTTTATTAAACGTCACAACAGTTCACTACATTTCAGTACTCAGTACTTCAGTACTTAGGAACTCTGTTAAGTAAATGAAGTAAGATCCTTGTGCTAGAGCAAACAGAAAGACAAGCATTTTATCTCTATTACTGATGCTAATATTAGAGGCCTGATATCAACCATGCAGGGAGGCTGCTATTTTTAAAAAATTTCTCCTAATTACAGAACATTTTAAAATCTCTTTAGCCCTTTTTCTTGATTTTCCAGTGAAGAACCTGCAGGAAGCCAAATGACTATCTTACATAACAATCTTGCTTGGCTCTAAGACATTCCTCCTTTCTACAGCACTCATTGGCTTCTTGAGAGTGACCTAAAATTCCCTTTTGTGTTATCTTTTAAAAATGCAGTTGGAGATCTTTTACATATAGATGCTGAAAACTGGGGAAATTTCACATAAGGCTTGAATATTACGGGGGAACTAAGGGATTTAAATGGTGGAAAACTCTAATGCAATTAGCAGTGTTGCAGACAAGGGTGTCAGAAACTAGATAAGGTTCCAGAAAGACAAACAATGAACATCTCCCCTTCCCTATTTGATGTGAATTCTTACGATGGTAAGAACAGAGGAGAGATGTCAAACTATTAATATTCCAATATTGAGACCTACAAAATCCCTGAGAAGCTTTGCTTCTTTCTTTCAGCCTGGAGTCAGGGCACATGGTATATTTCCCAGTGTATAGAGAGAAGACATGATAGGCAATAAACCCTCCTGAGGATGAGCAGATCAAAAAGCCCTCTGTTTTTAGTTACCTGCGGGTCCTGAGGCTCCACAGATATGGAAAAGAGGCCAGGTATCAGTGATACTTCATCTCCTTATGTTATTCCTAAGAAAGGTCTTAAAGAGTCAGACATGCAGTCTAATACAATTCTCAAGGAGGAGAAGTACCACTTATACCCAAACCAAAATTGTCATATTTAAATTGGTAATCTTTAATAACTCTACTCGTTATGAGAGTGCATTCAGTTACGTGGTGCTCTTACTTGCAGCTAATTTGTTCCGGCAAGACCTTCACAATACAGTTTTATTTAAGACCATCCATTCCACCAAGCATTTTATTAATTGAAGTGCTTAATTGGTAGAAATTGGCCTTAATTTTCCATGTTTCATAGCCCAGGACATTGTCGTCTCCACCTTGTGCTACGCAAGCACTTAGGTTTCTTTCAAGACTTTTGAAGATATTTATTCTGCATTCACAACTGGACTTAAGCGTGTAGAGAAATGTTTGGATCTCCAACTTTTGAAATATATCTGATATCTAAAGCGTATGCCCCTTAAACAATATGAACCCATAGACTCCTATTAATAATATTCAGTCTGGTGTCAAAGAGCCAATTCCTATCAAGTCCCATCTAGCACAACTGATATTCACAGAGAGAGTTTAGTGTGTTTCTATCTCAGTTCTATCGCTGTTCAAGATTACATCCCCAGGTGGTCCCATGTATCCTATTAATCACTTCCATTACCACACATACTCTCAGTGTATTCTTACTATGCTTCTGTCTCCTTTACAAACTCTGTATCCTCTACAAGCCTTTCAAGTGTAAGTGTTTCTCAGAGTTTCAGAATGTAACTCATCTCCCTAATATACATTGCCATCTATAACTGACATCTACATGCTGGTAAATTCCAAAACCATTGCCTCCAGCTCAGACCTCAATGCTCTGCTGGAATTCTCCAGTCAATGTCCCATAACTATCAACTGAACTCGTCTTCACTATCTTCCACTCTTTGCTCCCTACCCACAAACCTAATTTTCCACTGTCATTCTTCATCTCTGTAAATTATCCCACAGCTTCCCAGTCATCTAAGCCAGGTAACTTTACTTAATTCTTCTCTCTTCCCCTTCTTATAGTAATTAATCCATATAAGTCAATCTCTTAAACAGCTGTAGAATCTGTCCCCTATTCTACATTATTATTGCTTCCCTTCAGATCTTAACAGTTAAGAAATGAATTATACGAACAGCCTCCCACGTGACCTCCCAGTCTCTTTCCTTCCACAATGTAGCTAGAGTCATCTTTATAAAACACAAATCTGATCATGTGACTCCCCTGCCTAAAATAGGGAACTGACTACCCATCACTTTCTTGCAGTCTATAAGTCTTTGGCCTGATCTTTGGAATCTGATCCCCACACATATCACTGATTCCACATCCCCATGTGAACCCCACCCTCCAACTTAGGAGAGACATTTGCAATTTTCCTGACTGCTCAGTACTCTTCCCTGCTGCTTAACCTGCTACTCTTCCTCTGGAAATGCATTTTCATGGCTCATCTTAAGCCTATTCAGTCTTCTCTGATCTCCCATGGTCTCACTTAGATCTTCCTTCTTTGTGTCTCCAAAACATAAACAATCACACACCTTCATTTTGAGCTCTGTCCTTTCTCACTCTGAGATGCTGGTTTTACTGAGCATTTCCTCCTCTGTACTGTGAGCTCCTTGAGAACAAGAATGATCTTATTGATATCATATTCCCATAACTGAACAGTGTATCCAGTACATTGTTAGCACTTAAAGCAAATAGGTGACTGAACAAATAAATGAATAAGTGAATGAACAACTATAGAAATGTCTACCTTTTCATGATATTTGGTTCACTCAACTACGTGAGGATTCATTCAACTATCATAAACTGAACATCATTTCTATGACTTGCAAAACTGTGGTGAAGATATTTTCAGCTGTATTATCCCAAAGATACATGTATTAAATTATTGGTTGAAATTAGTCCAAAAATAACAATTTTCTCTGTGAGTGTGGAAGCTGTTTTTATCCAGAATATAAAATTATGTCCTTAGCATGTTTTACTTTTTTGCCTTAACTGCCAGAAAACTTAAAGATAAATTTAATGTTTCACAGTAGTAATTCAACCATCTCAAATCCTGGGAATTTCAACCCCATCACTTTCATACAGTCTATAAGTCTGAATTTTGATCTCCAGATGGTCCACTGCTATGCTAAATTCCTCTAATATACATGCTTTCTTTTCTGAAGTCTTCTATCATAAACAATTATAATATATTTAAGTTGCTGAAGAAGAGTGGCAAAACGTAATCCTCCAAATACATGATTCTTCTACAATAAGTCCCAGGCATTAAACAAACACATAAAAGGTAGAGATCAGCCTCTATTTGAGCCATACTGACTTACAGCAACCTATCAGATTCAGTCTATCCTGCAGCTATGCATGTCAAACCAAAGGCTCCACTCACATAAAACTGATTGAATATTATAGCTGCCAGCACAATCAATCTGCAATAATAAAGTTCCACTCATGCTTGCAATGTGGTCACATTTTTATTAATTATAACCCATGGCCCACATAAGTTTTATTTCATTCCATGTAGTATTTTAAATGTTAGCTGTTAATGTAGGTGTACAATTTATCAGACAATAACAAATGTGACTCTAGACCAGTGATTTGCAACCCTGGATACAGACATCTTTAGAAATACTTAAGCAAGATCCACAATCAAAACAGAATTTCTAAAGCAGTGGAGTGGGGCTCAGCATCATTTTTTCCAAGCAGCCCAAGTGATTCTGATGTGCATTGAGTCTTGGGAACACTGATTTAGAGCCTGAGAGAGAGATGTGAGTTGGAGATAAAGATATGTCATCTTCCCCTTGATAGAGGATTGCCTATCCCATTTTTTTAAAGTGACAATAATTCTATCTTTTAAAAATCAAACTGTAAATTCACCCCACTGAAATGGGACTAGTTATAAAAACCTGATTTAGAAAAAGGAAATTAGAGATGATTACTCATTTTTAAAAGGATTTTTTTATCTTTATAAAGGATTAATTTAAACATTTCTTCCAGTGAAGGGCAGTGATTTAACTGATCTGTAGACTTATCTCAGTTACTAATTATGCTTGTGACCCTTGCAAAGTCACTGAATCTCTCCAGACCTCACTGAGAGAACTGGATTAAAGAAGCACCTTCCCAGCTCACACGGTACCTCACACAGGTGTCTACATGTTATGTAGAGGCACAGGGTGGCCCAGGCCACAGACCCTGGAGCCAGGCTGCCTAACTTTGAATCCCAGCTCCACTAATTACGGCACCTTTGGCAGATTATTACCCTTCCGGTGCCTCAGTTTCATCGACTATAACATGACATTAATAATAACTCTACATCTCACAGGGAGATTAAATGAAATAATATATGTAAGAGCATTTAGAACAGTTCCAGCACATAGTAAGCACTGGTAAAGTATTAGTTATCATTCCTGTTACTAATGTTACACTCCTGAAAAAAGTCAGGACCTTTAGTATACTAATGCACTGGAGTCCTTCTAAGAAGGAAGAATATCATATAGAATTTCAAAAATACATTTGACCACTTAACCTTTGATTGTGGGGCTACAGCTCTCCATGGAGCCCCTTTTCAGGAAAGCCATACTATGTGATGATGGTTGTGACCCTTTCAAGGTGTGATTCATCTCTATGTCTTGGAGACCCAGAAAACTAGGGCCCATGAACCAAAGCCAGCTCACCATCTGTTTTTGTAAATAAAGTTTTAATGGAACACTGTCGTGTTTGATTACATATTATCTACATCTACTTTCACGTTACAACAAAAGAGTTAAGTACCTACAACAAAAACCATAGAACCTAGCAAGCCTAAAATAGATACTGCCCAACCCTTTACAGAAAAGCTTGCCGATCCCTGCCTTACATATGTAATATATGGGGAAGCCTATAGCTCTACCCAGGGTAACTTAATCACCAAACAAATTATATTTTATGAATGGGCATTTCTAGTCCATCAGTGTGCTTGGCTGATGGAACGAAAGAAACACTCATCAATGTGGGATGAAAAGAGATGATGGGAGGCTCTCAATAATTGGCTGGACAGGATAAACAGCGAGGACCACAGAGGAAGAGCTGCTGATGGGGAACAAACAGAAGGCAACTGGAAAAACAGAAAGTGACCTGAAGCCCTTGACCCTGGTTGAAGGTGCTAATGTATGATGGGCACTTTCTCCTATCATCTCCCCAAAAGCCTACACACCCTCCCCAAAATATTACATTTCATTTATAATTACTACTATTAATCAATTACAATCATAACAAAATGTTTTTGTTATTCTACTTGATTCTTACGTATTATTATCCTAATTTTATAATGAATAAACCAAGCCATGCAAAGTTAAAGCAACTTCTGCATATCTAATCAATGGTTGAGCTTGTAGTCACACTGGGATTTTTTTTTTTTTGGTCTCAGATTTTCCATCATGCCTCAACTGAAGATTTTTAATTCTAGAACTGCTCTTAAGTGCAGAGAAATCCTATCTAAAATTCTGATGACCAGGATTTCTTAGGCATGGTGCTAGATAGTTGTTTATCATTGGGCAAAGTTTTACTAGGTCTACCCATACTAACGATCTGTTGCTCTCCACATGTTTGGCTCTTGGGTGAGGGTGAGGAATAATGGGAGATGAAGGGGCAAGGTGATATAAGGCATCTGCCTATATCCTGCATAGATAGCAACCCTGATGAAATTTATCTTACCAAGAAATATAAAGAAGGGGATTCATTCAATAGGAGTAAAAACTCAGGAAGTTATTAAAGAACAGACAAAAAAATGCAGTGTTTGAAATGGCAGCTGCAAACCTTATCTTTTATATTCCATTGCTACAAAAACTAGCCAGCTTTTCTTAGCCAAATGTGAATTAGAAGAAACATAATTTAGTGTTTAGAAAATATGCCTAATTTTCCACCAAAGCTATACAATTTGTCTTGAAGTAAGGAATTCAACATCAGCTTTTTAAAATGATGGTGATTAAGTAGACTACAATATACTTCCAATGTTCTGTTCTTTTCATTATTTGTGGCACCCTGATGGAAAGTAATTATGCTTGAGCGAATTTTCCTCTTAGATGTAATTTGGACCACTTATCTGAGATTCTCAGAAGGGAGCTGAGTTGACAACTAAAAGAGAACACCTGTTTCCATCAACGTAAAGGAAGCTTTCCTGAGAGACCTTACCGCTGCCTACCAATGCATAGCATGGCTGCAATGAGAAATAGTGAGTGATGTATTAATGAATTGCCTTCTCTATTCAACAAACAGAATCAGGAATTAAGTGGTGTATTTTTTATGTTTGCGTAAGGAAAGGAAGAAGAATGGTCATGAATATAAAATAACCAAAAGAGAAGAGGGAGTGTGGTGCTGATTGAGAGCCCTGAGTAATATTGATGCCCATGCTAGTGACCAACACACCTGCCATCGTATGCCCCTCAGCTACTCAGAGCATTTTTTTTAATTTTCATAATTTATGATTCTGTTACTTTATTAAATAAGTCAAAGGGATCTGCAGAAAATGTTGGTAAATGTTTTATTGTTTCCAACACAAATTATGGATGTGAAAATTCTATCTATCCTCTTCTCGTTGATATAAAAAGTAGGCAGCTGGCATGATACTTACGGTGCATAAAAGGAGGATGGTCCCATGGCTTTACTGAAACACTAAAGAATTCCATTTTCTGACTAGGACCCATGAAGCTTCCAATATACTTTTAAGAGGCGTTGTTTCTTTTATGATCTATAAAAAGCTATCGTGCTATTATGTTGGCTTTTCCAATGTGTTTTAGCAAACAGCAGAAAGCACTTTCACAAATACAACCATTTGGCCTATCACATTCGTGAGATAAACATCAACAAATAAAATTAGTACAGTACAAAAGATCTAAAACACAATTTAAGTGGATCTATTGAAAATCAGTTAATGGATTTCAAAAACAATTTTATTTTCCTCTACCCTCTATTTTACCATCCTTACTTGTTTGTTTTTAATGGGAACCTAATTTTCTAATGGAAACTACTGAAGAGAAATGTTACAACCAGTCATTTTGGTTGTTTATCTTTGTAATACATTAGGATTTTTTCACTCTGTCAATTTTTTTTTTTTTTTAATTTTTTTTTCAACGTTTATTTATTTTTGGGACAGAGAGAGACAGAGCATGAACGGGGGAGGGGCAGAGAGAGAGAGGGAGACACAGAATCGGAAACAGGCTCCAGGCTCTGAGCCATCAGCCCAGAGCCCGACGCGGGGCTCGAACTCACGGACCGCGAGATCGTGACCTGGCTGAAGTCGGACGCCCAACCGACTGCGCCACCCAGGCGCCCCTCACTCTGTCAATTTTTTTAAGTATTTGCAAGACTGGGTACCTGAGTTTTAAAAACGTTCTATTAAAATAATATACATTAAAAATACACATAAGTAGACTGCTCAATACATCTTTTTACAAACTGAACATAACTGTACAGCCAACACCCAAATCCAGAAACAATTGCTACAAACCCTGGAAGTCTCTCTTCCTATTCCTTTCTAATCATGACAAGGATAGCCACTATCTTATCATTCAGAATAGAAGGAGAAATCCAAGAGTTTCCCAGACAAACAAAGCTAAAGGAGTTCACAACCACTAAAACAGCCCTACCAGAAATGTTAAGGGGGGGGTGGAGGGGACTCTTTGAGTGGAAAGAAACAACTATAATAAGAGTATGAATCAAAAAAGCAGACAAAAGGAATTCCTACTCAAAAAGTAGGAATCAAAAAAGCAACCAAAATAAGTATACATGTAAAAACCAGTCAAAGAACTCACAAAATAAAAGGAGGTAAATTATAACACCATGTACCTAAAATGTGGAGGGGGGAGGGGTAAAGAGTAGGCTCAAACTTAAGTGACCATCAATTTAATATGGACTGCTATAGGGGCGCCTGGGTGGCGCAGTCGGTTAAGCGTCCGACTTCAGCCAGGTCACGATCTCGCGGTCCGTGAGTTCGAGCCCCGCGTCTGATGGCTCAGAGCCTGGAGCCTGTTTCTGATTCTGTGTCTCCCTCTCTCTCTGCCCCCTCCCCCGTTCATGCTCTGTCTCTCTCTGTCCCAAAAATAAATAAACGTTGAAAAAAAAATTAAAAAAAAAAAAATATGGACTGCTATATGCAGATGTTATACACAAACCTACTAGTAACCATAAATCAAAAACCAATAATAGACACACACAAAATACAAAGAAAGGAATACAAGTATATCACTAAAGAAAGCCAGCAAATGATGCAAGAAGAGAAGAAAGGATGACAGAAGAACTACAAAAATTACCACAAAACAAGTAACAAAATAGCAATAAATAAATGCCTACCAATAATTGCTTTGAAAGTAAATGAACTAAATTCTCTAATAAAAAGACATAGGGTGATGGAATGGATACAAAAAAAGACCCATCTAGGGGCACCTGATTGGCTCAGTTGGTTAAGCATCTGACTTTGGCTCTGGTCGTGATCACAGGGTTCATGAGTTCAAGCCCTGAATCAGCTAGGCACTGATGGTTCAGAGCTTGCTTAGGATTCTCTCTCCCTCTCTCTCTGCCTCTCCTCCACTTGCTCTCTTTCTCACGCTCTCTCAAAATAAAGAAATAAACTTTTTTAAAAAAACAAAGACTCGGGGTGCCTGGGTGGCTCGGTCGGTTAAGCATCTGACTTTGTCTCAGGTCATGATCTCACGGTCCGTGAGTTCGAGCCCCACATCGGGCTCTGTGCTGACAGCTCGGAGCCTGGAGCCTGTTTCGGATTCTGTGTCTCCCTCTCTCTCTGCCCCTCCCCTGTTCATGCTCTGCCTCTCTCTGTCTCAAAAATAAATAAACGTTAAAAAAAATTGTTTTTAAACAAAAAAACAAAACAAAGCCAGGGTAGCAATACTTAGACAAAATAGACTTTAAAACAAGACTACAACAAAGAAGGACACTATAAAATAATAAAACAGACAATCCAACAAGAAGATATAGCAATTGTAAATCTTTATCCACACAATATGAGAGCACCCAAATACATAAAACAGTTAATAACAAACATAAAGGAACTAATTGGCAGTAATACAATAATAGTAAGGAACTTTAACACACATTTACATCAATGGACAGATCATCCAAACAGAAAATCAACAAGGAACCAGTAGCTTTTAATGACACACTGGATCAGATGGATTTAGCAGATATATTCAGAGCATTCTACCATAAAACCGCAGAATACAAATTCTTTTTAAGTACACATAGAACATCCTTGAAAATACATCACATATTAGGCCACAAAACAAGTCTTCAAAAAGATCAATGTCATACCATGCATCTTTTCTGACCACAATGCTATGAAACTCAAAATCAACCACAATAAAAAATCTAGAAAGAACACAAAATGCTTGGGGGGTAAATAACATCCTACTAGACAGTGAACGAGTCAACCAATAAATCAAAGAGGAAATCAAAAACACATGGAAATAAATGAAAATGAAAACACAATGATCCAAAATATTTGGGATGCAGCCAATGCAGTTGTAAGAGGGAAGTTTATAGCAGTTCAGGCTTACCTCAAGAAGCCAGAAAAAATGTCAAACAATCTAACCTTACACATAAAGGAGCAAGAAAAGGAAAAACACACAAAACCCCAAACCAGCAGAAGAAAGGAAAAAATAAAAATTAGAGCAGAAATAAATGATATAGAAACTGAAAAAAAAACAATAGAACATATCAATGAAACCAGGAGCTGGTGTTTGAAAAAAAATCAACAAAATTAATAAACTTCTAGCCACATGCATCAAAAAACAAAGAGAAGAGGACTCTTCTATCATTTCTATCAGTAAGAAATAGAAAATGTGAACAGACCAATTACCAACAATGAAATTGAATTAGTGATCAAAACAGTTCTAGGACCAGATGGTTACACAGGTAAATTCTACCAAATTCTTCCAAAGAGTAGAAGAGGAAGGAAAACTTCCAAATTCATTCCATGAAGCCAGCATTACCCTGTTTCCAAAGTCAAACAAAAACACAACAAAAAAAAGAGATATCTTTTTTCCCTGTTTCCAAAGTCAAACAAAAACACAACAAAAAAGTCAATATCTCTGATGAACATTGACGCAAAATCCTCAAGAATACATTAGCAAACTAAATCCAACAATAAATTCAAAAAATTGTTCACCATGATCAAGTGGGTTTATTTGTGGGATGCAAAGGTAGTTCAACATTCACAAATCAATCAATGTGATACATCACATAAATAAGATAAAGGATAAAAACCATAAGATCATTTCAATAGATGCAGAGAAAGTATTTGACAACGTACAACATCCATTTGTGATAAAAACCCTCAACACAGTAGATTTACAGGGACCATACCTCAACATAATAAAGGCCATATATGAAAAACCCACAGCTAACATCATATGCAATAGTAAAACACACACACACACACACACACACACACACACACACACACACACACACGAGAGCTTTTTCCCTAAAGTCAAGAACAAAACAAGGATATCTACCCTCACCATTTTTATTCAACATAAAATTGGAAGTCCTAGCCACAGCAATCAGGAAAGATAAAGGAATAAAAGGCATCCAAACTGGTAAGAAAGAAGTAAAACTTTCACTATTTACAGATGACATGATACTATATATAGAAAACACTAAAGAGGAGTGCCTGGGTGGCTCAGGTGGTTGAGCATCTGACTTCAGCTCACATCATGATCTCACGGTTCATGGGTTCGAGCCCTGCATCGGGCTCTGTGCTGACAGCTCAAAGCCTGGAGCCTGCTTCAGATTCTGTGTCTCCATCTCTCTCTGCCCCTCCCCTGCTCATGCTCTCTCTGTCTCTGTCTCTCAACAATAAATAAAAGTTAAAAAAAAAAAAGGAAACACTAAAGACTCCACCCCAAAACTGCTAGAACTGATAAACAAATTCAGTAAAGTCACAGGATACAAAATCAATATATAAAAATCCATTGTATCTCTATACACCAATAATTAAGCAGCAAAAAGAAAAATTAAGAAATCAATCCCATTTACAATTGCACCAAAAATAATAAAATTCCTAGGAATAAACTTAACCTAAGAGGTGAAAGACCTATGCTCTGAAAACTGTAAAACACTGATGAAATAAATTGAAGATGATACAAAGAAACAAAAAGGAATTCCATGCTTAAGCATTGGAAGTATGAACACTGTTAAAAATGTCTATGCCAGCCAAAGCAATCTACACATTTAATGCAATCCCTACCAAAATACCAACAGCATTTTCACAGAACAAAAACAAACAATGCTAAAATTTGCATGGAGCCACAAAAGACCCTGCATAGCCAAAGTAATCCTGAAAAAGAAAAAGCTGGAGGTATCACAATTCCAAACTTCAAGTTATATTACAAAGCTATAGTAATCAGAACAGTATGGTACTGTCACAGAAACAGACACATAGGTCAATAGAACAGAACAGAAAGCCCAGAAATAAATCCATAATTATATGGTCAATTAATCTTTGACAAAGGAGGCAAGAACATGCAACGGGAAAATGATGGTCTCTTCAACAAACAGCACTAGGAAAACTGGGTAGCTCCATGCAAAAGAATGAAACTGGACCACTTTCTTTTATCACACACACAAAAAAATAAACTTAAAATGGACTAAGGACCTAAAAGACCTGAAACCATAAAAATCCTAGAAGAGAGCACAGGAAGTAATTTCTCTGATATCAGCCATAACATCTTTCTAGATATGTTTCCTGAGGCAAAGGAAATGAAAGCAAAAATAAACTATTGAGGCTACATCAAAATAAAAAGTTACTACACAGCAAAGGAAACAATCAACAAAACTAAAAAGACAACCTACTGGATGGGAGAAGATATTTGCAAATGACATATCCAATAAAGGGTTAATATCCAAAATATTTAAGAACTTATACAGCTCACTCAACACCAAGAAACCCCAAATAATTCAATTTAAAAATGGGCAGAAGACACGAACAGACATTTCTCCAAGGAAGACAGGACAGATGGCCAATAGATACATGAAAAGAGGCTCAACATCAGTCATCATCAGGGAAATGCAAATCAAAACCACAGTAAGATATTACCTCACAACTGTCAGAATAGATAAAGTCAAAAATGCAAAAAACAAGTGTTGGCAAGGATCTGGAGAAAAAGGAACACTCGTGCACTGTTAGTGGAAATGTAGACTGATGTAGCCACTGTGGAAGACAGTACAGAGTTTCCTCAAAAAGTTAAAAATAGAACTACCTTATGATCCAGTAAGTGCACTACCGGACATTTATGCTAAGAATATGAAAACACTAATTCAAGGGGTGCCTGGGCGGCTCAGTCAGTTAAGTGCCCAACTCTTGGTTTGGGCTCAGGTCATGATCCTATGGTTTCGTGAGTTCAAGGCCTGCATCAGGCTCTGTGCTGACCGCAGGGAGCCTGATTGGGATTCTCTCTCCCTCTCTCTCTCTGTCCCTCCCCCACTCATGCTCTCAGTCTCTCTCAAATATAAATAAACTTAAAAAAAACATTAATTCAAAAGGCATATGCACTTCTATGTTTACTGCAGCCAAATTATAGAAGCAGCCCAAGTGTCCATCAATAGATAAATGGATAAAAAAATGTGGTGTGTGTATACATACACACACACACACACACACACACACACACACACACACAGAGATATGTAAAATGGAATATTATTTGGCCATAAAAAAGAATGAAATTTTGCCATTTGTAACACACAGATGGATCTAGAGAATATAATGCTAAGCAAAATAAGCCAGGGAAAGGCAAATACCATATGATTTGACTCATATATAGAATTTAAGAAACAAAACAAATGGACAAAGGGAAAGAGACACAAACCAAAAACCAAACTCTTAAAAATAGAGAACAGATAGTTACCAAAGGGGAGGGTGGGGGGGAATGGGTGAAATAGTTAAAGGGTATTAAGACATCTATCTTGATGAGCACTGACTAGTGTATAGAATTGTGGAATCACTATATTGTACACCATAAATTAATATAATACTGTATGTTAACTACACTGGAATTAAAGGGTTTTTTTTTAATTTTGAGGGGTGCCTGGCTGGCCCAGTCAGTAGAGTGTGCGACTCTTGATGTCAGGTTGTAAGTTCGAGCCCCATGTTGGGACAAGAGACTTAAAAATAAAATACTTAAAAAAAATTTTTTTTGAAGACTAACCACTATTTGGACTTTTAATACAAAGATCACTTTTGCCTTTCCAGTGAGTTCATGAACTTCTATTATCTTGGTTAATCTACAGGCAGAAACAGAGGCAAGAACACCTAGGGCAGTTTGTATAATGCCATGCAGATCTTGAAGAGTGAAGTCGAGACTTCTCATCTAATGGTTTCCACAGGACTGCCTGTTCTCTAAAAGCCTCCTAACAACCAATGGAGAGTGAAATCCATATGAGAAGTGTAGCCTTTTTGTACATTAATTTCTGACTGCTTTAAATACAGGAATTAAAGGTCACTTTCTTGGCATAATTTATCCCTACTATCCCTTTGATCTTGTTTGCACTGATCTCTAGGAGCTCATCATCTAGGAAGAAAGATTAAGTATGGGAAAAGGAAGTAAGATATATATGGCACTCAGTCTTTCAGCTCAAGTGACAGTGCTCACCTTCCACTGGTACTGTTATTAGTTGCCAGTCTACAGAGAAACAGAACTAACTATATACATGCAGAGAGAGAAACAGATTTTTTCTATGGAATTGACACAAGCGACTAGAGACTGGCAAGTCCAAAATCGTCAGGGTAGACCAGCAGGCTGGAGACCCAGAGACCAGCCAATATTGCAGCCAAACTCCAAAGTCACCTGCTGGCAGAATTCCCTCTTTGGGGAAGGTCAGTCTTTTTCTATTAAGACCTTCAACTGATTAGAATAGGCCCACCCACATTATGAAAAGTAATATACTTTATTAAAGTCTACTTATTTAAATGTTAATCCCATCTAAGAAATACCTTCACAGAAACCTCGAGAATAACATTTGACCAGATATCTGCATAGTGTGGCCCAACCAAGCTGACACCTAAGATTAGCAATCACATGCTGTCTCTAGAAGCAAGTCTACTGTTCTTTAAACTTGTTTAATTTATACATTATTACTAATATGTTCATGCATTTAATGCTGTACCATTCCAAACAGACAGTGAGTTCTAAAAAGTCAGGGAGCTGTTCCTGCATTTCTTTGATCCTCCACTGTCCTGATCTCAGAATTCATTATATTTGTTTATCAAATGGTGTGTTTTTAAAGTGTCAGTTTTACCAGTTTCTGCATAGGCCATGCAATTCTAATGTATAAAAGCATAGGGGCGCCTGGGTGGCACAGTCGGTTAAGCGCCGACTTCAGCCAGGTCACGATCTCGCGTTCCGTGAGTTCGAGCCCCGCGTCGGGCTCTGGGCTGATGGCTCAGAGCCTGGAGCCTGTTTCCGATTCTGTGTCTCCCTCTCTCTCTGCCCCTCCCCCGTTCATGCTCTGTCTCTCTCTGTCCCAAAAATAAAATAAAAACGTTGAAAAAAGAAAATTAAAAAAATAAATAAATAAAAGCATAGACAAGCAGAAAATTATTTCAGGACCAGGAAGCAGAAACCAAAAAATAATTAACTTTCTATGTTACTGAAAATTTTGATTGTGGGAAATACAGAAAAGGTTTTGATATGCCATACCCAGAGTTCAACAAAAATTCCCAGTTGCCTTAAGCACTTTACAAAGTCTATCAAGCTTATTAGCATCTGACCTAGATTCCAACTCACTTCTTTATTTCCCTAGCATGGGATGGTATGAGTAATCTGTTCTCACTGATATCACTTCCTGGTTACTCAAAGTTTAAAGTGAAGCAGAGGATTTAGCTTACAGTTTGATAACTAGCTCCTGGGTCGCTAACATTGAACCCAGTTTCTGCCTAGTTTGAGTCTCCCGTCCCAACAGAATGATTTTCTAAAGTTCCTGAAGTTTTAGTCAATCTTCCTGTTTCCAGAATCCCTTGCTTTACTCGTATAATGTTACACCTTTGCCACTAGTAATTGGATCAAACAGATTGGATCAAATAAGTCTATCTCCTGCTCTACACTGTCAGCTCCGTGAGGATAACATTTGTACTTACCTTTGTGAGTTGCTTTGTCTCAGCCCAAGATTGTACGGCTGGTCTGGTTTATTTGGTTTGGTTGTGTGTGTCTGTGTGTATGTGTGTGTGCATGCACACAAGCGAACACATACATGCCATGTTGACACTAAAGCAAATCTGGACTTTTGGAAGTTCCAAGAACCTGGTATTCCAAACAGCAATATTTTACTGTGAAATGAAAACAGGACTGGTCTTCCTAATGGTTTATTACCGTTATATTCTATCATATGGTATGTATTTAAGGGCCTAAACATGTTATTACACATCTTAGAAACCATCCAAAGTTGTTACAGAACTGAAAAACGGCTATCAAGTAAAAGCTACTTGTGTATGGTTACAATGATCAAGGAAAAAACGATCCGAGGAACTGTGTAGTGACTTTGGACTACGTAGTCCGCCACCCAGTCATTGAAATAAGTTACAAGAATATAGACATAAATAAGATAAATTCCTTAACAACAAAAAAACCACTTCCAAAACAGAGATCCAAGTCCTCTAAAATAATATTTGAGAGGTAGAAGACATCATTTATTTTCAAGTTTGCAAGCATAATTACTTTAAAAATAATAACTTAAAATCTGAAGGACACAAATTTGCAAGAAATGTGCTACTTGATGAAGATGTTGCTTGTTAGGCTTTAGAGCTTCCTAAATCTTTTTAAAAGAGAATTTCTTGGGGCGCCTGGGTGGCGCAGTCGGTTAAGCATCCAACTTCAGCCAGGTCACGATCTCACGGTCTGTGAATTCGAGCCCCGCGTCGGGCTCTGGGCTGATGGCTCAGAGCCTGGAGCCTGTTTCCGATTCTGTGTCTCCCTCTCTCTCTGCCCCTCTCCCGTTCATGCTCTGTCTCTCTCTGTCCCAAAAATAAATAAACGTTGGAAAAAAAAATTTTTAAAGAGAATTTCTTCAGAGATTGGCATACGTAAAAATTTTTTGGTTGGTACATCTGTTGAAATGGTTCTGATGAGGGGCGCCTGGGTGGCTCAGTCGGTTGGGCAGCCGACTTCGGCTCAGGTCATGATCTCGCGGTCCGTGAGTTCGAGCCCCCCCGTCGGGCTCTGTGCTGACCCACTCAGAGCCTGGAGCCTGTTTCGGATTCTGTGTTTCCCTCTCTCTCTGACCCTCCCCCGTTCATGCTCTGTCTCTCTCTGTCTCAAAAATAAATAAACGTTAAAAAAAAAGGTTTTTTTTAATTAAAAAAAAAAGAAATGGTTCTGATGAAACAAAAAAACTACTTTAAAAAAAAGGAAAATAAAAGAACATTGGCATTTACTAATTCAAAAATTGATTTTTAATTTGTAAATATAAAATTTATCTCATTAAAATGTACTACATCATAACACAGGAAACAAGCTTAGTCCTTAGTGTTGGGAAAATGTTTTTAAGAGTTGCTACTGCTGGATATCTTTAAAGTTTTGACCCAAAAACGCAGTCTGAGGGCATAGCTAAGACCTATTTTTCCTGCAATAATTGAAAAGGAAATGCTCAGAGCAAATCTAGAAATCTACTAATATGCAAAAAGGTAGGGAAGTTATCAGCTAAGATGTTAGATTTCAAAATTCTATGGTGATGATAAAAATGAAGCCACAGAGGGGTGCCTAGGTGGCTCAGTGGGTTAAGCGTCTGACTTTGGCTCAGGTCATGACCTCGTGGTCCATGGGTTTGAGCCCTGCATTGGGCTCTGTGCTGACAGCTCAGAGCCTGGAGCCTGCTTCGGATTCTGTGTCTCCCTCTCTCTCTGCCCTTCCCCTGCTCACACTGTCTCTCTCTCTCTCTCTCTCTGTCTCAAAAATTAATAAACATTTAAAAACTTTTTTAAAAACAAATCCATAGAAAACACAACAAATTCTGCCACAAAAAATCTCAAAAAGTATGACTAATTTGGCCATGTTCACGTAGCTAAATACACTTTTAAAAAAGCATATACATAGTAAACATCGGAGTCTTCTTCCTCATCCCCTAGTTTTCATTTCTGATAATGAGTATTTATTTTCACTACACTTTTTTATAACAGGACAGGATAATTCTTGGATAGTAGTCCTTAAAACCAAGAGTCCTGTGTTTGAATCCCAGTTCTGCAACTTAATGGCTACATTAATGTGGTTAACAGATTTAACTTCTCTATGGTTTAGGGTCCTCATCATTAAAATGTGAATATTAACACCCATATTATAAAGGGTTGAAAGAATAAACTGAATTAGTGCAGGTAGTTACCCAACATAATACTCAGTAGGTAGGAAATGGCTCAGGAAATTTTTATTTACTTTCTTACTCTCAATGTTGGTTTTTTCTACTGTTTTCAAGTGTTCTCCTGCTACTTGTGATTTATAAAAAAAAATACACAAGGAATAGAAGACTAATTAAATCTCAGCAAAAGGCAGCATTGACATAGACTTCCAAAATCTGCCTCCCAGAACACACCTAACCCGAAGTCAACATAGTGAAGAAGAATATATCACCAGGTCTGCAACAAATAGAAGAGACCAACCCTATACTACCAACCTCAAGAAATGGTCAAAATGTAAAACCATGGAACCAAGTCCAAAGAATCAGCACATTACTTTATCTCATTTAAGTCTGGAAACAGTCTATTAAAGTAAGTTGTACTGCTATCATTATCTTAAGATGATGCACAACAGTAATGTACCCACAGTCCTACTGTTAGGGAGTGGCATAGCTAGAATTCAAACCTTGGCAGCCCAACTCAGAGAATATGTTTGTTTTTTTGTTTTTTTCTTTTAAAATTTTTTATTTTAAGTAGGCTCCACACCCAGTGTGGGACTTGAACTCATGACCCTGAGATCAAGAGTCACCTGCTTTACTGACTGAGCCAGCCAAGCACCGCTCAGAGCATATATGTTTAACGACCACATTACATGAGCAGAAATTAACTTTAGAATATAATGAAAAAACCTGCCCCCACATTATAGGCACATATGTACCTTGGATTCATACCAGATGAACAGACACTGGTCTAAGAGAAAAAGGCTTCCTTCACCCCTACTGATTGGTGATGATGAGCCTTCTGATGGTCTGCAGTCCTGGCTAGGACTGACTCAAGATATTAGCTGGACTGAGTCCTATAGAGTGGATGTGCCATGCAAGACCATCCCAGTTCTATGATTTGCTTGAAGACCTCTTAGGAATAAGCATATGGTTGTACTCATGGCTGAGATTTCTTACAATGAAAGGATAGATCAGCAAAATCAGCAAAGGGAAAAAGTGCATGGGAGAAGTTGGGATTTTAAACCAGTTGCAAGATTCAGAGTCCCCTCCCAGGATGTGCTGAATTCTTCAAGCAGCAAGTTGTGACAATAAATAAGAAGTGTTATCTACCAGAGTGGCTCATTAGAGACACTATCAATGCTTTTCACTTGGGGCTACCTGAGTAGCATGCACCAAAATTCTGGACTCCCAGAAGGAAGGCAGATTTCTGAAGTATAAATACATTCTTTGCATATTTTAAGCAGTGAGCCACCATTACTAGTTAGGGAAAGTTTTCAATTGGTACAGGGTACCATTCACTAGCCAAATTCCCAGACAACACCAGAAGGGCCAATCTTGCAAGCAGGCTTTTCTAAGAAGAGGCAATCTCAGGCTGCTCTACTTTGTGCTGCACAGGAGACATGATCTGAGTTTCCCTCTATGACCCTGTAACACTTCCCTTTTAACATTCTACAATTCTTTATTCATAATTTTCTTATAATTTTGAATTTGTCACCTTTCTCTATGTCCACCTGCACACTTGTCCACTGAAATTTTTACTCATCATAATTAGTTACTTCTGAAAAACATCCCCTCTGAATTGCCAATGACACACGAGCAGACTGGCACTCTAGAGGATCAAAGAGGGGAGAATGCATTGTGTCTGATGGTGGCCAAGCTATGACTTCGTAGCAATCCAGTTGTTTTCCCCCCTACCTCACCCTGTGGCACCACACAAGACCTACCTATGAGTTCCCAAAGTTTTGGGTAAGTTCTAGATGGCAAATACTAATGATCCATGAAAGGTTATGAAGTTCATCATTCAATCCACACATATAACCATCATTTATCTGCAAGGAATTATGTTCAAAGCAGCCAATAAATGTGAAGCTAAATTCAGACATATCCTGCACTGAAAGAATATACTGTCTTCTTGTTAGGATGCATTAGTAAATAACTTTCTCATAAAATAAGAAGTGATCAAAAAGCATATATAACCAAAGGGCAGGGAATACAAGCAAGGCTGGGAATACAACAGTGGATGAAGTAGATACACTATTACACCACACTAACACTACACTCATTACCAGAGAACGATCCACAGGAAGTGGCATCAGAGAAGAGAACTGGTCAAGACCAGGGTATGTCAGTACAATTACATAATGTCAGTATGATGGAAAAATTAACATGGTTACAGTGCTGTTATCAAAGGAGCCACATGAAGCTGGATGGGATAATTTCCTGACCCACCATGACTATTTGTTTTCTTATTCACAAAATGCCATGCACAGTATTTGATGTCTCAAAAAAAAAAAAAAAAAAAAAAAGCTCCTGCTCTACAGACCTCTTTATCATTCCTTTGATAGCCCGGCAGCATGAAATTTTCCCAGTCTTGTAAATAAAAATGAACACAATTCAATATTGCATGGATAGGGGTAAAAGATCTTCTTGGGTCTTACGTTTATTACCTTATTTATTAGGAAATGCTAGAAATTTTTTCCATGTCTACTAATAAAGGCAGAATTCATTTTAATGTGAGTAACAGGTTTAGAGTCAAGAATAAAATTGAAGAGTGATAAATTACAATAAACAAAAGAATACGCTCCATTTTTTTTTATTCGAGAAATTGAAGCCTTCTGATTCTAATTTTCCAGACATGTATAGTAGTTTTGTTTCTTGGGTTTTTCTGCTTGGTTTTGTTGGTTTTGTTTTGCTGTTTTTTGTTTGTTTGTTTGTTTGCTTGCTTGCTTGTATGGAAGCTGTACTTCCTATCTGACAAGATGTAGTCTCATCATTAGGATATATTTAGTTTTTCTTGCTGACCTTTGCTTTTTCTCATTTACATTCTTCTCTATTCCCTTTCTTCTGTTTGCCCCTTCTCCCCCTATGCTAGCTTCTTTAAAACACTTGATCCATAATCAGGAATCTGTTTCAACATCAGTGGCATTTTTGTAAGAACTTGTTTGGTCAGCTGGGTTCTGAGGCTGCAACAGAGCGGGTTTTTATTAGAAGTTTAGGAACATAAGGCAGCCTTTGTTGAGTTTTTCAAATTCATTTTAAGGACTACTTTCATGTTCTAATCAAAAGACTGTCATTTCACTCTTAAAACATCTGAAGATTTACAATCTCTGTGCCCAGAGTCTGCTGAACTCAAGACATATGGGCACACAGGTAACGCATCTCATTGAACTGCGCTTTAACTTTCTCCAAAACTGATAATACCAAATTCCCACCTGCTTCATATATCCTAAAACTGTGATTGTTTCCTCAACTGTCTGTTTCATTTCCTTTACTTTTCTCAGTACCCTAGCTGCCTTTATGTACACTCTGTATTTACTATTTTGATTTTCCAAACAAACAAAAAAATCTACTTGCATTAGCAAGAAAGCAGCCCAAGGCAAACATCTTTAAATAAGTTGAAGAAATTAGTCAAGTCACCAAGATGGAATACTTTAAGCCAAAGCTGGATAGTAAGTACTGTCTGCATCTGTCCGAGCATGCAGCCATATTTTACTCTTCTCTTTATTTTGCATTTTATTTATAGATATGTTCCATTAAATGACTGACCTGTTCTGCACTCCACAGCATTTTAAAATTTTACTGCCTCCTTATTTTTCATGAAGATCTGCAGTTTGGAGTCACCATTTACAACACAAGAGATGACTTTTGCTCCTAAACTCATTATTTCTCCTTATTATAATTACTAGAACTCTGAGACAGTTTCAATCAGATTTAGTTGTTTCTTACTTTTATTTCTAAAAGCAGAAATCCCAGTAGATGCCGTTCCTATTCTTTTCATTTAAAATACAACTGAAAGATCTTATTTCAGTCTCATTCTGTGATGGCACAGTCCACTGAATTCCAGATGACAGTTATGTTGTTTCCATTAAAAGTCAATTCTTATTTAAGAATAAAAAATTTGCTCTGGGATGACACACACATTATAAGGCTATTTCAAAAACCTAAATAGGTAGAAAAATCTATTTTGCCTTTTATAAGTTAAAGTAGTGAAAAGCTATAACTGCTTTCTAAATTCAAAACCCAGAAGTGGTTTTCATTCTTTTATGAAATTAATGCTAACTGTTAATCTTGCCAATAGATTGGGGTCTTAATTTAATTTTTTAATCCCCATTGTCCTACTGTATTTAGAAATATTTTCTAAATATTTTCTAGATGTTTCTAGGCTTAGATGCTTTTCCCTATACAAGCTCCAGAAATATCTTTCAGACTGCTGTAGTGGAAGAAAAATTATTTTTCCTACTACCCTTCTAGGTTCTCTGGCTGAGGCTCTGTAAATTAGGCTGACAAAAGGCAGATGCATAAGAAAAAAGGATACAAATTTATTTATATTAATATATAACTTTATATATTTAATATTATATAACATTTAATATGTTTTTCATGACATAGAAGGCTTCAAAAGGAAATGAGGACCTAAAGAAGAGGTTAAACCTGAGAATTTTTATACTAGGTTTGATGAAGAGTGGGAAGTTGTGGGAAAACGTCATGGGGCAAAAGTATATGAGCTACAGGCAGTAAACTGGGAGAAACTTAGCAAGTCCTGTCCATTTGGAGCCTTCTCAGTCTTCAGGGATAAGGATGCTCCTTTCTTCCAGGTATAAGGAAGGTGCCTCTCACACAAGGGTCTCAATATCTGCTTTGGAGGGAGGTCAGAAAGTCCTTTATATACATGCTATTTCTCAAATTCTTTCAGCCTACTATATTCAATATCCCAAGGTGCCATATTTTGGGATAGTGTGTTCTAAACCCCATCAATGTGAAGTTGGATATGCTTGAAGATTAAATAACAGAAGAGGCCTACCTCAATCAGAGTCCCAAAACAGATGTGATGTGATGCAGTATCAATCATTTGACTTACAAACTAAAAAAAACAATCAATAGAGGTAATTTCTTAGAACTCATAACATCTTGGACCACAAGTCTACTATAAAACTTTAAAGTATATATCAACCCAAAAAATTACAATGCCAACAACCAGATTTCTATGTGGTGTCTAAAATTATTGGGGCGCCTGGGTGGCGCAGTCGGTTAAGCGTCCGACTTCAGCCAGGTCACGATCTCGCGGTCCGTGAGTTCGAGCCCCGCATCGGGCTCTGGGCTGATGGCTCAGAGCCTGGAGCTGTTTCCGATTCTGTGTCTCCCTCTCTCTCTACCCCTCCCCCGTTCATGCTCTGTCTCTCTCTGTCCCAAAAATAAATAAACGTTGAAAAAAAAAAATTTAAAAAAAAAATAATAAAATAAAATAAAATTATTACCCAACCAAGCCCTCTACATACAGCAAAGTAGTCTTTGTACTGCACAGAGCAAGTGGGGGTGGGGAAAGGATATCATAAAATGCCGTAAGAATCGTATGTTCTGGAGTTGTGCAAAGCCCTGGTCCTCTACCCAACCCTCTATGAAGTTTTATTTTTAAACAATGGTAAGAATCTAAAATACAATTTTAAGACAGTGTGCTTTACCCAGAAGGCATTTGCTGTAACTCAACAGTGTAATTATTGAAAAGATTTTATTATGATGAGAAAATAAGAATATAAGGTAAATAAAACTTGTACTAATTTCCTTAATTCATAAAATGTTAAATACCATGGACTCTCCCTTTATTAAAAAATTTAAGTTTTTGTAAGCCAAGTCACATTTTATTTTCCTTAAGTTTACTTATTTATTTATTTGAGAAAAAGAGAGAGAGGGCATGAGGAAGGGAGGGGCAGAGAGAGAAGACAAGAGAGAATCCCAAGAGGGCTTGGAACCAAGAACCATGAGATCATGGCCTGACCCAAAACCAAGAGTTGGACACTTAACCAACCGAGCCACCAGGGTCCCCAAGTCACATTTTGAATGTAGAGAGATTTTAACAGGAATTCAAGACATTACTTCAGTCAGGGACACCTAAAGGAAATAAGTTGAAAAATCACAGAGAAGTAAAAGTAATTTAACTGGATTAATATCTTCATAGTAATATATTTAATTTGTCTCTACCATGGAGCTATTTATATTTGAACGACAGACACAAGATCGTGTTTAACATTATTCCCCCAGTGTCTAGCTTCTGGCAAAAAAAAAAAAAAAGTGGGGGTGCTTAAAAAATAGTTGAATGCATGAATGGAACAAAAACAGACCAAAGTTACCTGATTACCCATATGAAGAACAGGATACAGAAAGTGATTTAAATATGTGTTTAAATATGGACTTCAACCCCATGTTGTGTGTGGCCAGTTAATAAAGTATCAAGAAGAAAATGAAAAAAACAGGATGATAAATAGGAGAAGACAGAGGAAGGATAAGAGAAAAACAGGGAAACAGAGGCACAGCAGAAGAGACAGTGGAAGACAAAGTGAGTGGGGAGCAGGAGAGAAGCAGACTGGAAATACAGAAGATGAAAGAGAAATAGAAAACATGGCAAAAAACAAGGGCAAAATCTGATCAAAAAGGCGCATTCGTACATTTAAGTTTTATAAATGCCATCCCACAATCTGTTCACCCAAGCATGAATTTCAGTTTAAACTTCTCATTACTCATCTTTGAAATGTGAAATAGCTGGTTAATTACTATTTATAGTTTTAAGAATTTTTTTTTCTTTCTTAATTTGTCCCAGTCATAGTGACAGTGACCAGGACATAAACATTCCTTGGGGTATTATTAATTCAGGCCAGGGACTGATCATGCCTCTCAGCTCTATCCTCAAAATGCTGATTCCTCTAAATGTAAGGACATCTCTTCACGAAGCTAAGAACGCTTCTGTGATATAAGTAAATGCCATAGAACTTCATTATTATTTAAGTACAAAATTTTTAACATCACACAACACAATACAGGGTACATGGTATAGAATCAAAATGACACTTCTAAATTAAGCTTTTTAGGTTGCATTTTTTTCATGTAGGGAATGATGGTAAGCTCATGGAAAAGGTTTTGAAACTCGGGTGTTCTGATGTTCAAATCTAGTTCTATAATCAACTACAGGGATTTCTAACTTCTGTGATACCATTTTTATTGCCCTTTTTATTCTCTCCTGACTTAACCATATCTGATTTGAATATCCCCAATTAAAGAATAGCTCTCAAAACCCCAGCAACTGCAAATAGTGATTATTCTGGCTGAGGACCATTGACTAAAGCATCGAGAATGCTCCTTTCTCTTTCACTGCATCCCTAGGCTTTGCTTTCTTTGAAAAGATCTGAAGTAGTAAAAAGTCGTCGTCATGGCTGTAAGCAACGAGACCCGTGAAGCCCTACTCCCAAATCCCTGGTAACACCAGAAACAACAGATAACTCAGAGTGAACTTTCAAGGGACAGAGCATGCTTCAGAAGGAAATGGCATCGAAAAAAATAATCCATGTGACCACCTGCTATCCCAGAAAAACTGAATGACAAGTACCCCACCACCCACCACTCAAAAAACTCTATATTCCTTCCTCCTTCCCACTATCTTCTCTGCCCTTCCTTCTTTTTTCTTCTTTTCTAATCTTTCCAGGCTATAGTAAACAGACAAGTAGCTTTCCAAATATAGACAAACTCCACTTTGCACAACAAAATGCTCCTCATGATGTGTGTAAACCTTTTATAACAATTTAACAATGCTTCTCATCGATTTGTTGTTTTTGAGATGCTTAAGTTTCGCTCCTGATTGATCACTAATTTTAGCTTTAGGTTTCTCTTCCCTCCTAAAACTAGACCCTCCCCCCCCTAAAAATGTCTGGAAATAAACCCTTAAATCCTTGGGGAGGTCACCATTTAAACAAATTTTCCAGTGACTTCCTATTGAATGCAAATATGTCTCTTTGAGCTTTGGGACTTTACATACTCAGCAACCATAAAACTAAGCATGAGGAATCAGACCTCAGTAATTAAGCTGGAGTAGCGGTAGAAAACCAATGTGACATAGTTTATACTAAGAAGATCCTCTCATAAAATGCCTTCCTCTAAAACCAATATGCCTATTCATAATGGCAAGTGCAAGAAACATTGTGAGGAAAGGGTGTAGCAATGGAAATGCCAGCGACTAACTTAAGAAGATTAAAAGTAATTGTTAGAGAAAAACAAAACAGGCCTAACAAAGGGATCTTATGGAAGAAAGCATTGTTGGGATAAGATCTACAATCTAGGAAATGAGGAAATGAGACAAGCAACTGGTACAATAGTTCAAATGTATAAGGTGGGAAAGGATAAGCAAGTGAGTTAACTGCAAGGCAAATAACTGAATAAGTAATGCTTTTCAAAAAAAATGGCATGAAGGTCTGGGAGAAAGGAAAAGGTTTCAGGTTCTTATAATTAATTGAACTTCTTGAGATTTATGTGGATTATATAAACTTTAAAATTTGATTAGAAAAAATAAGTTGGCTCTTCTTGGTCATTTGTTTGTATTCAGAAATGCATTTGGATCAGAAGTTGGCAGTAAAATACTCTGCTACAAGAAACAGCTCTCCTTGTCTTACGAGGAGAAAACAGAGGCACATGGAGGAGAATCTGGCAATGACGTCAGCTGTTATGTAGCTCTGTTTTTCACTGTGCCCTCTAGAACAGGAGAGGATACTTTGTAAGATTCTTTTTCTCCCACACTCAGAAGTAGCAAAGGGTTATGGAGCATTATGTTGGTTTTACTAGCCCAGTACAATCTCGTTAAACATCTAAAATTTGCTCTCATTACCCTGGGTCCTGGAGTAGTCCTGCCCCAGCACTCTGTCAAACACAAGTGGCCTGCGGGTAGAAAACAACCCTTTCATTATAAATGGAGAGCCTTTACAAGTACATGGTGTGTGTGTGTGTGTGTGTGTGTGTGTGTGTGTGTGTGTGTGTGTTGATACACCATGTATTTTTTCAGAGTAATGTTTACACATGCTAATCAATTAAGTTAATATGTTTATTGCTATTGATTCACTTATCAAGAACAATAAATCTACATGACATTCAAAGAAAAAACTTCCAAGAACTTAGGAAAAAAAGGATGAGGAAGGCGTTTTATAATTTATCCAAGCATGAAAATGAAGATCTCATTTTTCAAAAAAAAAAAAGTCTGTGAACCGAAAAGTCACAATAGACTTATGATATAAAAATAACCAATAGCAAAACTGATCTTCATATACAGTAACATATGCATTTTAACTACTATTTCTGAATTGATCTCTCCTCATGGGTTTAATACTTCTATACTGTTCAGCAAAGATGAGGCTATGATCTGAGAAACTCATCAGTTATGGTCATAATCAGTGATTGGCAACATGATCTAAATATTCCAACCCTCTGAAAACAAAACAGAATTCCCTGATATATTCACTGATTCTAATATAAATACATTCACTGGTCTTCCTGAAGTGGACCTTCCAAAATGGCTAAGAATAAGAAATTTAATTCTAGCTCTGAAAAACTTGTTATATAATCCCCACCCTACCAAGACTCTATTTTAATGTGCTACATAGACTCCTTTCTGATCAGGCTAGAGTCACACAGAAAAACATAGAAAAAGGCTATCTCAGATTGTCAAAAATATTCTGTCCGTCTCCTGTACTCATTTATTATGAGAGAATAACTCTTTGGTTGTCATGGCCACTACATATTGGAATTGAGAAAGTCTTGTAAAAATTAAAATTCATGAGTCAGTACATTTACATTCCATTAGTTACCCAGTCTATATATCTCACTCAAAGCCAAAATTCCTCTCTTGTTACTGTCATCTGATGACCTTGCTTCCTATTTCTCTAAGAAAATAGAAGCAATGAAAAACTGAACTTCCACACTTCTCACTATCACACTGACCGACCTGTAACCATGCCCAAATATTCTGCCTTCCTCCCATGACCTTGGATGAACTGTTTGTTCCGGATTCAGTTCACTCCTGCTTACACAGAGATTTTGCTCCTACAACTCTCCTTTTTCTTAATCATTAATTTTTCTCAACTCTACGTGATGTTCTTCAACATCAAAACATTCTATAGTAGCATCCATCTTACAAACTACCCTCCACTACCCTATAGATCCTTATTTCTCTGCTCTCTTTGGTAGTAAAAATCCATATTTATAGAATAATATTTTCACATTTTACCCACATGATGACTTAGGGGTCCAATTTGCTTAATTTATATGATAGAATACCCCTTCTTTTATACTAAGATTTGGACATAACCTGAGATCTGATCATCAATTTCCTCCTTCAATCAAGCTTCTCTCTCAATCAGCAGTGACCAAGACATTTCAATCATAATTTAAATAACATGCTGTTGACACTCAAAGCAGCACAGAATCTAGCTACTTTTTTTATACTTGTATGATTCCACAACAGCACGCAAGCAAACACTTATTTCTCCATGAATTTTAGCAGATATTTTAAAGGACTCTTAAGAAACAAGAATTAAGGGGTATGTCTGCATTAGTCCATACTACCATTAGAACGCTGTTATCTATCATTAATATTTTTGGATATGATACTGAAAATAAATCATCCCAATATAATTATGTATATAATATATAATCTACTTAACATATTTAAATATGTTTCATATGGAATATATTTTAATCATATGCAAAAGAGGATATCCATCAATTAATCTGCCTTATAAAATATGAACAACTTTATTTATAGAAGAAAAAGGAATTCTTTGAGGAATCTCACACATTCAGTTAAAACTCAATAAAAATCACTGCCTAACCAAAAGAATTCAACAAGAAGGAGGATTATGCTGTTTTCTGCTACTAGGATGAACAATTATAATCTTGGCTTCAATGTTTAAAAAAGTCTCAAATCATTCAATCAGATGTAAATGCCAACTGAAATTAGGTTCTTCCTTTAACCAATGATATCTTGAATGTGAACTACTGAAGTAGGACAATGTGATTGATTCCTACTGCACACAAAATTTTGTAGCTATTCTTTATTTACTCCAAAAGAGATTTCTTGTCAAAATTTGATTATAAATATGAGCAGTGTAAAAATATTATTATATAAGCATACACATACTTACTAAGGCTTATTTGTATACTGGCTATAAAATATGTGTATTTCCAAATACAGCTTCTGGAATTGGACTGAATGTATGTCCTTGGCTACAAAAATGAGAGAAAGTACCATCTAGAGGCAGCACTATGTGGAAGGCATTTAGTCCCTGGATCTGAAACCAGAGAAGCATATATAGAATGTAGTCATTGTTCGGCCAATGTAACATGCCGGCAAAATGTTGCATAAGCCTTTGTTTTTTAAATTAATTTTAATGCTTCATTATTTCCAGAACTGCCTTTAATAGTCATCAAATTCAACCAGCTCACTTTTGCTAATCAGGAAACTGAAATCCAGAATTGTTGTTCTAAGGCTACCCAGCAATAAATGAAAGAGTTGGTTGGTACCCAAAGTCCTTACTCTCTCTCCAAAGTAATTAATTTCATTCATGTTAGAAAATGTGCTAGATACAACAGGATTTATTAATGTGCAAAATTATTGTTCTACAGTCTTTAAAACAATTTTGAGTTTTGAAAATTATTGTAAATTGTATTGAAAATATTGTTAATCTTTATAAGCCAAAGGGGCTACAAAGTAAAAGAATGCTTTCATAATACTTTTTATGAACTATAACTTTTTAAAAAGCATATAAAGTGTGATTTTCATGAAGTCTAATTTATGTCTTTTGAAATGTGTTTAGTTAGCAATAGGCCTTCTCAAGATACAGAAATTACAGGGGCACCTGGGTGGCTCAGTCGGTTAAGCGTCCAACTTCGGCTCAGGTCATGATCTCGCGGTCCGTGGGTTCGAGCCCAGCATTGGGCCCTGTGCTGACAGCTCAGAGCCTGGAGCCTGTTTCAGATTCTGTGTCTCCCTCTTTCTCTGACCCTCCCCTGTTCATGCTCTCTCTCTGTCTCAAAAATAAATAAATGTTAAAAAAAAATTTTTTTAAAGATACAGAAATTACAATCCCTTTCCACTAAAGCTTCATTGAATTAGTTATCAGTTTTTAGCAAACATTTATTCTTTTGCATTAAAAAGCAATCTATTAGGGCACTTGGGTGGCTCAGTTGGTTGAGCGTCAGACCCTTGATTGTGGCTCAGGTCATGATCCTAGGGTCATGGTTGGAATTGAGCCCTGTGTCAGGCTCCATGCTGAGTGTGCAACCTGCTTAAGATTTTCTCTCTCTCTCTCTCTCTCTCTCTCTCTCCCTCCCTCCCTCCCTCCCTCCCTCCTTCTGTCTCACTCTCTACCATTCTAGCCTACTAGCACTCTCTCTCCCTTTTTCTCTCTCTCAAAAAAAAAGGGAGAGAGAGAGAAAAGAGTCTGTTCAAAAAATATATATTGAAGAGGGAGATGTAGCTTGGTTCCAAGTGTAGCCTGAATGTGGCTGATTTTTAAAATCTTATTCTAGCATGGTAGAATCTGATCTGGGTCAGAAGAATAGAATACAAGCTAAATGTGAGAAATAAAGAATGAATTGAATATTTACTGAGCTACTATTTACCAAGTTTTATGTTAGACAAATTGATTCCACATATTTAATATGAGACTTTCACTAAATCCCTTTTAAAAAACAACCTAAAGAGATTTTGTGAAAAACTAAACACACAAAGCCACAAGAAAGAAGAGAACAGGAGGAAAAATGGCAAGATCAAAATTCTGGAAGCTGCAAAGCAAATGACTGATTCCTGAACAATTTAGCAGACCTGAAAAACCAAATCCTAAGGCCAGGAGTGGAAAACGCTACAAACAGATGGGAGTTACATTAAAGAATCCCCACCAGGCTCAGACATTGGGTTCACCAGGCAGTAAGTGAAAGGAATAAGGGGAACTGTTTTCAAGTTGTTTAAGAAGCAGCCAGACCCTCAGATTCATTTTCCCACTTTCCTCAGCTGGAAAACCCTTCCCTCCCCAGTCCTGAATAAGACTGGGAGTTTATTCTATGGAGAAAGTTAAACAAGTTTCTGGACTGGGGAATACTCCAATAATTAAATGAAGGGCTCCTAAAAAAAAAAATAAAGGATGATAACAGAAATAAAAACTAAATAGCAACTGGGGTGCGTAGCTGGCTCAGCATGCTAAGCATGCAACTTCGGTTCAGGTCATCATCTCACGGTCCATGAATTCAAGCCCTGCATCAGGCTCTGTGCTGACAGCTCAGAGCCTAAAGCCTACTTCAGATTCTGTGTCTCCTTCTTTCTCTGACCATCTCCCACTCACACTCTGCCTCTCTCTCTCTTTCTCTCTCAAAAATAAACATTAAAAAACCCAGTAAAACTAAATAGCAGATGATAAAATGGGTTAAAAATATGTTAGAGGGAAAAAAGCAAAGATGTCCAAAACAGAAGAGACTGCTAGGAGTTCCAGAAAGAAAGGAGAAAAAATCATCAAAGAAATAATTCAAGAAATTTACATTCAAAGAAGTATCTGGGTTTATAGAATTTAAAATTCTACTCACTGAGAGCCCAGAAACATAGACAAAAATACACCCACATCAAGACATACCATCATGAAATTTCATAATATTAGAAATGAAAAGATTCTCCAGGCTTCTCTAGAGGGGGGAAAAAAGCAGTTCAAATATAAAGGATCAAGAACCATAATGACTTTGACTTCTCAATAGCAACCCTGGAAACTTTACATTCTTCAAAGGAGATTTAGACATTTGTGAAGAGTTAGGGGTATTAAATAGCATTTACATAGGCATACAAATAAACATGAAAAATACTGATCTCATCAAAATTACTGTATAACTATGTCAGGAAGACTGAACAACAGAAAGGATATCACAGAATTGAATATTTATTGAGCTACTATTTACCAAGTTATGTTAGACAAGTTGATTCCACATATTTAATGTGAGACTCTCACCAAATCCCTTTTAAAAAACAATTTAGGGGGGCCTGGGTGGTTCAGTCAGTTAAGCGTCCAACTTCGGCTCAAGTCATGATCTTGCGGTCTGTGAGTTTGAGCCCCGCGTGAGGCTCTGTGCTGACAGCTCGGAGCCCAGAGCCTGCTTTGGATTCTGTGTCTCCCTCTCTCTCTGCCCCTCCCCTGTTCATGCTCTGTCCCTCTCTCTGTCAAAAATAAACAAACGTTAAAAAAAATAAAATAAAATAAACAATTTAAAGAGATTTTGTGAAATCTCTTTCAGAAAAAAAGACCAAAAAAAAAAAAAGAGCTAAATCTTCATACTTTGCAGTGTGAAATCAATAGGTAATACCTAAAACTAAGACAAAGAAGCAGGAATATATTCACATTATTTATCTTTGAAGGTAATTAGCAAATAATCTGCTTAAGATGTGAAAATGGTTGCCCGTGGAAAGACCAAATTAGGGGAGATGTAGGGATGTAGGTAGTCGTCTTCTTTTCATTACAAGCCTTGTAGAGAAACTAAATGTGTTAAATATGTGTATAACTTGACTAAATTTTAAGACTAAAATATACCACACAAACTCTCTAAACACAGTTATATTACCTAATGGGTCTGAATTTCTATAAAAGAATATCCATAAACCCAGAGTGTTTATCAGCATCTCTCTCTGGATCTGAATATTAAGAGGGCACCACAAGGTTCTCTTCTGGACATGGTCTCTAGGTTGCCCTATGTACTGTTGTGTTATTGTAATGCATTGTGCAGGCTAATTATTAAAAGTATCTCTTTTCACTCTCAAAATTATCCTGATTGAACAAAATTATTTGCTCAGCTAAATATTACTTTCCTACCTCTGTACATTCGCACTTGCTCTCTTCCTTACTTGACTTCCCTCTCCCAAATGTCCTCCCTCACATTTCCATTCAAGTTCTATTCATAAAGATTTCCTTGAACTAAACACTTCTCCTCCCAACCCTCATTACACTGCATATACAACTTGAGCATAACAATTTTCACACTGTGTTGCAGCTACATATGTTTTCATACGAACATGAGTTTCTGAGAGCAGGGATCATTGGTCTCCATCTTCAACCATCTAGCACTGAAGATGGGGGCTACATGCAGCGATCCACACGATTGTCACTGAGTGACTGAATTTGCCACATTATATAAAATTTAATTGTTGGACATTTGTAGTCTTGAAAGACTTGTCATCATGAAAGATACTGACAGCTCAATTCTGATAAGATTTATCTCAACCATAAAAAAAAGTGCAGGCATAATTCCACTCCCATATTCAAAGTTAAAGATGATAGTTTGACATTACAAATTATTGGGTGAGTTTGAAGATCTCTATTTTTACATATGTGCAAACATATATATGTATGCATCTATTTCAACAGCTACAGTAAATTCACAACTTATTTTAGCATTATACATAGTCAGATGAATATAGCAAGCAGATAATTAGATGTTTTCAAGTTAATAACGAAATATATGAATGTCTTTACAATTCTTTTCTTAGAAACTTAACTCGCATTTTTATCTGGTCCAGTTCACATGAGGATGAATTGTTGCTGGAATTAATTCATAAGGGGGGGGTTAGACTAAAATGGCTGAAAGCACATAAGACCTTCCTCTTCCAAATTCTAAGTTACTGTCTTTATTGGAGTAAGCACACATATTCTCAAACTTGTATGCCCAAAAGAATCATATGGAGAGGTTGGAAAACAAGATTCCCAGGAGGCAGTTTCAGGATGGCAGTGTAGGAAGACACTGAGGTCACTTCTTCCTGCAGACACATCAAATCTACAGCTACATATACAACAACTCTCTCTGAAAAGGACCTGAACACTAGCTGAGCAGCTCTTCTACCACGAAGGATAAAAAAGCCAAACTGAAATGGGTAGGAGGGGCAGAGACACGGTCTCATGGGAACCACACCCTGCACAGCAACCCACAAGCAGATGGGGTCTCACAAATACCAAGCACATCCCTGAGAACTGAGGGGTTCAAGCCCCACCTCAGCCACCCCAGCCCTTGGGATCTTCACTAACATCTTCACCCCCAAACATCTGACTTTGAAACTGAGAGTTACATCCAGGAGACCCAAAAGCCTGTTGTAAAAAGAGACTCTTAAAGGGGTCATGCACAGACTCACTCACTCTGAGCCCCTAGTGCAAAAGCATCAGGTTGAAACACATCTAGACATATGCGAAGGAGATTCATTGGCTAATCTTAAAAGCATCTGCCAGAGGGGTGAGGGTCTAGTAGAGCTGTCTCCGGGGACGGAGCTGCTAGCAGGCACAATTTTTACACTCTTTCTCTACCTCACTGGCACCACTTGGCAGACCCCTACACTCTCCTGTGATCCTGTCCCTGTGACCCTGGTGGGCTTGCCTTGGCCCAATGCTCCCCTACAACTCTGCCCTGCTAAACCTGGCAGGTGGGCAACCCCAACCCAGTGCTCTCCCATAGCCCTGCCAAAGCCAGCAGGTGCATGCAGTCCACACAGAGGACTCCCCTTGAATGCCTGGCACTGGTGGCAAGGGGGCTTGTGTCTCTGGGCCCCAGAGAACTGAAACATCAGGGAGATAGTGCTTGGCAGATTGCCACCTATAGGTCACTGCACAGACAGCAGACTGAAGCACATCACCAGTCTTCCTGTGACCAATCCTTCAAGACTAAAAAAGATATTCGTTTTACCTACTACATAAAAATGAAACAGCTAAGCAAAATGAAGAAACACAGGAATATGTTCCAAACAAAAGAACAAGATAAAAACCCCAGAAAGAAAAACACCTTCATGAAACAAAGATAAGTAAACTAACTGATAAAGAGGTCACAAAAATGCTCATCAGTCTTGGAAGAAGAATGGATAAACACAGACATAGAACATAAGAAAGTACCAAACAAAAGTCACAGAGCTGCAGAATATAGTAAGTAAAGTGAAAAATACATGAGCATGGTTCAACAGCAAACTAGATGAAACAAAAGAAAGGATCACCAACATGGAAAACAGGGCAGTGGAACTCACACAAACAGAGCAGCAAAAAGAAAAAAAGAATTTTAAAAAAGTAAAGACAGCTGAAGGTACCTATCGGACAACATCAAGAGGAACAACATTCTTCATACAGTGCTCCCAGAAGGAGAAGGGAGAAAGGGTCAAAAATTTATCTGAAAAAATTGTGGCTGAAAACTGCCTTAACCTGGGGAAGGAAACAAACATCCAGATCCAGGAAGTCCAGAAATTTCCAATTAAGAAGAACCCAAAGAGATCCATACCAAGACACATTATGATTAAAATGTCAAAATTTAAAGATAAAAACAGAATCTTAAAAGCAACTAGAGAAAAATAACCCGTGACATACAAGGGTACCCTCCTGACAACACACACACACACACACACACACACACACACGACTATCAGCAGATTTTTCAGCAGAAACTGAAGGCCAGAAGAAAGTGGAGTCACATATTTAAAATGCTAAAAGAAAAATACTTCCAACTAAGAATACCCTAGGCAAGATTATCATTCAGAATTAAAGGAAAGAGAAGTTTTTCAGACAAGCAAAAACTAAACCAGCCTTACAGTAAATGTTAAAGAGACTTCTTTAAACTAAAAATAAAGGACACTGATTAATAATAAGAAAACACAGGAAAGTAAAAATTTCACAGTGAAAAATAAGTATAGTAGTAAAAGAAGTGGACTAATCACTTAAAAAGGTAGCATAAAGTTAAAAAGACAAAGATAATAATAGTGATAAAAAATTAGTTAAGGGTTACACAAAATAAAAAGATGTCAAATGTGACATCAAAAACATAAAACATGGTGCGGGTAGTAAAAATGTAGTTTTAGAACGCATTCAAACTTAACTTGCTATCAACTTAAAACAGACTGGTACAGATACAGATAGAGAAATATAGATTTGGATATAGATACATATGTAGATAGATTGATATATACAAGCTTCATGGTAACCGCAAAGCAAAAACCAATAGCAAATACAGGAAAGATAATAAGACAGGTATCTAAACATAACACTACAGAAAGTCATCACACCACAAGGGAGGAGAGCAAGAAAAGAAAAGGATAGGAAGAAAAAAAAACTATCAAACAGCCAGAAAACAATTAAGAAAAGACAACAAATACATACTTATCTATAATTACTTTAAAGGAAATTCTCTAATTAAAAGATACAGCGTGACTGAAGGAAAAAAGAAAAACAAGACCCATATATTTGCTGCCCACAAGTGACCCACCTCAGACATAAGGACACACAAACACTGAAACTGAAAGGTGGAAAAAGATATTTCACGCAAATGGAAACCACATGAAACCTGTGACAGCTCTCCCGATAGCAGATAAAATAAACTTTAAAACAAATAGTTTATTTATTAAATAAATCAAATAAATTTTATTAAATAAAAATAAAAGAAATAAACAAAAATGGGCATTACATAACTATAAAGGAACAAATCTGGCAAGCATATATAACACTCATAAATATGTATACACTCAACACAGAAGCACCTAAATATGTAAAGCAAATATTAACAGACCTATGGAGAAACTGAAAGCAATACAATAATAATGAGGGGATTTAATATCCTACTATATACAGAATATTCTCTTCAAAAGCAGCAAAATACATATTCTTCTCAAGTGCACATGAAACATTCTCCAGGATAGATCATAATTCAGCCACAAAACAAGTCTCAATAAATTTAAGAAGACTGAAATCATACAAAACATTTTTTCAGACCACAGTGATATGACAGTAGAAATCATAAAAAGAAAAATGAAATAAGTCACAAATATATGAAGAACCAAACTGCTACTGAACAAATGAGTCAACAAAGAAATCAAAAGAGAAATAAAAGAATACCTTGAGACAAATGAAAACTTATAATACAACATACCAAAATCTATTAGATGTAGAAAAAGTAATACTAAGAGGAAAATTCATAGTGAGATAGGCCAATCTCAAGAAATGAGAATAATAATCTAGGGGTGTCTGGCTGACTGAGTTGAAGAAGCATGCGACTCCTGACCTCAGGGTCATGAGTTCAAACCCCACATGTGGTGTAAAAGAAGTACTTAAATAAATTAACTAAATTTTTAAAAAAGAAACAAGAAAAATCTCAAGTGAGCAAACATTACACCTAAATGACTAGAAAAGGAGGGAAAAAATGAAGCCCCAAGTTAATAGAAGGAAGGAAATAATAAAGCTCAGAACAAAGATAAAGTGAAATAAAAACTGAAATGACAATAGAAAAAATAAAGACACTAAGAGCTGATTCTTTGAAAAGATAAAAAAATGGTAAACCTTTAGCTAGACTCACTTTAAAAGAGAGAATATTAACAAATATATAACATCAGAAATGGAAAAGGAGAAGTTACAACTGATACCAAAGAAATATAAAAAATCATAAAAGACTATTATGATAAATTATATGCCAAGCACAACCTAGGAAAAATGGGTAATTTCCTAGAAACATAGAATCTTTTAAGACTTAATCATGAAGAAACAGAAAATCTGAATAGACTGATTATTGGCAAGGAGAGTGAATCAGTAATCAAAAACCTCCTAACAAATAAAATCCAGGACGAGAGACTTCACTGGTGAATTCTACCAAACATTCAAATAAAACTTGATATCTATTATTTTCAAACTCCTCTAAAATTTTGAATATGAATGAATGCCACCAAAAGCAATTTACAAGGCCAGTTTGATTCTAATACCAAAACCAAATAAGAACAACAAAAAAGGAGAATTATGGCCCAATATTTCTGATGAACACACATGCAAAAATCCTCAACAAGGGGCTCCTGGGTAGCTCAGTTGGTTGAGCTTCCGACTCCGGCTCAGGTCATGATCTCACAGTCTATGAGTTCAAGCCCCGTGTCGGACTCTGTGCTGACAGCTCAGAGCCTGGAGCCTGCTTCAGATTCTGTGTCTCCCTCTCTGCCCCTCCCCCGTTCATGCTCTGTCTCTCTCTGTCTCAGAAATAAATAAACATTAAAAAAAATTTTTTTAAATCCTCAACAAAACACACCGAACTCAACAATACATTAAAAAACTCATACACCAAAAAAAAAAAAAAAAAAAAAACCTCATACACCATGATCAATTGATATTTGTTCTAGGCATGAAAGGATGGTTCAATATCTGCAAATCAATCAATCTGATATTAACAAAATATTAACAAAAACCTGTTATTAACAAAAAATAAGTACCATATGATCATCTCAATAGACGTATGAAAAGAATTTGACTAAGTTCAACATCTGTTTATGATAATAACTCTCACTAAAGTAGATAATAAAGGGAATGTACCTCAACATTATAAAGGCCATATATTACAAGCTTATAGCTAACATCATACTCAACAGTGAAAAGCTGAAAGCTTTTCCTCTAAGATCAAGAACAAGACAAGGGTTTCCAACTCTTGCCACCTTTATTAAACATCGTATTGAAAATCCTATCCAGGAAATTAGGCAACAAAAATAAATAAAAAGTATCCAAATTAGAAAGGACAAAGTAAAACTGTCACTATTTGCAAACAACATGACTTTATATGGAAAAAACTCTAAAGACTCTACTAAAAAAAAGTTAGAACTGATAAACAAATTCAGTAAAGCTGCAGGATGCAAAATCAGGACACAAATATCCATTGTTTTTATACACTAACAACAAACTATCAGAAAGAAAAGTTAAGAAAACAATCCCATTTACAGTTGTGTCAAAAAGAATAAAATACCCAGGAATAAGTTTAACTAAGGAGGTGAAAGACCTGTACACTAAAAACTACATGACACTGATAAAAGAAATTGAAGAAGACACAAATAAATGGAAAAATATTCTGTGCTCATGGATTAAAAACTTAACATTATGAAAATCTCCATATTATCCAAAGCAATCCATGGATCCAATGTGGTCTCTTAAAAATCCCAATAGCAATACAACAATCCTAAAATTTTTATGGAACCACAAAACATCCCAAACAGCCAAAGCAATCTTGAGAAAGAAGAACAAAGCAAAATCACACTCCTTGATTTCAAACCACATCACAAAGCTCTAGTAATCAAAACAGTAGGGTATTGGCATAAAGACAGACACATAGATCAATAGAAGAAAACACAGAGTTCAGAAATAAACTTTTGCATATATAGCCAATTAATTTATGATAAAGAAGTCAAGCATACACAATGGGGATAGGAGAGTCTTTTCAATAAATGATATTGGGAGAACTGGACAGTCTCATGCAAAATAATGAAACTGGAACACTATCTTACACCATACACAAAAATTAACTCAAAATGGATTTAAGACTTGAATGTAAGACCTGGTACCATAAAACTCCTACAGGGAAATATAGGCAGTAAGCTCCTTGACCCTGCTCTTGGCAATATTTTTTTGGATCTGACTCCAAAGATAATATCAACAAAAGCAAAAGTAAACAAATGTGATTACATCAAACTAAAAACCTCTGCACAACAAAGGAAATTATCAACAAAATAAAAAAGGCAACTTACTGAATGGGAGAAGATGTTTGCAAATCATATTTTTGACAAGGAGTTAATATCCAAAATATATAAAGAACTCATACAATAAAATTCAAAAATGGGCAGAAGATGTGAATAGACATTTTTCCAAATAAGACATGTAGATGACCAAAGGTACATGAAAAGATGCTCAGCATCACTAATCATTGGGGAAATGCAAATCAAAACCACAATGAGATACCATTCTAACATGTGTCAGAACGGTTGCTATCAAAATGACAAGAAGTAACAAGTGTTGGTGAGAATGTGGAGAAAAGGGAATCCTCATTCACTGTTGGTGGGAATCCAAATTTATGTCACCACTCTGGAAAACAGTGGAAATTACTCAAAACACTAAAAATAGGAGCACCTGGGTAGCTCAGTTGGTTGAGCATCTGACTCTCCATTTCAGCTTAGGTCATGATCCCAGGGTGGTAAGACTGAGCCCCACGGCAGGCTCCATGCTGAGTAAATTAAATTTTAAATATAAAATTAAAAAAAAAAAACTAAAAATAGAACCACCATGTGGTCCAGAAATTCCACTTCTGGATATTTATCTGAAGAAAAATGAAAACATGAATTCAAAAACACGTATGTATCCCTATGTTCATTGCAGTATTATTCACAACAGCCAAGATATGGAAACAACCAGTGTCTGTTGATGGATGAATGGATAAAGATGTGATATCACACACACACAAATACACACACAATGGAATACCACTCAGCCATAAAAAAATAATCAAATATTCATTTGCAACAGGGATGGAACATAACAGTATGCTGAGTGAAATAAGTAAGACAGAGGAAAGGCAAACACCATACGATTTTACTTAGATGTGGAATCTAAAAAACAAAACAAACAAATAAAATATAACATAACACATAGATGAAGAGAATAGATTGATAGTTGCCAGATACGAGAGGGCTGGGAGGTGGGGTGAAATGGGAGAAAATTGTTAAAAGTGCAAACTTACAGTCATAAAATAAATAAGCCATAGGGACATCATGTACAGCATGGTGACTACAGTCAATAATATTGTATGTATGCTATGTAACTTTATATAGTGACAGGGGAAGCAAGATTTATTGTGGTATCATTTCCCAGTGTATATAAATATTAAATCATTATGTTGTACACATGGAAGTCATGTAATGTCATATGTCAAATATGCCTCAATTTAAATATTTTTTTTTACATCATACCACTCAACTGATTTTCAAGTAGATGACTCTGGAACTGAAATGTGAGAAATCTTGGAAGTTAAGAGGATGCTTGAAAAGTAAAGATATGGCTCCAGGTCCATTATAAACAATTGTTATTTATTCCCAAGTTTCCAGTTATCTATGTTATAGAGATAAATAAATAGAGGAACAAAGAATACCATTATTTAGTTCTAAACTATGATAATTCTGAAATTTTATCCCATTTATATATGTATCTAGCTATGTGTTTCTGTGTGTATTATATATTACATATATACCTCATGTATAAATATATGTTCTATATTGTATGTGTTACTTATATGTTTTATATTTTCATATATATATTATGTGTTTTTTCAACCTATTATTATCCTTCTCAGATGTAAATACATACATGCAAAATGCAGGAAAAGCATGATTAAATTCAATATCAATTTATGATAACTCTCAACAGATGGGTATTATATATATATGTGTGTATATATATATATACACACACACATATATACACATACAAATATATATGTATATATCTGAACATATATATACATATATACACAAATATGTATATATATTATATACATATAAATTCTATGTAATATATATACATACATATATACATACACACACACACCTAAGAAGGATAATAACAAGTGGAATTATCTGAGAATTCAGTAGAATAGATACTTAGATGTAAAACTAAGTTGCTTTAAAGAAATATTTTGGGGGGCAACTGGGTGGCTCGGTCAGTTAAGTGTCAGATTTCAGCTCAGGTCATGATCTCACAGTTCGTGGGTTCACGCTCCACATTGGGCTCTGTGCTAACAGCTCAGAGCCTGGAGCTTGTTTCGGATTCTGTGTCTCCCTCTCTCTCTGCCCCTCGCTCGCCTTCTGTCTCTCTCACTCTCTAAAATAAATAAACATAAAAAAATTTAATAAAGAAAAATTTTTAGATGTTTACTTATTTTTGAGAAAGAGAAGTGCAGTGGGGCAGAGAGAGAGAGAGAGAGAGACAGAGGATATGAAGCAAGCTTGTGCTGAGAGTGAGAGCCCAATGTGGAGCTCAAATCCATGAACCTGAGAACATGACCTGAGCCAAAGTCAAACAACTGAATGAGCCAATCAGGCGCCCCTAAAGAAAATTTTTTAATTTACCCTTTTTTGTATGAACTGTGAATGAACTGTGAGAATATGATTCATACGCATCCCCCATTCAGCTATGATACTTTATGTGAAGAAATACCTTTTTTAAATGCTGAAACATCCGGGACTCCTGGGTGGCTCAGCTGGTTAAGCATCTGACTCTTGATTTCTGCTCAGGTCATGATCTCACAGTTCATGAGATCACCCCTGCATCAGGCTCTGTGCTGACAGCAGTGAGACTCCTTGGGATTCTTTCTCTCCCTTTCTCTCTTCCTCTCTCCCACTCTCCCTCTTCCCCTCTCTCTCTCTCAAAAAAAAAAAAATTGAAACATCTATATGGGGAGCAAAGACTCTCAGAGTGAGAGGTGTGTCCCACACAGGTCCTCCTCATCTTTTCATGCAGAGTAGGGTAGCCATAGTGCCCAAGCTGATTGTCTGCTTCTGTTCTACTCAGGGAGACATGATCTACCCACATGCACACAGCTTGTGCCAACACTGTTATAGGATTAGAAGCTAGTAATAGCAGAGGAAACTCATACCCATCAAATTAAATAATCAACCTATTCTTTCCATTAATAAATGTGAACAACTAAAAATTTCCAGTTATATTTAAAACCAACAACAAAAGGGGCACCTGGGTGACTTAGGCAGTTAAGGGTCTGACTTCAGTTCAGGTCATGATCTTGTGGTTTGTGACTTCAAGCCCCATGTCAGTCTCTGTGCTGACATCTCAGAGCCTGGAGCGTGTTTCAGATTCTGTGTTTCCCTCTCTCTCTGTCTCTCTGAGGTTTGGGCTCTGTCTCTCTCTCAGGAAAAAAAACAACAACAAACAACCAACCAAACAAACAAAAAACAATGTTTTAAAACTAATGACAAAAAAGAGAAAGGTCAAACGAGAAGAGAACAACTGATTCTGAAGGAAACAAGATAATTCCAGTAAGATAGGAGGACTTCAAATCATTCTTAATAGTATTATAAGAAAAACTCAACAAGATATCCATTCACAAACTAGAATAAATGAATATGCGATAAGGGAATAACAAAATAAGAGTCCATGAAAATTAAGAATACAATTATCAAAATTAAGGAAAAAAGTTAGTTGAGTTGGAAGAAATAAAATAAAGTCTACAAAATTTAAATCAATAAAACCAAGAGATGAAAATATTTTTAAAAAGTCCAGAATAAGATATAAATCCAAGATGAAGCAAAGGCAGTCCTAAGGGGAAAATACATTGCAATCCAGGCCTAGCTCAAGAAACAAGAAAAATCCCAAATACAAAACCTAACCGCACACCTAAAGGAACTAGAAGTAGAACAGCAAAGAAACCACAAAGCCAGTGAAGAAGAGAAATAATAAAGATTAGAGCAGAATAAACAATATAGAATCCAATAAAACAGTAGAACAGATCAATGAAACTAAGAGCTGGTTTTTTGAAAAAATAAACAAAATTGATAAACTCCTAGCCAGACGTCTCGAAAAGAAAAGAAAGAGAACCCAAACAGATAAAATCACAAATGAAAGAGGGGACATCACAACCAAAACCACAGATACACAAACAATAATTAGAGAATACTATGAAAAATTATACACCAACAAACTGGACAACCTGCAAGAAATGGACAAATTCCAAGATACTCACATACAACCAAAATTCAAACAGGAAGAAATAGAAAATTTGAACAGACCCATCACCAGGAAAGAAATTAAATCAGTTATTAAAAATCTCTGAATAAATAAGAGTCCTGGGCCAGATGGCTTCCCAGAGGAATTCTACCAGACATTTAAAACAGAGTTAATACCTATCCTTTTCAAGCTGTTCCAAAAAATAGAAATGGAAGGAAAGCTTCTAGACTCATTCTATGAAGCCAGCATTACCTTGATTCCCAAACCAGACAAAGACCCCACATAAAAAGAGAATTAGAGGCCAATATCCCTGATGAACACGGATGTAAAATTCTCAACAAGATACTAGCAAACTGAATTCAACAGTATATTAAAAGAATTACTCACCATGATCAAGTGGGATTCATTCCTGGAATGCAGGGCTGGTTCAATATTTGCAAATCAATCAATGTGATACATCACATTAATAGAAACATATGATCCTCTCAATAGATGCAGAAAAAGCATTCGACAAAATACAGCATCCTTTCTTAATAAAAACCCTCAAGAAAGTCAGGATAGAAGAAATATACCTTAACATCATAAAAACCATATATGAAAACCCCACAGTTAATATCATGCTCAACTAAGAGCTTTCCTCCTAAGATCAGGAACACGACAGGGGTATCTACTCTCACCACTGTTGTTTAACATAGTATTGGAAGTCCTAGCTTCAGCAAAGCAATCAGACAACAAAATGAAATAAAATAAATCCGAATTGGCAAAGAAGAAATCAAACTTTCACTTTTTACAGATGACATGATACTCTACATGGAAAACCCAAAAGACTCCCATGAGCTGCTAGAACTGATACATGGATTCAGCAGAGCTGCAGAATACAAAATCATGTACAGAAATCAGTTGCATTTCTTAACACCAATAATTAAGCAACAGAAAGAGAAATCAATAAATGGACTCCATTTACAATTGCACCGAGACCATAAAATACCTAGAAATAAACCTAACCAAAGATGTAAAAGATCTGAATGCTGAAAACTTATGAAAAAATTTGAAGAAGACACAAAGAAATGGAAAAACATTCCATTCTCATGGATTGGAAAAACAAATATTGTTAAAATGTCAATACTACCCAAAGCTATCTATACATTCAATGAAATCCCAATCAAAATTGCATGAGCATTCTTCTCAAAGCTAGAACAAACAATCCTAAAATTTATATGGAACCACCAAAGACTCCAAATAGCCAAAGTAATGTTGAAAAAGAAAAACAAATCAGGAAACATCATAATCCCGGACTTTATCCTCTACGACAAAGCTGTAATCATCAAGACAGTGTGGTATCAGCACAAAAACAGACACATAGACCAATGGAATAGAATAGAGAACCCAGAATTGGACCCACAAATTGCATGGCTAACTAACTACTCTTTGGCAAAGCAGGAAAGAGCACCCAAGGGAAAAAGTCTCTTTAGTAAATGGTGCTGGGAGAACTGGACAGCAACATGCAGATGAATGAAACTGGACCACTTTCTTACACCATACACAAAAATAAACTCAAAACGGATGAGAGACCTAAACGTGACACAGGAAACCATCAAAACCCTAGAGGAGAAAACAGACAACAACCGTTTGACCTCAGCCACAGCAACCTCTTACTCAAGGTGTCCCCAAAGACAAGGGAAATAAAAGCAAAAATGAACTATTGGGACCTCATCAAGATAAAAAGCTTCTGCACTGCAAAGGAAACAATCAACAGAACTAAAAGGCAACTGACAGAATGGGAGACGATATTTGCAAATGGCATATCGGATACAGAGTTAGCATCCAAAACCTATAAAGAACTTATAAACTCAACACCCAAAAAACATAATCCACTGAAGAAATGGGCAGAAGACATGAACAACCACTTTTTCAAAGATGACATCCAGACGGCCAGCAGACATATGAAAAGATGCTCAACATCACTCCTCATCAGGGAAATACAAATAAAAACCACCCTGAGACACTACCTCACACTGGTCAGAGTGGCTAAAATTAACAACTCAGGAAACAACAGATGTTGGCGAGGATGTAGAGAAACAGGAACCCTCTTGCACTGCTGGTAGGAATGCAAACCGGTGCAGCTACTCTGGAAAACAGTGTGGTGGTTCTTCAAAAAATTAAAAATAGAACTACCCTATGACCCAGCAATAGCACTACTAGGAATTTATCCAAAGGATACAGGAGTGCTGATTCATAGAGCCACATGTACCCCAATGTTTATAGCAGCACTTTCAACAATAGCCAAATTATGGAAAGAGCCTAAATGTCCATCAAATGATGAATGGATAAAGAAGATGTGGTTTAAATATACAATGGAATACTACTTGGCAATGAGAAAGAATGAAACCGTGCCATTTGCAGCAACATGGATGTAACTGGAGGGTATAATGCTAAGTGAAATAAGTCAATCAGAGAAAGACAGATGTGATACATTTTTACTCATATGTGGAAATTGAGAAACTTAACAGAAGATCATGGGGGAAGGGAAGGAAAAAATAGTTACAAACAGAGAGAAATGGAGGCAAACCATAAGAGACCCTTAAATACAGAGAACAAACTGAGGGTTGATGGGGAGGGGGAAGGGGAAAATGGATGATGGGCATTGAGGGTTGCACGTAAGCAATGAATCACGGGAATCTGCTCCTGAAACCAAGAGCACAATGTATACACTGTATGTTAGCTAACTTGACAATAATTGAAAAAAATTTTCCTATCTAGTTCTGAGATGTTAAATTTAAACAGAAAATGTGATATTCAACAAAAACAACAAAATATATAAATCCAAGAGGTCCAAAATCCATCTAGGGAAGGTTTTTAATGATACAACAAAAACAATGAAGGAAGAGGAATAATCAAATAGTAGAAGAAAATCCCTAGAGCCTAAGACACGACTCTTCAGCAATTGTGGTCCAGGAAAAATGAAAAATAACTCATAAACACATCCTCATTAAAGGTCAGAACATCTCAACAGATGCTTCTTTTCAGTTCTCTTCTCTGGATCCTCTTCTCTTTGATCTCCAAGTTGTATCGATCCACGGGCTTATTATTTTCCCTTATTTTCTTTTTCTCTGCTATATTTCACTCATTCACTAAATGATTCCATCTAAACTCATTACTTAGAAGTCACCCAGATAATGATAACCCCAATTTTATCTGTCCACTCCCAACCTCTCCATAAACATCCAGATATCAAATTGATTTCCTTTCTGCAATCTAACCCACATTTCAAATGTAATATGCCAACAACAGAATTGTTATCTCAATCCATACTCTAGTCTTCTCATCTCGTCTTCCTCATCTCAATACACAGCAATACCATTAATCCAGTTCTTCAGACCATAACGCCATAAGTCATGCTTAACTCCTCTCTTCCTCATGCTCTGCCTCCAATCCATCGGCAAGGCCAACATCTAGCATGGATTTAAAAGAATGGTGTGTCCAAGAAGAACATGAATTCCCTAATACCATGATGAAATGTTATACTCATATTACCACTCACAACCCTGTTTGTATTAATTATATCTCTCATTCAAAGCAATACAGTTTTTTTATGTTTTTTTATTAATTTTTGAGAGAGAGAAAGAGAGAAGAGAGTGAGCAGGGGAGGGGCACAGAGAGAGGAAGACACAGAATCTGAAGCAGGGTCCAGGCTCTGAGCTGTCAGCACAGAGCCCAATGTGGGGCTCAAACTCATGAACTGTGAGATCATGACCCAAGCTGAAGTTGGACGCTTAACCCACTGGGCCACCCAGGAGCCCCAAAGCAATAGTTTTTAAGAAGATGAGAATGTCTCTCTTTGTCTATGATACAAACACTGCATGATCCACAGTAAATAGTATTTACATGATATTTTAAATGTTGAATATTGGTTTCCATTTTTAAATCATCAAACTATAAAAGACTTACTTATATTTAGTAAATGAAGTGTAAATTCTATAAACCTCGAGAAGGTGAAAGTAATGCACAGTAGGAGTTAACAGGCGGAAGTAGATGTGGAGGAAAATATGGGGACAATAAATCCCTGACTTATCCAGCAGGAAATCAAGAGGCACTGTCAAAAATGTATGGGTCGAGAAACAGAATTTTTATGAAGTCAAATAACAAAGGAATTTTTTAATGAGCTGGTAGGGATTGGCAGTGGGGAAAGAGAACAAATAGAAGTGAGCTAAATCTCTCTCATGCCACAGATAGGAAATAATAGCTATTTTTAAATTGATACATTATATGAATTGATAACACGATAGGAATATTATTTAAGACTTGGATTTAACCTCCAGAAAAACTAACCATAAAATCATTGGAAATAATTACTTCTGATGAGTGGAAATGAAGGAAAGTGTACTGAACCTTACTTTTTAGTTAGCAGCCTCATTAGTGTTTCAATTTTTATTATGGCAAATATTGCTGGCCTAACAATTACATACACAAAAAATAAATATATTATTAAATAGTATAGCAAATGATCACATCTGATCTAGTTTTATGTCTGTATTTACACATGTTTATCTGAATAAAACTTTATAAAGAGACACCAGTTTTTGTTTCACTGTTGGTCAGCAGCATAAAAGATATACATGCTGGTCTAGGATCCACTATGTAAGTACAAAGATTGGCCAACTACAGTCTGGTCAAAATACGTTGATGGCAGTTTATGTAATTAATAAAAGAATTCTATAAAAAGGATCCTTCACATCTAGAACCAGAAAAGCTCACACAATGATTCACTATAATTTATCTCCTTAAAGTACTGCAGGCCCACATGCCTCCCCAAAGGGAGACACTGCTGCTTTGAACACGGTAAACACTTCCATTGTCCTAATACTACCTCTCGTCCTACTTCTATGCTTATAAACATGGCACTATTTTTACCTTGAATAATGCATGGCTTGGTGGCCTGCAATATTAAAATAGAAGTCTGTTGTGTGCTTCATCTCATTGGTGTGCCCAGTGGCCTCAATCCAGTGTCCTATTGGGAGACAATAAACACCATCCACCAAGTTGTTTTCATTATAAGTACAGCAACGGTCGTGGTGAGGTCCATTGCCTGGAACAAGAAGAAATGACAAACAGAGAAATTAAATCAATGTTTTGCTTAAACAGCCACAAAGTAGCTGATGCAAAATTAATAGGAAGAAGAAAATAAATATAAAGCTGCTTAATCTACACATTTCAGTATCAACAAAAATAGGCTACAGTGAGGGGAGAAACAGAAAAAAAATTTGTAGAGTTACATATGAATTTCACAGAGTTCTGTGCTCCCTTTGAATAAATGCATATTTCCAGAAGCATATTAACTCTCAGACTTTTATGGTTACCTCTCACTGCCCTAACTGCCCGTTGTGAGTCATTTTACAGCCTTTTTATCTTTTGGTATGCAAATTCATAACTAAAATCAGCAATAAAGCATTTTAGTATCATCTCAAACAAATGAATTTTTTTAATAAATACATTAATAAATAATAAAACAAATGATCACATCCAACCTACTTTGCATGTAAATCAGTGGTTAGTACTATTTTCAGATGGGACACATAGTATCATAGAGATTAGCTACCTTGCCCAAGGTCATAAAACTAGTAAATGCAGCACCAGTAGCAAACTGATACTCCTAGTCCCCCATCTTTCAGGCCCCTGTTCAGGACCTTCATCCTGTTTTCTACCTACTTCACAAGCACCAGCACCGCCACCTTCCTTCCATTGAGTAAACCAAAAGAGACAGAGGTGGAAGAACATGTCTCTGAAAACACTATTTGTCTATATCACATTCTGCCCAGTATCTACTACACTAGTAAACAGATCCTTTATTTCTATGAAAATTACAATTCATACATTACTTCTATTCACCCTTCTTATGTGACCACCCTATTTCAAATCATGCCTTTCCTTAAACAACCTAGTTTCCATATATTGTCTTTAATAAGAAAAACATGTAAGCAAAATAAACATAGGAATAAGTCACATTTGTTACAAATATGAAAATCTGACTCATTTGTTCTTTTCTCTCCCTTACAAAACATTTTACCTAAAGTTATTTGGCATAAAATGTCAAAAAAAAAAAGTCCTTAAGTCATTGGGCAATTCTTTGGGATATAATTCCCCCCCCCCCCCATCCAATAGAAGGTACAAGACAGCTCCTTTAATAAATCATCACTGATCTTCTTAGATCAGACTTCTCTTTTTCTCTTGATGACTACAAGGCACTACACCAATTTCTCCTTTACCCCTGATACTTAATAGATGAGAAACAAACCATACTAGCAGCCCCATTTCTAAAAATATATCAAATAGAAATATAACAACAGTAAAAAATGATATATAGAGATACATGTATTAACAATACTATTTTAATAGCAAACACTCTAAACTATGTAAGTTCATCTATTCATTTTTCCACAAATACTTACTGATTGTCAAGTACACAATCCACACTATGCTATGTTAAGGATTTGGGTATTTACTGTAAGAGCAATAAAAAAAAAATGAAACATTTTAAGTAGGCTGGTAACATGACCAAATTTTTATTTTGAAAGTATCTCTCTTGTTACAGAGTAAAAAATTAATTCAAACGCAATGAGATTAAAGCAGAAAAAGTCCATTTAGGAAAGGACTTCATTAGCCCAGGCAGGAGATGATGAAAGCATGGAGGTAGAAAAGGGAAGGAGTGGGCAGATTCAGGAAGGAAAAGCCACAGGAATGGTGGATTAACTGGGTATGGGAGGTGAAGGAAAAAGGGAAGCAACAATGACTCTAGGCTTCTGGCAAATATAACTCAATATATAGTTGTACCACTCATTAAGATGTGAAATCTGTAAGAGGTTGGAAGGGAAGATCACTAGTCTGGTTTTTGTATGGGGCTTGAAGTGCCATTTAGATACAAAAGGAGCTGTCACATGCAGAGTTGGCATAATTGGTTTGACACTCAGACCAGAGATCTGAACTAGAAAAATAAGCTTATGAGTCATCGAAGTGGCAACTGAGGCAAGGAGATAGATGAGTGACAAAGAAAAACAATATTGATGTAGAAGAAAAGGTTTCTAGAACAAAGTCTGAAAGCATCCCAACATTTGATAGCTAGATAGAGAAGGATAAGCTTACAAAGGATGTACAGAAATAAGTTGGAGTGAGTAAATGAGGTGGAAAAACATGAATAAAACTGTAAATAGAGACTAAAAACTGGGTGAAACTGGGTCTGACTGTTAAAGGTAGTTACATCTGGAGAATGGAGTTGGGATGGGGAGGACCATTTTACTCTAAATTATTGTGAATTCACTGGATTTGTCACAGAGCACAAGTATTACTTTTTGGTTTAATAAAGGAATAATACCTATGGCCCCCACTGTTCAGTACAGTAGACTTACAACAATTTAAATATTACAAATTAAATAAAAACAATTATTCAGGAGCTCAAATATACATAAATTAAAATATTCAAGAAAAATTATTTGCATAACATCAACCACCTCATCCCTATAATTAATTTTTGGAAATACTCATTTTTACACACACATGTTTCAGGAGAAGTAACAAAACATTTCTATTTCTTTCACCAAGAAGGTATCAGTGGAGGCCACTAGAAAGCTGGGACTCCCACCATACTCAGTAATAATAAGGTCAATCCCTTCAGTTGTCAATGGATGGGGAATCTGGGTAACAAGGCAGCACTCCCACCCTCCTAATGGAGAGTGTTAAAGGAATCCAGCTAAACCCAAAGATTTTAATAAAATCCAGAGTCACATTACATAATTCTCAAAATGGCCACATTTCAACAGAAAGTCATTCCTTACATCAAATATCACAAAGATCTCAAGCTAAATAAAAATTTTAAATGCTTGAAAGATGCCAACATCAAAATGACAGAGATGTGAGAATTATCTGAAAAGGATTTTAAATTTCAACAACCCATTAGAACACATTTGAAACAAATGAAAATATTAGAAAGTCTCTGCACACACACACACACACACACACACACACACAAAATAGATGATGTAAAGAAGAACCAAATGGAAATTTTAGAACTGAAAAATATAACAATTGAAATAATAACCTCAGTGGATAAGCTCAAGAACACAATGGAGCAGACAAAAGAAAGAATCAGCAAGCTGCAAGACAACAGAAATTAATCAATCAAAGCAACAGAGAGAAAATAGACTGAAAAAAAGAACAGATTTAGAGACCTGTGGGACAGCTGGGTTGTTTCTAGCTTTTGACTATAATAAATAAAACTACTGTAAAATAAATAAAATTGCTGTATACATCTAACATTCATGCAGTTGAATCCTGAAAAGAGAGGAAAGTGTGTGGCTGAAAAATTCTTGAGAAAATAAGGTCTAAAATCTTTCCAAACTTGCCAATAAATATAACCTACAGATTCAAGAAGCTAAGCAAATTCCAAACAGGAAAAATAAAGAAATCCATGCCACTACATATCATAATTAAATTTCTGAAAACTAAAAACAAAGAAAAAATCTTGACAGTAGCCAGAGAAACATAACAATTTAGGAGAACAATTCAAATGTGAGTAGGCTTCTCAAAAGAATGGCTAATAGACAATCTATAAACAGAAAAGAAATCACTGAACATCAGGAAGGATGAACAGAATAAGCAAATATAGGAGTAAAAACAATAGACTTCCCTTCTCCTCTTGAGTTTCTAACAAAAATTATACTGCTACCTGATATGGTTCTACATGTATAGAGAGGAAATATTTAAGACAATTCTATGAAGAAGGGGAAAAGGATAAAAAGGAAGGTAAGATTTCTCCACTTTATTCAAACTTGCAAAATAATGACACCATCAACTATAATAAGTTATGTATGTATGATGTATGTAAATAAAAATAAAATTCTAAAAAATGTTCAAATATGTACTATACATGGCATATAAAGGTAGGAAAAACACATGGGGAGAAAAAAAACAGAGAAAACTAAAATGAAAAAAATAAAATGACAAACTTAAGTCCTAACATAACCAATAATTACATTAAAGTTAAATAGGCTAAATACACCAATTAAAATAGAGTGGCAGAGTGGACTTTAAAAAAAAAGAACCAATTGTATGATATCTAGAAGAAACTCACTTCAAATTATATACAAGATGGAAAGTAAAAGTGTTGCAAAAGATATACCATGTAAATATTAATCAAAAGAAGGCAGAAGTGATTATGTTAATATTATATAAAGTAGAACCTTCACAGCAAAGGAAATTACTGGAGATAGAGAAGGAAATTATCTGATGTTAAAAAAAAACAATACTACACTGTTTAACTAACTTGAATTTAAATGAATAAAAATAAATCTTAAGTATCAACCTATCAAGAAGCTATAAGAATTCTAACATGTATGTACCAAAAAATAGAGTTGCAAAATATGTGAAACAAAAACTAAGACCATTAAATGGAGAATAGACAAGTTGGGAATTATATTGGAAATTTCAACACTCTCTCTCAACAATTGATAGAAAAACTAGGAAGAACATCAGCAAGGAATAAAATAACTCAACAACACCATCAACCAATGGAATTTAATTGACATTTATAGAACACACCACACAATAATAGCAGAATGCACATTTTCAAGTGTGCACAGAACATATACCAAGCTAAATCATATCCTGGACCATAAGATAATCTCAAAACTTTAGAATTAAATCACACAAAGTGTTTTCTCTGACCTCAATAGAATCAAACTGGAAATCAATAATAGATAATGGGAAAATATTCAAATACTTGAAAACTAATCAACATATTTCTAAATAATATATGGGTCAAAAAGGAAATCTCAAAGGAATTAAAAATACATTGCAATGAATGAAAATTAAAATAGTATGTATCAAAATACTATGTGTGACATAGCTAAAGCAGTGCTGTGAGGAAAATTTATAGTCCGAAAATGCATACAGTAAAAATAGGAACAGTTTCAAATCAATTATCTAAGCTCCCCCTCAAGAAATTATGAAAAAAAGAGCAAAATAAATCCAAAGCAAATGGAAGTAAAGAAATAATAAAGATAAGAATGGAAATCAATGAAATTAAAAACAGAAAAACATTAGAGAAAATCAATGAAACAAAGAGCTGGTTTGTTGAAAAGATCATTAAGAATGGCAAACCTCTAACAAGACTGGCAAAGAAAAGTGAGAAAAGGCATAAATTACAAAAGAAAGAAAAGGGAGAGAAAGAAAAAGAAAGAAAGAAAGAAAGAAAGAAAGAAAGAAAGAAAGAAAGAAAGAAAAAGAAAAAGGGGACAGGAAGGAAAGGGAAGGGAAAGAAAGGGAAAGGAAAAGGGAGAGATGTCACTACAGACTTTGCAGGGGTCAAAAGTGTAAGAGAATACTATAAAAACTAAAACACACATAAATTTGACAACTTAGATGAATTGGACCATCCTCAAAACACAAATTACCACAACTCACTGAATATGAAATAGGTAATTTGAATATTCCTATAACTCTTAACGATATTGGATGCATAATTTAAACCCCCCAAAAAGAAGTTTCAAAGCCCAAGTAAGTGGTTTCAATCAATAATTCTACCAAATGTTTAAAGAAGAATCAATACCAATTCTATGCAATCTCAACATAGGCATGAAGAGAAAAAGAAAGAAAGAAAGAAAGAAAGAAAGAAAGAAAGAAAGAAAGAAAGAAAGAAAAGAAAGAAAGAAAGAAAGAAAGAAAGAAAGAAAGAAAGAACTGTCCTTATTTGCAGATGACATAACTGTCTAGAAGAAAACCCCAAGGAAACAATAATACTAATTAAAAAAAAAAAACCTCCTAGAATAAGAGAGTTTAGCAAGATCACATGATATAAGGCAATTATGCAAAATAAACTTTATTTCTATATAACAGCAATGAACATTTGACAATTAAAATTAAATACAATACCATGCACTTAGGTATAAATCTAAGAAAAACATGTACACAATTTATATGCTTAAAACCACAAAATGTTAGAAAAGAAATCAAAGCAGATCTAATAAGTGGAGAAGCATACCATGTTCATGGATTGGATAACTCAATCTCTACATCTGATACAAAATTAATTCAAAATGGATCATGGACTTAAATGTAAACTTTCAGAAAAAATTAGGGGAAAATGCAATATTTAGGGCTGGACAGAGTTCTAAGACTTCACACTAAACACAATCCAAAAAGGAAAAATTTATAAATTTGATTTCATCAAAATTATATACTTTTGTTCTGCAAAAGACCTTGTTGAGAGAAAAACAAGACAAGTCCAGATTAGAATAAAATACTTGCAAACCATATACCCAACAAAGGACTAATATCTAAAATATTAGAGAACTCTCAAAACTCAACAATTAAGTAACAATCTAATTAGAATATGAGGAAAAGACAAGAAGTGGCAGTTCACCAAAAAAGATATACAGATGGCAAATAAGTACTTGAAAAGATGTTCAACATCACTAGCCTTAAGGAAAATTCAAATTAAAGCCACAATGAGATATCACTACACACCTATAAGAATTTTTTTATATTTTTATAAAAGAAAAAATAGGACATCAACTTCTATATACAAAGCTGGGAGAAATTGGATAACTCATACACTGCTAATGGGAATGTAAAATGGTACAATCACTCTGATAAAATGTTAGCAATTTCTTTTAAAAATTAAACTTGCAAGTACTATACTACCCACCTGTACTCCTGGCATTTATCTCAGAGAAACTAAACTTTCCTTCACACAAAAACCTGTAGAAGAATTTTTACAGTAGTTTTATTTATTATGGTCAAAACCTAGAAATAACCCAGATGTTCTTTAGTGTGTGAATGCTTTAACAAATTTGTGATACATCTATACCATGATTAGCCATAAAAAGGAATGATCTATTGATATGTGCAACAACCTAGGCGAATTTCCAAAGAATTATGTTAAGTGGAAAAAATGCCAGTCTCAAAAAGGTATACATACTCTAGGATTTCATGTATTTAACATTCCTGAAATGAAAACATTTATAGAAACAGAGAACAGATTAGTGGTTGCCAAGGATTGGGGAGGGTTGGAAGGTTGGGGGGGAGGGGGAATGTGGGCATGGCTATAAAAGAGTAACATGAAGATCCTTGTGGTAATGAAAATATTACCACTGAGGGAAACAATAAAAGTTACACGGGATCTTTCCCTATTACTTCTAACCATCGCATGTGAATATACAATTACCTCAAAATAAAAGTGAATTATCTTTCCAGGTTGGAGCTGGTCATTGCCAGTTATTCATTAGCATTAATTTAGTGTAAGTAAACATACAAATAGCTCACTAAAGTAGGATAAATTAATATGTTATTGGCAGAAAAGTGGGAAAGGATTGATTTAATGAACAATAAACACCTGTTTCCTGGGACCAAATCTGGCTATCATGTTATTTGTTCATCAAGGCAAATTTGGTAAGTTAACATAAAGTGAATAAATGTGAAGGAGTAAGACGCCTGCTTTCTGACACTCCAGTAAAAACCAGAGAAGAAACCTCAGAATTTAAAATCATAATACATTACTTCAAATAGTTCTGCCAGTTTGAAAGTTCAGGTTAAAAGAAGTTTATTCTTTACAAAGTCAAAAGTTTTGAAGTTATATTAGATAAGCAAAAACTATTTGGATAGTGTAGTCTACTTAAAATTAAAATTATAATTATTATGCACATGTTATTTTATGTGAATCTATCCTCTTTAGAATTTGACTACTTTGAAGTTTTTATTTCTAGCACATGAAAATAAATTCTGAACCTAACACATTAATCTCTAATTTTAGCTAGTAATTCACCCAAATCAAATCTCTCTCATGCCCCATCTGTTACTACCTCAAAAGTTATTGGTGCATAAAGTTGTACAAACATGGTATAACCATAACCAACTCTTCAGCATTTTGATATTCTGTTCTTATGGCACAAGTAAAACAAAATAAAACATAAAAAGTCTTTTTGTTCAGCAAATTGCCTCTTTAAGAGTGGATCCTGTTCCAGTTGAGCCCTTTGATAGATTGCAATATGCAATGGTAGAAAATAGCTGAGTTGGGGGCCAGTGGTGGGAGACAGCTGAACTGCCTCATAGACTAGAGGACTCAGAGGCAATTAAAGGAGAGGATGGGGGGGGGGGGTGTAAAGGTTAAGAAGGAAAGGTAAAATGGAGAAAGAGGAAAGAGAAGAGATAGTTCAGGGGAAAGCTACGTAAGGTAAAGTGGATAGTCAAAACAGGCTGGTCATGAGAACACCAAAGGGCAGTTAAAGGCAAGCATTTTAATATTATTTTGAAGTTGTTTGCCCTCCTGTAACATCCCTCTCTTCTCTTCTTCCTCAACCCTCAAAATTATCTACTACATTCACACATGAATTTCTTACGTGGACAGAAAGAAGACAGTCCACTAAGAAAAATTTACTTAAAAACTGGATTCCTCGCCTACATTAAGTTCATGTAAAACAGGGCAACATAAGCAAGGCCACAAGAAGGTGCACCTGCTAAGCAGAGCAGAAGCAGGAAAGCAAACTCAAGGATGACCATGAGGATGTAAACCTTCCCTGCTTCCACAGGCATCTTAGAGAGGTTCCAACCTCCCAAATTCACAACAGGGACTGGATAGAATCTGTAGTATATATGGGGGTGCCTGGGTGGCTCAGTCAGTTGAGCGCCCAACTCTTGGTTTCAGCTCAGGTCATGATCCCAGCGTCATGGGATCGAGCCCCATGTTGGGCTCCATGCTGAGCATAGAGCCTGCTTAAGATTCTCTCTCTCTCTCCCTCTGCCCCTCTCCCCGGCTCACGCTCTCTCTCTCTCCAATAGATTAAATAATTAAATAAATAAATATCAGCACCCACACACACACACAACAGAATAAAGTGTTAAGATATAAAACAATAAGATCTAATAAGAGAATGATACATAATACAACACTTACATAGAACATTTTTACTTACAAGATTTTTGTCTTAGTTCATTAAAGAAATGCACAAATCTTAAGTGAAAAATATAAGTAGACAACATTTCATGCTACTGGCAAAAATAATGTTATTTGGCTAATGAAAGCTAGGAAAACAATGACTACCTGGGGATATGAAGAAATTTCTATACTAACTCAGGCACACAGACAAAACCTCATTCCTGTAGAACAATATTGCATTAAAATAATAGGAAGTTCATACAGTTAAGAGTGCCATACCTATAGTTAGAGCTGAAATAACATCTAAGAAAAATCCAGTAAAAAGCAATCCAACAAATTCAGGAAAGAGCTCCAAGGGTTTTGATTAAAAATGATAATAACTCCAAACACAAAAAAGTGGCCCACTTAGCCATGATAAAAAACAGGAGTTAGACTTAGAGATATGAAAATGCTATTTGTTAAGGAGGCTAGAGTTTGGAGAACCAAGAAAGAAAATATCAAATGTGACAGGATGATTATGGTAATGAGTCAAACATCTGGCTCAGGTATGTATGTATGTGTGTGTGTGTGCACACGTGGGCACATGTGCATGTATGCACTTGTGTGTGTGACTGTCTTTCAAAGTAGAAAACTGAGGATTAATTACGATTCCTATTTTTATGGCAAATAGTAAGTTGAAATGTGGGGTACATCAATATCATCCTTTCTGTATATCTGGACATACAAACCTGTCCATTCCTTTTAGTCAAAAATGAGCCACTCACACTAAGACGTCAGCAGGCTCATCCCTAACCTCTGCACATAATAGATCTGGCCTCACTAATAATCAGACTTAAGACCATTCCTATATGCTTCCAATCCTATGAGATCATCAACAAAAGTCCTTGAGACAGTTGTTTAGTAGGTGGGTATGATGTGTTGGTCCCTTCAAGGTGAGCTTGAGGTATACAGAAAAGGGGAGCAGCAGGAGTGATTAACAAAGCTCAGCCTTGGACCCACTCCCTGCCAAGCCTTCAGGGGGGGACCTTTTAGGTAACACTCCCAGAAGAGTCTTGACCAGTTCCAGCTAAGACTTTAAGGAAAAAAGTTAACACCTGCCAAGCCATAGAAAGCAGAAAACATTACAAGGGAAAACTTCCATGATTATAGAAAAATATAGGTGAAATGGAGGCTTACATCAAGCTAGGTTGAAGAAATATAACAGAAAAAAAAAAAGAACTTACAGAAAAAGAAAAATTCAATAGTTATTTTCTTAAAATATTTACTAATAATTTAAGAGCTCCTTGTTATGAACTAAATTATGTTTCCCCCAAATTTGTATGTGGAAGTTCTAAAACCCTAATGTGGGCTGTATCTAGATATAGAGCCTTTAAGGAGGTAATTAAGGTTAAATGAGATCATAAGGGTGAGATCTTAAACCAATAGGACTCGTGTCTTTACAAAAAGGGGAAGAGACACCCGAGATCTCTCTCCATGCACATATAGGGGAAAGGCAGTGTGAGGATACAGTGAGAAGGCAGCCAACTGCAAGCCAGAAAAAGTGTTCTCACCAGAAACCGAATTTGATGGCTCTCTGATCTGGGACTTTCAGCTTCCAGAACCGTGAGAAAATAAACCTCTGTCGTTTAAGCCACCAATCTAGAATATTTTGCAATAGCAGCATGAGCAGACTAATGCATTCATACCCAAGAAATATCCTAGAGTTTAATACATACCCAAGTATTATTGACAGCTTATGTATCCAGCTCTGTGGTAAACTGAGGTTGAAAAATGAAATTTAAAACATGATTCCCGATGAATGAACCCTTGTTAGTTACACAAAAGTTACACAAAGCAATTAGTGAATGAAACAAAGCTACCTTAAATTATGAAAATAATTGTAAAACCATATGACAAAATACTAACACATAAACGAAATATTCAAGAATGGCAAATAGGCTTCTTTTCCAATGCGATTTTCAATGTATGGTGACTGAAATGTTATGTTAAGATATATTTTAATGGGCAACTGGCCCACTGGGAAAGAAAACTATGATAGATTTATGGTGTGTACATGGATGTGGAAGACTGAAAAGTAGAGACGGCTGTATCCGTATGGGCCAGAATTACCAAGAAAGGATTTACAATGGAGGGGATGGCTCTCAAGTTGTGACTGACAACAGGGTATGTTCTGGATACATAACAGAGAGGACAGCAATGTATGAATGAGTATGATTCAAAGCAGGAAGTAGATAACAGCAACAAATCTGTTTATTCCAGTGGGTAGAGTGACAACACAATATAGACTCAGGGGGTTGATCCTACTTACCAAATTCTAAAGTAAGCACAGTAAAACAACTGACTTGAAAAAGCAGAGAACAGAACTACCACTTCTCTAGCCATTAGTTAAGAACTCAGATTTTTTTCTAATGCAGAAGATTTACACTAATTAGGGATTCATGATGATACACACATCTCAAAATGGGAAGCATCTCAAGGATTGAAGCCTCTCTTGAAAAGTATCCCAAACAATGGCATAACCAGGCAATTATACTTCCATTTAAATTTAAATATAATAACAGAGCTCTCCTTCTTATAAAATTTTTAGGGAAAATCTAAAACTAAGATTGTTATTAATAGGCTTGACTCAAAGCACCAAGACTGAATTATTAATAATTCATTCAATGTGATGATAGTCTAGAGCAAAGCCAAAAGATTTGACCATCTGATTTGAAGTGATCAAATCTTTTGGTAGCTAATTATGCCTTGACTCAAGGGATTAAACAAGCAGATCAGCATATTAAAATGCTCCATCTCTGCATAATTGGATATATTTTCTGGATATTGCATTTACTTTCTGTGTCACATGCAGAGATGCTTATTCATGTGTTTAATAAATTTTTTCTTAATTGCTCTAATAATTTTTAATGTTGATTTTCCCACTGTCATTTAAACAATTTTTATGGTAGTGTCTAGACTTTTGCTGTTTGTAAATTGGCAGGTCAATTTTTCTCACCATAGCACTCCCAGAATTGAGTAGAAATTTTATCGTGTTTCATCATCTGAACACAAATCCAAGTCACTCTAAAAATAGAGGAAGCATCTATATTAGTATTAGACTCCCTATATAGAAGAATATGCTTCCGACCAGATTTCACCCCTTTGTTTTTCATAGCTCCATGCCCACTACAAAAGCTCCTGGGCCACCTCGTGTACTTTAAGACAAATAATGTTGAGGCAGAAGGTGATAACCTTCCCTAGAAGGCACATCTCAAGAGTGTGAACATTTAGATGCAAAGAACACAAAATAATCATATTCACCCCAGGACTCTGAAGAACATTGAGGATTATTTTACATTTAACCTCCTCCTAACCAAGCAGACATGCATTTTAGCGGTTCCATAGTAAGTAAATGTTTGGCATAAAAATCTCTCTTCAATTAAGATTTTCTAGAGTGTCAATCAAATGGTTTAATAAAGTATTCCCTGATCTAGTTCTGAAGTGAGAACCATCTCTAGTGGCTTTGTGTTTTGCTTTCCTCCACAGACAAAGTATTTTTTGATATTACGGAGTTGATGCAAACATCATGCAGGCATGACTCTAGTTACTGGAAAGAAACTAGACATGTACAGCTAACTGAAATAGCAAATAGAGTGGTCAAATATAATTTTTAAAGACAAAATTGTTTCTGAAATTGATAAACCACAGTGTTTTCAATGTGATATTAGTGAGATATTACAGGCTGTAAAAAATAAAAGAGGGCCAATCAGAGACATTATCTTAGAAGTTACCATAGCTATATACATAAACTACGTCTGTATTAAGAAATAGTTGAAGAAGGGTTTTGCTGGTCTCCGGACTTTGTCTGATTCCAAGCAACAGAAAATCCGACCAACAGGGACTTCAACAAATACAGGTCTATCCCTCTCATAATAAGAGGCATAAAGCCAGGCAGCCCAGAAGTGATGTAATACCAAGTGCTTTTTGACTGTCCGCTTTGCCACCCTTCACACATTGACCTTGTTGTCATACTTGTCACCTCATGTTCAAAGGCTGCCCCCTAGGCATCACTTCCGGACGGACACTCCACTTCCCAGTCATATAAAGGGGGAGGGACCTAGGTTCCTTTTCATGGGAAAAGTGAGAGCTCTCCTGGGAACCACACCTAAAAAACTTCTTGCATCTCATTCACCAGAACTAGATGACACAGCATTCCTGAGACCAACTGCTAGCCCTGGGGGGATAAGAGAACCACACAGATTAAAGCACTAATGATTCATCCCAGTGCGCTCAAGACAAATCAGACAAAGCATGGGGGACAAATGCTAATTAGGCCACTGATAGTGGCTGTGATGGGCTTGAGCATGTATGTCATCTTTTCCCAGCAAACCATTTTGGAAAAGGAACCACGTTGGTTTAGGTATCACGTGTCTCTACTTGATTTTATTCAAAAGTACCCAATGCATTACATTTCAATTGTAAAGTATTTTTTTCAAAGTTTATTTATTTTTGCGACAGAGAGAGACAGAGCATGAATGGGGGAGGGGCAGAGAGAGAGGGAGACACAGAATCGGAAACAGGCTCCAGGCTCCGAGCCATCAGCCCAGAGCCTGACGCGGGGCTCGAAATCACGGACCACGAGATCGTGACCTGGCTGAAGTCGGACGCTTAACCGACTGCGCCACCCAGGCGCCCCATGTAAAGTATTTTTAAATAAACCAACAGTAAAACTGAAAGCATTTTAATGCACTTTACAAACTTGAAAATTGCCCAAAAGACAGAGAGAGAGAGAGGAACAGTCTGTTTGTCCAGTTCTTGATATGTTTGGTTCGTAGAACCTCTTTGCTGTAACACAAAATCTCCTCCTGCTTCTAGCCATACACCTTCCCCATCCCTCCTCTTCCAGCTTTCCTGTGGGCTGCCCTGCCATCATCTCTTATAACCTTCTCTTTCCCCTAACTAGCCCTGTCTTCACCAAATATACCCTTCTTCAATATTCAATCTTCAGGGCACTACAATTTGACATCTGCCCTCAACACTCCACTAAAAAGACTTGAAATGAAGTCATCTCCTGTCAGATTCATTTTTTATCTTTCTTTACCTGCCTATAGCATTTAAAGATAGTGACCACTCTCTGTTTAATCTTTCCCCTGTTGGCTCCATAATACTCCTCTTCTGGAAGGCAGTATATTAGAACAGTTAAATGCATGGGCTCATGATCCAGACGGGGACTCCATTCCAAGTTATATGAATTTACCATCTGTAAACAGGAATGAGAAATCCCTTTAAGCAATCTGTGCCTCCATTGTCTCATTTGTGAAAAAGGAATCCTGGTACCAGCTCCTTCACAGGGTTGTTATGAGAGAATTCCATTAGATAATCCATTCAAAGGATTTAACATAGGACCTACCACAGCTGGTGTTCAGTAAGAATTCTTAACTACTATTCCTCTCATATCCCTTCCAGTCCTTCTTGTCAGTTTGCAAACTGTAGGCTGACTTACAAAACAGATGTACCCCGAAAAGAAGCTCGTATCGTTTTAACAACAGCTTTGTCCAGACCTATATGTTTCAAGACAAAACTATAGTAACAGTGACTCCACATGGGCTCATGTGTTCCAAAGACAGGACCACTGAGTTTTTCAACAACCCACCTAGTTCATAAATGCTGCCCAATTTCTGCCCAAATCATGCCAGCTTCTCCCTAAAACTAAAACTAATTGAAACATCCAAATCTTTTCACTTTGAATTGTTCCCAAGGCAAATTTCTCTTAGTTCTCTCTGTTTAAAAATAGCTCATTGGTGCAAATATAAGACTTGACTTTTATTTTCTTCTTGTTGGTTTATTCCTACTTTGGGGACTTCAAATTTTGAATACTGCTTCTCTCAAACAAAATAGCTACTATCTTGCCCAGTTCATCTCTTACCAGGAAACTCGATAAGCATGAGTCCTAAATTACTGATATAAAGATTTAGCAGGAAAGGATCTAGAAAAAAGTGACTTGTAAAAAGCCACTGGCACTCACCCTGATGTTCTACTGGTTCATCAGTCAGCTGTTCAACTAGCGTGAATCCACCTAACTTGTCTATTAGCCAGCCAGTCATTTTCCAATTTGCAGGCAAAAAAAATTGGGAAATTTTTCTAAAATTCTTTACTGAAACTAAGATGCAACATTCCTCCATTTTTCCCCTTGTACAAATGAGGATTATTATTTGATGAGGTAAGACTTCTAAAGCAATTTTAAAGCTCCTTAAAAATATGTAATGATGGCAAAATATCAAGGTGGGTTTTTTTTTATCTTTTTGTGAGTCATAAGTCCCTTTGAGAATCAGTGAAAAGCTATGAATAATCTTCTTCAAAATAAAAAAAAAATTAATGTTTATTTATTTTTGAGAGAGAGACAGAGAGACAGAGAGAGAGAGAGACAGAGCATGAGCAGGTGAGAGGCACAGAATCAGAAGCAGGCTCCAGGCTCTGAGTTGTCAGCACAGATCCTGACGCGGGGCTCGAACTCATGAGCTGTGAGATCTGACCTGAGCCTAAGTCAGACGCCTGACTGAGCTACCAGGTGCCCTTCAAAAAATGTTTTTAAATGCTCATGCACACAGTGCATACAGCTTATCATTATTATGTATAGTGGAAAAAGGAATTGTGCTTTATAATTATGGCCATCAGAGAAAGAGATGAAATTTTCATTAACATATCAATTCAACTTTAGACATAAATATTTTTTTAACTTATTCTTTTTTTTTTTTCCTCCTTGAAAACAGCAAAGATCTATTTGGCACAAAATTTAAATGAAACATCAAGAATCACCATTTAAAAATGAAGATTTCTCTATCGACATCAAGTTTTATAAACAGCTTTTCAACAGCCTAATTTTTCCAAAGCACCTAGCTGCTTTCGCTTGTACATAGAGTGTAGTCTTTGCAGACGTATAAAAATCATATTGACGGTCTCTTTACAAGTGAAAACTAGCATTCCACCATGTTGCTAAAGAATTTTTACTTTTTCCATGCTACAGAACAAGACTACTCCAGGAGACTTAGCCTGCCACTTACATTGAAGCCTCAATATTAACAGAAGTCACCAAGGAATCACTTACCAAGATTTATAAAGGTACTTGTCTTATTTAACTTATCTTGTAGAATTGATTCTCTAAGAAATTCTGACACAAAGTTAACTGATATGGAACCATGATAAAGTGTTTCTCAAACATGTCATAGACATCAAGGGAATCTGCACAACAACTTTATGATCTTATGATACACAGGATAAAATAAGCAAGCATCCATGATAATATCAGTCAAAAATGTCCAAATGAGTTTATTTAAAAAAAAAAAATCATTGTTAAAGCATTCACAAAAAAGCCAGTGGCAAGATTTTTATAGGTGATTTTCAACTGGTTTTAATTACCTACATCAAAGTAATTTGCTTACATCTGAACAAAATTAAGCTATCTAACACTTCCTCCCAAATGAAGCAGAAGTTCTGGACAAACCTCTCTCTTACGGTGACTGTCCTCACATTTATGTCATTAAATCTTTTTTAAATGAATGGTGACTGTTTCTCAGAATTCTTTCGGGAGATAGGGAGTACACAGAAGGAGAAAGTGGAAAGATAAGTTGGGGAGATAATGAGATTGTGATTAAATTCTTTTTTTTTTTCCTGAGATTATATACAAACTATAGAATTATAGTAGAGTACAAGTGAAATACTGCCACCCAGTGGAATTATAACATAAATAAAATCTTGAAATTTGAAAAGACTGCAAAAATTCCCTATCAATTTTTAATTGGAATGATAAAGCTTAGTGATTTTCAAAGTACTTTCAAATATATTATTCCTCAAAAATAAAAGTCCAGTGGGACAGACAGCAACTGTGTAAGCACATCTTTTCCTGAGTCTGAGGTTCTAGTGGATTAAGTGACTTGACAGAGCCCTATGTTCACTGGAGCCCAAGGATGCACTCCCAGGTCAAGGCTGCTTACACCACGGAGCCCCCCTGAAAGACCCTCTGCCTACTCTTGTCCAAACAAGAGTTTTGTTTTCTTTTGTTTTGTTTTTTCTCTGTGTCCCAGTTTTTATGGTTTTGCAGGAGAATGCTGGACATGAAACATAATTGCAAACATTCAGCTGTGCAAAAGAGAACAGTGCTTAAGTACAAACGGAGACATGATTCTTAAATTAAGTGCTTAAACACAACTAAGGTCCCACAAGCACCTGGACTCTAGGGTCAGTGTGGCGGAACTGCCTGTGGACTCACGAAGAGGTCCTAAATCCCCTTCCCACCCCCAGCCTCCACAACCAATACATGGAATCTGGTGCCAATGGTCCATCGCAAAGAGCTCCTTTTAGAACCTTCCCCAGTCCTCTATACGTGATCTGGCCGGGCAAGGACACTGGAATTTCTCGAATATCAGTGGTCCCTAACATAAGTATTCTACGTGATGGCCTTGGTCCCCGTGTCTGGGAAGCACACCGCTATGACTTTCTTCAGCTTGCGTACAGAACCAGCACAAAGGCGCACCCTGGCCCCCAGGACATTGGACCATGTGCCCTTGAATAAGGTTTTGCCCCCTTCGTCATGGAAGGTTTCCACCAGCAGTCGAGGGTCCCCTCGTATGTAACGTCAGCTCCTTTGTGCCCCACCGCATCATCACCCGCAGCTGCACGGTGTCGAAGGGGCAGGAGAGCCCACCTGCCGCAGCTGTCACGGTCTGGGGGTGTTCCTGGGGCCCGGGAGCATGCCTTTGGCTGGGTCGTACACGCCGAAGTAGGCCGCCGGGTGGATGATGGTAATGCCCTGCCCCGAGACACTGAAGCCGTGATCCAGGCCCCGGAGCCTGGTCATCTTTACCAGACAGTCCCCCAGGCCTTTGAACTCCTGCTCAGACTTCCCCATGTCGGCTGCCACTTGGGTTCTGGCAAAATCCAGCGGGGTGGGGGGGGGGGGGGGGTGTCGGGGAATGAAGCAGAGGGAGGTGGCTCCAGGTGCCCCACCTGAAGCCAGATCACCGGCAAAATAACTCCAGAAGTGCGTGCGCTTGTCCACGCCCCTCCCCCCTCCAGGAAGATCTGGTTGTACTTATCCCGGAAGGCCAGGTTGAGGGCGTGTGTGGGGAAGTAGCGGATGACATTGGCCAGGTCAGGGCAGCACGCCCTGCTCCTTGGGGATGCGCACGATGCAGTCTGCGATGCCTTTGCACCGCTGGTTGGCGGCAATCTGCTCGCACCTGCAGCAGCCACTGAGCCCGCTGATCAGGGTCATGGCCATCTTAGAGATGGTGGCAGTGAGGTCTCCAGCCAGGAAGTATTTCAGAGAAGAGAAAACAGAGACTCGGCGATTATCAAAGCTTCTCAAACATCTCCAAGGGGTCTTGGGAACATAGCTTGAAGCAGTACCCCATACTGTCATGAAAATTCTTGGAAGACTTGTATTTTTCCCTTAAAAATTCCTGTGAGATTTGTGCTCTATTCTATATTATATGCACGTGTCCTTCAACTTGAAATAATGTTTTTGTCCCCCTGAAATGTCTTTTAGACACTGTTGCTTTAAGACAATAGTGTATTTCTATTATTCACTAGTCCAGGACCACACTGAAGATGAGAAGACAGTTTTAGTATACCAGTTTGAGACACCTGGAAAGTACCTTGCTCAAGTTCATTCATTCATCAAGTATTTAATGAACACCCGCCAAATGCTCGGCATTGTTTTAGATCGTAGGGCATGCTATGATAATAAACACCTAAGTTATCCAGTCTCCTAGAAGAACAAAGGTTTATTTCTTGCCTGGGCTGGAGTTCACTGTGGATTGGCTAAGCAAGGGCCATTCTTCACATTTCATCATCTTCAGGCTGGGATCATCAGACAGAGTAGTCACTACTTGGAACATCAATAGTAATCTCCTGGCAGAGAGAAAGGAGTGCGGCAAAGCAATAGGAAGTGACACACATCATTTCCTCTTATATTTTATTAACCAAAGCAAGCCATATGACAAACATATTCTTCTTCAACAGAGCAAAGAAGAATAATTTACCCAGAGGTAGAGGATGTGAACATTGGCAAACAATTAACAGTATGCCTTACCCCACCTTTTCCAAATATGCTGAGGAAAGGTGGTTCTGGGTAACATAAAGGATAGAGGTCAGATCTCTCAGCCTGCCAGATGGGAATTCAAGCAGTTAAAAGAAAGGGTTATCATAGAAGCCCAGAGGACTTGGAGTATGTAGATGTCAGACACATGAGATCTACACGAGTATGTATTAGACAAGTAGAAACGTATTTCGAATGTTTATAACTCTGATTTATGGTCCCAAGTCCCAGTACTAACACAGTACTTTATCAGCACAAAGTCCTGAAAGCTGCCTGTTTCTACTGCAGGATACCACATCTGATCAGAAGCAATATGGCAGGGTTGCTCAATGTACCTATAAATAAAACCATAGCCATGGAGGTGGGAGTGGTACACAAATTATATCCAGGATCAACATGTCAGGGTTGCCTAACTCAAATGTATGTCAAACCCACAACCAGTTGAGTGGGGCAACAGAGCCAGTACAGGCACTAATCGTATACAGTAAAACCTTGGTTTTTGAGCATAATTCATTCCAGAAACATGCTTGTAATCCAAAACACTTCTATATCAAGGCAAATTTCCCCATAAGAAAAAATGGAAACTCAGATGATTCGTTCCACAACCCAAAAATATTCATATAAAAATGGTTGCAATAGGGATACCTGGGTGGCTCAGTCAGTTGATCGTCCAATTTTGACTCAGGTCATGATCTCATAGTTCATGAGTTCAAACCACACATTGGGCTTGCTACTGTCAGCTTGTCAGCACCAGGTCTGCTTTGGATCTTCCATCCCCCTCTCTCCCTGACACTCCCCACTCATGCTCTCTCAAAAAAGTAAGAAAAAAACACTTAAAAATGGTTACAATACTGTAATATAATACAAAATAATAAAAAATACAAAATATAAAGAAAAATAAACAAATTAACCTGCACCTAACTTTGAAAACCTTCGTGGCTGCTGTGAGGGAGACAAGAGAGAGGAGGGTTACTGTGTAGGACAACTTTCTCTATCACTCACAGAAATCACTGCTGTCTATTGGCCCAATGGAATCTTTTTCTTTTCTTGCAACGTTAACAAGGAATCTATCCAATGACATTTGTTTTTGCCTCCTTTCGAGGATTTTGTGAAAATGTGACATTGCGTTGTTGTTGAATAGATTCATTGCTCACACTACTATGGCCTTATTCAGGTGGTGCTTTTCTACAAAATTTGGCACTGTTTCCCACATTTTACATATCTCCCTAATCTCATTTGAAGTAAGGGATTCGTCCGCTTTTTTCTCCTCCTCCTCTGCAGACAAGATGCAGATGTGGATTTCTTGTAATATCTTGCAATTTCAGCCACTCGCATACCTCATTCGTACTTCTTGATGATTTCTTTGTTAACTTCCACTGTAATCATCTCCTTCTTCTTACTGCCTTTCTTTTCAACCTTTTTCTGCATGAGGGCCATTGTACATGCTCTCATGGATGTTGACTACAGTACAGTATTAATAAACTTGTCATATACTGTATTTAATGTAACTGGCAATAAGGCAGCAAAGGGTCTGTATCTGCAGGCAGCCTGACATAGAAGGAAGCAAAGCACTCCAAGCTTACTCTTGTCTGGAAAAGCAAAGGACGGTCCATGGGTGCTTTTAAGGGACAGAAAATACACTAGTGCCAGTTGTGGGCACCTTCCAATGTTCCGAAAAATCACTTATTTCTGCCTAACACTGCGGCCTGAGACCAAACATCTGAGCATGGGAGATGATCACTCACAATCCCACAGAGAGAGAGAGAGAGAGAGAGACAGAGAGAGAGAAGGAGAGAGGGAGAGAGAGAGAATGAGAACCAGTGGCTCAGTTGTGATCATGTGACATTCAGCATCACATACTACTCATATTGCAAGACGTCACTCATTTATCAAGTTAAAATTTATTAGAAATGTTTGCTCGTCTTGCAGAACACTCACAGGACAAATTACTTGCAGTCCAAAGTTTTACTGTATATGACTAAAACTATGTGAGTTCACTAAACTGTGTGCTACTATCTTCATAGCTCCATAAGATCTCCAGTTGGAAGACTGCATAGTATTCCTTCCCGTCGCTAATGCTGGAAGGTTGAGCCTCTGACCAGAAGCTCTAATGAAAGCCTTCATACTGAGTCCAACCAACACGGATGGCCTCGGCAGCTGCCAGAGAAAAAGAAAGCAATCTGTCCTACAATGCCACCAATGGACCATGGCAGACACCCCATAGAGATTAAGATACTAATCCCCTGTATCCCTAATCCAAGGAAATAAGTATATGCCTGTATGGGTGTTGTACCTTAACCAGAAGGTTTGGTTTAGATAGATTCAATAATTTTACATCATATAATCATTTGTATTTAAGAACTGTATCATAAGTATAAATTATTTGAAGAAGCCACCTCTGATTTTCATATTATTCCACCAAAGCCAATGGAATAACATAGCATGGTTCATTGCAGATCTAAGACTGCCACAACTGTGACAGAAATCCAAGAAAAGCGATAGCATTATCAAAGAGTTACATGAAATGTTGGGGGGAAATAAAGAGTCTGGGTGGCTGGAACTCTTGATTGTTTTCAGCAAGTGGCAGGAGTGCAGACAAAAGTAGATAACTGACAGATTGTGAGGAGCCTCAAAGGTCATAGTAAGAAGTTTGGATTCATTTTGTAGGAAATAAGAAATCATCAAAGAATTTTTAATCATAGATGTGACACTATCCAATTTGTATTTTAGGAAGATAATCCTGGTAGCAGTGTGGAGGAAGGACTGAATAGAGAAAGGACACAAAGGAGTTAGATCTTGTAAAAGGCCACTGAAATGCCAAGAAACCAAACCATAACAGAAGCAGTAGGATGAAAATAAAAAGAGGTGGCTGGGGGTGGGGTATGGGTTGAATGGAACTATTGCAACTTGCAGAATCCCTTACAGTGGTCTCCCAAACCACCTGGTTTTCAAAAGTACCTTGGGAAACTGTAAAATTCTTATTCCCTGGCCAGTCTCAGAACTATTAAATCAAAATCTCTTAAGGATGTAGACTAGGAAATGCTGGTCACACCCCAGGGGTTCACGATGTAATCAGCCCAGCCTAAGAAGTTATGCTTCTACAAACTTACTTAAGTGACTGAGCTAGTGTCTTTAAATCATGAAAGTACGAATGAAGAATGTATAATCAGTTACAAAGAGCCCCATATTGTATGGTGCCATTTATATGAAATGTTCAGAATAGGCAAATGAACAGAGACAGAAAACATATTACTGCATTTGCCAGAGGATGGAGGAAGGAGGAATGGGGATTGATTTGTTGTGAAAACGTTGGAGAATTAATGTTAATTACACAACGTTGTAAATATACGAAAAACCACTGAATTTTACGCTTAAAGGGGTGAATTTTATGACATGTAACTTAGATCTCAATAAAACTCCTTTTAAATAAATGAATTTCTAGATTCCACCTTTGGAGATTCCATAAATCTGCAATTGACCCAACAATCTGTATGTTTAAAAAGCTCACCAGGTTGGGGCAAGTCATGGTTCATGGGTTCGAGCCCTGCATTGGGCTCACTGCTATCAGCACAAAGCCCACTTCAGATCCTCTGTTCCCCTCTCTGTCTGCCCCTCCCCCGCTCACTCTCTTGCTCGCTCTCTCTCTCTCTCAAAAATAAATAAATAAAAACATTTTTTAAATGTTTTTAACATTTTAAAAGCTCACTGGGTTGGGGCGCCTGGGTGGCGCAGTCGGTTAAGCGTCCGACTTCAGCCAGGTCACGATCTCGCGGTCCGTGAGTTCGAGCCCCGCGTCGGGCTCTGGGCTGATGGCTCAGAGCCTGGAGCCTGCTTCCGATTCTGTGTCTCCCTCTCTCTCTGCCCCTCCCCCGTTCATGCTCTGTCTCTCTCTGTCCCAAAAATAAAAATAAATGTTGAAGAAAAAAAAAAAAAAAAAAAGCTCACTGGGTCAATGAAAACAATCAACAAAACTAAAAGGCAACCAACAAAATGGGAAAAGAAATTTGCATTAACATATATGATTTTAGTATCCAAAATCTATAATGAACTTATCAAACTCAACACCCAAAAAATGAACAACCCAGTTAAGAAATGGGCAGAAGATGTGAAAGACATTTTTCCAAAGAAGACATCCAGATGGCTAACAGACACACGAAAAGATGCTCAACACTACTCATCATCAGGGAAATACAAATCAAAACCATGATGAGATACCACTTCACACCTGTCAGAATGGCTGAAATTAACAACACAAGAAAAATAGGTGTTGGCAAGGATGCGAAGAAAGGGAACCCTCTTGCACTGTTGGCGGGAATGCAAAATGGTACAGCCACTCTGGAAAACAGAATGGAGTTTCCTCAAAAAACTAAAAGTAGGGGTGCCTGGGTGGCTCAGTTGGTTAAGCATCTGTCTTCAGCTCAAGTCATGATCTCCTGGTTCATGGGTTCGAGCCCTGTGTTGGGCCCTGTGCTGACAGCTCAAAGCCTGGAGCCTGCTTCGGATTCTGTGTGTCTCTCACTCTCTGCTCCTCTCCTGCTCATGCTCTGTCTCTGTGTCTCAAAAATAAATAAATGTAAAAAAAACAAAAAAATAGAACAACACTATGATCCAGCAGTTGCACTATTAGGTATTCACCCAAAGGATACAAAAATACAGATTTGAAGGCATACATGCAGCCCAATGTTTATAGCAGCATTATCAACAATAGCCATACTATGGAGAGAGTACAGATGTCCATCGACTGCTGAATGGATAAAGAAGATGCGTGTGTGTGTGTGTGTGTGTGTGTGTGTGTGTATACACACACACATATACATACTGGAAATTAGCCATCAAAAGGAATGAAATCTTGCCATTTGCAATGACATGGATGGAGCTAGAATGTATTAAGCTGAGTGAAATAAGTCAATCAGATAAAGACAAATATCATACGATTTCACTCATATGTGGAATTTATTTTTTAATGTTTATATTTGAGAGAGAGAGAGAGAGAGAGAGAGAAAATGTGAGCGGGGAGGGGTAAAGAGAGAGGGGAACAGAAGATCTGAAGTGGACTTTGTGCTGACAGCAGAGAGCCCAATGCAGGCCTCAAACTCAGGAACCATGAGATCATGACCTGAGCTGAAGTCAGACACTTAACTGACTGAGCCACCCAGGTATCCCTCCTCATATGTGAAATTTAAAAAACAAAACAGATGAACAGATGGGAAGCGTGGGGGCGGGGGGGGGGGGAGAGAAGGAAACAAACCACAAGAGACTCAATGATAGAAAACAAACTGAGGGTTGATGGAGGGAAGTAGGTGAGGAATGGGTTAGATGGGTGATGGGTATTAAAAAGGGCACCTGTTGTGATGAGCACTGGGTGTTGTATATAAATGAGGAATCACTGAATTCTACTTCTGAAATCAATATTGCACTGTATATTAACTAATTAATGCACCAGGTGATCCTAATGCTCAGTCAGGTTAGGGAATCACTGATGCATCTAGAAAATTCACTACAGAGTTCCCTGAATTACACTTGCAGAAAAAGAAAAGATGCCAACAGCAGTGGCTCAAAATGAACAAAGCAGAGAGAAAGGCTGTCCCTGCCTCAGTCCTCCAGGCCTCAGGAAAGAAGGCCCTACTCACCCCTCCACAGAGGATGCCCCCCTCCCTCCTCCAGTCCCCATTCCCACCTCCCTCACCAGCTGCCCCCAAAGCACTCTCCCCTGTACAGCTCAGCCACCCATCACAGGCCTTCCAGGGAGTCCTATCTCAAAAGGCCTAACCACTTAAATGCCTTTGAACCCCAGACTTCGGCTTTTCCCTTGTCACTCTAATAAAACCATGATTCTCACATCTGGCTGATTTCTACAAATAATTCTGATGCTTTTACTTTCACAATTACAGAAAAAAATAATGAGGGAAGATCCTCTTTCTTTAAATACCAGGTTTGTTTAAAACACTATCCCTTCTATAAAGACTTCCCTAACCCCTCTCCCATTCCTGAATTCTTACTAGGATGATACTTCCTCCCCATCACTGCATATAGATTTTCAGATTTCTGTCACAGTCCCTCCTTGATTATAAATCTTTGCCTTCTCAGCTAGAATATAAATCTCTTAAGTTCAAGAGCTGTGAATTTTTCACTGTTGTTTCCAAGCACCTATTACAATTCCAGGTGGGTAACTGAGCCTCAAAATTGTGTTGAGTTGAATATGTGAATCAGGGGCGCCTGGGTGGTGCAGTTGGTTAAGCGTCCGACTTCAGCCAGGTCACGATCTCGCGGTCCGTGAGTTCGAGCCCCACGTCAGGCTCTGGGCTGATGGCTCAGAGCCTGGAGCCTGTTTCCGATTCTGTGTGTCCCTCTCTCTCTGCCCCTCCCCCGTTCATGCTCTGTCTCTCTCCGTCTCAAAATAAATAAACGTTAAAAAAAAAAAAATTTGAATATGTGAATCAAACACCTATTCTGATTTGTTAGGATTTTTTTCTAATTGAGGAAGGGAAAGTTATATACATCCTGTCTCAATGGCTAATACCAAAATAAGGTTTTAAACAAGACTAAAATGTGAAGTTTAGTGAAATTAATACATTTTTATTTTCATAGTATTTTTTTTCATCTTTGTAATAGCAGAGTACCTAAAAGAGTTCCCTGTTTTAAGTCTGATTTGGATTATGTCTCTCTACATTCCTCACACCTAATTAGATCGATTCACTAATGAATTCTAAGTGCATCTCTCTGAAAAATAATAAAACCTCTTCAACTACAATCAAAAGACATCATCAAGTAAAAATTGCAGATTCAAATTTCCAAACAGAATAAGTAAAGACTGAAGCTTTTGCAAAAATGTATACACAGTTTGGGGGTAAAGTGCTTTTCTAAGAAAATTTTTATAGGATACTCCCTCATTGCAAATAAATGTGAAATATCACTAAAAAACGATAAGCATAAATAAGCCAGTGATAAAATCCTGTCAATATTTTAATATAAAATAATTATTACTTCCATTTACAAAGCATATTCACATGTATTAGCTCAATACTTCTTCATAATTATTCTGAACTGGTGTTAAAGTGATGCTTTAAGCCAATATGTTTCTGTATTCAACATTCAGAATCCGCACAACCTCAGAACTTAATAGACTATATTGAGATTAGCTCTGAATATAAGATCATGGAAATAACAGTGTAACCTCCAAATACAATCTTCGGTGAATGGGAGTCCAAAATTTCTCCAGCTCTGGAATTGTTCTGGGTAACGGTCGTCACGCTCCTCAAATAGATTTTTTAGTGATTTCAGTCAATGATGAAGGTAATAAATTGGTACTTTATAGCAAAAGACATGAATCTAAATGCTATAGTAACTTTTTCCGAAGGCACAAATAGTTCATAAAATCTACAAATATAGCATCCAGAAATTTTGGCAATCATAAGTGAAATGTTGATAAAAATCTTCTTTGCTCATGGACATAATATAGAATTATGACAACATAATATAATATATTACATCATTATAATTATAATATAATATAATACAATATAGTAACTATAATATAAAATTATAGTTTACTAAACTGAAAAGAAAATGATTTCACAGTAACCGTTTATCTAATTCTCTATGGTTTAATTAGCTAAAATTCAGGATAAAGCTCTATGTTATGTTAATGTGACATTATGATTTAACAGTTAAAAACATGAAGGTCATAGAACTGAAAATGTTAAGCTTCTCACTCGGTGCATACTGGCTGTACTACAGACCTACGCTGGCTGGACGCAGCCCAGGATCCCACCATCGGAGGAAAAAACAGAGAACTGTCCAGATAACAATATTCAAGTTGAGGATCTCGGAATAACAGAACATTTTAATGAGCCTTCCTGTGCAGAAGCCGATAGCAAGACCTAAGCGACGCCCAGCGAGGGGACCTGACCTGCCAGCAGAGCCTGAGTCTTTTGCAGAAAGTTGAAATCTCCTCTGACGTTTCTCATCTCATTAAGTCCAACTGTAAATCTTTTCCTCACTCCCTCTCGCATCCCAAATACTCATGAGCATTATTTTTACACAAAGAAACACAGTGAAATATAAAATCTCCACTATATGCATTTTATTTTCCCAAATTAAACAACATAAAGTATGTTATACTTGTTTAAAATTTTTAAATTATTTTCTTATTATTTTTTATTTTGAGAGAGAGAGCAAGCAAGGGAAGGGCAGAGAGATAGGGAGAGAGAGAAAATCCCAAGCAGGCTCCACACTGCCCATGCAGATCCCAACACGGGCTCAAACTCACAAACCATGAGATCATGACCTGAGCCAAAATCGAGTCGGATGCTTAACCCTATACTTGTGCCCCTACACTTGTTTAAATTAATGCTTTATCCAACTGATTATTTTGTTTCTTTAGGAGCAGCAAAGAACATTTTTAAGATTGTAGTCAATGTACCACCTTTAAAAAGAAAGAGTTCATAACTTTTCTCCCTCCACACTGTGTGAGCATGCGACATATTTTTTCTTTAACCTACCCTAAAACTAGAACCTCATTCTGCTTCTAGGGGACGTGAACAAATCGTATAAAAGCAGCAAGAATTTTCATTTCAGCTCTCATTAACTCTCTGGCAAATGATAGAGGATCAGGTACTGGGGGAGATTGAATAAGAAACTGCAATAATATCTACTCCTGGATTATTTTCCTCCTGTCTAGTACAACTGGTTTGGATCCACAAGGCAAGGAAATGCTTGCCATTTTGGTTTGAAGATCCTTCTTGATGTGGTTAAAAATTCGGGTCATTTTGGCTGATACAACACAAAAAAGAATGCTCTCAAGAAAAAGGAGTTGGGGAGCCACCGAGAGAATGTCAAGAGAAGGATCATTTGGAGTAAGAGTATCAACTCACTTCCCCATTCTTTCTCATTCTCTGTCAAGTCCCTTCTCGCGGATAATACAGAGGTATCCCAGATCTTACACAGCCAGCACGAACTCTTTCTCATCTGTGAAGTCCCACAGTTAAGAGTTTGTAGATGGGATATTAAAATTCATTCACCAAATTCCCATGCCCTGCTTAGTGCTGAATCATGCCTAAAAGAAGCTGTTTCCCACAGCCAGCATTTCCCATAGGTTAGCACCGTGTGAGCTTAGATTATCCACTAAACCTCTTTTGACCCCACTTTCTCCATCATAAAATGAAATCATCACACAATAATTTCAGGTGACCAAGAAACAGTAAAGTTGCATTATAATTTTTAGGTGGAATTTTTCATTCAACAGTAATAAACTATTACCAAACAAAATAAATCTTTCTTGACCATGTCATATGTCACTCTTCAAAGGTTTCCTTATCCTTGTCATTCATATCTCATTACACTATTCTCCTGTAATGCTCTACCAGGCCCCTCTGTGTGTACTGCCTTTTTAATGATTCCTTAACTTTGATTCCTTCCTTTTTGATGGTTCCTTTGAGTGTAGTAAGCAAAACTGTGTTCTTGAAAGAGTCTCACCTCATAATGGATGAAACAAAGGACCAAGGTCATACTTAGGAGATTGTTCTTCTACTCAAAGTTTATCCAATTAAAATTGAGTGCACCGTATCCACAAAACTCAGCTGCAACGTGGATGATATCCCTTATTCAGTACATGTCCATCTATCCTCCACTCAAACCAAGTCTTCCCCAAGGTATAGCATAGCTGGAGTAGAAGCAGAAGTAGAAATAGGAAAGGCAAGTAATATTGGGAAGATGTAGCATAATCTAGAATATAATCCATTGTATGGATTAGTCAAATATTACACAAAACTGCTGCTTCTATGAACATAAACTTTCTTCAAGATCAATGAATTTTTTATTGAAAATGGAAAGACCAAGGTAATTCAGCTGCTATAAATTGTTGGCTATCTTAAAGTGATAGCTACTACTTTCTTCTAGGCACTTTATGAACTAGTCCTCATAACAACCCTAGTACAGTTTTTAATCATCCCTTTTTAGAAAGGAAGCAAACAAACTTATGGGGTTAAGTAATTTATATAAGGTTATACAAGTCTGTGGCAGAATCTGATGTCTGATCAGAGTTTATCCTATTCCAAACACTTGTTCTTTCCACTGTGCTGTGGTATCCCTTCATATTACCTTCTAAATACATGTCTTTTATCTAGAATATAGAAAATAGTGAAGTAGGCATAGGGCAAGTTTTCCCACCCAAAGACAACTGATAACCTTCTTTAATAATTTAGAATGTTAATAATAACAAATTAGATATTAGAAAAAATTTACTACACGTTGTGGGTTGAATTGTGTCCCCAAAAATTCTTATGTTGAGATCCTACCCTTCAGTTCTTCTGAATATTATCTTATTTCGAAACAGTACCTTTATAGTAGTAGTCAACTTTAAAATGAAGTCACTGGGATAGGCATTAATGCAATGTGACTGGTGTCCTCATAAAGAGCGAAAATTTGGACAGAGAGATGCATAGAGAGAAGATCAAGTAAGGATTAGGGAAAAGATGACCATCTACAAGCCACGGAGAAAGGCCTTGGACAGATCTTTCCCTCACACACCTCAGAAGAAACCAATCCTGCTGAAACTCTGATTTGGGACTTCTAGCCTCCAGAACTATGAGAAAATAAATCTGTTGTTTAAGTCATCCAGTCTGTGGTAATTTGTTATGGTACCCCTAGAAAACTAATACGTTATCTTAAAATATAAAGTTATGCATGTTGATTTGTTTAAGCTCCTTAAATTATAATAGATTATTTAAAAATTAGAAATGTTCATGTCATTTCTACTTTAACATAATCATTGTTGTGGCACAAAAAGTAATATGAAATGAAGATAAATTAATTTTTGAAGAGAAAAAAAGAGTGGAGTAAAAATAGTGATAATTTGAATGTTGAACTTATGGCCATTAACATCTAAAACTATAAACCGAGACAGAGTGTTACTGAGTAGGGACAAAATTTAATGCCAGGTTCTAAGTAAAGAGTTAAGGATCTTCAGCATTAAAGAAAACAAGGAGGGGTGCCTGGGTGGCTCAGTCGGTTGGGCGGCCGACTTCAGCTCAGGTCATGATCCTGCGGTCTGTGAGTTCGAGCCCCGCATTGGGCTCCATGCTGACAGCTTGCAGCCTGGAGCCTGCTTCGGATTCTGTGTCTCCCTCTCTCTCCGCCCCTTCCCCATTCACACTCTGTCTCTCTCTCTGTCTTTCAAAGGTGAAGAAATGTTAAAAAAAATTTTTTTGATTAAAAAAAAAAAAGAAAACCAGGAAAACAACCTAATTTTAACAAGAAAAATACATATATTAGACTCTGTATGTGTGTGAATCCATGTACATATAAATACACACACACATAAATATATTAGAAATAAACAACAAAATCAAGAATTACTGGGGTGCCTGGGTGGCGCAGTCGGTTAAGCATCCGACTTCAGCCAGGTCACGATCTCACGGTCCGTGAGTTCGAGCCCCGTGTCAGGCTCTGGGCTGATGGCTCAGAGCCTGGAGCCTGTTTCCGATTCTGTGTCTCCCTCTCTCTCTGCCCCTCCCCCGTTCATGCTCTGTCTCTCTCTGTCCCAAAAATAAATAAACGTTGAAAAAAAAAATTAAAAAAAAAAAAGAATTATTTTGTGGGGCATCTGGGTGGCTCAGTTGGTTAAGCATCTAATTCTTGATTTCAGCTCAGGTCATGATCTCACAGTTCGTGAGTTTGAGCCCGAAGTTGGGCTCTGTGCTGGCTCTTTCTCTCTCTTTCTCAAAAATAAATAAACATATTTTTAAAAAGAATTGTTCTGCAAAGTTTTAAAAAATATGCTAGAAAAATATCTACCTGCAAACTTTTAAAAATCAGTCCAAGACTTCTTCTCTTTCCTGTTAAAGTAACAACTAAAACAATGGTACAATATATGAAACAACTGCTTTCAAATGCTGAACAAAAGGCAGCACAGGACTATAATTTCTGAGAGAAGAGAAAGAAACAAGGCGAACAATATGAATGCCATGGATTTCTACTTATAGAGAATTTCTGAACCATGACACAGGGATAGGATTCCAAATAGAACTTAATGGTACCTGTAATTGAGAAAACAGAAATACAAATATGGGGAGAACAGGGTGAGTAGAATTTGTAAGAACAAATTCCAGAAATGAGAAAGCAATGAAGAGAAAGAGTTCGATAAATCTTCACTAAAGTCTCCTAGATTCTTCGGCTTCGTGCCAATCTGTGGATGCATAAAATGAAATTTGATAGAGCCATACAAAGGACAAATGGCAAGCCATACAAAAAACAGAGTATATTTCTGAATATTGTATGCTAAAGACTTGGCAGAGCTAATACAGAACCGAGAAACATGTGCATTTCCATCAGGGTGAGGAGATCTTACTTAATACATGGGGCATTCAAAAGAGAACATAGAAGGGTCATTGTTTAGTAGTGGGGCTAAATTAGCCCTACACTAAAAACTACTATATACCTATATAAACCTTATAAACCTTCAAGATAAACTTCAAAGGTAACAAACTAATTCACAAATAACTGCCAGAAAAAAAATTTGAAATTCTAAAACAATGTAAAACCACAATGTCCAGCATCCAAACAAATATCAATAGATATGGAAGTCAATTTCCTTCTATGTATCAGCAATGAACAACTGAAATTGAAAACTGAAAAGTGTTTTGGGGTACCTGGGTGGCTCGGTCGGTTGAGCGACCAACTTCACCTCAGGTCATGATCTCATGGTTCATGGGTTCGAGCCCCACTTTGGGCTCTGCGCTGACAGCTCAGAGCCTGGAGCTTGCTTCTGATTCTGTGTCTCCCTCTCTCTCTGCCCCTCCTCCACTCATGCTCTGTCTCTCTCTGTCTCAGAAATAAATAAACATTAAAAAAATATTTTAATAAAACAAATAAAATAAAATAAAATGGAAAAGTTTTTAAATACACCCTTTAAAATAACAGCCCTCCCAAAAACAATGTATAAACCTAACAAAATATGTACAGGATCTGTATGTGAACAACTACAAAACACTAATGAAAGAAATCAAAGAAGACCTAATTAAATGGAGATGTATTCCAGGTTCATAGATTAAAAGACTCAGTACTGTTAACATGTCAGTTTTTCTGAACTTGATATATAGTCAATGCAATCCCAACCAAATCACAGCAAGCTATTTTGTAATAACAACAAATTGATTCTAAAATGTAAGTGAAAAGGCAAAACTTCAAAAAGACTCAACACAATACTGAAGAAAACAAAGATGGAGGGCCCATACTATTAATATTTCAAGATTAGCCTAAAACTACCGTAACCAACCCAGTGTGATGTGGGTGAAAGAATGGGCAAATAGAGCAGTGCAAATACAGTCGACTGAGTTTTAAAAGGCACATCAAAAAAGGAAAGACAAAGTTTTCAACAAATAGGGCTGGAACAATTGGATGCCCACATGAAAACCAAAAAAGAACCTAGACACAGGCTTCGTATCATAAATAAAAATTAACACAAAATGGATTATACACCTACATGTAACATGCCAAACTATAGAAAGCTTCTAGAAGATAACACTGAAGGAAATCTAGATAACCTGGACTTAGAAATTAGTTTTTTATTCAAAACCAAAAGCACAATCCATAAAAGAAAAAAAAAAAGATAAGTTGGACTGCATTAAAGTTTAAAGGTTTACATTGTATATAATACTGTTAAGAAAATGAAAAGACAGGTGACAGGGAGGAAATATTTGCAAATCACCTATCACTTTAGAATTGTATCCAAATATTCAAAGAACTGTTAAAAGTCAGCAATAAGAAAACAAACAACCTACCTAAAAAAGTGGAGAAGAGATCTGAGCAGACACCCACTTAAGGACATTACAGATGACAAATAAGCATATAAAAAGATGCTTCACATCATTTATTATTAGCAAATTGCTAATTTAAAAAATCAGAGGGGTGCCTGGGTGGCTCAATTGGTTAAGCGTCAGACTTCGGCTCAGGTCATGATCTCATGGTTCGTGAGTTTGAGCCCTGCATCGGACAGCACAGAGCCTGGAGCCTGCTTCAGATTCTATGTCTCCCTCTCTCTCTCTGCCCCTCCCCTGCTCATGCTCTGTGTTTCTCAAAAATAATAAATAAACATTTTTTAAAAATTTAAAAATCAGGGGAGCCTGGGTGGCTCAGTCGGTTAAGCCTCTGACTTCAGCTCAGGTCATGTTCTTGCAGTTTCTGAGTTCGAGCCCCGCATGGGGCTCTGTGCCGACGGCTCAGAGCCTGGAGCCTGCTTCAGACTCTGTGTCTCCCTCTTTCTCTCTATGCCCCTCCCCGACTCACGCTCTCTCCTTTTCAAAAATAAACATTAAAAATTTAAAACTCAGAGACTACTGCACACCTGCAAGAATAGTTAAAATCCAAAAAATTAACAAAATCAATTGCCGATGAGGATGTGTAGCAATAGGAAGTCTCATTCATTGATGGTAGAAATGAAAAATGCTAGAATCACTCTGGAAGATGGTTTGGCAGTTTCTTCTAAAGCTCATTCTAGCTTTATATGATTGGCAAACCCATTCTTAAATATTTTTCAAAATCTTTATTATGTGTATATAAAAACTTGCACATCACTGTTTACGGCGGCTTTACTCACAATCACCAAGTGAAAAGAAGTGTGTGTTTTGGACAGGACAGGACTGAGCTGAAGTTACAGCTTTCTAGATAAAAGGGATACTCATGGCTGACACTTTCACTCTTCTCTCTCCTCCCATATTCCACTGGATGCAGAGGTGGTGATAAGAGCGGCAGCTGGTGTCTTGAGGAAAAAGCCAAGGAAATATGATGACCCCTCTCCTGACATCCATGAGCTGTGGACCATCACCACCTCCATCTATCTATGTACTTTCTGTAGCAGAAAATTTAACTCTTATGCGTTTAAGCAGCTGTTGTGTTTTCCTGATAACCTCCCGTTAACCACCGTATTCTAACCTGTCCGTGAAACACTACACACTTTTGGGGGGACGTGTTCCTCCTCAACTCCAAGAAGGGTTTGCTGTTGACAGTGCTCATCGTACTCCCACCTCCTTGGCAAGAAGGATTGGTTCAAGAAAGGTGAATTCCAGTTTTCTCCCCCCCCCCGTTTTCTTTTTTTTCTTTTTAACATTTATTCGTTTTTTGAGAGAGACAGCTTGAGCCGGGGAGGGGCAGAGAAAGAAGGAGACCCAGAATCCAAAGCAGCTTCAGGCTCTGAGCTGTCAGCACAGAGCCCGACACCAGGCTCCAACTCACAAACTGTGAGATCTTGACCTGAGCCGAAGTCCGACATTTAACCCACTGAGCCACCCAGGCGCCCCTCCCACACGTTTTACTAACTAGAGCTGTCAGGGAAGAACATTTTTTTCTTCTCTGGCTTTGAGTATGTAAGCCTGGAGCTCCCTGTGGGGAAATCTAGCTTGGTAGAGTTTGCTTGAGAGAATGAAGTCCAAACCAGAGTAAAGCAAACCCAAGGGGGAAGAGAGAGAGCTGGAGAGCAAGTGAGGAGACCTCTGTCTGGTTAAATTCCATGCTTCTTTTAGTTTGGTTATATGAGTTAATAATGATTTCTTTTTTTTTTTTTTTAAGGCTCATTTACACTCAGTTTTCTATTACTTGCAATCAAAGAGTCTAGGCCAATATAACTAATGTAATTTTAAATTATAAGATGAAGTATGAGGAAAGGAAGAGGTATGAGAAAGATTAAGAGAGGAGTTAGGGAAGATTTCTAAAATAAAGCAACAGGTAAGAAGAGATCTAACAAATAAACAGACGCAAACCTGGAGAAGACTGGAAGAAAAGAAGGTTTCCCACATGGCTCCTCCCAGCCCACCCTATCAGCAACATGAATTCAGTATGCCCTAAACATAGAAAGGAGAGGTCTTTCTGGAAAGATCTTGAGACATCTATGGATCCACCCAGTAGAGGTAAAGGTAAAAACAAAACAAAACAAAAACAAACAAAAGCAATTCCATTTAGGAATAAATAAGCTAAAATATCTTTCCACGTAGTAAAGTTTGGTTTGCTTGTTTGTCTGTTTTTACTTGCTAATTGTAAGGACCTGGAGCTGGCTGTCTCCCCAGCCTCACACCCTAAGGAAGGAAACCTCTCTGTGCAAAATCTGTCAAATTACACAGTATCCCATGCATGACCTCCCATGTAGAGGGGATCTGGGGTAAGCATAAGCAACTTCAAAACAAAACCAGCCCACCTACCTATACTAATCCACATAGCCTTTATTCATAAAAATGAATGGTCATCCAAGGATTACCAGATATTTGAGGAAAATCTGTAGTATAAAAAAACAATTGCCTATAGGGAAAAATAAATAAATGCAAGACAGAAACAACTTTCAATCAATTCTATCTAATGTCATCATCGGAAAGATTCGGTTATTAATTGTATCCATATAGGAAGAAAAGCAGTTCCTAAAAAAGAAATCAGAGAATAACAGAAAAAATGTGGAAGGTTAAAAATATGATTACCAAAAAAAAAAAAAAAAAAATTCCAGTGTAAGGACTAAATCATGGAATGGCTACTATTAAAAACCAAACACTGAGGGGTGCCTGGGTGGCTCAGTGGGTTAAGTGTCTGACTTCAGCTCAGGTCATGATCTTGCAGTTCTTGAGTTCAAACCCCACGTAGGGTTCTATGCTGACAGCTCAGACCCTGGAGCCTGTTTTGAATTCTGTGTCCCTCTCTCTGCCCCTCCCTCCCCTCTCAAAAATAAATAAACATTAAAAAAAAAATTAAAAACCAGGGGCGCCTGGGTGGCTCAGTCAGTTAAGCATCTGACTTTGGCTCAGGTCATGATCTCGTGGTCTATGAGTTCAAGCCCCACGTCAGGCTCTGTGCTGACTGCTCAGAGCCTGGAGCCTGCTTCAGATTCTGTGTCTCCCTCTCTCTCTCTGACCCTCTCCTGTTCATGCTCTGTCTCTGTCTCAAAAATAAATAAACGTTAAAAAAATTTTTTTTTTTTTAATTAAAAACCAAACAGTGATCTGAGAAACACTGTCAGGAAAATCCATCCAAACCCAAAACATAGAAAATACAAGACAAAATTTAAGAGATACGTACATATATGCAGAAGGTACAATATATGGGTAACAGATATTTCAGAGGGAAGAACAAAGAAAACAGGGGAGGAAATGAAAAAATAAAAAATTTCCCTGAGTTCAAAAAAAGAATTCCTGAAATTGAAACAGCCAACCAATTAACTGTCAAGGAATATAAACAAAAGAGACTCAGATAAATCCTGGTAAAATAACTTAAGGAAAGCTTGTAAAGCTTCAAAAGGGGAGGAAAAAAATAAACAGACTGCCTACAATGGAATGGGCTTAGTTTGGCATCACAATTGTCAATTACAACGGGTGCTAGAAGGCGCTGAGGCAACGGCTTCTAAGGGAAAATTAATTTGAGACTAGAAAACTCTACCAAATGATCAAGTGTGAGGGCAAAATAAAGATATCCTCAGGCATTTAAGTATTCAGGTATTTAACCTCTCAGATAGGTTATCTCTCATTTACTGTTTCTTCAAAATTATTTTAGGATACAATCCAACAAAATGAGTAAGATATTAGAAAGAGGAAGACACGGAATCCCAAACAATGTAACTAACACAGGGGTTCAACTAAGAAAAAAAAAGAAAAAAGTCCCAGATAGCTGTGCTCAGAAAGCTATGTATCAGTGAAAATTAGAATAACCCCAATTTTTCAAGGAAAAATATTTTCAAAGAGTGAGAAATCTGTATCCATCAAATACTTAATCAAGCTGGGAAATTCTGATGATCAGTGTGGGTCTTCTGCTAAAACAATTAACTAGAAATTTTAAAACAAGTTGTAGAAGAACATTACCACCCAAATACAAAGTTTAAGTAAACTCTAATCGTAATTTACAGCAGAAGAGCAGAGAATTTTTCCTTCCGGTGGCACAGGTTCCGTGTCACAAAATTATATTTCCTTTTTAATGAGACTAATTGCACTACTTGGTTCTGCAGTAGTTATTTCCCAATCATAACAGTAAAGGTAATAATCACTAACACTTACTTAACACTTAATGTAAGTCCTATTCTAATTCCTTTAGATTTTAGTCAGCTTGGTTCTTTCAACAACAGAACAGTAAGGTTTAGTAACTTGCCCAAGGTCACACACAGGTCAGTGAACCCAGACATTCTGGCTCCAGAATCCTACAACACCTCTCATAATGCTGTTTGTTAATTTACCATTCTTAGAATCAAGTTACCAATCTAAAACAAGAAGGAATAGTAACAATTATAAAACAAAATATAAATTATACAAAACTTACCAGTGTAGAGAAAATAATTAACCAAAGTAAGGAGAGAGAGGAGCATGTGTAAGTCGGTTATTTTTTTCATCCTCTTACACAGGAGTAACTTTCCATATAATAGAATTCTAACACAGAAATTTCTATGTAATAGAAAGACAACAATGATATAAATATATAATTTTTATATCAAAGAATAATATAAAAATCAGCAAAGATGAGAAAGATAATGAACTTAAATTCTTCATATTTCACAGTAAGTATGATGGCTAAATTTATGGGTATACAGTGGCTGTCGATTTCTAATTTTAAAATATTACATATGATTTACCTAGTAACTCAGAAAATCTAAGCTTGGAAAAGTTAATACATTAAGAAATAGCAATAATAAGCAAATTATTTTGAACTCTGAAAGGAATATCAGAAAAGCTAAAAACAGAAAAGGAGAGGGACGAGGGAAGGGTAAGTCTTTAATTTTTAATAAAATGACCAGATATTTTACTGGGAAAAAATTAGTATATAATGTCATTAATAAAAGTAGTATCCTACTAAAGTATCCTACTAAAGTAGTATCCTACTGAAGTATCCTATAAAGAAGGGCATATAAACCGGTGAGGCTACCTTTCAATTCTGGCATGGTAATACAAAGTAACAATAAATGCCACCGGGCCATAAAACCCAGTGGGACAAGGATAATATATAAACGTATTACAGAATACTCAAGCTCTTTACTGATTCTTTGTTTCCACACCATTATGACTAAATGGCCCATTTTTGTCATATAAACTTCTACAGAGACATTCATTTCATCATCGTTAGACAACTCCTGAATCGCACCTACTCCAATCCTGTACTTTGCACACCACACTTAAGAGAAATTGCCATCTGAATTCACACATCGCTGGCGGGAGTCCACATTGGTAGAACCTTTTCAGGGTATAATTTGGCAGTCCTTTTTGAAACGTAAAATATGGCCACACTTTGACCCAACAATTCCCCTTGGCAGAATCCACCCCACCGCAACACTCCCAAACACTCAAAGACAGCTGCACACATTAAGCTATTACTGTTTATAGCAAAGGAGAAAGAGACAACGTAAATGCACCCAAGTTAGATGCAGACTATCTTGTTGCCGTTTAAAAAGCCAAACACATCTCTATGGGGTGACACTAAAAAGCATCCGCAACATATCGTTAGGCGAGAAAAGGCAAGGCGTAGAATCCTCTATTACACGATCTGCGCGTGAGATAGATACATAATAGGTTGACGGACACATATACTGGGCAGTTGGCAGTGGGCTTAAGGTGTGCGGAGCAAACAGTAAGTTTTTACCTTGAAAGTTGGCTGTTTTCACAACTACGTATACTGTGTGTATAGCCTAAGAAACCAGAGTCTGGCCGAAAAGAGAAGCACTCAACGTGTTTGCAACTCGCTCACTCTCAGATCTAAGAGGGGAAGGAAGCGCGAGGATGAGCGAGCAGGCCAGCTCCTCCGGTTGGGTGATGTCTCGGCGAACGAGGCGGGAAAGCGAGGACACAGAAACCACTAAGGCGGAGCTGACGGGCGAACCCGGGAGCGACCGGGGCGCGGGGGACACACACTGGGCACTGGGTGCTGGGTGTGCGGGGAAGAGGGCGGAGGGTCGGGGAGCAAAGGCGAAAGGGGCGCGCCGGGCCCCGCTCCGCCGGGCGGCCGCGAAGGGTCAGCCCGGGGCACCCGGGGAGTTCGGGGCGGCTTTCGAAGGCCGGGAGGGGGCGCGCAGCGGGCCCCGGCCGAACGCCCCAGGCCGAGGCGGAGCCCCGAGCCCCCGGTCCGCGCTCGGGGACGGCCGCCGGGTTCCAGTACCTTCCCAGGAGAGCTCGCCTCCCGGCTCGCGCTTCAGGAACTTGTACCAGAACGTGTCCACGCGGCCCGGCTCCGCCCCGTCCTGCGCCGCCTCCTCGGGCGCCAGCTCCACCTCCCCGAGCCATAGGCCCGGCTCCTGCAGCGCCAGCGCCCCGGCGCCCGCAGCCGTGCCCGCCGGCCTCAGGCGCACGGCCCCGCGCGGCTCCCAGCCCCCCAGCTCGGGCCGCGAGCCCACGACCAGCAGCTCCGGCCCCCGCCCGGCCACCGCGGGCGGCACCACCACCCCGAACCGGAACCGCATGGCGGCGGGCGGCGCGGCTGCGGTCCCCGTGTCCCCGCGGCCGGCGGACGTGGCCTGAGCGCGAGGCGGCCGCGGCGATTGGGCGGCGGCGCGAGGGGCCTGGTCGCCAGGGGCCGGGGCGCCGGCGGGGACACGTGCGAGGATGCACCTTTTTTGGGCTGCATCACGCGGCCCAGGAGCCGGGGCCTGCTCCAGCCCGGCCTGTGGCGGCGGGAGAAGTGGGCTCCGCCGGGGAAGGGCGCTTGCCCTGGCCGGCCGCCTGGTCCTGCAGCGCGGCTCCGCCGGGCGGCTGGGGACGCGGCGGAGGGAAGGCAGGGGAGGCCAACCCGGGTTAGGAAACGTATCAGAAGCCCCGCGAGTTTCCAGTCGTCTTTCCCCAGGCCCCAAAATTATCTTTGTGCCGGTCGTAACGAACAAAGGAGTGGCCGGTAGTGAAGTTAGGGGAAGATCCCGGACCAGGTATCTGGAGAGCTCCGGCCCTTAAACTCGCCTTGCGCCTCTGGTTATTTGTAAATCGAAGGTATAAAATAACTGATGTTGAAAGACGCTGCTAGCTCTTGAAGGTCGATCTGATTGCTGGAAGAGGCGCCATTCGACCCATATAATACCCTCTAGTTCACTTTTTTACCAGCTTTTTATTTGAAAGCTTGTGAATAAGGGGGGGGGGGGGGAGCCAAAATTTCACGTGTTCATAATATCCTTAGTAAAACAAAAAAAGTACAAAAATGTTAATCATACAAACTCGGTGTCTTAGTGGAACATCTAGTAAACGAATATGCTTGACTCTTCAATACTGATGTATTCCACTGAGTGGTTGGTTGGTTGCTAAGCTTAACGGTAAACACAAAGAAAAACGTGAAGACAGCCAGGCTGGCCAAACATGGCTGACTCGGTAGCAAAACAGACACTAAATCACAGTGGCATGTGAGTCAGTTTATTCAAATTGCTGTTGCAAAATATTCTTACGCTCATTTTAGGAAATTGAGAGTCATTGGGCCATGCAAGGACCCTGGGAGCTGACAGTTGAGGACTTTCTTGTGTTCTCCTGGGCAGCTTGTGTTGTACACTGTCCAAATGGCATTATTCCTACCAGCTCTTCCAAAGTACTGCCCATTCCGCTATATAAAACAAGGAGAGGAAGAAAAGGAAGGGAGGAAAGAAGGAGAAAGAAAGGAACGAAGGAAGGAAGACGAAACCACATATTTAAGAAGCATTATTTCCTTTTCTCTTATCGTAAAGGAGTAATTTTAACAGTTGAAAGTACTCCTTTAATCCCCTGAACAAAATCTGTTCTAGCTTATTTTATGGCATGGATTGAAATATAATACAAATATTATGGCTACACCGTGCACTGAGTAAAATGCAGTCGGAAATAACAAGATCAAAGGACATACACCAAAGCCTCAGTCGTACTTTGTCAATCATTTGAATGTATTAACCATAAAAATTATAACGGCCATTGCACCATTATTATGAACCAGGCACGTGGTTTTCAAACTCTTTTGAAATCTTATCAAATCTCATTTAATTCTCTCACCAATCCTATGAGGTAACTAACCTTGTTATCTCCATTTTTATGTGTGAGTGAAAAGGCACAGAAAGTTTCAGTAAGCAGCCCACAGCAAGGAAGGGACAGAGACATTGCTAAAATTCATCCATTTACAGTTAAAGGTGTGTATACACACACACACATATATAATTTGATTTCTAGGAGAATCGTTTACAGAATGCCTTCAAATCCCAGCGTATTTAAAGGAATTATTCAACACTAGCTCTGAATGAAAAATGAACTTCCTATAATTATTTCCAATAACCAGTTTCATCCTTAGGAATGATGAAACAGATGAAGCTAAACTAATCAATGAGTCTATAAAGGCATAAATGTCTTGGTACTTAGAGTGGATTTGACCTCAGGCCCCAGAAAATGGTCACTGTTACGCCTTTATACACCTATCTTGTTGACACTGAAATACAAATTTAAAAAGTCAAGGTGAAGAATTTTACCAGGCATTAAGCTGTGTTATTCCCAGCTTTTTTTTCCTGGTTGAGTTCTCCATGTGAGATTTCTTTTTACATTTCAAAGAACCATGGTATTTATTAGAAGGGATTATTTATGGGATCCATTTGAGGTCAGATTCTTGAAGCTATTAAGACCAGCTGAATTTAGAGCAAGAATCAGCTCAGTAAAGAAACATAATTCTGATAATAATTTTTGAAAGACCTAACTAATTTGTTGTCATTGAATTTCATTTGTATAGTGCTATCTCATATATAACCGCAATATTTCTTGAAGAATGGGTGATAAATTCACATTTAGAGTTTCAGGATCCAATTCAAATGTAAATTCTTTGAAAGCTCCCTCAGGGAAAGCTATTATTTGGAACTATGGTAATTTATGTTTTCTGAAACAATCTTTCACTAGTCAGTGAGTTATCATAAATCTTCCCTCATAATATTGTATATGTACAGACACACTCACTGCTGCAAATCATATTTCATTGAAATAGTTCAGGGACCGTTATGAGCATTAGTTTATTGCTTGTCAGAACACACTAAGAATTACACGTGCCACATATACTATTCCCAATTTTGTGGCTTCAAAAACAAAATAAAAACAAACCCTTCCAGAGAGAATTTCATGATTGCTTAGAAATTTTGCATATTGCAACTGACTTTTCTCTGGGTTGCAAAATTGTACATTAAGCTACTTGAAATCCCTTGGAGGCTCTGGAACAACAGACTGATTTGATCCACACCAGAGCTTCGTCCCAAAATTCCACATCTCTCAACTATTTTAAAAATGCATGTCCCTTTATGATACATGTAAAAATCTCCTATCTGCAGAAGATTCCAGGAATTCCTCTTCCCACCCCATCCCACCGCAGACAAGCAATGCACTTGTAATGCGTCACCAACAGTCAGTTTAGTCAAGCATTTTTTCCTGTAATTTATGCCATAGAAAGATTGATTTTTTTAAATGGTCCGAGTATAATATTAAAAGGAAGCATTGGGGCGCCTGGGTGACGCAGTCGGTTAAGCGTCCGACTTCAGCCAGGTCACGATCTCGCGGTCCGTGAGTTCGAGCCCCGCGTCAGGCTCTGGGCTGATGGCTCAGAGCCTGGAGCCTGTTTCCAATTCTGTGTCTCCCTCTCTCTCTGCCCCTCCCCCGTTCATGCTCTGTCTCTCTCTGTCCCGAAAATAAATAAACATTGAAAAAAAAAAATTTTTAAAGGAAGCATACACCTTTTCAAAAGAAATTGCCCTACCCCTTCCCTGACACAGCCCATTCCCCACCTGCCGTCAGCATTACAAAACCCACACCCTCTCTCCACACCTCTCAAAGGAGAGACTCTTCCCGACAGGTCAGCCAAGCCTGGGTTCTGTCAGGCAATGACCTCAGCTCACTTTTCCTAGGGACAGTAGAGAGCCAAACCAGGTGACTGGACCTTGAGGGTAGAGACACCAGCTCAGAGCTTCCTTCAGATGTAAGAAGATCCTCCTAGGTCTGGGGGAATTCGAATGGCAGGCCAGTTGAACCCTTTCTCAAAAGGGGTAGAGGGCTTGATAACTCAACCCCTAGGAATAAAAGAGTGGTGGCTGGAAGGGATGATTTGAAACTCCGAAGGGAACTTGCAAAGCGTTTGAGAAAGGGGAAAGAGGTTAGCTGAAAGCCCAGCTGGTTCATTTAGACTTAAATGGGGAATGGAGACTGAGGTGGGGGAAAATGGGGACAGTGGGGGTGGGACAGGGGGCTGGCAAACGTCACAAGTACTTTTTAAGAATTTGAACAATCTTGGGGTGCCTGGGTGGCTCAGTCAGTTAAGCATCTGACTTTGGCTCAGGTCATGATCTTACCAGTTCTTGGGTTCAAACCCCGCATTGGGCTCTGTGCTGACAGCTCAGAGCCTGGATCCTGCTTGGGATTCTGTCTCCCTCTCTCTCTGCCCTTCCCCAGCTCGCTCACTGTCTCTCTCTCTCTCTCTCTCTCTCTCTCTCTCTCTCTCTCCCTTAAAAACAAACATTAAATACTATGTGGCAATGAGAAAGAATGAAATATGGCCTTTTGTAGCAACGTGGATGGAACTGGAGAGTGTTATGCCAAGTGAAATAAGTCATACGCAGAAAGACAGATACCATATGTTTTCACTCTTATGTGGCTCCTGAGAAACTTAACAGAAGACCATGGGGGACGGGAAGGGAAAAAAAAAAAAAGGTTAGAGAGGGAGGGAGCCAAAACATAAGAGACTCTTAAAAACTGAGAACAAACTGAGGGTTGATGGGGGGTGGGAGGGAGGAGAGGGTGGGTGATGGGTATTGAGGAGGGCACCTGTTAGGATGGGCACTGGGTGTTGTATGGAAACCAATTTGACAATAAATTTCATATTAAAAAAATAATAAAATAAACATTAAAAAAATTTTTTAAAGAATTTGAACAATCTGTAATTCACTCTTTGCTTATTTTTCCTAACCCTTGTATGTGTTTATATCAAGAATAAAAGTATTTTAGGGGTGCCTGGGTGGCTCGGTGGATTGAGCATCCAACTCTTGGGATCAGCTCAGGTCATGGGGTTTGTGGGTATCAGCTCACGGTTTGTAGGATCAGGCCCATGTCGGTCTCTGTGCTGACCCCATGGAGCCTGCTTGGGATTCTCTCTCTCTCTCTCTCTCTCTCTCTCTCTCTCTCTCTCTCTCTTTCTCCCTCTCTGCCCCTCCTCTGCTCATGCGAGCTCTCCCTCTATCTCTCTCTTTCAAAATAAATAAACTTTTGGGGTGCCTTGGTGGCTCAGTTGGTTAAGTGGCTGACTTCAGCTCAAGTCATGATCTCACAGTTGGTGGGTTCAGGCCTCGCGCCAGGCTCTGCGCTGACGGCTCGGGAGCCTGGAGCCTGCTTCGGATTCTGTGTCTCCCTCTCTCTCTGCCCCTCCCCCATTCAAGCTCTATCTCTGTCTCTCTCAAAAATAAACATTAAAAAAAAATTTTTAATTAGTGGAACTAGCCACTTATACAAAAATATATACTTGTCCAAGCATGCACTACGGACATTGTCAAAGTCTAATTTTCCAAAATGACTGTCATATAAATTAATGAGGGAACCAGCAGGATGGTAAAGATGGTTCAAAAAGAACTCAAGATCTAATGTATACAGACTCTGAAAGACTCCTAGAAGATTACTAGGTTAGATACAAAATGGATTCATTTACTACTGGGCAACGAAAGACTTGGGTTTGTCTATCCTACCACACAGAAATCACTTGCATCCTAAATGGATAAAATCTACAATATTGAATTTATAACTTTAGTAGGAGGGTCTGAACCAATAGGAAATAGTAACAACAACTGGGCACGAATATCCTGTAGAGAATTAAGTAACTATGGAATGAACCTGGAGTGCACTGCTCCAGCCTGCGGGACAGGCGTTCACCCTTCCAACCTCAGTTCTAGGTTTTGGATACTTTTTCTTAACAGTGTATGACAATAATTAACAATAATAATATCCCCATTATTGAGCTCCTGTCTATCTCGGGCTGGGCACTGTGCTGAGTGTCAAACACACCTTATTTAATCCTGTCCACATTTCCATGAGGTAGTCATGATCTCCATTATCCAGAAGAAGGACACAAATTGTCTGAACATTACCTGATTTGCCTAAAGCCATACAGAGCTAATAAATGACAGAGCCAAGAATTGCACCCGGAAATGCCAGACCTAGTAACGTCTCCAGGCAGGGATTCAGCACATGGCTGTGCAGCTCAATACTACACAGAAGCACCAGGCTGAAGGGATGAACGGAGGGGGCTGCTGAAACTCCATCCATGCTCCACTTGCAAAGCCTTTTGTTCTGGGTGCCTTTTTCCTCCCGTAAAATATCTGCTCCTTGGTAAGCTTCGTGCTGCATGGCAAACCTACGTACAAAGCCATAAGGGCTGTGATTGCTCAAGGGTAACACGTTTCACTATTTCCTTCTCCCAGCAGAAAATTTTGCCAGTTCTCACAAAGGCATATATAAGCTAAAGCCCTGACTCCAATAGTGTAAGAAAAAAAAAATTGATAGCTGTTTAGATACAGTTGGTAAACTTCAATATTTTTACTCATTGGGACAGATCCTTAGTAAAATTACAGCTGTAAACAGATTATATGCATCAGCCTGGACAAATACAGATGCATCTGAGTAGACTTAAAACAGTAACTTAGATTTTATATACAGTCACTGTGTGGAAATTGTCTGTCTTTGGCATCTGCCATTTGGGAGATTCTGCACTAAGACTTAGTTCTGCAGGAACTTCACCAGAAACTCCACAGCCTTTCTTTAGCTCAAGGATCTCCAAGAGATGAATGAAACAGGAAACAAAAATATATACTTCCTTAGAAGGAGGCCAGAGACTGCTACTATGAAACAGTTTTTGTAACCTGACTTAGCACATTTCCCTTCAATTTCAGCCAGAAATGTGACCAAATGGATTGCAGTGTCCTTGTCTCTATGCCTCTACACAGAAAAGGGCTTGCAGAATTTCCAAAGTCACCCTGGGGTGGGGAGAAAGGGATGAGGGTGGGAAGAGCTCCTTCCGATAAAGAAATTGTAACAATAGCACCTGTTGTTCCCTCTGAGGGAAGTAACATGGTTGTTGCAATCTCGTTGGTCTGTGACCTTAGAAGCCTCTGGTACTGTCTATAGCAAAGGACGCAAAACAGCAGACCATACCTGACAGACAGACAGACAGACATGAACTTTTATTTAATTTGCCAAAATATAAATATTGGAAATTTCACAGGAATATCCAAATTTTTGTCTTCTCTTGGAAAAACAAGATTTGGCAAGAAGGTGCCCCAGGCTCCAAAGCATAAAGGGCTGGAACCAGTAGGGACTGCCGGCCCCTTTGATGGGCTTGAACTCCTGACACTAGGTCTCCACCACACCCACAAGTCTCCCTGAAACTGGGGCCAAGTTGCTGTTTACCCGTGCACTCCAAGAGTTTCTGTTTGTTAGTCTTTATGATAGCATTAAAAACAAAGTAGCAAGTATGTGGAGATGCTGGAAGCTTCATTTATTGTTGATGCAAAGGTAAAATAGTGCAGCCACTTTGGAGAACAATTTGGCAGCTCCTCCAAAGGTTAAACATCATGCTACCATATGACCTAGCAATGCCACTCCTTGAAACATATGAAAACATACGTCCATTTAAAAATCTGTAAACGAATGTGCATGGCAACATTATTCCCAGTAGCCCAAAATTGAAAACAACCCAAATGTCTATTAAGCGATGGCCAGATCAACACAATGCAATGGAATATAATTTGGCCATAAAAAGGAATGAAGTACTGAGGTATGTTATAACTTGGCCTGACTTTGAAAATATTATGCTAAGTCAAAGGGCCGGTCACAAAAGACCACCTATTGTATGATTCCATTTATATGAAATGTCCAGAACACAGGCAAGTCTACAAGATGGAAAGGAGTGGTTGTCTCAGGTTGAAAGAAATCGGGAAAATGAGGACAAATGAAGAGTGATGGTGAAAGGTATGGAGTTTGGGAGAGGGAGTGTTAAAAATATTCTAAAACTGGGGTGGCTGGTTGACTCAGACTGTGGGCATGTGACTCTTGATCTTGGGGCTGTGAGTTCAAGCCCCATGTTAGCTGTAGAGATTGCTTAAAAAAACAATCTTTAAGAAATATATTCTAGGGGCACCTGGGTGGCTCAGTCAGTTGAGCATCAGACTTTGGCTCAGGTCATGATCTCATGATTCCCAAGTTCGAGCCCTACCTTGGGTTCTGTGCTGACAGCTCAGAGCCTGAAGCCTGTTTTGGATTCTGTGTCTCCCTCTCTCTCTGTGTCTCCCTCTCTCTGTGCCTCCCCCACTTGTGCTCTGTCTCTCAAAAATAAATAAACATTAAAAAAAAATTAAAGGGGCATCTGGGTGGCTCAGTCGGTTAAGCATCTGACTTCGGCTCAGGTCATGATGTTGCGGTCTAGGAGTTCGAGCCCCTCGTTGGGCTCTGTGCTGACAGCTCAGAGCCTGGAACCTATTTCGGATTCTGTGTCTGCCTCTCTCTCTGCCCCTCCCCTGCTCACACTCTGTCTCTGTCTCTCTTTCAAAATAATAAACATAATTTTTTTTCAATTTAAAAATAAATAATATATTCTAAAAGTGATTGTGGGGGCGCCTGGGTGGCTCAGTCAGTTGGGCAGCTGACTCCGGCTCAGGTCATGATCTCGCAGTCCATGAGTTCGAGCCCCGCGTCGGGCTCTGTGCTGACAGCTCGGAGCCTGGAGCCTGTTTCAGATTCTGTGTCTCCCTCTCTCTGACCCTCCCCGGTTCATGCTCTCTCTCTGTCTCAAAAATAAATAAACATCAAAAAAAAATTTTTTTAATAAATAAATAAAAATAAATAAAAGTGATTGTGGTCATGGTTGCCTGAATCTGTGAATATACTAAAAATCATTGAATTGTACACTTTAAATGATTACTTTTATGAATAATATCTCAATAAAACTGTTACCAAACAGAGCAAGTCAACTATTACACCAGCCGTGGGCCTCTTTAAGTCATTTGAATTTTCAGATTCACAGAGGATAAGGACCCCAGAAATTGTGTTTCTAAGATAACTATATGACAAACATGTTATATATTAATAAATTACATGTTAGACTAGTAATATGCTGTCATGTATATGTTTCACAGTTTTTAATAAAAACAATAAATAAAGTAACAAGCGTATTATGGTAGTTCTATAATTAAAAAATGGAAAATAGAGAAAAGAAAATATCTTGGGTGTTTACTCTCCAAAGAGAGAATATCAAACTTACTTAAAATCAAAAGGTGAACTATTTCGTACACTTTAGTTCAGTATGAAGGAACGAACGAATGCAATTATGCCATTTCACAACAGCAAAACCTAGTATATTATAAATTGTTACAATCTGTTTGTTTTACCTTTGGCAGTGAGTATGTGAGTGCACCACCCACAAGCTTACCAGGCAAAGAGTATTAATCATGGCAAGGCTAATATATATTTAATAATCTCATTTAGTTATCAAACTCTTTGAAGTATTATGTTAGGTACATGAGATTGCTTTTTTTAAGTAAATATCTTTGGGATGCAGTAACATTCTTTTGAGAAAGTGTGATTTATTATCACTGGGAGGAAAGAATTGATTTTCCAGAATCTTTAATTTTCACTAAATGTCCAGGCCCAGCACAGTCACTGCAGGACCAGTAAATTCACCTGGAAAACATACTGTGGTTTCATTAAGTGTGTATGTCCCAGGTGGCGTAGCCATTGATTCAATGATCAATTTAGAAATTCCTGCATAGAATAAATGAAAACATAATTTATTTCACCAGATTAAAGCCTTCAACAGTCTTTATTAATAGTTTAATATAGTCTGCTCACCATATTGCCCTGGGTTAGAAAATCCAAAGAAAGAACAATTGCATTTGAAACATCAGAGTTTCAACCGCCAGAAGGATCTCTCTATTTCAGCCTCTTTGTTTGATGTATGAGGAAGCTGAGACTCTTACAAAAACAGCTTTAAGTTTCTCGTTTATTTGTTTTCATCTACAAATCTAAATTTCTAAAACATAAAGGATTATGAAAGAGACACACTTCCCCTTGTTTCCATGCTCTTCCTCCTCCCTCCACGTGGTAACCTCTAGTGTCAATGATACATCCACCAGAACATACACAATCCAAGATTGGTAAAAGTGATTTTCTTTAAGAAAATAGCTATATTAGTGCTATTTTGGTTTTGTGGCCAATATAATTGTAGAACTTTTTAGGAGCATCTTCTACTACTCTTCCAAGAGAACAGTTCCCTATATCATCTGCATTTTAAACCCACGCCATGCCTCGAGATATTCCAAGAAGCTGTGCCATTCTGGGTTATGTTCAAGAGCCATCTTAAAATTTTTTAGAGTAGAGATATTTATTACACTGCTTTCTTTCCAAGTTAACCCATCTAAAAAAAGGAAAAGTATCTTTGACACTTCGCAATAAAATACAATGTTCTCTGTACTCAGGAGTTGAAGGTGTATCATTCTCAATTTATGTTCCTTTACCTCCCAGGCGGACAACCCCCTCACCCCCAAGCACCTCATGGTACATGGGGATTGATCTTATCTCCTCAGCCAGGAGACAACTAACACACACCCTTAACTTGAGAGCAGTTTATTGCTCTCCTAACTTCTAACCTATGAAATATTCCCTATTGTTTTCTCTTTGTCTACATTCCCTTCAAATGTCCTTTTGGGAAAGGCTGAGGCAGTAGGTGTTCAGTCGGGATTAGGTAACACTTTGGTAACAAATGTCCTCAAAGTATCCATGACCAGAGTTTATGTGTCCATCTCACATGTCCTTCTTGGGTTGGCTGTGTATCTGCCCTACATCACTTTCACTGCAAGACCTCCCACAAAAATTAACAGAAAATGATGTATAAATATCTTAACTTGTTTGCCCCCCCCCCCCAAATAAGTTAATTCTGGTGTGTCCAGAATTCTGGCTCCTTTGAGTTTCCTTAATGGCAGCAAGCTCTAGTCATCCACACTGGTAATTGGCTGGAAAATATACCCTATTTTGTCTGCTTTTGTTCCTTGTCTATTTCCCCATCTCTACTGCTATTTTTCTTTCCTTCCCAGATAAATGATTCCACCGAACCATATTTGCCATTTGTGTAGGTCACAAACGATGGAGTATCAGGAGTTTCATATGTTTCAACTTAATACTTGAACTTGAATCCTTGATTTAGGGTTTGCTTCTGGGACACTTGTACAAAGAAACTTAGTTTCACCTATTTTTTGAATTTTGTATAAATAAAACCACGCTGCATGTTTTCTTTTGTAGCTTAAGTCTTTTGCTCAAGACTATGTTTTTGAAACACATACATGTGGCATGTAAGTATAGCTCAATTATTTTTGTTGATGTGCAGCATTTTGCATTGTTTGAATATCCCATACTTTATAAATCTTACTGTTAATAGTTGGATGAATTATTTTCAGTATGGCCCTATTACAAACATAAAGCTAAGAAGAGCCTGGTTTGTACAACCTGAAGTACACTTGCACAAGTTTCTCTGGGATCTGTAACTAAAAGTAGAATTGTGAAACCATGGAGTATGTTCATATTCTATTTGGTTTTTGAATAATATTCAAGATAGGAAACAATAACCTTTACTGGGTTGCAATCCAGTATGTACATCTTCCCAGTCTCTACTTTCTGCACAGTATACCTTCAGTGTAAGAGTTTTAATTCTATGCAGACCTGAGTTGGAAAGAAGGCAGAGGCTTTTGATTCCTCCTAGAGTACCTCCTACATTTTCTTCTTGAAGACTGTAATCTCCCTAATCCTTCCATTTTCTTCAACAGATAAATAAATCCAATTCCTTTAGTCATTGCTTCATAGAAGCTTTCCCTATGCCTTCAATTATTTCCATTACCTCCAACTGAACTGCCTCCAAATATTTCAGATGCAGGATGACCATGTAATTTATTGTCCAAAGCAGATCAATTTTGAGAATGAAAAGGGGTGTTAAAATAATTAACAGTGTTAATTGATTTACAACAGACGTAAACTAGATTCATCCCAAGCAAGCCAGAATGTACTGTTACCTTACTCATATTAGACTTTATTAATGTGTTCTCAAAGCAAATAAGGAAGGCTTCTGGAGGACTGACACATAGTAAGTATTAAAGAGGCATGCTTGACTACATGACACATTCCCAATTACAGTCCCAGTCTCAGAGACTTTATTATTAATTTATTATGCGTAAGTAACAATACACATGATATTTCTAAACGGGAAGGGTAAAACATTGATCTCTTCGTGGAAGTAAGGTAATATTAGCTATGTTTTCAACCGTGTCCTTCAGGGAAATTGTGATTGCATATTTGATCTTCAGTCTGGCAATAGACACGAATCTCAATGGCAATTTAGTACAAAAAGGATATTTTTCAAAAGCATTAACTGTTTGCTAAGCAGCATTGGAAAAAAGATAAAATTGGGAAAATTTTACAAATTTCCCGTATATTTACTGGCTTCAGAAAACAGCTCTCTTTTAGATAGAAACTGTTTGACAATTTGTTCTTGGAAAATGTAGTGTGACATTTTTCTACAAGCAGAAATAGGTAAAACACAGCTATTTTAGCTATTCTTTATTGTGAAATAAAGAAATCTCACAGGGTTAGTATATTTGTTTATATAGAACAGTCTATAACGCACCTCATTGTTCAGATAAGCAAAACGTTTGAATAAAAATGCAAAATATTTAGGAAACAGCTTAATTGCCTCAAAAATACTTGGATGTTCTCCAGTAGTTTGGTAATAATAATAGAAATGACTGTTTAATGGGAGCTATGTTGTGGCAGTCACTGAGCTTTAGGCTTTGGTCAGATTATCTAATAAAATCCCCTGAACTAAAAATTATGATTCCATTTTGCCGGTTAAAATACTGAAACTTAACTTGTTACTTAAATGTTTTCTCCATCGCAAGTTAGCAAGTGGCTGAGTTGACTTTTGAATCCAAAGCTTTTTGACTCCAAGTCCTTGTGCTTTTCATAAAACATTTAGAGCCTTTGATTTTGTTACCACCTCACTTAAAAATGTTACAGTTCAAATTCCATTAAATTAATTGAGACAGCAAATACAGTACTGAGACGTGAGGATATTAGGTTTTCAGAACAATTCAAAATGATATATGAGTAGAGATTTGGGGGCGCTATACCTTCCTTAAAAGTGTATTTCTTTTCTTTTAATTTTTAAAAATGTTTTATTTATTTTTGTAGAGAGAGACAGAGTACAAGTGGGAAAAGGGCAGAGGGAGAAGGAGACACAGAATCCAAAGCAGGTTCCAGAGCTGCTGTCAGCACAGAGCCCGATGTGGGGCTCGAACTGGTGAACCACGAGATCATGACCTGAGCCAAAGTCGGACACTTAACAACTGAGTCACTTACGTGCTCCCAAAATGTATTTCTGAATAAAAACAAAGTAATTATTAATATTTAAACACTAAAAAGAGTTTGACTTAATCTAAAAAAAATAGAAAAAAATAGATACTGTTTTTTAAAAACGTTGAATTTCACATTCTCGGAAAGCCAATTTAAACATTGTACATTTAGGAAAAAATATGTATTAATTAGTATGATAGTGTAGGTAATCTAGTAGGAGAAATTTAACCCCCGAATTCACAGGGGTAAGATACTTTCTGGTTGCCTCTCAACTCTATCCAACTTTTGCCATGATAAAAGTTCACTGTAGTGGAGAAATTTTTAACCCATTTTGTATGAGTATGATATTATTCTGAAGCAGAAAACTTGAAATCTTTGGAGTACTGTTCCCGTGCAACCTAACCTTTCCAAGGTGCACAGAAAGTAGAAGCTTTAAAAGTATTCTTGCTGATTGTTTTCACTGCCCATCACACACAGGAATTCTTTTGTTTTCTGTTTCACTCTTCCATCTAATTTCCATAAGGGAATCACTATTTTCCTCTACTCTTCTTGCCCTCTGGCCTACCTTCTTCTATTTATCTTAGTTTTTAACTTCTAGCAAATTCTTTTGAAATGCCCAAGCCATGTCAGCTATGTTTCTCCTTTCACAGTACATTAAAAGTGATCCTTTATTAGAAAAAAAGTCATACTCTATGGGTCGCATGGGTGGCTCAGTCGGTTAGTGGCTGACTTTGGCTCAGGTCATGATCTCGTGGTTCATGAGTTCAAGCCCCCCATCGGGCTCTTGTGCTGACAGCTCAGAGCCTGAAACTTGCTTCTGATTCTGTGTCTCCCTCTCTCTCTTCCTCTCCCCCCACTCACATTTTGTGTCTCTTTCTCAAAAATAAACTTAAAAAAAAAAAGAAAAGTCATACTTTAAAGATCTCTATGTATTGTGAACTTTAGCCTTGCTGAGAATAAATACAAAATTAATTAGTATGGTATGAGGAAAAAAGTTTTCATTTGTCAAATTACATATAAGTTCCTAAACAGGTATGAGCCACATCTTCAGTGGAAAATATTAAAAATGTCAAGATAACTTTTCTACTCACTATCTAGATATGGTTATTTTGTTGCTAGCTAAGCTAAAGATAACATATGAATAAAACTCTGGACAATATTACTAACTTAGTGTCTCAAAATCAAGAAAGGTATATTTCTAAGAAACTTAATGACTTTAAGAAGAGATGAATGGTAGCATTTTTCTTGATTTCTGAAAACTGTAAAGTAATAAAGTAAATTTAATTGTATAGTTCTGTAAGGAATATCATTCCAATGCCTGATCAGTGAACATTTGATTTTGAATGACTTAAAGATGTGGTTAAACTATAATATCATGAAGTTTGGGATTGACAAATCCTAAAGAGAATTAGTGAGTCTTTTTCAATAAAATGAAAAACTGTATCTATTTAGTATGTGTGAGTAGAAGAAAAAGAAACCATGAGATGAGTAATGAAGTCAGTAATAATTACCTTTCAGTGTAGTTTGGCTGTGTGTGTGTGCGTGTGTGTGTGATCACGAGGAGTGGGTAGGAGCAGTGGCTACTAGATCATCTCAGGGAAATGATGATAGGAAGATATTTAAAGTCTGAAATTAAAAAAAAATAGGTGACTCACTGACTTACAGTTATTTATCTGGATTTAAAATATTTGCTAAGCACCAACTAAGTACATAGCCAACGTATCAAAGCACCAATATTCATCAGGATTGCGGAGTCTTTAATCACGGTTGCCAACTACGATTAGTTCAAACTCTGCTTCTATGTTTTAGGTGTTTGCAGACAATGGAAAGGTTTCTGCTAGATCGTGGGTCAGGAAACTGGTCAATGGGCTGCTCACTTGTTGTAAATGATGTGTATTGGAACGCGGGAAGGCTCACTCATTTGCATATTGTCTTTGGCTACTTTCACACGCCAATGGCAGAGTTGAGTAGATGCAACAGAAAACAAGCCTAAAATGTTTACTATCTTACCCTTGACAAAAAAGCTGGCTTACCAGGGCTCTCCACCAGGGTCTGTCAGCCAGGGCACTACTGACATTTGGGTCACATAATTCTTTATTTTGCGGGGCTTTTCTGTGCATTGGAGAATATGTAACAGCGTCTGTGCCCTCCACCCACCAGATGCCAGTAGCACTTCTGCAGTTATGCCAACCAAAACATCTCCAGATGTCACCAAATATTCCCTAGGGGGTATAGCACCCCTGATTGAGAACCACTGCTCTAGACAAGGTTTTCCAAACTCCTACAGATTTCTGACACAAATTGCTCTTTCACGTTGACTTATATGGCAACATACGAAAAAGCCAATTTGAAGAAATTTTTCTTGAAAATACAGAAATAATCAAAAAGGAATTACAAGCTCTTGCCTCTACCTCTTCTACCCAATAAAACATACATGGACCCATACACTCTGCCTTCCCTCTCTCAGAGGACATGCCAGTCATCCTGTCTAAGGCTAACTCCACCATTGCATGATCCCAGCCCCTCTCATCTACTCAAGGGCGTGAGACAACGGCCCCTCCCCACGGTGTCACCAGTTTTTTTCTTTCTTTACTAGATCAGTTACATCAGTAACATTTATGTTACTATTTCTCTCACCTTGAAACAAACCAGCTCAACCTCTCTCTTTCTCTCATCTCCTTCTGTTTACTGTTCACATGTCTTTGATAACCATTTACAGTACATCTTCTGGAGAGATACAAATCTTCAGGTTCAAGAATTATGATGAAGCCCAAATAAGATACGTAAATAATCTGTATCCAGATCTATCATAATGAAAACAAAGGACACTGGGGATAAAGAGTTCATCTTAAAAGCAGGCAGGAAAATAAAAGGTAATGTACGGAGGAAAGATAACTAGACTGACAACTGCTTTCCCATAGCCAAAATGAAAGCCAGAAGATGGTTGAATATCTTTAAAGTACTTTGTGGGGCACTGCCTACTCATGAGACTTCCTACTAAAGAATTCGCACCTTCTGTCACGTTGATTCAGTTGTATCATCTTTAAAATAAGGACAATGACAGTGTACTGTACCTCCCCTGCCTACCTCACAGCATAATGAGTAGATACTGATTCCCAGCACTCATTGTCATAAGACTAATTTTGTTCTTTGCTGATCTCGACTTCCTAATTACATAACCACTTTCTGCATCATTATAGATATATTTCACATTAAATACATGTGTTTGTATAATTACTAATCTTTTAATTTTTAACACTTTGATAGTTTAGTATCAAAGCAAAAAAACACTGAATAAACAAAAATGTTGTAACTAGTAAAATATTCTAGAACAAATGATATATTAAACTGTTCCTTGTACAAATCTATAAACTGCAAACAAATTTACTTTTTACTTAAAGAAGTAAATGGTAAAACTTTGGATATATTAGTATTAAACCAGTGGTTATTTATAATCGATGTCTAAGGTGGGGCACCTGGGTGGCTTAGTGGGTTAAGCATCCAACTTCAGCTCAGGTCTTGATCTCACAACTCGTGACTTCAAGCCCCACATCGGGCTTTGTGCTGACAGCTCATAACCTGGAGTCTGTTTCAGATTCTGTGTCTCCTTCTCTCTCTCTGCCCCTCCCCTGCTCACACTCTGTCTCTCTTTCTCTCAAAACTAGATAAACATTAAAAAAAATTATAATCAATATTTAAGGCGATTCTAGACAAGCAGATAGGTCAATGACATGAAGCTGAATATGTTGCAGAAAGTGAAATTATTAGCAACTTCCAATTATTAGTAGCTAGCAATGTGATTGTAACATAAACTTATTACATTTGTGCTTGATAAATTTAAACATTTTTTGATGCTCAATATCTGTGTCTCTCGATAAATAAAAAGATTTTTTTAATATTTATTTTATGTTATATTTGTGGCAAAATGGAATGCTTTCTCTCTTTTTTCTTATCAAATTTTTTCACGTAATGGGACTCATACACACACGTGCACACACACACACACACACCCCTTTCCCACTGATTCCTTCAGGCTCTAGTTCATCCCAACTAGAATAATCAAAGAGAGAATCTCAGGCTTTGGCAAAGGAAAGATTCAGAGGCTCCATGTAGGTTATGCTATAAAAAAGGCAGTCTATTGGTAAGAAAAAGGTTTGTCTGTTTCCTGAATGTTTTTCTTTGAGAACTAAAGTAACTAAAGCACCCCCACCTAGAGAGCAAGTAAATGAAACAGAAGTAGTCTGACTTCAGCATCTATGTTGCTAACAACTGATCAAAACTCATAGACATAAAGGAGTGCTTTGGGCAGAAGAGACGAAGAAGGCTTTGTGTTGAACTGTGTTGAACTGTGTTGAACTGGTACTGGCAGGCCACCCAGGAGACACTTGGGTCAATCACCGTGGAATTTAGTAGAAGAGGTTTAGATCTGGAGGTCACCAAATCTGGTGTGCCTGAAGGTGAGAAGTAAATGGGATTATCTGGTTAAATGGTCAGAATGAGTGAAGAAGAGGAACAAGGATAAAGCTCTGGTGTCCTCTGGTATTAACAGAAGAGCCCTGAGACTGAGAGAGAAGCATTTTTCATTTGACAAATATCTGTGTGTCTGCTCTGTCTGATGCACGGAGCTTAGTAATGGGAAAACAAATAAGATGTGGTCCATGCCCTTAAGAAGTCCAGCTAAGAGCAGCTAAAATCAACACAAGGAAAAGTAGGAGGATGTAGTCTAAGGGAAGATACAGGAGCAAGAGTTTCAAGTGTCACAGAGAGTTTGAGTAAGGTAAGAACAGAAAAATACCCTAATGGAACTGGAAATTCAAAAGGTCTTTGCTGAGAATGATTTCTTTGCCATTGTTGAAGGGAAATCAAATGGCTTAAGATGGCTAATGAACAGACATGAGCTAATACAGAGTGAGAGCAAACTCCTCTTTCAAGAGGCTTGACCTGAAGAGCAGAGAGATAGGATGGGCTGGAGGGAAGTGAGGACGGCAGTGAAGCACATATGGAAGTTTCTGCTTTCAAATAAAATGGAGGAGATGATCATATTTACGCGCTGAGGGGAAGTTAGGATGGAGAAAGAATTTGAATGTACAGAGCAACAAATGCTGATGGATGGAGCACCTTTCCACCAAGGGGTAGGAGAGAAAGACGGAATCCCAGTCACAAGCTACAGGGGATTAGCTCTGTGATCAAGTAGGAATAAGTATTTTAAGGAGAAAATAAAAAGGGAGGAGGAGTAAAGATGAGTAGACACGCAGAAAAAGTTGCAGTAAATATGGGTAGGAAAACACTGGGTAGTCTTATCGAGTCTTCTGTTTTCTGTGACGTGAGAACCAAGTGTCCCCGCTGAGAAGGAAGAGCTGGAGAGACACTCCAGACAGCTCAGGAATGCAGAGTGGCTGGGTGGCTCCACACTCCTACAGTGTTTTGTCTAGAAAATATGTTTTTGGCATTCAGTCTTATCAGCACCCTGGCAGCGTTCGCGGAGAACCGTGAGCTGCACGCTCAGACCTTCCTAGAGCCTGCCTTTACCTCCCCAAGGTGGTGACTGCAACTCCAAAACACTGATTAAAGGTAAAGCAGAGCTGAATAATGGTAGAGTGGCGATATGAATACAACAATCCAATAAAGAGATACTACTTGGGGGAGGTTATTTTAGGAGGTATATATTTCACTAACCTAAGACTTGCCTTGTTCCCAAGTTCCCAGCTCCAGCATCTCTGACGACTAATTTGCTATTAGTGTCAAAGACCCGAATTTTGACAGGAACACACTGTTTAAAGTTCATCCCTGTACAAACATCATTTCCACTCACTGGCTTTCCAGAAATGTTTGCTTGAGTGGGCAAGAAAGGAGAGGAAGTTGCAGTCAACATGAAGAGAATGGTAAATAACCCGTCTATTTCTATGCTGTTCTCATTAATGGATGGCTATTTGCTGCTGAAACATTTACATCGCAGGATTAACAAATTATTGAAAGTGCTTATGAGTTGTGATGTTGTAATCAGTTTTGTTTTATTTTTAATTTTACACATGGATAAATTTTTAATGCAGACAAAAGTAAAGATAAATGAGGAAATTATGAGTGGTAGATCTACCCTACAGCACACAAATGAGCGAGATTAATGCTCCGAACATTTCTGTTTGTAACAGCAGTGTTGATGATCAAATTAAAAGCAGACAACAAGGCACAGGTGAAATTTTTGAAAATTCTCTTTAGGTTAATGATATTAAACTCTGTGAATTTTGCATATTGGATATTTTAAATTGAGAGGTATATATTAATGTATGCCATAGAGTTCATTCTTTTTAAATGTAAAATTCACTGCTTTATAGTAGATTCACAAAGGGGGCACCTGGGTGGCTTAGTCGGGCAAAATATTTTCGCCATCCCTAAAACCCTATGCCCACAAATAGTAATTCCCCACATCCATTTTTAACTTCAGCCCTTGGAAACCACTAACAAACTTTCCTTCTCTATGGATAGGCCTCTTCTGGATACTTCATATAAATGGAATAATGCAACACAGTAAAACCTTGGATTGCAAATAACTTGTTCTGTGAGTGTTCCTCAAGACAAGCAAACATTTCTAATAAATTTTAACTTGATAACCAAGCGATGTCTTGCAATGCGAGTAGTACGTGACACTGTCACATGATCACAACTGAGCCATTGGTTCTTCTCTCTCTCTCTCTCTCTCTCTCCCTGAGGATTGTGGGTGATCATCTCCCATGCTCAGAAGCTCGGTCTCAGGCTGTGGTGTTTGGCAGAAAGCAGTTATTTTTCAGAACTTTGGAAAGTGCCCACAACTGGAACTAGTATATTTTTTGTCACTTCAAAGCACCTGTGGACAGTCCTTTGCTTTCCCATACAAGAGTAAGCTTAGGAATGCTTTGCTTCATTCTAGGTCAGGCTGCCTGCAGACATAGACCCTCTCCTCTGCTACCTTACTGCCAGTTAAATTACAGTATATGACAAGAGTTTATTAATACTGTACTGTAGTCAACATCCGTTAGTGATAGTGAAAGTCGTCCTACACAATAACCTTCTCTCTCGTCTCCTTCACACCAGCCACGAAGGTTTTCAAAGGTAAGTGTAGGTTAATTTTTCTTTCTATCCTGTATTTTTTTTATTACTTTGCATTATAATAATTTTGTGATAAGTTTTATATGCATATTTTTGGGTTGTGGAACAAATCATCAGAGTTTACATTATGTCTTATGGGGAAATTCTCTTTGATATAAAAGTGCTTTGGATTACAAGCATGTTTCCAGAACAAATTATGCTTGTAAACCAAGGTTTTACTGTATGTATATTTTTAAGACTTCTCTTTTACTGATGACAATGATGACACAGTATTCCCTCTGGGATTTGCTTCCAGATAATTTGCAATGAAGTTGGGGGTAGAGGTGAAACAGAATTGGCCATGATTTGATAATTATTGAAGTGGGTAATGGATACATATTAGCTTACTCATGTTCTTACTACCATTGTATATGTTTGAAAATTCTTAATAAAATTTTTTAAAAAATAGTAACAAAAATAAATGGAATAATGCAGTATGTGGCCTTTTGTGTGTGGCTTCTTTCACATAACACAATGTCTCAAGGTTCAGCCAAGTCATAGAATGTATTAGCAATTCATCCCTTTTTATTGCCAAATAACATTTCATTGTATGGATATACCATATTTTTTATATAATTTATTGTCAAATTGATTTCCATACAAGACCCAGTGCTCATCCCAACAGGTGCCCTCCTCAATGCCCACCACCCACTTTTCCCTCTCCCAAACCCCCCAATCAACCCTCAGTTTGTTCTCAGTATTTAAGAGTCTCTCATGGTTTGCCTCCTTCCCTCTCTGTAAGTTTTTTTCCACCCTTCCCCTCCCCCCTGGTCTTCTGTTAAATTTCTCAGGACCACATATGAGTGAAAACATATGATATCTGTCTTTCTCTGCCTGACTTATTTCACTTAGCATAACACTCTCCAGTTCCATCCCCATTGCTACAAATGGCCAGATTTCATTCTTTCTCATTGCCAAGTAGTATTCCATTGTATATATAAACCACATCTTCTTTTTTTTAATTATTTTTTAAGGTTTTATTATCCATATTTGAGACAGAGGGAGACAGAGTGTGATCAGGGGAGGGGCAGAGAGACAGAGAGGGAGACACAGAATCTGAAGCAGGCTCCAGGCTCCAAGCTGTCAGCACAGACCCTGTCAGCACAACGCGGGGTTCGAACCCATGAACTGTGGGATCATGACCTGAGCCAAAGTTGGACACTTAACCGACTGAGCCACCCAGGCGCCCTAATAAACCACATCTTCTCTATCCATTCATCAGCTGATGGACATTTAAGGTCTTTCCATAATTTGGCTATTGTTGAAAATGCTGCTATAAACATTGGGGTACAAGTGCCCCTATGCATCAGCACTCCTGTATTCCTTGGGTAAATTCCTAGCAGTGCTATTGCTGTGTCATAGGGTAGATCTATTTTTAATTTTTTGAGGAACCTCCACACTGTTTTCCATAGTGGCTGCACCAGTTTGCATTCCCACCAACAGTGCAAGAGGGCTCCTGTTTCTCCACATCCTCTCCAGCATCTATAGTCTCCTGATTTGTTCGTTATAGCCATTCTGACCAGCGTGAGGTGTATCTCAGTGTGGTTTTGATTTGTATTTCCCTGATGAGGAGTGATGTTGAGCATCTTTTCATGTGCCTGTTGGCCATCTGGATGTCTTCTTTAGAGAAGTGTCTATTCATGTTTTCTGCCCATTTCTTCACTGGATTATTTGTTTTTCAGGTGTGGAGTTTGGTGAGTTCTTTTTTTTTTTTTTTTTTTAATCTTTTATTTATTTTTGAGAGAGAGAGACAGAGACAGAGCATGAGCAGGGGAGGGGCAGAGAGAGGGAGACACAGAATCCGAAGTGGGCTCCGGGCTCTGAGCTGTCAGAGCTGAGCTGTCAGAGCCCGACGCGGGGCTCGAACCCACAAGCCGTGAGATCATGACCTGAGCTGAAGTCAGACGCTTAACCGACCGAGCCACCCAGGCACCCCTGGTGAGTTCTTTATAGATTTTTGGACAAACCATATTTTGTCTATCCATCTATCACTGACAGACATTTGTGTTGATCCCTTTTTGGCAAATATAAATAAAGCTCCCACTAACATCTGTGTACAAGTTTTTGTGTAACCATAAGTCTCTCAAGTGTGTGCTAGGAGTGGAATTATTGGGCCATAGAGTGGTTCTATTTTTCAACCTTTTAAAATTAAAAACTTTAAAAAATTAAAATTAAAACAATTTTATTATTTGTGAGGTAGCTGCAGCATTTTCCATTCTCATCAGCAGTGTATGAGGCTTCCAATTTCTCCAAATCCTTGGCCAACACTTTTTATTTTTCTACTTTTTTTTTTAAATTTTAGAGGGAGAGAGAGTGTGAGCAGGAGACAGGGGCAGAGGGAGAGAGAGAGAGAGAGAGAAAAAATCATAAGCAGGCTCTGTGCTCAGCACAGAGCCCAACATAGGGCTTGATCCCATGACCCTGGGAATATGACCTGAGCTGAAATCAAGAGTTGTATGCTCAACCGACTCAGCACCCCCCCCAGACCCCCGCTCTACAGTTTAATTATAGCCGGCACTTGTTATTTTTCTACTTTTAAGTATAATTTTTAATTAATTATATATTAACTTTTCATTAATTATAGGTGTGAAGTGTCATCTCATTGTAGTTTTGATTTGCATTTCCCTAATGGCTAATGACATTAAACAGCTTTTCGTATGCTACTGGCTATTTGTGTATGATCTTTGCAGAAGTGTCTATTCAAACCCATTGCCCAGTTTTTCACTTGAGTTGTCTTTTTATAGTTGAGTTTTGAGTTTTTAATATATTCTTTTTAAAAATTTTTTAACGTTTATTTATTTTTGAAAGAGCACTAGTGGGGGAGGGGCAGAGCAAGAGACACACAGAATCTGAGGCAGGCTCCAGGCCCTGAGCTGTCAGGACACAGCCTGATGCTGGGCTCAAACCCATGAACCACGAGATCATGACCCAAGCTGAAGTTGGAAGCTTAACTGACTGAGCCACCCAGGTGCTCCAAGTTTTTTAACATTCTTGATAGTGCAGATATCAGATATATAATATGCAAATATTTTCTCCCATTCTGTAGATTGTCTTTTCTCTCTCATGATAGTATACTTTCACATGACTCTTTAATTTTGGTGAAATTCAATTTTTCTGTTTCTAATGGTATTGCTTGAGTTTTTAATGTCATATGCAAGAAACATTGCCTAATCCAAAATCACCAATATTTGTGCCTGTGTTATTTTTTTCTTCTCAAAGCTTTATAGTTTAGCTCTTTCATTTAGATTGTTGGTCCATTTTGAGTGAATTTTTGGGTGTAGTAAGAGGAAGGTGTTTAACTTCCTTCTATACTATGTGAATATCCAGTTGTCCCAAAACCCTTTATTGAAATAAACTATCTTTATTCCCATTGAATTGTCTTACCATGCTTGTTGAAAATGTATAAATGTAAGAGTTGGTTTCTGGACTCTCAGTTGTACTCTGTTGGTCTATATGTCTATCCTATGACAGCACCATAGTGTCTTGGTTAATGTAGCTTTATAGTAAGCTTCAAAATTGGAAAAGGTGAGGAAAAAGCTGCTCATTTTCCAGATTGTCTTGGCTATTCTATTTTGGCATTTCCATGTGAATTTTAGGATCCTGGCTTGTCCATTTCTATACCAAAAAAGACATTTTGGAGATTTGATAAGATTGAATTGAATATATATTGAATACATAGATCAATTTGGGGACTACTGCCATCTGAACAATATTAAGTCTTTTGAGATATCTTCTCTTTATTTAGATCTTCTTTCATTTCTTTTTACAATATTTTGTAGCTTTTAGCATACAGGCCAAACTTCTTTGGTTAAATTTATTCTTAAGTATTTTATTGTTTTGATGCCACTATAAATTAAACTGATTTCATCTTTTATTTTCAGATTGGTCATTTTTACTTATAGAAATACAATTGATTTTTTAAAAATGCTTATTTATTTTGAGAGAGAGAGGGAGAGAGAGAGAGAGAGAGAGCACACACAAGTGAAGAAGGGGCAGAGACAGGGAGAGAATACCAGGCATTGACATTGCGGAGCCCAATGTGGGCTCCAAACCATGAGATCATGACTTGAGCCAAAATGAAGAGTCTTGGATGCTTAATTGACTGAGCCACTTAGGCGCCCTTAGAAACACAATGGACTTTTAAAGTTTTTATTCAATTTATTTCAACTTGATCGTGTATTCTGCACACTTGGTGAACACAGATCATTAGTCCTAATAGTTCTGCAGTGTACTTCTTAGAATTTTTTATATACTAGATCATATCAGCCTATAAATGGAGAGTTTCACTTTTTCCTTTCAAATTTGGATTTTTTTAACGTGTGTTGTTTTGTTTTGTTTGCCTAATTGCTCTGGTTAGAACCTTTGATATGATGTTGAAGAGAAATGGTGAGAAGAGTCATCCTCATCTTGTTGCTCAACTTAGGAGGAAAAGTTTCAGTCTTTGCCATTAAGTATAATTGTAGATGTGGATTTTCTGTATACACCCTTTGTCAGGTTGAGAGACCTCCCTTCAATTCTTTGTTTGATGAGTGGTTTTTATCATGAAAGAGTGCTGGAGTTTGTCAAATGCTTTTTCTGTGGCTATTGAGTTAATCATGTGGGTTTTGTCCTTTATTCTACTAATATGGTGTATCACATAAAATAATTTTTTTATGTTGAAAGAACCTTGTATTCCTGGGATAAATTTCACATGATGTGGTGCGTGTTTTTTATATATTGCTGGAGTTGATTTGCTGGTACTTTCCTGAGGATTTTTGCATTTATATTCATAAAGGATATTGGGCTATAGTTTTCTTATGATGTCTTTATTTGGTTTTGGTGTCAGAGTAATGGTAGCCTCATGATGTTCTCCCCTCTTCTAGTTTTTGGAAGAGTTTGTGAAGGATTATTGTCAGTTCTTCTCTATACACTTTATAGAATCCAACAGCATGGCCATATAGTACTGGGTTTTTCCTTGTGGCAAGTTTGAAAATGAGTCAATCCCTTATACTTGTTATAAGTCTGCTCAGATATCCGATTTGTTCTTAAGTCATTTTTAACTAGTGTCTCTCTAGGAGTTTATCCATATCATTTAGGCTATCTAACTTGTTGCCATAAAATTGTTCACAGTGTTCCCAATATAATTGTTTTTATTTCTGTAAGGTGGGTAGCAATGTCCTTTCTTCCACCCCTTGTTCTGGGAATTTGACTCATCTCTCTCTCTTTTTTTTTTTTTTCACTTGGTCACTCTAGCTAAAGGTTTGTCAATTTTGTTGATCCTTTTAAAGAACTAACTTTTGGGTTGGTTGATATTTCCTACTTTCTTCTATTTGACATTTCACTTATTTCCCCTCTAGTCTTTATTATTTCCTCCTTTTGTTTGCTTTTAGTCTGCTCTTTTTTTGAGTGCGGTTCTTAAAGTAGATTACATTACTAATTTGAGATATTTCTTTTTTTTTAATGTAGACATTTACAGCTATGCATTTCTTTGTAGCACTGCTTTAGCTGCATCCCATATGGTTTAGTATTTTGTGTTTTCATTTTTATTCATCTCAAATATTTTCTAATTTCTTTGTGACTTCTTTCATCCATTGGTTATTTAGTAGTGTGATGTTTGGGGTACCTGGGTGGCTCAGTCAGTTGAGCGTCTGACTTCAGCTCAGGTCATGATCTCACCGTTTGTGAGTTCGAACCCCACATCAGGCTTATGCTGTCAGCACAGAGCATGCTTCGAATTCTCTGTCCCCTTCTCTTTCTGCCCCTCCCCCACTCATGCTTTCTCTCACTCTCTCAAACATAGACATTAAAAAAAAAAAGGGTGATGTTTGATTTCCATATATTTGTGATTTTTCCAAATCTCCTTCTATTATTGATTTCTAAGTCTATTCCATTGTGGTTAGAGGATATATTATGTATGCTCAGTGACTTAAAATGTATTGCTTGATGTCTAAGATATCATCTATATTGGAGGATGCTCCTGTGCACTTGAGAAAAGGGGGTATTCTGCTATTGCCAGGGGGAATAGTCTATAAATATCTGTTAGGTCTAATTGATTAATAGCGTTAATCAAGTTTTCTATATCCTTGATTTTCTGATACTTGTTCTGTCCATTATTGTAAAAAGATTATTGAAGGTTTAACTACTATTGTTGAATTGTAAATTTCTCCCTTCAATTCTTACAGTTTTTGCTTCATGTATTTTTTCCATCCCTTGTTAAATGCATATATATTTATAGCTGTTACATCTTATTGATGCACTGCCAATTTTATCATTACAAAATTTCCCTCTTTGTATCTCTTAACAATTTTTTTTAATTTAAGTCTATTTTGTCTGATATTAGTATAGCAACTCAGCTCTCTTTTGGTTACTGTTTCCATGGTATATCTTTTTTTGTACTCTTACCTTTAATCTATGTATTCCTTTAACCCAATAGTGTTTCTTGTAAAGAGCGTATCACTGGATTATATTGATTTTGTCAATTTCTTTCTTCTATTTATGTCTGCCATTTCACTATTTGTTTTGTAAATGTCTTACATCTTTTATGTTTCTCTATTCCTCCATTATTGCTTTTGTTTATAGTGAATATTTTCAGTGTACCATTTCTATTCCATTTTGATCTCTTTTATCATTTTTTTAGCTTTTTTTTCCCAACTAAAAGGTTACCTGGCAGATTACAATTAGCATTAGGTTGAATGTCTATCCCGACATTCATGTCTATACAGAATCTCAGAAAATAGAGTCTTTGCAGATGCAATTAGTTTAGTTAAGATGATGTCAGACTAGATTGGGATGGGCCCTAAATTGAATGACTGGTGCCTTTGTAAGAAGAGAAGACCCAAGAGATAGACACAGCGAAGAAGACCATGCGATGGCAGAGGCAGGTCTTGAAGTGATGCAGCCATAAGGCAAAGAATTCCAAGGACTCTCAAAAATCACTAGAAGCTATGATGAGGCAAGGAAGCGTTGTTCTCTATAGCCTTCAAGGGAGCATGGCCCTCCTGACACCTTCTAGACTACAGAACTATGAGAGAATAAATTTCTACTGTCTTAAGCCACTCAGTTTGTGGTGATTTGATAAGAAAGCCCTAGGAAACTAATACAACATCATAACTTATAATAGTCTAGTTCAGATTAATACCAATATAATATAAAGTGTATTAAAAACTGTGTTCCCATATATCTCCTTTCTTTCCCCTTCCATTGTGCTGTTATTTTATATAAATCACATTTTTATACATTGTATGCCCATAAACACAGATTTCTAATTATTAATTTATATGGTTGTCTTTTAGGATAAAAAAAAAGTTACAAGCAAGAACTGCATTTATACTGGTTTTTTTTTTTTAATATTTACCTAGATAGTTACTTTTACTAGTGCTCTTTATTTCCTCATGTGAATTTGATTTACTATCTAGGTTCTTCCTCAGAAGTCCACTCTTTCTCAAAGGTCCCCATATGGGTGTTGGGACGTGAGTTCAATATTCAGCCTTCCATGTAAAGCCTCAAAGGCAAAGGTAAGGGTCTATGGCCTTCTTGGGTCTTTATGGAGCATGCACACAGACCTACATGTGCACATAGACTTACAAATTCCCTACAATATATCAGAGCTCTGCAACACCCTCTATGAACATAGCATTTCTCAGCCTTTCCTTTTAAATTTTTTCATTAGACTACAGTTTGCACCAGCTATTATCACTGCCTCACATAGCTACTAAGTTAAGCTACCACTGGTTATTTCCAGTAAATGCCCCTGGATGAAGTTTGTTCACCTGGTTGATCTCTCAATCAGATCAAATAAAGATATGCATTGCTAGTGGAGTTTGCCAGGGAACAGCCAGATAGGTTAAATAATTACATTTCTCTGCAAATGGGACTTTGAAGTTCCTCCAAACCGATTCTGACCCCTCCCGGTGCTGCTAGGCGGTCAGTTTTTCACCAGGATTAAAAGCTGTTGGTTTCCAAGATTTCCATGGCGCTTAGGAGAGGAAGATGGGATTGGGGTAGGCCAAAATGCTACAAAGCTTGTTGTTCTTAGTGAGATTCAGCCATTCTTCTTGAATAAATATTCCCTGGATTGTTGCAACTCTTTGGTTAATCTCCTGAGTTCTGAAAAAAGTTTATTTTGACAATATTTGCCAGTATTTTCATTATTCTTATGGAAAAGAGGATATTTGAGGTCCTTATTCTGGCATTCTCAATAATGTCACTCTCATATTTTGAAATTTTAAATAATGAAATAAATTCATGTGTGCTTATTACTCTAACGGTACCTATTACCTAATTTATAAGTGACAAGGTCTCTTACTTTTCCTCTCTCTTTCCTAATGCTCTTCAATTTTGCCATTTCATTGCTCATGTGCACCTCCACTAGAAACAGAGAAAATAAAAGCAAAGGATATAAAACTTAACTTGACCTTTGACTTTTCCTGGCTGGCTGTGATAAAGAATTTCATAATGATGGAATTGAGTCTGATAACTAAATGAAAGAGTTGAATTTTCTTGATGTATATATTTTTAATTTTTTTTTCAACGTTTATTTATTTTTGGGACAGAGAGAGACAGAGCATGAGCGGGGGAGGGGCAGAGAGAGAGGGAGACACAGAATCGGAAACAGGCTCCAGGCTCCGAGCCATCAGCCCAGAGCCTGACGCGGGGCTCGAACTCACGGACCGCGAGATCGTGACCTGGCTGAAGTCGGACGCTTAACCGACTGCGCCACCCAGGCGCCCCGATGTATATATTTTTTATGTTAATGGTATCCTCTGTCATCATATGTTTTTAAAAAAGGAACAGAGGTATCATAAGTACAAAATCTACTATGATAGAGTCTAGTCAAAAATGGTTAATTCAATTTAACTTTGAGTTTCCAGGTAAAACAAGGGATACAGGAAAAGGCAAAATGAGGAAGCAGTCAGAGGCAGGAGATGACTCTCACAGAAATCTGGTCTGGATTTTTCAATAAGTCAGTGTCACAAAAAAGGATTGTTAGTTTAAAAAGACACTCATAATATATAACAACCAAATGTAATATGCAGGCTTAGATAAGATACTGCACTGGACAAACCAACTATAAAGAACATTTTGCAGAATTGGATAAAATTGAATATGGCTTGGGTGGTAGGCAGAACAAAAATTTACTGAACTAGAAAATAGAAATCTTTAATTGGAAAAAGTAAATCACAAAATAATATTTATAGTATAGTATCATCTGGGTAAAAAAAATACATGTAGGAAAAATCTAGAAATATAAAAACTAAAATGTTAAGTGCAGTCATTGTTGGGTGATAGAAATTTGATGGTAATATTTCTCATGTTTATCTGTATTATATATTTTCCTATATTTCACATGTACTATTTTCTAACATTTTAAAACATCTACTTCTTAGAATAGCATTTTTATCTCATGTTCTCACATTAACAACAGGTATCTTATGATGTTCACTTCCAAAGCTTCCCATGAATATACCTGGATTATGCATGAGGTATCTTCTCTGCAGCACATTAATGAGACTGACTCTTTATAAAGTCCATTATCCTTTGGGTAGTATAATCTGTATGGATTTTAAGGCAATATTACAAATAATAGCATGCATCTTTGTTACTAATGAAAGAATTCACTTAATTTGTAAGCAATTTGGTTCACATTATGAAATGTTTCCTTTTAAGCATGCCTCTCAGTGCTTCTATCACATTTGACCAAAGACACCCAGTGCCCTTTCCTGGCTGAGAGCCCCAGACACAGCCACCACAACAGCTATTCAAGTTTTTATTTAAATTCCAGTTAAGCAACGACGAATGGATAAAGAAATTGTGGTTTATATACACAATGGAATACTACGTGGCAATGAAAAAGAATGAAATATGGCCTTTTGTAGCAACGTGGATGGAACTAGAGAGTGTGATACTAAGTGAAATAAGCCATACAGAGAAAGACAGATACCATATGTTTTCACTCTTATGTGGATCTTGAGAAACTTAACAGAAGACCATGGGGGAGGGGAAGGAAAAAAAAATGGTTAGAGAGGGAGGGAGCCAAAATACAAGAGACTCCTAAAAACTGAGGACAAACTGAGGGTTTATGGGGGGTGGGAGGGAGGGGTGGGTGAGTGATGGGCATTGAGGAGGACACCTGTTGGGATGAGCACTGGGTGTTGTATGGAAACCAGTTTGACAATAAACTTCATAATATAAATAAATAAATAAACAAATAAATAAATAAATAAATAAATAAATAAATTCCAGTTAAGCAACAGTACAACATGAATTTCAGGAGTAAAATCTAACAACTCATCACTTACATACAACACCCAGTGCTCATTCTAACAAGTGCCCTCACCCATCTGGCCTCCCCACCCCCTGCTTCCCCTCCAGGAACTCTGAATTTGTTCTCTACAGTTAATAGTCTGTTTTCTGTGCCTGGGTGGCTCAGTCGGTTGAGCGCCTGACTTTGGCTCAGGTCATGATCTCACAGCTCTGTGGGTTCGTGCCCCACATCGGGCTGTGTGCTGACGGCTCGGAGCCTGGAGCCTGCTTCGGATTCTGTGTCTCCCTCTCTCTACCCCTAACCCACTTGCATTCTGTCTCTGTCTCTCTCAAAAATAAATAAACATTAAAAAAAAATTTTTTTTAAATAGTCTGTTTTCTGGTTTGCCTCTCTCTTTCCCCTCCCCCATGTTCATCTGTTTTATTTCTTAAATTCCACAGATGAGTGCGATCATATGGTATTTGTCTTTCTCTGACTGACTTATTTTGCTTAGCAGTATTCTCTCTAGCCCCATCCATACAACAGCTATTCTAACAGAAGCCTCACTAAATGTTAACTGCCCCATTACCTATTTTCTGGAGAGTTACTAATGAGTCGAGGCAGAGCTTAGTTTCTAACTTGTACAATGGGGATGATAGTTTTATTTATTCAGTCCCAAGACTTGAACTTAACCTTGATCCCTCCTTTTCTCTTACACTTCATCGTACCCACTGCTGACAGCCTGGCCCACATCATCTCCTTCCTTTGCCTGCATTACAATAGGCTGCAAACAGGTTGCCTTGCTTCTCTTCCTTGCTCCACTACAATCTAGACTCAGCACAGTAGCCAGAACGATCTGGACATCTGCACACCAGTAAGAGTACATCGGAGCATGGAGTAAGTCAGACTCAAAGCCATGTAATGACTTCCCATTTCACAAAAAGCCAAAGTCTCACAAAAACCTTCAGGGTTCTTGATCTGGTCTCCCATTACCTCTCTCATTGTCTGTCCTGCTATCCTCCCCCACCCCCCACCACTCCCCACTACTCATTCCTCCCAAGTCACACTGGCTTTCTGCTGCCTCTTGAAAATACTCAGCACATCGGTCTCAGGTCCTTTGTACTTGCCACGACCGCCTGGCTGGAACACTCTTCCCCTGGATAACCTCTCTGCTAACTTATTCAAGTCTTTGCTTAAATATTGTCTTCTTAAGGAAGCTTACTCTGATTTTTTTTTTAACTGCAGGCTGCCTCTCATCCCCTCCTTCCTGATTTCTCTTTCTCCTATTTTTATTTATTTTTCACAGTGTTTCCTTTCTATAGCCTATCTTTTATCAGAGATCAAGCATAATATTTCATAAAGACAAAAGGGTCAATTCATCAGGAAGACCTAATAATAAAAAGTATACACCTTTTACAAGCTTCAAAATACCTGAAACAAAAACAGAACCGAAAACAGAAGTAAATCCACCCTCACAGTTGGAAATTTAAACATCCTTCTCCCAATCATTGTTAGAGCAATGCAAAAGAATCAGTTAAGAAAATATAACATCTGCATGGTATTTACAAATGCTATAGTCCAAACTGTGGAATACACATTCTGTCCAAGTGCACATGGATTTTCATCAACATTGGCTACATGTCAGGCCATCAAATCAAAGTCATGAAAAATTTCAAAAGTTTGAAGTCTGAACACAATGGAGTTAGAAATCAGTACCAACAATATCAATAAAATTCCCCCATTTGGAAATGTAATATAACATAGTTCTAAATAAATAAAATAAGGAATCATAGGAGAAACCAGAAGGTGTTTTGAGCTAAGTGATCATGGAATGACATCAAAATGTATGGGATACAACAGGAGTAGTGATTAGAGGGAATCTGACGTCTTTCAGTGCCTGTATTAAAAAAGGAAAAAGGCTTACATCAATGATCTAAGTTTCCACGATGAGAAGCTGGTAGAGAGCAAATTAAACACAGGTAAAAATAAGGGAAATAACAAAGAGAAGAAGCAAAATCAGTGGCATGTAACAGACAAACAAGGGAGAAAAATTAAAAAGGCAAAATTGGTTCTTTGAAAAAATTAATAAATTCTTAATCTCCTATCAAAAGCGGTAAAGTCAAACGAGAAAAGGATACACAAATTACTAATATCAGCCATGAAAGATGGGCCATGACTGCAGATCTTGGAAACCCAAACATAAGAAGGAGTCCCTTTCCGGCTCGGTGCTCCCCCACCCCCCACGCCCACCGACCCCGCCTCTGCCCCTCGGTCCGGGCAGCTGCCATCGAGAATGAAGTCCCCTTGAGCCCCACACTACATTGCTATTCAGAATTAGCCCCACACGTGAATTTTGGTCATAAAATTCTCCAACCCATAACATCCCTCTGAAGCCTACTAATCTATCAACGTTATATCCTCAGGACTATTATTCTAATTTTGTAAACCGAAAGTAATTGGTCTTCTATGTGGCTCAGTCATTACACTGAGTTACATTCAAGGAAGCATGATTCATAAGTCAAAGTGGTTTTAGAGTAAGAATTCCAAGCGGTTTTTGTCTCTGCCAAAGAACATAAAAACATGCCACATCATAAGCTACATTAATATTTCTCAAAACAACCTGGGGCTCTCCTACCATTCCGATACCCTGGACCCTAAACTTTCCCAAACTTTTTTCCACTCTCTTTTCTCCATGCCTTGCATGTTTACCCCATACTACTCCAGCCTTCCTGATAGAAAATCTCCCCACTGTTTCTGCATCACACTGGACCAGTATGGGGAAAATACAGGATGTGGTAACTTCCAGGTCCTCCCTTGAGCCCAGAGGAGTGAAACATAGAGGCCTTTCAAAAACGTGATTCTTCTATTCTCTCTCTCAAAAAGTCTTATGAAATTTTTCTTAAGAACAGAATTCAATACTTTCTTACTCTCTTTCCAGTTTTCAAGAAAGAAAAAAGCAGAAGATAATTCTGGTTTTTAATTGTCCCTGGTTTTAAATATTCAGGGTTTTTTTTTTTTTTATAAGAAAAATCTAATGCGGGAAGGAGGGACTACCAAATTGGGAAATTTGCATTTGTGGTAGGCTTCAGTGGACACGATTCTCCCCATTCCCACATACACGCTCATTTGCAACATGACTTTGCTGCTCTTCCCATTGAGGTAGAGTCTATTTCTTCATCCCTTGAATGTGGGCTTGGACGTGTAATTGCTTTGGAAAATGGGACTTTAACAAATATGGCAAGCAGTGACTTGGAAAGGGTTTGCACAATGGGACGTACTCTCTTGCTGTTCTTGCCACTGTCATGGAAATAAGCCTGGGCTAGCCTGATGTATGATGAGAGACATACGGCCTAATCATCCCCATGACCCCAGCCAACAGCCCGCCAACTGCCAGACATGTCAGTAAGGCTGTCTTAGATCATCTAACCTCCAGTTGACCCATCAGCTGACCATGGATGTGTGAGCCAACCGGACAGAGATCAGCCAAGTCAAGCCAGTCTAGAATAGCCCAGCCAAGTAATCATGAGCGAATTAAACATGTTTCAAGTCATGAAGTTTTGGGGTGGCATGTTATGCAGCAAAAGCTAACTGAAACAGCATTAAAAAGTATTCATTTTTCATGATTAGTTCAACAGGCATCTAGGTGTGTAAGCCCCTCTGCTAAGCACAGGGATCCAAAGCCAAGTAAGACGTGGTTTCTAGCCAGAGGGATCCGCAAGCTGTTAAGTGTACAGATACCAGCAAATAGATAATGGCAGTGCGGTGTGATAAATACTGAAAAGAGGTATGAACAACAACAACAAAAAAGTGGGGTGGGGGGTCATAAACAGAGTGACTCAGTGGCTTGGGATAGTTCAGGAATTAACAGGTGACATCAGAATTGGATCCTCACCAATGAACCAAAGTTTTACCAGACAAAGAAGTTGGGGAGAGGGCATTCTAGACAAAAGAAAAGCATAAGGCTGAGAGACATGAAAGTGTATAAGGTGTTTGGGAAATACAGAAATGTAACCTGCAAGGAGATGGAATAAGAAGTGAGGATTAAGGAAATACGGGTCAAATAACGTATTTGGTAATAAGCCCCCAACTATTATAGAAACATCAAATTAAGTAAACAAGAAATCATTACGTGAAAAATCACAACAAAGTTATGAACATACAACAAAGAGTACAAATTATCACAATTATTTTCCTTCCTCCCATTCTCTTCGACTTCAGACTCCGTTGCAGTGAGAAAAGCTTACAGGGCAAGTCTCCCTGTGTCATTTGGTTAATTCAATTATACTTGTTCAGCTTGGAGCATATACACACTTTAAGGCATATGTATCCCCAATTATGTCAGAGGCACAGTTATCTGCAAAGCAATTTAATTTTTTTTTAATTTCTTTTATGTTTATTTTTGAGATAGAGAGAGAGACAGAGTGCGAGTGGGGAAGGGGCAAAGAAAGAGGGAGACACAGAATCGGAAGCAGGCTCCAGGCTTGAGTGGTCAGAACAGAGCCCGACATGGGCTTAAACCCACCAACAGCGAGATCACGACCTGAGCTGAAGTCAGATGCCCAACTAACTGAACCACCCAGGCACACCACAATTTAATTTTTTTTAACATAGAATATAATAAATTATTTTCTAAAGTCAGCTCCTTAGAAAAGAGTGGAAAATAATTGTAATAATTTAAAGGAATATGAAAATAACTTCTTCCCAAAGTCATGAAAGTAAATTTGTTAATAAGGGTGTTCCTAAATACATAAATAAATGTATTGTGATCATGTGTATTTTACTGCACTAAAGAGTATCGCTTTAAACTATTTGGGGAAGATTTATGTAAAGAACCATCTAAAGTGAATCTCTGCCTAAACCCTTTCCTTCTTTGGAACTTGTCCATGCGTCCATGTGTCTGGCATAATTACTAGGTATTAGGAGGAGAAGGAAGGGGAGGAGGAGAAAGAGGAGATGAAGGGGAAGAAGTAGCAGTTCCCTGTGTAACCTTAAGCACATTACAACCTTCCCAAATCTAGCCTCCACTGTGCATGGCATGAGTGTTCAATAAATGTGTGTTGAATGAACAAACACGTTGACAATCTCAGCTTTGATTTCTCCAAACAGAAAAGGAGACACTACCTGATCATTCAAGTACCTACCAATCCCAAGACTCAAATGTTTTCCCCATGAGATAATACGAAAGAATACAAAATATATACAAGGGTTCAATTTATTAATTTAGTCTTATGTAATACATCAATGTATTTGCTCTTTAAAAGGAACACAAAGTATAAAACTATAAAAAAATGATCCTGAAAATTATACAAATTGTTTTCAAAGCATGATTTTAAAAACAGACCTTTAAAAAATGTGATTGTGATGTTCTCCAAGGAATCATAAGAAAAGGTAAAAGATGAAAGATGAACATTGACATGGAAGCCAATTTTTCACTGTCCAAATTGTATGAAAATAACGAAATCGTGATGAATTACAACTTCACTTCTGTGCTGTTACCAGGACTTCTGTGATGGGATTCATGAATTTCATCAGGACTTTAAGCTGAATAAATCTGTCAGATTACTAATGCTGTAAATTAATTCTAAACCATAACTTGAGCATTTTATAAACCTTGAGAACAAGGTACTTTTTGGCTTTGGTAAAAATTACCCCTACCCTTCATAATTGTGGTTAAATACATATAAAATTTACCATTTTAAAGTGTACATTTCAGTGTCGTTTAGTACATTCACAATGTTGTACAATCAACACCATCTTCTAGAATATTTTCATCACTAAAACAAAACCAGTACCCATTAAGGAGTCACTTCCCACTACTCCCACCCCTCCCTGCCTGCCCCTCACAAACTGATTCCTGTCTCAATGGATTTACCTATTCTGGATATTTCGTGTAAATGGAATCACATAATTTGTGGCCTTTTGTATCTAGCTTCTTTCATTTAGCATATTTTTCAAGAAATACCATATCCTTTAGCACTTAAGGAGAAACTATTAATGTAAACCATGGAGGAAAAGGATATACTGGAAAACTAAATGACACCTGAGGTAAGTGAATGAGTCAGTGCAATTATCTTTCAGAATGCATTCAAGTTTCCAGGACTGACTGGTGTTTAGACACTGATCAAATGAACAATACAATTTTAACATTTTATATGCAGCATTAAAATCTTAAGAATTCATTTCCACTGAATTAGTAACCATTGAAAGCAATTTATTTCATGTCAGTTTTTCTCACAAGGCTATTGGAATGTTGTAGGGAATTAATACCATTCTCTATTTCAAATCCCTTTCTAATATAAGCCCTAGTTTTTTAAAGTTATCAATTGATATAAAAGACACCCACTTGACATCATTAAATATTCACTGGGTAATTCTATTCTTGAATAGATGTTATACTTGTGATCACTTCTATTTCTATGGTTTGATTTCTTTTAATCAAATAATGTAGTTAAAACTGAATGCTGATACTTCAGTTTTTCGATACTACCAACTTGTCAACTGAGACTTTAAAAGAAGCTAAATATGTTACTTAATCAAATCTAAACTTACTGGCCCAAACTACTAAACATGTGCTGATTAGAAGAAGTTTTTAAAAACTCTATATACTTAATCTACGTTATTTTGATCTCCTGGTCAGAAAATTGAAGCATTAATGACAATTAACATGGAAAAGGGGATTTCAATGAAAAAAAAAAAAAAATTGCAGGACAGCAAAGGGCAATATCTCCGATCTTCAACTTCAATCTTTTGAGCAATAACACATTATTGCTACTGTTTTTATATCATTACATCACTGAATATTAATGCAACAATTAATTTTACTCTTTGAAAGGGGTATGGAAAGCTACCTCTAACCTTTGCCAAAGAATGAACCAACATGTACACCAACCTATGTACCTCTTTAAGGATCTTGTCTGAGAAAAAGATACTTATGGCAATTTATAATAGAAAATGGTAAAAAGTAATGAATTTGCTTTTACTGGGAAAAGATAATTCGATGAGGTGGTGGGTCTTAAGAGTTCAACGGAAATGCAGTTTTAGGACTTTCAAACACATGCACTATTAGCAGCACTAGAACTAGCTACGTACTGAAGAATCACTTCCTATCACAATACTTGCATGCAAATAGATTCATAAAGTGATTTGGAGGATGCCCAAAATTTTATCGGTGAAAAGAAACACTTATGTTGTCGGTTTGCTTCAAAAATACTTTTCTTCACAGTAAACAACACTCAGACCAGAAAATGTCAAAAAGAAAAAAAATTATAGGAGATTCATATCAATGACTTTTTACTGTATTTCCACAGAGTACATTCATGAGACATCCTGGTAGCCCATTTCTTTGCAGTTATTAATGAAAAGTCACTCCCCAAATAACATATTTGAATGTCAAACATTCTGAATACAAAATGTCAGTTTTGAAATGTTCTAAGGTAAAAAAAAAAGTACCTCAAGGTGTATCTCCATTAATATAAGTCAAGATGTATTAAAATCTACTTGGCCAATTCGTGATTATACGTGCAAATAAATATACATATAAACAATAAGCCTATATAGAATTTTACCAATCACAGATGCAAAAAAATACTTGGCAAAAACTCAGCAAAAAACCTAGTTTTTGTAAAGGACTTTCCGAACAACACACATACTTAGTTTCTTTCTAGTTTTTTTCCTCTTGGTATTGCCCAATATTTCTTTCTAAAACACTTATTAGGAATCAAATATGCCAGGCAACAACATTTTCCAAAGTAATTTCCTTATATCTAAATGTCCCTTCTTTCTGGATTAGTAAAGTAGAAAAGTAAACCCGGTGAGGACACATTTCTCTGAAATATCCCCACACAATCATATCCCCATACAATCATCAGTACCTGAACTTTGAGTACCTCGATTTTGTCATCATTAGAACAGAAACTTGAAAGGACTTATCTTTTGAACTTACTTTGATCTTTTAAATCAAAGAAAATAATTACATAAAAAGTGACATTAAAACAAAACCATCCTTCCTCTCCCTTATTTTATTTAGAAAGAAGTTTACAAGAATTGGTCTTTGCTTACACAGCTCAAAACTTGTTTGGAAATCAGATTTAGGTCAAATCCTAACAAAACCCATCACTGAATTAAATTAAATACAATGGATGAGTCACTCATGAGTTGATTTTCTTTAAAGGGATAACTAACATTCCCTTACTTTCTAGGCCTCATGAACCTGTTAGGTAAGATTACTTAGAGGAGTATCTAGATAATCAAACACATATGAGAGAAATCCTTCCCAGGGGAGACTTTGTCCTTTGGCCAGTCTACTAAGAGACTGAGGGCTAGCTGCTTTCTTCTACTGCAACCCTAAACCTCCACCTGCAGGGGACCCAATCCTGTCACCTTCTGACATGGTGTGTCATGCATGAAACAATTTTTAAATGTCTGCATAACTATTCCTTAGAAAATTTTTACAATTAATAAATCCTAGATCTTTTCAGGTTGGGATACAAAATATGAAGAAATCTATTTTGCTTCTAAATGCCAAAAACTGCAAATTGCTAGAGGTTAACAATATGCTATCAATATAGTAATGGAAACTACCATATCGTCAAGGGATACGGAAGTTTTGTTGAAAACCTCATTATCTGTGAAGTTACTAAGATCCTAATATCCACTGTCAATAACAGCAACTACATTGATGGGATATGTAGCATAGGCTCAAAGACTAAAAAAAGATTACCAGATTATCAACCTTTAATATCTCTAAATGATAGGGTTGAAAGGATTCCTACAAATATTTTTGTAGGATTTAATCCAGTATGTCTACGTCTACTCTTTTTGTTTATCCTAGAAATCTAATATGTTCACATGACTCTGCAACCACTAAACAAGAATGGATGATGACAAGGCTAAAGGTTAATGCTAATGAACTGTAAGTTGCACTGCAATTTACTTTGAACAGAAGAAACACAAGTGAAATACTAGTAATAACACTAGTAAAACTGAAACACTAGTAAGTCCTAGTTTTTTAAAAAAATGTCCAACCACCATGGCACCCAATGTATTTTGTCATACAGCTATAAGATTGACACAACACACATCACCTAATTTAACCATTAATAACAAATTACCATTACTCTTAATTTTGGATTACACGTGTGTATATACTCAAACATACCGACTCCAATAGTACATCATTCAGGAGAATAGCTGGCATGTCCCAGGCTCTTCTCTAAGTTCTCAGACTCACAGTGCATCAGAATCACCTGAAGGCTTTTGTTAAAGCAGACTGCTGTTTCCTTCATAGAGTTTCTGATTAAGTCTACAGAGAGACCCAAGAATCTGCATTTCTAACAAATTCCCAGATGATCCTAGGAACCCCTACTGTTAAGTGACCTGTGAGTCTCAAAAGGCAATTACAGAGACAGAAAAGATAGAGAGAGAATGAGAAAAACAGACACATGCAGTTCTAGGGAAGGAGGCAGCAGATAAAATTTAATACAGGTATTTCCTTCCATCCTGACACCTGCCCTTTATCTTGGTCAGAAAAAACTAAGAAATCAACAGACTCTCAAATGACAACTGACACACAAACCTTTTCACGCTTAAACACCTAGATAGATTGTTCCCATTACAAGTTTTAGAAAAACAATATAGCCAGAAACTCTTCAGCCTTTCAATACCCCTAGATGAGACTAATTTCAGGAAGACACTGAAAAGGCACAGAAAGTCAATGAGTTTTCCATATTAAAAAAAAAAAAATGCCCACCAGTAAAACAAGGGTGAGCAATGATAATCAACAAACTTTTACAACATGCACAAAATGTACACTTATTAGAAACACTGTGTTTGGAATTTCTCAAACAAGTATTAAAAGTTTATTTCAAAGAAAGTTTTTCTTTTTAAGTTACTGAGCCACATAAAGGGAAAATATTAATTTTATTAGAATTTGAACAAATGCTGCACAAAGAAAACATTTTAACAAAATCATATGGTGGCATAACAAACAAAAAAGAAAACAGCCAAAGATGTGTAAAAGAAATATAAGGTGGAAAACTGTTAAATATCTCATGATCCAGTGTGGAAACAAAAAGTCTAAACTTAAAAACCAAACAAGCACAACCATAAAACAAAAAGTTAATGTTTGTGCTATCCTAACCAGACACATTCTTCAGCAAAACTTTAAAAGGCAGAGTTATATTTTACAGTATTTGACATCATATTTCTGACTTTTTTCACAGAAATGGTATAGAATTCAATCTCACAGTTGAAGTTTCAACATGGAGAAATAATTATTCTATTAATTAAAATGACAGGTGAGGCAAAACAACTGATTAGCCTTTAATGCTATACTTCCAACTGTAATAAGGATGTGATCCAACCAAAAGAAGTCTTAAGTAGTTGAGAGTTTTTTTGCTACTGCCCAAGGAACACCTCTGCCCAGTCTGATTGCCATATATGGTAATCAAGACCCTAATAACAATAGAGCATTCTCAGGGACAAATGTAAGAAAACATAAGAGAAGTTTGATGTTTTATAGCAAAGTAACTTGTCACCATTTCAGACTACTAAATGCCAGGAGTTACTTAAAACAAATTATTTAAGTATATGTCCCCATCTTTGCAATTTATTTCTAAATACTGACACCGTATATTCATTTTTTTAAACTGATTAATTAACATCAGGTGAATTATGGTGTATATCAATTTGAAAACTATAATAAAGTACCTCAACAATAAGACTTTGAGTATTTTTCTGTTATACCTTGATCTTTACACAAAGATGCAATTCTTACTATTTTGGTAGTGAAGTCTACGGGAAATAAACTTGGAAATGTTTTAAAGAGATTGTCAACCAAGACAGGTTTCTCCATTTCATGATTGTCATCTTACAAAGACACCGAATTTCACATTGTTAAACGTCTTAAAACAATATAGTTGTGATTTATAAAAACGCAAAATTTTAAATGCTTAGTTAAGCCCTTTGCATTCTGAATATTTGAAATTTATTCACACAATGTGCCCAACCCAAACTTTAAATGAGGTATATTTTCTTCTCTCCAAATATCAGGAACCTAGCAAATGCAGAATATGATGAACAGTTTCAAATTAAAATAAATTCACAGGCTTTTTGTTTTCACTTTGACCTGTCATAAAACACACTGCCATGAGTCTTTGGATGCGGTGTCTAACAAAAACGAAAAGTTGCATATGGTCATTCTCTGTATGAGAGCTGCAAATATATAAGGTGAAAATATTTTTGTGAGTCTTTTTAAAACATGATAAATGCATTACCAAACATCTGTCATGATTTTAAATATTACCTAAATATATATTAAAGATCATCTGTGTTTCAGCAATTGTATAAGGGGAGCACTAGAAAATAAAAATCTTATAATGATCTTACGGCAGTCCTTAAGCAATTGAATGTTTTCATCTGAAAAACAAATGCTGAAAAAATCTGATTCAAAGTTTTGCTTTTTGAATGCATGGGTTATAACCCACAGAAAACATGAGGAATAAATTGTTTGGTCAGGATCTTGTTAGTTTAAGAAGCAAAAAATTTAAAAACCAAAATATGCACACCATTAAAAATACTAGTTCTGAAAACTATGTAGCTAAAAATGAAATCACCCTGTCCAGCAAGTTCCAAAAATTTCACACATTTCAAACATTAAGGCAACTTTTTTCCAACTAAACAGGACTTTATAAAAATATATGTCACTTCAAAACATTATATACATAGTGGCAATAAATTTAGCTAGTTGTAATCTTTAATACAATAAAGTGTCACATATGACAAACAAATTATACTAGGTGCTTGCATGTATGTGCAAGTGGAGTTACAGTCTCTAAAGTACAGGTTTTAAAACTGAGCGAAGTGAACGTCCTTCTTTAGTGAGTTCTCGTGTCACACACATACACGGCAGTGGGATTGCTTCCTCCCGTTTCTCTACAACATTGTAACTGCATTTCTTCAAGTGGTCAGCCATGCTTAGGATGTCAGCAAATTTCCATTCATTTACAGAACAAAATGCAGTACTGAATCGCCATACCTAAAAGAAAATTCTACTTCAGATTTAAACAAGTCAATTTACAGGAATCAAAATACACTTCTTGGTCCAACTGCAGACGTTTGTACTGTTAGAGAAATAGCCAATATAATGTTTCAAGCAGTTAGCTACAAAACTGTAAATGAGTAAATCCATTTGGAGGCAAATCTGTTTATCAAATACCTGTAAATCACTTCTATGACATCATGATCTCAATAAATGCAGTAACCAAAAATAATAAAAGAAAAAACTCAACATTAAAAACTACATCCAACTAGACTTATTAAGCAATTTTTAAAAAATCATAACCTTGTTAATTCAGAGCTACTTCCTAAAATAATATATTGTACATTCTTTCATCCTATCCAATTGGCCACAGAGAACTATTCAGAGTCTGCAGATGCTGACAACACACATTATTATTTTTTTCCCCAAGTGTTTCTCCCATTCCTATTACACTATATGAAGTATGCCAAAAAATACACTATTTAGAAGTACCCAAGGTACTTCGTAATATTCATGAATACAGGTACTTCAATTTATTCAAAATGTTTCTAAAAAATTTACATAAAAAAGCTTTTGTAAAATGAGTCAAATTTTATTCCAGATCATTGTAAAATGCATTTCTAGGCAAAATATCCACTTGCTATCCCTATTCATGTGTCTATTGGCAAAAATATGGGCTACGTCCCCTTTTGCTCACTCAACAGCTCCAAGCCCTGAACAATGTTACCTTATTGGTCTAGCAATGACAGTTGTGACCCCTTCTCATCTTTACAGTTCTAAATATAAAGCTACCTGAACACAGGTGACAAGCAAGAATGGAGGACAGACTCAGGTAACAAGCATGAATGGGACAGATCAGGCCTAGGCCTTCTAGCTAAGCTCATCAACAGGCACATGTGGAAGAACACTGAATACAATATAAACAGCAGATAACTCTAGAAAGTAGCAGATTTCAGAAAAGACCTCAGCACTCACTCATTAGAGCGTCTCAGGTAAGGAGGGCAATGTCTTCCAGGGTGGCCAGATGCCTTCAAATTCTGTGGGAACACTTAGTTGTCAGCTGGCAATAGAGGTCACCGCTGTTCAGCACAGAGGGTACTTACTCCCTGTATCCCTTGGGGTCATACCAACCATTCCTCCTGCATGGAGTTATTTCCTATGAGTCTGAGAGAGCAGCTACCAACAGACATTACAAATGTCATCAGCATCCCTTACGATCCCCTATAGCTATGAAACTAGAGGAAGAATTAGGAGTTTTGTTAAACTTCAGCAGAACAAATTCGTTTAAGATTCAATGGTGGCAGACAGCCTCCCTACTTCCACACAATTAATTAAGAGTCTGGTGAAACAAACTCAGGAAAAACTGGATGATTCCCACCTCCTGATGACAAGGTTTCTTAGTCATGAGCCAATTGTTCTTTCAAAAGTATTCCTCAAGTACATTAGTGCCTGCTATATGGCGGTGCTGTGCTAGGCAGTAGATATTTTAGTTCCCAGAGTCTCACTTCTCAAGGAACTTACAGTCTGATGAAAAAAACCTGACAATTCATCAGTGAATTACAAAACAGCAGAGCGCTCTAGTAGGGGAACATAACCAGGCGCCACACGAACACAGAGCAGCGCACCTCCCTGAAGGCTTCAGTGTGGGGTGGGGATTCCAGAAGGCTTTCCTGAGGAAGTAAGATCTGTAGAGTAAGCAGGAAATATAGCGAGAAGATGAAGAACGCAAATTCCAGAGACAGGTTCCCTAGGTCTGAATGCATCAATTAGTTGGACAAGTTACTTAACTTCTCTAAACTTCAGTTTTTTCATCCATAAAACAGGGACAGTAGATTAAATAAATTAACAGAAGTAAAATGCTTATTAGCATACTGTCAGGCATATTGCAAATGTTCAAATGTAGGTATTGTGTTAGGGACAACATACTCGAAGGCTGTAAGTGAAGAACGCAAGAAAGAAAACATCAGGAAACTGTAAGTAAGTCAACATAGGTGGAATATAAGAACAAGAGGAAACTGAAGACATTAAGATTTATAATATGAATCTTACAATTTGAGATTATAAAAAAGTCTTAAATGTTTCATTAAGGAATCTTTCTCTATCCTGGAGCAATAAACAAACATGGAAGTTTTTGGTTTTTTAAATTTTTTCTCAATGTGGATTTATTTTTGAGAGACACAGAAAGACAGAACATGAGCAGGGGAGGGGCAGAGAGAGAGGGGGACACAGAATCCAAAGCAGGCTCCAGGCTCTGGACATTTAGCACAGAGCCTGTTGCAGGGCTTGACTCACGAATGGTGAGATCATGACCTGAGCCAAAGTCAGATACTCAACTGACTGAGCCACCCAGGTGCCCCAAAGTATCTTGTTTTTTAAAAAAAAAATTTTTTTAATGTTTATTCATTTTTGAGAGACAGACTGTGAGCAGGGGAGGGGCAGAGAGACAGATCAAGTCATGATGTCACCTTGAGTTCGAGCCCCACGTCGGGCTCTGTGCTGACAGCTCAGAGCCTGGAGCCTGCTTCGGGTCCTGTGTCTGTCTCCCTCTCAACCTGCCCTCCGGCCCTGCTCATGCTGTCTCTCTCTGTCTCAAAAATTAATAAACATTTGAAAAAATACATATATTTCTAAGGTGCGTGGGTGGCTCAGCCGATTGAGCGTCTGACTTCAGCTCAGGTCATGATCTCGCCATTTGTGAGTTTGATCCCCACACTGGACTTGCTCCTGTCAACCTGTCAGCTCAGAGCCCAATTTGGATCTTCTGTCCACCCCCCCACTGCCCTTCCCCCCCCCACCTCTCTCTCTCTCAAACAATGAAACATTAAAAAAAATACTTAAAACAAGAAAATATTTCTCACTCTAGTCCTTACGGAGAGAATATGCTGGAGAAGGACCCAATTAGGAACAGAAACCCAGTTAGGCTCTCTTACGGTAAGCAAGAGAGCTGAAGGGGACAGAGCTAAGGAAATGGCAGTGGAAACAATAAAACAAACCGGAGTGGTATGAAGAAGGGAGACTCAGGAAGACTTTGTGATTACGTAGACGTGGAAATAAAGAGGGGAAAAAGAAGTCAACCCTACCTCCCAAACTCCTAGTTTAGGCAATCTGATAGATGATAAGGCCACCTGCTGAGATTAGGGGGGATAGAGATGTAGATGTAGAGTAGGTTGGACATGCTGAGTTTGATGGCCCTGTGAGACAGTCAAGTGGAAATGTCCAGGAGATGCTTGTACAGTCTAGAGTTCAGGAGAAAGCAGCCAGGATACAGATGTGGGAGTACTCTGCGTAAATGATGGCAATTTAAACTCCAAGAGTAGATGAGATTTTCTGCAGGAACAGAATTCCCAGAAAGTATGTTACCTCATAGGTCAATACTAATGAGCAAGGACAAAAAGAGACCACGCTCAGAGTATCCCATCCCGAATGGGAGAAAGACACCACGTCACCTGTATGTGTATGCAGGTACACAGCAAGTATGAAACCTTCTGCCACTAGAATTCCCATTTGCGAAAAAAATGATAAAATAGTGTATTCATTTGTTGGTCAAAGCTTCACGAGAGCACAAAAGATGCTGAAAAACTGGAGCAAATGAATAAAAGTCAGAGAAAACCTAAAGGTGATAAGAACAAAGTAGCTAGAGATTTGAAACCTGTGCAACCAAGGTGAAGATTCTTCCACTTTATAAAATGCAAAATGTCACATTATAAATGTTCTAAAATGAAAATCTGCAACAGAAGATACTTGTAATGCCTTCTAGTTTCTCTTAGATGGTACCTCAGAAAGTGGGCAAAAGTAGGGGCCACAGGGTGGCTCAGTCGGTAGAGCATGCGACTCTTGATCTCAACGTTGTGCGTTTGAGCCCCATGATGGGCATAAAAATTACTTTAAAAAAATAATTAAAAAATTATAAAGATAAAAAGAAGGTGGACGGAAGTAGACTTTTCACAAGAGAAAATGGTGGAGCCAGGATTCGTTCCCAGGTCGGCCTCAATCCCCAGCACAAGTCTCCAATATGCAACACTCTCTTGTACAGTCCTACATCCAGAGCCCCCACCCCTAGTATCAAGTCCAACTACCCTACTCTTACCTCACTTCAACCTAACACATTTCCACATCTATCCATTTATGCTCTCTATCCCCACAAATACTCCACTGATCACTTACTAATAGAAGCACTTGTAACTTTTTTCATCTCTCCCTATTTAAGTTCTACCTGAAATAACCAAATTCTAAGAAAGAAATTGCTAGGAATGGAAAGAAACTGCCAATTGTAAGCAGTGAAAAACCTTGTCCTCGCTTCCTTCATCGTCCTATAGTGAAAATGTTTCAGATGGAACTCAAAATAGAAGGTGGTTAACATGGATTCAAAAGGAGTTGTTACGGAAGAATTGAATAAGGACAGAACTGCTCAACTAAAAAAACACAAGTGGCCTCTTACACATCAGAATGCCAAATTAGAACTCAATACTGGGATGTCTGCAGTAAATATGTGATTATGACAAACAATTCTAGCCTAGTTTTCTATTAACTATCATTATGTTTAAAAAGTCTGTCAGATTGAAGAATGGTCAATTTTTCAACAAGATCTTAATTTTATTAATTCTGCAACATTAAGTGTCTACCATATGTCAATTAAGGAGATGATACAGTTGAGATTAAACTAACCTTTTCTTTTATTTGCCATGATGAATTTCCTTCTGGATACTTCTTTTTCCCCCACTGCAGTATGACCATTCCACGCGACTGAAGCAGGCTGCCACATACATCCCTCATTAACTTGGATACACATGAGAGCTGGCATAAACTGAAGCCATCAAGAAAGCCTGCAATATGTTGTAGGACCTCAAAAGGAAGACTACTTAGATGGTCACTATGTAATCCCAACACACAGTTTCTAGCAGGCTCCACTAATACTGTAGATACACAAGGCTGAACTCCAAATGACCTCAAATGGCGGTCATGTATAATCTTTGCTCCTTGGGTTGATGGACAAAATCTACGCTGAGAGTAGGTACAACCATAATATGCTAAAGGACACCTCTGTTCCATCCAGCCATTGAGTCCAGCATGAATGTCACCATGCACATTCTTAAAATGGGAAGAAAATTCTTTTCTTCTAAATAACTGTCCACAAACAAATGTAAACATTGAACGCTGCTTGGGTTGATACCTAGCGACACATTCCAATACTAAATCCAGCCCAAGTGTCTGAAAAGGACTTGGATTTGAAAGCTGTGGATTGGCATGATCACAAGCAGAAGCTGAAGCTATCTCCCCAACCATTGTATTTGTAGCTAATATTGCAGATGGAAGTGAAAAAGTCTGAGTCCCAAAATCAATGTGATATACATCAACCATGCGACTATCAGATATACCCCTCCCACCTGGAGAATCTCCTAGACAAAACAGTAATGCTGCTGTGATTAGATCTATTCCTTGGAGGCCCATTGGATCTTCTGCAACTTCCAAATCTGATGTATCTACTGCTTTATCTTCTTTTGGTTTGGACCAACATGAATTAGAAAGAAATTTGAATGAAGGAGGATGACTGAAAGATAAGACATCCACATTCCTCAAGTCCCCTAAGTCTACTTTTCTCCAACACAATTCTCCTTCATGCTCACCATCTGGCATGAGGATGTGCTGAACTGTGCCATTAGGCAAAGCATTAAGTTGTGCTGCTACTGAAAGTGAACTGGAAGGATCTGAAGTGCCATCTGATGCTATACATTCTCCATTTGTTAAGTTACTTTGTTTTGAATCACCATGTAATTTCTGACTTTGGTCTATGGCCTGTGTACATATATTTTCCAAAGAAAAGCCATTACAAAGAGCAGAAGTGCCATAAGAACTGGTGTTCGAGTCATACAATAAATCACTTGAGCCATTTTGTTCAGACTGGAAATTCAGACTTGCGTCATTATGATCAATTCCACCTACTGCTCCTATCTCCTCCTCATAAAGATGGTCCTGGTCTTTCAAGTGTCTATTCTGCAAGCTTTCTCTGGCATTTTGCTCTTCATTCACTTCATTTGGGGAAGCACAAAGACTTGTACTTAACATGCCAATGTCTCTTGTGGCGGTATTCAGGATATCTAAGGCAGCAGCCAAACTTCTGGTTGTTTCTACAGTAGCTTGATAAAGTGCACCATAAGATTCTTCATCAACAGATACCAAACCATTAGTATGTGGTATTTCCGGGACACTTGATTTAACTGAGATTTGTTCTCTAGGTTCTGCCACTTTATCAGTTGCTTTTGACATCATGGTGGCTACTTTGAGAGACTCTAAGAGCATCCTTTGGTCTTGAAGGGCCAAGGCCATATCTAATTGTGCCACTTCATCGACATCTCTGCTTAGATTTTCATACGATTTCCGATCTGCGTAACTAACTGGCCATCGGTTCCACTCCATAGTACAGCACACCACACTTGCAGGACACATTTCCAGATGTTCAGCAACTTTATTTCGAGCCATTGTAAACGGACATCCGAAATCACTATTTAAGCAAGGCACTCGTTCAAATGGACATAAAAGTCGATGCTCATCAGCTTTACAAGAATGGAAAACTGCTCCACAAACCAGAGGACAACCAATCAAGTCACAGGAAATCCCAGGCTCCGGTCTGATCATACACCGTCTACTGACACAAGTCACACAGTGTGAATGCTGCAGCTCCTCCTCCATAATGGCCAGTCCAGCTCTAGTTGTTGAGACGGAAAAAAGATAAGAAGTTAGGCAAAAAGTGGTCGATTTTTAAAAATTGTTGAATAATATAAATCAAGTCATAAAGGTGTACTGACTTACTGCAGGATGAAATACATACAATAAACATATTTAACAAGTTTACTTTACATACAATCAGTCCGTCTTGAAACAATTTAAGCACTTCAAAGAACCGCAGTTCATTTCCATATATCATATAACAATATGCCTAAAGAGGTCAAGTGTTTCAAAATGTAATACTTGAATTCTAGTATACTATGTAGTATATAAATTGATGCCAAAAACAAATTAATGCATGTCTAACTTCTAAATTCCAAGAATGTTTCAGCTTTTATTTTTTAAGACTGATTCTGAAGCACCCAGACTGCAGAAATCTCATCATTTCTTAAAAGGGAATGATCTGAATTTCATGAATATACTTAACTAAAAGTATTAGAAGCTTTTGTTTTATTCCCTCTAAATATATGAATTCATTTAGGATTTCGTCTATTGATCACTCCTTCTACATAGTGATCATCATAGTGAGCCTTAATTAGAACAGAGGGAATTTACCCACAAAACCTAAGTTCCAGTTCAATTGGTGGTTATGGGCAAATCACTTACTTCTGAGGGTCACAGTTTCCATTCATCCATCAAACATCTATTTATTGTTTAACTAGTATGCACCAGGCACTGTGTTTGGTGTGGCAATATAAAGATTATTAGTAAGACGTGGTGCCTCCTCTCAATGAACTACAGCAGGTCAGAGACACAACAGTAAAAATCATGTCACATCATTATGTGACCGATTTGACAGAAGTAGAATGGTAACACGGAGAACGTAATTATCAGCGTGGTAGGGGCTAGAGAATTCACAGTAGTCTTGAAAGACGGGAAATCTTAAGCATAGGAGGGGAGACTTGGAAAGGTAGGGAAGTACTATTCAATGTTGAAGTAATGACATGTAAATACAGAAAAGTAAGAATTGGCAAAACATATTCAGGGAACTTGAAGTTTCCTAGTGTTGCTGGATCATGAGGTGAAACACTACATAGCTGTGGGAGATGAGGCAGGATAGTAGAAATAAAGCAAATCATTAAGACTGCGCTATATGCTACTCTCAGGAGGTCAAACTTTAAGTAATAGGAAGTCACTGAGGATTTGAGCAAAGAAATAGTATCTATAAAACATTAGGAGGGGTTTACAGATACCTAATGGTCTTCCCTGCCTTTATCAAGAAAAATTTTATACAAAAATAAGAGAAAACATCAGCAAAATATACTGATATAATTACTGACACTATGCACTGTATTCTTTTTCTCTAATCTTCAACATCTTTATTGACTTGTTCCTATGAGCAGTAAAAACTTAAAAAACTATTTCATCTTTAAAAACCTAAATAATAAAACAATATCCTCCTTCTACTACTATTCTTTTTTCCTAGTCAAGCTTTCAGAAGGGAAGAAAACAAAAACAAACCTTCAACTCTCCCATGTACTCTTCTGCCCTCTAATCAGTCTTTATTTTTACCACCAGTCATTAAAATGGCTCTGAGATCCTCAATGCTAAATCCAAAGGGCATTTTTTCCAGACCTCACCTTCCTTGGCCATTTCCTTTATTATGCTGACTATTCCCTCCCTTTTGACATATTTATCTTTCCTACAGTTTTCAAGATGTCACATTTCCCGGATTTCGTGCGCCCCCCTGCCCCCATCTCTTTGATTATTCTTTAATCTTTTCTTCTAAAATATTTCTCTTCTTCAGGGAGCATGTCATTTCTTGCTCATTCTATACATTCCCCTTGGGTGCTCTCAATTTCTCAAAAGCTTCAATTACCACCCATATGCTGAAAGCTTATCTATACCACTTGCCCGGACCCCTCTTCCAAACTTTAGATCTGTACAGCCGATTGCTTATTATACATCTCTACTTCTACATGCACAAGCAACTCATCTCAACATTTCCCAAATTAAATTACATTGTAACAGATAATAATTTTCTGGGGAAGAAGTCGATTCTTAGCCTATTTTCTTCACTTCAGGGCATAAAAGATTACTAGCTCTCTGACATATTTTTCCATAAATTCTACCTGGGTTCCAGGTGGCTAATGTAAACTAACTACTCCCAAATTTGCTTTTTATTTTTCTCCAGTCCAGGGTTGATTTTTGCCAAACAATAACAAAAGTCCACCTAATACTGACAGAGCTCTTGATTAACTGGAAAAATTTCTGAGTTGGTATTATGGCACTTACTGATGCCTGGAGGGTAAAAACCAAAGCACACATTTAACAAGAAAACTGTATCTTTAAATTGTGTTTAAAAATTACAAATTATGAGTTAAATACTTCTGCATGTTTATCCCCATAAGTTTTACAGGTTAAGACAGAACCTGTATGTTAAATACACACATGCTCACAGAGTCATAATAGAAGAAAAGACAACACTAATGATGACAAACATTTGTAAATTGAGCAGAGGTTCAAAGAGAAATGTTAGTAAGAATTAAGACAAATTTTACTGAGTGATTAGATTGTGAAAACAGCTGTAGCTTTCTTATTTTGCAATAAGACTGAGTTCTTCTCACGTGCTGAGGGGTTATAAGCTTGACTGTTACCAAGAGAGAACCTAAAAATACATGCAGTTCTAAAGAAGTGACCACTGCTCTCATAACTTGTAGAAACACTTTATGTTATGTGCACATCACATGACCACACAGGCAGAACACATCTCAAAAACATCACTTAATTCTAAAATAGCAACAGCTACAAACAACTAAGTTAAATGCAAAACAGCGACAACTTTGAAAGGAAGATGCAGAAGGGCTCTCAAGCTTCACAATAGTTTGTTCCACACTACTCCCCTCGGAATAAGAAAAATGTTTTTAAAAAAATAAAAAGAAATAAAAGCATCCACAGCAATGAGTCTACAATATTTATTTACTGAAGTAGACTTCGAAGGAAAAAAAAAACACTAATTATGTACCAATTTTATCCCTGATGTATATCATTTCATGTAATGTCCCTTAATACTCACAACAACCCAGAGGAAACTGAGGTTCAAAAAGGTTTAAGTGACTTGCCCAAGGTCATCCACCTAGTAAGTGGCAGAGCTAGGATTTACGTCTGTATCTGATCAATGCACACGGACAACAACAGATATGTTTACTCATAAAAGCTTAAGAAAATAGGCAGTACACTTCAGTAACTGGTGATCCAATTTTAAGATGTTATTTGAGGAATGGAGATTACACAACTTTGCTTGTAGTTTATTCCAACACTTAGTCACCCCCGTGGTCAAGAAGTCTTTCTGGTCCTTTGTAATTACAATAGCACATAACTTCACTTTGAATATAAGTGTTTAAAACTACTTTTAAAATAACCTACATTTGTAATACTCAGTATAAACTTATGGAACAAGAATACAAATTTAACAATTCTCAAAACGGCCATATAAAGTAGGAATCAAGTTCAATTCCATTTTACAAGTGAATATATTCAAAAATAAGTTAAGAAAATGCACTAGATAATATCCAAAGTGTATTCTGGGGTAGAATCCTCAGCTTAAAAATTTTAAACTTCCAGATCCATTCTTTTTCTAATCAAGATCATCACCAAATTAAATATACCTCCATAAAGTATTTTATAATTGGTCATAAATCCTGTGAAATGGGTTTAAAGCATCCGTCCCTGACTTATCAGCTGAACAGTGACACAGCAGACTCAGTAGAAAACAAGTTGCTAAAACTGAGCCTTCAAATTAAAGATAAGCTTAACTGAAAACTCAGTATTAAGTTTTCTTAAACTCTCTTTAAAAAGAATCTTAACATTCCATATAACATCTCTTTTAATTTACACTTAAAATTGAATGACTGGGAAAAGTCTCATTAGACTACAAAATGTTTGTAAATGATTAAATGCTTTACAATAGTGTCAATTTTCTCCAACAGAAATTCTTGGCCAACTCATACTCTCTGACTGACAAGCAATCCATAAAAATAGTTTTTAAGACATGCCATTTTCCCATACAGTGAAATGAGGCCTTGTCATTTAAGGCTATTTCTAGACATAAAAATAACTGCCCTCAAAAACCCATTTCTTTATTTTTCCAAATTCATCAAAGTAAGTAAGGAGATAAATAAATACAACATTGCAAGTTAGCATGACGTTACAACACTAAGTCAAGTCGCCCAAAGCACTCAACGCAGCTTGTTGCTAGGTATGTCTCTGCTGGCAAGACCCATGCACACACGCACACCTCCCCTCCAACTCCCGCCTGGAATCTTAGGTCGCAGCGTAAATGTTACTTTCCACACACCAAAGACAAGGTATGGATCTCACATTATGCTGTGGGCTCAGGACACTCTGCATTCTTCCTTGGTAATACCAGTCGCAATTCTTTAAGTAAATCGTTATCCTTTAATAACTACCCGCACAGGAAAACTTCAAGCTTCCTGAAGGAGACAGAGCCATCTCTGTCTCATCCATTCTTGTGTTCCCTTATTCCAGACTGTGCCTAATTGGAGCTTCACTTATTTTAGAAACATGAATAAATGAAAGAATTATACTACAAGAAAGAGCCAAATGGATTCCAAAACAAAATGAGATTCCTGATGTCATGGGAGTCTACATACTTCACAAAAAAATACAACATTACAGACCTAGTATTAGACAATCAGACTGAGCCAAAATTACCTCACTGTACCAGCTATAAAAAGTCAGTAATGCTCAAACATTTACTGAGGACCTAAGTTATATGTTCCAAGCATTATATACAGAGTAAACTGACTATGAAAAAAGCAAATCAAAGGGAAAAGGAAGTCAAAGAAAGTTGATTTCAACCTCTCATTATTTTAAAATCTTAAAAAATAATAGTCATAAAAGGTACAGGCGTAAATGTTTGCCTGTATATTGTCCCACTATTTTAATTCCCTAATCGACTCTGTGCCGTTTCAAAAAGAAAAGCAGAGAGAGGTGGAGGTGTGTGCACATGTGCACATGCCTGAGTAGCTATATGGTTAAGAAGCTCCAAAAAGGAAGTGGCATCAGCCTACTGCTTAATGTTACAGCTACTATGGTACTAGATGAAACAGAATTCCACTTAAACAATAAAATGTTGTTTCAATGTAAGGCTGAAAAGGAACAATAGACAGACATGTTCAATTAGTTAACACAAGCCAGTCTACAACTGAAATCTGACATTTAGCAATCAGTTATAAGCGGCTCCAAGCAAGTCTTATGCTACAGTTGGAGGCACTGGTCATAGTAATACAATTAACTGTACAAGTAATATTAAATAGAAACACCTGCTGGGTGATTTGCAGATCAAGCGCAATCAGTATTAAAGACCATAATAAATCTATAACCTCAGTTGGACATCTTATTTCACTGGTTTAAAAAGGAGCGGGAGGGGGGGGTGGCAGTGACTAGGCAAGATTTAAAATCCTCTATCATTAAACTTCCAACTCAAAGCACATGCCCTCCTGATGAGTCCAAAATGGCTAAATGGGTTACACTGTATACATTCTTTGTATTCGATTTTGGTTCGGCCTTTTTATTTATAGAATCATGACCTAATTATATGGAATTTCTTTTCAAATTTTTAACTATTCCCCTTTTGATATAATCAAAACATATATCTTCTAGTCTAAATATGGTCATGAGTAGTTTATTCCAAAGTGAAGTTCTAACTGCTTGCAATGTTCTCCACTAAAAAAGCAAATGAAACTATTACAGACTTAAATTAAAATAATATTAACAAATACTTAATACTCAGACCAGACCTATTTGAGCAGATACTCAGATAAAAATAATCCACCCAAATGGTGGTACTCAGCTTACTGAAATGAGCATCATGGCAGAGGGGAATGGGCTTCTAAGGAATCTCAGCTTTGTGACCTTGAGGCTATTACTCTATTGTTAAAACAACCTGGAACTCTATAAAGGTTAGTTATAATTATATGCGCCCAACAGGATACAATGTATTCCTCAGAAAAAGATGTACTTCACTTTACACAACAGCCACATTTACATACACAAAGCTTAATGTAAAATAATGTTTTATATCAAGTCATTTATAATTATAAAGCTTACCAAAAGCAACCGCATGAGGAAACAACCTATGTTAACATTATCCACACACACACAACAAGACCTATCCTTTTTATAAAAGATTTCTGGACTGGGTTTTAATTGGGGTATGTCTGTAATTATCTAACTGCCTACAGCATAAAAACCATTAGTCTAATGGTTCACATAGTTCTCACAAAGTTCAATCAAACTGAACATAGTTCATAGTTCATCTCGCATAGTTCATCAAACTGAAATTGAAATTAAATATTTTATATAGCCTTTTCATTGAAGACTTTGTCAAAGAATTCTACAAATACAATGTCCTTTGAATGAAACATGCATAGGAACTCAGTTAAAAGATGTATCCAAAATCATACAAAATAGCACAGGGCTTACCCCACTGAAAGTCACATTTCTGTAATATACTAGATCAAAGAGTAAACACGCATATGTGGTGACCTTAAAGTACCCCTCTAACTATATACATTATCTCAAAGTATTACCACTCTTTCATAGGTATTGTATTAGGATACTTTGTATTTTTTAAAAGTCTCCAATGGTAGACAGGGAGAAATACTGGGTTGAAATTAAACACCTAGCACACTTGGAATGCATAAAAGTTTGCCTATACCAGAAACTTCAGCTCTCTGGTAACACTCACAGAACTCCACCCGCTAACAAGTCCAGAACCACAAAAAAAGCTTATGTCACTGCATTAAAGTACTAGGTAAAAACAAGTTGGCAATGTAAAAGTTGCCAAAACACCATGTTATCCTCAATTAGGCTTCTGGAGTAAGAAACAGTGACTAAGCATAAAGAACAGTGATTCAGCGAAAACTGCATACTGAAAAATTAAACCCTTAGAAAAATCCTAAACATACATTTTATGCTATTCTTTTCCCTTTGCTGCGTCGAAAACTGGAGTGCTACTTTGTAAAACCTTAGCAAACATGAGCAAAGGCAAAAATCTGCTCATGTAACTTACTAGGTCTCTAAAGGATACAACACAGTATTGAAATGCAGCAAAAAAAAAAAAAATAAATTAATTAATTAAATTAAATTAAATTAAGTTTAAAAAGTTTGGGAGGTTTGTATTTAAAGAGTTTTAAGTTAATCTACACGGATATCAGAATGCCCATAAATAGCTTCCTCTTGGATCAGAGTCAACAAAGTAATTACGGAATAAAAGGTCAATTCCTTCCCAACCATCTTTTATCTGGGACTTACGACAGAGCTCAGAAAGAAAAACAAGAGAGGGGAACGGAGTGCAAGAACCATGGTAAACAACATACTGTTCTGCCCGTCTGTCTCTATCCTCCCAAACACACACGTTACAAACATACTCAAAGGAGGTTACTTTGAATTCAACGTGCACTCCGTGGCCTCCTTCCAAGCACTGCTCCACGGACAGGACACAAATAACTTGGAAATGGCCATACCCCTCAGATCCAGAAAATCAGGAAGTTTCTCTTTAATAAGGGCTCTCAGAGGCTAAGGCTAAGATCCGCTCACTACCATGAATGGAAAAGTTACCAACTTCACTCATCCCGTGAAGACAGTAAATAATGCCTCCCAATCTTCCTTTAACCCGTCTGTCCCCAAACAACCCAAGTTTCCCAACGGCAAAAGGAAAGAGAAGCCGGGTGTTCAAGGTTCGGAGGGCTTCCCAAGTTCACCCCCCGCTTCACCCCTCCCTCCCCGGCACACGGACGGACACGCCAGCCAGGTGACACGGGGGTCGCGGCTCGCGCGTGGGTCGCCATTGCTGACCGCCTGCCTCCCCCGCGGGCCGGGCAGGACGACCTGCGCGGACGCCCACGCCGCGGACGCCCTGTGGGCGCGCCAGGCCAGGCCGGCCGGGGACCCGCGGGGCCGGCGCGGGCCGTGTTTACTCCGCCCAGGCCCGGCCCGCCGCCCCCCGAGGCCGCCGCCGCCCCGGCCGCGGGCCTCGCACTGCCCGGCCGCCGCCTCCGTCCCCGGCGCAGCCCGCGCCGCGCCGGCCTCCCCCGCCGGCCTCCCGACACTCACCGCCCCGCGCGGCCGAACCGCGGCCCAGGCCCTGGCTGCCGAGGCCGCCGTGCCCGGCTGCTCCGTGCGGTCCCGGCCGCTCGGCGCCCCACACCCCCCGTGCAGTCCTTCTCCGGGCCTCTCAGCCCCTCCGGGCCGCCGCCGCCTTTTCTCCTCTCCTCCAGCTCCTCCGCCTCCTCCCCTGGCGGCAGCCCTCCTCGCGCGCCCCGCCCCGCTCCGCTCCGCTCGGCCCCGCCCACCCGACCGAGCCCGGCCTCGGCGGCGGCTGCAGTCCCGGCGGAGACGCGCACGCTGAGCCCGGCGGGGACGCGCACGCTGAGTCCGACGGGGACGCGCACACCGCCCACTGATGCTCCACGCGTAGCGGGGGAGTAGAGTCTCTGCAGTCCTGGGCTTCGAGCGCCCAGCCAGGGGATTCCCACCGGGCCCCACGTGGCTCCGCCGTGACGGTGCTAGTTCAAATCCTGTTGGACTTTGGAATCTTGTATTCCTGCGGGGAATCCTAGGCCTGTACTGTTGGAATTGAGGCAGCAGGCCCAAGTACGGTGTCTTGTTTCCCTCCCTACATTGTAGGATAAGCTGCCAGATCCCTTAATTCTCGGTGCGGTGCTCTTGCCCTTTACGTCATATTCAGGAAGAAGCGAGCAGCTCTCGCTGAATCTTTGAAGATGCTGCCTGCCGCAAACCTTTGTGCCCGCTAACTCAGTGCACCTGAGTCCTGTAGCTTAGTGACCCTTGTAATGTTCCACCTACCCCGGGACTGAGCTCAGCCCAGGATTCAGGCGTTGCGAAGCTTCACTGGAGCACAGGCAGGTCTATTTCTGTAAGGGACAGAGGCATTCTACACACACAGATCACAGCAGCAACGTTGTCTGCATGGAAAAGTGACAATCTAGCTGGAAGGATGCCTTGAAGCCACTTCTGCTGGAGACTTTACAAATGATTGAGGATTGAAGAAATATCAGATGGCCATATCAAAGAATTGGGGTTCATTATCCCGGTACTACCACTAAGCCTTGGTCTATGCCAGGAAACGGATTCAGAATCCTGGGTTGGGGGTGGGGGTACCTCTCATTCCCTCGCCCGTACACCTGTGTCCATTCCGTGGGCTCCTGCCCACTCCCAGCGCAAGAGAACTGTGATAAAGAGAAAATGGCTCTAATCCTGGCCTCCTGGGTGGGGGCAGAGACCTTGAAAACACTGTTTTCTAATGCTTTTTGTGGCTACATTTTTACCCCCAAGTGGGTATGTCTTGGAAAATATAGATCACTCCCAATTTGCCCTCCTGCGGAGAAGTGACTCTCAGACTTAGATTTTAAAGGGCACTATAAAAAAAAAAAAAAAGAAGAACTTAGATTACTAGCTTTTTTATTTTTTATTTTTTATTTTTGAGACAGAGAAAGACAGAGCATGAACGGGAGAGGGGCAGAGAGAGAGGGAGACACAGAATCGGAAGCAGGCCCCAGGCTCTGAGCCATCAGCCCAGAGCCTGACGTGGGGCTCGAACTTATGGAGGGCGAGATCGTGACCTGAGCTGAAGTCAGACGCTTAACAGACTGAGCCACCCAGGCGCCCCTAGATTACTAGCTTTTTAAAAAATATTTATTTGTTCTTGAGAGAGAGAGAGAGAGCAGAGGCAGAGAATCCCAAGCAGGCTCTGTGCTGTCAGCACAGAGTCCAAAGTGAGGCTGAACCCAGAACTGTGAGATTATGACCTGAGAAAAAGCAAGAGTCAGACCCTTAACACACTGAGCCACCGGGCACCCTGATTAGTAGATTTTTACTATGCTAAGACAGTAAAAATTGCACCGCTTGTATCAATTCCTCATTTCATAAATGACCATTAGCCCGGACACAGTCACAGAGTAAAGGTCAGTTCTTTAAATGAATAAATTTAGCGTTTTAAAAAATTCAGTCTGTTTTTTTCTTATTTGGTCATATTTGGCTGCGGATGGACTCTGGTCCTCAGTCCATAGTTTAAGAGACAGAGAACTGGGCAGAAAGGATAGTGGAACAGACAGGATGACCTGGTAAGAGAAGATACAGATGTGGCTACATTCTTATGCTACCCTGTTTGCTATCCTGGATTGAGTCAAGTCAATGCCTCAGTTGCTTTCTTGCAGAATGAAGGGGCTAGAATAGATGCCCTTTCTAGCTTTAAAGCCTCATGATTCTGTGGCACCTACATAGCTCAGTCAGTTGAGTGTCTGACTCTTGATTTCAGCCCAACTCATGACCCTAGGGTTATGGAATCAAGCCCTGTGTTGGACTCTGTGTTGAGTGTGGAACCTGCTTAAGATTCTCTTTCTCTCTCTCTCTCTCCCTTTGCCCCTCCCCAGCTCACATTCTCTCCCTCTAAAAATAAAAAAAAAATCTTAAAAAAAACCAAAAACAAAACCACCTCATGACTCTGTGATTGTACTTGTTAAAATTCTGGGGCTTTCCCCTTTACTAAATCATCTAACTGATACTGACTGGGTCACTCCCACAAGCTGAGTCATTCAGGCTGTAAACTTCAGTCTTCTTTGCCCCTTCCATCTCAGTAATTTTCCATGTCCAGGCAACCAAAAAAAAAAAAAAAAAAAAAGAAAAAGAAAAAAAATCCTTTCTTCCTGTCTTTCCCATTCATTCCTAGTTATCATCCTAGGCAAATTTGGCTTTCTGCTGTTCCCTAACTCGTCTTTCCTCCTCCAGTGTTTCTATGTTATGTCTCTATTCAGATATCTATAAAGACTAGTGTCCATGGCTAAAGTCTCAACTCCTGCCTTCAGTTGCTCAGAGAAAATCATCCTAGCCTGATTAGTTTTCTTCTTTTCTCCACCAAATACCATACATAGCCCAATTCTAAGTCACCTGTGCCCATGTAAGGATAGTGCCTGAACTTCTTCACTCTTAGGCTCTCACCCCATGTCCTCTATGAGAGACTTCTGTAGCACATACCATTTATTTTCAGCACTTTGACTTGTGCCTCATGCCGTTGTTAACTGTTTCACAAATAAATGTCAGCTTGCAGATCATCTCGAGCCCCTGGAAACATGTTTTGCGTTGTTTTTATATCTCCCCTCAGTGTCCAATATCTTACCATGCATAATGTAGACACTTAATGAATATTTGCTACTTCAAAAACCAAATATGTACTTCTGTCATTTCATCCTATCCCCACTTTCATTTTCTGTCCTATGTTCTAACCCCTTGGGTAGCTTTCTCTAAGTTTTCTTTCAAGGAAATTTATCTAAAACTTCAGGGGCCAGCAGAGAGAAATGCCAGGAATCACAGGTTTCCTCAACTATGCTCTCCTCTCTAGTATACATGTAGTTGACATAGACTTCTACAGCAAAGCTATTATCTATGTGGCTTAATCACCCAGGGGAGTGAAAGGGACCCTGGAAATTTAAAGTAAAAAAAGAGGTCTTGCTATAGGACATTGTTGAAATTATCTATCACATGTATTTTAATGTTTATTTATCTATTTAAAATGTTTATTTATTTTTGAGAGAGAGAGAGAGAGAAGGAGAGAGAGAGCAGGAGAGGGACAGAGAGAGAGGGATAGAGGGTCTGAAGTGGGCTTTAGGCTGACAGCAGTGACCCCAATGCAGAGCTCACACCCACAAACCGTGAGATCATGACCTGAGCCAAAGTTGAACACTCAACCAACTGAGCCACCCACCCCCTATCACGTGCATTTTAATGTTTTACAATTGAGTAGGCTTGACCTACATACTGCCTCAAAAAAAGGAGGGCCCTACAGCTCCTTAAACCACAGTCTGCAGGCTGTTTCACACTGGCTTAGATGAAGCACAGCACCTGGTGGTTTTTTTCTTTTCTTTTTTTTTACATATGAAATTTAATGTCAAATTGGTTTCCATACAACACCCAATGATCACCTCACGCCAGTCGGAGTGGCTAAAATGAACAAAGAGACTATAGATGAGACTATAGATGCTGGAGAGGATGTGGAGAAACGGGAACCCTCTTGCACTGTTGGTGGGAATGCAAACTGGTGCAGCCTTGTGATTTTTTCTAGAGGCCATTCTCAGGATGGGGGAGATAAAAGAACTATAAGAATATAATAACACCACAAATAGAAGTACAAAGCCTAGACACCAGACTAGATTATAAGAGAGAGAAGTTGCCAGAGAATGCAAATTCAGTTGATAAAGCAAATTCAACAGCCAGACGAATCGTTCTTCCCTTTGTTCAATGTCGGGCAAATAACATCAATGTACAAGAAGGTATTATTTCCCAGTTAGACCAGCCCACACTCAGGTAGCCCAGGGACCAAGGCAACAGATAAGTCAGGACTGAAGTTAAGTCATGTACTAATTAAAGAAAGCATCATTGGCCAGAGACAAGTGTAAGAGGGTGGGGGCTGATTTGCAGCTGTGAAATCATGGGACAATCAGAATTCCCAGCTGGGACTGCGGTGGGAAATACCATTCCTCTTTTGTGATATGCTCCTAAGGAATTCTAAGAGGGAAAGAGCCAGTTTGAATCACCTAATTGCCAGAGTTTAGAATCTAATAGCTGTAATTATAATTTCTATATAAGTTTCTTTCAAGGATAAAGAATATGACAATTAACATGCAATTATATGGTAATTTAGAAGGAGCCTGCCAAGGATAGTATTCATAACCCCAAATCAACCTTGCAGTTTTATGTAAATAATCAAGGGAATTTGAACCAAGGAAGCATGGAATGTTGGAAAATGTAGAAGACCCAGGTAGTGTTCCTGTATGCCACAGGACTCAGTCTAGGACGTCATTGAAATTATTTATCATGTGCATTTCAATGGTTCATAATTTCAGTTATTATAATTAGGTTTATTAATATAATTCCTAGCATACAGAACATATGCCCATTGTCCAAATAAAGGAACACATAAATAATTCTATTTCCAGGAAGGCTGTTGAGTGCCTCCAAGGTGTTGCATTTATATTTCAGTCAGCTGCCACTAGATGGAACTAGATGGTTCACGAGCAGATAAGCAGGTAGCTTTCTCTCAAGTGGGGGTAGCGAAGAAGTAATCTTAATTGTCTACAAATATAAATGTAATTTTGTGAAGCTAACCTCGCATTTTGGAGGTGATCTTTAATGTCTATGTATAAATTTCACATTATTCAAAGCAATTTCAGATGTGTTAGATACCTGGGAGAAACCACTTTAAATTTGCCCACAAATGAGTTCACGATCCAGTGCTCATACCGCATTCTCTGTTCAATTGCACTAGTAGCAAAGTTGAATGCCTACAGCTAAATGGCATGCTAGTAACAACAATTGGGCTCAAAGGGAGTTGTTGGAATCAGAGCAGCACAGCGTTACTAAGTTTTTTACTTAGTTCTAGCCCATCGTTGTTGCTGCCTGAAAATGGAGGAAGTCGTGGTACCGTATCATCTGGTTATTTTTGTAAAAGCTCCTGGAAATTTAGATAGTTGTGTCAAAGCCACCTAATGTTTTTTTCACATTTTTTGGAAAACCTGTGTGGGGTAAAATATCAACTACAAAAAAGCCTACATCTTCAGCAACCCTTGTTTTAGTGACTCATCCAAAAGATGACAAACTAGAAGTACAAACTTATTTCTACGGGTAGCCAATTCCCAAACCACTTGAGTCTCACTTTCCTCTGGAACTGCACTTCCTGTGCTCAAATGCTGGCTTGTCTATTAGTAGCGAATGTGGTCAAGTGCTATGGATTGAATGTTTGTGTTCCCCCTAAAAGTCCTATGTTGCAACCTAATCTCCAAGGTTATAGTATTAGGAGGCAGGGCCTTTGGGAGGTGACTAGGTAGTGAGGGCAGAGCTCTCGTGAATGGGATTAGTGTTTTTATAAAGAGACCCCACAGAGCTCCTTGGCCCCTTCCGCCACGTGAGATTATAGCGAAGTGGGTTCTTACCAGACGCGAAATCTGCTAGTGTCATGATCTTTCACTTCCCAGCCTCTCGAATTGTGAGGGGGGGAAGAAATGTCTGTGGTTTATAAGCCACTCGGTCAGTGGTGCTTTGTTACATTAGCCCGAAAGGGTTAAGACTAAGTAAGTTACTTACCCTCTCCTTACTGCCACACAGACTCTGAGATGGCCCCAAATGACCCATGTCTCCTAGTATGTATACATCTGTATAATCTCCACCTTGAGTGGGGCAGGGGATGTGACTTGCTTCTAAGCAGTAGACTATGTCAAAGGCATGGGGCTATCACTTCCATAATTAGGTTACAAAAGATTGTGACGTTTGCCTCACTGGAAGACTCTCCCCTTGCGAGCTTTGATGAAACTAGTCATCATGCTGGGGAGGCCCATGTGACATGGACCTGAGGGTGTCCACTGGACAACAGCCAGCTAGGAATCAAGGCCCTCAATTCAACATACCAAAGGAACTGAATCTTGCCAACGACCGTGTACATGAGATTGGAAACAGATCTTTCCCACTCAGCCCTTTGGTTGAGACCTGAGCCCTAGCCAACACCTTGACTGCAGTCTTGTGAGAGACCTTGAACAGAGGCCCCATTAAGCCATGCCCGGACACATAGAAAATGTGATATAGTAAGCGTTTGTTGTTTTAAGCCACTAACTTTGTGGTTGTTTGTTGTGTAGTGATAGACAACCAATAGAGTCCACCTTACTTTTCTCATCTCTAAAATGGGAAACATAATAGCACTCCCTGCCCACCCTCAACATAGGCTATTGAGAAACTTCAATGAGCTTCATCTATTCTAAGTAAAGTGCTTAGGACGGTGCCCAGTACTTATGGGCACTCAGTAGTGCTGGGTGTCTTTTCCTCAGGCAGATTCTAGAAGTCCAGTCAGGCATCTTAGCAAGGAAGGTATAGGAGGCAGAAACTGAGAGAGCTGTTTCGGTGCTGCTTCAAACCCAAGTGACAAATTATAACATTGTGCAGGACAGAGGGAAGTTTGTTCCCATCTGTGTACTACCACCAGGGCAACTTTGCTACAGAACTGGGAAGAGCTGCAGGGGAGCCTGTGGAAGCCAGGGGGGCCATGCCCACACAGAAAGCAGACACTCAGTCTCTCCCGTAAGCCAATGGGCAATGAAGAGGCACCCAGGCAGAGGCTCGTCAGTGGGTTTATTTTTTATTTCTATTTTTAAAAAATTTTTAATGTTTATTTTTGAGAGAGACAGAGACAGAGAGACAGAGTATGAGCAGGGGAGGGGCAGAGACAGAGGGAGACACAGAATCTGAAGCAGGCTCCAGGCTCTGAGCTGCCAGCACAGAGCCCGACGCGGGGCTCAAACCCATGAACTGCGAGATTATGACCTGAGCAGAAGTCAGACGCTTAATGACTGAGCTACCCAGATGCCCCACATCAGTGTATTTATTTTTGAGCATATGTGACGAACTCCTGGGAAAACCGGAAACAACTAAGCCAGCCTGTGAGATGAGCCTCTGAAGGGCAGTAAGTCCTACCATTAAGAATTGTACCTGACTCCTTCCTTTAAGCCTTTTAGTGTCAATCAGGCAACCCCCAATGGCCTAGGAGAGGGATCTGTTGTCTATCTTGTGTATTCTTCTATCCCCAGAATCCAGGGAAGGATGATATAGTTGATGTTAAATTAGCGTTTGCTAAATGACATTCGTGTTACCCCAATACATATAAATTCTTATTTCTTCCTACTTGGAGATGACAATACAGTTTTCACAGACCTTTCTCTTGCCTGACCTTATACTTGACAGTGATGGAACAAGGATGCATAATAATATTGGGCCAGAACCTTCCCTGCCCACAGCTACTATAGCATATTTCCAGGAGCAAAGACAAGCTGGTCCTCAGGGTGTGTGATTTTCTACTTCCAGGGAGATAAATATCTGAATGGCAAGCTAAATTGATTTATCTTGCTAAGACAGAAAATATCCTACATAAGTAAATTAACCAACATTACTCTTTAGCTATGTAAATAATTCAGGATGTGTTCAGAGTATGGAAGATGGGGCTGAAGAAAAAAAATGTGTGTAAGCAAATCAATAATTATGAGTTGATACTAATGATCACTCAAGGTAGGTCAAGTCATTTTAGTAGGAAAAGCTCTATCAGATAAGTCTGGAAAGCAAAAATGCAAACTTAGGGGAGTTGTCTCATTCGAAGAAGAATTACATGTCTTTTAATGAATAGATGAGAGAACAGAAAGACCTAGAAAGGAGTGGGCCTTTCTAATCATCTTTCCAGCATTCCAACGATTAAAGGGTCAGAGTATTCTTCATTTCTATCAGTTTACAAAGCTGAAGCTTGTATCTGGCAAACGGCCTGCTGGTTTCTCTCTGGACTGTCTCCCTTGAGGAAAACTGAGGCAAGCAATGTGTCTTGTCCTCTCCCGCAGGAGTGGAAAGTCTGAGGTCCATGTAGCTGTGTGAAAGTCAAGTAGGACACGAAATTACCAATGTGTTCCTTTGAAGATTATGAGGTCTTCTAGAATCACCTATTAAAAGACAGATAACCCTGGAATCGGAGTACTTTATTAAGGATTATGGACATTTGGCAGCAATAGAAGATCTGAGGTGTGGGAGTGGGAGATTCTCAGCACCCTCAGGATGGTGAACGGGACTGGATGGGGTGGCAGAGGTCTCCAAATTTAGCTGTGAAAGTTCACCTCCTCTTTGTTGCACCTATGGCCTCGGGTGAAAAGCTAAATTTTCCACCCAACCACCCTAAGTCTAAGTCTGTATGTGTGTGTGTTTTATGCAGATTGCACATTAATTCTGGCATAATCAGAACTGCATAGCATACAATGCTGACATCACCATGCCCAATTTGCCTGGAGTTTCCTGGGAAAATTTTGTTTCACGTAGACATTTTATTGAGTTTCTTGGACACAAAGGAAGAACCAAAGTTAACTGCCCTTGATATCCTTCTCACAGAATTTCTGGAGCTAGCTTCATGGACATTATATGTTCCCCAAGGCATTATGACTGTTCATATCACCCGTATTTTATAAGTAGGAAGGACAGTAAAATCAATTTCTGAACCAAGGCCCGCATCCAGGACCTGGCTCCCACATACTGTGATTTAATTAAGAAGACATTGAAAACAAACACACTGGCACAAAAACTAAATTAACCCTAAACTGACTTACAGATCGCTTATCAGATGCTTAATTTCATTTCCAATGTGATTTGGAAAGACCGAATGCAAGCCTGTGTGGGTCATTCATTAAAACCTATGTCACTACAATGCAAATGCCTCATCATCTTAGGGTATTTAATCTGTACCCACGTCTCCCTCAGACATTCCAGAATTGAATAAACTGGCCACACCCTGATTCTGCCCCTCCAGAATCTCTCTGCTTATCATGTGCAGGGAAACATTATAAACAACATATGCTTCTATTTCTTCCTTTCCTTAGTGAAATCACGTAACAATGTTATTTGGAAAAATAGAACTGACTGATGCCTCAGCACTAGAATAACTCTCAGCTGCTTCCCGCATTTGGCTAAAAGCTTTTAATGTTTATTAAAGAATATAAACATGTGTGAAATTTGAGAAAGTAGGCTTCAGAAAGAGACAGAAGGCAAATAGTACTACTCAGGGATGGCCTTAATGCCAAGTGCATCCAAGTAAGTGCACCTGATTTAATGGTTGTAGAAACTCATGGCTAAGAGGGTCCTGACTTGGCATAACATGAACAGCAACTTCAAAGCATCCTTAAAACAAACAAACAAAAAGCATCCTTGAATTGAGTTGACCTAAGATGTCTGAGAAGATATAGATCTCAGGATCAGGGATGAGGGGGAGGTGGTAAAATAATTCCCTGAGATGGGGAGCTACTGCAGAAAGTCCTCTCTATTCCCTAAGAGCCTCCGAGGCACATGTGAACCTGTGAATATCCACAACAGGTTCCGGCCTCAGCCAGACTTTGCTTTTGTAAAGGCAGGTGTCCTGGGCCAGAAGGGATGAGGCTGGACCTCACACCAAGTCAGGAAATCTATTCTTCCCTTTGATCCCCTGCTCTTGCCTCAGTTCTTGAAGTCCTGGCATGGACACTATTGCCCTACTTTCACTAGCAAAGTGAAATTCTTTGCCCCAAAAGTCAGGTGACTCCATCTTGATAAGTACAATTCAGCTAGGCTAATTTTAAGAAAAGAGCCCTTTACAACTGTAAAAGATATTTTAAATTACTTTAGGGGCACCTGGGTGGCTCAGTTGGTTAAGCGTCTGAGTCTTGATTTCTGCTCAGGTCATGATCTCACAGTTCAAGAGATCGAGTCCTGTGGTGGGTTCTGTGCTGACAGAGCCTGTCTCCCTGTCTCTCTTCTCCCCCTCCCTTACTCCCCCACTCATGCTCTCTCTGTCTCTCTGTCAAAAATAAATAAACTTTAAAAAATAAATATCTTAAACCATTATAATCTAATTATTGTAACTCCACTGTCACTTTCGTGACTTACTCAAAGGTCCCTACTTAGCATTTGGGGAAATAGGGACAAAGAGCATTGAAGCAACTCGACCTCCAGGTCTTGCCACACAGAACTGGAGGTAGAGCTGGGATCCCCTGATTCTGTATTTGTCCTCTTGCAGGAACAAGATGTGCAAATAAGTTGGACCTTGGAGATGATTAACCCATCATCTTGTAAAAGAAGACACCGAAAGCAGACACGAACTGCTGCCCAAGGTCAATGTTAGTCATTACAGTGAGAACAACTGGGGTTTAGTAAACCTACCATCTGGCACCCGGGCCACTCTGAGCAGCACCTTACATTGAAAAGAGCAACAATGCTGTGGGGAACTGAGAACCTCTTTTCTCAGTGTTTCCAGTGGTTTCTTTCTGGAGCCGTGGCGCTCACAACCACCAACTCTGAATGAGGTCGCCCAGGAAGCCTTATTTCTGCATAGCTGCTCTACCTCATAAACAGGCTAATAAAGGATCAAGTTTCCTCGCTTGTAAGTGAAATCATAACTTCTTAGGGTGGCAAGGAAACTGTTTAAAACTTTGAGTGCCTGTGGAGAGACGAGGAAAGGGCGATAGATAATCGAGGAGGCGTTGGGGGATGGAAAGATCGGGAACAAGATCCTGAACCCATCCTATAGGAAGTGGGGATTCATGGGTCAGGGACAAGGGTGTGTGGTGGTGGAAGAGGAGAGGGACGTCTGGGTATAAGTAGGTCCCAGGAAGGGAAACAAAGAAAACACTTAGTTCGCAGTTGGACAGACCTGCTCATATTGAGGTGCATTAAAAAGATCGTTTTGTTTTTAAGATTAGATTGAAAGGCATTTCAAAAACTCATCTACATTGTATTAAAATTGTGCTGTATTTGAGACTTAGAAAATCATGGTTTTGTGTCCCATTTCATTCGCAAACCATTTGAATAATAAAGCATGCCATAAAAGGGTTCTGCTATCAACTACACATGAAGGAAACATTACTCTCTGAGGCACCTGGATGGCTCAGTCGGTTAACCATGTGACTCTTGATCTGAGCTCAGGTTATGATCTCACAGTTAGTGAGTTCAAGCCCCATATCGGGCTCTGCACTGACAGTGTGTAGCCCGCTTGGGATTCTGTCTCTGCCTGTCCTTCACTCGCTTGCTCTCTCTCTGTCAAAATAAAGTAAACTTAAAAAAAAAAAAAAGAAACATTACTTACTACTTTTTAATACAAGAAAAAAGTCTTTGAGATTATGTTTGGAAATAAGCCACTTGATGAAAAAAAAAATCCCATGACCCTCATAAAAATCAGTCAGTCCAAACTGTTTATTGATAACGTTTCTGCAATTTGCCCTCATTAACACCGGTTAACTATTTGATTAATATCAACTTTAGACTCAGATTGAGCTGCTGAAGGGGCAAACACCAAGGAATCCACTGCCATTCAGAAGCCCTGGAGGTGGGGAGGGAAAGCAATGTGGTTGGAATCAGCACCTGAAATACTAGCACTTGAAGAAGGCCTGGTCACAGAGAAAGGCAGGGCCTGGCCAAGCCTTCCGTCCTGAGAACTCTGATAGGCTACACTCTGCTGTCACCTCCCCTGACCTGCAGCCTCTGGCTGCCTGACCCCAGCTCCCTTGCCAGCTTTCTGTTTCTGGCGGGACTGTTGCCGGCGGCCTCCTACTCTGGCTTGAGCCAGGCTGGTCCTGGTCCACTAGTGTGGTCTCCCACTGCCTGTGGCCCTGGCTGTCCCATCCAGCCTCTTGTCCTCCCTGACTCTCTTGGGAATGAAAAACAGAGGCATACTAAAAGCCTGCCGACCATAGACCCTGGGAGGTTTTTTTGTGTTTTTTTAATTAATAAACATATCTCCATCACAAAGGACCCGGTAGAATAAAATCATTAACTACTCTGTAATAAGATCCAATATATGTGTATACTATCTTCCTTTATGAACCATTTGCATATTCAAGAGTTTGAAGCAAGATGACCTGAAATAAAATCCAATAGGTATAGCCACACTAAATAGAAGAGAAAGAGATCTAAACACGCAAGGCAATGAACATTTCTAGTAACGGATCACAACTGGCAGAAACTTACAGAAGGCTACAGCTTGTGCCAAACATTAATTTTTCTTAGGCTAATGTAAGACTATGTGGTGATTCTGTGTTAATAATAGCTCAGAAGCTCAGGACTTCTTATCTTACTATCAGGCTAGAACTAGCTTAGTGGTGGACCAAATGTGTGGAAGCACCGACTGATGCCAGACACGATGGATTTCCAATTAAGATGTGAGCGGGTGTGTGCAAAACCATCTGGGGATTTGAAGAACAGCTCATGCTGAGTTTTCATATATGCCCTAGTTTTCTGACAAAGATTTATTTTTCTGCCGTTTTTTCATTTTTTCATAGAATGAGCAAGTTCCATTAAAAAAAAAAACACTGTACATTTTTTTTTAAAGTTTCACTGTGTTAAATATCTCATGTAAGTAGAAGCATGCAATATTTAACCCACAACTCATTTATTACTTAGCACAGTGTCCTCCAGGTTCATCTGTGTCATTGCAAATGGCAAGGTTTCCTTCTTTTTTAAGGCTGAATGAGGGGCGCCTGGGTGGCGCAGTCGGTTAAGCGTCCGACTTCAGCCAGGTCACGATCTCGCGGTCCGGGAGTTCGAGCCCCGTGTCAGGCTCTGGGCTGATGGCTCAGAGCCTGGAGCCTGTTTCCGATTCTGTGTCTCCCTCTCTCTGCCCCTCCCCCGTTCATGCTCTGTCTCTCTCTGTCCCAAAAATAAATAAACGTTGAAAAAAAAAAATTAAAAAAAAAAAAAAAAAGGCTGAATGATATTCTATTGTATCTATCTACCACATTTTCTTTGCCCATTAATTATCCATCACTGGAAATTTGAATTGTTTCCATATCTTGGCATTATTATTATGAATAATTGGCATCCATTATTATGAATAATTCTGTAATGAACATGAAAAGGTGGATATCTCTTTAAGATCCTGATTTCGATTTTTGGATATATACCCAAAAGTGGTTGCCAGGGGCTGGGGGAGGGGGAAAGAGGGAGCTGCGATGTAACCAGTATATGCTTATAGTTACACAAGATGAATAAATTCAAAAGATCTGCTGTGCAACACTGTGCCTACAGTTGATAGTACTTTTCAGACAGAAAACAGCAACAACAAAAAATGTATCTTGCAACTACACACTTCATTCAGTCCTGAGGACAGTGTTACAACTGAGAGTTATAATAACATTCTGTGGCATATAAGAAACAGTGGACATGTTCAGATGATTCTGTTTAAGAACACAAAAGCATGCGTATGTATCAACATTTCGATTTTAAATGGTTAAAACAAAACACAAACTACAACCAAATCATTTTCAAGCTGAGAAGGGTAACAGTTGGTGACTTTTATTACTTAACTTTTTAGAATATTTAATTCCCAGAGGTTTCTGGATAGTCAAGTTTTTAGTGGAAATTTATAATAGACTTTTCTCTAAACAGAACTAATAATACTGCTTACCGCATTTGGTTAATCAACTTAGATTGACACAGATCCCTGGGGACACTCTCAATTTAAAGTCAAAATCACCTGGGGACACTGGGTGGCTCAGTCAGTTAAGCATCTGACTTTGGCTCAGATCATAATCTCACAGTCCATGAGTTGGAGCCCCATGTCAGGCTCTATGCTGACAGCTCAGAGCCTGGAGCCTGCTTCGGATTCTGTGTCTCACTCTCTCTCTACCCCTCCCCCATGTACACTCTCTCTCTCAGAATAAATAAACATTAAAAAAATTTTAAGTGAGGGGCGCCTGGGTGGCACAGTCGGTTAAGCGTCCGACTTCAGCCAGGTCACGAACTCGCGGTCCGGGAGTTGGAGCCCCGCGTCGGGCTCTGGGCTGATGGCTCAGAGCCTGGAGCCTGTTTCCGATTCTGTGTCTCCCTCTCTCTCTGCCCCTCCCCCGTTCATGCTCTGTCTCTCTCTGTCCCAAAAATAAATAAACGTTGAAAAAAAAAATTAAAAAAAAAATTTTAAGTGAATATCACCTGAATTAATTCACCTCAATTTCTGCACAAAGAGCTAAACAAACAAACAAAAACAAAAAAAAACCAGTCTACTTATTTACAATAAGGAACCCATCTGTCTTCCTAAGTTATAGAGTCATCTATTCATTGGAGTTCACTTAACAGTCCTCATATATGAGTGCATCAAAAATGCCAGACTATGACTGTTCCTTTACAAGGACAAGCATCAGGCAAAATTTATCTTCTGTTGGATCATTCCTATATTCTTTCTCATATACCTAACAAAAAATAAAGCTTAGAAACAAGTTCAGAATTTTTGCATTATTTCTGATTTATTGTCATCTTTTGATTTCATAGGGAGCTACAGGTTAGACTTTGTCATTTAAAAATAAGTAGCAGAGTTTCAATGTGGATGCAAAGTTTATCAGAAAACTACCTGCAAAAATAAGAGTGGATAGTAACCGATTGGTTAATTTCATTCCTAAATCGAATCAGTAATTTGGCACAGTTAATAAACTGGTGTATTAATAAGATGTATACTCTCTTGACAAAGCAAATAAGGAATACATCCTTATAGAAATCACAGTAATGGTTTCATAGACCAGCTTAACTTATTGACTAGTGACAGTAAAATTAATAATAATAATTATTATTATTTAATTGTATAATGTATAATATAATATAATTATATACAATATATAATATATATCATTATAATATGGTATAATTATATAATTAAATAATAATAATTATTATATATCTGCTGATCAATCTCAATGATACCCAAACCCAAACTGTCATTTTGGTGTGCAGTCAATGCTATCTAACCTCATTTTGATGAGTGAATTTAACATTAACAACACACTGAGTTCTCTGGGATATTTCTTTTGTGACTGCCTATTCCAGGCAGGCCCATCGGGATATAGTGTGCCCAAAAAAGAACTACCCCACAGGCCTGCGTATGGATCTTTGGAAACTACATTGATAGATATGCATGATACACCTTTGTCAATCGTAATGTAGGATCTTTAACAGACCATTTGTTTTATTAACTGTTGCCTCCCCACCCACCCCCCAAAAGGATAACTACTTCAAAGTCATTTTTGGCCGATAACTCTGTCTTTAAACTATCATTAAGAATCAATATAGCATGACATCTTGTCCACTGACGTCAATGTACATTTGACAAGTAGTCTGTTTTGGGGGCTAGGTCAGAGAGCAGTTCAAAATTTGGTAATATAAGAATTGAGTGCATTTTAAGAATCTTATAATGTTGGGACTGGCATTCAGGTACATTGATTTATAATTTTGTCAACTAAGGTAACTGTCAAATTATCTGGAAGACAAATTTGGGGCTTTTGAACTCCTTGTTATTATTTCTAAGGATAATCTTGGTTTGGCCTATGGAAATATCCTCTTCACCTCCAACACGAAGTGGAATGGCTTCAAGAAAATGTCTTTAAGTTCTTTATTTTTGACCAAGTTATCCATTCTTACCCTAGCTCTTCCCTGCAGGAGCCATATGAATGTGTCCTTAATTGGCAACATAGAAGAGTTGCCAACTACTTGCCAGAGATACATTCTTGAATTCTTTGTTACTCAAGTGTCTATTAAAAGCTCAACTAGGAGAAACAATGTCTGTCCGTGGATGATTTTGCAAAGATACACATTTCATTCATTCCTTTATATTTTGTTCTCAATGTAATCCCAACATCTGTGTCAGGCAAGTAGTAAGTACTTCACAATATTTGTTAATCGAATGAATGCATGAGATCTATCACTGGATTAAATCGCTTAAGAGCTAAGAGATGAAAAAAATAAAGTAAAAAGAGCTTAGAGATGTATTTCCAGAATATATTGTTTTATCCCCTGCAAAATTGTTCCTGAGTTGTATTTGGTATGATGCCCTGGGATTGTACTAAGAATTTCTCTCTCGACCCTCCTGTGGAACTCATGTTACTAGAATACACACTCTCTGTTTCATGAAACACCTCAGTAATATTTATTTTCTCATCCTCATATAACAAACAGTCTTGCTCATCTTGAGAAATGAATTTGTTTTTATTTTATGGATATCATGAATTGTGTTTCCAATCAGTTTCCCTTTTCCCATTCCCTGCCATAAAGAAAAATCTGTAGCTCAAAATGCCAATATGATTGCATTTTTCAATTAATTCATTTCTACTTTTATTTTTTCCCTATATGTTTGTGTTTCATTTCTTACCTTCATATTATTTGTAACTTATGATTTATTAGCATTGGATTGATAGTTGATTATGTCTTTTATATATCCCTTTAAGTGATTCCAAATCTTTTTTGTAATAAAATAAGTTATTAGCAAATGAAATATTTAATCCATCAGTTAAATTAAAGATTAAGTTTACTTTATAGAAGAATTTGACAGTTCATAATCTCTGGTTTTAGAAGTCATTGAGACAAGACAATCTTGTGGGGTATATTTGCTGTTTGTTCCACCAACAACCTACCGCCTTCTTCTGGAAAAAGCAACTCAATCTTCTGGAAATAGCTTTTCTTTCCACTGCATTCATACTGTCATCTAACCAACTCTGCCTCTGAGGAAGTGTTGGGTGCTCCAGGGATGGGCAACTAAACCAAACTGCCCAGCTCAGGGCTTTCTTGGGTTGTTTCTTGGGGCCAGGAGTGTAGTACGGGTGAGACAGTCCTATCCTATGATGGAATTGAGATGTCAAACTTGGGGACTGCGAGTGATTACATTTCCTGCCTCATGGAGAAAACCTAGCTTCCTGTGAGAAAAAGCTGGCACAGAGCAAATAGCAAGCAAGACAGAATAAGTAAGACAGAGGAGAGATCTGGAAACAGAAATTGCTGGTTCTGTCCTTTCCTGAGACCCAACTGATTCCTGGTTCTATCCTTTCCTGAGAACCAATGGAATCTTTGCTTTTCATGTGGTTTGGATGTTCATGCCTTCTTTACATTTGTAAGACGACTAATTCTTTTTCTTTTTTCTATGTTGGTTCAAAGTGGGTTTCTGCCACTTTCAAGCAAGAGTCCTTGCTGATGTATATTGCTTCCAAGCTTTGTTGTGTGGAATCTTGTGCATCAACTTGCTTACGAAGAAAAGCTTTTGTTCTAGTCCTAGTCAGCCCCACAGCCTTCCTTTGCACAAGGATGTGACTTACTCTTCATTTTGCAAGATGTATATCTGGTTCTAATTTTCATTTAGAGGAAATTCAGCTAGGTCTCTTATAGATCTGGTTTGGAAAACATCTGAATTTTCTTCTGCAAGATACCAGTATCACAGGTATTTTTCAGCAAACTCAAACTCAAATTGTTTGTACTCCTGATTGTGTCAAAAGTTGGACTCAGACAGTGGTGAATAGAGATGTAGGGACACAATAGCATTTTTCAGATTGTTCTACTTCTATCTCTATATCAAGTCAACAGAATTGTACATGCTGGGGTGGGTAAAGTGGAAAGAACATGGACTTTTTAGATCAGGCAGACCTGGATCCATGTCTTAGCTATACAACTGGCCAAGTTCCCCAGTCTTTCTCAAGTCCCTCTTAGGTAACTTGTGGAAGATCTATAGCATCTACCCCATAATGCTGGAGAAAACGTATGCAAGGCCCTAGTGCAGTATCAACATGTAACAAGTGGGAGCTATTATCACTCTGTTGCCTGCCCGTAGAAGGACCTTTTGAGAGCTTTAACAAGTTACCTTCAGCTTTCGTAACACACGCTGTATCTATGTATCTGCATCCTCTGCATAATTATTACTTACATCCCTTTGCGGAAATATCCTTAAAGTATCCCTCTTGGGATTTTGCCCTACAGGAAAAATAAAGACATTTCTGAATTGCTGATTTCTTTTGTATCTAGTGATAGAAACTGTGTGGATTCTTTTTGTTCAGCTTCCCCCATCGTTTTTGTTTTCTTTCCTTTCCCCCTCCTTGTCTAGTGACAATAGAGCTAAACTGAATGCTCAACTGCATAAAACTAGGTTAAACTATCTACTTATTATCTCCTTAACTACTTAACATTTATTAATTTATTCTTTCAGCGATCACATTTTATGGTTATCTTTTATATAAATAAGCATTCTCAATTTCTTTCCCGGAGTAGGCAGCAGAGTATGAACAATAAATGCAACAAGGCTCACACTAGCTTAGTTCCTCAGATGGAGAATGGCCGGGTCAGGCATACAAGGGTAGTAGCCTTGTGTCTGACACTTGTTGGACGCTGTGCTCTAGCCTCCCTAAAGATGAGCCTTCAGGCAGTAACTCCATGCTGAGGCTTCTGTTCTCACTTCTGGTAGGGTTTTGTGAGAGACACCCCTGTCTTTCAGACCCCATATTCCGCACAGCCCATTGCCTGTTATCTGTGAAAAAGAACCATGAGGTCCATACTTCCTCAACTGGAGGGGCACCTGGGTGGCTCAGTCAGTTAAGAGTCCGACTTTGTCTCAGGTCGTGATCTTGCAGTTTGTGAGTTCAAGCTCCTCCACCGGCTCTGTGCTGACAGCTCAGAGCCTGGATCCTGCCTCAGATTTGGTGTCTCCCTCTCTCTCTGTCCTCCCCCACGCCTGTTCTCTCTCTCTCTCTCAAAACTAAACCAGCATTAAAAAAAAATATATATATATATATATATATATATACATATATATATATATATATATATATATATATTTCCTCAACTTGATACACAGTGTTCACTGCTGAAGGCAACACCAGACAAAAGCCCGTTTCTAGAGCTGAAAACATTGCAGAGGGACAGCTTCCTTTCTTGGTTTCTGGTCTCTTTCACAACCTTGACAGTTAGGGGATTGTTTAACTTGTGAAATGCCTTTTATACAATCTGTTCTGGAAGGCATTTTGTTTATGGGTCTGATACTGTGCCAGCTTTCACAATTCCCTTCTTTTTCTTTTCTTTCTTTGTTTCTTTTGTGTTTCCTCTCTTTCTCACATCTAACATGAAATACAGGCTGTTCTCTGTCTTTGCAGCCTTTTCTCCCCCTTCCCACCATGCCTGTGTCTCAAAGTTATCTATAAGAACAGTAAGAGGGCGGAGGGCAGGGTGGGGGGGGGGCACCTGAGTGGCTCAGTGGGTTAAGCCTCCGACTTTTGATTTCAGCTCAAGTCATAATCTCATGGTTCGTGAGTTCGAGCCCCACGTTGAACTCTGTTCAATGGCTCAGAACCCATTTGGGATTCTCTCTCTGCCCCTCCCCTGCTCATGCGCCCTCTTTCTGTCTTTCAAAATAAATAAATAAACTTAAATTTAAAAACCTTCAAGAAAAAGAATAGATTAGGTAAACATTCATTTAACAGCAATGAAATAAAGCGTTTTCTTTCTAAATTATGTATCAGGACATGTTTGTCAATATTTTATTGAAAGTTCCTCATGTAAAGAAAGTTATGAGTGATCCTAAGAATTTTCAGCAGTAAGCTAGTGGGTTTTGGTTGTATAGCACAATGTATAAGTCTCAGAAACAGACACTAGCCTGTTAATTTAGGCAGTTCCCAAAATGTCAGGATGACAGGTATTTCAGGCTGGGTTACTGATTGTAATTCTAATTGTCAAGCAGAGAGATGCTCCCTTTTCCTGGGATCTGAAGCCATCAGGATAATGGAGCCTTGAGTGGCCAGGTGCCATCTTTGCCAACCATTAGAAAGAGCCTAAGAACAAAGACAACAGAGGAAGGAACATTGAGAGATGGAAACACGTGGTCTCCTGTAGCTGCTCACAGTGGACTGTCCAGTTGTTTAAGATGATAAATCAGGGGCGCCTGGGTGGCTCAGTCGGTTAAGCATCCGACTTCAGCTCAGGTCACGATCTCGCCCTCCGTGAGTTTGAGCCCCTCGTCAGGCTCTGGGCTGATGGCTCAGAGCCTGAAGCCTGCTTCTGATTCTGTGTCTCCCTCTCTCTCTGCCCCTCCCCCGTTCATGCTCTGTCTCTCTCTGTCTCAAAAATAAATAAACATTAAAAAAAATTTTTAAAAGACGATAAATCAATTCCCTCCTTTTTTTTTTTTTTACTTAACATGGTTGAAGATTGATTTCTAGCCTAACTTTGAAAAAGTTCCAACATGCCCATTACTTTTTAATTGAAGTGCAGTATCCCACACTCACATTTGTTTTAAAACAGAACTTGATTTTTATTTCTTTTTGCATTTTCAACTCCAAGCCTTTCCTAGATGGGAAGCTTACCAGTTAGCTACTAGGAGAGCTGTGATACATTTGGACTATAATACGGAGTACAGATCACTATATAAAAAAATCTCAGGGGCACCTGGGTGGCTCAGTGGGTTGAGTGTACGACTTTGACTCAGGTCACGATCTTGAAGTTCATGAATTCAAGCCCCACATCCGGCTTGCTGCTATCAGCAAAGAGCCCACCCACTTCGGATCCTCTGCCCCCCTCTCATTGTCCCTCCCCAGCTTGTGCTCCCTCAAAAAGAAATAAAACATTAAAACTAAATCTCAGTGAATCTAGATATCTGGATTTATTTTCTAGATTTTTTTCATTCATTATTTCCAATAGTGTTTTTTCCTTCCAAAAATTAAGTCTGTCATTCTTTCTCAGTTAAACTTACCCATGTAGCTTTGCCATTATAACTTGAATTTTCCAGACCTAATACCTTTAAAAATAGATGCAAGAATCTCAGGATCCTAATTCTGTCGAATGAGTCACTTTTTATTTCTGCCAACGACCCCTGGGGAATCAGTTTAAGATTTAAAAGTCTTGCAAGAGTCACGGATGGATGTCCTAATGGGTTATGCAGAAGGGTGTGGAATCTGCGATTTAGGAATGAAAAGCAAAAGAGCACCTGCTATTAACATTCCTCTCCCAACCACTTAACCTTTTAGCATCAAGGGAACAGTTTCATGAATGAATATAGAGCAACTTTATTAATTAAATGCCACCAAATCACTTTACTCTGAACCTTAACTTCTTATAGAAATGACAATTCACTTCCTTTTTTTTAAAAAAAAAATTCTTTTATTTTTTTAAAGTTTGTGTATTTATTTTTTGAGAGAGAGAGACAGAGACAGCACCAACTGGGGAGGAGCAGAGAGAAAGGAAAGAGAGAATCCCAAGCAGGCTCCATACTGTCAGTGCAGAGCCCAGCCATAACCATAACCGTGACCTGAACTGAGATCAAGAGTCGGGCGCTTAACCAACTGAACTACACAGGTGCCCCAAGATTTTATTTTCCAAGTAATCTCCATACCCACCGTAGAGCTCAAACTCACAACCCTGAAATCAAGAGTCGCATGCTTCACCGACTGAGCCAACCAGCTACCCCAGAAATGACTGTCCACTTTCTAAGCATGCTTGTTGTGGAGAATAAATGAAGATTCAATATATATGTGAGAAATGTTTAGAAATTAAGGCTGAACAAGCATGTCCTTTCATGATCTGGTCCTACTTGCCTGTCCAGTCTTACCTTTCAGTATTAGCTGCCCTCATCCCTCTAAACCCTACACTTATACCTAAATACTGTCTGGTCTCTCTCGCTTCTGCAACCTTTGCAAATACTATTCCTTCCATCCCAGCATTTTCCCCTTTCCCCCAAACCCTCTCAAAACCTGGCTAATCCTCATTCGTTTTTCAGGTTCCAGTTCAGACTCTACTTTCTAAATGTCCCCAAACTGGATTTAGGGATTTCTTCTATTACAGAGCTTCATATATCATGGGGAGACTCGTCTGTGTTTGTATTTGTCACTTTCACTAGCAGGGTTTTGCAAACATCAAACCTGGTATTATGTGAAGGACACCTCAACAATTTTCAGATTGGATAATTGTAAGTCTAGAATTTGACTAAAAGGAATGAATGAATATGGTCTGAAGAGTTTCATGTTGAATTTTCCATAAATGGTGTCCCATACCCTCAACTCTTTCTTGTGTAATGATTTGAACCCAGATGAAGAATTTAACTTGAAAATAAGGAATGTAACTGAATAGATGTCATACCTACTATGTTAGTAATATGTCTTTCCAGCTTAGAAAGGGAACACTATTGTATATGGTCTGCAAAACTGAAAATGTCTATCTTATCCATTAAAAACAATGTCTCAGAAGACAGTAATTATATTTAGTCAAATGGGCTAAATTTATATGATCAACATGTGCTTAAAAGTGTGTTTGGGGAGGGATGGGGGAACCTAGAAGGTTTCTATTGTAATGCAGAAGGTTTTAATGACCCCTGTGGGGAAAGCCTTGCACTTGATGTTTAAAGGGGAGATCTAAGATTGAAAAGGGCCCAAAGAATTCCATTTTTTTGTTTGTCCTTTTTCTCCAGGGACTCCAACCATACCTGCATGTCTTAAGCACATTTTTGGTTGCACCTGGCTGTTAATTTCCTCTAACTCAAACTTCTGTGTGAATATGGAAAAAAAAAATACTGATTAGGTTTTTCTTTATGTTCCAACTTTATACCTTGGAAATATTTATTTTTATTTCTTCTTCTACAATGGAAGAGGAAAGTAAGTGGCTTTGTTAAAACAAGAGTAGATCTTGAACATCCTTGAGACCTGCTTTTTCACAATACAGGTGAAGAAATTGAGGCCCAGAGAGGTCAAGGGCCTCCTCCAAGATGGTCTGAGACCTTTCCCTAGCCCCTACTTTGGCTTTTGATCAGCTCATGGGACGTTATGTCATCCGGGTCTGTCTTTGAGTTATTTGTGTCTAGCTCATCATCCCAAGACCATGTGACCTGACAGTATTTACAGCTTCTCAGGGGCAGTAAGAAGAAGTATGATTTATATTTGTTCTTTGAAAAAGGATTTTACTTTAAAAAAAAATAAACAGAGTAATTTGCGGTTAATATATGATCAATATGAGTAATTTTGCTTTTGTTTTTTTTTCCCATAAAATGCTAAGAAATGGCTAAAAAGCAATGAAGTCTGTGTTGGTGGTGGCTTAAAAACAGCCTTTAAAGGTATTTTCAAAAGAGGAGTTCAAACAAGTCTAGATCAATATCTGATTTGTTTACATAATGAAGCAATATCTGATTTTTTAAATAAGTAAAGGGAATCTCATTTAGCTTTATAAGTTTTTGTAATGCCCAAAGTTCCGAAACCTCCCACAAAAGTCCACCAGAGTCGTAAGTCAAAGCCAAGCGGCAAGGGTCGTTTATTGCAGGTTCGAACCTGGTCCCCCGCGCACTCGTCGCCGGTGACGCAAGAGGCCACAATCAAGGGTTGGTACAGCGCTTTTATGGACAGAGACAAGTAGCGCAGGGGAGGTTTTAAATTATGAGGTGCTTGATTGGTTGATTTTAAAGTAAGGACATTTGTTGTTCTCTGATTGGGCGTCCTTTGTCTGTCCTTTGGCGGGAAGGCTTTGTCTGTTACTTGTGGTGGGAGGAGAAAGGGGGAAGGGGGAAGGGGGAAGGGGGAAGGGGGAAGGGGGTAGGGTAGGTGAGGAATGTGCTAAGCAAGCAGGTTTACAGAAGCGAGAAATGCCGGTTAGTTTATGTACAATCACTCATTCCATCACATATCAGACTACATTTAGGAAGGTTTACAACCCATTCTACTACACAGCGGGTTACGTTCAGGAAAGGCCTCACAATGCTCGTAGCAAACAGCAAGCAAAACAGACTTCTCAGCAATTGTATATTATTATTTTTTATCAAAAATTTATAATTAAGCAGAAAGGAGACCTTAGTTTTAAACTAAGGCAGGGCTGTTATTTGAATTTAAAGTTGTTCTTTTCATTTTATAATGTGTTTAAAGCATTATGGTTTATCATCAAATATAATCCAACTTTTCACAAATGGACTGATTTAATTGAGGTTGAGTTATGCTACAAAGTCACATTTTGAATAGTGGAATATTCCAGTTGTCTACAATAAGTAAGGATTCTTATTGTATCTGCATTCTGCATTGACAAATGAATTTAAGATTATTCTTATGATCGGTCTAAGCATAAACTAGGGGTCATAAATCCTTCCACTAAAGGACGAATTCCGGAATACATTTTTTTCCTCCAAATTTTTGTTTGGGTAAATGGAAAGCATATATTCTTTTTTTTTTTTTTAATTTTTTTTAATGTTTATTTTGGGGACAAAGAGAGGGAGAGCATGAATGGGGGAGGGGCAGAGAGAGAGAGAGGGAGACACAGAATCGGAAGCAGGCTCCAGGCTCTGAGCCATCAACCCAGAGCCCGACGCAGGGCTCGAACTCACAGACTGTGAGATCATGACCTGAGCTGAAGTCGGACGCTTAACCGACTGAGCCACCCAGGTGCCCCATGGAAAGCATATATTCTAAGAGACAGTCTAAAGACTCAAAACACTAGTGCTGGATGATAGTGTGTGACCTGGCCTATCTCCAACCATCACAGAGACCTGTGGTGCTGTGTCAGTTTCCATCTCCTGGTCCTTCGTGAGGGGCTGACAGAAATGGACTTACTTGTGTTGGCCCTGACTTTGCTCTCCTCATTTGCCTGTATTTCTACACAGTTCATAGCATAACAACAAGCAAATCTGATACTAACCAAGGTACTTGTGATTATCATGGACCATGTGTTCTTGGTAGCATGAGAAATATAATGTGAGCACCTTCAGAAGCATGAAAAGCAACACAGAACTTTTGCTTAGGTGGTTTTTGTGTGTGTATGTACTTGTAGAATATCTGACATCACCAAAGTACAGGTCCAACCATTTTTGAAGAAAAGAATCCCAACTTTGAGTTCAGCAAAAGACTAACAATCTGACCTCATCTAATTAGCCTGTCATATTAAATACGATTTTCTTTTGATGGTTAATTATTGCATTTTCTTAATTGATCTATGTATAAGTTAGAAAGTATTACACTGTTCAAATGATATATATACGACTTTTTTTGTTTAATATGGTGTGTTGTATCATTTATAGATTTGGGGCACGGGCCTTGGTTAGGGACTCTGATAGAATTGTGTCTATGGGAAAATCAGAATAAATTTTCAACATTTCAAAGTAATATGTTTTTTTTCTGGAATATTCTTTGCTATGAGTGTAGAGTCTACTTATATTTTAAAGTGCATATCATTATTATGTTCAGAATAACAGATCCGTCTAGTCAAATCAGTGACTGGAAATAGTTAACACCAATCGAGAAACAAAATTATCCCCGTTACAAAAGGCAACGTTGGAGGAGTGCCATTGGTTTCACTAAATGAAAGGCATTTGCAATACAAAAGAAGAAACAAAGAAACTAATGGTCAACCATGGTAAAGGTCACAGACTAGGAAGCAGCAGGATTCTAGCCAAAATGAGAATATGATAATGTACATTTACAGAATTTGCTTCCAACTGATGCTTCTGCTTCCAAACCAGTACAAAACGTGGAAGTTTTGGTGACGATGGCCAAGCAGCTTTTCTAGCTGTGAATACCATGCTGGGAGAGAACAGCAGCAGGTATTGGAATGACCAGAGAGGGAGAAACTGGTTTTGAATCTTAAGTTGAATTCTCTGTTCTTTCCCAGGGGCAGAAACAAGTATACTTTGCAGTCATGTTAATGGTCTCGAAGGTAGATTTTTGTGTAATGATTGTTAATCTTTAACATTTAGACTTTTTATAACTGAAATTTATATTGTATATTAATGTCACCCCCTGACTATTAACATTATTTCTGGAACAGGTATTTGTTGTTGATGAATGAAAAGTGCACTTGAGGACAGGTATCTGTATTCCTGGCACATAGCACAGACCTTACCAGTCACATAGAGGGCGTGGAACAATTCCTTTTGTGTTTCAGGGCTCAAACTCTTTGTTTGGAATGCATGAGGCATGGCATTTCTGTCTGAAACAGTATTTTAATGCCCGAGTAAGAGTAATGAAGAAGCAAAGAACATTTTGCCTTTAGTTTCCTGTTCTTTTCCCCATCAAACCATTTCTGTGAATGTCTTGGGAAACCCCCTCTTTTATGCAACAAAAGTGTAGGATTATTCTTTTTTTTCTGGAGGATAATCCAAGGCAGAAAACATGTTTTATTAATCTCTGCATTCCCAGTGTCTGTCACATAGTAAGTGTTCAGTTAATTTTGGTTGGATGAATGAATAAGTGAATAAGCCCTAGCTCCGTGTCGTGTTAAATCTCACTAAACTGGCCTTTGGCCCTTTGTTGCGTGACAAGTATGTGCCTGACTCTGTATTAGCGCCAAGGATACAGAGGTGCATACAGCAGGCACACCCCGCCTGAAGTAGGCAGATGTGTGTATGTATACAGTCAAGGCACCATAACTAAAGTGTGAAAGATCTATGGAAGCCCAGGGAAAGGGGGGAGGTTTTCTCAGATGAAGTGCTACTTGTGTTGGGACTTGAAAATAAGGGGGAAAAGGCAGTTTTGATTAAAGTTAACCAGGAATTCTTCAGAATATGTTCAACATCACCAAGACTAGCCATAAAAAGCGGACATAGGTAAGACCAAGCTCCCAAAGAAATGCACAGGTAAATGCAAATATATTGCAACGTATCTCCCCAGGTTAGGTCATATAACTCCTTTCCTAAGAAATTAATAGTTTAAGAAACAAAATATTTTGGGGCGCCTGGGTGGCTCAGTCGGTTGAGCTTCCGACTTCGTCTCAGGTCCATGATCTCACGGTTCGTGAGTGCGAGCCCCCCACATCGGGCTCTGTGCTGACAGCTCGGGGCCTGGAGCCTGCTTTGGATTCTGTGTCTCCCTCTCTCTATGCTCTTCCCCTGCTCACATCCTGTCTCTCTGTCAAGAATAAATAACGAAAAAAAAATTTAAAAAGAAAAGAAACAAAATATTTTGAGGATGAAGCGGACAGTAGCCGGCTGTTGTTTCGCAACAGCTCCCGTTGTTAATAACACAAGGAAGAGGAAGGAGAGCGTTGTGGGTAAAGAAACGGTAAATGCAAAGGCACTCAGATGTTGAGGGGACGGGAGTTTAGTGTGGCTAGAAGTTTGTTGGAAAAAGTGGCTATTTTAGTCTGCTTCAGCTACCTTGACAAAGTACCATAGACTGGAGGTTTAAATAATTTAAATAACAGAAATTTATTTCTCACAGTTCTGGAGGCTGGGACGTCCAAGATCAAGATGCCGCTGGTTCATTTTCTGGTGGAAGGCTCTGTTTCTCGCTTATAGACAGCAGCCTTGTCACTGTCCTCACATGGCCTTTCCTAGGTGCATGCTTAGGGCTGCAGGGAGAGCAAGGTCTCTGGTGTCTTGTCTTATAAGGGTATTGATCCTATCACGAGGGCCCCAACATCATGACCTCATGTAATTCTAATTACGTCTCAAAGGCTCCATCTCCGAATACCATTACTCTAGGGAATAGGGCCCATGTATGACTCTGGGGGGGGACACAATTCAGTTCATAGAAGTGGCTGAGATGGTGCTGGGCATGCAAAGCTGGGCCAGCTAAGAGAGTACAAACTGTGTCTTGTTCCAGAGTTTGGGCCATTTCCAATGTCAACAAGGAGCCAGTAACAGCTTTGAAGAAGGAAAGGGACATGATCTAAGTATTTTTCGAAAGGGAGTATCTTCTGATTACTGCATCTTGCTGCCTTCCCTGACTCCTTAAATGGGTGGTTGTCAGGAAAAAGGACCTTTACTCAGTAGGATACGAGGCATGGAAGAATTACAATTATTCACGATGTATCATGGGGAAATTATTGCTAAAGAGGTTGTGCTAATATCTTTTGTGATAATCTTTTTTACTCATGTAATTTGAATTGTAAGAATATCTGGCAGTGATTCCACGAACCTTCAGAGCATTTCTTCATATTAAGTGGGTTATTTTCTCATCGTGTTGACAGATTAGATCACCTCTTCTCTCCTCGTTGTGTGACTCTAATTTCAGACAAATTCCCTGGGGCTACCAGTGATAGTCTCATCTCCTTGTTTTATTATTCTCTTCATTTTTCACCTTTCCTTGCTTTGGACTTGAACTTGGGGGTCGTTACATTATTCCCTTCAGGATATTTATTACTGAATAACCCCTACTGTGTTGCTCATCTTTAAGCTGGAAAAGATCCTTGAAAAAAATAATTTAAAAATATTTTAAGTGAAAACAACAATAACAGGAAGAGTAAAACCAAAACAGAACAAATGACAATGCCTCTTGTAAAGAAGCAGTGTTTTGCTATCTCGTGTTAAGGTGTGTTTTTGTTTTTGTTTTTGTTTTTTTCCTAAGTCATTTAGCTTATGAATAAGATTTTAAAAGGTTTTGAGCATAAAGGCAAGAAAAAAAAAGGTGTAGCATTCTTTCCAAGTTAAAAGCCCAAAGGGACCACAAGGTTTGTGGTGTCCTAGATTTCTGGGTCAGTCTACACTGAAATGATTATTTGTTTCTTTTTGAGTTGCCACATTTTTTAGGTCATTGGTGGTAGGCAAAATTGTTAATGCTACTAGCTTTTTTTTTTTTTTTTTTTTTTTTTTTTAGCTCAGTAAGTCTAAAGCCTGAAATAAAATTTAAAATACAAACACATAATTTGAGACTGTGGCACTTTTCTACTTATTTCTAGTATGAAACGTTCGGAACCATAAGCTGTCACATTTTCATACCCTGTCTGGTAGAGTTTTATTATTCTCGGCTGAAGATTTTCTTCCCTACAGTTATGACCAAGTCAGGTCCCTGACTTAAGCCTCTGTTTGAGTTCACATATTGGCACTTTTGACCACTCTGAGACAGTTCCCACCTGGATTTGGAAGCGAGCAGTTACTTTTCATTCCAATTCAGGCTGCTACTTCAACTGCACTGAGAAATAGAATGCACTTGAGCACATTACAACGTTGGCCCCGGTTCAGGAGTCGTGCCCGAAAATGAAAAGACATCTGGGTGGTCCCCCCAGAGCTGGGTTCATCTGCATCTTGGTCTATTGGCTGCTTCAGTGAGCGTCTGGAGTCAAAGCAGGGCTGACTGTGGACAGCAGGAAGCTCTTTCCCAGTTTACCTTTGATTCTCTCATTTGCAAATTTTGGAGGTATCTTTCTTTCACCTAATGGAGGAGACAATTCAGAAGCTGGGACCATTCAATGGGGTGGAGCAAACTCTACATTTGGTTCTAGAGATCCACATCCAGGTCCTAACTGGGAAACCCTATGTATTGTCTATACCTCCTTCCTCATGTCACCTGATTTTGAGTCTATGGGAATTATTTTATTACTCTGTACATGGTAAGTCACAGGCATGTAAATTCCATCCGGTCTGGTATGAGTTTTATTGACCTCTGTCTCCCTCTGCCTCCAGTGGAGTGGACAGCGGTTTTGCTTCCATTCACAATTCACTTCAAGCTTCCTTTATTCCATACAAATATGTGCTTCTTGACTTCTTTTTGAACCGGCTATAGCATATGCCTGATTTTCTCATCCGATGGAGTTTAACAAAATCTTTCATACATGTCCATTTTTAAAATCCGTATTAAAGTCAGGATTTTTCTTTTTTCTTTTTTTCTTTTTTTTTAAATTAACACTCAAGCTCCTTCTAACACTCAAGCTCCTTATGTGGAGAAGGAGCATAGTAATACCTTCTTCACTTTCTTCCCTGAATTTTAGGGATTCAGTGAATTATAATAACCTGGGTTGAAATGATACCTAAGAGCTGAACATGTATCTTATCTCCTTTTGCGTTCCTAGTATCTGGGAAAGAGAATCGGTACCAAAGTGCTCTTTATTGTAAAATACTAGACTAATCAGAGGCATTGTTGCTATTAATAATCAGACATTATTGACAGTCAGGAGCCAGCAACCTCTGACCTCATTTTGAAAGTGGCCAGAGGGTTTATCTCAGGTGACACTCAAAGAGTCAAAGGTACAGAGCTCACGTGCTGGGCAAATGGGGACATAGTGGTTTCCGATTCCAGGGAAGAGGTGTTAAAGGCGACTCTAAGAGTCAGCTCTTCCTTTCTGGGCCTTTTGCCACTAGGGGTTCAGAGGTCAGAAGTGCTTTCTCCGCAGAAACACCAGCTGGTCTAACACACGATTACTTGCCACTGCTCCTGGCCTTTGCCTGAGCTGGCTGAAGGGGGGACAGACAGGAGGCGGATGGAGAGCAGGGTTTCCCAAATACAAAATCTCACAGTGAATGTAAAGATTTGTCCAAAAGCTTAAACATTGGCAACACATATTGGCTAGCTGTGTGTCCTACTTTTTACATTCAAATTACTTATTTCAGTTCCAAAATACAAAATCTAAAACTTTAGAATAGGATGCTAAACTCAAAATGGAGGTCAGTATAGAAATATTCTGTGCTGTTTATTTTTTTCTTTCTTTAATGTTTATTTTTGGAAGACAGAGAGAGAGGCAGAGTAAGAGAGAGAGAAAGAGAGAGAGAGAGACAGAGCAAGAGGGAGACATAGAATCCGAAGCAGGCTCCAGGCTCTGAGTTGTCAGTACAGAACCCAATGTGGGGCTCGATCATGACCTGAGCCGAAGTCGGACGCTTAACTGACTGAGGTACCCTGTGCTGGTTATTAACATTCTTTTTTTTTTTTTTTAATGTTATTATTTATTTTTGAGAGAGAGAGAGAGAACACGCTAGAAGGGGAGGGGCAGAGAGAGAAGGAGAGAGAATCTGTGCTGTCAGCACAGAGCCTGACGTGGCCTTGAACCCACAAACCATGAGATCACGACCTCAGCTGAGATCAAGAGTTGGGTACTTCACCAACTGAACCCCCCAGGCGCCCCAACAGTCTCCGCATTCTTAGCTTCGGTGTTCCACTCTTTCTCCCTGATCTCAAAAACTAAACATCTTGTTCATTAAACATACTAACTCGATGTGTTGCAGGAAGGCAACTTGGGTTCACCCAAAGAGACTCTGAAGGCTTCCCTCTTCCGCACACAGTAGTAGGCTGCAGGAAGCCTCCCAAGATGGCAGGTCCTAACCCTGGGATTTGTAACTGTTACCTTATAGAGGAATAGGTCTTTATAAAAGTGGTTGAGTGAAAGACCATGAGAAAGGGAGATTGTCTGGATTAAGCTGGTGGACCCTGGATACAATCACAAATATCATTATGGAAGAGAGGCAGAGGGAGAAAAGGAAAGGATGTCAGGACCACGGAGGCAGAGATTGGAGTGATGCTACCATAAACCAAGGAATGCCTACAGCCCCTACAGACGGAAGGGACAGGAAGGGATTTTCCCCTAGAGCTTCCAGAGGGAGGGATAGCCCCGCCAACATCTTGATTTTACCCCAGTGAAACTGATTTCAAACTTCTATCTTCCAGCCTGGGAGAAAACCAGTTTCTATGGTTTTAAGCCACTGAGTTTGTGGTAATTTGTTACAGGAGTCCCAGGAAACTGTACTTGCACAGACACTGTCTTGTAGAACCTAAAAGACAAAACTAAACAAAAAGCAAGAAAACTTTGCCAAGTGTACCTGTTTGCTCAGGCTGCCATAACAAAATACCACAGACTGGGTGACTGAAACAGCACACATTTATTTTTCCCACAGTATTGTAGGCTAGGAGCTCAAGATTGAGACGTCAGCAGGATTGTCTCTCTCCCCCTCCCCCGCTTGCTCTCTCTCTCTCTCTCAGAATAAATAAAAATATATATTTTTTAAAAGAGCAATAATAAACTATTGAGGGTAGAATTAACTTTTGTTAAACATTATTTCTTATTAGAAAGTTTTGATAAGGTCACCAGTTTTCAGTCAGGCTGACATAAGGTTACCAAAGTTAAGTCAGGACACAAAAGGACAGTCAGTGGAAATGAGAGAACCCCCTAGAGTACATTATGAAATTAAAGCAGAATGACATATATGAACTTCCAGTATTTGTACTTTCAGAATATAAAGAGTCAATAGGAAGTTAAGAATCAAAGAGAGATAATGTAGTTGCCTTAGAAGAGTCTTGTTTTTTGTACCTTGCCCCTCTGGTTTCTTGTTCAATAAGTTCAATCTGAAACTGAAGAGAGAAGCACAGCCTAGGCAGTCAGGATTGTTACAATATAAAAAAAAAAAAAGTTTAGGGGCACCTGGGTGGCTCTGTTGGTTGAGCTCCTGATTCTTGGTTTTGGCTCAGGTCGTGATTTCATGGTTTGGTGAGTTTGAGCCCCGAATAGGGCTCTGCACTGACAGCACAGAGCCTGTTTGGGATTCTCTGTCTCCCTCTCTCTCCGCCCTCCCCTTCTTCTATCATCTCTGTCTCTCTCAAAATAAAAATAAATAAATAAACTTTTAACAACCATTTAAAAAATCTACTATAAAACAATCTTATAGCTGATTTATTTTTAAATTTATTTACTTATTTTGAGAGAGACAGAGACAACACGAGTGGGGGAGGGGCAGAGAGGGAGAGGGAGGGAGAATCTCCGTCCAGGTGCCGGCCAATGCAGGGCTTGAACCCAAGAAGCAGCAAGATCATGACCGGAGTTGAAACCAAGAGTTGGATGCGTAACCCACTGAGCCACCCATGCGCCCCCTAGCTGATTTCTTGAAATATCATTTTTGGGACAAACCTCTATGATGAATTAGACTTACTTTTAGGAGAAAGTTAGAAATCTTACATAAGAGTTTATTTTTATTCTTCTTAAATATAATGCTTCTCATACATATTTCATAGTCCTTCATAGTAAAAAGTTTGATCAAATTCTAAAATGGTTTTTTTTTCTTTTTCAAACTTTTATTTAAATTCTTGGGGCGCCTGGGTGGCGCAGTCGATTAAGCGTCCGACTTCAGCCAGGTCACGATCTCGCGGTCCGGGAGTTCGAGCCCCGCGTCGGGCTCTGGGCTGACGGCTCAGAGCCTGGAGCCTGTTTCCGATTCTGTGTCTCCCTCTCTCTCTGCCCCTCCCCCATTCATGCTCTGTCTCTCTCTGTCCCAAAAATAAATAAACGTTGAAAAAAAATTTTTTTTAATTCTAGTTAGCTAACATACAGTGCAATATTGGTTTCAGGAGTAGAATTCAGTGAGTCATCACTTACATACAACACCCAGTGCTCATCATAAGTGCCCTCCTTAATACCCATCACCCATCTAGCCCTCCTAAAATTTTTATTTTTATTTATTTTGAGACAGAGAGAGAGAGAGAGAAAGAGAGGGGCGGGGGGGGGGGGGGGGAGATATTGGGAATCCCAAGCAGGCTCCACACTCTCAGTACAGAGCCTTGTGCGTGGCTCAAACACATGAATGGTGAGATCATGACCTGGGCTGAAATCAAGAGTCAGATGCATAACCAATTGAGCCACCAGGCACCCCTTTCTTAAAATGATTTTTAATGGGGGAGGGGATTTCCAAACATAACATCATTCATTGCACACATATTTTTTAAAGACTTTTAAAGACTATATGCCAGATATTATTCTAAATATTGGGAATAAAGAACAAAAACCCTGCAGAAAAATCCTGAATGAAGCCTACATTTTAGGGGATAAGGCAGATGGTAAACAATTACACGTCAAAAATTAAATCCAAAGTGCATACCAGTCATACCTTAAAGTGCCTGCACCCACGGTTAACAGAAGACCACAACCTCATGAGAGTAGTTTCCAAATTCCTGGTCTGCACAAATCATGAGAGACATAAATAATTATTGTTTTTTAAAGTCATTAAATCTTGAAGTGATTTGTTATTCAGCACTAGATAACCAATATGTTGTTTATAACTTGAATATGTTCTTACTACCTATATTGCAATAGCTTTGTGTTTTCAACCGGTCACATGATTGTTTTATGTTAAATGTTATGGATCTTTTCCTCCAACAAACAGTGTTTCAAAAGCAATTGTTGGCATATGGTGCCATTCTAAGACCAGTGTGATATTTCCAAAGAGCTACAGAGGCGATTATATGATCAGTCTCTTTCAACAGAATGTAAACTCCTAGCCAAAGAACTGAATTTTCTATGTTGCCTAATTATTTGAAAAGAGGGCTTATAGGTAATTATAATACCTGAAAGGTGCTTGTTACAGTAGATACTCAAAAAGAAGATAAACCTATTCCTCTCGATTTCATTTTCTATAGGTTAGTTCTAACTTCCAAACAATAAGACTAATGATTACTTTAATAGATTTACGTATAGACAATAAATTATCTGCTTTCCAAGCCATTAACTGCTTTGAAAGGAGTTATAAAAGATGCCTGGTGTGTATAATTGGTTGACTAGAGATTGCTTTGTTTCCACCTATTAAAATAGTAGCCTCAGGGTGCCTGGGTGGCTCAGTTGGTTGAGTGACCAAACCGACTTAGGCTCAGGTCATGATCTCACTGTGAGTTTGAGCCCCGCCTCGGGCTCTGTGCTGACAGTTCAGATCCTGGAGCCTGCTTCCGATTCTGTGTCTTCCTCTCTCTGCCCCTCCCTCACTCATGCTCTGTCTCTCCCTCTCAAAGGATGAATAAACATTAAAAAAAAAATAAAATAAAATAAGTGGTAGCCTCTACCACCTGAGGAGAGAATGGAGCACAGTGCCCTTTCAGTCCAGAATATCTATCCAAGGAGGCACGTCCACATTTAGGTATTTGAAATAAACCCACATTAGTAAGGCCGAGAATTCTCTGTAAAAACAACAACAACAACAACAACAACAACAACAGCCTCTTGGTATTTCCACATAATTCAAATCTTTGGAACAAATGCTGATCTCACTGATACCTGCGTAAGATTCAGTGTTGCAGATCGAAGCAGGACCCGCTGTAGTGCGCGCTATTTACGTGCTAATCTTAAAAGAAATGTTTATACAAAATTATTAGGGCACAGCTTTTTTCTTAACTTTCCACCAGGTCTAGAGATTCAATGTCATCCATCTCTTTCCTGGGCTGTGAAGGAATTTATGGGAGGGCTCTGTGATATGAGGAAACTAACACACTTTCATACTCAGTGTTTCTCCGGGGATGCCCCCACTTTGATTGCAAATGTATTTGCCCCGAAGGTTTATGACAGTTGTCTTACTCTTCTTTTTATGCCCTGTTTAAAGTTGGTTCTTTGGATCCATTAAGTTGTGCTTATTTCATTTGGTGGAGATCAAAGAGCAATGATCCTTTTAAGTGGGTGGTCGACAAATGCAGCTTGTCTATTTCAATATCATATAACATCATGGAGTACTAGAACATTGACACTTCACATTTCTGATCAACCAATGCTTCTCACAGTTAAAAAGGAGATACACCATTAGGGAGTGTCTTAGGGTTCTCATAGTGTGGTCTCTGGACCAGCATGATCAGCATCATCTGGGAACTTGTTAGAAATAGTCCCCACCCAGACCGCCTGCATGAGAAACTCTGAGGGCAGGACCCAGCAATCTGTGTTTAAACAAGCTCTCCAAAGGATTCTGAAGCAGGTTATCTTGATGTAGTTTGGGGAACCAGTGACACAGTACATTCCTGTCCAAAGGATAAGAGTCATCGGAATATGAAACTTCCACTGAGCCAGATGTAAATATGGGTTAAAAAAAAAAAAAAAAAGATATGCCTGACATTCACACTCTTCTTGATTACCTTCTTGATTTCCTTTTAGAGTCAGAATCTGTGATAAAATTAAGTTGATTTATAGCTGAAACAAATTTAAATAAAGAACTTGAAATGAGAAGATTGTCTGGTAGGGGGAGTATTTTTAGAGAACTTCTTTAACAGGGATCTGGGAAAGATGTACTACAGAAAGTCTTCCAGAATCTCCAGATTTTGCCACTGGGAGAAACTGAGAGACCATAGCACCTGCCTTTGAGAACAGATGTCAGTTAAGGGACATAACCAAACATCTGAAGGTTAAAAAATCCTGGAATTAAATTAGTAAATAGTTAAGTGCTGCAGTAAGGCCCATAATAAGTATTTATTGAATTGTGCTAAGTTGTTTACTATGTAAAAAGTCGGTGCCTTTGCCTAGAGGATTAAAAATAATGATCTCTTGGGAGAAGCTATGTAGCTAAAGAGTTTTAACATATAGTACCATATAAAATGTTAAAGGTAAAACCAAAGTACATGTAAAAACACAAAGGGTAGCTATAATCTTTGCCTGGGTTGGGGAAGGAGTGGTTTGGGGAGGGGTATAAAAAATGGGAAGGCATTTGAGCTGGGCTCTGAAATATGTAGGAATATCTATCATCTATCTATCTATCTATCTATCTATCTATCTATCATCCATCTATTATCTATATGTTTAGTTTATTTTTAATATTTAAAAAGTGTATTTATTTATCTTGAGAGAGAGGGGCGGGTAGGGGCAGAGAGAGAGGTAGAGAGAATCCCATGCAGGCTCCATGCTGTCAGTAGAGAGCTCAACTCCGGGCTCAATCTCATGAACTGTGAGATCATGACCTGAGCTGAAATCAAGAGTCGGATGTTTAACTGACTGAGCCACCCAGGTGCCCCATCTATATTTCTATTTCTACATATATTTAATATTTTTATTTATTTTCTAATATGCTTTATTTTTAGTTCAATTTAGGACACAGCACAATTGAGTGGAAGGTCCAGAGATTTCCCATATACACCCTGCCCCCACACATGTATAGCCTTCCCCATATCCACACCCGCCATTAGAGTGATACACTTGTTACAACCCATGAACCTGCACTGACACATCATTGTCATCCAGAGTCCATCCTTTACGTGGTACTACACATTCTGTGGGTTTGGACAAACTTGTAATGATATGGATCCACCATTGTGGCATCATAGAGAATAGTTTCACTGCCATAAAATTCCCCTGTGCTCCATTGAGTCATCCCTTCTTCCCCCGATCCTGGTAACCACTGATCTTCTTGCTGTCTCTATAATTTTACCTTTTTCAAAATACCATATATTGGAGTCATACAGTCTGCAGCGTTTCAGACTCATTTCTTCCACTTACTAAGTTTGAAAAGTTCTATATAGCTCATTCGTTTTAGCCTGGAAGAGTACTTTCCTGTCTGGATATACCCCAGTTTTATTTACCCATTCACATGCTGAAGAACATCTTTGGTTGCTTCCAAGTTCTGCCAGTTATGAATAAAGCTGCTATAAATATCATATGAGGGTTTTTGTGGGGACATAAGCTTTGACCTCCTTCAGGTAAATGCCATCAGAGCATGACCGCTAGATGAGATGATAAGAGCATGTTTAGTTTTGTAAGAAATCGACAAACTCTTCCAAAGTGGATGTGCTAATCTGCATTCCCTCCAGCAATGAATCAGAGTTCCTTTTCCTCCACATCCTCAACAGTATTTCATGTCAGTGTTCTGGATTTTGGCCATTCTAATGGTCATACCTGATAGGTATGTAGTGGGCATCTCGTTGTGGTTTTTCATTTGCATTTCCCTGATGACACAGGTTGTGGAGCATCTTTTCATATGCTTATTTACCATCTGGAGATCTTCAGTGAGGTGTCTCTTAAGGTCTTTGGCCTATTTTTTTAACTAGTTGTTTAGTTACTGTTGAGTTTTACGAGTTCTTTGCATATTTTGGATATCAGATGTTTCTTTTACAAATATTTCCACCTGGTCTGTGGCTTGTCTTTTCATTCTCTGGACAGTGTCTTTCACCAGGCAAAAATTTTTAATTTTAATGAAGTACATCTATTCTTGCTTTTGTGGATTGTGCCTTTGGTGTGTGTCAAAAAACTCATCAACACGTGTACCCAAGTTCATCTGTATTTCTCCTATGTTATATTCTGGGAGTTGTAGAATTCTGAGTTTTACATTTATGCCTGATCCATTTTGAGCAACTTTTTGTTAAGTATATGAGATCTAGGACCAGATTCTTTCCTTTTCTTTTCTTTTTTTTCTTTTTTTTTTTTTTTTTTTGCATGGGGATGTCCAATTGTTCCAACACTACTTGTGGGATTTCCGACTATCAGAGTATGGAAAATAAAGGTTTCATTTAGGCATAATTCTCATCTCATCCCAATTGTCTCTAGTGATTGAAATTCATTATGTTGTTGACAGCAGCTGAGCTAACCCCTCTCTATTTTACACATGAGGAAGCTGTTTTGTTCAAAGAGACCTTGCTTGTTAGTGATAATGTCAGATCAAGTCAAGAGCTCAAATAGCTTTACTCCAAACTGATGTGCTGCTGGATATACTCGAAGGCAAGTTAGAAACAAGGGTTTGGGGCTAGAAGGAGAGTTAAAGAGTGGAAATAAAAATTAGGGCATCACTGATAAATGTTTTGGCTGAAGCTGAAGCTGAAGCCATGATTATAAGGCAAAACCTTGATTAGCAGGAACTAGTCCAAAAAACTAGAATCTATAATACTAAAATGTATCCCATATTCTACTTATGGGATAAGTTTTTTTTTTTTAAACCCACCCATTTCTGTCGGAAGCCTTTAGAAGAGTACTAACTCCATCTATAATATGGTAAGATGAGACCTTATTTATTCATTTTTTCAACAAGTCTCTATTGAGCTCCTGCTGTTTACCAGGTGCTGGGCTATAGCAATGAACAAAATAAAATTTCAGCTCTTAGGGAGTTTATTTTCTATTGAGGAAGACAGAAGAAATATATAAAATGAATATGTCAGATGGTGATAAGAGCTTGGGGAAAACAAATAAGGGGATAGAATGACAGTGGTGGACAGGAAGGGGGGAAATATGTGCAAAATGCTCAAGGCCTCACTGACGAGCTGGCACTGGAAGCAGAGGCTGAAAAGAAGTGAGGCAGTGGGCCATAGGAACATCTGGAGCAAGATTCTTATAGGCAGATGGAACAGCCATTGCAAAGGTCCTGAGGGAGCAGCCTTGACATGTTCTAAATACAAGAAGCTTCCTGAGGATGGAATGGAGGGATAGGGGGTGGTGGTGTGAGGGATGAAGACAGAGGTCACAGAGGCTCAGATGAGCAGGGGCCTCCAGCCTTTATGAAGATTTAGGTTTCTCTCTGAGTGAGTTGAAAAACCATGGGAAGATTTTAAACAGAGCTGGGACATTATCTGCCATATGTCTTAAAAAGATTGCACTGGTGGCTGTGTTGGGAAAAGACTCTAGGAGGCCCTCACAATAACCCAGTTAAGATGATCATGGCATGGATGAAGTGGTAGCAATGGAAGTGATGGAAGTGGTTGGAGTCCAGGTGCATTTTGAGGGTGAACTGATGAATTAGAGGTGAGGGGTGAGGATGACTGCAAGGTCTTTGGCCTGAGCAAGGGAAAGATGGAGTGCCATTAGTTGAGATACAGAAAACAGCCAGTAGGTTTATTCCTACACTATTAGTTAACAAAACTCCCAATTAAGAAGTATATTTTAGGGGCATCTGGGTGGCTCAGTTGGTTAGCATCTGACTCTTGATTTTGGCTCAGGTCATGATCTTGTGGTTTGTGAGCTCGAGTCCCACACTGGTCTCTGTGCTGACAGTGTGGAGCCTGCTTGGGGTCCTCTCTCTCCCTCTCTCTCTCTTTCTGTCTCTTGCCTGCTCGCACGTGCGTGCTCTCTCTTTCTCAAAATAAATAAACATTAAAAATTTTTTAAAAAAGAAGTGTATTCTGTTTTTTTGAAAGTTCTGGGAGAGGACTTTATTGCTTGTGATGTTAACATTCCTTCAGTGGGCATCTGTAACCAACACCATGGACGTGAATTCTGGGGTGCATTCTTGGTAACGCCTCCCATCCTATTAGGAGATGCTAGTACATCCATACTTGCCTGCAGTGTGATTACAAAGGGTGGGTAGGATCTTAGCTTTAGTGTCTCAGTGACATTTGTTGAAGGAGGAAGGAGGGAAGGAAGGAGAGGGAGAGGTGGGGAGGGAGAAAGGAAGGGAGGGAAGGGGAAAGGAGGGGAAGTTAGGAACCATTTCACCCCATCTTCTAAAAGACTATCAGTTCTGTTTATGGTCCTCTTGAAGCAGGTGAAGGCTTTTCAGTGGGAAAATTTATGTCACAAAATGGTATTATATTAATGTTATGACATAGCAAAATGTGTGAGCAGATATCCATCCATACCATAGTTTCAGAATGCAGTAAGTTCGCCTTTAAAACCCTTGAAGAACCATGTATCATGACTTGAATGACAATATCCTTCATTGTTAGGTGATTTAATTGATAGGCTAAAAGGACAATGAAAGTGAGTTCTGCCATGCTGAGTTGGTGTCCTTAGTGATAAAGATTTCCAGTATATTTGCAAACCCTGTCAATAGATAGCAAATCTTTTACTGTGTGGTAAAACTGATTAAAAAATTACATTTGTTTTTTTTTTTTAAATGTTTCCATTTATAAGTATCCAAGGACAGTCTTTTACTACAAGACAAATGTTCCTTCTGTGGCTCCAAGCTGGCATTTCAGCATTGGATTCAAATTTTAGATCAAAATATGATAATCTTCCAAATAAAATTGGCAAAGAATATGGTCACCTAAATTTAGTACGATCAACGGAACTGCTTTTTATACAATATTCTGGATATTTCAAATCAGCAGAGCTTATAGAAGTGAAGTAGAAGTCAAACATGAATTTTTTCTTTTGGTACATGATCTGTGTCATTACCATGAAAACTCACTAAGTCTTCCCTGACTTCTTGCAGTGGTTCTCAGTTTTGCCCCTTAAGAAATATTTGGTAATGTCTGGAACCATTTTGGGGTGTCATACGTTGGGGGGCGGGGTGGGATGTGCTACTGGCATCTAGTGGGCAGAGGTGAGGGATACTATTGAAGATCTTATAATGCACAAGACAGCCCCCACAAGAGTTATCTGGCCCCAAATGTCAGTAGTGCTAACGTTAAGAATCCCTGATTTTATGCCATTGTTCACAGTTCATTCTATAGCTCATATCACAATCGTATTCCTTTATCAGAGCCTCATAGTTTAACTGTTCAAGTCAATATTGGAGTGTGAATGGTAGATTTGTGCTATGATGTATTCCTGGAAAGAGACAAACAGTCCAATAATGTTACCAAAAATCAGGTAATCCCAGTTGTAAGGCACCCAGTTACCTGATTATTGGGTAGTCATTACTTGAGTTGAAAGGCCACATGATTCTTTAATTAAAAACTGGCAAGTGTTCCAGATTAAGGCTTTTCATAAGCGTATCCTAAAGGTTAACAAATGTTTGAAAGGTAATAGTCATGTGTTTCATGTCTAAGAACTTAATCAATACGTTGTTTAGTCATTACATTTCCATGGCTATTTCTCCAGATGCGTGGCAACTATAGCCAGTAATTCCAGGTGTTACAACATTTAAAATATTTATTCATTTTTGGAAGAGCACAAGTGGGGGAGGGGCACAGAGAAGAGGACCGAGGATCCAAAGTGAGCTCTGCACTGACAGTCTGACAGCAGTGAGTATGATGTAGGGCCTGAACTCACAAACCGCAAGATATGACCTGAGCCTAAGTCAGACGCTCAACTGACTGATCTACCAGGTGCCCCTTAAACTGTGGCTTCCAGGTGTCAGTGAGATTCACAGGCCCACAGCACAATATTCTCTAGAATGTGTGCCTTATAATTTGAAGACCTTCTTTCTCCTTTTAATCTAGAATAGTCTCTGCCAAAGATTTGCATCCCACATGACTTAAAAAATGCTTTGTACTGTTTTAAAATATTTTTATGGAGATAGAATTCACATACCACAAAAGCTATAATTTAAAGGGGAGACTGGTAAAGTCAGTTAAGGGTCTGACTATTAACTTCGGTTCAGGTCATGATCTCATGGTTGTTGGGCTCTGCACTGACAGCATGGAGCCTGCTTGGGATTCTCTTTCTCTCCCTCTCTCTCTGCCCCTTCCACGCTCGTGCCTTCTCTTTCAAAATAAATAAATAAGTAAACTTGAAAAAATAAAGTATACAATTGGGTGTTTTTTAGTGTATTCACAGAGTTGTGCAACCATTACTATGACCTAAGTTTAGTACATCTTCATCATCCTATAAAGAAACCTCATACCCATTAACAGTCACTCCGTGTACCTCAGCTCCTCTGGGGTTGAGCACAAATGCACTTTTTGAGTCCACAGATTGGACTACTCTTGATATTTCCTGTAAATAGAAGTATACCCTATTATATTACTGGGTCTTTCCCTTAGCACAGTGTTGCCAAGATTCACCCTTTTGTAGTGTGTATCTTTTTATACCTACATAATATTCCACTGTAAGTACATCCTACATTTTGTTTGTCCATTTACCAATTGATGGACATTTGCCTACTGTAAATAATGCTGGTAACAACAAATTTTTGGGTGAAGCTATACTCTACAATGACTAGTGTCCTTAGAAGAGAGACATCAGGGGTGCAGGCACTCAGAAGAGAAACCGTGTAGACAGAAGCCAGCTGTCTACAAGCCAAAGGGAGGCCTCAGAAGAAACCAGACCTACCAACATCTTGGTCTTTCAAATTCCAGCCTGTAGAACTGTGAGAAATAAATTTCTCATGTGTAAGACAGTCAGTCTGGGGTATTTTGTTATGGCAGCCATAACAAACTAACACCTATGAGGGAACTGCTGGGTCATATGGTAACTCTGTGTTTAACAAGTTGTAAAACTGCCAGACTGTTCATATGCAAGTCTTTGTATGGATATATATATATATATATATATATATATGTTTCTTTTTAGTAGATACATGGGAGTGGTATAGCTGGTAAGTGCATATTTAAATTTTTATTTTTTAATGTTTTAAAAATTTATTTTGAGAGACAGTGCAAGGTGGGGAAGAGGGACAGAAGGGGAGAGAGAGAGAGAGAGAGAGACAGAGAGAGAGAGAGAGACAGAGAGAGAGAGAGAATCCTAAGTAGGCTCCATACTCAGCACGGAGCTCGATGTCGGGCTCAGCCCCACAACCCTGGGATCATGACCTGAGCCAAAACTGAGAATCAGATGCTCAACCCGTTCAGCCACCCAGGTGCCCCACATGCTTAACTTTTTAAATAAACAAAGAATTTTCTAAAGTGGCTTTACCATTTTTCATTCCTACCAGCAATGTAGGAAGGTTCTGGTTACACACACACACACACACACACACGTATATATATATATATGTTATGTGTATCACATTTTATTTCCGTGTCTTGCAGTAGCAGTGGAGGGCTAAGATGTATTATTGAGATTTTCTTTGGTTTACCAATTGGTTTTGAATCAAGTTGCACTTTTGCTAATTACTTTAGTACCAATACATTTTTATTTATTTATTTATTTATTTATATTTTTTTCAACGTTTATTTATTTTGGGGACAGAGAGAGACAGAGCATGAACGGGGGAGGGGCAGAGAGAGAGGGAGACACAGAATCGGAAACAGGCTCCAGGCTCTGAGCCATCAGCCCAGAGCCCGACGCGGGGCTCGAACTCCCGGACCGCGAGATCGTGACCTGGCTGAAGTCGGATGCTTAACCGACTGCGCCACCCAGGCGCCCCTAGTCCCAATACATTTTTAAAGAAAACTGTTGACAACTTGCTATTCTCCTAAGAATTGTATCATTTTTCTTTCTTTTTTTTTTTTTTAAGTTTGTGTTCAAGTTAGTTAACATAAAGTGTAGTCTTGGCTTTAGGAGAAGTCAGTGGTACATCTCTTACATACAACACCCAGTGCTCATTCCAGCAGGTGCCCTCCTCAATGTCCATCACCCAATCACCCATTTTCCCCTCCCCTTTGCCCACGCCCCCCCCTCCCCCGCCATCAACCCTGTTTGTTCTCTGTATTTAAGAATCTCTTATGGCTTGTCTCCCTATCTGTTTTTATCTTACTTTTCCTTCCCTTCCTCTATGTTCATCTGTTGAGTTTCTCAAATTCCACATATGAGTGAAATCATATGATATGCCTTTCTCTGACTTATTTCACTTAGCATAATACCCTCCAGTTCCATCCATGTTCTTGCAAATGGCAAAATTTCATTCTTTTTCATTGCTGAGTAGTATTCTGTTGTCCATTCATCAGTTGATGAACATTTGGGCTCTTTCCATAATTTAGCTATTGTTGATAGTGCTGCTATAAACATTGGGGTGCATGTGCCCCTATGAATCAGCAGTTTTGTATCCTTCGGATAAATTCCTAGTAGTGCTATTGCTGGGTCATAGGATAGTTCTATTTTTAATGTTTTGAGGAACCTCCATCCTGTTTTCCAGAGTGGCTGCACCAGTTTTGCATTCCGACCAGCGGTGCAAAAGATTTCCCCTTTCTCCACCTCCTCACCAAATTTGTCATTTTTTTTATTACAGTCATCCTAGTAAGTGTGAAATGCTCTATCTGTGTGTGCATGTTTTTTTTTTTAAAATAGACTTTATTGTTTTGAGCCATTCACAGCAAAATTGAGCAGAAAATACAGAATTCCCATATTGCTCCTGCCTGCCCCCAACCTCCCTGCTGTCAACATCCTACGCCAGAGTGGTAAATTTGTTACAATAGATAAACATACACTGTTTTACTATTGTTACAGTCAATATGCCTATATAGACACATTATTTCTCAAAGTCCATAGTTTACATTAAATTAATCTTTTTTTTTTTCTAAGCCACAAGATTTATTACTTACAAATCCCAGAAATGAGAGTGAGTGTGCAATAAGCTGGGAGAAGGGCAGTCCTCTGTGCCAGCTGATGAATAAGCAGGAGATAGAGTTGGGTAGAAGCACTTACTACCTTTCAAGTTGTTGGGGCCGAGGTCATAACTTTTCATGGGCTTAACTCTAAGTGGTTATTTTGTGATTTTATTTTATTTGAGCATAGTTGACACATGATGTTACATTAGTTTCACGTGTACAACTTAGTGATTTGTCAAGTTTATAAATTATGCTATGTTCACAAGTGTAAACATCTCTCCCATTACATCGCTAATATATCACTGAGTGTCTTCTTTATGTCGTACCTTTTATTCTCACGACTCATTCATTCATTAACTGGAAGCCTGTATCTCTCACATCCCTTCGCCAAATGTTGCTCAATATCCATACTCTCTCCCCTCTGGCAACCATCAGTTTGTTCTCTGCATTTATAGGGCTGATCTTGATTTTTTTTTTTTAACTATTTTATTTTTTTATTTAAAAAAAAAAATTTTTTTTTTCAACGTTTATTTATTTTTGGGACAGAGAGAGACAGAGCATGAACGGGGGAGGGGCAGAGAGAGAGGGAGACACAGAATCGGAAACAGGCTCCAGGCTCCGAGCCATCAGCCCAGAGCCTGACGCGGGGCTCGAACTCACAGACCGCGAGATTGTGACCTGGCTGAAGTCGGACGCCTAACCGACTGCGCCACCCAGGCACCCCTATTTTATTTTTTTAAAAAGGGTTTCTCTCTCTCTTTTTTTTAAGTTTATTTTTATTTACTTCGACAGAGACCTAGACAGCAAGCTGGGGAGGGGCAGAGAGAGGGAGACAGAATCCCAAGCAGGTTCTGTGCATCACTGAAGAGCCCAACGCGGGGGCTCCAACTCATGAACCCATGAGATCACACCCTAAGCCGAAATCAAGAGTTGGACGCTTAACCCACTGAACCTCTCAGGAGCTCCGCATTTCTCCTTTATAAATAATCCTTCCGCTCAATATAAGTTCCAATACCTTCTTTCCACAGCTTCATGGATCTCATTGCCTGCTCCCGGAATGCGTGCCTGCCACACTGGATGCCGTCGTGGACACCAGTGATACTCATCTTAAAGGCTCCCCCCCCCCCCCCCCCCCCCCCCCCGCAAACTTTATATAAACATTCAGGTCATGTCTAAACATTTTTGGGTATATTTTCTAAGACATATTACAATGTTATTTAAAAGTGGCACCCGAGGGTGATGTGTGAAGGTTCGGTCAGAGAAAACAAAACCAGTGGGAGAGACATTAAGGACCTGTTGCAGGGCATCAGCTTGTGGTTGCGGAGGCTGGTTTGGCAAGTCCAAAGTCTGTAGTGCAGGCAGGAACTCCCAGCCATGAATGGAAGCTGCTCTCCACAGATGGAATTTGGGGGCGGGGTGGGGGGAGTTGCATTTATTTTTATTAAAAAAATTTTTTTTTTACTGTTTATTTTTGACAGAGACAGAGTGAGCGTGGGGGAGGGGCAGCGAGAGCAAGAGGGAGACACAGAATTCGAAGCAGGAAGCAGGATCCAGGCTCTGAGCCATCAGCACAGAGCCGATGCGGGGCTCGAACCCACAAACCGTGTGAGCCGATGTTGGATGCTTAACGGTCTGAGCCACTCAGGCGCCCCTGGAAGTTTCACTTCTTCTCTAAAGGCTCCCTCCTTTTTTGTTAAAATTAAAAAAAAAAAAAAATATATATATATATATATATATATATATATATTGAGTTGGACGTTTAACCGACTGAGCCACCCAGGTGCCCCAGTCAATATATATATATATATATTTTTTTTTTTTTTAACGTTTTATTTCTTTTTGAGACAGAGAGACAGAGCATGAATGGGGCAAGGGCAGAGAGAGAGGGAGACACAGAATCGGAAGCAGGCTCCAGGCTCTGAGCCATCGCCCAGAGCCCCACGCGGGCTCGAACTCACGGACCTTGAGATCGTGACCTGAGCCGAAGTCGGACGCTTAACCGACTGAGCCACCCAGGCGCCCCGATGTTAAAATTTTTAAAAATGTTTTTATTTTTGAGAAGAGAGAGACAGGGCATGAGCGGGGGAGGGGTAGACAAGACAGAGAATCCAAAGCAGGCTCCAGGCTCTGAGCCGTCAGCACAGAGCCCGAGGAGAGGAGGGGCTCGAAGGCACAAGCCGTGAGATCAGGACCTGAGCTGAAGTTGGACACCCAAAGGACTGAGCCACCCAGGCGCCCCCTCTAAAGGCCCTTTTACTGATGGAATCAAGCCCATCCAAGTCATCCAGAATAATCTCCCTTTAGGTTGGCGAATTATAGACTTTAATCATTTCTACAAAATACTTCTGTAGCCACACAGAGATCTGTATTTGATTGAATAACAGACGATGACCTAGCAGAGGTGACTCATAAAGCTCAACATCACAGGTGAGAATTACCTCTGTGATCACAGAGTATCACTGTTTATTTCATATTCATATGGAGACAGCATTTGGCTTAAAAGTCAGCGGCTGAATGCAAATCAACCATTTTTTTTTTTTTAAACAGTGCATGATGCAAAATTAAATGGAAGACCTTGTTATACAAGGCCCACCAAACTTGCAAACACTGCTGCTGCTGCGGCTGTGGGGGTAGGTCTCTTTACCAGGCACTTTGACTATGCTCCATGAAAAGGTACATAGAGCAAACTCACTCCAAGCATGGCTAGAAAAATTTGGCCCATTCCCTGCCTTGTTCTTAACAAGACATTGAAGACATTTTATTTTTTTTAAGTTTATTTATTTTGAGAGAGAGAGAGAGAGAGAAAAGCACGTGCAAGCGGAGGAGGGGTAGAGAGAGAGGAAGACAGAGGATCCGAAGTAGGCTCTGTGCTGACTTGAGAGAGCCGGATGTGGGGCTCGAACCCCCTCATCGTGAGATCATGACCTGAGCCGAAGTCGGATGCTTAACCGACTGAGCCACCCAGGCGCCCCGAAGATACTTTAAAAATAGGCTACTGTAGTTCTCAAACTTTTTGGTCTCAGGACCTTCATATGCATCAAAATTACCGAGGACTTTAGTTAGGGCTTTTGTTTCTATGGGTTGTGTCCTTAGTTTGGGCTGCTATAGGCGCACTGAACTCTCTCCAGGGAGCTGCAGACTGTGTACCATTCAGGGAGGGGCATTTGCCCTAGGAAGCTCATCTGAGGAGCTTCTCCCACTCCGGAAGTGCATGGACTCCAGCTTAGGAGTGTTTGGGCAGGGGTCTGATCAGTACCCTTTTATGTAGCAGTGGATAAACGGCTTTTCTGATACTAAGACATAAGAACAAAACAGGAAGAAAGGTAGGAACCGTGGAAGGAAGGAAGGAGAGAATTAAAAAGTGGTTTACTTAGTAAAGATCTTCATCTTATTGCTTGAAAGACCAAAACCATTTAAGAGGGAAACTTGCTAATCTTTTGCTGTATGCATAAAGATTGTAAGTAAAAGAATCATCCCTTTAAAAGAACTTATTGCATAAGTTAGATGTCTGCAATAGGAAGACAGAAGTGCTATGTATTTATTTGTATTCTATCACGCCTGTAAGCAATTATGTGGGAGCGGGGTGGAAACGGTCACCTGCAGAATAAAAGAAGTAACCTGTTATCAGAGACTTAAAAAGTGAGAAGCATTGAGGAGTTTTAAATAAGTACAGCATTCCACAATGATGCTTAACAGTTTATACTAATTGCTGATAAACTTCTGATACAATAAAGTGAGATCAGGCATTGAAGTACATTCTCTTCTTAAACATAGGTTTGCATTTACCAAAGATATCATTTTGTGACAGCCAAAGGAAAACCTTTTCAACACAGTCAACAGGGAACAATGCTCTCATCTTAATCAATGGACATTTTTTTTAAGTTTATTTATTTTGAGAGAGAGAGAGAGAGAGAGAGAGAAAGAGGCAGGCAGAGGGGTAGAGAGAGAGGGAGAGAGAAACCCAAGCAGGCCCCATGCTCAGTGCAGAGCCTGATATTGGGGCTTGATCCCATGAACTGTGAGACCGCATCCTGAGCCAAGATTGAGTTGGACGTTTAACCGACTGAGCCACCCAGGTGCCCCAGTCAATGGAAATTTTTAAATTTTTTTTTTCAACGTTTATTTATTTTTGGGACAGAGAGAGAGACAGAGCATGAATGGGGGAGGGGCAGAGAGAGAGGGAGACACAGAATCGGAAACAGGCTCCAGGCTCTGAGCCATCAGCCCAGAGCCTGACGCGGGGCTCCAACTCATGGACCGCGAGATCGTGACCTGGCTGAAGTCGGACGCTTAACCGACTGCGCCACCCAGGCGCCCCGAATGGAAATTTTTAAGAAGAGTCTGAAAAGGTAGCTGGCTGTAGCACTCATTTGATTATAGGAAGCTGGGAAACAGAAGGGGCATAAGGTGCCTTTGTAGTTCTGAGTACAGAATTAGGGCGGTGGTAAATATAAACTAAATGGTCTTGAAGGAAGATAAACATGGGTAATCTCAGTAGACATACTCTAAATAAATTATTAATAAAGCGACGGGGAACTAGATTTCTAAGGAAATTTGGGCACAAATGTTTTCTCCAGAAGGCACCAGAGGGGTTGTCAGTGATCAGTTTTGTACTGGCATACGAATCACAGATCTGAAAAGACTTCACACGTACAAAATTGGTCCTTGGACAAAACTGTTCCTTGACCAGGCTCTATTTGGGGTGTGGAGCATAAGTAAGAACACGTTTCCGGGCTTTGGAGAAACAGCTAACGGGCGTTGGAGAAAGACTAAGAAAATACTGAAGGGACGGGTTGAGAGGAAGAAAGAAAAGGTTACTGAACAACTTAATAACAATAGACACCTGTACAAAAGATCACCATACAGATAATGGAGGCTAAATTTTATTTCCAGCTTGGCAGAAAAAGAACCTGCATACACAGGTGGCAGCACAAAGGATTCAGTTTCAATTTAAAGAAGTCGGTTTTGAGTCACTGATACTAAATAATGGGAAAGGGTCCGCAGGATGGTGTGGGACCTTCAAAGACAAGATATGTGTGTCCCTGAAAGGCTGGGTGAAGGGAAGACTTAAGTTCCCGTATTTTCTGTATGTGATACTGCGTGTTCTCTAACTCAGACGCAACACCGCACACCTATCATGAGATCCGGAGTTCCCCTGGGGTTATCAATTATCCTCACAGCCCTCCTCTAACGAAAGGCTTGTGACTGGTTCATATTCAACCCTTAATGTGATAGCACTCTTGTGGGCTTCACGATGGAACAGAGGTACATGGAGATTCTCATAAATTTTATAAAATATAGTTAATTGATCCCACTTTGAAGAAATTTTATGAAAGATTAGATTTTCTTTATCAGAATAGATAGGTTCAAGATGCATTTCTTGCACTGCACTGTTTTAATGACATTTCATTTTTATATTGGTATGCCAGTTAAAAATTATGAATTGACATATTACTGGGGGATTTTGTTTAAATTCTAGAAAAATTGAAAGACACTTTTTTTTTATAAAGTAGGCTCCACACCTAATATGGGGCTCAAACTCAAGACCCTAAGATCAAGAGTTGCATGCTCTACTGACTGAACCAGCCAGATGCCCCTGAAAGACACTTTTTATTCAGTTTATTTAAGCCTGAGATCATTCAGCATAGGTGATTTTTGCATTTCACAAAGGTTATTCTGTAGTTTAATGAACATTAAGATCAAGCACACTAAATCTTTAATATACTAAATCTAATAGATGAGAGAAGATTTAAAAGACAATATGTTCCTTTGTCCACTTGAAAGGGTTGCTTAAGTTGATGACTAATTAATCTTGCATTGTTAAATTCCATTCCTAAATATTTTGATGAGTACTGTTAGTTTGATAACTATTTGTAAAGTATTTGTGGTTACGTGTTGAATTCTCATGTCAATAGTTTTTAGTCTGTTATTATTAATATGACATGAAAAGGATGAATTCCTAAAAAACCAAATGCAAGAATCATTTTGCTAAAATCACGTGCAAAGAGAAAAGCTGAAGCTGCAATAAACATAGCAAAGCTATCTGGGTTTGAACAAAAGATTATGGAATTAGGCACATGTATTTTACACTGTATGTAACTCTATCTTTTCAGTCCTAACAAGCTCACTTGGATTCATTCTTCCTCAGATCCAAATACGCTTAAGCTCTTTAAGGATTGGTACTATCTCATTTTTTCTTGCTGGTTCATTAGTACAGCACCCACTAAAGAACAACTATTGTGAGCACAGTGATAGTTTAGAAAACAAAATGAAAGAGGATGGAAGCAAAAAAGCCCTTTGCTTGCAGCCAAGAAGACGTGGGGATTAAATATGTATTTCTTTTGAACAACTGTCTAGAAGAATTTCCACAACTGTTTTGAAGAAATAAATGTCTATAAAATATGGAATTCTATAGTATAAACAATTTTGACATCTTTTGTTGAGAGACCAAAACAAAAAACATAGTGTATGTTCTGCAGCTCGGAAATTAATAAATCCCCAAGTTTCAATTTCCACTAAAATATTTATTTAATTAATGATATCTTACAGAAATAAATAAGAACGGTTTTTTTCTAATACAGATAGGTATATTTATATATATATTTTTTTTCTTTTTTTACAAAATTGAAGCATATCAAATTGTTTTCCCTAAAACTTTAGCTCAAAAAGGAATACTAGGAAACAAACAGAAATACTGAAACATGCTCATCATTAAATTACAACCATGGACCTTCTGAATCTCAGTATGACACAGGATTTACAGAAAGACCATGAGATGTGGAGTAGGGGACCTGGGTTCCACTGCTTCCTTGCTACGTGTCACAAGCATGGCTCTCTGTATTTCTGAACCTTGGTTCTCCAACTTCAAAACAGGAATGATAATAGTTATATCAACTTCACAGGATTATTGGGCAAATTAAAGCTGAATGTGAATGTATAGGAAAGCTCTTTGTAATATGTAAAGAGCTACAAAAATAATAGTTTTGTTTAATTTCATATAAAAGAATTGATGCATATCTTCCTTCAACTGAGGAATAAGCACCAAAAACATGTGTGTGTTTTCTTCAGTTGAATTATGTCACCCTATAAACCTAGAATAAGAAAATGCACCTTAACTAAGCACCAAAGCTTCTTGGACAAATATGATATAAGGGATATTTCTATTACAGTTTTCTGGGCAGCTGAGTAGGAGCTAATGAGTCCTGAGGGTCATTTAAAACTCTGAAGGCTCAAAGAAAACAAAACAAGAACCTCTGTGTTACATCAAATGGCTAGGATAAAACAAGCTACTCCTTCTTTAGTGACTTCAAAGTCCATTAATTCTTCACAGAAGAAGAAACACTCAGTTGTTATCAGTTGCAATTATTTGCTTATGTAAATATGACATTCTCTTGTTCCAAAGATCAAATACTAGTCCTTGAGAGAAGTCCTAGTGAAATAAAATAACAAATTATCACAAAGTTAGATACCAGTGGTTAAAAGTCTAGTTTCCCAAGAACACGGGAAAGGAAAAGAACCCAAAACATCAGTATAATAATGATAAAAAACAAAACAAAAAAACTAAAAAACCCCCACAAAACCCTGCCATAATTTCCATGTTATAATGATTAAGAACTAAAATTATAAAACTTGCAATATTTACAGACACATCGATCTTAAAACAAGTAAAAACTTAACGATAAGAAAAATTAAAAGTAGAGAAAGCAGTTTAGATCATTTTACGGTAAATATGAATATACTTAAAATGCTAAAGTTCACTGCTTACGCTGACACTACCTAACACATCATAGAAATAAGAAGTGTTCAATGTTTCAATTTTTAGTAGCAACACACAGAGAAAGAAATTACTTGCCTAATATTAACTTATTGTTAGGAGTTGTATTACTGTAAAGTTACTATGCATGGAGTTACAGTCTAAAACTACTCAAATAACTAGGAGTTAATATAATTTACCATGTACTTTAAATACTACTAGCAACATATTGGTGAATCATGTGCTAAAGATACCGAAGGCCCTTCCAAAACTGAGATCTATGTGGGTCAGATATACTAGGTCATATAAAACCAGATCACTTTACTTTTCTCCCTTCCTCCAACTCTTTTTAAGACTGATCAAAAAAAAAAAAAAAAAAAAAAAAAGTACACGTTACCTCTCTTAATTCCCTCGCCTTATCAGATATAGATATTCTTTGGGGCAAAAAATAAATGTTTTATTAGGAGTGTAAAATTAAAAATCTTTATAGATCTTTTGGAAACAAGATATTGGAAAGGACTCAGTAACTACTAGGACACTGTACAACTAAAAAAAAGAAAGAAATTCATTCAATGAAGAACAGTGTATTTACTGACATCTACTGGAGTTTTTACTTATAACTTTGCTCTATAAGCTATGAAAAAATTTAAATACATTAAAGTCTGTGGATTGAATCAAGTGTACTTCATTCAAGTTCTTCAGTTTCTTTGGTAAACAGGTCTGCCAGATCAGCCAAGGTTAAGACAGAGGCCTCTGGATGCTTCACCGATGAGTTCGTGTGACTGCAGGATTTTCCAAGTGAGTAGAGTCAGAAAGAAACCAAGGAATAAATGATTATATTTGTCTTATATTTTGCTCTAGTCCTGTAATAATCTAAGACATTATGAGATAAGAATATAATATTCTTATAATGTAAAACCGTATTTGTTGATAAGTGTTTGTAAGTGAGCCAGAAACTCTGAGTAGAAAGTTGGTGACAGGATCATTATTACTTCTTGTCAAAATTAGGGAAGACTTCCATACAGTATTTTCAGGCTTTGTTATAAAATGTCTTTTCTCTCCATGATTAATAAAACAAAGAAATAAAACCTATGCCAACAGCTACGAAGGCTCTCACCTTACAATTTACCTTCTTACTATCAAAAGTTAGTGTATTTCAAGACAATTTCAACAGCTCTTCTAACTGGTATGTCATTTAAGTGGCTTAACTATAATCACTGAATTCTGTTCCACATGGAAACATGAACAAAAAGCCTTCATGTCTGATGCAAACAGCTTTCAAGGCAGACTCTTCCCTTCCCATTAAACCACAGATGGAAGGAAACTTCTGGTTTCAAATGGTTTCTTTGCTATGCACACTACCTCTGTAGAGACATCCCTTCTAGGGCAATTATTCTTTTGTATCTTCCAACCATTACCTATTTCATAAGGATGTAGTAAGCCATTGGTTTATATTTTCAAAATGACTTTATAGGAAATTATAGAATCAATATTAGAAAGTTTTATAATTCTAAAGTTAAGTTTTTAAAATTAAGGCTACTCTGGTCTCTCTGCTTCTGTTGTGCCTTTGGAACTAATCTCACAATTCCCAGCTGAGTTTTAAGTCCAGATCTTCCTCTGTGTATGTAACTAAGGTGTGTGATGTATAAAGAAACACTGTAAGTTTCCTTTCACAGATACCAGACTAAGGCTGTCAGGTGGGGCATAAAGATAGATTTCTTTAAAAAGTAATCCAATACGGCAAAGAAAAGTAGGACGTTTAAATATTTTTACACATTACAATCCCTATTAACAAATTAAATCAAATATAGGATGCCAGAGCATTACGGGGTAAAATGTCCCATCTTGCTTTTAAAAGTATTTGCACTTAATATTTTTTGGTTGACTAAGTGGTCATCTAAGTGAAGAAGTCCCAAACACTCACACGATGTCATGTAAACAGGAAACGCTCAGGGGCTTGGATAAAGCGTTACCTACCTCTTCTCAGCAGTTTTCAGCATGGCTTGCATTCTTTCTTCTATTGTTGCCTTAATTAAGAATCTGTGTACAATAGTAGGTCTAGAAGGTACATAACAATGATACATTCAAAAACATCTTAAAACTAATTAGGACAAACAAGATTTCACATATTATATGCTACATTCATCAGTCACTTAGTGCCACCTGGTAGGTACTCATCAGTGTGCTGGGGGGGGGGGCGGTCAGCAGTGAATAAAACAAACTAGCCTTAATGAACTGACATTTGAACAAGGGGAGACACACAATAAACACATAAATCAGATCGTACAGATAATGACACAAGGCAGCTGAGACATATGAGTTAAAACGTGACCGATGGGAAGGAGGCCACTCAGCAAAGGAGAAGCAGGAAGAGCATCCAAACAGAAGAAACAATAAGTAAATGCAAGCTCTTGAAACACGCTTGAAACAAGCCTAAAATGTCTGAAGGGCACAAGGAAGGCTGGCGTGGCGGAAGGGTACTGTAATGGAGGGGTAGAGAGTGGAAGTGAGATTGCAGAGGTAGGCAGGGACCAGGTCGTGTAGGGTCTGGAGGGACATGGCAGGAATCCGGATTTTTATTGTGGTTATGGGGGGAAGCCATCCATGGGTTTTAGGCGTGATTTCATTTGTACTCGCTTATACTTTAGACATCTCTTTGGCTCCTGCATGGGGGATGAACTATTAGGTAGCAAAAGTTAAGGAGTTCTGTCAGAGTCCAGGTAAGGGGTGGGCTGTACTCTGGTTGGATCAGTGGCAACAGTACGTAGCAGAAGATTTGGAATGTCTGGCAAGATAGAGCTGGCAGGTAGAACTGGCAAGACTTCAGTGATGGTGTGGACGTGTGGACAAAGAGACAAATCTGGAAGAGTCCTAGACCTCTGGTCTGAGAAACTACGCATGAGAGAGGCAGACTATAAGATGGGGAGGGCTTGGGGTGGGTGGGAGCGCAGCCTATGGGAAACCGGAGTTTTCCATAAGCTAGGTATCCAAGGGGAGGTGGAGTCCAGATATGTGTGAAGTGGCAGAACTGGGTGTGCGGGTCTGAGACGGGAGCTGAAGGGGCATGTCTGGACCAGGGACATGCGTCTGAGAGTCATCAGCGCGTAAGTGCTACTTAGAGCTCTACGACTGGATGAACTCATTTAGGAAGCATAGATGAGAAAAAAAGAGCCCTCAGGGACCACTGGCAAGAAGTAGGTCATTAATAGCATTTTGAAACCTTATTTTGGTGGCACGGTGAGGACCAAAACCCCACCAGAAAGGCCGAGAGCGGAGGGGTAAGGAAGTGGATGGAGGTGGAATACAGGGGTGTGTTTCTACAGATGGGTGATACTAAGACATATTTATGTGGTCATGTGTTACAAGAGGAATGCCCTTGAGAGAGTAGGAGAACGGATGGCACCCATGACAAGTGGAAAGGCTGGCTTTTGAAAGAAAAGGGACACTCCCCCGGCTGTGACAGAAGGGAGGGAACATACTGTGCCTTCCTGCTTTTTGCTACTGAGGAAACATCCCAATGCCCACCTACGACCAATGCCTGCACTTGAGTGTTGTTTTACACTCTCTCCTCTCTTGCTTTACTAGTTGTTCCGTCTTTAATGAACCATTCCTTTATTTCTCCCATATGAAAGGAAAAACAACAACGAAAAACCCCTCTTGATCTCATACTCTTCCCTTTCTCTGCTCTTTGCGGCAAAACTGCTCAAAATACGAGTCCTACCAGGGTGCCTGGGTGGCTCAGTGGGTTAAGCTTCCAACTTCAGCTCAGGTCATGATCTCGCGGTTTGTGAGTTCGAGCCCCGAGTCGGGCTCTGTACTGACAGCTCAGAGCTGGAGCCTGCTTCAGATTCTGTGTCTCTCTCTCTCTGTCCCTCCCATGCTCACGCTCTGTCTCTCTCTGTCTCTCTAATAAATAAACGTTGCTGCAAGTCCTACCAGCAATGCAAAGGCAGCTGTGTGCTGTGCTTACAGGCACGGACTGGGGAGGCAGAGCAGCTGTTTGAAACCCGCCACCACTTTTGCTAGCTATGTGACCTTGGACAAGTGACTTAACCCCTCTGTGTTAGATAAGTGTTTGTTCATAAATAAATAAAACCCTATTCTCTCTTACCCTCGAATCAGACCATCTCCTCCCCTACCGGCTCTCTGACTTCATCTCCTACTTCTCTCCGCTTTGCTTATTCTACTTTAGCAACCCTGGCTCCTTGCTATTCCTCAAATGTACCCAGCACACCTCTGACTTAGGGTCTTTGCACTGAGTGTGCTTTCTACGTGAATATTACTCTCCATGACACCTGCATGACTTTCACATCTCTTTCAACTCTTTGTTCAGATGTTAACTTCTCCATAAAAATATTGCATGCCATCCTGCCCAGCCAATGCCCTCTTAATCCTCCTTACCCTGCTCTATTTTTCCAGCTCCTAACTTAGTAGATGTTTTACTTCTGCTTATTGTTTACCATCTCTCTACCGGCTGTCTTATAACTAGAATTTAAGTTCCACAAGGGCATCTCAAATACTTAGAACAGTGCCTGGCACACAGAAGGTGCTCAATGACAATTTGCTGAAGGAGGTATGTGGGTACCGATGCAGGCAGACTGCTCAGGTTGGTGATGGAAAGATGAGATGCTTCAAATCTGAGGTATCTGTTTTGCACATGTGAGGCAAGACTGCCATCAGTGGGGAGCAGGAAGATACAGAAGACTTTTACGACCATCTCTTCAGAAAGTGGAAAAATCTATTTACTAGGGAAGCATAGTAAGATGAGTCAAGTAGTGTTGAACGGTCTTTTTGGACTGTGGTCTTACATATGAGCTGCGTCTAGTCTATGCCTTGGAAAACACTGAAAAGATGAGAGGTCAATGTTTAAAAGTGTAAGAAAAAACAAACCAAAAAAACAACATAGTAAGACATAACTGCATTTTAAATGATACTCAACAGGGCTTAGAACAAGCATGCATTTATCAGTTATGTTACCTTGCCATATTTTACTAAGGGTTAATTTGATGAACATGTCTCTTGCCTGCTAAAAGTTAAAAGCCCTCATTTGCTCTCTTGGCTATTGCTTACAAGGCTCTTCAGCGTTTTGAGTAGGGCACATAAGATCAGATCCCCTGCCATTCCTCTCCGCAGGCTCTATACCCCAGCAATCCCAAACTCCTTCCAGTTCCTAGGAATATCATGGCGTTTATCTGCTCTGTGTTCCTGCACATGCAACTCTCTTTGGTTGTGAGATCACCCTTTTCTAGCCCAACGTTGAAATAATTATTTCTTCAAGACTCAACCCAATGAAACCTTCTGTGACTTTCGAGGCACAACCGATCAGCCCCTTTTGTTACACGGTACTTCTAATGTATTTTTGCACATTCTACTGCAGTATGTCAAATCTTCTGTTTCTGGTACTACACAGTGATTTCCTTGGGGGAGTAGGTTATGTCTTACTCAGTTTGAGTCTTCAGTATCTAGAATAATGCATGACATATAGTTGCTGCTCAAACAACATTTATTTAATGAGTACTCAGTATGGATTTTTTCTAAACATTCAAGGCATCTAATATCTAGGAGGTAATACATCTAAGAGGTCTTATGAAGGATAGTTTTCTATTCTAATATTTGAATAAAAGTAGTAGATATTACATAGTATTCACTATTAGGTTTGCTTTGGGTCTAAACTAAATCTAATTATTTCTCAGAGTGGACCTATGGGACTGTCTTTCCCTAAGGGGAAGAATTAAAAAAAAAAAAAAAATTTTTTTTAACATTTATTCATTTTTGAGAGAGAGAGAGACAGAGCATGAACGGGGGAAGGTCAGAGAGAGAGGGAGACACAGAATCTGAAACAGACTCCAGGATCTGAACTGTCAGCACAGAGCCCGACGTGGGGCTCGAACTCACAGACCACGAGATCATGACCTGAGCTGAAGTCGGACGCCCAACTGACTGAGCCACCCAGGCGCCCCCTTAAGGGGAAGAATTTAAAAGGGGTCATGAATGAGATCTGCCTTTTTTAAATACAGGCTACTTTAGACAATCAAAAATCAATTCTTCTCAAAGTCACAACGGATATCTTCAACTCTGCAGCTGTCTTAAATATTTTAAGAAACTGTTTTGGTAAAGTGATCAGGGTAGAGTTTGAAGACAAAAACTGGGAGAATTTGGGATTTGCTCGAGTAGGGAGGGCTGGAAATCGCAAAACGTCTGTTGGTCATATAATGATACTTGGAAAATTTAATACATAAGGAAATAATTAATGAATAGGTTTAATGAACATAAATGAAGAGCTTAAACACTGATTTGTATCTTAAAAACTTGAAGCAAAAGTAAGCGATGTTAATTTTAGTCCTTACTTGGTCTGTCCAATTCGGTGCACCCTCCCAATGGCCTGAAGCTCGTGGGCAGGGTTCAAAATGGGCTCCACCAAGAGAACATGAGTTGCTTCAATGATAGTTAATCCGTTAGAACCTGTGTGCAGGGGCAGCAGCAAAATATTGATTTGGGGATCATGTTTAAATGCTGAGAGGTTCTCCTAAAAAAAGAAAGGTACATTTAAATTTTAGCTGCATCAGTTAAAAATAAGAGTGGTATATTATAGCTCATATTAAAGAAGACTAGTGGTATCCAGGTCATTGTGAAATGTCATAATTAAGACAAGTAAATGTAAAATTATTAATTTTAGAAAATGTAAACTTGTTGTTTGACTTCATGAGGAAAAGTATCACATAAGCCCTCTTGTTCACTGCGATACGGTGGAGGCAAAAGATACATGTATGTGATGGATACAGATTAAACTACATGAGCTTCCAGGAAAGAGAGAGAGGAGGAGTGTGTTAAGAGTGAGGATGAGGTCAGAGGTATGAAATCTGCTACATTTTCACTTGGTCTTTTTGTTTTTTGACTCTCAGGGTGTGTGCCTGTCATGCTGAGTGTCATGTGAGGACTTGGGCCATATAGTTTTGCCTGATGCAGTGTCTTGAGAACTTAATCCTGGCAAGATGGCCCTGTCTGTTCAAAAGGTGAATCCCAGGCTGTCTCCTCTATTAAAGCCAACACCCTCAAGTCAGAAGATCTTAAAAAAGAAAAAAATGATCTTGCTATAGGTATAACTGAACAGATAAAAAAATTATAGTTTCTCCACCTTGCTTTTGAATGTTAATTTTATAATCAATAACTCAAACCCTTACACAAGACAATAAATGGAAGTAACCTAGTTAGCAGCAGTTTAAATTTGCAACTAAATCCCCACCTCCCCAAACGCAAGTAAAATCTTCTTGACATACCTGAAATGTCTTAACACGGCTGATCTGAGCAAATTCCATGTTGTTGTCAGTGAGGGCTTTTGAAATAATATCTAATACGTCTTGCCACTAGAACACATAAAACAATAAGAAAACAAATATTTACACATAGCTTTCACATAAAAAGGAGTTGAAAAGGGACTAAATGAAAATAACTTTTGTACCTCAGAATTCAGAAAAAAAAATCTTCAAATGTAGTACCATCAATATTATTTAGTTCTATAGTTTTTTTTTTTTTTTTTTTTGAGATCAAATGCTGGTTAAAGACAGGGTAAAAAACATGACTGCCTTTGGGAAATGAAGTTAAGATAAAGAGAAATAATATCAAATAAATAATGGAGTGCTTAACGGATATAGTTGCTTACCTTTTAGAAATGAAAACTAGAATTTTTACTCATATTTTTTTTAATGAGCAGCAGGCAAAAATTTAATTATTAGAATATAAGAACAGAAAGGAAGAATAGTATGAACGCTCTTTTTACAGAGAGGGGACATTCAAAAGTGAACGCCCCTTTACTCAATATTTTATTCAGCAGATTTTTTCTTAAACAACCAATTTCATTTGTGAAATGAGACTTTCCAGGTTATAGGTTCTAATTTTTAACATATTAATACCAGAAAATCCTCATAAACCACAAACAGGACATGTAGCTGTAGAAATTGCCTTGTGAAGCATCACCAAATTCCTCTAAAAATAATTCTATCCTATGGACATAGGAAAATAAAACATGAACATGGAAAATCTAACAGTAATTCTAAATCTCTACTATATGAGGGTAAACATTAAACATGCATTCTCAGATATAAGCTGATTAGAGCCAGAAAGCCAGTGTGAGCCAAGACCAAGGAAGAACATGGTTGACTGTACCGTTGAGAAGACCAGTGCTTTAGCGCCCGGGTCTCTGAGCTGGATTCTCATCAGAGTTCTGACCACAGCTTCCACTTTGGTAGAATGGCTGCCCTTTGAACACAAAGAAGAAAACACGTCACTGCCAAATTAAATCTAGTTTATAATGGAAAGGAAAACCAATATAAGACACTTTTATTACCAAAACTACAGGTGCATCAAAACAAACTATCAGGTACATATGTGTCTACTCTTCTTTATTCTATATTTGCTGGAAGTTTTCTTTAGCCTCAAATTGTAGAAGTTATAGAATTTACACCCAGAGAAAACTGGAATATGAAACACACCAGGAAGTTACAAGTGATATGATCCTGAAGAGAAGATTCTTAGGTTAAAGTGGTTAGGTTTTGTAGTTGCAAGATTTTGTTATTTTAGATAAGCAGAATTGACATAGAAAACACTCTATATTTATATGGATATAAAGTATATATATAAATATACATATACATATATTTTATATAAATATACATATTTATATATATTTTTATATAAATATGTATATTTATACAGATATTATAGCATTAGAAATGTTAAGAATACAATGAATCAAATTCCAATGCAAGCAAACTGCCTTGCAAGGGAATTACAAAGGACAGGGACAGAGGTACAAATGACAGCCACCTGGACAGCAGCAGATTTCTACAAAGCTAGATAAACACTCAACGAGTGGTTTTTGCATCTTCTGGAGCCATTTCCATCATAAAAGTAGAAAAATGCAAAAATAAAAATGGGGAAATAACAAAATGAGGAAATGAGCCAGTGTTTTTATGGCCTTCATAGAGAAACTTCCTCCTGGAATGTTCTGGGAGATGGCATGACATGAAGAAATTAAGGGCACAGGATTCTGAACGTGATAAATCTAAATTCAACAGCCAGTTCTGCATCTCGCTAGTTATACAGACTACCCTTTCTGAGCCATAGTTTCATCATCTGTCAAGCAGGAATAATTTTACCTACTTCCAAAGATTGCTGTGATGGTTACATGAGAAAATACATGTATAACATTGAACTCAAACCTGGCAAAGAGCACTCAATACCTTATTATCTTTCTAAGACATTACATATGAGCACTATAATGACATAGATAATCCCACAAGGGCGCAGAGCTAACCAAAAAGAGTAAACCGACTCTACTCACCGCTTTTACACAGAGACACTCAAAGGTAAAATATATGAACAGATCAAGAAAGAAAGGCATAGCATTTTTAAGTCAGCAAGACAGAATTATAGAAGTTTTAAAATTCTAGTATTAAAATCCCAAGTCTACATATGCAGATTTTCAATTATACTTAAAAGTTTGCAGATTGTCAATTATACTCGAAGGGTTAAAAAATAGAAGGGATCTGTTTCAGTCTAAAAACTGTCTTAAACAAGAGCAAAATTATCTCAAATATGAGAAAACAGGAAATCAGCATAAAGCGAGTGTTTAACGAGCTTAGACAGAAAAATCCATATCCTTGCAAGGTCTCGTGTTCAAAAATATTTTCAAGTGAAATATCATGATAACTATAAAACCTTCCATCTATTAAGCTGCTTTTTATGAAAAGTTCAAAAGAAAACAAAATAATCTTCTATAAGCAACATTCTAAACCGGAGTGCTAACTCTCTGAAGGAAAAGACCAGAACATTTCGCTTTGATCAAAGTTTGGCCAGTTCGGTGGTAGCTCTCAATGAGCCCTTGCAAATGTCACAGCTTGGAACCATTTGGTCCTAGTCCAGTTACTTCCACTATTAAAGAAGAATAATAAGGAAGTCTAAGAAATTCAAAACTCTGCTTGGCAAAAAGCTACATGGGAAGTGAGACTACCTTAATACCCTTTCCTTCCAGATGGATAGAAAATGGCTACTGAGAATGAGAACAATAGAGGAAGAAGTGGGTGGCCCACATATATTGGCAGGTTTTGGTTTGAGCATGCAGGTCCTGCATAATGAAAAAAACCCAAATCCAATAAATGCAAAATCCTTACGTGAGGCCAATATGTTAAGGTAGTTTCTGTCAAGATGAAAGATTCATGTTTTAGACTACTTGAAGACATTTATCATAAATGGTCATTGAAAATGTTGCCTCAAGTCACAAGAGGATATGTTGAGTTTATTTCAATAACAATTCCTAATTTGTTGCTAAATGAAAAGAAAATACTATGAACAATGAAGGATTACTGAGCTAAAAAGTTAACAGAGAAACGCAATAAACTGTAGGAGAAAAACTGAATAGAAGTCAGATAAGGATCTGGTTTCTATCTTACCTACTAGATTTATCACAGGCACATTTTAGATAATTTAGACTTAGGCATTTTAGAAGCCTACATAAAAATGCATACATACTCCAAAATATTTGTAAATGTTTTATAAAATGGCATTTTCACTTAACATTGTATCTTAGCAATCTATTCACGTAGGACCTTTATATTTACCTGACCTCAATGGCTGCACAATATTTAGGGTATAACAATTTATTAAACATTTGCTTATCAGTATACATTTAGGCTTCTTGTTCAGTACACATTAGGCTTCACATTTAATGCATTCTTTCTGACTATTATAAACAGTACTTTAATGATCCTTGTGCTTACAGCTTTGGGTACATGTGCGAGTACTTTGTTGGATAGGCACTTCAAAGTAGAATTAATTGTTGGTCAGAGGCTCAAAGAACTTTAATTAGATATTTGGATTTCGGTAGATTTTGGTATATCAAATTGCCCTCTAAAAATGCTGGAAGTTTTAACAACCAACAGTTAAAAATACTTCCTTCTTTGCATGCTTGTTAAAATTTAATTTTTTGCCAGTCTGATAGGTGAGATGAGGGGTCAAATTTTTATTTAGTCTACATTTCCCAAGGGTGAATTTGAATATCATTAATTGGCTATTTAGAACTCCTCTTCTGTGAACTGTACTCATATCCTTTGCCAATTAAAAAAAAACTAAGTTTTCATTTCTTACTGATTTGTACCTCTCATATATTGTACATGCTAAATTTATGTTGTAAATGTTTTCCAACCTCTTTGTATGTAGTTCACAGTTGTGTTAAATGCACTAATGTCAGCAAAAGTGCTATATTAATACACATTAGTTACAGTAACTCACAAATGTTTGATGAATGACCACTGGATTTAAAAACGAGGTGTTCTAAACTGAGGGTTGATGGGGGGTGGGAGGGAGGAGAGGGTGGGTGATGGGTATTGAGGAGGGCACCTTTTGGGATGAGCACTGGGTGTTGTATGGAAACCAATTTGTCAATAAATTACAGAAAAAAAAAAAAATAAAAAAAAAAAAATAAAAACGAGGTGTTCTTTGATTTATTCTTTTATTAGATTCTTCTATGCTTGACATTTACTTAGTCTTTCATAAGGGAAAGATGAGAGATTTTATTTGGAGAAGAGCAGCTTTTTCCTCAATTAATTGCCCTGCCATGGTTCTTTTTTTATTCTTTATTTTAAGTAGGCTCCATGCACAATGTGGGGCTTGAACTAATGACCCTGAGATTATGAGTCACATGCTTACCAGCCAGGTGCCATTGTCATGGTTCTATATGACTTCATATGATATTATATCATATCTCAGAGTATAGGACACTTGTCAGTATCAGTCAATATACTGTTTGAAGACAAGGACCAAATGGCATTTACTTTTATATCACCTAGAGCCTGCATCATCCTTTGTAAACAGTATACATTCAGTCAGCTTATTTAATGCACACACACACACACACACACACACACACAAATTACATATAGGCTTCTCAATCCCAAATATGCTGAGTAAAAAAATGAATAAATAAAATAAAATTAAAAGGGGGTTAGAATACAATTTAAAACTCCCAATGTAGTTTTTATTGGTTCAGAATGATCAACAATAGGCAAACCAAATCTTGTGATTAATCTCTGGCTTTCCCACCTACACTAGCTAGAGACTCAGACAAGAGCAGTCAAGAAAGACAGGGGGGATTTGATCTAGCACAAAGCAGGCTCTAGGTGGATTCTGTATTAGATACTAGGTAATGAAATCACTGGAACTGGTCTTAAAAGAAGCCTGCAACTGGAGGGTGGTACCATTTCATTATATAGGTTGATAAACACTAAAAAAAAAATTTTTTTTTTAACCGAACTATCAGGAGCTACAGGAGAGGTTAATAAAGTTGGTGACCCCAGTAGGCTTTTATTTTCAATCTTTAGAATCTCAGATTCCCACTACATTATGCCCTGATTCATGAACTTTTCTTCTCTTTCCTGCTTGTGCTTTTTACTTCCAAATGAAAAAGCAAGAGTCCCAAAATAATACTGAAAAGACCATGGTTGTTCTTAGAGCAAAGTCAATGGAAGTGAACAAAGAGGGCAGACTTTCTTCTGCATTTTCCTCATAACTCAAGTCCCTCCAACATTTAAAGTCAGTTCATATTGATTATTCAAATCATTCATTTATTTATTCAACAAAAATTCCAAGAACTATATTAGGCACTGGATATACAAATATCAAAAGATACACTCTGTTACTCTCCCAAATATACAGTCTAATGCAAGTTACAGAATACAGAGGAAAACAAAAAAAGATGGTTTATACTGCTGGTTTGGCCTGGGTGCAATTTAAGTGGATGTTTTATTATACTGTCTTAATGAGTACTACACATATTCTACTACTTATTTATTTGTTTGTTTATTTATTTAAAATGATTATTTTTGAGAGAGAGGGACAGACAGAGAATGAGTGGGGAAGGGGCAGAGAGAGAGGGAGACAGAATCCAAAGCAGGCTCCAGGCTCTGAGCTATCAGCACAGAGACTGATGCAGAGCTCAAACCCATGACTGGATCATGACCTGAGACAAAGTCGGATGCTTACCCGACTGAGCCACCCAGTCGACCCTCTACTACTCTTTTTAATGTTTCTGTCTCAAATGCATAAACGAACTTTGGCTCAAATCTGTCAGTTTCTGAGAAGACTATTCAATGTTGCCACAGCTACAGAAAAGAAATCTGTTTAAAAAGGGTAAAAACAAAAAGAAGGGGATGGGTTATATGATAGGCAAGCCTGGAGGGGATCACAGAAGAGGCACAAAAGAGATAAGGATGAGGCGATGTGGACACCAATCTATCCTTACGCAAGGTGTTAACAAAGTATGAATATTCTCAAGCCAGGTAAAATGGCAGCCTCAATCTAACTTGGCTTATTACTTTTTTTTTTTTTTAGCTATATCAGTAAATATACAGATGCAAAGATAGGTTGGAATATGTATTCTTGAGGAGGGTACATGGAGAGAGAAATCCCGCAAGACTACTAGATCACTTAATATATTAGGTTGATAAAGTTGCATTTAATTATAAGCACCTTTGTCCTCTTCTGAAATTTTTCTCCCTTTTCTCATTACCATTCTTTCTTGATAGTCTCTTCGGTTTTTCCAGATACATATCCACCAAACCTGACTTTGTGATCAATGCTTGGCTTTGATCAAGTTTCTGAAACATTAGTGATGAAGGCCCAGCTTTGGAGTAAAGATACATTGTCTGTCCCCTGCCTTCCCTTGACCTTATCTTCGTGGTTGCTCTCCCTAAGGCACTAGTTCTAAGATCAACTGGAGAGCCAGGATGGGAGACATACAAAGTACCACCAGTCAGATCAAGTCAGTACCTTTCCTGGTGTTCCACTCATGAGATAAGCAGCCAAGAGTATTATAACAGTTAATGAAGAAAAAGGATGGAATTTTTCTTCTTTACAGCAAAAGAATCACAAAATGTTCTTTATGAAAATCTTTGCTCCCTTGCTTGTAATTTAACCAACAAAATCAAATAAGGTCTCTAAACTACATATACAGGAGGACTTTCACTTTCTGGAAAATAAACTGCAAAGTTAAAGTTCTAGACTTTGGGTAGGATGTCAAGGCAATGAAAACATAGCAGATACCCATTTGCACCAAAGGCCAACAAAGCCTATTTCTTATGAAGTCTGGCTTAGAAGTTGTCTAGTAGCATAACTAAAGATCAGAAATGTCATGTACCTCTTATCTACTCTAAGTAGGTGCAACTAGCTTATTTTCATCACAGAGTTAAAATTCAATGGAGTAAGAACCTATAGTCTTAGGTTCCTGTTTTAAAATTCTGGGAACCTAAAGTTTGAATTAAAATTTGTTACATGTGTTAAAAGGATGGAAAACTCACTTTTGTTTCTTTATCATATATTCACTAGATTGAAAGAATTCTTTTTTTTTTTTCTTTTTGATGTTGATTTTTTTTTTTTTTCAACATTTATTTATTTTTGGGACAGGGAGAGACAGAGCATGAACGGGGAGGGGCAGAGAGAGAGGGAGACACAGAATCGGAAACAGGCTCCAGGCTCTGAGCCATCAGCCCAGAGCCTGATGCGGGGCTCGAACTCACGGACCGCGAGATCGTGACCTGGCTGAAGTCGGACGCTTAACCGACTGCGCCACCCAGGCGCCCCTTGATGTTGATTTTTGAGAGACAGTGTGAGGAGAGGGGCAGGGAGACAGGGAGACACAGAATCCGGCTCCGAGGTATCAGCAAAGCCTGAGGCGTGGCTTGAACTTGCGAACTGTGAGATCATGACCTGAGCTGAACTTGGACACTTAATCGACTGAGCCACCCAGGTGCCCTGAAAGAATTCTAATAATAAAGTAACCAAGGAGTATCTGACTTAGACTTTGATCAACCCTTCCCCTCAAGAATGTGATTAAATATCTCACCAAGTCATTCTTAGAGTGAAATACTGCTTTTCATTGTCTGAAGTCTTATTACTGGGGAAAGAGGCGGGAACAGGTAAAATTCTTGAGTATGGCGTAGAACATATGCAGTGGTTGGCTTTAGTCTATTCCCTTCACATCCATTTCCTGTTGCTGAGAATCCTTATTTAGGGAAGGTAGGAAAGGAAGGAGAACAGACAGGAGATCTCCCTAGTACAGCAGCAATGTGCTACTTGCACTTGGTTTAATATAAATAAAACTAGTGTTCTATGACTGGAGAGTTATTATTGCTTTGTATTATATTCCTTTGTCATCAGTCTTGCCTTTCTCCCTTGAGCCCCTCTATATTCTATTTACGTAATCTCTCCACATTCATCTCCCACTTTTTCTCTGCAATATCTATGGATTCTCATGGTCATAGTTTGCTCCATAGTAGAATTAAGGGCTAAAGTGGCTGCTGGGTCCTGAAGAACATCAGAAAAAAGTCGAACAGTGGAGATGATGAATGCACTCAGTCTTATTTCTCATCAAACATTAGAGAGAATATTCATGTTTAGAGACTACTTTATGTCAACACACAGGGCATATCTTTAGAGATTTTACATGTATTATATGTATTCCATATATGTGAAATACATACACACTAGTTTATGTGAAACATTTGCAATCATGTCTTACATCAAAGGGTGATGTCAGTCACTTATCACTCTATAGTGAAGTCAAATTGAAGTCATTTTTTGAAATTTGCCATTTACACACTCATCCTGCTAAAATTTCTTGAAGCAGTATAGCACAGTGAAAAAAAGAATATTACAACGATTACATGGATATTGGTGCCAGATGAAGTTGACACAGAAATTAAGGAAGATTTCTAGAAAAAAGTTCGAAGTTTCATTAGACTGGGGTGCTTGGAAGGTTTTTCTTTGAAAAGCAAATTTTAAATCTACAGGATTAGAATTATATTCCTTTCCACATGTCTTCAATCACTCTACCTGGTTCCACAGTGAAAATATTGTTCACTATTTACTGACTTTCTTTGATATGGAAGACATATCTACAATTAGGTAATAAAAGGTGCATGATACTGTAACAGAAATTAGGATGTGGAAAAGAGAAGAAACATTGAAAGAGGAAGAGATGCGCTAATTTCCGCATATTGTAAAGTGAGGAGAGAGCATATACTGTCTATGGTCTCCGGCTAGTATTTTAAGTAAGAAAATCTATGTGTGTTACCAGAAGTCATATAGGTGACCTTTACAAGGAACAACAGAAACTGATCACTGTGGTGAGACAAAGAAGGGAGAAGGGAGGACAGCATTGCTTTTCACCGTGTGCCATTCCACTTGATTCTGAATAGATTTTTCTTTCTTTCCTACCCTTATTTCTTACAGATGGACAAGAGATTTAGGGGGCTGGAGGAAGACCTGTAATTCTGGGACCTTTTTAACTTGTTCGCTCCACAGTATGATCAGCACTGTGCTTATCCAAGCGAACGGGCTCTCTGAACGTGAGTACTCTAGTGCAGCGTGCTACTGCACCTGCAGGCCTCTTCCTGCCCGAGGGCCAAATGGATGCCTAGCCTGTGCTGTCTGCCACAGATGAGGGGTTTCAGCTTTGGGAGAGGTGAGACAATCACGTCCAAACAGAGCACAGATTTATTTTCATCTTTCAGTTATTAGATGGGATTGATTTTTGCAATCTTTAAAACATTCTACATGCAAGAGTCAATCTTAAGATTAGAGATTTTTTGAAGATTTCATCTGACTGAAAAACACCACTTTAAAGAAGACAAATTTACACTACTTAGCCAACCCCCACCATCCACGAAAAAGAACTATGTTCTCTAATCAGTAATATGACCAACTAGGATTACAACATGGTTAGGGTGACAAATAATACATTTTTTTTCTTTAGGTTTCCATGGTGGGCTTGTAACTTGCAAATAACCTGAATATTCAGTACAAAGAAACTCATTTCTGTCTTGGTATTGCCTGACATTGAGTACTTTTATTCTGGACGTTTCTTTTTAAAAGAGAACTAATTCTTTGAATGCACCTGTGCTGTCCATAGTAGTTTCTGCTGAGTAAGATCAGTTAACATTGTTTTATTTCTGTCTGCACCTGTTCACCATGCTAAAAACCCATGTTGGTAGTGGCAGATATAATTTAGTGCAGTTACACACAGCTTGGTCTGATTGGTCTCATGAAGTAGGAGTGTTTCTCAAGCACATGTCTGGGGCAAATGTTGGGTTCTTCAAGCATTCACATATTACAATAAAGTTCAATGGAAACACCACCTATGCTGTGGGAAAGCTTACAAGTGCACTAGGCCACCAAAATATCATTCTGTCCCTTTAACTACTTTGCATAAGGATTTCAAAGACATAGGTTAGCAACTGCAAAAAAGTTAAAAATTTGGGTGCTCCTGGGTGGCTTAGTCGGTTAAGCATCCGACTTTGGCTCAGGTCATGATCTCACAGTACATGAGTTTGAGCCCCGCATTGGGTTCTCTGTAGTCAGCACAGAGACCGCTTCAGATCCTCCTCTGTCCTCCTCTCTTTCTGCCCCTCCCCTGCTCATGCTTGCTCACTCACTCTCTCTCTCAAAAAAACCGTTTTTTTTAAAAAGTTACGAATTTTGTTATATCCAAAGGCTTTTAGGGATATTATATGTAAATACTATTCAACCATTTATGTCCATCTGTCTGTCCATCCATCAGTCTATCCATCCCACTATCCACCTACATACTCAGTACCTGTTAACATACCAGGCATTGTTCTAGATGCTGGGGATACAGTAGTGAATAAACCAAAAGTCCCTACCTCATGAACAGTGTCCTTTCCACATTTTAATGACGTGTATACCCCGCAAAGTGTTGTTTTTCAGAACAGTAATTTCATAAAGATAATTTATAATTTGTATTTTAGAAGTCTCTATTATGTGCTTGATGTTTGTAAGCTATTGCTAACTTTAACACAAGACTCACTAACAGTTCAGAATTACAAATGCTAACTTGGCCAGTGAATATAAATTGCTTTTTATGACCAAATTATACTTACTCATGACATTTTCTAACAAAAATAAATGAATGTCTTCTAAAATTATCAGTTAATGTTCATATAAAAGTATCTTATATAAAAGTATTTAGCTAAGTATACTGAAATATAATTGCTTGTGGATTATATTCACCAAATTATTTTAGGATCAGCCAGAATTCTGGAATCAGTTTTTTCCCATCCAGATGTTTAATTATATTAAGAAAGTGTAAGATAGACTTCACAACTCATCCTTGAATAAACTGAACAAAAACTCAAAAAAAAAAAAAAAAAGAAAAGAAAAGAAAAGAGGGGTGCCTGCGTGGCTCAGTCAGCTGGTTAAGTGTCTGATACTTGATTTCAGATCAGGTCATGATCTTACAGTCATGGGATCAAGCCCCGTGTCAGGTGTCAGGCTGTGTTGGGTATGGAGCCTGCTTAAGATTCTCTCTGTCTCTATCTGCTCCTTCCCTGCTCACGCAGGCTCTCTCTCCCTCTCAAAAAAGAAAAAAGAAAAGAAGAGAGAAGAAAAGAAACAATAGAATTCTACACATACAGTTTCACACATGATATCGCTAAAATACTCTGGGAGTCTGAATGTAGAAATATAGTTATTTTTGTTTTCTCTACAAAGAAGCTGTGTAAAGACATCTCTATTATCAATAAATTTACTTGTTAAGGATGCAGATTTCTGGACCAGATTCCAGATCTAATGAGTTAAAATTTAAATGGGAATGGGGCGGGATAAATATGTCTTTTTTTTTTTTTTTTTTTTTTTTTTTTTTAAGAAGGAGGCCAATTATTAGACACTCAAACGTTTGAGAATCTGAAACGGTTGTGCACCTGTGCGGGACGGTGGGAAGGCTGCCGTTTCGCTGTGGCTAATACCCATGTAGTGTATTTTCTCCTGGGTAGAAACTTCGCATGACATAAAAACCTTGCCCATCATAGGGACAGGGTTTCCACTGACAAAAATGCTTTGTATGAAACCTCTCCAAACTTAGAACACAGGGAACATGCCACGTGGGGCATATGTTCTGCCAGGAAGCCTACTTCACCATCCAAAATGCCTGGCAGTTGTCAGAACTTGCAAGGGGAATTTTGTTTACTTTGTGAAATGCCCAGTAGGTTCCAAGGGTCATTTAGGAATACTGTCACAAAGCCGTTAGGGTAGATACAGTCTTTAACTTAAGTGCATCCACTAAAGGGAACACCAATTCAGTTTGTTTCTATGGTCCATCAAAAGGATTCCTCATATTGTGAAATACCAATAGAAAACAGGTCATGTTATTTAATACTATTTTTGTTTGTCAAATTATCTCTTATCTAAGACCAGCTACATGATTAAGCACTATGTATGATATACTGTCTACTGAGAGTCTTGACATGAATACTTAAGAGTGAAGTAAACATTTCAGGTAATACAAAAACTTCAATGAAATAAAAAATTTACTTCTCAGTCTTCTGTAATAAAGGCCAGAGATTTGATAATCCACAATAAAATAAAAAATCCCTAGGTTTAGCAATAGTTTGATGTAATACTTAACAAAATTTCAAAATAATGCCGTAATTATTTACATAGAGTCATCTTTATTTTATATATGAATACTCCCTCAACTTCACAACTGATGATGTGACTATTCAGTAGGATAGTTTCAGATGCAGGGAGTCTGAAAAAACAATAGGCAGATGCTTCAAAGAGAAGGTGGCAGACAGTAGGGCAGAAATGTGACAACAGCCAGAAAAGGGGGCGGGCAGCAGAAGGCAGAAGTGGCAGACACAAATGGTGACAGAAAAGGCGGTGAGAAGCAAAAGTAAATGTGGCAAGAAGCAAAACCTGCAAGCCTATCGGGTCCAATATTCATTCAGTCACTGTGTTTAATAAAAAGGGAATACAAGTATTGACGCATCTGTGACAAAAGAAAAGTTACCTTTAGTAAATTCTGTAATCTGACAACTTTTTATGAGATGCATCAATTAATTCGTATGTTCATCAGTACCGAGGTAAGACAGGAAGAAGTCAGAGCATAATAAACAGCATTTGTATGCCAATATTCCCGTCCCAACAGGACAGCAAATGTAACTGCCTTGATCTCTCTCCTGTGTATCTAGGAAAGGTGCCATAAAACAAACAGGTGTTTGGGTTTGATGGGCTCAATGACTCAGTTTCATAGAGGCCGTGCTGTTTACTGGTAGCTAGAGCAATCACTTCCTAAACTTCACGGCATGAAGCCTGACACAGCACTTCTTTCTCACACTCATTCCTTATACTGTGATGAACGCTTTTATCTAATAAGGGTCAGCAGCCCTTCTTAGCCACGAATGCCATCTGTGGCCTTGGGATGTCTAAGGCCAAAGAAAGAATTAGAAGAGAAACAAGGGCTAAGAAAGACTTTTTTAAGGGAAGGAGAAGGAAACTGCAGAATTGGGAAGAAAGGGAAAGAGGGAACATGGGAAGAAAGCACTTTTTAAAGAAAAAAAATTTTTTAAAAAATCTTTATTTTTGAGAGAGAGAGAGCGAGCAGGGGAGGAACAGAGAGAGGGAGACACAGAATCCGAGGCAGGCTCCAGGCTCTGAGCTGTCAGCACAGAGCCTGATGTGGGGCTCGAACCCACAAACCGCGAGATCATGACCTGAGCTGAAGTCGGACGCTTAACCGACTGAGCCACCCAGGTGCCCCAGAAAGCACTTCTTTGGGTGGGGAGGAAGATCAGGTCTAACCATCAAATGCCTCAGGGCTGGTCAGCAGATTGCACCACAGACCACCTTAGTCTTCCTTCACTCAGTAACCCTTTGGCATGTGGCTTAAAAATACACATTTATCCAGGGGATTCACCAGGATCAGGGCTACATGACCCCTGTAAGTCATGATCCTCTCATCACTCAGTCGGCCCCATTCTGTGACTCCCCTACTGCTCTGCAGTTCCCTCCCACTCCCCGCCCTGCCTTTTCTCTTTCTACTCCCGAACGCTGGTGGTTCCCCAGGAATGAGGGCTTTATGGCCAACAAACTCTTCTACGCTTTCAACCTTTTGTGGAAATGCTGCTCTCCACTTCCTTGCTTTAACTAGAACACGGCTGTCCTTGGAGCACACCATTATCTCAGCAGGCCTCTCGATGGAGACATCCACTCTAATATTCCTTACACTACAAGCTCTGGTATCCTCTGGTCCCTGATGCAGGTTTCAGATCATTCTCTCTCACTTTTGTAAAAATTTCCATTCTTTTGGGCCTCATGAAGCCCAGTTATCCCCTAATTCTACCCTTTGCTGCCATCATTTACTGAACACTATCTCTCATTCACGAAAGGATTCGGCGGCCTATCTCAAAATCGTTAACTCTATACCTCAGCTCTAGATAGGGTACACTGTCCACGTGGACAACCCTTCAACATTCAAGTTACCTCTTAATTTCTAGCACCTTTTCTCCTCCACCTCACTTGGGTCACCTACTTCTGCAGCCACATCTGGAATACTGAATACCTGTCCTTTCTGAAATGACTAAAATATCCCATCCTCTGACAAGTGCCCTTACAGCTTATTTGCTCAGTAGCCCAACCTCTCTGTTATTTGATTTCAGTGGGATTTCCACTTTCTCTTTATGTCAACATTGTCTTTTCAAGAAACTTACACTGCAGATTATCCCTTCTCTCTCTTATATCTTCAAACTATCCTTCTTTGCCAGAGATTAAACATACTCCAGAACATTTATCTTAAAAAAACCCCCAAAAACCCTAAAACAAAACAACCCCCCTTTCTGCACTTTGTATCTCCTGCTGGTTATAATTCTCTCTTTTCTACCTCATAGCTAAATTTATTATAAAATATATGGGCATTTTCTCTATTACTCATTTTTTGTTCACTCCTCATTCCCTCCTAAACTGTTTTCTGCCTCTACGTTTCCAGGGAAAGAGCTCCTTCTGAGGTTGTCAATGCCCTTCATTAGCCAAAATGGTCCCCAGTGGCTGAGCCCCCTTCAACATCACTGATACAGCTGATAGCTGCCTCCTCACTGAAGCAGTCCTCCTGTGGCCTCTGTGGACAGCATACGCTCCTCAGCTACCCATGGCCCCAGCTGTTCCTTCCTGGTCTCCTTTTCTGCTCCTCCCCTTTTACTCAACTTTCAAACAGCCCTGGAGTCCTACAGGACCTGGTCTGAAGCTAACTTCTGTGTCTCTTCTCGGGTAATCTCATCCACTTCCACAGCCTCCAACATCACTTATGCCAGTGGCTGTGCTGCACAGCTGTACTTGAGTATCTTAGGCATTTCAAACACAGCATATTTAAATATACCTTCTTCCAAATACCATCTACTGGCAACTGTACTACTTATTATCCACCTGATTTTTGACTTCAGAAACCAGGGGGTCACCTACAAAGTCTGCCTCATCAACTCCTCCAGCATTCTACCTTACCATTCACCTTACTTTAAATATCTCATGACTAGATCTGCTTCCTTCTGTCTCCACGACCAGAAACCTAATCAAAGCCACCACGGCTACTGCCGCAGCCTCCTGAACCGGTCTCTCCAAAGTTTTTTCATTCTTTTTTATTCCTGCTAATCTAATTTCCACACTACAAGGAAAGGCATCTTTTAAAGATTCAAATCTAATCATGATACTTCTCTGCTTATAACATGTAATGCCTTTCTGTTCATATGAAAAGAAAATTCTCAAATCTTCAGATGGCCCCTCAGCCTCTGGCCCCTTTTTGGTTTCCAGACGCATTTCATTCAATTGTCCCTTGTGCCTTCTTCACTGCAGCCACTGACTTCCACCAAGTTCCTTCTTGTCTCAGACATTCTATGTATTCTATGTATAGAATTCTGTGTATAGACGTTCTATGTATTGTTTTTTGCTGGTTTCTTTCTGGCTGCAGCCTCCTCCCCACTAATTCACTTCTCTCCTCACCCCAGCTGGGTTCATTCATTCATTCTTTGGACATCTATTTAACTGTCATTCCCTCAGAGGAGCCAGGTTTGATTTTCTTTTGTAGGGCTGATCATGATTCTAATATATTAATTATCTGTGTACTGTTTGTGCTTCCTGCTCCAACTCAAATTCCTTCCCCAACATCGCCAAACTGTAAAATCCACGGGGGCAGCAATCATGTCCGTTTTATTCAGAAATGTACTTTGTATCAGTGAGGCTCAGTACACTGCCTGGCACACACAATGTATCCAATAAACACGTATGGTATGAATGAATGAATCAATGAAGGAATGAAAGGAAGTTCATTTCAACGTCGGGATTCTGCTTATCTCAACACACTAGAGAGCAACGTGACTGACATTTTCAGGTTTTACTCAAATAATAGTAGGAATAAACAGCAATTACATATTCTTCAATTCAACCACACTTTTTTCACGTGGCGGAATCCTACCACCTGCCTAACTCCTCATAGTTTCAACCTGTAGTTAATTTTCTTCAAAAAATACAATCCTTAAAAATAAGGATTTTCAACTCTCAACTACTCCTTCAGGCCCCTATTCCCTGCTACAATCATATATTGATTTGTTCTTTGTCTAAGTTTGGTTAGGGAGGAAAAAAAAAGCATGTTTAAGGAAGACAAAGAACAAAGAATTCTAGTAAAGGTTTGTTACCAAATAGATGCCCCTTAGACAGAAAATCCAAGTACAGATCCTATTTGGATTTCAAATTCTAGTCACTTTCTTAAAATTTTAGATGAAGCATGGGAGAAATTAGGAAAATAAAGCCAAGTTTTGGCTATATCATGAAATACCAATCCATGTCATTTGAAAGTATACTATCTCCCTTTTGGGTTACCTGAGTGGCTCAGTCGGTTAAACATCTGACTCCTGATTTTGGCTCAAGTCACGACTGAGTCCCCAAGAGGCTTCCATGATCAAGGGTCGTGGGATCAAGCCTGGCATTGGGCTCTGCGCTGAGCAAGGAGCCTGTTTGGGATTCTCTCTCTCCCCTCCGCCCACCCCTGCCCCCCAATAAGTAAATAAACATGAAAAAGAAAAAAAAAAGTATACTATCTCCTTCTTGTGACAGTCTTAATTTTAGCAACCACTGTATTTTTTCTTCCAATTATGTTGGGCTCACCCCTTTTCCCTGCTATCTAGGGTAAATGAAAGTATGAGGAAGAAGCTTTCTTTAAGTAAATCTCTAATTTAATCAGAGCTATATTTGTAGTAGACAGAAATATTATTGAAGATGATGGAGAACTGAAATTCTAAAATGTTACTTGCTTGCCACAGTGGACCCGACGATGGCTAGCCATGTTTGAAAAAGTGTTCTTGTGTTTCTCCCACACAGAAAGGAAAGATGGTAAAGCTGAGGCTTTTGGGCAGTGTTCCTACGGACAGGAACAGTGGTTTCCACATAGTCACTCTGCCAGCCTTGTTCTGATTTTGATGCTCTCACTGCTAGTTACGGATTCCTATTACATTGCTCTGACTATGCTTCTACACGTTCTTAACCTACTGTACCTTCACAGGGATGTCCTCTTCCTGGCTGGCTTTCTCTGAGGTGAAGACGTACGAGATTTCTTTGTGAGATGTGGTCTGGCGGCAGATGGCACACTTAATGGAGCTTCTGTGAGACCCTACGCTGTACTGTTCAATAATAATTGAAATGCATTCATTACAGAAGCAGTGTCCACAGGTCAGTACTGCCCACTGGAAAAGAAAACACACAGAACATACCTCAGTGAGATGCTATCAAAGATGTCTTCCAATGTATAAACATATTAAAAGGAGAAGGGAGTCATTTCACTTCCTAAATGTTTTAGGACATTAATATTCTTTAAGTCATAAATGCTAAGTTGTACTTTAAAATTAACTATTTTTTAGTCCAACAAGAGTAAGCTTCCATAGTCTTTAGTTCCACTCACACTAACTGTGAGCATAACAGCCAGTCAACCATTATTTTCTAAGTTGGTGTTCTCATTTCGGTATTTAGGAAGAATGCAAATTACTCTTAAAAAATTTTTTTTAAATGTTTGTTTATTTTTGAGAGAAACAGTGCGGGAGAGGGGCAGAGAGAGACAGAGGGAGACACAGAACTGGAAGCAGGCTCTAGGCTCTGAGCTGTTAGCACAGAGCCCCATGTGGGGCTTGAACTCACGAGCTGTGAGATTATGACCTGAGCCAAAGTTGGACGCTTAACCATCTGAGCCACCCAGGCGCCTCTGCAAATTACTCTTTTAGCACTGTAACAGCAGATATGATGGAAGGACTGAGAACAACATTAATTTGGGGATAATATCATCATCAGTATATTCTATATAACTCATTAAATGGATTTACAACTTCACATGTTACAGTAATCATTATATTGATAATGAGATGGGCTAGTATCTCACATTTATTTTAAAAGCGGTTCTGGGGGGCACCTGGGTGGCTCAGTTGGTTGAGCATCCGACTTTGGCTCAGGTCATGATCTCGCAGCTCGTGAGTTCAAGTCCCACATGGGGCCCTCTGCTGTCAGTAAAGAGCCTACGTCAGATCCTCTGTCCCTTTCTCTCTCTCTCTGCCCCTCCCCACTTGCACTTTCTCAAAAATAAAGAAAACATTTAAAAAATAAAATAAAAGTGGTTCTGGATACATTAAAAAAACGTAATAAATAAATAAAAAGACGTTTTTGATACCCCTTTGCCCTATTTCAAGAAAAGTACAGTAATTCTGACTCTTGGAATATACCATGGAGACACCATGAGGGATGCAGAAGTCTGTTGGCTTTAGGTGAGATGTCAGTTCTGAAAGCTGTACATCTTATGCAAGTTATTTAACTTTCTCCCCTGGTGAACAACAACAACAACTGAGCAGTGTTATGAGTGACTAGGTCCCTAAGCACTAAGCTGTATTTTTCTAGGATTTGGACACATATGGATGTGCATGGAAAGAAGGTGCATGGGTGGGTCCACCTGAGGAATTTTGCAGGACAGACTAAGAAGCCCCTTAGGAAAGAATTCACAGTCAGGGAAGAGAAAAATGAGGCATATCAACTTGTTTTTAAAATAGTTTTTGCCAAGGGGGAGGGGCTGTTTGGGGCTTTACTGGCTGATGCTGTTCATGCCGTTGTTCAGCTGCACACGTGCTCTCAGGGACTCGTGTCATTCGTCAGGAGTTGAAGCTGCAGTAAAATTAAAGAGCTGTTTCATGCGCATTTCTGTAGACACAGCAGCACTCTGCTGTACCTGTGTGCCTCCACTGCCAGTGGGGGTGAAGGGCACTTCCTCCAATAAGAGAGCTTTTGTGGCTCATGACAGCTTCGCATGAACAGCTGAACAAGACAAGTTCACCTATATGTGCAAATCAGGAGACACCAGAGACACCTGGCACTGGGGCCTCAGGGGTGACTGGAAGTTGACTGAACCAGCCCAAACCCAAGACCAGACAATTGGCAATGGCTCCAGGGATTATCTCTGGATAACCAAAGATTATCTGGATAGCCAGTTATCTCTGACCGATTCTCTAAATCAGGAGGGGAACAGGAGAACCAGGAAGCTAATCTAGATTTCCTACAGATTGTGGCTAGGAACAGAGTCAAAAAAGTAAAGTTTTGTTACTCTTATTATAATCCAGAATGTTCTCCTAAGTGTAGGAAATACAGCTTATACTACAATATGGGCTGTACTAAAATTAATGAAATAATGTATATGAAAGAACTTTAAAAACTGGAAATGTTTAAGACATAAATTAAACAAAATTTCTGATTCATCCAGTTGCATGAATCTCATCAAAACTAAAAGTAAAAAAGATACTACTTACATCATGATTCTTTCCATTTTTATCACTTTTATCACATTTTCACCAGTGACTTTTCTCAGAAATCACCAGGGTCTGTACATTTCTAGTCTCAGTTTCCGAAGTAGCATCTATCTATTTAAGATTTATTATCAATAAAATGTCCTTTAAAAAAATCTCACTTTCTGCATAACTTGTGTAAACTGAAAGGTACTTTTTTTCCTGATTATTGCTGGACAGAATGTGGAGCTCATATATTTAGCTTTCTACTCTCAGTTCATAGAAAAACAGCCAAAAATACTTTTACTCATTTCAAATTTTGAGGAGCAATTAAAATTAATATTGCATACATTGATTTATCATACAAAGTAGAAATTTATACTTTCAAAAATCACAGTTGGTAGGATAAAAGAATCTGAGGAAAGCTAATACGGTGCCATTAAGTTTATAGACATTTGTACACCAACATTCAAAAAGAAATATTCTTAACTGACATAATGGGCTTGTAAAAATCACATCTAAATTCCCCCAGGAGAGATATTATTTCTACTTTAAAGCCTGGTATTACTAGATATTAATAATCCCAAGTAAATGCCATGTTACTATACCCTTGTAATACCTTACGTAAATCTATATATGCTATATTTCTGTACGATTACCAAATAAACATGTTAAACTGACAAAGTCAAATTACTTAGACTTGATCTTGTGACTGGAAACAATAAGCAAAACTATGCACCTTTAATGAAAAACATGGGGTTATTCTAGAAACATGTTTTTACCTATCACTTAAGGAGGAACACTGCTCAAGCATATGCAGCACTAAAGCATATCACCTAACCTTTGGCCCTGTCTTAAGATGGAGGGAATTTTTGCCTTGAATGTAAAACTGTTATGAGAAAAAAAGATTGTAGGTAAATGCCTTTGAAAGTGTAAAGTGTTTTATAAATGCATATGATATTTATTATTATTTCACCTGTTTTCCCAGCTGCCGAGCACAGATTGGACAAGGTTCTGGATTAATGCCTCCTGATGTTTTATCTTGAGACTGTTCAAAAAAATAAAAACTAGGTTAGTTGCATTTTAAAACCTGATATGCATTTTATAACTCATTTATAAAAGCAGATGCTGGCAATTTCTATTTAAACAATCTAGTAATTAAGGTGATTTAATAATATATTATTATAGGTGCCTGGGTGGCTCAGTGCACTGGTGCAGTGGGTAGCACTGACTTCAGCACAGGTCATGATCTCAGGGTTCCTGAGTTCAAACCCCGTGTCAGGCTCTGTGCTGACAGCTTAGAGCCTGGAGACTGCTTCAGATTCTGTCTCTCTCTCTCCCTCTCTGCTCCTCCCTAGCTCACACTCTCTCTCTCAAAAATAAATAGACATTAAAAAAAAATTACTTAATACTAATATTCCCAGGTTTTACAAATAACATTCAAGGAACAACAACAACAACAAAAAGGAAATAAATTGCATTAAAGTTTGTTAAAAGTTATCATATTACTATATATGTGACTATTATAGCAGGCAAAATGAAAAGCACAATGTGATATAAAAGGTAAATTCTCAAAATTTTATTTTCAAGCTAAATTTTGTTATAAATAAATATGTATTATTTTAAAAAATGTAATTTGGAATTCTGAAATAAAGGCTCCTTAAAAACTGGAAAGATAGTATTTATTCTGTACATCCACTGGGTTTGTGATCATAGACTTGGGAAGAGGCAGCATTTATTTACAGGTCTCCTTAGGTTTCTTTTCAGTATCTTTTGTAATCTCATTAGGGCAAAGCAAAATATCTTTGATTTGAGACTTATTTCACCTGGAAATTATACTGAAGTATAATAGTTCTCTTCAAAATCTCTTTATAACTATTTCAAAAATTTTTGAGCTTCAAAAGGGTCACCAAATTGTCAGGTTTTAATGCTGAGGAAACCATAAAAGAAAGTAAATGACTCACAGATCACTGAAGTTGTAAGTCTGTGGTTTCACTGACCAAATAAACATTTAAAAAAAAATTATTTTTGATTATCCTTTGACTTTTGCAAGTAGTTAAAAAAAAAAAGGTAAATTGTGCATAGATTCAGCAACTGAATGTGTTCAAAACAATTCCTTTAACTAAAATATAAGTATTTTTTTAAAAAGCTGAATTATTCTTTTTTTCTATTTGTTGATTTTGGTTTCAGATAACATATAACAAACCACCTAAAATCTGAGTGGCTAAAACAAACATGAACTTCTCATGATTCCATAGGTCACCTGTGTGCTCTGGGACTGGATGGTGCACTATGGCGCCATGTTGATGTCTAGAAGCCAGAAGACTAGCTAGTCTGGAGAGAGGGCTGAGCTGAGGTTTCTGCTCCTCAAGAAAGATAACTTGTGCTGCTTCACATAGATTCAGAGTTCCAAAGAGCAACAAGGTTGGGAAAACTCTAATGTGCACATACTTTGCAAATCTCTATGCTTGTGTCACATGGCCAAAAGTCAGTGCGGGAGTTTATCCACAGGCATGCATATAATAAAGGGCATTATGTAGCATTCTGTAAATAATTTATCATAATTTACAACATCTCTTCTCTTTAGATTTGAAGTACGATTACTATTTTTCCATAAAGGGCCTGGTTGGTTCAGCTGGTTGAGCGTCTGACTCTTGATTTTGGCTTAGGTCATGATCCCAGGGTCGTGGGATTGAGCCCTGCATCACTCTCTGCACTGAGCGTGGAGCCTGCTTAAGATTCTCTCTTTCTCTCTGCCCCTCTCCCCCTCTTATGCATGATCCTTCTCCCTCTAAAAAAAGAAAAAGGGCCTGGGTGTAAATACTGTAGGCTTTGTGGCCATGTGGTTTCTGTTGCAACTACTCAACTCTGCTATTGTAGCATGAAAGCAGCCATAAACAATATGTAAAGGAATGAGTGTGGCTGGGTTCCAACAAAACTTTATTTACAAAATAGGTAGTGAGCTGGATTTGTCCCACGTATGGTACTTTGCAGATCCTGACTTAAAGTTATAAATTTCCTCTAAGCACACCTTAGCTGCACATTGTCATATAATTTTTAAAAAAAAAAAATTTTTAAAAAAAAATTTTTTTTTTTCAACGTTTATTTATTTTTGGGACAGAAAGAGACAGAGCATGAACGGGGGAGGGTCAGAGAGAGGGAGACACAGAATCAGAAACAGGCTCCAGGCTCTGAGCCATCAGCCCAGAGCCTGACGCGGGGCTTGAACTCACAGACCGCGAGATCATGACCTGGCTGAAGTTGGACGCTTAACCGACTGCGCCACCCAGGCGCCCCAAAAAATTTTTTTTTTAACGTTCATTTATTTTTGGGACAGAGAGACAGAGCATGAACGGGGGAGGGGCAGAGAGAGAGAGGGAGACACAGAATCGGAAACAGGCTCCAGGCTCTGAGCCATCAGCCCAGAGCCTGACACGGGGCTCGAACTCACGGACCGTGAGATCGTGACCTGAGCTGAAGTCGGACGCCCAACCTACTGAGCCACCCAGGCGCCCCCATAATTTTTAATTTTTATTTTTGTTCAGAATGTTTTCTAATTTCCATTGTGACTTATTTAACTCACGGGTTATTTAGGAGTGTGTCGTTAATCTCTGAATATTTGGTTCTTTACCTGGTTATCTTTCCATATTGATTTCTAGTTTAATTCCTCTTTAGTTAGAAAACATAATCTTGTATAATCTTAATCCTTTAAGAATCTTAAGAGTTGTTCTTTGAATCAGCAGAAGGTCTATTCTGGTGAGTGTTCCATGTACTCCTAAGAAAAGTGTATTTTGTATTTGCTGGGTATTACTGGTCTGTGTCATTTAGGTCATGGTTGTTCAGTGTTCAAATGTTAGATATCCTTACTGACTTTTTTGTCCATTTTTCTAACATATGGAAGAATCTTGTAATAGTTTAGCTCTGCTTACCTTCTTCCTCTGTGTTACAGTTATAGCTTTCAGAGTTCTGTATATGATGTATATCCTATACAACAGTACTATTGCTTTGCAGAGTCAATATTCTTTTTTATTTACCTACATATTTATGCTTTCTCTTAACCTGTGTTCCTTCCTGTAGTTCCCTTCAAACTGGGATAATTTCCCTTCAGTCCAAAGAACTCCCTTTAATATTGGTTGTGGTGTGAGTCTACTGGGAAGGAATTCTTTCAGTCTTTATCTAGAAACATCTTTATTTTACTTTTTGTTTACTTAACATAATTTTTTTTTTTTTACATTTATTTATCTTTGAGAGACAGAGCACAAGTGGGGTAAGGTCAGAGAAAGACGAAGACACAGAATCTGAAGCAGGTTCCAGGCTCCGAGCTGTCAGCACAGAGCCTGACATGGGGCTCAAACTCACAAACGGTGAGATCATGACCTGAGCCGAAGTCGGATGCTTAACCCAATGAGCTACCCAGGCACCCCTTTGTTTCACTTTTTAAAACAGTATTTTAAAGATGTTCTTCCACTGTTATCTGTTTACACAGCAAAGCTATGGAAACGTGGTAACAGTGGAATGACATCTTTAAAATGCTAAAAGAAAACAGTTTCCCTGTGTAGTCAACAAGGAGAAGGTATACAGTCACCATTTTTATGGTGCTACTTTGAAAGTATTATTCTTTTTTTCTCCCAGTTCTAGTTGCTTAGTTTGTTTTTTTTTTTTTTCATTATTTTTGGTTTCTAGCAGATTGATTAGGATACTCGTAGGTGTTTAAAAAAATTATTTATTCTGTTTGGGGTTTTCTGAGCTTCTTGAATCTGTAAGATATTATCACATTACCTTTCAGTTTTGGAAAATTCTTAGCCATTATTTCTTCACGTTGCTCTAGTACCATTTCATCTCTTTCTCTCCTGGAGCTTCAATTACATGTATGCCAATCATATGACTTGTGTCCCACATCTTTCACTTTATGCTGCTCTTTTATTTATATGCTTCTTCAAACTGGGTATTACTGGTTGAACAATACTTGATTTCACTACTTCTGTCATTTTGTGTCTGGTCACCATCCAACGAGTTTTTAATTTCAGGTACTGGATTTTGCCATTCCAAAATGTCCATTTGATTCTACTGTATATATTCCAGTTCATTTTATCTATGTTGTCTAGCTTTTCCTCTCTTTAATGTATTAATCATAATTACTTTAAAGTCCTTTCCTGCTATGTCCACAATCTGGATTATTTATAGATCTGCTCTGACTGTCCACTTATTACCTTTTAATTACTGGTCACATTCTCCTGCCTTGCACATTTCTTGGAAATTCTTATTGTGTGCTACATTTCCTAGTTTGTTTATATACAACAAACTGAGATACAACAAACTGACAAAATTAGATGTTATTTTCCTTCACAGGGATTACCCCTCCCCCAGTAGGCAGTTAGGTTAAGGGGTGAGTGGCTACTCAATCCAATAAAAAACTTAGCTGGTTTTGGGGATCTGTTTTAAGTTTAGTTAAAAACGCAGGCCACTATGGTTTCAAATGTCTCAGTGGTTAAGACCTGTTATGTTCATTGTTGGCTCCTTGCTCTCTTGGGGACGAACTGTTTCCTGAGTGCTGTGAAACTAAGATTTCACTGTGCATTTCTACTTCAGGCCTAACTGTCAAGTGTCACTTAGCAAACGAGTAAAGTTTGTTGTGCATCTGAGGCTCCTCTAGGTTCAAAATATAATACTAACTCACCTGGCCATCAAAAGTACTACTGATTTCTCTTTCTCCTGTTTGAGTCCCTCTGCAATACTGACCTTAATCTCAGTCTGTACCCAGGTATGGCAAATGTTTTCAGGCAAGACAATGGCCAGCAATCTCAGCTAACCTAGAAAGAGCTCTTCCTTTCCTAGAACGTCATTTCACTCAACCTTTTTGCTTCTATAGGTCTCTACTGTCTTTAAAAACAAAATGTTACTAAGGTAATGGCAAGACATCACTGCTATTCCCATATAGAAGTAGCAGTCCTCAAATAAATAGAGTACTAAAGATATCATGTGGTTGCTTAGTATTCAGAAAATTTCTTCTGAACAACTTATTTTTTTAACTGAGATAATTGACACATATTAATTTCAGGTGTACAACACAGTGACTCAATATTTATGTACTGGAGACCTTCGTTATGCTTTGAAATCTTATTGGAAATTTACCAGTTTTCTCTTACTTGATACTGAGAACTGCTGATCATCAGTGTAACACGTTCATCTTTAAATTTCTTCAGAGCTCTTAAATGTATACCGCTCTGCTTTAAGTGATTAATTTATATTTTATTTCCCAAGTTTAGTTGACTTGCTAACTAACATCTTATTAAATCACTATTTGATCAGTGCTTATGATCTGTCTACATCAAATCACATTAAGTTCCTTGAGGCCAAGGACCAACTCTGTCTATCTCAAACTCCTACTATAATGCATATACGTTAAATGGTGCTCAGTAAGTCCCTGCTGACTGCCAGAAAATTTTGAAAATTTGTTTAGTTTACTATTTTTATTTACTTTAACTAAACACAGTCACATAAAATTGGGATTATACTCCATTTATAGTTTTATTTTTTGTTTAATTTTGTTATTTTTTTCTCTCAACTTTCTTATTTTAAGAGAGAGAGCGAGTGTAATGTTGTAATAAATATCCTCATAACTAATTTACCCCCCAAATTTCTGTTTCAGGAAAAGTTCTAAGAATTACTGAGTCAAAAGATATGAATTATCTAAAATTGTTAATATATGTCCGAGTATTTTCGGGAAAGGGCTATATAAATTTATATTCCCATTGGTAATACACAAAATATCCATTCACTGCCCTTTCACCACTGTGGAGTGTTAAAGATTTTTTTTTGGTTTATTTATTTTTGAGAGAGACCAAGAAAGAGCATGAGTGGGGGACAGGCAGAGAGAAAGGGAGACAGAGAATCTCAAGCAGGCTGTGTGCTGGCAGCACAGAGCTCGATGTAGGGCTTGAACTCATGAGTCATGACACTTGAACTCATGAGTCAATGACACTTACCCAACTGAGCCATTCAGGCGCCCCTGTGGAATGTTATTTTAAAAATCTTTCCCTATTTGGTGGCAGGAAATGGTATGAGCTTAATTTGATTTTCCTTCACTTACAGATTAAATGTTTTTTTCTTATATTATTAGCTGAATTGGGTTTTCTAGGCAGATTATATATTCTTACTTAGAACTTTAATTAAAAAAAACCCATTCAACAAATCGATATCCTGATTTATATCCTATAACTAACAATTACCTATTTCTTTGTTTTGACTTTCACATGTAAAGTGTAGAAATCTAACATTAAAAAAACTCACATTTAGGAATAAGAAGAAATTTTTTCCAAATGTTATTTCTCTAGTGCTAGCATTTTGCATGAGACTGACTTTTAAGTTTTCTCCCATCTTTTTTCTCCTGCCAGGATAACAGCAGTCATCATAGTAATATTAGTAATAATATAATAATATTAATAGCAAAGACCTAGTAAGTGCTTAATAAATTAGGAACTGCTCTAGCACTCTTCCTATATTAATTTACACAGTCCTCAAGAAAGTCCTGCAAGATAATGTTATTATTCTCATTTTACGATGGGGCAAAGTGAGGTAAATAACTTAAAGACCTGCATGTAGAAAATAGTGGTGTCAAGAACCAAACCTGAACTGTCTGGATCCCAAGACTATCTTCTTAGCCACCGTGCTGTTTTACTTATAATGAATGTTCAACTTTTCATTTTATCACCACTGGGATTTACAGATCCACTTAAATGTATTTTGTATCAGTTTTCAGGACCAACTCTAGTCTACTGCTTTCCTTCACTTGTCCTATCCAAAAATCTATTGTATCTCTTTCTGGAAGGTACTGTCAAAAGCTATTTATTCTCACAATCAAATGGAATTACATTCATCAATGTCCAACACAGTATGTTGCTCACAACTCAGAAAATGTGTTTTGAATTACATTAAATAATTCATTGTTATATTTTCTGATTTAGTAGCCTTCCAAACATTTTATAATTCCAAATAACAAATTAAAAATCTATTTATGTATTAAGGAATGCGTGTGTGTATATATATCTATATACAGACATATATATACATCTATATATAGACGTATATATATAGATATATATAGAGAGAGAGAAAAAGAGGAGAGGGAGAGAGATTATACAATGTAATCTTTGCCTAGAGGTATGTTGTAATACTTCCACTATTCAAGGTTTTGAACTACAATCTGTTTACATTCTTCTATACTCTATAGTACACATCCTTTGTAGAATCTGTATAACACAATATCATCTGTTGTGATCTGTGTAGCTAGTGTAGATATAACTTGTGTTCTGACTGATACAATTAACACACACACAAAAGACTGATTAAAAACAAAACGCTGTACCATTAATTGTGGGACTAATAGATTAAAAGGAAAGAGTCACTAAGGTTTACAGGTATACAGCATGGGAAAAAGTAGCATCTTTTAAACACAATACCTTCTCCAAGTTAGTTAGGTAAAGAAGCTGCCCAAGTTTCTTCTGAAGTTGTGATGTAGCAACAGCTTTATCATTTAGTAGTTTTATACGATTTTGTTCTACCTAAAAAAAACAAAACAAAACAACTTCTTTACTGTCTCTTAGAAAGATTTTATTCTATTAAACATGCACAATTCTTCCTCAATAATTTAAGGGTGTCCTATTTAAGCAAATCCATTGACATATGAAAACTCAAATTTGCAAAAACGGATACTAGATATTTCAAAAGGGCATCTCTCTCTCTCTATATGTTGCTCTACAGAAGACAAACTTCAATAAATACGAAGTTTCCCCATAAACTTGAAGTTGGATAAAAATCAACCCAAATTCTATTTATGTACCATTTTTCAGTAATACCCATGAGATAAAGAAAAACTAAGTGATTTGCTGCTTTGGTCAGAGCAATTTTATGAAACCCAGGCAGCCTCTCCCTGCACACACACACACTCATATCCCCACCGCCACCCCGTCCTTCTTTTGCCCCGTAGAAAATAGCAGACAGAAGATTATAAAAATAAGAGGAATTTGGTTACACAGGAAAAAATTACAATTCATGGTTTAAAGGCTGACACAGAAAAAAATGAGTATTTCTAAGTTTAACTAAGGTATAGTCTCCAAGCTTTAGAAAGCAAAAAGATTTAAAAGATAAAACACATACAAGGAATAAAATTATAAAGGAAATAATATTTTAAATATGGGAGAGAAAATGTTGGAAGAGTCATTTTTTATTCCTAGGATATAAAGAGAGATTTATTAGAAGATAAGTTATTACTATCTGTTCATCATTAACAAAGGAAAATTGCAAAAAGAGGTTTTTTTTAAATGTTCATTTATTTTTGGGGCGCCTGGGTGGCGCAGTCGGTTAAGCGTCCGACTTCAGCCAGGTCACAATCTCGCGGTCCGTGAGTTCGAGCCCCAAGTCGGGCTCTGGGCTGATGGCTCAGAGCCTGGAGCCTGTTTCCGATTCTGTGTCTCCCTCTCTCTCTCTGCCCCTCCCCCGTTCATGCTCTGTCTCTCTCTGTCCCAAAAATAAATAAACGTTGAAAAAAAAAAAAAAAGTTCATTTATTTTTGAGAAAGCGCATATGCATGTGTGCACGCCTGCACACATGTGAGCAGGGAAGGGGAAGAGAGACAGGCAGACCGAAGATCTGAAGCGGGTTCTGTGCTAACAGCAGAAAGTCTGATGGTGGGCTTGAACTCACGAACCATGATATCAAGACTTAAGCTGAAGCTGCACGCTTAACTGACTGAACCACCCAGGGGCCCCGCAAAAGAAAAGTTTTTGATTGTTCTTACAGAAGCTTTTTCTGTTTCTGAAAAAACTGAGGCAAGGACACAGGTCTAAAAACTGACTGAGACCACCTTAAGATTCTGACATACAGAAGGTGCTCAAAAAAACACAAATATGCAATCTGGAGAGAAACAAACCAAAATAGTAAATTCTACGCATATGTTAGATAGGATATTTCTCTCCTTGTCTTTTTTAACCTACAAAACCAATCACTTTTATATGGTTTAAACTAAGAGCAGAGATTAAACGCATTCTTAAAGAAGAGATCACTGCCTTGACTCTCTCTTCTATGGGCCTTGGATTTTTGTGACACTTATTGGCTGTGCTCTTTTCTGTGATTTACTTGCAAATTACCTCATGTGGTTCAATGATATGAAGAACAGGTGGGTTGGGCTTTGGCTCCCTAGGATGACGCACTCTCAGTCGTTCTGTAGCCATTGCAAGTTCATCAATAGCAGATACACGATTCCTTAGAGCCATCCAATATTCATGAAGCAACTGAAAGAAAACACCAAGACAGTGGTATTTAATGCACATAATTAAGATTGGTTAAAACCACCGAAAAGTGCCATGATCAAAAGTCTTCAGTGAAGTCTAAGACATACACATTTTTTCGTTAAGTTGTGTCTAAGACACAAGCAATTTTGGGGCCATTTTTTAAGATGAGGACATATGACGGAATAACCTCCATAGGCCACAGAATAATACGGTGTCTTTAGAATCTTAGAAACAGAACACCCAAAGATATCTTGGTGGCACCATAGATCTTCGTAGGTCATTGTTAGCCTGGTGGAATCTTTATTTTTTTAAGAAATATTTTTATTATAAACTATTTCACATTTTCAAAATCATATATATATATGTATATACATACATATATGTGTGTATATATGTGTGTGTGTATGTGTGTGTGTGTATATATATATATATATATATATATATATGAGCTAATGAGACTACTAAAATACACAACTGAGTACTCAACATCTGATTTAAGAAAGAGCAATACCAATGCCTTGGCGAGCCTTCCCTCACATATTCTTCCCTCATCCCTACAGTGGATTAACCACTGTTCTGAACTGGACTCCCTCTTCTGTACTTTTCACTGGAGCTATACTAATCTACGCATTCTTAATAATTTGGTTATACATTTTTCTCAAATTTATGGAAATGTATCAGTGTAAAATCTTTGATATGCTTTCTTCACTAACATTATGCTTTGAGGTAGACCCCAACCGACGTGTATAACAGTAGCTTATTAATTTGCATTGCTGTACGAGAGTTCAGTCTGCAGTGTTACAGAGAAAAAATTCACAAAGATCTGAGAAAACAGACATAGGAGGTCATCAAAACAAGCGCAGAGGAAAAATGCAGGGGCAATTGGATACTGTACAGAGTACTGTCTTCTTTCGATCACTTGCTATAATTAACTATGTTAATGTGCTTTTGCATTTAGAATAGTAATGTGAGAAGAAACAATTTACTATGAATCAATGATTTCAACTATAAAGGTATTATCCCCCAATTTACCAAACATATGAAATGATATTACAGACCACATATTTTCTCTTTCTGGATAGAAATTATTATCTTGCTTTAAAAGTCAAGATCTTCAGATTTTTAAAGAAATATATAAAAGGAATTATAATATTATAAATAAAACTGTTCTTTCATTTCCTCACAGATTTCACCTTCAAAGCAGGATAATGGATAACAAATCCAAATATAAAGAATAATTCAAAATCAATGAATTTTGGAATCTCATTTCAAGCAAAGTTGTAATATGACAAAATTATCAAAATATAAACATAAAGGGTCACTTTCTACTTTATCAACTGCAATGGTTTCCAGTGGTGTAGGGTGAGAAATATTTACTGTGTTCTTCAATCTTCGAAATTATTGGTGTTTGGTTATTACTTACAGAGCAAAAGCAAAACAAAACAGCAAAAACAAACAAAACTCTACTTTCACAGAATTGCAGTGTAAGATCAAGCTAAGAAGAATGAAACACTTTCACAGCTAAATTACAAGGCTTCATATCAATTTCATTTTAATAATGACTTTCTTTTAGTAATTTAATATATAGAAGTTCCTTATTTGTTCAGTACTATTGTATTTATTATTCTTCATAACAACCATTACATTTTAGGGAAAGAGAAATTATGATACCTCAAGTCTCTGAAGCAGATTTTTAAAAAATGAAGAGAGAAAAATAGTAATAATATAAAGAAGAAAAATTCTTAATATTGGAAAAAATATTAAAATACTATACCTTATATTCCTTTTTCCATGCTTCAAAAAGATCCATTGAAGTACTTCCTTCATCAATGAATTCAACATCAAATCTATGTGATTTTGCAAATGATAGCAATGCTTTCATAGATCGCTCTGTCTCACTTACTGCCCACAAACCCCGGCTGGTGGTGGGTATTCGATCATCCACCAGTCCTTCTTCATCTTCTATCATCTCCTCAAATATTGCAGTCTGGCCTTTCACTCTGAAAACAAACGAGAACAAAACAACAGTAACTACTGTCAGTGGGTAACGAGCATGGTAAAAGTCCTACTGGCAGAGCCAATCGAGTAGCAAGGTCAATAACGTTTCATCAATAACTTTCAATATCATGTCTACAAGATCATGCCTTCAAGTCTTTGGGAAACTGCAGCAAATCTGAAAACGCTGGAGGCATAATAATAAATTTGTCCAGTGTCTTGACCAGCAGTCTGACATCATAAAAAATGGCTATAAAGTTCAGGCTAAAAACTAGCTATGAGAATTACCATAATATAAAACACAAACTACCACCACCACCAACCATGGAAAAACAAACACAACAAAATGATAAGATGATCTCAGAGTACACTGTTGATCTGTTTATTTAAGGTGACCAGAACTTAGCTTTTTCTCAATTTCTGTTTGTAAAATAGGAATAATTTTGCTATACCATAGCTATTATGATTCACTGGGTACCTTAATCCTTGACACGGGATGAAAACTTCAAATTTGTGTTGGAGAAAGTGTATTGAAAACTAACCTTTTATAGAACTCTTACCATGTACTATGCTAAGCAATTATGTGCATTTTTAAATTTAATATTCATAAACAACTCAATGAGGTAAGTGTTGTTTTTATTATCATTTCATGAATGAGGATACTGAGGCTTAGAGAGGTAATCCGCCCACAATAGTGGGGAGGGATCTGAGTTACAATGTGTTGGACTTGAGAATCTGTCACTCCTCTAAACTGTCCCTCCATCACACATTATTAGATGACATGAGTATTTGGAAATAACTTTTATGTAAGTAAAACCGAGCATGTTAAATGATCACATGCCAAAGTTTACTGAATTGATGTAATTAAAGAAAAAAAAAAAACACAGGAAGGTTCCATGAGGAAAACACAGTCTTATAAATCGAAACACCAAGTCTTATAATGGTTTCACGTTCCTGATGGTAATCAGAGAACTCACGTGTGGGAAAACAGCTTTGATTCGTACTCTGTGAACAATTCATCCGCCTTACAAAAGACACAACTGAAAAAGAAAAAAAATGATCAGAGAAATAACTTGCAAACATAACAACAAGGTAATTTCTAAAAGAGGCTTATTAGAATTTTATATTTCACTTTTTCTTTACAACAAATAGGCCATTTAAGAAAAAAAATTACAGAAGCGCCTGGGTGCCTCAGTCGGTTAAGAGTCGACTTAGCCCAGGTCATGATCTCACAGTCATGCTTCAGATTCTGTGTCTCCCTCTCTCTCTGCCCGGGCCCCCCTCCCCCCACCCCGTCTCTCTCTCAAAAATAAACGTTAAAAAATATTACACAGTTTTCAGTATGTGGTTCTTGAGAATTTTTTAAAAAGTACATTAATAATACATCTCTTTCCACTTTTGTCTGAATTTAAATGAAGAAACTTTTATTAGATGAGCCACTGTTCCTTCTCTCAGAAGAACGCTAGCATAATGGAGTGATGCCATTTCACTGCATGACGTCTCCTGTCACCTACCAGTTGAGAGGAAGTCTGGTTGGTCGGAGGTGGCAGATTGTTGCTGATTCAATAACATTACGAGATGGAGGTCCCTCCAGGTTTTTTACAGCCTCTCTTACTAGCTTCTGGAATTTATTCAGCTCTTCCATTTGTGTTGTAAGTAAGAACTGAAGACCTCTGCAGTCATGGAACCTGATTCACATCACCAGCATCACCACACAAGGCAAACAAAAGAACTGTGGGTCAATTTCCTCAAATTCACAAAATGATCGTCAAAGTGTCAAAGAAATTGTGCAACGTTCTACGTAGCCTACCTCGAGTGAATTTACTTTAGTAGTATGTTCAATCTACTAGGAGACAAGGTATAACAACATTGGGTTATTTACTGTAAAAGATACCAAAATTCCGACAGTCCCTGTCCTCAGGACCTAAAACAGAGTCTGCAAAATCTGTCTCTGCCTCAGGTGTCTTTGAAAGACCAAGATTGCCACATTTTTTCTTTTTTAATGCTGTTTACTACAAATGTCCCTCCTGAAATTCTTGTTTTATACGGAGAAGGAATTATAGGATGAAAAATAAAAAGAAAAATTGAAAAGAAGAAAAACAGCCAAGAGTTCTATTCCTTGCTACAAAGAGTTTACAAATACGTACACACATATATATGTGATATGTGTATATATGTATGTTATCACATATATTTACATTATTTACATATATATACATTTTATTAAGCATTCACTATATGATGTCAGGCACTTTGCCAAGCTCTTTCCCTATATAATCTCCACAGATACTATTGTGCTCATGTTATGGATGAAGCCTAATGAATCAAAATAATTTAATTAAAGTTAAAAGTTATCATGTAGCAGTTAGGAGTTACACCCAAACACAATGCTCTTAACTGTTTTTGATAAACTGAGTAAAATGTGCTAAGGAAAGAAATGTATGGGTGTGTATGAATGGGTTTACGAAACAAGAAAGCAAGCCTAGAATAATAAATCAGAAAATGAAAATACAAATTGGATTTGTTGGCTTAAGAGTATATCCTTCTCCTTCCTAAAATGCCATAGACACTTTTCTCCAAATTGTTCAAAAGAGTCCACTCTCCTTTCTGAAGGCTTCCTCAGTATTTTACAACACTAATCGATATTTCTTTCTGTCCATGAAGTTTATTGAGAATATCATTCATTTTAGTCCTTTGTCATCTTCAAGTTTTTACACATACTCATATTTCTCAACGTTTATTTATTTTTGGGACAGAGAGAGACAGAGCATGAATGGGGGAGGGGCAGAGAGAGAGGGAGACACAGACTCGGAAACAGGCTCCAGGCTCTGAGCCATCAGCCCAGAGCCTGATGCGGGGCTCGAACTCACGGACCACGAGATCGTGACCTGGCTGAAGTCGGACGCTTAACCGACTGCGCCACCCAGGCGCCCCTCATATTTCTCAAATTGTTCACGGGTTGGTCTTCTCATTAAGCTAATATTTAGAAGATAAGAATTAGATCGTATCTTTAAAAAATATGTAATACTGAGGCGCCTGGGTGGCTCAGTTGGTTAAGAGTCAGACTTCGGCTCAGGTCATGAACTCACAGTTTGTGAGTTTGAGCCCCGCATCAAGCTCTGCATTGACAACTCAGAGCCTGGAGCCTGCTTTGGATGCTGTGTCTCCCTCTCTCTCTGTCCCTCCCCTACTCACACTCTGTCTCACAAAAATGAATGTTAAAAACAAAATTAAAAAAAAAATTGTAAAAAATATGTAATAGATACAGAACAGGTGCTCAATAATTTCTAAAAGAATTTGCACAGGGATACAAGAACACAATTAGGTTAGGTATCAGTATTATTCACAAATTATGCAACTAGGGACTAAAAAATGATCACAGATCAGCATTTAACAGTGTTAGCTATATTCTCTCTTGTAAATACTTTAAGTTAAAAAGAACACATAACAATAACATTATACTAAATGGTATGCACTATTCTAAGTACGCAAGCACCTTGCAGATATTAATTTACTAATCCTCACGACAATGCTGTGTGGTTTTATAGATGAGGAAAATAAGGCACAAAGAGCTTCAATAACTTTCCCAAGGTCACAGAGCTAGTACGTGGGGGAGTTGGGATATGAACACAGGCACCCTGACTCAAGAATCCACCTGTGCTCTTAATCACTAAAATTTTCCTTTCCTAAGAAGTGTTAAGAAGCAAACATGAATAATTCGACTCTGAGACTCTGATCTCACTGAAAAACACAGCAGCAGTGCTGTGAATGAATAATCTTTGAATGTATATTTAATATAGAAAACATTAACTCACCTAGAGGTAATGTAAGCTATACATTTAAAAATTTTTAAATTTTATTTCCAGTATAGTTAGCATACAGCATAAGTTACACATTTGGAAGTGTTTTCTTACTTTCTATTGACGTCTAATGTTTCTGAGAAAAATGTGTAATAAATGGTATGTTTTACATTACCTATAGGTCCCATTATAGCCCTGGGACCTACTTTTAACAGGACTACGTTCACATATACAGGAATTTGCAACATTTAAATAGTTTCTATGTGATTTAAGAAAAAAACCTTCAAAATAATTTTAATATTTTCTTATCAGCTAATTCCACAACGCTGGCAGAACACATTAGTATATAGCTCTAAAACTGGATAAAATGAATCACGACTTAAATGACAACTTATCCTGGAATGGTGACTCTTGGGTTTCAGAGAGAAAAACGAAGTGCAGTGAAGAGTATAATGTCCTGCATATATCTCAGAAATGAAGCCGTCAAGTTCTGTATGGTGAAAAAGAGGATGACTGTACCTCTGAATTAGTAATGGAACATGGAAAATGTAGTAGGCATTTGGAAGGGCTTTTAAAAGAGTAAAAGAAAACACTTTAAAACGTTTTAAAGATATTCTTATGCTGAAAACGAACACTAATCCCAAGGCTGACCTTATACTGGGATATGATCTGAGAAGCAATAAAAGATCCTCTCTCTGTCCCCTCCCTAGAATCAACAGTCCTGCCACAACATCTCAATTCCTCACATTAGACCGACATTCCTTTGGGTTAAACCATTGAATTATTTTTGAGAAAAAAAATAACTTTGGTCTTTGGAAAGAATTATTCACCATTTCTACATCAAGAGCAATAATGCAACTTACCTACAAAGACTCTGAAGAATGGTGAGCGTTGATGAGAAGAGAGAAAGATGGGGGAGACCGCAGGAAACTCTAGAACACAAAACCTGGGCCCCTGTGGTGCTATGATGGTTATTAGTCCGTGGGGCTGAGCTACACAGTGGAAGCATGAATGCCTTACCTCAATTCTCCAAAACAAAGTCTATTTCAAGACTTTGCTTAGAGTTGGCTTTGGGTGTGTCCAATGAAGATACAAAGAATATACTTTAAGTATATTAAAAGAAAAAAAGCATTAAAAAGGGAATATTTTAAGATGAGTCAGATATAGAAAACAGGTTTCCTTTTTCAGACTTATACCTAATGTTTTAGTTTGAAATCTACTCTTAACAATATGTAAAATCCAGATGTTTGTAACCACAGTATGTTCTGATATTTAATTGCACCTCTTAATATCAAATGATCTGAATATTTGGGGTCACTACTCATAAAGTTATTCTATTCTGTACTATTTCCTTACTTCTCTGACATAGAAAGCTTCCCAGTTTGTTGCTTGTAGTGGCTGGTTATTTCATTTCGCACTCGCTGAACAAGTTCCTCGTCAATAGAGAATTCTATTGCTCTGTGGATCACATTCAGCCACCAAGGAGAATTTGAATAAATCTGTAAAAAAGACAACAGCTGATCAGTTCATGTTTTTTCAGTACTATGTTTTTGGTTTAAAAAAAATTTTTTTTAACATTTATTTTGGAAAGACAGACAGAGCACTAGTGGGGGAGGGGCAGAGAGCGAGAGCGAGAGTGAGAGAGACACAGAATCTGAAGCAGGCTCCAGGCTCTGAGCTGTTAGCAAAGAGCCTGATGTGGGGCTTGCACCCACAAGCCATGAGATCATGACCTGAACCCAAGTCGGACGCTTAACTGACTGAGCCACCCAGGCATCCCATTACTCACTATGTTTCTGTCACTGGGAAAGGTGCTGTGAAAAAAATCAAAGGAAACAACAGCATGCTACTTTCCAAGGAATTATAAGGAAATATATATAGACTGTATACTCTATATATAATGGGTGTGTACTACCTTTGCATACATAAAGAGAATACCCACCTGTCTCCTGACTACTGTGGATAAATGAGAATTTACTGTATATATACTTGTGTAACAAAGTTGTGCTAACAAAGTACACTATCAAAATGAAAACTCAGTATTCACTGTATATATTTGAAAAGGTGGCAGGTCTCTTTCTCAGCATAATAAAGACATCCTGCTAATCCTCAACCAACTGAACTAGATTCTACTCCGTAATACTCTGATAACTGGCAAAATTATATGCCTGAATACTAAATAATTAATGCACTAGGAAGAATAAAATGGGGAGTAACTGGTTACAATAAAAAAGACTGTGTGTTCTGTGTAGCCTCCTCTTCAGGCTTGCTACTGATTTCATAAAAAAAAAATTTAGAAATGACAAATGGCACGTGTTCCATAAGAAAAATACCCATGTTTCTAATGTTCTGACATCTTAAAAGAAAAGATTTTGTAAATATACACACTAAGATCAGAAGGAGGTGAGGCAAGTCTTTACTTTCTCGAAAAGACAACTTGTTATCTCACCAGATAAGAGAAAACCCATCAGAACTTAAAAAAAAAAATGAAAGAGAACAACTTCCAAATGGATGATTTGTCTTCGCATCTGCTCCCATCCAAGTACTAACCAGGCCCGACCCTGCTTAGCTTCCGAGATCAGACGAGATCGGGCGCGTTCAGGGTGGTATGGCCGTGGACTCTACGCATCTGCTCAATCAACAAACACTGCTAACAGCAAATATATGTTTATTATGGGATAGGCATCATCCTAGGTGCTAAGAATTCCAAGATGAGTAAGAAAGTTCAAGTTCTTCTCCAAAGCAAGACACAACCCGAAATGCTCCCGGAGACAAGCACAGGTAAGGGGAGTCCTTCTGGGGATGCACCTTTCTCTGCAGCTCCCGCACCGTCTGCTGCACCGGCTGCACAGCTTGCTGTGCTTCTGCAACTTCTGTGTTACACTTGCTCATGTAATGCTCTCGCAGCTGTTTGGCCTGTGTTGAAACAGGAAACAAATATAAACTTTCATTCCAGGCCTAGAAAAGAATTCAGTACAACGCTGCAAGAACAATGTGGTTATTTTATATATGTAAAGTTACTTAACACAGTTTAAGCACAAAACTTCCAAGTATGCTGTCAAGGACATAAAAACCATGCTAGTAATTCCTAGGATATATATGAAAGAGATCACATCTACCGGTAAGTCACAAAATTTAAGAAATCCCAAGGTCTGCTTCCCAAATTTCTATCTAAGTTTTTAACCAGAAAAAAAAAGCAAGGGGGGGGGGGGAATGGGAAGAACAGTAGTAGTTCAAAATGAGACAAAACAACATTTTAGAATTTGTCTGACTTACTTATTTCAATTTCTTGGAATTACTTCAGCTTAGAAATAACACTTGAGAATATACAGTAACATAGGCGTTGTGGACTAAACTGTGTTCCCTCAAAAACCATACGGTGAAGCCTTAACCCCCAAATTGAAGATAGGGCCCTTTAAGGAGGTAAATTAGTAAATGTAGTTAAATGAGATCATAAAGGTAGAGTCCTAATCCAATATGACTAGTGTCCTTAAGAAAAAAAAAAAAAAAAAAAAAGGAGAGACATCAAGGATGCAAGCACACACAGGATATGTCATGTGAGGACACAAATGAAGGCAGCCATCTGCAAGCTGAGGAGAGGGGCCTCAGGAGAAACCACTGCTGCTGACACTTTGGTCTTGGACTCACAGACTCCACAAGTGTGAGAAATAAATTCTTCTTGTTTAAGCCACCTAGCCTGTGGTATTTTGTTAAGGCAGCCCTAGCTGACTAATACAAAAGGATTTAAAAATTCTTCCCCTTTCAACTTTCCCAGGTAAGAAGGATCACATTACTTGCAAGCAAAGGAAATAATGAAAAATTTTGTCCTTATTAATTCCCACTAGGAAACTTATACAGTTCTCTACTCTCTTCCATTTAACTGAAATATTTAACTGGTTCTTGAAACTACTTTATGAATAAAGAGAGGGGATCAAAGGTGATATGGGATAGTAGGAGGAAAACCAGAAAGACTACTGAACAGGAAATCCTAACGTTTCCACTTAGAAGTGGGTTGAGCCATGTGAAGTTGTCAACACTAGACCCTTGGACTTACAAAGATGGCAATTTCATGAAATTCAACTGAACAGATACATGTCTTTGGATTAGCCACTTCCCTGGGCTTCTGTTATTTCATTTGCAAGAGCTGGAGGTTGAAGTAGATAATTTCTTGGATCTGTGGTTTCACATTCTATAGGAGTCAGGCAAAACTGATACTATGGTCTCCTTGGAAATATATCTATACAGTGCGATACATTTTTCTTCCTCCTTCTCTCATGATGCATTTTTCTTGTTCCTGTCACAACCTTCCAATTAATTTCTGTTAAAATTCCTTGGCTATAATTATTTGATCATCACAGCTATCTACCAACAGACTCGACGGCCTCTCAGAGCTTCCTGTCGCTGAAGGCATTTAAGCAAAGAATTCCTGATGTATGTAAGGTGAGACGCCTGCACAGGGAAGAAGATTTCACTCCCAAATCTCCAACACTTAGATTGCCATCTAACATCAAGAAAGGCCTGTACACACTTCTACAATCTCACTTTGTATTTTAATTCAAATAAAAAAGGTCCCACTTACAGGTTCAATTCATTTCAAAAGTATCTACTACTCTTTTGATTTTAGCTTTGCTATCTCTGACTTCTAAAAAGGTAAAAATCCATGGGGCCACTAGCATATCAGGCTCATTAACAATTTACAGTGAAATAATTTGTACCATTCTTTCCAGTGCAGCAAGACTCACTACAGAAGTAACTTCTTTGAGAGGACACAAGAAACACCACCGAAATATTGAATTTATTTACGCCTAGGTAATACACACAAAGGTGGAGGAAGTGCAAAGCTTTTTATTTTTACTAAACCACATCTTTTGCAGATCTGTCACGAGATCAACAAGGTCTTCCTTCCTTTCCTTCCTTCCCTTTTTCTTTCCATGTGCTGCTGGCTACCAACAACCATATCTACAAAAGCAGTTACCATATAACTGCAAGTGGATTACAAGAGAAACAACATAATATGGAGTGTTGCAACTGTCTACCGTCCAAAATCTCTATGCAATTCTCTACCAACCGAGGCAAACTTTGGAACATAAAAGCAGAAGAAAAAAAATATCATTACTTTTATTTAGATGTGGTATGCCCTAGGAAATGTTAATGAGATGGATTATTAACATTACATGAGATGGATAAATGTTGAGATGGATAAAGTCTGAAAAAAATTCTTTTATAGACTGAATAAAAAATTAATTACCTCTTCTTCAAGTCTGCTATCTCGTAAGGTAGGAGGTATTCCTGGGTGCTTGGCTACCAACAATTCCATCAAGTTATGGGTGGCATGAAGTCTCTACAAACACACAAAAGGCAGTAATTTTGAGAGCCAATGCAGTGGACTCTAAAGGGCGAATCCACTATTCATACAGCATATAGATTACTAACACATTAAGATCAGATCACTGAAAACTTTTCCTCTAACACAATTTGAGCACCAACTTCCTCAGAGAAAACCAAAATCAGTTTCATAGTAAAGGTCTTAATTCATAATGGCATAAATTTTCTTCATTTAAAAATATGCAGTCTTATGAAATATATCTATGCATTTAGCAGGATGTCTGATACAGGTACATGTCTTCTATTATACGTGCATATGTCTACATATGGAACTACGTATGATTATGCCAAGTCAGTCCAGTAAAGTAGAAAGGCTGACTGCGCAGACTTGACTCCTCTTCTGGGAAATGAGTCTGCATGAACCTACCAATTATATTATGATATTATCATAATGAAATCCATAGGAAAACACAGCTGTGACCTAGATCTGTTGAACTGAAGGGCTGGAAAGGGGAGAAGCTGGAGGTAAAGACTATTGGAAGAAGGAGAAAACTGTATCTTTTATCTCTGTATTTAGTATAAACCAGGCTTCTCACTATGATACTGAGTTTGCAGCTGGTTAAAGGCTCCCCCTGGAGTCAAGCAAGGGCTGTGAGAAGAAATAAAGTGAAAGTAATTTCTATCTGTTAACTTGACTCTTTACTTGGGAAGGCAGCTAAGGGCTAAAGAATTATCAGAAAGAGTCCTGGTAACATCTGACTTGGTGCCAGTGATTCGAGACTATAAAGGTTTATTTTGTCTAGCTACAGATTACAGGCCATGGTAGAGATCTTTGTAGAGTTCATCTCTGAAGAGTCACTTCAAATGTCTTAGGTCTTTTCAGCATGGCCACATGAATAATACAATCAGCAACACTATCCGATTTAGTAGCGACAACAAACCTGTAAATAACATTATGGAAACAAAGTGGTAGCAACTCAGCTCCTCTTCTCTGTGTGTGTCTGTGTAAGAGGACTTCTACTGCTTCCTGAACAAGGTGGAGGAGTGGACTGGGAAGAATACCTCTTTCCACCCCCTTCCACATTTTATCCCAAGGGAGCAGAGTGGCTAATCTGACTGAATAGAGCAAAACATTCAGTGGGCCACGGTTTACCAGTAGATGGGATTATTAAGACCAAAAGGAAGAAACAGGCTGATTGATTACTCTTCACTCTTGAACCATCAGGCACACTGGACTTAACTGTCTTCTTGCCCACTTTTCTACTTTTATTTCCTTTATTCAGGAGCATGTTATCTTTGTACTTCTTCCTTCTTCCACGAGGCAAACACGTTTGCTTTTGACCCAAGGTCTGAATTCTATAATCCTTATCCACACAGAAGGCTTGTGTTTAATTTTCTCCTCTGTCCCCCCAAACTCTTCCTAATACTCACTGAGGCACAGGTGAACATGTGGGTCCCAAGGTCTAGATTCTGAATGATAAAGAAGTCCCATTAGGGGCTCAAATCTAAACTTACTAAGACTAATAAAAGTAGTCCTTATTTACCATTTAGCTAGAGAGCCTTGTCTATATGACCCACTGGACAGAACTAAGAAAGGGAAGAGATTCAAAATTTAAATAAATGTTGAAATTCAAATATTCAACTCTTCCTAAAAAACCTCCAAAAATTAAATCAGATCAGTGGGAAGGTTTTATTACTAAGTTCCACTGCTTAGTTTACAGCATTTTTCTTCTTTCAGTCAAAACTATGCCACTGTGTTAACATTTATATGCAAAAGTGATAAACCTCACCCCGTTCTTTTAAGCACAAATACTTTAACCTGTTTTTCTAACGTAGGTTAGATTTATCTAGTCAGCCTTGTGCCAATAATGGCCTGAACGTACGGAATAGTAGTGATTTTCAAACTTTCATCTATCTACAAATCACCTTGAGTGCTTATTGCTGAAAGCACTGAATCCAAAACTTCATCCTCAGAGATTATGGCTCAGTCCATCCATTTTGTTACCCTTTATCTTCTTAAATGTTCCGAAAAATTATTTTGTAAAAAACAAATGGATGATATACTTGAAATTGTTTAGTTTTTACTCACTTGGAGTGAATCGGTTTTGAGTTTTCCTTTGTGTTCCTCAGATGAACGCAACACTTCTCTGTACAGTTCTGCTGCCACAGCATACTCACCTGATGAATTAAGGTGATTTAAAGCACAAGAAAGTCATCTATTTCGCTCCCAATGTGATCTGGTTATCTAGTATCTGATAAGATCTACTATAGAAATGTAACAATGATTAAAACTCACTACTTTTTAAAGAAAAGAAACTTCACTTAATATGAACGTCCCAATAAAAAAGCTGACGATAGCTGCTCTTGTTCACTCCATTGCAGAGAACACCAATCAGATATATTTATGTTTTAAAATTATACTGAAAAACAAACTAAATTAACTTTCAATTTAGACAAATGATTTTCCTCTTACTAAAGTTAAAGGGTGCCAATTAGTAGTCATTTTGATGTTTGAAATTAAGGATAAATTTATAAATATTCAAAACACCATGATCAACCTACACATAATTCTCAGATAAATCATATATTCTTCTTAATAGGTATTGTTCTTCTTGGTGGCCAAATGATTTGCAATGAAAAACCACATTTCCAAAACTTAGGGATTCTTTCCATTTCTGGTCACATGAATCTCAATCAGTCTGAAATTAATGATTTTTTAAATTATTATTCATAACTAGCAACTCACTCAAATAAAGCAACTTAAAAGTATCAAGTAAAGTACAGGCCCATGGGTCATATCTAACCCTCTGCATTTTTGTAGGGTATCGGAACTCAGTCATGCTCATTTGTTTATGTACAGTCCGTAGCAGCATTAGCAGCGTTTGCATTACAACAGTAGAGCTGAGAGGTTGCAACAGACCTTCTGGCTCAAAGCCTAAAAGATTTTTTTTTTATTAAATTTTTTTTAATGTTTATTTATTTTTCAGAGACAGAGAGGGACAGAGAATGAGCATGGGAGGGACACAGAGAGAGGGGGACACAGAATCCAAAGCAGGCTCCAGGCTCTAAACTGTCAGCACAGAGCCTGATGTGGGGCTTGAACCCAAGAACCGTGAGATCATGACTTGGGCCGAAGTCCGACGCTCAACTGACTGAGCCACCCAGGCGTCCCTAGCCTAAAATATTTATTATCTGGTTCTTTCAGTAAAAATTTTCTGATGCTTCAAAAAAAGGAGACAGGAAACATTTTAAATGGCTTGAATAATAGAACTTATCCTATTTGCTGCCTGAGGAAAACCTCAAAACTGATTATTGAGAAATGTAATTAAAATAAAAATCTAACAGGAAAATCACAAGATACAAAAAAAAAAGAAGAGGATTTTGCTTTTGTTTGCTGAGAAAACTTTTTTCATAATCATCACATACATTGTTTTCTTTTCACTTCAAACTAGTTTTATTAATATCATGGATTTAGGACTTTGGTCACAGCCACAGTAAGATATTTTTATATACATATATAAATTATTATATATAAATACTATATTTATATATTTCATATTATATTTATATTATATATATATAAATTATGTTGGTTCTCTTTTAGTTAAATCTGATTATATACATAAATATATATACTTATTATGATAAAATATTCCTAACATAAAACTTACCATATCAACCATTTTTAAGTATGCAGTTTAGTGGCATTAGGTACATTCACATTGTTGTGCAAGACATTTGCTTTTATACCATTGCTTTATATTTAGTTCTACAAGCTACCAAATACAAAGTTTTCTAAAGCATACATTTCATAGTATTTTACAGTCAATTTCTATTGACTTTTATAAAGGAGAATATTATTTTTGCAAAATTACTATCACATCATAATGTAGGAGTAACACTCAATTATCTTCACACAAGAAGCTCTCTCTTTTTAGTTTTGAAGATTCTTGTGAAGCTTTTCAAAAGACTGCAAAAGATTCTATTAGCATTTACACTATTATTTATAAAGAATAATTCACTTAACAATTCTTTCTTAATTACTATACTTTTTAAAGGTGGCTAGCCTATAATACAAGCAGTTGAATTTTAACTATTCGCTATAATACTTTTTAAAACGTTCATTAAAAAAATATATGCTTTCGGGCTCCTGAGTGTCTCAGTCAATAAGTGTCTGCTCTTGGTTTCAGCTCGGGTCATGATCTCATGGTTCATGAGTTCAAGCCCCACAATGGGCTCTGTGCTGGCAGTGCGGAGCCTGGTTGGAATTCTCTCTCTCCCTCTCTCTCTGCCTCTCTCCTGCTCTGTCTCAAAAAAAAAAAAAAAAAAAAAAAATGCTTTCTAGGAAAGACCCAAAAATATGCACGTTCAAGAAGTTATACAAGTTTAAACCAAATTTAGAAATACCCATTCTTTGCCACTTGATGGCACTAACCTTTCTAAGTAAACTAAATAGTACTGAATTTGATACTTGCCAAGCTAATTTTCTCCAAAAAATATGTCCGGAAAACATACTGTACAAAGTTGGAATAACACGTTTTTAATAGCATGATCAGTGAGGGCCTTAGAATATGCCCTGTATATCATACATATTTGTATATAATATAAGCAAATCCCTCAAATTTGCAGTTAATTTCAGATTTCTTTTAGAAGTCAGATCTCCACTGTCTGATTTCTATATTGGAAAATATTAAATCTCTAAGTCAAATATGTAATGTTACCTCCAAAAATGGTTAATATACTACTATTAAGCCACGGAAACTACAAGTAGTAAATGTAATTACTAATTACAATTAAATTAAGAATGGACATAACCTTTATTAATGCACTTTCTGATAGGAATTTCTCTTAATCAACCAAGTTTTCATGCACAGAAAGACAAAGAACTCTAATGGGAATGCAGTCGAAGCTTTTGGAAAAGAGCAGTAAGACACCTCCCGTTAGGCCTCAGCTTGGTATTTTGCCTCACAGCCCACTGCACACTGAGCCTTCCAGAGTGCTACATATAAGTGCTTAGAAACAATCAGATGAATCATTCCTTTTACAATCCTTTACCACACATAACTTCATAGCAGGGAAAAGAAGGTAATAAATCTGAAAAGGAAACTAGAAAAGAGGCCAAGGGAAGAAATCCATTCACTCTCTGAGCTTGAGTCATAAAAAAATAGAACAAAATGATGATTGCAGTTTTAGAACCAAGATGGGAAAACGAAATTTATTTTTATTATTGTGATAATCTGCAAGTAATATATTAGTGACTTTAGAAATCTTTTTTTTTTTTTTTCAACGTTTATTTATTTTTTTTGGGACAGAGAGAGACAGAGCATGAACGGGGGAGGGGCAGAGAGAGAGGGAGACACAGAATTGGAAACAGGCTCCAGGCTCTGAGCCATCAGCCCAGAGCCTGACGCGGGGCTCCAACTCACGGACCGCGAGGTCGTGACCTGGCTGAAGTCGGACGCTTAACCGACTGCGCCACCCAGGGGCCCCTAGTGACTTTAGAAATCTTTGATGAAGAGCTTCAACTTACTGTAGATAGCATAATATTGAGGTTTAAAATGTCCATTTGATAAACAAGCAGACATAGTATAATAAAAAATTAATTTTTAGTCAAAAGATTCAGGGCAAATTCACTGTCGTTTATTACCCATAATCTTGAGAAACCACCTAAGCCTTCTGAATACCAGTTTTCTTATGTGAAATGGGAATAATACTTTAATCATTGGGCAATAATGAGGATAAAACAATATATACTTAAAGGTGTTAGGTATAATACAAAATGCTTATAGATAATGATCATTTCTCAGATATGATGCTAGATTTTAAAGACTTGAAAATATTTTAAATAGTACATTGATTACTCACATATCTCTAAGAAGAGGCCTATGTATTTATCTGTGACACTCAAGTATTCTGTAGATTTTAGTCACAATTATCCCACTCAAATAATTTGGGACTGTGACAGAATATTATTAGGTAGGACACATAATTTCCCAATTTTTGCCTAATTACTTCTAAGCTGAAATAAAGGAAAGTTAAATTTTTTGAAAAATTTTTTTTCTATTAAAAAGTTGTATGGTGACAGATGGTAGCTACACTTGTGATGGTCACAGCATAACATATAGAGCCGTCCTATTACTATGTTATACACCTGAAACTAATGTAACATTGTGTTTCAACTATGGTTCAATTAAAAAAAACAAAATAAAACAAAAACGCTGCCTGATACTCTTTCACTACGCATTTTAAAGGACTGATCGTTTAAGATTTTAGATCGATTCCAGAAAACTATAATCACAGGCACACTTAGTAATTGAGAGGGCAATGACAATGATGGTGATGATTAATAATTTGAGAAAATCCAGATTTGCAAACACTGCTAGCTAAATTAAGTATTTCTCAGGCAATGTCCTTGAGAGAAGATTTGTACATAAAGTTGCATGTACTATATTTGTACAACTTACAAGAAATATGTAATAATGTCTTTTTCCTGTTATTAGTTATTGATAATAAAAATCTGCATATGAACATGTTGAGAAGCGGTAAGAATCTGAGGTTACTTCGTATTACCATGGTTACTAACACCACTCTTCATTTATGTTTCTATCGAGTTTCCAATGTACATCAACACTTCACATTAAGAACAATAATACTTCAAGGGGGGCTAAGTGAGTGGTACTATCTGTATTTTATTGATAAGGAAACGGAGATCCATAAACTTTGCACAATATACCTAAGTTCAGAGTGCAAAAACTATAGCAAGTAAGAAGGCCCATCTTTTTCACAGTTCTTGTCTAGAGCTACTTCTACTCATCTTCTGTGAGTCTTCTGAACTCTACGCAAGTATTCAGGACAAGAGACACTTTCTAGTGCTGGTTCTGTTATGCTGAAAACTAATAACCAAAGACAGACCACTCAGTTCAAAGAGGCTTAGAACATTTCCTTGTATTAGACAGAAACAAATTTCTCTGGGCAACTAATTTCTTTAAGGTCTTACTAGGTAAACAAGAAAAATGGTAAATTCTCTCCATGACTGTGTACCCAAAGAGACTAACTGATTAGGAATCTTTGTGGGAAGGTCAAAAGAATTGGAATTTATTCCAATATGCCTTTTTAGTTCTAACAGTGAAGAGCTATATACATGACTTTTGTGAGGAAGGTAGAAATAAAGAAGCATTTACATTATCTTGCATTATAAAAGTGCTTAAAACTGTACCTGACCATTATGAAATACTTGTATGATTTTAAGAACTATATTCTACTTAGTTTTGGAGAGAATAAAATCAAATGATCTAAACCAAAGCTATAAGAGAGGTTTTAAAGGTAGTTTTGTAAAAAGGCACATTTACATCAGTAATTTTCTCATTACTTACAAGAAAGCTCTTAAACGTCATGGTATAAAAGCTATAAAACTATGCAATCTTATATTACAAATACAGTAACAGATTAATAACAATAGACTCTGTTGAACAGAATATTCAGTGATTCACTACAGGTGCAAAAAAATAACACTTTAGTTTAGATAGCCAGAAAAATTACCATAAAAATTTAGAATAAATTTCTCAAAGAATGAATGCTTCCAACACAAAGATAGAGGCACTGTGCTTAGTGTAAGTTTAGTATAAAAGCTGAGGTCATGGAAATGAGGCTAGTGAGTAACTGAAATAGAACGCTGATTTTACAATTTTATATTCTCAAGAGCACTGTATGAATGAGAATTCCACTTGTTTCTACATCCTTGCCAACATGTGATCTGTTTAAGCCATCTTAATAAAGGCATATAGGGGTGTTCTTGTGGTTTGAATGTGCATGTACCTAATGACTAATGATGATGAATATCTATACCTTTTCCTATGTTTTATTTGGCATCTCTATATATTCACTGAAGTCTCTGTTCAAACATTTTGTCTATTTTCATTGGGCTGCTTTCTGTTATTGGTTTTTAAGAGTTCTTTTCATATTCAGAATAGAAGTCCTTTCTCAGATATGTGATTTGCAAATATTTTCTCTATTCAATGCCTTATCTTTTCTTTCTTTTTCTTTCCTTTCTTTCTTTCTTTTTTTAAATCTTTACTTATTTTGATTTATTTTTGAGAGAGAGACAGCAAGCACGGGGAAGGGGCAAAGAGAGGGGCAGGGACAGATGATCCGAAGCAGATTCTATGCTGACAGCAAAGAGCCCAACGTGGGGCTCTAAATCAGGAACTGAATCATGAGATCATGACATGAGCCAAAGTCGGTTGCTTAACCAACTGGGCTACCCAGGAGCCCCTATCTTTTTATTTTCTTAAGAATGCCTTTTGTGGGGTGCCTGGGTGGTTCTGTCCATTAAGTGTCCAACTTTGGCTAAGGTCATGATCTCATGGTTCGTGAGTTCGAGCCCCGTGTCGGGCTCTGTGCTGACAGTCAGAGCCTGCAACCTACTTCAGATTCTGTCTCTGGCTCTGTCTCTAAAATAAACATTAAAAAATATTTTTATAAAAAAAAAAAGAATGCTTTTTGAGGAGTTGAGTTTATTAATTTTGATGAAGATAAATATATCAATGTTTTCTTTTATGGATTGTGCTTTTGGTGTCATCCCTCAATCTTTACCTAATCCCAAGTCATAATTTTTTTATCCTTTGTGTTTTTCTCTAAGTTTTATAGTTTGAATTTTTAATTTGTTTCATATCTTCTGTATTATGAACTGTTTATACAATGCAACGTTAAAGTTTTATTTTTTGAGTATGGATATCTAATTGTTCCAGCACCATTTACTGAAAATATTTTTTCTCCACTGAAATACCTTTGCATCTCTGTGGAAAAATCAAATGAACATAAATAAGTGGGACTATTTCTGGACTCTATTCTGGTCCATTGGTCTACTTGCCTATCTTCATGCCTATGTCACACTGTCTTGATTACTGTAGTTTTAAAAAATGTCTTGACTCAGGTAGTATAAATCTTCAAACTTTTTTCTTTTCTAAAGTTGTTCTGGCTAGGTGAATTTCAGAATCATCCTGTCACCTGCTATAAAAGAGCCTGTTAAAATTTTGACTGGAAAATTCTGAATGCATTAACTATGTATCAATTCAGGATGAATTAGTCTTAACAATGAAGAGTTTTCTGAGCCACAAACACGGTATAATTAGGTGTTCTTTAATTTCTCTCAGCAATGTTTGTAATTTTCAGTGTTTTCGTGACTTTTGTAAACATCTTACACATCTCTTTTCAAGCTGATGCTTAAGTACCTCATATTTTTTTGATACTACTATGAACAGTATCATCGTAATTTCTAATTATTCATTCCTAGCATATAGGAATAAAATCAGTTTTTATATACTAATCTTGTATAATGCAACTTTGCAGAACTCACTTATTAGTTCTAGTAATTTTCCTACATGGATAATCATATTAGCAAATAAAGACAGTTTGATTTACTCTTCCTATTCAAACTGGTAACTTTTATTTCTTTTGTCTTGCAGCACTGGAGAGAATTCAGGTAATGTGTTGAACAGAAATGGTGATGCGACATTCTTGACTTGTTCATGATCTTAGAAAACATTCAGTTTTCAACCTTTAAGTATAACATTAGCTATAGATTTTTCAGAGATGCCTTTTAACAAAGTGAGAAAGTTAGCTTTGATTTCTAGGTTGCAGAAAGTTTTTTTCAGGAATGGATGTTGGATTTTATCAAATTCTTTTCCTACATTTATTGAGAGGCTCACAAAGTTTTTCCTTCTCAGTTAATTTCATGAATCATGTTAATTTTTTTAAATTTTATTTTTAATTTTTAAAATTTTACATCCAATTAATTAGCATATAGTGGAACAATGATTTCAGGAGATTCCTTAATGCCCCTTACCCATTGAGCCCATCCCCCTCCCACAATCCCTCCAGTAACTCTGTTTGTTCTCCATGTTTATGAGTCTCTTCTGTTTTGTCCCCTCCCTGTTTTAATTTTTGTCTCCCTTCCCTTATGTTCATGTGTTTTGTCTTTTGAAGTCCTCATATGAGTAAAGTCATATGATTTTTGTCTTTCTCTGACTAATTTCACTTAGCATAATACCCTCCAGTTCTATCCACGTAGTTGCAAATGGCAAGATTTCATTCCTTTTGATTGCTGAGTAATACTCCATTGTATAGATATACCACATCTTCTTTATCCATTCATCCATGGATGGACATTTGGGCTCCTTCCATACTTTGGCTATTATTGATAGTGCTGCAATAAACATGGGGGTGCATGTGTCCCTATGAAACAGCACACCTGTACCCCATGGATAAATGCCTAGTAGTGCAATTGCTGGGTCATAGGGTAGTTCTATTTTTAGATTTTTGAGGAACCTCCATACCATTTTCCAGAGTGGCTGCACCAGGTTGCATTGCCACCAACAATGCAAAAGAGATCCTCTTTCTCCACATCCTCGCCAACATCTGTTGCTGCCTGAGTTGTTAATGTTAGCCATTCTGACAGGTATAAGGTGGTATCTCATTGTGGATTTGATTTGTATTTCCCTGATGATGAGTGGTGTTGAGCATTTTTTCATGTGTCAGTTGGCCATCTGGATGTCTTCCTTGGAGAAGTGTCTATTCATGTCTTTTGCCCATTTGTTCACTGGATTATTTGTTTTTTGGGTATTGAGTTTGATAAGTTCTTTATAGATTTTAGATACTAACCCTTTATCTGATAGGTCATTTGCAAATATCTTCTCCCATTCTGTCGGTTGCCTTTTAGTTTTGCTAATTGTTTCCTTTGCTGTGCAGAAGCTTATTTTGATGAGGTCCCAGTAGTTCATTTTTGCTTTTGTTTCCCTTGCTTACGGAGACGTGTTGAGTAAGAAGTTGCTGTGGCCAAGATCAAAGAGGTTTTTGCCTGCTTTCTCAAGGATTTTGATGGCTTTCTGTCTTACACTGAGGTCTTTCATCCATTTTGAGGTTTTTTTTTTGTGTGTCTGGTGTAAGAAAGTGGTCCAGGTTCATTCTTCTGTATGTCGCTGTCCAGTTTTCCCAGCACCACTTGCTGAAGAGACTGTCTTTATTCCATTGGATATTCTTTCTTGCTTTGTCAAAGATTAGTTGGCCATACGTTTGTGGGTCCATTTCTAGGTTCTCTATTCTGTTCCATTGATCTGAGCGTCTGTTCTTGTGCCAGTATCATACTGTCTTGATGATTACAGCTTTGTAGTATAGCCTGAAGTCTGGGATTGTGATGCCTCCTGCTTTGGTTTTCTTTTTCAAGATTGCTTTGGCTATTTGGGGTCTTTTCTGGTTCCATACAAATTTTAGGATTATTTGTTCTAGCTCTGTGAAGAATGCTGGTGTTACTTTGATAGGGAACGGTAATTAATTTTTAAATAGTAAACCAGTCTTGCATTCCCAGAATAAATTCTACTTTGTCATAAAGTATTATTTTTTTTAATATATTGTTAGATTCACTTTGTTAAACATTTTTAAAGAATTTTCTATCTATGTTCTTGAGTGACACTGGTCTCTAGTTTTGTAATCAGGATACTGGTGCCTCAAAGTAAGTTGAAAATTATTTTTTCCTTTTTAATATTATAGAAGAGCTTACATGGATTTGATATTATTTCTTCCTTAAATGTTTGGTAGAATTCACCAAGGAAGTCACCTGGGCTTCTAGTCATCTAGAATTCACTTTGTGGTTAAGTTTTTTAACAGTAAAATTAATTTCTTGAATAGATACAGGGCTATGCAGGTTATCTAGGTTATCTATTTCTTATTGAGTTGGTTTTGGGAATTTGTGTCTTCTAAAGCACTTGTTCATATATGTAAGTTGTCAAATTTCTGGCATAAAGTTGTACATAAGATTCCTTCACAATTTTTTAAAGATCTGTAGACTCTCTAGTGATGTTACCTCTCTCATTCCCGATTCCTACTGACAGTAATCTGTGTCTTTTCTTTTTTCCTAAATAGTTTGACTAGAGGATTATAACTTCCCACTGATCTCAAATAATCAGCTTTTGATTTCATGGTCTCTTTTTACTGGTTTTGTTTTCTTTTTAATTGATTCCTGCATTGATCTTTATTATTTTCTGTCTTTTCCTGACTTGGTATTTCATTTGCTTTTCTTTTTTTAGTTTCTTAATTAGGTATCAGCTGAGATCAATGACATACAACTTTTTTCCTAAGTTAGTGTTCAGTCCTATAAATTTCTCTTTAATCACTGATCAAGATTCCACAGCTCTTGATGTTTTCATTTTAATTCACTTGAAAATATTTGCCAGTTTCCCTTTTGATTTATTCTTTAACCCAAGGGTTACTCAGAATTATTTTAATTAGTTTCAAATTATTTGGGGACTTTCCAGTTATCTTTGATACCTAATTTAATTCCATTATGGTCAGAGAATGTACTTTTTAAGACTTGAATCCTTTTAATTTTTTTTCATGTTTATTTATTTTGAAAGGGAGTGAGAGAGAGAGTGAGCAGGGGAGGGGCAGAGAGAGAGAGAAGAGTGGAGAGAGGAGAGAGTTAGAGAGTGAGAGTGAGAGTGAGAGAAAGAGAAAGAGAAAGAGTCCCAAGAGGGCTCAATGCAGGGCTCAAACTCATGAGCCGTGAGATCATGACCTGAGGCAAAAATCAAGAGATGGATGCTTAACTGACTAAATCACTCAGGCGCCTCAAGACTTGAATGCTTTTAAATTGACTGAATTGTTTTATAGCCCAGAACATGCTCTGTCTTGGTAAACATACCATGTGCACTTGAAAAGAATGTGTATTCTTTGGTGGGGTAAAGTGTTCTATAACTGTTGACTATGTCAATTAGTTGCTACTGTTGAGTTTTCCATGCTTCTTATTTTCTGTCTTCTTGTTCTATCAATAATTGGAGGAAGGATGTTGAAATCTCGGACTATAGTAATGAATTTGTCTATTTCCAATTATAGTTGTATCAGTTTGTGTTTTATTTATTTTTAAGCCTTGCTTTTTGTTTTCTTAAATAAATTTTTTTTAAGTTTATTCATTTTTGAGAGAGAGAGAGAGAGAGAGAGAGAGAGAGAGAGAGACAGAGACAGAGCATGAGCAGGGGAGGGGCAGAGAGACAGAGAGGGAGACACAGAATCCGAAGCAGGCTCCAGGCTCTGAGCTGTCAGACAGAGCCCGAAGCGGAGCCTGAACTCATGAACCGTGAGATCATGACCTGAGCCGAAGTCAGATGTTCAATACACTGAGCAACTACCCAGGAGCCCCTAAGCCTTGCTTTTAAGTGCATAAACATTTAGGTTTATTTTCCAGTGATAAAATAACACTATATCCTTGGTAATACTCTTTGCCTGGCAGTAATATAATCACTCCAGCTTTTTTTGATTAGTATTAATATAGCACATCATTTTTCATCCTGTTACATTTGTATCTTTAAATAAAAAGAGGGTTTCATGTAGATAGTGTATTATTAGATACTGTTTTTCTAAAATATCCATCTTGAAAATCTCTAATTGAGGCATTTAGACCATTGCATTTAATGTAACCACTGATATGCTGCTTCTGGCCATTACAAAATGAGAGAATGAATTTACCCTCCTTTCTGAAACGTGCAAAATATATGAAATAATAGACTATAAGACACCGGATGTTAGGCAATAAAAAACAGTATCCCTCAGAGATGGGAAATACCAATTAAATATCTTTCCATGAAATAAAAGATTCTTGGGGCGCCTGGGTGGCTCAGTCAGTTGAGTGACCAACTTCGGCTCAGGTCATGATCTCGTGGTCCGTGAGTTCGAGCCCCGCGTCGGGCTCTGTGCTGACAGCTCAGAGCCTGGAGCCTGTTTCAGATTGTGTCTCCCTCTCTCTGACCCTCCCCCGTTCATGCTCTGTCTCTGTCTCAAAAAAATAAATAAACGTTAAAAAAAAATTAAAAAAAAAAAGAAATAAAAGATTCTCTATTAATGTGTTTAAATTTTGTGTATAATGTATAACACCATAACTATATCCATACACATTGTGTGTGTGTATTTGTCTATCTCTCCTTGCTAAGAATTTAAGGTCCAAAAGATCAAAGACTTACTTTGGTTTACTCTATTATCTTTAGTACTGAGATCATACCTGGTGCAGAGCAGACATGCTAATATTTGATGAAAGAATGAATTTACAAATAATTTTATTTTGTCAATTGATGACTAGCATTCCCTTGAATGTCAGAATTTAACCATTCTTCTATTTCTAGGTATTTTACTCATTTTCAGTTGTTCACTACTATAGACTAAGGTGAATAATTTATTGCCAAATCTTTGTTTACATCCTTTCCCCAACAACAACAAACTTCTACAAGTGGAAATGTATGGTGAAAGCATATGCAAACTTTGAAGGTGTTTCAAATGTTCTGCACAAGTGCTCTCCATTAGGTCGAGCCTACCTAAACTAAGATCAGTAGTGTATAAGAATGTCTTCCTTGGGGGATTTTAATTTCTACTCTACCTAATCTGCCTCATTAAGTATTTAGAAGAATCAGAGATAACAAAACAATCACCTTCTACCTTTAATGATGTGGATGCCTGCTAAGCCATTGAGAGCGCAAACTAGTTGCCGATGTGCTTCTTCACACTCTGTTCCACATTTCTTCTGTAGAGATGTTAGCAGCTCTTCCATTGTCATGGTGCTAAAAGAAACGGTAAATTGTTCCTGAAGAGAAAATCCTAAGTGCCAATATTACATCACATAAGATCAAGAGTATCAGCCTCTCACAGAGTCTTTGTATATCTTCGGGATCTTTCTTTCCACTTCCATTTTACCACTGTCACTTTCAACTCAATTGCCTCTTACTATTCTGGCAAGCATTCCATTACCTGATCCCATCCTCCTTTACTTTTTCCCAGTTAGGTCAATGGAGAAGGGAAGTAGAAAAATCTTCCCAAAATATGAAGTACCAACACGATATGTTTGAAACAGTATGGGTGTTAGAAGATAAGATTAAGTCTGAATCTCTAGCATTGTAATTTAATGAAACTCCATAAGCCTGAATTTTTTTTTATCTGTAAAAAAAATGAGGATTCTTCAAGGATCAGATCAAATGCCATTTCTGCCAAAAGTCTGTCTAACGTTAACCATTTATATAGAAATTATTTCCATATTCTAACTGTCTACAGGCATGTATAAGTACCTCTTATGAAGTAGGTTTGCCTTATTTTATAGGAATCACTAATCTTTATCATTTCCCTTATTTGTCTATAAACTGCTTAAAGGCAAAGACAAAAATATAATTCCTCTTTCTCTATATTTTTAATAACACCTTATCTTTTTAACACCAGGTGCTAAAATAAAACAAAACAAAACAAAACATGCCAGTTGCTGAGTCACAGACTGATGAACAAACAATTTCTGGGATAATAGTGGACTAGATACTGTGGACACAAATTACAAAGAAAATATAGTAATCTAATTCAGTTAAGTCCCTGATGTAGGAACAAAAAATTAGAATAAGAACAAAAGCCTTTCATATCTGAAGTGCAGCAAAAAATACACAAAACAAAACAAAAAAACAGAATAAAACAATAAAACCCCCAAATAGTCCTAACTTTAAAAGAAATGTTTAAAACCATGAAAATAATTTTGAGAATGTGGCTCTCTTTCATAAATGGGGTTCACGCCAAAGAAAAACCGCACTGCTAAAAATAACTGACAACAGCTCATTTATAAGACCCTGAATGAAACTGGGGGCTAGAAAGCTAATAGCTTAAACACTGTCTATCACTAATATAGTGTCAATTGCAGTGTAAGGAAATTGAAAACAAAACCTTTTCTGGAGTGGCAAAAACTCCCCACGAACGGCCTGTGGGTGGCAGCAGGCCTGCCTGAGCCTCAGCAGTGGATACAGAATGGAGGTGACCGTCCTTCGGTCCAGGCTGCTGAGCTTCAGGGCCCAGTCAGAAATCTTCCTGAGCTTTACTACTGCATCCTGGCAGCACACTTCATGCTGGCGGTGATAGAAATGTCTTTCCACTGGAGAAAAGTGAAGCCAGTGGACTTCTTCTGTCTGAGGGGGTATCTGGATCTGTAGGGAGAAGAAAAAAAGGATTTCACCTGAAAATTTAACTTTCCATCCCAGTCTTGCTTCCCTTTTCTTGGAATGTCCTTAATCAGTAAAAACTTATGCTACTGACTTGGTCAATCACATCTTTCTTTGCAGACCTCCATAGTATCTTGGCAATAAAGCTGTAGAGGAGCTGAGGATTCTTCCTGCAGTAAGGGCGATAGAGAAGTCGAACCCACCAGTGTTTGACACAGTAAGGTTCAATACCAAGAAAGACCACCAACCCAAAAAGATCTGAGAAGAAAAAAAAAAAACAACAACACATTGAGAATAACTGTTTCTATATTTCTACATTACTATTTTGAATAACCACTTTCATAGATATTACACAGCACATAATACTTTCCATGAATTAAAATGCAGATTGTATAGACTCTTGAATCTGAAAGTTAATTCCACTTTGACTTACGTTTGTTGATATTGCACTAGGTTTTGTGCTAGGAGCTAAAATGTGTAACTATTCTACAAACCTCGTATTTAATTCAAAAGTCTGAAATTTCCATCAGAAATAAAACTAGAAAATGACTTACTTGTGTGCACCTGATCAAGAGATACATAAGAAGAATCAGGCACTCTCATGAGACTACTGAATTTAAGGCTTGCTGGATTAGGAAAGAAGTCTGAATGACATAGGTGATATGAAGAATATTCACTGATCCAATATTCATTACATTTTTTGGTCTAGTAATTCTACTTTTGGGAAATAAGACTAAAACCATAATAAAAAACCAGAGACAAGATTAATCCACACAGTGACATTCATGCCAACAACATATAGAATAAAAATGACTCAAATAAAGAAATGATTAAATAAATCATATAGTACTCTCCATAAGACAAAACCTTTCTTTTCCTTTATTTTTTTCAAATTTTTATTTAAATTCTAGTTAGCAAAAAATACTCATCTTAGGAGTAGAATTTAGTGATTCACTTACATATAACACCTGGTGTTCATTACAACAAGGGCCCTCCTTAATGTGCATCACTCATCTAGCCCATCTCCTCACCCACCTCCCTCCCTCCCTCGACCCTCAGTTTGTTCTCTATAGTTATGGTTTGCTTCAGCCCTTCCTTAGTTTCCCTCCTTCCCCTATGTTCATCTGTTTTGTTTCTCAAATTCCACATATGAGGGAAATCGTATGGTATTTAAGATAAAACTGATCTTCTAATCCAATAGGCCTTGTGTTTGTTAGATTTACTTCGTTGTACTTGTATGTTTTATGATTGGGGAATCAATATTATAGTCCATGTTTTGCTCACTTAACATTATACCTTACAGTGTTTGCATTTATGATGGATTTTTAAAACATGAAAAATTCTTAGAATATAATGTTAAGTGAAAAAAAAGGTATAAAATTATGCATGCAGTATGAGGACAAACATGCAAACATTTATATAAAAAAGATTGGAATAGTGGTTATGTCTTTAAATGAAGATTATGGATCAGTGTAATTTTTTAAATATTTTTCTGCATTAAACATGTTCACACTGGGCTATATTCTCTTTAGAAACCATGAAATTTTTTTTTTTTTTCCAAAAACGTGATGCCCCTACCCACATTTATTCTGAAGATGCCTAACAAATATTTAGGTTGAATTAAGTTACTTTGACACTTTCTGAGAGTCCATTAACATCTAAAAAGAAATACTGCCTACATGCAGATATCAATGGAGTTGTACTTCTGTTTAAATCAATCCAATTGCCTATGTGCTATCTCTTCTTTGAGGTCCCAAAAGTGCCTCAAGCTCAACTTGCCAAAATCAAATTCATACTCTTTTTGCCCAAACATGCTTCTCCTCTAGTGTTATTCACCAGGAAATACAGTCACTGTACATGGAGTTATGCTACTTCAAAGTCCTGGCATCTCCCCATCACTGAATAAGCCTTATTAATTTTTTTCTTATCCACTTTTTTGCATTTCTTCAGGACAATCCTAGTTAAAACTCAGGGTGTCAGTATCAACTTGCCTAGATTACTTATTGTAGCCAACTGAGATCCTAGTATCCACTCTGTCCCACTTCTAAACCATTCTCTACACTGCAAATAGATTGAGTTTTTGAAATCCAAATCTAACCACGAGATGATACCCAACCACTTTGTTTAAATCTTTCCAATAGCTCCTACTATTCTTAAGAAAATAAACAAATAAAATTATTCATCATGGCCTACAGAGTCCTCCATGGTCTGATCTATATCCACCTATTCAATCTACTGGGTTTTCCAGTTTTCCAGCTCTCTGTATTCTAGCCACACTAATATCCTTCCATGCTCCTCCTGCCAGATCATCTTTGTATTTTCTGTTTCCTTTACGATAGAGAATTCTTCCCTATTTACTTAACTCATATTAATATTTCAGATCCTGGCTCAGCTGTCCCTTCCTTCGACATCCCTATTATGTGATGTCACAGAATGAGACATCTTTTCTGAAGCCTATTATAGTTTGAATTTTACATTTCTCTTATACATTAAAGTTACCTTGACTACAGTCTTAACATTTGTCTTAAGTACTTAATAAATACATCTCCCCTTCTAAGCTGTAAGCTCAAGAAGGTCAGGAACCGAATCTTTTTTTTTTTTATTATACTTCACAAAGAATAAATGAACCAATAAGTGTACTACAAAGTACTTAAGTAATTTAGAGTCAACACTTTCGAAGAAGCTAAAATGAATACACAAATATATAAATGGGAAATAAGAACAACAAAAGCAGCAGTGGAAGCAGCTACCACTCACTGAATATTTAATACCTGCCAGGTACCATGCTAAATGCTTTGCATACTTTATTATAACTAATCTTAAAACATCTTACTTCGCAAATAAGGAAAATAAAAATTTGAATGTTTATGTCATTTCTTTATGGACGTACAACTGAAAAGTCAGTATGTCACCATGGTTCGTATATCCTGAAAACCAGTGCTTTGTATACTATACAAAGAAGTATATTACATAGACATGGAGTGGGGAGGATGGGAGGAGAGGGAGTCGTTCTTGCTACCTGGCTTTATTTCAGCCTGCCTGTAGAAACATACTAAAGGCCTCACAAATTATGGAATGAAAACATCCTAGCCTCATGTCCTTGCTCAGTGTGTAGTCAAGCTGGGATTCACAAGATCTCTGGTTGTTGCTAATTAATAAATCATCAAATCTGGTTTATCTCTATCAGTCTAGCACAGTGGTTCTCAATGGAGGTGGAGGTGGAGTGGTATGATTTTGTCCCCCAGGGGACAATAGGCAATGTCTAAAACACATTTGTGGGTGTCACAATTGCAGAAGTGCTACTGCCATCTAGTGGGAGAAGCTAAATATCCCAAGATGCATAGGACAGCTCCCAACAAAAAAGAACTATCCAGGCCCAAATGTCAATGGGGCCAAGGTTGAGTAATCCTGCTCTAACACCAAAAGAAAACCAATGAGACTTTCATTTTCAACTACAACATCGTGACTATGCATCTTTTCCTTCTCCTCTCTCTCTCTTGCCACCTTCTTTCTGTTTTCTACCTACCACTTTGGAGCTCTGAGTTCAGTTTAGACCTGCATCTACACTGCTCAGGAGGGCACAATGACCATTCACCTTAGGACAATGGGACTACTCACCATCTATCCATTCTCATAAAAACAAAAACCATCTGATTCCATTTAAAAAGATGAATGCTTAAAACTACTAGGAGTGAAATATATGTACAATCACTTACGTAAGGATTTCAACAAAGGCTGAAAATAACTGTTCCTAAAAACAAGCAAGCTTTTCAAATATATGCAAAATGTGAAGAAACCATACATTACCCTCCAATCCTCTCTGTACTGGAGTGCCACTGATACACCAGCGATTAATCCCACTCAAGCGCTGAGCCATTTCTGCAGCCTAATGAGAGAGAAATATGCAATAAAAAGAGAAGGAAAAAAAGGCAGGGGAAATTAGGAATGTTTATTCCTGAGAATAGCCCATGAAAAGCTATACTTCAGGTCAGGCACACTCTCTCTTATTCACAGTTATCACACTCAAAGTTGAAGGTCATATTCAATGGGCCATCTTCTAGTACAGTGGTTCTCATTAGCAGAAGGCTGCCATGAGCCCTCCCCAAAAGAGGAAGAGTAGTTCAAGTATGTATAGAATGAAAAGGCTCCCTGAATGACTGAGACATCCCCAATGCCACCCATCCTTAAGATGTGAACCAATGTACTAACAGGTAAGATTCATAAATTGAGTGCAGATTACAAACTGGCCAAAGAAAATGGAATAAAGACATATGAACAAAGGCTAAATCAAACTCTATCTTCTAAAGTAGTATTTTCTGTTATGACATGATCTCTCTGATAAAAAGGTCAACTTTGGCCCAAAGTTATCAGAGCCTACACAATGAACTTTCCACTTAGCAGAGATGCTAGCAGAAGTCCCTAAACAGAGTTTACTTTGATCTGCATCACACATAAATTGCCATCTTATTCAAATACATATGGGCATTGCATATAAAGCAGTAATTCCTACAGTACCAAAATAACTCCTGAGGCTTATGTAGTTCAGAGCACAAGAGAAAAGCAAATTACTATGTTTAACAACAAACTTTTGGCCAATGTCAACACTGTAGGTTAATTACACTTAGATTATTAATATTTTTATGGACAACTTCCTCAATCTCTTTCCTTTTTTTACTCCCCAGCCGTCAGAAGATTCTGCAGAAACTCTCACTTTTACAGCAGGACATTCAACCATCTGGGCTTCATCAAGGCAGATCCTCCACCACTCCACAGCTACTAGGGGGCTGGGAATGGCCATATAGCGCTTCTGGTTCCGTAAACGACGCCCATCCTCACTGTTGCTATGTGGGATATCTACATAGTTAAGTTCTGAACGAAGGACATCATAGGTAATGATAACTATATCCTGTTCAGCCAAAAAGTGAGGCTGTAAAAAACCATCTTTCTTCACTCCTTGATATACCTAGGAAACAATCACAGATACAGTTACTGCAGAAAGGCTCATTAAAGATAATGGAAATATTCATTCTTACACCCTTACTGAGTTCTTTCCATTGTTTAGTTTAGTACAAAACATGCTATGAGATACACTCCATGTGTATCTAGACTCACGTGTCTAGATACATGTCTAGAGAAAGCCACGTTAGGGTAGAAGACCGGTACCATAAGCATCATGAAGGGAAATGTAAGAGAAGTGAAAGTGATAGCACAGTGGAAAGACGAATGCTATGGCTGAGAAGGTAAATTCAGAGGAGTTAAAATTTGAGCTGGCTTTTAAAGAACATTTAGGAGTTCTCACAGGTGGAGAAAGGGGAAAAGGACTTAAGGGTACGTAGGTAGGTAGGTAGGTAGGTAGGTAGGTAGGTACAAAAGCACAGAGGTATGAAGAAGTAGAACAAGAAGAGCTATAATTTCCTGAATGCCTTTTATATTTCAGACACTATGCTGCACTTTATCTCCTATCTTCAGCAACAATCTCATTAGTGGTTATTTTTATTCCTATCCCACACATAAGAAACATGAAGTGACTTGCTCAGAACTTGCAGAGCCTGAGCAAGCTCAGGCTCCTCAATGGCCAAGAGGAGGTTTCACTTATTACTGTTCTCTCTCCCTATGGTAGTAGATGAAATATTGAACACCTTAAATAACATTTGTATGGAAAGAAGGAAGGAAAAACAAAGGGAGTGAAGAATACTAACATTACTCAACAAAATGGATTTAGAGGGAACATACCTCAACATAGTAAAGGGCATATATGACAAACCCACAGCTAACATCGTACTCAACAGTGAAAAACTGAAAGCTTTCCCTCTCGGGTCAAGAACAAGATAAGGATGTCTACTCTCACCACTTTTATGCAACATAGTTGAACAGTCCTAGCTGCAACAATCAGATAAGAAAAAGAAATAAAAGGTACCCAAATTGGCAAGAAAAACCTGTCACTATTACCAGATGACATAATAGTATATAAAGAAAACCCTAAATATTCTACCTAAAAACTATCAGAACCGGTAGTGAATTAAGTAAAGTTGTAGGACATAACATTAATGTACAGAAATCTGTTATACTTCTATACACTAATAAAAAAGAGAAATTAGGAAAATCATCCCATTTACAGTTATACCAAAAAGAATAAAATACCTAGGAATAAATTTAACCAAGGAGGTGAAAGACCTATACTCTGAAAACTGTAAGAAATTGGTGACAGAAATTGAAGATGACAAATAGAAAGATAAATCATGCTCATGAACTGGAGAAATTAATATTGCTAAAATGTCCATAGAACCCAAAGTAATCTACAGATTCAATGCAATCCCTATCAATACCATTAGCATTTTTTCATAGAACGAGAACATATATTCCTAAAATTGGTATGGAACCACTGAAGACCTTGAATAGCCAAAGCCATCTTAAGAAGAACAGAACTGGAAACATCACAATCCCAGATATCAAGATACACTACAAAGCCTGTACTAATCAAGTATATGGCACTAGCACAAAAATAGATACACAGATCTATGGAACAGGATAGAGTCGAGAAATAAACCGATGCTTATATAGTTAATTAATCTACGACAAAGAAGGCAAGAATGTACAATGGAGAAAAGATAACAAATGGTGCTGGGAAAACTGGACAACTATATGCCAAAGAATAAAAGTGAGCCACTTTCTTACACCATACAAAAATTAACTCAAAATGGACTAAAAGTCTAAATGTGAGATCTGAAGCCATAAAATTCCTAAAAGAAAACATAGGCAGTCAACTTTCAGATGCTGGCCTTAGCCAAATATTTACAGATATGTCTCCTTGGGCAAAGGAAACAAAAACAGAAGTAAACTGCTAGGACCAGTGAAAATAAAAAGATTTTGCATAGCAAAGAACACCATCAAAATTAAAAGGCAATCTAGTAGATGGGAAAAGATATTTGCAAGTGATCTATCCATTTAGGGGATATTAGCCAATATTCAAAATATATAAAGAACTTACAGAGCTCAACACCAAAAAAAAAAAAAAAAATCAATTAAAAAATGCGGATTTTTTTAAGAAGACAAACCGATGGCCAACAGACACATAAACAAATGCTCACCAGCACTAATGACAAATGCAAATCAAACCACAGTGATATATCACCTCACACCAGTTAGCATGGCTAGTATCAAAAAGACAAAAACAAGTGTTGGTGAGGATGTGGAAAAAAGGAAACTCTTATGCACCGTTTGTGGTAATGTAAACTGATGCAACCACTGTGGAGAACAGTATGGAAGTTCCCAAAAACATTAAAAATAGAAATACTATATGATCCAATAATTCCACTACTGAGTATTTACCCAAAGAAAATGGAAATGCTAACTCAAAAATATAGTCACCCATTTTTACTGCTGCATTATTTACAACAGCCAAGTTATGGAAGCAACCTGTGTCCACTGAGAGATGATGGATAAAAAAAATGTGGTATATATAAACAGTGGAATATTAGTTACAAAAAAGAATGAGATCTTGTCATTTGTGACAACATGGATGAACCTAGAGGCATTATGCTAAATGAAAGATGTCAGACAGAGAAAGATAAATCCCATATGATTCCACTTATATGTGGAACCCTAAAAAAACCAACCAACCAACCAAACATAAAACATAAAACAGTATCATAAATACAGAGAACAAATAGTGGTTGCCAGAGGGGAGGGAATTGAGGGGGTGGGTGCGTGAAATAGGTGAAGGGGATTAAGAAATACAGACTTCTAGTTATAAGATAAATAAGTCACAAGGATGAAAAGTACAGCATAGGTAGTCAATAATACTGTCCTAACATTGCATGATAACAGATGGTAACTACACTTGTCTTGGTGAGCATAGCATGATGTACAGAATTGTCGATTCATTGTTATACACCTGAAATTAAGATAACATTGTATGCCAACTATACTTCAGTTAAAAACAAAATACTAACATTAGTAAGTTACAATGAACTATGTGCCAGCACTTTATCAATTCATTTAACCTTCACAGTAAGTCTATGAAGGGGTATTAATTTTAGAACTTAGCACAGTTCCTGGCACGTTACAGGTGCTCAATAAATATTTGCTGAATGAGTAAATTCTTATTTTACAGATAATGTAACTGAGGCCTCAAAGGATGACTCTGGATCTAAGAGGTAGAGATGAGACAGGCAGCTACTATTACACAATGCTGCCTTTCTGTCTGAGAGTGTAAATGTGTATATGAAGTCTTTTTCATTTACATGATGGATTTTTTCAAAAGCTTCCACATCTTTTAACTCAAAGCACTTTAACTTCTAAACTTCTGATGTCAGAAAAGAATACAGAGTCTACTGTTTCATTTCCCATTCTCAATTTCCTCTTCAAATTCTGATTTCATAACTATCTTATTAATTTTTGGAATAAACAACAAAGTGATAAAGGTTGTAAAAATTACCAGAGGGAAGCAAAAATTGGGATTTTCCTATTCATTTAAAGAGTCCAAACTGCCTTACCAAGACTCGAAGAGATGATGACCTCACATGCCTGTTGATTTCATCCACCCACTGATGACAAATGGAACTGGGCGAGATGATCAGAGTTGCTCGTGTTGATACTGGCTCCATTGCAACAAGGCAATGGGGGCAGTAAAAAGGCTTAATCTTCAGATTCTTCTCTTCATAATTCACACATTTTGCATGTTGCCATAGGTGGCATTTCAGGCACTGAACACGAGGTTTACGGTCTACCTGATCAAGCTCACCACATATGCACTCAAAGCGATAATCTGAGGAATTACAGGGACTCCTGATATTAGATTGTGGCACATCACCGTCGGTAGGGTTTAAAGATTCAGCTTGGTCCTTTGCTCCACGTTCTTCCTTGATTTCAAAGATACATGTACTTTTAGATGTGGTAACATCAGTAATTCCAGAGTCACTGGTAGCTGGACAGTGATCTTGTGAACTGAGATTGATATTAGGCTGACCTTTTCCCTTTTTTGTGGATAGAACAGGCTTTTTCTTGAATTTACTACGATTTTTCCGAGGCTTATAGTAATAATAATAAGGATCATCATCATCATCAGATGTGTTTGATGGCAAGTATTCAGAATCTGTGTCTTTGTTCCCTGATTTTCTGGATTCTTTCTGAATTTTCCTTGGACTCCCTATTGCCTATGAAAAATATTATTTAATTAATTTATATCAATATAATTACAATACTGAAATTAAATCCCCAACCTTATTTATAGCTTTCCATAAAAATCCAATAGCCACTCTTGCTACCATTTTCCCACTAGAAGAATCACTCCTGATCACTGGCTTTCAATCTGCCCTCTGTAAGAAGCCTCTCTGTAGTCTACAGTTCTAAAAAGGAAGGCTCTACTATTGTACAAGTAAAAGCTGAAGAGAATAAAAATTAGATAGGAAGCTACTAATATTTTGACATTAACCTCTTATAATTCATATTTTGTCTAAATCAATAAAAGACTAATAGTTTATAATACATAAATATACAAACTCGGGCAATTAACATATCAAGTACGAAAATACAGCATTTAAAGAAAGTGAAAATCTACTAGTTACTGCAATTAGCAAATAAACTCCTTCTTTCTTTCTGCTTTCTACCTGTACCCCTCCTGAAATTATTTACTGGATAACAATTCTGTGCCAGGCATAGTGTTAGATGCTGGCAATACAAATATGGGGAATATTTAGTTCCTGGTCTCCACGAGGTCTATTGGAAAAGAAAGAACAATAAAAAGTGAAACAATGGTACAAGAATGCCTAAGAGGAGAACAAAACAGACAGGGGCTGGGATGGGGAGGTAGGTGCCAGCATGAGCTTCCTAGAAGTGATGTCAGACCTGAGGTTGAACAGATGAGCTGGGACACTTGCCATGAATGGCACTAATTGAAGATTTTCCTTTTTTGGTGACAGAAGGATTATTAGAAGCATAGAAGTTCATTGCAGCTTTCTACCCTGGCTGGGGAAAAATGTTGGGAGACTCCCTACTCCAGAAAATGAACTTTTTTATCTGTCATTTCCTTCACAGTAGATAAGCTAGTAGCTCCACACTTTGATTTACTGTCATTAGTCTTTACTGGATTAATTGATTGATTTTAAAGTCTATTTATTTTAAGTAATCTCTATACCCAACCTGGGGCTCAAACTCACAACCCCGAGATCAAGAATCTCATCTGACTAAGCCAGTCAGGTGCCCCATTTACCTGATTTATGTTTGCATAGCTATGTAATTATTTTTTTAAAGCAAGTTTGAAATTAATAGCCCCCAAAAGCAGTTTTATAACAAAATGTAAAAATTTTATAAGATGACATGGGAAAAATGAGAACTTACATAAAAGATTGAAAATGTATATAAAAAGCTAAGCAAATGTAAGGTATTTCATTAGTATTTTTAAACTACAGAACAGGTTTTTAACTGCTGACAACATTAGGATAAGGAGAGTTGTTTTATTTTTTTTCTCTCTCCTTTCTTAACGTTTATTTTTTTGAGAGAGAGCAAGAGTGCTGGCGCACAAATGGAAGAAGGAAGAGAGAAAGGTGAGAGAGAATCCCAAGTAGGCTTCTGCACAGAGCCCAATGCAGAGCTGGATCTTTGAGCATGAACTTTGAGATCAAGACCTGAGCCAAAATCAAGAGTAAGGCGGTCAACTGAATAGCCACCCAGGCACCCCTACTTTTTTCTCTTTTTTAAAAAAAGATTTTTTTTGTGTGTTATTTTAAACTCTTTAATATGCTTAACCCACCGGGGGGTGCCTGGGTGGCTGTTGGTAAAGCGTCCGACTTTGCCTCAGGTCATGATCTCACAATTTGTGAGTTTGATCCCCACATCAGGGTCTGTGCTAACAGCTCAGAGACTGGAGCCTGCTTCAGATTCTGTGTCTCCCTCTCTCTCTGTCCCTCCCATGCTCATGCTCTGTCTCTCTTTCCCAATAATAATAAATAAACGTTAAAAAATTAATATGCTTAACCCACCAAAATAATTCATTCAAATATTTATTGAGTACTTGCTATGTGCCAAGCACTCTTCTCTGGGACTAGTAAAATACAGTTTCTACTCTGATGAAACTTCTACTCAGGAGGTAGAAAAGAGATGATACAGGCATATGTGATTTTCCCAGTTTGGTTTTTATCTTCAGTCTCTAAAAGCCTTAGTGTCAAGTGGGATCTGTCCACTCCCTCTATAAGGCATCACACAGAGCAACTTAATAAATGTTCTGTTACCTGCTTTTTTGTTTTATCATATGTATCTTCTTCCTTGTAATTCTTCCCCAATGTAAAAGTCCCAGAAAAACCATGCCCTTTGATCTGTTTCACAAGACCTTCAAAAATTAAACATTTCAGCATCCGTTTCAGAAGACTCCTGTTCCGCTGAACATCGTATCTATATATAGAACTGACATACTTATAGATGGAAAGGATGGAAACTCCTTTTTTTCCATTCATTTCTTTCACAGCTGTCAGGATCATCACACGTGTAGCTATATGCAAAAGGATATGCTAACTTAGAATAATTGAAATTAGAAAAAAAACAGAAACATATTAATAATATGCACTGAGAACTAAGACAAAAAAAAAGATTTTTATTGAAGATATGTTGTCTGTATATCATTTTGAAGAATATGTAATAAAAATTATCTCAATGTATTAATAATATACTATGATGGAAATAACCTAAAGAAGAATTGCTCATTAATTTGTTAATCTACCAAAGCAACTATCATTTAAAATTATATTCGGGGAAAAAAAAAAACTTATCACAATTGTCCATGTATATGCTACCATCAGTAAAGGAAACATTTGTTGGTTAGCAGAATTTGAAGTGGCTATGCTGGAGAATGAATAAAGCCTGGTGTAAACTGTAAGCTCAAGAAATTTAAATGCAACAGACTGAACAAGATCTATACCAAGAAAGAATGAATCAATCAAATGAAAGAATAAATCTTTACTTTTGTTAAGGTAATATGACTTGTAATTGATCCCATTTATACAAAGTATAAACCATAAAAACAATTATTCATAACAACTACAAGATCTCTCCCTATAAGAAATGCAAGAACTATGACAAAGATGACTGTACAAAGGTATTTTCTTTCAGAGATTTCATACTTACGGGGACACTGAACTTTTTCTTTTGGTTCAAATTCCGTATTTGGGGTTTCTGTGTTTTTTACTTTTCCTCCAGACTGATGTGATGGAATGAAATAATTCACCACTTTTCCCTGATATAAACAACATTCAACAGTCACCCAGTGCTTTGCTTTCAGTAATTGGAGCTGCTTGTTAAAATTAACCCTTCTATTAGGAGATGCAAAAGAGTTGTAAAAAAATGATGAAAGAAAGAGCTAAATATGCTGTTCATATATACAAACCTTATGTTTTATTTCAGGGCTACCGCTAGCTATCACTTGAAAACTGTGCATATTATCTTAAATTACCTAAATGTTAAGTGTGAAACTTCTGAAATTAACTTAAAAAAAATTTTTTTTTTAATCTTTATTTATTTTTGAGAGGGAGAGAGAGACAGAGTGTGAGTGGGCAGAGAGACAGGGAGGCACAGAATCTGAAGCAAGCTCCAGGCTCAAAGCTGTCAGCACAGAGCCTGACGGAGGGCTCAAACCCACAAACCGTGAGATCATGACCCAAGCCGAAGTCAGACACTTAACAAACTGAGCCACCCAGGTGCCCCTTCTGAAATTAACTTTTCAAAGGCTTGTTTAAATATGGAATTAACATAGAAGTTACCGAGAGTTAAATCATACAGTTAATATAGAAGTTACTGTAACACTGGGGCACCTGAGTGGCTCAGTTGGTTGAGTGTCCAACTCAGGTCATGAGCTTGCAGTTCATGAGTTCGAGCCCCCCATCACCTGCTGCTGTCAGCATAGACACTGCTTTGGATCCTTTGTTCCCCTCTCTCTGCCCCTGCCTTGCCTGCACTGTTTCTCTCTCAAAAATAAATAAACATTAAAACAAAAAAAAGTTACTGTAAAACTATATATTCCAACTCATTTGTTTTTTAACAACGAAATAGATATTTTCTATTCCCTACTCAAATCTACGAGGTTAACTTTGCAAACTTGACCCTATCAGAAGATCACACTATCCCTAAAGTTGTGGGCACAGTGAGCCCTACATGTAATGATATTCTTACCTAGTGTGTTGATTTTAGGTTTTATTACCGGAAATTATAAACTATGAGCTGCACGTGCTTCAGTGGGGCTCTTTCTTTTTTTCCTCCATAAACTCTAAAATTTGTATTTCTAAACACAATTATCTATTTTAGAACAAGGACTCAGAGTTTGATTCATCTAGCAATCTAATTACAAAGCTATTTAGCCTTTAACAAAGTTTGAAGTATTAGATTCTATGACTTAAATATCTGAGATTTGTACAATTAAAAAAAGTTACTTTCAAAAATATTTACTGGTAATATGGAGGCTTGTAGTAGTGACAAAACATTTGAGGGAGTAACAGTACTTTCCTATGAGTTTCTCTGCCAACGAGAAGGAATCTTGGTGACAGCGTATCCCCTTTCCTAGTTGGCCAACATCACTTAACAAAAACCCTGCCAGGTCACAAACATCCTATTCTCTGTGCCCACTTGAGGTTAACTAATAACTAGTACAATTAATTAGCCTCAGAGGAGACTAAAAGTGTTGGCTTAAGTGCCAAGCAAATGTTCAATATATGATGCTTTTTGAGAACATATGTCCCCTGCTTTCTTGGCCCTATGGTACTACTCCTACCTCAGGAAGAGTGAGAGCATCTTGTTTGACATCTTGTCGGGTATGTGTCAGAATCAGAGCCAAAACCTCCACTGTCTTTCCAAGACCCATCTCATCTGCTAAGATTCCGCCAAGCAACTGTGGCCCAGCATTTGGGTAATCACGGATGATGCTGAAGGAGAAAACAAGAAAAACATATCACAGGAAGGCAAGTAAAAATTATACTATTCCTAAAGAAAACTGGAAGAAATCCATAAAAGTCAAAGTTTTTTTAAACTACATTTTAGTGTGAAACAATCTGAAATGCTAGGTCACTGAATAAAGAACCATGATAATCAAAAAACTGCCTGAGCTGACAAGTGAGTCTGCAGAAACAGGAGTGGTACTGGTAAATAACATCGTTCTTTTCTCTTCTTTAAATAAAAGGAGGTGTGTCTGCCTTCTTTCTGTGTCTGTGAAGAAAAAAACGAGGAAAATAACTACTGATTCACCTATGATGTTGCTATGTTTAATGATTCCTATGACTTTAATAATAGAAATTAACAAATCTAATGAAAATATGAGAACTGGTCCATAGAAAGATGACATTTTTATTTAAAATTATAATCTCTTTAAATATGAGTAACTAAGCTTCTTAAATCCATTATTTTCCATTCATTATAGAAAATGACAAGTACTATTAATTTCATATTTATCTTACCTATAAAAATGATAAAAATATAAAGTCTAGTAAGACTTCGACTTAGTATTCCTTCCTAAGGTACTGCCAAGGCTAAAGACATATGCGACCAATGTCATACAGGTTTTTGTAACATTTACTTTTAATACCTAGCACATAAAGTTTGCCTTACCAGCCTGTGTACGGATTGTAGTAGAGTTTCAAACCCTCAGATGTGACAATCTCTCGCCATAAGAAATGCAGGGTATTCTCTAAAGAAAAATATAACCATAAGAACAAGTTTTTGTTTGTTTTCCTTTCTGCCAGAAAATCACGTTAAAATAAAAATAAGTTAATAGTCAAAATACTCCGGGAAGCCACATACACATGGAAAAAGGCTAGGATCTCATTCTTTTTTTCAGATACTATTCTTGTAATTATTCTTCCTTTGCTTTGGGCACCAATATTTTCCACATAAGTGTTATGCAGAAAAACGAAGTACAGCATATCACAGAGAATTAACAGGAAAAGAAAATGAATACAGAAAAACAACTCCTACCCAACGAAGGAAAATAGCTTATCCTCTATAATTCCTTCAAAAAGTTGCCGAAAATCTTTAAATAACTCAACAGACATATGCTTGTGGGCTAATACATTAACTCAAATCAGACCTAACCTTTTAGAGGGGTCTGATAGCAGGAGGAAAATCTTATTTAACTGAAGAAAAAATATCTTAAACACTGAAGTATTGAGTGTATTTCAACCCGAGTCTTCCATATTTCTTTCCCTTAATATTTTAAGTTGTTTAAACCAACTGCCAAATTAGGAAGAATGTCTGTATCTACCAGTGAAATGGCAAGTGATTTTGCTGCCTGCTTTAGGGATTAACAGGTGAAGTAGGAATATAGATACACAGGGTTTATAAGATGAAAAAAATTAAAAGATTAAAAAGCTTCAATTTATGGGAACCACAGGGAACATAACTACTAAATGGCACATGGGATTTAATCAACAAAATCCATTCTGTGGATAAAAAAGAATGAAATACTGCTATATGCGGCATGGATGAATCTCAAAAAACATTATGTTCAAAGAGGCCAACTTCTCCCCCGCCTCAAGTGTCCGCGTTTTGCCATTCTATTAATTGTTTCAAAAACAGGCAAAACTAACTTATGGTGGCAGTAGTTGCCTCCTGAAGGGGCTGAAGTAGGAGAATTGACTGGGCCATGAGGGAACTTTCTGAGGTGAGGGAAATATTTCATGTTAGCACTGTATCATAGATATAAAAAGACAAAATCAATTTTAACAATTTTATTTAGCTTAACATAAACAAAACCTTATCATTTCCATATGTAATCAATATAAAATTATGAATGAGATATTTGGCCTCTTTTTTTGTACTGTTTGAAATCTGGTATATATTTTAAACTTACAACACATAATCTGGGCAGTCATTTGAAGTCTCAAGAGGCACGTGTGGCTAGTACCTTCTGAGAAAATCTAGTTCTATGTCTTAATTGGGTCATTGGTAACACAGATGCATAGATTTAGCCTAATATATCAAATTGTGCCCTTAAGAGCTGTGCATTTTACCCTAAGTAAGTTATACCTTAATAAAATTATGTAAAGAAAAGTTACTGCATTTTGGAGAAAAAATAATCCAGTCTGTAGGAAACTACAGAGCTAACAATTTCCTCAATGAATAAATTATAAGAAAAAAAATACAGAATGTGAAGAGATAAAATCTATGGATTAAAGAAACTTAAGTGACAACAATTCCAATGTATGAATGCTATTTGGTTTCAAATCTGAATCAACTGCAAGACAGAAAGAGAAACAGAGAGAGAGAAAGGGAGAAAAAAAGAAGGAAGAGAGGAGAGAGATTTGGCAGTATTAAAGAATTACTGGGTTTAAAAATCCATCATAACATATATGTTTTATATCTGTTTAAAGCAATCCTTTCTTTCATTGAAATAAACTGTGACATTACCAGATTAAATTATATGATATGTGAAATTATTACTTCAATATAATTTAGAGTACGGATGAGAAGTAGGAAGAAATAATGTTGGTTATAAATGAATATTTTCTAAAATTAAAAATTAAAAAGTGACGTTTGCTGGATTAAAAAAGTATAAACTGGAATCTATGGGAGAAACAAGTAAGAGCTATACCTCATTAAAATAAATCTATACGGAATGGAAGAGAAATGGTCAACACTTCACTTCCTAGAATCATGCAAAAATCTCATCTTCTGCCCGTTCCTTTAAAGATAGTGATAAAAAGGCATAAATGACTCCGATAAACTTACTTTCACATAGATAACATCTTATTTTATTATTTATTTTGTGGAGTGAAGAAAATAAACGCAAACCTAGGAGAATTAGTCACACACCAGTCTCCCACTTCTGTAAATTTGCTTTCTGTTGCTAATATTCATCATTAAATTGTGAAGCCTCTCGCAGATGATTAGCAAGATTCCCATTTGATCATGTTCCAAACGCAATTCTTAGTTAGAAAGGCATGTAAAAAATGTATTGGTTTTAAAAAATTCCAATCAAGGCAGTCTTTATTTGGCAGGAAAAATTAGTTTAAACGCTTATAGTTGAGGGAACTTACAGATGAATTTCTCTGCCTTTCAATTTTAAAGAATTTCTTAGACTACCATTTTGTTCACAGGAAAATTCATTCAATTATAATTAATTCCTAATTATCTTTCATGAAATCCCTCAGATCAATTTGTCTTTGAGCATCTTATACTTGCCACTAGCAGGAGTGCTTCTGAAATGCTCTTGTTGTAGCATCCAATTGACAGCCTCTCTTTGGTATGGTCTCAGCACAGGAATCAATGCAGGATGCTGGACATCCACTTGGATGGACTGTGTTTCTTGCTGATGTGTCTGCTTCACAAACTGATAGAGCTCATCGATGTCCTGTCCCTCTGGCTCACTCTCTGAATCTTCTTCATCCTCTTCCAACACATCTGTACATCCAACAACAAATGTACTCAAAACAACCCACTTTTTATAACTATAAGCAATTCTTATTCTAAGAACATACTATGCATTTTCCAAACTCTGGGGTCCTGTTCAGTGTGTTTTGGGACTAGAAGGCCCTATCGTTAATTCTTCACTGATCGAAAACCTACCCATCTATCCTTCAAGATAGTTCAATTTTTTCCATGGCATTTTCTTTTGTTGTCCCTGGTTAGAATTAATGTTTTCCCCTGTGTTCATGTAATACCCTTCTATTTGGATATAGCAATATATTGCAATCTGTCTGGTAGTGCAATCATTTATGTGTATTCTTTCCTTGTGCACTGAACTGTAATGCAAAGGCTGTCTTTTGTTTTTATATCTCCTCAGAGTAGCTAGCATACGCTTTGCTCAGTGCAGATATTTAATAAACATTTGAATGTGAATATCTTTTACAGTTTATAAAAGGATAATCTATTTCACTTTTACATCTTGACATAAAAAAACTCCATATGCAGACATAATTTTTCTGTCTAGTAAGACAAGGGTTCCCATTTTATTTCTTATTCTAAAAAAGGACAGGCATTTGGTAGCAGCAGGAGCCAACTAAGAGAGAAGGGCGTAAGCCATTAATACAAATTTGTAATGACATCAGATTCATTTGTTGGGCACAACTGCCCTGTGAGACTTTTGTGCCTACTAGAACATGAAAAAAAGAACCCTCAAAATCTTGAATAAATGTACAAACCCATTTTAGCTTATGATTTATTTCTGAACTCTTTCAAAAAGACCTATACACTTTTAAAGAACATACCTCATATGCCCTAGAATGAAGATTGTACCACAAAATACTTAATTTACTTTTTTCAATAAAAAATATTCCATGTGAGATTTACTCTTACTATTCTTGTGTAATCTAGTATTGATAACTAAATTGGAAGTTTTCCTTTGAAATCCTTTGATGTTTTCCTTTGAACAGTTCAACTTGTAGTATTTTTAAAAAAGCAGAATAATTCTTACCATACCCTTAAAAATTCTAGATGTACTTAAAAGCATCCCTTCCAATCATGAAACCAGAGACTGTCCTCCTTTTAAAGTCTTCAACATGCAAAATGATTTACTTTTATTAGTAATTTATTATTTTTTTAATTACGTGGGCTTCACCCCCAACACTGGGCTTGAATTCATGACCCTGAGATCAAGAGTTGCAGGCTCTATTGACTGAGCCAGCCAGGCGCCCCTACTTTCATTAGTATTATGAAGCTTTGCAAAGAATGTACTACAGAAACAACTCAACAGTCAAGCTTAGAAAGGGATTTCCCAAATATTCCAGTATGTTCTACAATTTGCATCTGAAATAATGCTGACCCACCATGAGCAGGGCTTGGAGAATTTGAGCCGTTTTTCCAGTAGTGTTGATGGGCTGCACCAAGCCATCCACACTCTCCCCTTGGGAACCAATGGCAGACAACTCTGAAGCTGCAGTCCTGACCAAGGATGCAACATCTTGGCAAGAAACAGTAGCAAAGTTAACTGGTCTTTATGGGAAGCAGGCTCTTGAGATTATTTGTCAGACTGCAAAGGAGAGGTGGAATAAGGCCAGCCAAGAATCTCTGGCCATAACAAAATAAAAGCACAAGAATAATGCAAAAATTCCAATCAGCTCAGATCCCTTTGGACTCTATGGACTCTGCAAACATTTCTTGAGAACCTAGTCTGGGCTAAGCACGGTATTTAGCAAATAAAGACACAAATTGGGGGGGCATTTCAGATACGTGTAATTTTGTCACACAGTGATTTTACAGAGGCTGTTTAATTTTATGATGGTTTTATAGTTGTTCTGATTATTATGTATAGGACTTGGGAAAAACCCACAACTCTCAAGTAATGTCAAGTTTTTTAAGTTTATTTATTTTGAGAGAGCGAGAAAGAGAGCACGTGTGCACATGCACAAGCATGGGAAGGGTAGAGAGAGAGAGGGAGAGGGAATCCCAAGCAGGCTCTGCATTGTCAGCGCAGAGCCCTATGGTGGGGCTTGATCTTGAGAACCATGAGATCATGACCTGAGCCAAAATCCAGAGTTGAACACTCAACTGACTGAGCTCCAGGTGTCCTAAGTAATAGCAACTTTTAAGTTTACCTGGAATAATAAAATTGTACAACTTTTCCATCACTCTTTTCATAAGCTGATTAAACTTCTTCATTCTTGAATTTGCATCACTCAAAAAGTCTAGTTTTGCTAGGCCACCTTCCAAAAGATAAATTCCAACCTACAAAGGATTAATCAACACAAAAATAGTGTTAATTGTACTATTACATTCTTCATGAGGACATTAAAAAAAGTTTTTTAATACTGTTTTTAAAGGTATTCACAGTATATGCCCCACAATTGTTAAATATATACCCACCAAATCTCCGTCACAAATTTTTACTTTCAATAACAAATTCATTGTACAAATGCAGTGCCTACTATGTATAAGGCACCATTCAAGTTGCTAGAAAAAAATACTTTCCAACCTGGAACCAAACCTGAGATAAGGTGATAAGAACACCAATTCCACCTACCAAGCGAAAGATTTCCAAATTTGATGAGTATCAGAATAATCAGTTACATTGGTTAAAAATGCAGATTGCCCCAGAAGATTCTGATGCACATGCCAGGATTCTTAAGCACAGTTTGGTGTGGGAATTGCCATTACTAGATCAAACACTACAATGTATAGGAAAACAGATCTTGATTGATGTAAGATAGCTTAATTCTGGTAAAAACAATGCAGCATGAAGTTCCATAGTCAAAAGACTTGAAGTTGAATACTAGCACTGGTATTTAGGAGCTAAAAAAACCCAGGCAAAGTAATCGATTTATTTTGACCCAAGCACTGTCATTTGCAAAATGGAGAGAAGACTATTATGAGATAGCCTAGGTAATACAGTTTTAAACTTCCTAATGGTATATACTCACTAAATGCATTTTCTTTCTTTTCCCTAAATTATCCTGGACCTGATTCCATAATCATGCAGAGTCTCATATTCTTTTACTAAAGAACAAGAATCCAAACCAGCATTATATGGGAATAAGTAACAAAGAATGTATTTTTGTATATATTTGTACTCTGCCTTGTATACACCTAAAGTTAGCTTACTATAGCAGCAAGAAATGTTTAAATATTTATACAAATTGGGATAAGAAGACAGAAGAGATCAAGCCTATGGGGAACATAGACAGAACACAGATAAACAAGCCATGAATTCTTACATACTTCCTATCACCGAGCCACAATTTGGGCTTTCATGATCAACCAGGAGAGGGAATACGTGGTTGCAAAGTTTCATTGTCCAGGGAAGAATTAATTACAATCTAATGCTTCCAACTTTTTTCCTTTCCTTTTGTCAATTCTGAAACTACAGACAGGGCTACAATACAATTTTTTTTTTTCAACGTTTTATTTAATTTTTGGGACAGAGAGAGACAGAGCATGAACGGGGGAGGGGCAGAGAGAGAGGGAGACACAGAATCGGAAACAGGCTCCAGGCTCCGAGCCATCAGCCCAGAGCCTGATGCGGGGCTCGAACTCACGAACCGCGAGATCGTGACCTGGCTGAAGTCGGACGCTTAACCGACTGCGCCACCCAGGCGCCCCCAATACAATTGTTTTTTAATGTGAGAAAGACACAAAAGACACAGTTTTCAATCGAACAAAGGTGAATTTAATAATTTTAATCTTTATGTTCATTTATTTTTGAGAGAGAGAGAGAGCAAGCTCATGCAAGTGGGGGAGGAGCACAGAGAGAGAGGGAGACACAGAATCTGAAGCAGGCTATAGGTTCTGAGTTGTCAACGCAGAGCCTTACACAGGGCTTGAACACGTGAACCATCAGATCATGATCTGAGCTGAAGTCGGACACTTAACTGACTAAGCCACCCAGGTGTCCCTGAACTTAACATTTTAGAATTTCTTATCCTTTCAAGTTTTGGCATGAAGGCATATTAACCTGCTTCACAGTTTATAAAGTACGTCTACTTACATTGTCTCACCGGATTGCAAACACAATTGTATGAGGTAAAAGGAATGATTATTATTTACATTTTATACAGAAAGATGCTGAAATTAAATGATTCACGTAAAGTTACTTGGCTAGTAAACAGAAGAGCCTGAAATGAATTACAAATTTACTCATTCATTTGCTGAAAATCTGTTCAGTATGGGGCATTTTACTAGGCTGTGAAGATAAAATGACTTCATAGTCTACTGAAGGAGAAAAATTTTAAATCTAAGTACACTACAAGTGGCCAAGGCAAAAATAAACATCTGTACAGTGTTGTGGAGGAAGGGCATGTAATACCATCCATGAAGTTTAAGAAAAGATCTCACTCGAGAAGTAAACTCTGAGCCGAATATTAAAGACTGTCCAGGAGTTATTAGGGAACAGGAAGGGAACAACCCAGGCCGAGGGAAGTGTGAAAGCAAAAGCACAGATGCAGAAATAGAGCCAGAAAATGTGCAGGACACAAATCAATTTGGAATTTCTGGAACAAAATAAAAACGAGAGTGATAAAGGATAAGGCTGGAGAGTACACAAGGGTCTATCAAAGAAAGGAGTTACACACAAGATTACACTTAATTCTGTAGGCAGTAAAGAACAGAATTTCATTTCATTCATATTATACCATCCCAGAGACAAAGCAGATGGAGGTGAAAAGGCCAGCAGGGCAATCAAGAACGGCTACAGGAAGAGGGAGAGATGAGGAAGACCAAAAGAAGACACTGAGAGTAGAGCTGGAAGGGAGGAATCCGGGATGTCTTGAAGAAGGACAGCCTGGAAACGATCAGCTAGAAGTATATATTTCTTATAGCTACTGAAAGCCCAAAATAAAGTACACTTTGAAACTTAATGATGAAAGGCTTATTGCTGGCTTTTTACACCTTCCTTCTACGTTAACTTCAAAATGGGACTGCCCAATGCAGAAGAACCTTAAAAGATACCACAGAAATTGAGTACCTTAATAATGCGATTCCCTTCTGGTTTTTGGTAAAGTTTTATTCTTCTCTTCTTTTGTAGCCACCCCAAATCTTCAAGCATTTCACCACTGAAAGATGATTCCACTCGAATACCCTTATCACAAATACTGACTGGCTCGTTGAGTCCTTTTTCTTGTTTCTCTGCATCTTCGCTTTCTGAATTAACATAGATCAGGAACTGACCGCTTGACTCTGAACTCATCAGTGTAAAACTCCTTTCTGAAAAATCTTCAGTTAAACTCTGTTCGGGAAGGAGCTGAAGAGTGAATTCTCCTAGAAATGCCCTCCAAGAATTATCAAAGTGATAGGGAGAAATCACAATATTCAGCTTTACAGACAGAGGAGAAAGAATGCCACCGGTCTCTTCTTTATCAACCGATTTTGCGATGCTCACTGCTTCCAAACACCTCTTCTTATCTCTGTGAGCCACTTCTTCTTGTAGGCTATCACCGAGGATGATGCAGTCAGCAGAAGAGAAATCTGAACCCGAGCAGGGGTGCTCCTCATCAGTTAGAATGAGAGGCTCATTCCTTCTGTCTTCATGCATATTCCAGCGAAGCTGCTGTTGCTTTGCTTCATCAACTCTCACTGGGGGAGCACGTTTCCGTCGGCTGCTCATTTTCAAGTTTTCTTGGTTGGCAACTGTGAACTCTAGAAGACAAAGGCAACAAGTAAGCATTCCAACAGAGGATTTTAGTAATAAAGTGCTCCCAGATGAAGAATTCACCACAAACTAACAGCCCACATACACAATATGAACTCTTCGGAGAGATAAAGCAATGGATAATTTTTTTTTAAATAAGTCAAATACAGGTAAGGACCACACTGACCATAATCTCACGCATCATAGAAATTCTAATGGTCATAACAGTACTTTAATGGATACATTTAATAAAGTTAACATGCTGCATAAAATAAAATACATTTAATGAGCAGTAAGACAGTAAGGTAAATCTCTCAAATATCCTGGAAATGCATAGTTGAAGAGTTTTAGTAACATCTGAACTCATAATCATCACAACAAAAGTTCATTTTTGTTTTATAATTCCAAGGAGTTTATAGAATTTTTAAAAATTCCGAAAAAATATTTTCTCTTTTAAAAGAGGAAGATGAAAATCCAGAATGTATTTCTTTTTGTGGATCAGCAGATAAAAAGGTAACAGGAATAGCTGGGAAGGAATAAGGTGGTGATGGCAACCAGGGTAAATGGAGCAGAGACAATAAAGGAAGAAGAGAAAAAAAAAATGTAGGAAGAAAAAGAAAAAGAAAGCTTTGTCATCTGAGAGGAGGAACTGGTCTGACAGCAGCCTGTATTATGTAGGCCCAAACTAAACTTTTCCCAAAATAATAGCCAATTCCTTCCTATATGAAACACAAACCAACTCACAGAGATTAAATCATAAAGTTGTAATGATGGCTGATGCCTATTCCACCTATTCCAACAATGTAGTTGGGGAAAAAAAAAAAAGGATGTATAAACAATTAAAATTTGGCTTCAGGATAGTTTCAGAAATATTTTCAATTTGGAATGTTTATGGACTGGAAGACTCAAGATGTCAATTCCTAGATACTGATCCACAAAGTAATCCCATTCAAAATCCCAATAGGCTTTTTATTTTTTTATTTTTTAATTTTTGCAGAAACTGACAAGTGATTCCAAAATTTATATTAAAATGCCCAAGATTTAGAAAAGTCAAAATAATTTTGAAAAAGAATAAAGTTGAAAGACTTACACTGACTCCAGGACTTACAATGATGGTAATCAAAACAGTGTGGTAACGGTACACAGACATGGTAATCAAAACAGTATGGTAATAGTATATGATAGATATATAGAGCAATGTAACAAAATAAAGTGTTCTGGAATAGACCTGAAACACATATGGTCAATGATTTTTGAAAGAAACTCAAAGGCAGTCAACAGGCAAAAAGTATCCTTTTCAATAAACAGCCATATGCAAAAAAAAAAAAAAATGAACCTGGATCTTTACCTTATACCACATGTAAAAATTAACTTGAAATACATCAAAAACTGAACTACAAAAGCTAAAACTATAAAACTTCTAGAAGAAAACAGGGGAAAATCTAAGTGACATTAGATTAGGCAAAAAAAATTAATTTAAATGGGTTACAAAAAGCAGAGAATATAAAAAAATTGATAAAGTAAGCTTCAACAAAATTATATACTTTGGCACTTCAAAAGATACTGTTATAAAAATGAGAGGGGAGCCAGACAGGGCACAGTATTTGTAAAACACTATCTGATGAAGGATTTGTATGTGGAATATAAAAAGAACTTTTACAAATCAGCAATAAGACAACCTTATGAAAAAATGACACACACTTCACCAAAGATGATCTACAAGTGGCAAATAAGTACATGAAAACATCTTCACCATCATGTCATTAAGCCAATGCAAATTCAACCTACAAACCACAATAGGAAACTATGTATCCACTAGAATGGTTAAAATTTAAAAGACAGGATGTACAGCAGCCAGAACTGAACTCTCAAACATTCTAAAAGGACAAATTTGTCAATTTCTTATAAAATTAAACACAAACGTTCTGTTCTGCGCAGTCTAGTAATCCTGCCCCTCGATATCTACCAAAGAGAATTAAAAACACAGATTCACAAAAGAGATTTAAATTTGAATGTTAATAGCAGTCAATTATTAGCAGTCAATATTGGAAACAACACAATTGTCCATTACGTGGTAAATGGATAAACCGGTGGAATACTACTCTGTGATCAACTACTGATAAAACATAGATGAATTTTTAAAGCATCATGCTAAGCAAAGGAAGTCAGATGTGTAAGACCATATACTGTAGGATTCTATTTACATGAAATTCTAGAAAAGGCAAACACCTACTGATAGAAAGCAGGTTAGTGGTTACTAGAGGCTAGGAAGTGCCTCAGATCTCTGGTCCCCATCCTGCCACATTAAAGTTGGATTACTATAATATATAATTTATACTTCTGAGAGCTATTTATTTTGAGAGAGAGAGAAAGAGAGAGAGAGAAAGAGAAAGAGAGAGAATCCCAAGCAGGCTCTACCTTACCAGTGCAGAGACAAACTCAGATAAAACCATGAGATCATGACCTGAGCCAAAATCAAGAGTCAGAAGTTTAATCAATTAAGCCACCCAGTAACCCCTTAATAAATCTGATTTTAAAAGCACAAAAAGTAAATACAGGAAAGATTTAAAATTATGAGATTATTAAGAACAGCTTTATTCTAATAAACTTGAAAAATCTACATAAAGTGAGCAATTTACTAACAAAATATAAATGAATAAAATTTATTTTCTTAGTAGCCACGCTGCATGTGGCTTTTTAACTTTAAATAAAGTTAAGTAATACCATAAACTCAGCTGCTCAGTCTCACCAACCACACTTTAAGTGCTCAATAGCCATATGTGACTAGCGGCTACTACACTGGACAGGGCAAATATAAAACCTTCACAAAACTGCAAAAAGGCTATCAAGTATTGTTGGTCGAAGTCAATCATGAGAATTCCATTTCCTTAGCTAGTGACTGCTTTATGAATGTGCAGGTAATAGACTAAAAATCAATCTCTTACTATGGTTAACTATAAGCATCATATCTCCTCTATTATCTTGGAAGAACAATACAGGAAGCCCCTAATAACCTATGTGTGTATCTTTGCCCAATTCTCATCAGAACACAGGCTAGAATACTGGAATTTGGTTATTCTGGAACTTTGAAAAGTTCTGCTCATCAGCTTATTAGTTAACGATGACCACAAATATGCTGTATAACACACCATCTCAAAGCTCAATGCTTCGAGAGAGCAATCACTTATTCTCTTAGATTTGCAGGTTAGCTGAGGGTTGGCTGACCTAGGCTAGGTTTCTGGAGGAGCAGTTCAGCTCGGCTTGAATCCTCCTAGGACCAGCAAAGCAACCCACAAATGTGCATAAGGCCATGGGTGAGGTGTAACAGTGTAAATCCAAACACACAAGTACTCTTCAAAGTGTGGTCATAGCAAAAGCACAAGGTTCCACGAGCTAAAGCAAGGCACACGAATGGGCCCAAAGTCAAGAGGTGGGGAAACATACCATACTTCTTTACTGGGTAGAACTGCTCATGACAGAGTGTGGATACGAGGTAGGGGTTACACAATCTATGACACCAACTCTAATATTAATAACATGGTAATTATGGAATTGTTAACCCTGAAAGCCCCAAAACAAATGGCTATAGAGTCTCACATCTGTAAAACAATGTGGCTTACAGGAGAAAAGAGTCTAATTCTAGCTTTGGCATCGAGTGACTGTGTGGCAGAGGAATAGTTATCTAACCACTCTGTGCCAGTTTTCTCATTTCTAAAATGGGGATGATAGGACTGTGCTTAGAAATAATATTGGGGTGCCTGGATGGCTTAGTCGGTTAAGTGTCCCACTCTTGATTTTGGCTCAGGTTCCGATCTTGTGGTTTGTGAATTTGAGCCCTACACTGGGCTCGGCACTGGCAGTGCGAAGCCTGCTTGCGATTCTCTCTCAAAATAAATAAATAAATGTAAAAAAAATACTGTAAATGCAACAGTATAGTTAACGGAAATCTGGCATATATTCAGTGAACGGTAGCTGCTATTATCATCACCCTCAGAACTGTAAGCTATATATTACAATAATCCAACTTTAATGTGGCAGGGACCATAGATCTGTGTGTCTCAAACTTTACACGTTAGAATCATTTGGGGAACTTAAAAAAAATACTGATGCCCATGTATACCCCAGCCCGTTAAATCAGAACCCAGCACACATTCATGATTTAAAAAAAAAAAAAAAAAAAAAAATTGTTTTGGTCGACTCTTTTTCTAAGGGATTTCTATCCAGGGATAATTTCTTGAACCAAAGAAGATATTATTTGATGAAACTACTTACAACCATAATGTTAACTGGAAGCCAAGAAGTCAAGTACTGGTAAAATTCTATAAATCTCTAATCATATTCCAAATACTTCTGGTTTTCTTCATACCACACGAATCCCATTTTTGGTCATTGTATTTCTTATCGCTTCCCCTTAAATATCAGTGTTTGGGTAAAACATTATATACAGTTTTTTAAATACGGACCACGCTTTATACAATAGTCCTGCATATAAATGTAAAAAGCCTGTTGCTTGAAATGCCCTTTTACGCTTTTCTGTCTGTTGCTGTCCCAATCTTCCCCAGAAAACTTTCCATGAGTGGGCATGCTGAGTTAAGGGCCTCTCCTCCTTGATCCCAACTGCTACAGTGCTCTAGCTTGAAGGACTTGAAAGCTGGGCAGAAACAGTATCCTATTTCCCATTGTACACCCAATGCCAGGTCAGTGCCAGAATGGAAATGATATTCCAAAACAAGGTGAAACAAGTTATCTTGAACTCCCTGAATACCGAATATCCTCCCTCTTTTTTAAGTGCCATGTTTCTTTTTGGACAAGAGTCTCTTAACCACATTCTAGAAGATTATAGGTAATGTGAAACTATTCTTTACTATTTCTGGCCCTGAATGAGACAGAGAAAACTGACTGACCCATATCTTCGACAGAAAACAAAGACAGCTGTTAGAAAAATAAGCATAAAATGTTAAGTTACTATGACATTGTAACAAACGATTACCAATTAAACTTAAATTCAGATTTTTTTCCTCTCCGAATTATTATCTCTCTATTAAAAGACACCTACAAATCCTAAATTATGACAAATCCGTGGTAGACCCAGGTTTAGGCTATTAGGAGCAAAAAGTATACATCTGTCACCCTGCTGCCCAAGGTAAGCCTTACGTAAGCAAAGCCCAATCATTGCTGATTAGTGGAAAGCTCTTAATGATCTAGCATTACCACGATCCTTCTGTAGTTATAACTCCAACAAGATGAGAGTATTTTAATCTACCGAACCCCAAAATATATGTCACATAAACTTAAAAAATGCCCCGGTAAGAAGCTTTTTCACCAGCACATTCTGTTCCCACAAATCTTTGTAGGCTGAACTCTTAATAAAAGATTTGTTTTAATAATTCTACAAGTGCAGTTCTTTTAGGCTTGGGCAAAAAGAGGACATATACACAATAGCATCTTTAAAAAGTAAACTATTTTATTCTCCACTGTTAGCTTATTGGTTAACTCGACCTGGGAAGCTCTAGAAAGAGCAGGTTATCCAGTACAGGCACACTTATCTCGCTAATGCTCAATAGTACTCAGCTTCCAGCATGGTTTCTGATCATAAACCAACATCTAGGATTTCTAACTCCTGGCTAATGTCCAATCACTTAGAAAAAAGTCACGAGATTAATGCCATTATTTTAAAACACTGTATATCTGACAATGACAGTCAATCATCAGATAACAAATCTCTGTTCATAAACCTAGCAGCGACCACGGAGCCAAAATGTACAACGTACAAGGGTGGTCGTGAGTGCGAATGTAATTAATCTGACTCTAAAGGTAGCTGAGAACTTTCAGACTAACTTAGAAGCCTCGCCTCCCGTTTACCACATTACAACCCCGCGCACCTAGAAGCTAGGTAGTCAGCTGCCCAGTTGCAGCCTCCAGGGGAGTTTGTGTTAGGAATGGCGATACCTACTCCGTTTTCCTCCAAAACTCAAAAGCGGTTCAAGGAATCAAAGCTGGGCTGTCAGCGCCAGATCGCTCCCAGCAGGCCCGGCAAACAAGCTACCGCGAGGCCGAGGAGCGCGACAGCCCCTCGGGCGCTCGATCTAAAAACACCGCTGGCCCCAGCCCCCGGGGAGAAGCACAGCCTCCTTTCCCACGGCCCTACCTTCTCCCGGGGGGGCCGCGGCGGTCCAGAGGCCCCCAAGTCTGGGATGGGAAAGGGTCGGGGAGACTCGCGCTGCGGTTCTCTCTCAGCCCTTTAGCTTCCTAGACTCCAGACAACCACTTCGTCTCTCCCAGGGACCTCCGTCTTCGTTTGGAGACGTCTTCCGTCCCCAACCTCTGACCCCTGACCCCCCACCACCCAAGAGCCTACCTGGTTCTCCAAGCCTCTTGAGACTCTCTGCACCAAGGCTCGGGGCTCCACTAAAGCCCCCCACAAGTCCCGGGCAAGCATTCACCACCCACCGAACACCCGTCTGAGATGGGCACGCGCGCTTTACGCTGGTTTGTGTTGGGGTTCCCGGGGGGCCCAGAAACCAGAGCGCCCAGCTACCGGGTGCGCGCTGGAGCGTAGGGTCAAGGTGAACGCGCACGTCGGAGCGCCCCGCCCCTTTTCTCCAGCAATAGCTTCATACGTCGCTTCTGCGCAAGTCCACACGGTTAAAGTCTCGCAGAGGATACGTTGGGATCTCGCGATATCTTTGCCCCAAGCTATTAGGAGTACAGGATTGGCTGGAACCTCTAAGGAGGAGGCGAGGCTCTAAGCAGATATTAGATGTGGGCGGGGCTCCCCGCTGAAGGGGCGGTACTCCGCTTGAAGCTAGTGATGGGAGTGATTGGTGGATTTAATAAAAAGGCAGAAGAGAGTTCTGCAAATGCACCTTTGCTATTGCTTCTAGAAAGCAGCTGCTATCTAGGTATGGATGAACCTTATCTCTGTCAGAAAAGTTATTTTAAAAGGCTTCTCAGGAAAAGTGAGTAAATAGTTTAAGAGGAGAGAAAAACTACATGTATTGTACTGAAGCAGGCCTTCCAATATCTTAGGTTTTTTTTTTCTTTTTTTTTTTCTTTTTCTCTCCGAGAGGTAGCCTCTTTCTCATGAGTGAAGGCGTACGTTTAGTTAACTTTGGAATAACTCTGAGAGGCTTCAGGGCCAAGAGCTTGTAACATGACCGTCAGGAAACATCAGGCACTCAATGACTAGTGAGTACCTAATGAGGATTCAGCATAATGCTCAAAAAGGGCAGTCTCGGCCTGTGTGGTCAGAAGCACAGAAGTAAGTGCTTGTCTAAGAAAACATCTGTTGTGGTTGCAGACAGTTCAGAGTGGTCGTATCCTACACAATACAGAACTTCATCACAGACTTCTAAGCCTGAAAGAAGCCATTTACATAAAGTAAACCCGGTAAAATTAGGTAGAAATCAGTTACCTTCTCCCAGGCTTCATGAGGCAAGTTGAAAAAGGAGTACAAATGCTGGAGCGTTTGTACTGGCAAGCAGACTTCTTTGGAGAACCGATCATTTTACTAAATACAAAAAGATGGGCCCTTTCTTTTGGACGTGCAAGCTGAAACTCACGTTTAAATGTATATTGAGCTGTAAAAGGTCATCTTTGGTATTTTTATGTCACTTCTTACCATTGGAGCAGAGAATTAAGCTCATACTTTGGCTAAGTCCAACTGGTGCCAGGCAGAAACATGTGAAAATAAACACAGCACCATTTCATCTTTGTTCACCTTAATTGGGGTAATGAATCTCTACAGACATAATTATTGTTAGCCTGTACAAATATTAAACTACAGAGATTCAGTTGTAAGTGTGCAGAAATGCAATTTTAACTATAGAGATGGAATCTATGCACTATCAGTAGTTACAGTTAAACAAAATTCTTCCTATTGAATATTCCAATGGTATATTCAATCCTATATTTGCAGAGTGTCCTGTATATTCTTTGAAAAATGTTCTCTATGGAGTAATGTGTTGCAATATCAGAATCACCAGAGCTAATTTTAGAAAACATGGTTCATTTTTGCATTTAGGTATCTGGAAGTTCCCAGCTGTGAAACACCTTTTTGCCCCTTACAAAACTGAGTTCATCCACCTTTTAGATACTAATGATCTAATGCCACTTCACAAGTATAACCCAGATAGAAACCAATAAATGAACTACCCAGTGTTTGTAGAGTTCAACTACTTCTTCTTAAAACTATAAATGTGATGGCAGTCAGACCATTTGCTTTCCGTGTGGTCTCACTAGACCAAAGCTATACATCAAGTTCCTTTCGGGGACAGTAGCTTTATTATAGCCATATCCTTAATTAAAGTCATCTTTTTGGAAATTGATGTTTTTTTTTAAAAAAATGTTTATTTTTGAGAGGGAAAGCACAAGTGGGGGAGGTACAGAGAGAGAGGGAGACAGAGGATCCAAAGCTGGCTCTGTGCTGATAGGAGAGAGCCCCAAGTAGGGCTCCAACTTACAAAGGTGAGATCATGACCTGAGCCAAAGTTGGATGCTCAACCAACTGAGCCACCCAGATGCCCCTCCCCCTTTTTAAAAAAATAAAATGCTAATTTATTTTTGGAGAGCGAGCGAGCATTTATTTATTTTTGAGAGGGAAAGCACAAGCAGGGGAGATGCAGAGAGAGAGAGAGAGAGAGAGAGAGAGAGAGAGGATCTGAAGCAGGCTCTGTGCTGACAGCTGAGAGCTTTATGCAGGGCTGGAACTCCAATCTTGAGATCATGACCTGAACTGAATTTGGATGCTTAACTGACTGGGCCACCCAGGAGCCCCTGAATAAGTTGCTCTTAAGGAGGAAGACTGGTGGAGAGAGAATAGATGAGTTAAAACAAATTTACCTCCCTTTCTGGGTAGAAACAAGGTAACTGATGATTTATGAGTAGAACTTTCTATTTTGCAAAGCTCTTTCATGTTCGTTTTTCTATGAAATACTTAAAATTTCATGAATTTTGAAATATTTAAAATTAATTTAAAATTTAAAATATTTAAAATTCTCATTTTACAGAAGAGGAATCTGAGAGTCAGAGAAATTTGGTGATTTGCCACTGTTTAGCTCTGAGAGACAAGAGGATATAGAGCTCCCTTGACTATTCTGTGTAGGCCGTTGCCTCTTATTACTAAGTCATGTATTTGGCTATCAGATAAAAATAAGCAATTATCACCAGACTTCCTGGGTTGGCCTGCAAAAAATGAAGGCAAAAAGTTTGTAATCATTTGCTGACACAGGGCTATGTATATCAACAATAAGGATCATTCGGGTCCAGGACTGTTTCTCCTTAATAGATCACTAATAAAATTCTTGAGAACTTTATTCCTTATTCTACTTACCGTTGCCTGCTCTCTGGAAGTGAAGATAACGGCCACTCAGTATGACTGAGGCTTGCCAAAGATGACTCTTTTTTGCCATTTCCTCCACTACCAGCCTGTCTTCAGACTACTTTTTCTCCTCCTGACCAAATGAAAGTATTAGGGTCAAAGTAACTATTCCAGAGTGAATTGCAAGGGCCGAAGGCCATTGTTAAAAATGTGTGTAGTTTTAACAGAGAGTGAAAGAAACACAGTCTTGCAAAATTGGCTCTGGCAGGGGTGATCAGCTGTGACCAAGGGAGTGATGCCAGGTCAAACAAACAAAAACTGGTATCAGAGGGATTATGCATGCTTTGCTGTAGTGTGAACAGGATATGTTGAAGGGCAGGCGGTGTGTGACCTGAACACAAATCTTCATGTGTAGAACCTCACAGCTCTTCCTCGGGCTGGCTGTGGATAAGTCTAATTATTAACTTTCAATTTAATTTTCCCACGATGATTTGCAGGTTGGATTTATTTCAAACTGCAAAGTTTGTCCTGTCTCCCCTGCTGAAAACTCAACCTGAAAAATGAAAACTCAAGCTGTGTCCCTTCTGCCTCTCATAATTTGTAAAACAAAATTCGTAGACTGTACACAAAAAGCTGCACTGGACATGAACTTGTGACTTAAGGAGAAGGTAATTCATCATTTCTTTCTGTTTGTCTTTGTTGTCAATAAAGCAATGCTTATAAATTAAGTAAAAGCAAGGAGCAGTAAAAGCAAGGCTGAAGCGGAGTCTGTTGGGTAAGGAAAGATGTGAGATTATATTCAGTGTTTCTCAATGAGGATGACATAATCAGTACCATTGATCCCTTTCATGGCCCTTTCCACTCTCCATTCCCAACTGTTACTTTTGTTCTAATATTCTTTTCCAATTGATTTTTTTCAATACGGCCTTTAGGCATTAAGCAACAGGAATATTGTAGATGATTCTACTGATGCTTATGACAAGTAATATTTATTATGCAGTTTTGGAAAAATACAAATAAATGTCTTTTGAATATTTCAAGGGTTACTATTAGGTGTCATTGTAAAGTACAAAAATAGTTATGAGACACTTTCAGAATGAATCTAAAATCTCAACCTTGGTCATAGTAGCATAAAATGATACTTAACAGAGAATAGAGTCTTTCCAAAGCTTCCATCCACCAGAAGGGTAGCACCATGCTCAGACCTTACCACTGGTGTATTGTTTAGGTCAGTTCTTGAGGTAATGTCGAAAATAGATCTGAGTTTCACCTCCTTTAAACTCTGTTGAATTTTTTATGTATTCTTTGAGCCCTTAAAGAAATTTACATAATTAAAACCTTAAATACTACACGGTAATAGTATATAATGATCAATCATATCCACATGCTGTAACTGTTAGCTGTTTGCTCCTGTGTTGACTGTTTGCTCCTGAGAATTAATTTTTAAACAACAAACCAATCCATCCAACTATCTCACATAATTCTAGTGAAACTAATTAAATAAAGAGAGATATTTAGGAACCACTTGAGTAGATAAACTCCAACATATGACCTAATTGATTTCTGGATGATTAAAAAGCAAGCTCACATAAATCAAACCCTTACTTCCTTTAGCCATGATGTTATAAACTGGGAGTTGAACCCCAGAAACCCATTTTATACCTTAGAAATACCAAAGTCAGGGTGCCGGGGTGGCTAAGTTGGTTAAGCGTCCGACTTCTGCTCAGGTCACAGTCTCTGGGCTGGGAGTTTGAGCCCTGCGTCGGGCTCTGTGCTAACAGCTCAGAGCCTGGAGCCTGCTTCAGATTCTATGTTCCTCTCTCTGTCCCTTCCCCGCTCATACTCTGTCTCTGTCTCTGTCTCTCTCTCTCTCAAAAATAAATATTAAAAAAAAGAAAATTGAAAAAAACCAAAAAAGAAATACCAAAATTACTTTTATAAAAATTAAATCTCTATGAATCATAGACTTAAATGTAAAATACAAAAGTATAAAACCCCTAGAAGATAACAGGAGAAAACCTAGATAACGCTGGATATGATGATGACTTTTTAGATTCTACACCAAAGGCACGTACATGAAATAAATAGTTGATAAGCCAGACTTCATTAAAATTAAAACCTTCTGCTCTGCAAAATAACATATCTAGAGAATTAGAAGACAGGCCATAGCTTGGGAAAAATATTTGCAATAGACCCATCTGATAAAGTACTGTAACTACAACAATTAGTTAAAGGATGCACAAGATAAAAAGATATAAGATATGACATCAAAAATGTAAAACATGGGGGGGGCACAGAGTAAAACTAGAACTTTAGAATGTGATCAAACTTAAGTTGTTATCAACTTAAAATAGACTGTTATAGCTGTAAGTTGTTATATATAAGCCTCATGGGAACCACAGAACAAAAACCTATAGTAGGTACACAAGAAATAAGGAGATCACTAAAGAAAGTAATCAAATCACAAACGAAGAAAGCAACTAACAAAATGACAATAAGTACATAGCTGTCAATAATTTCTCTCTCTCTTTCTTTCTTTCTTTCTTTCTTTCTTTCTTTCTTTCTTTCTTTCTTTTAACATTTATTTATTTTTGAGAGACAGAGGCAGAGCATGAGCAGGGGAGGGGGAGAGCAAGAGGGAGACACAGAATCTGAAGCAGGCTCAGACTCTGAGTTGTTTGCTAGCACAGAGCCTGATGCGGGGCTTGAACTCATGAACTGTGAGACCATGACCTGAGCTGAAGTAAGATGCTCAACTGACTGAGCCACCCAGGCACCCCAATAATTAATTTAAATAAACTAAATTCTCCAATCAAGTCACATAGAGTGACTGAATGGATGAAAACATAAGGTTCATCTATATGCTGCCTACAAGAAAGATTCACTTCAGATGTAAGAACACACACAGACTGAAAGTGAAGGTATGGAAAAAGATCTTATTTGCGGATGGAAACCAAAAAGTTGGGTAGTTATATTTATATCAGACAAAATAGACTTAAAACAAAGACTGTAATAAGAGACAAGAAAGAGCATTCCATGATGACTAAAGAGGTCAATCCAACAAGAGGATATAACATTTATAAATATGCACCCAACATAGAAGCACCTAAATATGGAAAGCAAATATTAACAGACCTAAAGGGAGAAATGGCGGTAAAATATAGTAAGGAACTTTAATACCCCACTTACATCAATGAATAGATCATGTAGACAGAAAATCAATAAGAAAATACTGGCCTTAAATGACACCTTATACCAGATGAACTTAACAGATATATACAGAAACATTCCATCCAAAAGCAACAAAAGATACCTTCTTCTCAAATGCTCATGGAACATTCTCCAGGACAGATCATATATTATGCCACAAAAGAAATCTTAATAAATTTAAGAAGATTGAAATCATATCAAACATTTTTTAACCACGATAGTATAACAGAAGAAAACCAGAAAATTCACAAATATGTCACATGCTATTGACCACAAATGGTTTAAAGAAGAAATCGAAAGACAAATAAAAAAATATCTTGAGACATTGACAATGGAAATGCAACAAACCAAAATTTATGGGATGCATCAAGAGCAATTCTAAGAGAGAAGTTCATAGTAATAAGTACCTACATTAAGAAACAAGAAAATCCTCAAATAAACAACCTAATAATATATAACACTACTGCTAATAATATAATAAATATATAATATAATTTGATGTTCTCAATAGATGCAGAAAAAGCATTTCACAAAGTCAACATCCATTTATGATTAAACCTCTCAAGGAAATAAATACAGAAGAAATTTACTTCAACACAAAAAGGCCAGCTGAAAAAGCCAATAGTTAACACCATATTTAATAAAGCTTTCCCTTGAAAATCCAGCACAAGGCAAGAATGCCCACTCTCACCACTTCTATTTAATGTAGTATTGGAAATCCTAGCCAGAGCAATGAGACAAGAAAAGAGAAATAAAAGGCATCCAAACTGGAAAGGAATTAGTAAAATGATCTCTCTTTGCAGATGACATGATCCATATATGTAGAAAACCCTAAAGACTCAACAGCAAAAGACTATTAGAACTAGTAAATGAATTTAGTAAAGTGAAGGATACAAAATCAACATACAAAAAGCAATCACATTTCTGTACACAAAATAATAAGCCATCCAAAAAGGAAATGAAAGAATAAATTCCATTTGCAACAGCAAGACGAAGAATAAAATATTTAGGAATAAACTTAATCAAAGAGGTAAAGCCTTGTAAACTGAAAAGTATGAAACACTGATGAAGGAAATTAAGGAAGACACAAGTAAATTGAAAGACATTGTGGGTTCATGGATTGAACTTTGTTAAAATGTCCATTCTACCCAAAGCCATCGATAGATTCAATGTAATCCCTATAAAAATCCCAACAGCATTCTTTACAGAAATAGTAAAAACAATCCTAAAATTCATATGGGACCACAAAACACCCTGGATATCCAAAGCAATCTTGAACAAGAATAACAGAACTGGAGGCATTACATTTCCTGATTACAAAATATATTACAAAGTTATATTAAAACAGTATAGTACTGGCATAAAAAAGACATATAGACCAATGTAACAGAATAGACAGCCCAAAGTAAATCCATGAATTTATGGTCAACTGATCTTTGACAAAGGTGCTAAGAACGCATAATGATGAAAAGATAGTTTCTTCAATAAATGGTGTTGGGAAAACTGGGTGTTCACACGGAAAAGATCTAAACTGGACCCCTCTCTCACACCATGTAAAAAAATCAACTTTAGTGGATTAAAGAATTAAACATAGCACCTGAAACTGTAAGACTACTAGATAAAAACATAGGGAAAATTTTTGTTGGTATTGGTCTGGGCAATGACTTTTTTAAAAAAATATGGCACCAAAAGCACATGTAACAAAAATAAAATAGACAAATAAGATTGCATTAAACTAAGAAGTTTCTGCACAGCAAAGGAAATGATCGAGAGTGGAAAAGAAACCTGCAGAATAGGAGACAATATTTACATACCATCTATCTGATAAGAGATTAATATCCAAAATATATAAGGAGCTCAAACAACTCAACAGCAAAAGACCCAAATAACCCAATTTAAAATGGGCTAAGGACCTGAATAGGACCTTATTTCTCAAAAGGACATACAAATGTCCAACAGGTATATGAAAAGGTGCTCAACATCACAATTCATAAGATTAATGCAAATTGAACCCACAATAAAATATTATCTTACATTTGTTAGAATGGTTATTATCAAAAAGATAAAAGATAACAAGTGCTGGCAAGGATATGGAGAAAAAGGAACCCTGGTACACTGTTGATGGGAATGTAAATTAGTACAACCATTATGGAAAACAGTATGGTGGTTGCTCAAAAAATGTAAAACAGAACGACCATATGATCCAGCAATACTATTTCTGGGTATATATCCAAAAGAAATGTAACTAGTGTCTCCAAGAGACATCTGCATCCCTACATTCATTGCAGTTATGCACAATATTTGATGTACGAAAACAACCTAAGTGTGTATACACAGCTTTAAAATGGAAGATAATCTTGCCATTTGCAACAACATGGGTGAACCTGAAATATATTATGGTAAGTGAAATAAGCCAGACACAGACAAATACTGCATAATCTTACTTATACATAGAATCTAAAACATTTGAACTCTTAAAAGCAGAGAGTAGAAAGGTGTTTTCCAGGAACTGGGGGATGGGGAAAATGGGGAGATGTTCAAAGAGTTTACAGATTCAGTTATGCAGGATGAATAAGTTCTAGAGATCTAGTGCAGAGCATGGTCATTTTAATGAGTAATATATTGTATACTTGAAATTTGCTAAGAAAGTTGATCTTAAGTTGTTCTCACTGCCCCCAAATATAGTAACTATGTAACTATGTTAATTAAATTGATTGTAGTAATCATTTTACAATGTATATATATAGTAAATGATTAGGTTGTACACCTTAAATACATACGTTATATTTGTCAACACTTCAATAAAACTGAAGAAAAAGACTGATCATTGAGAAATTTTAACAATTTGAACTGTTCTTATAAAAAATGATTCATTTGTAATCAACTAGGTATTATATATTTCATTATATTTTGATCCTTTGAAAGATAATTTTATGTGTAGAAGAAATTTTTAGCCAAACAGTATGACAATAGCAATAATGCATTGCCTGCCCCTAATATTTCGAACAAGAAGCTGTTTTCTATGTTTTGTTTGACAAAGGGATGGGAAGTAGTGTTTTCCCTGTTTTTACAGAAACCAATGAAGGAGTCCTATTACTTTAATGTCTTTTTTCTCCTGTGCAGAATATTTCTTCAATTTCTTTCCAGATGAGTGTGATTTTAATTTTTCATGTTAAAATCAAACTGAAAAGCACAATTTTTTTTATCATTAAGGAGGGTAATTTATAATGGATGTGTTGGCAGAAGTGAGATATTTAATCAAGTATTTAAAATAAATTTAAATCATCAGTGCTTATTGCCCTGATTACAAAAGAGGCATCCTCTTATGTAAAATAGAAATTTATGGACGTGTGTTTTCAATCATTTTGAGTACAGATATGCATTTAGAAAACTCTTCAGCTTTATTGAAGTTCCTCTGCTCTAAAGGACCGGTTTTAGTTAATAGGTTTTTCATCGTCTTCATCCTTTTTATGGTGCACACTTACAGGAAATATAATGGAATATTTCTATAGTGACTACTGCCTGTACAGTCATTAGAAAATCCAAGATATGGAAATGAATGTTGGAAAAAAAACTATGTTTGAAGATGTAAATAAACCTTGCTTCTAGATTCTCTGTATTTATCTCTAATTAGATAAATAGATAATAGATAATAGATAAATAGAGATAATTAGATTCTCTGTATTTATCTCTAATTAGAGATAAATATAACAACATGGAAGCAACAAAAAGTGTTTTATTGCGTTATCTCTTTATGGGTTCTTTTGCTGTTTCAGAGTGTTTTTTAAAGGCATTAAAATCATTTGCGGCAGTTATCAAAAAGTCAGTCTCGACAGGTTTTCTAACAGTCTAAATTCCTTACAATTTAATAACTTGAGTGCCTTGCTATTGTGGGATCAAGTCATAGGAAAATTGTCCTCACCCACACTTTGAAGGAAAATGCTGTGGCTTTGTAGAGACCCTGTCTGAAAGTTATAGGAAGCTTTGCTACTTTGAATGAGGTTTCAAATAATCCACAGAACGGGGCGCCTGGGTGGCGCAGTCGGTTAAGCATCCGACTTCAGCCAGGTCACGATCTCGCGGTCCGTGGGTTCGAGCCCCGCGTCAGGCTCTGGGCTGATGGCTCAGAGCCTGGAGCCTGTTTCCGATTCTGTGTCTCCCTCTCTCTCTGCCCCTCCCCCGTTCATGCTCTGTCTCTCTCTGTCCCAAAAATAAATAAACGTTGAAATAAAAAAAAAAATAATCCACAGAAAAGGTCAGAACAGAGGCCAGTTTCTGTACAGAGTTGACTTCTCTCGCCTGCCACATTACTGCCAATATAATGTGAAGGAAAATTTATGAAGTCCATGAGGCAGATATATCCTGGGCAGACACAGTAGGAGCACTAGTAATGTGAGAATAACTTAAAGGGTATAGAAATCACCACCTCCCACCCCAACTCCTCCATGTCTAAAATATCTTCTCATATCTGTCTTGGTTCTTAAGAGTATATAATTCAGTATTTATTTCTTTGGATAAAGATGCTACGTATGCAGGAATCCTCGTTTTTTAAAAATTTTACATATGATAAATTTTGTTTAGTGAAAATTTTACAGAATTGTGTGTCAAAAGATTTTTAAACTGTTGGAAATATAAAAATGAATGACGTAGAATCCTTGCCAATATTCTCACTGTCTAGTAAGAAAGGACAGACATATGTTAAAAATAGTGTGATGAACTTTTGCATGTACTATGATAGAGTGTAGATTATTGTGAGGGCACAAGTGAATGAATGACAAACTTTACTTGTTGGGATGGTTAGAAATTGCTTCATAGAGGAAAGGATAATAGACTGTTGAAGAATTAATGGATATGTCCCAGGTAGACAAAGAGATAAAGTATCCTCAAGTCAAAAGAGCCCCTTAGGTATCAAGTCCTGGAAATGTAAAGCAGATTTGGTTATTTGAAGAAATTGCAGATTGTTGGCCATAGATGGGATGAAAAGAGAAAGTGAAGAAGTGATGAGGGAAGAACAAGAAGTGAAATAAAATGGGGGAGTAGCCAAGAGTTTGATTATCGGTAACATTTTGTACCTGGATAAGGCATTTGGAATTTATTACATTATCAACATGGGGGGCATATAATGATTGCAGTAAGGGAAATGATATGGTCAGGTTTGTGTACTGGGTAATTTTAGTCATGCTATTTAGAATGGAATGGATGGGAGACTTGAGGTAGAGAGACCATTAGAACACCACTGCAGCTGGTGAGTTCAGATATGGTAAGGCCTTTGACTAAGGCAATATCAGTAGGAATGGAGAGGAGGGGAGTATCTGTGAGTTGGGTAGTGTCTTTTATAAAGATAAGGAGTACATCAGCAGGTACAGTTTGAAGAGGAAGATGATTTCAGTTTCAGTTGTTGAGTTTCAGATGCCTGTGGATAGATATGCACATAGGGGGTACTTAATTTAGATGAGTTGAATGATTAAGTGAATGGCCACATGAGCATGGGGCTAGAGAAAAAGTCTGGCCTGGAGACAGAAATGAGCACATAGGTGGTAGATGAAATCAAGGGAAAGGATGGAATCCTCCAAGGTAGCTTGTAAAGGAGGAAGAGATAAGGATCAAGATTAGAACTCTGGGGAACTCCACTGTTTAAAGAGCAAGTGTAGGAGCAAGAGCTGCAAAGGAGACTGAGAATATGTGGGCTGAGTGGTAAGATGGGGAGCCCAGAAAGCTTAAAGTCACAGAAACCAAGGGAGGACAGAGTTTTATTGTTGGGGGAGGAGTTAGCAGCACTGAAATGCTGGAGAGAGATCAAATATGCCGAGAACTAAAAAGATCCCCTGGATCTTTTCAGGGATCTTTAGTGACTTTGCTTGAGGAATTTAAGTAGTGGTGAAAGGGGAACTTGCTCTCAGTGGGCTGAAGAGTTAATACAGTGATGAGAAATGATCATCCAGTGTAATTTATTTTTAGGAGTTGTTTGTAAGTGGAGAGATACACTAAGAGATGGAGGGATTTTTATTTCCTCTTATTGTTTATTTTTAATGGCTTTATTGAGGTATGACTGACATATATGCATTGTGTATATTCAAAGTGTACAACTTGTAATCATTTTTGTCTTGCATTTGGTGCCCATCCCTGCCTTCAGCACCACTGTCTTCCCAAATAGGGATCCATTCTGCACTACTCATTCTGTTCCTCTAACAAATCTACCCAGAACAAGCACTGAACTAGGAACAAGGAGACTTGGGTTCTAGTCTCATGTCTTGTCCCAACAAGTTTTATGAACCTATACAAGTCCCATAATTTGTTTTTCAGGTTACTTATTTTTAAACTATAACAGTTGAGAAGGCCCCTTCCAGTGTTTTTTTTCTCGTATTTCTTTGATAACTCTTGCATACAAAGCCATAAACATATTTGTTGATTGATAACTTAAATGGCATCTGTCTTTGTGGTCATTTGTGTTGTAATAGTATTCAAAACCTTTAAGAAGGGTTCTAACAGTGTAGATTCCAGATACAAACAATAGGTGGGGGATTTTGGAGGGCACTGTACCTTCCTGTCACTCTAGAAATTATTCCATGTTGTTACATTTTCCACGTGTAGAATTGACTCTTCCATATGTTGTTTGAGATGAGAAGCTAGATAAGAAACAAAAGTTGTTCCAAACCCTGGTAATGAGGCAACTTTTGAAGCCTGCTGGGAGTCACTATTGATAACAACTCCATCCTTTCAAGAATTGCTTGTCAAGCCAAAAATCTTAGACTCGTCCTTGATTCTTTTTTTTTTTTAATTCCACCCTCCATTCATTCCCTCAGAAAATCATATTGCCTCTACATACATTAAGAGGCTGATCATTTCTTGCCATCTCTATTGCTACCAGCCTGGCCTATTCAGCCACCACTGTATTTTGTCTGTATTATTGCAGTAGTCTCTTAGCTAGTCTCACTGCTTCCACTCTTGCCTCCCTACTCCTTCTCAAAGTAGCTACAGTAATCTTATTAAATCATAAGTCGGGTCATGCTACTTCTCTGCTCAAAACTGTTCAATGACTCCCCATTTCATGCAGAATTAAAACCAAATTCCTTATAAGGTCCTCTCAGGCTGTATATAAACGGGTTCTCTGTTTGTTCTCTGACCTCATCTGCTACTTATCTCTCCCTCATTCACTTTTTTTCCAGCCTTATGTCCTTATGTGTCTTCAGTCATACTGAGAACTCTCAAACCTTAGGGCCTTTGCTGGACGTTTCCTCTGCTTGTAATACTCCTATGTATCTTCAGGGCTCATCTCCTTGAAACCTTTGTTTAAATGTCATCTTTACAATGACGCCTGCCTATCCCATTTTTAAAAAAAAGTTTACTTATTTTTAAAAAAAAATTTTTTTTTCAACGTTTATTTATTTTTGGGACAGAGAGAGACAGAGCATGAACGGGGGAAGGGCAGAGAGAGAGGGAGACACAGAATCGGAAACAGGCTCCAGGCTCTGAGCCATCAGCCCAGAGCCCGATGCGGGGCTCGAACTCACGGACCGCAAGATCGTGACCTGACTGAAGTCGGACGCTTAACCGACTGCGCCACCCAGGCGCCCCAAAAGTTTACTTATTTTTGAGAGAGAGAGAGAGAGAGAGAGAGTGAGAGTGAATCCTAAGCAGTCTCCACCATCAGTGCAGAGCCTGATATGGGGCTCAATCTCATGAACTGTGAGATGGTGACCTGAGCTGAAATCAAGAGTCAGATGCTTTACCAACTGAGCTACCCAGGCACCCCTGACTATCCCATTTAAAATTAAATCTCACTCTTTATTTTCAGTTTACACTTCTGTTCCCTAATCTGCTGTTCTTATTTTCACCAGGGCACTTGTGATGTGTATAAGTTAGTTGCTTATTGTGTTTAATATTTATTTTGTTTCTTCCTGGTAAAAAAAATCAGATTTAAAAAATTATTTTATTTTATTTTTTTAAATTGAAGTGTAGTTGACACACAATGTTACATTACCTTCTGATGTACAACATAGTGATTCAACGGGTTGATATGTTATACTATGCTTACCACAGGTGTATACCATACAATGCTATTTCAATATCACTGACTATATTCCCTGTGTTGTACCTTTCACCCTTGTGATTTATTCATTCCATAACTGGAATCTTGTATTTCCCACTCCCTTTAACCCATTTGGACCATTCCCCCACCCCTCTGGCAGCCATCAGTTTGTTCTCTGTATTTATGGATATGTTTCTATTTTTCACTAGTTTCTTTATTCTTTTATTTTGTGTTTTAGACTCCACATGTAAGTGAAATCATATAGTACTTGTCTTTCTCTGTCTGACTTATTCAAGGTTCATCCATGTTGTTGCAAAATGGCAAGGTAAAATCAGAGATTTTTGTGTGTAGTTAGTTCACTGACGTATTCTAATTACTTAGAAAAGTGACTGGCACATAGTAGTCACTCAGTAAATACCGATTGTTGTTGAATTAAGAACAACAGTGGCTGCTATGGTCTGAATGTTTGTATGACCTCAAAATTCATGTTGAAACCTAACCCCCAAGGTGATGATATTAGGAAGTGGGGCCTTTGGGAGGTGATTAGGTCATGAGGGTGAAGACCTCACGGAGGGATAGATGGGGCTCCACTTAGATCTCTCACTGCTCCTGCCATGTGAGGATACAATCACAAGTCTGTGACCTGGGAGAGGGCCCTCACCTGGCTGTGCTGGCACCCTGATTTTGGAATTCCAGCCTACAGAACTAAGAGAAATAAAATTCTATGGTTCATAGGCTACCTAGTCTCTTGTAGTTTGTTACAGAAAGCCAACAGAATAAGACAATGGCTGCTTATATTTCCATAACAACTTAGAATTTTTAAAATACACTTACTTTGTTTTTAGGAGGTTCTAATAATATGGAAATGGCCCGGGAGCTCTTCCATAACCAGTGTCAAGAGATTCTCCAGGGACAGTAGAACCGTAAGGGACTGGGAGAGAAGGGACACATATTTGATGATCAGTGACCCTGCAAAATCCATTATACTCAGGTGCGTTTGTGCAAGTGACCAGTTGTATTAGTGATTTGTTGGTTGGGGGTATAGAAAATAGAAAGAATGATTTCAGAGATGAGATAAAGGAGGCATTGAAAAATGAGCATTGCCTTAAGTCACAATTTATGTCTGTTCCTTTTTTGATCATTATAATCAGAGAACATAGTGTTTGATTGGTTAGGCATCACTTAAGGAAGAGAAAAATTGGTTTACTTTTTAAGTCATGCCCAGATTTGTGTATATGAGGTTTATGCATTGAGTGTCCAATAGGGAAAATCCCATGCAAGCAATTTGAGAATGACAATGAATGGGAATAGATATACTGGAAGACTAGGGGCATTTTTTTGGAATGTGCACATTTATCCTGTGATGCACAGCCTAATGATTCCTTAGTGGTAATAGAAGAAAATACCAAACCAATTTTGTTTTTGAAATATTAGCAAATTTAGCATGAGATTAATAGCATCAAAAATATCTGTCTTATAAATCTGTGGAAACAAAGCTATTTGAACCTGTGTAAGCAAAGAAATATTTTATTTCTCCCTGAATAGATCAAATCTCCCACCATGCAATAACGGTTTACTTTTAGCTACAATAACTAGACTAGACTATGGAGCAACTGAAGGACATAGATAGCTCCCTTGGGCAGAAAGAGAAGAAAGCTGTGTTTTGTAAATTCAACTATGGTCATCTGTAACATTTAATCAGCTTAAGAAAATCAAATAAACCTCATTTGTATCTGAAATGTGTGTTGTAAATGGAAGATTAAATATAAAAGAATTAGATTTCAGGCTATAGGAATATGCTCCTCTGTCTCTAAAGTAAATCTGGATATAGAAGATGTATTGTTTGCCAGAAAGATATTAATTATATATTTAAATAATCACCGAGAACATGGAAAATAACATAAGCTGAAAATATATCATCACTATAACAAATTAACAACTCTATTGTTCTCTTCACATATATGATGGACTACATTTATTTTTAAAAAAAGCTTTTCCTTGCACAAGTATACATGGCATGAAACTTTCTTATAAGCTATTCTAAAAGACTTTGTTGTTAAGTTTACCTATTCAGCAAATAATAACAGCAATTAATGCCATGTAGCAGTTTCTCCCAAGTTTAACCATCTATATATATCTGCAAGGACAGATGTTCAAATTATAGGATTTTAAAAATGTGATATGTTTATCTAAAAGTTAGTCTAGCTCTGGGGTACCTGACTGGCTCAGGTGGTGGAATGTGTGACTCTTGATCTCAGGGTCAAGAGTTGAAGCCCCGTGTTGGGCATGGAGCCTACCTAAAAAAGATAAATGAATGAATGAATGAATGAGTGAATAAATGAATCTATAATGTTTATCTCTAATTTTTCTATTTGTAACACCCTTTAAATTTTGCTTCATTTTTTTTCATTGCATATCTAGCTCCAACCATAGGAACTAGATGTCTAATAAGTTGACAAGAAACTGTTTGTTTTTTTAAAAAATTTTTTAATGTTTATTTATTTTTGAGAGAGAGAGAGAGAGAGAGAGAGAGAGAGGAGGAGTGGGGGCAGAGAGAGAAGGAGACACACAATCTGAAGGAGGCTCCAGGCTCTGAACTGTCAGCACAGAACCTGATGCGGGGCTTGAACTCACAGACCGCGAGATCATGACCTGAGCCGAAGTCAGACGCTCAACTGACTGAGCCACCCTGGTGGCCCTGTTTAGTTTTTTTTTTTAAAGAAAAATAATACTTTATTCCCAATCTTTTGAAATCATAGCTATTAAAAATAATGAGACCAGTGAATAATTATTCTAGAAAGCAGTATTTAAAAGCCCCTCACACTGGTAGAGAGATTGTCGTCAAGACAGACTGTCCTAATATCTGGGAGGAAATTGTCCGGAGGTAAATATAATTTTTTTAATAAAAAATTCATGGCCATTAACAATTTGTACATTTTTAAAATATAAATTTTATCAGATATCAGGGGTTTGATATGCAATTAACAATTCCTGATGGATTGTAGCCTAGGTTAAATAATAAAGGCAAGAAATCTGGAAAAGATAATTACAGGTTGGCTATAGCAGCTACAACAGCCCAAGGGTAACCTTGCACTTTGTGAGCATCTCCATGCTTCCATTGGCCTTCCTTTCATGATCTCAAGATGGTTGCCACTGCTTTAGGAAGCAGGGCCACACAACCAGTATCCTGGGTAGAAAGGAAGGGGCTGGGATGCAAACTTCTTGTAAGGACTATCTTTTCATCTGGGAGCAACATTTTTTTTTTTTTTTGAGAGAGAGAGAGAGAGAGAGAGAGACAGAGAGAGAGACAGAGAGAGAGACAGAGCTGGGGAGGGCTAGAGAGAGAGAGGGGGAGAGAGAGAGAGAGAATACCAAGCAGGCGCCATGCTGTTAGCACATGGAGCCCAACCCTGGGCTCAATCCCATGAACTGTGAGATCATGACCTTAGTTGAAATAAAGAGTCAGATGCTTAACTGACTGAGCCACCCAGGCACCACTGGGAACAACATTTTATGTCAAAGCCTTCCAGAAGATTTTATCTTATGCTTCATTAAATATGACTGTTGTCATATGGCCACCTCTGTCTCCAAGGAATATAGGGAAGAGTACCTAATGAAGGAGAATGGAATAATGGGATTTCTGTGACAAGTTTATATTAATCATGAGACATTTTCTAAGGTTAGCAAAAAGGCCTATCATTCCTGAAATTAAGGAATCTTAACCAACTATCTGAATACAACTAAAATTCTGTTAGGGAAGACCTGAGATGATACTGAGAAACATTTTTTTCTGCTGTCCTGGAATTATGGCTAAGACCCAAAGCTGGCAGTAAAAACAAAAAGTATTCCACCTATTACAATCCATACTCATCAGCAGTTGGAGCTAGCTGTCGTTCTTTAGGGCTTGTTGATATGTGCCAGTTCTGAGAAGAGGCTCTGATGCCCCCACCTGTCCTATCACTCATAGTCATTATAAGGGAGTAGGTAGTGGGATTTGGAAAAATGCAGTGTTTGTGAAGAAAGGCTGTCCTGCATTCTCCTCAAGGCTAAGAAAAGGTGGGCGGGGGCGGGGGGAGAGAATGCCTGAAGATTGTGATGGCGGCAAGAAGGAGCTTGGCATTTGGTTTCCTGAATGATATCCATTCACATCTGCTTCTTTGAATTCTTGAATTATTTGGTAGCATGTGCACAAGTGATCAGGTGAACTCACAGAAACTACTTGTCATTATTTACTTATTCTCGGCTCTTTTTGCATAGATTCTTATTATGGAGGTTGGTTTTGTAGACTCCTGTACCCAATGGTTCTGAATAGTTGTATGAACATTGTTAGAGGTTAATGGTGCTATTTTGGTGGTCCTTCAGCTAGGAGCCTCAAAAAATCCAGATTATCTCTTCTCACCTCCCCCCCTTCCCTAGGTGTCTGTGCAAGTAACAGATACATCTAAGAAACATTAGCAGAATAAGCATCCAAGAACCACATTATCAATGATCATACAGGTTTTCAATAACTCCTGGTAAAGTACAATTGGAACATGTATCTTAGACTCAAGCCCTAAGCAGTGACCCTATGCGATTTGGCTCCACTCCTCACCTAGTTCATGTATATTCAATGATGGAGGAATCAGAATAGTGAAAAGGCCAAGAGAAGTGAGAGGCATGTGAAAAGCAGATACTTCTGCTCCAAATCTAAGCCTCTAGAGTCATAGCTCTAACTTGGGTTAGGATGAGGGTATAAGAAGGTCTTTGAATCAGATATGTAATTAAAAATTTAAAACTAAGAAGACTAAGTCAACAAAGCTGAGATTAGAGGGTTGCATGGATGTCTTAGTCAATTGAATGTCCCACTCTTGATTTTGGCTCAGGTCATGATCCCAGGATTGTAGGATCAAGCCCTGCATTGGGCTCTGTGCAGAGCACAGAGCCTGCTCAAGATTCTCAATCTTTCTCTCTCCCTCTGACCATCTCCTCCATTTATGTGCTCTTTCTAAAATAAAAAAAAAAAATAAAATTCAAAAACCCTGAGATTAGACCCTTCTAGTAACTAAAGTAGCTAAAAAATTATATAATCTGGTTATTATGGTGAGGGAGTAGTTCCTCAGAAGAAAAAGCAAGCCTAGAGGGAGAGATTTGGTATAGCTTTTTGGAAAAACAAACAAAACAACTATGTCATCTTGTAACTCAGTGAACTGTCTAATAAACTAGTCTCATAGATATGTTTGTGACTGTATGTCAAGTACACAGTTGTCATGTCTGCACTATAGTGTGTGTGTGTGTATTTATGAAAGTATTTAGATACATATGAATTAATTTATTTTTAGCTATGAGCTCAAATAGAAAATATAAAACTGATAGTAAAGTACAGCAAATTATTTAAAACCAGTAATGGTCAATGGTAAAAGCAAGGCACCAGAGAATTTAACTACGGAGAATTGATGTAGTTAGTAGGATACCAATGTTTAGCCAAATACTCTAGAACGTTACTCATGAAGTAAGCATTATTCTTATGGAGCATATATTCTCCTTATATACTTGCTATGAGTCAATAACAGATTTAACTTTGAGTTTTCTAGAAGCCAGTGCAAAGCAGAAGCATATTTCTGTTTGTGATTCAAGGAAATATAATACAGGGGTGCCTGGGTGGCTCAGTTGGTTAAGCGTCTAATGCTTAGTATCAGCTTAGGTCCTGATCTCATGGTTCATGGGATTGAGCCCCACATTGGGCTCTGTGCACTAACAACATGGAATCTGCTTGGGATTCTTTCTTATTCTTTATTTGCCCCTCCCCCACTCTCTCTCTCTCTCAAATAATAAACTTTAAAGAAAAGGAATTATAATATAGAAGTTAAGTAGTTGCTGAAAAATATGGCCATCACTAATACTAAAACCATAAAGAGATGTCCCCTGAGTGTCTCAAAAGAACACTATGTACTATAGCAACAATATCCTCAACATCCTTGCTGAAGAGCCAATGATAAGTTTCCTGAGGTTGTATAAAAAATGAAAATTTGGATGAAATAAAGTTACAGTAGCCATTTTGATTACCAAAAGAAGAGTATCATCTATGATAAACATTACACTATTTTTTTTACAAAGTACCCTTAGGATTTTTCTCATGGTTCCTAACTTTGTGTTTGAATGTAAGGGTTATCTGAGAATAATGCAATCACAAGTTAAGTTGACATTTCCATTGTAGTTTCCTGTTTTGAAGGGGAATGATGTATGTTGTTAATATAATGTATAACCTAATTTTGAAAAGAGTGAAGATCAACTGGCTTTTAGTCAGAGTTAAATACCCACTTATTTGCTATTTCTAGTTCTTCAAGATCAGCATATTAAAACTGAAAACGTGGTTTGATAGTGAATGATCACTGCCAAAAGTTTTGAATATACATGTGTGTGTGTGTAAGTGTGAGTGTGTGTGTTTATGTGTGTGTGTGTGTGTGTGCCTTTAATAAATATTTGCTGAAAGAATAAATGAATGGATAAATATATTCCTTTTAGTCATTTACTGGACTGATTCCTGAAATTTCTGGTGGTATGCCTTATTATGTCTGAGACAAAATTTGAACATTTCCTATTGAAACAGACATTTATAAATATTAGTAGAATGCTTTAAAACATGGCTGATAAAATAACATGATTTTTAATAACTTGGATACAGGATGGATATGTAAGTGCACAGTAATCCTTTTATTTTTAAGCTTAAAAGTGAAATCAATAATTACATTAAGGACCTGACCCAACATTAAGATCTGAAAATACTTAGTAACCAGTCATTAAGAACAACGTATATCCCCAAGCTGTTTTCTTTAGCAGGCTGTTTCTGTGTTGAAATCTGTAATTGGTAAAAACAAAGCAGAACAAAATTACACGTATGGGGGAAAATAGCCAACTGCAACTCCTTTGTACCTCAGAGACATTCACTGCCTTTTTGTTATAAAGCCTGGAGCAGACTCCTAGCATATTGTGAAACTTCTGATTTGGAACTCCTAAACAATAAACAAATGAACAATAAACAAACAAAAGCAGTTATGATGATTTAGGTATAAACTTTCTGGGAAGCAATAGAGAGTACTGATGACCTATCCAGTCATACAAACACTTGGTTTTATTCCCAAATATATGTCTTCTTTTTCTTCCGAGCTAATCTTATTTTTCAGCTCTGTAATGCCTCTTTGCCCCCAGATATATTATGGCCCATCTGGAAGGCATTTCTGTTATGTCTTTTTACTAATTCATGTTCCTTTTATCCTTTCAAACCAAGATCAAATTTTGTTCTCCCTATCAGGTAGTCTCTGACTGACCATAATCCACTCTTAGGTATCATCTCAGTTCTTATTTGTGTAGTTACCCATCATCATTCGTGGTGATGTTCCCTCACATTGTTCTTAAACCTTTCATTCTTAAATTTGGAGTCTTTACTTATTTTTGAATAGCAAACCTCAAAAGTTTTAAACAGAGTAATGGTATCACCCTTATATAATTTAGTTTTCTAGGATTATCTTATCATTTGGTTAGCACTAAAATGACTTGATTTTGCAACGCATACTCCTTAGAGTTTATTAGAGCAGTGGTTCTTGACCAGGGATCCGGGGAACACTAGAAGATCTCAAAGATTATTTCAAGGACTACTAGAAAATTTAATATTTTTAAGGAAGTATAATGGGATTTTGTTTCCCTATAGTAAGGCCACTTAGGCTAATAAAACCATCATCATTATTATTATTATTTGGTTTTTCCTAGGTTATATCAATTCAACAGCATAATTTTGCATTGTTGTCAATAAAGCATTTCAACTCTTTGCATCCATGAGGAGAATATAAAAGGACTGGTTACCATTCTGGGTTATGAAAGAATTGGTTATGATTTGCATAGATCCTTTTTAGGACTTTGTTAAAGGTAGAAGATACTCTATACTTAGGTATTCCATATGTGATAATTTATATTAAAAAATACTTCAATCTAATTATTGTTTTCTATAAATATAACCATAAGAATAAAATATAACTTTAAACTTTTTCTCTATTATAACAACGATCACATCTTTAGTGCCTTCTATATGACAGGCAGTCTGAGGCACTGTTCGCTCACAGTCTCATTAATCTTGAAAATCATTTCATTCTGTTCTTATTTGTGTTTTGAGGTTGGAGAAATGGATGCATGTAACTTGCTCACCATTACCTAGTAAGTCAGCAGAAAATCTAGGATTCAAAAACAGAACTGCCTAAACACAGAATGCATACTAATTTGTTCTTTTAAAAAAATTTGTTTTTAACATTTATTTATTTTTAAGAGACAGAAACAGAGCACAAATGGGGGAGGGACAGAGAGAGGGAGACACAGAATCTGAAGCAGGCCTCAGGCTCTGAGCTGTCAGCACAGAGCCCAACGTGGGGCTTGAACTCATGAGATCATGACCTGAGCTGAATTTGGATGCTTAACCGACTGAGCCACCAAGGCTCTAATTTGTTTGTTCTATGTTGCCTTTCTTTTTACTGTTTCATTGGCAGACACTGGGTAATTCATGCTTTTATGTGTGTGTCTAGTAATTTTCTATTGAATACTTGACGTTATAGGTAAAAGAACAGCAGAGACTAAGGTAAGTAATTTTTTACCCAGAACAGGCACACTTATTTTTCTGTCAACAGAAGACTGAGTTAAATTAGTCAGGAGCTAAGCCAGATTTGGGTTTGTTATTGCCCTAGTTATCTTCAGTGAACTACAGTTTCCATATTGCTCAGGGGGGATTGGTCTTTTCTTGTGATTGTTGTGAGGCCTGGAATGAGGGAGCATTTTTCTCTGTATTACGGCTGTGCCCTCAGCTTTCAGCAGGCCTGGAACACTTCTGCCTCTGAGGAGGTCACTCTCCATGCTCCCTCCCCAGCAGAACACTGCTGTCTCATTACTTGATGCAAGGCTCTTGGTAGTAGTAACCATTTTTCTTCAGTTCTCCTGGATCATCCTCAGTCTTAGGTTATGTGTACCTAAGCTTCAGGAGTGGGGCTATAGTTCCACATGTAACTTTCTTTTAACAGAGTTGGTTTCTTTGCAAGTTCTTTCTCCCCCTTTTGAAGCTTTAAATTGTATAAATTATCATAATAAATAATTATATATGCTTAGCCTTTTTGTCCTTATCAAGAATTTGGAACTAATTTCCAGTCTCATATTTCATATCATTTCAATCATCCTGAGTGGCTTCAGGTACCAAATAAAGTTATTCCTGCACTTTTTAAAAAAACTCAATTTTGTTGATCTTATTCTTCTGGTAAAATTAGACACTAGAAGTCAATTAATTAATTACTTATTGAAATATACTTGACATATAATGTTATTTTAGTTTCAGGTGTACAACATAGTGATTCAACAATTCTGTACACAACTCGGTGTTCACCATGATCAATGCGGTCACCATCTGTCACCATACAACATTATTACAATATTATCGATTATACTTCCTATGCCCTAATTCCTGTACATTTTAAAGTTCTTCATTTTGCTCCATCTGCCTCTCTATTTTCCTTTTCATCACCTTAACTTAAATTGTTGGCCAATAATAGAGAAAAATATGTCTATTGGTGCCACAAATTTCAAAAATTTTACCCTCAGTTGAATCCCCATTTTGTCTTTAAATGCCTCTATCCAGCTCCTTCTCTATTGATCTCAGTGGTATTTCAACTTTACTTATGCTCTACTTCACCATTTCCTCCCAGACATGTTGCTCGAAACTAAGGATGTAATCAGACGTAGTGATTGACCTCATAGAATTCTCAGAACAGTGATGGATATTAACTGATCAGATTTAGCAATAGCACCATATGTTTGCCATCCTTCAGTTCAGAATAGTATCTCATACTTGATGTGACTTCACGTGAATCTTCTTGTGTTTGTCTTTCTTGGAATTTATTCAACTTCTTAGATATGTAGGTTTGTGTCTTTTATCAATTAGGGAAAATTTTGACCACTATTTCTTCAAAAATTTTTTCTGGCCCTTCTCTCTTTGTCTCCCTTCTGGGACTCCTATTGTTCATATGACTGTACACTCGATGGTGTTCCACAGGTCTCTGAGGTTCTGTTAATTCTCTTTCCTTCCTTCCTTCCTTCCTCCCTTCCTTCCTTCGTTTCTTCCTTCCTTTCTTCCCTCCCTACCTTTTTCCTTCCGTGCTCCTCAGGCTAAATCATTTCAACTGAACTAAGTTTAGATTTGCTGATTCTTTCTTTTGGCTGCTCAAATCTGCTATGGAAACCCTCTTGTGAATTTTTATTTGTTATTGTACTTTTTAGCTTTAGAATTTCTTTGGTTCCTTTTTAGAAAATTTCTATCTCCATTAATACTCTCTATTTGTTGAGACAATGTTATTAAGGTTTCCTTTGGCTTTTTTTCAACTGTTCCTTAGTTCTTTAAAGGTATTTAAGACTACTTGATTTAAAGTTTTACTGTTGTAAGCCCAATGTCTATACTTCTCAGGGACACTATCAGTTAATTCTTCTTCTGATTAAGTCATGCTTTCTTTTTGTTTTTGCATACATTGTAATTTTTGTTGCAAACTGGACATTTAAAATATTATAATGTGATACCTCTGGGAATCAGATATTTCCCCTTCCTTAGGGCTTGCTTTTATAGTTTGCCATAGGTTGTAATTGTTCATTTGTTGAATGAATTTTTTTTGGAGGGGGAATCTTGGATGCAATTTTATTCTGACCTTGTGTTTAGTGCTTACGCTTCCCTGGGGATAGGGGTACAGAGTTCTACCATCAGGTGTCGGACTCTATTCTAACACCCAGCCACTGGGATGTAATACAGCCACCAATTACGTTTTAATGGAAACTGAGCAATCCTGTGTGACTGAAGATTCAGAATGACTTGTGGTCCACCTGCAGCCATACAACCTGCTTCTGCTTTCCTCCTCCATGTTCTTTTTCCCAAATGGTACACCACAGCAGAACATATGTGGGAAAATGGTATTTACACAATATGGCTTTTCTTCCTTTCGAGGTAGCTTTCTTAAGGACTTTCATTGTGTACAGCTGTTCCGTGTCAGACCCCTTGGTCTTCCTCACCAGGAACACCTTTCCATAGGACACTTGTCCTAAAACTTTCAGCAGTTCAAACTGGAAAGGGTCTGCCTTTTCAAACCCTTCTCACATGGTGGCTGACGTCGATTTCCTTGACGATGACTTCCTCCTCTAGTGACTTTGTCTCAGGCAAGGCGGAGTCACAGTTACCTTCTTCAACGGTGTCTTATATGGTGGGCTCCGAGTCCAGGTTAAGATCCTCCTCGGTGGTCTCTATTTCCATGGGCTCTACCGCGATCTTCTTCCATAGCTCCAGCAACTGTGCAATCGGCATTTCTTAAAACTTTCCTTTCCCTCTGATCAAGTACTGATGGTAAGGAAGAAAAGAAGCAGAGGCACAAGAACAGCGCAGAGAGGTGGGCCGACAGAGTGTTGGCGCCCCAGGTAGTGGCAGGCACCGCGGGGAGAGGGTCCCCAGGTGTGGGCAGAGGTCTGCAATACGGCTCAGCGGCGGGTCTGCTGCTCTCCCAGCCCGGGCTCCGCTGCTGTGCTGGGCTGTACTGGGAGGGGCTGTGCTGGGCTGTGCTGGGCTGCTCTGGGCTGTGCTATGCTGGGCTGGGCCCTGCCGACCACTAGACCAGACAACCTCGAATCTACACTAGCAGCCTCAGATCGGGTCCCCGGCCTCTGTTGAATGAATTTTCTAAAGTATTTTTGTAACATCTGTACTCTTTTATGTGTATAGTCTCTGTACTGTTTAGCTTACATTTAGCTGCTGTGTTGGCAGAATTTTCCTTGAATGCCTGGAGCTAAAAAAAGAAGGAACAAAACAAGAAAAAAAGGGGGGGGGGAGGAAGGAAGAAAAAAGTAAAAGAAAGAAAGAGTGGAAGAAAAGAATAGAAAGTCTTTGAGTCCTTGCAGATTTGCTCTGTGTTGGGGGTACTCCTTCAAGTCAACAAGGCTGTTTACAACTCAGCCTTCACCTTTTCTTCCTGTATGTGCTAAGTCTAAAGATCAGTCAGAGGTGAAGGCCTCAAGTCTTCTTAAGTTTTACTCTAGGTGCGTGTGCTGTGCAACTTTCTGTATTCCCTGTTTGCATGGGTGCTTTTCAATGCCCTATTATTTTAAAGAACGTCCCTGCTTTTCTTCCCAGGCATTCAGTAGGTCTATTGTTTGCCTCTCTATTGTAATGACTTGCTTTTGGTGGCAGTGGGTTGTTCATTTGCCTTGCAGTGTGGTTTTAGCCTCTGAACAGTGTTTTTCAGCTGAGTGGCTGGCTGCTTTTTCACCTGAAGGAGTTCTGAGTTAAGTGAAACAAAATCAAGCACCTTGCATCACCCCTTCTGGGAGCCCCCAGACAGGTCAAAACAGACAAATGTAATTGTATGAGAGTGAGGTCTTCTTGACTCTCACAAACCAGGGGCCAAAGTGCCATAGTGGGGATGTAGGCTATCTTCAATATCACTGTCAAGCTGGGGAGGGGGGACAGGGCAAGAGCATGTATAAATGACATAGAGCTTTCCTACCATTCCAAAGTTCCTTTTTTTCTTGATTCAGTATTACTAGATTGCTATAAATCTTTGATTAATTTTCAGAGTTCTGACAAAATTGATTTGGACAGCTTTTTCTTTTTTTTCTTTTTCTTTTTGTTTTTTTTGCTGTTCCTGTGGAAGGATGGGCCCTTGGAGTTACTTATTCCACCACTTTTGCTGACATCATCTCTACAAATGGGTTTATATTTTAAAATCCTTTAAAAATCAAAAGAATGCCATTTCATGGCCTATGAAAATTATATGAAATTTCAAATTCAGTGCCTATGAGTATTTATTGGAAGATATCCACGCTTATTCACTCAACTGTTGTCTATGTCTGCTTTCATGCTACATTGGTAGAGTTGAGTAGTTGGGCAGAGATAGTTCTACAGCCTAAAATATTTACAATGGCCCTTTATAGCAAAAACTTGCCTGCTAACCCTGTTTTAAAGTATCCCAGTCTCTAGTTTTCTGTATCCTCTAACCCCTAAGTTGTTACAGAAATCTCATCCAAAGTTGTTTTGATTTGTTTAAAATCTTAATTTGGATTACAAGGTGCTTCTTAATCAGACCTCGACCTGCTGTTTAAACCTTATCTCCCATCCCTTCTCCAGATTCACCCTAATTATTTTATACTTCTTACTCTTTCCCTTTCATGGTGTTTATGCATTGGCATATACCATTATTTCTAAGTATATTCTTTCAAACTTTTCCACCTGTGAAAATTTGGCTGTCTCTGGAATGGGTTGAATAGTAGCTGTCCAAGAAATATGTTTATCTGGGACTTGTGAAGATGATTTTATTTGGAAAAAGGATCATTGTATATGTAGTTAAGATGAGGATTTTGAGATAATATCTGTATGAGAGGAGACCCTCATCCAATGGTGAGTTTCCTTATGCAAAAACAGAGGAGGGGAAAAGACACACAGAAGAGGTGATGTGAAGACAGAGGCAGAGTTTGGAGTGATGCATCTATAAGCTAGAAGCCATCAGAAACTAGGATTGAGGCATAGAATATAGTCTCCCTCAGAACCTCTAGAAGGAACTGAGCTTGCCAACACCTTGATTTCAGACTTCTGGTCTCTAAAACTGTGAGAAAATAAATTTCTGTCATTTCTAGCCAACGTTGGAAGTAGTTTGTTAAGGCCGCCCTTGTCCTTTAAGACCCTGAATGAAATATCATGTTATGAAAGGTTACCTGATTGCCCTATGCCCAGGCAAAATTATTTGCTCATTCCTCTTTTGTATTATAACATCTACCATGTTACACTTGAACCTGTGTATTTAAATATTTATCTTCTCTAACAGCTGTAAACTTGTCCAGTATAAGAACTTAACACTTTTGTCCTTCACCCTTAACATATTATCTGGCCTACAGTAGTACTCAGTGTTTATTGAATGAGTGAATCATAGTAGAATATCAAGAGACGTGGCAAGCATTACTTGGAGTGGGATTATTAACATACTATTTTTGGTTCTGACACATAAAAGCGTTTTCATATGCCACTTTGGTCCTTAGCTTACTCATCAATATACTATAAGAGTGGGATTAAAGCCTTTTCAGCTTTAAAATTTTAAGATGCATTATCTCTTTTGGGTGGTTTCTTTCAGTCATTTTCTGTTCTTATGATTGAATCTGGAAAATAATATCTTTTAGATTTTCAAGGCAAGCTACTACACTATTAACACTGAGGATGTTTAAAAGGACTTTAAAGATTTACCTCCTTTCATTTATTTGTGGGACAAAATTGGAACTAATGTGAAAGGGATATGCAAAAGAATTTATATTGATACTTTCATAGTATTCAAATTTTGTTGCCTTAAGAGTTGAATTTTTATGCTTTGATAATGAATGTGCTTTAAGACTAAATTTTTTTCAGAAAATATTTTATAATAGTAGGTATTGATCATTTGAAGTGTTCAGGTTGGTACTTTAAAAATAGATACATATAAAATACATGCAATTTATTATATAAATGACAAACTCAACTGTAATATGCATAACTAATTTATTATTTGTAATCAACTTTTAAATGGATTTTCTTTTTATATATAGTTCAAATTATTTACTTTCCCCCTCATTGTCTATTTTCAGTATTTCTGTTATGGTAAAATGCTAATACATCAGTCGGTTGACAATATATATACCCTTGTGTATCCACATGTTAGGAAAGCAGTTAAAAGCCAACAAAACATATTATTTATACATTATTTGCATCATTGAAGATGCACCTTTATATAGGCCCTTTTTCACAGTGCTATTAGAACTTTGACTCATCAAATCACTTACAAGGTAATTGTTACAAGGTAATTATCCCCACAGAGATAAGAAAATAGAATTGTCAGTATAGTTATAGAATCAGGGCTAAAAGTGAAATCACTAGCTGAATTTGAGTCAGAAGTTGAGAACCCAATTGCAGAGTAAAGCCAAGTGTTGTTTTGAAAAGAAATTAGGAATCTTTATAAAAGCTGCTTAATTTTGGGAGCACTTAAAAACCACTCCACTAGCTTAAACTGGAAGGAAACCCAGAAATCCCTTGCATTCCACATTTAGGTCTTTTATCCAATGCCGTTCTCAGAATTTTCAATAAAGCATATTTTTATTAAGAATCTGTTATGAGGCACCTGGCTCGCTCAGTTGGTCAACCATCCGACTTCCTCTCAGGTCATGATCTCACAGTTTGTGAGTTCGAGCACTGCATTGGGCTCTGTGCTGATGGCTCAGAGCCTGGAGCCTTTGTCAGATGCTGTGTCTCCTCTCTCTGTCCAGCCCCCTCCCCCCGCCCCCCAACTTGTGCTCTGTCTCTGTCTCTCAGAAATAAATAAACATTAAAAAAATCTGTTATATGTATGTATCTGTACCATTGGTCACAAGAATACAATTTGATCTGATTCTTAAATTCATGATCATGTAGTATTCTTCTTGATCATGTAAGACATGTACAATATAGATACTTTCTTGGCGTAAATCTGAGTGATGCAGTTTATAAGAGATGAGAAAAAACAATAATCAGTGCAGATCAATGTTTTGTGAAGGTCTCCAAACAGAGATAAAACCAGAGCTGGGCCTTCTGGGATGGATAAGATTGGCATGGCAGGGAGAAGACAAGCATGAGATAAAGAGGCAAGGATAGGAGTAGAATTCATGAGGACAGCGGAGAGATACATTGATAAGTGAATATTAACTATAGGGTGTGAGTCAGGCTGGAGAGATCTGCATTTAAATCATCCTAGAAATGCAGTGTTGTATCTTTTGTTTTTATTTATTTATTTTTAAATATAATTTATTGTCAAATTGGCTAACATACAATGTATACAGTGTGCTCTTGGTTTTGGGGGTAGATTCCCATGATTCATCGCTTGCATACAACACCCAGTGCTCATCCCAACAAGTGCCCGTCTTAATGCCTAACACCCATTTTCCCCTCTTCCCTCCCCCCCCCATAAACCCTCAGTTTTTTCTCTGTATTTAAGAGTCTCTTATGGTTTGCCTCCCTCTCTCTCTGTTTGTAACTTATTTTTCCCCCTTCCTTTCCCTTATGGTCTTCTGTTAAGTTTCTCAAGTTCTGCATATAAGTAAAAATATATGACATCTGTCTTTCTCTGATTTACTTATTTCACTTAGCATAATACCAGCCAGTCCATCCACATTGCTGCAAATGGCAGGGTTTCATTCTTTCTCATTGCCAAGTAGTATTCCATTATATATTTAAACCACATCTTCTTTATCCATTCATCAGTTGATGGACATTTAGGCTCTTTCCATAATTTGGCTATTGTTGAAAGCACTGCTATAAACATTGGGGTACATGTGGCCCTATGAATCAGCACTCCTGTATCCTTTGGATAAATTCCTAGTAGTGCCACTTCTGGGTCTTAGGGTAGTTCTATTTTTAATTTTTTGAGAAACCTTCACACTGTTTTCCAGAGTGGCTCTACCAGTTTGTATTCCCACCAACAGTGCAAGGGGGTTCCCATTTCTCCACATCTTCACCAACATCTGTTATTTCCTGAGTTGTTAATTTTAGCCACTCTGACCAGTGTGAAATGGTATTTCAGTGTGGTTTTGATTTGTATTTCCCTGACGAGGAGTGATGTTGAGCATCTTTTTATGGGTCTGTTGGTCATCTGTATGTCTTCTTTGGAAAAGTGTCTATTCATGTCTTCTTCCCATTTCTTCACTGGATTATTTGTTTTTCAGGTGTTGAGTTTAGTAAGTTCTTTATAGATTTTGGAGACTAACCCTTTATCGATATGTCATTTGCAAATATGTTTTCCCATTCTGTTGGTTGCCTTTTAGTCTTGTTGATTGTTTCCTTTGCAGTGCAGAAGCATTTTATGTTGATGAGGCCCCAGTAGTTCATTTCTGCTTTTAATTCCCTTGCCTTTGGAGACATGTCAAACAAGAAATTGCTCAAACACGACAGGGATGTCCACACACACCACTGTTGTTTAACATAGCGTTGGAAGTCCTAACATCAGCAATGAGACAACAAAAGAAGTAAAAGGCATCAAAATTGGCAAAGAAGAAGTAAAACTTTCACTTTTTGCAGGCGACATGATACTCTACATGGAAAACCTGGAAGACTCCACTAAAAAGCTGCTAGAACTGATACATGGATTCAGCAAAGTCACTGGATACAAGATCAATATACAGAAATCAATTGCATTTCTATGCACCAATAATGAAGCAACAGAAAGAGAAATCAATAAATTAATCACATTTACAGTTGCACCAAGAACCATAAACTACCTAGGAATAAACCTAACCAAAGATGTAAAAGATCTGTATGCTGAAATCTGTAGAAAGCTTATGAAGGAAATTGAAGAAGACAAAGAAATGGAAAAACATTCCATGCTCATGGATTGGAAGAATCAATATTGTTAAAATGTCAGTATTACCCAAAGCAATCTACACATTCAATGCAATCCCAATAAAAATTGCACCGGAATTCTTCTCAAAGCCAGAACAAACAACCCAAAAATTTGTATGGAACCACAAAAGACCCAGAATAGCCAAAATAATGTTGACAAAGAAAACCAAAGCAGGAGGCATCACAATCCCAGAGTTTAGCCTCTACTACAAAGCTGTAATCATCAAGACAGCATAGTATTGGCACAAAAACAGACACATAGACCAATGGAATAGAATAGAGAACCCAGAATTGGGCCCACAGATGTATGGCCAACTAATCTTTGACAAAGCAGGGAAGAATATCCAATGGAAAAAAATACAGTCTCTTTAGCAAATGGTGCTGGGAGAACTGGACAGCAACATGCAGAAGAATGAAACTAGACCACTTTCTTACACCATACACAAAAATGAACTCAAACTGGATGAATGACTTAAATGTGAGACAGGAAACCATCAAAACCCTAGAGGAGAAAACAGGCAACAACATCTTTGACCTCAGTGTTGTATCTTTTAAAGTCTCAGGGAAGTTTGAGCTCTTTACTAACTGAAATAACTTCATGGTTCTTTGAAACAGGAAATACCTTATGAAACCCAATCCTCAGATTTATAAAATTTTGGGAATAAATTACTAGGCCTACTTAGATTTTTCAGTTGTAGTATGTATATCACAAGTTTCCCCGTACAGGTACTAAGATATCTCATATTGAATTGAGAGTGGCACATTCATTTTTGACATTACAGTGCACTCCAAATTCATTTAGTCTCACTCTATTACAATGTTTAAATTATTTATTTACTTAATTAATTGTGGGTATTTACTTATTAATTATGTACTATACTGTCATTTATATTTTCTTATTCTTTGTGGGAATGTCAATTGATATATTAATCCATTAATTAATTAATTAATTAGTTTCCCATACACTAACCCACCACAAATCTCCAAAAGGTAGTTGAAGACATTCTTGGATATTGCAGGACCTGAATTGGGAATCATGGCCTCCAAAATTTCTCTGTTAATGTCCCTGGTACATTTCCTTTCAGTGTTTCCTGCTGCAAGGGAGCAATTTTCATCTACAGTTTGAATTGATTCAGGAACATGAGAAGAGTTTGTCTTTTTGACAGTAATTCTAAGGAAGAGTGAGGGACAACTGCTACAGATTTTTTTTTCTTTCAAAGTAAGGTCACTTTAGAATTTAACCTCATCTCAATCAAAATTTAAAATGTGAATATTCTATGATGTTTGAGGTCTGATAGATTTGAACCAGCAGAAATAAAAATTTGTCAGAAAGCATGGGCCATATTTCTTCAAGGTGATTACTCTCCTGTGAAGATGAATTATGATTTCTCACTGTTACAGTCATGCTGTATATACTGAATTTGATGACATCCACTAAACAGGAGGGAAAAGAGGTCTAGCCTTACCTTGTAATCCTTGGGCCACAGAAGAAGACTGTTAGGTTTGTTACTCTTTCTCCAAACTGTTGTGGAGTAAATTCTGCTTTGCTTCTATTTTTGGGAGTATTGGTCATTGACAGGTTGACCATGTACTTTATTATTCAAACCAGGATACTCTTAAAGGTAAAAGGGGCTGCTAAAAATTAGCAGGCATTAATTAATCTATAAGAAGAATAACCTGGGTCTGTCCTGGGCAAACCAGACATATGGTCACCTTCTGTCTAAAGTGCAAGCCTTTTCTATCATGAATTATTGCTGTGAATATCATCTACACTGTCCCAAACTCCCCCGACCCTCTCAAACTCTTCTAATATACATTTTAGAACTACAAATCCATGATCAATAATTTCCCTCCATCCTTAATCGTTTGAGAGTAGCATAGTGTAGCAGTTAAGAGCACGGTCTAAGGAATCAGAGCCTTAAGTTAAATCCTAGCCATGACAGTTATTAGCTGCATGATGTGGGCAAATTACTTCATCTCCTTATGGCTAAAAGCTAATCAACAGCCTTCGTGCTTCGTGTATTGCAGGGTGCAGGGTGCTTTGCCTTGGCTTCTCTCCTCGGGCCCTTTAACATAAAATTACTTCCCTCTTTCCTTTTGGAGTCATCACTCATAAGATTACCCAGAGAAGCATCCTCTAATTTCCTGCATGGAAGGCATAAGCCTGTATGCCAATTTTCAGACAGATGAGTAGGAGTAGAGGGCAGGGGGAGTGGGTCCTGTCATTCAGATCTCCATTTCCCTTCCTCTCTCCTGTGCAGGATGAGGGAGGATTACGTTAACTGGCTACGTGGAGTCAATCGGTGGGGGGGGGGGGGGGGGGGGGGAGGTCTGAGGATTTTTTGAGTCTTAAACTTTAACCACTTCTCTTATTTTTAGCCTTACCCTCATCTGTACTTTTAGAGGTAGCTGGAGCCTCCAGTTTCTGGATATGGGTTCTGTGGTATAACTGAAAATTGCCTATGGATTTTCTCACTGTCAATTTAAAATTTAACTTGCTTGAATCTTGTCAATGAGTTGCTTTTTTAGTTTACTTCACCCCTTCCCCCATTTTCTCATTTCCTATTCTCATTGCCTTAAAGATTTATGCCTCAAAAATCTCTTTATTGTCATTTTACTGAGGTTTATTGAGGGAACAAAAGTAAATGAGTGTGTTCAATTTACCTTCTTTACCCAGATCTAAAGAACATTTTTTAATTAGATTTTTTTCTCTTACTTGTTAATATGTAGGAAAGAAGTTGGTTTTGGTGTAACATCTTTGCAGAACTCTGTTATTAATTCTAAAAATGAGTCTGTAAATTCTCTCAAGTAGTTCTATATCTAATTAACCATAGAAATCACTCCAGACTGGTTTCTACTCCCAACACTTGACTAAAATTGCTCTTACTAGGGCCACCAATTTCCTCCCAAGTTGCTAAATCCAGGGGACACTTTTCTGTTCTAATCATAATTTGTGTGTTTCAGCAATATCCCGTACAACTCACCCATTCCTCCTTGAGGTCCTCTTCTTTCTTAGCTTCTTTTTTTTTTTTATTAAAAAAATTTTGTTTTCAACGTTTATTTATTTTTTTGGGGACAGAGAGAGACAGAGCATGAACGGGGAAGGGGCAGAGAGAGAGGGAGACACAGAATCGGAAACAGACTCCAGGCTCTGAGCCATCAGCCCAGAGCCTGACGCGGGGCTCGAACTCATGGACCGAGAGATCGTGATCTGGCTGAAGTCGGACGCTTAACCGACTGCGCCACCCAGGCGCCCCAGTCAGTCACTTGGAGTTTCTTAGAGCTTGTACCCAGGCTCTTTTATGCTGCCTTGTTATCATCACCTTCACTACCAACAACTATTATTGTTTGTATTGAATCGTATTCATTATCACTATATAAATAGTTTTTATAACTCCCACATCTCTTTTAGAATCTCGGACTTTTATGACATAAAGCTTGAAAAATCAAGACTGTACGGATTTCCTAACTGTTCAAGCAATCAAATCCACAGGCATTTCATGACTTCAGGGGTAGGAAAAATGAGATTTAAGCAGGAAAAAAATGTTAATTGCAAGAAATGCAGACAACATCTAAAAAATTATGATGTTTCAATCTTTAAAAACTTTGGTTTGGTTTGCTGGGGCCAGCTACCAGAATCAATATGATAGTCCCAATTGTATCAATGATACAGCATGGTGTATTGATTGTTAAGTGCTTCCATGGTGAACTGTATTGGCTGATTTGGCCATGTGAAGGATTTATATATTGGTATAAGTTCAATATATCTGAATGGCTTAAATGAGCTTATTCAAATATGGGAAACAGCTTTATTATTAAGCATACATAGCAACTCTTTTCATGAAAATTCTGAGCATTAGTACATTACTCATACTCAAAAGATGTATCTTTTTCAGCCAGATATGGAGTTATGCACATAGTCTTGGTATATGACGTTTGTCACATACATCTCTATCTCTATGTCTGCCACATATTTACTATCTATAACTTGCATTTTCATTTTCTTACTGATGTCTTTTGAGGAACAGAAGTTTTAAATTTTGATGAAGTCCAATTTCTCAATTTTTTAAGCTTATGGTTATTGCATTTTGTATGTAATATATCTTTTCATACCGCAAACTTACAAAGATATTCTTCTCTGGTTTCTTCTAAAAAAGAACTTAATTGTCCAGCATCTTTTAAACTGTTCTTTTGGCTTCTCACATTGATGAGGTCTATAGTTTCAATTTTATCAGAGTCACTTTTTAAAATCTTAAATATAATGATGTGACTTATCCTTCCTCCACCAATTTCAACCTTATTAGGCCTATTTGCTATCATCTTTCCAAACTCTTAACTTGGTTTACAGATCACTTCATCATGTTTTTCTGTCTCAAAGGAAATTCTTACCTCTATCCTCATACTCTAATACTTTGTATTAGCTTTCCCAAACCATGTGTGGTTTCCTAAAATCACCACACTCTCCTTTACTTCTGGACTATTACAGTTTCTCTTTGGGACTATCTTTTTGCCTGTTTATTCCTCTCTTCACCTAGGTAACTGCTACTTGTCTCTCAATCTTTATTTCAATGTCACTTTCCCTGGAAAGCCTTTATGATTTTTGAAGACTGGTGCCTTTCCTGCATGGTTCCATAGTGCTTTAGGATTTCTGTAGTATTCTGTACTGGTTATGTACTAGCTGTGTTTCTCACTCCAAGTTCCTGGAAGGCCAGGGATATGTCTTGTTTACTATGGTGTCTGCAGTGCTCAGAGGAGTTCTTATTACATAGAAGGGGTGATGGAATATCTTAGATGGTGGGTAAGGCACGTGAAGATAGCAGCTGTGACCAGTACACTTGGTTCCTTGAACCCACCATCATTTATAGAAGATTTTTGGTAACTGTTTGATTTGCTTTCCATCTTGGTATAACATTAAACTTTTTTTTAATGTTTATTTTTGAGAGAGAGAGAGAGAGAGAACGAGCAGAGGAGGGGCAGAGAGAGAGGGAGACACAGAATCTGAAGCAGGCTCCAGGCTCCCAGCTGTCAGCACAGAGCCCAACTCGGGGGCTGAACTCAGGAACGGCAAGATCATGACCTGAGCCAAAGTCAGACACTTAACTGACTGAGCCACCCAGGCATTGCTTGGTGTAGCATTTTAATACATGGACACATATTTATTATGGAAATTTTAGGAAAGAATACAGAAAAAAATGAAATTATCCATTATACTACATTCTATAGCTAATAACTGTTAATATTTTGTTGTAATTTCCTTCCAGTAATTTTTAGTTGTATATGTGCCTTACATGTTATTTAAAAATAGAACTTAAATTGAATAGCATATACAGTTTTAAATTTTAATCACTGTATCCTAAATAACCCCCCAAATAAATCCATACATGAGATATGACCAAAAACAATGATAATTAAAATACATAAACTCATATTTTTATATCCAAATTATTATTACTCCCCTCAGAAAGCTAATGATTTTGCAGTTGCTGAAACATTTTTGGGCCCACTCTTTGGAATTATTTTCAGAGCCAAAGAAATATAATTTATTTAGAATCACACTTCATTTTTGATCCAAAACTTATCCATTTATTCAACAAATACTTGTTGAGTTATAGCTACTATTTAAGGTTCTAGAGAGTCAGTTGTGAACAAGACACAGTTCTCTCTCTTCTTGGTTACTTTTTATTATTTAAGAATTTTGGTAATTGTCCACTCTCAGAAAATTAAATCCATACTCAAAGGATGATTACTTGCTGTGATTAATGATATTAAAAATAGTACATTACTATTTATTAAATAACTATCATAATCCTTCAAAAATACATTTATTAATGGCATATATAGATATTTATGTATATATGTGTATATATACATATATATATATATAGTTGGAATAAGTCACTATTTTTAAAGTGACAACAGCGATTGTGAATGAAGCTAAGTAAAACACACAGTTAAGAAAAATAGTAATATTATTTTACAGTGTGATCTCACATAAAAGTGCAAATAAGCACTTTTTTCATGATTTCCTTCAGAACTGAAGCTTTTGTGGATAAGTTGAATTTGAAATGAATTTTGAAGAAGGACAAATATATAGAAAAGAAATGAACGATGGGTAAATTTTTCTTTTCTTTCTGTGTGTGTGTGTGTGTGTGTGTGTGTGTGTGCGCGCACGCGCGGAGGTGAGAGGTATGAGCTGAAGTGGGAAATGCAAGGCTTATTTGGTTAGCAGAAAGTATGAATAGGAGAATGGGATGAAATTTTATCAGTGGCTTTCAATTAAGGGTCACATCAGAATTACCTAGGAAACTTTCAAAAACATGCCTTGGGCTGTTCTGATAACTACTTGGGCCTATTTGATACAAAGTTCCCTTTTTCTGGTCAGCTGCTCACCTCTGACTTTGCTATAGGGAAGAGAAGGGGTGGATACAAGTAGTTACCATGTTTTGCTTGAATGAACCCCCCCTGGGCAGTCAGTGGACTTTAGTTTCCAGGTTAAGGAATTTAGACATTCTTCTATTAGCAACTGTGGTATATTGTAGGTTTTGACCCATGCAGTTGAAAGGAGAAGGGCTGTGTTTTATGTAGATCAAAGTTTTGGTGGTTTATAATCATGTTGTAGCTTTTCTGTTACAGAGAAGGTAGGAATACAATATACTGCTTTTTAAACAGGAATAATCATTTAATTTCTGTGTAAATGAGACTGTAGTAATATAAAGCCTTTTCTAATGAAGGCTTTTATCGGATGTGAAAATTTAGATATGTTTCCTTCTTAATTGCTCAAAAGTTGACTGTGAGCCTGTGCAAGTAGGTTACTGCTGTTATTAGAACTGTTATAAAAGATGGCTATTTTAAGCAAATAGAACAATCACCTGTAATGCTTATGCCCTCAACTGATGAAAGACCCAAAGGAAAGAAATTCAAATTCATTTTCTTTATTACTTAAGCATTTTCTGAGAAGACAGCATCAGTTTAAGGCTTAAGGAAAGAATGAAAAGTAACACTTAGCTCAGTCCATATAATTGGTTTTTATGAACTAATGGATTGGAATAAAGGTAGTATGACGAGGCACTACCCCTGATTTGTTCGTTAAACTTAGGCAAGGAACAGATTCTTGGTGCCTCAATTTTCCAAAACTTCTATAGGACTAGGATAATATGCCATTTTACACTTCTCATATGATGGTTCTGAGAATCCTTTCAAATGGTTATTTTCAAATTATATAGCCACAACAGCGGATAAAGGTGAGCTTCCATTTATGTTTTATCTTCTTTTTACCTTTATAAAAATTTTAAAGTTTCATTTGCTATTGCCGCAAATGCAATACAGCAATGAGAATAGTTTCTTCACATTTGGAACAAATTTCAGGGCTTCAAGTGAAAGAAAGTTTGTTGTATAAATATGTTTCAAATGATTTAATACTAGTTAGGCTAGTTACTTGAACTGAGAAATAGTTGCAAAATAATTACTGTTACATTATATGAAGAATAAATTAGAAATATCTACAAACTACCTGGCTTTGATATTCCTGAAGAAAAGCATAAAAAAAGATGATATTTTTAGTGTTCAGGGAGTACATATCCATTCATTCATTCAACAAGTATTTTAGCCCCTATTATGAACCAGACATTGTTTTAGACAATGGGGTACATCAGGGTATAAAACAGGGAATAATTGTGGCCCAAAAATGTGCTTCCAGAATAATCACGTTTGCCTTATTCTCTTTAATTGCATTTTAATGTTTAAAAAAATAAACGTTTGGACAGTTGTGACAGAACAATATGTGGCAAAATGCATGTTTTCTAGTCTATCTGCAGGAGTCTGCAAAGCCTTTGATGATTTCTATTTGCTCATGGAAACTGATGCTTTTGGTCCTATGTCTGCATATATAGTTACAGCCTAATTAATCATACCAATAAAACAATTGAATGTACATTAAATTTGGCTTATTTTAGTTCTTTTAAAATGTTTTGTTTACTCTGATAATCAATCATGTTTTGTAACAATATTTTGAGTTTTTGAAAGGAAAGAGATTTTATTTTATAATTTTTATTGCCTTTGCTTCAGAGCATAAAGTTCTATGAAGACAGCAATTTCTCTCGATTTAAGCAATGTACAAACAAAATTTGATAAAGAAACTGAAAAATCTCACTGCGACTTGAGTTATCTTGCTGAACCCATGAGTTAAATATAAGAATATAAGAAATGTCACATTAGATTAAATTAATTGCCATGGAACATGCTATTTTATGAAAAAGCATGGAATTCGCTCTCCACAACATTGATCTACTTGAACATAATTATATTTCCTTAGTAATACATTACATACCAATTTTCCATAAATCAATTTTCTACAAAGGCCTTCTTTGATCCCATTTCTATTTTCAGTCAATGCTATCTCTTCAATTATGAGTCTGTTACCTCTTGTGTATGCCTCACTTCCATATTCCAATGACTGTGTAAACTCTACTTTTCAAAACACCCACTAGAATACACGATAATTTGGAATATGTGCCTGACTTCTCCATCTCTTTCTTTAAAAAAACAAAAAACATTATACTTGCTCACTTTGAAAAGTGTGAATTTTTAACTGATTATATGTGGAAAATTTTATAGCCTTTTGCTCATTTAAAATATAGGCCAGTTCCTCTATGATGTCCTTTATGATTGGAGAACAATGAAAACTGTGCATACATTCCTAAGAAAAATGATCACAATTTTGTTTATGGATAATACTGTTTTATTGCCATGGGAGAACAATGAGCATTTTGTTGTGTTTATTGTTACAGCAGCACATTAAATCATTGTCTTGAGAGAGTATGTTGAGTATTCTTTTGTGTGATCTCCATTGCATGTTGTATGAAATAGATTTTCCGAACCAAAATGCTCATAACACTTTGTCCCATGCTACAAATCACATGCTGAATGTAATATTCTACACTACCAGCACTGAATAAATATTCATACTGACAGCATTTCTGGATTCATGTACCTTTAACATTCTTTGAACTTGTATAGATTACCATATATGCCTATATCAGTGTGATCACCTATATTTGTTAATTTGTATGTAGCTCATCCTCTTAGTAATTTTTTTAGTCCTACTAATGGAAACTTCCCTTAGATGTCTGTACATGTATTACATCCTCCCTGCCTTGGTAAAGTCTAAATTTCTAGAAAGAGAAAGCATATTTAGCTGATCTTGTTTCTTCTTTCTCAAAGCCTTCCTTTTGCCTTATTTTTGTCTTTGTGCCTTCTAAAGTTGGTCTTAAATAATTATCAATGAATTTAATTGATAATATCTAATTGATATGTTTGAAACTAAAATTTTTTCATAACACCTCTGCTATATATTTTATACATATGTATAGACCTCCTATGTCAAAATCCCCAAGTTTTTCCTCTTTAAAATGATTTGTTTCAGCCAGCCTGAATGCATAGTTTTTACTCAGACTGTATTGAAAACAAATAAATCTGAATGTTTAATTATTCTCTTAGTAGCAGATTCTTTTCCAAGCTATGTCAATATTAAAATGTTATATATTAAAAATATTCAGCTTTGAGCAGTGCACATTGAGGCTAAATGTGGACTTCAGAGACATTTCTTTCTCTAATCCTGCAAATCATGTTTAATGTTTTATATATGCACAGGAATTTTTGTACATTCACCGTATCTATGAAGTCTTCCAAGAAAATAATATTTAGGGCTTATCTTACTAGAATAGCATTATCTAAAATGGAACTTAAATGGCTATCAGAGGAAGTGAGATACTCTGATGCACTGTGAACACCTTTGTCTTGCTCTTCTTAGAGCAGACATCTTCCTAAGAGCACAGGTAGAGAATCATTTTACTCTATGTGTGAAGATAGAAACTTCTTCCTATCTTCCTTGAGTAAACAAACTATTACTTCCAGAACCAAGAACATATAGGTCTAAAGGCTATTACCTGGTTCAGTGCGTTATTTGTGGAAAAAGAAAAAAAAAAGTCCTATCCTCTTTATGTTGTCTAATTAAAGTCCAGAAAAATCTGACACCTGGGGAAAAAGACCAGAACCAGAACAAGAAAGAGGATCTGTCCTTGACAGGAAGTATTGTTTTCTTTCCTAAGTTTCATGGAACACACTAGAAGAGTATTTAAAACTGCCACATGGAATTGCCACTTCCAGATGGACATGGCACCAGTCCATAGGAAATGATGACATGAGCAAGGTGATTATAAAGGGACTCACATAAGTTGATCTTTCTTGTCTGCAGATGACACAAATAGAAAGCTTTGAGCCAGAGTGGAAAGGCACACTGTCACTTGCCTTTCCCCTCTGAAGAAGCTGGGACATATTCTGCTCAGCCAACATGTTCCCATAGGAATGTGATTTAACTTCCACTTTTCACACAGAATGAAGCAACACTGGAGACCTGTCGGGAGGGTGATAGCAGCCTGGGAGGAATTTGGATAAGTGTTTTTCACTCCACTGTTTTCATGTGACTTGACTCTCCTCTTAATTTAGTTACATCTTGACCTGGAAAATGCAGCCAATGTTTGTTTCTGTTCATTTGGCTTACCTTGATTCATCATGTGCATACCCCTCTTTCCCCTACTCTCACCTTATGCAGCCTTTCCCCTGCAACCTACTAATAGACTTTATCTAAATGTCTACACAAGTATTAACTGTCTCCCTCCGTAGGGGCTTTACTTCTAGGGAAAGAACATGTATTTGGGTCCTTGAAATATATAAAAAGAATACTCACCTAAAGCATCCTAAGAGGCTCCCCACTCCTTTCATCAGATCTGACTATTCATATATCTGGCAGCTTCTATAAGAACCCTCTGGTAGTAGAGGAATTAATATTTCTCACTTCTCCCTCGGTTCCCCCCCCCCCCCACCATCAAACGACTGATTTTTATGCATGAGATAATAGACAAGCCTTGGGTGACCTGTTTTTTTCCCCCCTTCCCCCTCCCTCTTTTTCCTTGCGGTAAAATAGTGCTGAAGAAAGAGGGCACTAGTGTACAGCCCAGATCGCATCCTTGCACCGTCTGGCTTAGAGCTGAGGCGTCTGCGAACCGAGCGTGGCCCGAGTGGTGTTCTGGCCCGAGGACCATAGCGCTGTCTATCCGGACTCAGGTACGTCTCAAGTCCAATTCTCCAAGCAGACCCAGGTAAGCAGACACCTCTGGGCGGTGAAACCCACCCACAGTGGCAGACATAGTTGCAGTCTGTGGGATTTCCTCTTGATCTCAGAGGCATCCCCGCTTATTTATTTCTTTTAGCCCAGCATCCCCGGGAAGCGTCGGGACCCGTGGATGCCTGGGTTATCTTCCTCCTGCCTGGCTCACCTCATGCTCCCGCTCCCCGCCCGCTCCCTTAGCTCCTTTCTTGTCCGACTCTCACCTTGAGAAACGGAGCCGGGAGGAACGAGAGGGAGCCAACTTCAGCCCCAGAGGCGGCTGAGATTTGGCGCCTCTGCCCCCGAAGCGGTCGGGTTTGAATATACCTGCAGGAGCACTGGCTGCAAGGCAAAGAGAATGAGGATGGAGGGGTGGTGGGAGGCGAAGGAAGGGGTGTGTGTGTGTGTGTGTGTGTGTGTGTGTGTGTGTGTGTGTGTAAAGAACGCAGGAAGGAGGGTTAAAAGAGCGAAGTCGGGGGTGGGGTGGGGGGTGTCAAAGAATTGCAACTCGCTGGTCGAGGCGTCCGCTCCAGGCCCTGCAGGGGAATGTTTCCGCAGCTGGACTGAGCACTGTCCAGGGTTCTGAAGGCGGCAGAGCTTGGGCTACCGCTGCAAGAGCTACCCAGAAGCTCCCCTCCGTTCCCTTTCTAGAAATGTGCAAAGCCAAAGGTCCCGATTTAGGCGGGTGCAGGGGCCCCCTCCGCCCCCTCTCTCCACCCTCCATCGCGGGCATCAAGTTACCTTATCTGCACCCTTTCTCCCTGAACATCTACAGTAAGCCTGACTTATTGGGTGTGTGTATGGGGGGGGGGGGTGTGGGAGACATACCAAACTCCGACATGCTGAGACTTTACCAGGCGTTGCCTTAGTAACTAATATGGATTTCCTCAAGCTGGCAAATTATATTTACTACTCGGGTTGTATGTTGAGGTCTTTTCAACTCCTTTAATTTAAAGTAAAAGGTGCATTCCTTTTTTGCGTTCATCTTGAAGTAGTGCTTCCACCCTCATAATGAGTTTCCAAATTTCTTCTGGGAAAAAGTTGATCTTTTCAAATCCGGAAAGTTCTCTAAGGCTGGAAGACCTAGCTCCTCCTCTCCTTTATTCCCCTTCCCCCCCCCACCCCCCACCAAGTCTGTAAGTGTAATGGGTATTTGGGGACCTGGAAGAGGCTTGAAGCTGGAGGAGGGGGAGGGTCGGTGGGGCTCTGCGCCTCCAGGGACCGATGAGGGCACTGCGGGCAGGACGCACCACGTCCTGCCTTGACCACAGCTGTCTCCCAAGCTGTCCCTCCGGCCGCTATCATGTGTTGAAATGGACCGGGCAACTATTAACATCACTGACCCAGAGTTTTGAAACAGGTCTTGTGATAACGGAGCTTTGATTTTCTTCCTTTTTTTGTCGGCAGCGTCCAGCTCACGGCTGCCACCACGATGCCCATTGTACTCTTGACCAGTTTACTTTGATGCACCGGTGAAGAAGGGGGCTCGAATTCCCCTTTTAGAAGCGTCTCCAGGACACGGAGGTGGTCGTGGAGGACTAGGTGGCGGAGGAGGGGAAGGAGGCCGGGGTGCAAGCGGCGAAAGTGTTGAACCAGCGGTGTTGGCGAGCAGGACCGAGCAGGGAGAGGCAGGCGTCGGGTGTCTGTCTACGCTGTGAGCGCGCAGAGCCGGCTGGCAGGACCAGCGTGGGAACGCGGCCAGCAGGCTGTGGACCGCGTCCTCAGCACAATGGTCTGGCTCTTCCTGGTTTTTTTCCCAGCGATCTTTTTGGAGATGTCCCTTCTTCCCAGAGGACCCGGCAGGAAAGTGTTGCTGGCGGGAGCCTCGTCTCAGCGCTCGGTGGCCAGAATGGACGGAGATGTCATCATTGGAGCCCTCTTTTCAGTCCACCACCAGCCTCCGGCCGAGAAGGTGCCTGAGAGGAAGTGTGGAGAGATCAGGGAGCAGTATGGCATCCAGAGAGTGGAAGCCATGTTCCACACGTTGGATAAGATTAACGCGGACCCGGTCCTGCTGCCCAACATCACTCTGGGCAGTGAGATCCGGGACTCCTGCTGGCACTCCTCCGTGGCTCTGGAGCAGAGCATTGAGTTCATCAGGGACTCTCTGATTTCCATTCGAGATGAAAAGGATGGGCTCAACCGGTGCCTGCCTGACGGCCAGTCCCTCCCCCTAGGCAGGACTAAGAAGCCTATCGCGGGCGTCATCGGCCCGGGCTCCAGCTCCGTAGCCATTCAAGTGCAGAACCTGCTTCAGCTCTTCGACATCCCACAGATTGCGTATTCTGCCACAAGCATCGACCTGAGTGACAAAACTTTGTACAAATACTTCCTGAGGGTTGTCCCTTCTGACACTTTGCAAGCAAGGGCAATGCTTGACATAGTCAAACGTTACAATTGGACCTATGTCTCTGCAGTCCACACAGAAGGTAGGCATTGCATTTGGGAAAGAAAGGTACAGAGGAAGCGAGTATATTGCATGATGTGCCTTTATGATCATAATACTGCCCTCCACCCCCCATTTATTTCCTGCACTGTGGGCAACAGACTTTACCCTTGTCAGTACACACCCACCCAGGCATTACCTTTGATCCTCCTTCTGTAATTATAGTGTAAGAAAACTGTGTCCCATGGTGTTTTGGGGGATAGTAGGAACCTATAAGATACAAACTCTCCGTGAGTAGTATCCAACTGTAGTTTTTGGGCTACATGTTTGTCTCACATTCTGAGTTTGTGTTTGAAAGGCTTGTTTGCCCAAGGTGGTATACTACCCTTAAATGACTGGCTGTGGTTTTCCAAGCTTCACAGACTAATCCAATATGAGCAACTCGGGAAACAAACAAAAACAACAAAACTTGCTGTCACCTAAAGTGGTCTTGAAAGCTTTATCTTGTCTCCAACAGCTGAAGGTGCTTCTTTGTCCTAGTGTGTGGTTCCCCTTCTTTCACATACAAAGCTTCCTTGGAATGTTGGATTCATGCGTCCATCTTCCTCTGTATATCAGAAACTTACTTCAAATTCTAGGGTGCCTCGGATACAAAGGAAAAGTAAATAGTTTAAATCATATATTTATTTTCTTTCTATTAAGTATGTTAAAATTATCCAGATGCCCTCACTCCTCCCAAGAATTATCTTGTTTTATGAGAAATAGCACTGGTGACCTCTTAGATTTGAGTTTGGTTTCTAGTCTTTTTCTTCTAACACGATGATTTTGCTCATTAGAATTTAGTTAGATCAGTTACTAATAAAAGGATAGTAGGAGTTAGGTGTAAAATGGCTTAAAAAAAGAAATAGATTTATTTGAGGTTAAACACTTTGATTTTTATAGAGTCTTACATGAATTCTCAAAATATTTTTTTTAAAGATTTCCCTTACTCTCCTTCTCTCAGCCTATGCAGATTTGGGGATAAAATGAGACTTTTGAGTCATTTACTCTTAACTCCCTTGTTAGGTCTATAAAGAAACTGAGACCTGGATTAAATATCAATTGCCTACGGCAATTCACACACACACACACACACACACACACGTGTGCGTGTGCACACACACATATGTATGTGTGTGTGTGTATATATATATATATATATGTTAGCATATGGAAGATAATCTTGAGAATATTGCTGCATTCATATTTTTAAATATCAAATTATTAAAAGAAAGGCCAGGAAAGAAAGGCATGACTTCATGTTCTTGCAACAGTTACACAATATTCAGCCACTGGTGTGAACTCTGATTTCAAAATTAAAAAGCATTCTTACTGATGTGGTTATATGGTGATTATTAATGAAAACCAATGCTTTAATTTATAAAGGGAGCAGAGTTTTCAGGACAAACAAACAAAAACAATGTAGAATTATGCATTATAATTTTGGAATTTGCCTTTGGGGGAAAAACTTTCTGCCGCAATATTGTGACTTTTAACAGCTGACTCATATTTCTGAATCTTGATTTTTAATAGTGAATGGCAAATCTCTTTTTCAACAAAATCTCATATAACTATTTTAAGAAACAATTTTAGGTTCAAATGCTAATCTCTTGCATATTAATGTTTAATGTTAATTTCCTACGTTTTTAATGTTTAACAGTTTCCTCTGGTGCTTAGATGGAACATCTTGAAAGCACAAATTAAAGATGTGTTAATTATCAGCATTAGATCTCTCTACAAGGGAATGGCAAAATCTAGATGGAATGTGATTTATTTAAATATTAAATAATTCTCCCTCCGTTGAGCTAGGTAATAGTTTATAGATACTAGAAGTATAAATTCCTCTTTCCAAAAGTAATAGTTCATTACTTTTATACCCTAGTTTTATTTCCCATATTTTAATATAACATCATTTTATGTTGGGGTAGTGAAGAGTAAAGACTTCCCTATCTATCTTCAATTTGTTTTTCAGTTGCATCACTTTGCTAAAAATAATTGCTTATAGTGGGTTGCTTTCTGACAAGTAGAATTATGTTTTTGGAAAATTAATTTGACTTGTGTTTGCCAATTTTGTTCAGGAAGGGCTAATATTAAAATTTCACCCTATATTAATTTGGATTACTTTATTTCCTTTCTGCCTTCTGACTGATTTTGTGCGGCAGAGATTATGTCTCCATACTATTGTAGTAGTTGATTCTAGACTACGTTGTGTTCATAGAGCAGTGTCAGAGCTAACTTTCGTGTCTATTATCAAGAGATGACGCCATTCCCCTACCTTTTACATATGATCTTATTTCCTCTCAAGGAGAATTTGTTCCTATTCTTATTAGACATAATATGTATGGAAATGAAATTGATTTTATTTCTCCTATCTGCAAAGAAATGTAACAGTCTCTTTTGTATAAGCACCAGCTGAAAATTCATTTTTCCTGAGGTTCTGCCCTCCTGCTTCTCAGGGACCCATGGTGTACTGGCCTGCAGGCATTTCCTTGCATCATTTAGTAATTTTCCTGCCTTCAGACTGATGGGGTCACCTACTGGTGACAGTTCCTTGTCAAAAAGCAGCTAAGACCACATATCAGTGTTGTCTCTGCCATCTGGGCACTATTCAGGAAAGAGGCCAGTTTGGATATTAACAATTTGGAGCTTAGAAATTCTGGAACCTCCAGTGACCTTCACCTCTCCTTTACAAATTAGCCATTCTATAGTAAATTTATCATCATAATTTTTTAAATTAGAAGTTAGCATAGTTAAGCTAGTATTAGAAGAATAGCTCGTATAGTTAAGCTAGCATCGTATAGTAAAAGTACTAAGTGACTAGATTAGTGTACCTTCATTTCCATGGTTAATTTTGATGGACTTTACAATCACAGTTGGGGCATCCTATTATTTGAATGCCCCAACTGTTTTTATAACCCTTTCTTATTTCATTTTATATCGAAGTTAAGCTGGGAGATATTTTCTGTTTGCTTTCTACCCCAGCTAGAATTCTGTTGTAATATTCTTTTACATACTTTTCAATCTTCTGCCACATCATTTGCACCACACTTAACCTCTGGTCATGACAACTGTCAGTTTACCTGGCATCAAAGAGTATTGGTACACGTGCAGGTACCTGCAGTAGGCTCTCCAGAAAAATTTTCAGGATAGTCACTGAGGAGAGTATTGAAAAAGGATCCGTCGAAGGGTAGGTACTGAAGCAATGGAGCCTTATTCACAGATAAAGATTGAGTGCATTTTGGAGCAAGTTACTCACCTGGACTGTGTGTCTTTAAATATGCTAAGCATAAAATACAAAAATAGCCTACTTCTGTGAAGAATATCTTGGCCAAGGACACTGGATTTTATCCTTGTGATGAAATGCAGATTCCCCATCAAGAATCAAATTTATCATTTCAAAAAGTTATAGAAGGCAGCACTTGAATGTAATTCTAGTTGATTACATTAAAAGCATTGAACGAATCCAATAAAGAATATTCTTTAAGTAGCTTCAAAAAGTTTTTTTTTTTTGATAGGGTACATTTTCATTTGTTTTAAGCATTTCTGTGTCAGTATTTTGTCTTATGTGTCAGAGGACTGTTGTTATTATAAAGGACTTAATTATGCTTGTATACAGTGCCCTTCACTGTAAGGTGCTTTTTTGTTTATAGTCACATTTTTCGTTGTAGTGCACTTTTTTTTTTTTGATGCTTGCTTACATTTTATATGAAATTGGCCTTTTTGAGGGCTTCTTTTCAAAATCTTTTTTCTTCTTAAAACCCTTTTTCTATTTGATATAAAACTTACTTTAGCAGTCCAATGGCATCAGAGGAAAATCCTCCAAAGTCAGTGAACTATTACTTTAGGTAATGAAGTTACATATAAGAGTTTTATTTCTACCAAATATTGTATTTTCTATCTATGCCCCCGCAACTTTCTTCATATCTTTCTTATCTTGATTCCAACCTATTTCACAAAAAGTTACCTTAATAGTTGCTCAATTTTGTCACAAAATAAGGAACAGTAGTGTCATCAAAGGTTATTTAGGTTAATCAATTAAAGATGCTTAAAACACCACGATTACATCTTTCCCAAGAAGCAGTTCCCATATACTCTGAGTTTCCTATTGGTGATTAGGATTTCTAACATGAGTGAGAGAATATAGGACTTAAATTCAGAAGCAGTATTTCACCTACTAGTCTGCTTTTCTGTATAATGACCTGACTTTCTGAAACTTCCACCAATTCTCCATCAACCACTGGGAGTCATCCAAAACAATTTAAATTCCTCTTCCTTGTGATATTTGCCATCAGTAAATCCTCTCTTTTGTGCTGGATCTCACCAGTTCTCTCGCCCATTTATTCTAGTTTTTAATTCCTTCATCATCACAAATAACTCAAGTAGATTTGAGATAAGTTCTTATCCAAAAGTGTTCTGAAACATATGTGCTGCTGCTAGGCCGTATCTCCTTCTTTTTGTGCTTGAGCAGTTATTAATATTGGTATTGTTATTATATCTGAGAGTAAGACTTTACTTTTTGTTTCCTTTTAAATATAAAATTATTAGCTTAAATTGACCTTATCAGGAAGTTCTGGGGTTTGATTATTTAATTCATTTTAGCATCACCATAAGACCAGCTTTGTGTCCTTAGGATTTAATTATATACATTGAGACTAAGTAAGAGAGGGTCAAGTGTAAAGTCCTATAGTCTATCACCAGCAAACTACTTCCTGGCTGACTCTGGTGGTCATTTAGTCTTCATGAATTCCCTTGACAGTATGCTTTTCCATTATATACTGTACTACTTTATAGATAAATAAATCAATACAAGTAATTTAAATGAAAAGCCATCACAATAGTCACTCAATTCTAATTGAAGATATGCTATACAAAAATATGTAAAAAAATTAAAGGCTTGGTCTCAGTTAGTAAGTACTTTACACTGTAAAGAGGGTACAGTTGAACACATGTAAACCAAATAAAGTATAAGTGTGGACATTTAGAAACATGAATTTATACATGTTTAGGGAACACTGAAAGAAAATATTGGTGAGGATAATTGGTGAGAAAAAAGCCACAAAAAAGGGAATTTTGATAAGTGTTTTTTTTATATGACATTTCTTTTAAAAGTTAGAAGCAGTAGTAAGAATGTCCCCATGGGATAAAATAAGCAGATTAGCGTGTCTGGAGTGGCGAGTGTGGTCCAATAACTAATAATAAAGATAGCAACTCAACTTGGATTCTTATATTTTGTGACTGTGAATGCTTATTAATTTGAAGGACAAAAACTGGAGAATTTTGAAGCATGTGCCAGAGAGTTTTGGTTTCAAGAAAGATATACCCAAGCACAGTTTGATGTGATTCAAAAATAATTAAAGTGAATTTTACTGAAATATGTAGGGGAGATCCATTAAAGGGAAGGGCGAAAATGAACTGTGAAAATGTTAGTTATTGTGGAATTCTAGCTACTAGGCTGTTGAAATAGTTGGGAGAAATAAAAGGTGTTCCTTTGTCAATGATAAGGAGGAGTCCAAACTATGCCTAGTCTTGCAATCCTGGAGGACCAGGAGAATTTTGGTGTAATTCACAGGCGTGTCATGAGTAGGTTTCAAAACCATGATTCTTTAGGTTTAAACAACATGGACTAAGATTTAATATATTTAATATATAATTATATCAGTGTGTAACTTGGGTAAGAGCACATACATTATTAGCAGGCATGGGTATGTGGACAAAAGAAAAACCAGGGATAGTTATGAGATACTCTATTTGTGATTTAAGAAAAAGGGTTCACATCCAAATAAAACCTTGTTCATCCAGAACCTTGATTCTCCAGCTGACTTACCTGGGTACTTGAGAATTGGCTTCTTTGACCTCCAACCTTTTACATTTTAAAAATTGAATTACTGTTGATATACAATATTACTCTAGTTTCAGGTGTGCAACATAGTGATTTGATGTTTTCATAATTATGAAATGATTATCTCCATAGGTCTAGTTACCCTCTCTCACTATACAAAGCTATTACAATATTATTGGCTATATCTCCTATGCTATACTTTATATTTTAAACATTTTGCAAGTTGATCTTTGCAACCTATATAGTTCTCTGACTTTTTAAAAAGAGTGCTGGATTTAATAGACACGTTCCTCAAATATACAAAGTAATCATTATGAATATCAGTTGCTACATGTGCTGGGACACAGTGGTAATCTTGAAGCCTGTTGAAAAATATAAAGCCATTTAGGGGCACCTGGGTGGCTCAGTTGGTTGGGCATCTGACTTCAGCTCAGGTCATGACCTCACAGCTTGTGGGTTTGAGCCCCACGTCGGGCTCTGCGCTGACAGCTCAGAGCCTGGAGCCTGCTTTGGATTCTATGTCTCCCTCTGTTTCTGTCCCTCCCCTGCTCATTCTCTCTCTCTCTCTCTCTCTCTCTCTCTCTCTCTCTCTCTCTCTCAAAAATAAATAAACATTAAAAAAAAAAAAAGAAAAATATAAAGCCATTTAGAGGCGCCTGAGTGGTGCAGTAAGTTAAGTGTCTGAATCTTGATCTCGGCTCAGGTCATGATCTCTCAGTTTGTGAGTTTGAGCCCTGCATTGGGCTCTGTGCTGATGGCATGGAACTTGCTCAAGATTCAGTCTCTCCTTCTCTCTGGCCCTTCCCTGCTTGTGCTTTCTCTTCTCTTCTCTCTGTCTGTCTGTCTCTCTCTCTGTCTGTCTCTCTCAAAAATAAATATATAAACTTTAAAAAATATATAAAACCATTTTTTCCTAACAAAAAATGACCCCAGATTACTATACTTATGAGTTTCTATATTTGTTATTTTTTTACTATATTGGCTAGCCTTATTAAACCATTTTATAAGTTATTTAGTCAGTATTTAATGAACAGCTATTATGTGCAAGGAATTAAGGTGATGTTCAAAGATGACAAAAAAGAGATATCTTTATTATTTTGAGAAAGATTGAACTCTTCTTGATTCTTCTGCCATACCATCAATCACTCTGTGACTTCATTAGCTTTGGAATAAATTTTTCAAGTAGCTGGCCTGCATAGGGTAGATGGTGATGGCAACTCCTATTTTATATTTCCCCCATAATGTGGCTTGGCAGTTCCCACTTCTCTTCAGTCACTAAAATTTTTCTCCTAGCGATCTATGGTACTAATATACAATGACTGTTGTATGGATTTTTAATAACTTTCTAGGTAGTGGCTAGAGTGGCATCATCTTGAAGAAATTTGTCAGAAGCCGTATTTTCAGCATGCCCCATAGTAAGACCACAGAGGGGTGCGAAACCACAGTGGAGGACAGAATAGTTTCCTGAGTACCTAAAACCACTGAAAAAGCAACTCATTGTTAATGGGTTCTGATATTAGATTGGAAGCAACATCTCGGTAGGAGAAGGTTTTCAGAGAAGGTATAGTTGAAAACCAGAGTCAGGCTAAGATATAAAGGCAAAATGATGTGACTGTCTTATCCATGAGGGGCCTAACATTGGATTAAAATTTTTATGCAGAAATATATATGTAACTTATGTATTCAGGTGTTATTTATTTATTCTATTTATTTTTCATGCCTAATTGTTTTCTTTTTTTTTAATGTTTTTATTTATTTTTGAGACAGATAGAGACAGAGCATAAGCAGGGGAGGGGCAGAGAGAGAGGGAGACACAGAATCCAAAGCAGGCTCCAGGCTCTGAGCTGTTAGCACAGAGCCCGATGCGGAGCTCGAACTCACAGACTGCAAGATGATGACCTGAGCTGAAGTTGGATGCCCAGGTGCCCCCATGCCTAATTGTTTTCTATGAATGTCTAAAACACTTAAGATCTAAATTTACAGGAAAAATTGTAATTTTAATTTCCTTCAATCTCACGGGAAGTTTTGCTTTCTTAAGCTTAAGACACCGTGGTACCAAATATAGTGTTAATGTTTTTATGAAGATAATTTATTGATTCAGGCAGAAATTCTCCTTTATCAACTTTAAAATTATCTGTTTTGGTCACTTCATGGCCAAGAAATTAAAGATTCGAGCTGATTATCTAAATGATTCTGATAAAAGCCTAAATTGGCAACTGAAAAACAAAAACGATTTTGGGAGAGCAGTTCTTTGATTACCAACTAACTTATTTTGCATTCTGATGAAGACATGACCATCTTATACATTGGTCTATTATGTGTCAGACCCTGGTCTTGGTGCTAAGAATACATAAATTAAATACATTTTGATTATTATTATCATTGCTATAATTATTATCCTTAATGGTCCCATAGTCTGTCAGAAGAGACATATATGTAGTTGTAAGACTCATGGGTTACAAAAATTTAATCATAAAAAATGAATGAAAGGCTATTGGAAATACTATATATTCATCTCAGTTTTATTTGTAAAATGGGAATGATAATCACTGCTATATTATTTACCTCATAACAGTGTTTTGGAGAACAAGGAGATGGAATATACAAGTGACTTTTACCTGCTTTTGTTAAATTCCCACCAAAGGGACAGATTCTTAAGATATCAGCCCTTTTTAGCTGATGAATAATGAGCAAGTACATGCAATCAGTTAATCAGGTATAGATTTTGACCCTAAAGCCCAGTAAAATAAGACAAACATGAAATTCGTGGTTAAAAGCATAGCATGTGGTATAGATTTTAGGACTCTTTCTCATGCTATAAATGAGAAAACAAAAGATCCAGGGAAATAGAATGGCTTGCCCAAGACTATAATATGTGTTAGTAACAAAGCCAGGACTAATTCAACTTGGTATTAGATATTTTTTAAAAACAAGTCTCATTTGTTTGTTTGCTTGATTGTTTTTTTAAAAATATATTAGTTTTTTAAAAAATATATTATTTATTTTTGAGGACGAGTGAGTGCGAGCAGGAGAGGGCAGAGAGAGGGAGAGAATCTCAAGCAGGCTCCATGCTATTAGGGCAGAGCCTGACATGGGGCTCGAACTCACAAAACCATGAGATCATGACCTGAACCGAAATCAAGAGTAGGATACTTAACCGACTGAGCCACCCAGGTGCCCCATTTGATTGATTGTTTCAAAATCATATGATTCAACCTCCTGCATTCCTCTCTCCTCTGAGGTTTATATCATCCAGCCACGCTAAATTCTTCCCAACTTTGCTGCTGTCATTTAGTAGCTTCCGGGAGACTCTGCTGTCACTGAAAACTCATTCTTACTGCTGATAGTCTGCCTTTCAATATGGACTCTTGTCATACTCCCGAATGATTCCAATATTCATATGTGTGATCCATTGATGCTTATCCTCTTAGTTCAGTGACATAAATTCTGTGTCCTTTCCCTTCACTTCTGCAACCCACCTACTCTGACCATCGTCTGGCACCTTGGCATTGCCAAGAACTGTTATATCTCTGAACTCTTAAAGGTCAGAAAGACTCTGAACAATAGAAGCCTGTTCTTTTCAAACTGTCTTGCTTCCAACCCACCTGCTCTTAACATTCCTCTTGAAAGCCTGGGTAAAGCCGTTTTCTTATGTGATCTGACTTCTTCCCAGGATTTATGCAACTCTGTCTCCATATTTATGTTTGTTACCATCTTGTAATAAAGTTCCTTTCTTAGAGAAAATGAAATTCCAACTTGAAATGCCCATTCCATATGAAACTCTAGTTGAGGCTTTCATTTTTTTTCTGGCAGAAAAATAAAGGCCAGTAAGGGGCATCTTTTTTTTTTTTTTTAATATATGAAATTTATTGCCAAATTAGTTTCCATACAAAACCCAGTGCTCATCCCAAAAGATGCCCTCTTCAATGAGGGGCATCTTTTTTAATGAAAAAAGAAAGGATTCTATCCCTGTGAGGGCTGTGATCAAGAGTGAGAGATTACACTTGCTCAGATGGCTGGATGGTACTATCTCTACAGCAAGTGATCAGGGGTTGTGTGTAGTGCATAAGGATGAGATGAGATTAGAAAAGGATGCCTAGAGACGGATTCTAGGGATCAGGGGTAGGATGGAAACAAAGGCTTCAGGGAATTAGCCATGCTTAGAGAGCCATCAGGGTAAAATGTACAAAAATAATCCCTTAAGTTTATTGTAGAGATGAGATAGAGCTAAATAAATGTAAGATATTATTGTTGTTGTCAGGCTATTCCAACCTTAAATAAGAAGATGTCCTTATTCTAAGGGAGCCCATGTGAAGTAAATATAAGAATGTTCTGTAGTGAATGTATGCAAATAAAGAAGAGATATATTTTGCTGATTTGCTGACTTTGAGCAGCACACTTAGCTTCCTGTATTTTTCCTTCATAACAGTTGCATCCATAGCATGTGGCTATAGATGAGGGCTTTCATTTAGACTTGTATAGATTGTTCTGCAGCTATTGCTGGATACTTGAGGCAGTTTCCTCTTTTTTCTGTGGTGCTCTGACGTATTTTATAATTTGTACATTACAAAAGGCTGAACAAAACAGATCAATAAACAAATTGCTCACACTATGTTGAAGGGGAGAAATTGTTTACAGTAGAATGGAATACAAGGTGATATGAGGATATTGGAACAGGGAAACAACTTAAACAGATAATGTCCCATTTTCCTGGATAAATGAGTGTACCATATTATTTTTACTTTTTGGCTGACAGGTGTCATTCTGATGGTAAAAAGAATATGCATTCAGATGTTTATTGTAATTAAACAGATGTTTAGTGAACACTTTCTCTGGGTCAAGCTCTCTACTATAGTCATCAATGACCAGAGCTGAACTATAATCCCTCTATCAAGAAGTTCATCATGTGGTAGTTACCATTCAGTTTGGTAAATGCAACCATCAGAGTAGGTATGAATAAAGAGGTAAGAGAGAAATGTCATTACTTTTCTCTGGACCAAAGAAAGAAGTGAGAGTAACCTCATAGAAGCCTCCCAAAGAATGTGACATTGAAATTCACACCATTACAGGACCAGAGGAGTGATTATGAGTCAAAGTATTGATGTAGAAAACAAAGCATGCTCAGGGAACTTAAAAATGTCACTAATTCTGGAATATATGTTCAGGGAAAAGGATTGGGGAAAGAGCAAGTTGTAAAGGGAGGAAAGGCTTAGGTCATGAAGGGACAGGCTCGCCATGCCAAGAAATTTAGATTCTATTTTGTAAATATGGTGAGCCAGTGAAAGATTTTAAACAGAGAGGAAACACAATCAGATTTATATTTTGAAAACAGCACCCTGAAAATTTTGGAGAGGACGGCTTAAGAAAAGAAGTCATATTGGAAATTAGGACACAAGTTGATGGGCCATTGATAGTTGGGAAAGTGGTGGAGAAAAAGCCAATTTAATTAATCAATTTAGTCAAGAATGATAAGAGCTTTACTAAAGTAAGTGTCAGTTGGGATGGAAAGGAGAATGGATTGGACAGGAATTTAGTAGGGAGATTAGGATTTAGTGAATGATTGGTTATAAGGATAAAGGAGAAAGGGGAGTCAGTAATGACTACCACGTTTCCATTTTGTATAGGTAAATAGTGAGAAAAGAAGAAGCATAGACTGGCAAAACATGAGTTTTAGAGTAGTTGATTTTGAGATATCTATGGGAAAAAAGGTTGAGAGACCCCATAGGCCAAAGATGTAGAAAGGGAGGTAGATTTGTGATTTGTCAGCAAATAGCTGTAGTTAAAACCCTAAGAGTGGATGAGATTACCAAGGGAGAGGATATGGAGTGAAAAGAGGAACAGTAAAGGCAGGACTTTGAGGAAGGTGAAAATGAGAAAGAGGATCCAGAAAAAGGATGTAGAAGGAACAGTTAGAAAACTAGGAGAGCGGTGCCTGGGTGGCTCAGTTGAACTCTTGACTTCAGCTCAGGTCATGATCTCAAGGTTTGTGAGATGGAGCCCTACTCTGGGCTGAGCGTCGAGCTTGCTTGAGATTCTGTCTCTCTCTCTGTCTTTCTCTGCCGCTCTCCTTGCATATGCTCTCTCTCTCTCTCAAATTAAAAACAAAACAAAACAAAACAAAAAAAAAACCTCAAACAAAACTAGAAGGAGAAAGAGGAAGAACCAGGAAACAACAGACATTATGGCAGCCAAGGGAGGAGAGATTTCCAGGAAGGGAACCACAAAGCTGACAGGGAAAGGAGGGTTATGGAAACAGTGCTCTGTACCAGTAGCCTCCACTTCCTCCTAGCGTCTGCCTCCCCAAGAATCTCTTTCATTTTTTCCCCCAAAGTCTGAGTACTTTAATGTGATTTTCTATAAACAAGGATACTCTTAAACTTAACCAAAATACAACCATCAAAACCAGGAGATTAACAGTGACACATTACTACCATTTAACTCTCAGACCCCATTTGAGTTTTACTTGTTGTCCCAATAAAGTCTTTTGTAGCAACAGGATCTAGTATAGAATTAGTCGTGTCTCTTAATCTCTTTCAGTTTGGAGTAGTTCCTCAGTCTTTCCTTGACTTCATGATCTTGACAGTTTTGCAGATAACAAGTCCAATTATTTTATTATTAATTTATTTTATTTTTTCTTAAAGTTTATTTATTTTAAGAGAGAGAGAGAGAGAGCTGGGAAGGGGCAGACAGAGAGAGAGAGAGAGAGAGAGAGAGAGAGAGAGAGAACACCAAGCAGGCTCCACTGTCAGCACAGAACCCCAAATGCTGGGCTAAATCTCACAAACCATGAGATCATGACCTGAGCCGAAATCAAGAGTCGGTTGCTTAACCGACTGAGCCACCCAGGTACCCCACAAGTCCAATTATTTTCTAAGATGTCCCTCAGTTTTGTTTTACTGATGTTTCCTCATGATTAGATGTAAGGTATACCTCTTCATTAGGAATATTCCAGAAGCAATGTTGCATTCCTGTCACTGCACTGCTAAAAGGTATATGATTTAATTTTTTTCCCATTATTGATGATGTTAATTTTGATCACTAGATTAATACGGTATCTCTCAGTCTTCTCCACTGTAAAGTTTGTAATTAATGAATATTTTATGGGAAGTTGCTTTGAAACTCTGTAAATATCCTGTTAATCATCAAACTTTTGATTTATTCATCAATTTATTTATGTGAGTATGAACTTATGGATTCCTATTTTATTCAGTGCATTTTAGTCTATTATTAATCATCATCATTATTTATTTTGGTACTAAATTGACAAGCTGGCTTTTGTATTCTTTTGGCATGTACCATCATTTTTTGAAAACTCCCTATTTTCTGGTACAAAAACTTTTCAGGTTAATTATTTACTTTTTCTTTTAATTTTCTTTATCTGAGTATAGTGGATACACAATGTTACATTAGTTTCAGGTGTACAGCATGATAATTTGACAAATCTGTGTTATGCTGTGCTTGCTCACCTCAAGGGTAGCTGCCATCTGTCACCATACAACACTATTACAGTACCATTGACTGTATTGCCTGTGCTGTACTTGTTTATTCCCATGACTTATTCATCTCTTCATTTCTAAACCCATTAGAAGGGCAGAGGCCAGGAGGAAGTGGAGGCTGCAAGTATGTTGCATTGTTTCTGGAGACTGAGAAGGGAAGGTGAGAGAGAGGACGGTAGCTAGACTGAGATGTACTTCTAAGTGAAAACATTTTCTAGGATGAGAAAGCGTGAAGCAGTTTTAAAAATTGATGGAAAACAGTGGTAGAAAAGGAGAATTGGAGGATAACTGAAGCAGAGTTTCTGAGGAGGCAAGAAGGAATTGTGGCTGGGCCACACTGAATAGGAAAAGTCTTTCTTCTGGGTGGTGATACAATTAAGTTTGGGAAAGAGGAGAAGAGAAATAATATTTGGTATCCTCTGTTTTCTCAACTATTCAGTGAGGGAGAAGGAAAGGGAAATGGAGAAGTTCAAAAACAAACAGGACAAATACTTAAAGGACCCACCAGAGATAGGAAACCATGTATTTCTAGCAGTGTGATTGCCTACTGTTTTGATATTCTCTCCATTCAGAAGTGTACAGTCCCAAGATACATGTGAGGAGTCCCATCTTTCTCAGCACCTCATTAACTTGGCCACCTGCTGGCCCAATGTCCAAAGCACTAGAATATTCTTTTAGTTAATTACATAGGCTACCAGGTGCTTGCCAAAGATTATAGCCACGGATTATCCTTTGTCCAGCTCCTGTCACAAGGCCAGATGAAATTAACTTTTCAGAAAACTACATCCCTGACTTTGTTTGCTCTCCTTGAAGAACTGCTTTTTCTAGGTAGTGTTTTAATATGGTCTCTGTTTATTTCTTACAAGTCAGAACGAGCATTGGAAATGTAAATAATGCCTTAAAATTTTCAAAGATTTGTAGAAAATATTTCTTAGTATGTTGTTCAATATCCCTTTTATAAAGTCCATTTTTAACAATTCTTTGTAGACTTTAATATCATGAAATCATTTATCTCTCTTGAAGAACTGACATGTTTCAACTTAACTGGTAATGAGAGAATTGTGTTTTCCATTCTTCTCTTTTCCTACCAGGAATCTCAAAGGTAAATTTGATGCTTGATTACAAAAAAATGTTTAGTGTACATGCGTAGATATTAGCTTCTTCATCTTCAACAGCATTATTTAATACTTTATATAATTATAAAGTGCCTCAAATCCATTTTAAGAAGAGTGAGGACATTAATGTATAGGTAAATGGAAGTGACCCTACTGTAGGTATAGATCCCTGCTGAAGTTTCTCTATGTTATGAAGCAGAGGGTAATGACAGGCTGAGAGGTTTTTTAAAACTGTGGAAGAGGAGGAGTTTATGTTACACTCACAGTTGAAGATGGAAGAAAAATTTCGTTTGTATTTAGTATGGTAGAAGAGTCTTTGAGCTTTGATCATATACCAGAGGAGAATCATACTCCTTTAGATTAGTGAAAAAGGCCTTCCGTGGCTCATAGAAGCTCTGCCATGGCTGTCTTTTCCTTCTTTAGTACATTCTAGAGTCTGCTCTGCGGCTATGCTGGGATGTTTTGCCCAGTGTTGGCAGGGTATATGTGTGGGTGAAACATTCTCTTTACCATGGTCAACACTGAGCAGGGCTTCTGCGTCTCTGTGAATTTCCAACAGCCTCCTTCCCTGTTCTCCCTTTTTTATCTTTAGGGAAAAATAAATCCATTTTCGAGTGACTGTTTCGTGACAAATGGAGAGAGAGCTTGCCTTCCACCCGCTTCCTAGCTTTTCCTAATGTTTTTATCATGTGTCTTCCAGACCATAATTGCCTGGCAAACTAAACACCTGAAAGACACCCTCTGTCTCCTACTTCTGTTAGTCACGATGGTTGTGAAATCACAGAGCCTAGAGAGAGACCCTTGTGCACTGGTACATGTGATAGACAACTCACCCCTTGTTTTTGGCTTGAAATGCCAGATTTGAACAGTGAAAAGGCAAATTTCATTTTTTTAAATGTTGACACACACCGAAGGAAAGGTTAGTATGTAATCTCCTTGATCTGTCATTTTAATAATATATATATATATATTTTAACGTTTATTTATTTTTGAGACAGAGAGAGACAGAGCATGAACGGGGGAGGGGCAGAGAGAGAGGGAGACACAGAATCGGAAGCAGGCTCCAGGCTCTGAGCCATCAGCCCAGAGCCCGACGCAGGGCTCGAACTCACTGACCGCGAGATCGTGACCTGAGTCGAAGTCGGAGGCTCAACCGACTGAGCCACCCAGGTGCCCCGATCTGTCATCTTATTTTATTTAAAAAAAAAAAATTTTTTTTTTCAACGTTTATTTATTTTGGGGACAGAGAGACAGAGCATGAACGGGGGAGGGGCAGAGAGAGAGGGAGACACAGAATCGGAAACAGGCTCCAGGCTCTGAGCCATCAGCCCAGAGCCCAACGCGGGGCTCGAACTCACAGACCGCGAGATCGTGACCTGGCTGAAGTTGGACGCTTAACCAACTGCGCCACCCAGGCGCCCCCCGCCCCGATCTGTCATTTTATTTTATTTATTTTTTATTTTTTATTTTTTTTCATGTTTCAGAATTTTTTTATTTTATTTTATTTTATTTTTTTAATGAAATTTATTGACAAATTGGTTTCCATACAACACCCAGTGCTCATCCCAAAAGGTGCCCTCCTCTATACCCATCACCCACCCTCTCCTCCCTCCCATCTCCCATCAACCCTCAGTTTGTTCTCAGTTTTTAACAGTCTCTTATGCTTTGGCTCTCTCCCATTCTAACCTCTTTTTTTTTTTTTTCTTCCCCTCCCCCATGGGTTCCTGTTAAGTTTCTCAGGATCCACAGAAGAGTGAAACCATATGGTATCTGTCTTTCTCTGTATGGCTTATTGCACTTAGCATCACACTCTCCAGTTCCATCCACGTTGCTACAAAAGGCCATATTTCATTCTTTCTCATTGCCACGTAATATTCCATTGTGTATATAAACCACAATTTCTTTATCCATTCATCAGTTGATGGACATTTAGGCTCTTTCCATAATTTGGCTATTGTTGAGAGTGCTACTATGAACATTGGGGTACAAGTGGCCCTATGCATCAGTGCTCCTGTATCCCTTGGATAAATTCCTAGCAGTGCTATTGCTGGGTCATAGGGTAGGTCTATTTTTAATTTTCTGAGGAACCTCCACACTGCTTTCCAGAGCGGCTGCACCAATTTGCATTCCCACCAACAGTGCAAGAGGGTTCCCGTTTCTCCACATCCTCTCCAGCATCTATAGTCTCCTGATTTGTTCATTTTGGCCACTCTGACTGGCGTGAGGTGATACCTGAGTGTGGTTTTGATTTGTATTTCCCTGATAAGGAGCGACGCTGAACATCTTTTCATGTGCCTGTTGGCCATCCAGATGTCTTCTTTAGAGAAGTGTCTATTCATGTTTTCTGCCCATTTCTTCACTGGGTTATTTGTTTTTCGGGTGTGGAGTTTGGTGAGCTCTTTATAGATTTTGGAGACTAGCCCTTTGTCCGATATGTCATTTGCGAATATCTTTTCCCATTCCGTTGGTTGCCTTTTAGTTTTGTTGGTTGTTTCCTTTGCTGTGCAGAAGCTTTTTATCTTCATAAGGTCCCAGTAATTCACTTTTGCTTTTAATTCCCTTGCCTTTGGGGATGTGTCGAGTAAGAGATTGCTACGGCTGAGGTCAGAGAGGTCTTTTCCTGCTTTCTCCTCTAAGGTTTTGATGGTTTGCTGTCTCACATTTAGGTCCTTTATCCATTTTGAGTTTATTTTTGTGAATGGTGTGAGAAAGTGGTCTAGTTTCAACCTTCTGCATGTTGCTGTCCAGTTCTCCCAGCACCATTTGTTAAAGAGGCTGTCTTTTTTCCATTGGATGTTCTTTCCTGCTTTGTCAAAGATGAGTTGGCCATACGTTTGTGGGTCTAGTTCTGGGGTTTCTATTCTATTCCATTGGTCTATGTGTCTGTTTTTGTGCCACGATCTGTCATTTTAAAAGTAAAATTTTACTTGAAAAGAAACAACTGCTTGGAAATGAAAAAAATTATGGAGCGAGTGATTAATTTTTGAAGTGCTTATGTTCTCCCTTTCAGCAGTTTATTTTTAGGCTGTCTTAGGTGCAAAGAGATGTACTAGACTAGTGCATCTCAACCTTCATACGTGTACAAAATCACCTGGGAACTCGATAGGTTGCAGATTCCAGCCCTGGGATGGACCTGAGAGTCTGCATTTCTCCTAGGCTCTTAGGTGGTCCGTGGGCCACAGTTTGGGTAGATATTCGGGAAGCTCCTTCTGATAGTGTCTTTCTTGTGATAGTACACTGCATATGCCTTCTCACACACTTATGAATTATTTCCTTCAGAGTCATTTACACATGTCTCAAGGCAATGTTCTATGCTCCTGAAATAGGCAAAAAATGGGTTTTAAAATGTGCATGTTTAAAAAATTACACCAAAGACATTTATCTATTAATTTCTTACATTACTTGCCAAATGTGGTATTGCGGTTAATGGGAATCTTATTTCTGTTTTGTTCACTGACGTATCCCCAGCAATCGAAACAGTGCCTTGCACACAGTAGACATTCAATAAATATTAGTTTAATTGAATTATGTACAGAGGGCTTTTGTTCCAATCCCTCTTCCTGCCTTAGTAAAGGGTTTGATGATTTAAGAGCTTGCAGTATTTTGCATTAATTTTCATTGCTAGCACCATAAATGTAAATGAAACAAGGTAGTAGACTATTCAAATTTGAGAACCAAAAACCTTGGAAATGTTTGTTTGTTGGTTTCTTTTTTGCTAAATTCTTTATAATTTTTTTATTTGCTTTTTTCTTACACTGGTGGACTAAAGAAAAGAAAACATCCAATTAATTGCATATTTTGTGGGCAAACTCTTCTTAATTAATATTCTTCTTTACCTTTACCTTTCTAATAATTGAGGAAGAACGACTACACTTACTGTCAATGAAAACTCTCAAGTGGTTATATTTTTTCATTTTCTTCTTTTTTATGATTTTTTAGTTTATTTTTATTTATTTTTAGAGAGAACGACAGCAAGCAGGGGAGGGACAGAGAGAGAGACAGAATCCCAAGCAGGCTCCACACCATCAGTGCAGAGCTCGATGTGTGGTTCGAACTCACGAACGGTGAGATCATGACCTGAGCCGAGATCAAAAGAGTCCGATGCTTAACCCACTGCACCACCCAGGCGCCCCTTCCTTTTATGAATATTGGTGTTGCGTAACAATAGTCTCCTTAGACTTTAGTGCCCAACATCCAGTGGGAAGTGTACTGAGTGGGACGAACTGGGTTTGTCTTATTCCCCCATCAGCTATTCCTTGTGACTCTGGACAAGTCACCAGACCACTTAAAGCCTGTCTTCTCATCTGTAAAGGGTCTGTCATGCTTTCCTCCCAGCCTCCTGTGAGGACCAAATGAACTATTATGGAGGTGCTTTTGAAACTGTAAAGTTTTTTTTAATGTTTATTTATTTATTTTTGAGACACAGAGAGAGAACAAGTGGGAGAGTGGCAGAGAGAGAGAGAGAGAGAGAGAGAGAGAGAGAGAGAGAGAATCCGAAGCAGGCTTCCAGGCCCTGAGCTGTTAGCACAGAGCCCAACGTGGGCTCAAACTCACAAGCTGTGAGATCATGACTTGAGCTGAAGTCAGATGCTTAACCAACTGAACCACCCAGGTGCCCTGAAACTGTAAAGTTTTACATAAATATAGCCAGTTGCAGTATATTGTATTATAGCTTATATTATTATATTCTCATTTTAATTATTAATAACTGCCTCCCGACCTCTGCTTTTCCCCAAACATTATAAGCAGTCACTTCTATTTAGTATTTATTTAGAATGATAGTTTTCGTGTTGGAGGAAATATTTATCTAAGTCCTTGATTTAGAAAAAAAAATGAGGTTAGGTGACTTACCTGAGGTTACACACAGCTCATTACAATAAGAAGACTTTTCCTTGTAGTTTGGCTTTTGCTCTCTATAAACCCTGAATCATCTCCAAATCATTTGCCTTTATCTCTTCATATTCTCTTTCTAGTCTCTGATTTTCCTCCGCCCTTATTCTATGTGGGCTTGAAGGGCAAACCTTAGTTTCTTATCAATAAGTCAACCAGTTAATTCATTTATTTGACAAATGCAGGTCCCACTAATCACCCAGCAGTATGCTGGGCATCAGGTATCAAGAATGAATCCAGACTGCAGATGTCCATCAAGGGTGCTAACATAGGCAAATAGCCATCAGAAATGATACTGATGTTATTATTTATAGCAGTGTGTGTGTGTGTGTGTGTGTGTGTGTATGATTATGTGATGAAATCATATTATCTATGCATCCTCCAGACTTTATGGATACTCTGTAGTTCCTACCATTGCTTATAGTCCAGAAGGAAAGATAAAGAAATAATTTTTGCCACCTACGTGTATGGTTGGATGTGGATCAAGAGAGGGTGTGGAGGTTCAAGAGAGGAGGACATTACTTCTAGATGGGGGACATTAGTCAGGTATTTTGGAATAAGTAGCATTAGAGTCTGGTCTTAGATGTTAGCTAGCCATGCAAGGGAAGAGCTAGATGGAAAAGGAATTTCCCATGAAGGAAGTCGTATAAATAAGGGCTCTGAATAAAATGCTAACAGATACACAGGGAATGGTGAAATGGCTAATTTGTCTGAGGAAGAACTTGCCTAAAAGGGAGTTGAGAAAGAATTTATTGGAAAAGTAGACCCAGATGTCAGAGTGCTGAGAACGTCAGAGTTTGAACTTGTCTTCCATCTGCTAATTTAGTCAAAACAAAGTGGACTCTCTTTTGTAAATTTCTACTGAAGACCGATAAATAGGTACTTATTTTTAACTCTTCCCGCCCACTCATTTTCTGGTCCTTTTTTCTTTCTTGTAACATTTGTGCTAGAAAGTGACACCTTTGCAGGGAAGCCATCTTCTTTGTTTGTCTGGAAAAATGTCATTAATCATACAGCCCATTTACATTCCCATAGCAATATAAATATTTGGTGGTAAGAAGAATATAGGCGAATGTATTACAATGTTTTGCAGCTAGACTTGGAGTCTATGTGGACATGTGGCCCGCCTCTCAGTGAAGCAAAAGGCATATTACAAGCTGGTTTCTCAGCTGTGAAATGCCACTACTTAGGTCGCATGCCTCACTTAAAAAAAAAACTGCCAGGAGCAACGCCTTCTACTTGGCGGAGAGGCGTGCCACCTGTCACCCCAAGCTGCCATCCCCTCTGGCATCGTGCACGGGTAACTTTGATTCACTTCTGCATATGGGGAGGTTGTGTTCTGTGCCTTTTGCAGCATATTTCTCCATGGTATTTATTGGGGTGAATTCATTCTTGTACTCATTGAACTGAGGGTTATTGCCCATACTCATGGGAGCCAAACCTTAATCTGGAAGAATAGTTGTAACCTTGGGGACAGCAGTTGAGTGAAAATGTAAATTGTCTCACATGTGAAAAATGGCATGTGATAGGCATATTTCCACTAACACCTAGCTGTGATGCCACTCTTGGTGATATTGCAAGATCACACTTTATTTCACTCTGCAATGACATTCCTGGAAATCAGCCTTAGAGAGCACACATTCTAGATTCATTAGGGACCACGTCCCATCAACTCTTAAGGACTATAATAAAGAAAATAATTTATATCTTCACATGCTGGCAAAAAAAACTCCTTACAGCATGTACCTTACTTTAGATTTCCTCCTTTGTAAGGTCTGGAATGAGGTTAAGCACAAAATAAGTGCTTGATTAACACATGTTGAATGAACAATCAAACAGTGGTTCTGTTAAAAGGTAATCTAATAGGCATTTGTGCTGGCCATAATACTAGAATCTTTTGGCTTCCTATTTTTCTAAGAAAGAAATATTTAAAAACCAACTATGCTCTATGTTTATAGAGATACAAGTTCTGCCTGCCATAATAATCCCATCTTGGCACAGGTGTTGGACTGTAGAGTTTACAATGTGTTTTCTCTTGTATTTTGAGTTGCTCAAGAAAAAAAAAAACTATATTAAAATAAATACTTTCCAAAATTTTTTCAAATGTAATTCTCATTTTCACCATCTGTTCTTGTTCGGGTTGAATTGTGGCCTCCCCAAAAAGTTTGCATCTTAATGCCCAGTTTCTCAGGATGTGACTTCAACTGGCAACAGGGTCATTATAGAGGTAACCACGTTAAAATGAGATCATTAAGATGGGCACTAACGCAATATGACTGATGTCCTTATAAAAGCAGGAAATCTGGCATAGAGAGAGACAGGCAAGCAGGGAAAATACCATGTGAAGATGAAGGTAGAGACTGAATGGAGTACCTATAAGACAAGAAATACCCAAGAGTGTCAGCAAACTACCGGAAACTAGCAGAGAGGCCTGGAACAGATTGTTTCTCCCAGTCCTCACCAGGAACCACTCCTGCTGCCATCTTGATCTTGAACTTCTGGTCTCCGAAACTGTAAGACAACAAATTTCTGTTGTTTGAGACATGTGGTTTGCACTTTGTTACAGCAGGCATAGGAAGTGAATTGCAGTTGTTCTCAGGTTACTATATTCTGGAACCTGGGCTAGGTTCAGGTACTTTTTGAATGCGCTGAAAAAAACTAATCTTTATGGTGCAACTGATGCTCATATGTTTATGGGCTATTAGTTGCTTAGCTTTTAATCTTTCCGCCCCCGCATCTGACCCACCACATTATTTTCATAAATGTTAATATAATTTAGGTGTCTATTATTATTATTGAAAAATAGTAATGATACCAACACCATCGACTGAGCATTTATTGTGTGCCGTGTACTGTGCTGAGTGTTTTATGTACATTATTTCATTTGGTCCTCCCAATAACCCTATGAAGAAAGTACTTTATTATTCTGAAAGATGAAAAATGTTTTTCTGAGTCACACAGGTAAAAATTGTCAGACACAGGGTCAGTCTTATTCCAAAGCCCAGGTGGCTGACTGCTATATAATTTGTATAAAGAGGTGCTACACTGTGGCTTTTTGTCTACACTATTAGGGCTTTTGGTCTGGATATTGTCAGCATTTGAATGCCTATTTAAATGAGTAAGGGAAATGTAAATAAAGGCAAAGACTCTATAACCATAAACCAGACAGTGTCTTAAAAAAATCAGGTCCTTGAACTAGATTGTATCCAGCACACCTGCCCTAGTCAATTGGGAGGACCACATAGCTCAGCCTATCACTACCTCAGGAAAGAATAAAATAAATGTATCCTGGGTCTTCTTTATCAGTTCTCTTCAAATGCAGAAATGTGTGTCCACTCCAAAGCTCGCTCCTGTTTGACTGTAGAAGCACAGACAGAGGGAGATGTTGTGAGAGTGTGAAGATGGCATTTCCTATGCCTGCTGAAACAAAGTGTAAAGATTTATCACTATTAATCTTTTAACATGAATCTTTTCAGATTATTCTGTGTGGCTTTTTAAAAAATTAAATATATGTTTTCCATGAAAACTGAGAAATACAGAACAGTGTTATCAAGCCAATGACAATTATCCATAATTCCAACTCCAGGAAATAACCAGTGTTAGCATTTTATCACATAAGATGGCTACGTATTGATTTGTTCTAAAGCATACCTGACATTTCTTAAAAAAAAAAACTTCAAATTTAGTATTCCTGGAAATGATGATAAAAAGCCATGCCTTCCTTTTTCTGTGTCTAGGAAAGTACAATAATTAAAACAAACAAACAAACAAACAAACATACCTATATTTCTAGAAACGAAGTTTTTTTTTTTTTTTTTTTTTCCCAGTGCGCAAAGGGGAAGAAGTCTTTCTCCTCTCTCTGGAAATTTCTAGGGCTTTAGTGCTTGGGGAATTTATTCCATTTTCTAATTTAACAGTGATATAAACTAACTCATTCTCAAAAAGCACAATGTACAAATACTGCCAACTGATTTTCCAGGAGTGTTAGTTCATGTGGAAGCCAGACTCTCCTGTTTGGTTCCTAGTGTTGTGGGCATATGTTTCTGAGACTCTTGGTTTGTTGTAGGAAGAATGCAGGTGTTAGGTGGGGTTGGACTGAATGAGTCCAAAGGCCTGAGAAGCTGTGATTCCTTGAGTAGGGGTTCAGAGAGTCTATGGCTTTGTAACAGCAGTATGATCATCCTTTCCTGGGAGTGGTCTATCAATGGCTTTGGCTCACTATTGGGGCTCTCAGCCTTTTGAATTTTGGCTCTTCCATTTGTTGTTAGTTGTTCAGGCAGATGCACAATAGGAATTGTGGGTATCAAGGAGGAAGATTAGTGGTTAAGAGGGAGGTTTCTGGAGTAGGACGGCCCTGGTTTCTTATCCCATCTCTGTCATATTTGAGTTCTGTGACTTTAGGCTAGTCACTTAACTTCTCTTAGTCTCGCTTCTCAACTATGTAATCTAGGGATTGTAATTACACTTACTTCTCATGGCATTAAACAAGATAATGACTGGCATATCATAAGAACTCAGTAAAACACACACACACACGCATATATGTATACACATACATACACAAAAGCTAAATAGGTCATGCGATATGGCATATTCTACTTTGATTGGTTTCTGTTAGGAAGGACTTTGTAAGTATGATACCTTCCAGAACTAGCACAGAATTTATTGATAGAGGGGAGAAAAGGATGCCTCATATACTACTTTTCATCGGGGGAATTTTCAGTTTTTAATAAGCTCCTGTTAAAAGGTAGTAATTTAACAGGAAAGAATAGCACTTAAAGCTATTTTTTCAGTGATTATCTCAGAGTTACCAGAGAAGCATAGGGTGGGCGTGGCAGAGTGGCCAAGAGGGGAGAGCTGATCCCTCATAGGCCAGTGGGAGGACATCAGACGTTATTCTTATTTCATCACATCTATTTGGTTCTAGCTATGAACATAGGTATAGCACTGTTTCCTGAAAGTCTTTGATGACCATGTTTAATCATTATCACTATCATTTCCTAAGTACCCTTATGTAATCTTGGTTTATATATAATAATTGCTTCCACCCTTTATAACTTTGAAATCTGAAATGGATGAGACTAAGAAGGAAATAGGGCTACACAAGGTGGAGGTTTTAAGTCACATCAGTAAGATCATCTGAAAGTAGATATTTGTGTGGTTATAACCTTCTTGGGGTTAGGATCGCTTTTTTGGTTGCGTGTGTGTGAGTGTGTGTGTGTGTGTGTGTGTGTGTGTGTGATTCATGTAGCATCTATGACAACTTCTTGTTCATAGATTGCATATATTAGTTGAAATACACTGACCTTGCATAAAGTAGGAATTGTCTCAGACTAGTGAGGCTGTGAGGAAAAGATACTCTTTATTTGTTTTAGGGAAGGAGTTAAGAGATTTGTGGGCATTTTCTGTACCCAAACTTCCTAAAACATTTTATTTACTTTATTACATTGCCCTTCCTTGTTTATTTTTTTTTCTGGACCATAAATTCATCCCCCAAAGTTTATATATTAAGACTTCACTTTTTACTGGTTCTTGTTTCCGGCTGCACATTGGACTCACTGGGGCAGCTTTAAAACCTATAGATGCCTGACCTCCTCTGCAGAGATTTTGATGAAGTCTGGAAAGCAGACACTGGTGTTCGTACCCATGTGTGCAAGGCCTTTCCAAGGGATGAAGTGTCTGGAGGCAGAAAGAGAAAATGGCAGACAGTGGGTCTGGCTCTGGAAATATAGAGGGTGAGCCTGTTTTGGTATTATCTGGTATCACCTGTTCCATCCTTCCTCCAATACTCACTCTGTAGCCCTGGGTCTGCTTGCCATCCTTGAGCACATGACAAAAGGATGCCCCTTCATTGACGCATTGGGGTTAGGACTTTCTTTCGGCTAGGATCTATTTCCCTCCAATCTTTTAGTGGCTGACCACTTCTTTTCACCCAGGACTTACTCAGTTCAAATGTCATTTCCTCGGGAAGGCCTTCTCCCTCTAACTTACCACTCTTCTTCTCTCACTTTCTATCCTATAGTTTTATTTTATTTACTTTATGCCATTTTCAACCATCAGTAATTATTTAATTTATGCAATTGCTTACATAGTTATTATGAGTCTCACCTACTGACAAGACACTGCTGTATTTCCAAAGCCTAAACCAGTGCCTGGCACCCAAAGGGCTTGCAATAGATATTTTTGAATATCTGTTTGTTCTATTTTTGATTTTTGATTTTTTGATTTTTTGTGAGAGAGAGAGTGAGGAAGTCTGTGAGTGGGGGGAGAGGGGCAGAGGGAGGGAGAGAGAATCTTAAGCAGGCTCCACACTCAGTGTGGAGCCCAAGATGAAGCTCGATCTCACGACCATAAGATCATGACATGAGCTGAAATTGAAAGTCAGATGCTCAACCAACTGAGTCACCCAGGTGCCTGTTTTGAATATATGTTTGTAGCAAGAGTAACAACTATATGTGCAGATGTTGCTAACTCACTCTGGTACTGCTTCTCCTGGATTCAGTAAGATTCAATTCAACATAGTTCTCAATCATTCATAGTTAACCTCAAGATTTTTTTTTCCATATTCCTTATTTAAAAAATGATTTTTGGTGTATAGCAGTTGAAGAAATGAGGCTCAAAAGAGTTAAGCAATTTCTATTTGTCCTTTTGGTCTTTCATTCATTCTCTAAAAAATATTTATTGAGAATCTAGAATATAAGAAGCAAGATTCAGGTTTTTCCCAACATGTGTCCAGCACTTGGATCTTGTGCTATACTTGGTTATAATATGCTTTTCAGGATATATTTTCTTTTTTTCTAAATTTTTAAAAAAGCTTATTTATTTTGAGAGAGAGAGAGAGAGAGAGAACACGAGCTGGGGAGGGATGGAGGGAGAGAGAGAGAATTCCAAGCAGGCTCCACACTGTTAGCACAGAGCCCGATGTGGGGCTCAAACTCACAAACCGTAAGATCATGACCTGAGCCAAAACCAAGAGTTGGATGCTCAACCAACTGAGCCACCCAGGCACCCCTCGACATATATTTTCTGAATTTAATTTAACATAGGCTTTAAAGGAGATAGACAAGTACTTTTTATAAGGCTATAAGACAGGTGTAGGTGGAATAATTATAATGTAGATCATAGGGTAGAATTAGAATTATTCTTTAGTAAAAGGGATTTCAGATCACCAATGGCCTAATTTCAGGGATGAGGAAGTTGAAATCCAGAGAGGATAATAGTTTGTTTTCCATGAATGCTTGCAGGATGAACAAAGAACTGACACAGAGTGGTGTTCAAGTGATTCCTCTGTGGCACAGGAGACATCAGATCCAACCTCTCAGTCCGGAGCTCTTTTGTCCCCGCGAGTGATCCCAAAATATGTGTGATTAGAACCACCTGGGGATGTTGCTACATGCTGCGGATGGTGTCAGGGACTTACATTTTTACCATCCCTCTCCCCCATGTAATTCTGTTGCACAGCCAGATTTGGGGACCACTGGGTATACTATATTTTTAACACATGAATGCCCGTAACTGTGGAGATGAGGAGGTTCCACATAATGTATGGAGAGTCACATTTCTAGGACTTTCAAAAAAACTGTTCTGTTTTTTGCTTAGCTGCACAGTATCAGTCGTTGAGTTAAATCTCAATAAACTAAAGACTTGCCTCTGACATTTGATTAACTTCAAGTTATTGAGTGTGAGGGATATAAAAATGAGTAAGACATGCTTCTTAATATAGACTCTTTAAATCCTGCTTAAATAGAAGGAAATAAGTCAAAGAATCCTAGGATTCCCTTGAATTTTAAATCATCATGATTTGTCTGGCTGCTGGCAAAATGTCTTGTACCTTATAAAGTGCATAGGGATGCCTAATTTGTTCTGATTTATTGTTAAATGAAAGTAGCAGCTTTTTAGTTGCTTAAGCTTTTTACTTTACTACTGTGGAATTATCTACCAGATTATAAGTACCCAAAGTACTCTTTCATTATTTATATTTTATGGGTAATTAGAGGAAGAAACGAGAAGGAAGCACCATATTTTGTGCATACCATATTTTCAGATTGAGCAGTAATATAATAGACTTAATTATATTATAGGTGTAATAATCGCATAACATATAATTTTTTATGGAGGTAAAATATCTATAGCAAACACTAGCCAGTTTTCAGTTTCTATGCCTCATATTTTATCTCAAGGTATCTGTAAATAATGTTGGGTCTGACATGTTTCATGTCACAAGTTATAGAAATTCATTTCTCATATTTATGGGAAGGAAAGAGGCAAAGAAAGATTCCTGAGACAGTCACGAGACTCAAAGAAGCACTAGGAAATTCAGTGTATACTGGGGTGTCGTATTTGTTTTTGTATTTGTTTTTTAATGATCTACAGTAAATGTTTCATAGCAAGTAGGGCAAGGATTCAACTACCTGACAGGGAATATGTGAATATTTTTTTTTCCCCCAGAGGCTTACTGGAACTGGGGAGTTGAAGGAGAGAGGGGTCTGGGTCATTTTTGGTGTCACCAACAGCTGTCTCCCTTGTCTGCTAAGGCAAGGAAGATGTGTGGGTTAGTGTGGAAGGCAAAGGACAGGTCAAGGGTGATTGTGGTGGGTGGGTGAGTAGGGAGAACCGAGCACAGGCTACATTGGGATGGGGAGGAACAGACTTACAGCCTTGGGTCTGGGCTGTTTCCAATATAGATAGGAGCCTGACTATCTTATTTATGGTGCATTCCTGGAGACCAGTATACTGCCTGGCACATATCAGCTGTTTTTTTAAAAACATGTCAAATGGGTGTATATATAAATAACTGTACGATTATGCTGGCTATTTTGAAGAGGCTGAGATTTAATAAAAAGGAGTAGAGAGACTGAGATTACTTTCTTGGTTCTAGCATCATACCTTGCACATAACTGGCACATAAGGAAGTTTGTGGGCAGGCTGCTAACGTTCGTGTTGAGATCAGCATTATAGATTTTTAAAAAATGTTTATTTGTTTTAAGAGAGAGAGAGAGAGCATGCGTGAGTGGGGAGGGGCAGAGAGAGAGGGAGAGAGAGAATCTCAAGCAGCCTCTGCACTGACAGCACTGAGCCTGATGATGGACTCTGTCCCACAAACCGTGAGATCATGACCTAAGCTGAAATCAGGAGTCATACACTCAATTGACTGAGCCACGTAGGTGCCTCAGCATTACAGATTTTAACAATTTAAATGTGTTAGAATGAACTGAGAACACTGATTTTTTAAAAAAAAATTTAGAAAAGTGTGCTTCTGTTTTCATTTTTGATTTTTTTATTATTTCTGGGAAAGAGAACTCATTTCACTCAAAATTAGAGTTGCTCCAAAATCATGATTCCCAGCCCCTACCATATTAACTTGCTTATCCCTTCTTTTCTACACACCGACATTTGCATTGAAACTCTCAGTACAAACCCAGTGGTCTATCATGGGGTGGTATGTGTTTATGTTTGTGGGAACAGAATTTAAGGGTTTGATGCTTATTTTCTGACAGTGTGTAGGCAGCACCTAGAGCAATACATGATTTCCCTTAGCGGCTGTAAAAACAGGTAATCTTTGGTTTTGCATTGGTAGAAAAAAGGAAATAAAAATGATTGTCAACAAAGATGGGAACAAAATTGTAGTGAAATCACTTGGGGGAAATGGAATCAGGATTGCCAGTGGTGAAACAAATGCCCGCTTACCCTCTTTAGTGAATTTTTATGATTTTTATTTATAGACACAAGTCCATTAAGTAAAAAAAGGCAAAACATTTGAATTCAATCATTAAATTGATTTGAAGGGAAGAAGTTAGATTAATCAGTGGGAAAAACCTTCCCACAGATTCATTAGTTATTAACATATTTACTGTTTATATGAATTCAGTCTCACTGAAAATTTTCAAACAATAGGTTGCTATTAATTCGTCCATTGCCCACTCCCCCCACACCCAAGCTAGCTTTCATGTGTATGATTAGTGTCAGATTAGAATTCCTGTGTCTCACCTTTGAGACATATTGGATAAATTGATACATTTGGAATGTGATGTCTTCTATAAAATTAGTTACTATTTATTTATTTATTTCTTTTATTAAAAAAATTTTTTTTTCAACGTTTATTTATTTTTTTGGGGACAGAGAGAGACAGAGCATGAACGGGGGAGGGGCAGACAGAGAGGGAGACACAGAATCGGAAACAGGCTCCAGGCCCTGAGCCATCAGCCCAGAGCCCGACGCGGGGCTCGAACTCCCGGACCGAGAGATCGTGAGCTGGCTGAAGTCGGAGGCTCAACTGACTGCGCCACCCAGGCGCCCCTGTTTATTTATTTTTAAAAAGTGTCTTGCACAGCAGCAGGGACCACAAACCCTAATGTCTACAGGGGACAGAGAGATGAGGATAGAAAGGTGAGGCTCACCTTACGGGAACCTGAGGGGACAGGAGAGCAGGGGCAACCCCATCTTTAGCTAACTGCAGCTGTGGGAGAATGTGGGCCTCTCTTATTTCAAGAAAAATTAAAAAAAAAGTGTTTTTTAAAACACTGTGTAGACCAAACAAAGCCTAGCTGGCTGCGAGTTTGTGACCACTGCTCTCCACTGCTCTCAATAATCAGGTGGTGAACGAGGGGCACATCCTTCAGGACCAGATACCTTGGGTTCTAATTCAGCGAGAACTAGATATGGGGCCTTGGGCAAGTCAGTCTCATTTTTAAAATTATAGATTTGGGCCAAATGATGTGGAATTTAGTGTCTTTTCAAGTCTTACAAGGTCTATGCTTTCATAAGGAGGAAGAGCTGATCTTCACATCCACTACCATTCTCATTTTCACTGTGATTTACGCAATTTCCCCAAATATTTGAAATCTGCCTACTATTGGCCTCTTTGAGAGTTGTTTATGAACATTTGTTGAAACTGACCAGCGAAAATACTGTCAACTTGTCTCCGAGTCTAAGCAAATTGTTAACAGAGTTGCAGAACTTGGCTATCTCCTGCTATAGTAAACATATTAATAAGCTCTCACCAGAAGAACTGCGAACAGATGCAGTTCTTGAAAACACAGTGTCCTTGTCACATTTACTTGTCTGTTTCTCCTAGTGAGGCAAGACTTGCTTGTGGTATCCTAGTAAATACTTTCCTTTTTGTCATAACCAGATCATAGTTCATGAATTTGGAAACATCATTGTAACCAGTATCTTAAATGTGCAAATCCAAGTTCTAAGGGAAGATACACAATGACAAAATGACAAGGGTTTTTTTTTTTTTCCCATTCTGTCACAATTGTATTATCCAATTCCTTGGAGCCAGATCTAAGAATAATACATTGCCTTTGTAGCCGCTTTTCCACGTAGAACTTTAGGTGCTTTAAATACAATAAATGTATCCATACACATCTTCTGTGGTCAACTGAGAACAATTCCCACTTCAGTGAAACAATGTAGGCATAACATAAAGCACCTCTGTCTTTGCTGATAACTAGCCCGGTGACCTTGAAAATTGTGTACCTTTCTGAATTTCCGTTTCTTCACCGATAAAAACCCTGTTGACTATATTTGCATTTCATAGAGGTGTGAGGATCACAAGAAAGCAATTAGATGTGAAAGTACTTTACAAAACATAAAGTGTGGCCCGGTCTGTGAGATAACATGCTAATCAATCACTTACTGCATTCACGCGTGAAGAATGGAGGCACAAAGTGAATAAAGCAGCTCATTTTGCCCACTGCAGCTGTAATTCTTTAGGATTTGGAACTGGCACCCCACTTACACCTCTGCTTCCCTTCACTTAAAACCATCTCTCATGTTTCAGCAGTATAATTAACTTGTATCACTGGATGAATGGAATCAAACTTGGAATCTCCGAGAAAAAAGAATTTCTCTGGTCCTTGAAGGACCTTAAAAACAATCCTTTGGCTTTACTCTTTAAAAAGAATTATATGTTTAATCTCTGCTCTCTTTCCTTCTCTTTGGACTTCTTCCAGTTTTTCCACATTAAGTGTTAGAATTGAAGAACTTGAGTGATTGTAATGGCACCTACAGAATTATTTAGAGAACACATTGTCACTTCTGTCCACTTAATCTTACATAATCAGCAGTTTACTGTGTGTCAACCTAGTTTCAATATCTACGATCTAAAATGGTGGCATGATATTCAAATACTGGATATAGTAGATTTTCCTTCATTTTAAGTATTCAGGATGTTTCTGGTCTGTTTTGTTTTTCTTTTTCCCCAAATACATCCAGTAGTGCGGGGATCCCCAGAAAAGTGCACAAAAGCCCTGATTTGTAGCTTTTGCTGATTTCTGCGGTGTAAATTCTACCACCATATTTGGCTTAAAGGTAACGATTTTATGTCCCTGAACATGGTGCTAGGAAGAGATAATGCGTGACTGGATCGTATGAGCCAGCATGAGCAGCCCAGCCCATAACTACACAGCACTATGATGATCATGTTAGTCAACGTGGAAAAGAAAAACTCTAAGCATGTTTTTATCATTGACGTATTATTTACAAACTATACTTAATATTTATATAATATTTCATGCAGTGAATATGGTATATTTATTATGCATATATCTATATAATAGTTTTCATATTTCTAAAACAGAATGAAATAACTATATTACTATATTTCAAGATTAATTTTTTATTTCACTTTTTTCTTTAGTTGCAAAAGTTATTTATACTGACCAGTCTTCAATATTTTTGTAAATAATTTAGCATTATATCTTTAAAATATTCGAAAGCTTACTTCAGTTATGTTTTATCATTCATTTCCCCATGAGGTGGTTTGTTCTTTCTTCATTTCATAGTGTATATCATGAAGTGATTTTTCTGCAGAAAAGGTATTTTGGTATCATAGTTTCTGAGGTGTCACATGTCAGAGTCCCCTAAACCTCTGGATGTTGCCTCATTGTCTTTTGGTAAATATTGTTACAAGAGAAAGAAAAGTCTTTGGAAATACCAATTTTATTTCCTTTCAAGGTGAATTTATTTTCTTCTAGCCTAGAGTTTGTAGCCTTCTTTATCTTTGAGACAACAATAAAACTTACGAGTAGGTATCTAGGTTGTCAAAGGACAACTTTTTGTGTGTAACCTTGTAAATTCTCTCAGTTTCCAAGCCTTCCACTAGTTGGTTTTTACTCTTCCATTTGTAATCATTTCCATGGTCACACTGTCTTAAACTTGCGATTCTATGTCTCGTTCTGCATATAACTTTTTTTTTTTTTTTTTTTTTTTTTAAATTTTTTTTTTTTCAACGTTTATTTATTTTTTTTTTTGGGACAGAGAGAGACAGAGCATGAACGGGGGAGGGGCAGAGAGAGAGGGAGACACAGAATCGGAAACAGGCTCCAGGCTCTGAGCCGTCAGCCCAGAGCCTGACGCGGGGCTCGAACTCACAGACCGCGAGATCGTGACCTGGCTGAAGTCGGACGCTTAACCGACTGCGCCACCCAGGCGCCCCTGCATATAACTTTTTAAAAAATTAATTAATTTATTTTTGAGAGAGAGGCAAAATGAGAGCAGGAGAGGGGCGGAGAGAGAGGGAGAGAGAGAGAGAGAGAGAGAGAGAGAGAGAGAGAGAATCCCAAGCAGGCTCCTCACTGTCAGTACAGAACCCTATGCAGGGCTCAATCCCATTAACCATGAGATCGTGGCCTGAGCAGAAACCTAGAGTCTGACACTTAACTGAGTCAGCCACTCAGGGGCCCCCTGCATATAACTTTTAACTTTGGTGTTTTATTTTTTTCTTTTCTAATTTTTTTAGTTTTATATTTAAGTTTGTCCACTGCATCCCTAATGTAGTTTTCCACTTTGCCTGTTCATGGGTCCATTGCTCTTTTTTTCCCTCCAATGTGATATTTTTTGATATGTTACTCTATTTTTAACAGGAACAATGTCATTGTAGGGATGCCTGGGTAGCTCAGTCAGTTAAGTCTCTGACTATTTGCTTTTGGCTCAGGTCACGATCTTGCAGTTTGTGAGTTGTGAGTTCAAGTTCCACTTTGGGCTCCATGCTGTCAGCTTGGGATTCTCTCTCCCTTTCTCTCTGCCCCTCCCCTGCTCACACACATGCATACTCTCTCTCTCTCTCTCTTTCTCTCTGTCTCTCAAAAATCAATAAATAAACTTGAAAGAAAAGAAAAGAAAAATAAATGATGTCATTTTAAAGATCTCTTTATGAACATCAAGTAGATTTCTAAATTTCTGAAATTGCCTTATATTTCCTCAAAAAAACTATTTTTGAGGCTCCCCACTCCCTACCCTGACTTTAGAGAGTCGTTACTTTTTTTCTGTGCTACCAATTTTCTTTTATGGACCCATGATGGCTGTTTTGCCCATTGCCCATCTTTGAGTGGGGCGAAGTCTGGCCAGGACTGGCAGGCCAAGGCAACCTACGGGAATGACTTTCCTTAGAGCCTCCATTGTCTGCTCCTCTGCCAGCAACCTCTGCTCGCAGCCTGAGATTGGAGGGCAGGTTGACTTCAGGCCACTTGGCAAGCCTCTAGCACGAAGTGTCAGCAGAACAGACACTCAACAAACACCAGGTTCTCCTTTTACTTGTGAAAGGACTGGTCAGAATTCAGGTTGAAGAGAGAAATCTTTGATATAGGTGAACAGACCTCAGATTGTTCCTTCTATTGCTTCATAACCCAGTCCCATCCATTTGAGAGTTGTAGAAATGTATTCTAGAAGATCATTTTCTTTGTGTTAATTGGTTTCCAAACTTATGAACGCTTTTTTTTCCTTAATTTGGATATTTTCTTGGACATTTTAGTGGTGACTTGGGGAGGGAGTTTTTTGTTCCTTTTATTTTCCTCAGTATTCCTTCTACATAGAAAAAAATCATTGCATCTTGTTTTTTTTTTTTTTTTTTTTGGTTTTCTATTCATCATATTTTACTTACTCAGTTCCACATACACAATGAAGCCAGATGATTTTTGTAGCTATATTTTAAGCTTTTATTTTAGCATGGCCACTATTTATAGGCTGCAAGATACATTATTCCATGTATCAATGTTATGGATCCTTACTGTTCCTCTTATGTTGCACACTGAGGTCAAGGACAGTCATACACACCACACTGGAATAACTTCAGGTCCTGTGTCAATAGGATAGGAGTTAATACTACTTAAATACATTGTATATTCAAATAGTCAACAGATTATATATGCCAATTAAGAGATGCAATATTCCAGAAATATAAGCAGTCCAGAAACCTTTTCTGCATTATTTTGAATTCACATGGATTAAAGCTTTTTCTTTGGCTTCATATTTGCACAATTGCAGTTTCACCTAAACTAACATCCAAATTTGCTTGGGTTCTCTAAGAACATACCAATTGCCTAGGTTAGCATATTGGTTCAAAAGCAAAAAAAAAAAAAATAACCCAGGATATAAAAGTCAAAATGGATCATTCTCAAAATGGATACTCTGCAGATAGTTAACAATTGGCAAGTTTTCCCCAGGAATTTTTAAGAGTTCTTAGTGTGATATACATGTGTGCACATGTGTGTGTATATGTTTGTCTGTACTGAAGGCATGATTATTATGAAAATGGTATTACAGTTAATTAATACAATGAGAATTGTAGTTATATTTTTTCCTTAGTGTCAGATTGAATTATAAAGTTGTTGCATGGTTTTCATCTTAATTCATTAAGCCTATTTTTATGAATTAATTTCATTTAAAACTCTGATTAATAAATACATTAAAAAATATGTAAACTCTGCAATTCTATACTAATGTTCTATTGAAGCTTTCTCCATTTTCAGAAAATATTCAAACACAGGACGTTTATGTCCAAATTCATTTGAATTATTTTTTGCTAAAATGTGGCACTTTCCTTGATTCTCAGTGTATAATATCTGTTCTACTTCCTTGATCCACTAATTTTTAATTTCTCTCTACTCTCCCCACCAGACACACACACACACACACACACACACACACACACGCGGAAACAAAAAAAGAGGGTCAGACCTGTCCTCTTTATTTTTTTTCTTTTTTTTTTTTCAACGTTTATTTATTTTTGGGACAGAGAGAGACAGAGCATGAACGGGGGAGGGGCAGAGAGAGAGGGAGACACAGAATCGGAAACAGGCTCCAGGCTCAGAGCCATCAGCCCAGAGCCCGACGCGGGGCTCGAACTCCCGGACCGCGAGATCGTGACCTGAGCCAAAGTCGGACGCTTAACCGACTGAGCCACCCAGGCGCCCCTATTTTTTTTCTTTTTAATGATGTATGCTCAATGATCCTGGTATGTGCAGATTGGTTTTTTTTTTTTGTTTGTTTGGTTTTTTTTTTGGCACTTAACTACACTTAAAAAGCCATCAATATGTAAGTACTGGATGGTAGTTTGCAGTGTTTTACCTTATTAAAGATGGTTGCCAAAGTTGTTAGTTTGTTTTAACATTCTGGAATTGTTATCTTGTTTAATACCTTTTTAACATTTTATTTGAAAACTATTTTAATATAAAAAGTATGCTAAATCACTCTTTAAACCTGTGTCATCTAGGAAAAGCATCTTCCAGTTCTGTACACTTTTTCAATCCCCCAAATATTTATTATTAATTAATTAATTAATTAATTTATTTATAATTAGAGAGAGAGAAAACACAAGCATCTGGAGAGGGACAAAGGGACAGAGAGAGAGAAAGACAGAGAGAGAGAGAGAGAGAGAGAGAGAGAGAGAGAGAGAGAATCTTAAGCAAGCACATGCTCAGAACTGATGCAGGGCTGGATCCCAGGACCTTGGGATCATGACCTGAACCAAAATCAAGAGTTAGATTCTCAAACTGACTGAGCCACCCAGGCACCTCCAGAACTTAAAAAAATTTTTTTTTAATGTTTATTTAATTTTTCGAGACAGAGAGAGAGAGAGAGACAAGAGTGTGAGCAGGGGAGGGGTAGAGAGAGAAGGAGACACAGAATCGGAAGCAGGCTCCAGACTCTGAGCTGTTAGGACAGAGCCCGACATGGGGCTTAAACTCACGACCCTAAGATCATGACCTGAGCTGAAGTTGGACATTTAACAGACTGAGCCACCTAGGCGCCCCCCAAACTACTATTTTATTTTATTTATTATTTTTTTTTTTTAATTTTTTTTCAACGTTTTTTTTATTTACTTTTGGGACAGAGAGAGACAGAGCATGAACGGGGGAGGGGCAGAGAAAGAGGGAGACACAGAATCGGAAACAGGCTCCAGGCTCTGAGCCATCAGCCCAGAGCCCGACGCGGGGCTGGAACTCCCGGACCGCGAGATCATGACCTGGCTGAAGTCGGACGCTTAACCGACTGCGCCACCCAGGCGCCCCCAAACTACTATTTTAAATGCAGAAGAGAACCTTCTTAGTGTGAGTCCTGTAAACAGTATGTTCAAAATTTTCTCAATTATTAGCTTCTTTATTAACTTTCAGGGTTGGTTTTAGAGGAAAATGTAGTGATTCTGTGCTGGCTTTTACTCAGCCTGTCTGTGAACCACATTGAGATCTAACTTCACTCACTGTCCTAAAGTCAAGTAATGAGGCAGCCCTGCACAGGGGTGAAAAGCAGAGTTTCTGGAGCCAGGCTGCCTCTGGTCCAAATGTGGACTCTTCCAATTACTGGACAAGTTCTTTAGCCTCTCTGTGCTTTCATTTCCTTATCTGTCAAGTGGGGCTAATAATCATCTTACCTCAGGGTAATTAAGTGACAATTAAATGAAATCGGGCCTGGCCTACAGTGGTAGAAACAGTGAGATACTGTATGTAAATTATGTAGCAAAAAAGGACATGTATTGACTTACGCTGCTGGGCACGTTCTCTTCAATTTTGTGAGCAAGAGAAGAGGTAGAGTCCTCCGCTCCTGATCCACATGAAATGAGCTTCCCAAAGTTAAAAAAGCAGTAGTTCAGGTAGAAGAAGGCAGAAGAAATGTTGGGCAAGTAGAACCAACTGGTGTCCATGCTACATGGGGAAAGGTTGTAAGAATCATAAAGGACAAGAGGCAAGAACGGCAGTCCTCATGATCACAAGTACTGTTCTATGAAAGTAGGATTAGTCCTGTTCCATGTAGATACAGAGGCTGAGAATAGGGCATATGGAGAGGAGATGCAGGACATCAGATTCCTCTAATTCAAGGGGAACAAACAAACCAGAATTCTGAAGTGGAATTAAAGTATGGTAGGGCTGTGGGATGCCTGTTGCTGATGAAGACTTTTAAACAGAGGTCTACAGGGAAAGGTACCGTATGTTTTCACTCTTATGTGGATCCTGAGAAACTTAACAGAAGACCATGAGGGAGGGGAGGGAAAAAACAGTTAGAGAGGGAGGGAGCCAAACCATAAGAGACTCTTAAAAACTGAGAATAAACTGAGGGTTGATGGGGGGGTGGGAGGAAGGGGAAAGTGGGTGATGGGCATGGAGGAGAGCACCTGTTGGGATGAGCACTGGGTGTTGTATAGAAACCAATTTGACAATAAATTTCATATAAAAAAATAAAATCACTCGCTAAAGAAAAGGTTATATGTAATAATAGACAAGGAGGGAGAGATACCAGTAAATATGTCTGATTCTATGACTCCTACAAATGTGGGATATATAGGGGACCCTCTCAGATCTTTGAGGCATTGCTCTGCTAATCATGATTGTCTGGCACTCAGTCCTCCAAATTTCTAATGAAAAATGTTGACATTTTTATTCAACATTTGATTTCCCTGAGCTATAGTTTGGATGTGATTTTATTTTTGTCTTTCATATTTAACTACATATGGTCTGATGAATGCTCATTAATGCTTGCCGGAAACAGGGAGAATCCAGAAACATTGCTAATTATCACAAAGCCCATTGTGCCTAATAAAGGCAGGTGGACTAGAGAACTAGTAAGTTTCTGGCATGACACCTTTGATTCTGGCATTAGTACATTTTATGGAGAGAACAATTTGATTTATTAATGGATGTCATGTTAGTGAAATAATTAAATTTACTCATCAGCAATGAGAGAAAATTCCTTACAGAGAGTAAAATATGAATTGGAAAGTTGGTTGTGTGTTTACCGCTCACATATATATATGTTCAGTATGATACGTACCTTAAATCTTCCATGGGAGTAGGCAGTGTGTAAATTAAATGTGTGTGTCATTTTAGACATATTTCAGCCACTATTGTTGTAACAAGGTCTATTTTTTTAAATTTATTTTTAATGTTTTATTTATTTTTAAGACAGAGAAAGACAGAGCATGAGTGGGGATGGGGCAGAGAGAGAGGGAGACACAGAATCTGAAGCAGGCTCCAGGCTCTGAGCTGTCAGCACAGAGCCCGACACCGGGCTCGAACTCATGAACCGCGAGATCATGACCTGAGCTGAAGTCGGATGCTCAACGGACTGAGCCACCCAGGCGCCCCAAGGTCTATTTTATTTCTATCTGGTTATACTTTGATTATAATTTAGAGAGTTGATTATCAAACATATAAATTTTGGGCGTGTTTAAAATTTATTTGCATGTGATAGGAAAGAATAATAAAATAACTATTATGATTATCCAAGCAGAAAAGAGTTAAATGAACTAAAATAAAATAAAGAAGTAAAAAAAAGTAAAATAAAAAAGAGTTAAGGGGAAGTTGGGTGGCTCAGTTGGTTAAGTGTCCGACTTTGGCTTAGGTCATAATCTCAGGGTTCTTGAGTTGGAGCCCCACATGGGGCTTTATGTTGGCCCATGCGAATCCTGCTTCAGACTCTCTGTCTCCCTCTCTCCTTGCCTCTCCCCCCCTCAAAAGCAAACAAACAAACAAATTAATAAATAAACAAACATAAAAAAATAAAAGTTTGGCCCCTGGGTGGTTCAGTTAAGCATTGGACTTTTGGCTCAGGTCCATGATCTCGTGGTTCGGGAGTTCAAGCCCCGCTTTGGGCTCAGAGCCTGGACCTGCTTTGGATTCTGTCTCCCTCTCTCTCTGCCCCTCCCCTACTCATTCTCTCTCTCTCTCTCTCTCTCTGTCTGTCTCTCTGTCTCTCTCTGTCTGTCTCTCTCTCTAAAAAAATAGAATAAACATTAAAAAATAATTTAAAAAAGAATTAAGTAATCAAACACGATCCTTAGTAAAGTTATTTAAAATCATCCTAAACTATTTAAATTATTTCAAAATAGGTTATAATTAACCTATCTACCACAAGCTCTTTTTATAAAATGAAAGCTTAGGGTAAGGATTAGGTTTAGATTCTCCTTTTTTTATAAAAGCCAAGTTAAATCTTAAAATAAAACAAACAAACAAAAACCAACCAGGATTCCGAAGATGAAAGAAATCCCATCAGTGACTCAGCAAGTAATTCTTAAAGGGCTGTTACAAGTCAGCCCCCCAAACTTTACATGTTTATGTTATGATATGATAAAATGAAAATGACACTTGCCTTTTATAATTCTAATGATAGGGAAATGATCTGATTTTATTTCTTATTTTCACTGGTTTCATTTTGTTCAACTCTAAACATGTTATTCCAGGGTTTGAAGGGAAAAGTTATAAAGTTCTTTGCGTTTTAAAAGGTGGCTTACAGTTTCCCTGCAAAACAACTCTTGATTATTGGCAGTAATTGGCAAGGTTCATGGCAATATGTAATTTAAATACCGTAAAATCTCCGAATAACTCTGTTTAGACTTTGTGATATGATAAAGGATGTCATGGCATCCATTTTTTGTATTTTTTTCTTTCTCATCCTGAATTAAAATTGAAATCTATTTGTAAGATAGGGAGGGAAGTCCCAGGGATGTGGCAAGTCATGAGGAATGCCTATTTGGAATTAAAAGTGAGGCTGTAGCTAATCTAAAAAATGGATAATCAGATAATCATTAAATGATCCATCTTGGCAAACAAAGTGCTGTGAACCCATGGTACAGCACACCTAGTTGAGTGTAATATCAAAAGAGGACTGTCTATATCATCCAAATCAGCACAAACAGGAAGTAGTAAGGGCAAATAATTGGCTTGAATATCTTGGGATTCTAATTCTATTTTGTGATTATAATTCCTTACCTGAACAAAATATGGTTTTTACCTACTAGCACTTTCTAATTAAAAAAACTTACTTATGTAATCCAACAATCCTTGAACATCAGTTGATAATTATGTATTTTTTAAAACTGCATTTTGAAAATGTGGCCAGTTTCTTTAAAATTTTTAATATGAAATTCATGTTTGAGATTGGCTGTGGATTCCTCAGCTTCTATGTGTTTTTTGTGAGGGCTCTAAATTTCTAATAGCCTTTAAACTATTGAACTGATGACCTCTCTGTATCAGTGGGCCCCTAATATCAAAATCACATGTGGAATTTTGAAATATAGATACTATCAGACTTATTTCTAGACCTAGAGAAGGAGAATATCCAGATGTGGAGTCTCAAATTATATTATTAGTATTATTATTGCTACTATTATTTAAAATTTTTTCCTGGGTTGGGCGGGGGGGGGGTGCTCCTGGGTGTCTCAGTCAGTTAAGCTTGCGACTTCAGCTCAGGTCATGATGTTGCTGTTGGTGGGTTCTAGCCCTGCATCCGACTCTGTGCTGACAGCTCAGAGCCTGGAGTCTGTTTCAGATTCTGTGTTCCCCTCTCTCTCTTCTCCTCCCCTGCTTTCTCTCTCTTTCTCTCTCTCTCACTCTCTCTCTCTGTCTCTGTCTCTCTCTCTCTCTCAAAAATAAATAAACATTAAAAAAATAAAAAAAATATCCTGGGGAATACTGTCACTTCTTGATCCTGTATAATAACTCTTAGGACACTCACTGTATCTTAACTTCATGATTATTTTTGTACATTTTATTAAATCTTTACCATTGTACAAGCTTCTGAAAAACAATGCTTATATTACATTATGTTAATGCTGAGCTTTAAAATTTTTCTTAATAATGTTCATGTGTTAAACATTAAAAATATTTCTAGGAGGGCCTGGGTGGCTCAGTTGGTTAAGCATCCAACTCTTGATTTTGGCTCAGGTCATGATCTCAGGGTTTGTGGGATTGAGCCCTGAGTCAGGCTCTGACAGCACTGAGCCTGCTTGGAATTCTCTCTCTGCCTATCTCTCTGCCTCTCTCTCTCAAAATAAATAAGTACACATTAAAAAAAATATTTCTGTGACTGGTTCCAGGTTGTCTTTTGAGTAATAGGAATATGAAATTGTTTTCAAAATACAGATAAGACTATAATAAAATGTTTTTTTATTACATTTATAATTGTTAACACAAATGATTCAGATTCCCTGGAGGTCAGTTTCTAGTCATATCCACTGGGCTTCCTTGTAGTCAGCACCCTACCCATAAAATTCTTTAAAAAAATTTTTTTTTCAACGTTTATTTATTTTTGGGACAGAGAGAGACAGCATGAACGGAGGAGGGGCAGAGAGAGAGGGAGACACAGAATCGGAAACAGGCTCCAGGCTCTGAGCCATCAGCCCAGAGCCTGACGCGGGGCTCGAACTCACGGACCGCGAGATCGTGACCTGGCTGAAGTCGGACGCTTAACCGACTGCGCCACCCAGGCGCCCCAAAATTCTTTTAATAAAGTCTTTTAAATTTCTTTTTACTCTTGGCCATGTTTAAATAGCAAAATGATCCCATGTTGAATTTAAAATGTGACTCTACGTTTTCATATGATGAAAGATTTTTAATGTTGTCTTATGTAAGTTATGAAAAATCCTGGGAAGCTAATGAAACAAGCTATTGAGCTTGAGTGTGTGTGTGTGTGTGTGTGTGTGTGTGTGTGTGTACGTGTGTATGTGTACATGTGTTTTGTGTCACCATCACTGGCATCATCACTGTCTCCACTACCTCCATTTTTTACTATGTGGTGAGTGTGACATAAGGTGCTTTAAATATATAAGCTTATTTACTCTGCATAAAACTCTACTACTAAAAGTATTTCTCTGCTATGTTCCAGTTTCCATGTTTGACTTTTGGGAAATCAAGACAAATAGGACCTGCTCGATACCCTTGAGGAGTTTATAGTCTCATGCAAGGCCCTCAAAACACTTCTCCATCTTTGCCTCAGTGCTCTTAAAGTTATTTTTCCTCTAATGAGTTTCTTTCTTTTTTTTATTAAATTTTTTTTCTTAATGTTTATTTATTTTTGAGAGAGAGACAGAGAGAGACAGAGCATGAGACGGGGAGGGGCAGGGACAGAGAGGGAGACACAGAATCCAAAACAGGCTAGGTTCTGAGCTGTGAGCACAGAGTCCAACGCGGGGTCCAGAACAGTGAGATCAGGACCCGAGCTGAAGTCAGACGTTCAACCAACTGAGCCACCCAGGCGCCCCATGAGTTTATTTTTTTAATGATCACCTAGACAAGTTTTTTTAATGCCTATTTATTTATTTATATAAAGAAAGAGCACGCAAATGAGCAGGGAGGGGCAGAGAGAGAGAATCCCAAGCGGACTCTGTGCTGTCAGGGCAGAGCCCGACTTGGGACTTGATTTCACAAATGTGAGATCATGACCTGAGCCAAAATCAATAGTCAGATGCTTCACTGACTGAGCCACCCAGGTGCCCCAAGGACTAGGTTTTTAATGTTCATTGAACATACCCAAGAAAATTGTCCTAAAGCTTAGAGTATAAAGAACATAATTGGGAGAATACATTAGGGAGAAATGGGCACATTTTGAGCCATCAATATGTCTGAATCCATTTAATACAACAGTCTTGTGGTGTGTATTTTATATAAGATTTATGAAGGGGAAAAATGAGGCTCATAGATGTTAAGAGAGATGCCAAAGTTCACCCAACTTGGAAGTAGAAAGTACCCGGACTTTAATCTTAGTTGGAAGTATCCAAACCTTGACATTTCCTTTGGAATCATGCCATTTCTGTTTCCCGTATGGTTTTGGTGCCTGACTTCTAGTCTGGCAACCATGAAAAGGGGAGGGCTCTCCAGGTAATCTGAGATTTATAGAGCAGCAGCAAGTTTTGCTATTATACCAGGTAGATTAGTGGAATCTATGTTAAAATACTTTTAACATGTTAAAGTAAGAGGTAGCAAAACCAGACTTAAATAAACTTGGTTCCAAAATCCAATCCATAAGAAATGCTGCTAAACCTATTTGTCAATTCTTAGCAGCAGAATTCCTGACCTTCCTAGTCATTCACAAATTCCCTTGGTTCAAAGGTTTCTCTACATGATAATCAGGAGGATTTGTTAGCTTGAGACCTTATAACATAAATATTAGTTGAAAATGCCGAGCTTACACCATTTAATGAGGACTGTAAACACTTAACTGAGGCATAATTATATGCAGCAATTATAAGTAATACAAGGCAGGGTTTCATATAAATGTCTGTTTCTGATTCACTAAGTAACTACTGAGATACGTAGCCTTATGGGGCTGGGAAAATCACCTGCTTATGGTCTATCTGGATTTCTCTTCAAAATTTGTGAGTCATTCTCTTTATTTATGCTGTTCTTGTCTCAATCTGGTCTGCTTCTTTGCATCAAGGTTATTATTACATCGACAGGAAATTATTGGGCTCTTTCCATGTGATTCTTATTCAGAGGTCACTTTAAGTACAGAGTCTTTCTCTGTTATCTTTAAAAGGGGATTACTACTAATATACTTTCTGTTAGATGACTCCCAAGTTAGTTCTTCTCTTTGGTAGAGCACTCTAGCACTGCCCTGGACTGTTACCCACCACCCGTCATGTCTTCTCTGTGGAGGGGATTTTACTTTGTTTATTTCCTACAGAAGAAATTCCAAATAGAAATCCATGTTAGAAATGGATCTCATTATGCAGAACTACGGATGCCATGTCACTTTGTGCTTAATGTTGTCATATGTCTTCATTCACTTCGGCAATTCTGGAGTTTTACTCTACTCATACTTTTTCCTACAATCTTATGGGTTGAAAAAGCTAGACTTATCTTTATGGGAAATGAAGCCTTATGAAGATCTGTTCTTTTTTAGTTGTCTTATGTTGGGTCACCAGGAAGCAGACTCTGAGATGGAGACCACACCCTGGGAAGATTATTAGGGATGTTTTTGAATCCATACCTGTGAGCAAAGGTGAAGAAGGAAACAGGATTGGGTAGAGGGATGTGGTGCAATCACCATAAAGTCCCGGTTCACCTGACAGGAGAACTGCAGCTGAAGTGTCGAGCCCGTCAGAGTTATATTCAGTTAGTTTGAGGGCCTGAGTCTTCCTACCTCCGCATTGTCATTTGTTGTGGGCTGCCTTTGAAGTTGACCTTGGGTGAGGGAACTTTTTCAGTGGAGGCAATTCTGGAAAAAGGTTGACAGCTGAGAACTGTCTCCATAGCTGAGGAACAAATCCATCATTGCTAAAGACAGGATCTTGGCAGTGCAATGCAGCATCCATGACACTAGTATTTCATGAAGAGGAAATAGTGACATAGATTAAACCAATCTTTCTCAACCTTTCAAAATCATATCTCTTCTTAATAAACACAGAATGTGACTCGGATATATCAGAGGGGTATTTGGCTCTTGATTGATAATCTGCACGCTTTGCATAGTTCTACTGGATGCAAGTATATCCTATGCCCTGTTAGGAAATGTGTACTTTCTTTTGTTCTCCTTCCCTTCTAACTTTCCTTCCCAGCCTCCCCTATGCAGAATGGTAACGTTTTGATATGTTCTGTATGTATCTGAATGGTAACGTTTCCTGATATGTTCTGTAAAATGCCAGAGTAAAATCTCCATAGCGATGTTGTGATATCCCTCCCTCCTTTTGTGCATTATTGTATAATAGCCTAGCAGTGCCAGCACCATGCTGGATGCTCACAAGATCAGGTAATTAATGTGAAAAGGAGGAACCAATGGAATATTTGCTTTTCCTTTCAAAAATGTTTAGGAAGGGTCTACATCAAAGGCAAAGTAAATGAATTATCAGAACCTAAACTGGGTTTTTATTTTTTGGTGCCGAAAAGAATTGAATTGATACTAATTATGAGGTCAAATGGTATACATAACCATCACATACATAGTATACAAGAATCCATGTTGAAATATGGGGATTACTAATTTGTGCCAGATAGAGGAAGGAATAGATAGTGTGGGTGAAAGAAAACTCTAAAACAGAAGACGATGACTGTTAAGGGATCAGGGGAGGAATTGATCATAAAAGCAGAAACTCTTATAAATTTCTGATGGTGCTTGATATATTCATTGGCAGGCATTTATTGTTTATGACATGTAGGTGCTTGGGATACAAAGATGAATAAAGAATGCTGCCTATTGTCAACCAAATTGTTCTCTGGTGATAATGCACAGAGAAAATGTGTACAAGGGTCTCAGTGACCGCCTGAATATGAACGTCCAGATGCTTAGTCTCTTGGGTAATACTCCTCTAACTTTCCCACTTTCTACTCTGTTTGAAATTAATATGATATGTCAATTAAATATATGTAGAGCAAATGCAATTATATGTTATGTAATAAGTATATTTACACGTATCAGGATGCACTTGTTAGCTCTGGGGATATCTATTACTGTGATCGGAATGACTGGGAGAGACATTGGCATCTCTGCACAGGAGAATATGAACTAGCTGGTGAGCATGCCAAGCTCTGTTAGTTTGCTGACCTCAGGGCTGGAAGGGGGTATCCTGCATGAAAGCTGAGGAAATGAAAACATTTTCAGTGTGGGTTAAAGCATTATAAGAGTTTAGAAGAAAACATTTTAAAGTTTTTTTTTTTTTAAATAAAGGAGAGGCTTGCAGTTTTGAGTTGGGTGTGGTACGGGATATGAATCAAATGGCTTCACCACTTATTGGCTACATGAATGGGCATGAATGGTCATGTTTTGTTTGTATTTGGAGCTAACAGTTGGCCTATTTATATGCCTGGGTCCAAGGACACTATATATGAATGCATTTTGAAAATTACAAAACACACTGAAAATGTCATAAATTATTATAAAATTGTAGGCTCTAAGATATCAAATGTGAGCTAAAAATGAAATCTGGGAGTCATTGTACCTTGTTTCCTGCAAAAATGGGAATAACAGGAGAGAAAACAACTGGAAACCCTCACAAATGTTCCTTAATGGTAACTTTAAATGGCCACAAGAATATTAAGCATCATCTGGAAAGACATTGAGAAAAATAGCTACAACTGAATAAAACCTCACTCATCTGCACCTGGAAAGATGAAATCCTAGAATTAACTTTTGAGAAAAAGTAACCATATGTGGGTCAAAAAAAGTAAGCAGCCATGAAGACAGTCCAGTGGATACACAGACATCCATCCATATATGTAGTGAATAGAAATATTGATACTGTTTAGCCTCGAAAAGTTGATGGTTAATATTATCAATGAATTACAATATGTAAAAATCACCAAGATTAAGGACTGCATGGATGTTTCATCATTGCAGGAATGCTAGATTTTAGGAGCAGCTATTCCCTGAAGTTTGAAAGGCGTGCTGAGATGAAAAACTGGAACTTCTGCTTTATCCAGGAGGTCACCCTGAGTGAGCACATGTACCAAAGATGGATGGGGTGGGAGGTGTGGAGGCCAGATCACTTCACATCCCTTCTTGTCCTTCCTAAGGGAGGTGGGGGGGGGGAGTGGCAAGGACAAGATGGGGCAACCTTTGCCTTTGAAAGTGAGGGGTGCCTCGTTTCTGTGTTTTTGCCCTGTAGCCTTTCTAGTTACCTGCTTCATCTCAGGAGGAATTTACCAAAAGACTAAGAAGACTGGCAATGTGTGGCTCCTGTACTCACTTGCCTCTCGACTTTCGGGTATCCCATATGCCTGCGAGCATGCAGGGTTATTGGGATTCCCTTGAATACAGGGCCACTCGTAGTGTGCCTGGATTAAATGCCACCCAAAGACCTGGATATCTTTTAATGAATGAATCAGCCAATCATGGGGCATGTCATGACCATTTCTCTAGGGCTATGCTCACCTTCAGCCTGAGTACAGTTGGCCACTTCCTTGCAGGTTTCTTCATTAGTAAGTTGTTTTGTTTTCAGATGTTAGGTTCACAGTAGTATTGCCCAAGGAGCCTTATTGTTAAATTGCCTGGGCTCCTTTCGCTTTTGGTTGTAATTACTTGGGCTTCTGTCTTTTATAAGTGACAACAATGTTTTATTGAATAGTTGAGAGTAATAAATCTAACACAAATATCCCATAGGCAATGCCTATTTATTTTCTCAAACAGTTTAATGACCTTAAACCATGGTTCTGTGTCAAGTAGAGAGGTCCAAAATACCTGCCCAAATTACATATAATCAAGGGCTTTGGCAGCTTAGGGAAATACAGTTATGCTTCCAAGTAAGAATATTTTAATTCATAAAAACTATAATTTGCTTTTCTTCCTATGTCTACTCAACATCATTTTGTCTTTTACTGTATAAATAAGGGTCCGTTTTTTCCAGAGTTCATATACTATGAAGCACTGTAATCATATTTCCTCAAATTAGATTTCATGTGTCTCAGTGCTTTGATGACTTCTTGATAGCATTCCATATGGAAGAAGTATTAGATGTTAACCCTTTGTGAATAACAAGGAGATATTTGGTACACTCCAGAAAAAGCACATTATCGCCTTGATTAACAAAGCAATCCCACAGCACATTTCATTGTTAGAAAGTCCGGCACCAGACTCTAAAGGAAAGGAGGCACGACTATTTCTCCTTATTTATTGCCAAATATTAATTGATCACCTACTATGTGCCAGACACTGTGCTAGGTTCTAGAAGTATATCAGTCAACAAATTTCTCTGTCCTCAGAGAGCTGATACTCTACTGGAAAAAGACAATAAAAATGGCAAATAACTAAATTACATAATATGTTAAAAGCTAACCACTATGAAGCTATGGAACAGGGTAATGGTGGTATAGAATGTGGGCTATATCTTAAATAAAGTGGTCAAGAGAGGCTGCTTTGAGAAGATAACATCTACACAATTTCCGGTGGCTACTATTACAAAATACCACAAACTTAGTGGCTTAAAACAACAGAGCTTTATTTTCCCATAACTTTAGAGACTAGAAGATCTAAATCAATGTTGATAGGGCCATGATCCCTCTGAAACCATAGGGGAGAATCTTCCCTTGCCTCATCCTAGCTTCTGGTAGCTCCTGGCAATCCTTGGCATTCTTTGCGGTTACATTACCCCGATCTCTGTCACCATCTCTGCACATGACCTTCTCTGTGTTTGTCTCTGTGTGTCCTCTCCACTAATTATAAGAGCAAGAGTCATGTTGAATTATGGCTTACCATAATGACTGTATTTTAACTTGATTACATCTATAAAGATCTTATTTTCAAATAAGGTTACATTTCTGGGTACCAGGGGTTAGGACTTCAACATATCATTTTTTGAAATACACAGTTCAACCCATAACAATGAGATAATTAGCCCTGCGGAGATTTGTGCTTTGAGCTAGGGTCCAGTACAAAGGCCTTGAAGAGGGAGCATGATGGGTGTATTTGAGGTACAAGAAGGAGGGCATTTTTCTGGTACAGAATGAGTGAGAGGGAGAGTGAAAGTAGGTGAGGTCAGAGTAGAAGCAGGGGATAGCGCATGAGGGGCCTTGTGGGCCATTAGTGGAGCTTGGCTTTTTAATATAGATGTGATAAAGAGCTTTTAGAATTTGACTTTCATCTTTAAAGTTTCTCTCTGGCAACTGTGTTGAGAATAAGTTATGGCAGAAGAGCGCGATGCAGGGAATCTGACTAGAAGCCTGTTGCAATATTCCAGTTGAAATAAGATGGTGGCTTGGATCAGGATGGTAGCAAGTGGAAATGGTGATAAATTGCCGGATTCTGGGTATTTGAAAGGTACGGCCCAGGGATTTCCTGATAGATGTGAATGTGAGAAAGAAGACTCAGGGATGCCTCCAAGGATTTGGGTACAAGCAACTGGACCGATGGTGCTGGGGGCAGGATGAGAGGCTCAGCTGAGATCTCGTGAAGTCCGAAAAGCCTCTTCAACTGGAGCAGCGATTCTGGATAGTTAGTTGTGTATAAAAGTCTGGAGCTCATGGGAGACATCCAACAGAAGAGCTGCCTCTTGCCAGGTGTTATCTGTGCAAATTACAAAAAGTACCCCCTCTGGACCAGCAAGGCTCTGGAGGTGGCATCCACCTTCTCATCTGCCTGGGAGCCTTCATGCAGTGTTAATCGTGTGAACATCATTGTGAGAAGGGTGTCCAACGGGCCATTTCTTCCTTCCCTTCTCCATTGGAGAGTCAGATTCTGATTTTTCATTTCCCTCACTCAGAATGACCTTGGCCAAGGCGTGAGGAAAATAGGGGTATAAAGACAGGAGGAGGGAGAGACTGACACTAGCATAGTCTTTCTAGGGATTCAGGTGTCTCTTCTTCACTGGCCTTGCCTGATGGTGAGAAACGCCTGTAGGAAGCCAGGAACCTCCCAATGGCTAACGGACTGGTCCAAACATGCAAACTTCTATGTTTCTACCTATGAATCAATGACACACATAGTTCAATATATTCTCTTTTTAAAATTTATGACTGAAAGATACTTACTGGTTATTTACAAGCTGTTAAGATTACTAAGTTTTGGTGATAAAATGGAATCAAGTGCATTTCAAGGCTTGTTGAGAACTCTTACCTCAGTAATCTGCTAAGAGGTGTGGTGTCCCCGTCAACACTTGGCAGGCTTGCAAAGCCTTTTCTGTGCAAGTCCCCGCGTGGATTGTTGGACTTATTGCACATTTCAAAAAGGATTATTTGCTGTGAGTGTATTATGTGTTGTCTGGGTGGGTCATGCTTGTTAATTGTTATTCTTTTGGCATTGTGATAAAAAAAAACGACCCTTAATTACCTTTTTTATTTTCAATTAAATTTATTATGGGTTTTGTGATTGAAGCCATAGTAGAGAGTGAGTGATTGTTATTTAAAACAGAAATACTTGACCCGGTTTTCCAATAACTAGACTTGAAGACCACTAGGCATCGTGGTTCAAATTGAAATATGAATTATCCATACCACCACTGCTGAGGCATGCACAGACAGGCACACATAATGCATCGATTCCTTTTCTTTGGAGAATGGCACTTGATGGGGGCCTAGAAGGTGGAGGAGGGCAGCAGGATACTTGGCTTTCACCCAAGTGGGTTTCAGTCAGTTGCTTGTCTGTTTCAGGGGCTGCTCTCTCATCCATTCCACTTCCTGCACGGCTTCCTCTTGCTTTCCTGTTCCCATCTCCTGAATCACTGCTTCTCCAATTCAGCACGGAGGAGACAGAAATTTTCCACAGAACGAAGGCAGTGTTAAGAAGCAGAGTCTTGCAATAGAACAAGCACTGTCTGGACTGAGGGTCAGAGTTATCAATAGCGCTCTGTTGAATTTCAGATGGAATAAAAATAATAGCCAATCATCCTCTGTTTCCAAAAATTAGAAAATAAATTTCATATCTAAATAGTGAAGGGGCCAAAATCTTACAGCACCTACATTTTTTTTACCAGTAAATTCGAAATATCTCTTTTCACCTGCAAAAATTGTTTCTAAATTACCTGGCTCACTCTTTATATGCACAAGTATTTACTGCGTGCTTTCATATGCCAGGCACTGATCTGGGCACAGAGCTAATTCTGTATTGTACTTAAGCAGAAGGATTTAGTCTAAGAGGTCAAGGCAAGGCAGGGTGACTCCCTGCTTTCTGTGCTGCTCACAGGAGCCAGAAGGGCAACTGATGGAGGTGACTGGGAACAAGGGCAGATACTAAGCTGACAACAGAGAAGAAAACAGATAGCCCGACAAAAGTGTTCTGTATTAAAATTCATTTAACAGAGAAGACGCTAGGTGAGTCGACACAGTCAATGAAATAGAAGCAAAGGAACATTATTAGGAAAAAGATTCCTTTTTTTTTGTTGTTTTTGTTCTGTGTTATGAGAAGAGTGGGCATTTTCAGCAAAAATGTAGCCCGGGCTGGAAATGTTTCCTGGTGTTCCGTGTAGCATCCCATCTAAAGCACCTTCATTGTTATTCAGGTTGAGATCTGCTAGTGTGATGGAAGATGAAAGAAAGGATTTTTGTTGCTAAACTCTTTTCCTGTGCCGGGTCTGAACTGGCTTCTTTATATGTTGTTTCTAATGGCAGTCTGAGAGACCTCCAGATGAATAACTCACTTGAGATAGCAGCTGTGAAAATACATTCTTAAAAAAAAGATTCTGCCTGTTTAGCACAAGTGCTAACTACGACTGGCATTTGGATACATGTTGGTTCAGCTGATATCTTCTGGGAGTCACTGATTGCCCTAAAATGCTAGAATGGAGAGATTAAAGAAAAGGAAGAAAGTGTATTTGCTACCATTCCACTGGCATCAATTGTGAACGTAGAAGTAAAGAAAGACTTATGTTATCACTAGATTTAATATACTTGGAGGAACCGTGGGGCAAAATTATCGTATTTATTATTATTTCTAAAACATTTTACAGTATTTAATACTAAATATTTTAGCAGGAACTTAGAAGACCATTTATGGTTAGGGCACTTTAATTATCCCAATCTTCCGCTTTGTTTCATATAAGCTTTCTTACAGCTGTAAGAACATGACAAAACCATTATCATAGATGTGCAAAGCCCATGTGCTGGAAATCAGATGAGTAGTATGTGGTTTCAGAAGCGATTTTTGGTTTAAAAGCAGCACCCACTTCCGGGTCTTGGATGTAAGGTTTATGCAAATCTGAGGTGATGGGCGGGATGGGAAGACCATCTGTGGGTAAAATGGGACAGGAGAACGGGGGTGGGGGGCAGAGAAGAGGCTGTGACCTCCTCTGAAGAAAAGACCCCAAATTAACTCTCCTTATTGGAACAGGTTGTTGGAGAACAGCTTTTGTGTTTGTTTTGGAATTATGGAAACTTTATAAGGAACACTCCCATTGTTAAAAACTTACTATCTTTTCCAACTGTCAAAAAAGAATACAGTTTTGTAACTCTATGAGAGAAAACTAAAGCATAGGTAGGGAATCTGTCCAGCCGTCCACCTCCAGACCCTTCTACGCGGTACCTGGAAATGTAGAGTTAAGTAGTCTTGAGTGTAAAAGGCATAGGTAATGTCTTTTTCTTCCTAAGCAAGCAATAAGAGCCATGTCTTCTCAATTGTGAGGATATATACATTGATAACTTATGGATTATCAAAAATGAAAACAGACTGATACTATTTTTTTTTTAAGCCAGGAGTTGTAAATCAATTATCAGCTAGAATTTTCATTTTCACTACCTGTTTATGCACACCCATCACATCTCCTTAAAGCCATGAATAGGTTAAAAGATGGGTAAGACGATACTTGGATTTCACTTTGTACATTGTTCTCAGTGTCTGTAGTGAAAATAGGGCTTGGGGGACTTTCCGAATCCTTCTTTAGAGATCTGCCACAGTGTCAACACACAACTCTAAAAGTGAGTACAGTGCTGAGAGACCGTTACTAATAAAGTAAGTAAACATGCGATGCTGCTGGCCCAAAGAATCACACTGTCTTCAAGAAATTATTAGTTAGAGATAGAGTCATAGCTCCCATTGGGGATGGTGATTCTACTTTGTTAGTATGTACAAGAAGCTGATGTGGAGGCTGATGTAGCAATGGTTTATGCACCATTTTGTACATTTTGCTATTCTGAGGGCTTTATGTACGCTACCATATGGATGGAGTGATAGTGCTTTGAGCTAATAATGAACTACTTTCCTTTCTTTTACCTTTCTGAGCAGACAAGCTTCTGCTTTCACTGCTTCAAGGAAGGGAAGATATGACAAAACATGAAAATAAGGAAATAAAATCTTAACCTTTTGTATTTCCAAAACTTTGGTCCTGGGGGGTGCAGATGGGGACACAGAATATAGAATTACTGATAATCCAGGGAAAGCCGGTTCTTTATGTCTCAAACTAGAAGACAGTCCTTATGAGAGAGGGGAGAAAGGCGCAAGGTAAGCAAAAAAGCTAGATGTTGAGGCTTCCTGAGGAAGGGCCTCTACCATATTCTCCTGGCCTGAACCTGAGTCTGTCAGGTAGTTTTGGGGGAGCTGAGAGTAGGGAGGATCTAGACCTTGGTGGGGTATGGGAAAATGGGGTGGGGCACAAGGGGTGGAGGGAAGGGGGTCATGCAGACAGCAAGATTATCTTTTTGTTTTCCCAACTGTGGAACAGCAATGGCGGTGTGGTGTCCAGGCGTACAGAGCTAAGAGGATTTCACAGTTCTTTGTATCCCAGCAAGGAGGAGGATAGCACACTATTGTCTCTGGGCTCAAATGCGGCACGGAGCTACCTGACACGTTCCCACTGGATATCTCACAATCCTCAGTGCAGTGGGAAGAGCTAAATGTTTCCCAGGTGCCCTAAAGGGATGAAGTGATGGCTAAGAGAGCAGCACCTGAGTGGCCTTGCTATTGTAGTGAAGGTGACGTGGTAGCCTCCCATGAGAATAGATGACCCAGGGCAGGTAGAACAACGTCCATCTCGGCAAAGTAGCATTTTAAACACCTGGAGTCGCTAAAGTACTTAGGGATAAAGGGCATCGTGACTGCAACTTGCTCACACATGTTTGGGTGTGGGCTGGGAAAACGACAAGGCAATTGTGATGAAATATTAACATTTGGGGAATCTGGGGAAGGATACATAGAAATTCTTTGTATAATCCATCTGTCTGAAGTTATTTCAAATAAAAATGTAAAAACTAAAGAGAGACAGAGAGAAAGAGAGAGAGGGAGAGAGAGAGGAAGAAAGAGAGACAGGCTAAGGAATAAAAATTAAAGCTCATAGAGAGGTCCGGGCTGTGTTAAAAACCGACAGTGTACCATTTATTAAAACATCGTAGCCTTGCAGTACTGAATTCATAATAACTGGGAGCCTACCTCTTCACATCTGAAAAGAGAAGGGGAAGAGCAGACTTATAGAGGCTTGAGGACACATAGGACAAGAACTGAAGAGGAGTGATAATTTATTTTAAGTTGAAGTTAATATAAAGTGAACCGAATGTAACCTGAGGCAGCCAATAGTTCACAGGATGATAAGATTTAGAAAACTTGAACTTTTCATGAATTAGTTAAGTGGCGAATGTCTGCTTTTACCTAGAGACACTTATTCAAAATTAAATTAATGCCTTTATTATTGAATTCATTGATAAAAGCATATATACTTTTATATATTCTAAGCACTTTGTGCTGGGTATAGTGGGGGCTATAATGGACATGGCTGGGTTGCAGCTAATAAAAATGTGATGCTTTCGAGGTGATTATGAATCTTTAGGAGTGACCGACATATATAACAACCATGGAATGAGAGAATTTAAGAATTATTATACGAAGTATATAGGGAAAATGGCATAGCAGCAAAATAAAAATTATTTGTATTGGAGAGCCAGGAAAGATTTTGTGGAGAAGGTGGCATTTCAGCTGGAGTTTGAAGAATCAGTAGGATTTTAGTAGATAGAGATGGGATGTAAAGGGAGAGTGGCCCCTTTGAAAAGATAAATATGAACTAAAAAACAAGCACAGGTAAGGGCATTGAGTACAAGGTGGATGGGTATTTCACACCATGCTACCCAGGGACTGGGGTGTAGGTATGGTGGAATAGGTAGGAATATAGTCAGATGGGGGCACAATCCAGACATCCCTTGATTTCTTAAAGGAATTCGCTGGCTTCATCTTTTTAAAAATTTGACTCCTTTTCCTATTTTTAGGTTATTTTGATATCTGTTTTGAAGTAAGGATCCAATAAAATACTCTACCCACCCCTCCACCTCAAGCTAGTCCATTGTCCTAAATATTATTTATTAAATAGTTATCTTTGACCTTTTCCACCTCCTCACACATCCAATATGTCATCAAGTTCTATAAAATCTCTCTAAATATTTCTCAGATATTTTCATTTTCTCCATCCTCATCATCAACACTTCAAGCCGCAATTATCTCTTACCTGAGTTACTTGAACAGTGACACCAGTAGCTTTCTTGCTACTCTTGGCATCCACCCTCTCCCCTTCTCATCCATTTTAAAAAGGCAAATCTGATCAAGTCATTTGCCTACTTAAAATTCATCAGTAGCTTCTCATTACCCTTACATAAAGTTCAAATCTCGAATATATCACACAGAGTCTTGATGATCTGGCTCCTACCTACTTTTGCAGATTCATTTCTTGCCAGGTTCTCATTAATTTCTGTGTTCTAGCCACTGGGAACTTCTTTCTGTTCACCATGCCCTTCTCTATGCCAGGATGACTCTCTACCTAGCTGCTGCTTCAGATCTCAGCTTGTAAGTCACTTTCTCACGGTTACCTTCCCAAATTGCTAACTATAGATTTGTTCATACTTTAAAATTCTCCCCTAGTGCCCCACACATCCCCTTTCCCATGGGTTTAATCACTTATTTTACAGGATTGTCTTCGTCACCAAACTATAGACTCCATAGGAGCAGGACTTTGCCTTTCTTCTCTTCCCAGAACCCAGTGGGGCTGTGCTACATAGATCAAATGTATGATTTGAGTGATCAAATCCATTCCTTCTCCTACTGATTTGTGATGTATTCTTTTTCATATGTTAACATCTTTATTTTAAGGTCTGTTTTTGTGCCATCTGTTCTATTCCAGTAATCTTGATCTTTCCCACTCTATCTATCATCTATCTATCTATCTATCTATCTATCTATCTATCTATCTATCTATCTATCCATTTATCACCATTCTACTCTATTTCTTGACATTACTACTCTTTATTTCAACTGATGTAACTTTTAGGTATGTTTTGATGTCATCTGAAAAAATAAAAATATAGTGTACCTATTCTTTCCTGTCTAGATTAGTCTACAAATCCTTAATGTTTTACCCGGGATTGTATAAACTGTGTTTTGGAAAGAACTGGCACCTTTAGAATTGTTCTATTCTTTACAGTACTTTTCCCATACAAAAGCATGTTAAGCTTTTTCATTAGTCATGTCTTTCTTTGTCTCTAAGGAATGTTTGCAGTTTTTTTTTGTAACTATAAAAAACTTGGAAGAAGACACAAGTGCATGTTTATTAAATATCTGGACAGAAAGTGATTTTCTAAACATTAAAGCAATAAAAGAGCTAACAATGGAAAAGGCTGATTGATATAGCTATATAACAGTGAAAACAATAGCATATGTTTAAACACATTATAAATAAAATCAAAGGAAAAGTGAGAAGCTGGGAGAATAATTGCAATAGAGATGCCAAATGGCTTCTATCCTGACCAAATAAAGAAATGCCACAAGTTGATAAGAAAAACACTATTTTTTTTTCCAGAGAAAAATGGGTAGAGAACTTGAGCAGGTTTTAGAGAAGGAATTAAAAATGACATAGACTCTTCTTTTTAAGTAATTCTGATTCTGACATGTCACTGTTTGCCTCAGCTGTTTTTAGATCACATGTAAGTCTCTTTGGTTAAATGACACCTTCCAGGTATTTAAAGTAACTAGATCCTTTGTTAAATTTAGGTTGCAAGCTTTAACATTTTATTTTAGTATCTTAGTGCTTTTCTATTTAGATATCTAGGTAAAAAGAAATGGATAAAAGTGTGGTATTTTCTATATTTCATAAAGAGAGGAGAAAGATCTTGGAACTTAACCGACTGTAGACATGTATCAACATTCTTTTCAGTATATGTTGATGTCAATATCCTAAATGTTTATTAGCATTTTAAATTGTTACTGATCCAAATATTATATGTTTAGTTGCTTTGAGGAATCAGGACCTGAGTTTTCTTGCGGGAATTTCTTTTGTTATATACTTTTAATATTGAGAATGGTACTTTGATGTGAGTGCTGACAGTTCATCATGGAATTGATGAGGTTATTTAACAAAATTTGACACAGTTATTCCTTTGTGCTGGCGCAGTTTATATTCTGGGGTTACATAAACAGAAGATTTTGCCAGCCATCAAGACAGTGGATGAATGGTATGTCTTGCATTGTTATGGTAGGTGACATATATTAGATTTGAAAGTAGCCAACACATTGTATGCCTCTTTTCTTCCCAGTTCAGGAATGATTACAGAGGAATCAGAAATAGTAATCAGAGTACTACTTTTCCTTTTGCTAAGGCTAATTTAGACTATTTGACTTGACCTAGGGTGATAACAAGTTACACAAATTCTGATTCAACATCACTCCCTACAGCATCCCATGGAATTGAACTCACCTATCTAAGATTGCAGCCTTTGGTCTGAAGGACAAAAACCTGTCCCAATTAGTTCACAACAGAGTTTGGCAGAAAGATGTGTGTCCGGAGGTCAGACTACTCTGTAAGAGAAAGGGGCTGAGCCACACTTCTTCACCAAAGCCACTGATCAGATAAGCCAGTTATCCAATGGTGGAGAGTCTGAGAGGGATCAGATACTATTTTCACCAGAGTAGAGTTTGCTGTCCTGTATAGAGTTGTAAAAATTAGAAGATAGGCACTATCTCGAACACTCCCCCCAAGCTTTTTGTTTTCTCAATCCATTTCCATTTCAATCCAGTGTGGTTACCCAGGGTGTGACTGTCTCCCTCAGTGGGGAGGAGATCATGAATTTATCCTCTTTTACCTCCATGAACTCCTACCCCAATATCACCATTGATCCTTACTCTGTCTTCGGAGACCACTGGTGGGCAGTGTAGACACGCAGTGGATCAGAAGTGCACATCAGTTAAATCAGTTGTAAAACTTTGTTGTCATCTAAGATTAGACATTCCCTGTCCTTATCCCCATCCCAAATTATGTCAAGCCTTGTGACCAACATAACTCCCCGAAAGCTATTCAGGGAGATGGAGTGACAGCACAGTGGTACTCCAATAACATTATAATAGCGATATAAAAATGTCTTCAAATGTGGTTTTTCCCCCCTTTATAAAATTCCTATGTCAAAGAAATACCAAAATTTCCCTGCTTTTCTCTGAAATATTAAGGTCCACAATTTCCAAGTTACAATTGAAAGGAATTGACTTTCAAAGATTATGTCACCCAGTTTGTCCTTCTGCTCAGTGTCTAGATAGGATTGGATCCCTTTCATCAGCTGCAGTTTGAGCTGCCTTGTATTGGGATGAGTAAGGTTCTGCCAGCCCAAATCCTCTCTTGTGCCTCAATGTTTACATCTTTTTATTTGACATGATTGTAGGTTCACATGTTGTTATAAGAAGCAATTATGGAAAGGTCCTGTGTACCCTTTACCTAGTTTTCCCCAGTGATAACATTTTACATGACGATAGTACTGTATCAAACCCGGGAAACCTTGACATTGGTACAACCCACAGGTGTTATTCAGATTTTACCAGTTTTACATGCACGTGTGTGTGTGTGTGTGTTATGTGTACGTATGTATATGTAGTCTGTGAGCTTTTGTCATATATATAGATTTGTGTAACCACCATCTCAATCAAAATATAGGACTGCTCCATCATCACAAAATTCCCTTGTGCTACCCCTTTATAGCCATACCCACGCCCTCCACCCTGTATCACCTCTGATCCCTGGCAACCAGTAAACTGTTTTACATCTCTATGATTTTGTCATTTAAAGAATGTTATAATCTATGGAATCGGAGAGCAGGTGACCTCTTGAGATTGGGAGTTTTTTCACTCAGCACAATGCTCTTGAGATCCATTCAAGGTGTTGTGTGTATCAAGACTTCATTCCTTTTTATTGTTGAGTAGTTTTCCATGGTATGGATGTATACAGTTTGTTCAGTCATGCCCCCTTAAGGGACATTTGAATTGTTTCCAGTTTGGGGATATTACAAATAAGGCTTCTATGAACACTTGTATGCACATGCTTGTGTTGACAAACTTCTTCATTTCTCTAGAATAAATACCCAGAAGTGGTAGTGCTGGGTGATATGGTAAGTATGCATACATTTAGTTTTTTTTACAAACTGCCAAACTATTTTCCAGAGTGGCTGCACCATTTTACGTTTCCACCAGGGAAGTATACCAAGAATGATACATTTTCTCTACATCCTTACCAGCATTTGGTGTTGTCACTACCATTTTATTTTAGTCATTCTCATAAATGTGCAGTAATAATACAATGGAGTTGCGTTTTGTATTTTTCTAAAGGCTACTGGTGTGGATCATCTTCTCATATGCTTATATCCTCTTCAGTATAATGTCTCTTCTTGTATTTTGCCTGTTTTCTAATTGGATTATTTCTTTTCTTACTGTTGAGTTTTGAGAGTTTGCTGTTTTTTCCGGGTATGAATCTTTTGTCAGATATGTGGTCCTAGGCTTCATTTTTAAAGTTCAAAAAATGATTACACACTTGACATTATAAGACCAATCCTGTAGCCCATAACATATTATTTGTGTTTTATTTATGAGGTTTAAAACAGAGGCAAAATTTTGAGCTACTAGAACTATAATTCTAAGCACAATAATGTTTCCAGAACATAGTCTTTAGTCTAATGAAGATCTGTGACACTGTCACCAAAGTTCACAACAGGGATTCCATGATATTTGAAGGAAAAAAGTTAGAAGGAGGCAATGTTTTATTTATTTATTTATTTTTATTTTTTTTAATGCTTATTTATTTTTGAGAGAGAGAGGGACAGAGCTCAAATGAGAGAGGGACAGAGAGAGTGGGAGACACAGAATTGGAAGCAGGAAGCAGGTTCCAGGCTCTGAGCTGTCAGCAGCGAGTCCAATGCAGGGCTCGAACTCACGAACTGTGAGATCATGACTTGAACAGAAATCAGATGCTTAACCAACTGAGCCACCCAGGCGCCCCGAGGCAATGTTGTTTTAAGTCTTAGTAGAATGCTAGTGTATGCCAGTGGTCTGGATACCGTAAGATATAAATTTAAACTGAACTGGAAGAAATTGCTTATCAATATGTTAGTTTGACAACATGCATTTACCATAAATAAGGAGAAAAATCCACCTCTCTGTGAGCAGGTTTCCTGCAACGGTGGCTGAAATCAGATTCCTAAGGGCAATTTTTCCCTGTCCTCACATCTGTTTATCCTTTAGCTGACACCTTAAGAAAAGCTGCCATTGTTTCTTCTAAAGAAGAGCTGCCTTAGGAGTCCATGAGTGGGAGGGATTAATTGTTTTATAAATTTAGGATCATATTATTCAACTTTGCTGCATTTGCTTTTCTCACGCAACAATGCCTTTGGAAATCCTGTCAGATCAAGTGATATAAACTTATTCTTTATAATGACTGAATGATATTCAGTGGTATGAACACATGACGATTTACCTAACCTTCTTGAACTGATGAAATTTAACTTTTGTGGAGGTACAGATTCTAAGGAATAGGAATTCCATGATGGCCATTCTTGGTGTTCACACCTTTGTAGCCTGTGTGCAGGACCTCTGACTTGCTTCCAACCAACAGAATATGGCAAAGGTGATGGGATGTCACTTCTGTGATTATGTTACATTATATAAGACTCTGACTCACTGGCAGATTCATTGTAGAGACTCTCTTCACTGGCTTGATGAAGTGGCTATGTTGAGGGGGCCCATCTGGCAAAGAGCTATGGGTCTCCTACAAGTGACCAGGTGACATTTGAGAGATGAGGGCAGCATCTACCCAAGAACCAGCAAGAAACCAGAGACTTCAGCCCTATAGTCACAAGAAAATGAATTTGGCCAACAAACTGAGTGAGATTGGAAGTGGATTCTTCCCTGGTCAACTCACCAGATGAGAATGCAGCTTGGATGATACCTTGATTGCAAACTCCTAAGACCCTAAGCAGAAGACCCAGCTAAACTATGCCTCGAGTCTGACCCATCAAAACTATGAGAAAATAAAATGTGTGTTGTTTCAAGTCACTTAATTTGTGGTAATTTGTTACCTAACAATAGAAAACCAATACAATTTCCCCTCTCTCAGGATTTTTATCTATCTATCTATCTATCTATCTATCTATCTATCTATCTATCTATCTATCATCTATCTATCAGCAGCTATCATCTATCATCTCATCTCTCTGTGTATTTATTTATTTATGTTTGTCCTGGAAATAATGCTAAATAAATATTTTTGTTTTTATGTCCTTATATATTGATGCCTTTATTTTGTAGGATTGATTTCTCAGGAGTGTGATTGCTGTATATTCTTTTTAATTTTAATGAAGAATGCCAGATTATTTTCTAAAGAAGTCTAACAATTTGCATTTTAACAGCAATGTGTGAGAGTATACCTTTTCTTGTAACCTTACTGGTTGGTAATGGGTCCCAACCAAAGTACATAATTCTTTCCAGTCTCAGAGGTCTAAAGAGATATTGTTGCTTTAAATTTCACAGCCTATCAGTGAATTTGAGCATATTTTCATGTTCTTGATCACGAAGTTAGCTCTTCTATGATTATCTCTCTCATATTCACTGCCAATTTTTCCCCTCTGATTTTTTTTTTTTTGGTTATTCCTTTTTGGTCCTTTTCTTTCTTTTTTTTTCACAATAAAATCATTTATCATTTTATGTTTTCTTTGAGTCTAGCTTTTGCTGTGCTCCTTAAGTTTTTGCTAAAGTTTTCTCTTTCAATTCCCTTTGATTTTCTCTTTTATCTAAGTATAATCTAAAGCTATGATTTTTAATTTCTAAGAAAATATTTTTTAAATATAACATGTTTGATTAGACCATTTCCTCTTTACTTTAAGATAGTTTAAGATTTCATTTGTGTCCGGGGAGCCTGGGTGGCTCAATTGGTTAAGTATCCAACTCTTGGTTTCAGCTCAGGTCATGATCTCATGGTTTGTGAGTTTGAGCCCTGCACTGGGCTCTGCACTCACAGTGTGGACCTGCTTTGGATTCTCTCTCTCTCTCTCTCTCTCTCTCTCTCTCTCTCTCTCTCCCCCCTTCTCTCTCTGTTCCTCCCTAGCTTGTGCTCTCTCTCTCTCTAAATAAACTTTAAAGAAATGACTTTGTTTGTGTCCAATTATATATTTGAATTTTGTAAATGTTGCATGGACATTCAAAAATTGTATATTCTTTATTTCTATTAAATTGATAGCTATTCAGTTCCTTGGTGCCTTTACTTTTCAATTTTATTTTTATTTCAGATTTGTATGGAAAGTGGTCCTTATTTAGTACTCTGATTATAGATATATACATAGGTCAAAGATTGATGATTAGTCTTTTTTCATCATATTCCTGAGACCTGTCTTGTTATTTTATTAATTTTTTCTTTAGATGGTATACTTGTTGGCAAAGCCTCTGAATTCTTTCATATTCATTAAAGTTGTCTAGTTGTGAAGGTCTTCTTTCCTTTTCTTTTTCCCTGTTTTCAGTACCAGATATTTGTGTTTATAATATATTGTGCCTCTGCCCTGCTGCTTGAATTTCTGGATCTAAGATCAGCAGGTATTCTCCCATTAGAACCATGTCTGAATGCAGGTTATTACTGTGATGCACTTTCCCTTGGTTGTTATCAATTGTTCAAATTTCATGCATTCTTGGACATGTGCCTTTAGGGCATGGACAATAACTGTGTTTCTGTGAAAACAGCTGTGTTTCCTTAAAATATCTAATTTTCCATAACCACTTGAGATTGTTCAGCTCTTCAAGAGTGATCCCCACTTGCTTTTCCTGTGGAATGTCTATAGGCAACTTTAAGGGTGCACTTCTAAGTAGTTTTCCTGGATCACAGCTCCTGGGGAAGCCTTCCAAATTGTTCTCTGAGATCTAGCCTCTTTTCCTCTGTTAGATTTCATTCTGTTTCCACCTTTCCATTCTAGTTAATGTTAAAATACCACTTTCTCTTCAAACACTCTTTTCATGACCCAGGTTGATTCTTTTATTTCATACCTTTCTAGCCTGGCCTTCAAGATCTCATTTTTTCTTTGATAACTGCCTAGCCTGTGCTCTGAAATCTCAACCTTCCATCTAAGGAAAACACTTTTCCTTGCACTTATTCAGCGTCATCTTTGTTCACTGTCCCATTGCTTCTGTTCTAACCCTAAGGCTGAAGTCATGCGGCCCTTCCTTGGCTTCCTCAGTAAATATGTTTCTTAACAACAGTGTGTTCCAGGCCAAGACATTTAAATTTTTTTCTTAGTTTCTGAGTTTGCAATTATTTCATTTGTGGCTTATTTTTCTTTATTCATGAGGCACTGGTTCCTTTTTAGTTTTAGTTTAGTTTTGTTTGTTTTTTGTTTTTTAAATAGCATCCCTGTCCCTTCTGTGTTGAGGCCATAGTAATTCTCTGAAATGCAAAATGCAATTTCTTGGCCATTTGGATAGCTAATCACAACTCCCTTAAGGCCATAAGTTTGGAGAATGACTCTTAAAAGCTTGTGAAAAGGCTGTATGAAGCCAATAAGTTAGTTTTCCCATAATTTTCTTTTTACTATTGTATTTCAAAACAACATACAGAAATGCAGTCTGGGCAGCATATTTAGTACTATTTACTTATGCCTGGTATGAGACCTACTCCAGTAGGAGTCTGTGTTCTGTGAGTAGTTTAGCTGCTTCTGTACTTCAGATATGCAGCCTGTAAATCTGACTGAGAAATGTAATAAAACAAGTTAAATTTGATCTACCCATAAATGCCGAAAGAGCCTGTGCGCTAAGGCTCTCTGCTTACTTTAAGGTTAACCTTTATTGGAACCAAAGAGTTTCTCTTACCTGTAATATAATCCCTGTCCCATTGGCCTGCTTTACGCCATAGCTGTGTTGGTATAAGTCAGGTCAAGTTTAGCCACAGAGTACTACACAGATGATGATTACTAAGCCCCACATTCCCTCAACAAGTAAAATCCAGCCACATAGTGACAATAAAAGCCAAGGAAAACCACTGAGGTCAAAACCCAGGTGGCTTAAGTGTCCTAAGGCATCAAAAGCTTCAGACTCTTTCCCCTCTTTCCATGCACTGCCTACATTTTGGTCCAGGGCTTATTATTCTATATTTTTAGTTCTTTAACCAGTAAGTTAGGGATGGAGTTGGCCAATCAATAACATTCCTCTTTACCTCCTGAGTTTGCAAAAATAAACTGAAAAGCACATAAAGGAATTTAAACAGATAATTGGAAAAATATCTGCTTTTGTGTTGATGATGACGAATTAGAGAGTGTTGCTAGATCTACAGCCACACTCTGGCTCTCTCATATGTTCTCTCCATCTGTGAATTGAACTTTTCTCCTCATAACTTGGGGTCTTATAAAAACAGAGCCTTCCTCATATAGTTACTAATGGATAGGAAGAAAAGATGTGTCCTGAGGACTTTGCTCTGAAACAGAGAAAGGAGCTGAACTATTTGTCTCAGTTCTTCTTCCCATTGTCAGGATTAAGGAGTCTCTCATCCTTCGGGAAAGTATAGGCAAGGGGGTAGACAGCACCTTCCTGAGAAGAGCTCCTCTCTACTCTGGAAATGTGAGGAATGGGGGACAAGTAAGTGCCCCTCTATGATAGTGCACATATAAAAGGTTCTTCATGAGGTACTTAGCTTGGACTAGGATTTGGGCTGGGAAACAGGGTTGTGACATGGAAGCTGAGTGTTAACAGATGAATGGAAGATTTACTCATAACTAATACATAGACTAGATTTTTGGAGCTGGAAAAGTACTTTAGACAGGGAAACAGCATCAATAAGGAGGAGAGTCATAAAATTGCAGGGTGTGTTTAGGGAGTAGTGAGGGGTCCAGTGTGGCTAGAACACTGAGGAAAGTGCCCAGAGATGAGGGTGGCAAGTCCTGCTGGGATTGGGTTTTAAAGTGCACTTCATTTTATACTTAAAACTTTGAAGTTTGTTCTATAGAGACTCATGTAAAGTATGGGGATGATTTTGATATTTATTTATTTTGAATTTTTTGAATGGTAATTCAATCAATAGCTAGACTGATGAAGGCATAGCTTTGAAGTGTAGCTGTGGAGCTCAGCAGATGAACAAGGACTGTGGTGAAGAACTGTGAACAAGTCTATGCCTTCAATTTTAATAGAATTAAGAAACAAAACTCAGATTAATTGGGGGGGGGTTGTTAAACACTTTAATTAGCATCATATGTAACTGGAGAAACTTTGCAAACCCAGAGAAAAGTCAGGCTGAAGAGACTCAAACATGCCGGGATCTTTGAATTGCTACCATCCTGTTTACCTCATATATAATCATTTACTCAGGCTATCAATTTTTCCTTGAAATAATTCCAAAGCCCATGACTGATTTTTCTATTCTCCAGCCCTCTTTACCTTTTCCAGGTCCTCATTACCTTAAAAATATCTTTTTATTCTGCAAATCATTTCTTCTGCTCTGCAGAATTTTTTGAGTTTGATGAAATCAAATCTCATTTTTTGATTTTTGCTTTTGTTGGTTGTGCTTTTGATGTCATTTCCAAAAAAACATTGCCAAGACTGATATTGACAAACTTCTTCCCTATGTTCTCTTTTAGGAGTATCATGGTGGCAGGTCTTATGTTTAAGTCTTTGATCCATTTTGAGTTAACTTTTGTGAGCAGTTTGAGATAAGGGTCTGATTTCATTGTTCTGCATGTGTTTCTCTAGTTTCCCCAGCACCATTTATTGAAGAAATTATCTTTTCCCCATTGGATGTTCTTGGCTCCCTTGTCAAACACTAATTAACCATATATGCTGGGACTTAATTCTAGGCTCTTTATTTTGTTCCATCGGTTTATGTATGTATTTTGGTCTCAGTACCACATTGCTTTTATTACTGTGGTTTACTATACTTTGTGATACCTTCAGCTTTGTTTTATTTTATTTTATTTTCCCTCAGGATTGTTTTTGGCTATTCACTGTCTTTTGTGGTTCCACATAAATTTTAGGATTGTTTCTTCTATTTCTGTGATTAATGCCTCTGGTATTTTGATGGGGATTGTGTTGAATTTGTAAACAGTTTTGGTAGTAGTATGGCCATTTTCACAATATTAATTCTCCCAATCCATGATCATGACATGTCTTTCCATTTGTTGCCACTGATTTCTGTAAGTTGATTTTGTAACCTGCCACTTTACTGAAATCATTGATTAATTACAACAGTTTTTTGATTGACTTTTTGGGATTTTCCATATAGAAGATCATGTCATCAGCAAATAGTGACAGTTTTATTTTTTCTTCCCAATTTGGATACTTTCTTTCTTTCTTTGTCTTGCCTAATATGTTGCTCTAGCTAGAACTACCAGTACTATGTTGAATAGGAGTAGTGAGAGTGGGCAACCTTGTCTTGTTCTTGATCTTAGGGAAAATACTTTCATTTTTTTTCCACTGAGTATAATATTAGCTACGGGTTTGTCATATATGGCCTTTATTAAGTTGAAATAAGTTTTTCTATTTCCAATCTGTGAGGAGTAGTGAGAGTGGGCAACCTTGTCTTGTTCTTGATCTTGGTGAAAATACTTTCATTTTTTCTCCACTGAGTTATAATATTAGCTATGGGTTTGTCATATATTGCCTTTATTAAGTTCAAATAAGTTTTTCTATTTCCAATCTGTTAAGAGTTTTTATCATGAAAGGATGTTGTTTTGTGAAATGCATGCCATATGTGTATTGAGATGCTCATGTGATTTTCATATTTCATCTTATTGACATGATGAATGACATTTATTAATTTGTGTATATTAATTATCCTTCCTTCCCAAGAATAAATGCCACTTGGTCATGGTATATAATCCTTTTAATGTATTTCTGAATTCAATTTGCTAATATTTTGTTGAGAATTTTATCATTTATATTCATCAGGGATATTGGTCTATAGTTTTCTTTTTTGGGGGTGATATCCTTACCAATGTAAATCTGGCCTCATAGAGTGAGTTTTGAAGTGTTCCCTCTTCCTCAATATTTTGGAAGATTCTGGGAAAGATTGGTGTTAATTCCTCTTTAAATGTTTGGTAGAATTTACCAGTGAAGCCATCTGGTCCTGAAGTTTTCTGTGCTGGGAGTTTTTTGATTACTGACTCAATCTCTTGACTCTTTATTAGTCTCTTCAGATTTTCTATTTTTTCCTGATTCAGTCTTGGTAGGTTGTGTGCTTCTAGAAATATGTCTTTACTTCCAGGTTAGGTAATTTTTGGCATGTATTGTTGATAGTAGTCTCTTATGAGCTATGCATTTGTGTACTATCAGTTGTAATGTCTCCTCTTTCATATCTAATTTTATTTGTTTAAGTCTCTCTCTCTCTGTCTTTTGGTTAGTCTATCTAAAGGCTTGTCATTTTTTTTTTTTTTTACTATTTCAAATAAACATCTCTCGGTTTCCATTGGTTTTTTGGCCTTTAGTTCATTTATTTCAGCTCTGATTTTTAGTATTTTCTTTTTCCTGCTAAATTCAGGCTTAATTTTCCTGTTTTTCTAGTTTCTTGAGGTATAAAATCAGGTTGTTGGACCTCTTTCTACTTCTTTAACATATGCATTTATTACTAAAAACTTTTCTCTCAGAACTGCTATATCCCACAATTTTGATATGTTTTATTTTCATTTTCATTTGCTTTGAGATAACATTTTATTTCTCTTTTGATTTCTTCTTTAACTCACTAGTTGTTTAGAAAGGTGTTACTTGGTTTCCACATATTTGTAGATCTAGTCACTTTCCTCTTGTTGATTTCATGACATTGTGGTCAGAGAAGACAGTTGGTATTTCAGTCTTCTCAAATTTGCTAAGATTTGTTTTGTGACCTACTATATGATCTATTTTAGAGAATGTTCCATGTGTATTTGAGAATAATGTGTTTTCTGCTGCCTTTGAATGGAATGTTCTATATATGTCTGTTAAGCCCATTTGTTCTAAAATGTGATTCAATCTCAATGTTTTCTTGTTGTTTTTATGTCTGGACAATCTATCCATCACTGTTAGTGGGCTACTAAAGTCCCCTATTATTATTGTATTGTCATTTATTTCTCCCTTAAGATATATTAGTATTTGTTTACTATATTTCGATCCTCAGGTGTTGGGAGCATATATATTTATTATTGTTATATCTTCTTGATCTATTGAGCTTTTTATCATTATATAATAATAATAACCTTCTTTGTTTGTCTCTTGTCTCTTGTTACCATTTTTGGCTTGAAGTTTATTTTGTCTGAATGAAGTATGATGACATCCACTTTCTTCTGGTTACCATTTGCTTGGGGTATTATCTTCCTACTTTTTCACTTTGAGTCTACATGTATCTTTAGAGCTGAAATGAGTATCTTAATAGCAACATTAGTTGGGTCTTGTTTTTGAATCCATCCAGCCACTCTGTACCTTTTACATTTACATTTAGACTTACGTTTATATTTAGAGTGATAATTATAAAGACTTATTATGCAATTTTATCTTTTATTTTCTGGTTGTTTTGCATCTCCATTGTTTCTTTTTCCTTGTGTGTCTATATACCTTTGTAAGTTGGTGGTTTTCCATGATAATTAGCTCAGTTTCCCCTTTTCAAATGTTTCATGTCTGTTTTAGGTTTTTGTTTTATGGGTACCATGAGGTATGTATAAAATGTCTCATAAATAAAATAGTCATTTTTTCTACTAATAGCAATTTATATCTATTTGCCTGTAGGTTCTTTAATTTCCCCCCTTCCTTTTTACATTTTTTTGCTGTCACCAATTATCCCTTTCTATGACATACCATAAAAAGGTATATACCTTTTCTTTCTACTTTGGAATCTCTCTAAGACCATAGTCTGTGTATATTTCTTTGGTTTTATATCACATCAATGAATATTCTGGACAGAAATATTTGGATTTAGTTGGAAATATGCAACATGAGATGTCATGTGAGAAAGGCTTACTACTACTCAAGGTGAGTTTGGCTTGAACTCAATAATTCCATGTCTTTGTAAGATTTCTGTGTGTTCCCAGGGCTTTATGTTTCCATGGTCTTGTCTGACTGCTGGTCTTCTGTTTCCACATGTGCTTTCTTGGTTGAATATGCAATTAATTCAAAGGTGACCCTCAGAATATTTGTTGGTTTACACTCAAAGCAATTGTGAATACAGTAGGTTTGACTGGTGAGCTGATAAGGAGAGGAGTCCCTTGATGTATATAGCTCATTCAAAAACTTATTCATCCATATTATGCATTCATATTCTTCAAAATCTTTTGCAGTTAGCCCTCACTGGGGTTTTCTGTCTCACTCTTAGCTCATGCATTTTTTTTCTATCCTTTGGTGAGTCCCTTTTTTTTCCTCCCTTGATTTCCGACACCCTTATTTTCATGTTTCTCTAGAAATTCTAAATAATTCAATCTCTATTATGGTAAGAAACCTAGCTTTCTCTACCTCTTTTTCCCAAACACACATGAACAAATCTATTAAGATGCTTAATAAAAGACTACCCAGGAACAGGGTCCATCCTCCTTAGAAACTATTTATGATACAAATAGCAGTTTTTTTTTTCTGTTAGACTTAGAATAATACCCATTTATTTCTATGTTGATGCTTTCCTACTTGTATAATAGAGGCATTAATAATAAAACTGTACTAAGAAATCTCAGGGTTCATATCATATCAGGCCTCCTAAAATATAGAATGAAAATAAGAAAAAATTTGCAGAATTTTATTTAGCGACCTAGCATTTAAATGTTTATTTCTACTGATAGTACTTATAAAAAACAAAGAAAACCTCCCAAACTTTTCTAATATTAATCAGTCACATGTCTTTCTTGGATACAGACACATTTTTAATACATAAAGATAACACTAGAGACAAAGAAGTCTTTAACAAAAAAAGATCAACTGTAAGCTTGTGATCAACTGTAATACAGTGAATTCAGATCTCTACAAACAGGAGAAGGTGAGGGGTATGCCCAAACTACTGATGTAGGGTGGGTGTTGAGAATAACAAATCTGTAGTGGCTGTTCCTTTTCTTGATATGGGGAACCTGCTCCCTCCAGGTGACAGGCAGCCAGCAGTCCCAGTCAGGGGTATATCCTTTTCTGGAAGGTACTACATTAAAATAGATCTGAGGCATTACAATTCTTCTTTTCGCCATACTTGTATATATTAGCATTTCTATGCCATTAGTTCTTGGAATCAATCACAATACTATCTTTGCATGGCTAGTACTATACTTTGTATACTACATTAATCATTTCATAAGTTTGGTAACACCAGAAGGTCTGCATTTAAAACGAGATACCTAAGTTACTCTATGTAAACATAATTAATCATTTCATTGTTAATGATGTGATGTCAAATATTGAAAAAAGTAGTTATTCTAAATGGCATGTACTCAAGCATAGCAAAGACTTGCAAACTCATTTCAAACTATAATTACTTGCACTAGAATAGGACAATAATCAACCTCGTTGAGATATGTCATTGAAGATTTACTATAGATTCATGAATAAACTCCCAAATCTAGAATATGTGCTAAGAATCATGTAGCAGTTTAAAAAGAGAGCCCAGGGCAGCAGTGATGTAAAAAGAAGGGTGACATCTCATATGAACTACCATTAGACAATTCCTCTAAAGAGCCAAAAGTAAAGTTTCATTAGTAATTAAAAGTAAATTAAAAGCGGCTACTGAATTCTGATGTTCAGATAGTAGTACATTGTCTAAATGATCTGCTTGATCAAGGGGATAGAAATACACATAAGGTCAGCACTATAATGAATGTGTATTTATCATTGGAATAAAAAATACAAGCCAATTACTGTAGAAAAAAAAGTCTTCTCTAACTATATAATGTCTTTTTAAAACTTGGTCTTGCTATTAAAATTGCATGTGATGCTTCAGTTTGCTGACATTACACAAAGATAATCATAATGTGATCCTGATTCCTCATCTAGTGTGAACCTCTGATCTAGTTCAACTCCTCAGCAGGCTGTGACCCAACGGCCCCTGCCTTATTAACCTAATGGGTCAAGAAGATGGGCAGAGTAAGCACTTTAAGGTAGGGGAACTAACATGTCTGTGTCATTTTCATAACATTTAATGGAATATGTGGAATCTCAGGAATGGAAAAGTCTTAGAAGTCATCAATTATCCCTTTGTACCTTGTGCCTTTCTTTAGGGCTCTGCTCCACCATTATCTCTTTCATAAACTCTGCGTTAGTTCTCCATCCTTGTTCTGCAAACTTGGAAGTGATCTCTCTCTCTCTCTCTTCTGATCTTTCCTGGCATTTTATCTGGGCTTACTGTGTGTCACTTATCACCACTTCCCTGGTAGCTATCATGTTCCTGTCTTATGCCTCAGCAGTACAGAGTATTCTCCAAATCATCTTTGCGAGCCCTATAGGACTTGCATGGTGCCTGGTGCCTGGCAAGGACAGGACTCAATACATGTGTTAGCTGAATGTAACAGAATGTTGATGCGGTTTTGCTGGGGGAACCACGAGAGGAAAGAACACTGGATTCTGGCACAGCAGCTTATGGTGCCATTTTATACTTTAAGGTTGAAGATGATCTCAGAGGTCCACATATAAGCTCCTCAACCGTCCTGCCGGGTGAACTCCCAGCCTTTCCTTGCACACTTCCAGTAATTGGTGAACTTGTCTCTTCCTGAGGCAGTCCATTCCATTTCAGAGAGCTCCACATGTGAATCTCTTTCCCTCTCTCCTGACCCCAAGACTCAGATTTAATATCAGCCCAGCTACAGTTACTTTAACTTAACTAGGCTAAAAATATTCTTGCTTTAATCAGTCTAAGGCCTAGAGCGATTCACATTCTGCCTGACTTTGTTGGGATTTTCTGCAGCTATTTCCTTTTAAATTGTTCTTTCATGGATTCAAATTTTGGAAAAGACCTAGAGACTAGCTAGTTCACCTTACTTAATTTTCAGAAAATCAGATTGAGACTTGAGAGAGGAAGGGAATTGCTGAAGGAGGTCACACAGCTTTAGAGGCCTGAGTTGCAGTCATGTGCGTGGGGAGGAAGGGGGCATTCTCAGCTGTTGGCCTGCTTAAAGGACCCAGTAACTATTTATTCCCACGTATTTCACACATAGACATGAATGTCAAATGCCACAATAGAAGATTTTCAATTTGAAATACAATATTAATGAAATCCAATATTAATAGCATGAACTTAATCACAAGCATAAAAAATGGTCTCCTTCCTTTCAGCACCTGGTTCACTTGCTGGCATATCACCCATGACCAGTCAGACAACTGTTTGTCTTGTGTCAACTGATTGAGGAATGATGTTGGGTGGGTGTTAATTTCATGAGGAGGAGAGAATAGGAAATTCATCATAGGAACATGCTTGAGTAATAAATCTGATGATATAATTCTTAGTTATGAGACAGTTTTGACTCTCAGAAAGGGATCATTTGTTATACTATTAAGTAGCATTTAATGTTATCCAGTGAAATGGATTTGGGCTGAACACAAGAAATAGATGATATTTGGACTGAAAACACTCTGAATTTACTTCTTCTTCTCCTTCTTCTTCTTCTTTTCTTACAGATTGTTGCTGACTTAAAAAAAGTTTTTTAAATGTTTATTGTATTTTTGAGAGAGAAAGAGGAAAGAAAGAGCAAGACAGAGCACAAGAGAGGGAGGAACAGAGAGAGAGAGAGAGAGAGAGAGAGAGAATCTGAAACAGTCTCCAGGCTCTGAGCTGTCAGCATAGAGCCTGATGTGGGGCTTGAACTCACAAACCGTGAGTTCATGACCTGAGCCAAAGTTGGCACTTAACCACCGAGGCACCCCAGATTGTTACTTACTTTAAAATAATTTCACGTTCTACTATGCCAGGGAATGACAGAATTATGTAACTGACAATAGGAAATTTGGGAAATTATTGGTTTGAGTTGAAAGGTGGTTCTGTTTATGGGTAACATACTCAAAAAATTGATAGTGTACATATTTTAACTTTGCTCTGGAACTAAAATACAGACAATCTGTGGGATAATCTACTAAGTTTTAGGGAGACTTTTGCTTATTGGGGGGTTTTCAAAGTGAATTCCAAATTTACTCTTTTTCTCATCTTTCTGACATGCCACTTCAGAAAAACTCTTCATACGTATTTTAAAATATTATTTAATTAAGTTAATGAATGAGCTTACTTATTTACTTACTTATTTTGCTGCAAAAGACTTTATTGTTTCCATTTGGTGGAAACAAATTTCCGCGGCTTGAGAGAGGGCTCTAGGGTGGTTAAAAGGCTACCTAGTGGCTCCAGGGAGAGGCTCATGCAAAAACTGCTGGCACAGAGGGGATGCAGAGGGACCCCTCAAAGGCTGCAGGGTTCTGAAGACTTCTAGTTGCGCTTGAGCGTGAACCTTCGGAAGAGCTACTCTCCAGCCTAGCTTTGGGGCGGGCAGCCTCTGGAGGTGAGTCAGGTGGTCACCATCTTTTTGACGGTTCACCTCCTCAAGTAGGAAGTGGCTCTCCAGGAAGTCACAGAGACCCCAGTGGGTGCAGATCCAAAAGAGCCTGGTTCCGGTTCTTCTCTAGGTCCATGTGGTTTCCGTGGTGTCCAGGGTTTTCCCCACTCAGTGCGACAGCTGCTGCGTATCCTGGAAGCAGGCGTGACTGCTCCGCTGGTTTTGCGTCTTCAAGAGATGCTCAGCGCCCTAGTGCCTCACCTCAGCCCACACCTTCTAGAGACACATCGTCTTGGTTGAAATAGAAGCCCGGAGAAGTAGGTGTAGGAGACTTCCAGGTGCAAGTTGACCAGGCGATTGCCGGTGGCATCCACCTCCGTGGAATAATTCTGATGAATCTGGGAGCCCGTGGTTGGTTCGCGATGAGGAGCTAAGCTCAGAATACGGTGTTGGCTGGTCCTCGAGGCAGAGGGTGGCAAGGAACGTGTTTCGGAAGGTTGCGACTGGAAAAGAGGTTGGGAAGTGGTCAGAGGCTGGAAGAAGGGACGTCCCTGGATCTGTTCTGTGCATAAATTCCAAAATTTTAGTAAAAAAGTTTTAATGCTGTGCAATAGAAGAAATATATGAAGATATAGGACAGGTGTTTGTTAGTACAAGAGAGGAAGTACCTCAAGTAACAAGTCAACGTGGGTGAGGCAAATTTGTTAAATAGAATTCATTAAGGCTTATAATTCCGGAATGTATTTGCAAACCGTATGCTGGGTCCTATTTTTCTGTCTCGTGTTAGAGCCAGTTTAACCTAGTAACTCTTTAAAAACTAAAACTGTTTCTGTATTCTCAAAGATGAATTCCTAACTGCCTATCCAGTATCTTTTTCCTCTGCGTCCCTCCACAAACACGAACATTACCAATTTATCAATCTCTTGTACAATCTTTGAGCATATCCAGAACTTCTACCCTCTGCTTCTGCAGTTTCCTTATTCTGCACTGCCTGCGGAACTTTCTCAAATTTCATGCCAAATCTGGATTCTCTCAGTCTCTTTCAAATGACAATCTGTCCTGACTTACCCAATTTGAATTAAATATTCCTACAGCGTGTTACTTACACCTTCGTTTAGCATTTATAACAGCTTTGTTTTGTGGTTAGTTTATTTCATATTGATCTATTGAACGTAGTTTTTGTGATTTTCTCATTGGCTGGGCATTATTCTCCTATGCAGCACCCTTCCCCCACCCCTGGTGCCTTGTCTTTCACAGTGCACTGCTCCATGCACATTTGTGGAAGTGATAGTATTTAAAAGGATAAATATTGCTTCCGAGTCTCACAATCAGTAATTCTTTAATAAATCAGAGTGGTTAACTCAGTTGATTTGAGTACCAGTCTCTAAAATTAGATACTAAAGCATTCGGGGAAGAAAATGAAATGTCTAAGATACAATCATTTTTAATATACTAGTACGCTAAACTCTAGAATATATAGATCAAACAGCTTGTTTCAATAGGATAACATGTAACCACATGCCTCAGTAAGCTGCTTCCATTTGGAAAGGGAATTAATAATATTGTTATCTTGTAGGACAGCTAAAGAGATAGATTAGGATTTCTGGTGAGCACGAATAGTCCTAAGTAGTTAGAAAATATCTTGAAGTATTTCTGAATTGAAGGAATAAGCCCAGCTTTTCACAGCATTTTATTTTTTTCATGCTGGCTTTTATTTATAAATACTTGAATATAATCATTGTAGCTGAGCACGTGTTTCATCTTAGATGTATAGCCAAGTATATGGTATATACAGTTTGTTCAGTTCTCATAATAAGTTATTAGGTTGTTATATGTTCCCACTATTGTCTAAAGCTAATCTCACCTATCCCTTTTCTCCTCACACTTTTTACTGAGAAATATTACTTGCAAACAGAAAAGTGCAAAAATCTAAATGGACAGTTCTACAAATGAAATAAAGCAAATACCTGTAAAAACAGTGCCCAGACCAAGAAATAGAATGTTTTATATAGAAGGTTTGGAATAGCTACAGAGTGAGAGGGAACTAGCCAGATAAAGTCATCCCAGCTGTAGACTCAGACCTTTCTCCTAGTGTTTCCATGCTGCTCACTTTAGTAGTAATACTGAATTTGCCTGTGTTTATCATTTTGTCATCTATGTATTCATCCCTAAGTAAAAAAGTTAATTGTTCTATTTTTGAACTTCATGTAAATGGAATCACATTGTATATATATTCTTTTGTGTCTTATTTTTGCTTAACCTTGTCATGATAAGGTTCATTCGTATTGTTGCATGGAACTTTAGTTCGGCCATTCAGTTTTAATACTGCATAGTGTCCACTGAATGAATATATCACAGTGTAGTTATGCATTTTATTGATAATAGCAATTTGGGAAGTTTCTAGTTATGGGCTTCTATAAACAGTGTCTCTTCATGCACACATTTCTTTAAGTTATAAATCCAGCAGTGGGATTGTTGGATCAAAGGGTGTATGTGCTTCAGCTGTGCTAGATAAGGCCACTTCAAAGAGAGTGTATGAATTTATACTCCCACCAGCAGTATATGGCAATTTCTGCTGTTCCAAATTCTGGCCAACATTTGGTATTAGACTTTAAATTTTTTTCCCAATCTTAAGGATGTTTAATTCTAACTGCTTGTTTCAGTAATGTTACCAGTGAAGTTGAGTACCTTAAAAAAATAAGTTTATTGGTGATTTATTTAGATTTTGACTTTTGTAAAACTTCTTTTCTTTGCCTATTTTTCTTAAGTTTTTTAAAATTAAGCACTTCTAATCTTTTTAAAAATGTTTATTTATTTTGAGAGAGAGAGAGAGGGAGAGAGAGCATGTGCACACAAGTGGGAGAGGGGCAGAAGGAAAGAGAGAGAGAGAGAATCCCAAGCAGGCTCCGTGCTGTCAGCATGGAGCCCAAAATGGGGCTTGATCTGACAATGGTGAGATCATGACCTGAGTGGAAGTCAAGTGTCAGTCGCTCAACCGACTGAGCCACCCAGGCACCCCACCTACTTTTCTATTGGATAGTCTTTTTTTTTTTTTTTTTTTTTAACTTGAGTTTCTCATTGAGTTGGCAGTGTATTGAGATCAAGCCTTATCAGCTTACAAATATCTTCTTCCACGCTGTGGTCTGTCTCTTTATCTTTTCCATGGAGTTTTATAATAAGCAGAAGTTCTCAGTTTATAATGTGGTCAAAGTTATCTGTATCTTCATTTATAATAAGTGCTTTATTAAATAAGTATTTATTAATAAGTGTCTTATTAAAGACCTCTATCCCAGGATTATGAAGATATTCATCTGTATTCTTTTTCAAAAGTTTAAAAATTTTCCTTTTTCCATTCAGATTTTTAGTTCATGTGGAAGTGATTTTTACTTATGGATATACCTACCCATTATTGTAGTTTCACTGATTGAAAAGCCTGCTCTTTCTCCATTGCTCCGGAGTTATAGCATTTGTTATAAATCAAGTGTCCTTTTGTGTGTAGAGTTGTTTCTGAACTTCAGTTATATTCTATTGGCTGAAAAGTCCATCCTTGCAATAAAAGCTCACCATCTTGATTACTGTAGCTTTATATAAGACTTGATATCTGGGTAAGTCCTTTCTACCATTTTTTTTTCTTTTTCAAGTATGTCTTGGATATTTTTGGCCTTTTTAATGCACATGTAAGTGTATTTGTTAAGTATCCATATACACCTTAAAGTAACCTGCTGGTGATATGGAATTCATGGACTCTATATATTAATTTCAGGACGAATATTTATTCTAATAAGCTTTCCAGTCTGTGAATTTGATATACATTTAATTATTTAAAAGAAGTGTTCATGTGTATTTCCATATTATTTTAATTTTTTTCTTTGGTTTTCTTTTTGCCCCGGATTTATTGAGGTATGATTGATAAGTACAAATTATATATATTTAGGTTGCACAATGTGATTTTTAAAAGAGGTGTTCAAATTGATGGTATAGTAATATACATATACACTAGGAAATCATTATTTCAGTTTTTGAGGTCGTCTTTAATATAATCCAATAACATGTTATGCATCTTCGTTAGACCTTTTCTGAGGCACTTGGTATTTGTTTGATGCTGTTAGAAATTTACTTTTGTTCTTGAACATAGTTTCACTGAATCTTCCAAGAATCTTTCTCATTATTCCATCTCTCTAACTTGTATCCTCACTATTTCTTACTCCACTGACCTAATCCCTTTAGCATATGAACATATTCTGTATGCCTTAAAAAAAAGCCTTCAGTAGCTGCCTGTCTATCCCCTCTCTCTTTCTTTCCTGAAAAACAATTTGAACATGCTAGTTTGCACTCTGTCTCTTGTCCCCCCTCCCAGTCAGTCACTTCCCAACCTGCTGTGATCTGATTCAGTGCCATCCATCATGCTGCATCTGATCTGTCAGAGGACCTCCTGAGGATTAAAGCCAGGCTATTTTTCAAAGGCCTTATTTTGAGGTTTTAAAATTATAGAACATTGTTGATACTGATAATACTCTTAGTAATTGCTGTAATAATTGCATTAATAACGATATCAGTGATAAACTTTACCTTTGAGTGTTTTAATATGGCAGCACACTAGATCTCCTATTCTCGCAGCCAGATATTATCACAGGTGGGATGACACATTCCAACGTTCAAGGTAAGTTCTACCGGGAAGCCTTCCTAATGTCACAACTTCTACTCTGTCCAGTTCTTGTCTCGCCTTTAAATTCTAGACTCCCATTCTCCTCTGGTTCTCCTTTTGCCCATCTAGGCTTTTTTCTTCAGTCTTATCTTCATGTTTCTCTTCCAGTGCCCGTGTCCTCAATCTGGATCCTCCCAAGGGTCTTGTCATTGGTTTTCTTCTCACTCCTCCTATCCTTCCTTGTGTGGTGTCATCCACTTTCACAGTATCCGCTATTATTCACCACACTAACTTCTTTTTCTCTGGAGCCCAGCATGTACCTGGCTCATCGCTAGCTGGATGATAAATGCATGAATGAATGAGTCTTTAAACTTATGTCTGCCAAATTCATATTCCTAGCTCAGCCTTCAGCAGACTGAGAGATCTAAAACTATCTTAAATCTCCACTGGATGGTGTCCAGCCATCTCGGCTGAAGATTTACAAAACTGAGCTCATAATCTTTCTCTCCCAAACTTGCTCCTTCTCTTATATGTATCTTACCCTGGTTAAAAGCACCACACTTTATCTATTTGCTCATTCCAGAAACCTGGCAGTCGCATAACTCCTTTTGTTATGCCAGCCTCAGAAAACAGTAATCAGAATCGACGAATGCACATATCTTACGCTCTGGTTTTTACTGCCCTGTCTCCTGGTACAGTCCTTTTTGGCACACCTGTGTGTTTCATATGTTAGTGATTCATATGTTGGACTATTCTAGAAGAATTATAAAAAAGTGCAGATTTTACCCTTTCTGGGGTAAATAACATTATGATTTTCCCATGTGAAGTAAAAGAATCCTTGTAGTTTGGCAGCTTATATTTTGAGATTGCCCAAGAAAGAATCACACAAATACCCACGCCCCCATCCCCTCATTTTTAATTCTTCACACTGTTAGGAATACAAAATAATGGAACAAAAAACTTGTGAAAAAACTGGAATTTTTATCCAGAAGTTAGATATTCAGATGCTTTGGCACTAAGTGGGGATTTTCAAAATTTTTATTTCCAATGTTCACAGAAATGTGGCTGAGAAAACTGAACTGTGCACTTCATTAATGTTAACTGCTGAGCAACCAAGTATCTTGCTTTCTGTCACTTCACCCTTTCCAAATGGAGTCATGTTAAATTCTTGCTGCAAGGGTCTCTGTGTACAGCTTTTGTGATGTCTTTCTGGGGTGCCTTATGTGTGGGGTGACCGACCTTTAGGAGTGCTGGCTCAAAGCCAGAGGGAAGAAAACAAAGATTGCAAAGTTAGAGCAGAAACTTTTATAACAAGCATGATGAAACTGGCAATGATCATTTTTTCATAATGACATAGATACATCATGTAGGAAGTCCATCTTAATAGACATTATACATAACTTAGGATATTGATTTATAAAATTCTTTTTAACAGCATTTTATACTGTGATGGACAGTATGAAGCTAGGATTGTGACCGACCGTGTCACTTTTAGTTTTAAGAGCCCTTCAGGGATTGACCAGAAAGAGGTCATGCCTCTTCTGATGCAGGTGAGGGAATACACAGTCCCAGCTTGGCTACCCCACCTTGAACATTCTAGCCTCAAAATCCCCTGTAGTGTCAGCAGAGACTTCCACTGAGACCGCATTACAGCTTCATGTTTTCCTTTGCCTGGACTTGCTTCTTTCTTTCTTTTCATTTCCTTCTACAGATGTTGATCCCTAAAGCATTACATAATAAACATCCTGCATACCAGTCTACATCTCAGAGTGTGCTTCCGAGAGAGCCCAACCTGCAACACCTACCATGTAAAAGTTTGATGAAGCTTTGGCAGATGAACATAGCATGAATGCGAATGCTGTGAGGCTTCCCCTAGCACAGGAAACTCATAAAGGTTACCAAGTAAACAGATTCATTCATTCTGGCAACATTTACATACCAGGCACTCTCAGGAATACAGAGATGAATAAGACATAATTCCTTGTCCTCTGGTGATGGATATAGACATGCACAAATGGTCACAATACAACACAATAAGTGCTGTAGTGGGAGATTGCACAATGTGCTCATGGAACACAGATGAGAGAGCCATGAAGGCTGTCAGAGTGTTCCTGAAGACTTCACAGGAGGAAATATTTGATTGGAAAATTAAAGGGTAAAGATGAGAGACAGAACTGCAAGCTGGAGTGATGGCATACAAAGAGAAACAAAGGTGAAAAGAGGAATGACAGATTTAGGGGGAGTAGCTGTGTAAAATGTCTAGTGGGAAGGGGGGGGTCTAGGCTGTGATGAAGGTGGAAGTCATGAAAAATTATCCTAGAAAAGTAGTTGGACCAGAGCTAAAGAAGGAGTGGTTGCCTAGTGATAATGTACAAGGAGGAGATAAAGAAAGATATCTAAAGCAGACTTAGACTCCATGGGGGGCAACATTGAGGAAGAGCACTTACTAAGAAACTTTGAAGAACCATCAAATCGATAGAAGGAGAACTGGGAGAGCTGTGTTGAAAAAGGCAGGAAAGGAGAGAATTTCAGAGAGGCGATGGTCAACCTTGTTATGTGCTCCAGAGATGGTCAGTGGGTCGAGTACTTCAAAATTAGCCATTGTGCCCACGTTGGAATGAGCAAGCAAATGGTGGCATACTCATAAATGGAATTCATGCAAGAAGAAAGGATAAAAACATGGAACATGGTGTTGAATGAGAAAAGTCAGATAAACTACAAAGTCAGGTTTAATTAAACCTATAGTGCTTAGGAATACTTGCTTACCTGGTAAAAATGCAAAAGAAAGCTAGAAGAATGAGTGCTCTAAATCAAGACAGTGTTTCCTTGAAAGGAGAAAAGGGTAATGAGCTGGATGGGCATGAGGGCAGCTGCTGGGGTCTGGTGTGTTCTCTTTCTTGATCTGAGGGATGTTTTTATGGGTGTTTCCAATGGGAGAACTCTTTGGACTGTACGTTCTTATTTTGTGAGCTTTTCTGTGGTGTAGTTTATATTTCACAATAAGTAAGGCTAACAAATAAGCAATTGGAATGATTAATCCAGAGTAATGGTAGCTCTTGGTAAGTAGTTTCACAAGAGTGGTGAGTGGTGGTGGTCGGATTGTGTTTGGTTGAGAAGCTAAAACAACAAAACCTGGAAATGCAGATCATTTTCTTCATATTGGCGGGAAATAGGAAAAGATAATTTGGCCTTTTGGAGTAGGTAACCTTTAAGTTAGTAATAATCCTAAACTAAATGCCCTTAGTTAAAATTTATAACATATGCAAGTAAACAGAAGTAAATTACAAATAATTGAACAAAACGTTGTTAAAACTCATGGTGACAAGTGACTTTTTTTTCTTACACAGATTTTTGAAAGCTTTGTTCAGAGCTGCTGTTTAATGTTAATCTAATGAATGATTCTTAGAAATTTGGAATTATAAAAAGGGACTGACTACTTGAAAAAGTGAATAAACTAAAACACAAGCAGCTCAAACATATATCATTAATAATTTGCCTTTAAGGGGCTGGAATCTTTGGTGTATTAGTATTTTTTAGGTTTAGCACAGTATTTGCACTTTGTGATGTTTTTGATATGGCAAATTACAACACATTTATTTACCTTCATGAAAACCCAAATTTTGACATCCACACTAATGTCCTCCTGCTGAGGCCAAGGAATGTTACGAATTAGAGGGAACTTTTAAGGTATCATTCAACTTGTTCATTTCAGCACCCAGGTCACACAGTGATTGGAAAGCCACAAATGCCTGGGTCTCTTGCCTCTCAGTCCTGTGATAATTTCCCTACTGCACCTTTAAGCTCGAAGATCACATCTTTGTGTGGCAGAAGATTCCAAGCAGTTCCTATGGTTTTGTTATAATGGAATTTGGTCTGTGCCAGCAACTAAAATGTTCTGTATTTGGAAATTGTTTTCTTTTAAGTCATAGTTTGAAAACACTGAATACTTCATAAAGTGTTATTTATAGTTAGTTTTGGGGTGGTATCATTTATTTAAGGAGAATTCATTTCCTTTGTGGAATGTGATCGGAAAATGTCTTGATTAATGGAAATTCATTGTCAATGCAACTTGTAATGCAAGCTTAAGTTCTGAGACAGGAGATCAGCTGCGTAATCTTGTCAGCTTCCATAACAACATGAGCACATTTATGTTGCCTCATTTCAGAATCTCAGATATCTTTGTGGATGGCCAAGGCTTCTGTTCTCATGGTAGAGTGAGGAAAGTAACCCCTGGCTGATCAAGGGGGTGGGTCCGGGGCTGTATTCTCAGGTAAACCCTCCTTCAGAGAGCTTATTCTTAGTGTGCCCTTCTCATAGGAAACATTCCCTCCTTGAGCAGCACTGTCCCTTGTGACATCTTGTATGATGCAGAGAGCAAATTCTCAGTTTAGCTCTTACCAGGATTGTTCTTTTAACCAGTGATTCTGTTGTAAGGGCTACATTTCCCACACTGAGGAGAATATTGTATCCAGGGAGTCTGCAAATCTTTATAGCTGTTGACCTTCTAAGTGACTATCAATGACATCTTCTAATTTATCACCTCACTGAGCTACTTTCATTATCTGTAACTCTCAACCCACTTAAATCTAGTCAACTTTGTGATATCAGTCCCTGTGTCTGAGGACCAACTCCTCTATCAGACTGTAGGTGTTTTGAAGACATGTTATGAGGCTGGGTAACCTTTGTGCACCCCAGTGCACCTAGAATGATGATAGGTACACACTAAGTTATTAATAATTACAAGTTAAGCAAAAGCTAATGTTTTCATTAAAACATTTTCTTAAAAGCCTTATTGCTTTTTTGTTTCTGTATGTCCAAGGGTAGTTAACTTGCTTTTTGTGCTCTGGACAATATTTGGCGGTATGACTATAAATAGCTTCTCTTCCCCTGGCCTCAGTGGCCTCTATGTGCCTTTATTCTAGAAAGCTGAATTTGCAAGGTTTCCCTTGACACCATTCCTGCAATGTTCCGTCTCTCTCACCAGGAGCATGGCCTTCTGTAACATCTCCTATTTCTTCTCTTCTAGGGTTAAAAACATTTAGCACCTTCTTGAAAATTGTTTTCTGTGAACGTTTATTTTAAATGATGTTACTATTCCATAGGAGACAAAATACAAAAACACAATAGAGGAACAATATGCAAAATAAATACAAACATCTGGGCAAAATGTGGTGGCATGCCAGCTCAAACATATTTTTCTGTTGTTAGTGTCTGCACAGTTTGTCTCTGGCTTTAATATTCATTTATGTGCCTATAATGCTTCCAGGCACAGTAAAAGAGCCCCAGGGCGTGGCTAACCTGAGGGCCCTTAGAGGCTTCCTGCAGGAAATTGCAGCTTTGCCTCTTACTGGCGGCCAGAGGTGGCTGTTCTCACTGGAGCTTTCACCCTTCAAGCCAGAAATGGGATTACCCCTGGGAACTCATTACCTCCTGTCAGAGGGTCGTTGATTTTCCTCTCTTTAATCACCTCTCAACTGCATAGATTTCACAAAACAGTAGAGAGAGAAATAGATACATTTGACAGGTAGGTTTTGAGGAAATGAACACGTAAATTGTATCTATGGAATTCAGGAGGCACGTTTCCCATGCCTCTGAGGACCTCATTTCCACATCAGCACTTGGTTATCTGAGTGACTACTTTACTCATGTGTGGAGAAGCCTGTTTCTCCTTGCAGATCTATCTCCTTGATTTATCATAAACATTTTAAAACTATAAGTAACTGTAATTGTTTATATTTATATTGACTGGCATTAGTTAAGTTTTGTGCTATTTAACTCTAATTTGCTTTCTTCATTTTATGCTGAAGTTGTTTTTGGCTTTCAGAGAGCTTTACATTTTTCAAGTGCTCATAGACATATAACAGATGATACATTTATCCCCATATATTGATATATGAATATATGAATTTATATTTATATATATTTATATATGAATATATTCTATATTAGGAATATGCTACATGTAATATATATATATATATATAAATACTTCCATTAACATTAATACATTTATATTCTGTTAACATTAACATTAGCACTGTGAATCTCAAAAAAAAAGATAACATTAACACCTTGAAACTGGTATGGCAGATTTTACAAACGTGGAAACTGAGACAGAAGTTATGTGATTACTGTCACCCAGCTGATGAATGACAGTGCTCCTACTGAGATGTGAGGGTTAAGATTCAAAACGCAGTGTACCTGTGCCATCTCCTACCAGAATTCTCTCCTGCTATTCTAAAGATGGCATGTGCTTCCCCTGTTGGTCTGTGCTCACCCAGGTTTTTCTCTCAGTCAGTCGTGAGATGACCCATTTTCTAAGGCTCAGTTCAAGTTCATCGCCTTCTTGAAAGCTGTCCCTGACAAAACCGTTGTGGAGGTGTTTTTCTATAAATACTTGTTATTTTTGCCACTTATTTTGTATTTGCTCCTATGTTATTTTGTGTAGTTATTTGACTATGCCAAATTAGATAGGTGGGGAGATAAGGTGAAAAACATGGGCTTTGGGCTCAAATCTTGACTGCTACTTACCAGCTTTATGGCACTTTTTTGTCTCTGTTGACTCATCTGTAAAATGAGGATTTTATTAATTTGTTTAAAAAGTATTTGTTAATGCCTACTATATTCCAGGTGCACACATTGGTGAAAAAGATTCAACCGGGCTCCTGCGTGGCTCAGTCGGTTAAGTGTACAACTCTCGGCTTTGGCTTAGGTCATGATCTTATGGTTTCGTGAGTTCAATGCATCGGGCTCTGTGCTGACAGCATGGAGCCTGCTTGGGATTCTCTCTTTCCCACTCTCGGCCCCTCCCCCACTCATGCTAGCTTTGTCTCTCGAAATAAATAAATAAACTTAAAAAAAATACAACAAAAAATCTGAGGGAGACAGACTAACAAATAATCAAGACATTGTAAACAAGTGTGAAATGATACTAAAAATAAAACCAGGTGATAAAGTGGTGACTGTGAGAAAGGTTTACATTAGCTAGGGTGGTCTTGAAAAGTCTCTATGAGGAAATTGATACTTTTTCCTGAGACTTGATTGATGTGGAGAGTTAGTCTTGCAAAGACCTGATGAAGAGTTCTCCAGGCAGGAAGACCTGGAAGTGTGAAATCCCCCAGGTTTGAGATATCTTGGAGGAACAGAGGGAAGGCCAGAACAGTTGGGGTATAGTGAGCAGGTGCTGTGATCAGATGTAGGGGGTGAGATGGCTGAGAAAGGGAAGGATCAAATCATAGGGGGGCTGTGGTATTAGTAAGGAGTTTGGGTTTTATTCTAATTGCTATAAGAAGTCAACGGAGAGGATAACAACCACCCCCCTACTTTTGGGGATGCTGAATAGGTTGACACAGAAAAGCACTTAGCTCAAATCCTGATGTTAAGTGTTCAACATATTTTATACCACCTTCACATATACTTTATTATTATAACTACACCGTAAGCTCCTTAAATGCGGGTCTACATGTCATACTACTGCATTGCCTACACAGTGTGGCACACTGTGACATAGAAAACCTGACAGGGTTCATTAGATGTGAGTGGTGGCCTAGTGTGCTGTTCAGAAATAGCCTTTCTGTATAGAGACATGCACTGTTCTGAGAAATTCAATCAAAACACGAGGTTATCCGATGAGTTCTGTAACAGCAACTCGCATATAGTGGAGTGTGCAAGTATGCATATTTCTCTCCTCAATCTATATTTAATGGCCAATCTGGAAAAAACATTAACTTTTATATGATTACCTGAGAGAGAGATGGAGAGAGAAAGAGAGGGAGAGAGAGAAAACAACACAAGTATAAGGGAAGAAGGCTCCCTTTACTATTTTGGAAGGGAATGTCTTCAGAAAAGTCATTTTCTTTCTTATTTGCCACACCATCTGCTTTTCAGATAAGCAGAACTAGGGAGTCCTTTATTGAGATACATACTGTTACTTAGACCCTGAGAGTTTATTTCTTTTTGGAAATGCCAAAGCATTTGAATTTTTCTGTGCTTCAGAGCATGTATTATTTTTTCTCTTTCTTACAGAAGAGATAGAAACCCATCTATCTGGGCTTCCTGGTAAAGGTTTCGTCCTGAAAGATAGCTTCCCAAGAGCCATTTGTCACCGTTTCTATGCATAAGAAGTGGGAAGATTTTTACACTTTTCCTTTGTATGTTCACATTCAGATCACTCACTCAGGGACATGCACTGGTTTTTAAATTGTCTTCTGTTTGGAATTAAAGATGCCTCTTGGGTTTTATGCAACTCCAAAACTGAGCCAATTCAGCTCTCTCCTGAATTGGTGGCCCTTTTTGTTGTCTCTCCTCATTTTCTTCATAGAGGGTCACCTTCAGATGATTAATAAGTACACTGCCTTCAGCTTCAAAATACATCATTTAAGAACATTTGTTTGCTTTTCAGTCATCTAGTACCTTTAAAAGTAATCAGCAGAAAGGATAGAACTTTAATAAGTTAAAGGCAAATCATTATTTGATAAAATTCTCTTTTCACTCCTGTAAATCTTCAAGTTTCGTATTTCTTTTTGACAAAACTGTCAAATAAAATCCAACAAGAAGATAGGAGCAGAACCATGAAATCAAAACTGCTTTTATTCCTTTGATTTGCCCAGTCTTTAATAGTAAGTGGGATGTAGCTTTTGTTTCCCAGCACAAATGGAAACTTTTTGAGAGTACAGATCATGCCACATATTTCTGTTTCCTCCATTAGGGCCAAAACCTGGCTAGATGCTCAACACACACATAGTAAGCTGATTAGAACACTTGAGCCATTAAACTTGCATTGTTGTTTGATGCCTTCCTCCTGCAGCTTAAAACCTTAAGATATCCCACTGAGCCCTTGAATTTGGCACAGTGCAAGAGAAGATGGAGTACTAACAGAGCCTTATCACTTATATGCTTCTACTCTGCTGCACTTGTGCTGTTAATTCAGGCCCTTCAGAAGAAAGCATATGTACTCTTTTAGAAAAAAAAAGGAAGACTCTGAAAGTGAGAATTCAAACGAGGATAGCTTAATTTCATTCTGTCCAAAATCTGTGAAATATAAGACAGCATTCTTTAAAGCTTTTTACTGAAGGCTAAGGGTGAGATAGTAGTGATGTTTTGATGTCTAGAACATCGACTGTTTTTCTTTCTAAGCTTTTGCAACAAGGATTATGGATAACAGTGAAACAGATGACACTTTGTAGACTAAGGTCTTGTGAAAACAAAAATATATGATTCACTTCTATTAGGTATATTATGAAAGATGTGACAGCAAACCATTAACCTGCAGCCATTTCTCATGAGGATGAGAGAGAGCTGGTCTGAGGCAGGTGTTTTGAACCGTAAGTCCTGAATCTTCTCTCTGGATTGAAAAATGCTCTGTATTGGACATAGTTTCTTGCCATAAGTCTCAAAAATTAAGCTATGTACCCCTCTCAAATCTGAGCTACTCTTAGGAAGTTTTTGGATCTTATATGAATGAATTCCTCTTTATGGAATGATTACATTGGTTGACAACATGTCAAAGCTGAAAAAGAGAGGTAGAAGATGTGTATTTAACACTTTGAACTGCTGTGGAATCTGTTGCTTAATTTTACCACCTCAAGAATTTGGAAAGGAAGATCTCGTTTACTAAAAACAACTGTATTAGGGACATTGTTTTAAGAGTTTGGTATACTAATGATTGTTTAGAGCCTTTTATTTATTTATTTATTTTTAAATTTTTTTAAATGTTTATTTATTTTTGAGAGAGACAGAGACAGAATGCAAGTGGGTTGGAGCAGAGAGAGAGGGAGGCACAGAATCTGAAGCAGGCTCGAGGCTCCAAGCTGTCAGCACAGAGCCCGACGCGGGGCTCGAACTCACAAGCTGTGAGATCATGACCTGAGCTGAAGTCGGACACTCAACTGACTGAGCCACCCAGGCGCCCCTGTTTAGAGCCTTTTAAACTGGCAAAAGTAACTTTAAATAATGAATACTCAAGATTGCTAAGAGGTTGAAACTGATATTCCTGTACTTTTGTGGTAGATTGTTTTCCACCACAAATTGGAAAGCAATCTGGCATATGGATTGAAAATAAAAACATTGATAGTCTTTTTTTTCAGGATTTCCATTTTTTAGTGGAAATAATTGGAAGCAAGAGACAAATGCACAAAAATTTCATTGAGGTCGTATGCATAATTATAAAAGCAAAACAAAATGAACTCAAAATAAATGAGCAATAGTTGTGGAATGCTTATTCAGGTTAGGATACCTCCATTCAGTGGCCTTCAAAATAATGGTTAAGTACCAATAAAAACATGGTAAAAAATATTATTATACAATTAGTGAAAGAAGGCTGACTCTTAAATTATTCCAGTATTACAACTATCAAACTGGTTTGAAAGAAATGTATTAAAATTATAATATTAGTTATGTTTGGGTAATGGTATTATTTATTTATTCAGCCAATAAATAGACTATGTAAATCACATATATTCTCATGTAATCCTCATACAAATTTTTCATTGGTATTCTATTTTAAAGATTAGGAAAATACATAAATAATAAGATGCTTTATGCCAGAAACTTAGTGTTCAGATTTATTGTTCAGGCATCATTCCAATACTTTGGATACTGAAAATATGCTCAGGTGTTTATTTTTCCTTGAAAATGTATCAATTTATCAATTGCATGACTAAGGACTAAAGTACATGAAGGTTCTTTCAACAACCCAGAAAATCTGCATTTCAGATACTAAGGTTATAGTTCCAGTCAAAAGTTCTACTATCAAGACAGTTGCTATTGAGATAGAGAAAACTGAGTGACTTCCATCAATCCTATAGACTTTAAAGGTATGTCCAATGTGACACTATTACTTAACTTCTCTGTGGCCAATTTCCTCATCTTAAAATGGTGATAATAGTCATAGAGTTGTTTTGAGGATTAAATAAGTGTGTGTGCACGCGTGTGTTATATCTCAAATTTAAAGCAGTGCTTGGCACGTAGGAAGTTCTCAACAAATGGGAGCCAGTACTGTAGTTGTGTTGATCTAGTTGTAACTTCATATGCAACATGCCATCACTTCCCATTATTTGTTCTCCCTATTACTTGATTATATCGTCTGCTTATTCTTCAAACTAATTTTGGCACTAACTACCAAATTTCAGTAAAACAAAGGCAATGAAAATTAAGCTATAATTTTGTAATGTGTCTTCCCATTCATATAGGTCTGGCACATTTCTTGTTCGGTTGATTCCTAGTAATTTTAGATTTGAATTTAGAATTAGATTTTAGATTAGAATTTAGAATTAGAGTTTTTTCCTAACATTTCTTAATTGGTTATTAGAAGAGTTACTGATTTTGGTTGGATGATCTTGTATCTGGCAACTGTTGTGTGCCTTTGTTTTAGTTCTAACTAGTTTTCTGGTTTATCTCTCTGTTAACTAGTAAACAAGACAGTCTGCAAAATGACTTTTGTTGCCTACCAGCTAATGTTTAATGATTCATCTCTTTTTTTGTCTTTTGCATTAGCTATGAACAATTCTACATAATTACACTGATAATAGATATCTTTATTTAAGGTGTTTTCAGTGTTAACCTCTTAATGTGTTTATTTGTATTTGATAGATACCATTCATCAATTTATGACAGATTTCATCTATCTTTAACTTTGGTATAATTTATTTATATTAATTAATTAATCAATTTGCAGTTTTATACCTTTATTTGACAATCAGTGATTGGTTCTTGTCCACATTCACTGTAGATATTTGAAGGTGGTGACAGGTATATAGGTGAATCTCCATCTTCGTGTTTTCTGGAAAACTTCATGTGGATACAGTAAGCAGCATTCCTCATTTCCTTTGGCCCAGACAGCTTTGTTGAGCCTGGTGTCAATGAGCACATCTAGAGTTCCCATCTCCTTTAAGGCAAATTTCTGGATCTCTTTGAGTGCACCAGGGGCATGCTTCTTGAAACCCACTCCATGGATGTGCTTGAGAATATTGATGGTGTATTATCTGGTCATTACCTTGTTGGTGACAGAGTGGCCCTTATTCTTCTCACCACTCTTCTTTGTGGGAGCCATTCTACCCGCTCTGTCTGGGAAGGAAGAGCACGAGGTATTGTAGGAGAGGGAAACCAGTGTGCAAGTACTTAGTGTAATTCTTAAAACTCAAGAACAAGTCTTCAATTTTATCACAGACTTCTCCCTCATGTTAGGATGATCATGTAATTAAATAGTTAACACACAGACTCAATACATTTTTTAACACTGGATGACTCTTTTACTTCTAGAATAAATTCTGCTTGGCAATTGAATAATGTTTTCTTTTGATATCCTTCTATATTTTGTTCACTCAGATATTATGTTTAGGAATTTTACATCTGTTTTCCAGAAGAGATAAAAATCCATAGTATAGTGCATGTGTGTGTGTGTGTGTGCACGCACACGTGTACATGCATGTGTGTATTACATTTTTCTCACTTTGTGATCAGTTTTGAATTCTTTTCTAGAATCAAATATAGTGTATACTAATCTTCACTTCTTACTATTGTTTGAAGCCTGTAGTTTTAAAAAAAACTTACCTGGAAAGTCATCTGAGAGTATTTTCTGAGGAGAGATAAATCTTTTTTTTAAAGTTTATTTATTTATTTTGGGAGAGAGAGAGAGAGAGAGAGAGAGAGAGAGAGAAGCAGAGAGAGAAGGAGAGAATCCCAATCAGGGGCTCTATCTCATGAACCGTGAGATCATGACCTGAGCCTAAATCAAGAGTTGGACATTTAACCAACTGAGCCACCCAGACACCCCCAGACTCTTAATTTTAAGATGATGTAATAATTCTGATGATAGTCTGATTTCAAATTTTTTTTTTGCAAACATTTTTCCTTCATTGGTAAGATTACAGGTTTTATTCCTTATCTTTGGAATTCACAAATTTTGTTGGATGGCATCTAGATTATATTCCACAATTTACCCTATGCCTACTACAAAACCCTTGGAGAAAATTCAAGTAATTCCGCTCTGAAAATTTGGGACTTCATCAGTTCAAGTAAATTTTCCTGTATGATTTTCTTCATCGTTTTCTACTTCTTACCTCTTTCTTGTTAGGTAGATGTTAGGTCTTCTGGATTGTCCTTCTGTCTCAATATTTCTCATCTTTTTGTTCTGTTGCATTGAAGACGGGAGGGCTTCTCAGCATGGTCTTGAAGTTCACTAATTCAGCTTTAAGCCTGTATCTTTCTGATGTTTTTTACTTAAATTTGTCATTTGAGCAATCTTAGTTTTAATAAAAAAAACCCCACTTTGTTGAGGTATGATCGATACACAAAAAGCTCTACATATTTAATGTATACAATTTGGTGAGTTTGGAGGTAAGTGAAACCATCACTGCAATCAGTGCCATGAACATATCCAATTACTTCTTTTTTCTAGTATCTTCATTAATTAAAAAAAATTTTTTTTTCAACGTTTATTTATTTTTGGGACAGAGAGAGACAGAGCATGAACGGGGGAGGGGCAGAGAGAGAGGGAGACACAGAATCGGAAACAGGCTCCAGGCTCTGAGCCGTCAGCCCAGAGCCTGACGCGGGGCTCGAACTCCCGGACCGCGAGATCGTGACCTGGCTGAAGTCGGACGCTTAACCGACTGCGCCACCCAGGCGCCCCCCCTCTTCATTAATTTTTGTGGATGTAACATCTCTTAAAGTTTCTAAGAATTCTAATTATATTTATTTTAAACTTGTATGATATATCAACTTTGTTTTTGAAGATGTTAGTTCCTTGGCTTAGTCCAACAACTGTTTTCACATTATTGGCTTTTCTGAAGTATTTGTATTTATAATTGAGGTCTGAAATTGGCAAGTAATGATAGCTAGAGATGATTTCCCAGAAAATGTGAAGAAAATAATTCCTTCGGTGAGTGAATTTAGATTCTGTTCATAAAGATTTGGCTGGAGAGAGTGTGCATGGTTGTGACCAGAAGATATTGCTTCTAGATTACTCAAGAGCTTGCTTAATAGATGTAGAGGATGCGTGTTCATAAGGGAACTAGAAGTTACCTGAAGCACCACGTGGTATTATCTTTCTTTTGTCCCAATAACTTCTGTAAAATTCCTCTGGCAGAACTTCCATTTTGTTTAGAGAGCTCTTTTTGAGGCATTAGTCAAGAGGCTTAGGTATAGTCAGCAGTACAGTAATTTTGCAGCTCACCATTCCACTACCCAATTGTACCTCTAGTCCCTGCTGTCTTTGATCTTGGTGTTCTTCTTGGATTCTGAGGGGAACACTTACTTCTTTAGTAGTCTTCTCTTGTGCCTTTTTGGTGCTATAGGTTCAGCTCTGTGAGATTTTACCATCAATCTGAACCCATCTGCCTGTGTCTTCTAGAAATTCCCCACTGTTCTGGTCTGTGGCTGGCACCCTTCCCAAGTTTCTCGTGCTACCATGGATTCATTTTTATTTTTAAATCTCTTGTGTTCTTTGAGTGGCATCCTGGGAAGTAGGAAAGATTAATACATATGCTCAGATATCCATCACAAAGCAGAAAAAAACTCAGTTTTTAGTATTAGCACAAAAAAATTTCTTAGTTCTGAGGAGTCAGCATAGTTTATTTTACAAAATGCATCATTTTTCTTTTAGTTTAAGCTTTGAAATATTGGTTCAAAAATATTAAGTGTCAGGTACTGTGCCACGTGCTTTGCACACATTTTTCAATATCTTAATAACTGTAGAAATTCAATATTATTTTTCGGGGTGCCTAGGTGGCTCAGTCGGTTAAGCATTAGAATCTTGGTTTCCGCTCAAGTCATGATCTCACGGTTCCTGGATGGAAGCCCACATCAGCTCCTGGGCTGATGGTGTGGAGTCTGCTTGGGATTCTTTCTCTCCCTCTCTTTCTTCCCCTTCTTTCCCCCTCCTTCCTCTCTCAAAATAAATAAATAAACTTTAAAAAAATTAAAAAAAAAAGAAATCAAGTTATTTTTCTATTTTACAGATTAAAAAGCAAATGCCTGGGAAACTTGAACTAGTAAATGATTTTAATCAACCCAATGCTTTCCAAAGCCATATTTTTCAAAAGAATAAATTAATTTAAATATAGAACACTGGAGACTTCATAGCATTACTTAAAATGTTAAGTTTTATGGTTTCATAATTTGGCTAAAGACTACAGGTGTATGTAATATTTTCCACATCACAGATTTCAAAGAAGACATTAAATATTTGCATTGACTTTGGAAGAGATTGTCTCAATCCACTAAATGTTTAACTTCTCCAATTATTTCATTCTGGTGTCCATTTTCCTTATCCCCTCGGAGACAGCAATCACTATAATACATTACTAAAGGTATGTGTTTATCAACATTTATATCTATATGTATATCATTGTGTTGGCAACAATTATTTCCACGATCTAAGTATCAGCTACACATCTTTCTGTGGAATAAAGGTTTGGCCATAGTATGATAAACATTTCTGAAAAATAAACACACAACAGTTCAATGATCATAGTCATGAATAGGGATGAAGAATGGGGGCACTGAGCATTTTTGGTCCCCTTGTAACCTTAAATACTTGCTTATCTTTTTAACAACTCATCTGTGGTCATTTATAATTCAAAGAGTTTAGTCCAGTAAATTTGTTCAGGTTGCATTAATGGCCACAGAGGTCTGAGGAGAGAAAAATTACTTAAGTTTATTGAAATAAGGAAAAATTTAAAACTCCAGCTCATTATTTAAACAAAAACATGAAACTATTTATTAGCGATGTGAGTAAAATTATGTTAATTATCTAATGCTACTGACATCATTTAAGTGACAAAAGAATTCTTTAAAATGCTTTAACATTGTGTAACTTGCTGTCACTCCTTATGGATTTGAGTTTTAAGAATGATCCAAGCTACTTTTTATATTTCTCTGTAACTTACCTTTGATAATTGCCACTTGCCAAATCATGAAATTAGAATAGATGCTGTTCTTATATGCTCTGTGAAAGAAAGGGTGACAAAAATACATCATTACCACCCCCATCCACAAAACAGTTAACTTTATTTTATTTTTAATTGATATTATTTCACTTGAGACAATTAAGTATGCACAGACAACATTGTGTCTTAATTTAGTTATTGTACACAACTTTATCTATTTTCTGGCCATTTTTGGCCATTTGCATAGTCTTTTTGGGGGTACAGTTGGTATTTAGACCGTAGGGATAATTTCCCCCTTTTTTCTTCCTCCCTTCTTTCTCTCCCTCTCTGCCTTCTCTCTCTCCTTCTCTCCTTTCTTTCTTCACTTCTCTTCCCCCCTCCTCTACCCTCCTCCCTTCTCCCTTTCATTATTATTATTTTTTTCTTTCTAGTTGTCATCATTATATTATAGATCGAAGTTGTAATGTATAGATAGAGAGTTAGGTCTATCTTCTAAATTTATCTGAGGCTAGGCTAATAATCTTGTCGTTATCACCTTTTGTAGCTTCTTTAAGCAACTAAGCTCTTTTATTTTTTCCTCTGTTCTCCATTTGGAGTTGCTATTTATGTGAGTGCTTATCATACTTGGCATATGTTCCCAGGTTTTTTTTCCTAATTCACTTACTCAGACTCCTAATTAGTGGCGAATTACTCCTTCATTTTATCACCTGATTCTTGAAGGAAGCAGCCTATTCTGGAAATGTTTAAAAGTAAATGGAAATCAAAAAATTATGTGAAAATGAATTCATGATTTAACTCAACTGATGAGAGTATTTGTCTTAGCTGCTTAAAGTTCGGGTTGTTTTCTAATCATCTTTGTTTTTAATTTAATACCTTTAAATTCTGAAGAATAGATACATTCCTACCCATTTCTAGTTATACTGAAGCCAGAAATGAGAGAAAAATAATTTTCAGCTGCAAAAAGTTGATACTTTATATTTTTGTATAGATTCGTAGGGAAGCTTCTTATAACAGAGGGATCAAAAGTTGACCCAAACTGGGGAAACTGAATTAAGTCTTAATGAAGCCTAAATTAAATGCAAATATAATTGTATTTGAACCACCTCTTGAAATAAAAGGATTCTTGACAATGAAAATTTATTTTATATTTTTTATTAAAAACGTAGTCCACATTCACTATAAAAATTTTGTAAAATAGGGGAAAATATAAAGGAAAAAAACATCTCACTGCCAATAGATATTTACTGTAACTTTTTGACATTGATTTCCTATATCTTTTTGGCAGATGGATGTTTGTGCACAAATATACACATATTTTAATTTTTTAAAAAAATGTTTATTTTTGAGAGAGAGACAGTCAGAGCATGAGCAGGGGATGGGCAGAGAGAGAGGAAGACACAGAATTCAAAGCAGGCTCCAAGCTCTGAGCTGTCAGCACAGAGCCCGATGCGGAGCTCGAACTGGCAAACTGCGAGATCATGATCTGAGCTGAAGTCGGACGTTAACCGACTAAGCCCCCCAGGCATCCCTACACATGTTTTAAAAACACGTTTTTAAAAAACACATGTTTTACACATGTTTTTAAAAAGCACACTGTATATCGTTTAAACTTTAACAAATTTATCAATTTTGTTGGCTCAAATGGAGCTAAGATCATTTTTTAAAATGTGCTGAAACCTGGCATCAAACTAATCTCTGAATTAAAAAATTACTTCAAACTGATCTGTTACAGAATTTTTAAATCCTCGAGTATGCTTCTAAATCTCTCATTAGTTGCTTCATATCACTTTAATTTGTAATCACTGGGGGAGAGGCGATAAATTCCCCTGTGTATTTCGTTATTGAAATCGTAATTTTATTCCTTAATTTGAAAAGCTCCAATAACCTTTACTATTGAAGAAAGTTTTAAGCTCATTCTAAAGAAATCTCTCTAACTTTGCTGCTATGAAATTGTTTTAAGTAGAAACAGAAGCTATTAACAGAAGTTAATAGCTGCAGTGGGTGATCCATTTTGACTAAGCCACTCTCAGGAATAGAGGCAGATTCAAGGTTGCTGGGTCTGATTTGGAGGGTCTTCTTTAAGAAAAAAAATTATATTGCACTTGGCAACTGTAATGAAAATATATGTTTGTAAGTACATTGCTATGGCCACTTCCAGAGTCTTGGAAGGAGCCCCTGTAAATGAGGAGCTTCTGATGCTTAAGGCTTCATTAGCTCCATGTTAAATTTTCCTTGGCTCAGGAGTTAACATTAGTTTTCATTTGAGAAGCATAGTTACATTTCACAACACTATGTTACTGATTGTAGATTTGTAGGTACTTATTTCAATGGGAAGAAATGGTGGCAAGAGCTGGGCCTGTACAGAAGGTTCTGCAGGCTAAGACTAACAAAAGAGCTTTTATGTGCCTGAACCTTCAGGTTATGGCCTAGTGGCCATATTATTGATGCATTATTATTTCAGGTTCAGAAGTCACAAAAGGCAGTCTAAACTGGTAGCCAAATAAGGAGAAGGTTAGAAGCTGAAACAGAAGTTCCTATCTCAGGAGCCAAGAAAGTAACCAGAAAGGCAGCCCTTGGTGAACACAGGTGCTGTTGCCCATGACCATCTGGGTTCAAGTGATCAGAGATGGGATAATATCGACCCATGATGTGACAATGAGCCTGGCATATGCTGAGGATATTCTTGAGCAAGACGACTTTCCAAATTTTAAATTATGGAAAGAGAACATGATTTGGAACCAAAAAATCTGTGTTTGAGTTCACTTGTTGCCTCTTAATAGCTGTGTAATCTTGGGCAAGATTCAGTTTCCTGAAATTTAGTGGCTTAAAGTAACAAAGTTACTTTTTTTCATGAATCTGCATTTGGGTGGCGTTCAGTGGGGACAGCTTGTCTCTTCTCGACTTGGCATCAGATGCAGTGGATCAAAGGCTGGAGGCTAGAATGATCTGGGACCTTATTCACTCACTGGTCTGGTGATTGATGCTGGCTGTCTGCTAGGACCTCTGGCTGTGGCTGAACATCTACACATGGTGTCTCCACATGGCTACTTGGCGTCCTCATGGTGTGGTAGCTGGTTTCCAAGGGCAAGTATCCCTAGATAACCAGGCAAAGCTGAATCACACTTCTGTCTTGGCTTCAGAAGTCAAACAAGGTCATTTCAAGGGGGAGAGAACACAGACTACATTTCTCAATAGAGAAGTGCCAATGTCATTCTATAAGACAAACGTGTCAGTCTCTTTAGAAGATACAATCTGCAACAAGAATAGTAATAACACATATTTATTGAATACTTAATTGACATCAAATGTTAAATGATTTACACACATATATTGCCTCATTTAATTTGTCACGAGAACACTCTTAGGTTGGTGCTGTTATTGTCTCGATCTTATAGATGACGAAAATGAGGCATTGTGAGTTTTACATCAAGAGTCAAGATTTGAACCCAGGTTTCTAGAGTTCATGCATTCTCAATCCTCAAATACCAGAATTGTTTTCAGAATTAAATAAGATAATATACCTGAAAGAACTTTGTGAATTATAAATTTGCTATGCAAATTTAAGTCATTTTAAGAAAAAAAAATTTGGGGAACATTTTCAGAAATATTAATATTTAAGATTTAGTACAGTATACATGTGTCTGAGTAGGTTACAAAATTAATTTAATAAATGATAATAGAATGGGATTTTTTATGTTTTTTGATGTTTCCAGAAGGTAAAACCTCTGAGAGTCCTCTTTTCTCTTGTACCCACTGATCATTCTGTTCCCTACTCTAGCATTTTGGCCATGCCCTGTATTTCCATTATGGAATCAGAGAAGGTTAAAGCTATGATAAGCCTTAGGTTTTATATGGACCAACTCCCTTATGTATTCCTGGAATTTTTAGTTGTGACCTCTAGAAACTTAATGACCTTTCAGAATAAATAATAATATGGAGTGTTTTTTTCTCTGATGTTTTCATTTGAGTTGTTTATACAACCCTAAAGAGTGACAGATTTGAGGTGAAAGACTTTTTATTTTATTTTGGAGGTTAAATATTTAGTTTGAAATGTTCTTTTTGTCATCTATTAATATTTAACCAAATGGTAATATGTGTGTAGCACAGGAAGGAAAACAGAAGATAACATTCCTCATGATCCTACAGCTTGCATTGCATGAGAAGCAGCCACCAGAAACAGTGGCTGGTTTCAAACTAGCAGAGGCTTATGATTCAGGATATATGGATTTATTGAAGTGTAGTTGTTTTATTAAACAAGACCAAGAAAGCCCATGTGTGTATACGAGTGTATGTGTGACAGGGAAATCAATGTCAATTACTCTTTTCAACACCACTCCCCATCTGTTCCACTTGAAGCTTACTGGGAATAGGTTGTTGGCAGGACAAAGCCAGGACTTTCCTTGGGGTGTTTCTATAGTGTGCTGAGAGAGGCTGCATAGAGTAACCTGGGAAAGTGGCAAGGGTGTGGTCCCTGGTTCCCCTCGAACTGAACCTCAAACTTCGTTGCTACTTAAGTTTGGCCACTCCATGCCTGTTTGGGACAGAAGGTCATGTTTGAATGATAACTGCATGTTGTGAAAGGTCTTAAACTCTAGTCCAGGACTGTCTTGTGTGGCCAGCATTAGGGTCACCATATTGCAGAAGCTTCTTCTGCAACAGAAAGGGCCCCGATTGATTTTTTGTGTGGGTTGGGGTTTTCTGACTCCTGAGGGAACTTGGGTTATCAGTTCAGGATCATGGTTTGTCTGGAACCCAGATGCTTAAAGCTAAAGTCACAGATGCCAGGAGATTTTTTTTTTTTTCTTTTCCTATCCAGAGCAAAAAGATCAGTTAGGGCACAGGCATCCATTTTGCAATCTAGACATTTCTGGTGGTCAGACTGTAAGATTTCAGGTATATTGGCTTTAGCAAGGCAATTATGGGAAGAGAAAGGTTGGCTGTCGATATTCAATCCTGATGCTCCTTCAGTGTATAATTAGGATAATTCAGGTAACTAGAAGTCATGGAGAATTCTTCCGTAATATAGTTGAATTACACTGCTATGGCTTAAGATTTTGAGAACAAGTTAAAAAAAAGGGTTGATTATATTTGCACTGTTGTTTCCTAAGGCTCTAGAGTTTAGTTTTCCTCTCTTCCCCATCCCTTTCTTCTCCCTTTCTTCCTACCCTCCTCCCTTCCACCCTCTCTTCCTTCTTTTTTTTCAAAGAAAAATACAAAGAACTTTATAAGGCATTATATCAGTCAGTGCACTTATTAGTTATGACATTTATGTTTTAAATGTAAATAAGCAATAATGGAAGTAAATCATAAAGTTTTTTTAAAAGAATAACAGGTGAAGAATGTATGATAGACAAGAGAAAGTAAATGTTGAATAGTTGAAAATGAATTTGTTTGGTTTTATATTTTTAAAGTTTTTAAAATTTTCATGGTAGTTAACTCCCAATACTATGTTAAGATTTAAAGGAAACATTGTGATAAGCGATTTTTTCCCTCAATGAACTCACCTTCTACTATATTTTATTAATGATGAAGTTATTTGGTGTTTTCAGAGGTAAAGCTTTAGATAATCTTATTTTCCATATTAAATCATCATTAATTTCACTTAGAAAAGTCTAAGAAAGGAGGCAATTAATTTCTGAGAGGTTTAATATTAAGAAGCAAGAGATTTTACCCAAGCTCAGACTGTAATGTTGTGCAGAAATGCATTTGTTGGGCTAAATTCTTTCTGAAGTTCCTTCTAATTACATGAAGGAAATAAATATATGAATAAAAATGTATCTGCTGTCATGCTCTTCAACTTTCTCATTAACTAATTCTTCTTAGAGTGGAATTATCACTGTTATCACTACTGATGAACTCAGATCAAAATTGTTGCCACTTTTCTAGCCAGCCTAGAGTAAACTGAAGGCCCTAGTGAGCTTTTCCCCCCAAGGCTATTGTTTCTTCCTAGAAGAAAGTTAGCTTCATAATAACTCTATGAAGACATTATATATTGTTTCCAGAATTAGAAAAAGTAAACACTGCCTACTCTTCTAAGTAGCTATTTAATCAATTAAAACTTGGGAACTGGGAGGACAGCACACATTTCATTGATTATTTCATTGAGCAGTGGCTGAGAATAAATGTGTTCCCACTGTCACAGAATGCTATGATCTTAAAGTAAATTTCAAGACTAGTTTTCTCCCCCTACATGTCACTTTTTGCATGTGTGGAGCATTCTGAACGGTAATGTACAATTCTATTTTATAGGGCTATGTGGTAGAGAGATTGCTGTCCCCAAAATTAAGAGCCCTGGGTTTTGATGTGGTGCTGCCACTAAATTTCTTTGTGACCATGGCAATTTTCTTCACTTTTTTTGAAGCCCACTTATAAAATAAGGGTTAGAGATAAGGTAATCTCTAAGATTCCCTGTGCTCTAAAATTATATACATAAAATATTATATATATAAAATGCTAAAGGGCAGTGATACATACCTCCTGAATTCCTTTGGGACTTGTAATACAATATAATCATATTTCAATGGGATAAAGAGTTTTTATCAGGCAGACTAATCATATATTTGCTACATGAATTGGTCCATACTCGTGAGTTGTCCAACAAGTTATTGAGTGGAAACATTGCCCATGCACTGAACTGGACAAAGGTGATACAGACGTGGCCCTTACCTTCACAAGTATACACAGTAATGGGGTATACAGGCTTTAAGCAAATAGCCACACAGATATATATATGTATATATATATATATTACACATTTATCCATATCTCACCATAAGTGCTATGAAGGAAATAAACAGGGTGTGGTGATGGAGCTAACATGGGGGTCACTTTATATCAGGTGGTTAGGGAAGATGTCCATGAGTAAGAGACAGAGCTGAGAAACTCAAACCTGAATGATGAAAAAGAAGTAAGTCTAACAAAGATGGAGGGAAGCAAATGAGTCAAGGTTCTGAGCAAAGAGAGATTTATACATTTGAAAACAAAAAGGGGTCCCATGTGGCTGCAGAAATGACTGGTAAAGTGGTAAGAAGTGAAGTGGGCATGACAGGAAGCAGGTCACACAGGGCCATGTGACTTTTGGATTCCATCCTAAGTGTCAGGGGAAACCACTAAGGAGATCTGAGCCAGTAAATGAGTTGATCCAATTGTGTTTAAGATAGCCATAATTTCTGGGTTGAGAATGGATTGGAGAGAAATAAGAGTGTCTTTTACACAGAAGACTTACAGTAGTCCTGGAGACAGAGACAATGAAGACTGGACTAAGGTAATGACAGTGGATAGATTCAACATAGATTAAGGAACCGATAGGTTATAGGTGAGAAAGAGTAAGGAAATCACATGGTTACATTTTTTAAAGCAATTTTTTTAATGTTTATTTATTTTTGAGAGAGACGGGGACAGAATGCGAGTGGGTTAGGGGCAGAGAGAGAGGGAGATACAGAATCCAAAGCATGCTCTGGCTCCGAGTTTTCAGCACAGAGCCTGATGTGGGGCTCGAACTCACAAGCTGTGAGATCGTGACCTGAGCTGAAGTTGGACGCTCAACCAACTGAGCCACCCAGGTGCCCCAGGCATGGTTTCATTTTTAATGTGCATATATATATATATTTAAATTAGTTTCCATTAAAGACGACTTTTTAGTGTATTGTTCACACATAGTCATATGCATGTATGTGTCTGTGTATGTATGTATTTGGAATTGTCATACATTTTATTGTTTATTCCTCTCTCATTCTTTTTTTTCTTTTAGTTAACTACAAAGACCTATAATTACTCTTGTATTAGAATGGGTCCAAGGAACAGACAAATGTGTAAGATATAGTATCAATGCTTTAACTTTCTGGTCTTTCGGAATCAAAATACTTAGCTTCTTTAAAACCAAGTATAGCTTTTCCTTCCTTGGGGAAGCCTTTCCTATTCTTGCCAACAGAGTGTGGATACTCTTTCCTCTGGCCCGCACTTCAGCACCATCCGCGTGATGCAATCATTCCTTTGCATGTCTGATTCTTCCAGACCTGAGTTTATCTAGTGCATGGTCTCTCTTGTATTCATTTGTTTGCCCGTAAGTGCCTCCCTCTGCCTGACACACACATGCTAGAAGATAATTGAACAACAAAGAGATCATATCCATTCTTGGGATGTGGTACTTATCTTTCTATGTTCCCTCATGATGGTAGGAAAATGGAGATTAGAGAGTTGCTTATTTGAGTTTCTACATGTCTGCTATCATTTCTCTATAATAAGTCAGAGATATTGGATGGTTGTGATTTGGCTGTCATAGATCTTGGCAAAGTGTCATAGGAAGAACTTAATCAACAGTTCCTGTGTGGTTCATCAACTCAAAGCTCTTCAAATTGGAAGGCAGCTCAGAGGAAAGCAAGCCTGCAAAGGATTCACTCTGCACTGCAATGTGATAGCCCAAGCTTACCTAAAATGCTTGATTCCCAATATGGGCTTCTTACAAATAATGTTTCCTTTCTTGGTTTTTAATGGTGAAAATGGATGATGATTTCATACCAAAATGGGAAACTGGACCATGACACATCTTCAGTTTTCAGCTATTAAATTATATATTGTGTTAACACATAGGGATAAGGAAACAGATACCACATATGGATAAAGGAAATTACAGTGGATGATTTCTACTCAGATTCTTTGCGAACTCTTCATATTTTATTTATGTTTTAACTCTAGCATTACCATTAACTGTATCATCTTTGTTTGTCATCTCATTAAATGCCCATCCAGTTCCCTCTTGGTAGTCTTCTTGTCAAAATGTACTGTGAAGATTTTAAATAACAGATGTAAAGAATTATTCACCATCAGAGCGTGCTTGCATATGATCCAAGGATAACCACAGGAAAGTATCCGAGACCCAGTTTGCTGTAGAATTGAGAAGTCGCCTTCTGTGTACTGCTCTGCTTTGCAGCCTGGCATTTCCATGGCATCATGATCCTTCCAGCTGCCCACTGCTTTCAGAAAGATCTGCTAAGCCAAATCAGATCAGGATGTCAGGGCTTTAATAGGTTACCTCTTCCAGAAGCATTTTTTTCCAGTAGAAAGAGAAAAGTCATGTCTTGCTAATGGCAGAATTTCAGGTACCAGTGAAGGAAGCATCTTGGGCTAGATGGGCCTTTGCCAGCACTTTTAATAGCATTGTATGTAGGCCTTATTCCAAATACACTGGCCTGAGGAGCAGATAAAATGCCCAGTGACATTTACTTGGTTGTGTGCTTAGTTGGCACCTCAATGACTCTGCCTTGTTCATCATCACACATAGACACAGCCTTCCTTGCAGTCCCCCTGACCTGTCTGATTCATCCCTCCAGGCCATACTCATGCATCTGGTCCTCCTACAGCACGTCAAATAAGATTGCAGGCTCTGGACTCTGACTGCCAGGGCTGAGTTCCCTTCTCTCCTATTTCCCATGTACGCAGATATTAGCAATTTTTCCAAGCCTCAGTTTTATCATATGATAAATGGTACGCTGTGGGTTTCTGAGGGCAAAAGGAGAGAATGATGTAAAGGGCTTCTGGTGCTTAGCACATAGAGCTCAACAAATGTTAGCCAAATAAATAATAAACTCTCATATAGTACTTAACGTTATCCTAACATTCATTTATATAACAAGTCATTTGATTCTTAAAACAACTCTAAGAGGTGGTTACTATTATTATTTCCATTTTACAGATGAACCAAAGCACAGATAAATTAACTGACTTACCTGAAGTCCCACAGCTAATAGATGGGAAATCAGAATTTGAGCTCAGGGCTCTCTGGTTCCAGGGTTCCTGCTCTCCACCATTCCGCCATGTTACCTCTCCTGTAAACAAATGATATTACTCTAACAGTATTGGCTGCATCATTGGGAAGCTTTTCTGCATAACTTGAATGCAAGTGAAATACAGGTCAAACGAAGGCTCTGTAATGCAGAGTGGTGTGGAATAAGCTTTCTCACCATGATGCATAATACCAGGGCTAGCCTTACAACTTCATAGTAGAAGACGTCAGACATTATCCAGTGCAACAAGCTCACTTTACAGAAAAGGAAACTGGAACCCAGGGGAGTCCCAGAGTTTGCACATGGTCCTAGACAGAAGCAGAACCAAACCCTGGTTAGGTTTCACAGAACCTTTCCAAATTTAAGGGATTTTAGTCTGCTTACATTTACTACAGGAGGCTCGCTTGTCCTTTGGATTACAGACAATCTTCCTCCATAGGCTAACTTCTTTTTGACTCAAGGTAAAATCTATTTGACTCAGTTAAGTGGAATTTTATACTGATCATGTAAAAGATGTAAAAAAATTAGGTTAATAAGAGGAAACCAAGAGCTTAGTAATAGGATTGGGTTAATTCTGCTGAACAAAAGGTGGCTAAAAGCAGCTCCTTGGGGTAAAGGAGGGGTAAAGGAACACCTGGATTCTGATGAATAACAGTCCAGTGACACTGACCAGTATGTCTTTCTACCCCTTCTGGTTCACCTAATGAGCTTGTTGTGTAAGCAGCTTTGTTTTCTCATATTTGCCTGTTTCTGCAAGGCAGTGTCTTGTTCTCTGATTTTCAGTGACTCTACACCTAAAAGTTGGCAAAAATAAATCTGCGGGCAAGTTACATGTTAAATGATTACACAACAAATACTTTCTCCTCCCCTACAGTAATGCACTTGTAAAAGATCAGATTGGGGAAGAAGAAGCTGTTGAAAAAAATTCTGCTAAGCAGATGCTTACTCTGAGTACTGAGAATAGGAAATATGTTTTGACATGAAGGTCTAGATTATGAAAGAGTGCTGATTCATATTGTTCTAGAATCACCAAATGCTCTTGCTATAAGGAAACTTAAAGATCGCCTGGTATGAACCTGTCTTTTAAGCATGAGCAAAGAAGACAGAATGATAAGCCGTTCAAGGTCAGAGCTAGAGACAGTCAAGACTTCTGGCTCTTGTCCTGGAATTTTTACAGTAATGTCATATAGAGGACCAAGAAGAATGTGTTCATCTGCAAATAGTAGAAAACCATCTTAAAGGTGGCTTAGCAGGTAGGGATTCATCTCTCATTCTTATGCAAGAAAGCATCCAGAGGAAGGGAGTCCAGGAGCAGGATGAAGCACAGGAATGCTACCAGGTACCGGGCTGGGCTGCTCTGTCTTCTGCTGCCCCAGGCTTCATGTATATGCTTCCTCCTCATAGTTCACCCCTCACTGTTACTGCATGGCTGCTGCACCTCCAGGCTCAGGTTCATCTACTGGTATAGAGAGAAGGGAAAAAAAAAAAGGCCCCAGAAGCATGCCTGCCATCTGACCTTTTCAAAAATTTCCCAGAAGCCTCACCTAGCCTTAAATCTCCTTGTCTGGAACTGGGTCACATCTGCATCTCTATCCACAAGGGACTATGGGAAAGTAGATATTTTTGGCTATGCACAGTCACCCCAGACATAATCAGGTATTTTTTAGTGAGGAAGGATACGTGAATGGTTAATATGGAGGAAACGACTAGAGTTTGAAACAACAACTATGCCAGGGGGTAGGTAATTAAAAGCCATAGACTTCAGAGTCAGGACATATCTGAATTCAAATTGCAGCTGTGACAATTTTTGGGTAAGTTGCTTTATGTTGTTAGGTCTCAGATTCCTTTGTGAATGGAGATAACTATGGCCAAATGAGGTAATAAGGGTGTAGTGAAGTTAAAAGAAGATGATTAATACATAATAAGATCTCTATCAATTTTCACCCTATACCACTGCTTTAGGATCTGGTAATATTAGTGTAGTTTACCCTTCCCGGGCTAAGCTATATTTCAATATCTTTTAACTTCAGACAGAATGTTCAAGACACCAAGACACGGAAACTGGTTAAACAGGTTTTATTTATCTTTATTCCCTATTAGAAGTAATGCCCAAATAATATTAAGGCATTATTCACACTGCTTCTAGTCCTTTGTTCAAAGGGGAGAGACTTTAACGGGCCAGCCACCCTGGTCTCAACCTGAAGTGCTTCCTTGTCATGGAGAAGAGATGGCCAGGCCTGTAGCCTAGTGCTTGTAGGAAGTTTACAGCAGACAGGGTGTTCAGAGCCTTTTATACCTTTTTTTAGGGCAGAAGCTCAGTAGATGAGGAAATTTACATCTAATCTCATTAGATTAGACTAAATCTCATTAGATATTAAAGAGAGAGAGGGAGGGGGGAGAGAGAAACTTCTTAATAAATTAGGGCAGCTCATTTCACATTTCAGGGTCCCAAACATAAGAGCCATATGTATTACACATGCTCTCTCAATCCAAATATGTAGATTAGATATCTCAGGAAATAGCACAAGGTCTATGGTCAACTTTGCTATGGACATTCATTATAGCCTTAGTATTTCTTATTTTTTTTTTTTTAGGAAGAAATATTGTTATGCTGTCATTATGAGAGGCTCATTTCCCTTCTGAAAAAATTTCTCATATACCCCATAATAGCTATGGTTAGCATGATATTCAGATGAAAACCATACCATATGTATTTTATTCCAATCATTTTTATTAACAAAATAATGCATGATTATTGTAGATAAGTTAGAAGGCAAAGATAATAAAAATATAAAAACATAATTACATATGATTCTACCGTCTACAGAAAACCACTGTTAACATTTTCATGCATAACTATGTGGATGGAACTGGAGGGTATTATGCTAAGTGAAATTAGTCAGAGAAAGACAAAAATCATATGACTTCAATCATATGAGGACTTTAAGAGACAAAACAGATGAACATAAGGGAAGGGAAACAAGAATAATGTAAAAACAGGGATGGGGACAAAACAGAGACTCATAAATATGGAGAACAAACTGAGGGTTGCTGGAGGGGTTGTGGGAGGGGAGGATGGGCTAAATGCATACGGGGCACTAAGGCATCTACTCCTGAAATCATCATTGCACCAGATGCTACTAAAAAATAAAATAAAAAAAAATTTCATGCATATTCTTTACTTTCTCTCTATATAAATATAAATACACAGTAAAAATTGTACTTTTAAAATGTAAAATTTTGCACTTTGTGTACTATTTTTAATTTTTTTGTACTTAACAATATAAGTATTTTTGATGACATCAAACAATTTTACATCATCTTTGAAATGGTTGCATGTGTTTTTAATGTAAATACACAATAATTATTCAACCAATCTTCTACGGTAGAGCACAAGGGTTTTTTTTGTTTGTTTCTGTTATGTTTTCCAATTACGTGCTGTGATGGACATCCTTATAACTAGAACTTGGTGGCAATGAAATTAATTACTGAAAACTAAATTTTTGAGTCAAGAAGTACAAATATGATTTAAAACATCTATATTATAAATTTTTTACCAAAAAGATGGGAACAGTTTATGCTACCATTGGTAGTATATGAGAGTGCTTATTTCCTTGAACTCTTGCCAGCACCGTGTTATCATTAAAATATATACATAATTTTAGTGTGTGTGTGTGTGTGTGTGTGTGTGTGTGTGTATTGGGGTACTTATTCTGAACTTGTTGTTGCTGTATATAATCTTCCCAGGTTTGTTTGTATATATAAAATCGGATAGGCAGAAAGAGTGGACAGGTGTGACAGGAGCTGCCTCTGTGAACCTCTTTCCTTCACGTGAAAACTGAAATGGAAAAATGTGGCTTTTCTGCAGGAATAATGATATCCTTTTGTATTTTTATACCAGTTTTTTTCTTCTCTTAACTTCTTTCTCCACATTATAAAGGATTCGAGTGAGAGAAACAACAAACTGGGTGATTGTGTAAAGCTCTAAAATAGATACAACGAGACAGTTATGACTTAAAAGACTCAGTGACAGAGATTCAATGTAGACAAACATAGACTTCTGAATGCATTGCATGTAAGTACCCAAAGTGCAAAAATAAAATAGGGGAGGAATTGCTTTGCTCAAGACTGGTAGAAAAAATAAATTAGGGACAACCCGGAAACAAGGTGACCATGAATGGAGAGCAAAGCACTGTAGTTAAAAAAAAATCACAAGATTGGGCTTTATAAATAGGAACATGGAAACAAAGGAATCTAAAGCTCTTGGGTCACTGCTAAAGCTCATGTCCAATTTTAGATTCTACAACTTGGGAGAGGCATGGATGGAAAGTAAAAATAGACACCACTCCCTGAACTTTTTGTATGTCTGGGAACTTTGTATTCATTAACACATATGATTTAATAATCATGGCAAGTCTTTGTGATGCCTATTGCGATCCCCATCTTACACAAGAGGAAACCAAAGCTTAAAGAAAGCACTTTAAAGGCTCTCTATGTCTTTATCCAGATCCAGGATTCAAACCAGGTTGATCTGCCTCCAAGATTCATCCTCTTATGCACTCACCTTAATACATACCTGGAAACTTGATGTGGCAGAAGGGCACGATTACTTGGTTCCATCCCATTGCATAGAGAGGACAGTCACTTTTTGGTAAATTTCCTTCTTCCACGTGGGTGCTATAACTATACCTGCCCAAACTGTGGTTGTTGGGGGTCAGGCTGGGAAATTGCTCATAAAAGTGATCCCTTTTTCCTTTGAATGCTTTGTGTGAGGCAGTTCCTTCACTGACCTTGCATATAAATTCCCTTACTGCCCCTAATGTAGCTGATGACTCACCTTCCTCTGACTCTGATTGGCCAGACCCATAATGCTGCCTGCAGGTATCGGGATGGAGGCAAGGGAGACATAACATTTTTTAGGTTTGAAGTGGGAGAAACAGACAAATTAAAAGGTTGTCAGGAAAGGTGGAAGTAACAGGGACTGTTTTTCTGGGAGAAGAGAAAACTGAATTTGGCTTCCAGAAAGATTTCAAAAAAACACAACACAACAAAAGAAAACAAAACAAAACAAAAAAAAACCAAATTCATACCAGCTGGTATCTTTCTTCACTAAAAACGAAGAGGGAATGAACTTAGATTTCACTGTAAGGAATTTACATCAAAAAGAAGAATTTCCTGATAGTGATAGTTATTGAATATTGTAATAGGTTCCCAGAAGGTGCTGTGAAAACAAATTTCTTCATAATTCTTTTAAAAATGGGTCATTATCCTACTTGCCCAAGATGTCCCAGGAGACAAAGTCGTTAAGTTTTCAAGCTGTCAGATAGGGACTAGTTCACAAACCATGGGGTTTCATCATCTGGGAGCCTGCTAGGACTATGGAATACCAAAAGAGGTTTGTAAGGTATAAGCACGAAATAGAGCAGGGATTAAGGAAGTCTAAAGCATGATACTGATGGATCTTTCAAAACAAAAGCATTTTTTTTCATTAAGGGAAGTGAAGAAATATCTATGTATTTTCCCTGTATGAATGTTTCTGCTCATATAACTGATGTATAAATACATAGGGATGAGCTGTGTTCAATGTATTTGTTTGACCAGGATAATTTATGAAGGTGTAATAACAGGGCTTGAACTTGGTTCAATATGATGGCCGAAATGTGAGTATAGCCACCAAATGGAGCTGAGATTGTATCTTGAATATGTCCCCAGTTAATTTTAAGAGTAGAAGAAAAAAATGACCAATGTAAGGACTAGTCCTCTTTGCCTACTTTTTGCCATGGTGGTGGTTCATACAAGACATTATGAAATCCAACACAATTTTGTTTTATAGCTTGCTTGCTCAATGAAATTTAGCTACCAAATCACTAGAAATCAATCTTTTATGAATGAATGTCTGTTGATCTGGTTGGATAATCATATGCAACTTTAAAATCATATGTAGCTTAGAAAATTCAGAGTTATAATGATTATTTTTTCTCCCCTGAGATAGTTCTATTTTTACCCCCATTTTCAGTACCTTTTAAAACTTTGCTCTGTATAGGCAATAATGTCTAGTTCTGTTATATTTAAAATTTTAAATTACTTTTCAAACAATGGGAATTTCTTTGTAAACCCCATGTTCTCTCTCATATATCTTCCCCTTAGGTTCTATTTAGAAGCTTCGTTTTATGGAAAATCTTGATTTACTCTGCAGTTTATTTTGTCACATAAGATAGGAATTAAGGTTTTCAACATATTTTATTATTATATTTTATGGGCTTTGTCAGATGCCACTCTTCCCTTTCTCGCTCACTCTCTAGGATTTAGGCAACATTATAACAGTGATAAAGTCTGTTATAAAATCTGTTACAACACAGTACCATATAGCACATTTCCATGTTGCAATCTTGTAGTGGTATGCCAGATGCTTCTAGGGATCTGTTATGCAGAGTGTAGTTCTATAAACCATGAGCCTTCTGCTCCAGTGGGACTTCTCTACTCTTTGCCTCTAAAAATCTTTTTTGTGGTTTCTCATTTGCTCCCATTCACCCTGAATGCCAACCTCTTGCTTACGTTCTTCAAAGCCCAGTTTCATTTCTACTTTTCAAAGAGGCATTCTCTGATCATCTCTGTTTTCTTATTCCGAGATTTGGTATTATGCTATTTTTCATTTCCCATGAAGCATTTATAACTTATTACTGCTGCTATATTTTGTGTGGTTGTGTCATGCTCTCACCACTATGTATAAGTTCATGTAGGAGGCAGTGTGAAGTGATGGTGATAAGCAAGAAGTTCCGAGTTAGATGTGAAATCCTAGATCCACCACTGTTGACCTTGAACAAGTTACTTAATATTATATAGCTTCTATGTCATCCTCTGTAAAACTTTTTTTTTGGAGTGATGAATTAATGAAATGCTAAGATGTGTAGCACAGTGCCAGACACGTAGTAAATATTCATCAAATTAAAGGAAGAGTCAATGTCCAATATTTCTTGGCAACTCTTTAAGTGTAGAGCCCAAGAAAATTTTTGAGTTGAGAGTTCAATAAACTATTTGCTAATTGAATGAAAATTTGCCGCTCTCTACCAAGTGTAAGTGTTTACAATTACATAGCCCTTCATTTTTTGAGAGTTTTGTTTAGAGTCAGTTCTTTATACACTCACAGCTCCTTTTAGGGTTGCACACAGAACTATCTAAATAAGTTCTTCAAAACCAGGGAAGGCAAGAGGAGGCCTGTGCGGCAGAATGGAAGAGGAGGCAGAGGTGGGCTCAGTGCTGGGTGTTTTAGTTTCAGTCTGGCATTGTTTGCTCATAACCTGGGAGAGAGGCAAAGAGGACCTGTCCTCCAGTTTTCTTTCTATCTGTTGAAAATCTATTCAGATTTTAAGACACAGAATAAAGGTGCCCCCAGTTTTCTTGAGGTATAATTGACAAATAAAACTGTAGATATTTAAGGTTTACTATGTAATGGTTTGATAGACATATACATTGTGAAATGATTACCACAATCAAGTTAATTCACACAGCCAACCATTACCTCACATAGTTACATATCTGTGTGTGTGTGTGTGTGTGTGTGTGTGTGTGTGTGTGGTAAGATCATTTAAGATCTATTCTTTTAGCAAATTTCAAGTATATAATAAATATCATTAACTACATATGGGCTCACTCATTTCAAAACTGAATGTTTGTACCCTTTGACCAATATCTTCTCATTTTTTCCACTCTTCCACCCCTGGTAATGACTATTCTACTCTCTGGCTCTATGGGTTTGGCTCTTTCAGATTCTACACATAAGTAAGATCCTGTAGTATTTGTCTTTCTATGTCTGGCTTATTTCACTTAGGATAACGTCCTCCAGGTTCAGCCATGTTGTTGCAAATGGCAGGATTTCCTTTTATTTATGGCTAATATTCCATCATATATCTCGACCACATTTTCGTTTTCCTTTCATCCACTAATGGAAACTTAGGTTGTTTTCATACCTTGGCTGTTGTGAATATTGCTGTCACGAATATAGAAGTGCAGATATCTCCTTGAAATACTGATTTTACTTCCTTTAAATATATACTTAGTAATGGTCTTGCTGGATCATATGGTAGTTCTATTCAGAATGTGTTAAAGAACCTCATACTGTTTTCCTAATGGCTATACCAATTTGTATTCCCAGCAATAGAATACAAAGGTTCCCTTTTCTCCATATCCCTTCCAACAAGTGGCACATTCTTTAGGTGGGATTTCCTGATTCCTAATCCATAGCACTTCTATTAGATACTTACGCTTGTCCATGTCATGTCATTAGTTCTGTTGCTAAGTGAAAGTAACATGATTTTAAACTTCCTGTAGGAATTTTTGTCCCATTTTTTATGGTCTTTGCATCTAGTACTATTATCAATATAATGAGTACAATAGGGCTGTTGTTCTAAGAGTCAAGGAAGATAATGTTTATGAATTCAAATTTTAAAGTATAAAGATTTATAAAAGTACAAGTTATTATTGTTGTTTTTCCTATATTAGAACTCTTCTCATGGAAATTTATGTGCTACTTTGGAGACTTCTGGGTACAATGAGAAAAATAGGCAGTTTAAACATGGCCCAATGCATGATATTCACCTATCAATTTCTATAATGAATAATCGGTCTGTGAGCAAGAAAATATGAATACAGAAAATGGGACAAATATTTTATGAAACCAATTGACCTATGCAGACATTTTTTTTTATTATGAAAACATGCACATTTATTTATTTTTTATTTTTTTTAATATATGAAATTTATTGACAAATTGGTTTCCATACAACACCCAGTGCTCATCCCAAAAGGTGCCCTCCTCAATACCCATCACCCACCCTCTCCTCCCTCCCACCCCCCATCAACCCTCAGTTTGTTCTCAGTTTTTAACAGTCTCTTATGCTTTGGCTCTCTCCCACTCTAACCTCTTTTTTTTTTTCCTTCCCCTCCCCCATGGGTTCCTGTTAAGTTTCTCAGGATCCACATAAGAGTGAAACCATATGGTATCTGTCTTTCTCTGTATGGCTTATTTCACTTAGCATCACACTCTCCAGTTCCATCCACGTTGCTACAAAAGGCCATATTTCATTTTTTCTCATTGCCACGTAGTATTCCATTGTGTATATAAACCACATTTTCTTTATCCATTCATCAGTTGATGGACATTTAGGCTCTTTCCATAATTTGGCTATTGTTGAGAGTGCTGCTATGAACATTGGGGTACAAGTGGCCCTATGCATCAGTACTCCTGTATCCCTTGGATAAATTCTTAGCAGTGCTATTGCTGGGTCATAGGGTAGGTCTATTTTTAATTTTCTGAGGAACCTCCACACTGCTTTCCAGAGCGGCTGCACCACTTTGCATTCCCACCAACAGTGCAAGAGGGTTCCTGTTTCTCCACATCCTCTCCAGCATCTATAGTCTCCTGATTTGTTCATTTTGGCCACTCTGACTGGCGTGAGGTGATACCTGAGTGTGGTTTTGATTTGTATTTCCCTGATAAGGAGCAACACTGAACATCTTTTCATGTGCCTGTTGGCCATCCGGATGTCTTCTTTAGAGAAGTGTCTATTCAGAAAACATGCACATTTAAATGACTTTTGCTATTAAGAAAAATGAGCAGTAACCTAGGAGTCAAGTCATTCAGAACTGCTCTAGTTCTAACACAATAAGCTTCATGCTCATTGGTGAGCCATTGACCGTCTGTGGTTCAATCTCCTTGTCTGTAACCTGAAGGGTTTAGAGTATATCTAACGTCTTTACTAAATTTAGAAAACAAAGATTTTGTTATTTGAATACCTAAAAAATTCTTGTTCAGTTAATCTGCATGTATTTTAAGAAAGGAATAAAATAGTTTTCCGTAATTGAAATCCAAGCATGGCACTTTAGCAATGAAGTTATTGCCCTTGTAACAACATCTTCTGACAAACTGATGATAGTGCTTTTCGTAAGAGACTTGGCTAGTGGTATTTGTCTACCTTGTAGATTCTTGAATGTGTATTTACTATGGGAAAGTGGCATCTGATATCCTTTCTCAAACCCTCATCTGTAGACAAATAAGCGTCCACTTGCCAGTTAGTTTTCATGCTTACAATCAGTCAATGCCTCTTGTATGAGCCATGATGTGTTTCCACAGTCCGTGGAACTGAGGATTTTGTGATGCATCAGTCCTTCCATTTGGGCTTCAATGGACTGGACTACGCCACTAAAGATGGTTAAATTAAAAGGAAAATACATTAGCTGATAATTTAATCTTATGAAAAAGGAAATGAGAAAGCTTCCTTTTCAACAATATAGGAAACTCATTAGGTTTTATTACAGTGCCCATGAAACTTTTATAGATGTTGAACTTTAAATCCTAAATCCTTTTTTTGTGGGGGGGGATAATATTATTCTTTTAAATTATTTTGACTTAACTATAGATGTATTTAACCATTAATGTATTTATTGTATAATGTATATATTGAATATTGATATTTACCTCAAAAATATTTGAAAACTACTACCAAATTGTCTGCCAAAAGTTTGAACTGCTTTCACCAAAAGTAAATGTATTTGTGTCTTGCCAACATTAAATATTATTAATTTTTGTAATTCTGGCAATTTGACAGGTGAAAAAATATCTTGTTTTAGTGGCACTGTCTTGATAATTAATGAGAGCCAGTAATTTTTTTCATATGCTTATCACCCACTTTTGCTTATTTTTTTCAAGTTGCTTATTTACAACCTTTGTTCCTTTTTGTATTGTGCTGTTAGAACAAATGCACTTTTACCATTTATTTAGTGTCTAGAACTGTTCTCAGTATTAGGGATACATCATTGGATGAGGCACAAAGAGGCGTTCTCATGGAGCTTATATTCTAGAGGGAAGAGAAAAATTAACAAGAAAAAGTGTCAAATATAGGTTATAAGATAAAATCAAGGGACATGAACAGGATTACTGGGAGGTTTCTTTAAGATAACTGATCAGGAAAAGTTTTTCGGAAGGGATGACATTTATATTGAGAAAGGTTGATAAGAACATCTGTAGAAAATTCTCTTTTCAGGTGATGGAAACAGGTAATATAGAGGCATGAGTGAGTTTACAGTATTCCAAGGAGAGAAAGAAGGCTATGGTCTAGAGAAGGTGGGAGAGGGGAAGTGAGCAGAGATGAGAGTGGAGAAGTTGGAAGGCTCAGTCCATGTAAAGGGCTGGTAATTCGGAAGAGGGAGTTCTGGTATCATTCTAAATATGCTGGAAAGTGATTGAAGCTTTTTGAAGAGAAGTGATATAATCTGATTTATACCTTAACTGATCACTCTGTTTATTAGGGGTGGAATGAATCATTGGGAACAAGAATAGATGCAAGGAGACCAATCAGAGGATAGGATAGTTGTGAAGGCAAGAACTGACAGTTACTTGGAATAGAGGATGCTGTTAATGGCCTGTCCAGATTACATGTAGCTGCCTTGTACACCAATCTCCCAGCTACTATGAAAGTAAGCTTTTATAAATCTTGGCCGACTCCTTCCTGGGAGGCTACAACTCCCCTCCCTTCTTATGGACCTTAGCCAATGACCGAGTGGCAAAGGGGTCCTGTTGCCTAAAGGTGGGGCTAACTTTGTGCTACAGTTTTTGCTGTAACACTTCTTTGTGGAATCATACTGAAGCTTATCAGTAGCTGAGATGACATTCCTGCTTAGGATTCCTGACCTGTTCTTCCCTGATTCTCTAGCTCCTCTTCTTCTCAATAAGTAACTTGAACAAGAAGCTTCATCTCAGCTCTGCTTTTAGGGAACCTGACCTAAAACACTTGGTTTAGGATGGCTGACGTTGAAATGGAGGAGACTAGCTTAAAAATGTTTTAGAACAGTCTGTGGAATGGATCTGGAACATGGGAGAAAGCTAGAAATCAAGAGTTCCTAAACTTTGTTATTGAGCAGTGTGGTGGCCAATGGCATTAGTTACTAACAGCAGATGCCTGGAAAGAGCAGATTTACAAGGTGGAGAGGGAAAACATTCTATTTCAAATATGTTAACTTTAAGATGTCTATAAGTGGATATATCAAGGGTACAATTGAGTGTACTATCTTTTGCTCCAAAGGGGAGTCTGGTCTGTAGACCTACATTTGGGATTCATCCATAATATTCAAATGCTGTTTGAAGGAATGTGACTGAATGTGACCAGGTCCTGGCATGACAATATTCTAGGCTGAGCAGAGGAGGAAAATCCTCTGCTCATCAAGGAGTAGTCAGTAAGTGGTGAGTAAATCATGAAAGGATGCATTACAGACACTGATACTGAGAGGATATCATGGAGGGTGTGGCCAGCTGTTGAATGCACCTTGGTGGTAAATAAAGACGAAGAGAGAACAGATCATAAAATAGGCAACAGGGAATTTTTTGGTGACCTTGACAAGAGAAGATTCTGAGGTTATGGGAAGGGTGGTAAAGGAGAGCATGGCAGATGCTGAGGCAAACACACAGACCTAGGTTGTGAGTAGGAGTGGCAAATGAGATAGTAACTCAAGTGGGAAAAAGAGTCCAAAAATTTTTAGTTTTTATTTTTTACTGACACCAGTAGAAGGAAATAGTTTGATTTTTAGCAAAGAGAGGGGACAATTGCAGGATAAAGTTCTTGAATAGACAAAAAGCAATGAGACCTAGTATTTCTGAGTAAGAGTTGGCTCTGTCCTAAGATGGAAACACTTCAAATTTGCAGCAGGAGAAATGCCAGAGAAAGGAGTGCCAACAAAGAAAACTTTGTAGATGTTGTGATGTGTGGCTGAGTTAGTTTTTGTCGGATTGTTTCTGTGTTCTTATTGAAATATGAAATGAAGATCCCAGCTGAGATGAGGGTCAGAGGTGGGGCCAATAGTTTGGAGATTTAAGGAGGGAAGAGTAAGGATGAAATTATCATGTTAGGGACTAGGAGATTTTATTTATGGAGGAGATGTAGTATAATTTTCTTGCAATATTGAATGCCCCTTTTGGTATGAATGCTTATGAATTTTTAATAAGACCAGTCATCAAGATTTTGAATTTTTTCCAGGCATACTTAGGTCCTCAAGTGGAGACATGGAATAGGTGAATGGTTTGTTTTAACTAGCATTGAGGTTTGTCAGAAGGACACAAAGGAGCTAAGGAATTTGTAAGGGAGTGATTATGAGGATTCTAAGGATTATGAGGAAACAGCCTATCCTTATAATCACTCCTTTAAGATATGAGCTGGGCTAAGAGGCAAATGAGAGGAAGGATGGAAAGAAAGATTGGGAAGTCAATGGATTTGAGGTTTTCATAAAGTTGAAGAAATGTTGGAGTAGGGGTAGCAGAATATATGGGCTTGAAAGATAAGAGGGTATAAACAGAGACTGGGATGTTTGACATCTATATTCAGAGATATTGGAAACATTTGTGACAACAAGGTCAAAGTGTGACCATGGAGGTAAGAGGGTTATAGAAAATATCATTGGACAGAGGGGGTTGAGAAACTTGGAGGATGTGGTTTTGGATCATCTACACAGGTGTCGAAATGCCCAAACTTGGGGAAAGCGGGTAGAGGTACAGAGGACACTAAGGTGGGGGCTAGAATCAGCAGTGAAATAGAGAAATGGGAAACTGGCACAAGGTGGTATTTGTTTTATTTCGTTGATTTCTATGAGTTCTTAAAGTACATGTTATCTTAGAATGATAGTTAAATAAGGCCAAATCTCCCATCATCCTATCACTTCATCAGAGGATGGTGGATTTTGACTAAACCATGAAGCTAGGTCTTGTCTACTTATTCTGACCTGGCCAAGTGTTCCATTCGTTTTTATTACTCTTCAGGGTTTGCTGTCACCATGAGTGTCTGCCTCTTAACTGGAAGCCAGAGAAGTGAGCCCTCAAATAAACAGGGCTTCTCGTTGCGCTGGTTGACCTCTTACCCAATATGGTGATCTTTCCCACATTGCTAAAATCTGTGACAACCACTACTGATTGCTGTTGTAAAATAGGGCAGTAGTCCTTTATTTCTCAAAACTTGTTTCACCGTGGATGCCCCGGTTAGATAGTTTCTCATTATTTTCATAGTTGATAGTTTGATTACAGGTGATTACTCTCTTGAATCCATCCAGATCTTCCTTCAGTTCCAGTTATATTTACAAATTATTTGGCAAGTCTGTCCTCTCCATTCCTTGCAACTAATGAGCCTTTATTCAAGCTTGTAACTGCTGTGCTGCCAGGTTGTCTTGAACATCTGCTGGTTGTTTCTGGACAGGGAATTATGGGGAGAGCGGAATGGATGCTTTCAAAGAGCTGGCTGCCCAGGAAGGCCTCTGCATCGCCCACTCAGACAAAATCTACAGCAATGCTGGGGAAAAGAGCTTTGACCGACTCCTGCGCAAGCTTCGGGAGAGGCTTCCCAAGGCCAGAGTGGTTGTCTGCTTCTGCGAAGGCATGACTGTCCGAGGCCTCCTGAGTGCCATGCGGCGCCTGGGTGTTGTGGGAGAGTTCTCCCTCATTGGAAGGTAAATCTCAATCTCTGTCTCTCTTTCTTACACCCCCCCCCCCCCCACGTACACTTTGGCTCACATATACTTGCTCTCATAAATCTGGACATCCTGACTCCAGAGAGGGTCTTCTGGGCTGAACCTTTGCTCTAGAGCTCATGGAGAATAGGGCTATTGTCATTTTCCTGCTAGGCAAGAGCAGGGCAGTCAGTGACAAGATGATGAGACTACTTCAGAAAAAGATGGGAAGTTGTTGCCAGAATGTTTTATTCTGGAGAATTATTCTTTTTAGTTGCTTCTGGCCCTTCCCAACCCCCAGCTCCCTAAACCACACACATGCTTATGTCTTCAAAAAGCATAGAAGCCTTAATGGGGTATTGGTGGAGGAGGGGTAGCAGTGAAAATAGAAATATATATTAAGATAGGAAATTTGAAGGGCTGGCTAAATGCAGCTGAACCGTGGAACCTGACAATGTGCTCTTTTGCACGCGTGGGATGGCTGAGTGATGCTTTCAGCATGTGACTCCTGAAACAGTAGGTGGTGGCTTCCAAAACCTCTGCTCTTCTTTCTGGATCATATGATATGCACTTTTGTGGGAATAGATTTTCAGTGTCATTGTATTTTTCATAGGGTTTTGACCTAACAGGTGTCTTGTTTAATTTGCCTACTAAAAATATTGCACAAAGCAACTGCTTAATTTTTCCAAGGAACCTACTGAATTTACATAAGGGAAAGCCTCCACTGATCCCTGACTCTGTCACACTCATCTTCCAGATTCCCTTTTCTCCTCTCATCTCCTCTACTGGCTAGAATATAATCTATATCTCACCTACTGAAGTACCTCAACCACTGACCCTCTTCTCTAGGACGCCGAGTAGTAATGGTTTGGACATACATCCCCACCAGAACTTTCCCTCTGTCCTTGACGTATTAATAGCCATAATAGTAGTAACACTAATCTCATCATCATCTGGAACTAGAGGTACCGGGAGACTTTTGAAAAGAAGGTAGGATATAAATACAACTAAACAAACAAACAAACAAACAAACAAACAAATACTCTCTCATGAGGAGAAATGGAATTAAGGTCAAATACAATTCAAGATTAAGAAAAAATTATTAAATTTGAGTAAAATTGGCACAGTGCCACAAAATGTCATTTTGGCTTCTTCAACATGGTGCAGTTGTGTGAAGCCACTTAGCAAGTCTTAAAAAAAAAGTGTTTAAAAATGGAATATTATTTCCTTTATGAGTGAAAGGGAGGAAGTGTTATACAAAATAAGGTTGGTAATATATGTACCAGGACATACAGATTTGTTCTTTTTATTGATTTTGTAAAATGACTGCTTTTATGAAGGACACTTGTCTTTTTTTTTTTAATTTTTTTTTTCAACGTTTATTTATTTTTGGGACAGAGAGAGACAGAGCATGAACGGGGGAGGGGCAGAGAGAGAGGGAGACGCAGAAACAGAAACAGGCTCCAGGCTCTGAGCCATCAGCCCAGAGCCCGACTTGGGGCTCGAACTCCCGGACCGCGAGATTGTGACCTGGCTGAAGTCGGACGCTTAACCGATTCCGCCACCCAGGCGCCCCTGAAGGACACTTGTCTTAAAAATATTCTCATGTTTACCCTTTTCAAAAGAACAGTTGTCTGTTTTTCCAGAATTCATTCTCTTTAACATCCATGAAGAGGCTATCTACCTGATTTCTGGGTACTTTACACAGATGTGGCAAATATGTGAGCCTTGGGGTATACAGACTGCCTAATTGTGAAATATAATTATATAAAATGTTGCAGTGAGTACCGGGAGTGTAAAGAACTCATCCCATCATAATTTTTTTTAATGTTTATTAACTTTGAGATAGAGGGAGAGCACAAGTGGGGGAGGCACAGAGAGAGCGAGACAGAATCCGAAGCAGGCTCCAGGCTCTGAACTGTCAGCACAGAGCCCCACGTGGGGCTCGAATCCACGAACTGGGAGATCATGACCTGAGCCAAAGTTGGACACGTAACTGACTGAGCCACCCAGGCGCCCCTTTCATCATTATTTTAAAGCTGAACAAAGATGACAATATAAACTTACCTCTCTGACTCTTGCTTACCTGCTAATAATAGCTGAGTTCAGACAAGTATTTCTGAGTCTCTCAGATGCTTGCTTGTGGAAAGGTCAGTTACATGTGATATCTACCTCTTTTATTCCTCTATCTGCCCTATCTCTGCTGGGTGCTAATGACACATCGTAGGGAATCATGACGACAATGAACACCTGAGCTTCTGAGGATGCTGTTCCCTGCACCAGTGGTTATTGCCAAGGATGCATGGAGTCCTTGAGATGCCAAAGCCTGCCACACTTGGTGCTTCTCTGCCTTTCTGGGCTATATTCTATGGACATCTATCAGAGTAGTATTGGCTGTTACTCTCATATCTTAGAGGATTTGGGGGGAAATAGCCCTTTCTATTCTTTGTTCACAGTTCTCTCCCTTCCCTGGAAGAGATAGGAATTCATACATGAGTCCATAGGGAGCTGAACAGGGAGCCAAGGCAAGCAGGAACACCACACCATACCTAGAATTAGCTTTCCCTTCAGATGTTTGATTCTTCCACTTCCTGAGGAATATATTCTATCCCAGATGGACATTTGGTGGGCTTGGTTCTCTCATTTGTGCAGGCATGCCCGGAAGGGTTACAGTTTAACATCAAGCTGCAACTTCTGGCTACATTTGCAGTGCTGTTAAATATATCTCCCTTCTATTTGGAGAGGAGTTCATTTACTAAATGATAAACTCCTTTGAGGTCAGGAGCCATTGTTTAGTATTTTTCACAGCACATAGTATGATTCTGGCTGCCTCCAGGTTTACAAGAGGACATTGTGCAGATGGTGATGGACCTCTTTTCATAGAGATGAGGATGAGTAAGTCATGGCTTAGACTGCAGCAAAAGGTATTTAGTTAAAAGCATTAGAACTTCCTGAATTAAGATTTATATTCTCTTGCCTTCATGACCCCTCTTTTCTCTCATGCTTCACATCCAACATAAAAGGAAATGTTGTAGTGCTACCATCCAAGCATATCCAGACTTTGACAAATTATTGGCATTCTCATTGCTACCATCCCAGTCCAAGGCATCATCATCCCTCATCTGGATTATGGTGATAACCTCCTAATTGATCCCTGCCCTTCCCCATCATCTGTTCTTAAGGCAAAGTGATCTTTTAAAAACTTAAGTCAGTGGAAATGCAAGCTGGTGCAGCCACTCTGGAAAACAGTATGGAGGTTCCTCAACAAACTAAAAATAGAACTACCCTATGACCCAGCAATTGCAATACTAGGCATTTTATCCATGGGATACAGGTGTGCTGCTTCAAAGGGACACATGCACCCCCATGTGTATAGCAGCACTATCAACAATAGCCAAGGTATGGAAAGAGCCCAAATGTCCATTGATGGATGAATGGATAAAGAAGATGTGGCATATATGTATATTTGTGTGTGTGTGTGTGTGTGTGTGTGTGTGTGTGTGTGTATATATATATATATATAATGGAGTATTACTTGGCAATCAAAAAGAATGAAATCTTGCCATTTGCAACTACATGGATGGAACTGAAGGGTATTATGCTAAGTGAAATTAGGCAGCCAGAGAAAGACAAAAAGCATATGACTTCAATCATATGAGGACTTTAAGAGACAAAACAGATGAACATAAGGGAAGGGAAACAAAAATAATATAAAAACAGGGAGGGGGACAAAACAGAAGAGACTCATAAATATGGAGAACAAACTGAGGGTTACAGGAGGAAGGGTGGATGGGCTAAATGGGTAAGGGGTGTTAAAGAATCTACTCCTGAAATCGTTGTTGCACTAGATGCTAACTAATTTGGATGTAAATTTAAAAAAAAAAAACAAAATAAAACAAGTTAAAAAAAGGAAAAACATAATTTAAATAATAAAAAAATTAAGTCAGGTAATATCTCTCTTTCTGTGCTCAATACCTCAAAATGGCTTTTCATTTTTCTCATAAGAAAGTCTTATGGTGGTCTTAAAATCCCACATTCTGTCATTGAAACTGTTTTCCATAATGGCATAATAAACTATAATGACAGAAATAGATTTTTTTAAATAGGAAGTTCTCAAAGATAATAAGAGCATTCTGTATTTAATGAATATAGAATAATGGAAAAATAAAACAAAAAGAAATAGGGGCTGAGAGTTCTAGCCCTGACACCAAGGAATCATGTGATCTTGTTTAAGTTACTTTTTGTCTCTGAGTCTATTTTTTCCTACAAAATTAACAACTTATATTAAGACCATGCGACAAAACTATGATCAATAGGAATATATTTGTACATTAATTTTTTCTAAAATTATTCATGAATTTAGATTAATCAGTTTACATTTTCTTACCTGTAACCTTTATTAAAACCAGGAGAATTTGTTGAATACAGCTGGTCAGTATTAGTGTCTTCACGTGGTCATGGAATGCAGCCAGCAGACCTACAAGATAATCAAACCTTTGACTTTAGACAAATTGGCAGAATATTGTCACCAAGTAAGTTAACTAACCACAAGTTAATCATTACACCAAAGAAATGTTCCATCTTGGCTCTATGAAATTGCCTCTTTTGAGATGATTCTCAGAATTGTGCTCACCATAGCTGTAATTCTAATGACGATGGTGATGATGATCATCACATTTGTTTAGGACCTACTATATGCCAGGCACTATTCTAAGCACTTTGCATACATTAACCCATTTAATTATGATAACACTATAATGAGAAATGTACTAGTATTATTCCCGCTCTGATGTATGGAGAAGTAGAAAAGTTGTCAAAAAGTGCTGCATATCTAGAGCTGGGATTTGAACCTAGGCAGTTTGACTTCAGAATTCATGCTCTTAATCACTAAATTATACTCTGTCAAGTTGTAATTGTTGTGTTTAAGAGATATTAGCATTAACTTTAGTTTTCTTTTAGTTTGCTCTCTCTTCTAGAAATTTATTTTATTGTTTAAATTCACCTTCTTGGAAAATGAACTGAAGTATCTCTGTAAGAAAATTTTACATTTCTAATTATTATCTATTACTTTTAATTTTTTTCCTCTCCCAGTATTAAAGGTTTTATGTGATAATTCAATAAAGGGGCTATTCTTTTCAAGCTCATTATTTTTTATCATAACATGAGACTCCACAGTCTAATTCTCTTTGCACACAGTCGGTATCTATGGAACTATACTTACATAGAAGCCAATTTGGAACAAGTGGGTGATATTTCACTGAAATCTTAAGTGATAATTATTAAAACTGTAATTGTTAACTGGCTGATTTGTTCTAATTTCTATTTTTTGTTCCTTTATTTGAAGAAAGTGAAAGTGAGCATGGTTCATGTGTATGAACACATAAGAGCTACCATTTATTGAGTGTTTGGTATGTACTAGGCTATTAATATTTAATATCGCCAGTCTTCACAACAACCCTGAAAGGTTGATTGGAAAGGTAGAGAGGTTAAACAACTATACCAAATTCCTAAATTTAATAAGTGGTGGAGACAAGATTCAAACTTACTATAATACCATAAATCATATAGATACATAAATATCAAATTATAACCTCCTCAAAGTTGACAGGTTTTATATGCTTGTTAATTTTCCCATCAAGCCTAAAAGGTGTTTTGATGTGGTAAAAACTCAACTGTGTCAGAAATCTTGGGGAGTCAGAGAGAAAGCAAGTGGTTTCATTGTGTGGCCCTTGCTTTTCCTTTCCTATTCCAGGATCAGTATGTTTTATCTAGCATGGTAAGGTTTGACGTTCTTCAGTCAGCCTCAGCCTCTAGAATTCATCTGTAAAATTACAACTCATTTTTGCTTGTCTCTTGGGATGTATTTTTCTTTAAAAATACAATTTTCTAAAAAAATAAAAATTTTTGGGGCGCCTGGGTGGCGCAGTCGGTTAAGCGTCCGACTTCAGCCAGGTCACGATCTCGCGGTCCGTGAGTTCGAGCCCCGCGTCAGGCTCTGGGCTGATGGCTCAGAGCCTGGAGCCTGTTTCTGATTCTGTGTCTCCCTCTCTCTCTGCCCCTCCCCCGTTCATGCTCTGTCTCTCTCTGTCCCAAAAATGAATAAACGTTGAAAAAAAATTAAAAAAAAAAAAAAAAATTTTTAAAAATATTTTTGAGAGAAAGAGAGAGAGAGAGAGAGAGAGAGAGAGAGAGAGAGACAAACAGACAGATGGACAGTGTGCATGGGGAACGAACAGAGATAGAGGGAGACCCAGAATCCGAAGTAGGCTCCAGGTTCTGAGCTGTTAGCACAGAGCCCAATGCAGGGCTTGAACCCATGAACCGAGAGTTCATGAGCTACAGATGCTTAACTGACTTGAGTCACCCAGGCACCCCATTAAGTTGTGTTTTTCTAATTACAAAATGCCTACTTGCCTGTTAAACTATAGCTGAGTGTCAGTGGTAGATCTCTTGTGGGGACCTAAAGGCACACTATTCTCAGGGGATGAGTGAGAGCTTTCTGGCTTTAGTTGTATGCCAAGTGTTGACATTTTCCACCCTGTTTTCCTCATCTTGGGAAGCCTTTACAGTAGATTTACATTCTATCTTGTTAGGAGCCTCTGATTAAATACATGATTAAATATATTGGGTATGCCATATTTAATTATATATTCCCTAGCCCCTTTTATTGGATTATGGCCTCATCTTCTAACTTATCCACTCTACAAAAGAAATATCCAATAAAGGTAATTAAGCCAATAACCTTTCATTTTGCCCCCTCTCCCTACTATATCCTGGCCAATCAAACTATTAAGAATAGAGTCCTTACATTTCAAATGCTTATCCCTTATTGGTGGGCACTGTTTTATCTATCAACTCTCTCAACTCTTGTCTTCTAACCCACTAGACCCACTTTCCAATATTTGTCTTTGAAGAGAAATTCCTTCTAAAACTTGATCCATGAAAACATTGACACCATGATTTTTGAGTTGAAAGCACAACAACATTAAGCACATTAAAAAAATGTCTGGAAAGCAGCACTTGCTTTATCTGGAAAGATGGCTATTGCTTCATTTAAAAACAAAAGAAGAAGTAACTTTTCCTTTTTTTTTAAATATAAGGTAATGTTGGGCGCCTGGGTGGCGCAGTTGGTTAAGCGTCCGACTTCAGCCAGGTCACGATCTCGCGGTCCGTGAGTTCGAGCCCCGCGTCAGACTCTGGGCTGATGGCTCAGAGCCTGGAGCCTGTTTCCGATTCTGTGTCTCCCTCTCTCTCTGCCCCTCCCCCGTTCATGCTCTGTCTCTCTCTGTCCCAAAAATAAATAAACGTTGAAAAAAAAAATAAATAAATATAAGGTAATGTTTTTGTCTTTTTCTTCTAGAACCTAAACACATATTTGGAAAAGTGACCTTTATACCCTTGAAACAAGATGATATACCATGGTGTTATGTTTCCCACACTTATTTTTTTTTATGAGAAATGAGTTATTTTAGATCCTATCTTTCCATTATGGAAAAAAAGGGGGGGGGATATCTAAAGTTTTCAGCCTTCAGACAAAATTATAAAGGTTATATATTATAAAGTAAATGTGAACTTTCAGTGAAGCATGACCTCCACCAAAATGGATTATAATCAAGAGGCTGGCTAAGCTGATGAGCATTTTCTGATGTGTGATGGTCCCAACTTATAGATACATAACCTGGCCTTCTGTAAGTTCCCAAGGGCAGAAAATGATTGCTAACCGGCTGACAGGCAATTCCTTTCTTAAAACATTCCTCCTCCACACGCAGATTAATGAGAGCTTTGTGGAAGATTACACTGTTAGAAAAAGACTGTGAGAAATATATTCAAGGGAAGGAAAGGGGATTTAGTTTAGAGTACTCCGGAGATTAAACATTATTTGTAGGAGGATATTGACAAGTATTGTGAGCATAGATCTCAGCCACAGAAATGCTTAGGATTTTCACAATATTTGGGTGACTAATTTGCATTGTGCTTAACCCTTCCTTTACACCAATACCTATTTCCATGTTTCAGATAATGGACTTCTAAAAACTGAATGACTAACGTCTTGGTCTTTCCTTGCCTTTAGAGTACTAGAAACACTGAAGGGTTTAGGGTTGCCCTCTGTATCTATACGGCACTGGCTCAATTTGAATGGAGGAAAAAGAAGTCATTATAATCTAGTCAAGTTTATGTTTGAGGCTGATCAAAGACAGCAGGGATTTTATATTAATACATTTTGTGGAAACATGATAATTTCTTCCCAAGCTGGCTGCACAACAGAAACAATATGGGCACTTAAAAATGCACATTCCTGGATCCAGCACAAACCGTCAATACAATTTCTTGATGAGAGATTTTGGATCTTCTTCTTGTTGTAAAGACTGAAGATGAGTTAAGTTTCAGAACCACTACTTTCTGAAGCCTACACTACCTTCTGAAGCCTAGCTATAGTTATAGCATAACTATATGCTTTACACTCTGGTGGCATTCACAATAACTGAGTTGCTCTCAGGACATATTTAATTATTTTTTTAACGTTTATTTATTTTGAGAAAGAGAGATACAGAGCGTCAGAAAGAGGGGGAGACACAGAATCCGAAACAGGCTCCAGGCTCTGAGTGGTCAGCACAAAGCCCGATGCGGGGCTCGAACTCACGGACCGCGAGATCATGACCTGAGCTGAAGTCGGACGCTTAACCGACTGAGCCACCCAGGCGCCCCTCTCAGGACATATTTGAAAGGGAAAATGGAATGAAAATTTTAACTTTTTTGCCTGTTATTTTGACACTTTAGCTCTGTTTTTTTTTTTTTAATTTCTTAAATTTATTTGGCTTCAAGATTTTCTTTCGAAAGTAAAGATACATGAGGAGAATAGTAAATAATAATAATATTGACAGTAGGAGTGGTAGTAATAGTAGTAAACACTATTTGCAGCTCTATTTCCTGTATTCCTGCCCAAACTGGCCTATTGACCTGACCTGTAAAAAGCAGAGTCATGTCCTAGTTTTCTGACTGATCAAGATGCAGAGTGGGAAACATTTACACAAGTAGCAGATTAGTCCAGTCATCTCTGAGTCTAGGGTTGCCCAGGGATGAACAATGAACTACCATTTCTTGCTAATTGTAGAGTTGGGGGCTGATGATTTAAGTGCTTGTCAGCTGCTTGGCTGCCTGTATCAAAAACCCTAAAACCATCAGTTCCTGGGCTCCACCCCCCTTCAATTCTAATTCAATATGCCCAGGGATAGATGGAGGAGTATGTACATTTCAAATCAGCCTTATTGAAATTCACCAACTTTAAGTGTTTCATTTGATGATTCTTGTAACTCTGTATAAGCATCATAACTCTCTTTAAGCATCATAACTATATAAATCATGATATAGAATATTTCCATCACAGAAAAATATTCCCTAATGTCCCTTGGCAAGCATTCCTTTCCAACCTCTGTACACAGGCAATTACTCATCTGCTTTCTGTCATTACACTTTTGCCTTTTCTAGAATATTGTATACAGAAAATCATATGGAATGTAGTCTTTTGTGTCTGACTTATTTTAATTGGCAAAGTGCTTTTGAGATACACCTATGGTGTCATATGTATGCATAGCTTCTTTATTGCTGAGTAGTATTCCATGGCATGGATGTGCTTCAATTTGCTGATCCATTCTCCTATTGATGAACATTTGGATCTTTCCCAGTTTCGACTATAATGCATAATGCATTTATGGACATTCATGTATAAGTCTTTGTGTGGATATATCTATTTAATTCTCTTAAAGAAATATCTAGGGGTGAGATTATGGGTCACATGGTAAGTCTGTATTTAACTTTATAGATTGCTTTACAAGAAACTGCCAAACGATTTTCCAAAGTGGATGTACCATTTTACAGTTCCCCCAGTGGTGTATGAGAGTTCTAATTCCTTTACATCTTTACCAAAATAGTATTGTCAGTCTTTTCACTTTTAGCTATTCTGGTGGGTGTGCAGTGGCATCTCTTTGTGGTTTTAATTTGCATTCTCATAATGACTAATGATGTTGAACATTTTTATGTGCTTATTTGCCATTTTAATATCTCTTTTGGTGAAATCTTTTGTAGACCTGTATGTCCATTTTGTCATCAGGTTGGTTGTTTTATTGCGAAGTTGTAGAAAGTTCTTTATAATTTCTGGACCCAAATCATTTATTATTTTTTTTGTTATGTTTCTTTATTTTTGAGAGGCAGAGAAAGACAGAGAACAAGTGGGGGAGGGGCAGAGAGAGAGGAAGGCACAGAATCCAAAGCAGGCTCCAGGCTCTGAGCTGTCAGCACAGAGCCTGATGTGAGGCTCGAACTCACGAAACGTGAGATCATGTCCTGAGCCGAAGTTGGATGCTCAACTGACTGAGCCACCCAGACGCCCCTGGACCCAAATCATTTATAATAAACATATATAGCGTATATTTTTGCTAAGTATGTGTCTGAAAATTAAATTTTGTTAACAGTATCTTTGGAAGATAGAATGTTTTAAAATTTAAAAGTCCAGTTATCAATTTCTTCTTTTATGATTTATGTTTGTTGTGTTTTATCAAAAATAGCTTTACCTACTCCAAAGTCACAAACATTTTTGTCTAAATTTTATAACGTTTCTTTCTATGTTTAGATATATGATTAAGTTATGTATTTGAAGTTAATTTTCATATATGTTGTGACATAACAACATATATGTTGTTAAGTTTCATGTTTTTTTAACTAAAAATATCCAGTTGTTCCAGAACTGTTCTGTTGAAAGGACTATCATTTCTCCATTAAAATAGCCTGATATTTGTTGAAAATAAGTGAGTATATATGTATGTGTATTAATTAAATATTTTAGCATTCCAATTCACCTTTACCTTTGACTCACTAGCTAGGATTCTTTATTATTTTATGAATAATTATTTAGGGTTTATAATAACTTTCATTAAGTTATTAATGTCCATATTCTAAGAATATTATACCACATTACATATACTATAAGAACTTTATAGTAATATATTTCTATTTCTCTCTTTTGATGTGTGCTCTATTGTTTCATTATTTTACTTCTAATTCTATTCTAATGTCTAAAATACACTATTATTTTAAATAGTCAATTGCCTGTTGAAGAAATTAAAAATGAGAAAAACTACTTTCCATAATTACTTATGTAATTACTTTTTCATTCCTTTGTGTAGGTCCAAATTTTCCTCTGGATTATTTTCCTTCTTTCTGAAGAATTTTTTTTAATATTACTTGTGAGGCTGGTCTGCTGAATAAATTCTCTTCACTTTTTTTGTCTATAATGTTTTTATTTTACCTTAATTAAAACAAAAAACATTTACCTGGTATAGACTTCTAGGTTGATAGTTCCTGTTTTTAACTCCCAATACTTTAGAGATATTACTCAATTATGTTTTTGACCTGCATAGCTTCTGATAAAAAAATATGCTATGATTTTGTGTTGCTTGAATGTGTATTTTTAATCTCTTACTGTTTTAAGCCTGTCTTTTTATCACTTGTTTTCAGCAATTTGATTATAAACCTTGATGTGGTTTTCCTTTTATTTATTTGACTTGAGGTTTATTAAATTTCTTAGATATATGGGTTCATAGTTTTTTCAAATCAAATTTGGAAAATAATTGGCTCTTATTTCCTCAAATATTATTTTCTTAAGTTTATTTACTTTGTGTGTGAGAGAGAGAGCAAACGTGAGCAGGGGAGGGACAGAGAAAGAGAGAGAGAGAGAATCCCAAGCAGGCTCTGTGCTGTCAGTGCAGAGCCTGATGTGGAGCTCGATCCCACGAACCATGAGATCATGACCTGAGCTGAAATCAAGAGTCGGATGCTTAACTGACTGAGCCACCCAAGCACCCCTATTTCCTCAAATATTATTTCTGTCCTTATCATTCTTTTCTTTCTATCTTGGGCTCCAATTATATGTATGTTTGATTGCTTGATATTTTTGCACAGGGAGATTGTATGTCTTTTTTTCCCCCACTTTTCTTTCTTTGCTTCATCTTCTACACTGTCTATGGATATGACTGTGAATACATGATTTTTGTTTGTTTGTTTTTGTTTTTGGCAGCGTTTAATCTGTTCTTAATCCCATCATGTGCATTTTTTATTTCAGATATTGTGCTTCTCATCTTCTTGTCATTTTATTATAATTAAGAATAGTTTTCATGTGACTTCATCCCTTTTACATTTAATAAGCCTTGTTTTATTGCCTATCATATGCTGTGCTCTGGGGAATATTCCAAGTGCACTTGAGATGAATTTGTATTTTATCGTTGTTGGGCGGAGGGTTCCATAGATGCCTGTAAGGTGTAGTTTCTTCATACTGTTGTTAAAGTCTTCTGTATCCTGTTGATATTTTGTCTCTCCATTATTTCTGTTGAATTGTCTTTTTCTCCCTTTAACTTAGTTTTTGTTTCATGTATTTTAAGTTTCTCTTGCTAGGTGTATATATGCTTATAATAGCTGTCTCTTTCTGATATATTGATGCTTTTCTCATTAGAAAATATTCCTCTTTATATCAAGTGACTTACTGTTTTAAAGCTTTTATTCCTGATAAGAGTATAGCTACTCCAGCCTTTTAATGATTGCCATCTACATTATATCTCTTTTTCCACCCTTTCACTATCAACATATTTGTATTGTATGTAAAATATTTCCTTAGACAACATGTAGTTGGATCTTACTTTTTTTAAATCTAGACTTACAATCTCTACCTTTTGATTGTATTGTTTTATCCTTTCACACATAATGTAATTATTGATATAGAGTTACTGCTACTAATTTATGTTTTGCTTTCCAGTGTTTTGTGTCTTTTTGTTCCATTGCTTTTTTAATCTTTTTTTTTTCAGTATATTTTTTAAACATTATTTTCCTAGTGCTTGGTAAGGGCTTACTGTATAAATCTTAACTTATGAATCCACTTCAAATTTATGCTAATTTAACTTCAGTGAGATATACAAATATATATTACTCTTATATAGCTCTCTTTCCTTTTTCTTCCTTTTGTACTATTGTTACACATTACATTTACATATATTAGAAACTCAGAAATGCATTGTCATAATTACTGCTTTAGAAGTTATGCCTATTAGAGAAACTGACAAGGGAAAAGTAAATATATATTCATAGGTATTTTTACATTTGCCATTTGATTTACCATTTTTGATTCTCTACATTTTTTTCACTATGGATGCAAGTTACCATCTGGTGTCATTGATATACCAGATACAACTTTGTTCTTAGCCACCATCTTTGTGCTGTTGTCAAACATATTACACTTCCTTGTGTTATTGGTCCTCACATAAAATTATATGCATATTGTTTTATGAAGTTGCTTTTTAAATCATTGAAGTTAGAAAGAAGAAGAGATATACATTTATACTGTTTCTTATAATTACTTTAACTACCTTGTGCACTGTGTGTGTGTGTGTGTGTGTGTGTGTGTGTGTTTGAATTTCTATCTTGGGTAGCTTGCTTTAAGCCTAAAGAACTACTGTTAATATTTATTTTATTTATTTTTTTTGGGGGGGTAGGTCTGCTAGGAATGAATTTACTCAGTGTTTGTTTATCTGGGAATACCTTTATTTCACTTTCATTTTTGCTGGATATAAGATTCTTGGTCAACAGCTTGTTATTTCAGCACTTTGAATATGTCACGCAACTGCTTTTGGGCCACCATTCTTTCTCATATGAGCTCATTACTTGTTCTGACCAGAAGAAGTGAAAGGGTTGGGAAGAGGGGTGTTCTGGGATGAAGATTCTTCCTACTGGAAAGCGCTTACCTCTTGGCAACCTTAACCCTGTCCCATTTCTCTTTTATGTACTTTGAATGGATAGTAAAATAATCAAGGACTATTGCTCTAAATATTTCAGAGAGTAAAACTCAATAACCTCTTCTCATTGGAGGCTATTAAAACTCATTAAAACTCTCATTCCAGAGTTTGAGCTATATACTGTGAAAAATGGACAATCGCACAAGAGAAATTTACACTTTTTCCCCTGAGATACTTACCCAGAGTCCTATTTGTAGTTATGGTCAATGTCTGGTGTGTTCTCATATTTGGGAGAAGCGTATCTTTTTATCTGATATGCTTTAGAGATGAGTATGGTTTCTATATATTTTTAAAATAACATTGAAGATTGAAAACAAAAACAAAAACAAAAACTCGTGCTCCGAACATTCCTTTTCACACTTTTTTTTTTCATAGTAGTAGTTTTCTTCCTGTACAGGTATATTCCCTAAAAATTACCATAGACAGGGGCACCTGGGTGGCTCAGTCGGTTAAGTGTCTGCCTTCAGCTCAGGTCATGATTTCATGGTTCATGAGTTCGAGCCCTGCCTCAGGCTCTATGCTGACAGCTTAGAGCCTGGAGCCTGTTAAGATTCTGTGTCTCCTCTCTCTCTGCCCCTCCCCACTCGCTCGCGTGCTCTCTCTGTCTCTGTGGAAAATAAAAATAAAAAACATTAAAACATTTTTAAAGAAATTACCATAGACAGTTTTTCAAAATGTAGGATGCCACTTCGGGGATTGATGGAAACACTACATAGTAATTAGGAAGTATGACCTAAAGGGCTTCTGGGTATGGCATTCCTCTCTAATGAGGAAATAAACAGGTATAAATTTTGCTTCCTCGGTCACCAAATGTAGCACATTATATAGGTATTAAAATTCACTCTAATAAATTCCTATAAGGGTTGAAAACTTAGCTAAAAACTCAGGGGAGCTGGAATTGCAAAAATTGTGTCAGTAACAAAGTACAGGCATATCTTGTTTTATTTTACTTCACTTTATTGCAGTTTGCAAATATTGCTTTTTTTAAAATACAAATTGAAGGTCTGTGGCAACCTTGCATCAAGAAAGTCTATCGGCATCATTTTCCAATAGGATTTGCTCACTTTGTGTCTCTGTGTCACATTTTGATAAGTATCACAATACTTCAAACTCTTAAATGTCATTATATTTGTTATACTGATCTGTGATCATTAATCTTTGATGTGACTATTGTAATTGTTAGGGAGCACTATAAATTCTATGTTTTTAACAGCAAACTTAATTGACAAATGTTGTAATGTATTCTGACTGCTCCACTGTCCAACCATTCACCTGTCTTGCTCCCTTTCCGCAGACGTCCTTAGGCCACCCTGAGACACAGGGAATAAGGCTTAATATTGAAAATTAAGCCAATGAGAACCCTACAATGGCCTCTCAGTGTTTAAATGAAAGGACTTTTACTTTCAGTCAAAAGCTAGAAGTGATTAGGCTTAGTAAGTATGTTAAAAGTGAGACAAGCCAAAAGCTTAGCTTCTTGTGTCAAACAGTTAGTTGAGTTGTGATTGCAAAGTAAATATCCCTGAAGGAAACCAAAAATATTATTTCAGTGAGCACACAAATAATAAGAAAGCAGGCTTATTGCTGATGTAGAGAAAGTTTTAGTAGTCTAAATAGAAGATCAAACCAGCTATAACATTCCCCTAGGCCTAACCCAGAGTAAGGCCTTAACTCTCTTCAACTCTGTGAAGGATTAGCAGGTGACAAAGCTGCAGAAGAAAAGTTTGAAGCTATCAGAGGTAGGTTCATGATGAGGTTTAAAGAAAGAAACCCTATTTATAACATAAAAGTACAACGCAAAGCAGTAAGTGCTAATGTAGTGCAACAAGTTACCCAGAAGATCTAGCTAAGATATTAATGAAAGTGGCTACATTAAACAACAGATTTTCAGTGTAGAGGAAACAGCCTTCTATTGGAACAACATGCCAACTAGGACTTTCATAGCTAGAGAGAAGTCAATGCCTGGCTTCAAAGCTTCAAAGGACAGGCTGACTCTCTTATTAGGGGCTAATGCAGCTGGTGACTTGAAGTTGAAGCCCAGGCTCATTGATCATTCTGAAAATCCTAGGGCCCTTAAGAACTATGCTAAATCTACTCTGCCTCTGTCCTGTATATGAACAACAAAGCCTGGATGGCAGCACATCTGTTTACTACATTGTTTACTGAATATTTTAAGCCTAATGTTGAGACCTACTGCTCAGAAAAAAAGACTTATTTCAAAACATTACTGCTCACTGACAATGCACCTAGTCACCCAAGAGCTCTGTTGGAGATGTACAATGAGATTAATATTGTTTTCCTGCCTGCTAATACAACATCCATTCTGCAGCCCATGGATCAAAAGAGTAATTTCAACATTCAAGTCTTATTATTTAAGAAATACTTTTTTTAAAATATATAACTGCCATAGATAGTGATTAGTCTGATGAATTGAGCAAAGTAAATTGAAAACCCTCGTGAAAAGGATTCACCATTCCAGATGCCTTAAAGAACATTCATGATTCATGGGAAGAGGTCAAAATAGCAGCATTCACAAGAGTTTGGAAGAAGTTCTAATGTTCATGGATGATTTTGAGGGGTTCAAGTGCAAGAAGAAACTGCAGTTGTGGTGGAAATAGCAAGAGAACTACAATTAGAAGTGGAGCCTGAAGATGCGACTGAATTGCTACAATCTCATGATAAAACTTGAATGGATGAGGAGTTTCTTCTTAAGGATAAGCAAGGAAAGTGGTTTCTTGAGATGGAATCTACTTGGGGAGAAAATGTTGTTCAGATTGTTGAAACAATAACAAAGGATTTAGAATACTACATAAACATAGTTGGTAAGGCAGTGACAGGGCTTGGGAGGATTGACTCCGATTTTCAAAGAAGTTCTAATATGGGTAAAATGCTATCAAATAGCATAGCATGCTACAGAGAAATCATTCATGAAGGAAGAACCAATCAATGTAGCAAAATTCACTGTTGTTTTATTTCAAGGAATTACCACAGCTACCCCAACGCTCAGGAACCACTCTGATCAGTCAGAAGCCATCAACATTGAGGCAGGATCTTTAACCAGCAAGAAGCTTGTGACTTGCTGAAAGCTCAGATCTTGGTTAGCATTTTTTAGTAATAAAGTATTAAAAAATTTGTTTAATGTTTATTTATCTTTGAGACATAGAGAGAGACAGAGTACAAGTGGGGGAGAGGCAGAGAGAGAGGGACACAGAATCCCAAGCAGGCTCCAGGCTCTGAGCTGTCAGCACAGAGCCCGATGCAGGCCTCAAACTCACAAACTGTGAAATCATGACCTGAGCCTATTTCGGACGCTTAACCGATTGAGCCAGTTGGTGTCCCAGTAATAAAGTATTTTTAAATTAAGGTATGTACATTTTTTAAAAATACACAATGCTATTATTATATACTTAGTATAGTACAGTATAGTGTAAACATAACTTTTATATGCACTGGGAAACCAAAAAGTTCATTTGACTCACTTTATTGCAATATTCACCTTATTGAAGTGGTCTAGAACTAAACCTGCGATATCTCTAAGGTGTATTGCAGAAGAGTAGCTTACTTGCATGTTTTACCAAAGTAGAATATTGAAAATTATTAAGTCAATTTACTGATTTTTTCCACTACATCCTGTTGGAAAGGTTTACATTGATTGTTATGAAATCACTTAATGAAACTTACAATTTCAAAAGATAACACTGAGTTTATTAACTATACTTCAGGTTATTAAATTAGTGGTGTTTATACTTGTATCCCCAAGGTTTTATGTCTTGAGTTCTGTGAAGAAGGAAAGGTGTTTGCTGAGCCTGACTTTCTGTAGAAAAAGACTCATGGAATGCTAAGTTTTCATCTATCCAACATCTTGCTGTCTCAAGGCCCAAGTTGGTGAGAATACGCTCCCAAAGTCCCTCAGTTGGCTGCTGCCAGATCTTAGTTCTTGCTGGCTATCTGCTGGAAAAGGTTTTTTGTCATATGGGTCTCTCCATGGGACAGCACACAGGATATCTGGCTTCTCTAGAGCAAGAGTGGGGAACAGTAAGACAGAGCGAGGGGTGGAGGGTGGGGAGGAAAGGTGAAAGTAGTGATGGGCTGTTTGTAACCTAATCATGTAAGTGATATCTCATTTCTTTTGCCATATTCTATTCATTAAAAGCATATTACTAGGTCCAGTGCCTCAAGGGGTAGGGGATTGCATGAGAAAATGATTGCATGAGAGGATCTTAGACAGTGTCTATTATAGCAGTATAAACAGAACCACAGTACTTGCACGTGTAGTTCACTTAAAAAAAAAGTTTATTTATCGATAGAGAGTGAGTGCACATGCAAGCACGCACATATTCATATGCAGGACAGGGGCGAGAGAGAGAGAGAGAGAGAGAGAGTGAGAGAGAGAATTCCAAGCAGTCTCCATGCTTACTGTGGAGTCCGATGCGGGACTTGATCCCAATACGGAAAGATCACGACCCCAGCCGATATCAAGAATCAGATGCTTAACCAGCTGAGCCACCCGGATGCCTCTCACTTTTTAAAAAATAAGTTTGGCTTTTAGTCATTTATGGTCTTATTTTTAAAGGGACTATGATAAAAAGGTTAAAACAAGAATCACAATGAAACATTTGCATTGGTACCATTAAAGGACATAAGTACTCTCTGCTAGATTATTATCCTTGCATTTTTTGAAAATGTTAGAAGACACTTATTTCAACCTCTACTTTTTTCTAAATGTCATCCATTTAAAAAGCTTTAGGAAGGCCTGTCATCTTTAGTCTTGATATATCTGTATACATGATGTTTCTTGGCTAGGTTTATCATATTATCCGTAAGACCTTGAGGATAGCAGTGTGTTAAAAACTGGAACATGGAACATTTTACTTTATAGAAGTTTGTTTGACTTTGTAGATTTTCCTTTAAAATGGTAAATAGTAAAAATAAAACAATACAGTATGAATAAGTACAAATGCAGAATCCATCTCATAAATCCAAGATATCCTCTTTTGATTCATTGGATTTTTTAAAATCACAAACTGGAATTTTCAATTCTTTATGCACAATTTCTATGAAAAGGAAAATAATATGTTAATGATAAATCTTCCTAGTGGGAAAACAAAAAGCTAATGTCTTCCTTAAAAGTAATATGGGTTATATTAGGTTCTGGAAATATACTGCTATATTTCACAAAACATACTGTAACAGTTGGTTTATGTAAATCTATATGTTCTATCAGCATTGTGGTTTAATGTCTCCTTGTGGACTTCTCTGGTCAATTGGGGTGAGGAAAACAGTACTAAAGACTCAGAGATACTAACTTACTAGAATTCTGGTTTAAATCCCATGGATCTATCTCCTGTAGAATTAGTAGCTCAAAAATATTTGAAAACAAGAAGTCTGTAAGTTCCCCTTCAAGACAAATATTATAGTTCTTTCATGTTTCCTAAGCAAGAAGATTATATCTGTAATATACCACAACAATTAGTTGTTTTAGTAAATTCTTAGAAAAGATGATTAAATCTTTTAACTAACTTGTGCATTACATCAAATGATTACTTTACTAGAATAAGTTTTGACTAGCAGCCATAAGAATCAGAAAAACTTCTATTATAACCCCTGTTTCCATATTCATTGCTAAGAGACCCAGAGTAAGTTCTGTCACCTTTCCACAAAGTAGCAGCAATGCTAGTCTCCACTACATAGGGCTAATGCAACCTTGAGTGAAGATGATGGCATTTAAATGCTTAACAGATTCCTCTGCATGTCATTAAACTAATACATATTAGCTGTAAATTTTAGTCATATTACTGAATGAACTCAGTCTGACTGAACCTTCTTTTCCTCTTAAAGCATTAAGTACTTGGATTCAAGTCTGTATGTTATTTTCCCAGAACAGCACTAGGAGAGGAAGCAACAATGTAAGTGAGCCCTCTCTGTCTGCCCTGTAGAGCGTTGTCCCAACAAATGACTTCCTAATCCCAACCTGGTGGACTAACAAGAGTTGACAGGTATTCCCGTTGTGACTTTCTCTGACAACTCACAAGAGGTTAGAATAGAATAGGCTGAGTCACTTTTTAAACTTAAAAATTTTAGGTTCTCTTCATTCCCTTTCTGCTTGATATGTTCTGAAATAGTTTGCACGAGTTAAATGTCTTCTCTTTTCTCTAGAATACTGTGAAATTTGTATTCAAACACTCTCGCTCTCTTATTTTCTATAATTCTCAATGTATATTATTTTTTCATGTGCTTAATGTTCTTGAATTTCTGTTTCAGAGTTTTTATGTCACACCAAAATCTGATATGGACATATTTGAAACTATTCTAAGCTTGAATAACTTATGAGTGATATTTTGATAATAATAATTTAATCACTTTTTCAGTTACCATTATTTGCATGGCATCTCTTCTTTCACTGGATTTTTTTTTTCTTATGTTCTCACTAAACATCAGTATTTTTGCAGTTTCAGTTCGGCCATTTCTAGGCCTTGCCTTGAAAAATACATTTTAAAGCAGAGTTGGAGCCAAAGAAAATGACTGTGAACAACCACTTCCTGATAGTCATTTAAGTACTGTCCCCTATAGGTATAAAGATCATTTATTTTTATAATAGACCTATAGAATTCTTCCCTTTTGTATATTATTTTTGATAAGCTTTACTTTTTAGGACAGTTTTATTGTTTTTAGAACAGATTTACAGAAAGATTGCTAAGATAATATAGATAGCCTCTCTAGACTCAGCACTCAATTTCCCTTATTAACATCTTATTTTATTTATTTATTTATTTATTTATTTATTTGTTTGTTTGTTTGTTTTTTAACGTTTATTTATTTTTGGGACAGAGAGAGACAGAGCATGAATGGGGGAGGGGCAGAGAGAGAGGGAGACACAGAATCGGAAACAGGCTCCAGGCTCTGAGCCATCAGCCCAGAGCCTGACGTGGGGCTCGAACTCACAGACCGCGAGATCGTGACCTGGCTGAAGTCGGACGCTTAACCGACTGTGCCACCCAGGCGCCCCGACATCTTATTTTAGTATGGTACATTTTTTTAAGGTTAATGAATCAATATACATGCATTATTATTAACTAAAGTCTGTACTTCATTCATATTTTCTTAGTTTTTACCTGATGTCCATTTTCTGTATTAAGATACCACCATGCATTTAGCTGTCATGTCTTCCTAGACTCCTCTTGGCTATCATGGTTTCTTAGACTTTTCTTATATGAGATGACCTTGACAGTTTTTGAGGTGTACTAGTCAGATATTTTGTAGAAAGTTCTTCAATTAAGGTGTTTTTTTTTTTTTTAATAATTTCACTACAGTTGTAGGTTTTTGGGAGTAAGACCACAGAGGTAAATTATCATTTTCTTCATATTATATCAAGAGTAAACTACTGTCAACATGGCCAATCATTGTTGATAATGACCTTCATCATCTACCTTTCTTATTTAAAAAAATAATTTGCTCACTGAAAGGTCATTCTCATTTGGATACTAAACGTCCATACAGACCATTGCATTGTGTATTCATGTTTGGGACCATCTTCTCTAGACCAACTTTTCCAGTTTCAGTGCATACAGTATTCCCTGGCACTGCTTAAAGTGAAGCTGAGTAAAGAGCAGCCTTGTGATCTTAATTCATAGCCATGAGTACATCCAAGGAAGGATTCTAATCTGGGCTGGAAGTATAGGAGGGATAATGGGGGTTAAGTATAATTACTTAGAGGAGGTTGTTATAAGAAATAGTGGTCAAAATCCAGACTCTGGGACCCTTAGTAATCTATTTTTAGATAGAAAGTAGAGTACCAGACTACAAACTGCCAGAGAATTCCAATTATACAAATTGGGAGAATAGAGTGCAAGTGAAGAAAATAAAATTACTACTCTTATGTGCATGTGCATTGTCAGGACTAGCACTTGTACCACAGCCATGACCTAAGGCAGCAGGACTAATTTCAGACCCCAGAAATGCACTGCACAGGACAAGGCATGACTAGGTTTGCAGAGAGATGACCCTGATGATTCCAGCTAAGTATTTGGAGAAAGAAAGGGCTGATTTTAGTATAGTGTTCATAGATGACACTTTGCTCATTCATTTAGATGAGAGAAAATTGAACGATAAGATACCCATTGTTTAAATTGTACAGTTGGTAGCATGTCTCACATTAGAGCTCAGAACCCTCAATTTTCCTATTCTTTATTTCCTTATCTTTTAAGAGTTTTTATATCTCTGTAAAATGTTATTTACATTTTTGTTTATTTCTTTTTTGTTTAAAAAAATTTTTTTTAACATTTATTTATTTTTGAGACAGAGAGAGGGAGAGCATGAACAGGGGAGGGTCAGAGAAAGAGGGAGACACAGAATCTGAAACAGGCTCCAGGCTCTGAGCTGTCAGCACAGAGCCCGACGCGGGGCTCGAACCCACGGACCGCGAGATCATGACCTGAGCCGAAGTCGGACGCTTAACCGACTGAGCCACCCAGGCGCCCCCATTTTTGTTTATTTCTTTAGGTCATATTTATTTTATCTAGATATTTTATTTTAACTTTTTTTCATAGTATAGGACCAAATTGCCTAAGGGCTTTACTAGATTTTGTTACTCTGTATATCAATGACTCAATTTTTTAATTACACATTATTTTCATTGATGATAAAAGGACAAAACTAAGCTTTGGTCTATTTCCATTGATTCTGCAGGAGAGAAAAATTAGTCGTCACTGATTCTCAGATCATAGGATATACTTAGAGAATTATCTCTTTTGAAAAACAGGTGATTTTTTTTTTTGCCTTTACACACAGAGCAAATTAGATCTTAGATCGCTTGAGAGAATAAAAGTGAAATCTATATTGTATAGGATGATATCACTTAATGGAATTCCTTTCTCTGCTTTCTGTTTTAAGTAAGAGCTAATACTTTTTTGCTTTGTTTTGTCCTTAGGTTTTACAACTTTAATAATTTGAATTTTTAAAAATAAAGATGGACTATAGCATCCAAATGTCATGAATTTGAACTTTATTAAAATTGGTTTTCTGCAAAGGACCTCCAGTAGCTTTTTATAGTTTATTCTTTCCAGTCCACAGGCTGTTGTTTCTTTTAACATTCTGAAATTTCACTATAAAATTATCTAAGAAAATAGTACTACTCTAACAGTGACCTGAAGCAAAACTGACTCTTGAGCAAGAACTCACTTTCAATGAATAGTTTAAAAAGTAGACCTTTCTGCTTAGCTCTAGTCATAAGGCCAAAATATATGTGGTCCTGGTCTAACTAGAAATCACCTCCATGTGATAATATACTCAAAATCTTAGGATGGTGAAATGTAAAATTATAATAGAACATCTACTGAGGTACACTTAAGCCAAGAAAAGGGTGACACTGTTTTCACTGCCCGTCAACTGAGGATACTTTGCAATATGCACCTCGAGTACGTAAATAGATGTGTGTGCACACGGATAACAAATACGTTTCAGCAAGAGATTACAGTGAATACAAAATGAGCTAAGGAGGAGGCAAGAAAACTTGAATGTTCACACATAACTTGCCACCTCTTAAAAAAAAAAAGGAACAAAAACAAAAACAAACATCCACAAACTCTCCAAAGAGTCATGGTGAGAAGTGAAGTGTTTGAGGCAGTGAATAATGAAGTGTTCATGATAGCTCCAACTCACTAAACAAAATATGTCTTATGCCATCACCCTAAGTTATGAACATATTCAGGATAAAAAACCCAAAATAACTGCTAGTTTTCAAGTGAGAAAAGAAAAAGGGGAAAAGATGTATATATTTTTTTAAAATTTATTTATTTTTAATGAAATTTATTGTCCAATTGGTTTCCATACAGCACCCAGTGCTCATCCCACATGAAAAGATGCTCAACGTCGCTCCTCATCAGGGAAATACAAATCAAAACCACACTCAGGTATCACCTCACGCCAGTCAGAGTGGCCCAAATGAACAAATGAGGAGACTATAGATGCCGGAGAGGATGTGGAGAAACGGGAACCCTCTTGCACTGTTGGTGGGAATGCAAACTGACGCAGCCGCCCTGGAAAGCAGTGTGGAGGTTCCTCAAAAAATTAAAAATCGACCTACGTTATGACCAAGCAGTAGCACTGCTAGGAATTTACCCAAGGGATACAGGAGTGCTGATGCATAGGGGCACTTGTACCCCAATGTTTATAGCAGCACTCTCAACAATAGCCAAATTATGAAAAGAGCCTCAATGTCCATCAACTGACGAATGGATAAAAAAATTGTGGTTTATATACACAATGGAATACTACGTGGCAATAAGAATGAAATATGGCCTTTTGTAGCAATGTGGATGGAACAAAAGATGTATATTAACTCATCTCTGTGTTCAGTGCAAGTTCACTTTACGATGATTACTATTGTATTCCTACTATAACACTTGGTATGGAATAACCACTTAATATATTTTTGTTGACTGACTTCCAAAGGAAAAATATTGGTAGAGATAAGAACAACAGCAGAATGTTAGAAATTCATAGGTTGACTGAAAATATCATTATAGCTCAAGCTGTCCATTTTTCCCTTCTCCCAGACCCCTAGCAAATACAGAAATTTTAACTCCTTTTCCCTCCTTTGTCAAACGTACTGTGGACTGAATGTCTAAATCTAGTAACAGGTGAAAATAGGAAGTGGACAAACAATGAGTCAGGATGATTGAAATGATAATCAATTTTAATCATTTTTGAGAAGTTAGTTATTAAATAAAAATGGATGGAAAGAATATAGTTAATAAGAATAAATAAAAGATTGACAATAGAACACATGGGAGTAGAATTATGGGGATATAAAAGAAGCAGAGAGATCATTAAAAAGGAAAAGCAGGGGCGCTTGGGTGGCTCAGTCGGTTGAGCGTCCGACTTCGGCTCGGGTCATGATCTCGCAGTCTGTGAGTTCAAGCGCCGCATCGGGCTCTGTGCTAACAGCTCAGAGCCTGGAGCCTGCTTCAGATTCTGTGTCTCCCTCTGTCTCTGACCCTCCCCTGTTCATGCTCTCCCTCTCTCTGTCTCAAAAATAAATAAAAACATTTAAAAAATTAAAAAAAGGAAAAGTAATTGAGAAGGAATAAGTGTTTTTGTCATAAAAATGTTCTGAAAGCTTATACCAAGCATTTCCATAGTCCCTTCAAAAAGTTCTCATTCCACTGAAAGTAAAGGAAACTGATTGTACATAGCACAAAAAGTTATTAGTCCAGCTTGTTACTTTCAACCTTAAATTTTCACCCGCATCTCATTTTCATCAGATATACTTTAAAAATTCTTTTATGGTAAACCATAAAGTTTTACAACTTGGAGTTTGCAAACAGATTATTTCATTAATAAGCAGGAAAGACAAGAAGCTTAATTGCTAGAGTGATTTATTTCCTCTAGCAAATTGTTTTTCTTTGAAATATATTTTCTAGAATTCTCTTCAGTAGAATTTCCAAACGACAGGTGGGTAAAACTTTTCCTCTTTTGAATTTGTCTTGATTGCGAGAAATTAGCTAATTTCATCCCTCAGTTCTCTCCAAGTCAGTTACAGCTGTACATGCAACATTATCTGAATTGGAAATATACTTCAAAAATCATTCATTTGCATGTCCTATTAGAATAGGCAAAACTAATGGCAATAATTACTTGCCCTTTCTTTTGCTCTTTAAATAAAATACTTGACAGAACTCTACATAAATGTGCTTTAAAATTTGGATATTAGCTCATCCCTGTAGAATCCATTCTCAGAAAAAGTTTTTCTTAGCTTTGCTAAATGGAATGAATACCCATTTCTAACGTTGCAGATGTGCACATCAGGTTGTTGTTGTTTATTGTTGTTGTTGTTGTTTTCTGGATCGGAATGAGACATGGTAGTTGACAACCTAAAATAATTCATACATGCTGGTGTTAAATCAATAAAACATTTCACTTTAATGCTTTCTTTGAAGAAAGGCACTAAAACAATGAGCAAGTATCCTAGGCAAACTAGGATATTTCCTCATAAAATTGTTTAGAGGAATTCTTGTTTTGCCTTATTAATTAGGGTATGAATTTAGTTACTACAATAAAAATGAAACTAACACTTAACAATTTGGAAGTAGGCAGCTCAAGGTTAGTAGGGAAGCTCTATACTCCATGAGAGCTTCTAGAGATTCAGGTTCCATTCAATTTGTTTTGATCATCTCCTCTGATGTTGTTCTCATCTGCAAGGTTCAATAGGGCTCATTATGCTATTCATGTTCCAGTTCTGGAAATAGAAAAGGGAACAAGTGGAGACCTTTTCCCTTTTTCTTTTTAATGTTTATTTATTTTTGAGAGAGAGAGAGAGAAAGAGAGAGAGAGAGAGAGAGAGAGAGAGAGAGAGAGAGAGAGAGAGAATGTAAGCAGGGGAGGAGCAGAGAGAGAGAGACAGAATCTGAAACAGGCTCTAGGTTCTGAGCTGTCAGCACAGAGCCCGATGTGGTGCTCGAACTCAGGAACTGCGACGAGATCATGAACTGAACTGGTCAGATGCTTAACCAACTGAGCCACCCAGGAACCCTGACCTTGTTCCTTTAACAGAACATGGAAGTTCTGCACCCTTATCACTTCCTGTAGGTCCTATTGGCAAAAACTTTGTTACAATGTCATGGTTTAGCTCCCTGAGAGATTGAGAAGTTTATTCTTTATTTTGGTTGGCCGTGTGTTCAACTAGTAACTCTTAATATGCAAGAAGAGAAGAACAGATTTTGGAAGACAAGTATTATTTCTGTCTCACTTCCCAGTTCTTAGGGTTGCACTGAGGGTCAAAAAAAAGTGATGGATGGAAAGAAGATATGAATATTAGCTGATAGAACAGTAAAAATGGTAATTTTTACCATTTTACTGGTCTTGAAATCAGCTACTAGGACCTGGGTGGAAATGCAGTTAAATGACATTAAATAGATCCCTAAATTTTTGTTTCTATCTATAAAGAGGACCTGACTTAAATGGGCTCTATGTTTCTTTTCTATGCCTTGTATTATAGTCTTAAAATTGTTCTTTGTACTTTTCTTAAGTAATTTTGTGATTGTCATCTAGAATTTTTGTGCCTAGGTGATTGCTTGGCATTATCTTGTCTAATTCAGATATTCCTTCTCCTTAGTCAGTTTTCCCTTAGTCTGACTCCTGATGTTGGCAGTTCCAATTACTTCCCTAACTTCTGTTTCTTGCTTGTGGCAAAAACATTTACATTTTGATAAGCTCTTTGTGTGGTTTCTGTAAAATGAAGAAGAAAGTTGAAAATAGAAATGTATACCTTAGGATGTATGGCAATAATCAGGTCAGTTAGTCTGTAAATCACAATTTCAGTGGGCAATTAAATAGGTCTCCTCCCCACTGAGCACCCTGAAGCATTGTAAAATGTAGGACCTGGAACACTGCTGGATTTAGCCAGGAATTCAATATTCAAATGGGTCACTTCAGACATAGAATAACATTTGTCAGATGATAAAGTTTAATAGGGTTATCATAAATCTTGGTTTAGGCCTAAGCACTTAGCTTCTACCTGTCTTGTTTTCAATTGATTTGCAAGAGATAGAGGGGAGACAATTATAGAGAATCTCTGAATCAGAAGAAAATCTAATAGCCATTTCATTCAACTTCCCTTCCAAAGCAGAACTCTGTTCAGCACCTCAAACAAACTCATTCTGGTTTTGCTTGATTGAAAACTCACTGCTTTCTGAGACAGCCTAAAGTTCTATTCTTTACAGTGTTGAGAAAGAACACTTGTGCTGATGTCTCTTGTCTTGTGCTGATGTCTCTTTTCTATTTGCCAATTACCTATATATGGATTATCTGGATGAGACCTCATTGCATGCTGTGAGAATCCACTAAATTGCATTCTTCTTGACTTGGGAGTTTTGTTAGTTGACACTTAAGTGTCTTCATGAATTCAGTTCCATTAACCAAATCTTTATTGAGTGGTTGTGGTTAGCTAAGCCTTGATTTCCTATAACTGTGTATCTTGTGTTAGTCAGATGGGCTATGTTACAGTGACAAACAACTCTAACATCTTAGTGGCTTAAAGCAACAAAGATTTATTTATTGCTCGTATTACATATCATCTCAGGTTTGTAGAGCCCCACTTTCATGTTATTTTCATTCAAGGATGTGTAGTTTGATGAAGCTTTCATGATCTGTAAGACTGTTGGTTAATATGGAAACAGGAAAGAGTTGTGTTAATGAGAATGTTTCCTTTTAAAACTTTCACCCTGAAGAGACCACATAGTTTCCATTCACATTTCACTGGATAAACCGTCTTATGGAAGGGAAGTGTAATCCTACCACGTGTCTGAAACAGGGCCAATCAGAAATATTCATTCTTCAATTAAATATTGATGATGAATGTTTAATATTTGTTCAACAAATGATCGAGTTATTTTTATTACCATGTGCAAAACACACTTAACTTCTCAAAGAAGACAACCTCCAAATCTGTTAAATAATAAAAATTCAATTGAGTAAATTTTAAAGATCCAATTGGCTTTATCAATTATTCATGATTCAGGCAGCATCCCATCTAGCAAGTAAAAAAGAGCTCCAAAGTGCTACAGGAAGGGAAAGGTTTTTAAGGTAGAAATGGGAAGGGATAAGGAAAGAGTAGATTATCACATCTTCCTTTGGGAGATGGAAAGGGCCTATGTGGCAGATTACCTCATTGGTGATGACCAGAAAACTCCAGAGGAGGTTAAGACTACATTCCTGTTGAAGGCTGAAACTACCATTAGGTTAGGTATTAAGCTGTGATTTGATGACATGGCCTTAGCATAAGTGACTCTATTTTAAACTGTTTCTTTTTCTTTTTCTGTTTCTTTCTCTGTCCTCTTCTCTCCTCTTCTCTTCTCTTCTCTTCTCTTCTCTTCTCTTCTCTTCTCTTCTCTTCTCTTCTCTTCCCTTCCCTTCTCTTTTCTTTTCCTTTCTTCTTAACAAGTCCCATCTGGCAGTAGCAAAATTTCACAGATCAGGATATCTGGATGATAGGTAGAAGGCTATACATTAAGTCTGAATATGGCTGCTTTTGATCTGGAGACATATGAATAAAAAATATAAGTTAATTTTCTCTCATAGTCCAATTACTGGTTGAAGGAGCATAGGATAACTTCAATAAATATTCCAATTTGTAGAGAAAATGATGAGAGATAAGCAGCAGGTCCTAGTCTAGTCCAGAGCAATTCTGCTAGGTCATAGAGCCAGGCTGTGTTTACCTTGGGGTTGGGAAACATTTCATGTGTAGACCTTGGTTCCACCATAGAGTAGACTCCCTGTCCATTGTTCTCTGGCTCTCTGAGAGATTCTTCCTTTTCTGTGATTCTTTGTGGGCATATCTGAAAAATTAGTGTAGGAGTGTATGCCTCCTTTCAAGCCTGAGCACCTTCCTAAGTCCACTTTCTGTCTGTAGGTGGTTAACAGTTCAAGGGTTGATTTAAGCCAGTGGCAGTCATTTTCAGTCCAGAGGTGATTCTTTATGGCAATAAATGTTTCTCAAAACTTTGTGGATGTCTTATTTGTTAGATTCCAGTCAGAAAATTATGCTATTCCCACATATAGTTCTTTGTAAAACATGGTGCTTAGGGTAGCTGTTTTTTTTTTTTTTTTTTTTAACTTTGTCATTCATGCGTTTCTAAATCTTGACTTATTGGAGATACTTTGCATCAGTTAGGCTTGAAATAAAGCAACACTTTTAGGCTCATTTTCTGGGAAGTGCACCTTTAGTTAGGTCTCAGAGACATCTTAATCCATTCAGAAATTTATATGAGTCCTACAGCCATGCTCTTAATTTGATCCTTGCCTGCAAGGCAGAGTTTTACTTGGCTTTTGTTGCCCAAAGATTGTGAGTTTTACTTTGGGGTAGGAAGCAGTTACCTCTTCCCTATATTCCTGAATTCGAGGACTCTTTGGATTTATTTTTCATTGTTGTTTCCAAACCAGTTAATTTTTTTCCTGACCAAATCTCTTTCTTTTTTCTTTTTTTTTTTTAATTTTTTTTTTAAATTTATTTTTGGGACAGAGAGAGACAGAGCATGAATGGGGGAGGGGCAGAGAGAGAGGGAGACACAGAATCGGAAACAGGCTCCAGGCTCCGAGCCATCAGCCCAGAGCCTGACGCGGGGCTCGAACTCCCGGACCGCGAGATCGTGACCTGGCTGAAGTCGGATGCTTAACCGACTGCGCCACCCAGGCGCCCCACCAAATCTCTTTCTTATGTCTTGATAAGTGCAGCCAATAGCTACCTACACATGCCATAAATAATATTTCTCCATTTTCTTTTCTAAGAGTTTGGAGTTCATTTGGTACATGATCTGCCTACCAAATTATTACAGTTGACAATTTTACCAGACGTTTTCCCACTACTTAGCTAACAGTTTCTTCCTTACCTACTGCCTAATGGCTAAACCAGGGCCACATTTTGCATTTTTTCCCCCACAGCTGTCTCCTTTTGTTCAAATGTCTATATCCATCAAGGTGTGCTAGGTTATGCTCTGGATAAAATACCCGCAAAGTTTTAGTGGTTTAAAGCCATGAGGGTTTATTTATTGCTCACACTAGTTGTAATTATAATTAGTTATCATATGCATTGTCCTCACTTGAGGATATAAGTGAGGGAAACACCACTATTTGAAGTGTCACTGGGTGTCATGGCAGACAGATGGGAACTTGAAAGGATTCTGACCAGAAAAAACAAATATCAGTACCATTTACATTTTATTAATCAAAACGTCACCTGGCCACATCTAACTTAAAGTGAGGGAAGAAATGCAATATTACTGTGTCTAGAAGGAAGAGAACCAGAAATATTGGTCATCAGGATTAATGACTACCGTACTCCTTTTAATTTCTAAAAGATTGGTTGCTTTTGTTTAAAACCTAGGAGGTCTAAAGCTCTAAACATGCTAGCTTTTGCATATGTAACATCTGAATATTATTTCATTCAAACATTTGTAGGGCTAGAATATATTAATCAACTAACCATAATGAAATATTTATTAGTTTTAATAACAACAGTTTTTCAGAATAAAGAAAAAATTAAGCCATTGTAAGATAACTCAAGAGTCTGCATCAGGAATATTTATTTTTCTGTGGGGTGCTTGGGTGGCTCAGTTGGTTAAGCTTCCGACTCTTGATTTTGGTTCTGCATTGACAGTGCAGAGCCTGCTTGGGATTCTCTCTCTCCTTTCTCTCTCTATGCCCCTCCCCTACTACCGCCCCCCATAAATAAACATTAAAAAAAAAAGAAAAAAGAGAACATTTATTCTCCAATAGACATCTAGAAGGTATAGTATTTTCCAAATGGAGATGTTCATAATTCATGCCATTCCATGAAGTCTTTGATCAAGTAGAATTCATTTCTAATTTTCTGTTACTTATGTTCCTTACGTATGTGTGAGATAGGATTTTATTAATCCGTCTGGGGCAAAAGTCTATCTTTTTAAAAAAGATTCATGGTACTTTCTAATTCACTAAGCACACGAGAGGCAGAGACATATCTCATGAACAATAAAAAAAATCATATTCTTTTAATATAGGCATTAGTTTTACTGAAATGTGAATTATAGTTTCTAAGAAATAAAAATAAAAATATTTGCAACCACTAGGTTCAAAATGTATTTACAATGAGCTGTTTTGCTTTGAAAAAAAAATACAACAAAACAAAAGCCAAATAAGTAGAAAATTTTTTTTAAATTATTTTTCTACAATTAGTAAGGACAACCGGGCAAATATGGTATCATTTGGGGGTTAGTAGAATAGTTGTTTACTTATTGCTATTTATATTCTTATTTTATTCTTTAAAAATCTCTCAAAATTGAATATTCAGTTGGTTAAATAGCAAGCCTTCTGTCTTGTGTAGGATGACTTTTTTTTTTTAAACTAAAGTCCATTATGTTTATCTCTGCACATAATGATCTCAGGCATTCTAAGTGTTTTTCAAAAGGGATTAGTGTATCTCTTAGAGCTGCCATAGGTCATAGAATTAACGAGAATCTTGGAAACTCTTTTGGTTATTGTATCACTGAGGTGACTGCAGTATCATTTCTGATTTCCTTTCTTCAGATATCTTTTCTTTCAAATCCATCCTGTACCCCACTGTTGAATCAATCTTTCTAAAAACATTTCTTTGTCCGTATAAGTACAAGACACAAACAATGTTGACTTCCTGTTGTTTATAGGACAATGTCCAGATTTTCTGTACTAGCATTCAAGATCCTTAATATCTCATTTCCAAACAACGAAACCTTTAAAATTTCTCCAGATTGTGTACATTAACCGGATAACATCATGTCTGTTATTCATGAATGTGAATTATAATCACTTTTGATGTTTTTTTGTAACGTTTCCTTATTTATTTGGAAAGAATGAGAAAGCATGAGTGGGGGAAAGGCAGAGAGAAAGGGAGAGAGCGAGAGCGAGAGAGAGAGGAGAGAGAGAGAATCCCAAGCAGGCGTTGCACTGTGAGCATGGAGCCTGATACAGGGCTCCAGCTCACAAACCTTGAGATCATGACCTGAGCCAAAATCAAGAGTTGTATGCTTAACAACTCAGTCACCCAGACATCCCCACTTTTGATGTTTTTTATTATTTTTTTTAATTTTTTTAATTAAAAAAAATTTTTTTAACGTTTATTTATTTTTGAGACAGAGAGAGACAGAGCATGAATGGGGGAGGGTCAGAGAGAGAGGGAGACACAGAATCTGAAACAGGCTCCAAGCTCTGAGCGGTCAGCACAGAACCCTACACGGGGCTCGAACTCACGGACTGTGAGATCATGACCTGAGCCGAAGTCGGCCGCTTAACCGACTGAGCCACCCAGGCACCCCACTTTTGATGTTTTTTAAAAAACTGGACTCAACTTCTGAATAGTCTTATTTAGCATATCAGAGTGAGAAGAACATCTGTACTTTTAAAAACTCCACCACAGGTAATTCTGATGGGGATTTAGCTGCTGAGAACCTCTGCTCTAATAGCTTGGAACTCTTGGCTATGTGTTTTTAAAAATTTTTTAAATGTGTATTTATTTATTTTGAGAGAGAGAGAGAGGGAGGCAGAGAGAGGGAAGAGAAGCAGGGGAGGGGCAGAGAGAGAGGGAGAGAGAGAATCCCAACAGGCTTGTCACTGCCAGCATGGAGCCCAAGGCGAGACTCGAACTCTTGAACTGTGAGATCATGACTTGAGACAATATTAACATACGCCTAACCAGCTGAGCCCTTCAGGAGCCCTTGTATTTTTTTAAATAAGAAAAAACCAACCTAGTTTTGATCATCTTATTAAAAGGGCTCATTATTACCTTTATCTTCCTCATTTTCACTCCATCTTTCATCTACTGGTTCATAATACTTGTTTTAGGTATAAAGTGTTGACAACTCCAGGACTGGTTCTCATGAGACATGATTAGGTACTGTCACCATTATTTCACAATTCTTCAAAATGTCTCTTATTGACCACTTGAAACAAAATCATCCAACTGGCTTTGTAAATACGCAAATTCTTGGGCTTCACCACAGACTTATTATCAGATATACTAAAGTTTGAAAACCATTCTAAACTAGAATTCACCATTCATGATGTATTCAGGTATATCAATGGTAACAAACCTGAAATCACAGATTGGCGTGAGGCTTGAATGAATGACTGACTATATAGCACATTTGTTTAATTTGATGATTTAATTACTTCAGGTGCAGTAAGCTAATATGTAAGTAGATGACCCAGACATTTTGTGGCTTAATAAGATAGAAGCTTGATTCATACTGAGCAATCCAGAGGTGACTGGCCCAAAGCTGGCAAGGTGATTGTGACCCATCAGGTCATCCAAAGACCCAAGCTTAAGATTTGTCTCTGTTATTCTTAACACGTACCTTCCTTCTATCAGTCCAATGCAACTGCTGCGCATGTTGCCATTTCTTGGTTAGTAAGAGACAAAGACTGCTCAGGGCAAGTAGCCTTCTCTTTTAAAAAATGACCTGAAAGTGGCATATATTAGTTCTGCTCATGATTCATTAGTATCCACTTAGCCATCTGCTCATACCTAGCTGTAAGGGAGGTTGATAATCTCTTACTAGGAAGCCACGTGCCCAGCTCTAACTCCAGGTTTCTTATTAGATAAAAAACAAGAGAAAAATGGATGCGAGGGATCTGTTAGTGGTCTCTCCCCCAGAAAAGATCTGTCAGTTTCTACCTTTGCACTAATTTCTCACAAGAAAATAGACTTTTGGGGAAAAACATATGTGTGATATTTGAAAAAGAGATTTTATGAAATATATAAAATATATACTATATAACATATATAAGATATAAAAATGTTTCTTTACATGTTCTGAGACCCAATTTCCAATGTGTACATGTGTGGGGTTCTCACACCAAAAGCAGTTCTCTGACACCAGCTGGGTATCCTAACGTTCAGTTCAATTCTATCTACCTGGAAATAGCATCAGATTCCACAGGTTAAATTCTTAGCCCTACAAGATTGCCCCTCTCCGCCCCCCTCCACTTCAGACTCCAATTACAAGTCCAGGTTATGATCTGTACTTCTGAATAACTGACTGTAGATCATAGTTTTCAATGACCTTCTCCTTGGGTTTGGTAAATTTGCTGGAGGGGCTCACAGAACTTGAACATTTTACTTACTAAATTACCAGTTTATTATTATCCTAATCTCTACATGCTCACCAACCTAAAAGGCCTATGAACCCCATCCTTTTGAGTTTTTATGGAGGTTTCATTACATAGGCATGATTGATCACATCAGTGGCCATTGGTGATTGATTTTACCTCCAGCCCCTCTCCTCTCCTTAGAGGCAGGTGGGTTGCGGAGCTGAAAGTTCCAATCCTCTAATCACCTGGCTGTCTCTCCCTGCCCCCCCAAACCCATCCCTAGGTGACACAAGGATTTTCCAAAAGTCACCTCATTAACGTATACAAGGACAATTTTAGGGCCTTTATCACAGGAAATTCCATGGGTTTTAGGAATTGTGAGCTAGTGACCACTGGAGCAACACCAAATACACATTTCTACAAATCACAGTATCACAATTTTAATATTTAATTTTATAATTACTTTACTAATAGTTATAAGATATATATGTCCTCCTTGTAGTTTGGAACATCATTAAGCAAAGTGTTCAACTGATAGTAACCATGGCATTTGAATCAAAAGCTTCACTAATGTTTAATGAAATTACATTCATTGTTTCTTTGATCTCCACAATCTGCCATTCAATTCCAATAATAATTTGATTTGGCACGAGTTACTCTTCTCAAAGCTATTTCAATTGTTCTGTGAGTCTCCCTTCAAGGCCTCATTCACAGCACTTCTCTTTACTTTTCTCAGGAATCTGTTAGAGTGGCGTCAGTGGCAGTTTTCCCTCTTCCACCCGCTTTGAGAAGAGCACTCACTCCTCTGCTTTCTTTCACTTTCCAGAAGCCGCCTCTGTTCTTTCTGTGCACTCAAAGGGGGAGCTTATGATTCTTTAATATAACCTGCCATTTCCAAGGTACCAAAAGATCTTTGGAAAGATGCTCTTTGGTTTGCATAAATCTTGATTTTCTTTAACATTGCACATGCTATGCCTCCTTTCCCTGGCTTTCCCCCCCCCCTCCCATCATATCAGTTTTCTCTTTTGTGCACTCAACATTCAGTTATTGAAAGTAGACTCTATACTAGGCCACTGTGCCAAAGGCTAGAAGTGGAGAAATTACTCCTTCTTTTGAAGAGTACATAATGTCGTAGCAGAGATAGAAGCTAAGCCAATATATACAATAATGATAAAGAATGTTAAGATTAAAATACAAATAGGTATAATGGGAAATGTTTGAAGTTCAGTAGAATGACAATTCCAAAGCCTCTTCTTCTTAATTATTGATATATTTTTTCTAAGTTATGATTTTTTCATTGCTTTACCTGTTTCACTTGATCAAAGAAAATTTTCTATTATTTTTCTTATGTCTCTCAAACCTTCAGATCCTTGATCTGATTTCTATGGAAGTGGACTATTTTTGTTTCCTTAGTTGACCTGGCCTGTTTTTTACTTTGTGGGATTCCCATCAGCCTTTTGTGCCACTCACAGCTCTGGATTGAGCCACTATGATATCCCGCTTTCCCCATCTGTCCCATATTCCTGTAGAAAGTCCTATTCCTATTAAAGCAAGAGTTTCATGTGTAAACTGACCTTTTAGACTCTCTTGCCTCTGAACTATTCTTCCATCTGTATGCTTCTTATAAGCATCCTGGCCTGTCATCTTGGAATATTGGTACTTTCACTTCCTGATCTCAGGCTCACAAGTAAAATAAAAGATCTTTTTATACCATTATCAGTATACTTCACCTTTCAGAGGTCTTTACATGTGTCATAATTATTTCTGCTCCACACATTATATTAGTGAAAAACTGAAGTGCAGTGAGGGTATGTGATTTGATTGCAGTGTTAGTGTTAGTAGGAGAGTTAGGATTTAAACTCATATTCTGATTTTAAACTCCATGAGCATATTGCATTCTTTGTGGAAAGAACATATGGCCCTTTCCACTAAGGTTATCCACTATGAAAACTTTATTATGAGGTAGCATAAATCTTTCTCCTGTTACTACTACATTAACAATTCTAAATTAGTGTTTTGCTTTGGCGGCTCTAAGACTGGAGGGCAGAGATGTCAGATTAAATCTCTGTATATGACCTCGATACTAATGAGCAGAGTTGAATGTCCATTGTTGGAATAAGATGTGACCTTGGACTCAAGTCCAAGGAATGGGAATGGGAACTAACAATCATGCAAAAACTGGACCTCTACAAGAATGGAGTTAAAGAAGAAATGGAAAAGTTTACTTATCTGCCTAAAGATGTAATAAAGAACTTGACTCTGCCAAAAGCTTGGTGAAAAAAGGAAATAATCCAGTGAGAAACTGAAGTCCTAGGTCAGAACCAAAAATAGGCCTGGAATATGAAGCTATTTTATGACTATTTTGCAGAACTCCTTAAGACAAGAAATTAATTTAAAAACATCCTGAACTAGTGAACGCACTGGGGCTTTGAAGAAGCAAAGGCAAAACAATTATGTAACAACCAAGACTTGTAAAAAAAAAATCCCACTAAAAATGAGCTCATGAGAAAAAAAAAAACCAGGAAAGCACACAAAGAAATATTACACTTTGAGGGAGACAGTCAACACACATTTAAGGAAATATCTTTCTTGGAACTTGAGATAATAGGGAAATTGCCAACAGGTCATAGAGTAATCACTGTACTCTTAAAAGGATTTAAAGAGCCAAAGGAGAGGAATAAGTCATAGAGAATAAGACAATGACATAATGGCTTGAAGATTTGACAAAGAACAAAATAAAATATCTACCAGATATCACTGAAACTAAAATTCATGAGGTGATTATTTATATAGAACATTATACAACTGAAGAGGATTCCAGTGAGAGAAATCTGAGGAAATTATTCAGCATGAAGTGCAGAGGGTAAAGGGATAGGAAACATGAAATAGAGGGTGAGAGATATGGAGGATAGAATGAAAATATGATGATCAATGTGACCCACCTCTAAAGGTGAATATGTAGGAGTTATTATTTGCCCTGAATGTTCAAATGAATAGAATGACCCTTTTATCTCAGTTTCCAAGATCATGATGGGACCTCCATGTGATGCATGGCTGGACATTTGAGTGAGAGTTCAAGTGCATCCAATTTTCTGGGGACGGGTTGGAGGCAGTGTGGGTTTAAGAAGAAGTCCTGATTTAGTTCATTTTATTTATTGGTGCAAACTTTAATAGCTCTAATATTATGTTTATCTTTTATCTAAGCCACTTATATCTGTGTATGTCTCTGTGTGTCTACCCATCTCAATTCTGACTCTTTGTCTAGTTAGTCATTACATTTGGGATTTGATGTTTGAAAACTATGTTTAATGTAGCTAGTAATTAAGATTGATGTTCCTGCCAGTCAGACATGCCTGGTTGGCATCATAGGACAAAATGTAATTTGTCTCTTGACATGAGCTTTGAAGAATTTTTCCTCTAAACTAAGAATGGTCCTTTGGTGAATCTAAATACATAAAGCAGCGATTAACAGATCTGTCTTGCTGTATAAACAACAATGTGATGATAGCAGAGGACTTCAATACCCCACTCTCAACAATGAATAGATCATCCAGACAGAAAATCAATAAGGAAACATTGGACTTAAATGACACATTAGATTAGATGGACCTATCAGACATATAAAGAACATTCCATTCAACAGCAGCAGAATACAAATTCTTCTCAAGTGCACATGCAACATTTTCTAGAATATATTTTATGTTAGGCTATAGAGAAAATCTTAATAAATGTGATAATATTGAAATCATATCAAGCATATTTTTTTTACCACAATGATATGAAGCTAGAAGTCAATTATAAGCAAAATGGAAAAATCAAATACATGGAATTAAACAACCTGCTTGTAAACAACCAATGGGTCAAAAAAAGAAATAAAAAGAGAAATAAGATATCTTGAGACAAATGACAATGGAAACACAACATATTAATACTTATGGGATGCAGCAAAAGAAGTTCTAAGAGGACAGTTTGTAGCAATAAAAGCATGCATCAAGAAGAAAGGAGGCTCTCAAACAATTTAACTTTATGCCTCACGGAACTAGAAAACAAAGAACAAACTAAGCCCAAAGTTAGCAGAAGGAAGAACATAACAAAGGTAAGACCAGAAATAAATGAAATAGAGACTAAAGAGGGGCTCCCTTGTGTCTCAGTTAAGCGTCTGACTTCAGCTCAGGTCATGATCTCGAGGTCTGTGAGTTCTAGCCCCACACCGGGCTCTGTGCTGACAACTCAGAGCCTGGAGCCTGCTTCAGATTCTATGTCTCCCTCTCTCTCTGCCCCTCCCTTGCTTGCACTCTTTCTCTCCCTCTCAAAAATAAATGAACATTAAAAAATTAAAAAAAATTAAAGATCTTGTTTAAGTTGAGGTGTCCTTTAAAAAAAAAGAAATAGAGACTAAAAAGACAATAGGAATGATCAATGAAACTAAGGTTGTTTTTTGAAAAGATAAAGAAACTAGAGAAACAGTTAGACTTACTAAGTAACAAGGAAAGAGAATTCAAATAAATACAAATAGAAATAAAATAGGAGACATTACAACAGATATCACAGAAATACAAAATTATGAGAGTGCTATGAATAAACAATCACCAACAAGTTGGCAACTTAGAAAAAATGCATAAATTGCTAGAAATATACAACTGACTCAGACTGAATCATAAAGAAGTAGAAAATCTAAACAGACCTATTACTTATAAGGAGATGACTCAGTAGTCTAAAACCTCCCAATAAAAGCCTAGGACTCCCAATAAAAGTCTAGTACTCCCAGGAAAAGTCTAGGACCAGATGGCTTCACTGATGAATTCTACCAAACACTTAAAGAATAATTAGTTTCAATCCTTTCAAATCCTTACAAAAAATAGAAAACAATTCCAAAGTCATCTTGTGAGGCATGCACTACCCTAATACCAAAACCAGGTGAAGATACAATAAGAAAAGAAAATTATAAGCAAATATCTCTAATGAACATAGATGTCCAAGGATGCAAGGGTAGCTCAACATCTACAGATCAATATGATACACCACATTAACAAAGTGAAGGATAAAAATCAGATGATCATCTCAATAGATGCAGAAAAAGTACTTGCCAAAATTCAATACCCTTTCATGAGAAAAGCTCTTAACATGAGGTATGTTAAGAAAACATACCTCAACTTAATAATGTCCATACATGACAAGCCCACAGGAAATGTCATACTCAACGGTAAAAAACTGAAAGCTTTTCCTCTAAAATCAGAACAAGAAAAGCATATCTTCTCTCATCACTTTTAGTCAACATAGTACAAGAAGTCCTAGTTGGAGAAATCAGGCAAAAAAAAATCAAAATTGTAAAGGAAGAAATAAATTGTTTCTATTTGCAGATGACATGATATTATATATATATATAAATATATAAATAAATTTATAAATATATATATTTATAAATATATATAATTAAATTTATATATATAAATTTATATATATATATATATATATATATATATATATATATATAAAAGTCTGAAGACTCTACCAAAAAACTGCTAGTACTAACATAATTTCAATAAAGTTGCAGGATATGAAATCAGAACACAAAATTATCAGTTGCATTTTGGGGTGCCTGGGTGGCTCAGTCAATTAAATGTCTGACTTTGGCCCATGATCTCACTGCTCGTGGGTTCGGCCCTTGCATCTGGCTTAGGCTGACAGCTCAGTTCCTGGAGCCTGCTTCAGATTCTGAATCTGTCCCTCTGCCCCTCCCGTGCCTGTGCGCTCTCTCTCTCTCTCTCTCTCTCTCTTTCTCTCAAATATAAAAAAATAAAATATTAAATTAAAAAAAATCAGTTGCATTTGTATACACTACAAGTGAACTAGTGGAAAGAAAAAAATGCATTTACAATAGCACCAACAATAAAATACTTAGGAATAAATGTAACCAAAAAGGTGAAAGACCTGTACATTGAAAATCATAAAGACACTGATGAAAGAAATTGTGGAAGACACAAATAAATAGAAAGATATTTCTTGTTTATGGATTAAAGAAATTAATATTGGTAAAATCTCAGTACCACCCAAAGCAATCTATAGAGTCAATGCAATCTCTATCAAAAGGTTGTGGCCTTTTTCAGAGAACTGGAATAATCCTAAAATTTGTATGAAACTACAAAAGGTCCCAACTAGCCAAAGAAATCTTGAGAAAGAATAAAACTGGAGGCATTATACTTCCTGATTACAAAGTCTATTACAAAGCTATAGTAATAAAAATTGTCCCATATTGGCATAAAAGCAGACACATGGATCAATAGAAAATAACAGCTCAGAAGTAAACCCATGAATTTATGGTGAGTTAATTTTTTGATAAAGGATTCAGGAGTATACAATGGGTAAAGGATAATATTTTCAATAAACGGTGTTGGGAAAACTGATATCCACATGCAAAATAATGAAACTGGACCCCTTTCACCACACACAAAAATCAGCTCTAAATGGATTTAGAAAGAAAGCACAGATGGAAGAAAACATAGATGGTAAGCTCTTTGACATCAGTTTTGGCAGTGATTTTTGACTCCAAATGTAAAGGCAACAAAAACAAAAATAAATGAGTGGGATGACATCACCCTGGAAAGCTTCTGTACAGCAAAGAAACTATTAACAAAATGAAAAGGCAAGCTACTGAATAGGAGAAAATAATCTTCAAATCACATATCCAATAAAGGCTTAATACTCAAAATTTATGAGGATTTCCTATAACTCAATAGTGAAAAACAAAACAAAGCAACCAATTTAAAAACTGAGCAAAGGACTAAATAGGCATTTTTCCAATGAAGGCATAGAGATATCAAAGAGGAACTTCAAAGGGTTCTCAACATCACTAATCATCAGGGAACTGCAAGTCAAAACCACAATGCATTAGCATTTCATTCTTGTGAGGATGTCTATTATAAAAACAGACAAGAGATAATAAGTGCTGATGAGGATATGGAGAAAGGGGAACCCTTGTACCCTGTTGGTGGGAATATAAAGTGGCACACCCAGTAAGGAAAACAATATGAAGATTCCTTAAGAAATTAAACATAGAACTTCCATATCCAGCAATCCAACTTCCAGATATAGATCCAAAGGAAAAGAAATCATTATTTCGAAGAGCTATCTGCACTCCCGTGTTCATAGCAGCATAATTCACAATAATCAAGGTATGGAAACAACCTAAGTGTCTGTCAATGCATGAATGATTAAAAAAAATGTGATATGGGCATTCCACTATATGTATTATAATTATATGTAATATAACATAATGTATTATCTATATTAGAATATTATTCAGCCTTAAAACAGAAAGTAAGTCCTGTCGTTTGTAAAAACATGGATGAAACTAGAAGGCATTGTGCTAAATGAAATAAACCCAACAGAGGGGTGCCTGGGTCGTTCCGTTGGTTAAGCACCCAACTCTTAATGTTGGCTCAGATCATGATTTCACAGTCATGAGACAGATTCTGGTGCTGGGCTCTGTGCTGGATGTCGAGTCTGCTTAAGGTTCTCTCTTTCCTTCTTCCTCTGTCCCTGCCCTGCTCATGCAGGCTTGTGCTCTTTCAAATAGAGAGAGAGAGAGAGAGAGAGAGAGAGAGAGAGAATGAAAGAAGCCCAACAGAGAAAGACAAATACCACATGGTATCAATTATATGTGGAAACAAAGAAACAAAAAATCAAACTCATAGAGAGTGTAGTAAATTGGGTGCTGGGGGCAGGGATAGTGGAAATAGGGAGAAGTTGGTAAAAGAACACAAATTTTTGGTTATGAGGTGAATAAGGCCTGAGGATCTGATGTATAACATAGTGTCTATAGGTGATAAAACTGTATTAAAAATTGAAATTTGCTACGAAAGTAGAACTTAAAATATTCTCATTAAGGCAAACAAAAAAATGGTTCTTTATGGAAAATGGAAAAATACTGACACATCCAGCAAAAGCTTCTTTTCAAATGGCAGTACCAGTAACAAATGAGTGATGACATAATGGGCCAAATCTTTCCGGTAGAAGGGTGGTGGAATAAAAGTGCTGTTATCACTGATTCACTCTTTAATCCACTGTAATCAGACTTTTGGCATTCTGTGCCCGAGCCTGTCTGGTAATACCTCCTAGTTGCTATATCTAATAGGTACATTTCTGTCCTTGTTTATTTGCTCCTCTGCTGAATTTGTCTCTGTTAAACATTCTTTTTTTCCCCCTGGTTTTCTCTCATTCTGTTCTCTCCATTTACTATTCCCTCTATTATATTCCCTCTTGTTTTGGAAAGTCTTTTTCAGTCTCCTTTGACCATCCCTTTCCATCTGCTAGCTCCTTAGATGCTATTTGGCAAGTTCCTTACTCACTGTGCTTTATTTCTGAATTTTTCCACTCTCCTTGGGGGAATGTCACTCCCTCTCAAGGATTCTGCCTTCACCAGTAATCTCTCCTGAGCTCTCATCCACACATCTACGTACTCACTGAACATCTTCACTTGAACATCCCAAGGCAACACAAACTCCTTATGTCCAAAGATGAGTTCATCATCATCCTCTGGTCCCTCCCTATATGGACTTCCTCTAAATTTACTGTCATGGGGAATGGCACCCCAAATTACTGCACTATCACTCAAGCCACACATCTGAAAGTTACAAATACACATATCCATAATTTGGTCGCCATGTTTTGCTATTTTATCTCTTCAGTACGTTTGACTCTGTCCCTGTATCTCCATCTCTATAGCTCCTGCCTTAGTTAAAGCCTTCATCATTTCTTTTCTTAAAATTTTTTAAACATTTATTTGTGTTTGAGAGAGAGTGAGTGAGAGAGAGCACATATGTGCGAGCAGGGAAAGGGCAGAGAGAGGAAGCAGGCTTCTTGCTGTGAGTGCAGAGCCAGATGTGTGGCTTGAACTCATGAACCAGGAGATTATGACCTGAGCCAACATCAAGAGTTGACTGTTTAACCAACTGAGGCACCCAGGCGCCCCAAGTCTTCATCATTTCTTAGTTGGATTACTGCCACAACTGCTGTCTGACTTTCTTTACTTCATCCTTGCAATTTTATCTCCCTCAATCTGGTCTCTATTCCCATTTGTTTTTCAGATTGCCATATCAAAGCACATTGTTCCCTGATTTAAGTATTTAACATCACTTGTAGTCTTTGGGATGGAGTCCAAACTCCTTGGCATCCTATTGATGGCTTCTTTCGTCCTGACCCCAGTTTACCTCTCCAGTATCATCACGCAACTGCTTTATCCTCTGTGCACCTGTTATTCTCTCTCTCACCAATTTGCCTTTCCATGCTTTATCCCCACTGTTTTGAAGGCACTCTATGCCCTTCTTCCTAACTTCTCTTTTTAGGAAAGGTCGCTGGTTTATTCTCTCCCAAGCCTCTTCCTTCTGGGTTAGAATGTTGTGTGTCTGCATGCTCGCATCCCCTTTGTTTCTCCTTTCAAGGCCCCTGATATATTCTGTCCTAGCAATTACCTCAGTGTGTTGTGATGGGCTGCGTACTCGTGTGATTCTCCCAATAGAATTGTGAATCCTTCGAGGACAAGGACTGGGTCTTATTTCTGTTTCCCAAGCATTCAGCACAGTGTCTCGCACAGACAGTGAAGGCTGGGCCACGCGTGAATCAGGTGGTTACAGAATTATTTTCCTCGGAGGAGTTCCTTCTTTATTCAATCCTTTTATTGCTTTTACTTCCAACTTAAGCCAGAACCTTTCTTGCTCAGGCTTCTTTCTTAAGTATTTCAAAGAGGATTTGGTTTGCTTTGAATAGCCCTCTGAATTTAGTCCCATCTTTGTCCATTTAGGCTCCTCTACATGAGGCCATGCTCCATGATTTTACCTGAATTGGAGGGAGAAAACATTGAATTCTCTCTTTTTATGTTCCATGTTTTATTCTTTAATGAATCTTTTGGCCCAGTATTACCCCTCTTACATTCCCCCATTCCTCTCCATTTTCAGATGGTTTATTCATTCCTCTATACTTCTTTGGTTAGCTCCATTTTCTTTTCCTTTTCTTATGCTGAAGCTAAAAGCACTCTGCCACCTTTCATTCTTTCCTGTCAGTCAATCTCTGGTCCATGACAAATTAACATTTACAAGCTTTTGTATTGAATACCTAATGGTTTCTCTCTGCTTAAAAAGGAACACACTGCACACAAACAAGTTGTGGAAAGGACTGTTTATCACAAGAGAAGTTGAAAAATTGGGATAAACATATTGATTTGTCACAATCTTTTGATTGTGCTAAAATGAAACCAAGTAACTGATCGTCCGAATAGCCTCTTCAGACATAAAATTGCTTATCTTCTAGCATAAATAATATTTAGTGTCTTCTAAGTGTATCTGCAAATGTTGACATTTGCCTTATTGAAAGGGGAAAATCTATAGAATAATAATGTTCTGAAATAATCCTTTTAATGTAAATATTTATGATAATATTTTGAAACAAATCTTGGTCATGACAATTACATGACAGCAAGTTGAAATAGGAAAAATGGGGCCATTATCTACATTTTGAAAATTTTATTTAAAATTTTTTTAAATTTTATTTTAATTCTAGTATAGTAAACATACAATGTTATATTAGTTTCAGGTGTATAATTATCTGCATTTTTATGTAAAAATTTATAGAATAATATTGGGACATACATGAAGGAAACATGCTGTCCTGGTTATAGAAAAAGGGCACTGAAATCATATGGAGCTGGGTTACAGTTCTCGGTCCACAACTTACTTGCCATTTTTACCTTGGCAAAACCTCAGGGTCATCATATGACAATCTGTCTAAGGATTAAAGGGTCAAGACATTAAAGTATTTAATACAGTTCCTAGCATATAGAAAATATTCAGTATATATAAGTAAATCATTAATATAATAATTATCATTGCTTTTCCCACCTCTTGGTTCCCTTTTTCTTATTGTCCAGTTTACCTACTACTTTCAACACTCTCACCATCCTTACCTCTTCCTAAACCAGTACTTTTCAAAACGTGTGCTGTGACCCACTGGGGGGTCATGAAATCAATCTAATGGGTTGTGAGCTGCATTTAAAAAAATGTAATAGAATAAAAAATATTAAATTAAATTGTATGTACTGAAAGTTAGTGTTTTTATGAAAATTTTCAGTTACACATATAATTTAAGTGATATTTTAAAAGGGGTTCTCTGGTTGCTATATGTAGAATATACTCAAGGTGGGCACAGATAGAACTAGGAACCTACTGCAGTCATTCAGGGGAGAAATAAGAAGGCACCGGACCAGGGTAGAAGGAATTGTAGAAGTGAAAAGTGGCCAGATTATTGATATATTTTGTGATTAGAAGCAATAGGTTTTGTCAATATACTGGATGGAAGGTATGAAAGAGTTGGACCAAGCAACTGGAAAAACGGATAACGGATCTGCCATTTTTTAAGATGAGGAAACCCACAGAAGCGGTCAATTTGGGGTGGGAGTCATGGAGATGTAATTTTATTTCTGTATATATTAAATTTGAGTTGCTGATCATCATGGATGTGGAGATTTTAAGCATGCAGTTGGATATACAAGTCTGAATTCAGAGCAGGTTCTGGGCTGGTGATACAAAATTGGTAGTCATTAGGATTTATATGCTATTTAAAGCCATGAGCCTGAGTGAGATAACCAAGGGTGTGAATATAGTTAGAAAAGGGAAGAGATTTGAGGTCTGCCACCTGAGGCACTGTGACATCTAGCACTTGGGAAATTAAATAACTGCAAGCAAACAAAGAGACCCAGACACGGCAGCCAGTAGCAGAGGAAAATACCAAGGAGAGTATGGTGCACTAAAGCCAAGTGAAGAAAGTGCAACAGGAGGGAGTTAATTTACTTGTGCCAAGGGGCTATTTGCAGGTCACCCCAGAGGTGGAGTGGATGGAGGTGGTGCATGTAGCAAATGGTGGTCATCGATGACCATTACAAGCACCTTTCTTTTTTGGAATGTAGGTAAAAGCCATTGGTATATGTTTTGTGCATATGTGGGTTTTTGGTATATGTATATGTCATTATTCTATAAATCGATTTATTCTTACTTTTTCTTTCAATGCCATGTTTTAAAATTTTATTCTAGTTTGTATATCTACTCTAGGTTGTTTTCCTCTGTATTCTACCAAATTCTAAACTCCATCTGGCACTACTTTAACGAACATTCCTGTCCCCTTTTGGACCCGTGCAAGCATTTCTCTGAGAAAGATACCCTGGACTGTAATTTCTGGGTCATAAGAAATTTGCATACTTGATTTTCACAAAATATTGCCAGTTTGCTTTCTTGAGTAGCTGACCCAGTTTACCAGCAATATATGACCCAGTTAATCTCTTCATAACATTTTTCACACTTGGTTTTATCCCCCTTTCTCATGTTTTTTTTGTCATGCTAATGGTATTCTGTGACTCTCTCAATGTTTTGATTTGTGTATCTCTCATCATTAGTGGCTTAAAAATATTTTCATATTGATGCTGGCGATTTGGGCTTCTCCTCCTATGCATTTATCTATTCGTATATTCTTTGTCCAGTTTCATTCTCTTTCCACCTGTTTCCTTTTTTTTTGATGTCTATATTATCCATTAATGACATCTACTTTGTCATTATTTTTCAGTTTCCATGGCATATCTCTATCTTTATCACTTCAGAGTCTGTGTTACAGTTTTCCTCTCGATTTTATCTTGAGCCTTTCAAATCAATGATTTAAAATCCAACTGAAACTTTGATCTTATATTGTCTTAACTGTCTCAGCTTCGTTGGCCAGGTCTTTAATTCAACCAACAAATGGAATATGTTTAGGAATTGTCTACCTTTAATCTTTCAGAATAAGTGCTTCTCTATATTGAACTTTCTAATACATTGACTAATATCTCTCAGTCCCCATTTAGCATCCAGATATGGGCACAGTTCTGTCTAGGGAAGAATTTAAGGACTCTGAGCCAAATGTTTTCTTCAAGAAGCCACATAGTCTTATATTGAACACATATTGCATTAAGTTGGTACTGCCCTACAGTGTTGCTGGTTTAAGTGTCCTACTAGGTTGTAAGTTATTTAAGGGCAGGCATGTTATCCTAAGCCAATATAGCATGGGGGTTTAGAACATGGGTTTGCTGGTCTTGGTTCAAGTCCTGGCTCTGCCACTTAATAGCTGCATAGTTTGGCAATGTTATCTAACTCTTCGTGCCTTAGGGTATTATACCATTGCTGTGAGAATTAAATGAGTTACTACATATATAGCTTTTAGAAGAATGTCTGAGCTTTGTACTGCCCAGTAAATTAAAAACAAAAATTTTTTAATGTTTATTTTTGATAGAGGGAAAGCATGAACGGGAGAGAGGCAGAGAGAGAGAGGGAGACACAGAATCTGACTCAGGCTCTGGGCTCTCAGCCCAGATCCTAGTGAGGGGCTTGAACTCACAAACTGTGAGATCATGACCTGAGCCAAAGTTGGACGCTTAACCAACTGAGCCACCCAGGTGCCCCTGTACTGCTCAGTAAATATTAACCATTATCATAAACATTGCTATCACCTCTACTTCCATCCCAATGGCATGTTATATATGTTAATAATGCACATTTAAAAAATGATGTGTATATAGATGTGATATACTATAATTAGCAGGTGAAATGAGAGTTGAGAGTAAACACAGGAAAAGGCAAACATTTTTTATCACTCTTTCTCTGTACCTTTGCCTTGGCTCATAAAATGGGAACCTCACAGATACTGGGAAAAAATTTTACCTATCTCTCCATCTTCTCATGCATATGTTCCAGCAGAAAGGATCTATTGACTGGTGAGGTGGAGAGGATGACTAAGCATGCCCTCTCGAGTTGTGATTTTGCTCTTTATTTCTGCCCAGCTCTCCTGCAGACCAAGACCTTTCTCCTCCTCTTCTTGAGGTAAGCACACTGGGCAGGGCTTGCCCCTGTGTAGGGACACTCTTCCCATAGAAAGTAGGAAAGCCTATGTTTGTCTTGAGCCCAAACCAAATTCTTAAATCAAAATTACAAGCACTAAAGCTATTTTGATTCTTACCTGATTTCTGTCCTTCATTAGTTAGCTCATCCTCTGAAAGGTCCCAAATAAAAGGAAAGATGCATAGTGAAATAGTGGTAAAAGAGAAAATAAACATGGAGAGACAGATACAGAGGGAATGGGATAGCTATAAATGATAAGATGGAGACTTGCTCATTTCTTTTTTAGAACAGAGTGTCCATGGGATGGCAGCGCTGGTGACTGATGAAGAAAGGAATAAATCCAAGGAGAGGAGATGTTGGGGGTGCAATAGATAGACACAGATAGGGACTTTATATCCTGATATTTCTAGGACAGTCCAGGTGTATGCCTGAAGTCCTAGCATTTTTTCCAGTTTAGCATGTCCCTGAACAAAGGCATCCCAGTTTGGATAATTAATTATATAGTTACCGTAGGTATTACGGAGAGAAGACTCTTCTTGGTACATGATAATGGATAAAATAGATGAGTGCTTTCATGAGGCATGTTATTTTTAAGTGATGGGTAACCACATTTCTAGTTTTAAATGTTGCCTAAAAGTTGTGTATGATGAAATTTCTTTGAGAAAATATGGTCATGAATAAAAGGATGACCAAAAATACTGTTTTCATTTATCTAGTTCAGTGGTTCTCAAAGAGTAGTCCCTGAAACATCATTGTGCCTGGGAACTTGTTAGAAATGAAAATTCTTGGGGTGCCTATGTGGTTCAGTTGGTTAAGTGTCCAACTTCAGCTTAGGTCATGATCTCGTGGGTTCATGAGTTCCAGTTCCACATCAGGCTCTGTGTTGTCAGTGCAGAGCCTGCTTCAGGTCCTCTGTCCCCCTCTCTCTCTGACCCTCCCCTGTTCATGTGCACACACACACACACTCTCTCTCTCAAAAAGAAATAAACATTCAAAAAATGAAAATTCTCGAGAGCCATCCAGAATTACTGAGTCAGACACTGAGAATAAGTCCAGCAATATATGGTTAACAAGCCCACCAGATGAATTTGATGCACACCAATGTTTGAGAACCACTGAGTTAGTTTCTATGTAATAACTGTGGAAGCAGGAATATTATTTGGTTGTAATTTATCCATAAATCAACTGTTTTTTTAAAAAATCTACAAAACCTCTGTGTTGGGTGCTTTATTTTATGAAAGATAAAAGAGAACACAAAAATACCAAAAGAAGCAGTCTGTACCCTTTAGAAGTTTACAATTTAGTTTGGAGAGATTGCACCTGTGCTCATAAGTTGTCTAGTAACTGAAAATGGTAAATAACTAGGCAGGCTAAAATTTCCATCAGAATTCAGAAGAGAGTTCCCAATGGGAGAGCATAGTCAGGAAATATTTTGTGGATATCACAGAACTGGGAGAGCGGAACAGATGGGAATTGGCAGGAACTGGGAGAATCCATCTGGGAAAACAAAATCAATACACACCAAGCAGTGAGACACAACTGGGAAGAGCAGTGATCACATCAATAGAGCATTGCATTGGTGATAATTCAAAAAAGATTCAGAGGTAAGATATGTTTTGGAAATTTGGGATTGACCAAAGTTAAACAATTTTTTTCCTCTCTTTTAACTGCATATACTTCTCAGGATCTTTAAAATTCTAAAGACAAATATGATGTTCCAAAGGGGATTGTGGCACTACTTTAATTGTAGTCTTCAGCAAAGCCAGTGCCAAAATCGGATTAGATCCCTGAGAACTTTCTGAAGTGGAGTCATTGAGTCATTATAGCACATGGGCATACTAAGGCATCCAGCATGCTAGTCACCTCTTGCTTATCCTTTTGCAGCAGAATTATGTCACTGATGTAACAGATCAAAGTGATGTTCTGTAGGATGACCAGACAATCCAGATCTCTTTGGATTTTACTAAAATAGGATATGGGAGAAATAATAGCTTTGAGGTGCAGCTATAAATGAATATTGTTCATCCCATGTGAATGGGAACTGTCTGTGATCCTCATTTCTATTTGTAACAAAAAGAGCACATTTGCCAGGGCAGTGACAACATGCTACTTTTAAAGCCTTACTAATCTACTCTAGTAATGCCACATCCAGCACAGCTGTGGAAATGAGGGCTATTACTTGGCTGAGCCTGTGGTAATCTACAGTTATTCTTCAGGGTCTATCTGGTTTCTGCAAGAACTCCTCTAGGGAATTAAATAGAGGTGATAACAGGGCCACCCCTGAATACCTTGGGATTTTAAGTGGCAATAGGCACTTTAATAGTGACATCATCTCCCACCACTAGGATAAAATATATATTTTATTTACTATTTTGAATGGAGATTGAGGGGGAAGTTTCAGAAGTTTCCATTTGTTCTTTCCTAAGACCAATGACCCAATGTGGTGGTGACTCCAACTGCCAAGAATATCAATTCCAACTATACACTCAGAGACTAGAGAAATCACTACTGGGTAGATCCATGGACCTGAGGGCCCCACTATAAACTGGAGATTATCTGGGTATTCATTTATTCCTGATCATTATAAGCCGCCACTTCAACAGAGAAAACATAATGATACTTTGGTTTTCCAGATATCAGTGTCAATTCAGAACCTATGTTCAATAGTCCTTGAAGGGTATGGGCATTTTTTCCCAGTGTTACGGTTACATAAACATATGGCTGCAGGTCCCATTGGGGAAGGATCAAGGAAGGGCAGGGTCCTTTCTTCTGAGAATACAGTCAATTTTTCAGTCAGAGATTTCCAATTTGGCTTAGGTCTGTGAACTGAGCGAGAGATTGTGACTTTTATTGGGACGATTCCCTTCACCCTTCTGCTTTTTCCATTCTTGCTTTTTTCCAGATTCTCTGGGAAAGCCATGCCTACAGCTTCCTTTAATTTGACCTCCTTGACTGATCCTCCAACTGCTTTGTTTGGTACAGCAATTCCATTTCCTGGCTTATATAGGTAAACCCTCATCAGAGTTCCATCATCCCCTTGGATATTAATAAGCTCATCACTATAACTGCCTCTCCTATGGTCAGGTATAGTTAGCGGAGAATCATCACTGAACAATTATGTGATGCTGCTGTCCCTCTTACTAGCATATTCCTGATAATGGTTGGTATGTCCTCTGGGATTCCCATGGAACAAAATTCTTTGGATATAATTATATGTAATGTAACCATTAGAGAATGCTTACTTTCCTCAGCTTCTTTATTTTTTCTCCCATCTGTGAGGGCAACTCAAACATATCCATTGTGCTCTGCATTAACTATTGCTTCCTCCAGACTGCTCCGAGCCACCACAAAGCGTAAAACCCTGTCCCTTGGCATCCTTGCCAGGGTATTAAATCCCATTCTACAAATCAATGAATTCTTGCATATCCAGTCTTATATTCTGACACTCTTCATTAAGCCCCCTCAAAATTTAATCCCATGTAGTATATGCTAGCTAATTCTTGCAGCAACGTCAGTGTAATATCTCTTTCCTTTCTTATCAGATCCAACATGTCTCCAGCAGAGTTATGCTGAGATTTAACCTCAGTTGCCTGCCTGACAGCCAGAAGAGAGGGTGGGGCAGCATTGGGGAAGAGGTTTTGGCAGCACTTGTAAACACGAGAGAAGGGCTGGTTCTTTTTGTGGAAGAGTGGGCTACTTCAGCAAGACTTACAGGAGATAAGGGCCTCTTTTCAAACTGTCAGTGAGGTTCTCTTCCTCTCTCCTATGTTAGTCGTCAACGGCTTATTATGATCCCCAGTTCCTCATTATCCTTTGGCATGGCAGAACCCAATTTAGCAGCAACCAGACAACTCCCTGTCATAGACATTGTTCCATCATTTCTTTCAAATGCCTGAATGTCTGTACCACAGGCATTCCTCTCCATTACCACTAATCAAATCTTTAGCTGTTGGACCACCACGTCAAACAGGGACCTTCCACAGCCCACACATCAAGTAGGATGGTGTATTCTTTTTCTGCTCAGCCATGAGTGTGTAGGTCCCCCAATTCCCACTTTCTGTTTTCTCATATCACCCCTATCCCTATTTGTGATGGTTCATGAATTCTAAGAATTAAATGCCAAGATGGGATTAGATGTTCAGGGGATGTTTTTTTAGGGGAGAGGGAGTGAAGGCCTGTGAATCATAAAGGCAAGGGAGGAGGAGAAGGTGGGGAGAGCCTTCAGACTACAATTTATAGAGGAGAAGGAGCAAGGGAGACATAAATAGAAAGAATCTCAGATCGCAGTGAAGTTCTAAGAAAGTTTTAATCAGGTTGATGGGGAGTTTGGGGTAAAAATTGTGCATCGGAAGGATCCTGTGTCTTGCAGGAGTACTTTTGCTGTGCTCATGTATTGGCCGTCAGCAGCCTGTGGAAAAGCATCTTTTCTGTGCAAACATGGTAGTGGGTCTATGCCCCCACGAGAGGAGATCTGACTGGGGCATTTCGTAGCTTTCAAGAGGTATGTTTTCCAGACTTATTTGGTGATAGCCTTTCCTTGCAAAACATTTTCTGGAGATGTTTTGTGGAATATACTTTAGAAAGCTCTAGGCTTTATATTTGTGTTAAAATTTGAGTTGCTGATATAAGTCATTTTAGGAATGCATATGGCGTCTCTTTAATGTCTCTGGTGTTCATTGCTTAATTTTTGGGTCAAGAGAATGTTCTACATTTTTATTATATTTTAAAACAAACATCTATATAGCAGATTACCATGTGCCAGACACAGTTCAATGCTTCTATAAATATTAACCTGCAGCAATACATTTAGGATAGGCACTATTATCACCGTCATTTTGCAAATGGGGAAACCAAGACTCAAAGAAGTTACATAACTTATCCAAGATCATATAACCAGTATGTAGCTATGCCAGAAATTAAATCCAGAATCTGGCTCCAGAGTATAAGCTCTCAATCACTAGGCAATACTGTCATGTGGGCATTCCTGTGTGTCTGAGGCCCTTCAAAAGAGACTTTGGATGCTAATGCTGAACTATATGTAGCAGGCCCTTGGTAATGAAGGACTGTCAGTGCCTGGTGTATTAGAGCTTGGATGACCCAGATGAGCAGGACTCTGATAGCCAGAGTTCATTTGCCAGTGAACTTCCTCACACACATGCGTTTTCTGAGTACACATTATTTGTGCCATGAACCAATACCAGGAAAACCTGCACGTATGTGCCCCATACACACCAACTGAATCGTGTGGCTATGCCGTGTCTTATATGTTCATTACAAGCATATGCAATCAGGATTTTTCCAGGATTCTTATGAGTGCATTAGTAGCTGGTTAGCATGAGATGTGTGGAATTTGAGTCCATACAGACCTGTACTTATGAGCCTGGATCTTGAGCAGGTTTCTTTCCTTCTTTAGAACTTCAGCTGTCTCATCAGCAAAAGCAGCTATCATAATACCTATCTCACAGGGTTAGGAGAAATTAAACTTCTCAGCACAGCGCCAGCACTCAGGACTGCAGTGTTTTCATAAACTGAATGAAACATTATCTACAGTTCTTAACACAATCAATTTCTAGTGATTGTTAGTGAAACGAGCATATACTGTGTTAACCTGAGCTGGTTTCAAAATATATCCTTGCTGGTTTTCCTATAGAGTCCTGTCTTCTTGTTTTCCTTTAGACTGAACTCTTTAGGGCACCCGGCTTCGCTTCCTAGTCTTCCACTGTTCAGCTGTGTAGTTCTAGACAAGCCACTTTCCTCTGTGGGCACGAATGTCCTCTCTTGTTTCTGAGTTGAGTTTTACAGACTTGGAGCCATGGATAGGTGCTGGGTTGCCTGCTTGAGAATCAAGAGAGAACTTTGACAAACTGCAGTCATAGGCTTTATCTCAGTGATTCTGAGCATTTTGCTCATTAGGGTAATAATAGTAGCTACTATAAGAAATAAATCCCTGAATTTTAGTGGTTTAATACAGAGAAGTCTATTTCCTGGTCAGGTAAATGTCTGATGCAGGGGTGCCCAGTAGTTGTCCTGCTCTCCTCTTTGTTAAGATTTCATCTTCTTTCATCTTGTTGCTGTGTCATCCACCAGGCCATTGCAATCTTCTACTTCCAGCTAGCAGACAGAGGAAGTACACGTAGGAGCATACATGTGTGGAGTGGCACACATCGCCTTCTCTTAGATTCCATTGACTCAAACTTGGTCAAACGATACACCAAGATTCAGGGGGTGTGGGAAATGTAGCCTGTGACAGCTACATCCCAGTGACAGCTTTGTGCTGGAATGAGGAGTGGTAATATCTCCTATGGACAGCCAGCTGTCTCTCCTATAGCTAAGTTTATGAATCAGTGAGCTTGATGGCACCTGAACTTGTTTCCAGAGGTCATCTGACCATATGCCTGAAGCATATCATGTACAGAGGAGTCTTAGCTAACTTTTATTTAATGAGGTTCTTAAGACTTTTTTTTTTTTAATATTTATTTTAGAGAGAGAGAAAGAGTGAGCAAGCGCCAGTGGGGAAAAGGGGCAGAGGGGGAGGGGGGGGGAGAGAGAGAGAGAGAGAGAGAGAGAGAGAGAGAGAGAGAATCTTAAACATGCTCCATGCTTAGCACAGAGCCTGACGTGGGGCTCAATCCCATGACCCTGGGATCCTGACCTGAGCTGAAATCAAGAGTCGGTCACTCAACTGACTGAGCCATGTAGGCACCCCCCTTAAGACTTTTTGAAATTCTAAAACTTGATTCTATATTCTAAATTTGAATTCCACAGACAGGAAAAAAATCAGAAAAGATTATGAAAAACTTTGTCTCTTACCTAAATTCCTCCCACCGCCACCCCCCCACCCCCCAACGACTGCCAACTGGATTGTGGAGTATTAATTACAGTCACTCTTTGTTAATTCTCTTATCCTTTCAATGTGGGGAGAGCAAATACCTTTCAAATCAACAGGAAGTGTATTTTTAAAATCACTATGCATACCAAACTTCTCATCAGAATGAACTCCCTTGTTTTTCAACACATGTAGATTATGTGTTATTTTTTAATATAATGTTCTTATTGAGTGTTAATTGCATGCACCTACAGCTTTCCAAGAAGTGATAACTAGATACTGTCAAACTTATAACAGCCAGTCTTCTCTCTACCATTGTACATGTGTTAATTTATAAGGTGGATTAGCAGGAACTTCAGAAACCCCTTATTTTTGGACTGCTTGATGATGTTAGTGAAGAAAGAAAAATGCAGATATACTACTCCCATCTAAAATGCTATAAAAAAGCAACGGGCAGGCGTACTCTAGCACAAAGGTTTTTTTATTGATGAAAGCTTTTGCTAATGTACCCTAATTTTATAAGCTTTCCAAGTTAGCACAAAAAGTACATGTAAACCCAGAAAAATCTCCATCTGGCTATATTTTCCTTCTATTTTCTTTCTTTTTTTTTAAGTTTTTATTTATTTTTGAGACAGAGAGAGACAGAGCATGAGCAGGGGAGGGGCAGAGAGAGAGGGAGACACAGAATCTGAAGCAAGCTCCAGGCTCTGAGCTGTCAGCACAGAGCCTGACGCAGGGTTTGAACTCACAGACTGTGAGATCATGACCTGAGCTGAAGTTGGATGCTTAACTGACTGAGCCACCCAGGCGCCCCTCCTTCTATTTTCTTAATATGCACTTTCTTATTTGGAAATATCTCATGTAACTGTAATTAATATCATTTGCAGAACACTTAGTCTGCCCTCTCTACATTTTTGTGTAACTTCCTCGGGTCTCATGAGATGAGTGTGAATGGTGTACCCTGGGCAGCATATTTATAGGTAGGTCTGATATTAGAGTGTGCAGCTCCTCCGTTAAGAAACTCCTTCTTTATAATAAATTTCATTAATTTTTGTGATAATTTAGAAATAATTGAGATTTAATTTAAATGTTTCTTAAAAAGAATTTACTAAGTAAAATAATAATGCAAAAAAGTTGTGAAAGATATCCTCTATTTGTTAATTAAAAAAAAAACTTGAACAAAAAAGCAAACCATAAGAGACCTTAATGATAGAGAACAAACTGAGGGTTGATGGAGGGAGGTGGGTGGGGAAGGGTCTAAATGGGTATTAAGGAGGACACTTGTTATGATGAGCACTGGGTATTATAAGTAAGTGATGAATCACTAAATTCTACTCCTGAAGCCAATATTATTATTAATATATTAATTAACTAAATTAACTATATTAATATATTATAAATTAACTATAGTTATAAATTAACTATATTAATATATTAATTAACTAAAATCTAAATAAAAATTGAAAATAAATAAATACATATATCTATATCTATATCTATATCTATATCTATATCTATATCTATATATCTGTACCTATTTGAAAAAAACTTGAAAGCAATATAGGAACCTTGGTTACATGTGCTTTGGGAATGCTCACCATCACAAAAATTCAGTAGGGGTGCTTTTTGTGTGGGTGTTCAGAGTTCTAGAATAGATGTAAGGGAACAGAGATGAGATGTAAGATATCAGGCTTGTTTTTGGCCATTCTGGAGCCTAAACCTTTGAATTTCATGTATCCTAATATTCTATAAGGACAAGGGTTCTGTTTTCTTGCATTTTAGTTCTTAACAGAGAGGTGGCCTCTTTACACAGTGTTGTATAGTATTTTGTGAATGAATGAATTGATACATGAAAAATACATGCATTTAAAAATGTCCAGTGAGCCATTATTTTGATAATTTAAACAATTTCTAATCGATGAAAATTTTAATCTGAAAAGTCACTTTGAGATGCTTTTGGGTTCAATTTAAGATGTGTTTGAAAGTACCGAATATTTTTAATCAAAGATGTTTGTGGGGGTGCCTGGGTGGCTCAGTTGGTTAAGCGTCTGACTCATGATTTTCGCTCAGATCGTGAGCTCGTGGTTCATGAGTTCGAGCTCTGCGTTGGGCTCTGTGCCAACAACAAAGAGCCTGCTTGGGATTCTCTCTCTCTCTCTCTCTCTCTCTCTCTCTCTCTCTCTCTCTTTCTCCCCCACTCGTGTTCTCTCTCTCTCTCTCTCTCAAAATAAAGAAATAAACTTAAAAAAGATTTTGTTAAAAAATGACAAGGGAAATCATTGAATTATAGTTCCTTTTTTTTACAAAGCCATTTTTTTCCCCTTTTGAACTACTGCTTTAAATTCTTTCACAGCATACAAAATTCGTTTTAAAGGTGACAGTTATTTTATGGGAAACTTCACAGTGTTCTGCCTTTTCTTTTTCTTTATTCATTTTTGAAGATTTATTTAACCCAGCATGTATATTTCAGGTGAGTGAAACTCTTAAGAAGCAAACTTAATGGCTAGCTGATCTGACTGCCGATTCAAAAGGTTAAAGCAACAGAAATAGCATGGTAAAAGTTGCAGAAGGTTGGTGAATTCTTATGTGGAAATTTTTAAACTTTATTTTTTAGTTAAGTCAGTTGGGACCTGAATTGTTATCATAATAATGCAGTAAATTCTTCTCCCTGAGGAATTAAGTTCAGAAAGGTAAAAAATCTTCAATAACTGTACTTAAAAATGGCACATTGAAGTTAAATTGCTTTATTTTTCCTCCTTTCTAAGTTAGATCCGGCCCTTTGTCTATTTTCAATCCTTTTCCGGGATGCATAGGTTTTCTAAAGGCAAACTGAGAGCACTATAAAATCTTTGAATTGTAACCAAAGTGGGGGTCAGCTTTGCCTTTCCGCAATTAATATTTGTGTACTTACCTGCTTCTTCTCCCACACGCTGCACACATAAACACGTCTAGGCATGTGCAAAGTTACGGGCATGCTTTCTTAGGGCATGATTATTCATGGCTGGGTAATCATCTCTCCCTGATTTCTATAGGATGTGGAATCTTTTAAGTGAAGGTAGAAGGAATTCAAAGAAAGGAGTGTGCCATAGAGAGGAAGAGAAGTGGGCTGAGGGGAAGTCTGTAAGTCATGGTCAGCATGATTGTCTATTCTAAGAAACAAGATTGTGACTATCACTTCAGGCCTGGGGGCTTTTTTCGCGTGGAGTACAAGGCAGGAATGTGGTGAGGAACAAGAGGTACAGGAGCAAGAGGTAAAGCTAGTGCCATATAGGACAAGATTGTATACCTGAGAGGGAAGGGCAATTTTATTCATGTTTTCTCAGACCAGTCCCACGGCTAGTCTTCTGCCCTCTTCATTCACACTCCCACGGAAGGGGGAAGGAATTCTATTCTAGTCCTGAGATCTAACCGTGATCAGTGAACAAGGTACACTTTTATTCCTTAAAAGGTGCAAAGCTATGCTTATTTGTTATTCTTTTTTCTGCTTTCTTGTGGGTAAATTGGTAAGTAGTCTTGTGGCTCCTTAGATCTTGGCTAACACTCGCACTCATATCTCCTCTCTCTCTATTTCTGTCTCTGTCTCTTGATCCCATTAGTCCTAAGATAAAGCCTTAGAAGTTATTAGGTCTTTCAAGTAATCTTTTCCTAGGACTTTATTTCAAGCACTTGCACAGTTATTAGTTAATTAGCACTTCCATTCCTATTTTCCTGTGGAGAGAAGGAATAATGGGCAATCCAATATATAGACATGCCCAGATACCTGGCTATAATATTGTCAACTACCACCAAAACCCCATCTATTCAAAGTTGAGAAGCAACTCAAAAAATAGGTGGGCAACTTGTTTGGATGACAGAAAGAAAAAATGGCATTTGGGGACAAACAGAGCTGGCTTTGAATCCTACCCCAAACACTTAGTGTCTATGGGACCAGGGAAAGTTATTTATTTATTGTATATTAATTTGTTTGAGCTTCTTTCCATTTTTAAAATGCTTATTTATTTATTTTGAAAGAGAAAGTGCTAGTGGGGGAGGGGCAGAGAGAGAGAAGAGAGAGAATCTGAAGCAGGCTCTGCGCTCTAGGGGGCTCCATCTCACGAACCACGAGATCATGACCTGAGCTGAAACAAGAATTGGAGGGCACTTAACAGACTGAGCCACCCATGCTCCCCTGAGCTTATTTTCTTATCTCTAAAAAGGAGATTATAATGTTTTCCCTGAAGGATTCTTGCAAAAGTCATAATAATGTATTATCCTTGACATACAGTAGACACTCAATATATAGGACATTTTTTTAATCAGTCTGTGATTTTCCTTTCCTCCCCTCCTCTGTCCCAAATGACTTCTTTCTCTTTTTTGTACGCAGCCCCCAGATTCCGTGTCATCTTTCTATGACTTCTCTTTTTTCCTGAAAGATTACCCTAATTTACTGGCATCAGACATCACCTGTAGAGAACTATAGGTAGCTGAAGGTTGAGTAAAGAAGGACACAAATCCTGTGGGGCTATGATGACTTAGATCATACAGGCATATTAAATAGGTAATCTCCTTATCAGGCAACTTGATGTTTCACATTGGTAACCCAGGAAGGCTAATAATGTGACCTACTTCCAAACTGATATTCCGCAAATATTTTCAACTTTTATTAAAGTGAACAGAGAAAGAATTTCTATTGAAAAATTGTACACACTTTTTGTATTAAAAATAAAATATATTTGTTATATGCACTAAAAGTAGCGTAAGATGTCAACTTAATGGAATGAGCTTTTCACAATTTTAAGTCACTCATAAACAGGGAACATTTGTTATTCACATAGAGAAACAATGTTAATAAGACCAATATCCTGTACCTATGTTGCCTTTCTTTTTTGTCTACTTTGTTGATAAAAATAGCATCTAAATATTTCATATACATATAAACATATTATGTTATGTTGTTATATTATACTGTATTATACCATATTATACCATATTATATTATATTATATTATATTATATTATATTATATATTTCTCCCTAGAAGAAAGATAAATGACTGCCAGTATTTGTCAATCATAGTTATTCATTTTGTGTTGTAATTTTGAAGTCTCCAGCTCTCAGTTTAGTTTTTCTTGCTTGAATTTTTATAATTGCCAGAGATTACAAGCAAAAACCCAAGATACCTTGACTAAATGAAATTTTGCAAGATTCTATAATGATATGAAAATATCATCAATGGGTGAAAATCTTAAGGTAAACTTTGTCACTTTGTTACTTTTGAATTTCTTTATAGTTTATAGGACAATCTTATTTTGATTACTTTAATTAATCCTGAAAACAACCCCATATATTACATATTATTAATACTATAGACAAAAAATAGAGACTCAGATTATGTCATTTGCCCGAGTATGAAGCTTGAAAGTGGGATAACCAGAGTTCAAATATGAATCCGTTAGCTCCAAATCCTATGCTGTTTTCTGTGACCATGTTGCAGTTAATTTTTAGAAAATTGAGCAAATGCTCCAAATTTTAGGTTAAGAGTCAGAAAGGCAAGAATAGAAAATCATCTACCTGGGATGATTTGTCCTAGAGAGTGCAATTAACTTGGTCCCAAAATGGTTTAAAGATCTGGGACATTTTTGATTAAGTAGGTGAAGGTTGGTAAAATTTGCCAACTTTTTCTATTCTGACTTCATTCACTTCTTTGTACTTTAAATGTGATTTCACAGAATAAAGAAATGGAACATCACATAAAAGGGTGAGTCCATGGCTCCAGGATTTTAAGATACAATTCAGTTCTACTTTATAGGGTTTCAGAAACAAACAAACAAACAAACAAACAAACAAACAAACAAAAACCAAAGAAACAAAAAAGAACAAAACAAACAAAACAACAACAAAACAAAACAAAACAGAAAAAAACCATAGCTGTAAAGGGTTCATGGAAAATGACTTAGAGGCAGGTTGTAGAAAGTAGAATGATGATTTGGGATGCAAGGGTATATTTCATTCATGGAAGGAGGATGTTAAGAATGTCTGAAGCATTACCATTGACATGTGAGTATCATCAGTTCGTTAGGATTTTGTTCATTTATGTTATAAATCCAATTTGTATTATTAATTTGGATTCTATGATTCACTTCAGCCTAGTGATACTGATGGGTAGTAGATACTCTCAAAACATTTTTTAGAATGTTAGAAGGTAGGGGACAGAAATGTTGGGAAGATAGATGTTGAAATAAATATTTCAGTTTTGTGGGTCTAGCTGACCTTAAGATATATAGTGATATTACAATAGTGTTTTAAACAGAAGGGAATCTTGAGGAATGGAACATTGCCATTTTGCACAATGTGATTATATGCAAAGAACAACCATTTGTGTTTTTGGAAGGTGCTGTTATTTTGAGCTGAAAGATTAGGGTAGAATTATAAACATTTTCAGTTGTAATATCATGGAGGTGCTCCTAGCTTTTCTATGTTAAGAATTTTTCAGTGACTCAGAGAAAATTGAGTTGGAATGTTGGGGAAGGAAATGGAAAAGAAGGAGATTAGAATTAGAAGCAAGTCCTAAAGGGGTAAAAGGGAGAAAATCAAGTCACAGAAGCTTTGTAATTTGTCCAGAATTTCACAGCTTCTAAATGTCCCTGGACTCTATGTTCTCATAGTTCCATGAAATCTATGAAATAGGAGGAATAATAACCCTAATCTGTGATGTTACTATAGTATTAAACTAGAAAATAAATGTGAAATTCTTCACACAGTACGAAGGAGATACACAGCAAGATACTATAAGATTATAATGATGATAATAATAATAACACTGACTCTATATCCTAGGCTTTCTTTGCCTACCACACTGTAGTAACACAAGATGATTCAGTGGTGGAACCAGAGTTGGCAGGGAAACTGCTGCTCTTTTGTTCCTATAATGCTAGAAAGTGGCTGGATATGGGTAGGTGTGTCACCGACAGAGAGGGGGTTTGAGGTGGGAGGAAAAAGGAGGGGTGTAGGGAGAACTGACCATGGCACTATTGTAGAAGTTAACATCCTTTTACTATCCATCCTGAGCTCACCTCCTACCTCATACATTCCCGTACCATACCAGGGCAAGTATTCGAAAAGGGGCTTATTCACTTATCAATGCTTTACTGTGAATAGATCTATACAAATAAAAGAGACCCATTTCAGGGCAGTGCAACAATCCACCAAATGCAGGGGTTGCTTGCTTGGCATTGAGAACTATGTTTCTCACTCCTGTGGTGCACATGTAGGCACGTGTGTACTAAAGAATGGAGATTCATACCAGGAATGGGAAAAAAGCTTTTGAACCTCACAATAAATGAAGCATATGGGGTAAAAAAGAGTGCCTGTTTCATACACCACCCTTCTGATGTGATTCTTTCAGAGAGAACTTCTCAATATAAAGTAATTACAACCTACTCACACCAGTCTTCCCCTGCTTTCTGCTCCATTGACTCATTCAACTTCTGCCAGTGTTACTTTATATTTGAGTTATAAGGAGAAAAAACATTTAGTTTAACTCGCTATATAGCATTTTTCAAAATCCAAGCATCACTAGAGTTCTTGGAAAGTAATGACTATTGAATTTGTATTTGGTCTGGAGAGTTTTTATCCCCATTCTTGGAAGGACTTAACAGTTATGACATTTGGTCATTAGAATTTGGTGACCTGTGTGTCTCTAGTGAAACTTGAAAAGACAAACAGGTCTCTGATGCTAGAAAGAAAACAAAGTAAAGTACTTTTTTCTTTTTCTTTTTTTTAACCACTTGCTATAGCAGATGGACAATTTTTATTTAAAGATGAAAGAAAAAAATTTAGTAAATGAAAATTTTCTTGGATCTCCTAGATAGGAGCAGTCTGGTCACTTAATTGGGGTTAGAATTATGATCAAATAAAAGCAATTTGATTATCGAGAGACTTTTTTTTTTTTTTTTTTACACCATGAAATCCACTTAGGAGTCAGTTTAATTGCTGACTGGTGTATCAAGTGCTTAGAACAGAATCCATTAAATTTTTATTTAAAAAAGATCAACACACTTTCATCAAACATTCTAAATTATATCTTTCAAAAGTCCATGACTATACTTAGCTTTCTATGAGCTAATAATTCAGATAATAAAAAATGACAGACAATAAAAAATGAACAAGAGTGTTTGTTTTTAAACCTTTCCTAAATGTTAATTAAACGTTTTTTTTTTTTTTTTCCAATTTCATTTTTATATTCCACTGACCAGCCTGGCTCTGAGGAAATTCCTTAGTCACCAACCCAAAGGACAATGAGTATATCAATCAGGGCTCAACTAGAGAAACAGGACCATTAGGGTGTAAACATTAAAAAGCTTCATTGCAAGCAACTGGCTATGCGCTTATGGGGGTTGACTAGGCAAGTCCAGAATCCTTAGGGCAGGCCATCTGGGAGGGCAGACTGGAGTTCTCAGGTACATTCTGTCCACAGGCAGAATATCTTCTTCTTCAAGGAAGTCTCAGCACTGCTTTAAGACTTTTTAACTAATGGAATCAGGCTTACCTAATCATCTAGGATAATTTCCTTACTTGAAATCAACTGATTAAACACTTTAATCACATCAACAAAATACCTTCATAGTAACACCTAGATTAGGGTTTCACCCAGTAACTGAGGACTGTGGCCTAGCTGTGTTCACATATTAAAAGTCAATCACAGGTTGTCAATGTGCAACAGATCCATTCAGAAAACAAAGAATTAATATTCATTAATTGCTTGAATCAAAAATAACTTATCTGTGCTTTTCCAAAAATCTTCAAATTTGTGTGTGACAAATTAGTGTGTGACCTGGGTTTTTCCATTTGGGGGCAATCTCTGAATTACCTAAACCAGTCTTATTAATGCTTCACACCTATAAATCTCAGCACTAGCTCTGATCTTTTGGGGGGAAGGGGATGGGCTTAACTTCTTTTCCTTTCCCGTCTTCTTTCCAGTTCTAATGGAGTAAACTGTTTTTTCAATGAACTAATTATTTGCTGCTACAGCAAGGGAGGGATTTTTTTCACAAATCATGTTGAATACATGGTGGTTAACTTCTTAAGCTAGACTCTCAAAGCTCAGTTCAAAGACCAAAAACTCTTCTCTTTAGGTATACACATCGTAGATTGGACATCTCTTCTTTACAGCAACTAACTTGAATTTACAGCTATGTATGGGGAACATATACTTCTAGCTAATATCTGTTCCTTCACGTACTCATTCATTAACCTAGTCTCCTATTCCTAATTGGAGAATTATTTCTAATTGTCAACATTTACTGAATTTCTACTGTGTACTAGACTTGACATCAGATGCTGTGGTATAAGGCCACAAAAGTAAAGGAAACAGACTCACAGGGCTTAATTATACATTAAGTTCAGGGTGATTGGTGCTAAGATGAGAGAAGTAAAATGTATTATGGGAAGATGTAGCAGGGAGACCAGGAAGTTGCTCCCTAAACTCTTCCTGAACAAACTAATACCTTAACTGACGTGAGCCAGATTTAGGGCATGTTGGACAGAGCAAGAAAAGAGGAAATACTTGCACAAAGGCTAATAGGTGAGAGAGCTCATGGTGGGCTATGGATTCACAGAGAACATTTATCAGGTTGAAGCACAGAATTCAAATCAAATGAGGATGTTTAAATGTCCAGAGTTGAGACTGAGGAAGTAAGTAAACCCTAGATTTTGGAAGTCCTAGTTAGTTATGTTAATGAATTTTGAACTTCACTTATGGGAAGTCAAAAGCCATCAGAGAGTTAGAAGTAATATAGGAAGGAGTATTTTGGAAAAAGTCTCTCTAGATGTAATATGGACAATGGATTAGAGAAGGGGACTCTGTAAATTCAGTGAGAGTAGGGATGTTTGTTTCTATTTTGGACACTGTCTATTTGGACAGTGTGTTCAACATCCAACTGAATAGCTCATTGCTTAGACTATAGTAGATAGTGATTAATTAAATAATTAGTTAAATGAATATTTATTAACTTCTAGTATAATATCCTTGCTATATGCAAAGGACATAGTGCTAAATAAGATTGATATGATCTAAGCCATCATGGGTCTGACAGAGAAGGGAAAGAGATAACAAACAATACATTTATAAATAAAATAATTACATACTATTCTAAGTGCCACGAAAGAAACCAAAGAATTGCTGTGATTGAGAATGATGGGAGGTGCCTATTTTAGGTAAGGTTGTCAGGAAAGACCTGCTTGAGAAGGTGGCAATATGGAGATATAAATCGTAAAATATGCATTTAAAAATAACTATAAAAAGTAAGATCGAGTGGCAATAATTGCAATGATTCAGGGAGGTTATGATGAGTGTCTACGCCAGGGTAGTAGAAATGATCTTGGAGGGAAGTGGTGGGTTTGAAGATAATGATCCTACAGGACTGGGTCACTAACTGGATGTGGGGACTGAAGAAGAGGAAGGGATTAAGAATATCAAATAGTGGATGGTGGTACCATTCCCTGAGGTAGAGATTCGAGGAGTAGAAGTAGGAGGACGTTGGTGTTGAGGTGATAATAGAGTCTGTTTCGGACACTGCTCAGGTTGTGGCTGATGTATACAGGCGGGCAGGGGACTCTGGCTGGACCTTGGTCCACATCCAGATGTACAGGCTGCACACTGACATTACATCGATGGTGTTATTTCTAGGCATTCACCAAAGACTGCATAGTTTGGTATTGCTGGAATTTGATACAGTCAAACTTTGTTCAATCCTTTCTTTTGTTAACAGCCGTGTATTGAGTTCAGAGATGAAGATGTGGTCACTGCCCACAGAGAACTCTCCATTAAATAGTGGGGTGAAGGAAGGCTAGTAAAAAAAATAATTGTGATGCAGTATATGAATAATTTAATGGAGTCATGTCCAAAGTGCTTTAGAAGAATAAAGGAAATAAGTATTTTGGAATATATAGAAGTGTTCAGAAAGAGTGGAATTCGATCTTGTTTTTGAAGAATAGGTAGGACTTCCCCGGGGAGAGAAATGAGCAGGGTTCAGGGGAAAATTTCTAGTCTGAGAGAAGAGGAGGAGAGAGGCAACTAAGAACATGGCATTCATGACAAATAGGGACAGCATTGGGTGAGATCGTAGAAGACAGGCACTGAGGCTGGGGGCACATCATGGTGGCAGCTTGTGATCTGTCTTACTCTGGAAAGGATATTCTGCCTGTGCTAATTCAGAGTTACACCTTAGAGTGAATTTGTCCCCTTTTATGATGGTGCCCCTATTTGACAGAGCTGCTGAAGCTTTGTTATTCCTGAATTGTTCTTGTTTTCTGTAATGTTCACTCAAACCACCATTTCTGCCTTTATCTCGTTGTCTGTTTTTCCAGAGGGCCAACCTAAATGAGATCATGACTATTTATAATTTCAATTTAGTTTTTAAGAGCATAAAGGGATCTCAGAGCCTTCTAATTTGTTCTCTTCCTTTAATGACAGCTAGTTCTAGGGCAATGAAGCAAATATTTATTTTTTTTCTGTTGATGTCAGGATTTCTCTTCTTATATCTTCTCTTTTTGGCCCCCATCTTTTTTTTTCAACTATTTTTATCCCCCTTTTTCTATTCTTTTTTCCCTTCATACTGCATATTATACAAATTTACAACTGCCTTCTCCTCACTAAATTTATTTTTCAAATAAGCAACAAATATATGTAAATGATGTTGTATGTAGAGTTATCCAAATTTTGTGCCCTTACTCTGAGGTCTTATTAGGATGCTTTTCCTGTAAGCAATGGCCTTTATTAAATAAATGACAGCCAGTATTACTGATATTCTTAAAATATGTACCCTCCCAGTTTAAAACAATAAGCTTACGTGTCCTAGTGAGACTATATGTTATGAAAAAGTTATTCTAATAACTTATTCTAAGTTATTGTGTAAATCTTACTCCATTATGTATTAGATTTGTCCATATGAAAAATGTACTACTATTGTGGCTTAAAATTGCTTTCCTTTTTTTAAGTAAACAACTAATTCTAGAGACTGAAAATCAGGAATATACCTACCACCATTAAGATTTAATTTTCTTTCTTTTTACATTTAATTTTTAATAAACTTATACCTAGTTGTTTATGAACCTGGAGTGGATAATTTAGTGGCAGAAAAACATAGTAGGCTGCTACTTTGAGGAAAGTATTAAACATTTCTGTCTCAAAAATACCACTTAAAATCATCTGGTCTACATTGTCATTTTCTTTTGAATGGTGTGAAAGCTTTTGTTGCCATGTCAACAGCTTGATCTAAAGTTCACTCTTCCCTGGCCTCCAGTGAAAAGATATTCTTCAGCTGACTAGCTCTCTTAGGGAAGTTTATTAGAGCCAGCTGTACGATTTAACAGTGTAAAAGAAACTAGGACTAATGGGAAGTATGGCTTGAAGGTATAGCATTTCACATGGAAGAAAACTGTTCCTTTATGCCACAAAGCATTCATAGCAGAGTGACCGTGCTCTCACGAGTTGCTTCACACACTTAAGTCCAGTTAGAACTCAAGAAATTGTTACGGAACATTCCATTAGCAATGGAATTAAGAAACCTTCCCCGGGGCGCCTGGGTGGTGCAGTCGGTTAAGCGTCCGACTTCAGCCAGGTCACGATCTCCCGGTCCGAGAGTTCGAGCCCCGCGTCAGGCTCTGGGCTGATGGCTCAGAGCCTGGAGCCTGTTTCCGATTCTGTGTCTCCCTCTCTCTCTGACCCACCCCCGTTCATGCTCTGTCTCTCTCTGTCCCAAAAATAAATAAACGTTGAAAAAAAAAATTAAAAAAAAAAAAGAAACCTTCCCCAACTAAGCACGTAGTTGCTTAGACCAACGTATGTTGGCCTCCAGTTTTCTGAGCAACATGGTACCCAGACATGTAGTCCATTCAGATTTGGTTCCTAAGGTATTTTCCCAGATCCTATAGCATTGTAAAGCTAGAGAAGATTTGTGTTGGCAACCTAAAATATGCAGATAATGGTAATTTATTGAGGAGCTGTTATTATATAGTAGGTACTGTGCTAGGCACTGCTTATAAAAAAAAATGAGTAAGACTAAGGAGTCTCGTGGAAGTGCAAGTACATGTAAATACGTAGTGATATAGGTTCTTATATTTAAAGTGTACAAATAAACCATGGGGCAGAAAAGTAAGAGAGGAGAAAGCAAAGTAGGGAAAACCTCTCATTCACTGACAACAGGATACCTACTAGAATAAGTTAACTGTTGCAAATGTTCTTGTTGAAAATCTCTGCAGTGTGGCTATTACATGGTAGCTTGTTCGTTGCCGAATTTTTCACCCAGAAAGCAGTAGTTTCAGTTGGTACGTTGACTTTATTACTCAAAATTTCTTTGGAGCATTCTGTTCAGAATCGTTGTCTTAAAGACTTTGATACATCGGGATGATTCTTCTTTGACAAATATTTGAATTTAAAATGAGTTGGATATTCCCTGATTTAAGGGCTAATGTGATAGGACGGCTTCTTTCGGTATTAGAGTTAACTTCATACTCCTTCCAACTAAAAATGAACGATTACGAGTTCTTCATTTTTATCCATCTGATGATTAGTTAATGCCTGCGTTTCATTTTTGTCACAATACCAGTAAGACTCAGATCATCCAATTTTCAGACTTCAGAAACATGTTGGTATTGTGACACAGTGCTTCATAAACAAGATTTAATGCATCCTTTTCAACCGATCACATTGTTTTGCTTACAGATAAAATCATGATTCATAAGCATTAGTACAGGTGCAATAGAGCTCCCAGTTACTAATATTTTAAGACACTCATCTGAGCAACTAAATAACAACATGGCCTGTCATGAAAAGTCACTAATATTTATTGTGTTCTCATAACATTTAGAGTAAGGGACAGCTCATGCAACAACAGTCATTCATTTATTCAGTCAGGGGAGGAGTCTAAGTACCTGCTGTGTGCCAAGGGCTGTAGTAGAGCATGGAAGTGTAACACTAACTATATCATGGCATCTATTTTTAAGAAGCCTACAATCTACATGAAGAGACAGACAGATTCCCAGTAATTATAACACAAAATGAAAGTACTAATAGATGCATGTAAAATATATTTGGGGAGCATTGGATATATAGAGGGATATTTTCATTGTGAAGCCTTCCCAGAGAAGGCAACTTTAAAGCTGAATCTTCAAGGAAGAATAGATTTTGTCAGGCAGAGAAACTGTATTGTAATAGATGAGCTGTCCTGTAATACTGCAATGTGACAAAATTCTTTCATCATATATATTTTGCCAAGTATTTTATATCTTATTTCTTTGTGATACAGATCTTATTTATCATCATGATAACCCCATGGGTAGGCACCATTATCATCTCCATCTTAGAGGTAGAAAAACTACCAGGCTTAGAAAGTTTAGTAATTTGTGAAGGTCCCAGCCAGGGTGTGGAGGGAGGATGACTTCACAACCTGAGCCTTTGCCCGCCAAAACTAAACCATTTCTCACTGTGGTGGTGACATGCTGAATAGACACAGTGGTCATAGACTTGGGTCAAGAAAACTTTTTTCTGGCCCAAGTGATTGGAGTTGATGCCACAATTTTTAGTCTTGATTACATAGTAAAAGCTTGAGAATAAGATCTAGTTCATTTCTTCCCTATCCCTTCCAGTGCCCTGGATGGACTTCCTAGGTAATTCTGGACACAAACTCTTTTTTGTATGGGTGAAAATATTTTGAGGCACAAAGTCATTTGCAAATGCAAAATAATACTTTGAAAATACTTGGAATAAAGATGTTCTCTGAAGCAAGTGCCCTGCCATTGATTCACGAATGCAATTTTAACTATACTAAGGAAACTGAGAAATCATAAATGATGTATAAATCAGTGATGTGCTTGCAAGATTCTGACAAAGTCAGTTAGTATCAGAAGAACAGACATAAATAAATCAGTTCCTTGCTGAATTAAACATAAATAAATCAGAAGAATAAACCTGAAAGGATCTAGATCCTGCTTTAATTAAACAAGTAGTAAAGTATACCAGCCATAAAATAGCATCTTTGCATCTCTGATTCCAGATGTAACATCCTGCCTTTTGCTAAGATATTGTGTGTCTGCTTCTGGAAACTCACCAGGTAAATCCATTATTTAAATACAAGTGAAACAGAAAAGGAGACATGCTTCCAATCACAAGTATGGTTTGTAACTTATATTTTTCTAGAAATAATATTATAAGGACAACATCATGGCTGCAATCACAGTAAATCTGTTCTCTTATTTCTTTGGTGGAAAGATTTGGAGCCACCTACCCACGGTTTGTCTGATTTCTCCATCTTTCAAGAGCCAAATTACATTATGTTTTAGAAATGATTTTGAGACTTCTTTTTTTTTCTCTAATTTTTTTGATTGCTCAAGCCTTGGTTATTTTTAAAAGCTTTAAATTTTCTTTGCACTCATTTCTCATTTAGAGTTTGAAATGATATGATCAAATACATCTGCCTTAAGAAGTAGCATTCAAATCAGAATCTGGGTGGATGAGTTTGAAGTAATTTTTTTTTAAGTAGAGAGCATTTTATTAACTAAAGTTTCTGCCCATGGGAATATTTTAAGTGTGTGAAGATAAAAAGAATATGTAATCTTCACAGCAGCTGGTGGGAGAAAGTCTTTATAGGAAGAGACCAGCCTTGTTGAGAAGAGGGTTTGATAAAGCCAGCAGTGGGTAGGACAAGACTTTGGAGTCTCAGGTGAAACTTACACACAGGTTTAATGCAAAGAAGAGAGCAATGCTGAAAAATAAAGAATGAATGAAGTAGGAGATGGAATGGTCAGTTTGTAAGGCAACCCGAAACAGTGGTTTTCAAACTACAGGTCACGTACCATTACTGGGCATAGACTCCATAAATGGATGGTTGCCAGCCATAAAAAAAAAAATAAACAGAAGAGAATAAAATAGAACATATCAGTGCACAACATATAGTAAAGATTAAGTATTGTTTCGTAAAATGCTCAATTTTATGTATGTACATAGTGGATAAATATATTTCTTACAAAAACTAAATTATGAACAATGATCTAAAGAGGAGAGGAATTCAAATTAATAGGAGGGTAGGATTTTTTTGGGGGGGAATAATAAAACCAAAAATTTGCAAATCCTCTCCATATCCCTTGCTAAAACTTGAGTAAATTCTTTTTGAAATTTGTTGTTGTTTTGTGTATGTTTGTGCTTGTGTGTACTTGCATCTGCACACATGTGCAGGAGTGTATGGGGGAGTATTATGAACAGGGAGGATTTTAAGAATGTAGGAAAGAATCACATAGGAGATACATATATCTCCGTATTTAAGTGTCTTACATATATCCATGTATAATGGATACTGCGTTTACGTTTGGTTACATTTAAATATCATCCTGAGATAGGAAACTAATAAAATTCAAATAGCCATATTAGGAAGGGAAAGCACCATAGATATAGGTAGTTATATCATTAAGTCATTCAAATTGATTTTGTGTTTCCTACCTGAAATGAGATATATAAGTAATGGAATGTATATACTAGGTCCAATGCTAAAAATCAATTTATTTTTAATAAGTTTTTTTCACATTGCTGAATTTTAATGTGCTAAAAGAAAGATCACCAGAGTATGCTATTTTTAATCTTTTTTTTCACTAAAACTTTAGTCTTGAAAGTCTATACCTGTGTTCATGTGTTACTTGCTCTGCACATATGCCCCAATATTTTGTCTATAAGTTTAGCTTTATGGGTTTTTTCTGTTTTTTTTTTCAATTTATAGTCTATACATTATACTATTTTAGAAGCAATTCGGAAACTACTGAATATTTTTTTTAGTATTTTCATTAAAACAAATAATTTTTTTCCTTTTTTCCTTCCTCTCAACATCCTTCTTTTCTTTTTTCTTTCTCTCTGATATATAGAGTTGCTCCCACATGGCAGATTCTGGGAACAGTGGTGAATAAGGCAGATACTACCTCTGTCTTTGTAAAGTTCTGGGAAAGGGGAAGGACATGTTTAAGGGAGGGACATTTAGCCTAGACTTGCAGTATTGGAGAAGATACCTGGATAAAATGACACATAAGATGTTAGCTGAAGTATGAGAGACATGGCCAGGCAAGTCAGAGCTGGGATGAGGTGCAGAATGTCATAGGCAAAAGGAATAGCATGTACATGGGGTAGGAGGCAAGAGGAGCAGGGGAAGGAAAGGAGAGGGGTGACCTTAGAGAGGTAGGAAGGGGCTCCACCTCCTCACAAAAGCCACTGAAACCAGGTAGGAGTCTGAATTGTATTGTAAAAGCAAGGGGGAGTTGCTGATGTCATTTTAACAGGTTCCACTTGATTTCTACTTGAGAAAGAATGTATTTGTGAAAACAGTCCAAAGCCACTCAAAGCAGGGGGTAAAGTCAGCAAGCATCTTCTGTAAAGCACCAGATATTAAATATTTTGGACTTTGTGGATTATATGGATATCTTTGTTACAACTACTCAACTCTGTTGTAGTGTAAACACGGTCATAGACAATATGTGGACAAATAAGTGTTATCGTGTTCCGATGCCATTCTATTTAAGGACATTTAAAGTTGATTTCGTATAATTTTCATGTATGGCAATTTTTTTCTTTATTTTGTTCTACCATTTAAAAATGATTCTTAGCATGTAAGCCATAGAGGCACTGTCTCTGGGCTGGATTTGGCCCATAGACTCCTGTGTACTGACCCCCTATCTACAGAACAAAACAGGTGTGTAAACGAGGGAGTAACATCAGGCAGTACACAAGGATATTTACAGATTAAAGAACATGAGGTTAAATTCTACTTCTGACTCTGATTCTGATGGTAAAGTGCAAAGATACTTTACGCATTATGTACAATTGTGAAGTCTCTTAAGCTGACAGCTTTGAAGGCAATATATATTTCTATTTACACATTCTAAGATGTGTAAAGGGAATTAAATTTTAAAAAATCAAGTCTTGTAGTGTCATTACAAGCTAATAGTAGAAAGTCATTAAATATAGAAAAATACATTTACAAGCTTTTAAAAAGTAATGTGTATATTTACACATTATATGTAAGACATGTATTCCCTGGGTTTTGCAGGGAAACAAAACCAATAACCAATAGGCAGTCTCATGCATGCAGTCTCAACACTCTCTCAGCCACTAGAGAATGAGCCTTGGGCCTGGAACACTTCCTTCTCAAAAAGATAACGAGTCCTCAACAACCAGTGCTGGACCTATCACTTATCTTTTCCTGTTTCAGACTCAGTATGTACTTCTTTGTTCTGCTTAAGCATGTGTTATATGGCACTTGGCCAAGCCCACCACTATATCTGTCCTCTGTGGTGAGGAAACAGGGTCTTTCTGCTGCAGTACAAAGGGGGTACTGCCAGGAGGGACCCACTGGCCATGGGGAACTAATGCCCATTACTTAAGCTGATCTTGCTCTGTCTCTCCCTATGAGAGTAAAGCATTATTCCATGAAGTGCTTGACTGTGTTTTGTTTTCCTTGGTGACTCAGGTACCAAGATGCAGTGGGCATAAGTGTTCGATCTTCTACTCCTGATAATAGGCAATAGATGCTATTTGCTTCACATTTTATCTATCTATCTATTTATCTATCTCTATATTTATGTCTATATCTTTATCTACATGGTCTATATCTATCAATATCTATATCTGTCTATATTCCTCTCTCCTCCTCTCTCTCTTTCTCTCTTTATTATGAGGAATTGGTTCATGCAGTTATGGAGGCTGTATCCCAAGATCTACAGTTAGCAAGCTGGAGAACCAGGAGAGCTGATGGTTTAAGTTCCAATCTGACTCCAAGTCCAAAGGCAAGGGAAGGCCAATATCTTATCTCGAAGACAGACAAGTAGAGACAATTCTTTCTACTCAACCTTTTAAATATATTTAGGACTTTGGTGAATTGGATTAAACCTATCCACACTGGGGAGGTCAATCTGCTTTACTCAGTTTACCATTTTAAATGTTCATCTCATTCAGAAACATTTTCACAGACATAGAGAAATAATGTTTCATCAAATATCTGGGCACTTCATAGCTTATTCAGGTTGACACATAAAGTTTACCCCATCACAGAAAACAAGAGGGTTTATAAACTGGAATGGCATGACTGGAGAGTCTGGATAAATTCCTTTAAAGATTAACATTAACCAAGACCTGAAAAATGAGTTAGCTAAACAGTAGAGTGGCTGGGGGTATTGAGGCTGGTGAAGAAAACTTCAGGTGGGGGAGCTACATGTATTAGAATCCAGAAAAAGATGAGGACATAGGAAAAACCAGAAGAAGCTCTTTATTTCTACTTAGAGGCTTGCTGGGCTTTTCTGAGGGGCAGGGTTAAACAGTGTAGGAACCCCAGGAATGCTTTGTATCTGTCTATTGTCTCATTAGGGTTGAACCAGCTGTAGCAGCTACAGTTCACTGGTACTATTCAATTCTCCAGAAACAAACATTCTTAAGCAATAGGCTCCTATACTACTTCTGCTCTTCCACTAGCCTTGCCTAAGTAACTTCTAAGAGAAAAGAGAATCAGCGTCAGGAAACACTTCCAATTTTCATAACAAAGGCCATAGTTTCTGTCCTTGACCCCACAGAGCCCCTCCCTCCTTGTAAAGCACTCTGCCAGGAGGACATAATGATGCTCCTGCACATTATCCTTGGCATTGGGAAGAGGTAAGTTAAACCTGTGACCAACCACAGGTAAGTGGTTTAGAGACTTCAGTTGAAGGCTGTAACTTGGTTCTTTTAGCCTCAGGTCATATGTTGGAGAAACCAAGAACAAAGAATTTCATTCCTACCAATTGCAGGGAACTGTTTTTTACTGAAGAGAACAGTAAAAAATCATCTATACAGCAGACTTGAAAAATTTTATTTTTGCCAGGAATATCATTAAAATATACTTGCACAAACATAATTCTTGCAGTGGAAAGATAAAGCATTGTCTTGGGACCACCCTCTTTAGCACCAGTGGAATACCCTCTTTCTGCCGTATGTTTTAGTACTACATAAAAAGAAATCACAATGAGGGGCACCTGAGTGGCTCAGTTGGTTAAGCATCTGACTTCTGCTCAGGTCATGATCTCATGGTTTGTGAGTTTGAGCCCCACGTTGGACTCTGTACTGACAGCTCAGATCCTGGATCCTGGTTCAGATTCTGTGTCTCCCTATCTCTCTCCCCCTCCCCCACTCGTGTGCTCGCTCTCTCTCTCTCTCTCTCTCTCAAAAGTAAAATAAACATAAGAAAATAAAAAAAAAAAGAAATCACAATGCCATGTACTATGATTCTAGGTTTACATATACAATCTTTGTATATGGCATGCACATTCTGGTTATCTATCTATCTATCTATCTATCTATCCATTGATGTCCATTATGATTCATGTTAAACTACAGAAAAGTGAGTTTTTAGCATTTTAAATATGATGAAGATCATAGTTTCTTGTTCTGATTCAGTTTTAGCTACATTCTTTGGGCCAAGGCATATAGTGTAGGTTCCTAGCATTATGACAGATCCATTTTCAAGGATGAAAAAAATCCTAATATCTTCATAACTTATGAATAGTTTGGGCCTGCCTGCCAGAAATCCAGCTGTGTTACTATAGAAACCTCGTTGGCCTAGATGTGATGTCATCACCCCACAAAAGCTAAAATTCAACCATTCTATTACAAATTGTTAATACAAATATATATTGAATCATCTAATTATTAGTTACAGATAACACTTTCCCAATGCTTTACTCAAAGAAGTTAAAAGATATTCACTAAATACGATTGGTCAATAATGAAATATCAGAGTAGAGGTAGGGGTGGTGGTTGGCTGAAATGGTGAAATTTATTATTTGTTAAAATACAATGCAGCAAATGGCTGCTGAAAACATATTTTAGTGACAAAATTATCTTACTGTTGTTTAAAAGAGCTAAGTACAACTTTCTAAATAAGTCCTATGCTTCTCTTCCTAATGACAGAAAAGGCTTATAGCCATTATGTTCAAAGAGCAAATCTCAGAGGGTGCCATCATAAGGGAACTTTATTTTTCCCTACAATTCTCCCTTTAATCTTGCAGTAAGGGTGCTAATTTGTCTTCTGCCCTTACATGACATTCAGGGTAGGTTTCATAACTTAGAAAATAGAAAATCCCACATTCACTTCTCATTACAAAAGAGTCTCTGTGCAGTAATTATTATGTCCAGTCCAGGGCAATAATAAACAACTTTGGATTTTGATTAAGCTAAAAACTTCTGCCTTCCCTTACAAAAAGCCTAACAAAGGTAGGAATCTGTAGTATGACTGGATGAGGGTTTAGACAGGTTTTTCCTCTGCCAGCAATATCTCCTCCACCAACAACTGCTGCTTAGGACAGGAGGCAGAGGGTGAGAAAAGACAATAGAACAGAATGAGAACAGTCTTATTTGACTGATACTGGTGAGTTAGTATCAATACTCTGGAACAATACCAGGCAGGGGTCAAAGCTGGTATTTATTTCTGGAACACTGTCATGGGCTCCATCACAGGAAATACATCTTCTGTATTGGAAGGAAACTGGTTGCTTGTTTCCTTCATCATCCTGGGCATCTGGAGACATTGCTCCCAATCTCTCCCTTCTAGGATCTTCTTTATTTTTAAAAAAATTTTTTTTTCAACGTTTATTTATTTTTGGGACAGAGAGAGACAGAGCATGAATGGGGGAGGGGCAGAGAGAGAGGGAGACACAGAATCGGAAACAGGCTCCAGGCTCTGAGCCATCAGCCCAGAGCCTGACGCGGGGCTCGAACTCACGGACTGCGAGATCGTGACCTGGCTGAAGTCGGCGCTTGACCTGGCTGAAGTCGGCGCTTAACCGACTATGCCACCCAGGCGCCCCTCCCTTCTAGGATCTTCTTAACCCTCTAGGTAGTGCTTCTGGAAAGACCTAAGGAAAATCTAGCCTATTTTCTCTTCTGCATAACTAATATCTGGTCCACAGAAATCAAGGAGTCTTTGACTCATCATGAGTGGGAGTACCACTTTCTTGTTTTAACTCCTTCACAGGCTGCTCCAGCCTTTTACCTATTAAATAGCTCAGACATGGTATCTAACAAGATCCGGGGATATATGTGAAACTTTCCTGTAGTTTCCTTGAAGCTCTCTCACTAGTTTAAGATAGAGATCAGTAAGGTGGTGAGGTGCTCACAGTACAGTAATCTCCAGGGAAGTCCTCCTTCTGATGTCTCTGGCCAATTCACCTTCAACCATGCCAGTTTTCCAATCTGACATAAGGGTAAGGATAACAAAATTGGTTTTAATTAAGAAACAATTCTTTTAAAAGTCCTCCTACATAGTTCATACATCACTTTGGTGTCTTGGAGCATTTGGCATCTATTTTCTTGGGGCCTCAATGAGAAATAAAACCTTTCCCATTTTAACAGCCAGGTCTAGTAGCCATTAATACTCTTCTTATTTGAAAAAAACTTAAATGATACACTAATAGTAAGTTAACATGCAAACTTAATAGCAAAACATGAAATGAAATTTTGTGTGAGTATAAAAGTTTATAGATGTGTAGTCAATTCATTCTTAATTTTTTTCAATGTTTATTATTTTTGAAAGAGAGAGAGAAAGACAGAGTGTGAGAGGGGGAGGGACAGAAAAAGAGGGAGACAGAATCTGAAACAGGCTCCGGGATCTGAGCTGTCAGCACAGACAGGCTTCAACCCACAGACCATGAGATCATGACCTGAGCCAAAGTCAGACACCCAACTGACTGAGCCACCTAGGTGCCTCCTCAATACATTCTTAAATGATGGTATTATTTGAGTATTTGGCTGTTCATGTGAATATTAGGAATTATATGTAATTAAAGTTAACTATACTTACCAAAACAAATGAATAAAAGATTATTTTTATGAACAATTTTTTAAAGTTTATTTATTTTGAGAGACTGAGAGACCAAGCCGGAGAGGGGCAGAAAGAGAGGAAGAGAGAGAGAATCCCAAGCAGCCTTCACAGTGTCAGCTCAGAGACCTATCTGGAGCTTGGGCTCATGAACCCATGAGATCATGACTTGAGCTAAATGCTTAACCAACTGAGCCATCCAGGCACCCTGATTATTTTTTAGCCATGCAATATATTAGTGTGTATGAGTAGTGGTAAATCTGAACGTCCAGGTAAATATTCTTCCTTTGCTTAAAATGACTCAGCCAGATATCTCCTTGCATCTTGTAACCTAAGACACACCTTTGTTTGCTTTCAAACACCTTCGGTGGTAATTGTATTCTAAATATCGTTCGGAGGATATGATTTGGGTGGAATGTTCCATCTTGAACACCAAGGGTGAGACCTGATTCATTTAAGACAATCAGTAAAGTCATTTTCTAGCTTCATGATTGGCTCAGAGATAGGGATGTGAAACAATTTGGCAAAATGAAAAATTTGTTGGTGACTTCTGGGAAAAGCATTTCCTCTTTATTTCCAGAGAAAAATTCAGATAGTTTCCCTAAATGGGTAAGAACTGAAGAAAATATATTCCTAACAGCTATTGGTAGGTAATATTAAATTTCCAGAAAGACTAGCTTAAACTGATAATGATGCCGTGGGAAACCGAAACCAGATGAAATCTGGTCATGTCATCTTTGAGTCACTGTAACTAAACTAGCCAAAGCGTGACCTTCTTTTGGACTCTCCAGTTATCTGAACAATAAATTTTCTTTGTTCTTTAGGACAGATCTAATAGATTTTCCACTTCTTGCAAATGAAAACATCTGTACTATGCCTATTCAGAACATTATCTGTGTATTGCTAGCAATCCAGCTATTGGGAGTGTAATTGGATATTCATTACTACCACCAAGAGCACTTGGGCTTTCTTAATTAAAATGGCCACTGTATTTGTGTTCTGATCCTTTATTTGCTCTACAATTGATCTGAGGGTTATTGGTTTGACCAATTACTGCTCATGGTGTTTCTTCTTCTGTAGTAATGATTACAGAGTTGCAGTAAGGTTGCCTATTATTCTAACATTGTGATTGATCTCTAGACATAGCCCTTGGTTGATTCTTTTCCACTCACTCTCCAGGATCTGGCACAGAATCTATTACTGCAATTACTCTTCCCTCGGGATTGCACCATCAAAAGATGAAGTTAATCCTGAGTAAATAGGAAACTTGTTTATCTAAAGAATCATACTCTGAGGCCACTTACAAATAATCCACCAGAAACCTTTAAAAGAAAAAAGATTTATTTTTATCTTAACATTATATTAATTTTGTTTCTATAATAGAATATTAAATGAGAATCATCACTCTATCATATACAGAAATCTTTTTAATATTTGTCTTTTCCTTTATAAACATGTAGAAAAAATATATGCAAAAAAATTCAAGCAATTTCATAGTATTAGACAGGTCCATGACAATTGCCTTTCCTTACTTTAGGGAGGTATCTTAGTTTGGAATACCCTAAAAGCAGACTCTAAGACAAGGATTTGGTTGTTGGGAGTTTATATGGGAGATAATTCACGATGTGGGGTGAAGAGGCCAAGAGAGTGAGATGGAGAAGGATAAAAGGTCAACAAAATGTACACTATTGGTCTGGCTAACACTGTGAACTATGGAACTCGATATCAGTAAGACTCTCTAAAGAGCCACAAAGAGTGGCCGAAGTTGTATTTCATATTCTTATTCCTGTACTATTCACATCCATTACAACTTTTCTACCTGGTGGAGATTTTCTACTAAGAAGACAGTCACTAAACGTCACCCACAAATAGCTCCAGGAAATGGGTCCAGTTATTTGGAGTTATTCATTATAGGAATAAAGGCCAACAGTAATGTTAAGTCTAATTAATACATAAATTTACTTTAAATTTAAAAATAAAATGCCCCTCCCAAAGAATAGTAAATTGACTATCAAGTTAAATTCCAGGTAGAAGGAAAGAGTTCTATGAAATCAAATTGTAAAGATTAATCCTCCTGAAAATCTATTTTGGTTTGTTAAAAAGTGCAGAAAATAATTATTCAAGAAAACTATTTTTTTCATTGATTATAAATTGAGACTGTATATATATGCTTTTTGTCATTGCCTTGTTAAAAGAAATGGCTATCTTTCCAACATAGGGAAATCTTTGAATTACTAGATAAAAGTGTTTGGTAGTAAAAAAGAAAATATTTTTTAATTAAAAAAAAAAAACCCTTAGTTTTCTACATACCATGAGTGAGAAGCCCTCAGTGGTTCTTTTATTTTATATCAAGGAGAATTGCACAGTTACAGTATAATTACCTTTGATAAGCATTTCATTCTATCAATTTGTGCTAAGTAACACTCCTTGCACACAGATAGGAAAGAAACTTTGGCAGTGGCGTTATTCAGTGATACTGGTATGAATGACAATTTCTATTCTTGGTTCATAAAACTATATCATAGGAAGAATAATAATACTTGTGAAATTATCAAAACCTACATAATGCCATACCCTACAGAAAAGCAGACAGCAATGGCAAGAACAATAGCACTTAACACAATTCCAAAGACTGGTTGAATGGAAGTTCTTCCACTATGTATATCTTGGGAAGACTCTGTTTTCTGACTCCACTGTCACAATGGGTCTAAGGATTGTCCCTGAGATAGACTTCTGAATGAGGAAGTGTAGAAGGACTAACTGATCCATGATGATTGGAGGAACTCCCAGTCTAGTTACAATCTCTCCAATATTCATAGATTCTGAATCTGATCAAATATCAGACCAATAATATAGTGTAATTTAAAACATGATTTGAATGAGTGCCTGGGTGGCTCAGCGAGTTAAGGATCCAACTCTTGATTTTGGCTCAGGTCATGGTATCATAGTTGTGAGACCAAGCCCCATATGGGTCCCACGCTGGACATAGAACCTGCTTAAGACAGAACAGCAAAGGCAGCCTAAACCCAGCAGAAGAAGAGAAATAATAAAGATCAGAGCAGAAATAAACAATATAGAATCTAAAAAAACTGTAGAGCAGATCAACGAAACCAAGAGTTGGTTTTTTGAAAAAATAAACAAAATTGACAAACCTCTAGCCAGGCTTCTCAAAAAGAAAAGGGAGATGACCCAAATAGATAAAATCATGAATGAAAATGGAATTATTACAACCAATCCCTCAGAGATACAAACAATTATCAGGGAATACTATGAAAAATTATATGCCAACAAATTGGACAACCTGGAAGAAATGGACAAATTCCTGAACACCCACACTCTTCCAAAACTCAATCAGGAGGAAATAGAAAGCTTGAACAGACCCATAACCAGCGAAGAAATTGAATCGGTTATCAAAAATCTCCCAACAAATAAGAGTCCAGGACCAGATGGCTTCCCAGGGGAGTTCTACCAGACGTTTAAAGCAGAGATCATACCTATCCTTCTCAAGCTATTCCAAGAAATAGAAAGGGAAGGAAAACTTCCAGACTCATTCTATGAAGCCAGTATTACTTTGATTCCTAAACCAGACAGAGACCCAGTAAAAAAAGAGAACTACAGGCCAATATCCCTGATGAATATGGATGCAAAAATTCTCAATAAGATACTAGCAAATCGAATTCAACGGCATATAAAAAGAATTATTCACCATGATCAAGTGGGATTCATTCCTGGGATGCAGGGCTGGTTCAACATTCGCAAATCAATCAACGTGATACATCACATTAACAAAAAAAGAGAGAAGAACCATATGATCCTGTCAATCGATGCAGAAAAGGCCTTCGACAAAATCCAGCACCCTTTCTTAATAAAAACCCTTGAGAAAGTCGGGATAGAAGGAACATACTTAAAGATCATAAAAGCCATTTATGAAAAGCCCACAGCTAACATCATCCTCAACGGGGAAAAACTGAGAGCTTTTTCCCTGAGATCAGGAACACAACAAGGATGCCCACTCTCACCGCTGCTGTTTAACATAGTGCTGGAAGTTCTAGCATCAGCAATCAGACAACAAAAGGAAATCAAAGGCATCAAAATTGGCAAAGATGAAGTCAAGCTTTCACTTTTTGCAGATGACATGATATTATACATGGAAAATCCGATAGACTCCACCAAAAGTCTGCTAGAACTGATGCATGAATTCAGCAAAGTTGCAGGATACAAAATCAATGTACAGAAATCAGTTGCATTCTTATACACTAACAATGAAGCAACAGAAAGACAAATAAAGAAACTGATCCCATTCACAATTGCACCAAGAAGCATAAAATACCTAGGAATAAATCTAACCAAAGATGTAAAGGATCTGTATGCTGAAAACTATAGAAAGCTTATGAAGGAAATTGAAGAAGATTTAAAGAAATGGAAAGACATTCCCTGCTCATGGATTGGAAAAATAAATATTGTCAAAATGTCAATACTACCCAAAGCTATCTACACATTCAATGCAATCCCAATCAAAATTGCACCAGCATTCTTCTCGAAACTAGAACAAGCAATCCTAAAATTCATATGGAACCACAAAAGGCCCCGAATAGCCAAAGGAATTTTGAAGAAGAAGACCAAAGCAGGAGGCATCACAATCCCAGACTTTAGCCTCTACTACACAGCTGTCATCATCAAGACAGCATGGTATTGGCACAAAAACAGACACACAGACCAATGGAATAGAATAGAAACCCCAGAACTAGACCCACAAACGTATGGCCAACTCATCTTTGACAAAGCAGGAAAGAACATCCAATGGAAAAAAGACAGCCTCTTTAACAAATGGTGCTGGGAGAACTGGACAGCAACATGCAGAAGGTTGAAACTAGACCACTTTCTCACACCATTCACAAAAATAAACTCAAAATGGATAAAGGACCTAAATGTGAGACAGCAAACCATCAAAACCTTAGAGGAGAAAGCAGGAAAAGACCTCTCTGACCTCAGCCGTAGCAATCTCTTACTCGACACATCCCCAAAGGCAAGGGAATTAAAAGCAAAAGTGAATTACTGGGACCTTATGAAGATAAAAAGCTTCTGCACAGCAAAGGAAACAACCAACAAAACTAAAAGGCAACCAACGGAATGGGAAAAGATATTCGCAAATGACATATCGGACAAAGGGCTAGTATCCAAAATCTATAAAGAGCTCACCAAACTCCACACCCGAAAAACAAATAACCCAGTGAAGAAATGGGCAGAAAACATGAATAGACACTTCTCTAAAGAAGACATCCGGATGGCCAACAGGCACATGAAAAGATGTTCAGCGTCGCTCCTTATCAGGGAAATACAAATCAAAACCACACTCAGGTATCACCTCACGCCAGTCAGAGTGTCCAAAATGAACAAATCAGGAGACTATAGATGCTAGAGAGGATGTGGAGAAACAGGAACCCTCTTGCACTGTTGGTGGGAATGCAAATTGGTGCAGCCGCTCTGGAAAGCAGTGTGGAGGTTCCTCAGAAAATTAAAAATAGACCTACCCTATGACCCAGCAATAGCACTGCTAGGAATTTATCCAAGGGATACAGGAGCACTGATGCATAGGGCCACTTGTACCCCAATGTTTATAGCAGCACTCTCAACAATAGCCAAATTATGGAAAGAGCCTAAATGTCCATCAACTGATGAATGGATAAAGAAATTGTGGTTTATATACACAATGGAATATTACGTGGCAATGAGAAAAAATGAAATATGGCCTTTTGTAGCAACGTGGATGGAACTGGAGAGTGTGATTCTAAGTGAAATAAGCCATACAGAGAAAGACAGATACCATATGGTTTCACTCTTATGTGGATCCTGAGAAACTTAACAGGAACCTATGGGGGAGGGGAAGGAAAAAAAATAAAGAGGTTAGAATGGGAGAGAGCCAAAGCATAAGAGACTGTTAAAAACTGAGAACAAACTGAGGGTTGATGGGGGGTGGGAGGGAGGAGAGGGTGGGTGATGGGTATTGAGGAGGGCACCTTTTGGGATGAGCACTGGGTGTTGTATGGAAACCAATTTGTCAATAAATTTCATAAAAAAAAAAAAAGAACCTGCTTAAGATTCTCTCTCTGTCTGTGCCCCTTCCCCACACACATGCATAAGCTCTCTCTCTCTCTCTCTCAAAAAAAAAAAAAAAAATATATGATTTAAAAAAACACACAAAATAGCAAAAGCATCAAGATACTGATTTTACAGATAGATTTAAAATCTGCCTTGACTTTGAGTTTTATTTTTTCCTTGTCAAAAGCATTGAGGTAGTCACCAATTATAGTTAGGCACAATGCTGTCTATTGAATAATCGTAATGTTCCAGGCACTATACTAAGTTCCTCAATATGTTATTAACTTAATTCTTCAGTAATCCTCCGAGCAGATATTATTAGCTTCATTTTATGGATGAGAAAATGAAGACTTAGAGAGGTTAATTAATTTGTCCAAGGTCACAACATTAGTAAGTGAAGGAACTTGGATGTGATTCCAAGACTTTCTGAATCTAAAACCCAGGATCATTGACAAGTCACAGATGGATGACTTTATTGGGAAGTTAGTAAAATCCATTTGCCATACTTCTCTTCAAAAAGGATATCAGTGGTAGGATTTAGCAAGATTCTATATTCTATGAAGTCAGTAATGTTCAGGTGTAATTGTCTGATTAATGTTACATATTAATGTCACTTGGGACAGCACATTTTTACCTTTTTATTAGACTTTATTGTCTAGAGGAGTTTTAGTTTCACAGAAAAATGGAGCAGAAAATGCAGAGTTTCCAGATGTCTTCTGTCCACTTGACCCTCAAGCACAGCCTCACTCAGGACTGACATCCTATACTAGAGTGGTATATATTTTAAGATTGATGAAGTTACATTGACACATCATTATCATCTAAAGGCCATAGTTTACCTCAGGGTTGTACATTCTGTGGGTTTTGACAAGTGCATTATGACATATGTCCACATATAGTATCATATATAATAGTTTCACAACATTTTTAAATGATACTCATTTTAAATGATACATTGCACTAATCTGTCTTCAATTAAAAAAATTTTTTTTAACATTTATTCATTTTTGAGAGAGCATGATCAGGGGAGGGGCAGAGAGAAAGGGAGACATAGAATACGAAGCAGGCTCCAGGCTCCGAGCTGTCAGCACAGGGCCCAATGCGGGGCTTGAACTCTCGGACTGCGAGATCATGACCTGAGCTGAAGTTGGAAGTTTAACTGACTGAGCCACCCAGGTGCCCCTGTCTTCAATTTTTAATTCAATAAATAGGAACTAACACATCTGTTTTAAGTAAATATGTATATGTTTTTAAAAATGTTTATTTATTTATTTTTGAGAGAGAGAGAGACAGAGAGAGAGACAGAGACAGAGAGAGAGAAAAGGAGGGGCAGAGAGAGAAGAGAGAGAATCCCAAGCAGGCTTCGTGCTGTTAGTGCAGAGCCCAATGCAGGTCTCAAACTCATGAACCTTGAGATCATGACCTGAGCTGAAATCAAGGGTCAGATGCTTAACCTACTGAGCCACCCAGGTGCCCCTAGAACAAATCTTAGAAGAGACCTTAGAAATCCCATCAACTCGGGGGGGGGGGTGGTGGCTCAGTCAGGTAAGCATCTGACTTCTGCTCAGGCCGTGGTGTCGTAGTTTGTGAGTTCGAGCCCTGAATCCCACTCTCTGCTGTCAGTACAAAGCCTACTTATCCTCTGTCCCCTCTCTTTCTGCCTCACTCCTGTATTCTCTCCTTCTTAAAAATAAATAAACATTAAAAATGAAATAAAAAGAAATCCCATCCACTGAATATGGACTGATTCATGCAAGTTTAATATGCTGCCAACCTATCGATGTTGCAGGGGGTCAGTCTCAAGTAATAAAATGTATCAAATGACCAAATATTGGGTGAGTTGCAACCATGGCTTCATACGAAAGGCAGCTTCCTTCAAACAATGAGAAATTTTATTTTGAAGTAAGCATATCTTATGTGGAAGGAAGCACAAACAGTCATCCATTGCATCCAAACTGAAACTGTGCAAGGAAGTTGTGGGCTGTCATTTATTTTGAAGGTACTGAGTATTCGATTTGGCAAAACAATTTCTTCAGTTTTAGAGGGCATTGTTATGTGCCCATCACACTACCGAGAGCTGCAATTCTTTTTTTTTAAAAAAAAATTTTTTTTTTCAACGTTTATTTATTTTTGGGACAGAGAGAGACAGAGCATGAACAGGGGAGGGGCAGAGAGAGAGGGAGACACAGAATCGGAAACAGGCTCCAGGCTCTGAGCCATCAGCCCAGAGCCTGACGTGGGGCTCGAACTCACGGACCGCGAGATCGTGACCTGGCTGAAGTCGGACGCTTAACCGACTGCGCCACCCAGGCGCCCCAAGAGAGCTGCAATTCTTAATAAGAGATTTTTTTTTCCTGTTGTTAAGTGAGGCCAAGAAGTGAAAAACTTATCCTAAAAGTTTTCTCTGACATTTATCTCTTACGTGGTAAATTGTACAAAACTTTAGGGCCTCATATACATCTGCAAAGCGCTTATCAACTATTAACTAAAACCCAAAGTTAACGTTTGGCTCTTCTTGCAACACTTTTTTAGTTCACCTCTTTCCTGAAGTGGATTGATGTTTGATTAGGAACTTCTGTTTGACTCTTAAACTTGAATGGTAGAATGACAATTGTAACCCTGAAGGATACAGCTCTTTTTCAACTGACAACAAAGAGAAATTGCATTGTACATACGTATAAGAGTTCAGTCATAAGTTTGCTCTAGTCTACATCCTGTCAAAGGCTCTCTTGAGATGTCTGATATTTGATAGACAGTCTACCAGACATATGAACTATTGATTCTAGTACCTTCTTCAATTTGTCTTTTCATTCAATTACACTATCTATAAATACAGCATCTAAAGTTTACTATCTTTGTGCCAGTCCCATACTCCTGTCCTTGTCCCATACAATTTATTTACCCTACACTTCAGCTCTAGTAAATATCTTTGTTTATAATTTTTACCTGCCAGTCTTGAAAACTTATTCACTATTTAGAAGTTGGGAAAAGAGATTTAAGTATAGGGGTGAGTGTGTACAGAATACATAAACATCTTGTCATCGTAAGCTTATTTATGTTAGTCCTTGGAGGAGAGAGACACTTTACCAGCAGGAGAAGGTCAGTTCTAAATTTTAATTATTTTTGGTTGTAGGGAAGTCGTATTCTTGTGATACTGATGTATTATGATTGAGTTACAGTTTCAAGGATATGGGGATTATTTTAGGTTTATAAAATTTATCATCGTTCTGTGAGTCTGTGTTTATGTGGACCAAGTCTTTGACAGACAGTGTTATAGCCTACCTGAAAGAGTTTTTAAAATTACAGTTGAACCCAATGTAGTTCCTTTTATGGGAGGTATTTATACTAGTTTGCATTTATGTGTGTCTTAAGGGCAGGCAGGGCTCCACTTTCTACTATAGCAGTCGCAGGGGCAAGGCATTGCTGTTCTCTGCCTCCAACAGTGCGGGCCAGGTAGTGATTAATAAAGGTGGTGGCAGAGAATCCAAAATGGACTGTTCTGATGATTAACTGTTTGCTGTATGGCTTCCCTGTTTGCTGTCTGGATTCCAGACCATTTTCAAGCTTGCTTCTCAAGTCTTTTGTTAATATGGGAGCCACCAAAAAAATCTAAATGAAATAATTTTCTGTTTAAGAAAACAAAAAAACTCTGTTTCAGCATTCAACAATTCTGTGTAAACTTTGACATATTAGAGCTGCGTGTCATTCTAAATATAGGTTCCGGATCACATACAAGGTCCCTGGAGTAACATTCCAGTCTGAATGAGCCTCTAATGATCTGAATGATGTGGCACAGGTTAGCTTCTCTGTGCACTGGTGTCCTTGTCTGTAAATTAGAACCATGGCTGGTGGCGACTTTTGTACTAGACGAGAGACTTTGTGCCACTGGGCACCCTAGGGATTCAAAGGTGCCCCCTCAGGGCTACTAAAGGGGAGCAGAGTGAGAGAGGGCATGATTAGGAAGAGCTGCAGAACTGAAATTGCACCCTACCTTTTCCAAAGGGTAACCAAAGCCACATTTGGTTTTACCCACTTACTTGTCTTCAAGATTGCTTTTGAATACAGTATTTGGGAAAAAAATGAAATAAAAGAAGTCTAAAATGTCTTCTAGCTACTTTATTCGGTGAGTCTGCGTTTTGTCCTGAAAATCTGTTCTGCATAGTATTCTGTAAAAATAATGGGAGGAAGCAAAATGTCATAGGCATAATGGCTACAAAAGATAGCACACATTTCTAATAAAAATAACTGTCATTTATTGAGCACTTACAGTATGCAAAGAACAGCATTATGAGTGCTTTAAATGAATACATTCATTTAATACTCAAAACAACTCTGCAAGTTTGGTATTATGCCTAAGGTCATATAAGTACAGGAGGTAGGATTTCAAACCAGCAAGCTTACCCCAGAGCCCATACTTTTAATTCCATTTCCTTTCAGCTTAGCAATAACACTTTAGAAGCTGAAGGCAACATATCAGTTGATTTTAAGAATAGATGAATGAACAAGAATCTTTGGAAAGTTATGACCATGTTCCTGGTGAAGCTGTACGGTGTACATTTATCAGCTCTAATTTGAGTGGGATCACCAGACTGAAAAGTAGTCGAGGCATTGTTTTTGCAGTTTTTATACACTGCATCCTGCTAGGATGCTGACATGTGGAAAAACAACAACAAAATTGATTTAGGGGCATCACTTTAAGTATCTTTCCAACAGCGGTGCTACATCAGTTCCTCTGGCTAGGACTTCCAGTACTACCTTGAGTATGTTGGGTAAGAGTTGTGAGCGTGGACAACCTTTCCTTGTTCCTATTATTAGGGGAACAGATAGTCTCAACAAAGAGATGAAAATGAAAAACAATTCAAATGGAAATGTTAGCTATAAAAACCAGATGATAGAGATTTAGTTTTCATTGTTGAATGTAGCATTACTGTGGTCATGGCATATTCCTTTTCTTCCTAGTTTCTTAAGAGTTCTTTCCATGAATAGATGTTGAATTTTGTAAAAAGGCTTTTTCTGCATCTATTAAAATGATCTTATATTTTTTTCTTTTGTCTGTTGATACAGTGAATTGCATTGATCAATATTTGAATGTTGAATCAGCCTGACATTTCCATATGATACCGGACTTTGGCCATAAAATATTTTAGCTTCAATATTTTTTGGTTTGTATTTTCTGGTATTTCATTAAGATTTTCACATCTATAGTCATGAGAGAAATTTGTTTGTAGTTTTATTTTCTTATAATGATTTTGTCTGTTTTTGCTTTCAGGGTACTACTGACCTCATAAGGTAAATTAGAAAGCGTCCCCTCCTCTTTACATTCTGGGAGAATTTGTATAGAATTGGTGTTATTTCTTACTTAAATGTTTGGTAAAATTTACCAGTAAAGCCATCTGTGTCCTGGAGTTTTCTTTATTGGACATTTGTTAATTACAAATCAATTGCTTTAATAGAGATTAGACTTTGGGTCATCCATTGAATGATTTGAGCAGTTTGTGTCTGTATTAGTTTGCTAGGACTGTCGTAGCAATGTACCACATACTGGGTGGCTTAAACATTTGAAATTTATTTTCTCATGATTCTGGAGGCTAGAAGTCTCGGACAAAGGTTGGCCAGGTTTGTTTCTTCTGAGGCTTCTCTCCTTGGCTTGTAGATGGTCATCTTCTTCTCTTCTCACAGGGTTGCCCTTTGGTCTGTGTCATTTGCATTCTAATCTCTCCTTCTTATAGGGACACCAGTCATATGAGATTAGAGCCTGCCCATATAACCTCGTTTTTACCTTAATTACTTCTTTAAAGGCCCTGTGTCTCAATAAGGTCACATTCTGAGGTACTGGGGATTAGGACTTGTCCATATGAATTTTGAAGGAGACACAGTTGAACTGATAACAGTGTCATTCAAGGAATTTGTTCACGTCTTATTCAATTTATGGGTATAGATTTATTCATAGCATCCACTTATTAATCTTAATATCTGTAGAGTCTGTAGTTATGTTTCCTCTTTTGTTCTGGATGGTGACATTTTGTGTCTTCTCTTAATGTGGTCATGTGATTATCAAGTACATTGTATTTTTCAAAGAAATAGTGGATTATTTTCTCTATTATTTTCCTATCCTCAATTTCATTAACTTCTGATTTTATCTATTTTCTTTCTTCTGATTGCCTGGGTTCAATTTGCTTTTGTTATATTTACTTAAGCTGCAATACTAGATCATTGCTTTCAGATCTCCTTTTCCAATATGAGCATTTAATGCTGTAAATATCCATCTAAGCACTGTTTCAACTGCATCCAGTGGTGTGTTGGATTTGGATTACACTGGAATACAGGAACTGATTATAGCAGCTCTTCCCAATTCCATTTTCTATGCTGTCAACCATGATAGATATATTTACATCATGGAAATTGGCAAATATTACAAATAAGATTCTTTTCTTTTTTTTTGCCACAAAGCTGGTTGATGAACATTTACTATTACACCATTCTCTGTGTCTTATGAATTTTGATATGTCATGTTTTCTTTTTCATTTAAACCAAATGTATTTCCATTGCTCTTTTGAGTTTCTCTTTGACTCATGAGTTATTAAAGTGTGTTGTTTAACTTACAAAATAATTTGAGGAATCTTTCAGATATCTGTCTGTTATTGATTTCTAGTTTATTTTAGTCATAATCCAAGAACATACTTTATATAATCGTAATTCTTTTAAATTTGTTAGGATTTGTTTATGGCCTAAAATCTAGTTTATCTATGGTCCAGAATATCCTGTGTGCACTTGAAATGATTGTATATCTAGGCATAGTTTGGTGGAAAAAATGTCAAGTAGATCAAGTTGGTTTTTTGTGTGGTTCTGGTCCGCTATATTTTTCTTAATTTTCTTTTTACTTGTTCTATAATTTATTTAAAAAGGGATACTGGAGTTTTCAACTATTGTTGTGAATTTGTATATTCCTCCTTTCAATTTTAAAGTTTTCACTTCATGTATTTTGAGATTCTATTGTCAGGTGCACACATATAGCATTGTTTCATCTTCTTGGATTAATTCTTCCATCTTTATGTGATGTTACTCTGTATCTTATTTATTTGATAATTTATATAGCTAATTTAGCATTGCTTTTATTAATATTTTCATTTTTTTAATGTTTATTTATTTTTGAGAGAGAAAGAGACAGAGTGCAAGTGGGGGGAGGTTGGAGAGAGAGACACACACAGAATCTAAAGCAGGTTCCAGGCTCTGAGCTGTCAGCACAGAGCATGATGTGGGGCTCGAACTCACGAACCGCGAGGTTATGACCTGAGTGGAAGTCAGAGGCTAAACCGACTGAGCCACCCAGGCTCCCCAATATTTTCATTTTTTAAAGTTTTTATTTTAATTCCAATTAATTAACACACACTGTTATATAAGTTACAGGTGTATTATATAGTGATTCAACAATTTCATATATCATCCAGTGCTCGTCATGACAAGTGCACTCCTTAATCCCCATCACCTATTTAGCCCATCCCCCACCCACTTCTCTAGTAACCATCAGTTTGTTCTCTAAGGTTAAAACTCTTTTTTTGTTTGTTTGTCACTTTCTCTTTTTTCCTTTGCTCATTTGTTTTGTTCTTAAAACCCACATATGAGTGAAATCATGTGGTATTTGTCTTTCTTTGACTTATTTTACTTAGCACTATGCTTTGTAGCTCCATCCATGTCATTGCAAATGGTAAGATTTCATTCTTTCTTATGGCTGAATAATATTCCATTTTATATATATATATATATGTGCATATATGTATATATATGTATATATATACATATATATGCGCATATATATGTATACATATATATGCGCATATATATGTATATATATCACTTGTTTATCCATTCATCAATTAGTGAACACTTGGACTGCTTCCATGTCTTGGCTATTGTAACTAATGCTGCTATAAACATAGGGATGCATGTATCCCTTTGGATTAGTGTTTTTGTATTCTTTGCGTAAATATCCAATAGTGAGATTGTTGAATTGTAAAGTAGTTCTATATGTAATGTATTGAGGAAACTCCATACTGTTTTCTACAGTGGCTGCACCAGTTTGCATTCCCACCAACAGTACACAAATAATTCCTTTCACCTCCATCCTTGCCAATACCTGTTGTTTCTTGTATTGCTGGTTTTAACTATTTTGACAGGAGTGAGATGATATTTCATTGTAGTTTTGATTTGCATTTCCCTAATAATAAGTGATGATGAACATCTTTATATGTGTCTGTCGGCCACCTGTGTATGTTTTTGGAGAAACGTCTGTTCATGTCTTCTTCCCACTTTTATTATTATTATTATTTTTAAATCTTTTTTTTAACATTTATTTATTTTTGAGACAGAGAGAGACAGAGCATGAACGGGGGAGGGTCAGAGAGAGGGAGACACAGAATCTGAAACAGGCTCCAGGCTCTGAGCTGTCAGCACAGAGCCCGACGCGGGGCTCGAACTCACGGACCGTGAGATCATGACCTGAGCCGAAGTCGGCCGCTTAACCGACTGAGCCACCCAGGCGCCCCATTCTTCCCACTTTTAATTGGATTATTTGATTTTATTTTTTGGGGTATTGAGTTGTATAAATTCTTTATATACTTTGGATGCTAACCCCTTATTGGATGTGCCATTGGCAAATATCTTTTCCCATGTTGTAAGTTTAGTTTTGTTGATTGTTTCCTTTGGTGTGCAGAAGCTTTTTATTTTAATATAGTCCCAATAGTTTACTTTTGCTTTTGTTTCCCTTGCCTTAGGGGACCTCTCTATAAAAAAGTTGTACAGCTGATGTCAGAGAAGTTACTGCCTGTGCTTCTGTCTCCTAGGATTTTTAGAGTTTCAGATCTCACATTTAGGTCTTAAATTCATTTTGAATATATTTTTTTGTATGGTGTTAGAGAGTGGTCCAGGTTCTTTCTTTTCCATGTTGCTATTCAGTTTTCCCTACACTATTTGTCTTTTTCCCATTGGATATTCTTTCCTGCTTTGTCAAAGATTAATTCACCACACAATTGTGGGCTTATTTCTAAGTTTTCTATTCTGTTCTATTGACTATGTGTCAATTTTTGTGCTAGTACTATGCTGTTTTGATTACTTCAACTTTGTGACATAATTTGAAGTCTGAAATTGTGATGTCTATGGCTTTTCTTTTCTTTTTCAAGATTGCTTTGGCTATTTAGGGTGTTTTGTGGTTCCATACAAACTTTAGGACTGCTTGTTCTAGTTCTGTGAAAAACGCGTAGACATTTTACCAAGATTTATTCTTCTAATCCATGAGCATAGAATATTTTTCCATTTCTTTGTGTCATCTTCAGTTTCTTTCATTAGTCTTTTATAGTTTTCACAGTAAAGGTCTTTCACCTCTTTAGTTAGATTTATTCCTTGGTATCTTATTATTTTTGGTGCAATTTTAAATGGATTGTTTTCTTAACTTCTTTTTATGCTGTTTCACTATTGGTGTATAGAAATGCAACAGATATCTGCACTTTGATTTTGCATCCTACAACTTTCCTGAATTTGTATGTATTTATGTATTTATTTATTTATTTATTTATTTATTTATTTATTTATTTATATATGAAATTTATTGTCAGATTGGTTTCCATACAACACCCAGTGCTCATCCCAACAGGTGCCCTCCTCAACGCCCAGCACCCACTTTCCCCTCCCTCCCACCTCCCATCAACCCTCAGTTTATTCACATTTTTTAAGAGTGTCTTATGGTTTGGCTCCCTCCGTTTCTAACTTTTTTTTTTCCCCTTCCCCTTCCCCATGGTCTTCTGTTAAGTTTCTCAGGATCCACATAAGAGTGAAAACATATGGTATCTGTCTTTCTCTGTATGACTTATTTCACTTAGCATAACACTCTCCAGTTCAATCCACGTTGCTACAAAAGGCCATATTTCATTCTTTCTCATTGCCACATAGTATTCCATTGTATATATAAACCACAATTTCTTTATCCATTCATCAGTTTATCAGTTCTAGCAGTTTTTTGGTGGAGTCTTTCAGGGTTTCTAAAAATACTATCATGTCATTTGGGAATAGTGAAAGTTTTACTTCTTCCTTACAGATTTGGATACATTTAATTCCTTTTTGTTGTCTGATTGCTGTGGTTAGGACTTCCAGTACTATGTTGAATATAAATGGTGAGGGTGGACATCCTCATTTTCTTCCTAACCTTAGGGGAAAAGCACTCAGTTCCGCGCCCCCCCCCCGCCCCCCCCCCCCGTTAAGGATGATGTTAGCTGGGGATTTTTTTATTATTGTCTTTATTATGTTGAGGTATGTTCCCTCTATCCCTACTTGTTAAGGGTTTTTATTATGAATGGATGTACTTTGTCAAATGCTTTTTCTGTGTTTATTGAAATGATCATACAGTTCTTATTCTTTCTCTTATTGATGTGGATAACACATTGATTCATTTGCAAGTATTAAATCACCTTTGCATCTCAGGAATAAATCCCACTTGATCGTGGTGAATGATTTTTTAAAATGTATTGTTGAATTCAGTTTGCTAGTATTTTGTTGAAGACTTTTACATCTGTGCTCATCAGACATATTGGTCTATGGTTCTCTTTGTAGTGGTTTTGGTATCAAGGTATGCTGGCCTCATAGAATAAATTTGGAAGTTTTCCTTCTATCTTTTGGAATAGTTTGAGAAGGATAGGTATTATTTTTTAAATGTTTGGTGGGATTCTCTTGTGGAGCCATCTGGTCCTGGACTTTTGTTTTTTGGGAATTTTTTGATTACTAATCCAATGTCTTTGCTGGTAATCGGTTTGTTCAAATTTTCTATTTCATCCTGTTTCAGTTTTGTTAGGTTATATGTTTCTAGGAATTTATCCATTTCTTCCAGGTTTTTTCAATTTGTTGGCATATAGTTTTTCATATTATTCTCTAATAATTGTATCTCTGTGGTCTTTGTTGTTATTATCTCCTCTCTCATTTGTTATTTTATTATTTGAGGTGTTTCTCTTTTTTTCATGCTAAGTCTGGCTAGAAGTTTATCAATTTTTAAATTTTTTTTTAACGTTTATTTATTTTTGAGACAGAGAGAGACAGAGCATGAACGGGGGAGGGTCAGAGAGAGGGAGACACAGAATCTGAAATAGGCTCCAGGCTCTGAGCCCGACGCGGGGCTCGAACCCACGGACCAGGAGATCATGACCTGAGCCGAAGTTGGACGCCCAACCAACTGAGCCACCCAGGTGCCCCAGTTTATCAATTTTATTGACTTTTTTCAATGAAGCAGGTCCTGGTTTCATTGATCTGTTCTGTTTTTGTTTGTTTGTTTTAGTTTTTATATCAATTATTTATGCTCTGATCTTTTTTATTTTTCTTCTTCTGGTTCTAGGTTTTGTTTGTTGTTCTTTTTATAATTCCTTTAGGTGTGAGGTTAGGTTGTGTATTTTGAATTTTTCTTGCTTCTTGAACTAGGCCTGTATTACTATAAACTACCCTCTTCGGTTCACTTTTTATCCATTCCAAAGGTTTTGAACCATTGTATTTTCATTTTCATTTATTTCCATGAACTTTTTTATTTCTTCTTTTATTCCTGGTTGACTCACTCATTGTTTAGTAGCATGTTATTTAACCTCCATGTATTTGTGGTCTCTCCAGATTTTTTCTTGAGGTTGACTTCAAGTTTCATAGTATTGCAGTCAGAAAAGATGCATATTATGACTTTGATCTTTCTCAATTTGTTGAGGCTGGTTTTGTAATTTAATGTGATCTGCTCTGGACAACATTCCATGTGTGCTTGAAAATAATGTGTATTTTGTTTTAGAATGGAATGTTCTGAATATATCTGTTAAATGTATCTGGTCCACTGTGTCATTCAAAGCCAATTTTTTCCTTGTTGATTTTCTGTTTAGACGATCTATTGATGTAAGTAGGTTGTTAAATTCCCCTACATTTTGTATTATTATCAATTAGTTTTCTCATGTGTGTTATTAACTGTTTTATGTATTATGTATTTGGGTGTTTTCATGTTGGGTGCATAAATATTTACAATTGTTATACCTTCTTGTTGGATTGTCTTCTTTTATTATATAGTGTCCTTCTTTGTCTCTTGTTACAATTTTTGTTTTAAAGTCTATTTAGTCTGATATGAGTGTTGCTACTCCAGCTTTTTTTTTTTGACATCTATTGCATGATAAATGTTTTTCCATCCCCCCACTTTCAATCTACATATGTCTTTGAGTCTAAAATGAGTCTCTTGGAAGCAGCACATAGATGGGCCTTTTTTTTTTTTAAATCCATTCTGTCACCCTATGTCTTTGGATTGGAGCAGTTAGTCCATTTACATTCAAAATAGTTATTGATAGATATATTTTTATTGACATTTTATTAGTTGTTTTGTGGTTGTTTCTCAAGATTTTCTCTGCTCTTTTCTGGTCTTTCTCTCTTTCGTGGTTTACTTATTTTCTTTAGTGATATATTTGGATTTCTTTGTCTTTATGCTTTGCATATTTGTTAGTGGTTTTTGATTCATGGCTATTGTTAGGTTTGTAAATAGCAGTCTGTATCAAGTTGGTCTTCTGCATATAGCAGTCCATATCAAGTTGATGGTCATTTAAGTTTGAAGCTGTTCTTTATTCCTCTCCTCTCTGTGTTTTAGGTATAAGGTGTCATTTTTGACATCCTTTTATTTTGTGAGTTCCTTGATTGATTTTTTATATAAATATTAATTTTTACTCTCTTTGTCTTTCCTTCCCTCCCACTGTCACTTTCGGTCTTTTCTTTCCATTCAAAGTGTCCTCTTTATATGTCTTGGTGTGGATCTGCTTTTGTTGATTTTGTTGGGACTTCTCTGTGACTCCTGGATCTAGATATCTGTTTTTTTTCCCCCCAGATTAGGGAAGTTTTCAGCTATTATCTCTTCAAATTAATTATCTGCCCCTTCTCTTTCTTTTCTTTTTCTGGCATACCTATAATGTGAAAGTTATTATATTTTATGGAGTCACTAAGGTTCTTAAGTATATTCTGGAATATTTTCATTTTTTTTGTTTCACTTTTTAAAATGTTTATTCATTTTTTAATGTTTATGCATATTTTGAGAGAGAGAGAGAGAGAGAGAGAGAGAGAGAGACATACTGTGAGTGGCGGAGGAGCTAAGAGAGAGGGAGACAGAATCTGAAGCAGGCGCCAGGCTCTGAGCTGTCAGCACAGAGCCTCATGTGGGGCTCAAACTCATAAATCATGAGATCATGACCTGAGCCAAAGTCAGAGGCTTAACCAACTGAGCCACCAGGCATCCATCCCTCCTTCACTTTTTTATAATAGCTTTACTGAGATATGATTTGTATGCTATAAAATTAACTGTTAAAATATATGATTCTGTTTGTTTTATCACATGAACAGAGTTGTGCAACTGTCACCACTATCTTAATTTTGAAATACTTTTTTATCAGTTCAGAAAGAAGGAACTCATCCATTAGTAGTCACTGCCCGTTATGTCTGGCTTCTTTCATTTAGCATAATGTTTTCAAGTTTCCTCCATGTTGTGGTTTCTGTTAGTACATCATTCCTTTTTATGGCTGGATAATATTCCAAGCATGGTTATACCACATTTTTTAAATTAATTCATTCATTGATGAATACTTTAGTAGACTCCTCTTTATTATTTTACATTAATTTACTTTTAGCCTATTTATGTTTTCATGCTTAAAGTAGGTTTTATAGATGGTAGAGTTGGATCTTGCTTGTATATTGATTCTAACATTCTCTTTTTTTAAATGTTTTGTTGAAACAATTATAATTATCGATATGATTGTATTAACATTTGCCATCTTCTTAGATGGTTTATATTTGTTCTTGTATTTGCTCTTTTTTCCCTTCTGTTTCTGTTTGTTTGGTTGGATTGATTTTTAAGTGATACATTTATCTTCACAATTGTCTTATTATTTATATCTCATTAAAATGTTTTTTGTGGCTGTTCTTAGGTTTACAATATTCATCTTATTTCATGAGAAAATGCCTTCAAATAACTTTATGCCATTCCGTATGTAGTGCAAAGACATAATGACAGCATATTCTCCATTCATTTTTCCCACACTTTCTGTCATTTTTGTTACATATTAGTTTTACATATTTTATTTCAATTAATTTAATTTACATTTTGCTTTAGACAATCGATTATCTTTTGAAGAAATTAAAATAAGAAAAAATGAATTTTCTGTTCATTTCATTACTAGTTCTCTTCATTTTTATTTTTATGCATCCAATTGCACTCTGTCATCACATTCGTTCACTTGGAGAACTTTCTTTTAACAACCTAGTGTAGGTCTGCTGGCAATGAATTTTTCTTCTTTTTCTTTTTTCTTTTTTCCAGAGAAAAGTCTTTATTTCTCTTCTATTTTTTGAAAGATATTGTCACAGGGCATAAAATTCTGGATTGATTAATTTTTCTTGTCTTTTGACACTTAAATATTGTCATTCCATTATCTTATACTGTGCATAATTTATAATGAGAAATCTTTTTTATTTAAAAAAAATTTTGTAATGTTTATTTACTTTCGAGAGAAAGAGACAGTGCAAGCAGGGGAGGGGCAGGGAGAGAGGGAGACACAGAGTCCAAAGAAGGCTCTTGGCCCTGAGCTGTTAGCACAGAGCCTGACGCTGGGATTGAATCCATGAACTGTGAGATCATGACCTGAGCCAAAGTCAGATGCTAAACTGACCAAGCCACCCAGGTGTCCCTATAATCAGAAATCTTCTTAATTTTTATCTTTGTTCCTTTGTGTGTAATCTCTGTTTATCACTGGTTTTCAGAAGTTTGAGCATGAGATGTCTAGAGATTTGTGTATGTGTTTTGTGTTTATCTCAGTTGTTATTCTATGAGATTCTTGGATTTGTGGTTCAGCATCTATCACTAATTTTGGAAAATTCTCTGGAGTTATATCTTCAAATTTCATTTGTTTCTTTCTCTTCTTCTGGGATTCCAATTACATGTATGTTAAGTCATTGGATATTTTTTCACAGAAAAATTATTTTTCCACTTATATTTCAGTTCGGTTAATTTTTTCCTCTATCTTCGATTTCACTTGCAATTTCATTTCAAGTTTCAGTCTACTGATAAGCTCATTAAAGACATTTTTACCCTGCTCATTTTGTTTTTTTATTTTTAGTATTTCCATTTAATTTTTTTTCCTTAGTTTTCATTCCTTTGTTGAAATGATCTACCTGGTCATGTATATGGTCCACTTTTTCCACTAGGGCACTTTACATACTAATCAGAAGTACATTAGTTTACCTATTTGATTGTTCTAACATATGAGTCATTTTATATCTGATTTTGTTGATTGTTTTTTTTTATTGCTTCCTTGTATGCTTCATAATGTTTTTTTTTGTTATTGCAAACTGGAGGTTCTGTGCAGGAAGTAGAAATTGAAGTAAACAGTGTTCTTGCCTGGAAATGGGCATGCCTTTGTTTTGTTTTGTTTTGCTTTTGCTTTTGCTTTTGCTAGGCCTGTATTATGATGAGTGGTTAGTCTTGTTAGGAGTTGGACAAGGGATAAGCTTTAAGTTCTTGTAATGCAACATTCTCCAATGGGAACAGAATATAAAACACATATTTAATTAAACATTTTTCAGCAGTCTTATTTTAAAAAATAAAAATAAAAGTGAATTTAATTTAATAATATATTTAACTTAAACCTAACATATCCAAAATAAGATCAACATGTAGTTCTAGATACATTTAAGTGCTCAATAGTTGTATGTGGTTTGTGACAATAATATTAGATAATAAAACTTGAGTATTTACTGGGTTCCTGGTGACTCAGTTGGTTAAGTGTCCAACTTTGGCTCAGGTCATGATCTCATGGTTCATGAGTTTAAGCCCTGCATCAGGCTCTCTGCTGTCAGTGCAGAGCCTGCTTCAGATCTTCTGTCCCCCCACCCCCTTCTCTCTGTGCTTCTCTCCCACTTGCGTGTTCTGTCTTTCTCAAAAATAAATAAACATTAACAAAAAAACTTGAGTATTTCCTGTGTGTAGATTGGAAGTTGGTTTTCAGAGAGTTTTTCTTAATGTCTTTTCCAGCCTTACCTTTAGGTTTTCTGTGAATGCCTATACCTTCAAGAAGTTCTCTCTCTCTATTCTTGACCTTCCCCTAGTATTTGTATACTGCTGTTACTTTATTAATTTAGTACCTGGTAGTAGGCACTGGGAGTACATTGTCTGTTGTTCTGGTTCAGCATTATTCTTAGGCAGTATTTCGTTCCTGTATCTCAGGGGGTAGGGCTTTCTCAGTTATTCTCTTCTCTTCTATTAAATTATCTGGACCCAGTGTGTATTTCTGCTCTTCCCCCCCCAGGGTTAAAGAATATTATTTGTTTTCTTCTTCTAAATACTCTGGGTTGTTATCTGTGTCTTAGGTGTGATGGTGTTTTCTACATTCTTCCAGAGACTTAAGGTTTTCTTCCATACAAAGGATAAGGAAGAAGGATATAGGTAGGGCTTTTGCCCTTTCTTCAGGGCTGCTGTTACTCTCCCCCAGGCCCTGTACTACAACAGTGACTTTCTCAAGACGCTGGTCCTGCCCCCAAACCATTATGGTAGTGAGGTTTGTGAAGAGTCTGACAGTTAATGCCGTTGACTGGTGGTTTTTGTTCCTGAGAGCCATATGCTATCACACTAGTTCACATTCTACCTTATTTAATAATTTTTAAAAGTTTATTTATTTATTTTAAGAGAGAGAAAGAGAGTATGTGGGGAGGGCAGAGAGAGAGAGGGAGAGAGAGAGGGAATCCAAGCAGGCTCCGCACTATCAGCTCGGAGCTTGATGTGAAGCTTGAACTCATGGAACCGTGAAATCGTGACCTGAGCTGAAATCAAGAGTCAGATGTTCAACTGACTGAGCCACCGTGGCAATGACAGGTCATATTCTACCTTTAGGAAGCTGGTAAATTTTAGTAGAATTATCCTTACTGGCTTGTGAACATTGAGTATCCAGCATTTGCCTCAAGGCAGTTTGTCCTTGGAAACATTTATTTTTTTTCTTAGATTTTGCTTGCTTTGTGACTCTGTTATCTTATAGATTCAAGACACATTGTGATTTTGCAGATTTTTCTATTTTTTTTTAATGTAAGAAGGAAAGTGACAGTTTTCTGCATCCCAAGTAGAACTGGAGTTCCTGATGCTTATTTTTGATAAATGTAACCTATTCCTATGGAATCTCTAATGCCCCTCATTGGAAGTTACTGATATTCAGAGAGTAAGGTCTAGATCCTATAAAACTCTTTAAGTCATGTTTGATTATGCTTCAGTTCATATTAAGAAACAGTATTATTTAGGGGCACCTGGGTGGCTCAGTTGGTTAAGTGTCTGACATCGGCTCAGGTCATGATCTCACAGTTCATGAGTTCAAGCCCCATGTCAGGCTCTGTGCTGACAGCCAAGAACCTGGAGCCTGCTTTGGATTCTGTGTTTCCCTCTCTGCCCTTCCTCCTCTCATTCTCTGTCTCTCTGTCTCTCAAAAATAAATAAACATTAAAAAAAAAAGAAAGAATATATTTTAGTTTGCTTTTCAAATGTAAAGTATAATAACTTAAATATCCTTGTTGGTACTTCACTCCCCCTTCCAGATAGGCTGATATCTCAAATAAAGGGAAGACTTCCCCCTCTTTCCACTTCCTGGCATGTAGGAATCAATGACACAGACATTTCTTTGTGAACGGAATAATGGGGTTTGATTGGTGTCATCGTGAACAAGCAAATGAGACTGGGCAGTGGCAATCTCTATGTCCTCTCAAGAATGTGAAGTCGTGCACTATGATAGGGTGATATACAATCGGATATCCAGGGTTGGTGCAATTACATTATTTTACAAGGGAGTGAGCTCAGACCACATACTAAAGGCTTATGTAGCCAGTTATGATGGACACTAAACATATGTTCAAAAAACATTCAGAATAAATTGTTTCTAATCTGACACTTTTACCTCCAGGTATGGATTGTTGCAATGACCTCAGGTTACAAATCATAGCTACTAACTAATGGACACCATGAGCCTATGGCTTTATTGACACCCACCATCCCACCATTTTGTGAGTGTTTCATGTTGGGTTTTTTTTTGTTTTTTGTTTTTTTGTTTTTTGCTAGAGCTTGCTGTGACAAGTTAGAGCCCATCTGTCTGCTCAGTAACAAGCAAAATGACAAACATAATATAGGAAACATTGTTCAGATATCCAATATTGTTTTCTACCATTTGGTTTTACTAATATGCTAACATTCAGAACTGATAAATAAATGAAAGATGGGGAGGACCTTGAAATTGAGATCATCTTTATTAGAACTGCAAGATGACAGCAATATTTTTAAATGGTCATTTGTTCACTATCACATTTGTTATGCATTTTATATTTAAGTCACTACCTCTCCAAAAGGTTCTTATGCTGTGAAATAAATTAGCTGTCATAATTTAAACCAGTAGGAAGCAAAGGAGCTCCCCCCGTCTTTGGAGCTGGATTTTTACAGGAAGATGTGGACATGTGGTATGACTGATATTTTGTTTCCTGATCTAAGAATTTTTTCAAAGTATGAAAAAAATCCAGCCTTCACTATTCACTTTTTTTCTAATGTAGTTACCAAGATATTATGGTAGAAAAATTTGTCTATAATTAGATGTTGGTTTGTGTACATTTTATATTCTGAATTATCACTATTAGGAGGTGGAAATTTTTTCCTTATGACTACCTATTGCTTTTATGTGGTGATACAGCCGTGCTTGGGAGATGCTCTGTGTTTTTTGTTTTAAGGTAAAGTCAATTGGAAAGATTTAGGAATTTGATGAAACTACTTAATCAGAGGAAATATGCATTTGACACATTTTGTGATCCTTCCCCAGCATACATCCTTGTCTGCCCTAACTTTTTAGAAAATACCTTGTATGTAGGTAGGGAGTTAAGCATAAACAACATGCGCACTAAATGCATGTTGGATTCATGAAACCAGGTCAGCTGACTGTGGGATACTCTCCTAATGATGGTATGTGACGAGATTCTCCCTCAACCTTCTTACCTTTCTAAAAACTGCCTAACATTGACTCTAAAGCATGCATGAGCTAACATATTGTGCAGTTCTTACACCAAGACTTATAAATACCCACCATTATTGCTGTTATTAATATTCTTTTGTTTTAAAGAGAAAAGTACCAGCTCCTCTCATTTCAGAGCAAATAACACAACTGTAAAAGCTGTTGCCAAGCAACCTACATTCACAGCTCAGATGGGCTGAATTGTTTATATTCATATGTGGATAAAATTGACCCACTCCTTCTTTAAAAAAGACGTATATGAAGTCTTTGAGATATTTCTACTAAGCTTTTAGGGTGTGGGTCATGGCATTATTGTTCTGTAGGAGGTTCCAAAGCTGACACATTGAATGTATATAGCTCTTTTACTACTCTTGCCAATTTACCGTATAGGTATCTGGTTTGGGGTCTGTTTCCTCATTAGAATGTGAGTTTCTGGAGGACAAGGATTGTGTTCTCATCACATATAAAAGGATCCTATACATAGCCAGCATTCCATAAGTGTGCGATAGATGTGTTAAAAATGATCTTATACAAGTGTTTATGCTATAGACACTTTCTACAATTTTTTTTGCTAGAATTTAGAAGGAAGAAACTCTTAGATTAAAAAATCCAGCAATACTAAATTATTATAAGCCACTACTGAAGCAATAAGTTAAACAATACTAGAATTATGGGGTGTCTGGGTGGCTCAGTCAGTTAAACGTCTGATTCTTGGTTTCAGCTCAGGTCATAGATCTCATAGGTTCATGAATTTGGGCCCCACATTTGGCTCCACACTGTCAACATGGAACCCGCTTGGGATTTTCTCCCTCTCTCTCTCTCTCTCTGCCCCTCCCCCACTCACATGCCCTCTCTCCTACTCTCTCTTTCAAAATAAGTAAACTTAAAAAAATAAATATAATTTAAAAAAATACCAGAATTATAACATTTTAGAAGAAACTTTATGGGACAATTATTCCAGTGGTCTCAAACTTAGTTCTTATTTGAAGCACACAGAAGCTTATAAATTTAATTGGTCTAGGATGAAGGCTTGAATTGGGGTATTTTTTTAAAGTTCCCCAGTTGATTCAACTATAGGACTGAGAACCACTAATATAGTCTAATAGTCTCATTTTATGGTGGGAAAAATAGCCCCAGAAGAGTGAGAAGTGTGAGGTTATAAGAGCACAAGCTCTGGAATCACCTACCAAGTATCTGCCAATGTCCGATTTTAGCCATTAGTTTATCATTGTAAAATAGAGATAATAATATAGACTTGTGGGACCTTTGGGGACATTGAATGCGGTGACATGTATCATGCAGGTAGAGCCATGACTGGTGAGGGCCAGGCAAAAACCAACCCTTCCCTTAACAATTTTATGAGTTGCAAACCTAAAGGGGAGAGAACCTTGATCCACTGATTTCCAGAGGCTTAAGTACCATGGAAAGCAGCACAGGATGTTTAGCTCTGATGTTTATACTGGAAAGGAGCAAACATTAATATATCTGTCAAGATCCCTGCAGGGAACACGTGAAACAACTAGAAGGATAAATGAAGAGAATTTAATGAAGAGACTTCTTTCAAAGACGTGGCAAAGTTAAGAGAACTACTAAGGTACCATGAAGCAAGACAGGGCCTGCCAAATCATGAGGTCAGAGTGGTTACTGGAATCTGGTACAACCTGTGGCTACAAGAAATAGGCTGCCAGGAAGAAGCTGCACTACAGTTAAAGGTACAAGAGCTAGTAACCAAACTACAGCCTGGCAGGAAGAGAGCCAGGAGTGAATCTCTCTCTCTCTTCCTCTCCTCTGCTACCGTCTGCTTTTCTGTTGGCAATCACACTGGCTAAGACAGAGGACAAGGAAGCCCAACTGATGGAATATATAAAGGTCAATCTCCTAGTGCTCAGAGGAGGGCAAAAAAAAAAAAAAAATGGAGAAGGCTCTGCCCAACACAGAAGGGCAACACTATGCTGGGTACTTTATGTGCATGATGTCTTTAAAGCTGTGTTGCTTTGGGGCTAATCCAATAGAACATAAATTGTCTGAAATTACTGACATTCCCTGTGGCACAGCTTTCAATGCCAGGAATTCACATATATCCCTACTAACTTTGTCCTGAAATAAACTTTCCCAGGCAGTAAAACCTGAACTTCACAGCTGAATGTGGGTCCACTATAAAGGAGTCACAGCTTCCACTCTGGCAAATGGCTGTTTTGTTGGAGTAGATTCAGCAGAGAAATCAGCATGCAAAGCCTGCTAGCCAGGGCTAACCAAAATCCACTCCTGCCTCAGCAGCTGCCTGCTTTTCCTGAGCCGTCTGTTCACCTCTTTGTCTTTTAATTTATCCACAAAGAAATAAGAAGAACACCTGCTTCTCATTACAAGATTGAGATGTTTTGAGGGAAAGGAGGATCATTCTTATGGAAGAAAGATGCTAGCTACTTAAATACAAAGTTGAGGCAGGAGCCATTCTATTGGCATTAATTTCAATCAACAAACAGAACACATATGAGGTACCTGACATTTTATTTCTTTTAATAAACCTATTTTTGAGAATCACCTGGAGATTCAGAGGAAAATAAGCAGCCTCTGCCTTTGAGGAGTTCACGGTCTTGTGGGAGGAATCAGAAATGAAACCTTTCTTAAAATGGAATTAATATGAGATTAGAGAAAGGTTTTGGTACCCTTTTAAAATTGGCTCTTGTATGTATTAATTATTACCTATCTATATACTTATTATACCTATCTATCTATATTATACCTATATATCTATATACTAATTATACCTATCTATATACTTATTTATCTATCTATTTAAATTTTGTTTATAAGCAGTGATCTATATAAACTCTTTCAGCACTTCAAATGCATCAAATCCTGACCAGGAGTACTACTTGGCTCCTCTCCTACCTGACAATGCCTTCCCTTAGAGTCTCAGAGTTCTCCAACCATTTACACGCATACCTGGGTTCTTTCTGCAACCCATGCTGATTCCCCATTGGCTGGTAGCCTTGTTTTGAATAATTTATCCTAACTCAGTTTGTCATTTTTTTATGGTAAATTTCTCTATGTTAGCCCTACTCCATATCTTCCTCTCCATCACCACCTGGCAGGGGAGAAAGTTTATTCAGGGATTTTATAAAATACCTATTTGGGGGACCTACAGACAGTAAACATTCTGTTGCTTTTTTCTCTTTTTTTAATGCTGGAGGTTGTGACTTGTTCAGTAACTGGGATGTCAATACCAAGAGCCAGGGAAATCTTAGGCTTATGAAACAATTCGTGGTCAGATTTATGACAGTTTAAGGTAAGAAGTATCTCATAACAATATTGAGGGAGAATGAGGACCTCATAGTTGACATCACTATGAGCCAGAGGTGAAAAGGGGTAGCATTTCTAGGAATAGCTTGAGCAAAGTTTCAGGGTCAAATATGAATCCTGGTAGGTACTCAGCTCTGTGCCTATGATCTCTCCATGGCAGTATGCTTCCTTGTTTTATAATATCACATTGGTGAAGGAGGATGAGATAGAGGTCAGGGATCCTTGAGAACCAGAAATAAGGGCTATGGGAAAGATCTGGTTGACATTAGACAGCAATTTTTAGAAGAACATTTTTTGAAGTGATCATAGCTTGGTTCCAAAGATTCTCAAGCAGTTAAGCGTATTTAAATTTTCTTTACTTTGCAAGTTTTTTTTTTTTGATTTAAGTATTCAGCCACTATAAAGTCAGTTGCATAAAATTTCTGTGCTCTGTCCAAACCCTCTTGACTCTGGTGATTATTTTACTCTATTAATTGCCTGATAAGTAGTAGAGATAATGAAGAGAATGAGTGATGGCCAGCCCTGCTGTGTCTTCTTCTCTCTTGCAACACCTTGTTATAATGGCTCTATGTCTGAAGGCTTAATAATATTGTCTCTTTCCCAACTCCACTCTTTCAGAAAGAATTTACAGCACACTAAATATGAGAGACCCTGAAATGATGCAATCTGAGGTACAGGAATTGCTTAATTCAGAGAAAAGAAATTTGGGGTGGGGGGCGACTAACATTCTTTACCAATGGAAAATGCATATGATATGCTTATCATGCTCAGTCCTGAGAAGGTCACCTGACCTTCAGACATAGAACCAGAGGTAATCCAGAGGCAGTGGCAGTAAACCTTTAGCGACAATCTAGATCTTTCTTAATGTAGGAGATTTCATTAAAAGGCATATTGAATGCCAGAAATGGATTTATATTAATGGAATTGTTACCTTAATTAGCACTATGAGTGTTAGTAAAGGGCCTTCATTGATGAAATAAAATGTATTCAAGATATGGATCAGCTAAAACATTTTAGAGGTACTCTAAATAGGGGAAAAGAATCTAGTAATGGCTATGGTCTGTCTGTATCCTCAAGAAAGTTTCCAGACTCAATTCCTAAATGGTACTCTGTCCAGCCATTGGTTTAGGATAATTTTTCTTTCCTAATGGAAGCCACAGGTAAAACTGAATCCTATCTCTGGAATGTTCCTATGTCTGCCTTGAGTAATCCTGTCAGGCCAGGTATAATTAGAGCACCTAAAGTAAGGCAGAAAACTGAAGAATCTTTTGCCTTAAATAGTGTAACACATAAACTATATTGCACCTTCTTCCTAATAAACATTTATTCAATAAATATCTATGTGTTTGGCAGAAGTAGCTAAACTTTAAGTACCTCATATATTTAAAGGCTGCTGTTATAAGTCAAAAGAACTGGAGAGGTCTTACATCAGCTGGCGACAGTTAACCTTCCTTATATTTCAATTACATTATTGGCTATGCAGATTTTTAGGAATTCAGACCAGTGCTGATAGCTTTTTAAATATATATTTACTCTAAGTTCTAATCAACCAGCATGATAGTAAGACGTGGATCAAGCTCTTCCCTAGGTTAGAGATAGCTTATTTTTATTCCCTACCAATCCTTATTGGTTCTGGTTAATGAGTTCTCATTTGTTTATTAATTTTGGGAAATAGGAGCAGAACCATCAGTGTAGCCACATATATATACACTAATCATTCTTCTGTGCTGTAGCCATACCTTTGGATATGTATCACCTATCACTGATACTTTAGAGCAGCTCTAATAATTGCAAATTTGATGACTGTGCCTGTTTTGCAACTTCTATCCCCAACTTGATTTGTTTTTTCTTAATTGATAGCTGCTGCCTTTCTTATGAATTATTAATAGTAAGAGTGGTTTTGTTGTTTGGTAAAATGAGAAATTATTCTTTTGTTCTTAAGGTTAATTGTGGTTCCTTGTGTCTCATTCATGCTTTAACATTTCATAATGGGTAAAAGTAAACAAACCATTGAAATCATAAAAATAATTGTGTGGGAAGATAGTTTTAAAAAAAGATCACAAATTCGCTTGTGTTTAAGGGCATAAGTGGTAATATAAATGTGCAAGAGGTAGGTATGAGGAAAAGAGGAACTGTGGCCCCATCAAAAAACATTTGTGATTCTTTTCTTTCTGAGCTATTCAAATAAAACTGACCTCTGGGTCCAGTGGATTGTACCAAGGAAAACATTGGAAATAAAATTTATGCTTACTAAAATTCAATGTTTTTATAAATAAATACCTTGAAGAAATTGATATTCTTTATGATTTAAAAATATTTGTTTTAGTTACTGTAAATAATAGTATTATTATTATCAAAAATGATGTAAAGATAGAAATAGTGGTTTCTAAGTCCAGAGAATATGACCAGACTTTATGCAGACTGAGATAATTATAGCAATATCATAGAGAGTGGTTAACTATTCAAAACCTCCATCTTTCTGTCACTAATGTATAGTGAGTGCATTCATTTTCCAAAATGCCTATATTTCAAAGCCTCAAGATTAATGTTCATATGACAATTAGTCATTATAGTTAAAAGTAAAATATAACTGAAAAACCTATAATAACAAAATGTTTTTCTAATAGCTACAAGCCAAATGTATAAATCCTACAATATGGAACCTTTTTCTCCAACTGTCTGATATTTATGGTTTTAGTGCCTTCAAAAGATGTGACTTGTGGATATTTATCTTAGCGATATAACGAGATGTAGTGTCCAACTCACTGAATTGTGTTTTGCAAGCCCTGTTTTCATAGCTCAACTTTCCTCAACCTCCCAAAGTTCCTCCTGTTAAAAACAGTATCTGATGTTAACTTTTAATTTTAAACAAGGATGAATTATCTTTACAATTTTTAAATTCTACAAATATTAGAGTCAACAACAAGAATAAATGAACAGGACAGTCTCTTTTCTCTTTGTGCTTGGAATCTTATTCCATAAAATCCCAGGAAGAAATTCTCAGTTATTAGGAAATATACTTGATCATTGGTATATGGACCAATTTGCTTTTAACAAGTCTGTGACATATGGGTTTGTACCTGCTGCTCAGGCGATTGTGCCAGAGTAGTTTGCTCTAGCTGAGAGCAATAGCTTTGATGACAGATTCTTTGGCTTGGAAAGGCAGTAGAATTCCTAGATCAGGCTTCCATGGAGGGGCAAGGCTCAACAGGGGGCTCACCATCCAGGTGAAAAAGATGACTCTCTGAAATAGCTTTGGAAAGTGGAGCTGATAATCTGCGGGAGTGAGTCTATGGATGTACTCCTCAGTAAAGAGGAGATCAAAGGAGGAACTGAACAAAGGATTACGTATTGTTTATTAATAGCTACACCTAGAATACATTCCACAGATTGGTCCGTTTGCCATGTTATGTCATAGTTACATATGTTTTACATCTTTTATTTCTTGACCAATGCAACATCAAAAATGCCAGAGCCATATTTTTTTTCATTTTGTACACTCAATATATGAAACATAATAGGTATTTCATATATATTGTACTTTGATTAAACTGGACATATTAATAAAGAAAGACTCATTTGGATACAAGTGGCAGAAACCTATTTGAACTAGCTTGGGTGAAAAAACAGAATTTGTAATAAGGGGAAGACCACATCTAGGTATCAGCAAAGTAGTTAGTACCAGGCATATAAATCTCAACAGGATGTTTTCTCATCACCACCCCTCTGCAAAATACTTCCTTCTTGCTCTATGGATCAGCTTCCTCTTCTCTTATAGCTCACATGATAGAATAAATGGCTGTAAATAAGCACCCACATTTACATAATATAGGATCCTTCCAGTAAGAAGAGATATCTTAGCCCCAATTCTGAATTCTCCAAGAAGACAGGCTATTTGTTGTGGCTTTGGATCAAGTGTCCATTTATAACTGGCAAGGGTCTTAGGGCCACATGCTTGCCTATAACCCAGTGATATAGCTGCATGGATGGGGGAAGCAGGTTTTAGGAAAAGGTAAATGAAATAATTCTAAAAGTAGGTATCCCACTACTTTGGAAGAATCAATGTTAAAGCAGCTTAAGAAATACACACATATGTGTTTATATTATATTATATTATATAAATTTTATCTTCTATACATATTATATAATGCTATGTACTATATGTAATATATAACCAGTTATAACATATATTATAAAAATATATTATATTATATATAATACATAATATTATATATATATAATAAAATCAACCTACCTTTTACATACTAATCTTGCTCTTAACAAAGCTGTACAAAAATGAAAAGAGCCATATGAGATGTTTCCCTAAGAATTTTTGTTGTATGCTGGGTCTTAAAAATTGGGGAGGAAGCAGATTCCCTGTTCTGGTAAAGCACTAGGGCTCCAGAAAAGAGCTTGTTGCTCAATAAAGGCTTCCTTCTTTGCTCCCTTCCTCCCTCTCTCCCTTCCCTTTTCCCCCTGCTTATTATAGGGTAACCCATAGTAGTGTGGCTGTTTCCATTTCTAAAAGGCCCTGTTGGTGAAAGAACTTAGGGCTCATGAATGAAGAGTTGCAAAGATATGAGAAAAGCTATATACATGATTGCCATGATAGGTAATTTTGATTGGTGATAAATATAATAAAGGCAGGCATATAAAAGATTCAGTGTATTATTTAAGTTGTTTTAGATATTGAAGACTCTATATGCACATTTGCTATACTACACAGGTGTTTTGGTATCATCCAGAGTTTTCTACATATTTTCTACATATTTAACATTATGGTTGAGCTCTAATATTGTTCTAGGCACTATTCTAAGCATTTCACTTACTAACCCATTTAATTGACATAATAGCTTGTAGGGTAGGTTGTTAGCCTCTTTTAACGGAGAAGGAAACTGAGCCATAGAGAGGTTAAAAAAACTTGACCAACATCATACAGCATGTGCTGCAGCCAGGACTGAACCCACTTGGTTCCAGAGTTCACCTTAGTGTGCATTCCATGTAAATTTTGCCTACCTTTTCTGTGCAGGTACTGTGGCATGACAAGTTATATAGCTGATAAAGTTAAGAAACATATTACTGGAAATATTTCAATAAGTGAGAACTCTGAAGTTATTATACAAAGGTGAGGAAAAGCATACCATAATTTCCTGTGCTTTTTTTGGCTCTAAGGTGACAGATGGGACTATTTTAGCAAGACAAATGTCTTAAAGAACTTCAGGGTTTTTAACATTTTACTTTTCAGGTTCATTTGATTAGTTTTCAGGCATAAAAACAAGATCACTGGAAGGATAGATGATAAGTTTAAGTAGCAACTATAGTAGTCATCTATCTCTTTCCAAATAAGAGTATTTATATAATCAGAGAATTGCCTACATTGAAACTCTAAAAATATGTTGCGCAACTTCCTTCCTTTACCTTCTCATAATTGGGCAACTTAAATATCAACTCCACATCACCAGCCTTCTTTCTCCAACTCTAAATCTCCACCAGGAAAATAATTTGCAAGTTAGTTTCCCAATAGTCTTTGCATAGTGCCTTTCTAATCACAAAATCCTTTTATGTTTGTCCTTGCATTAATTTTATGTTTAGATCTGACTGGCATGTTCACAAATGGACAGCCCTAGAGAAAGTAGATCGTATACTATTCTACTTTGAATTATTTGTGACCTAATATTCAAATATTAGAAGTGAAGGACAGACTTGCTGTATATATCTGGCAGGTCTTAGTCAGTAACTACCTTAGGCCAAAAGCAGCAGATGCTCTGTTTTCACAGTTGTTTGTGAGTGTCACATGAAAGTAAAGATACCTTGTCTGTCTAATCTGGTCTCCGCATTTGATTGGGGCATTTGGATGAGAGCAGAATTTGTACAGAGTGAACTTATAAATCAACTCAGATCATATCTCTTATCTATTTTGATACTTCCCATGGCTTCCCATCCCCTTCAAAGCTCATGCCCAATCCTCCATGGCCTGGTCTCTGATTGTATCTTTTAACCCTGATCCCAGTCACTCTTTCTTGATTTTGCCAGCACATTCCTACATGGGCACCTTTGCATTTATAGTTCCCTCTGCCTAAAATGCTCCTTAGACATTTCCAAGGCTCATACCTTCCCCTCCTTTATGTCCTTCCTCAAATGCATCTCATGTGAAACTTTTCCTAACTACCCTGATGGAAATGTCACCCCCTCTAATACTTCTTTCTTTTTTCCTCCAAGAAGTTGTATCTATCTTACTTTTGATATATTTTAAAACCTTTTCTTATTGATTGTTTTGCCTTGTGAAGTTAGATTTTTTGTCTGTTTTACTCACTTGTATATCCTCAGAATATAGAATATTGCCTCGGTGAAATATTTGTTGAATAAATGAACAAGAACAGACTATAAATACAAAAAAAAGAGATAATAAAGGAGAGTGTGATTAACTCTTTAATGGTGTTAATAATTGGGAAGACTTCCTGGGCGAGGAGTGGGGTGGGGTGGGGGTGGTGGGTAACATCAAAACTGGGTTTTTAAGGACTGATAAGAATTTTCCAGGAGGGCAAATTTGAAAAAGTTCATTCCACACAGTTAAAACATTATACCATGTGTAATGGTACAGATATAAAACCATATAATGTGCTTGAAAAACCTCAAGCTTTAAAATATTGATGAATATTAATATGTATTAAAATAAGGATACTATAAGTTATTCTTTAAATAATGGAAATCCCATTAAAAGTTTCAAGCATGAATGACAGGGAATCATGCTTTGCTCTGCAGCAATGGAAAGCATGGATTTGAAGAAATTGAAGCCTGACTTAGGAATACAAGTGAAAAGCCTTAGCAATAATGCAGGCTAACAAAGATAAGAGACTGTATTACAGGTTGTATGTAACAAAAAGGAGGAGTGGTAACAAAAATAATTAACAGGAATAAATGATTGAGTGTGTGTATTGAGGGGGTGGAGATTTAGACAGATGGAGAGAACTTACGACGTTGATGAAGAATGGTGTTGTTCAGCTGAATTACCCAGTCTGTCTTTTGTCTGTTGACACTGATGCATTTCCTATGATAATTCCTGAGCTGTTCAACTTCATTTGATAGATCTTGGGAATTTCAGAACTCTGGTTTATTGCTAATGGGATGCAACTAATAGGATAAAAGACCTTTCTTTCTTAAAATCAATGGAAATATCAGCAAAACAGGCGAAGCTATATTTTCTCAACATGCATAATCTTAAAACTTTCTGTAAGAGCTCCAGACTGCTGAACTTTGTCTTGAAGTTAATAGAAAACTATTGATTTTGATTCACTCAAAATCAGAACTATTTTCTGACAAATCATCCGCATAAAATTATTCTGCATATGAAATATATCACTATTTGTTATTGCCAGCTCAGTGTGCATTATTTACTACAACGAGGATAAACTTTAAGTCACAGTGACCTGGTCTGAATTCCATACCTGCAAGATGACCTTTGGCAAAATTACCACGAATCTTACCTTCTCATTGGTAAAATAAAAATAATACCTATATCACAGAATAGTTTTGAGGTTTAAATGAAACAACACACAGGTATAAGTGTAGGATCCTTCAGTTAAAGTAACAACAATTGATGCCAGCTAATGAGCAAAAAGGATTTATCAGAAAGAAGTCAGGACTTAAAATATTGACAAGAAGCTAGAGAAGAAGCAGAAGTAGGCACAAACTAAGTTAGCAGGAACCACAGAAATGGTCTCCTAACCTAAACGGGGTGGTATGGATGTCACCACTAGAAGGGATGTGTGCCAACTATTTGTGTAGTCTTCATCCTTTGTGACCTGCTTGAGACTCTAAGTTTCAGGAAAGAGTGTCCTGTTAGCTGATTTGACTTCTCTCAGCTTCCATGCTAGGGAGATGATTTAGGAATTTCTCCTCCTTCTCCCTCCTCCTCCTCCTCCCCCTCCCCTTCCCTCTCCCTCCTCCTCCTCCCCTTCTTCTTCTTCTTCTTCTTCTTCTTCTTCTTCTTCTTCTTCTTCTTTTTCTTCTTCTTCTCCTAAACATTTCTATCTCAAGACTTCAAAAGAAAATTAGGATGCTTGGAAAAGTAGAAGGTATTCTCACTAGCCAAAAACATTAAGCTGATGACTTCAGAGCTGTTTTGCCCATAATCCATAGCAAAATAACACATTTGATATCATGACCTGGGCTTCACAGATGGATATGTATGTGTGTGGTTATGTGTAACTGAGACAAAAGTTTCTCTAAACCAAATTTTTCTTAGCATATGTGTAGTACTCTGTTTCATTTTATTTTATTCTATTTCACTTTTTAAAAGACTGGTTCATGGGCCGTCAAGTTGATTTCATGACTTATGAATGAGTTTCAATGCACAGGCTGAAACCATTTTATTACACTGTATATAATATCAGCAAATTTTAGGCATTCTGTAAATGTCAAATTCTCTCATACCACTTTCCCCCCTTTATTCTGCCTCCCACTTTCCCATCAAATAAAATTGCATACAGTGCTTGAATGACCAAAACACCTGAAGTCTCCTTCATTTTGTTGACCTAAAGACACGGTGTTAAACATATTTTCCTAAACAATGGAGTTGTTTTAAAAATCGTGAAGTTGGTGGTGCCTGGGTGGCTCAGTCAATTGAATGTTTGACTCTTGATTTTGGCTCAGGTCATGAACTTGCGGTTCATGGGATTGAGCCCTGCATGGGGCTCTGTGCTGACAGCATGGAGCCTGCTTGGGATTCTCTCTCTCCCTCTCTCTGCCCCTCCCCCCCATACTATCTCTGTCTCTCTCAAAATAAATGAACTTTTAAAAAAATCAGGAATGAAAGACATATGGAATATAAAGAAAAACAGTATTGAAGAAGAAGTAGTAAAATGAAGAGAATAAGGTGTGATTTAAGCCTCAGCAAAACTAGGATTTCCTTTTTGAAATAGAATGGAATAATTTTCTATTCCACACATATGGCATCTGTTGCTGCTTTCTGGTATAAGACTTTGAAGATTAAGCACACCTTTTCTCGGTTTTCCTTGTATTGAAAGAGCTATTTGGCCTTTTTTCAGTACAAATATATTTTGATGTAAAATAATGGGTTCAATGGTTTGGGGGGGTGGTTAGTGGCTCAAATGAATAAAATAATTGACTCAATGCTTTATTTCATTTGTATGTATGTGTGGTCAGTCAGCTGCCAAAGCATTAGACTTACAAAGGGTTTGGCCAAAAGGACTTGAATCCGTTTATATGCTTCAGACACAAGAAAGTTATAGGTTTACAGTGTTACGAGTTACTTTTTGGTCACTGTGTATTATTTCAACCATGTCAAAAGAGCCTTTTTTCCCCAACTGACTGGACCAACAACACATCTATACTAGCATGCCTCAGCTGGGCGTCACTTCCCAGCAATCTTTTGTCTATTTTTTATTGGTTCACTATTCCATTTCCAAGGAGAACTGTGGCAATTCCCCCGGATTGAAGCCTTAGTGCTCAATCTATGTCAAATCCTGAGTGATTTCTCTAATTTGTGTTTGAGGTGTATCTAGTTGAGACTCCTCGATTTCTCTGTCTTCAAATAACAACGTGTCTCTTCACCAAAAGAAGTCCCTGATTTTAAGGTATATTGTTTCTCAATCTCTTTTCTTCTTGCCTCTTCTGGAACATAAGCCCCTAAGTTTGTTCCTTCTCATCTGTATCTTCAAATTGTCCTTCTCCACTGGAAGTGTCTTCTCTTTTTATATTCTCCGATACCCTAACAAACCGCCCAAAACATCTTTGTTCCACATTCCAATTTTCATAAGCTTTCATACTGTAACTCTCCTTTACTTCAAATTGACATATTTCTTGAAAATGTATTCCTGTTGCTTCGACTTCTTCATATTTATTCTTTCTTGTATCTCTAATCAAGCTTTCACCCACAAGTCTACTGAAACTGTTCTGAGTCTTCAGAACAAGACTATCCAGGAGGTGTTTTGTTTAAGTTGGTTTCCCTCACAAAGCCTTCTTGTAGTTTCTTGAATCCTTCCCAGGTTCCTTGTTCATAAGCTCTTCCTTGAAGAGTATGTATTTTCCAGAACCATGTCTTCACATCTCTTGGCATAGAAGTTGGGGAGAAAACTGTGGAACCATATTGCATTAGGTTCAATTTGGGGTCTGTCACTATAAGCTATGCCACCTGGCCCAATTTGCTCACTTTTTTCAAACCTGTAAATGAAAATAATAACAGTACCTATATCCTAGAGTTTCTTGAATATTAAATGTAAACTGTTTAGGGAGGGTTTTTTTTTGCTGGTAATAAATGTTAGCTATCATTCCCACCACCAAGAAAATAGAAGCCCTTTTATTGGGGATGTGGGAATACTTTGCCAATTTCCCATAAAGAGAGCTCCTCCATAATACCTCTGTAGACTTTTGTCTGGCTTTTCAGTTTTCTTCCCCCAGCGTATTAGGGGAAAGGGTCCAAGCATTTAATTTAATCCCCTCCATCTTCTTTCCTCTTTTACACCCAAAATTTTGTAGGGCAGTCTGCAGTGGCTAAGTCTATCATATGCTAGGGTTCCATATGAGGAACTCTGTCATTGCTGCACCTCTAAGCCATGACCTTCAATACATTTTGTACCCATCCACCATCTCCTTTATCAATTTCGGTTGATCCAGAGCTTGGCCAGAGAAAAGAGAATACCAACTCATTGGGTGCCTTCAAACCTCAACACGTATTTTTTTTTTGTCTATTACATTTGATTCTAAATTCCAGCCTTTATCTGCTGTAATTTATTCTACATATTACTGCCTATAATTTTCCTAATAAGAAGTTCTTATGGTGTCTTTTCTTTTACAACAAATACAGTTGCTCTCCATTATTTATAAAATTGTGTGTGGATTTCACTGAAACTTTTATGGTCCTCTACAGCATGGTTTGATTCTCCCACTGGTGCTTTTCTGTTACTTAATGCTCCAGATGAACTAGACGTTTCCCTAAATAGCACATAAGTTTTCTGCCTCTGTGCCTTGGCTTATGCTATTTCTTCGATTAAGAATAGCACCTGATTTTTTTTTTACTTTTTGAAATTCTGGTTATATTCTGAGACCATCCTAGTGTCATCTTTTCGGTAAAGACTTTCTTGATCCCCCAATCTGATATAATTTATGCCTTCTTCTGTATGTATTTTTAAATTCTTTTATGGCACAGTCTCCTAATTTTAAATTTACAATGAGACTATTTTATTTTCCCTTGTACAATAAGACCACAACCTGTTTAAGAGAAGGAGCTACAGCCTCTCCTTTTTAAACTCATTGGTTTCTATTGAGCATTAAGTATGAGACCCTATAGTTATTAAGTGCTCAATAAATACGTTGTTATTTAATTGAAATTATTATATAATACAGGGTACCCATTAGACACATTTTCTAACTATCTATTCTTTTTGGCTTTTTAAAATGTTTATTTATTTTGAGAAAAAGAGAGAAAGAGAGCAAATTGGTGAGAGGCAGAGAGAAAGGGAGAGAGAGAATCCCAAGCAGGCTCTGCACTGTCAGCATAGAGCCTGATGTGGGGCTCCACCTCATAACCTTGAGATCATGACCTGAGCTGATATCAAGAGTTAGACGCTTAACCAACTGAGCCACCTGTTCTTTCTTTAAAGTAGTCCCCCCTGCCCCAAGAAGATAACTGTGATTTTAACTGCAGTAACAAGCCATTTCTTGTGTCCAAAGGACACAGTGATTACAGTTGTCAGAGTAATTTTCTTGAAGTTTTCATATAGAAAATGTTGATCAAAGCTTTAAAACTTACAGTGGCAAAAGATGGCATTGGAACAGTAGTTTGATGACAGGTAGTTATCATGGCAGCAATGAGATTCATGCAAAATTTTCATTGAAAATGAGTCCCTTGGCATTCAAAGAAAGCCCTGGACTGCTTATTTCTATAAAATACTGTTCATGCAACTATATGCAGAAGATTTTGAGTTAGGCATACTAGGTATTCTAAACCTAATTTAGAAAGACTGTAATATCAAATATTTGCAGTCTGTTATACTTGAGAAGCTTTTTATGATACTTTGCTTTCTCCATCATAAACGTACTGTTTCTGTTCTCTGTCTCTCTTTCCCTTATCTCAGTTCTCTTCTTCCCCTTTGTTTCTAAATCCTTTTAAAAAATACCCTGCCCTCTTTTCTTCCTACATATTTTATTTTATTCTTGACTTATCTATTTGTAGGTTTGTTCCACCAAAATGTTCTACCACATTGACTTCAGAGAAGTCACTGGAACCAAAAAGCTTATAAGTAGATCTTACTACATGCAAGGCAGGAATAAAATCCATGAGAGAAGTGGTCATACCTCCCATAATTGGTATTATAGTCCAACATCACATTCTGCATTGAAGTAGTATATATAGTTGCTGAATGAATAAATTAACAATAATTCTAATACATGATAGAGACTTCCATCATGTCTAGGAAAATGAAAGCTTCTTGCCCTGGCTGTACTGAGAACTGATGAAGGTTCTTTTGTCCAAGCTCTCACCAACTGTCTCCCCAGAAAACTGTGCTGATCTTATTACATGGGCATGCTCATGATTAAATGTCAGTGCTTCTAGAGAGCTCTTTCCCTCCCATCTCTTTTCTTTGCTCATTCCTATTTAACTCATCCATCAGACTCTAGTTTAGACAGTTTCTTTCCATACAACTCAAATATAGTATAAGTGTCTGATCTTAGAAAACACTGAATTTTTCCAATCACCATGCTTATCGTACTGTTTTAACATTGTTATTTGACTTGTCTATTTCTCCATTTATTGTTATTTGCATTTGATCAGGGACCTGTATGCCTTGTTCACAGCTGTATTTTCAATATCTAAATATTCTACTTGGCAACAGTCAGGGTAGAGACACTGAGTGAAAGCCATTAAATGAAATATTTAAATAGGATCTCTGGTTTAACCTGGTTAGTCATCTGAACTCTTCTGAAGAACTAATGAAAACCCAGGGCACCTGACAAAGTCAACATCACTGGAAGTCTGGTTTGAATGAGGGAGTCAGGAAGGATTGATCAACAGGTGACACACCATAGGATCATGGAAGAAGTGAAGCACAATGTCTAGGAATTAAACTAGAATAAAATTCCAAGGGACAGTTTGACTAAAACATCCATCTGGAGGGGATGGGCAGGAGCAATGTAAGGAAGAGTACAACGTAAGTTACAATGTAAGGAAGTACAATGTAAAGAGGACTAAACTAGAGACACAATGGCATTAAAAATGAGTAGGAAAGGAGAGTGGGCTGAAGAGCCTGAAGTCCTTGAAACATAACCAAAGAATTTTTTATACAGCTTCTGACCTAGAGCACAGAAATAAGGGAACTGTTTAAGCATTCTGGTGCAGTTTGGATAGATGTTGCTATTCTCTATTTCCCATAAAATGCCCTTTAACATGGAGAAAAAAAAGAACATAATAATTTCCCAACTAAATTTGACTGTAAAACTATTGTTGGTCTTGGATAAACTTAACATTTTGGGCTGAATTGAGAACTAATTGGTAATTAATAGATACTTGCTCACTTGGAATAGACCAAGCTCAAATACTCTAAATGAAAGTAGGGAGACATTTTATTTGTATTCTCTGCTCTCTGAAAAGAGGCCCTGGCTCAAGACCAACCAAAACATTGGGCAGGTATCTTCTGCAAGTGTCTTTTGAGGTGGTCATAGAACTTCTCCCCCATGTCCATTTGACAGCATACTACGTCATAGGAAACATCAGAGCAGAAATGTTGATAGTGGTACATGGCATCCCAGTAAGTGTATTTCCATCAGGTAAATGTTGCTCCTCTCTGGACCCTTTTAATGTTGTCTTATTTTGTTTTCTTAATGTGCAATAGTAATATCTGAAGTAATCTTATTTATGTAGATAAGTATTGTATGCTTCTGGTACTAACATGTAAGCTCTGTGAAAAGAAGGACATAGTTCACCGCTGCATTCTCTAGCACCTAGGACATTACCTGTAAGTATTTGTTGAATGACAAATTAAGGAAAATGGAGGGAGTTTGAAGTACTTGTGTCTTCAGTACATGTTGTGGAGTATACTCTATCTCTTCAAGCCAACGGAGAACCAGAGAGAGGTCATAAGAGAAAAGCTTCTCCTAATTCAACAGAACTATGCTTGAGAATCTGCATGCTGGTTCACATTCTGGCTGCATGCTTGATGAGACACTCTTAGCAATCCATGGGGCCAACCCATACATCTTGTCCATTAGCAAAACTGAGCCTGGATAGAGTTCTTATTTTTGAAAATAGCACCTAATTAGAAAATAAGTTTAGGAAATTTCTTGACATCTTTGATAGAATAAACAAGACATAGTCTTCATGAAACAAGGGGTAAACAGCCAAAAGATGAGAATATGAGGCAGACAGAAGATTGGGTAAGGAAGGCATAAAAAAACAACAGCAAAAGTAGATTAAAATCTGCGCTAAAGAATTAAAATTGGCTTTGTGGATAATAAAATGATGATACAGAAGCAGATGCTAAAGCTGAGACTATTTAACATGTCCTGAGCACTGATGTATTTCAGGCCATGTGCTAAGCCCTATACATATGCCATTGGCTACCCCACCTCTCTAAGCATGGCTGCACACTAGGATCAACTAAAGAAAAATTTTATATGTCAGTGCTTTACAGCATACAAAGATTCTGATTTAATTGGTCTAGAACAGGACTTAGGCAGTTCCACATCATTGTACAACTCCAGCAATCACTACCAACAGAGAATAGAATGTCTCATGAACTGTGCGGTGTCATAGCTCTAAGCTTACCTGACTTTATTATTATTACTGTTACTATTACATTTCATGAGTGATTTAAATAAAAATCCAGTATTGAAAACTATCAGCATGTGCGATTCCATTTAATCTCATTTTGGGGGATAGCCTTGAGATGGTCTCCCAAGATACAGAGAGAAAAGCAAATAAATAAAAGTGATGAGAAAGGAGACTATAGAAATGGGAAATAACCAGAAAAAAAATGCAAACAGAATTACAGGCACTCTCATAGCACAGGCCAAGGCCATTAAAACAGAAGTAATTCTTTACAACATAATTGTAAAAAGTCTTCAGTCACAAAGAAGGACTCATTGAAAGGGCATGCCATACTTCAGATAAAATTTATAAAAAAGAGGCATTTAGACACATCCTTGCAATGTTTATGAACTTCAAAAGTATAAAATATTCTTATGAATCCATAAGCAAGGATCAGAAAACAAAACAGAAACAAAAAAAGAAAACTGGCCACAAAGGTGTGAACTTGGGTTAGTTTCAGATTTTTACGATGGGAGATAATTTTGAAATGTCCATAGAATTTTGTGGAAGATAGTATGTTATCTGTGACCAACCAAGATGTTGCTGTCATGTGAAAGCAAGAGAAAAACATTTTCATTTAAGATCTTAAGAACCCACTGAAAAATTACACAAATATATTCTCCATCTGACTAGATTTAATAGCCATTAAATTTTTATCTCATAGCATAAGCCAGATGCATTTTAGATAGATTAAATGATATGTGTGTCTATATTTATAATTTACATTATATATATTATATTAACAGTACACTGAAAGATAATATAGATAAATATTTCAAAGTAATGGCAAGAATCAAAAAGGAATGTATTTATAAAATTGGCTCTTTAAACATCTTTTGCCTACAGGAATCAAGACAGACCAAATTTTATTTTTTTATTTTTTATTTTATTTTTAGCACAAACACATTTATTTGCTAACCAAAGGGATGATCATAATTAAATCAACACTTTGAAATAGTTGCATGTAAACTGTTGATGATAAAGGTAATTGAACACAGTAATGAAAAATAAAAGCAGTATGGGGATTTCCTCATTGAACTGAGCTTGTTCATCCTCCCAGATAATTCCTGTCCAAAATGATGATGGAATTTTTACCCTACTTTTTCATAGACATAAGTACAGGTGACATTGTTCATGGCACCTTCCGTTACTAATTTCCCATCTTCTAGTTTTCTTGTTAATGTGCTTTCCTTCCATCACATTCCTGATGTTGAACCAATGCATTGTTAGTGTAGTTGCAGACAGTCTGTTTTTCTGCTATCAGCTGTAGTTTCTTCAAACTTCTAGGTTACAGGAAAACTGTTGTTTTCAAAGTGTTCTCAGTTTTTATGATGAGGATTTTGCCATCAGAAGAGATGATACAGTCTGGTTGGCCACTGCACCCACTTTTCACAGAGCCATCTCCATTCCTACTTCCTTCATGTATTTGTCAAAGCCTTTGCTCTCCATTAAGCTCTATCTTCCTACCATTTGCTAAATGGTGGCCATGGTGGGCATGGGAAGGACGATTGACCAACAAACTAGGAATATATTCTCAACATATATAATAGACTGTATGTGTATACATACATATGTATAAACATCTATGTATATGAGTATATACATACACTGTAGTGATGTAACAAATATGAAATATATGGGAAAATGATATAAACGGATAATTACCCAAAATATATTAATTTAATGTATATTTTTGAGTGAATGTGTAAGCAAAAAGTTTTATTCACTTCCCCCCCCAGATTTAGTGAGATATAACTAGACGTATATCACTATATAAGTTTAAGGTGTACAATGGGTTGATTTGACACATTAATATATGTGAAATGATTACAACAGTAGGGTTAGGTAACACCTGTATCACCTCACATAATTACCATTTCTTTCTTTCAAGTATTTAATACAGTATTATTAAGTATAATCACTATGCCATATGTTAGAGTCCCCAAACTTACTGATCTTGTAACTGAACGTTTGTACCCTTAACCAACATGTTTTCTGCACACCCGGGCCCCACTGTTCTACTTTCTGTTTCTAGGAGTTTGACTTTTTTATATTCCACATTTAAGTGTGATCATACGGCATTTGTCTTTGTCTAGCTTATTTTACTTAGCATAATGCCCTCACGGTCCATCAATGCTTTTGCAAATATATTTCCTTCGCTTTTATGGCTGAATAATATTCCCTTCTGTATATATATACCACATCTTCTTTATTCACCCATTGCTGGATATTTAGGTTGTTTTTACATCTTGGCTATTGTGAGTAATGCTGCAATGAACATGAGAGCAAAGACAACTATTTGAGATACTGATTTGACTTCCTTTCGATATATACATAGAAGTCGGATTGCTTAATCATATGGTAGTTCTATCTTTAATTTTTCTGAGGAAACTTCATTCTGTTTTACGTTGTGGCTGTACCAATTTACATTCCCACAGTGTACAAGGGTTCCCTTTTCTCCACTATTGCTAATACTTGCTGTTTCTTTTCTTTTTGATAACAGCCATTCTAAACAGGTGTGAGGTGATATCCCACTGTGGTTTTGATATGCATTTCCCTGATGATTAGTGATGTTGAAAATTTTTTTCAGGTACCCAACGGACATTTGTATGTCTTTGGAAAAACTGATTATTTGGCTTCTCTGCCCATTGTTTAATTGGACTGTTTGGGTTTTTTGCTCTTGACTTATATGAGTTCTTTATATATTTTGAATATTAACCCCTATCACATACATGATTTCCAAATATTTTTTCCTATTTCATATGTTGCCTTTTCGTTTGGTGATTGTTTCTTTTGCTGTGCAGAGGCTTTTAGTTTGATGTAGTTCAACTTGTCAGTTTTTGCTTTTGTTTCATGTACTTTTGGTATTGTATCCAAAAATCATCACCAAGACTGAGAGAGCAATGGACCTCTTTAAAAAATTTTTTTAAATATTTATTTATTTCTGAGACAGAGAAAGAGAGAGAGTGGGGAAGGGGCAGAAAGAGGGAGACACAGAATCTGAAGTGGGCTCCAGGCTCAGAGCTGTCAGCACAGAGCCTGATGTGGGGCTTGAACCCACAAGCTGTGAGATCGTGACCTGAGCTGAAGTCAGATGCTTAACTGACTGAGCCACCCAGGTGCCCCAAGAAATGGACCTCTTTTTTTTTTTTTTTTAATTTTTTTTTTTCAACGTTTATTTACTTTTGGGACAGAGAGAGACAGAGCATGAACGGGGGAGGGTCAGAGAGAGAGGGAGACACAGAATCGGAAACAGGCTCCAGGCTCTGAGCCATCAGCCCAGAGCCCGACGTGGGGCTCGAACTCACGGACCGCGAGATCGTGACCTGGCTGAAGTCGGACGCTTAACCGACTGCGCCACCCAGGCGCCCCGAAATGGACCTCTTTGGCAGCATCCTACACAGCTGGAGAAGCTGGGTGCTCAATCACATGCTCTTACTTTCTCCTTGTGGGAGAAATAATGTTTTGAGAAGATCTCTCTTGGACCTGCACTGTGCACCAGCCATCAGAGGGCTGATGTAGATAAAGTCCAACTGTTCCTCTATCCCTCTCCAGTACATACAAACTTGTATTTGTATGTGTGTCATCAGTATGCTGGAACTTCGCTCAAGACCTGGACTTCCACAAAGGCTCTCTTACCCATGGGTGATTGTCTAAGTTTTTTCTGGGGGCTTTTGGATCACAGCTAAGAGAAACTGGAGTTGGTTCGTGTGCCTTTGCAGTGTCCACAGCCAGGACCAAGGTCTATCTGCCTGTTAACTGATGCATAAGTAGGCAAGGCTCTTCCCGGGTCCCTTGGTGTAGAGTGCCAGATGCCATAGCTCCCACGAAAGTACTTTCTTCCATGAATGGATGCCACGTTTTTGTTGTTGGGGGTTTGGGCGACACAATCCTGGTACATGTTTGCAGCCATGTTGCTGATGTTACTCTCCATATGTATGTGCGTGTGTGTGCGTGTGTGTGTGTGTGTGTGTGTGTGTATAGAATTTAATTAATAACAAAGGCAAATTAAAGAAGTTATCTGATACATTGTTTTACCTACCAAGTTACAAAAGATTTAAATAAATAATAACATGATATTTCTCCATACTGGAGACTGTGAGTAGATGAACATTCTCAGAAACTATTAAATGTGTGAATGGCTGTAACATTCTGGAAAGCAAACTACCAATATGTATTAACAACATTTAAAAAGCTTATTTCTTTTGATTTAGTACTTCCCTTCTTACTCTATTCTTAGAAAATATTTAAGGATACTGACTGAGATATAAGAAAAAGGATGTTCACTTCATATTACTTGCAGTAGAAAAAAATGTCAAAACCAGCAAAAATGTCTAGCTATTGGGCAGTAAGAATATTTCTGTTATAGACATAAAAATAGTTAAAAATAACTTTTTTATGATGTGGGGAACATTTATATATAATCACAAATAAAACACTGAATATGAAATTATTAGTATATTTTGAGTTTTGTGAGAAAATGTATATATATGTGAAAGAAGACTGGAAAAAATTGACCAAACATAATATTATTATTGTCTAGATGGTGGGATTATAGTTAACTCATATAATCTTCTCTACAGCTTCATATATAACATTTTAAGTACATGATAAAAAGTTAACAAAATAGTGGGGAAGGGCTATTCAGTAAATAGTGTGCTGATAAATAGCAATTTAGAAACACTTCAGATTAGATCCTTAAATTACCTTGCACACAAGTATAAATTTATTTATTGCTTTAACACTATTTTCTGCCTATTTTTATGCCAGGACTGTAGCCTTTTGCATTCCAATTTTTGTTTTTTTGTATCTCAATGACTAAAATTTGTACATTGTTTTAGGAACAAAAAACTAGCTAGGCTAGTTTAATCTATTTTCACAAAAACCAAGTACACAGTGATAGAAATATCAAGTCTTTCATTTATACTTGTATCATTAATTTTCTCATGAGGAAAAAAAAGAACTAGGCTAATGCATAAATTCTCAGCTTTTTGCTATAATGCCATTACAAATCAATTTGAAAGAATGTGTGCAATTCTTATACTGTAGGGAATATTTAGCAATTACTTCAGAATTCTGTTTTTTTTTTACAGAATGTGTACTCACTGGAGAGTTAAGTAATGTTAAATAAATTAGCATCTTAATGAAAACTGTATATTAATACTGTTCCTGTTCCTAAGTAGTAATTTAATTCCAGTAAGTCAAGGAATTCGATTCTTGCTAAATAAATATCATTGTCTTGAAAAATACAATGCTGCAACTAAGCATTTGTACTCCCTGATGTTTAGAGAAAGCCATTATTAAAGAGAAAATGTATTCATTTTTAAGACTATATGGTTTGGAAATTTTTCTTATTGTCCAGTCGGGCAAATTAGATAGGCATAGTCAGTGCTCTCAAGCAAGTTGTTAGATAATCCAGTTTAGTTATAGAATGTAGTTATTACATACCGTATAGCTAAAGTAATAGAATTTCAACAGCTCTATCATAAATTTAATTTCTTTAAAAGATGTAGCCCAACACAAAGAATAAGACTAAGATTCTTACCACACAGTATATGGTTAGATGATAGTTTTTGTTTTCTTTTTTAAAGTTTATTTATTTATTTTGAGAAAGAGAGAGAGACTGTGTGTGTGTGTGTGTGTGTGTGTGTGAGTGTGTGTGTGTAAGTGGGGCTGAGAGAGAGACAGTGAGAGAAAGACTCTCAAGCAGGCTCTACACTGTCAACACAGAGCCAGACATGGGGCTCAATCCCAGGAATCTCTAAACCGTGACCTGAGACGAAATCAGGAGTCCAAGACTCAACTGACTAAGCCTCTCAGGTGCCCCTAGAGGATAGTTTTTAAACACCATACACAAAACTAAACTCAAAATGGATGAAAGACCTAAATGTAAAATAGGGAACATCAAAACCCTAGAGGAGAAAACAGATAGCACTTTTTGACCTTGGCTGCAGCAACTTCTTACTAGACATGTCTCCAAAGGCAAGGGAAACAAAAGCAAAAATGAACTATTGGGACTTCATTAAGATAAAAAGCTTCTGCAGAGCAAAGGAAACAATCAACAAAACTAAAAGGCAACTGACAGAATGGGAAAAGATATTTGCAAATGACATATTAGGTAAAGGGTTAGTATCCAAAATCTATAAAGAACTTTTCAAACTCAACACCCAAAAAACAAATAATCCAGTAAAGACATTGGCAAAAGACATGAGCAGACACTTTTTCAAAGAAGACATCCAGATGGCTAACAGACACATGAAGAGATGCTCAATATCATTCATCATCAGGGAAATACAAATCAAAATCACAATGAGATACCTCCTCACACCTGTCAGAATGGCTAAAATTAACAACTCAGGAAGCAACAGATGCCAATGAAGATGTGGAGAAAGGAGAATACTTTTGCACTGCTAGTGGGAATGAGAACTGGTGCAGCCACTCTGGGAAACAGTATGGAGGTTCCTCAAAAAATTAAACATAGAGCTACCCTATGACCCAGCAATTGCACTACTAGGTATTTATCCAAAGGATATGAAAATGCTGATTCGAAGGGGCACATTCACATATAGTATGTATGTATGTGTGTGTATATATATATATATATATATATATATATATATATATATATAATGGAATACTACTTGGCAATGAAAAAGAATGAAATCTTGCCATTTGCAAAAACATGTATGAAACTGGAAGGTGTTATGCTAAGTGAAATAAGTTAGTCAGAGAAAGACAAATATATTACTTCATTGATATGCATATTTAAGAAACAAAACAGATGAACATGGGGAAGGGAGGGAAAAATAAGATAAAAACACAGAAGGAGGTGAACCAGAATAGACTCTCAAATACAGAGAACAAATTTAGGGTTGCTGGAGGGGTGTGGCATGTGGCTAAGGGCTAAGTGGATGATGGGCATTAAGGAGGGTACTTCTTGGGATGAGTACTGGGTGTTATATGTAAGTGATGAATCATAATTCTACTCCTGAAACCATTATTACACAATATGTTAACTAACTTGGATTTAAATAAAAATAAATAAATAAATAAATAAATAAATAAATAAATAGCATTTTTAATCCAAAAGAATTTAACTTTTCAACAAAATTAATACCTCGGTGTGATTAAAAAAATAACACATATTAAAGAGTTAACTTTAAAAATATCATGTGTTAGTAAATGTGAAAAGTACCATGTAAAGTGAACAAAGTATTTTTAAAATAATATTTTCAAGTTTGCATGTAATGTTTTGTTTTGAATTATAGTTTATATTGGGTATTAGGTTTAGTCAATAATGGCTACACAAATAACTTTGTGTCATGGAGTAGAAGGCTGTGTGTGTGTGTGTCTGTGTGTGTGTGTGTATTTTTCATGTTAAACATGGTTTGCCAGGTTGTTCATACAGTAGTTTCCAAAGTCCCACAAGACTTATTCTCCTGTTCAGTTTTTCCTACTTTTGAATTCTCAGGGAAATCTTTGGTCTTGATTAGTGCCTTGAAATTTTGACCAATGGCCTTGTTTTGCCTTCTTAACTCAGAATGCAGAAGACACAGTACACAGGAATATATGAAAAATCATGTATGAACAGTATTTGTTAAGTGCTTATTATGTGCCAAATTCTGTGCTAGTAGTTTTGTATGTGTTAGGTAATACTCATGGCAAATAATTTCACAGATAAGGAAGCTGAAACTCAGAGGTTAAGTCACTTTCAAAGATGCCTTACCTATACATAATTAGTCATGGATTTGGGATTTGTTTTTAGAGACATCTGAGTCCAAAGTCTATAACAAGAAGAGGAGTTAATTAAGAATTTTAATATATATATATTATACATATTAATTATATGTTAATTAATATATTAATGTATCAATAGATAGCTACTAATCAATAGATATATAGTAATATAATATATATTAATAGATATATAATTAATATATCAATAGATATGTATTAATCGTATATTAATATATCAATAGCTATATATTAATTCATCTGATAAACTACTCCATGTCTATAAAAGGCCCTACACCACTTTCTCAAAAATGTGCTGGTTGTCTTCTGGTAGTTATCCTCATGTTATGGTTTGGAATCACTAAGCTGAGATACACCGGAGTCAAATTCATCAAGATTCACTGGGCTTTCAGGTCTGCCAATCAATGGCAGCATCTGATAGATGAACTTGAAGAGTCTGAACCATGCACTAGGAGTCTGCTTTTTCTTGCTGGCTGCCAGTAGATGTGTTAGCCTAGGCTGCATTTCTTCAGATGCTCTCAGAATTTTTCAAATGAAGGTGCATTGAACCTAGCTGGGCCGGAGGTTCTGGAGGCCACCCGCAGGTTCAATGATTTGCTAGGAGCACTCATAGGACTCACTCTGTAGTGGCCCTCATGGCTACAGATTTTTACAATGAAAGGATACAGAGCAAATCAGCAAAGGGAAAAAGCACATGGGACAACATTGGGAGAATCCAGGCAAGTGTTAAGAATGCCTTTAAAGTTATTTAAATATTTAAAATATATAGATAGTTCAGAAACAAACGTAACAAATATCCATGCAAACCGGTCGTATTTAGCAAATGTTAACATACTGCCATTTTGATTTTAGTTGTTTTAAAGCTACTTCCCTTATTAATAGCCAGCTCAGTTGTTATTTCCCCAGAGCTGGATCATTATGTAGCTCACCTCCAAGGACACTATTCATGTAAAATACAGTGCAAATGGAGATGAGCAACGCTGCAGTTCTGCCCTTGAAGTGGCCACTAGCTGAGAGTTGGTATGGACTTTTCCTAACAGTGATTTTATACTTTTACTACATGTGTATGGACCCACAAATAATTTATAGTATTATTTTTGAATTTTCAAAGATACACATAAATGCTAGTCGCCTCTTGGTAGCTAAATCTAAGGCAATATTTTCAGTGTTCATCTCATTTGATCTCTCCATAGCATTGGATTCAGTGGACCACTTCCTTCTTTAAACTCCTCCTCAAGCACATTTAGCACCAGTATTCCCCTCTTCCATCTTTCCACTCAATAAAGTCTCCTTCCTTGACTTTTCAAATCCTTTGTGTCCTTTTTTGCTAAACCCAATCTCATAGGGATTTTATTCATACCCATATATTCTAGTAGTACCTTACCTATATGGTGATGACTGCCTCGGTGGGATCTTCATTCCTGGTTTTATGCCTTCACTAATATCCTTATGAGATTGATTAGTGAGTACATGAACTGTGATCAGGTCTACCTCAGGCCTATTTTCCATACTTTATTTAAAAAAATTTTTTTTAACGTTTATTTATTTTTGAGACAGAGAGAGACAGAGCATGAACAGGGGAGGGGCAGAGAGAGAGGGAGACATAGAATCTGAAACGGGCTTCAGGCTCTGAGCTGTCAGCACAGAGCCCGACGTGGGGCTTGAACTCACGGATCATGAGATCATGACCTGAGCCGAAGTCGGACACTTAACCGACTGAGCCACCAGGTGCCCCTCCATACTTTATTTTAAGCCATAGATTATATAATCAGTTGAGTAATAGATAAACCTATTAATCTTAAATTTATTTTTATTTTGGTGCTATGTTTTTTCCAGTAGATGAGACATTTTTCAGTTTGCAAGGTTGTAAATTTATTATCACTCTTCTCAGATACACTTCTCTTGTTTTAGTCCCAAGAAATGGCATTAATCATCCAACCAGAATGAACTAGCCACCTTTCTTCACTCTTTTCTTTACATTACAACCAACACTGGGCTCCACTGGAATTCCCTCTGGGCTCCACTGGACTCCCTCTTTCACACTTCTGCAATCATTCAATTATTTCCAACCGTATTTCCACTGACCAAGTAAAGAATCTTATCAGTTCTCATCTGTACTATTCTCTCTTTGTAACTTGTTTTCCTTATGCTAGTCTCACAACGTGCCCTCCTCCAACAATTCATTCTCCCTGTGCCTCCAGAGGGACCTTATTAGAATCCAACTCGGTTTATGTCATGCACCCCAATCCCCAACCTCTTACATCCGGTGATAATGTCCTATTCATGTCTCTCTGTTGAATAGCTCTCCAAGCATTCAAGATATAGAGCGAACTCCATAGCAGGACCTCTGAGGCCTTTGGCATTCTGACACATTCTCACAATTTACCGCCTTCTTTGACAACTCCTGCTAATCATTTTGCTTCCAGCCACCTGAAACTAACATTTCTCATGTTTTCTCTTAGTGGGAGTTTTTTACTTGGTAAGGTATAAGTAACTTACAGTTTTTAATGACTGAACACATAAAAATGCTAACCACATTACCACCTCCCAGGACTTCACCTGAGTTATACAATGTCTACTTGTCTTAAAGAAGTTCACTCATCAGGGCGCCTGGGTGGCGTAGTCGGTTAAGCGTCCGACTTCAGCCAGGTCACGATCTCGGGGTCCGTGAGTTCGAGCCCCGCGTCGGGCTCTGGGCTGATGGCTCAGAGCCTGGAGCCTGTTTCCGATTCTGTGTCTCCCTCTCTCTCTGACCCTCCCCCGTTCATGCTCTGTCTCTCTCTGTCCCAAAAGTAAATAAACGTTGGGAAAAAAAAAAAAAAAAAAAAGAAGAAGTTCACTCATTTATCACCTCTTCCCCAAAAGGTTTTCTTAATCTCCAGTTCTTCCTCGTCCCAGGGAGTGAAAGTATTTCTTCATCTCCACCGACTGCATTGTATTATCATCTGTTAACTTGTTTATATCTTTTGCTTTTCCTGATAACAAGTACTTACTCATTTGTTTCCTCAGTGACAACCATATACTCAATAATGGGAGACACCCAATAAATATTTATTGAGTAGTGGGATAAACAAAATTCTGTTGTAGAGATTTATAATTTGAAAAGTCTATTTAAAAAATCCTATCAAGGTTTAGCTCACAAACTACCTCCTAATTGAGTTTTTGAGATCCTTCCCCCTCTATTAACTGGTTATGACTTTTCTTTCCTTTCCTCTCTTTCCTTTCTCGTAACTCATGATGTTCTACCTTGTGTAATTTATGTGCATGTGTGTCTTGGCCCGACCTTCCCCATTCCAACTTTAAGCTCCTGGGAACACTGATACTGGGTCCCCATCCTCTTTGAATCCCTAGCACCGAACTATGCCCTCTAAGGCAGATTGTTATATGCTCATTGGATTTTGAATTTATTTAACTGCTATATCATGATCAGGCTATAGTATCAGTATCAAGCCAAGACCACATATTAGTCATATTTTAGAGATCCTGGAAATATTTTTTTTTGCTTAAACTATTATATTAAAATAAATTATCACTATAAAGCAGCGGATCATATTTTCTATGAAACAGAAGTGTGAGGTCAGAATGATATAATGAAGTGACTATCCATCTATCTATGTGTCTTTCGACCTCCTGGCACCATGTCAGAAACAGAATGTTCAACACAGGGTAATTATTATTTTATGACATTTAAGTAATCAACATGGACTTTCTAAAATACTCCTAAATATAGTCTATAATTCTCTGATGGCTATCCTAATGACATCAGATGTTCCTCATCAACACCATTGTTCTAAATTTTGAAATTTCCTCAGAACTGCTATCAAGATTCTATTGTATGCCATCATGAGGTGATTTGAGTCATAGCTGTGACAGTCTGATCAGTCAGAGTTTTGCTAGATGCTCACAGTGTTTTTTCGGAAAGAAACTAATCTTTGAGTGAATTTTAAACAAATGCACATGAAAGAACAGATAATACTAATTAGGCACAAGCAGAATGCATCACAGTGGAATACTTAATGTATATTCTTTCCAACACCATAATCGAGGTTATTATTACATTTAGCAAACACTTATTAAATACCTACCTGGGTAAAACACCATGTTGAGTATTTGAAATCAGAATCTATCAGGATGTTATCTTATAACCCCATATTTATAAGACTGGATGGTAGAAGAATTTAACTTACTTTTCTCAGTTTAAATGGGGATTGTCAGGGGCTAGAGAGAGAGAGAGGAAATGGAGAAGTATTGGTCAAGGAGTACAAATTACTAGTTATGAAAGATGAATAAGTTCTGGGGGTCTAATGTACAGCAATGTGACTATAATTAACATATAATTAACAATGCTGTATTATATACTTGGAATTTGCAAAATGTTCTCACCATGCAAAGAAAGTTAGCTTGATAATGGGTGATTATTTCATAATGCAGACATATACCAAAATATCAAATAGCACATCTTAAATATATACTATTGTTATTTGTCAATTATACTTTAATAAGGCTGGAAAATTTTTTTAAATAGCAAAAAAATAAGGCCAGAATTGCTCTGGTAAATAGTACAAATTTGTATTCATTCAGGAACCATTATAAAAAATGTGCTACATACTCACTAACATGAACATGTGCACAAGCATCTTTCTTGTACTGTTTTTCTAAATGAGCAACATGGAGATAATTATATCACAATTAGTTCTTGTTGAAGGCATGTTCTTTAGTGAGTGCTTAAATGCACCATTTAATTAACCTATGAGGCACAGAGAAGTTAAACAAACCGAAAAATAACAGGAGAGTATCAACATTTAAGAGCCGTCGATGCTGGTTAGCCACCATGCAATATTGGTATAAGGATTTATTTTACCAAATAAATAAATGGAAAATGTGAAATTATATATAAATAAAATTATAAAATTGTAAATAAATAAATAAAAAGAAATGTGAAATGCTCATTCCTTAAAAATGCACCCTAGTATTTGGCATCTGCAATTTTATCATTTTCTAAAGAAAAATTTCTTATTTTTCATTCTGAAAGTTTTCTAATACCAATTAAAATGCAGCCTGACCTGACTTATTTTATTTTCCATATAGTTCCAAGTGAATATTTCTGCATTAATTCACAAATACTTGACTTTTTGTTGCATATCATTTAAAAATATCACAGTGCATTTCATAATACACTTATTACTACACAAATTGCATTAAATCTTCACCTGTAGTGAGGCTATAGCATTAAAATAAATGTAACATTCCTCTCATTCTGAGGTAGCCACTTGACAAATAGCAGAAACTAAAATCTGAAAAATAAGTCTATTGCAGACTCCCACAGCCAATGCAGCCTGCCGCCATTTTCAAATGGACATTAATAAACAAACAAACAAACAAACAAACAAACAAACAAACAAAAAACCTCTGAAATGGTGGAGAGGGCAATAAATAACAGATAAGAAACATGTCCTCATTTGCCAGAAAATTCATTAGAATTCTAATTAATTTTTTTTCTTAGATTGACAAAAGGTATTTTTTTTTTAATTTATTTATTTTTGAGACAGGGGAGGGTCAGAGAGAGGGAGACACAGAATCTGAAACAGGCCCCAGGCTCTGAGCTGTCAGCACAGAACCCGACGCGGGGCTCGAACTCACGGACGGAGAGATCATGACCTGAGCCGAAGTCGGCCGCTTAACCGATTGAGCCACCCAGGCGCCCCACAAAAGGAATTTAAGATCAATTAAGTACAGGGAAAAAACCAAACAAATGTGTATCCCTTAAGGAAAGAACTTTTTCTTCTACCACGCAGAGAGTCCTTCTGAAGCAGGCCAAGTGAAATGCATACAAGTGATGTTAAGTAAATGTTGACATTATAATGCTATCAATTGACCCCTAAGAGAAATGCTGCCCCCGTTCTGAAATGAACATGAAGGCAGATTCCATAAGTTACCAACTGATAAAAATATAAGCATCAATGAATAATGTTGCTGGTCTCTAAGTCATATTTGCATGTCCTTTTGTAGTTTCAAAGTGATTTCCTCCTTGTATTCATTTAATCACAACAACCTTATGATTTAGCATAGAATTTAAAACTGAAAGAGACAATGGGGATCATGGAATATCACTCACTTCACAGATAAAGAAATCTGGATCCAACCTCATGTTTCGGATGGAAGGGAACTCAAACCATCAAAACGTATGCCCAAGAAACACTTGACAAACTGGGATAGATGGAATAATGTAATGTAGGAAAGTGATCTGTTTAAATATGAACGAGGAAATGGTAGAAACTTAATTTTCATGGAATTCAGACATGAGATGGTATTGATGAAGCCTAAATTTACATATTCTTTGCATATGGTAGATTAAAGTTTTATATTTTAATCTGTCACAAGAATTTGCTAGCTGGGAAATTACATTTAGGTGGATGAACTCTTTTCGGAATAGTACATGATTTCAAGAACTCAAACAGAAAAAAAAAAAGAAAGAGGGAATCACTTATTAAAATTGTTTTCCTAAAATGAGATTCTGGATGCAACACTTCCTCTTTCCTTCTCCTTTCTTTTTTTTTTTTTTTTGTCCTCCAAAATACATGCTTGGCATACAAAATATTTAAAAAATAAAATGAAGCAATGCGGAACTCAGTAAGCATTTTTATCTGGTTCAGTGTCTTTAAATCCTTCATTAAAACTTTGTCTATTTGCCTAAGCAGAAAACCTTCTATATTATGTCAATATTTTAAGAGTAATATTGGAATGAAATATTGCTGTTTAGTGATTTTTCTCCCTAATTAAGTTTTGTGGGAAAGAATTTCAAAACAAAGGCTGAAAAAAATCTATATTGAAGGGCATGCTGCCCTGTGGACACAGAGCAGGACTTACTGATCACCCTCTGGAAGTTTCCATTTTGCCACCTCCTTCCTCCACTTCCTTCTTTGTGACAGCTGAGTTTGTTGGTTACAGTCTTGTCCAGGAGAAACTGAACTGGCCTTAACCACATGGAAATTGATTCCATATACTCAGCTTCATAAGCACCATTTTGGGGAAGATATTACAGACAGCTTCCTTTAAATGCTGAATTTTAAATACTATATATCCAATAAACTTGTTTTTTTTTTTTTTTGAAAAGAAAAGCTCTAGTGATATCCAGTTGAGGATGTCCAGAGAGGTTGCCAGGGCTGTCTGGCCTAAAGCCTGGAACCAGACTGTGAGTAATGAGGTGGGAGGGACTTATGATGGCTCTTTAAAGAGTTTTGCTGGGAGAGAGGAGATAAAAAGCGCCTTAGGAAGTCCTGCAGAGAAGGAGGGGAACTTAGCTTTGGAAAGCCTTCCGATAGGCAGGCGGTCCTTTGAATATTTATCTCATTCAAACCAAATTTCTAAGTCTTTTGAGGTTTGCCTGCCATTAAGTTTTGTAGCATAGTATTACATTTTCCTAAATGTATGCTATCTGTCACCTTAAAAATTGCTTGCCTTGTTTGTAGAAAAGAATGAAGAGCAGCTGCCCAAGTGAGAGACTAAATTTTCTCTGTATATGAGTACAGTCCATTAAATGGCCATTTCAAATAAATTGCATAATTCACAAATATTGCTGCTCTATGATTTATAAGCTAAATCATCTATTAGAAGAATGAGTTTTCAATGAACAGATAAGGCAAAAGTTCCTATCTCTAAAATGTGGTAGTCCTTTATTGAGCTAATCATTTGCAGCTTTTGTCAGGGTGCATATTCCTGCCTGTGACCATAGCTCTGAAGAAAATGCTAGTTCCTTTTCAATTTTGCCCAGTGGTCTTCCACACTGTTACATTCTATCAGTGTTTTGCTGCCTTCCAAGGCTGTGGTCAGATATACAATAACATTATCTCTGCCCTCCCATGTGGATCTATGTTAATATATCTCCAAAGAGTATGATGGATGCATGAAGTAGGCATCTGGCTATTTTCTGTAATTTGAGAAGCTCTAAGAAGGCCCATCTTTCCCAAAACATCACTGAAGGGTGCTTGGGGATCTCTTCTGAGCTCATTATTTTTAAAAATGCAAATTCTCCTTAGTATGTTAATATGATAATCCCCTAATTGTTTAGCTAGGATTTATTTTATCACATGAGTTTCAATCAGCAACCATCTGTTGGCCACATTTTATGTTTGAAATACAAAGTTATTTACTTTGTGGGACACAAACATAAAAGTTATCTGTGCACCTGGATACCTAGTAGAACACCAGATTGTGAGTTGCTCAAAGGCACAGTGTCTTTCCTAGGGCCTAGAATGGTAGAATTAATAAACAGTATTTATAGACTAAACACATTACTGGATGAATCCAGTAGACTCCTTACCTACACAAACATCTGTAGTCCACAGAGTACATTGTGAGCAGCATGAGAATATTAAAATGTTTTTGGTAAAGAGAAGAAGCAGGCGAGGACTGATAGAGACTTCATAGAGAATGTTTCACATGCCTTGATTTTTGGGTAATATTTAGGGTTTTTGCAAAGGGTTATGGAATTTTGATTAGTTTAAGCAGTAAAGACCAAGACCCAGAGATTAGAAATTAAAGAGTTGAACTTATTTAGGAATCGACCAGTGCCTCCAGTGAACTGTGAGGCAAGAAGTAGAAAGGGAACAAGGCAACAGCTTTTGGCCATAAATGGAGTCCTCCAAATGCCTTGTAAAGGAATGTGGACTTTATTCCTAAAATAAGCAAGGGAGCTACTTGATCATAGTAACAAAATGAGATCATTGAGTACCTGAGATGCAATGAAAACACAAAATGGTTTAGGAACAAAAGGCAGGCTTTTGTCTACAGCACAAATTGATAAAGTTGGCCTAGAGTTCAGTGAACCCAAGAAGACTATTGCATAAATTATTTGAATGCTAACTCTCTACATAAGAAGAGATTTCTGTGCCAAATATACTTTTTCAACAAAATCTAATGCCTGCCTTTTTTTGGTCCTCTGGCACTTTTATTAAAAGGGGCATTTGGTGACTATATTCACTGGTCCCGTGAATAGTACAGGACTGCGTTGGTGCAGGACTCCTACAGTGATGGGCTGAGGGGCATGTGAAACGTTTGAACAATGCCCCGGGAGAAGGATGCAGCCCCAGTGGAGAAGGAGAAAATAGTCCATGGTTTTTTTATAGGAGAAAATAAGTCACTTGAAGGAGGTATTCTTCAAACATAAAGCAAAAACACTGCAAAAGAATCTGGGATTCTATCTTAAATAACTTCATTGTTAATACTGTTCCCTATGTCTTCTAAAATCTCAGTTCAAGGGTTTGAAATCTAGCCACATTGTCAAAGAGCAAAAACACCCACTCAGTTGGTTCTCGCCCTTATAAACTCTAAGTGGTGCCAAGGGCTTATGAGGCACCATTCTGATAGATTTGTAATGGTAGTCACATGATCTCTCTTTTAATTTCCCCAGATCAAGATTTAGAAAGTGCTTCTTTTATAAATCAGAGGGTAAATGCAAAATGCCCCCTTTAAAGGCAGCTGCTCAGCAGTGTAAGAGATTGGATTCAATGCTTTGGAACTTACCCCCACCTTTTTTTTTTCCCCAGATGGATAATTGTTAGAGGGTTATTAGAAGTAGTTAAGTGAAAGGCAATTATGAGGAGAATATGGGCAAATCTGCCTTCATTTTAATTTGAATGTTGGAGCATTCACATATTTGTTGTGTGTTCCTGGTACTGGAATTCAACCCTGTATCTTTTGTCAAAATGTTCTTCAAATATATATGATTATGCAGATGTATAGGAAGAAAGCATGTATTACGGAGTTAGTCTCTCTGCAATCCGTCTCCTGTTAGAACAAATGTAAAGTCTCTTTTATTATGTAACTACAATAAGGATGTGACTTTTGAAGTTCTTAAGGTGTGCGTATGCATGCCTTTTATTTTAGTCGCTTAAATAAAGAGGAAACAAACACAGGAATATTGCCAAAGTATCTTTTGAATAAGAGAGAATGTATGGAAAAAATAATGGCAAATAATCTATGTCACTATGTTTTTTATATTCTATCTGAATGTTTTCAATTAATTTAACATCAAAATGTTTTTTAAAATTGTATACCTACAATATATATTGTCCAGATATTTGAGTCATTTTAATAAAATCAATCTATCTAGGCTAATTTTTAAAAGAATATTGCAGAGAATATAACCTCCATAACCTTAAGAAATAGGTAATTTGTGGAAGCAATGTTTAATTTCATGCATAAGGTATGTAGTTTGGCTACAAAATCTCTGACTAGGATAAATTGTTGGCAACTAATGGTTGCTAATCATTCTTATCCTTTTAATATTAAAAAAATGTTTTTGCAAAAGAGGGAAATGTTCTCAATTGTTTTAAAAGTAAATATAAGAGAGTTATTACTATTTTGAAGCTCACCTGCATGTCTCAGAACGATGAATATATATTGGTAATTAATATTTATCTCACTTCAACGATACAGGCTTGGAATAATAAAAGGATGCCTGCCTTACGAATGCAGAAATTGAAGACGACTTAGCTTAACTCCCAAGAAGACCCATTGCTTTAATAATTACATGATACTGAAATGCATTAGGACCAGGATCTTAGTGTTTGATTATCCTAAGAACTCGGTGTCCAGCATGTATGTTGGAGGACTGCTGTGAGCACCGGGGCAACTGTGAAAAACTAAATGGAGTGGATATTTGTTTCAAAAAGCTAAAGCGGAGGAGAAAAAGAATGTAAATAGTATAGAGATTCAAGAGTGGGAGTTGTCACCGTGAGTTACAGTGGGCAAGACGGGTTTAATTTAGACCATTTAAAGTTGTTGAAATTTGGATTGGAGGAGGAAAAAAGGACGAACATTGAAGTGAGTGAATGACAGCCAGCGGGTGCCAGGCATGGTCACGATAGTTTGTACGTGCAGGGACTCTAGAAGCGGAGGATCAGTCTGAAAATCTCAGACCATTCTCCTGATGAAAAATCCTACTGTCATCAACAAAATTCATTTCTTCTGCCTTGAAATTTTTTTCTCATTTTGTTTCCTTTTCTTTTATGATGCTGCCCTCATTGTCTACGGTTATTGTTCTCACTTTCAAGACTCAGTTCAGATGCCAGTAAAAATCCATAGCTATTTAGCTATATGATTCCATACAATGTATTAAAATTTGTTCTATATTAAGAAAAAATAGGATTTACTAAAAACATATTACCTGTCTTTAGATCGTCTGAGATATTTTTGTATCTATTATCAATTTTTCCATTTTTAGTTATTCTAGATAATTTGGAGTCAAGATTGAAGTGATTATTTTTTCTCTCATTAGTTTATTAGCATGAATAACCATTTGATAAACAACCCCCAAAGAAATCTCATTAGATTATTCCTTCAAATCATATTGTTTAGAAGACCCAAGAAGTACCAAAATCTATGCCATGTACATTAAAGATTCTTTTTTTTTTTTTAGTTTTTTATTTTATCTATTTTGAGAGAGAAAGAGGAGAGGGGAGGGAGGGAGAGAGAGAGAGAGAGAGAGAAAGAGAGAGAGCATGAACGGGGGAGGGACAGAGAGAGAGAGTGAGAGAATCCCAAGTAGGTTCTTCACTGTCAGTGCAAAGTCAGACTTGGGGCTCTATCTCACGAACGGTGAGATCATGACCTGAGCCAAAATGAAGAGTCAGATGCTTAAGTGACTGAGCCACCTAGGTGCCCCTATGCTATGTACTTTAAATATAATATCTTTGGTTTTTAATTTCAGTACAAGTGATGTATTTTTTTTTTTAATTTTTTTTTCAACATTTTAATTTATTTTTGGGACAGAGAGAGACAGAGCATGAACGGGGGAGGGGCAGAGAGAGAGGGAGACACAGAATCGGAAACGGAAACAGGCTCCAGGCTCTGAGCCATCAGCCCAGAGCCTGACGCGGGGCTCGAACTCCCAGACCGTGAGATCGTGACCTGGCTGAAGTCGGACGCTTAACCGACTGCGCCACCCAGGCGGCCCCAAGTGATGTATTTTTAATCTTGTTGTATATTTGAGAAAAATTTGGCTTAGAAAGTTCAAGAAATTACCCAGGTCATACAGTTGGAAAATGGTAAAGGCAATATTTGAACTAAGATCTCTTAAAAATTAAGTTTATGCTGTTCTACTACAACATAAATTCACTCGCAATAACATTTTACCTATTCCTTGTCTAGCATTAAAGAAAGTAAATGACTCTTACACCAATTTTATTTCTTCCTGAAATATTTAATGGAAATCACCAATGAGACTGTATAGGGCTATGGCTGTCGTTGTGGGAATGTTTGTAATTACGGATTTATTTTTATTAATAGGCATAGGAAAGACTATTGTTTTTTTTTTCCAATTTCTTATGTCAACTTCAGTTTCAATTTCTTCTAATCTGTCAGCTTTATTGGGATACAATTTTTCATAATAATTTCTTATTACATTTGTGGAATAATTTTTTAAATATTTGTAGAATCTACAATGATGTTTCTTTTTTCATTGCTGCTAGTGGTGATATATATTTTTCTCTCTATTTTGATCATTATATGTAGAGACTTATAACTTCCTTTGACTTTTCAAATAATCATCTTTTGGTTTCTTTGATTTTTCTTTATTGTTTATGCTTGTACCTCCATTACTGCCTTTCTCCTGCATAATTTCTATTCAGTTTGGCATTAATTTGCTAGTTTACTAAAGTGGAAACAGCATTAATTTTTAATTGTTCTGTTTTTGTTTGATGTACACTTAGAGATAAAAATTTTACTCTTACCACTGCTTTAACTGCATCCCATGAATTTGAATATGTTGCGTTTTAGTCATTCAGTTCAGAGATTTTATAATTACGCATGTGATCCATTCTCTAATCTATGGATTATTTATGCATGTTGCTTAACTTCAAATATTTGGTTACTTTCCAGGTCACTTTTGTTATTGGTATTTATTTGTGGCCCTGGAGTGGTCTTAGTGCATGTTTCATGTGCACTGAAAATAATGTGTCTTCTACATTTGTTTGATATAGTGTTTTATAAATGTCTATTAGGATAAATTTGGTTTATATTATTTGTCCTGTTAAAATATGTTTTATATATATATCTATATCTATCTATCTATCTATCTATCTATATATATATATAACATATATATACAACCATATTTGTGATTTTGTATGTTATCCCATTAGTTCTATCAGATTTTGTTTCATATATTTTGAAACTCTGTTACCAGGCTTGTTATGTGTGCTTGGTTTTATCACCATAGAATATCCAGCATCATCTTGGGGAATATTCCTTGTTCTGAAGTGTATTTGGACTGATATTAATGTAGATGCACCAGCTTTATTATGCTTATTATTTGTATGATATAGATATTTTCTGTTCTTTTGACCTCAACTTATTTCAGTATTTATATTTAAAGTGCATTTTTAAAGACAGCTTATAGTAGCATCTTATTATTTATATAAAAACTAATAACGATTTTCTATTAAGTAGAGTGCTGACTCCACATACACATAATATAATTATTGATAAGGTTTGGTTACAGTCTAATACTTTGTTGAATGTTTTTTATTTGTCCTTTTTTGTTCTCTGTTTATTTTTAAATTATTTAAAAAAAATTTTGGCAGAATATGTATAGCAAAATTTACAATTTTACCGATTTTTATGTTCCTCTTACTTTTGAATTAATTAAATATTGAATTCATTAAATATTTCCTTATATCCCATTTTATCTCTCTGTTGATTTTTGCTATACCAACACTTAAAGTGATTGTTCCAGAGATTACAATATGCCCCTTTAATCTCTTGTAGTCCACCTTAATTTGTTTTTATTACTTTCTGTAAGAGTGCAGAACTTTAGGACAGTACACTCCTATTTTTCCATATACCATTCTTCATACTATTTTTTTTCATATAATCAATTTCTATGTATGTTAAGACTCTTCCTAATATATTGTTGCTATTTTTGTTTTAACAGTCAATTGTACTTTAAGGATATAAAAACAAAATTAAGCCTTGTATATTTACCCACTTTTTTTTTTTATCTCTGGCACTCCATTCCTTTGTATATATTCAAGTGGATTAATTATTTCCCTTTTCCACCTAAAGAACTTTATTTAACCTTATTTGTGATGGGCATTAAGAAGGGCACTTGTTGGGATGAGCACTGGGTGTTATATGTAAGAAATGAATCACTGAATTCTACTCCTGAAACCATTATTACGCTCTATGCTTACTAACTTGGATTTAAATAAAATTAAAACCAAACATTATTGGGAAATGAGGTCTGCTAGTCATAAAAGATCTCACTTAAAACCCTATTCTACTTATTTGAAAATTTCTTTAGAAATTTTTTGTTTCATGTAGTCCCACTTGTTTGTTTTTGCCTTTGTTGCCTATTATTTGGTGTCATATTAAAAAAAGTCATTGCCAAAACCAATGACAAGGAACTTTTTTCAATATATTTTCTTCTAGGAATTTTATGCTTTCAGGTTTTACAATAAAGTTTTTTATCCATGTTGAGTTAATTCCTGTGAATGGCATAATATAGAGGTCAGTTTTATTCTTTTGCAAATAGATATTCAGTTTTCACAACATGATTTATTGAAAAGACTACCCTTTTCCTATTGTGTGATATTGGTGCCCTTGTCAAAGATTAGTTGATACATGTGTGAGTTGCCATCTGGGCTTTCCATTCTGTTTCAATGGTTTATGTGTCTGTTTTTATGCCAATGCCATACTGTTTTGATTACTACAACGTTGTAATATAGTTTGCAATCAGAAACTATGATTCCTCCACCTTTGTTCTTCTTTATCAAGACTTCTTTGGCTATCTTAGGTCTTCTGTGTTTCCATATGAATTTTGGGATTGTTTTTATTTCTATGAAAAATGGCAACAGAATTTTGATAGAGATTGAATTGAATCTGTAGATTGCTTTGGGTGGTATAGATAGTTTAATAATATTAATTTTTCCAATCCCAATGAAAAAGGGATATCTTTTCATTTATTTGGGTGCTCCAGAATTTCTTTCATTACTATTATAGTTTGCAGTGTATCTTTCACCCCTTGGCTTAGATTTATGATTAAATATTTTATTGTTTTTGATGTTATGATAAGTGGGATTAGTTCCCTAATTTCTTTATCCAAAAGTTCATTGTTAGCATATATAAATGCAACTGATTTTGTATATTGATTTTGCATACTGAAACTTTACTGAATTTTTTATTATTTCTAACAATTTTTGGGTGGAGTCTTTAGGGTTTTCATATAAGATTGTGTTATTTACAAAAAGAGACAGTTTCACTTTTTCCCTTTCAATTTGGATACATTTATTCATTTATTTTTTTTTTTGTTGGCTGATTTCTCTAAGACTTTCAGTAATGTGATGAATAAAAGTGGCAAGAGTGGCACCCTTGTTTTGTTTCTCCTGTTAAAGAAAAAAAACTCTCAGTTTTCATTGTTGAGTATATTAGCTGTAGGCTTGCCATTTATAGTTTTTATTATGTTGAAGTGCATTCTTCTTCTTTTTTTAATTAATTAATTTATTTTGTGTGTGTGTAATACAGAGAGAGAGTGCAAAAGGGGCAGAGAGAGAGAGAGAGAGAGAGAGAGAGAGAGAGATGATCTCGAACAGGCTCCATGCTGACAGCACGGAGCCTAATGTGAGGCTCAAACTCAAGAACCATGAGGTCATGACCTGAGCCGATATCAAGAGTTGATACTTAGTGGACTGAGCCACCCAGGTGCCCTGAGGTGCATTCTTGTATACTTAATTTTTGAGAATTTTATTGTAAAAGGATGTTGGCCTTTGTCAAATGTTTCACCAACAAAATGAAATGGTAGCCTACAGAATGTAAGAAAATATTTGTGAATTATATATCTGATAAGAAGTTAATATCCAAAATATACAAGGAACTTATATAACTCAATAACAAAAAATCACAAGTAAAATTAAAATGGGCAAAGAAAATGAATAGACATTTTTCCAAAGAAGACATCCAAATGGTCAACAGGTACATGAAACAGTGCTCTACATTACTGATCATTAGGGAAATACAAATCAATACCGCAGTGAGATATCACCTCACACCTTATTAGGATGTTTTTTATGAAAAAAAAAAAAAAACCCAAGGTGAGGATATGGAGAAAAAAGAAACCTTTTTTGTGGGTGTGTAAATTGGTGCATCCACTATGGAAAACAGTATGGAGGTTTCTTAAAAAAATTAAACATGAATTTACAATATAATCCCAATATCCCCCTACTGAATATATATGTGAAGAAAATAAAACCAGTATCTCAAAGGATATCTACACCCCTGTGTTGTGACATTATTTACAATAGCAAAGACATGGAAACAACGAAGTGCCCATTGACTGATGAATGGATAGAGAAGATGTAGTGTATACACCAACACACGCACAATGGAATATTATTCAGCATGGGAAAGTAAGAAATCCTACCATTTGCAAAGACATGGATGAATTTAGAGGACATTATGCTAAATGAAATTGGCAAGACAAAGACAAATACTATATGATCTGACTTACATGTGGAATCTACAAGAAAAAAACTTGAACTCGACCTCATAGTAACAGAGAATAGAAAGGTGGTTCCCAGGAACTGGTGAGTCGAGGAGATGGGAAGATATAAAGGTATAAGCTTCAGTTATATGACAAGCTCTTGGGACCTAATGCATAACATAGTGATTATAGTTAATAAAACTGTATTGTATATTTGAATCTCTTAAGCTAAGAGGGTAGACCTTAAACATTCTCAACACACACATGCACATGCACAGTGGCTATGTGAGATGATAGATGTGTTAATTAACCTGATTATGGTAATCATTTCACCACATTATATGCTTTTTTTTTACATTACCTGCTTTATATACAGTTTTATTTGTCAATTATACCCCGTTGAGGGTGAAACGTTTTTTAAAAAATGCAGTGCATGATCCCAGATTAGCTCCTAGTTTGAAACAGCTTAAAATGACATGACTGGGGAATTTTAACTGCATTTCAGACTGTATATTAGATAGTATTGTGTCAATGTTAAATTTTTTGATCATCGTATTTTGGTTACAAAGGAGAATATTCTTGTTCTTTAGAAATACATGCTGAGCTATTTATGAGTAAAGTGTCATGATATCTGCAATTACCTCAATTAGTTCAGGGGGAAAAAGATCAAACAGTGTACAAAATGTTGACAACTGGTGACTCTAAGTGAAGAATACTTGAGGATTCATTGTACTATTTTTGCAATTCTTCTGTAAGTTTAAAATTTCTTTCAAAATAAAAACCTGGGAAAAATACTTTTAGTTCACCTTCTCGTTTAAAAGATATTTTACTGGATGTAGAATTCTAGGTTGATTTTTTAAATTGTTTCATCATTCGTCTTCTGCCTTGTGTTGTTTTCTGATGACATGGGCCTGGTCATTCCTATTACTATTTGTGAGTATGAATAGGATTTTTTTCCCTGGCTACTTAAAAATTTCCTTTTTTACTTTGGTTTATAGCAATCTGATGGGACTGGTATGGATTTCTTTGTATTTGTCCTTTGTATTTTGTTGAGCTTCTTGGGAATATAGGTTGATATTTTTAATCAAAATTGAAAATTTTAATGATTATTCAAATATTTTTTCCATTCCCATCTCTCCCATATACTTGGGGCTTAGTTACTTGTATATTGGACATTTTGGTATAATCTCATCTTTCTCTGAAGCATTATCTATCTATCTATCTATCTATCTATCTATCTATCTATCTATCATCTATTATCTATCATCTATCTTCCTTTTGTCTGTTTTTAGTTTAGCTTCTATCACCCTGTTATCTTTAAGCTCACTTTTCCTTCCTTTTTCAATGTCTAATCTGTTAAGCCCTCCCTATGAGTTTGAAAAATTCCAGTATTGTATTTTCAGGCCTAGAATTAACATTGATTTCTTCTTTATGGTTTCTAGTTCTCTTCTGAAATTCTTCATGTGCTTTCTCATTATGTTCATCTTTTCTTATGTATACTTTTAAGGTCTTTGTCTACAAATTCCAAAACTGCTGTCATTTAAAGATTTATATCTATTGACTCTTTTCTCCTGCTTCTGTGTCTTTTTTTCTTTTTGCTTATGCACAAACCTAGTATTTTTTTGTTTTTTATTTTAAGCAGGTCATTGTGATGTTACATTTTTGGGAGTCTGGATTTTGCCTTTGGGATGTTTTTGCAGAGAGGTAATTTACTGATGGATCAGCTTTATCCTTTTTTAAAAAAGGCTTACTTTTAGGCTCTATTAGGGTAGATATACATCATGTATTCCTGACTGCACTATTGACATTTTGGGCTGAATAGTTATTTGTTTTGGGCAGTGTAGCATCTTTGTGCAATGTAACATCCCTGATTTCTACTCTCTAGATGCCAAAAACACTTCCCACCACTGCCCCTACAGCATAATAAATGACACAATTTCTAGATATTGCCAAAGGTTTCCAGGAAAGGGGTCAAAATCACCCCAGTTGAGAACCACGGACATACAGTAGCCATTTCTCTGCGACCAGAATAGCTCTTCTCCTTATGAGTGGCCTCAACTGAATACACAGAATGTTTAGTTTGATAGCTCCACTCTGGCTGGTCAGAGCTCTATGGACTATCAGCACTGTGCAGCTTCTGGAATGTTAGCTCAGCTCACACCCCCTCCATAGCCATATTCTGTCAGGCCTCACCGAGTCTTGCTTTATACATTTTCAGTTTATATTCAACCAAATACTCAAGTGGACTCCTTTGCAGATTTGTGGAGCTCTTCCTCTATTCACCTTCTTCAACTATGTTACTCTGCCCTGAAAATTCCACCTGCACCTGCTACTCTGAACTCTGAATTTTATTCTTTCCACCTCCCAAGGCTTCAGCTCTCTGTTGGGCTTTATTATGCAGTACAGTGATTTGGATAATGCTCCTTCTCAGAAAACTGAAGCTAATGTAGACATTATCTCGTATGGTTCCTTGTCTCAGCGATAACAGCCCTGAGCTATCTGTTGTCCTATGTTTGAAAACAGTTGCTACATATATTTGTCCAGTTTTATTATTGTTTACAGTGAGAATTTAACACAGAATGAGCATTACTTTTTCATGGCTTATTCTTATAACTGTCACTGAATAGCTCTAGTTGCTAATGTAGTTTGAAGAACTTTTCCATTTGTATGTTTGTTGTCAGGATGAAGAAGGATCACAATCCTGCCATTGACTGAGTTTCTTTGCCAGCCTTACTGTTACTGGATTAACAGTTATACGCCTTGTTATATACAGATATTCAAGGGTTGTATAATTTTTCTTTCCTAAAAACATGCATATTTTCTATGTATTTCTGTGTATTTCTATGTAGATTGTATCTCCTTTCTCTTAATTTTACTCATTATTTCGTTTACATTTTTATATATTTATTTATTTTTAACACCAGCCTTGTCCACCTTTTCTTGCCTTTGGGAGGTAACTTTATACTCAGAGAGCTACTTTCTTTGGCTGTAGGTTTTTTATTACATAGGTAAGAATTAACTAACATTTCTAAATAGTGCTCAAAGCATTTTTTTAATGCAACAACAACAAAATTTTGGAGAATTAATTTCTGATTAGTACTGTTTTTCTCCCATATTCTTGTTGCTTGTAATTTCTTCTGGGCCTAAATTTTATGATTGCAAATTTCACCATAAACCAAAATTTCAGTCTCTTTTTATGAACAGTGTAATAAGAAGTAAACTAATCAGGGAATTGGGGATTAGGATTTCAGACACAGCTTTGCTCCTGACTAGTTATATGGTATTAAGCAAAGTACTTAGCACATTTGGTCTCAATGTCCAAATCCTTAATGGGAAAGCTCTCAAATGTCCTTTCCAGTTCTAAATTCTATACTGGATCTTAAAGGCAACTGAAATGTTTCTCTTTTCCCAAGGTAGCTAACTCAGACTCTGAGAGAAATTATAGGTATTTAAAATTGTCTTTTGTTATAGTCAACAAAGGACAAAATATGATAAGTGTTAAAGCAATTAGAAAATATTTGAAGTGCTTTAGTCATATAACTTTATATTGTAACTTCAGTGGAGCAAAAAATGGTCTTATTAATTTTTTATGTTCCTGTGGATCTTATATATGGTAGATATTGAATTGCTTCATATTTTTATATTTCTGATAAAGGAGAATAAAGGCTGAAGTCATTTCATGTGACAAAAGAAATCTGGCTTGCCTCTTATCAAAATGTGACCTTTCCTATGTCTCTTTCACCCATTTCATCTGAATTATTAGTGAGTTGGTCCCATCTTGGACCTACACCATGACTGATTTCTAAACTGTACGAAACTGGCACTCATGCCTATGTGCACTTGACAACCTTGTGTTGAATGGAGCTCTGTAGTAGGTGTTGTGAGTGAATAAACTGTTAAGGTATGAAATTTGCCCTCATGGAGCTCAAGTTCCAGTGGAAGAGATTGATAGCCAATAATTATAAGTCCAGGTGATCAGTGCACAAGGTACTAGGGAATCAAAAGCAAGAAACCAAAGTTAAGAAATAGAAGTGAGTTTTTCATTTGGGGCGCCTGGGTGGCTCAGTTGGTTAAACATCCGACTCTTGGTTTCAGCTCAGGTCATGATCTCAAGGTTTGTGGGTTTGAGGCTCACATTGGGCTCTGCACTGACCAGTGTACAGCCTGCTTAAAATTCTCTCTCTCAGTTTCTGACTCTCCCCCACTCGTGTTCTCTCTCTCTCTCTGTCTCTCAAAATAAACTTAAAAAAAAGTCTCTTAAAAATATAACGAGGCTTGGGGCGCCTGGGTGGCGCAGTCGGTTAAGCCTCCGACTTCAGCCAGGTCACGATCTCGCGGTCCGTGAGTTCGAGCCCCGCGTCGGGCTCTGGGCTGATGGCTCAGAGCCTGGAGCCTGTTTCCGATTCTGTGTCTCCCTCTCTCTCTGCCCCTCCCCCGTTCATGCTCTGTCTCTCTCTGTCCCAAAAATAAATAAACGTTGAAAAAAAAATTAAAAAAAAAATATAACGAGGCTTTCATTTCAAGATTGGAGTTGAGAATACTTTCAGCACTGGCTCTTTCTGGACCTCACTTAAGTCGAGCTCTTTGCTGTCTCAGAGTCTTTGCTCTAGAATGTTCTTTATATCTTCACTTCTTTGGCTCCTTCTCATCATCTAAATTTCAGTTCAAGTATCACCTTCTTTAAGGCATTCCCTTTTTGCCTTATTCAAAATAGTTTCACCTTCATTATTTAATTTCCCTAATATTTTACTTTCAGCTACTTATCATTATTCACAATTAATTTACTGAGTCACAGTTTATTGTCTATCTATCCAAATGGTAGGAATCTGTTTTGATCACTTCTAGATCCCTATTACCTAGAACATGTCTGGCTTGTAGAAGCCACTGAAAGATATTTATTGAATGAAAGGAAGGTTTAATGAATGAAGAAATTGGAGAAGAAATGCTTCTCCTTCTATCTACCCCTACCCTCCAAAGAATGTTAGGCCATTAGTACAAAAAATTACCCTCAATATTTCATGTTCTTTAATTCAGATAATATTTATTGAGTCAAGTATTGTTCTAGCCAGAGTTTATGATATGTAATAAAATACATTCTACCTTGTTAAGAAAAATATTGTTTATTACCTTGCTTATCTCTATAGATGGTCAGTAAGCTTGAACTATATAAAATCTTACATCTCAAAATGAATCATTTAAAATGTAAGCATGCATAATATATGGAATAATGATTATCGTATTAGCAGCAGCAAAATCTAGTGTGATAGATAAGGTAACTGAGAGACATATTCACCTACTTCCCTTGTTGCTCTAGAAATAGGTGTTTACCTCCCTGCCTCTTGACTTTTGGGGATAAGCCACATTACTTACTTAGGCTGATGGAACATTAGCAAAAGTAACATAAGAATACATTTGAAGTTTCTTGCACAGTTGGGTTTGTCCTCTGGTGCTTCTGCCACCACCTTAAGCCACACTTCACCAGATAGCTGTTGCTCTCCTCCTCCCAGACCATGTCCAGGAGAATACATAAGGAGTAGACATGAACCCAATGCCCATCAGCTTGGAGTAGAGCATCCTAGCAGAGCTCAGCCTAAGTCAGCCACACCCAACCCACCTGTAGATATATGAATGATGATAAATGACTACAGTTTTAAGTCACTGGAATTGTTTGTTATAGTTCATGAATAACCCGTGTGCCAACTAGAATGTGAAACTCAACCAGATACAAGGCCCACAGTGCTGTTAAAATTCTGAATTAATAAATTTAAATGTACATGTAATCTTTGCTTTTAGGCTGTTGGATATACAGAAGTTATTTAGGAAAACATCAGATTGGCCCATGAACTAGAAGGTACAGGAAGGGGGGTTTTATAGCGTACTTAGGCAAGAGTTTTGTGTTGGCCTATGGTTTTTATCTCTTGTGTTAAATATGTATGCTTAGAAAAAGAGTGGGAGAAAATGATAATAATGCATATTTATGGAGCACTTACTTTGACAGGCACAGTTCCAGGAGTTCTGGATTCTTAATTCCACAGTCCTAATTCCTTTAGGACTCCACAAAGATATGAGATAGAGATATTGCTTCCATTTAAAGATGAAAAAACTGAGGTTCTGAGTCTATAAGTAGTTTTTCCAAGGCCACAAAGCTGGACAGTGGCATTATTAAAATTCTACTCAAACAACATGTTTCCAGGGTCTATACTCTTAACCACAATGCAACACTAGAGTATTTCTGGCTTATGATTCATATATTACTCACATATAATTCAGAAACATCTGGTTTCTCAGTACTGTTTCCTTCAAAAATTCCAAATAGCTCAAAATTGATTTTAAATACTGCACTTTTGACAATTTAAGGATTGCTAAGTGCAGGTGTTCTGTGTTCTGCGTGTGGCCCTTTGTATTGAATCTGCACACTGCCTTCCTAAGTGTCTGCCCATCAGAATAGGGAAGGCGGCAGAACATCAAAGACCTGCGCACAGGAGATGGACATCTAGGGGGTGCAAGTCCCTGAAAGGCAGGTGGGGGGTGTCATGATAAAGCTGATAGTCACATATCTAACTTCCTCTTTGTAGCTGATCAGGAAATGTTTTAAAAATGATAACATAATAATAAAAATAGTAAAAATAATACTATTAATAAATAGTAATCATAGGTTACTAGTGGAGATGTGCAATGGCATATTTGAAGTTATTTTGAAAAAGAAAGAAAGAAAAATGTTTTCCAAAGCCATTATTTTTCTTTAGTGGATAAGTACAGCTGTTTTTCTCTACAAATGTATATGTTAAAGAGAGAACTTGCACGTTATTGAGTGTTCTTTGCCCTGGAAACTAAAGTAATGAATGGTGCTTCATCACAACAGTCATGCAAAGAGAGGACTTTAAAATTAACTGCTGTGAATTTTAGGTTACGTAGAAATAGGTAATTTTAGCTTCAGACAATCTGCTTTTTACTTAGTGGTGGGTAAGTTTATGGAGCCAATCAGATATAAAATGAATAAGTCTTGGTCCTGAACACCACACCCAATTAGAATAAGTTCAATAGTTAACAATGATCTCTTCAGGTCACTCTCTTCTCTTTCCATACAGTCATAGAGTTTTAAAAGTGGAGATATTTATGTCATCTAGACAAATGTCTATTTGGTTCTTGAATTCTCTCCGATGGAGGAATGTACCATTTCTGGGGTATATCCAGCCTCACACCTGATGCATTTAGTTGGCCAGCTCAAACTTAATATGTCCTAACTAACTTACTCGAGTCAGAAATATTCATTCGTGCCCCACCCCCTTCATCCTTGACAACTAGCCCATCACCAGGTTATTGTGACTGTAAATATCTTTTGGATGTCTTCACTTTCTGATGTGTTTACTTCCCTCTGTGTCACAGATTGGGTCCCAGACATAATCTGTCTTCCATATTGATTTAATAGTCTCTGACGAATTTCTCTGGTTCTGTGCCTGCACCTTTTAAATCTGTACTCCTAGCAAGCCAGAGTATTTTTTTTCCTTCAATGTAAATAAAATCTTTTACTCCCTTCTGTAAAACCCTTTATTCTTCAATAGATTCATATTGTGCTTAGATATAACTATAAAGTTTGCCCCTTCATCCTCTGATATTCTCATCTCTCTGCACAGTGCTTATTTATGATGACCTCCTTTGATTGCATTTCACATTATTCCCACTCCCATTTTAAGTTGTTTAAGAATTAAAAGATAAATGTAAAGCACTTAGAATTGTGCCTAACAGATAGACTTAATAGCTACATAGTTCACTTTTATTCTATTGCTATTTGTTTATCTCATGCCTGCTCTGTGTTAGAATTGGAGGGGGGGAGCTGTGTCGATTTTGTTCACTGCACTCATAAGCACAATACCTAGAAAATATGATATGTGCATTTCATGGTTTTAAAATATAGTTGGGTGAAACCTTTATTCAGAAAGTTCTAGCCTATTGAAGTTATTTTATATATTGAGTTGAAATTTATTTCTCATGCAAATGTTAGTCCCATTACAACTTTAGGACATTCTAAGTTATATCCTCATATTTCATTACAGATACTTATGTTTATCTTTCTCTTAAGTTTTTGTTTGAATTCCAGTTAGTTAACATACAGTGTTAAATTAGTTTCAGGTGTACAATATAGCAATCCAATAATTCCATATGTCACCCAGTGTTCACTACAAGTGCACTCCTTAGTCCCTACCACCTATTTAACCCATCCCTCCCCCCGACACACACACCTTCCCTTCCCTCTGAGAATGATCGGTTCTTTTCAATAAAGAGTATGTTTCTTGATTTCTCTCTCTCTTTCTATTTTTTTTTCTCTTTGCTTGTTTGTTTTGTTTCTTAAATTCCACATATGAGTGAAATCATATGGTATTTGTTTTTCTCTGACTGACTTATTTGAGTTAGCATTATACTCTCTAGCTCCATCCATGTCCTTGAAAATGGCAAGATTCATTCTTTTTCTTAAAAAGTAATCTCTACACCCAAAGTGGGTCTTGAATTTATAACCCTAAGATCAAGAGTTGCATGTTCTACCAACAGAGCCAGCCAGGAGCCCCTAGATTTCATTCTTTTTATGGCTGAGTAATATTCCATTCTATATGGAATACACACACACACACACACACACACTTATATGTACATACCACATCTTTATCCATTCATCAATCAATGGACACAGGCTGCTTCCATATCTTCACTATTGTAAATAACACTGCTATAAACATAGGGGTGTGTATATCTATTTGAATTGGTGTTCTTGTATTCATTGGGTAAATACCCAGTAGTGAGATTGCTCGGTTTTATGGTAGTTCTATTTTTAGTTTTTTGAGGATACTCCATACTGTTTTCCACAGTGGCTGCATCAGTTTGCATGCTGACCAGCAGTATACAAGGGTTCCTTTTTCTCCATATTCTCACCAACAGCTGTTGTTTCCTGCATTGATGTTAGCCATTCTGACAGGTGTAGGTGATATCTCATTATAGTTTTGATTTTCATTTCTCTGATGATAAGTGGTGACGAACATCTTTTCATGTGTCTCTTGGCCATCTGGATGTCTTCTTCAGAGAAATGTCTGTTCCTGTCTTCTGCCCCTTTTTAAATTGGATTATTGGAGCACCTGGTGGCTCAGTCAGTTAAGAATCCAACTCTTGATTTCTGCTCAGGTCACAATTTCATCATTTGTGAGTTTGTTCCCTGCATTGGGCTCTGCATTGACAGTGCAGAACCTGCTTAGGATTCTCTCTCCTTGTCTCTCTGTCCCTCCATCACTCTCTCTGTCTTTCTCAAAATAAATAAACTTAAAAAAATGGATTATTTGAGTGTTGAGTCTTATGAGTTCTTTATATATTTTGGACACTAGCCTTTATCAGCTATGTCATTTGCAAATATCTTCTCCAATTCAGTAGGTTGCCTTTTAGCTTTTGTTTAGCTTTGTTTCCTTTGCTGTGCACACCTTTTTATTTTGATGTAGTCCCAATAGTCTATCTTTGCTTTTATTTTCCTTGCCTCAGGAGACATATCTATAAAACATTTACTATGGCCAATGGCAAAGAAGTTTCTGGCTGTGTTTTTTTTCTAACATTTTTATGGTTTCAGGTCTCACATTTAGGTCTTTTATCCATTTTGAATTTACTTTTGTGTATGGTGTAATAAAGTGGTCCAGTTTCATTCTTTTTAAAATTTTTTAAATGTTTATTTATATTTGAGAGAGAGACAGAGAGAGAAAGAGAGAGAGACTGAGACAGAGCATAAGCAGGGGAGAGGCAGAGAGGAGATGAGGAGACAGAATCTGAAGCAGGCTTTAGGCTCCAAGCTGTGAACTGTCAGTATAGAGCCTGATGTAGGGCTTGAACTCATGAGCAGTGAGAACATGACCTGAGCCAAAGTCAGACAACCTACTGAGACACTCAGGAGCCCCCAGTTTTATTCTTTTCATGTTGCTATCTGGTTTTCCCAACACCATTTGTTGAAGAAACTGTCTTTTTCCCATTGAATCTTCTTTCCTACTTTGTCGAAGACTAATTGATCACATAACTGTGAGCTTATTTCTGGGTTTTCTATTCTGTTCCATTGGTCTATGTATTTGTTTTTGTGCCAGTAGCACACTGTTTTGATTACTACAACTTTATACTATAACTGGAAGTCGAGAATTGTGATGTCTCCAGCTTTGCTTTTCTTTCTCAAGATTGCTTTGGCTCTTTGGGATCTTTTGTGGTTCCACACAAACTTTAGGATCCTTTGTTCTACAGATAGTTGGATTTAACTTCATCTATCTTTGCTATCACAACTAAATCAACATTGAATTCATCAATGAGTCTGGTGAAATTATTGAATTTAAAAATTTAAATGCTAATTATTTGATAAATCCTAATAATTTAAAAAAAGTCATTACTGTCACCTAAATATATGATGACTAATCATTTAAAATTTCCTCCAAGAAATTCCTCCAGGAAATTCCCTTTAAGAAACTCAATATACAAAAAAGGTGAAAAAAGGAAGAGTTAAATGAAGATGTACTTTTTTATTTACCACATGATACTTTAAAATGTTTTTACATTTACATAGCATGTTACTTCAGCATAGCATTCTTGTTTACTTTTTAAAAACTTAACTTATTGATCAAATAAATTAGGATTTTATCCATAAACTGCAAACCAGAGTACTCCCGTTTTATTAATACAGTAAGTTCAAGTTCTTAAATGAAGCACTAGAATCTTTGTAAGAATGAATTCTTTAGATACCGCTAATGTGTCAGCAGAAAAATATGCTTTCAGCTAAGTTTTCAATATGAAGATGAAAAAGACTTCATGTTTAGATAAGAAGGAATAGAAAGATTGGAAGTTTCAGTTATTAACAAGTTTTGCTGAAAGAGACTTGAAAATTGGCTTTTAAAAACCTAACTGAAGGGATGTTGATGGCATCTGCTGGTTACAAAAAACTATAATGACGAAAAGTACTGACAGAATGTGCTGCTCCTGAAAAAAAGTCTAAAAAAACTAACAGACTCTTGTATAGATTTTTGAGAAATAGTAAAGAACCTCAAATGATAATAATGTTAAAATGTAAAATGGCAAGCATATTATCCCTCTAGGGGGAAATATAATGAGAATCCAATGTTTTAGTGGTATACAAACATAAAATGAGATGGTGAGATAAACAGTGCTTTATGTTTGATTAATTTGGACAAGCAATCCAATAATTTGACTCAGAAGAAAATGAATACAGCCTCAGAGGCTTTGAGGGAAATTTTTATTCAAATAATCTAGATCATTACTTCAATTTTGATGTAAAGCCATTAGCTGTTGGCCAAGAAAGAGTTTCTTTTTAATGGGAAGAGGAGTTTTCTGCAATAATAAGTGTTTAAAGACTCTTGCTAGAATTTTGGCTGAGGGCTATATGAAACCAGTTTAGTGCAACCCCCCCCCCCGGCTTATTCTACTTTTTATTACTTCATTTAACCATTTTGATATGAAATTATTGTACCATATTTAGGAATCGCCTTAAAGTATACATACAAAATCGTATTACTTAAACCAATTTAACTCATAAATCAAACTATTGATGACTGTGTAGGCTTCAATATCCTGACTTCTCTATCCATTTTCTATAATGCTACTAGAGCTTTCTCTAAACTAGATTTTATTACGTTGCTCTTTATCTCTAAAAATACTCAATCTCCCACTCTACCCAGCATAAAGTGTGAGTGTCCTAGCCTAATATGCCATTTCCCTGATAATGGTCACCCAGTCTATGTTTACAATATAATTTTGGCCTCTCAGCTTTACAACCTCTCTTAGAGTCTCCCCGTCTACCTATGATTTCCCCATCTAGCTTACTTGCCCATACTCTCCCTTCCTCTGACTTACATGGCCCCAAATTCATCTAAATGGACAAGTCATATTCTTGCTCCAAGACCCACCTCAATAGTAATCTCCTCTCATTCACTTTTTGTGGTAGGCAGAATAATATAAACAAACAAACAAACAAACAAACAAACAAGATGTTCCGTGTCCTAATCGCTGGAACCTGTGAGTAGATTACCTAAATGGGAAAAGAGACTTTGCAGATGTGCTTAAAATGAAGATCTTGTGATGGAGAGATTATCCTGGATTATCTAGATGGGCTGATTATGGAACCTTATCAAGGAAAAGGGAAGCAAGAGTTAGAGAAAGAGGCATGATGATGGAATATGAGGTCAGAATGATACAATTTCTGGTTTTGAAAATGAAGGCCACAAACCAGGGAATCTGGCTTGTAGAATCTGGAAAGGGAAAGGAATATATTCTGTCCTATTGCCTCTGGAAGAAATACAGTTATATTGATACCTTTGTTTTAGCCCAGTGAGACCTATTTTAGAGTTCTGACCTCTAGAAGTATAAAATAATAAATTTGTGTTGGCTAAAGCCACCAAATTTGTGGTAATTTTTTACAGCTGCAATAGGAAACTAATGCAGATATTAGTATCTGGAATGGGGTGCTGATGTAACAAATTCATAAAAATATGGAATAAACTTGGAGTTGCAAAATGGGCAGAGGTTGGAAGAATTTCAGGAGCATGATAGAAAAAGCTTAGATTTCCTTGAATGGACTGTTAGAAATATAGGTGTTAATGACTCTGCTAGCGAGGACTCAGAAGAATATGAGGGTGAGCCTGGTAGAGAAAGTATTTGTTGTCTGTCTTAGAGAATACCCAAGTCATCATGAATAGACAGTTTGTAGAAATAAGAATATTGAAGGCAATGCTGGTGAAGGGTCAAATGGAAATGAAGACCATGTTATTAGAAAGTGGAGGAGAGAGGATTCTTGGGGAATTTACCTGAATAGTGCCTGCAGTTATATGGAAAGCAAAACTTGCAAATTATGAACTTGGGTGTTTAGCTGAGGAGATTTTCAAGCAAAGTGTTAAAAGGTGCATCCTACTTTCTTTTGGTTGTTTATAGTAAATTGTGACAAGAAGTAGATAAATTTAGGGAAGAACTGTTAGGCAAAAATGAATGATATGAGAAATTCTCAGGCTGTCTGAATTATACATATGCCAAAATTAGGAGATTCCCTGTCATAAAAGTGTGCTTTTGATAAAAAGCCAAGGGTGTGGCTGGATCACCATTGGCTAATGCATGGGAGGCATGGGAGACATCACCTTTGATGATCAGACAGTGGAGTCTTTGAATTGATTAGATTTTCTATTCCTTATCCCGTCAGCTGTCTCTGAAGGCAAAATAGAGATGGGATTATCTAGGAAAGATCCGTGGAAGAGCTTTATGTCTAATGGGATAGATTTGCTTAACATACACAAGAGACCCACAAGGTTTTTGAGTGTGTTCTGCTAACATAAAACACTGACAACTTTGACTAAAAAGGACGAAGTGTTTGAAATGAAATAAAACTGTCAGACTCACAAAATTATAAACAGAAGAAATAGGCTGATCAACTATTCAGCTGCAAACACGTGCTATACTTTATATGAAAGGAAGCATACCTCTAAGGGCAGAAAGTGTCAGGAAGACAGAACCCTGGACTAGAGGATTATTCGCAGGCCTTGAAATCTGTGTTGCTTGCCCAGCTAGATTTTGGAAATATGCCTATCCCTCTATTGTATTTTGGGAACAGATAACTTGTTTTCCAATTTCACAAATTCATAGATTGACAGAAATTTTACCCCAGAATGGATTAGATCTTGCCCATACTTTATTCAGATGATTTAAATGATGGAACTAGGGAATTCTGAGTTGATGAGATATAGATGAGATTTTGGACTTAAGTTGATGCTGTATTGGATTGAGATTTTTGGAGAGGTTGGGATAGAGTGAATACATTTTGAATGTGGTATTGATGGGAATTTTTATTTACCAGAGGGCAAACTGTGATAGAATAATGGCCCCCTTCACATCTAAATCACTCGAACCTGTAAATATATTATGTCACATGACAAAGGGGAATTAATATTTCAGACGGAAGTAATTGTTCTTTGATATTAAAATTGTTACACTGTTTCTTTTTGCTTACATTTATCTGGTATACTCTTGCACATATTTTTATTTTCAAGTTTTCTGAAAAACTTTATTTTAAGGGAGTCTATTTGATATGGCATAGTTTTGTTGTTTCTTTGGAATCCAATTTAATATATTATTTTATTATAATCAGTGAGTAAAGCCAATATTCCTTTTATTGAAGTGACAGATATATTTAATCCAGTTTCTGCCCAATTATAATTTTCTTCATATTATACTTTTAAACCCTTTCACTAGGTGTTTTCTTTGTTTTGCTTTTTTTAGTGTGCATGTGTGTAGGCAGGTGTGCATGTGTAGCTCTTTTGATAGTTAGGAAAGTTTTAATTATTATTCTGTGAGTTGATTTTGTTTTACTTTTAAAATATACTCATTTTTCAACTATAATAATACCCCTACAGAAAAGCACACAAAATGTGCACAGCTCAATGAATTTTCACAAAGTGGACACACCCATTTAATCATTGCTGAGGTTAGGAAATTGCATATCTCCAGGACCCACAAAGCCTCCTCAGGTCCTCTTCCAGTTACTACCACACTTCTTTTTAAAATATAACTATGGGAGAGACCTGGGAAGATGGTAGTGTATAAGGACTCTGGGCTCACCTCGTCCTGCTGATCCCTTAGATTCCACCCCCATCTGCCTAAATAACCCAGAAAACCGCCAGAAGACTAGCAGAACAGACTCTCCCAAGCCAAGCGTACACGAGAGGCCCACAGAAGAGGGTAGGAAGGGCGAAGAGGTGGTGCATGCTACAGGGACTGGCAGGAGGGAGCCGGGGCGGTGGAGGGGCAGCCCGCCCGGCAAGGCAGAGCCCCCAGTCTGGCTTGCAAAAGCAGAGGTGTTGGACTACATGAGTTCTGACAGCCAGTGGGACTTAACATCTGGAATGTTAAAAGTGAACAGTTCTGCTCTTGGAGAGTGAGGAGGGCGAGAGGATGCCCGGAGGGAGAGTTGTTGAGCCCCAGAAGACAGAGCTCAGCTCGGAGGGGGAACAAAGGCACTGGCCAGCGCCATCTCCCTCTCCCATCCCCCAGCTGAAATCCCAAAGGGAACGAATTCCCATCACGGAACTTGCTTGCACCACGCAAATGCCCAACACTGTGCTTCTGTGGATCCAACCCTCCGACAGGTCTGCTTCCCTCCTGGTGCTGCAAGCCCCCTCCCGCAGGGGACCACCAAAGGCAAATCGAGCTAAGCCTGCCCCTCCCACCCCTGTGCACCTTGCGGATCCACCCTGGCTAATAAGCCAAATCCCATCAAAGCAGTACCACAATCTTGGCAATGTGCAAGAAGCCCAGACAGAGGCCACACCACCCCACAGTGAGTCTTGCCCCTCGGAGAGGGGAAGATAAGGTACACATCAGTCTGACTGTGGCTCCAGCCATGGGCCAGGGGGCAGACATTGGGTCTGACGGCGGCCCTGCCCACCAACACAAGTTACTCCGGAGAGCACAGAGGAAGTGCCCTGCAGTTTGGAGCCACCACAGGGACTACCCAAAATGACAAAATGGAAGAATTCTCCTCAAAAGAAACTCTAGGAAGTAGTGACAGCTAATCAATTGATCAAAAACTATTTAAGCAATATAATGGAACAAAATTTAGAATAATAGTCATAAAATTAATCACTGGGCTTGAAAAAAGCATAAAGAACAGCAGAGAATCTATTGCTACAGAGATCAAGGGACTAAGAAATACTCATGAGGAGGTAAAAAATGCTAGAAATGAGGTGAAAAATAAAGTGGAGGTGGCCATAGCATGGATTGAACAGGCAGAAGAGAGAATAGGTGAATTAGAAGATAAAATTATGGAAAAAGAGGAAGCTGAGAAACAGAGATATAAAAAAATCCAGGAGTATGAGGGGAGAATTAGGGAACTAAGTGACACAATCAAACAGAACAATATCCGTATCATAGGAATTCCAGAAGAGGAAGAGAGAAAAGTGCTGAAGGTGTACTTGAACAAATCATAGCTGAGAACTTCTCTAATCTGGGGAAGGAAACAGGCATTTGAATCCAAGAGGCACAGAGAACTCCCTTCAGACATAACTTGAATTAATCTTCTGTATGACATATCATAGTGAAACTGGCAAAATACAAGGATAAAGAGAAAATTCTGAAAGCCTCTAGGGATAAACAGGTTCTAACTTACAAAGGTAGATATATAAGAGTAGTGGCAGACCTATCTACTGAAACTTGGCAGGCCAGAAAGGAATGGCAGGAAATCTTCAATGTGATGAACAGAAAAAAATATGTAGCTGAGAAGCCTTTATCCAGCAAGTCTGTCATTCAGAATAGAAGGAGAGATAAACGTTTTCCCAAACAAACAAAATCTGAAGGAATTCACCACCACTAAACCAGCCCTACAAGAGATCCTAAGGGGGAATCTGTGAGTGACATGTTGCAAGGACCACAAAGTACCAGACACATCACTACAACCATGAAATGTACAGACCACAATGAATCTAAACCCATATCTTTCAATAAAACACTGAATGTGGGGCACCTGGGTGGCTCAGTTGGTTAAGCAACTGACTTTGGTCCAGGTCACGATCTTGCAGTCCATGAGTTCAAGCCCTGCATTGGACTTTGTACTGACAGCTCAGAGCCTGAAGCCTGCTTCACATTCTGTGTCTCCTTCTCTCTCTGCCCCTCCCCTGCTCACACTCGGTCTCTTTCTCTCAAAAATAAATAAACATTAAAAAAAGTTAAAAAAAAAACTTAATGTAAATGGGCTAAATGTTCCAACAAAAAGACACAGGGTATCAGAATGGATAAAAAAAACAAGACCCAACTATTTTCTGTCTACAAGAGACTCATTTTAGACCTGAGGACACCTTCAAATTGAAAGTGAGGGGATGGAAAACTATCTATCATGCTACTGGAAGTCAAAAGAAAGCTGGAGTAGCCATACTTATATCAGACAAACTAGACTTTAAATTAAAGGCCGTAACAAGAGATGAAGAAGGACGTTATATAATAATTAAAGGCTCTATCCATCAGGAAGAGCTAACAATTATAAATGTCTATATGCCAAATAAGGGAGCCCCCAAATATATAAAACAATTAATCGCAAACATAAGCAACCTTATTGGTAAGAATGTGGTAATTGCAGGGGACTTTAACACTCCACTAACAACAATGGATAGATCATCTAGACACAGGATCAATAAAGAAACAAGGGCCCTGAATGATACATTGGATCAGATGGACTTGACAGATATACTTAGAACTCTGCATTCCAAAGCAACAGAATATACTTTCTTCTCGAGTGCACATGGAACATTCTCCAAGATAGATCACATACTGGGTCACAAAACAGCCCTTCATAAGTATACAAGAATTGAGATCATACCATGCACACTTTCAGACCACAATGCTATGAAACTTGAAATCAACCACAGGAAAAAGTCTGGAAAACCTCCAAAAGCATGGAGGTTAAAGAACACCCTACTAAAGAATGAATGGGTCAACCAGACAATTAGAGAGGAAATTAAAAAATATATGGAAACAAATGAAGATGAAACACAATCCAAACCCTTTGGGATGCAGTGAAGGCAGTCCTGAGAGGAAATACATTGTAATCCAAGCCTATCTCCAGAAACAAGAAAAATCCCAAATACAAAATCTAACAGCACACCTAAAGTAAATAGAAGCAGAACAGCAAATACACCCCAAACGCAGCAGAAGATAAATAATAAAGATCAGAGCAGAAATAAACAATATAGAATCTAAAAAAACTGTAGAGCAGATCAACGAAACCAAGAGTTGGTTTTTTGAAGAAATAAACAAAATTGATAAACCTCTAGCCAGGCTTCTCAAAAAGAAAAGGGAGATGACCCAAATAGATAAAATCACGAATGAAAATGCAATTATTACAACCAATCCTGCAGAAATATAAGCAATTATCAGGGAATACTGGGAAAAATTATATGCCAACAAACTGGACAACCTGAAAGAAATGGACAAATTCCTAAGCACGCACACACTTCCAAAACTCAAACAGGAAGAAATAGAAAACTTGAACAGACCCATAACCAGCGAAGAAATTGAATCAGTTATCAAAAATCTCCCAACAAAGAGTCCAGGACCAGATGGCTTCCCTGGGGAATTCTACCAGACATTTAAAGCAGAGATAATACCTATCCTTCTCAAGCTGTTCTAAAAAAATAGAAAGTGAAGGAAAACTTCCAGACTCATTCTATGAAGCCAGCATTACTTTGATTCCTAAACCAGACAGAGACCCAGCAAAAAAAAGAGAACTACAGGCCAATATCCCTGATGAACATGGATGCAAAAATTCTCAATAAGATACTAGCAAATTGAATTCAACAGCATATAAAAATAATTATTCACCATGATCAAGTGGGATTCATTCCTGGGCTGCAGGGATGGTTCAACATTAGCAAATCAATCAATGTGATACATCACATTAATAAAAGAAAAGAAAAGAACCATATGATCTTGTCAATCGTTGCAGAAAAAGCATTTGACGAAATTCAGCATTCTTTCAACAAAAACCCTCGAGAAAGTCGGGATGGAAGGAACATACTTAAAGATCATAAAAGCCATTTATGAAAAGCCCACAGCTAACATTATCCTCAATGGGGAAAAACTGAGAGCTTTCCCCTGAGATCAGGAACACAACAGGGATGTCTTCTCTCACCGCTGTTGTTTAACATAGTGTTGGAAATTCTAGCATTTTCAGAATTGAAAGGAAATGAAAGGCATCAAAATTGGCAAAGAAGAAGTAAAACTTTTCCTTTTTGCAGGCAACATGATATTATACATAGAAAATCCAATAGACTCCACCAAAAGTCTGCTAGAACTGATACATGAATTCAGCAAAGTCGCAGGATACAAAATTAATGTACAGAAATCAGTTACATTCTTATACAGTAATAATGAACCAACAGAAAGACAAATAAAGGAACTGATCCCATTCACAATTGCACCAAGAATCATAAAATACCTAGGAATAAACCTAACCAAAGATTTAAAAGATCTGTATGCTGAAAACTATAGAAAGCTTATGAAGGAAATTGAAGAAGATATAAAGAAATGGGAAAACATTCCACACTCATGGATTGGAAGAATAAATATTGTCAAAATGTCAATGCTACCCAAAGCTATCTACACATTCAATGCAATCCCCATCAAAATTGCACCAGCATACTTCTCGAAGCTAGAACAAGCAATCCTAAAATTTGTATGGAACCACTAAAGACCCCAAATAGCCAAAGTAATATTTAAGAAGAAGACCAAAGCAGGAGGCATCACAATCCCAGACTTTAGCTTCTACTACAAGGCTGTAATCATCGAGACAGCATGGTATTGGCACAAAAACAGACACATAGACCAGTGAAATAGAATAGAGACTCCAGAATTGGACCCAAAAAGTATGGCCAACTAATCTTTGACAAAGCAGGACAGAATATCCAATGGAAAAAAGACAGTCTCTTTAACAAATGGTGCTGGAAGAACTGGACAGCAGCATGCAGAAGAATGAAACTAGACCACTTTCTTACACCATTCACAAAAATAAACTCAAAATGGATAAAGGACCTGAATGTGAGACAGAAGTCATCAAAACCCTAGAGGAGAAAGCAGGAAAAAACCTCTCTGACTTCAGCCACAATTTCTTACTTGACACATCTCCAAATGTAAGGGAATTAAAAGCAAAAATGAACTATTAGGACCTCATGAAGATAAAAAGCTTCTGCACTGCAAAGGAAACAATCAACAAAACTAAAAGGCAACCAACGGAATGGGAAATGATATTTGCAAATGACATATTGGACAAAGGGCTAGTATCCAAAATCTATAAAGAACTCACCAAACTCCACACCCAAAAAACAAATAATCTAGAAGAAATGGGCAGAAAACGTAAATAGACACTTCTTAAAGAAGACATCCAGATGGCCAACAGGCACATGAAAAGATGCTCAATGTCACTCCTCATCAGGGAAATACAAATCAAAACCACACTGAGATACCACCTGACACCGGTCAGAGTGGCTAAAATGAACAAATCAGGAGACTATAGATGCTGGAGAGGATGTGGAGAAATGGGAACCCTCTTGCACTGTTGGTGGGAATGCAAACTGGTGCAGCCACTCTGGAAAACAGTGTGGAGGTTCCTCAAAAAATTAAAAATAGATCTACCCTATGACCCAGCAATAGGAATTTACCCAAGGGATACAGGAGTACTGATGCATAGAGGCACTTGTACCCCAGTGTTTATAGCAGCACTTTCAACAATAGCCAAATTATAGAAAGAGCCTAGATGTCCATCAACTGATGAATGGATAAAGAAATTGTGATTTATATACACAATGAAATACTACGTGGCAATGAGAAAGAATGAAATATGGCCTTTTGTAGCAACGTAGATGGAACTGGAGAGTGTTATGCTAAGTGAAATAAGTCATACAAAGAAAGACAGATACCATATGTTTTCACTCTTATGTGGATCCTGAGAAACTTAACAGAAACCCATGGGGGAGGAGAAGGAAAAAACAAAGTTAGAGAGGGAGGGAGCCAAACCATAAGAGACTCTTAACAACTGAGAACAACTGAGGGTTGATAGGAGGTGGGGGAGAGGGGAAAGTGGGTGATGGGCATTGAGGAGGGCATCTGTTGAGATGAGCACTGGGTGTTCTATGGAAACCAATTTGACAATAAATTTCATATTAAAAAATAAATAAAATATAACTATGATTATAACTTCAAACTATAGATTAGTTTTGTTTGCTTGCAACTGTATACGTAATTTAAATCATACAGAAGTTATTTCTTTTGTGTTCTTTTGATCAACATTATGTTTATAAGATTTATCCATGTTATTACATATACAATAGTTCACTTATTCCCATCACTCTGCACTTGTATGACTATAACATCATTTATCTCATTTACCTTTGATGAACATTTAGGTTAATTATATTTCTTGGCTATTAGAAACAATGATGCTGTGAACATGCTGTTCATGTCTGATAGTGCACAAATGTACATATTTCAGTTGAGTTTATGACTAGGAGTAAATTTCTTTGCATTATATATATATATATATATATATATATATATAATATTTGGTATGGGCTTTTCCTGACACATTTTGTCAGTTAAAGCTGTTTTCCTTCATTTTATTTTCTGTCTATATGTCTGTGTGTCTCTGTGGATGTTCTATTTTTCCTTTTTCTTTTAAGTTTATTTATTTCTTTTGAGAGAGAAGGGGGGAAGGGACAGAAAGCAAAAGAGAGAGAGAGAGAGAGAGAGAGAGAGAGAGATCCGAAACAGGTTCAGCATTGTCAGTTCAGAGCCTGAAGGGGGGTTTGAACTCACAAACCATGAGATCATGACCTGAGCTGAAGTCAAGAATTGGATGCTTAACTGACTGAGCCACCCACACACCCCTCTGTGTATGTTTTAAATCTTGAAATAATATTAAATTTTATTCAGGGATTTTTTTAAACAAATTTAATTTTTATTTATTTTGAGAGAGAGGGAGAGAGCATGAGCAAGGGAGGGGCAGAGCGAGGAGAACAGAGGGTCTGAAGTGGGTTCTGCGCTGACAGCAGCAAGCCTGATATGGGGCTTGAACTCACAAACTGTGAGGCCATGACCTGAGCCAAAGTCAGACACTCAGCCAACTGAGCCACCCAGCTGCCCTGCAGTGATTTTTTAAATATCTATTTAGATAATCATGTGAATTTTCTCCTTTACTATGTTATTACGGTATATTACATTGGTTAATATTCAGAGATTAATCTATGCCCAACAAATTAGATAACACAGATGAAATGGAAAAAAATTCCTAGAAACACACAGATTACCAAAATTGACTCAAGAAGAAATAAGAAAATATAAATAGACCTGTAACAAATAGAGAGATTGAATCAGTAATCAAAAGCTTCCTAACAAAGAAAAGTCCAGGATTAGATGGCTTCACTTGTGAATTTTACCATTTATGGCAGAATTAACACCAAATCCTTTTCAAAGTCTTCTGAAAATGGAAAAGGAGGGAATACTTTCCTAACTCATTCTAAGGGGCCAGAATTATGAAAACCAGATAAAGACTCCACAAGACTCTACAGACCAATATCCCTTAGAAATATAGATGCAAAAATTCTCAACAAAATACTAACAGAATAAATCCAACAGCATTTCATTTTATTATATTAAAAAAATTTTTTAATTTATTTATTTTTGAGAGACAGAGGGAGACAGAGCACAAGTCGGGGAGGGGCAGAGAGAGAAGGAGACACCGAATCTGAAACAGGCTCCAGGCTCTGAGCTGTCAGCACAGAGCCTGATGCAGGGCTCGAACTCATGGACCGTGAGATCATGACCTGAGCCAAAGTTGGATGCTCAACTGACTGAGCCACCCAGGCACCTCTCCAACAGCATTTTAAAAGGATGACACACCATAGATAAGTAGGATTTATTCCAGGAATGCATGGGTGGCTTAACATAAGAAAATAAATCAATGTAGGGGCTCCTGGGTGGCTCAGTCAGTTAAGCATCCAAGTCCTGATGTTGGCTCAGGTCATGATCCCAGAGTCATGGGATCAAGTCCCATGTTGGGCTCTGTGCTTAGCATGGAGCCTGCTTAAGGTTTTCTCCCTCTCCCTCTCTCCCTCTCTCTGCCCCTCCTCCACTCCCTCACACTCTCTATCTTAAAAAAAAATCAATATAATGTGCCACATTAATAGAACAAAGGAAAAAATTCATGATTATCTCAACTGATACAGCGAAAGCATTTGACAAAATCTAACACCTTTCCTGATGAAAACACTAAAAAAGCAAAAACAAAAACAAATAAACCTAAGAATGGAAGGAAACATCTTTAACATGCTAAAAGGCCATTTGTGAAAAACATATGGAAACATCATACTCAAGAGTAAAAGACTAAAACATTTGCTTCTAAGATCAGGAATAAGACAATGATGCCAACTATTGTCATTGGTATTCAGCATTGTGCTGGAAGTTCTAGCCAGAACAATTAGGTAATAAAAAGAAAGAAAAGTAATCCAAATCAGAAAAGAAGAAGTAAAACTACCTCTATTCACAGTTGAAATGATTCTATGAAAAAATCCCAAAGAACCAACAAAAAACTTACCTGAGCTAACAAATTCAGAAAAGTTTCAGGGCACGAGATCAATACACACAAATCAACTGGATTTTCACACACCTAACAGTGAAGAATCCTGAAATGAATTTAAGAGAACAATTTTATTTACAATAGCATCAGTAAAATAAAATACCTAGGAATAAATTTAACCAAGGAAGTGAAAGACTTGTACACTGGAAACTATAAAACATTGCAGAAAAAAAAAAGGAAAGACCTTTTGTGTTTATGGACTGGAAAACAATGCTGTTAATATGGCAATGCTGTTTCCTGAGACTGGGGGAGGAAAATAAAGAGTAACTGCTTAATGAATATGAGCTTTTATTTTGGGGTGATGAAATTATTTTGGAACTATATAGAGGTAGCAATTGCACATTTTGAATGTTCTAAATGCTGCTGAACTGTTCACTTTAAAATGGTTGGTTTGGGGCACCTGGGTGGCTCAGTCAGTCAAGCGTCTGACTTTTGGTTTCAGCTCAGGTCATGATCTCACAGTTTATGAGTGTGAGCTCTGCATTGGGCGCTGTGCTGATAGGGTGGAGCCTGCTTGGGATTCTCTTTCTCCCTCTCTCTCTGTCCCTTCCAGTCTTGTTCTCTTTCTCAAAAAATAAATAAACAAACAAACAAAATAAAATGGTTGGTCTACAAAACAGATGAACAGGGAGGGGGGAAGAGAGGCAAACTAGGAAACAGACTCTTAACTATAAAGAACAAACTGAGGGGTGCGGGGCAGGGAGATCGGTTAAATATGTGATAGGTGTTAAGGAGGACATTTGTTGTGATGAACACTGGGTATTGTGTGTAAGTGATAGATCACTAAATTCCACACCTGAAATTAATATACACTCTCTGTTAACTAATTGGAATTTAAACAAAAACTTGAAAAAAATAAAAAATAAATAGTTCGTTTACATCATGTGAATTTTACCATAGTTTAAAAAATAAAAGAATAATTTCAAAAAAGGAAGGGAGGGGAGAGACTTGATGAAGGCAAAGTGGAAACAGCTGATGACTCTATGGGACTCTGACTTTTGCTAGTTCTTTAAAATAAAGCCAACCAGGTATGAGTTTTTAAAAAATCTGTGCATTAATTAATTCAAGAGGGGTATAGTGTATTTTTTTAATCTTCCTGAATTTGATTTTATAATACTAAATTTGTTTGCATCTATCTTATGAGTGGTATTGGCATATATTTTCAAATATTTTTTATGTTTGGTTTTGGTATTAAGTTATAGAGGTTTTATTAACTGAATTTGAAAACATTTACTTTTTCAATCTGGATGAACTTACATAAGATAATGTTTCTTTGACACTTGAAAAATCATCTGGTAAATCTAGTACAGTAAAACCTTGGTTTGCGAGCATAATTTGTTCTGGAAACATGCCTGTAATCCAAAGCACTCATATTATCAAAGCAAATTTCAAGAATCATTGACTCAGTTGTGATCATGTGATATTCAGCCTCACGTACTACTCAAGACATTGCTCATTTAGCAAGTTAAAATTTACTAGAAATGTTTGCTCATCTTGTGGAACACTCCCAGAATAAGTTACTCACAATCCGAGGTGTTGCTGTATCTTCTAATAAATTCATTTTAAACTTCTGATTTTATTATTTGGTTAAGTCTATGATTATTCAAGTCTTGTATTTCTTCTTGAGTCAAGTTTGCTAATTAAACTCTTCTAAGAAATTGTCCATTACCTTCTCTGGGTTAAAATTTATTGGCATCATGGGGTGCCTGGGTGGCTCAGTCGCTTAAGTGTCTGACTTCTGTTCAGGTCATGATCTCACGGTGCGTGGGTTCGAGCCCCGCATCGGGCTCTGTGCTGAACGCTTGCTCAGAGCCTGGAGCCTGTTTCGGATTCTGTGTCTTCTTCTCTCTCTGCCCCTCCTCCACTCTCACTCTGTCTCTCAAAAGTAAATAAATGTAAAAAATGAAAAAAAAAATATTGGCATCAAGTTTTTGATAGTATTTTCTAATTTTAATTTAATTTCTTGTGTATATTATGTTATATCCTTGATTTTATTCAAAATGTTGTTTATGTATGCCTTCTCTCTTTTTAACCATACAATAACCTCAGAGGACTGTTTATTTTATTGGTGTCTTCTAAGAACCAATTTTTACCTTAGTTTCTCATCTCTATTATATCTTTTCCCTTAATTTCATTAGGTTCTGTTATATTTTAGATTTATTCTCCGTTATTTTCTACTTTCTTAAATTGCATATTGAGTTCATTTATTTTCAGCTTTTCTCTTTTTCTCATATAAGTATTTCTGGCAATAAATTTCTTTCCTATAATCCCTTAAGATATTTCCCACAAATTTTAATAACAATATTTTTCTTTGCTTTCAGTTAACACTATTTAAAGTTTAATCATAACTTTTCCTTGAAGCTCCATTTATTAGAACTTTAAGTTTTTAGTTGCCAAATATTTGGAGATACATTAGTTATTAAATCAAATTCTAATGTAATATATGGTACCCAGAAAATGTCAGCTATATATTTTAAAAATTGCTGAGACTTGCCTCATTGACTAGTTCAAGGTTAAGTGTTTAAATTTCCATGCATGTGATAGAAACACATTCTCTTCTTTTGTTGAATACAAGATCCTATATGTGCTCATTACATATAGCATGTTAATTTTGTTAAAATTTTCTAAATTCCTACCAAATTTTGTCAGCTTGCTTGATTAATAATTGAGAGAAATGCATTAGACTATAGAGATCCATACAGGGAAGGTAGATTTTTATTGATTTACTTTATATTTTGATGCCAAGTTATTTGCTGCATAAATTTAGAATTATTGTATATTCCAGATATACTAACTTTATCCCTGATAGTGACTTATAACTGAAAGCAAATTGTATCTCACATTAATATAGCAACTTTTACTTTGTTTTGGTTGGTATTTACTTGTTCAATCTCCGTATGTTTTTACTTTTAATGCTCATATTTTAGGTAGATCTATTATACACAAGATATCACTGTTAATGACAGTTTTTCATGTTTTTATCCAATTGAAAATATGTCCTTTTACCTAGTGAATTTAGTTTTAATTATTGATATATTTGGGATTAGGGCCATTGCCTTATGTCATACTTACTATTTATTCTACATTTTTCAATGCTTTCTCTCCATCCTGCTTCTATTGGATTGTTTAGAAGTTGATTTTTTTCTCTCTTTTATGTACTGGTTTATTTATTTTTAACTTTAATTCCAGTAAAATTAACATACAGTGTTATGTTAGTTTAAGGTGTACAATATAGTGATTTGACAATTCTATACATTATTTAGTGCTCATCATGATAAGTATACTTTTAATCCCCTTCATCTATTTCACCCATTCCCCCCATGCACCTCCCCTCTGGTACCACCAGTTCTCTATATTTGAGTCTGTTTTTAGTTTTTCTCTTTTTTGTTTGATCACTTGATTTGTTTCTTAAATTCTACATATAAGTGAAATCGTATGGTAATTTTCTTTCTTTGACTTATTTCACTTATTTCACTTACCCTCTAGATTCATCCATGTTGTTGCAAGACTTAATTCTTTTTTATGGCTGAGAAATATTCCTATATTTATATTTATATTATTTATATTTATATTTACATTTAAACATATGGGTGGCTCAGTCAGTTAAGTGTTCAACTCTTGATTTTGTATCGGGTCATGATCTCACAGTTGTGAGATCGAGCCCTGTGTCAGGCTCCATGCTGGACATGGAGCCTGCTTAAGATTCTCTCTCTCTGTCTCCCTCTGCCCCCTCCCCTGCTCATGCTCACTCTGTCTCAACCCCCCCCCCCCACACACACACCGCCGCCAAAAAAAAGAAAACACGGAACACATCTTTATCCGTTCATCTATTGTTGAATGCTTGGGTTGCTTCCATATTTTGGCTATTGTAAATAATGCTGCAATAAACATAGGGTACATATATCTTTTCCAATTAGTGTTTTCACATTCTTTGGATAAATACCCAACATTATAATTACTGGATCATATGGTAATTCTATTTTTAAGTTGTTGAGGAACCTCTATACTGTTTTCCACAGGGGCTGCACTGGTTTACATTCCCACCAACAGTGCACAAGGGTTCCTTTGTTTCCACATCATTGTCAACACTTGTTGTTTCTTGTGTTGTTGATTTTAGCCATTCTGACAAGTGTGAGGTGATATCACATTGTAGTTTTTTCAGTTTCCCTGATTAGTGATGTTGACCTTATTTTCATGTGTCTGTTGGCCTTTGGATGAAATGTTTGGAGAAATGTTTGTTCATGTCTTCTGCACATTAAAAAAAATGGATTATTTTTGGTGTTGAGTTGTATGAGTTCTTTATATATTTTGGATACTAACCCTTTTCAGATATGTCATTTGCAAATATACTCTCCCATTTAGTTGGATGTCTTTTGGTTTTTATTGGTTGTTGTTTTTTTCGCTGTCAGAGGCTTTTTATTTTGATGTGGTCCCAACAGTTTATTTTGCTTTTGTTTCCTTTGCCTCAGGAGACATACTGAGAAAAATATTGCTATGACCTATGTCAGAGAAATTTCTTCCTGTTCTGTCTTCTAGGATTTTTACAGTTTCAGGTGGTGTCACATTTAGGTCTTTATTCATTTTGAATTTATTTCTGTGTATGGTATAAGAAACTGGTCCAGTTTCATTCCTTTGTGTCCAGTTTTCCTAACCCCATTTGTTGAAGAGACCGCCCTTTTCCCATTGGATATTCCTTCCTGGTTTGTGGAATATTAAATGACAATACAGGGCAGGTGGGTAGCTCAGTCAGTTAAGTGTCTGAATTCAGCTCAGGTCATGATCTCACTATTGGTGGGTTCAAGCCCCGCGTCAGGCTCTGCGCTGACAGCTCAGAGCCTGGAGCCTGCTTCAGATTCTGTCTCCCTCTCTGCACCTCCCCCCTCGCACTGTGTCTGTCTCTTGAAAATAAATAAATGTTTTAAAAAAAATTTAGAAATGACCATATAATCATGGATTTATATCTGGGTTCTCTATTCTGTTCTATTGATCTATGTGTCTATTTTTGTGCCAGTACCTCTCCTTCTCCTTCTTCTCCTCCTCCTCCTTCTTCTTCTTTTCTTTTCTTTTCTTTTCTTTTCTTTTCTTTTCTTTTCTTTTCTCTTCTTCTTCTTCTTCTTCTTCTTCCATTTTTATTCCCTTTATTTCTGCTCTAATCTTTATTATTTCCTTCTCCATGCTGGTTTCGTGTTTTGTTTGTTGTTATTTTTCTATCTCTGTTATGTGAAAGGTTAGGTTGTTTATTTGGAATTTTTCTTGCTTCTTGAGGTAGACTTAGTAGTGCTGTAAGTTTCATTATTAGAACTGTTTTTGCTGCATCCCAATGATTTTGGATCATTGTGTCTTCATTTTCATTTGTCTCCATTTATTTTTTATTTCCTCTTTGATTTATTGGTTGACCTATTCATTGTTTAGTACCATGTTATTTAACTTCCATTTATTTGTGCTTTTTCCAGATGCTTTCCTGTGGTTGATTTCTAGTTTCATAGCATTGTGGTCAGAAAATGTGCCTGGTATGACTTTGATCTTTTTGAAATTTTCAAGACTTGTTTTGTGGCCTAATATGTTGGAGAATGTTTCATGTCAACTTGAAAAGAATGTGTATTCTGATGTTTTAGGATGGAATGTTTTGGATATAACTTTTATACCATCTGGTCCAATTTGTCATTCATAGCCATTGTTCTCTTGTTGATTTTCTGCTTGGATGATCTATCTATTGATGTAAGTGGGATGATAAATTCCCCTACTATTGTATCACTATTGATTAGTTCCTTTATATTTGTTATTAACTGCCTTATTTATTTGGGGGCTTCCATGTTGGGTGCATAAATATTTATAACTATTATATCTTCTTGTTGGATTGTTCCCGTTATGATTATATAGTGTCCTTCTTTGTCTCTTGTTACAGTCTTTGTTTTAAACTCTATTCTATTGCTACCTTGGCTTTCTTTTCACTTCCATTTGGATGATAAATGCTTTTCCATCCCTTCACCTTCAATGTACATGTGTCTTTAGGTCTGAAATATGTCTCTAATAGGCAGCATGTAGATGGGTCTTGTTTTTTTATTCATTCCATCCCCTATGTCTTTTGATTGGAGTGTTTAACCCATTTACATTCTAAATAATTACTGATGGGTATGTATTTATTGCCATTTTGTTAGTTGTTTTGTGGTTGTTTTTATAGCTCCTCTGTGTTCCTTTCTACTCTTGCTCTTTTCTGTCATAGTTTCCTGGCTTTCTTTAGTGATATACTTGGATTTCTTTATCTTATTATTATTATTATTTTGGCATATCTATTACCAATTTTTGATTTGTGGCTACCATTAGGTTTATATATAACATCTTCTGGATATAGCAGTCTGTATTAAGTTGATGGTCGCTTAAGTTTGAACGCATCCTAAAATCATGAAATTTGTATTCCTCTCCCTCCTACATTTTAGGTATATGATGTAATACTTTATATCCTTTTATTTTGTGTATCCCCTGATTGATTTTTATAGATATACTTAAATTTACTGCTTTTGTGCTTCCTACTTCTCTTACTTCTGCTTATGGTCTTTCCTTTTCATTCAAAGAGTCCTCTTTAGCATTTCTTGTGGGGCTGGTCCAGTGGTCATGAATTCCTTTAACTTTTGTTTGTCTGGGAAACTCTTTATCTCTCCTTCTATTCTGAATGATAGCCTTACTAGGTAGAGTATTCTGTGTTGCAGATTCTTTTTCCTTTTGGTGCTTTGAAAAATATATATATATTATATATATTATATATATATATAATATATATATATAATATATATAATATATATATATATATATATCTCATGCCTCTTCCTTCTGGCCTGCAAAGTTCCTGCTGAAAAGTCAGCTTATTGGTTTCCCTTGTATGTAACTGTTTTATTTTCTGTTGCTGATTTTAAAATTCTATCTTTAGATTCTTAAATACTGAGAACAAACTGAGGGTTCATAGGGGGTAGGAGAGAGGGGAAAGTGGGTGATAGGCATTGAGGAGGGCACTTGTTGGGATGAGCACTGTGTGTTGCATGGAAACCAATTTGACAATAAATTATATTTAAAAAAACTTAAAGGAAAGGAAAAAGAGTAGAACCACATAAAAAATAAAATAAAATTCTCTCTTTATCACTATGTTTTGTCATTTTAATTACTATGTATCTTGGTGTGGATCTCCCTCAGTTGACTTTATTGTGAGCTTTCTGTACTTCTTGGATCTAGATTTCTGTTTCCTTCTCTAGATTTAGGAAGTTTTCAGCTATTATTTCTTTAAATAAATTTTCTTCCCCCTTTTCTCTTCTTCTGAGATCCCTATAATGGGAATGTTATTATTCATTATGGCATTGCTGGGTTCTCTAAGTCTATTTTCACTTTTTCTTTTCTCTCTCTCTCCTGTTGAGCTTGATTGTTTTCTATTACTGTTTTCTAGTGTGCTAATACATTCTTCTGCTTTCTCTAATCTACTCTAGTCTACTGTTTATCCCCTCTAGTGTATTTTTAATTTCAGTTATTGAGTTCTTCTTTATTGGTTCTTTTTTGTTTTCTGTCTTTTTGTTGAGGGTCTCACTCAGGTCCTCCACTCTCTTCTCAAATTCAGTGAATACTTTTATGACTCTTACTTTAAATTCTCTATCATATTACTTATTTCCATTTTTTTTAGCTCTCTTGCTGTGATTTTGTCCTGTTCTTTCATTAGAACATATTCCTCTGTCTTCCTCATTTTGTCTAACTTTCTGTGTCTGTTTCTGTTAGGAAAGTCAGCTAGGTCTCCTGCACTTGAAAGTAATGGTCTTATGAAGAAGAGGTCCTATAATATCTTGCTTTGCAATGCCCCTGTTCACCAGAACCTGATGATTCAGGAGTCTCTCCTGTGTGTGTTGCATGTACCCTACTATTGTGTCTCAGCTGTGTTTGCCTTCAGTACAGTTATGCAATGGCTCTCCTTGCCTGTTGTGGGGAGTGTTTGGTCCGTGTGTTGTTAAGGGGCCAGTCTGGGGCTTCTTTGGATTTGAGTTGCATGAGAGCAGGCATTTTCCAGAGCTCCTATAGCACCAAACTGCAGGCATTTTCCCTGTGTTGATCCCTGAGAAGCTTTTATTGGTAGACAGGGCCTGCAGTCAAACCAGATGTCTGTCCCCAGCCCACTGCTAGGGCTGTGGTCAGACTGGTGTGTAATGTTATATTCCCCTTTCTCCAAGGTAGGAATAACTTTGGAATGGTGTTGGCCCCTACTGAACCTGCTTGCACACTGGCAAGCTCATGGCACTGCTTGGATATATTCTTGCCAAGGGCATGTTAGAGAGCAGGGGGAACACAGGGATGGGATGCATGGTGCCAGCAAAGTCTTCATAGGCCTGCTGCAGGAGGGGGCTTACAGTTACTTGGGAAAACTCCTGTCAGGGTTAGGCTGAAGGGAGTAGGTATGTGGAAAAGTTCAAGGGTGTGCTGTTAGCAAGTTATGTGGGGAGTATTTGGGTTGTGCTGCTTCCCACAGGTGTCCATGTATCTATGCTGGTCGGGGGCAGGGGGTGAAGGAAGAAAAAGGTGCTTGCCAGCCCTTTTGTTCTTGGAGGAGTGTCCCAAAGTCCCTGCTCTCCAGCAGATGCTCTGAGATTTGTAAATAAATCTTCCCGTATACCTAAGTGTTTTCAAACTGCTGTTTCTATTCTGTATCTCAGTGGATCTGTACTGTCTCGTTAAGGGGAGGGACTCAGTTTCCTATTGCCTCTGGCTCTCCGTACCAGTGGTGTCTGTCCCTCTGATGGAACAGTACTGTGTCAGTTTGGCTCTCAACCATGTCTCTGCCCTTCTTACCCTCTTCGATGTGGCCTCTTCTCTGCATTTAGCTGTAAAGAGTCTGTTCTGCCTGTCTTCAGGTCACTTTCTGGGTTATTTACACTAATGTGGATGTTTTCTCAATGTATCTGTGGGGCAAGGGGAATTTAGGATCCTCCTACTCTGCCATATTCTAGAAATTGATTTTTTACAGAGAATTTAATTTTGTTACTGCCATTTTTCCAGGAGTAAGATCTTTGATCCTTTTTCTTTCAACCAGTTTATATCATTATGCTTTTGGAATTTCTAATAGCGTAGATTTAGGTTTTTAAATGTAGTTTTAGAATAGTTGTGTTTTAAAAGGAAATTTTAATCCATTTCTAGATTTAATGTTAATATAGTGTGTGTGTGTATGTGTGCATGCATGCACATATTTATGAGTTTATCTTAGTAGGTTTATTTTTTGATGAGGATTTAAAGTTCCTTATATTTTGAAAGTATCTTTAAATATTAACCTTAAATGACATTTCATTTGGGTTCTAGAGGGCTTCCATAATCTTAGGCCATTTTTTAATGATAATTTCTGTGCTTATGGCTTTTGTACCATATAGCTTATAACACATGTACAATGTGACTTTCCCCTATGTTTTCTCAACCCTCATCCTTGGACTGACTTCAGGTCTCCTCAGTCTGGTGGGCAAGACTTTTCAGTTCCACTTGATTGGATTTTGCAAACTGTCCAATCTCCCAGCTTTATACTATGGTGTTAGTGTCAATCCTTCTGACCTCCATGGTTCATGAAACCATCTTTCACATCACCAGATGGATGTTAGAACCCACTTCCAATTCTCTAGGGTTTTCTCTACACAAGCCAAGATCTTGTGGGCTGTTGTTCCATTACCTCATGCTTATTGTTCAGCTTTGATCCTTGTGTTTTTAATTTATTTATTTTGAGAAACAGAGAGCATGCAAGTGGGGGAGGGACAGAGAGAGAGGGAGAGTGAGGATCTTAAGCAAGCTGTATGCTCAGTGTGGAGGCTGATGCAGGGCTTGATCTCATGACTATAAGATTATGACCTGAGCTGATATGAAGAGTTGGACACTTAACTGACTGAGCCACCCAGGCACCCCTGTTTGGCTTTGATTCTGCTTGCCATTTCCAGCACCTGAGAACTGCTTTTTGTTCTTGATCATATTTTACTTTGTATTTCCAGGTAATTGTAGTAAGAAGAATATCTATATGAACTTAGTTGACCATGTTATGAGAATTTTTAGCAAAATAAAAAAAAATCTACCTTTAATGAAAAAAATCAGTAATAGTTTGAGCAATTACAGTGAATTAACAATGTCACATATCTATTGATCTGAGGTTGGTAAGAACACTTTTCCCCCTTCAAATGGTAGGGTCTAGAAATTAGAGATTAGGGAAATTTCAATTGGGTCTGTTAAGAGAATCCATGAATGAAGTTACTGAACCATTGGATTCACTTTGAAAAGCCACACATTACTGTGCTTTGACTTTTTGTTCCAGGAAGAAAAAGGAATCCGTTTAAAGAAAGAACTGCAGGCCACCCTGACAGCATGGTTGTCATCTCAGAATATGAGAAAGAAAGCAGCACTGGAAACTTAGCTCTCCACATGTGCACTGATAACTTCCCCACCACTATGGACCTCATATGTTCATTTCTTACTCCTTTTTCTCCCTCCTTTCCTCTGCTCTTTCCTTCCTTCTACAAATAGCTATGGAGGACACAAAGTTACATTATCTGTGGCACTGAAGAATTATTCTTTCTGTGAGAACTCTCATCTGAGAGTTTCATTTTAGTTACCCAATGACTCTGCAACTCAAGAAACTGCCCAGCCACACATGATTGCTGATAATAACTCAGGATCTTCATAACTCATTCCTCCTTTACTTTCATCTTATAAGCCTCTTATTCATTATTAGTCATTGTACCTACCTTCTCAGCCTCTGTGTATACTCATATGCCCTTTTCTCATCTAATATTAAATCAATTACTTTTCAGCCTTTTGGCTAAGATCAAGTGCTATTAAATCAAATGGGGTTAGATTATCTACTGTCTTCCATAAAGACAGTAGATTTTTCTTTCACAGAAAGTAGACACATGTACATAGAAAGTAGATCTTTCTATTTCACAGTAACCTGCATAGCTCTTGCTTCTAAGCAGACCCCTCCTCTCAACCTTGGGACTGCTTTGGAACTAGAGGCCACTAAAAAATAAATGGTGATGGAAATTTTAGTGATGAGGTGGAACCTGTTGGATAGCTCAGTTTTAACACCAGTGAAGTCAAAAGCTACAGCCTCAAATTCAAACCTTACAGAATTTAAGCTCCAAATGAGTCCATTCTGACCTAGTCCTAGTGGGATCACACAGGTGATAGCTTGCTATAACACCATGCGGTTTTTGAGCCATACTGAGTTCCCTCAGAGCATGATTTTACAGTTTTTCTGAAAGGAACTTGGGATATCTTTGTAATTTGAACATGGAGGTATTTTTGGGCTCATAATTACACAGAAAATGGGGTATGCTGAGGTGCAGGTAAGAGTTGTGACTTGCTTTGAGCTCCAGTGGCCTGACAGATTTCTCCAACTTTGCTCTCAGGATCGCTCATCAGTTTGGGTGACCAAAATGAGAACACCTTCTCATTGCCCAACAAGGACTTAGAGAATTTAGAATATCTTCAGATACCTACTGAAGAGTTATCTTTTCAGAGATGCTTCCCTGACCACCCAGTGTACAATATCCCCTCTTCATTTATATCACAGGACTTTTTAAAAACACTCTACCTAACCTATATCATCATGTGATAAGTTTTCATTATTTGTCACTTTAATATCTCACTCCCCCCCTCACTCCATATATAACTTTATATGCCAGGTAATATTTACTGGATGCCAGACATTGTGAATTTTACCTTTTTAAATACTAAATATTTTGTATTTCTTAAAAATATTCTTGAGCTACTTATGGGAAGAGGTGACGTTACTTAGAAATAATTTTGTCCCTTTTCATCTTGCTTTTAAGCTTTGTTAGCCAAGACCAGAGAAGCAGTTAGTCCAAGACTAATTTTTCCCAAATACTGGGGCAAGTTCCTTTTTAGTACTTTAGCCATTTTTCTGTGAAACATGACTTTTTCCATTCTGGCTATTGGGAATAATTATTATTCCCAACTCTGTGTGATCTCCAGGCACTATGCAGTCAAATTTTCTTGGTTGGTTGTTTCCTCAGTCTTATATAATTTCATCACATGCATGGGCTGTCTAATATTCAACTGAATATTTTGGGAGAATTACTGCAGACTATTCTGTCTTTGAAGCTCTTCCCTCTCCAGTGCTTTGCCCTGTGGAGTCTGGCCACCTTGGTTTTTCCTGACATTCAGCTCTGTCACTGAACTCAGTGAATCCACTGGACTGTGCCTGAGTCCGTGCCTTCCCACCCCTCTCTCCCTTGCCTTTCTGAATCATGATTTGGAAACCTCCAAGCAGTAGGCTCAAAATAGTTTAGGGCTCATCTCATTTGTTGCTCACTTCATAGAGATCACTGTCTTGCATCGCTTGATGTAAAATGTCTTGAGAGCCATTATTTTATGTATTTTGTCCAGTGTTTTAGTTCTCGCCGACAGAAAAATGAATTTGGTATTTGTTACTCTGTCTAGGCTCGAAGTAGAAATCCAACCTATGAATTTAAATAAGAGCAAAGATATTTCTCATCTTATTCAGTAATTTATTTTCAGGACCTAACAGTGCTTGGCACTAAGTAGGATATCAGTAAATATTTATTAAATGAAAGAATGCCAAAGATTTGAATCAGCTAATGTTGGAGGATCTAGATTAGTTCTTCAATGAATCAAATTTACTCTAAGTGAATTGATTATATGAATGTAAAATAAAAAAGTACCGTACAGATATATGATAACTTTGTATACATTTTCCTGTATTATTAGAATGATTTGCTAAGTCCTAGATACAATTCAACTTATCATTAAGAACAACTCAAAGCTGAGGAACCTGAAGCATACATAAGTGTACATATGTGATTCTAATGCAAAAGCTGTAATCATGGGGCGCCTGGCTGGCTCAATCTGTTGAGCGGCCAACTCTTGATTTTGTCTCAGGTCAGGATCTCACGGTTTGTGAGATTGAGCCCCACATCTGGCTCTGCAATGACAGCACAGCACTTGCTTGGGATTCTCTCCCTCCAACTTTCTCTGCCTCTCTCCCCACCTCAAAATAAGTAAACATTTTTTAAAAAGTTATAATTATTGTTCTCAAATTCAAATAGCTACAGGTATAAACTTACATTTTCTTTTTAAAATTTTATAGTATTTGTTAGGCTGAAACTGGTCATTTTTCTGGGTGTTTTATATTTTTTGATGCTTCTTAGCATGTAATTGTCTACCCTTGTGAAAAAATAAAGTGATCTAAATGTATTAACTATATAACTACAGCTTTCATAAATGTTAATTTAAAAATAATAGCTTTTAATTTCTATTATGGATATTTTAGAACTAAACAATAATCATTTAGATCTCCTTTAGCTCATCTAACGGGTCAGAGTTTACAACTAATCCCAAATTTCAGAGAAAATGTAACAGCTTGTTTTAGTTAGTGGTGTGCTGGTAAATGTTTAACAACTGATTCTCTTCAAAAATGAAACAAAGCAGAACAATAAAGCCTTGATTTCTAGTGTTTGCTCATTTTTATGGATTAAACTGTGTTTTCAAAAAAGATGTGTTAAATTATTAATCCACAATACCTCAAAATATGGCCTTATCTGGAAATAGAATTGTTCCAAGTGTAATAAGTTAGGATGAAGTCGTACTGGAGTAGGGCAGGCCTTTAATCCAATATGACTGATGTCCTTATAAGTGGAGAAGAGACGCAGAGATAAAGACACACAGAGGGGGAACACCATGTGATCACAGAGAGAGGGTTTGGAGCAATGTAGCTGCAAGCTAAGGAGTGCCATGGATGGGTGGTCACTATCAGAAGCTCAGAAGTTGCAAGGAAGGATTCTACACGGAGTCTCAGAGCATTATCCTGCTGGCACCATCATTTCAGTCTTAGAGCCTCTGTAACTATGAGAGAATAAATTTCAGGTGTGACTCTTCCTGTTTGTGGTACTTTGTTAGAAAACCTGATATACCCATGAAGTAAATACTCTCAGTATGGCCAGTTTCAACTTTCCGACATGAAATTACTCAATACAGAGCTGGGAAAAGATGCTAACAATGGATTCTTGCCAGCTGGTATGAACCACCTCCCACATATCACTGTTAGAGTATTCTCTATGAATTCTTAAATACAAATTGGTTCATACATTTTTATCCATTAATTCATTAATTCATTTAACAAATATATAATGAGCACCTACTAGGAGCTAACAACTCTTATAATTGCTTGGGTTACATAAGTGGACAAAAATGATAAAAACCTTTCTGCTTTCTGAAATGGAGCTTCCATTTCACTAGAGGAATAAAGAAAATATATTTACATGGCATGCCAGATAGTGATAAGTTTTTTTAAAAGCAGCTTTCCAATGTCATTCATTTATTTATTTATTTATTTATTTATTTATTTTTAAGTTTATTTATTATTTTGTGGGAGAGAGAGAGAGAGAGAGAGAGAGAGAGAGAGAAACACGCCCACATGAGCACATGAGGGACAGAGAGAGAAAGGGAAAGAGATAATACCAAGCAGGCTACTCACAGTCATCACAGAGCCCAACTTGGGGCTCGATCTTACAGACCATGAGATCATGACCTGAGATGACATCAAGGATGCTTAACCAGCTGAGCCACCCAGGTACCCTGATAGCGATAAGCTTTAATGAGAAAAAAGAAATAGAGAGAAGGGACACAATTTTAAATAGAGAAAGACCTCACTGTGAATGTGATATTTGAGAGACATGAAGGAAATGAAAGAGTGAGCCATGAAAATACCCAAGTGAAGAGAATTCCAGAATTTCAGGCAGAGAGTAGCCACTACAAAGATCCTAAGGCCAGGGCGTCCTTGTTCACTGAGGAACAGTAGGGTGACCAGTGTGGCTGGAGCAGAGCAAAGGTTAGAATAGCAGAGATGAGGGAGGTAATGAGGATCAGAGTGTGTAGAGCCTTTAAAGGTGCTCATCAAAAGACTTTGGGTGAGAAGGAAAGGCATTGGTGGATTTTAAGCAGAGAAATGCCGGGATCTGATTTATGTTTTAATCAGAATCACTTTGGCTCTTTATTGCACTGTTTTTCTAATGGGTCTCTTGCTTCCCCTCAGTTGGTTCTTAACAATTATTTGGGAAACTTCAGTCTTTCACTTGGATGGCATAGGGACATGAAAAATAAGAGTTCAGTGGCAATGAAACAGCCAGGGATTTAAAACAGAGAGCAGAGATTTGTAATTTAAATCTGTAAAATTTTGCACTAAGGAATGAAGCCATCAGAGCCTTCCCAACAAAATGAAAAGTCTCTACTTGGTGGTCATGGCTTCATTTACCATGAGCTTCCAAATGGAGTTTTCGAAGAGTTCCTTTTTGAACTGTTGAACCAGCATAGTCTTTCCCTTAACAATTTCTTACAACTTTATCTTCTAGAACGTGCTTCTGTATTTCCTCCTCCTCCCCCCCTCCTCCCCCTCCCCCTCCTCCTCCTCCTTCTTCTTCTTCTTCTACCACTTCTTCTTCCTCTTCCTCTTCTTCCTCTTCTTCTTCTTCTTTCCTTTTAATTTCAATCTAGTTAGAAACTTTGGTAAAATAAAATTAAGAAAATTACTAGGAAGTCAAATACAGCATAAAGACATGAAGAATACAAGCCCAAAGTTGTATTATTAGATTTAACAGACACAAAATCTCATTTCAGTAAATATAGTAAAAATAAACAAAGAAAAGAATTGCTAAAACAGTATTCATTATTCATTGAAAGTGTGGTCCTAGGTGATTAGTAGAGAATATTACTATTATACTCCTAACTTTTAGATGTTCTATAATTGTAAATAAAAAGTTACAAGTGAAGTAGAGGTTTCCTATGTTGAATGCCTGTATGTACCCTTTTAACAAACACCATGCATATCAATATTTAAAATTTTAATATGATAATGACTTTATTAAATTCTCTAATATGGTTTGGTTTAACTATCATACTTGCATAGGATTATGCATATGTATTCTGCTTCTTTATATAATTTTTATGACATTCCTAATAGAATAACCAGCCTCACAGAGGTGTGCTGATGGAAATGTAAGAAACACTTTGCAGCAATTTCAGTGAATTTGGGGTATTCATTTAAAATTTTTGATCCCAAGTAAAGTGAGTGATGCTCTATTTTCAAAAGTCATCTTTAATCAGTAGCTAGTTCCAATAATTTATTCCATAACTTTTTAGTTCAATTTAAATTATCTTTTGATGAAATAAAAGAATTCTGGGCCCACTGATTTCTCATATGAGGGTTTTTTAAAAATGAGTAACAAATTTAATAAAATTACATCTGCTGTGGACTGAATTGTGTTCGCTCAAAATTCATATGTTAAAGTCCTAATCTCCAATGTGACTGTGTTGGGAGATAGGGCCTTTAGTGAGATAATTAAAGTTAAATGAGGTCATGAGGATAGGACCCTTATCCGATAGGATTAGTGTCCTTGTAAGAAAAAAAGTACCAGAGAGCTTGTTGTCTCTCTGTTTTTCTCATACCGTGTGTATTTAAGCACTGAGGAAAGGCCACATGAAGACATAGTCTGTAAGCCAGGAAAAGAGCTCTCACAAGAAACTGAGTCAGTTGAACCTTACTTTTGGATCTCTGTTCTTCAAGACTGTGAGAAAATAAATTTCTGTTGTTTAAGCCATCTGTCTGTAGTATGTTGTTATATCAGCCCAAGGAGACTAAGGCAATCTAATTCATGAACAATTCATGAAACATTTGCTGACAAAACTTTGCAGATGATAATACTGAGATCATCTCTACCTGTTGACAATTATTTTGAAATTAAAATTGTGGCATAGCAATCTACAAAAAAAACCTTTTTCTTCAAAATTTCTGACTTTTAATTTTGCCCTTTATAAACGTCAGCTCCTATCTGTCAAAAAAAAAAAAAAGATTCTTTCTTTTCAAGAAATTTAAAGATCATTAACTATATCAAAGATATCAGTCAATAGAGAAAGTCAGGCTTTCCTATTGATATGTTTACATATTGAGACAAAACTGATTTCTTATCCTGAAGAAAAACTGTTCTGTTTTTCTTGAGTTCATTCTTGATATAATTTTTCCTCTCAATACCAAGAATAGCTGTTTATGGTCAGGTTCTGTATTATTACAATTGGCTGTGGGGGGGGTGTCAATAAGACAGAAGCCCTAAGTTAATAGCAGTTACCTATTTTCTTGAAGTATGTATCTCCATCATGAACAATTTCAATCTGCCAATGTTAAGACACAGAACATAGCATTTGGGAAAAATGCTAACAATCAGTTCTGATGGGCCAGTGAAAGCCACCTTCAGTGCATCGGTTCTTACATAACACAAAGTTTATATTATGTCACTAAGTGGTGTTTACTTCAGCTGATTTTTTTTCACCAAGACCTTCTCAAAACAGAAACTATTGTGTCGATTTCCATTCTCTCACAAGCTTCTTAGGTAACTACTCCAGGATGTTTCCCTGATGATGGCAGTTGGAGAAGAACTTACTCCTGTACAAAACATAAGCCGCCAGCCACATTTTTTGACAAAGTAATTCTTCATAATGTTATCATATCTAGAGGTAGTTGTGCTTCTCAGCTTTGGAACTAAAAGAGAATTTAAATAAGAGAAGAGTTTTCTTCCTCTAAGTCTTCATCATTTTCAAATCGCACACATACTAAAAGAACTGCCACGTAAGAATTTATCTGCACGTTTCTCAAGTTGCAATGAAAGAATGCTTTGCCAGCTTCATTTATGCAGGGCCTTGGTTTTCCATATCATTAGGCAGTTTCAGAAATCATCGAGCTATGATGCACAGAAAGTAAAATTTGAGCGACTTTCTTTACCGGAATCAGCAAACATTTCTAAGCAAATATCTTTGATGCAGTCATTCACTGATGTCTTGGCAACTGTATGTGTCTTTCAGTCTTAGCAACCCCGAATGCCACTTTATTTAAAACCCATGAAACACTAATGTTTTGTTAGAATATTGAACATAGACTTCTATCAGCTTTTTAATTTAATACTTTTTGTTTCAAAGAATTATTTGATTGTACATTTAACTTTTAATGTTTTGTGTATCAATTATTAGTAAATTTTGATGATTTCACAAATTCATCAGGTAAAGCAACTCCACAAATAACATACTATGGCTTCAGCACCTCACCATCAATTGGGGATAAAAACAAAATTCAATATATGAGGGGACATATTTTCAGGTAAATTTCATCAGAACTCTTTTGCCCTCATTTCTCTGGAATCATTTCCACTATCCATATTCAAATACTATTATTGCCACATTTAGCAGATTGTATATCTTTTCTCATAAAAAAAAATCCAGTGAAGCCTGTGTGGCCATATAATTAGAGTTAAAGTAAATAATGAGAATTGTATTTCCCTAATTTAGAAATTACTCTTACATGATAGATTATAAAATAAGCTTGATTAAAATTTATAGTAATTATAAAAATAAGTGCATAAAAATAAATGCTTGTTATGTTCTTGGATATTTATATAATTTTGGGTTACAGTTGGCAAAGTAACCATGAAATGCCACACACTATGACACGGTTCTACTGCATATGGCATGCATACAGCTTGAGCTACAGGCAATTGACCATACAAATTGTAAACCAAAGTGCTTACACCCTATGCAATGACAGGGGGCCACAGATCACGTTGTTAGATCTTACAACAATGTCTCACTGCTATAGATTTTTCTAAATGCTTAGTCTCAGTCTCTGTCTTACTTTCTCTTTGAGTGGTAACAGTTTATGAACTGGCACCAGTCTTTGGACCATACTGTGAATAGTGTTTCACAGTGTAGAGAAACCTTTCCCATATCTAGATAGAGCTCACACATTGGATGGATTGTGAGGAGACTGATGGTAAAGAACTGTTAACATCTAGTAAGATTTTATCATGTGCTAGACTGTGCTACATATTTCACGTGGATCATATATTTTAATTCACACGCAATTCAAAGAGGCTGATACCATTTCCACCACCATTTTATAGGTGGGGAAACAGAGGCTTAGAAAGTTTCAGTAACCAATTCCTATTTCATTTTGTCTCCTGGGATTAGTTGAATGAGAGACAGAATGGGATGCTACCCTGGTAGTGGAACTTGAAGGAAGAAAAAAGACCCACTTGTCCACAGTAATTCCCCTCATGGACCCACCCTTCTTTTACACTGGCTTAAAATTGTCTTTGATAGGGGCGCCTGGGTGGCTCAGTCGGTTAAGCGTCCGACTTCAGCTCAGGTCACAATCTCGCGGTCTGTGAGTTCGAGCCCCGCGTCGGGCTCTGGGCTGATGGCTCAGAGCCTGGAGCCTGCTTCCGATTCTGTGTCTCCTTCTGTCTCTGCCCCTCCCCCCCATTCATGCTCTGTCTCTTTCTGTCTCAAAAATAAAATAAATGTTAAAAGAAATAAAAAAAAAATAAAATAAATAAATTAAAATTGTCTTTGATACATGAAAGCTTGGTTTGTAGAAGTTTTAGGAAAGGCTCCCACACGTGCATGGTTGTGTGCAATGTTTATCATCTTTGCCCTACGTTTCTGCTAGGACATAGTCACAAGTCTCCAGCTGGCAGATAATTTCAAGTTCAGGATGCCAGAGGTGAGTTGGGGGATGGGGTGAAGAGCATGTGGTAAAATAAGAATTACTTATCTGACCTTGATCTCCCATATGTGAAGTTTCCACTTCTTGAGAATTCCCTTCATTTTTCCTCTTTTGCCTTTTGCCACCATCTCGTTCCCTCCTCCACTTTGGTCACTTTTCTACCAGAACACCATAGGGCTAGAAGTGAGGCTTCTGTTTGAATTCTAATTCTAGCAGGACAGGAAAACCGAAGGGGGAAGCAGCTCATCATCCTCTCTGTTTTCCAGTGGGCTGATGACCTCTAAGTGCCTGTCCTACATAATTAAATAAAGAATACCTACATTTTGTGTCAGTTTTATATTTGTGGTGAGTTGGCAGCAACTAATTTTAAAATTAACTAGCAACTAATTGGACCACTATCCCCATTCCTGGTTCATCAAATCTCCACTGTGCCTTCACATTATAATGTAATTAGCCTGTGTGTGTGCATGTGTACATAGGTGTACGTGTGTGTGTGCGTGTGTGTGTGTGCGTGCGCACACGCACCCATGCCCACAACGTGTTTCCACAGTTTTTGTCTGAGAATTCTAGAAACAAAGAACGTTCACAAGTAACTACACTCTAAGTAATTTTAGAATGACCTTTCTAAGACAAACCTAACCATGTCATATCCCTGCTCAAAATCTGCGTAATTTCTCACCACCTTAAAAATAAAATCCAAAACCCTTAACAAGGATGTTCAGAGGTGCCTGGGTGGCTCAGTAGGTTAAGTGTCAGACTCCTGATTTTGGCTTAGGTCATGGTCTCCCAGTTTGTGAGATCAAACTCCCTGTCGGGCTCTGCGCTGACAGAGCAGAGCCTGCTTGGGATTCTCTCTCCCTCTCTCTCTGCCCCTCCCCCCCCTCAAAATAAATGAATAATCTTAAAAAGAAAAAGGATGTTCAGGTTCTTCAACATCTCACAGGCTTGTCTTAAGCGTTACCTTGCACACTTTAAGCAAACTGAAAGCCTTGCTGCTTCATTGCTTTGTCCCCTCTTGAACTGGTTCTTCTTCCATCTCTCTTTTTACTGTGCAGCTTCAATGCATCCTATGAGTCTCGTCTTAGATGTTACTTCCTCTTGGGCAAAGCCTCCCTTGACATGTCCCTTTTCTTTCTCTATTCTTCTGTAGCCCGTCTTCCTTTCCTTTCACTGCTGCAACTCTCTGTGGCGATTGTGTATTCAGTGGCTAGTCTTCCCTACCCCTGTGATTGTCTGGAGAGCAGGGGCCGCACCTGTACTGCTTATCAATGTATCTGCAGCCGTAAGCAAAATGCCTAACTCACACAAGACTCTTAGCGCATAAATGTTGAATGAATAAAGCCAGTCTGAGTTCTTATTGAAAAAGCTGCCATTGCCGCCATAAAATTTCTCACAATTGACATCACATGATTTAAACTGAACTACATGACGTTTCTTCAACCTTTATAAGTATGGTTAGCACTGTATTTATGGAATTTTGTGCTTGTTTACATATGTTTCTGAAAATATTTTTATTATCCTTTCTAATTTTCTTGGTTATATGCTAGTCTCTGGAATACATATATATTTTTAAATATTTGTTTATTTTTGAGAAAGAAAGCAGGGGAGGGGCAGAGAGAGAAGGAGGCAGAGAATTTGAAGCAGGCTCCACCCTGTCAACACAGAGCCCAATGCAGGGCTCGAACTCACGAACAGGGAGATCATGACCTGAGCTGAAATCAAGAGTCAGATATTTAACTGACTGAGCCACCCAGGCTCCCCTCTGGAATATTTTTAAAGAATTAGAGCTTTATTATTAGGTACATGCAATTACTTGTACTCCACACAAATCAAATCACTTTACTCCCTAGACTGTAATTATTTTAATTGAATGTAAATATGTTTTTATAAAATGTTTTTAAACAATTTTTAAATGAATACAATTGTATTTCTGGTTTTTTTACTATCAATTTTCTTATTAAATGATTTTAACTTGTATAACGCAAAGGTGGCACTCATACATCTCCTGCCCAGCTATGATTGCTAGAATTAGAAATGATACCTTTCTGTTGTTTCCATCAGAATTTATTCAGTGGAATAAATATTATTCTTCGGGTTGGGACTGCGGAATTTCACAGGGACTAGAACAATGATTCTGGGTAAGAGAACAGGCTTGTGAAAGAGCTGCTGTGTAAAAACATTGAGGGGGATAAGGAACAAGGATTCTTGTATTTTGCAGCTTTCTGTTAAATGTTTGCCCTGTTTGTCCATATTATGCAGTTTTATTTTCAGAGCCCAGATAGGAAAAGGAGCTCATCACCAGGAAGCAGATGGGGCAGCAGAAGCTGCTGGAGGCTGTGAATATGCCTCGTGGAGTTCAGCATGCAGCACAGTGGGAGTCACTGCAGACACCTGGGCTGAGCAGGTGCCTGCAGGTCATTTCTGGTCACAGAGTCCACACTACCACCACCACTGTCAACAACAACGACAAGAGTAAACCCCCAAACCAGGTTGAAGGAGAGCTGCTGCCTCCCTGTTTTCCAGTGTGCTTCACGGAGAATCCACCAAAACAATATCATTGTAAAAAAATCCCAACACAACTAAGCAGCAAAAATTCTTGAAAATTCTCTGTGGATACTATTTGGCAAGTAGACAAGATGATTTAAGTACATAAAAAAAAAACAACAAAACAGGTGCTTTACGGATGTTTTTCAGCAACTTTTTGTTAGCATTCCCTAACCTTATCTGTGATAGATTTAATATCTCCTACAAACCTCTAACAATTAACATTTCAAAAGTATTCAGCAACTAATCCTAGCTGAATACTTTTTTTGGTCACATCCTGGTTCTCCGTGATTTCATGATTTCTTGGATTTGACCCCAACTCTAATTTTGGAATGAGGTCATCTATAGTGAGGGGGAAGGGCTTTAGCCAAAGGCAAGGGGGATCTAAGGCTCTACCCCACTAAAACATACGACTTCAAATTGTGTATATTCATAGACAATGATTTACTCCCATGATGTGCTCCTCTGTGTTGGAGGGCAAAAGGACAGGAGGTCACACTTTCTCTGCTTTTAGCACTGATGCATGATACTTGCTTTTATAAACTGGGGATGATTTTTTTAAAAAAAGAAATACAAATAAACAGCATAGAAGGTTCATTTCATACACTTAAAAAAATTGTGGGTTTCTTGTTCAGACTATATCTACACACACAGAAAAGTCTCACATAATATGGAATCCTGGGGAGTAACACACCTCAAGCTTAAATTTTATGTCAAAAGTAACTTTTTTCTTTATAAGTCATTTTGATTTTAAATATATAGTCATAAGCAGAATTTCTTGAAAGTCTGGTGGATTTTATTTTTACCCTTGACCCCATAGTTCAGGTCTTCAAATTGCTAACACGTAGTTATGATATAATATGAATAAATTGAAATAATTAAATTAGTTCAAAGTTTTCTAAGCAAACTGAGCATAGAGAAAATTACATGAGTCTATCTTCTTTTTTAATATCAGTTTGACTGACCATCATATCCAGTGATGGTGAGTAAAGCCAGACTTGTTAGAAAGACTCAGGTCATTCACCACCAGGGAGCAGAGCTCAATGGCCTTATTATGTAATAGGCTTACAACACTTTGAGGACTTCCTGCAGTCCTAAGGCTAACAGCTTCTAAACTGGGATTTATGCCCATACTTCCTGCCACACTTTCCTCTATGCTCCAGCCATATGGACTCTCCAAATTCTTTGAATGGCCATGCTCTTTCTTGTGTATTAGATAACCTACCAGGAACCTTCTATACCAATTCCTCTCCATCTTTTCATCTGACTAATGTCCACACATCCTTTGGGTCTCAGCTCAGACATAACTTTCTTAGTCATCCTTAATCACTTTCTCCCCACCCACACTTATATACCTATGTACACACTTGACTGAGTTAAATCCCCAAACTCTTCTCCTCATAGTACTGGTTGCTTTTCCTTCCTTACCTTTATAGTGTTTGTAATTCTTGTTTAATGTTTGTTTCCCCCACAAGTCTGTAACACTAGGGGCAGAGGATAGTGTGTCTTATTCTCAATTGAATCTTGAGCATAAGAGAGCATCTAGGTAAATGCAGAAGGAAGGAAGGAAGAGAGGGAGGGAGGGAGGAAATGAGAGGTGGAGGGGAAAGGGAAAGGAAAGATCTGTTCAAAATTGTAAAATATCTATCCTAATGGATTTAGAAAAAGCATGTAGACATTCTCTGGTCTGGCTGGTTAGACTACACTATACTTCAAGGTCTCTTTAGCTCTGGATCATGTTCAGTCAGCTACACCTTCTACAACCCTTGGTCTATTGAAAATACAGCTCCTGTGTGGTTCACTGGGAAGATTCTGAAATAGAACTGCACCAATGAACTCAGCTTAGTGGAGGACACATTTATCCCAACTGATCTCAGGTAACAAGGGGTAAGCGATGGTCAGTCTTTTATATTTGGCCCGGATCCCTGCTCTGTGAGAAGCAAGTGATAAAACACTTTCTCTGTCAGAGACTGAACAGTAAGTTATGTTCCAGAAACTGCAGGGAGCGACTTCGTGGGTATAAATAAATCCACCTCTTGACCAAGGGAGAAAATTAACATTCTCTTTAGTTTGACTCAGCTTTAGACAAATTTCTTCCTGACTATGGGCCCCTTGACTTCCCTTTCCTTCGAGCATTTAATTTAAAAAATGCTGTTAGCGGGGCGCCTGGGTGGCGCAGTCGGTTAAGCGGCCGACTTCAGCCAGGTCACGATCTCGCGGTCCGGGAGTTCGAGCCCCGCGTCAGGCTCTGGGCTGATGGCTCAGAGCCTGGAGCCTGTTTCCGATTCTGTGTCTCCCTCTCTCTCTGCTCCTCCCCTGTTCATGCTCTGTCTCTCTCTGTCCCAAAAATAAATAAAAAAACGTTGAAAAAAAATACCATAAAAAAAAATAAAAAATGCTGTTAGGAACACCTGGGTGGCTCAGTCAGTTGAACATCAAGCTCTTGATTTCAGCTCAGGTCATGATCCCAGGGTCATGGGATGGAGCCCCGTGTCTTGGGCTCTGCACTGAGCATGGAGCCTGCTCAGGATTCTCTCTCTCTCTCTTTCTCTCTCTCTCTCTCTCCCTCCCTGCCCATGCACATGTTCTCTCTCTCCCTCTCTAAAGAAAAAATAAAACAAATAAAAATCAGCATTATAAATTCTTTGTCTCTTGGAGGTGTACATTTTCTCCTACACTCTTGCTAGTTTTACAGCAGAGAAATTTCTTTCTCAGGTACCTGGAAGCCATCCTTTGAAATGTAATCATCAAGAGTGATAGCAGACCTCTTTTTCCCAGTTTCTGTGGAAAGGTGGAAACCTAACTTAGATAAACGACAATTATAAAACACAGATGACTAATCACATTGACCAAGCGCCTCTCAATGTCCTCCAGCACTTGCTCACTAGCTTCTCCCAGCACTTAAATCTCCCCAACTTTTGTTTCAGCAGAGGGGAGTTCAGTGTCTTTGGTATATTGGAATATACTTGAATAAAGTCTTGTTTGCCTGTTTAACTCTATCCAGTGTAATTTTTTTTGACACCTGCTTGGGAAGGAATCAGAGCCACTCACATGAGGTTTGGCCTGGTTCACATGCATACTTGAATTAAATTGGAGCTACATCACTCATAACCAATGTGAATGTTCTAGAAGGTGATCAAATTAAAATAAAATTTGAACCCACTGGATGAAACATCAGTTAACTTCCATTTAGTGAGCAGGAGGATTAGTTTCATTTTGGGGAGTGGGATTGTTTTCTTTGAATGCTGCTGTTTTGAAAAAACATTGAAGAGGAAGCATCTGATCACTTCTAGGCAATGTAAGTTTGAACAACGTCCAGGAGCCAAATCTGTGGTTGTCATGTTTCTGAGCTAAATCAATTTTCTGCCCTATAAATGCAGCTCATATAATGGTCTTGGTTGAAACCTTGAAAGCTTGCTGAGCTCTTATTGTGAAAGCCTTGAGTGCCTGGGTTTTATTTTATTCTGATTTGGACAGCAATTGATGGTTTTGTGCCTAAAGAGCACTGGGTTGGGAGTCAGACTTCCTGGATCCATATCCTGGCTCCACTGGGACTTCAGTTAGTTGCTGAACGTCTTCTGACTCAGTAAATGTGAATAGTAGAGAATCTGAAGACTAGTAAATGCTCAATAAATGTTAGTTCTTGCCATTGCTACTATTATTATCATCATCACTTTCACTACTGTGAAAAACAAACAAGACTTTATTATTTCAGAATTTACTACTCTCCACCAAAAAAAAAAAAAGCCATTGATGGGTAGCAATTCTGGCTTAAAATAGACTGTCAGCCTTGCTGAATTGCCTCACTCGCGTGTAACGCTGAGCTCTATTTGTGAGACCTTTGTCTTTCTCTCTCCCTACCCCAATCCCTGAATTTTTTTAGTGATGGATGGGCAGACAGAGATGAAGTCATTGAAGGTTATGAGGTGGAAGCCAACGGGGGAATCACAATAAAGCTGCAATCTCCAGAGGTCAGGTCATTTGATGATTATTTCCTGAAGCTGAGGCTGGACACTAATACGAGGAATCCCTGGTTCCCTGAGTTCTGGCAACATCGGTTCCAGTGCCGCCTACCAGGACACATTCTGGAAAATCCCAACTTTAAAAGAATCTGCACAGGTAATATGTGTTCACAAAATACTGACTCAGAAGTTACAACTCTATCTCCATTGCAACTTGTTGAATGAGAGCAGAAGGTATCAAGGCTGGAGTTCCAAAGACTAAATTACCATCTTAATTTATAAAATAGCTAGAATGAGGAGAGTGTGTGTATTACCCTGAGGATTCATGTTTCTATGTTCTGGAAAGGCAACTTTGGTCTCTGGTGGAGCAGGTTGTAAGAAGAGATAATGTAGGTCAAGGAAAAGCAAACTGAGAATTCAGGTACCTACTATTCAAGCCAGAGGGAAGAGGTTTTATTGCAAGCATGTTTAGGAAATGTTAACCACAGACATAAGTAAGCAACACTGGTTTGACCCCTTTTTCTTCTTTATGACTCGCTTCAATATACAGGTCTGGAGAAGGTGAGATAATGACATCCAGGGCCACACCACGAACATATATGTATGTGTATGTGGACGTAGGTGGCCAGAAACTCTGCACCTCATTTGCAAATAGGAGTGACATTTCCCAGTGGGACAGATAATTCCCATGCACTGCTCACTGAAGGCATGCCAGAAAAGGGCAGCATATTGTTTCAGGTCTTCAGGGCTTGGTGAACTCCACTGGATGTCCTTTTCTGCCCTCCCCCCTACCCGCACCCCCCACCCACCCCAGGAATTACTGTACTTAACATGACTAACTTACCATACTTCTTAACAGATTTCTTAACACAGTAATTTCCATGAGTGCTATCATTACTGCATAGAGACATTGATGTCCCCTGTCTTTTTTCAGTATTGCTTAATGTGGCAAAAATAGATCACCTTTGGTATACCACAGTGCCATTCAAAGCCAGTTGTCTATACTGGGTTGATACCACAGCATGATGAACAGGCATTAAAGGTGGTATTGCCAGGACTGAGATGGGAAAGACTACAGGAAAAGGGAGAAGGATCAGGAATTAGATTTTGGATAGGTTAAGTTTGAGATGGCTATTAGTGGATTGCAACTACATATGTCACTTGGTCATTGTGTTCTATTAGTAAAATTTAGATTACTACTTGGATGTCTTTACATAAGGATTTCCAGGAAAGTATCTTGTGACCTAAGCTTTCAAAACAAAAGTTAGAATTCTGCAGCCATGTACGTTTTAAAAACCATTTTGGGTTTTCAATTGTCATAGTGCATGCAAATGTCAAGGTTAAAATTTGAACTTGGTTAATGTTCATACTAGAAAATTTAAAAATTTCACATTCATGAACTGTTCTTATATTTTGCTTCGCTCAGAGCTATTTTTAAGAGCTTCTTATGTGATTACAACCTTTTATAAACATGTTTATGTTTGCATTTCATTCTGGAGTCAAGCTTAGGAAATATTTCCCTTTGTTCTTAGTTCTAAGAAAGATCAAAGGCTTATTTAACTTTTCTATTTGGAACTAATTCATGAACTTTATTGATCGTTTCTGCTACGGGAATCCTAGAATTTTATCGTTAATTTTTCTTTAGCAGTGTTTATGTTAACTGTGTGTGTATACATTCATGTATATTTACTTTGCTCTTCAGTTTTAATGTCTGCATTTCTATGAAATTGGCTTCAATGTTATTGATGAACAACTAAACTTTTACTTCATGTATCATTCTTATCTAGTTGAGATCCTTGAATAGCAAGTGAATTGCATAGTCTTCTAATGAATATGCAGACACATTTATGAAAATTAATGTGCAGAAGTGAAATGAACCCTTCCATTCTATTGATAGCTACTCTTTCTATCACTTATTTTTACCTCTTCTAATTGGGTCATTTCAATGTTTTGGAAAGTTTTGATATTGCAGCTCATTTCCATAGAAACCTTTATTGAGCTTAATCTCAGATGTCACTATTTAAATAAAGAGTTTACATGCACTAGATTTTCAGTTTGAATATTAAGGGTCCTGAGCCCAGGCTGAATAATTTGCAAATCACTGTGGCTAATTAAAAAGTACTTCATGCACAGTCTACATCACTGCTTAATTAGTTGCGAATATCAAGGGATTGGAGAAAGTGTTGGAAAGGTACTAACCAAAACATCAAAGCCTGACTTCTAAAAAAATTAATCATTGTGAGGACAGTGGAGAGAATAGGTATAAAGCAAATCAAAGTCACTCTCTTCCAGTAAATGTCTTAACTGTTTATAGCATTTTTTGCAGTGGCATAGGGCTTTATCCTTCCTGATGAGAATTGTGAAAATGATTCCATGGAAACTGCGAGAGCATTTGGAAGCGTAACCAACTGGAGCCAACACTGGTTCTGTTAATAATCTGCCACCAAACTTGAAGGACCTCATTTAATCTCTGAGTCAATTTTTGCAACTATAGCATGATAACACTTTCTACTTTACACAGGTGTGAGAATCAAACGAAGTAACACAAGTGAGATACTTTGCAAATCCTTACATAAGTGTAAAGTGTTGTTGTTAATATCGTGTCTTACAAGAAGGAAAATAAGATGTAGCGTGGATTACCTTGTTAAATATTATATTTTTTGAAATTACAAATTTAGCATAACTATATTACAAGATGTGGCAACTAGAAAAACAAGCACAGAACCCTTAATCAACCACCCTTATACAGTGCCAAAATGGATATTTTATTTTTCTCCTATCTAGGCTTTCACAATTTTTTTCTGATTATCAAAGTAATATGCAGTACTAAGTTTATCATATACAAATTGGAAATATAGAAAAACGTAAGAAAGATGAAAAGCATCAATAATTTTCTTTTATATAACTACTATTAATTACTATTAATTTTTTGATGTATTTCTAGCAAATATACTGTTAAATTTTTGGTATATTTTTATCTACATATACTTATAAATCATATAGCTAATATTATTTTTATATTGCTTTTAGAATGAATACTGCCTTTTCTTTACATTTATGAATTTCTTTGTCACTGATTTCTTTCACTCATTTTTTTTCCATTTTTTAAAATTTTATTTTAGAGAGAGAGAGAGAGGGTTCAAGCAGGGGAGAGGGGCAGAGGGAGAAAGAGAGAGAATCCCAGGCAGGCTCCATACTCAGTGCAAAGCCCAGCACATGGGTTCAATCTCACAACCCTGGGATCATGACCTTACCTGAAATCAAGAGTTAGGTGCTCAACCGACTGAGCCACACAGGAGCCCCAATTTCTTTTATTCTTAATTGCTATATAACATTCTGCAGACATATAAACTCTAATTTATTTGACCATCTCATTCTTCTGACACATCTAGGCTGTTTTCAGTTCTTTATGAGTTAAAAAAGCTGCAGAGAGGTATTAAAAAATTCTTCTCCCTAGTCCTCACCTTATTCTTTTCTCATTTTGGATAATTTTCTTAAAGTATATTTCCAGAAGTTGAATTACTCAAATGATATGAATACTTCTAAGAAAATAAGAGGTTCCAAAAGGCAACTCCTACCAGCACCACTTGCAATTCTATGGACTTTTTTCATTTTCTTTTGCATAGTTATAATCATAGTGTGCCTATAATACTGTATCTTTTTTTCAGTTAAGATTCTACTTTACTTTTGATGGTGTTGCATAATCTTTATAATGACCAGTTTAATAGCTCCATAATATTCTACCCAATGAAAATATTATAATTACTTAGTCATTCTTATATTACTGGACGTTTAGGTTGCTTCCAATTGTTTTTCTTACAAAACAAAACAAAACAAAACAAAACAAACCAGTGAATATGGTACAGAGTTTTCCTGATTGTTGTTACTACTTTTGGATTGTTCCCTCACTATAGATTCCTAAATATATAATTATATTTAGAATATGACAATATTTGGGTTCCTTAAGTACATGTCTTACCATTGTCTTGCAATATGGCAATATCAAGATTTGCTGTGGTTAGCAGTATATCAACTGAATGAGTTCACTTTGTCCTCACTGACCTTTTTCACAATCCAATGAATTTATGGCCATACTTTTTTACTTTCTGTCCTTATTCTTTATAGCAACTGGGAACAGGAGGACATAATGCTTTTTAAAGCTAGTATATCTTTCCTTGTAGTTGGCTATTATTGAAAACATAATGAAAGTATTTGGATGGTATCTGTAATACTCATCAACAGTTCAGGACTATTAATATAATGATAGATAGTCTGATGTGACAAAATTTCAAGACTTCCAAGCATGAGTACTCTTTTTTTTTAAATTGAGATATAATTGACATATAACATTAGTTTCTAGTGTACAACACAATATTTGTTATTTGTATATGTAGTAAAACCATTACTCTAGTATCCTTTATCATCCATTATCACTATATATATCACATTTTCTTTATCCATTCATCCACTGAAGGATACTTAGATTGCTATAAATAGCTTCAATGAACATAGGGGTGAATACATTTTTTCAAGATAGTGTGTTTGTTTCCTTGAGATAAACACCCAGAAGTGGAATTGATGCATCATATGATAGTTGTATTAACTTTCTGAGCAACCTCCAGACTGTTTTCCAGAGTGGCTGGACCAATTTCCATTCCCACAAACAATGCATAAGGGTCCCCTTTACTTCACATCCTCAGCAGCATTTGTTATTCTTTGTCTTTTTGATAATAGCCATTCTAACAGGTGTAAAGTGATATCTCATTGTAGTTTTGATTTGTAGATCCCTGATGGTTAGAGATGTTGAGCACCTTTTCATGTACCTATTGTCCATCTGTATGTCTTCTTTCAAAAAATGTCTGTTCAGATCCCCTGCCCCTTTTTTCATCATTTTTTTTTGCTATTGAGTTGTATGAGTTCTTTATTCATTTTAGATATTAACCTCTTATCAGATATGAAACTTGCAAATATTTTCTCTTTTTCAGAGATTGGCTTTTCATTATGTTAATTGTTTCCTTTGCTGTACAAAAGCTTTTTGGTTTGATGTAGTCCCACTTATTTATGTTTGCTTTTGGTATCAAAATCCAAAATATCATTATTACCAAGACTTTCTTTTAGGAGTTTTATGGTTTCGGGTCTTATGTTCAAGTCTCTCAAGTTTTTTCTGTGTGCATTTATAGTGTAAGATCATAGTCCAATTTAATTATTTTACATGTGGCTGTCCAGCTTTGCCAACACCATTTATTGAAGAGACTAATATTTCCCCAAACCGTGGGTACTCTTCCCCCAGCTTGGAGACTGTCACTCACAATTTTTAGATTGGTACTAATTTTTATAACATATTTGCCTCATGAGTAGGTTTCAGTGGAACTTCCATTTTGAATCAACTTACCGTGTGAAGTGGGATAAGATGGGTCTAATATAATTTGACCCAGATTGAGACAGTTTCTTATTTACTACAGCCTATAAGGTCCTAGGGTAATAACTTCTCTATACTTTCGGAAGTTTGACTCCAATGCCAGTATGCACTCTTGAAGAATATCATTTGCCTTTACCCAAGAAATTGGTATATTAATTAGATTTTGTGGAATGCTTCACAATTTTCCACCCCTCCCTGTATCCATGCTCTTTGAAATCCGACTTTGCAGCTCCTCCCATTATGAAGTAGAATTTTGTTCCCTGCCTTTTGAATTTTGATTGAATTTATAGCTTATTCCACGTTTATTTATTTTTGGGACAGAGAGAGACAGAGCATGAACGGGGGAGGGGCAGAGACAGAGGGAGACACAGAATCGGAAACAGGCTCCAGGCTCCGAGCCATCAGCCCAGAGCCTGACGCGGGGCTCAAACTCACGGACCACGAGATCGTGACCTGGCTGAAGTCGGACGCCCAACCGACTGTGCCACCCAGGCGCCCCTATAGCTTATTCTAAGTCTAGGTTTTAAGAGGCTTGACCTACTATTGTTCTCTTTCTTGGGATCTTCCCTCAGCTATATATATATATATATATATATATATATATGCCTTCTAGAATATGAGAGAGAACTTAAAGCAAAAACAGGATGATCTCCTAGTTGAGGTCATACTGGCTAAACTAGTCTCCAGCCAATACACTCGCTGACTGTTGACATATAAGTGAGCCCAACCGAGATGAGTCATGTCCAATCCAGAGCAACAGAACTTCCTATTGACCCCCAGATTCATGAACTAAATAAATACCTGTTGTTTTAAGCCACTAAGGCTTGGGGTGGTTTGTTATGCAGCATTATTGTGGCAATAGACAATAGAGCAATAGCTGATTTAATTTAGGGAACATAATTTCTCAACCCAATGCAGAATTCTAAATCTTATCCCCCTTCAGGAGGAATGATACAATATCGTACCCTATATCTGGTGAACGAAAGCAAACATTTTTATAAATTCTTCAGTGAAGAAGATTTAAAGCCTCCTGATCCAAGGCAGTAAGACTATTCTACTTCAAAATTCTGGAAGTGCTAACAAATGGGGCACAGTTATAGCTGAGGCAAACCAATAGCTTCAAAACCTAAAAGTCATAGGTTCTCACACAGTGCTGGTAGAAATTGCTTAATGGAAATATGTTACAAATCTTTAGATGTTGTCTTCGATACAGCAGTTTGGGGTGCTATAACAAATTAGCATAGACTTGGTGGCTTAAACAACAAATATTTATTTCTTACAGCTCTGGAGGCTAGAAAGTCTAAACTCAGGGACCTGCATGGTAGGGTTCTAGTGAAAAGCCTTCTTCCTGGTTTCCTTACATGATGGAGAGAGAAAAGAAGCAAGCTCTTCTCCTATAAGAGCACTAATCCCATCCTGAGATTCTGAGGTCTCTACCCTCAAGACCTAATTACCTCCTTAAATCATATCTCCAAATATCATCACAATGGGGATCAGAGTTTAAAGATAAAAATTTGGAGGGGACACAAACATTCAGTCTATAGCAGATGTGTTTTGTATCTTTTGGTTGAAAGAATAAACATGAACTGACCTTCTGGGCTTTACACTTTCTCAGAAAACCTCATTAGTTATCACACATAGATGAAGCTCTGAAAATAATATCATACTATAAGCACAGTCTTGGTCTGCTTATCTCCTAATACTTTTGACCTGTCCTGTCAACTGTAGTACCTACTAACCAAGTGTAATTGTTTATATTTAAATTTAAATTAGGAGTGACTGGGTGGCTCAGTCACTCTTGGTTTCTACTCAGGTCATGTTCTCGCAGTTCCTGGGATCAAGCCCCGTGTTGGGCTCTGTGCTGGCAGAGTGGAGCCTGCTTGGGATTCTCTCTCTCTCTCTCTCTCTCTCTCTCTCTCTCTCTCTTTCGGCCCTTCCCTGCTCATGCTTTCTCTCTCAAAATTAATAAGTAAATATTTAAAAAAATAGAAGTTGACATTAAGATAAAATGAAATGAAATGAAATACTCATTTTCTCAGTTTTACTAGTCACATTTTGTGTATCAACACCTGCATGTGGCTAGTGACTACATCTTGCATACCACAGATACACAGAGAAATTCCATTATAACAGAGAGTACTATTGAACAGTGTTGCATTCTATTTTCTAACCCCATAAATACAAGTTTGGTTGTTTCTATGGTTATTTGGATCTTATTCACAAGCTAGTGCTTGCAGCATGATCAACTTGCTGAATATCCCAACTACAACAGCTGAAAAATGTTATAAGCCAAGACTTCCATTTTTCTTAGTGATTCCCGCAGATCCTCCAACCCAAATAGGGCATTCTGGTTCCTACAAAGAGCAGGTGTGTCTTCATTCACCTATTAAAATTCGATATAGTTCCTCCTTGCATGTCATTTTAATAATTGAATAGATTTATAGAAACATGTACATGTTCTATCATTCAAAGACATGAAGATTGATGTAGGGACATCCTTTTAGTTTATACATATCTTGATTCTGTTCCCAAAGGACTTGAAAAAATTTTAGCATCAAGAAGATGTAGACTTCAGGTATAAAAATGGATTTTTTTTGAGGCCTCCAACACTTATTGAAGCAGTGACCTATTACTGTTTTACATTTTAATAGAAAAATTTAATTTACAATTATGCAATGTTGGATATGCTACTGAACCTTTCGCTATGTAAACTAGTTACTTATAGATTGGCCTAAGGTTTATGTACCTGTTATTAATAAATTTGGTTTTGCTTACTAATAAATCAATTAGATCAATTTCTCCCTATTAAACAATTTTTATATTTCCAAAATTGAATGCTCCCTCTTATGGTCAAGCCTAACTTCTGAATGAATTTGAGAATGAGTGTTTTTAATGATTAAAATATAGACCATTCTTTTTTTTTCATTTTTTTAATGTTTATTTATTTTTGAGAGAGAGAGAGAGAGAGAGCAAGAGTAGGGAGGGGCAGAGAGATAGGGAGACACAGAATCCAAAGCAGGCTCCAGGCTCTGAGCTGTCAGCACAGAGCCCAATGCAGGGCTCAAACTCATGAATGTGAGATCATAACCTGAGCTGAAGTCAGACTCTTAACTGACTGAGCCACCAAGACACCCCAAAATCTATGGCCATTCTTAATAAAGAGTTCACCTTGGCATAAAAGAGTAGTATGTATTTAGATATTCCCAAATGGCTACATTTGGGTTTTCTATATCCTATAAGTTGTACTGCTTCTCACCAGGAGAATAGTTTTGCATTTCTTGTCTTGTGCACATTTTCCGCTAAGAAAACTCACATGAAGTAAAGTCATAATTTCAGCTATCATAAGAGGTTACAGTCTTTTCATGATGGGTAAACCAAACATACTTGGAGAATGGCCCATTTACTTTTTCCCCTTATTTGTATATTTTTGCTGAGGTATAATTAACATATAGCAAACTGCACTTATTTAAAATGAACAGTTTGACAAATTTTGACATGTGTATATGCCAATGAAGTCACCACCACAATCAAAACAATGAATATATCACTCCTCAAATTCCTTTGTGTCTCACTGAAAATTCCTCCTTCCAGCCACTCCCAACCCTCTCCTCCCTCCTATTCACAGGCAATTTTCTCTCACTCTAGTTCATTTGCAATTTCTACTCTTTTATATGAATGGAATTGCTGTGAACTCTTTTCTGTCTGCATTCTTTCACTCAGCTCAATTATATTGAGATTCATCATTGTATTACATATATCAACAATTCATGTTTTCAAATTACTGAGCAGTGTTCCATTATCTGGACATAACACAATTTATTTACCCATTTACCTGGTAATGGGCACTTGAATTGTTTCCAATTTTCGGTTGTTACAAACCAAGCTGCTAAGAACATCCATGTACAATCTTCATATAGACCTATTATTTTCTTTTCTTTTGGAGCAAGTCCTAGCTGTGGAATGCCTGGATCCTGTGGGAGGTGTATGCTTGCATTCTTTTATTTATTTTTTGGTCCAATTCAGCATGGAGATATATGATTGGGAAACAGTATTATAAAGGGATCAAACACTGAAAAGATAAATGGATTGTTAGAATTCAAGAATCAGTGAGACTTTTGAACTCCTTCTTGGGGAGTATGTTCCATCATTTCATTATTTCTGCTATGTGGAGATAATGATAAAGATTAAGGGGATATTCTATAGTCATATCATGAACCAAGTCTTGGTTCATGGGCCTATGTCAATGTCATGTCATAATCATAAAAGATCGCTCTATTCACTAATTGACCTTTCTCTGGAGTAGCACTGACTGGTAAACAACATAGTTGTGGCCACAAATTCCTATAAAATTTGATGGGCCTCCATGGGTACTACATAGGACAGGTATTAAAATTTGTGAGAAATATCAGTAAATTGAATCCATAGGGACTTACCTCAAGTAGATCTGGTCTAATACTCTAATCAACTGGATACTATTATCCAATCCATTTGGATAAATTAACAGCCCAGACCCTAAGATGATATGAAGAAGAATTTTGTCCTTTAGAGCAGTGGTTCTCAAGTCTGGCTTATTAAAGTCATCATGAAAGCTTTTAAAAAGGCACTTCAATTTATGTTAACAGAAATGTCTTATTAAACACATAGCAAGTTTTGTTTGGAAAAAAGACAAAGGTACTTCACTGTACCAAGCTGGATCCCACGCCACACCAACTGAATTAGAATTTCTGGAGTGGAGCTAAGCACTTATGTTAAGGACAGGCAGAAATTCATACTTAAAATTTATGAGCCTTTTAGCTCTTTTTTTAATTTATAAAATTTGGAATCATCTGTCATTGTGCAAGTTGAGAGCTTGCCAAGGTTTTGGCTGTGGCAGCTGCAACAGCTAATGAGAATTTAGTAATTTCTAATGCTGAATCAATCTCTTCCATTTGCTTTATTTATTTATTGGTAGGCTTGTTTGAAGCATTAGCATTCCCAAAGCAATAAGTCATGGCTATATACTATGTTTCTTTATGTCCAGATTGGGCAATTACTAGATGTATTAATTTTCTATTGCTGCCACACAAATTACTATAAAGTCAGTGCCTTAAAACAACACAAATTTATTATTGTACAGTTCCATAGGCTAGAATTCAGACAAGGGTCTCACTGGGCAAAAATCAATCAGATGTCAGCAGAAATTCATTCCCTTAGGAAGGCTCTATGGGAGAATCTGTTTCTTGCTGTTTTCTAACTTCTAGAGACCAGCCATTCTTTAGTTAATGCTCCCCTTCCTCCTTATTCAAAACCAGCAATATTGCATCTCTCAGGACCCTGCTTCCATAGTCACACATTTCCACCACAGCTAGGGAAGATTCTCAGTTTTTAGGAACTTGCGATTAAATTAGGCCTACCCAGATAACCAAAGATAATCTTCCCATTTCAATGGAAATTTAATCACATCTGCAAAGTCCTTTTTGCCACGTAGCCTAACTTATCAACAGGTTCCAGGCTTTAGGATTGTGGGTATTTTTGTGGATCTGTTATTCTGTCCATCACAGTAGATGTTTAGACAGAGTAAGGGATTAGCCTCTCTAAGCCCTTTCTATTAGCCACTTCTTTAGCTCTTTTGCAGCAGACCTCCCTTTATTAACTAACAGCTGTCATGAGAAAAAGAATGTAACTCTTTAGGAACACATTTAAAAACCCAGTTTCATTGTGTTTCTGTGAAAAGCAAACATCTAGAGTGTTGAGGACCTGTGCCTCTGGCTGACCAGAATGGTATCTAAATGCATGGAGACCTTCCTTTACATTTCCCTAATCCTTGTTTTTTAGTTTGCATTGCTGGGGGTTATTCTTCTACACCTGTGAATTTAAAACATCATAATCACTTTGCTCTTACCACAGAGAGACAGAGAAATCATTTTCTTGGTAATTCAACTTTTTGTATGGCCACGATTAGGGATGTGTCTGTCCTTACAGATATTCTTTGTCCATCTCTCAATTCAGTCCATGGAAATGATTTTCATCTCTCTCCCACAGACATACATCAAGATGTCAGACCTTCTCCAGGAGTCTGGCTCCATCTTAGAGCTAGAGCCTGACTAGAGTCTCAGTCTTCTCTCTCTTTGCATTTGTCTTCATTGGAAAGATTAATGGGTGCCAAATTAACCTTCAGCAATTTCATCACAAAAATAAGAGTTTTGGTTTGGTCCTTGCCATGAGGCTGACTTTTCATTTGTTCTTTGTAGGATGAAGATCTTCTCAGTTTTACCTTTTAAGAGTTGGAAGTGAGAGGCAATTCCATTTTTATCTCTGAACATTTAATTTTCCTACCTCCTTGCCTCAATGTGTAAGCTCACTTGATAAAATATCTGCCTTCCAAGTGATTACAGGTGACAATGTTACTGAGTGTTTTGCCACTGACGAATAATGAACTTATGTCCTTTTAGACCCAGGTCACAGTTTCCTCACCATCTGCTGTCTGGTTCTATAAGCCTCATATTTAATGATTCATTGTCATTTTTATTGTTGTTATAGCTATTCCCCTACTTTTAGGTATCAATTTCCTTTTTTGGTAGGCTAGGTGAGGATACACTGTTATAACAGATGACCCCTAACTGAATATTTTACAAGAAGAAATAATTATTTCTTGTTCATCCCACATGCTCATGTGTTAGTTAAGAGACTGCTCCATGTGTTCTGTACTGTGGGACCAAGGCTAATAGACCAGCTTCTATGTGGAACATTGATAATTGTGGTAAGGGCACAGAACATAACCAATGTGATCTGGATTTAAAGCTTCTGCTAAAAGTTGTACATGTCATCTCAGTACCATTTCATTAGCCAAAGCAAGTCCTCAGGTTCCACCAAATGTCAATGGAGAGAAGATATGTAATCTATCCTAGGGGAAAGACTTCTTATATTTATGGGTAATAAAGTTTATGATAATATTCAATTAAAACTAGCACTACAGCTGTTTATTTATGAAGTGCAACCATATATGGTTAGAATTTTTGGAATTTAAACTCAATTCAATCTTTCATTGTCAGAATTACCTTCTCAAAATGTCATGGAACATTTTTGCCAAAGAGAAAGAGAAATTCCTTTCTTTGCTAGGGGCTAAATTAATTGTAGGAAATTTTTATTAAGACAGTGAATGAAGGATTCAGAACTCCAAGGCCGAGAGACATCAGCCAAAATGGCTTGTCAACAAAATGTCTTTCTTTTCTGATCAAGGTAAGATTAAGTAATAATTAGGCACTACTATGCTGAATTTCATATTTCTGATAGTGAAGGCTTCTTTATTTAATGGCTTTGGAACTGGAACTTATTCCTATCTTAGGAAGGACTAAGAGAGAGGGATTCATGCATAGTCAGACATAGCAAACTACTCTCTACTTTAGGATCCAACCTCCCATGTTTAACCTACAAAGATCAACACTCATGGACAGTTTCAGGATTTCTTTTCTCACGTGTGGAGCATGATGGGTCAGCATTACCTCTTAACAACACGTAAAGTTCTTGCAAAAAAAAAAAAAAGACCAAATGTGCAGAAATTCTTATAGCACAAATGGCATTGAAGATCTCAGTCTTATATTTCCTCCTTTTTAAGAGATTAATTTACATCATCTCCTGGGAATAAAATATCCTCAGCCTTGCTGCACTATGCTATCTTAGTGACACTTTTCCAAGTCTATGTGTTCAGAGGGTAAGAAGACACTGTCATGTAGTGAGTGGCTAAGAACCCCCTATCCTGGGTGCCTGGGTGACTCAGTCAGTTGAACGTCTGACTCTCGGTTTTGGTTCAGGTCATGATCTTCTGGTTCATGAGTTCAAGCCTTGCTCTGTCAGTGCAGAGCCTGCCTGATATTCTCTCTCTCTCTTTCTCTCTCTCTCTCTCTCTCTCTTGCTCTCAAAACAATCAAATAAACTTAAATAAATAAATAAATAAATAAATAAATAAATAAATTTTAAAAGAGAATCCTCCGTTCTCTGCTTCAGCCCTCTCTACAGGATTATACAAAGGTCCCTGGCACACTATTTTTAAGCATTATATTTTTTTTAAATTCCTAAAATAATATGTGAAAATTAGTGTCATATTAATTTTTATCTTATTAACACTGAGGCTGAATGTCTTCTCAACTTTTGTAATACTTAACAATTTTTTTAGCTTCCATGCCTTCTTTACTGTGTTGTCAGATTACCCTTTCTTGAAGTTAAAATATTTTTAAATTCTTAGTATAAAACTTGTACTTCTTATTTCAAAAACTTTACACAATAAAAGAAATCAATCCGTGCCTTTGAGTCCTCAAAACCACATCATTAGTGACTTGTTCAGTTTGTAGGTAAGTTTAGGTCATAAGACCGTAAGTTTTAGACTCTATAGTGATGTGAACAAGTTCGGGAAGTGGTTACATAGCTATTGGAATGGAGTTTGTTGAACAGAAAGCATACAAACCAAAGCTAAATTCTGTTTTTGAGGATATACCTATGTGTCATCATTTTTTAAGAAAGTAAGATGGATAAATAATAATAAAAATACAAACACGTGCAAACAAAGAAGGTACAAACTTTCAATAAATAAGTCATGAGAATGTAATGTACAGCACATGACTATAGTTAATAATACTGTGTTACACATTTGAAAGGCACTAAGGCAGTAGATCTCACAAATTCTTATCACACATACACAAAGAAAAAATGAATCAGGATATAGGATGTAGGAACTGTTTAGGAGTATTCCAGTTATTTGGAACAGCCTATAAAGACTAAAGACATTATGAAAAACTGTACATAAGGCTAGACTATTTAACTAAAGGGTTAGGTATACATATCTATATGTTTTATGCATTAATATCTAGACTTCTCCTGGTAATTATTTAAGGCAATCTACAAAACTTCTAACAATGTATATGACTTTTTGTCAAATGAATTGAAAATAAATATTCCTGGAAGTTAGCCATGGTATAAAATAAGGTGTCTTATATGTGGCCTTGGTTTTTTTAATACACTTTTTTTTAAAGAATAGTTTTAGGTTTATAGAAAAACTGAGTAGAGGATAGAAGCTATATTTCCCCACAATCAGTTTCCTATATTATTAACATGCTACATTTGTGTACTATATTTGTTACAATTAATGAGATAATATTGACACATTATTATTAACTAAAGTCCATATTTTATTCAGAGTTTCTTGATTTTTATCGAATGTCCATTTTTTTTTTCTGTTCCAGGATGCCATCCAATAGAGAGCACACTGCATTTAATCATCCTGTCTCCTTAGGCCCCTCTTGACTGTGACAATTACAACATGACTCTTTAAAATATGGAAATGTTGTAGAATAAGGGTAGGGGAAAATCAAATAAAGTCAAAGATATGATAAGAGAGAAAATGATACATCTTATGAGATTATGTTCTATGACTAGAGATGGGCATCAAATACGGTTTCGACCCACAATGTCCAAAAGATACAAATACATCAGTTGTTTATGATAATTCATCCTGGTAGAGAGTCCCGCGATAACTTTCTCCTGGGGCCATGATTAAGACTTTGTAATGTCCTAAACACTTTTCTTAACATTATGTTTAGAAACTTTAAACATAGCTTATTAAGGCTATTTCCTGTAACATCTTAAAGGTGGGCCAAGGTCATGATGACTAAGTACCTTTCAGGCATAGGAGGAGGGATGGCAGTGGGGTCAATGCAGTGCAGCTATCCAAGCCCACTGGAGGATTGACTACTTCCCCTAAATAGCTCTTCCTATAGGGCTCTTCCCCAGGCTTCCAGGGAGAATCAGATAATTCAGGGTGACCACCTCACCCCAGTCTTTCCCCAAGTTCCCCTTTGATGAAGACACACAAAAGACTTTAAACATGGGTACGTGAAGAGAAATCTCCACGGAAGGATTTAGAGTAGGATGACTAAAGGTCAGGTAGTTGTTGAAGCTGGTGGAAGGATGAGGGCTGGATTTTGACAGGCAAGTATTGCAGGCACCTCACAGATTGAGGGATAGTGCCTGCTGTCTTTTCCTGCTTCACGCTGCATTTGTTCATCTTGGTTAGGGGCCGCTGCTCATAAAAATAAATTATATTCTCTTTGGCCACATCTGTGTACAGTGCAAGATGGCCAAACATTTGAAGCTACCTTCTTTATGCAATTATAGTATGCCAGAAATGAGATGAGATTTTCTGTAATCACAATTACTCATATTGTTCTCTAGATTTAGAAATTCTCTGTGGACAGTATTCCTAATTAAAGCATTGCTACAATTAAAATAGAAGTATGACCTACTGTCCTTAAGCTTCTTTAAAATACCACACACACACCCTACTCCTACGCTAGCCTAGTTCTGTACAGTAGGATTAGTAGACCCCTCTTTGATTTCTAACTTTACTCCTCTATATGTGTGACTTTGGAAAATGTTTCTAACATTTTGCAGCCTTAGTTGCTTCATCCATAATATGGGAAGTATATACCAATGATAAAGGGCAAAGATTAAAATTAAATGAAATAAGTTATGTGATGCTCTTATACAAATATTTAGATAGTAATATTGTATTAATGATTGTTATCTCTTTATGTATACATAAATATATATTTAAGACCATTTACTTACCTACACACAATATATGATATCCCTTATATATCGTAATTTTTAAATCATTGTATCCTTTCTATGTTTGTCAAAAAGTTTAACTGGTATTTCTTTCTGTTCTTTTGAATTTTCCATCTTCCAAGTTGCCATAAATATTCAGAAGCTTCAAGGATACTGAGCTTAGGGGAATTTTAGTGCTTTTGAAAGGTTGGAAATGTTACTCCAAAGTTTATTTTATTTCATACCTGAGAAAAAAGGATCACATGACTTCAAGAAGGATACTAGCTTGGACCTCAGTGACCGTTCATCTCCAGTAGGTTAGGTGAGGCCAACGGCATGGGGCAGACTAACCTGCCCATCCAGTGGTAAATACCACATCGGTGGTTTCAATATGGACCCTCCCAGCCCCACCTCACCCCACCTTGGACCATCTCTTACCTGCTCATCTTTGAATTCTCCCTGAAGAGTCTCTGTATTTCTTACAGTGATTGTCAAACTTCTCTCTTAAACCATACTTTCCTTAAAAGTTGTGAAAGTGGGATACACTTTTGCATTCTCTCCCTCACCAAGCACAGTGACAAAGTGAGTGTGTAATACACTGAGTTGAATGAATGGATGAAGGATGAGATTGGACACCACTCAGAGATTCCCTGGCCCAATTATCTTACTGCCTCGAAGCTCCTATTACTTATTATATTACCAGTGCTTTCTTGGATGGACACATGTGACTACCTTGAATGGTGCCACAGGTTCCATAGTGGAGGACAGGGCCCTAAGGAATGAGCTCACACATTTTGTGGAGAACTAGGACTCAGGACAGTTATTATTTCTGTGATGTCCTTTTTTCTTGACTGAAGTAGGGTATTGTGGAGAAAGGGCATCATGAAGGCAATGATAAGAGTTTGGGTGCCTCAGAAGGAGTGAACAGAGATATACAGTTATAGAGAGAGGCACCAAAAGTGAATATCCTCAGACTTTCAAACATAACTTTTCAATGATTTCCCTACAAATTATTTCTCAAATTTTCCAAGAGTTCTTCCTGACCAGCCTGCCATGTCAATGTTAAGGAAACTTTTTATTAGTTTCAGGAATAAAAACAGTGCAAAACTACATAAACTACAAAGCTGGTTTACCAAATTGTGTAGCAGGAAGTTTCTTGAATGAAAAAGGAAATGCTGTATGGTCATGACTAAACAACTGAGGAGTTGGGAAGGAAAATTTTGAAGATTCATGATGCATTGGTTTCCACTTTTCCTGTGAATAAGACTTTTGTTTGTTGTCTTAGATACAATCATTTTATTAAGTTTGGGATATAACTCAGGAGACAGAGAAGTTTCCAGAGAGAATCTGTATCTTTTTTGTTTTTTGTTTTTGGATGACTTTTCTTTTTTAATTCAGACTTTTTTTTCTTTTGAGAAGTTTTAGGTTCACAGCAAAATTAAGAGGAAGACACACAGATTTCCCCACGTACTTCCTGCCTCCACACTGCCTGCCCCATTGTCAACATCCCCCAGCACAGTGGTAATATTTCTTATAACTGGTGAACCTATACTGACCCATCATTATCACCCAAAGTCCATAGTTTGCATTAAGACTCACTTGTGGTGTTGTACTTTATATGAGTTAAAGTATCATACAGAGTACTTTCACCGCCCTCAAAATCCTTTGTGCTCTGCCTATTCATCAACCCACCCCACTCCCCCAGCCCCTGGCAACCACTGATCTTTTTACTGTTTCTATAAGAATCCATCTTACGTTCCCATCACCTTATCGAATTTGTTTTCACTTGTCTTTTTTACATTATAAATTTTATGTCATGCATAACCAACCCTTAACATGTTATAGCTATGTTGTTGTTCTACTACAATTTCAATTTTATCTTGGATTAGAAAATATCCTTTTTCTTCTTATTTGTTTCCCACTCTTACCAAATCTAAACACTGCATTGTCAGTCAGAAATTATTCCCAGTGTACTAATTACTTTATTTTACAGCGCCCTTTTATTTAAAATTTCTTGATTTTTAGATCAGAACAAACAGGGCTTAACACATATATTCTATAACAAGGCAGGATCCACCAAGTATTTGGGGTTAAAGTAAATCTACCAGATGTTTCTTCTGTGCTGTCATATCCCCAACACCGTGTGAGTGCATAATGACATGCTATAGGGTGCAAAAGGTTAATAAACTGATATCTGTGCCAAAGAAGTTTATAGTCTAGTTGAGATGGTGGGACATATTCACTTGATTCAATTAAGTAACATGACCTGAGAATATATAACAACAATACAGGCTGAAATGATAATGTGCAAAATTGTGAGACACAGAAACTGACAAGAAAGGGAAGCCCATGCTATAAAAAATGTACTAATTGTGAAGTTGGGATTCACCCAGGAAGAGAGAGTGCAGCCTTGCCTCTCAGGGGAGGGATTTTCAGAAAAGCAGCTGATGGGGGCTACCATCCTGGCAGAAGCTAGGCACCTCCTGGATTTCAAGGAGTTGCCAGGAATTCTCCATCAGCTGTCCTGGAATGTTTGTTACAATGTATTCATCCCAGAGTCCACTTAGAGCCGTGTCCCACCCACCCTGGCCATGGCCATAAGGCTTGTACCAGCCCAGAGAGAACCTACCAGGGGAAGAAGAATCAATCTCTGTAGAATAAGACAATATTGTGTTTTTATACTGAGTATTTTTTCTAGCTGGAAACAGATAGTGAGCAAGAAACAACGGGAAAGGTATTGTATAAACCAAGGAACAGAAACTAGTTCACTATTTTGCATGTGTGTGTGTCTGTATAAAGTCCCATTAGTAAATTCAGAAACCTGTCATAAGCAGAAGATGCAATTAACTGTTACCTGGAAAAGATTCCCTGTGCTTAGGACACATATAGAATGAATTTCCATCTCCAGTATGTGGCTTACTAGTTATGGAGCTGGGAGCAAGGTCAGTTTCTTCTGCTGTAAAGTGAGAGTCTCAATGCCCTTTCCATAAGATTTGGAGGGAAGTAAGCAGAGTATAAATACATAGATTTCAGTTTGTCCCATTTTCTCTTAAAAAGAAGCTTCTAAACCTCATACATGTTTATTTTTGAAAATGATTTTGAGCTGGTGGTAAGTGGCATTAAAAAAATATAGTCTGGCCAACAACTGCTCTTGAAGCATGGCCTTAAAGTCAGCTGGTTGGTTGAAAAATGGGACTCCAGTGTGTGTGAGGGCTTAGAAATCAGAAAAAATAATAGCCCTACAGTGGAGACAACACACTGGGTCCAATAAACATTTCAGAGAAATGAGCATTTCTTTATTTCTGAAATATTCAGAATTAAGCATCCTTAGATCACTACAGTACTTATTGTGATGGTAGATTTTATGAAAGCTAGTTGTATTCTCCATGGGGATCTCTTATCTACTTTCTGTAGCTGACTGGAGGCTAAATACTCTATGTATATCAGCCAGTGAGAGGTGTATTCATTTTCCACTGCTGCCTTGACACATTATCACAAAACTATCAGCTTGGAATAATGCCACTTATTATCACACAGTTCTGTAGGTCAGAGGGCTCAGTGTAGCAAGGCTTAGTTGAGTCTTGCATTGCATCTCATAGGAAACAAGCTCATTTAGGTTGTAGGCTGATTTCTGTTCTTTTAGCTGTAGTACTAAGGTCCCTATTTCTCTGCCACCTGTCAGCCAGCAGTTATTCCTGTAAGTTTCGTGCACACTTTTTCATGCTGTCCACATGGTCACTCAGGCAAAGGTGGGCAGAGTCCCTCTCATGCTTCAAATCTCTCAAATTTATCCTTTTGGCACATTTCTCTGCTTTTAAGGCTTCACCTGGATAATCCAGAAAAAATCCCCTCATTTTTAAGACTCTTTAACCTTAATTATATCTTCAATGTATCTTTGCCATATAACATTCGCAGGTTCCAGAGATTTGCACATCTGCAGGGGGCCATTCTGCCTACCAGAAAAATTAAAAGCTATTACTGTTTATCTATTTTCAGAGCATACTATATTTCTAAAAGACACTGTCTGATTTCAGTTAAATGATCTTGGCAACACCTGCCATCTAATAGGCTTGGAATATAATCTCTCAGAGCAGTTGTTCCTGACATTTAGCAGACACTGATCTGCCTCAAATATGTGCTTCCTTGTTTTGGATTCTCTCCTAACATGAGTGACAAGTGTTTCTCCCCATCCCTGTTATGGTTCTCAGTAGTGGGATCTATTTTCTACATTACCAAATAGGAAAAAAAAAAGTGGTGTTTATTGATAACTATGCTTCATTAAACCTAAATATTTTTCTGTACATATTATTTGGGGCGATGGTCAGGAAAGGAATTAGAAATAGATTTTACTACACTTCCTGGTAGTAATGTGAGCAAACATGGGTGCTAAATCATCTGTTGTCATTGGTAGGATTTAGCTGATAGGAGATACTCGGGTTTCCTGATGAGAGAACTTTCCTGTCACTGAGGACGTGTTGCTCCCAGGAAGGAGTTAAGCTCCTCCTCATATGGGGGCTAAAGATAGCTGCAATTGCTCTGAGTGAACCCAAAGAACCCAGAGACAAAAGCCTAAACCCTGAAGAGCTGATCCTTGTATCCATGTTTTATTACTGGTCATGTTTTTTGCCCTAGTTCTTTCCAATACTTATTTCCTTTAAGTCTAGAAAGACACAATGGGGAAAAGTGAAATCACCCATTATTATTATAAAATCCTTGTTCTTCAGGCTGACTTTCTCTTCTTTCTCTCTGGCTCACTTCTCCTTTAGCTATTTCACTGCTAATTAGGATTGCTGACAAGAATGAACAGAAGTAAAGAAGTGAAATACACAGGTACATCTGACCCTAATTACTAGCCCTAGTGTGGGGTTTGGGGAATGAGAAAGTGAAAACCAGTGACCAGAATGTTGGACTCTTTAGTCATCCTTGCTGGTCTCCAGAATGCCTGTGACAGTCATGGATAAATGAGTGGCCCCATTCTCAACCTATGGATGATCTTTAATATAAACATCTGGGAATAATTAGAATCCAAATTATTTTTTTAAATGATGAAGCTGGACCCAGAAACATTTGCTATCTGGTGCATAGCTACACAACATGAGTACCATGTAAATTTTCTTATACAATGTCTAGAAAGTTGACCCTATTTTTTTTCCTGGATATATTTGGAGAAGTCCAAGCCAGAATTACTGAGTTACAGTTACATTGGTCAGTATGAATAAGCTAAGACCAGAATGAAAATCTATACTCTCTCATACATGCTTCCCACCAGCTTATGTCTTTCTAGCTGTGGAACAGTTCTAGAGAAAGTGGCAATGCTGTACTGGAATGGTTAGATGTGGTGAAAAGCACCTGATGTGTCATCACCTGCATTTTCACATGCTATTAGCATGTCATGATGCCTTGTTTCCCACTAATAAATCACTATAAGCTTGAGGCTTTTGTCTTGACAACCTTATTTTCTCTCATCCCAAGAACATTCCACAGTCCTGGTGATAGATGACCAGACCTCATCTTTGCTTGAATTCCTGTGTAAAGAATTTTTCTTCATTTGAAAAGCTTTTCCCTTTGAAATTCAGCCAAAATTTAATGAGAAAACTTATCCATTATGCAGTCTTACTCTTAAAGCTAATATGAGTCTCCAGTCATGGAAATCTTGTATGTACTATCTGCCTTAAGTTAGGAATAATTTAGAAATCGAATAAGAAATCCCTTTCATTGACATTTTGAAGATTAAATCTGATGCCTCTTGAACTTTGTTATAGCTTCATGAATATTGTAAGGCTTCAAAACTTGGCTGTGGTTTTAAAACTCATCCAAGAAGGTCTTAATGGTGTTAAAACTCGTGTTTATGTAATATCCCTTCTTTCAACTGCTTTAAAGCACCTAGAACCTTGTTTGGGTCTATCTCCACGACATGCGTATAAGTTGTTAAGTAGAAGGCCTCATTATCTCCATTTTATAAGGGGGATCCCTAAGGGTCAAGAAAGTGACAGAATTATCTCCATTTTATAAGGGGGATCCCTAAGGGTCAAGAAAGTGACAGAAAACTAATAAAGGACACATAATTCTCTAGTAGATACTTCCAGGCTCTGAATCCCTCTCTGGGAAAGTTGTTTTCACTGCTGAGTTTCCTCTTATTTGCATTACATTGTGTTAGCTGTGTATTCAACCCTCAACTTCTGCTTCAGCCTGGTGCCTAGCTCCTGCAGCCCACTTCTCTTCATTTGCCCACCGACCTGATTTCTACCAATAAACTCCTTACTCTAAGCCCTGGTACATCACTATTACTCTTTACTCTTAAAGTGCATGAGATTCTCCCAGCATGCTTTGGGCCTCACAATGGAGGTGCTCTTTTTAGTGGATCTATGATGAAAGCCAGGAATCTACATATCAGTCCAAAGCTGATAGTAGTTGAGAAAAGTGCCTCATAATCAATCCTGATGTGGAATGGAAAAGTTGGAAATTTTTAGAATCTTGGGTTTATTAACTATGGTCTAGTGGATTCCAAGCCACCTATCCTAACTAGTTTGAGTTCCTGAGAGGCAAAGCATGAAGCAGAGATTCTTTTGCTAATGATTTATTGAGTTGTATTCTCAAGAGAAGGAAAGGGCTGGAATCAGGATAGGGCTGGGGGATAAGCTATCAATTTCCCAGCTGGAGAGAAGTTTCAGTTTGATCCCATAAGTATGCCCTGGAATACAGATTGATCACAGAATTAACAAGGGGGAGGGCAGTTTTTGAACTTTAGAGTCAGTCAGTCATTTGGCTGAGTTCTTCTAGTGGGCAGAGGAAGTGGTGGGGAGTGTGGCCTTCCTGATGAGGCATTTCCAAGTTCTTTGAGAGTAATTCTTCATAGAGGGAGATAGCTGGAGGGTGATATAAGCATATCAGGGCTATGAGTATTCTGGCTGGGAAATGTGATCTAGGTCTGGCACCAACAGTATCTGCTACATCTCTCAACTCAACAATAATCACCTTTACTCCCCCTAGTCTTGAATTCCCAGCTTTATCATTTGCCCAATCCAATACTTAACTCTCCGTATTTCTGTGTTTGAGTACCTTCCCTAGAAGTTCCTTGACCATAGTTCCTTAAAAACTTGTTCTGCCCTGGAGCCTTCCCTGGAGCGTATCCATTAAAAGAGTACCATCTTGGGGTGCCTGGGTGGCTCAGTCAGTTAAGCTTCTCACTCTTCATTTCAGATCAAGTCATGATCTCATGGGTGTGGGATTGAGCCCTGTGTTGGGCTCCACACTGGTCATAGAGCCTGCTTAAGATTCTCTCTCTCCCTCTTCCTTTGCCCCTCCCCTGTTCATGCTCTCATGATCTCTCTCAAAAAATCAGTCAATCAATCAATCAATCAATAAACAGGGTACCATCCCTGGCCACTGTTAGTTTTCAGATGTCTACATGGCTCTTCCACGACTTTTTAATTCCACAATCCCAACATGCGTTCTCCCTTTCCTGCTTAATTTATTTAGCTAACCCTCTCCCTAGTTCCAGGAAGAACTTTGACATTTCAGAACTCTAGGGGTGCCATTATCATTGCATTCTCTGAGAATACCTTCCAGAGATGTGTGATATAGCAACCCAGGCAATACTCCTTGTGTACAGCCTTCTGCCTCCAAACTAGCCTTCTGCAGCAGAATGTGACAGCCCTCTTCCCAGTCTTGCCCTCTCCAAGTCTCTCATTTCCCAGGTTCTGCCTGGGTATTAGAAAAGCTAGGAATACTTTTACTTCGCTATGCTTGTTACCTTCTGCCATGTTTCCTCCTCTAATAAGAATTTACAAAAGGTTGTAAAATCATAGGAAGCCATCAAATGTTATTGTACACTCCATTGTATGGCAAACTAATAATGAAATTGAACACTTCAATAAAATAACTTCTCTTGGCAGAGATATTGCTAAAAGGTTCATAGGACAAAGTAAATAAAGGAGCTAAACTAAATGTGGAAAGTCAAAGACAGAGATATTAAGCTAGCTTCCCAGATCCTGGAATTACTGCCTGCACATGAGTTGGACTTTCAACAGAACTTGGGGTCTGTGTGCTTTGGCAGAAATTCAGAAGGCACTCTTCCACAAACTTTCCTGCCAAGAAATTCATGTTCTAAAGATAGAGCATAGTGATTGGTAAATCAGACTTATATTTTTTTATTTATTTACAACAACACTCACAAGAGTGAAATAATTATGATTGTTTAAACATACTAGACTAAATATCATTATTTAATTTAAAAATAATGAGGCAACTGACAGGAAAACAAAATTCACAATAAAGAGAAAGGTTTACTGTAGTAACCAAAGTAAACTAAAAGTATAATTTACATCTATCAAAGTGGCAAATATTTTACAAAATGGTAGTATGTACTGTCGGTCAGGATATGGTAAAATGCACATTCAAATATGCAGCTGGTGGCAGAATAAACGGTAGAGCTTTTTAAGAACTTTTTATAAGTTTATTTATTTATTTTTGAGAGAGCGAGAGAACAAGCCGGGGAAGGGTTGAGAAAGAGGGAGAGAGAGGATTCCAAATAGGCTCTGTACTGTCAGAGCAGAGCCCGAATCGGGGCTTGAACCCACAAACCGTGAGACCATGACCTGAGCTGAAATCAAGAATTGGATGCTTAGCCAACTGAGCCACCCAGGCACCCCAAGTTTTTTTTGAAGAGCTATTTTTTTCACTATGCATCAAGAGTCTAAAGAAACAACCTGAGTGAGCAATTTTATTGCAAAAGATTTGTACTAAGAAAATGATCAAATATACAATGAAACAAATATGTGTGTACAAATAGGAAAAATAAAACTTTCCATATTCATAACCACAACAGATAAATGTTTTTATATATATATGTTAAACAGTTTCAGATTCACAGCAAAATTAGTTAATCAAGGCAGAGCCTCTCTTAGTATCAACACCCCCCACCAGCGGAGTGGTACATTTGTTATGATTTATGAACCTACACTGACCTGTTATTATGATCCAAAGTCTGTAGTTTACGTTATAACTCACTCTTGGTGTTGTATAGTCTATGGGTTTGGACAAACGTACAATGACCCATATCCTCCATTATAGTATCATATAGAGTGTTTTTACTGCCCTCAAAATTCTCTATGCTCTGTTTATTCATCCCACCCCATCCACCTCAGCCCCTGGCAACTACTGACCTTTTTACTGATCCCATGGTTTTGCCTTTTCCGGAATGTCACTTAGTCAGGACCACTTAGTTGGAATCACATAGTATGTAGCCTTTTTATATAATCTTCCCTCACTTAGTAATTTAAGTGACCTCCATGTCTCTTCCTGTGTTAATAGTTATTTTCTTTCACCACTGAATAATATACCTTTGTCTAGGTGCACCAAAATTTCTTTATCCAATTGCTGGTACATGTTTACCATGGAAGAAAATGGCCTCATTTTACTGGGCTCTGCCAGGTATGGTGTAAGTTGACTTTTTCAATGGTGATATAATCCAAGTCAAAGTTTGGAGGTTTGGAGAACAGGAAAATTTGGGTTGAATGGACACGGAAAAGATGGAGTAGGGTTGAAATGACTTGGGTCTAATAAGCTCAGATTTAACAAGGCTTTTATGTGGCTTAGCCCAGGCTGTGTAATTCTGAATTCGATTTGAAGTCCAAGACTCAACTAACTAGAGGAAAATATTAACTTTGTTTTGTTTGCCTGCTTAGCTCATCTATCTTTCTCAGGACCCTCATGTGTGTCACTGAGTTAGAATAAGACTCATGGGCTTGTGCATGTTTAAATAGTCACAAGAGCTGGACAACCATCTAGGAGATAAGTTTTAAAAAGGAGTGATAGTTCCAGAAAGAAGCCTGAGACTTCAGTACTGAAAGCCTGTTGGGACTTCTTTGCCTTATTGCTTCATCTAAAGCTCTCTGACTAGCTATTTAAAGTTCAATAAATAACAACTAGTATTATTGGTATCGTTATTAGCCATGTTAATAAAGGCTTAGGTTTTTAGTGTTTCCTCCACACTGTGTATTTATACCTCTGTCAATATTGCTATGCAAGAAGCCCCTTCCTTTTTCTCCTTTTTTAACTCTTACACCTGCTTAATGGCAGTCTTATGTGCAACCTCCTGCATGAAGCCTCCCTGGAATTTTACAGTGATTGATTAAATCATTGTCCTTAGAGTTGGGTCTGCACAATTTGACTCTTTAAAATATACAAGCAGCACAGAATTCAACATATGGAATGTGCACCATGGATGGCTGAGTGATTTTCAAAATGAGAATGCAGTCACCACAGTATTAAATTCTTATTTGGTTAAATGAATACATAATCTTGCATTACCATGAAAATTTTATTTTAAAAGATATTAAAAATTCCTATTATTCCACGTACTGACATCTTTATCCACTCAGACAATCGAATGGATATGAGCCTTAAACAATTCATTTCCAACAACAGTCAGTTCACAAGCTTAAAATGGAACATAATTTTGGTTCTATCTTTTAAGAGATTTGAAGAACTTTCTCACTTACTGCTTCAGACTGAAATAATTGCCTAAACTTCCCAACATTCATTTATTCACAGCTTCTTATATTATTTTTACAGATATTCAGAGCTCCTAATTTGACTAATGTATTAAATAAACACTTCATATTATATTTATGTTAGTTTTTATTCAATAATCTCAAGTAATAGCTTATAGTCATCACATCAAGTTTCATTTTGAATGTTCTCAAATGTATTCTAGTCACCATCAATAATAATCAAGCCTCAGTTGGACCATGATCCTACTCCTGAGCTGTCAGTCATTCACTATGAGAAATAGTGAGATAAGGTAGAAGAGAATTATCCAAATAACTCTTATTACTGCATGGAAACAAGCAAAATGTGCTTCCATTGTAGATGGAGTTTATTCTGACAATACGATGGTGGCTTTGCAATTGACAGTAGAAATAGGAGATGTGTTGTGGTGGATGGATTTCTGGCAGCACAATGGCCCCCAGCTATCCTTACTTTTTGCATACAAACTGATCTGTGACTTCATCACATTCAAGGAAGCCAGGGGCAATGGAAATTCACCAATAAACCACAGTATCCCTTGTACACAAAACAAGCTTTTTCTCCTGGTCTAATCTAACTTGAAAAAAATACATTTTTATGCTGTTCCAGTCTACATGAACAGTTGTAGATATACCTGGTGATTCTGATTCAGCAGTTGCAGAGGAAAGAGAAATCACTGCTGCCTTCACTTTATAGTTTTGAGATCTTTCAGGGGGCACAACTGAAAAATCAATGCCAAATGTTCTTAGAGAAGATGCTTTTAATGGGTTTCCTGTTGACCTCACCACTAGAAGCAGCTGTCATATTTCATCAATGTGGCAGTGTCATGCTGATCAATCTCTTCCCTGGTTTATCCTTCCCAAATATTTCTGAGCATATACAGGGTGAATGTATAAGCCTTGGTTCCAGTGCTCATTTCTCACCAAAATAATCCCTACATTGGCTTTCTTATCCCTTGTTAAGGATGGAATTAATCTCCATTTCTGCCTTTTTGTTTCTAGCTATGAAAGAAATCAGCAAAAGGGGACTAATGCCATATTTTTAATCTCACCCAGAGTACTGTGACAACACAGTGTGCCTTGGGTTAAGGAAAAGGAGGCTTCCTCTTTTTATGCTGAGTTCATTTGAAGAATATTGCAGAATATCATGCCTCAAAAAAGTACAATACTTTGAATGCACTCATGTAGCTATTTAACCCAATGCATGTGCAAGAACATACAAGGGAATATGTGTGCGTCCACGCGCGCGCGCGCACACACACACACACACACACACACACACAAATACACACACAGTGAGAAAGAGTTCTACTATCGCTCAATTTTACACCTAAATCCTGGATTATTGTCAAATTACATGAGCTTTGGTATAAATCTAGTATTTCAGCCTAGACTTCTCCTACCTTTATGATGAGGTTAAGTTATCCATTGCTCATTACTTCAATCTAGCCTTGGTAATGATTAATGCTGTCCATTATTTCTGCTATCTCAATTTTGAACCTTAGTGGTTAGTGTGCTCCTCCTTGTCTCTAGATTTGGACACTTTTTTATATGGTTTTGAGAATCAAATAGATTCATTAAGGGGTGGTGAGGCACATACACCTCATCTAAATTCCAAGTCCTAATTGAAAATAATTGGCTTTGTTACACAAGAAAAAGTCCATTTTGGGTACAAAAATGAGCAAGGAATAAGTATAGACAAAGAATCATCTTGACCACATTTGTGTTTGTTTAATATACCCTTATCTAAGAATAAGTAGAAGCCATGAGGGAAAAATCTTGATATGTTGCCCAATTACTTCAGTAGAACCGAATCCCATGATTGAGGCATCATCCAAAAATGGTGTAGCACCTGGCATCCTAGAAAGCAAAATTCCCATAAAGCACTAAAAAAGTCCCACAGTCAACAGAAATATTGGCCCAGCAGTGCTACATTCCATATGTTCCTCCAATGCATTTTTGATGAGTGTGTTTTGATAAGCTTGAGCAAGGTCAGTTTGCAAACACCTGACCCCAGTAGTTTAGGTTAGCAGTCTAGGTTAACTACAGGCACAGAGCATGCATGCTGCTTGAGAGAGTTCGTTATGGTACAGAAGAGCTTCCTCTAAGTTTGTTCTTATCCTGTGACTTCCAAACTGCTGTTACCAACCAAGATGATATGCCTGCTTCAAGAGCCACTTGTTTAATTAGATTTTTAAGTTAACCTCTATGGCTAAGTACACTGCCAGCTAAGTGCATGGACAACAATTGTGTCCAGAAGGATTGACCCTGGAATAGTCTGGGAACTCAGATAAAACCTTGGGAAATTAGTTAATAGTTTCTTGTGACTAGGTCAGTCTGAAGGTCATAGAATCTAGAATATTGATTTTTAGTGGTGTGTTTCTTATCAAACAATTTTTGTCTGTTGTCTTTAACTTTATGTAGTAAATGTATGGAACATCTATATGAAAGGGCCTTGAAAGACATTCTGCCTCTATATCAACATGTTCCATGTGAAATAAATCATGGTGACCTCACCGTGTGATGAAATATGTGGAAGTTCTCTTTATAGATTACATAATCTACAGTCAAGGGCAAATTTTATTTTGCACACACAAACATTTATCAATGTGGTGGCAATGCCACATCTTTCCATGAGCCTGCTGAGTACAGTATCCCTCTTGGATTACATCGAAGCAAGAGACAGAAACATAACACTTAAGAGCAAGAACTCTGGAATCATACCAGTTGAGTGTCAGGCCAGTCACCACCATTATCCGGCTGTATGATCTTGGACAAGTCATTCGACCCACCAGTGCCTGGATTTTCTGTTAGTAAGCTGGACATAGTAATATCACCAATTTCATAAGTCATTGTGAGATGGATAAGATACTATATAGAGAGCACCTGATTAAGTTCCTGTCACATAGCAAGCATTTGATCATGTTATCTCTTTGTACCTGGTGCCAGATCAGGTTTGGTGCTAATTCTTGCACATTTTTAAAAACAAATAAAATTTGTAGTTTAGAAAAGTTTTAAAGAAAAGTTGAGAATTTATATCAGGGAGTTCTTATACACACTACATTCAGTTTCTACTGTTGTGAAATTTCATAGTGCTATGTTACTTTTGCCAAAATTAATGAGCCAACATTGGCACAGTATTATTAACTAAACTCCGTATTTTTTCATATTTCACCAGTTTTCTTTTTTTGCTCCAACATCACATCCAGGATATAACATTATATTCTTTTATCTTGTCTCCTTAGACTCCTCTCAGTTGTGACAATTATTGAAGATCTCTTGTTTTCGATGACCTTGACAGTTTTTAGTTCTAGTCAGGTATTTTGTAGAGTGTTCCTAAAGCTGAGTTTGGTTGATGTATTTCTCATAGTCAGACTGGAATTATGAGTTTGGGGAGGAAGACCACAGAGGTGATGTGTCTTTCTTCATACAACATAATAAGAAGTAAACCTTACGCGGGGGTGGGGGGCGCCTGGGTGACTCAGTTGGTTAAGCACCCAACTTTGGCTCAGGTCATGATCTCACGGTTCATGTGTTTGACCCCCGTGTCAGGCTCTGTGCTAACATATCAGAGTCTACAGACTGCTTCAGATTCTGTGTCTCCCTTCCTCTCTGCCCACCCCACCCCCCCACTCTGTCTTTCTCTCTCAAAAATAAATATTAAAAAAAAAGATTACACTCTATCTATCAATTTATTACCAATGATGTTAACATTGATCATCTGGTTAAGGAAGTGTTTACCACGTCTCTCTTTTTATACCCCTTTTAATGCTGTACTCTTTGAAACCAATTCATTAAGTGTATACCACACTTAAAATATGCAAAATTATTCTCCACCTTCTTGAGGGCAGGGTATAATTTTTTTAGAATTCTTCTCCCCCATTTATTTTTAAATTTAATAATTTATGTATATGAGCATGGACTTCTTTTTTTAATGTTTATTTATTTTTGAAAGAGAGGGAGAGAGAGAGAGAGAGAAAACACAAGTGGGGAGGGGCAGAAAGAGAGGGAGACAGAATCTGAAGCAGGCTCCAGGCTCTGAGCTGTCAGCACAGAGCCCAATGCGGGGCCTGAACTCAACTACGAAATCTTGATCTGAGCTGAAGTCGGAGGCTCTGCCGACTGAGTCACCCAGAAGCCCAGGGCACAGACTTCTGAGTATGTTTTATACTTTGAGTTATAATTCAATACTATATTATTTATTTTGTTGCTTAAGTGGTTTAGCTCTGGGAAAGACATTTGGGTGGTCTTTCACTTGGCTCTAGTATCCCTCTGACATATGTATGTCTTGTTTTGTTTTTTAAGTATTTCCTTACTTTATGGTACTACAATATGCTCTAGGCTCATCTTGTATATTTCCTGCCCCAGCCCTACAATTGTTTATTTCTCCAAAAGAGTCCTGATTCCTTTTAGTAGAGAATGGTATTAGAAACCAAGATCTGGTATTAGAAACCAAGCACTGGGTATCTTGTTGCTATTGGGGTCTTAATGTTTCAGCCCACTGAGCTGGGAAATATATGTACACCAGTCCACACTTACATATATGTGTATAATTTTTTCTATATAAACTTATCAACATCTATATTAAGCTAAACTTAAATTCATCCTGATGCCTTCAGTATGATTCTGGTACCACATGGTTTATTTATACAGAGGCTTATCTATAACCTCTGACTCCAACTGTGATAAAATTGGCTTCTGCCATACACTCGTTTATTTGTTCAACCTTGGTACATGTACAGCTATTTCAGAATTGTTAACTTATACTCCATGAGAAACAATTTGGCCAGTGAGTATAGTCTTTATATTCCATTTCTGAATATAATTTTAATAGATTCAGATCAGCCCTGCGGCCTCTCAAGGAGGTCCTTCTTATAGAATCTATATTTGGCATTCTTGTTTCTATAAATATGCCCTTCATAACCCGAGCAGAGCAGTTGACATCCAAGAAGATTTGCATAAAGTCTGTACCCTGTATTGATTTTAGTAACAGACTCTGCTAAGAATTCTTTTCCTATGTGCTCTCGACAACATTAATCTTAGAAACTGCTCTTCTAATTTCTGTGACACATATTGACTAAAGTCTCACTAGCCATGAGTTCTTACTGGGGCCTTAGGAATTGCAAACTCAATTCTTTTAAGAAATGCTCTTGGGAGACACTACATAAAAAGCAATCTGCCACTCAAGAAATCCCAATAATTGCAACTTTGGGACAGATAGTGTTGTTATCTACACAGACTGTTGTCTACTTAAAATATCAACATAAAATATCCAGTAATAGTGACCTGGGAAGGTGAACCCTGGATTAAAATACGTAGTATATTTCATTCTTAGGTGGTACAGGTAGGGTAATAAGCCTTATGACCTATATTTAAACCCCAGAGTCTGTTTAGAACATGATAGGCTTCTATTCCAGGCTCCCAACTTATCCACTTGGGATATGAATTTCAAGGAAAAGGCTGAAGAATATGAAATTCTTTAATATGTCCCAAAGTATACATTTTTGTGTATGGTATCTTGTCCATTTATAGATACTGTATTATATTAATAAGAAGTCAATTATAAAAGTAGAATTAAAATGCTAATGTCATACAATTTTATGGTTTTGTTTTTATAATAAATAAGACTCAATATTGGCTAACAGAAAATGCTATGTTAGGCCCTAATTAAATAAGTCAGAGGTCAGTGGAATATTCACAAACAGCTCTTGTATTTCTGCAAAATCCACCCTAACATATTAGTTGAATCCAAACACCGCAACACAAAGCTAGAGGTACTTTAAAAGGACAGACCATTGAAAGGAACTCAAAACAGGCCAGAATACCATTAGATCATGGAAGTCCCTTACATATGTAAAAGAAAGCATGTTTCCCATCACCCATAAAAAAGTAGAAGTGGTGCTATGAACATAGATATGCCTTCTTCAAGTTTGATAGAGGCCGAGAGGAATAGGCAAGGATTCTGAACCAGCAGGTTGCTGAGAAGAGAGTTGGTTCCTGATGAATTTTAACCACACTCTAACTTCCCACGGTGGTTAAAGCAGCCACCTTCTGTAACATACTTTATCTCTCTGATTACCGGCCAAATGCTTACCGCAGACCTGCAAAGATTAGTTACTCCAGGGGGAGTGGTTTATAACTCCACGACAGTGTTTTTTGCCAGATCAATAATAAAGGCAAAGGCACATGGCAAGCTGCCCTCATTTTCTCTGAACTATCCCTGTGGTCCAACTAAATGTTACTGACTGGTCCTCAGCATCACTTAAACACAGCAGCAATTGTCCTCATTTGTTTTTCATATACACCACAATTATTTGAAATAAGAACTAGCTAAAATGCAATTGTGTTTTGGGGGAATTGAAGGCTTGCTATATATTATCATTAATTTGCCATTAATTTGCCAATATGAATTGAAGGCTTGCTATATATTATCATTAATTTGCAGGGAGCCTACAGTTCACGTGTCATGTAAGTGGAGGGTTTCTTTCTTAACAATAGATTGTGATGGTGTATTTAGAAAAATGTCTGTACTGCTCACATATGTTAAAACCAGGGGGTTTTAAGCAATAGAAATTCAACTAATAACAACAGTGATAATAACATATGCTCGATTAAACGAAGCTTCCTTTCTTCTCTTCCATCCTACATAGGAGTTAATTTACATTTTAATAAACTGAGCAGAAAATATTTTTTCTGTGATGTGAGCAGACAAAACTTTTTAGGGAAAAGTGGAAAATATAGAGTCAGAGGAAACAAAAATCCACAGATCCTAGACATGAACATGAACAAGCCTGGACAGTTGTGAATCTCATCACCAGTGCTCTCCGGAAAAGCATAAAGAAAATTTAGCAGCTCAGGTCTCCAAGAAAAATTGAGGGCACGTTAGTCCTTTGAGGTCATTATTTTTAAAGTGACCTGATTAATCTTCCTTCAATTAATCTAACATTTGGGTCATTTAAAGGAATATGAATTTTCTTTTCTTTGTTTGATATGTTATCAGTATACAACAACACAGCCCTTTCTATTTTGATCTGAATTGAGATTTTATCCAATCATGTATTGAGTATATAATGCTTTCAGATAGCGAGGCAATGCAGAGCTACAAATACCAAGAAATCAGAAGAATATTTTCTCCAGGAAAGTTATGTTTACCACTGTTTCCCAAAATGCTTCCTTGTTTTGTGATGATATAGAAGAATACTTTCTTTGTTTCTTTTTAATTTGAAGTTAATGCTGAGGGTCCATATTTGAAAAGGCAACATGACTAGATTTGTGCATAGTGGTGGGGTTCTAATGAAATAAAACAGCCACAACAAAAGTACTCTATTGGAGCTCAACATTCTCTTGATCTATTTTCTTTATCTTTTCACTTTGGGCATTCAATCTGAGACAGTATTATTAAAAACTCAGAAGGGGTACCTGGGTAGCTCAGTCAGTTGAGTCCCACTTTGCTGGGGTGCATGTGTGGCTCTGTCGGTTGAGCTTCCGCCTTCGGCTCAGGTCATGATCTCCCAGTTCGTGAGTTCAGGCCCTGCGTCAGGCTCTGTGCTGACAGCTCAGAGCCTGGAGCCTGCTTCGGATTCTGGGTCCTTCTCTTGCTCTGCTCCTCCCCTGCTCATGCTTTGTCTCTGTCTCTTTCTCTCAAGAATAAATAAACATTAAAAAAGAAATTTAAAAACTCAGAAAAAAAAAATCAAGCTGATTGTTTTTGCTAACAAATGTCTCGTCTGTCATGGGACTTCTCCAGCAGTTAGATAAAGCTGATACTTGCATGCATAGTGCCATTGGGCAGGGACCAGGTCCAGCTCTGGAGGCCACTGTCTTTGTACTTAACTAGCTTTGTGACCTTAAGTTTGGGACCCCTGGGATTTCTGTCGAAGAATGTATTTCTTTCCCAGATTTGAGTCGACTAAGAAGTAGACTCAGGAGCAAAACAGATGAAGATAAAATATGTTTTATTAATAATGTGACTGTATAACTAGAAAACTCAAAAACTTTATTAAAATTAGAATTAATAAATTAATTTGGCAAGCTTGAAGGATACAACACCAAAATGCAACCATCAAGAGTGTTTTTACACACTGGCAATAAATAACTTCAAAAAAACTTTCAAATATACCGATCATTGCAGTATAATAAAAACGAAATACCTAGGTTCCACCTACTGAAAAATTGCAAAACGTTGCTGGGATGAATTTAGGAAACTCTAAATAAATGAAAGCCTTCTAAATATGCTCTAAGTCATGATCTGGGCAGCAGTTCCATGGGTATGGACTTCTGTAAACATTTATTGATCAGTAAAGATTTCTGTGGTTTACCATATGTGAGTTATACATACCTCAATTAATTTTTTTCTTTTTAATTTAACAAAAAAAAAAAACTAACTGAAGAACAGAAAACCAACTGGATTAGGGGCATAGATTAGATATGTGGCCGAGATAGACTTGTCACTACTTGGTCCTGGAACTAGAGCAATTAACCCGTCTATCCAACTAGCAGGACTGCACAATGACAAGCCACATCTTCCCAAGGCCTGTGACTAACCAGAACCTTTGAGTACTATCAGGTCATTGGCTCCAAGGGAGAGAGCAAAGGGAGGAGTTGAGCCTGCCCAGTTTCTTGTTCTCAGTACATCAATAAAATGAATCACTCTTCTCTTCCCAGTAGGTGAGTCAAAAATCCGAGGTGATACTTAATAGGGAGTTTCTTCAACAGAAGCATTAACTGAAGGGGAACACAGACGTTTCTCCCCAACTGTGACTTAACTTTAGTGTTCCTATGTGTAAACCAGTGATAATAAACTTATCTCATATAGTTGTGTAAAGAGTAAAAAAAGATAAGCTATGCGATTGGCTTTGCCAAGTACCAGTAAATGTAGAATTGGAAAAGCAAAGCATAGAAACTTCAGACGGGCAAGGGATCTTCGAAAGATAATCTGATACACTTGTGGCATTTTTTTTTAAATTGGAAAACCGAGACCCAAGGAGGTCTAGACCCTTATCTAAGTTCCATGGCTTGTGGGAAATGTACTGTTAATGTGTTCTAGCAGAACCGCCTGTGGGTTCCAGGTGCTCATGTGCCTGGTGCAGAGTTCTTTCTGTTACACTGCTCTACAGAGTAGCCATCCTACGTGGCAGCAGACAGAATCGCCAACCCTTGTCCCGACCACCGTGTTTTCTGAAGCTACACAGTCAGTTGCTACCCCCGTGGAGGCCCTGTGTGCTGCCTCACTCAGGAAGCAATTTGTAGCCCTTATTGCACTGTAGCAATAGGAACAAGATTACTGCTTAGAATCAAGACAGCTATTTGCACAATCCACTCAAGTAGTTAGACAGGTATTCTTTTGAAGGTAAATAAACACAGGCAACTACAATTATTTTCTTCCATTTAGCATATTAGAAAAGGTAATGATTTAATGATACCCTAGTGGTCTGTAACAGTTAGCACACAGCAGAAAAAATGAATCATAAAAACCCCTTCTCACTAAAAACTCTGAGACTAGTGTTATGAAAAGGGACTAAACCCCAGGGAACCACCGTGTTTTCACCTTCCCACCAAGTGACAATATTATTAGTTTGGATTCTCTATTCACTGGTCGTGAAAATATAGGATTTGGGGGAAACGGGAAAACCTGTGACATATTCTGTTTGTTCAGTGATAGATCCTTGCAACATTACCTGAGACAGTTGCTATGGCAAAGAAAATGGTCCTGTAAAAGCCAATTTTCGGACTCTAATGTTGCACCTTCCCAAATGCTAGTTCATACTGAGCTGGGGTAGTAGCGAGAGAGAGAGTTCTTCCTGACGGTGGTACCTCCTTCATGTGCAGACAGAGCCAGTGGACTTTCAGGGTAGGGAAGTGCATGTGCTTGCTTCAGATTCACACAAAACACACAAGCTGTTGGTGTTTATTTTGGAAAGGGGTGTGAATTACAAACATTTCCTGAAAACATGTGCCTACTAGCCTCCTGGCTCTCTGTATGATAAATATTACCAGGATGGGCTTCTTCGTTATAGATTGCCGTTAGAAGATTGTGTCAGGACTTCTAGTCAGAGAGACAGCTGTGCACATCTAGAAGGATCCTAGGGAAAGCCTCAAACCAGCTTGACAATGATACTGGTGCACAGCAGACGCCCTCTCCTCAGCCACCAGAAAAGTGCCCTTTCTGTAGATTTCTATATCTGCAACCACATTGCCACAGGGTGTAACAGAAAGAACAAGGATCAGGAGGGCATTTGGATACCTCTGCTCTTTCCTCACTTGTAAATGGTGAGATTAATGTCTATTTGGCGGGATTATCATGAACTCGTTATTTGAGCATTTATAAACAATCCAATAAATAGCAGCTAGTATTAAGGTGTATATTTCCCATTAACATTAGATAAATTTAAAATTAGTTAAAATTGACAATAGTCTACTGATTTTTTATTATATATGTATGTATATATATACATGTATTTTATATATGTAATATATTACCCATAATAACATCAGTAAATAGCTACAGTTAGAGGCTAGTGTGGCTCAAGAAATGTGTCACCGTTTGACCAGTCTGTCTTGTTTGCACCAGTGCTTCCAGAATAATATTGCTTCACTCTCAAAAGTGACCCAGTTTGGACAATAACTTATATGATCACCCTAAATAAGGTTCAAAAGGAAACTACTGATTTTCAAGAAATCCAGGAACAGTTACAGCCTCAATGCTTAGATATAATATGTCCACTAGACAAACCATGGCTTAAAAAATTTGTTCTAGGGACACCGACATAATTTAAAACATATACAATAAATCTTTAATGGCAGTTACCAAACAAAAACAACAAACTCAGTGGTCATAAGGCTTGCCCCCGGTAAGAGAATTTTCCATGAAGAGCACCAGGGGTTTATTCTCATATTTTTCTGTACTTTGCTCCTGGGTTGACTTTAATAACTGCCACTTGAAGCAGGTGGTTTTAGTATTAACTAGGACCCTTTAAATGGCTGCTGCAGTGAAGGTTAATTTTGCCTCTCAGTTTTTGTCTGTTTTTTTTTTTCTTTCTTTCTTTACTTCCTGGTAACATATCTAACTCTAGTAGCTTTAACATATAGCTCTAGCACTTGGAAGTTTCAAACAGTGTTTAAAGCCTTGTTTAAAACTCACCAGACATAAGCGTCCGACTTCAGCCAGGTCACGATCTCGCGGTCCGTGAGTTCGAGCCCCGCGTCGGGCTCTGGGCTGATGGCTCAGAGCCTGGAGCCTGTTTCCGATTCTGTGTCTCCCTCTCTCTCTGCCCCTCCCCCGTTCATGCTCTGTCTCTCTCTGTCCCAAAAATAAATAAACGTTGAAAACAAACAAACAAACAAACAAAAAACCTCACCAGACAGAGACACCTAGATGACTCAGTAGGTTAAGCATCCAACTTTGGCTCAGATCGTGATCTCATGGTTTGTGAGTTCAAGCCCCATGTCAGGCTCTGTGCAGACAGCTCAGAGCCTGGAGCCTACTTTGGATTCTGTGTCTCCTTCTCTCTCTGCCTCTCCCCCACTCATACTCTGTCTCTCTCTACCAAAAATAAACATATAAATAAATAAATAAATAAATAAATCTCACCAGATAGATGACATTAATTTATCTCCTTTATACCCTAATATAAAAGAGAAGGAAAGGAAATTGACGGTAAGAGCCAAGAGTTCTGGGTGACAGACATAAGTCACCATGTTTTAATGATTTAGCAGTTTTTGCAAGGATGTTTGCTTTCTGCTGTACATAACTTTCTATAGTTGTTCTGTGTAGTTTGATTTCAAAGCACTTTCTGCCTGTCATACTCTTTATTTCCTCTCAGAAAATATCCTTTCAATGAGAAAATATTACTTTAATAAATCACATTTTTAATAATTTCCTATTAAGCAACATTGGAAGATGAGGTAAAATTGAATGTTTCCCCTCTTCAGCCTGGTCCCAGTATTTTGTATCTTATGCTTAGGGTAGATACAAGTCCTGTATCTTTTTCACGTTTTCAACTATATCTAAGTAGTTAAGCTTTTTTAAAAAGTTTATTTATTTATTTTTGAGAGAAAGAGAGAGTAGAGAGGGGTGGGGGTGGGGGAGAGAGAAAGAGAGAGAGAGAGAGGGAGAGAGAGAAGATCCTAAACAGGCTCTATGCTCAGCATGGAGCCTGACGCGGGGCTGGATTCATGACCTGGGATCATGACCTGAGCCGAAATCAAGAGTCAGACGCTCAACCAACTGGTCCACCCAACAGTTAAGCTTTTAAAAATAACTTTTAGAAATGTCTTATTTCATCTCAAGCTCAACATCAGTATCAAGACTCTTTATCTTCTCTTATAAGCACTCCAACCTTCTTTAACTTCTCTGCTGCTCTCGGGCTGGAACTTTAGTGTCCAGTGGCCTATCTAGGCTGGAACAAAGAGGTCATCTGGTTGGGGTGCAAGGGGTCTTGTGGTGTTCTCAGTCCCATCAATAGCTAAACTCACCACCTTTCCCACCTTCTGGCACCTGGAACACACACCATAGGCCTCCCACCCCCCAGAAACGATCAGTCTGGGTGGGGGGAGGGGAGGAAAAGCCCACCGTAGACAAAAGCAAGTTTCTGGAACTAAATACACCATCTCTCAATTATGCCAGTGATGTGTTTCAAATCGATTTTGTTTTACAAACCTGTTATTTTTTTTTTCAACAAATCCAGTTGGCTTCTGAATTTCTCATCCATACATAAGTCCTCAAATTTACACTTCTGATATGGAGCTCATATCTAAGTCGATACTGTTCTTGTGAAACTCGTTTGGCAATTGGGGAACTTTAGATCACTTTTGACACAGGTGAAAATGATTGCAGGGTTTTTGAAATTCACTGGTAAATGTTAAATGTTAAAAGTAAGTGTCTAGTATGACTTTTCCATCAAGAAACATTTTACCTCAGTTTCCAATAATCAGCAAATCTGATTCAAATATTTCTATACTGTCAACTATATATAAGGAGAGATTTATACTATCTAGTTCTTACTCTGGATTTTTGTGGCCCTAGATATAAAAAAATTAGTCGAATCATCAAAAGAAAATATCAGGGCTTAGGTAATGCACAAACTGAGTTATTATAGATTGTGCATTGTCATAGAGGATATTAAAAATGTACCGTGATCTAGGGAGACTTTTAATATAAGTTTCTGTGAGCCAAGAGAGAATAAGAGTTATTTTCATTGCTCCTGAAGGATTTCCTTGCAATATTTGAAAGTTCTTTATTTTCACCTGTATGGAGTTTGTGTCATATGTTATAAAACCATTATTGAATTCAGAAAATAAAATTGAATAAGCTATTTGCAGCTAGAATTAGTGCTAGTCACAAGTACAAGGCTTGTACAAGTGGACTTGGCTTTTCCTTCCTCTGAGAGCCCTGAAAAGCATTTGAGAATAAAACATGTGTTCCGAGACCTCATTATTGCAACCTTGGTAGCAGTCTGTTTTTGTGTTGCAGGCAATGAAAGCTTAGAAGAAAACTATGTCCAGGACAGTAAGATGGGGTTTGTCATCAACGCCATCTACGCCATGGCTCACGGGTTACAGAACATGCACCATGCCCTCTGCCCGGGCCACGTGGGCCTCTGTGATGCCATGAAGCCCATCGACGGTAGCAAACTCCTGGACTTCCTCATCAAGTCCACATTCATCGGTGTGTCTGGAGAGGAAGTGTGGTTTGATGAGAAAGGGGATGCTCCTGGAAGGTAAAGCCATCTGTTCTGTATTGGGTTCAGATAACTGTGGGACCCTCTCCGAGTAGACAGATGGCAACTCTGGGCCCTTTGTTTCCATGGTTTCCAGGTGTCAGGAGAATAGATATGACTTAATAGATAAGAAGATAGGGCTAATCTCAGTTGGACATTATGTCATAAAACATTGAAAACTTACTGGTAAACCCACAATCCTGTATTCTTCCAGTGGATCCCCCCTACCCAGCTATCACCCCAGCCCTTCCCTCAGGATGTGTACAAGTCCAGGAAACTGGAAAGATGACACCTGGGTGGCAGGACCCTCTCTGGCAGTGCTAACACCAGACCAGCAACTCTCTGATTGATCGGTTGGAAGGCCATGCTGGTTGTGTAATGTGCTTTTTTAAAGGCTTACTTATATATTTTGAGAGAGAGGGAGAAAGTGAGCAGAGGAGGGACAGAGTGATAGAGGGGGAGAGAGGGAGAGAAAGAGGGAGAGAAAGAGAGAGAGAAAGAGAGAGAGAGAGAGAGAGAACCCCAAGCAGTTTCCACGCTGTTGGCGCAAAGCCTGATGTGGGGCTCGATCCCACAAACCATGAAATCAATACTTGAGCTGAGATCAAGAGTCAGACTCTTAATTGACTGAACCACCCAGGCGCCCCTGGTTGTGTAATATTTTAATAAGAGCTTAATATTTGAAGAGTACCAAATCCTCTTCATGTATCCCCTCTTCTCAGGCTAACTTATATTCCTGCTAATATGTCTCTTGAAACAAAACAAGAAAAAAGAATTTTCTTTCTGGTATCAAATCTTAATGGCTTCCAAAGAATCAAGAAGCAAAGAAAAATTAAACCTAACTAATATGTATATTTTTCCCCATATCATTTTATACGCTGTCTGTTCTGCAACAACTGCTTTTATAACATCAGTTAGCTCACATATGATTGGTAGGGAATGATGTCAGTTTAAAGTGCAGTTTTCCAGGCATACAAACAAACTGATGTTCGTTCACATGAATGTTTTTTTCTAGGCAAGGGATAATCAGAATCGCAGGGGAAGATTAAAGTCTGCAGCAGGAAAGAAAAAGGCCCTCAGCTTGGCTGCTATGCAGTATGCCCACAATCTTGTTTTTTTTTTTTTTCTTCTCTGTCTCTCTCTCTCATAAGCCCTGTTATCTTTCAGTATATGATTTTACAGAATGAGAAATTTTAGGAAAGCATATGTTGTGCTAAAATGGAACATCAAATCATTTAATCCTCATTGCTATAGGCATATCATTATCCTCTTTTACAGATGAGAAACTGAGTGTCAGAGAAACTAAAAAACTCACCTAAATTCATGTAGAGAGTAGCTGGTAGAGGCAGTGCCGTCTGGATCTGAGGCCTATAATCTTTCTGCCATATCGCCCTGCCTTTTAGCTAATCCTAAAATTGGGCAAAGTTGCTGGCAGCCTTCTTAATGTCATTCCAGAGGTACCGTAAGAGACTATCTGACCCTAAATAATTCTTGACATATCTCTTCCTATCATGTAAGCTTAAAGTTCTGTGTTCAGAGAGTGCCTTGTGGGGATTCTCCCTGTGAAAATCCAACAGCCCTGGGAAGGATAAGTGATATAAGTAATTGTCAGCAATTACAATGATGGATTTATCAGATTCCTTCCAGGCTGCAGTTAGGTAGGAGGAGATTTATATCAAAACGTGAGTGGGGTGGATGGAATGATTTAGGGCCTGGGAATGTGGAAAACTTCCAGGTGCTGGGCACCTTAGGAAACTGTACCAAAGGGAACAAGTGGACCTGGGATTCAGAGCACTGACCACTCTCCCCTTTAAGCGCCTGGTTGTAATCCTGGGTTCCACTGGAAACTGGGATCTGTACACTTTCAGATTTGGTATGGAAGCCTTCCTTCATGATTCTGTAAGAGGATATATACAATGTGCCTAGTACAAGGCCAGATGAATTTTTTTTTTTAAGTTTGTTTGTTTGTTTGTTTGTTTATTTTGAGAAAAAGAGAGTAAGTGGGAGAAGGGCAGAGGGAGAGAGAGAGAGAGAGAGACAGAGAATCCCAAGCAAGCTCCACACAGCCAGCGCAGAGCCAGGTACAGCACTCGAGCTCATGAACATGAGATTATGACCTAAGCTGAAACCAAGAGTTGGATGCTTAGCTGACTGAGCCACCCAGGCACCCCTCCAGATGCATTTTAGACACTCCATACATATGAGTTTCCTCCTGATCTCTTTATTTGTAAGTTATCCAAAATATAGGCACGCACTTTTAGCTGGTTTTTCCTCTGTGCAATTACATATTTAAATCATGAGCTTTCCTCTGGGTCCCTTTCCAAGGATCATTTCCTCATGCTTGAAACTGGTCATCTTATTCTGTGTTCAGTTTTGGTCTCAACCACCTCCCTCTGCTTCCATCCCCTCTCATACCACCATTCATGCTTTTGGTCCCTCTTGTAATTATTTTAGTTAATCATCATGCAACATAAACTGAGTGCATTGAGAGGGCGCTATAAAATTGTAATTTACAGCATATGGATATTCCAAATAAATGCCAACATGCTGAGAAGAGACTCTAGGGTCAAGAGAAAAGAGCGGTGTTCATTAACACACATAGCACAGGAGAAGGCTCTATTTAGTATCTCATGTTTTTCCCTTGGTATCTTTCAGTATTTTTTTTCCTCCAGCTTTTGTGACTTTTTGAAAATGTGTTTTCATACCAAAATATTACAAATTTTTCAGTTTCTAAATGCTAATGAAGTGTGAATTGATCTCTCCTTTTGAAGAGCAAATGTTGAAATAAGTCTTAGGAAACTGATCTATAGGAAAAAGATACTCTAAAGCTGGCATTGCACCAAAGCCTTCGCTGAAAGTATGTATGGAAAGTCAATAACAATATGGGGTAAAACATAAAAATTAAGGGAAATAAAAATGGAAATTATTCACCGAACATTCACAGCAGGTTCTATAACCATAATGAGTTTAAAATGGAAACATTTTGGAGGTATATATTAGCATCATTGATCAGCAAGATGAATAGGGGCCGATAGCCCACAATCAATACCCACTTGGGTGTCACTCAGAGAGCCACTAAGAAGAACATGTGGGTATGGCTCAGCAACAAGAAGAATCAGAACTTTTATTTATTAGCCAAAAATCTGAACAACAAAGAGATGAATAATATGCTCCAGGCGTGCCATTTTCCTTTCTCACGTGGTAAGGTCTCTTCTGGAAAATGAGGAAAAACTTCTTTCGCTCTCCCAGAGTCCCCTTTCCCTTTGGAGAAATTGCCAGAATTTGGATGTGGAGAAGTCACTAGCCACCCTGTGGGTGGCAGAATGTGTTTGCACGTTAAGAACAGGCAGGAAAGCCAACAAAGGATAGTAGTTGTCTAGATAAAGAACTAAGACATTTATAGCAAATAGGTTTTGGAAGCCAACTAAGGTTGACAATAGCTTCCTGAGAGTGCTGGACTGGGACTCTGAGTCTGCATAGGGTTTAGAGAGAAAGAATTCCAGAATGGATTAGGTAAGGGTGTGGGGGGTTGGAAGATGAGGAAGAGGAATGCATATTAGTTAATTGCCATCTATGTCCTCAGGTCCAGCACAAAGAGCAAGAGACCATCCCTCTCTATTCTAGGGCAGCATGGTGGGAACTCTGTGTAGGTATTACAGCAAAGAGAATTCCGCTTTGCAAAACCAGAAAGGGAGAGTCAGACATACATTTTTGGGAAACTGCCAAATGAGTTATAGTTTACTCGGAGTAAAGAGCAACATGGAGAGAAGATTGAAGAAGGCCAGAGAATTTGCAAAGACTGAGAGAGAAATAGCTGTGCAAGTATAAAAATGTTCTCCAGTTTTCGTACAGTAATGGAAATAACTAGAGTATTTTAGGGCATTCATAGTAATACAAATATGAATGATATAGTGATATTGGCTTACGTATGCATTTGTCCCAGTTGTAAAATAGTTTTTTTTTACATGCCTTATGTCAATAAATCCCCACAAGAACCCTGTGAGCCTTTAAGCGGTTAGTGAAATTCCTAAGTAGTATAATCTACTGTTAAAATGTTAGAAAAGAGATTCTAGCTTATGCATTCTAATGCCAAGTCCTGTGCTCTTTTCATCACATTGGAGAATGTTCTCCATTGCCCATGCTGGAAAATGATGAGGTCTGGCCCCCAAAGCACCCTCTGGCTGCAGTGTGAGTTTCTAAATGTAGACGTTGCCATAGTGTACCATTGCAGCATTTGAAATAACTGAAGTAACTGACACCGATTATTTGGATTCAGAAATGTTTGTCCTAATCAGGGAAGAGACCAGTTTAAATGTCAGTGCTCAAGATGCTAAATCCCCAACATCCTTGTTAATTAAAGCTGCTGTTTCTCTGATTTCTTGCTTTATTAGCACCTAAAATAGGTTCCAGACTTGGTAAAACTCACTTCTTTTGATCCAGTGTAATGAAAATGGCAACCGAATGTGAAAAAGAACATTAGAATGACAGTAATCAAGTTAAGAGATTAATAGTCTCCGGGCGCCTGGATGGCTCAGTCAGTTGGACGTCTGACTCTTGATCTCTGCTCAGGTTGTGATCTCATGGTTTGAGATAAAGCCCCCACATCAGGCTCTGCACTGACAGCATGGAGCCTGCTTGGGATTCTCTCTCCTCCTCTCTCATTCTGCCTCCCCCTGACTTGCATGCACACTCTCTCTCTCTCAAAAGAAATAAATAAACATTAAAAAAAAGAAATTGGGGTGCCTGGGTGGCTCAGTCAGTTAAGCGTCTGATTTCAGCTCAGGTCATGATCTCGCGGTTTGTGAGTTTGAGCCCTGTGTGAGGCTCTGTGCTGACAGCTCGGAGCCTGGAGCCTGCTTCGGATACTGTGTCTCCCTCTCTCTCTGACCCTTGCCCACTTGCACTCTGTCTCTCTCCCTCTCTCTCTCTCAAAAATAAATGGACATTAGACAATTAAAAAAGAAAAGAAAAGAAATCAATGTTCTTTAAGAATCATGACTTGTTCAAAGAATAACTTAGTGAATAATGATTTGAAGGAGATGATAATCAACTCAACACACATAGGATTAGTTTTGAATAGAATAAGCAGAGAGAAAATTGCAGGAGTAATACATTCTTTAACAAATATGGACAATACACAGAGACTAAAGAAGGAAACACACATTTTGGAAAATTGGGAGAAACATTAGAAACAAACGAAAATATTGACAAGCGTTAGGCCGTGAGATAATTCTAGCTTTTTTATCTCCCTTCTCTCTATGACTTCTGTTTACCAAATTTCTTTGTTTTCTAGATCATGTCCATATTGTCCAAGGCACATGTGTTGTTTTCCCTGTAGGTATGATATCATGAACCTGCAGTACACCGACGCTAATCGCTATGACTATGTACATGTCGGAACCTGGCACGAAGGCGTGTTGAACATCGATGATTACAAAATCCAAATGAACAAGAGTGGAATGGTGCGGTCTGTGTGCAGTGAACCATGCTTAAAGGGTCAAATTAAGGTAAGCTGACCACAAAAGCTTTCTTAGACAGAATGAGGCCTCCTGCATGGACTACAGAAAGAAAAACAGACATTTTTCTTAGACAAGCCTGTCCAGAAGGGATATGCCAGGCTTACTGTTTTTGTTCTTGTGTTTAGCTAAAATTGGAAAAACAAAGGAAGATTAGGAAATGAAATAGGCAAACCATTCGAATATTGGAGAATAGTCCTTTGAATCGCAATGATGAGCCTGACCCTTCAATTTAATCTAGAAAGGGAAGGGACAAATACGTGAATATAAAAATTGAAACAGAAGTAAATGTGGACACCAAAACCAATGTACCGCTTAGTCATAGTTCTAGCTATTGTTAAAGAGAGCAGAAGCTGAACAATACTAAATAAGCACGTAATTAACATAAAAGAAGCTGCAAGGAGCTAACGCAGAAGCTGCTTATCATTTCTCTTTTCATCGCCACGTTCTTTGATTTTCCTGAAACTGACATTTTCTAGCCAAGAGAGAGTCCTCACTTCCTAGTTATTCTTAGAAGCTTTTTTATCAGCCTGGGGGCAAGTGAGGAACCACGATATTGCTGTATGCATAACAGTAGAGTAAATAAACATCAAATATCGAACATTTGGCTGGACGTGCTAGAGAGGATTCTCAGTGAGGAAGGCATGGGAACAGCGCTTCTCTGTATCTCATGCTATTTAAAACCACACTGGATGATGCACTAGGAAATGGAGTGTAGGGAAGTGATCGCCAACTGGCAAGAGTATGGGTGAAATGACCTGGTAGGTCTTTCCCCTCTCTAATTTTCTGTGATTCATCTCTGGGAGCAGACAGACTGTCACATAAATGTCACACAGCACAGCTGGGCTGGAGGCGGTACCGGGTGAGGCACTGGCCGTCTGGCCATGCCACCATGCCACCTGCCATTCTCATTCTCAGGAGCTGGGGAACCACCCCTGTAGGAAGAAGCCCTGAGCCAAAATCAAAATCAAAAGCCAAAATCAAAAGTTGGATGCTTAACCGACTGAGCCACCCAGGTGCCCCAAGCTGTAACATCTTTTGAAGAGCTGTCCTGATGGACTCCAACTCTCAGGGATCCCAACCACTTTGAGGAAGAAACAAACTTCTGAGATAATTTACCCTAGTTGGTTTGTCTGATTGATTGCATTTTATGATTTTTTTAATCAGAACATAGTTGACACACAATGTTACATTAGTTTTATTCACCCTAGTCTTAAGTATCTTGTTCCTTCTATGCAGATGTGATATTAAAATTTTTTATATTTATTTATTTTTGAGAGACAGAGAGAGAGAGAGAGAGAGAGAGAGAGTGGGGGAGGGCAGAGAGAGAGAGAGAGAGGGGGGGAGACAGACTCTGAAGCAGGCTCCAAGCTCTGAGCTGTCAGCACAAGGCCCTATGCGGGGCTTGAACCCATGAACCATGAGGTCATGACCTGAGCCTAAGTCGGATGCTCAACCGACTGAGCCACCCAGGTGCCCCCAGATGTGATATTAAAAGTACTTAATAATTGCCATGCCAACTAACTGATCAGAATGGACTCCTTCTTGGCTCTGTGAGAAGGTGCTGGAAGCATCCCACCAAGCCGAGAGTTAGTTCTTGAATGGTGGGAAGATTTGGGCAAGGAGTCCTGTAAGGCAGGAGTAGTGTGGGGCATTCAGGAAGCTCGAAGATACCATAAGTTTGCACTCTGGGCAGAAGTATTTCAGCAGTGTAAGCATGGTTGCAGCCAATCCAATGTGTACAGGCTGTAGGTCAGCAAGGCTGCTCGCCAGGAATCCCATTTCTGATTCTTGTCCCAATAGAATTCTTCCATATGAGGCTGTCTGATGGTTTAAATTCCAGAGGCCCAAAGCTTCCTAATTGTTGCTATGAGATGCCAGACCACTGGACTCTAATTTTGTCATCCTTTCTGGATGGCGGGGAAAATGGGACATCTGAGACAGAGGTCATACTGCGGGGACAATGTGAATCAAGGGGTATCACATGTGTGACTCAGGCCTTTCCAGCTTGGGTGGGAACATTGTCTATGCTGCAAACAAGTACTGTAAAACGTTATAGAACTACAAAGTTGGTGTTTTTCAGAGTATAAGAAAAACAATCAAACAAACAAACCATGGCAAGAGAAAACAAATCATACCAAAGATTCCCTGAACTCCAGCCCCCTTCCACAATTCCCTGCTGTTACTGTGGTTACTGGTAGGCCATTAATGGGGGCTCGCGTACCATGTGGATTCCCATCTGTACCTTTCAGAAGAAAGGCCTTTCCTCCCCAAGTTCACAGGAAAGGCTGTCATACATCTCTATGCCTAGATACTAAAGTATTTCTGGCTTCACGTTTGCATTACGCCCATGCAGTGTTTGTTATTGAAGGAGATCCCAGAAATCATCGCGGAGCCATTACAGAGCACTCGCTATAAATGCAAATCTCTCGGGGTCTAATTTTAGAAATATTGTGTACCCTGCAGGAAGAAAATATGCCTGTTCTCAATGGCACCTGGAGTGGAGGTGGGGGGGGGGTGTGGAATGTTTGTTTGTTACCCATAAGCACCATGGGAGGTATGCAAACAAATGAAATCTGAATCCCATTTACCAAATGATCGCACTTATATTCTCACACCACCAATTTGCCACCCACCAGGCCCAGGATGCAAAGAGCCAGATCCCTCAGTAGCCACCACAAAGACAGGAGAGAGGCAACATAGAAGGTGATTATAGGACTTGCACTGGTATTCACTGGAAAGCATAATGCTTAGAAAGGGATTATTCATTTTAAATATAGAATGCCATTTAAAATGATAAAATAAATTATTTGACTTTTTAAACGATAACCCATAGAGCTTTCTTATGGTAATTTCCCTTGAAGTAGTTAAAAGTAGTTTTCTTATGTTATCGATTCTTAGAAATCTACATATAATGTCTTATAAAAGCAGAAATTTCTTTTTAACCATTCCAGAAACACAGTTAAGTAAAATCAAACTTTTTATTGATGTGTGTTTTATTAGTCAGGGTTCAGTCGGGGAAAAAAGAACCCTTGCCAGGTTGTTTGATAGATTGGTTATAAAAGTAAAAGAGGACATCAAGCCACCGCAGAGCTGAGTAACAGCAAGAATCATCCTCACCCCAGGCCAGAGGGACACAGGGAGGAGTCACAGCTGCTCCTGAACTGCCCCCTGAAGCAGGGAGGGGAGGATACCTTGGCTTCCCCTCTCTCCCTCGCTTGAGTCTCTCACTAGGTCTCTCCATTTGGCCAACTTCATCCAGAAGACATTGGCAAGAAAGCCCGGACAGTGTAGTTCACAGGTTTCCTCAAAACCTTAAAACTAAGCACTGCCTAAGTGCTAGTGCATTACTGGGAAATGGAATTCTCAGATGCAAGAGTGAAGGGAAAGGGAAAAGGAGACACGGAAGCACGGAAGCCCCTGCCACCACCACCACCACCACCACCGTCACAAAAGTGATGCTTTACTGAGCAGGATGCCACTTCACTGAGTATAACCAGTCATTCAACCTCAGAGAGATCTCTGGGTGGGCCACTTGGAGTAGCTACTGGAGCAAGGAGGGGGAAGAATGTGTGCGCCTATGCCGTGCCATTTTCTGTTTCCTGTGGACAAAGTTTACTCACAGGAAGTAGTATCGTCTGATCCCTTTAGACAGCTACTGGGGAAGCCAGAATCTATGTCTGGTCCCACGGTCCTTTTTCAGATCTAGAAGCAGTTGGGTCCCATGCGGTCTGGTCTGGGCTTCTGCTGTGGTGACTGCAATGGAGGTAGCTGAAACCCAGTGATGGAGTCATGGGAGAGACAGACAGTTGGACATGCCAAGAAAAGAGACAACAGTGATAGAGACTGAAGTATGGGTTGCAGGAGTGTCCAGGACTTTCCAAGAGCCAGTGGCCAAGGGCCTGAGAGAGAGGCTAGGAGAAGAGGATCTAAGGCAGCACACAAAGTGTGGACAGTGAATCTGCAGTCAAACACCAACAGCCTGCACATGTGGTGATCTCCTGTACCAGGCCTGCAGCCATTTTCCTTGGTGTGGTGAAGAGCCAAGAAGGAGTGGGAAGGTGAAGGCAGCAGTGAAAGGAAGGAGAAGGGAGGCAATAGAGGTCAGGGATAAATATTTTTCAAGCATATTCTTGTGCAAGTACAATAATAGACACATTACAGTCACCATTTTAATGATTCCTTAAAATAACACTTTTAAAGCAGATATTGTGGCCCCCATTATACAGATGAGGAATCTGAAGCCCAGAGAGGTTGAGTCATTTGCCCCAAGCTCTCTCAAGCTAGAAAGTGCCAAAGCTGGGATCAGAACCAGCCCAGAGCTCTGATCACCTCACTGACTCGTGTGGTTCAATTGCCTGTCATTAAATGAACTGGTGTATTTCCTACTAATGCAAGTTTCAGTTGCTAAGCTTTATTTTCTCAGGAGTTCACAATAAAATTATAAATAGAGATGCACTTTAACAGGGAACAGAATCTAGAATTGAAGACGCAGTATTAGTGCGGGAGGTTGGGAGAGTTTAATAGAGGCAGAGAATCCGGCAGAGATGTCGAGGGAAAAGAGCCTGCAGATTGCTTTCACTGGCTCCTATTCTTTCCTTTCCTCTCTGTCTTCTATTTTTTTTCTCCCCTAAGTTTGTCTGTGGGTTCTTTGCTATAAGAGGATTATTTGGGGGCTGGGATTTGGGCATGATGAATGGACGGCACTGATTCCTCCTGTTCTCACCCGGCCAATCAAAACAAAATTCTGAAGTTACATGAATGTAATAGAATAGATCACAAATATTTCCTGATTTACACAGGCCATATTGTCATATAGTGAAATATACCTTACGTACATATAGAAAAGCCCAAGTACATGTATCTTACAAACTACAGACTTTGGAATTAGGTTAACTAATTTCCTTTCAAGAGATAAGTCTGATTCTTTCCTATTTCTTGGTATTTTCTATTGGAAAGATAAAAATTTAGTTTCAGAGGTGTTGGCAGGGTGGACCTCAGAAGATTACTTAACTTATACCTGTTAGAATCCCTTGTTCAGCTTCAGCTTCCTGCATCACCCTGAGTTTCCCACTCCAGTTAGATCAGCAAAGAGGCCAAACCACCGATTTGTTGAGTATCAAACTAAAAGGGACATGTTCATTTTCATTGTGATCCCAGACTCCTTCAAAGATGGAAGGAAGCTAGGACAGTCTATTAAGAAACCATTAACCATTGACCTTTAATTGGAACTATGTACCCTTAGATTTAATAATACCATAAGCATGATTAGGTAACGCTACTAGAGGAGGTTGACTCTAGGTTTTTCTGTTGGTAAGTATAGCTACTTGGCAGATGTTGTCAATGTAAAAATCTTATCGTTTCTAATAATACCCTTCTTTTAAAAATATAATGGCTAATATTAATTTTCACATTAATACTACCACCTGTCAACATAGGCCAGTGATTAAAAAGCAGCCACTTTGTTGTAGATCTGATAGCTTAAGACTGCAGAGATTAGGGATGAGAGCCTCACATTCCAGAATGTTTGTCTTCTTTAGCAACCTAAGATCATCCCTTTAATGCCTGCTGTGAACTCATTCTTTCTGTAGCCTCTTTAGCATTGTTTTCCTCTTCCTCTGTACATTTTCCAGCTCTTGAAAGAACTCTTTCTATATTTATAGTTGCTTACTTGGCCCAATTCCCGCATTATCCGGCAAGGGATGCTGTCCCTCTGAAAGACTGGTATCTATTTTGATCAAAATTGTCAAGCAGTTAGTACCACCTTCCCTTTCCTAATGATAAATAAATAAATGAGATAAGGTTAAATTTTGTATGATAGAACATATATGATTTGCCAACAATCCTTCCTGTTACTTTATGCAGAAATAGTTACAGGCAATAGATGTGTCTTGGGTCCATGCTCTCCAGTATCAAGGTTGAGAAGAAAATGCAGTCTCATTATAACGTGTGTACTCCAGGTAATAACACATCTGCCAATATCACAGTTAAATATCCTCAGGAAGAAAAACAACTTTAATGATGTGATAGAATATGAAACACTGTATTATGTGAAATCAGACAGATGAACTTTGAAAAGTGTTATCATTCCATTTGTTTTGTAATGATGGAAAAGTTGCAAAATTTTCATCAAAATATAAAATAACCAAAAACAGGCTTTAACACCATTTCCGGGTAATTCACTACCTGATGAGATATTGGCCCTTTGATCTCAATACCCGGAATTGGAAGTTAGGGAAATGGGGTGCACTCTTCTTCCCCCTTCCACTCTACTTACTCTCACATTGAATCTGAGTAGCTCACCTGCTGATTTTCTTCTAGGTCACGTTATGGATCACGCTTGACAGATTATTTTATATTCAGTTTTTCCATCTGCAGTTGCTCCACATTCAGAGTTCAAAGTGTGTCAATTGCCCTTCTTTATACTTCTAGCTATTTTTGTTTTTATATGATAGGCTATAGCATTTGGAATGGTTTCATTCTCCTCCAGTGCCTCCTCAAAATTGCTCAGATATGTCCTCTTCCCTCCATGGCAGTAGGAGGAGGAATTTTGTCTTGAATTTGGTGTCAAGAGAATCATTTTAGACTGAAATCTACCTCAAGCAAACGTGCTCGTGGTGCAAACAGTCATTACTGTCTGGTCACTACGTGGCTTGCGTGTGCATGTCAGGTCCCCACCACCCAGCCCATTCAGCCCCATCAGCCTGGACTGTCCAGAGAGTTTTCAGAGTTATTTCATGACCGCTAACTGTGAATTATCTTTGAATACTTCCCATATCTGTAATGAGCATTTTTATTTTGGTTCAGCTTTTTCCCTATTTGCTCATAATTTTGATCTAGTTAATATTTCTCTCCTTTTCTCACTTTCAAACATGAAAGAAAACATTAAATTGACCACTTGTATAGCCACCAGCCACATTTAGTAATTGTAAATCCTTCACTCTATTTTTTCTCACCTTACCTTTTCTCTTTCTTTCTTTCTTTCTTTCTTTCTTTCTCCCTCTCTCTCTTTTACTCTGTCCTATGTTCTCCCTGAGCCATTTGAAAGTCAGGTGCAAATATCACGAAACTCGATATCTTAATACCTCAGCTTATGTTCTGTAAGAATAAGGATAATTCTCATATAGCCATAAGAGGAGTGAAGAAAGTTAGCAATAATATCATCAACCACAACTGTCCCATCCACCTCTGCTTTCTCTCGGTGTGAATCAAAGCAAACTACCCATTTAAACTGTTCATAGTTAATGTAGCCATTCTGGCAACCAGAGAAGTGATGATACGGTTCGTCCATTATGTAATTCTTTCAAAATTCCACTGCAGGATGGCAAGATCTGAATATAAATTGCCCACATGAATATAAAAAACTCCTTATCTGAGAAGCCTGTGATTACATAACATTGATGTGATCTCCCCGGGCAACTAAAAATATATTGGCTGCAATTTTGAAAAAAAAAGAAGACAAAATGCTTTGTGTGTGTGTGTGTCTTCTTGTGCATGTGAAAACATGAATACCATAGTCCCTCTGGATGAGGAGGAAGCTGTAAGCACTGGTCACAATGAGAAATTCTGTGGAATTATTAATTTATCCATAGCTACTTTGAGTAATATCTACATCTTCACCTCTTGTATGTTGACCAGACTCTGTTTACTGAAGTTGTTGTTGATCACCTTAGCTTCAGACCCAGCTTATCGCCACTTTTGGGCAGATAGCACCTGATAGGTGCTGCTGCTAAATGACATGATATTGGACAGTGGCAGTGGCAGACCCATTTGCTTTTGTAAGTAAACATTTATTGAAGTATAACATACATACAGAAAAATAGAGAAGGAAGTATGAGTATGCAGCGTACCAACTCTGTTCTAGCTGTTCCCTCTGCCTAGAATACTCTTCCACTGGATATATTCAGGGCTTATACCCTTTCCTTCTCTCAAGTCTTCACTTAAATGGCAATATCTTAGTGATGCCTTATCTAATCACCAAATGCAAGATTGCGATTCCTTATTCCAAGCATCCCCCTATCTAGGACCACCATGAGGCAAATGAGGTGCCTAGTGCCCAGGATTTAGGGAGGCACTCACTCTCGAGGTTGTGCAAGTGCAGGGTACATACTTACACAACGCTGAGGGTGGGTGTCTCTTTAAATTTGGTCCCTAGGTGCTACACTTGCCTCACCTTGGTCCCTGCCCTGCACCCTATTCCTCTTTCTCCCTTTAGTTTTCTCAAAACCCTTCTCTAGAATAATAGCTCCTCCTCAGGATGGGGATATTATCTGTTTTATTCACTGACTATGTCTAGCCTTGACATGGTGCCTGGCACATTATATGCACTTTAAACGCATGTTGTAAGAGAATGAGTGAATAATTGAATATATATGTTCTGCATAAGCATTTCATTCCTCTATCAGTACACTTAACACATTATATTAGATTTTGAGCTCCTTAACACCAACAATTGGGTTCTTCAATAATTTATCCCATGCATGACACACTGGGCCACTAAACAAAGGTTGATTAATTGAATATATATCTACCAGGCTCTGAGATATAATTTTGTTTCTCCACATAACATGTCATCGCCTTAGCAGCCATTGTTACACTAGGAGGGCCTGCCTTTTGAAAATAACTGCAGATAACAAGACTGAGATTTGCACAAGATACCAATCCCTTCTGCAACGGCTTCCTCATCTACAGAACGCACGTAATTAACTCCACTGCATTGAGTGGCTATGAAGGGTTAGTGTAATTCTGTGCAGAGGTCCTAGCAAAAAACCTGACTTTATATATGTCCATTCTTGTGATGATTTTAAGATTTTATTTATTTATTTTGAGAGACAGACAGACAGACAGAGAACAGAGAATCCCAAGCAGGTTCTGCACTGTTAGCACAGACCTGATGCGGGGCTCAAACTCATGGACTGTGAGATCGTGACCTGAGCCAAAATCAAGAGTCAGATGTTTAACCGACTGAGCCACCTTGGTGCCCCATTCTTGTGATGATTTTATATTCCCGTGCCATTTTTATTATATTTTCCGTATAACAAATTGCAATGTAGGGATTTTAATTGATATTTTGTATTTACTTTTTGTAGGGTTTTCATCCCTTACTCTTCTTTTCCTTTCTTTGAATTCATTTCTGTTTCTTCTGTTTATGTCATAGTCTATATTATTTTCCTCTTTTCATCCATCTACATTATTGAGAAATTAATATGGGCCAAGAGTTATACTAGTGATGCAGATGGGCTGGGTCTGAGGATACAGGGGAAGGTCCCACAAGACCAGCCAAAAGGGTCCTTGACTTCACACAGGATAAAAACCAAACACCAGCAAGAGAAAGTGGAAGAATTTATTAAATAGCCTGAGTGACAGAGAATAGCAGACAGAGTGTCGGGGAGACTTGAAAAGGAAAGGAGAATGAGTCTCATCATTGCTTGGGGTTAGGGGTTCATATTAGAAAAGGGTCTAAAGTACATGTTTCTTCAGGAATCCAGGGTAGAGTCCATTCAAAGGTGAGTATGAGGTGTACAATAGGTATTATTCCATACATTACTGAAGGTAGGAGTATTGATGCCAGTATCAGCCAAGGTTTGTTTGCAGTTAGTGTCCTGGAACATGTTTGGAATTTGGCTCTTCTTAGGTGTTATCAGGTATTTGGGGCCTAGGACAAATTTCAGAGAATGATTAACTTTCTTACTTTCCCCTTGAAGTGAGAACATAGCTTCATTGGCTTATTCAGAGGCAAAATATGGAACATGAGTAAATGGGGCCTAGTAGAAAAACAGCAGAGATGGAACTTTTCTTTTTAAAAAAAAATATTTGTTTGTTTGTTTGTTTGTTTATTTATTTTGAGAGAGAGAGAGACAGCACAAGCAGAGGAGGGGCAGAGAAAGAGGTTGAGAGAGAATCCCAAAAAGCCTCCACACCATGAGCACAGAGCCCAATGCCAGGCTCCATGTCACGAACCGTGAGCTCATGACCTAAGCTTAACCAAGAGTCAGATGCTTAACTAGGTGCTAAACTAACGGAGCCACCCAGGTGCCCCAAAATGGAGCGTTTCTAACATGGAGTCCCTTCAGCTTTAGTACCTCACTAGTACAGGGAATGCAAAGGAAGCTCAACCATGGCCCATTCCTTGGAGGAACTCAGTGTAGCTGGAGAAAAACATCAGCCATTAAGTTGATTGGGGGGCAGGGTTAGCTCTTCTGTCTTGTAGCTGATTCTCCTCCAGTCCTGATTAGAGTAGACTCAATTTCTTTATTCTGTTTAGTCTTTTAGGCAGTTCTCTTCTGAGGAAAATTTTCTCTGTTTCCTTTGATTCACAGTTACCTTTCCTTCATTATTTTCTCTTGATGCTATTTATTTTCTTATGTTCTTTTTTTAAATAAAACCTTAATTTAAAAAACCCATTTCACTTTACTTCAGAAACTGAGTCACAGAATGAACACTTGCTTTCCTATTGCATAAATCTTTTAAGACTCCTACAGTGTGTATGTAATTGAATAATGGCATTGCATGTACCAGCAGGTCACCTAGTCTCACTAGCAATCAACAGCACTGTGTACGCAGGATCTAGAAAGAATCAAAGCAGGCTGGGGGCCTTAGTAAGCCTTGTTTCTTCAAGGGCAGTTTCAGTAAAATATCAAAACTGTTGTTGTGACTCAGATCTATCATAAAAAGTATTTTCTGTGACAAAAGTGAAAAAATACTTTATTCAGTTACTGGGTGTATACTACAGTAGTCTCCTCTTTGTGGGGAATATAATCCAGGATACCTCCCTCTCTATGGATGGCTGAAATCCCAAATAGTACCAAACCCGTAATATATTCTATGTTTTTTCCTAGATTTATATACCTATGATAAGGTTTAATTTATAAATTAGGCACAGTAAGAGATTAACAAAAGTAACTAATAATGATGCCACTATACGTGCGAAAGAAATATTAGTAAGCTTGACTCATATAAAAAAACAAAATATACAAATAATCAATAATATGATTTTGATTTGAATATCTGAAGGAGATTGGAACATAAATTAGAGACAACAACAATATTTTAAAAAACTGTACCTAAATGAAACATATCTACCATATAGATATGAAAAAAGCTAGTGGACAAAATCTAACTTGTAGTAATGAAATGCCAACTATATTTTAGCTCTTAGAGAATTGTAAATAAGGCCCTGTTTGAAAGGATTTACTGCTCCAGAAATACTGTCTGAAGCTTGTAATGTTGTACCTACCCTTGAGAGTATTGACACAGATGGACTTTGGACTTGTGGAGAAAAGTGACATTCTAAATGGGAGATTATGTTCATTCTTTATGAAAATGTATTTATTTGTTTGCTATATGGTTCCACGTGAGAGCCATGGGTTAACACACACTTATAAACACGCACATGCACACGCACACACATTCTGTCTTCTTTATCTCTCTTTCTTTAAACTGTATTCTCTAGGTTACTCCTTGCGCAAAGCAAGTCAGATGAAATACAAATTTGATGATGTTTCTAGTCTACTTGAAACCTCCCTCCAAAACAAACAAAACAGAGTTATGTGGACATTAATGAGGACACAACGAGGAGTTGGCACAGAAGCTCTGTCCTCATTTGACAGACTTATGTAAGAAATTATTAACAGACAAAGTTAAGTGCAGAAGCAAGGACCAGGGACTAAGTGAATGCCTGACTAAAGAGCTTATGTTGCAAAGGTATTGGGGTTGGGAGGCACTAAACTTCTTTGAGTGGCCTAATTGTATGTTTTAAAAAGATTCAAGTCACCACCCACTGACCACCTACTGTGTGTTTTGGGTACATATCTATCCCTTGATGACAATGATCTGAAAACAATGAGCTGGCTTGGTCCCTTCTCTTGAGGAGCCCACTGGCCATTCCCGTGATCTAGGAAGCTCTGCATGTTAAGAAATTAGAGAAAGAAGAAGTAAGAGTAAGAAGTAAGTAAGTGCAAGAAGAAATTAGAGCATGTTGTACATAATTAAAAGACAGGGCCCAGAATTCAAGTGTAAAGTGTTAAAATCTCAGTCTAGAGGGGTGACTGAGAGATGGAAAAGACAAATCAGATATTATAGACATTGTATGCCAAAAGTACACATACTTGGTGGCAGAATAAAGAAGACATAAAAAAAAAAACTGCACGTGAGCAGCTTCATTTTTTATTATTAATAAATAATGATATAATTGTTTTATAATTTTATAATGATGTAATTACATAATTTTATAATATTTGTATAATTATAATTTTATAATTGTTAATTATATAATTGATTATATACCTTTATATAATTATATAATTAATAGTAAAGGTATAAGTTAATCATTTATTCATTCATTTATTCAATCATTTAAAACCTAATTTAAAATTTTTTTTTTCAACGTTTATTTATTTTTGGGACAGAGAGAGACAGAGCATGAACGGGGGAGGGTCAGAGAGAGAGGGAGACACAGAATCGGAAACAGGCTCCAGGCTCTGAGCCATCAGCCCAGAGCCCGACGCGGGGCTCAAACTCACGGACTGCGAGATCGTGACCTGGCTGAAGTCGGACGCTTAACCGACTGTGCCACCCAGGCGCCCCTAAAACCTAATTTTAAAGACTTCCCAAGAGTCACTCCTAGGATCTACCTTCACTAGTCATCCTGAATAAATAAATTTGCTTAGCATTATCACCTTTTGAATTTGTCAAATTAGTAGCATTAATTTTATAGTGAGAGAAAAACACAAAGCTGACTGAAGTCATACAGTATTTTGTGATGGCTTTTACTATACTTTTTATACCAACTAAAATAAGAAAGTAGTATTCATTTATTGAATTTTTCTCATATATCACTTAAAAATTATTATCTAGAATGTAAATTTTCCATGCTTATTATGAAGTTGGGGCTAGTTTTTGAAAAGACTTAATCTGATTCTACTTTCTAAAGTCATTTGAAAGTAAAAGAAGAAAAAGAAAACATTTTACATTTTGTGAAAATATACTGTTATTTGATATTTTATATGTAATTCTAAGATAAATATATAAATTTTGACCTGCTCTGTGAGAAGATAATTTTATTTTCACAAAAGCTAGAGTTTGTATTATTTTAAGGTATGGCAATATTTACAATTTAATTCCTGATTTTACATATGAAAACATTTAATAATATTTACTGTATTAGGGAAGAACTTTTGCTTCTAGCCATGAAAGAGTAACGGAGTCCAGACTGCCTTTTGCTGTAAACAACTAGAAAACTTGACATAATATATGAAATAACTGTGTTCAGACATTGGAAAACAGTGCATGACCTTGATTCCAGGGAAGTGTAGGCAAACAAACAAGATGAACCCAAAAGTCACTAAGACTTTATGCCTGGAGGCAATTCCCTGATTGTTGTGCAATGAAAGAGAATACAGAGCTTGGAGACCTTGCTAATTTAAGAAGACAGAAATCAAGATTTAGGAAGGCCAAGGCAGCGAGAATTTGTACTGCAGTGTAAGGGAGAGGAGATCTATTCAGAAAGAGTCCCAGAGGTTAACACACAGGTTCCCTTGAATATTTGGCCAAACACCGATCTGCATATGAGTAGGGTAGAATTCAAAAAGTCCAGGTAGAAAACAATTACTGGGGAGCTGGAATCGCTGAGCTTACACAGACCCAGGAATTGTCTCATTTCTCACAAGCCAGAGTGGAGATACCTTGTTGAATACACAAGGAATTAAGTAGAAACCCCAGGTGATTACACTTTAATATGAGGCTTTATTATTTCTAGAGCAGACAATCTTCTAGACTTATCCTAAAAGATTAAAAACAAGGCTCAAACTGAGCCACGAGTAGTTTAACTGCTGCCAGAACAAAGACCAATAATTAATTCTTCAGGGAAACATATCCAGGCCTCTACGCCTTATGTACACAATGTCCAACATCTATCTGATCAAAATATTTATATCCAGCCACATCAATGATTATACTAAATGTAAACGTATGAAACATTTCAATGAAAGGCAGTTCTCAGACTGGAGATGAAAGCAAGATCTAATTATGTGCTGTTTACAAAAAACTCACTTTAAATGCAGTGTGTTTTGACTTTTTTTTTATTATGCCAAGTGAAATTTGCTTACCAAACAAATTGAAAATGGGAGAAAGTTTAAACTACTCCAATAATAAATGATTCTTTGTAATTTTTGATTCATTGTAATTTTGGGCTAAAAATAATTTTTCTTCCAACAATTTATGTGATCTTTTAAATTCACTAGAGCAAGTCACAAGGCCAATAACAGGGTTGACTTTGTTAGCCATCATTCTGGTTTTATGTGTATAAAGTTGCTCATATGTTCATAGTTACAAAATTCATTTAAAAATCCTCAGATTTTATGAATAAATAAGGTTTTATTACGTAAGAAATTTGTGGCTAAACATTGCTCTTTCAGAGAAAAAAAATTTATTTTTATTTTTCTGAGGACAATTAATACAGATGAATACAAATAATAAAATTTAGCTGTTTCATTTTGGTAACACTAAAAAATATAATGTCATCAATTCCCTTTATGAAAGAAATTATTTTTGAAAAGCCTCCAAACCCAGCATGGAATGAACTGAAATTCACATCTGAACTCGAAGATAATCAGGCCTATTCGAATGCATGTAGTTAACGTTCCTCAGCATATAGGATATTTTGAAGAGTTACTCTTTTTTTTATTGTAGTATGAAAATAAGTCCTTATATGAAATAGAAGACTTTCTGGAGAGACCATCTTTAAGGCGTATGAATTATCTCTGTGTTACAGGTCATACGGAAAGGAGAAGTAAGTTGCTGCTGGATTTGCACAGCCTGCAAAGAGAATGAATACGTGCAAGATGAATTCACCTGCAAAGCCTGTGACTTAGGGTGGTGGCCCAGTGCAGATTTAACAGGTAGGAGCTGCCTCACTTTAGATCTTGTCACTGAGTATGGGCTTTCCCAATGTGCTCATTGTTTAAAATATGAACATGCAGTTCGTGCCTTTTTCAATGTTTATTTACAGTGTGCACTTTATTTTTTTATTTTTTTTTAATTTTTTTTAACGTTTATTTATTTTTGAGACAGAGAGAGACAGAGCATGAACAGGGGAGGATCAGAGAGAGAGGGAGACACAGAATCTGAAACCGGCTCCAGGCTCTGAGTGGTCAGCACAGAGCCCGACGCGGGGCTCGAACTCACAGACCGTGAGATCATGAGCTGAGCCGAAGTCGGACACTTAACTGACTGAGCCACCCAGGCGCCCCTACAGTGTGCACTTTAAAAAAAATTTTTTAATGTTTATTTTTGAGACAGAGGGAGAGAGATGGAGAGAGAGAGAGAGAGAGAGCGCGCATGAACTGTGGAGGGGCAGAGAGAGGGAGACACAGAATCTGAAACAGGCTCCAGGCTCTGAGCTGTCAGCACAGAGCCCAACGTGGGGCTCAAACCCATGAAATGCGAGATCATGAACTAAGCCAAAATTGGACGCTTAACCGACTGAGCCACCCGTGAGCCCCTAAAGTGTGCATTTTTTAATGCTCACGTCAAAGAGCACAGAGAAGCCGCTTATAACTTTTCCAAGATTTATATTGTAAGGCAAGTTCATTTAAATATTTATTTATTTATTTATTTATTTAAATATTTATTTAAATATAAATAAAAGTGTATTAAAGGGACATTCTGGTATACCAGCTATTTTCTGTTTTTCTTTTCAATTTTTTTAAAAAGATATTACTAGTCACCTGCATGTATATTAGCAAACATTTCTTGAACATCTATGCGTGAGGCAGTATTCTTTTGCTTTAAATTTGTCTTGCTTTATTATTTTATTTTGCTTAAAACTTATCAGGGAAGAAACATGTAAAAAATAACCTAAGATTGTTTTAAGGTAGTAGAGATATTAAGAAAGTACATAAAACTTGTGAGGCAGATAAGAAGATGAGAGGAATTCCAGAGAGAAAGTAGAAGATGGGAAAAATGAAGGCATATAACACGTGTGGGGAAAACCACAAGTGTGTGAGGCTGGTTGGTAGACACAAGGACCTAGCAGAGGCCAGAAGCGAGACTGGACAAGCATGCTGGAGGTGGATGGTAACAATCTTCTGCATGACCTTTTCCTAAGGGTTTGGACTGTGGCTTTAAGCACAGGAAAAACACGGAAGGATTTAAAGTAGCAAATAACAGGGGCTCCTGAGTGGCTTACTCAGTTAAGCGTCTGACTTTGGTCCAGGTCATGATTTAATGGTTAATTAGTTCAAGCCCCGCTTCAGGCTCTGTGCTTACAGCTTGTAGTCTGGAGCCTGCATCGGATTCTCTGTCTCCTTCTCTCTCCACCCCTCTCCCATTCATGCTCTGTCTCTCAAAAATAAATAAATGCTAAAAAAAACTTTAATAAAAAAAATAATAAAGTAGCAAATAACATCATGATATCTGTGTCCCCGAAAGATGCTCCTGGTGGTAGTATAAGGAGTATAGTGATATTGGATGAAAAACAGAAACTAGGAAGCTATTGTATTGGTCCAAGTGAGTAATTTCAAAGGCTGTAGACTAGGGCAGCTGCAGCAGAAACAGAGAGGAATATATGAATGCAAGAAAGGATTTATTAGTAAAGTCAATGGGAATCATATGGATGGATTATCAGTTTGTAAGTTGCATTAGAGAAATGTTAAAATATACAACTTTTGTTTTCTGTGGACCCTGGTATGAACTCACACATGAGATGTGTTTCACAAATACCTTTCAGAAACTTTAGGAGTAATAGAGCCATGGAAGCTGCCATCTGAGTACACAGAGATTTTTGTCACCTGAGTAATCTCATCCCTCCTTTTAGAGGGGGAAGCTGAGGCCCAGAGGGGTGTACTTGTGTGCCCAAGGTCACGAAACTAGCTAGAAGCCGAGCTCAGTTCCCTGGGTCTTGATCCTCTGCCTCCCTGGGTGTTGTTGAAAATCATTAGGGAGGGTAACATTCCTGATTGTTTCTTAAATTTTTTATCTGTTCCCAAATAAGAATAGCAACTAAGAAATTGTATGGCTTACTCAAAACACACCAAAAATGGCTGGGTAAATAGAACCAGGTCACATAATGAAAATTTTACTTATTTAGTGAAGTACCTTGTAAAATGTTAATCTTGTTAGAAAAAGTTAAACTAAAATGAGTGTCAGAAAGCCTTTAGAAATTGTGTAGTACAAAGACCTTCTTTAAAGAAGGGAAATTAGATTAGAATATTTTTGAAGGTACAAACTGTATCTCACTCATATCTTTATTCTGTAGCTGAAAATTGTTATTCAACTTTATTATGCCTAAAAACTCCCCAGGAAATACCCACTTCCAGAGAATCCCATTCACTAGTTCTCAGATGGGACCCAGCAGATTCTAAGGTGCCTGGTTCCTGTCCCATCCCTTTAGAAACATTACTCTCTGGCTCATAGTCTAGTGTCTTGAACATCATAGCTGCCTCATAAATGTCCTATTGAGAGAAATAGAAAGAAGAAGGGGCTCACCTAAGTTCATGCTGGTCAGTGTGTTTGGTTAATAGAGAATCCACTATGAGAATCCAGTGTTTTTATCCCTGGGTCTAACTTATCTCATGGTTGCATGCAATGGAATGGCTTGGAAAAGCTTTTCCAACCACTTTTGGCCAAGAAGGCTTCTCTCCCACTCGTGCTGTGCCTCTGTTCACATCGTTATCCTCCTCCATATAGTGTGTGCTTCATGCTGGGTCTTTTTATCTCAAGTCAGCCCTCTCTGCTCTTTGACGGAGACTGCAGCTGACTAGGAAGAGGCTCGGAGACAAACCTAGCCTTTCTCTGGTTCATCTTAGAAGTCAGAAGTTCTGGCTTGGAGGTATAAGAATTTTTCTTTTATCTACCTTTTCCTGGGCTTCCCCCAACTTTTCCTACTGCTCCATTTTCACTTTGGGGCTTATTTCATACATGATAAAGAACGTCTATCCTATTTTAAAACGTTAAAATACAAAGAAACTTTTTAAAAAGATCTAATACGTTATCATAATGGAACTCAAAGTCATATGTTTTATTCCCTAGAGATCTTCCATTGTGGGTATATTTTTGGCCTACTGCCAAATGATCATCACCATTGAATTAAGGCTCTTTGAGTTAGTAGTGCATAAAAAAATATCCTCCTTGACTGTACACAGATATTTAATGTGATTATCTTTCTAAAACAGTTAGTCTATCATCCATCATATGTGTAAAGGTCACTTTAGTTGAGCCGAGCAACAAATCAGGCTGCCCTTTTCTAATAGCAATAGATTTGATTATTTTGCAAATATATATATGTATATATATGTGTGTGGGTGTGTGTATATATATTAATATAATGTATATAATATATACATAAGATATATGTGTGTGGGTATGTGTATATATATTAATATAATGCATATAATATATATACACACACCCACACACATATATCTTATGTTTAGGATCTTTCAGAATACACATCTTTGATGTTAATTTATACTTAGTTTTAATGACACCTGTCATTTCTGGATTCCTTTCAGCCTTACACATGAATGGAAAATAAGGTCTTATTTGGAGGCATGTCAGGCTCAGAACAAGGGTGCAGCACATGGCAGTGTCTTATTGGTTGTTGCCATGGTAGCAGTAGTTGTGAAAAGAGAAAACCCACAGGCAGAGAATACCAAAATTCAGTAGAAATACTCGGAGGAGTAAATGCATTGCCTTTAAGTAGGTGTTTTGTTTTCACAGGTGGATCTTCTTTTGACTGAATTTTAGTTAATTTAAAAGAATGAGAAATCATTCTTCTTTAGGAAATGGTGTTTTTTCCTGAAGGTGGACTTTGTTTATATGCATAAAATCATTTTACAAGATAGCTACTCTCCCTATATTTTCCAAAAACTCTAATATTAATGAATAAAAACATGTTTATAAGTAAGTTTTATTTTCATTAGAATATGTTGTTTTTTTGGCTCTAAAGAAAAAAATGGTACATTTCTTAAAGGAAGCTATTTCTGTAGCACTTTCGTTCATAAGTTTTTCATATTTTCTTCTTGGAAAAATGCACATTTTAATCCAGCACTTAAATTTCACACTTATTTCTTAAGATGCATAAACAGAGATCTCTTCTGACACGCTCTAAAACTTGACAGTAGTTTAACAATTCACGAACCAATTATATGTAATCTGATGCTACTTATTTCTGTTCAAAAGTCAAAAAGGATGAGAGGATTCTTCAGAAAGCCAGACTACACTAAATTTTATCATTAAAAATAGAAAATATTAAGCTATAGAAATTAATTAGTTTTTACCATTTTTGTCCATCCCAACAGTTACTGTGACCTCTTACACTATCTACTCATTTACTTAATTTTATATACACCACCACCTGCTTTGTGCCAGACATTTTTTGGAGAAACTAGAAACATATAGGTTTATATAAGTTTATATCATGGGGAGGAATTTCATATGAAATGTGAGCATATAAGCAATCAAGTAGAAGTGTACAACAGGAGTATGTACAAAATGTCATATGAACACAGAGTAAAAAAAGCAATTATTTTCCCCTGGCAAGACAAGAGGCTTCATAGAGAGGGGGATATTTAAGTTGAACATTAGCTATGAAATAGAATTTTTCCTTGTAGGTAATTGATATTAATGTGATACCATTAAAGAAAGCATTTTGACAAACTTTATTAATTATGAAGCATTATTGTAACTGTTATTAAATGTCCCAAGACATTTTAAATAGAATAAATGTGGACTTTCTTTATTTCTTCGGTTATATTAAATTGGTATTAACCTAATTGGGAAGAAGTCCAGTATTAAATTATAGCTTCCTCCTATGCAGTTGGATCTTACAAGTGAACCAAAATTTGTCTAAAAATTAGGAGTAACTTCCTTTCCCTCAGATCAGTAATTCTTGGATTTTGGTCAGTAATGTGTAGTCTGCTTGAAGGAAAATGGATCTGTCTAATGGCTCTGGATTCTCTGGGATAACTGTAACCACAGACACTGCCAAGACCTTAAGTTCTTGAGGCTTTAGATACAGTATGCACAACTCACATAATGGCTTCTGCTTTTAGATGCTGGGGGTCAGGCAGGGCCACTGGATGAAGGTAACTCCTATCCCTTCCAGTCTTAAGATACCTAAACACACGTGGGGATTGGACAACTCTTCTCTTTAAGCCTCAAAACAGTACCAAAAAAGTCTATTACATATCATATCACTTATATGGACAATATGGATATTACAGCTAAGTCTCTCAAGGAATCAAAGCTAATGCTTCTCAAATTTAAGATGTCTAAAAAAATTAAAGAAGAAGGAAAGGAAAGAAGAAAAAGGAGGAGAAAACATGTTTAAGAAGCTGGTTCAAAATATAAACAGTCAGTCCCAATCCTCAAGTGATTCTGTTTTGGGGGGTTCTGGATTGACCTTGAAAGGTCTGGTTTCCCCATAGGAAAAAGAACCTAGGACCTTCACAAGAAATAAAGCAAGCACGGTAGAGTTGTAGGTACATTGTTTTGGCGTGTTGTTGACAAAATGCTACTGTTTCAGCACAGACTACTTATATCTCCTTCTAGCATAAGCATATTTTTCTTCACTTGTGTCCACTACACTGTGTAGAATAGGCTTAGTTTATAGCTAGGTTTGGAATGATTCTGTGATTACTTGTGCAGATGCCTGAGTACTGGTTTTTCACTCTTGGCTACATTAAGGGGACTGATATTTATGATACGCAGTTTAGAGAGTGAAGCTCCACTTGGTGACAACCAAAACCAGTTTGTTTACCAATGGATTTCAGCTGACATATTAGATAGACAGACTTGGCTGTATGACTTAAAGATCATAAAAAGACTTCACTGGGAACTTCTGCCCTGAGCTCTCATTTCAAAGGTGATGTGTACCCTTGTGGGAGTAAGGATCTTAGAGGGCTTGCACCTGGATCTCCCTTTGCCCCTTGGCGCTTACCTGCACTGTCTTTCTCTTAGTATATTATACCTTTTGCCCTTAAGTAAAAACATTATATAAGTATGTTCTGTGAATCTTCTCAGTCCTTTCAAGCATCTGAACTTGTGCAATCTTTGCATATAAAAATAGTATCATTATTGGAAAAGTTAATGTAACATACCTACCAATAGCTTGATATAATTGAATTATCGTGTTAATGATTGTTTAGTAAAGCGTAGGGTCTGGCAAATACTTATTACCAGTAAGGAGAACATTAAAGACAAACTCAGATTTGAATAGCTTCAAATCAGTGAAGAAGAAAAGTATGAATAAGAAAGAGTATGCAAAGGAAAGTATGATATATGTAAGAATCTTCTTCAGATGAGCTTGCACAGACCATTGTGTAGTCATCAGCTTGCTATAAGCTTCTTCAATTAACGGTCAATTTCCATGTGCCTTCAACTTCTGGAGACTCTCTGAAGAACCTCAGATTAAATCACTAAGGGGTGTAAACTTCAACAATATTAAGGTTCCTTTTTCATTTGTCTGGGAGTTGGAAATGAGGACAGAATTGCACAGTTTAAATTCATGAATAAGTGTTCCAATGAAAAGGTTCCCATATCACTAGATTGGTCAGTGGGAACACGTTAACTAAGACCACAGAATCTAATATTTTAGCCTTTGTAAGTATTGTGGCTTTTCAACAGAATGCTTCAACGCACCAGCAAAATACACTATTTAAGCTAGTACATATTCATAAACCATGGAGGGAGAAAACTATACAATTCCTTTGGAGTAACTCAAAAGTTCTCCTGCAATTGTTTCAGTCAATGCCTCCACCTTTACAATTTGTCCTAATTAATTTAATTACAAATGAAGCATGAACTGGCCACATCTGCCATCCTGGAAATGTTTTCCCAATAGTATTTAATTTTATAGCAAATTTGTCCCTACTGAAATGAATTATTTCATTTGTTCCATCAGGATTTTATCCAATGCCTGGTAGATATTTTATCTGGTACGATCAAACAACCATTCTGGTTTTGTCAGTTATTTATCTTCATGAATCTTACAGCATAATAATTGAATTTCTGGAATTTTTATTTAAGAACTTCTTTCCTGGCCACATTTTGTGATCTATAATTGGATACTTGAAATTCATAGATTTGTTACTAGTAATAAATTATTTGTTGTTTTATATGAAACTTTTCTGTTAGGATTTGTAGTCAGAGCAGTCTGCTTAGCATGATAATCTCTAAAATATTTCTATTGTATTTCTAAAGTGTTTTCATAGTATCCATAACTTTTGCAGTACCTTTTTTACTGTGAGCCTTTGACAATGAGCAATGGTTCTTTGATATATGCTCTGCTGTTGAGTTCATATGTCTAGATCATGGTGTATCATTTTCATGTTTACACAAAAAAAGAAGAGTCATGATAATCTAGGTACATATGATAATCGGTATTTTTTTGTGCTCTGTCAACAATCCATCTTCCTATTTCTGTGAAGTCTTTTGTCCTTTTGCAACTAAAGGTATTCCTTGCCTAATTTTTTAAAATTATAGATAATATAGGTATTTTCATGAGTAGAGCAGCTATAATCTGATCATGTATAGGGAACCATAGTACCTCTTGTCTAGAAGTAAATCCTAGATTAAATATGTGGGTTTTATGTCACAGAGAATAATGTATCCTTCCAATAATAATCTCAAAATACTAGTTGTTAGTTGTGGGTCCAGGCATAGGATTGTTAAAGGTTTTCACCATTCCTGTGGTTTTATTAAACCAATATATCTGATGTTCTATTAATAGCGAGATTATGGGGGGACATAAAGACACCTATATCAATAAGAAAGACATATTGCTTCCCTTGGGAGCTCAGAGAAAGGACAAGGAGTTTTTGGGTGCCTGTGTTTCCCATGGGATTAAGTCATTGGACAGACTTTAGGTAGATGTCCTTCTGAATTTTAGCTAATGTGGGACATTGGTTCTTTAAATCACATATCCGTTTGAAGTATCTATAGGCTTCCTTCTCTACAGTTTCACAAATCATACAGAATAGAGGCTCTTTTAGTTGTTTTACCTAAAGATCCATAACTATATTGATTTCTAGCTTATTTACTTTTTAAGTCTATCTGGAAATGTCCAGTCACATATTGGGTATTTTCTAAGTTGATAATTTTACATTTTCTTCCGTTTGATTCCCCCAATTCAGGACTAAGCCCGTTTATAAAATGAGAAGATATAGTCTTTCTTGTCAGGTGTTGAGTCTACCCCAGAATTGTTTGAAGATGTCATAAAGTCTATCTTTATCTTTATTTAGTTTATACTTCTGCATCTTTGTTGAAAGAAAGGCTTTCAAAATTGCCTTATGTAATGCATTTTCTATTTCTATTTTTTAAACTTTACACCACTAGGTTATTTAAATCTTCTCTTTTCTAAATGGCTGCTTTTAAACATTTTCCTCCATGAGGCTAACAATTAGTTGAATTAACTCACATATATCTGTAGTGTAGGACAGTAAGTGTCTAATAAAAATCCTGAATTCTGCAGAAAATATTATGCCGATATCCCTGAAGTTTAGGAAAATCATTAATTATAGCTCTTAATTTGGCTCTAGACCAGGGTTTTAACTCAACGTCCATAGATCTGACTTGTGTTCTACAAATTTAAAATGTGGTATTCTTTTTCTGATGAAAGCACTGAGGACAGACTAGCTCATTTACAAAACCAGGTAAAGTTGCATAGAAAAAGGGATGGAATGAGGGCTAGCTTTCCGAAGGTTACAAAGGCTTTGACAAAGACTACATTGGAATTTAAATTTTATTTAGCAAGCTCAGTATGCCAATCAAAAGAGTGGAGTATTGACTATTCAGTATTTTATCTCCTAATTTGTCCCCAGCCCCTTTTATGTATTGTAATTCATTGGATGTGTCATCTCAAAAGTTCCCCATGATAGTCATTGTTATTCTAAATTATCTATCTAATCATTTTCTAAAGTTTATCAAGGAAATGAGAAGATTTGGAATTAAAAATGTGACTTTTTAGAGAAAGCAGACGTTCTCCAGGAAGATGCTTAAACTCTGGCATAGACAGGCCCCTGATTCACGAGAGTGCCCCTCCCCCTCCCCCCAGCTATGATCAGAGTGCGTACTTGTGAATGGCTGGCACTTGTTTGTTTGTTGCAATGAGTCTGTTCCTTCTTGGGTGATTATCAGACGCACAGGTTGACACTGACTGAAGGCTTGCAGAAACCATGTCCTTGAGGGGAGCTGCAGTTGATTGAACAGGAGTAAAACAGGTTCTGGTGGCTCCTGCTCCCATGGCTGCAGAACAAGGAGTGTTTTCTTAAAGTTGTGGGCATATTTTTTATTCTCACAATTTGGGAATACTGGCCCAAACTAAACACAAAGTTCAGTGAAGGGGTTGTCTCCAGGACCTGACAAATTTCTTTCTCTCTGCAAAACAGACTTTATTCTCCATCTGAGGAAAAAGATAAGCCAGGTATTTAGGAACACAGTGCTGTCTCTCCTTTCAAGAGATGTGTGATGGGAGATTCCATTCTTCCTTGGTACCTCTAGTAGAGGCTGATAACTCAAAGGCCCTCAGATGCCACAGATGGGTTATACATAATTCAAGGGGTGAGACAAAGTGAGTAAGATGTAATAAATGGGAGAATGCAGATTCTTCTAAAGAATTCAAATAAAATTTATGTTTAAAACACTCTGCTGGTCAAGATAGTTCTCGTCTGTGAGCTGGACTTACCTCTGGACAGTTATGTGAAAATAAACACGTTGTTAATTTATTGCTTACTAGCTTATTCTAGTACATTATTACCATTTAACCTTCCCTGGAAACACAGTTTAGCTTCCTTCTTTTTCTTTCTTTTTCTGAAAGTGTAGAACGAAGTTCCACCCACGGAGTGGCATCCATTTATAAAGCTGGTGTTGGGAGAAAAGATTATTTTTATAGGCTCAAACATGTCACATTAGGCTTATGACGAGATCAGGTTTGAGAACATGATTGCCCAGACAAGCCAATAGTGTATATTTACTTCTGTAATAGTGAGACATTTTCACACGTAATTAAAATAATGCGAACCATGGAAGATGTGAACATAGCTGTGCTTTCTGTAGCTGGTAAGCGATGCTATTATTGATCAGCAGAAATCTTGGATTTTAAAGCTATTTTTCTCGTTACAGGCTGTGAACCTATTCCTGTGCGCTATCTTGAGTGGAGCAACATAGAATCCATCATAGCCATCGCCTTTTCCTGCCTGGGCATACTTGTCACCTTATTTGTTACACTTATCTTTGTGCTGTACCGGGACACACCAGTTGTCAAATCCTCCAGTCGGGAGCTCTGCTACATTATCCTAGCTGGCATCTTCCTCGGTTACGTGTGCCCTTTTACTCTCATTGCCAAACCCACCACCACATCCTGCTACCTCCAGCGCCTTCTGGTTGGCCTCTCCTCTGCCATGTGCTACTCTGCTTTAGTGACCAAAACCAACCGAATTGCACGCATCCTAGCTGGCAGCAAAAAGAAGATCTGCACCCGGAAGCCCAGGTTCATGAGTGCCTGGGCCCAGGTGATCATCGCCTCAATTCTGATTAGCGTGCAGCTAACCCTGGTGGTAACCCTGATCATCATGGAGCCCCCCATGCCCATTCTGTCCTACCCAAGTATCAAGGAAGTCTACCTTATCTGCAATACCAGCAACCTGGGTGTGGTGGCCCCTCTGGGCTACAATGGACTCCTCATCATGAGCTGTACCTATTATGCCTTCAAGACCCGCAATGTGCCCGCCAACTTCAATGAGGCCAAATATATTGCCTTCACCATGTACACCACCTGCATCATCTGGCTGGCTTTTGTGCCCATTTACTTTGGGAGCAACTACAAGATCATCACCACCTGCTTTGCAGTGAGCCTCAGTGTAACGGTGGCCCTGGGGTGCATGTTCACTCCCAAGATGTACATCATTATTGCCAAGCCCGAGAGGAATGTCCGCAGTGCCTTCACCACCTCTGACGTAGTCCGCATGCATGTTGGTGATGGCAAGCTGCCCTGCCGCTCCAACACGTTCCTCAACATTTTCCGAAGAAAGAAACCAGGTGCAGGGAATGCCAAGTGAGTTATCTGACCCCGATTTGCCTCCCTCTCTGTCTTTTCTCTTTTCTTCCATTTGAGTGAATCGCGTTCTTCCATTTCCCCAACGGTTTTCATTTCCTTTCTTAATCTTTTCTCTTTCCTCCCCCCCCCCTCCCCGCCCAAATGTCATACTCTTCTGCAGTAGGAAATACTAAAGGTCTTCTTTGTTTTCATTCCTTTGAAAAAACCAGGAGCATGAAACAACAACCAGCTGAACATACCCTTATTCTTACCTAGAATCTTCAGCTTCTGTTCTGCCAATAATTGTTTCCTTTCACGCGGGTCCTCCCCTGTATGGAGCATCAGCACATCTCTGGGGGCTGGGTTTGAGATGCAAATTCTAGTTCCAATTTTTAGTTTAGAATATGACTGAATAAAGTTTCTGATTTATTTTTATCACGCTGGAGTCTCACCATTACTAACCTGGGTTGGAGAGGAAGGAAATGAAGCCCCTGTGGAAATTTGACTGTTCCAAAATTTGAGTGCAACTAGCAGCAAGTCTTTCCTGAGAGAAGTTTCCTTAAGCAACCCTCCTACCATGCCCCTCTTACTTATTGAGCATGGATGTCTAACAAAGATGTTCCATAATGCTACATGAGAATCGAGCTACCTCTACTGCAAGCTCAAGATCAGAATGGTTTGTTTCTGAGCCATAAAGCACCAAAATAAATTAAAAAAAAAAAAAACAACAGATAAAGGTGAGGAGCTCCAAACTGACATGGATGCTTGAAGTTCTAAAGGTACTTGACCCATCCAAAACCTCCTCTATTTTCCTCATTAGCAGTGTTAATTTTTCTGTTTGAAACAATCCTTTAAAAGTGAGAAATTTTAATACAAATAATTGTAACATATACATGGTTTTATAACCCGAACAAGTCAGAAGACAAGGGGAATAGGTGTTATTTCTCCCCACTTTGTAAGGGAGGGAACTCAGCCACTGTGAAATTCTGTGACTCCTAAGTGTAATTCTGTTTAGTTAGCCGTTCTTTGTCTAGGTCTTAACTTGCATGAAATTTCTCATCTTAACACATGTCAAAAAATTGACGTGCCTCTGTGTTTTGTATCTTTACTTGTCAAGCAGTGCCAGGGGCATCTTTTACAGAAATCCTGTAATTGGTTTGAGGATCGGCTGAAGGAGTCTATAGGAAAATATATTTTTTAATCCATAGAATTACTATTATTTCAAATAATAAATAATAATTTTCCAGCATTAAGGGTTAAGGTCATAGTGCGTGCCTAATTGTTGCCGTATCAATTTCAAGCTGAATAAGATACTGGTCATAAAAGTCGCTTAGTCATTTTTTTCCCTTGCCAGGCGTTTCACGCTTGCCAGCACCCCCTCAGGAGCAGGCCCCTAGCAGGGACTCATCAGTAAGCGTGAAGGCAAACCAACAGTGCCATGAAATGAGAAAAGAATAATAGACCATAGCCACAGAATCCAGATGTAAAATGGCGCATAACAATTTTCATTAAGAGGGAAAAAGTGAGAAGAAACGCAAATGAGAAGGGAGAAAACGCTCTTTAAGCTGGAATGTTTGTAGACACCAAAAGATTTCCTTGATTGCGTCTCAAATGGCCTTGTGAGGGTTCCATTCGACCACCTACCTTTATGCACGTCCACGTTTCTGACTTTTCTGACTTTATTATGGTTCTTCAGAAACTTTGGTATGATTTTTGCTCATAGTCATTTCTGAAAGCTGTTCTAGCCGTTAAATGAAAGGAGAGACCTATGTGATCAAGACATCTTGTGTTGCTACCCAGGGATATGCGTTTTTGAAAGCTCTCCCAGTGTTTTTATGTCCCCTTGTACACAGAATTCTATAAGCGCCTGTCCAAGAGCAGTGGCTAATGAATAGTATATAGTGCTTGCTGCTGGGATAAGCTGATGTTACTTTAACAATGCTTAGCAATTCTCTGGCAGCCAGGCATTGTTGTACATTCAGATCATCCTCTCACACCCGGAACCTCTTTCCTTATAAGCTGAGAATATTCCCTTCACTATTATGAATTTAGAAAAAAAATGTATTTGGGATCCTGCTTTTAAGAGAGAAATCAGCTTGTTCTAAATTGTATTGGTTTTCTAAGAAGTGCCGTTTTACCAGTAAATTGCTTATCTATTAGCTATAATTTATCAAGTTCTATCGGATTATGAGGGTAGGAAATATGGTCCTAATTAATAACATGCAGCTTTTTTTGGTACAATCTGTAGCTTCTGAAGGGTGTACCACACAGCTGAGCTGATGTTCAGAAAGTATTTGAGGCTAAACTTCTACCGATCACAGCCATTTATGCACTTGTTTTCTCATTTTTTCTTCTATGGCTTCTCTTGTAACTCTCTATGAGACTGTAATTTTAAATTAATAATATCAGTGCCTACATTTTTACCTTTTTAAATGTTATTTTATGTTTTTCTGGTTTGTCTCCAAACTTACAAAAACCACAACAATCTAATATTTTTCTACAGCAACTAAAATCTAGCAGAGTTGTGCCAACTGGAGCAAGGGGCTGAAAACTCTGGAGAGCACATCACCCAATGAGTTTATTACCATTCTGGATGTGTAATTCCTACATTTATGGTGCGCGGAGGGTGTTCAGCAGTCTGCATATGTAGCTATAAACACAGAACAGCTGCTGTAATGAAGAGCTTCCAACTGATCTATCTGTTTGAATATTATTCTGAGGAGTTGCAAGTCTGACTACATCCTCCTAAGAGGCTGTTTCTGAGATGCTTGGGAGGGATGACGTCGTGGGTCTGTTTTTGCAAAGTTTTCTGCAGTTTTTAAATTCGATTCACAGCTAAGCATCTGACACAACCAAAGGTCTGGGCACTTGCTTTGCATTTTCCAAAAAGTAATTTAGGAGGAGTGTAACCAAAAAATTGGGTGTTTGGGTTACTTACAGTCAGACGTCCGATTAAGCATAATCCTACCCTAGAAGGTGGATGGAGTAGTATATTGCCTTTGAAATCTCTAGTTCTTTAGCTGTTAATTTAATGTATTTGAATAGGAAAATATTCAGGCTTAACCTAAATAAACCTAGTGGTAAAATGCACTTTCTTGGCAATAGAAATTCCTAGACATTCATAATCAAGTAAATTTTTAGATACAAATTACTTATCACTTCTTTTTAAGCAAAATGAGTTAACATTATATAACTGAAAAATTAAAACATTATATAAATGACATGCTTCTTTTAAAAACTAGGGTATTAATGACGTCAAACTATTATTTCTAGATATTTTCTGAGTAAATGACCTCACTGAATGCCACTCTGATGGCATAGGAAGCTGAAATGTGACAGTACACTCCTATGGCCTTTTGCATGCAAAACTAAAAGCAATTACAATCACAGAAACACATTACATTGATTCAAGGAAGTAATTTTAAAGTGCAGGTTCCTAAATAAATAGAATATTATTATGGTCCTGTGATTGTGTCCTAAGCATTTGAGTGCAAAAGCTAAGTGAAATACCAAATAGAAAGACGCTCCGAGGAAATTTTCCTCTTGGTCGGCTAGAAACATTTTTTTGTCTGCAAGCAGAGGTCACTAAGCCTGCAGCATTCGTGACTGTGCCCTGCGTGTGCCTTTTAATTTGACTTTCTTCTTTTGATTATTAAAGGAAATATGAGAAGGAAGCAACGGACATCACAATCAAATAGAAATAACATGTTTTCTTTCATAGAAAGAACTCAATCATTACTCTAATAAGCTTATGAATGAGAAAATATGTCATTTTGAAATCATTTTTCTCATAAGCATACAATAAATGGCTTTAAAAGTATATTGTAAAATAAGATGAAAGTATTGTAATTCTTCCCTTGCTTTTAGAGTAAATATCTGAAGATTTTATCTAAGTACTTGTCATAGAATTTTACTACTCGATAGTAACATTCATGGAGAATCTACTGTTTGTTCATTCACTTATTCAATCAGCCATTGTTTCAGCACTGAGCTTAAAAGCACATGGGTACTTGATGTGGCATCAGATCATATTCAGGATAAAAAAAGATATAAGAGGCAGGCACTGATTGTACCAGTCTTGCAATATAGTCAGGAAGACACCCAAAAATATAACTAAATATATGGGGCTAGGTGCCACAATACCACAATACAATAATTTGAGTGTCAGAGAAGAAAGAGATTAGGCTCAGCTAAGGGACCAGTAACGGTGGAGGGATGGGACAAAATTTCTTAATAAAAGTGACCTTTGAATTTGACCCGAAAGGATGTTTTTCAACATAAAGTGAAACTTCACAGACGTGAATGGACTTTCAGGCTACACCATGGAATCTGGTATGAGTGGGTTACATGGAGAGGTGTAGTGGTGGGTGAATTTGTAATGCAGAAAGAGGACAGACTGTAGATAATGGTCAATGTTCTAAGAAGAAGCTCAGGTATTTGTTATATAAACTGCAAAGTACATTAAAGATTTTTGTGATCTTTTATGGTCATGTGTAAGCTTCATGGGAAGAGACTGACTATCGAAAGGGTAGTTAATAGAGTGCTACAATAATCCAAATGACAGGTTAAAAATGAAAGTTATAAAATAGAGCAATGAAGTGAAAGTCAAACCTCAGGTACGAATAGGAAAAAGTTTTCTGAGCTTGATTCGTTAGAGTTGGGTTATTGGTTTGGAAAGAGGAAGGAAAAAATAAAAAACTAGACTACAACTCTCATGATTTGAGCCTGTGTGACTAGAAAAATGCAGCTACCATGATGGTGGAATACAGATGTAGAACTGGGGAGATGTGAATGAATTGAGTCTCAAACTTATCAATTGAAAATGCAGTGAAGGCATCCAAATAGAGTCAGCCATGAGTTGTTTAGAAATTTAAGTCAGGAACTCAAGAGAAAGTCTGAGTCAGAGCTCTAGATTTGAAGTGGCCAAAAGAGTGACTATGACATAAGAAAAGAAGAAAGTAGGAGGAAGAACTTTAGCGGACACTTGCACTTGAGAGATAAGATAATTGAAGAAAACCTGAAGGCAACATAAACAAAAGGCAATAAACAAAAGAATGGTGGGAAGCAGGAGGACAGCAGTATCCTGGAAACCAAGGAGGAGACTGTGTCTTAGCTCAGGTTGCCATAGTAAAATCCCACAGACTGGGTGCTTAAACAACAGACATTTATTTTCTCACAGTTCTGGAGGCCAGAATTCCAAGATCAGAATGCCAACATGGTTGATTTCTGGTGAGATCTCTCATCTTGGGTTGCAGATGGCTGCCTTCTAGCTGTGTGCCCACATAACTTCTTCTCTGTGCAAGCATGGAGAGAGGGAGATAGAGGGGAGAGAGAGGAAGAGAGACCTATCTGGTCTCACTTCTTATAAGAGCACCAGTCCCAGAGGAGGACCCCACTCTTAGAACTTCATGTAACCCTAATTACCTCCCAAAAGCACCATCTTCTAATGACATCACATGGGGACTTGAACTTACAAACTTGGGAACAACATTCAGTGCACAACAGACTGTTTCAAGAAGACTGAGCTTGGGATCCTTGGGATCCCCAAGGATGGAGACTCTATGGTTATCCTTGAGTAGCTTCAGTGATATGGGTAGAATTTCTGTTGCAATAAGTTGAGTTTGGGCATTAAAGGAATTTAAAATTCTAGCTAATATTTAAGGAGGCTAGGAGTGACATAATAAAAAAGAAATTTAAGCTTGTTCGTAGTATCTAAGAAAGGAGCCAACAGAGAAACAAAATGGAAGATATAACAGAGAGATCATGTGGTTCATGCTAAGCCACCTGACCCAGAACTGTGCCATTACAATACAGCCCTTTGTCATCTATTGACAGCTCTGTGACCAATGAAGCATCAACTCTGAAGAACATGTGGATTGCAGTTGATGCTAGTTCTCACTTAGCTACATGTTATGTTGCTTGATACTAAAAAGAAAGATGAGAAACATCAGGCTGGGAACTTATAGGACTTTTAATTAAAATCCAAAGATATAACCCTTATTACTGATTTTATCAGACTTCTGGACTTAAAATATTGAGTGTGGGACTTGAGGAGGGACGTACAAAGAAAAGTCTGGAAAGTAACGTGTACTTTCGTGTAACTACTGGAGGAGGTAGAGGATTCGCAGCTCATAAGTAGAAGTCGTTTGGAGAAGGACGAAGGTTGTTGTGTATCCAGACTCAGCTGGAGCTGAAACAGGTCCCTTTATTCAGCTGTGATTGAAAGGAGCTAGAAATCCTTGGATCTCTCCCTGACAGCCAGTCATAGTGCCTGAGCCTGCCAGCATGAGCACATTTTGTTTGGGGTAAAGACTTATGCTCTTAAAAAGTAAGCCAAAATGTCATCACTTCCTGAAAGAAGTCACCTGGAAGCACACTAGCCATAATTTAGAATGGAAGTAGGTAAGTCAGCATGTCACATGTGGAGAAGTTGTGCCGCTGTGAGGGACCACCTGCAGAAATCACAGGCTTAAGTGTGGGGAGGGGTACACGACAAGACAAAGGGTGGATGGACACAACTTGTCCCCCTTGAGGTGCAGCAAAATTACGGTCACCGCTGTTTTCTTGTTTGTTCTCTCTTGTTAATAATATACTTATTTTTCAAATAATACAAAAATCGCTACTTTTACTACTCATATTTTATGTTTTCAAGTTCTATACTGAGACCATCAAGTGCAGACTATCTGACAGCTTCAAAGAGGACATAATTCCTTTTGAATATAGATCACCATTTATATTTCTTTCACATTCAAATTAACTTGCATGACTGACACATATTCAAGTTCCCAAACTTATTATTTTATCCTCATATGTAAACAGTATGTAGTTTCTAAACTGAATTCAGAATATTCTATGTGAATATACATAATGGCCCAAGAGAGGTCCATATAAGACAATTGTGCAAAGAAACTAAGGCAGGGAAAGCTCAGGGCCACTTTTATAAGAGAAAGAGATGGAACTAAAAGCATTGTTTTTTGGATACAATAATTTATTTTCATCATTCTAATAGTTGTTTATGTCTAGCTGTTTACATACCTCAACAATGTACGTATTCATTCATGCACTCAATAAAATGAATAAGGCATGTAGACTGCCCTCAAGAAGTTCATGGTTTATTGGTATAACATGCCATTATAATAAAATTAGGTAAGGGGAATAATAGGAATGGTGATTCAGGTGGATGGGTAAATTTAGAGTCAGAAGTTTTATCGAGTGTAGGTCTGTTTTTTGTTTGTTTGTTTGTTTGCAAGGCCCCACTCTATATAACAGTCACCTGTTAACTGGAAGAGATTACCAGAAGACATACTGGAGACCTACAGGCTAAACCTGACCATGGGTGTTCTCAGATCATTAGAGATCAGATCATTTCAGAACAGAGCATAAAGGCTCATTAATTAGAACCCTTGAGCTGCAAGTTATAGAAGCCAGTTTAAGCTAGCCTAAGCAAATTTATTTTCCATTTATATAAAATAAATAGGAAAATTGGTGCAAAGAGCATGGCATTTAGCATTTAGCATATAGCAAAATCTCAATAGCTGTTAGCTAGTGACATTGGAATTATGGAGGTAGGGGAGGACGTATGGGAGTTTAACATAAAACTCTGAATTACACTATCATGGAAAGAGAGTTCTGAAAACTGGCTGTATGTATCATCATTATCACCAGCTCATGATATCTATGCTGTGTAGCATGGAGGAGCGTGTATCTGCGGAAAGTGGAGACATGCAAGTGTTACTCAGTGTGAGATGTGTGTGGGAAAAGACATCCCGTTTGACATGGCTTGGCAACCTGTCCATGCTTGGCCACAGCTAAAGAAAGATGAGGTCATTTGCATTCCATCTGTGAGTGTCCAATGTAATGTGTTACCTACTGGAAAGCGAAGCAGATCATGTAAGCAACATGTTTGTAAAGCTAGTTCAAGAGCAAAACATTAACAGCTTGCAGAATGAAGAACAGAACAAGAAAGTACCAGTGGATTTGTAAGCTTCAGATCATGAGAACAGAGGCTTAGACTCCTTAATTAGAACTCTCTGGCTGCAAGTTACAGAAGCCAACTGAAGCTAGCCTAAGCAAAAGAGCTGGGCTATTTAACAGAAAGAATGTAAGGAATACTTTCGGTATCTCATGGTAACAAGATTTAGAATGCTTCTGGGTCACATAGGGGATTTGGCTCCTGAGGAGAAAGGTCTCAGCCTCACCTCTTGTCTCCCTGCCTGCCCCCTTCCTTTTCTCCTCGTAGATATGCTTTTTCCACATCGTGGGTCCTCACGGTCAGTCCGAGGACAACCATCCCAGTGCTCCTGAGTTGCTGTGTTAGAGATCCAGCTACCCAAAGAGACTACTTCAGTTCTCTCTACCTATGTGGCTTACATAACACAGAAACTGATTGGCTATGTCTGGTTCATGTGTCTATCTCAGCTTAAGGAAGTAAGGACAGTGTGTGGAGTCACAGGGTATAAAACCGTCTTCCAAAGGTGCATCATTCCTGTCCCCCATGGGCAGGATCAGGGAGGCAGTTTGCAAAAAGGGGGTACGATTGTGAGAAGTGTCTATACCAGAGTAATCCCATCTCCATCTCAAACCCTATCCTTTCTTCCTTGACCTCTGAATAAGTAATTTCTAAGTGCCAGGATTTTATATTTAAAAATGTTGACCAAAAGACAAAACCTATACGTGGCTAGCCAGCCAGACAAAAAATCCATCACCTATCTATGCAAAATGTGAGTGATTCTTTCAAATTTCAGTAGGTATGCCAATGGAAGGGAAAGAAAATGCCATAGCTCTGACACAGCGTTTATTATAAAGGTATGCAGTATAGAATCAATAAATTTAAAAATAAACCTGTATTTACTACTTTTATAAAGGATCTTGGCTATAAAATGCTTCTCAGTTGCTTGAAAATGAACAAAGAGGAGGGGAAAGATGTTCTGTTTTGTTAAAGGAAAATACATGATTAGGACATTGTCTTGTGAATGAATTAAAATACACCATAAATTACAGGCCAACAATAAAACATTATTTATTATTAACACTGGTTAATAGAATATAAAGAGAAAATAAGCATATATTTTAATCAAGTTAATCCAAATATATGATTATAATTTGATTTTGTTTCAAAAGGGTAAAGGACACCTATAATTTAAGGCAACTTAACAATACCTTCTATACAGATTTTCTTCAAGATAAACGAGGGGTCCACTGCTAACAAAATTAGGCCAAGTCCCTAGTGACGCTGCTAAATATATTGAAAAACGACCACTTGAAAGAAATCAATAAGAAATATTTTCCTTTCTGTGATTTTCCAGCTATAAAAATATAGTGTTACTCTGCTTCTAGTAAATTTTCTCAAACACTGTGGGAATTAGTGTCATTTTCCACTTTGCACTGCTTATGTTACTTGGCTTAGATGGGTTTGGGATGGGGAGCGGGAAGGTGTTAACAAAGGAAAACAAATAAAGACATACATGATCACAGTAAAATAGAAGGAAGTATGACCATGGAGCAGGAGTGGCAGTGAGGAAGCAGAAGGGATGGATTTGTGTCACCAGCCCAGCCCTGTGACTTTAGCCATCGATTCTGTCAGTGCTTTGTTGCAAGCCTTAGTACTTCAAGCCATTTTAGTAAAGTTTTCATAATTCAGGCCTTGGTTTAAAATATATGGACTACTTTAGACACTGTGGACAATTTACTGGTGAAGAAATATTGAATGGCTTGTGGCCCCACAGAATTTCGAGTGGAGTGGAGGGCACCAGAAAGAACCCTCACAATGACAATGTGGCAGAGTAAAGTCCTAAGACAGAGGAAGGACAGCATGTTCAGGAAGCATAATAGAAGGGGCCTCTGGTGTAGACCATGGAGTCAGGGGTGGGGATCTAAGATAGCTGAGAATAACAGCTGCCTAGACCATTAGCTAATCCATTAGCTAGGCCTAGCAGTGGGTTAAGGTGGGGGAAGGTACAGGGAAAGTGTTTAAAGCAGGAATCCCTATGTGAGAAGATAGAGAGGCAACAGACACCACATCATATAGCGGTGTGGACGGGGGCAGTTTTCAATAGGGCCGACAGTAATTTCTTACACACAAAAAATGTTTGTTTAGCTCTGAATGGTTAAAAGCCAAAAGTTACTCCAGGGCTGATCCTAGCATGAAATCACTTTTGCTCTAGTGGTTAGATTGGTTTCAAGGCCTGACACATACCTTTTACGTTTGGGAAGAGAACCACTGCTGACTCATTCACTCAACCAATTTTCAAGTGTCCTGTGTGTAGGGGACACTGGTACAGTGCAGGGAATATAACAGTGAACAGAACAGATCCTGCCCCTGCCTTTGTGGAAGTGAAAATCTAGGCAGGAAACCAGATATCGAATGAGTAATGACAAGTGTAGTGAGTGTTGGGGCGTCTGGGTGGCTCGGCCAGTTAAGCTTCCAACTCTTGATTTCAGCTGAGGTCATGATCTCACTGTTGTGACATACAGCCCCACATCACTATCTGCCAAGCAAGTGGAGCCTGCTTAAGAGTCTCTCTCTCTCTTTCTTTCTCTCTCTCTCTCTCTCTGTCTCTCTCTGCCCCTCCCCCCTCACGCTCTCTCTCAAAAACAAACAAACTAACTAACTAACAAACAGAAAAACAAACCTAGTGTAGTGAGTGTTTATAAGAATAAATACGAGGTGTTACGGGGTGTTATTACAGAGCTATAACTGGTCCCAGTGCATGGAAGCTGGACATGTTCCAGGAAGAAGTATTATTTAAATAAGACTTCTGAAGGAGAAAAGGGGTTAGCTAGGGATGGAGGGAGGCTAATAGGGTAGAGCAGTCAAGCAGTCAGAATGTAAAGGCTCTGAGTAGGAAAAATCCTTGTGGCTGAAGGAAGTGAAGCAATCGAATAATCAGCTATGACCAAATCAGGGTCTAGTTAGAGGCCTTAGGAACTAGGATCTCACCCTCTGAACCATGGAAATGCTCTAAGGTCATAAAGCAGGACTGCACTGTCACCGATTAGATGTGTGTTGTAGAGCTAACACTCCATCCTCAGCATGGAGATTGCGCTGGGGAGCAAGATTCGAGACTCTGGACTCTGGGATGAGGCTATTGCAGGGTCCAGGTGGAAGATTACAGTGGCCTGACCTAGGGCTTGGACAGTTGGTGGCAAAAAGAGAGATTGCAGAGAAAAATGAAGACATAAAATATAAGTAAAAGTAACATTGCTCACAAAATCCCATTTAAGACATATAGAAGAAGCAGAAATATGCAGTTACCTCACGGTTGTTTGGGTCCAAAGCCTATACAATTTGAACTTTTACCAGACTAAATGTATTAACCAATCTATAACATGATTGATCTATACAAGTAGGGGTGGATCAGACACAAAAGCAGAGAAAAGCAGTCACTGAAACAAACCTTACAAATGACCATAGACCATTGTGATATGGAGGTAGGGGAAGGGGCTGATGACCCATGGGGTTTTTGAAAATTTAAGTTCAAATTGTAAGATGTTCCTTAGAATTAGTAGGGTAAAACAAGCTATCTTAGCCTAATGCCATCAAATGTTTAATTATTAAATCATGTAATGTCTATTATATCCGTTCTCAGGCTTTCTGATCCAGAAATTCATAGCTCATGTTATTTACTACATATATATATTTCCTTTATTCCACGAGAAGAATCCTAGTTTCCAAGGAAACAGGAGATGATAGAATTAAAATATCTCAGAAGTATATATTTATGTTATTCCACAATAGCCATACACGTGTCTTAGAATAACTACTAATACTATAACAATCAATTAATTTCTCAAAAAGAGGTCCATACAGTAGTTCGCATCTGATCTTTCCATCCCTCTTATTTAAAACAGTTTTACTGTAGGGGCACCTGGGCAGCTCAGTTGGTTAAGCATCCAACTTTGGCTCAGGTCATGATCTCACAGTTGTGAGTTCGAGCCCTGCATCTGGCTCTGTGCTGGTAGCTCGGAGCCTGGAGCCTGCTTTGGATTCTGTGTCTCCCTTTCTCAGTCTGCATCTCCCACACTCATGCTCTGTCTCTCTGTCTCTCAAGAATGAATAAATGTTAAAAAAAATGTTAAATAGTTTTGCTGTAGCTATATTATATGAGTATGTAGACATTACCTACTATACTTTCTCCCTTTTAACCCTCATTTATTCGTAATTCTACAATCAAGGATGCGTTTACTACTTACCTCCAGTCCTTATGATGATGTCCTAGTTATTTTGGTAGTCCAAAGCCCATACGCTTAGCCCAGAGTAGATTTTTCAGGGATTTGCTCATGAGAACAATAGTCACTTAGTTTTTGCTTGTTGAAAACAGTTCATCTACAACCTTTATATCAGATGCTAGTTTTGCTGGCTATGAAATTTAGAAAGCACGTTTTGTTTTCCTAAAGTAACTTCAATATGTCATTCTAGTTACATTTAATATAAAGCTTTGCTGCCCCAAATTCTGATGATAATCTATTTTCCCTTATAAAACACTTGCTGTTTTTTCCCTAGACATCCAAAATAAATGTTTTTTCCATTTCCTATAAAGTCTGGTTATTTTACTAGAATGTGTCTTCATATTGGTTTTCTTGGGTCAACATTCTCAAGTACACAATATTCTCTTTCAATGTGCAGTTATAAATCTTTTAAAATTTCAGTAAAATTTTCTTGAGCTATATATGTGTAGTCTTCAGTATTCATTTCCTTGCTTTGTTTTTTTCTTCAAGCGTTTCTAATATCTACATATTAAATCTTTTTATGTAGTCTTCAGTATTCATTTCCTTGCTTTGTTTTTTTCTTCAAGCGTTTCTAATATCTATATATTAAATCTTTTTTATGTAGTCTTCAGTATTCATTTTCTTGCTTTGTTTTTTTCTTCAAGCATTTCTAATATGTATATATTAAATCTTCTTTGGCTAACTTTGATATTTACATTTTCTCCCTAATCCTTTTTATTCTTTCATTTCATATTCTTTTTACTGAAGCACAGTTACATAATTACATCGATATGCATAGATTTTATGGAAGTTTGATACAAGTTATAAAGTTGTGTGTTATACCCCTGTAACCCACATGCAATCAAGATAGAGAGCATTATCTTCACCCTAGAAATTTTCCTCATTCTTTTCTAATTGGTCCCACTTCCCATCCAGAGGCAACCACACTACTGTGATTTATTAGCCTTTTCTTATTCTTGAATTTCATAAAAATGAAATAATACAGTAGATTTTCTTTTATGTCTCCATTCTTTCATACAGCATGAGATTTGTTGATGTTCTTGCATGTATCAACGGTTTATTCCCTTTAATTGGTGAGGATTGTGACATTGTATGAATATACTAAAATTTGTTTGATCAATCTAATGTGATAATGTGCATTTAGGTTGTTTCCAACTCTCACTATTACAAGTAAAGCTACATTCAACATACATATACTAGTTTTGTGAACAAATATTTTCATTTTTTGGAGGTATGTGTCTAGAAGTGGAAATGCTGGATGATAAGGCAAGTATATATTTAATTTATAAGAAACTACCAAAGAGATTTCCACAGTGATTTTTCCATTTTAGACTCCTACTAAGAAAATAGGAGATCCATTTGGTGTTGATAATCTTTTACATTTTAGTCATTCTAATGGGTTTGTAGTAGTACTTAATTATAGTTTCAATTTGTATTTTCCTGATGACTTATGATCTTAGAATTCTTTTCGTGTATATTTTGGGTCATTTATATGCTCTTTTGTATGAAATATTTATCCAAATTATTGCCTATTTTTTACTGGGTCATTTGTATTTTATTACTGACTTGTAACTTCTTTTTATAATCTGGATCTAAGTTTTTATTGGACATACATATTGTAGTAATTTTTCTTAATTTGTGACTTACTTTTCATTTTCTTAGTGGTATCTTTCAATATGTGGAAGTTTTTAATTTCGATGAAGTTCAATTTACCATTTCTTTTATGGTTAGTGCTTTTGGGTTCAGTTTAGAAAATCTGCCTACCGTACGTCCTCCATTTTCTTCTAGGATGTTTATAGTTTTGACTTTTATACTTAGAACTATGATACTTTTTAATGTATGGTGTAAGGATCAAGGCTTTTTTTGTTTTCTCTTTCTAAATAGAGATCCAACTTTCCCAGCTTAATTTTTGAAAAGTCTTTACTTCCCTCACTGACATTGGTGCTTTTATCAAAATTCAACTGAACACACATGGACCCTCTATTCTGTTCTATTGATATATTTGTGTATCTTTATGAAAATACCACACTGTCTTCTATTCCTGAATCTTATATTGTCTTAAAATCAAAGAGTGTAACTCCCCCAGCTTTATTATTGTGTTGGCAATTCTGGGTTTAGTGTATCATTGCTATTACTAAAAATGTCATCATTATGTATGACACTACTTCTTGGGTCCTCATAGATTTCCTTTATCAGGATGAGGATATTCCTTTATGCTCTCAGTTTGCTGAGAGATTTATCATAGATGGGCATCAAATTTTGTCAAAATCTTTTTCTGCATCAGTTGAAATATCATGTTCTTTTTTTATTTTACTCTGTTAACATGGGGAAATATATTGAATTATTATTAAATATTTTTAAAATTATTTTAATGTTTATTTATTTTTGACAGAAAGAGAGACAGAGCATGAGCAGGGGAAGGGCAGAGAGAGAGGGAGACACAGAATCCAAAGCAGGCTCCAGGCTCTGAGCTGTCAGCAGGATTAAATATTAATCCATTCTTGAATTTCCTGATATGTTCTCCTCTGTATTGTCGGGTTGAAATAGAGTCTACTTTGTCTGACATTGGTGCGGCTAACAGCTTTTATTTTTGTTAGTGTTTGCATGTTATATCTTTTCCATCCTTTGCTTTTTGGCTTTTTTTGCATGCTTATGTTTAAAGAGTGTCTCTCCTAAGGTACTCATAGTTAGATTTAGATTTTGTTTCTTAGTTAGTCTGATAATACTTACCTTTGAATTAGAATATTTTGTTCATTTACACTTGATCTCATCGCTGACATAGTCATATTTATATCCACTCTTTAACTATTTTCTACTTGTCTCAGTGGAATGATTACTTCCATTTATGTTTTCTCTCCCATTGTTTTTCTCTTCGTTCTTGCCTTCTTTGGGTTAACATAGCATTTTACTATTCAATTTTCCCATGTATTAATTTGTTAGCTTAACATTCTTTTATTATTCTTTTTATGGTTACTCTAGAGATTATAAAAAGTATTTCCCAACTTTTATAATCTCAAATAAATTTGGAGTTTTATCACTTTCCAAACAAAGCAAGGATCTTAAAACACTTTAATTGCGTTTACTTGGTGTCAATTTCTGTGTTTTTGTTGTGCATTTTAATTCTGCACATATGTTAAATCTTATTTTACGTTGCTATTATTATTTTGCACAGTCAATACTTACTTACATACTCCTGATATGTAAATCCTCCAGTGATGGACTGAGATGACTTGGGCGTGTGATGTAGTTTTACAAAGTTTTTCGGCTTCACCTGGTGCATCCTGTTACTAGGGTACAGCTATCCAGGGGTCCTGTGAGTCCCCGCTGTTTCCTTGGGTTCAACATTTTTTAAATGCCTTTAATTTCAATTTTGATTCCTCAGGGCTGTGAGACCTCCAAAAGCTTCATTCTGATTTCCCACAGTTTTCTACTTAACTTTGTGTCCTGTGCTTTGTGCAGTCTGAAATTTGCACATTTTTCATCAGGGAATCTACTGTTAGTCTCTCTCTCTCTCTCTCTCTCTCTTTCTCAGTTTCTCTCTGTTTGTTTGTTTTGCCTCTCTCCAGAATCTTGGCTCCTCAAGTCCTTGCTGACTTGGAAGACTTGAAATCAATTTTTGTGTCTACAGCCCTACGCATTTATAAAGTTTTTCCTGTTTCGTTACCTCTTAGTTAAGACCCTCTGCCTGGATTTTCAGTCTGTTCTCATGAACCAAAAATCATCAAATGTTCCAAGGGCAAAATAGCTTGAAGGTTATCTGCTTACCTCTCTGAAGTTCTCTTCTTTCTGACTTATTGGTACCTTGGATTCTGGTTGCCATGACAGTATTCAATGTCTTTAAATGGTTTTTAAAAAATATTGTATCAGTTTTTTGTTAATTGATCTCAGTGGGAGACTTGGTTCAGTCCAAGGTATTACATCCTACCCTGAAGCAGATGTCTTCTTATACCAATTTTAGTATCTCCTCCTCTCCTTTTTCAGTAAGCTCTGATATCACTATGGTTACTTTTAGGGCCATGGTGTCTATACATTGAATACTAAGAAAGAAACTCTATGATAATTGACCATTCAGTTCTTTTTCAGGTTTGATGGATGGTGACAGGAAGATATTAATGCCTCTACTGAAAGAGAAATGATAGCATAAAATAAACTGTAGTAGAAACACGTATCTAATATTGATGTTAGTGCCATAGCCAAGAATATGAGAAGTTTTACAGAATTCTAGACTTTTTGTTATCATTCCAACTTCAATTTTAAGCTTTTTACCAAAGTAATTATTTCTTTTTTCTTTTCTTTTTTTTCAATATTTTATATTTTTTCAAGGAATAGGAAAAGAGTTGATTTACATTTCTGGTCTCGTTAGCAAATCACATATATAACAAGGATTCATCATTTTTAGTTGACCAAAATTAAAAATAAATTTGAAATTATGATTACTAATGAATCATAATTTATGATAAGTTATCAGCTATTTTCTGTTTTCCAAACACCTGCATTAGTTTGCCATGATCACTGTTTGTATGCCATGTATAACACGTTAGGCAAACATGATTTTTATGTAATTTAATTAGATATTTGTCAAATGCTGAAGAAACAAGAAGCATAAGACATGACTCATGCTCAAATTGGAGATAATAACATATGTAAATGTACAAAGCATACAAAAACTTTATGAATGCTATAATTTAAGTCAATTTAGACAACTGTGACCCCCATCTGTATTTATAGAGATACACAAAATTAATGGCTTTTATCAATACAGAATAGAATTAGCTTCATAAGAAGAGTCTTTAGTTGAATGAGTATTAATTCTGACAGAAATTTGAGATAATCTAGTAGAAATTTTCAAATTTTTAAAATTTATACCCCTTTTTTCATTAAGGTATTATTGAGATATAACTTTGTATTAATTTCGATGTACAATATAATCATTCGATATTTGTATATTTTGTGAAATGATCACCACAGTAAGTTTAGTTCATATCTGTCAGTACACAAAGTTACAAAAGTTTTTTATTTCTTTTGTTATGAGATAGGAACTCTTAAGATTTATTCTCATGTCAACTTTCAAATATGCATTACCATATTATACTGGTTTGCATGAAAAATATTAGCATGAATATCCAAATTCTATAATTTCTATTTGATATTTTTCCTTAGTAGCTCATATTTTAATATATGTTTTTAGAATTTTTACTTTTTTTCAGCAAAAGAAAACACATTCACAGATTCTATTCAATGCCTGGGTTTATTGGGGTAAAGCCAAGAAGAGAAGGAATTTTGCTCATGAACTATATGTTATGATAAATTTATTTTTGGAATAATAGTTATTGTTTATTTTTAATATATTAAAAAAGTGATAAATATTCATTGTAGGAAATTTTTAAAATATAGGAAAGCACAGAATAGCTGATAAAAATTATCTAAATTCTACCAATATATGGAGAAAAACCACCATTACTTTTTTTTTTTTTGGTATATTCTAATTTTTACAGAAACACACAAATACATATACACATTATTTTTACTAATTATTATTTTACTAAACTTAATTTTCACTGGAGATTTTATGACATTCAATATTTAATATTAGGATTTGGTATTAGTTATAGATACAATAATTGTTTTTGATATTCCTAAAACTACCAAAGTGATGAAGAAGCTCAGAAGTATTTTTGACTTATTTTCTATTAGAAATATATCTAAGTTCTGTTTTGATTTTTTTCAATCATTTATTAATTTACTGTAAATAGGTGACCACATGTCTTTTTATGTCCTCCAAAAGTCCCAATTTATTCATTTTGTCATGACATGACTTTCAAAGCACTCCCTTCATCTTAAAAGCAATTATTCATCCTTTGCATGAGAGATTATATGGTTTCCTTTTATTTCCAAAAGTTGGGGCAGGATAAATGGGGGATAACTGGCACACATTGGTAAATCTGACATGGATCCTGCCCTTCAGAAACTATGGCTTTCCAATGTAGGCGATAAGAATTAGCATCAATTAGTTATATAACAAAAAGTGAAAAGGATCACAAGAGAAATGCAAAGATATAATATACATTGTAAAGATATAATATACATTGTGATGTGGTCAAGAACTTGATAAACATCTTAGAATGCTGAAGGAGCTATGTGCAAAATTTTGCAAAGAGTAGGAAGTTTCAAGGAACATATATGAAAGACTAAAACTTCTTACAGTATCAGGGAGTTACTGAAGTGATAAGGAGGGCAAGACTAGAATATCAGAGAGAGAAGAACTGAGAAGTGGACCAATGGTCTGCAGGTGCTTTGCCTGGGGAGCATCCGCCAACTCCAGACCCTGGCTGGGGGCTTAGTGGCCAGGCATGGACTAGGCTTAGTATCCAGGTATGACCCAAGCAGAGTCAATGGAGGGAGAAAAGAAAGCAGAAGAGATGCTGTGGCCTTGAAGCTGAAGTGATAAAATGCAAAGCAGAGAGGCTTCCACACATTCTAGCTTCTCTCTCAAAACATTTGCAATTGTCTGCAAAACATTTGCAATTGTCTGCAGTTGAGTGGATCAGAAACGTTAAAAGATAAGCTACACACTTCTGACATATGGAGTTATTTTTCTGAGGGCTTCCAATGCTGAGAAGACAGACCTTCCTGTGGAAAGAATGAGAAAACACCTTAGCAACCATGTGAGGCCAGACTGACAAAACTGGAGAGGCACTAATTCATGTGGTCAAGGTTCCACATCAAAACATTTGCCTAATTCTGAAGATGTGTGGGTCAGAAAGCCAAAAATCTAAATTGAAAATCTTTGAGAAGCTGACCAGAATCTCCCATAGCCTCTTAATGCTGAGGTGTACTAGTGCACAAGATATTCTATTAAAAGTCCTGAAGAGGTAGCTCAGTTGGTTAACCATCCAAATCTTGATTTTGGCTCAGGCCAAAATCTCACTGTTCGTGAATTTGAGCCCTACATCGAGCTAACAGCACAGAACCTGCTTGGGATTCTCTGTCTCCCTCGCTCTCTGCCCATCCTTCGCTCTCTCTCTCCAAAATAAACAAATAAACTTAAAAAAAAAAAAAAAGCCTGAAGGGATATTCCCTACTGTAGACCAATTCCTAATCCAATTATAAACTAACTTTGACTCAGCGCAGTCTGGATTAGATTAAGATGATATGTCCACCTCTACTTAACAGATAAAGTGGTAAAACAACTCTTAGCACAGATAATACCATCTACAATTTACAGCCTCTAGAGAACCTTATTGTGTGTGTGTGTGTGTGTGTGTGTGTGTGTACATTCATATGTGTCTTCTGTGTTTAGGCATGGAAGAATTATAACCAAAAAATCAAGGGAAACAGACAATAGAAACAGACTCACAGGTGATATACTGATCACTGTTGGAGGATGCTAGAAAACTAAATCATTACTCTGAACACTGGTAAAGAAAAGAAAAGAATCACCATTTGGCTTGTGTTTTCTGTTTGAACTCTACATCAGAGGAACTGAATAGCTGATGAGGAGAGGTTCTACTTTAGAAAAGAAACCTAGTTGACAAATACAGAAGGAATGTAGAATTAGATTACCATTTTGCAGTTTTGTAATAAAATAATTGATCTTCATAATGATCATCAATGACTGCTAAAACCATTGGATGAAAGGCTGATGGGAAGTTTTGTAATGTATGCTTTAGAGTGACTACACCTAAATGCACTGATCAATCTTAACGTGATTAATAGACAACCTGATCTATGTGCTTTTTGATCTGGTATAATAGAAAATAGACACTACCTCCTATGAATTATATTCCCTGCATAAGCAACCATGAATCTGATCAAGTTCTCAGATCTAACCATCAATTCATAAGCAATAATAGGTCACAGAAAAATATGTTGAATGACACTATAGGGATTCAATAAGTAAAACCCGTAATCTGGGAAACAATCAGTCTTTCTTCAACAAATAAATAGCCAGGAAAAGGGAGAGGGGAACACCTACAGACTAAAAAAGACTTAAGAGACTCATCAACAAAATGCAATTTGCAGATCTTGTTTGGATGTTGATTTAAAAATCAAAAATAAAATAAAAACATATGAGACAATCAGGGAAATCCAAATACTATAATATTAAACATTTAATATCAAATATTAAAGAGTTACTATTAATGTGTTTTAGATATGATAATGTTATTGTTTCTTTTATTATAAAAATGTGCACCTGTATTATAGGCCTATGTACTGAATTGATTAAGGATAAAAGACATAATGATTTGGCTTTATTTCTTTATTTCTTTATTTATTTTTAAAGTGTATTTATTTATTTTGATAGAGAGCACAAGCAGCACAGGGGCAGAGAAAGAGAAGGAGAGAGAGAATCCCAAGCAGGCTCCACACTGTCAGCACAGAGCCTGATGTAGGGCACAAATCCACAAACAGTGAGATCATGACCTGAGCTGAAATCAAAAGTTGGATGCTTAACCAACTGAGCTACCCAGGTGCTCCAACTTAGCTTTACTTTAAAATTAATAACTGGCTAGTATAGGCGAAAGAAGATTCACAAATATATTGATTATTAGTGAAGCTGGATATTAGGGAAATAGTGGTTCATTTTAGTGTTTTCTCCATGTTTCTATATTTTAAAATTTTTTCAGAGTAAAAAGTCGATTTTGAGGATGTCTGAAAACAGATGCAATTGGAAAGAATATACAAACTCTTACATATTAGTGTAAATTGTGCAAGTGCTTTACAGCGCAATTTGGTCATATATAAGAAAATGAGTGTGCACTCACAACAATCCACGAATTTTACTTCTAGGTTCACACCATAGAAGAACTCTCCCACTTAGGTGTGCAAGGAGACATAATCAAGAATGTTACTGCAGCATTGCTTAAAGTGGCAAAATGTAGGAAACAACTTAAGTGGCCACCAGTAGGAGAATTGATTATGTTTTGGGTAATGTGGTATGTATTCAGTTTAATTTAAGTGAATAAACTAGAGCTTTATCTATTAATGTAATACCAAATGGACAAAATGGGAAAATTGCTGAATGGAAATAGAGTATGATGTTATGTATATAAAATCTAATAACATGCTAAACACTACCATATATTATTTACTGACACATATGAATATATATGTTGTAAAAGCATTAAAAAATTCCAAGTGATGATCCATACCAAATTTTCCCCCCAAAAGGATAGGATTAATATTGAATAATATACAGGGGGCTTCACATATTTCCTTTATGTTTTCAAAAGAAAGAAAACTATAATAAGGCAAAAATGTTCATATTTGACAAATTTATAATGGCAATTAAATTGAATTTTATTAGAACATTCTCTACAGACTCTTATTAGCTTGGAAATGTTTATAATTAAGAATGTTTAAAGACAGCAGTATTTTACACCTCTATGGAAAAACTGCATTGTGTGTTTATATAAAGAATATTAATGTACTGTTAGATATGCATGCATTAAAATGGAGAGTAAAACAAATTGCCACTTACAGATGGCCTACATATACAGTCAGAGCTCCACTCTGCACTCTGATGAAGGAATGTTGAGAAATAAATATTTAAATTCAGATAATAGAAAAATGCATTTGGCTTTGGGAAGCAGAGGCACAAATTATCCCATATTTATCTGTAAAAACAACAAAAAAAGAGAGACCATACTCTGCTAAAATGGCCTTGAGTGTTTGCTGCCCATCTTGATGATTACTCTGGACAGCTGCCACATTATTTCCATGGTGAACTGACCATCTGGAATTGTATAGACCATTTTTTCTCTGCTAAAAGTAGACTCACCTCCAAACCTATCATAGACACACAACTTCAGACACAGATAGCTTACCTGCTCTGTAGCTATCTTTCACCTGCTCCTGCCACATCCATTCAATGTCACTAATGTTGCTCCCCACAAACTCCATCTCCCACAATTTGGAAAGTAGCAGTTTATTAGAGAAAACAGTTTATTTACTACTAGAAGTTACTGAGATTCTTGAATAAGGAAAATGATTAACAGTCATGAGTAAAATGAAATAAAGTTTGAGAGACTATGAATTAGTCTACACATACTCAGATGTAACACATCTGGGTCTTTTGTCTGTGTTTTTGTTCCTCATCCTTCAGAGGAAGGGGTTTAATAGTGATGTATTAGGCTGGGATAGCATTTTGCCAATTGGAAGCATTTTCACATTTATTCTTTCAAAATCCTTCCTTATGGATGTAAAAATTGAGTCTGATGGGGGCAAATACACAGTTGGAAAGTGCCTGGCTTCTGGAGTCCTACTCCAGACATCATATTGCTGTGCTACAATGAGTGAAACTTGTTTGTGACAACTTTTCAAGTTAATGTGAAGAATAATTCCTAGCATACAAACCAAACCGATGTATGAGTGACTTACTATAAAGAAAATGATACATTAAAACAAAGTCATATGACATGAAAAAATGCTCAACATCACTCATCATCCAGGAAATACAAATCAAAACCACAATGAGATATCACCTCACACCAGTCAGAATGGCTAACATTAACAACTCAGGCAACAAGAGATGTTGGTGAGCAATGTGGAGAAAGGGGAACTCTTTTGCACTGCTGGTGGGAATACAAACTGGTGCAGCCACTCTGGAAAACAGTATGGAGGTTTCTCAAAAAATTAAAAATAGTACACCATACAACCCAACATTTGCACTACTGGGTATTTATCCAAGGGATACAGGTACGCCGTTTTGAAGGGACACATGCACCCCATGTTTATAGCAGCACTATCAACAATAGCCAAAGTATGGAAAGAGCCCAAATGTCCATCGATGGATGAATGGATAAAGAAGATGTGGTGTATACACACACACACACACACACACACACACACACACAATGGAGTTTTACTAGGCAATCAAAAAGAATGAAATCTTGCCATTTGCAACTACCTGGATGGAACTAGAGGGTATTATGCTAGGCAAAATTAGTCAGTCAGAGAAAGACAAATATTGTGTGACTTCACTCATATAAGTACTTTAAGATACAAAACAGATAAACATAAAGGAAGGGAAGCAAAAATAATATAAAAACAAGGAGGGGGACAAAACATAAGAGACTCTTAAATATAGAGAACAGAGGGTTACTAGAGGGGTTGTGGGAGGGAGGGTAGGCTAAATGAGTAATGGCTTAACTAACTTGGATGTAAATTATAAAAAAATAAATAAATTATAGAAAGTTAAAAAAAAAAGAAAACAAGTCATATAGGACTAAGTACACTCAAAGAGAGATAGCTTCTTATATAAAGGAAGTTTTGGACAATGGGAATAGGTGGAAGAAACTATAACAAGCGGTGACTGTATAGCAAGGAGGAAGGAATAGAAACGAAGGAAGGAAGGAAGGAAGGAAGGAAGGAAGGAAGGAAGGGAAAAGAAGGAAAGATGGAAGGAAAGAAGGAAGGAAGGAAGGAAGGAAGGGAAAAGAAGGAAGGAAGGAAGGAAAGAAAGAAGGAAGGAAGGTAGGAAGGAAGGAAAAGGAAAGGAGGAAGGGGAAAAAGGAAAAGAAAAGAAAGACTTTGCACTTTCAGAAGAAATTGGATCTGAATCTTCCTTACTAAATTTCTGGGGTTTCTTTAAATCCACAGTTTCTGCCAAAAGATTCAAGCACAGATTTGGAACTTATATTTGACAAGTCTCCATATGCTGCATTTTCCCTCCAAGCTTTTACTCTGGCTTGCCGAATCTGTGGTTGGTTGAATATGTGGTTTTACAGTTGCTAAAAATACCCTGAAGTCAAGCTCCTTTCAGTTTTTACACAGTCGATAAAATGGACACTCTGGCAATGGAGTTTTCAAGGCTTTGGCCTGTAACCTTGAATCAACATTTCATAAAATGTAAGGTCTGTAGGCATAGGTCATTTACATTTCACTTCAACCACAAGGTGAGTCAGAGACTGAAAAATGACACCAGGAAGGAAATGCTATAATTGTTTAACTATTTCAATCAATAGTTAATTAAGGTGGCTTTGGGATTCCTGGGAGTGACCGTGTGGAGTTTGGCTGTCAGTATGGCTGCGACCCATGAAGGAACCGAGAACAGTCCACTGAGTGCAGCGGTAATTCCAAGTCAGTGACAGAGGCCAGAGAGCTCCCACCTCATCCCCAGGGGACACAAGTGCTATCTGTCTGGGCAGGCCATACTCTGTGCACCTCTGCTAATGTCACCGTGTCAAGTCTCTGAGCCGTCAAGGTGTTTCCCTGTGTTTTTTTTTTAACAGCATACATAGACCCAGCAGACAAGACCAGCTACATCATTTGCACAGCCCAGTGGAGAAAGGAAGCATGAGGCCCCTGGTTGAAAACGCAGAGGAAATGTTAGAGACTACAATATAAAGCCTTTTCTTTTCTCCTCTGGTCTCTCTCTCAACCTGTCCTTGTGTTTTTTATTTGCCATTTAATGCTGCGCGGCGGGGGTGATACCTAGAGGCAAGTGCAGACTTTTCCAGGCCCCCCAGCCTCCACTGCGTGACTCCATACAGGTGCAGCCCTCAGGCTGCCAGGTTCCCCTCCCACAGGTCACTGGAAAGACACCACAGGGAAATTGAACCAAGCCTCTCCCCTTCTTCTCTCCCTCCTGCCCTAGCCCCTCGTAGACTGGTGATCTCGAAGGATATTTAAAAAAACAGCACATGGACTAAAAGGGTGGAGGAGGGGTGAGAGGCTCACCCCTACGTTGTTGCCTGTTAAGTGCACAGTGGCCCTGCTAGTCCAGGAGGGGATGGCCTGGAGATGCACCCGACCCTGACCTGATCTTCCTGCACTGTGTCCAGAGGCCCCTGCCAGTGGTAGAGAGTGGCAGCGGTCGATCCCTGGGCAGGGCCAGATAGTGGAGAGCTCGGAGAGCTCGGAGGGTCCCAGGGAGCACCAGGGAAGTCAGGGAGGCAGGACCATGGGTAAGCTGAGGCTCTAAGCCCCTGGAGAGCGCTCCATCGCTCCAGCACACAACACTTACAAAACACAAATCAAGTGATTAAATGATTACAGATCTCAAAATGATGACAATAGACCACGAAATCCCGAGTGCAGGGCCCTTCTGATGAGGGACCCACTGTGCATCCGTATTAGACACAGGGCCCTGAAGCCAGCCCACTGGACCAGGCCACATGTAGACATTATCTACAGTAGCATTAACTCGGGATTCAAGGGATGCAGGCAGTTTAGCAAGGGAATCCTTTGAATGTATTTTCTGCCTTCCTTCATGAGAAATGAAGTTGTTTTATTATTTTGTAGGTTAAATAATCTTTTCTTACTGATAATTTCACTTATACACCCATACATCATACTTTTATCCCTGGTCACCTAGTTGCTAATGTTTTCATGACTTTTTGTGATTTCAGGTGGCCATATTGAATGTCAAGGACATGTTACTTTGGCAAGTTTAATAGCAAACATTATCTCTTTGTTTGTTTTAAATAAATGGACTTTTGCAGTAGTAACAAAGTTACATGAAGGTGTTTTGAGTTTTTATCTCTGGGTGAGGATTTCAAATTGTTCTGGGAAGATCATGTACCATTTTATTGAATGGCCCAAACTTGGCAGAAATACAGATATTGATTAATTTTAATTTTTCTCTTTTATCTTCAACTGTGCTATGGAAAACTTTGTTTCCCACCTTTGATATTCATGTCAGATTCCTTGATTTCAGGTATTAAAAAGCTATTCCAGTATACTCTTTTTCAAATTTCAAATTCACGTCTCTCCTTCCTAGCATGTATCAGGCCTCTGCCTGAAAAAATGTGGAATGAGGAGGGATGTGATCTGTTCCTACAATATCTCTGTCTCCTTCCTCTTGTGTTTCCCCTCCTCTGTCTGCTTTAATGGGAAAAAAAGAGATAGGGAACGTAGCAAAAGTCTTTGACTTGCCTGCAGCCGTTGTGGTCCTCTTCTGATTAACACTGGATAACTGTCACCAGGATCTTGGGGTAGGTGGCCTAATGCTGATACACAGGGAATCGTTGTGAGTATTTAGGGACCTCTATAGGGGACTTCATCACTGAGAGTTCCTTAATATCAACATTCCCCCCAATTCAACCAACCACATCCATAGCACCCACAGCACCTGCTGCTTTACCATCTTGTTCCCCGAAATTCTTTTCTCTGATTGGCAGCCGTCTTATGTGGAGTGATAACAAGATGGCTTTATCTCACTGAGTGCTACTTAACTCATGGGAAAGCCCACTTCTCTTCACCCTAACAAAAGATGGAAAGGCCAACTGCCCACGGTCGCTCCATTAACCTTGTCATGACCAGTCAGTGCTCTTCTCCCCTTCTCAGGTCATCCTATGTGCTGTAGAAGGAGACATCTAACCAAGGAATGAGACGGCATTCTCCCCCATGTGGCAGATGCCTCCGATCTCTTGCCATTCCCCCTCTCTCCACCATCAGACACACTCTGTCCTGTGGCCAAGAGATAAATGTGATTTTATAGGAAGTGACAATTATGCCTTTGTGATAAAATAATAAGGAAAATTAGCAATGCAACTAAAATTCGCGACCCAAGACATAAATCCGTGAACATCCTTAAAGAAGAATGGTCGGCAGGAAGATTCTGCCCCTAACAGGGTGAGTGGAGGTGGAGCCCACTGCCGCCAGGAAGAAAGGGGGATGTGAAGAGTGGAGGAAAAGGGCTGATTCTGGACAGACATACACACAGCAGCAAAAGCATCCGCCACTTGGAAAGAGATGGTCTCGTAAGGGAAAAGAAAGAATGCACTCCACTGACGTGGCTTTCGGAAACGAGCGTGGCAGTGAGAAGCAGCCAGGCAGGGCGAGGCAGACACAGGACACGGGGGTGGGGATGACGTGGAGAAAGGCTCAGGAGACAGGCTAGGCCCAGGCCCAGGCACCACCTGAGTGGCGTCATCGCTGTATCTGTACACGTGTGTAAGCACTCACTCACTGGGTGTCTTTTTCTTTTCAATCTTCAGGAAGAGGCAGCCAGAATTCCCGCCCACCAGCCAGTGTCCGTCGGCACATGAGCAGCTTTGAAAACCCCCACACTGCAGTGAATGTGTAAGAGAAGCTGCGTGGAAAATAGAGTGGTTGGCCCTTGCTTTCTCTCTCCTGGGTTTTGCCACTTTCTAACATGGAAACAGATGTGGTGCATGCCATCAAGAATGAGGAACCATTTACGTGCCATGGTTTGCACGACCGCCTTAATTTGTCCATCGTTCTTAAAGGGACACTGTCAAGTTGTTAGTCTTTTTGCTTTTTTAAGTTTCAAAGCAAGACGCAACACTTTTTCCAACACTGGAGATTCGCTTTTGTTTGTGACTCCCACTCACAAGCTCGAAAGTGAATTTCCCCCCTTCTTAAATTTGTCAGCTTTTCCTTGGCAAACAGAGCTCTTTCTTTGCTTTTTTTTTCTTTTCTTTTTTTTTCTTTTGCCTTTTTGCTGTTGCACAAATGTTTGAAATGATCCTGTCTGCATTAAAGTACAAGCCATAACTTGAACTTATGGAGAGTTCCATAATGTCAGTTTGAGGGGTTGGACGCCAACATGAGCCTCTGCTGTGAGGCTCCCACACCCTGGGGAGCACAAAACAAAAGTTTTGTGAATCCCATGAAAAGAGAGTTTTATAAAAAGGAAATGTGGTTATTTCCCCAGGATTCTGAGTGTTTTTATCAGATTTTGCCCCATCTGATAAAAATGGTGCATGTTTGGTCCAATTTTTGACCTTTAGATCTTGACAGTGTCTCTTTAAGTTAACAAAAGAACATAGACCATGTTCAATTCATTGTGCACGGAGTCTGTGGTCATTTTCAGCTGTTCCTTTACAGCCCTTCAAACTCCTGGGAGAGTCAAAGGTACACATTCCTGCAGCAGGAGGGAGCCCACTGATGAGGTGTCTGTGGCCTGAATAGCTCTTCAGATGAGAAGAGCCCAATTGGTTCAAATGTTTGCTACTGAACCTGGCTGTGGAGGACAGTATATGAGGCCATGGAGTCTCTTTTCTTCACTCAGTGGAGTGCATTGGGAAGTCTGTGTTCTGATATTCCCTTCAAAAGCCCAAATAGAAAGAGTGCGGTCTCAGTCGAATCATACTGACTCTTAGAGGGAAAAATATGGTAGCCCTGCCAGGACGTTTCAGGTGGTAGTCAGGGGGCCTCTGCACATCTAGATCAGAGCCACTCTCGTCTGCTTGGATGCAACCTCTGCAATTTTCCCAGGTCAAAAGGCATTGAGCATTTCTTGCAGCATGAGTTGAGTCTGACCGAGGGCACAGCAAGGAGATCCTGATCATGACAGCTGCTGGCTGCCTGTCAAAAGGGATTGATGGGAATAGTAGATGTGCTTGTCCTGCCATGACAGCAGGGCCAGAAAGAGAGGAGAGTCACCTAACGTTTCATGACTTCAAGGTGAGTGCCTAAAAGCAAAAGCAGAGGCTGAAAGTGGGTACATTCTTGGTAGGTGACAAAACAGAAAAAAAAAATGCAACGATCAGCAAAGCTAATAGGTTGGCTGTTGAGAACTCTCAGAATGGGATCTATTCAAGCTTTCTTTCTGGAGACTATGAAGGATCAAGAAAAGATCGAAAAGAGACTATTTTTAGCCTTTGTTGTTTTTCAACAAACAACAGCAAAAAAGATATTCTCACTGTGACCTTCAGTTCCTACAGCTTTGAACAATCAAGGCAAAGGGGCTAGTGATGCAGATAAAGCTTCCTACTGGACCATTATGGTCTGCCTATATCTATCCTGCCCCATAGGGCCCTATGTTTCCAGAGCAAACCACAAGGACTCCAGGTCAGAGCTGAGGAACATCACATGACTTGCTATGGAAATTACAGGTTTGGTAGCATGGAGCATAGATGATACAATAATGCTTGACTTGAAGTTCCTTCAAAGGGAACATAATCTAGCATGGGAATTTGTTTCCTCTGCTGTTAATCACGATTAGGTTGAACGAGTAGCCATTTAAAATGTACTCAGAGAAACCTCAGGAACCATCAGAATTCTACTCATTGGTTCAAAACAGATTTGTCAGTTTTCTCAAGACAGTACACCTTATGCCCAGACAAAGTTCATGGAGCCTTCCATACTTTATTGACTTTGATGAGGTAATTTTATCTGTGGATGTCTTTTTCCTAATTGATGCATTGAAGAAAGCACATGCTTGTTAGTGCAAACTGATTTCCTTTGTGTTATCTTTTATCCTGTATCACATAGCTTTAACATATAGAATGTGATTAACCTAAATACTTTAAAAGGAGGACTGTATGTTTAGACTTTGTGATATTGTCATTTTCAGCAGGCCAAGTGGTTCTCTGACTAGCTTATGATGTTAGAATCCGAGGTGAGGAATAAAATTCACAATGCCATTTAAGACTGGTATCAGCAGAAACTACCAAGTTCCCATGTAGTCAAAAAGCATTTGTCTCCAATAATACATTCAGAGATTTTCTACCTTACTAGTAGTGAATCAAAAGGTGAGAAATTTTACTTATGTTCACATAGGCTCCTGGAAACTGTATACTGAATATTCAGATTTTTCTGGAAAGCTTTCAAAAGTGTAACTGGCATCAGTGGAAGTCCTTTGTACTGAAGACTAACTTTGCATCGCCTGAGAAAACAAGAGTCTGACTCATACGGTTTCAAATAGTTCCTATGCCTGCGATTCTACAAGAATCGCTCCTCAGACTTCATTCCGGTCCCAGCTCGCTGAAGCAGGTAGAGGTGAGGTATTCGTCCAGCGCATCTCTGGCATTCCTTCCGGAGTGTCTCAGTTGGGGCAGCAGCAGCCATTTTGAAGGCCCGGCGTGAGTCCCAACTGTAGCTGCATGACCTCAGCAGAACTGCCCATAAGCCTGTAGCTCTGGTTTATTTTCTTAGCTTGGTAAGCCATTCTCTCCATGCTGGGACTCAATGGCATTTCCCGTTTCCATTTGCATTTTCAGAGAAAGCAAATGCTAACCTCGTCAGGTTGCAAGGAGTGAGTCTCCACCCTCCTATGTGAAGGTCTTGCCTTGTCTGTGGGCTCTCTGGATGCCGTCCTTATGTCTGTTGTGAAGCTATTAAGCCTCGTGGCCAAGACTTGAATTGGACATAAGGGAGACAGGTGTTGTGTAAGCTTCCCCTCAGGCAGCTTGTGCAGGATGCTTCCCTCCTGATCTCAAACACCCACCCACTGTGATTCCCATTTTAGACCTCTCTGGAGCAGAGAGCAGTGTACTCGGCAGATGTAACTAGTACTTACTGAAACAAATAAAACAGACGAGATCACCCTGAATGCCAAAGATGTACTCATCTGTTTACACCACCCACTTCCAACCACTCTCCCAAGTGCTGTAAATCCTGGATTTTCTGACTGGAGGGGATTGTCGTACTCACCTAATGAAAGAAAGATCAAAGCAAGACCCCAAGCCTGTCAGAGCTGGAGTGCAGCCTCAGGCCCCCTTGGTCCTGCACACTCCCTGTCTAAATCACCCTCTAGTCCTGGTTCCTCGCCGGCCTAACAGCCATTTCCTCCAATAATGTCAGTATTCATAAAGACATCTAGCCACCTGAGGTATTCAAGCCAAATGCTACTGCACTCGGTCTCCAAATATAAGATTGTTTCAGGCCTCATGTCTGTCTTCTGAAGTGAGAGCAAGATGGCATGCTGTGTGACAATTATGGGGTGTTTCTAGACTAGGTTACTTTACCTAAGGTGAGGAAACCGAAAAAAGTTAAATAATAGAAGAAAGACGCTGATGGCCGAAACAGAAGGTATTAAAGTTATCTAGGGTTAAGTGGAAGATTTATTTCATAGTAATATTGCATTTTTATAATGCATGTATGCCTTTTTGCTGCCTCATATTTTATACATTTTTCTCCTCTCAATATCATGGCCATGGGTTCTGAACCTTTGCAAGTAAGGTAATTCCTTTTCACACCAAAATGCTTATTAAGCCCTCCCCCCAATTGATGATAGTAATTGTATTTTTTTTAGTGGCCGCTTGAACAAAAAACACAAAAAAGCTTCTCAGAATTTAGCTATACTTGTACCTAGCAGCACACTTTGTCATAATAGCGTTTACATGCATTTGAAAATAGCAGTGCACAATCTGTGAAGACATAACATTGATTCAGTCTAAAAGCAAAGCTTATTGGATTTGTAGATTCATGGACCATTCAAGCTGTATATGGACCACACGTCAGAAACAACTAATTCAGAAGGACCAAGGTTTATGCTCTGTGCTGCAGTTCCTATGAGATGATACATTTCCTTCACTATCTCTGGTTTTCAGGAAGCAATTTATTTTGTCCTTGGGAAAAAAAAAAAGGTGAATCTAATTTTCTTAATCTGATAAATGCCCTGGGACATTAGAACGGCTTCCTAATTAAACAGTACTTTACTGCAAATCTGGAACAAGACTCTGAAGGGAAGGAAAAGCTGCTAATTTTGACGGCCAGGGTGAAAATCTTCCATTACAAGAATAAGAAAGGTATTGGATTAAAACAGAACTAAGTTGTGATTACATCCACATGCAAGGTGATTAATAATACCATTAACATAGGGAAGCACATGATTTTTAAAAAGGCCCACGTAGAATACTGGGCAGTGAGGTAGCTTGAGTGAGTGAGTGAGCGAGCGAGTGAGTGAAGTAGGTCCCAGAAATACAGGCATAGCTTTTTGCCAGCATGTGTGGAGACTGGAGTGACATTTTGTTGAGGTATATAAGCCCGGTGGTGAAGTGAGGTGTAGACTAGCTCTCAAGAGACTTATGTCTTGAACACACACACACAACTAAATGAAGACACAAGGCATCCTTCTAGTTTAATGATTTCTAAAAAAAAATAAGCATTGAGGGGCGCCTGGGTGGCTCAGTCGGTTAAGCGTCCGACTTCGGCTCAGGTCATGATCTCGCGGTTCGTGAGTTCAAGCCCCGTGTCGGGCTCTGTGCTGACAGCTCAGAGCCTGGAGCCTGTTTCAGATTCTGTGTCTCCCTCTCTCTCTCTGACCCTCCCCCGTTCATGCTCTGTCTCTCTGTCTCAAAAATAAATAAATGTTAAAAAAAAATTTAATAAAAAAAAAAGCATTGAGAGGCAGGCATTAGGAGAAGGAAAAAGTGTTTCCGTTGCAATTAAAAGGGATGCAAATGATTGAGGTTAGATGGTATACTAAAGCATAGTTAAAAGGCAAGGCAAGAGGCATATCAGTGGTTTTATACTTTCTGGAAGGGTCATAATGATTGCACCAAGAGAAAAATGGTGTGAGTAGAGTAGGGAGTGGAGGAAATTGGGAAAGAAGGAAGTTGGAATTTACCTAGGGTTTCAAACTCAGAAGAGGAACTGTGGATTATGGTCCTGCCTGTTGGCTGGTTGACTGTTCATACTGGGAACATTAATCATCTGTTTTTGAGTTGACTCAACTCGGAAGAAAGTCAGGTATTCTAATATGAGTGTGGAAGCTGAAAAGTCTGTAATTTTGCATTTACAAGGACTTCTACATTCTCAAGGAATATAGTAAGCATATATTTAAGAGAAATATTAATTTTCATATCGTATTTTGGAGATAGGATTTTTCCTAGACAGTTAAAAATTCAGCATATAAATTATAAGCTATATAGAAGAACTACCTTTTCCCAAATAATGAGATCAAAATTTTAGCTACTGTACCTATTTTGGGACTTCTTTATCCAGAATTTTCTGTAATAGGTATCAGAATTTCTTTAACATTCCGTACTTAGTGGCTCACTTCCCTCTTCAAGATAATAATATATAAAATGTCAAAACATTATTGTCATTGTAAATGTGACACACATATAATTTTGAAGTACTCATTCTTGTATTTTCAAAATGATTAAATAAACCATTATATTAGCTACTGATCATTCCATACATTTTCCCAAACAAAAGACCATGATACAAAATAGTCTATTTCACACATCCACCTAAGAAAAAAACTGTTCCTTATCCCTATTCCTTTTAATGTCAAAAATGTGTTAACATTGTGCTACTTTCTCTGTTGTTTTCACGAATACAGTGAAAAAGCAAACTGAACACACACACATACACGAAAAAATAAACTTCCTGATTTAAGTATTAACACCGCTGTTATTAATAGTATGCTGTGGCAAGGCACCACCATCTGCTGAGAGTTATACAGAAAAAAAAAAAGCTAAAAGTCCAAAAGCAAGACCAGTGTTATTAATTACAACATACAGAATAGAGTTTGAGTACATACGCAATACATCTCTTTCCCTCCTTCTTCTTCTTCTTCTTCTTCTTCTTCTTCTTTCTCTTCCCCCTCCTCCCCCTCCTCCTTCCCCTTCCTCCCCCTCCTCCCCCTCCTCCTCCCCCTCCTCCTCCCCCTCCTCCTCCCCCTCCTCCTCCCCCTCCTCCTCCCCCTCCACCTCCCTCTCCTCCTCCCCCTCCTCCTCCTCTTTCTATTTAATTGGTTTTAAAATGGTCCCACGAAGATATATGCCAATAAAGCTGGAGTCCTGCTGGTACCCCAACATTTTTTCTTCTCCAAAGCTCAATGAGTAAAAGGCCATGGAAGGGCTTTTGTCTCAGTAACTTCTGCTTTCTCTGAATCTTCCTTTCGTCTCATTTGCATCACAAACTATGCTGAAGGACTAACCCAGGGTCTAACCATCTGTATTTTGCTGGACTTCCTTAACACTACCTAGTTAAAAATCCCCAGTGTGGAAATCCCAAATCAGCCGCTGTGAATCAGGGCCTTTATGTGAATTGCGGTCCATTGTAAGTGTCAGGGATGGTGCATTGAAACAAAAAGAAAAGCAACACTTGTGACACACTTAAATGGAATGTGGGTCTGGGTTTTCCGTCACCTGCTTTCTTCTCCTCCGTACAGCTGCCGTGTGTATGACCACGCTGCTCTGGTACCTGCACACGGTGAGAAAAGCTTTGATTTGTTCCAGGGACTGAGAAGAAAGGGCGACAAGAGCTATGGTCGTTATATTCTGTTGTCCCCGTGTAACTGTAGTTTTATTTTTTGGTTCCTCCATCAATTTTGGAATCTTTCAAAGGCTTGCACAGAGTGACAATTTTGTTGTTACCTTAGGCGTGTGCGTGTGTACGTGGGTGTATAATAACTTGGTGAAATCTCAGACCTAAATGAAAATAGCTGCTTGTGTAACAGGCTGGCTTTTCTCCCCTACAACTTGTTCAGGGGCAAAATGTTCTGCCTTGTCTTGGGGTGAATGGAATCACTGACTGCAGCTACAGAGGCCACCTGGGGTCGCTGCAGCTTTTGGCCTTTGACCTGTAATAAGGGGAGATTGAGGGCTTGGTGCCAGACCTACAGTGGCTCCCGGGAGCGGGGTGGGGGTGGGGGGAATCAAATTGCCTTGAGCTGGGATTGCGTATAATTTGTATGTGTCTTATCCTGTGTGCATGATATACCTGCAAATAAATCCATCTCTATTTTGTTCATAGTTCTAATGGCAAGTCTGTGTCATGGTCTGAACCAGGTGGAAGACAGGTGCCCAAAGGACAGCACATGTGGCACCGCCTCTCTGTGCACGTGAAGACCAATGAGACGGCCTGCAACCAAACAGCCGTCATCAAGCCCCTCACTAAAAGTTACCAGGGCTCTGGCAAGAGCCTGACCTTTTCCGATACCAGCACCAAGACCCTTTACAACGTGGAGGAGGAGGATGCCCAGCCGGTCGGCTTCAGCCCTCCCAACAGTCCTTCCATGGTGGTGCACCGACGTGTGCCAACCGCGGTGAGCACCCCGCCTCTGCCGCCCCACCTGACCACAGAGGAGACCCCCCTCTTCCTGGCCGACCCGGCCGTCCCCAAGGGCTTGCCCCCTCCCCTCCAGCAGCCACCGCCACCGCAGAAATCCCTGATGGACCAGCTACAGGGAGTGGTCAACAATTTCAGCACCGGGATCCCCGATTTCAACGCGGTGCTCGCAGTCCCCGGGGGTCCGGGGAACGGGGTGCGCTCGCTGTACCCGCCCCCGGCGCCCCCGCAGCACCTGCAAATGCTCCCGCTGCAACTGAGCACCTTCGGGGAGGAGCCCGCCTCCCCGCCGGCAGAAGACGAGGATGAGGACGACAGCGAGAGGTTTAAGCTCCTCCAGGAGTACTTGTACGAGCGGGAAGGGAACACCGAGGAAGACGAGCTGGAGGAGGAAGACGAGGACCTGCAGGCGGCCAGCAAACCCCTCCCCGAGGATTCACCTGCTCTGACGCCTCCGTCGCCTTTCCGCGACTCGGTGGCCTCCGGCAGCTCGGTGCCCAGCTCCCCCGTGTCCGAGTCGGTGCTCTGCACCCCTCCCAACGTGACCTACGCCTCCGTCATTCTGAGGGACTACAAGCAAAGCTCCTCCACCCTGTAGGGAGGAGGTGTCCGCGGGGACAGCGAGAAAAACCAGGGAGCACCAGCACCTCCGGAGATGCGCCGACGGCTGGGAGGAGGAGATGGGGGGAGGAGGGTGAAGTCAGCAGGCAAGGAGGACAATGCTGCTGCCGTAGGGAAGGCCAGAGGGAACTGTGCTCTGCAAGCAAAAAGGGATCCAGGCGAGGATTCCGATTCTTGAATTATTCAAAAGCCTTCTCTGGGAAGAAAGGGAATTCTGACAAAGCACAATCCCATATAATAAACAACTTTCACCACATAAATGAATGAATAAATAAATAATAAGTCAATAAATAAATAAATCAACACGAATAATCTCCTCTTTTGGACATTGTGCATAGATAGACATGCCCACACACACTTGGCCAGCTTGAAACGAGACAGCACGTGTGGACCAGCCAGGTGAATCGTTGGTGGACATCATGGTGTTCGCGGTATTCTTAGTGAGCAGGCTGGAGCCAGAGCAGGTGGGTGCAGGAGGGGCAGGCATGGAACCACCCATGGGACGGCAGCTCATTTTTCTCCAGCCCTTCTCCTTACTGAGCGCACAGACTCCTGGTCTTCAGGAGCCTCCCTTCACCCATTGCACCTGACCCCGGGCCAGCCTTGTTGCGCTGGGAAAAAAGTGTATGGATACCCTACTGCTCTGTGATTTCTCTCTATTTAGGAAAACAGGAATCAGAGCAAAATCATCACCAAAAAGTGCTTCATCAGGAGTGCCAAGGGAGGAAGGATTGAGAAGCAAGAGGACACATAAGCATGAGGCTTTGAACACAATCAGCACAAATAACGTCCCATATTTGATACTCGCTTATTGGTGATTTCGGAGAAAAGATTAGAGCAAGCGATTGTTTTGAGACTGGCAGAAGGTGTTTTGTGGATTTTCTTGTGTTTGTGCCAAGGGGGCTCTTCTCTGCCCTTTAATTAAAGAGAACAAACCATGTGGCAAAATTGTTACCTTACATTTACTGTAGCAAATAATACTTACCAGTTGAACTTCTAAAATGCAGTATGTGTATTTGGTGCCGTTGTTTCTCCTGTGTACTACAGACACAAATCCATCTTCCAACTTAAGGGTGTACTCAGAGCAACTCTTGCTGGTTCAATGACAAATAACGTCCTTCCTATTGTCATCCTTCCTATTGACAAATAATTCCTGTAACTGGTGAGTGAATGTATTCCTGTGTCTTTGTATACTTGTGATAATAAAATTTGTGCACTGTAATGTCAATGTAACTGCAACTAGAAGTCGTCTTTCCAATATAGTATAGATATTTCTTTGTTCCAATGATGTTTTAGGTATTGTCACCAATATCTGCAGAAGCTCTTTGATGGTTTGAGTGCTGTGGTCCAATGGTTTCCTTATGCTGCTCAGATGGTCCTCCCTCTTCTAAAAGGGAACTTCTTTTTCAGATATTTTATGATGTGGATATGTTATAACGAAGTGGCTTGGAAATGTGTTGTATTAAAAATTCACAAAAACTGTGGGTTACAATAAAAAAGTACATTTTATAAATTTTCAGATATCATTATTAAAACATAAGGTTGAAATGACAGTGTTGAGATGATTTCAGGTCACTTTAGATTTTTTTAAAGAGATTTTCCACAGCGACTTGAGCTTTCAGTGTTTATAAAGCATATGCTAACCTCTCTGTCTGGCATAATTTCCCCAGTTTTCTATTTACCATTTTTTGCTTTCTTTTAATTTTTATTTCCATGTACTTTTATTCCTCTATTTTCGCTGTCATCCCTTTTCTTTATATTTTTGTTGTGTACTGTGTGTAATAACCACGTATGTGTCATCCAGTCATTTCATTTATATCCTCCTTTTTACACCCAATAAAAGTGACTCTTCTCGCCATTTTGATTTCTTCTATTATTTGTGGAATGGATCTTACCCCTTTAAATATCTGTTTATGCCTTATGTGCAGTCATATTTTAATATGCTTCCTTCATTTGGAAGCTGATTTCTCAGCCAAAAATCATCTTAGAATCTTTAAATACCCGCCTCATCATTTGTTCAGAATTTAACATCAGCTCCGATGTTTGAGGCTCATGTTTCTCATGCCTTCCCATACTCCACTGCCAAGTTTAGTCGGTTCCATAACAAGAATGGACCGCCTTTCTTTTAAAAAATTATTTTGTGACACCTTTGGTGTTAATGACTGAACAAGGATTTCAATTCCATGTTGAAAAATGACTGAAACGAGGATTTCAATTCCATGTTTTCACTGTAATGAAGGAGAATGAGGGAATTAGATGGCTCCCATGCTTAATAGATGGTCTACTTCCTGGCAAACTAGCAAGTAAAAGCCTACTATCTATTATTCGTGAAACATGTTTTATATCTTAATGCCACTAACATATGTCCTTGATATCACAGGACTTGTGCATTCAGATTTTTTAAAAGTAAGTATAGATCAGGAAAACTGCTCTACTATTCAAATAATGTAAGATATCGGTTTGTTCTGAGGTTTTAGTCTGAAACATTTGGTGAACACATTCAACACCAATCACATTATTTCTCTGAATGCCTAATATTACCATGATTAAATGTTTTCCTGAACACAATGCAGTATTAGCTCTTACAGCATAATTGTTCAAAATTGGAAATGTACACAGACATACCTTATACCAAAAATGCAGATACTTTTCATCTTGATGTACGTGCTTATACACGTTGTTTAGCTTCTTGTAAAAGTGTTTTCCTTTGGCTCGTTACTGCCTTTGTCAAATAATCTTGATAATGCTGTATAATAAATATTTTCTATTTATTAAATGTGTGCATTCCTTCTCCATACTTTGTAAGAGGTACACTAAGAGAAATAGACTGGTACAAAAAACAATTACGATGGTCTGATTTTGCTCCCAACATGTCTGCCAGATGAAAGTTAGAGAACATCATGCAAGACCTACAGGCCAGGTGGGTGATAGAGAAGAGTACAGTTTGATGATGTGGAAGGTGGGAGGGACCTGAAACTCTAGATTGAAAATTAAATCCAGAATTTGAATATTCAGTGCTATGACATTGTCTTGCATTTTTTGATAGAATTGTGAGACTTGACAGACTCCCGGATCTCTAGCAGAGCTCTGGAAACAGAGGCATATGAAAGCTGCATCTTTGTTTCATTTGTGCCCCACAAGGCTCACACTCTAGAGGGACCTGGTTTCTTACTTTGGTGATACCTTCCTCTGTTCCCTTACATTTCAAGTTCTATTCCCTTTTATTTCAATAGAGACTTCACTGGTCTTCAAAACAAGTAAGCCCCTGTTATTCACATCTTCTGCTGTAAGATACCTGCAAGGTAAAGTATCTACCAAGTGTTGTCCAAGGGGAGAGCGATGATGGTACAAGGATCACATTCATGAGACTGCGATGTATTTAGATGGTAGGAGCAAGATATATACAGGAAAGCTGATGTTGAAGGAATCTCCAGAATCAGGGGCTGAGACACCAGGGAGCTTCTTCACTGTATCTTGAGAATAGAATGAGAAATCATGAAATGGGAGCTTGATGTCTCAGAGAGAAAAGTCATAGGACAGAGAATGAGAAACAAAAGATGAAGAAGGAGAAGAAAGAGGAGGAGGGCGAGGAGGAGGAAGAGGAGGACGAGGGGGAGGAGAAGAAGAAAAAAGAAAAAGTTTCAGGTGTGTTGTCCAAAGATACCCTTAGATTGCCTGTTAGGTTATAAGGACCTCCATTTAGAGAGTCCAGAAACTTCACCATAAGGAAGACATTTGAAGCAGGTGGGTCTGGGCTCCAGATAGCACAAATGATGTGTGAATAACTACCCCGATAATTTCCCAGAGACTATTTTGAGAGGGAATCACAGAGAAGGGAAACAACATGTTCATCCACTTACTCTGTGCCAGACATTTTGCTAGGTTCTTTACATTCTCATTTAATCGTCCCAGTACCACTGCTACAGGGATATTTTAGAATACTGAAGTAACTTGCCCAGAGTCCCTCAGCTAGCAAGTGGCCCATCAGGGATTTGAGCCCTGTCCTAAGCCAGCACAGAGCCTGTGAGTTCGTGTTCCTCTCTAGAGCTCAGGAGAGTATGTAGGGGCCGGTCCCCCTTTCTCATTCCCACAGCATTTTACTCCCATCCGACTACATTATGGTTTGCATGTCTCTTTCCCTTAGTAGATTCTAAGTTCCTTTTTGTTTGAGATCCATTTTCTTCTTTCTAATTTGTGAGACTTTAGGGCAAAGCAGACGCTCAGTAAATGTCGAAAAAAGGAAATGAGTGTTGTAACACCGTGTAGTTTTCCCAGCTTAGTTCTCTGAAGATTTATTCCAAGAGCCTTATGGGGTCCAGAGCTTTATATTTCCACCTACTGATCCTAACTCTGCCAACTGGAACAACACATGTTTTCATCATGAAGAACAAGCTCTCCTTTTGGCATCAAAAAGAGCTGTCCCACTGGGCAGAAGGTCTGCCTTTCTTGCGGAAGAGCATGGCAACACTCGGTGACCATCGAGCCCGGCCAGAGGTCTGGCAAAGCAATAATAGGTGTGAGGAACAGCGTCCTCTGCAGGAGAGCTGCTGGTAACATAAGACTGCTGAAGCAGGGCGCCCATCATCCAAAGGGAAAGCATGGGCTGAAGGTTCCTTCTTTACAGAAGGACATATCTTTAGACAAGGTGAAAGGCAAAACTAGCCACCGGGGCTTGCGGGGAACATGGGAGAAAGGGAGAGCCCAGTTTAGGGAGTTGAAGTAATGACGCTATTAAACCAGAAACTGGCTTGATTTTTCTCATGGTAGCTTGGGAAACAAGGCTTATAGATTAATAAGATGAAGAAGAAGAAGAAGCAGCAGCTTAAGAATGAGCATAACAAACACTGAAAAGGAAAAGAATCATAGAATTATTGAGTTGGAAGTCAATTTAGAAGTCATTTAAAATAAGCTATCACCCCATTTTCAACTCTATTTCTCTGTGTCCTGTTCCTCTTGCTGTGTCAGAGGCAGGTGAGGAGTCACTTCTGGCGAGGGTGGGGTAGGTGGAGGGAGGGGCTGGGGTACAAGGCCTACTACCTGCACTTGTACAAAAAGAGAGCAGATAGCCCCACACATTAAGTGAGCGACGTTAACCCAGGAAGCTAGCCAGAGAACAGAACTAAGACACAAATCCGGGATGAAGGTATTGGAGGACCAGGAAAACAAGGGGGTAGAAGCAGCAAGGCGTGTGGAAGGCTGATAGTCTGATGGCATTCAAACAACCAAACTGCTGGTGACAGAGAAATGCACTCTCAGTGGGACTAAGGAGGCATACATGTGTGGCCTGGGCTTATTTTAAGGAATGGGATGGATTCGGGTGAGTTTTGCCCTCTGCTGAAGTATTTCCAGGGACTAGGATCTTGCATTCGAAAAGGGAAAACTCTAATGATTAGAAAAGGTTTTGTTTCCCTGAACCCAAATTTTGCTTTTCTTTTACTCTTGCCCAGAGTTCCGCCCCTGGAAGACATTGAATAAATTTAGTGCACTGTGTCCATGACACCCCTTCAACCATTGAATAGTCATTATGCCATTAGTTAGTAGTTTATTCTCCAAGCCAAATAGCTTCACTTCCTTTAACTGTTATCTTTATTATTAGGTTCCTAATCTCCTAATCAGGCCACGGTGATATTTCCAATTGTTGCGTATCCTTTAAAAAATGTTGCATCCAGAACTAGACATAGTACTGCACTAATACTTTGATTCACTTTAACCATTGTTCCAGCATTGCTGCCTAAGATTCTGCTACTTTTGTCAGCGTCTTGCCACATTTTGAGCTCAGGCTTAGCTCAGAGGCAGCTATAACCCATAAGCCATTTTCTTATGAACTACAGGAAATGGATATGAATGTGAGTATCTTATTAGGATAGATTTACCCAGAAACAGACCCTGAGAGAACGATTTGAGTGAAAGTTGTATATTGGGGAAGTGATCCTTGGAAGCACCAATAGGAAAGTGGGGAGGCAAAGCAGCAAATGATATGCAGCCAATAAAGGGTGTGTTACCAGGCAGATTACCACTGTGGGACTCAGTCCTGCCGGAGACTCTGGGAGACAGTGGAGAGCATGCCTCATACTGTCCCTCATCCCCATGGGACAAGGATGTGGGGAGCATTCAATTATCAATTCCTGTCATGGTTGGGGGCTACTGGGGAGGGAGGTGCCTGCTAATTCCAGTAACTACCAATGTGTCTCCTACGCAGGCTCCTGTCTCCAAAGGAAGCCTTCAGGCAAAGAGTTACAGATGTTGGCGGTTGGAAACCTGAGAGTTGGCCTGTGTGGGGAAGGTGAATATCAAGAGGGGGCAGGGCACTAGCAGTATCTGCTATAGATGGGAATATGGGAATAATAGATAGATAGATAGATAGAGATAAACATACACACAGGCACAAATATCAGTACAGATAAAGATAAGAAAACAAAGAGCTGTAGAAGGCAAGGTAAAGCTGTCTTAAAGGGCTTGAAGTGAGAATAAGTGCTTCTAGACTCAGCCAAATAAATTCCTGTTTCTTTTAGCAAGGTAAAATCACAAAAGAATATTATTGATTGATCGATTGATTGATTGATTGATTTTAAACTGCACTTTTTAAAGATGATTTTATTTTATTTATTTTTAAAAATTTATTTATTTATTTTTGAGGAAGAGAAAAGAGGGAGGGGCAGAGAGAGAGAGGGGGAGAGAGAATCCCAAGCAGGCTTTGTGCTGACAGAGCGGACATGGGGCTCAAACTCAGGAACCATGAGATCATGACTTGAGCCAAAATCGAGAGTCAGACCCTTAACAAACTGAGCTGCCCAGGTGCCCCACAAAAGAAAATTAAAGTTCAGCTGTCCTTTAAATAAATTTGACGTTAGCCTCTGGATTATTTCTTTGCAACAATTTCTTAAATTGTGTCATTTTTCAATTAAAAAAAACATGAAATTTGTAGTAGAAATTTAGAGATTTGAAAACAAATCTATAGTCATGTCATCCAAATATTGACATTACAGACATTTTTATTTTTTCTTGTAGTGATTCTCATGCCAGTAAGTTTGGTTTTAACAGAATTAGGTCATCTTTTATTTATAATATTTTCCTGCTTTTTAAATTTTGCATTATGACCTAAGCAAGGATTTCCACTTGATCAGAGTTGATCACTTGCTCTTGGAGCAAAGTTCCCTATCTCCATGGAATCAGGATCCAGGAACGCTTTGAGGAATAATTCATTCTGTGTTCTCAACTGAGAAGTTCAAACATGCAGCAGTTTCAAACATATAGCAGCATAGCTGATAAATGGGATGGTCCTGTGCAAGCCAGGATGGCAGGAAATGACCTGAAAAGGGAAAACAAAGTCATGACAAAAGAATGGAATCGGAGCAAGAATCACCAACAGGGCTTGGGCAGACAGGTAGTGATTAAGCCCCTGACAACCTCATGTACTCAGTGATGGAGAGGCTGTGTGGCTCAATGGCAAGAGTGGACTTCTAGGGATCTAACAGGTTTCCCAACTCCCACTCCCCCACCCCCACATGTAAAATTTAGAAGAAGCCACAAGAAGGGGCAGGGATCTCCCTGTAGGTCAGTAGGAAAGATATACACTGTCAGATACAAAACAGTCATACCTGTTTTGGTATAGCTGAGTAGCAGGCCAGCCTAGTGAAGGGTGCAGATGATATCAATAGCTGAGATCAGTAGCAGGGGATACTGGGCTCAAAGCACAGCAAGGGCGAGAGCCTCAGAGGATGTTAGAGGTCAAGAGTGGATCTGTGCCACCATGCTGGCAGTTCAAGCCAGGAATAGATGCGGAGGGATGGCTATGGAGAGATGCAAGAATCATTCATAAGGAAAAATGCCTGCAAGCCACAGCCAAAACAGATCGCAAAGCAGCAGCTGAAACAGGAAGGCAGAGGTGCAGGCAAATTATATGAAAGGCAATGTTTTCTCTTCAAAGACTCAACAGAACACTGTTTGTGTGCTATGTGGGAGATTAGGGCAAATAATTTTTTTAATGTTTCTTTTTTTTTTAATTTTTTAATGTTTATTTATTTTTGAGAGACAGAGAGAAAGAGAGACAGAGTATGAGTGGGGGATGGACAGAGAGAGAGGGAGACACAATCTGAAGCAGGCTCCAGGCTCCGAGCTGTCAGCACAGAGCCTGACTCGGGGCTTGAACTCACTAACCGGGAGATCAGGAATTGAGCCAAATTGCGCCTTATCAACCGAGCCACCCAGGTGCATAAATCAGTAAAATGACCTACTGAATATTCACATGCTAAAAGCATTCAAAGCATTTCTTACTGATATTAACAAAAATACTCCATAAACTTCGTTGTACGGATATCTTGTAATTGTCTTTAATCACACTTAGATTGTTTAAAATTTTTCAAATCCTATAAATAGGATGAGGAATTACTCCACACCAAAGATTTACCCTCTGTATATTTCTTCAGGTTGGTTTCTAAGATTATGTTAATAGTTATTTGGTGATAATTATTATTTATTCACTGAATTTTATATTTCATGCCACATTTAACTTTGTAACATCCTTTGAGGTAGGGTTTCTTCTCATTTTACAGATGAGAAAACTGAGGCTCAAAAAAACCAAGTAACTTGCCTAAGATCACAAAGTTAGTGGGATGTAAAGCTGTATGTACTACACTCCCTGGGCTCCAAAGCCCATACTCTGAACCACCACACTGTGCGGAAAACTACGCTGATGCTATTTTCAAAATAGTATGATAGGGAAAGATGGATTCAGTAGGCAGAAAAGAAGAGTCAGGGGCTTAAAAGAACGGGGGTGGAGGAAAAACACATATTTTAAAACATTTCTTCTGGGAATGTCTGACCTGGAGCAAACTCCCTCAAGCATAAAGTTCCTCTTAAGAATGCAACAGACACCGCCTACTCCCCTCAGGTTTTCCTCAGCAATTTGACCAACGGAGACCTGACTAAAAATTACTAGTCGGCCATAAGATGTAGGACCCATAGGAAGGGTATGGCCATAAACCATCCCTCATATGATAAAAATGAGCCAATCAAAAAAAGGAATGACTACGCATTTAGAGGTACCTAGCCAGTGAGAGTGGAACCTGAGAAGGAACAAGGGGGAGGGAAGGAAGCCTACCCAAACTCTATAAAACAAAGCTCCTAGCCTACAGTCCTGGCCATTTACTTTTGAATGTCCCCTCTCTGTAAAGACAGCTTTCATACTTTTCTTTCTTACTGATCTTCTCCTCTAATAAACTTTGGCCTGCGGCTCATTTTATTTTGTGTTCACCTCTGCATTCTTCGAAGCATGGAGACAACAAACCTTGGATATGGAGGTAAAAAAATCCTGCAACAATAAGACCCTGAAAACCGTTCTATAAGCTCTTTATACAAACTAGCATACTTAGCCTGAGTAGCAAAATAATAGAATTGTAGGCAGAAAGAGTTAGGGGTCCCCAGAAAAAGAAAAATGAGGCAAAGCTTTCCTGCCACAAGAGAAGCCGGTTTTAGGCCCCCAGCTATTTTCTTTGATCTTTGCCCTACTTCCTTGATGTATGCACATCCTAGGGAACTTTCCAAAAGGTATCAGAATTACAAAGAAATGCAAAAACCTTAGCGGTCAAGGGTTTTAAGGGAACAAAGGGAATGCAAAAACTAACAGTCTCGGAGGCCAGGAAATAGCTTAACCACATTGGAGTCAATAAATCAGTGGTAAAAGTCCCTGTGCTATATCAAAAGTAAGCAAGGCCTGGCTTTCCCTACCTGAGTAGTGAGCCCAAGACCCCAACCAGTTTAGGTGAGCTCTGGCTCTCAGATCATGCCCATACTACCTTCCCCTTGTCCAACAGTTACTTCTGTTCCACTATAATGTGAAAGTCTCCACCTGAAAGATGAGTACAACTTCATTAATATACATAGAATACATACTTAGGCGTGTTTCCTCAGTAAAGCTGTGCAACTTTATGCCCACTTTTACATGTAATGACAAAGCTCCTCTTTCTGAATATTCATTCTCACTCTAAATAAAAAGAACCCAGGGGCACCCGGGCAGCAGTCATTGAGGGTCTGACTTCTGCTCAGGTCATGATCTTGTGGTTAGTGAATTCGATCCCCGCCTTGGGCTCTGTGCTGACAGCTCAGAGTCTGGAGCCTTCATCAGATTCTGTCTCTCTCTCTCTCTCTCTCTCTCTCTCTCTCTCTCTCTCTGCCCCTCCTCCGCTTGGCGCTCTCTCTCTCAAAAATAAATATATGTTAAAAAAAAAAAACTTAAAAAAAAGAAAAACACTCATCCCTGCTCAGGGAGTCATGGCTTTGGAAGTTATTCTCTGTCATCTCCTTACTTGCTACAAATAAAGTTTCTTTATGACAATGCTCGAGTAATTTACCTGTAACTTACCAAGGAGCAGACTCATGATTATTCCATTACAAAATCATTAGTTGGGAGCTGGGTATGAATGTTTCCCAACGGGCATTCTCTATGGAGAGAATCCATTGTTACAGAAGCCAAATCCACAAGCAGAATCATCACCCCATATTGACTCACAATGAAAAGCTACCAACAGGAGAAAAAAAAATCTAACTCAAAATCATTGTTTAAAAAAATTTTTTTTCAACGTTTATTTATTTTTGGGACAGAGAGAGACAGAGCATGAACGGGGGAGGGGCAGAGAGAGAGGGAGACACAGAATCGGAAACAGGCTCCAGGCTCCGAGCCATCAGCCCAGAGCCCGACGCGGGGCTCGAACCCACGGACCGCGAGATCGTGACCTGGCTGAAGTCGGACGCTTAACCGACTGCGCCACCCAGGCGCCCCTCAAAATCATTGTTTAATTGTAGTAATTTATAAAAACACTAGAAAAATACTTGAAGTAAAAAATATTTATAGTCATTACTGTATGTGTAAGACAGCAAATATTGCCACCCCAAGATATGCCTCTTGGCATGGTGATTATTTCAAGCTGACTATTTTTAAGGAACTACAAACACAGGAGAAGCTCCGAAATGCAAGTAGAAGTTACCCTTTTGTAAGAAATATTTACATTTGGGAAATCTCCATTTGTAAGAGTGTTGGGGAGGAAAATTTCTTCTCTACCCTTAGAAGTGTTTCTAAGAATCTAATTGACACGGGACAGATTAACAGGAGAAAATCAAACAAAAGTTCAATAACATGCATACCTCCTGCATGGTGGAGAGGGAGACCCAGAAAAACTGAGTAATTCCCCAAATGGCCAAAGACATCACCTTAAATACCATCCTCAGCCAAAGACAAAAGCAGATATTGGGTGTGGGGAGTCAGTTAAGGGAGGTGTTGAGGAAAAGCACAGTAAACAAAGGTAAGGTTGTTATGCAGACTTAAGTAGTTGCCTTTTCCATTGTTAAGTCTTTCTAGAGAGTTAGAATTATTCCCCCCTCTTCCTTGTACAGCAAAGCAGACAGGCTTACAAATGGGGATTTCCCTTATGTATGTAAATTTATCTTTACAAAAGGATAACTTTTACTCGGATTTCAGAGCTTCCCCTACATTTGAAGTTTCTTAAAAATAACCAGCCTAAAATAACCAATATACCAAACGGGGATATCTGGGGGTGGCAAAATTTGCTTCCCTACGTATTTATTAATTAACACACATATTAATTAATATGCCATTCTAAACTAACATGTTTCCTGGGAATTTCTCTTAAAGGGTCACTTTTTTTTTTAAAGTAGGTCATTACTACTTCCAGAATGTTCACTGAAAGAAATTTAAAGTTAAAAACAAAATTAGAGACAGAACGACTCCTCTCCTCAAAAATGTGAAAACTTTCATAAGTGGATATAGAGTTAGTCAGCTAAATTACTAATAAGTACCACCCAACAATTACAAACTTGAGACCAACATTGGTTATCACTAAAATTTTAACATGTTGGCTACTTTCTTGAAATAAACTCAGTTGTCATTTTTATTATTTTTAAAAATTTTATTTGAGAGAGAGACCAAATGGGGGAGGAGCTGAGGGAGAGGAGGAGAGAGAATCCTTAGCTGGCTCTGTGCTCAGTGGGGAGCCCAGTGCCGGGCCTGACCCCAGGACCCTGTGATCATGACCTGAACTAAAACTGAGAGTTCAGACACTCAACTGACTGAACCACCCAAGCACCCCATCAGTTGTCATTTGAATAGACTAACCTCACAGTCAACAGATCCAATGTATCTAAATGTCTCTTTCACTGAAGCGAGCCTCTGATTTCAGTGCAAATTGCAATATATTTTAAAGAACCCTAAATTGGAAATTTTTAGCTATATTCAAAATTAGGTGGTTGTGGTAAATCACTTAACTCCTTTAAGCCCCGACATTTTTATCCCTAATACAATGAGTTTGGGTGATACAAAATATTAATAAATGTATTAGGCTTATTATGTGTCTCTATGCCCCCAGTATCCTTGATGTTCAATCCTTACAACTGTGTGAAGGAGGTGTGAAGTTTGCATTAATCAGGATATGCTAGGTTGTGTTTAGTATCAGGAGAGAAGGAAAGGAGGAGGGAAGGAAGGAAGGAAGGAAGGAAGGAAGGAAGGAAGGAAGGGAGGAAGGGAGGAAGGGAGGGAGGGAGGAAGGAAGGGAGGGAGGGAGGGAGGGAGGAGGAAAGGGGGAGGGAAGGAGGGAGGCAGGAGAGGTAAGGGGAGGAGAGGGGAGGGAAGAAGGAGAAAAAAGAGGAGAAAGGGAGAATAGGAGAGAGGACTACAATCTTGTAACCAAACCAGAGTCTGTGTGCCCCATGCATACTGAGTTTGGCAATGAAGAGATATAGGCTATTTATTCATGTGGTGCCATCCAGGAGAACAGGAAACTAATGCTCAAAATCTCAAACTGCCTGGCGACTTACAAGTGAGGGTTTTTAAAGGCAAAAATTAGGGTCTGGGTGGAGTGGCATTCAGTGACTGGGGGAGAATGAGATCATGTTCTTGAGATGTTACCTTCTGTTCTTTGACTCCAGTGTGTCTGGTCTTAAGGACACCTGTTCCACTTCAGGGACTGCAACTCTACAAAACAACTCTATTCAATGTCAGTGAGTTAATAAAACAGCATATTCGGGCAATACATCCTGTGACTCCTATCAATAGTAATTTGTTACATTTATTTTTTAAATTTTTTCAATGTTTATTTATTTTTGAGAGAGAGAGAGAAAAAGAGAGAGAGAATGCACATAGGCACGCAGGTGGGAGGAGGAGAGAGGTCAGAGAGAATCCCAAGCAGGCTTTGCACTGTCAGCACAGACAGGGGTTTGATCTCATGAACCATGAGATCATGACCTAAGATGAAATCAAGAGTCGGACACTTAACCGAGCCACCCAAGCACTCCAGTAATTTATTACACTTAAATGATTGTGTAAGTATTCTCTTTTTTCACTACAATTATCCTATATAACACATATCTAAAATTCCACCATACTGATCAATAGTGGTCTACAGGCAGTTTAACAAATCCAACCTACATTCCATTTTCCCCTAGTATTGTTCCCAGATGTCTTCAATCTCAGTGTCTTATAAAATAACATTTATTTCATGCTCATGTGAAATCACATTCAGGTTAGGCCACTCTTTCATCCCTGTAACAAGCCCCCCATGGAACGTGCGGTCTCCAAGTGACTGCAGTAAGGGAAATGTTTGAGCTGGAGATTTGGGTAGGATGTTTGTAGGAGTCAGACTGAAAGTGAATGGCCAGTCGTGTGACCCCTGAAATCTAACTGCAAGGGAGGCTGGGAAATGATAGTTCCTAAAGGTGCAAATGGTGAACATGTTTCATTGTCGCTGCCACAGTTATTACCCGCAATCTATAGATAAGAAAACTGGGGCTTGGATGGACAAGTAGCTTGCCTCGGGTCACACAGCTCATAAGTATGACAGAATTCAAAGGATCATCAGAATCCAAAGCTTACGTTACTGACACTAAACCATCCAAACCTCTACTAAAACTGAGTAGCCAACTAATGTCAATCTTCTGTGACCATCTCAGGTGACCTCAAGGAGGAATAAAAACCAGGAAGAACCAGAAAACCGGTTAACCAGAGGCTTGCAAGTGTAGGGTCAGAGGGCAGGTCGCCCCCAAGTGGCCCATTCTCGCGTGAAGATTATTTTGAGCTGAAGACAATCGAGAACCTGCAGGCTTCATTAAGAGAAATGTTTGCCTGTCCTTTAATTACACAGAAGAATCTAAATTAGAGGTCTTCCCCAGAATAATGGGTATTTCCAAAGATAAACTTTATATGAGTGACCCATCTGTCTGGCAGGGCAAACTTCTAATTACCAAACAGCTTTGTTTCTTCTTACTGCCCTGTGAAGAAGCACACTCCTTTCCTCTAAAGTCCCAGACTGCTGCCCCCTTCTCCTTGCTAAAGAATGACATATATACTTCATTTTGCCCGACTGTCTTTGGAATTTCCATGTCTATGTAGATTCTCCATATATACACTGTTAATCTGTGTCATGCCAATTTGATTCCTAGTCCAGCTAGAAGGACCCTTAAAGGGAACAGGAAATCTGCCCCCTAACACAAGCAATATTTTTTTTGAATTATTAAAAAAATTTTTTTTAATGTTTATTTATTTTTGAGAGACAGAGAGAAAGAGAGACAGAGTATGAGTGGGGGATGGACAGAGAGAGAGGGCGACCCAGAATCTGAAGCAGACTCCAGGCTCTGAGCTGTCAGCACAGAGCCCGGTGTGGGGCCCGAACTCGTGAACCAGGAGATCATGACCTGAGCCGAAGTCAGAGGCTTAACCGACTGAGCCACCCAGGCGCCCCCACAATATTTTAAACCATCAGATGTGATAGAAACATAACATGGTAAGATGACCTAAGGGTCTTTCTCGTGTCCATGTGGCAATCAGTAAATCTTAATTTTAACAACGGTAATAGATTATACTTTATGACACATATTATTTGGAGAGCTGCTTGAGAGCATATATACCTCTTTCCCGTTTTGTGAATATAATCTCCTGCAGCTAACAAGCTTTGGAGCAATCTGAAAGGCTGTCTCCCAGGCTAGAGTCCTCAGTAAGACGATGAATAAAGCACTTACTAACCTACTTTAAGGCTGATTTTCTTTCAGTTGACACATTCCCTTGTATCTTTGGCACATTCACCACCTTGGCCTACACCCAGAAGACAGAGTACTTGCTAGTGTAGATTTTTTCATATGTTTTCTCTTTTTTCCCCCAGTTTTTCACTACAATGCATTATCTGCTTTCATGTGGCTATGTTCACTAACACGTAACAGAAACTTTTAGCACAGTTTTGTGACCAATCTTTTTGTCAAAATCTAGTCTAATGGCAAAGAGCGCCTCCAGGCCTTCAGGGAAGGTTCTGTCACCCCAAGTAGCTAGATGTGACTTAAAATGACCTTAATCTTTCCGTAATAAGATATTTAATTTACCGTAAGTAGTGGTGATGGGGGCAGGCACTTTTAAATCATTGAAAACATCATTAAACTTCCTAAGTTTCTTGTGAGTTTTAGTCAAATGCCAATTAATTTCTCTTCTTACCACCGCTTGTTAAATAACCAAAGCATAATGAGATACAGAGGGGGTGAAATGCATACCTCCACAGGATTACTGCAGAACCCTAGTGATACAATGAAACACTTTTCTAGAAGGGAGGACCCGTATCAGTGAGCAGTTTTTGCTGCTTACCTGACTTGATGAAATACATTCCACTTCTCCTATAGAAATAGACATCATTTGTCACTTGATTAGATCTGATTTATTTCAACTGTAAAAAGCATACCCTTAATGGAGAGAGGGGCTGCAACCTTCTCAGCAAAAGGGAGGCTCAGAGGTGCAGAGCTGAGACCCAGAAAGATGGAAGTTTACGGAGGAGTTCTGACCAGTGACCCACATTAGCAGTGCCTACTGAGCCCTGGAAGTTGACGTGACCGTTCCAATTCATGGCGTTATTTATATTCACTTTTCTGATCAGGTTCTCTGCTGTGGTGGATTTTCAGAGAATTTGCACCCAGAAGTGGTAAAATACTGATCAAATGATTGTTCTTTCAGCTTGTTCTAGCTTCAGAAAGACTGTTAATCCTCATTGCTTCTTTTACCCCCAGGTCTGAATCTCTAGATCTGAGGTCTGAAACCCCAGAGACTCTAAATACTGCTGGATGTGGGAAACAAAGGCAAAAGAAAAAAAATCACATTTCCTGACAGCTTACAGCCCATTGACAAATCCTTGAGGCAGGCAGAGTGACCTCCCTCCAGGAGCTCAGCTGCCTAGATCATGACACTTTGCTAACTACAAAAGGCGATCTTAGCCCAATCCCCACTCCCACCCAGGATCCTGGGAGTCCACATTAACATATAAAAATTCCTTTGGAAACTTCGTTTATCTCTACTCCCCAAATATATGTTGGCAACCATCCTCCAAGCATATGGCCCACTGACAGACATATGAAGGGTCGCATGACTGAGGTTCTACTGGACAGTAAATGACCTTTTTCTCACAATAGCAAGGCCCCTCAAGGTCCTGGAAATCTTGTTTCTAAAATTCCTTAGAGACTTAGGCTATCCCTGACCCCCTCACAACTTGAAAGTATCTAATGAGTCACCCGTCACAACCCCAGTGCAGCTTTTTCTGCCCCTGTGCTTTTTTTTTAATTAATTAATTGATTAATTAATTAATTTACTTATTGAGAAAGAGAGAGAGACAGAGCACGAGCTTGGGAGGGGCAGACAGAGAGGGAGACAGAATCCAAAGCAAGGTCTGGAACTTGTGAACCTCAAGATTGAACTTGTGAACCTCAAGATCATCACCTGGGCCTAAGTCAGATGCTCAACCGACTGAGCCACCCAGGGGCCCCTCCCCATGCTTTAATAAAACCACCTTTTGGCATGGAAGATGTCTCAAGAATTCTTTCTTGGCCATTGGCTCTGAGCGCCAACAATTTCCACATCACTATCCACCTTCCCTTTTCTATTCAACTATTCTGTATTTGCCTTAAAATAAAGGCCACACTAATGGGAAAATATGCACTCATGAAAGATTTAGTTTTGCCTGATTATCATCTTGCTGTTTACCATTTCTGTTGGCATAGGCAGGGAAAAACTGAATGACAAATTTAATTTTCTTTGGCTCTTCTGTATGTTAAAATAATACTGCAGAGCATTATGTATAAAGTATAAAGCAGTTTCACTTTGAATCAAAAGTATCTATATTTCTCTTCTTTATAGTCAACATAAATATGAGACAGGCTTTAATTTTATCTCCAAAAATATTTATCAAAAGCTTAAGAAACACCATCTCTGTGTATTTAACATAAAATAAAAATATTTCCAAGCTGATTATCCTTAAGCTACTGCCTAGAAAGATTCCTAAACCACTACTGAATATTAAAAATGAACTTTATCCCCACTGCCGAGTGAGTTAAAGGAAAGAGAAGAAAGTATTTTTCACATTTTGTAAATCAAAAGATCGCTTAAGATATTTTTGGAAATAAAACTGGAAGTATTGGTGAATTTAATTTTTTTACCAAATACTTTGTCCTTCCCTTTATGTTCAAAGATAAAGTTAGAAAGCGGTGTTTATCCATGTATCAGTGTCCACTTTGGCTAACTACTCAGAGAGTTGTTTCAGGTTCTTCCAGAGATCTTAAATAAAGTGCCAGTCGCTGCTTTGTTGACTCACCTGGCTAAAAGCAATAATGAGTTTCTTATTTTCCTAAAACCTTCATGGTACAAATGGGTATCACAGTATTTTACCTATTTAGTAGTTTGCTGCTGGGAATCAGGGGTCAGGATACGAACCTCACCATCTCACGAGTTTTGACTGTGCTTCTGGTAAACCTCCTTGTTGAAAACACACAACCAGCATCATCAGGGCTTTCCAAGCCTGAAGTTTTAGATAAAGCAGTTAATATAACAAAAGTGAAAAACATAGTGGAGTCCTTCTAAGGTTGTGTTTCTTAACTGGGGTTGCATGGTGGAAGTACCTAGAAAGCTTAAAAATAAAGAAAACACATGAAGTCCTAATCTCCTAGAGCTTCTACTGTGTGGCCAGGTGTGAGAATCATTGCCTTAAGAGTATAGGTATAACCACTGGATCAAATTTTTAAAAAGGAAGAAGTAATCCTTGAGAGTTGTAGAAAAGTCTAGGTAAAAAAAAAAAAAATGTTCTTCCCTATAATCCTAGCTCACATTTTGTATAATAAACTAATAGCTCATCCCTCCTGGCCTACAAAACCCCATAAGAAGCCAGCAAGTTGAGGAAGAAAAGTTACACTAAATAACCTTAAACAGCAACCTTTAAGGGCATGAAGAACTTTCTTGTCTTCATTGCTTTTCAACTTCATCTGGAACTAGTCTACTCCAATAGGAGCTGGGTTTAGACTGAATACCCAGTGAGGCAGGATGGGAATTGAGAGGTAGTGCTGGAAGATGAACTGTATGTGCCCTCAACAACAAAATCACTGGTTTCTATTCTTTATATTTCCCCCTCTATATAGACATAGCACTGCAGTGAGCCCCTAAGTGACTGTGTCTTACCAATGTTTTCATCTCCCAGAGTGTCTTGTGCATAATAATTGCCCAGTGAATACCCAATCAATCAATCAATCAATCAACAGTGAGTGCTAAATTTTAACAGGAGATTGTCTTCAATAGTTTCTTCTTACTCTGTAAGCATTAATAATAGAGGAAATGCAGAAAAGAATATCAATTTAGGTGGCATTTAGTGCTCTTGACATCCACCTATAAAGTGTAGGATTTTCTTACAATTTTGAAAGAACAAAAACAACTTTGTTTCTGTGTGTGTGTGTGTGTGTGTGTGTGTGTGTGTGTAAAAGGTAAGACCTGTCCTAGATACTCTTGAGACTAAAAAGACAAAAAAGAAAGTAGCCCATAGTAACAGGAACTATAATAGACATGTTACATAAGTGATGAAATTTAATTTATTACTACTTATTATATTTATTATTTATTATCTCATTTACTTTAATTCTTCACAATAACTTGTGAGGTTTGCTATTATTTTTCTTAGATTTATAACCAGATCTTACTCTATAAGCCCATCCTTCTTTTCTAAACTAGAATTTCCTCTCCCCAAACTTTGTGTATAAAAACAGAATGTCAAGAGTATTTTACCTTCAGATAATTTTGAAAACTCCCACCTAAACAAAGTTAAAGATGCTTCCTTACTACAGAACATCTTAGAGCTTTTATGAAGTAATCATTGGAAGTCTCTAAGAGAGTGACACATACACAGTGCTGAATCTGGCTTCCATCTTTGTTATTTCAGGTGAACGAATGAACACTAAGGTCCTATTTCTCCCAGGCATGGCGGGACTGGCCAAGGAACCTATAGGAATGCAACCTCACTAGCTTACAAGTAGTTAACCAGCACTACCCTGAAGATATAATCACCAAATGTACTTAATGAAACTTCTAACATAATGAATTAAGATATTTTTCGGATTCCAAGTCTCTCTCAAGAAAAGACCTCCAGAGGATCAGACGAAGTGGCATGACCTCATGGATCTCCAAGCAATGGTGTCTACCTTCTCGAGAGACCCCTGGCTCAAATTTTGTCTTTAAATACCCTCATTTGCCAGCCATCCGGGAATTCAGGACTTTGGGCTATTGGCTCTCTGTTTTCCTGGATGGTGCCACACCAATAAAGGGCCTATTTTTCTTCACTGCAAAATCTTGGTGTCAGTTTTTATTGGCTTGCTGTGCATTGGGGTGGACAAATTCTTTTGTTAGGTTCAGTTACAATGTTAATTCAACTGTTTTGACCATGGAATCCTTTGTTAACGATGACTTCTCTCAAGGGCATTGTCTAGGGAAAAGCCTTTTGTAAGGCACTTCTCTGAACAAAGGCACAAATACGTAGCTTAAAGGCAGAATATGGTCAGTGTTCTCAGAGAGGTAGAGATAGAAGCCAGGGAGGTTCAGAGAAACAAGAAAATACCTCTAGCTGCTAGAATAAGCTGCCCAGGAAATGTGACATTTAGACTCTATCATTAGTGGCATCAATTTCCTCCCAGGACCTCATACTCCACACCCAGTGATCAGCAACGTTTGCTGCAATTTTGAATCCCTGAGAAGCTTTACCAAATGCTAATGTATGGGCCCTACTCTCAGACAGTCTGATTTATTTGGTTTGGGATGCGATCGAGATTTTAGGATTTTTAAATTTGCCCATGTGATATAATGAGCAGTATAAGTTGAGTCCATGGCTGTTAATCTTGACAAAGTCTATGACTTGACTTATCCAGAGTAAAGTATTAATGATTTCTCTGTAACAATTCTCATGCCACTCCTAGCTGTTCCCATAGTGAAAAGCCATGAGACAGGTTGTGGGTTTTAATCTCATTTAAATCTGCACCAGTATTTCAGATGCTTCCTATTTTTGCTTTTTTCTTTCAGATTTTCTCTCCTGCAGTATACCTAACACTTAAAAAGTAGGGCTACGGAATCATTTCAGAATTGGGATAATAGAATCACTAAGAGCACAGGCTCAGTGTCAGACTACCAGAATTCAAATATGTTTACCAGGTTTTCAAACTTAGGTAAGATATCTGACTTTTTAAGCCTCAGTTCCCTCATTTGTAAAACCAGGGTAATGATAATACCAACCCCTTTTAGGTTGTTCTTAGGATTTTAACAAGTTAACCCTGGAAATATCCAGCACAGTGTCTGGCATATATTTAGGGGTTCAGAACAAGTTGCCTCAAGATGTGTCACTTTGGCCTGCAGATTATTTTGAGCTGAAAACAATTAAGGCCCAAAAGACTCAGGAAGAAGCTTTGACCTTCCTCTTAAGTGCCTAAAAAAATAGAGGACATGCTCGTCAAAGAGAGCTATCACGTAGATAACTACATTATAATATGAATTAGGGGTGGTAGACAAGAGGAACTTAGCAAAGTCTGTTTGTTAAAATTCCTCTCTATAGCCCATTGCTTCTGGGTGGCCCAGCAAACATTTGGATGCCTCTTTCCATTCTTCCTTTGAGTTGCCTTCATTCCCTCTGAAACCCCAAAACTTTACCCTCTTTCTCCTCACCCTCTTTCTCCTTACCCTCTTTTCTTGCTCTGCCTGTCTTTGGAATCTTTTATGCTTATGTGGATTACCTGTACCTAGTCATTAAATTTGATTTCCTTCTGTTAATCTCTCTCAGGTGAATTTGATTCTTAGACCAGCCAGAAGAACTTAAAAGGATAGAGAAAAATTTTCTTTCCCCGGCAACATTCATTAAACGTTAGCTGTCATTATCATCATCATTTTATCACTTTTTCAATTACCTCACTAAAACTGTCCAGAAGTTAGAGAAAGCTTGTTAGGAGCCTGTTAGGAGCTAGAACCTCAGGCACTATTCCAGGCTGCATTTTCAAAGTGACTTGTATGTTCATTCAGGTCAGAGAGGCAGTGCTTTGGTTCAGTGGTTCTCAGCTTTGCTGCAGAATACGATCACCCGAAGCACTTTAAAAAAAATCTACCCCGGGCCAATTAAGTCAGAATTTCTGGGGATGAAACTCAGGCAACAGTATTTTTAATGTCATGGGTGATTCCAACATGCAGCTAAAGTTGAGAAACTGTGGTTTAGCTCTAGAGATTGCTGATAACACCAAACCGTAGTTTAGCCCTGGAGATTACCGATAACACCCAAAGTCTTATTTCTCCCTCTTTCCTCTCTCTCCCTCTCCCCCTCTCTTCTTCTCTTCTCCCTCCCTCTTTCTGCTTCCTTCTCTGTCTGCTCTTCTGCTTCAGCCAGATTCTATTTTGCCACTTCCTAGATGAGTTGTTCCACCTGTGATTACCTTGATTCAGCCTCATCGACACCACCTGCATTTTACATCCTTTACACTGTTAAAGGGAAGTGTCTATATCTATTTTTTACTTCTAGTAGGTGAACATTTCTAGACACAAAAGCAGTCAATAAAAACCCTCATTTGAAAAAAAAAAATGTTGTTCAGGACATATTACCAAGAAGAGAGATTGCGATACCTAATTTTCTAAATAGCTTTCAGACTTCTTTTACTCTCATGATCCCATGTCCTTCTCACAACAGACTTTTAATGTATTCTAAACCCCATTTTGCACTCAAATAAAGTGAGCTTCAGAGGTTTTACATGACTTGCCCATGTCTGCAGAGCTAATGAGAGGCTAAACCAGGTCTTAAACACTTACCTTCTGGCATATTTAGAGCTGTTTCTATCACACCACGCTCCAAGTCAGAAGGTCCAAAATGTGATTGCTCAAACTCAGCATCAGGTAGTGCCAGCTAATGAAAATAAAGTGGGATACTGTGAACCGTGCTTGTCTCTCTCTCTGTCTAATTATGTCAGGGTGCCCAGCAGAACCTGCTTCTATGGCTTAAAAGTTCTGTATTAGACAAAAAATGGAGGTCGGGAACTTTAATCTATCTCCTTTTCTTCAGTACCCTTCACTTCATTCTTTTGAAAATCTACTAGTCCCTGATCAAGCCTCTGTATAAAACCACTGCCTTATTTGCCCGGATAATGGGTTTGCAGCAATGTCCTCAATCTGAAATGTATCCGTTTCCCACAGGCTCACTCAGCCTGCCACCTGTCACTGAATATGGCTCTGGAATAAGAGGGAAGGGGAATGGGAGGAGAACTTCATGTAGCCAGAAAACAAAGCAGACAGATCATAAATAGGAAACCCTCTTCACCTATCTCTCAAGAGCATTGAATTAAATGATAAAGCAGCAGTGAAGAAGTAACAAACCACTCTGCTCAAAGAGCACTCTGCATTTTTCATCTCATTGTTGTATTCTTTTGTAAAAAAAAGTTTTGTTTACATTTGAGAGAGAGAGAGAGAGAGAGAGAGAGACAGAGCACGCGCAGGGGAAGGGCAGTGAGAGAGGGAGACACAGAATCCGAAGCAGGCTCCAGTCTCTGAGCTGTCAGCACAGAGCCCAAAGCAGGGCTTGAACCCCGGAACTGTGAGATCACGACCTGAGCTCTAGTTGGACGCTTAACTGACTGAGCCACCCAGCTGCCCCTCATTCACTGTATTCTTTAGCTCCTGAATTTGTTTCATTCTTTTTACTGGATAATTGAAATTTGCTAAGAGGGTAGATCTTTATGTTCTTATTACAAAAAAGGGAGGAGGTAATTATGTGAGGTGATAGATATGCTAATTACCTTGATTGTGGTGATCATTCATTCCACAATGTATATGTCTATCAAGACATGTTGTACCCACCAGAAGTATATAATTTTTGTCAAAAAAAATTAAATACAGAAAGGAATGTCTATAGTTCATTTTCAGTACAACTAAAAGTTAATGGTCATATACCCATAGATAACATGTTATTTGCATAAAATAGCAGTTGTCCTGGAGAATAGAAATGAAGAGTTATTTATTTTTACCTTTCCTCTTTAAATAAAAATTGAATATCAAGAGGAGAAAGAATAGACCAGAGGTTTATTCATCAGTCTGTCATGCTTTAAAAAAAAAAGTATTCTTAATGTTTTTTTTTTAAATGCTCATAATTTTGTGATGAATGCCATTTTGAACACAATCCAAATCCAACATTTTAAGACATGTGCATAAAGAACATATCAACATAGTTACTTCTGGCATTTTATTGCCACTAAATAAGGGTCTTAATGAAATGAAAGTCCCAGAGACTTTAGTTAGAAATGCTCTCAGTCATTCCTTTATATCAATACTATCTTGTCTGTTTCTCTATTATAGCACAGTTTGTTCTAGAATGATGTGGATGTGTCTATCCCAATCACTAGACTAAGATCTCAGGAAGGCAGGTGATATGTCTAACACTTTTTTTGTATTATAACAAAGCCTTGTTCAGTTTTGTATATTGTATACACATGTATTAAATCTTGACTACTTTTAACTGAATTGGAAAACATTTAAGGAATTATAGAGATTTGTTGTCCCTTTTCCGAATGCCTACAATTGTGTTTTGCACTAAGCAGGCATTTAATTATTATTAATGAATGAATAAGCAGTTGACTAGGTGAATAAATAAATAACTTTTTAAATGAGTATGTTTTCCAAAAAACCTGATTTACTTAGCAAACTCTAGAAAATTGAAGGGGTTAAGACTTGTTAAGGGAAAGAACAGCCATGCTATAAATAAGTGAATAAGTTTTAGCTTTGTTATCTCTGACATTTTCTGGGAGTTTGCTTTCTACATCTCAACTACCCAAACTTGATATCTATTGGGCAAGGGGCTTTCAGATCTTCAAAGTCCCCTGTGAAAATGACCAGGAATGAATGCTTTTTAGCTGATTGTGCCAAAATTTTTCAAATGCTTATATTCAGTTATAAGCATCTTCCTACAGAAGAAGGAAGCATCATGGAGTACTTTACAAACACTGGGCACTTGGCATTTAGCAGAGCCAGAATCAGACATGCACCTTTAATAACTCATAAAGTATTTTCCTGAAATAATATTCTTTTAACATCATTTAGTTTTTGCATAAGCAGCTAACATACTTGAATCTGAGTATTAGTCTCAATTAGTTTTCAGGAATTATGGGGGAAGAGAGGTACAAATTAAATGATACTATGAAAAAGTGAACACACCAATCCAGACTGTGAGCCATTCTATATTAAATTAACTTAACTTCGTTCTTTGACAAGTTAAGGTCATGAAAAGTAAAAAGGCAGAAGACATTGATCTAGATTAAGATACCTTAATGATAATGATAACTTAATATTGCTTAAGTCATTACAGTAGAAAGAAATGTATAAACCTTTTAAAAGATTGGGTTTTTTTTTTAGATAGAAGACATTTGAAGATGGACTGGATATTGCATGATATGAAACTTAATATTGACTTCTGGTTTCTGGCTCTGTGTACAAGGAGCTTGGAGGTTGTCACTCCACCTTAACAACAAGTAAAACAGTAAAAATTAAACAGACTGAAAGATCAACAACTTTCCTGGGATCCACAAGAGAGATGAAGACACAGGTCAAGTCACTGCCCCCCAAATTGCAGAGGCAAATGGGACAGGCAAATATAGAGAAAGGAAATCTACCAGGGCAGAGACTCATGAGTGAAAACCACCCGAAGAACCAGTGCTGGGGTTTGGAAACTTGAACTGTAATTGACCAATTGCTGGAGGCTCAAGGTGTAAAGTCAGAGTTTAAAACTCCAAGTGGACCCTGTCATAAGGGAACCTTCATAATTCTATAAGACTTACTTTTAAGAGCTCAACCAGGTCTCAGAATAAATAGAGAAAATTTGCTCATGCTTCTGTCAAGGCAAGGCCAGGGGTAGGAAATGAATTTTGAAATATGCACTCTGTTCATAAGAAGGCCTACTCTCAGGAGAAACTAGTTAACCAGAGCCTAACCTCTGGGGATATTTTCAGAGCTTAACTGACCCAGGGGAAGGGAAATATTCAGTTTAAGTCCACTCTAGCCATTTTCTTCTACCAAAGGTGTGTATATCAATGTCAGCAATGATAAAAGGACAAGGCGGAGGAATTTGGATTTTAGGATTACTTTGTTATTATAAGTTATTCATGGTACCTGTGAAGTGTATAGGGTTATTTGAAAGTGTTATTTATTGTAAAAGCATATTGTAAACTCCAAGGCAACCACTAAAAAAGTAAAAAAAAAAAGTATGATATCCTATATACATATATATGAATATGTATATATGATATACCTATATACATATTGATATGCTAAGAAAGGAGAGAAATCGGGTTAGTGGACGGAATCATATCAAATGCTCAGTGTAAAGACAAGAGGCATAAAAAGAACTGATGACAAAATAAGAACAAGAACAACAGATAAAAAACAGTAACAAACATGATAGATATTAACCTAACCATCCCAATAATCACTTTAAATGCCAATTTTGGAAATGAACCAATTAAAAGAAGTGGTAAGAGTGGATCAAGAAACATGACCCGACTATTTGAAAGCAACGTTTCAAAAGACTGTTTTTCAAACTCCAACAGAGGTATTGCAACCACTAATTTAAAACTTGTAGTGTAAAAAGAAATACCTCCAATTTCATATTCAAACATTCAAACCACTGTTAAGAATATTTCTGCACTGGAATTTGTGAGGTAAATTGCATTTGCAGGGTAGTAAATAAAGAATCATCCATTCAAAAAAAAAAAAAAAGAAAAAAGAGAAAGAAATATGACCCAACTATATGTTGTCTATAAGAAACCCACTTTAAATATAAATACACATAGATTAAAACTAAATGGATGGAGAAAAATATACCACGCTAAGAGTAAAAAGGAAAGCCGGAACAGCGATATCAATTTCAAACTGAGACCAGATCTCAAAGCAAGGATAAAAACAGATATTATATAATATTGAAAGGGTCAATTCTCCAAGGAGACATAATAATCTTTAATGTGCATGTACTCAACAACAGATCATCAAACTGTGTGAAGCAAAAACTGATAGAACTTCAAGGAGAAATAGATGAATCCATTATCATAGCTGGAGACTTCAACACCTTTCTATCAGAAATGGATAAATCCTGTAGGCAGAAAATTATTAAGAACTTAGTTGAACTCAACAACACCATCAATCAACTGGATGTAACTGACATCTATAGGCTACTTCATCCAACAACATCAGAGAACACATTCTTCTCAAGCTCACATGGAACATTTACCAAGATAGACCACATTTTGAGTTATAAAATGTACCTTAAACATTTTTTAAAAAGTAACTTATGCGATGCCTCCTCTCAGACCACAATGGAATTAAAATAGAAATCAGTAGCAGAAAGGTAACTGGAAAAACCCAAAACACATGGAAGCTAAACAATACACTTCTAAACAACACACAGGTCAAAAAAGAAATCTCAGAAAAATTAAATATATTTTAAACTAAATGAAAATAAAAATACAAGTTATCAAAATTTGTGGGATAAAGTGAAAACAGTCCTTGGGGAGAAATTAATGGATATATTAGAAAAGAAGAAAGATCTAAAACCCTACCTCAGGACAGCCACTCTGGAAAGCAGTGTAGAGGTTCCTCAGAAAATTAAAAATACACCTACCCTATGACCCAGCAATCGCACTGCTACAAATTTACCCAAGGGATACAGGAGTACTGATGCATAGAGGCACTTGTATCCCAATGTTTATAGCAGCACTCTCAACAATAGCCAAATTATGGAAAGAGCCTGAATGTCCATCAACTGATGAATGGATAAACAAATTGTGGTTTATATACACAATGGAGTACTACAGGGCAATGAGAAAGAACGAAATATGGCCCTTTGTAGCAACGTGGATGGAACTGGAGAGTGTGATGCTAAGTGAAATAAGCCATACAGAGAAAGACAGATACCATATGGTTTCACTCTTATGTGGATCCTGAGAAACTTAACAGAAACCCATGGGGGAGGGGAAGGAAAAGAAAAAGAGGTTAGAGTGGGAGAGAGCCAAAGCATAAGAGACTGTTAAAAACTGAAAACAAACTGAGGGTTGATGGGGGGTGGGAGGGAGGGGAGGGTGGGTGATGGGTACTGAGGAGGGCACCTTTTGGGATGAGCACTTGGTGTTGTATGGAAACCAATTTGACAATAAACTTCATATATTGAAAAAAAAAAAAATAAAACCCTACCTCAGGAAGCTAGAAACAAAGAGCAAACAAAATGCAAAGGAAGCAAAAGAAAAGAGAGAGAGCGAGCAGAAATCAATGAAATTGAAAACAACAAATCAATAGGGCAAATCAGCAAAACCAAAAGCTGGTTCTTTGAAAAGATCAGTAAAATTGATAAGCCTCTAGACAGGCTAATTAAGAAAAAAAGGAAAGAGGACGCAAGTTACTGATATAAATTAAAGAGCGGACATTATTACATATCTCATGGAAATTAAAAAGACTAATAAAAGAATACTATAATTAACTCCATGCCCACAGAACTTGATAAATTAGGTGAAATGGACCATTTCCTTGTAAGACACAATCTACCAAAACTCACACAAGAAAGAATAGATAAGAGTCAGGGGAATGGGCCAAATGGGTAACAGGGAGAAAGAGATACAGGCTTCCAGTTATAGAATGAGTAAATCACAGAAATAAAAGCCACAGCATAAAGAATACAATAAATAATATTGTAATAACAATATAACAGGACAGATGGTAGCTATGCTTGTGAACATACCATAATGTATATATAAACTTGTCAAATCACTAAGCCATACACACAATGTCGACTGTGCTCAAAAGAAAAAAAAAAAAATAGATGAAATATTCTCAGTAAAACAGGAAAAGGGAAACTTTCTCAACTTGAAGCTTTTCCATTAGGATCAGGTACAAGGCAAAAATGTCACTTCTCACCAGTCTTTTCCAACATGCACTAAAAATCCTTGCTAAAACAGTAAGGCAAGAAAAGGAAATAAACGATATACAGATCAGGAAGAACTATTTAAAACTTTGTCTGTAGATAACATGATCATCTATGTAGAAAATACAAAAGAATTGACCGCCCCCCGCCCCTGCAAAATCTGGAATAATTACTTATTAAAGTAATTACAGCAAGATTGGAGGATGCAAGGTTAATGTACAAAAGTCAGCTGCTTTCCTACAAACCAGAAGTGAACAAGTGAATTTTGAAATAGAAAACACAGGGGTGCCTGGGTGGCTCAGTCAGTTAAGCATCTGACTTCAGCTCAGGTCATAATCTCATCGTTCGTGAGTTAGCTCAGGGCCTGGAACCTGCTTCAGATTCTGTGTCTCTCTCTCTTTCTGCTCCTCCCCTGCTCACACTCTGTCTCTCTCTCAAAAATAAATAAACATTAAAAAATAAAACAAAGAAAAAGTTATTGGTAATTGTGTTAGGAGAGATAATAGTATTACGGGTATGCAAATGAAAAAAATCTATATGTCTTTAGTAATATACATTGAAGTGTTTATTGGTGAAATATTAAAAAACAAAATAGAAAAAAATAAACAAAATAAGAAATAAGTATGGAAAATTCGGATAAATATTGAATATGAATGATGACCAATAGGAGATTATAATACCACTGTCTATACACTCTCATGTCACAATTTATTTAATACAGCATTTTAGCAACAACAAGAAAATGGCAAACACTAAAAACTGAGCCTAGAGTTACAGTTCTTCCTGAAGGTGAGCAATTTTTTCCAGATCTTGTTATCCTTTAAGAATTATTCTACATATCAATAAACATATTGCTATATATTCTGTTTATGAGACCATTCCATCTACCCCGTTTGGTACTTTGCTTTTTCACTTATTTTGGTGTTTGCATAACATTATATACAGAACTGTATCATGCTTAATGTCTGCATCCAATTCCATCTCACAAAACATTTTAATGAATGTTGTTTTATCTGTTCATATGCATGATAGAGAAAATGACTTTGAGGTTAAAAAAAATCTATAGAAACATTTTCTCCCACTCTCTAATGATGCATGCCTGACCAAGTCAGAAGGAAAAAGGCCTTTTAGCCGTGAGCCCATCACTAATGGGAAAGCTGGCACATTTTCATCATTTCCTGGTCCTTCCTGACCCATTCAGAACGCCGAATGCCACATGTACATGGTACGCCTGGGTATCTGACAAAAATTTTTTTTTCTTTTCAAAATGAATGAATTAACATTACCCAGTGACAAGAAGAAACAATATTTTCAGAGGAGAAAATATATTCCCCTCCCTTCCAAAAAAAAAAAAAAAGAAAAGAAAAGAAAAGAAAATATGTTTCTCCCAAGGTGAAAAGGATATAACTTTTTATTAAAGATCAATTTAAAAGAAAGAATTTTTATTATCCAGAAAGTTGTAGGCACAAAATATCTTTCAGAATGAAATGCAGACTTTTTAGAAGTTTGAAGCCAAAATAAAAAAGATAAAATTTATTCTAGTTTAATTCTCTCTTTCCTTCTGTGTTCTTCTAAGGTAGCAATAATCATTAGGAAAATATTTTAAATATTAAAGTATTAAATTTAAAAGTGGTAATTGTTGGGGCGCCTGGGTGGCTCGGTTGGTTAAGCATCTGACCTCAGCTCTGTGCTGACAGCTTGGAGCCTGAAGCCTGCTTCCAGTTCTGTGTCTCCCTCTCTCTCTGTCCCCCTGCCACTCATGCTGTGTCTCTTTCTCTCAAAAATAAATAAACGTTAAAAAAAATTTAAAAAAAGAGTTGTAATTGTTAAGGTTTTATTTTCAAGAAAGAAGGACAAACATATAACTGTAAAGGCAATTTATACTTTATACTTTGAATATATTGACATTTAATCAAGAAAATGATTAAATGACACCTAGGAATTCAACCAGAAATAATAAATTATGAAAAAGTTCATTTTTTACTATCTCCCAGTATACTGTTATACAGAATGATAAAATTGAGCCTCAGTATGAAAGAAGGAAATTTTATTTTTTTCTGTTAAACGCCATAGACATTGCTCCTCATGATCCCATACCCACCCACATAAAAATCAGGAAAATAAATACTATGTATCTCACATTTTTCTACTGCATAGTCAGCAATTTAACAAGAATTATGTGAATTATAAAAGAACTCAAATTTAATATTTGTCTATCTCTTGAAACACTTTCTCTTCCCAATAATCTGTCCCCCTCCCCACCACTAAAGAATAAAATGTGGTTCATGATCTTTATGGTGATATTATAGTCACAACTATGTCCATAGTAGAGTTTCACTTTCTCTTTGATAACTTTAAGCAACTTCCAGACTTGCTTCTGAAAGCTCCAGAGCACACATCCTTAGGATGTTAGTTTTGTCTTCATTTATTCCTTCAAATCTGATTTCATTATTTAAAACCTAAAACAGAATAACAAAATGGCTTCTATAGAAGGGACCTTGAGATGCCCAAATGTAACTCCATCAACTTTGTACCACTAATAACTAACATTTATTGAACAATAGTTATATACCAGCACTGTGCTAAAGAACTTTTCCTATATTACATCATTTAATCATCAAAGTAATTTTATGCAATAGATCTTATAATTATCTCCAATTCATGGTAAGATTAGAGGGGTTCATAAATGTTAACTATCTTGCTCAAGCTCACTGTAGGAACTAGTTAATTTTGTCTGCTCAGGATTGCTTTGTCTTTCTTTTTATGCCCCAGTCTTCCTTTAAGGAATGTATCATATCTTTCTTCCCTCAGTCAATAATTGAGTTGAAGATGACCCTGTCCTGGTTCCAGAAAAGGAACTCTGCTTAAGGCCATGAAAACCGGAAGCCTGGCTCAAGGGTACGTTAATGTCCTACATTGGAGTAATCTGAATAAACCCCAGGGTAAATCATAGTTCTTTGGGACCAGAACAGTCCTCATTCTGAGGCGGTTGCTGAACTGATAAGGTGTAAACCTGAAGCCCATGGGGGCCATCTTGCCACAATTCAGAAAAAAATCAAAAGGAATGAGACAGTCTCCTAATGGCATCCGTCAGGCCTGGAGTTTGAACTACTCCTGGATTTGGGGTTATATATAAATGAAGAAATTCCTTTTTGTAAAGTCTGCTGGACTTGACTTTCTTTCTTTTGCACTGGAATGAATGATGAATGATCCAATCATTAAGCTGAAACAGGACAGAGCCAGGAATTAAACCCAGGTGTCCTCTTCTAATCCCTTTATATCACAGAGTCAGGAATTGACTCAATCCATTGTTACCTCTAAAGAACTGGAACAAATTAGAACAAGATTTAGCCACAGAATGTGACTGAGTCACAGAAGGTGACACAGAATCAGACCCTAAGTGAAAGATTTTCATGCAAGTAATTTAGTGAGGACATGCTTCCAAAGGCAACTAATAAGGTAGGGAGAAGCCAGAGCTGAAAAAGAAAAGAAACCAAGCAGGAGTGAAATTTCTGGCAAAGCTCCGGCTTGATGTCTGAGGGAGCTTTTGTGAATTACATTGCAGTCTGTCCTGCCTTGGGTAGGAAACTGGGATTTTTGATTGGGTTCTAGTCGGCCACTGGCAAATGGGCCAACCTCGGTGGAGGGAACATACATTCCCAGGTTTTTCCCCTCTTTACACATATTGGAGACATAGCTTCAGTAACCCAAGGAAAGTTCTCTGAAGAACTACTACAGAAAGGAGGTCTGAATTAGAGGAACCTTTCCTGGATATCTAGCATGATCAGGTTTTCTGGAGGAGAATCCTGGATAAGTTAAAACTGTAGACAGGTCTCAGCAAGTGATGTGAAATTGAAGTTCAACTTGTTTCTTTGACTCCTTACAATGTTTCCCAATTCATGGACAGAACTTCTCTAAGTCTATGATTTTATTTCATTTCTTTCGGTGCCAGAGAACACTTCACCGTCCACAAAGCCTTGACGCTACCAAATATCCTTAACTTCACTTAGCAATAATTTTCTTACATTTTCAGTGGGAAAAAGAATAGAGTACATATTGATAAGTTGTCTTAAAAATTAAATGACAAAATGCATTATCATAATACCTAGTACTGAGCTATTTGTAAGCTATAGCCAATGTGAGTTGAATTGTGTCCCTGAAAAATTCATATGTTGGAGCTCTAACCCCAGTACTTTTGAATGTGACTGTATTTGGAGACAGGGACTTTAAAGATGTGGTTAAGTTAAAGCCAGGCTGTTTGGGTGGGTCTTAATCCAATCTGCTTGTATACCTAGAAGACAAAATTTGGACACACAAAGAGATACCAGGGATGCCTCCACGCAGAGGAAAGACCATGGGCACACACACAGCAAGACGGCCATCTACAAGCCAGGGAGAGAGGCTTGAGGAGAAACCAAACCTGATGGCACCTTGATCTTGGACTTCTAGTGTCAGTAATGTAAGAAAATAAATTCCTGTTGTTCAAGCCACCCACTCTGTGGTACTTTGTTATGGTATCCTGGTAAACCACTCACATGCATATCAAAACTGCCTTTTTCTTAGTTTTTCATTCCAGGATCTCATCATTCCTGGGTATGTATCAGTAGATGGCTATATGTCAGGGAAAAAAAAAAAATGTGTCCTCTATAGTGTTTTGGGCCTACCTACCAGGTTGAGTATATCAGAAAAAAAACCCTAGAAGAAAATAGAATAATTTTCCCAGAAGGAAATATTGAATAGATTCATATTCCATATTCACTGATACTGTAATCCCAGCAGGCAGGGAATTCTTCACCATGCTATGGCTCAGAGACCACAGTAATGTTAGCATGAGGACCAGGTGGAATAAAGTCAGGGTTTAAGTGCATTTATTTTCAGAGAATTAGTAAAGGATGGGATGGAGTGAAGGTTAGTTCTTCCTTTGGTCTTTCAGGTCTAATTTTGACTCACCAGCTCTATAAATGCTTCTTAGGAACACTAGGTACTTAATAGAAGCTAAACAACCTCTCCATGACTTATCTATGATTCTGAAAAATGAATCTAGGGAATCAAAGTCATAAATCTCTGTATAACTGCCTTCCAAAGGAAATGATTTCTTGAATGATTTTTATTGGAATAGTAGATCCAATGCATATATCCAGAGATGCAACAAAGCTTCTCAAGATGGAAACAGCAAAATGAGTTAAAATATTAGAACAGAAAAAACAGAACTATATGGTCCTCTTTTTGAAATCCTAATGATCCAACAATGGCTTGCTGTGTTCAAAAGCATCTTTATGTGTATTATGCCATTTGAAACCCAGAACAATGCAAGAGATACACCGGGAAGATAACTTAAGGTCAAAGAACTCATCAAGTATTTTGCCAGAGATCAAAACAGTAAGTGAGTGGAAATAAATAATATTTTACAACATTTCCTATATCTAGGCATTTGATACAACATTCAGAATGACAAAGGTAAATTACATCCAGATTGACTAACGTCCTGCCAATCAAGAAGACTTTATTTATCATACTGTTCTATCAAAAATATTGCTGTTCAATAAAACTTTAAATTGTGTTCTTCATAACTGATGGACAGTAATTAACTACAAGAAGCCAAAGGCAGGAATAGAAGCAGGTTTCCTAAATACTGATTATTCTATAATATTCCAAGACAAGGAGCTGGAGCCTGTATTAGATCACTTTAGACCCACAAGTGATCTAGTTTTGTAGTCTCTTAGAGGAGTTGGAAAGATAAACTCTCCCAGCCGTTCTTCTTTCTGGTCATTTGTCCGGCCAGAAAAACCCAGCAGTGTACACACAGATGAGGGTCTGTACGAGTTAGGGTCTCTGGTAAGGAGACAAAAATCACAGCGCGGTGGACTTCGGCTGTGTCCGCTTGGCCAGGCTGCAGCGATTCAACCTAGGTGCTGCCGTGGAGGTATTTTGTAGCTGTGCTTAAAGTTCGTAATCAGCTGACTTTAAGTGAGGGATATTAAATCTGGGTGGTCCTGATTCAGTTTGCTGAAAGGCCTTACGAGCAGAGCTGAGGTTTGCCTGATGAAGAAATGCTGTCTGTGGACAGCAGCTCAGCCATGGCCAAGGGTGCCAGGCTGCCCTACGGAATTCAGCCTTGCCTAGCCAGACCCCACATTCATGTAAGCTCATTCCTTGTTATAGATAAATAAATAAGCAAACAGTGAGAATTTAATACAAGTATTTGTTAATTACATAAGCAAGTTGTTAACTGGGTAAATGGAAGGGTAAAGCAGAGAATACTGAGACAGCACAGAGTTAGCAACAGAGGAGGCAGTTACCACTAGTTCTCAGGGCACAAAGGGGAACGTGAGGCTGGAATTATTAAAATTGGGAAATTTATGCCTGCCTGGGACAGCCCTCTGGGAAGCAATGCTGGCTGACAGCTGCTGATGTCTGCATAGGCATTGGAAGGCTGGTTTGGAGAAGTGGGGGGGAACTGTAAATCGGCTTCAGCTGCTGCTTGTAGAAAGGCGCTGTGAGAGGGAAGAGGCCAGGATAGGGTGATGCTGACGGGAACTGCCGGCAGACAGGTAGGGAGCAAACAGGAAACAGCATGTCCACCTGTTCTGGAGACTTCCAGTCTCCTCCTTCCTTACGTTTGGGAAACTAACAAGCATCCAGCTGGCAAAGCAAAAAAAAAAAAAAAAAAAAAAAAAAAAAAATGTGTTGCATCTGATGCAAACATTCAGAAAGATAAAGGTAAATTAGATTCAGGCTGACTAATTCTAATCAATCAAGAAGACTTGACTTAATGCACTATTCTGTCCAAGCAGGTATGTTAGGCATGGAGACAAAGTAGCTTAATAACTGAACAGGGTATATGTATCACTCAGAATATATATAAGTGAAAAAGCTGTGTTTTCCCAAAGAAGAACCAAAGAAAGTATATAAGTGGACATATCTGCAGCATACCACTTCTTAAGTCTTCTACCTTCCTAAATATAGATAAATCAAAATTATTTCCCACCACATTTCATTCTTTTCAAAAGCAGCCATTTGGGGGCACCTGGATGGCTCAGTTGGTTGAGTGACTTGATTTTGGCTCAGGTCATGATCCCAGGGTTTGGGATTGATCCTCGGCTTTGGGCTCCACACTGAGCATTGTTCCGGCTTAAGATTCTCTCCCTCCCCCCACCCCCCGCCCTCCCTCTGTCCTTCCCCCACTCTCTCCCTCTCAAATAAATAATTGCCTCTATCAATCCACTGGAGTCAGCAATAGTCATACTAATTGCCAAAACACTTTAAGAAAAATACTCAACCAAACTAATGATATTCTTGGTTTGGGTTAGAAGTGGGACAGAGTAGGAGTATACACTAGCTACTCAGGGGTTGTGCAATGTCCCAGCTGTGAGTAGGAAGTGCCACAGGAATAGGAAACATGATAAAGTGGTAAATATTAGAAAGTGAGAAATGGCCAGACTGGGAGACCAACTTGGCATAAAGAACGAGGAAAGAGGTAAATCTGCATGACCCTGAGGTGGTTTGTGTTTTGTTTTGAGCAAAATGAGGCAGAGACAATCACAAAAGCAGCAGCAGCTCACTGAGTGTGGCTCACAGATGTTTGCAGCACAAAGTCTCCTGTGTGCCTTCAACATCAGCCTGAAGTTCCTTGAAAATGCCGTGTCCGTGTGCCTGTAACTCTTCATGGGTTCTGCCTTCTGCCTGAATGCTTTTCTTTCCTTATCTTTCCATGAGAGACTTGCCTAAACTTCAGTTGATTCAATCTTCTCCTCAGTAACACCTCCTGTGACCCGGGGCTGCAGCACTGCACAGCCCCAGGAGAGTATTCACATTTGTTTTATGTAACTGTTGTCCCTGGGAGTTATGCGATCTGACAGTCTCCCTCTGATCTCCCCTAGGCAACAGACATGCTGCTTCCTCTTCTTTCCTTCCTTCCTTCCATCCTTCCTCTCCTTCCTTCCTTTCTCCTTCCCTCCCTCCTTTCCTCTCTCCCTTCCTCCTTCTCTCTCTCTCTCTCTCTTTATATATAAGTAGATATATGTCTCTATCTCTACCTACCTACCTACCTACTTACCTACCTACCTACCTACCTACCTACCTATTATTATCAGTAATCTAGGGCTGCTATAACAAAACATAACACAGAGCACAGCATGGGTGGTGGAAACAACAGAAATTTATTTTCTCACAGTTCTGGAGGCTAGAAGACAAAGACCAAGGGGCTGTGCTGTCATGGTTGATTTCTGATGAGGCCTCTCTACCTGGCTTGTAGACAGCCACCTTCTCCCTTCCTCCTTACATGACCTCCTTCTGGGTACACTCTGAGAAAGAGAGATCTCTGGTGTCTCTTCCTCTTGTTAATAAAGATACAAGCTCTGGAAGATTGAAGCCCATTCTTTATGAACTCATTAACCTTAATCACTTCCCTGAAGGTCCTATCTCTAAATACAGTTACATCAGGGGTTAGGGCTTGAACGATGAATTTTGGGAAACACAATTCATTCTATGACACTAAGTATCTATATTTGTTTCATGCCTGTTCACCCCTCGAGCTTGATTATACAGAGTATAATGTTTGTACCTAATTGAAAGGCTGGCACAGCTCCTTTAGAATGCACATTTGGAAGAATTAGCTGATTTGGATGAAAGATAATAAATTCAACATTACACATATAGATCTTAAGATGATGGTAGGACAGTGTCTAAATGGGGAATTGGAAGGAGGAACAGAAGCCCAGAATAAAAAGTGAAGTTGAAGATGCATTTGAGAAAGTTTAGAAACAGAAGTCAACATAACCATTGGCACATTGGTACAATCAAAACAACAGATTCTACCACATTCTTTTATTGTAGCTCCTGTCATTGTTCTGGCATTCAGTTCTTGAGCTCGCCACTAAACTGAAATTCTTTCATCTAATGAGGGCAGTGTGCAGGGGAATGGCATTGGCTCAGTGGAATTCATTTTCTTCATAAAAAATCAAGCTTAACTCCACTCTGCTTTGCCAAAGGGTGCCATGACAGTGAATCCACATGCCTTTCCCATGGTGTTCTCCACTTCCCCAACATGTCAAACTGTCTTGTGATAATGCCTCACTAATTTTATGGGATAAGATGGTTTATTACATTGCTTTTTAAACCTATTAGGAAAAAGCAGATTTTATTGTGGGAAAAAAAATCTCCAGATTTGACATTCCACGTCTTCTTTCCAATTAATGGTTAATTAAGATTTAAATTCTATTCAATCATCCCCACCTAGTTTTGTGCCATCATAAATCCTTTGACTGGATAGGCTGTGATGCAGATAAACCACAGGCACAGGTTAGAGTGAAGAAAAAAGAAATGGTATCTTATACGATTTAATGCCATTCAGTTGCAATTATTCATGTAAAACTGGATATAAATGGACTTATTCTACATTGGGCATTTAGGATTTGCCTTTTAATAGTCATTGGCATAAGTATGTAAGTTCAGAGTGTTCACTAGTGAATGGTGGTGTATGATTATTTGCAGAATGACGTATCACTTGGAAAGAAAAAGGAGAGCAGCAGCATATTGAATAAATAACAGAGAATATAAAATTCTCTCTTCGTATTCAGAGTAGAGCCCCAGTGTGGGGCTTGATCCCACAACCCTGGGATCATGACCTGAGCTGAAATCAAGAGTTGGGCACTCAACCTACTGAGCCACCCAGACTCCTCTAGAAAACAGAATTTTAAAAGTTATTTTTAGCAAACACTAATTTGAATAGTATCCAAACGCCTAAATTTCATCAACCCCATTTTTCACTTTTATATAGTGTTGCAATATTATACCTTCTTCTGATGATAAGAAAGAACACTGAAGCGGTGGTGCATTTAAGGTGTTATTGTCTTTTGGTGATGTCTGTGAATCCCCATTTTATTTTTTAGAGAGTTTACATTGGCTCCCATGTGACTGATACTCGATTTTCTAATATTTAAGATTTATCTGTCTCTTTACTGACATCTACCTTCCAGTTGAAATCTTTTTATAGGAGTTTTCATTAGCGGTTTTGTAAAACTATTATTTCTCTATTATTTATCTCATTTTTGTTTGCCATTTATGCAATCATAGGAAGTCAGGAATGCTTTGAATCATGGCTTGCAACATGTATCATTTATACAGCAATCTTATAACAAGAAGACTGTAGCAAACAGAATGGCGTCAAGAACATTAATCAAATTGTGATATTATTCACTCGGGCTTAATGAGACAGCTGCCCAACTATGCTGGGATCTTTCGGATTTGTAGGCGACTGAGACTAACCTCATGAGAACTGACCACATCTTACACAACAGATTATCTCTAAGGCAGTCATATCACTTGAGACTCATTACGTTTTAGCCAATATTACTTATTTGTATCTCTGGACAAAGACACAAATGTGGAAGCTATCTTAAGCTGCATTTCTAGTGCTTTAGAAGACTTGTATACCAGTATTGGCCACGAATGTCATATACTAGTGTCAAATAATAACAGAAGAGTTTAAAAAAATATATTTAAAACCAAGACTACAAGCTAGTGACAGGGATTTCTATCGGTAAACTAGCTTTTGGTTGCAAGGCATAGGTTCCTTAGAACAATGGTTTCTAAATGCCCACCCACAGATCCATTTGGTTTCACAGGGCTTCCTTTCATTAGTCTGTAGTAGAACAAAACAACTACGGGCAGCACGATACATCTATCATAGAATTAAATTTATCTCATTCAGAAGAGAGTTCTTCTACCCCAGATGCACGTCTTTTGGTGTTAAAATGGTTTTGTATCATGAAATGTCAATAAAGACGGTATGAGATTTTATTTGTGCCTTTTGTCATGTTTTTTAATGACAGAAACTGGCACCCCTACATGCATCCTCCATTTTATATGAAATTGTACTTATCTCAAGAATCTTACGGTTTGGAAGCTGCTCAGTGCAGGGATCCCTCAGGAGCCTTTTGAGATCAGCTATTCCCTTTGCTCTCCAACACACAGCCCCTTCCCAGCCTCAGGTTCATGCCACAGAAACACAGAAGATTCTGTTCTTACAGAATCTTGCAAACAATAGGAGAGAGCCTGCCCCGAGCAACAGATGTCTTCCTTCTAGGCAATTCTAGCAGTAGCATGGGCCATCAGAAGTGTGGCTTGTCATCTAGAAGAGCAGTCCGGTGTGGGAGATAACCTTGTCTAGAGAAGGAAGAGAGAAGGAATCTACTTCTGTCTTTCCTTAGGCAAGGACAAAATTATCTCGACTCTTCTTAGTTCACTTTAAACCTCACATCCCATTTACAGAAAAACATGATAGGATTCAGAAAGCTTTTGTGGTTTGTTTATGGTCTCATAGTGAGGGGTAGACGTAGAAATCACAAATCTCTGACTCTTCTGAGTTGCAAGCGACAGCTTTTAAGAAAAGAATCTTGGAGGGAAGATTTGGAAATAATCCGCTGAGGCATACAGATGGCAAACAACTCAAGTAAATGTTATGGGGGTTGTGAGAATGAAGCATCTGAAAACGTAACTATTTTTGGTGAAATATTACCCTAATATATTATTTCATGAAATGATCCTTGTGTTTACCCATGCCCTGAAACATTCTGCATCCATCTACAATGTTTATTCTGCTGGAGATAAATAGCTTCTAGTCTCCCTACTTAGTTCTACATGGTTAAATGACTCCTTCAGTTCACAGCTATTTTTTAATTAAAGGAAATTCATGTTCCCCTCTGGCTATGGTTCTCAACACTGAGAAACGGTCATGTAACAGAATCAAGGCAAATTTCCCCCTACAACCAAAAGCTTTGTGATCACGCAGTTTTCTAGGGATATTGGGTCTGGCGGTTCTGTGGCTAACGGACCTGTGCTGGCTTTTCCAAGAGAGAAGAAGCAGACGATGTGTAAGATTTGCTGAATGAAAGAACAGTTGGGGAACACAGGTAAACAGGTGGGGTTACCTTAAAGCTGTCCCCTCATCCTGCTCTGCAATATGGGTGCACTGCAACAAAGCACTGTCTGCGCCCTACCTACAAAAGACTTAAACCTGAAGGCTGATTTAGAACGCGATTTTGAGTGGTCCATTTTACTTCCCACTGCTTTCTTCAATACTCTTAGTTTTCTTTTCTCTTGCGAAGTGTTCCGGATGTTATTAATTTGTGGTTGTGAGGTCTAAAGATTGTTATTACGCTGTTGGCTGTTATACCTCAGATCCAAATAGGCCCCGAGAGGCCGTTATTCTCAGCAAAACTAGTCTGTCTAGATTTTATCTGGGTTGCAGGTGTCTGCAAAAATCAGCCTTCAGAGCAGGTCCTTTTATTAAGATTTCTAGTTTTGCCTTGCGCATTTCTTTTATTTCACCTGCCCCCGGGGAACATTTAATAAGCAACAAGTATAAAGTTGCTCCCGAGCCCCAGCCAGGTCCCCCTTCAGGAGCCTGGAAGTTTGACATTTTGTTTTGACTTTGAATTGGAGAGCCAGAAAGAGGGAACCAGGGAGGTGTTGTGGAAAATAGCGTGTGGGAAGTGACTACCACAGAGGCCGATGCCAGTCTCAGTTTGGATTAGTCAGTTTATTTCAATGAACAAGCCTATGAAACAAGATGAATATGTTTGAATATTTGGAGAAATGAGAGCCCTGAATAAAGAACTTTAAATACTGCTGTCTGTGCAAACTAGTCTTTCTGGAGGAAAAGGAGAAATGAGGTATTCAAAAGGGAGTTGCTGACTGCTGCATAACCCTAAACCATGAAAATGCTCTACAGTGTCATTGCCATATCCACAGAAGGGACTGAGAGCTGGAGTGCTACCAAGGACCAAGAGGAAAAAGTGCCGTATACTTGAGGAAATTGAGGGGAAGTGAATACTGTAATAAGACACTGTAAACCATTTTGTGAGTCAGGCTCTGCTATCCCAGTCTTGCCTTGTACAGCTCCTTATAGCTGGATGATCTGGATTGGCTTCAGGCATCCTCATTCCTGGGCCAATCCTGAGAGAGGGAGGAAATGCAGCAGGAGCCCCACAGTCCCTGTGAACTGGGAAGTGCAATTGATTTGGAATCTTCGATGTGACTTCCATACTCTGTATTCTGCCCTGCTGTCCTGCCTGGTGCTCTAACCTTTCTGGAAAAAGAGAGTCTTCTACCCCTAGTCTGTTTGACTTGTGTCTTCATGCCCTTCCCTACTTGGGTTGACCAGGGGAGTGGACCTAAGAATAGAGTTTGTCTCTTTCCTACCTCCTGAAAACTAGTAGGGGGTCCTATCCAACATGAACAGTCTTTCACAATGGCATCCATTTCTGACACCACTCCTGCCTCCCAAAAGCCTGACTTTCCTTGGACCTATGAGCAACAGTGTACCAAAGTGGTTAATAATGCAGGTTACTGCCTGGGTTCCAATCCCCGCTCCATCATCTACTAAAGCTGTTTAGTTTTAGTTATTCAACCTATCTCAAATCTCAGTTTTCTAACCAGGAACATAGAAGTAATAATATACTTAACCCTTTGAGTTGGAAAGAAAATCAACTGAGAACATAGTAAATTCTTGGGAAGAACGAGTGACAGTTATGTTGACGGTTTGCTATCTCCGTACTCAGTATGTCTGATCAAATCCCCCATTTTGAATGTCTGTGATTATTTGGACCAGCATACAACTAAGGAAGGACAACAAGGATCATATTACTGTATTGCCCAGCTGCCTCTTTGGGTGCACAAGGAGATTAGTAGAGATAATAGTAATTTGGGGAAGAAATGCTTTAATATACATATTTTTTACTTTCGAAAGTGACCTTTTAGAAAATTTGAAATAACATTAGACACAAGAGGCAAAAAGATTGCTACACAGAAATACCAATATACCCTTATCCAGAGATCCTTTCAAGTTTTGCTCATTGTCCCAGCCATGTCCAGGGATATGACAACATGGACAATAGCACCATTCCCAGATTCCATTTGGCACCCAGCTGTCATGTGTCTCTAGGTTCCTTCAACTGGGGGGGCAATTTCTTAGTCACATCTTGACCTTCATGACCTTGACATTTCTGAAGTTGCTGGGCATTTCTTTCGTAGAGTTTTTCTTATTGTAGTTTTGCTTACTGTTTCCTCCAGAAGAGAACCACATTATGCATTTTTGGTGAGTATATTGCAGAAGGGAGGTAGGTAGTGTTCTCATTGAATTCTACCAGGTGGCACATGTCCCATTACTGAGGGTACTAATTTGATTCCTTGATAAATACAATGTCTGTGAGGATTCTCCTCTGGAACAATACTTTGGAGTTACTAAGCATTTTTCTGTGGAGAGACTTTTGTTTCATGCAAATGCCCCATTCTTCAGCACACTTTCACTGCTAGATGCAGTAGCTATTGAATTTATTATCACCACAATGCATAGAAATGGTGGTTTTCAAATTGCAATACTTTTCCTGTATTTATTATTTGATAGTAAAGAATAGTTTCTTTAATCTCTACTTATTTGTATTAGTTCAATGGCTTAGTTTCTTTAATCTCTACTCATTTTTATTAGTTCAATGGTTTATAACCCACCAATATGATTATTTATTTTGATGCTTAAATTTTTAGGAACCCCTTCGAACTAGATAATTTCTCCTAACGTGTTTCCTTCATTCTTTCACGACTTCCTTTGTTTTTGGCACAAGATGTTCCAAGTTCATTTTCTACTTTCCTTGACCCCAATTGGGATAAGCTACTTCTCCATGAAGGCTTGGTTCTTTTAGTGGAGAATAGTATGTAGAAATAGAAACAGAAATAATAGAAACCAGGGTCTGGATGTAAGGTATGTTCATTGATACTGGGGTCTTGATGTCTGACGTGTGCCTTTCACTTACATTTTCCATTAAATCTCTTATTTCATTCTACACTACAGAATTTATAATTCATTTGAATCTTCCTCTGTTCCATATTCGTATTTACTTCTTCATCAGTGAGAAACCAAGCCCCGTCATCCTCAATATGTTTCTTATTTGCTCAATCCCCTTATGTAGGCAAGTTCCCAGCTTACCAAGTTTCCTCACCCCACCCCCAGCCCTGATACTCCATCGTGGCACAACCACCATTACTGGACCTGCCTGATGTCAGGAAGGAAGGAAGGGAGAGAGGGAGGAAAGAAGGAGGAAGGGAAGAAAACAGAAGATTAACAGAATTGTCTTAATTTGGTCATGGTTTCAATGGGTGCTTATATTACTTAAAACATTCCTAAAACTACCGTTAAGTTTTACTTTTGTTGATCATTCCGTTCCTATGAAATTGCTGTTGGTTTTGTCTTTTGATTATTATTTGGTTCCTCTCACATTCTTTGTCATGACCAGGTTCTCAGACACTGAAAGTAATAATGGGAGGGAGAGGTAATCAGTATGGTAGGTCATGCACACAAACCTTGGACCTTTCATTGTGCCTGGATGATAGAGTACTGAGTGACAACTCTTAACGAATACTATGCTGTGTGTGTGTGTGTGTGTGTGTGTGTGTGTGAGCGTGTGTGTCTGGGGAAGGAAGCAGAGAATAGTTTGTCAAAGGAATGGTAAGGTCTATTTCCAAAAGAAGGAAGAAAAAAAATGTGTATCTTCTTTTCAATCCACATCTCTCTCCTGATTCATTGTGACAGTCTCCAAACTCATCTTTACCTTTGATCTTAGCTTTTTTAGTGGAGGCCATTCATTATTCTCCACCAAGCTGACAACACTTCTTTATCCTCTACCACTCTGGGTCCGATTTTGTCTGGTGGGCATCTCCATTGTATCATTAATGGCACTAATTTGAATTTTGTCGTTATCAAGAAACTCTGAAGTTCTCCGGAACAGGAATCTTTTGATTCACTTTCAATCCCAAGCCTGCAAGTACCTCGAATTTAATAAGTGCACAATAAACATTTGCTGAATGGATAAATTAATGGATGTATGAGAGTGACCTAAGGAAGCTAGAGTTAGATACTGTCATCTCTTCTTTTGCAAGTTAGTATTTACAGTTGAGTATTTTGGAGCAAGGTTCAGGAGTCTGCACTTTTAACTAGAGTCCCCAAGTGATTCTACTTAGGTCACACTTCAGGAAAAATTGAGATATGCTTCCATGTTCTTGATTTCAAATTTTAAAAACTAACTTCATTCTCCAGTGCCACCCCTTAGAGCACTTTCTTGAGCACTGAAGACGCTAAATGATTGTATGTTTTAAGAGGCATTGGGATGCAACCCTGATTACCTATTAGCCTTCCGGGATGCACATTAACACAGCATTATTTTCCTTCTACTGTATCATGTAGGCCACTTAAATATTTCTTTACATTCTTCCAAATAGCTCTTCGCTACCTATGCATTTCACAGCTGAATCTAAAGTGCAACTTCCCATTTCTAAGAAATACGGACATACAGTTACTCTCGATTTGTAAAATGCAATAAGCAACCTTTTAGGATTACAAAATTGTTAATGCATGAGAACAAAGGCAATGGGCTTAAAAGTGTTGACACCTAAAGGACATTTACAGATAACCTGGTCTCATAGACTATGCACAGGACTAGATAAGTGGCAAATGTGTTTTTTTAAAAAATTTTATTCATTTATTTTGAGAGAGAGAGAGAGCGAGAGAGCACAGAAGGGGCAGAGAAAGAGAGGGAGAGAGAAAGAATCCCAAGCAAGCTCCGTTCCATCAGTGTGGAGCCCTATGAGGGGCTCAAACCCAAGAGAACTGTGAGATCATGACCTGAGCTTAAGTCAGACACTTAACCAACTAAGCCACCCTGGTGCCCCAACATGTTTTGTTATCATGGCATATTTTTTTTTCCTTTCTAAGTATTCAGGCTCATATTAATAGATTAGATAGTTTTCTGCATGACTGGATTGCTTTATATACTTTCTAACTAAATGATCCCATAAGGAAACCCAAGATTTATTCCCACTTATATCCACATTTTGTTCAATAAAAAAACAGAGAGTTGTGAAAGTTATGTATGAATTGCATGTTCTCTTTGTCTAATAAGATGGACAGTGTTTGTGTTTGAAGAAACATAATAAGAAAAAGCAGGCTTGTTTATGTCTGTGATGTCTATAGGTATGAGCATGTCAACTGGTGAGAGAAGAGTCTGCACTTGTTCCTGTGGGAGGATTCACTCTGGAGAGTGGGAATCTTCAGTGACAAGGTTTTACCCCAGGTCAGATCAGCCAGGCACTTGGCTTCTTGCCATTCTACTTAAGTGGCTGAAGTAGGGAGGTCAAGGCCATGGCCACCACTTCAAAGCCCCAGAGCCAGGCTCTGGGCCTCTCACTGAACCAGTCACATCCCATTTTCACATCTGATGCAAAGAGTTGTCTGTTCCACTCACCTGCTGGCCTTTGCATTTTATCATTGTATTTTATAGCCTCTATTCTTCCCATGTCTCCTCTTTCCCTCTGCACATGGAAGTTTACAACAGAGCCCCAGGTCCCTCAATAAGTGGATCATACGCTCAAAGTATGATGCCTATTTGGCAAGAGGAGTTTGAATGGCACTCCTCCTACACCGATTTACAGAAAGGAAAGAAAGGACGTTATCACAGATAAAATCTGTGGATTAATCTTTCTCTCTCTCTTTCATTCTTATTTGAGAGGGGAAAAGGGGGCCACATTTTAGAGAAATGGAGTCAGAGAGAATTTTTTAAAGTCTATCACAATAGAAAAAGTGGAAATAAACCACTTGTACACAGTAATAGCTACTGCAGAAGTGACTAATATAGTATATCTCTATCATTGCTCAAACAATGACACAAAAATTCTACCACAGCCACAATATTTATAGAATTTTGAGTGTCAAGCAATGCCAAAGCAAAGTGAAATTGAGTCACAAGCAGCTATTAGTCAATAAAGGTTACTCTCTGGATGGTGCGTTCTCCTAAGGGGATCTCTGCATTAGAAGCTACAGTTTCAGAGTCCGGTTATCCCTGAAATTCTCTGCCTGTGTTAATAGATGTTTATCCTCAGTCACCAGTTTATTCAGTAGACTGTTGTGTGCATGTGGTTACTGAGTGAGTGTTTAATCAGTGCTCACTAAACTGGCAGAATTTGGCTCCAGTAACAGTAATGCTCTCAAGAGAGAATGTACTATTAAGACAGTTCATTAAGAACAACAGGGACCAAGTACATTTCTTTCATCCTTGAGTATACCTATTCAACCATGACGAACCAGCTGGGCTGGTAGTCAATGAAAAAAAGAGAAAAAGCCTAGCTTATGTTAGTCTTTATTCTGCTAACTTGTTTTCTACAGATCAGGCTATGCCACTGACATTCCTCAGGGGAATTAGCAATGTAATTGCCACTTAATTACAGTGCTCTATCATAGATCAATTTTTACTTTAGAGAATTATGCTGGGAAATGTGCCTTAGGAGTCTTATTTCTCTGTACATATCGAGAGAGTTTCTCTTTGCTATCTTAAAATAAACATTTCACAGGAAAGATAGACTAAGGCTGTTTGTATCAGAAAAGCCAGAGCTGTCAAAGCTCCCTTAAATTTGATTTCTCTAGAAATGGAAGCATTCACAGAACCACAGGACTGGGAGAAATTTAGAGGAAGCTGCTCACCATCAAAGAGAGGGAGAGGAAATGCTCAAAGCTTGTCTTCAGTGAGCAAGGAAAGAAAAGACAGGCATGTTTTCTTGGAGAAAGGGAGAGAAGGAGTTTTTTGCTTCTTCCTACCTCAGATCCCAGATCAGATTATTCCCCAGAATGCATCAAAATCCATTAAGAGACCATCTCTCATAGCAGATTTGGGCAAGATTTCATAATGAATGGAAGCGTAGTTAAAGCCATCCTCACCACTAACTTGCTCTGTAACCTTGGACAAATTTCTTAGTATCCTGGTACGTCAGGTTCCTCATCTATAAAATGGGAATAAAACTAGTATATACTTACAACAGAAAAGTTTGTTATAAATATCAAAGAAACGAATGTGCATAAAGCTTAGCCTCTTGGTCAGACTCTTATTGTTTGGTTGATTTTTTTTTTAGTAGAAGTTAACATAAATTAACTTTTTAAAGTTGAAATGTATTTGACATATGACATTATGTACATTTAAGGTATACATGTTAATTTGCTACATTTATATATTTAATATGTTTGCCATTGTAGCAATAGTTAGCACCTGTATCACATCACATAATTATCATTTCTCATTTTAATAACCTCTTTTAATGTTTAGGCTTAGCATTGCAACTCTCAATTATATTACTAAACTGTAATTCTGTCATTCTTTTGTTCCTCTTCAATGGTAATTTTTGCCAGCAGTTTGAATTTTTCTACCAGTTCTTCCTCTAGTAATTTATTTAAAAAATCAGAATTGTGAAAAAAATTGAGAACTGATAAATTTAATTTTAACCGGACAATTTATCTTACAGAGCAAAACCATGTTTTTGGTACAAGTAGGTAAGGGCAAGTAAAGAAATTAATATTTACTAAGTTCCCTCAACATCTACCACATTTCCATATGGTAGATGATAAAATTTCTTTCCACAGTGAAAAAAAAAATCAGGCTCAGGGAGATAAAATGGCATTTTTAATGCATCAATAATTTTCTAAGATTTTCAATGATAAGGACCTTTCCAAAGACGTAAAAATATCACAGATCACTTTGTCACGATAGTCATAAGCATTGTTATTGTTGAATGAGAATAAACATAGTGATAACAGTTGAGTATAATTGTATATTATATGAATTATAATTGTAGCAAAATAAAAATGAAAAAAGCAGCTTATATTTTTATTCAGCCTATAAATTATGATGTACACATTAGTCCAAACCTAGACTTCTTGCAATAACTCTGCGTGGACCTCCAGGGCTTTTTAATCAACAGTTTTAGGAACCTCACCCTATATAATTATGTATAATTATAATTATTAATTATTATAATCATTGATTATATAATCATACTATTGATTATATATTATTATATTATTGCTTATTATGTAATTGATTATATGATCTAGTCATATAATCATTGACTATGTAACATGTTTCACAGCAGTTTTGAAGCATTTTTAAATATTTGGTTTTTTCACAATCTCATTTAGATTAAGTTTACTAACAATATAATATTTATATAAATGAGATTTAATAAATATCAACTTGAATGGATATCTTTCATTGCTATTAAAATAAGCATTTACTCCATAGAGTATGTGTGTTTTAGGGAATATTTTTGTGGGGCCTCACGTTAACAAGAAAAACAGTTTTATAAGGCAGGGAGTAACAATTTTAGATCCAACCATTAGTCAGAAAGCTTTTTGTAAACAAATCTGCTTTATATTCTAGTCACAGTAACATTATGAAATGAGTAGTTATCATAAACATTGATTTAAAAAATCACCAGCTTGGGGTGCCTGGGTGGCTCAGTTGGTTAAACATCCAACTCTTGATTTTGGCTCAGGTCGTGATCTCACGGTTCATGAGTTCGAGCCCCCTATCTGGCTCTGTGCTGACAGTGCAAAGCCTGCTTGGGATTCTCTCTCTCCCTCTCTCTCTGTTCTTCCCCCATTTGCATGCTCTTTCTCTCTCTCTCAAAATAAATAAAATATAAATTAAAAAAAATCACCAGCTGATGAATTCCTTTTGTTTGATCTGCTTTAAAGTTCTGAGAAGAACTGGAAATTTCATCCCCTCTGACTCTATCTTATCTTATCTTTTATCTTATCTTATCTTACATCTTATCTATCTATCTTATCTATCTTTTAAGTAGGCTTTGAGCCCAGCCCAGAGCCCAGCCCAGAGCCCAGCTCGGAGCCCAGCATGATGTCTAAATTCATGACCCTGAGATCAAGACCTGAGCTGAGATCAAGAGTCAGACACTTAACGGACCGTGTCTGTCTTTATTACCTGATACGACTGACAGTGTTGACTTTCAGATACCACTTCTTCTTCTCTTTTTTTTTTGAAGCAAGAAGGCAAAACACAGTAAAATACATACTGTAGCACTTCCTTTACTTTTGTTCTTTCCATTTGTATAATTTATGTAGATAGACCATAAGAAACAGAATATAATAAGACTACTGTACCATACCTTCCTAAAAGCAGTTGACAAAATCCATACATTAAGAGAACAAAGCAGTATTGTCTCATGGCAAATGACTATCCTGACATGTATAAAGCAGAGTAAGCTACTAAACTTGTATAATTTACTCAGTTAACAACTAATGGCTTCTTTTTTGCTAGGACTTTGCCACCAGAACACAGGTCTTAGGAAAACATCACTAAATTGGAGCCAAAATGGAAAAGGAAAAGACTCATATCATATTGCTATCATTGGACATGTAAATTCAAGCAAGTCTATTACTACCAGCCATCTGTTCTACGAATGTGGTGGAATCAACAGAATAACCATCAACATTTTTGAGAATGAGACTGCTAAGATGGGAAAGTCCGCTTTAGATATGCCTGGGTCTTGGAAAAACTTAAAGCTGAGTGTGAATATGGTATCACCACGGGTCTCTTCTTATGGAAATCTGAGACCAGCAAGTATGTGGCCATCACTAATGCTCCAGGACACAGAGACTTTATCAAAAACATGATCACAGGCCTGTCTCAGGCTGACAGTGTTGTTCTGACAGTTGCTGCTGGTATTTGTAAATTTGAAACTGGTGTTTCCAAGATTGAGAAGACCAATTAGCATGCCCTACTGGCTTACGTGTTGGGTTTGAAACAACTAACTGTCGGCCTTAACACCATGGATTCTACTGAGCCACTCTACAGTTAGAAGAGAAATGAAGAAGTCAGGCTCTACATCAAGAAAAGTTTCTATAACGTTAGCACGGTAGCATTTGTGCCCATTTCTGGTTGCAATGGTGGAACATGCTGGAAATAAGTGCTCAAGATGTTGGTTCAAAAAATGGAAATTCGCTATAAAGATGGAAGTGCCAGTGGTGCCACACTGCTTGAAGTTCTGGAAATATCCTGCCACCAACTCATACAATTGACAAGTCCTTCATCTGTCCCTTCAGGTTGTTTATAAAATTGGTAGTATTAGTATAGCTGCTGTGGGCTGCATGGAGACTAGTGTTCTAAACCAAGCATAATGGGGCACCTGGCTGGCTCAGTGGAGTGGAACATGCAAATCTTGATCTCAGGGTCGTGAGTTCAAGCCCCAGCATAGAGCTTACTTAATAAAAGAAAAATAAACCAGGCATAACGACCATCTTCACTTCGGTTAACATTACAACTGAAGTAGTGTCAATTGAAATGCATTTTGAAACTTTGTGTGAAGCTCTGCCTAGGAACACCACGGACTTCAATGTTAAGAACACGTCTATCACAGAGGCCTGTTGTGACCATGTGGCTGATAACAGCGAAAATGACTCCACTGATGCAAGCGGCTGTCTTCGCTGTTCAGGTGATTATCCTGAACCATTCAGGCCAGATCAGTGGGGACTATCCATGTGAGCTGGAGTGTCACATTGTTCACATTTCTCATAAGTTTGCCAAGCAGTGAAAGAAGATTGATAGCTGCTCTGGTAAAAAAGATGAAAGTTGGCCCCAATTCTTGAAATCTAGTGGTGCTACTAACATTGAAATGGTTCCTGACAAAATTGTGTGTGTTGAAATTTCTGCTATTATCCTCTGGGTCATTTTGCTGTTCCTGATATGATGGAGACAGTTATTATGGGTATCATCATGGCAGTGGACACCAGAGGCTGCAAAGTCACCAACTCTGCTCAGAAAACCCAGATTGGCTGAATGAATATTATTTAGAACATGGCACTCGGTCTTGGCTTGTGGAAGAATGTCTCAGAGCCGTTTGTCTCGCTTGGCCATTTCAGTTTAATACCTAAAGACTGGTGAATGATAGAAGTGCTACGTAAAACATACAGAAAGGAAGGAATGTTTTCCCGACCATTTTTTTTGTGGCAATTTTAAGTTGTTAGATTTTAAAATCAGTACTTTTAAAATAGAAACATCTTGACCAAAATCGGTCAGAGAATTTTGAGACCAATTAAAACAAAGTTTGATAAACCTGTGTCTCCTTTTGGTCAGCACCAAAGCTTCCCATAGAATTTCCTGGGCAAAGATGTAAGGAGAAAATAATGTTGCCCATGATCTATTTCTGGTATTCCATTTGCCAGAACTTGATGAATTGGATATTTTAGAGTTAAATGATTATTCTCAGGGCAGTGATTAAAGTGTTTTTTCTTCATTTACATCTAATAAAGAGGATCATCTCTTGATTTAGATACTCCATGAAAAGTTATGGGAGGGATCTGTCATTTTCGATTTTCACATTTGTTAGGATAGAAGAACTAAGAGTAACTTGTTATGTTATGTATAACTTCATAAGAGGGCCAAAATTCTGCAGTATTAGAAGCCATGTATGTGACATAGAGAATTTAATTTTATGTATTCTATAAATATTTAGTTAACTTGTTGGTACAATCTCTTACACTTAGTTTCCCAGTTCTTAAATGCATTGTCACATTTCCAAATAATGCAGTCAAGTTTATTAAAACAAAAGAGTCTGAATTATAAGGTTAAGTATTTTGGATTGGCCTACTTCTAAGAGTTAATGCTGTCCAGTTTCTAGGAAAATAAAGATACTAAAAGTTGAAAAGTAAAAAGAATAAAAGAATAAAAAGAATAAAAAAGAATAAAATAATTCTTTTTCTTCTAAGGGTGGAATAGCTTATTGCATATTAGTACCTTTACCATAAACCAATAGAAAAGCTGGAAAAAAAAAATCTGTTTGATACCACTGAAGAGATATCAAAGGCAACTAAGATTTCAAGAGTTAGGATCCTGGAATAAAGAAACAAAAATTAGGGCAAACCCCACATTATAACTAGTCTAAAAATTTTACAACTGCTTTTAAAATGCCCTTAAGGCGTTTTAAGCACTTTAAGATAGGCTAAAAGGACAAGCAGAATGTGGTAATAAGAAATTAGCAAGCTGAATAGAGATTCCGGCAACTATGTGGGACCATGAAAACAAAAATTACAATTAGGGCCAGTGAAGGACATTCTGACTTCCAGTTTATATCTAAAAGGTATACATTCTAAAAATAAGATCAATCAAAAATAGACTAACCTTCATAAAAGAGTGAAATCCAGCTTTGAATCCTATTTAAACTGCCTCTATTTTAATAGCTTTCCTGAAAGCAAAATTACATACTCTATGAAAAAAGATAATGTCAGTAAGGGCCTCAAATTATGTTTGCAATTATATATATAAGTTACCTGAAATTCGACAAAAAATGATCAAGTATGCCACAGGAATAACTAGCCAAAGAAAAACAAAAGCACAAGAGTTAAAAACAGACAATAAGAGTGGATCCATCAGTGATTATAGATATTGGAGTTATCAGTTGTGAACATTCATATAATTGATTGATATAGTCAATAAAATAGATGACAAAATGAAGAAATTCAATATGATATAACTGGGATGTATGAAAATATTCTAATGGAAAACACAAAATTTAAAAATATAGCAAATGGCATAATAAACTTTGTTTTTAAAGGGCACACATTTAACAGTAATTTACATGCAGCAGAATTGAGAAACATGAACCAAAAATAAAGTCACTAGAAAATATACAGATTAAAGAATGCCCCCCCCCAAAAAAACAAAACAAAACAAAACAAAGAAAAACCCCCAAAAGATGAAAATACAAAAAATACCCTAAGCAATCCATAGGTAAGAAAGAAAAAAAGCCCATTACATGTGAAATTGCAGTTTTAGAAGGAGGGGAGAGTGTGAAAAGGCAGAAGCAATTGCTGATGAGATCAGAGCTGAGAATTTTTTTTAAAACTTAGAAACCATAACAATCCACAGATTAGAGAAATTCTATGAATCCCCAGAAGTGTAAATCAAACAAAACTGTACCTAGGAACCTGGGAAATTTATATTAAAATTTATGAAAACCAAAGGCACAAAACAAAAACCCTGAAAGCAGGCAGAGGGCAACAAAGCATATAATACTTTTGGTCCAAAGCCTGACTTTTCCACAGAAATTATGGAGGCAACTAGACAATGAATCACAAATTTTAAAATGTAGAAAGGGATTAACTGCCAGCTTAGCGAAAAGGTCCTTCAAAATAAAGGCACATCTTGCAAAAGCAAGAAAAATTTGGGAGAACCATTACCAATAGCCTCACACTAAACCAAAATAAAACAAAGGAAAAAACACACACAGGGAATTCTTCAAGTAGAAGAAAAATTATTACAGTTGGGAAGTAGAAATACACAACAAAGTGATGAGAAATGAGACTCAATAAGTACCGGAAGTATAAAATAATAAAGTATTTAAAATATATGTAGAATTAAAGGGGATCAAAATAATAACACCAAGTTTGGAGGGAAAAAATGGAATTAATCTAAGATTTTTATATTGCCTGGAATTTAGTATTTGTATTTTTTAAATATTATACCCTATAAGTTAAGGAAGCATGTAATAATATCTAGGATGATAACTCCAAAAGGTGAAATAATTAACTAATAAGCTAAATAAAGCAAAACTGAAATGAAAAAAATGATATCAAGACAGTAAGAAAGTAGAGAAATACATCCATGATGGAGAAACTGGTATTGGCTTATACTCCTATAGTCAACAATTTAAAAAGCTAGGGCAAAAATAAGAGCTATAAAATTACATTAAAAATATACAAATTATAAAATTATTGAAATTTATGAAACTTATTGGTGGCTTCTGGATAGCAATTAGCCAAAAGCTATGATATTTGATAGAAGGAAAGCCTATGAAAAGAACCTCATATCTCTCCTGGCTTTCAACTTGAGGAAATTTGCAAAGTGCAATGTAAGACCCAATAGAAAGGGATGATCTAGGTGGGCAGAAGAAAAGGGAGGTTGAAATTTGGGGCTGACAAGACAGCCGGGATTTCTGGGCCATAATATTGGATGGGTCAAAACTGCATAAAATTAGCCCTAAGAAAACCTAAACTGAAATTCATCTCAGGCCCCTGAGCATATATATGCTAAAACTCTGGAAGGCATGGCAGAGAAAGGCCGCTGGGAAACTGAGGAACTGAGTGAAGACTTCAGATATCAGTAGGTGTGGAGAAGATATAAGTGTTCAGCATAACCAGAATACAGAGACCATGGAGAACACCATGGGCTTTTAAATGAGACTCAAGAAAGTAAGAGTAAATTTCAGATCCTAGAAAGAGGCATAATTAAAATAGACGTGTTCTAACAAAGCCTAAAATCAAGCATCAACAGAGGCATAAAAGATGACCTATCTCACTAGTTAAACTGCCTGAGGAGTAAAACCTAATACTCTTTAGAAGAATATAACACAATCCATAAACTCTACACTAAATCTTCCACAATCTTTAGCATATAATAATTATTATTGACATTGCCAGAAAACTGAGGGTAAAGAGATACAAGGAAGTAAAAGCAGACACAGAGGATGATCATAGTATTGGAATCAACAGATAAGATTTCCAAAGTTTCTATGATTAATATGTGAGGGAAATAAAGAAGATGAAGAATTTTAGCACAAAATTAGAGTGGAGAAATTGAGTGTTCTAGAAGTAAAAATATTCTATAGTTCAGAGTCTAGTGGATAGTTTTACATTCAAAGGGCACAGCAGAAAACAGGATTAGTAAACTCAAAAACAAACTAATAGAAAATATGCAAACAGAGAAAGTAGAAAAAAAACCCAGAACACATAAAAATCACATGCGTAACTAGAGTCACATAAGGAGAGAAGAGAGAGGGCAAGGCAGAACAAATATTTGAGAAAGTAAAGGAAAAACTTTTTTTCCAAATCTGATGAATGACATGGGCCCATTAATCCAAGAAAGTCAGTAATCCCCAAGTAGGATAAAAACAAAGAAAAATACAGCCAGGTATATCATTAGGCAACTGTTAAAGGAAAAAAATAAGAGAATACATAATAAATAAATAACGAGATAGTGGATTTAATCTCAACTGTATCAGTATCTTGATTACAAATAACTTCTTTAAATATCATAATTAAAGTAGGGCGCCTGGGAGGCTGAGTCGGTTAAGCCTCTGACTTCGGCGCAGGTCATGATCTCGCGGTCCTTGAGTTCGAGCCCCGTGTCGGGCTCTGTGCTGACAGCTCAGAGCCTGGAGCCTGTTTCAGATTCTGTGTCTCCCTCTATCTCTGACCCTCCCCCGTTCATGCTCTATCTCTCTCTGTCTCAAAAATAAACGTTAAAAAAATTTTTTTTAAATATCATAATTAAAAGACAAAGACTTTCATACTAGATTAAAGACAGTGTAAACATAAGGCCATCCAAAACTTAAAAATAAAAGACCAGTAAAATATCAAGAGATGCAATCACTAACCAAATTAAAGCTTGTTGATATAATCAGATAAAGTACTTTCGGGGTAAAATACACAACTAAGGAAGGGTCTTTGTTAAACATATTTAAACCACTGCAAAAAGCACGCAATTCAGAAAAGAAACAAATAGCAAAAAGTTTCAGCAGACATTGCCCAAAAGTGTCTATCCATTTGGCCGCTAAACATAGAAAAAAGTATCTAACTTTATTAGTCATCACAGAAATGCAAGTTGAAACCACAAAAAACTATCACTACACACTTACCAGAATGCCTAAAATGGAAATGTCTGATGCTACTGAGAAATTGGAACTCTCATAAACATGTAAGATTATAAAAGAAGAAAAACCGAAAAGGATCTGGAAGACATATTTACTCTAGTGATGCCTGGTAAAGTCTCTTGGAGGTTCTAAATCAATACTAATGTTATACTAGAGTGTTTCTTTTTTTAAGGATCTGACATTCTTTTTAAGCAACACACACACACACACATATACACATCCATTTGAATATATTCAAACATACAATCCAAATATATATTCCTATACATATAAATGAATATCGATTCATATATATAAACACACATACATATTTAAGATAAATATTTAGTGACTTTTATTTAGTTCTCGTCATCCTGTGGATATGTTCATTCTCCAATAATGACTTCCTGGTCATCAGACCCCCTCAGTAGTGCTAATTAGTAAGTATACTCATTAGAGATTCAGATGTCCCAAATATGTGCACCAGTAAAGCCTCACACCTTATATATAGTGTGTACTTGAGTAAGACCTGTTCTTCTCTATGACTGTGAGTTATTTTAGAGATGTCAGCCTCCGAAACACAGAAATAGCCTCTTATTCCCTAAATGAAGAGAAAACTTTCAGTTTGCAAAGCATTATTTTGGCATTGTAAAAAATGGAATTTAATATATTATTTTCTAATTTTAAGGCTAAAGATGCTTAACTTCGTATGATTAGAATCTTCTCCAATCCTCCAACATTCTGGGGTCTTTTCCCTTCATGTTCAACAAAACTATTTGATATCTATCTCAATCGTTGTAAGAACTCTTAGCCCGCTTCTTAAAATCCCCAAAGACTTTCAGGATTCTTCACGTCGCCTTGGGCACTTCATACATCCCTCTTACCATCCTTGCTGTACTTCTGGTCATCCCCTTCAGCGTTTCGCTTCATCTCTCCCCCTGTCCTCCATTTGCAGAGCTTTACTCCAAATCAATCTAGCCTTTTCCTCTTTTCCTAAGGCGCCATCAACATAAATTTTAGTGAAGAATTGCTAGTGGCATTGCACGGAAAAATATTCAATAAGAAGCATTAGACACCACTGTTCAGAAAAGTAGTGTGACCTCTCTCTCATTCTCCCAAGACTTGATTTCCTGCTGTGTTGTCTTTCGCTTTCTTTCTCCCCAAAACACTCTATGAGCACTCAAACCTCTCTTTAACAGCCAGGGAAACAATCCCAAATACGTGTTACTCTACCATACAGAGAAATGAATCTCTTTTGTCTTCTTATTCCTCCTCATTTTGGCCAGTCCTAGCCAACAAGCATTTCCAAACATCGACCTCTCAAGACACACATACACCCACATGCGTGTTCCCAGACACACATTTGCCAATCTAGCATAGCAATTTTTTCACAGGCAAATACATCAGGGCTTCTATTTTCCAGGATCTCACCTGCCTTGAGAGAGATATGTCAAAAAGTAATTACATGTGTAGGATGAGAAACTAAGGAGATAAGGCTCACCAGAAATAAATCTTAAAGGAAGGCGAACGTACATTATCAATAAGTAAGTGGGATTCCAGTAAGGGAACTCAGAGAGAGACAACGATGTGGGAAAGTCACCTTGTCGTCAAGGACCATGACATGTGCTGAAAATAACTAGTAATCTGAAGTTATTGGTGAAGAAATGGTGTGTGTGTGACATTTATGGTGAGACAGTCAAGTAAACACATACAAGTAGGTATCCCAAAATAAAGGCTAGTGCCCCAGAGACAGATGCAGACTAGATATCATCTTCTCAAAAGAACAAAAACAAAAAAAAAAACCTTTTTAAATTTTTTTATCGTTTATTTTATTTTTGAGAGAGAGAGAGAGAGACAGAGTGTGAGTGGAGGAGGGGCAGAGAGAGAGGGAGACACAGAGTCTGAAGCAGGCCACGGACTCTGAACTGTCAGCACAGAGCCCGAGGCAGGGCTCCAACCCATGAAAGGTGAGATCATGATCTGAGCCCAAGTGGACGCTCAGCTGACTGAGCCACCCAGGTGCCCCCAAAAAACGTTTTAAAATGCAAAATCAGGGGCGCCCGGGAGGCTCAGTTGGTTAAGCATCCAACTTCGGCTCAGGTCATGATCTCCTGGTTCACGAGTTCAGGCCCCGCATCGGGCTCTGTGCTGACAGCTCAGAGCCTGGAGCCTGCAGCCTGCTTCAGGTTCTGTGTCTCCCTCTCTCTCTGCCCCTCTCCTGCTTGTGCTCAGTCTCTCACTCTCTCTCTCTCTCTCTCTCTCTCTCCCTCTCTCTCTCAAAAATAAATAAAAACATTAAAAAATTTTTAAAAATAAAATAAAATAAATACACAGTCAATCGTCTCAGAAGTATGGTAGCAGCACACCATTTAAATGCCTAATCGATATGATTTCTTAGATGATGATAAGACAAATAGACTGATCCTGAAAAGGCAAATTTGCCAGGAGTAGAATTCATCTGTTTGGGTTGATTCTATAAATAAGTGAAAATCATTTCTGCCATCATCAATATTGTTGAGGCAACAAACCTTGAATGTATAAAACCAAAGTCTATGGGGAGTATCTAGGGGACTACTTCCTCCAACTCTTTTTTAACAAGAGAATTTGAGTATTGTCTTATATAAAACATGGCTTTTTAAAATGTCTATTTATTTCTGAGAGACGGGGAGAGAGAGAGCCTGAGCAGGGGAGGGGCAGAGACAGAGAGAGAGAATCCCAAGCAGGCTGTGCTGTTAAGGCAGAGCCACACATGGGGATTCAATCTCACAAAGCATGAGATACCGACCTGAGCCAAAATCAAGAGTCAGGGCACTTAACCGACTGAGCCACCCGCACCCTCCCAAATACGGCTTTATTCAAATGAACCATTGACTGCTTCATTATCACACAAATACATTTAATAAAATTGCAAGCATTTATTTTTTTTTTAATTTTTTTTTCAACGTTTTTTAATTTATTTTTGGGACAGAGAGAGACAGAGCATGAAAGGGGGAGGGGCAGAGAGAGAGGGAGACACAGAATCGGAAACAGACTCCAGGCTCCGAGCCATCAGCCCAGAGCCCTACGCGGGGCTCGAACTCACGGACCGCGAGATCATGACCTGGCTGAAGTCGGACGCTTAACCGACTGCGCCACCCAGGCGCCCCAAAATTGCAAGCATTTATAACATTTTCCGATAGAGTGTGCATGATTTAATTTTCCAAAGTATTAGATTCTTAAGTTTCAGATATAACCGTTAGTAATACAATAGCATTTCCTTTTAGCAGTTGTGATACAGAAAACATTTTAGGATTTCATCCAAGTGTGTTTTGGCAGGGTGGGAGGGAGGCAATAACAAAGTGTTTTTCTTCTTCCCTTTTCCAGTAGTACCTTAATCATTAAGCCTAAATTATGCAACTTGAACTTTTCAGGGATGAATAGCGTAGGGACAGTCTAAAGCCAAGCAGTCATTCCTGTAAATACAGAAAATAAACTGATGGTTGCCGGGGTGGGGGGGGGGGTGAGCCAAATGGATGAAAGGGAGTTGGAGATCCGGGCTTCTAGTTATGGAATGAACAAACTGTGGTAATAAAGGCACAGCATAAAGAATACAGTCAATGGTATTTAATACTGTTGTATGGTGACAGATGGTAGCTACACTTGTGGTGAACTTAGCATAATGTAGAGAGAAGTTGAGTCACCATCTTGTGCACCTGAAACCAATGTAATTGTCAGACTCCAAGAAAAATGTTTTAAATAAAAATAAAAAGAAATAAAATCAAGTGTCCATTGTTCACCCTGGTTCATTTGAATCCTTACTATAATAGTCTTTAAAAACCAGAATTCACAAAGGATTTTGGAGCTTTTAATAGTTTCCCTTACATAATAGGAGGAAATATTTTCATTACCACCATAGAATTTTACCATAATTCATAAGTGGAAAAAAATACAAAAAATAAAATGTAATGGAATTCACACTCAGATTGTATTGGGAAAGAGGGGACTTTGGGAGGGATAAGACAGGGCTTGGATGCTCATGGATTAATTTCTCCCCACTGCCCGAAGCTGCATCTCAGCAGGGCTACTGTTAGAGCAAGTGGATTCAGTGTGAATTTTAAAAAGAAGAGGACATTGACTGAAGAAAAACCCAAAACAAAGGAAGGGACCTGATGTCTCATGTATGTCCAATATTCTGGGAGCACTGAGTGGCTATACGGGGTACCCATGGCAGAGCAGAATTGATAGCATTTTGTGTTTAGACCTCTTTTAAAAGTGAGCCACACCCAAGGATGTGGAAAAAGGGGAACACTTACACACTTTTGGTGGGAATGCCAACTGGTGCAGCCACTCTGGAAAACTGTATGGAGGTTCTTCAAAAAGTTAAAAATAGAACTACCCGGTGACCCAGCAATTGCACTACTAGGTATTTATCCAAAGGCCACAAAAATGTTGATTCTAAGGGGCACATGCACCCGAGTGCTTATAGCAGCACTATCGACAATAGCCAAATTATGGAAAGAGCCCAAATGTCTACCGACTGATGAATAGGTAAAGAAGTATATTGTACACATACTATATGTACAATATATATGTATATATAGGTGTGTATATACATGTATATGTGTGTGTGTGTGTGTGTGTAATGGAATATTACTCAATGATCAAAAAGAATGAAGTCTTGCCATTTGCAACAACATGGATGGAACTAGAGTGTATTAGGCTAAGTGAAATAAGTCAGAGAAAGATAAATATCATATGATTCACCCATATGTGAAATTTAAGAAACATAACATGAACATAGGGGAAGGGAAGGAGAAATAAGATAAAACACAGAGGGAGGCAGGAAAACCACAAGAGACTCTTAAAAACAGAACAAACTGAGGGTTGCTAGAGGGGAGGTGGGTAGGGGGATGGGCTAAATGGGTGATGGGCATTCAGGAGGGCACTTGTGGGGATGGGCACTGGGTGTTATATGTAAGTGATGAGTCACTAAGTTCTACTCCTGAAACCAATACTATGTTATATGGTAACTGAGTCAAATATAAATAAAAATAAATAAAATAAAAATAGAAATGAGCCACACAATCTTCAGTCAGAAGCCTTTAGCTATAGGGAAGAGATCTGAAAGCGAGCAGGGTGAAAGATTGAATGCCTCTGGCTTAACAGCAGGTTCGGGAGATCAGTAGAGACAGCAGCATGAGGATCAGCCCCTCCCATAACATCATGAAGAAATATAACCTGTTTTTCCTAGTCCTTCGGAGGAGGGGGTGTAGATGGAAGGGGAGGGGGAAGGTGAGGGTAGGAAATTTGAATCTTTTGTTGTTTTATTTTTCATTAAAAATCTCATAAAAATAAACTTTACTTTTAGAACAGCTTTAGATTTATAAAAAAAGGGAGATCATACATAAAGTTTGCATGTACCTCATACCCAGTTTCCCTTATTACTAACATGGTACATTAGTGTGATACATTTGTTATAACTGATGAAGAAATATTGGTACATAATTCTGATTGGCTTAGTTTTTACCCAATGTCTTTTTTCTGTCTCAGAACACTCATGATCATTTAGTCATCTTGTCTCTACTCAACTTTTTGAATACATAGAATATATTTGTAGTAATTTGTTTTAATGTCTTTGTCTCCTAATTCTATCATATGTTTCAGTTCTTGGTACATTCATATTATTTAATCCTTACAAGAACCCTATCCAGGTTATTATTATTATTATTATTATTCCCATTTCACAGATAAAGAAACTGGGGCAAAGAGAAATCAAGTAACTTGCCTAAAGTCACACAACAATAAATGATGAAACCAGGACATGAACCAGGAAATCTGGCTCCATGGGAGTGAATGCAGACCAAAAATTTATTAGTCCAAATTATCTCAAATTTCTTAATGAGACTCTGAAATTTTAGGTTCTCGTAGTTCCCAGAGTTCCTGGGCTCCTATAAAGAAATGGAGACAAATGAGCTCCTGGACATCACATCTGACCTATAAGACAAACCAGACTCTTGACCCTCTTCTGTGTACCTACCGCCTCCAGTCTTATCTGTCTAGCGAGGGGAATAGACTAGTGTGTCAAAAACATCACATCTAGCTATGATCTGTTATAAGTCAATGAGAAGATAAAATCCGATTCTATTGTTCTGAGCATTTCAAGCAAGATCAGCTGAGGCTATGGCAACTCAGAGATTTGTATTGGTTTTCGTCTCTAAAGAATTATTTTATTTCTCAAAGCTCACTTTGTCTATAAAATGTGGTACCATATAATGTATCTTACGTGGTTATTATAAGGACCAGAGGAAATACATATAAAATATCTAACATGTTAGTTTCCTTTTCTCCATCATCATTATACATGGAGTAGTCAGAAAACAGAAATGACTCCTTGTAATCCTACAAAATGGTAGCGATTTTTCTAAGAAGTTTAAAATAATAAAGTCATAGTAAGTACAGGGCTACAATCTCCAGGAACTGCAGGTCTGTGACTCATCAGTTTGCATGCCAACGACTTTCCTCAGTCTCCAGAAGCAAAAGAAAGTACCAGCAGACATACCCTACTTAGAAACATCACCCTTCTTGTCTTTTATTGTTTATTAAAAATTGGGGTGCCTGGGTGGCTCAATCAATTGGTTAAGCATCTGACTCTCGATTTTGACTCAGGTTTGGGATTCTCTCTCTCCTTTTTCTCTCTCCACCCCTCTTCTGCTCATGCTCGCTCTAAATAAGTAAATACATAAACAAATACATATTTTTAAAAATCTTTTATTTATTTTTAAAAATTTTTAAATATTTATTTATGAGAGAGAGAGAGAGAGGGAGAGGGAGAGGGAGAGAGAGAGAGAGAAGTGCAAGAGGCAGAGAGGCACAGAGAGAGGGAGACATAGAGTCCTCTGAAGCAGGCTCCAGGCTCTGAGCTGTCAGCTCAAAGCCAACTTGAGGCTTCAACCCACGAACCACGAGATCATGACCTGATCCGAAGTCAGACACTTAACCAACTGAGCCAGCCAGGCACCCCTTAAAAATCTTTTAGATGGGGGTGCCTGGGTGGCGCAGTCGGTTAAGCGTCCGACTTCAGCCAGGTCACGATCTCACGGTCCGTGAGTTCGAGCCCCGCGTCGGGCTCTGGGCTGATGGCTCGGAGCCTGGAGCCTGTTTCCGATTCTGTGTCTCCCTCTCTCTCTGCCCCTCCCCCATTCATGCTCTGTCTCTCTCTGTCTCAAAAATAAATAAAACGTTAAAAAAAAATTTTAAAAAAATCTTTTAGATGGCATCTTTTATATTAGATGCCTGACGTGAGTAGTCTGTGGATTTACAGGGAAAGTACAGTTCATTTCAGGGATACTGTTGGAACTTTCTTTAGGTTATAATAACTCATTTTCTATGCTGCAAACAAACCTAGGCTAAGTTAAATCTTCTAATTCATGACATATTAGCACAGCTGGGTTAATATATCACTGTCTATCCTAGGCAAGTGGCTTTGACTGACGCAGGAAGTGAGGAAGGAATAGAACTTAGGGCATTTGAAGAAAGGAAAAGCCATGAACCAGCAGACATCAGATTCCACAGTCTCTAGTAACCCCTGCCATTAACATTCCAAATGACCTCCCCATATCTTTAGTATAGGTATTGGAAGGTTCACTGACTTTGGAAACTTCTAGAAAATCTTGCCCATGAATTCTGAAGGTGGCTGGCATTTATACATCTGTTTCATATTGCAAACATGGCTTCTTTTCTAGCTTTTCTTATATTCATCATCCGAAATAAAACTACTGTTTCTGTTTTAATAACTGGATGACAGATGTGGGATTTTCTTCCAAGGCTGGTATAACAGAAGAGTAGATCTTTTTGACTGCCCTCATGTTGAGATGGCAGCCCTACCCAATCCCCCTTGGAGATTAATTTGAACATACACAAATGAGTTGGCTGAGCAGTACAGGAAGTGGGGTTGTATCTGATGCATTTCTTTCCCTCTGGGATGTCAGAAGAAGAAATTTCAGAAGATAACTCACTTGGAAATGGAACCACTATTCAAGAATTTGAGAGAAAAAATACTTTGCTTTTTACTATCAAAGAATGTTGATGTCACATAAAAAACTTAATGTGATCTTACTAGGTAAAAGTTAGTGATGGTAATTTCGCACCACAGATGGTTTAATTCTGATCATTGATCAGGATAAGGACAGGAGAGAAAGAAGAACGCGAGGCTCAGGGGAAAGTCTATACAAGGAAGCTAGGTACTTACTTCCGTTCAGATTCAAAACTGCCTTGATTACTTTGCTGTTTCTTGACCTTTCATGAAGCAGAATCCCCCATCTGATTGAAATAATCAAGCTCTGAATATTTAATACTATAGATTTCAGATAGCAATCAGATTTATTGAAATTCTAATTATGATCCAGAAGAGATTGCATTTGAAGATATCCAGAAGGTAACATTCGAAGACCTACTGGTTTAAATGGCAAGTGACACGTGGAAAAGAAAGAACCAGTCTAATGTTGAAATTGTGCACCTAGTTTATCAGAAGTAAGTAATCTCATGAGCCCAGGTAATGAAAATTGTAGCACAGGAAATGGGTAGCACGAAACATTACCATTTTAAAGCCTTTTCATGGTTATGCATAGAACAAGACATGCATAGAAAAAGAAAAAGGGGGAAAAAAAGCCGTAGGCAGAGCAGATGGTTTGATGCACACTACCAGTGATTTGTATACACACAGTTTAAAATGACAGTCTTTATTGTTCCCTGCACATGACTTCTGATGACAGAAGCAAAGTCAACAGGCTTAAAAATATGCAGACGTGTTAATATAATTTTATAAGTGGAGATTGCACTTCATCTATTAAAAAAAACTCAAGGTCACTCCTTACCATATGTCTTAAAGATATTGGTTTTACTGATAGATGAAAAATACAATCTGGAAAGAGCTATGAGACAGCAGCCGCTGACTTCCAAAATAGACTCATGAAAGAAGGAAATACTGAGGGACATTTATCTTTGAAAAATACTGTGGCTACCACTAGAATGCATCAGCCCCAGCAAACCCATTTCAATTTGGAGTGTCAAAACCAAAAATATAAAATAAAATACAATTAAAAAAAATTAGAAAACAAAAGCAAAAATACATACAGCACAAGATAGTTTGCAGAATAAGCATCTGTTTCTAAAAAAGATTATTCAATAGAAAATTTTGAGAGTGTTCAGGGGAAAATCTAGGTATAAAACTGAAATAAGAACTTTTTTCTTAATAAGTACTGGGGAAAAAGTTAATCCAAGTCTGCCTATATGTTGAACACACTTTCTTTTTTGGAGGGAAAAATGAGGTAAAGTGAGGGATATAATGCTGGACATTAATATTAATATTTATATTAACATTCCAAATAGGAATATAAAATGTATTCAGTAAAGATAACAGAAAACCCAAACTACATTTCTCTTTCAAATTGTGTTCAGTGAAAGGAAAGAACCAGAAAATTCTGGAATAAAAGAGAAAAGGATAAAAGAAAGCTGGGGAAGGAAAGAAAGATAAGGAAGAGAAAAGCCAACAGATTTTTCACTTATGGATGAAGAGTGGACTGGTACTAAACCACAGAGAGGCTGATGTCATAGATGGTGCTGGAAGATCAAAAGGCAATATGTCCTTTGGTTGCCAAACGGGGCCATGGGAAAATAAATGGAGGAATGTTTTCACACGTTACCTATTCTCATCCTGTACATGTTCACAGAGAACAAGAGTATCTACTTCTGTCTTAAATGTAAGAACTCCTGGGCTCTGCTACAGCCTGCGAAACTGGAACAGATTTAAGCTTGGGGCCCCAGAACCAAGGTGATAATAGTGTATATGCAATCTGGAAGTCTCACTCCTTCAGATAATGCTATCAAGATGGAACTTATGGATGGATTCTGGGGGTCCACGAGCCCCTTGACATTGCATGCAAATATTTGATTTGCATTCTTCATTTGCATTTTTCTGGAAGGAGAGAGTACACTTGCATCAGATTTTCACAAGGGCTCAATCAAAACAAAATGTTCAGAACCACTGTAAAATAAACTGAACTTGGTACATAAAGCAGGTGGGCGTAAGGTAAGAGCTACGTACAGACCATAATGCTAGATTTATTGACTACCTACCTGTGTTAGCCACTGTTATGATCCTATATTTTATTCTCCAGTTTAAAAATGATAAAACTGAGGTCTGGGGTAGATTAAAAAAAAAATCAACTGTCACACAAGTGATTAACTCTTAAGGCTCTTGATTTAGTCTCCATTGTAATTGTTAGTGTCCCACAGGGCTCTGCCCTAAAGCCTGTCTCATTTTGTCCACTTCTTTGAGCATTTTTTCCTCTGAATTCAATTGCTATGTCCATGTTGTTAGTTACCAAATCTGTACCTGAAGGATACAACTTCCTCCTGAGCTCCAGGACAATAAATACATACAATTGCATATGAAACTTCTCTTGTTATAAGACCTCAAAGTCTGTGTGTTTTTCATTCAAAATGAGATCATTTTCCACTAATATTCCCCTTCAAAGCATCTGGAACCAACACTATCAACCATCTAGTGGGACCAAGAGAAAAATTAAAAATAGAATTAAAAAAACAGAACTACATTTGATTCTTTATTGTCTGTTAACACATACATCCAGACACTTGTCCTGTTCACTTGCCTTCCTAAATATTTCCAGAACGTATCACTTCTGTGTTCTCCCACTGCTTAGATCTACCCCTTTTTTCCATTTTATTGAGATATCAATAACATAACATTATATAAGTTTGAGGTGTACGATGTATGATTTGATATGTGTATATAGTACAAAATGATTATCACAATAACCATAGTTAACACATCTGTTACTTTACACAGTTATATATTTTTTTCTTGTGGTGAGAACTTTTAAGGTCTACTCTCTTAGTAACTTTCAAATATACAATACAGTAGTACTAACTATAGTCATCATGCTGTGCACTACATGCTCAGAACTTACTTATCTTGTAACTGGAAGGTTGGACCTTTTTTTATCTCCTTCACTCAATTCTCCCTCACCGCCAACCTACCCCTTATGGCAACCAACAATCTGTTCCCTATATCTGTGAATTCAGTGTTTTAGATTCCATATACAATTAGGATCCTATAATATTTGTCTTTTTTTGTCTGGCATTTCACCTAGCATAATGTCCTCCAGATGCACCTAAAGTTGTCGAAAATGGCAGGAGTTCTTCTTTTTTAATGATTGAATAATACGTATATTTATAACATTTCCCACATTTTCTTTATCCATTTGTCCATCAGTAGACACTTATCGTTGTTTCCACGTCTTGGCTATTGCAAATAATGCTGCAGTGAACATAAGAGTGTGGGTATCTTTTCAAGAGTGATTTCATTTCCTTAAGATATACACACAGAAGTGAAATTGCTGGATCATATGGTAATACTATTTCAACTTTGTGATTGTTGTAAGGCCCACCTTCACATCTCCATCCCAATCTAATCTCTAATTGTTAAGTCCCATAGATGCTCCTGTGATCCCTTTGAAAAAAGATTCCAGTGGACCTCCCATGTAGTGTCCCTCTATGCTGGGGGAGCTGGATGTCCACTGTAGACTCTCTTTTTCCCACTGGAGAATCCACAGACCCAAGGGGTCCTCTCAGTGCAGCTTTGTGCCAGCTGGGGAAAGGGACTATCCGGTTGGAGTGTAGCCATTCCTCTTACCCATCTAATGTGGTCCTTCCTGGTCCCCGCAGTGCAGAGAAGGGTGCTTCAGCCTCATCCTGAGTTCTGGAATTTTCACAATGGTGCCTTGTCTATGATAGTTGTTAGTTGGTCTTATAAGAGGGCACTGAACTCAAGGATGTTCTATGTCACTACCCTGATGACCTACTTATATCTTTTATGTGAATTTGATCACATGATCTCCTCCATATCTATCTTTGGCTTGTTGAGCTTTCTGGAGATTCCCATTTCCTTTAGGACAGCATCCAAATTTCCTGCTTCCAAGGCCCTTCGTAATCTAGTTCCTGCTTCAGACTCATCTTTTGTAACTCCAAACTCCAGTCTCAGTGAACCATTCGCATCCTCCTGTTCAATCTCATACATTTGTTATTTCCTCTACCGGTAGCACTTACCCTGCTCCTTCCTCTGACTGACTCCTACAAATGCTTCGGATTCGGATTTAGTCAGATGCTCAGGGAAGATGTTTTGACCCCTCTGGAATAAGTTGGATATTCTTACAATGTGCTCGCATAATACTCCGTGTTTCCTCCACCACAGCACTTATATACAATGGTCTTATTCTCCCACTAGGCAGTAAATATATTGAACAGCAAGGTCACATCTGTCTTGGTCACTCTTGTACTCCCAATGTTGAGCAGAGTGTCTGGCAAATGTTAGGTATCCATTAATCCTGTTGAATGAATAAATCTAACTCAGTCCTACGAATGGATCGCCTTTACACAAGCCTGACTGATGCTAACTTGTTTGGGATTGCAGATAATATACAGTTTGCCCCGTTAACTATGAATTTCAGATAAACAATGAAAAAAATTATGGTGTAAGTATGTCCTAAATATTGCATGGGACATACTTATACTAAAAATATATATGTTGTCGGGGCGCCTGGGTGGCGCAGTCGGTTAAGCGTCCGACTTCAGCCAGGTCACGATCTCGCGGTCTGTGAATTCGAGCCCCGCGTCAGGCTCTGGGCTGATGGCTCAGAGCCTGGAGCCTGTTTCCGATTCTGTGTCTCCCTCTCTCTCTGCCCCTCCCCCATTCATGCTCTGTCTCTCTCTGTCCCAAAAATAAATAAACGTTGAAAAAAAAAATAAAAATAAAAATATATATGTTGTTTATCTGAAATTCAAACGTAACTTGGTGACTGGTATTTTTATTTGTTAAATATGACTAGCCCATTAATTTTGGCATTTGCCTGCTTCTTTTTCAGGGGTTTTGCAGGTCTTTTTTTCCCCACACCAAAAATGCATCTCCCACAGGCTTCAGAGGTGGTCAAAATTATTTGCCAATAACTTTCAAAATGTACTGTCTGAACTGCTGAGGCTCTTCCTCTGGCTGACCTCCAACTTTATTACTGACTTAGCTTCTGGGTTTTTCCTTACATAGCTCCTGTGCCCACTTATTTTCCCACTACTGACCATGACCTAATGAATGCATCCTGATGACATTTTTTTCATTCACTCATGTCTACCATTATGCTACTAAGTCTATTTCCCTGGACTCTGCCTCTTCTATACTCTACCCTTGGAGGATCACAGCTAAACTGACGAGAGCTCCCAGATTCCCTGTTACATTTGTGGGTAGTTCTAATTGTTAGGGAATTTTTGTGTTAGACTGAAATTGTCTTCCCTGAAGCTTTGACCTATTTGAGTTTCAATACAGTTTGCTCCTTGAAAGTAGAGAGATATCTTATTCACTTTGGTATCTCCAACATCATTGACAGTGACTGGCACATAGAAGGTTCTTATAAATGTCTGCTGAATAAAAATGAATATTATGCCTTTGGAACTATACTGTGTACAGTGAATCTCTTATCCACAGTCGGTTTTTCAAATATGGGAACAATGTTATAGAGAGAGGTCTGCATCAATCTTGTCTGCCATAGGCTGGGTCTTCCCATTTCCTTAAATCATTTTTCATTTAAGAAGTGTGCCTGGCACAGAAGAAGCACTTGAAAAATATTTATCTGTTAAGAATTTATCCATATTTAACTTAAAATGGCAAATATTCATATGAAAACATAGTGCTAAATATAGCTTCAAAGAAATAGACTTTACTAGAGAGTATAGGTGAACAAAAAATATTAATGGTCAAAACGATCATTATATCCCTTAACAATGTATATCATGCTAACTGTTCCATGAAAAGAAGACTTAACTAAACATATATTGCCTGGATCTTTTGAAAATGCATGTGTGTGTACACATACCCCAAAATGCCCAAGATATGAGATATTTTAATTTTGAAAACATTTTTCTAATTTTTGTTATGTTTTATTTTATTTAAAAAAAATTTTTTTTAACATTTATTTATTTTTGAGACAGAGAGAGAGCATGAATGGGGGAGGGTCAGAGAGAGGGAGACACAGAATCCGAAACAAGCTCCAGGCTCTGAGCTGTCAGCACAGAGCCCGACGCCGGGCTCGAACTCATGGACCACGAGATCGTGATCTGAGCCGAAGTCGGCCGCTCAACCGACTGAGCCACCCAGGTGCCCCTGTTATGTTTTAAAAAATTAACAATGCTCCAGTCTTATTACTTGCCCACATGCAGTGTTCAGGTACAATTGGCCTCAACATTTAACATGTCACAGGAGAGTATCCAGTATTTGTTTTTTATGAAACCCATTTTTTCCCATTTTCTATTGAAATAGTAAGCAAGACAAATGATTATACCATTCATTGTTTTTTTCCCAAAGAGATCTATAGAGGAATAAATAAAGAAGGAAGAGAAACCAATGATTCAATGCAATATTTGGAACAAAAATCATGCTAGAAAGATGGTAAAGTGCACATCTCGGTGCTACATACACCTTAATTAGGTTATTAAAAAGGGAGGTAATTATCAACATATCTTCAAAATTGCATACTATCCTTCAGCTCACTTATTAAACTGAACAGCTATATTTGATCATTTATAGCCACTGGAGAAACTAAGATTTTGTATTACTAAATTATTATTTTGAACCAGAAAACTTTGAAGTAGAATGAGACACTTAACACTTTCCTGCCTTTTATTTAGAACCCATGCCAGTTGCTAAGATGGCATATTGACATATTCTTTATTTAAATCTGACTTGAGGTTGTATAATAGTCTGCCATTTCCTTTTTAAAAAAATAATTTATTTTGAGAGAGAGAGAGGAGGAAGGGCACAGAGAGAGAGAGAGAGAGAGAACAGCCTCCAGTGCTGTCACTGAGGAGCCCGACATGGGGCTCTATCCCACCAACTGTGAGATCATGACCTGAGCTGAAATCAGGAATCGGACCCTCAACTGACTGAGACACCTAGGTGCCCCATCATCTATCATTTTTATTGTCTTAGCAATATGAATGGGTTGGGCGGAGGAAGAATCTCATTCCACATTAAGATTTTCACGTGGCCACATTACCAAACCATGACTAGAAACTTCGGGCATAATTAAATGGATGGAAAATAAACAGGATTCCTCGCAGCAAGATTCCCTAAAGGAAGCATGTATTCATCACATAAACAGGGGAAACTGCTGAAGAAATTTGGTTGCACCTTGCCGGTAGTCAAAGGGTTTGTTATTAAAGACAAGAGTTTCTGAATAGAAAGCCCTGGTATAGAGTGTGAGCATGGGTGTAGATGGGTGGGTGGGTCTACTTACACAGAGAGGGAGAAGGCAAAAGGAGAGGGGGATTTCACCCACCGTCATGCTAGTATCAAACTATATAGCAGCTTAGCTCTGGGAGTAATAATGAGATTCTGCACCATATGAAGTCATTTCTATCTTAGTCTAAACATTTGCTATCACAAAGTGCCACAGACTGGGTGGCTTATAAACAAAAGAAATTTACTTCTCACACTTCTGCGGGCTGGGAAGTCCAAGATCAAGGTGTCGGCAGATTGGGCATCTGGTGAGAGCCCACTTCCTGGTTCATAAACAAGTAACTTCTCTGAAGTGTCCTCACCTGGTGGAAATAGGTGAGAGAGCTCCCCGGGGCCTCTTTCAGAAGGGCACTAATCAGCCCCCAAAGGCTCTGCCTCCCAACTCATCACATTGGGGGTTAGGTTTTAACACATAAATTGTAGGGGAGCCATAAACACTTGCTTCATAACAGTCTTTTCCGCAGCAAATGCAACAGCCAACATGTGTCAGATTGTAGGGGAGGCTCTGTGTTCTGGCTACAGAGCATGTGTTTATCTTCCCTAAGGGACTCAACATCAGTCTCCTTGCCCCTGCCCTCTCTGTCACTCTCATATTGCCTCTGCTCCACTAGTAAGCCCTTTTCTTTTTCTTTTCTGTTTCTTATAAAATGCTTTCCCTTTGCTTTTTCTTATAAAATGCTTATAAGCTTTTTCTTATAAAATGCTTTCCCTTTCCCTTTTCTTTTTCTTATAAAATGCTTATTTACTTATTTTGAGAGAGAGAGAGAGAGAGAGAGAGAGAGCGTGTGCATGAGCAAGGAAGGGGCAGAGAGAGAGAGGAGAGAGAGAATCCTATGTGGAATTGATCTCACGAACCAGGGAATCATGACCAGGAAATCAAGAGTTGGATGCTTAACTGATTGAGCCACTCGGGTGCTCCTATCCTTTTTCTTAGATAGAAGATTTGAGGGGGCATCCCTGGAATAGATTATAATAGGTTGCCAGAGAAAATGCTTCTATTTTAAAAGAAAAACAAGATTCTGCTGGCTCTATGTTACTCCTTCTGACAAACTGATGCTTAGAAAGCAAATCTATGGTTCCTGCCACCGGCCAGAGTGTCTGGAAGACAGTTGTGGGAGAAAACCCCTGTACTGAAGAATTTTCTTTTCTAAGGGTACAGTGTGTGAGGAGTGGTCAACTTCCCATAAAAAAAAGGAGATGAGGGGTCTGTGCCAGAACACTCTTGGGAAGACATACGTTGAGGGTCCTGTTTGACAGAAGATAAGAAGCCCTCCAGGCCATATGTCACAATGATGGTGACATTGAATTGCTTTCCTCTCACCTGATGCTCTCCTGCAGTGTCAGAACCAGGAAGCCTGAGATACTTAGAGTTTTATTTATTTGAATTGTTGCATTTGTTCAAACTGTATCCCTAAACCCCTGACTGAGCTACTAACAATAGTATGACTCCCGAGACAAATAATGAATAATACTCAACACAGCCATAGGAGAGGGAGGAGAATGCTTGCAGCTGAGATTTGGAAAAGAAGTATCAGTGAGGGAGAGAGATTCAAAATGACTGCCGACCTGAGATACAAGACACTCAGGTCCCGTCCAGTTGTCTTGTTCCGTCTGCTCCCACGGACAAAACAAATGAGTTTCAGAAACACTCAAAGATATTGAAGACATCCTCTGAGAGTTGCCCTTGGGTAGTTCAAGAAAGAGCAATGTGAAATGATTCTTAAAACAAAAACATGATATCCAGGGGAGATGTACACGGCCTTATTGATTAAACCACAATTTATTCTTGTAAATCAGAAACACATATTAATTGCAAAAGGTTTAGTTCTAATTTGAACAACTTGATAATGTCAGTGCCATAAATATACATACACAAAAGCTTACCCTGGGACCTAGTTTCACTCTTTTGGAGAAAGAGGAACAATCTAATCATACTTCAGCCTAGATTCTTCTTAGCACAGAGCCATGAAACAAAGCCCTTGCCTTTTCATCACATTGGGACAGTTGAAAAACTCTAGTTTTGTACCTTTTGTGTAATTCCAAGTTAAGCTCTAAATAAAGAATAGGAACCATCATTAATCAGGCATACCTCAAATCAATTAAAATAGATGGGATTATTTTGGCAATTAGCATAAGATGTTAGATCCTTAACCTGAGGGTGCTTTGGTATCAATTCCTAAATTCTTCAACAGTGACTAATTCAGATGATACTTTATCAATTCAGACAATTTTTTTAATGTTTATTTTTGAGAGAGGGAGAGACAGAGTGCAAATGGGGGAGGGACAGAGAGAGAAGGAGACACAAAATCCGAAGCAGGCTCCAGGCTCCCGTGCGGGGCTCGAACCCATGGACGGGGAGATCATGACTTGAGCCAAAGTTGGACGCCCAACCAACCAAGCCACCCAGGCACCCCTCAAATGATTTTTGAAGTTAATGTGATTCAGATAATTTTGCAAGTTAAATAGTCTTCATAAAAAGTCAATTTAATTTTTATAGTTCAGAAAAGTACAGGAAAAAAGCAGTCTTTTCTACCCAAGTGAACGACAATGACTTTGAGGGCGGTTGTTTCAGACTTCAAAATAGAAAAGTAAGTGCCTCCCATCCCACCCCATAAATCAATTGTTATTTTATGCTTTAAAGCTTTCACCAAAACCCTACTGTGATTATTGTGGCAGCTATCTCAGAACATTCAATAAGGATTTATTAATTCATTTTACATTGTATTAAGACATAATTTTGATATAATTGTAGGAACTCTGCCTTCAACTTCAAATGATACTCATGAATCACCTATCCAACACTATTATTATTATTATTATTATTATTACTATTTATAGACAGGGAGAGACCCACATTTCCCCAAACACTGAAGATTGATTTTTAAATCAATGATCTACTGGTAAGGAAGTGATGAATACTTCTCTCCAAGTATCAAGTGAGAGTTTCGCAGATCATCACGGAGCAATAAATAACTGACAGATTTTGATGGCCTCATCCAAATGTAGTCACCTCTACAATCTCATTTCAACAGTAGACTTAGGGGTACAAACAGGTTGAGAAGGCACTCTGTTAAAGTTAATTTTGGGAAAAAGAACTATTTTCTATATAGTTCAAGATGACCTTCTCATGAATTCTGGTAACAAGAGAAGGACTAACTCTGACATAATGTAGAGCACTTGTCTAAAGTAATGATATAAATTCTATTTAATGGTGAATCCAGTGTGATTTTTTTCCATTTAAAAAGAACCTAGTTCTCCCTAAAATTGTGGCCCATGAGATAAGAGTTGTCTTGTTTCACCTAATCTCTAGACTATTTAAGATTTGGAGACTGGCTCCAAACAATTATACCTGCTGTGGGACACAAGCACAAAATCAAAAGGCTAAAAGTTTATCAAAACGCCAGATATTCTGGTAAGGAGATGTGGATCTCTGGAGGATTCTCAGTGCCCCTGAGACACAACAGTGGCTTCTAGTGGATCTGCAGGAGAAGGAATAGGTTATTTTTTGCTTAGGCTGAAATACAAATCACAATAAAAGTTAGACTCTATGATCCATTGTGCCAAAACAGAGAGAGAGAGAGAAAGAAAGAAAGAAAGAAAGAAAGAAAGAAAGAAAGAAAGAGAAAGAAAGGAGGGAGGGAGAGAGAGAGAAGGAAGAAAAGAAGGAAGGAAGGAAAGGAGGAAGGAAGGACGGAGGGAGGGAGGGAGAAGAGAGAGAAAGAAATCAGATGGAGCAAATGTAAATTCTAGAATTAATTTCAGCAGCTCTTAAAAAGAGGCTAACCCAATTTTATTCTACAAACCTCTTAAGCACCTGAGCTGTATACTGTGGTAAGCTGAGAAGCAGACAGAGCAAGGGCATGAAAAGAATAATAACTTAATTCTATCAATATTTAACAAGTGGCACATCAGGGAGATGCTGTGGGAAACACCCTATGAGGGGCCTGAGCCCCTGATGGGCCATGTAATGGTGTCCCTTTCACAGGAACACAGGAGGGAAACAGGTACTGCCCACATGCCCCCTCTGGGAGCCAGCCTGCCCATCTGCAGTGAGGGAAGAAAAAGGAATGTCTGCAACGCTATGTAAAGATCTTTTGTTGAGAAATCATGCCTGCTGGTGTTGAGATTTTTTTTTAATATTAAAGAAAACCTTGTTTCTCTGTAGCTCAGATCAAGCAGTAGGAAATTATAATTGCTTGCCATCAAGGACACCAGACTCTATCCAGGGGAGTGTGAATAGAAGTGAGGAGAACACCCTCTCTCTGCTGGAACTCCTAACGGGTTTCCCTGTGGGATTCAGCTACAGAGCGGAGACAAAACAATGCTGCATTTTCCAAAGCAGCTCCACCCCCCTTGAGGTCCCAGAAGCCTAGGAATCCTGAAGAATGGCAGTGGGGGTGGCAAATATGGTGAGGACTAGCTATGTGGAATATAGCATTGTTGTTAAAGGGGAATAAAGGGAGAGTATAAGCCTTCTATAGTTTGCCTTTCATGTCCTGCAATTTCTGTATTATCAAGATTCAAAAGAATTCAAGGCGGGTCTCACCCACAGGCAGCACTTCCCATGATGAAGCGTCTTCTGGGATCAGGGATTTACAAAATTCAGTCCTTGTCCTTAAGGCTCTTCCTTTCAGGGACAAAGTCAATAAACATCTAACAGTAAGGCTGAGAGATACATAAGAGCAGAAAATCTAGTAATTAATAATAGCCATATTTGATCACTGTTAAGAAAAGGAAAAAAGGAAAAGAAGTACACCATGTTATTAGAAGAAAAAGAAAAGAGAAATTATTTCGAAGACATTTGAAGGATGATCAATGATCACCGGATACTGAAATTAAGATTTTTTTTTTTGTCAATACTTACATATTACCAAGAGAAGTGCAAAAACTAGGAATGAAGTTCTAAGAGGGAAATAAAAACAATATAAACTAGTCGGGTTATTTTCTAGCTACATCTTAGTGAATAACTGAGTAAGCTTTGTTCGCTCATCTGTAAGCCCAACATATGATGGAAAACAAGCTGGAAATAACCATTTCCTTCCTATTTGATGGAGAATCTTATGAGGATGTATGAATTGATCCCAACACGATGTTTTGAGCTCTTCAGCAGAGAAAAGAGACGAATTGTATTATTGTAAACAAGGTGCTTAAGGGGGCACTAACACACACAGAATGCTATATTACACTGGTCTGTGCATCTGAGATGGGAAAAGACATTACTCTGATGTACCCTGTTTCACATGAACAAGTTGGCATTATGTGAGATTCTAGAATCTTTGGAAGTTTAAAATACGCTTTATAGAAGTCATAATACTTAAAGGCTGTTCTCTTAATTTCAATAGACAAAGCGATGAGAAGATATTACACTATGAGAAGACGTTAGGTTAGGTGCTGGAGGCATAAGAATAATGAAGCTATTTCTTATCCTCAAGGAGCCCACAGAAATGAGGTAAAGTCACAAGCTAGTTAATGCAGTCAGGTTCTATAGTAGACATAGGTACAGTGGATACAACAACAGGGAAGAAAAAGCAACTAAAACCATCAAAGGGTTCAGAAAAGAGTTGACCAAGAAGGCATTATTGGAACTGGATCACACAGACAGATTTGCAGTTAAGGTGACAGAGCAAGGGCAGATCAAGCATATGAAAGGACGTGTAAAGGTTCAGATCTATCAAAGAAGACACATAATGGTAAAGTGCTCTTTGTGGCTGGAGCTGAGGTGGGGGGAGTCGGGTAGTGGTAGCGAAATAAGAGCTCACCGCTCTTATTGCATAATACCTTGTCTTTTATTTACATTATTTTTTTCAGGGCTGCCAACTCACCTTTTTTTTTTTTTTCTGAAAAAGATCTGTATATGGACTCCTTTAAGCCACGATTCCTCAATGATGCCATTTGCAGTAATGTGGATGGGACTGAAGGGTATTATGCTAAGTGAAATAAGCCAGTCAGAGGAAGGCAGATATCCTATGTTTTCACTATCATATGTGGCTCTTGAGGGACTTAACAGAAGACCATGGGGGAAGGGGAGGGGGAAAAATAGTTACAAGCAGAGAGGGAGGGAGGCAAACCATAAGAGACTCTTAAACACAGAGAACCAACTGAAGGTGGATGGAGGGTGGGGGAGAGCAGAAAGTGGGTGATGGGCATTGAGGAGGGCACTTGTTGGGATGAGCGGTGGGTATTGTGTATAAGCCAATTTGACAATAAATTACATTAAAAAAACCCCCACAATTCCTCAACTGCTCTAGCTTTCTGCTGGATTGAAATGGTGTCCTACGAAGTTCACTATCTAAGGATCAACGTACATGTAGTTATTTTCTCTGTACATAGTTCACCTGACTTCATAGTTTATCCACATGCTAACTTTGAGGTGATTAATTTGACACAGAGCCACAAACCACCGAATGCTGAGTCCTTGTCCTACCTCCCGGAGGCCTTGTAACTGTCTATTTCCGGCTCTCTGTTTAACAGTTTAGCAAATATGGAAAACTAGTCACAATGAAGAGACAGGGTACTTAATCTTCAGACTTGAAAGTTTACACTTAATCTGGATAGAACAGAACGCCAATGAGGTCACAGGGAGCTGGGCTTCCCTGCTCTCGAGCCACAAAGGACACACACATCTAGTATTAGCTGGCCCACAAACACAAACCCTTCGTCAAAAGGACTCTATATCAACACACTTGGAAATTAAATTATAGAATTCCAGGACTGAAGATAATTCAGTAAATATTTACTGAGTGCATAATTTTTTCTGGGCACTGCGGTAGGAGACAGAGATACGGCAGTGAGCAAAACGGTGTCCCAGCCTTCGCAGGCTTACCTTTTAGATGGAAGAGACGGGCCAGATGTACATACAGACATGCATGTGTCACACAGGGAAAGGGAACAGAGAGTGACATCGATACCAGTGCTGTTGTATGCTGAACTTCAGAGAAGCCCTCTGCAGTCTGGTGATATGCCAAGTCCCAAGAACTAAGGTCGTGTGCGGTGAGCTGTTTAGGGTGTTTGGGCAATAGCAAGGAGGCTGGTGTGGCCACAGCCAAGTCAGAGAGGGCAGGGCACTAGCGAAGGAATCAGAGCAATAGCAGGGCCCAGACCATAGAGAGCCTTGTAGGTTTGGTTACAGACTCTGGATTTTGCTCACAGTGAGTTGAGACCATCGGAGGGTTATGTGCAGAGAAAAGGTGTGGTCTGAGTTATGTTTTAAAATGATCACTCTGGGGGTGCCTGGGCGGCTCAGTCGGTTGAGCATCCGACTCTTGATTTGGGCTCAGGTCATGATCCCACAGTTGTGAGATCGAGCCCCTTGAGCCCCACATCAGGCTCCACCTGCTTGGGATTCTCTTTTTCCCTTTCTTCTGCCCCTCTCCTCCACTTGCATTCTCTCTCAAAAGAAATAAATAAACATTTAAAAAAAATGATCACTCTGGCTGATGTGGACAGAAGAGACTATAGGGGTGCAGAGTGGAAGCCTGAGCTCCTGCACAACCTGGGGAGAGGTGGGTGGCATTGTCTCTAGTGGTAACAGCTGTGATATGTAGGAGATGAAAGGTGACTTGATTGTCGATCTGTTTTTTTTTAATTTCTTTTAATGCTTATTTATTTTTGAGAGAGAGAGAGAGAATAAGAGAACAAGTGGGGGACGGGCAGAGAGAGAGAGGGAGACACAGAATCCAAAGGAGGCTCCAGGCTCTGTGCTGTGCCCAACATGGGGCTTGAACTCACAAACCATAAGATCACGACCTGAACCAAAGTCAGATGCTTAACCGACTGAGCCACCCAGGTGCCCTGATTGTCAATCTGCTTTAAAGTCTCCAGGACCTGAGCGCAGGACTTTTGTCTGCTTTATTCTCTCTGCATCTACAGCTTTTAGATCAGTACCAGACACACAGTGGCCCATTTGAAATATTTTAAAAACACTGAGTGAAAGTAACGGCTGGTGGATTAGATGGGGAGTGAGAGAAAGAACAGATCAAGGATGGCTCCAAGACTGGGGGGCCTGAACAATAGGAAAGTGGGGATGACACTTGTTGAGATGGTGAAAACATTGAGAGAACATGCTGTGGGTTGAGGATTGAGAGTCTGCTTTAGGCTGTGGTAAGTAGGCGGCAGGTATAAAAGTCTGAAATTCAGAGCACAGATCAGAGGTGGACACTTTGGGAACACCCACATCTCACCGTCTTGAGGATGATGGAGAATCACAGAGAGAGTCCAAGAGAGAGCAGCCAAAGAAGAAGGAGGAGAAGCAGGGGGAAACCAAGAGGTTGTGTGGATAATGGGGCTCCTCCCCTATGGAAATGCAGCCAAGGGGGCCAGTGAGGAATGCTCAGGGCTGACTCTGCACTAGTCCTGGGGAGATTACTGTTATCCCTACAATGGAGAAAAGGAAGAATTGAGTATAGACAACTTCTGTCATTTGGGAGTTGGCGGGGTGGGGGGACGGGGAGGAAGAAGCAAGGTTGTAGCTATAGGAGAATGTGGGGTCAAGGGAATGGTCCAGTCATGAGGAAACACCTGGTGATCTAAGAATGAGCTAGATAAATTCAAGGTCATCTGGCAATGCAATAATTCATGAGCAATAGAAACATTGAAATAATAGTCCTTTGAATCTCATAATCCTTCTTTACTTTCTCACGTTCTTACTGAAACTGAACGGACTTCAAATATATCTGATGACTGGATTCCTCCAGCAATGCTTCTGATTCTGAAGAGTGTTCTTGCCTGGGCAACACCTTCTGTCTCCTTCCTCCCTCTTCCTCTTCATTAATATGTAGGTCAGAACTGAATGATCCAGGTGAGTGCATTTAATGATGCATTTGATGATGACATTGATCACCAGTCTTGTGCTCATTCCTGTTTAGCACCAGTGCATCTTTGGATTGGCTGCCTCTTTTGCTGGGAAGTGACCTGTCCTCTGGACCTCCACCTCCAAGCCCTTTCCCTCAAAGAGGCAGAGAGGCTTTTCTTTGTTGTTACTACTTGACAGAAAGAAACCTCATAATTATCAGCCAGAATCAAAAGGTGGTGGTGGCTAAATTGTTACACAGTTTTACAGAATCTAGTATGAAGGATGAATTATTTAAAGCCAAGAAAATTGCTATGAAAATTTCAAAAGTCATGCTATTATTATTTCTGAAACACTGTCAGCAGAGATACCTAAGCATATTAATTGGAATGGCTCTACAAAATAAACTTATCATGCAAAAAAAGCAATAAACCTTAGGATATTTGGAAAATTAGAATCTAATGAGAGAGCATCTTCAATTTAATTTATTTCACTGAAGCTTACCTTGTGCAAGGCACTATGAAGTCTTGTTGAATAAGAAATAGCTCCATCATTAAAAAAGGAAAGACCAAAATCAAGTATCAAGTTATAATTATAGCAACCTGCAACACACATACAGCCCCCAAATTCCTCTCCAAACACATCAAGCATTTTCATATTTAGTCTTTCTGCATAGTTATTCCAACTCCCTAAGGCATCCTTCTTCCAGTTCTCTGCCTTTGAAATCATCACCCTTCAAGATCAGCTTCCTGGGGACTTGTGGGTCTTTATAATAAGAATTAACCCCTTCCTCCCCATTTTGCAACTGGACCATTTTCTTGCCAATATATGTCTGCTCAGTCCTTTCCTCCCCACTTTGCAAATGGACCATTTGCCTACTAATATGTATATGTCTCCTCAGTCCATCAGACTGTGACCACTTTGAAGACAGGACTTATTTTTTATTATTTCTAAGTGCCTTTCCCTCAGCATCTAGACTAGTGCCTTGACCGTAATAAGAATGTGATAAATTTTTGTGGAAAATAAATTATTTCATAGATCATCACCCTGAGAAAGCTCACTCAAAGACAAAAAGCCAACATACTTGCTGGAGTCTTGATAAAATTGGCTACAATTTATTGGACTTAGTCTATGCCAGAAACTGTGTGTGTGTGTGTGTGTGTGTGTGTGTGTGTGTGTATGTCTAATACATTATGTCTAATCCTCACTTTAGTCCTTATCTCTTTGAAATATATTTTATTAAGCCTCATTTAAAGATGAGAAAACTGAAGGTCATAAAGGTTACCTAGAGTGATCAAGACAGCATGCTTGCAAGGGTCAGGTCTGAATCTCGTCTAGGTCTAAATCAAACTAGACTTGAATCTAGTTTTGTCTGACTCAAAGTCTGGGCTTTTATCTACTATTCAAGCTGTCCCAGCTTCACCCCACAGCCATTGGCACCCCCTGCCCCATCATTCTGACAGACAGGAGGAGCTGGTCAATTACTGAAAACTCCCCTGTGTCAGGCATCACACAATTGCATGTGTTTCATTTCATTAGACTCTCACAAAACTTCCGTGGGAATGACTTAAAGAGGCTTAGAGAATGTAAGTACATTTCCCAAGATAGCATGGCTAGACGCGGCAGAGCTGAGATCTCTGCCCTGGGCTCTGCCCCTAACGACGACACTATGATAAACCTTTTAGACACTAAAAGAGTTATGCCAGACTCCCCATTGCTCAGCAAGCCCCCTTTGCTTTCCTAGATTATTTTTACTGCTCCTGATGCCACTTCCTGTGCTCTCTTCCCACTTTGCACTTCTTAGAAAAGCATGTTTTTCCGATCCTATGTCTGTAAGCTGTAGCTCCTTCATCGCCGACTCCTTTTCAGTAGCCCCGGGGTTTCCCTTCTCTGGATGCAGAGGGAACCTTTCTTCCAGTGACTTCCCAGGCACCCACAGATGAACCTCTGGGGGATTCAGCCCAGAAGTGGCTGTCCCTCCTGCACTGCACACCTTCACCCCTCCCTACCCAAGTCACAAAGACACTGAAACTTCCTCCCTGAGCTCTTTCCCATGATTCTCCACCTCTCTTTACACTACTCCCTGCCCATAGACCTCTCCAATTTTTACTCTTGCCAAGGTTTTATCAAAGCGAGTTTACAGAAGCTGTCCCTCCCACTGTCGGTTTTTCCTTGCAGGGAGCACCCGGGGAGATTGAATGGGGTTAGTCTGAGTGAGCAATTCTTGCCCTCCACCAACACAAGGTCCTGCTTAGAGCTGCCAACAGTGACCCATGCAGAAAGAGCTGAATGCAGAAAGTGAGGACTAATTTTAATGCCCAAGATCAGGAAAAGAGGTGGGATTTCAAACAAGAGGCAGGCAGGACCTGCCCAGAGGGTAAAGTGAGCCTGACATGGTGAGATATTAGTGGCACAGGAAAAGGAATGAGTCACTCTTTGCTAGTTGTGAAGGCAGGTGACCTAAGGAACACAGCAATATGGGTAAAGGCTAAGAGAGAAGTGAACGGATTCATACTGAAAAGAGCACGGAGGACCTAGATGCTCCTGTGTGGGAAAATAGCCTTGTACCCTCTCTGGTTTTCAAACAAGGAACCTAAAACACGTTTTACTCAATAACAATCCCCAGGATCCCGAGTGAGAGCTTAAAGTGCACGGCCCCTCTGGTACACTTGAGGTAGTGTGCCGTCATGTAGTTGACCACATTGTTAAATTACGCATTGACAGATAGTCACCCTTAGCTAATGAATCGCCACAGTTTTGAAATCTTTCTCAAGCTGCAAACTGAGTGAAATATTTAAATATCAGGACATAGTCAACACGAAAGGCAAGACAAGTTTGTTCCAAGTGACCGCAGTTCAACCCTTGGGTAAGTGAACTGTCCGCTGAGCTTCCAGCAGGTCACACTTTCTAGAAATTATAGTGTCTGTCATCTATATGCGAGATCCCTTCTTTTAACCTATTCTTGCTCATTTACTTTTCTTCTACTTCAAAGACATAGAGTTTGAGCTTTTTTTTTTTTTTTTAATTTTTAATGCTTTTCTGTAATGCTCAATGGGATTCATTTGAATCAACAAACAGAACAGCTGTGACGTGCTGGGTGTTTGTGTCTCTGGCAACTGTTCAGACAACACCTGCCTGCAAGTTTGGGGCTTAGCATTTTTTCACAATTCTTCCCTCTCACAGCTCAGACTATCATGCTTTCCTTTCTTTTTGATCTGCTCGGGAGTGCTGTCTATTTCAGCTCCTTTTCTCTGCGGTGAGTCAGAAATATAATTCAACATTCTCGTTGTTCCCTTGCGTCCTATCATTCCTTCCTTTCTCCTGCAGTATCTCCACTGCTTGCCTGAGACTCCTGCGGGTGAAGTGCCTCCCTCTGAACCGCTGGAAACCTTTCTATCAGCACTTAATTACCGCCAATGTAATTTTACGTTAATTTGCCTCTTTCATCCAATAGACTCGGAGTCTCCTGAGAGCAGGAACTGGACCTTTTATGTATGTATCCTCTATAGCTACAACAATGCCTGTCGTACAGAAGGTATTCAATAGACTTATGACTATTTATGAGTCCAGAGTGAGAGGTTTTAGAATGAGTTGTCTCCCTGTCATTTACTCACCTTATGAAATGGACAGAGCATTTCACCTTTTCCAGCTTGTTTCCTTGTGTTAAATATAACAATACCATTCTCTTCTAATTATCGTATGAATGGAGATGAAGCCACGTAATGTGTTTTATAGATTGCAAAGTATATACGCATAGCATAAGTTACTGTGTTAACTCAAAGGTTTGGGGTTGACAATCAGAGGGAGGGTATTTCAAACCAGTGGTTCTCAACCTTGAGTGATTTTGCCCTCTGGAGGACATTTGGCAATGTCTGGAGGCATATTCGGTCGTCACATCTGGGTGGTGAGGGGTCTTGGTTACTGGCATCTTGTGGATAATGACCAGGAATGCTACTGTACATCATACAGTGCACTGAAAAGCCCCCTACAATAAAGAATTCTCCACCTCAAATTGTCAATACACCAAGGTTCAACCCTGGTCCAAGCTTAAGCACATATAATGGGCAAAACACTTCCCATAATATATTTGCCACTAGACAATTGTCTCAGTTGTCTTAGCTTTTTATACTTCAATAGGGATCATTATATAATGCACTTATAACTATTGGAATAACTCCTTGTCTTTCACAATATAAATGTGTTTGCTTATTCTCTGTGTAATCTAGAAACAGTAATCTAACATATGGGAGAAATTTCTGGTGTCTTCTCCTCCCAGCCATATGGTAGACTTCTACTTTTCTAACCCTGTGGATGTAGACAGGCTTTCATGACTAGCACTCACCAATGCCCCGTAAACAGAAGATACATGTGTCACTTCAGGGTTAAGCGTTTAATAGCTGGTGCAAGACTGTTCAGTCTTCTCTTGCTCTGGTGTAGCGATTTCAGATGCAGAAGTTTATATGGCGATGACACCACCACATGGAAGCAGCATGGATCCCAATCATCATGTGGTGGGCAGCTGCCTAGAGCCTCGCCCAGATCCACATAGGATTCCACATGAGCAAAAAATAAACGTGTTCTAGGTTAAGACACGGCAGCTTGAGGGTTTTTGTTAATGAAGTTTAACTTAGACTTACTTGACCACCACACTAATGAAAGTAGAAACAGTATTGATTGTATTGACATTTCATATTTAACCCAAACAATTCCTAAGATGGAATCAATAAATATGTTAATGTAGAATTGGTGGGAGATGGGAAAAGGAAATGATTGACCCAGTATCTTGCTTTTCAGAGTATCTCTATGTAATTATGACAACTATGCTGGGTCTGGCCTCACGGTTTTGTTTTCAAAGGGCCAGAGTCTGGAAATTTTGACTAAGTCGTTTTCTTGATAGATCATCCTTCAACCACTAACACGTATTTAATTAATATGTAGCAAATCTTGAAACCCTCTTGATATTCTAACTGACTCAAAATGCCATAATTATATACATCGGACAACACATTGCTGGTGGAGACTTCATGGCTTTTGCTTCAAGGAAACTCCTAGGCAAATTAGTCTTGAATTCCAGGACTTTTTCTGTCAATTCAGCCGGATTGAATTTGCAAAGCTTGCCCTCTTGAGGCCAAACAGTTCCAATCGACAAATTATTATACCTGGATGATAGCGAATAGTCTACTTGCTCTTGAAGCTACTAACTGCTGAGTTCTGGAATAGGCAGCAATGCAGAGTGAAGAGTATGGAGTCCGGAACCAGTTGTCCGGCTTTGTGTCTGGGACGTACCGTCTCTTATCTGTGACATCTGAGGCCCAATCCTTCATCTGTAAAATATGAATAGTAAAAGTACCCATATTATGGAGATGTTCAGTTAAAGGTGTTGACACATGTATAGGACTCAAAATTATATTTACTACAGAGCAAGTGTTCAAATAAAGTAAATTTATATTGTCTGTAGTGACTCTGAACTAGTATCTGCACACAATTTCCTCAGAGTGTTACATACATGAACTAGACAAGAAGTTACTATTCTTTGAGGGGCACCAACTGAACATTTCAAAATATATTCAAAATAGATACATTCAACAGTTTAGAAATATGACATAATCTATGTTGAAATGTCCTATCTTCAACAAGATCTCCATCAAACCATGAAGACATTCCCATGAAGACATTTGGGTTTTGTTTGAAACATTAAGATTTTTAAATATATCTTCACAAGTGATGTTCTTAAATGGTTCTGAGAAAAGAGGTATTTGTTAAGTGTTCTTTCTCTCTTTTTTATTTCCTTTTAAAGTTTCCGGGCAATCGAACCAACATTGCAATGACTAGTTTAGACATGAAAATCATACTGCAGATAAAAAAAGCAGATACATTTACTTTAAAAAATGGCCTTTGGTGGATTCAAAGAGGATTTTCAATTCAATATAGGAATTAGTCATAAAATTGATTACTGTACATTTTCTGGAAGATTATGTCAATTGCCTCCGTGAAGAAATAGTTAAAAGTATATCCTGCTCCCACACAATAGTGGGACCTCCACACTAAGTCTGCCACACAAAATACAATCTCCTACAAAGTAAGATGTTATCATTGTATTTGGCTCTTTGATCTCATGAATATTAGATTATCCTGCACAATGTGAAAACAGAAGGCCATGAAGAGAATTGTCAAAATTGGCTAGAATTTCATTTATGTTTTGCCAAGCTGTTCTGCATCAACTGTTGAAAATTATATAAAAATGAAACATGGAATTAAAATTATAATGGTTAAGTAGGAATACATAACCTATGGAAAAATATTGGGAAATTTAATTGTCTGATACTTTAAAAATTAATACATTTATGATTACTTAAGATTATATTGATAATGGGGCACTTTGTGCTTTTGATCTCAATCATATCATGTTACTATAGACACTTAAGAAAAATGAGAGGCTGATAATTTACTCAGAAAGACACACAGAAAATCCACTTCGACATGCATAGCAAAGGACTTGCCAGGGACCACAGTACGAGCTACTCAATAGCCACTTAAAGCATGATTGATTTTTAGCATATTTTATGCATTGATAAAATGAACTGCATATTTATGAATATTATCTATATATCACTTTGTGCGGACAGCAGGGCGTATATTTGAGCTCCATTTAGAGCTGCAAAAACGGAGATTGGAGAGTTGATGATCTCCTGAGGTCGCATAAGAAACGGCAGAGGCAGAAATTGACCTAACCGTGCTAGATATGCTCTTTATCTATTCAAAGATCACAGAGTTAGTCAATGGAAGAAACTAGGATGTGAGCTCAGATCTTTGATTAGAGTCTAGTGCTCAATCGATATTCATTCATCAAATTTTTAATGAGTACCTGCTACATAGATATTGAATGTTGATGTTCTTAGAGTGACCAAGCCCAAGTCTCTGATTAGACTTTATAATGCAGAATGAGACACAAAGTACTAAATGTACATTATAATGCAGTGCCAAAGTGAGTGGGGTAACACAGGATGCTATTGCAGAGGAAATAAGGGGCTTCCTTTCTAGACTGGGAGAAGGGAAAAGAGGAAGTGTGGTTTAAGTTGAAAGCTGAAGGCTGTTAGGAACTAGACAAAGGAAGGGAGACGAAGGGGAAGGGGAATTCAGAGTAAGTACCCCAAGAAAAAAGAGAACATGGCATCTTAGGAAAAAAGGATGGATTTCAGCAATGACTGAAAGAGACAGACAGTATGAGTGGAAGTCGAGATGTTGAGAAGCGACAAATGTCATCTTACAAACTGAACTTCGTGTGGAAACACTCATGATTTTTTAAATGTTTTATTTTTGAGACAGAGGGAGACAGAGCGTGAGCAGGAGAGGGGCAGAGAGAGAGCGAGACACAGAATCCGAAGCAGGCTCCAGGCTCAGAGCTGTCAGCACACAGCCCGACTTGGGGATTGAACTCACAAACTGCGAGATCATGACCTGAGCTGAAGTCGGACACTCAACCGACTGAGCCACCCAGGCGCCCCAGAAACACTCATGATTTTTAAACAGGGTTGAGACACAATTTAGTTTGAATTCTGGTTAAACATGGCATATCAAGTGCATGTATTTACCTCCATTTGCTCCTAAAAGTCCAGTAACATGACAACAGATGAATTTAAAAGCTAAGTGGTGCCTGGGTGGCTCAGTCAGTTAAGCATGTGACTTTGGCTCAGGTCATGATCTCATGGTTCCTTAGTTTGAGCCCTGTGTCAGGCTCTGTGATGACAGCTCAGAGTCTAGAGCCTGCTTTGGATTCTGCATCTCCATCTATCTCTCTGCCCCTCTCCTGTTCACACTCTGTCTCCCTGTCTCAAAGGTAAACAAACATTAAAAAAAAAAAAGTTAAAAAAACCCAAATCAAATAGACTGAAAAAGGAGACAAGAGGAAATGAGAAATGGCTACAAATATTTTGAAAATGGAAAGCATACCAGAAGTGGCAATTGACATAACAGAGCTGAGAATGCAGAAATCTAGGCACTTGTAAGAGAGATGCTTATAAGAAACTATGCAATGTAGAAGGTAGACCTGGAAAGACTTAGGAACCTGCAGGTAGATTCTTTTGAGGGCAATGAGGTAAACTCTGAGCAGTTTAAAGTTAGTTTAATATCACTTCAAAGTTCAGTTACTTGATGAGATCCTCTCTGCAAGTCTGTACAACATGTTATCATTCACATGCCTATAGAATACATAGGGTTTGCTATCAGGAGGAATTACATGGAAGGGGATACCAAGCATGGTGTAATGAAGGGCAGAGTGACGAGGTGGGTGGGTGAACATCTGCAGGCTGAACCTGGAGACTTCTGTGCTCTCTAACTAGCAATGAGGCTTATAGCTCTCAGAAAGGAGAATGAGAAATTATTTTCTGGAAAATGTGAGCAACCAAAGAGAAAAGCACTGCAGACACTGAGTTGGAGAGGGTCAACCAAGTAGTAGCTGGGTCTCCCATCCAATCATCCAATGGTGAAACTCACCAGTCAGTAATCCCTATTCATGCTCAATGAATTCCACTAATGATGGTGTCTCACTCTTGAATCAATGAAATATCAGGAGACATTGAAATATAGCCTCCAATATGTAAGCCAGAGACATAATAAAGATTAAAAACACTCCAAGAGAAATGTAGAAAATTTAGAAAAAATTTGGGAGAAAAATAGAGAAAAAAAAAGATCAATTTTTCAGGCAGGTATGAGAAAATATTTTTTTGTTTAAAATAAAATGATGCTATTAGAAAAAAAAATGGTGCTATTAGAAAAAAAAATGGTGCTATTTAGAAAAAATTTGGGAGAAAAATAGAGAAAAAAAAAGATCAATTTTTCAGGCAGGTATGAGAAAATATTTTTTTGTTTAAAATAAAATGGAGCTATTAGAAAAAAAAATGGTGCTATTAGAAAAAAAGAATAAAGAACCAGAAGAATTCTTGGAGGTAACATATATAATTGCAAAAAAATCAATAGGAAATCATTGAGAAAGAATAACCTCACTAAAAAATGAAATATAAGTGTGAGAAGTTGGATTAGTTTTCAGAAAATATCTCCTCCTTTCCCCAAAAGAGTAGAGGATATTCTCCCACTCTATTGATGTTGAGTTAGAACCACAAGGCCGAAAGATGTACGTAGAAGTGACAGTGTGCTGTTTCTAAACAAAAGTCTTAAGTGGCACATGAGTTTCTATTTGGCTTCTTGAACATCTGCCTGTTGAGAAGCCACTGGTCCAAGGAAGATGAGAAATACACATGGCAAATAACCCTGATCTGCCAAGCGCAAGTGACTCTAGCCAAACCTTGCAGAGCCCCAGTCAACTAGAGACCAGTGAGCAATAAACAAACAAACAAATAAATGCTTTTTTGTGACACTGAGGTCTAGAGAATTTTATTACACAGCATTATTGCAGTAATAACTAAAATAATATAAGACAAAAATATAAAAGTCAAAACAAACAAACATGACTCAATCCAAGAGTTTAAACAGCCAGATAATAGATATTTCACAAAGAGAGAACCAAAAACATTTTAGGGGAGAACATAGGAAAGAAACAATACATGAAAAATTCCCAGGATTGAATGACATAAATTTCTATATTCAAAGAGCCCAATGGGGACTCCTGGCTGGCTCAATCGGTTAAGCGTGGGACTTGGGCTCAGGTCATGATCTCACAGTTTGTGAGTTCAAGCTCTGCATCAGGCTCTGCTCTTACAGCTGAGAGCCTGGAATCTGCATTAGATTCTGTGCTCCCTCTCTCTGCCCCTCCCCCATTTGCACTCTGTCTCTGTCTCTCTCAAAAATAAATAATAAACATTTAAAATTTTTTAAAAAATAAAATAAAAGAGCCCAATGAATACAAACAGATCTACACCAAGGAAGATCTGATGAAATTTCAGAATATCATGGATAAAGAGAAGGATTAAAACTTCCAGACAAAATAAATAGGCTATGTATGAAAAACAGTCAACCACAATGGAATTGGTCTTAATAAGGTAATACTGAAAGCAAAAACTCAATAAACAAATGCTTTTGAAATTAAAATTGAGAAGGTAAAGATTCTAAGCTAGAATCATGGAACTATTCAAACATTAAATCAAATATGCGGGTAAAGTATTTTCAGTCATGTAAGCACTCAAAATTATTTACTTTCAAAACCTTTTTTCCAGAAAGTTATTAAAGAATATGAGAATAAGATGAGGTAGACTTGAGATCAAAGAAGTGAGAGCTCCAACATATTAGAAGAAAAAAATTCAGAATTATGGCAAGAGAAAGTTCTAGAACAACAGCTGTGCAGCCAGCCCAAGATTTCAGTCCTGATTAGAGAAAGACAATGAAAGGCTTTAGGAGGAATATCTTCATGGAAAATAATACGGCCAACAGCCTAATAGTTTACCTAATATACTTGACAATCTTACTAGAGATTTTATAGGTCTTTTTGAGAGCTTGGAGGACATAAAGCAGAAACATAAGGCAGAAAAAGTGAAATGAGACATTACTTTTATAGTAAAACACAAGATCCCTTTGAAGGATTGAAGTTTCCATAAAGTACCTTTGTACGCATACAGTATTTTTTTACTGCATATTTGAATTATATGTACTGCATGCCTTTGTTTGGATTTCCTCAGAAGCTGACTCAAAGATAATGTTTCAAATGTAAGTAGCTTATTTGGGAAGTAAAGGAAACACTGGGAGGAGAAAGGGGAGGTGAGAGGAAGGAAAAGAAGCTCACAAAGTAAGAGGGAAACCAAAGGCAACTGCAAATTGTTCTCCGTCCCCATAAAAATAATTTTGAAATCTAGTTTTTTCACTCAACCTTGTATTTTTAAGCTATCTCTACATATCCATGTAGTATTTCGCTTACCTTTATCTCCTGTATGTTATCCCACTATCTAAATAAATCATAGCTGGGGTGCCTGAGTGGCTCAGTGTGTTGATCACCCAACTCTTGGTTTCAGCTCAGGTCATGATCTCATGGTTCCTGAGTTGGAGCCCTGCTGTCAGTGCAGAGCCTGCTTGGGATTCACTCTCTCCCTCTCTCGCTTCCTCTCTCCCTTTCAAAATAAATAAACTTTAAAAATGTTACAAAAAATTAATAAATCATAGCTTATTTACTCATTCTTCTTGTTCCTACCTTTCCCGATTACACTGAATGATGCAATATTTTTGCCCACGACTCCTTGTGAATATTTGTAAAAGATTGGGTTTTGTTTTATGTTTTTAGCACTGATGTTGGGTTATTAGGTGTGATAGGTTAATTTTTTATGTATGTATGTATGTACTTAGGTAGGTAGGTAGGCTTCACACCCAGCGCAGAGCCCAACACGGGGCTTGAACTCAAGATCCTGAGATCAAGAGTCAGATGCCCAACTGACTGATCCACCAGGTGCCCCATAGGTGTGATGGTTAATTTTATGAGTCAGCTCGTCTAGGATACAATACCCAGATATCCGGATGCTGCTGTGAAGGTATTTTTTGGATGAGATGGACATTGAAATCAGTAGACTTTGAGTAAAGCAGATTACTCTCCATAAGGTAGTTGAGCCTCATCCAAGCAGTTGAAAACCTTAAGAAAAAGCCCTACTTGCCATCAGCAGCTGGCCTTCAGAGTTGAGCAGCAACCCTTAATTCTTTCCTGGTCTCTATCCTGCTAGCCTACCCTGCATATTTCTGACTTGCTAGTGTTTATAATCATTGTATAAGCCATCTCTTTAAAATAAAGGAATTCCTCTTTAGATCTACAAATTAGAGATTAGAGATATGTGTGTCTTTATATTTATGTAAACACTGTCAGAAAGCAAACATTTCCTGTCCCCTTCAGGTTCCTTCTAGCCAGACTAAGAATCAAATTGACATGAGACATTAGAAAATCAAGTTCGCTCTTATGTGTATGGGGAATCCACGGAGATCTGGAAATTCCAAAGACCGTCAAAGACAGTCAGGCAAAATGAGATATATATGTCATTCTGAATGAAGGAGAGTGGGGCAGGGGTCTGGAACTTCAAAGGGAAGGAATGCAACTCACGGGAAGATGAAAAAATAAATGCTTGTTAAACAAATGTTTGCTGGGTCCCTCAGAAACAATGGGACAGAGAGAACTTGAACAAAACCGACCTTGCTAGGTCCCTCCCTGTCTACCATACCTAGTTCATAGGATAATGTAGTTATCTATGGTGATAGTGCTCTTTTTGGAGCAGGTCCTCTATCTAAATTCTTTTTAGGCTATTGTGGGAAAGGCAAAGAATTTTTCCTGAAACTCCTGGGTTTTGATTGCTTCTTAACTCAAAATCATCTTCATGCCAAAGCGGCCCATCTTGGGGCAGCCCGCCGTGGGCCCCTATAACACATGCACATCCTACTGAGTCTGTTTCTTCAGAGAACTCTTCTAATACATCTAGTGAGTACACATAGAACTTTACCAGATATTGCCAAAATGTTCTACAAATATTCTAGGATTTTTACATTCTCATCATCAGTTAGGAGAAGGATTATTTCTTCACATTACTACCAGCATTTAACTTTGTCACACTATAATAGTTTTGACCAATGTGATGATTGTGAAATATTATCTTGTTATTTTATTTTGTATTTTTTTCACTGCTATTATTTCTTGATTTAGAAGCTTTTCATATATCCCATTTGGTCATTCGTATATAAGCTTCTTTAAAAAAACACATTAATTTTTTTAAATAAACTTTCATTAGTGTTTTGATTTACAAAGAAAAAATTACACAAGTGAAAAGTGTAGAATTGGATGAATTATCACTAAACAATTCCACCACAACTATCATCTAGGATTTAGATTCTAGATTTTAAAAAATCAAACACTGCCAAAACCTAGAATGTTCCTTCTAAATACTCCACCCTTTCTTTTCGCCAAATAATAAACACTATCCTGAATGCTAATCTTATTGTTTAGTCTTACTATTTTATAGAAGTGGAACCAGACCACATGGACTAGATTGAGTCTGGTTTCCTTTCCTCAACCTGTCTGTAAGGTCAGTCCATGCTGCAGAACAGAGTGATAGGTGATCATTTTCACTGCTGCTGCATCGTTCATTGCATAACTACACAAAAATGTATTTCTCTAATCTGTTGTTGCTTAACATAGGATGATATCAGAAAACTTATTGCATGTTTTTTCAGTGCACATAAGTGCATACCTAGGAGTAGAAATGTGTACCTTTACTTCAGCAGATGAAAGTTCTCCATATGGGGGGTGCCTGGATGGCTCAGTCGGTTCAGTGATCTTGATTTGGGCTTAGGTCATGATCTCCTGGTCCCTGAGTTTGAGCCCTGAATTGCACTGTGCACTCACAAGGTGGAGTTTGCTGGGGATCCCCTCTCTCTCTTTCTCTTTCTCTCTTCTTTCTCTTTCTCTTTCTCTTTCTCTTTCTCTTTCTCTTTCTCTCTCTCTGCCCTGCCCTGCTTGCTTTCTCTCTCTCTCTCAAAAATAAATAAATGGACTTAAAAAAAAAACAAGGAAAAAAACTTCTCCATATAGTTGTACAAGTTTTCACTCCCAACTGCAATACATGTGAGCTCTGGGGCCTCTATAGTTTTGCCAACAATTGGTACTGTCAGCGATTTTTTTTTAATGTTTATTTATTTTTGAGAGAGACAGAGAGAGACAGAGAGAGAGAGAGAGAGAGAGAGAGAGAGAGAGGAGAACAAGCAGGGGAGGGGCAGAGAGAGGAAGACACAGAATCGGAAGCACGCTCCAGACTCCAAGCTGTCAGCAAAGAGCCTGATGCGGGGCTTGAACCCATGAACCGTGAGATCATGACCTGAGCTGAAGTTGGATGCTTAATTGACTGAGCCACCCAGGTGCCCCGACACTTTTTAATTTTAGCCAATCTATGAAGTGTGAAAAGATTGATTTGTGGTCTAAATGATCACTTCCCTGCTGACTGATGAGACTGATCACATTTGCATATGTTTGTTGGCTATTTGGATCCTCTTTGTTTGTTTTTGTTTATTTATTTTGGAAGAGAAAGAAAGCATGAGCAGCACATGAAGGGGCAGGGGAAGGGGAGAGGCAGAGAGAGGGAGAGCAAGAATCCCAAGCAGGCCCCTCGCTATCAGCACAGAGCCAGATGCAGGGCTCAATCTCACAAACTGTGAGATCATGACCTGAGCAGAAATCAAGAGTGAGAAACTCACCCAATAGAGCCACCCAGGCACCCTTATTTGGAGCCTGTTTTTATGAAGTATCTTTACAAGTCTTGTTCTCCCATTCTTCTATTTTGTCATATGTAAGTTCTTAATGAGTTTTATAAATTATTTACATATTTCCAATTTGAGTTTTTTGTTTTTATTGTGTAGTAAATATATTTCCCTACTCTGTTAACTTACGTTTTACTCTCTTACTGGCTTATTTAAGAGAAAAATTTAAATGTTATGTAGTTTAACTTAGCATAATTTCCTTTATAACTGTCAGTTTTGTTATTGTTTAAAAAATCCTAACTTATCCTGAAATCATAAAGATATCCTCTTTTGTCATGTTCTATAATGGTATTGTCTAAAATAGAACTACCATATGATCTAGCAATTCCATTTCAGGGAATATTTCTAAAGGAAATGAAAAGAAATACCTACATTTATTGTAGTATTATTCAGAATAGCCAAAATGTGGACATAATCTAAGTGTCCATCAATGGATGATTGGATAAAGATAATGTCGGGGCGCCTGGGTGGCGCAGTCGGTTAAGCGTCCGACTTCAGCCAGGTCACGATCTCGCGGTCTGTGAGTTCGAGCCCCGCGTCAGGCTCTGGGCTGATGGCTCAGAGCCTGGAGCCTGTTTCCGATTCTGTGTCTCCCTCTCTCTCTGCCCCTCCCCCATTCATGCTCTGTCTCTCTCTGTCCCAAAAATAAATTAAAAACATTGAAAAAAAAATTAAAAAAAAAAAAGATAATGTCACACGCACGCACACACACACACACATACACACACACACACATTCAGCCATGAGAAAGAAGGAAATCTTCCATTTGCGACAATATGGTTGGATCTTGGGGGCATTATGTTAAGTGAAATAAGTCAGGCAGGAAGAGACAAATACTGCTTGGTATCGTTTATATGTGAATTCTAAAAAAGCCAAACTCCTAGAAACAGAGTAGAATAGTAGTTATGAGGGAGTATAAAGGTATAAACTCAAAAGGTATAAACTCCCAGCTATAAGAAGAATTAAGTCCTGGGGATCTAATGTACAGCATGATGACTATCATTAACAATTCTGTATTATATATTTGCAAGTTGCTAAGAGAGTAAATCCTAAATGTTCTCACCACAGAAAAAGAAATGGTAATTATGTGAAGTGATGGAGATGTTTCCTAATGCTACAGAAGTAATCCTTTTTCAATATATAAGTTTATCAGCTCAGCACGCCATATATCTTAAACCTACACAATGTTATATGGGGTTTTTTTTTTTTTTGCCTATTTTTGTTTTAACTGGAGGCTCAGATGCCACAATGTTATATGTTAACTTTATCTCTGTAAAAGTGGGGGAATTGCTGCAGTGATAGAAATGATCTTTATCTACGTCAAACCATTACCATAGCCATTAAACACACGTGGCTGTTGAGCCCTGGAAGTGTAGCTAGTGACTGAGGGAATACTTTCAAACTTTAACTTTAATTAATTGAAATTTAAGTTGCTACATGTGGCCAGTGGCTGCCGTATTGAATAGAAATCACTCAGTTACGTCCTCGGACTACAGTAGGATTAAACTAGAAACCAGTAACATAAAGATAGCTGGGAAATCCCAAAATATTTGGAAACTAACATAATTTCTAATAATACATGGGTCAAAGGAGTATCAAGATAAACTTAAAATTTACTTTGAACTAAATTAAAGAAACTCCAGTTTACCAAACTATGGAATGCAATGAAAGGCGGGCTTAGAAGTAAATGTGTAGCACTAAATTCATGTTTGAAAAGAAGAAAGTTCTAAAACCTAATCTTCTTAAAAAGCTTCTGCACAGCAAAGGAAACAATCAACAAAACTAAAAGGCAACCAACGGAATAGGAAAAGATATTTGCAAATGACATATCGGACAAAGGGCTAGCATCCAAAATCTATAAAGAGCTCACCAAACTCCACACCCGACAAACAAATAATCCAGTGAAGAAATGGGCAGAAAACATGAAGAGACACTTCTCTAGAGAAGACATCCGGATGGCCAACAGGCACATGAAAGGATGCTCAATGTCGCTCCTCATCAGGGAAATACAAATCAAAACCACACTCAGATATCACCTCACGCCAGTCAGAGTGGCCAAAATGAACAAATCAGGAGACTATAGATGCTGGCGAGGATGTGGAGAAACGGGAACCCTCTTGCACTGTTGGTGGAAATGCAAACTGGTGCAGCCGCTCTGGAAAACAGTGTGGAGGTTCCTCAAAAAATTAAAAATAGACCTACCCTATGACCCAGCAGTAGCACTGCTAGGAATTTACCCAAGGGATACAGGAGTACTGATGCATAGAGGCACTTGTACCCCAATGTTTATAGCAGCACTCTCAACAATAGCCAAATTATGGAAAGAACCTAAATGTCCATCAACTGATGAATGGATAAACAAATTGTGGTTTATATACACAAGGGAATACTACATGGCAATGAGAAAGAATGAAATATGGCCCTTTGTAGCAACGTGGATGGAACTGGAGAGTGTGATGCTAAGTGAAATAAGCCATACAGAGAAAGACAGATACCATATGGTTTCACTCTTATGTGGATCCTGAGAAACTTAACAGGAACCCATGGGGGAGGGCAAGGGAAAAAAAAAAAGAGGTTAGAGTGGGAGAGAGCCAAAGCATAAGAGACTCTTAAAGACTGAGAACAAACTGAGGGTTGATGGGGGGTGGGAGGGAGGAGAGGGTGGGTGATGGGTATTGAGGAGGGCACCTTTTGGGATGAGCACTTGGTGTTGTATGGAAACCAATTTGACAATAAATTTCATATATTAAAAAAATAAAAAAATAATAATCAAAAAAAATAAAACCTAATCTTCTACCACAGCAAGCTAGGTAAAGTAAATGAAGCCTAAGGTAAATAGAAAAACTTAATAATAAAAATTATAGCGGAAAACAATGAAATCAAAGGAGAAAAGTTAATAAAACCAAGTTGTTTTCTTAAAATGAACAAACAACAAAATCCATACATAGAGCCTCATTAACCAAGGAAAAAGTAGACAAATGGCTAATATGCAAAATGAAAAAGGAGTCATCACTATCACTACAGAGCCCGTGAAAAGAATAAGAAAAGAATATTATAAACAACTTTATGGCTACAAATTTGATAGCTTAAATGAAATGGACCATTTCCTTATACCAACCCTCACAGGGATAATTGGATAACCTGAATATCTGTCTATCTATTAAAGAAATTGAATCAATAGTTCATAAACTTCCAAAAAATAGAGCACCAGACCTATGTAATTTCACTGGTGAATTCCACTAAATGTTTAAAGAAAAAATAATGCAAGGTCTTCACAATCTTTTACAGAAAATAGCAGCAGAAGGAACACTTCCTATCCCTTCCTATAAATTCAGCATTATCCTAATACCAATCCAGATAAACTGATATAAAGAAATAATTGAATAAGGGCACCTGGGCGGCTCAGTCGGTTGAGCATCTGACTTCGGCTCAGGTCATGATTTCATGGTTCGTGGGTTCGAGCCCAGCATCAGGCTTTGTGCTGACAGCTCAGAGCCCAGAACCTGTTTCCGATTCTGTCTCCCTCTCTCTATGCTCCTTTCCCACTCGCGCTCTGTCTCCGTCTCAAAAATAAATAAACGTTAAAAAAAAAAAAAAGAAATGACTGAATAAATAAGTGAGAGAGAAGAGACAAATCTACCATGTGGAAGAATTCCAAAGGATTTACGTAGCGATTGTACCCTAAAGGCTGTGGCACGGAACTCCCCACTCCCTAAGTGCTGGCTGTTCACAGTGATTTCATTCCAAAAAGAACACTATGGAAAGGGACGGGGTGGGGAACAAACAGCTTTAGAGTGGAGAAATTTGACATGTTACCTCAGCCAAGTGGTCTAGGTCAACATCGACAGCGTTGACATGTTGATTGTATATACCCTTGACGTGACATGAGAGTGGCACTTCTCTGTGGTCTTCCTCCCCAGACCCATAACTGTTATCATGAGGAACATGTCAGAGAAGCCCAACTGAGGCACAGTCTACAAAATACCTAGCCAGGACTCCTCAAAATTGTCAATCAAGGCCATTAGAAACATGGAAAGTCTGAGAAACTGTCAAAGCTGAAGAAGGCTAAGTGCAATGTGGTACCCTGGCTGGGATCCCAGAACAGAAAAAGGGCATTAGGTCAAAACTAGGACATCTGAATAAAGCAGGGACTTTATTAATTGTATAAATGTTGGTTCATTAATTGTGACAAGCGTACCATAACTAATATATCTGCAACAAGGGAAACCAGATATGAGGTATATAGGAACTCTCTGTACTATCTTTGAACTTTTTTGTAAATCTAATACTATTCTAAAACAAAAAGCCCATTAAACTAAATTAATGGGGATATGCTGAAAACTTTCTCTCAAAAACTGGGTTGCCTACTATCTCCATTTTTATTCAAAATCATATTGGAAGCCCTAGCCTGTGAATTGAAATATGAAAAGGGAATAAAATAGGGGCGCCTGGGTGGCGCAGTCGGTTAAGCGTCCGACTTCAGCCAGGTCACGATCTCGCGGCCTGTGAGTTCGAGCCCCGCATCAGGCTCTGGGCTGATGGCTCAGAGCCTGGAGCCTGTTTCCGATTCTGTGTCTCCCTCTCTCTCTGCCCCTCGCCCGTTCATGCTCTGTCTCTCTCTGTCCCAAAAATAAATAAATGTTGAAAAAAAAATTAAAAAAATAAAATAAAATAAAATAAAATATATAAGAGTTGGAAAGTCAGAAAAAAACAATATGTTTCTATACATTAAAAAAATGCCAACTCTGTAAGTTAATTTTTAGAATTATCATAGTCATTGAAGCTAAATTCATTCTCCACAAATGTTTTATTTTCATTGTTATAAACCAACTATAAACAATTCAAGAACTTGACATATTATTGTAAGATATTAAGACATACATTAATGCTAGATATACCACATCAATATTTTTGAAGACTGAGTATTTTCAATTCTTCTCAAATTAATCTATGAATTCAATGTAATTCCAATAAAAGTCTCAGCAGGTGTGTTTGTGAAAACTGAGATGTCAATGCTAAGATTTATCTGGAAATGTAAAGGAACAAGAATGGCTATAGCAAACTTGAAAAAGAATTACAAAATGAGAGGATTTGACTTGCCTGAAAAGATTTATAGTAAAGCTATAATAGTTAACACACGTAAGAATGGGTCCAAGTATAGACACATAGACTGATGGAAGGAGAGAGTGAAAACAGACCTTTTCTTTCTTTTCTTTTTAATGTTTATTTATTTATTTTGAGAGAGAGAGAGCAGAGGAAGGGCAGGGAGTGAGAGGGAGAGAGAGGATCCCAAGCAGGCTCCGTGATGTCAGCACAGAGCCACACGTGGGGCTAGAACTCACGAACTGTGAGATCATGAGCTGAACCCAAACCAAGAGTCAGATGCTTAACCCACTGAGCCACCCGGGAACCCAGAACAGACCCATTCTCATAGGAGCACTTGAATTAAGACCAAGGAGGTGAATATTTCTGCATCAGTTGGTTATTTGTGTGGGGGAAACAAATGACACTTGATATCTGCTTTCAATATTTCCTTTAGAACAGTCCTGCTGATTAGTGTAGCTTTTATTCTTCATTCAATGATCACTCACTACATGGCATTTTTCTCTAGTTTTCTTTGTAAAATCTGCATCTATCTGAAATTATCTCATTTGATTGCTTTTTAATATTCTACCTAGCTTCCACTACAATATAAAGTCCTTGAGAGTAAGAATCTTGTCCATTCTATTCACTGTTGTACTTGGAGTATCTAGAACATTTCTTGGCACGATCATTAGCTTTCTATATAAAAAGCATTTCTAAATAAACGAATGTGTAAATCTGCCAGGGAAATTTGGAGTGAAAAGAGCAGGTAATCCGCTGATCCAGCATTTGAATGATGAGGAGGAGTTTACCTGGGAGAGTCTTGGATGAGGTAATGGTTTGGAACATATTCCAGATAAAGAGCGTAGTAAGGATGAAAGGTACGATGAATGTGTGAGAGCATCACTGGGGGATTTTCCAAGCAGGCCATTCCTCTGTGTAGCAAATGGAAATGTTAAAGAGTCATTTATTCAGTCACAAGTCTCAGATTACTTGTATTATTTTCTTTTCATTTGATAGATGAAAAACACTTGCTTCCACACTGAAATACCAGCCCAGGATTCTGAAGGCTTCTCCATTTGCCCAACCCAACTCTCAGCCTTTTCTAGTTTGGGGTTGCATGAGCGGATGTTATTCGGCACTTATTTACATTACCTGGTATTATTTTTAAGTCAGTAGTTCTGCAAGTCAAGTGCATGCCATGGTCATCTCATTTTTTTTGTTTGTTTGTTTTTAAATATAGCTTCCTGGGCTCTCCTTCTGAAAGATTAAGCCAGAATGTCTGAGTAAGCTCGATAGCCAGCTCCCTAGAGGTCTTAGTCTGGGCCAATACAACAAATTACTATCATAATTACTGCAACATTAACCTAGTGTGAGTGGCTTAAACAACAAACATTTCTCACAGTTCTGGAATCTGAGAAGTCCAAGTTCAAGGTGTCAGCAGATTCAGTTTCTGGTGAAATCCACTTCCTGGGTTACAGGCCTGTGTTTTCTTTCTGTGTCCTCACTGGGTGGAAGGGGAGAGAGCTTTCTGAAGCCCCTTTCATAAGGGCACTGATCTCATTCATGAGAGCTCTACCTGCATGACCAAATCACCTTCAGTCCACCTCCTAACACCATTATGATGGGGGTTAGGATTTCAACATACAAATGTCGGGGATTACATGTAGTCTATAACTTCAGGAATGCAGAGCAAGTGTGCTAACGACTAAATTCTCATCTAAATCCTGCTAACCAAAGTGTGATCCACTCAAACCATTCACATCACCTGGGAACTTATTTGAAATTCTGAATCTCGGCCCCCACCCCACATGTACTCAATCAGAATCTGCTTTCGTAAGATCCTAGATGATTCATATGCACTTTTAAGTTTGAGAGGCATGCACCGATCTAAACCACTGTGCTCCTACACTGAAGGCGTCAGCATCACCCGGGAACTTGTTCGAATGCAAATTAGCTGACTGCACCCCGGTTCTGGGGGACCAGAACCCCTCTGGGGGTAGGCATATTCATTTGTCTTAACAAACTCTTAACACTCAAGTTTGAGAAGCACTGGATTCGAGCCATTTTCCTGCTTTTAGCTGTGACCATTTTTAACTTTAAGCCATTTGCCGCCTATGAGTTTTAGCACCACAATTCTATTTCTAATGTCAGTGGGAACCTAAGAGAGTTAGAGAAGGAGGAACCTGTAAAAATCTATGGTGATATGTATGTATGGAACAATATGCTGCACTTATGGCAATAAATAGAGGATTTCCTCTTTCCTCAAGCTGGAGACATATTGAAAGGACTCTCTAGTTGGGTGAACATACAAGCCATATGTTGGCAGGCCATAAAACTTGTTTAAAGACATATCCATGCTTTTTTCAATAGCTATTTTAGTAAAGGTTTTACTCCCACCTTGATGTCTAAATTTTAAGACGCCTCCACCTCTGAAAAACATTTTTCAAAGATTGTCAGATTATAGCAGAGTGAACAGCTTCTTTAGTTTATTTAAGGACGCTGCCAGAGCATTGTCGGCTCCAGGTGTTTCTAAATATTACAGGGGGGGGGGGGGGGGGCTTCCCTCGCTTTTATAAACACAGCAAGGCAAAACTTCCTATCTTTGTTCTTTAAATAAAAGCCCTCAAAACTACCTATTACTTCTCAATCGATTCCTGGGGTTTATGTCACAGCCTCTGGTAGCTGAAGGCTTAAATAAGATTGTTTTACAGATCCTCGGTCTTCTTCAGACCCACTCCTTCATTTAAATACTAAAGCGTTATAAGTCCTTTGCCAAGTTCAGAGTCAATCTGCCATTCCCTTTCCCAAAGGGCCGCAAGAGAGAAATCGCAGGCGGGAACTCCAGGTGTTAAACCCTCTCGGGGCAGAGGCTGGAAGGTGGTTTAACCCCCGGCCAGAGCCGCGCCCCCGGACCACTACCCCCGCGCCTGCGCGCCCCGACCCCGGCGTTCGCGAGCCGGCTCCGTGGCCTCCGCACTTTTTCAGGCCCACCTCGAACCGCCCAGGGCCAGCAGGGGGCGGCCGGGCTCCGCGCGCCCCTGCGAGGAGGGGACGCCCCGGGAAAGGAAGTTCCCGGCTCCCGCCCGGCCGCCCGCCCAGAGCGCAGGCGGCGGAGGGAAGCGGCCTCCCCTCCGGGTCCTCCCCCGCCGGCCAGTCCCCGGCCCTTTCCCCGCCCCGCTCGGCTGCCGCCGCGGCAGGTTCCGGGTCCTGTGACCCGTCGGGCGGTGGCGCGGGCGCAGGGCGGCCGGCTTCGGGACGTTGCGACGGCCGACGGGGGCTCCGCGGGCGCGCGGGGAAGACGCGGCAGGGCGGCGACCCCGGCGCGGAGCCCGAGCTCGCGGGGGGCAGCCGGCCGGCTGGAGCGGGGCCGGGGGCGCTCATGGCGGGCGGGGCAGCCGGGGACCCGGTCCTGGGGACGGCGGCGGCCGCCGCGCCCGAGACCCGCGAGCACCTCTTCAAGGTGCTGGTCATCGGCGAGCTCGGCGTGGGCAAGACTAGCATCATCAAGCGCTACGTCCACCAGCTCTTCTCCCAGCACTACCGGGCCACCATCGGGGTGGACTTCGCCCTCAAGGTCCTCAACTGGGACAGCCGGACGCTGGTGCGCCTGCAGCTATGGGACATCGCCGGTAAGTGGCGGGCTGCGGCCTCCGTCGAGAGCCGGCGGCTAACTCAGGTAGCCACACGGAAAGGGACGTGGCTGGGTGGACCCCAGTGGGATCACGACAACGGTAAGGGGCAGTAGTAGTTGAAGGGTTTAAAAGCAGGACAAGATCGAGAAATGCGTAAATAAATAACCCTGGTTAGATGCCTCTACTAAGTCTGCAGAAAGCATCTCATTTTTAAGAGATGGAAAGGTGGCCCTCTCCACTCCAACGTGCTCTCTCTCTTTCCCTCCCTCCCCTGACCAGAGGTGAAACAGCCATGGGGGCTTTTCCTGGAGTTTTAACTCTGAATGATGACAAGTTATATACACGAGGAAGAGTGGGAGGAGTGGGGGGGGGGGCAGGGGCCAGCTCCTCTCAACCAGCTTTAACATTTCACAGAGGAGCACAGAAGTTGAATGATTGCCCCCAAGTGACCCTCCTAGATAGTGACACAACCAAGGCTAGCAACCAGGTGCCTTTTCAGAATGTGTTTCATCACCCACCTTGGATCTGAGACCCTTCTTTCTAAGTGAAATTCTATTCTTCAGGTAGGGTGATCTCCTAGGTGAGTCCTTAACAACCCCTGCACCCTGGGGAAGATTTGGGAAAGCTACTCTTGAATCCTGCCTCCCTCCTTAAGCCAAGGCCTAACCCCACTCCTGGCCCTGCCCCACTCCACACCACAATAGATTGTTTCCCTGGCATTTGCTTTCAGTTGACAATTTGGGAGCATAATGCCCCTCTTTGAAGGGGGTGCATATTCTCCTTGCTCTAATTTATGAAAATTTGAGCTCTGTCTGGTGGGGTGGGTGGAGTGTGGGCATTTAAAAAGATGGTGACTTTTGGAAAGTTTAAATATGGAAGTGATAGCAAAAGTTACCCTGTTCAATCATTGCTGGTAAGAAGCTCAGTCTGCAATAGAGAATCTGGATGGGAGAATGTTCAGAGCGAGAGACCATCCTTCACGCTACAGATGCATCAACTGTGGAAGGTATGGTCACCCAGCTGGCAAATGAGTGGGGGGGGACACAGGTCTGTCTGTTAGGCAGTGTTTTTTTCACCAACAGCTTATTACATATGAAAAAGTATTGAAGAATTAACCTATGTATATTAACCTAAATACTCACTTATTCAAGAACAGACTTTTCTGCCTCAGATATGCAAATAAATTTATGTATGTCAGTCCCTCACAGAAAGGAGGATAATCTGCCCTGGGCTCAGCTTTTTTTTTTTTTTTTTTTTTTTTCTTTTTTCCCTTTTGGTTACAGAAAACCAAAAGTTCGTTTGAAAAGTCATCTTTTGAAGTCAGGCTTCTTTTGAAATACTTCCTGCTGTTTCACAGACACTTATGAATAGTAGTATTGCTTCTGGACAAAGTCATAAATTCTAAAGGTTGCCTTACCATGTGATAGTCATTCTGCAGGAATCTTCATTGTCGCTACAGATTTCCGTGAAGATTTTACACCCCTCACCTAGGAGGGTTGTTGACTTTGCCTTATTCTTCTTGTTAAATAATATCATATTTAGCTATTATGATTGGATTTCACTGCAGGTAAATAAAAGATTTTATTGGCACATTTGTGTTTTTAAGCTTCCAGCAAAAATGCTGGTATTTGGAGGCTTGGGAAAGCAAAGTCATGAGTAATTTTCTCCCTGGGTATCACCTCTTATTTTTTTGTCCAGCTGTAACAGACCTATGCAGCCAGGAAAGAGACATAATCAGTCTTGTCAGACTCTGGTACACATTGGCCTAGATGGAATGTGCTTGCACTTTTCCCTAAATGCAAAGGTTGAGCTGTGCGGGGACAGAAAGCAGAATTTTAAGATCTCTAAAAGGGATTCCTGGATGTTCAGTACCATTCAGCAAGTACACACGAGCTGTTAAAAAGATTAGGGGTAAATTAATGAGGTAGTTGAAAATTACTAGTCTCACCTTATCAATAAGATTTCCAGAGAGGGAGTCTTAATATATAAGGAAGTTAACACAGAAATAATTTGGCTTTCACTTGGGGCTTAGGGAGCTACATCATTAACTATGTTTGCTTTGAATATTTGACCTCTTAGTGAATCCTAGCTCATACCATTTGAGTTAAGTGGTCATGATGTAATGAAGCAAACTGAAGGCCACTCCAAAAGTTCCCCATGGCTAAACATATTTGCCTTATGTAGTTACAACATTGAATGATCTTTAATTGTGAAAGTTTAGAAATACTCCTTGATTGCAAAACAGTAGGTAGGGCTGGCCAGTTGATATGACTAACTTAAGGTGTGGCCCTGTGACTAGTTTTTTACTGTTGCGTTAGAGATGAGAAAGATGGTCAAGGAATTTTGTTGGGTCTCTATACTTGGAAACTTTGGCAGGGGTAACAGGGAGGAGTTGGCCAAATGTTTTCCATAAATGTGGCCAGGCAGTTTAAGCTAAACTCTTCAGATTAGGAACCACAGTGATTCTTGGGTACAGGCCTTCCAAATGCTTTCTTATTGCATCAAATGAATGTAGCTACAAAATACCAATGCACCTCAATATAATTTTTGTTTTGGGCAACCGTCTCTTACCCCATACCTGTTTGAAGATGGCTCTTAACACAGGACTGAAATATATACTAAGACACTGAAGTCTTCAGTAAGCTTTTCAAAAAGTTTAATAAATACTACTAAATTAAGAGGTAGCAAGAGATGTCTCTGATCTTCTTTTTGTTGTTGTTACATAAATGAACCCATTTATTATAGGCCAGCAATGTTTTAAATAGTGGTCTCTTGGGGCGCTTGGGTGGCTCAGTCAGTTAAGCATCGAACTCTTGGTTTCGTTCAGGTCATGATCTCATGGTTTGTGAGTTCAGGCCCTACCTGAGGCTCTGTGGAGCCTGCTTGGGATTCTCTCTCTCCCTCTCCCTGCCCCTCCCCTTGTTCCCCCTCAAAATAACTAAATAAACATTTAAAAAAAAAGTAAAAACAAGTTTGTCCATTTAGAACTAATATAATTTAGTCTTCCCGTATTCACTGAAGTGATTGCTTTTGTAGGGGAGGCAAAACTTTATCTCTGCCTTCTTAGAGTTTTCAGCAAAGCCTGAAAATTAAAAAAAGAAAAAAAAAAGAAATCAATCTGAGACAGATTAACAGCAGAAATTTATGTCACCTAAGTTTTACCTGACACAGGAGTCCTCATAAGAAAATGAACACCCAAAGAAGTGACAAAACCTAAGTGCTTTTATACCAGGTTGAACAAAGGGAGAGAATTGTGGGAAAATAACTAAAATATATGGGGAGGCTAAAGGAAAATAAGAGTTATTTTGTATGGTCTGTTTATAGAGAATTCTCCCAGCTTCAATTCCTGTCCGTGGTGATAGGAATGTTTCTTTCCTCCTGGTAGAGAGAGGACGTCTCTCCTGTGGGGGTTTTCTCGTCTGCTTTCAGGAAGAAAAAAGAGAGATTAGAGTACCTTTTGGGCACCTGCTCTTTTTAAAGTCCCTTTAGTTCAAATTAATCCTTATGCCAAAGTGGCGTTTTCTGGGGGCCTGGTCTCTTCTGCCACGCTTCACTTTTTAGGATTAGTATTTCTGTATAAAAATCTGAGTAAAAATCTTCTGTAAAAAAAACTTTGGACCAACGAACCAATCAGGAACATTCTACTCTGAAGTTCATGTAAATAGTATTTACTGAAGTATAAAATGCATGGTTGGAAGACATTATCAATTATATAAACTATACTTAGATTCACTTTTTTTTTTTTTTTTGATCCCCAGCCTAAATTAGAACGTTGATCCTGCTTTTCTTATCCCATTTTCCACAGTGGCAGTCACTGATCACTGTACCTCATGGCCTCTTCTTGTCTTTCATAACTCTCCTTTAACCCTCATGAGCAAGAATCTTAAATATTATCTCCAGTGCTTTCTTGACCTTCAAAGTATCTATTAGTCAAAAATTATTAAAATTCAGTTTTTTTCTAAATATGCAGAAGAAGTGCTCTGAGGAATTAGTCTATAGTTATTTGTAGTCTCCCTCTTCAACACTGAATTTACAATGACTTTCCAATTACTTAATAACTCACTTAAAGGGATTTTTAAAATCTTCCTTATATCTGACTTCCGTACAGTCTTCCTCCTGTCCTTAGCCTTATACAGACTAAAATGCTGTGTTGAATTACAAACAAAACCTACTGTTCCATTTTACATCTCTTTTTAAAAAAATTATTTATTTTAAGAGAGAGAAAGAGAGGGAGGGGAGGAGAGAGAATCCCAAGCAGGCTCCCAGCTGCACGGAGCCCCGATATGGGGCTCTATCCCATGACCCTGGGATTGTCATGACCTGAGCTGAAATCAAGAGTCGGACACTCAACCCACTGAGCCACCTAGGTGCCCCCATTTTATGTCTTTAAATCTTCCTCAGTTTGTGAATCCTGAGACACTTTGGGTGCTCCAGTCTGGATTTTGTATCCCCAATTGCCGAGGCAGACAGTGTAACAACATATTAACATATGCCTATTGCCCTTTTTTTTTTTTTAATATGTTACCATTTTCAGTTGCCTCAATTGGCCCACATAAACTGAAAAGTGCCCAGGTTAGTAGTAGAGGGAGTGGGACATTGATAAAAGTACTAAAGTTTGACTTTTCCCCCATTTTCCTAATCATTCTACTATTTGAGTTGAACTGTATAGGCTTTTAGAGATCCCATAGTCTAAATACAGAGAAGTATAATAACTTGACCAAGGAAACACAGATAATCGATGGCACTATACAAAGACATGTCTTCTGATGCTGAAATATGAAAATAAGCTTTTAATTGTTCAGTGAATTTTTGGTTCACTGGTGTCAAAACACTCCAAAGAATGTCATCTGAGAGTCTAGCAGACTCTTGTCTAAATTAGCAAATGTTCTGGTCATCCGTATAGTAGTGCACATGATTCATATGTTAAACCCCTTTGCAATAATTATCATCTCTTTAATTATCAGTCCAGAATTTCCAGTTATTATACTCTTCTTAATTATAAAACACTGAACTTCCAATGTAGATACTCTTTGGTCGGCTCCATCATTTTTGGAGGGGATTTTGAAAGACTTTCCACACTGGACTTTCTGAAGATAACAGAGCTGTTTTATTGATATACGCTTGTAGAGCACACCTGGAAAAGCAAGGTAATAATTATAGATGTTTGCATGGTCTACTCTGTGATCTCACTGATTAAACCTACAAGCCATGCGTTACTTTCCAGAGGCAGTATTACTTTCAGATATATTATAGGAGAAATTTTATCCATTATGAATTTCTTTTCTTGACCTTCTGATTTTCTTAAGCTTCTGATATGGAAATTTCAGTGATTCGTTCATATTCTATTTTAAAGTGTACCCAAGAGTTTTGTTTTTATCAGGTATGGTAAGGCCAATACACCAGAAGATGATCACCATTGAAAAGATGGTTTGTTACTCATAGATCCCAAGAGGAGGGAGCATCCACCCCATGCAGGACCACATGGGGAAGCCCCAGGGTTGGTCAAGAGGCAGAAGGAGCAAGGGATAAGCATGGGCTAGAGCCTTTATTGTGGTTTTTGCAAGAAGGAATGGCCAAGGCAGTACAGGCAAGCAGAGCAAGCTTAGGATTGGTTAGTTTGACCTATTTCAGTGGGCGTTGGGCTATGGGGGTGGTCCCTATTTGTTTAGTACCTGGCCATGGGTGATTTAGGGCAGGAAGATAGTGACTTAGACTGCAGGAGCCTTAAAAATGCCTGAAAAAAGGGATGGTAAGGATTCCGAATTGGTTGGTTTGCCTATCCAAGATGTGCTTTCAGCAGGTTGTTTGCAGTCTCTCAGAACTAGCTAACCCTGGGAGAGGCAGGCTCTCTGCTGGTCCACAAGGCCCCAAGATATCAAAGAATTATAATATAGAAAAAAAACCCATCATGAATACATACTTCTAGGCATTTGTTAGAAAAGACTGAGAGATAAAGTGCTGTTCCAAAGAAGAAAACTTTGAAGGCCTCAGATTTGTAGTTCAAGAACAGCATATCCTGAAACTAGTGATGATTTCACACTTAACCAACACTTAAGAAGTAGAGAGTGGGCTGGGGCACCTGCATGGCTTAGTTGGTTGAGCATCCGACTCTTGATTTTGGCTCAGGTCATGATCTCATGGTCCTGGGATTGAGTCCCATGTCAGGCTCCGTGCTGAGCGTGGCGCTTGCTTGGGATTCTCTCTCTCTCTCTCTCTCTCTCTCTCTCTCTCACTGTCTCTCTGTCTCTCAAAAATAAAAAAAAAAAAAGGAGAGGGTAGGCTAAGTGAACAAGTTTAGGTTGTGTTTTGGTTGCAGAGATCTGGATGGTGAGAACAGTACAGACATAAATGATAGGGGTTGCAGATTTCTGCAAGATGAGGTAAAAATGCTTTAGAATTCTACTCAGTTGTATTTTCAAAAGTGCTTTTCTCACTTTTTGCAATCAAGGAAGCTAGAAACATGTAATTTCTTCAGTCTTGTTTTGAGAAAGATGGACCACATAAAAATAAATGGACAGTAGGGGTTAGTTTATGGATCTTGGTTGGTCTTTCTAGCTGACACACGGCCTTACATTCTCCTCTTCTGCCTTCTTTCCATTCACTTCTGTCCAGATATTTTCCTTAAGCATCCTCTGTAGTGACTTTTTTTGTTGCTTTTTGAAATTAAGCTAAATACATTGTTCTATTTTAGTGTGATTATATGGAGACTCCTCCATCAGGCTCACCTGCGGCGCTTAAAATGCAGATTCGTTAGGATCAACTGTTTCGATAGATCTGCCTTCCTCTGACACCACTATGCATCGTGATTTTAACAAAGAGGTTAATTCTCTCACCTGGTAAGTCCATGGTTGGGCAGTCCACAGCTGCTGAGCAGAACCTTAAAGTCTCCATGGGCCAAAGCTGACACTGCATCACACAACCATCCCTTCGTCATATCATCATATTCTTTGTCTTTGCGCTCTAGTCAAATATGCATGTCTTGCTGCAAGGGCAGCTGGGAAATCTAGGGCTTCACCCTAGATGACTAGCACTGTGTTCATTTTCTTCATTCTCATTGCCAAGATTAGATATCTTTGAGCCTAGATGACTAGCACTGTGTTCATTTTCTTCATTCTCATTGCCAAGATATCTAGTTACAATAAAGATTCCGTCTTCTAGAGAAGGAAGTAACACACTTTTTTAAAAGAAAGCATTTAGAGTCATTTGGAATATTCTGGAAATATGCCTACAGCAATATGGATAAAAGAGGCTGCCACTAGTATTGGGGTCACTAAAGCACTCAGCAGTGGGGCATTTCTCGTAGCTGCTGTGGTAAAGCCCTAAGAGACTATGAGAAAGGGATTACCTTGTGTAATAGGGCTCTGCTATCCTTAAAGAAAGTCACTGTAGGCTGATGGCACTGCCTTGGGTGTATTCAGAAGTATGGGACATGTGGAACAATGTGTCCTCCAGAAAGTATTTGGCTAACAGATTGGACAGCACATCAGATAACAAATCAACCTGGGCAATTTGAGTAATTCTGTCTCCCCGGGATTTTATTTTCTCATCTGTAAAATAGGAGAGGTTGGATTAGGTGATGTGAGGTGGCATCTGGCAGTTACAATGTTGTCCATTTAAGTGTTGGTCAGGAAGGCATGAAAGTGGTCCTTCCCCCCCCCCCCCCCCCCCCCCATTAAGAAATGACTACAACACCAGTTAAGGAAGATGGTGTTGCTGATTCCCTGTCACACTCTTTGAGCTACTTCTACAGATCTCGTGACAGGAAGATCTCCCAGGTCGTGCTGAATTTTTATATTGCCATAAGCTTTAACTCTACACACACACACACACACCCCATGAAACAAAACTCATGCATCTGTCTTTGTATTTAATAACTGCAGACTTCTCTACCCCATCCTCTCCTGTCCTATGATACAACCCAGGGGCACTCAGCATAGTGGGAATTTCCTGCATTTTATTTATGCATTTGTGGAAAGTAGGATCGAGAACAATAAAATTTTCTTGGACTGAACTTAGAATGGTTGATTGACTACTTCCCAGGGAGCATTCTTTATATTTCTTGTCTAAAATTAAGGAAAAAAAAAAAAAAGTCCAAGATTCTACAGAATTCCAGTTTAATTCTAATGTAAATGTGAAAGTCTGCCCTGTTGGTAGGTTTGGTCCTTACCCCTTTTTTAAACTTAGAAAGGGCTAACTCCTCAAGTGTTGTGAAAGGTAAGTACTAGAATGCATCATTCCCATGAGAAAGACTCAGCACTGCTGGAGATTGTATCTAGAGATTAAATACCTGAATCTGTTTAGTCCGTTGATGGTGAGCCTGGCTCTGACTAGGGTGACTGCTGGTGGGTTTTGGGCATTGCTGCATCTACAGTATAGAGACAAAGGAATAAAGACAACTGATTTTCATGACAGGTAAGCATTTGAATGGCATTTCTTGATAACGTGTCTTTCAGAACTACTAAGATTAGCTTACGTACCTCAATGAAGAGCATCCCTTCGTTTGATACCATGATATACTTTTCATATCTCTGATGACACCTAACACCCTGTGGTGCAGTTTGTCTATTTCCTCAAATAGATTGTGAGCTCCTCAGGAGAGGAAATCATATTGATTGTTCCATGCTGTTCACCAGTATCTAGCACAGTGCCTGATACATGCAAGGAACTTAATGCACGTTTTTGAGTGGAGATCAAATCTAGACACGATTTGGGGGCTGTATTAGTCAGGATAGATTAGGTTATGTTGGAGTTCCAACCACATTAAAAACGTCAATGGCTTAAAATAATTATTCCTCACTCTTTCTTCATGCCCACGGTGAGGGCAGAGGTTGGGGCAGTGGTAGAGATGTGAAGGCATTTTTCATTGAAACTACCTGAAGACTCAGACTAATGGAGGCTCTACCATCTCATGATACTCTCCTCTCAAAATTAGGGTTCGAGCCTGCTGCAGCAGGACAGGGACACTGTCAGCCAAGTGATTCTGCTTAAAAGTGACACTTCTGTTCACCTTTCATTGGCCAAGACGAGTTCATAGCCACTCCTGACTCAGTGGGGGCAGAAGAGTGTGATCCTTCACACACTTAGAAATGGAGGAGAATGGAATATTCATGAACATTAGTTTTGTTTTCCACTGTGGTTCTTTCTTTTAGACAATAACAAGAGAATAGATAAAATTACCCAAGGAGAAATAATAACGAAGTTATAGGATGCAGCTCTTACTCTAGTGGCAAACTTTATGTTATTTTCCGGTTTAACGACTGGAAGAGCTTGATATATCCATGTATTTAAACCTTTGAAACCAAAATAGTTAAATCTAGGTTTTGCCTTGTTAGGTTTTTTGGGAGAACAACTCTCAATTTCATGTTAAGATTATTATTTTAAATGAATTCATTGTCTCTTTATTCTCTAATTAAAGACTTTTTTTTTTAAATTCATCTATTTTGAGAGAGAGAGAAGGAGAAAGAGAGAACCCAAGCAGGCTCCATACTGCCAGCGTGGAGCCCAATGTAGGACTCAATGTGGGATTAGAACTCACGAACTGTGAGATCATGACCTGAGCGAAAACCGAGTCAGACACTTAACTGAGCCACCCAGACGCCCCTATTTTCTAATTAAATATTACATATTTTAGAAATTTGTGCTTTTTAGGTTTTTTGACCAGTTCAAGAGTATCTCTGAAGCACTAATGGATTACTTCAGAATTTTTCAGAATTACTTCAGAATTAAAAAGATAATGAACTCAGTAAAATAGGAAGTATATTTCACTATTCTGTTGGAAAGTAAGCAATTTCCCTAAATGCATGGCTTGGCCTTTTCATGCTGGATTATTTATATTTGATCCCCATTGCTGTCTGGATTCAGTGATTGAAGAATCTTTAGCAAATCATTATAACATTAAAGTTATCGCACAGAAACCTAAAACATCAGAAGGAAGAGCTGGGAGGGCTTAGAAGATCCCTAAAATCCTCTAAAGACACATGACTTACTGAGGCCGACAGAGTTACTTGCCTAGGATTGCTTGACCTTTGGGTGCTTGGTATTTAAATTTTGTTTTTAATGTTTATTCATTTTTTGAGGGACAGAGCATGAGCAGGAGAGGAGCAGAGAGAGAGGGAAACACAGAATCCAAAGCAGGCTCCAGACTCTGAGCTGTCAGCACAGACCCCAGTGTGGAGCTTGAACCTACAAACTGTGAGATCACAACCTGAGCCAAAGTTGGATGTTTACTTAACTGACTGAAGCGTCCCTGGGTGCTTGGTATTTTGATTCTCTAGTACATTTGTACTTTCCTCAAGTTCATTTTCCTCTGCCAACTGTTTTCACCACTACAGTTTACAGCATATAACTAGCTAATAGTTAAAGGTTTTGCTATGTTTAATTGTACCATTTTAAAAAGGATACTTAGGCTTTCATCATGTAATACATTTATTGAGCACTTAATACTAGCTAACATTTACACAGTGCTTACCATGAGCCTGACATTTTACTTTTTTGAACTTAAAGTATAATTTACATACACAGATCTTAAGTCCTTCATGAATTTTTATATACCAGTGTCAGTTCAAGGTATAGACTATCCCCTAACCCTCTAGAATAGAAGTAGCAAATACTTTAGGTTTTATGGGCCATTTACTCTTTGTTGCGACTACTCAACTCTGCCATTGTAGAATGAAAACCGATGAAGAAACCGATAAACGGATGAAGGTGATAGTATTCCAGTAAAACTTTATTTAGCGAGGTTTGACCATGAATTATAGTTTGTTGTACTCTTCCCTAAAAGACTCTCAGGCAGACATTTTGCATTAAACCTTCCCAGTGACCATCTGTAGGTATTATTTTTTTATAGCTTTATTATACCTAATCGACAATACAACAAACTGTACAATTTGATGTTTGACATGTAAACAGTAGTGAAACATCACTATGATCAAGATTGCAAAAGTATTTCCGAACCTGTCTCACTGCCTTGCCCAAGATAATCACTGATGGGCTTCCTCTTACTAAGTCACTATAGTTTTTATTTTTAAGGATTTGATATAAATGCATTCATATAGTATTACCTATTCCCTCTCTGGTCTAGTTTCTTTCACTTAGCTTAATTATTTTGAGATTCATCTATTTTGTTATTTTCATCCATAATCTATTCCTTTCCTTTCTGTTGTTATATTCCATTGTATGAATATACCATATTTTATTGATTACCATTTTCGACTATTAAAAATAAAGCACCTATGAGCATTCATGAACATGACTTTGTGTAGACATGTGCTTTCATTTTGTTTGAGCAAATACCTAGGAGTAGAATGTGTTGGTTGTATGGTAGGTATATGTTTAAATTTTGAAGAAACTGTCAAATCGTTTCCCAAATGGATGTACTATTCTAGATTCTTATTCTTACCAGTAGTAAGTAAGAGTTCTGATTGCTCCATTTCTTCACCAATACTTGGTAAAACCAGACTTTTTATTTTAGCCATTCTCATAGGCATGAAGGGGAAGCTGGTTATGATTTAAAAATTTATTTTTCTTTTTAATTTTTTAGAGAGAGCATGAGCAGAGACGAGGGGCGGGGAGAGAGAGACAGAGAAAATCTTAAGCAGACTATATGTTTAGCACCGAACCTGGTATGGGGCTCAATCCCACAACCCTGAGCTGAAATCAAGAGTCAGATGCTCAACCAACTGAGCCACCCAGGCACCCTAGTTGTGATTGAAATTTGCATTTCTCCAGTAATTAATGATGCTAGGCATCTTTTCCTTTGCTTGTCATTGTATGCATTCTTTGATAAAGCATCTGTTCCAGTCTTTTGCTTACTTTATTAATTAGATTTTTTATCTTCTTACTCTGGAGTTTGGAGGGTATAAGTCCTTTACCAGATAGAGGGTTTGCATTTTTTTCTCCCAGTTTGTACTTTTCATTTGCTTAATAGCATAATTGACACTATTTTGAATTGCCATATAGTGTGGTTTTTAGAAAGCACACTCTGAGACTATCAGAGAGTTTTGAATACTAACCTTGGAACCTAGGGAATGTAACCTGATTATTTCTTTTTTTTCTTTTAAAGATTTTTTTTTTAATGTTTATTTATTTTTGAGAGACAGAACATGAGTGGGGGAGGAGCAGAGAGGGAGACACAGAATCCAAAGCAGGCTTCAACCAGGCTCTGAGCTGTCAGCACAGAGCCCGATGCGGGGCTCGAACTCATGAACTGTGAGATCATGACGTGAGCCAAGTCAGACGCTTAACCGACTGAGCCACCCAGGTGCGCCAGTAACCTGATATTTCTAATCCACAGGTCCATCTCGAAAATTCCTTGTCATAATACATTTCTAATTTTCTTATATTTTATCAGAAAGTTTATGTGAATACAAATTTGTATATGACTTAGTATGATTGGTTGAAAGAAATCTTTTTAGGGATTTATAGATGATTCAGTAAACAAAGCAACACTCACTAAAGCTTAATCGTTCTTTATTACTTCTGGATTTCTATACTTTTACTAGTTTGGCACCCTACCCTCTTTTCTAAATTGAAGGGATAGTTCTAAAGAGTACTTTCTTCTAATATGAAATAATCATGTAATCTGGACTATCTTAATGAGGCTAATTTCCTTTTTTGCCATAGTCATTTTATATTTAATAATTAAATTTTATAAAAACAAAAATTGGCAGTATGTGTTCTCTAGTTAAAATTGAACTCAGAACCACTTTAATGCATCTACATAGTCGTTTTGCAGATTAGTGATATTGACTTTGATCAGTTGGTATATCCTCTGTGAACATGCTGTGTGTAGTTATGAAGTACAAGTTTAAGGAAAAGGTACAATGTTAATTTCTTATAATTGTCAGCATTGTGATCCAGTAACTATATAGTTGGCTGGGCAGATTTACATTACCAGTAAAATATAAATATGATAGTGGGGTTTCATATGTGACTGTTATAATAAAGTTCAGACATCTGAACTGTCATAGTACAACTTCAGGTAAGCCCATATGAGGAGTTACGACAAACCACAAATGAACTTCAGGTTTTTCCATTTAAGCTTGCCTATAGTGTTCTTTTCCCATTATTTCATTAAGCAATATCTAACATTGTATGATGCTCTAGTAGAATTTGGAGGAGAAAGAAAATATTTTTTGTGGGCAGCTTTGCATTTGTTACTATCAACGAAATGTAGATAGAGTGTTTTTTCATCATATGTTTTAACAGGAAAGTGTCCTGTCAGCTTTGTTTTTATCATTGATCAGAGTTTCACATCTTCGATTTACATTGATTGCCAGTCATATTTCCTTAGTACTCTAGTCAGTAACTCGACAGACGGAAGGTAAATGCCTTAGAAGTCAGAGTAACTGTAAGATAGTTCAGAATGGCTGGCAACAGGGGTGCATGGGACTCAGAAGACCTGGGTTCTAGTGCTGTCTTAGTCAGTGCCACTGTAATCCTGGCCAAGCAGCTCTTTGTGTGGTTTTTCATCTGTTAGATGAAGATAAGGGTCCTTCCTATGTCAAAGAACAGTGTGATACCAGACGGAAAGAGAACGCTTTGCAAAGTCCATGTGGTATGCGAAGCAGTAGGATTTTCCCCAAACTATTGAACACGGTAAGTTATTTTAAAAGTCTGATATTTGAAGAACTCTGCAGTTGGTCCTTCTTTCAATCACACAGATAATTGTGCCACTTTTTGCTAGTAGGTTTGCACGCGTCTGCCTTCTTAGAAGACAGCAATCTTGCAAGCAGCGTCCAAAGCGGGTACAGCCTAGAGACAGGGACGAAAGATGAACTCCTTTATCTCTTATCCAGTCTTAGTCTTTTCGACTGCGTTTTACCCACCATACTTATCTTCTTCGTGCAAGCTTCATTTTCTTCTGTTCTGTCTCTTCTCCCCTCCGCTCCCGGCTTTCTTTTTCCCTTTAGCCTTTCTCTTAGACTGGGGAAATGCAGAAGGAAATGCTGGTCTCTGTAGATTCAACCACCGTCATCTGGATGTTTATGGAGCATATGTTGTACATTCACAGAACACAACCCTAGTTAGTTCCGTACTGAGACCACACGATCGGCCACATGGGTCTGTGCATCCCACCAGTTTCTTTGCTATGGAATGGGAAACCCGTGTTTACAGCACTGTTCTAGAGTCAGAGGCCTTATATCTAAATATAGACTCAGTCTGAATTATGAGTTCTTAATCTCTTTTTATATTTACTTCTAGGGCAGGAGCGGTTTGGCAACATGACCCGAGTATACTACAAAGAAGCTGTTGGTGCTTTTGTAGTCTTTGATATATCGAGAGGTTCCACGTTTGAGGCCGTCTTAAAATGGAAAAGTGATCTGGATAGTAAAGTCCATCTTCCAAATGGCAGCCCTATTCCTGCTGTCCTCTTAGCTAATAAATGTGACCAGAAAAAGGATGGTGGCCAGAATCCTTCCCAGTTGGACCAGTTCTGCAAAGAACATGGTTTCACTGGATGGTTTGAAACCTCGGCAAAGGTGAGGTCTGCTTCGTGTTTGTATCTGCTCTGCTCTTAAGTCCTAAATCTGAGCTATAGCTATAAAACATTTAGACAGGTTTATGTGAGTGGGTTTTGGGAGCCTAATAAAAAGCAAAACATAGCATGGATATGTTATAGTTTCCTTCAGTGGGCAGCAGAAATGCTTTCAAAATTGGCTAGTGGGGAGGTGACTAGAAGGGCAGGTTTTCCATCAGAGTAAAAATTAGCTGTTATTTAGAATAAAGAACAATGACATTCTCTGAGTTTGAGCCTTTAAATGGAGCACTTCTGCAACTGGAGTTTATGGGGGATTTAGGGATCTTGTCAAGCACAAGGATTTTTTAATTTTTACTGAAGGCTTGACAAAATATAGGGACAGAGATGACCCTGGCGAATATGTGGGTCACGTGCAGTACTAACAAAAATGGACCAGAAACTGTCAGAGCGACAATGTATTCAGGTGATGTTTGAAGAGTTTCAGATTAATTGTGTATGAAAGAATTTGAACAAGAGGCAAGTGTCAACATTTGTGACATGCTTCTTCATGAATAGCGGAGTGAGAATTCTTTCTTTCACCGATTATGGGATAAATATTTTTTGAAGAGAAACAAGAACACTTAAGTCAGCTGTTAAAAATCTTACCAGTCTAGATACACAAGAGAGCAAAGGTGGAATTCACAGGCACAAAGTATTGGTGGGGAGAGAACTTGTTTATGCACATTGGGAATTTCACATTAGAGGTCAAATAACAATTGGACTTACATAAGAATGGTGAAATGTTTGAGAAATTCTCAATGACAAACAAGATCCGAAACCAGAAGACTGGCGTATCTTAACACAGTCCCAGCATTTGGAATGCCTTCTGTGGATTTCTTGCAGACGTTTTTTTGTTTTTTGTTTTTAAAAGAATTTTTCCGCTTAGGTAACAAATGTGACTGGATTTATCTACTGGTCTGAGTACCTGCTTACCACTAGGTTACTTTTAGCTTTATCAGAAGCCCACCCTCATCGCAGAAGACCATTGGGTGCCACCGACAATCAGAATAATGAAAGGAAAGCTATTGAGTGATGTTGGGGTCATTGGCAGAACTAGTGTCCGCTGGAGGCAGAGGTTTTTACTCCTAAGCTAAAGGCTGTCTGTTGAAAGAAAGACATTCCAGAATCTTAAAATTTCGTTTCATGAGTAAAAAGCAGCAGCAGCAGAAAGCTGCAGTGCAGGGGTGGGTGCGGCAAGAGCACTTAGCCAGGCAGGACGGGAGAAATGGCAGAAGGGGGAGGCTGCTCCTGGAGGCCCTTGTCCTGGAACCCGTCCCCCTTCCTGCGGCGTGTCTGTTGGGTAATTTGCTTTATTTCCCAGCTTTGTTGGGAAATAATTAGTGGTATGTGTAATGTTTATTAGAGCATGAGATTTGTTGGAAGGGATGGCACGTATTACAGATAAAATTTCTTCTCTAAGTTTTATGTGAATTAATCACTCAGGTAATAAATCCAAATTTGTCCCCAGAGTCTAGATGGGAGATTCACAAATGATAGTGTCATGTGGCCTGCAGCTTGAGACTGTGCAAGTCATCAGCTTTGTTAAATTTATAGACGGCGTTACATGTGGAGGTGAGAAGGGACACACTGGTTAGCAGTAGAAGTGTCAGATATGTCCTCTGCTTTCCTACAAATATATTAGCAACACCTTCTGCAGAATTTCCTTAGTAGTAAACCAGGAATGGCCCAAGAGAATAACAGTAGCATAAAATTTAGGTTAAAAATTTTAGGCAAGCCTTAAAAGTACTGCCCACATGTCACTAATGTCTGTATTTCTGAGCCGGCCGGCGCTAACTTCACATCTGATTCCTGCTTGAATCCCAGTGATCTGAATTTTAATGGGAACACAGCCAAAAGACAGTTTTGAATTTGTGAACTTCATCTTTTCACCTTTATGACAAACAATGGATTTGTAGTATGAAAATGTGTGACTAATTACAATATGGGAATTTCTGTTCCTAGTCAATTGCTGCTAAATGCAGTTAGAGAGTGTTGTAGTTCTTTGGGATAATGGGAAGGGTGGGGACCGAGTGACAGTTAGACATTCGGAGATCAGTACTTTAATTAAAGAAAACTTGTGTTGATGCTGGAAAAGATACCTGAATAAATAGCACAGGTCTTACAGGTTTCTCACTGTCTGAGAAAATTATAGCAAATAAGGAAGAAAGCTGGAATGAACCTCATGTTGTTAGACTGAAATTGGAGAGATCAGTATGAACTTAATGTTTCATATGTACATATAAATATATATATATATATGTTTGTGTATATATGTGTTTGTATATATACACATTTGCATAAACAGAGATAAATGTAGAAATAGATGTCTACAGGTCTGTGGATGCATATATATATATATATATATATATATATATATATATACATACATATATATATATATTGATTACCTCTCTCTGCTCAGAGGGCTTAGGAGCAATGATACCACAGATCCAGTGAGCTTACTGGTCCCCAGAATTTGTTTTTTAAATACTGTTCTCCTGTAAAAAGAACAGGGGTTTTGTGGAGAAATGATTGATTCCAGGACTAGTGGGACAAATAAAGATGCGCCAGAGATATTTTGCGGAGCCAGAAACTAAGGGAGCACAAAATGATGGAGAGGTGTCAAAAAGAAACAGAACCGTACTTACAGAAGCTCCAAAAATGTAACACAGTTTGAGGAATGAAGTAAATAACTATTGTAATGGATCTAATCTGTGGAATAAAATAATAATCCATGACATGAATAAACCAATTAATAAGTAAGGGAGAAGAGAAAACTTTAACTGATGGTAGAATTCTAACTAATATATGTAGAAGGAATGATGGAAATAGAAAGTCACCTTTAATCACCATGGTAGTAAATGTTTCAGGGAAAAATTAATTAATGGTAAAGTTAATGGGTAAAACTGGTTAAAAAAAAACAAACAAACAGGTGATTTATATATTGGAACTTACTAAGGGCAAAGGATAAATAGTAATTGTTCAGTGGAGAAGCCTGGCAGACGTGACTCTAAGCAAGTGCCTCCTTGTACACTGAGAAGGACACATCCCTTCTTCTGCCAATAATGCATAACTTGAGTTTAATGATACGAAACACCAAACAAGCCCAGACTAAGGGATATTTTCTGGCCAGTACTCTACAAGAGTGTCAAAGTCGTGGAAGGGAAGGTGACTGAAAAACTGTCCCAGGTTAAAGGAGACCAAGGAGACATGAGCACGAAATACAGATGGTCACCTGGATGGCAAATAGGACATTGGGACGATGGTAAAATTTGAATAAGGCTCATAATTAATGCCCACACTATTATCTAATTTCCTGGTTTTATCTGAAAATCTGGATTTCCAAGCTGTTAATATTTTAGGAAGATGAGTGAAGGGTATGTAGGAATTTTTACTATTTTTGCAATGGTTTTGTAAACCTGAAATTATTTAAAAATGAAGTTAAGTACTTAAATAAAATAAGCCCAGATTTTGCTCTGTGTTGTTACTCGTGTAGTGAGTGACAGCTAATAAATCTGTCGCACAAATGTTGTGATAGCTTGTGACTCATTAGAATATTTTTAATGGCCGTTGCACCCACCACATTGTTTCAGGTTAATTTACACATGACAATTAAAAGTAATAATCTGCACTCAGAGATGGGGGACGACATAATGCGTTTATCATATTTTAATGTGGTATGAGCCCGTTGACATTCTTCTTTATAATGTGTCCTGAACAATTGACTTAGATGTTCTAGGGCAGAAGGTTTTCATCTTAGTGCCTTCATTTATGTGAGTGGGAGCCCATTGTGGGAATGAAGATTCCTTTTCAACCATTGAGATAGTTCATTGAATCTCAGCGGCAAGAAGTTTGAAACAGGAGCATCAGAAAGGGCGATCATTTGTGAAAAGAAAGAGTTCCCTAGCCACGTTATACTCAATGGCATTAAACTCTTAGGGTTTAACCCTTTAGTACGGGAGAAGATGGTAGCTCGTGTGTTAGAATGTCCCCTCTGACAAACTCGGCCAGTCCCGTTAATACTCTTAATGCTTACTTCCAAGCATTAATCTGAAGAATTCATCGTGTTCGTCATTTCTGCATTACAGGATAATATAAACATAGATGAAGCCGCCCGGTTCCTAGTGGAGAATATTCTCGCAAACCACCAAAGCTTTCCTAGTGAAGAAAACAACGAGGACAAAATTAAACTGGATCAGGAGACCTTGAGAGCAGAGGGCAAGTCCCAATGTTGCTGACATGGCTTCTGCTTCTGGCCTGTGTGCAGAGTGCAGCCTGACCGGGCTGGATCCAAGCCCGAGAATGGATAAGGGGGCGGCTGTGCTGCTCTGTGAGTCTTCACAGGGCTGCACTTCACACGAATGCTCCGGTTTTTCTTCAGGTTGTGTAGATCTTTCTCCTTGTACAGAATGGCCGTGGTGGCACCCCCAGGGAGCCTACGCTGACACGGGGCGTGTGGTAAAGTGGTTCTGCCCGCGACCCCACACTTTAACGCAGGCACACTTAGGCCTCTAGGGTGGTCACCATGAATTCAGGATAATGTTTACGTCCTCTTTAACATTTTTTAAAAATGATGGTCCTCAGGATTTGGTAAGATTTTCAAGTTGTGCCTTTTAGTGGAAGCACTGGGGTGGTCATGAAACCTGACCTGAGGTCTTCCAGTAATCTTATGGGCCTGTGTTTTTATCTCCACATTATGTTCTCTCCAGGGAGGCTGCCATCTCTGTTAGTCACAGAAGGCTGTTTTGCCGTTCTTTTCCTACTTAAAACTTTGATACTTCTATAAAATTGTTATCATCACACGTTATGTCATTAGTCCTGGCCAGCGTGGTGTGCCCTTGCTAACAACGCAGGTGCACTGGTGTCCTGGCTTCTGGTTGCTGCCAGTTGGAAACAATATAAATGAACATTCCCGCTTTCCTCTTCCTCCCGTGTGTTTATTTTTGTACCTGAGAGCCTGGCTGCTATTGCTGTTGGAGTTCTCTCTAACTGGAGCTAGTCTTTTCAAATCTGTATTAGTAACGGTAACAGAGAAGCTACTTGAAAGCACATACAATTAAATCTGAGATTCTCTAAGTAGGAATTGTGAAGGAAACTAGGTCATGCGTAGTTTGTATGTAAAGTTTTGGACATTTAAAGTAAAACACATGAGAAACTTAGGACAGCCTCGTAATATTTGTATTACCATTTAACCCAGTTAAGGAAAAGAATAAATATTATGACTGAAACCTCTTTTGTTTTCTTTAACTAATGTGGTTCTAGAAAGGTAAATGGGGTATACTTTTCCGCCTTAGAAAACTTCGTGTCTGCTCACATTTTCCTGTTGTTTTTAAGGGAGTTGATACCTTCTGAAAGGTCCAACTTACTTTTCCAAGGAATTTTAAAGGTGTTTGTGCCATAATCCAATGCTAATGCAAATGAGGCATTGACCAAATTGTCTTATACATTATTATGAACATGGGATAGGAAAAGATCCATGTATTTATTGAGAGCAGGAAATAAAAAATCAGCAAGAATTGCCTTTGCTCTGACAGGTGTATTCTGGGAATAAATAGTTGACATGGGCCATAAAACATAGCTTGCTCTTCTCATTAAGTCTAAGTTTTGCTTAGGAATCACAAAGGTGTTTATATGTTCTGCACTTAAGTCAATAAGCTCTTTGATCTTTTGAGACATGTATTCTATATAGAATCAGATTTTCCAAAGTTAAGGAATATAAAGAACACCCTTATTTAAATATTACTTCTCATATAGTTAATACAGTCCCTCTTAATTTTTAAAAAGGTATTGCATTAAATCTTTCTAAGAAACCTATGTGTCTAAAATGTTTAAATTTTTTTTTTTTAACGTTTATTTATTTTTGAGACCGAGAGAGAGCATGAACGGGGGAGGGTCAGAGAGAGAGGGAGACACAGAATCCGAAACAGGCTCCAGGCTCTGAGCAGTCAGCACAGAGCCCGATGCGGGGCTCGAACTCACAGACTGCGAGATCGTGACCTGAGCCGAAGTCCGATGCTCAACCGACTGAGCCACCCAGGTGCCCCGTGTCTAAAATGTTTAAACCTATACTCTGTACTCTAAAATGTTTTCTGGTCTCAATACAAAGTACAACTTCTTAATTTTTCTTTAATTCCAAAGTCCAATAATGTAAGTAGTATGAAAAGTTGGTGCCAGACCTAAACATTAGAAATATAAAGTTCACAGGGCACCTGGGTGGCTCAGTCGGTTAAGCGTCCGACTTTGGCTCAGGTCATGATCTCGTGGTTTGTGAGTTCCAGCCCCGGGTCGGGCTCTGTGCTGACAGCTCAGAGCCTGGAGCCTGCTTTGGATTCTGTGTCTCCTCCTCTCTCTGCCCCTCCCCTGTTCATGCTCTCTCTCTCTCTGTCTCTAAATAATAAATAAACGTTAAAAAAAAAAAAATGTAAAACTCATTCTGGATGATGGCTGAAAGCAACAAGTCTTGGAATTTTCTTTTTTTACATATTGATTTTCATTTGTATAAGGTATTCATCCTGTTTAAATTGAGCAGTGGATTGAAAATCAGGAGTATTGGGCTTTCTCTGTCGTATTTGTTTTCTTAGGATAATTTTAAGGATTGAGAGTACCTTACATAATGGTTTCTTGATAGACACTCAGGGTTCCATATGTTGTGTGTGACAATGTATTCTATTTATCATTTTTTACATTTTAGAAGTAAAACTGAGGATTTCACTTTACTCCTAAATTCTCACTGCAATTTGTTTTTGTAACGTGAACATAAAATTTGAATTTAAGGTTAGCTACATAAATGGCCAAAGGAAAGAAGAGAATATTTTGATTACCTTATTCACTTAATTGCTTAGTGAAAATTCCTGAACCTTCAGACTTATTTAAATAGTTTTCTTTTTAAATAATAAAACGTTATTGAGATTGAAATCTATAGCATTACCTAAAACATGAACATTTTAAAAATACAGCACTTTTATTTCCATTTATACGTCAGTATTATTAAAAAGTCTGCACACCTGGAGCACCTGGGTGGCTCAGGAGGTTAAGCATCTGACTTTGGCTCAGGTCGTGATCTCAAGGCCGGTGAGTCCGAGCCCCGCGTTGGGCTCTGCTGACAGCTCAGAGCCTGGAACCTGCTTCGGATGCTGTGTCTCCCTCTCTCTCTGTCCCTCCCGTGCTCATGCTGTATCTCTCTCAAAAATAAATAAACATTAAAAAAATTTTAAATAAGAAAAATAAATGTATTAAGAATTTAAATGCTGTGTGAGCCATTCAGAAAAGTAAATACCAAGTTCCTAATTGTAATTCCTGATAGTAAGAATTGTGGATGTCAGTTAAGGCTGACTTGAGCTTTTTAGATAATGTCTACATTTTTATGGTGCAATTCATTTTCCTGCAGTCAGTATGTTTCTTACCCTAACACTGAAATCAAGGAACATTCCCATTTGGAACACAATACTTTAAAAGATAATAAGGGCGCCTGGGTAGCTCAGTCGGTTAAGAATCAGACTTTTGATTTCAGCTCAGGTCATGATCTGAGTCATGATCTTTTGCTCCACCCTGGCTGTGGAACTTGGTTAAGATTGTCCCTCTCCGGGGCGCCTGGGTGGCTCAGTCGGTTGGGTGTACGACTTCAGCTCAGGTCATAATCTCGCAGTCTTTGGGTTCGAGCCCTGCCTCAGGCTCTGTGCTGACAGATCAGAGCCTGGAGCCTGCTTTGGATTCTGTGTCTCCCTCTCTCTGCTCCTCCCCTGCTCTCACTCTGTCTCTCTCTCAAAAATAAACATTAAAAAAAAAAAAAGATTCTTCCTCTCCCTCTCTCTCTTCCCTTCCCCCACTCATACTCTTTCTCTTTCACAAAAAAAAAAAAAAAAAAAGAAAGAAAGAAAGAAAGAAAGAAAGAAAAAATAAAGTAAAAAAAATGCTTTGGATTATCTTTACTTTTTACTACATTTAATAACCTCATCTATGATGACCTCCCCCTTGTCAGAGCTTACATGTATTTGTTTACTCCCTAAATCACTTAACTTTCCTAAGATTAATAGCTGGAACTATTCATCTCAGTTAAAAATGTACATTTGTGATGGGTGGATTTTTGTTGATATTCGTTCTAGCCAGTGTGCAAGAATAGACAAGAACAGGCTTCATAGGCATGTGAAATCACATCAACTACCCATTTCTTTTATCCAGGATTTTGTTCTGAAAGATGAATGTGTGAAGCCACCATTCTTTTTTCTGTTTCTCCAAGTTCTGTGTGTATGGTGGGAAAGGAGGGAGGAATGTGGGTGATAAAGGTTTGAGTTGCATATAAAATACTGCTGGAACTGTGTATATGCTAGTAATTCAATCCACTGCCTCCCCAAAGTCACCAGAATGCAATGTGGTATTGTCCTGACAGTCTATCGGTGTTTCCCAAACCAAACCCGTCATCTTTCAATCTTCCCGTTGCCAAACCCGCTCTAGAGGTTTAAGTGTTTACAGATTATAATTTAAATAAGTTTTGCTTATGTTCATTCTAAGTTAACATGAAATGCTACCTTTTAGTGGCATGATTATCTAGCTGGTATTTTTGAACCCCATTAACTTTCTAGCTGCCATTTTTCTCCCTTTATGAAAACTTTGCTTTTGAGTCTTTAATATAGCTTTAGTCATGCAGTTAAATTGTGATTTGAGAGCTTGCAGAACTTTAAAGAAATACAATAATTGCTTTAAGTAAAGTCTTGTAATAACCCGGCTTCAATTTCAATTCAACATACCACTCCTCTCTCCATCTGAGGTTTAAGGATGCAATTTCGTGGATTTCTTTTATTGATTGCAAACTGAGGTAATATCAAAAAACTTTTCTCCTATGGAAATGTGGTAAAGTGCTATAGGACTTTCATTCTGGTTTGCTTCAGAATGATTTTAACAGCTGGGAGTGGAATCTAATTTTTCAGAATATAACACTTCTAAAAATGGAATATATTCTTTTACCCTAGACTCCTTTTGTGGTACTATTTGAGCATATGTCCATCCAGTCCTATTTAACAAGAAGATGATTTAATATAAATGCAATACATGTTGCTAATAGCCATTCTTCAGGCATACATAATACTGTGTATCCTGTTCTGAAATAATAGTCGCTGCTAACCAGAAATCAGCTTATGTTCAAACATTCAGAGACCTGTCACAGTATAACATGAAGACTGAATGCTAAATTGATGGTAAGTTGAAAATACTGTGTTCTGATAGTTTAAACTTATGTATGAAAATATTCCAGTATTTTCTTACCATCCATTTCTATTTATATAGGGAACGTGAAATGAATACTTCACTCTGTAGCAGGCTTTTAAGGCACTTCATAACTCAATGAAAGACCGTAAAGAAGAATTGACTTCATGTAAATTTTAAGATAGATCTAGGCTGAATCAAACTCAGCTGAGAGTATATGAAATCCACTCCCGTACTCTATTCCTTGAACTCATTATGATTTAAGCCTGTCCTGATTTGTGGGTGCCAGACTCTGATGTGATGTGATAACTAACCCTTTACTCAAAATGGTGGCCATGCATAGGCATGAACTACCATTGAAAGGTCAGCACCAAACCCCTGTCCCTACAATTCAAGGGAGACAAGTAAAGGCTTTCTCCCTTCTTTAATTCCCCATGTCATATATTAGTCAACAGATAAAGAAAGCTTAACCAATTGGAGAAGCTTCCAAATGGCTACTTCTAGTAGTGATATTTATGGAACTCCTTATTATAAGAGAGTGAGTCTCCTTTAACCTTTACTCAATAATGTATTTGTAAGTCTATTTTTGAAGCCTTTTTGTTCTTTTCAAACCAAAGTTGATGGTGAACTTGATAAGAGAATGAAGCAGATCTGTCCAATGGAATTACCTATGAGCTTCTTGGCCCACTCAGTATGCTTAGATTAGAAAAGAAATTTTAGCTAACTCCCACCAGGTCCTTACATGTGATGTTTTATTCTGTTCCCATCCCCAAGTTTAAATAAAATAACCAATATATCATGGTTGGCTAATTCTGTTCTAACATTGGTTTTAGAAGTCACTTTAAAATGTTGGAGTTCATTATTTCTAAGGCAGCATTAGTATTTACCCTAAATATTGCACAATTAACATTACCCCTTAAAAAAAAGAAGCTTGAAGTAAAGATGAGGTTTCATACACTGAGTTCAAAATCAGTTTCCTATTGAACAAAAATGACCATTTGCTTCTTAAAAAGCATTTTGGTGTATAATGAGATCTCTTACAATTTTTATGAGAAATGACATTGGTACCTATATTTCAACTTTATAACCAGATCAGAATGTATACAAAGATAACAGAAAGAAAAAAAAAAAAGGAACAGGAACCCAAAGTGACAAACACTTCACAAGAAATGACATTGTTACCTATATTTCAACTTTATAACCAGATCAGAATTTATACAAAGATAACAGAAAAAAAAAAAAAAAGGAACAGGAACCAAAAGTGACAAACACTTCATAGGAGAACTTTTACCAAGGAGCGGCTATATAAACAACCATATTTCCAAGATCTTTGTTTTTAAATGAAACAATTGTTAAAACACAGGAGATAGTCAGAATAAGGAATGTAGGGTGGATGCACCCTGTCATGGGTTGAATGGCGTTCCGAAAAGGCATGTTGAAGTCCTACCCGCCCCCCGCACTTCAGAATGTGACCTTATTTGGAAATAGATTGTTAGCAGATGCAATTAGTGAAGATGAGGTCATACTGGATAAGATGGGCTCCTGCAACAATAGGACCGATGTCCTTATAAGAAGGTGGCCTTGTGAAGACACAGGGAGAATGCCATGTGAAGACAAAGGATTGAGTGATGGATCTACAAGTCAAGGAACACCACAGATGGCCAACAAACCACTGGAAACTAGAAAGAGGGAAGGATTCTTCTACAGTTTTCGGAGGGAGCATGGCCCTGCTGACCCCTTCTTTGCAGACTTCCGGCCTCTGGACTGTGAAACAATACATTCCTGCTATGTTATGCCACTCCGTTTGGAGTTCTGGTAATTGAAGGAAATGCATACACACCCCAACATCAGCTCTGCTTCTTTTATAGGTCAGGGAAGAAAAATTGTAGGATAAGATTTCAGTTGAGCTTTCCTCAATCAAATGTGAAATAACATAAGATAGACCCTCTCTGGGGAATACGTTTAGGAATTCCCTGAGCTTGCACCGATGGGTTAACAAGGCATAAAGAAATAGAAAGCCACAGAATGTACGCATCCAAGATTAGGAAAACAGGGCAAAGGCCCCAGTATAGGACAAAGATACAGGAATAGAAAAGCCTCAGGAAGAAAAACATCAAAAATGAGGTAAACTAGATTAGGTGTTGGGGCGGAAATGCCCTCCAATTTAGTACAATAGCAGAAAGCTGCTTTCACAGGAAGGAAGGACAAAAAACAGGAAAATGGGACTTGAGACCTCAGCAGGGTGAAGTTGCCCAGAGCTGAGCTAATTAGCAAAAGGAAGGTGCTTATTGACCCTGAGGTAGCATGCTCTGTCTTTCTAGTCCCCTAGGTCGGTTCAGGTAAACAGGTGGCGCCTCATGTTTGCTGTACACAACCTTCTGCCCAGCACCAGAATTTTTTTTCATATTGACCCAAACCCCTAACACTGCATATCTTTGAAACTCCCTTTCCCTCATGTCCATGAGTTCATGTTCACAGTTTCATTGTCTCTTTGTGCACGCCCATCACGCTTGTAAGCCTTTTGATCCTAATAAAATTGGAGCAAGGACCCATACTTGGGGCTCTTGTCCCCTCCTGGACATTAGCCTCTCTCGCATTTTAATCCTGCACCTGCTCTCTTGCTGGACAAGACAGAACTCCAGACCCAGAGTCTACGACAGCCCTCTGTAAACATGCACAGATTCCTCCCCCCTCCCAAAGGAAATAGCTTGTTTTCCAGAAATCATGGGAAAATCAATCACAAGTCACCTGGCCTAGCCATAAAGAAGCCTCAAATTCCTAAAAAGAAAAAAAAAAAGAGTTGACAACATTTATAACAAAGGAATAAGCTCAAAAAAATAGCAGAAGGCACACAACCAAGCCAACTAAAGAAAAACTAACCTGGACGCGTACCTTAGGCCAAAGAGAAAATCGAACCTAAAATTACAGAATGTCTGGAAAATCACTATGAAGAAGATACCATATATAGAAACCACTGAGCTGCAAATAGCAATGCCAAAATCAAAACACTTACTTCTAAATGATTAAAGAATAAAAGGGAAGGGAATAAACCTTCAATATAAGAATTTAAAAGACCAATGAAGGAAAAAAAAATCAATGCTAGCAGAAGTTTGTTTACTAGAAAACATATTAACTATTGTAAATTTTTTGGAGGGAGAAGATGAAACAGATAAACTTGAAAATTATGGTGAAAAGAACATAATCACAGTTACATGAGAAAGTTAAAAAATGCTAATTGAAAACTTCACTCAACACCATGCAGATGAATTCAAAGGAAAACCTAAATTTCTTAAACTGCTCCAGGGAGAAAAATCATCTAATTGTTATATTTGGGAAATAAGTGGTCAAAAATCTCACCTTTACCGAGCTCAGCCCTCTTTGTAACCACAATCATCAAAAACACACGAGATCTAGAATAGATTACAGGGAACTCAATAAAAATATTTAAGGAGTTGATCTTCCCAATACTATTTAAATGGTTTCAAACGTGGAGAATAGGAAGGTCTCTGTTTCAAGGAAGTTAGCTTGAAGTATAACAGACACCTCCTTGCTTGGCAAGTCACACAGCTGATGACAGTGACTTACCAGCCAGTTCACGGATAGGGTCTGTTATACTGTCTAAAGGAAGGCTAGTTACGATTAGGGATCTGAGAAGTGCTGTGGAGTAATTTGGGGAACGCAAAGAAGGTGAGTCCCAAGGCCTCCAGGGAACAATGATCTGTGCACACCCACACTGTATCACCATGTTGGGGGCATAAGAAGGGAGTGGACTTTCCATAACGAGGGGAAAAAGAAGCAAATGGAATTCCATGACCTCTGTCTAGCTGGTGTCTCATCACCATCCCAGGCTTTTTATCAAGAATGAAACAACACACTGTTGTGAGTCAATGATTGCACTGAAATTCTTAACCATAAAAGAAACGCTATTTGCTGGGGAAAAAAAAGAACCTTTATAATAAAAATGACCAAATGGTAAGGTTTTTCTAGGATTTAAAAACATGCTAAAGGAAGTTAGCATGCTATTTATATTGTAACCTGGCAAGGCTGCATAAAAATAGTAAACTAGCCCCCAACCTTATAGCTATGCAAAAACCCCATATGAATAATTAGCAGATGAAGCCAATAGCACAATAAAGATCAATGTAAGATGCCCAATAGGGGCTTCTAAAGTTGTTTACTATTAAGATTTGTTAGGAAAGCCAAGAAAAATGTGGCATGAAAACAAATCAAGAGGACCATGTAATTTTTCCATAAATGTTGAACAAAACAATTTCACAAAAATTGATTGTGACTTGCAAACTTTGGGATAAGTGGCTATTATTTCCTGAATATGATTTTTTTTAAGTTAATCCATTGTGCCCAAAAGTTAACATCCAAGGAAAATACTAACATTTGTGAGGATCCAGTATACCTGAGCTGCAGATACAAATTGAGACAATCTTATTATTTTGAAAAACGGTATTTTTCCTGGAGTTAAGAGATAAATGATTGTTAAATATCATAAACAAAATATAGGCACTCTGGTATATTTGCTTACTTTTTCAGAAGGTTCCAGCAAACTAATTATATTCTCTGCAAGCAAGCTTTGGCTATTAATACAAAATAGGTTACTTAATACTTAAGGGTTTTTTGTGATTTCCTTGATTCCTTCTTAGCATGTACTAGCTTCCATTTTATCTTGTTTAAACATCTCATAGATAGTGTATAAAAAACTGTAAGAACAATTTTATGTGGAAAAACAATTATTAATAAATGTCTTTAAATACAGGAATACATTGACAGCTAATACCAATATTAAGAGGGTATGTTTAGATAGCAGGGTTGTGTCCTTTTAAAGTAATGAGTATTTATAGAAATGTAAGGCAGAAAAATTATTAATGTAAAGTTTATACAAATTTAGTATAAAACTGAGCAGATTATTGGAAGGAAAGCGTTAACCCCTGGTTTGGTAGTTTTTTGTCTAGCCTCGGTGATGCCTGATTTTACTCTTGGTCATTTCCTCCTTGAAACATTAACTCAAAAAATTGTTAGAATGTGTGCCTATACTTGATCCAAGATAAATCAGACTCAGACTGAGGACCATGTAGGAGGCCAAGCAACCAGACTTCATTGTCAATATTCTTTGTAAAGAGTAACCAGTATTGATCAAGCAGCATGGGAAGCATGGGGTCTAGTAAAGTAGCTCTGGAGAGGGCCATATGACTAGGTAGCAATCAAGGCTGAAGGTCTTTCTGAGATAAGATGGAGTAGACTCACCTAACCTCCTCTCTTAGGATCCTATGAGTGCTGAGTGACCAGGATAGCAAAGACTTCCTGGGAGTTACACGACCATGGTCTTGACCTTACAAGCACTCTGTGTGCTTACTTATCCTACATCCTTTTTAATGCTACAGAAACTTAACGTTATTCAAAACCTATTCTGTCTCACAATTTCTCTATTTGGACCCAAGAACATTGCTGTTAATAAGAGAGGGGGTTTCTCAACTGTAGACTTCTGGTCATTGTGGAATTGTTTAACCAACTGGTTAGTGTTCATAACATTAACCAACTATCCTGTAAAGGTTGAATTTTACTTTTAGTTGTTTAATTCCCTTTAGGACAAGGGTCCTTCAAGAAAAAGTTCCTCTTGAGAAATCTTCAAATCTGGTTAAGATAAATTAAAAACAAGAAGGTTAATTTTGCTTCTCCTGTAATCGAGGTGACAAAAACTTCAAAATCATGTACAAGATCTGTGACAAATTACCTTCCAGCCAGACATAATGACCCATCTAGGCAACAATAAGAAAAAATAAATCTTAGAGAAAAGCAAAGTATTCAAAACATATTTCCTTCCATTGCTCAAACTTCAAAACAAAAGACTTGGTTAGGGTATTCTAATGAGAAAATTTTCTGTTTGGGGGTCTATGGAAACTAGGAATTTAAAGGACAATGTCATTGAGAAGAAGATTGCTATGGGCTTATAGTAATTTTTAATAGATGAAGAGAATTTTTTAGATTTTTCCCAAGTTATGAATTGTAGTAAAAATTCCTTTTAGAAGTTGAAAAACATTTTTTTCCTGAATTACATTTTGCTGTTCAAACAATATATATTTTTAATGTTAGTGATGTTAAGTGTACCCTTCTGAGTCTTATTTCAGGCATTTGGACATGCGGGGATAGTAAGTTTAACAGCATGACAGATTAATAATAAATTTAATAATGCTTGTTTTGTTTTACTTAATTGCAGAGAGATTTCTAGGTCTCACTCCGAAATCATCACAGTGGGAGGGAATGAAGATATGTTTAGACAATGGAAAACTATAAGGAAAAGTGCCATAAGATTATCATTGACAACAACAGAACAAGTATGTTGGAGACTACGAGAGTTTTAGTACTGTTAACACTCTTCATTTTGGAACTGTCTGTTCTGAACATAGATGTTTAAACATGTAGAACAGAAGCCATTCTATATAAAAGAGACTCTAAATAAAAACTACAAAAATCTTTCATTATTAAATAATGTAAGTTCTTTTGATCATCAGTCATTGCTTGTATAGGATGTAATTAGTTTGCTGGAACCTGTTAATGAAGTAACCAATGAATACATCCCAGAGTGCACATATTTCTTAAGCAATATTTGCTATAATAGAATTTCATCGTTCAATTCCAGGGACTTTGACAGGGAACGTATATAAACTTCTACATTAAACTTCTAAATTTGGATACTAAAATATTTTTTAATAATTTAATTGTGACCTTGGGGCCTGAGTGGCTCAGTCAGTTGAGTGTCCAACTTCAGCTCACGTCATGATCTGTGGTTTGTGCATTTGAACCCTACATCGGCTCTGTGTTGACAGCTCAGAGCCTGGACCCTGCTTCGGGTTCTGTGTCTCCCTCTCTCCACTCTTCCCCCACTCACGCGCTCTCTCTCTCTGTCTCTCAAAAATAAAATAAACATTACAATTTTTTTAGGAAAATAATAATTTAATTGTGACCAGTAAATTTTTGATGCAGCTTTCTATTTGCTTCTGAAAGCAAAAAATTCCTTCTGTGATGATTAAATAGGCTTAAGTCATTCAACATTCTGCTGAGGTAAGTATTTGTGTACCTCTACGTGTAAAACAATTTCGTATTAGCTTAAGAATAGCTAGACAGATTAAAGGATCAAAAAATCAAAAATTGAATGTGAGGGAATTTGGAAGTGTAGAATATGAAGAGGTTTTATTTCAAATCAGCAAACAAAATTTGATTATCTAATAAGACATGTTGAGAAAAGTGAATAGTTATACAGGGAAAGATGTTGACTCCCTACCTCTCGTTATTTATTCAAACTAATTTCAGATGAGTAATAATTTATATTTAACAATTATTATGGTAAAACATGGGATTTAAAAAATTTTTTTTTTAAGTTTTTATTTATTTTTGAGACAGAGAGAGACGGAGCATGAACGGGGAAGGGGCAGAGAGAGAGGGAGACACAGAATCAGAAGCAGGTTCCAGGCTCTGAGCCATCAGCCCAGAGCCGGACGCGGGGCTCGAAATCACGGACCGCGAGATCGTGACCTGAGCTGAAATCGGACGCTTAACCGACTGAGCCACGCAGATGCCCCAAGCATGGGATTTTTTTAAAAAAACGTGAAATTGGGGAAATCTCTCTAAGGATGACACAAAAACCATAAACTCAACTACGGAAAAGTAAATAGATACATTGCCAGAACCCACCATAAATAAACTCAAAAAAAGTAGCCTATATTATCATTAAACTGCTATTGTCCTTGATTTTTAAAGAACTCTTACAAGTCAACAAACAAACAAACAAAACAACAGCCGAATAGAAAAATGAGCAAAGAACAAACAGAAACAGTTCACCGAGAAGGAAATACAAATTATTATTATCCAGATGAAAAGATGCTCAAACACACTCACAAAAATGCGAATTCAAAGCCACACTGAGAAACCATTTTTCATCTATTAGGTTGACCAAAAATGTATTTGCTACAATGATTAGTTACAGTTTGGTGAAACAGGGTCTCGTGTTGCTGAAAAGGGTGAAACATGACAAAATTTATACAAAGGACAAATAGACAATACCTATGAAAATTATAAATGTTATTTTACATCACCTTTTCTCATTGACATTCATTCTACAGGTATGCCTGCACATTTGTAAATATAATTCACATGGGAAGGATGTTCAGTCCAGCAATGCTTAGAAGAGAGAAACTACTAGAAAGAACAGATTAGAAGCAGAACAGTGCTGTGGCTTTCCTTTCATAATCAAATCAAATGTGAATATAGAAAGGGTACAAATCCTTTATATAGGAACATAACCATTTCATAAGTTATCCAAAGCCCTTTGAAAATTAAGTGTTAAAACTCCAGTCTGTTTGGCATGGGTAGAAATAAGTCATCGTATGCAATGTGTGTCCTTGATTTAGCAATGAGGTCTCAGTGATCATTACGGTCATTGTTGTGACTATATGCCAAACACTGTGCTGAGCATTTTTAAAGATTTATTTAACCTGCTTTTAATAATATGTTCCCACAAGATGACTTTTTAAATGCCAGTGCCTCTCCATACTTTTTTTTTTTTCAAGAAATCCTTTAAGATACACAGACCCTCGGATAACTGCTTTCTAGATTATGATCCTGTTACTAAAGTGCTAACCTACCTTCTACTCTATTGGGTAAAAATAGTTTCCTCTGCTCCGAAAAGATGGTTGACGTTTTCTCTGCCAGTTCTCGTGCAAGTGGAACAAACAACCGCATCCTAATGTTGGCAAAGCAACAGACAAGGACAGTCAAGTGCTACCCTGTAGCTGTCATGGCTCTACCCAAACCACACTATAAAGATGAACAAACAATTTCCTGCTTCTGAAGAACTTATAAGACAGACACTTGTAAATGACTAAAACAGAATTAAGCATCCTCCCCTTTCACTTGTGTGATATAGCTCTTAATAATTTAGAAATTCTCTCAGATGTCAGCTAAATTTTAATGCATTTTAAAACGACATATAGGTACATAAGTCAATAATTCACCACTGGTGAATGAACTGGTGACATCACTCAAGCATGATTACATTGCACAGGCTTCCTGCATAGGCAGAAGGAAGGAAACCAACACACTTAGCACTTAACTACATAGCAGGCACACTATTTATTTTTTAAGTGTGTGTGTTTGTATGTATTTAATCCTTACTAGTTAATAAGATACATAACATCAAACATCCTTACAGGTGAGGAGGCAGAGGCTCAAATAGTTTCAGGCATTTGTCAAAGGCAACTCAGTATGTGACAGTTCTGATGAACTCACTCATTTACAAATCCCATAAAGGATTGCAGCTAGTGTAATTATGGTAAAACAATTGTAGCTGTTGTAGTATTTCGTCAAATGTGAAACATAAAACACATCACTGTGTGATGTTCCTCTGAGAAAATATTACTTTGCAAATCATACCATAACATACACATTATACCATATTATCCTCTACCAAATTGCATGTGAATAAAAGGATAACAATGTTTCTGACAAATTGATGTTTGATGTCTTGATGACAATCCTCCAAAATTTGATCACACCAGCTTCTTACTGTCTTAGAGTTTCTACTATTCTGAGGCTTCAATTATATAAGCAATCATTTTTTATTTATTTTAGTTACATCATACCACACAGTTTCAACTCCTTATGAGTGTCTTCCTTTCTTAGGTACAATGATAAAAAGATAAGAAAGAAAGTAAAAGAAATGAAAAGGAAAAGGAGACAAAGGAATTATTAGTCCTCAAATGACATCTCTTGCTTCATCAATACCAATCTTATGCCCTGTTGTTTTTGCAATGCATTTTTTACATACAGAGTAACCTTTTATTTCAAAGCTAATTATGTTATAACCTTACTGAAGACATATTAAGTAGAGGTTAAATTCAGCACACTTAGTAGCAATGACCCATACAACTTGGATATAAGTGAGAAAATCATGGAAAGCTGTGATCATGTTCTCCTATGTTCAGGCAATGACCATGACGATCACATTGTGTGATTACAATTACATTAATTATAAGACTTCATAAATTATAAGACACATCTTGATTTCAGGGATCTTAAAATGTAAAAAAAAAAAAATTACAATACATGTGTCAGGGATCTTAAAATGTAAAAAAAAAAAAAAAAAAATTACAATACATGTGTCCACCACAGTGCTAGGAACTGGAATACCAAGAAGTAATAGAGTCTTATCCCTCATGCTGCTCACAGTCTAGTGTGGGTAGACAAGTAAGCCAACAGTTAGGATTCAGTGTGATGACAAAAATTATATATATTAATTATATATATTATTTATATATACACTTTATGTGTGTTAACCTATTTGATCTTTATAATAATTCCGCAAGCTAGATACATGATAGAGGCATGAACCTGTATGGATATCCAGGAAGGGTATCTAAATTATCCTGTGTGTGTCAGAAGCCTTTGATGGGAGGTACGCATAGGTGTGAGTAGTATAGGAAAAGGACAGAATTGAAAGTAGGCAATAGCACTCCATTAGCACAGCTATAGAGGTAGAAGAGTGGGACACCTGGGGAATACTCAGAGTTGAGTACTGAAGGCACTGTGGCTCATGGGATGATGGGGAAGAGTCAGAAGGAAGACATCCCCACAATTCCTGTCCCCCCCACCACCCTATTAAGAAGTTTAGACACTATCTTACAGATTGAGGAGTGCTACAGTTGGATCAGAGGGAGTTGTAATTGGGACAAAAGAGGCCAATTAAGAAAACTATTTTAAAAATCCAAGTAAAGGGGTGCCTGTGTGGCTCAGTCGGTTGAGCGTCCAACTTCGGCTCAGGTCATGATCTCACAGTTCGTGAGTTCAAGACCCGCGTAGGGCTCTGTGCTGACAGCTCGGAGCTTGGGGCCTGCTTCCGATTCTGTGTCTCCCTCTCTCTGCCCCTTCCCCGATCATGCTGTCTCTCTCTGTCTCTCAAAGATGAATAAACATTAAAAATTTTTTTTTAATCCAAGTAAAAATAATAAGGATTTAGATTAGGCCAAGTAGTAATTTGTGAAATACTAACTACTAACATTAAAAAGTTACAGTCAGCCAAAACAACCTAGTAAGGAACTCCAAAGTTCCACCTCTCCACAAAAGGAACAAAAACCTGGCAAAACTATGAGAATTTACCTTTTTTGGAACCCTGAAAACTAAGCAAAGACTTGTAGCAAACAGAGAATCTTGAAAGCAGCAAGAGAGAAGTGATCTCACTTATAAGGGAACTTCAGTAAGTTGCGCGAGTAGTGAATACTTTAACCAAGAATTCTACATCTGACAAAATTATCCTTCAAAAATAAGGAAGAAATTTACACATTCCCAGACAAACAAAACCTCAAGAGTTTGTCACCAGCAGACTTAGCCTATAACAAGTGCTGGTCATTTGTTTGCTAGAGACATTCAGGCTGAAATAAAAAGATATCACACAGTAATACAAATCCACACAAAGAAATAAAGAACACTATTGAGATAACTGACTACCTAGGTAAACATAAACACAGTATAAATGTATTTCTTGTTTGATTCATTTCTTTCTGTCTGATTTTAAAGATAGTTGAACAAATCAATTATTACAAATCTGTGTTAACTGACACAGAGTATGTAAAGGTGTAATTTCTGATGATATCAGCATGAAAGTGGAGGGGCAGAGATATACAGGAGCATTTTTATATATTATTGAAATCAAGTTGACATTATTCTCAACTAAAGGAGAAATATAAAATCTGAGCAGACTTTAAAACAAGTGTAGAGAGATTGAATTAGTAATCAACTTTAAAAAAAAAAAAAGTATAGGACCAGATGGCTTCCCTGGTGAATTCTACCAAACATTTAAAAAAGAATTAATGCCAATTTTCACTAACCCTTCTGAAAAAACAGAGGAAAGGGAACACTTCTCAACTTACTCTATGCAGCCAATGTTACACCAATGTTAAAGGCAGTAAAAGGTAGCACAAGAAGTGAAAACTATAAACCACTATCCTTTATGGTATCCTTTATATAAATGCAAAGATTCTCAAGAAAATACTAGCCAACCAAGTCCAGCAGTATATAAAAATAATTAGACACCATGAAAAGTGGAATTTTCCCTAGGAATGCAAGACTGGTTCAACCTACACAAAAAATCAATATAATGCACAATATTAATAGACTACAAGAACAAGATACACAATCATCTAAATATATGCAGAAAAAGCGTTTGACAAAATTCAACACCGTTTCTTAATAAATATACTCAACAAAGTGTATTTGGGAACAGAAGGTCATCTGTTGAAAATCCACAGTGGGGCACCTGGGTGGCTCAGTTGGTTAAGCATCCAACTCTTTATTTTGGCTCAGGTCATGATCTCGAGGTTTGTAAGTTTGAGCCCTGCATAGGTCTCAGCCCTGACAGTGTGGAGCCTACTTGGGATTCTCTCTCTCCCTCTCTCTCTGCCCTTTCCCTGCTGGCAGGCTCTCTCTCTCTCTCTCTCAAAATAAATAAGCATTAAAAAATTAAAAAAAGAAAGAAAATCCATAGCAAACAAGCATCATGGTTTTTTTTTCTTGTACAGTATTACTTTGATACATTTATACATTGCAATATGGTTGCCACTGTAACAATATTGATCACATTACATACTTAAGATATTTTCACGTACATTTAATATACTAAACATTAGCTCTCTGTGGCTTATTAGTACTCATTACAAGTCTGTACCCTTAAACATCATCAATCTTAACTCCCTACCCCATCCCCAGGTAACCACCATTTTACTCTGCATTGTTGTTGTTGTTGTTGTTGTTTATAAGTTTAACTTTTTAGATTACACATACAGGTGATATCATACAGTACTTACCTTTCACTGTCTGGCTTCCTTTGCTTAGCATACTGTGCTCAAGGTCCATTCATGGAAGGTCCATTCTGCAAATGGCTGGATATCCTCCTTTCTCCTGGCTGAATAATATTCCATTAGATGTATGTACCACATCTTTTTTATCCATTAATCTCTTATTGGACATTTGGATTGTTTCCATATCTTGGCTATTGGGAAAAATGCTGCGATAAACATGAGGGATGCATATACCTCATTGAACTCCTGTGTTCGTTTCCTGTGGGCAAATATCCAGATGTGGAACTGCTGAATCATATGATAGATCTATTTTTAGCTTTTTGGGGAATCTCCATATTGTTTTCCAAAGCGGTTAGAGCAAATGTCGTATTTAATGGTGAAAGCTAAAAGCTTTTAGGAAACAAGACAAGGATGTCTGCTCTTGCCACTTCTCCTCAACACTATACTGGAAGATCTAGCCAGGGCAATTAGTCAAGAAAAAGACCGAAAGGTATCAGATTGGAAAAACAAAAGAAGTAAAATTATCTCTGTTTGTAAAACACCTTATCTTATACATAGAAAATGCTAAGGAACCCAGTAAAAACTAGTAGCTTTAGTTTTTAATCAACTAGCTCAGCAAAATGACAGTATAGAAGATCAATGTACAATATACAAAAATTAGTTGTATTTCTATGTAGCAGTGATGAGCAATCTGAAATTAACAAAGCAATTCCATTTGCAGTACTCTCAAAAAAAAATAAAATACTTAGGGCTAGATGTAATCAAGAAAGTATAAGATTTCTACAGTGAAACCACAAAACATTATTGAAGGAAATGAAAGATCTAAATAAATGAGAAGAAATCCTGATCTGATTGGAAGACCTAACAATGTTAAAATGACAATAGTCCTCAAAATGATTTACAGATAAAATGCAATCCCCATCAGATCCCAGTTGCTTTTTTTTTTTTTTTTTTAGCAGAAAAGGATAAACTGATCCTAAATTTCATATGGAAATGTAAGGGGCACCAAATAGCCAAAATAATCTTGAAGAAGGATCTACCTGATTTCGAAACTTGCTACATTACACAGTCATGGAATAGGTGGTGTGTAATGTATAATAAGCAAATTCCTATATGCTAAACACATTAACATGTTTGATGGGACATTTAGAAAATGAATTTTCCAAGAAGAGGTAAATGTTAATGAAAGGAAAAACACTATATCTCAATAAATAAATTTGCAATTTATAACTTCGTATATAGAGAGCTTGCTTATATAGGAACATACCTGTTCTGACACTTGAATGGCTCATCTTTATGAAGAAGAAAAAAGAATCTGTGCAATTCGCCAAGCTCAGTATTGTACTGCATGTATGACATTGTGGCTCTGTCTGTTACTGTGGGCAAGCTACTTTAGTGATTTCAACAGATTCTTGAACTGAACAGAAATTGCTTCCCACTCAGTTATAATTTTACCGTGCAGAGGCTAGAAGTTGGGAATAAATAATGAAAGAAGTCATGCAGGTTCACACGTGATGCTCTGTGTGGGATGTAGGTGGTGATTGAAGAGGGGAAACGTGACCTTGTGATAGAAAGATACCGCGTTATGATATGAAAGACATTCTGGCAGCTCTTTTATTTCACATAAGTTAATGGGGAAAAATCCCTATCAGGAAGGAACAAATATGGTTATTAAAGTTATGCCTTTAACGTTGTACCCTACAGAAAGAAGTAAACAGTTTCCAGTAAAGAAAAGCACAGAATGCAGACTGCAATTTGATTATGACCGTGGCATTATTTGCCACATGGCTCCCATATCATTGAGATAAACATGGTAGAGATGAGAAGACACATAAAGTGTTTTAAAAAAAACTTTTATGTAATCCTAGATTTATTTTTTGATAAGGGACCTGGTGGATTAAAGATGGCCACAATTTCTTTATGTCCCCCTCCTCAGAGAAGGAGGTTTCTTTTCCCCCAGCCTCATTCTACTTTGGCCCTGTGACTTCTTAAGCAATAGATTATGGTAGAAGTGACACCACGCTAGTCCTAAACTTTTGAGGACTGACGGGCAGCTTTTGTGTCTGACCTCTGGGAACACTGACCCCTAAAATTCTGCCTCTCAGAACCTAACCGCCATCTTGTGAAAAACCCAAGCCACAAGGAGGGGCATGTGAGGTGCTGTGGTCAGTCTGTCCAGCCAAGCGCCCAGCTTCCAGTAAGCATCGACTGGAAACTGTGTGAGTGAGCCATCCTGGATGTCTAGAGCCACCCAATAACTGTGGTCCCAAGTGACATCCTCAAGACTAGAGCCACTCAGGTGATCCCAATCAACACAGGGAATTGTGAAGAGTAATAAATGAAAGTATTACCTTTTGGCTGGTTTTTATGCAGCAATAGATCATTAGAGCAATCACTTGCATAAAGATGTATGTTAAGGGGTGCCTGGGTGGCTCAGTCGGTTGAGCAACCGACTTCGGCTCAGGTCTTGATCTCGCAGTTCGTGATTTGAAGCCCCGCGTCAGGCTCTGTGCTGACAGCTCGGAGCCTGGAGCTTGCTTCGGATTCTGTGTCTCCTCTCTCTGTTCCTCTCTTGCTCACGCTCTCTCTCTCTTAAAAATAAATAAAGATTAAAAAAAAATTAAAAAACAAGACGTATGTTAAGCTGTGTTAACACTAAGGTTTATAGATGGCAGAGTAAAAAATTAGTATATTTGAGCTCTATCAACAATTGTGTCTGCAATCTGATGGTCTCCTCAGAACTTCCGCAAGGGAGTTTTCCCAACTCACTTGAGTACCTTCAGATTTGATCTCTTTTCTCAAAGCAAATTTATATTCCACTGGGTCCTCGATAAAAAGTCTGTGAAAGAATCTCTAAGTACCTCCCGTTGAACACATCGAAAGTGCTCTCTCTTCTCTAAAGTTCGAGCATGTAGACAGTTTTACTCAGAACTTTCCCTTATTTAAAGATGGTTCACTTGTTTGTTTTTAACACGATGAGAGCAGAAGAATGTTAAATTCTATATTGAACTTTTATTTTGTCATTGATATGTTTTTAAAAGAGATTAAAATAAAACAAAACAAAAGCAGATCACCTCAAGAGACAATCAACCTACTTCTCCTAAAAGAAAACTTCAGAGTCAGTAAACTGTGAATAGAAATCTCAATGCGTTGAGTTAATTTTTGAGTTTGGTTTCTATCATCTGAATTTGGTCAGAATAAATTAGTGGTATAAAATTGAGTTAGTTTTTGCTTTTAGGCTGTTATATTTTTACCTCAGATCCCAGAGTTGAGTGAAATGTCAACACATGCTCTCCTGGATTAATAAAACACATTTTCCAATATAGTCCACCAAGAAACACAGTACACTTGGAGTTAAACCTGTCTTCTTGGATGGCTTTGAGGAAAAACTACCAGCTGCATAATTCTGAGCAAGTGGCCAACACACCCTCCCCTTAATATCTGAATCAGGAAAAAAATAATAACCATCTTTTTCCTGTTTCCCTGGAAGGATAGTTCTTCAAAATCAAGTGATCATACATGCATATTTAAGTAGTAAAAAAAATTTTTTTAACTAAAATTGTTTTATTGTTATTCTTGATAATTATATTTCTAGTAATTGTGTGGGGTTTTTTCCTCCTGTCTATTCTGGAAACTATTTTACTATACTTTTCTGAGTGCCAAAGTTGAACATTTTATGCAGATTGAGGTGTCTGCCTGCTTTGCGTACAAAGGCCTCTGAAGTTAACTGATATTTAGCTGGAACATAAACCATGGCAGAGATACTGGGGAAAGGGGCACCTGGGTGGCTCAGTCGGTTTAGCATCCAGCTTTGGCTCAGCTCGTGATCTTACAGCTTCATGAGTTTCATCCCCACATCGGGCTCTGTACTGACCGCTCAGAGCCTGAAGCGTGCTTCGGATTCTGTGTCTCTCTCTCTCTCTCTCTGTCCTTCCTCTGCTCACTGTCTCTGTCTTTCTCTCAAAATAAATGAATAAACATTTTAAAAAAAAGGAATACTGGGGAGAGAAGAGAAAAAATAGTAGAAAATAAGAACTAAGGCGACAATTTCAAGCATTTAACCCTCTACCTGAACCTCCTTTCTTTCTATCTCATTTTGACCCATCCAGTACCTGTACTTTGTAATCCTACCTGAGATTTATTGACCATCAACTTCTCATGCCCTGTTTCTCTCCACACCTAGTTTAGAATCCATGGTTTGTCATTATAATCATGCCTTTGGATACACTATTACTCCCTTGATCTTCTTTTCTTATATATGTCTCTTGGAATTTTGTGTACATGGAATTACATAGTAAAAACACTGTTGTATGTTGCTTAATTCTTGAACCTAATTTTTTTATGATTTATCCATGTATTTATCTGTAGTTCAATGCTTTTTAATCCTGAATGGTATTACTGAATACATCGCATTTTGTTTATTCCCCTATTGACAGATATTTAGACTATTTCCAACTTTTGCAATCACGAATAAAGCCACCATGGCTTTCTTGTACAAATCTTTGTGTGAAGATGTGTTTTCATTTCTCTTAGGTAAATACCTGAGACTGGAATTGTTGGATATTAAGGTAGGCATGTGTTTAACTTTATAAGAAACTGTCAAACAGTTCTCTAGAGTCATTTCTCATCATCAGTGACTTAAATTTGCAGTTGCCTGGTCAGCCTCTCATTTGATATGGGTATTAGTTAATTTTGCTTCATAACAAATGTCTACATAACTTAGGGCTATAAAACAACACTGATCTGAGCCAGCTCTTTGGAACTTGATGGCCTAGCCTCACTTGGATATTTGATGGTTACCTCATTGTCAACTGGAATGATGGGCATATTTGGCCATGGGTGTTTCAGAAACTAGCCAGGACTCATCTACATGGTAACTGGGTTACAAAATCAGTAAGAGAAGGCAAGCTCCAGTATACATTCATTTTTCAATCTTCTGCTTGGTTGATGTTTGCTAACATCCAAGTAGCCAAAGAAAGTCATGGCTGAGAACATATTAAGGGGCACAGATATAGACTACAACTTTAATGGAAAGTCAAAAAGTTACATTGGAAAAAAAGTATTGCTACATGGATAAGAAGTATTTGAGGCCTTTTTGCTGTCTTCCACCATCTTCCCTTTGACCACACATCATTTCTACTCTCTTCACGTGAAAAATGTAATCACTCTCATTCCAGAAATCCCCAAAGTTTATTTCAATAATGACATCAGACTCAGAGTTTAGGATCTAGCTCTCTAAATCAGATCCACGTGCAGATGAAGTGCCAAGAACCATAGCAATCAAGGATTAGTCAGGGAAGCAGAGCTAACATGAGTCTTACTGGAATAAGGGATTGATTATAGAAATTAGACCTTATACAATATGTGAGTAAATGGTGTAAATGGAAGAATTTTGGAGGATCCGAAGGAGTTACTACTGAGTCCACCTAAAGTCTTGGTGCAGAGAGAGAAGTTAGAGCTTGCAGGGAAATCTGAGAAACTGAGCATATCCAGCCATAGCAGAAGGATCAAGAAGAGGAAGTTCATGGCGAGATTTATGGGAAGTTTTTGGCTTTGTGAGGCTGCCATCTTTGCACAACCAGAGTCAAGCATTTCCACCCCCCCCCCCACCACCGCCCCAAGCATCTGATAGTAGAACTGGGGCTGCTGTTGATCAGCCTAGAAGAAGAGTTAAGCAACTTGGCAAAATAAGATCATACTGTGACCCCGTGGACACACCTGCAGACATTTGACACTAAATCTAACACCGATGGAGAGTAACGACAATGACAGCCGCTATTTCCTTATATGCTTTAAATCACAAGCAAGTTCCTCTTTGGGCCAAATCTAAAAACAGAACATGAAATTCTGAGTAATGTAGTCCTCCGTTTAACTAGGTTGACATGGAATAGTCCAATATGTTATTATTAGTTGCATTTTTAAATCCCAGCGTTACAGGATATCTGTATCTGCTCATTCTCTCTCTTTGGGTTTTAATGTATATTACACTAATGATTGTGCTTATGAGCCCTTCATATACCCTACTTTGTGAATGCCCAAGTTTTGGGCTGATTTCTATTGTTTGTTGTCTTTCTGTTACTGAAATTTAGAAATTTATATATTCTAAGTGCAAATTCTTTGTTGTATAAATATATGACAATGATATTATCCCATCGAGGCTTGCGTCTGAATTTTCTTAGTAGCGACTATTTTGAGCTGAAGTTTTTAATAAAGTTCAGTTCATCAAACTTTTTATTATGGTTTTGGGTGTTCTAAGAAATCTTTGAATATCCCAAGCTTGCAAAGATATTCTCTGATATTTTTTTAATGAGCCTTTTAGAATGATTTTTAAAACTTTAATTCCAATATAATTAACATGCAGTGTTATATTAGTTTCAGGTGCACAGTATAGTGATTCAACAATTCTGCACATTACTCAATGCTCATCAGGATCAGTGTACCCCTAATCCCCTTCACCCGTTTTTACCTATCCCGCATCAACTTCCACTCTGGTAACCATCAGTTTGTTCTCTATATTTAAGTGTTTGGTTTTTTGTTTGTTTGTCTCTTTTTTTCTTCATCCATTTGTTTTATTTCTTCAATTCCACACACAAGGGAAATCATATGATATTTGTTTCTCTCTGACTGACTTATTTCACTTAGCATTATATTCTCTAGGTCCACCCATGTCATTGCAAATGTCAAGATTTCTTTATGTTTAGATCTACATTCCATCTTGAGCTAATTGTTGTATCTGGGGTGAGGTATTGGTTGAGCTGCATGTTTTCCGTGAGGACATCCAGTTCTTCTGGTACTATATGTTGAAAAGCACATATAATCTTCTTTTTCCACATTCAATTTCACCAGTGCCCTTATAAAAAGAAATGTATCACATTTCATTGTATATGTATCTATTTCGAGGCTTCCTGTTTTGATTATGTTTTTCTATTCCATGTCAATAATTATGGCTTCATAATAGTTCTTAAAGTGATACAAATCTTCCACATTTGTTTTATTTAAAATTGGTTTTAATTTTTTTAACATTTATTTATTTTTGAGAGAGAGAGACAGAGTATGAGTGGGAGAGGGGCAGAGAGAGAGGGAGACCCAGAATCCGAAGCAGGCTCCAGGCTCTGAGCTGTCAGTACACAGCCTGAGGTGGAGCTGGAACTCATGGGCTGTGAGATCATGACCTGAGCTGAAGTAGGACACCGACTGACTGAGCCACCCGGGCACCCCTAAAATTGGTTTTAATTATTCTATGTCATCCGCATTTCCTTCTGTTTTTTCACATGTGTTTATTTATTTTCGAGAGAGCACAAGCAAGAGACGGGCAGAGAGAGACAGAGGATCTGAAGAAGGCTCCGTGCTGACAGCAGCGAGCACGATGTGGGGCTTGAACTCACAAACTGCAAGATCATGACCTGAGCCAAAGTCGGCTGCTCATTCGACTGAGCCACCCAGGCACCCCAGTCATTGGCATTTCTATATTAATATCAGTACTAGATTATCAATTTATACCAAAAAATAAACTGCTTGAGTTTTGGTTGGAAATGCACTGAATCTATAGAATTTTGGGAAATTGACATGTTTGTAATACTGAGCCTTCTAACCTATGAATATGATGCATTTCTCCATTTATATAGGTCTTCTTTAATTTTAGCAACAAAATCTTCAGGTAACAGCCTTGGATGGCTCTTGTTAAATTTATTACTGAGTAATTTTTTTTTTTTTTTGGTGGCATTGTAAATGGTATTATTTTTAATCCCCTGTCCCCACTTCAATCTATCGTCAATAGAGCAGCCAGATTGTTTTATTAAAATGAAAATTCAATATTACTCCCCATTTCATAACTAACGAAGGTGACTTCTATCAAACATCATAAACACCAAAATTATTTTAATAACTAAACACTTCTACATCATCCAGCCTCAATGCCTACCATTTGTTTTCTTGTTCCCTCTCTAGCAACTATACTGACCCCCTTGCTGTTTCTCCAAACACCTCTCTCCTCCAGAGACTTTTCATTGTTGTTTCTTTTGCCAGCAATAGTCTACTCCAAATACATCCATGTCTTTCTCCTTCACTGTTTTCAGTCTCTCCTTAGATGCCACCATATCACCTGACTCCTGACTACTTTGTAATTTTTTTTAAGTTTATTTACTTATTTTGAGAGAGAGAAAGCAGAAGCAGGTGAGGAGCAGAGAGAAGGAGAGACAGAATCCCAAGCAGGCTCTGTGCTCACGGCTGTTCCATGCAGGGCTTGAACTCACGAACCATGAGATCAAGACCTGAGCGGAGAGCAAGAGTCGGACCCCCAACTGACTGAGCCACTGAGGCACCCTTGACTCCTGACTACTTTGTATGAAATAAACCTGACTCGCTCCTTCTGCACCCCCTATCCAATTTATCTGGGTGACTCACATTTTCATTTGTCAAGGCCGGACACTCCAGCTTATGCCTTTTGACATGGCATCCTGCTTAGTTTTCAACTGCTCTTATTATAAGAAGTGTCCCAATTTGGACAATAAATTGCTTATCACCCTGCCATTATCATGATTTGTTTTTCTTCACTTGTTTTTCTTCGATTGTGTCATATAGTAGATTTGCATATTTGTTGGTTTCCAGCTCCCCAAAGAGACTGTAAATTCCATGTGATAGAGTCTCTACTTGTGTTGTTGACTGTTTCACCTCAACCATTGGACCGTCACCAGCACTTAGTCTCAGTAAATATTTGTTGTATTAAGTAAATAATTAATAAGGACACAAGCAGAATGACTTTGCTTTTGAACTCTTCTTTCTATAAAATGAAGTCCTACATTAAATGAGGTCATTAAGATCATTCTGGCTGTAAAATATAATGATTGCTCGTGAAACCTGACACAAATTTCATTTAAGTCAACAGCTGCTCTGTGTAGAGGGAGAACAATGTTTTTCATAAGCTAGAGTAGTCATCTAAAGACATTGTTCTAATGTGGAATTTTGTCTAAGTACAGATTGATTTATAAATAATAACCAGAGTGACTTTATATCCAGAAACATTCAAGCATAAAACCTTATTGATCATTTTCTGACCTGATTTTTTCCCCATATATTCTTGTAGCACTAAAATATATTTTTATGGTATGGGTGAAGTTATTTAGGGAATTCATTTTGTGATTATGACCCCCAAGTTTCTAACCCTAACCCAGACCTGTCCCCTAAACTCCAGCCTCATATGCAGCTCCTTCTGTGAACTCTCCGCTTAAGCTTCCAGTGGCATCTAAAACCGAACATGTTCAAACCTGAACTCCAGATTTTCTCCCCCAAACCTTCTGTTCCTCAAATCTTTCCCTTGGTCCCTTTTCAGTGAAAGGCAGTGCCATTCTTTTATTTTTTAAAACATTTTAAAAAATGTTTTATTTTTATTTTTGAGAGAAAGAGAGGGAGAAAAAGAGAGTGCTCAGGAGGAGCAGAGAGAGAGGGGAACAGAGCATCTGAAGCAGGTTTTGGCACTGAGAGCCTGATGCAGGGCTCAAACTCAGGAACCTTGAGATCATGACCTGAGCTGAAGTTAGACGTTTAACTGACTGAGCCACCCAGGTACCTCAGTTCTATCCTTTAAGTCACTCAGGCTAACATCCTTGCTGCCATCCTTGATTTCTCTTTTATCCCATACCCTACGTACCTTCTTGCCTCTAGATGGAAACGCACCAAGGACCAGACCAGTCTCACCCTCCTACACATTTACCCAGGCATGGACAATATTGCATTTCTCTAAATCTCCACAGTAGCATTTTAACTTGTTTTCCCTAGCTTTTTCCCTCCTCATCCCTCCATACTCACCCATGCCTATTTTCCACAAAGCACCTAAAAAGATCACTTTAAAACCTAAATTGTCAGATCATGTAACTTCTCTGTTCCACATCCTCAGATTGTTTCCATCTGACTCAGAGTAAATGCCACATACCTGACAGGGGCCTGTTGGATCTGCCACTCTACTGTCCCTCTGACTTCGTCTTTTTGTAAGTGGAAATCTGATGAATTGTTTCTATGATTGAAGCATAATTGACAGGCAATATTAGTTTCAGGCGTAAAACGTACTGATCCGACAACTCCATACATTACTCACCACTCGCCACGTTAAGTGGAGTCACCATCTGACGTCATCTTTTACTACGTTTCTCCTTTTCTGCTCGTTCTACTCATTGGTGGCAATATAGCACAACACATACCCTCCCGCCTCAAAAAATTAGTAGCTGTTGACCTTGCCTGGAATCATCTTTCCCCCAGAGCTCCGAATGGCTTCATCTCTTACGTCCGTCCGTTCTCTCTTTAGATGCACAGCGTGGCCATTTCTGTGCCCTGGATGTGATATAACAACTTCCTCCTCGTTCTCACATTTCCCATTTTCTTTATCCTGATTCCTTTTTCCTGCTTAGTAATTAACCTCATCGGACATGCGGTAACAACATTATATATTTTGCGCATGTAAAGTTCAAGAGATCTTGTGCCCTCCCTATATCTCTCCATCCCCAGCAACTGGGACTGGAACCCAGTAGATGTTCAATATATGTCTGTTAAATGAAAGAATGAGTCAATATTTATTTGACAGAACTTTTATTACCCAATGCTCTTCTTCCTCTTCCATTCTTGAATTTTAGCTCCATTAAGCAAACCAACCAAAAGACTCCTTGTTAAAACAAACAATTTAAATGAGTTACCTTTAACACATACTTTTAGACTGTGTTTTTCAAAAATGTGGTTAGGAAGCTGAAAATACACACAAATGCAAAACACTGTAAAATGCCCAATCACACCTGGAAGCTTCATCTTCCAACAGACCCCTAGATTCCGTGTGTGCTTGGAATCTAGAAGAGAAGGAAAGTTTGGATGTCAATCCTCCTTGGTCCTCAGAGGAAAGGAAAGAGCTAGCAGAAGCCGGGGTATTTCGATGCTTTCTTGCTGTTTCAGTTCGGCAAACCACACACAAATTGTAGGCTGTTCTCCTACCTTCCCGTGGTTGAGAGTTCTCCACCAGAGCACCCAACTCAAAACCTTTCCCACCAAAGTGTTCTTCCATCCCGGAAGTGCTGGCATCTGTGTCCAGCCAGGAAGTTTTCTAAGTGAGAAACCTGGAACTCAGAGAGGTAAAACGACTTTTCCCAAACCCCTCAGAGCTGACCTTGGATGAGCAGGCCTCATGCCTGCTCACCTTTACTCTACTGTGTTTCATTAGCTTGTTACTCACATTAATTACATATAAGAAACTACTTAAAAGTCCAACAATAGGGCAGTGGTTAAGTGTCCTCATATGATGGTTTACTACACAGCTATGAAAAATTGTGAGGTAGAAAATTACTAAATGGCAAGGGTAAATATTGGCAATGTGGCTAAGTGACAAAGTCAAGTAGTAAAATTGCAATTGTGTGTATGTGATTTGTGTACATAAGGGAAGGGTCTGTACATCAAAATGGTATCAATTGGCATTTCTGGAAGATGAGGCTGGAGGTATTTTTATTTGTCTTCATACTTTATAATTCCAAAATCGATCCTTTTGTGACAAAAGTGTAGTTTAAATTTCTCCCCTGTACCACACTTCTGATTAATTTTAAGGTCTGTATTTTTTTTTTAACGTTTTATTTATTTTTGAGACAGGGAGAGACAGAGCATGAACAGGGGAGGGGCAGAGAGAGAGGGAGGCACAGAATCTGAAACAGGCTCCAGGCTCCGAGCCGTCAGCACAGAGCCCGACGCGGGGCTCGAACTCACGGACCACGAGATCATGACCTGAGCCGAAGTCGGCTGCTTAACCGACTGAGCCACCCAGGCGCCCCAAGGTCTGTATTTTTAAACACGACAGTACATTTATAAATGTTAACTTTTTTGTATAAACAGCATTCCTACAATAAGCATGAGATATAAATGTGTGGAAAACGGAACAAGCTTCGTGAATGTAAAGAATCACTAGAAATTAAACTGAAAGAGGGAAGGACTTTTAACTGTCTTAACCAGGTATCTAAGGTGAGGCCGTTTTGTTTTGTTTTGTTTTGTTTTGTTTTGTTTTGTTTTGTGGAAATACACACACCATTACAATCAGAAAGCCTTGCCTTTTTCCTTGTAATTATCACATTCTAAAGTTATACTTCAAACTAATTTCTTTTTTTTACCTTTCCCCGAATTTGTGAAGTTTTTTAAAGCTCCTTAAAGCTCTCATAGATCACTCTAACCCAGAATCGTTACTTCCTTTTTGCAACTGCAGTTTCTGTCAAATTATTTTAAAACTGTCATAGATACAAGTGACAGTGCTTCAGGAGAACGACGGCACTAAACTTTGTTTTGTTGTTGTCACATGAGCATCTCGATCAGTCATCACAATTATCCATTTATAACCTTTTTTTTTTTTTTTGGACAAATACAATGAGGTTCAGAGTCTAAACAGTTCGCCTAACTCATACTTTCTAGTATGTGATGGAGTTTGGTCGACGCTTAAGTCTACACATCAATAAACTTGGTCTGCTGTCTGTCTTAAATTAATTTGATGGCATTTGTCAGCACAAGGGTCCTTTCATCTCCTCGTGCACTCTTCCCAGGCCCTCAAAGCACCACCTCTCACCATCCAGAACTTCTGGCCGCAGCAAGTTACCCAGGGCTGTTCCGTGATCCAGATCTGAATTGTCACTCCCGCTGTCACACTGTATCTCTTCTGTGCCTGCGCCCACATGCTGCCGGCTTTCTCTCGATGCTTGGTTCCAGTCACGTGTGCTGAGGACATCCCTTTGGATAACCACACTCGGGGTTTCCACTGTGCCTGACTCACATCTTTCCTGTAGAATTCATTGCATCATTTTGTAATTATCTCTTCTGGTTTCTGCTTGTTCCACAAGATTGTGAATTCTTCGCTGACAGGAACAACATCTTATTCACCTATTTGGAAATATCTGATGCGTAAAATTAAATCTCTAGGCAAGCTAAATCTCTAGATAAGCACAATTAAGTTAAAATTACAAAAGAAATAAATATTATTTGTAGTAGATGGTGCCAGCACCCAAAAGGTAAAATTCACTAGGTCTTGGAGCTAATAAAAAAATGTAGCAAGTAAGGAGGAAAATACATATCCCATTAGGAGGGGGAAATCAAATCAACTAAAATTGGCCCAGAAATGACATAGGTGACAATTTAATAGATTGATATATTAAAACAGTTATTATTATAACTGTATTTCATATTTTAATATGGAAAAAGCCTTCTAGGTTTTTAGTTCTTTTTAAAATTTTTTTTTATGTTTTTATTTTTGAGACAGAGACACAGTGAGAGCAGGGGAGGGGCAGAGAGAGACGGAGACAAGAATCTGAAGCAGGCTCCAGGCTCTGAGCTGTCAGCACAGAGCCCGATGTGGGGCTCAAACTCACAGACTGCAAAATCATGACCTGAGCCGAAGTCAGACACCCAACCGACTGAGCCACTCAGGCACCCCTTTAGTTCTTATAATTATTTCTGGAACCTCTCATAAGCCTGGGAAATACCTGTTGGTGCACTCTCTTCCATGAACACCTGTCCCAGTTTCCCACAGCAGCACTGCATTCCCATGTCAGGGCTGCAGAGGCTCCCTCTGTCACCTGTGATGGGCTCCTCATTACCTGTTGGTCAGCTCTGAATTTCCAATTCAAGATCTTCCCTTTAACTGTGTTTCTGATCCATCCAATTATGATGTCCCTGGGTGTAGTATTTTCATGTTTATTGGGCTTTGGGTTTATTAAGTCCCTGGGATTTATAGATTTTACAAAATTTGGAAATTTTTCAATCATTATGTTTCCATTCAAGTTTTTCTGTATTTTCTTCTCGCACCTGCCCACCCTCCCTGCCCATTCAGAGTTCCAACTGCACATGTACCAGTCCATTTGAGGTTGTTTTCCAGCTCCCTAATGATCTCCTCTTCATTTTTTTTTTAAGTCTCTTTTTCTCCTTTTCATTTTGAATTGTTTTTATTGTTTTGTCTTCAAATTCACTAATCTGCTCTTCTGCAGTATCTAATATGCCTCGATCCCAACCCATATGCATGTTTTTCAATATTAACATTGTGTTTGCAGTTTTAGATATTCTTAAGTTGAGCTTAACATATTCAATTTTTTTGCTAGCTTCTTGAACACATGGCACACAGTTATAATAACTATTTTAATAATACCTGTCTAATTCCATCATCCATGCTTGTATTTTTTTGTTTGTTTGTTTTTTGTTTTGTTTTTTGTTTTTTGTTTTTTGTTTTTTTTCTGAGTCCTGTTCAAGTGGCTGGGTTTTGTTTTTTTTTTTTCTCCTTTTAATGGGACATATTTTCACGCTTCTTTTTAAGCCTGGTAAACTTTATTGGATACCAGTCATTTTGAAACTTACCTGTTGGGTGCTCGTTATATTTGTATTCCTATGAACATTTTTAAGATTTGTTCAGGGAAGCTGTTAAGTTACATGGAAACAGTTTATTTCAGCTTCTGCTTTTAAGGTTGTTGGAAGGGACAATGAAGCATATGTAGATGGTGAAACTTTCACCCTTACTGAGGGAGGAAAATGCCACACGCGGTTCCCTTTGAATTATGAGATTTTTCCAATCATGCCAGTTGGAACAGACACTATTTTCCTGGTGGGAACAGGCCCCATGTAAGCTCAGAGAACGTTTCAGTCTCCTGGTTTTTCCATGGCCTCGAGACATTTCTTCACATGCTCCTACAGATCAGCACTCAGACACTGAGGCCCTACCCTCCAAGGGTCTCCTCCTGCACAAGGCTTTCCCCCTCATACTCTGCGCTGGGAACCTTAGCCACAAAGCTTCCCTGGACTCCAGCACTGTCTCCCCAACTCAAGGGCATCATCAGGCTCTGCCTGGGTTCCCCGCCCTATGTCAGAGCCTCACAGTAAGCTAGGACAGTTATAAAGCCTGTCTTTTTTTGTTTTCTACCTCTTGGGGAATACTGCCTTTCAATATTGATGTCTTCATCTATTCTATTCAGTTTATTTGTTATTGCATGTGAGAAGGTAAATTCACGTCCTGTTACTGCACCTTGCTTCAGAGCAGTAACCTTTCTAAATCTCACTTGAAAGGCCACTCACTAGAATCATGCCTGAAATCAACGATCCTGGGCCAACGTTCAGGAAATCGACTCTAACACTTGGAGGTTTGCATGCATGATGTTTATTATTGAGTGTTCTGGGTAACTTCTCTGAGTGTAACGCAAGCAAATTTGGGCAGAATAAAATAAACTGCAATGCCGTTGTAACAGAGGCCTCAAGAAGCTTCCAGAATTGTCCCAGTTATATCCACTCCCTCACATACATGAGTGAGGTGCAAGTAGCCTTTAGGGAGAAGCTCTTCTTGGGGCGAGTGACACAGTGTCTTCCAGTAGCAGAGGGAGCGCCTCTATCCAGAAGGGGTATCTGGATTAGTAGCATTATTCAGCGGCAGGTTATTATGCCACCTGATGAAGTGTTTTAGTATACTCAGGAAAACTATTGCTTATTAATTATACAGCTAATCAAAATGGGAATAATTTTTCAGCGAGTGTCATGAAAATATCGTATTTCCTTCGTCTCCCATTTTTAAAGAAATTCTACCAGAAATTTCTTCTCAAAGATAATTAAAACTCTAAGTTACGGTTTATCCACAATAATGAGGCTCTCTCTGGCAGGGACATTTGGGCCATATCTGCGGGATTCAAATCCTCCATAACTAGTGGGCTCTGAAGAGACAGAACGTTAGGGGACAAAACTGCATCGAAGCTGCAACTTTTAATAATATTTTCAATGACAGAATAACCATTTCTCTGTAGGCCCTCTGTTCAAAGGGGGCAGGGTAGCAGAGAGCTGAAGAGTGACCACCGGTATAAAGCTTTAATTTTGCAAGATGAATAAATTCTGGGGACTGTGCCTATAATTAACAATACTGTATAGTACACTCACAAATATGTTAGGAGGGTAGATCTCGTAGTAAGTGTTCTTGCCACAATCAAGAAATACAATATAATACAATGCAATGCAATACAGAATGATGTAATAGTGTGCAGTCTGAAGCCAGGCTGCTCACATTTACATTATGGCTCCACTCCCTCTGTGCCTTGGACTTTGGGCAAAAGCTCACCTTTCTTCTCTATAAAATGGGCTGATTGTATCCATCACAGAGTCGTGACCTCTAAGTGAGTCAGAGGCAGAATAATGTGGTTGTAAAAAGAGGAAGAGTCTGGCACCAGACTGCATGGGCTAGAATCCTGCCTGACACTAATTTATTTTCACTTTTCCGCCTATTTCCGTGTTTACAAAAAAGAGAGAGAGATTGTATTATTAACAAATTCCTAGGGTGTTTATACGAATTATGTGCATTAATGCAGGAAAAGAGCTTAACAGAGTGCCAAGCATATAGCAAGCTCTCAGCCGGCCTGAGCTCTGATGATGAGATGCCCAGGGGGCTTGCGAATTTCAACCGAATTTGGTGAAGATTAACACTAGAACACGCCCTGCTCTCATGCCCTTGAAGGCTGGCGGATGAGAAGGGCCAGGGCGTAAGTAAGGATAAAAATAGGTCAGGGTATGCTGAGAATTTTAACACACATAAAAGCTCTGTGGCAAATTGAGGAAAATGATATGAGTGTCAAAGAGAGATGACAATTCAAGAGCAGGGTATGAAAGGACAGCTAACTTGAGCCATAAGCGGAACGTGGAGAATTTACACCTTCTCACTTGATTGGTTAAATTCTAGGCAACTTATAACTGACCCGACTGCAAAGAGGTGGCTGAGCACGTTTGGTGTTATTGTCTCTGACTGTGGGACCAAGTGTCCGAAGCCACCCTGAGCTATGAGCTAGGACTTGAAGAAACAGAAATGCTTCCCCTCTCTCTGCAATAGCCCGCCCTGCCTCAGTCCTCTGGGACCCCCTATGCTGGGCGGCAGAATGTTTACCACAGTTCACTTCCCCATTTCAGCAGATCCCCAAGTAGACCAGAGAGCCCTGCCTGCTCTGTTTGTGCAGGCATGGGGAAGTATTTCTAACCACTTCCCTATGGAGCAGGGTAGCATTCCTGCCGCCTGAAGCCAAATAACTCTTCCTCAAAAAAGATAAACATAGATTGGAGAGAGGCTGCACCGTGGGTAGTTCTAATAAAATACAAGCCCTGTTTCTCAGCCTTTGGAGTTTATTAAATAGTCAGAGAACTTGGAAATCCATAAGCTGAGTTGCGGGGCAACTATTTGGATTTGTGACCCTGGAAGGTTGTAGCAAGGGTGGTTAGCCTGGAGTAGGGCGGAGAGCGAAGCCTGTGGTGTGTGGCTAATCGTGCTCTGCCAACCGCCCCACGTCAGGCAAGTAAGTCTCTTTACTTCTCTGCACTTCAGTTTCCTTACCTGTAAAAGGCGATGTTAGCTATCATTATCCGAGTGCTTATGATGTTCCAGACATAACATCTGAGCTAGAGTATTATTCTTCTCCTTTCACAAATGAAGAAAATGGAATTCAGAGAGTATAAATAACCTATCCAGGGTAACTCAGTCAGTATTAAAATTCAAGTTTGTTTCTAAAGCCTATTCCCTAAGGAGCTAGCATGCCTTCCTAAGCCCGGGGTGTGCCAGGAATGTAATAAATCACTGCTATTACATAATGGCATTGACCATGATTACCACCTGTCCATAATATGGACAGATATATATATATATATATAGATGTAGGGCCAATTGTCCTTTTTGCACTGGCACATATGAATACCATCTTATGGTTTCACAAAGAGCATATTTATCTCTTGGAATCATGGCCTGACCAGAGTTTAGTTGCAGAAAGAAGAGAAATTCTGTTTATGCATGCTGCATACATAGCATAATAAAGGAGAAAGAACACTGGACTAAGAATGAATAAGCATTTCATATTTAAAAAAATATTATCTCATTCCATCCTTATGTCAACTCCTTTATTTTTATCCTAATTTAATAGATGAGAAAGTAGTCTCTGAGTGGGTGTAGTGATATGTTTGGCTTCAACCAGTGCTCTTTCCTTTAACGCCTCTAGTCTAGACTACACCAGCAGCCAGAAACTCTTGGCAAGACACTTCTCTCTTCTTGGTCTGGGGGTTTTCATCTATAAACTATGGGTGGGCTGAAGATTACTTAATTGCTAAGACTTTTCTTCTCCAAGGGTCTTGGCATCTTGCAACCATTAACAAATGGCTTCAGGGATGGCCTTGGCTCAAGATGAAACTCACCCGTTAATGGGTTGATTGCTTAAAATTGTGCTATTTTTAGCCACTCATCTTCAAATATGCTTCTGGTTATGCATCTGATTCCTTTGATAAGATTTGGTGTTAAATAATATTTTCTCAAAGTTTGGTCCTCTGCTTTCATTCAGGAGAGTTCTCTGGAAATTTCAACCTTGGGATACATGAGGCAGGGTGTTCAAAATGTCTTCATTTTTTCCCCCACATATAAAGGGGATGTTTGTAGGGCACTTTTTCAATCATAAAATGGGCTGAAGTTATTTATCTTGCATATAGAAATATAATGAAATTGCTGCGTGATTGTTATCTGTGCAACCCCCAATAACAATAAGATTGGGACAGTCTGCCACACAAAGGCTATGGTGAGTCGAGAGGACTGGGCATTCATTTGTCAGGAGAGCCGAACGATTTGCTTTTGAGGAAGCTGGTTTTCCCCTGCAGAGCTGGGCTTCTGAGCATTGCCTAGTCCCAAGAGCAGAGGGGATTATTTAAAAATAGTTAATTATGGGGTGCCTGGGTGGCTCAGTTGTTGGGCCTCCGACTTCGGCTCAGGTCATGATCTCACAGTTCCTGGGTTCGAGCCCCACTTCGGGCTCTGTGCTGACAGCTCATAGCCTGTAGACTGCTTCGGATTCTGTGTCTCCCTCTCTCTCTCTGCCCCTCCCCTACTTGCACTTTGTCTGTCTGTCTGTCTCTCTCTCTCTCTCAAAATAAATAAACATTAAACAAAAATTTAAAAATAGTTAATTATTTCTAGGCTCATGGGAGAGCCCAGAGAGTGATCGGGGTTCTAAACCTCAGGTCTGTGCACGGTCAAATTTCTCTATGGTGAAATTGCATCGGGCCTGCACAATATTTTGCTTCGTTATAAGTTTTCAAGTGTTTCCAGTCTAGGCATTTTCCAACTTCATTTATTCACATTATCTGCCCACTCTTTGATGGCATTTGGGCTGTCATCTCTGGAACAGGGGCTCCTATATGCTGTGCTTTCATCGTGTGCTAAACATTTTACACACATATTTATTTTCAAGACGGAATTGTGAGTTAGATGTTAGCATCTCCTGATTGCAAATGAGTAAATTGAGGCTCACAAGGAAGAACTTGCCAAGGCAGGATGACTAATAAATACCGCCAGGGACTGGCTGAGCATTAGGCTTGAGTCTTAATAGGTCTTGTTTTTCTTGGATCTGTTTCTTCTGTCTCCAGCGCCTTCTCAAGTGAGTGTATCAAGGGCCACTGGATTCTATGACTTGAATGTTTTCTTTCACACGAACAACAGGGACACTGGACTTTTTCGTCACAGACTTCATTCATTATTAGCTAAACTTGAGCGACTAGGGTGCCCTGATCTTGCCTTCCTTGCAGGGATCTCCCCCGCACTGCCCTGTATTCATTTCTGGACCCGCCCTTTTCAAGCCATTAACAAATTCAGTTCGTCCATAATGTCTCCTTAGTTATAATTGAAAGAACTTGTTCAGCGGGGAGAAGACCTGGAGAGAGGCGACATCGCATAATAATCCATCTTCAAACAACTGAAAATCCAAGAGAGAATAGTGTGCATGGCTCTGAAGAGTACAGCCAGGTAGAAAGGACCTGATACGGCTGCAATTTTTCAGAGCTGCCCATCAATCCTAGCGTCAAATCCAGTCCCTCCGAGTTCCTCCCCGGACACCCAACTGCTAGGTTCCCACCTGGATTTGGAGACCTGAACTCACCGCCTCAGCGGCCCCACCCGCGGCCGCAGAGTCGCTGTGGAGGAGCCTGGGATCTGCCCCCGCCCGGCAGCAGACGCTTGGCCGCCGTCTCCTGGCAACAGCAGACGCGGAGCCCGGCCGGCAGAGGCCGGCTGCTCGCTCCGAGCTCAGTCCGCGCAGGGTCCTGGGGCCTGAGTCCGCCTCTGCCATGGCCTCCAAACAAGCCAAAAAGAGAGAAGTGCATCGTATCAATTCGGCGCACGGATCGGATAAATCTAAAGAGTAAGGGACCTTTGCCTGCCCATCCCGCCCCTGGCCTAACCTCTTGGCCTGACCCCTCCTCCCCGGGCTGCTTCCCTGCAGCAGGCTCTGCCAGGGCGGGAGTGGGGCTGGCCTGCTCACTGCTTCTCTATCCTCGCTGGGAACCCCATGCCTGTCTTGATCCGTCCCCTTCCCAGAGCCCCTGGTTTCCCTGACTCAGCTGCCCAGCTGCACTTCTGGTTTCCATCCGTGAACCCCCCTCTCTACCCGCCCCTCCTCACTTCCTTCATAGGCCACCCTGGCTCTTAGAAGGGTTGCAGCTGCCTTAAGGAAGAGGCATAGCTCAAAGGCTGTCCAGTTATGGTCATGTCTGGCCCCAGTAATGACAGACAGAGACAGAGATAGAGAGACAGAAAGAGAACTTTGACCTTAATGCTTAATGGTGATTCCCTATTTTGTATCTGCCTCAGTAGGACAAGTAAAGGCCTTTAATCAGATGCCATCAGATGTAAAATGGTTTTAAAAAGTTAAAACTATATCAATATGTAGTTCACGTTACTAATATAACTCCTCTTCCGCACTCATTCCCATGTTCCTGATTCCCTAGTCCCCAGTTCTATCTTTGCTCGTAAGGCTTCCAACTACCTGGCAGATAACCCATTCATTTTATTAACTTAAATTTCAGGTACTATATTACATACACAAGTGATTTTAACAAGATCGCTCTCCTGCTAAATACCAATGTAGGTCAGGTCATTTCAACATTTACTAAAGGTACAAGGCCTACGAGGTCCTATAAGATCAGGCTCTTATTACATTTCTAACTTTACCACCTCCTTGTTCACATACTAGTCTCCTCTCCACTCCCTGGAATACCCCTGTGCTGTTCCTACCTCGGGGCCTTTGCACTTGCTATTTCTGCTGCTTGAAAGCACTTCCCCCAGGTTTTTGTATGGTTTTCTCCCTCATCTCCTTTAAGTGTGTACCTAAATGTCATTTTCTCATGTCAGCTTCTTTGGCCAACTGTTTTAAAATCACAACACCCATTTTCCTGCTAAAACCAAAAACCAAAACAAGCAAACAAAACAAACAAACAAACAAACAAAGCCCTCCATATTTTCCTTTCCTGCTTTATTTTTCTTAAAATTGTTGTTCATTTAAAATATTACATATTTTACTTTTTAAAAATTATGTTTATTTTTATGTCTTCCGGATAGATGTAAGTTCCATGACGGTAGAGCTTTGTCTTTTTCTATTTGATACGCTGTTGACTCCTTAGTACCTAAAGTGATTCCTGGATCATAGGTAGCAGACACTCAAAAATGCTTATTTAATGAATGAATGACAGTGATTAAATAAGAGGTTATGAAAGGGTTGCAAAAGAATTATTGAATATATTAAAAAAAACCCTAGTCAATGATGGTTATAATTAATGCATGTTGAAGGCTTATAACTCTTAAGGAGTTTGGGGGAAAATCTTTGACTTTAACGAGTTTATATCCTGGGAGAGATGAGATTGTTAAGGAAAAAAATAAAATGATCAAACGAGATACCATAAAGCACAGTACAGGGCCTGGTCCTATGATGGGTGTGTCACATGAGAGAGATAAGGTGCTTACTGATAAGATGCTAACTCTCTCCTCTCCAGCACTTCCCATTTCTTTTTGAGATGATAATGTTATTTCTAACATGTTAATTTTTCCAGAAAACATCTGAGTTGAATTATGTCAATAAAACTGAACATGTATATTTGTGAAAATAGAAGAGCAAAGGCAAATAGGTACACAAAATCTAGGCTTTGCCAGAAACTATGTATTGAGGATTAAACATCAAACCATTAGATTTTACTGTAGCATTATGTGACAGAAGGTGAAGTTTGTTATAAATCAAGTCGGCCCTCCAAGTTTAACTGAAAATCCAATCATAGCTACCAGGCTTAGTCGTCATTAAAAGATAAGGTACCACCCAGCATGGGGCCTAGAGATCGAAGTCTGTCAAGGCTCCAGTGTAATTGTCGTTTGAAATGTGCTGGGGGCATTTATACTAAGTTTTACATATTATTTTACCACAACTTGCAGTTACACAGCCAATAGTTGCAACCAACTCTACTGTGGTGCTAGATCTGGAAATGAGAGAAAAGGTCTGCAGAGCCTTGCAAATACCAATCACCAGCCTACCTCTTTTATTCCCTAAAATTATGTGTCATAATGGGGACACGTCTGGCTTTTGCCTAGCATGCTGGCTAGTACTGAGCATTACCACTTGTTGATTAAATGAGCTCATAGGTTAGGGACCTAGCTTGATTTCCATCCCGTCTGGGTTGGATTAAAGCCTGGTTCTCCCTCCCTTTCTAATCTGATCTGCTGTTGGCAAAGTGCAAAAAATGAGATGTTACAACTGAGAAAGCAGAGGCATCTATGTCCAGCTCTGACCAAATTCAGAAGTAAATGTGACTTTGAGTCATTAATACAAGTTATGCCAGAGAGCTGAATTGTCAGTCTTGACATTAGGTGAACTTATTATCATTTGCTCTGTTTCCCTGTATCAGGAAGAATGGCATCTCTGTTACATGGTTCATTCTGACACTAATTTTTTTTGTGACATTGGGCATGTCATTTTTCTATTCTGACATTCAGTGTTTTTCTTATTTAAATGAAGAACCATCTAATTAAAATTGCTCCCAATGCACTCTGTCCTTCCTTCTCTGCTTTATTTTTCCCTCCAGCAACAAACTTACATGACTTCATCAGATTTTTTAAAAACTCCAGTGTCTCCGTAATGAGTGAGGGATTTTGTTAGTTAAGCATTTCAAACTTTGATTTAATTTATGGTTTCTAATAGAAGTTGTCTTTTTAGGGGTGCCTGGGTGGCTCAGTCGGTTGAGCGTCTGACTTGGGCTCAGGTCATGATCTCATGGTTCGTGGGTTCAAGCCCCGCGTTGGGCTCTGTGCTGACAGCTCAGAGTCTGGAGCCTGCTTAGGATTCTGTGTCTCCCTCTCTTTCTGCCCCTCCCCTGCTCATGCTCTGTCTGTCTCTGTCTCTCAACAATAAATGTTAAAAAAAAAAAAAGAAGATATCTTTTTTAAATTCCATCTTCAGGAAAAATCGTTGCCGTAGCAAATGTCACAAGTTGCAGCTCTCCTTATCAAATAGCTAATGATAAATAGAAAGTATGAACCAATCTAACCAATTTGAAAACCAACTGGCATTGTAAAGACGCTTTCATTGTTAGACGCTATGAGAAAGATATGTAGTGACACCAAGTCAAAAATTTGTACTAAATATAAGCCTTTGGTAGGTCATGGATAACTTAAAAGAGAGAAAAGGAAGCATGAATTTTAAGTATTCATAGTTATTAGAAATGTTCAAGCTTATACTTTTTAACACTAAATTCTTTGGAACTTTAATGGACAGTATGAGAAAGGGAAATAATTGAGTGTTTATGGTCAACAAAATTTTGTTTCACTTCCAACAGCACAAACCAAGTCAAATGAACAGACAACCTCTTAAACTAACAAAAATTATGCCATCTTGTAGATTCTTAGTGATGATGAAATATCATTAAACCTCTTTCCAAAACAGAATGAGATGTATTTCATAATGCCCGAGTTAATGTATCCTTAGTGCCCTAAGTGCATATCTAAATTTTGTAGACTTCTCAAAAAAGATCACCACATCAGCCTATGTGAAAATTTGAAAACGGGACTATTAGAAAAGCCCAATTGTGATGGGTATTATGAAAGCAACATAAAATAGAAGATACATATCTTACTGAGGATTAAATTAAGTGGGTTCTTGGTTACCAGAGGTTCACGAGGGAGAGCTGGTTAAATGAAAACATGCATATGTTCCTCCACCTTCAGAGATCAGGAAAGAAATTCCTCACCAGAGAGTGGAAAGCTTCCCTCTGGCCCCATGTCCAGTCGTCACAGCTCCACAGAGAAAGGCAGAAGTAAAAAGACCAGGAGAGGAGGAAACAAACCAGGGCTCACACTGAGTTTTGGGATTTCCCCAGGTGACCTCTGTGGACCCCAACAACTAAAGTCAATTAACAAATTTGAAAGGTCAGCTCCTGTGACAGATGCTTCCCTAGGGGGAAGCTTGTTCTTTATGTTCGTTTCTGAACTGTTCAATGAGCACTGCTCATGCCCAAGTCACCGGTAGGTCTGGGAGGACAAGGAGTTGTGAAACATGGTATCTTCTCTCCAGGGTTATGTAATCGGGGAGCACAAAAAAAGCCCTTAAGATTCATACAGAAGTAACTAAGAAGCATATGGTGATGCCACACTGGTCAGGAGGTACTTGTTAGAAATCATGGAAGGAGTCATATGTTGGCTTGGGGTTAGATTAGAGACATCGTGAGATTCCTAAAATGAGGGCTCTATGAGGCAGAGGAGAGGAAGATCATTTCCAACTAGAGCTGGTCTGTCCTCACTCCTCTAACAGCCAATGCCCAAATCAGAAGGCACAGGTTAGCGAGATGGTCAGTGCAGCCAACAGGAACGTTTAGGTCCCAGAAAGCCATCCGGATGGCTGGTATAGACAGTCTGTGTATGAATGGACTGGCACATAAGGCACCCAGAATGAATATGCAGCAGAATGAGAGGGACAGACCAAGGGGTTTAAACTATATTAAGGGATTGAAACTATGAGGGAAAACATAGATATTTTTCTATATTAAAATGATGCTTTGTGAGGAATAATTCAACAATCGTCTGCATGGACTTTATGCTGGATTAAGAGTCATAGCAAGAAATAAGTGGTGGTCTAAGATGATGGAGAATGCCTAATTTGGGGAACTCTTGATGGTAGTGAGGAACATTTTTAAAGGGGGAGTGGATGGGTGCAGAGCTTAGCTATAAGGTGATTGAAGTCAAAGACTACAAAACCCAAATTTCTGATCTTCTATTGCCATGGTAATATTTGTTGTGATGTCCAGCTATGACACCACTCTGTCTGAAAAGACAAGGGGACAAAAAAGTGTAAATAAAATGCAGTGACAAATTTCTAAAGGCCTTGTCTGGTCTATCTTGCATTCTCTCAGGCCTGGCACAATGCATGTTTAATAAATGTGTGTATGATTTAACTGAGTTGAACCGGAAACCTGATGTGGCAGCTTGGCCATAAAACCCTCTGAGTCAGAACCAGAGAAAGACTTCGAGAGCCAGAGGGGAGGAGGCTTGTCAGTCATCCCCAGAATGCAGGGCGACACTTGGCATAGGTTAGGACACTACATAAATATCCGTTGCATAGCTTTAAATATAATATCTCAGCCCAAAGTCCTGCTTCATGAGGATAGAAGTATCACGTTCATCTTGGTCGGGTCTGCCATCAATTCTCCCTTTAAAATAAACCTCATCTAAGCACTTTTTAAATAATTTATTCAGATTTGACATGGCTTAAGAATCATCTCTAACAGTGAAATCTTTTTTTTTTTTTTTTTTAAACACCCAATTTTTAGTTTGTTTAGTTTTGGAGAAGAAATAGTTCCCTCTAAAGTTGACTCAGTAACATTACTAAGGAAGTAGAAGTTACCTTAAAAAGATTTAAATTTATAAACTCCTATAGAATTTGTACTTTATTGTTACCTAAAAACATAATCAAATGTGTACTTTGAAACTAGTAATGTTGTTGCCAGTGCTTCTCAGATGAGCAAACTAATATTGCCTCCATCAAAAGTGATTATTTAAAAGTAGTTTAATGGACTTTAACATTTCCTTGACATTTCCAGGTCACAGCTTATTTAATTCAAGGGATTAAATAATTTACAAACTGATTATACTACTTAATGTGAGATAAAATGACTAAAACCTGTATCTAAGACAGATTTGTATAATTTGATATAATATGTGGAATGTGAAAGATTGGATAGAAATATTACTAATATTTCTCACTTTCATCCCAACAAAGAACATACGCATATGTTGTCATAAAAAGTATCCAACTAGGTGTTTTGAAGCTGTACTAACAATCCTCCAGGGATAGGTCCAGGCTGATTAATTACAAGTTCTGGGGCTATAACTCTGTTGAGTTATATGGCTGAATTAACACAAGCCACATGTTTAAAGTAAACAACTTTTATTTTGAATGGTTATTTTGTTTGTTTTTGCTGGTGGCAATATGAATGTGATGGTCCAAATATTTTGTGATTATTTTTATTCCGTCTTTCTGATACGATGAATATTAGACTTACATATATTACTTCCGTTGAAGTTCTTAAAAACCCAGTGTGCCCTTTCTGCCCTCATTTCTTCACCTCTCAGTATTCACTCCAGGCTCTGTGGTTTCCATCCACAGCCTCCATGGAGACTCTCAGAGGCCGGGTCAGCTCAGAGCTTCTCTGTTCTCTACATCTTCAGACTTTTCTACAGTGTTTGTTTCTGAGTAGAACTGCAAACTGGGGTATGCAGAAGAGCTACCTACTGAATCTGAGGGAAGGAGAGGTACCCAGCGTAGTTATAAATTAGTGAGAGTGTGTCTACAGCTCATCAAACCTTGTAGAATCAGAGGCAAAAGGAGTGGAAGCAGGAAGAACTCTGGACTTTTGTGCCTGTGTTAGTCTGGGTCAGAAACACAGTGAGAGTTTAACCAGGTAAGGTCAAAGTCAAAGGTGAAGTCTGTACCGCATGCAGTCCCAAGAGGGCCCATTCTGCATACTATTATAATGAATTGGAAATTAGAGACAAAGCCTCACGTTTGTGCCACCTTGGGTCAAAGTCCAGTAGGAATTTAGGACTGGTTTCCACCATAGACAGAGAATGAGGTTATGAGGATAGCAGCTGGAGTTGTAGTTAAAAAAAAGTCAGTTGGAACCTGTGCACGTACAAGCCTATGGGTCCTGCATACCTGTTGTTTCTTCAGTGGATTTTGCTTAAAGTCATTGTAGACACTGTTTCATGTATTTGACCACCATGTTTTATGTTTGTGCTTTATAAATACCAGCTTTGCGGCTGGAGGGTAGGGTGTCAGATCCTGGCACATGGGAAGCTTAAGATCCCAGTGGCCTGCGTACTTGGGCTTTTGAGTGAGAAACTTCTTGTTCTACTCTCCCAGTTCCTCCTGTCCCTCCAGAGGGTTCAGCTGCCTAACAGGGGAGCATGTGTCACTACAGCTGAATCTCACCTTTCTTGCCCTCTCCTAGAGGCCTCCTTTCTCTCCGGCCTACCCGTCTTGTTTTCTTTCTTCTACCCCCCAAATTAAGTCATTCTGGAATGGTCTTACTTCCCTCTCCTCTCATTGCCTCTCTTATCTCTCCTTTGATCATCTAAAACAGTCATTCCTGATCCAAGTCAACTAAATTAGCATCAGTGCTACTTACTGTGTAATCGAGCTCAAGTTCAAGTGGACAAATCTGCTTGGATGTGCTCTACTATTCCAAGTTAAATATATCCACAATGGAGGTCATGTTTTTTTTTTTTTTTTTTTTTTTTTTGTTTGTTTTCTCCCAAGTGTACATATTTCCCATGTCTTTCATTTTAAAGAATCTTGTTACCATCCTCGCTGACACTCTGATTCCACGGTTCAGTCGTACTTGACTTTTCCCTCCTCTTTGCCCATTGCGTCTAGGTGGTCTCTACGTTCTTTTGATTTTACCTTCAAATTTCTTCTCTAGCCTGGCTTAGCCTCCATTTTCTTCCTTGTCATTTTCTAGTTTGGGCTTTTAATAACTCCAGGTGGAACCACTGAAAAGGCATTCTAATTTCCTTGTCCTTCAGTCTAATTTCCAATCTTTTTTATATGCAATACTGTTAGTAATCTTAACACCCTATTCCACCAGTAGGTTGTTCCTGCTTTGAAAAAAAAAAGAGAAAAAAAGAAAGAAAGAGAGAGAGAGAAAGAAAGAAAGAAAGAAAGCTAGAAAGAAAGAAAGAAAGAAAAGGAAAGAAAAAAAGGAAAGAAAGAAAGAAGAAAGAAGGGAGAAAGTAAAAGAGAGATTGAGACAGAGAGCAAGCAAGCTGGTTGATAGGGCCACAACCAGCTTCAACTCCCTCCTATTTTCTGTTACCAACCAAATACTAACATACTATTTACATTTTCCCACTTTTCGGTCTCTGTGCCTCTCCCCATTCTCTTTTCTCTGCTTACAGTTGCTTTCACCCTACCCTATAATTCTATGCATGTCTTAAGACCTGCTTTTCCTCGCAGCCATCACTGATTTGCTAACTTGGAAGCCACTATCCCCTCTTCTGTGCTGATGAAGCACTGAGTTTTTAACTTTTCTTGAGCTCTTTCCGCTTTTGCCTTTGCAGTTCCCTTACTGTGTGTATTTATTCTCACTACTTTTAAGTTATTTGAGAATAAAACCGAGTCTTACTGATCTTCATATTCACTCAAGCACAATGTATTGAAAAAAAGAGATAAATGTTGAACTTTTACAATTAAGTGCCCAATTAAATAATTTGAACGAAACCAAGGGAATAAAAGGTCAACACGACAACCTGGCTTTATTTTTAATTTAAACTTTTTTTAAGATTGCAGTTTATTTCCTTACCTATTGGATACTTCTGAAGATCGCGGCTGGCTCAGAATGCCCCAACGCAAATTAAGTCGATTGTGCAATTCCGTTCATGTTCTAATTCCTTCAGGATACTTACTGACACTACTTCAGAAGGCATGCTGATTGCACGTTGCACAAATAAACTGCCTCCCACTATGAATAAAATCATGTCTTTACACTGAACAGCGTGCTTGAAGAAAACAATGGCAAAATTCCAGACCCTCATTTTATTGAAGTTTTAATCCCTACAGTGAAAATAAAATCATTAAAGCACGTATAGGACTGTGTGGATGTAAATCAGGTTCTGATTTTTTTTTTTTTCTCAAAAGTCTCTAATGACTTTGTATCAGCTAAAGTTTTCTTTGAAGGTTTTCAACTCTTATACATTTTCTACTGTATTATATAATCTTAATCGATGTAAGAATTTTTAAAAACCATTTTGTCATCTTTGCAAGGTATGTAATTAATGTGTTTTTAAGTTTTAAAAGGTTATTTTATTCATGTTCTATTAAAAATTGGATTGTAAAATACAATTCAATACAATTATTTATCTATCATTATTTATATTGTTTTGACTTCTTCCCATTTCCAAACTATGGAGGGCATTTAATTTACCAGGAATAGGTATACATGAAAGACAGAAATGTAGACGAAATATGTTTTACTGCATACGACTCAGTAATCAAATATATCATAAAATGTGGATTTAATTTTACTGTGTATTATGACTCTAGGAACATATAACATTGCTATCATAGTATGTTGTTTGGAGTTTCCTTAAGTTGCCTCTTATTACTCCCAGTCTTGGTTTTTTTTTTTTCTTCTTTCTTTTTAAAAGTAGGTTTACTGATATAAATCTGATATGCAGTAAATCACAGATATTTAAAGGATATGTTCTGATAAGCTCTGAAGTGCATGTACACATGTGAAAATGTCAACATGATTAAGATAATGAACAGGTCTACCATTCAAGAAGGTTTCTGTGATTTATTGGTGATCCCTACCTTCTGTCCCTTCCTGACTACAGTCTCCAGGCAACCACTATTCTGTGTTCTGTCACTATAGATTAGTTTTCATTTTCTAGAGTTTTATGTAAATGGAATCATAAACTATGTATCTTTTTTTGTGTGACTTCTTTCACTCATTATAATTATTTTGATATTCTTCCGTGTTGTTGCTAGCAGTTGGTGTAGAATTGGTATTATTTTTCCCTTGAATATGTAGTAGAGTTCACCAGTGAAACCATTGGGGCCTGAAGTTTTCTTCGCTGGGCAAGTTTTTAATGATAAATTCACTTTTTTAAATAGACACATGGATATTCAGTATGTCCAACTCAATCTATCTGTTCTTTAGTGAGTATTCTTAGTTTATATCCTTCAAGGAATTGATCCATTTCATCTAGGTTATCGACTATATAAGCAGAGTTGTTTGTAATATTTCTTTATTATCTTTTTTTATTTTAGAGACAGAGTGGGGGGGGGGAAGGAGAGAGAAAGAGAGAGAGAGAGAGAGAGAGAGAGAGAGAGAGAGAGGATCCTAAGCAGTTTCCACACTCAGCATGGAGCCCAGTGCAGGCCTCTATCCTAGAACTCTGGGATCATGACCTGAGCCAAAATCAAGAGTTGGGTGCTCAACTGACTGAACCACTCAGTTACCCCATTTGTTATCCTTTTAATATCTAGAATCTGTAGTGATGACCCCACATTAGCTTCTGATATTGGTTGTTTGTGTCTTCTCTCTTATATTCCTGATCAGTCTGACTAGAGTTTGATTAATTTTGATGATCTCAAAAACTGGATTTTGGGTTCATTGATGTTTCTCTATAATTTTTCTGTTTTTTGTTTTTGTTGATTTGATCTAATCTTAACTTCCTCATTTGATTTACTTTATAATTTTCTAGTTTAAGGTAGAAACTGAATATATTGTTTTGAGACTTGTATTCTTTCCTAATACAGATATTTTTTCTATAAAATTTCCTTTATGTATTGCTTTAGTGGCATCCTGTAAATCATAATATGTTTTTTTTCATTTTCATTCAACTCAAATACTGCCTAACTTCCTTTTTGATTTCTTCTTTAACATATTGGTTAATCATAATTGTTTTGCTTAGATTCTAAATATCTTTGAATTTTTCAGATTTTTTTCTTAGTGATTTCTAGTATAACTCCATTGGTCAGAGAAGATACTTTTTATAACTTGAATTATTTAAAATGTTTTTAATCTTTATTTATTTTTGAGAGAGAGAGACAGAGACAGAGACAGAGCATGAGCAGGGAAGGGGCAGAGAGAGAGGGAGACACAGAATGTGAAGCAGGCTCTAGTCTCTGAACTGTTAGCACGGAGCCTGATGTGGGGCTTGAAGTCACGAACCATGAAATCATGACCTGAGCTGAAATCAGACACTGAACCAACCGAGCCACCCAGGCGCCCCATAACTTGGATTATTTTAAATTTGCTGAGACATCCTATGTCTCAGATTATGGTCTATTTGGATAAATATAATGTATATTCTCGAAAAGGATGTACATTCTGTTGTGATGAAATGTTCTCTAGCTGCCTTGGTCTCCCCCAAACTCTCATCTGCCCCTCTACTCAAGGAATCTGCTGAGAGATGCCTGGATTACCTCTGTCTGCACTGCAGTCCAAACTTCTCTCACAATCATAAGCTAAGGCAACGAGAGGGTTCCCCTCATGTGCTGCCCATGTTTTCAGAATCACCATCCCTCATCACTTGATGACTGTCCTGAAAATCAGTTTCATATGTTTTGCTCAGGTGTTTGGTTGTCTGAGGTGGAAGGATAAATCCAGTCCCTGTTATTTTAATTGACGTGAACATAATATCACTTAGGTTTATTACTTAAATTTTACATTTGATGTCTAAATATTAAGATGGGACGTGTTAAAGCAGCATTTACACATATATAGCCACAAGTCACATATTGTAAGTATGGATATAATTCTTTCCTTAAAACTGAAATCCCAGATTATATGTAATTGCCCTGTATATCATCTTCTACAAGATTGTTTTTTGTTGTAGTAGAGACATCTCATTATAAGAATTTTAACTAAAAGAATGCAACTTACATACGTGATAAGGACGATCTTAAATCACATCTTCATAATTATCATCACCGTGCTCCCTTTTGGGTTGTATTGCAACTTCACTCTTCCTCAAGCTTCCTATTTTAAACCGATGGTCCATTCTGGGTAAACGTTAAATAATATATATCTAATAATAAAATGTTCATCTCTGTGCAATGGGCCAAGTCAACACTATCTAGAAAACAAAGTCCAAGCTCATCAGCAAGGCCCTCGGTGGGGAGCTGCCTGCCTGCTGACCTAGCGTTTCTCTCCAACCTAATTTCCCCACTGCTTTTTACTCATGCTCATGCAGTGCTGAAAAGCTCCTAGTTCTCTGCACCCACTCGGTTGCTTGTGTCCTTCTCTTTCCTTGCTGATGCCCTTTCTGCTTTTACCACCTGGAAAATTTCTCGTTGCCTTTCAAAACAGCTCAGATGCTATTTATCGCAGGACGTTTTTTCTAATTGCCTCACGTGAGGCACAATGCCCCCCTCTTTGCCATCTGTGAATACTTCCATCTCTGCGTCTACCACATTATATTGAGATAATCTGTTTACCTGTTTGAATTCCAAAATAAACTCAAGAGCAGAGATATATATATATTTTACGGGTCTGTAACCCTATCATCTAGCACAGTGCTTGTCACAGTACAGGTGTTCAATAAATGTTAGTTAAAAATAAGTGAACTGTCAGTTGATTGAGATTCCTTTCTCATTCTGAAACGGTATTCTTCTAAAATGTTTTAGTCTCCAGACAGATCTTTGTTAAACCAATTTGATCTTCGTGAAAATAATTCTGCATTCTCAGTTTCTTGTCTACCTATGGCACAGCTTACAGTGAGTTGTTCCCTAATGTAAGGGCCACTCTTTCTGTTCCTTCTCAGTTTGGGACTTTTGAAGTTTGTTTCTTGATGTATCCTTGCAAGGGACTGAATGTTTGTGTACTCTGAAATTTGTATATGGAAACCCTAATCCAAATGTGATGGTGTTGAATATGGGGCATTTGAGAGGTAATGAGGTCATGAGGGTGACGCTCTCATGAATGGGATTCGTGTCTTTTAGCTCTTTCCACCATGTGACGACACAATGAGGACACAGTGAGGACACAGTGCAAGCCAGAGGACAGCTCTTCTCAGACCCTGACCATGCTGGCACCTTGATGTTAGACTTCTGGCCTCCAGAACTATTGAGGAATACATTTCCATTGTTTATAAGCCACACGGTCTATGGTAGTCTGTTACAGCATCCCAAGCTGACTAAGGCAATCCTTATTTTCTTAAATACATTTATCTCCAAATACTTACCTACAAAGTCTACAGTTGCTCAGCATTATTCCTGAAGAAAAACCAGGCACACCAGTGTCCAGCAGAATTCCCTTTTTTTGTTCTCTCATTTATTTTTGAGAGTTTTTAAAAATACAAAGCTACTGCTATCATTATGTGTTAGTAGGAAATACGTTTCAGAATTCTACCAAAATGTATTGACTTGTTTGTTTGCCATTAGTACTTGTAGCCCCCAGTTTCAATCTGGGTTCATTTCCCGTTTTCCTGAGATAAATCCTTCAGGAGATATTTTTGTAGGAATCTATTCTGGTAAACTCATAATTTTAAATGTTTTTATTTAATTTTAGAGAAATGTTTCTGCTTCACTTTTAAATAAGAGTGTAATTGGATCTTAATTCCAAGATTGGCAGTTATTTTCCCTCAGCTTTAAAGATATCACTTCATTGCTTTACAGTGTCTGTTATTGCTGTCAATTTGATTGTTTTTATATTAAGGTAACTTGTCATTTTTTAATGTAGATAGACTTTCACTTTCATCAGTTACCTACAATTTAAGTCGAATTATCTGGATGCAGATTTCCATTCCCTGACCTCCCATTTATCCTTTATTATTCCCTGATGTACTTTTTCCCATCTGAGGACATGTCTTCCATCAATTCTGAACATTTTTCAGCAGTCAAATCTTCTAATATTTCTCTCCACCCCCATTTTAACTATTTATCTGCCTGAGTCTTCTATTAGGCATACACTGGAGGTTTTTTTCTTTTTAAAAATTTTTAATGTTTTCATTATTTATTTATATCGAGAGAGAGAGGGAGAGAGCATGCACGCGTGAGTAGGGGAAGGGCAGAGAGAGGGGGGGAAAGAGAATCCCAAGCAGGCTCTGTGCTGTCTGCCTGGAGCCCTATGCCAGCTCAGTCCCATGAACCATAAGATTGTGACCTGAGGCAAAATCAAGAGGTGGAAACTCAACCAACTGAGCCACCCAGGCGCCCCTGGAGTTTTTCAATCTATCCACCTGTTCAGTTCACTGTTTCTATCTCTTTATCTATCTATGCAAACACTGGATTTTTTAAACATTTTTATTTAAATTTCAGTTAGTTAGCATACAGTCTCATGTTAGTTTCAGGTGTACAATATAGTGATCCAACACTTCCATACATCACCCGGTACTCATCACAAGTGAACTCTTTAATCCCTATCACCTATTTCACCCATACACCCACCCACCTCCCTTCTGGTAGCCATCAGTTTGTTCTCTCTAGTTAAGAATCTGTTTCACAGTACCTGGGTGGCTCAGGTGGTTAAGCATCCAATGTCAACTCAGGTCATGGTCTCACAGTTTGTGGTTTGAGCCCCACATCAGGCTCTGTGCTAACAGCTTGGAGTCTGGAGCCTGCTTCAGAGTCTGTGTCTCCCTCTCTCTCTCTCTCTCTCTGCCCCTCCCCAACTTGTGCTCTGTCCCTCTCTCAAAAAGAAATAAACAAAAAACAATAAAATCATTTTTTTAATTAACAAAAAGAGTCTGTTTCACAAAACAGATGAACATAGGGGAGGGGAAGAAAAAATGAGATAAAAGCAGAGAGGAGACGAACCATAAGAGACTCTTAAATATGGAGAACAAACTGAGGGTTGCCGGTGGGGTGTTGGGTAGAGGGATGGGAGAAATGCGTGATGGGCATTAAGGAGGGCACTTGTTGGATGAGCACTGGGTGTTACGTGTAAGTGATGAATCACTAAATTCTACTCCTGAAATCATTATTACACTATATTTTAACTAACTTGGATTTAAATTTTAAAAAAAAATTTCAAAAAGAGTGTGTTTCAGGGGTACCTGTGTGGCTCAGTCAGTTAAGCATCTGACTTTGGCTCAGGTCATGATCTCATGGTTTGTGAGTTTGAGTCCCACATCAGGCTCTCTACTGTTAGCATGGAACCCTCTTGAAATCCTCTGTCCCCCATCTTCTCTGCCTCTCCCCCACTTATTCTCTCTCTCTCTCTCAAAAATAAATAAATATTTTTAAAAGGGGTCTGTTTCAAACACTTGATTAAAAAAATTACCTTCTTTTATTTTAACTTGTTTTATTTTTTAAAATTTACATCCAAATTTGTTAGCATATAGTGCACCAATGATTTCAGGAGCAGATTCCTTAATGCCCCTTCCCCATTTAGCCCATCCCCCCTCCCACAACCCCTCCAGTAACCCTCAGTTTGTTCTCCATATTTATGAATCTCTTCTGTTTTATCCCCCTCCCTGTTTTTTTATTATTTTTATTTTCCTTCCATTATGTTCATCTATTTTGTCTCTTAAAGTCCTCATATAAGTGAAGACATATGATTTTTGTCTTTCTCTGACTAATTTCACTTAGCATAATACCCTCCAGTTCCATCCACGTGGTTGCAAATGGCAAGATTTCATTCTTTTTGATTGCCGAATAATACTCCACTGTATATATACCACATCTTCTTTATCCATTTATCCATTGATGGACATTTGGGCTCTTTCCATACTTTGGCTATTGTTGATAGTGCTGCTATAAACATGGTGGTGCATGAGTCCCTTCGAAACAGCACACCTGTATGCCGTGGATAAATGCCTACTAGGGTAGTTCTATTTTTAATTTTTTGAGGAACCTCCATACTGTTTTCCAGAGTGGCTGCACCAGCTTGCTTGCCACCAACAATGCAAAGGAGATCCTCTTTCTCTGCATCCTCGCCAACATCTGTTGTTGCCTGAGTTGTTAATGTTAGCCATTCTGACAGGTGTGAGGTAGTATCTCATTGTGGTTTTGATTTGTATTTCCCTGATGATGAGTGATGTGGAGCATTTTTTCATGTGTCAGTTGGCCATCTGGTTGTCTTCTTTGGAGAAGTGTCTATTCATGTCTTGTGTCCATCTCTTCACTAGATTATTTGTTTTTGGGGTGTTGAGTTCGCTAAGTTCTTTATAGATTTTGGATACCAGCCCTTTATCTGATATGTCATTTGCAAATATCTTCTCCCATTCTGTCAGTTGCCTTTTAGTTTTGTTGATTGTTTCCTTCGCTGTGCAAAAGCTTTTTATTTTGATAAGGTCCCAGTAGTTCATTTTTGCTTTTGTTTTCCTTGCCTCCAGAGACGTGTTGAGTAAGAAGTTGCTGTGGCCAAGATCAAAGAGGTTTTTGCCTGCTTTCTCCTCGAGGATTTTGATGGCTTCCTGTCTTATATTTAGGTCTTTCATCCATTTTGAGTTTATTTTTGTGTCTGGTGTAAGAAAGTGGTCCAGGTTCATTCTTCTGTGTGTCGTGGTCCGGTTTCCCCAGCACCATTTCTGGAGAAACTGTCTTTATTCCATTGGATATTCTTTCCATTTTTGTCAAAGATTAGTTGGCCATACGTTTGTGGGTCCATTTCTGAGTTCTCTATTCTGTTCCATTGATCTGAGTGTCTGTTCTTGTGCCATTACCATACTGTCTTGATGGTTACAGCTTTGTAATATAGGTTGAAGTCTGGTATTGTGATGCCTCCTGCTTTGGTTTTCTTTTTCAAGATGCTTTGGCTATTCAGGGTCTCTTCTGGTTCCATACAAATTTTAGGATTGTTTGTTCTAGCTCTGTGAAGAATGCTGGTGTTATTTTGATAGGGATTGCATTGAATATGCAGATTGCTTTAGGTAATATGAACATTTTAACAATATTTGTTCTTCCTATCCAGGAGCATGGAATCGTTTTCCTTTTTGTGTGTGTGTGTGTCTTCTTCAATTTCTTTCATAAGCCTTCTATAGTTTTCAGTGTATAGATTTTTCACCTCTTTGGGTGAAATATGCCATTTATTTCTTTGTGTTGTCTGATTGCAGAGGCTAAGACTTCCAATATTATGCTGAATAACAGTGGCTAGAGTGGACATCCCTGTCTTGTTCCTGACCTTGGGGGAAAAGCTCTCAGTTTTTCCACATTGAGGATGATATTAGCATTGGGTCGTTCATATGTGGCTTTTGTGATCTCAAGGTGTGCTCCTTCTATCCCTACTTTCTTGAGGGTTTTTATCAAGAAAGGATGCTGTGTTTTGTCAGATGCTTTCTCTGCATCTATTGAAAGGATCATATGTTTCTTGTCCTTTCTTTTATTGACGTGATGAATCACGTTAATTGTTTTGCGGATATTGAACCAGCCCTGCATCCCAGGTATAAATCCCGCTTGATCGTGGTGAATAATATTTTTAATGTATTGTTGGATCCAGTTGGCTAATGTCTTGTTGAGGACTTTTGCATCCATGTTCATCAGGGAAATTAGTCTATAGTTCTCCTTTTTAGGGGGGATCTCTGGTTTTGGAATCAAGGTAATGCTGGCTTCATAGAAAGAACTTGGAACTTTTCCTTCCATTTCTATGTTTTGGAACAGCTTCAAGAGAATAGGTGTTAACTCTTCCTTAAATGTTTGGTAGAATTCTCCTGGAAAGCCATCTGGCCCTAGGCTCTTGTTTTATGGCAGATTTTTGATTAGTAATTCGATTTCTTTACTGGTTATGGGTCTGTTCAAATTCTCTATTTCTTCCTCTTTCAGTTTTGGTAGGGTATATGTTTCGAGGAATTTGTCCATTTCTTCCAGATTGGTCATTTTATTGGCATATAATTGCTCATAATATTCTCTTATTATTGTTTTTATTTCTGCTGTGTTGGTTGTGGTCTCTCCTCTTTCATTCTTGATTTTATTTATTTGGGTCCTTTCCTTTTTCTTCTTGATCAAACTGGCTAGTGGTTTATCAATTTTATTAATTCTTTCAAAGAACCAGCTTCTGGTTTCATTGATCTGTTCTACTGTTTTTGTTTGTTTGTTTTTTGTTTTTGTTTTTGTTTCAATAGCATTAATTTCTTCTCTAATCTTTATTATTTCCTGTCTTCTGCAGGTTTTGAGTTTTATTTGCTGTTCTTTTTCCAGCTCCTTAAGGCATAAGTTTAGGTTGTGTATCTGAGATGTTTCTTCCTTCTTTAGGAAGGCCTGGATTGGTATATACTTTTCTCTAATGACCACCTTTGCTGTTTCCCAGAGGTTTTGGGTTGTGGTGTTATCATTTTCATTGACTTCCATATACTTTTTAATTTGCTCTTTAACTTCTTGGTTAGCCCATTCATTCTTTAGTAGGATGTTCTTCAGTCTCCAAGTATTTTCTACCTTTCCAAATTATTTCTTGTGGTTGACTTGGAGTTTCATAGCGTTGTGGTCTGAAAATATGCACAGTATGATCTCGATCTTTTTGTACTTACTTAGGGCTGATTTGTGTCCCAGGATATGGTCTATTCTGGAGAACGTTCCATGTGCACTGGAGAAGAATGTATATTCTGCTTCTTTAGGATGAAATGTTCTGAATATATCTGTTAAGTCCATCTAGTCCAGTGTGTCATTCAAAGCCATTGTTTCCTTGTTGATTTTTTGATTAGATGATCTGTCCATTGCTGTGAGTGGAGTGAAGTCTCTTACTATTATGGTATTACTATCAGTGAGTTTCTTTATGCTTGTGATTAATTAATATATTTGGGTGCTTCCACAATTGGCACATAGTTTACAATTGTTAGGTCTTCTTGGTGGATAGACCCCTTGATTATGATATAACACCCTTCTGCATATCTTGATAGTCTTTATTTTAAAGTCTAGATTGTCTGATATACGTATGGCTACTCCGGCTTTCTTTTGTTGACCATTAGCATGATAGATGGCTCTCCATCTCCTTATTTTCAATCTGAAGGTGTTTTTAGGTCTAAAGTGGGTAAACAGCATATAGAAGGATCTTGTTTTCTTATCCATTCTGTTACCCTATGTCTTTTGATTGGAGCATTGACTCCATTGACGTTTAGAGTGAGTACTGAAAGATATGAATTTATTGCCATTATGTTGCTTGTAGAGTTGGATTTTCTGGTGGTGTTCTCTTGTCCTTTCTAATCTTTGTTGCTTTTGGTATTTATTTATTTATTTATTTATTTATTTATTTATTTATATTTTCATCTTTTTTCCCCTTAGAGAGTCCCCCTTAAAATTTCTTGCAGGGCTGGTTTAGTGGTCACAAACTCCTTTAATTTTTGTTTGTCTGGGAAACTTTTTATTTCTCCTTCTATTTTGAAAGGCTGGGTAGAGAATTCATGGCTGCATATTTTTCTGATTCAGCACATTGAACATATCCTTCCACTCCTTTCTGGCCTGCCAAATTTCTGTGTATAGGTCTGCTGCAAACCTGATCTGTCTTCCCTTGTAGGTTAGGGACTTTTTTCCCCTTGCTGCTTTCATGATTCTCTTCTTGCCTGAGTATTTTGTGAATTTGACTATGATATGCCTTGTTGATGGTCGGTTTTTGTTGAATCTAATGGGGGTCCTCTGTGCTTCCTGGATTTTGATGTCTGTGTCTTTCCCCAGGTTAGGAAAGTTTTCTGCCATGATTTGCTCACATAACCCTTCTACCCTTATTTCTCTCTCTTCCTCTTCTGGGACCCCTATGATTCTGATGTTCCTTTTTAAAATAAACTTTTTTTTTAACGTTTATTTTTATTTTTATTTAAAAATTTTTTTTTAATGTTTATTTATTTTTGAGACAGAGAGAGACAGAGCATGAACGGGGGAGGGGCAGAGAGAGAGAGAGACACAGAATCGGAAGTGTGCTCCAGGCTCTAAGCCATCAGCCCAGAGCCCGATGCGGGGCTCAAACCCATGGACTGTGAGATCGTGACCTGAGCTGAAGTTGGACGCTCAACCGACTGAGCCACCCAGGCGCCCCTATTTTTATTTTTGAGACAGAGAGAGACAGAGCGTGAACGGGGGAAGGTCAAAGAGAGGGAGACACAGAATCTGAAACAGGCTCCAGGCTCTGAGCTGTCAGCACAGAGCCTGACGCGGGGCTCAAACCCACGGACCGCGAAATCATGACCTGAGCCGAAGTTGGCCGCTTAACCGACTGAGCCACTCAGGCACCCCATGATGTTCCTTTTTAATGAGTCACTGATTTCTCTAATTCTTAAATCATGTCCTTTTGCCTTAATCTCCCTCTTTTTTTCTGCTTCATTATTCTCTATAAGTTTGTCCTCTATATCGCTGATTCTCTGTTCTGCCTCGTCCATCCTTGCCACCACTGCATCCATCCGTGATTGCAGCTCAGTTATAGCATTATTAATTTCATTCTGACTAGTTTTTACTTCTTTTATCTCTGCAGAAAGGGATTCTAATCTATTTTCGACTCCGGCTAGTATTATTATCGTGATTCTAAATTCTGGTTCAGACATCTTGCTTGTATCTGTGTTGGTTAAATCCCTGGCTGTTGTTTCTTCGTGCTCTTTCTTTTGGGGTTAATTCCTTCATTTTGTCATTTTGAAGGGAGAAAAGGAATTAATGAGGTAGAAAAATTAAAATAAAAAATTAAAATTAAAAAATATTAAAATTAAAAAATTAAAAACACACAGACACACACACACAAATCTAATAACTGTGCTAGATCCTAGGTTTGTTCTGGTCTGGGTGTTGAAAGTGGTTTGGCAGATTAGAGAAAAAAAAGGGAGAAAAAAAGGAAATCATTTGAGAATTTGAAAAAATGAATGCACTGAAGTAGACTAAAATGAGATGATGGGAGTAAAATAGAATTTGAAAAAATGTACACAAAAGTAAAGAATATAGTAGGAAAAAATAAAGAAAAATATTTTTAATAAAAATTGAAAATAAAAATGAATTTTTTTCTCTTTCTCTATTCAAGAAAAAGAAAAGAAAGAAAAAAGAAAAAAGATATCATTTGAAAATTTGAAAGGGTGAATACACTGTAGTAGACTAAAATAAAGTGATGGAAGTAAAATAGAATTTGAAAAAAATTACATAAAAGCAAAAAATATGTTAAAAAATTAAAGAAAAATATTTTTAATAGAAATTGAAAGTAAAAATGAAGTTCTTCACTTTCTGCATTCAAGAAAAAGAAAAGAAATGAAAAAGAGAAAAAAAGAAAACAAGGAAGTCGTTTGAACATTTGAAAAAGTGAATACACTGAAGTAGACTAAAATAGAATGATGGAAGTAAGATAGAATTTGAAAAAAAAATACACAAAAGTAAGAAATAGAGTAAAAAAATTAAAGAAAAATATTTTTAAGAAAAATTGAAAATAAAAATGAATTTTTTTCTCTTTCTTGTATTCAAGAAAAAGTATAGTGTAAAAGAGAGGAAAAAAAGAAAGAAAATTGAATAGAGGGACCTGCTAATAGATGGAAATAGCACTGAAATGACTTCGTTTTTCCCCTAGAAGTCAGACTATGAAGCGCTTTATAGTCCATAAACTAAGTAGGCGGTGAAACTTGTGTTCTTGAAGAGCAAGTTTGGCCCAGTTGGGTGAGCTCAGTGTAACGGCTCTGTTCTCCACTAGATGGCGCTGCTAGCCTACTGGGGTGGATTGTTGCATAGGTGCATCTATGCGTGCATGGGGGCAGGGAAAATGGCGTCACCCGGTCTCCAGTGTGGGAACTCTGTTCTCTCCGATCAGCAATCGCGCACCTGTCCTCTGTCTTCAGCTTTTGTCCACTCCCCGCTTTTTCACTGTCCGTGACCAAGCCCCAGGCAGTACCTCTCTCCCGAGTTTTGTCTCAGATGCGGCTGTTTTCCCCTGCCCCTTACTTCGAAGGACTGCGGCTTTGACCCGTCCCGCCCTCTGTGGGAGGATCTCACCGAGCAATGGCCGGAATGCCGGATGCACCCAGGAACGCCTGCTGGATCCTGCTACTGCCGGTGCCCCGAGACTGTGGCCAGGTGCCAGCCCGCCCCAGAAAAAGTTCTCAAGATAGTGTAGCAGCAGCTTTTCAGGGATCGTGGAAAATCACAACACACATCTGGCACCAGGCTTCACCCTTAATGACCTTGTTCCAGCACCAGCGAATGTGGCCGCCTTCTGGGGTCTGCTGGGACCAGGTGGCTTCAACAGTCTCCACCAAATGTGCTTCCAGCAGTGGAGCCGCTTTTCTATGTGTGGCCTGAGAACCTCCCGGACCCCACTTTGTTCCTGGGGATTCGCCCTTCCCACCAGAGCACCGCCAGGTATAGAGCTGCGGAGTTGTAGACTTTGCGCTTCCCTTGTTTACAGTCTTAATGGAATTTAAACCCTCTCCTTTTCTCTCTTTTTAGTTTAGGCCCTGTGGCTGTTTCCAGTTTTCCACTTGCTCTCCAGCTGCTTTTGGGGAGGGGTGCTTTTCCCGTATTCTAACCCCCCCCCCCCCCCCCCCGCCCCGTCCTTTCTCCTCCTGCAAAGGCGGTTCCCTGCCCGCCACTGGCTTCTCTCCTCCCAAGTTCACCTCTCTGTGCCACATACCTGCCGAATTCTGTGGTTCAGGTTATGCAGATTGTTGTGTTAATCCTCCAATCAGTTTTCTAGGTGTGTATGATGGTTTAGTGTTGGTCTGGCTGTATTTCATGGACATGAGACACAAAAAACTTCCATGCTGTTCTGCCATCTTGGCTCCTCCAAAAAAAAACTACCTTCTAAATCACTAGTCTTCTCCTTTCTTTGGCTTTATTTAGTCTATTCTTTCAACAGCTGAAGTTGTCACTGCTAAAATTTTCCAGTATCTCTGTTCACATTGATCTTCTTTGTCATATGTTTGCTTAATACCTTTTTGCACTCATTGCAAAGCAGAACTTTCCCTCCTTTATTTTTTTGGCAATTCTAAACATATTTAAATATCTTTTAAGTTGGCTACATTAGTTCTCTTGGGTGGATTTCTTTCTTTTGATTTATTTACCGACTGTCCTTCATAATTTTCCATTTCATTTTTTTGCTTTTTAATGTTAGTTTTTTAGTTCATATTTTATAGCTATTTTAGACTCATGTATACTGTTCTTTGCCATGTGGTTTGGATGGTTTTCCAGAATGATTCACTCCTTACCCATTGCCATCATCCAGTCGTGATACACTATTGAAAAAGAGAGGACAGTTGTTCCAAAATTGAAATACTTCCTTATCAGTTGATAAATAGTTGCTTTTTTGAGATTTATGAGGAATATCTCCCTCCTTTTGAATGTTGATCCTCTCTAAAAACCCCAGGACCTGTCCACACTAAGTGGTTAAAGGACCACTAGGAGGTCTCTAGCACGTTGCTCCAGTGTAAAAGCAGGGTCCTTTCTGATTAGGAGGTGCATTTTTATATTACCCCGCCCCCACCCAAACCTTAAGTTTGGGAGGTGGAAGTCTTTTCTCCCATGTGGGAAGTGCTATCCCTGATACCACACCCACTGTGGTAGAGGCCACCTCCTATTGCCATTTTTTAATTTGTTTTGGCCAACCTATTTCTTCACATCATCACAGGACATTGGCACGTTGCCTGTTGTGCCATAAACTATAGGGGGAATATACCACATATAAAGCCATATACCTGGCTTTAGTTCAAAGCCAGGAGCTCATTAGTAGCTGTAGCCACTCACTCATTCATGAAGCCTATTACTGGCCTCTTGACAGTTACAGGGTAAATTTAGCTTCTTTTCTGAAACAGACTTACAGATTTTTTAAGCTTGGACTACCACAGGTCAAATCAAATTCCAGTACCTACTTGTAGATTATGCTATCTCAACCCCCTACCCACCACTACAGTTTCTTTCTGTATTTAGTCCATTGACTTCTTTTTTCACTTGAGATGTGATTTACATACAACATTATATTAGCTCAGGTGTACAACATAATGATTTGATATTTGCATGTATTGAAAAATGATCACCGCAATAAGTCTAGTTAACATCGGTCACCACATACAGTTACAAAATTTTTTCTTGTGATGAGACCTTTAAAGACCTACTCCCTTAGCAACTTTCAAATATGCAGTAAAGTATTATTAACTGTAGTTATGATGCTGTACATTACAACCTCATGACTCCCTTATTTTATAACTGGAAATTTATACCTTTTGACAACCTTCACCCATTTGGCTTCACCCATCCTGTCTCTGGCAAACACCCATTCACATTTTTCAATGTTTTTTTTTAAATTTTTTAATGTTTATTTACTTTTGAGACAGAGAGACAGAGCATGAGCAGGGAAGGGGCAGACACAGAGAGACAGGGAGACACAGAATCCGAAGCAGGCTCCAGGCTCTGAGCTGTCAGTGCAGAGTCCAATGTGGGGCTCGAACCCATGAACTGCAAGATTATGACCTAAGCCAAAGTCAGACGCTTAACCGTTTGAACCACCCACGAGCCCCTCCATGGCTTTTGATCATGAAATTCTAGCCTCTCCTAAAATCTCCAGTGACACTTCCCCTATTTCAATAGCATACTTAGACTCACTGTGTAGAAGGAAGTATTTAGCCATATATGTAGAGGATATACTTATCTTTCAAATCTGTTTTACAAATTGTAATTTTAATGGATTGAATCATTTACTAGTACTTGGGTGTACTGCTATGTGATTTAGATAACTCTGTACCCCCCTGATTTTTCAGTATGCCAGGTTTGATTTCTTTGCATATTTGATTTTTCTGGAACTTGGCCACATTTATTTCCCAGTATTACCAGTTCCTAAATCTTCAAAAGTCCTGAGTTACTTCTGTGTTTAAAGATTAGATTGTTCTCAGAATTGATGAGACCAGGAATAAGATGCTTTGAATATTTAAGGATCTCAACTATACTAGAGCAGGACGTACATTCTGGCAGTGAACGTCAAAGGCATATTGTGCTGAGAGTTTCAAAAGCCACATATTTGTGCATGATCTTTTGAAGTCTACAACATGTTTGACATTGGGCTATATTTGACCACTGTTTATATTGTGCATGTAGCAATATAGGTGAGCTATTGAGCTGGTATAAGATACCTCAAATAAACGTCTTTTTAAGTGATCTTCGATATAGATGGAATCAAATTTGACATGTTACAAAGAAAGTAGGCCAATTAGTGATAAAGCTTAATAGCTTAAGGGAGGGAGCCAGAACATTTACTTACACTTGACAGAATGAAGAGGAAAGCAAAACATAATCTTAGCAAAGCCTTTATTTATTTTTTTAAAGAAATTAGATCTTCCTTTTACAAAAATAACTTTTAAAATTCTGAGCTTCCTGAATGAGGTAAATTTTAGCATGGTTTTGATGGATACAAAATCACCAATTTCTTTTTATCTGTACAGTTTGTCCCAACACTCAATAAAACAGATGTACTATAATGTACTATTTTGTATCTTGATTTTTAATTAATATTATGAAAATTTTCCCTCTCTCCCTATTGTCATCCTTCTCTCCTATTTTCTTACATGCTATTTAGAAACACTGCTTTACAATACATATATTTTCAACCTCTCTTTTCCAGCAAGATGGTGGATTAAGGTAAAAAAAAATGATACCTACAAATGCCTACATAAAGAAATAAAAATCTTCGGGGGGTGCCTGGGTGGCTCAGTCAGTTAAACATCTGACTTCAGTTCAGGTCATGATCTCGCAGTTTGTGAGTTCGAGTTCCACGTCGGGCTCTGTGCTGACAGCTAAGGGCCTGGAGCCTGCTTGGGATTCTGTGTCTCCTTCTCTCTCTGCCCCTCCCCTGCTTGCTCTCTCTCTCTCTCTCTCTCTCTCAAAAATAAATAAACATTAAAAAAAAGGGAGAAATAAAAATATTCAGAATCCAGAAATGAGGAGGGAACTGAAAGTCAGGATGTTGTAACTCTAAGCTGAGGCTGTAACTTCCTTAGGGAGTCTTATGAAAATAGAGTATTTTGTTTTAACATAGATTGGACAAATGAGGAAAGGGAGTGCTCCAGCCTTAGGTAAAGGCATGACTTTCCAGAGTTTAGATCTTTTTTTAAAAAGGTGAATAAGAAAATCTGCTTTAGAATCTTAGATTATAAGAAGGCTAGGCTTTCTATGCTTTTTCTATGCTGGGTGAAAAAAAAACAAACAAATCTTCCTTGAGAAATGAAAACCTTTGGACTGAGACTTATGTAGGTTTGAGATCTGATTTTAAAGGACCTATGGGTTCCTGGATGGCATATTTATTTGGGATCACTGACAGAAGAAAATTCTATATTACATTGAAAACACATTCTTTCAATACAGGATTGCCTTGGGGAAAGGGGTTTGGAGGAAAAGAAAACCCTGATAAGGATAGGCTGATAATAAAAGTGTCCTCAAACACAAGAATATACAAAAAATAGGCAGAAATCACAACGATAAAAAATGAATCAAGTGTCAAAAACTTAAGATAATAGAAAAATTATCTATAAGTAATTTACCATGCATATGTTTACAATGATTAAAGATAGAAAAGATCAACTCCTAAAAAAGGAATTACCCTATATATTTGTCAATGTTAATAATCAATGCTAATTACAACATCAGAGTAGCAAGTAGGAAGTAATCAATGCTAGCTCTAATATCACACAACCCCAAATCACACACCAAAGGATATTTCTCATTTATACTAGAGTATGATCAGGAGTTTAGTAGTGGCTTTGTATGTGCTCTATGAGGATTCTTGGCTCCCTTCATCTTGTGGCATTACCATTTTCTAAGATATTCCCTGAAGGATTGAGTCATGCTGACAAGTATCTCACAGGATGTTTTATGAGCCTCAAGGTAGGATGCAACACGTTTCCCCCACATGCCATTGTCCAAAACACCACCACAAAGTACCAGCCAAATTGCAAAGTAGTATGGGAAACGTAGGAAATGGAAAACAGGACTGGTGAGCCATCTGCTCAATCTTCTCCTTTTCTATTTATTCTTCTGGATCTCCCTCTGAGTACTTCTGTCTCCTTCTTGGACTTTTGAGAACCCTTGGGGATTACATTGAGGCCACCCAGATAATCCAGGATAATCTCCCAACTCAAATACTGTGAGTTGTTTGCATACCTCTTTTGCCATGGAAGGTAATCTATTCACCATTCTGGTGATCATGGTGTGGATATATTGATGGGGGCGGATTATTCTGTCTACCACACTCATTGACTGCTTTCCTCAGTTTTCTTCCTACTCTTTCAGACTTTTAACATGGAGTATCAGGGCAGGTATACAACTGTCGACGTTAGAATATTGAAATATTTTCATTTGATTGTTGAATAGCCTTAACAATAACCTTACCAAACCCCCTGAGCCCCAGATATTTCTGCCTCCTTCCCTAGGTCCCTGACCTACCCTGAGAACCCTACTACATCCCTGACCCCTCTAGTTAGGTGAATAAATTCTGGCATAACTGGAACTGGAGGCTTTGAGGATTGACATGCTCATTCCTTACCAGTTGTTGGGTATTTTGAATAGCATTCTTGGGAGTGCCTTTCCTTAGGTATAGTAATTTTCTTGGTGATTTAATCCAGTCTTAAGACTCTAAATATCATCTAAATGCTGATGACTCAGATTTTCACTAATGCTATCTCCTAAAGCCTCAGAATCCTACATCTAACTGACTACTCAACATGTCCACAAACGCGTGACAAACATTTAGAACGCAACTCATTCAGAAGTGAAATGCTGCTTCATTCCTTACCTCAGTTTTGCCCCATCCCACAGTCTTCTATCTTGCAGCAAATATCAATTCAATCTATTGGCTCTCTCTTAAAAACAGGGGATTATTTCCTGTCTCCTCTACTGTTAGCATTCTGGTCCAAGTCACCATTAGCTCTCACATGGTATTTTAGTGCCTTCTAAATTCTCTCTTTTGTTTCCTTTGACCTTTTCTCGACACTGCAGCAAGAATGGTTATAAAAATCCATGCTTGAAACTCTCCTTTGGCTTTTCCCATCTCACTTAGGCAAACCCAGTCCTTCCTTTAGCTGAGATCAGCGGTATACTCTCTACATTCCAGACACCTCTCTGAAACGATCTCCTTTTACTGCCCCTCAGCCACACTGATATTTTTCTTCTTCACAGAAGCCAGGACACTCTCCGCATGTAGAAAACTCTTTCTTGCCCTTCGTACTTGCCGCGTCCCTGTATCCAGAACAGTCTTTCCACGGATCCACACAGCTTAATTTTTTAGTTTCTTTCACTATTTACTTAAATATGGTCCTATTATGGACCACTCTCCTTAACCACTGTGTTAAAAATTCTGTACCTTAACTCTTTAGTTTCCCCTTCCGATTTTATATTTACCCCTAGCATTTTTCCCTTTTGAATGTACTATATATTTTACTTAATTTATGCTGTGTTTTTGCGTCTCCACCCACTAGAGTAAGAACTCCATAAGGGTAAAGATTTTAGTCTGCTTTGTTCACTGCTTATCCCAGGATTGAGAACAGGGTTCTAACCTCACTCACTTGTTAAAACTTGACAAATTAAGCAAGATGCATATTTTAGATTTTTAAATTTACAATAATAAAAAAAAGTGAAAGTCAAGGTTTAGAGATTGGAAATTGTCATAGATTAATAATAAGAGTAAAAAAACAAGTCCAACTTCTCTGTAGCTAATTAGTCAAAATATATCACAAATTTTAAATATGCATATATTTAGGTACAGTAAGACTTCTTATAAAAATCTATACTAATAAAAGAATTAATAATGTCTGCAAAGGGGCACCTGGGTGGCTCAGTCGGTTAAGCGTCCACCTCTAGATTTTGGCTCAGGCCAGGGTCTCACGGTTTGTGAGGTCCAGCCCCGTGTTGGGCTCCATGCTGCTGTGTGCTCCATGCTGCTTTCCCTCTCTTTCTGCCCACCCCCCCCCCCACTCTCCCAAAAAATAAATAAACAAATTTTAAGAAAAAAAAAATAATGTCTGCAAATATTTGGCAATAAGGATAACCCTACAGTCTCATTTATAATAGGGAACACAAAATTCAAATCAAAACTTTCAAATTTTTCGCTATAGGATCTTAATTAAATGAAAGGCTGTAAATTCATGTGATGGGATAGTTTGCAATCATTAAATTTGTATTTAGTTAAATTCTCATTGACATGGGAACTATTTGCAATATACTGGTAAGTGGGAAAAACAGTCTATAAAAAGAATAAGCTGAATGATGTTTTGAAGAAGAAATGCACATATTTTCCCACTAACTTGAAAGAATGGACAGTTGTCAACAATGTGGATTCTAGAATGGGGTGGGTATGTCTTTCCTACTTATCTAATTAAGAATTTTTTTCTTTTAAAATAATGATCACATAGCACTTTTATCCTGGGAAGCATCAAAATTATATCTGTGCTGATTTTCAAACAGCTTTTAATATTATACGCATAAAGGATTTTCTTCAAGTGTGAACTGTATAGAAATATTCCCATTTATGGCATCTTATGAGTTTATGATGAATGTCTTGCATTAGTTAGTAAGGGCTAAAGTTCAAGATTTGTTTGTGGAATAATCTCTTTGGGTATTTCAGTCTTTTGAACGTTAACCTGTGGATGCCATCTGCCACAGGTAAGACTATATCGAAAAATGTCATTAACATGGATGCTGACAAGATAATTAAATGTCTACCATGCAATTAATCCAATATCTTACCTTAGAGATTCAAATGAAAACTAACTCGCCTCCTTGCTCTGTCTCTAGTCAGTACCTTTTTGGCGGTAATGTGCAACCTGGCTCCATTGAGCAGAAGAAGGGGAAGTTCCCGATCTGGCCAGAATGGAATGAAGCCGACATAAATGCAGAAAAGTGGGATGCAGGCAAAGGTGGAAAAGAAAAGGATAAAATGGGAAAAAGCCCTGTATTTGTAAGTCCATTTGAAGGTGACTAGATTTCATTTTAGTTTTAAATTTTGTCACGGAATAGGATCGCCTAACATGTGAGTCCATTTTCTCCACAGCCTCCATTCAAAGGAGAGAAATTTTGTCTTTCTCCCTCTGTCTCCCCCCATCCTACCCACCTGTCTTTCCAAGCCTTAGACCTGAGCTTTGCTGATTGTATTTGAGTAAATGAAAGGAGAGACGTGATCAAAGAGTCACGGTGAAATAAAGGGGAAATCGATAGAACAGTTAGCTAGTGGATTTTGGACAGAGTGGGGAACCAGACATTTAGAGACAGTGATTTAGAGGGGGTGCCTGGGTAGATTAAGTGATTGACACTTGATTTCAGCTCAGGTCATGATCTCACAGTACATGGGTTCGAGCCCCTCCTTGAGCTCTATGCTGCCAGCAGGGGGCCTGCTTGGGATTCTTTCCCTCCCCCACCCCGCCCCCTTCTCAAAATAAGTAAATAAACTTTAAAAAAAAGAGTAGAGAGAGTGATTTAGACAATGAAATGCCCCAGGAGACCTGTGAGCTGTTATCTGGAGATTATAGGAGACAATTTTTTTTAAGATGTTATATGAGATAACAGTTGAATCCCTCTTAATATTCTCTTCAAGATATTTGGGGAACGATCTCAGGTACTTTTCATTTATCTGTGGCCATTCAGACATGATGTGTCCCTGGGATTGGAGCTGAGAATGGTATTACTACCTTTTCCAATTATGTTATCTTAGGTTCTTCTGTCTATTTAAAAATGTTTACATCTAAAGACTTCTTTGTTGGGGGTATGGGTCTGGGTTGCATTTTAAATAGGACCCATTTATTTGGTGCAGCAATTCATTTAACAAAAATGTTTATGGAACACAATCCAGTTTCAAAGCAAAAACAAAATTGCCAGAATGACCACGTTGAACTCTGGTGTCTTTATTTGCATAGAGAACTCCAAAATGGTGTTTATTAGCAATTATGTTTTATTCACAAAATGCGGAATTATAAGCTGCGTTATTCATAACATTAATTTGTTTACAAAAGATAGTAAATATAACGAATTGCTGATTCTCTTAGTACTTGAACAATTTCAAGTTCTAACTTGTGGCACTTTTAGATGCAAGGGACTTTGGAACTCTCTGGGTTCAAATGAAAACGTTCATATTCTACATATTTTTAACAGAAATTTACAACTAGTGGGGATTGAATGTGAAGTTACATTAGGAAGATAGATTGTACAAATCCTCAGTTAAGAATTTGAGCTCTAGAAAAGGTCTAAAAATGAGTCACTCCCAACAATAAGGAAGAGAAAAGTAGAAGTGACTGAAAACTCTGAACTAGGAAATAAGACCTAAACTATAACACGTTAGGGCCCTTGGAGTGCAAGTATGTCTTTATCAGATGCCTATGAAAAAATATTGCTGGTCTCTGGAAGGCCAGGCATCAAATTCTAGACATGTGTGCTGGTCACTGGATGCCCATTTCACTTGGAGGCAACGTACAGAAATGGTGCTGGCTGAACATCAGACCACAAAATAGATACTGTCGCCCTTGGACTATGGAGCTACATAGAACTGCATAATTAGGGAAGCGCCAGCCCTCCTCCTGTGGTAAATAAGGGCTATTACAATGGAGTGTGGTACTTCAGAACTTTAGCTAACACTCCGTTCTGCCTCTCCTGCCCTCACAAGGTAGAACAGCAGCTCAAACCTTGGTTATGACAACTGCGCAAAGGTACCATCTGGGGTATAATTTTGCTTCCCACTCACAGTTCTGTTCTACGACCTCAGCATTCATGGCGTGGCAAGTGACAGTCCCTCTACAGAAGTGAGTGGTGGACACTCCAAGCATGGTGATTACATTTCTATGATACAGTAGCACAGTAGCTCTTAGCCATGATTTGCAACATCCATATTTTACCAGGATCAGTTATCATAAACCTGGACCTATAGCAGGTATCCTTGCGATTTTATAGAAAGTCACTTCTTTAGATGTGAGGCTAGTGATCAGGAAATCAGCGTCAGATAAGCTAACCCTTCCTTGTAATTCTAGATTTGGGTCTCGCTTCTTCAGCTAAGGGACAGCAATAAAATGACATGGATGGTAAACCAAACTGAGACATATTTAATGAAGTATTGTAAAGTGGGTATAAGAAATACACCTAAGGCAAAGCGACATGGAAAGAGTACCGTTAACTTAACATGGAGAAAAGGGAATCACAACAGATTATGATAAGATGGGCCCCCCTTTACCTTTTTATTTGCTCCTCAAAGAAATTTAATAATTCAAGACATGAAAATTAGAAGGCAAGCAGAAAGTAGTGACTTGGGGCTTATGTCAGTTTCTCTGGGCTCAGAGAGAGGATATTGTCTGGGGCTACAAAACCAGTTAACACTTGAAGCAGAATCCCAGAGGTAACTATAGAGACACAATCTGAAAATTTTGTAGTTTTATGTCGAGACATTTACCCAACTCCTAAGCTATATGTGTGAAGACTTTGCTGCTGAGCAAATGAGTAAAAGGCAACAGCTTGGAAGCTAAATAAGAGAAACTATTTCATGATGCTATGGCAAGAGATTGGGATTAAGGGTATACCAAGGTGAAGGGACTCAGACACTCAGCCTTCCAGTTAGTCCCCCAACATGGCTGTAGCATTCTGTATTGAGTAAGGGTAAACCAGAACTACACCAAGCTGACCAAATCTTGAAACCCACTGTTGACAGGGTGAAGTTCATTTTGTACTTTGCCTGCTAGAAAGGAATAAAATCGTCCTCTGGAGGAAGACATCATTACCTAGAGTTTTGAAGAGGAACAGAACCAAGCGGCTGAAAAACGAGAGGAAAAATCAGACAATAGAAATAGATCCATGGGTGACTCTGATTGGAATTGTCAGATAGGGGAGTTCAGAGTAACTGAGTTCATATTTGTGAGGGAAAAAACAACATGAGGCAACCCTGGAAGTCTAGTGTGGCTCCTGGAAACTTCAGTCTGGTTTTCAGGGACTCATTCTTTGATCATTTTGACTAGATGTTGGGATTACCTTTGTCTTCATTCCAAGTATTCCAGTACCTTGAATATGTTCCAGATACACATAGACAATTACTGGGTTGAAAGCTCAGATAATACCCTCAAATAGAGCCTATTTCTCAGGCCACAACAGCATTAGGATAAAAATATGAGTACCATAAAAATCACAAATGATATTTATTTGTCTCATCGCTATTAACTCAGGTGAAATTTAGTTACCCCTTTTAACAATACAGTTTACCTTTATAGAGCATTGTTTTTGTACCCGCAGTACTTTTCAGTTTTGTAAGGACCACCCCAACAACCTAATTACCTTGTGAGCTGTAAGAACTTTTACACAGTAGCTACTTGAAGTCTAATTTACTATATTGCTAGCATTTGAGAGTAGACATTTGTATGTCATTTTTCTTCCTGAGCTCACTAACTGACCCATTCTATGGGCTCAGAAACTAATAAATTACTTGCATTATTGGGCATTTATCTCAGAGAAATGGAAACTAATGTTCATACAAAAGCCTGTAAATTGTATGCAAAAATTTATAGCAGCTTTATAAGTAATAACCCCAAATTCGAAACAGCTCAGATGTCCTTCAATGGACAGATGGTACACAAACAAACAAATATTTGTATCATGAAATATTACTCAGCAATAAACAAGAACAAACTATTGATATATATATGCAACAGCTTGAATGAATTGAATCTCCAGGAAATTAGGCAGAGAGGGCAAAAAGCCAATCCACAGGTTACCTGCTATCTGATTTCATTCATATAACATTACTGAAATGATAAAATTAATGAAAAAGAGACCAGATTAATGATCTGGTGGTATTAAACAGGTGGTAAGGGGGTTGGAGGGTGGGTATGGCCATAAAAGAGCCTAGGATGGGTCCTTGTGCTGGTGGAATTGTTCTGTATCTTGAGTGCGTCAATGTTATTATCATGGTTGTGATATTGCACTATAGTTTTAGAAGATTTTACCATCAGAGAGACTGGCTAAAGAGGACACAGGGACTCTCTTTATTATAATTTCACACCACGACATGTGAATCAATAATTATCTCAAAATAACAAGTTTAATTTTGGAAACTAATAAATGAAATTCAGATCAGAGGTATGAATTTCATTTACATACAATCATACTTTTTAAATCTTCTCTACTCAGGTTAAAAAAAGCACAATATTTTCAGTGCAAAATATGTCCATATCTGTCCCATCCAAATTGTTTTCGTACCATACCAAATTCACATCCCGAAGCAGCTTATGCTTGTTTGGACTGCTTCCTCTGCAATAAAATGTTACTCAACAATCAAGGTTTTGTTAATTAAATACAGCATTGTTAACTTCAGTCTTTACCAAGTATTCCATGAACTACCTCTGAGAACATACAAATTGCTCTATAAATGCTTGTTTATTCATCAAATCTATGCACTTATTAATTTTTTTTAAGATTGAGTTGCTTTTATTTTAATAAAACCATATGGAGAGAAAAACCCTCAATATATTTTTATATAGCATTTTTTTGAAGACCCTGAAGGAAAGATTGAATTGCCACCATCGTTGAAAATTTATTCCTGGAAGCGTCCACAGGATTTTTTATTTAATCGGGTAAGAAATATTTTTACTATTGAATAAAATACATACTAACTATGGGCTGTACTATCCTACTTATGGACATTCTCATTTCTTAAAACACTGTAAATTTTCCCCATGGTATTTAGTAAGAAAAAGGAATTGCTTTTTGGCATTTAATAGAAAAAAATGATTATCAATATAGTTTACTATTTCTTGTACTGGTTTCCAAGAGAATATTGAAATTTTGTTTAGTCTTGAGTTTTCTCTACATGATGTCAAAGGATAGCCTAAAATGTGTGGGAAGCTATTCCTTAAGTTTTGACTGACTTTGCCTTTTCTGCTTCTTAGCCAGAACCTATGTGACATGAAATTCTGTTTACTCTAGTGTGTATTAGTGTTAATTTTCTAGTCCGAGAGGTTTGCCCTTGGTTACCTGTGTTCCAGGTATTCTTGAAGCATTTTCCAAGGGCCATCTTCATTTCTGGACCCCATGCTCAGCTACTTGAATCACATTGACTAGCACAGTGCTCAAGAAACCATATTTTAATTTATTTTCTTAAAGTTTGTTTATTCATTTTGAGAAAGAGAGAGAGGGGCAGAGAGAGAGAGAGAGAATCCCAAGCAGACCTCACATTGACAGTGAGATGTGTGGCTTGAACTCATGAACTGTGAGATCATGTTCTGAGCAGAAATAGAGTCAGATGCTTAACTGACTGAGACACCTAGGCACCCTGAGAAACCATCATTTTAAATGAAAACCAGTAGGCTAAAATAGTTATTTAGTGCGAGTCAAATGTTTGTAATGGAGCTGAATCTTCCATTTACTATGGAACCCACCCAATCTCAATTTCTACACAAAGTGATTTTATTCCTAAAAGCTTTAGCCTTAATAAGACTGCTACTAATGCAAGAAAATACAATTCAGTCACCGTATTTCCAACAACCGTTACTATCTGAGAAAGATAATTCTAAATTCAGAGATATTTAGTAAAATGAGAAAATCAGAAGATGCACCTCTGTCCATCAGAATATTTATTGAATGTCTACTTGTAAGACATTTTAAATAAATAAAATAAATCAAATGTACATGAACTATGCCTTTAAATAACTTATGCTGTTAGGTAATATTGATGTGAAGAATGTAAATTCTGTGGTGTTAATATAATGCGCTTAATAGTAATGTATTATTAATAATATCCAGGCTCTGTGCAATGGAAGTGCAGAGTTTACATTTCATGCAAATAAAGGATATTAATTCCATAAAGTGGGGGTATTTCAAATGTGAATAAGTAGAAGAGTTATATGCCATCTCTTTTTCTTTTTAGCATACCTTAGTTCTGAGAGATATGCTTGTTTTATAAATAAATTCATCCATTGTTGTTGGTGGCACTTCTACCTAAACTTATAATGTTGACACCCATCTTCGCACCTCTGCTCTCCCTCTGTGCTCTTTCTCTTGATCCCGTGCACCTGCTCCTCTTGGGGTATGCACCAGAACAGCCACAACTGAAAGTCTCGCTGACTATGAAGTCTAAGAATAATGTTTTTCAAGTTTTAATGCCCAGGTCCATGGTGATATATACACTTTATATTGAAACTCATTAAATATGGGCATATATAAAGCTTAGACAAAAATTTAGCAAAACAGTAATGAACTTCCTTTTTTTAAGAATTTTTTAAATGTTTTATTTACTTTTGAGAGAGAGGGAGAGAGAGAGAGAGAGAGAGAGAGAGAAAGAGAAAGAGAGAGAGAGAATATGAGCAGGGGAGGGACAGAGAGAGAGGGAGACAAAGAATCCAAAGCAGGCTCCAGGCTCTGAGCTGTCAGCACACAGCCTGATGTGAGGCTTGAACTCGTGAACCATGAGATCCTGACCTGAGCTGAAGTCGGATGCTTAACTGACTGAGCCAACCAGGTGCCCCAATAATGAATTATCTATATGAAATTTACTCTCTTCTACTCAAAGCAAGGGATGAAGTCACAGGACATGATTTAAGTCAGAGAGAAACTAAGTTATGAAAAAACTGAAAAGACTGGATTTAAGATATTAGAACCAACATGGACTTTTTCCAACTGAGAAGGTTAACAAGCCCTAACCACTAGGGGAGTGATCAGAACTGTTTATTTCTGAGAACCAGCTATTGATGGCCCAGGCTCTTGAGTGTTGATTATATTGAAGAGATGTAAGATGTCTGAAGATTTATTCTGTCTCTGGTATAGGTACAGGGAATAGAGACCTCTGTAGAGACTTCTGCCTTAATATTTGCTGTCTTTTACACACTATCAGTGCCTACTTTCATTTGTTGGCAGGCAGCTGTTAAGTTTCACTCCTCAAATTTTAGGTATTCAATATTTATTTAATCTATTATTAATCGAAGTCAATGTACATTGGTACTTGCTGAAGAGTATGGACATTTTAGAAGTGTCACCTTGCAATTAATTAGCCAAACCAGAATTTAAAATATATTTTTATGTAAAATATTTATATAATATGTATGTAACTTGCTATGTTCATAAATTATAAACATAACAGTCAGTTCAGGCCTTCAAGGTAGTTAGTAAGTTTTTTCTCAGACGTAAAAAAATATTTTGTTGAGTTTTCAAGGTGTTAATTGTCCATGTGATTGAGAGTAGTTGATGGCATTAGTTTCCATGATTTTACTAATCAAAAACACATTTATGTTAATTTGATATGTTGAGTATATAAGCTTGATATGAATTGTAACACATTTTTAAAAACTACTATAAATAATATTTTCCTTTATTGTGTTTATTCATTAGCGCTCTAAGTATATAGAAGCATCTTTAGACATATACCAATAAAATAATGACCATTAGATGAATTCTTAAAAAGATAACAGGATTTGAAATTGGGCAAGATTTTAAAAAGCTGTCACAGTTAATATTTTTTATCAAAGATGAAGATATTTTTCCTGCTATCGTGTTAACTAAGCTTCAGGTGTAACTTGAGAGGTTAACTTAAATTTTAGGTCACTTTTTAAACTGTCAGTTTATGTGTGTATGCATGCTGACTTTATCTGCGTATATCATATCTTATAACATTCCTTTTTTTATATGAAAAGACTCTATTTGATAGGCATTACAGTATTAAGTGAATGTCACGTATAGCTGTAAGAGGGTTATCTTATGGAATTATGTGCTTATTTTTTTTCTTTTAATTTCTCTGGTTGTGAGAAACGAAATAGGTTTGACTTGTTTATATCACATGAAACTATATTTCATTCAGCTACATTTCCTTTATTTTTCCTAAGGAGTAATCTCTCTCTCTCTCTCTCTCTCTCTATATATATATATATATATATATATTTTTTTTTTTAAATTTCAGACTCCAGTAGTTGTGAAAAATGAAATCCTGTTTGACTTGTTTTCAGCAAATGAACATTTACTCTGCAGTGAGGTATGTAGGGAATTTCTAACTGAAGTCTGATTGCAGAATATCTTCCAGACCTGCTTAAAACAGTTCCCAGACTGTCAATTTCAGTTATCTCTCACTTACCTCTAAGTTTTGGAATTGCTCAGTATTTTATAAGCCAGACATTCAAAGAGGAAGAGAAGCCTCTTCAATTGAGTTTAATGAGCAAATGGTGGGGAAATGTTAGTAGTACAATTGCTGTGTCCCTATCCTCCTGCCCATAGACCTCGGGTAGCTGAGACTCAAAATCTGCGTATTTGGCCTCTTGACCCATGTGCCTAGTAATTGACATCAAGTTGCTGCCTGACTTGCTCTGCTCTGTGCTCAAGAGCAGGGTGTCCTGATATTGTTTGACTTGCTAACGAAGGGAAATCTCACCTAAACACCCCCACCTCCACACCCTGGGTTTTATCCATCAGAAGCAAGCCTGTTCCACTCCCCTAAGGCGGTTATATCAGAAACAGGGTGTTTTTTAAAAAAATTATTTTCTCCTAAGACCCAGTCGAAATCAATTGTCATTATTGATTCAAACACTTTGTCTTTCTTATCTTAAATATCTTGACCAATATTAAAATCAAAACACTTATTTCTTCAACCAGGTTTTACTGATTAGCATAAAGTTACCTTTGAATGGTTTTATACCTTATATTTTAGTCTAACATATGCTTATTTTATGATCCAGAGCATGCATAGACTTTACCTTTTTATTTTTTGAGGGAAGAAAAGCATAAAATATTCTATATTAAAATTACCAGATATACAGGAAGATACTTGGTTTACCTTTTTCAACTTAACTAAACTAGAAGAAATGTCCTAGATAATGTAAATTAAGGCAAACCTAAATCTTATGAGGTTAGTCTCAAGTATTTAATCTTCTTATAAACCAGGCAGTTAAACATAAGATGAATATTTCCAAAAATCCAATATTACTGAGGGTAATAATGTCTTTACTTAACACCACTGTGACTCACAGATCCTTTTTTTTTTTTTTGCATTGTTTCTATTCCCTGTAAAATACTGAAAAATAGATAGCATAGTCTACGTTTTACAGACTGCATTACAGAAACTGCAGTTTAGAGACAGTGAAATGACGTGCCCTAGAGCAGAAAGACCTGGAAGAAAATTCAAACCCTGGTCTCTGTTTCGGCCCCACTCCCCACTGCACCTTGCTGCCTGTTGAAAACTCTGCCCATGGGAGTTTTACTGAGATCACTTCTGCACCTGCAGACTGACACATGAAATACGAGACTTAGAGATTTAACTGTGTATGCAATTTTAATTCTTTCTCATCTCATTCATTGTCTAACTGATCCTATTGACATAAAAGAGATCATTTTCTTCTCAAACTTCTCAACACTTACAGAAGAGTAGCTTACTCATTTATAGGAAGTTAATTCCAGAATAAAATCACCACTACTCTCAGAAGCATTCAGTCTCTCTCCCTCTCTCTCTCTCTCTCTCTCTCTCTCTCTCTCTCTCACCCTGTCTCTCCCCTCTCTGTCTCTGTCTCTCTCTTTCTCTCTCTCTCTTTCACACACACACACACACACACACACACACACACACACACACACACAACTGAAATGGAGATCAATCTCAAATCACTGACAGTTTACTCTGGAAGATAGCTCTTAGCTAAGAGTATGTTTAATGTTAAGCCTTTTTAGCTTGTATTGTGACTGCTTCCCAACAGCAAAGGCAAGAACAGTGACTTTATTTATAAGTTAGAAATCAAAATGTGGAACACATTACATGTAGGACTTAATATTACTACTGGAAGTAGATTTTTGACTGGTTTCCCCCCTAAATTATAGTACCAACAACTGAAAAGCAACTGATTAACACTAGTGGCTTTTGTCTCTAGCTGATGAGATGGATTATCAGTGAAATCTATGCAGTGTGGAAGATATTCAATGGAGGCATTTTGAACAATTATTTCAAAGGGACCACAGGGGAGCCTCCTTGTCTTGCCTGGAAGCCCTGGGAACACATCTACTCTCTGTGCAAGGCTGTGAAAGGTCACATGCCCTTATTCAATAGCTACGGAAAGTATGTTGTGAAACTTTACTGGATGGTAAGTAAGTTCGTGTTCATGTGCATTAAAAATTGTCTTTCATATTGAAATATATTTGTTTTACATGCTGTTACCCAGGCTGATACAAGGTCATGCATTTATACAGGACAGCAATTGTGCACTTACTGGGAAGAAATGTCCTGCATATGTAATTTGGGATCGATAAGAAGCATCGTTGTTAGTCCTGTGACACCAGTCCCATGTGCTTTTTAAACTGTTGCTGCTTGGCACAAGGAGGGGTGGTCCTCTGCTATCTCTGCCCTCTCGGGGAGGTGGGTAGACAGATGGATGCACAGGGCTCTCTTCCTTCCTCCCTTCTCTCTGATGTGGTATGCAGTCTTGAACAAAGAGAGTGCTTGAGCATACGGTCCATTCTTTCTCTCCTGCTACTGAGAGGCCCGGTCCCACCCAATCTTTTTCCTAAGCTTGAGATTTGTACTCATGTTAACAAATCTTACCTTGACACAAAAAGTTTTTGCTCCTGCCTGAAAGGAAGCAAATGGGATAGCAGAAATAGAGAATGAAAAACACCCCGTTTATATGGCAGAGTAGGCTTACACCACATGTAACACTAGATTATGAAATCCCTTTAGTTTTTGTGGATGGAATGCTCTCTCTAAAGGCCCATACTCACAGGCAGAGCCAGCTACATGATTTGCAGAGCCCCTTGCTCGAAAATGATTGGGAATTTCAATATGGTGATAGCAGCACTTGAAAAAAAATGGCACCCCTCTTAGGGTGAGGTTCCTTGTGACTGTGCAGGTCGTACACCCATGAACCTGGTCCTGGTCACTTAGGAAGAATGTTCTTGAATATTTGAGGAAGCGGGAAGTATGAAAAGTTAACCAACCCAGTCTGTATTTCTAAAGAACATGGCTTTCCCCTCAGTAAGCCAGAACCATCTACCCTTCCTGGGGTGGAGAATGCTGAAAGGCATTAGGAATTAATAAGATCATGGGGCGCCTGGGTGACTCAGTCAGTTAAGCTGCTGGCTCGGCTCAGGTCACTATCTCAGGGGTCTCGAGTTCAAGTCCCACTTGTGGCTCTCTGCTGTCAGCGCAGAGCCTGCTTCTGATCCTCTGTCTCCCTCTCTCTCTGCCCCTCCGCTGCTCTCTCTCAAAAATAAAATGAGACTTTTTTTTTTTAAAGGAATTAGTGAGATTGTTACAGCAGGGACATAAAAGTAAAGAAGGTAATATTAGCCTCTGATATCTAAAATAGGATTGTTGGTGTTTTGATATTCACAGCAAGGTGAGAGACTTTGAAAGTCAAAACTTTGTGAAGAGAGAAAATGACTTCCTAAATGCCTTTATCTTCCTTATTTACCAGTCAGGAGGCAGATTTGGGGGACAAGACTCTGAAGTTTTAATGTACACCGAAGAATGAGAGTAAGGATACACCATGGATAGGGCTGAGGGATTATAGACAGAAGGTAAACATGGGAAGAATGACAAGGCCAAAGGCCCGGTATTGGCTTCCCTCTCCCCACTTTCCACACATTTACTTAAACTGAGGTGGGAGGGAGTTCAAAATTATTAAGAATTATGGGGCGCCTTGGTGGCCCAGTCAGTTGAGTATCCGACTCTTGATTCTGGCTCAGGTCATGATCTCACAGTTTGTGAGCTCAAGCCAGGCATCAGGTTCTGCTCTGGCAGTGCAAAGCCTGCTTGGGATTCTCTCTCACCCTCTCTCTCTGCCCTTCCTGTGCTCACACACTCTCTCTCTCTGAAAATAAATAAACTTCAAGACGGTTATTAAGAATTGCAAAGGAGCATCAGCAGAATAGTAAACCAACCCTGTTAGTTTCTTTCATTCTGCTTCCTGACATCCTTCCTTCTTTGGGAATTTCCTTCTATGTGAATTTGCAACATTTATTAACACTACATTCCGTTTTACAGTAAAACTGTGACTTATTTCTTTTTAACTGTACTGATTCCTCATAGGTGCAAACCTACCTGTATTCAGAATTAAAGCAAAAAACAAAAAACAAAAAAACGTAGTCCAACTTGGAAGTTTCAGTCTGATCCAATCATTTGAGCAGGCTAGACAAGGTAGCCCTTGAGGGAAGAGGGGCGTGATGTCCAGTGGCTTCTTCTGGTTCCTCAGTGGTCTCATCTGACGAATGGCTTGCAGGGCTGTTGCCAAACTGTTGAGCCCTGAGACACAACTTTTTCCATATGAATTATTTTTGTAGGCAATTTGTTGGCACTCGTCGCGGACGTGCAAGGCCATGTTCTCCCTCTGAGACTGAGAGAAAGCTTTACTGGCTCTCAGCATTTCTAGATCCATTCACCTGGCCCCATGGACCCTTCAGGGTCCCTTGCACACAGAGGCAAAGAGACCACATCCCTCAAGATAATAGACATCAAATATGTCATGGAATGAATACAGGTAAAGAGAAAATGTGGTAATTGTGTAGAAGAAACTAGCAAAAGTCCTGACAAATGGTAGATTTGCGACACTATTGCTATTCTTCTTTCTTTCATGTATTCCTTCCTTCTCTCTTTCCCACCGCTACCACCTTCCACCAGGAAAGCCAGAGGAAAAGATCCTTCCTCTTTCCCCCTCTCGCTAGAGCCAGGGGGAAAGCATGTGATCAGCTTACCTGGTGCTCACTTGCCCAACAACGGCTCTTAAGTGAGGATGTGAGGGTGGAGAGGATATACATAGATGGTGGCAATGCTGTGTCCCATGCTCCTGCAGCGCGGCCTGGCTGTGCATCTTTTGCCCAAACTTGCTTCGTTCCTGCCAAGGTCTGATGTGCAGTCCTCTAGTGTCCCATCAAATCTGTGCATCTCTTACATACTTCTTGAATTGCCTGTATTTTGCCTATTTATAAAACAGGTTATTCAAAGTTTTGTCACAGAGCTCTAAGTATTCTTTTATTTGTGCAGATAATCACAAATGTGGGGGTAGAGGAAGTGCTTTGAAATTTGTCTTTTAACTTTGTGTCTTCTACCCAATGGAGGCTTGTAATTTTTATGTAGTTGATTATGTCATTATTTTTATTAACTGACTCTAGGATGTTTATGTTATTTAATGTAAGATATCATTATCTCAAGAACATTAAAAAAAACCCTTATATTATCTAGCATTTTGGGCTTTTTTTTTTTTTTTTTTTATTTGGGTCTTTGATTTATCTACAGTGAGAAATGAAGACCTGGTTTCCTTTTTGTCCTAAAATTTCAGTGAATTGCCCCAGGATTACATATTGAATGTTGTACTTTTTATCCACTAATTTTATTTTGTTTATTTAAAAAAAATTGTTAATGTTTATTTATTTTTGAGAGAGACAGAGACAGAATGCGAGTAGGGGAGGGGCAGAGAGAGAGGGAGACACAGAACCTGAAGCAGGCTCCAGGCTCTGAGCTATCAGTACAGAGCCCGATGCAGGGCTCGAACCCATGAACTGTGAGATCATGAACTGAGCCGAAGTCGGATGCTCAACCAACTGAGCCTCCCAGGTGCCTCTTATCCACTAATTTTGAAAACTACTTTGATCATACACTGCATTCCAATGTGGACTTGTGTTTGTTTTTGGACTCCATTTTCTCCTGCTATTTTTCTTGTCCTTTTTAAATACCATATCACTTTAATTGTTATGGATTTACAGTATGATTTGATTTTTTAGAATAAGATCCACCTAATATTCTTCTGCTTCAATATTTTCTTGGCACACATGCTTTTTAAATAAACACTTTAATTGGTATTTATCTTTGAACACATATTTATAATTATGTATCCTTTATTCTATATATAAAAGGGTTTAGTCCTCATCATCCTGCTACAGCTTGTCTTCCCTTGATCATTGTATTTTGATTCATCTTTCATTCAGTTGGAATGTGCATTCCAAATTTATATTTACTTCGAATATGTATGTTATATATTTTGGGTAACTTTAAATATTGTGGTCTATTTTCCTTTATATATGATTGCTATATGAATGATAATTTGCTTACATATGGAATACTTGGATAATACTTTTTGTTTGTTTGTTTGTTTTAGAACACAATAGCCAATGCCTGAGTATCTTCTAGTTTCAGTGTTAAAGACACTTGTTCTGAAGCTTTCACTCTCCACTGTATCTGAAACCCTCGCACTTTATCTCACCTGCTTTTGCTTCATTTTTCCCCATAGCACTGCGTATGGAACATCCAATGCCCTATCCTCGTAGTAAATTCATTACTATGTGTAACAAATATATAAGAAGCTGTTACCATCTAGATGCTTTCTATTCAGGGATTTTGCCTAAATATATGTATTTTATATTCGTATATTGATCCAACCTAGTTTTTCAAATTGTCGAGGTATAAATGACACACAGTGTTTACATTCGTTTCAGGTTTATAACATAGTGATTTGATAAGTTTGCACATTATGCTGTGCTCACCACAAGTGTAACTACTGTCTGTCACCATCTAACACCATGATGATACCTTTGACGATATTCCCTGTGCTGTACCTTTTATCCCCATGACTTATTCATTCATAACTAGAAAACTGTATCTCCCACTCCCCTTCACTCATTTTTCCCATTTTCTCCCCCTCCTCCCCTCCAGCAACCACCAGTTCTCTGTATTTATAGGTGTGTTTTTTTCTTTTTCTTTTTTTGTTTATTCATTTGTTTTGTTTTTTAGATTCCACATATAAGTGAGATCATATGGTATTTGTCCTTCTCTGACTGACTTATTTCACTTAGCATAATACCCTCTAGATCCATCCATGTTGTCACAAATGGCAAGATCTCATTCATTTTTATGGCCAAAAAATATTCCATCACACACACACACACACACACACACACACACACACACGCACACTATATCTTTATCTCTTCATATATCCATGGTCAGTTGGGCTGCTTCTATATCTTGGCTATTGTAAATAATGCTGCAGTAAACACTGGGGTGCACGTATCTTCTCAAATTAGTATTTTTGTTTTCTTTGGGTAAATACCCAGTAGTAGAATTATTGGATCCTGTGGTATTTCTGTTTTTAATTTTTTGTGGAACTTTCATACTATTTTCCACACTGGCAGCACCAATTTATATTCCCACCAACAGTGCATAAGGGTTCTCATCCTCACCAACATTTATTATTTCTTGTCTTTTTATTCTAGCCATTTTGACAGGTATAAAGTGATATCTCCTTGTGACTTTGGTTTGCATTTCCCTAATGATTAGTGATGTTGAGCTTATTTTCATGTGTCTGTTGGCCATTTGTATATCTTCTTTGGAGAAATGTCTGTTTAGATCCTCTGTTCATTTTTTAATTGGATTATTTGTGGGTTTTCTGGGTTTTAAGTTGTATAAATTCTTTATATATTTTAGATATGATATATTTTGTATACCTTATTAGGTATATAATTTATGAGTATTTTCTCCCATTCATTATATTACCTTTTTTTACGGCTTCCTCAGCTGTTTCAAACTTTTTTGGGGGGATGTAGTCTCAAAAGTTTATTTTTGCTTTTGTTTCTCTTGCTTTAGGAGACCTATCAAGAAAAAGTTTCTATGGCTGATGGCAAATAAATTACTGCCTATGGTTTCTTCTGGGAGTTTTATAAATTCAGGTCTCACATTTAGGTCTTTAATCCATTTTGGGTTTATTTTTGTGTATGGTAAGAAAGTGGCCCAGTGTCAGTTTTTGGCATGTAGCTGTCCATTTTTTCCCAGCACCATTTATTGAAAACACTGTCCTTTCCCCATTGTATATTTTTACCTCTTTCATAGATTAACTGACCATATAATTATGGATTTATTTTTGTGCTTTCTATTCTGTTCCATTGATCTATGTGTTTATTTTTGTGCCAGTGCCATACTGTTTTGACTACCACAGCTTTGTAGTATATCTGAAATCTGGGATTGTGATACCTCCAGTTTTGTTCTTCTTTCTCAAGATTTCTTTGGCTATTTGGGGTCTTTTGTGGTTCCATACAAATTTAAGTATTTTTTATTCTAGTTCTGTGAAAAGTATTGTTGGTATTTCCATAGAGATTGCATTGAATCTGTAGACTGTTTTGGATAGCATGGACATTTTAACAAAATTAATTCTTTTAATCTATGAGCATGGAATAGTTTTCCATTTGTTTGTGTTGTCTTCAATTTCTTTTAAATGTTTTATAGTTTTCAGAGTACAGACCTTTCACCTCCCTGATTAAGTTTATTCTTAAGTATTTTATTCTTTTTGGTGCAATTGTAAATGGGATTATTTTCTTAATTTTTCTCTCTGCTACTTCATTTTTAGTATATAGAAACACAACTGATTTCTGCATATTAATTTTGTATCTCGCAAGCTTACTGAATTTACTTATTACCTCTAATAGTTTTGTGGTGGAGTATTTAGGATTTTCTGTGTACAGTATCATGTGATCTGCAAATGCAACCTACAGTTCTGTTTGTTAGGCAAATACACAAGCCAGGTTATAATACTCTCCTGCTGGTTTTCTCTACTTTGGTCCATTCTTTGAAATGGGAATTGCAGTCCTTGAAAGAACATAGAATACTAATAACAGTGATAATAAATAGGTAGATGCAATTTTTAAATGACAAACACAAGGACTTTGTTTTCTCAGAGACTGTATCCATGGGATTGAAAGATGGCTACCTGGTATTCTGGTTGAATAGAAACTTGTATCTTATAAATATATGAAACCCACTATTTATAATTTATAGCAACAATGGGATCATATGATACTTCTTGTTCTATGATGTGTTTTTTCCCTAACTACGGGCATTATTTATGCTAATATATCAATCTACCTTGTACTCCATTGTTTGAATGTAATGATAATTATACATTTTTTGTTAATTTCTTATTGATATTTAGATTATGACCAGTGTTTTACCAATACAATTCTGTAAAATAGCATTCATGTGTATATATTTTTGCCCATTTATGATTATTTTTCTGGGATTTCTACATGTGGAATTATTCAAATATATGCAAATTCTTAATTTTCATAAATATATCCACTTTGCTCTTACACTTTATTTTTTTCTTTTTCTTTCTTTTTTTCTTACACCTTAATTTGTGTGCAATTTATATTTGATATAATTGGGATTTAAGTCTGTCATTGTATTATTTGCTTACTCTGTTACTTCTGTTATTTATTTATTTTTTTGTGTCTATTTCCCTATTCCTGTGTATTTTCTTGAACATTCTTTGGGATTCCATGTTGAATTATCTCTAGTGTTTATGAGTGTATCTCTAAGCATTACTTTTTTTTCTAGTGGTTGTTCTAGGGATTAAAATATACATACTTAGCTTATCACAGTCTAGTAATACCAGCATTTTACCACTTAAATTAGAATATAGACCCTTTACCACCATTTGGGTCCCTTTACACCTTTATAACATAATTGATTAGATGTTTTTATACATATTCAGAACCTTTATAAAATAAATGTTGCTTTCAAATGTCAAATATAATTTTAAAAGCTCGAGAAGCAAAGAATACTTTATTGTATTTAGCCGTATATTTGTATTTTTCTTTACTCTTTCTTCACTCCTGATGTCCTAAGATTTCTGTCATTTCCTTTTTTTTTTTTTTGTCTTGTTTTCACTACCGTTTTTATTTATGTTTTTTTCTTCTTTCTTTTTCACCATCCTTTCTTAGTCTTCTGGTGACAAATTATCTTAACTTTCTTTTATCTGAAAATGTTTTATTTCACCCTTATTCCTAAACGGTATTTTCACTTGATACAGTGTTGTGGGTTGGGCAGGCCTTTTTCCTCAGCATTGAAAACTAGTCTGATACTTCCTTTTGGCCTCTGTGGTTTCTGGAGAGCGATTTGGTGTTCTTTTCTCGCCAGGTAGCTGGTTTCTGGCTTTTTTCTGTGTCTCCAGTTTTCAGAAGTTTGAATGTAATGTGTCTGGGTGTAGATTTCTTTGAGATTATCCTCTCTGGGATATGTTGAGCTCCTTGAACCTGTAGGGTCATGTCTTAAGAAAATTTGGGAAAGTTTTCAGTCATTACTCATTTAAATATTTTTTCAGCCCCACATTCTTTTTCTCATTTTGGGGGGACTCTGATGGCATGCATGTTATATCTTCTTTCACTGTCTCATAGGTCCTTGAGGTTCCTATCATTTGTAAAAATCTATTTTTCCTGGTTGTTCATAATTTCTATTGACTTAAATTCCAATTCACCAATTTCTTTCCCATTTGCGTTCTGCTATTGATCTTTTCCTATGAAGGGTTTTTTTTTTATTTCAAAATTTCTGTTGTTTTTCCTCATATTTTTTATTTCTTTGATAAGGTATTCTATTTTTTATTTGTTTCAAAGAATATTCATAGTTGCTTCCTGGAGCATTTTTATGACATCTGCTTTAGATTTCTTAACTAAAAATTCTAAATTCCCTGTCATTTTGGCACTGTACTCTGTTGACTGTGTTTTCTCATTGAAATTTAGATTTTCCTGGTTTTTGCATGATGGGTAATTTTGGACAGTTTCCTGGACATCTTTAGTGTTATGTTGTATGACTGATTGCTAATTAAATTTTTTATTTTAGCAAGTAGTCAACCTGTTTAGATTCGGAGTGCACATCCTGGCTCACTTTTGTGGGCTGTGCTTCATATGTTAATTTGGTTTATAAAGCCTGTGCAATGCTACTCTGCTCTGTCACTCCTTTGTTGTCCCATGATAGGACTTGATCCCCCAGTGTCCTTAGCACTAGCTGAGGAGGGGGAGGTGTACTGCTTCATCCCTGCATGGGTAGAGTGTGGAAATAAGACTTCCTCCAACAGGTTCTACTAATGCAGAAAGCACTTCCTCTTTATTGCAGGAGGTTGATAGAAGTCACAATTCTGCCCGCTGACTCCACTGGGAAGAGAAACTGCCCTGTTTACTTCAGGACAGTCACAGAAGTCAGACTTTCACCCTCAGGCCCTGTATGGGAAGGGCACCACCTGTTACTGGGCTGAAAGTGGGGGAGTGCTGTTAGGGTTCTATCCTAATCTATATAATTATGTTCATTCAGATACGTGCTGAAATCTCTGTCTGCTGATTGCTCCTTCCTTGATCTTTTGTAATTGTGATTGATGCTATTAATTAAAACAAACAAACAAATTTTTTAATGTTTATTTATTTTTGAGAGAGAGACAGAGCATGAGCAGGGGAGGGGTAGAGAGAGAGGGAGACACAGAATCCGAAGCAGGCTCCAGGCTCCCAGCTGTCAGCACAGAGACCCACTTGGGGCTTGAAATCATGAACCACGAGATCATGACCTGAGTCAAAGTCATATGCTTAACCGACCCTGCCACCCAAGCCCCCCCCCCGAAAATATTTTTTTATTATCCCTTTAGCATGGTCTTAGGAGGCAGAGGATATAAATATATGTAGCCATTTAGTTATCTTGACCTAGAATTCAAGTGTGGAAGATATTAAAATTTGAACATGACTATATTCTAAAGTAACTTAGTAATGTATATTTATACTAATAAAGGAAGCATCCTTCTTCATAAATGTGCTAAGTAATTAAACATTTTGATGGTCATTTCAAATTATGTGGTGCTAACACAGTAAGCTCAGTAAAAACTGCCCCATGTACATCTTTTACATGCAGGTAAGAAAAAAAAGTGTAAAAATGTTTCAGTGTTGGGCACCTGGGTGGCTCAGTTGGTTGAGCAGCCAACTCTTGATTTCGGGTCAGGTCATGACCCAAGGGCAGTGGGTTTGAGCCCCTCATTGGGTTCCATGCTGAGCATGGAGCCTGCTTAAGATTCTCTCTCTCTCTATCTCTCTTTCTTCTCTCCCTCTACCTCTCCCCTGCTCTCTCTCTCGTGTTCTCTTTCTCTCTAAAATAAAATTTCAAAAATTTCAGTGTTCTAAGATAAAGTCTCAAATAAATAAAGTCAATGTTCTATGATGAGGTCTCATATATATAATATTCATATGTAACATTTATATTTACATATATAACATTTAATTTCTTCATAAACCTTAAGGAAGCCACCAACCAAATTTTAATATGAAAGAATCAAAAAACTCCCAGGAAAATTGCTATAAGTCTAGTCAAAGTGTCTTTTTAAATGTAATACTGAACACTTATCCCGGTGTATTTTTCATAATAGCTTTTCTGAGATGCAATTCATGTACCATGCAGTTCGATCTATTTAGACTATACAGTTCAATGGTGTTTAGGAATGAAAGCATTCTCAATCGAAATATATTATTGATCAGCTGTAAGTAGATGATACTCATTGAACTGGTTTAGTTTAAGTGCTTATGTCTGCTTTAAAACATTTCTTTCGTGGGAACCTAGTTGGTTCGTTCAAAATTGTTCTCATATTACGAGGTTTCATTGTGGTAAAATATATGTACCATAATATTTGGCATTTTGAATGTTATAAATGCACAATTCAGAGGCATTAAGTATTCTTACAATGCTGTACAACTATCACCACTATCTATTTCCACAACTTTTTCATCATCCCAACTGGAAACTCTGTACCCCTTAAACAATAATCTTTCATTCCCCTCCACCCCCAACCCCTGGGAACTTCAAGTATGCCTTTTGTCTCTGTAAGGTTGCTTTTTTCCAAATATGTCATACAAATAGGATTACAAAATATTTGTCCTTTTGTCTCTGGCTTATTTCATTGTGTATTCTTTTGGGTCATGTCATTTGAAATTAGGAGAGGGAGTGGCTATACACCTAAGTTTTAATCCTGTCTTGCCCTATATGACCCGTTAGAGAAGAAAGAAAGACATGAAATCACTAAATAAGGCAATATGAATTCAGAGTTACTCGTCCCATACAAAGAAATCATGCCCCTGTTGCCCCTATGTACTGGGAAAACTAATGTTTTTTGAATCTTTAGTTCAGATGTCACCTTCTTGTGAAGACTGCACAAGCAATATTTGTCACACTTGCTTTTCTGGTCCTAGAGCACCATGAAAATATTATGTTTTATGTTATTTGCCTATATGTCTCCTGTCACTAGACTCTAAGCAATTCACTGCTATAGGCCAGGTGTTAATGCAGACTTGGGGTTCACAATGCCTGCATCACTGCTGAAAATACTTCTTGGGCAAAAGAATAAATTCATAGTAAAATTTTGCATGTAAAACCAAAGTTTAAAAAATATTTGCATTCATAACCATTAAAGTTACCATTTGTCCCAAACTTTTAACTGTGAAGTAATATGCATACAGGTAAATATATAATCATTTTATTAAAGTATTAATTAACTTCATGTTAAAAATTAGATCTTTAATTAGGAGTAAAAAGGACTCTGGTAATTGGAAGTTTAAAGTCACTGAGTCTATCAGAGTGAACAATAATTACTTATACTTGGAGAATTTGTGTTATGATTATGTTATTTAATTATGACCAAACTTATCCATGGTTGTATAATGTTTTGGTTCTGCTGTTTGAAACACTGTGATTTACTGCATTATATAGGATGGGCACCCAAGAATGTGTTTATAAGGTTTCATCAATAATGACTGCTGATACAGATAAATAAAATAAAATAAATTAAATTAAATAAAACAGCTGAAATTCTCAGCCACAGTAGTATTGAAAACCAGCACACCAGTCTTTAGATGTAAGAAGGTAAGGTAAAATTATGAAAGAGTAAATAATAACATCAGTAGTATACAATAATATATGAGAAAAAATAATGTAAATCACTAACTGTACCTTCCTTTCTTCACATTTTTAGGGTTGTTGGAGAAAGATAACTATTGATGACTTTCTGCCTTTTGATGAAGACAACAATCTATTGCTTCCAGCCACAACCTATGACTTTGAACTCTGGCCAATGCTTTTGTGTAAAGCTATCATTAAGCTGGCAAATGTTGAGTATGTAGACGGAAAAACTATCACTCGCATAAAAACAAAAAGACAAACAACAAAAAACTATACATCTATATCCCATAGCTTCATTTAAAAAAAATCTATTTAAAATAGCTTTCTTTCCAAACACTGTAAACGTTTTGATATAAAAATACCAAAACCACTAATTTGAAATATTGGGTTATCCAGCAATAAGACAAAATTCTCTCAAGAGAAAATACTCAAAAATTATTCTATATCCAGTGCTTTCTTACGATGAACAGAAGGTGATCGTGAAAAATAGTGTTTCACCTCAGCAGGAGAAAAAGGTGGTTTTTGTAGGGGGAAGTACTGGTTCATCTTAATAGCGAATCATGTACACTGGAATCCAATTAAAGTTTTAGGTTCTGTACATGCAGCAATAATTTATAATCTTGAAAACCTGAGCTCTTCTGAAGGATAACAATGTTTTTGATATCCTCCTCAGGATTTTGGTAACACTGCTCCCTTTTAATACATTTGTGATAAAAACTTCTTCCATTTGCTTCAATATTCTTGTGAAATCTGCGTATGCCTTCCATGCTTGCATGTCTTGTGCATCAACATGTATGAGATGTGTCTGCCACATACATTCATCCTCTTGGCTCCCACCTACAGAGACCTTAGGTCAACGCATCCCCGCCCTAGCCATGCAAAAAGAATTTTAGATGCTTGAGTTGCAAAGGCCTGGCAACTTTGTATCATTCCTCAGTGGGGGGGATTCTCACTTATACTGAGCCACCCTGAATTTGATACCCTTCTCCCTCCTGCAGGGTGTGACAGCATCTCATTGTCAGCAGGATGCCCTTGGGCTCCAACAGACCACTGCAACCCTTTGCTCAGCCTCTTCCCCTTCTGTAAACAGAGCTCTGTCCATCAGAAGGGCACTCCATTTTGGTTTTTTTGTCTGGATTTTCCTTTGGCTCAGCTTCCTTTGTTCTTTCCCAAGGCTACACAGTAAAACAAGCCACTCCACTGACATCCTAGACAGATCTCTTTTCTCTCACCAACCTTCGATCTTCTGTTCAGAATTTGTTTCACCAAGCTCACAACTCTTAATTTCAATGATTAAAAAAAAAAACCAAAAAACTCAGCCCAGATCTTTTAAAGTAGCTGAATAGAACTGAGTATTCACGCTGGTGACAACCACGTTTGTTTGTTTTGAAAGAAAATGATGTTCCTAATGTTCCTAATTCTCAGACCTAACTTGAAGTTCTGAGAACTGGAGCTGAATTAATGCCAGTGAAGTGCTAAATGGGTGACCTGGAAAATTGGAGTGGTATTTTGTCTTTCTTAAAGCTATAGTTCCATAGAATTTTAGAGCCTCCTAAGAAATAGAACTATTGCTATTTTAAAAAATAAATAAATCCAGCTTAGAAATAAAGGACCAGACTAAATGTAAGACATTTCTTAGGCATTATAGTGGCTGCCTGTATACTTGTGGTACAATTTATACTTGTCTCTGCATTTTTTTCTCAAATTTTATAGTATATAGCAATTATTTTAATATGAGTTTTAGCTTTCTACATTAAAAAATTAACGTGTAGTAAGTATTTCACTCTCACTGTGCGCTACGCAAAGGAAAGGACCCTCTTCGCATGAGGTATGCAGTCACTTCCTAAATGTGATTATTCATAGTTTAGACTGTGAACTTTCCCAGGAGAATTCTGGTATCTGTGACATGTGTAGGCACATCAAAATTCATAACGTCTGAGCAACAAACCAATAAAAGTTTGTAAATGTTAGAACATGTGACTAAGATAGTAAGATTTCTTTCTGAAGAAAAGAACACGTCTGGTCAATATCATTAATCCCCTCCGTTGGCATGTGGTAAACTGCCAGTGTGACTCCTGGCCAGAACAGGGCTGTGGCATTTCTGCGTCTCAGTGCAAATAGACCAATCACTTTGGGGGAAAAAGGGACTAAAATGAGCAGAGTGGTATTGGGTCATCATACTCTCCTCTGACTTCATGCTACGGTGGCAGATCTACTCATTTGTATTGGATAGAAGAGATATTTGTCATCTCTCTGAGATTATCTAAGGACTAAATTAGGGCTATCTGATGTAGCCTTGACCTGCTATGTATGAGACTGATTTAGTACCCAGCCTCATGGGCATCCTGGAATAGGAGCTAACATCGGAAATATAAAAAGACATGGTTCTATTTTGTAAAGAATATGATAGTACATTGAATATATACAATGTATATCATCTAAATTTATATATTTTATAATATATATTTGAATATGCTTTGTGTATATGACATGAATGTTAACTTACATCTTTTTAAAATAAGACGTATAGTGTGTTTTTAAAATAAACATGAACTTTTAGATTGGATTCCTTTAAGCGCTTTAACAAAACGAATCATCTGGCTGTTGGAATAGTATTTTCTTCTACTCTAACATATAAGCCGTATGACCCCTACATTTATTATTATATCACTGCTTACTAAAGATTCTCGGTGCTTATATATCTCTTTGTGTATGTTTTCAAATGTTATTAACTATGCTATTGCGCATTTGCTTTTTTAGCATCCATGTAGCCGAGAGGAGAGAATTAGGGGAGTTCACGGTGATTCATGCGCTTACCGGATGGTTACCAGAAGTGATTCCTCTCCAGTAGGTTTTACCATTAAGTTCTTCATATGTATTTTTCTTTCTGTCCCAGTAATGTTTCTTTAACTAAAGTATTATTAAGCTTTCAGAAAATATAAAGAAAATCTCATATTTTACAAAATGTTTGTGAAAATAATGTTTTAGTGTATTAATATTTTATAGTATTATATAAACTTCCTTGAGAATTTCAGGATAAATTCTGTTTTTAAAAGAATACTGTGAATTTAATATATAAATATATGAATTGCAAATATTAAAACCATGTTATTTATCATGTTTACAGGTGCCCCTTTATACTTATACAACTACTAACCTTACTTAATACAGAAACATATGGGGGCCCTAGGTGGCTCAGTAGGTTAAGCATCCACCTCTTGATTTCAGCTGAGGTCACAATCTCACGGTTTGTAAGATCAAGTCCCTTATTAGGCTTTGTGCTGACATCGCAGAGCCTGCTTGGGATTCTCTCGATCCCTCTCTCTCTCAATTATACTATAAAATTTCAATTTTATGTATACATATAATTTTAAACGAAAAGAATAGCCCTCTCTAGCCCATAAAGGCAACTTGTAATTAGCCACATATATTAGGAAATAATTAATAGTAATAAAATACCTGTTAGGCATTAGGAACACTAATATATTATTTCTAATTAAAAATCACAATCCTGAAAATATTATCTCATATAATCATTCATATGACCTCATTAGCTGGATATATGTTAATTACAAATGAAGAAACTGAAGCCCAGAGTGGTCAAATACCCCAAAGCTGTGTACATTGTACCTGGAGGAGAAAAAAATACAAATCTAAGTCTTGTTGGGTCCAAAGCCCACAGTCTTTCTTTCCTGTGATTCTAAATATTTGTCTATGTCCAAACAAGAGAGGCCATTTAATGTAATGCTTACTAAATATTTCACAAGTACTTTTATTTAGTACATAAAGGTTATAGACACACAATTTGGTTATATTACCATTAATAGTAGAAATTAATCAAGTCAGGGGCGCCTGAGTGGCTCAGTCGGTTAAGTGCCTGACTTTGGCTCAGGTCATGATCTTGTGGTTCATCAGTTTTTGCCCCACATCGGGCTCTGTGCTGACAGCTCAGAACCTGGAGCCTGCTTAGGATTCTGTGTCTCCCCCTCTCTCTGCCCCTCCCCTGCTCACACTCTGTCTCTCTCTGTCTCCAAAAATAAATAAATGTTAAAAAGAAAAAAAAAGAAATTAATCAGGTCAAAGTGCATAGAAAAACATTACATTGATACATCTGAACATATCATCAATTCAGATGTTGTGTTTTATAAGAAGATCAAATCCATAGTTCAGTTATCAGTTTGGATCATCTCTGATCTTTGACTGATATTGGGAAGCTACTGTTCTCAAAGGGTCCAGGTTAGAGGAGATTGAATTTGGTCCCTAGTAACTTGGATCTTACCATCTAAAGCATCATTTCAGCAGGATAAATTAGCTATTGCTTGGTTCAAATAAAAATATCTGCAGGGAAAAAGTGGATGCATAGATCCCTTCCTCAAAGGACTACTTTCCTGAAAGGGGAGATAATCTTATTATTATTTTTTTAATCTTAAGGAAAGATCTAGACAACACTCTTTTGGGTCATCTCATGGAAAATCCTTTTTTTGATACCTAATAAAACAGAATATTTCTTGACATTATATGGACAATATTAATGGAGAGAGGTAGAGACAGAATGAGGTGTAAAAGTATGGGCTTTTCTAAATTTTTATCTTCAGTGTTGATAGAATGTTTATAATTTTGCTTAATTTTTCCTGCATGGAAGTGAATAAAGATAGCAGGGACATGAAATCATCAGAAGTCCATTGGAGACCAGTACAGAAATAGGAGATTAAAATCATTCACAACTAGAAAATTAGTCAAAAGAATCGTGAATTGTCTCTTGCCAGAATCATACACTGAAATCATATATGAAAATTGAAAAGTATTCATCTATTTTCAGAATTATAAGGAGACCACTTTAAAATTAATAAAAATGTTGAGCAATTTTAGATGTCCAATTTGCATGAATTTATGGGTGCTCATTTCTATGAAAATGAGGCAGAAAAGCTTGAGCTCAGGAATCAGAACTATATACCTAGGTTTATGTTCCTGCACTTTCAATTTCAAGCTATGTGAATTTTGCAAGTAATATATCTTTCTTTATACGTAAAATGAGAGTAAAATGACCTATCAATATGGTTGTTCTTAAGATAAGTGAGTAGGTGACAGAAAAAATACTAATGTATGGAAGAGACATAATTACTATAAGTTTCTTTCCCTGTCTAGTGACTGTCACTAGATTATTTAATATTATCTAGAAAGATATATGGTAGTTGGTACTCAATCTTTGCAAATGGGGAAAAGTCTAAAGAAGAGTGAGACTGACCCAAACATTCAAATTTATCAATTTTCTCCTAAATACAACTGAAAAGTAAAAGATATACACTATCTCTGATGTATGTATGTCACAATTTGAAGAGTATTTTCCTATGAACATTCTGCTGCATTATTCATATAATTTTAAATTACAATTATGCTATAAAATTTCAATTTTATGTATACATATATAATTTTAAATGAAAAGAATGTCATGAAAAAAGAGTGTCAAGAAACGTTTAAGTTGAAATATGGAAGCAATGGCCATCGGCCCAGGATGCTGGTAGGGGTCAGATAAGGCCTCGTGGAGTGTTCTGAGTTGGTCTGAGCCTTTGCCGTTGGCTGGATTTGATTGAAGGAGAGGAAGGAGAGGGGCATTGAAGGTGGGAGAATGATACTGTCAGAGCCACATGGTATGTTCAGGAGTAGAATATTTCTGTTGCTAGGAAGGATTTGAGTGTGAAGAGAAAGACTCTGAGGGCCTTGCAGTCACATTCATGGTTTTCCATGGTTGTACATGGTCAAGGAGAACTAGTGTTGACTACTGGAACCTTTTCCCGTGTGAAAATCAGCTAGGAGGAAAGTGTTTTGTGGCATTTCCAACAGACACCTTCCCTTCCACTCTCCTGAGGGAGTACCAAAAGGAGGCACTGGTCTACGTGCAATTATTGGCCTTGCCTCTTATGTTTTCCTTCCACTCGTGCAGTTTTACCATCTGAAAAGAAAAAAAGAAACCCTTTAACTCTCCATATAATAATAGGAACATAATCAATGATATGTCTGAGAGGATGTAAGAAGGCAATTTCAAATGAGGAGAATATTTGTTTCTTGGCACATTTCTCTGATGTCGGTGTAGTTCATCTGGAATAGAGCACTTTGCCACCTCGCTTCTTTAAGCTGAAATGTGATTGACATATAATTTCCTATTAGTTTCAGGCATACATTATGGTGATTCAACATTTTTACGCACTACTAAGTGGTCCCCATGATGTCTAGTTACCATCTGTTATGATATAGTTGTGACAATATCATTGACTATATCCTCTATGCTGTACAGTGCATCACCATGACTTATTTTTATAACTGGGAATTTCTACTTAATCCCTTCACCTACTTCATCCAACCCCTAATGCCTCCGCCTCTGATAGCCAACAGTTTATTTCCTGTATCTACATGTCTGTTTCTGTTTTCTTTTGTTTGTTTTGTGTTTTAGATTCTACATGTACACACATACAGTTTTTGTCTTTCTCTGACTTATTACCTTTAACATAATACCCTCTAGATCCATCATGTTGTGCACAAATGGAAGGATTTTTATCTTTTCTTATGGCTAAGTAATATTCCGTTGTATATATATGCCACACCTTTCTTATCCATATCTTAGATCTTGTACATAATGCGCAATAAACATAGGGGTGCACATATCTCTTCATATTGATGTTTTCCTTTTATTCAGATAACCCAGAATTGGAATTTCTGGATTGTATGATAGTTCTTTTTTTAAGTATTTTGACGAAATTCCATACTGTTTTCCATAGTGACTGCACCAGCTTACAATCTCACCAAGAGTGCATAAAGTTTCCTTTTTTTCCACATCCTCACCACAACTGTACTTTTATTTTATTTTTTGTGTAACAGTCATTCTAACAGTTATGAAGTAAAATCTCATTGTGGTTTTTGTTTACATTTAAGTGATGATTAGTGATGCTGAATATCTTTTAATGTACCTATGTCTTTTTTTTGGGGGGGGCGGGGAATTGTCCAGTCAGATCCTCTATCCATTTATTAATTGAACATTTTGGGTTTTGATGGTTTGTTTGTTGCTTTTGAGGTATATGAGTACTTCATATATTTTTAACTCCCTATGAGATATAAGATTTGAAAATATTTTCTTGGGTGGCTCGGTGACTCAGTTGGTTAAGCGTTTGACCTCGGTTCAGGTCATAATCTCACAGCTTGTGAGTTCGAGCCCCGTTTCAGGCTCTGTGCTGACAGTTTAGAGCCTGGAGCCTGCTTTGGATTCTGTGTCTCCCTCTTTCTCTGTCCCTCCCCTGCTCATGTTCTCTCTCTCTTTCTCAAAAATAAATAAATATTAAAAAAAAACTAAGAATATTTTCTTCCATTCAATAGATTGCCTTTTCATTCTGTTGGTCATTTCGTTTGCTGTGCAGAAGCTTTCCAGTTTGATACAGTCCCACTTAATTTGTTTTTACATTTGTGGCCCTTGTCTTTGGAGTCAAATCCAAACAAAAACAAAAACGACAATGTCAAGACCAATGTCAAGATGCCTATGTTTTCTCTAGGAGTTTTGTGGTTTTAGGTCTTACATTCAAATCTTTAATCCATTATGAGTTGATTTTTGTGTATGGTGTACGATAGTGATCCAATTTCATTCTTTTGCATGTGGCTATCCAATTCTTCCAACACCATTTCTTGAAGAGACTATCTTTTTCACATGGTGTATTCTTGTCTCTGTTGTCATAAGTTAATTGACTATACATGTGGGTTTATTTTTTCACTGTCTATTGTGTTCCATTGATCTAAGTGTCTGTATGTCAATAGCATATTGTTTGATCATTATAGACTTAGAACGTAGTTTGAAATCAGGAAGTGTGATGACTCCTGCTTTGTTCTGTCTCCAGTTGCTCTGGCTATTCAGAGTTTTTTGTGGTTCCACACAGTTTTTAAGATGATCCCTACTTATGTGAAAAATATTAGAATTTGAAAGAGATTGCATCAAATGATTTGGGGTAGTGTGGACATTTTAACAATCTTAATTCTTCCAATCCATGAGCACAGAATGTCTTCCCATTTATTTGAGCTTTCTTCAATTTCTTTTATTAATGTCCTACAGTTTTCAGTGTACAAGTCTTTCAGCTCATTGGGTACATTTATTCCTAGATGTTTCATTATTTTTGATGCAGTTGTAAATGGGATTGTTTTATTTGTCTTTCTGATGCAACATATTTTGTATATTGATTTTGTATCCTGCAACTTAACCTAAGTCATCTATTAGTTCTAACAGTTTTAGGTTGTATCTTTTGGATTTTCTACATATATTAAGTCATCTGCAAATAGTGACAATTTTACTTCTTCCTGTCCAATTTGTATGCCTTTTATTTCTCTTGTCTACTTGTTCTGGTCAAGACTGGCAATACTATGTTGAATGAAAGTGGTGAGAGGTAGCATCCTTGTCTTGTTCCTGACCTTGAGGAAAAGATATATTTTTCATTATTATGTTGAGGTATGTTCTCTCTAAACCCACTTTGTTGAGAACTTTTACCATAAATGGACGTTGTACTTTGTCAAATGCTTTTTCTGCACCTATTGAGATGACCTTATGGTTTTTATCATTCATTTCATTAGTTTGGTGTATGAAACAGATTTGCAAATGTTGAACCATCCTCACACACATCCCTGGGATTAAGCTCACTTGTTCACGGTGTATTATTCTTCTAATGTATTGTTAAATTTGATTTGCTAATATTTTGTTGAGGATTTTTGCATCTATGTTCTTCACAAATTTTGGTCAGTAATTTCCTTTACTTGTGGTGTCCTTGTCTGGTTTTGGTATCAAAGTAATGATGGCCTTGTAAGATGAATTAGAATGTGTTCCTTCTATTTTTTTCACAAGAGTTTGAGAAGAATTGGCATTCATTATTCTTTAAATGTTGGTAGAATTCACCAGTGAAGCCATCTCATCCTGGAATTTTGTTTGTCGGGATTGTTTTGATTACAGATTCAATCACCTGCCTAGCAATTGGTCTGTCCAGATTTTTTATTTCTTTATGATTCACTCTTGGTAGGTTGTACATTTCTAGGAATTTATCAATTTCTTCTAGGTTGTCTGACTTGTGGTCATATAATTATTTATAGATTGTATTGTGATCCTTTGTATTTCTGTAGTATCAGTTTTTATTTGAGTCTTCTCGTTTTCTTGGTGAGTCTAGCTAAAGATATTTCAATGTTGTCCATCTGTTCAAAAAACCAGTTCTAAGTTTCATTGATTTTTTTTTTCTATTGTATTGTTAGGCTCTATTTCATTGATTTCCACTCTGATCTTTGTTATTTTCATCTTTTTATTAGTTTTGTGTTTTGTTTGTTCTTCTTTTCTAGTTCCTGAGGTATAAAATTTAATTGAGATATTTCTTGTTTCTTGAAATAGGCATTTATTGCTATGAACTTCCCTCTTGGGGTAACTTTTGCTGCATCGGTATGGTTTGTTTTTTTGTTTTTTTCTAATTCAGCAATTTTTCTAATTCAGCAATGTATAGGAGTCACTCAGCTAGGGTTTTTTTTTTGTGTTTTTTTTTTGTTTTTGTTTTTTTTCCAGAGGAAGTTGTTCCATATGTAGTTATAGGTTTGGTGTGTCATGGGAATTGCTAAGTTCAGAATCTTACACCACCATTTGGAACCAGAACTCTGTTCGGTCTCTTTGCATCAGCAAAGCCCAGCACACAGTAGGTACTCAATCAAAGCATGTTGGATGGATAAATGTATCTATTTGAAGTAACTATTGAAATTTGAAGTAACTATTGAAATTAGTCTTGTGAAATTGTCAATTGATTTTTCTGTCAGTAATTTCTTGATGATCAATGGTGGAGTAAAAAGTTCAATTTGGAAATTAATGTTGGTGTGTTTTATTTAAGCCCAGGATATACGGACAAAGTTTGGGAGCTCTTGAAAGAAATATTGCCTGAGTTTAAGCTGTCAGATGAGTCCAGCTCTGAAAGCAAAACAACTGTTGTAGATACCAAATTAAAAGAGGCAGGGAAAGAAGTGAAGAATGGCAAAGAAATGAAAGATGGCAAAGAATTCAAACTTGACACTTCAGTGACAGCATTAAAGGCACCTGAGAAAAGTGACAAAGTTCCAAAGGGTAAGAGATTTTCTATTACAATGCCATTCAACATGACTGTTATATACAAATGCTTTATAATCATTGCTGAATTTAATGACTTTTTATTGTCGTTGTCATTTACTAAGTGTTATGAAAATAATTACGATCCTTTCTTTGTAGAATTTTAGGACTAGTAATGCTGTTTACTATATGGTAGTTATCGTTCCATGTTTTACTGTCTTAAAAATCAAAGGCAACTATATATTTTGATGATACTGATAGTATAGTGTTAATATAGGAAGAGACATTAAGTTTTTAATTTCCATCAAACTTATCTACCTTATATGTTATATGTAGAGTGGAATGGACCAAAACAACAAAAGAGAAAGTTGTCCTGTTTTTGTCTTTATTGCCCCCACCAAGAAAATGTGAAATAGACACAGATTATGATTACCTGACCATTTATTGCAAGGTAGAAGTTCAAATTTTAAAATAAAATAATTTCAAGTTATTTTATAAAGTATAAGATCATAAAATAAGAAATATATTGAATAATTATTTATTTTATATTTTCTAAAATATTTCACATAGCTATGCATATGAGCAACAAAGCTTTTACAGTAAAGTAGGATTAGATATTCTAGAATATACTTAGCTTTTTTTATATACCTTGATAGCCTTTATAATGATATTTCAAATAATTGTTTTATAAAATATTGACAATTTGTCCAAATTATTCCTTATCAAGATTTTATCTACCAACATTTACCACAGAGAAACTATTTCTATAAATGTTCCTTAAAAACATACCAAGATCAAGTATGTGAGTGATATCTGCTTATCATAAGCCCTTCTTTAAATGACCTAGTGTGCATTAGTTTATGAAAGAAAGCAAACCAAGAAAGCTGATTAAATTTGTTTCATGCAATATTTCTCAAGTTAATTTGAACTTAGAAGACTTTTTGCATGTATCACAAATTAACAACTGTCCATCCATCCATTAAAATCTACTGCTTGCTGAGTAGAATAACAATAAATGTTCCAAGAGTTAGTGATAACTCGGTGAAGAAAATCAGATGTGGAACTTAGCTCCTAGCATTTATGATCTAGTGAGAGAGACTAATGTTAATTAAAAAAAAAAAACAAACAACTATAACCATATACTTGGACATGAGACCTGAAGGGAAATTCAGAAAACTACAGGAATTCATATTTAGTCTAGGGCATCAGGGTAAAATTCTCTAAGTAATTTTGAGCTAGGTTTGCAAAGATGAGAGGGATTTCTTGAGAAAGATGAAGGTATGTGGAGAGAAGAGTGTTCTACGTGGAGGAAACAGCAGATAGAGAGCTTATGATATAGTAGGAGGAATAAAAATACTAGCTTTATTCTAAAATGAGAAAATTAGCCAGAATTATATATAATATATAAGTATATATATTAATTAATATGTATAATGTAAATTATATTCAAATGATCATCTCCACTTAATACAAAATTATGTGTAGTCAATAATAAATAATTCTTCATGTCTTTGACAGTGCATTGTCAATTTTCAGTTTTCTCTTGCTTTATTTTGATGTTTCTAATTAGAGATGAGTAGTATTTTGGGAAATTTATGGCTATTGTTTTACATTTAAATAACACTACTGTTTGGCCTCCTTTCCAACATAATAACTGAGCAAGTAATATAGTTTGAGGTTTTATAGTTAGAAGATTTATTATATATTTTTAATGTGTTAGAAAAAGCAGATGCAAAAGACCTTGGGAAGAAGAAGAGTAAAAATGGAGACAAAGAAAAGGAAAAGGAAAAATTCAAATGGTCACTTCATGGATCAAGACCCTCATCAGATGTACAATACTCTCTGCAGTCTCTGTCAGATTGTAAGCTTTCAGTCTTCCAGAATAATACCTATTTTAGCTGTTTCCTGAAATGTTGGAAAATTTTGAATTGTAAAAGTTGTCATACAATGTGGGAATACAAAAATGTGGTTCCTGTTCAATCATATCTAAATAAGCTTGTTTCAGTTTGCCCATAATTGTTAAACTCTCAAATTGGTATGCATATTGGGCAAAGTCTTACATATGCGACAGAGGTCAAGTTTGTCCAAGTTTTTATGGTACAACAGTCATAGAAGGGTTTGCACCTTCTATGCAAAGACATATACTAATAAATAAATGTATTTATTACATTTAGAGACATTACATTTAGAGACATATACTAATAAATAAATGTATATGTTATATATTAACATATCACAAATAATATGTTATATATTGTTATATATAGTATAATATATAAAATTTATTATACTATATAATATATATACTATATACTATATAAGATATAATATATTATATAAGATCCATAAATATCAATGTATAATTATATAAACTATACAAATATAAAACATTTATATAAATATAAAATATAATTATATATTAGTGTATATAAATATGTATTAGTATATGTCTAGTATATGTCTCCTTCTGTATAAATTATATATGTGTGTGTGTGTGTGTGTGTGTGTGTGTGTGTGTGTGTGTGTATATATATATATAAATTTGCCTGGCTTCAGATCTCTGCTCCATGAAAAACATACATAGTTTAATTTTTAAATGTAAAAATATGTTTCCATAAATTTGGCATATTTTATATATTAATCTATTCTAGAGAGATCCTTATTAATATCTGATTTGTATTTTACATCTCTAAAAATATTATTCTTCCAAAAAATATTTAATAGAGTTAAATATTAGTGTTTGAATTTGCAAAGAAATAAAACAAAACTTTCTAATTAAAAATAAAGACAATAAAAGAAAATAAACTACATTGTTTTAGCCAGAATCTTTAAAGAACAAAAGCACATTGAATTAAATATGTAATTTCAGGTCTGTTAAAAAACACATGAGGGGCGCCTGGGTGGCGCAGTCGGTTAAGCGTCCGACTTCAGCCAGGTCACGATCTCGCGGTCCGTGAGTTCGAGCCCCACATCAGGCTCTGGGCTGATGGCTCGGAGCCTGGAGCCTGTTTTCGATTCTGTGTCTCCCTCTCTCTCTGCCCCTCCCCCGTTCATGCTCTGTCTCTCTCTGTCCCAAAAATAAATAAACGCTGAAAAAAAAAATTAAAAAAAAAATAATAAAAATAAAAAAACACATGAAAAATTATGTGATGCTCAGAAGTATTAAATATTAAGCAATCAGTTTTGTGTATGAAACTAATATAACATTGTATGCTAACTATACTGGAAATAAATAAATAAATAAATAAATAAGAATTTTCTGACCATATATATATATATATATATATATATATATATATGGCAATATATATAAACTAAGTTACTGTCTAAGTTTTCCTTCTTCATAGAAGGATTACTTTATTTATATTTTCTTTCTTCTTGACATGACATAGAAACTTCTGGATTTCTTTAAATTCAAAGTAACATTTTATCTAGGAGAACTAAAAAATGTCAATTTTATCCTTTTGAACATAATCATTTGTAGACTATTCTAAATGACATTGGCTGATAGAGTTTTTGTGATAACTTTTTTTACAATGACATAAAATGATTTCTTAAAAAATTAGATGGTATTATGATCAAGGTAAAACTAATGAGATGTTCTATGAAATAGATACACATGCAAAATTTAATGCTTATTAAATATATTGAGTCATTTACCTATTTTTCACCAGCAAAGATAAGCTCATTAAGGAATTTGAACAGACTGGAATGATCTCAGACAGACCCATTTGGCTAAAATTTCCATGACACAATATATGTTTGTTTTTACAGGTTCTTCAGCAACACAGTCTGCTCACATGGTTGTATATGCTACCTTTACACCCCTCTATTTGTTTGAAAGGAAGATCTTTTTGTTAGAAAAAGTGGTAAGCACTCAAGGCCAGGAAATACAGTACCATTTATTGTGTGTGTGTGTGTGTGTGTGTGTGTGTGTGTGTGTGTGTGTGCCTGTTTGCATTAGAAGGGGGAGAGAGAAAGAGAGGGAGAGTGTGTGTGTATGAGTGTGTGAGAGTGTGTGTGTGTGTGTTTGTGTGTGTGTGTGTGTGTGAGAGAGAGAGAGAGAGAGAGAGAGAGAGAGAGGAACAGAGAAAGAAACAGACACAGAGAGATTTGTTGTGGTAGAAGGTATACCAGAATTTAATCAAAATTCTATTCCTGAATTTCATTTTACTTATCTTTAAAATTAAGCACTGGAATGCAGGAACCTGAAACACTCACAGTTATCTTTATCTTAGATGATTGCAATAGTTTCATGTTTAAAAATGTAGACTCATGTATTATTTTTTTTCCATTCTAAGCAAAAGAAAAGGCATATGTATTACATATTTTAGTAAGAATCATGTAAACATATCTAAATAATAATAAGTTATCTTTCCATAAACAGATGATAAATATTTTCTTAACATAAGATGATTTAAATGTACTCATATCCACATCTGGTAAATCACTGCTGTAACCTCCTTGTATCTTTAGATAACACACATACACAAATGTTAATTGATTTTTTCTTATAAATCTAACAACTTAGAGAAAATTTAGAAAATATACACAAAGGCATATAAATTTAAATATTTATAGTATAAATATCTAGACATAGGCAATGCTAACATTTTGGCACATATCCTTTGATTTTTTTCCCTCTGTGCATGTATTCTTTGTGTATATGTATATACTTTTTTTTACACAGTAGAATTAACCTTTATGAATTTATTACATTTTGGAAGCCAGGTTTTTCACTTGATACTATACCACTAACTTTTTTTCCATGATGTTAAATATTTGACAACATAATTATTAGTAATGGCATGGTCTGTATGGGTTTCTCATAATCTTTAAATACATATATTTATGCTTAAATACATATATTTAAGCAAATTTATACTGCTTTCACTCATTTCTCCCACCCCCGACCCTCTGCCTCTGACAACCCTACCAATCTGTCTCTGTTTCTATGAGCTTGTTTGTTTGCTTTGTTTTAGATTCTGCATATGAGTGACCATACGGTATTTGTCTTTCTCTGTCTGACTTATTTCATTCAGCATAATGCCCTTGAGGTCTATTCCATGTTGTCACAAATGGAAAGATTTCATTCTCTTTTACGGCTGAGTAATATTCCATCATTCTGTTTTCTTTTTGTTGCACTGATAGAGTGAGTTCCAGTGCCTTGTCTCTGAGTTGACTGATCCTTTCTTCTGCTTTGTTTAGTCTGATGTTGAACCCCTCTAGTGTACTTTTCAGTTTAGTTATGGTGTTCTTCAGCTTTATGACTTCTCTTTGGTACTTTCTTATATTTTCCTTTGTGTGTGTGTGTGTGTGTGTGTGTGTGTGTGTGTGGTTGTGTGTGTGCAAGTTCTCACTGTGTTCATCCATTTTTCTCCCCTGTTCAGTGAGCATTTTTATGAGCATTACCTTGAGCTTTTTATGAGACAAATTACTTATCTCCATTTTATTAAGGTTTTTCTTTGAGTTTTTATCTTGTTTTCACTCTTCTTCTCTCTCTCTCTCTCTCTCTCTCTCTCTCTCTGTTTGGGTGCATATCCCTCTGTTCTTCATCTTGCTTGACTCTCTGTGTTGGTTTCTATACAGTAGATGAAACAACCGTCTTTCCCCCAGCTCTGTGTTGGTCCAGGCAGTCCATTATATTTTTAATAGCTCCCCATCAATGAGGAAGTGCTAAGACCTGTCAGTGTCCCTAAAGGGAGGATCTGAGCATTTAGATTCAAACCTATAAGCAGCAGCTCTTGAAAGTATGCAAATATATACAGTCATAGGGCAAGCAAGTGGCCATGCTATCTGGAGATGTCCCCTGGTTGGCAGTCACAAAAAGTTGGAAGTTGGGGCCCCAAATGATCAAAAAACCCTTTTTTTGAGATACGGGTGAGCTGGAACAAAGCAGAGGGAGAGTGCCAAGAGGGTGTCTGCAGCCTGCGTTCCTTGACAGCAGCTCCATAGTCCACTAGGTGCGTGCCAGACTTGAAGCCTGCCTCAGACGGAAGCTCCAGGACAAGCCAAGAGTCTTCCTTCACAGACAGACTGAGGGTGTGGCTCAATTTGCTGTCTGCACAGTGCACTGAGGGTGGCAGCCTGCCAAGGGCTGTCTCTCCAATTGCCACAGTCCTGTGGAACCCAGGAACGCGAGCTCCCCCTTGCTATGGGAGCCAGGCAATCCAGAGGCTTCCTGTGGGTAGCAGCTGCAAAAAACTGGAGGGCCAGGCATAAAAACCAGGGCACCGACCACGTGTGAATCTCCTCTCCAGGAGACACAGTGACTCTGGAGGGCGGCAGAGGAAAAGCATAAAACCTAGTGCTTGCCCTCCATGGTCTCTGGAAAGGATCACAGTCAGTCCCAAGATGTGTGTTTAATTACAAGTCTGCTCCTCAGGCTGCAGCCATGATGGTTAGTTAATAGGCCTCCCCCACAGAAAGACTGAACTTCTGGGTCTGTTGCCTTTTGCTGTGTCCCGGGGGTGGTAGCTGTGATGACTCTTTCTCCATTGGTAACAGTCTGGTGGGACCCACAGGCGTAAGCTCCACTCGCTGCTGGAGCCCGGTGATTAGAGAGGGGTCTCCTAGCAGCAACTGCAAATTCAGGGCACCAGATGAGAATATGAGCTCCTTTCTGGGTGTCACTGATTATTCTAGTTCCACGAGGACCAGGAATGCAAGTTCCTCTGGCCTCCAGAACCAGGAAGTCAGGAGGCCTCCTCTGGGTAGCTGCCGCAAAGATCAGGCATCAGAAGCTTGTAGAAGCTCCCCTCCAGGAGGACTGGTGTTCTCAATCAGGGCAAAGGGAGAGTGTGAAGCTAGTTCCCCCCAGGCTCTGTTCTTGGAGAGTGTTCCACCAGGCACCTACTGTGTGTGTTAAATAAGATGCTGGCCCCTCAGGACGAGGCTTTAATCTAAGCCAGTGAGCCTTTCACTTTAAGTCTGGGTGCAATCAGCTAGACTTTTTATTGGATATGAAAATCACTTTTCTCTTTCCCTTATAAAGAGTAAAGTCCACCAGCTTACTTGCTCTTCTCTCTGTTTAAAACAAACACAATACTGCATTTGGAGCTTATTAAATCTTAACCCTTTGGGGGACCCCTAGACATCTAGCACTTTAGTTCTAGAATTCCGTGTTCTGAAATCACTGCATTTAAAGTTGGAGAAGACTAGATGGTTTAGTAATATAATTATACATAAATGTTCATTGGGTTAGTTACAAACAGCTGGATATTAAAAATTCAATGAAAATTTGGTTGAAGTGTAAATAATCCAATTGGATGCTTATTGAGCTTTACTACACAGTATATTTGTCTTCTAGATGATTCGTCCAAGCAGCATCACTCTTTCGTTCTTTTTCTCTCTTTTTTCTTCCACCTCTTCTTCCTCCCCCTCCTTTTCTGCCTCCTTTTCCTCCTCCTTCTTTGTCCTTTTTGAACAGACACCATTTATCCATACAAAAATCTGCCGTTTAACAGGGGTAATATTGTCAAGATGACAGGGCATATAGTGGCAGTTTCTCTGATTTTAATTCAAAGTTAATTAACTTTACTCATTGCCTAAATCCAAGTGTGTTTCCTTGACCTCCCACAAATTTGAGTCTCTGATTAAGATTTGGGTGGGTCATCTATCTCAGCCCTGATTTTCTTTTAACCTCTTTACATGGCATTGGCCTACCTGCTGTCCTAAATATTCCAGAGATCAAATGCTCTAATACCATGGACTAAAAAATGACCTGAGCCATGCTTTGTGGACTACCATGGTCTCACTATGGGAAGTACTTAAACTATTTTTAAAACTATAAAATACAAGAATGGGATGAATACATCACACATGCACACACACACACACACACACACACACACACACACAAATCCTACAAAATAATCCATTTGAACTCTTGGCTGTCCCACTGAGAAATTAATATTTAAGCACAAAGTTAGTTTCAAATTTAAAGGACAAAAAAGATCACCTATGTTTGTTGTTAATCCAACAGATTTTATTGATGATCTATTATGTGCTAAATAATAAGTTAAGTTTTGAGGACCTGTGCTGAGCAAGATTAACAAAACTCTCTCGTCACAAAACTCAGAGCCTAATGAAGGAGACAGACACGCCAACAATAGTAATAAAATTAGAAAACTGGTATAACAGAGATCATAAAAGTTATCTGGAATATGGTAGAAATATAGTTTTCAAACAATGTGTGTTTGATGCGTGACCAAATGAATGAATCAATGAGTGGAAGAATGAATATGGCACACATAGCAGAAACCTGTTTCTGTTTAGTGGTTGACTGGGGAAGCCTTCCTAAAGGAAGAAGTGTTTAAGCGATGGCCTTAAAAAGTTAGCTTAATAAATAGGAAAAAAGTGTGCTCAAAGCAGAGGAGGACTTATGTTGGAAAGTCTAGAGGTGAAGAGCTCTCTGGGTTCAGAGAAGTGCTAGAAGGAATAGACAGCAAGGGGAGAAGTCTCAGAGGCAGCTTGAGACGTGGGAGGGAGTCAGGACATACAGAGTATTATAAATCCTTCTTCTGAGGGATTGAAAATGGTTTAAGGGGTCCAGAGGTTCAGGAACTAACCCAATATCTGTAACAATAATTAAATGAATTGTTTCACCCATCCCCCTACCTACCTCCACTCTGGTGACCATCAGTTTGTTCTCTGTACTTAAGAGTCTATTTCTTGGGTGAAGTAAGTGATGGGGATTAAGGAGCGCACTTGTGCTGAGCACTGGGTGAACTGTTAAATCACTATATTGTACACCTGAAACTAATATTAAAAAAATGAACTTCAAGGCTATGATGAACTGGTTATATAACCTCACTGTCTCCCTAACTTGCCTGCTGATTCTTTTACATTAGCAGATAGCCTGATCTTGTTCTCTTGGTTAAAATCTGAATAGAATGAGACACAATGTTTTAAAGATAAACCAACTAAAATAATTATATTCTAATGGCACTTTGTTAAATGGAGTACACCGCTAAAAATTATAGCCCCAAAGACAATGAGACCAACATTTAAAATAAAGTCAATATTTTACATTTTTTGAAAGAATTGGTCTAGAATACAAGAAAAAGAAAACTTGGAAAGGAACAGGATGCCATGAATTACCCCACATTATCCCCCATCTTCTTGTTCTTGGATATTCTAAATTGTTTTAATTTTATTTAAATGTAAGATCTGCAAGTTCTAAGAAAGCTACCCACTTGCTCAAACTCCTACTTTTAGAATGTTTGAAGGGTGCCTGGCTGACTCCCTTGGTAGAGCATTTGACTCTTGGTCTTGGGATAATGAACTCCATCCAGCCCCATGCTGGGGGTAGAACTTACTTTAAAAAAAAAAATAAATAGAAACAAGATGTTTGAAGTGGGAGGGGGCAGAGGAATGAACAAGCCTTATGGGCAAGGAAGTTTCTAATTTAAGTCTACACATAAATTATTAAAAAATGTTTCTTAAGTCCTTACCTAAGGTTTCACCTCAATGAATTTTTACTATTCCAAGTCTCTCTCTGCCTCAAACTCTAATCTAAAAAATTCAAGATCCTTTAACAAAGTTTCTCAACATCAACTATATAACTATTTTCAATAGCATTACTTACTTACATCATTCAGAAATTTTGGGAGGTGCAAAACAGGTGGGATTACTGTGAGATAAAACAGTTCATGGTGAATCCAGGGATTATGACTGTCACAATTAATTCATAATTGAAAGGAGATATGGTATGTATGTTGGAATTAAAATGAACTATGAGAAATCAGCTTACTTACTTTAAATTAAGCTAGTATTTTTGTGGATTATTCAAATAATACAATAGGTGTTTAACACCATATTTAATTGTTTGACACAAAACCTTACATTTTCAAATGCCTTAAATAATTTTATTTTCCGATGCTCTATGGCTTCAAAAAGAGTAAAGAATCTACACCTTTGGTTGCAGTTATAAGAAGAATTATAAGAGATATGTAGACCAAATTCGCTAAATGTTAAATAGTAAGCTATTTGGAAATGATTCAATTTATAAATACTACTTTGGGCATGGCTTCGATTCTGGAGACAAAGTATAGTACTGTTCTTGGTTACTATATGAAATGACATCAGTAAATCATCCCATAAACCCCCATCTCGAGTGTTGGGAAACTTTCAAACTTGGCAGGGCAAAAGTTGTAGAAAAAAGGTTTAGTCTTTAGAATATTTCTGAAAAAAACATTTTTAAACCACTCTAAGGCATAATACCAGAGGTTTCTGAATTGTTTTCAAGGAATCACTAACATTCACAAGAGCAATAAAGGGATGTTACAATTCTCTCTTCTTTTTATTAGGCCTCCCCCCGCCCACCGCTTAAACATTGAATCACTTTCCTCTTTATTTTGCACCTTTAAACACTTTTAAGTGGCTTTTCTGGACTCAATAGTGCACTGATTGTCTCCTTTCAATTATGAATTAATTGTTATAGTCATTAGTTAAGCCCTGGATTCCTGAAGAACTGTTTTATCTGACAGTGACCCCACCTGTTTTGCACCCCCCAGAAGTGGCCATTGAGCTATAGAAAAACAGTGACAAAAGTAAGGCAGGTTCTGGCTGAGGCAATACTTTGCAATAGGCTAGTAGGTGGGTTTCTGGTCCTAATTTAAATGACAGCTTTATAAATGTACATTTTCAAGCATTGCTTTTTGCATAGAAATCAATGATGCAAAGTCACTAGGAAGAAAAGTAGTTACTGGCAAAACTGACTTAAATGTAGTTATTTTATTTTACTTTAAATGTTTCAACATTTAGACTGTGAATGCCAGAATTTGGCGACAGAATATATTACTTTAACTTTCGCAGACTTTTTGATTTCTTATGGCATATTTCAGCTATCAGTTAGTAACTGAAGTTCTGCTTAAATATGATACTGAATTGTGCCAAAGCAGCGTGTCTTCAGGATATCTGAACAGTCGAATATGGGAAGCATCTTCCCAGACAATGACTTGATTTAGCAGGATTTAGGGCAGCCTCTCTCCTCTGCCCTTCTGTGAAAGGCTCCATTGTCCGCAGAGATCATGGGGATTTCCTGTGGGAGAGCTTCTGTTGGAGGGTGAAGGCATGAGCCATAGACAAGGCACTGGCTTATCACCTCATGGACCTCACACACTACATGTAGTGGATTTTTTCCTTAAAACTATGTAGCTGTTCTGGTGACTAAACAAACAAATAGACAAACAGACACAACCTTCACATATTAAGCACTGTTATTAAAGCTTTAACCTAGAAATTTACCCAAGGGATACAGGAGTGCTGATGCATAGGGGCACTTGTACCCCAATGTTTATAGCAGCACTCTCAACAATAGCCAAATTATGGGAAGAGCCTAAATGTCCATCAACTGATGAACGGATAAAGAAATTGTGGTTTATATATACAATGGAATACTAGTTGGCAATGAGAAAAAATGAAATATGGCCTTTTGTAGCAACGTAGATGGAACTGGAGAGTGTGATGCTAAGTGAAATAAGTCATACAGAGAAAGACAGATACCATATGTTTTCACTCTTATGTGGATCCTGAGAAACTTAACAGAAGACCATGGGGGAGGGGAAGGGAAAAAAAGTTAGAGAGGGAGGAAGGCAAACCATAAGTGACTCTTAAAAACTGAGAATAAACTGAAGGTTGATGGGGGGGTGGGAGGGAGGGGGTGGGTGGGTGACGGGCATTGAGGAGGGCACCTGTTGGAATGAGCACTGGGTGTTGTATGGAAACCAATTTGACAATAAATTTCATATTAAAAAAAAAAGCTTTAACTTAGAATAGTAATGGTTGATTAATGTTGGGCCAAACTGAGGTGCTGAGATTTTTTTTTCAATCTCAGAACATCTTAAACTTTTAGAACTGAAGAGTGGCTTCTAGTTCAAGTCTCTCAAGTCTCTCATTTTGTAAATCAGTAGATAGGGGTCTCTGGGGGAAAAAAAAAACATGACAAGAAATGCCAATGGTACTCACATTTATGTTAGGAGGTAGAAATATGGGTTATTGTTCCTTTATTACCACTTTCTTGTGGTAACAGCATTTTCGTAATGACAGAAAGTATTTTTTATGCATAAGGCAATTGCACATATCCTTTTAAATGTGCCTTCCACTCTTTAGGCTGATTCTGCCGAGAAGCTGAGAGAATATGGACTTTCCCATATCTGTAGCCATCCTGTGCTGGTGACTAGAACTAGGTCTTGCCCTCTCATAGCACCTCCAAAGCCACCTCCCATACCTGCCTGGAAAATCTTTCGTCAAAAAAAGGAAACTGTTATAACAGATGAAGCTCAAGGTATGGGTCATGTTGTCTGGAAATCTTTCTGATAACCATTTCTCTATCTGTAGGTCTAACAGTTGAATTTGTAATAGAATACATCTATCAAGGCAAGCTACCCAAAATTATACCTAAAGCCTACTTTTAATTTTATATCTAAATGTTATGTCTAATTTTTTTAGTGTTATTTATTTTTGAGAGGGGGGGAGTGAGAGACAGAGAGAGAGAGAGAGAGAGAGAGAGAGAGAGAGAGAGATAGGATGAATGGGGGAGGGGCAGAGAGAGAGGGAGACACAGAATCCGAAGCAGGCTCCAGGCTCTGAGCTGTCAGCACAGAGCCCAACGCGGGGCTCGAACTCACAAACTGTGAGATCATGACCTGAGCCAAAGTCAGACACTTAATCCGACTAAGCCACCCAGGTGCCCCTAAATTTTAAGTTTTTAAAGGGTTAATTCTCCACATTTCAGAAGCTGAATAGTTTGGTTCACATCTAAACTGACAAGATATATCCACGCCATTCTTTGGGTGAGGGTATTGTCATTATTGTGATAGAAAATGGTTTGTAGCAAATAATATTTAAAAACTTAGGTAACATATTTAAGCCCCTGGTGTGCAATCACTCTAGAGTGCCCTGTAGAACGTAGTCTTTGAATTAACTGATTTATATTAAGAATAGAAATTGACCCTTATTTAGAATATAGGGATATAACTTCATTCTTGGGCTCCCCCTGTGTGAATACTGTCATAAGCCACCATGAATGGTAGTTGTGCTAGAAATAAAGAGGTTCATGTGGGCTCAGGGTGGGGTGGGGGACTGTGCTCACCTAGTTCTTTTTTTTTTAACTTTTTGATCATTTTTTTGAGTTTATATATTTTGAGAGAGCATGAGTGGGGGAGGGGCAGAGAGAGAGGGAGGAAGAGAATACCAGGCAGGCTCTGCAGTGTTAGCACAAAGCCCTACAGGAGACACGATCTCGGAACCGAACTGTGAGATCATGGTCTGATCCCAGATGAAGAGCTGGACATTTAAAAGACAAAGCCGCCTCGGCGTCCTGCCCACCTTGTTCTTAATTCTCAGTACACTTCCAACTTCTTCGTAATCCAAATCTCAGTCTTTACTCATTCAATGTTCTTCTCTCCAAGTCTTCATTCTGATTCCAGTATTTCATAAGTACCAAGTTTGAATGGCAAAAGAAATGAGTGAGAGCATTAAAAGAAACTCAATTCTAAAGCAGATGCATGAGATGGGATTAAAGGAGAACGAAAACTTATAATTTAAAAATTATGGCCTATAGGACGCCTGAGTGGCTCAGTTGGTTAAAGGTACAACTCTTGGTTTTGAAATATACATATATTTTTTGAAATATATATATATATTTCAAATATATATATTTGAATATATATTCAAATATTTGAAATATATATATATATATATGTATATATTTCTTATTCCAAAAAGCTTAAATTGTCTTTGTTCAAAAAAGCTTTCTTTAGTATGTCTTTTGTGTTTGTTTTCTTGATTTTGCACTTTCTCCCTTTGTCTTTGCTAATTGCTCATGATTTTCTAATTGTATTCATCCAGCCACAGTATACCACCTTCTAGAGGTTACTGCATTACAGGCTATGTTCACAGGCCCGTTACCTGAATGCGCAATGAAGGCAAAGCCACCTTGAACATACCTAGCGCCCGTTTACCGGTGGCCTCGCCGTGAAGCTTATAAGTATGCTCTAAGCGGGGCACCTGGGTGGCTCAGTTGGTTAAGCACCTGACTTAGCTCAGGTCACGATCTCGCGTTTCGTGGGTTCCAGCTGGCGTCAGCGTCAGGCTCTGTGCTGGCAGCTCGGAGCCTGGACCCTGCTTCGGATTCTGTGTCTCCCTTTCTCTACCCCTCAGCCACTCATGCTCTGTCTCTCTCTCTCTGTCTCTCTCTCTCAAAAATAAATAAACATTAAAAACCAAACAAACAGTATGCTCTAAGGGTTCGGTCCCGTGCACCAAGGCTTATACCCCTATTGGTGGCACCTGCTGTGGCTCCTGATACCAATGCAAGTGTCACTGATTCCTCATGGCAGGGGACCAGGGAACCCTATCTTGGTCACAATGCAGTACGGAAGTCTCCGTGGTGCTCAGGATTCTACAACTGCAATGGTCACATGGATTGAAAGACTTACCTGTTCCCTGCCTCCTACTTTCAACCATAATTTACATGTTTTTAGAATATAAATTAACAACTGTAACCATGTAATTTTCCTCGCCTTTGCTTCTTGCCTACATGATACAAGCAGTACAGCTGGTAGCAAAGATTTTCTAGCACAACACGCTCAGTCTTTGCCAGAAAAGAACAAAGACTAAAGAAATATCTGGTTTGGGTGGAAAGAAGAAACGGTCAGGTTTGTTGTTGTTGTTTGTTTGTTTGTTTACCAAACCTATCTGCCCCCTCTCTCTCTTGCTTGATTATTTGAGTCTTTACTTTCTTTGAGCTTCTGCAGTTGACTCTTGGTGCCTGCCAGCTGCTGCATTGGGATACAGGAACTTTGCAATTTCCATTCTTTCCTCCCTCTCTCCCTCCCTCCATCCTTTCTATCCTCTTTCCTGTTCTCTGTCCTTCTGAACCAAAGATCAGCATGCACATGATGCTTGAGAGAAAATCTTTGCTCTAAAATGCATCAAAGAATAGCTGAATAAAGGAGAAAATATTGAACATACAGGCGTTTTCTGATTTTGACACTGACTGTGGTATAATTCTAGCTGCATGATGGCTTTAGGGTGAACTGGGGAAGAAAATCTAAAATTGGTAGGATTCCAACCTATGGTGTCCCACCTCAAGGCTCACCCCATAATTGTCTTTCTTCTATCTATTGGGTTTAATATTTAAGGTGAAAAATAATAGGAAATAGAAAGAGAGACAGCAAGACAGAGAGGGAGGGAGGGAGAGAGAGACAGAGAGAGAGAGAGAGAGAGATCATTTGAGAGCTTACCACAGAATAAGCACAGAGAAGTTATGTGCACATTTAGAGTTTCTCTTATTTTTCTCCAGTGGACATCCTTTCCATTGTAGCAGAGTTTTATTAAACTAATCATCTCTAATGTTTAATTCCTGTGATCACCATGTTAGTGCTTGAGTTCTGTTCCGTATACACTGAGAATTTCTTTTTTTTAAATGTTTATTTACCGGGGCGCCTGGGTGGCGCAGTCGGTTAAGCGTCCGACTTCGGCCAGGTCACAATCTCGCGGTCTGGGAGTTCGAGCCCCGCGTCGGGCTCTGGGCGGATGGCTCGGAGCCTGGAGCCTGTTTCCGATTCTGTGTCTCCCTCTCTCTCTGCCCCTCTCCCGTTCATGCTCTGTCTCTCTCTGTCCCAAAAATAAATAAACGTTGAAAAATAAATAAATAAATAAAAATTAAAAAAAAAATTAAAAAAAAATAAAATGTTTATTTATTGGGGCACCTGGGTGGCTCAGTTGGTTGAGCGTCCGACTTGGCTCAGGTCATGATCTCATGGTTTGTGAGTTCGAGCCCCGCGTTGGACTCTGTGCTGACAGCTCGGAGCCTGGAGCCTGCTTCGGATTCTGTGTCTCCTTCTCTCTTTGCCCCTCCCCCACTTGTGCTCTGTCACTCAAAAATAAATAAATGTAAAAAAAAAATTTAATGTTTCTTTATTGATTTTGACGGTGGGGGGGGAGGGGGAGAGAATTCCAAGCAAGCCCAGTACTGTCAGCACAGAGACCGATGCAGGGCTCAAACCCACAAACTGTGAGATCATGACCTGAGCCAAAATCGAGATTTGGAAGCTCAATCCACTGAGCCACCCAGGTGCCCCTCCACTGAGAACTTCTTACTTCTATATTGGCTTCAGACTCCTTTAGGAGTATTCACAAAGTCTTTCTTGATCTAATGCTTTCTTTCCTTCCCATGACCTTGTCTTTGTTACATTTTTGGTTCTTGTACCATATCCAGATATTAGTCTGTATTTTTTCTTCATATTTGAGCATTTGTGTTGCAGAGGTTAACTAAAAGAACAGTTTTTAGTGAAAAACTTTTAAAGAAGTAGCAATGAATGTCCAGTAATAATAAGACAATGTTTCACATTGTAGGTTTGCTGGGTAGACAGTTAATCTCATCAGCACTGCAGTAGATGTTAAGTTATGCATTTAATTTTAGAAGATTAAAAAACAAAAGTGTATCATACTGAATCAATAATTATCTTTTAGATTCTTTTAGAATCTTCTAGATCTTATAGAACCAATGATAAAGAATCAATAATAGAGAATTTTTCTTTTAGAAACAATAATAAAGAAGCCCGAACAGTTTCTTGAAATTTCAAGTCCGTTTTTGAATTATAGGATGAATCCGTTTACAATTCCAACAGAAACGTAAGTATATCACATTCTTTCCCACAAATACATCTGGTTGACAAATGAAGTGTTTGTGAATTGTCTCACAACTGTGAGACAAATTGTCTGACAATTATGCTTTGGTGACAGTGATTGCAAGAAAACAATAATCTTAGATTCTTTTCCCCACAGTAATAAGTAGCTAAGATAAATTCTGAATCAATTAAAATAAAGCTTTAATATGTCTGGCTTTACAGCCTTGGCTACTGTTTTAGAACAGTGAAGGATTTTGTTGAACCTGAAACATTAGCACTAACAAATGCTTTTGGTTATTATCTGATACTTAAATTGTAAGATCAGATGATTGTCATAGAAACTAGGGAGATGAAGTATGTTACTTTTAGAGGAATAAACCCTAAATAGAACAACAAAGAAAATAAAGAAGTAAAAGAAGGAGGAGAAATCCAAATATATTAATATTTGAATATGACAACGAAAGAAAGACTAACATCCTGGATCTAAAATTTCTAATGAGTTCAGATAAGGGAACAGGAAGTCAACAAATAGCAATAATGTGAAGAAATAGTGAGTGATATGAGTGGAAGTGATGATTATTACCACTCAAAGTGTGGTAATTTTTTAAGCAGCCATGCATAAGTAATACATAGACATACGCATGTGTCAAAGATTACCAAATTTATATTCTGAATTTTGCAGATAACTGTACTTCAATTACCCATCAACGAAGTTGTAATACATAAAAATAAATAATAATATGTGAAAAGTTTTTAAAAAATTAAATAGGAATTCTAGGAATTCAATAATTCAAGGAATACAATAATAACCGAAACTAAGAATTCAATGGACGTATTTCATCAGAGATTAGATGCAGCTAAAAAAGACAGTTAGCAAAAGGGAAAATAGATCAGAGATAATATCCAGACTGAAGCACAAAGACAAGAAAGCAAGTAAGCAAGAAAGAGAAATGTATAGTAAAAACAAATGGAACAAGTTGAAAAGGACCAACATACTTCCAAGTGGGTCTCAGAAATAGAGGATAGAGAGATGGGAGAATAGTCAAAAACTAAAAATATAATGGCAAAATATCCCAAAAGTAAAAAAAAAAAAAAAAACAAAAACCCTCAAGTCAAGATTCAGGAAGTTCTGAAATCCAGCAAGTAAACACAGAGAAAAGTGCAGCTGGACCCAATCCCAGTGAAACCGAAGACAAATCAGATACAGTGACCTGCAGACAGTGAAAGAAATGCTGCCTCACAAACCAACATGGATGAATGTCACACACACAAAATATTAGACCAAAGAAGCCTGGTGTAAAAAGTACACGGGTTGCTTTTAAGGATTCTATTAACGTTCATTATGAGAAGAAAAATCAAAAGCAATCTATGGTGTTGGAAGTCAGGAGAATAGTTTTCTGTGGTGAGCAGGACTGGCCGTGGTTGGGAGACCTATCCGGCAGGACTCATGGGGCACTGGCAACAATAATGTCCCTTGATCAGCATAATGGTGATATGGCCGTGCTTGCTTTGAGATTTTCAGCAAGGTTTGCATTTATGATTTGCTCCTTGTTTGAATGTATTTTAACTTAAATAAAACTTTAGTGAACATTTTGAATGGCTTATATTATCGGTCACACAGTGGCCATTAGACGTAGGTTAGCCTTCTTTGGACGTATTAAAATCCATGACCGGAATGTAAGCGGATGAAGTAAAGCAGTCAAAATTGAGATCAGAAGGCAGTTCGTTGTATGGTTTTACTTTCAGAGCCAGTCAATTTACATTTTATGAACTCTATAAGTTGAAAATGTTAGAGATATTCTTCTAATCGTTTCCTTTTAAGGCTCCTGTCAACTCTATGCATCAACAATTGAGCACTGAGAGGGGGTTAGGAGGGACCCCTAGGCAGCCCTAACACAGGACAGTCATTGGCAGTCAGCAATGTCAAGCGTTGAAAGACAGCTCTATAAACCAAAAAGACAGTGTGCTGCTACTTTAATTTAAAAAATTTTACTGTTACGAATTTATAAATCTAATTTTAACTTTTAATAAAATTTTGTTATACATAAATCTATTAATTTCCACTAAAGTTTTAAATAAATTTAGTTTTCTGAATTTATTTATACATTAAAAAAATTTTTTTAAGTTTATTTATTTTGAGAGAGAGAGAAAGCAAGGGAGGGGCAGAGAGAGAGGGAGAGAGAGAGAATCCTCCATTTAGCTCGGAGCCTGATGTGGGGCTTGAACTCACAAACTGTGAGATTATGATCTGAGCTGAAATCAAGAGTTGGATCCTCAACTGAACCACCTAGGTGCCCCTATTTAAACATTTTAAATGGCATTTACAATATCATTATATTTTGTTATCTCTTTAAGTACTTTAAAAGCCAAAAATCATAGCAAATAAAATCTTGCAAAGTATTTAAATCATTATAAAAGTTCAAATAACCAGGGCATCTGAGTAGCTCATTGGGTTAAGCATCCGACTTTGGCTTAGGTCATGATCTCACTGTTGGTGAGTTTGAGCCCCATGTTGGGCTCTGGGCTCACAGCTCAGAGCCTGGAGCCTGCTTTGGATTTGGTGTCTTCCTCTCTCTCTGCCCCTCCCCTGCTTGCACTCTGTCTCTCTCTCTAAAATAAATAAACATTATTTTTTTTTAAGGTCAAATAATAAAATTCACATATTTTGAGAAACTTAATTTTTCCTATACCTACCATTAGTTTTTATAAACCCCAATTTTCTTATACCTTGTAACATAATCATAAAACTAAAATTAAATATGCTATATAGATTTTAAAGCCTAATTTGTTGCATTATGTAACATGCTAAATTCTTTCATATGCTAGAAATACAAAATAGCACATATACATAGAATTTTCCTAAACTTAACATAAAAATGTTAGTGCTTCATAATTTTTCTAATTAATTTCATACTTAATATTACCCACTAAGATGATGCTTTTTTCCATTTCAAATCCCTTTTTGCTGTCTCTCAATTGATTGAGGTTTCATACTAACCAGAGGTTTTATGGATTTTGAGAGCTGCAGACCACCAGGAGAAATTTCCTCACAATTCAAAATGTTACTCCCAAATTTCTAGAATCTCTGTGCCAGTAGGCACCACATATGGGTTGGTTCCATAACCTGAACTCCCTGAGTTACTCCCTTACTCTATTTTCTTATATTTTCCTTCAGCTTTATTATCTGGTCAAGGTGGACGGAAGTCTACAAACCAAATCTAGGTGACTTTGGCACCTGATTAGATTCAACTAATCTATTCACTGTTTGACTCTGTTATGAATTTCCTGGCATATTTATTCAATCTGCCAGAGCCAAAAACAAAGATATGTGAATGACATTTTATCGTACAAGAAAGAAATGTCCCTTGTCCAGCTTTGCTGTGCAGAGTTCTCAGGTCAATATGAGTGCAAGCCCTTTTTCGGTGAGCCCTTGAGAGCGACTGTGATCACAAGTGCCTTTCCCTGGAACACTACCTCTGTAGCAACATCCCAGAGTTGCCCATTCTTGGCTCCTGGCCAAGTGGAAGCCGCTCAGAGCCTCACAACAAATATGTCTGTGCTACCCTCTAGCGTCAGCTTCAGGTAAATCAGAGATGCTTAGCTTGTGAATTAAGAACTTCCACTAAACATTCGCAAAGAAAAAAAGAAGTTTAGGAAGACTGTATACATGAAATTCAATTTTATCGTTGACAAACACTTAAAGTAAAATATATGTGCTATAACAATGTCTTTTTATTGTGCCTATAAACTTCGAGGTATGACAATGGCGATTCAAGGTCTTATCAGTAATTACTTGAAAGGAAATCCTGTACCCTTGAGTAGCTAGTAAGAGTGCCACAGTTATAAACTCAAGTGCTCAAGACTCACAATTTCTTACTCTGAGCCCTATTTCACTGATACATTACTCTGATGCTGAGTTAAATCAAGTCTAAATGTAAAATTCCTTCGTTCTGATCATCAACATTTAAAGACGACCACCATAGTTTTAAAATAGTGTTCTAGAAAATTTTTACAGCAGTGCGTTGACTGATAGAGATACTTCTTCATAGTACATAAAGCAAGTTGAGGTTTTTAATATGAAATAAAAATTTGTTATTGGATGCAAATTGATGAGATGATGAAATGAGCAAAATCAGAAATTTCTCTGGACTAAACTGCTGTTATTTAATATACAATGCAATGGCATTAAGCCATGAAAGAGAAGGGAATCTTACCATTTCTGACAACATGGATGGACCTTGAGGGCATTATGCTAAGTGAAATAAGGCAGTCAGAGAAAGATGAATACCGTATGATCTCACTTACATGGGGAATCTAAAAATTCAAAAACAAAAACAAACACCCAAGATACAGAGAACAGATTGGTTGTTGCCAGAGATAAGGGGTGGCTGACATGGGTAAAGGGGGGGGGGTGTCAAAATGTACAAAATTCCAGTTATAAAATAAATAAGTCATGAGATGTAATGTACAGCATGATGACTATAGTTAACAATATGTATTGCATATTTGAAAGCTGCTAAGAGAGTAAATCTCAAGAGTTCTCATTACAAGAAAAAAATGATAACTATGTATGGAGATGGTTGTTAACTAGACATGTGATCATTTTACAATACATATTAATGTAAAATCATCATGTCGTACACCTGAAACTAATATAATGTTATACAGCAATTATGCCTCAATAAAAAATGCAGTTATAACTTTAAGCAAGACATTAAGGTAACAGAGGTTGTTTTTTTTCTTTTATTAGTCATTTTGTACAATATTTTATCAAGAAAGGGGTACCTCCAGGATCTGGTTTATCTTCCCTTGCTGAAAATGATGAAACCATCACCTTTAGCCAGCCAGACTTAATTCAGTTGACAGGAACGGTATCTCAGGTAACTATGTTACTCTTATTATTGGCCCAATTCTTAATTATAAATGTTTTTTTCTTAAATTGTGAAATATGTTATACACCAAACAATGTATAACATGCATCTGAACAGAATAAAGAATACCATGAAAATAAGCTTTTTACATATCTATCATCTAGATTAGAAAATGCCATATTCATAGCAGTCCCCTGCGTGTCTCTTCCAGGTTACATCTCCTCTCTGCCATTCAGAGTTTGTCATTAACCAACCTCATACTCTTCTAATTTTTCCAATTATGTATACGTTTTTAAACAATATAACCTTAGTTTAATTGCTATATAATTTTATCTGAATGGATTCATATTAATTCTTCTGGGACTCCTTTCACTTAACATCAGTTCTGAGATTTGTCTCTTGCTGCGTGTCACAGTTCATTCAATTCATTTCACTGGTTGAAGGTATTTAATGGATAACCAACCTACTGTTTTTTTTTAATCTTTCACATTGTTGATGGTTATATTCACTGCTTCATGTTTCTTTTTTTTTAATTTTTAAGTGTTTTTATTTATTTTTGAGACAGAGAGACAGAGCATGAGCAGGGGAGGGTCAGAGAGAGAGGGAGACACAGAATCGGAAACAGGCTCCAGGCTCTGAGCTGTCAGCACAGGGCCCAATGTGGGGCTCGAACTCACAGACAGTGAGATCATGACCTGAGCTGAAGTTGGACGCTCAACCGACTGAGCCACCCAGGCGCCCCGCTTCATGTTTCTTACTATTGTAAGCAGTAATACCATGACTGTTCTTTGCTCTCCCTGTATGCATCTGTAAGAGTTTCCTTAGTTCCAGGGTTTGTAATATTTTATGGACAATGTGTCCCTTTGCCAACTTTTTTAAAACTTTAACACACAATGACAACAATTTATCTGTGTCTGCGTATTAGTTGACTATTGACGATAGGGAATAGTGGAAAGCAAAACAGCTGTGTGTGTTAGCACTGTGAGGACACACAACTTTGCTGTCTGGGGGTGGAGTGACTGCTAAGTATAGTTGCCTGCTAAGTATAGTATGATTGGGCAGCTACAGGTCATGAGAGTATCCATAGAGAGTAAGATGTAGCCACTTGAAACCTGACAGTGAGCCTCATAACTGTGTAATTTCAGAGTACTGATCAACACATGTGACATTTTAGGATATTTGCAATTCTTTTTTTTTTTTTTTTGATATTTGCAATTCTAATGATACGTAGGGTACTGTGATTTCTTTTGTGTGTAAAGTCACAATTATTGTTAACCACATTGTGGCTACTCACCTGCATTGATAAATTGATAATGGAGGAAAATGCTGAACTTGGGTTAAAGATGAATTTTTTCAACCATCCATGTTCACGGATTCCTGAAATCTTAACAATGAGTCCCAAAGGACACTAGGCTAGGAATCCCTGCTCCAGGATGTGAATCTGGCGGTATAGTTGTTGGGCCATAGGGCATTTACCCATTTAACATCACAACAAAATGCCCAACAATTTTCCAATACAGGTGTATCAATATCCACTTCTGTCAGCCCTGGATAAGAATTTTCTTCACACCACATCCTGGCCAACACTTACAGTGTCTGATATTTCAACTTCTGCCAGTGTGGTGGCTGTAAAAAGGTAGTTGTTGTTTAAAAGGTAATATATTAGGGGCGCCTGGGTGGCGCAGTCGGTTAAGCGTCCCACTTCAGCCAGGTCACGATCTCGCGGTCCGGGAGTTCGAGCCCCGCGTCAGGCTCTGGGCTAATGGCTCGGAGCCTGGAGCCTGTTTCCGATTCTGTGTCTCCCTCTCTCTCTGCCCCTCCCCCGTTCATGCTCTGTCTCTCTCTGTCCCAAAAATAAATAAACATTGAAAAAAAATTAAATAAAAAAAAGGTAATATATTAACATGTTAAAAAATAAAAATATAAGGCATACATTAAGAAGTCTTGTTTCCATTCATGTACTTCTCCATTTTCACTGCTCTGCCCTCTGTAGGACACTTTCGGTGTTTCTTTGTGCAAATGCAAAGAAACACACAATAATCCATCACCTCCCCTTTTTCTGTTCAAAATTTAACAAACAAAAAAGTTTTTACTGAATATGTACAGGTGAAAATTTCCTATCTATACCTAAAGAGTGTCTTTATTCTTAAAATTGCATAATATTTCATTATGTGAATGAATCACAGTTCATTTCTACCAACCTCTACAGATGGCATAAGATAACTTGTGGGGCAGGCCATTGCATAGAGGTAAACAATTTTTTTAGTATTAGTTGAAAAGCAGACTAACAAATGAGAAATCTCGTAAAGAGAATGAATAGATTTTTCACACTTTTAAAGTTTTTCTTTAAGTTTTAATCTATTCCATGCAGTATTTTTAAAAAGTCAAAAAGTACCCAAAACATAAAAATAGCCAACCTGTTTTACTCCTCCTCATTCCTTAGTCTTTCTCTCCAGAGTCAATCACTTTTATTTTATTTGTGTTTCTTCTGGTGTTTATCTCTACATTTTTAAAACTAGTTTTATTTCTTGTTTTCTTGTTTTCTTGTTTTCTTTCTTTCTTTCTTTCTTTCTTTCTTTCTTTCTTTCTTTCTTATTTTTTGAGAGACAGAGAGAGAGAGAGACAGAGAGAGAGAGAGCATGCATCAGGGGAGGGCCAGAGGGAGAGGGAGGGATACAATCTTAAGCAGACTGCATGCTCAGTGCAGAGCCCTACCCAGGGCTCTATCCCACAACTTAGAGATCATGACCTGAGCCAAAATTGAATTGGCTTCTCAGTGGACTGAGCCACCCAGATGCTCCTGTATCTCTACATTTCTAAATAGTAGGCCTTATGAAGGCAGAGACGATGATTTTATAATACACTGTTTTTCTTTCAGCACTAGTGAAAATTCCTAGCACATGGCAGACACCATTATGTGTTTATTGAATGATGGGATTTTGTTATTTCTTTATCTATCAAGTAATATATTATCCCTTGTTGTGGAAGATAAGGATACAGTACTGTCTTCACTCACCATCACACACCTCTGCTTTCTTCTCTCTTCCAGGTTGTTTTTTTTTTTTTTTTAATTTCAGAAGTCTTTATTGAATTGATATTCTAGTTATTTAAGGATTATTACTGTGGAGGCAAATACAAAAACATTTCTTACATAGATTTTTGTACAAGCTAATTATGGTGTTTTTTCATTTGGTTACTTTTTTTTGTTTTCAAGTTTGTGTGTTTGTTTGGGGAGAGAATGAGTGTGCAGGAGCAGGGGAGGGACAGAGAGAGAGGGACAGAGAGAGAGAATCCCAACCAGCCTCTACACTGTCAGCATGGAGCCTGATGTGGGCCTGAGCCCATGAACCATAAGATTATGTCCTCAACCAAATCAAGAGTCAGACACTTAACCGACTGAGCCACCCAGGCACCCCATCATTTGGTTACTTTTCTGTGACACATTAGTAAACCTTCCCAAATAATGAATGAAAGAAAGAAAAGAGAGAAAAGAAAGGAAGGAGGGAAGGAAGGAAGGAAGGAAGAAAAGAAAGAAAGAAAGAAAGAAAGAAAGAAAGAAAGAAAGAAAGAAAGAAAGGAGGGAGGAAGAAAGGAAGGAAAAGAAAATCCCTCTAAAGACTGTTTGGCACACAAACACATTAGGTTTTCTTTAAGTGCCAGTTATGTTCCTGGAGACACCTCCCCACCCCAGAATCCTTTGCTTTCTTCCTACAGTTCAAATGAATGGAACCTTACACCCGTCATCTTGAGACTTCCTTTTGTCTCTCTGTGATGGATTTCTTGTTTTCTGGAAACTATGTTTCTAGGTTAAAACCTAATTTTGGTGAATTGCATTTTCCAAAACTTCTGGGAAAAGATTTATGAGAATTGGAAATTATGAGAATTGATGTGCTTGCAGTTATCTATAATCCACCCTCCACCTGATTTATATTTTGGTGGGATATAGATTTCAGTTTAGAAATCATTCCTTTAGAATTTTGAAGTTCTCCCTTAATCCCTTTCTTTAATCCCTTGTATTCTACCTTTAAGCATTGGTTTTCTTTTTCTTTTTCTTTTTAACTTAACCGAATGTCCCCTCCCCCCGCCCACACACGCAAAGAAGAATGGTTAACTATGTTAACTGTGTGAGGGGATGAATTTGTAAATTAGGTTGATCTTAGTAGCATTCTACAATGTATTTACAGAAATATAAGCATTGTCCTTGAGAATACACATGACACTGGGATTCTTGATCATTTGTATGTGACTCTCTGCCATCTCAAAGACCATCTTTTCATTCTTGGAATAATTAAACTTTGCAGTGATTGGCTTTGGTATGAGTCTTTTTCATGAACTGTGCTGGGTACTCCATGAACCCATTCAACCTGGATAATTTCTCCTAATAGTGTTTCCTGGAGGATTTATTCAGCCTGGATGATTTTTCTTAATACTGTTTCTTGGAGAGTTCCTTCTTCTCAACACAATGTTAAGTACATTCACATTGCTGCACAACCGATCTTCAGATCTTACTTCATATTACAAAACTAAAACTCTATACCCATAAACAGTTTCTCATTCCCCCTTCTCTCAGTCCCTTAGAACCACCATTGTACTTTGTCTCTATGAATTTGACTACTCTAGGTGCCTTATATAAGGGGGGGATCATACAGTATTTATATGCTTGTGACTGGCTTATGTCATTTAGTATAATGTTCCCACAGTCCTTCCCATGTTGTAGCAAGTGTCATTCATATGTGTGTGTATATATGTATATATGTAATAGTATATAATATGATGGAATAGTATATATACATATATATGTATATCACTTTGTTTATTCATTAAGCCAACAATGGACACTGGGTGCATGATGCTAATATGACCATAGGTATACAAATATCTCCTTGAGATACTGCTTTTAATTCTGTTGGGTTTTTATCCAAACGAGGACTTGTTGAGTCACATATTAAATCAACTTTTATTTTTCAGGAGCTGCAATACTGTTTTTCATTTTATATTCTCACTAGGAGTGCACAGGACTTCCAGTTTCCCCACGTCCTCACCAACACCCATGCCTGTTTATTTATTTATTTATTTTATAACAGTAGCTATCATAATGGGTATGAGGTTGAATCTCATTATACTTTTGATTTGCATTTCCCTAATGATTAGTGATGTTGAGTGTCTTTTCATGTGCTTGTTGGTCATTTGTTTATCTTACTTGGGTAAATATCTACTTAAGTCCCTTGCCCATTTTTAAATTAATTCATTTGTTTTCTGTTGTTCTTTACAGAAGTTCTTTATATATTCTTGATGCTACCCTTTTCTCGGATGCATCATTTGCAGAATTTTTCTCCCATTCTGTAGGTTGCACTGTATTGATTATGTCCTTTGATGGACAGAATTTTTTTATTTTGATGTAGTATATATTTTTACATTTATTATTGTTGTGTAGTATCACAACCAAGACATCACTGCAAAATCCAATGTCATGAAGCTTTCCCCCTAGGTCTTCTTCTAAAAGATTTATAGCTTTAATCTCTTTGTCTTTTGTGTCGACTTTGTCATCGAAACTTTCTGTTGAATTTATTCTACTTTCTTATTTTCAGTTTCTAAGAGCTCTCATTCTTGATTGTATTTTTAAAAATTTTTTTTAAACATTTATTTATTTTTGAGAGACAGAGCACAAGTGGGGAGGGGCAGAGAGAAAGAAGGAGACAGAATCCGAAGAGGCTCCAGGCTCTGAGCCTGACGTGGGCTGGAACTCACAAACCGTGAGATCATGACCTGAGCTGAAGTTGGAAGCTCAACCAACTGAGCCACCCAGGCTCCCCTCTTGATTGTATTTTTGGAGACATTTCTTATTTGATAGATGGATATTCTCTTATCTGTCTAATATTACCAATTTCAAAAATATATCCTATATAGTTGTTTCTGTTTTCTCTTAATCTTTCCACCCACACCCTTTAGTTTCTTTCTTTGATATAAGACTCCTTCCTTAATTGTCTGGTGATACTCTGCTGCATATACGTGTCTAAAGAATTTATGACATTAAAAAGCTGCTGATTGGAAGTGGCTTTACAGAATGGCTAGAGCTTGTCAGCTGGTAGGGTAATTAATTTAGGATAATTGGGGGTAAGTGAGGTTCATTTGGGACTGGGATTAGCTCCAAATGTAGATCTTGGGGTTTTCCCCTGGCTCTGGTCAGTTTCTCCAGTTTAGAGTCCTCTAATCTCCCTCCTGGGGTGGACTGGGTCAAAGGCGTTGGTATACACTGACCCATAAGTGTTATTGAACCAAGCAGCACAGAGGAGCTGAGAGTTCAAAGTTCAGCATGTGGACTTTCACTTAATTCCTCTCCTCTTTGTATAGTAGCTTCTCCTGTTTCCCACGGTACCTGCGAACCCAGATCCGGAGATTTCTCATTTAATTTTTCCACGTGAAGCCATTTCCAGAGTTCTGTTGAGGCAGAAGAAAGCTAGATGCTAATGTTGAAAGGATTTAGGGCAAAGTGGGGATTTGTTCTGTTCCTTAAATAGACATTTAACCCCTTCCTGTGTTTTGATATGAGCCCATATCTCATTCTCTGCGTCTCAGAGGCCTGCTAATTGTTTCAGGGGCTCTAAGGCATGGATGGGCTTGCTTCTTGGATAAGGATAAGGATAAGGATAAGGATAAGGATAAGGATAAGGATAAGGATAAGGATATTATTGTTTTAATTTAACTTTTATTATAAGGTTCGATTATTTAAGAAACTCACATATTCTTTGTTTTAATGTCACAAACTTAAACCCTCAGCCAATTATTTAATTAAATTCACATCTTTGAATTTTAAGGTTGAAAACAAAGTTTCTGCTTTGCCATGTTTTAGTAACTATTGCAGAAATCTGTTTCTTTAATATTTAAAGACAGTATTAACTCTTTTAAAAGCATTGGTGCTTTAGATCACTAACATGTTTTGTTGAATTTAAAAATGGTTTCTTAATGTGTTCCTTTCAATTCACAGGGACACATTACTTCACAAGTTATACCTGGAAAAGGTAAATTCATAAACTTCTCATGACTTTGAAAAACATCAAAGCACAAAGGGATCTCTGTTTCTTGACAGCTCTTAACTTCCCCTTTTCCTCAGCAGCGTGTCTCCAATGTCTCCTCTGATGTGTTGAGTCTAATCTACTCTGGGCTAGAAAACCCTGATAATCTCACTGGTTAAATTCACACTTAAAGTCAAAATAAAAGATGATCTGATTAAGGGCCCACGAGTACAGTTCATGTGTTTTAATGCAGGCATGTGATGATCAAAGTGCTGAAACCGTTGCCAATTCCTCAGTTCCTAAATGAAGACTTGGCCAATCCTCACATCCAAAAAAGCATTATGTGGCACGTGCATATGTAACATTTTGAGTCAAGAAGTCTACAAGAACTTTGTGACATTACTTAATAGACATAAAACAAGATACAGAAATGACAAACTGTGAGGTGCCATTAAATGGCTCACTGAAGCACGTTTATTGCAATGGCTTTCTCAGGTTGTCCTTTCTTCTGTTGCGTGAGCCTTATAGGAACATGTCTGCCTATAGTAGATTTTAAATACACTAGCTAATTTTAAACAAACTAGCTAATAACTGTATAATCTGTGAAACTGTTATAACTTTATAATCTGTGAAAAATGTGCATACGACTTTATGAAAGTGATTTCCAAAGTTCTTAACACTCTGCTATGTGTATGAGTTAGGATTAGATTCCCGAGTGTATGAAAATGTGTCTCTGCATGAACATCCCCAAATCTGAGGCATGCTGTAAATGATTGTCTCAGGAAATGGATTTTTTCTTTCAAAAATAGACTTCAATATGCAAACTCCCTCTATAACTTTCCATACCTCAATAGCTTAATATTTAACAACATAGGTGCAACTGACATGTTTGTCTTCTGCTATGCACAGAAGAGCTAACAGAACTTGGATTAAATGACACAGCTCATCAAGGTGAAGGACTTAGTTTGGAAAGAGATTTAGTCAGCCAGACGACAGCAACACAGGAAAAATCACAGGAGGACCTCCCAACAATAAATAATAGCGTTTCTAAAGAAATATGGTTAGATTTTGAAGACTTCTGTGTATGCTTTCAGTAAGTATGAACTTTTTGTGTGTATTAAATGTGGTGGATATATAAGCCATTAATTTTTAGCTATCATTTAAAGGGATTAAACCAATATTACTCTGGCATTGATATAATAGCAAGAGAAACTGTTAGAAAGAAAGATCGATGAGTTGACTATCCACATAGAACATCAATAGCCGAAACTCAGGCCAGTTTCAGGCCATCCTCAGAGACTTACTTATTGATTAAGATGAAGACTGTTTATTCACTAAGAGAGATCATTTGTGTCCCTTTAAGACAACTAATTCAATACAGTTGTTATGATTTTTTTCTCAGCTTTATTGACGTATGATTGGTAAATAAAATTTTAAGAGATTTAAAATGTACATGGTGATGAATTGATATAAATACACATTGTGAAAGACTCTTCCCATTGAGTTAACACATCCAACACCTCACACATTTACCAATTTGGGGGGACAGGGTGGGAACATTGAAGTTCTACTCTCTTAGCAAATTTCAGTAACACAATCCAGTATTATCAAGTTTAGTCACCCTATGGGATGCCTGCGTGGCTCAGTAGGTTAAGCATCTGACCTGGTTTTGGCTCAGGTCATGATCTCACAGTTTTGTGAAATTGAGCCCAGTATCGGGCTCTGTGCAGGCAGTATAGAGCCTGCTTGGGATTCTCTCTCTCCCCTTCTCTGTGTCCCTTCCCCACTTGCGCTGTCTCTGTCTCTCTCAAAATAAAGAAATAGAAGCTTAAGATTTTTTTTTTTTTTTTAAGTTTAGTCACCATATTATACATTAGATCCTCGGACCTTATTCATCTTATAAGTGAATGTTTGTATCCATTTACCAACCTCTTCCTATTTTCTACACCCACCCCTGTAATTATTTGATCCTACGATCCTAACGTGTTGTACTAGTCTGTTGCATATGATGGCATTAACCTGTTATAAATAATGTTTTCCAGGAATATATATATTTTTCACAAACCCAGTTCATATTGCCTTAACTTTCAAAAAACAGAATTCAAGGTAAATGTATTATTATCTCCTTTCCTTCTCATATGTAAGTTTGTGATTAAATCATGCTAGTGAGAAACACCTTCAAATCTATCAAGCATTTCTAAAATTATGATTATATTAACAAAATCAGTTCTTAGAGTCTTCTACTAATCTCTTATCCAGACAGTAAGCAAAATTCTGCTACTCGTGTCTCCAAGTATGAGTCATCTGATTATGTTCAGTCCTGAGCTGTGTTATTATGTGAATTCACATTAAAAGTGCTTGATTTGCGAATAAATGAATCACAAATAAATTCGCTATATTTGATTTATATTGTTTATTGAAATACATGCTATTCCTACAACAAAAGCACATTTTTACTATCATTTCTGCTGGTTTTGCCCATGTTCTTCCCTCTACCTCGAGTTCATTCTCCATCTTTATTGCCTTCATCAGGCTAATGCTAGAAGTCTTTCAGAACAGCGTGAATGTCCTTGACCCTGTGAGACCTCCTTCCCTGGCCACAGAGTCTAAGTCAAGTACCCTGACTGCATGCACTCTGTGTAACCTATGCTTACCCTTCTCCATCCCAACTGCCTGATTGTTTTTCTCTGTGGCCCTCCACCTACCCACCCATTTGATGTCAACATCTTAAGGAGAAAGACTCTGTCCTTTTGTTTACTATTATAATATTGGTCCTAGCATGAGGTAGGAACTCAACAAAAAAAATTATTGAATGAATTAATTAACAAATCTCACATGGAGTGGAATTTTGGGGAAAACTATGAAGCATATTCTGGGAAACTAAATTTAACTGAAACTCTTATGTTGCTTGTATGGGGCCGTTCAATCCCCCTGCAATAATGCCACATCTCCAGGAGCGGTACACACAGTTGGGGGAAGAAAGAAGTCTTGGAGATGACTTCTTTCATTGCATTTGTACTAGATGAGAATGCCAGCAGAGAAAACCTTTTTTAGCATTTTTCAGGAGGTGCTTTGCAGCTGGTTGTCTGCTCTGAAAGCAAGAATCAAGTCTGTGGTGGTGCCTGTGGGGGAAGGTCGTGGGAGAACTGGTCAACCTAGCTCTGGAGTTTATCTATGAAAATACCCAGAAGAATGCTTTGACTTTATGAAAATAACATAACTGCTGATTGGGAATAAGTGGCCCCAGAGATGTGAGAATAACATACAGTTTACAGGCACTTCGCTGTATCTCCATATTCACTGTTGGCAATAATAAAATGAAAGTCATTGATAGGTGGCTACTCTGTTGCCGGCCCTGAACTAGGTTTTTTATTGCATTAGCTCCCCATAGCAAACCCTATGAAAGGATTATTATTATCATCATTTTTCAGGTAAGGAAACTGAGGCAGGTTAAGGCTGAGTAAATTGCCCAAGACCACCACACTGGTAAGTGGCACAAGCATCATGAGAATAAGGTTTGCCTGATGTGAAGCCTGGGACTTTGTCACGAGTACGCCTCTCTCGCGAAGTACACCAGGTTGGTGGCCTGGAGCCAGACTGCCTGGCTTCGAATCCAGGTTTCATTGGAGTGAGACCCTGACTAAGTTAAGTCCACTTTGCCTCAGTTTTCTTTCCTCTAAAATGATTGCAGTAAGAGCCCATTATCCTAGCATTGGGAAAATAATTGAGAGGATGTATGTAAAACACTTAGAAGAATGCCTACTAAAGGCAAGTGTAAGCAATGTTGCTGTCACTCTTGTCACTAAAGGCACTTTGGTTACGAGTTTTTGTTATACACCACCCTCCTAGGACACATGTGTATCTGTGCAGTAAAATGGCCAACTGATTTTACAAACTGGTGGTAAATATAGATTTTTTTCTCCCTTCCCAAGTCCCAGCTGGGCAAAATAAGATGATAGCAGTTCCTACGAGTCCCTTTAGTCCCCCGATTTGTTGTTTACATCAATGATATGAAAAAACAACAGCTTTTTCTTGGAGGGCATTGGAATTCAAACTTAACAGCCATTAGGATGGCATGGGAGGACGGATTGGTTGTGGGCTCGGGCCAGGCATTCCTGATTTTAGTGGCCATGGGTGATTTTAGTGGCTGAGCCTGAAGCCTCTCCCAGCACATTCCATGGATGTCCCATCAGTGCTCAGTGTGTAGGTGGGATAGGTGCTCCCAAGGTGCCCGGTGCTGACACCAGTGCAGAGTTCCTCTGGGTGGCCTCCATGCCCATCCTGTCCCCAAATTCGCAGGCCCTCAAAAATGACAGCAAATGAGCTCTTTGCAGGAGCTCTTCCTCTGGCACGCACACTGGGCTGGCAAATCCAAGCTTCTTTCATGATTTTGGATAGTGAATATTTGAAACAACTGTCTTTATCGCCAACATGTTGCAGCTAAAAGGAAACAAAATAGATGTCAAATGCTTACTATTGAAAGATACTGAGGGAAACGATCTTTTAAAACCTAGTTACACTGTATCAAGCGTTTCCAGAAATGCTTGTCATTCAATTAAGTAATAAGCCTGCAGTTTTTACAGTATCACTAGAGGTTTTTCTTTCATATTTTAATTGTTTTCATATTGTAAAATACTATGAAAGCTTTTAATGTATAATGACATTAAGTTAATTTAACACACTTACCATATACCATCAATCAAAATTATGTGGAAGCACCAAGAATTTGAGAGGCAATAAAAGTGCTACAGTCTCAAAGACCAACCTTGGAGTTGGTAAATAGATAGACCTACCTTTGAATTTCAGCTTTGAACTTGCAAGATCTGTGACGTTTGGAAAGTTACTTACTCTCTTTGTGTTTCAGTTTCTTCATCCATGATTATGGATATTAATAGTGCCCCTATAGGATGGATTGAGATCATGTGCATGTAACCCTTCCGTGGCTGTCCTTTAAGGGAAGTTCTGGTTTTACTCAGTACTCTCTTGCATCATCAAAGCGAAAATCCAGTCTGGTTCATTAGTGTGCGTTGGCTTTATTTCTAGAGATCTTGTAAACAAAAGGAAGAAAGGGTTTATATCACATACCATCCTATAAAATACCTTGATACATCCCCATTAGACATTTCCATTCTTTGCCACAGTTGCTTTGTGTCCTGTCTATTTATCAGAGATCTGTATTTTCTGAGTATTGCCCAGCCTCAAGCCCAGTCTCCTCCATTTGTTATTTCTGAAACAAGCATATCCCTTTTCTTCACTCGTGGAGAGGAGCTTTGACTCTCTCTGATAGGGAGCCAAACTCACACAGGTCCTATAGACCCAGGTTCTATAGACTATTGCCAGCATTTACTCAGTGTGATTTTCTTCCTATCATTAAAGCTGTAAAGTACTTACTGTGGTGTCTAGAGCACAGTAGGTTCTCTATAAATGTTAGGTAGAATTATTAGAAGTGTGAAATACGGCATTAGTTGACTAATATTAAATTCAATGATTTGTCTGATTTCTCGCAGTTCTCAGATGAACGCGTGTCCTACTATCTGTTTGTGGATAGTCTGAAACCCATTGAACTGCTGGTTTGCTTTTCTGCACTGGTACGATGGGGAGAATCTGGAGGTAAGAGGGCTTTGAGAAAATTATAGTCTTAAATCCCAGCTCACTTTCATTCAGTCCAGGGGAAATACAAGATTTTGGGGCTCTGGATGAAGGAAACTATTTCCTCTCCAGAGTCTGCAAGAGAGTCACCCTCACACCGCCTCCTAGGATGGTCTTCCTCCTCAGACGTCATGGGTTATGCTCACTCTTACCACCTGCTCCTCTCCTTGTTGCGGTCACATGTTCACCTCTTCAGCATGACTAGTCACTCTGTTTTTCTTTCCACCTTTGCATGTCACCATTCTTGAGTCTTTCAAGATCTGTTGAAAAACATGCACTCTTCCTTTGATTTGACAATTCTGAAGATCTTTTCCTTCATCCCACCCTGGCCTTTGTTTTCATGATTACACTTTAGAACTTACCTGCCAGTAACTATATCATCTCAAGCATCCCCATTTCAAGCTCTGACTACACACTCTGACTCTCCAGTCCACTTTCTCTAGAACCCTTGCTTCTACAATCCTTTGACTCCACTGGGACTGCCATCCATTGACCCTCCCACTTTTCCCTATTCGTCTGTCTCCTCGTGTCCTTATTTCTCTCATCCCCCAGTTTCCATGGCCTGTTGTTGTAATTGTAGCCTTGGACATACCTCAGCGTGATTGCTCATCTTTACCCCCTCAACTTACTGTCTTGGCAAAATCCCAATACTGGTTGAATTCAGCCAATGAGCTCTGTATCTTACGTGTGGTGCATCAGAGCACTGATGAATGTGCACCGATTGGATGTGACTGGAGAAAAAATAACCCTATCAGCTAGCCCCACTTTCAACTGAGGACCACAGATTTCAAAATGGCCTCCTAAACACTGCCAACGCTTCCCTGGTTCATGCATTCCTCACTCTCCTCCTCCTGGACGACTATCTCAAACCTTCAGATCTTCTAACAGCTGCTCTCATCCTTGTGTATTTTCAGCTGATGACCTTGCTGCTATTTTCACTGGAGAGAGAGAAAAAGTCAGGAATGACCCACTTCATCTTTCCCATAATGAGTTCTCCCCAGTTCTAGTCACCTTCCCTCCTGCTCATGGATGGACTGTTCTTGCTTTTGTCTGAAGCCAGCTCTTTGCACATGTGCATATATGCACAAAACATCATTCTTCAATTCTTTGTCCTGTTTGTTAAAGTTAAATCTGTTTATTTCAAAACAGATTAAGAAACAGCATCCCCCCCCCCCCCATCAATCTCATTACCTATGAGGTTTTTAAAAATATTTATTTATTTACTTTTGAGAGAAAGAGAGAGAGAGCAGAGGAGGGGCAGAGAGAGGGGGAAGGAGAAAATCCCAGGCAGGCCCCACATGGGGCTCAATCTCACGAACTGTGAGATCATGACCTGAGCATAAATCAAGAGTTGGACGCTTAACCAACTGAGCCACCCAGGTGCCCCAACTATGGTTTGTTTTTAATTGTGCCTGTAGTTTTATTTTCAAGATAAATTTGACTAAGCAGATCACACTTTCCATTTTAAGGAAAATATGCATAATTGAAAGTTTTCCTGATTTTGATGAATAAAATTCAAAATACTACCTCCTATCTCAAATGAATAAATGTTTTTACTGGATTACCAAGATCAATCCTACTAATTCTATGTAATCCATGAAAAGCTATGGCTTTTATAGAAAAATAAAAGCCTAAACAGCAAAATCAAAGCATCTCTAATTCAAATTTATAATACCTGACACTATGGAGGTTCAATAAAAATTTGCTGAATGCTGGATATTAAATGTCCTACCAACTTTGATGGCAGGCCTATGATTTTCTACCCAGGTATACCCAGCGGTCAGAACAGGGTCTAGTGTTAGTGTGTATCAGTGGGCAATAAATACTTTTTATTTTTTTTATTTTTTTTTCAACGTTTATTTATTTTTGGGATAGAGAGAGACAGAGCATGAACGGGGGAGGGGCAGAGAGAGAGGGAGACACAGAATCGGAAACAGGCTCCAGGCTCTGAGCCATCAGCCCAGAGCCTGACGCGGGGCTCGAACTCCCGGACCGCGAGATCGTGACCTGGCTGAAGTCGGACGCTTAACCGACTGCGCCACCCAGGCATCCCAGTGGGCAATAAATACTTGTTGAATATTTACAAACTTTATTGGTATAAGCTTAGTATATATATTAAGTAAGAGCTCCTAAGCCATACCATGTCCTAAAACATTGAAATTCTATGTGTGTAGAGGTGTTTCAAGTCATGTTGTGCTCTTATATCCTCAGTTTGAGTATTATCGGGAAATAGGGTAAAAATATAGGGTAATATAAGTTCTGGAGATGTAATATACAGTAGGGTGACTATAGGTAATGATACTATATTATATATTTGAAAGTTGCTAAGAGAGAATCTTAAAGGTTCTCATTACAAGAAAAAAAAACTGTAATTGTGTGGGGTAATGGATGTTAACTAAATTTTCATGGTAACCATTTCACAATATATACATGTATCAAATCATTATGCTGTACATCTAAAACTAATACAATGTTGTGTGTCAAGTTTGTTTCAATTAATTAAATTAAATTAAATTAAATTAATTTTATTAATTTAAGAAGTGTTTTGGCCTTAGCTACCCATGAAGAATGCCTGATATTCTTTATTCATTTTCAGAGGAACACTAAATGCTAAAATTAAATTTTTGTTACTGATTTGCTATTTCTACACACAATTAAAGCTAAGAATCCAAAGTAAAAACATAAGCAGTAGGATATTTAGACTTTGCTTGGCCACTATTTTAGGAGAACCTCTTAATTTCCCAGATATGTTTCCCCCACCCTTTAAAATTGCACCTAGAGGGATATTGTGATTTCTGCCACAGATAATAAGGTAATCAAAGTGATGGGGATGATTCTGAGGAGGAAGATGGGACGGAGAGGAAAACCTGAATCCCACTTCATATTATTTCCAGTAATTATCTCCCCAGAGTAATTTCTCTGGGTTTTATGAATATTTTCAGAACACCTCTAATTCCTGATATTGTTAGTGTCATTACTAGGGTCGTGAAGTGATGGCCAGCTATACTCTCACAGTCAAATTTTCATATTTTTCCCTTCCCTAGCTTTAACGAAAGACAGCCCCCACGTAGGGCCTGGACTGCTTACAGCGGAATCCCTTTCCTGGAAATCTCTGAAGCCACGAGATCTTGTTTTGAAGATTCATACGTATGCCACCAAGGCTGCGGTGGTCCGGCTGCCTGTTGGGTATGGAGTAACTTCCTTTTTCCCACATGAAGAACTTTTTGAAGCCTTGTAAGCTGCTGGCTACCTGATAATTAAACAATATGGGATATAGGATATGGTTTCTGAAAGTGATTTCGTATGAAACAGATCTATCATTATGATTCTTGCGAAAAATAACTCCACGAGCACATATATTAAAGAAATGCTGTTCACCGAATCTCCATTTGGAAGACCCATAATTGTCAAAGATTAACAATTTCTTTAGTAAAGAATAGGGTTTAAATCAGCATTTCTTAAAATCAATGCATCAAACAATGCTTTTTGTTTTCTTCAGAATCTTACATGCCTTGGCAAGAACCACGATTTTATTTAAAAACAGACTTTTTCCCCTACCAGACTATAGTTTTACCTTGTGTTTAATATTACCTATAGCTTTATTTTTAATTAAAATAAACTTGGCTCGGCAGATTATATTTTCCATTTTAAATAAAATATGCATAATCAAAAAGTTTTCTTGATTTTGATGAATAAAATTCAAAATATTACCTCATATTTCAGATGAAATGAATATTTGTACTGTATTTCCTAAGATCAATCATGTTAATTCTATGTGATCCATGAAAAGTGATGGCCCTTATGAAAAAAAGCAAAGCCTAAACAGCAAAATCAAATGCTAACATAATATATGGCAAGCATCCAATCTTCCTAGGAAATAATAAATTTTAAAACTTCAATATTTCTCACATCCTACCCTGAAAACCCTGGCATAGAGAGGTTCTCCCAGAAGTCATTACTCTGAGTGCTAATCCATTAAGACAACCAAGAACAGGAAATTAATAAAGAACCTCCTTATATATATCTGGGTGTTTCCCTGCAGGGCCTAACCTATCAACATGTATGTTTTGAACACGCTCTAAGTGCTCAACAATGGGGGGAATGAGTGTCCCTGCTCTCGGTGACACCGCAACCCTGGTAGGAAAGACACAAACAACACACATAAAATTATGCATCTGTGGGAAAGTGACTATGAAATCAACAAAGCCCTAGACCACTGTGAATTATTCTTGTCAGTGAAAAATCAGGAGTCGCTTGCACTGGGACTGCAGTGTATGGGAGATTCCTCCAGCACGCGCAAGTTCCTCATTTAGCGTAACTATGTTTTATGTGACTAATGAAACATAGATTCCATGATCTCTGATGGTTCTTTCAGAGTGAATAGCCAAAAGTCTTTATCCCACCAGAGTTAAAGAATTCTACTCTCAGTAATGTGTGACTTCATTTGAGCACAAGCTGTCATCAAACAACCAGCAGAGTCAAGGACTACAACGGGAACCCCTGGGTCCTCATATATTGTCTGTTCTCTTTAGGAGACATATGCTTCTCTTCGCCGCATACTCCCCCGTGGGGCATTCCATACACATCTGCAGCATGGTGACTTTTGTCATTGGGGACGAAGATGCCGTGCTACCCAACTTTGAGCCGGTAAACTTTAAGCAGTTGTGATTTTTTTGGTGCCTTAGTTTCAAAGATTTTGAACTAAATCATAGGCCTATTTTTTGTAATTCAACTTACCCATGTTTTACCTTTTAAAACTGTTAAGTATATTCTGCAAGAAATTCTCCAAAATGACACGTACAATAAATAGCCTACACTCTGCAGGAATGCAAAATAATTTTAGTTTTTCTCTGACAGCTGCATTCACTTCTGCTCTGTGGAATCCCCTTTCACCTCTGTTAACATCTCAGGTAGATCCCATAGCACACTGGTCCTTCGGAATGTATAGAGGATCAGTGCAGTCCTTTCCACTACAGCTTGAAATTCTGGTATCATTGACTCCTTTTACCCCTTCCTCAGCCTAAGAGATTTGGAGCATTTGTCTCTGGGATTCAGGGTAAGAGGATCCATGGAAAGTCCTGTCACTCTTGTTCATCTCCTCTTTTCTTGGCCTCTTCTTAGTTTCTCTTACACCGCTGTTCTGACGGTGTCTGAAAGAAGAAACGAGGTAAATGCAACCGGCCACTCCCCTGAGGTCCTGTCTCAGTTTTAGATGTCCTCTAAAAGGCATCCCATTTAGATATGTGGGCCTCTGCTTTGGGGGGACCAATTTGCATGGGGCATTCTCACTGCATAATTCAGTTTTACACCCTCCCCCATCCCATCTCCATGTAGCACAGCCTCTTATTAGGGAGGCGAGATCCTCTCAGCCAGTCGATAACTCTCTCGGCCAAGGTAGCATCATGATGATTCAGAAGCAGCTCTTTTGTGCTAATGTTGCTGTGGCCCAGACAGGCTCAGTCACGGATTCTTGCCTCTCTAGGCAGAGATTGTGCAGGATTCCCCTGACGGCCTCCTCTCTGCTGTGCTGTCTCTCTCCAGTCCTCTCCCTCCTGCGCAGTAGAAGAAAGATCAGCAAGCTCACCTTATAAGTACATGTCTCTTTATCCCTTAATCACATTTATCCTGCTTTTTTAAATTATTTTTTTCATCTTTGTTTTCTTTTCTTAAAAAACAATTCTGCTTTAGGTAGTATGAATTATCCAGTCTGTTTTTTTTTTTTTTTTTTTTCTTTAGGTGACTGAACTTCGTAGGTGTCTAGTTATTTTGATCTGTGAACTCATCTTTCCCTGGGGTTATAAATTCCTCCATCTTGTAAAACATACTGGGGCTTAAAGTCAGGCCCTATTATTCTTCAGTTTGAATGAGGAAGCAAGAAGCGATAGACCAGTCCAAGAGCAGAAAGATTCAAGCTGCTCAGAGCCGTATGTGATCACTCCCAGTGCTGCCTCTTGACCAGACAACTTTTCTGGTCCTGGCTTCACCTAAGGGGGAAATACCATTGAGAAGAGGCTTTCTGTAGGCTTTGGGAGGTTGGGGAGAAGGTAATAGGATAGTAAATGCGTTAATGGGGCAAGTTGGTTGTGTCTGTCTTCATCAGTTCGCCCCAAGCAGCGAATTGGTACTGTCCAGGTATAGCTTCGGGGCCATTCCTCAAAACTTCTGCAGGGAACCAAGGGGCATGATGGCAGCATGGTACTCCCTAGGAAAGGGGGCAAAAGTAGACCTCACAAGTTTTTGTTCCCACTTCACCCCCTCCGTGCTGTCTCAAAGCACCCTCTACTCTGGGCAGCTCCTCCCCTACCCACCAACTACCCACCACATACCAATCAAGATGATCTGCAAACGCCTTAGGTTTCTCTTTCTCTCTCTCTCTCTCCCCCCCATTCCCCACTCTTTGGTTTTGACCTACAGTTTTGCAATTTGACATCCAGTTCCTTTTTTTTTTTTTCTCACCAGCTTTATTGAGGCAAAACAGTCAAGCAAAATTATAAGTTATATAAACTCTACATGCTGGTGATTTTGTATACATAAATATTGTGAAAGGATCTCCATCATCTAGTTAATTAACACAACCATCACCTCACCTCACGTACTTATCTTTTTTTGTGTGTGTGTGACAACATTCAAGTTTTATTAACAAATATCAATTCTGTAACACAGTGCTATCAACTATAGTCACTATGGTTTACATTGAGATAGATCTTCAGACCTTGTTCATATTATAGTTGAAGGTGTGCACCCTTTTGCTAATCTCTCCCAGCTTACCCCCTTATCTTTTTAATCTTCATCACTATCTCCCTGAACTCTTCTCTGCCCATTGGTTCTCCAATCCCACACAATTTTGTCGAACTAATTCCTAGACACCCTTAAGACCTAAATATGGGTATTAATACCATGGAGAAATGTCCCCTGGCTCCCAATGTGAGGTAGGTGTTATTCCTATGTGTTCCCACTACAGCAGGAATCATATCCCTTGTTTTATATCAAAGATATAAAGATCACAGCCCTTAGCAAAATGCCTTGAGCAAGTAAGCCCTTCACAAATAACTGTTGAATCAACCATAGAGAAGAGGTTTAATATATTAACAGAAACTAAATTTTTGTAAGCTTAATTACACTTAAGTAAAAAAACAAAAACAAAAACAAAAACAAAGTGAGGCTGGCTGCTTTGCTTTCCCTTCACAGGAGAGCTACCGATTCACAGAGCAGTCTCTAACAATTTTGAAAGCTGTTGGAAATGTGATTGCTAGTTTCAAAGATAAGGCTAAACTTCCTGTGGCTCTGAAGGATTTACAAACAGCTCACTACCCTATTCCCCTCCACAATAAAGAACTAACAGCACAACACTTCAGGGTAAGTATGTTCAAGTTATGATGTTCCTAGAAGGATACTTTGTGTTTGAAAAAGATATATCTTATATGAGGTGATCCTCCAAATTTAGCCTTTAAAAAGATTTACATGTATTTCAAAGAGGAAGAGAGAGAACTTGCAAGTTTTCTAAAGTGGTGTCTAAGAAAAAGGGAGGGAAAGAGTCTCTTCCTTTATTTTCCATAGAGAGAATTAAGCCTACTTTTGTTATTTGTATTTGCCCTTAGAGTACCTTGTATTCTATCTGGGCAACTCTACTTGGGACACAACACTCCCAATGGAGAACTGCTCACCTGGGGCATGGGTAACCTACAAGACATACCTGCTGTGATTTACTCGTGAACCAGTATGATTGCCTCCCTTCAGTGAACTCTGTCATTCACTCTTGAAGGCGATGGCTCTAAATGGCTTAAAGTGGTATCCACAAGCTCTAAAAATAAGCAAATGATTAAATCATCATATGACAAGAAACCTATGGTCTCCACTGCTACAGTCAGCCCTAAGGCTGTAGTTGGTGTGCAACATCTCTCTCCTCTACCACTCATTCTAGATTTCCCATTCTTCCAGCCAAAGCCTCAGCTGTTCTAGTTGCCTGGTAGGTAACCTAGACCTCTAATCCTGGTGGGTACAGGACCTTGATTGCCTTACTCTTTTCAGGCTGTGACTAATCATTCACTGTGGAAGCACCAAGATGTATCACGACAGGGATGCCTGGGTGGCTCAGTCATTTAAAGCGGCCAACTTCATCTCAGGTCGTGATCTCACGGTTCATGAGTTTGAGCCCCGCATCAGGCTCTGTGCTGACAGCTCAGAGCCTGGAACCTGCTTGGGATTCTGTGTCTCCCTCTCTCTCTGCCCCTCCCCAGCTCGCACTCCATCTCTCAAAAATGAGTACACATTAAAAAACTAAAAAAAAAAAGTATCAAGACAAATTCAGACATAATTCTTCCTGTCCTCATTATGCAGCAGAAACCCTAGTACTTCATGACAATCAGGGTAAATTCTTCCTCCACCCCATTATATTAGTTCCTTTTCCCCTATTTGTATATCAAGATGAGGAGCACAAAGCAAGAAAGCGTGTATCATAATTTAGGTTTATTGCAAATCATACCATGTTCCCTGATGGAAACATTCCCTGCCATCCATCCTTTGGAATTAGGTTCTCCAATTTAGCAAACTACCTGTTGGGACAGAGAACATTAATAATTGCAAATGGGCCACTGGAAATAATGGTGAGAGAGGCCAATCCTACTTCCAATTTTGAATCCCAGGCCTGCACATGTTAGCTTTTACAGATATAGCACTATGTCAGTCTTTGGTCCTGCTCATCTATACCGTGCCCTGGAGGATACTGTGTCAGTTCTGCAAGGTATCATCTCCAGGCTGGATTCTTAGCTGAGGCTTTTATATGCCATTCCACTTTACCAGGAATCTTATCCACTCTTCCTATGGTATATATTAGGGCATTGAGTCCCAGACATTTCTCAGTGGTTAACTCTTCTCTGTAAAATGCGACCCTTGGTCCAAGGGGATGTTAGGCTGGATCCAATGCTTATAAATCAGATTTTCTGTAATTTCCCTTGGTTAATGGTGCTGACAGAGGCACCAAGGAAAGACAAAGCAAACTCATCGTTGAAGTAGGTGTCAATTCTAGTAAGGACAATCACTACCCTTGACAGAAGCCCACTGGAATAAACTTGCCACCAAGTGGCTGACTGGAATCCCCAGAGGATGATATCACATTAAAGTTTCTGCTACCAGCAGGTTAGACAGCTAAGCAGGAGTGAAAGAGAGCTCAAACTATTGGCACCATTCATAGTTCCTGTCCCTGCCATCAATATTACTCATTCATGAGCCTGTTGTTGCTAGGTCAGATCTGATATGTAAGGAAACTTTGTGCATGCATCATTTACACATCTTGATAATGAAACATTTTTATATTTTTAAAAAAAACATTTCTTTTTTTTTCTTTTTAATGTTTATTTATTTTTGAGAGAGAGACAGAGCACGAGTGGAGGAGGGGCAGAGAGACAGGGAGACACAGAATCTGAAGCAGGCTCCAGGCTCTGAGCTGTCAGCACAGAGCCCGACATGGGGCTTGAACTCATGAACCGTGAGATCATGATATTACATAGTTAATGTGACATTGTTTTCAAAGAGCCATGTCCCATAAATCAATAGATTCCAAATTTGTCTACCATAAACAATTCCAGATAGATCAGGTGCAGCATTCTGTAAGTGTCCCATAGATAAGGACTCTCTCACTAGAAAATAATATTAGTGTATTACTTGAGAGGACTTTCATTAGCATGTTGACGATAGAAATGGGCCAGGTCATCTGTATTTCTGTGGGATGCTCACATCTCCTACAGTTCCTTCTCTTTCTTTAGATCCCTATCAAAGTTTATGGCCTTCTAAGCCCTCAGTACATGCAATGGGATAATATTCCCCAAAGCAGAATGTTCTAGCACCAACTCCAGAGAGGACCATCAAGTACTGGCCTCTTTCTTCATTGCAGTTTCTTATCCTTTGCCTTACTGGGGATGTCTCAGGAAGTCTCATCCTCTGGATCCCTAAAATCTCCACTGATGTAGTGGATCCATGAATTTGTGCAGTGTTTATTCCCCACTCTCTAGCATGCCTGTGTCTTAATCAGGAAGTCACAATAATGGCCCCTTTCTGCCCACAGGTAGCACAGAGTAATATCCTGTAGAACTCCCAACATGATCAGAGACTCTGCTCGCTCAAACGTAACAGAGAGGAGGAGTATTAGCATAACTGTGTATTTTTCTTATTTTTACCTTACATGTTGAAATATTTAGGACATTTTATTAGCGTATCACAGAAAACGCATCTAACTCATTTAAGTCATAACAAGTAGCGGGATGTGTTAATTTATGAAAAAGATACAGGGAAATCTTCTTGATAGGAATGACTCAGTGAGGAACTTCAAAGAGGGGATAGACAGCCCTTACAACTTACCTTCTTCATTTTGTTTTCTCTTATCCACATGGTGTCTCTAGCCCTAAGTGAATATCCTGGAAAAACTGGCTCCTGATTTATATCACTTTTCCATATGAGGCCAGTTTAGAATGTCTTCATCCTGATTTCCAATTAGTCAGCCAGAGTAACACTGATTTGCTTAGCTTGGGTTAGATGGTTGCCTGCAGGCTTGCCCACCATTGTCAGCTGATGGGGCAGTTACAAACACAGATTGTAACATTAGGTCCCTGTCTCTCAATATATGGGGAGGGGTGAGGCGTGGTCAGAAAATATAGACGAAGCAGGAAGTACAATAGTCATATGCCTTTGAAGGGCACTGTGTTTCACCAATTCAACGATGTGCATTTCTTTTCACACTTCAACATCGGGAGGAAATCACAGTGTGTCTTATAATTGGTGGTTCCTTATAATCACTGCTGGCCAGGTGGCTTTCAGAATTCTCCGCATACACATGGACTTGTTCATAAGGGTTCATATTGTCACCACTTCGGAAGAAATGTGTGTATTGTTTGACAAAAGCCTGATCCTTGGGGGAAGAGAATTAAATGATATTATTGAGCCTCTCAAAGAAACATGAAAGGAGAAAGATTTTCTCCACACCAGACTGAGCCCCCCCAGGGCACAAGGAAAGAGAGAGAGGGAGGGGAGTACCTCAATAAAAGCCACCTTAAACAGTGCCCCAGGTGTATTATATAATCCACCAAGCACATTACTCCCTGCAGACAAATAAATAGCTAAAAGTAAGCCAGCAACAATCTGCTGGGGCTTGCTTATTATTCTTAGTGGCATGACTGGATAAATGGAATCCCTCAGTATATCAAGATAAAAACAACGAAAAATACAAAATCATGTAGGAAAACACGAATGTTAAGTACTTTCAAAAAGTGATTTACAAGAGTTTGAATATTAATGTCTTCAGAATACTTAACCAACTTATGTAGATTATTTTGTTTTTTCATGTATGTTTAAGTGTGATATATGATGAAAAAGCTCTGTGTAAGTAAATCTAAAAAAGCTTTTTCAATAAGAAGTAAATACTCTTAGATGGACATAAGAAAGTGATAAAAACTCTAAACAGCATATTTTCTTCTTTGGTAGCACATGAAACCATAGTGTGCCTTATAGCAAATGGTGTTATAGAACCAATGAAATATTGTATTTAACTTGCTGAAAAACAAGGGCCGTATTTTCATCTTATACTCTATCTCTTCAACCTGTTACATTTTGATTGAGCATACATTATAAACATTGTTGTAGCGATTAAGTTTTATGAAATTAGAAACAGTCAGATGAGGGACACCTGGATGGCTCAGTCAGTGGAGCATGTGAGTCTTGATCTCAGGGTAAGGGTTCAAGCTCCACATTGGGTATAGAGATTACTTTAAAAAATTTTTAAGAAAATGAAATAGATGATACATAATTTTGAGCTCTTACTGAGTGAATGACATTTGGAAGTCTTCTGTTATATTGTGCTTTTGAAAAAATATGTATTTTTTATTTTTAGAGTATCTAAAGTTCTTTAGAGCCTCTCTGGCTAGGTCATAGCATTTTCTTGGCTTAAAAAAATGTAGTAATGTATTTTATATTTTTCAGGTTTTTCATATTTCTTTATGGCGCTTAATGAAAAAAACTCAACTAACAAAACCTCCTCCCAATTTTAAATTTGCCTTTCGTGCTTTGGTTCTGGATTTAGAGTTACTTGATTCCTCCATGGAAGAAGCTTCTTTAGGTACTGAATAATTTTAGATATTTGTTTGACAAAAGAATTTCTAGCCTTATATAAGATAAATGATTTGAGAAAAGCACCAAGTTTTTGTGACGTGGGTAGACTGTCTATACTGACAGGCAGAGAATTTAAGCCGTGCTCTGGGAAGCCCATGGGCTCCAAGGATCTGCCATGTGTCCCCAAGCTCACAGCCTCAACCCTCCTTTCCTGGCTCCCCCCGTGCAATTTTAACACTTCCTTTAAATTTTGAAAGAAGCCTCTCACTACTTCCACAGAAGTATGAACAGTGAGTGGCTCACTTATGTGTCAGTATTTAGTGTTTTTCTTCTCCAGGAAGTTTAAATTCTAAGAAAGGACAATGTGCAGAGCACAGTATTAAATATGAAGACCAACTTCTCATTGTGGCACTTTCTATGCCAGGGGACTTTAGCAGTTAAAGGCACGGAAAATTTGGGATGGGATTAAATCTAACCCTCAGTCCAGAGTTTGTTTTTCTCTTGACCAGCGGAATGGGTAGACGTGAAATATTCTGTACCCATAAGTGATAAAGAATATTCTCCTGAGGAAGTAGCAGCAGCGATTAAAATTCAAGCCATGTGGAGAGGGACTTATGTCAGATTACTTATGAAAGCTAGAACACCAGGTATAGTTTTTCTATCATTCATAAAATGAACTTGTGTATGCAAGAATGGATATTTGTGTGTTAATGAAAAGCATTTTGGAGTTCTCCTTCTTTATGACTTGGCTAATTCTTTTTAATTTTGTAAATACTGAAATACCTTGAGATCAGAATGCATGTCAGCTCATTCACTCTCTTGTTTCCAGAATTTGGCACCACGGCTGGCAGAGTAAGCACACCACAAATACGTGCTCAAAGAATGGATGAGTGCGTGAATGATCAGCTATGCTTTCCCAGTCCGTTATGAGCTCTTGAAAACAACTGTTTCTCTGTACATCTCCAATGCCTAGTAGAATGCTACAGCAGTCAGCTTCAACTAAGTCATGGATGTGTTTACATTTGCAGACCATTTTTCAAAGAAGTAAATGAATGAATGAGTAAATGAATGAATTGGATGAAATAAGCTTTCCTGTATCCATGTGACATATACTTAGAAAGCACAGAATGCATTTGAACTGTATTCTATTGAATCAAATTATTTACGTATATATAATGAACTATTTTTGTGAAAACATTTATTTTATTTTAACTTTTTATCAGCTTAAAATACAGCATTGCAGAGGTAAAAATCATATTTAACCATTTTTTTCTGCAATTTTTGTTGACACTTCCATGAGAAAAGTCTTATGCCCAATAGAATTAATTCTTTGAATATATTGAAACATTTTGTTATAAAGTGTCTCTATTTGAAGTATTTAATGAGAATGGTCAAAATGTTCACATCAGCAGTGAAAACTGCAGCTACACAAATAAACAAATAAACCACATTGTAGGGGCACCTGGGTGACTCAGTTGGTTAAGCGTCCAACTTTGGCTCAGGTCATGATCTCACAGTTTGTGGGTTTGAGCCCCATATGGGGCTCTGTGCTGACAGTGTGGAGACAGCGCTGAGGCTGTTTCAGATTCTCTGTCTCCCTCTCTCTCTCTCTGCCCCTTCCCTGCTCATGTGTGCAAACAGGCATAAATAAATAAAGAAACATTAAAAAAAAAAACTACATTGTGTAGTTGTGTGATGAAAAAATATACCATTGCTTGGTTTTGATATTATTCTATTAGAGAAAGTAAAGATAAAAGTATCAAATTAAACATATAGTAAAATATACATTTTGTTGTCCACATATGCTGTAAAAATTACATTCAAACAATGATTTTCTTTCTCTTTTTAGAGACAGAAACTTGAGCAATTTAATGTTTTAATCATATTTGCATTGCTTTCACTCAGTGGATATTTATTGAATGACTTGGGCACACAGCACTGTTCTAAATTCTGACCTTATTCAAGTCAGTTAAACTGACAGAGTTTCTGCTTTGATGAATATTGTGTTCTAGTTGGGGTAGGCATACAATAGGAAAGTAACTATATTAAGACATCAATTTCAGATACTGTTAAGTACCATGAAGAAATTAGGATAATTTAGGGAAAAAGGTTCTGGCATGTTAAATTTGAGCCATTTACTATGGATTTCCATTTTTCTTGCCAAATCACCTACTTCTAAACCAATGTGGGTTATGGGATGGAGCTTTAGTGGGATCCCATTATCCACTGTTTATTTATTTATTTTTAGAAAAATGGTTGAATTATTCTTTTCTGACATAAGAGCTTTCATAAGGAACTCTTGGTGTGATAAAAGATCTCCTGATATAAAACTCTTTGATGAGAATCTTCAATTAGGTCAAAGAACACTTCATGATTTTTACCCTAAAGATGAAGTGAAACAGCATAAAACAGTGAGCAGAACTGTCGGTGAGGAAGTTTATAGCTTTATATTTTAAACATGATTTTGCTGCTAATAAATCCTATGGCTTTGGACAGCACCTTATGAATTTCAACTTCTTTGTTGGTAAAAGGAGGGTTTTGAACAGGATGATCTTTCAGGCATCTTACAGCTTTTATTTTTTAATTATTTTAATTTTTAATTATTTTTAGACACAAAGGAAAATACCAGCGTTGCAGATATGCTTCAAAGAGTTTGGGCTATATTGGAGCTGAATATAGAACAGTATGCAATTTCTCTCTTAAGGTAAAGCAGTAAATGGATTTTCTTATTACAGAATCTTCGTGTCCTGCAAATTCCTATTCAAATGCGACCATGTTCAGTGAGTTTCCCTAATCACACACCACTGCTTCCAAACTTCCACGATATTTTGTCTGAAACATTTCTATGCTACTTACTATTTTTGGTTTGTATCAATTATTCTTGACTAAAATTCTAGGCAGAAAGCCTCTGTTCTCTTGAGCAAAGTTTCTTGAAGTCTTGTGGTGCTGAGATGACCAAGATCAGAGTTGCTGGGGGAGGGGATTCCAGAAAACAATTACAATTGTCATTTGAGATGTCTGGAGGGCAACACTCTAAAAACACAGGTAAACCAGAAGTAGACTGAGCCTTAGCTAAACTGTACTATAGCCACAAACCGTATTTGAGACACAAGATAATCTGAACAGAACTAAGAGAAATTATAAATTATAAATTATATATATATATAATTTACATTATATTACATATATATTACTATATATATATATATATATATATATATATATACATACACATATATATAATTTACATTACAGACACACACACATAAAAGAAGTAGACCTTCTGGTGATGTTGGAGTTAGCAAACAAAATCTCAAAAGTTAACTATAATGGAAATGCCAAAGAAAATAAAGAATAAGGAGAAAATAGATCAAACGTTTAGATTAATAAAGCACAGTCAAATAGAAATTATATAAATGAAGATTTTAACAACTAATATTAAAAACATATTAGTGGGTTTGGGGCACCAGGGTGGCTCAGTCGATTAAGAGTCCAACTGTTGATTTTGGCTCAGGTCATGGTCTCACATTTCATAAGACCGAGCCCTGCATCAGGCTCTGCACTGACAGTGCAGGGCCTGCATGGGATTCTCTCTTCCTCCCTTTCTCTACCCCTCTTCCTCCCTCTCTCTTTCAAAATAAATAAATAAATAAACTTAAAAAAAATTATTGGTGGGTTTAACAGCAGATTTGTCAGAACAGAAGAAGACATTGGTGAACTTGAACTTGGAGACAGATCAATAGAAAAATATCCAAACTGAAGCATAGGGGAAAGCCAGTGGGAAATAAGAAAAGAGCACAAGGGACATGTGGAGTATGCTCAGGAAGTCTGATACTGTAATTATAGCCCCAGAATGCAAAAAGATGATGACGGAGGCCTTTCCCAAACAGGTAAAACACATCAACTCATGTTTTTGGGAGACTGCATGCAAACTCCATGCAGAAAGGATGCAGAGAAAAGCACACCTAGACTCACAGTAGTAAAACTCAAAAACAGAGGCCAAAAGAAAACCCTTCAAAGAGCCAGAAAAATAATGCGCATTAGCTTCAAAGGGCAATCAACAAATAGCTACATATAGGAGTAAATTTCATGACCTTAGCAATGAAAAATGTAGAAGTTGGGTAAAAGGTTTTAAAGAGTTCTAATGTTACAGCATTACTGCCGAAATGGTGTAAGTAATACTTTAGATGAAGCTCTAACAGGGGAAGGGATACATAGTATCTTTTCTAGCAATATGCTAATGAACCAACCAGTGATTTTAAGAAGAAATAAGATTAATCTCACAAATCTTCTGAAGAACAGAAAGGGAGGAAACATTAACCAATTCATAATCTTGATTTAAAAAATTCACCAAGGGCAGAAAGAAAATGAAATTGCAAACCAATCACCCTCTTGAAATTGTCATCCAATCACCTTTTTGAGTAGGTGCAAAAATATGTAATAAAATATTAGCAAATCAACATTGGAATTAAATAAAAAAGGATAATACCTTATAATCAAGCGGGTCTCCTATTCCCAGACATATAATGGTGACTTAACATTAGAAAAGTTTTCATTTTAATTCATTGCATTAACAGGGAAAAGGAACAAATCATTTGGTCCTGCAGATAGGTTCCAAAAAAAACATTTGATAGAATTTAACACAAACTGAAAATTATTTTTTTTTTTGTTTTTAGAAAACTTGGACTAGAGAAGTCTTTCACTAATATGTTATTGGTATCCAGTATTTTCAAAACTTACTACAAACATGACTAGTGGTAGAATTTTGAAAGCTTTTTCTTAAGTTTAGAAATGAGACAAAAGCGTCTGCCTGACTACTTCCATTCACGATAAACCTGGCATAATTCTGAGAAGGGCAAAATGGCAATAAAGCAAAATAAAAGTCATTGGTATTTGAAGGGAAAAAAATAAAACCACCACTGTTTACAGATGACGTAATTGTATATGTAGGGTGTTTTTTAAAATCTGCAGAAAAATTATTAGAATTAATGAGAGAATTAAGAAAAGTTGTCAGAGACAAGGTCGATATAAAATAACAATTAGATTTCTGTTTGTAAGTAAGAGACAAATAGAAAATTACATATGAAAATATATAAACATTTTGAATAACCTAAAGATAGTGAAACAAAATTGCACAGTGGACCAAATATCAAAATTTTAGACACAGAAGAAATCCAAATCTTTGTAGTATTTGCCTCACCCTGAAAGTGAGTCTCACTCACCTCACCGTAATCCTGGCTCACAGATGCTGCCGATAGCTGATCATCCAGCTTGACTCACTTTTGGTCCAGAATGTGTTTTCTAAAAGGGCAACCCTTTTGCCTGAGATTCCAGCTGAGTGGACACAAAGAAAGGGCACAACCCTTCGTCTCTAACCTGCCTTTGCATTCTGGGGAAAATCTCTGGGCCAGAAATTATATATAGTTTTCATGTAAATGAAGTGTCAAAACTATGAGCTCCCCTGTTAGGGAGCTGGTGTATTTGAGGTGTAGGTGTCTTTGAAACATAGGCAGAACTACATCAGGGGGCCACTGTTCCTCTCCAGGTGCTCTTTCCACCATAGCCAGGAGCATTTCTTAGAAATTCAGTGACCATCCAATACAGAGGCCATGCTCTTTCAATAGTTTGAGTTCTAGACCCACATCTATTGGATGGATGAAACTGACATGGCTGACTGATCTTTAAATGTAAATAGTGGGAGCATCCAAAGCTACCTCCTCACCCTAGCTGGATTCTCTTATTTGGTCAAAAGCCCATCTTTCAGCATAAGACCTATACTAACCGCAGCTCTACTAATTATCAGATGTGTACCCTGGGGTAAGTCTCTTATTCTTTCTAAAGTTAAAATTTTATTAATAATATTTAATATAGGGAAATAACAATTTTAATATAAGGAAAACAAAATGTACCTCACAGTATTATTCCTTCATAAGGATGTAAAGATAAATTAAGGTAACACAGGAAAAGTACTTACCACAAGCTACAGATTGAGTCATTACAGAACATTAGCAATTGTAAATACTGCTTTATTATTACTACTGAATGGGAACTTTGAGGTCCTGCAGCCTAGCCTTACATTCCCAGATCTTAAGGGGCAGAACTTCGCCAAGTGAACTTTGGGCAAGGCTCAGTTTACGGGTATAACTTTCTTTCTGTACTAGGATGCAAAGTTAAAATCTTTCAAGTCTTTTGGAAATATTTCTCTGGGTCAGTTCTCTGGGTCATTCAAGATATTCTATATAGTATATCAGGATTTTGATGGCCCTATATGCACTAGAATATCCTAAGGCTTATGAAAAAGTGTGAAATGTATGATGGGAATAGTAACTGGAATGCCTCTAACTCCTTCCCTTACCTTAGAATGGTGGCTGCTCCCATTACAATTCCTGAGGTCACCTGCTTAGTGGCTGCTTTGGCTCAGCCAACACCCACATTTGGGTTAGGCCAGTTCCCATGGGATTGGTAGTGGTGCTCTGCATTGAAAGACCATCACGTCATAGTTCCTAGTTAGCGTGGTCAGGGTATTTATCATTTGAACTGGGACACTTTTCCAAAAGGGACAGAAGGAGCACTATTAATAATTATGCCAGGATTATGAGCATACATCAGGACTGCCCCAGGCAAACCAGGATATGTGTCAATCTTAGTTCTCATGACTCCCTCAAAGGCTTACAACTGCCGCAAGGATAAATCTGTCAATTTTCTCCCATCATCAAAGACCAATGATCAAATGGAACATGTGGATCCTATGCCCCATAAGACTCTCATGGCTTTGCTTCTCACTGACAGTATAGTTAAGCCATGCCTCCTGGAAGGCAAGAACACCTCTGGCTCTGTCTTGACCTCTAATACAGAACCATTTTCTATGGCCATGACGGCTTCCATCCCAGCAAATTCCATTGACATTATTCCAAAGACCCTAGATTCCTTGTGCTACTGAAGCTAGATCCAGTTCCTGGCAGAGTGGGAGGATAAGAACATAGAGGATCTTTCACATCACTCTCATCCTGTTCTGAGATAAGCCGCAGCCTTCCAGGAGGAAACAGAGAAATCTCGACCCGTAATTGTTTTAGCCAGTTGCACACACCATTCCCTTATGGGCCAGAAATCATGTAGAAGGAAAACTCTGACATTCTTTCCTTGTTCATGTCTTTAGTGGGTCTTCTTGTTTGTTTTATTCATTTTTTTACAAATCCATGCCTTACTTTAAACTATATTCTGTATTGATTCCCTATGTCAATTTCAGACCTTCAGTGGCCTCCACCCAGTTTTACTGCTACTTTGCCTGTTTCTCATTTTCCTACCCTTATAGTTTGAGTTTTGGTGCTGATTTCCTACCCAGAAACTTTAATTACTTTCTCAATCATGAATTAAGTTCTCCTTTGATTAAGAACTTCAGATAACTTTGGAGATCTTTGAGAGACATCTTTCAAGTTGACCTGGAATGGGAGTCCCCTACCTGGGAGCCATGCACCATGAACCCTCAGCCTTTGACTAAGGACTCAATCCAGCCAACAATAGACTGTGGTCTTTTATGTTGTCTTGCCTATTTATTTTTTTGTACATAAAGTTTATTTTAGAAGTTGTCTTGGCCATTGCAACTTAAATTATTTTTACACTTCTAGACTAATGTTTAAAAGCAAGTGCAAGTCTCTTGAATCTTATCCATGCTATCAAGATGAAGAAACTAAGATTGCTTTTGCCGACTATACTGTGACGTACGCAGACCAGCCACCAAATAGTTGGTTTATAGTATTCAGGTGAGGTTATCATAAATTGTCATATGATGTCACCTTTAAAGGCATGCAGTATTCATATGTGTAGTTTTGTTCATGGTAGTAGTGAAACTACAAACTTTTAGCTTACTTTCACAAGTTAGCACTTCTTCCCCACCTGCTATACATTACTGAGATATTATAGGAATTTTTATCCATGTTTCTTTAAATGAAATATGAAGAATGTGAAGTTAATTATTAGAAATTTTTATGTGTATGAAAAAATAATATAATAAATGCAAGTGCTTTCTCTATAGAAAGAAATAATTTCATTTGCAAGTAATATTACTAGGTAAAAGTCACAAATAACTTACAAAATGAGATTTTTAAAGGGTTTTCATTTATATGACAAAGCATATTAATAATTAAGAAACCAATATGTACACTTTCTAGTTATGTGAAACTTCACACCTACTTTTTTATTTCTTGGCAGTAAACCTAATTTCAAACTTTCTGTATGATTCATGTCAAGAGAAAGTTTATGCTTTTGTAATTACAGAGAAACATTTTTGTTTCCTCAAGATATGATCTTGCTTCCCAAAGTATATACCACGCTTCCAGTCTGCATGCTCCACGTTGTTAACAATGACACAATGGAACAAGTGCCAAAAGTGTTCCAAAAAGTGGTGCCTTATCATTACACAAAGAATAAGGTAGGTGCAAAATGTATTCTCCTCATACGATACAGTGACAGTGAGAAGCCAGTGCCTTGCAAGATTCCAGGAGAAGGTAGAGCAGATGTGCTTTCCATCTGCTTAAAAGAGGAATAAGGGTCCTGGTCTTTTTTTCTAGAAGTCCCATTTATTTGACAACCTGAGGTATTTAACGTGAGTGCTAGAACATTCACCTCTCAGCTCTCTTTTTGTCTTCTCTCCAAAGAAGGTATGACAAAAGGAAAGCATTGGAAATTCTTATTAAAATCATAAAATCATACAAACTCTTAAAATGGAAATGGAGCTGAAGGGTTCAGTTAGTCCTGTTATTTGATCAAATCAACCGGTTGCCTCATTTCCTCTGGGTTTTACTCTATCCCTAAATATTTCAGGAGATTTGTGATTACGTGGCCACTCCTTACCTACCACCCCCAGTCTTTTATAGGGATACACAGATTCCTTAAAAAGCACTTGACACTTGGGGCGCCTGGGTGGCGCAGTCAGTTAAGCGTCTGACTTCAGCCAGGTCACTATCTCACGGTCCGTGGGTTCGAGCCCCGCGTTGGGCTCTGGGCTGATGGCTCAGAGCCTGGAGCCTGTTTCCGATTCTGTGTCTCCCTCTCTCTCTGCCCCTCCCCCGTTCATGCTCTGTCTCTCTCTGTCCCAAAAATAAATAAAAAACGTTGAAAAAAAATTTAAAAAAAAAGCACTTGACACTTTATTTCTGCCAGATGGTAGATCCTAATCTGATGATCGGTCAAATCATGTTGCCTCTCTATTTGAATCTCATCTTTGTGTTTTGGGTTATCTCCTCTAAGAGGGAAGGACAACAAAAGGCAGTACATACCTACACTGCAAGTTGGGACTTTTTTTTTTGCCTGATTCTTCATTCTTCAGCTGGATAACTTTGAACCTTTTTGTCTTTCTTTTTGAACTATGGCTGTAATTGACTTTGAAACTTCATTTCGCCTATGATTCTTTGCAGTATTTTGCACAAATTAAGACATGAATATTGGTGTATGGGAATGAACAATAAATTTAAAAAAATACTAACTCCATAAAAAACCGAATAGCTCTTTTGAGTTGTTTTAGGGATTTAAAAAAATAAGATTAAAAAATTTTTAAGACTTCTTTGCACGTTATGTTAACAATAAATAAGTGTTTTAGGTTCACAGCAAAATAGAGAGGCAAGTACAGAGATTTCTCATAATCGCCCCGCCCCCCCCCCCCATTATCAACATGCTCCACCAGAGTGCCACATTTATTACATTGATCATCCTACATTGACACATCATAATCTCCCAAAGTCCATAGTTTATACATTATGGCTCACTGATGGTGCTGTACATTCTTTGGGTTTGGACAAATATAAAATAACATGTAGCCATCATTACGGTATCATAAAGAGGGTTTTCACAGCCATAAAAATATTCTGTGATCCACCTATGTATTCTCCTTCCCCCACCCGCTTGCAATCCCTGATCTTTTTTCTGTGGGGATTTACTTTTTCCAGAATGTCATAAAGTTGGAATCTTAAAATATGTAGCCCTTTCAGATTGGCTTCTTTCACTTAAAAACACGCATTTAAATTTTGTCCCTGTCTTTTTATGACTTAATAGCCCATTTCTTTGTAATAATAATATTCCATTGTCCACATGTATCAAAGTTTATTGATTCACCTACTGAAGGACATTTTCGCTGCTTCCAAGTTATGGCAACTATGGCTAAAGCACCTACATACATCTGTGTGCAGGTTTTTGTACAGACATAATTTTTCGACTCCTCTGGGTAAATACCAAGGAGCACTATTGCTGGACTGAATAATGAGAATATGTGTGGTTTTATAAGAAATCACCAAATTATCCTTCAGAGTGTCTGTACCATTTTTTATTCCCACTGGCAATGAATGAGACTTTCTGTTGCTCTGTATCCTCATCAACATTTGGTGTTTTCAGTGTTGTGGATCTTCACTATTCTAATATGTATGCAGTGGTATCTCATGGTTGGTTGAGTTTCTCTGATAACATGCGATGTGGAGGATCTTTTTGTATGTTTATTTGCCATCTGTGTATCTTCTTTGGCGAGATGTCTGTTAAAAATTTTTTAACCAGGTTGTTTTCTTATTGTTGGGTTTTAAGGGTCTTTGTATATTTTGGATAACGGTCCTTTATTATATGTGTCTTTTGCAAATATTTAAATATTACGTTACTGTCATTCAGGAGTCTTGAAGTAGTTTAGAACAGTCAGGTTCTCTCTTAAAACCCTATCACTGGTTTAGCTATAGACTTTCACTTACCAATATGTATCCTACCATTTTATAACTCTTTATTTTCCCTCTTAAAATTATTCTCTGAGCCTAGGCAAACACAAAATCAGAGTCATGTAATTTTGTTCTGTTTCTTTAATGCATTAGTACCACAAACTCAAATAATAATGAAAAGAGAGGTAATTCTGTGTAAATCTTCCCTTATTTCCTTGCCCCAATATAATGTCAAAAAGTTTTTATTGGTGTAGTGATTCTCATCTCGAGTATTATAATTCTGGTTAATATTCCTAGATGTTTATGGCAATGTGTTGAGTTCATTCTGTCTTACGTATTTCATATTTCGTTTCTGGAAATCTAAACACATAAGAGAGTGTCCTTTGCATCAGAATCAACTGGAATGCAAATCTATATTTTTCTTCCTTATTAGAAGTGTCTTGGGGCTCCTGAGTGGCTCAGTCAGTTGAGCATCCAACTTCAGCTCAGGTCATGATCTCACAGTTCGAGAGTTTAAGCCTTGAGACAGACTCTGTGCAGACAGCTCAGAGCCTGGAGCCTGCTTAGGATTCTGTGTCTCCCTCTCTCTCTGCCCTCCCCCACTCACACTCTCCCTCTCTATCAAAAATAAATAAACATTAAAAAATTAAAAAAAAAGAAGTGTCTGGAATTATAAACTCAGAATTGCTTTGAACTTTTGTATCTCATTATGATATCATGCTGTTGCTTCACTGGCATTTTGGGCCGATGGATAGCCAATTATGTGGACCCAAGTTATCACCCACTATGACATCATCCCAGGTTTTTCAACTGCTTCTTTTCCGCAACCTGAAGAGCTCATCCCCATACTCACATGTGGGATCCCTGGAACCATATCTGCTGTTAACTTGATAGCTTTATCTGCCAATTGACATTGCAAGGGAACTACATTTCCCTGAGCACTCTTGCTTTTCTCATCTTGTATTTAAAAAACAGGGAAATCAAGTAAGAAGTTATTGGGATACTCTAGGATGATGTGATGGTAAAAATCTGCCTAAAGAAGCATTAAAAGAATTGGAGGAAAACATAGCAATCCTCTCCCAGAGTTACGCACTTTGTGTTATAGATTGGGATCCGCATAAACAGAAGTGTTAGAGTTCCTCATTTTCTCTGGAAATTGTAAGATGGACTTTCTAAACGGGATTTCAAAACCTAATGCTAGTAATTTTTGTTTATCAAGAGATCTTGGGATCTTTACATTTATCAAGATAATAAAGCATTTTAGTACTAGGAAACCATATGGTGTACATTTGAGAGACTAGCAATGGTATGACTTACTTCTGTCTAATTCTCTTTCTCTAGAAAGGCTACACATTCGTGGCTGAAGCATTTACTGGTGACACATATGTATTGTCCTCACGTTGGAAACTGCGCCTCATTGGTTCTTATAACCCACTCCCATGCCTATCTCGAGACTCTCCAAACAATACCTTCACCATAAAGGAAATCAGGGATTACTACATACCCAATGACAAGAAAATTTTATTCAGGTATATTATATGCATTATATGTAATATATAATATATGACAAGAGGGAAATACCTTAAATTGGCATTTTTTTGGCCACCAGATGGGTGCTGACATGTTGTCCTTCAGTGACTGTGGCCAGAGAGGTTAAGCCTCTAGATACACGGGGCTCTGGGCTTGACCACGGTTAAATTTTTTAACATATAAATATATTATTAAGGAAATAGGGCACCTGGATGGCTCAGTTGGTTGAGTGTCCGACTCTGTTTTGGCTCAGGTCATGATCTCACAGTTCATGGGCTCAAGCCCTGTCTGTGTTGGGCTCCATGCTGACAGCACAGAGCCTACTTGAGATTCTCTCTCTTCCTCTCTCTTTGCTCCTCCCCTGCATATGCTCTCTCTCTCAAAAAATAAATACATAAACTTAAAAAAAAGGGAAGTAAAGGTCACCTGTAATCAAACAACCTAGAAACAATCGCTGTTAGTATCCTATTGTATTTTTGTATAGTGTTTTATTCTAATCACAGTTTATCATTATTAAGATCATAACATAATTAAAGTTTTGTAACCTGACTTTTTAAAATAAATGTTTATTCATTTTTGAGACAGAGGGTGAGTGGGGGAGGGGCAGAGAGTGAGGAGGACAGAGGATGCAAAGAGGGCTCTGCACTGACAACAGAGAGCCCAATACGGGGCTGGAACTCATGAACTGTGAGGTCATGGCCTGAGCTGAAGTCAGACACTCAGTCCACAAAGCCACCCTATAATCTGACCTTTTTACTTCACTTTATAGTGTGCACACTTCCCAGTGCCATTGAAACTTTTTATAAACTCTTGATTACATAGTAGTCATTTGTATGAGTATGCAACAATTTACTTTGGTTATTTTTGTTTTTATTACAAATTTCCCATTTCTATATTTTCTACACTATTAATAGAGGTATGATAGGCACATTTTATTGTAAATATTAAAGTAAATTATTATTATCTATTTATTATTTTAAAGAGATTATATGTTTTAAAGATTCTATATGTCTTGGTAAATTTGTCTTCTAAAGAAACACCTGAGTCTATTTGACAATATATGCACAAATATAATTTACTGTATTCTGGCTACTTTTCCCTCTAATCCTTAGTTATTTGTTAAAAAAAAACTTTTAAAATATTTATTTATTTTTGAGAGAGAGAGACAGAGTGTGAGCTAGGGAGGGGCAGAGAGAGAGGGAGACACAGAGTCCGAAGCAGGCTCCAGGCTCTGAGCTGTCAGCACAGAGCCAGATGCAGGGCTCAAACTCATGAGACGTGAGATCATGACCTGAGCCAAAGTCGGACTCTTAACCACTGAGCCACCCAGGTGCCCCTTTATTTATGTGTATTTTAGAACTTTTTTTTCTTTTAAGAAACATGCATACATTTTGTAATGTAAAATAATCAGTAGTAAAATTAAATTACAGAATGATATATAGAGTATATCCCAAGCATATTTTTTGTTTTTATGTTTCTTTATATATTTCACATGTAGGTAAAAGTTTAGAAAAAATACTAACAGAAAACATATGAACTGTAGGTAATAGAAGGGGCAAAACTCTCTTTTTAATCCATCTGCCTTTTGTCATATGTTTGCACACTGGCTATTAGAAAGCAAGGGAATAAAGGAAAGAAGTGGGAGGAAAACATTCCAGCAATTAAAAAATAATTGTGATATATTTTTAAAAATTTTTTAACATTTATTCACTATTGAGAGACAGAGACAGAGCATGAGAGGGGCAGAGAGAGGGGGAGACACAGAATCCGAAGCAGGCTCGAGGCTCCAAGCTGTCAGCACAGAGCCCAATGCGGGGTTCGAACCCACCAGCAGTGAGATCATGACCTGAGCCGAAGTTGGAAAGCCCAATCGACTGAGCCACCCAGGCGCCCCTGTGATAAGACATTTTAACGACTCTGATGGGAAACCACTGTATCACACTGCAGGGCCACTAATAGACTAAGAAGTGATATTTAACCCAATACCTAAATTCATCCTAGAAGCTGGTCCTAAAGCTATCAAGCAGAGTTGGGGGAAGGTGAGGAGGGAACTGCTTCATGAGCATATGTGAAAATTCGGGAATTAAGAAGTGTGTGACCTTTATAGGGAATTGAAGATACTTGTTTGCAAAGTGGAGTTCTAGGGTGATGGCAAGCAGTAAGGCCAGAGAGGTTAGCAGCGCCCTTCCCTGAGGGGCCTCATCAGGCAAGAGATTTCCATTTCACCTTAAAGGCAACAAAACGCACTCTCCCCTCTCTCTCTCTCTCTCAAAATAAATAAAATAAATAAATTTTTAAAAAAGGGGAGATTTAAGATACAAAAAAAGAGGATACACAGAAAAGCAAAATTTATAGAGAAATTGAAAGTTTATAGGGGATTCACCTATTTATGAGGATTTACCTAAAATAAGAAAAATAAAAACAAGATAAAACAAAAACCTCTTCAGTTGCATTAAGGGAGGGATTGGGATGGCAATATACTACACGTTTCATCTTTTTGTAAGATTCCCAAGCTGCATGGTCAAGAGTATAGACGTTGGGTACTAATTTTGATTTCTCTGTATTTTTATGAGTCAAAGAAAACATGGTAAAGAGTGAGGTTTTGAAGGATGCTGCCTGTTGTTCGACTGGAGAGGAGGGTATAATGGAAAGATTTGATGTGTCAGTAGTTTGCAGATCTATCATGTTTTATGAGTGTTTATCATATACAAACAAAAAGTTGCATTTCCTGTTTGGAGTTGATGATGATGAATGTCCTATACCTATTTCATTTTACCATAGCGTATTGAGATCTTTTGTCAAAGTCTATAATAGCGATAATATTTCTAGGTTTTGGGTCAATTTTAAAAAATGGTTTTACTTTTAGATTTTCATATCAGCTAATTACACAGTTTCTTTTACTGACTTAAGGGAATATCAATAAATTGCTTACAAGTCAAATGTTTTTCCTTATAGGTATTCAGTTAAAGTTGCTTCACCACATCCTGTTACAGTGCAGGTACGGACGTCCAAATCAGATGCGTTCATCAAGCTACAGGTCTTAGAAAATGAGGAAACTATTGTCAGCTCCATTGGGAAAGGCCAGGCTATAATCCCAGCAATTAACTTCTTGGGGAGTGAAAAAGTGGTGAGCTCCCAGTGTAAGTGTGGCTTTTTAAATTTGTTATTTAGATCCATAAGTAGATATTTATGTTTACATAACTGATTTTAAAATGATTTATTTAAGAGAAAATAGTAAATAAATATTTAAATCTGTAAAACCTGATATTATAGTAAAATATTTTAAAAAACGATTGCATTTGTGTGCCAAATTAGTCTCTGAAGATCAACAAATTGTTATAATTCTAAGAATTACAATATTATAATTGAAATATATAAATATTTCATATTTCATATGAATATATAAATATTTAATTGAAATAATTAAAATATTATTTTGAAAGATTTTTTCACTGTTCTTTTATCCCTCATTCATTCTTTTCAGAAAATACTCTTATGTATTAAAATTAACAGAAGTTTTGAAACTATTACTTTCAATGTAATAGTCACAAGAACTATTAATTAATAAAATAAAATTATTTCTGAAATAATGGAAAACAGAGATACTGAGTTACATATTCAGTTATTTTAGTAACTTGATTCTGACCATAAAAATAATACATTGCCCAATGTAGAAAATTTTGAGACAGAAAATTATAAACAAGAGAAGAAAAAATCCCTTGTGCTTTTCCTGAATACTGCCATTGTGTCTTTTTTTTTTTAAATAACTGATTATATCTTATAGTTGACCTTTACATAACAATTTATAGCCAGCATCCTTCCTGAACTCTCATTCCCAATAGTGCTTATGTTGATTATCTTAAGTATAGAAGCAAATTACTAAAAAGAACTTTTTACCTATGTTCTACCTAATATTTATATATATTTTTTCTTTTCTCTCTTTTTTAAAATAGATGCACCCAAAGCAGGGCTCTATTTATTTTCTTTTATTAAGTGGGAAATGTACCATATTAGATTAGTAAGGTTGAACTTGAGTAAAATTACAAATTAAGCAATTCTTTTGATCCTGTTTCCTTTTCTGACATTATTTGACCTTCATCCCTAAATACACCCAGAGTTGTTTTCAGTATTCAGTTCACATTACTGCGTGTGGCTTTTCACTCAAATTGGCCTGCACGCCATTTATATCTTCCTTCTGATACATGAAGACCATCAGAGTACCATTAAGTTTTGCTAGTCTGAATGATGCTCCTACTCTTTAAATTGGTTCTGTTTTCTTCACTCTATTCCACTCAACACAGATTTCATAGTTTTGTTCACGCAGGGATATCTTAATTCTAAAATGTCAGCAGGCACTTATGTGCAACTCTCCTATAGTATTTGTGGCCTCCTGTTTTCTCTTTAAACAACTAGTTAACCCCAACATTCCTCTCCAAATCCCTTTGATTGAAGTTAGTGGAGTCAAACACTGTTTCTGGTTTGTCGTATGGTTTATCATTATTTCACTTCAAAAATTACTATTCCACGAGAATTACACACAAACATTTGAAAAATAATTTTATGAGTTGACACGTGGCAAAGAAGGGAATAGAAATGGAGTAGAAGGGTAATTGGGACAGAATTCAGAAATTAATCCAAAATTATAGCCACTATCCAAAATTGTTCTTCTTTTACAAGATGCTTCCATTTTCACATTTGTATTTCTAGATGAACTTCAATACAGTTTTTTCAAACTCCCCTCAAACGATGTAAAAATCTATCATTTTCCTTCTGATTGCCTTTGAATATGTAGATTGATTAATTTGAGGAGAACAGACAACTTTGTTGTTTGAATTCATATGCAAGTAAAAGCTATTTTTTCCATTTATCCATGACTTATTTTATATTTCACAGATTTAAAAATTTCTCCATAGATATTGATAGAGTTGTTATTGTGAGTTAGATATTTTCTTTATTTAGATTTCAAATGGGGCATTAATTTTAAAGGGATGCTATTAATTTGTATTTATTTATTATGTAAGTAGACATTGAAATTCCTTTTTCTTTCCAAATGTTTTTCAGTTGCTCCTCTTGGAAGCATATTCATTTATGAATTCTTTATGACCTGTATTTCTAGAGTATCCCTGCCAAAATTGCCTCCAAAAAAAAAAAAAAAAAGAAAAGAAAAGAAAAAGAAATGTGTGTGTGTGTACATGATATTTGTAGTGAAATAAGATATGACAGACTGTGATATTTATTCTGTAAGCAAACATTCTACTGTACTAAGGAAGGAATAAACTCCATTGCAAAGATGTAGAAGGCTCGGAAGTGACCCTGTAACAAAATCTTAAATATAGGCCTCTTCAGGTTTTGCTTTATCTCCTGGGAATTTTAAAGAATCTCAATATATGTCATATAATTTTCAGGAACAAGATCTTTACCAGTACTCATGCTGTAAGATTAAGATAAAATTTGTAATTTTCCACAAAATTTACAATTTAAGAAATTGGGTCTTTGGGAAGTATTATGGACTAGGGATAGCAAAATATTTTATTTCATATGACTGTGTAAGGCTCAGTTTTGTTGATGATATACCATAATTAATATAATGAGTGGTTGCTCAGAATATGCATTGCTGTATGCAAATCACCTGCTATTATGGTAAATTTGTTTAAGACCAGAATATTTCCAAAGCCAGTGATGTTGCTTTTTTATCTTACTAAAACAAAACAAATATACCTGTCCTCTGAGTGTCTTATAAAAGGATATACCTAAATAACACAGTCATAACTATGCATCTCACACATTTTCACTTAAGTGTGCTATTTCTCCCTTCAGCTAGTAAGCAGATTCTTGCAGTGCAGACTTCATCCAAGAAGGAGCAAGAATTGTACACTAAGAAGAAATCCACCCAGGGAAGCCAGAAATCCTATAAGGGTAGAACTGTAAGTGCAACAGTAGACACTGGTCAGCCTATTTTGGACGAGGAACCTATCAGTATGCCCACCATAGAAGAAAATGCTAGCATGCCACAGCAGGTATCTTGACATTTAAGAGAATCATTCAATGAATGGTATTGCTTCTAAAAATCTGACAAAAATTACAAGAATTCTCTTCCTAAAAACTGTCAATGAATTGTATGTGATTCTTTCTATATGCAATCCCACCAGTGTAATGCCACCCGTATAAACAGAATTAAGGAGTAAGACATTATTCAATAGTTTCTCTGTGCAGAGATTTTAAAATATATAGCAAATTTAATATGTACACTAACCTTATAATGTAGATCTAAAAATATCATGTTACATATGAATTAGGAGGCTCTATAATTACAGAAAAGGTCTTACATATTTAAAAAATTGTTAAAATGTTTATTTATTATTACTGAGAGACAGAGAGAGACAGAGCATGAACAGGGGAGGGGCAGAGAGAGAGGGAGACACAGAATCTGAAGCAGGCTCCAGGCTCCGAGCTGTCAGCATAGAGCCCAACGCAGGGCTTGAACTCACAAACGGCGAGATCATGACCTGAGCCAAAGTCAGACACTTAACCAACTGAGCCACCCAGGCGCCCCGGAAAAGGTCTTATATTAATAAATTCTAATTTGCATGTGCCTTAAGGTAAAAAAAAATGTATATATATATATATATATATATATATATATATATAAAACAATTAATATGACTATATATATATGACAGTTCATGTAATTTAAAGCAACAGAAGAAAACATGATCTATCCATTGGAAATGAAATAAAATTAAACAAATAAATAAATACATAAAAGACCAGAAATAAGTCTTGATCTGACTAATTACAATAAACAAAACCAAATTATTAATCAATTAAAAGAATAGAAAACTAAAGTCAGATTAAATATTAAGATCCAATTATAAATAATCTAAAAGTGACACTTTTAAACAAAATGGCACAGAAAGTTTAAAGTTGAACCGAAAGAAGTGTGATGATACATTAATATCTCAGCGCATAGAATTCATGAAGGATATTGTATAAAAATAAAAGGAAGAACATAACAATTAAAAATGACCATAACTAACATATAGTATAACCTGCCAAGACTCAATGAATTAAAAGCAAAAACTCTTTAGAACTACAGAGAAAAGTAATGTTAATTAACAGTTGAAGACTTGAATATGCAACTCTCAGAAACCAACAGACTGAGCTCAAAGAATATATATGATCCCTAGGATTTGAAAATTTAAGCATGAGGGGTGCCTGGGTGACTCAGTAGGTTGGGCGTCCAAGTTTGGCTTAGGTCATGATCTCAAAGTTTGTGGGTTTGAGCCCCACGTCAGGCTCTGTGCTGACAGCTCAGAGCCTGGAGCCTGCTTCAGATTCTGTGTCTCCCTCTGTCTCTATCCCTTCCCTACTCACACTCTGTCTCTCCATCTCTTAAAAATAAACATTAAAAAATTTTTTGAAGATTTAAGCATAAGCTTAATTCTTGAGACATTTATATAGAACACTTCCCTGAATACACTGAGAATATATTTTTCATAGCCTATTGAGAAAGAAAGCCTCAATAAAAACCAAACTATATTATATAGGTGTTATCTTAACATAGTGCAAAAATATAGAAATCAGTAAATAACAGTCTAAAATCCCATAAATGTGGAAACAAAATAAAATATGCTAAATAGTTCTTTAGTTACAAAGAACATCACAAAAGAAACCATGAATACAAAGAACTCAGTAACAACTAGAAAATACAAATCAAAATTTATAGCTACATCTAAAATTTTTTTTTTTCAACGTTTATTTATTTTTGGGACAGAGAGAGACAGAGCATGAACGGGGGAGGGTCAGAGAGAGAGGGAGACACAGAATCGGAAACAGGATCCAGGCTCTGAGCCATCAGCCCAGAGCCCGACGCGGGGCTCGAACTCACGGACCACGAGATCGTGACCTGGCTGAAGTCGGACGCTTAACCGACTGCGCCACCCAGGCGCCCCTATAGCTACATCTAAAGCAGCATTCAGTAGAATGTTCATTTTTAGATTAATTCATCAGGAAGCATGAATGATTCAAAACAAATGAGCTAAGCTATCAAAACAAAAAAGTTAGAAAAAGAGCCAAAGAATAACTCAAAGAAAAAAGAAGAAAAAGTTTTACTGAAAACGAGGGTAGAAATTAATAAAATGGGAAACAAAATTTAGCAAGATTCATGAACCCTAAGCTTTTTTAAGATTAATAAGTGAACATGCGGGGCGCCTGGGTGGCTCAGTCAGTGAGGCATCCGACTTTGGCTCAGGTCATGAGCTCACTGCTAGTGAGTTCGAGCTCTGCGTGGGGCTCTGTGCTAACAGCTTGGATCCTGGAGCCTGCAGATTCTCTCTCTCCATCCCTCTGCCCCTCCCCTACCCGTGCTCTCTTTCCCTCTCTCTCTCTCTCTCTCTAATATAAAAAATAATAAGTGAACATGCTTCTCGTAAAAAAGAAAAATAAAAGAAAATAAACCAAATCCAGAACTAAAACTAGGTGGAGATATAAGTGCAAGCAACAGTTTTGGAAAACAACAACAACAACAAAAACGTAAACTATTATACAACTCTATGCTAGTGAATTTAAAACTTAGGGCAAAAGGCATAACAACTTCCTGGGGTGGGAGAGGATTGTCAAAGCTGCTTCAGCAGAAAAATACAAAATATGAAATCATCATAATAAAGAATAATACAACTGAAATGATAATCAAAGTTTTACCTTTCCAAAAGTCACAGGCCCCGCTGACTTCACAAGATAGATCTGATAGACTTTTAAGGAATAAGTTGTTCTAGAAAACAGAAAAACAATACAAACTTCCAAATTGTTTTTAAGAGGTTAATGTAATCCTGATTCCAAAACTGATAAGTAACAAATGTAAAGTAAATAAGTTTCATTTTTTTTTTAATTTTTTTTTTCAACGTTTATTTATTTTTGGGACAGAGAGAGACAGAGCATGAACGGGGGAGGGGCAGAGAGAGAGGGAGACACAGAATCGGAAACAGGCTCCAGGCTCTGAGCCATCAGCCCAGAGCCCGAAGCGGGGCTCGAACTCACGGACCGCGAGATCGTGACCTGGCTGAAGTCGGACGCTTAACCGACTGCGCCACCCAGGCGCCCCAATAAGTTTCATTTTTAAACAGGAATGCAAAAATTATTGATAGTAGGTTATAAAACGGTGGGTGTTGGTGGGGAGGTGAGGATAAATTTTATAGACTGTGGCATTACAAAATTTGGAGAACATGTGATAGCATTTAATCAAATTATGATTATGCGATCCAGAAAAATATGCACTTATGTGCTTAAAATAATAAATTATTAGATTTATACTACGTTTATTCTTATCGTTTGTGTGTAAACATTACATTTTATTTCGCAGGTTAACAAGTACATTATACAGTGTTTGGTGTTGTATAACAGTTGGCCTCTCACCGAAAGTCAGATGGCGTTTGTTCAAGCGCTAAAAGAAATGGAGAAAAATGATAGCAAAGGTATGTAACCCTAAGTGTTTTTCATGCATTTTATATTTTATATAAATATTTAATAGCAAATTGATCATGTAATTATTAAATCATTATTGCTTACAATTTGTATTTCACATCCAGTGACATTTTCTGTTTTTTAATTGATTATGTTTCAAACTCTTTACAACTTGGTTTATAAGAACCAAAATATGAGATTGTTTAGGTCTAGTTAAAAATGTTTTGTCCAGTTAGTGAATATTACTTGATGATTATCTAATAAGTGTACCAAAAACTTTTCTAGTTATAAAATTATTATTGTCTAAGTCATTGAGAAGGTATCACCCTGAAGGTTAGTTCTTGAAATATTTAAGAGGAGAATCTCCAAGTGAAAGAAGATTCAGGTTTATTTTTCAAATATAAACTACTCTCAATATTCCTGAGCAGGAAATTTGATGCACTAGAAAAAGAAATTTGCAAGTGGATCCATGCAGTTCAAACCAATGTTGTTCCAGGGTCAACCTCATTTCCTACTAGAATGCAATCCCCTTGAGGGCAGGAAGTTCTGCCAAATCTTGCCTGTTCAGTCTTACATTATCCATAGTGCGAACTATGCACACAGTAATCACTCCATGATTATTGTTGAACGAATGAATGAGGGGATACACGAAAGCTGCTCATTATTATTGTTGCTTCTATTCACTGATTATCAAAAACTGTTCGTATGTTTGCTTGCTTATACTAACTGCATGAACCTGATCATTGAAAGCGTCGATAGAAGTTTGTTTATCACCAAAGTTAGAGAAAGCTATTATGGCTGAGTTTCCCCTTTATTAGAAGGGACAGATTCTATGGTGGGACATAAAATCCAAAGAAGATTTATAAGAATGAATGACCACAAAGAGTCCCCATTTCCTTTCGCATATACTGAGTTCATGTCCATGAAATATATGCCGCCCTATGGGAATCTTGAACTTGTCTGACTCCCCACTGCTCCTCTCTTGCTGGGAAAGGGATTCTGCTTCAGCTTCATCCCTGTTCCTCTAGAACCAGATAGAAGCTGTTGGTAAACGTTTCTTGAACAAATGTATAAAAGTGCCATGCCAGGAACAGCGGGAGTGTTGTCTCGAAAACATTCTGGGCGGTTTGGGGGTTAGCAAGAGAGTGTTGTGATCTTTTATCAGGGTCTAGCATGGACACATGTAGACAGAGTGGTGGCACCAGAGCCACGTTGTTGCCACCTCTTTGCTATTCACGTGTGTTGTGTGTATCACCCAGGGCAGGTGCTCTGGAGCTCAAAATTTGTTTCTTGAACCAGCTTACTGCTTACTAGTGATGAACATACAATCCCCAGAGACAGGTATTACAATCTAGAATTCTCGTCTACCAGAAAAGGACACAATTACAATATGAATAAGCGGCATGTGGAAGCTGGAAATTTCTCTAAATTGGTCATTCGCTCCACTTTCTCTCTAGTCTAAATCAAAGTCTTATAGTTTATACTGTGCTTAAAAAAATCTAGATATTTTTCCTATATAAATCAATGGAAATCTGCTTGAAATAATGGATGGTGCAAATTACTGGGTGATTTTGTGTCTCCCCCCCCGTAAAGAAGTTGGTAATATGTGCTTCATACTAATTGGATTAAATATTTTATGTTAAAGATCTATGTACAAATAAAATATTCATAATTGTAAGATAAGTCAAAGTAACAGTTTGTGTGTGAGAAACTGCCTAGTTTGTGTGTGCACATGTGTCTGATGTGTGTTCAGCAAAGTCATTATTTTTTTTTTGTTTTTCAAGGAAAATTTATAGACTACTCTATTTTACATAACATTTCTGGGTATGAGGAATTTTCATAGGTCAGAGAGTGAGAGTCAAATCTAGTTTTGTTGTTGTTGTTGTTGTTGTTGTTTTGTCTTATTTTGTTGTTTTCCTGTGTGGGCTTTTTAATGGGTTGTTTGTAGCTCTTGATACTTCTGATTTTTATATTATAATATTCTGTTGTGCCTATCTCTATAAACTCAAAATAGTCATACCACTGTTGTTTATAGAAATTATCAATGGAAACTCATATCCACATGACGGGGAATAAATGATCCCATTATAAATCATGAAAAGGAAACAACAGAGACAGTCCTTCTAAATTCAATTGGAGATCTTGTTCACAGGGGAAACCTGTTTCAAAATAATGTTCCAACAAGATAGAAGAATGCACAGTGATAAAGGAGGAGATATTTGTGAAAACATTTAAGCTGTTCAGGAAAGGTAGCATCACATTGAACAATGCTTTCAGAACAGTGAATGAGGCTTTCTTTCCAACTCTCCAAGGTGAAGTTCTAACATCTAAAAAAGGCACAAAATACCTGCAAATACCCTTACATCTAGTCAAATTCAGGTTTTTAAATCTCTGTGTCTATTTTCTTCAATAATTGAAATTTGTTCCCAGTACGTGTAAGTTGTGTGAATTGTGTAAACTTATGTAAACTGGGGATCCTTAGGAAAAGAAGAAATGACACTCTGAAATGTGAACAGGGGAGGGGGTGTCAAATAGTTTGTACCATGCAGTCCCAAAGTATGCCAGGCAGGGAAGTGAGAGAGAGAGAGATAGAGGGAGAGGGAGAGAGAGCATGAGGGTGTGCGTGGGTGGGGGAGGGGCAGAGAGAGAGAGAGGAAGACCAGGGATCCCAAGCCTGCTGGGCTTTGTCAGGGCAGAGCCTGATGGGGGCTCAATCCCAGGAACCATGATAACATGACCTGAGAGGAAGTCAGAGGCTTAGCCGACTGAGCCCCCCAGATGCCCCAGAAGTGAAACTTGCTTTGAAGTGGAAGTGGTGAATTAATGTCTTTATTTAGGGAATTGTCTATATTTTGCTGAACATACAAGTTTGTGTAGAGTCTTATCATGTTTTTCCTGAAGATCTTTTAGGTTTCTCAACTTCAGGTTGTCCACCATAGATGGAGTTCCAGTAAACAAATCAATGTGGCAAATTATTGTATTTAATACATTAGGTATGTTAATGGATAAATGTTAAAATTCTAGAGGAAACTAAAAAGTTAATATCTAAAATAAACACAGTAGTATAATTCATGAAATAGTATAATGTATAGAGTTGGGTAATGGTACAAAATTAATAATATAAATTAAATTTTCTTTAAGTTAACATTTACTAGATTTATCATGGTGAACATTTTACAGTATGTACAAATATAAAACAGCACATTGTATACCTGAAACTAATGTAATGTTGCATGTCAATTATACCTCAATAAAAAAATAAACACAAAAAAAATAAGGAAAAGAAACTGAAGTTAATATTAAATGGAGAAATATAACACAGAAGCTAAAATACCTTAGGCTGTCTGAAACTGAGTTATTTATCACCTGAGAAATTAGAATAATAACTCCTATCTTTCAAGGTTGTTGTAAGATTCAAGATAATATATGTAAAGTTTCTAGAACCTAGTAGACCTCAACAAAATGGTATTCCCATGATTATGCATCTAACTAGAAAAAAAGCCTCCAGGCATAATTGCATCTTCTTTTTTTTGACATCACATTTGATGATTTTATGTGTGAATGAGCAGCTACTAAAATTAAATTACAAGTTGCATTGTATCACACATTTGTTGCTGAAAGTAGCTAGCAAATAAATTTGGAATTGAATGATGTTTACAATGAAATAGGAAAATTTTCCATTTGAAAGAATATGTTGGCCAATCTTTACGAAAGTTAAGCAGCTTTTGAATTCAGACTAATCAGTATCATGTTTATAAATGTGGATTTTTAGGAAGCCAGTTTGTTTAAATGAAAACATAGATATGTCAGATTCTATGTGTCAATTATATTTACAACTCAAGACCTACAAACTTCAACTTTAAGGGTATGATGCATTTTAGAAAAATTGCTACTAACATGTTCAATAATTAATTTAGCTTACTTTTCAGTTATCAATACTTCAGATTAAGAAGAAGATGAGGAAGCAATTTTTTTCATAAGTATATTGGTGTCCTAACTTTAAATTTTGTGTACATCCTGAATTTAATGGAAATATCACCACATTTATTCATTTAAATTTAACATTTAATTTGTGTGAGAAATAAAAATCTTCCCCCAAAGACTCACATCTTTATAACCCATAATAAAAAAGTAAGTTCTGAAATATAACTATGTTCAACCTAGAATATTTCTGTTATAAATTTTTAGGAAGCTTACCCTCTGGTTAACATGAGACAACAGTGCCACCTTTAGTATATTTCAATACCTAAGTTTTGGTAAAAATTGCTTGCAGAGACAGGTGGCTTTCTCTTAAAGAAATAGAAATTGGAAGATCTAGACCAGGTAGTACTTTGGGATATCATCTGCCTTCGTGTATAATTAGTTGTGTTGTTATTTTAAAGTTCTTGCCAATATGTTACATTTTTATGTTACTGGCCTGCACCTTTCAGGTTCTAACTCTATTTGCAAAGACACATATAAATTTGGCTTGTCATTCTCAAAGGTCTTTGGTTTCAAGCCCAACCCACCTTTGTTAACAGGACTGTAACACTATTTTCTTAACTCTAAATAATAGTATATTGTTCTTTCTTAGGCACAATGTATGCATGGTGTTTCCAATTCAAGGTCTTTGAAGAAACCAAACATGATTAGATTCTGTCTGTCTATCTATCTATCTATCTATCTATCATCTATTATCTAAAGATTTTCTTGTTTACATTTACCAAGTATGATTGTACTTGGTAAATGTATACCTTATCCTGAACAAGTATTCTAGCTTAGAAATTATGTTAATGTTAAAATCCCAGCCAGTTTTTAGTTCCTGGATACATAAATCAAAGCACTGAACTTTAATCATAAAAAATACATTTCTGTAATTTGTATGTCTTAGTATCCACTGAAGATTTCTATTTGCTGCATCCTGGATAAATGTAAGATAATGTAGGAGGAAAATTAAAGCCATAATGCTAAAGGTCTTTTCAAGTTCATTTCATCAACAGATACTGCTGCTTCCTCTCTGCAACGAGTATATTAGTTTAGTCTGATTGTCATTTATTCTAGAGCTCTTCTAATTACAGGTATATACAATATGATGTCACATTTTTCATGGTGTTTGAATCAGGAGGACATTTATTCTTGCACCTAACTGATACACATACTCTCAACACAGTTTCCCTATAAAGTTTTATATATTAAAGTTAAACAATGTGATAACGAATACATACAATGAGCTTAGACTCATACTAGGTGAAATTCGGGATCAAAAGGAAATATATAGGGGCACTTGAGTGGCTCAGTCAGTCGAGCGTCGGATTTCGGCTCAGGTCATGATCTCGTGGTCCTGAGATAGAGCCCCACATTGGGCTCCCTGCTGTAAGGACAGAGCCCACTTCAGATCCTCTCTCTCTCTCTCTCTGCCCCTCCCCAACTAGGGATCACTCACTCTCTATCTCAAAAATAAACATTAAAAATAATGAAGTATATAATGATATTCTGGCCTTTGGAGAACTTGTAATTAATTGGAAAAAATGTTACTATACTATATGACATTAAAGAATAGAGAAATTATCTTACTCTATATTTTAAAATGTAAAGGAAGAGTGCACCTGTTGTTTGCCTGATACTGTATTATGTGTTTACATATATAAACTTGAATATTAGAATATGTTACTTTGAAAGGAATCAAATACACCTAAATATATGATTCAAACACTAAGACCTACGAGTAGTAAGAAAAATGGAGCCCCAGAAATACTTAATGGGGCAGTTTGAGATTCAATTTCAGCTGACACTTGTTAATATCTTAAAAACCCAGTGTGTATGATATCAGATACTATCTTATTTTAAATGCCCTATATTGATTACTTTTTTAATGTTTATTTATTTCCCCCCCGCTGCCGAGAGAGAGAGAGAGAGAGAGAGAGAGAGAGAGAGCGAGCGAGCACGGGGGGAGGGGGAGAGAGTGAGACACAGAATCTGAAGCAGGCTCCAGGCTACAGCTGCCAGCACAGAGCTCAAGACAGGGCTTGAACTCATGAAGGGGGGGCAGAGAGTGAGACACAGAATCTGAAGCAGGCTCCAGGCTCCAGCTGCCAGCACAGAGCTCAAGACAGGGCTTGAACTCACAAGCTGTGAGATCATGACCTGAACCCAAGTCGGACCCTTAACCAACTGAGCCACCCAGGCGCCCACCTATACTGATTAGTTTTAAGCCCTGTGGGCATGGAATTAATATCTCCATTATATAGAGGAGGAAACAAAATCAAAGAATGTAATAAACCTGCCAAATTTAACCTATCCAGTGGCTGATCCACAATTTACCTCCGTGCCCTTTGATTATATGACCGAAGAATTTTTCCCTAGTGCAACATTTCTCAGCAGCTAGGATTGTTGGCAGAAAGACCAGTCGCCCGCTTGTGAACTTGGGTTACTTATAGTCAGTTTGCAGTCATACAGGATGATCTGCCCACATTTGCGAGTAGCTAACAACCAGCACTAAGCAATCGATAAGAGCTGGGTTCTGACAATTACTATTTTACTTTGCTAACGGGATCACTTACCACTTACAAGACTCCAGTTTTGAAAGGGGCTGACATGTCTTTGGAACTCATATTTGAATTCCAACCACTTGGGGGAACGTAAGAAAATTCATTGCCTCTCTGAATCTGCCCTGTTGGGGTGGTTTGAGAATTAAAAAAGAAAGAAACATTGTAGGGATTCAACAAATGTTATTTGTCCCTCTGCCACTTGGATATTTAGTTGTTAGAAAGAATTAATAGCACATAAGGCAAAAAACCCTTCACACCCTGCTTGGAGAAAGCAGGAGGGAAGAGAATAACACATATTATAGCAGAGATAAATGAATTCAATATTATAATGGAGATCTTAGCCAAGGAAATTAGGCAACAAAATGAACTGAACGCATCCAGATTGGAAACAAATTAGATGGTGATAATTTTTGCATAACCTTGCAATTAAATCAAAACATACTGATTTACACACTTCAAATGGTGAGTGTGTGGCATGTGAATTACCTCTTGATTTTGTAAAAGAGAATCTTTATAAAATGATTTTGTAAAAGAGAATCTTTATAAAATGATTTTGTAAAAGAGAATCTTTATAAAATATTTGTTTTAAAAAAGAAAAGAAATCCAAGCCTCTTAAATTAACAACTCTTCCCTGACTTGCTCCCCTTTTCCTATATGACATGATTTTATTGTTACGACTCACTGGTTTTCTTTTTTATGTCTCTCTAGTTCATGGAGAGAAACATGAGGAATTAATTACCTTAGGAAGCCCGGATTCCCATACTATTAGTGAGGGGCAAAAATCTTCAGGAACTTCCAAAACAAGAAAAGGCAAAGAGAGGTCCTCTGAGAAAGAAAAGTTAGCCAAAGAAAAACAAGCACCTCGCTTTGAGCCTCAGGTGGGTGTGATACTTTTTTTTTTTTTTTAACGTTTTATTTATTTTTGAGACAGGGAGAGACAGAGCATGAACGGGGGAGGGTCAGAGAGAGAGGGAGACACAGAATCCGAAACAGGCTCCAGGCTCTGAGCAGTCAGCACAGAGCCCGACGCGGGGCTCAAACTCATGGACCGCGAGATGGTGACCTGGCTGAAGTCGGAGGCTTAACCGACTGAGCCACCCAGGCGCCCCCCCCCCCTTTTTTTTTATTGGAGTCACTTAATAAATGTAGATTCATTGGGTCCCTACTTGACTATCTCTCCTGAGGTCAAAACTGAAAAATTCCATCTCCTTGATTCTAGCAACTGACTAGATAAATTAAGGAAATTCCTTGGACACCTTCTGCAAGCTCCTTGCCCTAGTTTAGTATCAAAAATCATTAATCAAACTTTTAAGACATGTGTGTCTGTAAGACACTGCTTTGGGGCATTGGGCTTCTAATATTAATATTACACAGTCCCTATCTTCAAAGAACTTACAGTCTAATGGAAGAGACCGAAGGTAAACAGAGGTTTTAATGGTAGATATTGTACTTATTCTGGCCTCTTTCTCCAAGAGCAGCGAAATCCTGACCTGAGTCAATGAGCAAAGACTTCTAAGGTGAAATCTTACACAATCTGCCTTTTTTTTTCTTTAGCATTAAAGTTTGAGAGATGGGGCTAGAGGGGTAAGTAAGGGTCAGAAGGGGGAGGACCTTTAATTTTGATTAGGAGGCTGGGACTCTGTCTACAGCCCAGAGGTCACGATTCCAAATTCCTTCAGGGCCAGTTAGGTAATTACAATGATTAGGGGTAAGGAAGAGGATGTGGGGCAAAGTTGAGAAATACAAGCACAGGCCTAAATATACTCAAATTCAGGTTATTTAAAAGCACTGAACTCAAAATACCTATGAGGACAAAATCTTCCCAACATTGGTGATCACTGCGTAAGTTAAGCCAGGGTAGACGTAGGACGGGGGAAGGGGGGGTAAAAAAAAATGTATTGACATGATCAGATTTACATTTCAGATACCCTGGTGGCTTTTAAAGGTATACTTTTAAAGGGGAAAGGCTAGAGATGGAGAAAATCATTCAACAAAGTACTGCAGTAGTCTAGGCAAGAGAGGGCAAGGTATAGCAGGTACAGGTAAGAAAGAAGCAGAGGACCAAAAAGAACTATCAAGGAAACAGTGTCTGTAGTTCTTTTTTTTTTTTTTTTTTAATTTTTTTTTTCAACGTTTATTTATTTTTGGGACAGAGAGAGACAGAGCATGAACGGGGGAAGGGCAGAGAGAGAGGGAGACACAGAATCGGAAACAGGCTCCAGGCTCTGAGCCATCAGCCCAGAGCCCGACGAGGGGCTCGAACTCACGGACCGCAAGATCGTGACCTGGCTGAAGTCGGACGCTTAACCGACTGCTGTCTGTAGTTCTTAATCCCAAGATGGGGGTCAGGAACAAGAAGGAACAAAGGTTATCTCTCAAGTTTGCAAATGAATCAACTGAAGAGGAAGGATGTTGAGACCACCAGTAAAGGACAATGAAGGAAAATTAACAAACTAGAAGAGATAACGGTCAGCTGTCCTACACTCCGGTAGTGGAAAATCCTGTCCACTTGCATTGCCAAGATTTAATTTCTTAATTGGAGTCTACTCTTGGAAACACTGTGAAGTAAAGAAGCTTAACCTGACCTCTGCGGGGGTTGGAATGGAAATGACCACGTGGCCCCCGGGCTGGTGCTCTTACTTTCATGGGGACTCAGCTGCCGCACAATGGCCCCTGTCAATGCCAGTGCTGGAAACAGGCAAGCCACCACTGCTGCTGGAGAGGTTGCAACCTACAAACCATGACGCAAGAAGTCCCCTGCGAAGCCGAGAAGCAAGCAGCTGCATTTCTTGTACTCGCAGGACAAGTCACATCGGTCTACAAAGAGGGTTTTCATACAAGCAAAATAAGATGTAAATGGGCCCAAAGTGAAGCAGATTGTTGTGGTAAGCCCTGTGACTCTTTAAGCACCCCCAATCTACATATTGGGATTTGGAAACTTAGCACTTCTTCTCCCAAGGGACTTACAGAAGGGAGCATCTGTATGTCCTATTTTTAAAAGTACTTTGAAGTTTGTTTCAGAAGCTGTTTTGGACAATCAGAATGAAATGATTTCACATTTAGCTCAAGGTAAGCTGAGTTCTAGGATATTTTAAAAAGTATCAGTTGGCGGCTGGTTAAAAATCTCTGAGAAGATACAGTGCTCAATCGGCAGAAAATAGTTTTCCAGAAAAGAAGAGTCATGATGAGTAAAGCCTTTTATTACACAAATAGTATAACCACAAAATTTAAAGTCATTCCAATTTTTGTCAAATCATGTTAATTCATACTTCACATGCCGAGGGGAAAATGCCTCAAAAAAACGAACATAAACATGTCTAGGATGAATCAGAAATTGAAGACAAAACATTGGAGAAGAAAAATCTGGTTTTCTCCAGGTCCTGACATCCTGACTGACAAGAAACTGTGCTCAGAATCTTCTTTATACTCCATGAGCAAGTCTTCAAGCCCCACTGGGACAGCTGACATTCGTCCAGTTTCTACTAAACAAAGTACTGCTAACTTGCTTTCTTATCCCACTGAAGGCATAGAAGCTTGACAGCTGGTTATATGGAGGGCTTACCCCCAAATCAAAGTATCATTCAGTCAGAAGAGTCAGAAGAACAAAAACAGGTGATTAAAGCTGAGTGGGCTATGGCAAAGGCAAAAAAGCAGAAGAGAAGAAGAATTCATCTACTCAGCAAGAGAAGATTGCAAGGGTGAGTATTAATGACAGAACCCGGGCTTAGTTCAAACATTAAGAACAACTGACCCACAACTCTGCATTAAGAGAGTTGAAGAACGGACTTTTCATCTACTAGAATTTCCCGAGGGAAGACAAATGGCTTCCATGGAAAGAATTAGTCCATATTTATTACAATGGGGAAAAGAATGGTGCCCTTCAGGCCTTAATTGGCTACCTGAATCCAGTGAAAGGAAGAGGTGTCCAAATTCTCACCACTGATGGTAGAGGGGCACTTTTAGATACTTCAAAAACTAGTCGAACTTACTTAGAAGCTCTATGACTGCATTTGAGGTGTAAACACTGGTGCTGTATGAGCTTTCCTGTGGGGGTTAATTCACAGGACCCCGGATGAATGTGAGGAACTTCATCAAAAATTCGTATCACTTATGCTTTCACAAAATGTCACAGTTAAAGCAGTCAAAATGAGTTGGAGCCATGCATTTTATGAGTCAGCTGTGGGAAAATACGTTGAAGATTTAGAATGGAAAATGCACTAACGATTGGAAGAGGCAGAAATCCTGCGCGTCCTGAGGTGGCTGCAGTTAAGGGCCGTGATAAACAGGGAATCTGCGGAAGGCTTTTGTGTGCAGAAACGACGCTCATTTTCCTGGAGTCAGCTCTCACGATTTGGGCAGCTGTCGTTATAAAGTGTGGCAGGCCATTTCAGCCACATCTGCTGCTCCAGGCCACTTTGCCGAGCATGCATTTGGGAAACGATCTTCTTCAAGGTGGCTTGTTTCTGAGTAACTCATAGGTATGAGCGCTGCCCAAGCATAAACGTCGCCTAAACGTCTTTGGCCAGATGTTCCCTTAGCACGCATAGTAGTGTCCCTAGGCATTGGGAATTATAAGACAAATGTGAGAAACACCACAACATACACAAGCTAGAAAACCAAACTGTTTAATATCATAAACGGTGCTACAGATACAGAAGTCCTTATAGTACTTGATGATTTATTACTTCCTGCAACCTATTTTATTTTATTTTTTTGAAAGAGAGAAAGAGAGTCAGAGGGAGAGAGAATTTTTTTTTTTTTAAGGTTAATTATTTTGAGAGAGTGAGGAACGGAAGGGGCAGAAAGGGAAAGGGAGAATCCCAAGCAGATTCCGCACTGTCAGTGCAGAAACCAACATGGGAGTCGATCTCACAACCATGAGACCATCACCGAGACTGAGCCGAAATCAAGACTCAGTCATTCAGCCAACTGAGCCACCCAGGTGCCCTGGGACACTTACTTTAGATTTAGCCCTATATTGTGTGAAAAGATACCTCTAGATGACAGTTAAAATGAAAAGCTGAATCAGTGCAGTTGGAAGGGTTGAGGTACATAAAAAGAACTGAAGAAGAAATTAAAAAGTTTGCAAAAATGTGAAGTCAAGAAAAAGCAATTCTGCAGAAAATTGATGATTGTATAAAACAAAAAACTGACATGGATGGTGGCCTTCATTCTGTTTGAAATTGTAATGAATATATGCATATATTCTGGAAACTGAAAAGCTTCTTCAGAAGATCTACCATTTAAGAAGGAATTGTGGGATCTGATCTGAGTTAACTTTGAGATACTCATGAATTCTGGGGAATCCTGGGAAAGAAAGATGGTGCTTGGCTTAGCTTGCACGGCAAAAAGTGCATGCTTGGTTACAGAATTCATATGGGAATTACGTTTTAAGATATTAATAACTAAGCTTTAGAAATCTTAATATTGTGCTAGTCGGTTTTAGCAGACACTGCAGTTATAATGCTTCCTGTTTGAAAATGTATTAGTATATGTGCCAAACCAGAAACTGGAAACTTTTATATTATACTTTGTATTTTCACCTTAGTCACCATGATCGTGTCGAATTTATTTGATCATTGATTTTATTTCATGTGGAAAAGCTAATTTCTTAAATTTACCTTACTTACTTTTTCACTGGCTACATATTCCAATCCAAATGCTGTCTTTTATTGCAATATCTAAATGGATAGGGAAAAGGGGAAGTTTCTCTATAAAGAGATTATTGTATTTGAAATATAAGAGGACCAGGTACAGTTTTCTATTTAAGATTAGCTTATTTGGGAGCACCTGGGTGGCTCAGTCGGTTGAGTGTCTGACTGGCTCAGGTCATGATCTCACCGTTCCTGAGTTCAAGCCCCACATTAGCTGGCTGCTGTCAGCCTATCAGCCAATCAGCACAGAGCTCGCTTCAGATCCTTTGTCCCCATCTCTGTGACCCTCTGCTCCTTGCACTCTCCCAAAAATAAATAAATATTTTTAAAAATTTAATAAAATTAGCTTATTTTAACGTTGTTTGTTTAAAAAACAGAGGTGAAGTGGTTTTAGTTCACCACTTTTTTCCCTTGAAGCTTCAAGACAATGCTGTGTGTTAACTTTTCTAAACGTAGCTTCAATTTATAATTCAGTGTTTCAATTATTTGAACTCACTGAGAAAATATTCGTATCATCAACAAAATATGCTATTGAAGTCTTAAACAAATGAGCTTAACTCAATCCATAAACTTATTTATAAGACATGTGCCCCCCACCCCTTAATATTTCATAATACTCCCTTTCCTGATCCCAGAGAAGTTTCTGATAAATTCATTTATCAAGTAATATAAAAGACGGTAAAATCCTTTGTACTGTGGTGTAAAAGAAAGAAATAAAAGAATTTCCAATTGTGAGATTTAGGTTCTCATCCAAATATTAGGGGAATGTTGTAGAAAGCAAGATCTTTTTGGTAAGATTGAAAGCAAACTGCCCACAAAACTTTATTCAGTGACCCTACTGATCCCTGTTTCCCCCGTGTATCATTTAACCTGGGTAACTGACATTGTCTCAGTCTTATGTAAAGTGTTAGTAACCATGTTAGATTCAAGCCTCTCACCCTACCAGACACTCACCAATGAGGCTCACTTGTCTAGACATTTCAAGCCCTATGTCGATCTGCTCTCAGCCTATGGTTCATGAAAATGATCCTATGAAATATCAAAATGTTAACTTTCATAATGATTTCATAAATATCAAAAAGTTAACCTTCCGTATATCCACACCTGGAAATGATCTATCATCCCTGCCCTCATGTTTTGGAAAGAGATACTAGGTAACCCTCAATGTAATTTAGTTTTTGTTTTGTTTTGTTTTGTTTACAGCTTTTATGTAAACTTTGCATGCAGTGAAATGCAATCATTTTAAATGTACAATTCAATGAATTTTGACAAGTGTATTCACCCTGTAATCCACATCCGCATCTCTATCAAGGAATAAAGTACAGGCCATTTCCATAATTTGGGAATCCCTCAAACCTCTTTGCAATGGATTCTGTCATCTTCATACCTTACCCCAGGGAGCAGTTTTGACTGTTCCATTATTTTCATACACATGAATCATGCAAAATGTATTCTCTTTTGCTCAGCTCCTTTATCTCAGTATGATGTCTATCTGTGAGATTCCTCTACATTGTGGTATACTTCTGTAGTTTATTACTTCTTTTAAAAAAAATGTAATGTTTATTTATTTTTGAGAGAGAGAGAGAGACAGAGTGCAAGTGGGGGGGGGGGGTGGCAGAGAGAAGGAGACACAGAATCTGAAGGAGGCTCCAGACTCTGGCTGGAGGCCAGAGCCTGATGTGGGACTCAAACTCACAAACCATGAGATCATGACTGCAGCCAAAGTCGGATGCTTAACCAACTGAGCCATCCAGACGCCCCAATTACTTTTCAATATTAAATAGTATTCAATCATATGGATAGATGATCATTTATTCACCAATTGGTAGACATTTATATTGTTTCCTTTTTTGGCTCTTAAGAGTAAGGTGTAATGAATGTTCTCCAAGCATTTTTGTGAACATGTGTTTTCATTTCTCTTGGTAAATACTTAGTAGTGAAATTATGGATCATAAGGTAAAATTCAAACCCTTTGAATGGAGCAAAACACCTGACCCAAAGGTTTGTATGTTATTTATCAGATGTCCACTTTTCACCCTCAACAAGAAGACCCAAATAAACCCTACTGGATTTTGAGGCTGGTCACCGAGCACAACGAAGCAGACAGTTTCGAAGTGAAAAAAGATACCGAACGAGCAGATGAAATCCGAGCCATGAAGCAAGCCTGGGAGATGACTGAACCTGGAAGGGCTATCAAGGTCACTTGAGTTTGAAAAGTTGTTCTTTACCTTTCCACTCCCAGGCGTTGGTCTGAAGGGAGAGCCATGATGGTGAAACCACACAGTCTTTCCTTTAGGAGTGATATCTGGGATTTTGTTAGACACTGACTAACTAAATGTTAAGACCACATCTGAACAAATCGTGAAATGTTGCGCAGATGACTGGTACCAGATGAGGCGCAAAAGCAAAGCGCATAGTGGTGCCACTTATTGGCCCAAACCGTGGGTTCCCTCATCCTTCCACACCGTGTGGGCCATATCCATGTCTGTCCTTCACACTCCAAGTAAGAAAACATAAAAATGTTTAATATGTCCTTTCATGTACTTTGAACATCCTTGACTAGATAAACAGCATTGCTTCCCCTTGTGGAATATACATACTTCATGGTTTCCCCTCACTGTATTTTATGTAAGAACCATTGCCATAGTGGGCCATTATTACTTGTATGTGTTTCATGTCCCAACTCAGGGTTATTAAGCCAGATAAAAAAAGGTTCAGGAACAGCTAGATCTAAGACTGCATGACTGGTGTATTTGCTTTAGGACTGCTGCTTCCCTAGTTCGCAAAAATAACCGTCAAAATTACGGATGGCTCAGAATTGGAGTGTATCTGATAATAATGCACTAGTTCAAACTGCTGAAGTGGTACATGTTTCATGTACTGTTAAGATGTTGTTGCCTATACTGTTTGTTGACAGTGTTTGTTCTTTAGGCTTCCCAGGCTCGCCTGCATTACCTCAGCCGGTTCATTAGGAAAATTCCGGATGCTGAGAGTATGCCTATATCTGAATGCCAAACTAAAGCACCAGAGGACGGTCAGTGAACTCTGCCCCCCGCGACCTCAGAGCACAAGACTGCTCCTTGCACCTCTTAAAAGATAGTCAGGGCATCACCCTGGGTAAAAAGAAAGCATTGGACAAGCTGTTTGCCTACAGGATTGTGAAAAGTTACGTACAATCCTGTAGGAAAACAGGTCCTGGAACATTTTCTCTTTGCCTAGCAGATGTTTACTTTTCCCCCCAAGTAGATATGGTTTTCTCCATCTCAGAAAAGATGAAACCAGGGGCATCTGGGTGGCTCATTGGTCAAGCGTCCCATTCTTGATTTCCACTTGGGCCATGATGCCAGGGTAGTGGGATAGAGCCCTGCGTCAGGCTTTGTGCTGAGCGTGGAGCCTTCTTGGGATTCTCTCTCTTCCTCTCCCTCTGCCCCTTCCCAGTTCACATGCACTCCCTCCCTCCTCTCTCTCTCTCAAACAAACAAACAAGAGATGAAACCAGAAATAAGAATGCAACATAGTTCAAAGGTATCAGTGTGTAAACTTGAAGGTAGGCCTGATGCTGTTACTCTGGCTCCTTTCTAGTAATAATAACTATAAATAATAGCAATAATATAAAACAGACTGCCTTTATTGAGTGATTGCCGTGGGCCTGAAACTGAAAATATTAATTATTCCAGTTAAGACATCAATCCACTGATCTGTAATGTTATTTTCAACTTACCAATAAGAACACAGGCCCAGAGTAATTTGCTCTGTAATTTGTTAAATTCATAAGATACCCAGAGACACAACCAGCTTGCAAACAGCTCCCCATGACCCCGAGTGCCTTCTCACAAAAACCTGGCTGGCCCATTACAACCTCACTGGGACACCCAGGGAGGCTGACCGCATTCACATCCCAAATCATGCTTTTCCATGGTCACATCTACAGGAGTATAATTCAATAATTGTTATAAAGATAATAACGCCTCTTAACTTTTCATATAAGGAGTATGAATAACAAATATCATCCTGATTTTGTTTTCTTGGGATGCGCATTCCTCACATCACTTTTTGTTTATCTCATTTTAACTTATAGCAACCATGAGGTAGACCCTGCTATTCCCATTTTATAGACAAAGAGACCAATGCTTAGAGTCCCCGAACTGCTCCTAAGTCACACATCTAAAAACGTGACAGAGTTGGGATTTGAAATATTTCTAACTGCTAAAGTACTCCCTTTCCTAAGGGTTAAAGTCTCATGTCCTATTAACGACACAAAGGTGGATAGGTTTTATTATGATTTTATGATTTTATTACTTTAAATTGTATTGCTTAATTAGATTTTATTATTTTTTAAACGTTGTATTAAATTATATGTAAGAAAAATGTTGCACTGGATGCTTGTTAAAAATGGCAAGGGAGATCATTCAAGACTTGTAATAGGAGTCAAGACTGTTGTAGTAGGAGAGAGAGGTTGAATCCGACTTTGAATACCACAGGGACAAATGGGGATTCATAGCAAATAGGCAGGGAGTGGGTGGGAAGTTACTCAGAAAAACTTGGTTAGGTATGGTTAGGAGGGTGGAAAAAGAGAGGAACTAGATTGGATATCAAAGCAGGGGTGGGGCGGGGGGGGGGAAATGCGATACTTGATAAATTAGTCTAACAGGATTCTTTGCTAAAACTAGGATTCGAGCCAAGGACAAGACCTGGTAGAGAACAAGGTTCCGAGGAGCCTGAACTTGTCCTACAACGTACCTGCAGTTAAGGCATAAATATTTACTGTATAGCTTGATGCATTTTTACGTGCAGATACACTCAGGAATGACCATTCAGATCAAGATCTAAAACACATAAATACATCCCCAGAGTCTTTCTCCTTCCCTTCCCTCAGCCATTTCCTCCCTCAAGGTTAAGTCCTCTGTTACCATGTATTGCTTTGTCTGTTCTTGAACTTCTTATATTTGGACTCAGACAGTATACACTTTAAACTCCTCACTGTTAAGCTGTTCCACTGCTTCTTGTGTCAGGCTTAGTAAGTTGTGTTTTATAAGAGATTTGTCTACTTCATCTAAGTTAAACTTCCTGGAATAAATTTTATTTTAATCCCTTTTTAGTTCATCAGTTTTGCTCTAGGGGTGTACCAATTTTATTATTTTTAAATGTACTTATTTCAACATTTCTCCCAGGTTTTGCGCATTAACCTATCATCACCTTTTATTCAAAGTGGAATATAATGTCAGTTAAATTGTCTGCAGTTCATAAATAGGAGGGAAATATCTGTGTGCTGTGGAATTGGGGTAGGTTTTACATGGTTTTTCCTAGGCATAAAGATCTAGAAAAATGAGAGTAGAATTATGGCATGAAGGAAAAACTTTCCTACTTCACAAGCAATAGCTGATCTCTGCTCTATTTTAAGATAACTTTAGACAAGTACCTATACACAGGGCTCCCCTCTCCAGAGATGAGAATCCCATTCACATACATTTCTTACACAAGGCAGGTTGTATTTCCTCCAGGGCCCAGCGTAGCAGTGGCCCCAGTGGTTCAGAGACCCCATTTCCATTTGTAATGTCTCACCTCCAAAAAGCCTCTATTCTTATGTAATCTTTTCATATCCTGGGGCAGCTTCCAGACACACGGGTTGCCTGAGCCATCCACAATGTATTCTGAGGGACCAATGATTGCTGTTTGCTAGTGCTCCTTAGAGGTGACAAATATTTCAAGTCTGCTCCAAATCTGTGCTCCCACTAGCCCGGTTACTTTTTGGATATGATTTCATAGAATGCAAGCTTTTTTTTTTTTCAGTAATGCACATGTCATGTTGTAGTTGAAACATCTTCAAGTGCCATAAAAGAGCCAGACGCAAAGGGTTCCCTGAGTTCAGAGAGCAAAGATATCCCGCCGTTGGGGAGTATGCTGTGGAAGAAGTGGCAGATGACCAGGGGCTTGAAGGACTGGTCAAAACTGGTGAGCAGCGAAATTGGAGGAACGTCTCCAGCAGGGAAGGAGGAACAGACTGTGCGGAAGGAAAATATCAGTAAGCATTATTCTCATTTGTGAGACAAAGACATACTTGGAAATAAAAATTCTGGAAGAGGCACAAACACATGTGATGTCTAGGGTGATAAATGGAAAAATATGTATTTTGGATTTATAAGTCTTCATTTTGCTTGTCAGAGCTGATAATCTGCTCAAGGACCTCATTACTAACCAGTTATCTTAGGGATAGAAGTGGGCCAACAAATGTAGCAGGTGTATTTTTGTATATTTTTCTGTGTCTACAAATACTAAAAATAAAATTGCAGTGACCACATATGCCATTGTCACTCAACACAGACGCTTTTTGTTAATCTGTGATATGCTACATGGTAGATTTTCTTTTTACCTTTTATAACAAGTTTTAAATATTTGGATTCTAAAATTCTGGAGGGGAGGAAGTTTCAGTGGTGTACGAGCCACACTAATTTGGTTCATTTCTGTATAATGGAGATTCGTATTTATTCACTAAAATGAGTGCAAATCCAGGGCACCTGGGTGGCTCAGCCATTCAAACGTCTGACTCTTGATTTCGGTTAGGTCATGATCTCAGTTTTCCTGAGTTCCAGCCCTGCATTGGGCTCTGTGCTGACAGTGAGGAGCCCGCTTAGGATTCTCTCTCCCACTCTCTCTGCCCCTTTCTTGTTGGTGTGCTTGCTCTCTCAAAATAAATAAATAAACTTTAAAGAAAATAAAAAATAAAATGAATGTAAATCCTCGATTGAAGGTTTTAAGGAGAAAGGTCTTTCTATGCTGGCCTCCATGTGGAAGGATTTCCCCTAAGCAACTCCTGGACTTTCTGTTGGTAAAGGACTTAGTGTCCCATATGGTTGAAACAATGAATTGGGCTGCTCATAGGGGGTCCTGAATCCCCTGCTAGTCCCTGAGTTGGAAGCACTACCTATGACTGAGGGGGCTGCAAGGGTCAGCTGGCTCTAAAGTTCTGTGACCCTGGATGGTTGGCCTTTCACATCAAGCTACGTCCTCCAACCATACCTGTATCAGGAGTACAATCTTACTCTTTATGTCCCTACTTATTCAGAACCCAGGCAGGAGAGAAAGATATTTTGGAAGGATGCATCCTCAGAAACACCAAAAATGGTTCTCTTCTCCAAATGGCTAAACCACTCTGAGAAGCTTAAAATCAAAAACTGTTTAAGGTTAAAACACGTCCTTGAAGGATTTCCACAGGGCAGAAGAAAATTCCAAAGTTCAAAGGGTGTTTTACTATAGTTACAAAAGATTTTATTTTTGAGCCAATATTTTGAAAGCAAGCACTCATTTAATAAATAATAACATACATGACATAACACTAAAGCTTATTAGAATAATACTTCTCATTCTATATGAACATTTAATTTGTAGAGTGGTTTTGCATATATTATCTCACTAGAGCCTCCATGAGCTAAACAAACCATATACTGGTATCTCTGTCTCAAAACTGATGTGATTGATAAATGCCTCACCCTAGGGCAGGAAGCCAAAACAGTTTGTAGTGAATCAAACCCTAGTTCTCGGAATTCCGCATGTTGTGATCTCTAACAGAAGGCAAATTTTTCCCCACACTCGATTAGAAACCTGTGGAATGAAAATACAATTAAATTCTGAGGTCAACTGTTTATTTATGTGCTAATAAGGTAACTTTTTTTAAGTTGAAAAAATTGAATGTAATCATGATTCTTCACACCAGCCTCGGGTACTGTGTCCCACAGGTGGTGGAGATTTCATTTATTTTTTAACGTTGATTTATTTTGAGAGAGAGAGAGAGAGAGAGAGAGAGAGAGAGAGAGAAAGAGTGCATGCACAAGGAAGAGCAGGGAAGAGGCAGAGAGAGAATTCCAAGCAGGCTCTGCACTGCTGACACAGAGCCCGATGCGGGGCGGGAACCCACTAACTGCAAGATCGTGACCTGAGCTGAAATCAAGAGTCAGAGGCTGAACCAACTGAGCCACCCAGGCGCCTTGCTTTCACTTTCACTCTGAGCCCCAGACCAGTGCTGTGAAGGGCTGTGTCAGTGTTGGCTCTCCTGCTTCTCAGGTCTTCATACTTTTGGCCGGCAGAGTTTCATACCTTTGTACTAAAGTTCACATCCCCATGAAAGAGTGTACTTTGGGGCAGAAAGGAAGGGGCAGGAAACACGGAGGAAAGGTAAATGTGAGCAGGAGTGGACTGAGGGCAAAGCAGCCTGTCCTCAAGCAAAATTCCCCCAAAACATTCTTAAATGTGTTTTATTATAATTCTTATTGAATATAAATAATATAACATATGTATAATATAATAATATGAAAATATATTATATATAAAATAAAATATAAATTTAATCACACTACCAAGTAAACTTGAGCCCCTCTCCCTCTGAGAAGAGGGGTGCTTTTGTGTCTCCCGCACATCTTACAGCACCGAAACACTACCATGTACTCCAGGTACTGGGGTAGTAGAAGGAATCCTGTTTGAGAGCCATGGGTCTGGCTGTCCAGCTGTTCTCTGGAACTCTGTATGTTGTTGCCACCTCTGCTGTTGGTGCCTCCGTCATACTGGCCCTCACTCCTGGGGAAGCATCACCCATAAGAGATTACAGATCCTATGAGAGCTTTGGGTGATCTGGCCTCTACACACCTGGAGATACTTGTGATTCCCAGAAAACTACTTTATTCTTGCCACTTTATATTTTCATACAATAGGTAACTTAGATGATTTCTTTCGTAGTACCAGAGGACATGGAAATGATGTCATTATGGATTTTACTCCTACGCATTCTTCCTCAATACCAAAGCCATCATCAAGGTCAAGAGTATAAACATTGCTTTCAAATTCCCTTTGATCTCTGGGAGCCTCTAGACAATTCCTCTTCCAGAGGTTGCAGGTGATCTCTGTCTTTATTCCCACATCTTTTGCCAGGCCATCACAATCACTAGGTCTTAAGCAGAGATTCTCAGACTACCTATGATGAAGTCAGTCTTCCCTAGTCTGCTGAAAGCTGACACTTTTGAAAAATGTAATAAAATGACACAGTGATGACCAATTACTATAAAGATATTTCTAAATACATATTCTCACTTTCAGAACTTATCCCATAGAGACTCAGTTTGCAAAGGATGGTACCTACACACACACACACACACACACACACACACACTTTGGGCTGTACTATTCTAGAGGTACAAGACTGTCATAGTACTCTTATACGCTTTTCTGACACAACAGAGTTTTGTAGAAGAACATGAAAGTTAATCCTTTCTGTCCCTTTCCCACACCCTCTTCTGCTTAAATGTATGTTACTTGGCAGGATGTAAGAAAACACAAACATCTCATTAATCAGAAAGTATTTTCTTTCCAGTCAAAGTCAGCAGAGTTGGTGTCTTATAGAAATCACTCATGTTTGAACTGCCAAAAATATACCCAGCATAAGTAGGTATGTTCATAAGAAAAGCAAATGAACTTTAGATACCATAGCAATCACAATGAAAAAAGAAAAACTATTGGCCACTGATTTCTTTTCTTTTTTTAAAATGTTTATTCATTCTTTGAGAGAGAGACAGAGACAGAGAGACAGAGCATGAGCGGGGAAGGGGCAGAGAGACAGGGACACAGAATCGAAAGCAGGCTCCAGGCTCTGAGCTGTTAGCACAGAGACCAATCCAGGACTTGAACTCAGGAACCACACAAGCTCATGATCTGAGCTGAAGTCAGACACTTAACTGATTGAGCCACCCAGGCACCCCGGCTACTGGTTTCTAAAAAACATATGGTAAAATGTTAATTCCTCAGGATTGTTTTATTTAATGTTATAAAATAAAAAACTTGATTGAATTTAAGTTTTAATAATGGAGTAGAGTTGAAATATTCTGTTTTCTCACATGGACCATGTCTTTATGTTTTTGAAAAATGAAAAAATAATTTGGATATTATTTTAAAAATGTTTTTAAAGGTTTACATTAGATTACATTTCTGAATGAGCGATAATTTTTAACAAGTTGTTATGCATTAAGCACTTTAACAATATTTCTGAAGGCTATTGCAACCACATGTAAAAAGCAGGATTAGTGGGCATGAGACCTCTTGCATGGATTTGACATATCCTCTCCAAAAAAGCAATAATAAACTGAAAACAATTAATTAAAATACATTTTAGGGGCACCTGGGTGGCTCAGTCGGTTAAGCATCTGACTTCAGCCTAGGTCATGATCTCACTGGTCCCAAGTTTGAGCCCCGTGTTGGGCTCTGTGCTGACAGCTCAGAGCCTGGAGCCTGCTTCAGATTCTGTGTCTCCCTCTCCCTGTCTGCTCCTCCCCCACTCACACTCTGTCTCTTGCTCTCTCTCAAAAATAAATAAACCTTAAAAAAATTAAAAAAAATTTAAACTCTGAAAGCATACAACTAAATTAAAAAATACAAGATACAAGGTTAATATATAAAAACTATTTTTATGTCTATATATTATCAATGAGCAATCAAAAAAGTAAATTAAGACAATTTTATTCACAGTAATGTCAGTAACAAATGTATGGAAATAAATTTAACAAAAGCGCAAGACTTGTCTACTGAAAACTACAAAACATCACTAATGGAAATTTTTAAAAATCTAAAGAGGGAGGCTGTCCATGCTTTGGACTAGAAGACTCATTATAGTAAGATAGCAATTCTCCCCAAATTGATCTATAAATCCAGTATAATCTCTATCAAAATTCTAGTAGACATTTTATAGAATTTAACATCCTGATCTCAAAACTTATTTGGAAATGCAAAAGACCCAGAATGATCAAGATAACTTTGATAAAGAACCAAGGAGGAGGATTTTTACTTCATGATTTTAGAATTTCTTTGAAGCTAACAATAATCAAAACACTCCAATTTGACAGTTTCTTTAAAAAGTTAGATGTCATTTTACCATTCCTAGTTACATTGAATATCCAGGAAAGGCAGATCTGTAGAGACAGAGCCCATGGATGTCTGCCCAAGGCTTGAGGTGAGAATGGAGAGGGGATGTAAAAAGCCCAGGAGATCTGCGTGGAGAGCAGAAATGTTTTGAGACTGGGTTTTGGCGCTGGTAGCGCAACTCTGTAAACTTACTAAAACATATTGAATTACACTTTTAAAATGGGGGAATTTGGGGCGCCTGGGTGGTGCAGTCGGTTAAGCGTCCGACTTCAGCCAGGTCACGATCTCGCGGTCCGTGAGTTCGAGTCCCGCGTCAGGCTTTGGGCTGATGGCTCAGAGCCTGGAGCCTGTTTCCGATTCTGTGTCTCCCTCTCTCTCTGCCCTTCCCCCGTTCAAGCTCTGTCTCTCTCTGTCCCAAAAATAAATAAACGTTGAAAAAAAAAAATTTAAATGGGGGAATTTGATGGCATGTAAATTATACTCCAGAAATTTTTAAACAGGAGATTAAATGTCCTGGGAAGGCTGAATGGTTACTATTTTAGACTCTAAAGTCTCTTGTTTAAGTACGTTCTAGTGGGTACCTATGGGTCCCTGGGGTAGAGATCTCCTGCTAACTTGATTTGCATTCGGTGTATGTTACCCACTCCGCTGGATCTACAAGTTTCTTGAATTAGAGTACTATGTCTTAAGTATTTTTACATTCCACCCCCATAATGCTTATGAGACCTTTCACGCCTAGACTAAGTGTTTTCAATATTGGGTCACTTAATTTGTTTATAATGAAGTACAGTAGGACTTTTCCTTTTTGTCTCTACCTTCACTTAACTACAGTCATGATAACGTTCTGTTACTCTGCTTATAGAGTATATGCACTTTGCCCATCTCCTTCATTTTGCTGTAAGTACAGTAACACCAGCTAGAGGACAAATACGAAATATCATTAAATTTTAATAAAATCATATTGAGTCACATTAAAATAAAGTCACATTAAAATAATATTAAATTAGGTAAGTCCAATCAGTGTGTTTTTTTTTAATGTTTATATATTTTTGAGAGAGACAGAGAGAGAGAGAGAGAGTGCAAGTGGCCGAGGGGCAGAGAGAGAGGGAAATACAGAATCTGAAGCAGGCTCCAGTCTCTGAGCTGTCAGCACAGAGCCTGACCCGGGGCTTGAACTCCTGAACCGTGAGATCCTGACCTGAGCCTAAGTTGGATGCTTACCTGACTAAGCCACCCAGGTGCCCAAAATGGTGGTGGTTTTTCTTAAACAGAAGATATTATTTTTAACTAAAATGAGATGTAACTGTCTGTTAGTGTCTATTCTTTTTTGAAAATCTAGGACTTATTTTTTCAACAGGGCCTCGTTCGCGATCCCCAACAATTTTGGAAATGTCTCCACAACTTATTCGAAAAGCACTAGAATGTGTAGACATAACACAATATGTACGGTAAGTTTTAATAGACACGATTAATGCAAACATCTCTGTTCACAGAATTTTTGATACAGGGATAACCAGTTACTAAACTAGTGAAAATTTGAAATTAAATGCTTAATATATTTTCAGTATATTCAAATTTCTAGATGTACGTGGTTTTACATCTTCCATTTAGCAAATCTTTTATTAAGTCAATCATAAAAGCATTTAAGTATTTTCTTTAACATTTTAGTTTGCAAGCTGATTAAGGGGAGTTGAGCTACAAAAAATTCCCGCTAGGTCTGCTGGCATTATTTAAGTAGGTTTAATTTAATTTAATTTAATTTAATTTAATTTAATTTTTTAGTAGGTTCAATTTTATTAAGAAGAAGACAATAGGATTAATAGAGAGATAGTTACTCAAGCATACTTATAAGTTTGAAAATATTTCAACATTATTTAGCTGCATAAATTAAAAAGAAAACCTCCAAAATAATCTCATAGTTTCCAACACCAATCCCACGAACACCTTATCAGATGGAGCTCGAATGTTACTGGTATTTCTCTAGAATTGTTTCCTAAAATATTAGTGAACCAGTAAATGGAGCATAGCCAATCAAAAAATAACAGTGTATTCTTTCTATTGCTAATATTCTATTGGATTCAGTCTACCACACTGTCAAGACGAATTTAAATTATTTGAATTCTAAAGTTCATCGCAGTGTTCCCAAATGATTTATGCATCTCCTGTGATGTCTTTGTAGAAAAACAAGAGACGCTGATCCTGTGCTACAAACAGAGGATCTGAACCAGCAGCAGGCAATGCAAAAGGCAGAAGAGGTTCACCAGTTCCGACAGTATAGGACCAGAGTACTCAGCATTCGAGACATTGAGCAAGAGGAACAGCTTAAAATAAAGGATAAAATCCTGGAGATGTATGGGGAAATGCGGGTGAGTCTCAACATACACCCATGGGTCAGAGTTGATACATTCTCTTATAATGTTGAAAAGATACCATAGAATCATGTAGGACTGGGTAGAAAGACATTTTGAAAGTATTTAGTTGTCAGCTCCTCAGAAAAGGTGGAGAAATGGTGAAACACATTTAATTTCACTTACTTCCTTAAACCCCTCCAAAATGCAGTATTGGGAATCTATCCACAAAATAAGAAGGAGAAAGAAGACAATGACCAAATACTTGTGAAGTTGACAGAGAGAGCTGGATGAAGAACGTATTAATAGACTTGAGGCACCCAAATTGTAAGGTGGCAGTAGAAAAGCTCTTAATCAATCCAATTCGCTCCATAGAATCCCTAAAAGGCTCAGCAATTGGTGGCATCAGCCACATGAAGAAATGGAGGTGAGGTGGGAGGAAGACAAGACTTTTGGTTTTACTTGGCTTGAAGCTATTTAAGAAGTAGTTCATTTTCAGATCACCAACTCAATGTTTTGTAGCCAGGTGACTGTCCCTCCACCCTAGCAGAAGACTAAAGTTGCTTTATTTAGACAAGGGCCAAAATGAAAAAGGGGTGGGGGGTGGATTAGCGTAGTGAAGAAGACCAAGTTTAATTAAAAATGGAAGTATCATACAAGTAATGGGAAAATTCGATAAATATATATCGCTGACTTCCACTATAGTGGATAAAGACTTTTTTTTCCTCCCTCTTTCCTACAACACACACACACACACACACACATACACACACACTCCCAAAGATACTGATGGCTACAAGACTTTCTAAACGTTTCAGCCACAGTGACATTAGGTTCTCTATGTTGTTTCCAGCACTAGCTGATCTGAGGAATATGCTTCTTTGACACCTTCTCTTGTTTGTCCAATAGGCATCTTAAACCAAACCTCTCCAAATCCATTATTCTATCATTCTTGTCATTTTTGCCCTCTCTTTCATGTCAGCCCAAACATTTCCTCCATCAATATTCCCCACCCAGGAAGGGCAATTGTAGTCTTTCCATTGCTCAGAGTACAGACTTTGGAGACATCCTTGACTTCTCTTACCTCCCTCATCTAACCCGTAATCAACGTTTACCAACATTTTTAAAACATATCTCTAATTCAATCACCTTTCATTCTCTCTACCCCTACCACCATAGTCCAAATGGTCTGTGTTTTCTATTCAGAGTGTCCTATTCAGTGTTTTCCATTCTATTGCCATAGCCTCCTGACTGATCTCACTGCTTCCATCATGTCCTTCTACAATGGAATCTCTGTTAGAAGCCAAAATGGCTCTAACCATGAGGATAAACTATTTTATCCTGTGGTAACAGACAGCCACAGTGTCTCAGTGGTTTAAGACGGGTTGGCAAACTTGTTTTCTATAAAGGGCCAGATAGTAAATATTTTTGCCTTTGCAGACCATATGTTGTATCTACTTAACTCTGCCGTTGTTACCACAAATTCAGTCAAGGATAACGCCTACGTGTGTTTCAATAAATTCTATTTGGAAAACTAGGCAATGAGCCAGATTTTTCCATAGGCCTTTGTTGAGCAACCACTGGATGAAAACAGTAAAAGAGTATTTCTCCTTGTAGCTACAGGTCCAGTGAAGTTGAGCAGAGGGTCCTTCTCACAGTTACATTTCATTGTCACATTGCATTGGCCAAAGCTAGTCACATGGTCACATACAACTTCAGTGAAAGAATTAATCTTGCTGACACCGTGATTTCAAATTTCTAGCATCAGTAACCCTGAGACATTAAATTACTGTTCCTTAAGCCACCCAGTCTGTGGCACTTTGTTACGAAAGCCCTAGCATGCTAATACACAGTGCAGTGCTACCCTAGGCCTGGAGAACAACTGCAGACCCTTTATGAACTGCGCTGGTGCAGATCATAGTACATCTTTAAAATGGAGAGTGGGACTATCTCACTCCAGTAGTGGCTTCATTTTCCACTAAGAAATAAAGGCTTAACTATGGTGTCTAGAGCTCTCTATAATCTAGTGTCCACTTTCCTCTCTGATCTTTTCTCTCTGATTCTATATGCTTTCCTTTTGTTTTTTTTTTTCCAAACTGACCTCACCTTTCCACTAATAGCCAGACATGTTCCCACCTCTGAGCCTTTGGCTTGCTCCCACCTCTTCCTGGAATATTCTTCCTCTAGACAGCCAAATGGTTTATAGCCTCACTTTCTGCGATCTTTCATCTATTGCCATTTTATTAGAGAGATCTTCTCTAAGCTATTATTTTTCAATTAGCACCCTTCAAGATTTGTATACCTGTATCTGGCCTTATTATTTTCTTTACAGGATTTACCATGGTTTAGCATGGGAAGGTATGTATTTGATACATGTTATTTATAAATATTAGAAGTATTTCTTTATCATATATAAATATATAATATTCATATATAACATATATATGTATATAACATGCACACATTTTAAATATATCTTGTGTAGAATATAGATCATATGTGAACAGGAACTTTGATTCACTGTTGAATACCCCAAACCTGGAAGAGATGTCTATTTCACAGAAATTTGTTTCAAAAATGAATCAGTGAATCCATAAATGAATGTTTAAATTATGTAAATTCAGTTCATATCGTATAGAAAATAGTTTAAATTAAAATATTATAAGACAAAAGGGAAATTCATTATTGCCAATCAGCTAGTTTCTTTCTGTGTTTAAAAGACAAGAAAATGCAGTAGATGGGAAGGCCATAAGGGAAGACGTATCACCTGGGATGGTTTTTAATTCAGATCTCATTCTTTAAGTGTGAGGTACAAAAATCCTAGTTTTGATTGAAGCTATCTTAATAGAAACATCGTCAGCACGACATTTCTCATCAGATGGGAGAAAAGCATGCCTATCCTCAAGAGGTTACGGATATATATTAAACTTACTTTACACTAAACCCTTTAGATGATTTTTTCTCTCTTCTTAATATTGCACCACTATCATCTCATGCAGTAGGTTTAGTAAAGCCAATTTTATTGTGGTAGATACAGTGCTTTGCTTCCACCCAAAGCGTGGAGAAGAGCCTGGTTCTGACATTTAGCTCTTCTGCAGTCTCCAGTCAACTTCTGCAAGTTGCAAAGCCAGGCAAAATTTCTTGAAGAATTCAGCAGTGAAGACAAAACAGTCACTCTAGAAGATTCTCTTCTGGTTAGCATCAGTTCGTTCATCCTTCTGTTTTTAATTATATCATTCTTGAAACAGGAAACCGTCAACAGGTTGAACCATAATTGTACCCATACTATCAGAAACGCAAGTGAAATGAGAAAGCCAAAGCCTCTTCATAAACCTACATTGGCCCTTAGTTATCACTGCTTTACTTGTGAACATTTTCAGGGAAGCCATTTCTAGAATGTTGCCATTAAGTCAGTCATTAATAGGTCATTAACTCAGTTCTTGCCTATAGCTTTGAAAATTACCCTTTTTTTGGCAGGGGTGGGGGGGGTGGGGAGGGCAGGGGTGGCTCAGTCAGTTAAGCGTCCAACTTCGGCTCAGGTCAGGATCGCACCGTTTCAGAGTTCGAGCCCCATCTCGGGCTCTGTGCTGACAGCTCAGAGCCTGGAGGCTGCTTCAGATCTGTGCCTCCCTCCCTCCCTCTCTCTCTCTCTGCCCCTCCCCTACTTGCACTCTATCTCTCTCTCTTAAAAATAAACATAAAAAAAAATTTTTTAAAAAGAAAATTACCTTTTTAAAAAAAATATAAACTATATTTAAGGACAGTTAAACTACAGAGAAACTGTCCTTACCCGTTTATCATTTTCTGACAGTTCCCATTTCCACAATTTATTCATTCAAGAAATATTTCTGGGCATTTTTGTATCAGAGACTGTCCTAAGCATGAACAAAAAAGATAAACCCTGGCCATTGTGGAGCTCACATACTAGTGGAGCAAAAGACGCTAAAATACAAACACAATATATAAATACAAGGTATGGTATGATAGAAAGGGAAAGTGTTGAAAAAAAAGAAAAGTGGAACACTACGAGAACACAGTGATTCAGAAGAGATACTGGCTGGAGTAAAGGCCCCGGGGCAGTGAACACTTGGTGCGTTAGAGGCAGGACAGCAAGGAGGTCTGTGCCCCTGGAGCAGAGTGAGCCAGGGGTAGATGAGTGGGAGGGGAGGTCAGAGAGGAACTGGGGGGAAGTGGACAGACAAGGTAGTCACATAGGACTTGCAAAAGACTGTAAGGACATTAGCGTTTATTCAGAGGGATGTACAGAACCACGACAGGGTTCTAAAGAGCAGAGGGGTAACATGATCTGACTTCCATTTTATTTTCAATTTTTTAATGTTTATTTATTTTTGAGAGAGAGACAAAGACAGGGACATGTGCACTCATGCACACACACATGAGTGGGGGAGGGGCAGAGAGAGAGGGAGACACAGAACTTGAAATAGGTTCTGTCAGCACAAACCCCGGCATGAGGCTCGAACTGACAAACCGTGAGATGATGACCTGAGCCGCAGTTGGACACTTAAACAACTGAGCCACCCAGGCGCCCCTGGACTTCTGTTTTAAAAATTTTTTTTTTCAATGTTTATTTATTTTTGGGATAGAGAGACAGAGCCTGAACGGGGGAGGGGCAGAGAGAGGGAGACACAGAATCTGAAACAGGCTCCAGGCTCTGAGCCATCAGCCCAGAGCCCGATGCGGGGCTCGAACTCACGGACTGCGAGATCGTGACCTGGCTGAAGTCGGACGCTTAACCGACTGTGCCACCCAGGCGCCCCTGGACTTCTGTTTTAAAAGGAGTACTCTGAATATTGTGTGGAAAACAAGTAAGTATGGAATGGGGCACATGTAACAGCAGATAAATCTGTGAGGAGGCGGATGCATTGGACACATAACAGTGGTTCACACCAAGTTGCAGAGTGGAGGTAGTGAAAAGCAATTGAATATTGTATATATTTTGAAAGTAGACTCAGGATTTTCTGATGGATTCTTGGTATATTATAAGAGAAAGTGAAGAGTCAGGAAATACTCTGAGGTTTTCACTTAAACAACTGATAGGGTTGAGAGGCCATCAAATCTGATGGTTTGAGAGGAAAGAAAGATTTCAGTTTGGGACATTTTTTGATATATGTATTGGACCAAAAAAAAAAAAAGCATTCTTGGGGCATCTGGGTGGCTCGGTTGGTTAAGCGTCTGACCCTCGGTTTCGACTCAGGTCATTATCTCATGATTCATGAGTTCAAGCATCATATTGAGTTCCATGTTGACAGTGCAGGGCCTACTTGGGATTCTCTCTCTCTCTCCCTCTCTCTCTGCCCCTCTCCTGCTCATGCTCTCTCTCAAAATAAATAAACTTAAAAAAAAAAAAAAACAGAATTCTTAGATATCTATTACAGTCACATGGAGATGTTGAATAGAAATTACATATATAGTTCTGGAATTTGGAAGAGAGGTTTGGGCTGGAGATTAAAAAATTTGGGGGACCCATCAGTAGAGAAATGAATTTAAAGCAATGGGGCTACATAAAATCAGCAAGGAAAGAGGCCTAAGATCTAAGATGTGGCCATCCCCTCATTTAGAGATGAAGGAATAAAAAGAGAGAGAGAGAGAGAGATGAAGGGGAAAAGGAGAAATCAGCAAAGGCAACTGATACAGAGCAGCTAGTGAAGTAGAAGAAACGTCAGTGGGATGTATTGTCCAGAAAACCAAGTGAATCAATTGATCCCGGCGGTGAGAGTAGAGGTGAGTAAGAAGGGGACCCAGATATGATTTCAGATTCAGTTTGGTGTCCTTGAATGAAAGCCAAACTGACAATAACAAAGGTAACCAGTGAACTAGGTGATATTATTTGAAAGTTCTTCAAATATAGCTCAGACACATTTCATTGGGGCTAGAACAATGTGGGAAACTAGTAACTTAGCACAATTCCTGTGAGGGACACAATGAGCTGCATGTTTTATAGATTATATTTGAACGCATACCTATCTCTTCACCTTTCTCTCTTTTCTCCTACTGATGCTTTTATTCCCCGTTCTGTTAAAATCTCTTGTACCCCTTTGTTGCCTTCTCGTGTTTCATGTATTGATAGACATTTGAGACCATAACCTAATTTTCATCTGGCCTCAGTAATTTGGCACGTGAAGCTATGGGCATAAGGGAGGGATAAAGGGATTGCTTTCAAAAAATTTTTTCTCTCTTTATCAGTAAACCTTAATTGCTTGAGGTTTTGTTTTGGAATAGGACTCCTTAGATGAAGCCCGGCAGAAGATCTTCGGTGTCCGGGAAGAGTATAGAAAGAAGTTGCTGGAAGCTGAGCGCCTAAGATTGGAAGCTCTGGCTGCGGAGGAAGCAGCAAGTCGGGCGGAGACAGAAAAGAGGACGCTGGTTCCTGACACACGGGAAAAGAAGAAAGGAAAGAAGAAGTAACCAGAAGGAGCTCAAAACTCACCTTCTTCTGAAGAGGAAAATCCCTTTATTTGTTTATTTTTTTTTTTTTTTAGTGATCTATAACCTTTCCTGTTGATAAGGTATTAGGCCAATAGAAAATAGAAGTTTTCCTTCTCAGAACTAGTTTCTGCATTTTATGGTTCATTTGTTGTTGTTGTTGTTTTCCCAGAAACCTATTGTTTGAGTAATCATTAGAGTTTAGGTTTCTCTAATTTCAATAAAAATTGCCTCAACATATTTAGAATGCAATACAATGTACGTGTCTCCCTCTGAATTGCTGCATTTTCAGCAAGTAGTAAAACAAGATCAGAAATGGGCTAACAGGATTGCATTTGAAAAAATTCAACGATGAGGAAAATAGCTACGGTTCTTACAGGAAATTTTGTTTCTAACTTGAAAGACTTTAAAATATTTTTAAAATATGCTTCAGTCTTGTGCTTTTTTTTTTTTTTTTTTTTTTTAAACTGAACTTCCAAAAACGTCCTTCATTGGGCAAAATCTGTTGTGGGTTAAGCTCACAGCAGTTAAGCGCGAACTCTGAATCCTCACAGGCCAGGTCACCCAGACTTAGGGAGTGTGATCGCAGACGCATCCCTTGTCACGTGTCCCAGCCTCGTGTTTTTTGTAAGACCCAGAACATGTTCTGTACACCAGTTATAAATTTTTTTTTTTTCAACGTTTATTTATTTTGGGGACAGAGAGAGACAGAGCATGAACGGGGGAGGGGCAGAGAGAGAGGGAGACACAGAATCGGAAACAGGCTCCAGGCTCTGAGCCATCAGGCCAGAGCCTGATGCGGGGCTCGAACTCACGGACCGCGAGATCGTGACCTGGCTGAAGTCGGACGCTTAACCGACTGCGCCACCCAGGCGCCCCTACACCAGTTATAGAAAACTGAAGTGAGTGCATTCACCGAGGCACGTGATAGGAAATGAACTGCTCCCAAAAGCACACTTTGAATTCATGACTTTCTCAGATGAAAACTCCCAACAGTATTTTTTAATCAGTCATAGCTTTTCCACTTTGATAGGTGTTCCTCCTTTTTTCATGTATTTAAATCTTTAGTATTAAAATGTTCAGCTCTCTCTCTATACATATATATGCAGTTTTACTTAAATGTGCGAGCACATGCATTTTCTCTCTATTATTCTTTGCCTAAACTCTCCTTCATGACCCTATGCTCTGCCAGCCCAGCGAAATAATACATGATAACAACCTGGTATAAATGTTTCCATGTTTGTCATTCATCTCATATAATCACACATCAATATTTTATATTATATCATGGCCTATTTTTACAAAATGGCATTTTATTTTACATGCTTCACCATATCTTGATTTTTCTTCCCAAGGATTACAAAACCTCTTTGAGACAAAAGTAATTCATTCTGTTTTAAAACCTTTCTTTTTAACATTTATTTGCTTATTTTTGAGAGAGAGCATGAGCGAGGGAGGGACAGAGAGTGGGAGACAGAGGATCCACAGTGGGCCCTGCGCTGACATCAGGGAACCCAATGCAGGGCTCAAACCCAGGAACCGTGAGATCATGACCTGAGCCAAAGTTGGACACTCAACTGACTGAGCGACCCAGGTGGCCCAGTAATTCATTCTTTTTGATTGTTGTGAAATATTCCCTGGCACAAATATATCATAATCGACTCAGCTAATTCTTCTTTGAAGGATATTTACTTTGTTTCCAGATCTTTTCCATACAAGAAAAAGTGGTAAAAACAGAAAAGAGGTAGCATGATGATAGATTTAACAAATTATTTCCTAGTAAATAAAAAAGAAATATAACACCTGTCCTTTAAAAAGAAGGAAAAACGAAGGAAATCATTTTGTAATAAGACATTATACATATTACTGTGTACAAGTTCGGAGTGACTACACTGGAAGCACATGGGACACAGGACACGAGGTGCGATGTTCATTCCTATGCTTGGAATCACTGACAACGCAGTAGATACAAATGCACGCAGACTGACTTACAGGTGGTTTGTAATTGTCACTCAAATTTTTGGAATGGGGTTGCCATTGGTGATACATTTTCCAAAATGGTGAACAAGGTTGGTAAATTTTCAAAGATAACCACGCCCTTAGTGTATGCAACTGCTGCATCCGTGAAATATTCAGTGAACTTTAAATCTGTGCAAAAAATACCTTTGCTTTCTGTATCTTACAAATTAGGTTCTCGGGTCATTATCTTACCTTTAGACTATGTGAATGATGGGCCATTCAACTCATATAGAGGTAAGAGAATTCTCTGTTGTATGTGACTCTTTCAAATGCTGAGGGATAGCTAACATCCTTAGCCTTCAATCAGTAAATAGCAGTAATTCTCTACCATTATTGGGACAACCCCAAATGCCCCCACATATTTCCTAAATATTCTCCCCACTGAGATCATCTCCATATAGAAGATCAGTAAATATTAATGAGAAGCTGAAGATAGTAATGTCTGTGGATCTTGGTTAATAAGTAACTCCATTAGAATACATAGCTAGATAAGTACCCTCCATTGTGTTGATCGAGTTAACCAGGGTATAGATACGAAACATCTCATAGTTCCTACAATCCTTAGATCATTGTCTTTGACACATGGATGGCCTCTCATTCAGTTTCTTTCTCCATATTCTCCTGCCATCTACCTCTTTCTATGCCCTCAAGTACTTTAAGGTCAACCCTCCTCCCCCTATCTCAGGGGCTCTTGTAAGAGCAGAGAAAACAATTTTCTCTTCTGCAGTCACAGGCCTGCCTCTGAGTCAATAGTAATAATCCCCAGGGTGCAACTCTAGTGACTATGAAACATCGTTATAAGAGCAATTTAACACCTCAGGGTCTCCAACACCTCCACCGAAGAGTAGGATTGTGGTTTTCCCTTTTGCAAAATCACAGTGTGCGTTACAGTGTTTTCTGAAATGTAACAAAGGACGGTCTTCATTTAAATGGATCAGAAAATTGCTGACAACTTCCATAAACTTTTAACTAGGTTTTAGAAATCAAGTTTTCAAAAACAAAAAACACTGACTTCTGGTCTCTGAGCCCTCTGTTACATATAGACTATTTTTACACATTAAAAAAAATGTTGCATGATTTTCTGACACTCGTTAATTGATGTTTACCTTGTGTCTCAGTTTTGTTCAAAAGAAACCCTAGCCAACCACTGCCTCTTGGAAAATGGAAAGTAGTGGGGGAAGTGACAAGAGCCATATATAAGGGAATTGCCTCTGAGAAGCAACTGTGTGCCCTGGGTCATCTTCCAGGTGGGAGCATTTATAACAGACTAATGAAAGTTTTCAATGGCCTTCACAGGACATTTCTGAAATTAACATTATGAAAGAAACTTGTTTTAAGCTGGTGCAACATTTTTTGTCCAATCAACTATGAAACAGTCTATTCATCTTGATTTAGATAAAATAGTTTCCAACCACAGGTGTGTTTTCACGGAATAGTTCCATTACATATTGAAGACTTTGCATGTGCTCAGAACTTTAGGCTAAACATCCTTGTTTTTGGTACAGGCACAGAGGGCAGCATCAACAGACAGTATGATTTATTTTTTAAGTGAACCCATATAACAAATTACCATGTATAATAATTTCAATCCATAGCTTTAAACAAATCTAAGTTTATCCAAATAAATCAAGCACTTTTAATACGTTTTATTAATTCTAAAAAAATCCTTTTCCCATCTGGCATATAATACAATGACACTATTTTCTATGTTTATCAAACCATTGATTTCAGAATCACCAATACAGATAGCATATGAATATCTCTTTCATTCCACTGTGGGTGGTTGATATATTTATAAAGATATAAAGAAAATTTGTAAAAAATATTGTTTGCTTTTGTAGAAAAGATTCCAAATTACTATTTTACATAGAAAGACATCAGATAATAATAATAATAATAATATAAATCAATATAGCTCATTGTTGAAACTGGGCTCAGTTGGTTAATATCTCTATAATATTTTACAGGTTTGAAAAGAAAATTTACATGCTATTTTCACTAAGAATATTAGTTTAAACTTGTGCAAATGGCCAAAATCATATTAGATACAACCTAATCAAGGACTATTTGATTAATGATGAATTAATGGTTATATTGTTATACAATTAATTATATACAAAATTGTTTGCATGTATTTTTTTCTGTAGGAACTTTGAAATTTCCATGTATTTTTTCATGAACTTAGCCAGTTTTTAACTGTTACTTCTGGAGTAGCATGTGCCCAAAGTCTGCATATTTTACAACATAATGTGTGGAAAACAACCTTTGGCAAACATAGTTTTGTCTAAGACCATCATTGCCATAGCAAATCGTCTGAAGCCATTAACTATTAAAATAAGCCAAACCATAAGAGACTCTTAAAAACTGAGAATAAACTGAGGGTTGATGGGGGGTGGGAGGGAGGGGAAAGTGGGTGATGGGCATTGAGGAGGGCACCTGTTGGGATGAGCACTGGGTGTTGTATGGAACCAATTTGACAATAAATTTCATATTAAAAGAAAAAAAAAGACTGCATGGAAACAGTATTTAAAATAGTCAACTTGGGGGTGTCTGGGGGCTCAGACACTTAAGTATCCAACTCTTTATTTATTTATTTATTTATTTGGAGAGAGAGAGAGAGAGAGAGAGAGCGAGAGAGAGCACATAAGCAAGGGGCAGAAGGAGAGGGAGAATCTTAAGCAGGCTCCACACTGGGCGGGGGCTCGATCTCATGACCCTGAGGTTATGGACTGAGCCAAGATTAAGAGTCAGACTCTTACCCAACTGAGCCATCCAGGCGTCCCAAACATCCGACTCTTGATCTCATTTCAGGTCTTGATCTCAGGGCCATGAGTTCAAGCTCCGCTCTGGGCATGAAGCCTACTTGAAAAACAAAAAATAGTCAACTTGGATTGAAAAGCTGCTTTCCAATTTAATGATTCATACAGAGTGCTTATATTTACTCTCCATTTATCAACACTTAAATAATCTCCAGTTCCATAAAGACAAAGAGGAAGAAAGCAGGGGAAAATCCAAAAATTCATTTGTGGTTTACAGATATAACAGAAAAATGTCCTGAAGGGAAGTAAAAATTCCTCATGAGATGCTCACATATCATTTGCAGATTTCAGTAACTCTTGGCCTTCAGAAATCTGGATGCTTCAAATTTGGATGATAAGCTTTATTTCTTATATTGTGCTACTACTGTTTAATTAGCTTGTCACATTAAGAACATTTCTAATACTCTGAATAAAGATTTCATCTCTCTGTTATATAATGGGTTATACTCTCCTTGAGTGCAAGGACTAAATTGTAATTGTCATATATTATGCATTTTAATCACCCACAAATTATAGCATAAAACCTCACAGAGTAGGGTTTCAGTAGATTACAATGGAATAAACTGCTCTATTTCACATCATGTGGGCTATTAGGCTGATGTTAAAATGGGTCTACAGCAATGCTTATGATCATTTACAAAAATGTATCAGATTGGCCATCATGTGAAAATATTGAAAAATATAGTTTATAGAACCTGAAAAAATATTCACACCCTTTAAGAGACTGTGATAATACCAGATGGCAGGTTGTCACCAATAGTATTCTGCCATGTTCACAGAAGACACGTATCATAGTTTTGTCAAGACAGTTTTGTTTTCCAGAGGGGATCTTAATTCATATACCACTAAAGCAGCCAGGGAGCTCATTATGTTCATGCAATTAAAATGAGAATATTCCAAATTGTTGCCAGTACCTGCCTTTTACTGATGTCTTTGGCCAAAGGAGAATTCTCTTTTGATTTTGGTCCATTACTCTAACACAAGCCCAACATGCAATGTATGGATCACTCAGCTCTCTCGTTCAGAAACGAGAATGGAAGACACACACCCTCCACAGTGACTCAGTGTAGACATCATGAAGGTCCCTGCTTCTTGGTCCTTGAAGTCCATGATTAGGTCTGATTTTGTACTCTGACAAGACTTCTCTGTTCAGTTGATGTCCATGGCCCCTGGTTCCATCTTCTCAGAATGTCTTCTTGTCTGTTACACTCTTTGGCCACACGTGAAGAGGTTGTTTGAAAGTATATCCTTCTTGGAGGCTGACCAGGTTTTATATCTTGGTTCCTCAAAATTCATCTAGATATATATGCAGACATAAATTAATATGAAGTAAGAGTATAATTGTGGCCATAATGAAAATATTAAATGTCAGTGAAGATAAAGGATAACAGTAGTTTCCATTCTTAACTTCTCAGAAGTCCATGGATTCTATAATGGGTATTTCTTATTTTTTTCTGCCTACCCTGAATCCCTTTTGGTAGTAGTAACAAAAGAGTTGAAGCTGAGTCATTATGAACCTCTCAGAGAGACTGCCCATTACCTTAGTGTCTGCCAAAGACTTGATGTCATTTCTGGTCTGGGTTTTTCTTCAAATCTATGAATTACTCAGACAATATCTCCAGTGACTTGATTTCTTCTTAAGTTAATCAGAATCTGCTTCTGTTAAATATAACCAAAGAATCATAATTGATCCACTCAAATTTTATTTTAGATTCTCCTCCTTGAATTACATCCCATTTGGTGGATTCTAAAATTTAGAAGAGATACTTCAGAAGTTCTCAGAGAAACTTTACTTACCTTTCAGAGCAAGTGTTCTTAATCTGGGGGCTTTGGGTGGGTTTTGGTGACCCCTGAGTATCCTGCAATTATATATATCTTCTTTTGGTGAAATATGTAGTTTTAATCAGATTATTAGTGTCTGCAATCCATAAAATTCTAACAATTACTGCTCTAGAAAGTTATTTTCAATTTTTAATTAGCATAAGGGATAGTAAAATAGTAAAATACTTTCTCCTACTGCATATTATTTTTTTTCTTTTAAGAGTGTCTCAAGGCCTCTAATACTTGCAGAAATGCTCTTATAAATAAAGCTATTCAATATTAGAATGTATCTGCAAAAGATATCATGAAATAAATTTCCCTGAAAGTTCTAAAATACAATGTAAATTGATTTAAATTTGTCCTTAAAAAGATTGAGTTGGACATCTTGTGAATTCTATGTTTTTAAGATTCTATCTTTTGGGGAAAAAAATAGAATGGTATCTAAATACAAAATACTGTATGGTGTCAGCGCTTTGGGCCACCAGTTTTTTAAAAGGGACATAAGAGCAAAGAGAAGGTGTTCAATTGAGAAATAAAGGTGGAGATTCTTTCCTCCATAGAACTACCATGTGGGAGGGTAAAGCACAGAGGTACGTGCAGATTCATTGGCAGGAGCTAGTACACTCATCCAAATGTTGCACTTGGAAATGTCAACATGATTTTTTTTTCAGCAAACAGATCTCTTTATTTTCATAAAAGTATCAAACAGATTCGAAAACAATGGCAAGGAAAATAAGCGGGTTTCAATCAGGGAGAAAAACAGAGTGCTGATTCAAGTACACAGTTTGTAGGCTCTGGTAATATTGTAAATCTGGTGGGATACTTAATTGAAAGGTGTCTCATCTCCAGGCAGCTCTCAGTAGAACTCGGCATCTATCTCAGTGCGCACAGCCATCCTGTTCCACTAAAGACAGAACATGAGGAAAACTGCGTGTGATTTACACTGCCAAGGGAATTTGGAAGATCAGTGTACTTATTCAAATTGGAATTTAGCCCAGACTCTATTTTTGTCAAAGGGGGAAAAAAAAAGAAAAGAAAAGAAAAAAAGTTTAAGCATTTTAATAAAGAATAAGAACATCAGTTAATTGGGGATATGGCACGCATCTTCCAGGCTCTGAAATTTCTGTCCGATTCTGCACAAAGAGTCGAGCACCACTCTTGATATACCAGTATCTTCTTTATTGAAATAAGTAGCTGCTTATCTATTGTCATTTAAAAATATCTATGTGATAGGCCCTGACTCCTGACCTTATCCTTGCTCCTCTCCACTACACACAACGATAAACTCTGAAAATGCTGCCCCAGACAACCAAAGGAAGACTCTGGAAAGTGGTAAGGAGATGAGCTGATTTTGGACTCCAGGACTGGAGAACAGCCCAGCAGCAGGGCATCTTTCTTCTCCCCACCCTACAGAGGAAGACCACCCAGACCCATTGTTTTCTGATCACCAAATTAGCAAAAGCAGTCAGGGGTAGGTTCATTTTTCTCCCTGTTAGAATGGCAATCTCTCCAACCACAGGTGAGCTGACACCACTGGCAAGGATAATCAGCTGAGACCCATAACAAACAAGCAGCTGGCGGAAGCATTATCCTTCATCAGGCCTGGGATTCCCCCCTTTCACTTAAATACCCGGTTGTTTAGTGAAGGGACCCTGCCATAGCTGATACCTGGTCAAGGAAGCCTCTTTGTCCCCACATGCCCAATATTCTCTAGGTCACAAGTCCTAGAGCAGCTGAAATAGTGAAGAGGAAAATTACTATACCCAATATAAGGCAAACACTCCAGCTATTGTGATCAAAACAATGAGATATTGTCAGTCTGATAGACCATAGATCAATAGAACAGAGATGCCACACAGAGATTCACACAAACGCACCCAGTTGATTTTTGACCAAGATGCAAAAAATTCAAAACCACATCAATGGAGGAAAGATAACATTGCAACAAATGGTTCTGGAGAGAATGGACATCCATAAACAAACAAACAAACAAAGAAAAAGAAAAAAAAAGAAAAAGAAAACAAAAGAAAGCAAAAGAAAATAACTTCAACATAGACCTGCTGTCTCCGATAAATCTTAAGTCAAAATGGACCACGAATTTAACATGGAAACATAAAACTATAAAACTTTTAGAAAAAATATAGGATAAAATCTTTGGGATTTTTGGCAAAGAGTTTTAGACTTGACATCTAAATCACAACCCCGAAAGAGGAAAATTCAATAAATTGTGCTTGATCAAAATTAAAAACTTGCACTGCAGTACATCATAAGAAGATAAAATATGAGAGAAAATATCTGCAAACCACGCGTCTGACAAAGAACCAGTATCTAAAATACATAAGTAACTCAAAATTCAACAGTAAGCAAAAAGTAACAGAAAATGGGCAAATGACATTGAAGAGACATCACAGAAGAGGAAAGAGAGACAGCAAATCAGCACAACACATCATTAACAATCAGGGAAATACAAATTACGACCACAATGAAATATTATTGTATGCCCATCAGATGGCTAAAAAAATATCGACGATATCAAATTCTGACGAGGATAACAAGAAGCTGGGTTACTCATATATTGCCAGGAGTAATATAAAACAGCACAGTCACTCTGGCAAATTTGGTAGTTCCTCAAAAAGACTAAACATGCAACTACTGTATGACTCAGCAACTGAACTCTTAGATGTTTACCTCAGAAAATAAAAACTTCGTTCACCTAAAAACTTCTACATGAAAATTCATAGAGGCTTTATCCACAATAGCCACAAATTGGAATCAGCCCGATACACTTAAGCAGTTGAATGTTTAAACAAACAGTGATAGACATATACCATGGAATAGTTCTCAGCGATACAAAGGAATGAACAATGGATACATGTAACAGCTTTCATAAATCTCTAAGAAATTGTATTCAGTGAAAAAAGCCAACCCCAAAAGGTTATGTGGTGTATGATTCCATTTATATAATAACATTGTTGAAATGACAAAATTTTAGAAATGGAGGACAAGTTCATGGTGGCCAGGATTTGGAGAGGGGAGCCTGCTTTCACTATAAAAAGGTGTGACAAGGTACCCTTGTGGTGTTGGAAGTGTTCGTCATTGTGAAAGTAGGTGATAAAATTCTATAGAACTAAATACATGTGCACACAAAGGAATATGAATGAAGCTATGGAAACATGAATAAGATTGGTAGATTGTACCAATGTCAATATCCTCCATGTGGCATTATACTTATCGCGGAAGGCTAACTACATGCTTGAGGAGCTTGGGATTTGGGGTTTGCTGAGAATGATCCTGACTAGCTAGATTTATCTTGCTTTGTTCCTGTGTAGGAACAGAACTGACGAGCACTAGGCTGATAATTGTAGCGTCGGCTGCTTTCACAAGCACTGAGTAGTGCAATGCCCAAGCAGGAGCTCAGTACCTAGGGCAGAGGCTATGGCACGTGATGACCCCGATAAAGACCCATCTGAAATGGGGACATTTCCTTAAAGACTTGGAAGAAGCATTAATTGCTGCTTGGATTTTTATTTTTTATTTTTTTTTAATTATTTTTTAATGTTTATTTATTTTTGAGACAGAGAGAGACAGAGCATGAGCAGGGAAGGGGCAGAGAGAGAGGGAGACACAGAATCTGAAGCAGGCTCCAGGCTCCGAGCCGTCAGCACAGAGGCCAATGCGGGGCTCGAACTCACGAACTGTGAGATCATGACCTGAGCTGAAGTCGGACACTCAACCGACTGAGCCACCCAGGCGCCCCAAACTGCTTGGATTTTTAAGCCGCATACTCATGTTCCAAACCCCAAGGATTTGAAACACAACCTGAGCGATTTAAAATCCGTATATTATTCTAGCTTTCAAAGAGAAAGTAAAACTATTTCATTAGTGTTTCTTTCCAGGCGACTTTTCCCATCTGTTGTATTTCAATTTGGCTGGAATTTTGTGTGTTTGAAGCACGCAGTGGAGACAAGTTGATTATGAGGTAACTTGATGCTTCAGTTAAAGAGCTGTCGAAGTGTGAAATGATTCTCGAGCCTCAGAACCATGGCTGACTGATGGAACACCCAGAATAACTCCTAATCCGTGAGGACCGAAACCCAGGCAGGCCAAGGGGAAGCAAGTTTGATGTTGCAAGTTGATTTCCAGCAAAATTAAAGTTCGTTATGTAATTTTTTGTGTGTGAAGAAAGCAAGGAATGAAAGCTACATCTATAAATCTACAGTGATTCCATGTCCTTCCCTTAGCTCTTCTTCCCCTTTTAATTTTCACCTTCCATCCAACCTCCTCCCCACGATGGCTAGGAGACACGCGTTTATTTATATTTCAAAGAAGAGGAGGCCTGTTTGCTCAGTGTTCTTCGAGTACTTCACACAGAGACTGCGCTCTACCACAGAATGCTCTCTGGGTAGATAATCTAGGTCTAGGTCAGTGTTCGTTTGTTTTCCCTTAACCCTCATTACCCATAAGGCCCCTCTGTCTCTGGTGTGGCAGTGGACAGAGGTTTACTATGCTAGTTCCGGGAGCTTCCCAATTTCCTTACCAAACCCTGTTTAGACAGGGGAGTGGAAGTCATGCACTCAGGGTTTCCACATTAAAGTATTCTCATGACCATCTCACCTCTCTCAAACGATGAGAACAAATGCAACATGAGACAGAAGGAATAATCAATAAATCATAGGTATTTATGACTTAGGTGAAAAAAATACACCTATTCCGTTTGTCATTTAAAATCCCAGTACTCTGGGGAGGCTGGATGGCTTAGTCGGTTGAGCCCCCGATTTGTTTTTGGCTCAGGTCAGATCTCACCCTTGGTTAGGCTCTGAGCTGCCAGCATGGGGCCTGCTTGGGATTCTCGCTCTCCCTTTCTCTCTCTGCCCCTCCCCCACGTTCATGTGTGCACGTGCATGTGCTCTCTTTCTCACTCAAAAATAAAGAGAGGCATCTGGGGTGGTTCAGTTAAGCATCAGACTTTGGCTCAGGTCATGATTTCGCAGTTCAAGGATTCGAGCCCCAGAGCGTGGGGCTCTGGGCTGATAGCTTGGAACCTGGAGGCTGCTTCAGATTCGGTGTCTCCCACTCTGCCCCACCCCGATCCACACTCTGTCTCTCTCTCGAATATAAATAAACATTAAAAAAATTCTTTTGAAAAGCTCAGCAGACCTTACAGATTTGTTTTAATTTTGTTACAAAGTTATTACATGTTCCTTTCTACACAAACTTGGACAATGCAGATATGTTAAAAAACAAAAAACAAAAAAACCAAAAACCTAGTAACCATAACTTCAACGTGTAGTTAAACTACTATATCTGACAGTTAATTGATTCCTTTAATCATCAGAACCACTTCGGGAAGTAGAACAATTATTATCCTGACTATTCAGTTTAAAAAGAAAAGTGTGGCTAAGGAGTAAAGGGTTATGTGCCCAAGGTTTTACTGTTAACCGGCGATCGAGCCAGTGCATGATCCTTGCATCGTGTCTCCGGCTCTTAAAACTAATAACTAATATTCTGTATAAGCCCAGACAGAATCACAGCTAATAGTGTCATTCTGGATCATCCCAGATCATGTTTATAAAAAAGAGATCATAACTTACAAAACACCCAGCAACTTGCTTTTTCTTATTCAGTGACCAGGGAAAACTTTGAGCATCATTATGCAAAATTTCCTTAATACATCCATACTTTGTTTAGGCAACTTCCATTCATACCCCAAACCATGCCATTAAGTAGAAAGTCATTAAATTGAAAGGAAATATTTATATCAATTTTAATGGGAAAATTATGATTTCTTCCAATCCAATCTACGATATCAAAAAAGGTTCATTGACAATAAAATCGAATTTACATACACAATAAGAAACAACTTGAGGGCAAACAAAATTCCTTCTTCGTAAAGGTGATAATGTCATGAAGGTTTAGTGTCTTCACTGAGGAGCGGAGGTGGAGGAGAGGTGTGAGAAGGGTGTTCTAAGGAAGATTGGGGGAGGTACGTAATCGACTTTCAGCCAGGCTTACATTACTTACATCTCACTTTGTATATATCTGACTTTGTTTATGGTGTTCCTTCATATACAAACATTTAAACATATTTTGTAATTAAATTTGTCTTTTTTTGTTGTCATGGCAGCTGAATTCTTTATCTTGCTTAAATAGGTTTCATCCAGCATTAGTTTATCATAAAAGAGTAACCAATATTTTTCCTACCATGATTGCAACATATACTTTATATTAGATCTATCTAAAAATTCTTTTTATTAAAGTATGTGTGATGGACCTCATGAATGCCCCCTTTCCCCCCATATCTAATTCTCCTCTCCTGCCTAGACTTCCCAGCTTCCAGGCAGGTAAAGAAGGCTCTGTGTCTGTTTGTGGCGAATGGATGTGAGTCCACATGACGCGTGTGTCACTTCCATGCTGGAGCAGAAAACAGTCCTTTTGTGCTTTCACATCCTTTGCTTCCCTGTTGGCAGCAAGTGTGGGGGCCATGTGTTAAATGTCAGAGCCATAAGACCCTGGCAACTTGGGTCTCTGAGTCACATGTGGAAGGACAATAGCCATGGAGGTTCCCCTGACCTGTGGAAGACTTTGCATGAACAAGAAATAAACACTGTGTTAATCCACTGAGATGTTGTAACTCTTTTACTACCCTCACGTTACTAACATAAATGTAAGTTACCTTGACTAATACCAGGTAAAATACTATCACTTCAAAATGAACAGATGATAGCCAGATAGAATTTTCTTCCGAATGAATAGACAGTAGGATCCAAACCAACAACATGAATAAACATCACAAATCTAATGCTGAACAAAAGAATGAACACACAACAGAATGCATAGCAAATGGTCTCATTAATATGAAGTTTGAAGACAAAACTAAACTATAGTGTCAAAATTAGAATAGTGGTTACCTTCAGGAAGGGGAGAGTTTGCCAGGGGACAAGATGTTGTGAGATAACAGTTTTAATCTCCTTTTCATCAAGTGATGGTAACATGAGTGTTAGTGTATGTTCAGTATTGTTTTGCAATTGAATTTATATGGCGTCATTATTATATATGCTACAAAGATATTTGACTTTTGGTTCAGATGCATGCTGTATATGCTGACACACATAGATTTGGTTCCGAATTTTTGTTCTCCAAAACTTAAAAATTTATCATGGCTTTGTGCTTAGTATTATAAACTAAGGTAAAGAAAACTTGCTTTCCTAGTTTTTCCCTTCACTACACTCTTTCATATTCTGGCATGACTTTAGGACAAAACTACTCACTCTTTCCCTAAACCCAGAAGCTCGAACACACTTGTATTTCTCCGTCCCTATTGCCCCTAATATAGTCTCATGCACCCCCATTGATTATACCTTTAAACCAAGGCAACTGACCTCCTTTTCTCAGAGAAACTTGGGGCTGTATACTTGAAGGCTATCATATACATCAGCACTTCAAGAGACTAGCAAAACTCATGAATACACACAATTCAGATTTTCCTGATATATTGAAAGAATTTTTCCCAGCTCACTGCATTGTCTGGAGTTCTACTTATTCCCTCTGGAATGACTTTTTTCTTGTAGTAATAAATACATCCTTCTCCAGTTATTTCAGTGAGAGGCCACATGGCCAACTTTCTTAGCCCTTTTATTACCCTTGTAAGAGAAGTTGACCACAAAGGGGACTTGGCCAGACGACTTCCCAAAGCATTTAAAGATATTGCTTCACTGATGTTTGGCATCTATTTTTGCTGATAAGTCTGACCTCAGTCTAATTGTAATTCTTTTAAATGCAGTGTGATTTTTTTTGCTCGCCGGTTGCATTTAAGGTATAATCTTTACCCTCGTTCTGCAATTCCACTCAATGTGTGTAGTGTGAGTTTATTTCTGTTCATCCTGATTAGCACTCAGTATATACTTTCAAGCTGAGTAATGTATCTTCGTCTGGTTCTAGAGACCTTCCAGCTGATGTCTCTTTAGGTACAGTGTTTATACAGGGTTAGGAATGGTTTTTCTCAGGCATTCTCTCACGCTTCTGCTTTTGGGATTTCTATGAGATACAAGTTGGAATCCCCCCTGTGTATTCACCATGACTGTTAACATCTGCTTCATACATCTGATTTTTTTTTTTTAATCTTGCCCATGTCAAGTTACAGGAAAATGACTCAGTGTGTCTTCACTGGATCATCCTTCAACTATATCTCAGAGAAATTTATTCTCTACTGGGAATACTTCTTTGGCCATCTTCCGCCCCCGCCCCCGCCAAGATTTATAATGTTTTTTATATCCACCTATTTTTATTCTATGTCCTTTTAAAATTTCATAATTTATTGTTCTATTCCGTTTAATTTCATAATTCATTGCTCCAATCTATAATTTCGTACTCTGGCACTCTCCATGAAAAGATGTCCTAGTGTTACTCCCTAAACTTCTCTGTATCTTGGTTTTTCTCATTGGTAAAGTGAGGATAATATTACTTCTTTTGCGGTGCTATTGTCTTGATCAGATGATCCAATACGTGTGAGGTTCTTAGAACAACGTCTGGATATTAAGCTCAGTTATGCTGTAATTCTATTCAGAGCGTTCTATTGCTTGTATTTTATTGAAAATAGCTCGTTGAGTTCCTATGTTGGCTTTGTGGGATGCCTTTCTTAGCAATCATTTTCCCTGCATATGTTCAAACTTCAGTTTGCAAGCTGAAGTGAAACCCTCTGTGCCTTCATCTTCCTTCCGTTTCTGGCAGTTTTACAGCTTCCTCCCAACGGGCCCCAGGTCTTCTGCTATCGTTCAGTGCTCCTATCTAGCAATTATATCAGAGACAGTGAGAGTCTGTGCGTGGAGTTGGTGGGTGCCATGGCCCAGGCAGTGGATGTCCTACTATGTTCTTCCCATCATGCAGCTTGGACAAGTCACCGCCCTTGACAATGAGCAGGTTGATTCCTCAGTCTCCTTACTGGAGGGAGGATGCCACCCCAGCTCCATGACTTTGGCTATGGTTCTCTCTCGTCTACTGGGTGTGTTTAGTCTCCATCATCTTATACAATCAAGCACTTGTTTGTCTTCCTGGAAGCTGATATATCCCCAGATTCAGCTCTAGTTTCTACGGTGCTTTTCTCTCTGCCTTTCTTTTAAAAAAGTCAAATTTGGAGTGAACGACATATTTTTTATTACAATTTTAAAATGTATCTTTAATTTATAATTATTTGTTTCTAAGGAGGGAGTGGTAGTGGGGATGTGTGGGAGTGCAGTGGAATTAAGCTTAAAGCAGCTAAAAAGTAAATGCTAAATACCATCTTGACTAGAAAATACCCAGAAGCTTATGACTAAGGACATCCCACTGTGCCAAAAACAAATTCATACTAAGCTAGGAGATATTGCACTCTGTGAAGCTAAAATCCCAACAGCATTCTAGAACCCCTATACCAGAGTTCTCCCAACAGTATTAGATACAAGTGTGTATGGCTTACAAATCTGTTTTCCTGCCATGTTATTTTTCCTTTTCAGTCTTTTGTAGAGCTTGATTATCTGAGATGGACTTTTAAAATGATGCCTTACTAAAGATTCTTGAGTAATCTTTGTATAGACAAAAAACTGATACTTGGTAGAGTATTCTACAATTAATTTTTTCAGGTTATTTGAAAATGCTCACAAATTACACATTTCACCTCCTATATTTTGCAAGTAGTTGAAGTTTTAGGGAACAAATAAAAATCGTTGTCCTTAACTTTTACTGAATACTAAAACAATTTGAGAAAAGAGACAGGAATCGTGGCAGGAATCAGCAGTTTATTCGAGAAAAAGGACAGGATTGGAAAGCATGGGTTAATCTCCATCCACCATCAGGTTTCCTAAAACATCTAACTCCCCCTGAGCTCACCAACCCCAAATCTCATATCCCCCTGTGTGAAGGCAGAATGTGCCCTGATAGCATGTTATTGGATGCACAGAGACCGTGGGCCTCTTGATGACAGGGCACCCTGACCCTGATTCACTTATCTCTGATGAGAGAGCCCAGCCTTGGCTGAGTCACCCATGCTCCATTCTTTTTCTCAAACTCACCCATCAGCTCCGTCGGTCTTCCCCAAGGCAAGAGGGTGTAATGGGGCAGAGGGGACGTGATCTGGGTTGGGTTTCCTCAGAAGCAGACTCTGAGACAGAACTTAAGTACAAATGATTTATATGGGAAATGATCCCATTCCACCATGGAGTAGGAAAGTGAGACCCAAAAGGGACAGAAGCCAATATGGGGCATCAGTGGACAAGGTGCTACTGGGAGCCCCTGAGTTACTGTGGAGAACACATCGGAAAGTTGCCCCACACAGTCGGAGAGGTTCCTGAGGTATTATTCACCAACCCTTCCCATCAGCAGAGGACAGCTGCTCCTGGAGGCAAGAACTCCTCAGTAGTTGTGTGGCCACCATTCAAGACAGTAGGCTCCTGTGGCCAGAGGAAGCCCTCAGGTAGAGACTCTCACTTGGCTTGCAGGAAAAAAAAAAAAAAAAAAGCAGTAGAACTGAGGGGAGTGCTAAGAGTTCTGGAGATATGGGTGGGGTCTTGCCAGCTTCTGCCCTGTGCAACTCTCCCTGGTACTTCTCAAAAGGCATAGTTACTGGAGTGCCTGGGTGGCTCAGTCGGTTAAGTGACCGACTTTCGCTCAGGTCATGATCTCCTGGTTCGTGGGTTTGAGCCCCGCGTCGAGCTCTGTGCTGACAGCTCAGAGCCTGGGGCCTGCTTTGGATTCTGCGTCTCCTCTCTCTCTGCCCCTCCCCTACTCATGCTCTGTCTCTCTCTCAAAAATAAACATTAATTTCTTTTTAAAAAGGTGAAGTTACTATTTTATAGTCCATGATAATGCAACAAAAGCATCACTATGACTTTTCTTATATCCCACAATTTCTGTGGGCCAGAAATTTGGGAGCAACTTAGGTGGGTGATTCTAGCTCAGGGTCCCTCATGAGGTTGTAAACAAGATGTTGGCAAGGGCTTGACTGAGGACGGAAGATCCATTGTTAAAGTGGCTTACCCAGAAGGCTGTTGACAGGAGGCTTAGTTTCTTGCCACATGGACCTCTCCAGGGGTTGTGTGAGTGTCCTCACAATACGGCAGCTGTTTTCTCCCACAGCAAGTGATCCAAAAAAGAAAAGAAGCAAGAAGGAAGCTACAATGCCTTTTTATGACCTTATCTTGGAAATCTCATCACTTTGTTTCTGTTCTATTTTCTAGAAATAAGCCCCTAAGTCCAGCCACACACAAGGGTAAGGAAATTAACTTCCGCTTTTCAAAGCGAGATGTTAATACAAATTATAAATATATTTTAAAACTTCCACAAGTGCCAACAACCTCTCTCTTCTAAAGTGAGATGCTCGACCTCACTTGCAAGTTTTTGAGAGATTAAGATGGAAAGGTACGGAGGACATATCTGGAGTTAGTTACGTTCCTTAGATCCTGCCAACATGGGAAAAGGAATGGGTGCCCCTTACCTTAAGCCCAAGTGGAAAGGTTTTTAAGGAGACTTGTGGAGAGTTGTTTCTGTGTGTCTGGGAATGTAGGGAACATGAGGACCAAATTCCAAGATATGCTTAAAAGTCTAAAGGTCAGAGGACATGTGTGTAAGCCTCCTATAGGAGAATGAGCCGGGTGTCCCCTCACTTAAGCAAGGCAAAGGCTTGAGTTTGTCAGAAAAGAAGTATGAACCTTTGGGGGAGTTGGGTTGAGATAAGCTAGAAAAAGGTCACCCATGGGGAATGCCTGGAGCCACGTATGACCCAAGAGAGGGGTGGAGCACCAAAGTGCAGAGACTGAGCTAGAAGCTGCAGGCAACTGCCAGATGACAGGTGACAGGCATTTCCCATTTGGAGAGAGCTTCACGTCTCCAGAGAAAGGACCTCCAAAGACTTGCAAACAGACATCCCACAGGAGACCTTCAAACATGTAATGCGTCTGCAAGGTCACCAGCACCAGATGACAACTGTGCCACCCTCTAACCCTTCACCCCCAACCTCAGAGCAATTAAAAGACAACTAGCAAGTAAGAAAGTAGTGAGAGGGCCACCTGTGCTCCCACCCATCTTTCTCATCTCCAAAGCCTCACTTGGGTTCAAGTTGGAGGAAGGAGAAACTTCAGATCATCTGAGCATTCAGAGTATGCATTGTAACAGTCGACTGGGAATTACAGAATTATGAGACTGGGCAAGGCTTCTTAATGTCAAATCAGGGAATATTTGTGAGGGTCCAAGACCTCATCAAAGCCCTGTCCCCCAACCCAGGATAGAAAAACAATTTTTTTTTCCTTCCACTTTTACCTAAGAGCTTCCACATTTATCTAACTATTCCATTGTGTTAAATGAGCCAGTTATATTTGAAATGTTAGCTGGGGAGAGAACTGATACCACTGAATTATGAAGCAGGTCATTCTGAAGTGACTAATAAGGTACACTGTTTTGCTTCAAGCATTGACAGAAACTCTAAGCTATTAATCCTCTTTTGAATCTAAACATGAGAAAGGAACCAATCTTCGCTGTTTATGAAAAATTGGTCAGCTTCAAGCCTGGAGATACAATTCCTGAGGGCCAGCTTAGTCCTACCCGAGACCTGTTTTCATTCCGCGCATGTCTTAACCACTTAGCTCCTTTTTAGCAATCCACTTGTCCCAGAAGGGCTCTGTCTGGTGCCACACTTACTGCATGAGTTTTAATTATTTGCAATCCCATTGAACTTGAATTCTGTCCTTAATTTTTCTTTCAGTTGCCCTACTGTTTACACTCACTTGAGAAGCCAGTCCACTTCCAGGTGTGTGGGGAAACTTTCCAGAAAGGGTCTGAGAAATATACTACTTCTGATCTCAGTGAGTTCACCTGCTAGTTTGGGTGGCAGACCGGATGTGCCGAGACTCCCTGCATGGGTATCTTGTTCCTGAGTCTCTTGGATGGGTTTGTGTCCCGTCCCCACTCAACACGTGGCACCCTGATGCTCTGCTTCAACCATTCCCGGGTGCCCCAAGTTCCACATGCTCTGTGTGCTCAACAAGGCTCTGCAGGCACATTAACTCGCTGAAACACAGGGAACCCTGCCATCCTCTCTTCCTAATCAGTTGGGAGATTTCAAATTCCTCCCCTCTTCCAACTCCTTCCTGTCCTGGGTCTGGGTCTGGGTCTGGGTCTCCCCCCCCACCCCCCCCACCCCCACACACAGCCTCCAAGCAAGAATCGATTCTTTTACTAGACACAGGCTGCTTTTCATTCCTTGTTATTAATTTGTTCATTCATCAAACACTGCTGAGTTCCTATTTTGTATCAGGTCGTATCTTTCAAGCTAGGAAAGTAAAGACTAGGGCAGTGTTTTTAAACCTGGGCTGATCCTTGTACTTACCTGAGAATCTTAAAAAAAAAAAAAAAAAATACAGACGACCTGGATCCACTCCCCAGAGGTTCTGATTTAATTATTCACAGCCTGAACATCAGCGATTTTTAAAAGCTCCCTAGGTGATTCTGAAGGGCAGCTAGGATTGAGAGCCACGAGAAGACAAGATCATAAATAACGTGGACCAAAATTAAATGTCAAGGATTCCCTAAAAGATTCTGAGAGAGTACTCTGGGGGCACGTGGTTTTCGCCTGCACAACACGGTCAGCCCCTCGGTCTCTACTCACCCTGGACACACTTCAGCCACAGCTCCGGTGAGAGATGTGTCACATCTGTCACAGAGCAAAGGGAAGGTGACGGTATCGGTTACTTTTTCTCGGTCGCACAATTAGGACACCGCCTTTCTCTAAGTGCAAGGGCACCGTGGTATGGGAAATTTGGGGCTGACACAGCCCACCCAAGCTCAGTGGTCGTAAATTTTTGAAAAGACAAGTCAGAGGCAAGACTGAATGCCTCTGATATTCTTATTGCTAGTTGAATCTCACTTCAAGGGGCATTGGTCCAGACAGGAGTTAAGTGGGGAAGGGTGGGGGGGGGGGTGGGGAAGTGGGGGTGCAGGGGGAAGGTAGGGAAGGGGAAGGGAGGAGAGAAAGCTTAGGACGTCCCTGTAGTCTGAGGGTCCTTCTGCCTCTGTGGTATGATGCGCGGTTAAAAGCAAGACACCGGTCTCTTGGTGCTCCCCTGGGACACTATGGCCGGGTCTCTGCTCTGCTCTGCTAGACGGAGGCCTGGCCTCCCCACGCCTTGGTGCACAGGCTTAAGACAAGAATTGGAGCATGTGAGGAAACTGTTGAGAATGAGCCCTTCCTCCCATTGCAAGTGTCTACTGACGGATGCTCCAGTGGATGCTTTATGCTGCGGGGTTAAGGTTCATTGCTTCTCCTCCTCTGCAGAAAATTCCCTTCTGGTGATGGCGCGGTGGGAAAAGACAAGTGGAGAAAGCTTGGGGCCAGGAGCCCAGGTCCGGGAACGCGCCGTTTCCCCGTTGCTCCAGCAGGGGGAGCCTACGACAAGCGCGCGGTGCGAGGCAGCCCCGGGAGGATTATGCAACGCCAAGGGCGCACGCTCCGCCCGGTGACCGGCCAACCGGCAGGTGCTGACGCAGGCTTGAGTCTGGGCTGAGAGGCACATCTGGGGCCCAAGTGACCTACTTCCCCTAAGGGGATACGGGCTCTCAGGACTCTTCATCCTTCCCGTGAAACCCCGGAAACGGCTCAGTAGTTCTTCTGGTTGACTTGCTGCTGTGCACAGCGGTCAGCTGCCTGGGAACTGGGTGACGCTAGTTCAGTGCTCCTGCTTGTTTTCCTCCAAAAGGGGCTGTCCTGATTTTTACATTTTTTAAGTAAAAAATAATAGCAGTTATTATAGGCACCCTTCCCTGAGCAGCCCCTATATGCCTTCGCTGAGCTACGCGCCTGATTGTGCACCGTGGATCTTTTTCTGCTCTGCGTTCTCTCCCCCATCCTGCAGCAAGGGGTCCTACCAGCCTTTGCAGCTGCGTGAATACAGCTCGTTCTAAAGGAGAGAGAGAGGGAGGGAGGAAAACAACCGCTTCCTGAATTTACTGGGCTTAGCAGACAGCTTGAGTTTAGAGAACGGACAGGGAACTGAGTACTGTTTGATTTTCTTCTTTTGAAATCACTTGCATCTTGCGGCTGTTTCACTGTTTAATGGTTTGTGTGTGTGCGTTTCGCTTTCTTTTGTTTTCAGTTTCCCTCAAATGTGTTGGTGATCTCTTCTGATACCGTATTCTAAAGAAGATACTGGCTAAAGGAGAGGAAAGGTGCTATGCAGTTCTTTCGGGTAGGGTAATAGGGCTTTTTGGTTGTTTTACCCCTTTCCTTACTTAATTATCTATAAGGAAAATCATGAAAATATTTTTAAAGAAAAATAAGGAAGAGGGCAAAACCCATTTTATGACATTGAAGACATGTCATGTGTAGAAAATTTGGAAAGTATAGATCTGGAAAATAAGCAAAGATAAAATTCACCCATAATCTCGCGACCTAGAGATAATTGTTATTTAATTTAGTATATGAATTGAAGGCCTTCTGTTCTAACATTATAAATGCTATGCTACAAAGTGTATACATACTGGTTTAATTCTGTTGTTTTCCTTCTTTACTATATTGTGATAATTTTTTAATACCTGCATAGTATTCCTTATCATATGTCGTATAAATGTAGCATAATATATTCAGCTGGTACCATAAGATTGGACATTAAAGATAATTCCATTTTTTTTACAATGGTAAACATCATTGGGGTGATAGTCTTTGTATACGTATGTATTTCCTTAGGAAAATTCCTAGCAGAGAAATTAAAGATCAACAGTCATTTTAAGATACTCAGTGTGTGTTTGCAAAGGTCCTTCCAGACACATGATGCCAATTTGTCTTTTCACCAGTTCTAAGCAAACACTGATACAGTTCCTTTTTGTATGCTCTGCCAACTTTGTAAGTTAAAAGTGGTATTTTGTTGTTGTTCCAATTTGTATTCCTCTGTCGTTTTCTTTTGAATTTCTGACATTTTCTGTAAGGACCTTTCTAATGGGCAAAGATTCTGATGTAAGCAATAAAAGATAAGAATGTGTAGCAGCGGAAGAAACAGGGCCATGCGGTGGGAGGCTCTGGCATTTAAGGCATCTGAGACGATGAAACAATGCCTCTTGCATAGACTGATGCTTTTATAGAGACTCGGGATCTTTACTGGGAAATATTCACAGCCAAGAAAATCAGAGAGGGACTGGGCATGGGGATCCAGGTTGGAACAATGCTTAATTTGGTTACTCAGGGTTTTTTTTTTTTAATGTTTATTTATTTTTGAGATAGAGAAAGAGCGGGAGAGGGGCAGAGGGAGAGAGAGAGAGAGAGAGAGAATCCCAAGCAGGCTCCACACTGTCAGTGCAGAGCCCAACACAGGGCTCGAACTCACAACTGTGAGATCATGATCTAAGCCAAAATCAAGAGTCAGATGCTTAACAGACTGAGCCACCCAGGTGCCCCCCCCGCCCCCGGTTACTCGGTTTTAGTAACTAAAAGACCCACCATGGCCAGAAAGACTCACACAAGAATTCTGGTGATTTTTTCCCCCAAGGTGGCCTAACAAGGTGAGATTGTTTGCATAGGGGAAAGAGATGACCTTTCGGAAGTCTTTCTTCAACCAGGGACTCAAACTCCGTACTGGTTTGTACACACAGGTGTGCACATCTGTCATCTTTCAGGGCGCAAGTGTGCATAGTTGGGAATTCATGTCTTTGCAGATATCATCCCTTCTTATTTTAACTGAGTGTAAAAGAGACAGGAGCCTGTGCTAGGTAAGAGAGAGACAAGTGAGAGATAGCTTTGCTCTGGGGAAGGCAAGTCAGTGTCCCCAGCCATCAATTGACTGAAAAACAACTTGCCAAATGCTCAATTTGCAAAACTTTGGGGACCCTTAAGTTTGTTTTATCTTAACCTGTGCTTTCTCTTGTCCCCTCTCAGAGGCTTTCCCAGGTTTTCTTAGAGAGGCAGGGTCATGCTCGGAGCCACGGTCTAGGAGAGGCAGAGGTAGGGGAAGGAACTAAATGAAAATTTACAAACAAAGCTCTCAGTGAGTCGGGATATTGGTCATTCATGAAGTTAATTTTAGTAAATTAGCTTTCAACAAATTGGCCCAGAGCCCTGTTTTGGCACCTGCTTCTAGAAATACCCCCTTTTCAGTCCTTCCTCATCCAAAGCTGTACTTTTACCTAGACCTTGAGATGGAGCGATTCACAGTTATAACCCCAACACTCATTACTTACTTTGGGACATAAAACTTTAACTGTTAGCTGGCTAAAGGGCTTATGTGGAACCTTAGGGGACCTTTAATAATGTCAAATAATACATTCAAAACCCATGAGATGGTGATGACTTGAAAATAACTTCTGTGACCTACTCCAGTCTGCCCTCCAGCTCCATCTGTGGTCACAGGGCCTTCGAGAGCCCCACTGTTGGACAAGAGAGGCCCCTGTTCCGCCCGATGCGTGCCCTTTCCTGCAGCCTCATTATCCTCCGATCGCTGCCCACTGAACAAAAACTAAAACGAAGTAACAATCCCTGTTGCTGCCACTTGCCTCTGCCCCTGGGGTGAGGTACTCGGTGTTTGACCCACCTCTGAACAGAGGCCACTGAAAGCTTGGAGACTGGCAAGGAGTGCGGGTCCCTCATGGTGATCTGGCCTGTGGAAAGGGAGGGGTAAGCGAACATTTTGCACTGAGGTTAACTTCCTGCCACTTTTCTCACAAATGTGCCTAAAAGTACATCTCCTTCTCAGCCCGATTACATTTTTCAAAGCCCTCTTCTGTGATTGTAACCTTGGTAGATGCCAGCCTCTATGCAGGATTTAGGTGATGGGGATGGTGGACAGGGTGAGCCCGAGATAAAAGCTGTCCCACCACACACAGGGTCATAGCAGACGTCGGGTAAGCTCACATTTGCAGCAGAGCATTCTCTGAATGGGAAATGCAACTTTTGCTATAGTTCGAGTCTACAGGTGGATAAAAATGTGTTTATAAAACTTACGATACAAGCTGTTACGCACTATGGTAAGGTTCCAGAAGGGTCATAAACTTGATAGGACACCAAGGATGCTGGCAGAGGTCACACAAAGAAGCAAAATTGTGAGTTAGGTGCTGAAATGATTAAGGAAGATGGGAGAGTGAACTGAAAGGCAATGTCAAGGGCACGTTGACGTAGGGCCTGAAATGTAAAAGAGGAGATATAATTGAGTAATGGATGTGTTGGAAATCTAGCAGGTGACTGTTGGAAGTCAACCCTTTAGAACTCTAGAGCTCAAGATAATTTATCTGCAGGGACAAATCAGATTTGCTCTCCATCAAGCATGGAAACATTAAATCTGTAGCCTTTTAAAGACTCTTATTGTTGTATTCATAGATATAGGTAGATATTTGTGAGTTAAGGCCGATCATAACATATCCGTGTTATTCTTTTTTTTTAAATCCTCATTCTACCCAGAAGAAGGAACAGCTTCACACTTTACAAAAGGCAGTGTCACCCCTGATCTAGGAACCATTTTGTTTCAAACACAACTTATTGTTACAATTCTGTCTATTGCTTGGTTCAGAAAAGGCCTTTCCATATCTCACTCACCACAGAGCAATTCAATTTTCTTGTAATATCCATCTGGTGTTTATAACCATCTCTTGAAAAGCAGGGGCTATTAGAATTATATCATAAATATCCCATATAAAATGGAGCCGAGATCCACGTCACTGACAATCAGAGGAAAAAGTGGCAGGGAGGAGAAGCTAATAGTATCACAGGGGCAGAATGGACTCCCTTATGGATCTCTCTGGAAGGCTGGCACTATATCCTTCCTGATCTGTCCTTGCAAGGCTAACTCTGAGGTCCTAGATGGCATTCACCTTTGGCCTGAGGCAGCAGGGCCCTGACCCACTGTGATGTAGACCATGGAGTTAACTTCTCTCTGTAATCATCAGAATAGCTGGGCCGGTTATACTGTACCATTCCAGAACTCCAACCTCAATTATCACCCCATTTATTTGTTGACACTAGGAATTCTTTTTTTTTTTTTTTTTTTTTTAAGAAAAATAAGCCTTGTCACTCTGGTTAGAAATAAAGCTTTAAGAAACATGGTTGAGAATGGCGACATGTTGCTTTTAGCTCACACTTGGCTCTACAAGGTAGGTATCAGAACTTTGTCTAGGAGCAAGTTTCCATGCAGGAAATAGCTGGTCAGGAATGGTGGGCCATGGGCAGCTCCCAGCAGAGGGGGAGCAGAGGCAGGGGGTCCCAGACCCATCTGGGCACTCAGAACTGGGACCAGGGCCCGGTCTCCTTTATTCTCTATGGTCTATTTCCTAGCCCATTGCACTTTCTAAGAATTCAATATATGCATTAAAAGCCAAACTACTACAACTGTAAATATTTAGCATTAATACTTTGAGTCTTCAAGCTTTTAGTTTGTTGAAGGACTGTATCAGTTTGTTTCTTACAATCAAGTGTTTTTCTCTCAAGTCAGGTACTAATGCTGCCCTTGGTGCATGCCGGCCCTCCAGCAAGAGTTATGGGTTATGTGTCGAAACAAGAAGGATCCTCTCATTATAGAATTATGGCATCATCAACTAGGAACGGAGGTTCAAGGTCACCTCGCGCAGCCTCGAAGCTGATACAGGAATTTTCTTTGTCACATCCTTTACAATACCAGGGGCCCTCAAGCCTCTATCCAGGCATTCACCCCGCCTGGGGCTGTGCAGAACCTAGAGAAAAATCCCATTGTGCTGCCCAGTAGCTCCAATTGTAGGAAAGACTTTTTGTTATTTTGAGTCGAAATATGTCTCTGTAGAACTTTGGTTGATTGGTTCCCCTCCAGCAACCCAGGAAACAGTGCACTGCCTTTGACATCAGTGCCCTTTGACTGCAAGCCAGCCACAAAATAGACCACTGGAGTAAGTTTCTGGAGTCCCAGATTGGCTCCTTAGCTCTGCGAAAGATCGAATGAATGACCTGTGCTTAAATTCAGTGAGTTTTTCCTTAAGGATTTCATTGTGTTTCCTTCTTGGTGAGTTTCTTTTTTTAAAGATCTGCATCCGTACGTTTCAAGTGGGAAAACTTTTTTTTTTTTGGCAAATTGAATATTTTAGTTTCAACAGAGATACGGTTTAAGGATGACTTTTTACAATGCAAAATTTCAAACGTACAAAAATCAGTATAATGGGATAATGAGTGCTCCTTTTAGTCGACACCCAGCTGTAAAGATATCAGCTTGAGATTCATCTGATTTCACCTTTACCTTCACCCTCGTTCCCTCCTCCCTGGGTTTGTGTTGAAGCGAATCCCTGATACCATTATCAAGTCATCCATAATGATTTAAAGCTTCTCTGAGACATAAGGGCTCTGACTTTGTAACAACCCCAATGCCATTATTATTCTCTCCCAAATTAAAAACAATTCCTAAGTATCTTAACTCTAAGGGCAGGGTTCATCTTTCTCCAACATGTACTCTCCCCGCCCGTCTCTCTCTGCTTGGATCAGGATGCAAATAAGGACCTGTCACTACAATTAGTTAAGTCTCTTTGACTCTATAGGTGCCCTCTGTCCATTTCATTTTTATTTTTTTCTTACAATTTATTTGTTAAGGAAACTAAGTTATATGTAATTAGTATACAATGGAGAGCTTTATGAATTTGTGCTGCTTTGCTGCTTTTTTTTTTTTTTTTCATTTTCACTAGTGTATCTTTGCAATAATGCCCTAGAAATGGAATTTCTGGATTAAAGGGTAAATGCACATGTTTTTTCAGTATATTGTCAATTCTTACAGTATTGCAAAATATTGTCCCCATGGGTTTTGTACCACTTTGCCTTCTTGCCTCCAGGAAGGGCCACTAAACTGATGATGTTGGAGACTGCTAAGGCTCTAAAATTATGGAATAATTATTTTAATGAGACCTCCCATGTTTCCACAGGTGTTCTCTTTTGCAGGCTAAACTTATTTTGGTCCTCACACGCTTGATAAAAGATATCTTCTGTGTCTGCAGCCGTTAATAAAACTCTAAACATGAATGGATTAAGAACCTTGACATATGTCAGGAGACTTCCAGGCTGACAGTGGTTGAGCATCATGAATTTATCCAAGTGCTCATCTCCCATGTCTCCATGCCACTATTATGAGATTGTGTCTAGTGGCAAAATTGTAATCCACTGGTTGTCGACGGCTTTCCTCTAAAGGACAATGTAGAGTACGAGTTAGAGCGACCTCTGAACTCAGGCTATTCGGGCTGTGTCGTGTCTCCATCCCTTCATAACCGTGTCTCATTGGATTGGTTATATAAACCTTAGTGCCTTGGTTTCACCGTTTGCAGGGTGAGGATTTTCACAGTACCTGTGCGATGATTATAAAAAAATACATGTAAAGTACTTCAAAGAGCACCTGGCAAGTAGTCAATCTTCCCCAAGTGTTTGCTGTTAAATGAAAGCTACTAATCTGATAACGAGGTCCAAATAAATGAAGGTAATTTGGCAATAATTATTCTTTTTGAATGTGTCTTATCCCCTATAAATCACAATTTCTTTCCCAAAGTGCTTTCAAAGTGACTTAGAATTCTCTTCAAGGGTTTTTCCTGGGATTTACACACACTTGTGTCTAGTCCTTGAAGCCCGTCTACAGACTCTGGATATTTTATCAGGTAGGATTAGGTTCAGTTGCATAACACATTCACCATTAATAACATAATCTCATTCAAATAGATGTGTTTTATTTTTTTCTGAAATAAGAGAATCCAGAGATAGGTCAGTGGCAGACAGTCCGTGGAGCCATGAAGAATCCATGTCTCAATTGTCACTTTCACTGTTCTCAGCTCATAACCTCCCTCTTTCGGACTCTGCCATGACCCAAGATGGCTTCATTACAGGATGACAGTTGCCAGAACAGCAGAGAGAAAAAAGAGCCACTCTTCCTGGCTCAGTGATCTTGGTCAACCCAGAACTCGCATTAACACCTGCTCTTGGATTTCCTTGGCCAGAATATCGTCACCAGCCATTGAAAACATTGCCCCAAATGAAATCAGTTTCGTTACTTCTGTTTAGTTCACTTTAGTCCTGTTAGGAAAGAAGAAAAAGAGACTGACTCTTGGGGTGAGCAACTAGATGTCTCTGCCACGGTATTTTTGCATCTTTTGATGCCTCCCTTATTCTCCACGTGTCATCACATGTTATCAACAATGACGCTGGAATCTCATCAGCAACTTATTATAAGAACTTGTGTTAAAATTTCTCCAAACCCTGGAATCAAGAAGGAAACAGTGGTGACTGTCACATTACAGTAGATGCTGGAGTTATAAAGATGAATAAAATAGGACCACACATGAGTCCTTTTTGTAAACAGATCCCATGTGGGTCTCTACAAATGGATTCTTCTTAGGACACCTGGGTGGCTCAGTTGGTTGAGCGTCCAACTTCAGCTCAGATCATGATCTCATGGTTTGTGGGTTCAAGCCCTGCTTTGGGATCTGTGCTGACAGCTCAGAGCCTGGAGCCTGCTTCAGATTCTCTCTCTCTCTGTCTCTGCCTCTCCCTTGCTTCTGTTCTCTCTCTCTCTCAATAAATAAGTAAATAAAGAAACAAATAAAAAATTTTGAAAATAAAAATAGATTCTTCTTTATGCACTGACCTTTCCTTTTTAAAAACAAAAAAATTGGGGGCACCTGGGTGGCTCAGTCGGTTAAGCATTGACTTCAGCTCAGGTCATGATCTGTCCATTCGTGAGTTCAAGCCCCGTGTCGGGCTTTGTGTTGTCAGCTTGGAGCCTGGACCTGCTTTGGATTCTGTGTGTGTGTGTGTGTGTCTCTCTCTGCCCTTCCCCCACTCACACTCTGTCTCTCTCTCTCCCTCAAAAATAAATAAAACATTAAAAAAATTTTTTTTACATTTATTTATTTTTGACAGACAGAGACAGAGTACAAGTGGGGGAGGGGCAGAGAAAGAATCCAAAGCAGGCTCCAGGCTCTGAGCTGTCAGCACAGACCCCGACGCGGGGCTCGAACCCACGAACCGTGAGATCATGACCTGAGCCGAAGTCAGATGCTCAAGCGACTAAGCCAACCAGGCGCATCTTAAAAACAAAAATTTTAAAGGTTTATTTATTTTTGAGACAGAGAGAGACAGAGCATGAGTGGGGGAGGGCCAGAGAGAGAGGGAGACATAGAATCGGAAACAGGCTCCAGGCTCTGAGCCGTCAACACATGCGGGGCTTGAACTCATGAACTGCATGATCATGACCTGAGCAGAAGAAGGACACTCAACCAACTGAGCCACCCAGGTGCCCCCGGCCCTTCCATTTCTGGCCTAAATACCTTCTAAAAGTAAACAGCGAGCCTTTCCTACTGTGCTAGTTCCTTAACTGCCTTATTATCAAGATCTTCCAAGATTGTATCACTACAATATTTTGGAAATCTCATTCCTTTTGAGTTTTCTTTACTATTTAAAACTTCCAGTCATGGAAGTGTTCCTATTTTTTTTTTGTCTGATCACTTAAAAACCTGTGTATTGTGTTTTCTCTGTATGTCCTCCAAGTTTATGATGAAAACTATGGTGATATAATTACTTTCTCCCAACATTCTTTATGACTTCACTCCACCTCACATTTTTTTACCAGCTTCTCAGACTTCAGTCCATAATGGTAATTTTATTTTTCTTTTCTCTATCTTCTGAAATGTGAGCCTTGTGACAAAATACGTTAAGAACTGCTCAGAAGAACTGCAATCATTAGAATGATTCTTTCTTCCAATATTCAGATGATCAAATTTTAAAATTCAACATTGACGATGACTCAGTTACATTGTCTGCAAACACAGAAGGGGGAAAAACCACCACTGTGTTCATGGGGTAAAAAAACATCAGGCCAAGTGATCATTATGTGATAATGTATTAATAATAGATGGTATAATGAACCAAAAATGAGCTTGGCAAAACTCCCAGGTACTTTTCATAAAATAATTTCCCTGATCTGCTTTGCCTTGGAAGAGCACAATACATTATCCCACATTTACTTGGGAGTGGAGAGACTGGCACAGATCCAAGGAGTGGAGCAGTGACTCTATGCTTGGCTCAAGACCTCTCCACAATCCTTGGCCTTTCCACCATTACAGTGTATGTATTTGTGGGAAGGAGCCTTAGACCCTGGCTGTGCTCCACAAACTGAACTCTCGTATCTCTGAGCTCTTTCCAGCAAACATGCACGGGAGCTCCTCCGACAGCCTCAAAAGTTGAGCTTCTGGGAAGAGTGGGTGAGTTTCTGTTTTCCATTTGAAATGATGTAGCATCAAGGCCCATAGCAAACTGTACGAGAACTAGCCATGTATTTCCTGGCTACGTTATTCAGCAATACAGTCCTACATACCAGAGGATAAAGCTGACCTTCAGAGATCCAAGGTTGGCACAAGGAACGGCGAATATATGGGAGAAACCACATAGTTACACAAGGGAAAGCTGGGGCTTGCTTCTCACTCCAAATCCTGTATTCTACCACATGGCAGGGTTTGGTGCCTACATAGGTTGTACTGGTCATCTCAGTCATGCTAAGGAATTGTAGCCTATGCCCCGCAATCTTCAAATATGAATCTATGGGTTAAATGAAATTACATGGAACAGGCCGTGGAGAGCACAGAACTATGGCTGGAGTTTCGTGAGTAATCCGGTCTGGACTTCAGAAACATGAACCTGCAACCCTCCTAGAAGAAATTAAGGCATTGGTGTCACAGGGCATTGCTGACATGTGCCAGAAAAGCTGCTAACAGCCCGTGGCACGAGAAGTGAAGTGGACGTGAAATGGTTGAGAAGTTCAAATCCTTAGCTGTTTTGCAGGATGTTATTGTCTGGCCACACGCATTGTGAATTCCATATTTCAAATCTGTTTCCACAAATGGAGTTTTGAATGGGGTTTCATTCACTTCCACACGCCCATTTAACCCACTGAGTGATTCTAAATTATGGGCAAATATAGTCACCAAAAAGGTAACTATGTAAGGAAGAAGAGAGCAAAGCTATCAGGAACTTCTTCAATTATCTGATTTGTACAGCACCTCCGAGAAGTGTTGAGCAGAGGTTTGGTAGAAGAGTGGAGAAAGCCAACTTGCCCATCTTTCTCAGAATCGCAATGGCCAGAGTGCACATAGCTATGAACTGCTGGATTGGAAAAGCCAATTAGCGCGTTAGTAGGTGAGGTTAGAGTAGACGTACATGATCTGGGCCCATAAACTAGCCAAGGAAGAGGCCAATACGCCAAATCATCTTTATGGAGTTTAAACTACAGAGTCCAAAAAACAAATGAATGCTTAAACATAGCATATTTGCCAAAATAATCAAGCTTTTATTACATTTCTCTGTGACTTTCTCTTGTATGTCTTTCTTTTCCCAATGACCAACATGGTATTTGTAGAAGTGTATTATACACAGTTTTCTGTGAACACTCAAACTGAATCTCCCAAAATACATGTCTTCTGTGAAATCCAGGGAGCACCACCAGAAAGAAACCTCCTATCTCCTGCGCCACAGGGAGACCCATTTTCCGGCTCATGTTATGAAAGGGCTTTTTCTCTCATTTCTTTCTGCTTGAGGACAGTTGCCTCTAAAAGGCACTGTAGCCTGTTGAAAAAGAGTTTGAATTTTCATTTTTTTGTGTGTGGATTTTTAAGAATAACATTATTTATTATTGTTTTGAAGAAGGCAATTGATACAAACAGATGATTTGTTTTAAGTTCCAAAGGGAGCCAGCAGCAAAATTAATAATGGAAATAACTGAATAGGTACAGATGTAATGCTTATCACTGGCATGCAAGTTCAAGGTCAGAAGTAATCTTCTTGTATATTATTTCTATAACTGCACTTAAATCATTTCCAGGTGCTATTTGTTTTGTAGCGAACCTTGAATATGTGTTGTTAAGGTACCCAATGGGGTAAAAAGAAATAAGGCACTCCTTCACAAATTAAGGGGAATAAAAGTACAAGAAATTGGGGCGCCTGGGTGGCGCAGTCGGTTGGGCGTCCGACTTCAGCCAGATCACGATCTCGCGGTCCGGGAGTTCGAGCCCCGCGTCGGGCTCTGGGCTGATGGCTCAGAGCCTGGAGCCTGTTTCCGATTCTGTGTCTCCCTCTCTCTCTGCCCCTCCCCCGTTCATGCTCTGTCTCTCTCTGTCCCAAAAAAAAAAAAAAAAAAAAATACAAGAAATTATTTTGCTCACCTAACTGCGCATTTATTGGTACTTTTTTGTCAGTCAACTGAAGAAACCGGATAAGAACAATTGGCAAAACCTGCTAAGATAAAACATTAAGTACATTATTTTTTCATTCAAAATTAGGGTCTCATTAAATAATTATAATAGAAGCTTCTCCCCGGAAATTCACAAAGTTTCTTTTTTTAGTTTTTCCAAAGTATTCTTGCTATGCCTGTCTTTTCCACCATAGCATCCACCAATACATTTGAGGTGCATGAGCTCTTTAAAATATTGAATTGGAGAATTTGAGAACAAAAATTACCTGGGGCGCCTGCATCCAACTTCAGTTCAGGTCATGATCTTACGGTTCGTGGGTTCGATCCCTGCGTTGGGCTCTGTGCTGACAGCTCAGAACCTGGAGCCTGCTTCAGATTCTGTGTCTCCCTCTCTCTCTGCCCCTCCCCCGCTCATGCTCTGTCTCTCTCTCTCTCTCAAAAATAAATAAGACATTAAAAAAATTATCTACAGATTAGTAGAGCTGATGATATTCTTGTGTAGCCTGCATGAGTCATTTTTTTCAGTTTATAGATCACATCACTTTTTATTTTCTACTCCCTCCCAGTTAATTTTTGAATTCCCACAATTTTTTTATTAGAAAAAAAACATCCAGCATCACTTTATTCAGGTTCCCTCTTACCAACTGAACTGAGAATAGTACAGGCTTACTCATTCCAAAGTGTTCCCTCTATACGAGAAGGACAGGTGGTGGGTCAGTGAGAGAGAAAAATATAAAGTCTGGTCAATGCACAAGCAATAGTGGCACCAGGGTCCACTGCTGAAGCCTGGATCTATATAATCTGAACCTGTTCTTCCTAACACTCGAAGTTATTGTGCCAACGTTACCAGTACAATTTATCCCATCTCTTTTCATGAGTTTCTTCTTAGGGCACTTGGTGTTCCTTCTTGCCTACAGGTCTTTCGTTGTCCAGGATACAAGTTACTCTAACTTCAAATGTCAAAGTTCAGTCCTCAGCCCTTTGCTTCTCTAAAGTCCCAGGGATTCTTAGGCAAACTTATGGATCTCCTCTTTCGGATTTAGGGAGGGCAGACTTCTTCAAGTGGTTGGAGGTCCTGGTCTGGTCTTCCCTTGGGACAGTAAAGGTCTCTCCAGCCTACCTAGGCATCACTAAGAGGGGCTTCAGGTCACCCTGGGCAGAACCAAGGATATCTGCCCTAAAGTACCTCAACGCAAAGAGGTCAGTGTATTTATAAAAGGATTCTACCCTGCTCAACACCTAGTAACATGTGGCATTCCTTTGCTTTGCACAGATTCTAAAAGTCAAGGATAGACATATTCCTGGGTCATATCTTTGCTCCAGCCTGTTCATTTTTGTGACCTTGGGCAAATCACTAAATTTCTCTGTAGAACAGACCAGGAATTTTCACCCTTCTCTGTTCAATAGCACAGAAGCTTAAAAGCTTTTTTAAACCTCAGGATTTTTTTCACCTGAAATCTTATAAATATGAATTTTTACCGTAGTATTCTCAGGTGTTACTGAACCCTAACTTTATTTTCTGCAACCAATTTTAACGTATGACTCTGAACCTCCAATTTTTCTTATGTAGGAAACAATTTAATCAATCCCATTTAAATCTAATACGATTTGGTGATTTTCTCAGTCACTCTGAGTTGAAAATTCAGACATATTCAAGACCACTTACCTTTTTCTACTTCCTCATCTGGGGAAGGACATGATAAAATTGAACATGGTGAAATTGAAGACAGTGTTTCCAAAAGGAGGCAGGACACTTTACAATTTCACATTGGTGTCCCAGCTCTGGTAAATGCCCCAGGAGTATCTTCTCCTCTGGACACACACAGCAATGCTAAGCTCACCCTCTTCCGCTCCTTAATCCATTATTCTTTTCCCATCTCATCTGTTGCCACTTTTAATACTTATTCTAAAGGACTAAGAAAATAGGTCTTCATTCTCCATCAGCAGTGGTGTGATGGTCAATTTTATATGTCAATTTGCCTGACCACAAGGTTCTCAGATTTAACATTAGCTTTGGGTGTGTCTGCAAGGGTGTTTCTGGATGAGATGAACATTTGAGTTGGTGGATTTGGTAAACTGAATGCCCTCCACAACTTGGGTGGGCACCTCCAACCTGTTGATGGCCTGAATAGAACAAAAGGCAAAGGAAGGAAGAATTTCCCATCTTTTTTGTTTCTCTCTTTCTCCTTGCTTCAGTGGGGACATCTCATCTCATCTTCTCTGGTCTTTGGATTGGGATTTGTACCATTGGCTTCCTTGGTTCTCAGGCTTTTGAACTTATACTCATATTAACATACACCATTGGCTTTCCTAGATTGCCAGTTTGCAGATGGCAGATATCATGGAACTTCTCAGGCTGCATAATCATGTGAGCCAATTCTCATAATAAATAAATGTTCACATATATATTTATTTTATATATAAAAATATGAATCTTATATATAAAAATACATAAATCTCTCTCAATAAATACATATATAGATATAGATATAGATATAGATATAGATATAGATGATATAGATTTGGCATGTTCTGTTTCTCTAGAGAACCCTGACTGATACAAGTAGATTAAGAGAAAAGAGACCTGGACGTCCTTTACTACACTCTCCATATGACTTTGGCAATTCACTTGACTTCTCTGAACCTTTGCTTCCTCACTAGTAAAATAAAGGAATTGGATGATTTCAAAACTTCTCCCACTTCTGAAATTCTATGAACTATGAATTCCTAATGCTCAAGTGCTTGGACTCTCCCAAATCCTTTAGAACCACTCTTGTAGCTCCTCAAAAATAAGTAAGAGCACAACCACAGTCTTTAGCATTTCTACAATTTACATGCAGTTCAACCAGCCCCAAATCGCTGGGCTTGCTGCTGCTTACTTTAATCTGTTACGGTAATCTCTGGACATGAATGTTTTGCCTTCCACTCTAAAATCAACAACATGTAGTATTATAGCCACAGGATAACAACCTGGATGTGAGAATGGAAGTGCATTTGAAGTCCGCCAAGCAAGATTTGGATACTCTGAGCTCTGGAAATGACTCTCCAAGTCCCCCTGGCTTAGTCATTTAAACCTTCTGTGCCTCATTCTTACCTCCTGTAAAGTGGGCATAACAATACCTTCACTCCCTACCTAATAGGATTACCTAATAGGTGCTGAACCCCAGAAGCTGAGCAGACCAGACCTATATTCACTCAGTCACCTGCCACCAGATCCCATAGCTATAGGCCACCCCAGATGAGAACGCCCTTTAGTCCTGTTAGAGAAGTGTGATATCGCTGAAGGGTTAAAAATCTCCTTCTTATCCCAGTTTACCTTTGCAGCTTAATCCCTTACCTGCCTTCAGACACACTCCCTAGCGCCCATCTGATCAGGTGAGTACGTGTGTGTGTATAGCACATAGTATAAAATGTAGTCATTTTTTACTAGGATAGTAGTCATTTTTAGAATCCTAACACATTTGCTTTTGCCATTTGCTCCTCATTGAATGCCTTTTTCTTCAACGCATAATTATCCTGCAAAATCCAAATTTATTTTTGTTAGAAAAAGTGAACAGTCTGAGCTCCCATGTTTACATAGCTCTGATGGTAGTTTCTACACCTACTTTTATTGTGGTTATTTTTTGCACATAAATTTTTCTACTATACTTCTGTTCCTGTGGGTCACCAGATTGTGTCTTATACATTTTTATACAGCCCCAAAGCAACTAGCCTACCACATTTCACTTAAAGAACTCAGTAAATACTCAGTATGTAATTGATAAAGAATTAATGAAAACGGCTCCCAGAGCCTAAAAACCATTTCTTAGCTGTGTAGCTTGCTTGATTTTGGCCTGCCATGTGGTTCAGGCAGGGCAGAGGGTATTTCTAGACTTGCCTAAAGTAGCAGTTGTTATGTGTCTGATGTCATTAAACCCATAGGCCCAGCTGCCCCAGAGTCCAGTCCATTTCTGAGCATGTCTGTTGGGCTGAAAGTAAAAGTCTTTATAATAGGACTAGACATTTTTATAGCCCCTGGAGAAATAAAAGTGCTTTTTGAAGGTTATTTTTTTTTTTTCTGAACAAAAGCAGTCTGTGCCTAGAACAGCCAGGAAATGTGTAATAATTAGAAAAATACTATGCTGTTCCCTTGAAATAATAATACCGATAAATGACATTTATTGAGTTTTTATCATATGCTACAACATCAGATGCATTATCTCATTTAAGCTCACGATAGGCATCATTATTATCTCAGTTTTACAGATAAGGAGACTGTGCTAGAAAAATGTCAAGTCAGTTGCTCAGGCCAGCACAACTGACAAGTGGCAGAATAAACATCTTCGCCATGACTAGAGCTCCCTATCTGGACAGAAACATTTGAAGAATTTCAAAACAAGATGGTTTCCCTATTCCAGAACTCAACCTTTGGTCTCCATGATATCCGAACATGAAAATGGATAGGACTTATCACGATCGCTATACAACCTCTGTTCCGTCAGCTTCACGCTCTGTTACCTTCTCTCTTTCTGTTTCTCTCATTTTCTTTGGGGGGGAACAAAAAACAGTGAAAATGAACTTGGTTTCCGAGAGTTGTCAGCCATAGACACTAGAGGAGATCTCACAACACTCCGGAAAAACAGGACCCTGTGACTTTGTGCCAGGAATTTTCTGGGCATGACTCAGATAGCAGCAGTCAAGATCCAAGCAGCAAGGATGCCTGTTGTCAGCCTCTACTGGTCTGCCAAATGCTTGAGGTACAAAGTCCTTTGTGCCACTTTCCCCCACCAGGACAGGCACTAAACAGCCCATTGGTAAACCCTTTCACCCATCAGGGGAGGCTGAGAGGCAGCTGCTAGTCAAGCCAGGTGCTGGAGAGCAGAGGAAGAGAGGGCCCCCGGGAGGAGGGGCATGTGGGGTTCGTAAAACAGAAAGCAAGCCTCTTCTTCCCGAACATGCTGCACTTTTATTAAAAGGAAGCTGGGAATTCCTATCAATGAAAAGGCCACACAGCTGGCACAGAAAACATAACTAGATGTTGAATCTTCCTCAGAAGGAACTCAGTGTGACTGAGTGACCTATAAACCATCACATCATGAAAAACTACTCCCGTTTTGTTCTACCACCTAACCCAACACTAAGGAGCTGAAAGCTGAATGCAGTGTGTGTCTCTTCTCCAAACAGCTCTGGAGGATCCCTTATGTAACTCGCTTTCGCTTGTTTTTTTTTTTTTTTTTTTTTTTTTTTTTTTTTTTACCATTACCTGAGCTCCATCTGTTACTTACCCATAAAAGATGCAGGTTTTTGTGCATTTCATGCATCTTACAGACATTGGCAACACTGCGCATTTTCCTATTAATGCCACTCAATGGCATTTTTTTTCCCACTCCGGTAACTAGGCAGGTATCTCTTCTAATGACACTGGCAAGGCACACAATACTGAGCTAATTGCAGCATAGAACCCTCCTGCAATCCTGAGAGCCAATGACCTCACACTGAGCTGTACAGGAAAATAGAGGATAGCCTCAGCAAGAGGAGTCAGTCGAGTGTTTTACAAGAGAAGAAACTATAACAAAGAGTGTTTTCCAGATTTTTTTTTTCTTTCTATAATCCACTCAGGTCATATTTTATTGGTGCTCATTACCAAGGTAGAGAGTGATAAATGTGGAAACCATAGAAACATTATGGCCTAATCGATGTTGCTTCGAAACCCTAGTGACTCATGCTGTGAAACACTACATATTATCCGTCAAGATGCTTCTTGGACTTTCATAAGGAAGGCCTTTTACATGCTCCTTCTGGGTTCAAGTTCAGCCACACACTCACTAGGAGAGTGGGTGTGCGTCTGAGGTCAAAGATGTTGCAAGTCAACAGTTTTCCAGAACTGACAAAAACATGCTACAAATTATGACATCATCCTTGGTCAATTTCATTCAGCATAATAACTTGAGTTATAAGGAATATTTAAATATTCCTAAGTATTTAAGACACTTACAGTACTTGCCCCCACCTCCTCTTTTAAATTTTTTTTTTCAACGTTTTTATTTATTTTTGGGACGGAGAGAGACAGAGCATGAACGGGGGAGGGGCAGAGAGAGAGGGAGACACAGAATTGGAAACAGGCTCCAGGCTCCGAGCCATCAGTCCAGAGCCTGATGCGGGGCTCGAACTCACAGACCGTGAGATCGTGACCTGGCTTAACCAACTGCGCCACCCAGGCGCCCCGCCCCCACCTTCTCTTAAACGGAGTTATTTGTGTCTGTTCTTCAGATAAGTACTTTCATAAGTACTCTGTTCTTCCTTAAGTACTTCAGATAAGTACTTGCATTATCAATGTAAACATAGCCATGCATATGTTAGGTTTCAATATTCTACATCTGATAAAAATAAATAAACCACGGTAGGATATTAAATTTTGTGAGTTTCCCAAACTTATGAACACATAAAGCCATGCCCCCTTTCAAAGAGTGCCATGAGAATAAGTTAAAGATTCTTCTTTTATACATAATCCTGAAAGTTATATACAATCCTGAAAGCTAAATCTATTTCTTAACTAATATATGAGATCAAAATATAGCATTATATAAACACAAACTTTTGGGTAGCTGAAATATAAATGATAGTTTTAAATTTGGGGTTACTATTTTTTTTTATTTTTTGGTTATAAATTTTTTTTAATGTGTATTTATTTTTGAGAGAGAGAAACAGAGCTGGAGTGGGGGAGGGGCAGAGAGAGAGGAGACACAAAATCCAAAGCAGGCTTCAGGCTCTGAGCTGTGGGCACAGAGCTGGCCACGGGGCCCAAATTCACCAACCACGAGATCATGACCTGAGCTGAAGTCAGCTGCTCAACTGCCTGAGCCACCCACGCGCCCCTGGGTTACTATTTTTGTCAGAATCGATGATGCAAAGTGTCTGCAATGAAAGTGAATAAGGTTAAGAATTTTCAAAATAAGCATCAAATATTTATTGGCTGTGTGCAAGGTACTTATTTAGGTGAAGCTATCTCTCTGGGTTGGACCGGAAAGCTAGGAGAGTCTTGGCTAGTGCCCATGCCCGTTGCAGATTTCCATCCTGTCTCATCATCCCCTCTTCTAAAATGGCCCAATCTTCCATGACCATGACAAATCAAAAATCAGAAGACTGACTCTTCTATGTATGGTAGCTTAGAAATGTGGCCCAAGTTTGAATCATCACTTAAAACAAGAGGACATAAACATAGCTAAACTGGGATAATTTTTTTTTTTTTTTGCTTTTTGTATTTTAATAACACCTGTCTTTTAAAAATAGTTGCAAAAGGAATACATGTTCTGTGCAGATTACTGAAGAAGTAGAAAAATCACAGGAAAGTTCTAGTTATCTGTAATCCAGCACTGATATATAATCCTTTACTTTTGACTGCTGGGTTTTTTTTTTTTTTCATTTCTTTAAATACTGTTTTGTAAAAATAGTGTCATACTCAACATCTTGCATTTTATTTGTTGGTTCTACATTGTGAGTATTTTGTCTTAACAGTAAGCATTTTCTGTTAATACTTTAAATGACTAGATAGAACTCTACAATAAATATACAGCAGAGTTGATATAAGCCCTTACAGAACTTTTAGACTTCTTTAAATTAACCCTTTTATGAATTATGCTGACTGAATATGTTTAATTTTGACTCCATTTTTAACTATTTACTTAGAATAGATCCCTAAAACCAGACGGTCAAAGTGCATAGACATTTTAAAGGCCTCGGGAATCTATTTTCAAATTGCCTTCTAAAATTTTATTTCAATTTACTTACTCCTCAACCATGTGTGAAAGTGACCACTGTCCCACACCCTAACCAATCCTGGGAATTATGAGTATCTTTTCTCCCTACCCATGTGACACATGAAAAGTGGTGCCATCATTTGTTTCAGTTTGCATTTCTATAATGACCGTTGACATTTTTTTCATGTTTGATGTTTTTTAAAAATATAACTTGTGTGAATTGTCTGCTCATGCCTTTTGCTTTAAGATATGTAGATAGCTGTCTTTTCCTTCTCTGTTTTCTACCTTGCTGAACACACTCTGAAACATTGGCCCCCCACGCCACCCCGTTTCTCACTTGCCCTTTAATTCTTTTAGTCTTGTGCTGTTGAAGTACAGAAATCTTCATGATAGCTCATCAAATCTTATTTGTTTTCCGTTATAATATCCACGTTCTGTTCTCTTCTTCCAAAGAGCTTCCAGAGCCCAAGATACTTGTTCATATTTTCTGGTGGTTCTTTTACAGTTTTATCTGCATGTAGTTTTTAAACCCATTTTAAATGTAGGGGGTGCCTGGCTGGCTCAGTCAGAAAAGCATGCAACTCTTGATCTCAGGGCTGTGAGTTTGAACCCCATGGGTGTAGAGATTCCTTAAAAATAACATTTTAAATACATTAAGAAAAAAATTTTTAATGCTTATTTATTTTTGGGAGGGAGACAGAATGCAAACGAGGGAGGGGCAGAGAGAGAGGGAGACAGAATCCAAAGCAGCTCCAGGCTCTGGGCTGTCAGCGCAGAGGCCGACGTGGGGCTTGAACCCCAAGCCGTGAAATCATGACCTGAGCCAAAGTCCGATGCTCAACCCACTGAGCCACCCAGGTATCCCCACATCTTAAATCCATTTTAAATGTATTTCGGTATATGGTAAAACACAGTGCTTGCTATCATATTTTGTAACATAGAAATTGCACATAGACAATGACTATTTTATGGCACTCTGGGGCAAACAAATGAGAATTGATTAGCCATAGAATTGATTAGCCACCCTTGTCTCTGAGAGGATGGCATCCCAGCTCATCTGTAATCCCATTCCTGGCATACCGCTGGCACTTCTGGTATAAGATAAGTAAATATATGACTTTTTTTTTTTAATTTTTTTTTAATGCTTATTTATTTTTGAGACAGAGAGAGACAGAGCATGAACGGGGGAGGGTCAGAGAGAGGGAGACACAGAATCCGAAACAGGCTCCAGGCTCCGAGCTGTCAGCACAGAGCCCGACGCGGGGCTCGAACTCACAGAGTGCGAGATAGTGACCTGAGCTGAAGTCGGCTGCTCAACCGACTGAGCCACCCAGGCGCCCCAGTAAATATATGACTTTTTACAAAATAATCAATCATTCAAGTTATTGCATAATTCATTCTTTTCTCCACTCATTTGAAATACCGTTTTCATTATATGCTAAAAACGTGTAATCATGGGTCTTTTTCTGGTGTTTCTACTCTGTTTCATTGATCTGTGTGCCTAACCTGACATGGAGACTACCCACTTTACATTGCATAGCTTGATAATATGTTGATATCTTTGGCAATGCAAGTTTCATCTTAAGACTTTCTTTTAAAAATAGTGAGTCTAGGGGTGCCTGGGTGGCGCAGTCGGTTAAGCGTCCGACTTCAGCCAGGTCACGATCTCGCGGTCCGTGAGTTCGAGCCCCGCGTCAGGCTCTGGGCTGATGGCTCAGAGCCTGGAGCCTGTTTCCGATTCTGTGTCTCCCTCTCTCTCTGCCCCTCCCCCGTTCATGCTCTGTCTCTCTCTGTCCCAAAAATAAATAAACGTTGAAAAAAAAATTTAAAAATAGTGAGTCTTGGGGCTCCTGGGTGGCTCAGTCGGTTAAGCGTCCAACTTCGGCCCAGGTCATGATCTCACGGTCCTTGGGTTTGAGACCCACGTCAGGCTCTGTGCTGACAGCTCAGAGCCTGGAGCCTGCTTCAAATTCTGTGTCTTCCTCTCTCTCTGTCCCTCCCCAGCTCATGCTCGCACTCTGTCTCTGTCAAAAATAAATAAACTTAAACAAAATAATAAAAAAAAAAAAAATGGCGAGTCTCAGCTATTTGTCCTTCCAAACGAACTTTAGAATGTTTCTCAAAAATCCAAATGTTTGAGGGGGATTGAATTAAATATAAATATCATTTTGGAAATCACTGATATCACACAATATTTTGTTTTTCCATTTGGAAGGCATTTATTCAAATCATCTGTGTGACTCTCACTGAAGTTTAGTGGGTTTTTTTCCATATGGGTAGACACTTCTTTTAAGGTCATTCCTATGGATTTTAAATTTTTGTTGCTATTTATAATGATATCTTCTCTTCATTATATTTTCTAGATGGCTATTATTGGCATAAAGGAAAACTGTAAATAGTCAATTTGTATACAGTCACCAGACCATTAAATTTGGTCCATCTGCTTTGCCATATTCCATATGTGAGGACACCATTATGGAGGAAAATACTGTCCTCTGATAAGAGTCTTGGGAATTACAGCATAAACTTTGAGTATAATTCCACATTGTTTGAGTGGCTTCTTATTTTTAAAAAAAATATACTTGTATAAATGGCATTCCACTGAAAGAATCACAGAATATTCTTTTCATTTTCTCCGTTTGATTTCAGCTTCTATATCTAAAATTGTTATAAGATACATTCTTTAAAAAGCAAAAGGTATAAAGGCTAAAATATTCAGTATACTTATTTCAGAATTTATAGGCATTTAGTTTCTTATTAAAAAAAAGGTTTATAAAAAACCTCCCTGCCTCTTGTATTTCCCCCAATTATTTCCACACTCAATAGTGATCTCACCGATGGTGTTTGTGATGGCAAGAAAAAGATATGATTAGAGCCAAATGGGAGAATTTTATAAGCAAATACCCTTTTCCTAAGGTAGTAACATCACTTATAAAATCAAAGATTTTAATGAAACCTTTCAAAGGATAAAATCAAATCCTCGAATAAGGAAACATACAGCTTTAAGTTATTTCTTCTTCCAAAATTGGTGTCTACAGAAAGAGGTTGAGAAGGTTGTGAAATGCTATCACCATCTTGCAGAGGGGTGAATATCTTCCAGGTTTGCAGATGTTATGTTTTAGAGAAAGGGAGAGAAATCAGATCTTTGAGTTTTCCTGGGACTAGACTAAACAGATTTTGAAACTGGTTACACTCAGCTACTTCAGGTGCATTAAAACTGCTCTCGGGCTTTATTGAATTGCTGGTTAATACACAGGAACTAAATTAGGCCTATAATTTCAGATGTCCTTTTTTAATGACTCATTTTTCCCTCAATAAAATTGGCAACAGAGACCTGCACAGTTCCTTTGACCACTTCTGATCTGTTTTGTCGAGTCATGTGACACAGTCCAGCGTTGCCAGATATAGGCTGCCATTCTCTACTGGCGTTTTCGTAGAAATAAGATTAGAGAAATGTAGCCTGAGCAAACCCAGGGAGGTTTGCAGCAGACATAAGGGACGGCATCAATCCTCCACCAGAAGGTCTCACGTAGGACGTTTTCATTGATAGTGCAGACTCTATTTGTGTATTAAAAGATGAAGTACATTTCTTTTCTGGTAAAAGTCTTCTCCTTTGGCATTGGCCGTCTTTACTGTCCTCAGAACCTCCTAAAAGATTCAGATCTTATCTCTTCCTGAGACTGCAGGAGAGCTTCTGAGATGAGATAGGGAAGTTAGGATTAACTGAGTTGAAGTCACGTAAAGAACTTGCAAAATGTGCTGAGCACAAGGAAAAAAACTCTAATCATCCCTCTCAAAGGAACAAAAGAAAAGATAACCATCACCCTTATTCTGGCATTTACTCCTTGAAGCCAATGTATATTTATTGGCTAATGTACTCAGATAGACTGTACTCATGAATATTCAACATTTAAAGACAGACAACAAAGGGACAGATATATAAGCTTGTCAAAGGAGTCACATTGTGATATGCTGAATAAAAGCCACCTTGGTGATAACCCATTTCATGCATATATACACCCCTCTGCTTTTAGAAGAGAAAAATGGGGTCACCCGGATGGCTCAGATGTTTACGCATCCGATTCTTGGTTTCGGCTCCGGTCATGATCTTGCAGTTTGGGAAATCGGACCAAGTCAGGTTCTGTGCTGATGGCATGGAGCCTGCTTGGGATTCTCTCTCTCTCTCCCTCTCTCTCTGCTCCTCCCCTGCTCTCAATCTCTCTCAAAATAAGTAAATAAATTTAAAAAAAAGAAGAGAAAAATGAAGAGGCCCAGACAAAGCTGCAAGGTCAAGGTGCAAAGTGTCATGCAAAGTGTCATTAATTTTTTAAATTTAATTAATAACTAAATGAAAAGATATAAGAATACTTTTTCAAACTGATGCTAACTGTTTAGGAAATAAAAGTGACTTTTAAATATATGGTAAGATTCTCATTTTCATTCAAAGTGAAAAAAAAGAAAAAATAAATAAATAGGATAACATTCTGTATGGATTAAGTTGGCAACAATTTTTCTTAAGTTAAAAAACATGCCCATTGACCAGGGTATGGGAAACTGGCATCCTTATCTTTTGCTGTTGTGAATATATGTTCATGGAAGTTCTATAGAGAGCAATTTGGCCATATCTATCAAAATTACAGATGCAGCCTATCATTTCAGTAAGTTCTAATTTTAAGAAATGATTCTACTGATACACTCCCACTCATGCGAAATGTCTTTGAACAAAGATATTAATTGAATCATTGCTGGCAATACCAAAACCAAAAAACAAACAAAAACCTTGGAAACAACTTAAGTATGCATCAATAGAGGGCTATAAAATACATATCTTTGGCTTATAGATATGAACAATGAAATATAGCTTCTAAGAAGGATAAGGCAGACAACTATGTACAAATTCATCAGATACAATTTTAAGGACAAAACCAAAATGTGGAATAATGGGCAAAATATAATTCTATTTCCTCATATAGGCCTATCGGTGCACAGATTAGCTCCAGAGGGATACATATAAAAGCAACAAAAGTGGTTACATACGGGGATAAAAATGAGAAAACGTTTAAATTTGTATCATGCACAGATGTTACCCAGAGCAAATAATAATAATGATGATGATAATAATATAAAGAGAGAAAGCAAGAGAAAAAGAAAGAACATAAAAATAATTCTGTGTACAATCAATTCAACATGAGTAAAGTGCTTACTGTATGAAAGGCAATAGGCCTTTACTGGTAATTATTCACTCCGTTTTTTTTATAGGATTTTAGATTTTAAAGCATTTTCCCAAAACTGATGCCAAGAGATCTATGGTCCAAACCTTGGACCCACGCTGACTCCTCACCTAATTGTGAGGAACTCATTTTATCTTTTTATGCTTTTATGTCTAACTCTTTGCACAACAACTATATGACTTCTATCCTTCTATCTTTTCAAATCAAATGTAATGCTGAAAAATAAAGCACAGAACGGAGTGATTTTGCTTTTTTAGCAAGCCTGCTCCATGGTCCTAAAAATGGGTTCCCTAGAATCCTTAGAGAAGGGGTAGCCTGTTTGAATGTTAATCTTTTTAATTCAAAGAATTATTTTATAAAACCTTTTCTTTTTCTTCTGCTTTCTCTGGTTTGAGTGCATCTATTTTAGCGACTTCTGTTCTCATTTAGGTTTTTGTTGTCAGGTTTTATTTAGCTCCTGCTGCCAATGCAGTGAGTTATTCAACCTTTTAACCATTGCCAATCTCATCCATGTGACTACCATGTGCCTGTTTAGTCACTCCCTGAATTACCCTGGGTACTCTGTTTACATCCAGTTCCCCCATAATTTCCTTTCAGATTTCCACCAAGCCAGGCTCTGTCTCAGACCGTTGTTAGTTCTGCTGAGGCTAGGAGCTGCTGTCAGCTCTGATTAGGTTCTATTTCCCACTACAAGTATATTGTGGGATGTGCTTCCATAATAAAATTTAGTCTGAAATAGACTGTGTGCTAAAGGTCAAACTAAAATAGCCTTTGGCTTTCCCCTAGATTCTAAATTGATGTTCTAGTTTAGGAAGCTCCTCGCTTATGTTTGTTTGCAGCATGGCATAACATTAGTGGAAAAGAGTTGTGCTCATCCCCCCATCTAGCCCCATTGTCTTCTGGTAGCCTCACTTGGAATGGTTGGATTCTGGGAGTCGGAGATCCTTGCTCTAGGAATTGGTAATCGGGGTCATTGTACCTCCTTGTTAAAGCCTCCACTGATACCTTTTCCCTTGATCGTATATGCTGTCCTCCTTCCTGTTGGTTACTATGTAGGCTTTTACTCTTAGGTTAGTCCTTCATACACTTATATAACACTAGTACCACAGGGGAATGGGGCAGCTCTTTAGGTACTGATATACAAGGTATAACCAAGACCATGGTGAGTTCCCAGGGATTAGAGTAGAAGTGACTCTTAATTAACAGGTCTTTATTAAGTACCTATTACCTAGCCTCAAAGAGCATTTAATATAGTTGGGGAGATGAGACACTGACCCATGAATAGGTTATGGAAAGCAGTAAATGATGATTACCAAATAAATGGGACATAAACTTAAAAATCTTGGCAGGACAGGGGCGCCTGGGTGGCACAGTCGGTTAAGCGTCCGACTTCAGCCAGGTCACGATCTCGCGGTCCGTGAGTTCGAGCCCCGCGTCAGGCTCTGGGCTGATGGCTCAGAGCCTGGAGCCTGTTTCCGATTCTGTGTCTCCCTCTCTCTCTGCCCCTCCCCCGTTCATGCTCTGTCTCTCTCTGTCCCAAAAATAAATAAACGTTGAAAAAAAAAATTAAAAAAAAAAATCTTGGCAGGACATAATCACAGCACAGTCACCTCCAGCTTGGATAAGCATGGAAGAGTTCTTGGACTCTTGGACAATATCAACCGAGTTTTCAAGGATGGGAAAGATTTAAGACATTGAAGTGAGGGAAGAGACACTACCGATGGAAGATAAGGAATAAACCAAAGAATAAAAGCAGTAACAAACTATGAAATAGGTTTGGGGTACAGTGAGCACGCACACTGGCTGGAATGGAGGTGTTTTGGAATGTAGGTCCTAGAGCTTGCCATACCCAGAGGACCCCTTCTCTTGGAAAGTGACCAGCCTACCGCCTCCTGCTTAGGCAAGAAGCCCTAACCTGCCTCCCTTTTTTATAATTTGTACAAGTCACTCAAAAGCAACCCAATTACCACTCCGATAGTGTCCTGGTAAAACAGCCCTCCGCCCAGAAGAGGTGAGAGTGCTTAGCTACATTATGTATACGAACCTCCTTTGGAATTTGAAACTTTTCATGTGATAGCAGAGGGAAGCAAAGAGAAGGTGACAGGCAGACCAAACACGACATGATCCCTCATCCACTCCCTTAGATCTTGAGTCTCTGTTTCCGGCATCCACAAGAAGCCAGGTATCCCAGTGGTTCCCACAAGAGATGAGTAAGCGAAAGCTTATGAGGCAGGCCTTGGGACGTCAGGCTCTTTCCCTGGGAATTTATGGAAATATCCTTAATGCCTCAGCTCCTACATCCCCACGGGCAGAGAAAGTGGGCTACCGTGGTGTGAAAGAGGCCTCGCTGCCTTTCAGCTTATGAGGCTTCTTTCCAAGCTTACAAATTGCAGGATTTAATGTGTTTATAAATAGCATTACCTGGAGGAGATACATATATCTTCGTCTTTACTTAGAGAGACACTATAGCATGGGGGTTAAACTCTGGCACCTAAGGGTTTGGAATGAAATGGCAGCTTCCCTACGAACCAGCTGTTTAACCCAGGGCAGGTTCCCATGTCTCCGTGCCTCAGATTCCACATCTAAAACCAATGAGGAGGATGGAGATAGTTGCATCTACTTCTTAGGGCTGTTACAGGACTTATATACAGTGCTTACGACAGAGTGCATAGTAAGAACTACATAAGCGTTGTTAAATAAATGTAGCATCTTTTTATTTCCAAAGAGTCCATAAAAGTACAGTGGGTTGCACAGATTTGTTTCTCATCCCAGGCCCCTGTGGACTTAGGTAAAACACTAACCATCTTTTTCATAATGAATACATGATATGATGGCATAGGAGTCCTGTTTGGGGAGCTTGCTAGCAGAATAAATAAAGAGAGAACTTTTTCAAAAGGACTCTAGGATTTCTTTCTTCCCACAACGCTGAACAGCAGGGAGAGAAAACTATAAAACCTTGTGTGGAGAATGTGGGCGCCATCGGGGGACAGCAGTTCTGGGATGCCACAGTCACTCCTGCATCTTCCCCATGTCTGGATGGGAAGGGTTATGCCACACGGGCACATCTGAGTTGCAAAAAGGCAGGAAGAGTGGTGATTCAGAGGTTACAGCAACAAGACATTTTTTTTTTAATTTTTTTTCAACGTTTATTTATTTTTGGGACAGAGAGAGACAGAGCATGAACGGGGGAGGGGCAGAGAGAGAGGGAGACACAGAATCGGAAACAGGCTCCAGGCTCTGAGCCATCAGCCCAGACCCTGACGTGGGGCTCGAACCCACGGACCGTGAGATCGTGACCTGGCTGAAGTCGGACGCTTAACCGACTGCGCCACCCAGGCGCCCCAACAAGACATTTTTAAGAAGTAGCCTTCATCAAGCCACTTTTTAAAAAAAAAAATTATATGTTTATTTATTTATGAGACAGTGTGAGTGGGGAAAGGGGCACAGAGAGAGGGAAGCAGAAGATCCGAAGCAGGTTGACGGCAGCAAGTCCCAAGAACCCGCCAACCGTCCGAAGTCGGAGGCTCAACCGACTGAGCCACCCAGGCGCCCCTCAACAAGGCATTTTTTAAGAATCACGTGTTATTTGGAATTCTCTAAAGCAGAACAACAACAGCAGTATCTAAAACGTATGCCTTGGCAGGCTGACAATCACTGTCCTGCCCTGGCTCTGTCGTCACCCCATGATAGGGGACCCTAAACTGGACACTTGGAGCCCCGCAACTATGGAAAGAGGGAAGAACTTGAGAGCACAAGGCAGTGATCAGAGGTTTTCAATGGTGATAGGGCTGACAAAATCTTAGAAGTGTCAGTTTTGTTTCTTTTTTTTTAAGTTTATCCATATATTTGAGAGAGAGAGAGAGAGAATCCCATTCAGGCTCCATGCTGTAAATGCAGAGCCTGACATGGGGCTCGATTTCATGAACCCTGAGATTATGACCTGAGTGGAAATCAAGAGCGGGACACCGAAATGATTGATCCACCCAGGCACCCCAGAAGTGCCAGGTTTCCAATCTCATCGAACACACTTGAATGTCACGCGGGTCCGACTTCCTCTCCAGGCCCCCAGTGAGATGCTTTTCTGACTTTAGATCCATGTTAGCCTCTTTGTGTTCTTACACATCCAGCATCTAGCAAAGCCTCACTTCTCGAGCGTATCTCACCCCCATCCCCATCTGTGCCAAGGCATCCATCGTCTCGGCCTTCACCTTGCTGATCAAAGCAAGATCTTTATTTCCCTGAATCTGCTCTATCTTAAACCCTCCTTCCTCTCCTGGTTTCAATTGTCCACAATCTATTCAAAACACTTGAAAAGACTTCATTTTCCCAAGCATCACTTTGTCACAATATTTCTTTTCTTAGAATTCTACAGTTGCTCTTTATTGCTTCCTGAATCTCATTAAAATCTGACTAGGGGTTTCATTGCCTTCCTGGTGTTGGACACCTCCCTCCCACCCTCCCATTTTATTCCGACCCTAACTGCCTGTGTGCTATCACCACACATTCTGCTGCCATCAGAATTTCATGTGTTGTCCTTCCCCTCACGCCTCGTCACGTATGCTGCCTCTTCCATATGAATACACCTGCCACCCCCCCAACTTTCCCAACCATGACTTTTTAAAAATCCTCAGGATGATGGCTTTCCCTGGAAACTCGCTTGTAATTATTCTTCCCAGACAGTAAATCATTTTTCTTCTTCCTCCTCAATTCCTGAGAACCCTGCCATTATGAACATAAAGGATGATGGGGAAGATAATGGTCATAACTTTGATGAATAAAATAGTAGCCACAGCTTACATTTGGGCGGGAGTTTGCAATTTGCATAGCAATTTCTGATACACACACTTAGAGTGTTGTTATTACAATCTCTATTATTTGATTAGCAGAAACTGAGTCCTAAGTTTGTTTCTTCCTCACATCTTCCTACATTTTACATAGTGCTTTTACGTTTGTGCAGTCATAGAAAGCTAGATAGAAAAACTGAGCTTTTCACTGCATGGTTTTAGAAAATAATTTCCCCTACTAGCCCTCCTGTTTTCTCCCTTTCCAAGTTGGGCTGGTAAATAATTTGCCACCCCCTTCCCTCTATCAGGAAAGCTTTGAGGATTAGTGATAAAATTAGGAAAAGGACTCCTTTTACAAAACCACCAAGGGAAGAAATGGAATTGAAGAGAATTGGAGCCCAAAGAGGTACCCAGACTGGGCATATTCTCCCATTCCCTTCCTCTATCCATCCCAGCTTTAAGGATATGAACTAGGCACAGCAAAAGAAAGAATATCCCAGAACCCTGGAATATTTATCCTAAAAATCAAGACATACACTGGCCTGTACTTAAGTTGACCAATAGGCTTGGCAGAAAAATCCTTCAATGGTACAGAATTAACTGTGCACATAATTCAGGCCCCCGAGGCAACTTCCAACTAAATTTTCATCATTTCTACAAGCATTAAAACTATTACTTTAAGGAGAAAAGCTCTCAGGAAAGATAATCTTGGTTTTGCATTCCTAAATCAGCACTCTGAAACATGTTTTCTCTATTTTGGTGTTTATTGAGAAATGTTAATATTCTGAGTATTGTTTGTTTTTTCCCCCCTAAACTATTGATTTCTTCCTCCCATAATTCTGCAAAATATTTCACATGCAATGCCATGAGACGCCCCTTTCGGAGAACAGAACCATCTTGCCCAGCTGCCAATTATTGCCACTCTTGGCATTTTTACAATGTTCTGCCCTTTTCGTACTTTATGCTTTTTCAGAAAATGCTTTTTTTTAGGGCAATGTAACTGGACCCAAGGTATATTTAAACATTATGGGAGCTTATCATGATCAGGGGAAAGTGAACAACTCTGGTAGAGGATAAAGGAAAAGGAAAAGGAAATCCACACAAAACGAGCATAGGCATGGTGCCTGATGTGATGATGGGTAATCTACCTTAATTGCACGGTAAACATTTGATTTTGGAAAATTTGAAAGAATGGTACAATAAACACTTACATGCTCTTTACTTATACTCACTGATTGTTAAAATTTCACCCCATTTGCACACTCTCTGTCTCTATTTATCTATATTATATATAGATAAGATGAAATGTATACCTATATAGAGAGAGATATATATTGAGAGAAAGACATATATATGTCTGTCTGTGTCTGTGTCTGTGTGTGTGTATATATATATAGAGAGAAAGAGAAATACATACATTATGTATGTGTGCATATATATATGTGGCATGTAATATATTTATACTTATTATATATTATAAATATATGCATATATATATAGTGATATATTTTTAAGTAAGTTGTAGATGTCATGACACTTGACCTCTAAATACTTCAGCACTCACCTCTACAAAACAAGGATGCTCGTCCACAAAATCTCTGTACTGTTCACACTCTCGTTATTAGTGATGTCATGTTTGATCTCTCGGAAATATCTCAATTACAAGATCACTTGCGACTTCTCAACTGTAAAAACACATTTTCTCACGTAATTTGAAGGTAATATGGGATGGAGGGTGACACTTTGAGAATATCTGTTTCATCAACAATGTTTCACCTGACTATTTCAGCATCCATTGGTGACCCTGAATCAGTTATTACAAGAATATTATTTCCCCAAAAGTTGCACTACTAGGCATTTATCCATGGGATACAGGTGTGCTGTTTCGAAGGGACACATGCACCCCCATGTTTATAGCAGCACTATCAACAATAGACAAAGTATGGAAAGAGCTCAAACGTCCATCAACAGATGAATGGATAAAGAAGATGTGGTGTATATATATATATATATATATACACACACACACAATGGAGTACTACTTGGCAATAAAAAAAATGAAATCTTGCCATTTGCAATTACATGGATGGAACTAGAGGGTATTATTGTAAGCTAAATTAGTCAGTCAGAGAAAGACAAATATCATATGACTTCACTCATATGAGGACTTCAAGAGACAAAACAGATGAACATAAGGGAAGGGAAACAAAGATAATATAAAAACAGGGAGGGGGACAAACCATAAGAGACTCTTAAATATGGAGAACATCAGAGGGTTACTGGAGGGGGTTAATTAGCACTATATGCTAATTAATTTGGATGCAAATTAAAAATAAATAAATAAAATAAAAAAATATTATTCCCATTTTACTGATGAGGAAACCAAGCTGTGCTTTCTTCCTATTAACCAGCTCATGTGTGGCTGAGCCAGCCTTCAAAACTAGTCAGGGCCTCAGACTCATAATTAGCTGGTGTCTGGGGTCATGATGCCCCTTACATTCATGATAAGATTGGTTCCAATTCCAATGCCACATCTCAGGAAATATCCATTGCCTTTAAGATTCCTGTAACTCTGTCTGGGACTTACATTCTTGTGGATACTCTGGTTCCAGCTTCCTGGCCCAGTTGAATTAGTTTTCTTATTCCACACTAACCCAAATGTTGAGCCCACTTTCTTCCTTTGATTTCTATCCATAAAGAGCTTCTTCTATGTGGGTAGCAGACTTTACTGAAGGTTTGTAGAGATATTAAAGAAAGGACAAGGTTTACTTTACCTCTCCACCAAGAATCTGGAGTTGAACATTAGATATTTCTATTCTTAAAAATGATTTGTCTTGCCTCCATGCTCCCAGTCTCACCTACTAAGCTTCTCTCTATTTCACCTCTAATGAACACAAAGATTAACTTCCTTGCACATGTTTATGGAAAATAATTCATCCATAATTCCCCCTTCTTACAGTAAACTGCACTGTGCCTGCCTCCCAATGTATATACCAACTCAGCCAAAGCTTTAAATGACACTTGGTCAAGTTTTGGTTCAGCTTTTGGCTTCCACTTCTCTCTTAGTCATTCTGAGGAAGATGTAAGGGGGTGAAAGTCGAATCCTTGTTTTACAAGAGCTTAGAAAAATCAACCAATTAGCCTAAGATCCTAAAATAAGATCAGACCCTAGATTATGATACACTTTCAAGTTTCGTTTGGTGTAAAACACTAACTAAAATAGGTCAACAGGAGGAGTGCTAAGAGGTTGACAGCTTCAGTTGAAACATCATTACCTGTTGGGTTTTGGACTTACTGTAACTGGTTTGGGACTATGCATGGTGTTATGCTTTCCTATAGCAGAAAGTGACCCTTACATATGTGAAAAAGAGTAAGAGGTAGGGAATTTTTTTATAGTGACCTTATAGAGTAAATATAGCTATTTGGGAAGCAATGTCAAACTAAACGAATTATTTTCTGCCTTTGCAAGAATCAAGACGAGATCTTAGAAGAAGAGAGAGACACCAAATGTTTCCAGACCAGACCAAAATCTCAACTATGTCTTGATTTAACATAAGACAAAAGAAAGCCACTCAATACGATAAGAAAATTTGCAAAAATTGCCTTAATTTTGTGCATTTTTTGGAATGTTTTGTGAGGTTAGTCATTTTTGAAGCACTCTTTTTTTTCTGTCACAAAGACTAATTCAGAAAAAAAATATCAGAACTTTAGGCAACTTCTGTGCCTGTGTTCAAAATTGTACATATATCCAAGGAAGCTTTTATGGGTGTTAATAATATATTTTATTCAAATGATATTGCCAAAATGTTCCCCAAGCAGAACCCATTCCCAAAACAACCGGATTTCCCCCCAAACAGCCACTTACTCCAGCCTTTTCTTTTACACTTTTCTAACTTTGGGGTATCAGACCATGAAGCATCGAGTTTACCTCACACACAACCTCTCATTGTTTTGAAATCGAGAACAACAATGTTGATTTCTATATTCTACCTTGGAATAGAAGGGAGTACAAAAGATTTTCCAGTAGATTTCTCCATCCGCTTGTCCCAGGAGAGCAAACACAGCTTGTGAAAAGGACAAGGCCCTGGTTCTGTTTGCAGAACCCTGAAAGATGTCAGCACTTTGCTCCCTTGTCGAGACCCTCTGCCCACAGCTCCTCCCTCCTGGTTCTTGCATCTCCGCTTTTTCCAACCATTGACTCCTTGTCTGTTTGAAAGAGTTTTCTGCCTTGTGGACAGGCCTGTGTCAGAGTTAATAAAAGTTTCGCCACTGCTGTGCCTCCCTCTGCTGATGCCATCTCAAGAGAAAAAACTCAGACAAGAACTGTTTCTCTCAGGAGAAAAGAGAAGCCAACGAGAATTAAGGTAAATTGAAGGCACTCATCTTTTGAAGAAGTCTGCTGCCAGGATCAAGATGAACGGCTCCCCCCATCGGTGCCCTCCTCTTGTAATGATTGTTACGATCTCCTGTGGACAGACCTTCTCCATTTTTACCTACGCCTGGCTTCCAGAAATTATGTGGATGCTAAGGAAATGGTGGAAAGAGCGTGGTGACAAGTCCAGGGTCAGCCAGAAGGATGTCTTTGAGAGACTAGGGGAGAACGTGTAAGGAGGTGTCAGTTTCTTGAAGGGGAATTTCAGAAAGGGAAGTAAGAATAGGCAAAAAGCTGGAGAGATGCTGGTTTGCCATTGGTAACAGAATTCAGATCGTTCTAGGGAACCAGAGGCCAGCATTTATGTTCTAAAGGAAGGTTATATTTTCTTTACCGAAAATAAAACAAATTATGAACATTTTCCAAAAAAAAATTTTTAAAGGAATCCATTCACCTAATAAAAAGCACACATCTAATTATCAAATTACGATACTGTGACATAGCAAATAATAGTTCAGAATTTTTTCAAGCTTGGTATGAGCTAGGCATTATTTAAGTGCATTGCTTGGACTAGTCCTATTTTCTAGATGAGGAAACTAAACTATTTTCTAGATGAGGAAACTTAAACTTAAGTTATTAAGAGAAACAACTGGGGAGCCTGGGTGGCACAGTCTGTTGAGTGCCTGACTTCAGCTCAGGTCATGATCTCATGGTTGGTGAGTTCACGCCCCACATCGGGCTCACTGCTGTCAGCATGAAGCCTGCTTCAGAGCCTCTGTCCCCTTCTCTCTGCCCCTCCCTTGCTCACTCCTTTTTTTTTTTTTCTCTCTCTCTCTCAGAAATAAATAAACATTAAAAAAAAAAAAAAGAAACAACCTGCCGAAGTGTCCAAATTTCCATGGCTGGTACGTGGTGGAACCATGTAAAACTCTACAACCAACTGCAGACCCTACACTCTAAAGCTGGATTAGCCAATAGAGGAAAACTCCAAAAGAAAGATTTGGGTCTATGAGGAATCAAGGATCATACAATCCGAATATCCTATCGTGCCACTTTTAGGTGAGCCAAATAAAAAAATAAAGAAAAATAATAAAGAAAAATAAAAAAATCGCCAAGAAAGGGTAGTGGAGATAGGTAGGAAGGTAAAAAGCTAGCCAGCTGTTCTCCCGTGGCCATGAATGCTTTTGACCAAAAGAGATCGACACACAGTGGGGAAAAAAAAATGACTAAAAGTGTTGGCCCAAGACAAGAGCATCGCAAACTTGCCTGATTGTGAAAATGTTCACTTTAGGCACCATTTTTGAGACAGAGAACAGGGAGCTCTAGGAAAACCAAGCTGCCTCAGTCTCCCTAGAGGGAAGGGTATGGGAACTCCTTGGTGCCACTCACAAGTTGCAGAGTCTTGACACTGTAATTGGAGCATTAAAGTGGAAATGCATATGAGGCTTTTAATTGTTTCCAGATCCCTGCTTCATTTAAGCCTTCTAGGGTAAGTAAACACCAGTGACACTTTCCAATCAAACTGGCAAACATTTTATCTTTCTGTTTGCTTACAGTCAACAATTTGTCTTCAATATTTCAGCTGGATCAGTTTTCAGAAATAGGACCTTGGAGAATCAAGGCCTTTCACCTTGCATTAATTCCTCTCCCTGCCCAATAACAGAAAAAGCAGTGCACTGCTCTGGAGCCCCACTGCAGATAAATTAGCTAATGTCTGTGGAGGGTAATGAAGATTAAAATGGTGCGTATACAATTGTCATGAATAATGAACACATTAGCTATATGTCGTTACTTCAAACACACGTATTACAGCTTATCGATTAGGAAACCTCTGACATTTTACTAGGTGATGGCTCAATTTTAAAAGGAGACTCTTTTGAAAAATGACCTACTAACTTTAAATAAGATTCTAAAATAATTTTAATGTCTCAAACCATTAACTGTTTATTTAGGGATCCCATTTTCTATAGCACTCATTATCTGCCGGGTCATTTTGAACTTTTCATAAAAGGATTTCAAATAGGAGACAGTTTTTTTTTTCTTTTTTTTAGTCAGGCTAATAAGAGCCCTTCTTGAAAAATTTTTCAAAAAACTGGGGAACATAGTAAGAAAAAAAAATAGATCTGCTTTAGGGACTCCTACCCACTTGTTAGACCTCCTAAGTCTTCCTGCCACGGTCATTTAGCCTAACCACAGACATGATCCCATTTTTTAAAAAAAAATTTTAATGTTTATTTATTTTTGAGAGAGGGAGAGACAGGGTGCAAGCTGGGGAGGGGCCGAGAGAGAGAGGGAGACACAAAATCCGAAGCAGGCTCCAGGCTCTGAGCTGTCGGCACAGAGCCTGACGCGGGGCTCGAGAACTCAGGAACCATGAGATCATGACCTGAGCTGAAGTCGGATGCTCAACCCACTGAGCCACCCAGGCGCCCCAGACATGATCCTCTTGATGCACTTCTTCCCAGCTATGCCCCCCCGTCAGCTTGCTCCCCCTCCCCCATGTAACTATCCGATCTACCCCAATCCAAATATCTGGATCCATGATGAATCGTTTAGATTTTGTTTGTGGTTTATGTGACCAATCACTCAACCTATGGTAATGGATTCTAGAGTAACCACACATAACATCTTCACCTTTTCACCTGGCACCTCCTCGTAACAGGATGTCTGTACCCGAATGTCCGTGTGCATCCCAGAGACAGTCAGCACCGTCACTGTCTTCTCGACGTCTACCGATTCCGTGACCCGTCCGTTCTCACGACTGTACGCATCCTCTGTGCTCACCTCAAACCCTCCCTTTGGGCTCCTTCACTTCTTTATTTATTGTGCAAACTGTAAATCTGTGATGACATGTCCTTTGGCACTTCCACTGGATGAGCTTCTTTACTAGAAACAATTTTAAACTAATCTGTTCTCTGCGGCTGCTAGTTGGGAATTTTATCATTCTGAGAGACAGAACCACAAAAGAGAAAGCCAGTGAGAAAGAGAAGCTCAAGTGATTCATGTCTGAACAAAATCCTAAAATAAGCAAGCTTTCCAAACGTGCATACAATTTCTACTGCATCTGTATGTCCAGCACGCGGCAGTGAGTTGCATGTTCTGCTTATCTCGGCTACCACAAGGCATATTAAAAATGGCTCCAGATCTTGCCACTATTTCCACTAACATTGACGATGCCGGTGCAGTGTGGCAAGACAGGAGTCCTTGGGGAGAGAGAGCTAGAATGTCTCCAGCAGATAAACTGGAGGATCTGCCTCTTAGACCCTACCATTGGCCATTTCCAAAGGCAGGGCTGAGTCTGGAGCATTGGAGGTAGAGGTGAGGGAAACAAGGTGGAACTTATTTATATAGGATTCATAGGGGAGCAAAAAAGTTTTCTACAGAATGTCTTCAGCTGAGAGGGAAAATTTGAAAAGGCTGTTTCTTTATCTTGGTGTTAAGTGAACTTCTTAGGGCAGAAACTCTTAATTTTGGCTTCTATGGAACTCCTGATGGTTCTTGGAGGAATTCTGCAGTCGGAAACAGAATCATGTGTTGTGTACTCGGTAAGGTATTTCAATAATAGGATTTGTGGGGCACCTGGGTGGCTTAGTCAGGTGGGTGTCCAACTCCTGATTTCAGCTCAGGTCATGATCTCACAGTTCATGAGATCAAACCCTGAGCTAGACTTTTCACTGAGTGTGGAGCCTGCTTAGGATTCTCTCTCTCCCTCTGTCCCTTCCCTCTGCTCTCTCTCCCTCTTCTTCTTCTTCTTCTTCTTCTTCAAAAAAAAAAATATATATATATATATATATCACACACACACACACACACATATATATATATATAGGAATAACCCATTTGACTGTCACAAAGGAGGCTTCGATCTGGTTGTTGCTTGTTGTTATCTCTGAGAGCAGAAATTCATAATTTTGTCATAGAACTTTGCTCCTTACATCCAGGTATAGATTTATTCTCTGACAATTTGTCAATTTCATTGACTTATTCTGACCTCTGGGTGGCAGCAGCTCTAATCTCGCTCATTCCCCCAAAGAGAAGAAAAGAGCTGTGTGTACATTATAAAAGAGAGAGAGAATCAGCCTCAGGTCTTGACCAAGCAAAAGCAGAAAGCCAACATTCCATGTCATGCCTATGGAGGCATGAGATGAATAGTGCCTACGGAATACCGGGGACAGACGGCCCGTGCTTAGTGTGACATATTTGCCACCTACTCATTACAAATCTCTCAAAATTCATTGCGATTTTTGGGTTGTCGTCCTGAACTGGAACTTAATATTTGCTTAGGACATGTTATTTAATCCCACAGAAGATACCGCTGCTTCTGAGGAGAAGCCGGAAGTGTTAGCAGATGAGCAGGAGGGACCAAAGACAGACTCGAACTCCAGTTCTGCTATGTCCTTGCTATGATCTTTCCGAACTCCCTTTCGGTAAAGCTGGTAAAGTGGGACTGTTTAGATTGTCACAAGTCCTTGAGGAAAATATGCAGTTTCTTTTCCTGCCAGTTCCCTACAGATAGATCTTCATTCGCCTTGTGCCCCATCACACACGTTCAAAGTTCCTCTATAGATCAGAACTGCCTGGATGACCCACTTAAATGAAATTTGCCAACTCTTATTGATCACATAAACTCCACTTTCTACATCTGGTTAAAAAAAAAAAAAAAACAACACTGGATTTGTAGATTTGTATTCTTAGACACATTGCTGAAAGTCTTAGTAAAACTCCTTTTAAATTTTCAATCAATAAGTAGAGCTGTATCACCTCCCCAATTATCTAGGAAGTTATCTGGTGAGCCTGCTAGGTTTAAAGTGTACTAGATAGAAGAGAGCAGAGAATCCCCGGGCTGCAGCAGAAGTAACAGTCCGTGGGAACTTATTAGAAATGGGGATTTGGGGGACCCTCTTCAGAACCACTGAGTCAAAAACTATGGGGTGGGGTCTAGCTGGCTGTGTTTTAACTAGTCCCTCCTCCCGCCTCCCTCCCCCCCACCCCTGTAATTTTGATTCTTGCTAAAGTTTGAGAACTGGGGCGTCTGGGTGGCTCAGTGGGTTAAGCGTCTGACTTCAGCTCAGGCCATGATCTCACAGTCTGTGAGTTCGAGCCCCACGTCAGGCTGTGCTGAAAGCCCAGAGCCTGGAGCCCGTTTCGGATTCTGTGTCTCCCTCTCTCTCTGCCCCTCCCCTGCTCATGCTCTGTCTCTCTCTGCCTCAAAAATAAATAAAAACATTAAATTTTTTTTTTTTTTAAGTTTGAGAACTACTGCATGTAGGAAATTCAAGAAAGCATTAAATAAGTTGATGCAGTGGAAGTCAGACAGACTTCAACTAGCTACTCGCAAGGCACTATGTAGCAACTGAGTGTGACAGAGCTTGGGAATTACAGGGCCCTTCAGGATGGGGTATTAAAAGAAGATTTGTAGAGAGGGTCGAGTAAAACCATAAGGGGTAAAGGATCCTAAGGTGCAGAGCAATGGGGAAGGACAAAATACACTGCAGGAACAGCCTGAGCAAAGTTTTGGAGGGAGGTTAATGATTAATTCAAAGAAACCCTGTGTGTTGAACCAGGAGAAGCAGAAAGGCATCACGTCATGGAGAATTTGGAACACTGCGCTAGAATTTACCTGCAAGACAGTGGGAAGCCATTGCAGGCTTTTGGGGGAAAGTTACTCTAGCTGATCGGTGGCTTAGAAAAATGACTCTGGAAGTAAGGTGAGGGATTCGGCATACAAGAGTTTAGAGGCAGATAATGATGTGTGATAGCTCTTCTACGAATGACTCTGGGTCCTAATTTAAGATAGCCAATGTTCCTTAAAAGCTGCAGCATTGAAATTAGGGTCACAGGTTGTGTCTAAATGAGAAATGCTGCCAGTCACGTTGCATTAAATCCTTTGATTAAACCAACAGATGCTTATTTGAATGCCTTAGTGTTATAAAATAAATAAAATTAAACAGGACGGCATTTCTCTTCCCCAACTTTCCTGTTATGCAAAAATGGCCTTTCTAGTTAGTAGTCGTGTGCTTATGTGTCATCCCAACTTCCTCTTTTCTGGGAAGATGACCTAACCTCCTCTGTTTATCAGTCCATCCGGCATGTTTATCGGTTCCTTCTACCCTTCAGGAGATAGTTTCCATTCAGACTCTCCTTACCGTGTGGAGCATAAGTGCCTCTCCAGGTAGTACATTCCATCTATCACCGGAATGTCAACCATGGCCTCACCTCTTCTTTCCTAAATACTGACCCATCCCAACCCCCAAAAATCATTCTTCAGCTGGGAACTGTATATGTATTACCAGTCATGTCAGTGGGACATGAAGAATGGGTAGGGACATGGTAGGCATAGGGGAGGGAACACAGGAGCTCGAAACATAGTGGAAATTATAGTTCGGTTTCTTCCCGACTTCTTGTAAATAGTAACGTTCAGGGTTTAAGTGCTGGTGACCCTGTTGCGAAATATCAGCCAAACTACTTATTGTGTCATCTTGGTTTCTCATTTTCTCTCAGTTTATTCATATGAAAAATGGAGCTAATCCTTGGACTTGTAACAAGACATGATGGCTAGCACAGGAACTATTATTATCGTTTCTGGATTGTTGCAAGCAAATTGAAGCCAGTTCATCTGGGGGAAAATTATCAACCTTGATCATTAAATTGTTAGTAATGGAGCAGATGCACATTAGCTATTATAATTCAATGATGTGTATTTTATTCTAGGTATTTGAAAAGAGAATACAGTGCAGTTTTTTCAGCAAATGCAGAAAGAGAAACACTTTAACCTCAGTCATAGAGTTGAAGCACAGAATTGTTTTTTTTTTAATGTTTATTTATTTTTGAGAGAGACTGAGACAGAGTGTGAGAGGGGAGGAGTGGCAGAGAGAGGGACACACACACAGAATCCAAAGCAGGCTCCAGGCTCTGAGCTGTCAGCACAGAGCCCCACACAGGGTTCAAACTCACAAACCGCGAGATCATGACCTGAGCTGAAGTCAGACGCTTAACCGACTGAGCCACCCAGGTGCCCTGCACAGAATTCTTACATAGCGCTATAAATTCACTTTCTTTATTTAAAAAAAAAAATGCTTATTTATTTTTGAGAGAGAGACAGAGCACGAGCAGGGGAAGGGCAGAGAGAGGGAGACACAGAATCCAAAGCAGGCTCCAGGCTCTGAGCTGTCAGCACAGAGCCTGATGCGGGGCTCAAACTCACAAACAGTGAGATCGTGACCTGAGCTAAAGTCGGGGCTTAACCGACGGAGCCACCCAGGTGCCCCTACATTCACTTTAATTTTTAAGACTATAATACATCAAATTATGCAGAAAATAGATTTTAGGATTTATTCCTGTACAATGAATGAGGGGCATCTGTTGGCTTGGCAAATACAATTTTAAAATTGTTTGTCAAGCAAACTTTTGCCCTGTACTTTGAGCTATAGTGGCAGCTATTATGCATCACACTGAAGAAGAACATCACAAAGAGAAGGAAGTTGCTTAAGTTCACATATCACATGAGTGGAATCTTGTACAAGAATTAAAACTGAGTCTCATGGTTGGGGGCAGAGATGAACAGAAAAGGCAGAGGTCATTTAGGGAAGTGATATACTCTGATATTGTAACACGGGTTATGTGTCATATGTTTGTCCAAATACATAGAATGTACAACACCAAGAGTGAACCCTGAGGTGAGCTAGGACTTTGGGTGATAATATGTCAATGTAGGTCCATCCTTCTTTAAAAATATACCAATTTAGTGAGTGAATGTTAATAATAGAGGAGGCCTAAAACTGCTCTAAAAATTTTAAAAGAGAAACAAAACCAAACCCCGACTCTCTCTTTCTTTAGGAGGGAGCTGATGCTGACTGAACCATAGAGATCCATGAAGATAAGTAGGAACTTCTAGGAAATTCAATTCCGAGAAGGGAAGAGAGCAGAGAATTCTGCAGGAAGTCAAAGCCATGGAAGTGACCACGATGGGATTATAGACTCATGCACTGATACGTAAGAATATGAATGTTAGTACTAATTAATGAGATCCAACCCTGTCAACCCTTGGCACGTGGTAGAATAGGCAATAGATGAGCACCACCAAGAAGTACTCACTGTGGACTTGAAAATGAGAAATATATGATCATTCTCTATTGTATAAAACCACAGATCAATTCATAATGGATCTTAGCAGATGTATAAAGGTCATCTAAAAGATCTAGAGTGAGTCCAAGTCCTCAAGACTAGATAGCAACCTGATGTGAACTCATACTAGACCTAAAACATGGCTCATTAGAAGCAGGGGTGGCCTCTGGTAGACTGAGCCTCTTGATGAAGTTGAGGAACAGAGGCAGTGGGTCTTCTGGGCTGAGGAGGCTGAAAGCAAGCGTAGGACTCCGTGATCAGAGAAGGATCTTGGTGAGGGTGGGATTGTGAGAATGAGGAGCTGGAGTGGGGAAAGGTGAAGGTTGTTGGACCGAAGAAGATAGAAAAAATTCAAGGTCAGAGTGTCCCATGGGAAGTACCTCATGATGGAGAGGAAGCTTGTGGAGGAGAATGGGATGAGGTCGTGAGCCAGGTCTTCCAGAGAATGACATGAGGAGACATGGTGATTTCATTGGATGGCCCTCTCAAAAGAGCAAGATTTTTTTTTAATGTTCATTTATTTATTTTGAGAGAAGGAGAGAGCACATGTGAGCAGGAGGAGGGGCAGAGACAGAGAATCCCAAGCAGGCTCCGTACTGTCAGTGCAGAGCGCGACGCGGGGATCCCACAAACCCTGAGATCATGTTCTGAGCCAAAATCAAGAGTCAGAGGCTTAGCCACTTAGCCCACCGAGTCACTCAGGTGCCCTGAGCAAGAATCTTTACTGAGAAGGGAGGACTTATGACCTGGGAGGAGCTTTGAGGATGAGAAGGATGTTGCCCATCACTGGAGTTGGGGAACTGGGCCACCCCTACTTGAGGGAAGCAATGTTATCAGGGAAAGTCAGGCATCAGGTCAGGCAAGAATGTGGATGGAGTGTCTGGTGAAGGGGCCTTAGGCGTAGGGACCTATGCATATAGGATAAGAAAGGGCACCGAAGGAAAGCTGAGGAGGGCCATGTGAAAGGAAAAGGTAAATAATAGGAAGAACAAGACAGATGTGTCTGGGAATCAAAAGTAGGAAGAAGACAGAGGAAGAAGTTCTTACACACCATACAGTCACCAAAGCAGCAGGGGCAGAAGGCATCTGTTACATTGGTTTCCAGTGAACAGGAGGAGATATTGTCAGGGAAAGACGGATAAAGCTTCTGTGGAAGACTTACTTGTGATCTGTGTTGATGGGACTGGCTGGGAACTGGGGAGGTCGGGCTAGATTTGCCCTAACGAGAGACAGAGAAGCTAGGGTGGGTGTTGGATGAGGGCAAGACCCCCCCCCCCTTTCCTTTCACTATCTGTCTTTAACACGGAGCTCAAAGGCATGTTACCTGAATGCCTCTAGGAAAGAAAGCTTAACCCCCTCTCCATTCTCTCTTGGGGTTCACTCAGCTCAGAACATTTCCCCGTACGAGTAATCGGAGCCACTTGGGTATAAACAGTGTAGATCACAGAATAGTGCACGTGCCAAAAGAAGGTAGACATCTTGCAATCTGTCTACAATATCGTAAGTCATTTAAAGTTTCTGTCAGGAAATCAGGGTATTGACTCCAGGACCAAAAACTCTAGTACGTTGGTGTAGCACCACATTGCAAAGCAGCCCTTCTTCATAAATTCTGCTTTAGCATTCTTTCGAAAGGATAGCAGTTCTCCTTGTATATACTGCAGTTCCTGTCCTCCCTCTGCCTTAAAACAATATCTTACAAACAGCAGACTTTCTGAGAAGAGATAAGAGGATTTGGGATTGTGCAAATGCAGCCTGTGCAGACTGGGCTCTTATCTGCTCAGATTCCGTTGCCTTCATTAACTATTAAATGCTAACCTTTCCTATTTAACAGGAGGAGACTCTGATTTTCCACAGCCTGATGAGAGAGATGTGGAGGTCTATCAAGGCCACGTCTTTCACGTTTTTGTCTCCTGGAAGATGCAAAAAAGAAAAAAAACAAAAACAAAAACAAACACAACACCTCATTAAACATTTCTAACCACTGTCATGACTGTATTTGCCCTTCTCTTAACCTAGAGCTGGTTAGCTGTATTTGATGTTCTCTGTAGCATCAATGATTGTGTCTACAGTGCTCATGGAAAATAATGGAAACAGTCTTTGTAGCTACTTTGGCCCCGTGGGGTTGGTAAACCCCCCTAGGCATAGTCTGTCTTTGCCTGGCTGGTGTCTGGTGGTGTTCCTGAGCTGTGGCTCAGTCCCTTTCCCTTGGCATTTCACTTCTTTTTGTGGTGCATTTCCCCCTCCTACATCTTTGAATATCAGACTGTTAAGACAATCTGAGTTGGATCACCGAACATTATAATTCCTGAAGCAAAGATAGGCAAAAATCACCTAGAAAAGTGCCAGTCATGTGTTCTTTCACTTTCAAATAATGTGCATATAATTTTAATTTTTGCAAATGGACTCCTGAGACTCAGGGCTGACCTATTAATTTGTTGCCCCTTTAAACTGATGGTTTAAAAATCTTTGTTCAACATGTTATATGTTCTGGGTGGTGGGGCTGAGAGGGAGGGGTGCTCTCAGCTAAGTGGAACCATTGTGAGTAACTCAATTCTGATTCCAGAAACAACTAGCACTCACTCTGCAAACATAGGCTGTACCCTTACCCAACTCACTATTCTGAGAATCAGGTTCGAGATTCCTTATTGTAACCTGAGCACAAGTTTCGGAAGCCTTTGCACTCATCACCAGAGTCTTAACAAAGTAAATCCCATGACTGCTTTTCCCTAGAGGAATTCTAGTAAATATGATTTATTCTGCTTTTTATATCCTTGTCAATATCTTTGACCTAGTGACATTTAGCTCTCCTTATAGATAGATGTCCTGGGCTCTCTACCCTTTGACTCAGCTTGGCTAATAAATAAGATCCCCAAATGTACATTAATGTACAATTTTAATGCTATGGCAGCAATAAAATAACAAGGGAATGCTGCACTATATAACAGAGCTATGGCCAAGATTGGAGACAAAACTAACAGAGATATTGATAACTGTTAAAGTTTATTGTGAATTTAATTGTTTAATGCTTTATTCCAATTTTTAAGGAATTCTAAAAATTTACCAATTAACTGACAAAAACGATTTTGAAAAATGTATTTCCATTTTAGCAAAACACTGGGCAACTTTTCTGCTATGCTGTGGCTGAGGTTAAGCATAAGCAAAAAAGATAATTTGTGGGTATTTATTTATTTATTTTACTTTTTATTTTGGAAATTTTCAAGCGTATGCAAAAATAGCTAGGAAGGTAATGTACCTGTCATTTCATTTCAAGCATTTGGAGCACATGGCCAATTTTGTTTTATCACTGCCATCACCTTCCCCATCCCCACCAAGACACAAAAACATCTCAAAAGGCCAAGAGGATACATTGGTACGAACAAGATGAAATTCCATCAGCATGCACAGAAAATTCTACTTTTCAGGAGTTTTAAATGGGTGCCTTTTAATAAACTTAATTGATTTCAATTTTAAGGATAAAAAAGGACAGACTTTAAAAGAATTTTTGAGAAAAAGATCTGAATGAGTGAGCTCAATATAAACTCGTTTCATTAGAGAAATGCTCAAAAATGGCCACTACCTAAACCAACAGAAAAAGCGATTTTTCAGACAGAGGAAATCATCATGGACTCTTGTCTTGTGGGCCCCTAGCTGAGATACTATCTTTAACTCTGAACAGCACATTTTAAGGAGGATAACGTACAGGTAATCCTGGGGGAACCCCCAGAAAAGCCCCAGGAAAATCACACTGGGAGTAAATGAAGAAATTGGGCATGTCTCATTTGGATTAAAAATAATTAAAAAGTTGAGGAAAAAGGAAACCGCCTTCACCAACTGAATCAGTGTCCATGAAAAAGGGACTCGTTTTGCCAAATTAAAAATATGGTGTTTTCTTTGTGTGTGTGTGTGTGTGTGAGTGTGTGTGACCCTTTGCAAGTTTCTTTGCAAATAAATTTTGGTAATTAACTTTGGACATTTTAATGTCCCTTATTTTAGTATAAGCTAAATACCAGGCATGCTAAAAACAATCTTTCAGGTGCCTATTGTTTCCTAAAGGATAAGCAGATCAAATATGAATTGGAAAAAATACAGCCAATATGATGTATGGAAATGAACAATTGCTTTAAATTTTTTATAATGTTTATTTATTTTTGAGACAGAGAATGAATGGGGGAGGGGCAGAGAGAGAGGAAGACACAGAATCGGAAGCAGGCTCCAGGCTCTGAGCCATCAGCCCAGAGCCCGACGTGGGCTCGAACTCATGGACCGCGAGATCGTGACCTGAGTCGAAGTTGGACGCTTAACCGACTGAGCCACCCAGGCACCCCTGGAAATGAACAATTTAAACCGTAGTAATGACATCATGGGAATATCTGCTAAGGTGGGATGAGAATTATTCTTAATAATAAAAGAGAAGAGCTAGATCTTAGGGACATTACTCTACAACTTGAAAATTCCAGAAAAGAAGGATAGGTTAAAAAGGGAGAGACAAGGGAAATGTGACTGATAACAATATTATCATTTTCAGAGCTTCATACGGAGCTTGGATGTGCTCCATAAATGCTGATTGAACTGTCATGAACAAGGGCAGTATGCCGTATCAGGGACCCGTCTCAAGGACAGACACCAAGGAGACCCCTAAAATCCGATGCTGGAATCCATTCCTTCTTCACCTTTTGAATGTGTTCTCGATGAAAATGCAAATGGTCCAAGGACAGGTTATCACTTGGGCATAGAGCAGTCACACAGCACGAAAATAGACAGGCTCACAGTCTGTCCCATTTGGGGGACAGCTCTGCCATTTGGTAGTTGTAGAAGTTGGACAAATTCTTCATCTCTGTCTGCATTTCTCTCTTTCCATGGTAAATGCAGAATTTTTATAAGGATTAAAATAGGAAGTGTTTAACTGTCACATATGCTCAGTCAATGGTGGCTGTCATTAGGACTATTTCTCATCTGAAAATCTGGAGAGAGGAAGAAAAGAAAAAAACCCTGAGGAGTGAAGCAGGAAGACATGCCATCCAGAAGGGGAGGCAAAAAGAGCTATTTCAGTTTGGGGCTGTGGCCAACAATTGCCTTTTTGGAGGTCTCATCTCTGAAGCTCACTTCACCTTCCCTCCCTTGTTACTCTGTCATTTTTCCTGTATGGTTAAGACTCTCCTCCCCCAACCTCTCATCAAAACTCCTTCCCTTCAATCACCATCTCTCCATACAAACCATTTGGCTATCACTATGTTTATGGCAGAATCTTCCATGACCAAATTATGAATGAGTCTTCAAATGAGTACTGATTCCTTAAATATGAGGGATTTGTCTGTAAGACAGAAGGAAGTCAATGACACGGAAAACTTCTCCCTCCCCACCCCCCGAAAAAAGCCAGAAAGATCAGGATATATCTAATATCTATTACTTTTTAAAACAGATATTGTAAAATATGATTCCTAGACCTCACTATGAGTTGGAACCAGACTGTTTAGGACAACTTAATGGTTTTCAAGGAGTCAATGTATTAACTTCAAATATTCTAATTTTTTATTTTTGAAAATAGGAAGAAAAAAAATTTTAAAGCATGAGAGATACAACTTAGGTTTCCAAAACCTTTCTACTGATGTTTTAAATACCGAACGGGGGCATGAAAACAGTTATTAAATCTTCTCTGAAAGACTTCAGTGGACAACTGATTCTCACCTGTCGATGTTTCAGATGTCACTTTGTCGGCAGGTGAATTCGCACATACTCCTGCTGACCAGCCTGGTGACACTCTCAGGAAATGAGAACATTATTCTGTGGTCGTAAAATCAATGATTGTAAAGTACTTTTTAAAGACTAGTGGGAAATACAACGTGAAAGATGGCACGATCCACGATTAAGGAGTTCCGATTTGTGTTGCTCCCCTTCACCTTGCGAGAAAGAAAGCTGATCTCAGCCCTGCCCCTGCCTAGAACAACCAGAGCTGCGCAATATGCCGAATCTTTAGGAGGCAGCCCAGACCCCGGGTGAACGGTCCACTTCAGCCACCAGCCTATCCAGATTGTCCCCAGGTCTGGGCAAAAGAAATCTCTTCTAGAGACAGGACAAGCTGCAGTCAGTGCTTGGTGGTGGGTGTGCTACCTGTCCGCAAAGCCAAACGGCAGGTAGTGGGTGAGCTCTGGTGTCGAGCTGTGTTTATGGTGCAGGTGAATGAAGCATGGAGACCAAGTAGTACTCTGAGTATCTCTGCTCTGAGCATATGCTGTTGTGCTATGTTGAACATAAATCTAAAACCCAAACAACCTCATATGGTGGGACAAGGGCCAATTTCTCTGTCGTACCGTGGGCGCACAGTTACTTCATTTTGCTCATTTCTCCCTTTTGAGAACTCTGCATGAATCCAGGTGGGCACCGCTGGGTTGCTCATCGAACCTAAGGGTCCACGTACGGCTACAGTATTTGAGTTTCTATATGAGGTCTAATTTAAATATGAAAGCATGGAAAATCAGATATGAACAGGCACTGAAATTCTACACCTAGACTTCTGAAAAAAACAGTCTGTGTGGAAAATACCAATTTTTTTTTTTTTTTTTTTTTTTTGCAAAATTAAAAAAAAAATCCTTGGATATTTATCCCTGGATAAAAAAAAAAAAAAAATCCTAACCAGACCCTTTCCTTCTGAGTCTGCTGCAGTGCCTCTCTAACCTCCAAGAGAGACTCATTTGATTAGCCACCGGGCTTTGTGTGTAACAACATCAAGTGTAGGAGGGGCGGGGCGCCCGGGTGGCTCAGTCGGTTGGGCGTCTGACTTCGGCTCAGGTCATGGGTTCTAGCCCCGTGTCGGGCTCTGTGCTGACAGCTCAGAGCCTGGAGCCCGCTCCGGATTCTGTGTCTCCCTCTCTCTCTGCCCCTCCCCCGCTCAAGCTCTGTCTCTGCCTCTCTCAAAAATAAATAAACATTAAAAAAAAAAAAAAAACACATCAAGTGTAGGGTTAGCTGGCACCCACCCAAGTCCACCACTCATTAGTCTTGGTGCATCGAGCAACTGCCTGGTGTGCTGGCTTTCTCCTCTGTGAAATGGGATTATATCAGATTCAACCTCACAGCCCGTGGAGAGGGTATAATGAGAGAAAACATGAAAAAGAACCTAACCCAGCACCCGGTGTTTAGAAATCTGTTTCTCGATGTGCCGGGCACAGGCCTGCCTCGGGGCTTTTGTTATACTCTCTCTTCTGCCCCCACAAAGTTGCAAAGCTAGCTCTCCTTGGTCCTTACACTTTTAACTCCAATGTCATGTCCTCAATGAGGCTTTCCCTCGCCACCTCACATGAAACTGCAACACTCTCTCCCTCGATGATCCCTCTTTCTCCTTACCTGCTTTATTTTTCTCTTTAGTCCTTATCGTCCTTCAACAATGTAGTTTACTTGTTTATTGTCTGTATTCTCTACTACAACACGAGCCCCTTGAGGGCAAAGAATTTTGTCTCTTCTTGCCTGTTTGGTCTCTTCCATTACCCTAGTGCAGACTGTGCACAGGCCATCACTCCGTAGAATTTGTTGAATGAGTCAATGAAATGATACACATGAGCTACTCTTATGATTAGTGCCCTTTTTTCACTTATAGTCACAAACCCTGACGTGGTTACCCTTTTCCACTCCCCATTTGTGGATTTTCTTCCCCTATGCTGAGTCAGGAGCTCCTATTACTTCATTGTAACCTTTAGCAGAAATCTATTTCTCTAAAGATTCCCCACCCCCACCCCTCCAACAGAATGGGAACCTGTATCCCTGGTCAGGTTTGCAGTAGGAAGAAGTGCACCTTCTTAGACATTTCTAGATATGACAGAGTTTGAACAGACATTTGCCTGTGTGTGTGTCTCAGGCAATTGATCCAGTGGTGCCTCCACCACTGTGTAGACGGGCTCTGAGACTGTGATGGCAGTTTATTGAAAGGGAGTAAAAAGCGTTTGTTTTAGGATTGATTGGCCTTTTGTGCATGGACAGAGCATAAACAAGTGAGGGAACTCCACTGTCAGGCATGGTGGCAACGACATCAACTGGTCACCAGGCAGTATCATCAATAAAAAACTGGGAGTCCTAGAATCCATTACCATAGTTATCATTAAGTGTCACAACTTTTGAGGCTTTTGCCTGAGCTGGGATCTGTAGTGAATGGGTTTTCTGTTGACTCACCACGACATCCATTTCCATGAACATAGACCATTCTCTATGGTGTATCCTGGCACATCGGACCATCGCGTTGTTTATGTAGTGTACATGCTATCATTTTGATCAACAAGTTGGCAAGAGAGGAAGAGAATTTTTATTCCAGGAATATTGGTTTAACATTTTAAAAAGTTTGAAGTAGAGACAATTTGGAAAATGCAGTGGTAGGTATCTCCATGAGATGGCACTCATTATCTTCCTTGCTTTTTACTTAAAGTTTTTAACGTATTTATATTCATAGGGGCAGACTATGTATGGACCTATATGTACCTAATACACACATACATAGGCATATACAAATATGCATCTATACGGATGTGTATTTCTCTTCGGTTTTATCAGTTACCTAGATCATTCACCTTCTTTAATAATTCAATCACATTTTGACAACATTGTCATTTATTTGGGGCCCTTGGGGCCCTTGGCACAGGCAATATGGGGGGTGCTATGTTGGAGGGAATCATTAGCTTTATCCTTCTTCACCTTCACCCTATGTTCTTTTTATGCCAGAGGACAAAAATGCAAAGCTGCCTGTGAGCCTAGGGATCTATGCACAGTAGGCAGAGATGAAGCCCAAAACCACAGAGACAGAATAAACAGGAATGTAATGAGATAAGCTATTTATAGACAGACTACTATCTAGATTGTTGGGGGACTGAGCAGGCTGGTCATTCGAAAAGCTAATAACTTTTTAGAAAAAACATTGAGGTTCACTTGCCCCAGGAAGATTCTTGCTCCTGTTAGCATCTGAGACCTGAAAATAACTCCAGTCTCCTTTGTTAAAAAGGTCAAATATGAATTAAAATAAGATCTCCTGTACTTGAGGCTCCCTCACTGTCCATTGTAGCCCTGTGCTCTGGTTAGAATGTTCTACCAGTGACAGACTTCAGGATGGATTTTGAGGTCACAGATTCAATTGCAGTCAGCTGGAGAATCAACCAGGGCTCTGGATCGTTAAGGCATAATTTTGTTTTCATTACATTAGCACCAAAATTGGGGAAACATTAGGAATTTATACTCTATAGAAGAGCATATCAAATAATCTATGGGAGAAATACAAGCTTCTCAGCAACAACATCAACACCTATCAGCAGGCTGGATGTTGCACTCAAATTGACCTTCTAGGCATTCAAACCAGGTAGGCACTTAGGAGACAGAGATGCAAAAGGCACTTCTGGCACTCTCTCGTGTCACATGCCTTAAATAATGGCAGCCGGTCCCTCCTGCCTTTTCAGAAACGTCTTCACTCAGAAAGCACTCTGCACGACATGCATGCGTTAGTTTTCCTCAGTGCAAATCCCTAACATCATGGCTTATACTTATACAGCACTTTGTTTTAATTTCATAACAGTGCAACATCTAAGAATCATGTTCGTTTGTCTTAACCACGATGCTATGGAGGCCGATAGATATATTCATCCTGATTTCACATGTAAGAATCCTGAATAGGGACATGACGTATCTGAGGTCAGAAACGAGACAGAATCAAAGCCTAAAATGGACAGAAACTGGTTCCCAGACCCGTATCCCACTCTGCCTTCTGCCTGATCATGCAAAAAGTCCAGTGTTGATATATCATAGGAACTAAAGGCTTCCATTTTCTCCCCTAGCAAAAGCACGATGTGAGCAAGCTAATGCTGTCTTCCCAAAGGATATTTTACATATAGCGATGTCCACCCATAAATATTATTTGCTTTAACCTTCTTGAGAATAGAGTCATGACCTCAGAAAAAAAGACACAGTATATTAAATTTTTTCTAGTCACCAAACTGGATTTTCATTAAGGCCACGGCCTGATTCTTTTTTAGTACTGCCCCAGGCATATCAAAAGAACTTATTTTCATGGCTAGCAAGGGCATCATTTAAAAGACAATTTGAATGTGGTCATTTACATATTTTTTTCTAAAGCTAGTTTTGGATAACCTGCAGGGAATTATTTAACACACCCTGAAAATGAATGACATTTCCTAGCTGGCAGACACAATTATATAGAATACTGAATAATTCTGAGTGTGTGCATGCATGTGTATATGTGAATGTGTGAGTTGGAGAAAGAGGAGATGTGTTCTTTAGAAAACAGCTGGTCCAGAAACTCGTATTAATTCCTTGGCCAACAAGTCAATCCTCTATTTTCAGTCTTTTCCTACTAGATTTAAAGAGTCTGATATAAATATATACCAAATATATATATATATCTCAAGTAAAAAGCCAAAAGTCTGAGATATAAAAACTATCAAAGAAATATTTAAATTTGCCTTCTTCAAAGATTTTTGTCTAAGCTATCCAGGATGACCTGAGACATGTCAGACACAAGCATGGTTAACTCTACCAAGTAACTTTCTGCTTGCTGTCCAGGCAACCAGAATGTCATTGTGCACATATATGTATGTGTGTGTAGAAATACACGTGTGTCTAGATCAATGGAACAGAATAGAGAACCCAGAAATAGAACCACAAATGTATGGCCAACTAATCTTTGACAAAGCAAGAAAGAATATCCGATAGAAAAAAGACAGTCTCTTCAGCAAATGGTATTGGGGAAACTGGACAGTGATGTGCTGAAGAATAAACCTGGACCACTTTCTTACACCATACACAAAACAAACTCAAAGTGAATGAAAGACCTAAATGTAAGACAGGAAGCCATCAAAATCCTAGAGGAGAAAACAGTTAACAACCTCTTTGACCTCAGCCACAGCAACTTCTTACTCGACATGTCTCCAGAGACAAGGGAAATGAAAGCAAAATGAACTATTGGGACCTCATTGAGATAAAAAGCTTCTGCAGAGTGAAGGAAACAATAAGCAAATGTGAAACACAACTGACCGAATGGGAGAAGATATTTGAAAATGACATACCAGATAAAGAGTTAGTATCCAACATCTATAAAGAACTTCTCAAACTCAACACCCCAAAAACAACCCGGTGAAGAAATGGGCAGAAGACATGAACAGACACTTTTCCAAAGAAGACACCCAGATGGCTAACAGACACATGAAAAATGCTTAACATCACTCATCATGAGGGAAATACAAATTAAAACCACAATGAGACACCACTTCACACCTGTCAGAATGACTAAAATTAACAAGTCAGGCAACAACAAATGTTGGCAAGGATGTGGAAAAAGAGGAACCCTTTTGCACTGCTGGTGGGAATGCAAACTGATGCAGCCACTCTGGAAAACAGTATGGAGACTCCTCAAAAAATTAAAACTAGAACTACCCTATGACCCAGCAATTGAACTACTAGGTATTTACCCAAGGGATATAGGTGTGTTGATTCGAAGGGGCACATGCATCTCAATGTTTGTAGTAGCACTATGGACAATTGCCAAAGTATGGAAAGAGCCCACGTGTCCTTCTCCTGATGAATGGATAAAGAAGATATGGTGTACATATACAATGGAATATTACTTGGTCATCAAAAAGAGTGTAATCTTACCATTTGCAACAGCATGGATGGAACTAGAGTGTATTATGCTAATTGAAATGTCAGTCAGAGAAAGAGAAATACCACATGATTTCATTCATATGTGGAATTTACGATACAAAACAGATGAACATAAGGGAAGGGAAGCAAAAATAATGTAAAAACAGAGAAGAGGACAAACTATAGGAGACTTAAATACAGAGAACAAATTGAGGGTTTCTGGAGGGGTGTTGGCTGCAAGGGCAAGGGGCATTAGGGAAGACACTTGTTGGGATGAGCACTGGGTGTTGTATGTAAGTGATGAATTACTAAATTCTATTCCTGAAATTAAAAACAAATTAAAAAAAAACAGCAAAAAAAAATACACGTCTCTCACATTCTCATTCTCTGTATGTGTGTGTTCGTGTGTGTGTGTGTGTGTGTGTGTGTGTGATATGTATGTTTAAGGTCATTTTTATATTTGAATTTTTGCCACTTCTTATTTTTGAAAGGCCAATGGAAAAGGGTTTAAAGAAAGGAGGTTGCATAAAAAATCTGTTTCACAAAATCGGGTTCAGACTATGTGTACACGTTCTAACATGCATGCACGCGCACACACGCACAGACATACACACAAACCTCTTTTTACCCCTTCTGCAGTGATTTAATTAATGTCTGCTTTTTCTTAAGCCCTTTGGAAGAAGTATTCTTAAGCATTAGAATCTCCATAGTTCCTCTGCCAAAATGCAGTGGATTCCTCTTCAAAACTGTGACCCTGTTGATTTTCCTCGTTGCCAAATTTCACATCATGAAAAAAAAATAGCTTAATATGGGAGTGATTAAATTTCAAGGAGAGCTGACAGAACGGAGCTCTTCAAAACCTAAACTCTGCCAATTTTGATGTCTCTAATTTATTCCAACAACCATTTAAGTCTAAATGCCTCCATTTTAATCACATTAACAGTAGATTACAAAGAGACCAAACACCCAAAGAACTCCAGTTGCAAAATGAATTTGGCTCTTCCCCCTCCTCTTTATGTTTGGAATGATCAAATATCTGCTAGCAGAAGCCATTAGCCAGAGCCAGCCCTTTTGTAATTTCCCTTTGATTTCCTCCATTTCCTTAGCCAGGGGCCTGGACCTTGGCACTTGCCCAGATAGCAGAGGGTAAATAAACGCACCTACTATCCAAGCAACAGCAAACGTTCTGAGTTCTCAGTGCCAACATTTAGTTCACCTTGAGAGCTCACGTTTTCCTTGCATTTGACTGTGCCTCAGAGAATTAGCTATGAAACGAACCCACATCAATTCACAGCGACTCAGAGCCCCCATCTGACTGGCATCACACTCTAACCAGGGAGGCAACAGCACTGGCCCCCAAGAAACAGTGTGCTCCTGGCCCCGCTTCTGGATCGCACTGGTTGGTAATATATTAGGCTTTCAATAGGGCCAGTGTAGAGATTTGTTCATGCCGAGCCAGAGCTCTTGCCAGCTTGCCCATTTCTCTGGTAGAGCACTCACATAAAACTGCAGGAACCCTGAATATTTAATGCAGATATTTTATTTGAACCAAGTGCTTCTGTTCTCCAGGGTCTCCTTTCTGTCACCAGCCTACATCATAGGAAATAGAATCAACATTTTTCTGCTCTGCACAAGCCAAGCTATTTTCATATTTTGCTTCCCAGAACTCATCAAAGTGCATGTGTGCACAGATTCTAAGAACTCAAATATCCCCTTACTGTTTGGGCATATTGCACGGTGGGTACAAACTTGGGTTTTCCCATCAGGCAGCCTGTGAGAACCTCCCAGCTCTGCCCCTCACTATGTGACTTCTGGTAAGTAATTCGTGCTCTCTGAGATTTGTTTTTCTCAATTATTAAGATGGAAAAAATAATTGTATCTACTTCACGCAGTGCTACTGTGAGAAATAAGTGAGATAATGTGTAAGAAGTACTTAACAGAGTCTGGCATATAGTAAGTGCTTAATAATGCATTTAACATAGCAAGTGCGTAAGTGCTTAAGCAGTGTTATTGTTAATATGATCATTCTTAATATTATCCACTTATAAATTGCTTGAATTGAAGATGTGTCATGACTTAACACAGAAAAAGAAATGAAGAAGCTAGAAGTCACAAGAATCTCTACACAGTATGGGCTTGAGGGCTGCAATAGGCTTGGAAGCAGAGCAATTCACATACTAAGCACACTCATTTTCTTTAGATTATGTGATTATTTAAGGTGGCTTAGTGAATACAGACATTGATGGAGACTCAAGATACCATTCTTTCATATCTTCACATTATGCCCCTTCTATTCTATCCTTGGGTGTTCCATGCCAGACTTTTCCTGCAATTTTATCTCCCATGGCCAAGAACATTTGAAGCCTTTTGAAAATTATTTTACACAGTCTCCTATTTCTACTTAAAAAATAAACCTGTGAAGTATATTGTGAAATGGAATTAAATACCTAAGCACAGATTATTTTCTTCCTTTTTTTGCTGAATCAAAGAAGAATTTCTAAAGCCGGGCTCTGTTGATAACCTTGGGAGATTTCACAACAACCATTATGGATGGAATCGTATATTGAAAGGTGAACTGAATGAATCGAATATGAGGCAACTGTCCTCAACCAGACAATAAAGGTGATAGAAAAACAAGATTTTTTTAAATTTTACCTTTCATTCAATCAACGTGTTCTTTGGAGTATAAACAGGATGGCTTTGGGATGGTGAAAGGTGAAATGGAACCTTTTTGGTAACTCAAGTAGATGAAACATTGAAATTTCTATTCAATAGAAATCAGCACTATTCTCTTATATATTGGTTTAAGACTTTGATCTAGTTCAATAAATAAAGCTAGAATGAGTTTTTTTTTCTCTCTCTCTCTCTTGAAACACTTGGCCCTTCACGTAGAGATTCAGACTCAAAAGGAATGGTAAAATACAAGTAAGAATGCCACTTCTAAACCTCCTGAAAAAGAAGATTCCTTAGCCAAAGAGAAGAATAAAGTGTTAAAATTTCTCACCTCCTCCAGGAAGATTCTGATGTTTACATTTGAGAAGGGAGAGTGACATTGGTGGGGGTGTGGGATGAGGGCGACTCATGGGTACATGAGAAAGCAGAGTCCAATCTTATGTGGCTGGAGAATGGACAGCACTTCTGTCTCTGGAACTCAGTGGTGTTGACATTGAGTTTGTGCCCTTTCACCTTAAGATGTCCTGGAATTAGGACACTGGGTTCCCTTTTCTTTGGGGCCAGTGAGGTGTATCTTATTAGATGGAACCAGTCAATCAGAGAACAATCAGCCCAACCGTTTAGGGGATCATCAGGTATCTGGCTCAGGTCGCTGAAAACACCACAGTGTTCAGCTGCTGAGACACCCGAGGGAAAATGTTAATGGTCATCTTTAAAATGTGAGTAAAAGCCAATCACACTCACAAACAGCATTGACTAGAAAACTGCTTCAGCCAGCTATATGTCTAAGATATAGAGAGAACAGTTTGTTGACCAAAAAAGCAGAAAGTCTCTTAAAAAGTAACATTTTCTTGGGGGGTCGTAGGTCCCAGAAACTAGAAACACTTCCAACCCACAGGCAGCAATAAAATCCTTGAATGAATAGGATAAAAGACTGCAAACCTTGTTATCGAAGTTGGGATTCTGAGCAGTAAATTCATTTTTTTTATAGCAATTTCTTTTTGGAAGCTGAGGATATTTGGAAGATAGTGTTCCCTGCAGAACAGTTTGAATAAACACAAGTAACTTCAGTCTGTGCACCAGAGGACATGAGTGTTATTCACTTGTTACTGGTTGATGTTAAGATACATAGTTTAGCTCCTTCAGGGCAATCTGCAATAAAAATGCAGTGACACCAATAGCAAATGTAGAGAAATGACTTTTGTCATTTACCCTTTATGACACTCTGTCTGCCAAGATGGCTTTCTCTTGGACCTACAAACTCTTGAATTTTCAGTGTTTATGTCCTTACTAATGTTCTTCTAATGCCAGTCCTGGACATAGATGGCTCTTCTTAATTTTTACTTCCATCCTATTAGCACCAGCCATCTGAGATATTTACTGATCTCTCTGTCCTGTCATTCTTTCTGGCTTACCAAGCCTGAGTCATTTATGTGCATTTAAAGCTATCTTTGGATGCAGAGCTGCTAAAGCACAAGGCAGTCTGATGATGAAGTACCTTACCCATTTATACTTGTATAGAAGAATACGATCCACTTATCTGCAAGTTACTTCTCAGGTAAGGCACGTTGGAGATTTGTTCCTATGTCGGCCTTTGTGTGCAATTTCTTTGAACTCTTAATCATTCTGGCAGTAAGTGCATTTGACATTAAGCAGACCACACACTGTGTCTTTGCACATAGTGTCTCCAAGTATTTGGAAAAATCTCAAAGTCAATGCTAGAAAAAGCAATGTATAAAACAAGAATGGAGAAACCAAGAAGTCAGTTACTTAGCAAAGTATGCCCAATTATAATATAATTTGCACAGTATGTACCATAAGTACTGCAGAAATAAAGCAACGTTTGTCTCTAGGGAGAGGTGAATGCCTAAACTCAATAGTTTCCTAAGAGCAAACATAAATAAATGTACTGACTCTTAAGACCTTGGCGTAGAGAGTACAATAATGAGTTGTTCTGACAAGTCCAAAAAATGTTTCTGTCTCTCCTCTTTCCTATGATTTGGCACCTCTTTTACCTCATATTGATTTGTTCCTCATTTCCCTTGCAACAAAATTTACCTTCTTGTAAACATATCATATGATATTCTTTCCACAAAGACTATTTCTAGAGCTTCTACCGTCTTCCTAAATGATTTACTACTTCTTCTTTCCTACCTTTTATAATTCCTCCCCCCACTGAAAAGCCAAAACCAAAACCAAAAATGTAACCAGCACAGAAGAAAATACTACATTTTCCCAAACTACCCAGGGAATGAAGACAAAAGCGGGTGCGGAGTTGTGCGTGGACGGCCATCTTGGCTGCACAAGAGATATAGTACTGAGATTCCTTTCAACCTCCAGTCTTTGTCTCTAAGTCTGTTGTGTAACTGGATTGTTCATAACTGCTCTGTCTCCATTTCCATGTCACGGTGGCTTGACACACCCCTTCCTACTCCTTCCCGTCCCTGACTCTTCCCAGATGCTCAGCTACTGCTGAGAGACAGGAGACAAGATGCACTTCCAAGGGGAGCTGGGGGTTCTGAATTCAGCCAATAAAATTTTTTTCTAATATTTATTTATTTATTTATTTATGTGTGTGTGTGTGTGTGTGTGTGTGAAAGAGAGAGAGAGAGAGATGGAGCGTGAGCAGGGGAGAGGCAGAGAGACAGGAAGACACAGAATCCGAAGCAGGGTCCAGACTCTGAGCTGTCAGCACAGAGCCTGACACAGGGACCATGAGATGATGACCTGAGCCGAAGCCAGATGTGCAACTGACTGGGCCACCCAGGCGCTCCTCAGCCAACAGAATTGTGAGAAACAAGGCCCATGTCATTATGGATACTTAATCACAGTTTCCTTTTTAACATTTAAATTCTGTCTAGTGTTCCTGACTGGAGGTTCCTTTTCTTTTCAAGTGCTAAGGTGTTTCTCAAAGATGAGTTCTAGATCACATTGTCCTCATCTTCACCAAGGTATAAGTATTCCTCAGTTGTGCACGGTGCTATTTGAATAAAACATTTGTCTCTTCAGGCAAAATGTATGTTCTGTCTGTGGATTGCATAGCAAGGTACTAGGTTCCTTTTCTGCTTTGTCCTCTCCTCTGGAGGGATCATATTCTTGATTGGGAACTATAAGTTTTGAGAAATTAAGGCCGGGGGCACCTGGGTGGCTCAGTCTGTTGAGCGTCCGACTTCGGCTCAGGTCACGATCTCGCGGTCCGTGAGTTCGAGCCCCGCGTTGGGCTCTGTGCTGACAGCTCAGAGCCTGGAGCCTGCTTCAGATTCTGTGTCTCCCTCTCTCTCTGCCCCTCCCCTGCTCATGCTCTGTCTCTCTCTCTCAAAATAACAAACATTAAAAAAAAGGTTTTTAAAAGAAATTAAGGCTGAAGTGGACAATTTTATCTGGATTATAATCAGTCCTTAACTGATTATATTAACTTATAACTTATTAACTTAACTATATTAAATGAACTATCTTTGAGTTTTAGAACATCAACTCATCACATTCCTTTAGTTTCATGGCTTTAAAACCTGTAAATGTGTCCCAATCCAAATCTCATGTTTTATAAATGAGAAAAACAAAGCCCAGAATGGTTAAGTGACTTACTCAAGGCTACACGGCTACCCTGTAGAAGAAAGTGGATGGCACCTCAGATTTTCTGAGCTTTTAATTTACCACTGCATAAATGAAATAATTCTGCAATAGTTCCACAAATAAATATGTAAAGACCATGCATACCTATTGAATATTTAAATATTCAATAAATATGTAAAGACCATGCATACCTATTGAATATGTTTAAATGCATCTTCGATGTTGAGAATTCCTTCATGTTTAAACCAGTATATGCTATTTCCATCAGAGCAGAGTAGCTCACGAGTGTCATGAGAATCTCCTAATGCTCTTGCTAGAGAAGAGAGCTGACATTTGCTCGGCATTCTGCATTTATAAAGGGCTTTCACACACATGCTGGTGTTCCTCCCTCACTCCAGCCCAAGAGGTTGATACAATTAATAGTTTTCCATTTGAGAGGAGTTGAGAGGAGGACACCAAACATTCTCGGGTAGAAATGTTCCTGTTGCTCAAGTCATATGACTTCCAGTGGAGACAGACCTTGCTTTAGCTTGGGACCCAGTTAGAGCTTATTCAAAACCAGTGGATATATCTATACTTTCTTAGCTAGAGAGCCCTGAGGGAGAAGAGAGCTCTAATGGAAGAGGTGTCACAAGAACATGCCTTGACTGCACATGTTTGCCCCAGTCAGCACTCCTGGCCAAGCACACACATGGGCTCATGCGTAAGTTTTGACGGGATGGCATTTTAATGATTGGTCCCCAAGTCTCCAACGTTTACGATGATGAATCCTACCTGGTGGTACCCCAGTTTTTAAATTTTAAATTAGATCTGAAGAAAATCAATTATAGTTCCTGTTGAATTATCTTGAAATCTTTTTTTAACATTTATTCATTTTTGAGGGTGAGGGAGACAGAGCATGAGTGGGGGAGGGGCAGAGAGAGAGAGGCAGACACAGAATCCGACGCAGGCTCCAGGCTCTGAGCTGTCAGCTCAGAGCCCGACGCGGGGGCTTGAACTCCTGGACCGCGAGATCATGACCTGAGCCGAAGTCGGACGCTTAACTGACTGAGCCACCCAGGTGCCCCATCCTGTTAAATTATCTTTGACGAAAACAGTTTGTAAACAAACACCTAAATAAATATTTTTTCTTGAACTTCTACTTTATGAATCATTTAAGAAATGAACAAAAATCATGGCAGTGTGTTTTTTTTTTTTCCTTTGGATGACTTTTATTTCAACTTTTCCATCTTTAAGAACATTTTCAATTATTTACGATCACACTTTATAAAGTTACTTTGCTGCTAGAGCCAAGATAAAGGTACATGTGATTTAGCTTCAATTTTATTTCTATCACAAGAGGTCTGGTTTCCCAAGCAGGTTATGCTATCATGAGGCGATACTCTAATAATTCTATTGAAGAATATAAAAAACATTAACATTTTTCCAAAATGAAGAGGAATGTGACAAAAGTCATTTCAACATGCAAGTTGATTGTGGTGCACTTTGGTGGTTAGTGCTCCTTCTCATAAGAGTCACAAAAGATAGCCACCTGATAGGAAAATAAATAAAACTCTCACTCCTTTAAGGAGCCCCAATGTAGAAAGACGTATATACCCAACACACTCAGGAAATCAATAATATATCGTTAATGGGAACACTCTGACCCCGCAGAGAGCCATCAAAATGATCCCATCAGCATGGAATTGTCAGCATTCATGAATCAACTGGGAGAGCAACAGAAAGACCCCAGCCACGCAGACCAGAGACAGAAGGATGGCCCGGGCAGGACTGTGAAAAAAAGTGGGGTCTGGCCACCTCCCTCCCTTGCAGCTCCTCTCATGAATACTCAGGGGTCCTGCATCCACAAGCCTCCCGTGCCCCCCACCCTGAATACCTTCCAGTTCCTGCTCCTGCCCTCCCCATCTACCTTAGGTGTGACCCCCTGGAGGCAGCTGCTGTTAACTTTCTGAGTCCTCTGATGAAAGGAAGCTCTCAGAGGGGGTCGTGACTGATTAGGGGACAAGTGATCACATGCCTCTGATCACAGACTGTGTCATGTAAGCTTCAGCCCGAAATCTTAGCCCAACGTGCTGACAGGTGGCAGAGAGTTCTTGACCAATAGCTTTGTTCATTGCTAGAGCAAGAAAGCATTGAAAAACAAAAATGAAACGAAACAAAACAAAACAAAAAAACTGTAGAAGATCTGGGTTCAAGGGCAGGCTTACCATCAAGTGACTGCCCTGGCGTTGGATAAGCCACTTCAGTTGCCTGTGCCTTTGTCTCCCCATGTAATAAATGAAAATTTAAAGGATGTCCTGTGAGGGAACAACACAGACTGCCAATTATTTATATTCCTGCTAGCATGAGAGGAGTCTTAAAACCATTTTGCATCTCGTACGTTTATTGTGCAAGACATAAATCAGCTATTTGAAAACTACTGCTATTGTTTTCCAATACCGACAGTATAAAACACACACAGAAAATCAGAGGAAATTAATTTTCCTTTTTTGCCTTAATTTTTGTTTCTTTCAAATACAAAGATTCATATATGACTATTGCCCGATGTATGTTTTGCTCTTACAGTTAGTCAATAATTGATAAAGGAGTAGGGAAAATGCAGGCGTGCAGGAACGAGGAGCTTCTGAGCCATGGGTCCCCCTGGCCCCTTGGGTAGGTAGGAGGGTGAAGTGCACCGAAAGGTAGAGCTCGTCCAGGCAATGGATAGTTTTTCCGTGCGCTCTGCTGGCTCATGGGCCTGCTTCTTCCCTAGCTGTGCAGTTCAAAACTGCTGATTCATGCTCATGATACAAGCCTAATGACCATGAACGCACTCTGATTTTTCTTCTTCAGGCACATTTTCTTGGTAACCAGGCTCATGATCGGCTAATGCAAATTGGCTGACTTGAACTGAAACTACAAAAACGCGATCTGCCACTTGGAAGGAACAAAGGACAAAAGACTCCAGGGCTGCCCTTTTGCCTTGGGTTTTCATTTCCGTGGTGAAGGCACACAGTAAGTGCTCAACAAAGGGATGAGGTTTTCAGGAGAGACCTATGGTGACCATTCGGATTTGCAATCACTCTGAGCTGTAATTCCTTTCATTGAAAATAAACGTCCTTCGAGCCCTTTTAGTAATCTGGCTTTAAGAGACTCTCTGCTGGCTTCTCTCTTTGTGTTAGATAGCTCTGGGTCAGCAGCGTATACTGAATCCAGTGAGGCAGAAAAGTCAAAATTTGCCTTTTCTCAAAATCCGTCTTGGCCGCAACCTGGCCACATCTCGCCTCTGAGTCATATAGGAAAGGTTCATGGGAGGTCACCCTGGTTCCATGGGCTAATTTGGAGTTTTAATGTATTGCTGTTGAAAAAATGCTTAATCTCTTCTTGTCGGCTGGCTGGATGATACAATGATATTACCCCGTGTTGCTGCACAAGATTAAAGTACAGAGAAGCACAGCAAGTCCTCTGACAGCCGGCAGCCGACAGCAGCCTCACCGGAAAGCACAGAAGATTCTGCAGAAGAGCCAGCCTTCTGCAACACACAGATATTCCCAGAAAGACAATTCCGCGCCCAGTTCATTAGTGCCTGCGTTTTCATTGCACTGCTGAGCCGAATGTCAGGGCTGTTGGCTCCTGTTTTCTTAAGGTTCTCCTCCATCTGACTGAGACTCATATTTTCTGACCACAGAGCTGGAATTCACTGTAGCATGAGTGATCTGATGTGAACCAATCAAAATTCCCCACGTAAATTCGGCTCAGATTTGAAGCTGTTGCTTCTGTTTTAAGATGAGTTTTTTTCTTTATCATCTGGGAGTTTATCAGTTAGGTGGGTCTGGCTGAGTCTGTTTTAAGATGCTAAAATTAATAAATATATCACCTGAGGTAATTTCCTGCCCAAAGTTACAACCTCCCTTTGATAAAGAGGAAGATGTTTAGTTTCAATTGGAAAGGTCATAGTCGCTCTGCTAAACTGATTTTAAAAGTGATGTGGTGATAAGCATAGAAAAGGGTAAAGAAATTCCTTACAAAGCAGAATGAAGATGAGGATTCTTTTTTCTTTTCTTTTTTTTTTTTTTTCTCATCACAGGGGACTAAGATTCAAATCAAAGTCCTGAGAAAGAGGTCATTTTGGGATACAGAGAATTAAAGATTGGCTCTAATTTATTTAGTTTTTTTTTTTTATAAACTGCTTATAACTGTTTGTTCCCTTAATCAGTTAGGTCAGCCCCTAGAACAATCTTGACGTGGTTATTACCACTTTATAATAAAAATACTAGACGTGAGAATTTTATTTTCTCTTCCGCATTTTGGAAATGCCAAATCTCAATACTATCTAAACAACGAAAATCCTACTTTATCTTTTAAAGTGATCCAAAGCGAATAATCTAGTCAGAGATCCAAACTATTTATAACCATGGCTGTCAGGTTAGCCCTGGGGCTCTAATTGGATGATAAGCCAGGAAGAGGTAGTCACCATAATGCCTTTAGGTTGCAAGGACTGTCACCAAGTAACACTTAGGGCAGGATCTGAAAGCTGATCACCATGAACCTGGAGTGTTCCAGACGTCACCCATGAAGAGTAGCCAGAGCCACATATTCCCAGACCCAGCAGCCCTTGCATTTGAGACTCTAGTGAAAGGGTTCAGGCAGGAGGTTTTTAGGAGGAAGTTATCTTAAAATTACTATCCTCATCGTATAGATGAGGGAATGAGGCATAGAGCAGTCAGTAACTCCTCCACATTCCAGCAACCAAGGAATCAATTAGAATCCTTTTTTTTTTTTTTTCTGCCCTGTGCCTTAGGATGGACATCCATCAGGTCATTCCACCTCCTTTTGCGAAGGGAGAAGGAGAAATAGGAAATGGGATAAACAAGCACGAAAGCTGAATTCTGAAGTTAAAGCAAAATCCAAGTCGACACAATAGGAGCAATTTTCCAAAGATCTGTTGTTTGAAGATTGGGAAATAGACATGGGTTCCAGAAAAATCCAAGAAACAAGTTCCATTTGCAAAGTAATACTTGACCCAGAGCGAGGATAGTGACCAAAATTCTGAAAAGCGGATCCTGAGGTATAATCCCTTCTAATAGCTGGCTGGGTTAGCAAAGGAATTAAATTCTCTATGCACCCCGTGCCCCACCCTTACCCCAACTAAGGAAAGGCTAATTTAATACCTCAAGAGCATGTGTCCATATCCCAAGTGACTGAGCAGCAATAAATGATTAACATGAAAATGGTCAAAACAGCATGCGTCTCATATGACTAATGGAGGGAAAATTTGTTGGATGAAGAGCCTGCTTGTTTGCAGACAGAATATGTCAGAAGAGAGAATCATAAAGGCAAAGATTAGTCAAATATGAAAAAGAGAGCAATGATGACTCAGGCCAGACCTAGCTTTGGCCTGGTAGCACTAACCTCTCTGATCTTGCCCTCAACAATGGACACCTTGTCACCCTCGGTGCCCAGCTCCAGTGAATGCCTTGTTACTCAGAAGGCTCTTATTCCCATTAGAGTATCGGAGCTGTGGCCCAGCTCTGTTCAGGACTCCCACCCCAGGGCAGGTTTCAAAAGGAAAAGACACTGCAGAAATGGAACAAGTGAAACTCATAACTCTTAAATAAGAGTTTCTAAAATTTTGCTGTGGACAACAGACTGAAATGAGCAAAAGAGCACGTAATTTAATTGAGCGTTTTATTGAGCAAGTACTATATGTCACTTATCATACCAGAAACTCTCCCTGCTTGCTCATGGAATATTCTTAAGAACCATAGATGGGGAACTATCCCCATTTCACTAGAAACTGAGAATCAAGGAGTTTCAGTTACTGTATCAAGATCAGACAGTCATCAATGAAAGGACTGACATTCATTTCCAGGTGGGTTTTAATTTCCAACCAAGTGGGTTTTAATTTCCAACCAATAAAGATACAAAGTGGAATTTATGCACCTATAGCTAATGCACATGATTATTTCAAAATGCCTGATGATTAACTAACATCTTTGTTATAAAATGATAAGAGCTTATCAGAGGCCAAAACTTGATGAGGCAAAATTTTCCGTTATAGCACATCTATAATTTTGAGTACAGTGACATATAAACAAGTAGCTCTCAGTGAGAGGAGTCAGGGGAAGGGGAGCACATCAGAATCACTTGTGCAACCAAGTCAAGCACATCTTCCATTCCTATTTCCTCCCCAGCCCACTTCACTTCTGAAGGTCAATGTTATGGGTAGAATGTGTCTTATTCCTTAGAAGTGCTTGCTCGTTAAGAAAAAACAAAACAAAACAAAACAATGTCATGATATCACTTTGTAAATTTCCACCCAAGTGAAGGCTTCCATGCTTCTTCATTATTCTATACATACAGGGATATATCGTTCGAGTGAAGGAAGTTCTAGATAATCTGTTCTCAATTTATTTAGGTTCTCATATGTTTTGGTAGCTCATTTGTATCACACACAATTCTCCATGCAACCAATATTCTCAGCATGATATGAATAATTTATATCTCTTATTTGCTTCACTAACATACTCTGCACACACACATATAACTTCATCAGCATACTGACATATGATCAGATTAGAAATAGAGTAAGTTACTTCATTAGAAAATAGCAAAACTCCTAAGGATGCTATAGGAAATGATTTCAGTGAATCTCTCCACCTTATCATCTATTCAAAATTGATATATTATTGAGCGCCTTTAATATGCCAGTTGGTGGCGGCTTACCAGCTAAATAGAATTTAACCCCTTGTTGAGATACTCATTTGCTTATTTTGGAGCCACCTCTTGCAGACTAAGGATGTACTGCACGATACTAACAATATTCAGAAACATTGAAATAACTGTTGGTTCACTCTTGAGTGACTCTGTTTATTGGAAATAAAGCATTCATGTTTTTCAGGTGATACTTTTCCAGATGTCAGCATTTAGTAATAATTATTAGTGATAATTTAAGTCACTACCACTTATCTTGTTATGTAGGCTAAAATTTGGGCTTTGAAGAGTATTGGATTGGTGAAACCATAATGAAAACAGGAACCAAACATATTGAAATGGGCCCAATGGACTCTAAATGGTGCTGGTTGAGGGAACTCATAGTAAAACTCTGACTTGTAGGTGTATCTATACCTGCAGCCTGAACTATACTACCCATGACACCAGAAGAATGAGAAAGCATCTGGGACCGGGAATCTTAAGGCCTGCATCCAAATCTCAGTTTGCAACTTTAGGAACCACAGAGAAGTCACTTAATCTCTCTGAGTTTCTATTACTTCATCTATAGAGTACAGGAAATAATGGCTCTGCCCCTATCACTGGGATATTACAAAGATCAAATGATCTAAAGTTTGTAAAGTGTTTCAGAAACTGCGAAATGATATAATATAAAATATTAGTGTCACAAAATTTTTCAGAAACTGTAAAATAATGTGTTAACTTAAAAATATTAGTTTTGTTGTTGACCTCAGAATGTTATTTTTAATTTTATAACCATATTTAAGTTTATTTACTATAATATGCTTGCTCATTATAAACAAGATTCAGAGAAGAGGCAGTGTAGTATAAAGGCAAGAACTCAAGGCTGGAATCAGCTGACCTTGCATCCCAGTTACACAATTTATTGGCCAAGATTCTTCGGCCACGTTGCTTCTCTGAACCTGTTACTTCATCTGTAAAGCATACATAATAGTACTTACCTATATTAAAGGATATAATGTATGCAAAGCATGTGGTACAGTTGCTCAGTCAGTAGACACAATCAATGAAATTACTTCTATTATTACAAAGTTATAACGGTCTTTGTTTTCCCTACTATCCATAGTTACAAATGTCCATCTGGCTCAAGGATTATATCATATTCTTCATATCATATCATACGAATTTTGTAGTGTCTTCAATTTTTTTTTCTCAATCCCTTCCAAAAGCAAAGGATTCACAACTACCATTATTATGAAAATGTATTTGATATGCGATTAACAAGTTACTGTTACAGTTATTTTCTTATGCTAGAGGTTATATCCTACTAAGATACCTGCACAGTAAGTCTAGTTTGAAAAGTAAAGCAAGAGGAGGGTCATGTGCGTTTGGAGACAAACTCTTATCAAGGTGATTCTTGTTGACATTATAGCCTCACTTTCATACTTTTTATTTTATATTTTATTTTTCTTGAGATGAATGTTTTGAAAATATTGTCCCACCTGAAAGAATCTGGTAATTGGTAGGATGAAGGTCTGTCTGAGAAGAAAAACACTGCTGAAAAAACCTGATTTACTATCATGACTTTTATTCATTTTTAATACAGAATTTCATGGCTCATCAAGGAGTAAACCAGTCTATCATAAGATGTTGTCTTTTTGTTCATTTTAGAGATTTCCCTGCTTTTACTGGGTATGTGCTTTTGAAAACTCAACACTGTTTAAAAAGGAAGGGGGCTGGCACTCTTTTCTCTTTCCCTTCTTCTTTCCAAGTTCACTGTATTTGCCCTTGAAAGTCCCTCTCACGGTTTTATCAATTCCTCCCTGCAGCCCATATTAAGTGTCATAGCTTAGTAACTATCATCATTTCATATTACATTTATAGTTCAGCTAATGTGATAGAATGGTGTCCACGCCAGAATCTCTTAATTTCTTTTTCTCTCCTTTACACAACTGAATACTGGAACCAAATGCTCAGTCAAATAGCTTTCTTATGTAACTAACAAGAGGTAAGTGTTTTCATTTCTTCCTTTCTCACTCTTATTCTCTATCTCCCTTTGAATTTATAGAACTGGCTTTAATTATAATCTAACAGTGTTCCCAGGGCACATCAGTGATTCTCCAGACAGCTCAACCTGACTTGTGAGAGGACCTTGCTTTTCAAATTTGATGTTAGAATAGCCAATATGTTCCTAGCAAGAACTGACTAAGCAGTTGACTTATCTGTTTCCAGTTAGTTTCCATTTCCCTGTTTTCTGATCATGAACACTAACATTCCTTGCTATTACTGGTCCCCTAGGGATCCTTCTAAGCTCCCCCTTTTGCTATTTAAATACTTAATCTGTGGATGAGTTGGGGAGAAGCCTTTAATTAAAAAAAAATATTTCACTATTTAAACCTACTTTTCCTTCCAGCTTATGTTGCAGCTTCTGAAATGAAGGTCTTGAACCTCATGTCAAGGAGGGCCAGATATTTATTCTCAAAGCATTTCTTAGAAAGCGAAAAGTATAGCTATAAATAAATGAAGAGAATAGGAAGATGGGGAAGAGAAAGGTATTATGTTTTACATGTTCTTCCGTTTCCTCTGATCAAATTCTCTGCCAAAGTGTTTAAAATAAAGTTATATAATACGAATTTGGTTACTCTAACCAAGTACTAGGACCACCAGCAGATTCTCTATTTCTTTAATTCCAAAATAATAGATTAAGGGCTCCAGAATGATGCTAAGAGCTTTAAATAAATCAAAAAAGGCAAAGTATTAATTAGAAATAATTGTGTGTGTGTGTGTGTGTGTGTGTGTGATCTCATTGCCTTCTCTGGTCTAAAACTAACTAAACATAACAATAATATTTTTATAGTAAGTGAAAATATTCGTTTTCAGTTTATTTAAATTGTCAAAATGTTTTTATTGGGCCAAATTGAAACTAAGGTTTCGGACCTACTATTAAAATTCTAACAGAATTTAAAACTGTGAAGGTGTTGTTCACATATAAGTTCATATATGAATGAGTAAACCTAAAAGCTTTAGTTTTCAGTGTCTATTCTGAATGTTCATGGTAATTGTACTTTAGCATTTATTCAATTATTTGCTCACTTGACATACTACTATACGAATATGTACTAGAGGAGGGAGTAGGTTAAGGAAAAAAAAAACAAAAACTGAAAGGAACTTTGAGGAACTCCAGGCAGACAGTAGCACATGAATGGAGAGATGAAGCAACCTGCCATTTATGATGATTATCTTGATTTCTCTACAGCATAGAAAGAGGATCACAGTTGACATCAATGAGAGACAGAATGTACATGGCTTTCTATGCCATACTCTGGAACTTGGCTTTTGTCCCTTTTTCATAGGTAAGGGGGAAAACAGATACATTTTGAGCAAGTGAATTTCACATATTATTGAATTTCTGTGGATAGTCGCAGTGACAGCAGTGTGGAGGGTGTCTTGAGAGTGTACGAAACTATAGACAAAAACATATCAGGAGAGACCATTGCCATAGTCAAGGTGAGAGATGAGAAGGGCCTGAATCAAAACTAGAGAAGTGGGGATTTACAAAGACGTAATTTATAGGATTTAGTGAGGGTTATACATCAAGAGATGAAAAAAAAGACACAAGTCTACGTTTTTTGGCTTGAACAGCTTGGTGAACTCCTAAAATGAAGAATGCAGAAGGAGACATAGGTTTGTGGAAGACGAAGAGGTCAGTTTTGGACACGTTGTGAAGTATATGAAACATATCTCAGTAATAGACAATTGAGTCACTTAAGTCTCAAGCTCAAGAGGGAGAGGCCTGAGATGCATGAAAAGATTTGTTTGTCAGATTTGGAAGTCAACAGATAGAGGATGTTAAAACCCAGAGAGTAACGAGCTTACCCAGAGAGAGCCTAGTTGGGGGGAAACATCCTAACAACAGAGCCCTGGAGAACAAAAACACTTTAAACCATCATTAGAAGAAGAGAAATTAGAAAAGAAGAATTTTTTTTAATAATAAGGAAGACTACCAGGAGAGAGTCATGATTTAGAAGGGAAGGGAAAATAAACAATTTCAAAATTAAACAAGATGAGGACTGAATTATAATATTGTCTTCACCCATAACTTTGTCATTGATAAACTTTGCCAGAGCAGATTTGTATAGTAGGTTTCAGAGGTTATGACCAGTAAAATTTAATATATACCAATTTTATCAATGGATCAATTCTAAAAATTACACAGAAATAGCTCATTCAAAAGAATAAGTTCATTAAAAATGACAGTATTTTCATATGCTATCTATAAACATTGCTTTAGAAATATTTTGCTAAAATAAAAATCCTTCAAATTAAAAAAAAATTCTGATTAATATAATTGTATTTTGGGAGTATGAAGCCACACTTTTGGCCATGATGGCCAATGGATACTGGACTATCTGTACACAACCAGAATGCTAAACAAAATACATAAAAATATATAAAATAATGTTTTTAGACATTGGACAATAGGCAGCACAAGGCAGTATCTCTAAGGGAATGGAAACAAGAAAGAAGTGCGCTCTTTTTCACGACCTAGGTTTTCTAACAGAGGCAGAGGCAAGAGGAGAAATCCATGCAAAGCACAGAGATCTCACTAATCAAGAGTTTGGAGAGGTTGGGGTATTTGAAATAGCAGGAGAGAAGGGAGTACACTCAGCAAGGGCCCTAGAAACCTGCACAGGGTTATCCTTGAGACTTGGTGTAATAAAAAGTTGTCCATGTTAGGAACATGTCACAAGGTTGATATAACTACCAGAGAACTATAAATTCAGCTATTGTTGGAGCCTGCACAGAGCTGTACTACATTCCACTTCCAACCAATCTGGGTAAGAGACCTCAATGCGCACTATGAATATTCAGTGGAGATCAGAGAAAGACTATGACCTAGGATAAGGCCTAACCTAGCTGGACAGTAGAATATGCTCTGGACCAGCCTTAACCAAGCTTAAAAACAAATGTTGAAAAGATCAAGCTGATTGCCACATAAGTAGATTTCTGACCAAAACAAACTCAATACTCTTTAAAGGAAGATAATAAAATCCAGAATTTCAACAATTAAACATTCAAAATGTCCAGCATCCAGCATATACATACATATATATTAATATTATATTATAATTATATTATATATTTTATACATATTAATAGACATGCAATGAAACAGGGAAATATGACCTATAACTCTAAGAAAAATCAATCAATAGAGATAGGCCCAGAAATCATTGAGGTGATGGAATCGGTAGGCAAGGTCTTTAATGGCTGTTATAAATATTTTCAAGGATTTAAAGAAAATTAGGAGCAAAATGAGAGGAGAAATTGAACCGATTTGAAAAAATACAATTTCTAGAGTTGAAAAACATAATATCTAAAATTAAAAATTCACTGGTTGAGCTTAAAAGCAGATTAGATTTGGGGCACCTGGGTGACTCAGTTGTTTAAGCGTCAAACTCTTGGTTTCAGCTCAGGTCATGATCTTGTGGTTTTGTGGGATCAAGCTCCACACTGACAGTGCAGAGCCTGCTTGGGCTTTTTTCTGTCTTCCTCTCTCTCTGCCCTTCCCCAACTCGTGCTGTCTCTGTTTCTGTCTCTCTCCAAATGAATAAATGAACTTAAAAAAAAAAGTAGATTAGATGCTATAAAAGAAATGATCAGTGAGCTTAAAAGCAGAAAAATAGACCCAAAATAGAAAAACTGAGAGAACAGACTTATACCAAGAAACTAGATACCTTAGATGAAATGGACAAATTTCTTTAAAAAGTAAGTTGCTAAATCTGACATAAGAAAATGGAGAATCCAAATTGTCCTATGTCAATTTAAAAAATTGAATCCTTAATTTACAATCTCACAAAAATAAAAACAAAAAATCAAGATCTGGATGGTTTCACAAAATTTTATCAAATGCTTAAAGAAGAAATAACCACAATCGTACCTACAAGGAAATAAGGAAATAAACTTAGGGAATACTTCTCAGGAATTACATTACAAGATAGTGAAAATAATTTCAACAAGGACTTACATAAGTTCTTAGAAAAGAGAAGCAAGAAAACATATGTGCATGGAACAGTAAATAAAAATAGACAATATCACAGATTAAACAAAGATGCCACAACCATGGAGTGCCTTCAGTTCCAAATGAGGGAGTTTGAATTTTACTCCATAAGCAGTTGTAAAGTCAATGAAAGTTTTTGAGCATGGGAGTGGCAGGTCAAATAGAGATTTTGCAATCTTGATTTCATAAAAGCTTTTCAGACTGAAGGGAAGTTTAGTGATGGAGAAAAAAGGAAAAATCCCTTCAATGGCTTGGAATGTTTCTTTGGGAATGGAAAGAAAGACACAGTGCCCAGAGGAAGCGTCAGGGTAGATTCAAAGAACAACAGCTACAAATCTAATCACATTTTCCAAATATTAAGGTAAAAATATACATTAGCTAGTCTGGATTCCAATTCCTAAGCTCAGGAAGAACCTCATATGGGATGTATTTACTGATGAAACCTCACTATGAGAAGATAAATATTATTTCAATTTATGCCATGTCCTTGGTTGGAAAAGACACTTTTAAATTTGGTACTAAATGTCTATATAGGAAAATTCAGGTAAGATGTATGAAGTTCTCTACCACAATTTTTAAACATGGAGCTAGTTTCAAGTAAATTTATAATGGGAAGCAATTGTATATTGTATATTTACAGGATTTTTAATTGATTTATGAGGATGGATTTATCTACTGAATTTGAAAATAATACTGATTAAATCAATTACATTTTATGTCATCCAAAGTTTTATCTTTTTTTCTCTCAATATGGAATCTGATGAATGCATTTTTTCTCTCCTCAACCAGTGTTCACGTACACATATCTCCGAGGGAGCATCTAATTCTCTGTGAATGTTATCAGGGGACTAAGGCAGACAAGAATTTGATATGTTTGATTTTCCAGCAATAAACAAATCATAGTGAAGAAAGCAGCAATTAGCATTGTGAATTTGTTAACACCACAATTAATATAAAAGAATTTTCATGACAACCAGCCTAAAGAAAGACTTGCTGTTTTTATAGTAGTATTCATTAAAGAAAAAAAAAAAGCCAAAACAAATAAAAAAATTTTAAGAGATGTATAGTTAAGGGATGCAGGATTTTTCTGAATGCTTTTAATTTTGCTCATTTGGCTGAATATAGAAAATTTTCACTTGTTCATCCGTTCATTTATTCAGCAAGCATATGCTGAGCACTGCTCTCTGGGACACTGCAATAGTTAGAAGTTCCAGAGTCTACCACAAGGGGAAGAAGGACATGTACTCATGTAACTACAGACAATTACTTCAGGTAATATTCTAAGCAAAAGCTTCCCTTAAAACTTTCCCCTCTGCTTGAAAACACTTCTTTTCAAACACCATGGAAGTGAAAGGATGTATGAGATCTTAAAGTTTCTATTTTGCTCTTCAAGTTAAGTCTCACACATTTTAAATATTTTCCTAACCTGGTGCAAGCATCCTGTCCTTAAGAATTCATATTACACAAGACTAGTGAACATTTATTGGTTGACCAACACTGGGATAAGAGCTGTCCCTTCCCTGGAAAATCTCACGGACTAATGGTAGGATGCCTCCTGTTTGCATTGCACTTTACAATTTACCAAGGGATTTATTTTTTAACCTATTTGGTCTCCACAACATCCTGTGAGTTTGGCAGGCAGTCAGTTCTATTTTTTTAGAGATAAACTAGAGCTCTAAGACTTTGTGTTTGTACTGCTGGTGAAAGGTGGAATCAAGACATGTACATGAATCATCTAATTCCTGATTCAATGTTCTTTCAAACTCAACACCCGGTACATATATGGTGTGTATATGTGTATGTGTCATATGTGTGTCTATCTATCTATCTATCTATCTAACATCTATCTATTATCTATCTATCTATCTATCTATCATCTATCTCATAGGAAATGGGGTTAATGTAAATACCTCCCTTTCAAGTTCTCTGTCCCACATAATTTGTGGTTATGGAATGGTGAGTTCAGGAAAATATTTTCTTAAGTGAGATCTCTCACTATATTCAGTTACAACTCTATAGTCAGGCATCTTGTGCAAGGAGTAGCATTAGCTTTATAGTTATATAGGGTCACTGAATGTCAGATACATTTGTTAACCACACTGTGTGTATTTAATCTATTAAACATCAGGACAACCCTAGGAAATAATTTCTCTTTTTATCCCCATTTTATATATGTATGTGCAAACTCCCTTTATATATCAAACACAGAGAAGTCAACGAACTTGCCCATGGTGATACAACCAAAAAGTAATCTCAGGCAATGTGTCTCCAGAGCTAACCCTATCATATGTGATGGCATTTAAGAAGGAAATAATCTCATTAGCCAGGTTCAATGTCTGACATAGACTTCAGTGGTTACATTTTAAAGCAAATATTAGAATATACTGTATATTACATGTAAGGTGCATTTCAAACCCCTGCCTGATAACATTTTAGCATGGATTGTTTAAATGTATTAGCTGGTTGCTAGTTACATAGCTTAGCTATTAGAATTGGGTCACAGGACAGAAACATTTTAAGGTGGATGAATGTAGAATTATCAAAAACATGAAGAAACTTCTAGAAGACTAAGACAATACAGGGGCTATTGTAGAGGAGCACTTGGAAGCCAAGGGGGTGCTGTGAAGACACTGAATGCTTAGTCTGTCGCAGAAGAGGGTATAATGAGCCCAAGAGGAAAAACCAATGTCAATGGACGTCTCATAAGGAGTTCTCAGTCCAGGAAGGAAGGCAGATATGTCATATACAATTATACTATCTTGCAGTATATGTTCAAATGGAGATGTGTGCATGATTCAAAGAAGTTTTGGAGGAATGCTAATTTACCAGGATGGAAAGAAAGGTCACGAAAAAGGACATTTCTGAGGAGACAGCTCCTAAAGAATGGATGGATCAAGCAGAAAAGGAGGTATAGTAGGTAATTAGTGCAATGTTTTGATTTCTAAACCATTCCAAGGTATTTTGAAAGTATAAAATGCTTGAGGCATTTAAAAAAATTTTTTACCGTTTGTTTTTGAGATAGAGACAGCATGAGTGGGGGAGGGGCAGAGAGAGGGAGACACAGAATCCAAACGAGGCTCCAGGCTCTGAGCTGTCAGCAAAGAGCCCGACGTGGACTCGAACTCATGAACTGCAAGATCATGACCTGAGCCACCGATTGAGCCACCCAGGAGCTCCAGGGCATTTTAAATGAGAAATTAAACATTTTATTTTACTATTAAAGATAGTATATTTAAATAAATTGTTTAAATAATTGATAATAGATTCTTTTCTGCCACAAGTTTGAATAAATAACAAGCCACTGATGTGGCACTAAGTGTGTAAGAAATTGGGGAGAAGCTTTCACTGCAGCAAGTAATGAGGAGGGTAGAATTCAATACATTTCTATTATGTAGTCGGTTTTTTTTTTGTTTGTTTGTTTATTTCTCCTTGGTGTTTTATGCCCACTTACAGATGAGAAAACAGAAGCGTAGAGAAGTATTTGCTACCATTAAGTGATAAATCAAAAATCTGAATCCAGACATGTCTGCCAATTCCAAGGTTCATGCTCTTTGTAAGATATCATTTGCTCCATTCACCCAGACCTTTTCACTCTAACCTCCTCAGGAAATACAGATATGAAGGTTCTATCAAAGACCTAAACGAACCACTGCAGCAATGTTCAGCAAACCCATGCTCAGGATTGGCCTCTGAGAGGAAGGAATCAGGTGATTGCCAAATCTCTCTTCTTCCTCTTTCATGTTCTTAGTCTTGGTAAGATTTGAAGCCAGATGTTCCTTTTGTTGCTATCTATCTATCAGCTCTGGATATCTGATAGAGGTTGTAGGATGAGGGAGAACAAAGGAAAGAGGACTGTGTGGAATTTGGCTATGTGTAAGGCTTTAAGGTAAAAGGGGAAAGATCATGGGATTTCCACTTTGCCCAATGGAGTTCTCCAGAGCAGGAGAGCAGAGGAGGCTTCAAAGCAAAAGTTCCAGGTAGGAAAAAGTCTGAATTTATTTGTATTAGCACTTAAGTGCGATTATAGGTGGCTGGATAAAGCACAAATCTCATAGAAGTGAGGGTTCTTTAATGTACCTCATCAGAGAGAAGAATGGTTGTGGCAGCAAAAATGAATGCAGCTGGTATTCCCACTTCTTCCTAGCGTCATGAAGGGAAAGAGAACATTCAGCTCTTTGGAAAGGAGACCTACCCAAGTGGAACATCAGAAGGGAGCAGAAAGGATGTGCATTGGAACCAGGGTTGACTGGAGAACCAAGGAAGTGGTAAATGTCAAGGGAGTTAATGAGAAGGATGCCAATCACCAGGTCAAGTCTGTTTTTACTACCTCTTCTCAGGCTCTTACTCTCTTATCTAGCATTCACTTTTCTCTCCTCTTACCAGGACCATGATTCTGCTGTCTGAAATCTATAACAGCTTTTTTTTTTACTTACAGACTGACCCATGCTTACCCAGCAGGCATTCAGTATGCTCCACAATGTGGCACAACTTCTCTTTCCAACCTGGTCTTCTACTCTTACTATGGGAAATCTCATTAAATTGGTGTATGCCCCATTGGTGTATGCCTCAAAAGTATTTATACTTTTGTGCTTTCCCATCTCTGTATCTTTGCTCTCTGTGTTGCCTCTACCCAAATGCTCCTCTCCCTTTTCCCCACTCTTCCAGCTGAACCTTAAACACAGTATGAAGTGCACAAAAGTTGTCCCATAGGGCCTGATCAAGGTTACATCTTTATGTCTCATTTCCTTTACAATTTGTAAACTCTTGAAGGTCAATAAAATATCCACATATCCCATTATTCCAAGGCATAATTCTTTGTACATAATAGGCACTCAATATATAACTGATACATTAAGATTTTAAAAAAGATAGTATGATTCTATTAACTAAGGAGATCTGGAAGGATCATTTGCTAGCATCTAGTCTAATGCCTTCCTTATAGAGATGAGGAAACTAAATCCCAAGGAAGTTAATGATCTTGATCTGCATAGTAACTACTTGAGCCACAGCCAGCACTAAGAATAATAGCTAACATCATTTGACTACCTACCCTACACCAACCCCAGCTATAAAACTTTCCTTATTTCAACTTTTTTAACCTTTATCCTATGAGGTACTCAATAGCTCATTTAATAGGAAAATAGAGTCATGCAGAAAGACAGAGTGATTCCAGTCTTGACTGATTCCAGAGTACACGTGCTTAACCATAACTCCTTTCAGCTGGAACCTTCTGTCAATCTAGTCCTCATTCTATTCTGCCATTCTATTTCCATTTGTTAGCGCAGCAGGGTATGCAACTATTGGCTGACCCTGGCCCTTGCTATAAAATGAAAGACTTGTAAAAAACACACAACATGTAGGCATTCACTGACATTAGTAATAAAGCTAATAAAATTAAGCTAGTTCAATCCAACAACAATGTGATGCTAGTTGAGAAATGAAGTGTAGACCCTACTTAGCAAATTTAGTATTTTGGTCTCTACAATTTAGTTTTCCTTACAGCAAGTAACAAAGGGACCCAATAAATAGAAGTAGCATTGGCTATTCTAAATCCACCATCTCTGCAATTTTTTACTGTTATCTACTTGAAAGGAAAAAAATATATACCATGGAGGTTTTGGGGTTTATGTTCCAGTTGGTAATGACGATGATGATGGTGGGAACAATTTCTCAGTTCCATTTTTTTTTCTATGTATGAGTAAGCTTATTTTCTAAAGCTTCAGAAACCAGAGCCTGTCTCAGGCAAGCCTATTTTAAATTGCTTTATGCTTAGTTTTCCTTGCTAATTAAATTCCAGTTTATAATTTATTACAGCGTTCCCTTTTCTCATTCACTGTATTTCTGTGTGAGCTATTTCTAGATGAGAAGTTTGAAATTTTCTCAAGGAAATATAAACCTTGCCTTTTTGTTAATTATAAGAGTGGCTGTGACCACAGGATGATTCTGGAAAATCAGTGCTTTGATTTTCTCTAAAGTTTTACATTCGTAGTTAAAATCTACAAATCTTGGAGGTTACCCTACCCAGACTCCATTCCTAGACCCCACCCTTGTCACAACATCTTCTTTAGATGGCAGCCTCTGCTTCCCCAGAGCAGCCCTAGAGACCATCCAGAAATACAAACTTACTCCTCTTTCTCTACTGCAGACAGCCCTTCTGTCTCATTATCCACTCTCCTTATCATGGCAACTTCTTCATGACTTGGATGCTTTGTTTTCTCCAGCCTCCTCTCTCACCACCTCAGGTCCTAGCAATCAACTCACCAACATGTTGCAATTTTTGCAATAGAAAATCTAGAGAACAAATCTAATACTTCTTCCTCATGACCATTTCTCAGGTATTTAAGTAACAACTTTGTGTCACCAAAGTTTTCTGTTTTCAGGATTCGTTTCTCTGATCCTGGCCATTCTTCAATAATTATGCTCTAATGTATACATGTCTTGGTGAAGTCTGTTAAAACTGAGTTCAATATTTTGATATGGTTTGTGTTCTTCAGAGAACAATAAGCTTTTGCTTTTCTCATTCCATACACTAAACTTTCATTTATGGAAAACAAAATTTCGCAAACCTTTTCATTATCCACATCTATTCAATTTGTACTAGCCAACTAAAACTTTACACTGATTTTCATTATATTAAAATTCCCCAAATCTGTTATTTACATTTATTGTTTTAAACATAGATGCGATAATTTATATTAATTTCTGTTGCATTGCATCTCATTAATTTTTAACTTTTAATTTCACCCTATTGAAAATGTTTATCGTTCAGAATCCTATGTTTGCATCATTCAAAACTGGGTAAATTCGGGGTGTCTCGGTAACTCAGTCTGTTAAGCTTCCGACTCTTGATTTTGGCTCAGGTCATAATCTCACAGTTTGTGAGTTGGAGCCCTGCATCGGCTCCACGCTGACAATGAGGAGCCTGTTTGCAATTCTCCCTCTTTCCCTTTCTCTCTGCTTCTCCTCTTCTCTCCCTCCACCCCTCCTCTCTGTGTCTCTCAAAATAAATAAATGAACTTAGAAAAATAAAATTGGATAAATTGGCTATCTTTGTCTTCATTCAAGTTATAGATTAAAATGTTGAAAATCACAGGGCCGAATACTTAGCTTGTGGGTAGCTGTTATATTACTATGATTAAAGTCATATTTTACCATCTCTTTCATGAAGTTTAGAGACTTGACAGACACACTCTTCTCAAGAATATCAAATCACATTATATAGTCTTGGTGAAACCATATTAGCTCTTTGTGATCCCAAAGCATGCTTATAATCATAATCCTTTTGGAAAGTCCATTAAACATTGAAATCATATATATGACCCTGGAACAGATCTCTTTCCTTTCAGAAAACTTAAAAGAGAAAAATGACAGAAAAAAAATTCTGAGGAACCTCCTCTACATTCCATAAGTTTTTGAAGATAATATATAATGGCTCTACAGTCATATTAGCAACTATTTATTATGAAAGAAATATGATCTACTCCTCTCTTCACTGTGTTGCTATTTGGTGTTTTTCTTAACCGTGGTGACTTTACTCTTTCTAATGTGAAAATTCTTTCTCTTGATAGAGAGGATGAAAGTAAAACAGGAGTTCAATTTTTAAAGTCTGAATGGTTCTGATGTAATTTCATCCGTATTTGCCCAAATCCCATTAAATGAGAGTTGAAGACTGCTCAGAATTATTAAGAAACATTAACTTTTTAAATTCAGCCTCCTCCAGCAGAGTTTCCAAATGCCATACTCTGTCCTCTATCCGCCCCTAATTTCCCCAGACTCATTAAGGAAGGTCCTCTGGGCTTTGCACATGTGCTTCTGAATGCATAGATGGATGAATCCTTTGATTTTGGGTGGTCAGTGATGCTCCTTTGTCAGAGCCACTCCTGCTTTCATGTCCTTCTGTCTCCTATGTTGTTCCTGTCCGTAGTGTCACGTCCCAGCTTGTCATCCTAAAGCCTTCTACTACCCTGCCATGGGCTGTCGGTGCACTTCCCAGGTTACCATGGTTTCTATGGTTTCTCCTGGTCCTGCTCCTGACTACTCTGATGTCACTGCTGATTCCTTGCCTTGTCTCCTTGACACAAACAAGTCATCTTGCTGAAGTGAAGAAATGCCTTTTTCTCACAGCAAGCTGTGTGGGAGTATGTTATTACTTCCTCTACTTCCTGGGGTTCTCACACAAATCCTGGTAGATGAAGGTGATGATAATCTGAGTAGTACACACCCAGGCATATTCCAATCTCTCCCTCCCTTTTGACAGAGGCTCATTATATTTCAGCACACTCCTGGATCTAAATTCCTACTACACTGGGTTCAGAATAATCCAAAATACACTCCCTACCTCAAGGTCAGCTTACTACCAGCACTAATTCTACCTGCAATTTTAACTCCTTGCCATGTAACTTAACATACTGGCAGGTAGCAAGGATTATGGCATAGACATTTTTATGAGGCCATTATAGTGCCTACTGCATCCACTACCCTGTTGGCTATGCCTTTGCTCTAACAAACAGAATGCTGCCTGATCCCAGTGCAGCCACTTGAATGTACTACCACAGGGCACTTGAACTTTCTTAGGCATGACCAAGGCACCAAGTTCTCTGAAACATTCTACTTCAAGGAACACATTTCTGAGTGGTTCTCTCCATGGCACCCAACTTGGAATGTTATTGTATCTCTCTTTCATCCTCTTAGAAATAATAGGTTTTATAGATTCTCTCTCCAATCTCTGACCCTTTCTTATAATCCTTCACCTGGGCTGATAGGTGTAAAACCATTTCTATAGCATTTTCTTTATAATTCCTGTAAAAGGAAATACATCTTAGAACTATTTTAGTATTTGAAACTCACTTCACTGGCATCATAACTGAAATGTAATTTTTAACATCTTGTTACATGGTACATTCAATTGTTTGCTATTATAAATGATTCTGCAGGTGAATGTTCTTAAACACGCATCATTTCACAGATGTTCAAGATGTTAGATAAGTCCAAGAAGTGAAGCCAATGACCAAAGGTCCCCATTTTGACTTCTGATGGATATTGCTAAATTGATGTTTATACTCCTACGCACAGATATGAACTAATTTACACCCCCAGAAGCAAATAACTGAGGGAGACTGTTTTTCCACACTACTACTAACAAGACATAATGTCTACTTGGTGATGCTAAAACATATTTTATTGCATTTCCCTTCGTGATTAGAAATGGGCATGCTATGATCAAGAACTACTTGCAATTATAGGTGTTTCCTATGTTTTTCTTTTTTTTATGTTTTAGAATGTAGAATATTCTGGTAATTTTTAACTGACTTTTGAGAATTCAAGTAGCATGAAGCCTAAGTGTGGTTGGAATTAATCTTGAGAATCTCCCCAAGGGAAAGAATCAGGAAAAAAGAATGTGAGGCAACAAGTGTCAATAACCAGAGTCCCAGATTCTTGGAATCCTCTGATCTCTCTGAATCTTACTTTGACCACTTCCAGCTTGAAAGTAATAATCATGAAGATTTTCTTATGACTCTAGGATTATCTCTTTCTCTCAGTGGAGGATACAGAAGTGGAGGTTCCATTGCAAAGAATGTGGAGGAAGTTTCTCTTTGATTGGAGCTCAGATGGATAAGGGCAGGGTTAATATTACAAGATCCTGAATTAAGAAGGAATATTCTTTTTAAAAATTTTTTTAAATATTTTATTTATTTTTGACAGAGAGAGAGACAGGGCATGAACGGGGGCGGGAGGGGGGGGAGCAGAGAGAGAGGGAGACACAGAATCCCAAGCAGGCTCCAGGCTCTGAGCTGTCAGCACAGAGCCCGACGCGGACTCGAACTCACAAACCGAGAGATCATGACCTGAGCCAAAGTCGGATGCTCAACTGACTGAGCCACCCAGGGGCCCCAGGAAGGAATATTCTTATGAACACTGGCATATAAACAGTCCTTAAAATGTGCAGAAATTCCTAACTCCAATTTATTATATTCAAATGGATAGGAAACAGATGGCCAAACTATTTAGGCCTATTTTCAATGAAAAAACGTTAGGAATCTATAAGTATCAAAATAATATCGATGCCTACTTACAAAACCTTAAATTTTGTGTTCTTTCTTAAGTTGGATAGAATGACTATAATGTTTTATGTGTTATTTCAGATGAACATTGACATTCAGTGCCCTTTAGTGTGGGATCTTTCACAATTCAAGTTCTATATTCAGCATATAATTTATGTCCAATGACACGCTCTCTTGAACTGCTGAAGGAAAAAGGCTCCTTCCCTGTGGAAAATATAGGGCCAGGAAATGAGAATTCAGATGTCAGGTATCTTGATCTATTTAGAGAATCCTCGATTCTGATAATCCAAATAAATGAAGTTTTGTGACACTATTTAATGGTGATTAAAGTTGGGCCAAAAAATGTCCCAAGGACAGAATAATTTACCATGTTTGAATAAAATTTTTGTTTGTTTTCAAGGCTGTAGCCCAAACAGCATAATAATTTTTCTCAGATGATCTTTCCTACCCCTTTTATTAGATTATGACTGCAACCAAAATAGTACACGTAGTCCTCATTCTGCACCGTAGTGCAAGACCATAGAAATGACCATGTAAGATGATACCCTACAGAGTAATCTTAATAACTGATGGGAAAAATTACAATTATTCTATGACCTTTAAAATGTTTGTCAAAACTTTAAAACCTCCCTTATCATAGTTTACAAATGTATAGGAAAAGGTAAAAAAAAAAGAGTAAAAATAATATTTACTTAGTGCATTTTAATTTAAAATATTACAACCATTGAGAATTAAAATTATTTATCTGTACATTCATCAAGAGCAGTCTGAATGGTGCCTGGCTTCTCGTTGTCATTGCATAACTTAAGCTACAAAAGGAGCATCTTTCCTGCTTTGGGGAACTGTCATAGTGCTTTCTACATTTTGATCATCTTCAAAACATTTTAGCCTTCGTGCTGTCAATGTTGTGAAACAACTCTGAGAGCTCTTTCAATGTGAAGAAGGTACTTTCTGTAGGACAGCTTCACCTTTTTGTCACATCACTTTCCTTGTTTGTGTTGATGAGTTCACCTTCACGAAGTTCACCTTGAGTAAGTCTCTCTGGCTACGTATCTACGGGCTGTCAAATGGGCCAATGCCAACATTCCCACAGTTGGCCATTGTTTCTACAGCTGAATTTATGTTCATTCAACTTGCTGTCACTTATCTCTTCACTGCACTCTCGTCTCTGTTGGCCAGTTCACTCTGTTAATTGGTTAGCTATATTGTAAAATGTCACATAGGTTGGCCACCCGGAGAAAAGGAAGCAACACCACTACACGCTTTACTGTCTGTATGTGATCTAATAACAGATGTGCAGTGACCCATCACCAACATATTTTAAAAGTGACATGATTTGTCCCTGATCATAATGGGCATCTGTTATGGACATAAAAGTTGTGGGCTGAAGAGCTAGTAGGAAGTTTGCACCGTATGTGCCTATTTGGTTACTATGTCATAGTGACTTAAATTCAAACCGTGTTGCTGGAGGACGGGTGTTAATCAACCATGGTAACTGAAATTCATGCATGTGGGAACTGTCCAAAGATCGACTTGCTATCAATAGAAATGATGTATTTACTTCTTTATTCATAAGGCCTGTCTTTTGAAAATAATTAAATGACCCTGTTTTCTAAGTGTACTTTAAGAAAATGGGAGAAGAAAGTGGACCAAATAGTAGGATCTCATAAAAGATTATTCTGATGAAAGCTCTGCATTTTATTTCATCAAACAGCTTACATAATATCTACCAGGCCAGGAATTTTGCTAAAAGCTTTACAAACAGCATCCCTTTTAATTGTCTTAATAACAACGAGGTAGTCACTATTATTTTTCCCCTCTTAAAGATGAAAAAATAGAAACAAAGAAGTAACTTGCCTGAGGTTTACAGCCTGTAAATGGCAAAGCAAGATTCAAACCCAAGCAGTCCGGCTTTAGAGGCTGTGCTTTCAACCACTGCATAATGCTGCCTGTGTCATTGATCTGTGTTGCTAATTCTGCAAAGTAACACATTATCAGGTCATTGCTCTTCCTGATAGAGTTGGGTCTATCTCATTCATTGTCATGGTAGATGACTGTAGATATAAAATTCAGCACACAAAACTGACATTATTTATGACAGAGATTACTAGGGCTCCACAGAGCTTAGGGGAGAGGTTGTGCTTTTAAGAGAGCCATGAATGAAAAGGGAGTGGTTTGGAGGAAAAGGGATATAGCTGGTGACATCTCAGGGTCGGAGTTAACTAGTTCAGAGGGTCAGAAGGGTGAAGTTCTGAGCATGAAACTCTACAGGAAAGTAGAAAAAAAAAAACAAAAACACCAGGGATCATGGAATGAATAAATCATTTACCCTATTTCTACTCAGATTACCAGGGTCTTTTTAAGGATACATTCAAGCCAACTTCACTGAAATTTAAATGGCATCAATTTTACTTTGCCTTGCAAACAACTGTCTACCCTTCTGGCCACTAAACCTGAACATTTAGTGAACCTGACAAACTTATTAATAACTATATTCAGTAGACACAACTGTTAGAGCACAGCAAGTTCAAAAGTATTATTCCATTTCTTTTATTAAATATCTGGAGGATACCAGTAATCAGATACCTTTATCTACTTCATTGGGATTGTGGTTAAAGATGTAAACAGTTGTTGATTTTTAAATCTTTTTGTGTTTCATGGCCACTTCTTGAGTGTCTGCTTGGTGCCTAGCAACTGTCAAGCATCCAATTTTCAGTGCTAATCCTTTTCTCTGTGGCAAATAAAAAGAAAAAAAAATCAAAGGTTATGCATGTTGTTACTAGAAATAACTTATTTCATAAAACAATATAAATGACCTAGAATAAGTCATTCATGAATAGAAGGTCACAAAGAAGAGGACAGTACAGGGTCTATTTCTCATGGAGTCTTCCGACCAATTTCCAAGTCCAGTTCCACGAGTTGTGAGAATTTCTTTATTATTTGTACAACCAATCTTAGTTCCTGAGTGATTTCATTTAAAAGGAGGAAGAAAGAAAAGGGTCAATCCTGAAGAAAAACTAGGAAAAATATGTACAGGTGGTGGGTGGTATGGTAAAAAGCATATGAACTGAAGACAAGAGACAAATTTGTGTCCCCAACAAGTAATTACTCGAAGTAGGCACCAGTGTTCATTAAGAAGAGAAAATTGAGCTATTTGATCTCTAAACTCTCCTTAAGTTCAGCATTTGAATAATACTACAAAAGCACTCTAATTATTGCAAGGTCATAATAAACTGTAACATTCATTAGCTCATGACGCTCAATGGTGAAATGCCTCCCCTGGCTTTCCATTTCTCTTTGCCACTCCTTTCTTTAAACATCCTGTGTCCCACATACAAGGCTGTCACCTTCTTGTCCGTGGGGTCTCAGCTCTAATGTCACCTCCTTCTTCTCAGAGAGGCTCTCCCTACCCAGCTTACCTAGGGGAGCTTTTCCCAAGTTGATCTCTATCACCTACCCTGTTTTAATTTTCTCTTTAGCAACTTGTGATGATTTTATTCATTTACTTGCTCTTCATCTACTTCCTTCCATACAAGTGCATAAGCTATGTGAAGGCAGGGATCTTATCCATCTTATTCCTCTGTGTATCCTCTGCAACAGTGCCTAATAGGGAATAAATAATTATTTTGAGAATAAATGCATGATCATATGCCACCAATACCAAAGCACAATGACAATGGCAATGCTTGGTGTGTAGTAAGTGTTCCGTAAATATTTTCTCAGTGTAACTGAATGAGTGAACTTGATCACATTCTTATAAAGGTGGCGGTATGAATTATTTATTATCTTTCTGTATTGGCTTCCTATTACTGCTGTATCAAATTACCACAGACTTGATGATTTAAAACAACACAGTTATTATTTTATAGTTCTGGAGATCAGAACTCTAACATGAGTATCATGGGGTATTGTCAGTATCATCAAGATATTGTCAGGGCTGCATTCATTCTGGAGATTTTAGGGGAGAATCTGTTGCTTTGCCTTCTCCAGTTTGTAGAGGTTGCCTGCATTCCTTGGCTCATAGCCTCCTCCCATCTTTTTTTTTTTCCAACGTTTATTTATTTATTTTTGGGACAGAGAGAGACAGAGCATGAATGGGGAAGGGGCAGAGAGAGAGGGAGACACAGAATCGGAAACAGGCTCCAGGCTCTGAGCCATCAGCCCAGAGCCTGATGCGGGGCTCAAACTCACAGACCGCGAGATCGTGACCTGGCTGAAGTCGGATGCTTAACCGACTGCGCCACCCAGGCGCCCCTGCCTCCTCCCATCTTTAACGCCAACAATGACCCATTGAATTTTTTTCATGCTCTACCACTCTGACACTGATTCTCTGGCTTCCCTTGTGATTCTCTGGGCCTACTTGGATAGTCCAGAATAATCTCACCTAAAATCCTTAATTCAATCACATCTGCAACATACTTTTTTGCCCTGTAATGTGATATATCCATAGGTTCCAGGGGTTAGGACATGGACATCTCTGGAAGGCCATTATTCTGCCTGCTACATCGTCCTTTCGAATGATTCTGAACAAATCACCCTTGTCTTGGGTAATTCTATGGAAACTTTTTATCTTTCAAAGTGCTACATGGTCACATGCTGGAGAGGATTCCCCATAATCTTATGTCTCATTTTCCCGTGTCATGGCTGTGGCCTGAGGGGGTTAGTAATGCTACTTTGCACACATTGAGTGAAGAGTTTAGGCTACTGCCACATATGCACTTAAACAGCCTAAAAATAAGCAGACATTGACTTCTCTGGACAGGCTAAAAATTCATTTCTGTTGCTGGTAGAAGATAATTACAAGTAGAGAAAATGCATTCCACTTCCATCACCAAAATAAGGACACCACCACTGTATATTGTAAGAAGATAAAATTTCGTGAGAGCCAAGGAAATTGCACCATTATTAGAAGGATCTATCTTAAGCCCGGAAGATGGAGTGTGGGGGGGAGAAGGGCCCGAATGATAGAGTACAAAATTTGCAATGAGCTAAGGCAGTTCTCTTCACTTGCCTAGCCTAAGTTAGCCTGTACAATTAAGCAAACCCGGGGGCCTAACACATTAACTTGCTATCGATATATTCTAACTGCCTTGGCACAGCTAGTGTTTCTGGCATTATTTATGAAGGCAGTCTTGCTATATTTGCACAGCATGTGGCACTGTTCATAGCAGGCTACAGATTATTGTCAATGAATAATGCCTGAGAAGCTCCTAACCCTTTGTGCTTATGCCTAATAACTAAATAGCAATAGCTGCTTGTCTGTGTTCTGCTTAAGGTTATAGCACAGCCATAAATAAACTAGTGGCAAGATCCATTTGGCATCAATGACTACCACTGCAAAGTTATAAGTTCATATTATTCCCTGTTATATTATAAACAATGTTCATACTAAGATTTCTTAAAGGTGAAGAATACAAAATATAGACATCAGAATTTTTTGAAATCTCATATCGCTTGAATTGTTAATCAAGCCAAAGTATATATCTGGTCTTGCTTGGGAATTTACCTTTGGGCAATCACAGAGAAGTGGGAATTCCTACACAATCATTTTTATCTCGGAATTAATAAAAATTGCATGAAAGTTTATACTCTAACATTCAGTGGAAGGTTAGGCTTTTTCTTGCCAACCATTCTTCAGAAGAGGCCAGTGGATCTCAAAATTTCCCTGTTGGGTAAAGGCAAAAATCTCTGAGATTTCCCCTTTACCTCCTCTTAAAGGCTACATACAAACACTTTACCAAAACTGATAGGAAAACCAGCACTCCTTTTGCTAAAACACCATCAGGGCAATCTCTGTGCCTGATGCCCAGTTTAAATGAGTATCTTTCAAATTCATGAAGGAAGTAAGCATTCAAAACGAAGTACTGACCTTCTTTTTTTTTTTTTAATGTTTATTTATTTTTTGAAAGAGAAACAGAATGTGAACGGGAGAGGGGCAGAGAGAGAGGGAGACACAGAATCCAAAGCAGGCTCCAGGTTCCGAGCCGTCAGCACAGAGCCCGATGTGGGGCTCAAACCCACAAACCAAGAGATCATGACCCAAGCCAAAGTCAGACGCTCAACCAACTGAGCTACCCAGGCGCCCAGTACTGACCTTCTTTAGGAGATCACCACTCAGTGTAAGACTCAGGACTTATAGAAGGTAATATAAACCAAGTGCCACAAATACTGGGCAGGGAGGCAGAGCGAGAGTCCTGGACAGAACTCTAGTCACGAGGGACTTCACCATGAAAGGGATCAGGAGTTCTCCTTCGTCTTCTGGATTTTACCTGTCTTCACCAACTCACCACCGTGTATTTGTTTCCTGAGACGGCGAAAATAAATGACCACTATCCAGGTGGTTTTAGATACCTGAAACTTATTCTCTCATAGTTCTAGAGACGAGAAGTCCAAAATCAAGGTGTCAGCAGAGCGTTCCTCTCTCAGAATGCTCTAGAGGAGAGTCCTTCATTGCCTCTCCCAGCTTCTGGTGTCTCCGGATGCTCCTGGGCTTATGGCTGGATAACTTCATCTAGACTCTGCTGTATCTTCACATGGCCTCCTTCCCTGTGGGCCTCTATAGCCAAAATCTCCCTCTCCTTTCTCTTACAAAGACATGGCCTGTGATTGCATCATCGAGATTCTTAACTAATTATATCTGCAAAAACTCGATTTCCACTCTGAGGTTCCAGGGGCATACGAATTTTTGGGTAGGGTGTATGCTATTCAGTCCACTCCACGACATCTCATTCCTCTGCCTGGGCCAGGCTGCTTGAGAAGAATTGTATTCCCATGACTCCCAAACCTCCCTTATTCCGCAGCTGCCCTATTCCCCAAGGGCTTACAAGAGAACACGGAGCCTGGATTGATGCCAAACAGAACACCCCCACCCTGCTGGCTGTCTTCCCTGCCCTGCTTCACATCCGCCAGGCTTTCTCCCTGCAGAAAACCCTGGAAGGCTGGCTCCACCCTATGTTCCACATCGCTGGGGAGATGGACTTCTGTCTCTAAGGTTCCCTTCATCTCTCTGGAAAACTTTGCGACCTTCCCCACTCAGCACTCAGGCAACCTGGAGAAACTCAACCTTCTATTTAAAATATACTTTTTTCTTTCTGTAAAGGTGATGCCACTTTATTACAAGATGATTTTTCAAATATATCATAATACTAAAAAAGATAAAAATCATCAGTAATACTACCTCATAGAAGTAATCACTACCAATTCCTCAACAATCTTTATGAAATATATAATATACTTTTTTAAAGGGGTTGGGACAAGATTACACATAGGAATTCCCCAACCCTTTGGATCTCAGATGCACAGAACTGAATTGACTTGTAAAGTTACTTTTATGATATGATGAACACCCAGGAAAATAACAATCAAGAATTAGAATTTTTTAACTTGCTCTTTTCATATTATCTATCCTAATCATTTCATCATATCCCTAAATAATCTCTAAAATACAATTGTTATGGCTGCTTATTATTTCACCTTATACCTTCATTGCGATTAATTTAAATAATCCTACACTACAAACATACAGACCAAGTTCAATTTTAATAAAATAATAGTAAAGCAATACATAGCTTTATTTTCAATCTTCTTAAATATTGCTGATACATTTCTTAATAAAAAAAAGACATTTTCAAGTTTTTGATATATATATAACTAAATCTCTAGTACATAACAATTTACAATTCTACCATCTGGTTCATTATTCTCTTCAAACACTATTAACTGTGTCAGCTCTGACTACTGAAAAAATAGACAATGTTATAGCACTTTAATTTGCATTTCTTTAATTACTAGTAAGGTTAGAGATTCTTATCATATATTTATGAATCATTATACTTCTTTTGTAATGGTCTCTTCAAATTCATTACCTGTTGTTTTTCCATTGGGATATTTTTTTCAGTAATTCACTTATTCATACCACATTGTGCAGTGTGCCAGGCAGTGGGCTGGATTAAGGGAAAAGAATGTTGGAGGTTAAGGGGGAGATGGTGTGTTAATTTCTGCTTTTGCAGAAAATTAAGTTAATTTCACGTACATTTACAAAATCTCTTTATGTATTAAGGCTACTAATCCTTCGTCATGTGGCCCTAACATTTATTAGTTTGTCATTTGTTAAGGCTGTGTTTGGTAAGTATTGTTTTATGGAAGTTTGGGAGGATATCATTTTTATTTTTCTTCATTTTGAGGGGCAAGGAAGGAGTTTATTCTTTGAGAGAACTTCCTCACCAGAGTATCCGGCCATTGTTCTGATTTGCTTGCATTTTCAGTCTTTTCATATAACTTTCCCATTTGGATTTTATTTTGATATTTGACACGAAATTTTAGAACCTTATTATTTCCCAAATGTTAATTATCCCAGTATCATGAACTAATGATCTATTTTCTTGTTGTTTAGAAGCTCATATTTATTATATATTAACATTTTATAAATATCATAGTCTGTTTCTAAGATTTCCATTCCATTCCATTGTTCTATCTATTCTTAGGCCAGTGTCATAGTATTTACTGTTAAATCTTTATAATATGCTTTCGTATATTACAGTGCCAATTCTCTCATTTTTTTCACTCTCTTCTTTTTCTTGATCCAGAATACCTTTATTATAAATACCAAAAATGCAAATAAAAAATTCCCATGGGGACTTTGATTGGAATTGCCATAATTTTCCTTTAGACTAAATCTATTTTATTTAGTTCCACTCACCTCTATTTCCATTTGCTGAGCAATTCTTCCTACTAATTATTTTTTACTCCCTTAAAATATCTGACCCTAATAAGGCCCACCTTGCAGGACCACAGTAAAAAGACCTGTCAATTCAGGTCTTCTGTTTCAAATTCAACCTTATAAATGAAGAGGGTTGTAGGAAAGAAGGAACATTGCTTAGAACTTAAAAGAAAAGATTGTTTTAAATCCAAAATTTACTAGCAATGTGAATTTATAAGTCAAGGTAAATAAAAATATACTTAACCTTTTCTTTTTGTTGGGTAAAATAGTACAAAATTTTGATATATTTTATTGTAAATGAAAAGTATTTCAGATACTTTATGATTATTAAAAGATTTGTTGACTAGTTTCATCTAATATAGCATTGTTCTGGTAAATAGAACAAAGTAGGAGTCCCCTAACGTTCTTATTTATAATAAACTATAAGTGATGCAATGGGTTTGGATGGCCATCTCCTGGAGCTTTTCTCTAAGAACAGGTATGCAACTTTTAGCTTCTTCTGAATCTTCTACATGTCCCACATTGCTCTTGTCTCTAGCTGTCTGGCCTGCAATGTTTGCCTCTTGGTTCGGTCATCTTCAAATACGTGCTAATGAAAGTACAACCTTAAGTAACAGATCACAAGCAAATATATATACAGTTTTCATGAACCTTAGAAAAAGAAATGAAATGATGAACTCATCTGAATTTTCCAGAGAGTATCAGCAGATAGGGAACCATCTTTATTTTCTATAAACCTTGATAAGACTGAATAACTAGGTTGTTACATTTATCCAGGTATAAGCAATAACAGCTTGCTTAAAACATTTTACAGTCCATTACAAATAGCACAACTCACAAAAAAAAAAAAAAAACCCAAAAAACAAAAAACATGGAATTCATTAAGTACTCATTCTTTTCTCTCTTGGCACCAAAATTGGGTCAAATTTCTTACTCAAAGTTCATAAAAAAAAAACCAACTTTACCTATGCTTTACCTATGTATGTTAGCTTTTTGTTGTTGTTTTCTGTTCAGGAACTGAGTTGAAGCAAATCAGGTACCTTTTAGTTAAAGCACTGAAAGTAATTCCAGTGGAAAAGAAAGGGCTGCCTAATCCTACGAGGCATAAGATACAGGATCAACCATGAAAACAAGCAAACACTCAATGAGCCCTTCTATGTGACATTTGTGTTTTCATATGTATTGATCCCACTTTACCACATTTTAAGTGGTTAGTTTCTCAATTCCAGTAACCGTGCCTCTTTGGTGACTGACATGGAACTTGGCATTGGAAGGAGTCTCTTCAAGTGTTGAAGGACTACCCCAGTTTCTCTGTATATCTCCCTGGAAGCTCTTATGGCAGTACAGAGAAGCCTCACCCCATCTCAGAAGAATCATCACTAAAGTTTTCCCTGGGGGTCTCAAGACTTGCCACCCCTACAATGCTATGGGGTCCTTAGCAAACACCATTGCTGGAAACATCTGTGTAAGAACTGAAGCTCTTACCCAAAAACTCACAAGGGGCCAAGGCCAAAAAATCTACTTCACCCATGCAGGTATCAAACAGCCTGTACATTCCAAGTAGACCTTCTTCACAATTCTTTCCAAAGGCTTTGAAATGTCTTATTTTCCCCCATTTCAATTGGAAATCTCCGTATAACTGGATATAATTTCATTTATATGTAAATTAAATTATATTTTCATTTTCATGTATGTTTCAATTGAAGCTGAAAAAAGTCACTATGTCTGACTTATTAAAAACTGCACAATTAAGTGGAATGAGGCTCCCTTCATAGACCTAAGATAGGATTCTAAATTATATTTATACTTTCAATTTAGTGACATGATCATATTGAATTAGACTTGGGACATTATCTAAAATGTCTAGAGTTTCCTTACTCAGCAAATTTTTAGTCCACTGTCCTTATGGAAAACTTGGGAACTTACTGTCTCACATTTTCTTTTTTCTGATCCCACTATCACAGTCATCACACATTTTCTTGGCAATGTCTTCAACCAGGAGATAAGTGCTTCTTTTCGGACAGGGTTGCTGAATGTAAACTTTACCTGGACTTCATGGAGTCACTTACCTCTTATGATGGCTTTATTTATGTTTAAAATAATTTTTTTAATTCCTACCTTTCCCTGGATCTTTGTCATGGAACATTCCACTGGTGTAATATTACGGTAGAAGTTAACCAAACTAGAATGGCATAGAGGCTCCAGTGGGTCTCTGTATTGGGTCATGCAATTAAAATATGTGTAAGTTGTTTAATTAAACAGATAAATGCTCAGGAACATGTAATTAAGTTAAGTATCCCTTTTATGTACAGAATTAATTCAAAATAGGTGACTTGAGGTTAATGTTACATATAAGCAGCCTAAGGTTAATTTTTAAAATAAATAAAAATATACCCAGAAACTTATGTGGGTCTTATAAACAATAAGCTGGTATTTACATGTTTTTTTTTGTTGTGCTGAACACTTTATGTAAATGAGATCTTTTAATCTTTACAACAACTTTAAGTTAGATACTATTATGCCCCTTTCACAAATTAAAAAGCTAAGCTACAGGAAGGGTTAAGTAACTTGCCCACAGTCACATAACTAGTGGTGGCAGAGTCTGGGTTCAGACTTATGTCACCTGACTCCAAACTCGTTTTCTTAACCAGTATGCACAACTACCCATAAAGCTTACTCCTGGGCAGTTTCCCACCCATGCATTATCCAAGAGCCTGAACTTGCTAAACTTCTACTGTCAGATGAGTTGAGACTAATTTACAGAGCTATGCAAGATGGAATCCGCAGTCATGCAACAACACCCAAAACTCCTTGACCTGGAAGTAACCAACAGACAGAAGGCACCGATTTAGAAATACCAGATTTAGCAAATAAAAATATAGAATGCCCAGGTAAATTCAAATCTTAGGTAAATGCAACATTTTAAAAATATAAATATGTTCAGGTTTGTAATATGGTTATATAAGCCCCTATATCCCCTCTCCTCCCCAGCTAACCAGCCCCCCTGTGGTAGCAACTTTGCAGGCCCACTGTCTCTGCACTATGACTTCACGGACTGAATTGTAGGGAAGGCCCTTGTCAAAAGGTTTAATCCATATCTTTATATTTCAAGTGAAGACTGAGTCACAAAAGGTAGGGTGTTTCGATGCCAAACAGAAAAGTTGTCACAAACCCTTGGTGGCCATTTTCTCTCTCACTCCACTCCTCAATCCTCAATGCAATCCTCAAAACTTCATATTGAAGAGAATGCCTTTCACATTCTATTGCCTTCTGGGTATTCAGTTTTAGTCGTAAAATGTAAAGACCAGATGGACATGGTCATTCAACATCTGAGGGCAGAATTTGGTCCTGGATGTTTTGTGTAGATAGCCTTAAAGCCTACACTGGGGATCGGGCCAAAAAGCATGATTCCATGTAAAATTAATTACCGGGTAAGCTTCCCATTACCGAGTTCACAGTGGCCTTGAAAAATATTGTCCTTCGAGGTATGCCAAGTCAAAATCATGCAAAGTGGTATTTAATTGATGCATTGAGCTTAAAAGCAGCCAACTCTATCATATTAGCCCTGTGTTGGGCACATCAGCAACAGCTCAATAAATAACTTGTTGACTGATTGACTGAAGGGATATTGGAAAGGTACTGGGTGATTCTCTGCTGCATGACCAGATGTCCTTTGCAAGGATAAACCCAGCAGGGCAACAGAAAGTTGCTGAAAATTATTCATGAGAGCAAAACAGAAGAGAAACCCATTATCTGCATTCTATGGCAGACGCACAAGCATTGGAAACAAGATTTGTCACAACAGTGAGGGCAGAGAAAATGGCACAAGATTGGGAATTTGGAGGCTTGGATTTTGGTCCTTTGGCAACAACCATGTGGGAGGCTATGGAAAAGTTCATTTACGTTCTCTCTAGAAGTTTGGCTACCTGTTTTCTAAGGACACTTCCATTCTTTTTTTAAATAAAAAAACTTAATTCTTTTTAATTTTTTTTTTGAGAGAGAGAGGAGGGGGAGGGGAAGAGAAAGAGGGAGACACAGAATCCAAAACAGGCTCCAGGCTCTGAGCTGTCAGAACAGAGCCCGATGCGGGGCTCGAACTCACGAGCCACAAAATCGTGACCTGAGCCAAAGTCAGACTCTTAACTGACTGAGCCACCGAGGCACCCCTCCCATTCTTTAATTTTATAAATTTTCTTCTGAGTCAGGTTTGCATGCATTTAAACATCAAGAGGTTTTAGTTCTCTGCCTCTTTTCAAGTATTGATTTGCTGCTTTGACTCCTCAACTTTCTAAGCAATTTCATACTTGATGAATGTGATATCAATTTCTCATGGTTATCCCCACTCGTAAGGGAGTTCAGCTAGTTAGGTTACTCAGTGCAGGCCTAGAGTTGTCATATGATCGATCCTTCTTATAGTCATTCATTCTTTTATTTAGTGAATGTTGGAAGTTTAGTCAGTAAATATTTAATATTTATTAAGAACCTACTACATGTTATGCAGTGAACCAGGAGCTGGTGAGAAGGTCCTTATTCTCAAAGAGCTTAGAGTCTGTGTAGAGAAGCAGGAGTATAAACAGAAGTTCAACACACTGTGGTGGGTACTATAATAGAAGTGTTTACAAAGAGCCGTGGTAGGCTAGAGGGAAGGGGACCATTTTCTATCTGAGTCAATCAGAGAAGACTGGTACAGAGGAGAGGCCATTTGAGCTGAACCTTGAAAGATGAGGTTGTCAGAAGGGCCAGAAGAGGCATTCCATCAGAAAATGCAAGGTAAAGGGTGCCTGGGTGGCTCAGTTGGTTAAACGTCTGACTTCAACTCAGGTCATAATCTCACTGTTCCTAGATTTGAGACCTGCATCAGGCTCTGTGCTCACAGCTCAGAGCCTGGAGCCTGCTTCCGAGTCTGTGTGTGTGTGTATCTCTCTCTCTGTGCACCCTCCCCTCCCCTCCCCCCGCCTCACAACTCATGCTCTGTCTCTCTCTGTCTCAAAAATAAAAAACTAAACATTAAATTTTTTAAATAAAAAAAAAGAAAATTCAAGATTATTTTGCAATAATATGCACAACTGGTAAGTGCTTGAGGGTAAAGGGGAAGTTGAGAAAGCTAAAGAGGCCAGTTTTAATAGCTAAAATGTCCCAACGAGAGAAATGAGGAATTGAAGTTGAAAAAAATCATAAAAATGTATTAAAAGAAGTATGTATGTTTGTGGCACAAAGGTGCAGGAGAGATTAAGAATGTGAACCCTTGCCCTACAGAAGACCGCAGTGAGAAGTAGAGAGAACTCCATGATCTTCCACAGGCCAGCCTTTGGAGCAGACATCTTGTCGTAGCTTCAACCACTGATTCTGTACTGATTTCTCATTTTCCTTAAAACTAGGCCTTCCCAAGCCTCACTTCTCATTGACCCTCACACTGAAGTTGCCCTTCCTTTCCCAGCAATCACTCCCCACTGTGTGACCCCATTGATTACAACTTGTAAGTGCCTTGTCTGTTCATGTTTGTTCGCTTTGAATTTAGAAAAAAATGTGTTTCCTTCCACAGACAATTGTCATTTGAGCTTCTGTTTCTACCCTTCAGTAAGGTATCAGTTTCCTGTGTGCTGCAACCCTATCAGTGCCTAACACCATGTCTGGCATATCAAAGCCAAAAATCCCATATTGACAGCGTGGAGCAGGAACCATAACTTTCTCCTTATATTGCACTAATCTTCAGAACATCTCATGTTTCCAGGGTCTTTGTAACCGTTCAATAAATAGTGGTAAAAAATGCAATTTCATTTCCTCAGTCCTAAAGAAACCTGTTTCTTTCTCTGCTAGAATGAGTTAAGGTGTTGGAATAGGAACAGATGGAAAATGCGATATAATTAGGAACCAGAAGAAACAGTGACTTTCCTATTTGTATGGCATGGTTCCTTTCATTGAGTGTAATGTATGAGCTCCAGTATAATAAGTAATGTGGTCATCAAGTTTAATTTCGCCAGCCATTCATGTGACCATTGCTGTCATTCCCGTCCAAATCTTCAAAGGGCACCGCCAGGATGATTAGCACCGCCGCCACATCTTTCTCCTGTAATATCACTGAACCTGATCAACCAACTGTCTTTGCAACTAGGATCACAGGTAGAGAGCTATTTTAGCACTCACCCTGATAATCATTTCTCCAAAAGCACAGATTTTAGAAGAGTGGTAGTCGCCAATTGCATATTCTGTCTACAGCTCACTTGATTTAATCATAATGCTAATCGAACTCATTTCAGGCAAATATTTGATTCTATTCCACATGTAAATGGTTATAGCACATTGGATTGCATACTCCTGCTTGTGCTCAGTTAAAACAGGGTTCACATCCTCAGCTAAGGACATAAGAAAGGAAAGCATTCTCAAAATTGCCATTTCACTGAAAGATCTGATGTTTAAATGTTTCACCTGAAAATAGCTGTTCCAAATGCACAGAAAAGCCAGGAGTGCCCTTATTTACCACTAATGTTGTGCTTTGCACATTTTTATAGCGCACAAGCCAAGTTTATGCATGAATCAGTACTTAGTGCTAAAATTCATGAATAAATGTGATTTCAGTCAGTGTTTAAATTCAAGGAAGATGCTTTTTAACACAAATCTACGTGGGCAGATTTGCTGAATTATTAGCTTCAGTGGATGTTTATGGTCTCCGAATTCAGTTGAGACTCAAAAAATAAAAAGTCAAGGCATTTTGTTTATTAAGCTGGTGGCTATTTCCTTTTCTCTAAAATTTGAAGAAATTCACATGGTGTCTGACAATAACTTTACCATCTGATAAATGTCTTTCCCCCGGGATGGTAAAATATACAAGTGACTTCTCCAGTAATTACGTGGAGTTATGAAGTTATGTGCATTCTCGATTTTCTACAATAAAATCCAAAGCTAAACAGACAAGATTTCTATGTGGGCATCCTTGCTAGCTGACATCCACATCACTCATTATTTACAGATTATTGTTTTTCCTACCTAATTCCATTATGTGTGTAATTCTTTTTTTTCAACTTTTTTTTTTGGGGGGGACAGAGAGAGACAGAGCATGAACGGGGGAGGGGCAGAGAGAGAGGGAGACACAGAATCGGAAACAGGCTCCAGGCTCCGAGCCATCAGCCCAGAGCCCGACGCGGGGCTCGAACTCACGGACCGCGGGATCGTGACCTGGCTGAAGTCGGACGCTTAACCGACTGCGCCACCCAGGCGCCCCCATTATGTGTATAATTCTTAAAGGCTCTCATCAAATGAACATACACAGTGCATCGTCTGTGCTTCTGAGATGAGTTCACTGCTAGAATTTATTAGCCTTTAATGACAGTACAAAGTCCTTACGGAAATTCATAGTATCGTGAATGTAGTTGACAATTTATGCCACACCGTCCAATTCTTTTGAAGCGCTCAGACACATATACTCACACACATACGCCATGATATTATAAATAATGACATTCTGCATGGCAGGCAATTGTATTCTGAATAATCAGGGCCCATTAATATTCTCAGAAGTTATTGTGTTTACAAATTCAGACTAGCATAATTGCAACACTTGAAACAATAAGGTCATGGCATTGAGTCCCCAACGGACTTGTAAGGCCTGTTAAGTAAGAGATGCTTACTTTTGTTCACTGCTCTATCCCCACCGCCTAGAACAGTGGCTGAATTACAGTAGGTTATTTTTTCTAAAACAAGGTTTTATTTATTTATTTATTTATTTTTATTATTTTTTTTTTTTAACGTTTATTTATTTTTGAGACAGAGAGAGACAGAGCATGAACGGGGGAGGGTCAGAGAGAGGGAGACACAGAATCTGAAACAGGCTCCAGGCTCTGAGCTGTCAGCACAGAGCCTGACGCGGGGCTCGAAATCACAGACTGCGAGATCATGACCTGAGCCGAAGTCGGCCGCTCAACCGACTGAGCCACCCAGGTGCCCCTAAAACAAGGTTTTAAAAAATAAATAAGTTGTCTAAAAAATTAAGTGGAAAATAATTCTCTCCTTTTTAAATTCCTTTATGGTACAGCAGGGGAAGAGGATATGTTGTAGATCAAGAGAAATCATAAATTTGATTTACATACATTTGATACAGAAAACAGTAGCCAGCTGGGCAGGATTTCAAGGTGATCATTTCCCCTTTACAGGAGAATCTATAATTAACCAAGTATTGAAAAATCACAGTGATTTACAGTTGTTAAAAACCTTAGAGGCAGCAAATTATGGTAACCAAGGAGATTAATGTGTAAGGGTTGACACAAAAGGCAGAAATGAATTGGGGTAAGCACAACTCAACTCACACTGTCCGTGGAACATGTGTCTGAGAGTGTCCCCACTTGCTTGCTTAGATCTAATGATTAAGCTCTCTCTGGTTGGAGACCTTTGATCTGTTGGTCGCGGCCCATAGATAAACGCACACAATGTGCGTGGTCCATGAGAAAATACAGCCCTCCATGAGGTGTTAACATTGTCCTGCCATGTCCTGGATTCATTATAACGGTAACACCCCCATTTTCTCTCTTATGCTAAAAACTTCTGAGTTCTACAGCTTATCCTTTTGTGTGTGATCAATACGAAAACAGGAAGCATTTAATGCGTTCTAACAAGACAACATCCTAGCCAAGTTATTTATGACATGAAACAAGTACTTCATGTTTCCGTTTGTCCTTCTCTTTCTTAGCCCAGCCTAAGTGCGAAAGTATAAATGAGGCGGACTCCACGGTCCAAGCTGACTCCCTAAATTCACAACCCCCATCCTTTGATCAGACCTGCTCCAAGGGTCTTGCTAAGGATTTCATTGTGCTAATATGAACTCTGGATGGATAAAATCCACTTCTCAGATTTTTAAATTAAACTAGAAGATGCCTGCTTGTAGACTCAAAACATTATGTTCCGTAACTTCTGAATAAGCCCGCTACATTTTGGAATATGAAAATAAGAACATGGGAAGGAAAGAAAAATAATAATAAAAAGGAAAACTAAAGTGGAAAAAAAAAAGCTAGAGACTTCCCACCCTTGGGGGTTTTCCATCTCCCAGCTGTTTTTACTCACTAACTCTGCCATCTACCACCCATCACGAGGCAGGGGGGGGGGGGTTGCATCTCTGCTGGGTGAGGGACACAGTGCTAGCCACACTGTCAGCTCCTGTACCACCTTTCCCTTCCAAGCACAGCCAGAGAGGTGTCACTGAAAAAGCGGAAACACTGTATGTAAGAAAGCCACTGACACACAAAGGAAGGCAAAGAAACACAAAGGAAGGCACTGACTGGGCCATCTAGCCTATGGGAGGAAGGCTGAGGAGAAGACAAGTGCTTGCATTCAGACAGGTACGAGGTGCTTGTCAGGCCTGCTGAACTTTGTTTTCAGTTAACACTGAACCAAACAGAAACCTGAAGATTTTACTGATTGAAGGGACTTCTGGATTTACCTGGCCCAACATCCTCACTTTCTAGCCAAGATCTTTATGGTTGAGATATAATCCTTGGAGGCTACAACAACAGAATTTGACAGCCCACAGCTATCCTGCAAATATCAATGCACAGAAGGCTGAACTAACACTTTATAGATCCATCTTCCATTATACGAGATGACTTCACGTGGTATGGAGACAGTATATTTTACTAGCTATGTACCTATGTCCATATATTTTTAAAAAAATAGAATTGGTACATGGAATGAATAATATATAATTTCCTATAAGTGAAAATAAACAAACCCCATGATGTGACAAGGAGAAATTGCTCTCTTGAAAATGTGGACTAGAATTTGACCTTCATCTTCATTATACTGTCTCAGCCACCTACTTAGAAGTGGAATGGGGCCTAGATGGAGGTAATGGGAGTTTCTCCAAAAGGAGCAATCAGGAAGATTTTTCCTAATATCAGGGGTCTTTATTTTTCAGGGAAATTGAGTCACTCATTGAGGTTATGAGAATTCCCCTGGATGTTTCCCCAGATAATATTAAACCCAGCCTTCCTTGAAACAACAGGAAATTAAGTGAATTCTTCACCTATTTCCATCCATGAACGTCTGTGGTTACTGAGAAACTGTGAAAAATGATAATGCTGCCAAAATAATAGTCATACATTTAATATCTAAAATGTCTCATATAGCTGATAAATCAGGTAGAAATTAATTAGGTATCCCAATTAGGTATCCCAATCTCTTACCACAGGTTTTGGGTTGAGAAGCAGTAAAACAAGAAAGGAACAAACTTTGAGAAAATCTGGGCTGGGTTTTATCTGAAGGGGGTGTATATCATTACTATATCTATAAACTTTGCAGACTTACAGTCCCCCTAAATCAACACAAGTGTTAAATGTTAAGTGTTATGGTGTGCCTGGGTGGCTCAGTCAGCTGGGCCTCTGACTTTGGCTCAGGTCATGATCTCACAGTCCATGGGTTCGAGCCCCGTGTCAGGCTCTGTGCTGACAGATCGGAGCCTGGAGCCTGCTTCAGATTCTGTGTCACCCTCTCTCTGACCCTCCCCCCCCACCCCATGCTCTGTCTCTCTCTGTCTCAAAAATATGTAAACATTAAAAAAGAATTAAACGTTAAGTATTAAACACATGTATTTCTACCTTGAACCCTAGCCTTTCTAGTTAGAATGAGCGGAGAATAGATGCCCGGAATCAGGTCTCGTTTCCTTTACCAAAGCTAAGATAGGTCCTGATAGAGACTGTTATGGCACTTTGTAGGCACGATTCTAAAAGAAAGTCAGCTAGAAGGACTGCTTGCTATCCCTGAACATGGAATGAAGCCTGGTAAGTAACCTTGAACCACTCTGTTTCAGGGCAGTGGTTGTGTCTGCACCACATTCTCAAATAGATCTTCTTCTGCTGGAAAGATGCAGTGGTGATATCGTGCCTAAGATTCCTACCCATGAATTTTTTCCTCAATCGAGTTCGATGAATAAATATTGAAAGGGCACAGTATTTGGTGACTGATTTTCATAAATGACTCCAGAACTTCGGTTTTTGCAGGCCTGAAAGATGCGTGATAAGACCCAGGAGATCCCAGCTACTCTCAGAAAAGACAGTCAGAATCCCGAAGGCCGTGCTGAGTCAGCAGCTGCCTTCTAAGATTTATTTCAAGTCTCCTGGCAGAGGATACGCTGCCACGTTTGTTCTGGTTTTTTGGTTTTTGGTTGTTTTAGAATTAGTTTTAGGCCACTAAAAATAATTTACACCAAAACTCTCAGGTCAATTACTCCTGGCAAAATTTCATGTTACCAAGACAATGTGTCAACCGCCTTCTGGAGTAATAACATAATTGACCTGTCAAAATACACTCTTTATGAGCAGAAAACATTAGTTATTAATGGTTGAGATTCAACTGACTTTCTCATTCCTAGCTATTTCTGTTTTTTCTAAATCAGTATGAGATACAGGTCAACTTAGGACCTTACGGAATTAAAGGGATTCGTCTCTTCAAAAAGGTGGTCAAGGGCTTTGAAGATGAAAACTTCCGGTAGAGTTAGCATAACTGATTCTTGGATATGGGGTAAAAAACATGATGAGTGAAGTGAAAAGATTCCAGGATTAATCCATACTCACAAAGTATATACATATGGGTTTAATATTAGGGAAAAGTCCTCAATAAAATTTTTTGATTATGCAAGTTATAAGGCAAAACCAGAGACATAGTTAAGTACATACTTTCCTCATTTTTCTTTGTACAATAATCTCTAATTTGCAATAATGGACACAAATCAGGCTAACGACTCTTCTTATTCAAACAATAAACATTGATTGAACTTAAGAATTTTCTATTTATGACTCGCTATGCTTGTTTTGAAGCATTTTTTAAAGCAACACACTTTTTGCAAGGTCATCATTTGTTAAATGGATATCGGATGTTAAATGGATTCTCTAGGTTAGATCATCTAGTCATGTAACCAAAAATTATCTCACTTGACACTTCAGTCATCATACTGCTTTTCTACCGCCTTTGGTGTCTCTGACTTCCTGCCAATTGACATAGTAACGAACAGGTGGACTTCAGTTGTATGAATTTTGTCTACTGGGACCTCAAAACGTTAACAATAGAATGCCCCAGTACTTAATTCCTTAGTGATCTCTTTTAGTCCGGTGACTTTAAAGACTTACTCTGTGCTGTTGACTTGCAGACTTATGTCCCGCCCAGCCATTGCCTTTGAAACACAGACCTATGTGCAGTTGCCCGCTTTGCATCTCTACCTAGTCCTACGTCAGGCACTGGAAACTTAACATGACCAAAGTAAATGGTTGACCTTCACATCAAATTCCTTTGCCTGACATCTTCTACTTCTTAGTTTATAGCAACTCTATCCTTCCAAGTTCTCTGCCCAAATCAGTTGTTCCACCTTTGAATTCTTTCTTTCATCCCACATTCAACCTGTCAGTAAGTCCCATTTGCCCTACTTTCAAAATATTTCCAGAATCTGAAAAGTTTTCACCACATCTACTCCTGCCAATCTAGTTCAAGCTTCTATTACCTCTTGTCAGGATTTTCGGGGTCCTTTGGGGGTCCTTTCTTGAATGCTTATGGTTTGTGGTTTTTTCTCACCATACACTAGACAGACTGGTCCTTTTTTTAAATGTTTATTTATTCTGAGAGAGAGAGAGAGAGAGAGAGAGAGAGAGAGAGAAAGTACGAGTGGAAGGGGGCAGAGACAGAGAGAGAATCCCATGCAGGGCTCAATCTCATGACCACAAGATCACGGCATGAGCCGAAATCAAGAGTCAGACACTTAACCGACTGAGCCACCCAGATGCTGCCAGACTAATCCTTTTAATCGTTAAATCATACCATGCTCTTTTCTGCCTCACAATCTCTAGTGGTTTTCCATGTCATTAAAAGTAATGGCCCAAATTCCAACATGACCTACAAGGTTCTGTATGGTCTATCCCCATCTCTTGCCTCCACAGTTCTCTGATCTATGTTTTACTACCCTCACCATTGCTTCAGTTCAGATAACCAGGTTGTGAGAAAGGAGAGGAGAGAAGAATAGAATGGAACCACAGATAAAGCGTTTAGATTCTGTGGGAATGTTTTTTTCCCCCAAAATACTTTTGCATGGCTCACGTATGATGACAAGAGTAAGCTTGGTTGTGAAGAAAACAACACAGCTTCTGGCCACAGCGAACTGTGCACTCAGTGCCCCCTCCCAGAACAAAGACTGTGGCTCTTTTGTCTTTTGCATTGTTGAATGCTAACGCAGTACTTACTGCATAATTAAAAAAAAAAAAAAAGAAGACGAAAAAAGAAAGAAAGAAAAAAAAGAAAATGTTTGATAAGTCCTAAATTGCTATAGAACGCTTGGTTCTTTCAATAATTTTGGCAGAGTCTTTAAAAAAAAATGTAATGAAAGGTATCTTGATGGGTTAATGATATACCACACCCAGTGTCCATACACTTGTACTATTAATGGATGCATTCACCAGAGCTCATATATCCCTGTGCTGTAAGCCAAGTGGTTCCCAGGCTTCCCTGTTAGTAATTAGGACATCTAACGCCAAGTGATGTGAGTAGTTGAAAGGCCCATCTCTAGACTTCATTTTAAGGGTTTCTAAATGGGGAACTTTCTCAATATGGCCCTTATTTGTGCAGAATTTACACTCTGTTCTTTGAGTTTTCAGGTAGTTTCCTGGTAAAACTTTCTAAGCCCAGGTATCTATATCTTATCAAAGAAATTTCCCAGAATTTATATTTACTGCAATCTACTGAGCCAGTAGAGGACTCTCTACATATTAAAAAACATCATTTGTGTGGATAGCAGTTCCTTTAATTTCTGTAACTCAAAATTATGCAAGCTCACTGACTAGAAAATTCTCCTGAGGCATTTCAAATGTCAAATTGAGAAGCACATCAGAGAATTTCAGCATGAAATTTCGTATCCAACATGAGCCAGCACCACGTCGTCTAAGAAATAACAGTACTGGAATCATATTTGGAAAGGTGTACGATTATGAAATGGCACAAGCATCAATCCTTTATCAGAATATAAAAATGTCTTTAAAAATTTTAGCCGCCTGTCCTGACTGATTGGTGATGGTCAGTGAGATTCTGCAATATTCCGACAATTTTATAATGTCTCAAGCGAGCATAGTTCAAGTGTGCCCTCGGTGTAAAAGGTTTATGATGATATATATTTAGGCCCCAAAGACGGCAGGAACATATGTCTTGTTTGGTTTTTCTTATTTTTCACAATGCCGCTAATTTATTTTCTTCCAGGTAGAATAAATGAACACCAGGAAACAAAGTGACAAATCTTCAATTTTTCCAAAAGCCCTCGAAGCAGCCATTTTTATCACAGGGTCCGAAGCAGCCCTTGCATGCCACATTCCGTTTCTAATACTTTTGCTCTTGTGCAGGGAATTCGTACTTATTCTTCAAGGGTTAGTTCAGGTGTCGATCACTGTCCTGCTTTCTCTGAGGAATCCCACCCCACCGTCCCACACATCTGCCTATACCTTCATTATCGAACCCTTTTCTCTTTCCCCGCCGATGTTACAGCATCTCCCATATTAGTAATACCTGTCCGTATTTCCTACTGGACTGTGACCATTGGGATGCCAAACACAAAGAGCTTTCTTACCTCCAAATTCTTAGTGGAAATCAAGTAAAATGGTAAACAATGTTTGGGATTTGAAGGAGTTAAAGCAATTAATATCACAATGCCTTTCAACCAGTTACACAAAGACTCTCTCTTATAAATCTATGCTCCGCAATCATCAATCTCTTCCAGCACACAGAAACTCTAGAGTGTTTCACCACATATCCATGGGCCACAAAGGGATAAACCACTAACAGGATGGCACTGAATTGAAAAGGAGAGAAAATGAATTTAACAGGCACAGATACTAATTTTACTACTCTTAGGAGCATTGCTTCGTTTCAACAAATAAATATGCACAGCAATATTCTTTCTTGATTTGGTTCTCCTCTCCCTCTGAAGCACAGCTGCAGAGGCAGCCAAATATTTTGGCATTGGAAGGGGACAGTGGCAGTGCCCCTAAAATTCCTAAAGCAGGTAGGTGAGCAGGAGGCAGAGAAGGTATCTCTGGGTCAGGCTCCAAAATCCAGATTCATTTTATTGATGTGGCTATTGTTTTATGCTGTAGTTCTATGAGAAATCATGGGAAGGGGCATACTGGATTTTTCTGGGGTCCTCACATGCTAATAGCCACTTGCCACTGATACTTGAGCGATTTAACACATTGGAGAATAAGTCTGTGTTTCAAATCCTCTACACTGTAGAACTAAGTGTTCCCGGCTTGTTCTATTTTTGCTGTTGGACCATTTCATTTGAAGGCACATGTGGGGAAGATGACAGCATTAATTTAGCTAACAATATTCATTTTGTTTTCATTAGTTGTTTTTGTAGTTTCCTATTTTGATGCTTGATCTGATAACTGCATAATACCCAGAGGGTGCCTCTGTTTGTATTAATAACAGCTTCTCATTCACACTTCATCAATGCTAGAATAGCCCAGCTTCACCGTCAAAGGAGCATGAATCAGAAATGTTTCTGAGAAGAGGGTCATTTCTAATGCAGATGGAAATTACAGGTAGGAGGTGAGGTGAGTAGGGAGACAGGCATACTCTGAAGTGCGAGGCCCTGTCCAGGATTAGCAGACATGGGTTCTCTAAACAGCTCAGTGCCTTGGGCAAGCCACTTAAACCACCTAAACCTCAGTATTTCCATCTTCAAAATGGGTGTGAGTCAGTTACAGTATAAAATAAAATTCATGATTCTGTAACTATATACTTGCATATTTAGAGTTTATAATTGTGTCAGCTCTGTTTAACTGAGCAGTGAGGACCCTTGTGATCGCCTAACAGAAAGTTTTGGAAGGGTGCAAATAATTTAGAAGGGTGCGAGTAATTTTTTGACGTCAGTAAATAATAACCATGTATCGGATGCTTATGTGACAAGCTATTCGGTCTTATGCATGTATAGTATTTAATCACTACTACCATGCTGTTTTAAAGAAAAGAATTTGAATTTATTCTACTAATTGTTTATGAATCTTGGCTCAGAATGCCTGTATCCAGGAAAATGTATTTGTACTTTGCTTATTATCCTTAACACATTAGATGAAATTATCTTTATATGTTTACTTCCCTCATTACACTTGATATTTCTGAAAATGAGGGCCCAAGCCTTATGTATTTTTAAATTCTCAGCATATAACCCAATGTTATATAAAAAATTATAATAAACATTGGCTATACATAATTTAATGAGTCAGCATTTCCAAAACCAATTTGTCCTGAAAATTCACTTCAGTATCTCTTCCTTTGTGAGTCTCTGAAAGAAAAAAAGAAAAATACAAAAATCAAATGTTTAATTCTATCAAAGTGGAAAGGGAAAAGCTGAGGCAGAAAAAGACACTGAATATTTCAAATATGGTTAAATGTCCACACAAAGGAGGAAATAGTGCTATCATCATGAAATAAATCCTACCAATAGAGTAGGTAGCCTGAAAACTACTTTTTGAAATACCTATGTGCTTTATCTTATATTATAATAGGAAAAAATTTAATAGCATTTTTTATGTGATGACTTGTAGTAATCTCAGGTACTTTATCCAAATCTACCATAAGGACATTTAAAAAGTGGGCCATTGTTATGATCCAGGTGACCCATGGGGAACTGAGCCCAGTAGCAGTAGAAAGAACATAGTGTTAGAAGAGATCAATGAAAAAATTTTGTCATAAATTATGGCATAAAACTTGAAGGTGTGAAAAGAGGCCAGAACTAAGAGTTCTGCTGCCACAGTAGAATATCTCCTTTGTCATCCTCAAGGGCAAGTAACTATTTGCTCTCATCCTCTTCATCCTCCTTACTCATCAGAATACCAGAGTAAATAATATCTCAGTGTAGTCATATGTATGGAAAATGAATCTATAGTTACCCCAGGTTAAATTTCTCATATATTTAGAGAATGTGTCCACGTCAGTGACCATGAGTCATACCAAATAAATGACTATCACTCCTTAACCATGCTCTTAAAATATGTACAAAAATAGCTACTCACTTAAATCCCCATTGAGCCCTTCTGTGTCTTTGCTGATTCAGAAGGATTATTTAGTGTTTAAATCTTCAGTGCTTTCTTTTCTATTCTTTTTCTTATCGTTTTGGATGGGAAAATAAAGAAATCTAAGTCATATTGCAGAGACTCACATTAGCATAAACGTTTCTCTTTTCTATGCAATTTAATTGTTCTTATGATTAAGAAAACAGAAGAACGAAATCAGTCTCTCTTTTGCACAATGGGAATAACACTGTGCAATCAATAACAATTCTGCACAAAAGCAGTGTAGTGATAACATTAAATGGTGACCATCTTTGCATTCCTCTTACTTTCAACAAATAGTTCCTTGGCTCTGTCACCAAAAGACAGGAGGACCTTGATAGGAATCTGAGCTTGTGAAAATCAATGAACAAAACGCGTTGTGTGTTTTTTTTTTCCAGTTTTGCCCTGCCCCAGATACTCTCTCCTCCCTTTGATGCCTTTCTCTGTGCCCCAGGAGACTGATCCCCGTGCACCAGCAGACCCCCTTTCAGCTAAGCCCTACCAGTCAGGGGAATTAGAGGTTGGGTTCCCCTCTTCCTCCCTGCTTTGGATGGTGCCCCTCCACAACCACAGCTCTTTCTTGGCAGTCCCTCCTCACTGCTCAAGCTCTCTCTGATTCTAGGAACACTTTTTTTTTTTTTTTTTTTTTTTTGCCTGTTTCCCTTTAGACCAGAGGGTGGTATCAGCTTTCCGCTGTTGCTTATCTCTCAGTGTCTAATACCCTCTCTGTTCCCTGACCCAGAAATTCATTCCTTCATTAAATTCTTTTCACTGGAGTGGATTCTGTTTTCTACTGAATCTTGATTGATAACAATCATGAACTTGAAAGTAAACCAACTTAAACATTTCTATTCCAATCCCTCAACTCTGTTGAAATATCTATGAAAAATAACAGCCCTTCTCTTTGTGTAACGGAGGCTTGGATAAAACAGTTCAACAATCATGTCTGGGTTTCAGTAGCCAGAAGGGATTTTTAACCCTGGTAATCAGGGAGTGTAGGGATATTCATGAATTTTGTACGTTGGAGAACTGCTTCTCCTGGACCCTACCATGGAGTCACCTTTCTTGCCAAAGCGAATGTGTTGTCATACTCCCTTTTACTGCAGTGAGAAAAGAGAAAGAACAGTACTGACTTTGATCAGAGAGTAATGCCAAGTGGTGCCACGTTGGAGTCTTGAGACCAAATGAAAAACTAGTAACACTGATCACATCTTGATTTCAGTGTTTTACATTTGGTTCATCAGGGATTTGTTTTCATTACTTTAAATTGTTAATACTGAATTTTAAATGTTTTATCTTGATAACTGAGCTGTTTGGCATCTTCCCTTATATCTTGCACCCAAAGTGAGTACCTCACTGCCCTCTCTCTAGTCCCGACCCTATTAGAAAGACTCAGAAAAGGGAAACTTCCTTCCAACTGACAGAGAGTCAATGTAGGTTGTAGCATTGTTATTAAAGAAGCAAACTTGGAATTTAGGCAGACTTAAGTCTGGATTTTCCCCCTACTCAAGTTGTAACCTTGGGCAAGTTGCTAAACTCTCTGAACTTCAATTCCATCGTTGCAGAGTGAATGTAATAGTATAGGCCAACAAACCCTGATCTGTACTGCAACACCCAAAATGTTCCTAGAACAAAATGATTATTCACACAATTGGCACAAATTCATTTGCAGCAAATTCTGACTGAACTGAGGTAAGGCAATTCATAGTCTTTCTTTGTTCCACATATAAAGTGAGTACTTACAGGTACTGCCCCAAATGTCACAGCAGGAGGGGAGGGGCCCAAATTAGATGTATGTTACGTGTACCATATAGTCCGTCTAAAATTTGGAAGTTCTGAATTTAAAATGTTAGGTGAGCCTGAGGCAATGGATAGTGACTGTGAATCCATAATAGTTTTGCATGGGGATTCAATGATATGCTGCATGAGAGTGCCCCACAGAATGGGGGTACCCGGTGAATATTCACTGGAACAGATGCTTTCCCAGAACCCTGGAAACTCAGAAGCAGATATTCCATTCTGGGGCATCCAGACCCTAACACTGCTTGATCCCTGGTGAAAAATGAGATCTTGGAGACACTGAGTTAGGTTCAAGAAGCAAATAGGTTATTATAGAAATCCTTCCAGAAAATGATGTAAACCCTGAATATTAAAGGACAGTGGCATGGCAAGAATGATTTGTCCTCCTTTGTGTGGACACCGCCTCAGGCAGCTGTGGGCTCCTGTTATATTTTGTGGGGAAGCAAGGAAGCCATGTTGAGATGTGCTCCATATACTCCTATTACGTGTGACTACCTCCCTTCTGATTAGGTTTGTATCTTTGGCTAATTAAATCAGGAACTTAATGTAACCTTGAAGCATGTACATGTGTTGGGAGTGGCTCTCTTCCTGTCCATCTGTAACCTAGCTGAGGCACCACAGTGCTCAATAAACATTGTCTGTTAATGTCATCTTAAGCACGATGATTTCCTCACTGGCAACAGGCATTTTTCAGAATTGAAGCTTTCTTAGAAATCAGTTGATTTACAGTATAATCTTTGAGCAATTGCAGATGCAGAGACCAAAATTTCACTGTAATTATGACTAAAAGCTTGATTGAAGAAAGTGAAAACGTCATCCAGTCTGGGGTGGGATGTTAACTATATCAGCAAAACATGAATGATGAAGAGACATGGAGACTGGACCATAACAGAGACAATTCCCTTAATTGTACATGACGAAGGATTTTTACCAATTTCCAATAAGAATCGGAAGTTAATTTTAAAGCCTGTTTTAAATTCTTCAGAGTTCCTTTTTTTTTAATTATGCCTAAATTAACTTGTGAGAACGGAATAGTTTGTATTCTACAGAATGGGTTTAGTCATCATCATCTTTTAAATTGTCTACACATTGTCTTTACAGTGGTAGAGGATTAATTCCACTGAAGACCCCATCTGTACCTTCAGTCAAACTCTGGCACTCAGATCAGACCCACTCTCGACTGTAGTCTTGTATCTGGGGAAATACCTATGAAGGTGGCCCAATGATGATACCAACACCCCTCAGGTTTGCTAATATTGATGAGGAGCTTGTGCACTGACCAGAATAATGCCACAAGTTGGGCAATGAAGCAAATCACTCAACTCACATCATCTATTTTCTCATTTATAAAATTGCTCATTTATAAAATTGAGTATTTTTTCAATTATTTTTTTTTTGCTGAACTCATATTATTTTTTTTAAGTAGGAAGAGCAAAATAGGACAGATAAAAATAGAGACATCTGTTTGAAGAAGTTGAGATGCAGAGTTCTCACATTTTATCACTAGGTTGCCTGCCCCCCTCCCAATGCACTTATAAAGCACACTTAGGACTCTAAAGGGTCTTATAAGAATCAGTGGGTCAGATGGTTCCTAAGAAAGAATCCTTTCTACTCTAGCACTAATCCTAAAATCAGTGCTAAATCCACAAATCTATGAGTTTCTAATAGTTACCATTTACTAAGTGTTTAGGATATACAAGGCCCGGGGTAAGCATTTTATACACAGTATCCTATTTAAGCTTTAGAAAGACTTTACAAGGCAAGGGCCACTTATCCCCTTATACAGATTAAGGAAGTAAGGCTCTAGGGTTTAAATAACCTTCCTGAAGTCACAGAGCCAGTAATGTGGCTATAGAATTCAAGTTCAGTTCAGTTGACCCCAAAGCCCCTTGTTAACCAGTATGTCTATCAGCAAATCCAAAAGAGAAAAACTAGTCTGGTGAATAAATTTCTGGAAATGGTCTGGCCTGAAACTTAAAACGATCTGAACTTCACACTGGTTTTCTGTCCACTTTGCACAGTAGCTTTCTTTCCCCCTGCCCCTCCTCTACTCCCCATTGCACGCCACTCTCCTCCCTTCCCCTCCCCTCTCTTGTCTCTCCAAACCACCTCTCTAGGTATCCAGAAATTTATGGCAGGAAACGTGGACACTGACAGCCACCCAGTTTCATAGCTTATACCTCATGAATCCAGACAGCAAATGCCCAGGCCATTTCTTAGGGGTACTTGTCCCTATCTGGACCATTCCATTGCGGATCCATTCAAGAGGGCAGGATAAGGGTGAAATATGGCTATTCTTGTTGCAGCTGGATAGCAGTCCTCATACAAAAGAATGGTAAGGTACTGACGCTCCAAATAAAATATTAGAAGGTGGTTTCATTTCATAGAAATATGGTCCTGACCGGATTTGAAAAATATTGCTCTTACTTTCATTTTCTCATTGATATACTTATGTATTAAGTACCGCTTTGGCCATGCTGTATGAATATGCAAAACTCTGGAAGTTCAAGAATGCAGTTTAATCTAGAGTTTTCCATTCACTATTTGTACAAATTGCTACTTGGACAAATGACTTCTCTCCTAGTTCAGTTTGTTTGTTTGTTTGTTTGTGGTATGGTTGTGTTTTTAATTTTGTTTTTTGGTTTTTGCTATTTTAAATGAAATGATGTTCTTTAAAAAAAATTTCTTTAATGTTTATTTTTGAGAGAGAGCCAGCCTGAGTGGCAGAGGGGCAGGAAGAAGGGGAGACAGAAGAGCTGAAGCTGCGAGCAGAAAGCCCTATGTGGGGCTTGAACTCACAAGCTGTGAGATCATGACCTGAGCCAAAGTTGTCTATTTAATCGACTGAGCCACCCAGGTGCCCATGAAATGATTTTTTTTAGTTGATTTATTTATTTTGAGAGACAGCACAACAGGGGAGGGGTGGAGACGCAGAAAGGGAGAATCCCAAGCAGGCTCCATTCTGCCAGCACACAGCCCAACATGGGACTCAACCCCACCAAGCTGTCAGATCATGACCTGAAGTGAAACCAAGAGTCGGACGTTTAACCAACTGAGCCATCCAGGCATCCTGAAATGATATTCTTTAAAAAGTTCTTAATCACTAACATTTTCTAGGTTGCCAGATCTTTTCAGAAAATATTTCTAAAGCCAAATATAAATCCAAGCATTGGAGAGATCAAAGCATAAGTACTAACACTTTTCATGTGTAGTTGCTTGAGGTTTATATTTGACCATCTCTATAATTCTGTAGGATGCTGGTCCAGATGTCATGATGTCCTTAGTCATCTGTGCAAGAAGAAACACATCAGGAGGTTAAGTAGCTTGTTCATAATCACATAAGTGACACCACGGCTTGAACTCAGGTCTCCCAATTTAGAGTCAGTATGCCCTGGTCATCTGGGTAATTTTCCCTAGCCATCAGAATAGTTCAATTTTAGACATTGTCACTCTCCATCTGATCTTGGTTCCTAGTTCTAATTATATAGAAACATAGTACATGCTCTAGAGGTCTGACTGCCCCCTTCCTTAAAACAGCTTTTCATCTGGCATTTCCAGGCCGTGTGATCAGTGTTGTCACTGTAGAAATGCAGCCTGCCTTATTTTGGAGTATTAATTGACAGAACTTCTAGGTCTGGTCTGTTTAATAGTCCATAAAGGGGAACCATGTACACCTAATCCTAATAAGCTCATTGTGTTTTATAGATGGGGGAAGGGGGTATAGAAGAAAAAATAACACAATGTAGGCAATGCATCTTTTCTATAATTTGCTGCTTCATTTACTCTCAGTTCACCTCCTGTATCTGAACCAACCATCTATCTCCTTCTATACAAGGTTACTTAGTCAGGATACCCAATGAGGTTGTGCCTTGTAGAATAAATTCTATGCTCAAAATGGTCCTAATTAGACAATCTTTTCAGCTTTGAGGGGGGAATCTAGCTTTAGTTTAAAATATTTTTTTCTATAAATTCAATCACCTCAGTGTCAATGACCACATATGTACCTAAATCAATTTTAGAAGACCTTAAGTTGGATCATTAGGAAATAATATCAGGAAAATGAAAGAGTAAATATAACCACAGCCCTCATGGATACATCCCTTTTATTTCTCCCTTCTTAATTCTTTGAATTCAGCATTTACATCTATCAATGAATACTAAAATGGCCTTATTGAAACAGATGATTGCCCTTCTAACTATCCAAATGTCTCTTATCCCAATTCTTACCTTTGAACTCTACATAGTATCTGACTCTAGCAATCACCCCTCTCCTTCTTTTATTTTGAGGCTAGGATGCTCAAAATCTTTCTTTCACCTTTCTCAATGTCCCAAGCACCTTCTCCACTTGCGCCTAATGTTAATTTTATCTTCCTCTTCTCTCTTCCTACCTCAAACGTCACATGTAGTTCTCAGCTTCAAATAGCATTATAGGAAAGACCTCCAAATACAAATAATTATAAATTTCCTAGCCAAAAGAAATGAAACAGAAGGGGTGGCACTGACTAATGCACACATCGCTAATTACCCATTGAGAAAAGAATCCGTGGGCTCCTGGGTAGCTCATTTGGTTAAGTGTCTAATTCTTGATTTCAGCTCAGGTTAGGATCTCATGGTTTGTGATCACTATGCTCTGACAGCATGGAGCCTGCTTGAATTATCTCTCTCTCTCTCTCTCTCCCTCTTTGCCCCTCCCCCACTCTCTCTCTCTCAAAATAAATAGACTTTGAAAAAAAACAAAAAAAAGGAAAGAGAATCCATGTGTTCCCTGAAAAAGAGACACACTGGATTTATGATTTATAAACTGTTCAAATTTGTATTCCTGTTTATAAAACTTAGAGATCCCCTACTGCTTTGGGGAAGTTTTTTGAATCCTGTTTACATAAACTTTGCCTCTTTGTTTCTCCTTTCCAAAAGCATAAAGACCTACTTATATTATCTGGATTTGATATCTACATTTATTGATATGAGAGTCATTGGATTTTGAATATTAATTCATTATTTGCAGGTCATGCTACATAGAAATAGACCATGCACAAAGTAAAACCTGAGAAATAAAGTTTATCAAACCTAACTGTGAACCTATATGAAAAATATTTAACTGTATTTGTTTGTGATAGTTTTATACATATCCTCTCCAGACCTTGCAACTTTTACCTGCATAAAGATTCGTTTTTTTTCTGCTAGTACTGATGTGTGAATTCAGCAAACTTGCAGGATATAAAGTCAACATGCAGAAATCAATTGTATTTCTATAACACCAATAATGAAGCAACAGAAAGAGAAATCAAGAAATTGATCCCATTTACAACTGCACCAAAAATGAGAAGATACCTAGGAATAAGCCTAATCAAAGAGGTAAAAGATCTGTATACTGAAAACTATAGAAAACTTATAAAAGAAATTGAAGAAGACACAAAGAGGTGGAAAAACATTCCATGCTCATCGACTAGAAGAACAAAAATAATTAAAATGTCTATACTATCCAAAGAAATCAATGCACTTCCTATCAAAACACCACTAGAATTCTTCACAGAGCTAGAAAAACAATCCTAAAATTTTTATGGAACCAGAAAAGACCCCAAATGGCCAAAGTAATATTGAAAGAGAAAACCAAAGCTGGAGGCATCACAATTCCAGACTTTAAGCTGTGTTATTAAGCTGCAATCATCAAAACAGTATAGTACTGGCACAAAAACAGACACATAGATTAATGGAACAGAATAGAGAACCCAGAAATGGACCCACATATTTATGGCCAACTAATCTTCGACAAAGCAGGGAAGAGTATCCAATGGAAAAAAAGACAGCCTCTTCAGCAAATGGTGTTGGAAAAACTTTACGGCAACAAGCAGAAGAATGAAACTGGACCATTTTCTTACACCATACACAAAAATAAATTCAAAATGGATGAAAGATCTAAATGTGAGACAGGAAACCCTCAAAATCCTACAGGAGAAAACAGGCAGCAATTTCTTGACCTTGGCTGCAGCAACCTCTTACTAAACATGTCTTCACAAGCAAGGGAAATAAAAGCAAAAATGAACTATCAGGACCTCATCAAGATAAAAAGCTTCTGCACAATGAAGGAAACAAGCAACAAAACTAAAAGGCAACTGACAGAAAAGGAGAAGATATTTGCAAATGACATAACAGATAAAGGGTTAGTCTCCAAAATCTATAAAGAACTTATCAAACTCAAACACCCAAAAAACAAATCCAGGGATGAAATGGGCAGTAGACATGAATAGACACTTTTCTAAAAAGACATCGAGATGGCAAACAAACTCATGAAATATGCTCAACATCACTCATGATCAGAGAAATATAAATCCAAACTACAATAAGATACCACCTCACACTAGTCATAATGGCTAAAATTAACAGCACAGGAAAACAACAGATGTCGGTAATGACATGGAGAAAGGGGAACCCTCTTGCACTGTTGGTGGGAATGCAAACTGGAGCAGTCACTCTGGAAAACAGTAAGAGGTTCCTCAAAAACTTAAAAATAAAACTACCCTACAGCCCAGCAATTGCACTACTAGGAATTTATCCAAAGGATAAAAAACTGCTGATTCTAAGGTGCCTATGCACCCCAATGTTTGTAGTAGCACTATCAACAATAGCCAAATTGTGGAAAGAGCCCAAATGTCCATTGAGTAATAAATGGATAAAGAAGGTGTGGTGTATATATACAATTGAATACTACTCAATGATCAAAAAGAATGAAACCTTGCCATTTTCAACAGCATGGATGGACCTAGAGTGTATTATGCTAAGCAAAATAAGTCACTCAGAGAAAGACAAATATCATATGATTTCACTCATATGTGAACTTTGAGAAACACAACAGATGAACATAGGGGGAGGGAAGGAAAAATAAGATAAAAACACAGGGGGAGGCAAACCATAGAGAGACTCTTAAATACAGAGAACACAAGCTGAGGATTACTGGAGGGGTGTTGGGTGGCAGGATGGGCTAAATGGATGATGGGCATTAAGGAGGGCATTTGTTGGGATGAGCCCTGGGTGTTGTATGTAAGTCATGAGTCACTTGCGTCTACTCCTGAAACCAATATTACACTGTATGTTAACTAACTTGAATTTAAATAAATAAATTTTTTAAAAATATCCTTCCTTTCTATATGAATTGCAACTCCCATAGTTACTCTGAGTGAGAGGACACTGAAGGGAACATGAGTCTCTGAGTCAAGACTCAAGTCCATATAAAGGCTCCACAACCTTCCAGTTCAACCTCAGTTTCTTTATTTCTTAACAGAATTACTCATAAATGACTGTTAGCATTCTTGGAGGGATGAAAGGTGATGATGTAAAATGAGTAGAACATAGTAGATTCTCAGTAAAAAAAAAAAAAAAAAAAAAAAAAAAAAAAGAGTTGCTCTTACAGCGAGGACCTCCATAGTAGTGCAGAAGGACCAGAAGGCTAGAAGAAGTCCAGATGGAATAAAGGAAGGCAGTAATTCGATCAAAACCAGGAAGTCGAGTTCAAGACAGATCAAGATATCCTGCTCTCCACTTCTATTCAGTATTTTCAACAATTGCAATTACAACTATTATTTAAGTTTTCTTAGTGTTGTAAGGAACAGAGTTAAACAATATGACAAAATCCAAGATGGTTGAGGGCTCTGGTGTAAGTGACAAAAAAAAAAATCAAGAATTGTGAGGGCTTCTGGGTGGTGTGTCATGCGGGGGGTGTCACATAGGTGTATTTTTTTTTACTTGCTTACTTACATTATAGGATCATTTAGTCTTAACCTCCTTTATTTAAAGGCTGGATGTGAGTATAGCATGGTTATATGCTATTAGAACCAATGAACCTTATCAGGTTTAGAGGCAGAAAGGGAGGGGTTGGGTGTTGTGTCTCTGCCATCCCTGATAGTCTATAGGTATTCAAGAACATTTGCATGGCTATATGGGTAGGTTTTAAAAGTTTTCTCAAGTCTCTCTGAAATAAACTTTGATATAAATGTTCTGTGCCTCCATAAGCTTTAGTAGACTCAGATCTTCATGCAGTGAAAGGATGTTTCCTCTGCTTCAAAAATCAATCATTGCAAATAGCAGAGGGAACTTGAACTCCCTCATACTGATGTCAAGCTTAAAGAAAAAAGAAAAGAAAATACCTTACTGCAGGAGGATGAAAAACAAATCCTAGCAACTGACCTTCGACTGAGTAGTTATAGGAAAATGCTCTGTTTGTTTCCCTGAGCCAATTGAATCGTTATGCTCCCTGTACCCTAGAAAAATATCAACTTCAATTGGAAATTAAAAAGAAAACCCTGAACAGAATTGATCAATTAATGGTTGATCATATCTTTCGCAGGACACATCTAAAAGAGAAGGCTTGTAATAAGTGCCACAAAACTATCCTACATTAGATTATTCCTAGAAAGTCTTGAGTACATCTCCCATAAAATGAACAAAGAAATCCTGATACTAGTTCATCGATTTTCAAATATCCAGAAGTTGATTATTCCATTTGTGGATAGTTCATATCTCTGCTCTCCTTCGGCTCTCTTTGGCTGAATGCCTTTTGGCTATTATAGTGCCCATGTGCACTTCCACAAGAGAATGGGTACAGAGAGATATTAGCAAGCATACAAATCAAGAGACCCATAAGAGTGAGAGAATAGTAAGCAACTTGGTTAAATGAGGCTCCTGTATTACCTATAGATCTAAAAATTCTGTGCTTTCCCTATAATCATTCTGTAATGTCTTGGCAGTTCAGGGCTTTGTATCATCAGCATTCAATAAATCTTAGCAGAAAGAAAATATAGCACTGTGGTAGAGATCCCAGCTGTACAGCTGAGTTCCCTGTGTTCACTCTCAATTTCTAAAGCTGATTAACTCACTTACTTGACCTCTCTATGCCTTAGTTTTTTTTTTTTTATTTGAAAATAGCACTGTTGCAGACTGCATTATTATCCAAACATGTTTTAAAGGGGCAAAGTGTGAAAATGAGGATGAACAAGAGGAGAAAGACTAAATGAATTTCTGCCATTTTCACAGCTCCTGACCAACAGCAAAAAAAGGCAGCTATCTATGGGGAAGAAAACATATACACCTTCCCAAACAGAAAAGTCGATAGACCATGGGCACTCCACTCAAGCACTCTCACTAATGTGATTAGTTCATGATGAAGAAGGTGAATCCAAAACTGATTTCTATGCGCCGTGGCGGGAAAGGATACTCTCTACCTTTCCAAAATGGACTTTGGTACCACTATTCAAACACGGAGAAAATCTGCATAAATTTTATTAAATTACCCAGCTGTGACTGACAAAAGATTCAACTTTCTTCCTACCAATCTCAGACTACTGAATTCCTGAAATGTGGAAAATCTGATGTATTATAAAGTTAAATTGTCCAGCTTGTATTTTAGGAGACGGATCTGAAAAATTCCCTGGAAAATAGGTGGTAAACCCAAGAATAAAACCACACTATCTGCGGGCATGGGTGATCAAACTTGCATAAACCTGTGATACACAAATAATACAGGAAGAGTGGAAAAACTAGGAAAGAAGAGTATTTAAACATTGGAAAATAAAGTATAGCATACCAAAGCTAGAGTGAAGAGATTGATTCTAGATTTTTTAGAGGATAAAGCCTTTATGGTCACTCTCAAGGAAATTAAAAGAATCACAGACTTTATAAAACAATAGATAAAAGATGAGATAGACCAGTGATTAAATAGGATAAACAGCAGAATTTAAAAATTTTAAAGAACTTATGGAAAAAGATGAGCAAATGAGCTCATTTTAAAACCACGAGAATGGGAAAATAATGAATGCAAAATAGAGAAAATGCAATTGGGAAATGGCTACAACCCAAACAAAGTTTTAATAAAATGGAGAAAGGGCAGAGTGCTAATATATCATAATACCTGTATCTCTGAAAAACAGCCTAAAGATCAGAAATGGGGAGGAGAGAAACGGTCAGTTGTGTTGCTTCTAACCAAAGTCAAATGAGCTAAGTCAATACCAAATGTCAAACAGAGAATTTGCATACACAAGGGCTCTCTTCTAAGTCACTACAATCTCCCACTCAGGAGAGGACATGTTTATTGCAGGAGGGACTCTAGGTTTTAGACTCACTCAACCAGAATCCATAGGAATGGAGACTAAGAACCTGCTTTAACAGCATCATGGGAGCTTCAGATAATGGGAATTGAAGGATTATGCTGAGTCACGTAACAGTTGTGTTTTTTTTTAATTAAAAAAAATTTAAGTGTTTATTTATTTTTGAAAGAGAGAGAGAGACAGAGTGTGAGTGGGAGTGGGTCAGAGAGAGGAGACACAGAACCCGAAGCAGGCTTTAGGCTCCAAGCTGTCAGCACAGAGCCTGATGCAGAGCTCGAACCCATGGACTGTGAGATCATGACCTGAAGTCAGATGCTTAACCGACTGAGCCACCCAGGTGCCCCAGTTCTGAGATTATATATATATATATATATATATATATATATACACATATGATGCTAATATATGTTTATATATATCTTATGGTGAAATACAGCAAATATATATAGAGAGGGAGAGAGATAAATAAAAGATTGTGTGTGTGTATATATATGTATAATAGATATGATACTATATACTGTGCATATTACCATAGAGAATTCACCATGAAGTATCCACAGATCATTTGTAAGTTAACAAGGAAAACATTAATAGACACCAAAAGGTACAAATAATCAGATCACTTTTCTTCATCTAGACTTCAATAACCTGGGAAATAAAAATATAATTTAAATGTAAAGCAAATATCACAGCCTTTTTAAAATGTAAAAACTCCCTTCCACAGGGGTGCTTGGGTGGCTCAGTTTGTTGAGTGTCTAACTCTTGATTTCTGCTCAGGTCATAATCCCAGGGTCGTGGGATCAAGCCCCACATTGGGCTCTATGCTGAGTGTGGAACCTGATTTCTATCTCTCTCCCTCTGTCCCTCTCCCCCCACTCATGCTCTCTCTCTCTCTCTCTCTCTCTCAAAATAAATAAATAAAAATTCCAAAAAAATAGCACCTGCCCATAGTAGGTGCTCAATATAAAAATACTTCTCACAAAATTTACAATTGAAAGAACAAATCAAGGTTAACATTACCAAATAATTATAAAATAAGAAAAACATTTTCAAAACAAAGACTTATAATCAAAGCTGTACATAGAAGAAGAAAATTTGTAGCCTTAAACACATCACTAAATAATAATGTATTAAGTTAAATAAGGCATTCAGTTCAAGAACCTAGGAAAAATACAGCAACAAATGAACCCATAAGAAAGGCAGAATGAAGGAATGAATAAAGATGAAACTAGAAATCGGTGAAATAGTAAATAGAAAACAAAACTTGGAACTGGTAAATATAGATGAAAGTAAATTATTTGCAGGAGGGTGGAAAAATTGGTTTAAGACACATACCATAAGCTAATCATTAAGACAAAAAAAGGGGGTGCTCTGCCTGGGTTGCTCAGTTGGTTGAGCAACAGACTCTTGATTTGGGCTCAGGTCATGATCCCAGGATCACAGGATCCAGCCTCATGCTGAGCATGGAGTCTGCTTAAGATTCTCTCTCTCTGTCTCTCTTTCTCAAAAAACAAAAATAAAAACAAAAACAAAGGGTGGGGAGAAGCACAAATACACATTAAAATATAAAAGAAAAAAATATACAAAGAAAAAATTTTAACTGTGCAAAGGATTATTTTATTTAACTCTGCAAGTAAGTTTTTAACCATTAATAAAACAGGTAGTTTTTTAGGAAAGTATAAATTATCAAAAGAAATCCAGAAAATATAGGAAACCTACACAGACCAAAATGAATAAGTGAAACAAAGTTATTCCCTAAACTGCCAGTTTTCTTTTTTTTCTTTCTTTTTTTTAACATTTATTTATTTTTGAGACAGAGAGAAACAGAGCGTGAACGGGGGAGGGGCAGAGAGAGAGGGAGACACAGAATCGGAAACAGGCTCCAGGCTCTGAGCCATCAGCCCAGAGCCTGACGCGGGGCTTGGACTCACGGACCGCGAGATCGTGACCTGAGCTGAAGTCGGATGCTTAACCGAGTGAGCCACCCAGGCGCCCCTAAACTGCCAGTTTTCATAGAAAATTCTTCCAACTCTTAACATAAATAATTTTATGTTATTTAAATGTTTTCAGATCATGGAGAGAAAGATGAAAACTTCATATTATTTCTTCAAATCCAGAAGAATAAGACTCATATCATGACCTGACAAAAATATTTTCAATATTTTTAAAAATATAAAATAAATGAAGATTCAACTAAAGTAGCTTGGATAATTAAAATACACAATGAAGGTAGCATGAAGAAATTAATAAAGAGTAGAATGGTGAATTAAAAATAGAAAAATAAGATTTAATAAGTAAACAGAAGAACCTAAGAATGTGAGGATAATACTATATGTCATCAAATCCTGAGGTTCTCTTAAAAAGGCACTGAAATATTCTTCCTCTTCAAATCTCCAAGTTTTTACTTCTATTTCTTTTTATAAAATACCAAATTTCAAAACTCCTATTTTTTTCTTCTATTTTTTTTTTATAAAATACCAACTTTTATTTAGTATTTATTATGCATTCTTATTCCTAAAATGGGCAAAGCTCCATCTCTTGGAATTCAGCTCGGCCAAATTAATATGTCCCATTAATTACAGGACTGGCATTCAAAGAGGAGATGATCACTGTTTTCCTGTATGTCAGTCTAGGGAAGACAAACCTATACAGAGAGATGCAGAGAGATGCACCCTTAGGTAACAAGCATGTTAATGGAGTTAACGGAAAAAAGGATGATTCATTGCTTTTTTCCCCTATTGAACAAAGATAATTTATTCTGCTCAAGACAACTTATTGCACAAGCTTCAGCAGGGAAAAGCAAAACAAAAACAAAAAATGGAGTGATGTGATTTGAGTTACTGTTATGTATTAATGTCATGAAATCACCGAAAAATCACTTAATTTTCTTGGGTCTCAGATCCCTCATGTCAGAAACTAGGGTAATGACTCTGCCTACAGTACTCAGCTCATAGGGTATGAGGCTTAGATGAGATCATGTTCCTGAAACCCTTTTAAGTATGCAATATGCAAAAGTTATTTTCATTAAAACCATTAGCATCAAAGTGCACATGATTGTGAATTTCACAAGTATAGTTGAATTCACACTTCCTCCATTTGCTCCAGAAAACCATCTTGAGTCACATTTTTTTTGTCAACACTTTCTTAAATGACTAGTGTGCAAAGGGTCTGATTCACAAATATAATGGCTCTTCTTAAAGCCCTACTCATACCCTAAATTAATTAAGATCAGTCTGTGTCCAGAGTGTCAAGTTCTTTGTAGCCTAAAAAAAAGAGACTCTTTAGGATATGCTGCACTTACTCCTTCTGACTATATTCATTATTTAGACAATATTTGGTAATCATGTACTTACAACATAATTACAATTACAAAACAATAGTTCTCCAGTCTGACCTCAGATTAACAGATCCCACTTACTCCCAGCTCTCCGCTACAGTGAATGGTCACACTAATATACCTTGTAGAATGTTGACATTCTGTTCCTCTCTTTGAGTGATATGCTTACTAAGAATTGACGTCTGGGGCACCTGGGTGGCTCAGTCAGTTAAGTGTCTGACTCTTGATTTCGGATCAGGTCCTGATCTCACAGTTTCGTGAGTTCAAGCCCCACGTTGGGCTTTATACTGAATCTGCAGAGCCTACTTGGGATTCTCTCTCTCTCTCTCTGTCTCTCTCTCTCTCTCTCTGCCCCTCCCTGGCTCATGCTCTGTCCCTCTCAAAATAAATAAATAAACTTTAAAAATTAAAAAAAAAGAGTATGTCTATTTCTGATCTATTTATGTTGATTGTACTGGTTATTACAAGTATGTAATTTAAATTGCTATTGAATAAGCTAATTAAATGCATCTGGGAAAAAAATAGAATTGTTTCCATCAATGTGAAATGAAATAGTTTGGAAAGATTAAAAAATAGGCTACTCACTTAAATTCTTTTTTTTTAATTGTTATTTATGTTTGAGAGACAGAGCATAAGCAGGGCAGAGGCAGAGAGAGAGGGAGACACAGAATCCGAAGCAGGCTCCACGGGTTGAGCTATCGGCACAGAGCCCAACACAGGGCTCGAACCCACCAACTGTGAAATCATGACCTGAGCTGAAGTCAGAGCTTAACCGACTGAGCCACCCAGGCACCCCAAATAGGCAACTCACTTAAATATCCGCTGTCAAAAGAATTGTGGAGGGGCAACTGTATAAGGTTAAGGGAAAGAAAGATAAAAAACCTAAAAGGATTCTGAACTTGTAGCGTGTCTCACTTCTCACTTTACTTACAAGAGTATGCAAATTTAGGATCATGCCTTATGCTTGCGGTGATTGTAATATAATACAAATAACTCAGAACTTTTATCAATGGACCCAAAGAATAGGATGTAAATGGCCAAAGAATAGGCGTGATCCCTAGGTCAAAAACTGCTGAAGAAAGGTAAGCTTCATGTCTTAAAGGTTAAATTTCTAAGGACTACCTGGGTGACTCAGTGGGCTAAGCATGAAAGTCTTGATGTTGGCTTGGGTGGTGATCTCAAAGTTTGTGAGTTTAAGCCCTACGTTGGTCTCTGCGGTGACAGTGCCGAGCCTCCTTGGGATTTTCTATCTCCCTGTCTCTCTGCCCTTTCCCAGATCATGTTTCTCTCTGTCTTTCTCAAAACTAAATAAACTTGGGGTGCCTGGTGGTTCAGTCAGTTGAGCAACCGACTTCAACTTAGGTCACGATCTCATGTTTCGTGGGTTTGAGCCCCATGCTGGGTTTGCTGCTATCAGTGTGGAGCCCACTTTGGATCCTCTGTCCTCCTCTTTCTGACCCCACCCCCCCAAGGTAGCTCGACATAAAAATAAATAAATAAATAAATAAATAAATAAATAAATAAATAAATAAAATTTTTAAAAAAGTTAAAATTTTAAGGTATATAGGAATCACCTTTATGATTTTCCACTTTGGATTTTTTAAATAAACTAACCAATTATGCATTATTAAAATACTAGTTTATAAACTGGAATTATCTCAAAATGAGAATATATATTACAAGAATACTTATGATTATTTTCAAATTCCATTAAACAAATACAGATTAATTTCCAACTCGGACTTAGGTATAATCACAGAGACTGTGGGGAACAGAAGATGAATAAAGCTAAGTACCTACTTTCAAGGCACTGAAAACTCACATATGTCCTACATGTGAGAAAGTTCTCAGATCCCCAGATTCTGTTCTCAGATCTGAAGTCATGTAGATCACAGTTTGCATAACCTTTAGAGTGGCCTGACGGGTGTAATGCCGTCCAAATGTAATGCATTCTTGGTTTTGGTGAACCAATCAGACACGGCACTAAAAATATAACCTGATGTTGAAAAGTTCATATTGTCTGTCAGCCACATTCATCACTTTTATTGATAGGAATTGCCACTACATTCCTACAGCTGTGGTAGAGACACCTCAGGAGAAAAAAAGAAGAAAACTCAGGTTAAATATTCAGCAATATTTTTACACTGCATTTATATTCGTTCATCATTCGTTAAATTTTTCCATTTTTTCAGCAGACATTGAGTTCCTACAATATGCCAGACCTGTAAGTGATGGAGCAGGTAGAAAACACAATGATTAACAAAATCTCTGAATTATTTTCAAAGAGCAATGGAAGACTGAAGGGTTTTAAGGGTAATGACATTATCTAGGTGACATTTTTAAATCTCTCGGGTTATGAAAAGAAGAAAAGGCTTCAGGGGAGAGGAAAAGGGAATCAAAGAAACCAGAAACCATGTTCATATGCTCTATTATCTCCAAGTTTATACCATTATATCATGTTTAAGATGTGTGCGAGCAATCCTCAACTCCCTTATCTTGGATCCTAAACTTTTTTTTTTTTCAACGTTTATTTATTTTTGGGACAGAGAGAGACAGAGCATGAACGGGCGAGGGGCAGAGAGAGAGGGAGACACAGAATTGGAAACAGGCTCCAGGCTCTGAGCCATCAGCCCAGAGCCCGACGCGGGGCTCGAACCCACGGACCGCAAGATCGTGACCTGGCTGAAGTCGGACGCTTAACCGACTGCGCCACCCAGGCGCCCCGATCCTAAACTTTTTGTTATCAGGAAATCACAAACCTCATTTTTTTAATCGATTCTTTTTTTTTTTTTTTTTTACTGTTTATTCATTTATTTATTTTGAGACAAAGAGAGTGTGTGCGTGAGGGGCAGAGTCAGAGAGAGAGAGAATCCCAAGCAGACTCTGCACTGTCAGCACAGACTCCGACATAGGGTTCGATCCCACAAACCATGAGATCATGATCTGAGCCCAAATCAAGAGTTGGGCACTCAATGGACTGAGCTGCCCAGGCACCCCATAAATCTCACTTCTTGACAAATAAGTCCAGAATTTCCCAGAATTATCTTGATTTAAAAGTTTGTCCTGAAATTCCTATATACCACAATAAAGAACATACCAGAAATTCTCATACATTGGCCTCCAAATGGCATCTCACCACCTCTTGCTCCCAGAAGCAACATAAACTCTTCTTATTTCAGCTCAGAATAGTCACGGCATTCAAGGTACCTCACACCCAGTAAGTTTAACTCAATGCGTATTTTTTTAAAAAACTACCTTCAGGTAACTTTTGAAGATGTAAGAAAATGAAAAAAATGATATCAATTCTCTTGTCATTTTCAGCTACTTTCCTAGAACTAGATGCATTTGCCGTTTATCATTTTTCTTTATTTTGGACTCATCAGCCAATTTTCAAGGCAATTTGAGTTCACTTCTTGTGAGAGAGTCCTCAGAAAAGTATTCTGTCAAGGGCTTTGGGACAATCAAGATAAATGACACCCCTACATTTTTCTCATACTAATCACCCCTTTATGAATCCATCCAAAAGAATGCACTCCTCCGTGCCAGTCTGCTTTTTATACAGCCCTGATGCTGCTGCTGAGTGCTGTCTCTTCCAAGCATCACATTTCATTCTGTCTTGTTCCCCCGTTGAGCTGCCACTCCACCCAACATTCTATTCTCAGAGTGGCTTTTCCTGGGATTGTGGCTAGTAGGGATGAGCATTTTGGAGGAATGAAAGAATTTACCTTTTATGTAATTCTCACTGTTGGTCTTCAGATATTTATACTTTCCCATTTCTCTACTTATAATTTAGATCGTCTGTAAAAAATGTGTATTGTAAATTTGGGGAAATTTGAGCTTACCCCTTGGATCATCCACTGGTTGGTGTCAAATGTTTTCCACAACTCACACAGATCACGTAAAAGAGAAGAATTTTGCACAGCAATCATGGTATGGTAAAATTATCAAAGAGTGGACTTGTAAACTTTCTCTTAGCCAGGCTGGAATAGGAAGGAGGCATAAAGGAGATTCAAATTTGATTGATACCTTGATGTGAGTGATATGGTGGAAAGAATACCAAACTGAGAGCCACAGCGTTGGTTTCTCCACTTTTTTTTTTATATTTGCCAGAACTTCTGATAATGAGAGTTTGTTGTTAAAATATAGATGGAAAAAAAGAACTAAGGAAATCTGCACTAACCCAGTAACAGGTCTATTCTGGACCTCAAAGGAGAGGAATAAAGTGTGGGATTTAGAAAATAATTTAGGATCCAAAGTCGCTTCACTACCAACATTAACTTGTAAGTTTCTAGACAATTTCTTGCCAATACTGTGACTCAGCTCCTTATCTCTACTGCTGTATATCTTTTAGCTTCTGCTTAGTCATGACATCTGTACTTTGAACTTCAAAGTATTCATAACCTCTACACACTCACAGTTTCTCGTGACCACTGCCATCTTACAGCCTCTGATACCTGATTTCTGTGTCTTTTTTAGCATTAGCCTTTATTACATGTAGAGCACTCTCCTGGTATTTTGCAGTCAAATTCTCCAAGGAAGAGAATCTGATGAGGCTTATTTAATCACTATCATTTTGTTTGGGCTAAGGCCCCATGCTAGGTATCTCATGAGCTGCTTCTAGCCAATAGGTGAATCTATAATCCTGGAGACAATTTCCCAGTCCTGACCTAATCAGCTGCTACTGGTGGGATATAATCATGTGGTAATTGTATGTGGTGTGTTTTTTTTTTTTTTTTTTTTTATCAAGAAGCCATCTATCACTAGCCAGGGCTATGTGCTGGGCACAAGACTTCTTTCCCAGTGAGCTTGGCTTCTTCAAGACCTGCTACCACATCTATAACAGGGAAAGTTGGATCACATACTCTAATAAGTCATTTCAAACTCTAAGCTACAAGAGTCTATTTTGGGGGTTTGTTTGTTTTGTTTTTTGTTTTTGCTTTTGCTGGTTTTTCGTTAGTTACTACTGGGTTAGGTATTCTAGATGTTGAGGAAATGCAGTGACTGAGAATGATCAGGTGTGTAACAAGATTCTGGCAGGAATAAAAATTTACCACAGATGGTACAAATTAAATGGTTTTAATGAAAGAGCTACTTAGATATGTTGGGAAATATTTAGGAAATAAACAAGAGAAATCAATGCACCCCAGGATCAGCAACAGTAAGAAGCCACTACCATATGTAATGAATGGGCAAGGTGTACATGAGGTTGCAGAAACCAATGAGACTATACTTTATACCTCTTGGCTCTGCCCTCTGCTCTCAGAGGCTGAAAACTACTTCACCTTGACTCACTTGTTCTCATATTTCCAGTTGGATTTGGCTAATGGGAAGTCATAGCAGGGGACTAGACTTGAGAGGAGTAAGTCAAACAAAATAATCGGCACATGGAACTTATCATGAAGTAGAGTAAACAGGTAAAAAATAAACTAATACAATAAAATACAATAAAGAGAAGGGGGTAAAGAGGATAGATTTTTAAGGAGGGAAGGATTATTTTAGCATATTGGAAAAAAATAGCACATGTTGACAAATTTCCGTCATTTTAATAAAGAGATAAAGGGCACTTGCCTTGGACTTTTTTGTTTGGGAACATTTGACATGTGAAGTGAATGTATGTGACATATGCGAACATGAACATAAAAAGTAAAGCAAACACCCAGGAACCACCACCAATCAGAAAAGAAACTATTATTGGCACCACTGACTGCTTTTCATCTTCCTTTTCTCCATTCTCACTCTATGCCAATAGAACTCACTAGCCTGAATTTTAATTTTTAATCACACTCTCTCGTTTCTTTTAATATATATTTTGTTTTGCTTATTTTCTGAAATTTATAATATTGAAATCTTGTATTCATTCTTTAAGGTCTTGCCTTTTTTACTCAATTATTACTTTTTAATATTCACCCACAGGGATGCACAGGGCTGTAGCTCAACCTCATTGTTGAATAGATGTTTCATTATGTGAATATTGTATAATTTGCTCCTCCATTTTCCTAAGGACATTGTGCCAATTGGGTGCCATTATGATGCAGGTGCAGATATTCCTATACTCTCTTTTGGGTATATGAGCAAGTGTTTCCTTATGATATATAATGCATGCAAGAATACAATTGTTGACTTCTGAAGACTGTGCGTGTCCAACTCTACCAAAGAGTGCCACTTGTTTTTCATGCTGGTTGAGTCTGTGTATACTCAACTGATTTATGAAGTCTCCGTCATTAGGTCCTATGGGGTGAATGCTTGCATTCCCCCACAGTTCATCTATTGAAATCCTAGTCCTCAAGGTGATGGAATTAGGAGGTTGGCCCTTTGAGAGTTGATTGGGTTATGAACGGGATTACTGCCCTTATAAAGAGTTCCCAGAGGGTTCCCTCACCCTTTCTTCCGTGAGAGGTTATAGTGAGAAGATGGTCATCTAGGAGGAATCAGGTCCTCTGCCAAACACCAAATACGCTAGCACCTTAATGTTGGACTTCCCAGGCTCCAGTCCCATTAGAAATAAATTTCTGTTGTGTTATAAACTGTTAGAGCTGTTTGTTATGACACCCCAAATGTACTGAAACACAAAGTATGTATATTATATTTTGTATATGTATTCATAGGACAAGTATGTAATGGTAATTCATTGCACTTTTAAATAGAACTACCGTAGTGAGGTTTATTGCTTTTTTATACAATTAATGCGTACTGTGTTTCCATTTCTGTGAAATATCTGTTCATATCTTTTACTCATTTTTCTGTTGGGTTGTTGTTTGAATTTTCTTTTTAATTCCTAAGACTTCTTTCTATATTCGGAATGCTGATTCTTAATCTGTCTCTGTATTGCAAATATCTCTTTCCACTTTGGAGCTTTGTCTTTTTCTTTATAGAACCTTTTGATAAACAAATTCCTTTTGCTGTTGTTGAATTGTTCAATATTTTCTCAATTGTGCACTTTTTCTGGCTTTAAGAAGTCTTTCTTGGGGCACCTGGGTGGCTCAGTTGGTTGAGCAATGGACTCTTGATTTTGACTCAGGTCATGATCTCACGGTTCATGGGTTCAAGCCCCATGTCAGACTCCTCGCTGACAGTGCTGGATCCTGCTTGGGATTCTCTCTCTCCATCTCTCTCTGCCCCTCCCACTTATACTCATGCACTTGCTCTCACTCTCTCTCAAAGTAAATCAACTTAAAAAAAAAAAGTCTTCTTAGAGAGACATTCAAGATGGTGGAATAGGACTTCCTTACCATCATCTTCCCACAGAACTTCAATTTTGTTAGTCATCCACAAATGAGAGTATTCTGTGGGAGTTGGAGGCCCAGCAGAGAATTCCAGCATGTGATTGGAGAAAAAAAAAATCCAAGCATAAACACGTTAAAGTAGATAATAGGAGGGGTTTCATTTTGCCCATGTCACCCCTCACCCTAGGTGGCACACTTTGGGGCCAGGAGAGCCCCTCAGCCTGTGATTTCTCTCACAAGGGGAAGCGAGTGTGCGTCAGTGAACTCTGACTTCCCTACCTGTGCAGGAAAAGGGTCACCTCTTCTTCACCTAATCATAAAGATGTTCTATTGTGTGGTTATTCTCATGCACATAGCAGGCACGGTAGGTTTTCTTTAATGTCTTTTAGTAGTTCAATTTCTTTCAATAAAGGTTTGCACATCTATGGTTTGGTTTATTTCTATATGTGTTATTTTTTATAATGCTAAATATCCTTTCAATTGATTTTTAAGCTCTACTGATATTTTCAGGTAGTAATCTTACATTTAAGAACATTGCTAAACTAGCACTATTGCTAATAATTTGTGTGTCACTTGGGTTTTACTAGGACAAAAATCACGGTAGTTTTGTTTCTTTCCAATCACTTTATATTTTATGTTTCTCTGGTGCACAACTGAGAATGTCAAGAACAATGATAAATTAGTGCTAGTAGTCAATCGTTGCATTCCTGATTTTAAAAGGAATGCCTACCATGTTTCATTAAATGCTATGTTTATCATAGATTATTGGCAGGTGTACTTGTCAGGCTGAGTTCTCTTCCTATTTTCAGGAGTTTTTATTTGTGAATTAATTATTTATTTATTTTTGAATTGTGAATGATCAAATATTTTGCTATAAATGTTGATAAGAACATTTTCCCCATTAATCTGTTACTATGTCATCACTTTTATATGCCTGGGATATATGAAAATTAATTGTGATACTTTACCTTTGTTAACACATTGTTGGATTTAATGTGTTAATATTGCGTTTATAACTCTGAACATACTTTAATTCATGGAACTTGCCTATAATCATTCTTTCTTTCATTGCCTTTGGAATTGGTGTTATCATTAGACTGGGCTATAGAATATGTTGAAAGTATGTTCCTTTTTTTTATGCTCCAGAAGAATTTACATAAGATTGCAGATATGTATTCCTTGGATTCTCCATAGCTTTTACTTATAAACTATCTTGACCTTGTATTTTCCTTGTGAGAAGACTTTAAATTGTTAATTCAATTGTTTGTGGTTTTAGATCCATTAAGGTTTTATATTTCTTCTTGAATAAATTTTATTTTATATTTTTCTAATATTTGTCTATTTTGTGTAAATTTTTGTTTTCAGCATAAAGTTTTCCAGAATTATTATCTTTTATCACAATTTTGTCTCTAATGATATCTCTTTTTTTATTGCTCATATTGCTTATTTTTCTTGTACATCAATTATGTCGGGGTTGGAGGATTTTATTTTTTTCTTGCTAAGGAAGCAATTTTTGCTTTTATTAATTCTAACATCTGTTTGTTTCTATTTCATTGATTTATACTCTTCTCTTTGTTATGCGCTAGCCTCTATTTCATTTAAATTTGTTCTCTTGTTCCTTTTGTAGCTTCTGTTGTGGATGCTTAGCTCATGATTTGGGACCTTATTTTCTCATAGTGGGTTTAAGTCTGTAAGTTTGCCTCTAAGGACTACTTAATTTGTGTCCCACAAGGCTGAGAAGTACTCTTAAAATTATTATTTTCATTATTCTAAATATGCTCTAATTCCTTTCTAATATTATCTTTGGCCTGAGTTATTCAACATGTTTTTAAATTTCTAAATGCAAGGGATTTCTAGAAATTATTCTTTGTTTGTCTCCTGATTAATTGCACTGTGGTCAGAACCATGATGTGTATAATACTGACTCATTGAAATCTGTTGAGGTTCACTTGCTCTATGGTCGACAAACTTTGTATTTCTATAATACGGGTCCTTTGATATTTATTGAGACTTAATTGATGGTCTTAAATATGATTGATTTCCAAAAATGTTTTCGGTGATTTTGAAAAATATGTCTATTTTCCAATAGAAAAAATGCATTGTTTACTACATGATGCTTCTTCATTGTGCTATTCAATGTTCCAACTACTTGCTGGCTCATTTATCAAAAACTGAGAGTGTTGTATTAAAACATCCCATTACCAGGGGCGCCTGGGTGGCGCAGTCGGTTAAGCGTCCGACTTCAGCCAGGTCACGATCTCGCGGTCCGTGAGTTCGAGCCCCGCGTCAGGCTCTGGGCTGATGGCTCGGAGTCTGGAGCCTGTTTCCGATTCTGTGTCTCCCTCTCTCTCTGCCCCTCCCCCGTTCATGCTCTGTCTCTCTCTGTCCCAAAAATAAATAAAAAGTTGGAAAAAAAAACAAAAAAAAACAAAAAAAACATCCCATTACCATTCTGGATATTTCTGTTTCTTCCTGTAATTTTGTCAATTATTTTTTACTTTATTTATTTTTTAATCTCTGCTGCTATATTCTCAAGAGGTGTTATGTTCTCCTGACAGATTTAAACTTTATTAATATACAATGATATTCCTTATCTCACGCGATAAAGATCGTTCTGTCAAAAGGTCGACATTGTGACACCATGATATTAGTTAGAACCATATGAAATTGCCAATTTTGTAGATCAAATTGCAATTTTGCATTGCAATCTAATAGCGTTGGAAGTTTTGTTGATATTGTGTGCTTATGTATGGTTAAGTGTGTCTCTTTTAAACAGAATGAAGCTTGACTTAAAAAAAAATGTAGTCTGATGATCTATGCCAGTTTTAATGTCTCTCAGTAAACTTAGTATACTTGGATTTACTTCTATCATTTTATTTTGTACTTCCTATTTGTCCCAAAATGTGTGATTTTTTTTTCTCTTTCCATGCTTTCTTTTTTTTCCTTTTGCTTTCCAGTCTTTTTCCTTTAACAACTTTAGAATATAAGTATTCAGTTATTATTTTTTTAGTGATTAGTTTGATATTTTAATATGCATAGCTGGCAAAGTCTAACAGTAATCAGTATCTTTACCCTCTGCCCAACAATACAATCAACAATTACTAGGATAAAGTAAATTCTAATCACTTCCTCCCAGTGTCCCACTATTTTAGCCCAAACATTTAGCTCATTGTTGCTTTGTTTTTACCCCACAAATTGGACATTGTTATTGATTTATGTAGATGAAATTACATACATTTTGTCCCTCGGGAATTTTAATTAGATACATGTTGGCCCTTAAATTCAATTTCCATGTTTATCCACCTCACTTACATTTTCCATCTACTTGTCACTACCCTCCGTGTTTTATAGGATTTTTAAAGATCTATATCACAGTTCACTAATTTTCTATTTATTTGCTTCCATTACCCTATGTAACACTTTCATTAAGCTTTAAGTGCATTTATTATGGTTTTCAATTCTACAATTTCTAGAAGCTAGTGCTTTTTTAATTATGTGGCTTAACAACCCTGCAGCCCAAAGTTAAGAGTTCCTTTCTCAGAGTCTAATGTTTATTCCTACTTCCTTTTTGTGCTCTTCCCCAGAATGCAATAGGCCCAACACCTTCTACTACTTCCACTTCCGTTAGTTTACCCGCTAATACTGGTGTGTGGTCTGACGGTCCGTACTTATTTGTTTAGAAGCAACCCTGAATCATGATTCTAGACAATATCACAATGATAAGCAAATGAGACGAACACTTGGCCTCACAGCTACTAAGACTTACTACAAAGCCGTCATATTAAAAACAGTATGATATCCATTCAAAAAGAGAGAAATTGACCTCAAGACCATAATTTCTGTGAGAAAGACTCATATCTCAGAATTATTATTATATAATAAAGAAGGCATCACAAATCAGACTATTTAGTAGATGATGATAATTGCTCATAGTGGAGGAAAATCCATACCTACCACCACATACAAAGATACAATCCAGATATATTAAAGAAATAAATCCAGAGAAGCCATAAAGGCAGGAGATAATGTGCCCTAGGGTTAGAGAGGAACTTCTTAAACAAAATTCCAAAAGCATCGTTAATGCATTTAATCACATCAAATTAAGAATTTCTGTGAATAAAGTTAACAAAAAGATGTCGCAGAGATATTATATTTGCCATGTCTAAAACCACAAGGGAATTATTATCTGGGATATATAAGGAACTCATATGCACATGAAGAAAGTTATAAGAATCTCAAATTTTAAAGATGAGTAAAGGATATTTGGGTCAATTCATAGCTAAAAAACCCAGAGGTTTAACAAAACATATGATTGTTGTCCAAAGTCATTAGTCATCAGAGAAACGCAATTTAAAACAACAAGAAAAGTGATACTACCTTAGGCCCATCAGATCCTAAATACGAAGTAATCAGTGACAAAAACAAGAAACACAACACCATGTATGTAACTTAAAAGTACGTGACAGGGGCGCCTGGGTGGCGCAGTCGGTTAAGCGTCCGACTTCAGCCAGGTCACGATCTCGCGGTCCGTGAGTTCGAGTCCCGCGTCAGGCTTTGGGCTGATGGCTCAGAGCCTGGAGCCTGTTTCCGATTCTGTGTCTCCCTCTCTCTCTGCCCCTCCCCCGTTCATGGTCTGTCTCTCTCTGTCCCAAAAATTAAAAAAAAAAAAAAAAAAAAAGTACGTGACATAATGCATGGTTTACATTAAAGCTTTCAAAGAGAATAATATAAGCCAAATGTAAGTTGGGAAATTGGAGGTGAGGAGTGGACAAGAGGCCTTGCAAAGAGTAATGAGCATCAGATGGCCAGAACTGCAGGGGATTACTAAGGAACCCTTGCGTCTTTAGTATAAAGCAAAACCATAGTGCACAGATACTATTGTCATCCTGGATTCCCAATTTCATGGGAAATTCCTAATTTCGTCCTATTCCCAAGATACCCAGCTCAGAAGCACCATCATAAGCTCTGCTTCCCTGAGAATCCCCTGCTTCCCCACAGGCCTACTCATTTTTCTGTACACTGCAGATAAGATAGATGGCTCTTTACTCTTTTTTTTTTAACATTTTATTTATTTTTGCAAGACAGGGAGAGAGACAGAGCGTGAGCAGGGGAGGGGCGGAGAGAGAGGGAGACACAGAATCCGAAGCAGATTCCAGGCTCTGAGCTGTCAGCACAGAGCCCGATGCAAGGCTCCAACCCATGAACCTTGAGATCATGACCTGAGCTGAAGCCGGATGCTTAACCGACTGAGCCACCCAGGCGCCCCAATTCTTTCCCCTTTATTTATCTTCCCATAAAAATGTAGCACCAGAATAAACAAGTGATGGGGATATGTATGTGTATATATATATATTTTTTTTCCTCTCATTTTCTTGTATCCTTTATTTACCCATTCACTCAGAAGAATTTGTTGCTTTAGGGAGGGATAATATAGCATAGAAGCAGAGAAAACCTTTTTGGTGTCAAAAGTACAACAAGGAAGTACATAAATCCCAGGCCATAAAACACCATATTTGGAAAATTAGATAAAGGACTAGTCCAGCCTGTCTTCAGACTACATTAAGATGGTAAGGACCGCAGGGGACAAGGAGAATCATAGCAGAAGCAGAGCTGAGACGACTATGGGTTCCTGAGGAGCATGTCCTGTAAGAAGGTCTCCCAAGAAGGAATTGGGAATCCAAGATCACACCCAACTGGGCCACTACCCCCAGGAGGAAAACCAAAGCCATTCAAGACTCCTGTATTCCTATCCCTCATCTTGTCTCCCCAGCATGGCACCGGGACAGGCCTGAGGCCACCTTGTAGAACATCCTGCAACAATGCAGGAACGATGGCGCCTGTGCCTGATGACAGAGCAGAGACAGCTGTTCTGAGAGCCCTTCCTAGGTGGAAGGTGGAAGGTCGCCATGGGAATAGGGACCCCTTGGATGAGCCCACGTGGATGAAGAGTTTATGTGGATGAAGAATAGTTTCAAGGAAAAGCCATCTCCATCTTTTCTCAAGTCTCTGCCCTAGAACTTAGACATAACCACACAAAAATGAGGGACATTCCACTAAACCAGGGGTTCTCAGTGTACTGCTATTTGGCACCCCAGGAGACATTAGGCAATGTCTGGAGACACCTGTTGCTGTCACAACTGGGAAGTGCTATTGGACTCTGGTAGGCAGAGGTCAGGGATGCTACTAAACATTCTACAGTGCACAGAACAGTCCCCCAAACCAAGGAATTACCCAGCTCAAAATGTCAGTAGTTTCAAGGTTGAGAAATATTTCCTTAGACTGAGGTTAAATCTTGACCACTCAGCCTAACAAGAAATGTATAATAAAAATTGTTTATTTATTCTAGAATAAAGAAAATGACACCTAGCCCCTGGTATTAAAGGCACAACCATCTACTTATGCTAAGGAATAAATTTTTTTTAATATAAAAGAATCAATAGCCAATCAGTTTGCATTTAATGAAAGGGATCTGAGAAGGGAAGAAAAGTTTAAGTCGCTTCAAAGTAAGATAAAGTGTCCCCACACGAGGAAGAAAGGGAAATGGAGCCATGAAAACAGACACTAAAAGTTCATGACAATATTTGAATCAAATGAGAGGAAGAAAGTCATCCATGGAGCAGTGTGCAGAGAAGGAGTTGTTCCTCACCAAGGACAATGAGAAATATTAGCATTTTTTAGAGAGGTGAAATTGTATTTCTTCCAGACTCTGTACTTAAAGTTTACTAAGAAGGAGGCGTGTGAACCCCAAGACCACCCACTTGCCAAGAAGAAAGCAGAAGGAAAACTTGGAAGCCCTTTCAAAACTACCATGAATGAAAGCAAAAGTCAGAAACAATAGGGGCACCTAGGTGGCTCGGTGGGTTAAGCGTATGACTTCAGCTCAGGTCATGATCTCCCCGTTTGTGGGTTCAAGCCCTGTGTTGGGCCCTGTGCTGACAGCTCAGAGCCTGGAGACTGCTTTGGATTCTGTGTCTCCCCCTTGCTCTGCCCCTCCCATGCTCATGTCCTGACTCTCTGTCTCTCAATAATAAATGTTCAAAAAAAATTTTTAAGTCAGAAACAATAAAAAAAAGGAGCAAAGGAGAAGGGGAGAAGGGAGGGAGAGGAAAGAGGAACACAGGAAGGGGGGCAAGGGGATGGGGAGAGAAAGAATGAGCTAGAAACAATTGCAAGGGGTAATAAATAAATTACTCGTATGTTAATGACATGCCGAAGTGTTCCATTTTTATGTGAAAGCAAATAACTATGAAGTATCACCAACATAAACACTGATTAAAGGAGATGAAATGTCTTGAGATGAAATGTCATAACATTACACAGTGTCAGTTTGCGGTGTTCTCAAAATGTTAATGACCTCCAGCTTCAGCTGCTTCCATTACCAGGGATCTCAGGGGAGAGAAACCTAAGCTGCAGGGCTCCCAGGAGGAGCCCAGAACCTAGTCCCATCTCCTCGCTGTTAATAGATAAAACTTCATTGAAAATGATCCGGTGACACTTGGCCATAATTCAGAAGGGACTACATTTTTTAAAAAAGAATTTTTCTTTTATCAGAAAGGACTTGAGTTTATCTTACCGTTTCACTAATGTTGCAGACCTGATTCAGTCAGTCTTCAATACTCTTTGGAATAAGTTTTCTATTCTTCTCACAGTGACATTTCCCCAGCACCGGGAGCACCTGCAGGAAATTTAGGAAGTGAGAGTTCATCATTTTACAAACGAATTCTGCACAAAAAAAAAAAAAAAAAAAAAAAAAAAAAAAGGCGTGGGCCAGGCTGAATTTTAACTGTTTTACTAGGACTGATCCCAGAACCCTTCATGAAGTGTTATAGTCTCAGTGCCCCTCATGCCGTGCCCCTCATTTATTTTAATAAAAAATCATTAGTACCTTCGATGTCCACCATTATTTTTGCCTCAGAGCCAAACAAAATAGGTTATCACTCGGTAGTCACTTTATGGATGAATCATTCTCTCCCACCTATTCTATGACCCGGTTCCTCTCACACAGCCAGGACACGTGCTTTCCATCTCCCTGGCGACACTTTGGAACATGGGAACCCCAGTATACATGTATCTGTTGCCTTTGCGCTTCTGCAGTGTGTAAGTACATACCGATGGTTATGGCTGGTGCAATTTTGTCTGCCTTTGTTCAATGAATGCTTACTGAGTTTTTATTAAACACAAGCCCCCTCAGTTCCCTCTCTCAAAAAATGTCTAGTATCAGGAGAGACAGGAAGAACAATATGGGTCAGTATAAATAAGTGTCCTTCCCATGTCCAATTTGAGCGCTCAGTAAATAAAAGGAATAAGATAAGTCTTTCAGCTGGAGATATCAGAGAAGCTTCAGGAGAGTTTCACAAAAGGGATTTTGTAAATTTTAACAGAATGGTGACTTTCTATCTGCCCTGAGTAGCCACTAGGTATATCTACATTTAACTTGATTTAGATTTATATTAAGTATACTGAAATAAGGGCCAGCCTGGGTGTCTCCATCAGGTAAGTGTCCGACTCTTGATTTTGGATCAGGTGTGATCTCACAGTTCATGAGATCGAGCCCCATGTTGAGCACCACACTGTCAGCGCAGAGCTTACTTGAGATTCTCTCTCTCCCTCTCTGCCTCCCCCTTCCCTCTCAAAATAAAGAAGGAAATCTTTAAAAAGGGTATACTGAAATAAAATTTAAAATTCAATCACACTAGCTGCATTTTAAGTGTTCAATAACCACATGCGGCTAGTGGCAACCATATTGGACATTTCCAGCACTGCTGTAAGCTGAAGAAATGGTATAGTTACACATGAGAAACTCCAGGTAATGTATAGGTGGCTAGAGATCAGGAAACACTCCACATTTGCTGCAACATAGGGTGGGGAAAAATAGTAGTGGAAGATAGGACTGGAAAAGGAGTTTGAAATCAAATTGGAGTGAGTCTTGAATATATTCGTCTGAAATCAAAGCTTTTGTGAAGCAGAGAACTGAGATTTAGGGTTAATTTGGAAAGGTATAAGACGATGACCTGAAAAAGCAACTAGACAAGGAGTCCTCAGCCATGGCTGCACATCAGAATGCGGAGGAAATTCCTTACCCAAAACCCAGGCCACATCCCAGATGAATTAAATCAGAATCACTGGGTGTGAGACCCATCAATGGCTTTTAAATCTCCCCAAATGATTTCAATAGGCAGGTGTTTAGGGACAGCCACTGGTACTACGTGCATGACGTCATTTCTCCCACTTGTGCCATTAATACCCTCTTTCCTCTGATGAACTTCCCCTTAGACTTTCTACCAAATGCTGTTAGAGTTGCCAATCACTATAAGCTGCTTCCCTGGTCACAAGATGTGGCCTAGAACCAAACGTTGGCAAATCACAATAGGCTAGTATTGCTGGCTGTGGTGATCATCCCAGATTTAGACTACAATCCAAGTCAGGCAAATGAAAGCCTGTTCTCAGATTTGGCATACATATTCCTAGCGAGAAGGCTCTCTATTTAATGTAGGAGGCCACTAAACTGGGATGGCATTAGCTTAAAAAATCTCTGTGAATGTGTTCCTCTCATTGCCACCAACCCAGCAGTGCAGGGTACAAAGCCATCCACGCAAGAAGATCACAAAATGTGCAGGTACAAGCACAGTTGAAAGATTTGAGGGTGGGAGTGCCAGTAAAGGGAGACAAAGAAGATCTGGTGATGTATCTTGGGTTCCTGGTGGAATCCCTGGGGCCAGTTCCCCCTCTGGATTTCCCAGTCATAAGAATCAAGCAATGACCTACTACTCTGGTTTGTTTTCTTCCCGCTTAAATTTGAGATGGGTTTGAATCATCATGTTTAACGGTAAAAAATATAGAGATGTAGAATGTGGCTTTGCCAAACATACTTGACCATGTTAGAATACCTCTTAACAACTTATGGAACACTAACCTTTTTTTCCAAAGAGCTACAGAGGATAACTGAAGTGTGAGGGCTCTCTCTGAGTAGAATAACCATGGCAAACTCACTTGTAAACTAACAGCAAAATATTATAAGTGGACTTAAGCTAAGAGAACCAAAGAGCAAGAGGGAGAATGTGTGAGAGCGCTGTGGTACCTAAATGGTGGGTGGGTAGGGCGCCTCGGTGGTTTAATCAGCTAAGACTTGATTTCGGCTCAGGTCAAGGTCTCACGGTTCCTGAGTTCCAGCCGCATGTCAGGCTCCTTGCTAAGAGGTCAGAGAGCCTGCTTGGGATTCTCTTTCTTTCTCCCTCTCTCTCTGCTCCTCCCCTGCTCACTCTTTCACTCTCTCAAAACAAAGAAATAAACTTTATAAATAAATAAATACATAAATACATAAATACATAAATAAATAAAAAGGTGGGTGGGAAAGGGAAGTGAGTCCTAAGGAGGATTCCAGGGCAAAGTAGTGAAAGGGGTTCTGTCATCTCCTATATCTGACCACAAGTCCTTGAGTTGTATATGAACACACACTCAATCCGTGTTGGCTGCACAGAAAATTGTTCCACTTTAGATAGCTCCTTTCTTAGTAACTCCATAGAACATATATATTAAAACAAACCCAGGGCCATTGCCAATTCAAAGGGGCCACCTCTCCACATGATGGGGCCCATCCATCCTTGGCGAGAGGATGTTAGCCTGTGACCAAACCAAAGTGTGTACCTAAGCGTGAAGGGCTCAAAGGACCAACTTTTAGTCAAAGATTGGGAGCACAGACAAAAATTTCCATAGCGTATGTACACTCGTGCCTAGTTCACTATACCCAAAGACTCCCTTTTGAGTCTGTTTAATTGACCAGGATTAGAGATCACAGCCAGTTCTCGAACGAACTCTTTCCGCCTAGAAAGCACAACCAATAACCTACACATCTCTTTTGCCCAGCCATCCCCAGGTATGGGTTAATAGGGGCTTGTTGTGTTCTGTGTTAATGAATCATGAGTGGAGGCCAGTGAAGCAGACAATGTATCAGAAGCAGGAAACATAATTGGTTGGATGAGCAAAGGAGACAGGCATTAGATCTGCTCACAGGAAGGGGAAATAAGGCTTTGATCAAAGAAGAAAATATCCGGTCATGTAGGCATCGTTTGAACTCTTGCAATTCTTCCACTGCTGGTATTTCCTATCATTTTTACTTGGGGACCCAACATTTACTTACACCACCTCAGGCATTTTATGTAACTTAGCTCAGGCAATTTTCAGATGCCAGTCTTCATAGGATGTGCTCTGTATTTTAAAGAAATTTTACACTTTATTTCCGTTGATAGCATTTGAAAATGTAGACTTCTGTGACATATGATGAAGAGAAATCTCTTCCCTGATGGGAGTTTGCTCAAGATGCCCCTTTAGAAGGCCTCTTCCCGTTCTAATAGTGAATGACTATATTTAAAAGATGTGTCAATGCAGACAAAGTCTGAGAGATAAGATCTTGAAAGTCAAAAGCAGAGAATGGAGAGAATGTGAGAAATTTTGTTCTATCATTTCCATAATCAGGGGGAAAAAGCAGTTTAGGCAAATCCCTTTGGATTTGCTAAATAAACAATATTTGTGGATAAGAAAATCACAAGACCGTTGGCATTTGAAGAATGCAGCCATCTCAGTATTCACTGTATCAGTCATACAATGACACTTGGTTTTCACCAAGCCTCACGGGGTCCAGATCACCTACAAAGATGAAGTGAAGGTTGTGTGTTCTGAACAGTAGTAACAGGCTACTTGATCATGAGAATCGCAAGCATTTTCCAAAATTGGACTGGTTTTGTCAGAGTCATAGGGATTTAGATACCCTCCTGGTGAAAAATATCTTCCCATTCCATCAATTTGTTTATTAGGGGGAAAAAGTACTGTACCCTAAACTGTGGACTTCAAACCTTCTTCTTAAAGTCAATAGATGTCTATATGAAATTTAAAGATCCCACAGGTTGGTAGGAGAAAATAGAGTCCTTTGAGTTTGCTTTCTACATCCCCTCCAAATCCTAGAGATGTCAACGTGTAAATTTTACAAACCACCATCCCAAATTGTTTTCTTCATCGGCTGACAAGCAGGGCACCCCGAAGTTGTACAGCATAGCAGACCAGTCTGAATGGCCTGAGCCAGCAATTAATTTGTTAGAACCAGGACGTTTTTGTATCTTGCTGAGTCTCCTATAAAAATGCAAATGTTCCTGGGAGGAGAAGCATCTTAAGCAATCATGAGGGATTATTTTATCAACTCCATTTGCAGCTTGGAAGCAGAGCTGACAGCAAAGCCTTGTAGGATTGGGCACAGATAACGGAGGTAAAGGAACTGAAACAGACGTAACCAAGAAAAAACTTTACTTCCCGAGTACACTGAAGAGGCTAGCAATAGTTTTGAAATAAAGATTATTATACGGGGGCCTGGGTGGCTCAGTCGGTTCAGTGTCCAACTTTGGCTCAGGTCCTGATCTCACAGTTCATGGGTTTGAGCCCCGCGTCGGGCTCTGTCCTGACAACTTGGAGCCTGGAGCCTGCCTCAGATTCTGTGTCTCCCTCTCTCTCTACCCATTTCCCCACTCACACTCTTTCTCTCTGAAAAATAAATAAACAACAACAACAAAATTATAAAATGGCTAACATTTGAATGCATCTTGAGTGCCAGATATTCTTCCAAGTCTCACTTTATGTATGAGCTCATGTTGTGTATTCCTTTATTCCTTTATGTATTAACCACAGCCACATGGTGAAAGTACTATTTTTTTAGGGTTTGTTTATTTGTTTGTTTATTTATTTAGAGAGAATGAGCAAAGGAAGGGTAGAGAGAGAAGAAGAGAGAATCCCAAGCAGGCTGTGCCCTGTCAGTGTGGAGCCTGATGTGGGGCTTGAACCCACGAACCATGAGACCATGACCTGGGCCAAAACCAAGAGCCACGCTTAACCAACTGAGCCACCCAAGTACTTCAAAAGTATGATTTTTATAAGGTTTTATACCCATATTACTATAAGGACACTGAGGCATAGAGGGGTTAAGGTCACACAACTAGTAAGGGGCACAGCCAAGATACAAATCTGTAAGGTTTGACTCTAGGGGTCTGTAATAACTTCCTGCAATGGTTCATCTTCCAGAGAAGAGGACAATTATTTCAGTTCTCCCCAGCACTTCCAAAGTGTAGCCTCTTTGACCTTTAACTTTCTAACCTCAATGATCTACTTGAGTTTGGTAGACGAGCTTAGAGGAAATAAAGATAAATTCCCAGTGAGCTACGTGCTTATTCTTTTTAATCATAGTTGACATACAACATTATATTAGTTTCAGGTATACAACAGGATTTGACAACTATGTACATTATGCTCTGCTCACCACAACAAGTGTAATTACCTTTTGTTACCATAGACAATAATTACATTATTGACTATAGTCTCTCTGCTGTACTTCTCATTCTTGCGGTTTATTTATTTTATAACTAGAAGCTTGTACCTCTTAAACCTCTTCATCTATTTTGCCCATTTCCCACACTCCTCTCTTCTGGCAATGATCTCCATTTTGATGAGTCTGTTTCTGTGTTTTTTGTTGTTCTTTTGTTTTTAGATTCCATATATAAGTAAAATTGTATGGTATTTGTCTTTCCCTGTCTGACTTATTTCACTTAGCATATTGCCCTCTAGGTCCATCCATGTTGTCACAAATAGCAAGATTTCATTCTTTTTTTATGGCTGAGTAATAGTCCCGTGTGTGTGTGTGTGTGCATGTGTGTGCGTTCATGTGTGTGTGTGCGTGTGTATACCCCATCTCTTCTTTTTCTATCAACGGACACAGGTTGCTTCCATATTTGGCTTTTATAAATAACGCTGCAACACATATAGGGGTGCATGTACCCTCTCAAATTAGTGTTTTCATTTTCTTTGGGTAAATACCAAGTAGTGGAAATACTGGATCATATGGCATTTCTATTCCTAATTTTGTGAGGAAACTCTGTAGTGTTTCCCATAGTGGTTACACCAGCTTATATTTCTACCAACAGTGCATAGGATTCCCTTTTCCCACATCCTTACCAACACTTACTTATTTTTTAATACTTGCTATTCTGACTCAAGTGAGATAATTTCTCATGAGGTTTTGATTTGCATTTATCTAATGATTAGTGATGTTGAGCACCTTTCATGTACCTGTTGGCCACTTTTTATGTCATCTTTGGAAAAAATATCGATTCAGATCCTTTGCTCATTTTTTAATTGGGTTGGGTTTTCTTTTTGCTATACAGTCATGTGAATTTCTTTCTTCTATTTATTTTTTTTTTGGATATTAACCTCTTATTGGATATGTGGAATGCAAATATTTTCTCCCACTCCATAAGTTTTCTTTTCATTTTGTTGACAGTTACCTTTGAGGAGCAGATGCTTTTTATTTTGATGCAGTCCCACTTGTATTTTTTGTTTGTTTGTTTGTTTGGGGGGGCGGTTGTGGGTTTTTTGGTTATTGTTGTTTTGTTTTTTGTTTTGCTTTTGTTGCCATTTTGGTGTCAAATTCAAAAAAAATATTGCCAAAACCAATGTCAAGCAGCACACCCTCTATGTTTTCTCTTAGGAGTTTTATGGTTTTAGGTCTTATGTTCAAGTATTTAATCCACGTTGAGTTGATTTTGTGAGAGATTTAAGGTAAGGGTTCAGTGTCATTCTTTTGCATGACTATCCAGTTTTCCCGGCAGCATTTATTGAGGAGACTATCCTTTCCCCATTGTTGGCCTTTTTGTTAAAAATCAATTGACTATATATGTATGGATTTATTTCTGGGCTCTCTATTCTGTTCCATCAATCTATATGTCTGTTTTGAGGCCAATATCACACCATTTTAATTACCATAGCTTCGTAGTAGAGTTTGGAATCAGGAAGCATGATGCTTCCAGTTTTTCTTTTTTTTCCTCAAGATTGCTTTAGCTACTTTGGTTTTTGTGGTTCCATACATACTTTAGAGTTGTTGTTTTTTTTCTATTTCTGTGATAAATGCCATTGGAACTTTGTTGGGATAGCACTGAATCTGTGGACTGCTTTGGGTAGTACGGACATTTTAACAATATAAGTTCTCCTGATTCATGAACATCTTTCCACTTATTTGTGGCCTCTTTAACTTATTTGATCAATGTCTTATTGTTTTCAGTGTACAGACAGATCTTTTACCTCCTTGGTTAAATTTAATTCTAAGTAACTTATTCTTTGTGATGCTAATTTAAATGATATTTTTTCTTAATTTCTCTTTCTCCTATTTTATTGGGTAAAGAGAAATGTAACTGATTTTTGTGTATTGTTTTTGTATCCTGTAACTGTACTGAAATGGTTTTTTAGTTCTAATATTTTTTGGTGGAGAAAATACTCAATATTTTAAAGATAATTCTCCCCAACTAATATTGATGCAATGCAATCCGATAAAACTCTCATCAAGCTTTCTTTTTCTTCTTTTGTTTTTTCAGAAATTGGCACTTTGACTATAAAATTCGTGTAGACCAGCCAAAACAATATGGGAAACAAATAAAGTAGTTGGAGAACATATTCCATTGATTTAAAGATTAACTGTACTATCTTAGTAATCAAAACAGCATGATGTGGCATAAAAAATAGACATGCAGGTCAATGGAACCAAATAGAGATTTTAGAAATAAACTCACATTTATGTAGTCAATTGATTTCAACAAGGTGTCAAGGTAATTCGGTTGGGAAACAATAATCTTTTCAACAAATGGTGCTTGAACAATTGGACATCTAAGGTTAAAACAAAATAAATCTAGTCCACCTTTATCTCACACATTATAAAAACTCTAACTACAAATGCATTATGGACCTACAAATGTAGAACTAATACTACAAAACTTCTGGGAGGAAACATAGAAGAAAATCTTTGTGACCTTGAATTTGGCCAAATTTCTTAAGTAAGACACAAAAAACACAAAAAAATTGATAAATCAAATTTCATAAGAATGAAAGCATTTGCTCTTCAAAAGACTTTTAAGAAAATTAAAAGGTAATCCACAGGGTAGAACATAGATCTATTAAACGACTTGTATTCAGAATATATAAAAAATCCTCACAACCTAATAATAATCCATTTCTCAAATGAGTAATAGATTTGGATACAAAGCTCAACAAAGAAGATACACAGAAGGCAAATAAGCACAAGAAATGATCTTCAACGTGATTAACCATTACCACATGCAGACTGAAACCACAATGAGGTAGGATACTCTCACTAGAATGGCTAAAATTACCAGGTGTTTGTGGCGCCTGGGTGGCTCAGTTGGTTAAGCGTCCAACTTCAGCTCAGGTCATGATCTCACAGCTCGTGGGTTCGAGTCCCATGTCGGACTCTGTGCTGACAGCTCAGAGCCTGGAGCCTGCTTCAGATTCTGTGTCTCCCCCTCTCTCTGCCCCTCCCCCACTCGTGCTCTGTCTCTGTCTCTCTCAAAACCAAATAAACATTCAAAAAAGTTTTAAATTAACAGGTGTTTGAAAGAAGGTAAACAACTGGAATCCCGATACATTGCATATAAAATACACTTTAGAAGACAATCTGGCTCCCCTCTTAACCTACCGAGCCACCCAGGAGCCCCCTGGCTCCCCTCTTAAAAAGACAAATATACACTGACTCTATGACCAAGCAATTTCTCCTCAATACATGTACTTAGAGAGAAGAAAGCATATTTCCACACAAAAATGTGTATGCAAATGTTCATAGTAGCTTCCTTCAAAGTAGTCCAATGGAAAGAATCCAAATACCTATCAACTGAAGCATATATAAATGTGATTTTTTTCCTACAGTAGAGTACTACTTAGCAATAAAAAAGGAATATGCAACAATTGGATGAGTCAAAAGTAATGCATTAAGTAAAGCAAAGACTATGCACTCTATGAATTCATTTTTTATTAAATTCCAGAAAAAAGAAAATCACTCGTTGCCTGGGCCCAGAAGATTAGAGAAGGGAGTTGATTGCAAAAACACAGCTGGAAACTTTGGTGCGATAGAAATATCCTCCATAATAATGTTGGTGAGTTGTGCTACTGTGAAAAATTCTCAAAATTTATCATAATGCCCACAAACCTGAAGTTTATTGTAATGAATCAATAAAGCTGATCCAAAAATATAAGGAAAGATCTCTTTATCAAGGAGTTAACCTCTTTCAAGCAATAGGAAATAAGAGAGAAAATTAAATGTTTTTAATGAAAACAAAAGATGCTTATCAAAAATATTTTGTCTTGTATAACGGTATGTGTATTAGCAAGGGCTTCAGAGAAACAGAACCGATAGAATCTGTACATTTATATATGGGGGGAGAGAGATTTATTTTGAGGAATTGTCTCATGGGATTGTGGGGGCTAACAAGTTCAAAGTGCACACACAGGGCAGGCCAGCAGGCTGGAGGCCCAAGAATTGCAGTTCAAATCTGAAGCAGTCTGCTGGAAGTTCTCCCTCTTCTTCCAGAGAAGTTCGTCTTCAACTGATCGGATGACACCCACTCACATTATGGAGGGTAATATACTTTACTCCGAGTCTACTGATCTGAATGTTAAGCTCATCTAAGCAACACTTTTACAGAAACATCTAGAAGAATGGGTAGCCAAATATCTGAGTACCACGGCCTAGCCAGGTTGACACATCCCAGTATGCAATTTACAAAGTTCCCCCATATATGTTATATCATTTGTTCGTCAGACAGGACAAATAGAAGTTACAATTTCTACCATATATGGAGCAAGAAACTGAAAAATTCAAGAAGGTAAATGGCTCTCAATTTCTCCTGGCTGGAGAAAGGGGAGCTCAGGAACTCAGGGCAATCATCCTGTCTCCCAACTGCATGCTCTTTTGTCCTTAGTGCAGTAGAAAGAAATAGTCAAAGGGATTAAATATATCCTTTGTTCCTTATAAATTTTTCCCTGGCATTTCTCCAAGCCCAAGACATTTAAGGGTTATATAATTTTTCATGTTCACTTTTAGAGTTAGGTAAAATCGATAATATATTTTATAAAGACTTACTTCACTTTTATCCCCTGACAAGATGAAGTTAACAAACCAGCAAACCACTGATTAAATAGAGGCAGAAAGAAAATAACCCTTGAAAATGAAATTCCTACTTGCTTTCTCCTGCTATTTGTTTCAAACACAGTATTATCAAAGGGGTGGGAGGAAGTCAGGGACTCCACAAAAACCTGCCAACAGATGTAGGAAAGGAAAATATAAGACAAAGGAAAAACTTTACAAAGTGATACACTCTGGGTCTTCCAAACTAATTTATTTAATTGGCATTTTCCCTCACCAATTAACAAATAACATAAGACTTATTTAATAACTTTATCATTTTCTACGTTTTCAATGTAAAGGGTCAAAGTAAACTTCTCCCCCTTCATTCATTTCTACATAATTTTAAATTCATGTTGGAGCTGCATAGAAAGAGTCCTTTATTTAAGCACCATTAGCATTTGCCTTTATGGGGAAAGATGGGAGAAATTCCTTAGGTGTTACCTTTTCCCTCCCACTAGCCAGCTGGCTGACCTTGGACAGAGCAAGCTCAGCACTTTGGGTCTCCATCTGTAAAGTCAGTTTACTATTGACTTCACATAAGTGTTGGGGGAAAGATGCATTAATAAGCACCTAAGCAACTGGAAAACTGGCATCAAAACATTGCTACCCAACCCAAGGCTCCTCAGCAAGGCTTTCCCATGGCTACAGCCCCCGTGCCCATCATCAGCTCGATCCTGATCGCTGTTTGCCTATCAGGCCGGTCTTTGTACGCCCACTTCAACAACAGCTCCCAGACAAACAAGAGACACAGGGGACCAGCTGCCTTTCCACTCCTTCAGCAAGGCCTCATAAGGGATGATGACGTCTAAGAAACCTCACAAAGCAATAGCAAAATTGCTCACACGTAGACAAAGATTTCTACTTCCTGACATACACACAAAATAGGGACTGTTTTAAAGAACCTGCAGAAGAATCCATTCTATAGTAGAATATTGACAGCCCACTGGAAACGAGCACGAAGTGAAACGTTAACAATAACAACGATAATAACCAGTCACCTGTTATAGTGAATGCTCGTTCAAGGCCAGCAATGAACGTCGCTATTTAATTCTTACACAGTCGCGGCAAGGTAGTTTCAGTCATTCCTACTTTACAGATAAAAAATGGATTGGATCTGGGGCGCCTGGGTGGCGCAGTCGGTTAAGCATCCGACTTCAGCCAGGTCACGATCTCGCGGTCCGTGAGTTCGAGCCCCGCGTCGGGCTCTGGGCTGATGGCTCGGAGCCTGGAGCCTGTTTCCGATTCTGTGTCTCCCTCTCTCTCTGCCCCTCGCCCGTTCATGCTCTGTCTCTCTCTGTCCCAAAAATAAATAAACGTTGAAAAAAAAATTAAAAAAAAAAAATGGATTGGATCTAAAGAAGTTAGGGAATTTGCTGACAGCTAACAGAGTCAGGATTTGACCCCATGGGAAAGAGGAAGACCTTGTAAATGCATGCATCACTTAGCACCTAAGGGCAAATGGAACTTCTCAAAAAGGAGAATAATGGGAACAGGTTGTACGGGAAGAGGATGTGAGAGGTAGGGGAGCCTGACACCAACTTTTTCTTCCTGAAGCCATGAGCCCACGTGAAGGCATTAAGAGGAGAAGATTGAGGGGACGTGAGGTGGGGGTGGTGGTTTGGGGGGCATGTGCTCTGAGATGTAAGGGCACATACTCTTCCCTCGGCTCCCCAAAAGCCGAGCACATACTCGGGGCACATACTCACCCCAGCGCTCCCCAAAAGACTCATATTTGACAAACAGCTTTTATTTTCTGCCATATTTTCCATCATCTACAATTCTTAGTAATATTATTAATAGGCACATCTTTTATGCAATGCTTTCTTTTGGAAATTGATTGGAAGCAGGCAGGTGGATGAGGCAGCAGGGGAAAACGCTAAGAAGAAAAGGTGGTGAGTGGGTGGATGGGGGTCACTGGAGAGAAAAAGAAATCAGAAATATATTCATACTTGTTTGGAAAAAGTGACTAAGTAAAATAAGTGTGATCATTTGAGGCAGCCAGTCAGTCTGACCTTTATAAAAAGAGCAGGATGATTCTACTTTTCTCCCACTCCAAGTCATTTTAAAGCAATCCATAAGGGTTCACTTCTACCAGAGAGTTGTGAGATGCTGTGGGAGAGTCGTTATCTACAAAAAAAAGAGTTTCAGAGGGTCAGCATACACTTTTGTTAAAGGATAGGGGTGCTGGACCCCAAAGAAAACCCAGGAGGTTACTCTTGCTTGACTCATCATGAATATAGCATGTAGACGAGCTGGATGAAAATATCTTAAGAGAACACTTGATAGGAACAAAATGGTAAGCTGCTGCATCTTTTTCAATCATCTCAACATTTTATTTCCTGCCATACTCCAGGGCCGGGCGGTAGAGAGATGCCATAGTGGGCTAGATGGGGCAGGGGCCCCGAGTTAACCCCTTAGGAATGATCCAGACTGAGTGAAAAAAGGGCAGGCAATCTCATTTCTTCACTGAGTAAGAAGACTGTTTCCGGAAGCATAAGAAAAGATGAGCATTTATGAGGAAAAAAGAAGGAAAATGGAAACTCATGTGTATCCATCTAAAAAGGTTTTCAAGTCTGATGACAGGATTTTGTGATCTTCACTGCGCGCAAAGGCTTAAGAGGTGACGAAGCTCATTAATGCAGAAAGTCAAGGCTTCCCTAAAGGACCTTTATTAGTTTCCTAGGGCTGTTGTAACAAAGAACCACGAATGGAGTGGCTTAGAACAACAGAAATCTATTGTCTCACAATTCTGGAGGCCAGAAGTCTGAATCAAGGTGTTTGGCAGGGCCATGGTCCCTCTGAAGCTATAGGGAAGAATCCTTCCTTGCTTCCTCCTAAATGATGGAGAAAGCCATCAATCCTTAGAATTCCTTGCCTTGTAGCTGCCTCATTCCAGTCTCTGCCTCTGTTATCACATGGCATTCTCCCTGTATGTCTATGACATCACGTGTCACTTCCCTCTTCTTACAAGGACGACAGTCATATTGGATCAGGGGCCACCCTAATGACCTCATCTTAATTTGAGTACATCTGCAAAGAACTTATTTCCAGTTGAGGGCACAATTCATAGATATTACAGATTAAGACTTCAATCTTTTTGGGGACTCTCAACTGCTCAGGTTCACACCTCTCGTTCACTCTCCAAGGAGAAAACTTCTGTGCTCTGTCTGCAGCTCCACACAGCAGGGGTACAGAGTGGGAGGTAAGTAGAGTTATTTAGGATGGCAAGGCTGGACAAAAGTCCAATAAGAGAGAGCAAAAGTCAGGCAGGTAAGAAGCAACAGACGAGACCAAGAAGTATTATCAATTTAGTGTTACTGGAATAAAAAAAAAGAAAGAGGAGTAAGAAGCAATGTCAAATTCCCAGTAAGGTTTAATGACATAAGGTCTGAACAACAGCAGAATGATGACTCTTCTTCGCGTTCAGTGCTGAAGATTATAGCTGTAACACAAGTTTTAGAACATGTTCTATCAAGGCTGAAGTTTTTCCAATAAAATAAAGCCATGCATATATTCCTGAAAGGCACTCTACAAATTTTAAACTACATTATATTTTAGAATCATTGGGTCAGGAAAGAAAAATTACATAAGTAAAGACACGAAATGGTAAGATATTTGAAACCCTTTTTTCAAAGATACGTATTAACTAAAATTAGCCTAATACAAGTTGTCTCTACTTCCTCTCCAAACATATGTTGAAATACTTGGTAAATATAACACTTTTAAGACACAAAACTGGGAGCTCCTGGGTGGCTCAGTCAGTTAAGCATCTGACCCTAGCTCAGGTTATGATCTCACATTTAGTGAGTTCGAGCCCTGCATTGGCTCTCTGCTGTCAGCACAGACAGCTGTCTCCCCCTCTCTCTCTACCCTTTCCTGGATCATACTCTCTCTCTCTCTCTCTCTCTCTCTCTGTCTGTCTGTCTCTCTCTCTCTCTCAAGAGTAATATATACAAATAACATAAAATACAAAACTAGTCTTAAAGTAAATAAAAAAATATACTAGGTTCACAAATGAAAGAACAAATGTATGAGTAATGCCTCTACCTCTGGAAAAAAAAAGAACCCGTCAGATTGCCACATAAACCTTGGTAGCAAAAGGCTAGGTTTTTAACACTTATCCAGGAACATGAGGCCAGGAACTTAAAATAGCCATGTCTTCCATGAAGAGGGAACTAGAAGTGGCAAAGAAATCCGTAGTGTGTTAAAAATATTGGGTAGGGAAAAGTTAAATTTCCCAAGAGAAATTAAAATTGTATATCTAATTAGGTGTGAGATCCTAATGTGTACCACGCCAACTGGCACAAGACACTCAATTTGGGAAATGAGTTTTAAAAACCTGATTCTAAATCAGTGGAACATAGTATTTCTCACAGAAGCAAACACACAAGCAACAAAAGGACACTACTTTATAAAGAACCCCGATCACAATGACTCCCACAGGTAAATAATTGTGCAAGTGAACTAATCCTAAGAAATTATAAACCATACAAGAAAATGGAACACTATGGGAAAGTCAGCAAATACAAGAGGACAATTAGCATACTAATTAAAACTTTAAAGCAGTATAAAAAAAGACTCCAAAATAAGTGTATTTAAGTGATTAAAAAATAAGAATGTGAAATAAAGCACTAATAATATTAATGACACTGTTTTAAAAAACTGATTAGAAAAGATTTAAACATATTTCTAGAAATAAAAAATATATATCACTAACATCTAAAATGCAAGGAATGGGTAAAATCGTGCATAAAATAGCCAGAGAAGACAACAAACTGTGAAATAGTTTGGAAAAAAATTACCCAGAGCTACAAACAATAGAAAATATAAATACAAATTAAAACATGAAGAAAAAATTTATAAAATCTTTTTTTAACATTTATTTATTTTTGAGACAGAGAGAGACAGAGCATGAATGGGGGAGGGGCAGAGAGAGAGGGAGACACAGAATCGGAAACAGGCTCCAGGCTCTGAGCCATCAGCCCAAAGCCCGACGCGGTGCTCGAACTCACAAACCGCAAGATCGTGACCTGAGTTGAAGTCGGACACTTAACCAACTGAGCCACCCAGGTGCCCCTAAACATGAAGAAAAAATTTAAAAAGTCCAATGCGCTTCGAGTAGGAGATTCATAAGAATATTAGAGAAAATGGTGGCAACACAGGATTTTAAAGATAATAGCAGAGAACTTTCCAGAACAGAAGATCAGTCCACAATGTAAGAAAATATAGTAAATCCTGAGCAGGATGTGTGGGGAGCCTGGGTGGCTCAGTTTCTTACACATCTGACTCTTGATTTTGGTGCAGGTCATGATTCATAGTGATGACATTGACCCCACATGGGACTGCTTGGGATTCTCTCTCTCCCTCTCCCTCTGCCCCTCCTCTTCTTGCTGTCCTGCTCTCCTTTCTCTCTCTCTCAAAAAAAAAAAAGTAAACTTGCACCAAGACACATCAGAATAAAATTTCAAAATACAAAATCAAACAGAAAATATTAAAAGCAAGTTGGAGAAAAAGATCATTTATACAAAAGTGACATTGGAAGGATTGCAAATATCACATCAGCAAAAATAGAGACTAGGAGACAATGGAAGAAATCTGTCAGTCTATGATTTTATAAAAGCTAAGCAATTATGGGCATTGCAGGGAAGATGGCGGCGTAGGAGGACGCTGGGCTCACCGTGTCCTGCTGATCACTTAGATTCTACCCACACCTGCCTAAATAACCCAGAACACCGCCAGAAGACTAGCAGAACTGAGTCTCCGGAGTCAAGCGCAGAGGAGAGGCCCATGGAAGAGGGTAGGAAGGACTGACAGTGGGTGCACGCTCCACGGACTGGCGGGAGGGAGCCGGGGCAGAGGGGCGGCCCGCCGGCCAAGCAGAGCCCCCATTCTGGCTGGCAAAAGCGGAGGGGCCGGATGGAGTGTGTTCAGACAGCAAGGGGGACTTAACTCCTGGAAGGTTATAAGTTAAAGCTCTGCTCGGAGAGTGCAAGGCTGGAGAACAATGGGACGGAGATTGTTGAGCCCCGGATGACAGAGCTCAGCTTGGTGGGGAACAAAGGCGCTCACCAGCGCCATCTCCCTCGCCCATCCCCCAGCCAAAATCCCAAAGGGAACCGGTTCCTGCCAGGGAACTTGCTTGCACCTGGCAAACACCCAACGCTGTGCTTCTGCAGATCCATCCCTCCAGTGAGGGCCGGTCTGACTCCCTCCCAGTGGCACAGGACCCCTCCCGGAGAGGATCACCGAAGGAAAAGCAAGCTGAGCCTGCCCTTCCCGCCCCTGTGCACCTTGCCTACCCACCCCAGCTAATACGCCAGATCCCCAGCACCACAAGCCTGGCAGTGTGCAAGTAGCCCAGATGGGCCACACCACCCCACAGTGAATCCCGCCCCTAGGAGAGGGAAAGAGAAGGCACACACCAGTCTAACTGTGGCCCCACCGTTAGGGGGCAGACATCAGGTCTGACTGCGGCCCCGCCCACCAACGCAACTTATTCAAGACAGCACAGGGGAAGTGCCCCACAGTCCCACACCACTCCAGGGACTATCCAAAATGACGAAACGGAAGAATTCGCCTCAAAAAAACTTCCAGTAAATAACGACAGCTAACGAACTGATCAAAAACGATTTAAACAATATAACAGAAAGTGAATTTAGAACAAGAGTCATAAAATTAATCTCTGGGCTTGAAAACAGTATAAAGGACAGCAGAGAATCTCTTGCTACAGACATCGAGAGACTAAGGAACAGCCAGGAGGAGCTAAAAAATGCTATCAATGAACTGCAAAATAAAATGGAGACAACTACGGCTCGGATTGAAGAGGCAGAGGAGAGAATAGGTGAACTAGAAGATACAATTATGGAAAAAGAAGAAGCTGAGAAAAAGAGAGATAAAAAAATCCAGGAGTATGAGGGGAAAATTAGAGAACTAAGTGATGCACTAAAGAGAAATTATATACGCATAATTGGTATTCCAGAGGAGGAAGAGAGAGGGAAAGGTGCTGAAGGTGTACTTGAAGAAATAATAGCTGAGAACTTCCCTGATCTGGGGAAGGAAAAAGGCATTGAAATCCAAGAGGCACAGAGAACTCACTCAGACATAACTTGAATTGATCTGCTGCACGACATATCATAGTGAAACTGGCAAAGTATAAGGATAAAGAAATATTCTCAAAGCAGCTAGGGATAAACGTGCTCTAACATATAAAAGGAGACCAAACAGACTCGTGACCTATCTCTCTACTGAAACTTGGCAGGCCAGAAAGGAATGGCAGGAAATCTTCAAAGTGATTAACAGAAAAAATATGCAGCCGAGAATCCTCTATCCAGCAAGTCTGTCATTTAGAATAGAAGGAGAGATAAAAGGTCTTCGCAAATAAATAAAAACTGAAGGAATTCATCACCACTAAACTAGCCCTACAAGAGATCCTAAGGGGGATCCTGTGAGACAAAGTACCAGAGACATCGCTACAAGCATGAAACCTACAGACATCACAATGACTCTAAACCCATATCTTTCTATAATAACACTGAATGTAAATGGACTAAATGCGCCAACCAAAAGACATAGGGTATCAGAATGGATAAAAAAACAAGACCCATCTATTTGCTGTCTACAAGAGACTCATTTTAGATCTGAGGACACCTTCAGATTGAGAGTGAGGGGATGGAGAACTATTTATCACGCTACTGGAAGCCAAAAGAAAGCTGGAGTAGCCATACTTATATCAGACAAACTAGGCTTTAAATTAAAGGCTGTAACAAGAGATGAAGAAGGGCAATATATAATAATTACAGGGTCTATCCATCAAGAAGAACTAACAATTATAAACGTCTATGCGCCGAATACAGGAGCCCCCAAATATATAAACAATTACTCACAAACATAAGCAACGTTATTGACAAGAATGTGGTAATTGCAGGGGACTTTAATACCCCACTTACAACAATGAATAGATCATCTAGACACATGGTCAATAAAGAAACAAGGGCCCTGAATGATACATTGGATCAGATGGACTTGACAGGTATATTTAGAACTCTGCATCCCAAAGCAACAGAATATACTTTCTTCTTGAGTGCACATGGAACATTCTCCAAGATAGAGCACACACTGGGTCACAAAACAGCCCTTCATAAGTATACAAGAATTGAGATCATACCATGCATACTTTCAGACCACAATGCTATGAAGCTTGAAATCAACCACAGGAAAAAGTCTGGAAAGCCTCCAAAAGCATGGAGGTTAAAGAATACCCTACTAAAGAATGAGTGGGTCAACCAGGCAATTAGAGAAGAAATTAAAAAATATATGGAAGCAAACGAAAATGAAAATACAACAATCCAAATGCTTTGGGATGCAGCGAAGGCAGTCCCAAGAGGAAAATATATTGCAATCCAGGCCTATCTCAAGAAACAAGAAAAATCCCAAATACACAATCTAACAGCACACCTAAAGGAAATATAAGCAGAGCAGCAAAACACCCCAAACCCAGCAGAAGAAGAGAAATAATAAAGATCAGAGCAGAAATAAACAATATAGAATCTAAAAAAACTGTAGAGCAGATCAATGAAACCAAGAGTTGGTTTTTTGAAAAAATAAACAAAATTGATAAACCTCTAGCCAGGCTTCTTAAAAGAAAAGGGAGATGACCCAAATAGATAAAATCATGAATGAAAATGGAATTATTACAACCAATCCCTCAGGGATACAAGCAATTATCAGGGAATACTATGAAAAATTATATGCCAACAAACTGGACAACCTGGAAGAAATGGACAAATTCCTAAACACCCACACACTTCCAAAACTCAAACAGGAGGAAATAGAACACTTGAACAGACCCATAACCAGTGAAGAAATTGAATCAGTTATCAAAAATCTCCCAACAAATAAGAGTCCAGGACCAGATGGCTTCCCTGGGGAATTCTACCAGACATTTAAAGCAGAGATAATACCTATCCTTCTCAAGCTATTCCAAGAATAGAAAGGGAAGGAAAACTTCCAGACTCATTCTATGAAGCCAGTATTACTGTGATTCCTAAACCAGACAGAGACCCAGTAAAAAAAGAGAACTACAGGCCAATATCCCTGATGAATATGGATGCAAAAATGCTCAATAAGATACTAGCAAATCGAATTCAACAGCATATAAAAAGAATTATTCACCATGATCAAGTGGGATTCATTCCTGGGATGCAGGGCTGGTTCAACATTCACAAATCAATCAACGTGATACATCACATTAATAAAGAAAAGATAAAAACCATATGATCCTGTCAATCAATGCAGAAAAAGCATTTGACAAAATTCAGCATCCTTTCTTAATAAAAACCCTCGAGAAAGTCGGGATAGAAGGAACATACTTAAAGATCATAAGAGCCATTTATGAAAAGCCCACAGCTAATATCATCCTCAATGGGGAAAAACTGAGAGCTTTTTCCCTGAGATCAGGAACACATCAGGGATGTCCCCTCTCACCGCTGTTGTTTAACACAGTGTTGGAAGTTCTATCATCAGCAATCAGACCAAAAAAGGAATTCAAAGGCATCAAAATTGGCAAAGATGAAGTCAAGCTTTCACTTTTTGCAGATGACATGATATTATACATGGAAAATCCAATAGACTCCACCAGAAGTCTGCTAGAACTGATACATGAATTCAGCAAAGTTGCAGGATACAAAATCAATGTACAGAAATCAGTTGCATTCTTATACACTAATAATGAAGCAACAGAAAGACAAATAAAGAAACTGATCCCATTCACAATTGCACCAAGAAGCATAAAATACCTAGGAATAAATCTAACCAAAGATGTACAAGATCTGTATACTGAAAACTGTAGAAAGCTTCTGAAGGAAATTGAAGAAGATGTAAAGAAATGGAAAAAACATTCCATGCTCATGAATTGGAAGAATAAATATTGTCAAAATGTCAATACTACCCAAAGCTATCTACACATTCAATGTAATCCCAATCAAAATTGCACCAGCATTCTTCTTGAAACTAGAACAAGCAATCCTAAAATTCATATGGAACCACAAAAGGCCCCTAATAGCCAAAGTAATTTTGAAGAAGAAGACTAAAACAGGAGGCATCACAGTCCCAGACTTTAGTCTCTACTACAAAGGTGTAATCATCAAGACAGCATGGTATTGGCACAAAAACAGACACATAGACCAATGGAATAGAATAGAAACCCCAGAACTAGACCCACAAAAGTATGGCCAACTCATCTTTGACAAAGCAGGAAAGAATATCCCATGGAAAAAAGACAGTCTCTTTAACAAATGGTGCTGGGAGAACTGGACAGCAACATGCAGAAGATTGAAACTAGACCACTTTCTTACACCATTCACAAAAATAAACTCAAAATGGATAAAGGACCTGAATGTGAGACAGGAAGCCATCAAAACCCTAGAGGAGAAAGCAGGAAAAAACCTCTCTGACTTCAGCCACAATTTCTTACTTGACACATCCCCAAAGGCAAGGGAATTAAAAGCAAAAATGAACTACTGGGACCTTATGAAGATAAAAAGCTTCTGCACTGCAAAGGAAACAATAAACAAAACTAAAAGGCAACCAACAGATTGGGAAAAGATATTTGCAAATGACATATCCAACAAAGGGCTAGTATCCAAAATCTATAAAGAACTCACCAAACTCCACACCTGAAAAACAAATAATCCAGTGAAGAAATGGGCAGAAAACATGAAGAGACACTTCTTAAAGAAGACATCCAGATGGCCAACAGGCACATGAAAAGATGCTCAATGTCACTCCTCATCAGGGAAATACAAATCAAAACCACACTGAGATACCACCTCACACTGGTCAGAGTGGCTAACATGAACAAATCAGGAGACTATAGATGCTGGAGAGGATGTGGAGAAACGGGAACCCTCTTGCACTGTTGGTGGGAATGCAAACTGGCACAGAACTCTGGAAAACAGTGTGGAGGTTCCTCAGAAAATTAAAAATAGACCTACCCAGGGGGCGCCTGGGTGGCGCAGTCGGTTAAGCGTCCGACTTCAGCCAGGTCACGATCTCGCAGTCCGTGAGTTCGAGCCCCGCGTCGGGCTCTGGGCTGATGGCTCGGAGCCTGGAGCCTGTTTCCGATTCTGTGTCTCCCTCTCTCTCTGCCCCTCCCCCGTTCATGCTCTGTCTCTCTCTGTCCCAAAAATAAATTAAAAACGTTGAAAAAAAAATTAAAAAAAAAATAGACCTACCCTATGACCCAGCAGTAGCACTGCTAGGAATTTATCCAAGGGATACAGGAGTGCTGATGCATAGGGCCACTTGTACCCCAATGTTTATAGCAGCACTCTCAACAATAGCCAAATTATGGAAAGAGCCTAAATGTCCATCAACTGATGAATGGATAAAGAAATTATGGTTTATATACACAATGGAGTACTACATGGAAATGAGAAAGAATGAAATATGGCCCTTTGTAGCAACGTGGATGGAACTGGAGAGTGTGATGCTAAGTGAAATAAGCCATACAGAGAAAGACAGATACCATATGTTTTCACTCTGACGTGGATCCTGAGAAACTTAACAGAAACCCATGGGGGAGGGAAGGAAAAAAAAAAAAAGAGGTTAGAGTGGGAGAGAGCCAAACACAAGAGACTCTTAAAAACTGAAAACAAACTGAGGGTTGATGGGGGATGGAAAGAGGGGAGGGTAGGTGATGGGCATTGAAGAGGGCATCTTTTGGGATGAGCACTGGGTGTTGTATGGAAACTAATTTGACAATAAATTTCATATATTAAAAAAAAAGAAAGATCCAAGCAATTATTCAAAAATAATTTTTCCAACAAAGCAAAGAAGGAACCAACAACAAAAACCATTAAAAATAGAAGAGATCAACTAAGGTAATCAAAATGATGTTTAATTTAGAAAAATGAAATTAGTAATCACAAGAAATACAAGAAATAAATGGGTTAATCTTAACTATAAGAAACAGACTTTAAGATAGGATTTTTAAAATTTTATCTGTTTGTTTACACACAATGTGTTTAATACTCAAAGATACAGAGATATTACATTCCATAAATAGCAAAAGATAAACAATATAAAGGAATACAAGCTACTATTGCAATATTAATATCAGGCAATAGAGATTTTAGGCAAAATGTTAGAGATAAAATAATAATTTTTAATAGCATAAGGACAGTTTCACCAGAAGATGATCCTGACTGCATCTCATAATGTTACCTTAAAATATAAAGAAGAAAAATGTACAGAAATTCAAAAGGACATCCCTGATAAGAGTGAATAAAATATTCCCCCCAAATACAATGTATTTGTGGACTAAATTTGTATAGATGTCAAACCTTGTTGGGGTGTTAAGACAAAAATTATCTCCACTGTCATCTTATTTACATTTTTCCCATCACAAGTCATAAATATTTTAAATTCAAGTTTAAATATAAATAGTTAAGCTTCTTCCTTTAAATAATTTTTTTAAACCCCGTTTTACATAGTGACTTTGTGCATAAAAAAACTCTCTTAAACATTGATGCTCAGAGAAGGTAGGTCACAAAGTCACAGAGAACATCTAATAACTAAAACTAACCCTGGGCTCCTAACTGTAAAAATCAGTGCGCTTTACATGTTACCAACCGCCTCACTTTATTTCATTCAATATTTATGCGTGTGTACTGTCTAACAAGTGCGTATGATGATGAAAAGGACATACACAGACTATATGTGTTATCTTAAACACGGATTTTCTTGTCTTTCCATTTGTGGGCTTCCTCCATCTTTCTCACTGCTCTTTCTTGGTCTCCCTTGAGGAGGCTGCCTAACCTTTACCTCATCTCTGGGATTCCACTCTGCCCTGTTGCATTCTTGGTCTATATATTCTGATTGGGCCATCTCATTCATTACATTTGTTTCATGTATCAAGTACTGGTCAAGCTGAGGACTCTCAGAGTCATATCTCCAGTCTAGATATCTGTTTTAAACCCAAGACCAGATATCCAGTGCATATTGGGCACCTCCATATACATAAATTCACTGGTTACTCTCTCAACTTCCTCAACAGCTGAGGAATTACTAAAGTAGATTTTGTGGCCCTACTTCTTGGATCTCTACAAATTTATTCTCACCTACAGTGTATTACCTATTCCTCTTCCAGTTTTGCCCAGTCTAAACTTACCACTAAAGGCACTGACTGAAAAGCAATTTCCACCATCAGAGCAAAAGGATGACCTCAGCTACTACTCTACTGAGAACACATAAATTACTGCGCATAAACTTCCTCACCTTACCTCTTGTCTTTTTCATTATTTTTCACTATTGGACCCATGTACTTTCTGTCCCCGTGACTCTTATCTCAGAAGATGAGTCTGTTTTGCTCACAGAGATATTCTAGTAAGGCAGATGGGGGTGTCGGCAAGATATTCCTCATAACTTCTAGTTTGCATGCTGAGAATGAAATTGGGAGAAGTGTAATTAATGAGATTAGCCATCTGTACAAGAAGTGTCCCTCAATAATCAGTGGCTAAAGTGTTTCAGGAACATCCAGGCTCAGTGGCCTCAGCATCCTCTCAGAAAATCATTACCCTATCTGGGCTTGTAGTTAACCGACTGCATTACAAAGAGCTGAGATTTGGAAGCTGACAATTTAAATTCAAGTAAACTACATCTAATGTAGTTTTGTTCATTTTATATAACTTTTTGATATCTCAGTTTTCTCATCTTTAGAATACTAAGGGTTTATATTTCGCATAACTGTGAAAATTAGGTGAGTCAATTTATTTGAACCTCTGCACGGTTCAATAGGAAGTGATGGAGATTGGAATTACAGCTTCAGAAATTCACTAACAATGATAGCAATTGCTTGACATTGCTCATTTTAACGTGTAAATAAAACAATAAGCATGAAACAGAGAACAATGGTGTCAAAGGGCAGTATGACCCTGTACTATACAAAGCTGTGCCCTGACCAGTGGGTCTAAATTAGCTAGTTCTCTTGACAGGTAGATTCCTATATAGTACTTTGTGCTACCATAGCTCAACAGGCATTTGTTATTAACATTACAATTAATTCTTGTTCTTATTCGGTACTCACCAACCAACCCACCGCTTGCAATTTGACTTCTGAGGTAACTTTCTTTTACAGAGAGAACATACTGATCATCTCACAAAAACAGTCCAGTCATTGTGAAATGTTTACTTTCCATTATCAAACATTGGTATTCCGGTTTACACACCAATTTCTTGTGAGTTGAATCAGTAGAATTCACCTCTGAGAAATCTGTTATCTAGGTGCCTATTGAGTTGTGACATAATGAAAAAGTTATTTGGTCTTTGCCTCCTAGCAAAGGGGCACACATCTCCTAAAATCTTTGGAATCTCTGAAGAGATAAATCTTTTCTTTTATGCTAATATGACTGGTGGCTGGGAGCACCTGTGTAGCACATCTACAACAAGGAAATGGTTGCCAGGGGAACCAACCATGTGATTAGAGTGTTGGGACTTTCAATACCAGTTCTATAAATGTATTTTCACTTCCTTATGATGTTCTTCATAACACTTTTTTTTTCTCTAACTTACTTTATTGTAAGACTGCATATATAATACATATAACATACAAAATGACTGTTTCTCATTTCAGTAAGGTTTCTGATCAACAACAGGCTATTAGCAGTTAAGTTTTGGGGGAGTCAAAAGTTATATGTGGAAGAGCAAGGATAAACACCATAAATCATTTCAATCAATGCATAAAAAGTATTTGATAAAGTATAGCATCTATTCATGATAAAAACCCTCAACAAAGTATATTTAGAGGGAGCTTATCTTAACATGATAAAGGCAATATATGAAAAACCCACAGCTAACATCATACTCAATGGTGAAAAACTGAGAGCTTTTTCCCTAAAGTCAGGAACAAACAAGGGTGTCCACTTTCACCACTTTTATTCAACATAGTGTTGGAAGTCCTAACCACAGCAATCAGACAAGAAAAATAAATAAAAGTCATCCAAATTGATAAGGAAGAAGTAAAACTTCCACTACTTGCAGATGCCATGATACTATATAGAAAACCCTAAAGACCCCACTAAAAACCTACTAGAACTGATAAATGAATTCAGTAAGGTTGCAAGATACAAAATAAGTATAGAGAAATTTCTTGCATTTCTATACACTAATAATGAAGTAGCAGAAAGGGAAATTAAGAAAATAGTACCATTTACAATTGCACCAAAAATAATAAAATACCTAGGAATAAACTTAATCAAGGGGCTGAAAGACCTGTACTCTTAAAACTATAAAACATTGATGAAAGAAACTGAAGACCACACAAATAAATGAAAGGATATTCCATGCTCACAGATTGGAAGAACAAATATTATTAAATTCCCCATAAAATCAGCATTCTATAGACTTAATGCAATCCCTATTAAAATACACCCAGTCAAATTACAAATCAAGAATTATGGAAGGGAGGGAGGGAGGAAAGAAGGAAGGAAGGAAGGATGCAACAGCATTTTTGACAGAACCAGAATAAATATTTCTAAGATTTGTATGGAACCACAAAACTTAAAATTTGTATGAATTTTTAAATAACCAAAGCAATCTTGAAGGGAACAAAACTGGAGGTATCACAAGCCCACATTTCAAGATACACTGCAAAGCTTTAGTAACCAAAACAGTATGACACCAGCACAAAAAAAGACACATAGATTAATGGGACAGATTAAAAATCCCAGAAATGATCCAACAATTATATGGTCAATTAATCTTCAACAAAGCAGAAAAGAATATCCAGTGGGAAAAAGACAGTCTCTCCAACAAATGGTGCCAGGAAAACTGGACAGCAACATGCAAAAGAATAAAACCAGACTACTTTCTTAGACCGTACACAAAAATACATTCAAAATGGATTAAAGACCTAAATGTGAGACCTGAAGCCATAAAAATCCCAGAAGAGAGCACAGGCAATAATTTTTCTGACATCATCCATGAGACATGGATGTTTCCCGAGACAAGGGAAACAAAAGCAAAAATTAACTATTGGAGCTACATCAAAATAAAAAACTTCTGCATAGCAATGGAAACTATCAACAAAACTAAAAGAAAACCTACTGAATGGAGAAGACACTTGCAAATGATACATCTGATAAGGGATTAGTATCCAAAATATATAAAGAATTTATAACACTCAACATCCAAAAAAAAAAAACAAATAATCCAATTAAAAATGGGCAGAAGATATGAACAAACATTTCTCCAAAGACATACAAATGGCTAAGAGCCACATAAAAAGATGTTCAACACCACTCATCAGCTGGGAAATAAAAATCAAAAGCACTGTGAGATATCACCTCATACCTGTCAGAATGACTAAAATAAAAAAAAACATGAGAAATAACAAGTATTTCCAAAGATGTGGAGGAAAAGGGGTGCTCATGCACTGTTGGGGGAATGCAAACTGGTGCAGCCACTGTGGAAAGCAGCATGGAGATTCCTCCAAAAATTAAAAATGGAACTACCATGCGATCCAGTAGTTCCTCTACTAGGTATTTACCCAAAGAATACAGAACCGGTAATCTGAAAAGATATATGCACTCCTATGTTTATTGCAGCATTATTCACAATAGTCAAATTATGGAAGCATCCCAATTATCCATCAATAAATGAATGGATAAAGAAGAAGTGTATATATACATATACACTATGGGATATTACTCAGCCATAAAAAAGAATGAAATCTTACCATTTGCAACAACATGGATGGACCTAGAGGGTATAATGCTAAGTGAAATAAGTGAGTCAGAGAAATACAAATACGCTATGACTTCACTCCTACGTAGAAATGAGGAAATAAAACAAACAAAGACAAAAAGAGGCAAACCAAAAAACAGACTCTTAACTATAGAGAACAAACTAACGGTTACCAGCGTGATGGTGGGTGGGGGCTGGATGAAATAGGTGAAGGGATTAAGAGTACATTCATTGGGATGAGCACTAAATAACTGAAACTAATATAACACTGTATTTTAACTATATTGGAATTAAAATCTTTAAAAACGTTATACTTGGATTGTCTACTGAAGGGGGCACTCCTAACCCCCGTGTTGTTCAAGGGTCAACTGTACATCAAAACCCACTGTGGTAAAACAATAGATCATCAAAGAGGAAGAAAAATTCCAAGCAGCGACAAAGGAGAAAGCAAACCTGATAGCCACAGACCCTGACAGATAACGCCACTAAAGACGTAGTTGAGCAAGAAAAATGAGCACGGTGGGAAGGAATGAAATGTCAGAAGCAGATGTGAGTGAATAAGTTGATAAAATATGGCGATAAATCTACTATTTCGATAGTAACTGTGATAACAGTGTCTTCATTTGTGTTTAAAAATAGTAGGTACATCAACAAAGATGGTGCTGGGAAATCTCTGTGGGTCTCATGTTTCCGCATGACTTGCAAACAGAGGCACAAACTGCCTTATGCAGAGAATGTGCATCTCTCTCTGGAACAATTGGCAGTTTTCCTTACAGCCTTGGAGGATGGATGAGATAGTGTCTTCTTTCAGAACAAAGGGCCCTCAAGCTTACTGCCCATTATAAATGTTCAGAGTGTCCCTCCTTTAATGCAACCCGCTGTGTGTTCAGGTGCCATCTTGTCCTCTTGGTGTCACTCTTTGGCAAGTGGAGCTCCAGGAAATGGAAAACAAAATGCTAACACTGGCTATTGCTACTATAGTGAGTAATAAAGCCCTTAATCTCTGACCCAGGTTTTGTCTTCTGCACATCCATGAAACTCTGGCAAGTGAATTTGTTAGAATGCGAGTAGCGTAGAATCTCAGACCTCTTGTAGTTCTCAACAGATGGGGGTAGGAAGGAGTATTTGGAAAAAAGTAAAAATCTGTCTAGTTTGGAAAGAGAAAAAAGATATTCATTGACTTGAGAATATTTCAGAAAAATACAAATTTAGGTATGCTTGTTAAAAGGAGTCAAATGTGGAACTTTCAAACTGGCAGAGAAAATTACATGTAATTTTAAAAAATCTTTTTCTTAATGGACCACTTCCACAAAAGGCAAGGGAAAGAAATAAAAGGCAAAGATATACGAAATAGAAAAAAGTGTCAATTAGGTTAGCAAAAAAAATATGTCAAAACGTCTCAACAAATAAAAAAATCAGCATATCTGAAATAATTGAAAGGATGGGTCCAACTCAATTTTTTAGGAATTTCTACTACAGCTAGATATTGCCCGTGAGAAGATGATGGTAGTGTGTTACTAGAAATCACTAAAAAGAGATAAAGTAGAGAAAAATCACACTCCAGAAGCTCTCAGCTATCTTGGATGAGATGCTTAAAAGGAGGAAGTTAAAGTCATGGATTAAAAGATAATTCTCTTACAATGAATTCAAATTTTTTTTAAATGTTTATTCATTTTTGAGAGACAGAGCACAAAGAGGGGTGGGGAGCAGAGAGAGAGGGAGATACAGAATCCAAAGCAGGCTTCAGGTTCTGAGCTGTCAGCACAGAGCCAAAACGGGGCTCTGACCCACAAGGGTGAGATCATGACCTGAGCTGAAGTCGGACACTTAAACAACTGAGCCACCCAGGTGACCCGAATTTTAAATATCTGGTCACGTTTTATTTATAAACATTATGACTGAATTAAAGAAACACAGAATGTTTAAAATTAAAGAGTCAGAGGGGCCCCTGGGTGGCTCAGTCGGTTGAGCATCAGACTTTGACTTGGATCATGATCTCATGGTTCGTGGGTTTGGGCCCCATATCAGACTCTGTGCTGACAGCTCAGAGCCTGGAGCCTACTTGGGATTCTGTCTCCCTCTCTCTCTGCTCCTCCCCTGCTTGTGCTCTGTCTCTCTCTGTCTCTCAAAAAAATAAATAAATAAAACGTTTTTTAAAATTAAAAAAAATTTGAAGAGTCAGAAAAAAGATGTACAGACAAAGGAAGCCAACAATACCAGTACTTAAGTAAACAAATATAAATTACCAAAATTGGCTCAAAAAGATATAGAAAATATATTTACCAATCATTAAATAAACTGGAACAGTAACCAAAATTTCCCTTTTTCCCCTGTACGCCATAGTCTACATGTCCCCATAAAAAAGTATGATTCAAAAAAATATAATAGACAAACCTTCAAGGGTCAGAGAGCCCCAACTTTATGCTAGATCTTCCAGAGAAATAAGATATAATAAAAGTCACTCACCTTATTTTATTAGGCCAATAAATCCCTGACATTGAAACTATCAGAGTACAAGAAAAATAAACACACTAGCCAAATTTACTTATGAAATATACATAAATAGCCACATAAAACATTTGCATATCAAATCCAATAGATCATATTAAAAACATGCTCCCACACATCTAATCTTTAGCCTTTTTTGGAAGACAAGAGTAGCTAAGCGATAAGAAAATCTATCAATAAAATTCAGCAAGTTGACAGATTAAAGGAGAAAAGTCATCTTACCACCTAAACAATATTTTTACAGGCCAAAAAGCATGTGAAAAAATTCAATAGTTATTCTTGGTTTTTAAAAACCTGTTAAATTAGAATTAGAAGAAAACTATCTTAACCTGACAAAATGTATTTACAAATATCTTTATAGCAAGCATCATGCTTAAAGATAGAACAGTGAAGCATTGCCTTTAAAATCAGCTATAACTGGGGTGCCTGGGTGGCGCAGTCGGTTAAGCGTCCGACTTCAGCGTCCGACTTCACAATCTCGCGGTCTGTGAGTTCGAGCCCCGCGTCAGGCTCTGGGCTGATGGCTCGGAGCCTGGAGCCTGTTTCTGATTCTGTGTCTCCCTCTCTCTCTGCCCCTCCCCTGTTCATGCTCTGTCTCTCTCTGTCTCAAAAATAAATTAAAAAAACGTTGAAAAAATTTTTTAAAAAATCAGCTATAACAACAACAACAACAACAACAACAACAAAACCTGGGGCACATGGGTGGCTGGGTCAGTTAAGTGTCTGGCTCTTGATACGGGCCCAGGTCATGATCTCACAGTTCATGGAATCAAACCCTGCATGGGGCTCTGCTCTGTCAGTGCAGAACCTGCTTGGGATTTTCTCTCTCCCTCTCTCTTTTTTATTGAAAAAAATTTTTTAACTGTATTTATTTTTTTTATTTTATTTTTTTACATGCAACAGGATTTTCCTCAGTCTTAAAAAACAAAACAAAACAAGAAAAGGGCTAAATCCTGCCATTTGTGACAATGTGGATGAACCCCGGGGGACGTTATGCTAAATGAAGGTAGAAGTCCCAGAAGGGCAAACACTGCATGATCCCACTTGTCAGCAGGACCCAAAAGAGTCAAGTTTACAGAAGCAGAGGAGAGTGTCATGCTAAGTGTATTTATTTTTGAGAGAGACAGAGACACAGAGTGAGCGGGGGAGGGGCAGAGAGAGAGAGGGAGACACAGAATCCAAAGTAGGCTCCCCGTTCCAAGCTGTCAGCACGGACGCAATGCAGGGCTCAAACCCATGAACCTTGAGATCATGACCTGAGCCAAAGTCAAACACTTAACTGACTGAGCCACCCAGGTGCCCCTCTGTCTCTCTCCTTCTCTGCCTCTACCCCATTCGTGGGCTCTGTCTTTCAAAATAAATAGACATGTTTAAAGAAACCGTTATTTCTTCTGTTAGGCAATTTTGTATCGGGTACTCAAGCCAATACAATAATACAGTAAAAGGAAATAAAGATAAAAAGACCGAAGAGGAAGATACAAATTCGCTTTTTTCCATCTTTCAGATTGCTTCATCACCCACATAAGAATACCTTAGTAAATAGACAATCAAACTTGATAGAACATAAGAGCATTCAACAAGGTTGCTGGGTCCAGGAAACATGCAGTGCGGGAACACTGCGATACATCACGGATGGATGAGGTCCCGGTAGGAGAGAAAAGAGCATCTACACAATGCACTCATCTGCTTCTCATTTCCTCCATGCTTGGAGATGGCCAATCTAGTTCCTCTCCCTTCCTCACCTGGGTGCCCACGTATGCCAGCATCACTGCAACTCAGTTTACAAAGCAGCTGGCCCAAGTATGGAAATGTCCTCAAATTTGGATTTGTGCAGAGAAAACAGGTGAGATTACCATTGGCCTTTACTCTAAACTGTGTATTCCGAGAGAGCCTCATCGGAAGTCAACGCATGAAGCACTGGCCATAACCCAACTAATAAATGACAAACCTTCTTCCCATTTATCTCTGGGACTTGCAAGGGGAAAGGATAACTAGTTGAGACAGAATGTGGGCATTCCTTTTGGCGGGGGGCGGCGGGGGGTGTGAGGGGAAGGTGGGGGTTGGGGGAGTTGTTTATTTGTAACACTGAACTATTGCCTTGAACACTAACTTCCTCAGGCACCCTTTCAGGCTCCAATGATGGTGCTCATGCTGTTTCCTCGATCAGGACTGATTGCTCCCTTCCCCAATCAAAAGTTTATTCTTCATAAAAACTCTGCTCAAAATGTATGAAGCTTCCAGACACTTTCCAGTTAGTCAGCCCTGTGTTCAGATGTATCTGTGTTTGTGTCTGTGTCATGTTTTCGTATTTAGCTCCCCTAAAGGATTTTGTTCCCGGAGGGAAGAACAGGGTCAGACCGTTTGTGCATTACTGTGGAGTATCCAGCAGTGTGTAAGGAAACATCCTAACTATATCTGTAGACGATTTTAAAGTTGATCCCAGTATCACCCAATAGCATTTTCGGCAATAAATGGAAATGTCATATCAGCATTCTCCAGAACCAGAGTCGCTCTCCACACACAGCTAATAAGCACTTGAAATGTGACTGGAGTGACTGAAGAAATGGGGTTTTAATTTTATTTCATTTTAACAATTTTAATCATAAATAGTAGAGTTGGAAAGATTTCTTATGACAGAAAATGAAAATGATGCAAGCTATTATGACATGCTGTTTGCCTTCGCTGACACAAATTCATTTCCAACTTGAGCTATCATCTTAGGTGCTTGCTGCTTTTTCTAGATAGTCTCTGTGGCTGGAATGGACTTCAGCATGTCCACTGACATGTCCCCAGCTCCAGAACCCATGATCATGGCCCAAGTCTGAGATAAATAACTTGGATTAAACTGCAGAGTTGGAGCCATCCGGAGCACACACGGCTCTGATTTGGGACTGGGATACGTACCCCTGGTAGGAAAGAACGTCTTCCCTTTAGGATGTGTGGCACAACTAAGGGTTTCAGATGCTCAAATTTGGAAACCACACAGGGGTGCCCGGGTGGCTCAGTCAGTTGAGCGTCCGACTTCGGCTCAGGTCATGATCTCACAGTCCGTGAGTTTGAGCCCCTCATCGGGCTTTGTGCTGACAGCTCGGAGCTTGGAGCCTGGTTCGGATTCAGTGTCTCCCTCTCTCTTTGCCCCTCCCCTGCTCATGCTCTGTCTCTCTCTGTCTCAGAAATAAACATTAAAAAAACTTTTTTTAAAAAGAAAACAGCACAGCTTTCCCACAGGTGTGACTTCAATATCTGCGAGTATCAGAAGCTGCAGTTGGGACAATGGCAAAGTGGCATATTAGCTGAGGTTTTCCAGAACCGTCCCCACCATCATGGCACTATGATCTGAGCAAGAAACTGCTCTCGAGTGTCCTGAGGCATCACCTAAAGGATCCTTTAAAGAGGAATGGAAGCCAGCTGCCACAACAGCAGAAGGGGGGGGGGGTGTTGGGGGGGGAGTCAGAGAAGCACTAATTCTATCATTGTACCCTCTTCACTCTTAACCAGTGTGAGTTCGTGGAAAACAAAATGCATATACTTTTAAAACAGCTAAACAATTTTATTTATTTATTTATTTATTTATTTATTTATTTATTAACTTTTTTTTTAATTTATGAGACAGGGAGAGAGAGAGCACGAACAGGGGAGGGTCAGAGAGAGGGAGACACAGAATCTGAAAACAGGCTCCAGGCTCTGAGCTGTCAGCACAGGGCCCAATGTGGGGCTCGAACTCATGGAGTGTGAGATCATGACCTGAGCTGAAGTCGGAAGCTCAACCAGGACTGAGCCACCCAAGCGCCCCAACAGCTAAACAATTTTAAAGCTTCCAAAGTCCAATGCAAAATACTCGTTTATTTATATGTTAAACGTTTCTGTTTTTCATCTTCTAATTTAGCGCCAAGAGCAAATCACGCACACATCATACAGAACTATAAAATGAACAACAAATAGCTTAAGACTTGTCAGACAGCAACTGGTTCTACTATGGACCAGCTTCACACATTCCACCTTCAGCATACACAGCAGCTGCACTGCACAACGCATTGTGACTGAAGCCTTACACGAGGAATGAGGAAAGTTACTGCTACGATTAACTCAACAAAATAACTTAAGCTCCATAGCCTCAGTTTTTTATGTGCTCAAAAATATACTACTAAATCTTTGTACCGTGAATGTTCAGGCCTTCCATACAATTTTTGAATAGACTTAATATTCAAGATTGGAAAAGACAAAATTAAGATGAAGTCCAAAATACTACAGGTTTGGTTTTTATGAATATACATCTCTCAACACTCAAGCCTAAATGCCTCATGAAACAATAATGGAGTTTAAGAGCTGATTTTCCCATATTGGATCTGTGAATTGCTCAAATTCTGTCTCTAGGTTTGCATAGGCTAAGCATTAGTACCTTCAGAAAACTCGGGATTCAACTAAACCCGTGCAGACACAGCATAAAGGCCCCAAGTGATGTATGTAAAAATCTATACTTTTTAAAGGCCTTTCACCATTGATTTCACTAAATTAAGCAATGTAAGAATCTTACTTTGAAAACAGATTTGAGCTTGGTTTCCATATCTACTACCTACTCCCTGGAGACCTTCGACAGATTATTAGCCTAAATTGATCAAGTTTATTGACCTTGTAATGGTGACTAATAATATCTCATATAGTTTCATAAAAAATAAATAATATATGTCATACCTAGCACAGTGCCTGGTATACAATACATAATTGTATAATGCGATAATTGTTTTTCATTTTAAAAAGTAATCACTATACAAATTCTGAATATTGAATCATCCCTTCTAAATTTTTCCCTATAGATACAGTTTTGGAATGATGATAGCATAATGATAACAGAGGGACTCCCTTCTCTTTAACCATTTTATTCTTTGGAAAGACCACCAAAAATATCTACAAAAACAAGGACTACAAAATACCTGCAAATAACACTGCGGATCTTTTTAAGATTTTAAACATCTAGTGCTTGGTAAGTAGAAATGACAAAATAAAATAAATGTGCCAAAAGTATTTTTTAGGCAGAGAGCGTGTTTATTAAGCCCATAGAATGCTGTAGATACTTAGGCTCGAACTGAGGAGACAACCAATGACATGCGAGGCAAGATCTCTAATGTCAAGGAAATTACAGCACATTATTGCAGGGAAAACAAGAGTAAACCATCCAAGACCACATAGCTCCTAAGGGCTGCACTTAGCTGAAGATGTGATCAGTGAAGAGTGGAATAGTCAAATTAAATTTCATGAAAGTGGTAAGACATACTTGAACTGAGCCCTGACAGATGGCAGAGAGCAAAGGCAAGAGTTTCCAGGCAAGAGCTTTATCATAAACCAAGCCACGGAAAAAGGATTGAGCTTTGCATGTTTACAGGAACAATGGGATCACTGGTTGGCTTGAAAAGCCTTGGCCAAATAGTAAGTAGAACCTAAAATTGTATATATTGGGGCACCAGGGTGGCTCAGTCAAACATCCAATTCTTGCTTTCAGCTCAGATCATGATCTCATGGCTCTTGAGTTCAAGCCCTGCGTGGGGCTCCATGCTGACAGCACAGAGTGTGGTGTTACACTCTCCTTCTTCCTCTGCCCTTATCACCCCCCAATTGCTCTCTCTCTCTCTAAATAAATAAATAAAGTGAATGAATACACACACCCCCCCCCCCCCCCCCCCCCCCCCCACACACACACACACACATATGTATGTATATGTATATATCAGCAAGCTGGTAACTTGAGAAAACCTGTTTAGGAAAAATTAGCCTATATCAAAGCCCACATTAGCCTACATGATTTGTGGTTAGAGAAGACAACAGATAAGAAAAACTTATAAGAGGCTCTAATAATCTATAAAGGCAATAATAATAAGGCACAGAAAGTTTGGGCAGGGGGTGATTGCAGAGAAATAAAAAGAAGCAGTTACAAGAGTCTCAAGGAATATGCACAGGACATGTTAACCAACTAGATATGGGGAAATGTAAGTGTCCAATGAGGAAAAAAATACATCCAAGTTTCTTAAGCCTGGATGCTTAAAAAGAACCATGGGGCCCAACAGAAATGAGGCCAGAAATGTAGAGGATAGCCAGGAAGAGGGGAGCCAGAGGAAAATGACACCAGACAGATTGAGACATGGGCATGACTGTGAGGCACATTCAGGGACAGAGCTAAAGATCTGGGCACCAGCAGCCTTGATGTGAGGGGGGACAGGCATAGCAGAAGGAATCTAGAGAGTTGGAGGACAAGGACTTGATCCTGGAGATGTGATCACCAGGAGTTATTAAGTCCCAGAAGCCAGTGTGTGTTGGGTCTTAGGAGAGATGAGAAATATTTTTAACATTAAGAATTTCTCAGAAACCATCTCTCTAAAACAAGCTCTACCTGTTATCTGAACTACACATGTGACAAAAATGGTAAGATACGATTTATGCAATACATTTTTTAAAGTGTCCCTGTGTGCCAGACATGGTCCAAGGAATGGAGATGGGGAGAAAGCCAACGAATTGAAAATGAGAGCCTCGGTCTTTACCTCCTACCTGTTCAGAGACACTGAGGCTTGACAGTGAGAGCCCAGCCTCATCCAGTTTAAGACACACTCTTAGACCAGTGCAATTAGGAGGCAGGATCCAGAATAGTCTTGCTGCAGGAAAGCTGATACCTGATGCTTTGAAGTTGATACCTGGATATATCCATGGTCAAAACTAAACCCCCACCCCCACCAGTCTTCCAAGTATATCCCCATTCTCTACTCTGATCATAACCAAAAATATTTTCCCTGAAGACACTGCAATTTGAACTAAAGATGAACTTCTCTAAATTTGGCCTTCCCAGGGCAGAGTTAATGCCACTAAACTAGGTCCATCTTTTTCTAGATTCCTTAACTTCCCTACATTCCACTCAAGGAATCTTTAATTGATTCCATTATGAGGAGGATCTGAGAGTAGTACTTACACAAATATTTCTCCAATTTTACATATATCTCAAAAAACATGTTCACTAACAACCTCAAAACAATCTTGACCCTTTCAATGAAGAAGATAGCCTCAGTTTTAACTTACTAATTGACAACTGTGCAAGGCAGAAAGACTTTCCACCTTTAGGGAAGTCCTCTGACACCAGAGCCAGTGAACTCCTGTCCGGAAAGCTCTGATAGAATCACCTCTGTCCTCCACCAGTGGTTCATATCTGTGTTCATCAGGCCTTACAGTCTTCTGCCCTTTAGTAGTTTTATATTTTATTCACTCTTTTTCAGAACTACTCTTGGAACAAAATGTATAAGAGATCCAAAAAGAGAATAGTCTAATCCCAGAACATCAAAAACCAAATAAGAAAAGTCTTTGCCTTGCATTAAGCTGCAAGTCAGATTGCAAAATTCAAATTCCATTTACTTAATGAGTTGCTTATAATATTACCACAGCAATTAATCCAGTCTCAGAAGACTAAGGAAGTAAAATATAAGAGCAATGACTCATAGTTACAGTTTTGTCTACAAAAGAGTGGCTTATTCACTGAGAGGGTTTCTTCTGATTTTTAGACCTATTCTAGATTCAAAAGAGATTCAGTTCAACAGATATTTGTGCATTACCAGATATGTGAAGATGAATAAGTTTCCACAGCCCTCACTGTAGGAGTTCTAATTATTATTAGGTCAATTCAATTGGGTCAGGAACCAGGTTTGACAGAAGCTGAGACTCAAGAGTCAGAGAGGTATGTTGGGATGAAGGAAATGAACTTTACACTTTGTGATTGGAGGAAGGGGTAGACATTGAACTATTTTAAGCTGGAGCATAAAGTGATCCAATTTGCATTTTAGACAGATCACTATGGTGGTGATGGGTCACCACAGCAGTGGCAAAGCCAAAAATGGGACTGCTTGCAAAAATATATGATGAGTAGAATCTGATTGGACCTGGGTTGAAAGGAGAGAGGAACTACCTCCTCTGAGAATTTCTATGCTGCTCACAACACTGAGGGTCCTGCCTGCCAGGGAAAGGTAGGCATCTCTCTCCTTTGCCAGGCACCCCCCCCCTTTGCCCCTTACTTATCAAGCCTGCTATATATTCTGAGTCCTAAAGGCAGCAAGTGTTCTTTAGAGTGAAGTGGGATGATCCAATCTGATTTTCACATTTGTTATTGTTGAATTTATTCTTGCTATTTCTTCACTAAGCCTGATGTAATGTAAAAGATACAAAACTAGGGAAGTCAGGCCGTCTTGGGATTTTAATACTGGCTTGTTTGTAATGAGAGATGTGACCTTGAGCAAATCACTGACCTTCTCTGAATCTTGTTTTGTCTATAATACGGGGAATTACCCCAGCTATAAATAAAACCCCTTCCAGATATGTCTCTTTATTCCAAATAATTCTGTTCTAGTTATTAGAATCTAAAGAAAATACTGATTAATCCCCAGAGCAGTTCAGATAGGTTATATACTAAATGACTTCTTGAAAAGGAAAGTCCCCGAGGCACAATAGACAAAGAAAAAGATAATAGACTTCTCTAAATTAAATCAAAAACCTAAAGGAAGAAAATAAATTCAATGGGATTTGATTGCTGGAAAAGTGCTGATCTTTTTTTTAATATTTGTTTATTTATTTATTTAATATGAAATTTATTGTCAAATTGGTTTCCATACAACACCCAGTGCTCATCCCAAAAGATGCCCTCTTCAATGCCCAATACCCACATTCCCCTCCCTCCCACCCCCCCATCAACCCTCAGTTTATTCTCAGTTTTTAAGAGTCTCTTATGGTTTCTCTCCTTCCATCTCTATAACTTTTTTCCCCCTTCCCCTCCCCCATGGCCTTCTGTTAAGTTTCCCAGGATCCACATAAGAGTGAAAACATATGGTATCTGTCTTCCTCTGCGTGACTTATTTCACTTAGCATAACACTCTCCAGTTCCATCCATGTTGCTACAAAAGGCCATATTTCATTCTTTCTCATTGCCAAGTAGTATCCCATTGTATATACAAACCACAACTTCTTTATCCATTCATCAGTGGGTGGACATTTAGGCTCTTTCCATAATTTGGCTATTATTGAAAGTGCTGCTATAAACATTGGGGTACAAGTGTCCCTATGCATGAAAAAGTGCTAATCTTGAAATAGATATCTAAGTATGTTAAGAAAATCACCCAATGAGTTTAATTGTCTGGGACTTAAAACTAAGAAGAGGTGTGCTCAGCTCCTGATCCAGTAAATCTCTATTCCCTCATTGCTGAGTTAACTTCTAATTCCCGCTGGCCATCCTGCAAATGGATTATTTTAGTGAACACTTGCTGTTTACATTCTTTAATTGTTTTGTTTTCATCTAGTAGTCCTCTCTTCCTTAGAGAATAGCATCCCTCATTCTTTGGGGGAACTGCCCCCTTCGCCTACTATAGGTTCATGGTGTGGACTGCCATCTTGCTCTGTAACCTTGACTCCCTATTCACAGCGTTTTGACTATGGTTGGTTGGGCTTCTGACCTAACCTGACCACTGTTCTTCTTTAGGATTTTTCCATGTGCAGCTAAGAGGTAGAATCCTTTGCTTTCTGATGCTAAAGCTGGAAAGATACAGCTTTAAAGCTGTCAGGGGAAGAAGGTGTTCTGCTGAGGGGAAAAAAAAAAAAGACAAGAAAAGATGATAGATGGAAAGAAAATAAGTCCTGGCAGGGTTCAAATGCCAGTTCCTAATATTCCTGGAATTGTTCCTTGTCTTGTAAAAATTTCTTTAACTCTCCTTTTGATTCTTAAGCCTAGATATTCTGCCAAAACTAGTTCAAGTTGGATTTCTGTATTTCGCAACCAAAAAAGTTTCTGACTGATATATCAATTTTCACCATAAGGAAGAAAAGTGGAAAAGAATGGTTTAGCTCATGTCCTCATCACTACTGGAAAAATAATCTAAGTGTTCAAGTACTACTGGCTTGCCAATCTTTAGATATGTCAAACAACTGTACATATTCTCTGAGCTACAGTACTTGCCATGCCAAACAAATACAATGTGGTCCTTGCCCAAAACAATTATATTTAAATGGTTTTGGTCTTGTTGCTATTGTTGTCTTCAAGATGCGACAAGGTGTGAATCATTTGCAAAAACTTTATGAACTTCCTTTTTATTTTTTTTTTATTATTATTTTTTTTAATTTTTTTTTTCAACGTTTATTTATTTTTGGGATAGAGAGAGACAGAGCATGAACGGGGGAGGGGCAGAGAGAGAGGGAGACACAGAATCGGAAACAGGCTCCAGGCTCTGAGCCATCAGCCCAGAGCCTGACGCGGGGCTTGAACTCACAGACCGCGAGATCGTGACCTGGCTGAAGTCGGACGCTTAACCGACTGCACCACCCAGGCACCCCTATGAACTTCCTTTTTAAATGTTGGTCTTCAGTAACACATGTACGAAAGAAAAATCCATGTGATGTATAAAACTGGATACCTACATAGATTACATCCTCGCAGGACATTGTCAGGCAGCTGACACATGTGAGAGACAGGCATGGCTCTACCCATCATGAAGGCCATGTGGACCATGTCAAAGGAATGCAATAGGACTAAATTGAAGTGACTAGTGTGTCCACCTTCCACCTTGGTTCTAAGAACAAAAGAAATTAAAATTATTTTCCACCTATAGGAAACAAATAGGCTCCAACAGCTGGAATGAAAAGATAGGGGAAATGAAAATCAAATAACTACAACTCACTTTTCGTGAGTCACTAAACTGGAACAGCTGGGCCTTGAAAGGCTTGGGACGTATTCAACAAGCAGGTGTTAAATTCATTATGTTCTCATTTCTGCTCTGTGGTAAACTTGACAAAGATCATCTTCACAAATTGTGTTATTATCAGATCGAGGATGTAAATTGAAGAAAAGTGATTTCCCAAGAAGAAAGATAAGAGAAAAACTCAATTGAGAAATATGGAAGAACAGATTCATGGACAAGGAATTTTAAAGATTCTCTACCTTTTTGCTCCATAGATCCCTTTGTCAGTTTGCGAATCCTATGGGCCCCTTCCCTATCTCAATAAAGTGCATCACCACTTCCCCAATTTTCCAAGTCAAACATACAGAATATTTTCCAAGGTCACATAACTATACACTTAGATGTAACTTTAACCACAGACTCAGATATAAGCTGTATGAAAATTCTGTTAGCTGTACCTCCCTCCCCAATCCCTTCACCCTGGTCAAACCTACCTGATGTAAGTTACTGCAAAGTCCTGCAAACTATACATCTATTCCTTTCCTGCCCCATATTCCAATCTACACATGGCAGAAAAGATATTCTTTAAAAAATTCAAATCAGGGGCACCTGAGTGGCTCAGTACATTAAGGATCAAACTCTTAATTTCAGCTCAGGTCATGATCTCACCGTTCATGAGATTGAGCCCCTCGATGGCTCTGCACTGACAATGTAGAGCCTGCTTGGGATTCTCTCTCTCTCCCTCTTTCTTTGTGCCCCCACCTCTGGCTTGTATGCAGGTGCCGGTGCTCTCTCTCAAAAAAAAAAAAATTAAATTAAATTAAAAAAATACAAATTCTATTAGCTCACTCCCTGCTTGAATCATTCCAATGACTCCACAATTTAATTTGTATAAAAAAATGCATTACTATGATCTATGAAACCCTACATGCTATGAACCCTGAACCAAAGATACAATGATAACTAAAATTTATTGAATACCAACATATTCCAATGTAAATAATCATTGTTTATGTCTTGTTTTTCATCTTTGAATAATTCCATGAGTTGTGTATTATTTACACACACTTTAAAGATGCAAAAACTGAGACACAAATAGGTAAGGTAACTTGTGCCAAGCCAAATGAATAAGAAATGTCAGGACTGTTATTTGGGCACTCGAGGCTAGGTTAAAAAATAAAAACTAAATGAAAAGGAATCCAAAGCCTGGATTCTTTTTTTTTTTTTTTTTTTTACAATATATGAAGTTTATTGTCAAATTGGTTTCCATACAACACCCAGTGCTCATCCCAAAAGGTGCCCTCCTCAATACCCATCACCCACCATCCCCTCCCTCCCACCCCCCATCAACCCTCAGTTTGTTCTCAGTTTTTAACAGTCTCTTATGCTTTAGCTCTCTCCCACTCTAACCTCTTTTTTTTTTTTTCCTTCCCCTCCCCCATGGGTTTCTGTTAAGTTTCTCAGGATCCACGTCAGAGTGAAACCATATGGTATCTGTCTTTCTCTGTATGGCTTGTTTCACTTAGCATCACACTCTCCAGTTCCATCCATGTTGCTACAAAGGGCCATATTTCATTCTTTCTCATTGCCACATAGTACTCCATTGTGTATATAAACCACAATTTCTTTATCCATTCATCAGTTGATGGACATTTAGGCTTTTTCCACAATTTAGCTATTGTTGAGAGTGCTGCTATAAACATTGGGGTACAAGTGGCCCTATGCATCAGTACTCCTGTATCCCTTGGGTAAATTCCTAGCAGTGCTATTGCTGGGTCATAGGGGAGGTCTATTTTTAATTTTCTGAGGAACCTCCACACTGTTTTCCAGAGTGGCTGCACCAGTTTGCATTCCCACCAACAGTGCAAGAGGTTTCCTGTTTCTCTACATCCTCGCCAGCATCTATAGTCTCCTGATTTGTTCGTTTTGGCCACTCTGACTGGCGTGAGGTGATATCTGAGTGTGGTTTTGATTTGTATTTCCCTGATGAGGAGCGATGTTGAGCATCTTTTCATGTGCCTGTTGGCCATCCGGATGTCTTCTTTAGAGAAGTGTCTATTCATGTTTTCTGCCCATTTCTTCACTGGATTATTTGTTTTTCGGGTGTGGAATTTGGTGAGCTCTTTATAGATTTTGGATACTAGCCCTTTGTCCGATATGTCATTTGCAAATCTCTTTTCCCATTCTGTTGGTTGCCTTTTAGTTTTGTTGGTTGTTTCCTTTGCTGTGCAGAAGCTTTTTATCTTCATAAGGTCCCAGTAGTTCATTTTTGCTTTTAATTCCCTTGCCTTTGGGGATGTGTCAAGTAAGAAATTGCTACGGCTGAGGTCAGAGAGGTCTTTTCCTGCTTTCTCCTCTAGGGTTTTGATGGTTTCCTGTCTCACATTCAGGTCCTTTATCCATTTTGAGTTTATTTTTATGAATGGTGTGAGAAAGTGGTCTAGTTTCAATCTTCTGCATGTTGCTGTCCAGTTCTCCCAGCACCATTTGTTAAAGAGACTGTCTTTTTTCCATTGGATGTTCTTTCCTGCTTTGTCAAAGATTAGTTGGCCATACTTTTGTGGGTCTAGTTCTGGGGTTTCTATTCTATTACATTGGTCTATGTGTCTGTTTTTGTGCCACAAAGCCTAGATTCTTAAACACAACACCATTTTTTCTCACCTTCTCCCATTTCCCTGCCCTCTCATAACACCGTGCTTCAACCCCACATCATTCTGTTCCTTGAACGTACTAAGCTACTTTCTACTCTCAAGGACTTGCACCTGCTGTTCTCTTCTCTTGAGTATCCTTCTCCAGATCTTCATATGGTTAACTCTTTTTCATTGCTCAGGACTCAGTTTGTCATAGGCACTGGTGGTTGCCTATCCAAATTTATCCGTTTTTGTCACTATTTTTTTAGTTTTACCTTTTGATTGTTCTTGTACTTAAGTGGCTCAAACCCCAGTTCCAGGATCTGAATCTTAATTAGTCTTAAACTCTAGGCCAGTCCTGGTAACCTCATGTCCCAGGCAGGTGATACAATTTTGGTTAATACATGTGATGTGGAGTCTTCTGGAAACAGAGAGCTGTTTGCTGGAGAGGGAGAGAGAGAGAAAGAGGGAGACAGATCTATAGAAAGAAACTATCATTTTTACCTAAGAACTTTGCCTATGGTACCTGAGGATGGGATGCTTAGAAGTGATGCAACCATCTTGCAAGCAAAGAGGTAGCTAATCTACATACTAAGATAGGCATGTAAGAACCAGTATTTTTCTACATCCACGAGTCTCTGATTAGTCCTAGAGCCTTTCTACCTTAAGACAACTTTTTATGGGAGAGAACAAATTCTTCTATCATCGAAACTATTTTGTGCTCCCTTTTTTGTTACCTGCAGATGACAGTGTCCTGGTTGATCCACAGTGAAAGTCACCTCTCCAGAGAGGCTTCCCTGACCATCTCACAAACTTATACCAACCCCCGTCATTCTATCACATCCCACATTTACTTTTCTGCACAGTACCTATCATCTGAAAGTACCTTATTTATTTATTTTCCATTTGCTTATTTTCCTGGAATATAAATTCCTTATGAAAAGAAATCTTCATTTTATCCACTGCTAAATCATCTATACCCAGAATATGGTCATACTCATCTTCTTAAAATCTATGTGACCTTGGAGATTTTTCTTACTATCACTCTGCAGTAGTTGGATTATAAAGATCAAATTAGTTAATTCATGTAAAGTACTTTAAAAAGTGCCTGACACAGTTAATGCTCAATAACTTGGTTATTGTTATTACTATCCTTATATAGGCATTCAATAAATATTAGATGAATGAATGAGAATATTAAAAAATAAATCTGTAAGGTGTGATGCAACCATCCTCTAGATTAGAACGTGATGACAGAAAGACTTGTCTTACTCAAAACAAACAGTTTTAAGAGGAGAAATGGAGTAGTGATAAAGGTAAGAATATTAACATCTGCATAGAAGTCTCCATTCCCTGAAGACAGAAGCACACTGGAGAGCAGTGAATCAGTAATAAAAATAATAGTGACCATTATGGAACACCTTTCATTGGTGTAGATATTAGGGGTGAACAAGACAGGTGAGGTTCCTATCCTAATCAACAGTGAAAGAAGAATTCAACCATCCATTAATAGGCCAAACATTGTATTTGGCTAAAAGCCAACCATGTAACAGGTGCTTGGATATCAATAATGACAATTCAAACTCTAAGGAGCAAGGACACAGCCAGAAAAATGACCACTTTGGACCTAGCTCTGACAATAAAAAAAAAACTGATTGGTAAAGTGAAAATAAAGTGAATTTTGAAAAAAAAACAACCATGATATCTTGATTTTATTTTTTTTCCAAAGTAAAGAAGACTGGACATCATGGATTGCACACTCTAAGCTATGTGAATGTCTTCAAAATGTTTAGAGGAAAGATATGCATTATTCATGGCATGAGACTCTAAAAGAAATTATGACTCAAAAATGTTATGTTCTCAAAGATGCAATTTTGAGTACAATTACAAATAATAAAATGAGGAAAGTGGAAAAAAATTTTAAAAGTAGCTGCAGATATTTTGAAAGGAAAAAATACAATTGGAAAGTATCCATATCTGTCTTATTTATCATCTTGGGAGTACCAATGCCAAGAACATAACAAATAGTCAGAAAATATCATCAAGCAAATGAATGAATGAACAGGTGTACTTGAGTATAAGAGTGGAGGCCCAGTAAGACCCATTTTAAGGAGATCAAGGTCCTGAATCAGCTGAGATTTGGGGGAAAATTTAAAATGCCAAAGAAACTCATGGTTTTACTTGGAGCAAGAGAAGGTCATGACTTTGAACTAATGATCTAATGACATAAAGGTAATGTTTTTTTAACCTCCCAAACTCTGACTAAACACTATTGGGAGAAATTGAGGCCCAATGAGGGTAAAGATTTTCTTGGTCAGGACACACCGGTTCAATATGAATTCATACCTGCTAACAATGATCGATCATAAACCACATTACAAAAATAATTTGCAATTGAGATCCCTGTATTATACTAAAAGTGGTATTACAAGACCAAAGGTAGATGAAAGAGTGAAAACAGTATATTCACAATCTATAGAGAGGTGAATTTGTGATTGGTTCATAGCAGCATTCTGAGTGTCTGATCAAAAAGCAAATAAAAATCACATTTTCTCCTTTGATATCATTATTAATATGATAGACCATTATTAATCCGGTAGATCATCTGGGCTTACACCAGAGGGTTCACATTGTTCATAATATGATTAAAAATGTCTTTGAACAATCTAGAATAAAAAGGTTTGGATGCTAGCTTAACTTGGTGAATTAACTGTTGGCTATGCTAAAGGATAGCTAATGGTTTATTCCAGCACAGAAGAAATAGCTGAGTTGGATGCTGCAGCGCTTTGTTCTTAGATTTGTAATGTTCAACATTTTTATCGATCATTAAAAATTTCGAGGTTATGGTCATTGCATTTTTCAATGATAAATAGCTTGCTAGTATTGCAAAAACACTGCTCAACAGAATCAGCCTCCAAAAGGTTTTGGTAGCTTGGGATAACAGACTGAATTTAATAAAATTTTGTTTAATAAGACTAAAAAAAAATGAAATCTTGCCATTTGCAGCAACGTGGATGGAACTAGAATGTATTATGCTAAGCGAAATAAGTCAGTTAGAGAAAGACAAATATCATATGATTTCACTCATATGAGGAATTTAAGAAACAAAGCAGATGAACATAGGGGAAGGGAGGGAAAAATAAGATAAAAACAGAGCGGAAGGCAAAGAGACTCATAAAGACAGAGAACAAACTGAGCATTGCTGGAAGGGAGGTGGGTGGGGGGTTGGGCTAAATAAGTGATGGCCATTAAGGATGAGTACTGGTTGTTATATGTAAGTGATGAATCACTAAATTCTACTCCTGAAACATTATTACACTAACGTTAACTAACCTGGATTTAAATAAATTTTTAAAAAAGAATAAAAGAATGATCCTGAACTAAAGTTCAAAATATGAAAGGCACAAAAACAGGGTAGAAGAAGGACTCTGATTCCATTCTTTTTATGTTTGCTGACACATTTTAATCCTCACCCCCCCCCCTTCCATTTCTGCCCTGCATCTGGCCATGCTTCTAAGAAAGCCTGAGTGCTTCTTTCTTCAGCTCTGACAAGAGATTCAAACCATGTAAGTCCCTACTTGTGCATAGGAGTCCCCACCGAGCCCCAACTTCTAACAAAAACAAACATCAGGAACCATTCCTTGCTTTCTCAAGACATTTCAGTTCTGCTTGAGAGGACTGCAGATCTCCTAGGAGACCTTAATTATGTAATAAATCTTTGTATATCCTCTTGGTATGAGCATGTAGCATTATCAGTCTCAGCATTCAAGCCAAACTTTGGGGTGAGGTTGGATCCATCTGCCCCTGAAAAGTAGATACAGTATATGAAGTTGTGAGGGAGGAAAAGGATGCAATTTAGAAGTAGCACTAAACAGAATGCTATGAGTCTAAGAAAGACTAAGAGTGTAGGGGTGAGCACATCAGGAACAGAAAGCACAGGATGAGTCCACAGTATGTTGGAGCTGCCATAAGGACACACGTGGTCTTAGGGGGCTTTAGAACAAGGAGAGTGAGGATAAGAGGCACTCTCTCCAATTCTGTGTGGGTCATCCACCCTGAGGTCTCAAGGTTTTGTGGCTGTCTTTTGACCACTTATTTAATATCACTCACTCCCTTGGAGATATTGTCCAAGCACTTCCATTTAAATCCCATCTATATGTTGGTAATTCCCAGGTGTTTATCTCAACCTAGACCTCCACTAGGATGGCCCTCCCCAGTGTAGGGTAGGCCTCATCATATCTATTGGAGGCCTAGTTAGGAAAAAAAGGCTGAGAAAGGGAAAAGTTTTCTTTTATGCCTTGTCCTTAAACTAGGACATTGGTCTTCTTCTGTCTTTGGACTCAGAATCAGACTGGAGTTTACACCATCAGCTCTCCTGGGTTTCCAGCTTGCCAACTACAAAGCATGGGATTTCTCAGCCACCATAACCACATGAATCCTTATATAAATCTCTGAATTGATATAAGATAGATAGATGATAGATAGGTAGATGATAGATAGATAGATAGATAGATAGATAGATAGAACAATATGTCCTCATATCCTATTCAATCCGTTCCTCTGGAAAACCCAGACCAATACACTTACCTCCTCAGTGAGAACATCCCTCAGCCAAGGACTGTAACACCATTTCCTCCACCTATATCTTATATGTCTGTCCTGCTTTATTTTTCTCTCTCAAACACTTATAACTCACTGTTACTTTACATTATTTACCTTATATATTTACTTGAATGAATATATATTTACTTGAATGACCCTTGAAATATTTGCCTTAATTATGACAATGAAGAAGGATATAAGCACACTGATTTTTGTTTGTGTGTGTGTGTGTGAATGACAGAACTTCAAATTGTATCCCACAAATAGAATAAACTGAGTTTTAGCCTAGGGAAAAGGGAACCAGAGGGGGTACAAAGAGGAGAATGAGGGACACCTGGATGACTCAGTCGGTTAAGCGTCCAATTTCAACTCAGGTTATGATCTCACAGTTCATGGGTTCGAGTCTTGCGTCTGGCTCTGGGCTGACAGTTCAGAGCCTGGAGCCTGCTTTGGATTCTGTGTCTCCCTCTCTCTCTGCCCCTCCCCCACTTGCATTCTGTCTCTCTCTCAAAAATAAATAAACATTTAGGGGTGCCTTGGTGGCTCAGTCGGTTGAGCGTACGACTTCAGCTCAGGTCATGATCTCATACTCCATGAGTTCAAGCCCCGCGTCAGGCTCTGTATTGACAGCTCAGACCCTGGAGCCTGCTTCAGATTCTGTCTCCCTCTCTCTCTGCCCATCCTCCACTCATGCTTTGTCTCTCTCTCTCTGAAAAATGGATAAGCCTTAATTTTTTTTTTTTAAAAAAGGAGAATGGAAGTTTATCTGACATGGTAAATAGCTTCAAATATTCCATAACTCTATGAAGAAAGGGGATTATCCATTCTATTTGTATCTCTAAATTATCAACTGGCATAAATAAATGGAAGTTACAGGCAGATTTCTATTCAGTTCAGAATTTTTTACATAGCCCAAGCTTTCCATTAGTGCCCTAGGCTTCCAAGGAGGGAGCAAGTTTCTCCTTCCTGAAGGTTCAAAATGAATGAAAAATTCATGGAATCTTAATATTATGCCAGACTATAATATTTTTATTCTGAGAATGAAATGATATGGTTGCCCAGTACTGAATGTACCATCTGGGCAAATGGACATGAAGGACATATTACAAATGAAGCATAGGGAAAAACTCAATAGTTTGAAGTATGAAACTGATTTAGTAATTTTTCTGGTCTCCTAAATCAGTTAAAAAAGTTTTAATACCTACAAGCACTCTATTATATGGAAAAAATTCCTAATTTCTCTCTTTCTTCTTCTCTCACCACACACACACACACACACACACACACACACACACACACAATAAAGGCTACTGACTCTGATAGTTCTAGAATTCTCTCAACCTTTTGTCAGATTTAAGTTAAAAAGAGAGGCTAAAAGGTGTTGCTGGAACATCTTCTTGATATATATATATATATATATATATATATATATATATATTTATACACACACACGTATATATTAAAATAAAAATTGCAGATTTGGAAAAGAGTAGTATAGTACTCTAATTTCCTTTCAAAAGCTGACATTCCATGCTACTTACCCTTTCTGTCAATACAGAAGAACCCCATTGTATCTGAAGTGAACTCTGTGTCTCAAGGACAGAGACCACAAAGTTCCTTTGCATCTTCCCACAGGACCAATTAAGGTAACTAGTATGTAATAAATGTTGACTGTCCAATACTAGGATTCCTAAAAACCTAACAGAAAGTGTTTTCAAAGAATTTGTCTCTATCCTAGCTTCTTCATTTTTGAAGGTTCCAAAGGACTTTTGTAAAGAGACAAGATAAATTTAAATAAACCAATATATTAATAATCATGCTATGAATTGATCTCAAAGGAGTAGAACTGTCCTACTTCATGTAGACTGCTTTTAATAGATTTGACTATCCTTTCTAATTTTCTTGATTACAGTTCTACACATAGCACATTCATTGGCTATGATCATCTTTTTTCCTTCAGATCTAGGTAAAATTGGACTAGTTCCCATTCTACATCCAATTGAAAAATCTAATGCAAGCTTTAAGAAGGAGGTAAAGTGGGGATATGTTTGGGATGGGGAGGGTAGGTTCTCATGTTATAACTTACCTCCAAATATTTACTTTTACTAGATTAACTCAGTGTTTTTCATCTTACAGTCTTGACATACTTTCAAATTCTACACAATCTCTGCCATATGAGTCATTCAGCCCCCTCTCCTTGATTTCTACCAAAAAAGTGGGGGTGGGGGAGAAAATAAAGAAGCTAAAAGAAGCATTCTAAAATCCTTTTATGTACTGCAGACTTCACAGATGTATTTGGAGCAACAGAGGGAGTTTAAATCATAGCAACACATACACCTCAAAACTAATTTTCAGACATCTATCATCTTCCAATGTCCCTTTCCACTAAGTGAGTCCCAGCTCCCAAAAAGTTCTACAGTTCTCCCCTGTTTTCCTTCACCCACAATTTCCTTTCTATTTCTTAAACAGAGCAGTATTGCAATGTTAACATTTATTAGAAATCCAGCAAAAAAAAATCTTAGCACCATCGTTGGTACCTCCATTTTTTTGCAACTCCTATAATCTATTTTTGTCCTTCAAGCATCATTCGGAATAAACTCCTTTTCTTTCCTGCTATTTATTGTTTTAGCCCAAATCCACAAATCTGCCACAGTTTCTCTCTGTGTCCCCTTAAATACTCTCCCTGACCAAATGCATGAAAATGCATTTGCTCAGATTCCATCCATGCTTTAAAACTTGAATGCAATTTCTAAATTCTCACCCAGAGATTTGAAGATCTCTTATACCTAGAACCATTCGGTACCTTTCAAAGTTAATGTATGCATATCTCATAGCTCACACACAGCCTCATCACTGCCTGTACCATTTTTGCCTTTGGTCTTGATATTTTCACAGTCTATGGCAATCTCCTGTATCTCCTTTATTTATTCAAATCCTATGCATGTTTGAAGACCATTCCTGCAATCCCATCCTCATCTTGTAGATTTCAAGCCTAAAGTTCTCTCTCCCTTTACCAAGTTATTGTTTATATAGAAATACACAGTTAGAAATGTGATTGCTTCAAGTGTTTTTATTTGTTTGAATGTTTGTTTCCCAAATTTGACTTGAACTGATAAAAATAAGGAAGATCATATTTTGTTTGTATTTGTCTTCTCATAGAGTCAAGGCCACGTCTGGACATACAGATGCTATTTTAGTTTACTGAAGAGTTTGACAGCTAAGAACTTAGGCTGGCCTAAGTTAGCAGATAGCCACCATTTATTTACTAGCTGTGAGATCTCAAGGCAAATTTCTTAACTTCTCTAGGCTTTTGTTTGTAAATGTGAGTGACAATGGTCATCACAAAGATTAAGTGATACAATGCATGGAAAGCACTTAACATAGTGTCTTTGGCATTTTAGCTGAGTCATTTTTAAGGATCAGGTAGAAAGAGCATTTGATGTCATCTGCACCAACACCTTCATTTCTCAGATAAAGATATTAAGTCCCAGAGAATCCTAGAGCCTTCTTCCAGGAGAAGCAGCTGGTGACTTTCTCAAGACAATTATTGACTTGGGGCTGACCAAGGATTAGGACCCACCTTCTGACTCTCAGCCCATTTCTCTCTCTGCAACACCCTAATGCCACCAGAATTTATTTGGAAACTGGAAAACCCTCAAGTGACTGACAAACTTTAAATTAATATACTTGGGGTATTGTGGAAGATTCTGGAGGATAGGTTTTAAAATCCTTTTAGGTCATTTTGATAACAATTTAATTTTAAAAACAAATAAATAAAATATGTAATCTGGGATTCTAAACAAGAGGATAAGGCTAAATCATTTTTCTCCCCTACAAGAAAACAAAATGAATTTTAATATATACCCTTCCAATGCTCTTGTACCTCCAAAAAGTATGCGTGTGCCTTATTGTAGTGAGCATTAGGTTATATGTGGAATTGTAGAATTACTTACATTGTGCACTTGAAAGTAATAAAGGGGCACCTGGATGGCTCAGTCATTTAAGCATCTGACATCAGCTCAGGTCATGATTTCATGGTTTGTGAGTCTGAGCCCCATGTTGGGCTCTGTGCTGACAGCTCAGAGCCTGGAGCCTGCTTCAGATTCTGTGTCTCCGTCTCTCTCTGCCACTCCCTCACTCTCTCTCTCTCTCTCTCTCTCTCTCTGAAAAATAAACGTTTAAAAATTAAAAAAAGAAAGTAATATGGTATTATACTTCAGTTATACTTAATAAAAATATTTTAAGTAAGTATGTGCGTATGTTTGTGTGTTCCATGTTTGAACAAACCCACACAAGTGTGTGGACATAAGCGTATTCATTTCCTCATTGAATGGTAAAGAAATCTACCTCATATGCTGGATTGGTTTATACATTGACATCCTGACTCTTGGAAATCCCAGAAATGAAGAGGCTCCAGAAAGCAGACTTGGAAAATCCAGACAGGATATTGATTAGAAGAGACCCTTATATCTTACTTTTTATCTGCAAGAATTTTAGGGACAGAAAGTGACTTCAAGAGACCATAAGGGATTCATGACTTCTGTGGTGCAATCTGTAATGGTTAAGCCCCACTATTCAGTCTATTCAGTGCACAGTGGGGGTTTCCAGTCCACATCAAACTGTTTTGCACATGTCATCTTGAACCAGCCCTCTTTCTCTCCACCTACACAGGTGTCACCTCACACACGTATATACAGGCACATACTTAGGAACCTTAGGGTTTCCACTATCCCTGTAGAAACTGCATAATGTTTGCTAAAGCAGAATCCCTTTGGGAAGTTGATTCACTTCCTGGGAATTTCAAAGAAAGAGAAGCAAACCTGTCTCTTCTATGCTCAGATCAACAAGGAAATTTTAGGAACTAGCATTCACCAAATATTTTCCATGTTTACACTATATTTCTAGGGCTCTAACATGTACAGTATTGCTTACTTCTATCATATTTATAACTCTATGGCCAGTTCCTCTCATAAGATCCACCAGATCCTCAAAAAAATATTTAGTAAATGATTTCTAAATGAACTTGCCCAAGGTCATACAGTAAGTAGCAAAATCAGAACTCAAACTAGGATGTAACTGACTTCAAAGACCATACTTTTTAGCCACTAAACTATACCACCTCCATTCCTACATTATACATCCCCTGAGAATCTATAACCTTCTTGTTATGGACTGGATAAATGTGTCCTCCTACAAGTCATATGTTGAAACCCTAATCCCCCAGGTGGCTATATTTGGAGAGATCCTCTAGGAAAGTAGTTAAGGTTAAATGAGCTCAGAAAGATGGGGGCTCTGACATAATAGGATTAGTGTCCTTAAAGAAGAGATACCAGAGAGCTCTCTCTTCCCTCCTACATACATACTTTGAGGAAAGACCACATGAGAACATAATGAGAAAGCAGTCATCAACAGCCAGAAAGAATCCTCATCAGAAATCAAAACAACTGGGAACTTGATCTTAAACTTTTAGCCCCCAGAACTATGGGGAAATAAATTTCTGTTGTTTAAGCCATACAGTCTGTGGCATTTTATTATGGCAACCTGAGTAGACTAATACCTAAAATATTATAAAAGCTCCATTCTTGAGCTTTATATGACTCTGTGTCCTGAGTATTCTTGTGCACAAGAGGATATATGCCACAAAGGAAACAAATATATATCATATTAAAGTATAGGAAACTATCACCCATTTAATATACAGTCAGGTGCAGAATCCCAACACATTTAAAAAGAAAAAAAAGTGTTGTTTTTTTTTTATCAAGCTCTACCAATACCACCCACCCACTCCCAGATGAAAGTTTAAATGTGAAGGAAAGGTGGGTAGACTGTGACAAAATATTCAGTGTTAGTGTATATTCAAAACAGTTATTAAAACATATTGATGGAGAAATGATTCATAATTTGGATAAGAGTAAGCTGAATATCAAAGCAGTAGTATCTTATTACCTCAAGCATTCTTCTTGATTTCTACTTTTTTACATAGTAGGTAACAAGATCTACAAAGAAATATTTATAGCCACACACCACACACAGTGCCAAGTTGAAACAGAGCCCAGAGCCCTGTGACAATGCTGCAGGCTCCCTCTTTGGAACTTCAGAACCTTAGACAGCTCCAGAACCCACCAAGGGTTTTTGGGCAGTACTCTCACACATGTTCTGATGGCCAGAGCAGGGAAATGAGACAAGGTCAGAACCCACCTGAAAGCCTTTCTGAATGGCCTGCACTTCAGTAAAAATATTTGAAGGGTATCTATAATAATCTGGCACTCTTGTGGAAAGATTGCCTGTAGTCTGCTGGTACAAACTATTGCACAGCTTGCTCCATGGATATTAGGCTCAAAATTATTCAGCACAATGTCCCCAGTATCTAATTTATAGTAGAAACACAGTAAATCATCCTTTCCTGCACCAACACAATACCAATTAGACATTTGCAGACAAGAAATCTGCACTTGCCTAGAAAACTCTTCTCAACATTGAAGAACATGACAGTCTGAAATTAGGATCTCACTGAAATGTTTCATCAGGCAGACCTAGTTTTGCTATAAAGAAGCTACCTCCCACATGTATCTGAAACTTATTTATTCCTCCCTCAAACTGGTGGCTGGCCATAATAGAGTCATCACTGTAATGTAGAATGGATCTTGCTCATAGGCATCCTTCTGAAACATGTACACCAAACAGCCACAAAATTGTAGAATGTTAGAGATAAGGAGTGACTGGTGATCCTCCAGTCCAACTGGTTCATTTTAGAAATGAAAGTCCAGAGTGTTCAAATAACTTACCGAAAGTCACACAAGTAAATGAGTGCATTATGTTTATCCAATAATTTCCTTTTTTCATGTAAACCCCATCTCTGCCTGCCCCCTCCCTCTTCTCTGGCCCTAGCCCTTGTTTCACTATGGCCTCAGTTGTAGACTACAAGGGAGGTGACATAACCCAGGCAGCTATCTTCCTGCAAACAGATTCTCACCGGAAAACTGGCACTCGGAGCCTTGGCAGAGAATGTGCTAAAGCAGGAGCAGAGAAGTGGCCACCATCTGGACAGCATAATGCTTGGTGCCAAATGGGTCCCAGCCATGGGGAAGGAGGAAAAAGGAAGGGTGTCACCCGACTGCACACATTTATTTTCACTTTGAGGGGATTTGTTAGTAACCATGCTATTTGAGTGGAAGCTGTTGTAGGTGGTTCTGATGGCTGACAAATGTGTAGGCAAGGATGAAACAAGGTGAGTGGTAGCCAGGCAATTTGCAAATGATTTGTGAGTCAGAAATAGTCAGCGGTCTCTGATTACCGTCTATGACCAAAAGGATGCATGTTTAAAGGGTAAAACGATGTGTATGCTTTCCCCCCTTACTTTCCTCTCCCTTTTTAGAAGAGTAGTAAGCATAAGGATTTTTCTGACAGTACCTAGAAAAAGATCTTCTATTTAGCACAACCCACTGACATCCCTCTTCGTAGCCAACTCTCAATCATATTAACATTTTCCTATGCTACTGTTCCATGTTCCACCTCTGAAAACTATACTTATGTACATAATGTTTTTCAATGGTCAGTCAGCAGCATCAAAGCTGCTAAGGTTTTACTCTTAGTGATTCTGATTTTCTAGATACATACTGCGTTTGGCAATAGTTTTCAAGCAACATATATCTTAACTATTATTGTCTATGCTTGTCATGAAGATGACTCAAGTGAACTACACCATACTGGGGCATGGGTATTTTTAAGTGTTTCTCTACTTTAAGAATCGTGGTGAATTTTCCATAATATATCCACAATGTATCCTCTCCATTGTTTGGCATTTTGAAGTTTGCAAAAACACTTTCACATACATGGCGCCATTTTCATTTTGCCAGTAATAACCTGATGTTGGCAGTTATTCCTACCTGATAGAAATACTAAAAGCCTTGCCAAATAGAAGTCAGCCCTGGAGAAGCACTGTGGCTTGTGGAGCAAGCACTCACTTTGGATCAGGTGGACTTGGATTTGGATCTCAGAACTTCCTGTGGCCCAGAGCAAACTAGTGAATATCTCCAAGCTCCAATGGTAGCAATCCCTGCCTCTAAGACTCATGTGCACCCAAATAAGATAATAATGGGAAAATCCTTGGCACAGTGTGGGGACACCTGTCTATGTCTTTTTTCCCCTCTCAACTAACTCCAGGCCTCATGCTTTTCTATTACACATGATGCCTTCCCTTTCCTGATTTTGTCCTTTTTATGAGCGACACACATTCTGAAATATCAGTATGAGATGAAGAAAATAAAACCTTTGGCTATGGAACACAGCCATGAGAAATAGTGGAGATAAGGAGAAAATATTATGCTCCAAAATTGAGCTAACCAGCCCAATTAACACTATTATTATTAACTTAATATGGTCACTTTTTTTAAAAAAAAAGGGCTACCTCATGAGTAACCAGATGTTAGTATTTCTTTTCTCTGTTTTAAGGTGATTTAAATTCATATTTAGTAAAATTTGGCTACTCATAACCAAACCGCTGAAGTCTAATAAGCTTCTTTTTCTGAAATGATTTTGTTTTATTTGTTGCTGCACTAATATAAAATCTAATGACCAAGACAAAAAAAAAATGCATCGGCTCCAGCTGATCTGTTCAAATTCTGTTCAAGCTGGGATAATAGCCTCAAGGCAAAGTCCTCAGTACTTGGAATATCATCTCGGTTCATCAGGATTCAACCTCTGTGAAATAAAACTTGATGCTTTTAATAGTTAATTCTTCAGTCAATGAGAAGTCACTGCATCCCTGTTAATAGGAATCCATTTGTTATATTGTATCTTTCTTTGAATATGACCAAGGCTGGACGACCACATAATTTCATTACTCTTCAGCAGAACAAATGAGGCAGAAGGATTTCCTCCTCATTAGGGGTGGGATGCTTCTGCCTGCTCTCCCTGTTTCTTCCCACATGGAAGGTGCTAGGCTGTCACTCCTAGCCTCTCTTCTCACCTTCATGCCTTCCTTTCAAGGCAGTGGGGCCAACTCAATCCCATTAGTCTTGAAGGGAAAATTTGAAAAGCAGAATCCAGACTACTTCTCATTTCTGTTCAAGAAATGACTGTCCCACTGGCCTGTAATCTGGCAACCCAAGATACCAGGGACAGAGGAAACTTCCATAGACCCAAAAAGCATATAACCCAACTAGATGGAAGAACCAAAACCTGGCATTTAACCATGCAACTACAACTTTTTAGCCAAAAGTTACAATGATCTCTATATGTATAATGGAGTTTATCTAAATTTTGAAGGGACAAAAGTATCTAATATTTAACATATTTTATCTATTTATTTTATTGAATAAAACCTACTCAAACTCTACAATATAAAATCCTGACGGGAAAGAAGCCACGACCTAAACTATCTTTCATTTTTAAAGTATATTCACAATCTCATCTAGCTGCCCATGTCAGATCTATTATATATAATTTATATTGTTTCTATTACATACATATATACATACATTTATATAATTTATATTATATATAATTAGAATTTATGTGATATATTGGATAAATATATATATTAGGACAGACTTCTAAATAAATATTCATAAATCAAAGAAGTTGAGTCACTTTAGATAACTTTTTACCCTCTTCATGCCTAATAATACCCCAAATATCCCAGATACGTCGGTATTATGAAGTACCCTACCTTAAGTCCAGCATATTGGGCAATGAAAGAATAGGCCAGAAATGTCTTTTTCTTTAAATTTTATTTATATTCAAGGTAGTTAACATACAACATAGTTTTGGCTTCAGGAGTAGAACCCAGTGATGCATCTCTAACATATGACACCCAGTGCTCATTCCCAAAAGTGCCCACCTTAATTCCCTTCACCCAGAAATGTTCTTGTGTGTACAGGTATTTGCTATTTTTCACAGGGGGAAGGTGGATATTTCCCTCCCTCATTCTGGAAAGTCATATAAAATCCAGGTCATTGGGTAGGCCAGGGAGGAGCTGCCTAAGCCTTGGAGGCCGCTGGACTCTGTCCAGCCTGCTCTTCTCCATATCAAGTAAGCTGTGTGCTCATTTAACTTTCCTTCACTGTCTCACATTTCCTACCCTTTCAGTATCTTTTAGGCAGTGTATGAAACTCCGCTTTTCCCTTCAGAATTCCAGTTCAGAGCTCCATCTAATTTGACAGCCTTTTCCACCATTTATGACAAAAACACACAGCTTCACATTAGCCAAAAACAAGTATAAACAATTTCTCTCCCTTAGTTTGGGAACATATAGAATTATGAGGCACATCACATAATAAAGGGCTGACTGACAAATATCTAAACACATTGCAAAAAAAATTGATTAAGGAAAATGGCATTCATTCAGACCTTATTTCATCAGAGATCTTGCAGGCTTTATATCTTAACATAAACTTACCTTTATGCTATCTGTTTACCTACACACTTTAAAGTATATTGGCATGTTCAACAAGAATGTTAACATCAAAGCAATTGAGGAAAGCAGATGTTTTCAGTTTTGTTAAAAGACTATAAGGTTTTGTCTACTTTTATTTGGTGCATGTTTTAAGTTATTATGGTCCATGTGTTACGTATGCCTACTATATCCTCTTCCCAAATATATTCACCTAGTTAGTTTGCATGTTCGATGAATCTTACTTCAGAATACAAAATTAATCATTACAAAATATTTGCTATAAAATGGAGTACGAGGATTGATCAAGTTGACAATGACAATCTTGTTGGACTGGACCCCATGACCTCTCTGTCCTCATCTCCCAACAGTCTTCTTCTGAGAAGCCCAAACCTTCTGCCCTCCTTGCTCCTTCTCAAACACACCATGCCTGCTTCTGTTGCAGGACATTGGCGCTTACTATTGCATTGCCTGGAAGATTTCTCCCAAGTTATTGACCTGGGCTCACCTCATTTATTGGGGTCTCTGTTCAAAGGTCATCTTATCAAAAAGGCTTTACGTGATCATCCTTATAAAACTCTGCACTGACTCACACAGCACTGACTACCTTCGCACTCTACCTATTATGGGCTGAATGTTTGAGTTCCCTTAAATTTATATGTTGAAGCCCTAGTACTCAGGTGGCTATCTTTGGAGATGGAGACTCTAAAGAAATAAGTATGTTTAAATGAGGTCATAGAGTGGGGCCTTATCTGATAAGTGTCATATGAGAAGAGACAGACATCAGAGAGCTCCCTCTCTCTCTTTCTGGACATGCACAGAAGACCACATGAGCACACAGGAAGATGATAACTGCCTACACGCCAAAAGAAGACGTCTCAGAATGAAATCTACCCTGCCTACACATTGATTTGGGACTTCTTGGACTTTATAACTGTGAGAAATAAATTTTTGTCACGCAAGCCACCCAGCCTGTGGCATTTTGTTATGGCAGACTAAGCAGACTAATACACTACCCTAATGTCATAATTGCAAGGAAGAAAAATAGGTCTTAAAATATACTTATAAAATATGCCTTAATTACACTTGTCATGACCTATCACTACATTTCTGTCTTGGTGTGCCTCTCATTTAGAAAGGAGGGAACATGAGAACAAGATCTTTGTCTCATTCATCATTGAACCCACAGTAGTGTTGATACTTCTTGGGGAAATGAATGTCACATACATGAATTTTAAAGTAATATTCAGCCTATTTTCTGTTATTTGATTATATCTTTCTCTAGTGTGTCTGAAATGGCAAGATTTTTTCCAAAATAAAAATCATTAAAAAAATGCATGTCATGTGTTCTCTGGTTTGTAGTCATGAGACACAGCAAGAATATGCAATTTACTTCTCTAGGGTCCAAAATAGAGCATACAACCACCACCTGTGATATTGAAATGAGGAAGAAACAATGGGGGGGAAAAAGAGCAAAATGAAAGCATGAATGTTTCGTGAGCAAACAGGGAAGCCATTCCAATTTAAAATTATTTTTCATAATGTATAATATGCTGGATAGCATGGAAATAAGACGAAAATACACCATTTCTTGCTATTTTGGAGGGAAGAGCAGTTACATTTTCTCTTATAGTTGTCAAATGTGTTCTTCTTGTATTACACGGATCCATAATAGCCAGCTAGAAACTGTGGGCTGACAATTCTATTGATAGACTTGAGCAACACACTGCAGTCTGTCAAGTTTCACATTTACATCTTAGACTCTAATCTGTTTTTCTTTCCTTAGTGAAATCAATTCTGTAGCAATTAAATAACCAGCCTACAAGGCATTTTAATAACCCAAGCATTTATCTATATATAGCCCAGAGAGGGAAAGGTAATTAGAAGTGACCTACTAGAGCTGTTGCATGGAGACACGCTAGACAAATCAGTGCTTCATCATTACCTTAAGGAGGTACCACTAAATCTGCTTCATTCTTGATTCAATTCTTCTCAGTGACATGCTGTTGAGTCCTTTTATTTGATTCCTAACAGACTCTAAAATGGTTGTCATTATCTGGGATTTTGTTTCATTTTCTGTGAATTTAAGGCATCACTGAAATAGACTCTGTTTTTAGCTGTGGGATGATAGCGTCACATGCACACAGCATTGGATGAAGTAGGCTTTTAAAGATATGAAAAGGCTCAAGGAAAATGACTTTCCAGATTCTCATCCATTTGAGTGTTTTGAGCTGAGCCCTTCAGGTTGAGAATTTCTTGTCTAATGATTTAAGAAAAACTAACAAGGAATTTCCACAAGATCCAAGGAAATTGCATTATCTTTCTCTTTGAAAATTTAGCTCACTACCTCAGATCTATAGCTTGCAGATGGGACAGTTATGGCAAGGTCTGTCTACAAAGCACAGAATTTGGCTGCAAAAGATCCAGCTTTAATTCCTGTCTCTGCCTCTTAGTAGCTACTGGAAGTCATCAAAATCCCGGAGTCTGAATTTTCTCATTTGTATAATGGTAATAAAAATATCATCCTTTGATTATGAGATGCACATTTTCTCCATTTTAGCAACTGAAATTAAGATGCATCTTACATTGTATGGTTGCTTTCAATAATCCATGTCAGTGTTTGTGACCAACATACTGCTTAGAGCCACCCTGGAGCCCAGAACTATGAAGGTGAGTACCTGGCCATGACACTTTCGCCACCTTCCCAACCCATCTCCCTGGCTTTCTCTAACCCCCTTCTCTGCTAAAACCAAGTTTGGAAACCTCTGGACTGAGAACTCAGGAATTTAATGTGGGGCAAGCATAGCACAGGGCAAGGTAGATTTCATTCATTTATCACCTGGTTCTATTACCTGTTTGCTATGTTAACACACCTGCTATGGACACTTTAAGTATTAAGTCACATAAAGAATAATTAGCAAACTCGTCTGGGGCTAAGGGAAAGAAAATACATAAGCATAACATAAAATTATTTCTAGGTAATTAAAAAACATTTTCCCATGGTTAAGTAGAACTTTTTTTTTTGCATTCATAGTAATACATTTTTAAAAGTATATTTGTAAACTGTGGCATGTTCAATTCAATGAAACAGTATTTGCAGCAGGGTTAGATGAGACAATGTAGGTAAAAGTGCTTTGCAAACAACAAAAGTTTGATCCAAATGAAAAATATGATAGTAAGACACAGTCAGGCATCAGTTGAAAGCTAAGAAGAACGATTCTAGACATTTTAAGCATAAAACTATCAAGGTTTCTACAGAATCAGTAGAAGGGCAGAAGAAAAGGCTCTAGACATTGCCTCTGAGAATGACTCAGAGAACACTAGGCTATATGGACATTTGCCACCTCATCCACAGTCAGAAAGCTGGGGAATTGGGATGTCACCTCTGCGAGTGTTGACTTCAAAAATATGCTGTCTTAACTACAATCCAGAGATTAGGGAACTACCACCAGGATTGTTCACTCCAGAACCTGCCACATACCAGATAAATAGATGCCCCGTACTCCATGCCTGCTTCCCCATGAACACAAAACTAATGACAGGTCACAGGGACCTGTGCTAACACAGTCACAGAAATACCCACTGCCTTTATGACCATGATTGGCAACAAAAAAACAGATGAAGCAACTGAAAGGCAACCTCAGATTTACTTTCTGCCTTTGTGTTTTATGGGAGTGCACCTAGCTAGCCAAACCAAAATCACACTTAGACTCTCGGCTCTAAGAAGGCTTAAATGTAGTTTCCAGTTTTACAGCAGCAGAATATGAACAGGCACACTAGGGTGATGGAGGAATAAATGTAGAGACAATTCAGAGGATTTAGGGAATAGCAGAAGACCACATCTCCCTCCTACATTAAAACGAGAAAAACTATACAATAATAGTTTTCTTTAAAATCCATTCAAGTTCTGGGATGTAAAATATAGCCCATTGCCTCTTTTCTGTGACCTACAAGCTAAGAATGGTTTTCACATTGTAAAGGATGGAGACAAATAAGAAGAAAATGTAATAGACTGTATGTGGCCACAAAGCCACACCAAACAAGAAAATTTTGCTGACCCCTAATCTGGAGTTTGGCATCTGAGACTTCCTTGATTTGTGTCCCAGTGACTTTCTGGCCTCATCTGTAGAACCCAATATCTATCCATAGCTAACTGCTTAAAGTTACCCCAGCTTTCAAGATGCCATTTATTTTGCCTATCATGACATGATCAGATGCTTATTTCAGAAAATTAACTCTGGTGACTATTCCAGGGATAGGTTTTCATAGGTTGTGGGGATAAAAGTGAAATCACAACAGGATTCAGGGAGAAAGACAATGGTTCAAGAGAATGATAATGAAAGTCTGAAAAAAGTACAGAGGATGGTGTAGTTTGGAAAAATTGGAAGGTTATTGCATTAGTTTGGGATGCTATAAAAGAATACCATAAACTACATGGCTTAAACAACAAATATTTATTTCTCACAGTTCTAGAGGATAGAAGGCCAAGATCAGGGTGCCAGCATTGGCTGGCTTCTTGTTGAGGGGCTTCCTCCTGGTTCACAGACAGCTGCCTTCTCACTATAACCTCAACATTGTGGAAAGAGAAATCTCTGATCCTTCATCATCTTATAAGTTCACAAATCCCATCCTGGGGGCTTCACCCTCATGACCACATCTAAACCTAATCCCCACCCCCCACCAATACCGTTACACAGGGGATTAAAGTTTTAACATATTAACTTGGGGGATACAGACAGTTTATAGCAGATATGGGGCATATAGATTCATTGTGGGGACCAAGAAGGAGTCTAGGAAGCCAACAAGGCTTGGGAATGTAGTAAGAGTATGCGTGGTGCTATTTGCATTCACAGTAAAGCAGTTGTGGGACGAAGACAATGGGTTCAACTTCCTACCTGTTGCATTTGTAGTCTCTGTGTAAAGCATTCATGTGTAAATATATTGTACACAACTAGAAATAATATTCTGAAATTGAGGTGAAAGGTCTATATTGAAGGTAGAGTTTTGAATGACTGAGTTGGCACTATGAGTATAGACAAGATCATTGTGGTCAAGGTTAAAACCCAAGGAACACTAACCTACAGGGGGCAAAAGAAGCAAAGCTGCCAAGGAAAGTGACTGACAAGTGATCAGAATAGGGAACAACCAGGACAAAATGGTGTCAACAGAAATGACAAGAAAAGAGTGTCTTCGTGCCACGTGCTTCAGAAAACTCAAGACCAAGGAAGATTGAGAATTGTTACTGCATTGGCCATTAGACAGTATCGACAGAATATCACCACTTTCCTCCCAGGGTCTGGGACATAGGGAAGTATAGAAAAAGGTACAGGCACATCAGAGAACTACACTATAATTGTTAAAAGCTATAGATTCAGACAGTACTGGCTTTAAATACTGGATCAGCTTCTTATTTTATTATGTGACCTAATTAACTTTTCTAGATAGCAGTTTCTCCATATTTAAAACGTCAACTACACTAATTACATATGACACTTATGGGATGTTCATGAAATAATAGATGCTGGGGCACCTGGGTGGTTCAGTCAGTTGGGCGTCCGACTGTTGATTCTGGCTCAGGTCGTGATATCATGGTTGGTGAGTCTGAGCCCCATGTCATGCTCTGTGCCGACAGTGTGGAGACTGCTTGGGATTCTCTCTCTCTGCCCTTCCCTTGCTTCCTCTCTCTCTCTCTGTCTCTCTCTCAAAATAAATAAATAAACTTAAAAAAATAATAGATGCTAAAGTGTTAACACAAATCAAATATTTAATAATATAAATTATAATTGATCAATTAATATCAAAATTGTAGGTTTATAAGAAAACAGATTTGATGTTTGTAGAAATAGAGCTTATAATTGATCAAGTACCCTCCTAAAAGACATAGAAAAGGATAAAATCAAGAGCACAGATGACAAATCAGAATCAATTTTTAAAGGATTCAGTTTATAAGTGTGTATGTATGAGAGAGATATGGAGTGGGAGTAGAGTCGAAAGAAGAAAGAGATGATGGAAAATGAGGGAGTTCCCTTCTGGTTAATAAAATTACTGAGAAAGCCAGTTTAAAGCTTCCCAGGGGACCCATTTATATGAGGTATTAAAATGTCACTGGGAAAAAAATTATTTTTACCTGAACTTCTCTCAAAGAGATGCTGCAATATTATACATGAAGAAGGCAAATTTGCCTTCCTGAGGCGGGGGAAAGTAAGACATCCTTCTGTTGGGCAGCAAGTCTCAAGTTCAAGTATTAACAAAAGAAAGGGCCATACTGCTTTCTAAGAAGTGAGTCTCTGATGGCCTGCAGAGCTGCTGTTCTGCCAAATGGGCTGTGCAAGTCTGGGACCAGAGTGGAAATCCATGGAAGAACAGAAGAAAAGCTGAGCTGGCCCCTGCCCTTCCTTCCTCTTTAACCATTATCTGAACAGCACTGGTTTGAAAGGCTCTAAGCTACCAGCCTGCTTGGGATGCTCCAAACTTGGCTTCCACTAGCAATGGAAGTCTTCTGGAGAAGATCCAAGTGGTGGGAAGAGGGTTAGGGTTATTGGAGAGCAGTGGGAGTAATGAGAGGTTCTGGGAGAAATGTGAAACAGACAGGGAAGAGAGAAACTGTACAGGGGCTGATACAGTAAAAGGGAAAGATCAAGTGGCCAGAATTCTCTATGAGGTCATCCATACTTTCTAACCATCTCTTTAATGTCTTCCATTTTGCTAATTCTTGCTCCTTTCTTTGAAACTCTGTCTTCCTTCCCTCTTTCTCCCCTCTCTTTACCACTCTGCTTCATTGGTAGACTTTATCTTAGCTTACTATTCACCTGGGTGCACTGCCTTGCTGAGCTCTGCAGGTGAACACTGGCTCATTTTATCTTATTGGCAGGATATAATGCTTTCCTTTGCAGTGGGGGGAAAGGAGTAGATAAATAAATTCCAATTTCAATGACTGACAAATGAAGTCTAAAGTATTTACATATACCTTCCTTTTCACACATACATAGTTTTGCCCTCATATTTTGCTCTAGAGAACCACCCTCAGTCCCTCTCATAGACTTTACCTTACCAAAGCCCCTTCCGTCCACCCAGTACAAGAAGAATCAAGCAGTTTGTGTTAAATACATATATTCAAGCCAGGGTATTAACTTCAAAATAAGACATTCGCTAGGAATAATGACTGTTGTAGTTAATGAACTGTAATGTGGTTTGGTCTGTCAACTCCTCCCAGCTGGTTGATATTCCCTTAGGAAATGCCCTGTGCCTCAATCATTATTGACTAATTACTCCAGCTTTCCTGCATGCTTCTGTGTTTCTATAACATCTCACCTCCAACAGCTGTGTTTGGTTATCCACTAACCAAATTCTGTTGCCTAATTTCAGATCCTTCCAGACTAATATTGATTGATACTCTACTTTCACATAACTACCAACAAAAATGTTTTAAAGAAATAAGAATATACTATAAAGGGCAACTTCCGCACAATGCAAGTTTTCTTTCTGAGATAACTATGAGTCTTGAGATACTCAGAAAGTTAACTAATCTTTTTTGAGCTTCATCTCATAATCTCTAAAATGAGGATAATACAGACCCCTGAGTGGCTCAGTCTGTTGAGTATCCTTCTCTTGATTTCAGCTCAGGTCATGATCCCAGAGTCATGGGATGGAGCCCCATGTCGGGTTCCACACTGGAGCCTACCTAAGATTCTCTCTCTCTCCCTCTTTCTCTGCCCCTCCCCCCCCTCTCTCTCTCTAATAAAAAATAAAATAAAATTAGGATAATAATAGCAGCTGCTATCACAGGGATCTTGTAAGAATTAAAAGGCAATGCAGAGAAAGCATATAGGACAGTGCATGATAGATAATAAATATAAATAAATAAACTGGTATTTATTATTTTCTTTGCTACAAAAGCAGAGGGCACATAGCATGGGTATAGAAAATCTTGCACTACAGCCATGCTCACCTTAATCCTAATGTTTTGGGCACTTTCTCCTAAAACAAATCCAAAACAGATATGCACAATGCTGATGGCTTCTTAGTTCTAAGGAGGAATATAAGGAAAGAAGGGGTGGGAAACAGGACAGATTTCCTTTCTCACACAATTAGTTTCTGAACATAAAGGTGCTTAGCCAGCTGTATGTTTTATGTCCTCTATTAGAATAATGATACCAGAAATGATGACTAAGTCCATCTGAGTATGGACTTTAAAAACTTGCTCCTATGTGTTATCCCATATTATTTTCCAAAAAGCATTGAGAAATAAGTAGGTAAGATATTATTGCCCCACTTAACTGAAAAAGGAATGAGAAACCAAGACTTGACCTACCTAAGCTCAGAATGCATGATTAATCTGAGGACATTAATCATAGGACAGCACTGTCCTATGATCTCATGCTCATTTCCATTCCATTGTGTCCACAAGCCACCCGGCAGAGCTTCCCAAACAAGCATGCCAATGGGAACTCTCTGAAACCCCAGCCCCATGTGCATGATAAAAATGCATTGAGAGTGAAGAAAGAAAATAGAGTGAGGATTACGAAATTGTATACTTCCACCAAATTATTGCCACTTCCTTTCCGTCAGTAGCCCTCAAACATGGCCACTGAAAGTGGTGAGTGATCGGAATGAAAAATCATCAGGTAAAGGTTCTGATATGCTTTCAGACGCATATTTGTGCACTCAGACTAGAGAATTAAAACTGCCTGGTGATGAGGTTGAGGTCACAAGCCCAGTGGGAAGGGTGATAGCATGCAACCTGGCTGGCTGGGAGTCTCTGTGCCGGCTCAAGACGGGTACCACCAAGGTGGCCACGGCCCCGTGGTAATGCAGCCTTGGGAACAGCAGTACCCTTCAGAGTAGAAGAACTGTCATCTCTGCAGACCCTTCCTGGGTCCCACTCCTATCTGTCTCTCATGCCAACAACTTGACCTCCCTGAAATCTGGGAGAAGAAATAATAGCCTATGAACTGAAAACACTCAAACATGCCTCATCTAATGTGCTCTGTCACGTGAACCATTAAAAGTCAATGGCCTGAGCATTTTTTTAATTTTCAACATCTTGCTACACCCTTTAATAGGGTTCTTTTGTGAATAAAAATGATTCAGTGCTTTTAAGTACAAGATCCGTGCTGCTTATAAATGCCAGCTGGAATCTCACAAGTGTAGTAAGTTATAAATGTGAAAGTAATAGACTTTTGATGTATATGTTCATTTAAATCATAGGAACAAAAATATACAGCTCTTAGTTGTTATATATAAAATCACGATAATTTACCCTTAGGCTATCATTTCAGTATTTTTTAACCAATGCATTAAAGAAAAACATATTATGAAATTTTTATGTGTTAATAACTTAAAATAGTGGCATTATTAATGTCACTGAACTGTTTGAATATAGCCTTTCATTTAGATATTTACTCTATATTTAAGTATCAGGTAGGGTCACAAAAGAATTACTTAACAGCAAGAACCTTGGTTCCCATTTTAATTTCTATGTGGAACTCCTGATGACTGGAAAGAAATTGCAGTTGAAAAGGGAAAATGCAGTTTGATCCCAAAAATGGCAGAACAATTGTGCAGCATGAAATCTCAAACAGTAAAAAGCATATAATTCACTACTGTACATATTTGGAAAATCATGATCTAACATTTGCTTTAGAAAGGAAAAAGACCTTGGGAAGATGTGCCGTCAGGAAGATTTTTGTATTGCTTATCAAAATGATTTCCTAGTTAGCCTTGCCATGCTAAACATGCCCTTCACTGAGAAATACCAGCCCAGGAACAAACTCATTTCCGATAAAGCTGATGCAGCTGTTTGATGCACAGAGGCGCTCATAAGGATTCCAGAAGCAGGAGTAGTGTTTATTCAGTATGCTGGCAGAAAAGGATCTTTCATTTAGATGCTCAGACCACATAATGAGATTTACCAAAAAGCAACGGTGGCACCAGAAGCTGTCAAGATAAAAACAAAGGGATGGGGATTTCATTTTACATCAAGGCAAGCCATCATCTCCCTGCCTTAGGGCCATAAACACAGAGTAGTCAAGCCCAGGAGCATGAAAATTTTGATGGGTCAGTCTTGTGGCCCATAGAACTCACCCTTTGCATACCGATATGATAATAACATACCAATAAATGATGTGACAATCCTGTTTATTTCTCTATCATTAAGAGGAAAAGATTTTGTACTCACCCCTCCAACAGTGGTTATTCAACTGAGAAAGGCGGCTTTGGGCGGGGGTGGGGAGGGGGTGGTTAGTCAAAGCATAGGCCCAGGAATGATGTCAGGGGAATATGTGGTCTGACCCACACAGTGCAGTCATAAAAATAAGCCATGGTTGTTCTGGATTTGGGCCCGATTCAATTGAATTGAACATCTTCCTGCGATGACCACATCAACCATCTCTCGAGGGGGTGAAAGTTAGTATCTGTAACCTAATTTTGCTTTTGAATCAATGGCTTCCAGTTCCCCAGATAATGTTGTATGCTGCACAGAATTCATTTTCAGGGCTTAGACGAAGAAACGAGTGTCTCTCAAAGGAGTGAATCTTTTTTCTCTGTGGCAGTGGGCTACAAACTGACAGGAGGTCGCAAGAGTTGCCTTTCCTGGCCCGGATGAAGAACTGTGAGAAACAAATGTCCATTGTGGGCCCACCTTTGTGAACCCAGCCCTGCTTATTCCTAATCCATGCCGGGAAACCTTTGAAACAAAGAGGCTTTCTCCATGGAAGACTACGTCCTGACTGGCAGAAAGCATGCCGGCAAAGTCAAAGGGCAGAAGTTCCATGTTACCTGCTCTCAAAGGGAGTTACTTATCATTTATGAGAGGTGCCAATCAACTCCCTACCCAGCAACGTAAGAAGTGAGCCAGAACTGCAAAAATGTATAAAAGACACAAAGCATATTGTTTGGAGGACATTCAAAGGCATTAACCTTTATAGAAAGAACAAGAGAAAAAAAAGAAGAAGAAGAAGAAGGAATGGGAAGAAAAGCTTCCTTCACTGTAAAGGCCTGGAAATGACTACAGAAATTTACTCTGGAAAATCAGTCACTTTGAAAAAAAGAGTCCTTTCTCAAATCAGTCTAAATACCATCTCTCTGGGACCAATTTTTACTTCATTTTTACCATGACTGAGACCATGACTTTGATTCTGACTGTGAACATTTTGCTTAAAACCTAATGCAGAGGATATGAAGGGGCACGACAGTATAGGATGGGACACTAAGGCTTAAAGCTTTGAACAAAAGCTCTGGGCCCACGCAGGGGGAGAAAGTCCTAATTGGCCAATTATTTGAGGAATCCTTCAAAGTAATAAGAAGGAAGAGAGGAAGGATGGAAAAGCAAGAGAGAGAGGGCAACTCAAAAAAGCAATATCCTCAAATCTATAAATACTAGAGGAAGTAAGAACAAAATCAAAAGGAAAAGTAATTTCAATTCAAACACTTCATACCAAAGAGCTGGGTTCAACAATTCCCTTCATTCAGCTTAGTCATCCATGGGCTTTCTTTCCTGGAGCTCCTCAGAGATTGAAGCCATAAAACCTTAGGGCATCCTAGGGTATAGTAAGGAGTGAAGTCACTTTTCTCCTCCGCATCTAGAATTCCAGTTAGATACCATTGGGTGGGGAGCCAAGAAAATAGGAACTCAAGTAATTTTCTTTTCTTGTGGTTCAAATGAGGAACTCAATCTAAAGCAAAAATTTTCTGTAACAGTCTTCTTAAAACATTCAAACTCTCTCTCCCCTCTCTCTGCCTGCCTCCCTCTCCTCCATCACAATGAATCTCAACCTAAATACACCACACTTTGTCTCAACCCCCTATCCTCTCTATCCCTACTTATCTGCCCCTTTAAGGTTCTATCTTCCCAGAAGCCTTTCCTGACCTCTCCCAGGCGGTTTTTGCTGTGTTCCTTCATCTCCCAAAGTACGTGCTGCTTACTTCTATTTTTAACTCTCATCATTGCATCGTAATCCACCGTGGATTGTCCCTTCGCCCCCTTATTTCACTCCGGGAAGAGTATCTGAGTTTTTTAAATTCCCAAGACCTGGCTTCAATTCTAAAATAAGAGATCCTCTCTAAATGTATATGGTTTGATTTAAAAAATTTTATAATACCAGCCTAAAAATAAGTTGAGAAGCAGAAGCCACAATCTTTTGTGATATTTAATGATCTTTATTATCTGTCAGAATGGCTGTTAAGTAAAATAAATATTTTTTAAAAAGAACAGCTGCCATGCCCCATTCTACAGAACCTCAGGATTGACTATATGAATTTATGGTCAAAAGCATACACAAAAATAAAAATTCAAAATAGATTAAAGACCTAAATGTAAAACCTAAAGCCATGAAACTCCTATATATGGGCAGTAATCTCTTGGACATCAGCCTTAGCAACATTTTTCTGGATAGGTCTCCTCAGGCAAGGGAAACAAAAGCAAAAATAAATAATCAGGACTACATCAAACTAAAAAGCTTTTTTGCACAGCAAAGGAAACCATCAACAAAGTGAAAAGGCAATGTGAATGGGAGAAGACATTTGAAAATTATGTGTCAAATACAAAGTTAATATCCAAAATATGTAAACTCATACAACTCAACACTCCCCCCAAAAAACAAACAATCCAATTAAAAAATGGGTGGAGGACCTGAACAGACATTTTTCCAAAGAAGACATACAGATGGCCAACAGACACATGAAAAGATGCTCAATACCACTCATCATCAGGGAAATGCAAATCCAAACCACAATGAGATATCACCTTACACCTGTCAGAATGGCTAGAATCAAAAAGACAAGAAATAACAACTGTTAGCGAGGATGTGGAGAAAGGATAACCCTCGTGCACTGTTGGTGGAAATGTCAATTGGTACAGCCACTATGGAAAGCATCATAGAGATTCCTCAAAAAATTAAAAATAGAAATACCAATAATTCCACTTCTGGGTATTTAACAAAAAGAAAGAAAGACAAAACAAAAACAAAAAAACACTAATTCAAAAAGATATATGCACCCCTGTTTATTACAGCACAATTTATAATAGCCAAGATAGGGAAGCAAACTAAATGTCCATTGATAGATGAATGGGTAGAGAAGATGTGATACACACACACATATGCACACATACAATGGAATATTGCTGAGCCATAAAAAAATGAAACCCTATCTGTGACAACATGGATGGACCCAGAGAGTAATACACGAAGTGAAATAAATCAGAGAGAGAGAGATAAATGCCATATAATTTCAATTATATGGGGAACCTAAAAAACAAAATAAATAACAAACAACAACAGCAACAAGATAAACGGAGACAAATTCAGAGAACTAATTGGTGGATGCCAAAGGGGAGGGAAGTGCAGGGATGCGCAAAATAGGTGAAGGGGATTAAGAGGTACAAACTTCCAGTTATAAAATAAATAAGCTACAGAGAGGAAAAGTACAACATAGGGAATATAGCCCTTAATATTGTAGTAACTTTGTATGGTGACAGACGGGAACTACATTTATCATGGAAAGTATTGTATCATGTATATAATTATTAAATCACTATGTAGTACACCTGAAACCAATATGACATTGTATTTCAACTATACTTCTATTAAAAATAGAATTATGGTCACCTTCTACGTATATTTGTTCAGTAAATATTGAATGAATGAATGACCAAGCAAATGAATGAATGAATGAATGAATGGCATATATAGGAGGAGAGGTAAAAAATAGCAGATTGGATTCTAGGTATTTCAAATCCTTTCTAGAAAAAATTTGAGAATATAAACATCTTTGTTTCATATTTCTACAGTTTTATTGCTTTGTAAATTTTCAATTACAGATTTGTACTTTGTAATTTTTATAAGCATTTCTGTCTAAGACTTTAGGCCTCTTAATATCTTGGACCATGTCATAGATTATTTAATATCCCTAGAATTCTAAGCAAAATGATCATCACAGAACAGGTGCTTGATAAATTCTTACACTAATAGCAGCATTAAATGAAGTGAATATAAATTCTCTCTTAGAAATGATACATTGAATAGCTTCCACATCAAGAGTATTTTACATCAACTATATCTTCAAATAATAGTTGCTGTTTTGCTCATCACAACTCCTAACACATCTAGAAAATATGATCAGTTAATTAAAATATGGAATTTTTCAGTTAGGTTTCTCATGCATTGCACTTTTAAGAACTCTTCAGGTATTTTTTTTTTAATAAAAGAGAAAACTTGACAGGAAAAAATAACGAGGAAGGCAAAATGGTGTTTTAGGGGGCAATGCTTCAAATACTGGGTTAAAGAATTTTGTCTTAATTTCAAAGGAACTGGGGTAGCTTTTCTCAAAGGCTTTTCAACAAGTTTTGCATAAACTATGTTCTTACATTTGAGAGAATCAGGAGAGTTCCTAAGACACCAACATTTCACTTAAAATCCATAAGGACATTAGTTGGCTCTACAGAAATCATGGCACAGCTTAGTCGTTGGGAACACAGATGTAGAATCAGGCCAACTGAGCTCAGGTCCCAGCGAATCCACTTACTGGCTAGATGAGAGAAGTCACTAAATCATTCAGTGTCCCTGTAGTTTCCCCAACTCTAGCATGGAAATAATAATAAAACCTGTCTCATGAGATTATTGGGAGAATGAACCTAGATAATACACGTAAACACTTAGCAGTGACTAGCACATAATAAATATATGTAAATGTTAGTAATTAATATCACCATAGGAACGTGATATCTGAGAACTATTTTTATATAAAGTAGAAGATTAAAATCAGAGGAAATGAAGATTTTGTCGTAGGAGGTTCACTGTTAACTTTTCCCCCAAATGTTCATTTCTCACTTCCTGTCCCCTGCAAGTCTGTCTTTTCCATGAGCCAGGAAAACTTGAGGAAATAAAACTTGGAATGGAAGGTTGTACTTGATGAAATTCCCTATACAAATTACTTACAAGCATTCAGAAAGAGAAAAATGATGGAAAGACAAAAAGAAAACAAAACAAAAATCAAAATGGAAGAGCTGCCCAGAGGACAGAAAGGTTCTGCGTATGAAAGAAATCCATCAAAGTCCCCTGAACTCCCTTCCCCTGAACCCTCCCCGCGTGTGCTCTCAGGGCCGGCATCCATGCGAAGAGCATCCATCTGGAAGTGTGTACTTCACAACCCGGCACCGCGACCAGATGGCCCAGCGTGGAGACTTCATTTCTGAGTGCAAATGATTTCGTAAATCAGAGGATGAAACCTTCTGAGTAAGCATGGCTTCCTAACACGATTACACAGACCCAGTCTCTGACCCACCCACAGGTCAAAAAAGTCTCCAGAAAGCCACTGCTTCACTGCACCCACTGCACGTATGGTCTCCTTCTCAGAACAAACTAGAAGACGTTAGAGATGACAGCTCCAGATTAAGAAGTAGTAGCCAGGGAGAGAGGAGCACACATAGAAATGGTGATGGCATGGTATCTGACTCCACACTGCAAAGCCCTGGGTAAAAGAATTATTCACTAAGAAAACATTTACTGAGAGTTCACTCATATGGCACACAGGCTATCCCAGGTAGCGTGCAGAGGCAGACAGGAAACCTCTGTTGTCACCGCACCTCCATTCCAGATGCAGGAAGAAACAATCCCAAGCCCCATAAGTAAATAGAGAATATAATATCACATGGGGAGGTTTCTGAAGATTATGAGAAAATGCAAAATAGTATAGCCACTTGGGAAAACAGTCTGATGATTTCTTACAAAGCTAAAGATACTCTTATACAATCAAGCACTTGTGTTCCTTGACATTTACCCAAAGGAGTTCGAACTTTAGGTCTGCACAAAAACCGGCACACGGTTTTAGCATAGATACTCATAATTGCCAAACTTTTGAAGCAATCGAGGTGCCCTTTAGTAGGTGAATGGATACATAAACTGTGGCACATCCAGAGAGTGGAATATTATTCAGCACCGAAAAGAAATGAGTTATCAAGCCATGAATAGACATGGAGGGACCTTAAATGCATATTACTAAGTGAAAGATGACAATTTGAAAAGGCTACATACTGTATGATTCCAACTATATGACAGTCTAGAAAAGGCAAAGCTATGAAAATTGAAAAAAAAAAATCAGTAGTTGCCAGGGATTGGAGAGGAAGGAGGAATGTATAGATGGAACACAGAGAACTTTTAGAGCAGTGAAAATACTCCATATGCTACTCTAATTATGGACAGATACCTCATTATACATTGGCCCAAACCAATAGAAAGTACAACACCAAGAGTGACTCCTAATATGAACTACAGATTTGGGGTGATTATAATGATTCAGGGTAGGTTCATCAGTCGTAACATATGTAGCACTCTGGTGGGGGATATTGAAAATGAGGGAGGTGATGCATATGTGGGGGCAGGGGGTATACGGGAAATCTCTTTACCTTCAAAACTAAAAGTTTTGCTGTGAATATAAAACCGCTGTAAAAAAAAGAATTTGTCTTTAAAAAAAGATAAGGGGGGGATGTAAATGTGGGAATCACGAGCTCATCCTCAGTAGTCAATGTTTAGAACTGAGACCACCTGGTGGGCTAACAAAAATACAGCAAAGAAATAATTCCAGGAAAGAAGAGAAGAAGTCAGAAAAGTGTGCATGTCAAAGATGAGCAAGACATTTTCAAGAAGGGCAGATCTTATATTCTTTGTCTGAGCCAAGATGCCTGACGAGGCACATAGCAGCCCCAAATCCATGTTTTACTAGATAAGTCAATTTACTAATTTCACAAACCAAATACAAATCATAAATTTCCTCAAGATCCCCCTGCCCACCAAACACTTAAAAGTTTTCAATACAGTTTTAATTAATGGTAGCGGGAACACACTTTGGGCATCCCAAATCTATAGCCCCACCTCCCCATAAAAGTGCAAACGTTTAGCTTTCCAAAAGTTTCGAGATCCAAGTAAGGGCACCTGCTACCTACTTTAATAGTGTGCTCACTATATTCTATCCCTTGGGTTTTCTTAAATAATTGTAATAATCAAACTAAATGATTTTTTACTATATACCATGCACTCTGGTATGCACTTTATAAGGATTTTTTCAGTTAATCTCTCCCCCAAACACAAGTTTGATATTACTTTTATCCACCTTTTTGCATATAAGACTATTGAAATACAGAGAGAATAGGTAATTTATGCAAGGTCAAAAGCTAGTAAGAAATGTAGCTGCCATTCCAACCCAGGGAATGGAGTTCCAGAAATACTACTAAAAGCACTATTTTTTTTTAACGTTTATTTATTTTTGAGACAGAGAGAGACAGAGCATGGACAGAGGAGGGGCAGAGTGATAGGGAGACACAGAATCGGAAGCAGGCTCCAGGCTCTGAGCCATCAGCCCAGAGCCCGACGCGGGGCTCGAACTCACGGACTGAGAGATCGTGACCTGAGCTGAGTCCGACACTTAACCGACTGAGCCACCCAGGCGCCCCTAAAAGCACTATTTAAAAACAACGTTAGTCACAAAGACATCTGAGGGAACCCAGTGCCTAAAAAATAAATAAAAGTATAGTTCAATATATCAACTCTTCAAAAAGCTTTGCCTCTGACTATAACGGATGTGCGTCAGTAAGTAGAATACCGTGAGTGTGTTTAATAACTAGCTATAAATCCTCTCTACACCCTGGACTAAAATGATACTGTGTAGACATTAGAAACTTGCTTAACTAAGAAAGAAAATGTCTTAATTTATACAGCTGTTTTTAAAAAATTAAAGGGAACAGCAGCAGATTCAAAGACAACATTATTACTTGAGGTGCCGTTGGCAGGCAGGTAAACACTGACACCAGAGCTAAGTCAAAGCAGGTCAAGTGCTCCCAGGGCTGGCCTTCTGCCTCCATTATTGGAGCCGTCAGTAAGCCCAGCACACACCTGGTGAAGGAACACTGTGTCACTAACAGTCAGGTATAAATCCAAGAAGAAAGAAACAGGGCATACGCACTGCACAAACTCTGGTTGCCCCGAAGCTTCTAAAGTAAATGTCTGTAACTGGGAACTGAACAAGCGTATTCAGAAAACCAGATCGATGGGAGATAAACTGTAAAGTCTCTTTCTGTATCTTGACCGGCTGTGACAGGAGAAACCAGCACAGGCAGTGTTCTCTTAACAACAGAACCGACCTGCCCCAGGGACACATCTCAGGGAAATGTTCCATTTGAACCGCTATGTTCCGTCCTATTTAAAATATGTTTCCAGCATTGCCTTTATGTGTTTTCTCATGGAAATAATAAAACCTAGGGGAACCGTGTGGGCAAAGGCTACCTGTAACCACTAAGCCTGCCTCCCTTCCGCTGTTAAATATAATAAGATTTAGCAGTTCGTAGTAGGCAACGCGCTTTCACATACATTAGGATGGTTAATCCTCCCAATGACCTCGTGGATTATTTCTAGTCCCTCTTTATAGCAAAAGGCACCGAGTGCCTCATGGAACTTTGGACCAGAACTCAGCTCAGAGCTTCCACTCGCCAAAGAGGAAACCCTCTACCTTATGGTTACCCCTGGTCGCGTCAAATACATATGATCACAGTTTAAAAATTAGAACCAGATTTTTGTCACCATAAGAAAATCAGCTGATGAAATCGTTCCCCTGTCCACAAAATGAGGCCATATGGGAGCCTCGGAGAAGCAACTTAGGAAGGTAAGAGAAAAGAAAGATCGGAGATAAAACGAGACAAACCTACAAGGCACAGGGCAGAGAAAGAGACAAATTGGGACCTAAGAACAACCGGAACAAACCTTCTCAACATGAATTTGATTTGGCATGGGGCCTCTGACCCTTTCAGATTCAATCTCTTAAGGTTCTCTTCGTATTTTTCCATTTTACTGCCTGCTCACTACTCGCCATCTGAGTGAGTCCCTGGGGCTTGATTTTTGTGATTTACCTAAAACTGGCCATGAAAGGTGTTTATGTGCCGTGTCGTTTGGAATATAAGGAACAGTTGATTATTAGAATTACCAGCAAAGAGAGTCCTGATTGCTAGAGCAGTAAACCGAGGAGTCCCTGTAGAGAGGTGCCATTTGCAACCACCCAGGCCAGCGGAGCACAATTTGAGGAGGGAGGGGATCACCATGAACCTCTTGAGAAAAATAGCCGTGGCTTTGAATTGTCAGCGAAAACTCAGGAGTGATTTTACTGCGATAAAACAACTCAGAATTGGAATAAACCTGCACAAGTTCAAAGTTGTATCTGTGAAATAGAATCAGATCATATTGCATTTATTTTCCCAGAGAGAGTGCTAATGAATACACACCTGGACTTTCGTGGTTTACAATTCTATCAGGACTTTGAAAATGGTAGCAGAATGTCTACTGAATCTCAGAGGAACGTCTGAGGTGATGCAGACAGAGGGGGCTGCGATGATTAACTCTTTAGTAAGTGTGGAATTCTGCCTGAGGCCCTGCTGAGTGTTAAACAATAAATTCACATTCATTGGAAATTGTGGCAAAGTTAGCACTGGGTGGATGAAATTGGGAAAAATTTTTTTTGAGGTTTTAAGAAGCTTCTATTTTTTTTTCTTTTTAATTCCAGCATAATTAACATACAGGATGGTATTAGTTTCAGGTGTAGAATATAGTGATTCAACAATCTAGGGACTTTTTCAAAAGGGATATGTATGTCTGAATATTATCATCAATTAGAGGGTAAATGCTGGTATCGATAAGATTTTCAATTTTTAAAAAAAAATCACAATCGATATTTGAATTGGCATTTCTATTGTTTCCGGAAAAAATTATCTTATTTGAGAACAACCTGTGGCAACGGAAAGAATACTCATAAACATATAACAGTTCTTTCCTGAAAATGCAAGCTTCCTAATATTTTTGAATTTTTTTCATCAGAAAATAACTAACTACTAGAGAAATGAAGCAGTCAGGACTCCCTTGTTTAATCATCCATAGGTTCAGCTCCAAAACTTAGTCTGAATCCAGACTAAGTTATTCCTGCCTTTCCCCAATGACCTCCTAAAACCTTGACCTTGGCACCCATCTAGGAAAAGGGCCAGTGGAATAATGTATACACATGGCTTGGTGCTTAAAAAATGTGTTGACCAGTAGATCAAATTGTCTTTTTTTTTAAGCACAAGAAAATAAATTATTATATATAACTAGAGACTTTTGGATTTAGGTTGAAACATTGCTCCATCATTGAGATAGTTTTTTAATCCCATATCTGCCTGTCAGCATGACATTCTCATCTACGATCTGATTACAGATGTTTGGAGAAACCGAACTACATTATGGTTCCTTTTGCCCTTATTGTTTTTTTTGTCCCCTAACAATATTAAACTAGCTTTCCAATTTATCATGATGATTATTGACGTCAACATGATTTTTAATGGTCTCAAAGCTTCAAGTGTGTAAGGATCATAATGCATGTATTTTGTAAGCATTTATTGAGCCCTGTCCCCTGTGCAGAAGACCCACTCAAAAAAAATACTAGTTGCACAGCGGATCAGAGCATGCAAAGCCCTTCCATTATCTTCTTCGACCCCTGTGGCAACCCCGAAAGCTAGGTAGGGCAGTACTGTCAGTGACATTTTTCAGGGTAGGAAAGTAAAAAGAGATTCGTGACTTGTCCAACGTCAGAGAGCCTATAAATAACAGAATGAGGATCCAAATCTGAGTCATCAATGTCTTGTCCCTTTTGTCTCCAGAAGTTTCGTTGTTAAATAAATTTTTAGGATTCCAAGTGATTGAGTCCTAAGAATTCTAGGAATTCAAGGTTTTAGTGCTTTCATGTCAAAAATGTTTTGATTATATATTTCAGAGCAATGTTCTCACTTATCGATGGTTCGCTTAGTACTTCGTAGGCCTTTAGTGCAGCTGTTTGACAACATTGCTTTATTACTTTCCCTGAGCTGTCAAACACCCTGCAAACGTATTCCTTGCCATGTACACGCATGAATGGTTGAATAGATTCTGTTTACCAAAGAAGCCAAATAATGAAACGTGACATACAAAGAAGGTCAAAGATAACCAAGCCAAATTATGCTGTATTGTTTGCAGACTGTTGATTCTGTTCATTTTAACAGTTTTCCAACATAAATGTACAATGTAAAGGTCATGATGAACAGGAGTTAGACTCAGCAACCTCTGATCACTTTACAAACTGGTCTTCTTGCATTCCTTCAAATGATAGCTACAGGAAAACTGTCAGTCTAGGGGTGGAGTTAGCCTCCAAAGGAAGGACAAGAAGGAGAATGGTACGAAGGACTGTGTGAAGGTGGGGAGGATACTCTCCAAGTTTTCTGGTTTTCTGGTTTTCTCTTAGTGCCCTAGAACTCAAAAGCGATGGTTTTTGGCTCACCCCCAGGTACACAGTAAGCACTTTCATCTTTGTATGAGCCTCTCAAAGCCTCAAGAAATGTAGAGTTCCTTCAGTGGGCTTTGGTTTTAGATTTCTAAGTTTAGTGATTGTTATAAGTTTAAGAACTATGTTTTCAAACATTATGTTGTAAGACTCCTATTAAAAATTATGATCAACCATCCCAGGCAATAATTTCCAGATTCTAGGAGAAACATTTTTATTTTAAGGTATGTATCCATTATTTGAAACTTCTCTCATTTTCCCTTCCCATCCTCCAATTAGTAGAGTTTGACTACATCAGAGATATGACATTTCCAAAAGCTTTAAATACATTTTACAGGCAAGTGCTTACCACAATACCACTTTTTTTTTTTATGTTTTTTGTTTTTTAATCCCTTGACTTACGCTTAGAAGAGGCTAACGTATTGAAACAGCAAGTCAGTTCCTGGATCCACTAAAAATAAAATTAACATGATGCTTTATAAGACAATGATTCATTAAAATGTCCTGCCATGAAGACAAACTCAAGAGTCCCCGTATTAAAAAAAAATTCCCAAATTATGTAAAATGCCTACAATACCCCAAAGCATGCTGAGTTTAGTGTTCTCCTCCAAGGCTCACAAGGTGAGTGGTGATATTTTCTGGCAACTCGGGCAGCTGGGCAGAGAGCAGATTACCAACCAGAAGAGTCATTGCCCCATCACCACACATGCATGGGCTTGATGGCATGAAGCCAGCAAGCAAACTGGGAGGACTGGCTGGCAGCAGAATATACTTGAAGTCACCTCCTTCAGAACTTACATAATAGTTCACCTGCACTCTCTTATGGCCACTTGGCGTTCTACCTCCTATTAAAGTGGTTTATAAACACATTTGAGGTCTCCTACTGGATTGGAAAAGCCTTGAAGACTGGACCTATGACTGGCTCATATCTGTGTCCACACCACCAAGCCCAATGTCTTGCCCCCAGTTTAGGATAAGTAAGTATTTGCTGGACAACTGAAACCTCCCATAAAAGGCTTGGATTTTCTCTTCTGGGGCCTGTCCTGGGTGCTCACTTTTGCCAGTGGGGAGTGGGAAGAATGAAGATTCCTTGTAGTATTACACCATTTGCAATAACCCTTATGAATGAAAGATGTAATAAAGGTAAGCTGTGTCTATGTTTGTCCACTCTCGACTTTCCCCTTTCCCTTAGAAGAAGAGAATGAGGACAAGAAGGTTTCTCCTCCTCAAGGTCTAGGTTACTGCCTGACATCAAGAAAGTCAAGAGTCCTCAGTGAACAAAAGAGGATGTGTATACACTTCCCAGAAGACTTAAATGATTAACAGACAGTGATTTAGGCAATATTAAGAGCTTCTTCATTTTCATTACATTTTCAATGTAGAGCTTCTTTCATTTCTATTATGAATCTACTAGAAATAGAGTTTCAGATTTTATCCATTTTGTTCCTTCACAATCATAGACACAAAGGGCGAAATTTTCGTCTTTAATGCATGCTCACAGTTGCTTTTAAATTAATCACGAGCTGTGTTCATGCATTCGGCAACTAAATTTGCTGCCATGGAATATTTCATGACTCGATGCTACATTTATTCATGTCTTAAATATTGCTCAAGAAGTACAAATGATTCCAATACAAAAAAATATATCAAGAAAAGGAAACAAAAAACCTAAATCCATGATCAAGTATTTTAGAAACAAATTTACAAACCAGTCACAGACTAAGCTGATCATGACTTTTGTTTTGCATTCTCCCTGTATTCTAAGTAATGTTTCTCAAATAATCCTGTTAAGAACAAAGGACTTGCAGAGTCTTCTAGCAAAACTCACTTTGTTAGAAATAGCAACCCACTTCTTCCACCATACCCATACTTGACAGATATTGCCTATCAGTCTTTTCTGCTGAAACTTAGACTCCCTCTATTAAACTATTTAAACATTAATTTTGGTGGTTAAGATAAAACCTAATTCCCACCCTTGCTCTAGAGCAGTTCTTAGCCTTCTGAATCAGAAACACATGGAAACGTAAGAAAAAAAAATCTACATACCCAGCAAAATTCACATAAGCAAAAAGCTATTTTTATGCTATTGCTTTAGTCTGGGCACTCCTGAAGCTTATCTATTAATATTTATGAAGTCTATCAACTCGTGGGAACAACCTCTGCTCTAGACTATGTATTTTCTATGAAAATTCAGGAAAAAAATGGAAAGTCTTCTTCATGAAAATGAGTATTTTATTTTTCATTTTTCTCCTTAAATTCCCTTTCTCTTTCCTTCCCCCCATATGCCTAAACATCTAAGATTTATAGCAGCTTCTTTTTCTCCAAGTGGTGACCAGCCAAAGAATGAGTCAAACTCTCCACAAGTAGGTGGGAGTATCTTAGCATTGATATTCTCTGAGGCACCACCTACAGAGACTCATAGGGGTGGAGAAGACGAGGTGGGTGGATAACACAGCAGTCTCAGATGTTAGAATGGTAACTGCCGATGACCAGGCAAATACCTTTCATTGATATCAAAAATCTTATTTTTCACTGTTTCATTAATTGCTATTTAGCCTTCTTTCTTTAAAATTGCAAAGTAAGTGTTACTCTGGATCCAGACTTATCATTTAAAAGTATCACAAATGCTGTGAGAAAATTCAACAGTTTCCACTTTGAGACTTTCATAAGACCTCAAACCATGTCCTTGAGACAGAGGTGCTAATTAATCCACTGGTATTTTACAGGCTAACAAGCAAGCTTGGGATCTATAGAAAGCAGATGTAACAGTGTTAGATTATCATAGCCTTATTGGAATGTAAACTCTGCCCAAGTGGCTCAATCAGATGGGAGTGCTTTCCCTCATTACTAGTTTCTTGACCATAGTGCTCTTGTAAAATCCTCTCTATTAAACTTCACATCATGTGATACTAAATTCTTTGTTCGTATTAAAACCTTTGACACCGTTGCTCGTGGGGCATCCTAGAAAACATCTAGCCATGAATCATATACTCTATTTTCCTTTCCTCTTTTACTGGTTTTCTTTCTCCCTCCTTGTTCTCATTCTTTTTTGGAAACTCTCATTCTGTTCTAAGGAGGTTATCTCTTTTAGTTCCTATGGTCTTTCACCAAAGCAATACAAATGACAATGTGACAGGACAAAGTCCACTGTAATTACTGAGATTTCCCCCCAACCTCCAGGCAGTCTCTAGTGGTCTCTTCTACCCTCCTCGAAATTGAAATTGCCTCCATTGCCTCACAGGACATCCCTTTGCCATGAAGAAAGAAGGACATTAGAGAATTCAGAGAATATTGAGCCCAAAGACATTTTAAAAATTAAATTAGACTCTAGATAGATTTTAAAACAATCCTAGTGGAGACCATAGTCTTCAAAGACAAGGGATATGTAATTTGAAAGAGCAAGATTTTATCTTTTTTTTTCTTTCTTTTTTTTTTTTTTTCCTGAGAGAGAGAGTGACAGAAAAATTACTGAATTATAAATGTTTGGCTTTGAAAATCTGGGGACAAAAACCTAAGTAAGGTAAAAATCTATATATAAATAATAGAGTTGAAAACAAAGTATAAAAACTTAAGAGTAATTCCTCTGTTCAAAATGAGATAAAACTGGGAGGACAGGGCATAAGGACAGGCATATAGACCATGGAATAGAATGAAGGGTTCAGAAATAAACCCAGACATCTCTGGTCAATTGAGTTAACTCAAAGTGAATCAAACACTAAATATAAGAGCTAAAATCACAAAATTCTTAGAAGAAAACATAGGGGTAAATCTTATGATGATGGATTTGGGAAAGTATTCTTAGATATGGCACCAAAAGCATAAGCAAACAAAAGAAAAAAGAATTTAACCTCATCAAAACAAAACAAAACAAAACAAAAACAAAAACCTTTTGTGCATCAAAGGACATTATCAAGAAAGTGAAGAGGCAACCCACAAATGGGAGAGAACAGTTTCCAGTCATATGTCTGGTAAAGATTTAATATCCAGAATATACTTTTTAAACTGCTAAAACATAACCTCTCTCCAATAAAAGCTGTTAAAAATTGGACAAAGGACTTGAGTCAGCATTTCTCTAAAAAAGACACATGGAAAAGATGTTCAACATCCTTAGTCATTAGGGAAATGCAAATTAAAACCACAAAGAAATGCTACTTCACATCTACTGAAATGGCTACCATAATTTTTAAAAAACTCAAACCAAAGCAATAAGTGTCAGGTAGGATGCAGAGATACTGACATTTTCATAAACTGCTGGTAGGAATGTAAAGTGGTGTAGCTACTGTGGAAAACTGGAAGGTCCTCAGAAAGCAACACACAAGACCCAGCAATTCCACTCCTCGGTGTGTCCCCAGAAAACTGAAAACAGGGATTTGAACAAATATTTACACACCAATGTTCATTGTAGCTTTCTTCACAACAGCTAGAAGGTGGAAACAACCAAAATTTCCAGCAACAGATGAACAGATAAACAAAATGTGGTATATAGAAAACAATGGGATAGGGGTGCCTGGGTGGCTCAGTCGGTTAAGCATCTGGCTTTGGCTCAGGTCACGATCTTAGGGTTTGTGAGTTCAAGCCCCGTGTCAGGCTCTGTGCTGTCAGCTCAGAGCCTGGAGCCTGCTTCAGATTCTGTGTCTCCCTCTCTCTCTGCCCCTCCCCTGCTCATGCTCTGTCTCTCTCTGTCTCAAAAATAAATAAAAACATTAAAGAATTTTTTAATGATTACATCAAAAAAGAAAAGAAAAGAAAACAACAGGATAGTATTCAGGCACAAAAACGAATGAAGTCCTGACACATGCTACAATGTGGGTGAACCTTTAAAACATTATGCTAAGTGAAATAAGTCAAAGACACAAAGACAAGTATTATTTGATTCTCTTCACATGAAATGTCAAGAATAGTCAAAGGCATAGAGTCAGAAAGTAGATTGGAGATTGCCAGGGACTACAGAAAGAAGGTAATGGGGAGTTCCTACTTGATGGCTACAGAGTTTCTATTAAATCAAAGAAGATTCTTCAGTAAAAAGTGCTTATACTTGATGCAATACTTGGTGTGATGTTGCACAACTGTGTGAATTAATGCCACTAAATTGTACCCTAAAAATTGTTAAAATGGCAAATTTCATTATATCTCTATCTATCTATCTATCTATCTATCTATCTATCTATCTATCTATCATCTATCTAGCCATCACCACACACACACAAAGAGTTGGGGGATATGGGAGAAAGAAAAGAGAAGAGTAGAATTAAATGTCCTTGAATTGCCAAGAGGTGCAATGGTATGAAGTGATATTGGGAATATCAAAAGGGCCTTCTGGTTGCAATATATAAGACATGGAGGATGAGAATTTGTCCATCATCTCTCAGATGCAGCTTGGATGGCTATCAATGACCACAGGTCAAAGGAGATGGAAACTCTCCATGGAAGCCAGCAGGCACAAATACCTGTACCGTGGAGGAGACCCCTCTCCTCTCATGCTAAGTCCTTCTCCCTTGATGCTCTGACAGAGCATAAACTTTTCTCTTCTACTTTGGGAGTTGTATAGAAATGTGTAAGCTATGAGAAACCTGAATTTAACTGAGCATTCAAAATATTCTGAAATGGTGAAAGAATTAAATCACCCCCTGGAAAGGACTGAACAATTCCAGCATCCCTACTTTATTCCATAAGCATGAAGCAAAGCCTACATTTGTCAGAGAAATGTTGACAACGAGCTGCTAAGAGTTTTTAAAAGGCAAGTTCTTCTCTTTTTGTTTTCCTGTAGGAATATTGTGAATCATGATACAGATCTTAGTAGGTTTATGAGATTTCAGGAAACCAGAGAGGGATGTATAGGGCAAATTGTTCCACAAGAGCCAAGGCTAACTGGGTCTCATTTCCAACCTGAAACCAACAACTGGGGCTCAAAGCCAGGGCCATGACTGCACAGAGTAAGGAATTGTGTTAGAAGGCCAGGAGAACCATGTGCTTGCTACCTTTCTAAAAAGGCTGCTGTTCTGCTCCTCTTTCCCTCTTTAGGAAAAGCTTTCCCTACCTTCACGTCTGAGTCACTTGGGAAAAATATCAAATTAAAGGAGATTCTTCAGTAAAAAGTGCTTATACTTGAGGTAAGAACTTCACCCAGAACTGGTTTCCCACATAATGCTTTAGTACCAAGGGCAGAAGATATCACATCCATGTACTTCCTTATATGTGGGAGTACACATCTGAAGAAGCAGATACGGGACAGAAAATGGGGAAACCCCATTTTCTTACGGGAATAATGCTTAGAATGGGGGAAGAGCATAATCTTTACAGGGATAAAAACATTTAGCGTGGACTTAAATGTGGAGAAATAAAATTCTGTGAAAACCAACCCTTTTACCCATTGAATCACTTGGCACTTGTTTCCTAAGTGAAAAGATAGATAGAAAGTGAAAAGATAGAGCTGAGAACCTAAGAGTAAGTTGAGTTTATACATAGATTTTGGAACTCGGAGCAAAAAAAAAAGTAGCTTGAAAGCCATGGCATTTTTGATTTGCAAGTATCAACTTTTTTTTTTTTAATAATAAGGTGTTTAAGTACCAAAAGCTTGAGTTTAAACATAAAGAGCCAAAATCCTGAAAGACCCATCAACAGAGGCTGAAAGGATAGTTTCCCCCTCTGTTTTTCCAACCTCTTAGAAGGAAAAGATTTCTGGGCTAGTGAGGGGAATTTTCAGAAAAGAAGAAGAAAGAAAGTGAATTAACTCTTTATGGCTCTCTGAGAAGGAGGGCCCTGCCCCTCAGCCCCTGAAAAGAGCTGAGCCTAGGGTATGGAAACTACAGGAAAGCCAGATAAGTTTGCTGGTATCCCAGAACAGAGAAGATATGTGCCTCCCTTCCCGAAGCGCAGCCTAGAGAGGCTTCCCAAAGCCTAGAAAGACTTCACGAAGGAGGCTCCATCCAACACGGCCCTAGAACAGTAAGATGACTTCTGCTGACTAAATCATCTAGACAAGTGAGCCTACAAGGAGGCCAGTAAAGCCATGGACACGCTACAGTGTTTTAAGGAAGACAGTTCCTAAAGCCTCAAAGAGGAAGTACATAAGGTTGGGAGTGTGTGTCTTGCAATTTGAAAGAGGAAACTTCTGAGCACTTGGATCTGGAATCCAGGAACTTTTGGCATTGGGAGAAGATGCTAAAAACCATCAACAAACACCATGTGGCATTGACCAAGATAGGCAGAGAACACTCAAGGAGCAGACCCTCCCCTTCACTAATGCTGTTGATGCTACTATAAACCTTCTGGAACTTAAACACAATTCAATACGGAGAAGCAAGGAAAACCTTAACTTGACTGAGTGTGTAACCAGATTAGTCATTACTTTAACCAAGTTTACCTGAATGTGAACAAATTTAGTTTTCTGCTGTCTGACAGAAATGGCATCTCATGAAAAACAAACAAACAGATTTGATTTAAAAAAATTAAGTAACAAATTTGAACTTGAATTTTATAAGTTCAAGTTTTTCCCCTGTGAGATTTCCACAAATCACATGTGACTTCTAATCCCAATTATATTTCAATCCTGCTCTTACTCTCAGTTATTTTTTTTTCTTTTGTGTATTTCCATTCTTTCAATCTCTTGGTTTACTTCTCTGATTTTCTCCTGAACATACCATTGTATGGAGATTTCACTCATTAAGTCTTATGTTATTGTTCTAAACTAAAAGAGCTATCCCATGCTTTGCAATTTGGGTTTAGAATTTTTTGAGTAAAGATGCCAGAAGGTAGCTGAACACATATGCCTTGTGGGTATGCAAAAAAGGACAGGCAAGGAACAGCTGGCCTACTCTGCCCCAGCAAGCTTAAGAAGAGGAACCACCATGGTTCTTTTGTTTCCTAAGCCTTGCCGCAGTGCTGAGCACAATAAAATTGCACATTATAGATGTTCAGTTAATAGTTATGTGTAGAGTTGGACTGAAAGAAATAGAATTTAAGTCAATTGGCATAAATATGGCTTGTTTTCACTGTTGTTTATACATTGGCATACAATTGTATTTGCAAATAATTTACCCTCTCCTAGCTCACTAAATGAGTAAATGGCTAAGTGTAGATATGTGGAGAGGTAAGCTTCAGTAAATACTAATCACAACCGCACTGTTTTGGGAGGGCTTGGCTTCATTCAGAGCAGCCTGTAAATGGCTTCTATATTCTGATTAGTAGGATTAGTTCCTTAAAATTCTTTCAATCCTGATCCCTCAAATCTTGCTGGGTCTCTTGAGATGGTGTTAACCCCCAGGCATGGTTGTTGTAGTAAAGTAAAAAGGACAGCCTTTGGGGCTGCTGCGTTCAAGGCTGTGTTCTTTTGTAGATTTCCATACTTGCAATAGTATGACTTCCAGAAAGTTACTCAATCTCTTTAAGCTTTGCATTCTTTATCTATAACACAAGAATAATTATCACTCTCATTTGGGTACTATAGATATTGAATTTGATTTAAAAAATGTAAACGCTTAGCACTTTTATTTGCAAAGTGCATGGCAGGGCAGACACTCAAAAGCTGGGGGTATTATGCTAAGCGAAATAAGACAGCGAAAGATAGACATTATGTGATTTCACTCGTATGTGGAATTTGAGAAACACAACAGATGAACATAGGGGAAGCAAAGGAAAAATAAGATAAAAACAGAGAGGGAGGCAAACCACAAGAGACTCTGAAATACAGAGAACAAACTGAGGCTTGTTGGAGGGGAGGTGGGTAGGGGGACGGGTTAAATGGGTGACGGGCATTAAGGAGGGCACTTTTCAGGATGAGCACTGGGTGTCATATGTAAGAGATGAATCACTGGGTTCTGCTCCTGAAACAAAGACTGCACTCTATGATAACCAACTTGAATTTAAATAAAAAATAAAGAAAAAGAAAAAAAAAAGCTGGTGGCTCTTGCTGATATCATTATACAAAAAATGCAATGATCAGATGCTATTCTTTAAACATTATAAGGATGAAAATTTTACTTGTATATCCTTTCTTGAATATTTGATGTGAAACAAAGGCATCTTTCACCTAAGTTATATCATATTCTATTATATGTATCTACGCATACGATGTATTGTGGCTAAGAGTGATGGGTTTATACTCCAAATAGGTATCTAGATAAGCATCCCCAATATTCATCATATTGTCATCACACAGAGTCATTCATTTAGCACACCTCTGTCCATCTGTGTGCCCTAGGGTCCATCGTGAACAAACAGGAGGGATCCCTGTCCTCTGGTGGCATCACATGAAAACTCCCCAACACCATACTGTTCTACACAGAACCAACTGAACAAACCCTGGATGAATAAACAAATTTCAAAACTAAATAAGTAGAAAGCATGTTAGCAACAAATCTGAACTTGAAATTACCTCTTGGCATTGTCTATGTAAACACAGAGCTCCGCAAAGGGAAGGTACCTTCTAAATAGGTCAGCGTGTAGGAAATAAAATACCTTAACATTCCCCCAGCTGGCTTGAAAATACACAAGAAATAAACACGTGTTATTTGACTCTATTGAACTCCCTTTTATTCAGTTCCAAATACATTAGAGACATTCAAGAAACACATAAAGAAATATTAGAGAGTCAGTCATACTGCTATATCACTAATCATTTAGGAATGCATATTCATTTTTGTGTCTTTTTTTCTGGGAAAGTATTGAAAACTATGCAAAGCATTGTATCAATATGAAGCATTATTATTTTTATTATTTCATAAAATTCTGCAATCTACATGCACATGCCAGGGGCTAAAAATGTTTTTACAATCCAGAAACAGCCACAGATGCTATTATTGCTGGCTTCTTTGCATACATATCTCTGAGGTTGGCCTCATTTCTTAAATGTAGCAGCTACAAAATGGCAAAGAAATGATATGAAATGTGAAACTCATTCAGTCTTCCAGATGTTCCTGTTAATATGACACCAAACGATGAAATGGTTGATTGATTAACTGAACCTCCCTTTTGTATTTGAATTTTGGTGTATTGTGTATCACAGATTTAAATTTAATCCAATAGCTGTAGTATCAACATTTCTGTGAATTTGAGGTTGTCCATATACATTGAAATAGTAGTATGTATCTATGTCACAATTTGGTCAGATGCTTGTTAAGAGCATAAAGATCACACGCTATTGAAAAGCTGTGCTTTTCTTATTTTCTTGAGTAAACTGGTATGTCCTTTTTGGTGAATATCTTCACCATTGATAAGGCAACTCAAGAAACTGATTCATCTTTTTCCCCTCTTTTCTGCCACACTTCCTGAAGTGGTTTTGGGTTCCATCCCCATTTTAATTGTCCTACTTGTGAATTTCATGATTTCTACCTTGGAATTTGCTTTGGTTTTGTACCTTTAAGAGGCAATTTGTTGTAACATTTAACAGTATGGACTCTGCAGTCAGACCAATGAGCTCAAACCTGATCCCATCACTTACTTGCTATGGAACCTGTATTGCTTCCTCATCTATAAAATGGAGTTAATAATAGAACCTACTTCTTGGCATTGTGTTGAGTAGTTAATATGTATGAAACACTTAGAATGTTCCTAGCACAAAGTAAATACCATGCAAGTGTTAGCCATCAATTTCTCCTATTTTGTTGTCATCCTTCTCCCAAATTCAATTATCTTCCAAAATAAATGCCATCACGCACTCCAGCTCAGAAACCTATGAAGGTTCCTTCTCCCTATAAATAACACCATTCAAACTTTTCACAGCCTTGCCCTAGAGTGACATTCCAGCCTTCTCCTGGCACACCCACCCCCTATACCCCAGCCACATCAGAATTTGCCGTATTTTACACACCTGCGGACTTCAGATCTCCTAGCTTTGCTCACATCCTTCTCTATGATTAAAACACCCTTTCTTATGCTCTACCTAGTCATAGTCTATGTTTCCTTCAAGGCCCAGTTCAAATGGCAAGTTTTTAGGGAAATCTTACCTGAAACAACATAAGCAGAAGGCATCATCCCCACATGTGTGTTCTTCCACATTTCTGACTCATCACCCTGGCAGACATTGCCATTACTTGCTTATGAAACTTTTCACCCTGAGATTTGTGTTTCTTAAAGAGAAGGATCATATCTTAACAATCTGTATATATGGACAGTCTAGCATACTGCCTGACAAATTCTAGGAGCCAAATAAATAAGTGGGTATCTATCTGTTGAATGAACAAGAACCCTTATCAGAAATTCACTTCTCCCTTTCATAAGATTCCAAGGTGAATCTTAATTCCTTCAAAAAACCTTCCCATTCGCCTCGGTTCAAATGAATTCCCCCACTTTGAACTCCTCCACTATTCATTCTATCTGTCATTCATCTGACATTTGTAAAATATCGCATAGTGATTTTCATTTCTTTTTTTAATGTATCTATAACTCAGATGTCAGATAGAGCCTTTCTACCCATTAAGATCTATCTTGGCATGTCTCAAACCCTTCTCCTGCCAGTCCTTAACATACCACAAGATTCTGGTGAATTGCTGGGGATGGCTTTAAAAAAAGGTTTATTTATGTACTTTTGAGAGAGAGTGAGAGAGAGAGCATGAGCAGGGGAGGGGCAGAGAGAGAGAAGGAGAAAAAGAATCCCAAGCAGGCTTCGCACTATCAGCACAGAACCCGACACTGGGCTTGATCCCACAAATTGCGAGATCATGACCTGAGTCGAAATCAAGAGTAGGACGCTTACCTGACTGAGCCACCCAGGGGCACCACTGGGGGGTGGCTCTTATGCTTATATTCATCTCTGACTCTGAACCCTTTCTTCTGTGCAATTAGTTGTGTGTGGATTATCTTCCTCTCCTATCCTTGACGTTCCTATTCTGCCCCTGGTTAATTCAGATGTGGAACTCAGCTCCTTTGCCTGATGTCCACAAAGCAAAACCAACCCATGATAGGCAAATAAACTCCATTCATATAAGATTTGACAGACTTAACCAAAAGTTTGGAAAACAAGAAATGTATATCACAATTACATAAATATCTAGTCAGTTGCTGTTTTGCACCTTATTCATTCAGAAATGTGTTTGTATGCACAACAGCACAAGGATATTATATATACAGATATCCATATATATTCTACAAGAAACGTACATAATTATCAATCTGTATTTAATAGTCCTTACAAAACAACTAGTAAGACCAAGCAGAGTCTACATCACAACAGTCCAAAAAGGCAACTCGCCCACCCACTTTCTGACAGCCTCAATCCCATCCCCCTCCTTTCTGGAACACCTTCTAGAAACTATGTTTTCATCAAGTTTAGTAAAACAATTCCCTCCAGTCCTTACTCTCAAAATCAGTATCAAGCCTACATTTGCATATGGAAATCTATCAACACACTCAGCTAAATAACATGGTCTCTCATTTAATGAAATTTATTCTCCTTAGACTTCTGTGTCTTAACCCAAAATTTGTTTTTCTTCCTTACATATATATGTTTTATTGTGCTCATCATAAATGAAATTTCTTAAAGACTAAGATAATCTGATACTACTTTGATCCCTCAAAATACTATTGTATTGTTAAAATTAGTCATTCATCCATTCAATAAATATGTATTGAGCAACTGCTACATGCAAGGTGTAACAATGTAAGCAATTCCCATTCTTGCCCTCAACATGCTCCTAGGAAGAGGAGATAGACATAGGAATGACGACTACCAATGCAGTATAGAAACTACCCTAAGACTGCAGTGTAAACTTGATTTTGTAGGGCCACAGAAGAGGAAGGCTCCTCATAGTTCTCAACTTTGTCTCCAACATTTCTGTGGGCCACTATATTCTCCACTCTAGAAGAGTAATGCTCCACAATGAAGATTATTACTCACCGCGAAAACAAGAGGTAAGAACCCCCATTTCCCTTGTAAGGACACAAGCAGAACAGCAGTGAGAACATGGGAATTTTCAAAAGGACCCATAAACATCTGTGATTCTGATATACCTGCTCAGGAGTATGGCCTTGGGGAATCACTGATGTAAAACTTGCATCAGTTTAAGTTGCCATTAAATGAGAACACAGGTTTTCCAAAACATGTTAATTCCATAAAGAGTCAACGCATGCTTTAAAGTATGAAGCCCCTAAAGCTATAGTATACATGGATACTGCAGATTCGAAAGAAGTGAAGAACTGAAATAATTTTCTGAGCAGTCATTAGAGGACTTTTATGTGCTGTATCCAGCAGAAAAGAGGAGGGAAAAATGGGAATGTATACAATCAGCAAGCTTGAATTGATGGACTTCATTCCCTGTGGCACTTAGGACTCGGTTCTATGGGCATCTTCTGACTCCCTTCTGCACACAAAAATTTAAATGCTGTACGTCTACTCATCCTTATCCAGTAAGGGTATACCTGGGCACATCCGTGTAAGTGCCAGCGACTAGTAGATGTATCTGCATAGCAATCCCTGTGACATTTGCTTAACTCACTAGCAGAAAGGCATAAACAGCTTGCTGCAGGTCTGTTTGTAATGGCAGGATAATGAGGTCTCCAGAGGCCTGAGCTGAAAATGACTTGAGATTTCTCTTTAAGAATATACTTTAGTTGTTGTGAATTGGCTTTGCTTTATGCAATGCTCAGAATGAGAAGAAAAAAAAAAATCATTGCATAGCGATTTTTTTTTCCAAATGGGAATACAGTCTCAGCTATTTTTAGATCATTGTTCTAAATCCCAAAGACTGTTTTATTATGTCTTTCTCAAATACAACTAAGCATATGCTGGAAGTTATTTGTTAAATCCTTTCTCGAAAAAAAAAAAAAATCCCTACCAGCAATAAGGACATAATCTCCAGAGAACAATTTACTTTCAGATTGAAATTACCTGATAAAAACATCTAGCTCACTGAAATAGAAGTTTGTTGCCTTTTAGATCACGTCGCTCTGCTTCATGAAGTAGAGATCAGTGCAGAGATTAGAGAGGAAATCACAATTCAAACCCAGACCGCTATTTGAGTATTAAAAGAGGGAACAAGACACAAATAGAAACAGGGAAGAAATTTTTCCTTGAAAGAATTCAGCAGATTTGCCGTAACTCTTGGATGCATATCTCCACCAATGGCCACTCAGGCCTTCTTTGGCTTTGTAACTGGTCACCTCTATGTGCTAACTCAAAGAACAAGCACCCAGTTAACTTTATCAGAACATATATTTATTGACAGTTGCTCATGTATGCATACTGACTCTTATAGCCGAAAGGAATACTTAAATTTTATTACAAGTGTTAATAATTGCTTCAAAGTATGCAGCCCCTTTAGGCTATATATTACATAGATAGGAAATGGAGAACTGGAACAATTTTCAGAGCGGCCCACTCATTAAAACACTTTTATATGCTATCTCCAGCAGAAAAGAGGAGGAAAAAGGCAGGGGGGGGATGTTATCTTGCTGTTCCCTCTGCTGGAAACTTCTTCCCCCCAGAAATACACAGGACTTGCTTCCTCATATCATTCAAATCTTTTCTCAGATGACACCTTCCCTGTGAGGCCTGCCTCAAAGAGGGAAAATCATAACCCTCTCTCTGCTTCCAGTTCTATTGGTTTTCCTCGATTCGGTTTTCTCTATAGCTCTTACATCTTCTAATAAGCGACATAATGTACTCATGTTGTCTATTGTCTGTTTCCCTGCAACAGGCTGGAAGCAGGATGAAGGCAGCAATTCCGGTTTCTTTCATTTTTCTGCTCTATCTGTAGGTGTCTCATTCACAGTAAGTGCTCAAAGACGTGTATAATGAATGATGTGTAGAATGCATGTTTTAAAGTAGGCAGTCCTTTCAGGCTATGTTATACATGGATACTGACATGAAGAATTAAAATGATTTTCTGATGGGCTTCAAACTATACTACAAAGCTGTAATCATCAAGACAGTATGGTACTGGCACAAGAACAGACACTCAGATCAACGGAACAGAATAGAGAACCCAGAAATGAACCCACAAATACATGGGCAACTCATCTTTGACAAAGCAGAAAGAGTATCAAATGGAATAAAGAAAGTCTCTTCAGCAAATGGTTCTGGGAAAACTGGACCGCGACATGCAGAAGAATAAACCTGGACCACTTTCTTACACCAGACACAAAAGTAAACTCAAAATGGATGAAAGACCTCAATGTAAGACAGGAGGCCATCAAAATCCTCGAGGAGAAAGCAGGCAAAAACCCCTTTGACCTTGGCCGCAGCAACTTCTTACTCAACACGTCTCCGGAGGCAAGGGAAACAAAAGCAAAAATGCACTATTGGGACCTCATCAAAATAAAAAGCTTCTGCACAGCAAAGGAAACAATCAGCAAAACTGAAAGGCAACCGACAGAATGGGAGAAGATATTTGCAAACGACATATCAGATAAAGGGTTAGTATCCACAATCTATAAAGAACTTACCAAACTCAACACCCAAAAAACAAATAATCCAGTGAAGAAATGGGCAGAAGACATGAATAGACACTTTTCCAAAGAAGATATCCAGATGGCCAACCGACACATGAAAAAATGCTCAACATCACTCATCAGCAGGGAAATACAAATCAAAACCACAATGAGATACCACCTCACACCTATCAGAATGGCTAACATTAACAATTCAGGCAACAACAGATGTTGGCGAGGATGCAGAGAAAAAGGATATCTTTTGCACTGCTGGTGGGATTGCAAACTGATGCAGCCACTCTGGAAAACAGGATGGAGGTTCCCCAAAAAATTAAAAATAGAACTACCCTATGGCCCAGCAATTGCACTACTAGGTATTTATCCAAGGGATACAGGTGTGCTGTTTCAAAGGGACATATGCACCTCAATGTTTGTAGCAGCACTATCAACAATAGCCAAAGTATGGAAAGAGCCCAGATGTTCATCAACGGATGAATGGATAAAAAAGAAGATACATACACACACACACAAATATATATGGTGGAATATTACTCAGAAATCAAAAAGAATGAAATCTTGCCATTTGCAACTACATGGATGGAACTGAAGGGTATTATGCTAAGTGAAATTAGGCAGTCAGAGAAAGACAAAAAACATATGACTTCACTCATATGAGGACTTTAAGAGACAAAACAGATGAACATAAAGGAAGGGAAACAAAAATAATATAAAAACAGGGAGGGGGACAAAAACATAAGAGACTCATAAATACGGAGAACAGAGGGTTGCTGGAAGGGTTGTGGGAGAGGGGATGGGGTAACTGAGTAAGGGGCATTAAGGAGCCTACTCCTGATATCATTGTTTCACTATATGCTAACTAACTTGGATGTAAATTTGAAAACTAAATTAAATCAAAATTTTGCAAATAAATGAAAGAAAATATTATAAAATTTAAAAGAATAAAAATAAAAAAAGTAAAATGATTCTCTGAGCAGCCCAGTCATTAGGATTTTTATCTGCTGTATCCAGCAGAAAAGAGGAGAAAACAATGAGAATGTATGCAATCAGTGCTCCTGAATTGATGGAAATCATTCACTGTGGCACTTAGAAGAGCTCAGCTCTGCGGGCATCTTCTGACTCCCTTCTGCATACAAAGATTTAACAACCATATGTCTAGTTATCCTGACCCATTAATTCCTACGAACTGCCCTAGAGGACAACATACCTTTATACTATAAAAGATCATGTAGTTGATGAGATTTTCAGAGTAAGTTGGCAGAGTGACACTATCACAGATTCTCTCCCACCACAACTAAATAAATTTACAAATTTTAAGTAAAACAAGACCTAAAAAAACTAAACCAGTAGCAATCAAACATAAGAAGAGACACAGCCTTATGCCTACTCTGTGAAAAGCATAAGCTGAAGAGGGGGAGGAGGTGGAGAGAGAGATTATTCCAGGAAGTAGTATATCTACTAATAGTGAAGGGAAAAAAGGAAGAGGGAGAAAGAAGAAAAAGTTAAATATACGTATAAAAAGAATACTTCCAGTGTAGGAAGAAGATAAAAGTTGTGGAAAGTCCAAAGAAAGAAAACGTAAAAATCTACCTGTGTTCCCCCAGAAGCAGGAAAAAAAAAAATCTCCAGAGCTCATTGTCTATTTTGTATCTTGTTGAGTTTTTTTTTTTCCTGCTCAAAACAAAACTGCAAAGAAAAGACAGGCTATTCACGGTGACCTAGAGCTAATTATATCCAACAAAATATATGCATCCAGCAAAACAGAACACCAAAAACAAAACAAAACAAAACAAGAAATATGAACAGAAGAGAAGTAAAACAAGCTCATAGAAAGTGCTAAAGGCCCAGGGTGAAAAAGGCACAAAGAACCCTGGGTGTTGAACCCCTCCTTCCCCGCAGATGATGAGGTTGTAAGTCCAGCCCACAGGTCTGATCTTAGTTCAGCCATATGAACAGTAGTTGGGAAGAAGCAGGTAAAGAAGGTGAAGCTTATCTCCAGGTGACGAATCATTTCCAGAATTCACCCCACGTTTGTTATCTCTCCAGGCCTCAGACATCAGCTCACATAGTTCTAGTAGACTCTGGGCAGGGCTTTGGATCAAACTGGAGTGACAAAAGCAGAAGCGTAAACCAGACTCACAAAAAGTAGCTTCCCACAATCCAAATGAGCTGTCCTCCTCTCCCGTCCCTCCGACACAGAAAATAAGCACAGTACACATTACCCAGAGTGAAGATACAAACCAGTCTCAACTATGATGTGAAAGGAGTTTAAGGGATCCCACCAGCACAATGTCAGAGAAAACCATGGGCCTTAAACATCAGTGACAGTTAACATTTATCGCTCACTGTGTGACAGGCACTAACCACTTCACATATATTAATTCACTGAATCTACACAACAGCCTAATAAGGTAGGTACTACTCTTGGTACGTAATTCCATAATCAAAAACCCTGAAGCCAAATGTGTCTTGAAACTCAGATTATTTTTCAGATCTTAGAAAGGGATGAAGGTGTATGTGCCATCAAAGACATAAAAGCCACGGGTCCCACAGAAGCACGCTGTAAACATGTTAAAATTTCCAATTAAATCTATGAATATTCACATTAATTGGGACAATAAAACCTATAGGTAGCTCATATCAATTCAAATCAGGTCAAGTTGGGCCTCTAAATAAATGTATGGCAAACATAAAAAACTTAGGGCTTCCAAAGCCTTTTAGATTATGAAGAGATTCAGACTTGTAGTGGTAGTCCCTGAACCAGTGAGAAAACTAATGTAGGGGAAGTTTCAGCTCACAAATTCACCTAGGTCAGAAGGTAAAAGTAACAGAACCTAGGTAAAAACCCAGACTCCAAGGTCTAAAAGTTTAACTCCGTGGACGGAATCACTGGTGCACATCCATTGACGCAGCAAGTGTTTATTAAGCAGCAACTAAACTATAGGAGCCAGGGATCCAGCAGTGAACAAGGTGGGTGGAGCCCCCATATTCATGGAACTTACAGTTTAGGAGGGACAATAAACAAATATGTAGTATGCCAGGTAGTGATAAATGCTAGAGGTGGCCCAGTGACTGCCTTTCAGACCAGGCCCTCCCTACCCCCCATGTAAAACAATAACCCAGTTTCCCTTTGGTAATAGGGATCAGGCATCATGGCCTGCTGCTTCAGTGCCTCAGAGAGCCTAAAATGGCCAACGGGGGCATTCTCTCTAATTTCCTTCAACAAAACTGTATAACCCGATGGAAACACCCATCCCTTAGGCAATAGGAGTCCCAACTCACTAAGACCAAAGTTGCAGAAATGGGAAGGAGAAATTCTAGATTCTCAGGTGCAATAGTGAGAAGAGTCACTCATAACTCCACTTCTGAGTTCCCAGATTATATATCCTGACTGTAAGGGAAGAATAAAAACAATACTCAAATAAAGTGTAGATTACTTCCTGCGGGAGAGCACTAAAACGTCACAAAGCTCTGTCTTCAAGCTGACCCTGTAACTCAGATTTTATACCTTTCTATCAGTTCTGCTCTTCTATCAGTCCACCTGCTTTTAGATCATGAGTAAGTGGGAGACCAATGAATCTCATGGGCGTGAGCTTATTGCCATACTTCTTTCGCTATGAAATGAGTTTCTGGGTGACGGGTGATGTCGTAAGGAACAACATGCCGTTTTGTGGATCTCTCAATAGTAGATGGGAGTACTGACAGAAGAAACGTGTGAAGGGAACCAAATCTGTAACCAGAACGTTAGTCCTGTAAGGATAGCCTCAATCAACATATTTGAATTATCACTGGGTGGGGGACTGATTCTGCTGAAGAAGAAGCCATGTTGAGGGCAAAGTGTTGGCCTGTGCTGCAGACAGGTTGACCACTCAGCAGTGGCAACAGTCTGATTAGCCTTGTTAAGAGAGTCTATGCTGTTAAACCTACGCATAACTTCGTCCCTCATGCCATGCATGCCCACTTTGTAGATGAGTCTTTTTTTTTTAATGGTTATTTATTTGAAGAGAGAGAGAGACCAGGAGCAGGGGAGGGGCAGAGGGAGAGGGGAGCAGAGCGTCTGAAGCGGGCACTGTGCTGATAGCAGACAGCCCGATGTGGGGCTTGAACTCACGAACCGCGAGATCATGACCTGAGCTGACGTCAGACAATCTACTGAGCCACCCAGGCACCTCTGTAAATGAGTCTTTTGAGCAACTACTATGGCTGGTAAAAGGCTGACATCTACAGCACAGGACATCCTGCCACCTCATTACTGACACCCGGCTTGGGAGGGGCATTCCCTTTTTTCTAAGACCTTCTTGTCATGAACCTGCCAGTTTGTCTAAGACCCTGAGGAGTCAGCTAATCTGCTAGCAGGCCTGTGACCCCATGCACATCTATACTTCAGACCACCTTCTTTTCTAAGGGCAGAAGAGCACCAGATGTACTGTGAAAGCTCTGCCGCTAAGGAAGTTCCCCTTCATCAGTGACCAGAGAGGCACTCTTAACCAAATTTGTACAAATACGTTAACTCTCTGCTACCAGCTGGTGCCGGTGTATTAGACACACTCACATGTCAACCAGGCTTTCAATTTTTCCTCTTCTGTTCATTGGTCATAGGCAACTCCCCACGAGGCCGTATGTATGAGATGAAGGAAAGGTGGTGAGGAGAAAATGGCACCATGAGAACCTGAGCCACCTTTTCATCAAATTTACCAGCACCCTTCGGAGCTGCTCACACCTAGACCCACTTTTAGTAACGATGGATCGTTTCTATGCAGTTTAGGATATGGTAGATCGGAAAAGACCAGACAATAATGAGCTTCTCAAATCTCACGGTCCCTTGGTGTCTCATGGTCAGCTATCCTGTCTTTCTAAGGACCCCATAGCAAAGCGGGAACTGCTTATCACACAGAGAGTCTTGACAGAAGGAAAGGTCAGAGTTTCCTCTGAAATCCTAGGGTGGGAAAGCCAATACACAATGATCCTCCTATTGAGGCTTTACTGAAGGCCATATACACAACAAGAATCATTAAGTGCAAGTGGTAAGGCAGCTCCCACCACTGTGTGAAGCTTCTATAGAGCTCTCTTTAGGTCTCCTCTCAAAAACAACAGCCTCATTGAAAAAAATAATAATAACAGCCGTTTAAGCAAGTCAGTAAATGAAACAGAGTAACATACACAAAGGTGGTTTACAGGGCCTCCAAAATCCAAAAAGGCCCACCCCAAATCCCAAAATTGCGGTGTGCAATTCAAGCTATAATAACTTGACTTTCTCTTTAGAAGCAATATACAGATAAACACCAGAACATTAGAATTCTAGCAACTAACCAATATAGTAAATCCTTGAATTTTTGTGGGGTTTATCTCCCACCCACAGACACACACAAGTCTTACTAAGATATATAAGTCATTGGCTATTTTTTTACTCACCAGATCTGATTATCAAAATGTCATCAATGCAATGGATCGGTGTAATTTTCTGCAGGACATCAAGACGAGCAAGGTGCCTCTAGTACATTACGACAAAGAGCAGGAGAGTCGACCTGGTCTATTAAGAGGTTACTCTGGGCCCTCTGTAAAAATAAAAAATGCTTTGGATTTTACTATTGGAGATAGGAATTTTTTTGATAGGTCAGTAGCTACAAACAAGGGGCAAGACTTTCCTGATTTACTCCAAGAAAGATAGCATATCTGAAGAGCAGCTATAATGGTGTCACTATCTAAGTTTATGACAACTCATGGTCATTCTCCAAGATCGACCTAGCCTTTGGGTCAATGACATAAGTAAGTTAAATAGAAATATGGCCCTAATCTCCATAATTACTTTCAGAAATGTTGCACAGCTTTTAGTTTACCATTTTGACTTGGTGAGGGTACTGCGAGGGAGACTGGAAACTTTTGGAATAAATGAAAGTCTACAAGACCAATGACCCAGTTTCTTCACCAAACATCATTAAGAGTAGGGAGAGGGAACTGTTATAGATTAAAGACACTTGAGATATATCAGGAATTTATTTAGGAACTGATTCAACCAAATCATCAAAAAAGTCATTTTTTGATGCAATTGGGGAAATTCAAACGTGGGCTGTGTAGTAGATAATATTAAGAAACTATTGTTGGGGCACCTGAGCGTCTCAGTTGGTTAAACCTCTGACTTTGGCTTAAGGAATGATCTCACAGTCCGTGAGTTTGAGCCCTGCATCCGGCTCTGTGCTGACAGCTAAGAGCCTGGAGCCTGCTTCAGATTCTGTGTCTCCCTCTCTCTCTGCCCCACCCCCCAGGCTTATGCTCTATCTATCTCTCTCAAAAATAAATAAACATTTAAAAAAATGTTTAATAAAATACATTTAAAAAAAAATTTAAAAGGAAACTATAGTTATTTCTTTCAATGTGTTCATGATATTGTGATTACATTAAAAAGAAAAAGTCCTGGGCATCTGGCTGGCTCCACTGGAAGAGCATGCAACTCTTGATCTCAGGGTTGTGAGTTCGAGCACCACATTGAGAGTAGAGATTATAAATAAATAAATAAATAAATAAATAAACAAACAAACAAACAAACAAATATTCCTTATCTGTTGGAGGTACATAATAAAGTGTTTATAGATAATGTGATGTCTGGAAATTCTTTTTAGAACTCTCCCATACATGGGGGAATGTGTTAGTATGGTTAGATAAAACAATATATTAATAATTGTTAGAGTAGAGGATGAGGACTTCACCTATCACCATTCTCTATACCTCTATGTGTCTGAATTTTTTTTTTTTGTAACAGGTTTGAAGATTTTCATAATAGTAACTTGTTTAAGAACGATGCCATCTATACAACTCCATAGCCCCCGCACTGACTGGTGGGTGGGTCACAATGGCATAATGGGTATTTAATGATCAACCTCAACCCAGAGTATCTTATATGGAAGGTCTGGAAAACACCCTTTCCCCAGGGCCCCAATGCACAATCACCCTATAAATGGCCTGTGGGAAACACTTAAAGATTTACAGTTTACATCTGTGGCTATGTGATTTTCCACAGAATACATCCCAGGGACCCAGCTTCTCCTCAGTTACCCCTCTAGTTCTGAATTGACTTACCTCTAGAATTGATGATAGCCTGTGAGTTCTCATTGTGGAGTGTGTAATCACGTTTACAACCACAAGGTTCTGTATCTCAGTCAATATCTCAGTGGAATACAGATTCATTTCATTCCTGTAAACCCACAATCAACTCACTACTACCACAGATTCCAACAAGTCAAAGCAGTTGGCCATTCTGACTCTACCTATGATAGAAATTGTGCCTATGTTTTCTAATGGTTAAGGACCACCACTTGGCCTCTGCCTAGCCAGGACCTCATCATTCCCATTAAAGATAGGATCCCGGGATCCTGGGAAGATGGCGGCGTAGGAGGACGCTGGGCTCACGGCACGTCCTGCTGATCACTTAGATTCCACCTCCACCTGCCTAAATAACCCAGAAAACCGCCAGAGGATTAGCAGAACGGAGTCTCCGGAGCCAAGCGCAGACAAGAGACCCACGGGAGAGGGTAGGAAGGGCAGAGGGGCGGTGCGTGCTCCATGGACTGGCGGGAGGGAGCTGGGGCGGAGGGGCGGCCCGCCGGCCAAGCAGAGCCCCTGAGTCTGGTTGGCAAAAGTGGAGGGGCCGGATGGAGTGTATTCCGACAACTAGCGGAACTTGACATCTGGAAGGTTATAAGGTAACAGCTCTGCTCGGAGAACGGGAGGGCTGGAGGACAACGGGAGGGAGAGGTGTTGAGCCCCAGATGCCAGAGCTCAGCTTGGCGGGGAACAAAGGTGCTCGCCAGCGCCATCTCCCTCGCCCATCCCCCAGCCAAAATCCCAAAGGGAACCAGTTCCTGCCAGGGAACTTGCTTGCACCGCGCAAACACCCAACGCTGGGCTTTTGCGGGTCTGACTCCCTCCCGGTGCCGCAGGGCCCCTCCCGAAGTGGATCTCTGAAGGAAAAGCGAGCTGAGCCTGCCCCTCCTGGCCCTATGCACCTTGCCGATCCACCCCAGCTAATACACCAGATCCCCAGCACCACAAGTCTGGCAGTGTGCAAGTAGCCCAGATGGGCCACGCCACCCCACAGTGAATCCCGCTGCTAGGAGAGGGGAGGAGAAGGCACAAACCAGTCTGACTGTGGCCCCAGCGGTGGGCTGGGGGCAGACATTGGGTCTACTGCAGCCCCGCCCACCAATGCAACTTATTCAAGACAGCACAGGAGAAGTGCCCCGCAGTCCCGCACCACTCCAGGGACTATCCAAAATGATGAAACGGAAGAATTCCCCTCAGAAAAACATCCAGGAAATAACAACAGCTAATGAACTGATCAAAAATGATTTAAACAATATAACAGAAAGTGAATTTAGAATAAGAGTCATAAAATTAATCTCTGGGCTTGAAAACAGTATAAAGGACAGCAGAGAATCTCTTGCTACAGAGATCAAGGGACTAAGGAACAGCCAGGAGGAGCTTAAAAATGCTATCAATGAACTGCAAAATAAAATGGAGATAACTACGGCTCGGATTGAAGAGGCAGAGGAGAGAATAGGTGAACTAGAAGATACAATTATGGAAAAAGAAGAAGCTGAGAAAAAGAGAGATAAAAAAACTCCAGGACTATGAGGGGAAAATTAGAGAACTAAGTGATGCACTAAAGAGAAATAATCTACACATAATTGGTATTCCAGAGGAGGAAGAGAGAGGGAAAGGTGCTGAAGGTGTACTTGAAGAAATAATAGCTGAGAACTTCCCTGATCTGGGGAAGGAAAAAGGCATTGAAATCCAAGAGGCACAGAGAACGCCCTTCAGACATAACTTGAATCGATCTTCTGCACGACATATCATAGTGAAACTGGCAAAATACAAGGATAAAGAGAAAATTCTCAAAGCAGCTAGAGATAAACGTTCTCTAACATACAAAGGGAGAACTATAAGACTCATGACTGATCTCTCTACTGAAACTTGGCAGGCCAAAAAGGAATGGCAGGAGATCTTCAATATGATGAACAGAAAAAATATGCAGCCGAGAATCCTTTATCCAGCAAGTCTGTCATTTAGAATAGAAGGAGTGATAAAGGTCTTCCCAAAAAAACAAAAACTGAAGGAATTAATCACCACTAAACCAGCCCTACAAGAGATCCTAAGGGGGACCCTGTGAGACAAAGTCCCAGAGACATCGCTACAAGCATGAAACCTACAGACATCACAATGACTCTAAACCCATATCTTTCTATAATAACACTGAATGTAAATGGACTAAATGCGCCAGCCAAAAGACATAGGGTATCAGAATGGATAAAAAAACAAGACCCATCTATTTGCTGTCTACCAGAGACTCATTTTAGACCTGAGGACACCTTCAGATTGAGAGTGAGGGGATGGAGAACTATTTATCATGCCACTGGAAGTCAAAAGAAAGCTGGAGTAGCCATACTTATATCAGACAAACTAGGCTTTAAATTAAACGCTGTAACAAGAGATGAAAAAGGGCATTATATAATAATCACAGGGTCTATCCATCAAGAAGAACTAACAATTATAAATGTCTATGCACGGAATACAGGAACCCCCCAAATATATAAAACAATTACTCACAAACATTAGCAGCCTTATTGATAAGAATGTGGTAATTGCAGGGGACTTTAACACTCCACTTACAGAAATGGATAGATCATCTAGACACATGGTCAATAAAGAAACAAGGGCCCTGTATGATACATTGGATCAGATGGACTTGACAGATATATTTAGAACTCTGCATCCCAAAGCAACAGAATATACTTTCTTCTTGAGTGCACATGAAACATTCTCCAAGATAGATCACATACTGGGTCACAAACAGCCCTTCATAAGTATACAAGAATTGAAATCATACCATGCATACTTTCAGACCACAATGCTATGAAGCTTGAAATCAACCACAGTAAAAGTCTGGAAAACCTCCAAACGCATGGAGGTTAAAGAACACCCTACTAAAGAATGAGTGGGTCAACCAGGCAATTAGAGAATAAATTAAAAAATATGTGGAAGCAAATGAAAATGAAAATACAACAATCCAAACGCTTTGGGATGCAGCGAAGGCAGTCCTGAGAGGAAAATACATTGCAATCCAGGCCTATCTCAAGAAACAAGAAAAATCCCAAATATAAAATCTAACAGCACACCTAAAGGAAATAGAAGCAGAGCAGCAAAGACACCCCAAACCCAGCAGAAGAAGAGAAATAATAAAGATCAGAGCAGAAATAAACAATATAGAATCTAAAAAAAACTGTAGAGCAGATCAATGAAACCAAGAGTTGGTTTTTTGAAAAAATAAACAAAATTGATAAACCTCTAGCCAGGCTTCTCAAAAAGAAAAGGGAGATGACCCAAATATATAAAATCATGAATGAAAATGGAATTATTACAACCAATCCCTCAGAGATACAAGCAATTATCAGGGAATACTATGAAAAATTATATGCCAACAAACTGGACAACCTGGAAGAAATGGACAAATTCCTAAACACCCACACGCTTCCAAAACTCAATCAGGAGGAAATAGAATGCTTGAACAGACCCATAACCAGTGAAGAAATTGAATCAGTTATCAAAAATCTCCCAACAAATAAGAGTCCAGGACCAGATGACTTCCCAGGGAGTTCTACCAGACGTTTAAAGCAGAGATAATACCTATCCTTCTCAAGCTATTCCAAAAAATAGAAAGGGAAGGAAAACTTCCAGACTCATTCTATGAAGCCAGTATTACTTTGATTCCTAAACCAGCCAGAGACCCAGTAAAAAAAGAGAACTACAGGCCAATATCCCTGATGAATATGGATGCAAAAATGCTCAATAAGATACTAGCAAATCGAATTCAACAGCATATAAAAAGAATTATTCACCATGATCAAGTGGGATTCATTCCTGGGATGCAGGGCTGGTTCAACATTCACAAATCAATCAATGTGATACATCACATTAATAAGAGAAAAGATAAGAACCATATGATCCTGTCAATCGATGCACAAAAGGCCTTTGACAAAATTCAGCAAACTTTCTTAATAAAAACCCTCGAGAAAGTTGGGATAGAAGGTATATACTTAAAGATCATAAAAGCCATTTATGAAAAGCCCACAGCTAACATCATCCTCCATGGGGAAAAACTGAAAGCTTTTTCCCTGAGATCAGGAACATGACAGGGATGTCCACTCTCACCTCTGTTGTTTAACATAGTGTTGGAAGTTCTAGCATCAGCAATCAGACAACAAAAGGAAATCAAAGGCATCAAAATTGGCAAAGATGAAGTTAAGCTGTCACTTTTTGCAGATGACATGATATTATACATGGAAAATCCGATAGACTCCACCAGAAGTCTGCTACAACTGATACATGAATTTAGCAAAGTTGCAGGATACAAATCATTGTACAGAAATCAGTTGCATTCTTATATACTAATAATGAAGCAACAGAAAGACAAAGAAACTGATCCCATTCACAATTGCACCAAGAAGGATAAAATACCTAGGAATAAATCTAACCAAAGATGTAAAAGATCTGTAAGCTGAAAACTATAGAAAGCTTATGAAGGAAACTGAAGAAGATATAAAGAAATGGAAAAAACATTCCATGCTCATGGATTGGAAGAATAAATATTGTCAAAATGTCAATACTACCCAAAGCTATCAACACATTCAATGCAATACCAATCAAAATTGCACCAGCATTCTTCTCAAAGCTAGAACAAGCAATCCTAAAATTCATATGGAACTACAAAAGGCCCTGAATAGCCAAAGTAATTTTGAATAGAAGACCAAAGCAGGAGGCATCACATTCCCATACTTTAGCCTCTACTACAAAGCTGTAATCATCAAGACAGCATGGTATTGGCACAAAAACAGACACATAGACCAATGGAATAGAATAGAAACCCCAGAACTAGACCCACAAACGTATGGCCAACTCATCTTTGACAAAGCAGGAAAGAACATCCAATGGAAAAAAGACAGTCTCTTTAACAAATGGTGCTGGGAGAACTGGACAGCAACATGCAGAAGATTGAAACTAGACCACTTTCTCACACCATTCACAAAAATAAACTCAAAATGGATAAAGGACCTGAATGTAAGACAGGAAACCATCAAAACCTTAGGGGAGAAAGCAGGGAAAGACCTCTCTGACCTCAGCCATAGCAATTTCTTACTTGACACATCCCCAAAGGCAAGGGAATTAAAAGCAAAAATGAACTACTGGGACCTTATGAAGATAAAAAGCTTCTGCACAGCAAAGGAAACAACCAACAAAACTAAAAGGTAACCAACGGAATGGGAAAAGAGATTTGCAAATGACATATCGGACAAAGGGCTAGTATCTAAAAATCTATAAAGAGCTCACCAAACTCCACACCCGAAAAACAAATAATCCAGTGAAGAAATGGGCAGAAAACATGAATAGACACTTCTTAAATAAGACATCCGGATGGCCAACAGGCACATGAAAAGATGCTCAACATCGGTCCTCATCAGGGAAATACAAATCAAAACCACACTCAGGTATCACCTCATGCCAGTCAGAGTGGCCAAAATGAACAAATCAGGAGACTATAGATGCTCGCGAGGATGTGGAGAAACGGGAACCCTCTTGCACTGTTGGTGGGAATGCAAACTGGCACAGAACTCTGGAAAAGAGTGTGGAGGTTCCTCAAAAAATTAAAAATAGACCTACCCTATGACCCAGCAATGGCACTGCTAGGAATTTACCCAAGGGATACAGGAGTACTGATACATAGGGCCACTTGTACCCCAATGTTTACAGCAGCACTCTCAACAGTAGCCAAATGATGGAAAGAGCTTAAATGTCCATCAACTGACGAATGGATAAAGAAATTGTGGTTTATATACACAATGGAGTACTATGTGGCAATGAGAAAGAATGAAATATGGCCCTTTGTAGCAACATGGATGGAACTGGAGAGTGTTATGCTAAGTGAAACAAGCCATACAGAGAAAGATAGATACCATATGGCTTCACTCTTATGTGGATCCTGAGAAACTTAACAGAAACCCATGGGGGAGGGGAAGGAAAAAAAAAAAAAGAGGTTAGACTGGAAGAGAGCCAAAGCATAAGAAACTCTTAAAAACTGAGAACAAACTGAGGGTTGATGGGGGGTGGGGAAGGGAGGGTGGGTGATGGGTATTGAGGAGGGCACCTTTTGGGATGAGCACTGGGTGTTGTATGGAAACCAACTTGACAATAAACTTCATATATTAAAAAAAAAAGAAAAAAAAGAAATAAATTAAAAAAAAATAATAAAGCTAGGATCCCAAGGCACCTGGGTGGCTCAGTCAGTTAAACTTCTGACTTCAGCTCAAGTCATGATCTCAGGGCTCATGGATTCAAGCCCTGTGTCAGGCTCTGCACTGACAGCTCAGAGCCCGGCCAGAGCCTGCTTCAGATTCTTTGTCTTCCTCTCTCTTTGCCCCTCCACCACTAGTGCTCTGTCTCTCTCTCTCTCTCTCTCTCTCTCTCTCTAAAAAATAAACATTAAAAAAAATTTTTTTTAACTAGGATTCCAATTTAATGGTGACACTTGAAACTATTATCTCAAGGATAGGGAACACGGATCAGCAAACTTTTTTTCTGTCAAGAGACAGACTGTAAATAATTTTTAGCTGTGAGAGCCAGTGTCTGTCATGAGTACTCACCTTGCAGTGCAAAAGCACCCAAAGACCAAAGGGCATGGCTGCATCCCTTTATTTATGGACACTGAAGTAAAGCTTTACTTATGGACGCTGGAATTTGAGTTTTATATCATTTCCATGTGACATAAAATACTTTCTTTTCCAACCATTTAGAAACGTAACAACCATTCTTAGTTTGCATGTCATCTAAAAACAGGGGGTGGGCCACTGGCCTTCAAGTCAAAATTTGGAAATCCTGATCTAATAGGATCTATTCTGTCATGTACTATCCTGGGTTCTGGCCCATCTAGAAGCAGTAAGAAGCACCTCTAGTTCCTTTGGCCTATTTACCATGCCTTCCACCCCCCACGTGAATGCACAGTTCCCCCCTGTGCCGGGCGGTGATTTAACTCTCCTTCCGGGCTTGGAGGCCTTATGGTTGGGTCTATAAGAAAAGGCATCCCCCAGGCAAGGCAACAGCCTCAGGAAATATCATTCCAAGTTCTCAGGGAAAGAAAAGGGTGATTTCCTGAGACAGGAGAGGAGGGACTATTTGAAATCGCAACAAGGGAGGTTCTGGATGATTTGAAGATTCAAATGCCGTCTGCACGAATGTCCCTGCTTCAGAATCTCTTCCTTCCCAGCCAGTGTTCTGATCTTAGCAAAAGAGACTCAGGCTTAACCAGAGTTGTAATTCGGCAACCAAGCAGTTCAGTTTGAGGTATGATCCTTCTTCATTTTGGCTCTGCAGCTATAGGCGGGAAGGAATTCTTCCACACTTGATCTTAGCCAGAAGGCCGAGAAGCGATTAGGAAGGAATTCTTTCGAAGCCTCCATAGAACCTTTCTGGTTCTCCACTTTTGTCTGGAAGGTAAAGTAATCTATTTTTATACTCTCTGGCACACTCAGAGTCCGGCAACACTCCCCGAAATATTTGTCATCATCCTTGTCATAATATCAGGGAGTACAACAGCCTGGTTATCTTCCAAAGCCTTGCCCTCGCTGCCTCTCCAGCTCACACCCCTATGAGAGTAATTGTAATTGTGATGCCACAGCATGCCATCTATTGCGTGTGCCCTGTGGCCCCAGGCACGGAGGTTAGCCACAAAATGACGGTTAGCAAGTCAGTCTGAGAGTTGTAGCTTTAAGAGAGTCCTAAGGACCGGATCAGTCAGGATCCCGGCAGGCAACACACTTCAGATGAAGAGACTAATACAAAACTGCTTAGGAGGCACCTGGGTGGCTCAGGTTGGTTGCACATCAGACTCTTGTTTTGGGCTCGGATCAAGATCTCACAGTTGCTGAGGTAGAGCCCCGTGTAGGGCTCTGTGCAGACAGCATGGAGTCGCTTGGGACTCTCTCTCTCCCTTTCTCTCTGCGCCTCCCCCACTAGCTCATGCACATGCTCACTCACACACCCTCTACGTAAATTAGTTAATTACACATTACAAAATAAAAGAAACTTCTTAGAACGGTCAAGCAAAAGAACAAGTTAAAGGTTAGTTAATGGTTAAAGGTTGAAGGCTAACCTTAGTCAAGGTTAAGGAACAACAAGATCTGGCAAGATGTGCCGAAAACCGAGCAGTAGAACATCATTCCCACTCCCAGGATGGAGAAGAGGAGAACGCGGTGTCATCAGAGTTCAGTGAGAGCTGGAGCTAGGAGTGGCCACCTCCAGGGACTGTCCTCACAAGGGGTGCAGTAGGGAGGAAGCAAGGAAGAAATACCCAACTCGCCCTTTCCCACCCCTGCCGCCTGATTTCCTGCATGCCCTTCCCCTTGGCCCAATGTAACTGGAAGCCAATGGTCAGGCAGCCCAGATGATGGACAGAGCAGTAGTCAGCCTCCTGGGGGAAGAGAATGAGGCAGAGCAGGGCCCAGAGAGGAGCTGGGGTGGATTGCGGCGGGGCCAACAAATAGAATAAAGAGCACATATGGAGGTCCCTCGTTTAAGGAGGAAACGTGGGCGGTTACTTGCTCAACGTCACATCGTGAGTGGCAAAGACTAGAATTCAAACCTAAGAGGTCTACCTACAGACTTAAACAATGGCACTGCACAGCCACACACAGGTACTTCCAAATACTGGAGAACTGGGGGTGGGGGGAGAAAACTCACAAGAGCGTCTTTAAGAGAAGAAAACTGGGGGTGCTTGTGTGGCTCAGTGGGTTAAGCATCTGACTTTGGCTCAGGTCATGGTCTCACAGTTCATGAGCGGAAGCCCCATATCAGATGAGCTGGAACCCTGCTTTGGGATTCTGTCTCTCTGTCTCTCTCTCTCTCTCTCTCTTTCTCTCTCTCTCTGTCCCTCACTTACTTGCACTCTTGCCTACTCGCGCTCTAACTCTCTCAAAACCAAACAAAGCAAAACAAAACAAAACTGTGCAGTAGCCAAGTAAGAGATGCCTAGGGAATCAGTGACAAAGGCATTAGTGATAGCAGTAAATAACCAAATGTACGAGAGAATGTTTCTGCAGGAAAATGTTATGAATATTATCAATTTAACAATAGTAATACAAACCAAATGGGGAGTGAGTGGCAGAAGGTAGTTTAAGTGCACTGATTTCATCTTTCTTCATGGGTAATCGACAGTGACAAAGTTAATGAGTAAGAAAATTGCGTTGTTTTTTGGGTATGAATACAATCATAGTTTTCAAATGTTATACGCTTTTTTCACTTGTGCCTCCTCAGAGAGTCAGGGATCCAAAAGGGAGAGTTAATGTTACCATCACCCTCCCATTTCTGAACGCATCTGTCCATTTCTGTCCAAATGTGTTTCTGTTACATTTCCTGCTTTTTATTCTGGATATACCTTGGTGTTGTAGTAAAGAGAAACTTGAACAGTAAAACAGTATTTGTAGTGGAGCCCAGGCTTTGAGAGACTTCTTGAATAAAGGATTTAGCCAGTATTTAAAAGATTAAAAAACACAATGTTACAATTTGTCTGTTCATTAACCCCACTGACGGTGGGGATCCATTTTCCCTCAAATGATCATCCCCTCTGCAAGAATTGCTGCTTATCTTCAGATGTCAGAGATAGCATTGCTCTCAGAGAGTCAGCAACTTTTACAGCAAAGAGCCATGAGGCTTTGTTTCTGGAGGGGACACAAGCATTCACGGTTTTTCACATTTTAACTCGGAAAGTATTTCTTTCTCTGATGGTGGCACAAGGTGTGCACACGGCATGGTGGCCGCCAGGCCAAGGATCAGGTTTTGTTTCTCATTCGGGTATTCATTGATGAAGGTCAAAACGGATCTACTTGTGGATTTGGACCCTTTATTATTCTTAAAGTACATTTCCTTTTCCCATTGAGCATTTTTGCCCTGATGGACTGATGCGTGTATCATAACTCCATCTTGTTGCTTAGCATTTACCCCCTATTTCCTTGTCTACGTTTTTAATCTTTTTGAATTGTTTTGAGTCTCTCCTGGGTATAGAGCTCCTGGGTTGATTCTTCACCCAACCCGAAAGCCAGGTGATGACAGGCGAGTTGATAGCTGCATTTCTGCTACACACGGTAAATAGGTAGGAAATGCTGTAGTTTGTTTCTAAATGCTTTGTAATTTTTATTGTAGTTTCCTCTCTATTCTGCATAACGTAAAGGTGAATTTTTTGTTCCCCCAAATATTATTTTTTTAATTTTATTAATTAATTAATTAATTTTGAGAGAGAGAGAGAGAGAGAGAGAGACTTTTATATTAAATACTCAAGTCAACCAACGTATTTTTATCAGTTGCTGTGCTCATTGTGTTTTATAGCCCATATGCCTAACCACTGGGTTTACTTTTCCTTAACCTACTGCTTTTGCTAATTTTTTGCTGAGTCATTGACACAATAAACTCTTGTTTATTACATGTCTTTGTACGTCTGAAGTATCTGTATTTGCTCCTCCTTTACCCACCAGAGTAGCAAGTCTGGCTGTGGCTTCCCATGTGGAACTGAGTGCATTTGGCCTCCTCTACTCAGCAGGAGCCGTAATCCCCACTGGGAACCAGGAAACCAGTCTAGGTGCCTTCCACCCTGCCCCCCACTATGTGCTAATTCTGCTGGATGGAGAAGTCTATCTGGCTTAAAAGTCCAGCTATGTCTCTTTGCTTTCTCCTCTTACATATTATCTTTCACTGCAGTGCCTTTGATGGAGAAAGGGGTGTTTAAAACAGATTCACTCTTTCCTCTGTTTCAAACTCTTGTTTTTCAAAAATTGTTTATTATGAAGTTTTGGTTTGTTAGATTATAACTTCTGAATAGAAGGAGAAAATCAAGTTTCTCTTTAATTCTGATATTGACATAGACCTTTTCCCCAGTAAACTCTCACTGTGTTAAATAATCTACCGTAGAAATCAAGCATGGTATACTTTTTTTTTTTCTTTTTACTGTTAAATTCAAGTTCAGTTAAAGTTTATGGAAATTTAGACCAGTGAGCTATTAATTCTGACTAGGATTAGAGAAGGATTCACAGATTAGGGACATTTGGTCTGTGTCCTAACAGATGAACAGGAGTTGGCCATACGAATAACGATGAGATGTTCAAAGCAAAAAAGCAGAGTTCACAAAATGACCCAAATATAAGCGGTCTTGCAAAGTGAGTTCAAAATATGAGCCAATTATCTCAAAACCAAGGGACTTCAATAAAAATCAGGATTGCTAGCTTCTGACAGAAAACAAAAAAAGTAAAAGCTTTGGCAAAACAGGGCCCAGCCCTCCAGCCTTCCCACAGGGCCGGAGCAAAGGAGCTGTGCCTCTTTCAGACAGGCTGCGGCATCTGCACGGTCTTCTCTCCCTGTGCCACCTGCTTGTCCTCTGTAGGCTTTGTGTGTGGCCCCTGCAGAAAGTCTGGAAGCCTACAAAGGTGTGCAATGTATTTAGAAAAGGTTTGAAAACAAGAGAGTAATGTGATTCGATCTTTGTTTTCAAGAAGCAAGTCCGGTGGCGAAAGAGGACAGGTGGGCAGGGAGGAGAGGGGACAATTTGGAAGCAGAGAAACCAGTTAGGAGGCTGTTACAATACTCCAAGAGAAAGATGACAAAGTGTAAAGCTACTTGGTAGCAGCGGGACTGTCATGGAAGGTACAGAATCGGAGAATCTCGAGACGTAAATCGGAAAGACTTAGAAAATGGACTGAATGCCATTTTGTGGCGGTTGTGAGGAAAAATGTGCCAGAAACTATTGAAATGTTTCTAGTTGTGGGGACTGCATGTTGCCATCCACCAAGACACGGAACTCAGAAAAGAGCAAAAGTTTTGGTGAAGAATTAATTCTGGTTGTTGTACGTGTGTGTGACCTCTTTGAATCAGAGGCTGGATCTTAGTTATCTCTGTGTCCCCAGCTTCTAACACATCTACTGAAAGGGGCTCCATAAATGAATGTTGAATTGAACTCAATTAAGCTTATTGATTTTTTTAGTTGTTTGTGGGAAGGTCATACAGGTGGAACTATCCAGAAGTCAATTTGTCATTTTAGAGCTCAACAGAAAGGTTCAAGCTAGAAATACATTTAGGTGTTGTCAACATATTTATTTCCTTGACTGATTTCTACAAGTTGTATTGTATTAAGTCATATTTATTGATAATATGTGTTGATTAAAAGTTTGTGATTTTGTTTATTTGTATGATTGTCGCATGTGCTTAATACATTGTAATACTGAGGATCTATAGAGATTCTCACCATATCCTCTCCTATACCTTCAGTAGTATAGATAATCCATAAAATGTTTTTTTCACCAAAATACATTTCTGATAGACTGTATTGTTGTTGTTTTTTTAAGTAGGCTATATGCCCAGTGTGGGACTTGAACTCAGAACCCTGAGATGGAGAGTCTTCATGCTCTACTCCAGGAGCCCCCTGATAGTCTCTAAAATGACAACAAATTTAACTTCTTACAGTCATCCGACAGTGTGAAAGGGTGTCAAGTGATTTAAGCATAAATACACCAACCCCAGCTTGACTGAAGTTTCAAGTCGAGTGTTTTTGTTTTTGTTTTTTCAGAACAAAAGAACATTCAAAAATGATAAAAGCAACCTTCTTAAGCAAGCACTGATATTTCATTCAAAAGTAGTGTCTATACAGTATAAACTATTTTTAAAAATGAAGTAGTCATTGTTTAAATTGCTAAGTTAGTTTTTAGCTTAAACTTGCTGTGTTCAGGGAAAAAAGAAATACGGTCTGTATTTTTAAGTATGCTATTCACATCCTCTCCTGGGTTTATCTTTCCTTTAGAAAACATGTAAGTAGGGGGGGGGGGAAAGGAAAGGAAAATGTACACAGCTTCTTTCCCAGTTCCCTGTGGTACTTGGTAACTCAAAACTTAGACAACCGCAAGGGATCCTGATTCAATAAATCTAGCATGTTCCCTGCGTGGAGATACAACAGAGTTGTTACTTTGGTGACCATTCTAGAGGAAACCAGCACTATCCAGAGTGAAGTACAAAAAAACACAATGACATAAAAAAGAAGCAGGAATTCACAGAGTGTTCTTTTCTATTTCCTAATTTTCTTCCCTCTCTTTTACTTTTCATTAACAGGAGTACAGAATACCAAAAAGAGTGGAATATGATTTCCCTGTACACCCGTCACCCAGTTCCAAAACTCTTCAACTCAGGGCTTTGCTTGTTTTATCTATTTTACCATCTGTTTCTTTCCTTCCCTATAACAGTGGGAATATTTTGAAGCAAATCCTTGCTATTGTATTATTTCATTCGTAAATGTTTCAGTATGCATCTAAAAAAAGCAAGAACTCTTTTTTAAACATAATCAAAATGACAGTATCCTTGCCTCCCGAAAGAAAGTGATATTCTCTAATGCCATCAAATATCCAGACCGTGTTCGAATTTCTCTGATTGCATAATACATGTTTGGTTTTTGTTTTTACCATTGGGTTGGTTTGGATGTGGATCCAAATAACATCCACATCCAGCATTTGTTTGTTAGGTCCTTTGTCTCTTTTAACTGACAGAGCCCTCCCCTCTCATTTTTCTCCTGGCAATTCATTTATTAAAGAAAACTAGATGTATCCAAATCAGCCAGGAGGAGGTCAAACTTTCACTCTTCGCAGATGACATGATACTGTATATGGAAAACCCAAAAGATTCCACCAAAAAACTGCTAGAACTGATTCATGAATTCAGCAATGTTCAGGATATAAAATCAATGCAAAGAAATTGGTTGTGTTCGTATTCACCAACAATGAATCAACAGAAAGAGAAATCAAGGAATCAATCCCATTTAAAATTGCACCAAAAACCATAAAATACCTAAGAATAAATCTAACCAAAGAGGTGAAAAATCTATACACTGAAAACTACAGAAAACTTCTGAAAGAAATTGAAGACACAAAAAAATTAAAAAAGATTCCACGCTCCTGGATAGGAAGAACAAATATTGTTAAAATGTTGGTACTACGCAAAGCAATCCACATATTCAATGCAATCCCTATCAAAATAACACCAGAATTCTTCACAGAACTAGAACAAATAATTCTAAAATTTTTATGGAACCAGAAAAGTCCCCGAATAGCCAAAGCAATCTTGAAAAAGAAAACCAAAGCAGGAGGCATCACAATCCTGGACTTCAAGCTATACTACAAAGCTGTAATCATCAAGACAGTATGGTACTGGCACAAGAACAGACACTCAGATCAATGGAACAGAATAGAGAACCCAGAAATGGACCCACAAATGTATGGCCAACTCATCTTTGACAAAGCAGGAAAGAATATCCAGTGGAATAAAGACAGTCTCTTCAGCAAGTGGTGCTGGGAAAACTGGACAGCGACATGCAGAAGAATGAACCGGGACCACTTTCTTACACCATACACAAGAGTAAACTCAAAATGGATGAAAGACCTCAATGTAAGACAGGAGGCCATCAAAATCCTCGAGGAGAAAGCAGGCAAAAACCCCTTTGACCTTGGCCGCAGCAACTTCTTACTCAACACTCTCTGGAAGCAAGGGAAACAAAAGCAAAAATGAATTACTGGCACCTCATCAAAATAAAAACCTTCTGCACAGAGAAGGAAACAATCAGCAAAACTAAAAGGCAACTGACAGAATGGGAGAAGATACTTGCAAATGACATATCAGATAAAGGGTTAGTATCCCCAATCTATAAAGAACTTATCAAACTCAACACCTAAAAAACAAATAATCCAGAGAGGAAATGGGCAGAAGACATGAATAGACACTTTTCCAAAGAAGATATCCAGATGGCCAACTGACACATGAAAAAATGCTCAACACCACTCATCATCAGGGAAATACAAATCAAAACCACAATGAGATACCACCTGACACCTGTCAGAATGGCTAACATTAACCATTCAGGCAACAACAGATGTTGGTGAGTAATGCGGAGAAAGGGGAACTCTTTTGCACTGCTGGTGGGAATGCAAACTGATGCAGCCACTCTGGAAAACAGTATGGAGGTTCCTCAAAAAATTAAAAAGAGAACTACCCTACGGCCCAGCAATTGAACTACTGGGTATTTATCCAAGGGATACAGGTGTGCTGTTCCGAAGGGACACATGAATTCCCATGTTTATAGCAGCACTATCAACAATAGCCAAAGTATGGAAAGAGCCCAAACGTCCATCGATGGATGAATGGATAAAAAGGATGTGGTATATACATACAATGGAGTATTACTCAGCAATCAAAAAGAATGAAATCTTGCCATTTGCAACTATGTGGATGGAACTGGAGGGTATTATGCTAAACAAAATCAGTCAGTCAGAGAAAGACAAATACCATATGACTTCACTCATATGAGGACTTTAAGAGACAAAACAGATGAACATAAGGGAAGGGAAACAAAAAATAATATAAAAACATAAGAGACTCTTAAATATGAAGAACAAACTGAGGGTTACTGGAGGGGTTGTGGGAGGGGGCATGGGCTAAATGGGTAAGGGGCATTAAGGAATCTACCCCTGAAATCATTGTTGCACTATATGGTAACTAATTTGGATGCAAATTTAAAAAAATAAATTTAAAAAAATTTTTAAATGAAATAAAAAAAAGAAACTACATAATCTATTCTTGAAGAATTCAGCATATTCTAAGATTTTGCTGACTGCATCTCTATCATGTCATTTAACATGTTCCTGATATTGTAGTTAGATCTAGAAGGCTAATTTAATTCAGATTCAGCTATGGAGTAGAATATTCGTAGAGGTGCCTACAATTCAGCTCTCTTTTAGACAGCTGTGAATAATGATGAAATACCGCTGCTTCATGAGGGGTTTAAAATATGGTAATATGTTCTCATTCCTTTGTCACCTATTAGCTGACATACCTCTACAAACTGAATCTTCATCAGTTCTGTGTTTATCCTGAAGACAACACATTCACACAATAGAAATAAATGCTTGATTCTTTCATCTTATTTACCAGTTTTCAGAAAATAGGTTGGTTCCCTCACAGCCACCAAAGTTTAAAAAGTGAGTTGTTTAGCATCACTTGGTAGTCCTAAGTTTTAAAGTGATGTGTTTCAGCCCCTTCCAATAATTTCCGATTGATGCTCAAATTATCCCAGTACAAGCAATACTTTGGCCAGTACAAGCCTCTTCAAGATGGCTCCCAAACCCTTTTGACAGAATCCCAGTAGTCTGTTCTTTCCTTACTCTTTGGTAGAACAAGACAAAAATCTAGTATATTTCCTACTCTAAACCAGGATTCAGACATTTTTCCAGGTTCCTCTATCTGTTTTTGGCTGTATATTACATTTAGAGATCACAGTCTGGGCATATTCTGATTTTTAGTGCTTGGTGTGAGAAATACCAACTGCAGGGCTGTTACCTTGCGCTTACAATGTGCTCCTTCCCACCAGAAGTCATTTACACCTGCCATTCCCTCTTGTCTGGAACACTCTTCTCTCTTCTCTCCACTTCTAACCTACTTACCTCTCCCCACTCATCTTTAATATTTTAGCTCAAACCTCAGTATCCAAGAAGGATTTTCCACCTTCCTGATCAATTTCTCCTGATTCATGCTCTCAAAGAGCACATGCCCTTCCATACATCGGCGCTCTTGAAAACACTGCTTGATCCACACCTAATTTCCATGCTAGACTATAGTATCTAAGAGAGCAGGAACCATGTTGGTTTTTGCTCATCATTGTGCCTTGAGTGCCGAGTCAATGCCCGACATGACATAACATCCTGTAGTGGGTTGATTAGTTTCTCCTGCTATCCCTGCCCCGCCAGAACTCATGTCCACATGGAGCCTCAGATTGTGACCTTTACTTGAAAAGAAGTTCTTTGCAGATGTACTTAGTTAAGGTGAGGCCACACGGGATTAGGGTGGGCCCCAGATTCAATGACTGGTGTCCCCAGAAGGGGTAAGGACACACAGACACAGGGAATAAGGCCCTGTGAAGAAGTGAAGACAGGCACAGAGGTTGGAATGGTGCAGCTGTAGGCCAAGGAATACTGAGGATTGCAGGGGACCACGAGAAGCTGGAAAAAGCAAGGAAGGATTTTTCCCTATAGCCTGCAGAGAGAGGATGGCCCTGCTGACAACTTGATTGCAGACTACCAGCCTCCAGTACTGTGTGTGAGAGAATACATTTATATTGTTTTAAACCACCCGATTTCTCGTACTTTGTTATTGCAGCCCCAGGAAATATGATGGGCATTACATTTTAAAACTGCATTAGGAAGGGTGATTGCTTTAAAAATCAGTGCATCGACCATAGAAGCAGCTTCTCGGCTTCTTCTCGAACCTCAGGTAGGTTCAGCCTACTCGCCTCCACTCCAGCCTCCACACTGGCCTCCACCATGTCCATCAGGGTGACCCAGAAGTCCTACAAGGTGTCCTCCTCCGGCCCCCGGGGTTTCAGCAGCCTTTGTTATTGCAGCCCCAGGAAATATAATGGGCATTACATTTTAAAACTGCATTAGGAAGGATGATTGCTTTAAAAATCAGTGCATCAAAGGGGCGCCTGGTGGCTCAGTCAGTTAAGCATCCGACTTGGGCTCACGGTTTGTGTGTTTGAGCCCAGGGTTGGGCTCTTTGCTGTTAGCACTGAGCCTGCTCCGGATCCCCTGTCTCCCTCTCTCTCTGTGTCTTTCGTGTGTGCTTCCTCTCTCTCTCAAAACTAAATAAACATTTAAAAAAATAACATAAAAATCAGGGTTTCATGGAATATAATTTATCTGATTAATCAAATCCCCCACAAATCTGGTATCCCAGATAAAAAGGGAGTGCTTCCTAACACCCTTTGCCATAAAGAGACTCTTCTCCCCACGACCCACCCCCCTGCTCCCCATGCTGAGAGCGCTCAAGGCTTGCTGATGACAGAGGGAGAAGATGGTGACTATGCCACAGAGTATGGAGATGCCTGCTTGGGGAAAATTGGGGTAGATGGGCGGACTCTTTTTGAAGCTGCTAGGAACAGGGGAGCGAATATTTGCAGACAAAAAAAAAAGGCAAAGAAAAAGCGGGCCTTTAAAACAGAAATATGTGAAGCCCTGGGGACTCGGAGCTGCCAATAGACTTTCAGTTTGAGAATGAGAGAGTCCTGTTCACGAGACCCCCGCCCCCCACCCAAGATACCTGTGGTCACCAATCTGCACCTGTTATAACATGTGCCATCTGCCTCTACTGCTCTTCTCAGCTGGTTTCTTAGTCAAGGAAACAATATCCCCTTCCTTAAACCCTGCCTCCTTTTCATTGCATCACAGCTTCTCACTCATGCCATTCCACAAGAACATTCCCGATCATCTGTCCATTATTCAAAACACCCTAAACAGCTAAACGTTACCACTGAGTAAATCTCTTTAATCAATGCAGGGTTGAGTTTGAGTCCAGCAAGCAGCTAAACCCAAAATAATCTCTTCTAAAGTGCTACAAACTATAGAGTAGGTCTCATTTAATAGAAATGATGCATGACATTTACGAAGTTGTAGTCGGATTTTAAACTGATGCCTCACTCAGTGAGTGCAAACTAGTGAATGATAGACTTTCCTTTGTCTGAAAGAAAATCAGATTAAAGGCTTTCTGAGTGCGACCAAAGATCCCACCTCAAGAATTCTACTTAATGTCATACTGGGCTTGATTGAGAGTTCAGCCTCACATGGTAGAAACACTGCTCAATTTGAAGTCATAAGACCTGGATTGGAGACCTGCTACTTCCAAGCAGGGCAAGACTGACCAGGCCACTTCACATGATTAAATGAGGTGGCGGTGAGTCTAGAAGCATCTAAGGGTACGACCTGGTGTGCAATTGTCATGTAACAAAGGTGGGCGTGGGATATAATTAGATGCAGATTGGGATGACTGGGAGCAAAGGACCTCAGAGCGAAACAGAATCAGGCTGGACTTCTGAGTCCGTCTCTCACTGGCTTTGCATGTTGACCCATTCAAAGGCTTTCTTTGCCTCAGCTTCTTCCTCTGTAAAGGGAGGGAGTCCATTCCTACCGAATAGGGCCCTTATGAACATTGAAAAACAGACTGCATAAAAAGAACTTAACACAGTGTCTAGCACATTAGAAGCAGTCAATAAATGCTTTTGTTACTATCATTATTCATACAATTTAAGGTTTCAGAGAGCTGCTTTATAGCGATTCTAAGTTTTTGGATGTTTAAAATACTAAGATATTGAAATAAAATAGTATTTGGACTCCCAGTGTTTTTTAATACATTTTTAAGTTTGTTTATTTATTTTTAGGGGTGGAGAGGGAGGGGCAGAGAGAGGAGAGAGAGGATCCCGAGCAGGTTATAAGCCGTCAGCACAGAGCCCCGACGTGGGACTCAATCGCACAAACTGTGAGATATCACAAACTGTGAGATCATGACCTGAGCCAAAACCAACAGTGGGAAGTTTAACCAACCGAGCTGCCCAGGTGCCCCTGGGCTGTCTTGTTTTTAACTAAATGCAAATTAACACTAAGTCATCACAGGCTAAAATCTGAACTTTAAAATTATGATAATGATGTTAGCAAAAATAAAATGTAACAAGGGAATATCAAAATATTTTATTACCAGAATGTGATATATAGAAGATCTATCCAATCCATGTTCTTTCTCTAATAGTACTAGCAAAACATAGTTTATGGGAGGATTCAAGATAGGTAAAAGCACATTCTAATACATACTCATTTTATTACGTCTGAGGCACTGGGTGATTATCTTCTCCCACATTGTCTCCTGTTTTCTGATAGTCAACATTCAGCCATTAGAAAGTTAGTCCTTTGACTTAAAAACATATTCTCTGGCAGGAAGACAACACGCTATCAGATATAAACATCCAAGTGGACATGAGGTTATCAGATACATTCCAAAAAGAGATTATGGATTCATAAATATCTTAGAGCCAGAAAGGATAACTACCCAAAGGGAAAAGAAAGGTGACCAGATGCTCCGAAGACAAACTTTACCTCCCTCCCAGCTTAAGCTGGCTCCACCATCGGCAAGGGGAAACCAGGAACATTTTATGGATAAGAATGGATTTTATTAAAAAAAAAAATCAAGTGCGAACTTGCAGTTGTGTAATTGTGAAAATAGATCTGAATAAAAGATTCCAAAGGCTTTAGGCTATTTTTTTTCTTTCAAATTCTGTCAATGATCCAGATACTTGAGATACTTGTGTAAAAGAACATGATCTGCATAGAACACTGCCCTGTCTAAAATGTTTTTATAATATCTACTGTGGAGCTATAATTTTACTTAGGACAATGCAATGAAATGACAAACTCTTAAAAATCACCTATTTTTAGTCTTTGCTTATACATAAAAATAATATAAAACTGTGTGTTAGATTGGCAGGTCTGTCTTTTGGCAGCCAAAGGCATGGCAACAAGAATGTATAATTATAAAATCACTCAGCAACTATTTTGTCATGCAGCATGGCAGGTAAATAATGGTTGTTTAATGTGTGAATTATTTTAGGATCAGGTTATGCAAATGTAGACATTTGTTCCAGTGAAGGTTAAGCCTCTGAGAGGTAAGGGCTACCATCCCCTGATAATATTCTCTATTGTCAACAAAGGAAGTGTAAGTTTTTCTTTGAGTACTTTTTTTAAAATTATAAAATTTCAGAAGAAATGTGTACTTATTCCTTTTAAATCCTAATATATGAAAGCATAAAGTAAACTATGAGGGGCGCCTGGGTGGCTCAGTCGGTTGAGCGCCCGATTTCGGCTCAGGTCATGATCTTGCGGTTTGTGGGTTTGAGCCCCACGTTGGGCTCTGTGCCGACAGCTCAGAGACTGGGACCTGCTTCGGATTCTTCGTTTCCCTCTCTCTCTGCCTCTCCCCCCACTGATGCTCTGTCTACCCTTTCTCTCAAAAATAAGTAAGCATTAAGAAAAAAAATTTTTTTAAGTAAACTACGAATATCTCCCTATTACCTACTCTCCCTGACTCAGTCCGTCATGTTGCCTTTGCACGTGTGTGTATGTGTGTACATGCTCCAGGGTGTGGAGACAGACACAGAGAGAAACAAACATTCTTCAAACTATATTGTCAGCGTTGTCAAAACCTAATATGGAGATTTTACAACAGCTGAAGAAGGATTCTTCTAGCTGTGGGGGTCTTCTGAATTAGGCCTTTTTCACCCTTATTTCAACTGACTGTCTTATGATAAAACCTTTAAGCAATCCAAATAGGAATCACGGGTATTCATAGCCCAGGGCTGTCCCGTTCAGCAATTCACAATTCTAGCTGCTAAAAGAAAAAAAAAAAAAAAAAGAAGAAGTATCAATATGCAAACTTTGAAAGTTTTTTGAAGTTCAGTTTAAATATTTACTTCAAATTTTATAGACCTTTCCGAAAGTTGCCCAGCTTTTAAGAGTCTGTACATCTAACAAATGGGAAGAAGTCTGATGAACTTCTTGACCTTACTTGGGGAGAGAACGGGCTGCCTCCCCTCCAAGGAGAGGGAAGCACTCTGAACAGAGACGCTCATGCAATTTCGGTACATTGTTTTCAGTCCTAATTGAAACTAGGAAATGCAGGGAAGTGTGATAATGAAAATAACAGGATCAGGGGAGTGTGGAAATTGGCTGACTTCCCCCCCCCCCCCCCACCAAAAAAAATCTGTAAAAACAGACTAGCTTGAGTTTCGGGTGTGATTTCTGGGTTATGCGTGAGGAGAGGTGTCGCACAGCTAACACCATGAAACCAACGAGGGAATATCCTTCACTCCCCTGTGACTCCAGGCACAAGGCAAGAATGCTGCTGAAGAATAAGCACAGGACTGTCCCCAAAGCAAAAAACACAGAGGTGAGGTTGGGAGTACTGATCCATTCAAATTAGACCTAGCACTTACAGTTTTGAGTGTTCCACGAGTCTCTCTCGGCATCTAGCATAATGCCTACTTTATGGAAGCACTCAATAAATGGTCATTGGTACAGTTATTATTATGCTTTGTCCTAACTCTAAGGGCTTCACTGTGCCACTTCCATCATGGAGAGCAGCACTTCTTTGTTAATGGCTACACAAATCATTGGCAATGGGGAAAATCTTTCCCAGCTATTTGAAACTTCAAAGGTGACCTCAAGAGGCCTCTGGGTGGCTCTGTCAGTTAAGTATCCAACTCTTGATTTCTGCTCAGGTCATGATCTCATGGTTCGGGAGATTGTGCCCCATGTCCTTGGCTCTGTGCTGAATTCCTACTTGGGATTCTCTCTCCCTCTCTCTCTACCTCTCCCCTACACACTGTCTCTGTCTCCCTCTCTGTCTCTCAAAATAGATAAACTTTTTAAATAAATAAATAAATAAATAAATAAATAAAGTAGCCAAAACATGTAAAGAGTTTACACACCTCAACACCAAAAAAACACAAATAATCCAATTAAAAAATGGGCAGACAACATGAACAGACATTTCTCCAAAGAAGACATTCAGATAGCCAACAGACATATGGAAAGATGTTCAACATCACTCACAATCAGGGAAATTCAAGTCAAAATGACAATGAGATACCACCCCACATCTATGAGAATGGCTAAAACCACAAATACAAGAAATACCAAGTGTTGGTGAGGATGTGGAGAAAAGGAAATCCTCATGCACTACTGGTGGGAATGCAAACTGGTGCAGCCACTGTGGAAAACAGTATGGAGGTTCCTCAAAAAATTAAAAATAGAGGGGCGCCTGGGTGGCGCAGTCGGTTAAGCGTCCGACTTCAGCGAGGTCACGATCTCGCAGTCCGTGAGTTTGAGCCCCGCGTCAGGCTCTGGGCTGATGGCTCGGAGCCTGGAGCCTGTTTCCTATTCTGTGTCTCCCTCTCTCTCTGCCCCTCCCCTGTTCATGCTCTGTCTCTCTCTGTCCCAAAAATAAATAAACGTTGAAAAAAAAAATTTAAAAAAAAAGAAATACAGCATGAAAACACGCTCTCTGCCACACCTCCAGTTACGTACTGACCCTCTGAGAAATTCGTGTGGTCGTCCTTTTTATATCCAGTAATCGATTATGACAATAGCACTAAGTGGAACATGTGCTACCTAAGTGTAGTTTTTTTCGAGAAAAACTGATGCCCAAGAAGCTGCCAAGTGCCTCCGCTATGCTTTTCAAAAGGCAAACTTGAATCTTTGCTTGCCGTTTTTTTTTTTTTTTTGAGCATCATGTGAAAATGATTAGAACTGTAACATTTATGCTCTATTTAGGAAAATAACAACCTTTTCTAGATTATTGGGTAAATTATATTTACCAGTGGCACTATTAACTCTAATAGGGTTTTTGGATCAAATTAGCCTATTTAAGAATAAATAAAGCACAATAAACCCATTCTCTCTAAAAAAATCAATAAATAATGCTTTTAATTCACTTTGATTACTGCACTTGGCAGGAGAATAACCATGTGAGGAAACTGACACCACAACAAAAAAGCATTATGCTGATAAAAACAAGTAAGAATAAGCCAACAACCGAGCTGCAGAAAGAAAAACTTATGTCCGGAAGTAGTTTCTGCCATGAAATGAGAAGCTTGGGCTCTGCCATTGGCCACAGCGCGAAGAGGAGCAATTCTGTCTTGTAAATTGCACTCGTGGCAGCTGAATGACATTATCTCCACCTGTGCGACAGTTCTTTCCGCCAACAGTTTCCATAAGCAGCGTGGAAACTGCCTCTAACCCCTCTCTAGTAAGCTGTGCTAGTGGACGAGATGACAGACCAAATGGGGCATGTACTAGAGTTCCTGTATCATGAGAACAGGACCACCGACTCACTTTTGGGTGGCATCCGGCCTGATGATGTCATTCTGAAACGCAGAGAAACAGCAGCACTCACTTCTAAGAGGTGATAATTGATGCTAATTTCAGTTAACAAAATTCATGCAAAGCATCTCTTTTTTTTCCCCCTTTGTTTCCTGGAATCGAAAATGAGAGTTTAAAAGGGAAGGAAGGTCAACGGTCAGTAAAAGAAGCCCAGGAAGGAAGATGGGCTGTAGAGTCAAGAAGACCTACTCAGACTGTGAGCTTTGCCTTCCACACAATGTCATCCCAAGTGAATTCACTTCCCATCTACAGACTCCGGTTCCTCAATAGCAGAAGGGAATAATAAAATCTGTCTCAGGGTCGTTATCAGAATTTAACGAAATATGTAGGCATCCGGCACACGGTATAAGGTAAACAAAATGAATATGAAAATCGTCTGTAAAATGACTCCATTTTTAGGATTCTTTTTGAGAAAGACAGAGAGCGTGAGAGGGGGAGGGGCAGTCAGAGAGGGAGAGAGAGAATCTCAAGCAGGTGTGGAGCCGACGCAGGCCTTGAACCCACAAACTGTGAGATCATGACCTGAGCCGAAATCAAGAGTCAGAAGCTTAACCAACTGAGCCCCCCAGGGGCCCCTAAGGTGACTCTTTTTTCTTGGTCTTTGATGTAGAGCAGAGACCCCCATGGCTCCCGTGTATAAGAGGACTGAGGCCAAGCTGGGGAGCCCTGGAAGGTGAGAGAAAAATCTCTGGAGTCTGAAGATGCAGGACACATGATACTTACAGCGAGCCTTGAGACCTGGCCTGCAGTCTCTCCGCTGGGAGTGAAGTCGTCCCCTGGAACGCCGTCAGGAGGGTCCTGAAGTCCATCCCTCTGCTCTCCCATTTTCACCGCAATCTTCTCTTGACCCTATTAACCAACCATTGCAGGAGGAGGAAGCCATTACCATACCATGCAGGCTTCCAGAGAGCCTTACAAAAGGCTCTTCTGACTGCAAACTTCCTGACAGCTCTCACACCATAACCATCAGGTGTGCAAGCTCTTTTGATGATTCCTCTAAACAGATAGAATGTTAAGAGCCTCAAGCCAAGCATGTGACTCCAAAGTGAGTGCCTCGGGCTTATTTATATACTGGGATGGGAAGAAGAGGGACTTTTCTTAATTTCTACCTTACAGGTTGTTATTGTTCCTGTATCCAAGGCCCCTCTCTGAGCCTGAGGCATAGACTTAATAATTCACAAACAGTATGGGGAAGAAAACACTGTATCTTACATGCATCCAAAATCCAAAAACTAGAGACAAAGGGGGAGGGGGGGGGTATGCAGTTAGAAGCAAAGAGCTCTAACTGAAACCTGAGTCACACTTACAATACCTTCTTCAGACGAAGGAACACAACGTGGTCTCGATGCTGTGCCCGGTTCCTCCACCCCAGTAATCAGCAACACCCAGGAAGATAGAGTTTAATTCCACCTCAGGCAAAGAAGAAGAGGCAGAGAGAGGATTGTTCTCTCTTTTCCTTCCTCTCTCCGTTAAGCTCCAAGGAAAAGTGAGTTTCTAGACGTACGCAGTGAATGAGAGTGAAGAGAGGTTTTGTTTCACCTCTTTAAGTCAGGTTAAATCAAACTTCTGCCAGAAAACACCCTGGTGGGGCATGTGGGTGGCTCAACCAGTTAAGCATCTGACTCTTGGTGTTGGCTCAGGTCATGATCTCACAGTTCATGGGCTTGAGCCCCACATCTGGCCCTGCCCTGACAGTGCGGTGCCTGATTAGGATTCTCTCTCTCCCTTTCTCTCTCTGCCTCTCCCCCACTCATGTTCGCTTTCTCTCTCTCTCTCTCCCTCTCAAAATAAGTGACCTTTCAAAAAAAGAAAAGAAAAGAAAATGTCCTGGCAATGTATGTAAAGCTAAAAGATTGGCAGATGTATCTTCCATTCACAGCCAGGCACCCACCCCCCTTTCCCATTGCTCCCCTCTTCTTGTGAATGGCCAAGAAATACATGGCAAAGAACAGGAGGATGCGACACAGCTGACTCGTTTTTTTCAATCATTATGCAAAAACAGACTCATCAAGAAATATGCACTAAACACATCTAGAATGTGCGAGGTCTCACTGCTTTCTTCATGCATCCCCTGACAACACAGCCTCTTATCTTTATTTCATCATAAGGGGATATGGTGGTAGCAATGTCACAACCTCGGTTATATACTTCACTGTAGTGGTTAAGAGCATAGACTCTGAACACAGGCAAGAATGTAAAGGATACTATGAAGATAGTGGAAGGCATTATCTGATGAGGGAGTAATATCCAGAATATATGAAGAACTTCAATGACTCAAAACACAACAAAACAACTCTATTTAAAAATGAACAAAGGATATATAGAGACATATTTCCAGAGAGGATTTACAAGTGGGCCAATAAGCACATGAAAATATGCTCAACAACACTAATCACTAGGGAAATGACAATCAAAACCACAATGAGATACTATCAGAATGGCTATTAGAAAAAAAAAATGTTAGCAAGAAGGTAGAAAATTGCGACCCTTGTACACTGCCAGGGGAAGTTTAAAATGGTGCAGCCACTATAGAAAACAGTATACAATTCCTCAAGAAATTAAACATTGAATTTCATAGGTTGTAGCAATTCCACTTCTGGTATATACCCAAAGAATTGAAAGTAGGCACTCAAACAGATATTTGAACGCCCGTGTTTATAATGCCCATGTTGTATATGTACATTTAACCACAATAAAGTATCTACAGGAGGGGCGCCTGGGTGGCTCAGTCGGTTGAGTGTCCAACTTCGGCTCCAATCACGATCTCACGGTTCATGGGTTCGAGCCCCTCGGCAGACTGTGCTGACAGCTCAGAGCCTGGAGCCTGCTTGGGATTCTGAGTCTCCCTCTCTTTCTGCCTCTCCCCCACTTGCTCTCTCTCTCTCTCTCTCTCTCTGTCTCAAAAATGAACAAACGTTTAAAAAAACTTTTTAAAATACATATAGGAATTTGAGAAAAAAGATCCTACCTTCCAGGGCCAATGTGCCATATTTGCCACCCTAGCTACCCCATATGGGGCAAATGATTTAGCTTTCTGTTTTCTTATCTGTAAAATGGGATAATCAGAGGGCCTAAGTCATAGGTTGTTGTGAAGTTTATGACAGATGACAAAAAGAAAATCCTGGAGCATAGTAAGTGCACAAAACATGTTAGTTATTATTATTGTTTCTTTGTATAGATGCTAAAAAATACCAATGCCATGGACAAATATTTCTTCCTTTTTAGCATCCACCTTCAAGCATTTTCTACACATTGCTAAATACTTATTGACTAATTTACATTTTCATACACAAGGACGAACCTTATGGACTCATATCAGTGGTTGTTTTTCCAACACAGAATATAAATTAATATCAATCCATTCATACTCTTGAGTAAGCCTCTTTGAACCAAAGATATATGTTTGTAGACTCCTGGCTAATGCTGAGGTATTATCTTGAAAAGGACTTAATTCACATGGCTATACTCCAAGGCCAAGAGAATTATGAAATCTTCCCATTGCTGTTATGTTATTGTAACCAACCTATAGAACCAATCACAGAGTACAATGTAATTGGGACATCACCATTTAAAGAAAGATTCAGGGGCCCCTGGGCGGTTCAGTCAAACATCTGGCTTCGGCTCAGGTCATGATCTTGTGGTTTGTGGGTTCGAGAGCCACATCGGGCTCTGTGCCGATAGCTCAGAGCCTGGAGCCTGCTTCAGATTCTGTGTCTCCCTCTCTCTCTGTCCCTTCCCTGCTCGCTCGCTCTCTCTCTCTCTCTTAAAAATAAATAAACATTGGGGCGCCTGGGTGGCGCAGTCGGTTAAGCGTCCGACTTCAGCCAGGTCACGATCTCGCGGTCCGTGAGTTCGAGCCCCGCGTCAGGCTCTGGGCTGATGGCTCAGAGTCTGGAGCCTGTTTCCGATTCTGTGTCTCCCTCTCTCTCTGCCCCTCCCCTGTTCATGCTCTGTCTCTCTCTGTCCCAAAAATAAATAAATGTTGAAAAAAAAATTTTTTTTAATAAATAAATAAACATTAAAAAAATAAAAAGAATAAAAAATAAAGAAAGATTCAAAGTAAGTTACACAGAAGGTAAAATCTCTGAGCTCCAAAAGCTGAAACTTTCTCAGATCTTTTCATATCACTGAGGAAGGAATTGGGGTGTGAAAGACATACAGACCACCATTAATAAACTCTGGCCCAGATAACATTGGGGACTCACATTAGATTTAAAAGTAAGTGTACCTAAAGATGCTGTTATTTTGAGTTGACAGCATGAGATATAGAGCATTTGCTAACTCTCTCCATTTTAAACACATTTAAAATAAAAATGCTCTACGCAAAATCTGTTGTCATATAATATTAACACTCATTCTCAGAAATAAAAGGTGATTTCTGAAATGTACGGCATTTTTACCAACTTTTCCTAAAATGAGTTTTTTAAAACTTTGGCTGATGCTGGCTTCTAAAATCATCTCCAATCTGAGTGAGAGCAAATTCATTTAGCGGTTTATTTCTCCAACAATTTGAGTGACTATTTCCCCTAGATATCTTTTTCAGAGCCCACACCCTAAAGCTTCATAATTCCATTAAATCAGAGCACAGCTGGGCAATTCTTTCTTTGCTCACATGATAGTGGTCCCCAGGGAATTTATGTAAATCTATGGAAATTCATTTTAAAGTCTGTACTCTGAAAGTACATCCTCATTAAGTAAACGATTATATCTACAAACAAGCTAAAAGCAACATGCTGGAGAGCTAAATTAAACTTTCTATCAGGAAAACTAAACCATTCACTTTCATATATAAGCTTTACCCAAACGCTACCAAAACCACAAGACAAAAGATTTTGATGAAGTCCAAACAGGTATCAAAGAAAGTGTAGCTGAGCCACTATGGCAGAACACAGCCTCCTTTCTGGTACAACCATGTAATGTCTTTGGGCCATGCTACACAAAATGGTTCAACCTTATAATTCACAGAAACTCAGGAAAGACTTCTTACATAGGGGTGAAAGGAAATGAACTCACAAAGTCCTTCAAAGGGCACCCAAGTCACCCCTACGAATGCCCTAATAAAGCTAGAGTATTTGAAGCTTAAAGGAGAGGATATTGTATACTGAAAAGAGAATGTAGGCTTTACAGTTAGACTTATCCATATCCCACCCTACCTCCTTCACCTACTAGCTGAATAAATAACCTAGACTTCATAGCATCATTATTTGTAAATGGGGAATAATAATAATTATTGATAGGTTACAAATTTTTAATGAGATAAAACTATACAAAGCATTTAGTCCAATGCCTAGAACATGGTTGGCGCTCTAAAGCACCTGGACCAAAAAAAATGAAGTCTGAGCAAGATCTAAGCTCTAGAAATGAGGAGCTAACTAGAAGGGAAAGCAGAGAATGCCTCCACTTAAAAGTTTCTGATCCTCAGACAACCATGGTGCCTTCCCCTCTTAGTAGATCTGTTCACCTTTCCTACTGCTGAAAAAGTAAGGCTAAGGCAATTTATGAGAACATTGGCTCAGTATTGCCACAGACCCTTTCTTCTTAAGCTGTTCCAACATTTAGTCTTTTCTCATATCTGAAAACTCCATACTGTACACAAGTTACATCTTGGTTCTAAAGTGAAGAATTAAAAGTGAAAATAGCACTTGATCAAATTTACCCATGAAAATCTGTTAGTAAGGTCTGGTATTGGAATAGTCCCTCAGGAAGTCGGGCATAGGTCATTTTCCATTCATTATTGGGACAGATTGCTGATTCTTCAGCGTAGCCCAGGTGAACAAGCTGGCTTGAGTTTGAGAGCCATGTCATCTCAAAAACATCTCTATAGACATAGATTCTGACAGTAGATTCATATTCCAATTAGCACGATTCTCATAATCCATAGGAGGTAAGTGGAATTGAGGCCAACAGGTGAAAAGGCAGATTCCCATCTCTATGCACAAATTGAGTGGGATAACTGGTGGAATAGCCTACACTATTTATATATTTATTTTAGTATGTCTTTATTTTGCAAAGCAATATGACATTTACATATGTTAAATATGCTTTAATCAAATGTGAGCATGATATTACACATTTTATTTTTGTGATACTGAAATGATGTTGTAGTCAATGGTAAACCCTACTAGCCAGGCCACAAATGAGGGCTAATAATTCTCCCCTAAAGGAAAAAGAGAGAGAGAGAGAGAGACATCTCCACACTTTAGGAATTAAGACAAAGCTTGGTCACCCCAAGTAAAAAGCTGGACAGAACACAAATACATGGAGGATAAAATGCTACTAAAAGATGACTAGGGCAACCGAGAAATCAAAGAGGAAATCAAAAAATACATGGATACAAATGAAAATGGTAACACAATGGTACAAAATCTTTGGGATACAGCAAAATGGGTTTTAAGAGGGAAGTTTATGGCAATACACACCTATGTCAAGAAGCAAAAAAAAAAAAACCTCTCAAATAAACAACCTAAACTTATATTTAAGGACGTAGAAAAAGAATAAATAAAACCCCAAATCAGTAGAAGGAAGGAAATAATAAAGGTTACAGCAGAAATAAATGAAATAGAAACCAACAAAAAAAAAAACCACAATAGGACAATGAAACCAGGAGCTGTTCTTTGAAAAGATCAACAAAATTGATAAACTTTTAGTCAGACTCACCAAGAGAGAGAGAGAGAGAGAGGGAGAAAGAGGACTCCAACAAAATTAGAAATGAAAGAGGAGAAGTAACTACTGATACCACAGAAATACAAAGGATTTTAAGAACATATTATGAAAAATTATATGCCAACAAATTGTGCAACCTAGAAGAAATAGAAAAATTCCTAGAAACATATAATTTCCCAAAACTGAACCAGGAAGAAATAGAAAAATTTGAATGGACAGATAACCAGCAATGAAATTGAATCAGTAATCAAAAAACTCCCAACAAACAAAAGTCTAGGACCAGATGACTTCACAGGTGAATTCTACCAAACATTTAAAGAGCTATTCTCCATTCTTCTCAAACTATTGCAAAAAAATTAAAAGAGGAAGGAAAGCTTCCAAACTCATTCTATGAGGCCAGCATTACCCTGATACCAAAACTAGATAAAGATACCACTGAAAAAGAGAACTAAAACAGGCCAATATCTCTGATGAACTTAGATTAAATAGATGCAGAAAAAATAATTTGACAAAGTACAACATCCATTCATGATAAAAAACCCTCAGTGTGGGTTTAAAGGGAACATACATCAATGTAATAAGGGCCATATATAAAGAAACCACAACTAACATCATGGCCATTGGCAAAAAATCCTGAGAACTTTTCTCCTAAGGTCAGAAAGAGGACAAGGATGTCCACTCTCTCCAGTTGTATTCAACATAGTACTGGAAATCTTAGCGACAGCACACACACACACACACACACACACACATAAAAGGCATCCAAATTGATAAGGAAGAAGTAAAATTTTCACTATTTGCAGATGACATCATACTATATAGAGAAAACCCTAGACTCCACCAAAAAAAAAAAAAATGGCTAGAACTGATAAATGAATTCAGTAAGGTTGCAGGATACAAAATCAATATAAAGAAATTCATTACATTTTTATACACTAATAATGAAATAGCAGAAAGGGAAATTAAGAAAACAATCCCATTTATAACTGCACCAAAAATATTAAAATATCTAGGAATAAACTTAACCAAGGAGGTGAAAGACTTGTACTTCAAAAACTGTAAAAGATTGCTGAAAGAAACTGAAAATGACACAAACAAATGGAAAGATAGTTCATGCTCATGGATTGGAAGAACAAATATTGTTAAAATATCCATACTATCCAAAGAAATCTACACATTAGTGAAATTCCTATCAAAATACCAAAAGCATTTTTCACAGAACTAGAACAAATAATCCTAAAATTTGTATGGAACTAAAAAAAAAAATCCCAAATAGCCAAAGCAATCTTGAAAAAGAAGAATAAAACTGGCGGTATCACAATCCCAGATTTCAAGATACACTCCAAAGCTGTAGTAATTAAAACAACATGATACTGGAACAAAAACAGACACATAGATCAATAGAACAGAATGGAGAGTCCAGAAATAAACCCATGAGTATATGGTCAATTAATCTTGACAAAGGAGGTAAGAAAATACATAATGGGAAAAAGTCTCTTCAACAAACAGTGTTGGGAAAACTGGACAACTACACGTAAAAAAAAAAAAAAAAATGAAACTGGACCACTTTCTTACACCATACAGAAAAATTAACTCAAAATGGATTCAAGACCTCAATGTGAGACCTGAAACCATAAAAATCCTAGAATAGAGAATGGGCAGTAATTTTTCTGACATCATCTGTAGCAACATTTTTCTAGGTAAGCCTCCTAAGACAAGGAAATAAAAGCAAAAATTAATTATTGGGACTACATCAAAGTGAAGGAAATTAAAAGGAACAGCAAAGGAAATTAAAAGACAACCTACTGAATGGGAGAAGATATTTTCAAATGATACATCCAATAAGGGGTTAGTACCCCAACTATATAAAGAACTTATACAACTCAACACCAAGAAAAAACAAAACAAAACAAAATCCCATTGAGAAATGGATAGAAGACATGTACAAACATTTCTCCAAAGAAGTCATCCAGATGGCCGACAGACATATGGAAAGATTCTCAACATCATTAATCATCAGAGAAATGTAAATCAAACCACAATACCACCTCAACCTGTCAGAATGGTTAAAATCAGAAACATAAGAAACAACAAGTGTTGTTGTGAAGGATGTGAAGAAAAAGAAACCCTCGTACACTGTTGATGAGAATGCAAATTGGTGCAGCCACTGCAGAAAAAATTAGAGTGGTTACTCAAAACATTAAAACTAGAATTATCATATGACCCAGTAATTCCACTACTTTGGTATTTACCCAAAGAATATGAAAATACTAATTTGAAAAGTTATATGCACCCCTACATTTATCACAGCATTATTAACAATAGCCATTATTAACAATAGCCAATTCCATTAACAACAGAAGCACCCCAAGTGTCCATCAATATATGAAGGGTTAGATATACACGAAGGGATAAAGATATATATATATATATATAAAATATATATAATGGAATATTACTCAGGTATAAAAAAGAATTAAATGTTGCCTTTTGCAACAACATGGATGGATATAGAGAGTAAAATAGTAAGCAGAATATGTCAGAGAAAGATAAATACCATATGATTTCACTCAAACAAATAAACAAATGAAAAAAAGACAAAAATACCCAGATTCTTAAATACAGGGAACAAACTGATGGAGACCAGAGGGGAGGTGGGTGGAGGATGGATAAAATAGGTGAAGGGGATCAAGAGTACACTTACCATGATGAGCACTGAGTAAGGAATAGACTTGAATCACCATATTGTACACCTAAAATAAATAGAACACTGTATGTTAACTACACTGGAATTAGAATTAAAAAAAAAAAAAAGACAAAGGTTGGTCAGGATGAACAATCTAGTCACTGTTACAGTTAGGCTAGCCCCAGAGTCATAGCTCTCCATTCCTGTGTCTAGCTCTCTTTCACTGCCTGGGTTCTGTCTGCCCCATTTACAACATCTCTTCAACCTTATTTCATTTCTTTGGGAAAACAAATTCAGACCAGGAAAGTGTTCCCTGGCAGCAGCATCAGATTTTGTTCCAGAAAACTCAAAATACCTAATCTTTCTAATCCATCTCAAGATCTGTATTTTGTTTTCCTGCAGCCCCCATTCCTTCAGCTCTTCACCTGTTCACTCCTTCATTCTCTACATGGAGGGAGAAAGACAAGGAACACAGAAGGCAATTTTTAATATTAATTCCATTTCAAGAAACTATGTAAAGATTCTGGCAAATCATTTTTAAAATAAACCCACAGGCGTTGTGCGGAAACATGGAAAAAAGTACTATTCACTTCCGGATAAAGGAAAAATAAATTGTTTTCAAATTTTCAATTTCTCATTTCTCTTTTCAGTGTGAAATATCTAAAATGTAAGGGTGTCATTTTAATAAAATACAGATGCAGAGATACAGTTGCTCTAAAGATTTGTTGTAAATATTTTATAAGGAAATAGCCCTCACATGTTTATCAAAATTTTAACTTTAATCATTAAAGCCACATGGAACTTTCTACAAAGACTCTGTTACTCCTGCAAGCAAAATTCACCACTGCCTCCACTGTGCTCCTCTTGTGTATGTTTATCATAGAGGATGATATTAACACATGGAGTCTTGTATTTCACATGTATATACATCTATTTCCTCCACTTGATGTTAAAGCTTCTTGCTTACTTTCAGGGATATAAAAGTTTTTTTTTTTTAAGTTTATTTACTTTTGACAGAGACAGAGTGTGAGCATGAGCTGGGGAGGGGCAGAGAGAGGGGGAGACAGAATCTGAAGCAGGCTCCAGGCTCTGAGCTGTCGGCACGGAGCTTGACGCGGGGCTTGATCTCAGGAACCGTGAGATCGTGACCTGGTCCGAAGTCAGATGCTTAACGGACTGAGCCACCCAGGCACCCCATTTTGGGGGATATAAATTCAGTTTCTTGCAAAGGGTAGAGGCTCATTAAATACTTATTGGGCTTTATTTGAATTATTCTGTTTAAGACTTTGGGATATGAAAGTGCCTTTGTGTCCTCTGCCCCTGGCCCATCCTCACCCCCTTAACTAGCTTGTCCATCATTGTCTTCTGTATCCACCACCTCCTACATACCAATTCACAATCTCTCTACTTCATGTGTATTTTGTTTCAACCACTGCTTCAGTAACCAGGCCTGCTTGAGTTGGGAATGATCTCATTCAGGCAGAACATGACAGTACCTTACTTTAAGACCGCACCAAACCGGGCATTTCTCACCAACCCAGAACTTCCTTACTGACACTGAGGTGTGAGCAATCTTGTTAAAAGGCCCACAACTGTCCAGTCTGGAACTTCAGGGAGTTAAGTCCTAATAGAGCAAACTGTCAACCAATGGCCAACAACAACAAATAAGTCCTTCCTCTTTCTCAAGTCTCTATGATGATCTCTCTGAGATGCAGTTGATGTGGCCTTACACAGGACACCCCTACAACACGAAGCAAGCTACATCAGTGCTAATAGTTCAACAACACACCCTCTGGCCAGCTTTCCCTCTCTCCCTACCATAAGATTTCTTTTACACTCATTCCTGCCTGCCTTGATAAAAAGTCACATAAATTCTTAGGTCAGACTCTGCTTTCTGGGGTGCTGAGACTAAGAGACCTGCTCAGATCACAGTCCCTGCTCGGGGGATATGGTGATGTCTGTATCAGATAATCCTCCCCACTTTTCAGGGGACTATTCCGTACCAGTGCACACCCACCACAAAGGCTGCTCATCCACTAACTAAGCCAGCAAGCAAGACTCTAGACCTGGTACGAAAAGAAGCCAAACAAGTTGAATTCCTCTCTAGGGAACTCTGAAATAAAAAAATAAGGGATGAAGCTAGTAGCAGCAGATTATGATATAAACAGAGAAGGTAGCAGGAAGCCATGATGCTCTAATTGCTCAGTTCAGTAGCAATTATCACTGCCATGTTGCTTCCTTCTCTTTCCGTCAACTTCTTCTTATATAACTGCCGATGCTTAAGTCAGAGAATAGCTTTCATTTCCAGACCCTAGTTCACATCTACATTCAGCCCTTTGGCCATCATCTCCGATTAATTTAAAAAGGGCTCCTAACCTGGCTTCCCGGAGATCAGGTCCTCCTAACTCAGTACCTATTATTCACAATTGCCATCTTCTCCAACAGCTCTCATCAGGTCACCTTCTCTTCTAGGAGAAAAGTTTGATAACTTTTACTCTTTTGATAACTGTAACATTAAGTGGCTCCCCGCATCGTCAATCCATCAACATTAAGTTCAGCTTCATTTTTTATTCTATTATTCACTAGAATTTTATGCTCAGGCCTTATTCCTCAAATGCAGTTTAAGGACTTCCAGTTTATTTTTTGTCATGTTTTTACTTATTTTTTGAGAGAGAGTAGGGTGGGGAGGGGCAGAGAGAGAAGGGAACATAGATCCAAAGAAAGCTCGGTGCTGACAGCTGAGAGCCCGATGCAGGGCTTGAAATCATGAACCATGAGATCATGACCTGAGCCAAAGTCAGATGTTCAACTGACTGAGCCATCCAGGCCCCAAGGACTTCTAGTTTAAAGAATACTGTTATATCCCATCTGTTCAGCAACTCTATCCTAAAACTTCTGAAGTAACCAAAAATTTTAAAACTAAAACATTTATCTATGTTAGAATATCTGGAAATTTTCCCTTAAAAGGTGGAAAATTTAACAGTTTCTATAAAATATGGTGCATGACAGGTCAGATTAAGGGAAATACCAAGCACAATTCAAATCAGCCAACAGAGGATTGAAGAAAGGAGTATGTCCAGATAGTATGAATGACATGATACGAAGGCTAAGAAAGAAAGAAGGAAAGAAGCATAGAAAAAAATGGACAAACAGAAAGTACAAATTAAGATCATAGAAATAAATAAATATTATCACTAATCACAATATTTATGTGTATAGCCCAGATTTTCCAGTTAAAAACAGAAATTTTAAGGCTAGGTAAACAAAAATTCAATTATATGCTCTTATGAAAGACATAACCTAAAATATGAAAGCAAAACATGATTGAGAGAGATATCCACAAAATAATAGCCAAAAGAAAGCTGGGAGAGTTATATTAATATCAAAAAAAAATAGTCTTTAAGGTAAATAAAAAACTATCAGGAAGAAGAGGTGATACGGTGTGAGGATTAAATTTCAAATTACCAATAAGATTTAACACTTAGATATGTATTACGAACCTATCTCAAATTACATACTGCAAAACATTCAAGAACTACAGAGAGAAATTGACAAATCATCATAATAATGTGAGGATGAAATACACATTTCTCAATTATCCATAGTTTAAGCAGGAAAAATCTATACGAATCTATAAAAAATATTTTTAAAATCTATGTAAAATAACCTAAAAAATTCTTTGGACTACCAACCATGATTTAATGGATTTCTAAATTTCTCAATTATTTCTCAATTATCCATAGTTTTAGGAGGAAAAAGAATCTATAAAAAATCTTTTAAAAATCTATTTAAAAAAAAACTAAAAAAAATCTTTGGACTGCCAACCTTGATTTAATGGATATATATAGATAAACAGAGAGAGAAAGAAAGAAAGATATTCCATATTTACTTCTCAAGTACACAAAATTGAATACATCAGTCCATAAAATAAGCTCACTATGTGTGTGTGTGTGTGTGTGCAATGTATTCGCTACATTGTATAGAAAGAATATATATAATCTTTGTATTTTTGTGTATATGTATATTTGAATATATAATTCATATATATACTCAATATACTCTAATTCTCTAGCCACAATGCAAATAAATGAGAAATTATTATAAGGTAAACTTTTGACAACTTATGAAAAAGTTCACACACGTGAATATAGAATGCTTGTACCCTTCAGTTGTCTTCATCAGTTATCTAACTCATAGTCAATCTTTTATCATCTATATGCCCACTCCCATCTGAATTTTTCTGAAGTAAATTCATTCCATAAATATTTCTAACTCTATTTAAAAAGGACACTTTTAACATCACTATAATACCATTATATATATTTTTTAATACATAAAAATTCCCCAAATATCCAGTCAGTATTCAAATTTCCCTCGATTATCTCATATGTTTTCTTAAGTTTGTTCAAGTCAGGATCCAAAAAAGGATAATCCATTGTATTTGATGAATGTCTTTTAAGTCCCAAGTAGATACATTATTAATATTAAGACCCTATGGGATTGAAATTTTAAAACCACACTTCCAAATAACTCATAGATCACAAAAGAAATGATAATGGAAAACTGGGAAAAAACTGAACAATGAGCAAAATAACAATATAGCTAAAACTTTGAAATGCAATGAAAGCTGTAATTGGAAAAAAAAATTACCCTTCAGGGCTTATATTAGACGAGGAAATGATGAAAAAGAATGATTTAAACATCCAACCTAAGAAGGGGGGGGAGAGTGAATGATAGAATATAAACAAAGAAAACAGATGGAAGATACAAAGAAAATAATAGATTGTTGAAATAGAAGACTAAAATACAACACAGGATCAATGCGATAGAATAAAGATAGCTCCAACTCTTTGACACTCTTTCCTTTGACAGGAGAGATCTATTTCCCTTCCCCTTGAATCTTTGTTCTATGACTGCTCTAAAAGTATGGCAGAAGTGATATTTTGCCAGTTCTAGGTCTAGACTTTAAGAAAACTTGCCATTTCTACTTCCCATTTTCCTGTACATTCTTAGAGTTCCAAATTGCAATGTAAGAAGTCTCAAAACTCCATTGGAAAGCCCATGTGGAGAAGCCCTGTGTTAGTGGTTACAGGGAGAAACCCATCTGAGCTTAGCCTTCTAGGTTTCCTTGCTAAGGCATCAGGCACCTGAGTGAAGCAATCCTAGACTCTCCAGACCACGCCAACCACCAACCAAATACCACCCCGTAAACTTAGTCAATACCACAAGAAGCAAAAGAATGACCCTACCTGAATTCTTAACCCACAAAATCATGAGATAATGAAATAGTGGTTGTTTTAAACCAGTATGTTTTGAGCGTAGATTGTTACACAGTAAAAGATACATGAGAGCAATAAGTAAAGCCGAAAGTTGGCTCTTTGAAAAGACTAATAAATTTTTCTATAATCTCTAGTGAGATTTTTTTAGGGGAAAAAATAAAACCAAGAAATTAAGAAAAAATAAGAAGAAAAGGACTATATATCAGACTATCTAAAAGGGAGATGACTCTGGATAAAAGCCATCAGGCAGGATCAGGACACTTTGATGGGGTAGAATGATCCTTAGTTGAGGTATGGATTCTTCCACCAGTTAACTTTGGGCAAGTTATTTGAATCTATTGGACCTCAGTGTGATCACAAAACAAAACAAAATAGCTATAGCTCCTTCTATAGGTGTGATTTCTTGATGTGACTTTCAGCGATGTTTAGTCTCTGTTATTTAAAGGAGTTGTACTTCGAAATGGTAGAATTTAGAGCAAGGAACAAAGTAGAATTCAGAAAGGAAACAACCATTTTTACTGATTCCTCTCTTTGCTTAAGATGAAAAAAAATGAAGAATGTATGATTTTTTTTTACAAAATTTTACTATGTTTATTCAGGACCTTCTCATGGTAATAAAGTTAATAAAAATCTGCTGAATTAAAGTCACACAAACACACGAAAAGTCTTTTGCCTAGTATAGGAAAAAAACACATTAGCTAGTTGGATAAACATAATGCCTATAATGAAAAAACTAATTTTTACTCTTAGATATTCCATGAAACACTGTACAGCAAATTCTAATTTTTGAAAGATTTTGCAAGATTTTATGACTCACACAAATGACTTGTGCAGTGAGATAATAACGATATTTGATAAGAACTTATCAAAAACATGGCCCCAGCTTCTACCTTGCTCTACCTTTTTCAACAGTAACTTAAACTTTTTCTACGACCTGAAAAATTACTTATTTCTTTCTGAGGGTTATTTAACAGGGAATTTAGCTAATGAAGTTTTTTAGCATGTTAAATCTTCGCTGATATTTTGGAATGATTTTGAAACATATGGAAAGAGGGGGTGGGAAGGGCCATAGTTCTATCAAAATGTTCTAGCTTGTTACCTTAGATAAAATGAAAAGCTGCACCATGTTTTCACCTTAGTTTCTGGTGAGGAAGTTTATTAGTTTAAATGCCTTTTCAAATACCAAAAGAAGCTCAATTCTGAAATTTACTATATAATAAAAACCTAGACCGATTGACATAATGGACAGGTCATAGGGTTCCAAAGGAAAGAGTAGGCCTGTCTAAAAAAGGATACCATTAATTTTTTTTTAATTTTATTTTAAATTAGCAAAGCCACTTCACTTATTTAATTGTTTTCTAATGAGGATAAACATTTGCATGATAAAATAAACATTTATGATTTAATGTACACAGTGTAAACATGAGAAGCATCATACCCACTAACAGATACAGATTAATCTTTCTCTTCTCTGAGACATATCAAAACATCCTTAAATAGATACAGCTATGTAATATGACATATTTATGTAAGAGTTCTCCACATTCTTATTAAAGTTAAGATTAGGACATCAATCATACCCTTTACCCATTACCATTTCAAAAAATCAAAATCAAAAACCCTAGCTCTATGCCTTTTTTCCAAAGTGTTCTCTTTATCTTTGTGAGCTAGCCAGTTACCTACTACAAGACATCAGTAATTCCTTGCTTTCCAAGTTATTTTTAGGGTGCTTTAGCCTTATTAAGATGTCCCCCAAATGCTAAAACATTAAATACTGAGTTTTCTCTTCTATGTCTATCCCAGAGATAGGAGATTTCTTGCTTCAAACCTCAGTGCACACATGTAAACACGATTACTCAAAACAAGGCAACAAGTGAGAAGCAGGTTTAAAATAAGAACTCAGACAATCTGACTCACAATCCAGCATTCAACTCCCTATAACTTGCTGTTCTCCTTTGTCCTCTTTGCTGGGAACCAAGATACTTGTTCTTTAGCAGGGTGTTTCTGCTGCAAATCCACTTGCTACCGCATTATGCAATGAAGTCAGAAGCCTGAGCTTGTGACATCAATATAGGTTGCTATGGTAACTCTTTCCATAAGTATTACAGGTTCATTGTGGGCTCAAAAAAGAGGACTTCAGCACAGCAGCAAAATAGCTGGCATTATTCAGCCTAAATTACAACAATAATTGATGCCAAAAAAATGTTTTATACAAGCTATAGCGTGTACAGATTTTTATATTTATGCTTTGTGTCATTATTGAAAGTCATTTTTCAAATATGTTAATTTTGTAAATGAAAATGCTCCAATAGAAATAGCATTGCTACTGACCTTCTGATAAACAGCTCCACAAGATCTAGGACGAAGAGGGTCTCACTGTAACGTAGTTTATTATTCCATACCTGTGTCATTGCAGAAGCCAAGTAATGTTATTCATTATCTGTTTTTGAATGAATTCAGAGTAGCATGATTTAAATCGTTTTTTTCCCATTACAGAAATTATAAAAAGGTTGCAAGGAGTTGCACCTATGAAAGCAATTTTAGGTGAGACGTTTTCCCAGGGAATGTGTCCATTTTTAGCGTAACAATAGGAAAGATCACTTTTTATTGCACCTGTTCATCCTTATTTCCCTGGAATATTGTTGCCAATGGCTCAATTCAAATGATTAAATCCAGCGTAGGAGATATTTAGAACAAATTCTTTCACTATTACATTAAAAAAAATTTTTTTTAACATTTATTTAGTTTTTGAGAGACAGAGAGGGACAGAGCACGAGTGAGGGAGGGGTTAGAGAGAGAGGGACACACAGAATATAAAGCAGGCTCCAGGCTCTCAACGGTCAGCACAGGGCCCAACGCCGGGCTCGAACCCACGAATGGTGAAATCGTGACCTGAGCCGAAGTCAGGCGCTTAACCGACTGGGCCACCCAGGCGCCCCGCCGTTGCCTTTTTTAAACCCAAATTTGAAGCACATGGCCGAATAATTACAAAGCCTGAATTCCTTTCTCCCATAGCTTCTTTTTCTTTGTCTATCATTCAGCATCAGCAGCACGAGAATCTCAGTTCAAGTCTACAGTCATGCCTGGGCTAGGCATGGCAGTTACACATGTTGGGCTTCTGGTACAGATGCGTAAGATGCGGTCCCTCCCATGAAAAGCTCATACAGCTAATAGCAACAACAATAACAACTGATATTTACTGATATTTACCTGCTGTGTGCCAGATACCATGCTAAGCACTTTCCATTCATTATCTTAATCCGCACACTACAGTGAGAGAGGGAGCTACAGGCATCCCCATTACACAGAGAAAAGAACTGAAGCTTGGAGGGATGGTCACTGGCCTGAAGTCACACAGGTAGTTAGGAACACAGCTGGTGGCGAGGGAGGAGGAGTGGCAGGGGTGGGGGGCGGAGGGGGGTTGGGAATTGTGCCTGGGTGGCTCAGTCCGCTAAGCATCTGACTTTGGCTCAGACCGTGATCTCTCAGTGGGTTCAAGCCCCCATCAGGCTCTGTGCTGACACCTCAGAGCCTGGAGCTTGCTTTGGATTCTGTGTCCCCCTCTCTCGGCCCTCCCTTGCTCGCTCGTGCTCTCTCTCTCTCTCTCTCTCAAAAATAAACATTAAAAAAAATTTTTTTTTAAGGGAACACAGCCGGAATTTGAACTTAGGACTAACAGACTCCATAAATATTTATATGTTTTAACAGAAATGAAGGATAATTTCTTGTTAGTCACTGCGGTAAAAATTGAAAATCGGATCATTATCCCACTGAGCGAGGACTGCTTGACATAGAATTCACTGAAGCAGAAAGCAGACGCTAGTCTTCAGGTGAACTTCATAAACACTTTCAATGACTGACTTTTCTGTTTTTGTAACACTCAGCCGTTCAGAAAGTGTTTGCCTGAAGACATTCGTACTCCCCTAGGTTATAGATGAAAATATCCCTCAAACACATTGGTTCTATCACTTTACTTAGACAGCTGCATTGATATTCTAATATGCTCCAAGCTACTCCACTATCTTGAGACCAGATAAATAGATCAGCAATTTAACTTGTATAGTGTGCTGCATTTTACAAATTATACCAAACATTCATCCATTCAGCACAAATTTATTGAGCCACTATTATGACTCAGGCACTGTGCTAAGGGTTAGATATGACACTAGAGCAAAAAGTTGAAATAGTCCCCAAATTAAAGGAATCTAAAAGGAGAGAAAGGCATTGATCAAATAACAACAGAAATAAATGTGAAATTGGGACTGTGTCCGGGGAGTAGAAAATGAGACTGAAAATAGATAACCTAAACATTCAACCCTGAATGATATAAAGAGAACAGAAGAAACACAAAGAAGCAGAGGGAAGAAAAACAATGAGGAGAAGTAAAGTCTAAGGAAATGTAATTCAACATACAACGGGAATATAAACAAAACCAAACTGGCTCTTTGAAAAGATAAATAAAATTGACAAACCTCTGGCAAGATACATCAAGTAAACAGAGACAAGACAAAGGTAAACAATATTTGAAACAGCATAAAGAACACAGTTACAACAGAGACTTAAAAAGGAAATAAGATTTAAAAAAGGGAATAAGATATAATGAACTTTATGCCAATACATTTGGAAGCATAGAAAAAAGGACAAAATTGATCAAGAAGAAACAGAAATTTGGGTAGACATAATTACCAAAGAAGTTGAATTAAAAATATAAAATCTGGGGTGCCTGGGTGGCGCAGTCGGTCAAACGTCCGACTTCAGCCAGGTCACGATCTCGCGGTCCGCGAGTTCGAGCCCCGCGTCAGGCTCTGGGCTGATGGCTCAGAGCCTGGAGCCTGTTTCCGATTCTGTGTCTCCCTCTCTCTCTGCCCCTCCCCCGTTCATGCTCTGTCTCTCTCTGTCCCAAAAATAAATAAACGTTGAAAAAAATAAAAATAAAAAAATATACATATAAAATCTTCCTAGATAGAAAGCATCGGGCCTAGACAGTGTTTCAGCAAATCTGCCAAAATTCCAGGATCGATCATTCCAATCTTACAAATTTTTCTAAATAATTGGGAAAGAAAAGAACTATCCAAATAAATTATTTTATGAGTCTAGTGTAATTTAATTAAAACAAAAAATTAAACAAGAGCAGTATGAGAACAGAAGAATAAAGAACAATATCTCCCATGAACATAAACACAAAAATCTTAGAGTATAAAATCCAGCAATGTAATAAAATGCTGCATCCCTACTCTTCTTCCACATTGAACCATTCATCAATATTTTTTAATCACTCTTTCCTTACTTTACATTTCAGTAATAATGTCAAATCATGATATTCACACGGATACACCTTACTCTTTCACACCTCTGTGCCTTTCCTGATAATGCTCCCTCTACCTAGACCTGCATGTCTCCCTTTTTAAAAACTAGGTAACTCCTGCACACCTTTCAGAAACCACCATAATCCCTCTCCTTCTGGCCAGACTATTTTCTTATGGTTTAACACATACTAGTTTGTATAAAGTATTTTATTGGGGGTCTTTCCCACAAAGAACCATATGGTTACAAATCATATATTTTCCATCTTTTAACCCTCTGCTATTAATAGTATTTGCCTGGCACATTGTAGGTGTCTGGATTGGGGCTAAACCTTTTGAATCAAATTCATTTATAAAGTTTGTGTTTCTACCACATAGTCTGCTAGATTGATAGAGTGACCTTCATTCAATTTCATCCTTACATTTCCCTTCATCCTTACATTTCCCATAATTTTTATATGTAAAATTTGTGTAGTTTTTCTTTAAATGGGCCCCAATGTGGACCCCAACATGGGGCCTGAACTCACAACTCTAAGATCAAGACCTGAACTGAGATCAAGAGTTGGATGCTTAACTGACTGAGCCCCCGAGACACCCCACCATGTGTCATTTCTTACAGATATCTTTATGTGTTCTTTCAGGCTCCTTTTTTATTTTTAAAAAATTTTTTACAGTGTTAAGGTATACAAAACCATTCTTTGATACACGCATATATTGTGAAATGATTACCACAATAGGATTATTTAACCCCTCTATCACCTCGCATAGTTAATTTCGTGTGTGTGGTGAGAACATTTAAGACCTACTCTCCTACAACTTTCAAGTAGACAATATAGTATTCTTCATTATAGTCACCATGATATCCCCAGAACTTACTCATTTTATTACTGGCAGTTTGTACCCTTTGACCAACATCTTCCCATTCCTCTACAACTTAGTCTCTGATTACCACCGATCTATTCTCTGTATTTATGAATTAGGATATTTTAGATTCTGCATACAAGTGAGATGATCCAGTGTTTGCCTTTCTCCATCTGACTTATTTCACCAGCATGATGCCCTCAAGCATCATCCGTGTTGTCACAAATGACAGTATTTCCTCCTTTTCTACAGCTGAATAGTATTGCATTGTGTATATGAACACCACATTTTCTTTAGGCACTCATCCAGCGATGGACACTTAGGTTGTTTCCATATGTTGGCTATTGTGAATAATACTGCAATGAACATGGGGGTACAGATGTCTCTTCAGGATAGTGACTTCATTACTGAGGAGTGGGATTCCTGGGTCATATGACAGGTCTATTTTTATTTTTTGAGGAGCCACCATGTTGTTTTTCTTAGTGGCTGCGTCAGTTTACATTCCTACCGGCAGTGCACGGGGTTCCCTTTCCTCCACATTCTTACCAGCACTTGTCATCTCTTGTCTTTTTGAAAATAGCGGTTCTAACAGGTGTGGAGTGACATCTCATTGTGGTTTTGATTTGTATTTCCCTGATGATGGGTGATGCCAAGCACCTTTTCATGTACTTGGCAGTTTATAAGTACTTTTTGGAAAAAAGTCAGACCCCTCCTGCTCCTTCGCCTGTTTCTTTAGATTATTTGGTTTTGTTGTTGCTGCTGCTGCTGCTGTTGTTGTAGACCTATGGGTTCCTCATATATTTTGGATACTAACCCTTTATCAGATAATGGCTTGTAATATTGTCTCCCATTCCATAGGTTGCTTTTTAATTTTATTGATGGTTTCCTTTGCTGTAAAAACATTTTAGTTTGATATAGTCCCACTTGTTGATTTTTGTTTTTGTTATTGTGCTTTTGAAGTGTCATATACAAAAAAAAAAATCATTACCAAAAACAATGTCAGTGAGCTTTTCACCATGTTTTCTTTTAGGAGTTTTATAGTTGAAGGTCTTACGTTTAAGTCTTTAATCCTTTGCAAGTTAATTTTTATGAGGAGTGTAAGAAAGAGGTCTAATTTCATTATTTTGCAGGTGAATATTCAATTTCCCCAACACCATTTATTGATGAAATTATCTTTCCTCATTGAACACTGTTGGCTCTAGTCAGATATTAGTTGACATTATATGCATGGATTTATTTCTGGGTTCTTGATCCTGTGACATTAGTCTATGTGTCTGCTTTTTCATGCAAATATCATACTGTTTTGATTACTACAGCTTTGTAATATAGTTTGAAGTCAGGAAGTGTGATGCCTCCAGCTTTGTTCTTTCTTAAGTTTGCTTTGGCTATTCAGCCCTCTGTGGTTCCACGTGGATTTTAGGATTTTTTTTTTCTGTGAAAAACATTGGAGTTTTGATAGTACTTGCAATGAATCTGTTGATGGCTTTGGGTAGTATGGACATTTTAACAATATTAGCTCTTTTGATCCATGAACACAAGATACCTTTTCATTTATTTGTGTTTTCTTCAGCTTCTTCTGATAGTTTCCAGTGTACAGATCTTTCACCTCCTTGATTAAACTTATTTCTAAGTATTTTGGTCTTTTTGCTGCCACTGTAAATGAGATTGTTTCTTTCTTGGGTAGTTTGTTATTAGCATATAAAAACACAATTGGGGTGTGTGTGTGTGTGTGTGTGTGTGTGTGTGTGTTTATTGATTTTGTAACTTTATTGAATTCATTTATTAGTTCTTTGAGTTTTTGGTGGAGTCTTTAGGGTTTTCTATATATAAGGTTATGTCATCTACAAGCATAGACAATTTTATTTCTTCCTTTTCAATTTGGATCCTTTTAATTTCATTACCTTGCCTGATTTTCTGGCAAGGACTTCCAGTGCTATATTGAATAGGAGTGATGAGGGTGGATACCCTTGCCTTTTCCTGATATTAGGCCTTAGAGGAAAATATTTCAACCTTTCACCATTGAGTATGACATTAGCTATGGGCATGTCATATATGGCCTTTATTATGTTGAAATACGTTCCTTCTGTAGCCACTTTATTGAGTCATTTTATCATGAAAGGATGTTGAATTTTCTCAAATGTTTGTTTCTGCTTCTTTTGAGATTATTATATTATTTTTATTTTTATCATTCATTCTATTAATGTGATGTATACATTCATTGAATGGCATATGATGAACCATCCTTGCATCCCAGGAATAAATGCCACTTGATCATGATATATAATCCTTTTAATGTGCTATTGAATTTGACTTGCCAGCATTTTGTTAAGAATTTTTGCATCTTTATTCATCAGAAATATTAGTCTGTCCTTTTCTTTTCTCATGGTGTCCTTATCTGGCTTTGGTATCAGGGTAATGTTGGCCTCACAAAATGAGTTTGGGAGTGTTCCCTCCTCTTCTGTTTTTTTGTAAAAATGTAAGCTAGATTGGCATTAACTCTGTCTCAGCAGTTTCATAGGGCACTGACTTGCTTCCCTATCCTGTCAGCCATAGGATGTATGTACTCCATTAGCCACCCAGAATTTCTGGCCAAGCTTCCTGGTTAGGTGGGCCTGGAGGCTACACTAAGCAGTTGGGCAGAGCCAGTGAATTTCTTCCTTGTTATGTATGGATCTAGAATGGACTCTGAGGTCAGAACAGACCTGTTGGGGACCTACAGCAGGCACAACTGCTAACCAAGGAACCCAGCCAGACGAAGCCATCCATCTTTATCCTTAAGGTTTTGTCACTTTTCTTATCTACCCCAAATCATGGTATCTACACTCCATTCCCGTACCAAACTTGATTTTAGAATTCTGCCCTTTTAGCTCAATTCAGCAATTCAGGCAATATTTTTAGGAGGTTCCTTTTTTTAAGTTTTCATTTTAATTCCAGTTAGTTAACGTACAGTGTTATATTAGTTTCAGGTGTACAATACAGTGATTCAACACTTCCATACATCACCCGGTGTTCGTCACAAGTGCTATTTAACCCATCCCTCCACCCACCTCTTCTCTGTTAGCCATCACTTTGTTCACTACAGTTAAGAGTCTGTTTCTTAATTTGTCTCTCTCTCTCTCTTTCCCTTTGTTCGTTTGTTCTGTTTCTTAAATTCCACATGAGTGTAATCATATGGTATTTGCCTTTCTCTGACTTATTTTGCTTAGCATTATGCTTTCTAGCTCCATCTGTGTTGTTGCAAATGGCAAGATTTCATTCTTTTTATGGCTCAGTAATATTCCATTACTCACATCTTCTTTATCCATTCATCAATCTATGAACACTTGGGCTGCTTCCATATTTTAGCTATTATAAATAATGCTGCTGTAAACATAAGGATGCATGTATCCCATTGAATTACTGTTTTCATATTTTGGGTAAATATCCAGTAGTGTGATTGCTGGATCATGGGGTAGATCTAGTTTTGACAAGTTTCCAGAGTGGTTTCCAGTTTGCATTGCTACCAGCAGTGTATGAGGGTTCCTTTTTCTCCACATCCTCATCAACGCCTGTTGTTTCTTGTGTTGTTCATTTTAGCCATTCTGACAGGTGTGAGGTGATATCTCATTGTGGTTTAGGATGACCTGATGGTTTTCCAGTTGCATTCTTGTCACGGACAAGGTGAGCCTGCGGTCCTCCTCCTTGCCACCATCTTCTCTCTGGGAGGTTCCTTTTATAAGTCTTATTTAGTGCCTGTGGAACCTACCCATTTGGCTTCTACCACACTTGCAATGCCAAATTCTTCTGAATTTCCTAATTCCGCTCTCCTAAAATTCCACCTTCTATCTCAGCTCCAAAGCTATTGTGTCATCTCCCTCATCCAGTCAGGCGCTGGGTCCTGTCCATTCTTTCAAATTTGCCATCCTCACTCATGCGTTTTCCTCCTGCCCTTCTCTTTGCTACTAACAACATCTGAGCCCTCATCACTTCGTGCCACAGGTGTCTCACTAGCTTCCTGTAATGACTCCTTTAACCTCTTTGCTGAGAGTTCAAAGTGCAGATCACTGTAGATTTACTTCCTGAAACATCTGAACTTTAACGGGATCACATTGCAGCTCCCGCACCACCCAAATACTTTTGGCAGCTCCCCCTTCCAGAAAGTTAAAAGTTTAACTCTTTAACTTGACGTATCAGGCTTTTAAAAATCTGACCACAGTCTAACTGTTCAGTCTCTGGAGCCATCACTCAAGAATTATTTCTCAAATCAGATGTGTGAATTACTGGTCTCTAAATATGCATTTTACTTTTCTATCTTTCTGCCTTTTCCATGCCATGTCACCACTAGAATGCCCCACCCCTCTTCCCCACCTCCCTTTACCCTTAAGAATTTGAAACATTCCTAAGCCCAGTATGAATTATTGGCTGGATAGCTGTGCTTCCCTTTTGTTTGTGTGTACGTGTATATGTTTTATCTTCTCAGCTAGACTGTAAGCTTCTTGAGAGAAGAAACTATATCCACAGTCTACCATAATATGATACAAATATGGTGCTTAGTTAATACTAAATTGATGTCACATCCCAGAACAATATAAACTTACTCAGACAGTTGCTCAGGCAAATATTTGTATCACTAATTGTGTGACCATGGCTTCCTTTGAACATTACAAATTCAGATTTTTCTGTTTGTTTTACTAAAAGCCCTTACAACCGTAGAGCATAGAATAAGATTTTGCTGCTTGACTATATCAAGCAAATAATTTACCATATATATACACCATATATGGTATACCATATATGGTGTATATATATATGGTGTATATATATATATATATATAGTATATATTTGTATATATATATATATATATATATATGGTACACACACACACACACACACACACACAGGACTTTCAATGGACTCTCCCAAGAAAGATAGCAAAAACTATGAGTTATTGTTTGTATTAATCAAGATCATTCCAGTTGAAAATAAGAGACATCTAACTTACAATTAGCTTAAGCAAAAAGGACAATGTATTGGCTCGTGGAATTGAGAAAATCATGGGCAAATCTAGTTTTAGTAACAGCTCCAGAAGATTCACTGGTATTAAAAATTTTTACTCCCCTTTTTCTGAGTGTTCCCCTTATTCCCTGCAGCTGCAGATAAGCCAGCTGCATGTGGTAAAGGTAATGCTAACTACAATTTCAATTTCACATTACGCCAAACTGGCAACCGCAATTCAAGAAGAATCTCTCTAGGGGTGCCTGGGTGGCTCAGTCAGTTAAGCATCAGACTCTTGGTTTCAGCTCACGTCATCATCTCACGTTTCATGAGTTTGAGCCCCACATCGGGTTCTGCCCTGGCAGTGTGGAACCTGCCTGCAATTTGTCTCTCTCTGTGCCTTCCCTGCTCTCCCTCTCTCTCTCTCTCAAAATAAATAAATAAACATAAAAAAAGAAGAATCTTTCTCAACCTCTCTCTCAATCTCTCTCACTCTCCATAAGGTTAGAGAAAGTTCAGGAACAACTTTTGAACCCTATAGGGGTTCATATAGGTCATATACCTATTTTAGTAAAGTCACTGGGCCCGAAAGAACACCTGAGAATAATTCAGCCTGAGCATGAGTTCACGCCTGTGGCCAAGGTGGTAGCTAGATATATTGACTGTGTTTCCAAGACCACATCATACTGAGGAAAGGTAAGGACCAGCTGCTTTGTTCAAAAAAAATAAATAAAAAGGTAACAATGGTAATCATTTCTCCATTTAAGTCAGGGAGATCCTTTGGGTTCTGAATCATCTAGATTGACTTTAAATTCTGAGGTGTTAGTTCATCCAATTATCCTCAAATATTTGTTGTACACCTACGATGTATCAGGCACTCTGTTAGACACTGTTGAGGATACAAAGATTATTGGCTTTGGGAAGCCTGGGTGGCTCAGTCAGTTGAGCATCTGACTTGGGCTCAGGTCATGATCTCATGGTCTGTGAGTTTGAGCCCGGCATCGGGCTCTGTGCTGACAGCTCAGAGCCTGGAGCCTGCTTCAGACTCTGTGTCTCCTCCCCCTCTCTATGCCTCTCCCCCACTCGCATTCTAGCTCTCTTTCTCAAAAATAAATAAACATTAAAAACATTTTTAGGGGCGCCTGGGTGGCGCAGTCGGTTAAGAGTCCGACTTCAGCCAGGTCACGATCTCGCGGTCCGTGAGTTCGAGCCCCGCGTCCGGCTCTGGGCTGATGGCTCGGAGCCTGGAGCCTGTTTCCGATTCTGTGTCTCCCTCTCTCTCTGCCCCTCCCCCGTTCATTCTCTGTCTCTCTCTGTCCCAAAAATAAATAAACGTTGAAAAAAAAATTAAAAAAAAAATTTTTTTTAATCATTAGCTTTGATTTATAGGAGGGAGAAATGTAATATATGTAATTCTGAGCCAAAGTAGGATATGGTATATGTCATAAAAAGTCATAAAAGTAGGACCAAAGATAAAGATTTAGGAATCATACGTATAGAGGCAATAATGAAAGCACTGTAAACAAAGGACCTGAAATTTTGAGAGAGAGATAAAGATAGAAGAGAAATGAAGACTAAAGAGAGAAAGAAGTTAGAATAAAATTTTATATCCCTATTCAAGTTGTATTCCATAGAATGTGAGCTCCTTAAGAGTAAAACTTTAATCTTGCTTTGAGCAACACAAATACTACTAATAGAGAAAATAGCAATGTTAATACTAAATAATATTTATTGAGTGTTTATCATGTTAGGCATTATGCTAATTTTCCCACTCATTCCCTCAAAACAATCTTATGAATTAGATATTATTCTCAACATCCCCGTTTTATGGATGAGAACCCTGAGACGTAGAAATGTCCAGTAATCTGCTTAAGCGAATGGTAGACCTGAGTTCTTACCAAGTTCAGAATGTAACCTCTTAATCTACATATTATAGCGAACATTTTCAAAGACTACATCTTCTCATGTGAGTCAAGGAACTGATTCCGTATAAATTACCCAGAAACGGTGTTCTTTGAGCGTTAGTTATGCTCATGTGATCTCAGCTTCTTGCCCAATGTCAATCCCAACAACATTCTCTGCTTAGAATCATCCAGCAGACTAAAATAATCCAGACACCCTGATGTTTGAGAGGAGAGTGAATGGGAAGACCAGAGAAAAAACACAGTTATTACATGGTGGAGGCTTTTGGCTTTGTACGAGCAAAATAAAACTCAGGGATACTGTTACGGACTGAATTATGTCACTCCAAAATTAATATGTTGAGATCCTCACTTCAAGCATCTAAGGATGTAACTTTATTTGGAAATAAAGTCTTCACAGAGATAATCAAGTGAGAACACACTTGACCAGATTGGGCTCCAATCCAGTATACCTGGTGTATTTACACCGATGGGAAATTTGGACACATGAGCATTCAGAGAGGAAAGACTACATAAAGAGATACAAAGGAGAACACTACATAAAGATGAAAGCAGATATTGAAAGTGATGTATCCATAAGGCAAGAAATATTAAAGATTGCCAGCAAACCACCAGAAGCTAGGAGAGAGGCCTGGAACAGATTCTCCCTCACAGCCCTCGAGAGGAACCAACAACCCTAGCAGCACCTTGATCTTGAACTTCTACCCTCCAGAATTGTAAGACAATAAATCCCTACTGTTTAAGCCACCCAGTTTGTTGTGCTTTGTTACATCAGTCCTAGGAAATTAATACATGTATCTTCAAGAAATCATAGGATAAATCTGAGCCTCCTGCAAATGAATAAAGCAATCCCCAATACTTTCTTTCATGGGGGTGCCATGTTAATAAAGCCAGTTCACAATGAAAATAGCTGGGTCAAACTTCCACCTGTGATTTTATACCCTCATGGGGAACATTTGAGATTAATTTGACATAAATATTACATTTCCCTGTTTCCTAATTTGTTGCCATCATTTGCTAAAACAAGGTTAATATTTTTTCTGAAAAGAATGCTTTTCTTTCTGCCAGAAATCGGGCACCTGATTCATAAGTGATCATTTACATTTTTTGTTCTGGGCTTCTAGACACATCTGGATACTCATAACTGCTTGTTTACCCATTAGTTCATAGGCCAAATTCACATTAAAATATTCTCAAATATCATAAAATGTTTTTTTATTTTAATAAAAGTCAACATCTCATCTACTAGCTAATTTTAAGGGGTCTGGCAGGAAGCATGGCGGAAGATCCTTATCTGAGGTTTTGTGAAGATAAAACATGGCATCAATCATAGTTGGGATCTGCATTCACAGCCACATTCCCAAAGAGTACACACAACTAAAAGTTTAAATATTTACTGTGTTCTTGAGTAAACTGAGAATGTGAGTAAAATATATCAGTGTTGAACATCACAGTTCCCTTAGGGAAAACGTCATACACAAATGTGCCCCCGTAGGCTTATTTTTCCAGACTGGTGGCTTAAGGGACATTACGAGCCCACAGAATGGTCACTCCTGTGTGCCGTCAGAGAGAAAAGCATGACTTTTAGCAAAATCTAACAGAGTCACTGACCCTGTTCCTGGACCTGATACGCTTTCCTTACTCCCTTTCCACCTTGCTCCTTCTTTCCTTCCTTCCTTTTCAGTATAAATATTTTGTTTTCTATTAGAGTAATGCATGTTTGGAGTTGTAAAGGACCCCGTTGTTTTGCACACAGGACTATCAAAATGAAGGAGCACCGTGAGGCAGGCAACCTGTTTCTAATTTTTTCAATTCTGAGTATGAACTTGGCAGTATAACATATTGGTTGGATGCTGATTTCAAAGCCAAATAGCCCTTGTTTTAAACTGACAAGTCCTCGTATTAGCTGTATACAACTTTGGTAGTAGTACTTAGCCACTCTATGCTTCCTCACCTATAAATTAAGGAACACCATTGTACCTCCATCATATGGTCTGAGAACAAAACAAAACAAAACAAACAAAAAAAGGTGACACCTGAAGAACAGATAGCAGAGGAATAACCACTTGGTGAATATTTAATAAATGTGAGCTAATAATCATGCTCATAAGGAAAACTAATGGTATGGCATTCTGGAAAGGTCAAAACTATGGCAATGGTAAAAAGAGTAATGGTTTCCAGGGAGTTGGGAGAGGGTGAGTGTTAGGTGAGGGTTGAATACATGAAACCCCTTTTGGAAGGTGATAAAACTATTCTGTATGATATTGCAATGGTGGATATATGACACTATGCGTGTCAAGATCCTTAGAACATTCTAGCATAAAGAGTGAACCTTACTTTATGCAAATTAAAAAAAACTTTTTTTCCATCACATGATGGACTGTAGAATGTGATAAAACTAACTTTATTACAAATGTAAGATATAAATCTAACCATATTGCAAATATATAAAGCAACCTTACCTGAAGGGGTTGGAGGGAAAAGATGACCTAAGTAATTTTGGATATGAATGGAACCTGCAAACTAAAGGCAAAATATACTATATATTAGCACTGTGTTCAGGCGAATAAAGTTGTTTGTTATGGGGATACAGTTAATTTTGTTACTGCTGTACATAAACACTGGAATTAAGTAATGGGGTGCTGGATGCTGGGAGCCAGGTCACTGAGTATTGCAGAGAAAGATTACAAAGAGCAAGGGAGGAGGCTAGAATGAGTCATGTGATAATGGATTGGAGTTGGAGACATCAGTATGAATTCATGTCTAGCTTAATGTAGACACAGGTGATTACACATACAATAATTTTAGATATGTGTATATGAACAGGCTGATATCCATACATGGAACTCCTTGCTCTGTCAGTGGAAAGAGCCTAGAAGTAATGACACCTAGATCATTCTTTTCTTTTCCTTTCCTTTCCTTTCCTTTCCTTTCCTTTTCTTTCTTTCTTTCTTTCTTTCTTTCTTGAGAGAGAGAGAGAGAGAATCTTAAGCAGGCTGCACACCCAGTGCAGAATCAATCTCACTGATCATGAAATCATGACCTGAGCCAAAATCAAGAGTTGGACACTTAACCAACTGAGCCAAGTTGCCCCTAAATCTTGTTTTCTAATACCATTTTTCAATAAAGAGAATCAGGGCTCCTTGGAGAAAGGGCCAGTTCTAGGACTGGAGCAGTAAATACATAAGATGATCTCAGAGCATCTTACAGTGCCAGAAAGTAAGGAAACACTTTAAAAAAAAATGATGGTGTACACAAAGGACATAGTAGACAATTAAAAGGGCCCCTAATAGTCAAAGCTGCAAAATTTGAGCAACACAATAAATAAAGTAGAATTGGCTTATAATCCAAAATAAAAAATAAATTTTTGATTCCATACTGATACAGATAAATAATTGAACAAATAATAAATAAGGGAGAATAAACAAATCTTCCACACAGAAGAATTCTAAATAATTCGTGTACATACTCTGCTCTCGAGGACATAAAGCATAAGTACCCATGGTGACTTCCTTCCGTACAGTGCAATATAGATAAAAGGAAAAAGAGTAACTTTATAGTGGATAAACCTCACAATCACAAGTTCAGTCAGATGGTCAAGGGAAACAGCAACAGTGATAAGTCATGTGGATAGTATGTATTCTTGACATGTGATGAAAATGGCACTCCACCTGTGTGGTCTTCCTCCCAAAGACCTATAACCCCAGTCTAATCATGAGAGAAAAATCAGACAAATACCAACTGAAGAACATTGTACAAGACTGTGCAACATCAACCAGTATTTTTCTAAACTGTCAAGGTCATCTAAACAAGGAAAGGTTGATAAACTATCATAGCCAAGAGGAGCCTAAGGACACATGGGGACTAAATGTCTATCCTGGGGGGTACCCTCACACAGAAAAAGGACATTAGATAAAAAATCAAAGAAATCAAAATAAACTATAGACTTTAGTTAAAATAACCTATCAATATTGATTCAACAATTGCAAACAAATGTAATATAAACGATAAATATAAGACATTAATAAGAAAAATAGGTACGGGATATATGGGGATGCTGTACTCTCTTAAATTCACTTAAGATTTCAAATTTATTTTAAAAAGAAAAAATACAAAGGCAGAACTATTATATTAAACCTAAAAATATTAATCAGTATTACTAAGTATTACTATTTTTAATTGGTAAATAATTAGCACAAGAAATACCTGACAACTACTAGGACATTATTAAACTTAAATATTTTTAACCATTGCTCTAAGTAACCCTGATCTAATTCTTATACTTTATTCAACTCATATTGAATATCTTCTTAAAATTAGACCTTCCTTGAACTTGATCCAGTGCATTCAACAACTTTACCACCCACTTCAATTTGCCTACAAGGAAATCTTGTGGATATCAGTGACTATTTTATTTTATTATTTTATTTTATTTTTTTTATTTTAGAGAGAGAGAAAGTGTGTGTGTGTGTGTGTGTGTGTGTGTGTGTGTGAGCAGGGGAGAGGGGCACAGGGAGAGAAAGAATCCCAAGCAGATTCCATGCTCAGCATGGAGCCCGATGCAGAACTCGATCCCACAACCTTGGGATCATGACGTAAACCGAAATCAACAGTCAGAGGCTCAACTGATTGAGCCACCCAGGCACCCCGCCTGTACTTTTATATTCAATCATCAATTCCTAGCGTTTTAAATGCTCCATTATTTATAAATCAAAAGATAAGTTGCCCTTTTTTTTTTCAACGTTTATTTATTTTTTGGGGGGACAGAGAGAGACAGAGCATGAACGGGGGAGGGGCAGAGAGAGAGGGGGACACAGAATCGGAAACAGGCTCCAGGCTCTGAGCCATCAGCCCAGAGCCTGACGCGGGGCTCGAACTCACGGACCGCGAGATCGTGACCTGGCTGAAGTCGGACGCTTAACCGACTGCGCCACCCAGGCGCCCCAAGTTGCCCTTTTTTAATCAGTGAAAAACCACCCAAAAAGTTAGAGGTCAGTCACAAATTCCATTGACCTACTAGCCACACAAATCCATTCATGATTAGTTTTCCTAATAAAAGTAGCTTTTACAACATTTGTGTCTCCTGTGTTTAGTTCTTTGCTTCTGAAGTCTAATTTACATATATAGCTTTTTTTAAGTAAATCCTCTTCTAACAGACTTCACTATGCATAGTAGATTTTATGGAGCACTTTTTTTCTTTTAAAAGTGTGGAGGTACTAATGCAAGCTACAATAGCAATAACTAAAAGACATATTTAAGCAAAATGACTTTTTTTCTTTTTTTTTCCTTTTTTAAAAATTCACTTATTTTGAAAGAGAGAGACAGAGATAGAGCACGAGCGAGGGAGGGGCAGAGAGAGAGAGGGAGACAGAATCCAAAGCAGGCTCCAGGCTCTGAGCTATCAGCACAGAGCCCGATGCAGGGCTTGAACTTATGAACCATGAGATCATGACCTGAGCCAAAGTTGGACGCTTAACCAACTGAGCCATCCAGGCACCCGTAAGCAAAATGAATTTTAAAACAGTCATATAATAGTCTCCTGTATACTTCCAGAAAGCTGCCCCTTCCCTCGGTACAACATAGAGATGCACATCTCTGGGGGAGGCCTGGGTGGCTCAGTCAATTAAACATCAGACTCTTGATTTTGGCTCAGGTCATGATCTCATGTTTCTTGAGTTCAAGCCACTGTGTTGGGCTCTGCGCTGAGAGCACAGAGCATGCTTGGGATTCTCTCTCTTCCCAAGCCCTGCATTTGTGCATACACATGCTCTCTCTCTCTCTCTCTCTCTCTCTCTCTCTCTTTCAAAATAAATAAATAAAAATTTAACAAAAATATTTTAAAGAAATACACATCTCTGAATCAGTCTTTTTTGAAGACTGTGCTTTGGTGGCTTGAAGGTAAATAATGAAAAGAAATAGTAGAGACAGTTGAAGCCCCACCATCACATAATGTCATGCCATAAATCTCCCAGTTAACATTCTCGGAACTTGCATATCTAGATCTGATATGAGCATGATATAAGCATAATTCATAATTTTATGGTTCTTTACAAGTTCCTAAAACACATAGTGACAATGGCCTTTGATTCAGAGGGAACATGTGGAAATACAGATTAAAGGAGACTAAGAAATCCTACCACTTCTCAAAGTGCTCAAAACCATTAAGCTCAAAGCCAACTCATTTACTCCTGAGCTCAGTGGGCTTTTGCCCCATATCAAATGACTCCATGTACATACCACCCTGAGCCAACTTTAACCTACATTTGAAGGATATGGACCATTATTTTATCCAGTATGGGTATCCCCTTCACTCATCTTAGTGAAGTATGAAGTGATGTGGTAACTTGGTGATCGACTCAGTGCTCCTGACTGCAGAGTGTGGGTTCTGAAGGAAATGGAAAAAGCAAGTGCAGCCAACTTATATACCTTACAGTTCGTTAATATATTTCATAATTCATAAATCTTACAAAACTTTATGCACCTGAAATTTGGAGTTTGGGGTCTATGTTGAGTGTGTGAGTGAGCATGTGTATGGGTGTGTGTGTGTGTGTGTGTGTGTGTGTGTGTGTTGGGCTGCATTTTTATGCATCTAAAAGTCAGTTAAAAAGTAAGAATAAGTTACACTATAATATGATACTCAAACTCTTTCAACTATAGTACTTGTGACCATAGCCAGGTGTATTTTATCAAATCACCTGGACTTAAATTGAGATATATATTTTTTTCATTTATTTAAATTCACGTTACTTAACATACAGTGTAGTCTTGGCTTTAGGAATAGAACCCAGTGATTCATCTCTTACATGTAACACCCTACTGCTTATCCCAGCAGGTGCCCTTTTCAGTGACCATCACCCATTTCACTCATTCCCCTACCCATCTCTCCTCTAGCAACCCTCAGTTTTTTCTCTGTATTTAAGAGTCTCTTACGGTTTGCCACCCTTTCTGTTTTTATCTTATTTTTCCTTCGCTTCCCCTATGTTTATCTGTTGAATTTCTCAAATTCTACATATGAGTGAAATCATATGATATCTGTCCTTCTCTGACTAACTTATTTCTCTTAGCATAATATCCTCTAGTTCCATCCATGTATCTGCAATGGCAAGGTTTCTTTCTTTTTCGTTGCTGTGTAGTATTTCATTGTGTGTGTGTGTGTGTGTGTGTATGTGTGTGTGCATATATATACCGCATCTTCTTTATCCATTCATAAGTTGTTGGATACTTGGTTTCTTTCAATAATTTGGCTATTGTTAATAGTGCTACTATAAACATTGGGGTGCATGTGTCCCTTCAAAACAGCACACCTATACCCCTTGGATAAATACCTAGTAGTGCAATTGCTGGGTCATAGAGTAGTTCTATTTTTAATTTTTTGAGGAAACTCCATACTGTTTTCCAGAGTGGCTGCACCAGCTTGCATTCCCACCAACAATGCAGAAGGGTTCCCCTTTCTCTGCATCCTCGCCAACATTTGTTGTTTCCCGAACTGTTAATTTTAGCCATTCTGATGGGTGTGAGGTAGTATCTCATAGTGATTTTGATTTGTATTTCCCTGACCAGGAATGATGTTGCGCATGTTTTCATGTGTCTGTTAGCCATCTGGATGTCTCCTTTGGAAGTGCCTATTCATGTCTTCTGCCCATTTCTTCACCGGATTATTTGTTTTTTGGGTGTTGAGTTTGATAAGTTCTTTATAGATTTTGGATACTAACCCTTTTTCCAATATGTCATTTGCAAATATCACCTCCCATTCTGTTGGTTGCCTATTGGTTTTGTTGATTGTTTCCTTCACTGTGCAGAAGGTTTTTATCTTGATGCTGGCCCATTTGGATTTAAATGTAAAAACAAGGCTACACACGTGACAGATGCTGGGCACCCCTGGAACCATAAAGCAATGTGGTATAGAAGACAACAAAGTTATTTAAGTCTTGCCTCACTTCCAATTCTGGAAGCTGGCTTGATTATACAACCAAACCAAAGAATCTGGATTGGCTCTGGCCTCAGGTATCTTGTTCTATTCCACAGAGACCTCGTAAATCTTACTTCATCACTGGCCATCTTCAATCTCTGTAGGGGTAAGATTATCTTATAGTCAAACCTCAGAAATGGGTCTTCCCTGGGGCAGACTGAGCAGTCCAAGCAATTTAACACCTCCACTTTCCCAACCATACCAGACCTAATCTAAAATTAACCTGTACATACAAAGTGATCCACATCTGGTGTCTGAATACAGAAAGACTCTGATCAGATGGCATTTGAAATTAAGACCCACTGAAGTCATATTATACATGACCACTCCTTTATAATGCAGTTCTGAGATTGGGTTTCTCAGGGAGTAAGCTTGAAATGGATATTTATGGATTTTTTAAATATAATTTATTGTCAAATTGGTTAACATACAGTGTGTAAAATGTGCTCTTGGTTTTTTGGGGTAGATTCCCGTGATTCATCGCTTACATACAACACCCAGTGCTCATCCCAACAAGTGCCCTCCTCATGCCCATCACCCATTTTCCCATTGCCCCCCACTCTCCTATCAACCCTCAATTTGTTCTCTGTATTAAAAAGTCTCTTATGGTCCCTCTCTGTAACTCTTTTTCCCTCTTCCCTTCCCCCATCTTCTTCTGTTAAGTTTCTCAAGATCTACATGAGTGAAAATGTATATGTGTCTTTCTCTGACTTATTTCACTCAGCATAATACCTTCCAGATTATGGATATTTATGGATTTAGGTCTTACCTCCATACCTCTGCAGGCATTTTTTTCACCAGTCTTTTTTCCTCTGTCTCCTGATCTAATCTTCCTCTCTTCCTACCTCTGTGTTTACAGGTCACTCTCCTTTTTCTCTCTCCTTTCCCCTTTTCCCTGTATCTTTCATTTTGCTCTCTTTCTGCCCCTCTCCCCGCAACAGATCTGTTGCATCCTCTCTACAACGTCTTCCTTGACTTCTTAACAATGTGTCTACCTGGTCCATTGCTGCTGCTGGAGTCTCAGCCCCAAGCTTCCCCTATTTCTCTTCTACTGTAATGCAAACTGAAGCACAACTCTTCGTATTGCTTGTGGAATTTAATAAATGCAGTCTTATATTTGCTTCTCTAAATGTCATTCTGCACTTACTTTAGTCTCTTCAGTTCTCTTTCTATGGCTATTCCCAGGGGAAAAAATGAGGTATGCCATGTTATACCACATAACTAATATGTAAATATTTGAAAATGTTTACTTATTTTAATTCTCCTGAATATATGTGACTTTTTTTTTTGAGAGAGAGAGAGAGAGAGGGCTCAAGGGAGCAAAGGGTACAGAGAGAAAGAGAGAATCCCATCTATGGGCCAAGAAAGAGAGGCACAGAGAGAGAAAGAGAGAGAGAGAGAGAAAGAGAGAGAGAGAGAGAGAGAAGCGGGGCTCACTCTCAGTAGGGCTCAAGCTCACCTGGAACAGAGCAGGACACAAGGTCACCCGAAGCGGGGCTCGAGCTCATCTGACCTTTAAAACACAACACTGAGTTTTACATTTGGAGAAATTGTGTGGTCGGGTTAGAGATGAAATTTGACTCTGATCTTTGCTGAAGTGACGTTTTAGAATTGATACATAATGGAAATGAACTTTCTTCAGTGTATGCTTTTAACGCAATCTCATTAATGTGTTTTGATTATTTTCTCTATGATAATAGTGTGCAATTATCTATACTTATTATTAAGACCATCTTAATAGAACTTTTATTAAAACTAGAAAGGCTTAGACATAATAATAAAACACATTGAAAATACTTATTTTTAGTGACAGCCTTATAAAGAACATACTTTTCTTTAGAAAGGAACACTGTACATAATTATTTTGCATTCATTTCATTCTAACAAACTCAAAGTACATTTTATAAATTAATATGTAAACTAACACATTCTAGTGGGTTATTTCTAAATTTAGTTTCGATTTTCTTAAATGAAGCTATAAGTTTGAAACTCTCAAGTTCAAGAAATGACTTGAAAAAGACTGAGTGAAGATGAGAAAGACACAATTCTTTTCCTAATGGCAAACATTTAAGCAATGCCAAATGAGACTCACTGTAAAGGCATTGCCCCCCCATTTTAGTCTTATTGCAGAAATATGGTAAAGACTTGCCCACTTATCTGGGAAAGTATACAGTGACAAGACACATCCTCAAGCTGATGAAACTCTTCCACGTTTAGATGGTGTTACTACAGACCTTATTCTTGAGCCAGCCGGCCTTCCTTTGTACGCTCATGTAGAGTGTCCTATCTTGTTGACAGCTTTGACCTGTTGGAGCTTATATTTGACCTTGTAGCCTGAACAAAAGGTTTTTTTTTTCTTAAAACAGAATAGACCTTTGTCTTCTGAATTTAAGGACACGCAAGCCCATTTTCCAGGAAACAAATTATTGCAAAGAGGAAGCTGTAGGTGAGAAGGGTCCATGGTGAGACAGAAGCACTGTGGAGTCCTCGGGATGGGACAGAGATCTGGGTGAAACTAACATCATCCACTGGGTATGTATTTCCTTCCACACCAGTGCTTCAAGGGGTCATTTTAGGACAGACTGAAATGTTAGAGATTATTTTCACTACGTTCTCAGGAAAAAAACTACTCAGTCCTTTCCACTTGACTCTTCTGGCATAACTTCTTTGTGCCTCCTTCTCCTTGCCTCAAAAATGGGAATAATAAGATCAAACTCATAGGGTTGTTTCAGGGATTGAGTTAGCTAATTCAGTTGAAACACTTAAACTTGTACCTGAAACACCTTACTCGTTTGGTTAATGATAGTTATTGCTATTGCTGCTACTGTTGCTGCTGTTATGGTAGTTAACAGTTTCAAATGCAGATAGGGCACCACATACATTGCTGTAGGGCATAATAGAATTTCTATGTCTGAAACCTATAAGCAAGGTAGGTGCTAGAAACATGCAAGTTTGCCATGTTTTTCCTCAGAGCATTGTGACAAATGTTTCATAATTAAGCACATCTTTGTCCACCTCTAATTACCCAGAAAAAAAAAAAACTTGTAAATCTAGTTTGATTTAATATATTCTAGACAACTATGTTTGAAAATGCTTTGAAGATCAAAGAAGATAGAACCATTAGAGAAGATTAAGGAAAACTGTGTCCACTTTGGTAAATTGTTTACAGAATGGCTGACAATATCCTTCTCTGCCCCTGAGGAGTTCCCTCCAGTGAGTACTCTGGGTCTGGCTACAGGACTTGCTTTGGCCAGTAGAATAATAGCAAATGTGATTCAAGTAGCAGAGTGAAAGATGCCTATATTAGGGTTCTCCAGAAAAACAGGACTGATATTTTTTATATTATATAAAATGTATTAGTATATATAATTATATTAATATATAATGTGTGTTAATATTATATTTAAAATACTATATTTTAATGTTAGAATATTAATATAAAACAATATATAGGTATATATTTGTAACTTAACATAATATTATATAATATTACTTATATACGTAAAACCCATCACCTCTGTTTCCTTCTACGTATGTAGATTATATATATATATATATATATATATATATAACATGTAATCTATATGTAAGATATAATCTAGAGCAAGATTTATTGTGTGGAGTTGATTCACATGATTATGGAGGCAGAGAAGTCTCATGATGTTCAGTCAGCAAGCTGGGGTCCCAGGAGAGCTGATGGTGTTAAGTTCCAGCCCAAGAGTGGAAGACTGATGTCCTAGCTTGAAAATAGGCAGGGAGAACAAATTATCACCTAACCTGCTTCCTGTTCTATTCAGGCATCCAACAAATTGGATGAGGCCCACCCACTTTGGGGAGGGAAATCTGCTTTACTTAGTCTACTGATCTAAATGTTAGTCTCATCCAAGAACACTCTCACAGACACACCCAGAATTATGTTTAACCAAATATCTGGAAGCCCATAGTCACACCAGGCTGGCCCATAAAACTGACATCATGGTGCTCATACAGTGGCTTCCTCTCTTGCTGCTGGACTCTTCCTCCATCATGTGAAGAAGCCCAGGTTAGCCTGCTGGAGGCTGAGAGTCCACAGGCAGAGAGACCACATGGCTAGCTGTCTCAGTTGTGGTCCAAATATTTGAATGAGTTCTACCCTAGTCCAGACAGATTATAATCTATAGTCAAAAGAACAATTCACCCACTCACAGAAGCATGAGAAATAATAGTTTAATATTTAAATCATTAAGTTTTGGAATAGTTTTTTATATAGCAAAAGTAAGCTGATTTGATAATTGAACTTGATGTGATAATTGAAAAACAGTTGATGTTACTCTTAAAACCAAGGCCATATTATAACCCGTGCTTAATCAATTTTAGTAAAATTATATCCTGTACATGTTTCTTATATAGAGAAATTTTAAAATATATAAACAATTTTGATTCTTTATTAGCATCTAAGGAATTATACAAACATTTTTTAAATAACCGATTAGGGGCCCCTGGGTGGCTCAGTATTAAGCGTCTGACTTCAGCCCAGCTCCCGATCTCACGGTTCCTGAGTTCTGGCCCTACATCAGGCTCTGTACTGACAGCTCAGAGCCTGAAGCCTTCTTCAGATTGTGTTTCCCTCTCTCTGCCCCTCTCTTGCTCACGCTCTCTCTCTCTCTCTCTCAAAAATAAACATTAAAATAAAAATTTTAAATACAGATCAAATTTTAAAAATCGTAGTTGAGTAGGCACAATTATAGTGTGACTCTCAAGACTAAGTTTTAAAAAATGGCAAAAAGCAAATTAAATATTATGTGAGTATTGAAAATATTGGAAATACCATTCCAATTCTAAAATGATCTAAACATTAATTTCAAGCACCTTCAATGTCAAATAGTAAAAATCGTTGGCAGAACAATGCATGTACCATAAAATTTACTATTTTTAAGTTGTACAATTCCATGGATTCTAGAACATTCAGAGTTGTGCAACCATCACTGCTACCAAATATCAGGATATTTTCGTCACGCCAAAAAGAAACCCTGTCCCTGTCAATAGTCACTCCCCATTCTCCTTCTTCCCCAGTCCCTGCCAAACACTAATCTGCTCTCTGTCACAGTGGATTTGCACATTTTGGACATTCCACATAAACACAATTACACACTATCTGTGGCCTTTTATGTCAGGCTTCCACTATTTAGCCTAGTGTTCAAGTTCATCCATATTGTAGCATTTATCAGTACTTCACTTCTTTTTATTGGTAAATAATGTTGTATGGATATACCACAGTTGGCTTATCCATTCATTAGTTGATGAGGATTTAGGTTGTTTCCATTCTTTTGACTATTATAAATAATACTGCTATAAATATTTGAGTACAACTTTGTATATAAATGTATGTCTCAATTCTCTTGTATATACACCTAGAAGTGAAAGCTCTGAGTCATATGGAAACTCTGTATTCAACATTTTGAGGAACCGTCAAACTATTTTACATTTTGATCAGGGATGTATGAGAGTTCTAATTTCTTCTTATCCTCAACAACTTGTTATTTTCCTTTATTAAAATGTTATATAGCCATCCCAGTAGGTGCAAAGTAATATCTCATTTTGGTTCTGACGTGCATTCCACTGATAACTCATGGGTTGAACATCTTTCTGTATGCTAAATTTTCATCTTCATTGAAGAAATATCTGTTCAAATCCTTGCCTATATTTTAATTGGAATATTTGTCTTTTTATTGTTGAGTTGTAAGTGTTCTTTATATATTCTAGATACAAGATCCTTATCAGATATTTAATGTGCAAATATTTTATTCCATTTTGTGGGTCATTTTTTTTCACTTTTTTGATAATATCATTTGAAACACAAATTTTTGTGTACTTCATTTTGATGAAGTACGTTTGTCTATTTCTTTCTTGTGTTGCTCATGCTTTTGGGGTCATATTTTACAAACTATTGTTTAAACCAAGGTCACAGATATTTACTCCTGTTTTCTATCTAAGACTTCTGTCACTTTAGTTGTTATGCATAGGTTTAATACATTTTGAGCTAACATTGTAGATGGTAGAGGCAGGGTCCCACTTCACTCTTTTGTATATGAATATGCAGATGTACCAATGTCATTTGCTAAAAACACTATTCTTTCCTCATTGAATTGTCACGGCTCCCTTGTCAAAAGTTAGTTGACCGTAGATATCTTGGTTTATTTCTGGACTCTTGGGTTGAATATTATGTGATCTATATGTCTATCTTTATGCCAGTACCATCCTGACTTGATTACTGTAGTAAGTTTTGAAATCTGAAAGTGTGAGTCATCCAACTTTGCGTTACTTTTTCAAGTTTGTTTTGACTATTCTGGGTCCCTTGCATTTCCATGCGAATTTTAGTAATACCAAATCCTTAGTTTGTACATAATTGCAGAAAAGAGTTGGAATTTTAACAACATTAAGTCTTCTGACCCTTGAACATGATGTCTTTCCATTTGTTTAGGTCTTCTTTAATTTCTTTCAATCGTTTTGTGATTTTCAGGGTACAAGGCTTGTACTTCTTTGGATAAATTTATTCCTAAGTATGTTATTCTTTCTGATGCAATTGTAAATGAAATTGTTTTCTTAATTTCATTTTAGGATTTTTCACTGCTGGTATATAAAAAATAATATTGAATTTTATATATTGATCTTGTATCAAACAACTTTGCCGAACTCTTTTATTAACACTAACACTCTGGGGTGTGTGTGTGTGTGTGTGTGTGTGTGTATCCTTAGTGTTCTTTTATATGTCTGCAAATATAGAGACACTTTTAGTACTTCCTTTCCAATATGGATGTCTTTTATTTCTTTCTTGTCTAACTGCCCTGGCTCAAATCTCCAATACAAAGATGAATAGAAATGGTGAGAGTAGGACATTCTTGTATTCTTCTTGATCTTAGAAAGAAAGCATTCAGTCTTTCATATTGACTACGATTTTAGCTGTATGTTTTTTGTAGATACCCTGAATTAGGTCCAGAAAGTTCCCTTTAATTTCTAAGGTTTCTTTTATTCTCAAATCATATAGGATTCTGTCAAATGTTTGTTTTGTTCTGTTTTTTTGTCTGTTGAGATAAATCATTGTTTTATTCTCCTAATATAGTATATTATATTGAACGATTTTCATATGTTGAAACACTGTTGCATTCTTGGTATAAATCTCACATGGACATGTGGACTCTTTGTATATATTTTAGATTCAATTTGCTAGTATTCTGTTGAAAGTGTTGTCTTCTATATTCATAAGGGGTATTAGTCTGTACTTCACTTTTCTGTGATGTCTTTGTCTGGTTTTGATATCAGGGTAATAATACTGGCCTCATAGAATGAGTCAGAAGTATTTTCTCCTCTTCTTTTTTGGGGGAGAGAGGTGGAGTGTATGTGAGAGATTGATGTTAATAATACTTTAGCATAATAACACCAGTTGTAGCTGTTTGTTTAGTGACAATTCTGAACGAATTCTGTAAAATCTCTATTTTTTGTCATGTGAAAACTCCACTAAGTTAGTCTAGAGATAATCTAGTGATTAGACAAAAATTTCTCCAATATCAAAACCAATAAATATCCTAGTGTTTATTGAGATTTGTGTACACATTGAAGCACACTTCCAACACTCAGTTTACGACTCTGCCTTTGCTTCCTCTTCCTGGTTGTGCAGAGTTTTAAGGTAAGCCACAGGTGAGACCCTAGGGCCTTCTCAGGCCCTTCTTGAGTATCCACACAGCACCACACATGTAAATGAAATTCTAGATTCCCAGGAATATGTCACAACTTTCCAAAGCCTGTATAAACACCTCACTACTCAGCTTTTCTTTTTAAGCTTTTCACTCAGGCCATTGTTTGTGCCAATTGTTAATCATCACCTCAGGCTTGGTAATTTGAAAACATTTGCCTGGAAATGTTTTTCATAAATGCCCTCTGGGGAGAAGCTTTTAGCATCCGGAAAGCTTGAGTCAGGTCAAATAAAGGCAAGCTTTTGGAGTTGGGTCTTCCAAGGAACCACCTAACAGAGCAAATAATATCAATTCTTTGGGGATGAAGCTTTGGAAAACTGCAGTTCTGTTCTGCCCCCCTTCAGTATTGGGAAAATGGGCTCTTTTTTTTTTTATTTTTTCAAGGCAAGGCCTGAGCTGGAGAGCGAAAATTGGAATTGGTGTTTTTACCAGTGTTTGGCAGTTTTTCTTAAATAAATGCTTCCTGGGTTGCTACAAGCCTTTGGCTAAATCCCAGGGATCTGAAAAAGTTGATTCCGACTATTTTGCTACTTTTTTGTTGTCGTAGCTTTTATGGAGAGATACGGTTTTGGATGCCATTTTCACTACACATAACTGTGAGCAGTAAATTAACCATACCAAAATTGAATTGATATGGGACAGTAAGTTCACTGGTATGGGTCAGTAATTTTGTGAGAACTCAATCTGCAATACTAAGAGAAGGAAAAAACTGAATTAAATAAAATAATTAAGTGAAATAGATACACAAACCGACAAACAAATAGAGTCTACTGTAACAAATCAGGCATCTCAACATGTAAACTATGAAATATGACTGCAGGTGACAAAAAAGAAGGTCTTCTCTAAATATGAAGAACGGTTAAGTTTAAGTGCATGGATACAGGTGGTATGTGCTTGAGTTACTACCGAAGAGAAACACTCTTCAATGACAGCTCCAGGATCTAAAAGAATCAATCACAATGTTTTAAGTTAGGACAACAAATTGTAAGATGCAGCTAATGAATTAAGAGTAAGTTCTACTTGTAAAGTGAACTCAGCACAATGAAAGCAAAGACTCTTGTTGGGAACAAGCTGTGTAAGAATTTTAAAGTCACTTTGCACTTAAACTCTCGTCAGGCATGATTGATGATACACGAAGAAACGAAGAGGAAACATATTTTTGTGGCTGTACTTTTATTTGCTGACAGGACGAAAAGCCAAATCTCTACTACACAAAGAATGAGTTCACAATGGAAAAACACCAAGGCACCTAAATGTGACTATCTACCGTACTTAAGACAAAAGCAAAACTCAGAAAATGCTTTCTCTGAAAACACAGTTGACTTCCTAATTATTGTATTGATATCTCTGCATTTGCTTTCATCTATCAAGGAGTTTTCTTTTGAAACTCAGTCTTCTCTGACTGTGATGAGGTTTTTCAAACCCCATTTCTCTTGTTTGTCTTCAGAACAATCGATGGGGTAGACGACATAAACAGAACTATTCTGGGAGACACAGAATTCTAAATTAAATAATAAAGTATGTCTTAAAATGACATAGACTAAGCGGTCTTTCAGTTGGGTCATCTAGTGTCTGAAAGGCCACTTTAATGTGGTACTTGTTGGGGCACAGACAACAAAGACATTTAGTTAATGATTGTGCATCATTATAGAGGGCAATTTAGCAGCGTGTATAGGGCCAAACGCTCCCTACAGAGTCCTCACAAAACCTTCGATTATACTTAGAGGACTACCTTCATCCTTTAGATGACACCGCATGGCTTTAATACGCTGATTCTCTCTCTCAAGCTCTGGGTTAATCCTTAATTTCTCATTTATCTGACTTCCTCTTGCAATTAACAGTAAACTTCTACACAAAACAAACATGCTATTGTCCACTATTAGTTTCATGTGCTCTAACCTTGTCTTTTCATTTAGATGATACGCTGCTAGATTTCTAAATGCCTGTATCACCCTCTCCTTTCCTCTTCTCTCTTCTTTCACTCATGGACTCCTTCCTCGTTCCATTCCACTCCGGCTTTCTGCTAGGCAACAAATGCCCTGGCCTTTCCCTCTACTGAAGCAATTCATCCCAACGGTTTTGAAACCATAAAGCCTTCCCCAGTTGAAAGAAATTGTTCAACTTTAAAGTTCATTTATTTATTGAGAAAGAGAGTGGGGTAGGGGCAGAGAGACAGAGAACAAGGGAGAGGGAATCCTCCCAGTGTGGACCTCAAACTCACGAACCACAAGATTATGACCTGAGCCAAAATCAAGAGTTGGACACTTAACCAACTGAGCCACCAAGGCATCCTGAAATTGTTCAACTTTACCATGCTTCTGTCCTTTATAAGTATAATTTTGAAAGTTCCTCCTCATTTCTTATTTTAAAAAATGAATTGTGCAGTCTTACATCTATAGAAGGTTGTCTGTCTTGCTGTCTCCATTTTTCATTATCTAGTCACTGAAATAGGGATTCTATCCCAACTGTTCCACAAAAACAATGTACACTTTACAAACTTTATTTTACTGGAAGTTTCTGTAACACTTGAAGCAGCTGGCCACTCATGGCTTATAAAACACTATTTCCTTGGCTTCCTTAGTACTACACCTTCTTGGTTTTTCTTCTGCTTCACTGGGCCGTGTTTCTCAACCTCCTCCTCAGATTTAGCTCATGTTTCTATTCCTCAAATGCTTATTTTGCTCACAGATCTCCTAGTGGCTCTCCTCTTTTCTCCATATACACTCTTCTTGGGTGACTTCATCCACTCCCTTCGCTACAGCTACTAGCTCTAAATTTATGATTCTCAAATACTTTTGGGCCAAGAATTTTCTGCAGAGCTTCTCATCTCCATATCCAATTGCCTTCTGAATGTGTCCATTTACATGTCTGACAGGATGTAATCCTATAATCCATGTAATCCATCGAAAATTGAATTCATTATTATTCCCATTATTTCTGCTTCTCCTCTTGTATTCCATATTCCAGTGACAGGTGCCAAAGCAGTGGCAGACATAGTAGAATGCCTATCCCAAATCCATCCTTGCCCTTTTCTCCTTCCTCATAGAACCCAATTTTGTTTGGATTTCCACCATCCTCCAAGGGATCTCTGAGCCCTAGCCCTGGCATGTCCTAGTTGGTTGAGAGTGCATTAAACTAACAGTAGAATCATTTCCCTTGCCAATAGTGGTTTGGGTGGATGTGTGATCAAATTCTGGCCTCCAATGAGACATGAGGTGAAGTACATTGGGGGGCTTCTGGGAAGGTGCCTCACTCTTAATAAAAGACATAGAAAGAAACTGGCACCTTTGGTGCCCTTGAATATTGTTGGCCTTGGATTAACTCTTGAAACTGTTACAGGCATCTCATATTTCCAGCAGGAGCTTGCCTGAGAACAAACACATGATAATAGAAGATAGAATGTTTTTAAAAAAAGTCAGAAAGGGGCGCTTGGGTGGCTCAGTCAGTTAAGTGGTCGATTCTTGATTTCTGCTCAGATCATGATCTCACAGTTCGTGAGGTCAAGCCCTGCATGGGGCTCTATGCTGGCAGTGTGGAGCCTGCTTGGGTTTCTCTCTCTCCCTCTCTTTCTGCCCTACCCCCACTCATGCTCTCTCTCTGTCTCTCTCAAAATAAATAAATAAACTTTTTAAAAAAGTGTCAGAGAAACAGAATTATCATTCCATTCCTCAGGCTGCTTTTCTCCTGAATGATGGTTCAGATCAGCGGTTCTCAAACTTAGCATCGACCACAATCACCTGAAAGGCTTCTAAAACAGACACTGCTCAAATGCCACCCCACTCCAAGGTTTTGAGTAAATAGATCTAGAGTAAGACCTGCCAATTTCCATCTTGGACATGTTCCCATGTGATGCTAATACTGCTTATCCAAGGAATGCACTTTGAGAACCACTGGTTTAAATCTCTGACCCAAGGTTTCCCACTATTTGTAGCCAAAAGCATTTTAATGGTTAAAGCTACGTGCTCTATTGTCGAAGCTCCAGAATCTTGGGTTTCATTCTGAACTCTCCTTTTCTCCACACATACAATCTACTGTGCAATGTTATTTACTCTACCTTTCATTATTATTATTTTTTTAAATGTTTATCTATTTTGGGAGAGGAGAGAGGGAGAGAGAGAATACATGAGTGGGGGAGGGGCAGAGAGAAAGAATTTCAAGCAGTCTCTGCACTATACCCACATGGGGCTCAATCCCATGAGCTGTGAGATCATGACCCGAGCTGAAACCAAGAGTTGGATGCTTAACCAACTGAGCCTCCCAGGCGCCCATGCTCTATCTTTTAAACATGTCTTGCATTTGTATGCTTTTCCACAGTGGTGATGGATCACTCCCGTGCTCCAGCCACCATCGTCTCTCCCTTGGCTTACTGCAACAATCCAACTGGTCTTCCACTCCTACTCTCTCCCTTCAAGAAGTTCACATGGCTTTCAGGGAAAGCTTTTGAAATGGCAAATTTTGTTCTTTTGGGCTTAAAACTTCACAAGGGCTCCCCAAGCAGGCTAGAACGTAGCAAAAAATCTGTACCTTGAACAACAGTCCTTTCTCCCACGTACTGCAGATTCATCCCTTGTAACTCCCCACCTTGCACTTGCCTATTCCCTCGTTCCAGAATGTCTCCTAGTCCTTTGAGATCACTGTGCTCTGGGCTCCTCTGTGCCTTGCCATATGCTCTTCTGTTCTCTCCCACCCTAGCCCCTTCTCCGTTGCTTGGACTGCATCTATTCATCTCGAATTAAAGTTTCTGTTTAAATATTCCTTCCTCAGAGACCTCTTACCTTACCTCCCAGATCTGGGTTTTAGACATATCCTGTGAGCTCTCAAAACACTCTTCACTTCCCTTAAAACAGCATTTCTTTTATGCTGTTGTAATCACCTCTCCTCTTCTCTACATCTTGGGAGATCAGAAACCATGAGATCATCTACCTTGTGAAGCCTTCACATAATGCTTGGGACCACATTGTCATTATCATCTGGCCTCCTCTTCAGCTAGCACACAGACATTGAGCCAAGAGCTTCACATGCTTAACCTTCTTTTTTTTTTAATTTATTTAAATTCTCGTTAGTTAACATACAGTGCAATACTGGTTTCAGGAGTAGAATTCAGTGATTCCTCACTTACATACAATATCCAGTGCTCATCACATCAAATGCCCTCCTTAAAACTCATCACCTATCTAGCCCATCCCCCCCCCCCACCTCCCTCCTTCAGCTCTCAGTTTGTTTTTATCGTTAACCATCTCTTGTGGTTTGTTTCCCTCTCTTCTCTTCCTCCCTTCCCATAAGTTCATCTCTTTTGTTTCTTAAATTCCACATATGAGTGAAATCATATGGTATTTGTCTTTTTTCTGATTGACTTATTTCACTCAGCTAAATACATTCTAGCTCTATCCACATCGTTGCAAATAGCAAGATTTCATTCTTTTTGATGGCTGAGTGTTATTCCATTGTGTATATATACCACATCTTCTATATACATTCATCAGTCCATGGACATCTGAGCTCTCTCCGCAGTTTAGTTATTGTTGATAATGCTGCTAAAAACATTGGGGTACATGTAACCTTTCAAATCTGTATTTTTGTATTCTTTGGGTAAATGCCTAATTCTGCAATTGCTAGACTGTACATATTTAACCTTCTAACTACCATATTTTGCCTATCAGGAAAATGAGGTTCAGAGACATCACAAGAGGGGTCACCTAATAATAAGAACGCAAGGTTTGAACTCAAGGAGTCTAGCTCTAAAATTTACTCTCTATTCTTCCTTCTTGGGATAATAGTGTAACAGCACCTACTTTTCTTTTAGAAAAGCACCCCCACTCCACCCATTCCTTACCTTCCCTCTCCTGAGACTTCACTGTTTATTTTACGCACCATCCCCCAGGTCCCTGTCGCTACACAGCCTGTGGCCTGTGGGAACAGGTATGATTGCAGTTTCCCAGAGATGTGAAATGCCTGTCACTGGTCCCATTCTCATTTCTCCCAGGCATCTCCCCACAATCCTCTGGGAACACTATCCGGGGTCCTTTTCATGACACAGGCAAGAATGGGCATACATTAGAGAGAGAAGAGCTACCCTTTCTAAGGATTTAAGTGAGTATGCCTCCCTCCAAATTCAGAAAACACTAGGTTTTAAGAGTAAAAATAAGTGTAAGTGTACTCTATAAATTTGATAAATTAATAAAGCTAACAAAAAAAACTGATCTGAAAATATAAAAAGGAGAAATACAGCTGTTTGTAAACTATAAAGCCCATCTCCTGGCCACTCCTGACACTTGAATATCCTGTGTTGCTACGCTAGTTATTATCCTATCTCCTTGGCGCCTGACAAGCTCTGTAACTCTTAAGCACGAGAACTATTTTCATCCCTGGAAGCCCGGCATCGAGAACAGCTCCCGACCTAACAGTGGTGCTCAAAAAAGGAGCAGTTGTAACCTAATCCAATGAAGAAAACGTATATTGCCACCAAAGGTTTTGTGTTCCCCCTTAGCAAGACAGCTCAAAAAGAAATTTGGTTGAATAATTTTAAAACTGAGCCTTAATCTGTCTGACCAGATGCTATTGTTAGTATTTCAGAACCAAAATGGAAAGTTAAGTTGTCCTCTATTCTGTCATCTTCAATTCTCTGAAGCAGAGATTCATATAAACCGTCACCTTGCCCCACAGTCCATCCAAATTTCATGTTGCCGTGAGTGCCCCCCCTTCCGCGGGGGTGGCACTCCCTTATGCCTCTGGCAACTCCCCTCACCCTGGGACAGCCTGTATTCAGCTCTTACACACAGACAGACATCTTCACACCAGTCAGTATTCCCTAGTGACAAGGCCACAAGCCCCCTCGTATGATGGAGCAGAGGGAAAGGGCAAGGTGAAGGACAGACCCCAGGGCCTCTGTGCCATCACTAGCTCTCATGCCTTATGCGGGCGGTACTTGCTCCGAAGAACCAGTGCACAGATGCTTGGCCCCCTATGGGAACAATCTATTCTTAAGACTGATGAAGTTTTTTCCAGTCAGAAATGTGATACTACAATGAGCAGACTCCAAGCCTCAAAACTGGAGCTTCCTGAGAAAAGAACATCCTGAAGATTGTTTGAACTATATTACTGAAATTCTTCTTAATGCGTGGTGACTCAACCCTGTTTGTTCATTGCAAACATAAGCAGGGCTGATTTCTAAGGGTGTGCCTGGTTGAACATATTGTACACACCTTCTGTATGAAGACCGACACCTGGTTAGAAGCTGTAATTCATTTTGTGTAGAGTGTTTAGTTTTCACGTAGAATAGAATTTGAGAAGGCAGTCATTAAATAAGGTTGGCAGATGTCGCATTGCAAATGTCCTCCTGTATCCTGTATTTTTGCTATAAAGGACATTATCGGGACAACTGGCAAAACTCAAATGGAGTCTGAAGATCAGAAGGCAGAAGTGCATCCTTGTTAATGTCCTGATTTGGGTAGTCGCGTTGTGACCATATCGGGCACCAAACACACGCAAGAACTGTGAAGTACAGAGCAAAACACACAAGTATCTCTGGCTGCTTACTGTGTAACAGGAAACATAACAAGTGCACGGACAAGATGATGAAAATTGCAAAGCACAGCGTCACGAGGACCAGAGAACTGACAAGAATCTATAGTTCTCAATATTTGTTCCACCAATAACATTGACCCTAATACTCTTGGAGATTTATGGAAGCCTAGCCCCAAGTCACTGTGAGATGGATATAATTCCTTTTCTTTCTCCTGTATCAAATGAACATTGGAAGGAGCAGGAGTAGCATTCTTCTAGTGTTAGTTTCGAATTTATTCTAATTTAATATTAAAAGGTCAATGATTGATCATCTTGGTGACATCGTCTCTACCTGATTCGTCTCGAAAACATTTCATTAAATCTCTCAGTATAACTCAGATGAATAAATTTTGAATAAGGGCCAATTTTTAAATGAGACACTAAGTACCATCACCACCCCTCCCCTTGTCCCCCCCCCCCATGAAGAAGCATTTCCTGCCTATTCTATCTCAAAAAACAACAACCACACAGCTTACACAGGGGCAGCAATTGAGAATCTTAATACCCTGCCACCTTCTCAGTAGCGTTTTCCATGTGTGCCAATAACACTCTCATAATAGATTCGTGGGCAGTTCTCAAGTTCAACATTTATTCTTCCACAGTTATAGAGTGTGCTGGATGGTGAGAGAAAGACAACTCCTCAAGATGCTTACAGTTTAGTGGAGGGAGATAACAAACACGGGCAAACTCTGAAATACCTAAGTACAAAATACATACAAATCCCCCTTCCCCTCCCTCTGACTACAAGATTCAGAATGTCCCAGTTCACCTCTCTTCTCTGACTTGCAACCCAATGCCATTTGCCCTCCAGCCAACCCCACACGTATGGGTAAATCAACTTACAGGGGGTTGGGGAGATGCATTTTATGGTAATAGCAGGTTTCCTAACTTCCTTGAGTCTACTTCCATATACATAAATCTGGAACAAGCAAACCCACCACCTAGGTTGAAGACTGGGTCAAACGTGATCGTGAGTGTGAAACATTACACTCCAACTGCCCTGCCCCACTCTCTTCTCTTGGGTAGATCTAGGTCCAGAAATGCAGTGCAGAGATAGAAAGAAACTGATGATGACAGGGAGGGGCAGTTGTGGGATGGGTGGAGAAGGCTGAAGACCTTGCTTCTCCACCACGGCTTTTGGTACTCCTAACCCCAGCTGATCTCTCCATTTTTCATTCCCTGGAAGCAGAGAAAAGCCTCTCTCTACTTCCTAGTCTCTGTCTGCCCTTCCAGCATCAGAAGTAGAGAGGTATCTGGCCACCTGTTCAGGTGCTTTTCGGTTCCTTGAGTACCAGGAACTGTACTTGAGAGCAGGCTCACTGAAGCTGGGTTGATATTGATCTTCCCAAGGACCTACAGATTTCTGAATTGGCATGTTCCCAGAATCCTTTTCATTCCTTCACCCCAGCACCCTCCAGTGCTGGACCCCAAGCTCTGGTCCAGTGCAAAGAAGACAGAGAGAGTCCTCTGCACTTCCTGTCCAGCCACCCATGGAGCCTAGAGTCCCCCTGACACCCTGACACCTGCCTACCCCACCCCAGGTGCAGGTCTGCTCAGGACAGGTGAATGGGCTGGGTGTTGGAACAAGGTGGGAACAAGATGGTACAACCAGGCTGCATCTTTTCAAACTCATCTGCCAACTCCCAGTAATCCTTAATTCTTGAATCTCCTTTTCCTCTTGCATCCATTTTCACCAAATCTTAGAGCTACTCCTATGACTTTCCGAAACTACTGAATCCTTGGGCCCTTTTCACTCTTCTTCTCACATCACGAAGCCCAAATGAACACTCCTTAGAGAAAGGCATAAAAGAAAAGGAGGAAAAAAGTGAGAGGAGGAAACCAGAGAGTGTAAGTTGGGACCCCTCGTGTGATATCGGATGTTGACCAGTCACAAGTGTAACTCTCCCTCTCCCTCAAGCTCTGCCAGCATCATCCCCAGACCCCCACATAAACACACACTAGTTCTCCACTGTGGAGGAATGTTCCCCTACCAGGGGAGCAACAGCAGGAAATAGTGCATGAATACTGTAGAGTAATTTTCAATAAAACAGGCTGAAAAAGAATTGATCAAGGACTTACCTTTGCCTTCTTCAGAAGTTTCAAGATGTCACCTCAGGTACTCTTGAGAGAACCTCGTATATAGTTTTTTGAGCCAGGTGATTTCTATAGTCCAGCAGAATCTCTCTCCTCAGCTATTTTTAAGGCTTGACTGATATTTTGTGGTATTTTAAAGTACTTATGGAGTTTGGTTTGTTACATTGAGAAAGAAAATCTTATGTACTACTGAGTTTCAATAGTATACTCCTCAAAGCCTATCCATTCTTTCTTTAGTTACCTTGACCTTCTAGAAGAAATGCGTGGAATTAAAACAAAATAAAGAACAAGCCTGCATAACGTTACTTCAGGGACCCCAAATTTGGAGCCAAGGTACATGAGCTCCAATCCTTACTCTATTAATAAATTACTTGTCATGCAAATTTGGGGGAACATCAACCTGTCTCCTTGAGGTTACCATGAAAAGCATGATAGATGATATGTCAAAGTAGGTTGCCAAAATATAATGTGCAATATAAAAGTATGGTGTTATATGTAAAGAAGTTGTTGAAATAGAAAAGATCTGTGCAAAACTTACGAAAAAGAACCCATGAGACCCTTTGCTTAGAAATGCCTATTTTCTCCAAATGCTTTAAAAGACCTTAGAATGGGGTAGAGTCTGAATCTTCAAAGTTTCTTTTAAAAGTATGAAAGCTTCCTCTTTTACCAGATGATATTTGATTTACAACTGTAAGCAAATCTAACCCAGTAGATGTTAGACTGCATTCTTTATTATATGGCATAGAAGTCCACACCACAAGTGGAGCTGAAGCTATTCTCAATTATTTCTTGAAACCATTTAGAAATAAGATATGATATAACCCAAAGATCAGCTGGCTGACTGGCTAATAAACTGACATTTAGATGGAGGGAGCCTAATTGGATGACTGGGGTGCAAAGTGGATGTGAGGATGTGGTCTCAACTTATTTTTTCTGTGCATAAAGCTTAGCTTATACGTATCAGTCTTTCATATCCCTGAAGTGACTCACAAGAGAATAAGGTCCTTCCCCAAAGTTATAGGATGTTGTTCATGCAGCGTACCAAAACAATTTAAGCCCTACGTTTAATGCACTTTTTCCTTTTATTTCAAACAGTAATCCTTAGCTTTATTATCTGAAAACCACAATACAACATGCTGTCTTTGACATTGTTATCTTTTCTTATGTGATACTTAATATTCTCAATACTACCTATTATACTGCAACTCACAAAATGTTTAAAGGTTAAAAACCTTAGGTTTCATGTTTATTTTTTCCTTTAGCCTAAATATGGAAGACCAGTTTATTCAAGTAGCATAGGATGGATGAGTTTTCGGGGGGATATGTTTTTCATGTTCTTTGTAGTCTGGCCAGGAAAATTATAAATGATCCCCAAGTCACATCACAAGTCATTTGATTACTGGTAGCTGGCATGTAGAGCAATGAAAAGCAGTTTAAAAAAAATCAAATGCTGGTACCACCAAGACTCCAGGAAAATATACAAAAAACATGAATCCTGTGGTTTTACCATCAAGAGGCTATTTGTCTTATTTATTTCTGGCTTCTAGCACAGTGTCTGATCATCATAGCCACTGCATAAATATTTGTTTAACATATGCTAGTAAAAGAAATAGAAACATCCAGAAAAGAATAGCTAGATCTGAATGTGGATTAAAGTAAAGTGGGGGTTTTTTGCTATATTTTTATTTTCTTTTCTAGAAGCCAGAAATGGTTTCTATACAGCTCATTCATTACAGCAAATTTCCAAATAACTATAAGTCTCCTTAAAATGTCACATGGAGAAAGTCACCGTTCACAGAAGTTAGAAAGCATTTTGATAAGGCAGACCGCAGCCTTATGACTGATGGTTTTATTTTGAAACAGATGTGAAGTAACCTGAGCCTTGCACGGCAGGCTCTTACTCCAGACTGCCTTGTACAGAACTTCTCCTTACAACACTCTTCACAGACGAACAATCACCCAGGAAGAATAAATGAAACATGCCACCATTTTGCAAAGTGAGTTATTTTATATTCTGATAGTGCTTATATAAGAGACACTTTATAATACTCTCTAACTCTCCACACACAAAAAAAAGAAAACACTGAAAAATGAACCCTTAAATATTTCTTTTTCTAGACAATTGGTAAAATTGATGCTAAGAATCTATACCGACTGTAGTACTAATTCATCGAATGATGCTGTAAATTACCGTTTTTCCTATCTCCCCACAAAGTTTTATGAAACAGAAGACTTTCCAACTTGAACATCATTATAAATTTAGGGGATGTGGTAGAGAAAAATAGCAAACCTGAATCAAAACGCAAATACAGACACAAGGTCTGGAAAGCACTGTTTGTCTGTTTTTAATTTGTTTAGGTGCACAGTTGTACCTTGTGAGGCCAGGAAGGAAACACAGTCAGCAAGGTCATCATGATCTATCTAGTTACAGCCAGAACCTGGAGAAGTCAGAAGCCTTTAGCCCGACAGCTATGGACAGGAAGCACACAGAGGAAGACGATTCCAAGCTACAAAAATGCTGGTGCAAACTACAAATTACAAAAAAAAAAACTACAAAAATAACTGAGGTAGAAAGATCAAAGATGATGCATCTGAGAGACAGGAAAATGAGGAGGATATGAAAGAGACTGAGATACACCCCACCCCCTGAGCAAATAGAGGAGTAAAACAGAAAAATCAAAGGTAAATACGTCCCTTCCAAAAAGAAAGTCCTGGGACCAAAGAAAATGATCCCACCTAGTATAGGTCCAGTAGTAGCCCAAAACCCTCCTAATATAACTTTGAATTCCCAAGGGCTTACCATCTCATGACCCTTTGTCCCCAACCCCTGCAACTGTTCATGACTATTCATCCATGTCAATCTAAAACAGAATCTTTATACCAAGCACCGTCATCAATTTTCATAAAAATAACACTCACCCTGAACATTTTTGAGTTTAGTAGAGACTGACTGATGACCTTAATCATCAGAGATGACTGATGAAGACATAGAAATCCACATCACATCACACTCTGCCATTTTACTGGCCTCCTTCTGTCTTCCCATCCTCTCTTCTTTACAGAAGCAAAACACAAAATCCATTCTTCTGTCTCACTTGGAACAACTTACCAACATCTGAAACCTCTGTACCAACAATAATTAAGGCTCTGGGTGTTGGAGAAAGGAGGGGAAAGGTGAAGGGGTCCACTTTCTATCAATAATTGTCAATGCTTTCTTCCACAAAAAGTAGAATGGTGTGAATAACACGTCACTTCATTACATGTGCACATAAACAATTCTTAGAGATCTTTTGCACTCACTAAGACTTTATTTGCAAAGAGCATTTATGAATATAAAATGCTTATGCTATGGTGAGACATAGGTTATATATGTAATACAATAATTTTTATAGAGGTCATATATATTTATATTCTTTAAAATGACTTCAGAAAAATATACTAGAATATTAAAATAGCTCTGAATAGTGGCATTATGGATGATTTATAACTTTCTCCTTTATAGCCTTTCTATAACTGTTTTGTCATGGAGAGGAAATGTTTTTTTTTAAATCAAAAAGAAAAACATAACTCTTATTTTTAAAGATGCCCTAGGGACATACTCGGTAACATTTTTAGATTAAAGTGATATCTGGTTAGTTTGAGCTACGAGAAAGCAGGTGAGGGCATTATAAGTCTCCTTTTAAATGTGAAATACATACTTCACTTGTCCTTGAATCCCAAGCAATTTGATTCTTTGAGACACTGAATTTGATTTCTCCTTGGGGAATTCAATCTTTTTTCAGAATTTAAGTCACACTCTTATGAAATTAATACATTAAGTTAGAGGAAAGAGAAGGGCGCCTGGGTGGCTCAGTCAGTTAAGTGTGCGACTCTTGATTTTGGCTCAGGTCATGATTTTATGGTCATGAGCTCAAGTCCCTAGTCAGTGTCCATGCTGAACGTGGAACCTGCTTGGGATTCTCTCTCCCTCTCTCTTTCTGCCCCTCTCCCGCTTGCATTCTCTCCCTCGACTTCTCTCTCTCAAAATGAATAAACATTAAAAAAAAATAAAAATAAAGGAAAAAGAGAAAGAAACTCTAAAAATAACATAAGCTAAAGATACAGTAACATATATTTTTTAAAGTCTTTTTTTTTCAATATATGAAATTTATTGTCAAATTGGTTTCCATACAACACAAAGTCTTTCTTTCAATACAAAAATTTTATTATGAAGGATTTGATCAAGTTATTTAGTTTGGGGGCTTGGCTCTAATCTTCCAAAGTTAGGTACCTAAGAGTCATCTTTTTTTTTTTTTTAATTTTTTTTTCAACGTTTTTTATTTATTTTTGGGACAGAGAGAGACAGAGCATGAACGGGGGAGGGGCAGAGAGAGAGGGAGACACAGAATCGGAAACAGGCTCCAGGCTCTGAGCCATCAGCCCAGAGCCTGACGCAGGGCTCAAACTCACGGACCATGAGATCGTGACCTGGCTGAAGTCGGACGCTTAACCGACTGAGCCACCCAGGTGCCCCAGGGTCATCTTTTTAAAAAGTTGCTTTTTAAATGCATACTTCATTATGATGGTCTTAGATGGATACTTCTCATATCTTTAAATGATTTCATAAGTACTGATAACACAAGGCAACTTCTATTTCTACGTATGGAAATCCAGTGTATTCTGCCTAAATCCCTTGCTAATACATAAGTGACCAACTGGGTATCTTTAGTTTTTAAAGTAACCGTATTTGGGATATAATACAGCTATTAATTCACTTATTTGCATATTCATAACAAATATATACGTGTGTCTAACATATGCCGGGCACTGTGTTAGGCTCTAACAATAATGAAGTGTATAAGTCCCTGCCCTTAAGCACTTCATATTCTATGGGAGACACTCAAGACATTGGCAGGAACAAAGCTATACAGTTTGCCCTGATTCCTTAATTATAATTAATGCTTACTTTTTACCTTTGAAAAATACATTGCTATTGCTTTGATGGAATCATGCCTAATGTTTTTCTTTTTTTCTTTCTTTCTCTCTTTTTTCTTTTTTCCTTGCTTCCTTCCTTCCCTCCTTTCCCTTCTCCCTTCCTTCTGTCCTCCCTTTCTACAAAGTCTACCAGCATTGTGCAGTATAGAAGCAACTAGTCCTACGTGCCTATGGAGCACGTGAAATGTGGCTGGCCCAAATTGAGATATACGGTGAGTGTAAAATACACACTTCATTTCAAAAATTTGGTATTAAAAAATGTAGACTATCCCACTGATCATTTTTTACATCCATTACGTGTTGAAACCATTGTATTTTATATATAGTGAGTTAAAAAAATATTGTTAAAATTAAACTCACCTTTTCCTTTTACTTATTTTAATAAACCTAGTTAAAATTTGTAATTTTTTTTATGTGGCTTAAATTATACTCTAGCACATGTGCATTGCACTAAAGGCACAAAGTTTGTTACTCTGGGGAGGAAAATAGGGAAGCCTACTGCTTCTTAAAGCATATTTGTACAAAACATAATGGCATATGCTTCAGTTTTAGTAGTCAATTACGAGGGCCAGCCTATGTGAACATAAAAGCACAGTTCAGGAAAAAACAAACAAACCAACCAACCAGTGTATGAGCACTAATAGTTTTTGTGTATACTGTAATCTTTATAAAATACAGAAGCATCTAGCAACTTCTAGTTTTTATCTTGGGAGTGGAAAAGAAGTTCTTTTCTATATTAGTAATTTGTCTCATATTATTTAAAACAAGTATTTCATTTATAAAACAACTTTATATAAGTACTATATAAACAGATCCATTTTGGAGGGTTTTATAATTTATACTTCATAATAGTATTAATAGATATTTGATCTATTAAGTACGTAAGAGTCTCTATATATCTAGACATAAGGTTATACTAGAGAAGACTCTCTTACTGTATACCCAGTGATCCTGAAAACAATAAGAATGAAATAATATTTCCATTTTCTCCTTAAGAATTGAATGAATCTAATTCCCTTCTTATTTTCTGTGATTCAGTGTGTTTGCGGTCTCTAGGTTAAATGCATGGAGCTCAATAATAGGTCACTAGAATTTTCGAAAGACTTATTGTACATCAAATATGATTTTAGGGGCGCCTGGGTGGCGCAGTCGGTTGAGCGTCCGACTTCAGCCAGGTCACGATCTCGCGGTCCGGGAGTTTGAGCCCCGCAGTCAGGCTCTGGGCTGATGGCTCAGAGCCTGGAGCCTGTTTCCGATTCTGTGTCTCCCTCTCTCTCTGCCCCTCCCCGTTCATGATCTGTCTCTCTCTGTCCCAAAAATAAATAAACGTTGAAAAAAAAAATATGATTTTAGCAAGATAATTATAAGCATCATATATTTAATGTTTTCTTTAATTTTCATAAAAAGGACAGTCCAAAATTTAAATTTTAGTTAAAAAAAAAAAACTTCAGGGGCGCCTGAGTGACTCAGTGGGTTAAGCGTTTGACTTCAGCTCAGGTCATGACGTTCGTGGGTTTGAGCCCCGCATCGGGCTCTGTGCTGACAGCTCAGAGCCTGGAGCCTGCTTCGGATTCTGTGTCTCCCTCTCTCTCTGCCTCTCCCCAACTCTCTCTCTCTCTCAAAAATAAATAAACATTTAAAAAATTGTCATAAAAATTTTTTTAAAAACTTTAAATGACTTATATTGTGTTTTCTCAATAATACAAATTACAGTGACTATTTACAATGTATAGCGCATTATAAAATATCCCCCATAACTTTTCAACGATCATTCTTATAAAGATATATCTTAAATATAATAAAGGTGTTTCTTAAGTAATTTTGAATAAAATAATAAAGTTTGAACAAAACACTCCTACATGTATCTTACCAGAATCTACTCATCATATGTCTCACTTCAGATTACTTGGAAATAAATCATAATAGCAGGCAATATACTACATAGGCACACCTCCAGTGGATAAAAGATACACGTAAAAGAAAAAATATATGAATACTTTCGGCCTCATGGAATCATGCCTTTATTTTTTTTTAATTTTTTTTTTAATTTTTTTTTCAACTTTTTTTTTTAATTTATTTTTGGGACAGAGAGAGAGAGAGAGAGCATGAACAGGGGAGGGGCAGAGAGAGAGGGAGACACAGAATAGGAAGCAGGCTCCAGGCTCTGAGCCATCAGCCCAGAGCCTGACGCGGGGCTCGAACTCACAGACCGCGAGATCGTGACCTGGCTGAAGTCGGACGCTTAACCGACTATGCCACCCAGGCGCCCCTGGAATCATGCCTTTAATACTAGATCATAACAGATATATTGGTTTTTGTTTTTCTAACACACCCTCTTACCTTTCTTTCTTGGGGAGTCCAAAACTCCTAAAATTTCCATTTCTATGATTTGACTATTGAAAATTTGATTAAAATATTACTTTCATTTGCATAAACATCCAACAGAAAAACAGGACCTTATTCACTTTTCTCATGTATTCATTCATTGAATAAATTTTTACTGAGCTTCTACTGTGTACCAGGTACTATGTTAGGCCCTCTGGGTATGATGATAAGCAACATATTTTCTTCACTTCCACAGAACTTAGAAGGAGAATTAGAGATTTCACAAATAATCTCACAAACAAAAGCACAGTGGGGCTCCTGGGTGGCTCAGTTGGTTAAGCTTCAGACTTCAGCTCAGGTCTTATGGTCCGTGAATTCGGGCCTGCCTCAGGCTCTGTGCTGACAGCTCAGAGCCTGGAGCCTGTTTCAGATTCTGTGTCTCCCTCTGTCTGCCCCTACCCCACTCATGCTCGTGCGCGCCCTCTCTCTCTCAAAATAATAAACATTTTTTAAAAGTAAAGAGCCAAAGCATAAGAGACTGTTAAAAACTGAGAACAAACTGAGGGTTGATGGGGGGTGGGAGGGAGGAGAGGGTGGGTGATGGGTATTGAGGAGGGCACCTTTTGGGATGAGCACTGGGTGTTGTATGGAAACCAATTTGACAATAAATTTCATATATTAAAAAAAATAATAAAAATAAATAAATAAATGAATAAAAATAAATAAAAGCACAGCTATATACCATGAAAAATGCAATGAAAGAAGCATAGGTTTTATAAGAAAGCTTACTGAACTGTATGCTCTTTCCTCATTTCCTTTTAAATTTTGAATCATGCGAGTGTATTACCTGTTAAAAAAAATCAACAATTAAAAATAAAAACCAAATCCAGCAAAGACAAAAAAATTAAGAAACTCTGAAGTAAACACAAGAAAATAATGACATTGGTTACCTGTGGGGGGGGGGGGCGGTGGAGGGGAGTATGGTAAACCGCGAGGATGAAAGAGGAAAATTTTTCACTATATCTCACTGTTTTTTCTTTTGATTCTGAACTATGTTCATGTATGTATTCTGAAACTTAAATAACACTTATCAAAAATCTAAAATAAATCGTTTTTTTAAAAGAAAGCTGGGGGGGCGCCTGGGTGGCGCAGTCAGTTAAGCGTCCGACTTCAGCCAGGTCACGATCTCGCGGTCCGTGAGTTCGAGCCCCGTGTCGGGCTCTGGGCTGATGGCTCAGAGCCTGGAGCCTGTTTCCGGTTCTGTGTCTCCCTCTCTCTCTGCCCCTCCCCCGTTCATTCTCTCTCTCTCTCTCTCTCTCTGTCCCAAAAATAAATAAAAAACGTTGAAAAAAATTTTTAAAAAAATAAAAAATAAAAAATAAAAAAAAATAATAAATAAATAAAAGAAAGCTGGGGACAGGGGATAATTTACGTGAGAGAAGTTAAGGAAGGCCTTTCTAGGGTAGTGACTAGTTTTGTCTGGAAGAAGGGCAGGGTTGCAAGTGAAGCCTGGAGAAGGAGTGTTCTAGACAGAGGAACTGTACGTGCAAACGCCTCAGGCAGAAGAATTGCACACATCTGAGGTACTGAAAGACAGCTGGGCAGGAGCCCCCCGAGCCAGGGGCATGATGGGAGATGAGGCTGGTGAGTCGCAGACATCAGGTCACGCCTGGACTCATGTGTTCTTTATTAAGACAATGGGTGCAATCTAAGTGAGGTCTGATGATCTGAGAATGTTAATTTCCCAGTTTGGATGGTTGTATTTTGATTGTGTGGAAGAATGTCCTTGTTCGTAGGAAACACACGCTTAAGTATTCAGGGTTGATGGGGCATCATATGAGCTTTACACTCCGGTAGCTCAGAGAAGAAAAAAGTTCTTTGTGTGATACTTGCAACTTTTTGGAAAGCTTGACATTGTTTCCAGTAAAGAAAAAGGAAACAAAATTAGACAGTGAAAGTTCCTTTCTCCTAACCCTCTAATCGATTTCCATTTTGTTTTTGCTTTTTTTAAAACAAACAAACAAACTGAATGGGATGATTTTGATGTATTCAAGGAAATATCATTTGTGGGACCATTTACCTTTCTTATTAGATACAGATTCATGCTATATGTTTCCCGTATAACCAGAAGTAAGGTATCAGGCAGCGATGGTTTGCAGTGTAGGCCCGTAAGGGCCACAGCTAGACTGCACTGTGTGGACAGGTTTGGGGACAGAGAAAAGGTAAGACAGGTTCTGCTTGGTGAGCTACTGGTACAACACTTTTCTTTGGCCTGAAAAGTTCAGTCTCCCCTGCCCCCCGGCCCACACTTCAGCACGGTACAGGCACTATCAGGGCAGTCGAAGAACAGATAGGGGCCCACATACCACATGTTGGAATACTTTGAGATTATAAATCAAGCTAATAAATTAAGTATATTAAATATGTTAAATTAAACCTATTTCGTCATCATCGAGATGGCTTGATACCTTCATGGTCATCTGGAAGGCGGATTTAAAATTTATAAAAAGACATTCACGGGCGCCTGGGTGGTTCAGTCAGTGAAGTGTCCAATTTCAGCTCAGGTCATGATCTTGCAGTTTGTGAGTTCAAGCTCCACGTCCGGCTCTGTGCTGATAGCTCAGAGCCTGGAGCCTGCTTCGAATTCTGTGTCTCCCTCTCTTTCTGTCCCTCCCCCACACTCTCTCTCTCTCGCTCTCAAAAATAAATAAACATTAAAAAATTAAATTTATAAATAAAAATTGAAAATTCAAAATTCTTAGAATTCTTCCTGTAGTTCAGGGGAGAATGGCCCACTCCCCTTCTCTTCCCACATCAGGGTCCCACTCACCTGCAAAGACCGTCATCCCTCACACATATACGGACATCTCCACAAAGAGCTGCCCCCTCTGCCACCACCCCTTGGGTCTAGGAATCAACCACAGGTGTTCCTTCAGTGTCTCAGTGATTCTCTTGGGCTTTCCATCATGCGATTTTTTTTTTATATTGTTCTAAGACTTCCACTAAACGTATACATTTATATCTAATGTTTGCTGAATAATCATGTTCACTAAACATCCATAATATTGTTGACATAGGTTTTTATTTGTTTTTACATGATATGAAGAATAACATGTATCTATCTTCTGCTTGTTTTGTCGCTCTAGAGTAAGTCTTGGAGATCTACCCAACTTTATCTATGACTTTGCCTTAAAAAACCGTAGCTATCATTGTGTATGTGAGACTGTATGTACAATGACTAGATCACATATAAGAATTGGAACTCTGACACATAATCTGCAGCAACCAGCTCAGGGGACCAATGCATTAACTACAGTAACCATCCCCAAAAGCCATCTGTAAGTCAGACTTGTAGGAACTCAGACCACTATCTCCAACAACTGGTCCAGGAAGACAAATAATAATACCCTAACAATCAGACCAAAATGGCCAGCACTTGACTAATATCTATGAGCTTCCCTAATTTGGTCCTCCCTCTAGCTCAGGACCAATGATAGAAAACCAAATATGTACTCCTAACCTATTACATAGGATGCCTCACTTCTTATTAGCCTACCTACAGCTTCCCATGCCAACAGCCCCCGATCAGGGCACACTTGAAGTCCTCGCCTTTTATTCACTATAAAAATTTCCATCTCCTCTGCCTGTCTTTGCATCTCTGCCAAACACAAGTAATGGTGGCTGACTCCTTTGTTATAATAAGCTCGGGGTTAAAAAAAAAAAAAAACAACCTTTGCCTGTTCTCATTGGTTAGTCTTTATTTGCACGTGTAGCAGGTAATGATAGTTTTTCATGCTCAATATCATTTACTGCAATGAAGCAATTGGCAAATTAAAGTGTCATGTCTGTTTGGCTACTGTGTATTTCTAATTTACTAAGAAAAAATTAAATATTTATTTATTTTGAGATACAGAGAATGGGTGAGCAGGGAAGGGGCAGAGAGAGAGGGAGAGAGAGAATCCCAAGCAGGCTACACGCTGTCAGCACAGAGCAAGACACGGGGCTCAAACTCACCAACCATCAGATGATGACCTACTCTGAAATCAAGAGTCAGAGGCTTAACTGAGTGAGCCATCCAGGCACCCCTCTAGTTTACTAAATTAACTAAATAATTTAATAACTATTTATTATTTTATCATTAAAATTTCAGTTGGACTTGCTTCCTTTATAGAACTAGCAGTGGCTCTAGTAAAAATGGAATGTAGCCTGATTAAGGAAAATATTCTCAAGGATTTATCCATTTCCAGAGTTAGCAGCAAAAGCAAATGTTTCATTGAGTTCTGCACATGAGGGTGAGTCATCGCCAAAGGGTGTTTTATATGGTGAAAAACAATGCTCATACCTATAAAGCCTTTTTACATAATTCGGTTAACAAAAGGATGTTAAATCAGAGAATGTAGTTGATTTTATTTCTGCAAAAACATTTGGTAAGAGGAAGAAAAAGGCATCCGTAAAGCAATAGAATTCCAAATCAATAGAGTTGGAAAAGTGGGAACACGGGTTCCAGATATCTTCAGTCCTTAAAGGAGGCCGTTATTCAGGTCTATGACATGAAGACACTTTAAAATTCAAACCATGAATCGGAAGTCATCTTGAAGACAGAGAAAGTAGCTGGTAAATTCCAATTCCAGTGTTTTGTGTTTTGTGCAGATAGCAGGAGAGCCATCCCCAAACTGTGGCTATCTGTCCCTCTATCCTTCGCTGAGTACACATCTTCCTCTGGCCTTCCCAAATTCATTCTCCAACCTCTCTCTTCTCCTGTCATGCCAGTAATTCTTCAAGGTGTGGATGTGGGTTATCTAGAGCAGAATCATCAACAGGTGCCTGTAAAAATGCAGATTCCTGGGCCCAATCCAAACCTTCTGAACCAGAATCCCAGGGAGCAGGCCAGAGGAATGCATATTTTTACAAGCTCTCCAGATGATTCCTATACACATCTGAGGTTGAAAATTACTGTTGGAAGCATTTATCTATCTCAAAAATCTCACCAAATCTCTTGGATTCACAGGTGGTCTAATATGCTAATGACAATATCATCTATAGTTTTAACCTTAACTTCTCATTCGAAATTCAACTGGTTTCTCTAACGTCTGAGAAGAACTTAGAGTTATTTATCAGATAACTCGCTGTCAATCCACAGCTCAGGAAAAATAACGCCAAAGTTTTATAGGTGCCACAAAAGAAGTTCCTCCCCTTTCTTCTATCAGTGGTAACATCGACCTCCTAGTTATTGACTATTTAAACATTTTAGAATAAGAGTCATCTTTGGCCTTTGCTTTCACATTGTCAATGCAGTGTCACATAGCTTCTCTCATTAAGCGTCTGACTGTAGCCAAGTCTGTCTTTAAGTCAGTAATTATCACCTGAGTACCCGATAGGTGCTAGGAAATGGTAATATACAGATAATCAGACCTGATTCTTTCTTTGAGGTACTTATTTAACCAGCTAACTAGCTAACTAGTTAACTAGCTAACTAGCACGAGAGTCCAATAAATAAATAATCCTCTGTGCTAAGGGCTATGGTGTAAACATAGTCATAAGTGCTGACAGGACGCAGATAAGGAACCAATGAATGATTCCTATGGGGTCTGTGAAAGGTACAGACAGGAGGCAATGTCTGAGCTGGTGTTTTCTGAAACATAAGTAGCTTCCCAGGCAGAGAGCAAGGAAAAGACATTCAAGAGTGAAAACAATAGGAGCAAGAACCCAGGGATGTAAAAGTGGGTTGGAAAGAATAGGTCTTGGCCTGGTGTATGCTGGGGAGTAACTGTGGTAAAGTCAAAAAGTGGGTTCTGCCCACGTTATAGAATGTGTTCTGTGACATGCCGAATAGCTTGGACTTCTGTAGGCATTGAGAGTCCCCAAAGGGTTGTTTTCTTTTAGTTATTATATTTATAAAAGTATATATGTAGGATTTTTAAATTCAAATATTACAAGGCTTAAAATAAAATCAGTACATTCTCTGTTCCTTCCCCAAGTCCTGCTTCTTTCAGGCATCCACTTTCCATATCTAAAGCTGTTTCTTTTAGTATTTACCTCCCTATTTCAAGATAATATGGAGCATTGAAGAAATTTCATTTGCAAATCAGCAAATATCAGTGTCATTGAGTCGTTCCTCTTGGCTGATCTCTTCTGCAAAGAAGAGTTTTCTGGTCTCCTGTCTTGACCTCCACAAGGTCAAGTGGAGGAGGTGGACGCAGACGTCACTGCTAGTTATATAGACTGACTCAATCACCCTAGGTTCTCACTACTTGACTTTTCCCTGGACAGTTAGTCTTTGATGATTAACATGTCCAGGAGACTTTCTTTGATCCGAAGTTGTGTCAGTTACTATCGAATAAAACATTACATTAACTTTAGCTTTATACTTTGAAGAATCCTAAGCTATTTAATTTTTTTTGCAGCAGTTGGACCTGGTTTCTATCTGACAGGTGAGGAAACATAGCAGACTAGAGTGAGGGTACAAGCGGGTAAATGATGAAGTCTTCTACCACAGAGGTCAGCAGGCTACAGTCTGTTGTCCAAAACCAGTCTCCTACCCATTTTTGTACTGCACACGAGCTAAGAATGGTTTATATTTTTTAAGTGGCTCCAAAAAAAAAAAAATCCATAGGTGAACACTATTTTGTGATGCATAAAAATTATATGAAAGCTCATAAATAAAGTTTCATTGGAATCTTACCAGGCTCAGTTTTTACACTGCATCTACGGCTGCTTTCATGCTGTGACCATGTGATTGCATAGTTGTGACAAAACCCACACAGCTTAAAAAGCCTAACATGTTTACTATCTTGACTCTCTACAGAAAAAGTTGACTGATCCTTGTTCTAAAGCAAGCAGCTGGGGCAACAAAAAGAGCATCGCATAAGAGGATTAAGCCCAGGTAGTCTGGCCAAGGGAAACAGATAGATCCGTATTAGAGAAAGCTGGAGGAAAGAAAGTAAACATGTTTTCTGCCCCTAGGACTTCCTTCAATTCTGATAGTCATCATTTTTCTGGTTAATGTCAGGCCATAAAGCATTAAGTCTCAGCAAATTTCAAAAGTTAACACTTCTCCATGGTGTTTCCCATTTCACCTTCCTATCTCACTCTCTCCTATGTCATTCTTGTCTATACCACTCACCAATATATCTTTAATTATCTGCATATGTGCATGTACATGATCTGTTCCCCAAATAAATTTTAAGCTCCTGATGACTTAAGAGAAGAGAGAGAGAAAGAGAGAGAGAGAGAGAGAGAGAGAGAGAGAGAGAGAATGCTTTACAGTCCCTTATATTCTTATCTTTCCAAGACCTAGAATAATATATCATGATCCCAGGTGCTCATGAATGTTGAAGATGATGATAATCTGCTGGGAATTATCTACACTTTTCTTTCTCTGAGAAAAGAAAATAAATGCCTACAAAAATGTGTTTCCAGATTCAAAGTATTTGAACAAGATAGATTTTGATGCAGTTTAAGCTATTACATGGATAGCACAGTCCGGGAGTTTGGAAAGTATCCGATAAAATATGTGTTCATTGGTTCAACTGTTGACAAAAGGAGACCTTTAGAGCTCTCCCTCTCAATTTCCTTCTCTTTAAGACTCCACCTTCTCCAACACACGCATGCACACGTGCCTCAGACATTCCATCCTGCTATATGCGGAATCAGAGGATAACCTTCCCGACAGTGAAATAAAAGTATAGAAGAGATGTCAAGTGAGCATGTGCTGAGCCACAGAGTGAAAAGAAAACAAAATCCAAAAATACTTCTAGCCAATGCGGCCTGTATCTCTAAATTTCACCCAGGATTCTGGGGAAAGGGTGAACTGCAGTTTTCATTTAATTCAGTAGGGCACCGCCTCCGGCAGGGTTAACCTTTTTCCCTTTGGTGTCTTCATTGTGACTTAGTTGATACAAATTGATTTCCTGAAGGTGCTAACGGGCTACTGGCTAGTTGTCTCCATTGGAACCTGTTACAGTAGTTCAGTGAGCAAGTGGTAGAGATGCTATTAACTGGGGTTTCATGTTAGAAAGAAAAGAAAGCAGGCCCATAAATGGGAAGCCTGGGTGGCTCAGTTGGTTAAGTGACCTACGCTTGGTTTCAGCTCAGGTCACGATCTCACAGGTTTGTGAGGTCAAGCCCCGTGTCAGCACAGAGCCTGCTTGGGATTCTCTGTCTCCTTCTCTCTCTGTCCCTCCCCCACTGTCTCTGTCTCTCTCAAAATAAATAAATGCACTTTAAAAAATAAATAAATAAATGCTTAAAAGGTCTGTCCGAATAGAAATTCTGGAACCTTAGGAGATCTAAAGAGAATCATAGAACGCAGCCCTTTTTAATCTAAGATGAAAGAATTGAAGATATTCTCAAACGTTACTCGCCACCATCACTTGTATATTGTATGAAGGAACCCTTGGTATATTTGACTTTAAAACATTTCTCTAACATGACCAAGTAAGGGTAAAATTGGAAGAAAGGGAGAAGAAGTGCGGTACATGGGCTGAAGGATTTGCCAAACAGAATGCGACAGAATGCCAAAGGCTCTGAGACAGACTCTGAGGAACGAGGGGAGGGGAAGAACAAACTGGCAATTTTTCACGAAGAATAATAATGAGCACTTTACAATCTCATCATCTTTTCCCTGGCGTTGCCAGAAGACTGGTGACGCAGAGGTGCTAAATGCCTATGGAGACACCTGCTAGCCACAGACGATGTGGAGAACAACCTATATCTAGGATGCTTGCGACTTTGCTAGTAATCATGGAACTCAAATGGGAGGAGATGTTCCTTGAGTAGTATCGGTAACCCCATCCACACCACAAAATATAACAACGAGCACGTTGAGCATCCTCCATCACCGTAATAACTGAGGATCCCTCACTGTTCCAATGTTATAAATTACAATAAGGAAGCTGAGAAGCAGGCATGAAGTAGACACTTGGTACATATCTTCCGGATGAACCAGTAGCTAAATATCTAGAGGTTTGAGCATATGGCTGCATAAATCGTGATGGTGCAGATATAACAAAGCATAAAGGAGTTTGTATGTATCATGGATGAAGGCAAACATTTTAAAGACTCTGTCCAAAGCACACTTGGTTATAGAATTCTGGATGGGAGAGTTCTTGGTGAACACATATTCTGTTCTAGAGAAGATAAAAATGTTAGCCAAAGGAGGAGAAGAAAGATTCCAAGGCAGTATCATAAATCCCTCTCTTTCCAAGAATGAAGTCATCGATCCTCTAATGATTACAGACCATGGTATAAAAATAATTCTTCTTGTCTTTTTATCATATAAATAGTGTCCAGAATTTGGAAAATATGTATTCTACATGAAAAAAGAACTTGCTTGAGGGTACATAGAAAATTAGGGAAAGGCCAGAATTATATGCCCCAAGCTCTTTTGTTCTTCAACCTGCTCTTTTGTTCTTTTGCTCAGAATAACGTCCTCTGCATTTCTCCTAAACTTGTAGATACGCACCAGGAACAAAAGCCCTTCTCACCGAAAAGGCCACCCTCTGAAATTATCTTTTACATGTTTCAACCGTTGCTTTGTTTCCACTACTCTTTGAAAACAACATTTTTTTGTTCAAATGTCACAAAATCCTAAGTGTACAGAAGCCACTCAGGCAAAATACACCAAGGAAGGGGAATGTATGAGGCGTGGCAAAGGGGAAGTGACCCTCGGCCCTCGTTTCTGGGGGTCACAACGAGGATTGTGTGACAGTCGAGACACAAACCCAATGTAGAAGCTCCAATTTTCTGGGGAAGAGCAGAACTTCAGATTTATATATAAGGCTTTTAAATGTCATTGTGTTTATTTTGATAACTAATTAAAATGTAAAACCCTGGCCAGGCCAAAACCACAGAGAAAACCAAGCATATCTGTGGGCTGTGTCTGGCCAGAGGGACAGCTTGCTTCCTTTGTATGTTGCCAGATTGAGCAGCCGGGGGTAAGTCACTCTGTTTGGATTGGCTTCTAATGTTATCAGCAATCAATTGCATTAAAGAAACTCCAAGAACGTTTTTAGTAATGCCAACATAGATGGAACTGTACAGACTATTAATTTAAGGTTGAGAGTTATGTTGTGTACTAGCTAAGAACGTAGGCTCTGGAACCAAGTTGCCTGTGTTTGAATTCCAGCTTTTTTACTTTGCCAGCTCTGTAACCTTAGGCAAAGGATGTGATTTCTTCGTTGTTCAGTTTCACATCTGTAAAGTGAAGATAACGACCATTATCATTATGGTTGCATGAATACACACACACACACACACACACACACACACACAAATGCTTCAAGTGCTATCTAATTATTTGCTCTGGTGTTCACAAATCATAGAGTTGGCTGAAACAACAAATTTCACCCATCTATCTCACTATGATCCCATGAGTTGCCTCAGAAAGCTTTCTTCTTTGGACAGAACAGGTGGGGAAATCGGGTTCCCTGTGGTAAATTCCCACTTTGCTGGCCTTAATGCCAGATATCATCGCTTCTTAGAAATGACATAATTGCATATTTCAATGAGATAAATATATACAGCAAATTGTTGAAATACTAAGATCACTAGCAGTTAATAGTATGTCCGTCTATCTTTCATTTTTTCTCTTTTTTTGGAGATCATCTATTTTAAAGTCAGGGACATTCTGTTCCAGAGTTGGAAGGCAGAAAATCAAAGGACTTTTATTTTCTTCTTTTATGGGTTGGTGAAGCATGAAACTTATTGGCAGATACTTGAGCTAGATATGAGTTGCCATGCTATTTCATTCAAGTTTACTTTGACATTAAATGATCCTGGAGGTTTTAATTTTTCAAAAAGTTACCCGAGTTTTTCCCAATGTCTAGAAATAGAGAAAACAGAAGGTCATGTGGCATGTTACCTCTTTTACCGAAATAGCCATATGTTTGTGAATAGCCAGTGATGACACAGAAGCCATTTCTGTGGCACAAGCATACTTTCTCACCAGTGAAAATCAAGCTACCCTCTGCCCTTTCAAGATTCCATGACTTTCTCTTTCATTTCCAGGATTCCGATGAATAAATAAAATCGTCAGGTCCCGGATGCTTTCATTCCACCAAACTCTTCTAAGTCAGGAGAAGACCATCATGAACTCTCAGTAATGCAGGTGGAATTTATTAAGATTGAAAAGAACATCTACTCTGATTTCAGCAAGGGCTGTTTGTGGCTTTAAGTTCATATGAAACCCAGCCCAGGAGCTAAGCAAAGCAGAAGTGCAGAAGCCCGGAATCGCGTAAGATGGGAAGGTAGATAAGAAAGCACCCAGTGCACACTACCACCGCCACCCCCGTCTGACACCAAAAGGCCGAAGTTCAGACAGAGAGTGTGCAAAATATGCACCTGGGTACGCAGGAACCAGAAGCCAAACCTAAGGCCGCCAACTAATCGAAATGTCTTTGTAATCCGAACTCTGGTTCTACTAGCTTTTGGAAGTATTGGAGTGAGAGATGCATCACACAGCATTAACTGTTTTCCTCTCAACGATTTCAAAATTCTCAGGTTTTCTCAGATACGATGAGGAGATTACCTGCATCAAAACCACCCGAAGTCTATGAAAATTACAAATTTCCAAGCTCACCCCAGACCTACTGGATGGGAAGGGGATTTAGAATGTGGGTACTGGTAGTTTTAACACACGGTTCAGGGGATTATTATAGACGATAAAGTTTGAAAACAACTGACATCTAGGATCTGTTATGTATATTAATACAAGTGGAATTATTGGAGTAGGAAAAAATTTCCTACTTAATTTATTAGAAAACGGATATTCTTTCAGATCTCAAACTCGCATAATTAATTTGCTATAAAGAATACTTACATTATAAATTCCAAATGTGTTTTCATATAGTCACACTCAGTGACGTTTCATAGAGTCAGTTTCTCATCTGGCTTTGTATCCTGGGGACTGACCCAAGAATGAGTCTTACTCAATGTCAGTGAAAGCCCTTAGCTCATATTAAGTGTAAGGAGTTATATTTTGCTACACTTAAAACAGAAATACAGCTAGCATTTAATCCCGTTGTGTTTCTGAACAAAGACTATAGCTACAGGGCTAGGGAATTTCAAACCCAAACAATGTTTTTGTATCACATCACTTTCCCTTTTTAATCTATTCTTTAATCTAAAAAGAAAAATAACAAAATTAAACAATAATTTAGGTTAAAGTTTAAATGGTATAACAAATTTAGAAACATGACAACTTTTAAAAGTGCATTAAACCAGGAGATGACATTTCAAATATAGAATATCCACAGATAAGCTTCTAGAACTCTTTTTTTAAAAAATTTTTTAATGTTTATTTTTGAGAGAGAGAGACAGAGCGTGAGTGAGGGAGGGGCAGAGAGAGAGGGAGACACAGAATCTGAAGCAGGCTCCAGGCTCTGAGCTGTCAGAACAGAACCTGATGTGGGGCTCGAACCCACAAACTGTGAGTTCATGACCTGAGCTGAAGTCAGACGTCTAACCAACTGAGCCACCCTAAGTGCCCTAAGAATTAATTCTAACTTAAGTTTGGTTCTCTTCCTTGTCTTGCAGCCACTATTTCCTATCAGCATAGTTCAGAACAAACCTGGTATTCTGTGTACTATGTGGGTGAACTGAAGTTTTTTTTGAAATTCTACTTTAAGACACACACACACACACACACACACACACACACAATCTATTTTAATTTAAGACAATAAGGATTGGTAAATCCCCAAGGATTCATGCCCAGTGTTTCATTATGAAGGAGCTATTCCTCCTTGTCTTCTGATAATATTACATTGTTCTTGTATTATCACTGCGGTGTGGTAACTCTGCTTATTACATTTCTAGTATGCATAGTTCATTATTATTATTGCCACATTAAACTGGAGTTGTTTTCTCGATGAAAGCTACTTTTACTCAACTGGATAGCTGTACTTTACGACTCCTGGCACTTATATCTTCCAGGAAATTATGAATGTCCTCAGAATAATGGTCAAAATTAATTTTACGATAATGCAGAAAGATAAAGAAAGTTAAATTATCCTTTTGAACTACTGTCATCTGTCCATTTAAGATAACGAACATCTAGGAAGTGTTCATTGTACACAAAGTGTTCACTACTTTTTCTCTGTACTTCTTGTACAGTGTCATATAAAGCTATGTCCATATTGTCATACGTTTCATTCACCATCACATTAGGAGGACACAGGTTAGGTTTCAATGATAGCTTTGTGCAAATATTTGTGAAAAGACTTTAAATAAACTAGGTAGGGCTGGTTAAATGTTTCCTAAATTTGTACTAGGTTGGTTCTACAATGATTCATCAAAATATTGGTTAAAAATCTTGTATCTAAAATTTTGTTGAGAAACAGGAGATAAAGAAATGCCATCTGACTGGCTGACATTTAACCGAAATTAGTGACCAATAATAACCCACCCCCATGAGACAAATGTAAGGAACAAAATCTATTCATATCTGGACTGTTCTAGGAATGGCGATGACTTGGGAAACTCTACACCTGGGACCACATTTTTACACCTGGTCAGCTTCACACTTCTTATCAATAATCTCTTTCTCCCGAGTCCGTGCTGAGCTAAGGATCAGAGCTAACATTTACTTCGACATTTCACATTCTTTGGGTTCCTATTTGGTGCCAGGGATCATGCTAAATTCTTTATAATTCCATTGGCTTGTATAATTATTAAATCCCGTTTTACAGTTGAGAAAACTTAGAACCTGTGCTTTTAATAACTATAGCATATAATAGGAAGCATCTTTCTACTTTGGTAAATATTTTGATTTGCTATTCTTTTACATTTAGTTGCGCATCTTTTTCATAAGCTAAAAATATTACCTAGGTGCAAATACCTAGATATATGCTACCATATGGTAGACAAATAATTTGATATGTCTTCTTAGGTTCCAAATGTAGGTATTTGTGTCTTTCTGGGAATGGGAAGCATAGTTTCTTATGTAGACAAAAATAGTGGATACTAACTAGCATAATATCTTTGGACTGAGAAATATTTCCAGTCAATCCTAGCCAATATTCTAGTGTAGAATATTAATAAGGCCTTGTTGTATATAAACCCTTAACATTTCCAAAGTGAATATTTGATTATTACAACTCCACGGTAAGCAGGAAAGAGATTATGATTCTCACTTTAGAGATGAGATAATTGAAGGGAGGGGAACTTCAGTCAACTGATTTGCCCAAGATTACGTAGTTAAATAATGGCAGAGCTTCGTCTTAGAACCTTGGCCTTCTGATGACTCACTCAGTGTTTTTCTAGTAGAATGTCCCTCAAATACCACTTAACCTTCTGGTCATTCAAGTCTTTATAGCTCACAACTTTTGTGAATGTGTTAATTTTTCCAAAACTAAACAACTCTACGTGGAATACAAAACTGAACTGAAAGATAAAAGATGTGGAGGTACAAAGCAAAGACGTAATGAGTTCCAAACCACATCAAAAACAATCACAAAAATATTCCCTGGAAAATTCAGCTTGAGTCCTCAAAATATTTCTAAGACTGACATTCAAAAGACAAATTCTTTAACTTATAATTCTTCTAATAACAGCATTTGAAACACAAAACATCCTTGTAGCTATTTGCTTTTGTTACTCTGTGCTATGAAAGGAATTTGTGTATGACAACTAGTTTTTGGTCATTCCCACTCTGGACTGACTAAAGAAAATCTTAGCCTTGGTCAAAAATGATATCAATTTCAGCTATTTTGTAATATTTCAAGATGAATATGTGTAAAAGATCAGCATCACAATTCCTATGGAGTTACTTTATTAATCAGTGCCCTTTGAGTTTTTCTTATTTATTAAAAAGTCTTACAGTTAAAAAGTAAGTCAAAGTATTATGGGAACATGGTTCTTTTTTCTGTCATTTACAGAGATTTTCCGTGAATGTAATTTACAGAGATTTTTGAATGAGTGAATCCAAGCTCTAATTCACGAGACAGCTGCTCTCTTGCTCGGTTGGGTTGAATAGTCTCTGTTCCCTTTCTCTCCAATCATCAATTCTATTCTCTACTCTGAAGACCCGCTTTCTCTGCTTATTGATTATCCCTGTTTTTCCATACTCTCTCTGTGGTTTTGTATCTGTAGGCTCTTCTCTGTTTTTTCTTTATAAGTTAAGGCACAGGCTCTGGTCCTAAATTTCCATGTCTTACAAGCTTAGCACCCATATTAACCAACCATACTTTTGTCTCTTACTTCAAATTTTCAGTAGATAAAACAAAATGACTCAGCCCAATTTGGAGGTGTGTTTCAATTAGATATGATAAACAGAATGAAGATTCATATAAATAATGCCACTAAAGCCCGACATGTTAGGACAAAAAGCCCCCAAGAAAGGAGAATGGGCTAGGAAAATACCCATACTATGTCTACTATTAAGAAACATTGTCCTAGTCACCCCAATAAAGAAAAACACAGGGTGTTATGGATGCACATAGAACGTGCACTTAAATGAAACCAGAAAGCATCATGGAAAGTTCCTAGAGGAGGTAATGTATGAGCTGAGATTTGAAGGATAAATAAATAAGAGTTAGGGAAAGACAATGAAGTAGACTATTTAAAGGAATGGAATCAACCTCTACAAAGATAAAAGGTACAAAAGAGTTTGGTATCTTCGGGGAACTGTAGGTTTTTCAAGGTGAATGAAGTGCAGGGTTCGAGAGGGAGAATTACAGGAGATAAATCTGGGGAGTTTGGTAGGGATCAGATTACAGAGTATTAGCCAGGTTTGCTTGAGGAATGTGGTTTTATCCTAGAGGCAATTATAATCCTTTAAGGAATTTTACAAAGAGTCTTGATATGAGAATGCTAATAAGTAATAGGTAATAGAACCATAGCCAAGGATGAATTTTCTGTTTCTAAACAGAAAAACCAGTTGTTAGATAGTTGCACGAATCCTGTCTGAGACAGACTGGGACTTAATCTGAAGGAACAGACAAGAAGAAGAGCTGGACCAGTGAGCAATGAGGGCATCAGAATCAAGAAGTTGTGGTTTAGGTGGGTATGTGCAAAAGGGGAAGGAAGTAGTCAATAACAACTCCCAATATTCTGTATTGGTCATCTGGGAAGAAAATAATGCCTAAAAGGAGGAGCAGAGTTGAAAAGAAATATGTTGGATTTGAGGCATCTATGAGATAAAAAAGTAGAAATGTCTAGTGAGCAGTTGAATAAATAAGTTGGGAGATCAAGAGAGACACAAAAAATGTAATTACTCAAACCATTGGAAGGCATTTCTTACTAATGAAAGATTCTAGGATGGGTATTTCCTTCATGCAGTTATTCAGAGACCTAGGTTGATAGTCCTTTTCCATGTTCAACACGTGCTTTCTCTAGTCGTTCTGCTTAGAGAAAAGAGTGGAAGTTTGAGGGCGGACATCTCCTCTTAGGCAAGTGAGGAGGAAGTTGCATATGTCACTTCTTATGCTAGAACCACCATGTGTCCATACCTACTGCGGTGGAGCTAAGAAATGCAATCCTTAGCTTAATGGACATAAAACAGCTTATAATGCTAGTATTATGGAAGAAGAAACTATAGGATAGTGTTGGAGAGTTTAGAGCTATGGAAGTGGATTAGATTACCTAGGAAGAATGTTTAAAGTAAGAAGTAAAGAAGACCAAGAATGAAACTGAGATATTTCTAGACCTTTTCATGTTGCCTGGGAGTCATCAGGGAGAGTTCCTTGTCTTTCTGTACCTTGACTTACATTTCTTATCTTGCCCTCCCCCTTCCCCTGCTGTTTGTTTGTTTTTGTCTCATGATTGTATACTTCCTAACACAAAACACTATGGTAAGAAATGACTCCATTTCCAGTTACAATTCCAGGGTTACCACCCCCACCACCAACAGTACAGGGTAGTTCTGACCTTCTCCTTTATCTGTGGAGATCAGGGAAAGTACATAGAAGGCATATAATAAAACTTTATATAACCGACAGTTTATAGAGACAATTAATATAAAAGAGTTTGAAGGGAATGAATGATGGTCTAGGACTAACAAGATAAAATTTCACAGGAACATACACAGTATAGTTTCAAAAAACTAAATTTGTGAGAAAGGAGTAGGAGACTTTGCCCAACAACAGTTAATGTGAATACCTCAGCTTTTATTTGACCACAAAATCAATGTTCAGGAGCGCTGTTATATAGCTGCTAAAAAAGTAATGCAATCTTAGGCTCTATTAGTAGGTTTGGCACACACACACACACACACACACACACACACAAATGTTGGTACACGAAACATTTTACACTGAACTCTTGGGAGTGCCGTACTAACTTTTACAACTTATTGTCACTCTTGAATTCTTCCTCTCCCTCCCCCCCACATCCAATTAATATCAAGTCCCATCTATTCTACCTTTTAAATATTCTGTCACCCTTGTGGTTTTGAGTTGGAATTGGAGATATCAGTATGAACTCATTACAACTATTATATAATATGTCTATTCTAATATACATTTTATATCTATAATGTCTATAATCTATCTATAACACCTATATTATAGATATAACATAATTATATAACACGTACATATTACATACCTAATTTTACAGAAAGAGGTATACACACATGGACTTATGTGTGTGCATGTAGGTTTCTTAGGTCCGTCAAATAGGTGGGCCTAGTGGTAAAGACACCAAGAGAGCAATGAGCACAACTAACACCCAGATCTTTGTTTCTAAATACGACTTTTCACTGAAAAGACCCAGGGATCCTTAGAGAAATAACTGAGCCCAGGGTTGGGACAGGGAAACTATGAAATGAGGCTGGGACTTTGTGTTGTACCAGAAAGTAAAAAAGTGCTAAGTAAGAAAGGACCTCTCAAAAAGGACAGGATCCAACTTGATGAATACTAAAAATAGTGCATGAAATGTTGTTGAACAAAAATTTACATAGCTTCAGAGTAATCACCAGAAATTACTTATTAACTACAAAGAGGAGAAATACTCTCCTGGGGATCATTTGATAACGTATAAAAATATTGAATCACTATGATATACACCTAAAACTATTGGATACTGTATGTCAGTTATGCTTCCATAAAAAAGAAGAAACAAATAAAAATGTTTAAATATAATATGCTCCCCAATCTGTAAAATAAAAATGTTCACATATAGAGGATAGGCCATTTAAATCTTAACTTTCATCTTAACTCCAGTAGAGGCATCGAAATATATGTGTATATATAATATTGTATATATACGCATGGCTTTTCCACATATATATTTCATTTTACATATTCCTGTCATAAAATATTTATATGGCTAAAATATTTAATACTATGCTATATAGTATTTACTATGGAAATGTTCACAAAATAAAAATAATTTTTTTCTTGTTTTTCAGGGGTTATTTTTGAAATACAATCTAATTTGTTTGCCATATGCATATCTCAGAAAGAAACTGTACATACCTTTTAGAAAGGTTAAAGCAAAGGCAAAACAAAAGAGTGCTTAAAATTTTAAAAGGAGGAAAAACAGTAACTTTATAGATTAACCTAACAAACAAAAATTTCTTTAAGTTATCAAGGTTAACATTGGTAATAATGAAGCCAATTGACATTATGTGCTTCCCAAAATGATATGCTGAGAAGGACAGAGCATCACTTTTATGTTATAACAATCAAAAATACAAAACCTAAAGCTAATTGTAGGGAAACATCAAAGAAATCCAAACTGAAGGAAATTCTGCAAAGTTACTGGCTTACTCTTCCAAAGCGTCAAGATCATGAAAGGAAAAGGAAGGCTGAGGAACCATTTTTAGATGAAAGGAAAGTAAAGAAACATGACAATTAATACACCCTGTGATCCTGGATTGTATCCTGGACAAGAAAGAAAGCTATATAATACACCGTTGGAACAATTTGTGAAATTTGAAGAAGAACGATGAATCAGATAATAATATTGTGCCAATGTTACATTTCCTGAATTTGATAAAAATACTTTGGTTATGTAAGAGACAGTCTTTAGGAAATACATATTGAAGTATTTGTGCATAGAAACGAAAGAGAGAGAGAGAGAGAGAGAGAGGAAAGAACAAATGCTACAGTGAATGGGGAAAAATGTTAAGAATTGTTTGGTAGAGAATATAACAGAGTTCTTTGCAATATTTCTTGCAGCTTTTATGAGGTAAAGAATTGTAGCCAAATTAGAAGCTAGAAAGAAAAACTTCCAAGTTTGACCTAAGTAGTTAGCAACAGATCTTTTTCTAAATCTGATAAATATTTCTAAGGTTAAGAGGATACATTCTTAATCCACTCATCTAGGAGCTTCCATCTGCTATGTACAAAAGAAAAGAAAAGAAAAGAAAAGAAAAGAAAAGAAAAGAAAAGAAAAGAAAAGTTTGTGTTTTGTTTACATTAACGCTATGCTGTTGTCCGAGATAACTTATATTTTAACATATAGCCAGGAGATCCTGTCACCTGGATGTCATCTGGAAGGTCAGCTTTCAATAATGGAACTTCAGAGAGTAAGAAGAGCATACTACTAGATCTAAAAGACTTCTAGGATACTAAGTGTGATCTCAAATAAGCTAAAAATATGCCGTAAGTGTCACAACATCTTGGGCCATTTCATCCTTAGGATAAATCTGCCATCGCTAAGAGCAAATGCTAAGAAGAGAATTCTCGGCAGAGTGCTCCAGACGTAGAGTTATAATTCAACTCCGCCAGTCACTAGATGAATTTAAAAAGATAACGCTTAGGTATTTAGTATATTGGTATTCCTAACAAGAACTCTACAAATAAAGTACTATTATCCCAATTTTACAAATAAAGAAACTAAAGCAGAGAGATGTTGAGTAACTTTCCCAAGCTCACACAGTCTATAACAACTTGAGCTAGGACTCAAACCCTAAGATCTACCAAAGATAGTGCCTTTTCCCTTTTCCTCTTTCTACTGCAAACATTCCAAGACAGAATTTGCTCAGGTGTGGTAGGTGATAAAAAGGCTACATAGAGCCAGTGTGGCTATCCTGTCACCCAGGAGAGCTTTTCTAGAAATCTACCCATAAGAAATAATCAGCATTTCAAATCAAAATTTATGTCCTAGAATTTTATTCATTCTCACACTTTAAATATCCAATAATTGGTTAAATAAATCATGGTAGATACAATGGTATAGTATAACTTAGTATAGTATATAATAGTATAAATTATTAATTATTATAAGAATATGAATATTATATGATTTTCATTAAAAGGAGCAGAATACAAAATTATTTAGACAGCGTGGTTTAAATATATATCTATATATGTGTATACCTATATAATATACTTAGTATATACATGTATGTATGTATAGGTATATATGTATACACTAAGTATATTCTATTAGTATATACTAAGTATATTATATACACACACACATACATAATATATACAAAATTATTTAGGCAGTGTGGTTTAAATATATATACCTATATAATATACTTAGTATATACATATATATACTTAGTATATACATATATATACACACATATATATTATATATACTTAGTACATATACATGCATACATATGTATACATATATATGTATGTGTACTAAGTATATTATATTAGTATATACTAAGTATATTACATATTTTATATATATATACATATATACGTAGGAAAAAGAAGGGTATAAATCAAGACGTTAACATGTTTATCACTAAGTATTGCAAGTGATTTGGATTACATTTATATATCTTATCTTTATCTTCAAAACTTTCTAATATTAGTTTTAATCACTTATAATTTAAAAAAGCCAATAAGCAGCATTTAAAAGAAGATTCAATGCAGTCTTTGAAAATTAAGAAAGAAAAGAAGAAAGTTAGAAGAAAGAAATCCAGTAGACTAGGTGCCTCCTCTTGTCTATATTCATCAAAAAACCAAGAAGTAAAGAGAGTCCCTACCAGTAGCAGGCTCGGCAAAGATGAGATACAGCAAGTCACTGATGAAAAGAGAGTAAACAATAGGGGGGCATCTTACCAGCACACCCACACAGGTTTCCAGTGGCACTCCTGGTGCCATCTTCAAAAAAGGGATGGCAAAAGAAAAATCAGGGAAAGTATAATGCACTCACTGTTTATAAAAACATTCAGGGAAAAATCAAAATAAGCCTTTGAATTCAGAAATTAAAAAGAAATAAAAATAGAGGATGGAAACTACTCTATATAATATTATAATGGCGGATGCATGTCAGTATGCCATTTGTCAAAAACCCCAGAATGAACAGCATCCAGAGTGAACTGTTAATGTAAACTGTGGACTCTGGGGCATAATCATGTGTCGATGTAGGTTCATCTATTGTAACAAATGTACCACTCTAAAGTCAATAACGGGAAATGGTGTTTCTCTGTGTGTGTGTGTGTGTGTGTGTGTGTGCGTGTGTGTGCGTGTGCGCGCGCGCTCGCGTGGAGGTGGCATCTATGGAAACTTGCCGTGCTTTCCACTCAATTTTGCTCTGAACCTACAATTGTTCTAAAACATAAAGTTTTTAAAGTAAAAAACAAAATAAAAAAGAAATGAAAATGGAATTTTCTTGTAAAATCTAGCACAAGTCTCTAACCATTCTAACTTTAAGTTATGAAATCACAAAGAGATTGAATCGGATTAATTTAACTTAAGTTGATTTAATTGAATTTGATTTCATTGAATTTAAATGTTCATATAGTAGTCTCCTCTCATCCTCACACCATCACAAGGAGGGTAAGAACACTACTACCATAAGATATTCTGAGAGAGAGAGAGACCACATTCCCGTAACTTTTATGACAGTACAGTACGTTGTCATAATTGTTCTATTGCATTATTACATAGTAGTTACTGTTAATCTCTTAGTGTGCCTAATTTATAAATTAAATTTTATCATAGATATCTATGTATCAGAGAAAAAAAGCATGTGATTTCAGGCTTCTGCTGGGAGTCTTGGAACATATTCCCCAAGGAATGTGCCCCTATATTTTATGCCTGTATTCCTCAAGAGGTAGGAAATTTTTTTTAATGTTTATTTATTTTTGAGAGAGAGATAGACAGAGGACAAGCAGGGGAGGGGCAGAGAGGGGGGGAGACACAGAACGTGAAGCAGGCTCCGGGCTCTGTGCCCGACACGGGGCTCGAACCCATGAACCGTGAGATCATGACCTGAGCCAAAGTCGGATGCTTAACTGACTGAGCCACCCAGGCATCCCGGAAAACTATTTTTTTAAGAAAAGTGGGTGTGGGGGGCCGGTATGGGTGCAAAATGATAGGTAAGTAGGTAGATACTATGCATTTACAAAACACCTAGCTAGGCACTAGTACTAACTACTGGAGATAAAACAAAGGCAAATGCTTGTCCTTTAAGGGACTGTAGCCTAGCAGAGAGGCAGACGTGCCAACCATCAGGGCTCCTGCCTACTGACCTGCATACTGTGTTGCATTAACCCCAGAGGGGGCATCCTCATAGTAAGCTAGGAAATGAATGACAGAACTTAGAGTTGCTCAGCAGTCCTATAAGGAGTTACAAAACGAAAAGAGGTGGGCTGTGGGGCCATAAGTGACCAGGCACCCAGTGTCTTTGTGGGAGTGATGAAAGCTTCATAGGTTAGGTGACACAGTACATGAAACTAATGGGAGGGAAAGAAGGAGGGCAGGTTCCACGTGTGAGCAAAAGCAGGATTAGGGAAGAGAAGATAACGTCCCATGTCTCTGGAAAGCAAAGTGCAAGGTGCGTAGTGACAAAAGGTGAACTGGAGAAGTAGGCAGGGACCTCACAGGGAGGAGACAGAAAGTCACAGTTTTATACTGGGGCAGGACGTGAAGAGACCTGAAGTGCTTTGAATTAGGACATGACATGATGAGATTTTTAGATTAAAACAAACAATAATAACCCTTGGGTAGCAAGGAGAGAATCTATACTAAAGACAGGAAGACCGTCAACTCAATGTTGGCAGTAATCTGACAACAACGAGGTCCCAAATGAGGGTAAATGGTGTGACTGAGGTGGGAGGAGGCAAGGGGGAGGGAAGGGAAGAGACCAAGAGCTAGAATCCTGGCAGCTAGTGTCTAATTGAACATGGTAGTGAGTGAGAAGAAAAACTCTCAAAGGACTTCCCAGGCACTGGGCTTGGTCACTGGATGTGGTCTTTCCAGAAGAGAAAATATAAGGGCCATATTCCAAGGAAGAGATGAGAAGAAACGGTGCTTTCAGGATCTATAGCTCCCCTATGTGTGTTATGGGGACACACGTCAAAGGACCATACATCCTGCCGAGGGAAGTGTGCTTGTCAGCTGGCAGTCAGCCTCTGTTTCCCCAGAGGGCAGGGAAACACTGATGCTGGACCTGAACTCAGGTGAGCGGAGTTTCCTCTCCTCTAAGGGATGATCATCAGCTGCTTTTCTGGGGAATGCTGGCAGGATAGAGCATGTGTCATCTCTGATCAGGAGGGCACTTAGCTAGTGTCTTCATACATGGGAAGAACACGAATGAAATTGAAATAGGCATGCATTCAATGAAAAACATCCAATTAAGAAAAACAGATCATTAACTATCTTTCCATACTAGCATCAAAGACACCTTTATTAATTATATAACTGGACAAAACTGTCTGAAAGGCATTCCATAAAAATCATTAAAGTCTATCATTCAAGAGATTTTAGGGAACCGAAGTTCAAATATCAAATGACAGACATAAAGCAACGACCCTCAGGCTTAAAGTGACTCCACGTGGACAAATACATAAATACCAAAGTATGTAGTTTGAAGAAGGTGAGCTCAAAGAGTTGCACATGGAGGCAAAAACACAGAAAAACAGTCACCTCCCTTTCAAAACACCAAGGAAAGCTTCATCGAGTACATACTCTTTTCGCTGTGTGTAGAATGATGAGCTTGGATTTCTGGGAATAGGATAACTTTCCACACAGAAGACATAGCCCAGAGTGGTTTGTAACGAGTGGGAGAATTTGGTGAAAGCAGAACCATGTCCATCTTCTCAGGGAGAGATAAGATGCAGGATCTTGGAGGTACGAGGTGGTGATCACAGATGAAACTTTCAATGGGAAGCCATTCTGAGTACTACGGTGACTAATGTGTGCACTTAATTACAGTAAGTAACCGCTGTATTGAGTCAAACTAGGAGCACATGCAAATCCCCCCCCCCCCGCCCCCAGATTGTGGCTTATTAGAGAGAAGTGAATTTTGATTACATCATAGTTTTATTATGCATTCTTCCCAGGCTTAAGTTGAGTGTTGTTACTCCTATTGTAAGTTTCCAGTTTTCAAGTATAATGACAATGTGCCTCTTGCATATTTTAGGAATTAAAAATAGATTTCTATTTCAGGTGAGAGAAATAACTGCCTGGGAAGAGGAACTCTTGAACCACAAGGAAATTATTTTCATCCAAATATCCTTAGTGATTAAAAAATAAAAAGAGACTGAAAAGAATCCAGAACAGTGTCAATACTGCAGTATTTCTGCCACAACATGTTAGTGCAGTGAGCACTTTTATAACACCATCCGTATAACCTTTACTGCTGGTAACTGTACGGGCAGAACAGGTTTTGCAAACTATGACTTGTAAACAGAAATTTACCAGGCTAGAATTCTTGTAATCCTTGTAAAAATTAATAATGATGTTTATTTTAAAATAACACCCAAACAAAGGCAGTGATTTAAATGTTTTAATGTACAAATCAGAAGGCATTTAGAATGGAGTACATTTTGGGGGTGTTCAGCTGGCTCAGTCAGTTAAGCCTCAGAGTCTTGATTTCAGCTCAGGTCATGACCTCACGGTCTGAGAAACGGAGCCCCATATCCCATTCTGCACTGACAGCATGGAGCCTGCTTGGGATTCTCTCTCTACCTCTCTCTCTCTGCTCCTCCCCCGCTCTCTCTCCTTCTCTCTCACAAAATAAATAAATAACCATTCTAAATAAAGAGAGAGAATTGAGTACATTTTTAAGTCTTCCTCAACCTCACACTCCATTGTGTGCCAAATAGTAATGGAATAATGGCACTAACAAAACAATTTTTACTGAACACATATTACGTGCAGGGCATTGTCCTTAAGTCTTTTTCATGTGCTGGGTTATCTAAACCACACAAATCCCTGCGAGGAGTTACCTTACATGATGGAAAACGTCAGCACTATCTACAGTTTCAGACCCTGAAACTTTTCTGGTAAAGATTACTTAATGTGTTTTGAGTATTATTAACAGGAGACAGGACACCATGTAAAAAAATTCAATTCCTGAATTCATATATTCAAAATAATTTTAAAAAGGGTACTATAGGTTTGTCATATTAATTGGACTCTAAAGAGGATTTTAATGAGAAGAAGAAAATTTGGCAGGTGGAGAATAAGGAAATTTTACAGCTGAGTTAGATTTGACCTAGAAGAAGAACTCCCAGGAAAAGTGATATTGAAGAAAATAAGGAAAATCTGGTAGAAGATAGGGACCAATCTTTAAATTTTTTTTTAACGTTTGTTTATTTTTGAGACAGAGAGAGACACAGCAGGAGTGGGGGAGGCGCAGAGAGAGAGGGAGACACAGAATCCCAAGCAGTCTCCAGGCTCCGAGCTGTCAGCACAGAGCCCAATGCAGGGCTTGAACTTAACGGATCGCGAGATCATGACCTGAGCTGAAGTCAGACGCTTAACTGACTGAGCCACCCAAGCGCCCCTGGGACCAATCTTTAAAATGAAGGTAGGGGGCGCCTGGGTGGCGCAGTCGGTTAAGCGTCCGACTTCAGCCAGGTCGCGATCTCGCGGTCCGGGAGTTCGAGCCCCGCGTCGGGCTCTGGGCTGATGGCTCAGAGCCTGGAGCCTGTTTCCGATTCTGTGTCTCCCTCTCTCTCTGCCCCTCCCCCGTTCATGCTCTGTCTCTCTCTGTCCCAAAAATAAATAAACGTTGAAAAAAAAAATTAATTAAAATGAAGGTAAAACAAAACATGTTCTCAGATGCCTGAGAACATGTTGTCATTTTACAACTTGGGCTATTCACAAAGCAGTGTGGTACAGAAGAAAGGACTCGGGAGACAGAGGATCCAGGGGGGCTGAGTGTTCACCTTTGTTCTACCATTTATTTGCTGTGTGACTTGACAAGCCACTCTTCTTCCTTGAGCTTTACTTCCCCAATCCTAAATTAGGGGCAGTGATTACACAGGTATTGTTGTGAATACTAAACAGATATTATGCTTTTAAAAATGTAAAATGCTATACAAATGAAAGATATTGGCTGTATTATTTTCAGGTTCAGTCACTGAACATTATTCTTCCTTTTTTGATCTTTTGTCTTGGCATAACACAAGGTATCTTGGCATCAGCTTAGAATTCAGTTATGCTAAGCTTTTGAAATTCTTAAGCAGAAAGTCACTTAGGCGACAGAAAGAGAACAGAGGTTTTGAGCCTGAGGCAGGACTGAATTCCTGAACCCACACTTCAACAACTTATACACCAAGGTCACCAAGTCCTAAATCAATAGAATCTTTCAGCCAACCCAGCCCGTGGCCCATCATGGAAACCTACCCTTGCATAGCCCCAGGCAAGGGATAAGCAAATTTGGACTCAAATACAACGTAAGTGGAGATAATGCAAAAGACCAGTTTCATAAATCTACGCTGTGATAAGAGAGAGTTTATTTTCTGATCCCCAAATATAAATCTCACAGGAGTTTAGGTATATTGATTATTCTGGTAAACTAAATTTTTACGCGATATATCATAGGTCAGCCTTCCTTGTCACCACCATGGCATGGGTCACTCAACCATGACAGTGTCCCTGAGGATTGGTATGGCAAGCAGGGGAGGCAGGGGTGGCCACTGTGTGTTTCCTAGTTACAGCGCTGTTAATAGAAAAAGATCTAGAAAAATATCGTAAGTTGTACCAAAGGGGATGCAAGGCTAGAGCCAGAGGTAACAGTAGAGAATCATACAACGTATCTGTTTGGGGCAGAACAAAAGCCTGAGCCAAGGTCCAGGGGTAAATAGGATAGAGGAACTGAGCCAGCGAGGGTGGCGTGTGACAGCTGAGAGAAAATCAGCCTAACAGAAGTTTGGTTTGCTGTGCTGGCACCTAGAGTAGATTCATTAATTTTTGTTTAATGTTTATCTACTTTTGAGGGAGAGAGAGAGAGAGACAGTGTGAGCGGGGTGGGGGGAGGTGCAGAGAGAGAGGGAGACACAGAATCCGAAGCAGGCTCTAGGCTCTGCACTGTCAGCACACAGCCCACCCCACCCCTGCACCTCCCCATGCAGGGCTGGAACTCAGGAACCTTGAGATCATGACCTGAGCCACAGTCAGACGCTAAACTGACTGAGCCACCCAGGCACCCCTAGAGTAGATTCATTAAAAGGGGCTACAATAAAAGAGGGGAAAACTAGAGTGAATATATATATTTTTCTAACACTTTTAATAAATACATCTCTATATAAACATTCCAAGAAATAATTAATTATGAAATTTTTGATAATGCGCCATCAGCATTAGGCACCATCATAACAACATCACTACAACCACTAGATATGATGCTGACCCTTAGGACTGTTACGGTCAGTTGAGTTTTCTAGCTGTTTGGATGGTGACCAGTCAAGAGAAAACACAACATTTTCAAAACTACTGATTTAGAAAAGTCATTAACCAAAAACAAACAAATAAAATGTCAGCACCAACAAAGGAAAACCACAAAGGCAGAGATAATAAGGTATTAGGAGGAATGATATTTATTCCAGTACTTGGGTAGAAAACCAACTAAAAACTTGGATCGGTGAAACAGAATGAAAACCCGGAGACCCCTGGAGAATGGTTAATTAAACCTGGAAGGAAGGACAAAGTTCAGGTGGATTAACAGAATATTTGCTTTTGATGCTACTTGTAAATTTGATTCAGAATCTTGCAATTTTCATTGGTAATTTGTATCCTAAAATCTGATCATCTCCACAAGGCTAAACATGAATGTAAAACTTTGTCAACATGTTTTAAAACCATGCTTACAATGATGGTTTTTTAAAAATGCAATGGAAGACAGAAATTGGAAAGTGGATAAAAAGAAATAATGCTTATTCTCACAAATTATGAGATTTATGCTTACCTAACCCTATCCTAGGTAAAATGAAAGGGGAATGACAGAGCCTAAGGAGGGGGATGACTTCAATTCTCCAGAGGAGCATAGGTTCAGAGTTATTAGGTCGAGGCGCTGGGCTCTCCTGCAAAAGTGATCGCATTATCCAGAGTTTGATTATTTACGTCAGAGGGTCTTGGTCTGTTACGGAAGAGAAATGGGATGTTACGCCGCTGTCTTACCTTGCCTTACCTTGACTCCATTGCTTTGGATAATCTCAATACCAATATTTTTCCTCCTAATGGGAGAAAAACAGAGGATTTAGGATTTAGGATTTTTTCGGATAATATTTTGAAACAAAATTAATGACTCCTTTCCTTCTCGAGTGTATAAAAACTTATACCAAAATAACCATAATGATAGCACAAGGATGTGACTACAAGGTAATATGGCAGGATAAGAAAATGGAGATATTTATCAGCATGGTTTTTCTGCCGCTCATCATTCACTCTTCTAACCACACCCCTTACGGTGAACCCCTTAGGCTCAGAGAAATGGGACCCTGCTTGCTCCATTGGGAGATCATAAAAATCTTGCGGGCAATCAAATGAGACACCTCAATGTTTAAGCTTACATTTTAAATAGAAAGACTTAAGAGGCCGACAATAGTGGTCACAAAAATGAAAAAAAAAAAAAAAAAGGAATTCTGTCTGCTCTCTCTGCCCTCCCCAGAGAGGTATGAGAAGGGAAGGCAGTGGACGAGTTAGGTACAAGTATGGGGAGTCCTACACCTTGTACCTCATTCCTCAGGCAGAATGGAGAGTTGGGGATGGGCACCCCATAAACATATTTATCTCTTCAAGTATCTTCTATCTCCCTTTGTTCCCTTTAAGTCTAATGATCCACAAATAGAGAAAGAACTTGTACCTTCCGCTCTAGGGGAGATCCAGGGAAATTGCAAGTTTCCCAGAAAAGACAGCACCCCATATCCCATCCAGTTGTTGCAGGCAGCAAACTGCACACATAGTAGGGCAGTAGACGGGAGAGGGCTGCAGAGAGGCCTCCACCCCTGGTTGGGGCCTTACAGCTAGACAAAGGGGTGTCGGATTGGATGGATAGGGTATGGGCATTCCGCACTAGAAACCTGTTGAATCCGACGCAACCTCTTGGCTGTATCCTGCAGGAAGTCAAATCGGCCTCCCACAACTATCCTTTTGCATTTTGATGGATTGTGATTTATTACTTGTGCTGAGGACGTGGCAAGTCAATACCTGGTTTGCCACCGTGACAGCATTGTGAGAGGGGGACAGAGAGCAAACATCTTGAAATGACTGCTTTTAAAACCTGAAATGGCTTAAAACAAAAACAGGTCCTTAGCTTACCTAATGTGACAAGGCCCATTTTCCACACCGGGTTAGAAAAAAATTTAGGGTGGGCCTCAAGTCAGGAAACAATTTCAGTGTTTCAAGAGGAAGGAATTTTCACTTCTTGCACACTATGAACTTTGTGCCTGCTGCCGTAGTAATAATGTCTCAAATATGCTCTTTTGAGGATCTCTGTCCCTCTCTCAAATATGCTTCTGGATAATTATTTGGCTGCCACTAAAGCAGCAATCTGAGTTGTATGGCAGCCAAGGAAATCTCGGATCCTATGTTTGCTAATTGGACATAACAATTCATGCTCAGGGGCAGCAAGCAAAATGGGCTTTACTCTGCCAGAATTGTTTTGGCTTTCTTTTTTTTTTTTTTCTGGTTAGCCCCAATCCCTCATTCCAAGTTTTCTGACCCCTAACACTACTTTCCTGGTGAATAGCAATTCTCCACCCAGGTATAAGAAATGCTCATTCTACTGTATCTGGAGAGGCCAAGTCTTTCTGTGTGGGAAGATGAGAGTTTACATTGGACAGAACTTTGTACTTCTCTGAAACTTGATCACCTTAGAATTAATAAGAGCAAATATTGGAATTAATTCACAAGGAAGTAGAAGTCATAAACATTGAACAATAATATTCTGGCATCTGACCTTTTCATTTTAGGTATCCTGTAAATGTAAGTCATAGCTTGCAAACCAAACGACTGAGAGAAACAGGTAGATGAATGATGCAACTCTAGGTTTAATTACTTAAAATGCAATGATATTTGGTTCTTAATTTATAAAATAGAGACCCAAATGATGGCCTCTGCCTGATCTCTGCAGTGCATGCTTAGATTATTAAGAAATACTTGGACATAAGGGAAATCAATCAGATTGAATTTTTGCATAATCTCTGAAGATTTCGTTTTTTTTCCTCTGTACACAAAGTTTGAAGCAGAGAGAATGACCATAAATTATTTTGGTCATTTAGAACTTTGAATAAGTCAAAGTTCTTTGATTTGGAAAGTTCTTCTATTTTTCCTGAAAGAGATTAGGGTACGACTGACAAACAAAATTTTTATGTCTATTACTTTTTACAGTGTTTGTTTTTTTTCTCTTTGCATTGATCATTAGATTTGATCTCTACAGTATGCCTTATTTTTTCCCCATTTTAGAAAGGGACACGTACAATGTGAGTGGTTATGTGAAATGCTGAAGGTTTATATTGATACGCTAAAAGCAGGAAGGGACTCCTGCCTTCTGGCCCAGAACCCATCGTTTCATTCTATCACAAGCAACTGTTCTATGCCCCTGGGACACAGCAGAGAAGAAAACAAAATCCTTTCCAAATAAATGTAGTGTGTTATATAGTAGTTATTGCTATAGAGAAGTAAAGCTAAGTAAGGAGCCTGGGGTACAGGAAGTGCCTGACTGTCTTTGGAGGGAGGGAGGGGGGTATCGAGGGTAAAATTGCTCCTATTGCTTGGGAAAAAGTCGAGGAAGGCCACATTGGTAAGATGATACTTGTGACAACTGGGCAGGGACATGAAGGTGTTGGGAAACAAGAATTTTCTGTCCCCTTCAAGGTCCTTCCAGCTAGACTAAGAATCAAATTGACATGAAACAGATTAACAGGGGAAAATCACATTTAATTCTGTACATATGGGAAGTCCACACAGACATGGAAATTCTAAAGACAGACAAAATGAGGTATATGTATCATTTTCAACTAAGGAAGGGTGTAGGGATGTGGAAATTCAAAGGGAAAAAATGTGATTCACAGGAAAATGAAAAAGAACAAATGTTTGGTAAAAATAAAGGTTTGGTTGGCCTCTCAGAGACAATGGGACATAGACGATTTTCATCAAAGAAGCCTCATTGGTTCCTCCCTGTCTACCATACCTAATTCATAAAATAATGTAGTTGTTTATGGTGGTAGCTGTTTTCTTGGAGCAGGTTCTCTATCTAAATTTTTAAGCAGTCCTGAAAAAAGGTAAAGAGCTTTTCCTAAATCTGCTGTGTTTTGATTGCTTTTTAACTCAAAATACTCTTCATACCAAAGTGTGCCATCTTGGAGTGGTCTGCCTTTGGCCCCTACAAAGTAAATTTAGGAATGTATCATATGTGGATGTCAAATGTGGGGGAAGAGAAGTATTGGCTAGGGGTAGGCCAAATTCTGTGCAGTGACATTTTATTGGAACACAGCCATGCTCGGAAGTTAACATATGGTCTATGGCTGCATCTGTAGTATACTGGCAGGGTTGAATAGTTGTGACTGAGGCTATGTGTGGCCCATAAAACTGAAAGTATTTACTACCTGGCCCATTAAAGAAAAAGTTTACTGACCACTGGCTTATGCAGCGGAAATGACAAATACAAAGCCCAAAGACACAAGTGTGCGTATTGTATTCAAAGAATAAAGAAAGCAAGTGTGGTTATGGGAGGGAACAAGGAGAGAGAGAGAGAGAGAGAGAGAGACAGGATAAGAGAACAGAAGGAGAGTAGGGAGTAGATCCTGTGGGGCTTTTCTAGGCCATTCTAAAGGATTTTGAGGTTTACTTAGAGAGGGACAGGAAAACACTGGAGGTAACTGAGTACAGAACTGACATAATCTAACTTACTTTTTAAATTATTCACTCTTTTCAGGATAGATGAGAGGAGATTAGTCCGGTATAAGGTGCAATAATCCAGATGAAAAATGGAAGTCCTGAGTATTTGCCAAATTCTGAACATATTGTAAAGATTGAGCTGAGGTGATTTGTTGATGAACTTGAAACAGAGGTGGAGGGGCGGTGTTGTGTGAATGGGAGACAGTAAGAGAGGGTAGTACAAGTTAACTTGTGTAGGCCTGAACATCTGGAGGATAGGACTTCCATTAACATACAAAAGGAAGATTGTGGGAGATGTAAGCTATAATTTACCACCAGAAGTGAATTTTAGATGCCTTTTGAATATCTAAGTGGAGATGTCAAAGAGGCACTTACTGATGACATCTGGCATTCAGGGGAAAGGTTGAAAATAGACATATAAATTTTGGAGTCATCAATGGTTAGAGAACATTTGAGTCACAAGAACAGAATAAAATCATGTAGAGCATGGCTATCGACAACACAAAGAGTGATTTGAATACCTACCGTTTAATTTCAACATATGTGCCATGTTTTGAGCTAAGAACTTTATAGTATATACTCTCACAATACTTTACCTAGGTAGGTATCTATACACCTATTTTACACATGTGGAAATGAAAACTTAAGTGTTAAATGACTTGTCTGATGCCAGGAAGCTAGTGACAGAGTCCAGATACGCCCGCCTCAGTGGTCTGAGCCCTCCCTGCTCTGTCATGACATGAGAAATAGAAAAACACAAGACTGAACATTGGCTCTGTACATTTAAATAGCTAAAGAAGCAGCTAAATTACCCAAAGTATGTTGCATGTGAACTTGCCCAGTTTCAGCGGCAGTAAGATGCCTCTTTAAGGAAACCACCAGACTGGTGAAGCATGATAATAATATCATGGAACTTCCTCCTCAATTTCCTGAATTTAACAAACTCTCTCATCATGAATAAGCAGAAAATTTCTAGTTTATGAGCAGATTAAGAGGCAGCCACTGCAGGGGAATTCATGCTTCGATGCCATACACTACATTTGAGGCAAAATAAAGTTATCAAGGTTGGGTGCTATTACAGGACACTGCGCAAATTCTTTATTAAATGAGAGGAGACAAACCTCCTACCTGGAAGCCAAAATCAAAATCAGTGGAAATTCAAAATCATTTGAAACAGCACAGAGACAGAGAAAACGACTTAGCAATAGATGTGACCCCCCCAAAGTCATTACATCCTTATAGTGTTGCGTTTACCCTCACAAATATACTAGCCCTAAGTAAAAGTGTTCTGGTCTGATAGTCTCAGACTCCTCTGATTCCACTGGCTTCTCAGAAGTACAATCACTCCAATTGCTAAAAACCAACGTGGAGCCACAATAAGCCTGCTATGCTGCTTCCTTTTCTTCAAACAAGCCTGGACTGGAAGAAATCCTCATTTATTTTTCACCAGAAAAATCAAGAGGCACCTCACTTCCGTGCTGAAAGGGAAATAGAAACTAACCTGCAAGCAAATGTGAGAACCTCCACCTACTGCAATTATAAAGCCACACCTTGCAGTAACACCCTCATTAGGGTTATGAGGAAGCCAAGGAAGGGAAGTTGTATTTGGGGCCTGTTGAACAAGATTAAGTCTTGGTGGAAATATTTGGGTCATGTTGGTCTGGAGGAACGTAGTGGGAAGAGTCAGAAGTTTTGAAAGAATCATAGGGAATTAAGTAATTCCTGTGTCTTGTCTCCTCCATGCTCCATGTTTCCCAAACTCCAGGTTTACTTCTTGCGAAGTTCAACCTCTGGGATGAGGTACCAAGATGATGAATACATACCCAATGGGAGAGCGTTGCTATGAAGAGTTTAAAATGATATATGGTAGTTGAGTGTCTGACTCCTGTTTTCGGCTCAGGTCACGATCCCCAGGGGATCAAGCCCTGTGAGGGGCTCTGTGTTCAACATGGAGCTCGTTTGAGATTCTCTCTCTCTCTCTCTGTCTCTCTCTCTCTCTCTCTCAAATAAAACAAAGGTTTAATTTAAAATGAAATGGTATATGGTGATAAGCCTCGGGAGAATAAAAAGATGTGTTCAGCATTGCTTTTTGTTATTGTTTTCAAGGATTTGCCATCTTGTTGAGTGCCACAACCAAGTTGTATCATGTTTGCATTCCTCACAACACCCACGATGTCTGTCACACAGTGGATGAAAAGCAATGCTTCTGGAATGGAACACTAATGATCGCCCTGCTGGCAGATCAACATAAGCGCCAGCATTCAGATTCTTGATCTGTTCTGGAAATTTCACTAGTATTGCATTGTCTTCTGTTACCCCCTTGCTTTATGGACTGTAGTCATTTTGTGTCCTCAGCATCTCTGGATATATTTACGGACCAGGAACAAACTAGCACTAAACTACTAAGGTGTACATAGTAACATTCCCCCTTGTGAAGAATATGCTTTGTTTGTGCTTCTGGGCTATTCATGCCTTTTCTTTCTTATTAGACGAGAATACTAGCTGAGCGTCAGAGAGAAGGGAGTAGACAGTTCCCATAAAATAGTATAAGGAAAAGAACTGTCCAGGAGGTTTGAGGAGTGGGAATTTGTAGGGAATGAGTAAGCCATCCAGCAAAGACTGGGTTTTCTAAGAATCAGGGTTTTGGAGGGGCACCTGGGTGTCTCACTCATTTAAGCCTCCGACTCTTGATTTTGGCTCAAGTCACGATCTCCCAGTTAATGGGATGGAGCCCCACATCAGGCTTCCCCATACTGACAGTTCAGAGCCTGCTTGGGATTCTTTCTCCCTCCCTCTGCTCCTCCCCTGCTTTATCTCTCTCTCAAAATAAATAAATAAAACTTAAAAAAAAAAGAATCAGGGTATTGGAAAAACTGCCATGAGGTGGAAAGGAATGGGGTGAGGGGGTTATAAATAGGTGAAGAGAATTTTGAGGAAGTTGTCTTATGCTAAGTGTCTTACCTTCCTTCAGAGATTATCTTAACAAACTGTTCAGAAAATATCCAAATTATTATCCCAGGCTTTGGGAGCTGGGTGTGCGTGTGCGTGTGTGTGTGTGTGTGTGTGTGTGTGTGTGTTATTTCCTGAGATTGAAAAGACTCAGTTTTCTTTGGAGTATTTACACTGATTTTACTAATGTTTGGTTTAGTAACATGTTTGTAGGTTACTTAATAGAGATTTTTCATTAAAAATTGCATGCTCAGGGGTGCCTGGGTGGCTCAGGCAGTGAAGTGTCGGACTTTGGCTCAGGTCATGATCTCAGTTTGTGCGTTCAAGTCCCATGTCCGGCTCTACACTGACAGTGTGCACCCTGCTTGGGATTCTCTTTTTCTCCCTCTCTCTCTCTGCCCCTCCCTGACTTGTGCTTTCTCTCTCTCTCTCTCTCTCAAAATAAAGAAATAAACAACAAAAAAATTGCATGCCCAAAGAAATGTAGTTTGTGCCACTGATCATAGAACTAGGGATCGTGCAGTGGCCACTGGAAACTGTAGGTGTGTGAAAATACAATAATAGAGTAACATAAAAAGAACAGATGACCGTGAGGCCAGAGATTACCCAAAAGTTGAAGATGGTTGTATGTATGTATACATATATACATACGTGTGTGTATATATACACTATGTGTTTTTCCTATACATACATACCTATAATAAAGTTTAATTTATAATTTAGGCACAGTAAGTAAGAGATCAATAATAACTAACAATAAACAAGAACAATTATAACAGTGTACTGTAATAAAAGTTATGTGAATGTGGTCTCTCTCAAAATTTCTTACCTTACTGTACTCACCCTTCTTCTTGTCATGATGTGAGATGATAAAATACCTAGGTGATGAGATCAAGTGAGGTAAATGATGTAGGCACTGTGATGTATCCTTAGGCTACCGTTGACCTTCCTACACGAAGGCAGGTGGATCGTCCGCTTCCCACCATGGTTGACCATGGATAACTGAAGCCACTGATGAGGGGAGGCTCACGAGCTACAGTTGTAGGCTTGTAGACACGTTGTTAGGCTAAGTGTATGGTGTTTGCGAAAGACACAGTCAAGGACTCCATTCTCAGTTTAAAGCTAGATACCTAATCCTATTTTGAGGAACTACATCCCTGGGGGTGAGACCACGTTTTCCCACCTAAAGAAAGCATCCCTTCCATGTTTTCATTGTCTATACTATTCTCTTGGCTCTGGTAGATCCTTGGAGAGAAGACCGCTCCCCTTCTCCTTAGGTCAGGGTTTTTGTTTTGATCCGTTCTGATTTCTCAGGTGGTGTTCTTGAGAGTTGCCGAGAAAGAAAGGAAAGTCAGCATGTAAAAGTTCTACAGCCTCAGAGCCTCAGATGGAAGGCCCTGTCACATCACTTCGTTGCAGTTGGCATTATCTCGTTGTGCTGTCATGTCCAACAACTCTCTCTGAGGGAGAAAGGATTCAGTTTTCTGTTAGTCTGCTGGCATTTAGTTATTGACCTGTGTGCTGAGTAGTGTTTAATTAAAAAAAAAAAAAAGTGTGGCCTGGCAATTCTCTCAGAGTCATACTTGGTATGCTTGAGCTCTGCGAAGGGAAAACTTTTTTTTTTTTCAACGTTTATTTATTTTTGGGACAGAGAGAGACAGAGCATGAACGGGGGAGGGGCAGAGAGAGAGGGAGACACAGAATCGGAAGCAGGCTCCAGGCTCTGAGCCATCAGCCCAGAGCCTGACGCGGGGCTCGAACTCACGGACCGTGAGATCGCGACCTGGCTGAAGTCGGACGCTTAACCGACTGCGCCACCCAGGCGCCCCAGGGAAAACTTTTTAGAAGTATTATGACACACAATTTATTCTCTCTTTGTGTGTGTGTTGCAGGGCTGGAAGGGGGCATTGGGGGGATGGCTCAGGCAGGACTGGAGCAGAAGGAAGCAATGGGGTGGGGGGGGGATGGAACGAAATACTAACTTTAACTGCTTTTCAAAGCTTATTCAGTCACTACAGTGTATTGACCGTGAGTAACTGCATAAAGTACAATAAAGTAAAAAGTTTGTTGCCAACTCTTCAGTCACAAATCAAATTATAAGCGGTTTTTTGAGAAGAAAAACTGAACTTTTGGTGAAACCTTTAGCAAAATTCTCCAAACACAACAGTGTTTAAATCCTAAAATGAGATACTGAAACTAAAAATACTGGGAGCATTGGGGCTTCTGGGTGGCTTGGTCGGTTAAGCATCGGGCTCTTGATTTCGGCTCAAGTCATGTTCTCATGGTCTTAAGACTGAGCCCCACATCAGGCTCCACGCGGGGCATGAAGCCTGCTGGAGATTGTCTCTCTCCTTCTCCCTCTGCCCTTCACCCTTCCCCCTCTCTCTAACAACACAAAACTACTGGGGGTATTTATTCTTTACCTCAAATATTGTTCCCATTATAGAAATAGCATTTGAAACATAGGAGAATTTATTGAGGAACTTCTGATTGCCCAGTGTCTAAGTTTTAAGAATTTGACAATATTTTTCACTCATATTACATGAATGCTTCATATTTTACATTTAAGTGTTCATTTGGTTCGATTAGTTTTGTTTTGCACCTCTGGAATTTTCTTTTCACTTGAACTTGAACTTACTGACCTTTGCTTAGATATTTTTGTATGTAGTGTAATGATAGTCTTACAATATTAAATAGTGACAGAGATAATATATGGAATGATAAAAGCTCACTGAGGGGCTCCTGTGTGGCTCAGTCGGTTAGGCATCTGACTTCAGCTCAGGTCATGATCTCACTGCTTGTGAGTTTGAGCCCGGCGTCGGGCTCTGTGCTAACAGCTCAGAGCCTGGAGCCTGCTTCGGATTCTGTCTCCATCTCTCTGCCCCTCCCCTTCTTGTGCTCTGTCTCTGTCTCTCTCTCTCTCTCTCTCAAAATATTAAAAATAAAAAAGAAATTAAAAAATAAACTTAAAAAAATAAATAATAAAATCTCACTGATCTCTGCCTAATTTGTTTTTCTAGAAAAGCCAGAGCTTGACAAAGGGCACACTGTGGTGGATCCTGCTTGTTCCCAGACATGCCTTGTTTATTTAGCTGCTGATATTTGTCCAGTCCGCTCAGGTACAAACGGTAATAAAATTCCCAGGACTCATAAATGTGGAAATTAAATTGCAACACCACTCTTTGAAGAACTCAGGCCAAAACTCCAAGGCCTCATCCTTGTTGCTTCCCTTTCTCCCCATACTGTGAGCAAATGCTCTTGGCTCTACCATTAGAATACAATCCAGGATCTGACCCTTTCTCACCAAAACCACTGCTTTTAACCTTTCCACCCTAAGCCACCAACTCCTTGTGGGATTACTGCGACAGCTACTTAACTATAGGAAGAATTGTGAGCAGAAGGTAAAAAGGGCAGTGAAAGATGGCTGCAGTATTTCTACATTCCTTTATATTTTGGAGCAGGTTGTGTCTAAATCTCTCCCACAATATTTGGCTGCAAGAACCGGAAACCCATTCAAACTCATTTATACAAAGATGGAAAGAAAATGTAGCCAGAATTTCCAAGGGATGAGGACTGGGAGCTGGAAGGTCAGGAATGAAGAGTCTGCTCTCCACTTCTCTATGGCCACTTTTATGTTGTTTGTGTGTCTGCTTCATTCTCCCATGTTCCAACTAAGTCTGGACATACTTAGCTTTAACCCCGGCTCCACATGACTTCCTAGTGCAGACTGATTAGCATGGTCTGATTCAACTCCAAATTCCCACAAGATGATCTCTTGGCTTGGCTGACTTCAGGTGTCTGCCTCTGATTTAATCAGCTTGCACCAGAACACATAATTACAAGCCCAGCGATTCAGTAAGACCCAGGGGACCCATTCACAAAAGGGGGCCTGAACTAGGCAAACTAACTAATTAATATCCCTGCCGCAATTTGCAAATGATTTAAATTCAATATTCGGTTAAATGGTGTAGTGAATCAATTATTGTCACACATACATCCTTTGGGAGTCAATAAATTGAAATGAAGTTGATATAAATAAATGCTAGCAGGTAAGGTAGATTTGGTCTACCTTCCAGAAAGTGTTTGCTGATAACATAATTTCTCATTAAAATTTTTATTTTCAATGTCTACTTTATACCCCTCAATCAGCATCCAGCTGCCCCTATGAGACTACTAACAGAGCCTTCTTTAGCTTGGTAGCCTTTAAACGAGGCAGCGAAGACCGGCAGATGCTGGAATATATGAATCTTTAGTCTTTGGCTTTCAATACTAGATAACTTAATGAACTGCCTTTCTTTTTGTATGTTGATTTTTTTTTTGCCTTTTTACTTTTATCATATTTTTTTAAAAATTTAACTTAATTTTTAAGAGAGAGACAGAGAGAGAATCTTAAGCAGGTTCCACACTCAGCTCAGAGCCCAACACCAGGCCCAATCTCACCACCCCGGGATCATGACCTGAGCAGAAATCAAGAGTCAGATGCTCAACCGTCAGCCATCCAGGCACCCCATTCATCATTTTATTCTTAACTTAAATTTTTAATTAATTTTATTTGATTCCTAAATTTTATACCTTAGTTTTTTTTTCCTATCTTAATTTTAAAAATCTGTTGATCAATTGAAACTGATTTACAAGAAAAACCATGAGTTTGAGGATCCATCATTTTTGCTCTCATAAAGGTAGATATTTGGGGGTATTGTTGTTTTTTACCGAACAGAATTCTGGATATGTCCTGGTTTCCCTGAGTTTGGAGAGGGAGGGTTGCAAGTTCACAAAGCTAGCCTCCATTAGCAGATATGCTCCACATTCATGCTAAATGTCACATGTCCTCTATGAACTGAACTTTTGGAAAGGCCAGGATGACTTCATAATCTGATGAGAGGGATGAGGTAGGAAACTCAAAACAAATATCCTAAAGTAAAAAATGGGGGACTGGCTTAAATTGATGACCTCTTGAAGTCCCTTTCACCTCAAGGACCCTGATAGTAGAATGGAAAAATGACATTTAGCACTCTATAGAGTGCTGAGCAATGTAGTGCAAACTTTACATTTGTTTCTGTTTGTTCTCACAAAACTCTAGGAAGAAAGTAGTATTAATGTCGTTTTACACATGAGGAATCTGACCCTTAGAAAAAGTTAAGGAATTTGCTCAATGTTGCACATGTCACCAAGGCCTTGAAATTCATGTCGGGCAGACAACAGAGCCTAGGATTTTTCCACTGCTCCACAAGGCCTCTCAGCAATAAGCTGTCCCTTCTCCGAAGAGAGTTTTTAAAATTTATTTCCAGCTTAGATGAAAAGGTGCATCAAAAAATTCTGTGGGGAAGTGACTTCTTTTGCAATTGCCCCCAATGAAGGTGTCTGTGTTTTTAAAAAGCTCTCCAGATACTTTCAACAACTTCCACCTGCCGTCCAGTGTTCTTCCTCCTCTTCACCTGGTCAACTCCTTTCATCTGGATTCAACTATGGTATCACTATACCTAGGTGTTCTCTGGCCAGTTAAATTGCTCTCTTTAGTTCTTGTGCATGATTCCATCAATGAATCCATCGTATTGTTGTACAATTACTTTTTATGTAAGGTTTGCCCCCTTTAGGCTGTGGTGAGCTTGTTTGAAGCCAACATTGCATTTCTGGGTCTTCATTACCTACCACAAGGACTCAAACTCATAATGTGTTTCAGGGAACTAAATTAGTAAGCAAAAATTTCAGGGCCGCTTGGAAATAGCTTAAGAAGACCCTCCAACGTGTTTCATTGCTTGTTGTACCCAGTAAATTAACTAAGTAATTCAATAAATACTAAGCCAGGAAACAATTTTTTAGGTTCTAAGCCTAAGACTAGTTCCTGGACGCGGAAGCCCCGCAGAGAACTACATTTCCCGAAATCCCTAAGCCCCGGTTGTTGGTTCGCAGAATATCCTTGAAGGCCTGTCACATCAACCAGTAGTTTGACGAGAATTTCCCTGGACGCCGTAGGAGGCGGCCAATCATAAAGAAGAGGGCGGGCACTTCTGTTTTCGGTTCAGGAAACCCTTTGCATCTCTTTGCCTGTACGCCGGATGATGAGGGGCAAAGAGTTATTAACCTGAGAGGGTGTCCTCCCTTTCCACCCCCACCCTACGAATTAAAAGTAATCTTCATGTGCTTCTATCCTTCCTTACGTTTTTCCCAGTTTCCACGTCCTTTCCAATCAAACGCTGCTTGCTTCACATCCGCCCGTCTTTCTTGAACACACTGTCCGGGAGGGTGCCCCGGGCATGAATCTTTCAATCTTTTCAAACTTGAGCCAGACATTTCTCTCTACGTCTCCAAGTGAGATTGTGCCAGTGAAGAAGCGGAAAAGTCTGAGCAAACACTTCATTCTCCCCTCACCTCGCAAGAGTGTAGAAGCTACTGGGGATTACTTAGTGGACAATCAGAATTACAAGGCGGATTGTAGGTTCTGAAAATGAGTGGCGGTGCGGTGTTTACTTCCATCTTTCCTCCCGCCTCCATCCCCACCCACCCTAGCGTGCGGACTGAATCCAGGGGTGGTGTGTCACTGGCCCGGGCAGACACCCAGCCTTGGAACGGCTCCCCTCTGGCAGCCTATTCCATTCCAGCAGCTACCTGCCACGGCCACGCTTTAATCTGACCCACAGTACCAGATTCAGGAAATAATTAATATCCCCGCCCCCGGTTTATCTTCTTTCCTTTGCTACTACCTAAGTCTGTCATCCTTTCACCACAGACATAATCGTTGTCTAGAAGCTTTTGCAAAACTCAAATCCAAATCAATCCAAAACAAAACCCATCCGTAGAGCAATATTGCAGCCAGCAGCCAGGAGCGTGTACTTCATTAAAGGGCGAGAGCATAAACCCCCGAATTTAAAATAAAGGCTTCCTGCTGCTCGTTAGTCGTCCACGTTTTTACTATCTCAGCTGCAGGAGAAGCAGCTGCATACTCTGGCCGGGCGATTGGGGTGGGAAAAAATTTAACCATGGTCTGGGATTTTCGCAGAAGGTAATTTAAGCCCCAGCTCCACTCCCGTGGAGGGGGCGTAGGGAGGGGGGTGGTAGCGAGCGGGAGGGGGGAATGCGGTGCGCGTGCGCATGCTCAGCAGCCCCGCTCCGCGGAGGCCCAGCTGCCGCCACCACCGCGGCCGGCGCTGTAACCGCGGCTGCCGCTGCTGCTCTGGGCGGGCGTTGGTGTCGTGTGCCGAGGTGCCCTGTCAGGCGAGAGGGAGCGGCGGGGCGAGAGCCTGGGCGGCGGCGGCGACGGCGCCTGAGGAAGGCAGCGGGGGCTCTGAAGGAGCGAGGGCGGGCTGGTCCAGCGGCGGAGGAGCGGAGCGGAGAGCGCGGGGACCCACCCCGGGCGCCCTGCGTGCGATGCTGGGCGGGCAGCGGCGCTGAGAGGCGGGGAGGCCGAGCGGCGGCCGCCGCCGGAGGGCCGGCGACCCCCGGGAGGCGGAGGAGAGGAGGAAGCGCAGGAGCGGGAGGAAGCGCCGAGGGACTGCGGGGCCGGGGCGGGCGAGGAGCGGCGGGGCCGCGGGCCATGGACGCGGCGGCGGCGGCGGCGGCGGGGGCGAGCCGGGGCGGCGGCGCGGCGCAGAGTCAGCCCGCGGCCAGGTGAGGCTGGGCAGCGCGGGCTCCGGGCGCCGCCGCCACTGCTGTGCCGCCGGGCCGCGGAGCGAGGCGGCGGCGGCGGCGGCTGAAGCGGCGCCACAGCAGCCGCGGCGAGCGGCGGCGGCCTCGGAAGAAGAGGGGTCGCCGCCCGGGGTTCTGGTGGCCGCTGCGCTCTCGTCGTCGCCGTATTTCCTGTCTGGATTATCTTGCGCTTCTCCTCAGCCACCTCCTTCCCCTCGCGCCCCCGCTCTGCCCCACTCCTCCGTGTCCTCGGTCGACGCTGCCCTCGGCCCGGGCTCGTTTCCCGCGCCGGGGGACGCCTCTTGCCTCCCCTTGCCGGGCTGCGGGGGAGCCCCGCCGAGACCATGAGGAAATTTAACATCAGGAAGGTGCTGGACGGCCTGACCGCCGGCTCGTCCTCGGCCTCGCAGCAGCAGCAGCAACAGCAGCACCCGGCTGCGAACCGGGAGCCCGAGATCCAGGAAACGCTCCAGTCCGAGCACTTTCAGCTCTGCAAGGTGAGCGGAGCGCGCAGCCCCGCGAAAATTGGGGGGTCGTTTTCCGGGGGGGGGCACCTCGGGCTTTTCCCGGGAATGCCAGGGAATAGAACGCCAGTATTAATTATACCTCGGATGGAGGGCTCGCTCCTGCCCAAGGAAGCATTGGCTTAGTGGGTTATTTTGGAGATTGACATCATCTTACTCCTTTTGGTTTTTCGTTTTGGGGTTCCCCCCCTCCTCCTTTTCACATGCAGCAGTCATTTCAAGGTTGCTTCTAACGTATTTCACCGACCTTTAATTTGTATTGTCAATAACCTTATAGCCTTCACATTCGCGCATTTTAATGTAATTCACCAACTTCGAAGTTTCCTTTGGAAACAGTTTCGAATGAATATTGTTCATCAAAAAACCAGACCTGTTCAACTGGATATTTGCTTATCACCTTTCCCTTAAAATGTGGCCGGAAGCTTAAAATACGAAATCACAGGGTCCTTTCAGCATTCTGTTTGATTAAAAAGTTGGTACTGAGATTTTTTGCCTGTTAATGGCACAATTGCCATAGCGGTCTGTAATTGGGAAAGAATGATGCAGCGAATTAGTTCACTGGCTGCTCAGTGAGATATACAAACTTGTCTCGATGTTAATACCTGCCTTATGAATACCGTGCTTTCATATGTCAGTTTCTTAAAAATGGCTGCATGCACATTTCTGCCCCAATGCCCTGAAATTCGGGGTTTAACAGCAAAATTCAAAAATAATATGTTGCACTTTATTTTCATTCTGTTACTATTGCAAAATTTGGGGATAGAGGTTTGATAATTGCTTTCCTGAATCCTTGACGAAAGTAATTGTTATGACAGCTTTTCTTTAGCAGTACTTGCATTTAGGATCCAAATAAAGTAACGATGAAGTTATCACACTTGAAATAACACACGAACTGCATTTTTACATTAATTTACAGATCTCTTTTACTACCGCAAACTTTGGTATTTTGGTCTGAGACTTGATAGTATAGAGTGTTAAGAAATTTTCCTCCGTAGAATCCCAGTATTATGGAAGGGCAGAAATGAAAGTGTCACATTGGGAGGTATTTGTGTATGTGTGTGTGGTGTGATCTACACACACACGTACACACACTTCTTTTGGTTTCAGGTTCTGTGTGCATAAGTTTTGTTGATGTACGTTTTGTACTTTTTTTTTTTTTTTTTTTTAAGGCAGTGAGTGCATGTGTATGTGTTCTGCATCAGTTATAATTGGTTCTAGATTCTAATGCCTCTACTGACTTTTCTGTTTTTAAATTCTGCTTGCTGCCTTGGTTGCTGTGATGTCATTTGCCCATCCCTAGACTGTTCGCCATGGATTTCCCTATCAACCTTCAGCCCTGGCCTTTGATCCTGTACAGAAGATCCTGGCCGTCGGAACTCAGACTGGTGCTTTAAGGCTGTATCCTTTCATTGAAAGTTTTTTTCCACATTTGCTGTATCTCCCCAGTCCTTCTGTACTGCTGAGTGGTTGCTTTTTCTGTTTAAATTCCAAAAAATGGTATGATCAAGTATATAATATTTGTGAAATCATGTGGTGTTCGCTTTTCTCTTAATTCTGCATCTATTCAGGCTATAGGTTGCTGGGGTGTTTCTCATCTCTCTGTTTATGGTAGCTAAATACGTATCCACATAGAGTTCTAAAGTTTTGCTGTAGTAACTACTGTCTTTGCAAGGAGCTAGACCTTTCTAAGGGGAAATCTCTTTGCTTATACTAGGGGTATTTTGAATGCAATATGGCTTGGAATGAGATTTAAAGACAATAACATAGGACGCACCTTAACTGCTTTAGTAGATAGTGAATTTATGACCTATTGTTCTAATGAATTGGAGGTTGAATTTCATTTGGTTGTTTGACTTGCCCTTTGGAAAAAGAAATTAGAAAATAAATCGTGTAAATTAATTTTATATAAACAGTTAAGAAGGGTTGATATTTCTAGAAGTTTTAGATCATTTTGTTAGTATAATGCAAATGGATAAGTGTATTCTCTTGGTGTTTTCCCTTTCGTAGTCACATTTGTTATGTACACGTACTCTGAACTATTAATATAAGGAGAATTATTTTTCCTGACTATGCATGAACTATAATAGTCTTGTCATAGCATTGCATAGTTTTTCTGAATACCTACTCATTCTTCGGAATCATTTTTGTTTTTAATTCTGAACAGTGGAAAATACCTCTCACCTTTATACTATTTAACTTGAAATAAAATTGTTTTTATCATGAAATTTAACCATATTTAACTAAAATGCACTTATTTTTAAATATTAAAATTTTTAAAAGCAAATGCTTTATTCATCTTTAGGATATCTCCTTATACATATTAAAGTAACTTGTTGGTAGTAAAAAAAAAAATCACAAGACGATCACAAAAGAATTACTATTGTCAAAAAAAAAAAAAAAAAAAAAAAGGAGGGAGCTTTACCTTTCAGATTGTATCTGGCTCCTGAGAAGAGCGGAGGAAACTTGCTAAGTTAGTTAAACATGAGCTTTGCATTTTCCTTATAATCTTTTAAAATCTTTATTTCAAAGCAGTACTGTATATAGTATCAGGATATGCTTCAAGTTTCATTTGTGATTAGTGTGTTATCTTTCAAAAAACTTAAAAAGTTTTCAGATGGGCCATTAATATGTACTATTGAGTGAAATCTATTATCATAGTAAATACCAGTCGTGCACACATTCCTGTTGAAATGGTAAAATCTGACCAGGCTAGATCTGAATCTGAATTTCCAAGAGTATGTCTCAAGGGCTCTTGCCCAAATGTCTAGATAGTTGAGACTAGAATTATTTTTGGCTACAAATGTTTATATGTTTTTATTCCTAAACCCAGTGATCATTACCTTCTAGTTTAGGGTTCCTGTTTTAGTCTTTTGAAGATGGGACTAAAATTTAATTTTGTCAGTATGGGTTCAAACTATTCAGCAAAACTCCATGTAGTGACAAGAATAGTGCATTGTTGGATCTAGATGGACTGTTTGGAACTAAAAGCAGACATTTTTTGTTCCCAACAGAAGAATATCATCACTGGATTAAAAGAAAAAAAAAAAAGTTAAATCAGTTATTTTTAGACTTTGCTTTTCTTTTAAATGGATTCAGCTTTTACTGTTTCTCAATGTAGTCTCAACTTTTTTTTTTTCTTTTAACAGCCAGTCTGCCCCTTGTACTTTTAACGTTTGTTTATTTTTGAGACACAGACAGAGCATGAACAGGGGAGGGCAGAGAGAGAGGGAGACACAGAATCTGAAACAGGCTCCGGGCTCTGAGCTGTCAGCACAAAGCCCGACGCGGGGCTCGAACTCACGGACTGTGAGATCATGACCTGAGCTGAAGTCGGACGCTTAACCAATCAAGCCACCCAGGCGCCCCTGCCCCTTGTACTTTTAATGAGTACCACCAGCAAGTCCAATTTTATAAAACCAAGTATTTTTCTTTAGGCAACACTGTTACCTTTAATGCATTTGAGTAATGAACAAGTTGACACAAAGGAGTTAAAATATAGGCCTAATTCTAATTGCCAAATAAAAGCAAAGATTGGGTGTCCCAGATCCTCACTTGTATGTGACTTGCTAATACATTCTAATAGCTGAACACTATATGAAGGTGAACACATAACTATAAGTTTACAGCTATAATTTTTTTTTAATTTTAGAATCTTTCTTACTGTATTTAGAATGAAGTCAGGAAGACTCTTTACCAAACATGTTTTTACTTTTTAATGAGATGCATAATGAATATTCCAGAGTAACAGATTGGTTTGCCTTCTTTCATTTGACTGTGGAGGAGAAAGTAGGAAATGTTTTCCGAAGTAGGATTGAGCTATTAGAATTTGTAATACATATCTAATTAAAAAAAATATATATATATATATGTTTATTTTTGAGAGAGAGAGACAGTGTGTGAGTAGGAGAGGGGAAGAGAGAGAGGGAGACATAGAACCTGAAGCACACTCCAGGCTCTGAGCTGTCAGCACAGAGCCTGACGCAGGGCTTGAACCCATGAACCGAATGAACCGTGAGATCATGACCTGAGCCGAAGTTGGAAGCTCAGCTGACTGAGTCACGCAGGCGCCCCAATGCACATATAATTTGACTAATAGAATGTCTTCTTAAATGTTGGACTATATGAAATTAATCTACTTTGAGGTTTTAAAAAAACTAGATGAGAAAGTTACATCTGATATCTAATGCTTACAAGAAATAGGGAAAATCTGAATTTTTAAATTTCTAACCAAAAATGAGGCAAGATGAATTTAATGTATTTCCTGCATTAGTCTATAGCAAGTGAATGATATTATAAACATGCTTTATGTTTGAACTTCTTGGCTTCTAGAAAGAATGTGAGGTTGGCATATACTTACTGATGGGAAGCAGGAAAGCATAATTTTATATAATACATCATATGTAGCAGTGACATGATTTAATTATTTTAATTCTCTTTTTGCCATGTAGAAGTAGGTATGATTTGGTTCTTATGATTAATCTAGGGATGAAAACTATTGGGATAGAATAATCTAATTATTTTCATATCAACATCTAGAAAGGGAAAAAAGGTTTGCATTTCTAGTAATGCTGCTGTTGTCCTTATCTAGATTCCTGGTTTACTAGTATAATTTTGAATTACTATAACCATGGGCTACTCTGATCTTTGTAAGATATTTTTTTCGAAATGAAGTCAATTTATGTGTGACTCTTTCAAGGACTAAGCATAAAACTGACATCTCAAGTTTATTGAATTTTTTAATAAAAATGTGTGAGTTTTTGTTATAATTATCAAAATTATTTAAAAATCTCATTTATTGTTTTCTTGACTTGTGGAAGATACAGTAAAATAAGCAATCTCTGATAAAGCATGGATTGTCTTTTAAACTACAGTGTAATTTTGCTGAATGCCAACTTACAAGGTGATTTTTGTACCTTAGAGTTCATTTAACCAACACTTATTAAGCGTTAACATTAGATTATAAAAACTGTGGCCTGAATTCTGGTTCTTTTCTTTCTGTTAAAGAATTAGGTGTCTTTTAATTTTTTATTCTTTTAAAATGAACATGCTGTATTAGACGATTTCCTTGAGAAATAATTCTGTAATTCCAAGTGGCAATGTATTGTTTTATGGGAGTATTCAAAAGAAATGAAAAATGTGATTCTTCATATAGTTTCCAGTCCTAATTAAAAGACTAGAACTTGTTAAACAATTGAATTTAGAGAATTATTTAGAAGTCTACTGACATTCTGTAAAGTCAGATTATAGGCAAAGTCATTGCACTTGATGATGTTGCTACACATTAGTAGATAAGGATTCAGAGTAGCATGAAGGACTAGGAAAATTATTCTAGGCAAGCAATATGGGCAAAAGTAGAGAAAAGCAAATTATGATAGTTAAGAGGAGTACCAAAGAGAGGTTGGAACAGTGATCCTAATTGAGTTGGAGACAGAAATAGGAGCCAGTTGGTGGAAAGCCATGAATGTTCACCTGAGTTATCCGGTTGTTATTTGGTTAGGATTCATTATAGCTACGTATTCTTGATCAGTATCTCCCAATAGTGGTAGCATTTTGGGCTGGATAATTCTGTGGGTTTATCCAGCATGTTGCAGGCTACTTTATATCCCTGGCTTCCACCTAGTAAATGGTAGGGTGCCCCTGCTGTTAGTATATGGCAGCCTTAACTCGTACAGTTCTGTGTGCTCCACTGAACTATGCCCAAGTCGTTCAGTTAAATAGGATAATAATCCTACTTGGGTCATACAGTTAGCATCACAATTAAATGCAGTAATGTCTATGTATAGCTTTTAAGACCATGCAGAGACTGTTTTGGTGAATATTCAGTATACGATATTGTGAGAGTTTTTCTGTAGTTTCAATTTTCAGGTCCTTCATTAGTTTTTTTCAGCAAATACTTGTTGAAAGGCAACTAGTGCCAGACACTCTTTAGGAAGGCCTTATTTTCATTTATTTTTGCTGCTAGTACAGTCCTAAAAAAATCTTGTAAGAGTACTGTTTTTGTTTTTTTTCTTTAAGAGCCATGGAACTGGCTCTTCTTAATCATAAGGCTGCAAAATTGCTATTGAGATGTGAAAGTTTCTTGCACATAGTAGGCATTAAATGATTATTTAGTGACTTTGCACTTGTAAGATAGTATTAGAATGTTTGACTTGCTGCTTATGTTGTAAAACATAATTACAGTCCTGAAAAATTTAGAAATGATTTTTGTTCAGAGTAGTTAAAAGGGAAACAGTGTAGCTAGAATTAAGCCCCATTTTTATCTCCTCTTCTCCCCTGCCATCCTTTTTGTCTATGGAAGAATTCTAGTCATTTGGAATTCTAGCTCCAGAGGAGAAACAAGGACTTTGAAATACTTTTACTTCTCAACTCTTAGTTCTTTATTAAAGAGGACTTTGTATAAAAGGAAGAACGAGTACTGTGTCAGCAGTAGGTTGTGATTCTCAGCATGAACTTCTGCAGCAGGAGGAATAGGCACTTTTACTTTAGAAACAACTAGAAATGGTGCCTGCTTGGAAGCAGTTACTTTGCAGTGAATTTCTTTTCGAGAGAAACAAGGTGTGATAGAATCTGAATGGAACTGAAAAGGGATAAGTTAATTAGTAGGGAGTCAAGTCTGCTTAGGAAGCCCTTCTGCCTTAAGTTAGATAGGTTTTTATTCCATATTCTTTGTTTTCCATTTGTTTTTTAGTATTTTTTCCTTTTAAAATTATAACCTGACTTTGCCATCCTAGAGGAAAAGGGTAAAGGAATTTTGGAAGGATGACTTTATCGTTAGAAGTGTTCAGACTAATTTTGGTTAAGCCAGCTGAACTGGGGTTCAGTCTCCTTTCCTGTAAAATGAGGAAATTGGGGGTGTGATATCTGGAGTCCTTCCATCTCTAGGATCTTAGAATTTCATTTTCTGTAGAGGATTGGGAATGTTCTGAACCATTTCTGTCTAATGGGCTGCTTCGAGGACGTGTAAAAGAGGATGAAGTATTGGACTCCATCCCATTGTGGGCCCCTTTGCTTTGTGTCCATTGATTACATTCAAAATCCAAGTCAGTAGATGCACAAATGTAAACCTTTGTTTACAAAATGGAGTGGGAAGGAACCTATGAAAAACATGCACTTTTTTTGTTGAAAACTCACGTTGAATACTTAAGATACTAGGTTGTTGAATTTTTATTCTATAACAGATAAGGTCTTGTTATGACATAAACTGGGGCATTTAAAAAAAATTAACAGTGTACTTTCCTTTCTTGGGTGTAAATAGTAAGGATAAAAAATTAAAATGAAATTACATAAAATTACTACTGGGTTTTGTTAACCTTAAAAGTAAAACTGTAAGTTTTTTAATAGGAACAGATGGGTTTATTAGAGAATAAAAGAGAATTGCAATCCAGGACAAAGAAGCTGCTAAAAACCGTAGGCAAGGGGTGCCTGGGTGGCTCAGTCGGTTGAGTATCTGACTCCAATGATGTCAAGAATTCATGGTTCGTGAGTTCGAGCCATGAGCCTGTCAGCACGAAACATGCTTCAGGTCTTCTGTCCCCTTCTCTCTCTGCCCCTCCCCCACTTACTCTCTCTCTCTCTCTCTCTCTCTCTCTCTCTCTCTCTCTCAAAAAAAAAAAAATATATATATATATATATACATATAAAACGATAGGCAAGTTCAGGTAAACAAAGGACAGACACCCTTTTTTAAGCAGAAAAGGACGTTGGGAAGGCAGTTAGGATCTACCAGTCCATTGGAGTAAAACAGGAATTCAAATTGTGGGACTTCTCATTGGTGGAGCTGTTGCCTGGGGGGGGATGAGAAAAGTTGTCACCTCCAGCTGGAGTAGTGGAATAGAGGGGACTGCAAGGTCAAGTCCATCTCTTCCTGTTAGGTCTGCAGTTGATGATGAGTGGTAGGATATGAGCTCCCCCTGCCAAAACCTCCCAAATCCATTTTAGTGAGGGTTCCTGTTACTAATTTTCACAGTTCCTAATCACGTGATTTTATTAATTTTTATATAAGAGATTGAATATAGAGACTATTGAATTGTTGGTATGTAATTTGGGTGTTAAATTTGGTAATCATATGATTACTTGGGGTAGTAGTAACTAGTGATATACATGTAAATAATTGGACGATGGGGTAGTTTTGCTAAAAGGTAAGCTTTGGTTGTTTGTCTTTGGTTTTAACTTCATGCATTGAAAGTGACACATTTACAAGAAGAAAATTAATAACGAGTGTCAGTATTGTTTTGTTTTATAATGTTTAAATGAGAATTTTTCTTCAGTGATTTGGCATATTATGATCATAAGAAGGTATACTCAGTATCTTAGGATTACGGATTAATGAAATGTTTTTGGTTTGAGCTACACAAATCTGTCTAGAATATAAGAGAATAATATAGAAAAAGGGTATTTTACTATATCACCACCTTATTTGTGTTCAAATATTATGTATTTAAATATACTACTATATTTGAATAGTATAGATTTTAAGATAGATTTTAAACATAATACAGTACTACAGAATTTCTTAGAAGTAAAACAAGGTGATTTTTGCCTTGATTTATGTGCAATAAACTAAGAGTTCATGAAAGACTACCAGAAGGTACTTGATAGACCTCTCTTCCTTTAGTCACGTATGACACAAATCATTCCAAGAAATAGCACCTTCTGATTTACTCAGAATTCTTCGTAGGTAGAAAGATGTTTATAATTTAATTAACTTATGCTTTAATTTGAACCACAGTGTATCTAATTTTTATCTGCAACAGAAGAAAGATAAGTTGGTTATCTTCCCCATATTGTATAATTTTTAACATTTTTGGTGAATTTAAATGCCTAGTAGTTACCCACTTTTTGATTTAGTAATCCCAGTCGTTTTAATCTTTCACTCTTGTGTTTCATTTTAAAGGAATTTTGGACATGAGTTACGTTTACTGCATAACTTTTTTTTTTTTTTTTCCTATTTTGGCTGTGGAGGTAAGTAGGGGAAAGAATTGTTGACACAGGTTACTTCTTACTACTCACTCTTTCACAAAGGGCCATGTGTTCAGCAATTCCTTAAGTCTAGAATATATTTTATCCTGTTAAAATAATTATCTTTAAAGCTCAGTTCCTTTGTCTTTGTGATGTATATTTGATTTAGTTTCATCCCAGTTCCACCCATCTAGTCATCTTCTTAATTTAATGTTTAAAATCTAAATTTCTACATTACCATTCTTTATATTTTAAATGGCTAAAATTAGACCTTGTGAAATTATAACATTGAGTGGTATTTTCTTTTAAAACAAACTGTGAGAAACCTTATAGCATATGAAAATATGCGGTGGAGTCTAAAGCAATGCAAATCAGAATTAACCAGTATCCTCTGTTTTATCAAGAGTCCAGAAACTGGAAAGTAGTTGGTATACAATTCTAAAACAGAAGAAATAGATTCTTTTTTTTTTTTATGTTTTATTTTTGAGAGAGAGAGAGAGAGAGAGAGAGAGAGCGCGAGAGAGCGAGCATATGTTGGGGAGGAGCAGAGAGGGAGACACAGAATCTGAAGCAGGCTCCAGTCTCTGAGCTGCCATCACAGAGCCCGACGCAGGGCTTGAACTCACGGAACTGCGAGATCATGATCTGAGCCGAAGTCGGACACCCAACCAACTGAGCCACCCAGACACCCCAGAAATACAGATTCTTAAACGATCAACCTCATAGGTTGTCTATGAAAGATCATACTATGAGATGGGTGTGTTTGTACGCTCGCATGTCTTTAAAATAACGAGGATCTAAATCTAAATCTTTAGTTCAGGAGTCAGCAGACTTCCTGTAAAGGGCTAGATAGTAAGTATATTAGCTTTTTTACCAGTCTAGCACAAAAGCATCCACAGACATGGGGAGGAAGGAGTATAGATCTGTTTTAATAAAACTTTAGTTCTAAAAACGGGGGACTGGATTTCTCCCTCAAGCTGAAGTTTGCCAATCCCTGTTTTAATTCATCAGGCTGCCTTGCTTTTAAATCATTAGTGGAGAGGAATGCTAAGGAAGGAACTACTACCAACATTTTTATAGTAAAGTTTCAAAAATTATACTTGCAGTATCAGTTTAAATTTAATCTTTTAGTCATAAATAGAAAATAGTTTAAGAAAAAGTAATTCTTAATGATATATAGTACTTCTGTATGCTAAGTTAAATTACTTTCACAAATATTTGATCCTGTGGAAGAGGCCTTTTGTGTGTGTGTGTGTGTGTGTGTGTGTGAATTATAATTAATATGATAATGAGATGCTTAGTTGGGCATCTTTTGGGGGCAGTTCAGTCATCAATTCTATTGAAGTATTCAGCTCGTTTGAACCCTTACTAGCTAATTTTAATTAAAAATGTTTGCATTTGTAGCTTTTTCTTATATTTTCATTAATATTATACAGAGATGTAGAAATGTTTATATTTAGATTTTAAAAGATAAAAGTGAAAGTAAGCATTTTATTAAAATATCGCAATTTTGTAGATGTCTGCAAATTTTGAATAAAAAAAATTAGTAGAAGAAAACAACCTAAAAAATAACATATAAAAAAAAACTCATAAAACCCCTAGAAGCAAATTCGGGTGCATGATTACCTTCTTTAGAGTTAAATACATTGCATGTCCCTTGGGAAGAATGTGTGATACTTTAATTGAAAACTGAAATTAGATCCCACTTTTTGAAAATTTCTTATAGTTGCTCACTGGATCATTGTCAAGTAGCACTAAGTGTAGATACCATTTTATTCAGTAAATAAAGCTAATTTCTACTTGATTACATTTCTCCAACTGGTGTTAGTCCTTTTGGAGGTTGTTATATAAGACAAATAAATGAATTGATGACATGCTGAGCATATTTCCTTTTATTTTTCTGAGAGAGCACACAGGAGGGGGAGGGTGGAGTGAGGGGGAGAGGAGAGGGAAAGAGAGAAAGAGAATCTTAAGCATGCCCAGCGTGCAGCCCAATGCGGGCTTGATCCCACAACCCTGGGATCTTGACCTGAGCCAAATAGTCACATGCTCAACCCACTGAGCCACCCTGGTGCCCCATGAGTGTTCTTCTTTATTGGTGCTATGATTTAAAAATGAATGTTGATCAAGAGTAACTTACATTCCCTTACAGTGGAAAATAGAGGGTTTTTAACTAAAAACTCGCTGATATTTTTGGTTTTATAATTCTTCATTTGAAAATTAAGGTTTGCTTAGCACATGGAATTTATAAAACAGTCTTAGAAATTATATGGTAGTTACTCTTAAAATGATGAGATTTTTTATTTTAAATTAGGTTTTTTTTTGGTTTTTTTTTTTTTATCCCTGGTTTGTTTTGTTTGTTTCCCTTTCAGTAAATGCTATCTAGAATTTTTGAAGTTTTCCTGGTGAGGTTGTCTGTTGGAGAGTGATTAATCCTACCCTTTCTTGAAAGTACGTAATCTTTTCTTGTAATAGCGGTACCTCTGCTTTTTCACGGCAGTGCTCTGCCAAAGGTGACTATAAATCCAGTGGCATCAGCTATTGCAGTACTTTCTGCTAAATTGCTTTCCTTTTGTGTATTTTTTCTCTTTGTCTTTTGAAAAGGAGAAAAAGTGTTGGAGCAGATTTTTCCATCTATTCAGTCTTTGTACTATATTTTTCATAATGGGCTGTATTTTTCTTTAAAATTCACTTTGCCGTACTTGAGAAAAGAACTTAGCCATTAAGCATCTGAGAATGGGTGCCGGGATGAAAGATGGTTTTTACTTGATATGTCAGAATACACATTCTTTTTTGTTTCTCTAACTCAGACCACTATGACTGTATTTCTTGTAGACTGAACAAGTGGTTCGTTTAAGAGTGTATTTATATACCAAAAGCTATTCTACGTAATTTCCTGTGAAAACAAATATAATTCATTTTTACCCCTTTGTAGACCATCCTGATTCCAAAGCAGGACATAATAAGAATGAATATTTTTCAACAACCTTAATTTGCTTACAAATAAAAAATTCTTACCAAAATAATGGTGGAAGAGGTAACTAGAGGTCTCTTTTAACCTGGTGAATACTCTAATTGTAAGTTAGTGTGGATGCTACAATTTGTTTTTTGTTTTGATCTTCCTTTGATTCACATGAAAAGAAAGCAATTAACTGACATAATTTTTCAAATATTGTTGGGCATTTATTGCAAAATATTACAATTGTGTTGAATAAAGGAAGTTTTAAATGTTGATCTATATATCTTTCACAGTTAATTGTAGCATTTTATTAAATTTTTACTGCAGAAATAGTGCACATTATAGTTTTGCTTAAATAGGAGATTAGCAGGATGTTAACATTGTGAGTGAGCAGTAAAATTAAGTATGTCCACCCTTCTTATCATGAGAATGTGGCTAACTTCATTTATTAATATATTGATTTTTAATAGGCTATTTTTTGAACAGTTTTGGGGTTTTGTTAATATATTAATTATTTAATAGACTTTTTTGAGCAGGTTTTGGGTTCAGCAGAAGGCAATAGAGATTTCCCACATATCCCTATCTGCACTCAGCATAGCCTCCTTTATTATTCACATCCCCCACCAGAGTGGTACATTTGTTACAATTGATGAGCCTACACAGACACATAATCATCCAAAGTCCACAGTTTACATTAGGGTTCACTCTTGCTGTTTGTTGTATATGCTATGGGTTTTGGCAAATGCATGACATGTATCCACCATTGAATATCGTACGGAGTAGTTTCATTGCCTAAAAATCTGTGCTCCATCTATTCGTCTCTCTCTCTCCCCTAACTCCTGGAAACCAGTGATCTTTTTATTGTCTCCATAATTTTGCCTTTTCCAGAATGTCCCTATAGTTGGAATCATATAGTATGTATAGCCTTTTCAGATTGGCTTCTTTCACTTTTAACATCTAAGTTTCCTCTGTGTCTGTTCATGGCTGATAGTTCATTTCTTTAGCGCTGAATAATACTCCATTGTTTGGATGTACTACAGTTTAGTTAGCTCTCCGCCTACTAAAGGGCGTATTGGCTCCTTCCAAGTTTGGTAGTTGTGAATAAAGCAGCTATAAATATCCTTATGCAGGTTTTGTGTGGCTATAAGCTTTCAGCTCCCTTGGGTAAATACCAACAAGCGTCATTACTAGATTGTACGTATGGTAAGAGTATGTTTGGTATTCTAAGAAACTACCAAACTGTCATCTAAAACAGCCATACCATTTTGTTCTCTGACCAGTAATGAACAGGAGTTCTGCTGATCTACATTGTTACCAGCATTTGATGTTGTCATTCTAGATTTGGGCTGTTTTGATAAGTTTGTAGCAGTATATCCTTGTTTTAGTTTGCAGTTATTTCTCTGGCGACCTATGATGTGGAGCATCTTTTTATATACTTATTTGCTACCTGTATGTCTTTGTGTGAGGTATCTATTAAGGTCTTTGGCCCATTTTTCAATTGGGTTGGTTGTTCATTTTCTTATTGTTAAGTTTTAAGAGTTCTTTGTATATTTTGGATAACAGTCCTTTGTATATTTTGGATGTCTTTTGCAAATATTTTCTCCAAGTTTATGGCTTATGTTCTAATTGTCTTGACCTTGTATTTTACAGAGCACAAGTTTTGAAATTTAAAGACATCCTGGGGCGCCTGGGTGGCGCAGTCGGTTAAGCGTCCGACTTCAGCCAGGTCACGATCTCGCGGTCCGTGAGTTCGAACCCCGCATCGGGCTCTGGGCTGATGGCTCAGAGCCTAGAGCCTGTTTCCGATTCTGTGTCTCCCTCTCTCTCTGCCCCTCCCCCGTTCATGCTCTGTCTCTCTCTGTCCCAAAAGTAAATAAACGTTGAAAAAAAAATTAAAAAAAAAAAAATAAAGACATCCAGCTTATCAATTATGTTTTTATGGATGGTGCCTGTGGTGTGGTACCTAAAGTGTCATCGTCATACCCAGGACCACCTAAGTTTTCTCATATGTTATCTTCTGGGAGTTGTATAATTTTGCATTTTGGTCTATGATCCATTTTGAGTTAATTTTTGTGAAGAGTGTGGGGTCTATATCTAGATTCATTTTTGGTGGTAAGGTGTGAAGGTCTTAGTCTTTTAGTGAGCCTCTGCTTCTGGATTGTGGACTTCACAAGTGAATCTCAGGTGACCCAGGTAAGTTAGGGTGGCTAGAGTGGGTTCGAGTTGGGTCTTTCCCTTCTACCTGGTCAGTTCAGTTCTTTTTCTTTTTCTTTTTAATTTAATTTTTTAAAATTTAAATTCAAGTTACTTAACACACAGTGTAGTATTGAGTTTCAGGAGTAGAATCCAGTGATTCATTACTTCTGTATAACAACCAGTTCTCACCCCAACAAGTGCCGTCCTTAATACCCATCACCCAGTTAGCCCATCCCCCATCCATGTCCCCTCCAGCAACCCTCTGTTTGTTCTCTGTATTTATGAGTCTCTTATGGTTTGCTTCCCTCTCTGTTTTTATTTTATTTTTCCTTCCCTTCCCCTATGTTTATCTGTTGTGTTTCTTAAATTCCACATATGAGTGAAATCATATGATATTTGTTTTTCTCTCACTGACTTATTTCACTTAGCATTAATACCTTCTAGTTCCATCCACATTGTTGCAAATGTCAAGATTTCATTCTTTTTGATCGCAAGTGATATTCCTGTATACACACACACACACACACACACACACACACACACACACACTCACGTCTTCTTTATCCATTTGTCAGTCTATGGACATTTGGGCTCTTTCCATAATTTGGCCATTGTTCATAGCGCTGTTCTGATAAACCCCTAGCAGTTTAGGCTTCTGGTTTGTATCTTCAGAGGGCAGATCTTGTGAAGAACAGAGTGCTCCCAGTGTATTTAAAAAATGGTTGCTTTTCCCCCACCCATTGCTGGAAGCAGGAGGGGATTTTTTCTCAGATATTTGCTGTGGGAACTTGGTGGAGCTCTTTGAGGTAAAACTCACGAAAGTATAAGGATTCCCCCCACTTCCTTCATGACTGGGTGCCCAGGGATTTGTGACTTTCAGACTTCTCTACTTTAAGATCGCAGCATTTCATTGATTATAGTTTGGATTTTCCTACCCTGGCACTGTTTCCTGTGGAGGTGACTTACTGGCTGGTTCGTTTTGGTGAGTTGTGATTCATGGTGTTGGCCTGTCTTTGCAGTTTTGGGGGCAGCGTTTTGCCCTGTGACCTCACTTGTCCTAGGGATCTAAGAAGAGTTGTTGATTTTTAGTCTGTTCAGCTTTTCCCTTGTTGTTAGGATGGAGTGGCAGATTTCAAATTTCTTACGTGTTGGACCGGAAACTGAAAGTCTGTGTTAATTTTTATAGGTGAAAAAATACATGATCTTCTAAAAGAGGGTTTAAATTTGATGTTTGTCAAGTAGGTGAAAGTAAAGAATAGGGGTACTTTACTATAACAGTGTGAATAATTGTTATTTGACAAAGGTTTTGTTTGTACTGCAAATACATTAATAGTTCTAAAAAATACAAAATGAAATGTTCTTCACTGTGTTAAACTTTGGTAAAGATATACTAAGTTCTTGCATTGACCACATTCCTATCAAGTTGATTAGAAGCTAGTTCAGATAAAAGTAGCAAATTACTAGAAGTTTGGAAAATATACTTCTGATCAGATATTAAGGGGATTCATGACTATTCCATTTGAAGAAAGGAAGTCTGAGAAATTACTTATTGAATCATTCATATATAAATTTATTTTTATGGAAGATAATGCTTAATTCTATTTATGCTCATAGGGTTTTCCAGTTGTTTTTTTTTTTTTCAACCATGGCTATCTGTTAGAATATCTTGTGGAGCTGAAAAAGATAAAATATACAAACAATGCCCAGACATTTACTTGGATTTCTTCTGTAGGTATTCTCATTGAGTGAATCTGGCGTGGGGCTTGACATCTATGCATGTTTATGTGAAATCTCTGTGGATGCTTATAATGTAGAGCCAGAATTGAGAAATACTGGCCAAATGTTCGACAGATAGGGTAGCGGTATTCTTAGTGAGGCAGATGGTAGATAAGAAACATGTTCTGGGCAGTGTGTGTAAGCTGACACTTTGCTATACCATTGCCTTTGGAGACAGAGTTGTGAAGCTGGTAGGACATATTTATGAAGGTGGGAACGAACTGAAGTCGCAGGATTGAATTACAGTGTTTCCCCATCCTAGCCTTATGTCACTGGACATGGGGACTAGCAATAAAAAAAGTCCATGTAATCTTAATAGGAAGTTGAAAAAGTTTAGTCTTGCAGGTGATTATCACGCTGATCAGGTGGAGGAGGCAGGTGAGGCATTCACTGACGAGAAAACTAGCACACATAGGTTGCCTTATATATCACAGCTCATCTGACGTATTTCCATTTTTTGAGGAGGATACACGTATGATGTACTGCTTTTATCTGTTGACTTTCATTCATTCCTCATAACAGTGTGGAACAAAGAAATGAAATCTCTCAGCTGCTAAGTGATTGTTGTCTATTTTTATACTACCTGGTAGAGTTGGTCTGATGTTAAAGCTCCTTCTCTTCATTTTTAGAATGCTTTCATCAATATTCTTTGACTACATTATGGTGGTGTTTAGATTTTAACTGTTATAATCACATTATGGTTAAGTTTCTTCACGACTTAAGCCATTACAAATAAAAATCATCCACTGAGCTTTTATTCAGAGTGTTAAGCCAGTTGAGAGTAGCAACACCTTGAAGGCTTACTAGAGGCGTGAATTACTCTGTTTGCTGAAAGTACACGAATGTGCTAAAAGAAATGGCAACAGAGGTTAGTGGAAATCGTCAGAGTTTGTGATGGATTAAAATATCCTCTTGGGTTTATTTTACTGTGGCAGGGATGAACAGTTTACACTTTGAAGACTGTTTTTGGTTTGTCAGCAGAATATGTGTTCAATGGAAGTTACTTTCACACAATAATATATAATTAAATGTATAATACTGCAGGTTAATTTATTAGTCACTTAAGGGTTCATAGAAAGTTTAATTATCCGTATTCTCATCTTTAAACTTTGCAGAATATAAATGTATTTTCAGAAACTGCACAGCATATCAGAGTTCTCCAGTTGTTTTCCGCCGTTTTGTATGTTTTCCAGTCTTCCAGTCGTAGGTTGGAAAAGTGAATGTGTCACTCCTGTAGAGGTTGGAATAATGCCAGTACTTTCTTTCCTTTTTTTTTTTTTTTTCCAAAGACAGGAATTGATGAACAGATTCTCTGAAAAGATATATAATCTTGAAAGATCTTAATAATTTACTAAGTATATACCAGTCTTGGTATTTTCACATTCTTCATAAAAAGTAGAGGTTGTCAAAATATGTGTATAATACACAGCAATAGTGAGAGCAGTGAAAACTTGCCTAGGAGCTGTCCTCTAAGAATTTGACCACGGGCTACGGTCCCATTGCCTGCTTCTTTGACTATTTTTTTATTCGGCTTTGCTGATAGCACAGTAGAAATCCCAGGAGGAAGACTAAAGTAAGAGAAATTTTTGTTGTGATGGTGATACCAGCCTCACAAATGATCGAAAGATAAAATGAATAAGCTGACCTTACAGATTCATGGAATTTTAAAAGCTTATAAAGGGTTTTCTTGTTGTTTCTCATCCATTAAATACTTTCTGTGTTTAAATCTTGAATGAAATAAAAATGTTTGAAAATTGAGTGCAGGACAGAAGGAAATGAGCTTAATTGCAAAAATGCTAAACTGTAGTGTGATTTTATTTTTCCTTTTTTTATGCTGCATTTCAGTTAGGTCGCTGAATAGTGAAATTCATTCATTGCTTCTTAAAGATATTTTTAAATCCTAGTTAAAGGGAAGACTGGATTCTTAAAACATTAAGAATATAATGTTTTAGGGGCGCCTGGGTGGCTCAGTCGGTTAAGCGACCGACTTCGGCTCAGGTCACGATCTCACAGTTTGTGGGTTCGAGCCCCGCATTGGCCTCTGTGCTGACAGCTCGGAGCCTGGAGCCTGCTTCAGATTCTGTGTCTCCCTCTCTCTCTCTGCCCCTCCACTGCTCATGTTCTGTCTCTCTGTCTCAAAAATGAATAAATGTTAAAAAAAAAAAGAATATAATGTTTTAACTTGTTCCATTAATAATTGCAATCATTTCCTGCCTTAAATTCTGTCTTTTGTTTTTGCCTATTTGTATTATCATTTATCATTCATACAAGCTGATTGTTTCTTTTGTATAACAGCTTTATGGAGTTATTTTTACATACCATATAATTCACCCTTTTAAAGTATATCGTTCAGGACTTCTCATTATATCCACTGAGTATGCAATCATTGGCATTTCTTAACTTCAGAACATTTTCTTTACGCCAGTAAGAAACCCCATACCTAGTATCAGTTGTCCTGCCTTACCCTCTTCACCCAGTCCTTCACAACCACTCACCTACTCTCTATTTCTATGGATTTATTCTGGACATATCATATAAATAGAATCATGTAATATGTAGTCTTTTATGATTGGCTTCTTTTACTTAGCATAATGTTTCTGAGGTTTATCCATATTGTGGCATGTATTAGTGGTTCCTTTCTTTTTATGGCTGAATATCTCATAAATACACTGCTTATTATTTAATAATCAGTTGATGGACATTTGGATTTTCCTCTTTTTTGACTCTTAGGAATAATGCTGTGAACATTTGTGTAGAAGTCTTGTGTGTATGTATATTTTCATCTCTCTTGTTTATATTCCTGAAGGAGTGGAATTGCAGAGTCATATGGTAACTCTGTGTTGAATGTAGAGGAATTGCCAATTATTTTCCAAAGTTGGTTGCACCATCTAACAGTAGTCCTACCAATAGTAATCAAGGATTCTCATTTCTCCATGTCCTCACAAACTCTTGTAGTTGTCTTTTATAATCATATTAGAGGAGGTGGAGCGGTATTTTATTGTGGCTTTGATTCACACTTCTCAAATGACTAATGATGTTGAGCATCTATTTATATTTTGGTTCTTTGTGTATCTTCTTTTCAGAAATATCTATTCATATCATTTCTCCATTTTTATTTTTTAAATGTTGGTTTATTTTGAGAGAGAGAGAGAGAGAGTGTGTGTGTTTGTAGGGGAGTGGCAGAAAGAGAGGGAAGATGAGAATCCCAAGCAGGGTATATGCACTGTCAGTGCAAAGCCTGACACAGGGCCTGACTCTGAGATCATGACCTGAGCTGAAACCAAGAGTTGGACGTTCAGCTGACTGGGGCACTCAGGAGTCCCTCCTTTTTCCATTTTTAAATTTGATTTTTTTTTGTTATTCAATTGTAAAAGCCCTTTATATTTCTGGATATTAAATCCTTAATCAGATACGTGATTTATAAATTCTCCTATTCTGTGGATTTTTTTTTCATTGTCTTGACGGTGTCTTTTGAAACACACAATGTTTTTAATGTTGATGAAGTCCAGTCTATCTATTTTTTCTTTTGTGGCTTATGCTTTTGGTATTGTATCTAAGAAACCACAACCTTATCTGAGGTCACAAAGATGTCTGTTTTCTTTTAGGTGTTTTATAATGTTAGCTCTTACATTTAGGTCTCCATTTTGAGCTAGTATTTTTTATATAGTGTGAGATAGGGGTCCAAATACATTTTTTTTCATGTGAATATACAGTTGTCCTAAGGCCATTTGTTGAAAAGAGTATTCTTTTTCTATTGAGTTGTCTTGACATCCTTGTCAAAGTCAATTGATCATAAATGTTTATTTCTCGGTTGTCTGTTTACTCTATTGATCTAGCCATACGGTAGCTAATTATACTAATACCACACTGTCTTGATTACTGTAATATTGTATTAAGTTTTGAAATAGGGGAAATGTGAGTATTCCAACTTTGTTCTTCTTTCTAAAGATTGTTTTGGCTGTTCTGGGTCCCTTTCCACATTAATTTTAATCTCATTTTAGGCTCAACTTGTCAATTTCTGCAAATAGCTAGGATTCTGACAGACTGTGTTAATTTTATAGATCAGTTTGATGAATATTATTCTGTTCCATGAATATGGGATGTTTTTTCACTTCGCTCTTGTTTCAACAATGTTTTGTTGCTTTCAGTGTTTTGTAGCATACAGTTTTGTAGCGTACAAAGTTTCAATGTTTTGTAGGGTACAAACAAAAAAACAATGTTTTGTAGCTTTCAATGTTTTGTAGTGTACAAGTCTTGCATTTTGTTGAATAAATTTGTTCCTAAGTATTTTATTCTTTGAGATACTGTAAATGGAATTGTTTTCTTCATTTCACTTCTCAGATTGTTTATTGCCAATGTATAGAAGTACAATTGATTTTTGTATATTGATCTTGTGTTGTGTAGTCTTGTATTGTGCAATCACAACCTTTATTTGTTCAGTTGGTTTTTTTGTTGTTGTTGTTTGTTTGTTTTAGGGAATTCCTTAGAATTTTCCATATACAAGATCATGTCTTCTATGAGTAGAATAGTTTTAGTTTACTTCTTCCTTTTCCAGTCTGGACACTTTGTATTTCTTTTCCTTGCCTGTTTTCACCAGCCAGAACATCCTGCATATGTTGAATGGAAATGGTGAACACTAGTGGACATTGTCTTTTTCCTGAGCTTAACAGGAAAGTATACATTTTAATCTTTCAGCATTAAGTATGATGTGAGCTGTGGGTTTTTCATACATGCCCTTTGTCAGGCTGAGGAAGTTCCATTTTCCTTGAGTGTTTTATCATGAAAGGGGGATGGATTTAGTTAAAGGCTTCTTCTGTGTCCACTGAGATGATCATGTGATTTTTGTCCTTTATTCTACTAATACAAATCTGTGATTCTATGGGCTTTTGAAGGATAGGGTTGTTTACTCATTTTAGTATCTTGCGTAATTTGGTAAGAACAGTTCCTCTCATATAGCTTCAGTCTCTAAAATGTAGGCTGATCATTTTACACATGAAAACATTTGTAAGGAGGCAGTCTCAAAATTTTGACTATAATTAGAATAGAGAACTCCGCTTTTTGCTAATTCTGCTTGGCCATAGTGTTCTACTATTAAAATTAGTAGGTATTTGTTACCGTGAACTAACATGAGGAATGAGTCTGAAAAAAAATTTTTTTAGTGTTTATTATTTTGAGAGAGGGAGAAAGTACATGAGCTGGGGATAGGCACAGAGACAGGGAGAGAGAGAATCCCAAGCAATCTCCATGCTGTCAGTGCGGAGCCCCATGCTAGGGTTCAATCCCAGGACAGTGAGATCATGACTTGAGTGGAAATCAAGAGTCAGGTGCTTAAAGGACTGAGCCACCCAGGTTGTCCCTGGAAAACATTTTTTGATTGGTGTGTTGCTTTTGCCCAGTTGCCTTTATAATGTTTACTTGCTACTAAAAGTTGCATTTGGTCTAATTTTATAGTTTTAGACCAGTCTGACTTTATTTTGTACTCAGGTAAAAAATATTATAGATGTTTCTTCTGTTTTCATTCCCTGGTTTTAAAATGAGTGAAAGCAAGTCGGGAAGTGACATTTACATTCTAACCAAGGCCCATGGATACAAAAGCACCTGGCTGTTGGGAGTCCCAGACAGACCAGGTCCGACCACTCTCTTCTGACAAAATCAAAGCAGAGAGACGAGCGGTGGTGAAACAGGAAAGGAATTTATTTCCATGAGGCTACCACAGGGAATACAGCAGGCTGGAGTCTCAGACTGTCTTCAGTGTGCTTAAAATACTTCAAGAAAATGTGGGACAAACCTCAGTGGGTACACGCAGGTGGGCAGTAAAGGTCAGGTTGATCATTGTCTCAGGGTCAATTCTGTGAGCTCTTGCTGGTGTTGGGGCAGTCCCTGTTGCTTGAGGGGTAGTTTTGGTTCCATCATGGGATGCTTTGCCCAGTGGGTCCTTTGCTTGAGTTAGAAGATAAGCTGGAAAGAAGAACTTAACAGAAAGTACTGATTAAGGTCAAAATGGAGATAAAGTCCTCGTTTAATATGTGAAAATTGGCTCTTTTTTGGTGAATTAAGCCTTGGTGATTTATATATAAATATTTGTATGCATATATGTGTGTGGGGGTACTGGATTTAGCTTGCCAGGCTTCAAACCCAGCTTCTTTATTAAGTAGCTGGATGGCCTTAAGTAACCTTGTTGTATCTCAGTTTCCTCTTTTGTAAACAACAGAGCCTATAGTAGAGGTACTCTTGTAAGCTAATACATATATAGTACTTGATACATATTAAGTGTTTAATAAATGTTAATTACTGTGATGATGTACTTAAAGGCTCCCTAATTCCTCCTTTATTCCTCCTGTTCCAAAATACAAAACAAAAAAACCCATTTAGACAATTGAATGAATGTTTATTTTGAATTTGAATTTGATTATATAATGTTATAGAAGGTTTAACTGGTTGTGGTCTCTTTTTCTGTTTATCTTTCCAATTACCTCTTTTTCATTATTCTTCAGTAATTGCTAGTTTCATCATGTTTTGTTTTTGTTTTGTTTTTTTTTTCATTAAGTATTTCTTTTCTCCCTGTTGCTTACTTAGAGGTTCATACCTAAATTCAAAGACTTTGATTTCAACCTGTTTTAGTCTTGTCTTCTGCAGCTCTTATTCAGGAGTTATGATGGTGCTTGTTTGGACAAAACCCATAAGTAGTTGTGCACGCAGTTTGTGGCCTGTGTCATGGGCCATATAAATGAATTGGTTTACTCCAGAGACAAAGATGACAGTGGGATTAGGTAGATACCCTAGCTCTTGATAGGCGAGCAGTAAAAAAAAAACAACAAAACAACAACAAAAAAGAGACTAAAGGTATCCATTATGGGAAGATAAGACCATTTTAAAAAGAGTACACTGGAGTTCAGAATTATAAGGTAAGCTATATTGACACCAAGAAATACTCAATGTAGCCTTACAGTTTGCCTTTGTCTTATAATTGATTGCTGCATATAGAAAGGAGCAGACACCATTATAATTACAGGTATAACTATATTAGGAATCTAATATAGTCAAAGTTGTTTTTTTTCTTACATTATGATATGTCAGCTGTGGGGTATCTTTAATTCTTGTTAAAGTAGTGAATATACCAGTTAAATAATGATAATGGCTACCATTTGGGGAGTACACTCTCAGTGGTTTTAATTCTCATCATAGTTCTGCAAGCTAGGCTAGATAGGTATCTGCATCTTATAGATAAGAAAGTGGAGCGTTGGAATAATTCTCAGGTCACAGCGAGTACTGGTGGAGCCGGCATATGAACCGACTTGAAAGTAGGTGTCTTAATTAATTCTCACTGTGCCTCAGATGTTCCTGTGGCACATCAACAACAACAAAACAAAAAGGATACCTAATTAGGCTACTTCTCAGGCAATTTAGGTTTAGTAAATTTGCAGTAGAGCTGTGATTCTGACACACTGCCAGGATTGAGAACTACTTGCTTTGGAACTTACAGTCTTTCAAACTAATATTTTTTTATTATATGTAAGTAATTTCCATTCCTTAAAATTTTATTTTAAGCTTTTTGTTACAATGAAGTAATGACTTAGGGTTTTTTCCCCAACACATGGGACTTTTATAGTATCAGGATCCTTCAGGGCTGGCTGCAGCATAGTACTACCTTATCCAAAGGAAAAAGGAAAGAAATCAGTAGTAACCTTGAGAAAAAGCACTTATCTGAGCCTCAGAATTATCATTTGTAAAATATGGATAATAACTACCTTTCAGAGTTACCGTGAAGATTACAGTTATGTATTTAAGATACAGAGCCTAAAACTTAGTAGGTAGTAAGTGCTTCTTGTTTATTAAAGTATATTTATCATCTTAGGTGTGACTATGTTAATATTAATGTCATAAAAAAGTGCAGTTTTTCTGGCCATACATAGAGTAAGAACAGACCTTTCTTGACCTCCATGTAACCGACTTCCTGGACTTACAGATACTTTCCAGTCTCTATGAATAAAATATTGATTGATGCTCACAGCATGCTGAAGTTTTCAAACCATTGGGCCCTAATTAGCAGAGCTGTTTGCTTATACTTTACTTAACCAAGAATCGGTTCTGTGTATTCCCACATCTGTTTGTGCCTGTTATATTTGATGTTATAATCAAGTAATTAGTTCACTTTGAGAATATATAAACTGATGGGGCGCCTGGGTGGCGCAGTCGGTTAAGCGTCCGACTTCAGCCAGGTCACGATCTCGCGGTCCGTGAGTTCGAGCCCCGCGTCAGGCTCTGGGGTGATGGCTCGGAGCCTGGAGCCTGTTTCCGATTCTGTGTCTCCCTCTCTCTCTGCCCCTCCCCCGTTCATGCTCTGTCTCTCTCTGTCCCAAAAATAAATAAAACGTTGAAAAAAAAATTTTTTTAATAAAAAAGAATATATAAACTGATGAAATGTGAATACAAAATGGAGGGTTTTTTTTTAAAGTTTATTTATTTGAGAGAGAGAGAGAGAGAGAGAGAACATGAGCAGGGGAGGGGCAGAGAGAGAGAGAGAGAGAGAGAGAGAGAGAGTATCTGAAGCTGACTCCATGCTGTCAGTGCAGAGCCTGGCATGGGGCTTAATCCCACAGACCGTGACGACATGACCTGAGCCAAAGTCAAGAGTCCACTGTTTAACCAACTGAGTCACCCAGGCGCCCCAGAGGGTTGGACTTCATGAAGGTCAGTCACCTAAAATTTCTCTGATGCTGTGTGTATAAGATAACAGTAAATGATCAGAAAAGAAATAGATTCTTTTTTTTTTTTAATTTTTTTTTTCAACGTTTATTTATTTTTGGGACAGAGAGAGACAGAGCATGAACGGGGGAGGGGCAGAGAGAGAGGGAGACACAGAATCGGAAACAGGCTCCAGGCTCCGAGCCATCAGCCCAGAGCCTGATGCGGGGCTCGAACTCACGGACCGCGAGATCGTGACCTGGCTGAAGTCGGACGCTTAACCGACTGCGCCACCCAGGCACCCCGAAAAGAAATAGATTCTATGTGAATGCTACACTTAGAATGCATTGCCAGTATCTTTAAAGTTGCATTTAAAATATTAAACTACAAATCCTATACCGGGGTAGTTATAGCTATGTTTTATTTAAGAAAAACAATTCTGAACTCTAGTATTCAGTTAAAGAATACTTTAGGGGTGCCTGGGTGGCTCAGTCAGTTGAGTGTCTGACTTCAGCTCAGGTCATGATCTCGCGGTTTGTGATTTCGAGCCCCGCGTCGGGCTCTGTGCTGACAGCTCAGAGCCTGGAGCCTGCTTCGGATTCTGTGTCTCCCTCTCTCTCTGCCCCTCTCCTGCTCACGCCCTGTCTCTCAAAAACAAGGAAACATTAAACACTTAAAAAATATATATAGAAGTGTTTGGATAATATCACAAGATATGCAAAATTATATATGATTTCTGAAAAATATGATAGGTAAATAGAATTTGTATGATTTTTCATAATAGCTCACATTTTTCATTAACTTCTCATCTGATAATAAGAGAAATTTTACTCCATGTAAAATGAGAATTTTAGAATATGCTGATTGGTGCCAGCAAGACTAATTTAGCTGGATGGATTAGAATTAGACTCACTCTGCTAGCTAAAAAGGCAGAGTCTGTGCTGTCATCCTGACAAAAGAAATGGATGAACAGAGATGTAGGTTTTTCTTTCTTCGGCCAAAGAGGTGTGATTTGGTACCGTGCCAAAATCTAGCTCCCTGTAGATGCTTTTGGGCAATTGCTGTAGTGAAAATAGTACTATTAATACTGATGACGATGATGGTGATGGTAAAAGTTTAAAGATGTTTAAAGAGTAGGGTAGTATAAGCTAAACATGCATGATTAGTCTATTTGTTTATGAAATATTAGAACAATTAATTGCTGGCAATAAAATGAACAAAATCCCTGGAAAATAAATATCTCCTAGAAAAACTTCTAGAACTCAGAAGGAAAAGGTGCATAGAAAATAAGAATTTAACTTTTAGTGTGATTATTTTTACTTAAGAACCCTAGGGGGCATGTATTAATAGAATATAGGAAATAGTCTATATACCTGAATATGGCATTGTATAAAGAGAGCTACAGTTTTATTAAATCCCATCATATCTTGGTTTTAGATGTAAATTTTTGTTTTCAGTTAATATTTACTAACAATTTTATTAAATCCCATCATATCTTAGTTTTAGATATAAATTTTTATTTTCAGTTAATATTTATTAACTAGTGAAAAGTAGATTAGCGGCATGTTAAAATGGCTAATTTCTTATTTCAAGTTTATGAAAATAAAAAGCATGTAACAATGTCTGGCACATAGTAAGTTGTATAAGTGTTTGGATTTTTTTGTTTTGTTGTTAGCATACCTTAGTATTAAGAGTATAGACTCGGGAGCCAGATTGCTTATTCAGATCGGTCCTCTGCTGCTTTCTAGTCGTGTGACTTACAAGTTACTTGATTCCTCTGTGCTTCAGTTTCTTATTGTTCATAGGGGAGAAACTATATATTCTTCATAGATTATGAGAATTAAATGAGTTAATATATATGACATGTTTAGTATAATGCCTGACACAGAAAATGTGTGTTTATTTTTATTATCATGGGGAAATTAATAGAAGTTTGCATATTTTGTATTCAAGCCTGTTGTAAAAGATTGATATGTTCATTGGTAATATAACATGCCACAATTGCAAACATGGTTATATTAACTTACACTATTGAAAAATAACACTATAGGTATGAACGATGCCACTAAAAAGATTGGCTCCAAAAGCATTATTCTAAAATGACATGTCTCTGCTTTTCAGATTTGTTTGCTGTCTTGGGCAAAATTGGATGTTCTGCAGATCAACTATCTTTTCTCTTTTTATTTTAAGGGAAAGAAAAAAAAAATACCTGAGCCAGAGTAAAGTGTATTAAATATATTTTGTGTTCTGTATATTGTTGTTTTTGATAGTTCTTTTTTCTAGAAAGAACAGCTACTTATTTCTTCTAGACCTATAATCTCTGAGACTTCTGATTATGAGCAGAAGCTAGCTGATTTGATTGATGTGTAATAAATGTAACTCTGAATCTCAATCTCAGTAAAAAGCCTGAATTGAATATCAGGTCATTGGAATGTTGGTCTATTATATAACTTAGCAATTGCTGTAAAAAGCCCACGCATACCATAGACTCCTTAATGAAATTAATCACAGCTTTGGTCGTCCAGGAGTAGAATGTTATTGTCAACATGACAGTGGAGCTGCAGTAATCCAGCTTCAATTCCTGATTAATGAGGTTAGTGAATTGCTTTAATCTGTCCTACTTATATATGAAATAGGGGCACATCTGGTCTTTCAGATTTCTTGCATGCATTCATATTTAAATATTTGTACAAAAGTGAATTTCTTAAAGATCAGAGCTAATAGTTCACTTTATGGCATCATGGGAAGTTACATAAATAATGTAAGATGTTTCTCAAGACAGTGTTGCAAATAGAATGGAATAAGGTGCTACATTATGTTTTATTTCATGGATATTGAGTGTTATGTAACGTTAAAATCTGTATTAAAAAACTGTTTTTAGAGATTGAGTTTATTATAAACGACAAAATGTACTTCTCTAATAAATTGTTTGAAATATAACCAGGAAACAAAAATCCATTAGAAACTGGTTATTGTCCAAAATTCTTGTTTTGTCACTTACTGGTTCAAGTAATTGATGATGCCTTTCTTTTTGATGGAGTATAAAGTTAGGAAGGAGCTCAGGAAACAAATACTATTTTATCAGCAGTGTAGACAGCATGCTTGCAGGTTTTAAAAAAAGTTTTTGCCATGACATGGAGCTGGAGAGTATAATGCTAAGTGAAATAAGTCAGAGAAAGAGAAATAACATATGATTTCACTCATATATGGAATTTAAGAAACAAATGAGCAAAAGGAATAGAAAGAGACAAATCAAGAAACAGACTCTTAATTATAGAGAACAAAGTGATGGTTATCAGAGGGGAGAAGGGTGTGTAGGGATGGGGGATAGGTGATGGGCATTAAGGAGCGCACTTGTCCTGATGAGCACCAGGTGAGGTATGGGAGTGTTGAATCACTATGTTGTACACCTAAAACTAATATAACACTGTATGTTAACTAACTGGAATTTAAAAAAGAATAATAAAAAGTTAAAAAATTAAAAATATGAGCAACACTGAGAATGATGTTTATTGTATGCAGTGATGGACAGGAAAAGCTGGTCATAAGAAATTACTCCAGAAAAGTCTCTTCTATCTTCAGATGTGGTGATAGTCTGTGGACGTTCTTTTTGCCCTCATGTCCTTAGGTCCCGTGGAATAAATTCTTAAATATACATGAGTGGAAAAAAACAATACTTGATACCTCTAACCTTATGTAAAATGTTTTTATTTATATCAGAATATTAATATGCAGTTGTTTAGGCTTTTCAGGGTCAGAAGTGTAATTTAAAAACTTCAGTGTTCTGTGTAGAATTGTGTAATAGGTATTGTAAAATGTTAAAGTACAAAAGAAATCATAATATAGAAAGTTGTGGAACCCTGTTAGGAGGACTCAAGATTAGTTTCCTGTTTTTAAAACACTTTTGTTATGAAATAATTCTATTAGCAGTTAGTTTCAAAATAAAGAGGTCCTGTGTGTACTCCACCCAGCTTCCCCCAATAGTAACATTATGCATAACAGTAGTAAGATCTCAAACCAGCAAAATAACGTCCATATACTACTATTAGCTAGACTATAGACCTTATTTAGATTTCACCACCAGGTTTCTACATGCACTCGTGTGTGTGTGTGTGTGTGTGTGTGTGGTTCTGTGCAGTTTTATGACACATATAGATTTGTGTAATGACTACCTTGAACAAGATACAGATCAGTTTCATCATCATAAAGAAATTCCCTAAGGCTACCCTTTTATAATTGTGCCCCTTCCTGCTCTCAGTCCCTAATCCCTGGCAACCATTAACCTGTTCTCCATCTTTATACTTGTGTTAAGATTATTTCTTAAGGCTGTACATGAACCAGGGCACCTGGGTGGCTCAGTTTAGTGTCTTAATTTCGGCTCAGGTCATGATCTCACTGTGAGTTTGAGACCTGTGTCAGGCTCTGTGCAGACAGCACGAAGCCTGCTTGAGATTCTCTCTCTCCCTCTCTCTCTCTGCTCCTCCCCTGCTCACTTGCTTTCTCTCTCTCTCAAAAGAAATAAACATTAAAAAAAGAAGCTGTACATGAACCAATGTAAATAACATATTGCAGATTACCTATACACCTAAATTTTAGAAATCTTAAGTAGTTTATGTTGTCATTTGTATTACAGGGTTCTTTTTTAATAGGAATCATCATAGAGTTCTTGGATGTGACTTTTTATTTTACATGCTCGAATGTTACTTTTTGAGTACTTAAAGGTGATGTTACTGTTTTAAAAATGCTTTTCAAAATATGAATATTTAAATGAGGTTAGATATGGAAATCTGATCATTGAGAGTAGGCATTTGCTTTTGTTTTTAGTAAACCATATATATAGGTAAAGGAGCCATCAGAGGAGGTAGTCAAGCTGTTATTGCCATTCTGGCTCTACATCTCTTCTTGAGATTTCAAAACGGTGTGTACATCATGAGAGAGAAGTTGACATGCTGTGAAACTATGGTGGAAATAAGAATGAAGAGTACAGATCTTTGATACTCTGAATCCTTTGAGTTTCACTGCTTCAAAATGATGTATTTTTTATATATTTTTGTTTACCTTTTTTTTTTTTTTTTTTTTTTAGGGAGAGAAAGAGAAAGCGTGAGTGGGAGAGAGGAACAGAGGGAAAGAGAGAGAGAATCCTGAGCAATTCCGTGCCCAGTGTGGTATCTGACACAGGGCTTGATCCTACTACCCTGGGATCATGGTCTGAGCTGAAATCAAGAGTCGGGTACTCACCCAGCTGAGCCACTAGGCATCCCTGCTTCAAAGTGATATTAGATAAGACGATGCTTTCTAGTGAAAGGGAGAGTATGTGGACTTTATTTCTGCTTACTGGTAGTCATGTAGCAGTAGGAATTACACAATAGAGTAGCCTCCATAGAATTGTGAAAGGGGAAAGACCTTGGAGAGATGATTTAATGTAAATTTTGCCTTTAGAGCTATTTTAATCCTCTCTGATAAATGAGAAACTCTTAGGTTAAAAAGGGGGATTTTAAAATTTCTCATAATAACCTAAATGATTAGAACTGCAAATCCTTTTTGAAATTAACATAAATTCTTCATATTACATTTTTTAAAATTTATTCTGTCAGTAGAGATGAAAAGTATCTGACTCTTTTGAGGAAAACATGCGCATGTCTTAATAAATCAGCCTCAGTCCAGAGATTCTTAATCCTGTTCACACATCAGAATCACCTCTGAAGATTTTTATAAATACACAGAGGTCCTTGCTCTGAAAATTCTGGTTTGTCAGGTCACGGGTGAGACTGAGCTTCCTGTGTGATTCTCACCTAGGACCAGAGATTTTCTTCTCCATGCTTAACAGGATTTAATACTATCAGATATTTTAACTTTCTAAATTGGTTGATTGTTCAACCCTTTAAATATTGAAGTTAGAGTGTGCTAAATGCTATCTTTATTTTCTGTATCATTCTAGTAGTAGAATTAGGATCTAGGCATAGTACATTCAGAAGAATTTGTCTTAAGCCAAATAAAATGTGAAGGTTCCTTCATATTGTATTTTTCTTTTACCCAAGGAAGATGTACGGTAGTGGTCAAGCCACCCAAATAGTCTGACCTCTAATTTTATATAGCTAGTTATCAACCTTATTATCCAACTAGATTCTAGTATGCTTGTAGTGTATAAGATACTAAATTATACTTTATTGAAGTTAAAACATTTCTTACACATACATATACATGTAACACACCGTTTTACACCTGCTGTTTAGAATTTGGGTGAGGCAAATATTTCTCTAAACTAAACCTATTGGCAGAAAGTTTTGAAGTCTGGGAAGATTTTTTTGGCAGCTCTTTAGTAGCTTTGGTGTTTGCAAAATATATTCTGTGTAAAATGTATTACATTTTATTTTTAAGGGAGCTCTTGTGAGTGCCTTGGCTGATGACACCTTACATTTATGGAATTTACGTCAAAAGAGACCTGCCATATTACATTCACTTAAATTTTGCAGAGAAAGGTAAGAATTCTTTGTTATCCTATATATAAGATATTTGTTATTCTATTTTGAAATGTTTTTTTTGAATTTTATTCTTTGATTTTATTTTTTTGTGATAGACTTTATGCACAATCTAAAAAATAATTCAAAAACTTCAAAGGATATACAATAAAAAGCAAGTTTCCTTCCTTTCCAGACCCATTTCCCTCTCCAGAGACACCACATAAATTTGTTTTGTGTCCTTCTAGAAATACTTAGTCTGTGCATGTAGGCAAAAATCTCTGTATGTAGCTCCTTTTTTTTTTTTTTTTTTTTTGCATAAAAGGGAAGGCATTATATATTCCTTCTATAATTTGTGTTCACTCAATAATATATCTGACTGTTAACTATTGGACACAGGCCAGCCTTCCTTTGTTATTTTCACAACAGCATGATATTCCATTGTATGGAAGTACCCTAATTTAGTCTTTATCAATGGACATTTATATCCTTTTCTGTCTGCTGTTCATTTCCTCTGCTGTGTTGTGATGTTATGTTACATATATGTCTTCATCCATTTATTCAAGTCTATCGGTAAGGTAAATTCGTAGAAGTATAACAGTTTGGTCACAGGAATCTCGTATATGATTTGCGAGCTTCGTGCTATGATTAGTAAGACCTTGTTTTTTACTTTCTTAATTCCAGTATAATGAACACACAGTGTTATGTTAGTTTTCAGGGTACAATATGGTGATTCAACACTTACGTACATTATTCAGCACTCATCATAAGGGTACTCTTAATCCTCTTTCACTTACTTTACCCATTCCCTCACCCACCTCCCCTCTGGTAACCATCAGTTCTCTATAGTTAAGAGTCTGGTTTTTTGGTCTTTTGTTCATTTGTTTTGTTTCTTAAATTTCACATGTAAGTGAAATCATATGGTATTTGTCTTTCTCTGACTTATTTCACTTAGCATTATACCTTCTAGATCCATCCATGTCGTTGCAAGTGGCAAGATTTCATTCCTTTTTATGGCCCAGTAATATTCTATTGTATATTAGACCTTTTCCACCCTAATTTGATTAAACATTCTCCCATATTTTATTTTTTTTTAATTTGTAAAATTTATTTAGTTTGAGAGGAATAGAGAGAACCCATGTGAGTGGGGGAAAGGGAGAGACAGAATCCCAAGCAGGCTCCATGCTGTCAGTGCAGAGCCAACTTGGGGCTCAATTCCATGAACTGTGAGATCATGACATGAGCGAAAATCAAGAGTTGGATGCTTAACCGACTGAGCCACCCAGAAGCCCCTCCCATATTTTCTTATAATGCTCTTAAAGTTGCATTTTTGTGCTAAATCTTTAATTCATCTAGAACTTACTTCGGCATGAAATAAGAGTAAAAAATATAGCCCCCCCATTGCTTATGAGATATATTTTTCGATGTATATATAAAAATGTGTGTGTGTGTGCGCACTCATAAGCAGGAGCAGATGTGAATATATATGTATATGTGCCAAAGTTAAGAAATCTGGGTCTATGTAGTATCTAAATGCAGTGAGGTTAGTGTCTTTAGGCCCTGTTTTCTGTGAAAGCCAGGCATCAGACTGCCCAGTGCATATCCAAGGATCAGACCATTCCTGCTTTGATAAATGTTGATCTGTTCAGGTTATATAAATAGGTCAATTTGTAAGTCTGGTTTTTGCCCGCGGTGGCCCTCCAAAGTAGGCAAGCTAAAAAGGCTGGTGAGAATATAGCAGTTCAGACTTCTTTAGCCAACACCAAGACCTGTTTACACCGTGTGGTGTTCAGAGACCAGAGTTGGCCAGGATCAGTAGCAAAATTTGCTGTTGGGCTACATCTTGCTTGGGAAGATAGATCATCTTAGTAACTTCGAGTCATGGTTCTGCTTCTTCCAGGAGAGGGACAGAAGTGAAGGAGGAGTTAATGGAAGGAGGGAGGGTGACATAGGGCAGGAAAAGCAAACAGTTAACGTTCAGTTCTTTTCTACCTGCTAGGAATAGGGCCAGCCTCAACTTGCCAGGCAGAATTCCTTAGTCTCCTTGCCACCTGGATCGCAGGGGGAGTCCTACATCAACTTCAGATGCCATCAAGCAGGTGGAGATAGTGATAGACATCTTAGTGCTAGTGCACATCTTGTCAGTCTCATAGCACCTGCTGGAAATGGAAGTATAGGTCTAGCAGAGTTGCTGTCTTCCTGGTATGACTTTACCCCCCCCCCCCGCCCCCACCTCCCCCAGGGCATTCGACAATGTCTATAGACCTGTTTTGTCACAGTTAGAGGAGGGAGGGGTGAGCAGTGCTACTCGCTTTAGTAGATAAAGGCCAGGGATGCTGCCAAATATCTTACAGTGACAAAGCAGTCAGTCCCTCATAACAAAGAGTTTATCTGGTCCAAAATATCAAGAGTGTCATTGTTAGGAAACTGGACTCTAGCACATCACAGTGATTTCATTTGGTCCATGTAGTGTTGTGATCTGCTACCCACTGGAAGGATGCTGATGCTACCAGGATGTAGAATTCCAACAGAAGAATGCCTGTGATACCTCAGTGCCAGTGGCCTGTCCATATTTCTCACCGGGACACAGGAATGTAGCAGTATGTGGTCCAAAATCACAAACATATACTGTAGGTTATTATGGTGTATCTTCATGCAGAAAGGTCTGAAGTTCAACGGGTTGCAGAATAGTCACAGTCTTATGATGGTCGGGTATGAAGTAAGTCTCTTCAATAGTGCTTCCAGGGATGGTCTCCAAGAAATTCTGGTAAAAGTGGGTAAAGAATGGCGAGTTCGTCTATAAGGTGCCTGTAGGCACAATCTTGACAAACAGAAGGCACCTTTGTGTGAAGTACAAAAAAGGAACCTGTCTTCTTGGTGAATGCAGCCTCACAGAGTCCACCACTACCTTCCTGGGTCGGGTGCTATTATGCAGGGCATATTCTGCACAGTTGTATGCGATGGTCCTAAAAGTTACAAATGAAATAAACTGATAGAGTTCCCGGTTTTGAGTTTTGTAATAGTCTTTACCCACCTGACCAGCAGAAATTAGTTGGTCCTGTTCAAAGTTCAACTTCCCCTTGGACTTCATTAGGGCAATACTTGTTCCTTGAATGTCCCCTTAGCATGAGATCCTCTAGGATAGCTAGACTTGTATGGCAGCCATTGGACCTAAAATGTTAAGGAATGGGCTTGATGTCTCATGGATGAAGCTACTTATATTCTCTCAAGGCTGAAGTTCAGATTTCTTCAAGGGGCGGGAAGGAGAGAGGTAGCAATTGGGAGGAGCCTCACTTTCTTCGGTACTTAGCTACAGATGGGGAGAGGAAGGCACAGTAGAGGTTTCCTCCAGCTCTAGGAATATACCCTTGGTGGCAAAACTTAGCTGCCCGTCAGCCTGAGCTCTCTTTCAGGACTGTAATCTGTACCTGGATGGAAACCTTCTGTTAGAGCACCTATCTCTAGGTAGGGGAAGGGACAAAATCTTGCCATGCCCTGCTAGTCCTTCCATCTCCCACATTTGTAGGAATCTATCCTTTTTTTTCTTTTTTTAATTACTTTACATTCGGTAGTTATATCTGTGTCCATCAGGATAGTCTGTCTGGGTTATGCTATAATCTTTATGACTCAAGTCTTAATGACATAATACAATTTATTTTTGCTTATACTATACATCCTCTGTGGGTTTGCTGGAACTCTGTTCCTTTTCATTACCACTATTCCAGAACCTGGCTAAGGAACAGCCGGTCTTTACAACATTGCCAGTCACTATAGGAGGGAGAAAGAGACTGTGGTGACGCGTGTGTTGGCTCTTAAAGTTTCTGCCTGGAAATGACACATCTCTTGCACTCTTATTTCATGGGCTGTGGGAATAAGTATCATGGCCATCTCTCATTTCACTCTCATCACCAACAATTTTAAAAAGCACGAAATCTTGTGAATATTTTTAATGACTACCAGAGTGCTTATTTTTATTCTTGACATGAAAGTACAATAACGAGTCGCCTAGTTGGTTTTCTCCTTATTTCACAGTGGATTTGGCCAACTTAATAGTAAATTACTCCATTTCATTTTTATGCCATTTACGTTTTTACTTTTGAGACTAGGAAAGGTAGAAAACTATGAAAATTTTTATTTAATTTAAATAACTTTTCATTTCATTACATTTGTTAAATAATGTAAACTTTTTATCATAATATTGTTTTATTTTTGTAAGTAAATTTTCTTAATGTAGTAGAAATTTGTGAATATAATGGAAACTATATGTAGTGATTTAAATTATATTTTTTCATAATATGGATTTTTTCAGTTTTGACTTAGAAATTGTGCTAAAATACACGTAAAATTGATTATCGCAACCATTTTTGAGTGTACAGTTCAGTAGTGTTAAGTACACTCACATCTTGTACAACTATGTAATGTGGGTGTTTGGATAGAATTTCACTTTTTTGGTATTGAGGAAAATACCAAAAGAAATACCAAAAGAAAAAGAAATTGAGAGTCTCAAGTCTTAGTTTTAACTATATGAAATTGGGCAGGTTACTTTATTGCTTTGTGTGTTGGTTTAATGATTTGCAGAAATTTTTCCTCTTTGATCCATGTAATTCTTTATCATTTCTTTTCTCTCATATGTTAAAACAACTTCCTCTTATCCCAATTTATTCTATAGGTAATTATAGAATGCCTGTTATGTGCCAGCTTAATGCTAGCTGCTGAGTGTGCTTTGGTAAACAAGACAGACTTGGGCTTTGCCATTAGGATCTTGGTCAAACTTAAGACGAGCTTAGCTTCCCAGATAGGCCTGTTAAAATGACATTTGTTCATAGTAAATAAATATGTATCTCAATTCCCGTAAATGATTTTGAGTTGGGGGATAACATAAACTTATAAATCTCCTCCTTGGTTAGCAACCTACGTATGCTGATTGTCAAGTTTAGTTCTTACCGTACGTGGTTACTTAGCTTCAGATACGATTTTCTCTATCATTGAAAAGCATTGTAGCATATTGGTTAAGAGTTTAGACTTTGGGCCAAACTGCCTATGTAGAATCTTAGTGCATAGCTCAGTCACCTATGAACTGTATGAGTTTTGTGATCTGTAAAATGGATAATTATTGTCTCACAAAAGCCCCAAGGTGCATATTATAAAGTTAATACATACAAAATAAGTAATATGTACAAAGCATTTGGAACAGTGCCTTAGAAATCACCTATATAGTTGTTTTTTTTAAGGTATTGTATTTACTTAAAGTAATAATTTTGTAACTTGAAGTATCTGCATCAGCTGTACCAGAGATTTGACTTATTAGACAGTCTTTATAGAAACAACTAGTTGACATTGGAAAATCATTAGAGCCGATGATACTGGCTCTACATGGCTTTATACATGTAACAGAGAGATTCTTTGGCTTTGGTGGAAAATGAGAATTTGACAAGTAAAATTCTGTCTGGTAGGTTTTTTTTGTTTTAATTAGAGTATGTTCCATTTAGCTTCTCTGTTTGTTTATTTATTTTAAGGAAGTTTAATTGGGAGGAGTTCATGGATTTATAAGCAACTACAACTATCTGTTCTGCTAGTTTTTTATCGCTTTGAACATGACCAGTATTCTCAACCATGTTAGAGCAGTTAAAAATATATGAAACATTTTAAGACTGAAGACTAAATTATAGATCTGGGATTTCCTCTTTAAAACCTTCTATTGTCTAATTATTATATCTCTAATAATTATCTCTAATAATTCTGTGTTGTTCATAAAACACTTGCACATAAATGTTATTTAGTCTCTGGGGTCAAGAAAAATTTCCCCAAGTGAAATTTCAAAGAGTAGAATTTTTCTCCATAAATATGTTAGACACCTGAATAGCTGAGTCTTTAATACTGAAATTAATGTATTTCTTTTAAGATATATTTCTTTTATTCTGACACATTTATATCTATTCGTTTGTTATTAGATACAAGTACTGGTTTAGAGACTAAAAAAAGCATGCATGCATTCTAATGGTTAGCAAAATGCAATATTCCATGGAATACATTAGTAATAAAAAATTTCATCCTAACAATTATCAATGGTGCATCAGTGTCCAAAGTCCTTAAGAAAAGAAAATATTTCAGAGATGGAGTAATTTATTCAGATACTAGGACCTCAGTGGAGGAGTTGATGCCTGTAAGGTACTTCAGGAAGTGACTGCTGCTATAGCATTAGATTTTCTTAGTAGCAAAAAATAAATTATTGTAGAAACAAAAACTGATTTATCCCATTATACTCTTAATTAAAATATTACTTAAATTTGTGCTTTGCATATTCATGAGGCTTATAATTTGCTCAGTATAAACATGAACAGGGTATAGCTGTAAAAGAATATTTGGCTAGCTACCAGCCCTTAAAATATCTGTACAGGTCTTCCAAAGATTTTGAATTAATTCACTGCACATACTGAATAAGAAAAAAAAATAATCATAATATTGCAACAAATTAGAAATCTAGAATTATAGTTTTTGTAGTAATTGTGTCATATTGGCAAAATATTTCTCTTTTAGGTAGCTTAATGAAAAGTGTACAAGCATTAGAAATAAGAGTGATTTTGTGTGATGAAATTGAGGACTAGAACACAGTAATGGAATGGAATGCAGGCTGTTAGGAAGCCTGACAGAGGGTCTGCTATTCTGGACCTAATTCTAATCCAGGAAAGAGAATTGCTTGGAGTTCTGTGGAAGTGATGAGTCATCTCAGGGATTATTAGAGAACCATGTCCTGAGACAAAATTTAAAAAGAAAAAAGGAAACTGTCAGTGTTTATTTAGAGGGAAGATGATTGTGATTTGATGACCTTGAGACTGTAAAAGGAAAGATGGTCAGGAAGTGTTGGATAGCTTCCTAGAAGAAAATTATCCATAACTAAGAAATTCTGGCGAGGAAGTTCGGAGAGACATCCAAAGAGACTGGTCTAGTTACATAAGGGCCTTATGTATTCAGGTATAAAAAGATTGTATGGAAGGAGGGGGACACATAATCAAAGGTGAATATAAGAATAATTTATCTGTCTTAATGGGCAAAATGACCTAAGGCTTGTGAAAAATAATAAAGACAAAATAATGAATGAAAACAGTTTACTTTTTATGTTGAGGGCAAGAAAGCTAGGTAGATTAATGATTGGTACAGTCGGGGCATATATTATTCCTCTAACTGTATTCATGCAATACTGGCTCAGACAAATTATGTCTTAGACTGCTAAAAAGGGTTGGCTCCTGTGCCATTATTGATTGGCCTAGGAGGAATATAGAGTGGGAACAGTGCTTTAAATTTGGAAATGAAAAAAAATACACTTTAGAAGGTGAATGATTTTCAGTTCAGCAAACATTGGGTGCATTCTGTGTGCTAGGTATTGGGATAAGAAAGATGAATAAAATGCTTGAATAGCTTACATCAGAGCCCAGACATATAATAAGTATGACATAATGTGGATAAATGTCATTTTAGAAGTTTATGTTAAAAACCTAGGATAGAATAACTAATTCAGTCTTTCAACTTAAAGATATACTGACTTCTTTTAAGACAGAAGTCAGTCATCAGGACAATGCAGACTAAAACCAACCAGATTATCCCTACACATCCATCAGAAGGGCTAAAACGTTGGCTTGGATGAGACACTATGGGAACTTTGCATATTCTGCTGGAAGTGTTAAGTTTTAGTCACTTCAGAAAAATGTTTTGCAGTATTCACAAATTCCATAACCCAACAGTTCCTGTCCTAAACATATATGTGGGGTAGACAGAATTTTAAAATGGGTCCCAAGATTACTGCTGTGTATATGTGCGTATTTAATAACTAAAAAGACATAGCCGTAGACTGGAAGATATTTAGAGTACACCTATCCATACAACAAAGGACAGTCTAATATAAAAATGTAAAAGAGGTGTAGTTAACAGTTGCCGATGACTATCAGCAGCTTTTGTTTATCATAACATTCGTTATGTAAAACACTCTGGCATTTTCATTCCTCAAGGTAAGATCATTAAAAACAGAACTTTAAGCAATCCCCCATGTAATAGGGAGTTTTTTCAGATGTTGTTGTTGGTTCTGTAGTTGATACATACTGTTTTCCTATTTGATGTTCATTGTTTTACTTACTGATACTCAGTTGATACTCAGTTTTTTCCATAGCCGTTGATGATGTTAAGGTGTCATTTTACAGGAAAGGTTAATATCATTTATTTGGACATCTTTCCAAAAGTTTTATAAAAACTGAAATGTAAGAAATAAAACAGTAAATCAATACAAATATAAAATGACCTTCAAAAACCTCTGAAGCTTATTTTTTGAAAAACATTTGTTACATTGTACTGCTGGGATATAGATATGATGATTTTTCTAAAGTGGCCATGACAGTTTATCCAGAAAGATAAGAGACTGCAAATAGAAAGGAAATCCTTTGAACAGATTTATAAATTGCTTTCAGCTGACCCTGCTGTTATTTTTAATACATTTCTGTATTCATTAATGCAAACTTAAGTTTTCTTCTATTAACCGGTACAGTTAATTTAAGAAAAATATCAAATATGTTCTTTTTTATTTTCTTTTGTATTAATTCATTTCATAAACATTGATTGAGATTCTGGTCCATGCAAATACTGTGATAAATTCTGTAGAGACATGGAAGTTATACCTGCCTAAGGGAGATGAAATGGCAAATCATAATGTAATAGAAAATGTGATATAATATGTAGTGAAATTTTCTTACGAAATTTTAAAGATTAACCAGCAAAACAGTGTATCACCATGCTTTGAGAATTTTAGGTAAAGCATTACCAAAGAGCCCATGTGAACAGATTGGTAGGATTGGTGGGAATTCCCTACATTGACAAAGGGCAAAGGGACTTTCCATTATTTCAGATGCACAGTCATGAAGAAATTTCATGTTAGGGCACAGCATCTGTTAAACATGGCTAGGTGTGTGGTCCAGAGAGGTTAACTTTAGAAAGATAGAAAAGGTCTATTCATGAAAGTCCTTTTATGGAAACATAGGAAATGTATATTCTCAATCTTTATTCAACTTTAAATCATTAAATGAATAACATATGAACAAGATACATTATAAGTGGGTATTGCAGATTGGTACATATCTTGGTTAATGAATAAGGGTTCAGTGGAGGAATAGAAACCATTGTAGGCATTAAGCATAAAGGGATTCATTTCAGGGATGTAGCAGTTTATAAAACTTTGAGAAGGGTTCTAGAACTGTTGTGTTAAAAAATTACTGCCCTACACCTGCCTCTTAGCACAGACAATACTGTGGCTGGTCCCCACTGCTGCCATAAGTACCTCTTGCCTTCAGGTTTCCTTGAATATCCTTGTCAGCAGAAACGGCAACAGAAATATGGTCTATGCCTCACTTCTACCTGCAAATCTCAGGTTTGTAGAAACTTAGTCTCATCTATAACTCTAGCCATGGAAGAGTCTGGGAAATAGAAATTTTAGCTTTCTAGCATCTGTGGTACAGGAAGGCATATAGGAGAATGTGGAAGAGGCTGCCGAGTGCTAGTTGACCAAATCCCCACTGTAACTCTACACCGTTTTCCCAGATACATGTACCACCAAGTGTCACTAAATATTGTTTAGGAAGCATTATGGTAGAAGATAGGAAGCTGTTACAGTCTTCTAAGTAAGATAATGATATGATTTCTCTTGTCTTTGAAAAGGTAACTCTCGAGGCAGCTAGAAATTGATTCGACGGTCAGTAATAATGGTTTAAATTAGGCCTAAGTCATGAGGATAGAGAGGGAGCAACTCAGGAATATTTGATTATTTTATTAACATAATAAGTTCTCACATTTTATGTAGTTAATTTGTTTATTTAATGAATTAAGTACTTATTTAGTAAAAGATTTGCTAAGAATATAGAAGTGATGACGTATTTCCTGTCATGTTGAGCTGATTTTATGGTGATATAGGCATGTAGATGAGCTTATTGGTTCATATGTCTTTATGGCTTAAATACAAATTTGTGTTTATACACTTACTTATAGATGATTAATTTTAACATTACTTAGACTGTGTTCTTCTGTTAAGATTGATGATAGTTAAATCTTCCAGATTTGGTGCTTGTTGACTATATAACACTTGACAGACTGCTGCTAAAGCTAAATAGAGAATAGGATGTATGTATTACTTCCTGCCACTTAATATGTTACAAGTTGTTTAAGTCCCTTAAGTATATACAGAAATTACTGTGTTCCTAGTAACACTTTGTATAGAATAACTGTATCTGTGTTTAAGTGCTGTGTAGGGAATTAGAATATAACTCTACTTAGTGACGTTCTGAGGGAGTTCAACTTGAACATCGGTATGTCTCGAATACATTTGTTTCAGTCACGCTTTTTTTTTTGGCTCCATATTATTTATTTTAAGGTACATTTTCAGGCTCAATTTAATATACCACTCTTCATAATATCTGACCTTACTGTTTACTGAATTTTAATGTTTTTCACATGAGTCTCAACTATGTCATTTTAGTTATCTTCACTATAACATTATGCTTTAATATGTCAGCACATAAAGTTTACTTGCTCTCCTGGTATCAGTAAAAACTGAAGTCACTGTCATCTATTATGGTCTATATCACCTTAAAATAAATATCTTTATAATAAGGGGCACCTGGGTGGCTCAATCAGTTAAATGCCCAACTCTTGATTTCAGCTCAGGTCACGATCTCATCATGGGTTTGTGAAGTAGAGTGTTGCATCGGCCTCTGTGCCGACAGCACAGACACCGCTTGGGATTCTCTCTCTCCCTCTCTTTGCCTGTCCCCCATGTGCTCATGTCCATGTTCTCTCCGTCCTTCAAAATAAAGAAATAAACATTGAAAAAAAATCTTGGGACGCCTGGGTGGCTCAGTCTGTTAAGCGTCCAACTTCGGCTCAGGTCATGATCTCACCGTTTGTGAGTTCAAGTCCTGCATTGGGCTCTCTGCTGTCAGTACAGAGCCTGCTTCAGATCCTCTGTCTCCCAGTCTCTCTCTGCCCTTCCCCTCCTCATACTCTCCCTCTCTCTCTTTCAAAAGTAAAATAAACACTTGGGGCTCCTGGAAGGCTCAGTTGATTGAGCATCCAACTTTGGCTTGGGTCATAATCAACATCTTGCAGGTTCGAGCCCCGCATCTGGTTCTGTGCTGACAGCTCAGAGCCTGGAGCCTGCTTCAGATTCTGTGTCTCCCTTTCTCTCTGCCCCTCCCCCGTTCACATTCTGTCTCTCTCTGTCTCTCAAAACAGAATAAAAGTTAAACATTTAAAAAAATTTTAGGGGCACCTGGGTGGCGCAGTCGGTTAAGTGTCCGACTTCAGCCAGGTCACGATCTCGCGGTCCGTGAGTTCGAGCCCCGCGTCGGGCTCTGTGCTGACAGCTCAGAGCCTGGAGCCTGTTTCAGATTCTGTGTCTCCCTCTCTCTCTGCCCCTCCCCTGTTCATGCTCTGTCTCTCTGTGTCTCAAAAATAAATAAACGTTAAAAAAAAAAAAATTAAAAAAATTTTTTAAAAATCTTGATAATAAAAGCATATGAACAACAATAGTTAGGAATTTAATTTCAGTCAAAGGTAATGTTTGAGCTTCATGATAAATGCACTGTTGGCATTCTTAAAATTTTCTTGGGGTCTTTTTAATTTAATTCTAGAAATAGGAGAATTTGTTTTCCTCTATGTTTTTATAGCTTTTCAAGTAAAAAGATTTTATTTGAGTGGATTGTACTAAATAACAGGTCACTTACCTATTGCTGCATATCAAAACATCCCAAAACTTGAGAAGCTAAAATAACAGCCATTTTGTTTGCTCATAATTTTGTGGGTCAGCACTTGGGTCGAGCTTAGCAGAAGCAGTCTTTCCCTGTAGTCACTTATGCAACCACAGTTATCTGGCTGCTCTACTGGGTTGGGTGATCTAGCTTGCCTTACATGTCTGGTGGTTGGTGCTGGCTGTGGGCTGGGCCAGATTCTCCCAACAGGTTACACTGGGCTTCATCATACGGCACCTGGGTTCTAAAAGCACAAGAAACAGGTCAAGGCCGAGTGTGCAAGTGCTTTTCAAATTCCTGCTTGTGGCACAGCTGCCCGTGTCTCAGTGGCCAATGGAAGTCACAAGATCCTAGAGTCAGTGTTGGGAGAGACCATACAAGGGGCGGGATACAGGGAGAGAGAGAGACCTCTTGAGGGACATTACTGTAGTAATGTAGTGATACTTAGTTCATTGATGAAACTTTCCTGTTTTCAGTGTTTCTTTGTGTCTGTTGATCTGGATTCTTTAAATTTGAAATCTGTTTGTCTGAAAGCTATTCAGTGCCATTTGTTTCATGACTACTTTACTGAAAAATAGTAGATTTCTATCATGGACCACTTTCTTAGAAAGATTAACAACAAATCTCTTCTCTCTATATATGTACATACACACATACACACATGTGCGTATGTACACACACATAATATGTATATATAGTTTTAAGTGCTCCAGTTGGCCTTTCCCTAAATCAGTGGCATGGTATTTTATTTGGTTGCATGGAATTTTAGTTTTCTCACTGTTCCTATTCCCACATATTCAGAGCCGTTAAAATTTGCTAATCAAGAAACTGTCAGTTTAATTGTGATAAAAACGACTTTACTTTCTTCCTTCTCAAATGAGTCAAATAACGAGGGTAGTTATGGTACAGAGTAATTTTTAAATTTGGTATATTGTACAAATACACTCCCATTATTCCTATATAAGACTCATTCTAGGGACCATATTAAAGCCTTGGTGCCAGATCATTAAGTGAACATTTTAATTAAGTCCCTTCTTAAAATGTTAAGTAGTAGTTTTCACTTCTGAAAACAAAGATACTTAAAATTTTTCAGCAGTGTCAGTTGGTTTTATAATTGAGAAAAAACTTATGGTAGCTAATACTGAAAAGGTGAATCTAGGGAAAAGTTCTAGATTTTTTGCTGAACATTGAAGAATTTATTCCTTTTTTAAAAAACTTTTTTAACAATTATTTTTGAGAGAGACAGACAGAGCATAAGCAGGGGAGGGGCAGAGAGAGAGAGAGAGAGAGAGAGAGAGAGCGAGAGAGAATCCAAAGCAGGCTCCAGGCTCTGAGCTGTCAGCACAGAGCCCAATGTGGAGCTGGAACCCATGAACTGTGAGATCATGATCTGAGCCGAAGTCGTACGCCTAACCAACTGAGCCACCCAGGTGGCTTATTTATTCTTTTTTATTTATTCTTAATTATTTATTCTTATTCTTTAAATTTATACTTATTTCTTTAAATACTTAAACAGTATGCTGTTGCACTGGTAACAGAAAATATTGTATGAATACATCACAAATCTCAGGCCGTAAGATAAGTTTAAATTTCTTAAGCATATTATTTAAACAATTTTGTTAGCATTAAAATCAAAGATGGGTCATGTCATTGTATTAGCAATGTCATTAGTTACTGCTTTTCTTTTTTTTTAATTTTTTTTTTTTTAACATTTATTTATTTTTGAGACAGAGAGAGACAGAGCATGAACGGGGGAGGGGCAGAGAGAGAGGGAGACACAGAATCGGAAGCAGGCTCCAGGCTCTGAGCCATCAGCCCAGAGCCTGACGCGGGGCTCGAACTCACGGACCGCGAGATCGTGACCTGAGCTGAAGTCGGACGCTCAACCGACTGAGCCACCCAGGCGCCCCTAGTTACTGCTTTTCTAGAGTGAAGAATAAAGGAGAATTGCTAATAGTGGAAAAGACGGGAAGTTAGATATTTCTGATTTTTTTTTTTTGTGAGCCAATCATTATTTTGGCTTAGTTATTTTGAAATTGTTGAATTTTCAAAACATTTAACTCTATTCATGTTTTAGTTTATAACACATTTCAAATGAAGTGGTTGTTTTTATGATTATTGCATCTTTCATTTTATATTTGGCTTGCTGTTGGTACTTTTATGTAGCTTAAGTAGTTAAAATTTGCCTATAACTTCTAGTTGGTAGACTATCACGTGATAATTAGCTAACATTTATTGAACACTTCTCTGCTTCAGGCCCCATTTTAAGCATATACCATGCTTTGTCTTATTGGAGACTCAGGGGAACACTGTCCGGTAGATGTCCTTTACTGCTTAGAAACTGAGGTTCTGAGAGATTAAGTGGTTTACCAGAAGTCTCATGCTTGATAAGTAACAGAGCTGGAAATTAAATACAGGCAGTCTAATTCCAGAGCTTGTGCCTATGTATTATCAGAATCACAATCTATATGCATAATCGCTAAATCCATAAATCTCTGAAAACACAAAATTTTAAAACCGTTTTATTTAGGGTATAATAAACATATAATACGCTCCACATAAAGTGTACAGTTTGATAAATTGACACATACATACGCGGATGAAACTGTCACCATAATCAAGATAACAAACATACACGTCACCCCAAAATATTTCTTTGTCCTCATCCCTCCCCTCTTCTATTTCTAGCCTCCGCTCCTGCAATCTGCAGGTAACCACTAATCTGCTTTCCATTACAATAGTTTAGTTTGCCTTTTGTATTGCATATAAGTTGCATATAAATGGAATCGTACAATATGTCTTTTTATCTGGTTTCTTTCCCTCATGATAAGGATTTTGATATTCATCAATACTGTTGCATGTATGAGTAGTTTATTCCTTTTTACTACTGAATAGTATTCTGTTATGAGTATATACCACTTACCTGTTGATGGACATTTGGATTGTTTCCAGTTTTTGGCTGTTACAAAGCTGTTTTGTAACATGTGTACAAGTTTTGTATAGATTATGTTTTCCTTTCTCTTGGGTAAATACCTAAATACAATAGGTATATGTTTAACTTTTTAAGAAACTGCCAGTGACTATAGTTAATAATACTTTTTATGTATTTGAAGCTTGCTTGGAGAGTAGGAGATCTTAAAAGTTCTAAACTAAGAAAAAAATATTTCTAACTATATGTGTGGTGATGAATATTTCAGCTAGACTTGCTGTGATCATCTTGCAATATACACACATATCGTCTCATTGTATATATTTGAAACTAATATAATATTACATGCGAATTATATCTCAGTTAAAAAAACTGCCAAAAATCATACCTTAAAAATATTTAATGTATTTGTGAGATAGTGCCATTTTAGGTGATCTACAAAATTTGCATTATATATTTTTTTGAAATCCAGAAAATTCAGAATTCTGAAACCTATATGGCCCTGGAGTTTTCAGAAAGGTACTGTGGACTGCTTAGTATTTTGTGAAGTCATATGGGACTATAAAACGTTTTTTTGATGCAACAGACATTTTTGTGCTTTGTTTAATATAGAAAATCCCTTAGAAATATGACATGTTATTATATAAAACCCTCAACAAGAAATACAGATGATGAACCTTAAATAATTATTTAAATGAACATTCCCTCTAGGAGGTAGACCATGAGTTGCATGTACATTTATTTGATAAGCATTTTCATCTTGAAAATTTTCTGTAATGAAATTGTGTTCATGGGAATAACAATGTTGTGTATGCTATATCTTAAAACCTAGTACCAGTATTGATGGTCTAGTACTAATTATCACTGTATGTTATTTGAAGTGCTGTTCTATTGAAAATTTGAATACATTTTGAGAGGCACAATAAATAGGTAGTCTAAAAAAATGAGCATTATATGATTTCATAACATACTAATTTTGGGGGGACAAGATAGTTTCCATTCTTTATCTTGAAGTCAAATGATCTAAGAATAGAAAGTGTTTGAAATTACTGGAATGATAATAAACCTTAATACGTGCATGTAAATTATAATTTGTTAATGAAGTCCTGTCATATCATTATGACATAGGAGAAGAGCATTGTCTAAGTGTGAGTATAGAGGATCTCTGCACTCCCTAAGGCTCACAAGTTACTGAAGAAGGTAGACCTTAACTGTCTTAACAAGGCAAGCCTGATAGAGATAAAAATTATTGGGCTATCAATTTGAATAAAGGTGTATTTGAACTGAATCTTGAATAGAAGAAAAATATGAACGGGAAGAGCCTTTTGCCTGGAAGGAATGGTAAGCACAGGTACTGAGATAGATGAGTGTGTTTAATAACTCCTGAGGAATGTAATAATACCTAGGGTCATGTGGGTATTAATGGTTTGTGGTTTAATGGTTAAATATGTGATGTGCCTAAAGTAACACAGTGGATGACATAGCCAGGTTTGAAACACATGGTAACTTTAAAACCCATCTTCTTTCTGTCAAGCCATCATGTCTATTTACTATAAGGCCTTCTGTTTGACATATAAGTTGAATTTGTATGTCGAATATTAATCACAGGGACACCTGAGTGGCTCAGTCAGTTAAGCATCTGACTCTTGATTTCAGCTCAGGTCATGATCTCAGATCGAGTCCTGTGTCAGGCTGTCCACTGACAACACAGAGCCTGCTTGGGATTCTATCTTTTCCTCTCTGCCCCTCCCCCACTCATGTTCTCTAAATAAATAAATAAACTTAAAAAAATAAATTAAAAAAAAATGTTAACCACAATGAGTAGATAAATCTGGTTTCATATCATTTTTGCCTTTCCTAAATTAGACATCACGATTAACCCTCTAATACAATTAACAAAAGTTACAGACGTTTTTCTAATTTCCTTTTTGGTTATATTTTCTCTTGCAGGGTTACATTTTGCCATCTGCCTTTCCAGAGTAAGTGGCTCTATGTGGGCACTGAACGAGGTAATATACATATTGTCAATGTGGAGTCCTTCACACTCTCAGGCTACGTCATTATGTGGAATAAAGCCATTGAACTGTGAGTTTGAGCAAATATTCCATATCTGAAAGTATCAGGACCATGTATGATATCTTTATATAATAGCTAATGAGTAAATCCGTGTGGAATTAAATGTCAGACATTCTTGATATTAAACACAGATTTATTAGCCTTTTCTAAATATTATACTATTAACAGTTTGTACATTTAAATGTTCTGTATACATATAGACAGATATGTGATCATATGTATATATAAACCTGTGTATGTATGTACCAATTGTAGCACAAGTTTAATGAAACAATTATTAGGTGAAAAACACTCCCAATTTTTTTTTTCTGTACTTTTATCTTCTGTTTATTTTTCTTTCAGATGTTAGTCATACCCCACTAAGTTGATTTCATGACCCACTAATGGGTTGCCACCAGTGTTTAGAAAACATTGATCTAAACCAGTACTTGATATGTTTAAATAACTGACAAATATAATGTAAATGTTTACAATATTGCAGAATTTGACAATTTGTTAATTTTGATATAATGATGATTGTTTTCATTTAACAATAGCAACAAAAACAGGGTTCAGCTGTAAGGCCTTAAGGATCTTTAGCACTAACTTTGCACTACTTTGTTTTAGAATCTTATTTTTATATCTTTTTTAATTTTTTTTTAACATTTATTTATTTTTGAGACAGAGAGAGACAGAGGATGAACGGGGGAGGGCCAGAGAGAGAGGGAGGCACAGAATCTGATACAGGCTCCAGGCTCTGAGCTGTCAGCACAGAGCCTGACGCAGGGCTCGAACTCACAGACCGTGAGATCATGACCTGAGCCGAAGTCAGATGCTCAACCGACTGAGCCACCCAGCCGCCCCAACTCTTATCTTTATATCTTATCTCAGGTTTTTTCTCATATTATTTAGACACAAAAATAAAAATGTATGGACATTGACAAAATTCATTTTCGATGTTTCGTTTGTTTTTAAAAATTTTTTTAACATTTATTTTTGAGAGACAGAGAGACAGAGCATGAGTGGGGGAGGGACAGAGAGAGAGGGAAACACAGAATCCGAAGTAGGCTCCAGGCTCTGAGCTGTCAGCACAGAGCCCAATGAGGGGCTCAAACTCACAAACCGTGAGATCATGATCCGAAGTCGGATGCTTAACCTACTGAGCCACCCGGGTGCCCCATCTTTTGTTTTTTTTTTGTTTTTAAATTTTTTTTTTTTTCAACGTGTATTTATTTTTGGGACAGAGAGAGACAGAGCATGAACAGGGGAGGGGCAGAGAGAGAGGGAGACACAGAATCGGAAGCAGGCTCCAGGCTCTGAGCCGTCAGCCCAGAGCCTGATGCGGGGCTCGAACTCACGGACCGCGAGATCGTGACCTGGCTGAAGTCGGACGCTTAACCGACTGCGCCACCCAGGCGCCCCTGTTTGTTTTTAAACAAATAGTTCTGTATTATTGCATTCCACAGAATTTGACATAAGGATAAATTTGTGGCATCACTCTTAAGCAACGTCTTGGTCAACTATTATAATGTACTAAGTCTGGTTTTTCTTCCTGTGGCAGTAATGTTATCATATCTCAGTGCCTTGGTCCAAGGTGTGGGTTTTTGTGGTTGTTCTCTGAGTTGATCACAACACCCACTAGGTTGGCCTGGTGCAGACAGATGTCTGTATGGTTTCACAAAGGTCTCATGAAGTGGGCTGGTGTCTCAACCCTTGGAATTTATGAATAGGGAGGTGCTCATTCCTACTTATGGGCATAAATTCAGCTCCATTCTTATCTATATGACTTCTTTTTCTCTGAGCGTGTACAGTGGCATTAGTTTTGTTGTTGTGTTAAAAACCATAATAGAGGGGCGCCTGGGTGGCTTGGTCGGTTAAGCGTCCGACTTCGGCTCAGGTCACGATCTCACGGTCCGTGGGTTTGAGCCCCGCGTCAGGATCTGTGCTGACAGCTCAGAGCCTGGAGCCTGTTTCAGATTCTGTGTCTCCCTCTCTCTCTGCTCCTCCCCTGTTCATGCTCTGCCTTTCTCTGTCTCAAAAATAAATAAATGTTAAAAGAAAAAATTAAAAAAAAAATAATAGAATTTTTCCTATTTTTTTGTGGGTGAACTATGGAACTATGGATGCCCCAGTTGGAGGCTAGAGTTGAGTAAAATAAGATAGCAATATTTTAGATGATGCTTACTTAAAAATATTAATTCTGAGAATTCTACCATGAGAATAGATTTTTTTGTGCTAAAATACTAAATTGAATATCCCTATACAGAAAGTGTACTTGTAAATTTTGTGGATTTGTATCAATGTCACTATTTTTCCTCTGATTGCTATGTTTTCTTTTAGTTCTTATTTAAATTCCAGTTACTTAACATACAGTGTAATATTAGTTTCAGCTACACAGTATAGTAATTGGGCACTTCCAGTGCTCATCACAAGTGGCCCTTCAGTCCCCATCACCTATTTAACTCATCCCCCACCCAAATTTTCCTCTGATTGCTATTTTGATCCATATTAAGAACTATACATTTCTTACCGATTACTTACTGAATTGTTCTCACCCTTTATAAATACATCTTTATCATCCGTTCATTGGTTTCATTATAATGAATATATAGTTGTATTGAAATTTTTAATTGAGAAAAAAAAGTCTTGCTAACTTTTCTTTTTTAGGTCATCTAAATCTCACCCAGGACCGGTTGTCCATATAAGTGATAACCCAATGGATGAAGGAAAGGTAGAGTTTTTTCCTTAAAAATGACTTATTACTTAAATGCATGGATCTTGGTATTTTTTAAAAAAATATGCAAACTGTTCTAGTGCCACATGTATTTACCTTGCAAAGTTGACATTTCTAACAAATGTTGTCCATCATAGACAGTTACTGGTTTATTTAAATATTATGAAGAACAAGAATTAGAATCATTTATAATTTTAAAGAACACAAAAAAACCCTAAGACAAATAAAATGTAATAAGTACAATTCAAAGTTATTTTTGGCATATTAAGATTTTGTGGAAATCTGGCAAAAACTGTTTTCTTTTGCTTTAGAATTATTTTTAACACTTTAATTATACAAATTTTGTAGCATTTATCACATAATGCCTTATGTTAGAGGTGTCTCTGTACTCTTCACTCTTCAATTTTTCTTCATAGATAGCTTAGATTAATAATGTAGAGATTTTTTAATTTTTTTTTCAACGTTTATTTATTTTTGGGACAGAGAGAGACAGAGCATGAACGGGGGAGGGGCAGAGAGAGAGGGAGACACAGAATCAGAAACAGGCTCCAGGCTCCGAGCCATCAGCCCAGAGCCCGACGCGGGGCTCGAACTCACAGACCGCAAGATCGTGACCTGGCTGAAGTTGGACGCTTAACCGACTGTGCCACCCAGGCGCCCCATGTAGAGATTTTTTAAAATATTACTTCACTTTTAAAAATTTTTTTTTTCAACGTTTATTTATTTTTGGGACAGAGAGAGACAGAGCATGAACGGGGGAGGGGCAGAGAGAGAGGGAGACACAGAATTGGAAACAGGCTCCAGGCCCTGAGCCATCAGCCCAGAGCCTGACGCGGGGCTCGAACTCACGGACCGCGAGATCGTGACCTGGCTGAAGTCGGACGCTTAACCGACTGCGCCACCCAGGCGCCCCTCACTTTTTATACTCAAAACCAGTTTCATATAGTCAGTATCTAGCTATTGTTTAGATTTGTTAATACATTTAAAAATAAAAATTCATTTTCCATGAATCTCTTACTTAAATAATTTTATGATATTATCCTACATAAATGCCAGGAAGTTTATCACTATCAAAAGTCAGTGAAATGAAACTTCTAGATTTTGTGAAGGTTTTTCCTTTCCTCAACTAATGGGAGTGGTCTAGCCTGTGTGTTGTATAACACTATTCTTTTATTTGCTACTGGGAAAACAAAGGCATAGCTCTACTGTTTGGAGTTAGCTTGTAATCATACAAATGTACGCTTTGAGAGAAACTTCACAGGAAGCAAGTTACAGTAACCTATATCTACACTTTATTTTCTTTGATACAAGGTACTTGTTTAGAAGTCTTTAGGTGGGAGGCATGGCAAGAGAATTGAAAACTTCCCTCCCTTCTTTCTGGATTCAGTCACTAAGTCATTTCAATCATTTCTTTGCAGTGTCTGTTTTTTATTCAGCCTCATTACGGCCACTGTAGTTCAAGCGTTCCAACCCATTCATGAGTCGTTTCCAGATCAGTCTTCCTAGAATGCTGTTTTAATGTTATTGCTCTCTTTGTTGAAAAGCTTTCAGTGGTTCTGCAGTATCTAACAAGATACAGTTTCCTTAAAACATAGCTCCTAGGTTCCACTGTCTTTCATAACACCTTCACCTGAATGCTCTGCTGAAGCAAATAGTTATTGTTTCCCAGATGTGAGCTGTTCTTTGCTGCCTACCTGCCTCCTGTATGGGAGTCCCTTTGTATGCAATGCTTTTCCACTGAATGCTGTCTGCTGAATTCGTACCCACATTTTGAGGCTTAGATTAAATATATATCTTTCATGATATCTTTGCTGTTAATCCTGACTAAAAATGCTTTCTCTCACTTTCAAATCCATTAGCACCTTAGTTGTGCAAGTTTTACAGTACTTGTTACATATTGCCATGTATTAGAAATATGTGCATATCTCACGTCCCCTGCACTCAAGAGACCCCTTGAGCATAGAGAGATTTACAAAGGTTTATGTTTCCCATAGCACCTGACATAGAAATAGTAATTCCTCAGTGTATACTTAATTTATTATATAAATAAATTACGTATAGCTGCTTGTATCATCCTCACTTTTTGAAACCTGGCATTATGTTATTCTCCTTAGTTTCCAGAGTTAATCTCATCTAAACGTTGTTGAAATATTAAGGTACTAGACTAGTTTATATTGTCTAACCTTTGATTTCTAATAGAAAAGCCCACTTTGTATCAGTGACTGTTCTGCTGTTTCCAAAGATCTTTGTAACATTGTGTCACTAAAGAAAGGCCACGGGGCAGATTCCTTCAAAGCTAACCTTATAGGAGATGCCACCACAGTAAGCAAAGGCCTTGGCTAGGGAAGGTTAGGCGTTAGTGTAAACTTACTTAGGATAGTAACAGTAATGACTGCCACTTACTGAATTGTGCTTTATTTTGGGCACCGTGCTTTCTACTTTATATGCACTATTTTATTCAATCCTCTTAACAATTTGTAAGTTAGTTGTCTTCCCGAATTTACAGATGCTGAGGCAGACACTTGGTGTGATTATGTGTTCCAGAGGTACAAAGCTAGATAGCGATAGAGCTGGAATTTTGAATACTGATCGTTCTGATTCCATCCCCAGAGTTATTGATGTTGCAGAGAGTCCCATTCATAGTGAGTGTACCCGCTAATTTTTTTAGGAGAGAAGAAAATAAAAGGAAACTGCTCAACAGTATGTAAATTAACATCTCTGAGAAAAGATTCTAGTGGGAATTAATATTGAAAGAATTTTCCATGTTTAAATACCATATCTTTTAAGTTACCTCTTCTATTTTTATAATATTTAGGAGATTATGGGGATTAAAGTCTAACCTGTTGACACAGATTTCTAACATTCTTAGGATGTTAGAGCAGGCTACAGATGTTAAAACTTACTATAACCCTCTTATGTTATTAACATCTGGATGGATAAAATTACTTACTTAATGTTAAATGGCTACTAAGTAACAAATCTAAGACGAGAGCTTAAGTGACCTATGTCCTGAGCAATCCCGTGCTGTTTACACTGTATATCAACTCTTAAGTTATATCCTTTTCCATCTCTTATTCCTGAAGTGTCTCTATTACTTCCCCCTCAGAAAATGCCATGTTACATGTCTTAAGGTATTTAGAGGGACTAGAAGGTAAAGGAAACAAATACCAGTTTTTCCAGAAGGAGTATGTATCTCACATTGTCTAGAAAAGAACAGTTTGGGGGCGCCTGGGTGGCGCAGTCGGTTAAGCGTCCGACTTCAGCCAGGTCACGATCTCGCGGTCCGTGAGTTCGAGCCCCGCGTCAGGCTCTGGGCTGATGGCTCGGAGCCTGGAGCCTGTTTCTGATTCTGTGTCTCCCTCTCTCTCTGCCCCTCCCCTGTTCATGCTCTGTCTCTCTCTGTCCCAAAAATAAATAAACGTTGAAAAAAAAAATTAAAAAAAAAAAAAAAAAAAAAGAACAGTTTGTATTAGCAAAATTAACTATACTTCCTGACAAGGTGGGGGAAAGTTTGTTAGCTTCAGTGATTGTCCTTCCAGATACCCCTGAAGTCTGAAACCCACAAAATTGCTATTTCATTAAAATTATTGGGACCGCCCCAGACTTTGTTCATATCCCCAGATTACATTACAACTATTAGCTACCTACTGGTCATTTATGTGTTTATTAAACAAATATTTATTGTCTTCTGTGTACTAGGCAATATAATAGATATTAGAGACATATAGATGAAAATGCATGTGTTGGCATAGGAGAAGGAAGATCTTAGTCTATCTAGAGAAATGGGGGGTTGTCTTACCCAAGGGAGCATCACTAAATTGAGACTTAAAAATGAATAGAAGATCACTCAGAGAATAAAAGAGAAGGAGGTTTCAAGCAAAGGGAATACTGAGATTTGAAAAAGTCAAGTTCGGGGGTTGTGGGCAGAAGAGGTTTGATAGACAGTGGACAGTCTGTAAAGCAAGAACATGCATTCCATTCTGGAATTTATTTATTCCCTCCCAAAATATATTAAGTACCTACGACATATCAGTCAGGCTCAGTGTCTTATGGTGGTGGTGAACAAGATAAGACCAGTCCTTGCCTAAATAGACTAGTATTATAGTCAGAAAATTCAGCTAAGGAAAAGGCCACTATTGTGTAGCAATCCTTCAGATTAAAAAAATGTACAGAGTGCTGTTGGAGGACATAGGAATGGGATTGACTGACATTTGGTAGGTCAAGGAACGCTTCCCAGAGGAAGTAATAGCTAAAACAACATCTAGATGTTAGTAGGATTGGTCAGGCAAAGAGGGAGACATTGAAATGTGGCCCAGGTGGGAAGGCAGCAAAGGTGAGAGAGCATGAACAGAGAGATGTGCTGGAGTGTATTGGGTAAGAGGGATGTGACAAGGGACGAAGCTGGAGAGGTAAGCAGCAGTCACACCATAGTAAATCTCATAGGTCATATTACTCAGTTTGGACTTTATCCTAAAAGTAATGGTAAGACAATAAAAAAGTTTAAATAAAAGCATGTATTTCCATAATCAGGTTTGCGTTTTAGAACTGTTAAAACACTAGCTACAATAGGGAATGAGTTTAAAAAGGAGCAAAACTGGGGTCGGGAGACTGGGGAGACCAGAAAAAAGAACTTTGTGTCTTGAACCAGGAGAGAGGTATTGGAGGTGGGGGAAAGTGGAGAGATAATAGAACGTAATTTTAAAATCACCGGATGATTTTCCCTAATGAGGGAGACTAGAGTTAGGGATGATCCTCCCGGTGTTTGTTAGAGCAACTTAATGAACATTAAGGCAGGAAATAGAGAGAGAGACACAGTGTAGGGGGAAAATAACAAATTCACTTTTGGACACGTTTACTTTGAGGCTCTTACGGCGTTAGTAAAGGGAGCCGTGACCACTGGAATTATGAGTCTGCATCTCATGGGAAGGATCTAGGCTGGATAGAACTTGGAACTTATCAATAGATAGATGAGTAAGTGAGATTATCTAAAATGTGTTGAATTAGGAGAGTTTGTAAACTCTAAAGCACCTACAAATGTTAATTTTTAGTTAGTAATTTATTATGTTATATTAATTAATGAAAATGTACACACCGGACTTCAAAATGGTACTGTTTTCTTTCTCAATAGCTAGTTATATATGTTGAGTCACTAATCATCAAACATATATGTATGTAATATATAATATTAATATATATATAATATATACTGCAGTGCAGTATCCTCATCATTCATATGATTAGCAATGAAGATGTTCAATTATAATTTTATACTTAAAACGTGAATGATAATATTTATCTTTATTGCCACCAAATAAATGTTTCACATAATTAATACCATTCCTAGGTCATGTGGCATTTTCTTTTATTACAGCTTTTGATTGGCTTCGAATCTGGAACAGTGGTGTTATGGGACCTCAAATCAAAGAAAGCCGACTACAGATACACGTATGATGAGGTAATAACATTAGTTTTGCTACTCAAACGTTATTTTTGTCATTTTTCTAGTTCAGAACAGCTTCTCTAAGAACTTAATTGGTGATTTTAGTTGAGGCAACCTTTGTAACACTTTTTAAATATATAAAACAGATAATCACATAGCTTAAAAGATTTAAAAAACAAAAAAATCTCTTCTCCACCCCTGTCTTTTGGCCTTCTAATCCCTTTACCCCTGGGACTAGTGTCAGCTGTTTATCTCGTTGGTTCTCCTAGAAGTATTCTGTCATTTACCAGCAAATTAATAAATGTATCCTATTTTTTTTATTATATACAAGTCATAGTAAACTGTAGACAAGTATAATTTCACTTGTTTTAAGATCCAAAGAAAGGGGCGCGTGGGTGGCTCAGTCGGTTAAGCGTCTGACTTCGGCTCAGGTCACGATGTCGCTGTCCGTGAGTTCGAATCTCGCGTCAGGCTCTGTGCTGACCGCTCAGAGCCTGGAGCCTGTTTCAGATTCTGTGTCTCCCTCTCTCTCTGACCCTCCCCCGTTCATGCTCTGTCTCTCTCTGTCTCAAAAATAAATAAACGTTAAAAAAAAAATTAAAAAAAAAAAAGATCCAAATAAAGATTGATTGTGGTTGACCAATGTCTTTTAAGTCTCACAAACTGTAGGCCTCTCCTCACCTTTTGCCTTCCCTCCTTACTGCATTCCTTCTTTTCTTTTTTAAATTTTTTTTAACGTTTATTTATTTTTGAGACAGAGACAGGGCATGAACAAGGGAGGGGCAGAGAGAGAGGGAGACACAGAATCGGAAACAGGCTCCAGGCTCTGAGCTGTCAGCACAGAGCCCGACGCGGGGCTCGAACTCACCGACTGTGAGATCATGACCTGAGCCGAAGTCGGACGCTTAACCGACCGAGCCACCCAGGCACCCCTGCATTCCTTCTTTATGGCCATTTATTTGTTAAAGGTAGAGTCTCCCAAAGACTAGATTTTTCTGGCTCCGTCCCTCTTGTGTTTAACTTTTTTTTTTTTTTTTTTTTTTTTTTTTTTGCCCTTAGATTTCCTATAAAATGGATAGTATGCTGAGGCTTGATCGAATTCAGATTCATTTTTCATTTTTAGCGAGACTTCTTCATAAATGATGCTGATGCTTTTCTGTTAGGTGGAGTGTTAGTATCTGTGAGGTGAGCAGGCAGTGTTGTTCAAAGCCTAGATTTATTAATGGATAGAGGTTGCAAAACGAAGGTGTAATTCTGTAATTCCTCCTCTACTTATTAACTCAGACACTTGAGTGTAAAGAGAAACTTCTTCTCATCTACTATTTGGTTAATAGTAGTACAGTTCTTAAGAAAAGCATCAATGATTCTCTCATTTTACTTCGATATTTACTCTAAAGGGGTTGTTCTCTAATAATCTCAATGATGACCAATTTGTTCTTGCTTCTAGTTTCACTATGTACTTAAGGATTTAAACATGTTTGCTTGCCCTCCTTTGACGTGTTGAAGTTACTATTCTTACTGATTTTCAGATTGTTCCATTTTTGGTCAGTGAACCTCCTCCTTTTGGTTCCTGAATTCTTTGGTGATAATAGTCATGGATAGCTTCCCTGCCATTATTAACAAAGTGTAACTATTAATTTTGCATATTTTTGTTTCAAACTTAGGATTTTTTTCTTATGAAATGTGGCTCAGTCAGTGTGGAATGGTATCCAGTAACTGTAATCTGGGGATTAGTAAGGGTCATGATTTCTAATTCAATGACTAGAGCTAGGAGGTGTATAAGTGGTTTTTCTTGTTTTTAAGATAAAATGTCATGTCTTCGTATTGATGCTTTCAGTTACTTAAATAGCAGATGACATTGAGAAACTATAGTAATACTTGGAATACTTTATTGATATTTGCGTGGTATCTTTGTAAGCAGAACTAAAAGAGCATTTCCTTTGTTTTCATAGCAGCATACTTTGTGTCTATCTTTTCATAGTTTTTTAAGTTTTTATTTATAAGCAGCATGTGGCTCAATTATCAAGATCTTGTTGAAAGTATAAAAAAATATTTTTAATAGAAGGTTCCTATAATTTCATTGAAAGTTTTGACCTATAAATCTATTTTCTACATTAAAGTCAGAGCAGATTTTAAAAACTAAATTGAACGAGATGATAGTAAACGTTGATAGTTTAAAATAGTTCAAGATTAAATCGAATGAGATAATAGTAAACGTTGACCTGTATATGAGTGGAGCTCTTAAGTTTCAGTTATGTGGTTTTGTGCTGCACTCAGCAGTTCTGCCATATTCCAGTAGGGCAGCTTTTAAAGTCAATTGACCATTAAGAACTAGGAGTGTTATCAACTTGAGTTGAGAAGTTATTTAAAGAGGACCTAGGAGAGTGATTTTAATTTTTTTTTTTTTTTTTTTTTTTTTTTTTGCAGGCAGAATAATATTAGAACAAAAATTGAAAGGTTACATACTTTGGTCATATAAAAATATTTCTCAGATTGTTTTTAAGTGGCTCAGAGGTGTAAAATAACTTTCTAATCAAAAAAGGGTCTCTTCAGATTTTAAAAATCACCTCATTACTGTGAGAGATGGGTAACATGTTGGAGCTCAGTCTGAGGTTTTTTTTTTTAGTTGATCTTAGTTCCAAATCTATGTTTCTGTCTTAGAGTTTTAGTTGATTTAAAAAATCTGTTCTAGGGGCGCCTGGGTGGCTCAGTCGGTTAAGCGGCCGACTTCGGCTCAGGTCACCATCTCGCGGTCCGTGAGTTCGAGCCCCACGTCGGGCTCTGGGCTGACGGCTCAGAGCCTGGAGCCTGTTTCCGATTCTGTGTCTCCCTCTCTCTCTGACCCTCCCCCATTCATGCTCTGTCTCTCTCTGTCTCAAAAATAAATAAAAAACGTTAAAAAATTTAAAAGAAAAAGAATCTGTTAAAAAAAAAATCTGTTCTAATCAATGCAACCAGTTTTTTTCTGATGGGATATTGATTGTAACTACTTGATAATTTAAGTTTAGCTATAGTTTTTTCTGAGAAACTATAAGAATACATTGTTTTCATGAATGTGTTGCTAATACATATATCACTATTATATCATCCTCATGCTGGCTTAAGGAATAAAAAGAATTAAAACAGTGTCAATACCGTATTAAATTTCATTTGCATTATAAGAGGGCTAATGGGAATGTAAAGGTTGTAACATGTTGACTTTAACTTGGAAAATAGGAAAAGGTTAAAGTTGAAAATTATAATATTGATTGTGTATAGCTTGGTGTTGAGATTTTGTTTCTAAAAATGAAATTCTTCACCCCTCTTCTGTAGGCTATTCACTCTGTTGCTTGGCATCATGAGGGAAAACAGTTTATTTGCAGTCATTCAGACGGCACCTTGACTATATGGAATGTGAGGTCCCCAGCTAAACCTGTACAGACAATCACTCCACATGGTAAGAATGTATCCCTTTAAACGCTACAAAAATTGTGTACATTAAACTGTTGAATTTGGATTTTTTGTTTTGTTTTTGAGGATAAGGATGAGGGTTTTTTTTAAGGAAATTAAAAATATATACACATATGGAAATAAAATGTAGCAACCAGCTAATAAACTCTCTAAGTGTATTTACAGTTGATACTTCAAATTTGAACTTTGAGAAAATGAATGGCACATTGTCTTCTGAATATTGTTTGTCCAGTAGTCGAAAAAGTGAATAATTTTGTGAAAGATATAGGACTTACTTTAAGCCTTTCTCATCTTAAAGTTATCACTTGCAAGTTGCATGCAGCTTGTGTGTGTGCAGCTTGTGTGTGTGTGTGTGTGTGTGTGTGTGTGTACTGAAACACTTTGAACTCTACATAAGGTAATTTTATGCATTGAAGAATTATGTCAAAGGTTCCCAAGGTCACCCCAAGTTTGATGATTTACTAGTGAGACTCCCAGGACTCAGCAAAGGGATGAAGAGTAAAATCAACAAAGGGAAGAGGTACATGAGGTAAAGTCTGGAGGAAGCTTCCAATAGCCCTCTCCCAGTGAAGTGACACAGGGCATGTTTACTTGCTCTAGCAATGAGTTGTTACCAGATATGTGGAAATGTTGTCTAACATGGAACCTCATATGAGTCCAGGGGTTCAGAGTTTTTATTGGAGTCTCTCCACCAACACTTTCTGCTTTAGCGCATACCAAAATTTCAGATGCCCAGAAAGAAAGCAGGGATCGTCATAAATTGTTTTGTTCATACAGACAGCTTAGGCACACCGTGTCACCCTTATCAGAATCGGAATTGTGGAAACCATCTCAAAAGCCAGTTACCAGATGCCAACCAAGAGCTAACCCTGCAAGCCAACCTTTCTAGGGATAGCAGTCTCAAGCTTGCTGTGTTAATTCTTTTCTGCGCAAGCTCTATTGACAGAACCTCTTAAGAAGGTCTTATTAGGGTGTTTATGAAGAGATTATGAAGGCCTTCTTTGAGTTTTGAATGAAGCTTAGGAATTTGTATTTCTTTATTAATCTGCATTCTCCAACCACCCTAAGAGATTCTTAACTAGTGAATTTAGGGAGATTAAAGGAATTGTTCTTTTTTGGTAGTATATTGAAGAATATCCTGTAGTATTGCTAATATTTTATTGTTTGCTTCAAAATGATCAGTTCCTACTTTAAAAAAATATTAATCTAAATTATTGCAACATAGAAATTAAAGAAACAGTAAAATTAACGGTTTATCTACCTGTGTCAGGATGGGTTTTTAGAGTTGTTTTCTAGAAAAAAATAGTAATTCTTAAAGCCACACATTGTGATATACTTTACCATTGCTTTGTGGTAGCAGTCTTCCAGGAAAACTGTTTTAAATTTGCAACAGGTCTATTTATGTGTGCATCCAGAGGATAGCCCTTAATGATTAAGGTTCCAGTTTTTCTTAATATATTTTCATTTTTTATTAGTTCCTAGTTCTCTAGTCTTGGTGATACTCCTAGGAACTCCCTTAAATTTTAGGATCTCCTAAGACCTCTACATCCTAAGAATCCTGAAAAACAAAAAGTAGGTAATTAGTTTCAAACCTTTCATTTCAAATCCAGGAGAAAATGAAACTAGTATCAAAGATGATAGAAATATACGACATTGGTTTTGCAGTTTTAAGTTTATCTAAATTTTTATCTTTTTATGTAAGAATGGTGCTTTTTTTTCTTTTTAACTGTTTGAGAGTAAGTTGTTGACATACTGCTCAGTCACCCCCAAATATTCCAGTATCTATTTCTTACAAATAAGAACATTCTCCTGTATCACCACCTTTTGCCTTTTATCAAAAGGGTCTATATGCAGATTATATTCAGTTGTCATGTTTCTTCAGTGTCTTTCCAACTGGAACAGTTCTTGAGCCTTTTCTTGATTTTCATAACTGACAAATTTTGAATATTGTAGGTTAGTTAGTTTATAGAATATGCCTGCATTTAGTTTTGTCTGATGTTTCTTCATGCTTAGATTCAGATTGCACTCTCTCAAAAGGTTTGCTTTCTTTCTGCTGCCTTCCAAGTGGAACTTGTGTTTGATTTGTCCACATTGATGGTATCTTATACCTTGGTCCCTTGATTAAACTTCTGTTAGAGCTCTCTATTACAGCATTCATTTTCCCTTTGAAATTGATAACTATTTTAACTTGTATTTGTAATCAGTAAATATTTTGATTTGAAGGCAGTACTTTGAGACTGTATCAACATACTGTTCCTCCTCAAAATTATACCCTCTGTTTTTAGCACCCATTGTTGTTTCTTGGCTGGATTAACTTTACTGTGATAATTGCCAAATGTTGACTTTCTTGTTTAATCTTGATCCCTTCTTATGCCAAAATCTTAGCTCTTTGAGAGCAGATTTTCAGAAGTGGCATAAAGTTTCTATAGAGTTTGTAGTATCTTAGCAAAGTCACTAGCTAAAATTATTTTTAAATGAATAAGACAGAATATTTGTAGTAATATGTTCTTTTCAAAATTAGAATCCAAATAAAGTGTAAATAAGTTTTTTCTGTGGCAGGTGTGAAAAAGTAGGATGGCATTTATTGCATATAATAGCAGTCTAAAAATGTATATGATCAGAAGTACTCTTAATAAAATATGAATTATTTTCAATAGTAATAATGTTTACTGCTTATTGCTAAGGGTAGGTAACCTGCCAGAGTTAAGTTTATGTTAATAACTGATTTCAGTGACAAAACTAAATACATTTTTATACATTAAACTAGAAAAATGTGTTTTTCATGCCGTAACAAGGTGTCATATATTCCATATATAACCATACTTGTGGTGTATAATTTGGGTGTACTAAATGTCTGCTTTGATGGATTGAAATTTAGGGTTATTTTCTCATTAGTGTCTTCTGTTGTGGTCTCTTGCTTTTACTTTCTAACAGTTATGGTAAATTACTTTAAATATACTAGACTTAAAATTTTGTCCATTTTGATTTTTTTTATATTTAAACCCATTTAATGGTTGGGTATCTTCTTCTTAAAAAGCATTTGTAAGCATTACCTTGATAGTCAGGAAATGATTGCACTTTAAGACTTCTGCCAGTACTTTTATTACATGATGTTCAAGGTAAGGAATAGCTTGAGATGTCCTTGAAGAATTTGTTCAGAAGACGTAATCAACCTAACATGGGGTTTTAAACTCAGAAGATTTGTGGTCAAGCCCTGGTTCCCTAGTTTCTAGGTCTGTGGCCTTTGGGAAGTCAGTTAATATTTCTGAACCTCAACATCCTCAATTATAAATGGGGATAATAAATGAATTTAGCCTTCTGACATGGTTGCTGTGGGGATTATTTTTACTTAAATTCAGCAAATATTGGGGCTACCATGTGATAGGCACTGTTCTATATCCTGGATCAAATAAACAAAATATAAGTGAAAGTACCTGAAAACTGTGATGTGCTATACATATGTGATTATAATAATTATAAATCTGGGTCTGGTATTTATTTGATAGGATAGTACCAAAAGATTTTTAGATTAGAGTATTGTTCCCCAAAATATATTTCACGATACAAATTTTTCTTACGTTAATGAATTTTTTGGTGGAAAAGCATGCTATAGTTGAAGATTAGGAAATGCTGAATTAAAATTGAGCATTTTCTTCACTGTAATACTTCATAACCTTTAATGTGTGCTATGAATTTCTAAGAGTATATATGTATATACACGTACACACATATAGGTACATCCCTATATATATTATTTATATGGTTTACAAATGCATTTATTTTACGTGGCTTTTCACAAACTTATTTGACTTTAGTATCTTTTATTTGGAGGACATCTTGTGGTTCTCTAGTGTTCTATGAAATACACTTTGGGGAATGATGGGCTTGAACTATAACTGAATCGTAAGATAGTTCTCCAGATGTGTTAGCTATTATGTTCCAGTTACCCTTGGATGATATCTTTCATAGCTAAAGTTGTTTGCCGGACTCTTCTTCTGAGGGGCACAGCAGTTATCTAGATAGTAACGATCAGATGTCCAGTAAAGGAAAATAATTTGAATTCATTTAAGATAATTTTTTGATATAATGTTGGATAACTTTACAATGCATACAAAGATGGTTGATAGTTACATTTTTTCAAAATGTTTTCATTCGTGTGTCTGAAATACTTAACAGGTGATTTTTGACTAAAACAGTGATAGCTCCCTTTAATCTAGTTTTTATGAATTGCAGAGAACATTTCTTTGGCAATCAGACAACCTGGAATGTAACTCTAGCTTTGCTATGTGTGAAATAACTTTGTGGAGGTAATTACTATTCTCTGGGACTTAGTGTCATCTAAGGTGAACAAGGTGATTTTTAAGGTGTAAAGTTTTGTGAATCTGTGGAAATAAAGCAGTATTTGTTCCATCTACTGACTGCAAAGTCATTTCATCTTGGTGGGCTATAAATGCTGTATTTCATATGGTAAGCCTAAGGGTGAGTTCCGCTTTTCTCTTTTTACCTGTTTGTCTCCTAGGACAGACAAGCTTTCATAATTTAGGAGGGAAGAACTTGATAGTCCTGGAATGGCTCACATATTTACCCTGAAGCAATCATAATGATTCTATGATTTGCTGGTTCAGGGCACCACAGGATCTCCCCTCTAATCCTGGGTATGTGTGTGTCAGTCAGAGTGAGATTTTTCTGATTGTCACCTTCATCAAAATCAGATGGTTCTCAAAGGAGATAGACGTGATAGATGGTTAAAATCAATAGATGTCCATTAAAGGACATGATATTTTAAAATTTATTTCCTAAAGCTTATTAATTGGTACAGTCTAATCTACTTATTAAGAAATAAACCAAGGTTGGGAAACTTTAATTCTGTTAAGTGTCACTGAAGAGAAAATAAAATCTTACATAAGCAAAAGTCAATACAGTATCTTAAAGATATGACATGGAAAAAATTGTATTAGTCTACCTTTAAGATTCACCTGAAGCATAAAACATTCAATAAATAATAAAACCATACTGCAGTTCTTTATATAGTTCATTACAAAGTTTTGCTCAGTTTATGAATTTGAAAGGACTTACCAGACTCCACAGAGCATATGCAAATAAAGCTTTTATTTCAAGGCAAAGGATATCATCCTGCAGCAGGAGAAACATAATGCAGGTAAGCATTCTGAGAGACGTCCCATATCCAAGCTCCCACAGGCACTTACATGTACACAAGGATCGTGCTGAGTCTCCCTCCAACCACCATCTGACTTCTGAGGAACTCAATTTACCCTTTCAGTGATCAAGCCAGTCTTGCCAAACCAATTAGGCCCATTGCCAGCCATCAGTAAAACTGTTACACTCGGGATTACCAGGGGAGTTTTGGGGTGTTTTGGAACTTGAACAAGCATATCATAACTCCCATTGCCATTGGCCAAGAGTCAAACTACATATTCAGATATCTCCAGTCCAGCTGGGGTGTCTTCACACTCATTAAAGAAAGAACACCCTCCCCGTTTCAGACTAGTATTGTTAACGGTGTGATTCTCCAGTTGGAATCATTTTATTTTCTAGAACATCACCGTCCAGTAGAAATGTAATGCAAGCTGCATGTGTAGTTTTAAATTTATTAGTAACTATACCAGTAACTGTTGAAAAAGGTCAAATTAGTTTTAATAATGTTTGAGATATTTCACATTCTTTTTTTATACAAACTTGAGATATTTCACATTCTTTTTTTATACTCTTTGAAATATATGTACTTTACAATTATACCACATCTTGGACTAGCCACATTTTAGGTGTTCAGTAGCCGTGTATGAGTGGTGGCTACCACGGTGGACTTTGTGATGGAGACCTAAATGATTTTACAATGAGAAACAGAATCTATATTTTGGAAATACTACTTTGATGGTAGTGCATCAGTTGAGCTGGCGGCAGAAGAGGGAGATCAATTAAGAAGCTTTTATAAACAATAAATAATGAAGATTTCAATTGTGACAACAAATGGGAAGAAATGGACATACGTGAATACAATTCTGGAATTTAATCTACAGGGCTTAGACCAATTCTTTGTGGCTGGGTTTACAGGAATGGGGAGCAGGGCATAGTAAGAGATAAGAAATCAGATGTGACAAGGAGGTTTATATGATTTATTAAGTTGTTTTATAATTAACCAGCTCTTTTCAACAACTTATCAAGGCAGTTCACAGGTATTTGAACAAGCACAAGCTGAATAAGCACAGATTTTTGCTGCTCAGGTGACATAGCAAGTAAGAAGTAAAATGACACCTAGTGGTGAAATCAGGTGATCCTCTAAACATCCTGTATATGTGCTGTATTAAATCTCATGCCTTGTTACTTACTTGATTTAGAAAATGGTTAATCTAGGATTACAGATGAATAAATTTTTCTGTAATGAAGCAATGATTGGTGACATAATTTTAAAAATCTGAGTTGGAAAAAAAAAGACTATGCTGATCCAAAGGACTCGTTAATGTCCACACAAGATTAATGAAGAAAGGTAACTATAAAAACTGCAACATTTTTGACTTATGGAGAGAATGAAACTACTCTGTAGCATCCTTATAGGGGGTGGGAAAAAAAGTTTACTTGTAAAGAAATAAAAATCAGACTGGCTTTAAACTTCATTATAAGTTTAAATGCTGGACATGGTGGAACAACATGGAAGACTATTGAGCAAGACAAAAGCTAAGAATTTTGTACCTAGCCATGTTTTGTGCATGACATATAAAAGCTCCAACTTGTAAGGATTCAGTAGATACACCACCCAATGTCCTTCTTTAAAACTCATCCTAGCCACTGAAAGAGTGGTGGTGAATATTGAAATAAATTAAATTGAATTACAGTTGAATAATTGTTTACTTCATGAAGCAAAATGTATACAAGAGTAACCTTTGAGAAAATAAGTATAAAATTTATGTCTGCATTCTCAAGTTTTATCAGTCTGACACTTTCATTAGAACTTTGGGGGGTAGAAGGAGAATAAAGGCCTGATGCTGGCTGTCAGAGCAGACCTTTAACTTACTGAAAGGCCCTATATTTCTGAACATACTGAAATAGTGGTTAAAATTCTGTGTTCCTTGTACAGTGTGAGGGACTAATTTTCAGATTAGGTGTCCTTTTTTTCTACCTTTCCTTTTTCTCAATTCCCCTTCCCCACTCAGTAAACCAGTCTTCTCTCCTAGCAGTCCTTTCCAGTCCCTCGGTCTGGTGTTCTGCTTACTTTGTCACTGGCCGCTTGGTTTTTGTAAATTAGGATGCCAGAGGTTCAAGTTTCATTACATTGTCATTTCATACAAAGAGGGGAAGAGATGATTCCCTGGGATCTTGAGGCAGGATTAGATGCTCTAATACCAGTTGGCAGGTGTGTATTTATAAAAATTTAATGTAATAAAGGTGACATTTTGAATCCGTGGGAAAGCTATGATGGTTCAATAAATAGTGCTGGTAGGTGCATACCTCTATCACAACTCTTCGAATTGTACACTTTAAATCTGTGCACTTTGCTGTCTGGCAATTACAGCTCAATAGAACTATAAAAATAGCTCTGAAATTGTTAGAGGAAAATTACTTTCCCTGTGCCAAAATAAACTTCAGAAAATAATGAAATGTAATGAGTGAGACTGTAAAGCAATTATAAGATACTGCAAAAAGAAATTTAAATGATGTGGGGGCAGGGAAGAACTTCCTAATAAGCATGAAACCAAGGAAGGGAAACCAAGGATCCCGTAAATGTGATCGTATCTTGCCAGTCCCTTCTCCCTCAGCCTTTCCCCATGTTAGCAGCCCGGTCCCCTTTCCTGTCCTACTAGGCACACTGTCAAAAATCTTACAGGTGTTCTTCCAAAATAAATATATTTCTAAAATTATATATATTAGTACATGTATATTATATGTATTAGTTTATTATTAGTTATTATATATATATAGTGTATATATATTATATATATACACATATATATACATATACATGTATATACATGTATATATACATATACCTATACATATATATAATGTATATAATGTATATATTATATATATATAATATATATGTTATATATATTATATATATAACATATATATTATATATTAGTACATATATATATGTAAATATGAGGCATTGTTTTGCAAAAAACAGAATTACATTAGTCTTTTTTGTATGTTTTCCAAATCCAGCGTACTTGAGGAAAGTCTCTTCGTGTCATCTGGCATAGTTCTAATTCCTTCATCTTAGTAGTCATGTAATAGCCAATTGTTTGTGTCCCAGTTTTTCCCAGTGTTCAGCCATTCCAAAATAATGGACGTTTACTTTATTTTCAGTTCTTGAAAATACACTACAAGTTATGTTGTTATTACCGTCTTGTACATATTTGGTGGGTATTGGTCCTTTTGTTTTTATGGAATAAACGCTTAGGAGTAGAATTGCTGTTCCTAAGGGTTAGAGTTTTAAGTATTTTTTTAAAAAAATTTGAATGTTTATTTTTGAAAGAGAGAGAGGGAGAGAGACAGAGCATGAGTCGGGGAGGGCAGAGAGAGAGGGAGACACAGAATCCGAAGCAGGCTCCAGGCTCTGAGCTGTCAGCACAGAGCCCGATGTGGGGCTCAAATTCCCTAACCGCGAGGTCATGACCTGAGCTGAAGTCAGCCGCTTAACCAACTGAGCCACCCAGGCACCCTATAAGTATTTCTACTTTTAATTAATGTTCTCAGGCTGCCTTTCAAAGAGACTGTATCCATTACACATTTCCTTCAGCCATGTATGAGTACTTCTTTTACAACATTCCTGCTAACAGTAGACATTATAGCCCATTTTACTTCTGCATTTTCCTTTTTTTTTTTTTTAACTTCCTCTTGCTCAAGGTTTCAAAATCAATCAAAGAGTGACTTGCTTCTTTCCTAGGTATTTTCTGAGCGTACACATGACCTTGCACCTGTATGCAACCTTTTAGTCCTAGCATATGTCTAGTTTTTCAGGATTTTCTTTAAATTCTTGCCCAGGCTCTTACTTGACACACCTGAAACCACAGCCTTAGGCAACTGTGATACCACCAGCAAATTGTTATTATATCTGTGCTGCCCTGCAGGTATGAGACCTTCTGTCTCCCTAAGCTGATGTCTGTGTCAAATGAAATTGCCACGATATCTTGGGAATAGTTTCCAGGGAGCTGTGAGTTGGGACAAAATATCAATGATTGTGGTCTAACAAAGCTGGTTTTGATAGAATTGCGAAATTTCAACCCTCTGTGATGGCATGTATTATTGCTTTTTCCTGTTTGCCCAGTCACTGAGCTGGGGAGTGAGGAGGATGGGAATAGCCTTTCATCAGAACATCCCCCTACCTCCGCCCCCCCCCCCCCCCCCCCCGCCGCCCCGAGGTTCCATCATTCTGTTAGGTAGACAATGTTCCACTTGTTTTGTGACTTCACAGTTCTGAAGTGGTTAAGTTTAGTTGCTAGTATTTCAATTTTTGTGGGAGAACGAGTTCACAGAGTCCTTACTTTGTCATTCTGGAAGTCACCTTCCTTTCCTAGTTTTCCTTAGCTTATTCATAGGTAGTGAGCCGACCATGTGAACTTTAAGGTCATTTTGTGCAAATCCAAGAAAAGCTGTTGGAATTCTAATTACATTAAATTTGTGAATTAATTTTGGAAGAATTGGCATTTTAAGATTTTTAGTTTTCTTAACTGGACACATGATTAAGACTGATAGACTTGATTATTTAAATGTATACTTTTGTGCAGTTTTTTAAATTTTCTAAGAATTCAGTCGTAAATGAGTCTAGGAAAAATACCTGTAATATATGATGGATATAGTGTTAATGACCTTTGATTAGCATTTTTAAATGTAAAGAGGGTAAGATATAAGCATAGGTAAAGGACATAAGGTATTTTTCAAAGAAGATATACAGGTGACCAGAAAGGCAAAGAATACCCAGTTAGAGATTAAAACAACACAAATTAAAATGAGATACCCTTTCCACTTAACAAAAACAAAACAAAAGAAAACATTGTTTGCGAAGAGTGTGGCAAACTATGTTCTTACACTGCTGTTGGATGTATGAATTGGTATGACTTGTTTGGAATACAGTTTGACCCATATATCCCTTTTCCTAAGAATTAATCCTTAGGAAAAATCATCAATTTACACACTCATTAAATAGTAACTGAGTGCCCACTTTATGCCAAATAATGTTTGTCACCAGGAATACATCAACAGAAACACATACACACTTAAAACCTTTGCCTTCATGGCATTTACATTCTTGTTGGTGAGGCAAACAAGAATAAAATTTAAACAAAGTTTATTAGAATGAGCAGGTGTGCCAAGAGGCAGGGGGAAGGTGGGAGAGAAGTATGGGGTAGAGGCATGTGTTTGGGATCTCCCAAGAATATTACAATAATGTTGAGAATGATTAATCTCTAAGAAGGGGAATATGTTTTATTTGCTTTATATTTTTCTGTGTCGTTTCTACAATGACTATGTAGAAATAGCAGAAATAAAACTTTTTTTAAAATAATAAAATTCTTTCACAGTATGAGTTTCTGACATTTTATAGAGCTTGGTTTATTTTAGCAGTCTCTTCAGACATTACAGTGGATGGATCCTACTTTAGAATAAATATAAATGAAGTTATTAGCATAGGGTTTAATTTTGCAACCTGTCACCCTTGGGTAAAATATGGCTTAATTTATTTTTTTAAATCTAGCTATTTTAAAACTTGAATTCATTTACATAATTGAAATTCCGTTTGCTTATCTGTAATTAAGAACATTGGAAAGGCCATCAATGTCTCTTTTCAAGAATTTTGTCACATAAATGTACTAAGTTACTCATTTACTTTGAGGCACTGAATTTCAACAGTAAAAATTGCTTGATCATTTTAAATATTTTATATTGAAAACTTCTTTCAAAATTGTTTAAAAATGTTTCATGGTTGATTTCATTATCCTTTACTTTCATTTTATATATTAACCATCAATTTAAGAATTTAGAGTAATTTAGAATTTTAGAATTTAATGCAGGAAAATATATTTTAGGAAAACAGTTAAAGGATGGGAAGAAGCCAGAACCATGCAAACCTATCCTCAAGGTGGAATTCAAAACGACTAGATCTGGGTAAGATTTTACTTCATTGCCAATATTCATTGTATACAATTACTAAAATAGCACTAAGGCCATTTTATCATTATGTTTTAAAGCCTACTTTAGAATGTTCTAGCCCAGTCTTAAATTTTATGCATGCTTTATTTAATGAAATAACTAAAATTGGTAAATTTAGGATAAAGTATTTCTTTGTATTCTCTTTGTCTTTGGTAGTTTTGTAATGTATCTTGGAAAGTTTGAATAATCTTTCTTGTTAAACATTATACATTCAGTTCAGTTACTCTTTAGCAACAATGGTTGTTACTATTCACTACTATTCACAGTAGTATTCACTACTGAAAAGTGGAACAAGCAGTGAAAAAATATTTAAAACTTAACCTATTTATACTATATATGTTAATTATGAAAGTTATGTGTGTTTTTCACAAATTAAATCTCATCGTGAGAATATTTGGCAAATACAACAACACATACGGTTTAAATATTAAAGGAAGTTTGTCAGTTGTATTTTGTATTTCTTATATGTACCAGATGTTTAAATGTATAATAAAGGGAAAAATTATAAATGTTTGCTAGAAAATTCCACCTCATTAACCCCTGAAAGAAGCCTTTTATTTATGTTCTAGTTCCCCAGGAAGAGTGTGTGCTTTTATTTATCATAGCTATGTAAGGGAGTGAATTTATGTAGTGTATACAGAGCATTGGTTCTCAAATTGTGGTCCTTGGAAAAGCAGTATTAGCTGAGAACTTGTTAGAAATGCAGATTCTCAGACTCTTCCCCACACCTTCTGGATCAGAAACTATCTGTGGGTGGAGCCAACCAATCTGTATTTTAATTAGACTGAGAGGAGATGCTGATGCATGGAAATTTAGAACCCTGGCATATGTTTTCTTTTTTAAGTTTATGTATTTTGAGAGAGAGAAAGAGCACACAGGGGTAGGGGCAGAGAGAAAGAGAGACAGAATCCCAAGCAGGCTCTGCACCATCAGCACAGAGTCCAGTGTGGGGCTTGATCTCACAAACCGTGACATCATGACCTGAGCCGAGATCATGACCTGAGCCGAGATCAAGAGTTGGTTGCTTAACTGCCTACGCCACCCCGGCGCCCCAGTTTTTAAATACCAGCTTATAACCACTGGTTATAACTGTGGTCCACTTACCTCGATTTACTCGTCTTCTAATCGTATTCATTTTAGCCCTATTCTCATTTGAGAAAGACGGTGGCTGAAGAATCATAAGGTTGCTGTTACTTGTCCTTGATACTCATCAGCCTTCCTGTGGGATTCGGAAGATATACTGGTTCCAACAAGAGGTTGAATGAACTCCAAAAGGAATGGCATCTGTTTAATTGACTGTGGCATCCCTCACTGTGTGACTTTTGGCATAGAGTTTTTTGACTTCTTGGAACTTCAGTTTTCTCATTTATTACATGACTATGATAATAGGTCAAAAGGTGGTTGTGATGAATTAAGTCATGTATTGAAAGCATTTCACAGAGTGCCTGGTACATAACAAACTTCCTATGAATAGTTGCTCTTATTGTTACTAGAAAACTTCCTACTACCAACTGTCCTACTGCCTACTACCTACTTCCTACTACCAAATTGTTTGCATAATTTGTCCTATGGCAAAGGAATGTAAGGAAAGGCAATGACAGCAAAAACAAAAACAAAGTGTGTGGGGTGAACCAGAAAAAAACCTGTGTTTATAGTTTACAATACAACATCAAATGAAATTGTCTACACATTTCAATTAACCATGCCTGTTGTCTACTGATTGGAAACAAAGGCGAATGTCCAGGGAGGATTTTTTTTTTTTTCTATTTGTGCTTTACTGTTTTCAATTTTTTTAAGCTTATGTATTTTGAGAGAGAGAGAGAGAAGAGGGAGGGAGAGAGAGAGAGAGAGAGAGAGAACACAAACAGGGGAGGGGCAGAAAGAGTGGTAGGGAGAGAATCCCAAGCAGGTTTCACATCGTCAGCAAGGAGCCCGATGTGGGGCTCGAACTCACAAACTGTGAGATCATTACCTGAGCCAAAATCAAGAGTCAGACGTTTAACCAACTGAGCCACCCAGGTGCCCCACCTGTTTTCAATTCTTTTATAATGATAATGTTTATGTTTCCAGTTTCTTCAGGATGGCAGCCATACCTTTTCTTAAGATCAGAAATGAAAAAAAAAAAAAAAAAAGTCTCATTCCTTTGCATTTGTAGATACCTGTAAATTGATCAATAGGATCACCCTCTGATAATGATCTTCACTGGCTTTGCAATTTCTTTTTTCACCTGGCATAGGACATTGGGTAAATTAAACAGGTTCTTTTTTTCACAGTGCATGGCCCCTTTGGAAACTTGAGATAGTTCCTTAGAATTCCAGTGTGCAACCAGCATTGAGAACTGCACCCCTATTCCACCTACAGCAGAATCACCCTCCTTTAAGTAAGCCAGTCAGCTCTCCCCTTTTCCTGTTCCTAGCAAGTGTCTTGAGCAGGTACTACCTGAAGTTGTTTGTCAGGTTGGCAACAAGTAATATTGGCAAATTACCAGATTTTTTTAGAAGAGTCATCCTTCCTTCCTCAAGATCTGCATTTTCTTCTTTTTGCCTAGAAATCATTTGAGGAGAAAGATTCTCTTTCATCCGTTATAACTCAACAATAATATCACTGCTTTGTGGATGTCTTGGCCATGTTGCCTAGATTAGGACCGCAGTAATATATTCTCAAGGCATGCTATATTTTTCCCTTCTAGAATTTTTACTTGTCATTAATGATGAAATTATTAGTTTAATGCATGTGTTCCCTCTTAAATATTCAGCTCAGTGAAAGCATGGGACATACCTGTCTCAGTTCTAATTGCCCTAGCATAGTGTTACTGAATATGAGGAAGAAGAACATAGGCCGGTGTTTCGAAAAGTGTATCCATGAAGAATTAACTGTTATAGATCAGTAATAACATATAATTTGTTTCTGAAGCAAAGGTACACTCTGACAAAAAATGGAATCACGATGTTGTATCTGACTTTTGTTTCCCAGTAAAATAAAAGCATATGTTGCACCAGGAGAGAGCAGATTTTTCCCCTAACATAGTGAATGGTGACAGTATAATTAATAGAACATTTTAATAGCACTTTTATTAAAAATATGGAACTATTCTTTACATGGCCAGTTCTTAATCCAAAGTTAAATGTGAAGTCAATTCTGTTGAAGTTGGTTTTTTGAAACACTGGCGTGACCCAGGTGTGGAGTGCTACAGCAGATGGTGCTCGAGCAAAGCGATTAAGGGTGTGAGCTCTGGAGCCGGCCCGCCTGGGTCCACTGCTTCCTCAGAGCCCTGCCATCTTGGGCACATCAGCTAAGCTCCCTGTGCTTGTATCTTCATCTGTAAGGCAGGAACAGTAATAGTATCTGCCTTATAGAGTTGTTACGAAGATTAAATATATGAAGCACTTGGAACATACCCTTTCTTTTTAAAAATTTTTTTTTGTTAAAGTTTATTTATTTTTGAGACAGAGAGAGACAGACCATGAACGGGGGAGGGACAGAGAGAGAGGGAGACACAGAATCTGAAACAGGCTCCAGGCTCCGAGCTGTCAGCACAGAGCCTGATGCGGGGCTCGAACTCACGGACCGTGAGATCATGACCTGAGCCGAAGTTGGCCGCTTAACCGACTGAGCCACCCAGGCACCCCGGAACATACTCTTTCAACCGGTTGTCTCACATACCTCTTGTCTCAGAACAGCATTCGATAAGCCCTGACGGGCATCTCTGATTTTGCTTTCTCAGAGCGGATGTACAAGTTGTAAGGTTGGCAAAACTATAATAAGTAAGGAGCCTCACTGATACTCTTCCCTGGATTGAGAATTCCACTCTGAGAAACATTATGACATTACATTATTTGTTTGTTTGTTTGACACACAATATTACATTAGTTTTGGTTGTAGTGATTCAACAACTCTGTGCATTATGCTGTGCTGGCCACAAGGGCAGCTACCGTCTGTCACCGTACAATACTATTACAGTACCATTGACTGTTCCATATGCAGTAACTTGCATCCCTGCAACCTCTTCATGCTGTAACTGGAAACCTGTATCTCCCATTCCCCTTCACCCATTTTGCCCATCCCCCCTCACCCCTGATTTTTTTTGTTTTTAAATATTAGATAAGGGTGATCTACTAGTGGGTTACGACAATACTTTTGTTGGTTGTGACATCAATTTTTAACTTATGGACTAGAATAAGATATAGAGTGCACTGCAGGTTTCAGGTTAAGTATTGGTTCACATGAAACTTGTTCAACTGTATGTACTTAGGTATCTGTATACTGTATCGTGAAGTAAAATGCACTTCGTACTGTGACTCAAGATCATCATGTTTGAGAGCCCCTGATTTAGGGGAAATAACTGAGGCTTCGGATTTTTAGACTTAGGCTCCAAGCCCAGTTCTGCCACTCAAGTGACGGTATAATCTTTGGCAAGTTGCTTACCATCACTGAACCTCTGTCCTTACCTTGGCAAAATAGGGACAGTAATTCCCACTTAATAAAAGTGCTGTAGAGACTGAAAGAAATAATATGTGTTTGGCCCATGGTACATGTTTGGTAAATTGTAGTTCCTTTTCTCCTTTACTTCTGCATTTTTTGTTTTGCTGATAGACTGCATAACAAGTTACAGGCAGGGCCAAATTTTCAACAACAATGAACTCTGGATAGGTTCAAGTTTTCAAACAGGTTTATTTTTGAGAGACAGAGTGCAAGCTGTGGAGGGACAGAGAGAGAGGGAGACACAGAATCAGAAGCAGGCTCTAGGCTCCAAGCTGTCAGCACAGAGCCCTATGTGGGGCTTGAACTCACAAACCGTGAGACCGTGACCTGAGCCGAAGTCAGATGTTTAACCGGCTGAGCCACCCAGACACCGCAGGAGTTAGTGTCTTTTAAGGAATATGCTACCACTCAGAGAATCACCAGTTTGGGGGAGAAGCATCTCTGTTCAGTATCCTAGAAGTGAATGTTATCATAGTTAAAAATGGCAGTTTAGTCACATTTGGAGAACCACATCTAAGAGATTAATTTACTCCCTTTCCTCTAACACGTACTATGGCAAACCCTTTGTGTATAGGGCCAGAGAGAATATTTTAGGCTTTGCAAGCTGGATAGGTCTCAACTGGCAGCTATCCAGCTCTGCTGTTGTAGCCCAAAAGCAGCCATAGACAACTCATAAATGAATGAATGCAGCTGTGTTCCATAAAACTTTATGTACAGACACTGAAATTTACATTTCCTTTAATTTTCATGTGTCATGATACATTCTTTTGCGTATTTGTTTCCAACTATTTAAGAATGTAAAAATCATTTTTAGTTTGTAGGCCATACAAAAACAGACAAGAGGTTATAGTTTGCTAACTCCGTTGATATGCACACATGTACATACATATAACGTATTTAAGTTTGTCTATAAGCAAACGTTGCCCCCCACCCAGTGGTGCCTGAATTTGTTTTCAAGTAGCTTAGTAGATGATTTCTTTAATTTATTTTTATTTTGGGGGGCACCTGGGTGGGTCAGTCTCTGTCAAAATACTCACGCTCTCTGTCAAAAATAAACATTTTTAATTTTTTTATTTTTTAAATTTATTTATTTTGAAAGAGAAAGAGAGTGCTATTGGGGAAGGGGCAGACAGAGAGGGAGAGAGAGAGAATCCTAAGCAGGTTCCACGCTGTCTGGCTATCAGCACAGAGCCTGACCCGAGGCTTGATCTCAGGAACCATTAGCTCATGACCTGAGCCTAGATCAAGAGCCGGGTGTTTAACCAATTGAGCTACCCAGTAGCCCTGATGATTTCTGTAATTAAAAAAAAAAAAAAAAAAAAAAAAAAAAAAAAGTGGTGGGGGGCACCTGGGTGGCCCAGTCAGTTGAGCATTTGACTCTTGCTTTTGGCTTAGGTCATGATCAGAGGCTTGTGAGATCCCCCATGTCCAACTCCATGCTGAGCGTGGAGCCTGCTTGGAATTGTCTCTCTCTCCCTCTCCCCACTTGTGCTTGTGTGCTTTCTCTCTCTTAAAAAAGAATTTTTTTTATATGTGCACTAAAAGTTGTAGGATGATTGCCTGTGTGGGAATATGAAAAAAACACAGATTGTAATAAAAACTCAGGGTACATTTGTGATATTCTGATCCTGAAAATATCTAAAAGTCTATTTCAGTAACACCCACAACTTGCTACCACTGAGTTTCCCCCACAGCTGCTAGAACTGTATCCAATGAGAGAATCCCAGCTCTCTGAAGCCCCAAAACAAACTCCCTCGTGCAAAAAGATTGTTATCCCCAGAGCACAGGCTCACTCTGGTATGTTTTTAAATAACTATATATAAATTATCCATAATCACATGCTGTGCTTACTGTGGCCAGACATTGTTCTAAGTGCTTTACACATATTTTCTTTAATTTTAGCAACCACTTTATGAGGCAGGTATGACAGATGAGGAGACTGTTACAGAGAGGTTGAGTAACTTGTCCAAAGTCATGCAAATCATAAGCAGAAGACCCCAGATTTAATGAAGTCTGTACTCTTAACCACACTGTGTTTCCTTTTTAATTAAACCTACTCTCTGTTCACATTAACCACAGTCCCCAAGATTATAGCTATACCTGCAGATCTGCCAGCAACAATTGCTTGGCTAAACTACCTTGAAAAAACTGAGATGAAAAAAATTTTTGGCCACAGAGCCAAAAGTCTTAGGATTAAAATAAGTTTGGAGTCCTGAAATAGACCACTGAAATTGGCAAAGTGAAAAGCCAGGATCAAAAGCAAAGTAGTAGAGAGGGGTATGCCGGGCAAAGTGAGGCTGGAAGGATCAAATGATGGGAGACTCTTCGGCCCCTCCTGCAGGGAGCAGTGCGGTTAAGCACTTGGTAAATGCTTGCTGAGTGGATGAATCATAGTAATATTCTAACTTAATTTGTGTAGTTACTCTTGAGTGGCCTATGAGCAGAAAATTCTTCAGCATAAGCTACGTTTTATAGTACTTTAATACAAAGTGTAGTGACAGATAACAGAAATGACATGAAAAATTGATAAAATATTTTTATGGTATTTCATAGGAAAAGTGCAGGTTTTTTTTAAAAGTATAATTGGTCACAATTGTTATATTAATTTCATTTTTTTTAAGATCTTATTTTTAAGTAATCTCTACACCCAACATGGTGCTCAAACTCACAACCCCGAGATCAGGAGTCAACATGCATTTCCGACTGAGCCATCCAGGCACCTGTATTAGTTTCATTTTTAACCACTATTACTATCTTCTTCTCTGAAGTGTTTTTGGAAGTACCTATTTTAATTATAACATTAAATAAAATCTTCACAAAAGAAGCATATTAACCTATAATTCCACTATTCTAAAACAATTTTTTTTCTTTTCATTTTCCTTCAATCTTTTTTCAGATACATTCCTTAATTGTATTCTTAGAGCATATTCAGTCTGATATTTTTTTTTCTGCTTAACATGTCTAAAGTCTTACTGGTTTTTATCAGCTTTTTTAAATAATTCATTGTAAAGGCTATGCACTTCACTCAGACTATTGTCCCTTTTGCTGAACATTTAGTTTTTGATATTATAATCAGGTTCTTCATATTAGAAGTAAAAATAGAGTAGTGAACAGATTCTCTTTTTTGATGTTGTAGATAACTGAACAGAGTTTTTACTGTTGTACTGTTTCTTTACAACAAATTTCCAGTGGTGAAATTTTGAAGATAAAAGATTTTTATGAATCTTGATAAATTCCCACATGGCTTCTTGGAAGTATCTGTGTATCCTTTTAAAGAACTGAGTATAAAATACAACAGTGTCACCAGTCTCATTAATGTGAGATGCTTTTGTGTTATTAGTTTCCTACCTTAAAAGTAAGCATTTATGCTTTTGAGTCATCTTAAATACTATAACCACAAATGTGAACTCCTAAATGAGTGCTGTTATGACAGAAAAGGCAACCTGCTGTGATAATAGGGACCTGAAGTTAAATTTGTTTTCATCTGCATACAAAGTGATGTTTCATAAAAACTTTATAACTTAATTTTTTTGCAAGCAGTCATCCAGCTGAGCTTTTATGTTTTGGCAGGGACCAAAATTATTTATATGCTTATCCATGCCCCTTTATCTAGAAACTATCTGATAAATTTAACAAAAGTTCGTATATTAGTGGTTGATACTCATTTGGTAACAGTTCTTCCATTTCTGAAATCCTAAAGTAGAATTTAAAATCTTGTACTTTTTTTTTTTAACCTTGTAGTTTGTGATGTGTTTATTTGTAAAAAAAAAAAAAAAAAAAAAAGGCACAGTTTCATTTCACACCTAATTGTTTTCAAAATCGTTACTTGTTGAGGCTATTCAGATATTTTCTTATACTGCCTCTAGTTTATTGATCCTACTTTTTTTACTGCTGAAGTTCATTCTGAGCTTTCTAGAGTTTTTTTTCTTTTAGAGCTGTCCCTTCTTCATCATCTAAATTGATTCTCTGTTAATCCTTAAAGCTTTATGGCTTGTTCGAATTAATCTAAGGATAGATTTTCCATCGTTATTCATCCTAATGTATGTTGTTTTTTTTTCCATCTCTAAAATGTTTCCATTTCTGATGTGTACATAGATTGTTCTGGTACTTTTACTTAACTGCTTATACACCGATGACAGCTTATATGCTTTGATTATGTTTTTCTAGAGGACAGAGATCAAATCCATTTAAGACCGTGTCTGCAGTAAATGATTTTGAAAACTTTGCAGTGTTCTTTCATAGATAAGCTTAGAAATCATACTTGTAACACTGTGAACTTCATATATAGTTTATTTAATCACAAAAATCACATGACAAAGATTGCATTGAAGGTTTTAGATTTCTTGTTTGAAAATAATGCCTAACTGTTACATAAATTCTTTCATTTGTATTGGTACTAGGAAAAAAAAAAAGTAAGGGGCTAGTATGAGTTGCTGTGGGACCTTATAGTTAATCCTCTATATCCTAACTAGCTTGCATTATGAAACTATAATACGCTGAAATCCCAAAGCATAATTTTTCTGAAATTTGTATGGCTAGGATAGGTCTTAAATAACTTTCTTTCTAAAAATATATCCTAGCAGAATTGTTTATTTTGGAAATTTCTTTCAAGTTGAGTATAAAAGACTACAGCTGGAGTCTCATATCTGCTTCTAGTCTTTTGTGATATGTTCTTTTAATGAGGCATATGAAGAAAATTCAGTTTTGCACAAATATGTAGTTTGACTTTTTTAAAATAGATTTTTAAAAAATGTTTATAATTTATTTTGAGAGAGAGAATATGCAGGCAGGGGAGAGAGGTAGAGAAAGAAGGAAACTAGGAATCCAAGCAGGCTCTGTGCTGTTAGCATGGAGCTCGATGCGTGGGGCTCAAACTCATGAACCGTGAGATCATGACCTGAGCCAGAAGCAAGAGTCTGACTGAGACTTAACTGACTGAGCCACCCAGGCACCCTTGTAGTTTGACTTTTAAAATAATGATAAATATTCCTTGATACTGTACCAAAACTTACCAAGTGGTAGATTCAGCAGTGTGAGAGCTGAATCCCTTTTCAGAAAAGCGTTCCTATTCTGTTTTCTTGAAAATCCTTTGGTGTGTCAGCACTTTCAGTGTCTCTTTTCCTCTTGCATGCTTTTATAACATCATGGCACTGGTAAATTGGAAAACATTGAGTGAGTCATTTGTATCTTGTAATGCTGACACATTTCATTATATATTTTCAAATTACTGATACCACCACTGATGTCATCAGCAAAGTTTTCAAGTATTGGGAAACTGTGAAATCCAGCATGGCAGATAGAAGTTCCCAAACTCTTGATTTTCACTTGAAAGGTCAGATTTTATCATTGTAAACAAATATTGTCAGTTGTTTTCCTTAAACTAACAGATTCATTCATTTTTGAGAAAATGACTCAGTTACCTCAGCCTAAATTATAACTTGTTAGTCATCCTTTCAGCAAAAGTAATAGCAAATAGTTTAGCTCACAATTCAAACAATTGTACAAGTGGTTTTCTGGAAATAAATGTCCATTTCAGTATACAGAAGTGCTTTGTGTATGCTTTTTATTTTCTTAACACAACACTAAAAAGACATATTGGGGCACCTGCGTGACTCAGTTGGTTGAGTGTCTGACTTCGACTCAGGTCACGCTCTCACAGTTTGTGGCTTTGAGCCCTGCATCAGGCTCTGTGCTGACAGCTCGGAGTCTGGAGCCTGCTTCGAATTCTGTGTCTCCCTGTCTTTCTGCCCCTCCCCCACTTGTGCTCGCTTGCTCTCTCTCTCTCAAAAATAAATACATTAAAAAAAATTTTTTTAAAAGACATATTAAGGGTCAAGATTTAAAATTAGTCATTTTATTGCTTCAACAAAGACATGAGGTGGCAGGAGAAAAATTCTTTTCATGTATGGAAATGAGGACTAAAATGAAGAGGTCCAGTTTGGTGCCACTGCTTCAATTCATGCTGAGATGCCAGGAGTTTAATCCACCTACTATTACCTTGTGCCATCGGTGCAAATATCAGCACAGTGTAAGGCAAATAATGTCTTCATATCGTGATGAAAATGGCTTTATCTTCACAGTAAAGGATCCTGAAAATCCCTAGGGGTTCACAGACCACCTTCTGAGTATCACTGCTGTATACTGTAAGGCAATTTATGGAAATGTTTTGAGATTCCACATTTTTGATAACTAAAAGGATATGCATTAAGTCTGATTACTATAACAACTTTACATAAAAATTATATCAATAAAAATAACCAAATTATATTAAAATCTTAACACTTTACTCAAATACTGTGATATGCAAACCTGCTCTACTAAAGCTGTATCATTGTTACCTTGATCATTAAGTGAACAGGAACTTGTCTAAATATATTATGCTCCTTTATTTTTCCCCAAACTTCTATCTCTCCGTGTTAGCAAAAGAGAATATTAGGGTTAGTCACTAGTGAAATATGGTCTGGAGATGGCTACTCTGATTCTCAGAGAGTCGTCTTAAAATTGGCAAAGGTAATATCTGAACTAGAAAGGCACTGGAATATCACCATCATGATGCTAAAGTAATAGTCACTTTCTGAGAATGTATTTTGTACCAGGCACTGTAATAAGCAACGTGTATATTGTGTTACTTAATCTTTACAATAACTCTGTGAGGTGTCTATTACAGAAGACAAAACTGAGGCTCAGATAATCAAAATTGAAGTAAGTTGTTCAGTCCTATAGATACAAAGTAATAGAGTTAGGATTTGAACATAGATGTCTTCTTCCAAAACTTGGGTTATGACCCATTATGCATCTCTGTATACCCTTCAGTATCATAATGAGTTATTGTTAGGCTACCATATTATCTTCCTGTTTACTCTAAAAGGTCCCTGGTGAAAACTTGTTATAACTAAGCAGTAGTTCTCTTATTAAAGAGTTGTTTTGGAGATCTGCCTCTCTACTCAGACATGCCCCACTAAAGAGTTCTGTGGTTTCTGATTTAACTTTAGAGTGTCAGGGGGTATGTATGGGGCCTTAAAGTGAGATCTTCAATGACATCTTCACATTTCCCCCTGATGGTATCCTTAGATGGCTCAACTTTTTGTCTTCTAGACTAGTGCTACTCAGAGTATGATGCATGAATGGTTCCAGTGTGCTAACTCTCTGAGACAAAATACGTACAGAAATCAAAAGTAAGAGTATGGAAATTTGAATATCATTTGACATTACCACAACATCTGTGCACACATTTAATTGTTTTTCTTACAAAAGCACAGGTTTTCAATGACTTGAAAACTTTTTTAATTCTTGACCATAGATAGTTCAAGAAGTGTTGTTTGAAACTAACATTAAATGATAAGAAGGGTACTTTTAATTCAACTCCCTGTGTTTTAAATTTTATATTCTTTTTATTTCCCAGCCCTTCAACATTTAAGTTTTTCAAACCCTTGTTCTTGATTATTCCATTTTGATTTGATAGCTCAAAACACTTAGTAGAACTAAGAACTCATTATTACTTTTTGAGTGTGCTTCACAGTTTGTTTTCCACTCTAACCATGTATGCAGATGAACCTATTATAATAATTAGCACATAATCAGCAAAATCTAAACTTTAAGCTTTTATGTGAAAAGTCAACAATTTGACACCACGTATGAGATCCAAGTTATATAGGTTGCTATTAAACTATTCAAATTAGATAATTAGAATTTACATTTGAAATTTGAACTGAGAATCTTAGAAATTTGATGTAGGGGTCTCATGAAAATCATATGTTCATGGGGCACTTGGGTAGCTCAGTCAGTTGAGCATCCAACTTCGGTTCAGGTCACGATCTCACGGCTTGTGGGTTCAGGCCCCTCATTGAGCTCTGTGCTGACAGCTCGGAGCCTGGAGCCTGCTTTGGATTCTGTATCTCCCTCTCTCTCTGCCCCTCCCCTGCCCACACTCTGTCTCTTTCTCTCCCTCTCTCTCTCTCTCAAATAAGTAAACATTTTTTTTTTTTTAAATCGTGTTCATTCAACAGAAAGTTAAGCACTGGGGTTAGAGTGGTAAAGATAAGGTATTAGTTAGCTTTCAAGAGCTAAGGTATAATTCTGCTTACCAAATATATAGTTAATTGTTTTCTCTGAAATAGAATGGCATATCTCCATTTGAAAAAAGTTGGAGAAATCGATAAGGTTAGTAATGTACAATTACATATGGGATAAGTTAGAGCTTAAATTTCAATTGTAAAAATATATTTAGTAGTGAACAATATAATTGGTAGTACTAATTATATGAAAGATTATCAGAATAGCATAACAGTTAAATTTCAAACTTCTTTAGACAGCGTTTATTACCATATCTGGCCATGGGCTCCTCCTATAGCATTTCTCGTTGTTAAGTCCTAGGACTGGTGATCAACTGAGCAATAGATTTCGTGGTATTTAAATATGTATTTGGCAGTCACTTTTGGTCTAGATAGGGCCTGGGAATGCAGAGGTAAATTATACACTATGTGTCCTGAAGGAGCTTAGATAAATAAACATAATGACAATTCCGTGTGGTAAGTGCTGAAGGGAAGTAGGCGCAGGATGCTTAGGAACACAGGAAAGGCACCCAGCTCAATCAGGATGAGTAGGTCAGGGAAGGTTTTTCTGAGGAGATAATGATGCAAAATTATAAAATGTCCAGACACCTTTCTCTTGTGGAGGTCTTCAAAAATGATGGTCTTGAAGAGCACCCAACATCATTGAAAGAAATTCTACTCAAATTTAAAAATTTTTAGAGTCAACAGAAAGTTAGGGGAAGTATATCTCAGGCAATAAACAAGTGCAAATGCTATTGTAATAATTTCAGCTGTAGGTTATTAGGGTCAGAACAAAAGTAATTACGGGGATGAAATGGAGGAGACAAGTTCTTGAGATCCTAATGGAGAAAACAGGATGTGTTGTACAAGATTTGGAGTCATGTCCTCTATTACCATGGATTGCTTTACTCTGCTGTGCCCCCACTGGCCATTTGGTTCCTCAGGTATACCAACCTCATTCCTGACCCGGGGTCTTTGCAATGGTCATTCCTACTGCCTGGAATGTACATCCTTTCCCCCAACCCCAGGCTCTTTGAGTGGCTGGCTCTTCACTGTTCTGGCCCCGCTCATCTGTCATTACTTAGGGATCTTTTCTGACCACTCTTACAGTAACTGCCCTATCCCCTTCCTCACAGCCAGCCCACCATTTCACTTTGTTTTCTTTTCTTTGGAACATTGTTGCAGTGTGCTTGTTCATGTAGACTGGATGTGAGAGCACAGGAATACAGGTGCTCAAAGAAAATGGGGAATGTTATAGAACTGAGATGAGCAAACTAGTTATACAAATGGAGTTTTAGATAGAAATACCTCCTTAAATAAAGCATGGTTCGTATGGAAACCAACTTGAGCCAAACCTTTTGACAAGGCCAGCCTGGGGGAGGTTAATCAGAAGGATAAAGGAGTTAGAAGTGTCTAGGCTCTTAAAATTTTCAATCAAAATTATAAAATGTCCAGACACCTTTCAAATGTGCATGTCTTCAAAAATGGTCTTGAAGAGAACCCAACATCATTGAAAGAAATTCTACTCAAATTCAAATCTTAAAGTTATGAGATAAAAATTATATTATCTCCAAGCCTTATTATAACATCAAAAAAGCTAACCTTTTGTTTAAAAACAACAGTATTCTCCACCTCCATAATTCTTACTTTACCTAGAAATAATATAGATTTGTAGAAGTTTTTATGTAATTCCAAATGCCAACAAGACTCTGTATTTATATAATTTTCACTATCTGGTGTTAAAATATTTAACCTTGTTTTATCATTGTATTTATGACTACTTTCTTATAAAACATTCATGTCATTAATATTTATTCTTCAAAGTTTGGTTCATTATAATGGAAAAAAATATAACCTGCAAACTTAGATGATTTTTTTAAACAGCACATAAAATAAAAAAGGAAAAATACATCTTTATATATATATATATGTGCATTTATTGTTAGACTTGGGAAACTTTTATTATTATGAAAAAGAATATTACCTTGGTATGTCTTTGAAACTATTTCTTACTCATATTTTTTTGTTCATATGTTTTTATTCTTATTTTTTTCATTGTATATTTTTTCTCCTAAGTTTAGAAAAGAAGTACAGACAACTGACAAGGCCATTGAATACACACTTAGTTGTCTTTGAGGATAAACCTACCTAGTTGCCATGGTGTTATTTAATGCCATATTAACAGTTTATCTAATAAACTGGTGATTTACCTGGTCAATAATGGAAACCTAGCCAGGTTTCCATGGAAATTTTATTCTGTAATGTAGCAGAGCATCTCCCTTTTCCTGGTTCTTATGTTATTAATACTGTTTTTTTTTTTAATATTTTTATATTTAGTTATATTTAGTATATTTACTAAATTACTATATTACTATATACTATATTACTATATTACTATATATTAGTATATTTAGTATATATTTAATATATATATTTAGTTATATTTTATATTTTTTATATTTAGTTATAGATTACACACTTGTGCTACTACTCTATTAGTGGAGTTTATTCTTGTTTTGATAAAAATAAATATAATTTAGAAATTTTAATGTTTCTTTGCACATATCAAAAGAAGGAAAACTTTCACAATGGATGATAATGGTAATTTGATGATAATAGTAATAATAATAGATAACTGTTACTAGTAATAATAATACATAACTGTTACCAAAGGTGTACTGTGTTACAGACATTGACCCCAGTGCTTTGTGTATATCAATTCAGTAATTGAGGGTAGATGCTTACCACTCAGACTCCATCTTATAGATGCAAAAGCTAGGCACAAAGAGGTTAAGCAGCTTGTCCAACATCACACAGAAAGTAAAGCCAGAGCTGAGATTTAATTTAAACTCAGGTAGTTTAGTTCCAGAACTAGCACTTTTTTGTTTCAAGTAATAAAATATTGCTTAATCTTATTATCTCATTATTCACAGCCATGTAACAACAAACAAGCTTCAAGTTGAACACAAGAACTAGCACTTTTAACCACTACATGTTATTATATACTCTTTATACCAGATGTAAGGAGGAGGAAAATAGATCTACTGACCTTAGAGGAAACATTCAGAAACTACCTAAAAATCATACACGAAAAGATTCAAGAAAATCTTGTATCAAATTTTTGAAATCATCTGTTAATGTAAATAACTTCCCCACCTATAAATGGTGAGACATGTGGCAGATCAAGAGCCATCCCTTAGAATGCAAGGAACTCTTAGTAAATAATTAGAAGAGGATTACTAATACAATGAAAACATGGACAAAAAACATGAATAAGCAAGACAAAGATAAATACACACAGGTCAGAACATACAAAAAGATGTTTTGTGTTTTGCATATTTAGGAGTTTTAAAAAGTGGGTCTAGATAAATCATGAAGTAATGACTGATAGGGAGACAGAGTTGTAGAGCTGATTAGAAGTGGCAGGCTGACAGCTGGTGATGTACACGGGCACTGTGGTTTGAAAGCATACCAGCCAAAATTCCAGAAGTGAGCCCTACAGAAAATGATTTTGAGTGACTGTTTTCTCAAGGGTGACTTATAGCTAGTATATTCCTGATACATCAATGAGAAGTTAATTCATTACATACAGTGGATGCCATGGGTCATTAACATTCTCTTTTAGACCTTCTGTTGAGAAGGCCTGGTTATCAGGATTGAAAATAAAAGCAGTGCATTCAAGACACTTAACCAATAGAAACCCAGAGAGAATTTTTTGACAATTATATAAAGAAGGTAAAGGAAAAATTTTTAGGGATCAAGGGGGGAGGTATGAGAGCGTCATATATGGTCAATGTTCATTCTTACTGTAGGTTAATTTTCATGAATTCACCTGGGTCTTACCTAATGCAATTAAAAAACCCACCTGTGATTATTCAATTAAATCACACATAAAAATGTTAGAATTTAAGATTTCATTATGTCACTAAGTAAAAAATGTATAACACAGCAAGAAAGTAGTCTTCATTATGGTGTTTATAATCCCACCTATGTATTTTACTTCCAGGGAACCTTTTATTATTTTATCAGGAGGTTTGTCCTATGATACTGTAGGAAGAAGACCCTGCTTAACAGTTATGCATGGGAAAAGTACTGCTGTGCTGGAAATGGACTATTCAATTGTGGATTTTCTAACGCTATGTGAAACACCATACCCAAATGGTAATAAGCTTTGCATCTTTAAAACGTATTCTCTGTGGATATCTGCTATTCAGAACAAAGACCTGTTTGTTTTCTAAATAGTTTCCTTATCCTAGTATGCTGTCACTCTTCTGGGGGAGAGATTCTGTCTTCATAACTTTGTAAGTTTTATTTCAGAAGTTAATTTTGTTTAATAAGCTTTATCTGTTTAATATGACATAGTAGTAGTTAGTGCTACTGAAGGTTAAACAGAACTGCCCACATTAAGCAACATTTTAAAACTCTATAAAACACTAGTGTATTAATTGATCAAGGTTCTCCAGAGAAACAGAACTGATAGCACATAAGGAGAGGAGAGAGGAATAAGGAATTTATTTTAAGAAATTGGTTCACACAATTGAGGGTGATAAATCAAATTGATCAAGCACATGGCAGGCTGAAAATTTGGGAGTTGATGTTGCTGTCTTGAGGCAGAATTGCTTCCTTTTTAGAAAGCCTGTCTTCTCTCTTCAGGCCTTCAACTGATTGGATGAATCCCACCCACATTATACCTGATAATCTCCTTTACTGGGAGTCTGCTGATTTAAACGTTTATCACATCTAAAAAATACCTTCCCAGCAACATCTAAATTGGTGTTTAACCAAACAAGTGGGCACCAAATCAGAGACTAGTGACACATAAAATTAACCATAACAGCTAGCGTGTATCCTTTCAAGAGGAATTGAAATCTGGATCTTTTTTGTTTCATTTGAAGCTAATTGAAATGTAAAGCTATAACACATTTTATAATTAACAAGTGCGTACAAAATATCTAAGAAAGAGATTATAGTATTGTAGTGATACTCTACTGAGTTCCTATGAGAGACAAGAATAAGAATTGTTCTTATGGATATTCAGATTTAAATTTTGGGTTTGTTGCCCATGTCCTGCCTTGGATTTTGCAATACCATAGAAGTTACTGTGAACTTCTTGTTTTATTCGTCTTTACAAAATTGAAGTAATTTTGTATGAGTTATATAGATTTATCTCATTTAAAACCAAGTAGTCTTAAATTACATGAAGTGCAAGATCAGATTGTTACATACTTGAGAGAATGGAACAAAAATTTTTAAAAAAGCAATGTGTATTATCTAATTTGCTGTCTTATTCCATATTTAAAACTGTTATTTATGCATTGTTTTCCTATTCCAGATTTTCAGGAACCATATGCTGTGGTGGTTCTTCTCGAAAAGGATTTAGTACTTATAGACCTTGCACAGAATGGGTAAGAATAAAATTTGGTGAGAGATTATTTTAGTATATGGTAGAAAAGACTCTTTTTAGCATAGGGTTGGCTATTTCTTTTTTTTTTTTTTTGAAAACTCTATATTTATATCCATAATGTTGGCCTCTTTTAGAGTTTCAGACACACATTTCTAATTACCTGCCAGATTTCGCTAGTATGTTGCTCACACAGAATTTCTATTTTTTAAGTCAGAATTTCTTGAATTTCTGAAATTTCATATAATTCAACCTAATACTGGGACACTCTGGGGGCACACAAAATAAGTGCAGAATTCATCCCATCACAGTTTACCTCCAGATAAGCTCTGTGGCCTCCCCACCCACATGCACTCTCTGTGGCACTGTCATGAATACCGTTGTCAGAGTAATTGTACATGCAGCACCCAGCTTGTCACTCTCCTCTTTCAAGGGTCCCATACTCTACTGACTGAGCCAAGCGGTGCCCTGTTATTCTCCTCTTTAAACCACTATGATCTCTACTGTTTTATTATTTGAAAGCACCTTCTCAGCCTGCTTCTCCACACAGTAAGGAATTTAGGATACCTTTCTGACTTGATTTCTCACTGTCTTCCTACAGGTGCCTTATTCCCTAGAAAAACTGAACTGTGTATTAAACAAACATCATACTTCAATGTCTTTTCTTATATAGTTCCCAATGGCTGCAAACTCCACTTGCTTCACTGCCATCCAAACTCCAGATAACTTTCAAAGTCAGTCCTCTTTTCCTCATTCAACTTCCTCTTCTAGGGGCCCCTGGGTGGCTCAGTCGGTTGCGTGTCTGACTTCGGCTCAGGTCATGATCTCGTGGTTTGTGGGTTTGAGCCCATGTGGGCTCTGTGCTGACAGCTCAGAACCTGGAGCCTGCTTTGGATTCTGTGTCTCCCTCTTTTTCTGCCCCTCTCCTGCTTGTGCTCTTGCTCTCTCTCTCTCTCTCTCTCTCTCTCTCTCAAAATTAAATAAACATTTAAACTTTTTCTCCTCTCTCTTAACCAGGTATATCATACCTGGTGTATAAATTGCCACCATAGCTCCTTTGCAACTTTTTGTGGTATTTGCCATATTCTCCTTTTTCCAACATAGATGATAAATTCTTTGAATGCAAGAATATTACATTATTTATTTGTATCTCTTGAAATAGTCATGAAAATTTAATTGTGTTTACCCATTTAGGATCTCAGTGTTTCTCAATTATGGGCAATTTGCCCCCCCCCCCCAGAAGATACTTGATTGTATCTGTGTAAACATCTTTTCTAGATGATATTGGCATCTAGTGATGGACAGGGTTGCTGCTAAACATCCACAATGAACAGGACAGTCCCTTATAATAAAGAATTATCTGATCCAAAATGTGAATAGTACCTGGATTGGGAAACCCGGAAGTACAAGTATTAACAGTATTATTTACCTTATTTAAGTATCAACAGTATTATTTACCTTATTTTAAGGTACTACTAGATTCATATCAACTTAATATGTACTACCTGTAATGATCATTTTTTTTTTACTTTTTGAAAATTACAAGACTATAGTGGAAAAGAATTTGAAAACAGTATTTCTAAAGGGCAGTCTTGGAATAACTTATTCTTAATATGATTTTATTTTTGGGGGCGCCTGGGGTGGCTCAGTCCGTTAGGCTCCCAACTTTGGCTTAGGTCATGATCTCATGGTCTGTGGGCTTGAGCTGTCAGCACAAAGCCTGGAGCCTGCTTCCGATTCTGTGTCTCCCTCTTTCTCTCTGCCCCTCCCTCGCTTATGCTCTGTCTCTGTCTCTCTCTCTCTCTCAAAAATAACATTAAAAAAATTTGTTTTAAATATGACTTTTTTTTCATTAGCTAAGTTTTCAAATAGTGGGACTTTTTGCCTGTGGTCTATACTGATATGTATTTAAGTTAAAGAAAATATTGTCCAAATAACCTGTGACTAGGCATTTTATTTAGCAAACGTATCAGTTAAATGTATGGTAATAGTAGAGTCATTGTGCCTAAGGATTATAAAGTATGTTTATAAAGAGAAAAAAGTTACCTGCCATTTTTTTAAATTCATGTTTTTGTTTGAATTTTTCTTCTGTGTTTTTATGTGTGTTCGAGGAAGGAGTGATGACAGTTCACTTCATTTTGAAATCTAAAAAGGGCTTTTCTGAATTTATTCTTTTCTAATTTTTAAATTATTGTCAGTGGTAGACTGATGAATACATACAATTTTTGCAGATGAGCCACTCTAAACTTCTGAGACTTTTTAGGGCCAGTTGCTGGTTTTCCAGATATTTTTAAGTAACCATTCTCAAGGAATTCAAACCAGAAAAGAAATATCATTGTACGTTTAGTTAGGATTTTACTTTAAGATTTTTGAAAGCATTTTTTGCTTTATTTAATGAAATAATTTCCTATCTAGGAAACCTTTAAGGTAGACTTTTATTTAGATTATCACTAAAACAAGAGAGCATCTCTAGATTAAATATTGCACTAGGCATTACATTGATGGAGAAGATAACTGAAAATTTGTGTTATTTGACATAAAAATGAGGAATCTGTTGATTGAGATCTTTACAGTTAAGAGCATAGTTTAAATTTGGCTTCTCCTTGCCGGCTGGCATGCCTTTGGCACATTACTCTAAGTTTTCGTTCCTCCATAAAATTTCTACATCGTAAGTGTGGTGTGAGAAGTAAAGAAGATAAATGTCTATATAAAGCACTTAGTCCAGTGTGTGCCACATGGTATGTATTTCCAGCTGCAGCTTTTCTCTTTACTAGTCTAACTGAGCAACTTGCATTATAGAAGATGTCATTTTTTACATATTTGCATAAATTAAATCTATTAAATCTCTGTGACAGAATGTATGTAATTTCCAAAAATATGGAGAAGAGCACTGTATTCCAAAATATAAAATATGAATTTAGATAATATGTTATATGGGCCTTCAGAGAATGTTATCCTTAATCAAATTTTAAATATTGTTTTTGTTCCAAAGATGTAAATAATTTTTAAAAGTTTTCATTGTTGTGTTAATTTTATTAAATACATAAATATTTTTCTTTTCCTATTGTTAAAGATATCCTATATTTGAAAATCCCTACCCTTTGAGTATACACGAATCCCCTGTCACATGTTGCGAATATTTTGCTGATTGTCCTGTGGACCTCATTCCTGCACTTTATTCTGTTGGAGCTAGACAGAAACGTCAAGGTTACAGCAAAAAGGTATTGAACATGAGTTTTAGTATTTAATGTTGCATTTCAGTGTTTTATATTTATCACCTTGGAATATTTGATAACATGTATACCTTTTCTAGAGAAAATATATAGAAAATCCTTTTTTGGAGCAAAATACGTTGTTTACTGTTATCATAGAAATATATATATGAAGATGCTTGAAAGTTGCTTTATACTATAATCTTTTCTTATAGGAATGGCCCATTAATGGAGGTAATTGGGGCTTAGGTGTTCAAAGTTACCCAGAAATAATTATTACAGGGTAAGTAAAAGCCTGTTTTCACCACTAAACCAATAATGGCTAAATACAAAGACTACATGGACGTTAATTAATTGGGCAGGTAGTGCTTTCCTTTATGCTGTAGCATATTAAAAAATGTTTTTGTCTGGAACCTGCCAACTTACCCTGAATTTTTTACCTTTCCTCGTTTGGTGGCTAACTTTTCAAATAACAGTATACTTCATCACTTCTCGGCCTTTTGGCTAAGATCATGTGCAAATAACAGTATACTTCAAAGAAAGAAAAAATGTAATATTTTTTCCTTTGTATCATCACAGTTTTAACTCATTTCCTTTTCATAGGCATGCTGATGGATCTGTTAAGTTCTGGGATGCTTCTGCAAGTAAGTATTTTGAATATTATTTGTTATATGTTTGTTATATAATCATTGCTTTTATATAACCTGTTTTATAATAATTACATAATCAACATTTAGTATAAAATTTGGAAACTATCGATTTAATAACTGATTTATCAAGTATATGAGTTTAAAATTCTTGATAGACGTTAAGATATTTTTAAGGATACTGTCTAGTCAGTCAAGAAAAATTCTCAGCAGAAGTAATCAGATCCTTTTCAAAATTTCTTCAAACCTTCTCTTTTTAACTCAGAATTAAGAAAAGTGAGAATGTGTTTCAAATCAACAGAAATTTGTAGAATAATGCCTGATGCTCGGCTAACAGTAATTTGTATTTTCTTTGTGGAATATACATGTTGGTTACACAATAGCAAAAAAGGAAAGAATGCTTTGAATCATCAATGTTTGCAAAATACACATAGCAAGCAGTGAGATTCCAGTTAACTCAGGATATTTTGTGTTTCATCATATAGAAATATGAGATGTACTAGCACCATTTGTAGTGAAAGTAAGTAGAAAATCATTTTAGAAAGCAAAAATGTTCTTTATTTTCATTATATTTATACTTTTTTCTTTTCACAGAATATTTTTGTCATTGATTTTTTTTCAGGTTATCTAAATTCATCATCATGATGAGTTTTTTTGTTTTTGTTTTTAATGAATACAGGTACACCTTTCTTTTGGTCAATAGGTCCAATGAATGCATTTTCTAAAAGAATAATAGAGAAATGTAGACCTGGGAATAAAAATATGGTTCGAATAAATATTGGCTATTTTCCTTAGATAATATGAGTGATCAAATATTACTTTAGATTTGTTCTTTTTATATTAAAATGTTTAACATATATTATCTTTTTTTTCTAGTAACTCTGCAAGTATTATATAAACTAAAGACATCTAAAGTATTTGAAAAGTCAAGAAATAAAGATGACAGGCCAAACACAGATATTGTAGATGAAGATCCATATGCCATTCAGATCATCTCCTGGTGTCCGGAAAGTAGAATGCTGTGCATAGCTGGAGTTTCAGCTCATGTCATTATTTATAGATTCAGCAAACAAGAAGTGATTACAGAAGTCATTCCGGTAATAGTCTCTTAATTATTTTCAGTGTCAGATGTCTAACATTTAATTTTTTTTTAATTATTTAGGAGATTATTTGCAGTCGTTTTTTTCTAGAATTTTTAAAAACACTTAAGTGTTTACATTGCCATCTGTCTTTTGTGGAAAATAGTGTATTTTAATCTATATCTTTTTAGTGAGCATTTAAATCCTTATGTATATTATGTGTTTCATTTAAGGAAAGTTAATATGAATATGAGCATACTCTAATTTGGTACTAACAGGCATGCTGTGAATTCTAAAATCATCGTGTGTTCTTGCGCGCACACGCGCGCACACACACACACACACACACACTATCATTTTTGAAACGCTGAGTCAGAAACATTTTTTTTTTCTTTCCTAAATCTTTACCTTTAGAAATCGTGGCTAAATTTTTACCCTTACAGCATGTTTCCACTGAAGTGTATGTGTGTATGAGTGTGAATCGTAATAAAGTGAATAATTATTAGTAGTAGGTGAACTGTCTTTCTTTTACAACAGATGCTTGAAGTTCGATTGTTATATGAGATAAGTGATGTGGAATCCCCCGAGGGTGAGCAGGCACCACCTTTGCCGACACCTGTAGGGGGCGCCACTCCTCAGCCCATTCCTCCTCAGTCTCATCCTTCTACCAGTAGCAGTTCATCTGACGGACTTCGTGATAATGTCCCTTGTTTAAAGTAAGTTATAAAAAAATGCAGATGTTTTGGAAACTATTTTTTCGTTTAAGTAAATTATAAACATTACTAGAATAATATTTTCCTGTGATAGAGAAAAATGACATAACATTTCTTTCTTTGTTTTGCTGTGGTTAATCCAATTTATTTTTCTGTGGCAACAAGAGGAATATGATTGAATTCTGTGATTTTGTCTTTGAAGTGCTAAGATTTGATCTGTAAACAATACTGGTAGGACAGCATGGATCTTTCCTGTGTATGCAGCTCAATCCTCCAAATCCTTGGATGTTTTCTAGTTTGGATTCATAGATGGATCAAATGTATATTTAAAAAAAATTTTTTTAATGCTTATTTATTTTTGAGAGAGAGAGACAGTATGAGTGGGGGAGGGGCAGAAAGTGAGGGAGACACAGAATCTGCAGTAGGCTCCAGGCTCTGGGCTGTCAGCACAGAGCCTGATGTGGGGCTTGAACTCAAGAACCGCAAGATCATGACCTGAGCCGAAGTTGGACGCTTAACCGACTGAGCCACCCAGGCGCCCCTCAAATGTGTATTTAGAGTGCTTTCCACCACTCTGAAAATTCTGTTTTTTTGATATTTAGAGATTCAGTTTTTTTGTGATCATTTTCTTGTATTTCTGAATCTTGTCTAGCACAACAGTATCGTCATTTAAATGCCTTTATTGTGGCATTCCAGATTTGAATACATTTTGCTTTTATATAGGAATAAATTAGATAAAACATTCTTTTCTTCTAATTTATATTACTGAGTATTAACTTTTTCAAGGGTATGGGCCTTAAATATGGCAGAGAAATAAAACAATGAGGAAAGAGTTAAGACCACTGAAAAATTTTATGAAGACTGTGATTAATTACATTTACAGAGAAGTCAGTTAGGGTAATGACTGTCGTTGTGGAAAATGTAAACAAAAATTCAGTGTAAGAGTTGAGCAAAAGCCCAGATTAGTAGATTCAAGGTAGAGATGGCTGCTGAGAGAGAATTTACGTCAGTTGAAAGAACCAGGTTTGTCCTGGTTTTGTTTTAGATCTGCCAGCGTCTCCTCACTTCGTGAAGGAATTACTATGGAGAAGGTCTTGGTACCCAAAAATGCGCTCACCCCAAACATAGGGCAGATTTTTTTTATATCATCATCATTTAAAATGTATAGACTTTTTAAAAATTATACCTTTATGTGTTTATATAAATTTTAGATTATGTGTTTTGTGTTAATGATCCTCAAAAGGGGTGATTTTGCTCCTCTGCATGCATTTGGCAATATCCGGAGCCGTTATTACTTGTCACAACAGTAGGAACAGGGTGCTGTTGCATCTAGTGCATGCAGGCCAGGGGTGATGCTCAAGTGTGCAGAATAGTGCCCCCAACAAAGAACTTTCCAGCTCAGAAGGCGGCTGATGCCAGCAATGAGAAATGCTGATCTGATCGAAAACATACAAGCATCGAGGTTAAGCAACTGCGTTTCTTAGAAAGGCCTCACGTCTTTTCTCTTTCTCATGTACATACATGCACACAATTCCTTTTTGCTGCGGTTCTGGCACATGTTTAACTAGAATGAGACTTGGAAATACAGAATTCTACATTCTTCCCTTTTACTTTTTCAGTACTATTTTGCTTTAAACTTAAACTTGTAAAATTTCTATTAATGCTCTTCTGATTTTAATGTGTATTTCTCCAGCCTTTTATTAAATGTAAGTCTTATAAGCCTGTTTAGTACAATTTGTCTTTGACGTTTATTTTGGTAACCTTTTTGGTGGCAGAGTTTTGAGATTTTTGTCTAAAATCGACATATTCACTAGTGCTTTTGGAGGCAATCTGAGTTATACCTCATTTTTTCTTTTTAATAGTTTTCTGGTAACTTCACGTTGTTTTAGTCCACAGTCGCAAAATTCGGTTTTTAAATGTCAGAGATCTAACTAAACTGATACTAAAGTAACTAATACTGAGTTTCGTTTTGCCTTTTAAAGTTTATTTATTTTTGAGAAAGAGAGCATGAAAGAGAGAGAGAGAGAGAGTGTGTCAGTCCCAAGCAGGCTCCACAGTGCCCCAGGCTGGACTTGAACTCACAACTGTGAGATCATGACCCAAGCTGAAACCAAGAGTTGGACACTTAACCCACTGAGCTATCCTGAGCCTACTCAGGTGCCCCGAGTTTTTTGTTTGTCTTTTATACAAAATGGTTTTGTATGTACTTGTTCCTTTGAAGAATCATTTTAAAAGCTATTTGATTTACTCCCTTTACCAATAAAATTTATGTTTTTAGTATTTTAATTGTGCTTTTGCGGTTTATTTGTCAAAGCAGATAAACAATTGAAACTGCAAAGCCTCCAACATTATTTTGACATTTAAAATACATTTGTACAAATTATGGAGCTTTTCACAAAGGTTCAACCCCTTGTCTTTAAAAAGTAAACCTTAATTTACATATATTAAAATCATTAAAATAACTTGCATGTAATCATTATAGACATAAAATGTTACACCCACCCATCCCCATTTTGCATTTTTTTCCCTCATTTTGAATTTTTTTTTAATGTTTGTTTATTTTTGAGAGAGAGACAGAGCATGAACGGGGGAGGGGCAGAGAGAGAGGGAGACACAGAATCCAAAACAGGCTCCAGGCTCTGAGCTGTCAGCACAGAGCCCAAACTGGGGCTCAAACCCACGAACCGTGAGATCATGACCTGAGCTGAAGGTGGACGCTTAACCAACTGAGCCACCCAGGCACCCCTCATTTTGCATTTTTAAATCTAACCTATCCTGTCATTACTTGATCCATTTTCCAGTTTTTTACCAATTAGGGATTTTGTAGCAGGCTTGCATGGCTTATTTTTGCTTAATAACTTCTTTTTTTTTTTTTGGTCTCTTGTAAGTAATTTAAGAATTCCATGAATTCTGTGTGTCTTTATCACTGAAGTTTTAAATGTGCCCACGTACGCACTTGTAATATTACCCGTGAATGCTTGCTCTGCTCTTGAGGTTCTGATTTAATGTGCATATTAAATATGCCAGCATGAGGTAATTAGGTTCGACTTCTTTGAAGCTTACCTAATTCATATAAGGAGAAAATAACACACTCAGAATCTTCTATTCAGAAAAATACTGTCTTCATTTCTATCTTGAGATGGACGGCTGCCACTGATTGGGGGTACGTCCCTGAGAAAAGCCAGAACTTCTGCCTCGGCCAGCATACGGTTCCGAGTGTATTGCCTTACAGACTTTGCATAGGGAAAAGCAACTGTAACTTGGTTCATATTTGGAGGACCCTAAGTGATTCATGTTTACCGTAAAATTTGGCTAACACACCCTAAAGACCAGGGGTGACAGTCTTCTTCACTACAAGTATCAACTAAATGACTCAAAGGCATCCTTACCTCTGAGATTGGTATTAGGAGATTTAATATTGCATAGTTTTCTTTCTGCCCTTCCTTCTTCCATGAGACTGTCCCTCCAAGGCAGAAGCCTCAAAAATTGCTGAAGTAACCAGGCTTTGCTTAAGTTTCACAAGAGCAGTTATTGGAGGAGTCTTAGCAATCAAAAAATGTTCTCACCTTAAAGTCAAAGTAGATTTTTTTTTTAAATAGTAATCACCCACAAAAATAAATTACTTACATTAAAGAAAAAAAAAATGTTATCTTCCAAATCCACTTGAAGTTTCCTGGTACGCGTATTAAAGGTATGGTATTTAAGTAACTGTATGCCTTAGAAAGTCTCCGACTGATAAACCACTCCCTCGCTCCCCCTGACATGTGTGTAACAAGTACTGTAAAAAATTTTGTATGACTTTACTCAATAAAGTGAGGCTTGGGAATACATTTGTTTTTTTACTAGTAGTTCACTTGAAAATCCTACCATCACCTCAAACTTACCGCATATTCCTGTAAAACTAGCTCTTCATTCTGACATTTTATTTTTTCTCTTTCTTTTCTTTTTCTTTCCTTCTCTCCTCTTCTTTCCTTCCTTCTTTCCTTCCTTCCTTCCTTCTTTCCTTCATGCCTTCCTTCCTTTCCTTAACTTAAAATCACTCTGTACTCTTTTTCTCCCGTGATCTACCTCTGATGAACCTTCAGCTCATTCATTCATTCAGTAAATATTGAGTGCCTCTTCTGTGCTAGTGTTAAAAGTAACTGCAGGGTTTTTGCCTTCATGGAGTGTACAAGCATTTTTCAATTCTTACTTCAATATGTTCCAAATCTACCTTTTTCTTACTGTTTTACTTCAGAATTACAGGTACTTCCTAATTGTTCTCCGATCCTACTTCATCTTGTAAATCTCCACCAAATTAATCTTCCCAAAGTATTTCTTATAAACCTTCATTTGGCTTTTAATTCCTTAAAATAATAAAAATATATTACTTTTGTGTAATTTGACCATTGACAGCTCTTTCATAGCCACTCAAAATGTCTCCGCACTGTGATTAGGTAGTAATATTCCCACTTTTTAGATAAGAAGATAGTTGGAAAATGGCAGAGCCAGGACTTAAATGCTAGCTTTTCAAAAGCCCTCAGTTCTTTCTACCAATATCAGACTTTTGCAGTGAGGCGCTGAAGACCCTCTAACTTCTCACCCTGGCCTATCCTGCTGTACTGATTTCTCACTGTTACTACACACACTTCCACTGTGGACAAACTTCCACACTTGTTAATCTTTGACTAAGGGTTTCCTCCTTGTTTGCATATGTTTGCAAAAGCAATATATTTTGAACACCTATTCAGTAACTATTGGGGAAAGAGTCTGCAATCAAAACTCAAAGAGTACATTTTTTTTTAATCGTTAAAGTGTCATACACACAAAAATAAATTTCTCACAATTTTTTTTTTACTCATTTAACTCATTTTGTTTTGGCCACTTTTAATTAAGCCATATATTTACAGCTTGATTTTATGTTTTTTTAAGTGTTTATTTATTTTGAGAGAGAGAAAGCACGCAAGGGAGGGGCAGAGAGAGAGAGGGAGAGAGAGAATCCCAAGCAGGTTCCCTGCTGTCAGTGCAGAGCTTGATTTAGGGCTTAATCCCACAAACTGTGAAATCATAACCTGAGCTGAAATCAAGAGTCAGACGCTTAACCAACTGTGCCACCCAGGTGCCCTATATATTTAAGTCTACTTTTACTCCCCACCCCCCCCACCCCATTTTTTTAGGTACTTTTCTAACTTCGATTTTTTTTTTTTAATGAAATTTATTGACAAATTGGTTTCCATACAACACCCAGTGCTCATCCCAAAAGGTGCCCTCCTCAATACCCATCACCCACCCTCTCCTCCCTCCCACCCCCCATCAACCCTCCGTTTGTTCTCAGTTTTTAAGTCTCTTATGCTTTGGCTCTCTCCCATTCTAACCTCTTTTTTTTTTTTTCCCTTCCCCTCCCCCATGGGTTCCTGTGAAGTTTCTCAGGATCCACATAAGAGTGAAACCATATGGTATCTGTCTTTCTCTGTATGGCTTATTTCACTTAGCATCACACTCTCCAGTTCCATCCACGTTGCTACAAAAGGCCATATTTCATTTTTTTCTCCTTGCCACGTAATATTCCATTGTGTATATAAACCACAATTTCTTTATCCATTCATCAGTTGATGGACATTTAGGCTCTTTCCATAATTTGGCTATTGTTGAGAGTTCTGCTATGAACATTGGGGTACAAGTGGCCCTATGCATCAGTGCTCCTGTATCCCTTGGATAAATTCCTAGCAGTGCTATTGCTGGGTCATAGGGTAGGTCTATTTTTAATTTTCTGAGGAACCTCCACACTGCTTTCCAGAGCAGCTGCACCAATTTGCATTCCCACCAACAGTGCAAGAGGGTTCCCGTTTCTCCACATCCTCTCCAGCATCTATAGTCTCCTGATTTGTTCATTTTGGCCACTCTGACTGGCGTGAGGTGATACCTGAGTGTGGTTTTGATTTGTATTTCCCTGATGAGGAGCGACGCTGAACATCTTTTCATGTGCCTGTTGGCCATCTGGATGTCTTCTTTAGAGAAGTGTCTATTCATGTTTTCTGCCCATTTCTTCACTGGGTTATTTGTTTTTTGGGTGTGGAGTTTGGTGAGCTCTTTATAGATTTTGGATACTAGCCCTTTGTCCGATATGTCATTTGCGAATATCTTTTCCCATTCCGTTGGTTGCCTTTTAGTTTTGTTGGTTGTTTCCTTTGCTGTGCAGAAGCTTTTTATCTTCATAAGGTCCCAGTAATTCACTTTTGCTTTTAATTCCCTTGCCTTTGGGGATGTGTCGAGTAAGAGATTGCTACGGCTGAGGTCAGAGAGGTCTTTTCCTGCTTTCTCCTCTAAGGTTTTGATGGTTTCCTGTCTCACATTTAGGTCCTTTATCCATTTTGAGTTTATTTTTGTGAATGGTGTGAGAAAGTGGTCTAGTTTCAACCTTCTGCATGTTGCTGTCCAGTTCTCCCAGCACCATTTGTTAAAGAGGCTGTCTTTTTTCCATTGGATGTTCTTTCCTGCTTTGTCAAAGATGAGTTGGCCGTACATTTGTGGGTCTAGTTCTGGGGTTTCTATTCTATTCCATTGGTCTATGTGTCTGTTTTGGTGCCAATACCATGCTGTCTTGATGATGACAGCTTTGTAGTAGAGGCTAAAGTCTGGGATTGTGATGCCTCCTGCTTTGGTCTTCTTCTTCAAAATTCCTTTGGCTATTTGGGGCCTTTTGTGGTTCCATATGAATTTTAGGATTGCTTGTTCTAGTTTCGAGAAGAATGCTGGTGCAATTTTGATTGGGATTGCATTGAATGTGTAGATAGCTTTGGGTAGTATTGACATTTTGACAATATTTATTTTTCCAATCCATGAGCAGGGAATGTCTTTCCATTTCTTTAAATCTTCTTCAATTTCCTTCATAAGCTTTCTATAGTTTTCAGTATACAGATCCTTTACCTCTTTGGTTAGATTTATTCCTAGGTATTTTATGCTTCTTGGTGCAATTGTGAATGGGATCAGTTTCTTTATTTGTCTTTCTGTTGCTTCATTGTTAGTGTATAAGAATGCAACTGATTTCTGTACATTGATTTTGTATCCTGCAACTTTGCTGAATTCCTGTATCAGTTCTAGCAGACTTTTGCTAGAGTCTATCGGATTTTCCATGTATAATATCATGTCATCTGCAAAAAGCGAAAGCTTGACTTCATCTTTGCCAATTTTGATGCCTTTGATTTCCTTTTGTTGTCTGATTGCTGATGCTAGAACTTCCAGCACTATGTTAAACAGCAGCGGTGAGAGTGGGCATCCTTGTCGTGTTCCTGATCTCAGGGAAAAAGCTCTCAGTTTTTCCCCGTTGAGGATGATGTTAGCTGTGGGCTTTTCATAAATGGCTTTTATGATCTTTAAGTATGTTCCTTCTATCCCGACTTTCTCAAGGGTTTTTATTAAGAAAGGGTGCTGGAATTTTGTGAAAGGCCTTTTGTGCATCGATTGACAGGATCATATGGTTCTTCTCTCTTTTTTTGTTAATGTGATGTATCACGTTGATTGATTTGCGAATGTTGAACCAGCCCTGCATCCCAGGAATGAATCCCACTTGATCATGGTGAATAATTCTTTTTATATGCCGTTGAATTCGATTTGCTAGTAGCTTATTGAGAATTTTTGCATCCATATTCATCAGGGATATTGGCCTGTAGTTCTCTTTTTTTACTGGATCTCTGTCTGGTTTAGGAATCAAAGTAATACTGGCTTCATAGAATGAGTCTGGAAGTTTTCCTTCCCTTTCTATTTCTTGGAATAGCTTGAGAAGGATAGGTATTATCTCTGCTTTAAACGTCTGGTAGAACTCCCCTGGGAAGCCATCTGGTCCTGGACTCTTATTTGTTGGGAGATTTTTGATAACCGATTCAATTTCTTCACTGGTTATGGGTCTGTTCAAGCTTTCTATTTCCTCCTGATTGAGTTTTGGAAGAGTGTGGTTGTTCAGGAATTTGTCCATTTCTTCCAGGTTGTCCAGTTTGTTGGCATATAATTTTTCATAGTATTCCCTGATAATTGTTTGTATCTCTGAGGGATTGGTTGTAATAATTCCATTTTCATTCATGATTTTATCTATTTGGGTCATCTCCCTTTTCTTTTTGAGAAGCCTGGCTAGAGGTTTGTCAATTTTGTTTATTTTTTCAAAAAACCAACTCTTGGTTTCGTTTATCTGCTCTACAGTTTTTTTAGTTTCTATATTGTTTATTTCTGCTCTGATCTTTATTATTTCTCTTCTTCTGCTGGGCTTAGGCTGCCTTTGCTGCTCTGCTTCTAGTTCCTTTAGGTGTGCTGTTAGATTTTGTATTTGGGATTTTTTTTGTTTCTTGAGATAGGCCTGGATTGCAACGTATTTTCCTCTCAGGACTGCCTTTGCTGCGTCCCAAAGCGTTTGGATTGTTGTATTTTCATTTTCATTTGTTTCCATATATTTTTTAATTTCTTCTCTAATTGCCTGGTTGACCCACTCATTCGTTAGTAGGGTGTTCTTTAACCTCCATGCTTTTGGAGGTTTTCCAGACTTTTTTCTGTGGTTGATTTCAAGCTTCATAGCATTGTGGTCTGAAAGTAAGCATGGTATAATTTCAATTCTTGTAAACTTATGAAGGGCTGTTTTGTGACCCAGTATATGATCTATCTTGGAGAATGTTCCATGTGCACTCGAGAAGAAAGTATATTCTGTTGCTTTGGGATGCAGAGTTCTAAATATATCTGTCAAGTCCATCTGATCCAATGTCTCATTCAGGGCCCTTGTTTCTTTATTGACCATGTGTCTAGATGATCTATCCATTTCTGTAAGTGGTGTATTAAAGTCCCCTGCAATTACCACATTCTTATCAATAAGGTTGCTTATGTTTATGAGTAATTGTTTTATATATTTGGGGGCTCTGGTATTCGGCGCATAGACATTTATAATTGTTAGCTCTTCCTGATGGATAGACCCTGTAACTATTATATAATGTCCTTCTTCATCTCTTGTTACAGCCTTTAATTTAAAGTCTAGTTTGTCTGATATAAGTATGGCTACTCCAGCTTTCTTTTGGCTTCCAGTCGCATGATAAATAGTTCTCCATCCCCTCACTCTCAATCTAAAGGTGTCCTCAGATCTAAAATGAGTCTCTTGTAGACAGCAAATAGATGGGTCTTGTTTTTTTATCCATTCTGATACCCTATGTCTTTTGGTTGGTGCATTTAATCCATTTACATTCAGTGTTATTATAGAAAGATACGGGTTTAGAGTCATTGTGATGTCTGTATGTTTTATGCTTATAGTGATGTCTCTGGGACTTTGTCTCACAGGGTCCCCCTTAGGATCTCTTGTAGGGCTGGTTTAGTGGTGACAAATTCCTTCAGTTTTTGTTTGTTTGGGAAGACCTTTATCTCTCCTTCTATTCTAAATGACAGACTTGCTGGATAAAGGATTCTTGGCTGCATATTTTTTCTGTCTAGCACCCTGAAAATCTCGTGCCAATTCTTTCTGGCCTGCCAAGTTTCAAAAGAGAGATCAGTCACGAGTCTTATAGGTCTCCCTTTATATGTGAGGGCACGTTTACCCCTTGCTGCTTTCAGAATTTTCTCTTTATCCTTGTATTTTGCCAGTTTCACTATGATATGTCGTGCAGAAGATCGATTCAAGTTACGTCTGAAGGGAGTTCTCTGTGCCTCTTGGATTTCAATGCCTTTTTCCTTCCCCAGTTCAGGGAAGTTCTCAGCTATTATTTCTTCAAGTACCCCTTCAGCACCTTTCCCTCTCTCTTCCTCCTCTGGGATACCAATTATGCGTATATTATTTCTTTTTAGTGTATCACTTAATTCTCTAATTTTCCCCTCATACTCCTGGATTTTTTTATCTCTCTCTTTCTCAGCTTCCTCTTTTTCCATAACTTTATCTTCTAGTTCACCTATTCTCTCCTCTGCCTCTTCAAGCCGAGCTGTGGTGGTTTCCATTTTGTTATGCATTTCGTTTAAAGCGTTTTTCAGCTCCTCGTGACTGTTCCTTAGTCCCTTGATCTCTGTAGCAAGAGATTCTCTGCTGTCCTGTATACTGTTTTCAAGCCCAGCGATTAATTTTATGACTATTATTCTAAATTCACTTTCTGTTATGTTATTTAAGTCCTTTTTGATCAGCTCATTAGCTGTTGTTATTTCCTGGAGATTCTTCTGAGGGGAATTCTTCCGCTTGGTCATTTTGGATAGTCCCTGGCGTGGTGAGGACCTGCAGGGCACTTCCCCTGTGCTGTGGTGTATACCTGGAGTTGGTGGGCGGGGCCGCAGTCAGACCTGATGTCTGCCCCCAGCCCACCGCTGGGGCCACAGTCAGACTGGTGTGTGCCTTCTCTTCCCCTCTCCTAGGGGCGGGATTCACTGTGGGGTGGTGTGGCTCGTCTGGGCTACTTGCACCCTGCCAGGCTTGTGATGCTGGGGATCTGGCGTATTAGCTGGGGTGGGTAGGCAAGGTGCTCGGGGGCAGGAGGGGCAGGCTTAGATCGCTTCTCCTTAGGTGATCCACTTCAGGAGGGGCCCTGTGGCAGCGGGAGGGAGTCAGATCCTCTGCTGGAGGTTTGGCTCCGCAGAAGCGCAGAGTTGGGTGTTTGCGGGGAGCGAGCAAGTTCCCTGGCAGGAACCAGTTCCCTTTGGGATTTCGGCTGGGGGATGGGCGGGGGAGATGGCGCTGAGGAGCGCCTTTGTTCCCCACCAAACTGAGCTCTGTTGTCAGGGGGCTCAGCAGCTCCCCCTCCCTTTGTCCTCCAGCCTTCCTGCTTTCCGAGCAGAGCTGTTAACTTATGACCTCCCAGAGGCTAAGTCGCGCTTGCTGTCGGAACACAGTCCGCCCGGCCCCTCCGCTTTTGCCAGCCAGACTCGGGGGCTCTGCTTGGCCCGCGAGCCGCCCCTCCGCCCCGGCTCCCTCCCGCCAGTCCGTGGAGCGCGCACCGCCTCGCCGCCCTTCCTACCCTCTTCCGTGGGCCTCTCGTCTGCGTTTGGCTCCGGCGACTCCGTTCTGCTAATCCTCTGGCGGTTTTCTGGGTTATTTAGGCAGATGTAGATGGAATCTAAGTGATCAGCAGGACGTGCGGTGAGCCCAGCGTCCTCCTAAGCCGCCATCTTGCCGCAACTCCTCGATTTTTTTTTTTTTTCTGATTGGATTTTTCCCCCTCTTGTTAATTCTTGGGCTTCTCGTTCTCCTCATTCTTCTCCCCATTTCTCCTTCCCCTTCCTACTCATTCTCGTTTTCTCCCTCCCCACTTCTAAGCCCTGAATTTATAATGGGAACTTACATATGATTTCTTATTTTTGTTTTCACATACAGGTTTTGTTTCTAACCACATTAAATGCCTCTAGAGAACAGGATTCGTTTGTTTTTTTTTTTCATGTGTTTAGTACAATTTCATATATAAAGTTATGTTTTGTATAGTTATTTATGCATGACTTTATAGCTACATGAGCTAATAAGATACTTGAAGATGGGTTAAAAGGTAATATATTATCCTTTATTACAGAGTTAAAAATTCACCACTTAAACAGTCTCCAGGTTATCAGACAGAACTAGTTATTCAGTTGGTGTGGGTGAGTGGAGAACCACCACAACAAATAACCAGCCTGGCAGTCAATTCTTCCTATGGATTGTGAGTATAATTTATGTGTTTTTCATACATTCTTTTATTTTTAAAAATAGAAAAGATGATCTTCATTATAGCATCAGTGAAAAAGTTGTATAACTTTAATTTCAGATCAAATTCAGCATTTGTTTGGAATATAATTCTGTTTCAGATAATTTACTCTGAGTATGCTTATACTGCTTCCTAATGAATTGGGATAAAGGTTTGAAGTCAATATACCATCTCCTGGCTCTACTCTCAGAAATGATTTCCTTATTAATACTCAGTATAATGGAGGTCTAACAGCATGAACTCAGAAGACTTTGTGCTAAGCTAACTTTCAAAGTTCACTTGTATAAATTGTAAAAGCATAGTAATAGTTTATTGAAGTATTTATACTGCAGGTGTATTATCGATTCATGCCTTCAAGTATTTAGTATTAATTAGACTTACTTTTTACTATAATTTGGTAGACTCATAGAGTATTTTTGTTTTTTTAAAAATCAGCACTGTGGTATCAGAGAAGCCACACACTCACTGTGCAGTCCCAGGGCCATTTCCTGGTATGTGGGTCTCCTTGATGTAGTCCTTGGGACTCATTGATCTTTCTTCTTCCTCCTCTGTCATCACTCAACCTGTCTCTTGAGGATGTATACCTAGCTAAAATTGGCTATAGTCTGAGCTGGTTTTCTCTCATGTCTTCGGTTTGCTGCCCCACAATATAAGAACACAAACCTCTCCTTGTTAATATTTCACTGCCCACAACCATAAAGGAAGGAGGGAATAAGAAAAATAACTAGTAGGAAGTTTTAAAGGAAGTTGCACATCAGTTGATCACAGGCTCATTGGGCTCACAGTTAACATTGCATTTAGCCCTTTTTTGTATATTTTTGACATTTGAACTACTTGCCAAGATAATTTACTATGCAATCCATATTTAAAACTTCAACTCAAAAACCTGATCATCTGGCCCATGTCTCCATTCCTCCTTAACAGTCGTCAGCAGAAATGGAGTTGAAGCTTTTTCTCTTTAGAGGGGTCATACACTCTCCAGTTCACTCCAGCCCTTGTCTGGCCCGTTCGTATTACTTACAAAGCCCCTCCCTCTATACATTTCAGTTTTCAACTCCTGGTTTAAGACATCTTAAAAGAGTAAAATTTCTTTATTCATAATTGTTTGGTTTGTAGCTCCTGACTTATTATTGGGAAGGTATTTGGAATACTCCAAAGGGAGACCTCCAAGATTTAATGCTTTCTAGTTTTATTCTTGACTATAGGGATTACCACAACTTTTGAGCTGCTCAAAATACCCTTAAGTCAAAAAAAAAAAAAAAATACATGTCACATTTCCTAGGATAGGGATTTATGACTATGATCATGCTTCACTTCCTATGCCAACTTCTTTTTTAATGATATTGATTTGTAATCATTAATGTCTGCAGAAGATCTGTACAGTTCCATGAGAAGGCATACGTAATGTGTAACCTGTGTTTCCATGCCTCTGATAGTCTGCAGTTTCAGAGAGGAATTTTGTGAAAAACCCATCCTTCTTCTTTTTCAGCCTTCAAGACTACAAGTATGTATCCTTATACTTGTTTATGCTAAAGTATTTGCTCTTTTCCTATTCCCAGGGTAGTTTTTGGCAATTGTAATGGCATTGCTATGGTAGACTACCTCCAGAAAGCAGTACTCCTCAACCTGGGCACTATTGAATTATATGGCTCCAATGATCCTTATCGGAGAGAACCCCGGTCTCCTCGTAAATCTCGACAACCTTCAGGAGGTATAAAGAAAAAGTCCTGAGTTTTAGGATTTCTATAAATACTAAAGCTACTTCTGTGAATATAAGTACTTCAGTGAGATAAATAGCTTGTCTGACTTAGTCTATATATATAAACTGTCAAAAACTAGTAAAAGTTTAGAGCCTTCTTTGTTTTGTATTATTATTAGATTTTGCTTTTGTTTTAGGATTTTAATTAATGTTGGGAAAGAACCACAGTGGCAAGCTTCTTCAGCTAAATTATGAGATGAAAATTTGTCTCATTATTGTGAAACAAAAGTTAATTTCAAAGTTTTTCCCCTTTTATTACTTGGTATTGTGAGACCAAAAATTCATTGTTCCAACTATTTAATTTAGAGGGAGCATTTCCTATGTGAAAAAAATGTAAATGCAAAAGTGAATTTGAATTCTATGAAAATACAGTGTTTTAGATAGCCTTGATCCAATGTAAACCCAAACCCATTAAGAATTCTCTTTGTAGGACTCTTTTGTGTTTTCTGCATAAGTAGTCTAATTTTAAATGTTTTCATATGTCTGGTTGGTTATCTATACCAGTACTCCTCACCCCCCCACTTTTTTTTACCCCCATAGTATTGGATCTCTGGCCCTTGGGGTATATTAGTGAGGCCTGCAGCAATTACTGGCCTACAGGTTCCAGTCTCCTCAGGACCTGTTCCACTGGGCCAGGGATTAAGGGGAGCCGTATCTCTGGCTGACTTAGCCCGTTTGCAGAATGCCAGTGTGCAGTGGAACACGGAGAAGCTCACGTATATACTTATAACTCAGCCTCTCCGAATTAAAATTCTCCCTGAGATTCATTTCTCATTTGCTCTCATGACATAATTAGCTAGTGCTACCTTTATCACAGTTCGTGACAGAAGAAGAAAAAGGTGGTGGGATATAGACCTTACTGTCACTTTAGCTTGATGGTTGAACTTTCTTTTCCATTTTTGTTTTTGTGTGTGATCATTTCGTCTCGCGCTATCTTCAGCAGAAATTTTCCCAACCATACCATTCTAGTATCTTTGTCTCCTTTTTTTTTTCTTCTTCGCTTTTCATTGCTTCACTAAGGTGGGCTGATTGTGACTTCTTGCATGTGCGGCCTTTCTAGCTTATATTCTGAATCCGTGAAAAAACTCCGTTCTTCCTTAAGTAAGTTATTCCATATCAGTTAAGTCACAGCATGTTTGTTGTATGTAAAATCATTTTTTCTCATTTATTTTTAAAAGAGCTTTTAACAGCATTATATTTCTAAATTACATATCTAAATGTTTGTCCTCGTTACTTGAGTTCATCTATAATATGTATGTGAAAATAGCCATTGAAATGTTTGCATCCGAATCCAGTTTTTTTAATAAAGCAAAAGAAACTAATATTTAGTTTAGACTAATGTATATTTATAATGTTAGAAAGTTAAAACATTGTCATGGTAGAGAAGACAAGTACTTTTGGCAGTTTTACCACAGAGCAAGTAAAAACTTGCTCCTAAAATTCATTTATCTTATTCCTGATACCTCATCATAGTTTCATAAAATTTCCAGAAATTAAATACCTAAACTAATCCAAGGATAGAAACCAGTTTTACCGTCTGATTTCAAAAATATTTCTTTCTTAAATTCTATTGCATCTTATTTTATTCTAGAGTAAATCTTGTAATATTATTTATATTATTTGATGTTTAGGCACAGGAGAACAATTTGAATTTTTCTTTAGTCATCTTAAGATACTTATGCTCAGCAGTAATAACATTTAGGATTATGTATTAAATAAAATTAAAAGAAAGTTATTTTAAAATGTGATTTAACATTTTAAGGATATTTATGCCTTAATTCTAAAATACTGTAATTATTTATATTTCAAATAAAATTAAATGTGAGATAATTGACACTAAAATTCTTTAATTGCATTGATAAAATTATATTCTTGCAAAAAAGGTGTGTTTTATAATATATTCTGGAAGTATAGCCCAAATACCACCAGGTTCTTCTATTTTTTTTAAAGATTAGTTTGGAAAAATGTTTTAATACTAGTAGATTCTAATACGTTTTCATAACAAGTAAGGTGTCACTGATGAAATTATTTTATAGGCATTACTGTCTAAGGGTTTTACAGCTGTATTAAAATATAGTTGAACCCATAACTAAAATATGTACAGTGTTTTCATAATAAAAATTATGAGGCTGTTACAGGGGCAAGCAGTGATAAAGTATTTCAACCACCTGTGTGTATCTGCTGAAAGTCTTAATTATAACAAAAGTGAAACAGGCTAGTATGTGTCATGTTTTGCTGACCACTTTTTGACTCCGTGAAGGATACAAAAGGGAAATTTCTGTTCTGAATATAATTTTAGACCCTAATAAGATCTGCATAGTGATGTGAACATGATAGACCCATGAGAAATAAGTTACTTAGTCTTGGAAGTTGATAATTATAAAGAAGGGAATTAGAGGTACGAAGCTATTCCTGACTTCAGGAAACAGATTTTCAAAAGTTTTGGAGAAGTGTCTCTGAAAATGAAGATTTGGGCTACAAAGTTGTAGTTAATTTCAAGTCTTCAATATTCTCAGTAGGATAGAAAAAGAGAAATAGCTATGGAGCCTAGTAATACTAGTTGATATTTTTGTGCATGTGTGTGTTGTAAGAAACAAAACACTATATAAGAAATGAGGGATATAATCAAGGATGCATAATAAGTGTTGCATAAATCAGTAACTACTGTGTTGAATATAGGCAGGTTTTCAAAAAATGGGAAATAGCAAAATGTTTGGTTTCAATGAAAATATAATTAAGGAAGGATTAGGACTCTAGGGATCAGTTGAAATGATAGTTGAAAAGCAGAATGTAGAGCTAAATAACTTTGTTTCTCAACACTCTCTTAATGAGAAATTATTTATGTTTCTGGAAAGTGAAAAATAATGAAGAGAAATCAAAATCTAAGCTACATTATGTATGCAAAACAGACCTTGGTAATAAACAGTAATAAGGTAATAAAAAGATCTCAAGAGAATTTGTGAAGAAAATTTGTAAACAGTTTCCAAGTTTTCAAAGGTCAGATATTTTATAAGTCATTAAATTTGATGTACAAATCAGTCAGAATTCTCAAATGATTTGTGTGCATATTGAAAATAGAACTGTCAATTGTAATCAACAGAATTCACTAACAGTACGAAAAATCAGTGTTACTTTTTTAATCTCGTAACTACATTAATGGTTTATGGCAGCCTGTTGACCTAATGTTTCCTGAAGTTAATCAGATATTTGATAAAGAATTCCATGTATTTTTTTTATGAACCGAGCAGATGGAAGCAACCTAGTTCAGTTTGACAATTGCAAGATTGATTAAACCAGAGTCAGCAAACTATGGTCCATGGGCCAAATCTCTTCCACTGCTATTTTTGCTAATTAGAACATCATCCCTGCTTAGCTGGCCCTAAGACCAATCTAGGCCTTCACATTTGCCAATCCATGGACTAAACCGTGGTATCTATTTAGTGGGTCAATTTATAGCCTACTACTAATTTCTGTGGTGTGCCTCAGTAGATATAGAATGCTGAATAACATGATTATGCTTGTTGTCCTTAAAGGATAACTACTACATCTGATAGCAGAGTAAATACCCATAAAGATATTTGTAGGTAGAAATCATAAACCTAAATGATATACCATAGTCACATAGTATATGCCATAGGATCACATATGTCAATTAATGTAGGGTTGGACTTTGACTTTTACCCTAAGCCAGATGGAATGGGAGGCTTAAAATTTCAAAATTGATTATTTTTATTCAGTATTAGGCTCACTGTAGTGCTAGAGTATATTAGAGTTTACTATCACCACTATTTATTATTGAGGTAAAATTGGCACATACCATTATTTTAGTTTCAGGCATGCAACATACCAATTTGATATTTGTATGCATTGCAGAATGATCACAGTAAGTCTAGTTAACATTCATCACCTTGCATAGTTACAAAATATTTTTTCCCTTGTAATGAGGACTTTTAAGATCTACTCTTTTTTTTTTTTTTAATTTTGTTTAATGTTTATTTTTGAGAGAGAGAGACAGAACATGAGTGGGGGAGGAACAGAGAGAGAGGGAGACACAGAATCTGAAGCAGGTTCCAGGCTCAGCTGTCAGCAAAGAGCCCGACTCAGGGCTCGAACCCACGAACTGTGAGATCATGACCTGAGCTAAAATCGGACGCTTAACCGACTAAGCCACCCAGGCGCCCCTAAGATCTACTCTTAAGCAGCATTCAGATATCCAGTATAGTATCACTAACTGTAGTTATGCTGTATGTTGTATCTCTTATTTATTCTGTAACTGCAAGTTTGTACCTTTGACCGCCTTTACCGATTTCTCCCACCGTCCATACCCTGCTTCTGGCAATCACCAGTCTCTTCTCTGTATATATAGGCTTGTTTTTTATTATTGTTTTGGGGGATTTTGGGGGGCTGCAGGATTAGATTCCACTATATCATACAAGTGATATCATACAGTAGTTTTGTTTTTCTGTCTTATTTAACATGATATCCTTGACATCCATCCATGTCACAAATGGCAAAATTTTATTTTATGACTGAATATATCTATTGTGTGTGTGAATGTATATGTGTGTGTGTATCCCCCACATTTTTATAAAGCCTACATTTTCTTTATCCATTCATCCATAGATGGACACTTAGATTGTTTCTGTATATCACTACTATTTAAAGACCTGCTGTTTTAGTGTTTATCAAAAAGAGTTCATTCCAGCTCTGTGCTCACAGCTCAGAACCTGGGGCCTGCTTCAGATTCTGTGTTTCCTTCTTTCTCCACCCCTCCCCCACTTATACTCTCTTTCTCTCTCTCTCTCTCTCTCTCTCTCTCTCTCTCTCTCTCTCTCTCTCAAAAATAAATAAAACATTTAAAAATTTTTGAAAAGTGCTGCCTAGGTGGCTCAGTCGTTTAAGCGTCCAACTTCGGCTCAGGTCATGATCTCGTGGTTCGTGACTTCAAACCCCACATAGGGCTCTGTGCTGACAGCTCAGAGCCTCAAGCCTGCTTCAGATTTCGTGTCCCCGTAAATATTAAAAACACTTTTAAAGGAGTTCATTTATATAAACAAATATTTTGTCAAAGATTAAATTCATACCTATTACATCCATCATCTTTGAAGTATAAAAACTAGTTTTGGGTTTTTGTTTTGTTTTGTTTTCCCAGAACAATTAGTGTAATAAGTGTAAAAAGAAAAAAAAACTGGTTATCATTCAAAAAGTTCCTACTTAATGAAGAAAAATATATAATTCAAAATAGAAAACATTTTTATAAACCCAATTCAGTACTCCGTGTTCTCTGCAAATGAACCTTTATTGTAAAAGGTTTCTTGGGGCGCCTGGGCGGCGCAGTCGGTTAAGCGTCCGACTTCAGCCAGGTCACGATCTCGCGGTCCGTGAGTTCGAGCCCCGCATCAGGCTCTGGGCTGATGGCTCAGAGCCTGGATCCTGTTTCCGATTCTGTGTCTCCCTCTCTCTCTGCCCTTCCCCCGTTCATGCTCTGTCTCTCTCTGTCCCAAAAATAAATAAACGTTGAAAAAAAAAAAAAAAAAAAGGTTTCTTAGTGACTGGATTGTGACATTATGTCTTTTACCAAAAGATTGGCAAAGTAGATACTGGCCACACATGTACATATGTTGACATGATACCTGATTTCTGAGGTCTAGATATGTAGCCCCTTGTGTGTTGCCCAGCCATCCCAAACTCTTGACATTGTTTGTTTGTAATTTTCAAAGAATTTTCAGAAATTCTTTTCATTCCAATCACTAAACAACTTACTGTCCATACTGATTGTTTACTCCGCATGTTACCATGTCTTTTAATTCTTGTCCACAGCATAAAATACCTTGTTACAGTTTCTCCTAAGAATTTAGGCCGTCCCCTAAGATAAGTTCTATGTAATTCATATACATCTATGAAAAGAAAGTATTTCTTTAGAGCTCCTTTCAAAAATGTATGGTTTAATTATTAAGAGGTATAGTCCTGTAAGAGGAGTAATGTATAATATTTTAAATATTGTAAATGTGGAGGTACAAAATGTTTTCTTAATTATTCATAAATATTCAAGGCATGTGTTTGAGACATACTGAGTGGAAACCACTTTGAAGTTTGAGTTGAGAGTTCCTATGATGTAAAAAATTACCAAATTTATTACCAAGTACTTATTTTCCCTCAAGAGAAGTCCAGTAAGTCCATCATATACTCTCAAATTAGTTTTTTTGTTTTAATTTTTTTTTAATGTGGTATTTATTTTTGAAGGAGAGAGAGAGACAGAGCATGAGCGGGGGAGGAGCAGAGAGAGAGGGAGACACAGAATGAGAAGCAGGCTCCAGGCTCTAAGCTGTCAGCCCAGAGCCTGATGCGGGGCTCGAGCTCACAAACTGTGAGATCATGACCTGAGCCGAAGTCGGACACTTAACCGACTGAGCCACCAGGTGCCCCTCAAATTACTGTTTTTCAACAAAGTTCTACTTTATGTCTAATGTCCTTGAAGAATAGCAAATTGTATCTTGGAAGTTTTCTTTTTTCTTAACTGATGACTACTGTATTATTTTGAGGTGATTTAATATCAAATGTTCCTATTTCCTGTCTCAAGATTAACAGGCACAATGGTATCAAGGCCAGTGTGCTCCAGTCATCTGCTTTTTTAAAAATGGTCAGTCGTTAAATGTGTGCTGTAAATAGGGATGAAACTGCTCTTACATAAATTTGTATTGTGATTTGGGTTTTGGTTTTGTTTTTTTAGCAGGTCTATGTGATATTAGCGAAGGGACTGCAGTCCCAGAGGATCGCTGCAAATCTCCAACTTCTGGTAATTTGTTTTTTCATTTTATTAAGAATTATAATCTACAGAAACTATTGTAGTGTATCAAAATTCCTTTTTACAGATAAGTATTTAAAATAACACCTATAAGAAGCTTTTGTGTTACATATTTATTCTAAAAATCATAACTTTTTTTTGCATTCTCATTAAGTGAAAAGAAATGCACTAGACAAAAATCCACAGCTCTTACCTGCTAAGAGTCCTATAGCTGTTCACTGGCTTTCTAATATTTACACTTTTTTAGAGAAAATATATTTTACTCCTCACCATTGGAGCAGATGGGTTAGTTAATCTGCAACCTTGTCTCTGCTCTAGGCATGCCTGGTATCATCTGGTAGAATAGTGCCCTAATTCTTGAAAAATGTCCACTTAAATATTACCAAAGATTTTTAACATTTATAATCCAGTGGTGACTGTAAACAAAATAATTGTAGGCCATATGTGTTTTTGGTTTTGGTCAAAGTGATATTTGATATAATGTTATAGCTATATTATAGCTTTTTGTCCATATTATATAGGTTTTTATGTGATCTATGTATATATAAATATTTCAGTGCAACATAATTTTTGGTACGTTTTCAGGCTCCTTAAGATTAAGAGGATCCTGAATTATTATTTTCAGTGGGTAGAAACTTTGCCAGTCTTTACTAAGATCAACTTCACAATTTTAACTACCATATTAAATCATTATGGCTGGGAATATTTGTCAGCTTTGTACTGGAAAGATTGTTCTTAGCATAAAGTAACACAGTTCTTAGATAGATTTGGATCCTTCCATAGCTGGTTCTCCTACATCAGAAATCATTTTAAGCATGGGAAATATTGAGAAGTGCATTTTACTTCACTCCCTCATGTTTCAATTTAGCTTTTTATTAGACCTAGAACTGTAAAAGTTTTGTGATAATTTTCTTTTTGAAATTCCTTTTCCTAATACTACATAAGTTATAGCTTTTCTTAAGATATATCCACCTTCTGGTTTTCTTAAGCTTTAAATTTCATAATTAAATTCACTCATTATGTAAACATGGAGCCATCAGAATTACATAGTTAGCACCTACTGTTAAGTCTGGACATTGGTACAGTAAGTAAACTTTGAATGATATGGAGCAAGTAATTCTATTTCTGATCTGACAGACCTAGAGTGATTTCTGAATTTGGAATTTAGAATTATAATATCTTTTCATTATTGCTGTTCTGTGTCCATCTACCTACAATACTGTTCTGGTCTTCTCACCTCTCTCTCCAAAGACCATGTGAATGCCATTGTCAATGTGTTAAGGCTGTAAGCCAAATTGGATGATTTGGACATGTAATATAGAACCCAAGTAAACTAATATTCCTCATTATCCTAACCAAATTTTCAACAGGTGTACAGGTATGTATGTGTATGTGTATATATATATATATATATATATATATATATATATATGTATATACACACACACACATACATATATATATGTGTGTGTGTGTGTGTGTATATACATATATATATATATATATTTATATCAGTTCGGAATAACCACAAGGAGGTATTTATAAGTAAGTATTTAAGTATATTAAAATCTCATAAGTATATAAATATAAAAAGTGCATAAAAGTAAAAACTCTCCAAATAGCTCCTTTTGTACCTGAGGAACTCAAACATTTTCAAATATATTATGCTTTTTTGTCCATGTGAAAGGACAGTATAATTTTAACATACAGATGATATGATACTGGGTATTGTTTTGAGTGAGTTTGAACTGCAAAGTAAACATTGTGACTGAAAAAATCATTGGTAAATCACAAATTCTTATCTTAGACATAAAACTTAATTTACTTAGTTTAGTCTTTGACTATGCTCTGAAAGATATAAGAATTTCTGAAGAATTATATCCGTTCCTGCATATGAGGAAAGACTGCTTTCACAAAAAAAATATCAAATTTTAGTAGATAGTAGTTGTGCCTGAAACGTGTTTCATAGAGCAAGAAATAGATCTCCCTCATGCATACATACTAAAACATACAGTAGAAACTAGAATAAAATTCTGGAAAACTAACCCTTTGACACTTTTTCTTACAGCTGTGTTTTTCACTACTTGTCCATTTTAGAATAGCTAATAGTAATTTTTGCTACCCATGTTGGGCCAGTTGTCTTATTCTTTGCACATTTGTAACTTTTTTGCCTTCATTGCTTTTAGAACCCCAATAAAGGAGTAATTTAGTATCCTTCTTCTCCCCAGTACATGAAAATTCTTTTAGTTTAGAATGGTCAAAAAATAAAAAATGGTTGGGGTAAGTTTGAGGTGAATCAGAGGAACCACAAGGCAATCATGTTATTAAAACCATGGAAAGTAGTAATTAAATTACTAGCCTCAAATACTTCCTGCATTGTGATAGGATATCTATCTGTGTATCTATCTATCTATCTATCTATCTATCTATAGTTAAGTGATATAATATAGACTATTAAAACCAATATAGTTAATAGAAAACAGTGTATCTATGAGAGAAAAAGAAATGCATGAAAGTGGGTTGGAAGTTAGTGAGTCTCTCATAAATACTAGGAGAACCACTATTATAGAAGTGAAAAGTAGCCATATGTCCTTTATCAAAATCAGTGTGTTTACTCAAAATAATAATATAGATGAAGAAAAACTTTTTTGAAAAACATTTCAATCCATGATCAAAATTGGTGATCCCAACAATTTGGCTGGTCAATATCAAAGCTCTATTCAAAAAACATACTGAGAATATCCAAGTTATGAATATAGTTTGCCTTTTCCACTTATTTTTAAATAAACCAGGAGTCTCTCTGAAGTAGAATATTAATTCTGTCATCTTGAATTAACATAAGAAATCACTTCTTCCATTTCCATTTGATCTCTATTTCAAAGAACTCAGATTTCTTTACTGAGCACTTTAATAATGGAATTTTGTTTTAGTACTGCGTCAAAAGAGTATGTGTGTGTGTGTTTGTGTGTGTGTGTGTGTGTGTGTGTGTGTGTGTGTGTGTGTGGTGTGTCTACACATATGTGAAAATGATAAAAACACCTGTTAGGTTATTTCAGGTTGAAGAAGGCTCAGGGCCACATTAACCATGATATAAACAGTGCCTTCAGGAGTTTCCATGTACCCTAAAAAAAAAAAAAAAAAAAAAAGATGTAGATAAATTCGGTGTTTATTTTATCACAGTTACTGATATTCACAGATATTCACAATATCACAGATATTGATAACTCACAGTTATTCAAGTGAGTTATGCTGAAAACATTTTTGGAACTTTGACAAAAATTCTGACAACCAATGATAGGCATTTTCAGTTAGGGGAAAAATAAGTCCGTTTGCTTTACATTTATGGCTTCTTTTGCCTATTACGTTGGAAATAACTAAAAAACATTTTTATGATTTGATATTCATGTTTGATATGTTACCTAGCTATTGCTCTAAAATGAAATATATCACATAAAATAAGTATTAATAATTTTTTTTTTTACATTCCCGTGGCTAACCTCTTATAACCATTATCTTCTTTGAAAAACAAGTATATCCATCTCTACTCCTGAAAATGTTCCATCGAGTTCAGTGTTACTTATGTGATATTTTTTGATATAGGATTTATAAGGATCCGTAAGTGCTATTTAACAAAAATAACATGGTTTTTAAGAATAATCTTTTAAGACTATTATAGAAGTAATTGGATACTGCCAATGTTGACAGGTTTTACTTGGTCCTTGGAGAGACTTCAAAGATATTTTCCACTTGGCCAAAGAAAGCATCAGTTTGACCTTATTTATTAAGGTTCAGTACTTTCACTGGGATAAAAAAGAAAAAAAAGTAAAGAAAAACGGCCCGGTGTTTTAGAAGTGCAGTGCAGTGGGAAAAAGACATGTGTGTGAACTTAAAATATGAGGTATTAAGTGAAGTACACATCATAGGTGAAGTATACAAAGGGTTGTTGAAATTCAAAAGGGGGGAAGTGATTTATATCGAGGAGACTGGAAATTTATGGATGAGATATCATTTGAAATGTGCTATTATGAAAAATAGATCATTTAATAATAGAAGTTGTCAACTGGAGTGCTACTTAGTACATTTATAAATGAAACATTAATGTCAGAAATCAAATATAAAAAGTTGGAAACACTTTTTTTAAGGAAACGGCAAATAAAATCTTAACTGTAAAAATATTAGATAAACTTATATTAGAAGTCGCAGCTGGAATAAAATTAACTATTTCTTACCTCATTAAACGTAAGTAAGTATTTGAACATACCTAAAATTATAAGTATGATCCTCAGTTTCTAAAAGATCTCTATGGTAATAGTAGAATTTATATATGATTTTAACATTGGTATCTGGAAAGCTAACTCTGAAGTAAATTTTGTCAGTATACTTCTTGCCCGAGATTCTTAGTTCTAGACGAACCTTATTCAGTTAACTAATATCGAAGAAGTTTTGCATTTTCGTTCAGAAACTGTTTATTGCTGCTTATATTGTTCTTTACCTGTTCTCTAACGTATAATGTATACCAAGATTTTTCCAAATGGTTGTAATTTATGGAGAAATCATTATAGAGTTAATATTTACATATATTAAGGAATTATTTACCATGAAAGATAATGAACTACTGATTACTTTTCTTACTTTAATATTATGAGAATTGTTATTGATTCTATGCATGACATCTCCTCGTGGCTAATAGTATGGAAACTTACCTTAGAGGTTACCAGATTATTTTGGTTGTACTTTTCCCTGTGACAACTCGTGTTTGTGACTGACTATGTGCTTATTCCTTCCATTGTCTTGATTCGTGTAGGTTCTTCATCACCACACAATTCAGATGATGAACAAAAAATGAATAATTTTATAGAAAAGGGTATAGTATCTTTATTTTAAAGCATTTTCTTTTAATTATGTTTAATTTTAGTTTACTTTGAATAGATTTTGACATTTTATATCAAAATATTATTTTCAGTGAAGACCAAAAGCAGAAAGTTTTCCAAGATGGTAGCCAGTGATATAGGTAGGAAATAGAAATTTCTCTTTTGTTTCTAATCCTTGCTATATGCAGTGTTACTCAACACCAGAAAATGATCTAATGCATTGCATTTTGTATATATTAATTTGTTATTTCTATGCTAAGCAATAATCTCTTGGGCTCTTTCTTCTAAACTCATTGGGGCAATAATTATTGAAAATCAGTTAAATTGGTGTTGCAGTTTTTCCTGACTTACATTGTGAATTATTCTGTTTTTATTTTGGCTTTATTTAAAATAAAGCAGGGTTCAATTTATGTCATAAATAGTACAGTTTTATACCAGATTTTGAGATTTTTCCTTTATAGTTTTTATTTGTATTTTCTCCTACCTTTTTCCCATCCTTCTCAAATTTTTACAATCCCAAATTTCAATGGTTCTCTAAAATATTGACTGTGTAATCTGCACTGCCCTGGAGTTAAATGGGAATTTTCTTAAGACTCTCCCCCTAGTCCCCACAAGTAAAACTAAGTGATGGAGAGTATTTTATATTAATCTCTTGGGCTGTTTTTATGAGTATACTTTGAATTGAATTACCCAGTCTCAGGTTTTCAAAGTTTAAAATTAGAAAACAAAATACATAATCAAACTTTGGGGATATAATCAAACTCTAGGATTTTTAGTTCGTCATAAAAATTTGAGTATTCGCTGAAGATTTTTAAAGGCTTGAGAAGTACTGTTTTACAAAAAGAATAAATTTAATCTTTGATTTAAACCCACAATTTTTATTATACTGTTTTTTGTTATTTATTTCCTCTGAAATGCCTATCACGTGTTCCTTGAATTATATTAAATGAGGAGCATTTCTAGGCAGCTGAAATAGATTTACCTTTGGTCAACTGATAAAGTTTAATATATAGTAAAATTAAATTGCCAAAATTCTCAGAAGTAGCATCTATATTGTCTGCATATTGTAAATTGAACCCTGTTTAGTCATGTTAACGTTGGCTGACTGTTAGCACGTCTGGTCATTTTTTAAATAAGATGGTTTATTCTTGGGCAAAGGGCTCTTCATATATGGGGAATTGATTATCTCTTTGTGGTTTTATAGTGAATTAGTTGGTAATAGTTAAATCGCTTTAATTATGTACTAGCACTATCGCATAATACTTTTCAACCAAATTTTTTATAGTATATTTTGTCTTAATAGTACTTACTGTCATATAATGTAAAAAGTTATAAGAGACCTTCTTACATACACTTTTGCAAAGAACTTTTATGATCTATCAATTATCTAGGAATTTTACATAAAAGCAACTTTGTATATGATTACATTTTTCTGAATAATTTCTCTGTCTGATTTTTGATCCTGTATTTGCTTTGTTAACTATGTGTTGACTAGCTCCTCTGTTTTTTCTGTGGTGAATAGAACACATAACATGGAATATCTGAGTTTGAATATTTGAAAGTTTTCAATTAACAAATTTCTTAGGATTAAGAACATTACTAGAAGGATAGTTCTTTGGTAATGTTCTTGCTTTTTATGTTGTTGGCAAGTTTTTGTTTTTGTCATGCCAGTTTTTATATTTTTTTGGGAAACACATTAACTTTATTCACCATTTTAAAGGTTAGGTTAGTTACAGTTATACATAATTGTTTTACATCTTCAGAAACTACTCCTCCTATTTTATATGTAATTTTGTTTGGTAATCTTCCAATATAGGTTTTAATCCCAACATATTTACAAGAAAAGCTCTCTTCTCAATTTTTCCTTTGTTCAAATGGAGACTGCTCCATTTTAGACTGTAAAGTTTTTACAGTTAAAAAAAAAAAAAAGGAGTTTATCTTCCTACATTAGTGTCTAGTTTTGTAATAAGAGTTAACATAAAATATGCTATTGAAAGCACAATAAAACGTCAGTGAAACATTGCGGGGGGGGGGGGTTGGAGAAACTCCTACAATCTCCTGAAGACCTCTCTGTCAAGACATATTTTCTGCGTAAAGTTTATGGTGTCAAAAGTGCTAGGATTCCTTGAGCATTCTGAGCTCACTGTGTTCCCTATCATGCAGTCCTGTACTTGCTCTGAAGTTCCCTGGGCCTCATCAAATTACCACCTCTTTCTTCCTCAGTCTACAGACATTTATAGCTTCAACTTTAGGAAGTTATGAAGTGGCCTCATAAAGGAAGGCATTAAGAATTAAGTCTAGACCCCTAAGATTGACACTGGTTAAAAAACAAAACAAACAAACAAAAAACCCTCCTTGCATGGGAGACTGACTGAATGTCTTGGCTCTGATACTTTGTTTCTGAAGCTTTACCTTTTCTTTGAAAGTAACTGCTGCCGACATTGGAGGAGTAGGGAGAAAAATGTCATTCTTAAACAATCTAACCCAAGCTTGGAAAATCAACCCCCCCCTTTTTTTTTTTTTACTGCCCAACAGAACAGCAGAGTTAGCTGAGATGATAACAGTATTTTAAATATGTATGTGTGTGTATATATATATATATATATATATATATATATATACACTTAAAAATTACAATTTTTCTGACACTGTGCCAGCCCTTTATAAATAATATTTCTTATTTAACCCATTCAGTGTAACTGCATTGAGCTACTTACTATTTCCCTGTTTCACAGAAGGGGAAACTGAGAGGTAGAGTGTAAGTAATGTATCCGTTGGTTACATATCTAGTGAATGATGGGGCCAGGGTTTACACCCAGGTAGTCTGACTTCACTGTTTGTCCTTTCAACACTGTACTGTATTACCTCTTAAGACAATTTACTGGAGTCTGGAAGGATTCAAAAACAGATCTGTTATGTGGTTTGTAACTAGATATTCTGGTTATGACCCTGTTCTATCCACATAGTAACCTAGAAAAAAGGATGACTCATGCTAACTTCTGCCCTCGTACCAGATCACGGTTGTCATCTTGGTGCCTCTCACCCAAACGTAATATACCGTGCCTGGAAGTTTACCTTTCTCAAAACTCAGACTCAAGGAGAGTAACTATAGCAAACAGTAGAGTCTCCTAACCCATCTACCCAATGCCCAGCTTCTTTGTTTCCTGTTGGCTGACAGCTAACTCGGGTAAATGATACTGACAGTGACTTCCTTATTCATGCATAAGAACAGCAGCCTAAAAAGGCATAACTTTAGCCTTAGGAGTTCAACAGCAAAAATACAGCAGAATATAATACAATTGCAGCATCCCTAAAGAAAGGTACATGTATGTAATACACAGATAGTGATTTGTTTTGCCTGTTCATACTTGATGATTAATTTTTGTTAGTAAAATCTTAATGATCAGTATTTCCAAAATCAGTCTTTCCTGTAGTGGTAACCATTTCTGTAAATCATTTAGAAAATAAGAGTGGTTATCAATTTATTATTTGCTTATTATTTATATTTTACAAAGCTTTGGAAATGCAAAATCCTGTAAAACTTTTTGTTATCTTACATTTGTATAAAAAGTCCTAAAATGTATGTCTTTGTTAAAGTGTTAATCAAATTTTTCATGGTACCTTATGAATAAAATATGGTCCAGATGCTAGCATTGTTTGGTAGATTTTGAAACTACATGATCAACCTTTTCTAAAGATTATTAGTTCTATTTCATTATGATTCTCTTTCATTGTGAAAGATAGATTTCTAGCTGGATCCTGTCCATGTTCCCTATTATTACTAATTTTCATACAGAAGGAATGATTACATGAAACTGTGAGGGGGAAATAATAACTAGAGGTTAAAATATAAAGATTCAAAAGTATAGTGACTTAATGAGTGCTGTGCCAAAACAGATAGAAATCAAAGCTCCATTTAATGAGCACCAGTTCCAGACACTATAGATATTTTTCAGGTTGTATTTGTTAACCTAGGGAGGATTGTACCTCTTTTTAATCTCTTGGATTCTAGGTTAGCAGTTTTTTGGGTAATGAATGATTTTTTTTAAATTTTTTTTAATGTTTATTTATTTTTGAGACAGAGAGAGACAGAGCATGAATGGGGGAGGGTCAGAGAGAGGGAGACACAGAATCCGAAACAGGCTCCAGGCTCTGAGCGGTTAGCACAGAGCCCGATGCGGGGCTCGAACTCACGGACAGCGCGATCATGACCTGAGCCAAAGTTGGACGCTCAACCGACTGAGCCACCCAGGCGCCCCTGAATGATTTTCTTTTTTAGCAAAAACTAATTTTTGAAGTCAATTGATCAATGAAAATAATGATCATTAGTCCAAGTATTGTTTTCATTAGTTCTCTTTTACATGAGTCCCAGTGATTCCTTCTTTAAAGTGTTCTAACCCAACTTAAGTGGATTCATAATCATTATATTCTAAATCACTAACTCATTAAATTCTATAATTTTAAATCTGCTCAAGCTCCCTTATTTTTCAAGAAGAGAGATTGAGCCTTAAAGAAGTTAAGTTGCATATCCAAAGTCATGTCCCATAGTAATGACCTAGTCAGGACCAGAATCCAGGTGTCTCGAACTCTTGTTTTACCTATAGCGTGTCTTCACTCTCATGCTTTCTGGCCTCTTTTTCTTGTGCTATTTTCCGAATTCTTTTATATTTACATTGAAAAATAAATTCTCAGAGGCCCATTTGGAGTTTGCCATGTGAATACGAAGGTATGCACCAACTTAATGCAGTAGAATTTTAAGTTATAAAATTATTCTAATTCATGATAAACTCAAATTAGTACTGATAGTTCTACATTATATTCCCCAATATTCAATCTCAAGTGTGTGGCTGTTACTTCTGTAGAAGTTCATCTTTATATTTAATCCCTCATGTGGCTTTTAGAAGACTAGAAGCTCATCTTGAAAGAGAAGATGAAAGACGAGTCAAGTGTGCAGGTAAGATTACTCTTCCTCAGTTTGTGAAGAACTAAATTGTTTACAGTTAGGTACTTTGAAACTATTATACATGTCTGAGTTTTTCTAATGAGTTCTTTTTCTTTTTCAGGATGACTAAAATCTGAAGAGTATGGCATAGTGTGTATTGGGTTTTCATTTTGTTTCCGAATGTATTTTCTGTCAAACTTCATAATAAAATCTCAGCAAAGTCTGTTTGTCTTTTCTCTGTCAGTATTTCCTGTGTATGCATTTATTTCTCCATAGAACTGTCTTTTCCTTACATTGGAAGAATGTAAAATGATCTTCTAGAAGTAACTTCCTGTTTGGTTCATAACATAAAATCAGTCCAAGCTAAAGTTAAATTAGTGAAACAATTTCAAACGTCATCTTTTTGATAAATAGGCCCGTGTTTAATTTGCGCTCTTTTTCTCTTTATTTCATTTGTAAGAAAATTCTGCTGCTTTCTGTAGAAGTAAAATTCCAGTGACAGTTTGTTTATTCATTTATTTACTCATTCATCACCATGTTCATTGACCAAACATTAAGTGCTATACACATACACAGACACAGTATTTTGCAAGATAGATTTTATTTCCAGACTCATGGAATTTAGATTTCAACATGGGAGATAGACATTGATATTATTAGGTCTGTTGGCTATTAAAATAATGTGTGATAAGTGGTGAGAATTTCTACTTCTTGGTCCTCCTTTTCCCTTGGCTTCTTTGCCATATCCTATAAGTTGAGTTTTAGTTTCTTTATTGTTACGGGTTTTTCTTTTAATTTAATATGCATACATTTCAACATTTTGCTTGAAAAGAGTGGTTTCCACTCATAGGAGAGCAGAGACTCAGGTTTATAGCCTGCCAAGACACAGCTCTGATACCAGTCTTCTTCAGATTGAAGAAACTTTATTGTCATTCCTATCATTTCTTCTGTGGACAAAAGTATAGAAAAAGAGATCTGGTTTATACTCTCCAGTAACAAAAGATTTCAAAGCAAGGAAGATATTGGGTATAAAGAGCAAGAGTTGAAGAATGCACAGTTGAACATGAGAGGAACAGACAACTTGTCTTCCAAGAACTCATTCAAATTATGTCTTCAGTTTGAAAGCTGCGATGGAAGTTCAGTAACTTCAAAGCATGCGTGGAAGTTTCTGTATACACACAGTGAAATCAGCTGACAAGGTAACTGGGTTGGCAAGTGCTTCTGAGACTCCTGAGAAGTAAAAATGTGATCATCAAAAAATCCTGGATAGTCTGTGACTGCTTCATCCACAGAATGATCCTGGGTACAGAGTGTCGGCCAGGTGGCCTGACTAGAGGTTCTCCGGATTGGATCTGCTGCTTGTGGACCTGCCATCAAGGAGGTTGACTAAACAGACCTGAAAACAAGTATATTTCCCAGAAGTCACAAAAATTCCAAGATAAAAACATTTGGCCTAAATTTCAACATTAGACCTTAGGTTTGGGACTTCGCCGTCCACAAGTGTAAAACTAGTCAGACTGGATGATGAGCTCTTCTTTCTAGGCATTGAGCAATAGGCAGTGTAGGGCTGCCATCCTTGAAAGAAGGGGAAGTATGAAGCGAGCCCCACAACCTCTCCAGGTTTCTGCCGTGGAACACTTTCCTGTTGCAGTGCAGGGTGGGTAGAATTCAGGCGAAAGTGCAGTCCCATCCAGCTAGGGAGGCAGAGGTTAGAGTTCTGGGCTGCTAACATGGCTGCAGTGTGTGAGTTAGTGTGCTAGAGAGGAAGGAACCGCACAGAGGGAGACCCCTAGAAGTCTGTGTGCAGGTTCGCCTCCAGTTCAGCTCCAGGCTAACACTGTACCTGAGCTAGACCGTACGTCACAAGGCCTAGCACCAGCCACCTGCTCTAAGGCTGAGAGCTGACAGGGATACCAGCAGTCACCCAGTTCTGGGAGTTGTTGACATTAGACCCTGCTGAGCACCTTGGTGATTCTCTTGATATCCCAGCGAGGCCCTCTGTAAGAGTAAGGATCACTTCTTAGCATAAAAGCCATATCCTAGAACTAAGTTCAAACTGAAATAGACCTGCTTTAACAAAGAATAAAGTGAAGCCTGATCAAACCAAAGGATTCTCCAGTAGTTTAACGGCAAGGTGTAGAGCAAAGCTCACCACCTGTGAAGATGGATGACACAATACAGACTCCCTTCAACATATTATCCACTCTGTCCAGCATTCAATCAATGAGAAGTTCCTGGGCATGTGAAATAAAGATTCAAAGTCAAAAGTAGGAAATTGTGACCCATAATAAAGAAGTTGGGGCATCTGGGTGGCTCTGTTAGTTGCACACCCGACTCTTGATTTTGACTCAGGTGATGATCTCATGTTTCATGCATTCAAGCCCTACAAGACCTCCGCTCTGACAGCATGGAGCCTTTGGATTCTCTCTTGCTCTCTCTGTCTCTGTCCCTCCCCTGCTCTCTCAAAAACGGAAAGAAAGAAAGAGAGAGAGAGAGAGAAAGAAAGGGAGGAAGAAAGAGAGAGAGAGAGAGAGAGAGAAAGGAAGGAAGAAAGCAAAGAAATTAGAAACAGACTTCAAGATGAACTAGATGCACAAATTAGCAGCTATGGATTTTTAAAGCAGATGCTAAAGTATGTTTTAATATTGAGAAGAAAAAATGTCCATAAAGAGTGAACAGAGAGAATATCAGCAGAGAAAATAACAACTTTATAATGAATAAAATGAAGTCTAGTACTGAAAAGTTCGATATCTGATGCATAAAATTACCTGGATGAGTTCAGTATCACTGGATAGAGACTGTAGAAGAAAGGGCTATGGAACCTGACGACAAATACAAACACAGTGTGCAATGCTGAAGATTTAAATCCCCTTCCCCCTCCTTTTGCTCTTCCCCTTGCCAAAAGATAGACAAGTTACATTAAAAGGTAGGCGATAATCTGGCTTTAGATTTCTTAGCTATGTAGCTACATGCAAAGCTGTAAGAAAATGGAGCAACTTGAGTTTTGAGGAGGTAGAGTTGTGAATTGGGATTTTCTCTGATTCATGTTTTTTTTTAACAAGTTTGTAAAAGATTATGTTTATATGCCTTTCTTTTAAACTTAAAAAAAAGCTGCTACTTAAAGACATACTTTAGAAGACCTTGGGATGTGGGGACAGTTGTACTAGAAATGATTGTCCTTTATGGAACTCTCTTCTAAGGAAATAATCAAAATATGTGCAAATATTTTCGTACATTTTTTGTTGCCGTATGTATTGGAAAATACCTTATTGTTGAGTAAGTGTTCATATAAGTCAATATGCAACCATTAAAATATACTAACAACTGATGTAAGGAAATGCTTTTTTTAATAGTGAGTAAAAAAGCAAGATACAGATTTGTATACTAAATAAAAATTTATACTAAGTGGCAGGAAATACAGAAAATTTTGTCTCTTGATTATGGGAATTCATGATGGCCTTATTTTTCTGTTTGTGTATTTTCCAAAATTTCTGTAAAGAACACATAATTCAGACCTTAAAAAATTAGATCCGTGTGTATAGGGGGACAGTTAGAAGAGATTAATCTGATAATGCCTGTGAATCTATTAATTGAGACTTTTTCATCTAAAAATTCTAATTATAAACATGGAAGAAAGAATGTAACCTTTAAAATATTTTGGGAAGGTGCTCACTTTAGCACCACATGTTACTAAAATTGGAGCGACACAGAGAAGATAAGCACGGCCCCTGCACAGGGATGACACACAAATTTGTGAAGCTTCCATGTTTTAAAAAATAATAATAGAATATTTTGGGGAAAGATAAAAAACATTGTCCCAAGTGAAAGATGACTTACACGAGAGTTTATGCCATGATATCATGCATATGAAATTCTAGAATAGGCAAAACTGATCAGTGGTGGGGAAAACATATCAGAGCAAAGGTTATTTCTAGGGACAAGGACAGGAATTGATTGAGAAGAATATGCACGGTCTTTCTTGGATCATGATGAATTTCTATATCTTGTTAAGGATTTGAGTTATGTAGGTGTGTACATTGTCAAAACTCAATATATATTTAAGATCTATTCATTTGTATGTAAATTTTACATAAAAAGAAAAATACTGCCAACAAAAAGGTGGGGAACAAATAGTTTTGTGAAAATGTACAAAGTCTACTCCTTGCTGGCTTTATCCTCATATCCTATGGTCTTAGATAAGTATTCCAGAGTAATAAGATAGTTATAAATTCAATGTACTCTAGTTAGCACCTTGTGCTTGCTTCTCTTAATACTTGCTACATTGCACTGGACTTATTTCATACCTCGAATGGACTGTGAACTCTTGGAGGGCAGGAAATCCCTGCCTTCTGGCACATAGCTGGCGTGTGCCCAATAAATATTTAATAGGTTAATAAGTAAGTATCCCTCGGCCCTTGTTCCCACCTCTTACCTGTAACAAAAATGTTTCTCTATTCATTACAATTATTAGTTCTGTATCTTTTTTTTATAATATTAATTGGTAAGTGGAATTAACAAAATAGCAAAGTTAATCTTTTAACATTTGTTATTTCAAGTTGTTTGTTCAAGGGGCTTGCTTAAAATTGTATCAAAATGTTACAGTAGTGTGGCTTAAATATCTGTCTTTGAAAACTATGATTGAGTTTGTGGTCAGGTTGTGGGTCTCCAGTTGCAAAGTGTTTTAGGAGGAAATATTAGACACTATAATTAAATCATTTTGTGACATTTATAGTGAAGTTACTCCAGTAAAAAAAAAAAAAAAGCTGCCTTGTCATTATTGTGTGGTTCTAACCTCAATAAAATGTCAAAGTTAGACCAATGGAAGATTTATTTGAAAGTTGGTTAGTTATATTCAGAGATTTTGTTTTTACATGACAAAAAAATATTGTATTTTATGGGAAAGAGTAACTTAAGTTTTTTAAATATTTGAGAATTTTATATAAAAGGATTTCTAGTAGAAAATCCTGAGGGAGATTGAAAACATACACTTATGAAATTCAGAAAGAAATTTCATGCTAGTGAAATTTTTTGGCAGAAATATGTATATGGTTATTGAGTGAAAACTTCAACAGATACATTTCTAATTGACAAAATAGTTACTTAATACATTTTAATTTAATGAGGATGAATGATATAGCGTATAAATTATTCAAGTCACTTATCTTTGTTATGCTTAGCTATATATTGAATTTAGTTTTTGAAACAAACTTAAAAGATGTTGAACTTCAGTGGTGCATTACTGTTCCATACTTATGTCCTAAAGTGGTTTTTTTTTGTTTGTTTGTTTTGGTTTGGTTTTTTTTTTTTTCCATTTTGTTGTTTTAGTTACTCGGAACATTATCACAGAATTAGACTAAAGGAATGTTGGGTAGTTTACAAGTATATCAGTAGCCCATTAGGATAGCATTTTACAATTTATTTAGAAATCATTGCATTTGTTTATTATTAATAACTAGCATTTATCAAATCCGTATTGTGTGTCAGGTGTCACGCACAGCGCTTTGCTTACATCATCTTGTATAATCTTTACAGCTATGAAATTGGCATTATTATCTATCCTTTTTTAACAGATGAGAAAATTTCAGGTTTAGAGAGGCAAAGTAATCGGCCTAAGGTCACACACACTTGGTAGTTGGATGAAGTGGCTTCCATCTCAGGTTTGATCTGATGCCTAATCAAGTCCTAACCACTACATTTTACAAACTAAGTATTGAAGCTTGTCCTGGGAATGTTTACAGTGAACTAACATATACATATGCATACTGGGTTTGCTCAATTAGTTTTGGTTCCTCTCCTGAAGTTTCTTTTGGTCTAGGGATCTGGTTCCTCAAAGTGTGGTTCATAGACCAGAAGCATTGGCATTTCCTGGGAACTTGCTGGAAGTGTAAGATCTCAGGCCCTAGTCCAAGAGTACAGAATCCAAATCTGATTTAATAAGTTTGCCAGGTGATTGGTGTGTACATTCAAGTTTTGGATAAGCACTGGCCTGAAAGAATAACTGGGTCAGAGTAGAGTAGTGGAGTCTAGAGAGGCATCGGCATCATCCGAGTCATATCTTTATACTCTACCAGACTGATTTTTTGAATACTTCAGATAACATGTATATTATACAGATGTTATTTGTCAGTCTATGTACATTGTACCTATGATATTTGGTGAAAACCTTTGAATTCTTTTGAAAGTATTAATACTATATTCTAGAAGACGGTTTTGGGAGTATAATATCTTCTAATTTTCGGGAATTGGATATTAAATACAACAGCAACCATTTATATAAAATCAACTAACTGTAGGTTTCACTGGCTAGTTTTGTAGTACATTTTATCTTTTAACTGACATTGATTACATCTGGGTGAAAATGGGATAGGACTGATTTTATATTTGACTCATTTTTATTTTTTAAAAGATGATGATTAATGAAACTTGGAAATGAAAACTTGATTTCCCCCACCCCTTCCCAGTTTGCCTAATGCCTCTTGCCTAATACTGGATTTGTCATTTTTTTAGATGTGGAAGTTATATACTATGACTGGATTTCTCTTTGTTTACATGGCGCCCTTATGGACTAGCAGGGTCTGTGCTTTAAGTATCTCTTAACGGCCCAAAATTTAACCCAATATATGCATTCATGTATTAACAAGTGCTTTTTCAGTATTTTACATAGGAAGCACTATTCTGTTATGCATGCATTGCCACTAACACAATAGATATAAAGAACTCCTAACTTTAAGTCACTTCCTAGATTAAGGCAATAACTGACTTTGAGGATGGAAAGTGAATTCCAGTAAGTTTATAACAGGCTTTTTTATTATTCTGATGCTAAATTAGAAATTGACATACAGAGTTTATATTTTTGTAAATACCATAATTTTAGATTGAGCATGACTTTCGTCTTTCACTGACATGTAAATAGCGGTGTTAATGTATATCCAGAATAGGTGAACCCAGATAGTTTTATGATGTAGTCAAACACTTAAATTTAATCTTAGATAGAGGTTGTCCTATGTTCTAAAGATTAACTTAAAAAATAATGAGCTCAGTGGCTGTGAAGATGAGCTGGAAAGGTTTTATTATATCGATTACCCAAACTCAGTCTTCTGCCTCTGTTGTCCTTATCTGCATCTTCCTACTAAGAAATGACTTTGCTTCTCTTAGAAAAGCCTAACCCTTTCCTGTGAGCCTGAGAAATAATTAACAGTTAGAATTTAAAAAGCTTTCTTGAAGTAAGAGCTTCACGCACACAAAGATAGTGTACCAAGTAAGTACAAACTTCTTAAAAAATTGAAAATAAGATTTACTTTCCACCCATAATATTATTAATCATATTTTAATTATCTTAGCATCTAGATGTAGTAATAAAAGTATTCACTTCTATCTGGAAGAGCAGTTGGTATTAATAAATATGAATCATATACTCTTCAGAACTTTAAAAATGCGTTTTATTTTTCAGCAAAGATGTCAAGGAAGTTAAGCTTGCCTACTGACCTAAAGCCTGACTTAGGTAAGTAAAATAAATAAATGAATAAAATCCATAGTAGTTAAACTCCCTTCAAGGGGAAGACCAGGAAATCAGAAGATTTAAAATTATGATAGACTAGATTTTTATCAGAAATCAAGTTTAAAAGGAGTAAGAAGTTTAAGGATTAATAGTCTCTAGAATGTCATCTGTAAATTATAAAATATTATAATTTCAAGCAAACCAAAATAATATATTTTCTCAGTTCTCGTACTTTATTCTAAACAAAATTTAGTATAAGATTGAAATTTGTGCAATTTCAGATTAAGTTCTATTAAAAGTTATTATGTCCCATTTAACTATCTTAAAACTTATTTGAACTTTATAAACTTACAACATTTTCACAGTAAATTAGTTTTCTGTATTACATTGAATTTCTCGTATCAAGAATCATTATTACTTTTGGTGATAATAAATTGGGAAGTATTCCTTTTTCTATAGCACTTTCTTTACAACTAATGCACTAGGTAAACAGAATGAATTCATTCACACTTTCCTTTTGCTTTATACCAGCTCAAAAACAGCTCCCTGATACCACAGAATAGGGACAAATGACATTCCAATAAAAATAAAAATAAACTTGCAACATTTCTTTTTAAATAACTCACCTTTTTTTTTTAATTTCAGAAATTGCAATTATTTTTAATAAAAAGTAGACTGGCTGAAGATGATTTCACCCATCTTTGTCATAGAAATAACTAGATTTCCTCCCTTGCATTTGCTCACACCCATTATCTTTTCACTATTTATTCCTTAGATTCCTTGACTGTCTTTTTAAGTAATACAAACTTAGATATTGGCCCATTTCACCATTCTAATTTTAGCATTTCCACGTCATAGTCTTATCTCAGTTGTACTGATAGAGAGCATGTGATTATTAGTGAGAAGGCATAATATCTTCCGTTGTCAGAGTACAAGGTTCCATTCCTGAACATAAGGAAACACAGTTTAGTAGAATCCTGTACTAACACTGATATTAAGGGAACCAGAATTAATTCTAGAGTGTAGGATAACATATGTTTTGAGAAGGGAATAGTTCCCTTCACTATATAAATGACAGATGTAATTTGAAACCAAGTGTATCTGAGAGGCAGAGTTTTCATCAGACTCTCTAAGAGGCCCGTAATTTCATTAACACTAAATACTGTGAGTTAAAATGTTTTTGTCTCTTCTAGTATCTTAAAAATATGAGACGACATATGTAGAAGTACTTTTAAAATTCATAAAAAGAGCATAATTATTTTTAAAAAGAATATTCACACTTAAAATTATGTAAGTAATGTAATCAGCAGGTATACTCCATACTTATTTATAGATCATCTTTATGAAGTTCATGTTTTAGCTTACATACCCATGTATTTCACTGCCCTAAACCAATAACTGATTGCTACATACCTTGGAACAGTCTCTGTGCTGCCTAAGTAATTTCCCTTCGTGTCATTGTGCTGCTAAACTATTTTTAGAGATTCTTAGCTGGTTATTGTTTAATATTGGCTGGGGAGTCAATGGGGAACAACAACTCTATTGATAGGCTCAAACTGTCAGATGTTCCCAAAGCAGCTGAAGCTGTTGGGACTATTCCTGCAGCTCTGGAACCTTCTGTGACTAGAATTCACTTTGGCTTATAAGGAAATTGTGCAACATTGCACTTGTACTATATCTTCACCGTCCTATGTTCTATGGCCCAGTCTCAGGAACCATGGGTGATATTGTTAGACCTCTGATGTTACTTTTCAAGTGTCAACCACCAGAGGGGGGAAAAAATTAGACTTTTATACCTTGATGTGAATTAGTTTTATGTCCTAGAATTTACCCTGACCAAACTCATCTCTTGGCATTATGTTTTGACGGAGGGAATAAAATATTACATAAAGCTCTATGTGGGAAGGAGAGGGGAATATACATGGGTAGAATGTTCTAAGCATCCAGAGTAACATGAAAGCAATGATTTTGTGACATGCTTATAACACCTACAGTTGGATGGCATTAATGACAAATATTATCTGAGTTTAGATCTCCCAGAAACACCCCATGTTCAAATATATTTTTTGTATTTAAAGACTGAACTTTAATTCTCAATAATAATCCAAACCCACCCTTTGTATATTGGTGGTATGACTAATCCCTTGTTTATATGTAGTTGCCTAAGAAAGTTTTGGACTTGGACATGACTCAAGTCCTGACTCCTACTAATTAGCTTTGTCATCCTGGGAAAGTTATTTAACCTAAGTGTCTGTTTTATTATTTGTTATATTGTCATAAAACTTTTCACAGTTGTTAAGTGGATTCAATAGAATGATAAATGTAAAGTGTTAATGAGAGTATGTATCCTATGGTAGGCCTTGCTTAGCGATAGCTATTTTCATTTCTGCTCTTAATAAAATTTCTATTCCGTTTGTTTAGCTTGCCCAATTTCTAAGATTCAAGCCACAAAGATCGACAACATGTGATTTAACAATAGTATAAATTATAATTCATGAACTGCTAAAAATTCTAACTGGTTTTCAAACAGTTCTGGGCATATAGAATTTTATAAGTTCAGGGATGCCTGGAGGGCTCAGTAGGTTAAGCATCCAACTCTTGATTTCGGCTCAGGTCAAGATCTTGCACTTCGTGAATTGGAGCCCAGTATTGACTCTGAACTGACCATGTGTGGCCTGCTTGGGATTCTCTCTCTCTCTCTCTCTCTCTCTCTCTCTCTCTCTCTCTCTCTCCCTTCCTCCCTCCCTCCCTCCCTCCCTCTCCTCTGTCTGCCCCTCCCCCACTCTTTCTTGTGCCCGTGCACTCTTCTCTCTCTCAAAATAAATAACCTTGAAAAAAAGGATTTTGTAAGTTAAATATTGATTCTGATTCAGTTCATTTTCAGAGTTTCTTTGGTGATCTAATTTTTATAGAGAAGTCATAATACAAATGCAGTTGTAGCTTATGAATTTTATATAGTTAAATTATTCCATTAAATTAAAACACTGTTTATTTGTCCTGTAATTAACATTTGAAGTATAGATATGTTGTGAATCACCTATTGTAATTTTAACAGTGGATAACAGTAAGAAATTTTACACAGATTAATTTATAATGAAATTTATATTATCAAATTTTCTTATCAAATGTATATTTATATTAGATTTTCTTATATTATCAAATTTTTATGGATTTCTGTCTTTACACTAGGTCACAACTGAAAATATATGTCCAATCACCTTGCATGTGTATGTTTCATTAAATATTTTATTTATTGATAGATTTTTATTTAAATTTTAGTTAACACACAGTGCAATATTGAGTTCAGGAGAATTCAGATTCATCACTTAAATTCAACACCCGGTGCTCATCACAAGTGCCCTCTTTAATATCTATCAGCCATCTACTAAATTTAAATTTTCTACTATTTGGGGCACCTGGCTGGCTCAGTTGGTAGAGCATGGGACTCTTGATCTCAGAGTTACAAGTCTGGGCCCCACATTGGATGTAGCAGTCACTTAAAATTTAAATAAAATAATTAAATTTCTATTATTTTACTAAAATAACTTTGAAAACTTCAGAGTTAACATTTGGAATCAATTTATATATTTAGCATTACCACACTCATCCAGTAATGAGCTTTTGCTTATGGAAAGTTGTTACATTTACAGGAAGTAGTTCTTTTTTACTGTGTCAAACAGGGTATACAGGTCAAAGAGACATGTTTAGGAACTATAGTTAGAGATTGCCCATCCTGTTGCCATAACTAGTAGCTTTATTATTTTCAGAGGCCAGTGATAATCAAAATTCTGTTGTATATAATTATCATTTGGGGAGATATTGTCAATGTATGAATCTAAATTTGATTACAAACGCTTTTAGAGGAGGTACAGTTAGGATTCATTTATACGTTTTTTATTTAATAAAATACATTTTAAGAGACTTGAATGTGTTTTCATTTTTCATGACATATGAAGTCATTTCTTTCATGATAGCACTGAAACTATGTGATTGGAGGAAATATTTATTAAATATGAACAGTAGAAAGTACTAGAAGTTTTAATATCCCAAAGTTGTTGCACCAGCACATACCATTTTAGATACTTTCACCTACAGATCTGTCTTCAGCAAGTATTTGTTGGATATTAGTATATGCCAGACACTATGCTAAATCCTACAGGGCATCAAAATGACACAGCACCTGTACTCAAGAAACTCGGAGTCACTTGAGAGTGAGGCCTAAGACAAGCCCAAAAGAACTACAGAACAAATGTACTCTTAGTGCCATGGGAGAGAAAAAGCTATCGAGATTCAAAAAAGAGAAAAACCATATACAATTTTCGGGGTCAAGATAAACTTCATGAAGATGACAGTACCTGAGATAGCAAATAAGCACGATCTTGATAGGTAGAGAAAAGAGTGAGGCACAGGAACCAGTCAGAAAGAAATCACAAGCAAAAGTCTAAAGTAGGTGAGTGCACGCTAGGTCTGGAGAACAACGAATGACCCATTTTGTTCTTTCAAGGTTCTGAAAGCAGGGTAGCATTGGAAGATAGGGCCACCAAGGAGAGTTGGAAATATTTTGTGGAGAGTCTTAAAAACCTGAGTAAAATATTAAGCATGCTCAAATAAAGAGGAGCCACCGAAGAGTTTTTAAATAGAAGTGATAGAATTATGACTGTACCTTGTAAAACTCAATTGAGTTATGTTAGAGCAGTGACAGAGTGAGGGTGGGGAGACTACTTGGGAATTGTGCGGTAGTCTATGAATGGTAATGAAAGCCTGAATGAAGGGTGATGGAAGTCGATTGGTAATGGAAAGAAGGGAACAACACTGGGGTAAAATAACTTAGGACTTGGCATCCCACCAGACGTATGTAGGTAAAGTGAAAGGGAGTAACCAAAATGAAACGCATCTTAAGCGTTGCTCCCTGGAACAGGATTTATAATTTCGATTATAAATAGTTGAAAGTAACCATGCTTTTCTAGTTGTGCCAAACCATGACACTGTATCACCAAAGGAAGAAACAGCATCAAGAGAAAAGATGGTGCTGGTAAGGGCCAAGATTCGAAAAACAACCAGGATACCAACAAAGCACAGCACCAAAACCCGTACAGATCACACATCCACAAATTCACCGGACTGCACCCAGCTCGCTTCTAAGAAGTGTGAATTTATCTGTTTGTATTTTATATTTCAGCAAAGGAAAATAATTATTAGCATAGAAGTGAATTGTTTTTCTTTTTAATTAAAAGAGACTAATTAAATAATTAATTAAATTAATTAAAACATGCGATAGGTTTTGTCTTTTTGCAGATTAACTCTTTGGCCAAATTTATACCAAATAAAAAAATAGGATACTTTATAACTTGGACAATCTCACAACATTTTAAATCATTTCAGATATAAAAGATAATTCCTTCAGCCGATCACGGAGTTCTAGCGTAACCAGCATTGATAAAGAATCCCGAGAAGCCATCTCTGCTCTTCATTTCTGTGAAACTTTTACTCGAAAGGCAGATTCATCTCCTTCCCCATGTTTATGGGTTGGTACTACTCTGGGAACAGTGCTTGTCATTGCACTGAACCTTCCACCCGGAGGAGAGCAAAGACTTCTTCAGCCAGTCATTGTGTCTCCAAGTGGTACGTATGCTTTCACGCTGTCCTTACGTTAAAGATCGGACTTTTAGTAGAAGCCCTTGTTCTTCGTTTGGGGATTGATCTAAGAATTCTAAGTGGAGAAATTTAGTCTTGTGTTTTTAGCGACAGAATACATGGAATAAAGTTCCAGAAAATCATGTATTTATACAGCCATTCTGGTCTTGCTGCTTTTTTTTTTCCCCCTTAAGTCTAGAATCATGTCTATAATGATTACTATGTAAGAAAATGAAAAAACAAAACAAAACAAAAAAAACCTGTTCTTGTAATGCATTGTAGGATACCTTAAAATACTGTGTTCTGTAAGCAAAAGGATGGTACCGTAGTTAGGAGAAAAAGCAAAAAGCATTTTCTAAAACATCATACAGTTGGCTATTTTAATCTCTAAATGTGAACTCTTAAAATAGCTTATTTTTCTCCTTTGAACTATTAGGAAAAGCTGACTTAATAGCAAATTTTAAGAAGAAAATATTTATGATCTTCATATGTTGAAAATGAGATTGAATTTCATCAAATGTATGTGGAATCTGAAAGACCTGGAAATAACCGAGAAACCTGGTTTTTATTACTAATTTATGCTGATTTAGATAGAAAAAAACAAGATTGAGCTCATTAGTGTATCCCTTGTTTATATAGTGGACTTTAACATTACTTGAAATTTAAAATATAATTTTGATTTTAATGATAATTTGTAAAATACCAAAGAAATAGTTTGATTTACTCATTCAACTCAATAAATATTTGAGTATATTCTATATGCTTCACTGCTAGAAAAGGTTTCGTAATGATAATCTTCTTACTAATCTTGTTTCTTATTAGTAAACAACAAATATCTGTATAGGAAGAAAACCTGGAAAGAGAAACCACTTAAAGAATTTTAAGTACTCTAGTAGTCATATTAAAAACGTTTAAAAAATGAAATTAATTTTCATAACACTTTATTTAGCCTAATGTATCCAAAATGCTATCATTTCAACGTGTAATCAGTATTTTTAAGTTGTTAAGGTATTTTACTTTTAACTTTTCTTGTACTAAGTCTTCAGAACCGGCACGTGTGTGTTTGATTCTCAGAGTGTGCCACCGTGTGGACAGGCCGCATTTCAAGGACTTTGTAGCCACGGTGTCTGCCATAGTAATGCAGCTCTAGGTGTCACCTACCTGCTCTCACACTTGTTGGTAGTACACTTGCCAGACAGGAGAGAAGACATAGCTCCAGACATACCGTGTGTCTGTTCGGGGCATGTAGTTCTGATATCATTTTCCAGATTCAGCTGCATGCTTGAAGATTGAATCCCTTCGGGAAGCCGGTGTACAATTCCAGTCTAATGTCCATTCTGTGTGTTTTTGAGTGTCTCCTGTGTGTCAGAGTTGGAGTAAATACTTTGCTGTGGCGATTCAAGTAGCTGTTACTTACGTATTTTAGGTACTATATTGAGGTTGAAAGGAGCGATCCTGAGAATGGCATTCCTGGATACCACAGGCTGCTTAGTACCACCTGCATATGAATCCTGGAGAGAACACAATGTTCCTGAAGAAAAAGATGAAAAGGAGAAATCAAAGAAACGACGGCCTGTCTCCGTATCCCCCTCCTCTTCTCAGGAAATTTGTGAAAACCAGTACGCAGTGATATGTTCTGAAAAGCAAGCAAAAGTCATCTCACTGCCATCTCAGAACTGCGCTTACAAGCAAAACATTACAGAGACCTCGTTTGTGCTTCGTGGAGACATCGTAGCATTGAATAACAGTATCTGCCTTGCCTGTTTCTGCGCCAACGGACATATTATGACTTTTAGGTGAGTTACGCATTTTCCTAAAACACAAATAGAGCATATACACCCTTAAAACATAACGTTACAGAGTTATATTCCATTGAAATGAAACGCTTTTGTTTACGGTGTTATACACTGAGAATTTATTGTTATTCACTTAATTGTGAACAACTTTATGAGGAATACAAATCAATTTTATCTCCCTCTCAAGTATACTAAATCATCAGGTTTTCAGGGTCCTGCCATTTTTGTCTTCTATAATACTCTGTTCAAGTCGAAAACCTAGTCTGTTATTTTTTTGAATTCCAGTTAGTGAACGTACAGTGTTCTGTTAGTTTCAGGTGTGCACCCTGGTAGTTCAACACTTCCATACGTTACCTGATACTTATTCCTCATGACTAGTGTACTTCTTCATCACGGTCACCTATTTCACCCTTCCCCTGACCCCACTCCCATCTGGTAACCATCAGTGTGTTCTCTGTAATTAAGAGTCTGTTTCTTGATTGGTCTCTCTCATTCTTATTTTTTCCTATTGCTTGTTTGTTTTGTTTCTTAAATTCCACACGAGAGTGAAATCATATGGTATTTGTCTTTCTCTGACTTATTTCACTTATCATTGTACTCTCTAGTTCTGTCCATGTCCTTGCAAATGACAAGTCTTGATTCTTTTTTATGGCTGAATAATATTTGCGTGTGTGTGTGTGTGTGTGTGTGTAGAATATATGGAAGAAGATGTGGATCTTCTTTATTCCATTCATCAGTCAATAGACACTTGGGCCGCCTCCATATCTTGCTGCTGTAAATAATGCTACTGTAAACATAGGGGTGCATGTATCCCTTTGAATTGGTGTTCTCCTATTCTTTGGGTAAATACCCAGTTGTGCAGTTGCTGGATCATAAGGTAGTTCTAGTTTAACCTTTTGAGGACCCTCCATACTGTTTTCCAAAACCTACCTTGTTTCTTATTAATGACTTTTCAATATTTTTCTCAAGTTTGCCTAGTTTAAGACCTCTACTGGATGTGTATTACTTGCCCCTCACCAACATGCGGATAGCCAGAACATTCTGCTTCACCAACAATGGACAAGCATTATATCTTGTTTCACCTACAGAGATCCAGAGACTGACTTACAGTCAAGAGACCTGTGAAAATCTTCAGGTAAATAACAAAAATATTGCTATAATCTCTTCAGAGGTGAAATACTCTGTAAGGTCCCTTATTTTTGTTCATCTCTTACACTCTCAGGAGTATACAAATGAACCTGCATAGGAAAATTCAAAGCCTGACTTTCAGACCATATGCTTTGAGACTTGTTATAAAGTATCTTCATCTTCATCAGACTCTTGTTACAAGAGGGACTTCTCTCATTGATCCGTATTTTTTCTCTCCAGTGATGGCAAAGAAATATGAAATGTTATATACATTTTATACACACTCTCCACGTATAATAAATATCTATTATACACACAGGAAAATCTTTTTGAAGGAAGTAGGTTAATGTGAAAATAATTATGTCTATTTTATGGCTAATCGTGTCATCCCTTCTTATATACTCTATTCATGAGGATATATATACGTAAAAGAAAAAATAAGGTTTTATAGTTTTTCTCTGAATATTTTGGTTGATCTGACATTGTTTAAATACAAAACGGTTTCTTGTTTTAATATTCAAGTGCCTTATGTGCTTGCATATACAGTTGACCCTTGAACAAGGTGTGTTTGAACCACACAGGTCCACTTAAATACACAGATTTTTTCTATAAATACAGTATAGTAGTGCAAATGTATTTTCTTTGCCTCATGGTTTTAACATTTTCTTTCCTCTAGCTTACTTCAGTCTAAGGATATAGTATGTAATATAATACGTAAAATATGTGCTAACCCACTGTTGATGTTGTCAGTAAAGCTTCTGGTCCACAGTACACTATTAGCAAAGTTTTGGGGGATTCAAAAGTTATACGTGGATTTTTGACTGTACGTGGCAGTTGGCAGTTGATCCTTCACACTGTTCAGGGGTCAACTGTATATTAGAAATGACCAGTCTAGAGGCGCCTGGGGGGCTTAGATGGTTAAGTGTCCAACTTGTGATTGCAGCTCAGGTCATGACGTCGTTGTTCATGAGACCGAGCCCCACATCTGGCTCTGCACTGACAGCACAGAGCCTTTTTTGGGATTCTCTCTCTCCCTCTCTGTCTGTCCCTCCCCTATTTGTGCACGCTCATGGGTGCACTCTCTCAAAATAAACATTTTTAAAAATGATCCATCTAGTTTCACATTTTAGAATAAAAATGCTATTGAAATACTGAGCTAAAATATTATTTGATATTTAGAGGAAACCCTTATATAAGGGAACTTTTCTTTTTAAGGGAACTTTATAATGTAAGATTTTACAATTAATTAGCCCTGTTTTATTTATTTGTAAGTTTAAATTTGTGGCTTTTTTCGAATATGAGCTTTAGAGTCAAGACTGAATTTAAGTTCCATTCTTGATAATAATTACACAATTATATGACCTTGGACAGGTTACTTACTGCCTCTAAGCCTCATCATCTTTAAAAATAGTATTACAGGGGCGCCTGGATGGCTCAGTTGGTGAAGCGTGTGACTTCAGCTCAGGTCATGATCTCGCGGTTTGTGAGTTCAAGCCCCATGTCGGGCTCTGTGCTGACAGCTCAGAGCCTGAAGCCTGCTTCGGATTCTGTGCCTCCCTCTCTCTCTGCCCCTCCCCTAGGGGCTCATGCTCTGTCTCTCTCTGTCTCAAAAATAAATAAAACATCAAAAAAATTTTTAATAGGATTACAAAGAATATGGGGTGAATTAAAGAAGACAGTGCACATAAAGGGCTTAGCATTGTGCTTGATAAAGAGTTGGTGCTGTTAGATGTCAGTATTTTTCAGTAAGCTAGACTGTCCTGGAAATGTCCTTCTAATGATATTATAAACCTTGAGAGTGAAATAGAATTACATATATGACATTTTAGATATAAATTTCCATTTACATTTGGGTGGAGTTGTTTTTACAAAGATTCCTCGGTTTCTGAACTAAACTTTTGCTTTTTCTGAGAAAGGTAAAATTTTTCTTTAGTTTTCTTTCACTAGTAAAATTGTTACAGTATTAAGTACAATATTAATTCAATGGACAATTGAATATATTCCTAATTCATTTTCATCTGAAGTGTGGCCTTAATTCAACTATTCAAAATTTTAAACTTCATCACTTTTTGGGAATCAAATCTGTTCTTTGGTCAGTGTTTTATTTCAGTAAAAATCAGTAACAGCTGCAGTAAACTTTACCCATTTACTTTTTAATGAAATGGTCATTTAGTAGTACACTCAGTTTATTTTAATAACTATCTGCTGTCTGCCTTCATGATATAAATGAAAAAAAAAAAGAACTCTAAGCAGTTTGTGATAGAATGTTCTCTTTGGACATTATTGACATTTTATTTACTTCTGTGTTTTCAGTGCTTAAAAATAATGCTTTGGTAAAAGTCTGATTTAAATACCATGAACTTTATAAACACTAATCCTTGGTTTCCAGAATGCCCTAATACATTGTACATTCATTTTGCTTTAACCAAAAAAATAAAGAAGATGCCTACAAACATTAATGGAGTTTCCAGCCCACAGGGAATAATAGGAACCAGAGTAATAACCCTCCTGCCTAAACCCACCCAAAAAGAGCAGACGTAAACACGAAACAACAGTTTTCACAATCCTGGGTATTAAGCAGTGAAGGAAAGTAATCCCCGAGAAACAAGAAACAAAGAAGTACCCCAGCTTTAATGCCTTGATAGAGGTTTCAGAACACGGCATAGAGGGAAGGTACTGAGGCGGAGTCTGAACAACTTCCCATGTAGAGGAGACAGAACCAAGAGTCTGGGAAGACCAAGTAAGTTAAGAGTTCTTAGAAGACAGTACCAGAGAGGAGAGAGCTGTATATAGAGAGAACCCTGGTCCACTGAGAGTACTCAGTAGAGTATTATCGAGCACATGCACGTGGATAAACTCTCCGGCCTGGGAAAGAACCATCTGAAAGGAGGGGAGAATTAGAGGGAATTGTGCCTGGTCCCAGGGCCAGAAACAAGTGCCCGTTCTCAACAGCCAAGCTATAAAAGTTTATAATTCATGAATGTGTTAGTTTCCCGGAGCTGCTATAACAAATCACCACAAACTTGGTGGCCAAAACAACATAAATTTATTCTCTCACACTTTGGGAAGTCAGAAATCTGAAATAATTTTCACTAAGCCAACATCAAGGTGTAGAGAGGGTCATTTTTCTTTTGAGTGTCGGACTCTTTTTTATTTTTTTAATTTTGTTTAATGTTTATTTTATTTTTTGAGAGAGAGAGACATAGCGTGCTAGCAGGTGAGGGGCAGAAAGAGACACACACACAGAATTTGAAACAGGCTCCAGGTTCTGAGTTGTCAGGACAGAGCCCAACATGGGGCTTGAGCTCACAAACCGAGAGATCTTGACCTGACCCGAAGTCAGACACTTAACCTACTCAGCCACCGCAGTGCCCCTAGGATTAGAACCTGATATTTTAGGGGCGCCTGGGTGGCGCAGTCGGTTAAGCGTCCGACTTCAGCCAGGTCACGATCTCGCGCTCCGTGAGTTCGAGCCCTGCGTCAGGCTCTGGGCTGATGGCTCGGAGCCTGGAGCCTGTTTCCGATTCTGTGTCTCCCTCTCTCTCTGCCCCTCCCCGTTCATGCTCGGTCTCTCTCTGTCCCAAAAATAAATAAAGAAAAACGAAGAGAACCTGATATTTTAGATGGCCATTATATTCAGACTACTTCAGTGAACAATTAAGTAGAGTACTCAGGACAGTCCAGGCTCATTATTTGAAGAATAATTAGCCTTAAAATAATCACTGCTTGAGACCTGCCTAACAAATCATAAAAGGAAAACCCAAAAGGATCGAAATGTTTCCTAGTATCCCAGAATGAAGCTGAAGATGACTTAGAGAAATGAAAGATATCTAGTACTTAACAAGATAAAAATCAAAAGGTCTGGCATCCAGTCAAATCAATAAGAAAATATCCATAATGAGAAGAATCGATCTTTAAAAGAAACCAAACCAGAACTGACACAAACATTAGAATTAGTACAGAAGGGCATCAAACCAGTTATAATATTTCACATATTCAAAAAGTTAAGTGGAAACATGGAAGGTACAGAAGACCAAAATCAATCTTCTAGAGATGAAAACTGTAGTTTTTGAGATGAAAAATATACTGGTTGGGATTAACAACAGGTTAGACAATGCAGAAGAAAAGATTAAGTAACTTGAAAACATAGCAGTAGAAAAAACAACTGAGTGTTTAATTTTTTTTTTTTTACATTTATTTATTTTTGAGAGACAGAGTAAGCGTGCGAGCAGGGGAGGGGAAGAGAGAGACGGAGACACAGAATCTGAAGCAACCTCCAGGCTTTGAGCAAGCGGTCAGCACAGAGCCCGACGCTGGGCTCAAACCCACAAACCATGAGATCATGACCTGAGCCGAAGTCACACACTTAATCGACTGAGCCACCCAGGTGCCCCAAAGCAACTGAGTGTGTAAACTTGACAAATTTGTAGCACTAAACCACTTATATTAAAAAACAAAAAACAACAACAACAAAAAACTCATCAAATCAGTGACCTCAGTTTCCGCTATAAGAAACTGGAAAGGAAAAGCAACTTAAACCCAAAGTAAGCACAAGAAAGAAAATAATAAATATCCAAGTGGAAAATAGTAAACAGAAATAGAAACAAGGAAACAGTAGAAAAACATCAATAAAACTAAAACTTGATCTCTAAAATCAATAAAATTGATCTCAGGCCAGTCGATTATTAAGAGAGAAGTTACAAATTACCAGTGTCAAGAATGAGAGAAGTGGCATTACTATATTCTACAAATATTAAAATGGGTAATAAATATTATGAACAACTTTATGCCAATTAACTCAAAAACTTAGATGAAACGGACAAATTCCTGGAGAGACACAAATTACCAAAGATCACTAAAAAAAAAAACAAAAATAGATAACCTGAAGAATATCTATTGGAATAATTGAGAAGAAAATTGCAGGCCCAGATGGCTTCACTAGTGATTTCTGTCAACATTTTTAGGAGGAAAAAATACCAGTTCTACACAAAACTCAAAACTCAAAGTGGAAAAATCCTTCCATACTCATTCTAGAAGCTACAATTAACATGATATGAAAAATAGATATACATTACAAGAAAATTCTATATAGACCAATATACTTCACAAATACAGGTTTAAAAATTCTAAACAAAATTTTAACAAATTGAATCCAACAGTATTTCGAAGGATAATTCTGGTCATAATTCATCATGACCAAGTGGGATTTATCCCAGGAATGTAAAATTGTCTCTAACATTTGTAAATCAATCAGTGTAATTTCATCATATTAGTAAGCTAGCAGCAATTGACAAAATCCAACATCCATGTCTTAATTAAAAGAAGAAAAACCTCAGCAAAGAAGGAATAAAAGGGAGCTTAAAGGACATCTAGGGAAAATCTACAGCTAACATATTTAGTGATGAGATACTGAATTATTTTTTCTTAAAATCAGGAGCTAGAAAAGGATGCTCACTCTCAAAACTTCTATTCATTGTTGTATTTAAGGTTCTAGCCAGTGCATTCAGGCCAGAAAAAGGCATCTCAGTTGGAAAGGAAAAGTAAGCCTGCTGTTACTCATAGATGACATGATCATCTATCTAGGAAATCTATCCAAAAGCCTACTAGAAATAATGAGTGCATTTGACAGGGATGCAGGGTATGAGATCAATATGCAAAAAAAAAAAAAAATTCTATACTAGCAATGGGCATTGGGAAATTGACATTTAAAAAGCACCATCTATAATAGCAACAAAAAATATGAACTACACTGGGATAAATCTGACAAAAAATATCAAAGACCTGTACATTGAAGATCACAAAACACTGAAAGAAATTTTTAATGACATGAATAAATTGAAATATGTACTTTGTTCATAGGTCAGAAAATTCAATATTGTTAAAATACCAGTTTTCCCAAAATTGATCTATATTGAGGCAATCTCAAACAAAATACCAGTAGGATTTTTTTGATAAGAATTGATAAGTTTATTCTAAAATTCCTATAGAGATTCATGGGACCTAGAATAGGCAAAACAACTCTGAAAAAGAATAAAGTTGAAGGACTTACACCACCTGGTTTTAGGAGTTATAATGCTACGGTGATAAAAAGAACATGATACTGACATCAAATTAGATAAGTGGATCAATGTAACAATATAGAGTTCAGAAATAAATCCTCATATATATGGACAATTGATTTTTGATGAAGGCAATACACCTGAGAAAGGAGTGCCTTTCCAACAAATTATGCTGGAAAAATTGGAAATTAAAATAAAAAAAAAGAACTTTAATTCATGCCTCACAATATATACAGCATTTGATTCAAAATGAATCATAGACTTACATGTAAATCCTAAAACTATACAACTTTTAGAAGGAATATAAGAGAAGATTTTTGTTAACATGGGTTAGGCAAAGATTTCTTAGCTACAACACCAGACTCACTGCCCATAAAAGAACAAATTGACAACTTCAACAAAATGTAAAACTTCTGCTCTTCAACGACATTTCAGAAATAGAAAGATAAGCCACAAGCTGGAAGAAAGCCTTGACAAAACATATATCCATAAGGGACTTAAATCCAGAATATGTAAAAGTCCTCAGAAAGTAGATAAAACAACCCAATAAAAACATGGGCAAAGTATTTGAACAGATGCTTCACCATGAAAAGATGTTCAATATTCTTAGGCCTTACAGAACTGCAAATTATAACCACAATGAGACACCATTAAACACTTACTAGAAAGGCTGTAAAAAGAATACCATGCCACGTTCTCACAAGGATGTAAAAGGTCTACACTGCTTCAGTACACCCACTTTGGAAGACAGCTTAGAAGTTTCTTAAAAAGTTAAACATTCATAAACCAAAGACCCAGCCATTCTACTCTTAGTTTTTTAACTCAAGAGAAAAGGAAATTATATTCATAGTTATTTTATTTGTACTACCCAAAAAACCAGAAACTACCCAAGTGTCCATCAACAGATGAATGAAAAATCAAATTATAGTATATCCATACAGTAGAATACAACTCCACAATAAAAAAAAAGTGAACTGTTGATAACACTATTATGAATGAATCTAACAATAGTTAATTTACTGTTACTAGATGTAGAAAGATATCATAAGAAATACAAACCTAATTTAGATTTCACCAGCATCACTAGAAATTAAAATTAATCATTCTAAATAGTAAATTTAATCATAGGTAAATCCTTACTTTTTTTAATAATTGTTTTTAAGTTCATTTATTTATTTTGAGAGAGACAGAACATGAGCAGGGGAGGAGCAGAGAGAGAGAGAAACAGAGAGAATCTCAAGCAGGCTCTGCAGGGTCAGCATGGAGACTGACAAGGGGCCTTGAACTCACAAAACTGAGATCATGACCTGACCTAAGCCAAAATCAAGAGTCAGAAGTTCAACCGACTGAACCATCCAGCTTCCCCAGTAAAATCCTTATTTAAGCACAAGCAAAAAATCTACAGATACTATTTAATAGTTTTGTAATATATACTTTTTTAATATCAGTGTTTCTCCCCAAATCTTAATACTGAGACTGCAGACTCTAAGAAATCCCTATTAACCTTCCTTTAAAGGTAATCTATTCATATTGTTGATCTCTTGATAAGTAATTTCTGTATTTTATAATTTGTTTCATCTTTAATTGTGTGAAAGGAGTTTTTTCTCTAATTTTAGTGTTTATATCATTGAGTGTCTACTCTTGGCCCTTTATATGTTGTTCATTATCTTTAATCTTGATAACATTCCTGAGGGTAAGTGTTATTATCTTTTCTTTTTAAAGTTGAGGAAACCAGTTCTTTGAGAGATTGATTTGCATAAGATTCCTCTGTGAGTAAAAGGCAGAGATGAGAATCAAACCCAAGTCTATGTGGTTCCAAAGTTTATACTGGTTCCAAACAGTCATTTCTCCACTATAAGTGACTCTTCATTTATAGCTATAATCTGTTTTTTTTATATTTCTTACCTTATATTTATCAAATTGTAAGCTTATTAAGCACCAAATAAATTCAGAATTCTAAACCATAATTTTAAAATAAACTTTAAAATGCATATCTTTATACTGTCACTCATTATATGTCATATTACTCTTGATTTAGCATAAAAGACACACAAATGGTAGCTGTTTGCCATTTTTTGTTGTATCAATTTAATAAATATAGTTTAAATGGGAATCTGTATAGCACAGTATAAAAATGACTGGAAATCACCTTTGTTATATCATCTAATATAAATTTGAATTAAATAATCATTATCAGTTTCTACAGTGAGTTTTAACAAGTTTGTTTTATTGACTAAAGGAAATTTTACATTCCAGTTTTACTCCACTTTGTAGAAATTTGGAGGAAAGAAAACTAAAATGTATAGGTTTCAATCCACTTCAACATTGTAGGTGAAACTGTGTTATATAGTGTTAACAATTCTCTCTTCCATTTATAATCTGGTTGGAGAGACAATATTAATATGAATATGTTTAAAAGTAAAGTCTTTGGACATTCATCATTAACTTTCTTAGCCCAGCCCTAAGGAAATCAAAAAATACATACTTCATTTTCAACTATAATAATGTAAAATCAGATACAGCAGAACTCCTACCTGGAACCAATAATGTACTTGTCTTTTTTATCATAGCTACTTCTCATCAGTGGGCAGAAGTGCAGCCTCCAAAGTTCACTATAATTTTATTTTGCTTCTAAAGCTTCCCGGAGCTGCCTTATAATGTCGCTGCTTTCCTTCTTTTATAGAACTTCCTCTTCCCTCTCTATTTATCTACAAAATCATTAATATGTCAGCAACATTTCTTGTCTCCTGAGGTAGTTTTACCATTTCTGTGCTCTGAAGAGTAGTGACAGTAATTTCAGACAAGGCAGAAAGAAGCCTTTCAATCTCCCTACCAGAATTCTGGAGTTCCAGGTGTATGTTGGCATAATTCTTTTCCTGGGCTATATTTATGAAAACAGAAGTTGATGTGTCTTTCTAAGTTATTAATTTTCTGACTCAGCTGAAAGTGATAATTCCAAAATCATGTATCATCATTACACTAAACTTCTCATCTTACTAGTAGCTTTTCTTCTTTCTAATGTAGGAAGACCTAATTATTAATCCAGTTATCAATTCTTGATATTAAGAATTAAGGGATAGTGTTGTCATAAAGATTGGAATCCTCTTACAGTTTAAGCAGGAATATCATCTTTGCTTGAAGTGTGATGAAAATAATCTAGACAAAGTAACAAACAGCAAGTTCATTTTAGTCAATTTAGTCTTAACTGTTTGATTAAGTCAGTATGTACTAGATCTGATCGCTTGAAATATGCTCATTAATTGTTTCTGAATCTCAACAGGTAATGTTATAAGCTTAAGTTGAAGAATTTGCAGTGATGGTTTTGTGAATTATAGTTTAGTCTCCCTGTAACTTTACCAATTACAATTTGTTTTGATTTTAAAGGAGATGTTGGGCGAACTCTTCACTCCTGTAGAAACACCTGAAGCACCAAACAGGGGATTCTTTAAAGGCTTATTCGGAGGTGGTGCACAATCTCTTGATAGAGAAGAACTGTGTAAGTTGACTGATTTAATTTGGATATTATATCTGTAAAACTGAAGCATTCAAGCCATGTAGGCTTTTCTTACATGCATAAATTATGTTCACCTTTTTCTCTTGGTCACAACAATTAATATATCCATGTTTTTAGCAAAAGGACATTTTTTTTTTTTTTTTTTTTTTTTTGGTCATTCTAACCAGTATCAGGGGAATATATTGCTCAGGGAACCAAGATCAGAATAGGTTCGGGTGGTTAAAAATGAGTATTCACAACTTAATAATTTAGAAAGTATTTTCTTTATTTTCATTAAATATGATCTTTTATTCAATTCTATTATTAACTTTATTTGGTGACCTTAACTTTGAAAAAGTGTTTTACCTAAACATTTATCTTAGGAAACCTCTAGTACTATTCTCATTGCAGTAAAAAGTTACTTAAAATAGCAAAATCTCGTTCATTTACTACCTTCCACATAATTGGCACAGAGTAGAAATTGGTCCTTGAATGTTCGACCTTTCTTTCAAATAGCTGTTATCTATCCTTAATTTTTTTCCTTTTATTCTCTTTCTGTCTTGCAAAGATACGTTAGAATTTTCCTTTTGTGCTTGCTTGACTAATTAGAAAAACTGTAAGATTAAATATCATTAAGTTGCAGTGCAGTGCAATTTAACTTTCAGGACTTCTCCAGATGATTGATCAATCATCTTGGTGCTGGGAATCAGTCAGTTTTAGTTCATTGTGAAAAATGAAGACTGTTCTTCAAGCTATGGGCAGCTGATCATTTGGAATAACAGTCTCACCAAGGATAATTGATAGAGTAACACAAAATTTTAAAAATGTATTTTTTTAAATTCTTTAAAATATCAAAGAGCTGGGGCACCTGGGTGGCGCAGTCGGTTAAGCGTCCAACTTCAGCCAGGTCACGATCTCGCGGTCCATGAGTTCGAGCCCCGCGTCAGGCTCTGGGCTGATGGCTCGGAGCCTGGAGCCTGTTTCCGATTCTGTGTCTCTCTCTCTCTCTGCCCCTCCCCCGTTCATGCTCTGTCTCTCTCTGTCCCAAAAATAAATAAACGTTGAAAAAAAAATTAAAATATCAAAGAGCTAATGGTATAGTAAAGAACACTATTCACAGGGAAGGATGGGAACCCAGAGTGCTGAGCCTAAAAAACTGAAGCCAATCTTCCTCTGGAGTGCTTTGCTAATCTGAAGCAGGAGGCTGAGATACTAAACTGTGTTCATATGAGCTAGGCAGGCTCCTAGAACAGGCAAGGATGGGATCTTTTTTTTTTTTTTCCTTTTTTTTACAGTTTTTACTTTCAATTTTTTTTTAATTCAAATTTTAGTTAGTATATAGTGCAATATTGGTTTCAGAAGTAGAATTCAGTGGGTGCCTGGGTGGCTCAGTCAGTAGAGTCTGATTCTTGATTTCAGCTCAAGTCATGCTCTCACAGTTTTGTGGGTACAAGCCCCACATCGAGTTCTGCACTGGCAGCACAGAGCCTGCTTGAGTTTCTCCCTCACTCTCTCCCCTCCCCTGCTCACAGTCTGTCTCCCTCAAAATAAATAAATTTTTAAGAAATAAAAGAATTCAGTGATTCATCACTTACATACAACACCCTCTGCTCATCACAACAAGTGTCTTCCTTAATACCCATCACCCATCTAGCCCATCTCCCACCCACGTCCCTCCATCAACTCTCAGTTTGTTTTCTGTCCTTAAGAGTCCCTTGTGTTTTTTTTTCCCTTTCTTCTCTTCCCCTCTTTCCCGTATGTTCAGCTGTTTTGTTTCACATCAGTAAAAATTATATTTGTCTTTCTCTGAAAGATTTATTTCACTTAGTATAATACATTCTAGTTCCATCCAAATCATTGCAAATGGCAAGATTTCATTCTTTTTGATGACTGGGTAATATAACATTATATATATATACACACACACACACCATGTCTTCTTTATCCATTCATCAGTCAATGGACATTTGGGCTGTCTCCATAGTTTGGCTATTGTTGATAATGCTGCTGTATAAACACTGGGGTTCATGTGCCCCTTCAAATCTGTATTTTTGTATCCTTTGGGTAAATACATAATAGTGCAATTGCTAGATTGTAGAGTAGTTCTATTTTTAGTTTTTTTGAGGAACCTCCACACTGTTCTCCAGAGTGGTTGCACCAGTTTGTATTCCCACCAGCAGTGCAAGAGGATGAGGATGTGGAGAAAGGGGGATCAACACCTGTTGCTTCTTGTGTGATTCATTTTAGTCATTCTGACAGATGTGAGGTGGTATCTCATCATGGTTTTAGTTTCTATTTCTCTGATTATGAGTGATATTGAGCATCTTTTCATGTGTCTGTTAGCCATCTGGATGTCTTCTTTGGAAAAGTGTCTGTTCATGTCTTCTGCCCATGTCTTAACTGGGTTACTTGTTTTTTGGTTGTTGATTTTGATAAGTTCTTTATAGATTTTGGATACTAATACTTCATAGATACGTTGTTTGCAAACATTTCCTGTTCTGTAGGCTGCCTTTTAGTTTTGTTGATTGTTTCTTCACTGTCCAGAAGCTTTTTATCTTGATGAGGTCCTCATAGTTCATGTTTGCTTTCATTTCCCTTGCCTTCAGCGACATGTCTAGTAAAAAGTGCTATGGCCTAGGTGAAAGAGGTTGCTGCCTGTGTTACTCTCTAGATTTTGATTGTTTCCTGGCTTCCATTTAGGTCTTTCATCCATTTTAAATTTATTTTTGTGTATGTAAGAGAAAGTGATCTAGTTTCATTCTTCTGCATGTTGCTGTCCAGTGTTCTCAGCACCATTTGTTGAAGAGACTATCTTTTTTCCATTGGATATTCTTTCCTTCTTTGTCAAAGATGAGTTGATTATATAGTTTTGGGTCTGTTTGTGGGTTTTCTTTTCTGTTGCATTGATCTATGTGTCTGTTTTTGTGCTAGTACCATATTGTCTTGATGACTACAGCTTAGTAACATAGCTTGAAATCTGGAATTGTGATGCCTCCAGTTTTGTTTTTCTTTTTGAGGATTGCTTTGGTTATTTGGGGTCTTTTGTGGTTCCATACAAATTCTAGAATTGTTTGATCTAGCTCTGCAATAAATGCTGGTGGTATTTTGATAGGGATTGCTTTAAATGTGTAGATTGATTTGAGTAGTATAGACATTTTAACAGTGTTCTTCCAATCCATGAGCATGGAATGCTTTTTCATTTCTTTGTGTTCTTTTCAGTTTCTTTCATAAGTTTTCTATAGTTTTCAGAGTACAGATCTTTTACCTGTTTAGTTAGGTTTATTCCTAGGTATCTTGCTGTTTTTGTGCAATTGTAAATGGAATTGATTCCTTTATTTCTTTTTCTGTTGTTTCATTATTGGTGTACAGAAATGCAACAGATTACTGCACACTGATTTTACATCCTGCAATTTTGCTGAATTCATGTACTAGTTCTAGCAATTTTTTGGTGGAGTCTTTTGGGATTTCTACATAGAGTGTCATGTCATCTGCAAATAGTGAAAGTTTAACTTCTTCCTTGCCAGTTTTTATGCCCTTTATTTCTTTTATTGTCTGATTACTGAGACTAAGACTTTCAATACTATGTTAAATAAATAGTAATGGTGAGAGTGGGCATCCTTGTCTTGTTCCTGTCTATAGGGGAAAGGCTCTTAGTTTTTCCCCATTGAGGATGATATTAGCTATGGGTATTTCATATATGGCATTTGTGATGTTGAGGTATGTTCCATCAGTTCCTACTTTGTTGAGAGTTTTTATCAAGAATTCATGCTGTATTTTGTCAAACACTTTCTGCATCTATTGGCAGGATTATATGGCTCTTATCCTTTCTTTTATTAATGTGGTATATCAAATTGATTGATTTGTGAATATTGAACCAACCCTGCAGCCCAGGAGTAAATCCCTTCTGATCACAATGAATTAGTCTTTTAATGTACTGTTGAATTTGATTTGCTAATACCTTGTTGAGAATCTTTGCATCCAGTTTCATCAGGGATATTGGCCTGTAATTTTCCTTTTTAATGGAATCTGGTTTTGGAATCAAAATAATTCTGGCTTCATAGAATGAGTTTGGAAGCTTTCCTTCCATTTCTATTTTTTGGAACAGTTTAAGAAGAATAGGTATTAACTCTTCTTTAAATGTCTGGTAGAATTCCCTTGGGAAGACCACCTGGCTCAGGATTCTTGTTTGTTGGGAGATTTTTGATGACTGATTCAATTTCTTTGCTGGTTATGGGTCTGTTCAACTTTTCTATTTCTTCCTGTTTCAGTTTTGGTTATTTGTGAGTTTCCAAATTCCAAAAAAAAGGGAATTTGCCCATTTTTTCCCAGATTGCACAGCTTGTTGGAATATAATTTTTCATAGTATTCCCTTATTATAATTGTTTATATTTCTGTGGTGTTGGTTGTGATCTCTTTTCATCCATGATTTTATCTACTTGGGTCCTTTCTCTTTTCTTTTTGATAAGTCTGGCTAGGGGGTTATCAATTTTGTTTATTCTTTCAAAGAACCAACTCTTAAGTTTCTTTGATCTGTTTTACTGGTTTTGTTTCTGTCATTTATTTCTGCTGTAATTTTGTTTGTTTCCCTTCTGCTGGCTTTCGGCTTCATTTGCTGTTTCTTTTCTGTCTCCTCTAGGTGTAAGGTTGGATTGTGTATTTGGGACCTTTCTTGCTTCTTGAGATAGGCCTGAATTGCAGTATAGTTTTCTCTTAGGACTGCCTTTGCTTCATCCCAGAGGATTTGAACTGTCGTGTTTTCATTTTCATTTGCTTCCATGTATATTTTTATTTCTTCTTTAATTTCCTGGTTAACCCAATCATTCATTCTTTAGTAGGATGTTCTTTAACCTCTATGTATGTGAAGACAGTCCAAATTTTTTTTTGTGGTTGATTCCACGTTTCATAGCATTGTGATCTGAAAATATGCATGGTATGATCTCGATGTTTTTGTACCTGTTGAGGGCTTATTTGTGACCCAGTATGTGATCTATTCTGGAGAATGTTCCTTGTGCACTCGAGAAGAATGTGTATTCTGCTGCTTTAGGATGAAATGTCTGAATCTATCTGTTCAGTCTATCTGGTTTAATCTTGTTACAGTCTTTATTTTAAAATCTAGTTTGTCTGATACAAGGATGGCTACTCTGACTTTCTTTTGACATTCATTAGCATGATAGATGGTTCTCTATCCCCTCATTTTCAATCTATAGGTGTCTTTAAGTCTAAAATGAGTCTCCTGTAACCAGCATATAGATGGATCTTGTTTTGTTTTTCCATTCTAATACCTATGTCTTTTAATTAGAGCACTTAGTCCATTTACATTCAAAGTAATTATTGAAAGATATGAATTTAGTGCCATTATGTTGCCTGTAGAGTTGATGTTTCTGGTGATTTCTCTGGTCATTTGTAGCCTTTGTTGCTTTGGTCTTTTTTTTTTTTTTTTTCTTCTCCACTCTAAGAGTACCCCTTAAAATTTCTTGCAGGGCTGGTTTAGTGGTCACAAACTCCTTTAGTTTTATCTGGGAAAGTATCTCTCCTTCTATTCTAAATGACAGCCTTGCTAGATAAAGGATTCTTGGCTGCATATTTTTCCTATTCAGCACATTGAATATTTCCTGCCACTCCCTTCTGGCCTGCAAAGTTTCAAGGGACAGGTTTGTTTCTGGCCTTATGTGTCCACCCTTGTAGGTTAAGAACCTTTTGTCCCTAGCTGCTGTCAGAATTCCCTCTGTATCTTTGTATTTTGCAGGTTTCACTGTGATATGTCATGGTGTTGACCTGTTGTTCTGTTTTGTTTTGTTTAAGGTGAGTCGTCTGTGCCTCTTGGACTTGGATGTCTGTTTCCTTCCCTAGATTAGGGAAGTTCTCAGCTAAGATTTGTTCAAATAAACCTGCCCTTTTTCTCACTCTTCTTATTCTGGGACTCCTATAATACAAATACTGTTTCACTCTGTGGAATAACTAAGTTCCCTAAGTCTCCCCTTGTGATCTAATAGTTTTCTTTCCCTCTTCCTTTCAGTATCATTATTTTCCATAATTTTATCACCTATCCTCTCCTCTGCTTCTTCAGTCCTCATCATGACTCTATCGAGTAGGTTTTGCGTCTCAGTTATAGCATTTTTCTTTCAGCCTGACTAGCTTTTAGGTCTTTGATCTCTGTAGCAAGGATTTCTTGCTTGTGTCTTCTGTGTCTTTTTTCAAGCCCACTAGTAGTGTTATGACTGTTGTTCTAAATTCTTGTTCAGATATATTGCTTATCTCTGTTTTGAGTAACAGAGTCACCTGGCTGTGATTTCTTCTCAACATTTCTTTTGGGAAGAATTTCTCCATCTTGTCATTTTGGCTTAGTTTCTGTCTTTTGCATGTTTTGAAAGTATGTTATGTTACCTGTATCTGAGAGTAATGCTGTATTATAAAGGGGTCATATACTGTCCAGGGCCTAGCACTCCAGGAAGTTTTTCTAGTATATGCTGTGTGCACTCTGCTGTTGTGTTTTGGCTGCTCTTTCCCACTGGTCAGTCCTCTATAGGAGTCCTCCTTACCTGCAGTGGGGAGTACTTGGGCCTTTAACTAGGTGTGCTTTGATTTGTTTGTTAAAATAAGCCTGAAAAATAAGGGGGAAAAAGCCTGATCCCAAAAAGGAAAGGAAGAGGAATGGGAAAAAAAACAGATAATGAAAAAATTATAAGCCTGATTCCAAAGAAAAAGAAGTGAAAAAAGGAAGAAAAGAAAAAAAAAAAAGTCTTCAGAAGAAGACTGATCCAATTAAAAAAGAGAAAAGGAAATGGAAAAAAGCAAACAAAAAACTATGAGCCTGATTCCAAAAGAAGAAAAAAGAAGAAAAAAAAAAAAAAAGTAAGCCTGGTCCTGTTTTCATCAGAGCTGCAGGTGTTGTATTGAAGCACCTCATTTTCAGTGCACTTGGTGCATGGGGGTGCTGTCTGTGCTGGTCTCCTGGAGGAGAGGCCTGCTGCATTGATTGGCTCAGAATCACTGTCTTGCCCCAGTAAATGAACAGTGGCCAGGCACAGGGGGTTGGGGTCTGGTGTAAACTGGTCCCACCTCCACTGGGGGCCACTGTGTTGCTCTCTGATGTCCCACTGCGTTGGTGTTTTGGGGATAATGACACCACCCAGTCTCTTGTCCCCAGATAGGGGATCTCACACTCGCTGCTGTTCAGGCAACCCTCACAGAATAGCAAGGGCAGTCAGCTCGCCCTGCACCACAGCTGTCCTGCGTTTTTCTTTGGCACACACCTGGGATTCAAAACTCAGAATCCTAAAGGATCTGGCACCGCAGCCTCTCCATGCTGCGTCTGACGTCCCTTGTCTCCAAAAGACAATCCCATGCCAGCACAGTGCACGGAATCTATGGTGCAGCACCACTAAAAGCAGCAACAAGGTTATATGCCCTCTGGGTGTACCTCTGTCCCCTGCTGATGAAAAGGCCTTTTGCTGGTGCCTACAGGTCTTTTGTCCTTGGAGAAGCAATATAACCTCTTCCAAAAGTAGTCCAAGAAGGGAACTGTTCTCTCCCAGTGCGCCCCAGCTCAGGAGATCCCTACACCACGCTGTGTACGCCGGGGCCAGCTCCCTCCTTCTCCCCAGGAACGTGCACCACAACTCTGCTCTGGAGAAAGTTGCACACTTCAAAAACCTCAGAGTGTGAGCTCCATGTGCTATTTGCAAAAACAAACAAACAAACAACAACCTGTGACACTCCTTCCCCAGTCCATGGTCCAGAATGGTTTTCCTCTTGTGCAAACCCAGTGTCACACTGTCTCAACCCCTCTCTCTTTCTCTCCCTTTTGTCTTCCATGGAAAGGATTCCTCCATGCACCACCATTTTTCTCTCCCCCAATTCACTTCCACACACCTGCCACACTGTCTCCCTCCAACCATGGAGATCCTTCTGCCAGTTCATAGATCAATTTCCTGGGTATTCCAGGTGATCTGACTCAGTACAGCTCTGTTTGAGGGACAAGGAAAGCTCAGGGTGCCCCTACTTCTCTGCCATCTTCATTCCTCTCAAGACTGGGGATCTTATTAAACAACTTCTCTTTGCAAGGAACCAAAAGGCCACAGCTTAAGACTAAAGGTGATCTGGAAATAAATTAGCCCTCCTACACACAGACAGATTAGCTTTAAATTATCTGAGTGTACCAGAAAACTTTCAACCTTATTTAAGTATTTTTGCAGACTGCTCAAGTGCTCAACATCTGGCAAAAGCAAATGAAAATGTTCTCTAATGGAAGGTTACATATTGCAAATCCTCAAATTATTTCTAGAAATAATTTTCAAATATGTCATCCAAGTTAACCAGCAACACTAGTGACCAACACCATGAACAATGAAACAGAAAAAGCAGAAACAGAATCACAGGTACTTCAAATATTAGAATTATCAGACACAAACTATAAAATAGTTATGTATATTATGTTTGTAAGCATAAGTACCATGCCTGAACATTTTATCAGATAACTGAAAATTATAAAAATCAACACAACAAATGTATAAACTAAAATGAAATTCTAGAACTGAAAGATTCAAAAACAGAAATTAAAAGCTGAGTAGATAAATTTAACCACAAGTTTTACACAACTGAAGAGAGAATTACATAGCTTGAAAATAGGCAAAATAAATGATCCAGAATGTAGCACAGAGAAACCAAAAAGATGTAAAATACAAAGAAGATAAAAGAAATAGAAGTTGCAGTGAGAAATTCTAACAAGTGTTTAGACTTCTCAAGAAAGAAAGAGGAAAGAATGTGAAGAAGAAGCAATATATAAAGACATATGGTTGGAAATCTCTCATAATTGATAGACGATACCAATTCACACAGTCAAAAAACCTGATGAATTCCAAGGATATTTTTTAAAAAATTCATAGCTATATATGTCACATGAAAATAGAGTATATCAAAGACAAAAAAGAAAATATTTGAGGTGGCTAGAAGAAAATGAGGTATCCTTTAACAAGCTATATACTGATTTCTCAACAACCAAAGATAATGGGATGATCTTCTGTATGTTGACAGAAGACAGTACTTAATGTAGATTTCTATACTCAAAGAAAATAGCCTTCAGGAATGAGACATTTTTAGGCGAATAAATGAATAAGACTTGCCACCACACTAAAGGAAACTCTAAAGGCTGTACTAATCCTCCATGGAATGTCAGAGATGCAGGAAACAATGTTTTGGAAAGAAAGTAATAAGTTCATGCATAAATATAATGAATATAATCTTTACAACTGTAAAGCAAAGTCTTATGGTATGTGTATACAATATATAAACACAAAGAAAAATAGTATACTCATAAAAAATACATAAATACACAAAAAATCATATAAAATCAAGAGAGTCACAAAGAGTAATTGAATTTAAGGTGATCTGAGATGACGCATTTTTAAAGAGATTTTTTAAGAGTATCAAACAGCTTGGGCGCCTGGGTGGCGCAGTCGGTTAAGCGTCCAACTTCAGCCAGGTCACGATCTCGCGGTCTGTGAGTTCGAGCCCCGCGTCAGGCTCTGGGCTGATGGCTCAGAGCCTGGAGCCTGTTTCCGATTCTGTGTCTCCCTCTCTCTCTGCCCCTCCCCCGTTCATGCTCTGTCTCTCTCTGTCCCAAAAATAAATAAACGTTAAAAAAAAAAAAGAGTATCTAACAGCTTTTAATAAGCTAAGGATGCATGTTATAATTTCTTTTTTTAATATTTATTTTGAAAGAGAGAGAGAGTATGTGTGTGTACAAGCAGGGGAGAGACAGAGATAGAGGGAGAGAAAGAATCCCAAGCAGGCTCCATGCCATCAGCACAGAGCCTGACACATCTTATGAACCGTGAAGTCATGACTTGAGCCAAGGTCAAGAGTCAGATGCTCAACCAAGTGAGCCACACAGGCACCCCAATCTTTGCCTTTTAAATTAAGGGCATAATTACTATGGTTATTCATATTTAAGTCTGCCATCCTTTATGTGTTTTCTATTTATCCCATCTGTTTTGTGCATTCATTGAGTGCACCTTATATATTTCTTTTTATGTTTATTTATTTTTGAGAGACAGAGCATGAGTAGGGGAGGGGCAGAGACAGAGGGAGACACAGAATCTGAAACAGGCTCCAGGCTCCAAGGTGTCAGCACAGAGCCCGACGCGGGGTTTGAACCTCATGGACAGCAAGATCATGACCCAAGCCGAAGTTGGACGCTCAACCGACTGAGCCACCCAGGTGCCCCATACCTTATAATTTCACTAAAAAATATATTTAAAAAAATTCATATAACTATTAGAAGAGAGAGACCATTTCCCAATCATAGTGGGAACTGCTAATATGCCTATTGATTGAGATACAAAAGCAGACAGCAGTAAAGTCAGTAAAGGATATAGAAGGCATGAACAAAACAATTAATGAAATTAAAACTAATGAAGAGATACAGAACATTGCAGAATACATTATTTTTAAGCACAGACAGAATGGTCATAAAATGTATTTGTAGAGAAATTACAGATATATGCTGAATTGTTTTGAGTAAAATGTCATAATGTCTATAATGAATTTTAAATATTCAAAAATTTTACATATGGACACTCATGTCAAAAAATGTTACCTATTACCAAAATTAGATAATGAGTATATGGATGTTTTTTATACAGTTCTTGTACTTTCCTTTATGTTTGAAACTTACATTTTAAAAACTTGGTTTTTTTTTAAGTTGACCATGTGTTAGACAGTTTTTTAAAAATTAAATTTCAGGGGCGCCTGGGTGGCGCAGTCGGTTAAGCATCCGACTTCAGCCAGGTCACGATCTCGCGGTCCGTGAGTTCGAGCCCCGCGTCAGGCTCTGGGCTGATGGCTCGGAGCCTGGAGCCTGTTTCCGATTCTGTGTCTCCCTCTTTCTCTGCCCCTCCCCCGTTCATGCTCTGTCTCTCTCTGTCCCAAAAATAAATAAACGTTAAAAAAAAAAAAATTTTTTTTTTAAAAATTAAATTTCAGAGGATTAAAGTTAATTGTTTGTGATCTAATCACAATGCAGTTATGCTTGTAATTAGTAACAAAGCTAATTTTAAATGCCATGTTTGAAAATTAATACAGTTTTGAATAACCCATGTGTCAATTCATAATCATTGGTAAGCATCTAAAGCAATATTGATATTTATAGGGGCGCCTGGGTGGCTCTGTCAGTTAATTGTCCGACTTCAGCCCAGGTCATGATCTCGCAGTTCATGAGTTCAAGCCCCATGTCACGCTCTGTGCTGATAGCTCAGAGCTTCGAGCCTGATTCAGATTCTGTGTCTCCTTCTCTCTCTGCCCCTCCCCTGCTTGTATTCTCTCCCTTTCAAAAAATAAACACTTAAAATGTATATATTGATTAGTATATATACAATATTATTAGGAAAAGAAAACATAAAAGTGAGTGAACTGAACAGCCGTCTCAAAAAGATAGAAAACAGCATTTAATAAACCAAAGAAAATAGAGGATAATAAGACAGTAATGACTTAGTAAATAAATACACAGTAGAAAAAAATCAACCAAACCAAAAGTTGATTCTTTAAAAATCTGATAAAATTGATAAATTTCTGGTGAAACTGAGCAAAAAAAAAAGGAAGGCACAAGTAAACACTATCAGAAATAAAAATAAAAAAGAAAAGAAAAAAAAAGAAGATAACAAAGGATAAGAGGATGTAATTGCCCTAAAGGATCAAAGATAGCAACTTTGTTGCATCTATTTTTCTGAAGCCACATCTCTCTCTCTGCCCATAGCTAGGAAAAGCTCTTTGCTTGTGATTACATTGGGTTTACCTGGATAATCTATTTCTAGGTCCTTAACTTAATCATATCAACAAACTTCCTTTTCCTATGTAAGGTAACAATCACAGGTTCCAGGAATTAGATTATGGTCATCTTTGAGAGGAGTGGTGGACATTATCCTACCTACCACAATCATATTAAAAAAAAAAAAAATCAAATACTTAGATATACATCTTAACAGAAGATGTTTAGGACCTCTATAGGGAAAATAGAAAATTAGAGAAGTTTGTTGAAAGAAGTTAAAGACCCAAATAAAAGGAGAAATATACTATGTTCATGCATTAAAAGATTCTTGGGGCGCCTGAGTGGCTCAGTCGGTTGAGCGTCCAACTTTGGCTGAGGTCATGATCTCACGGTTTGTGGGTTTGAGCCCCGCATCAGGCTCTGTGCTGACAGCTCAGAGCCTGGAGCCTGTTTCAGATTCTGTGTCTCCCTCTGTCTCTGCCCCTCCCCCACTCATGCTCTGTCTCCCTGTCTCAAAAATAAAAAAAATAAAAAAAAAAAGATTCAGTAAAAGGCATCAATTCTCCCAAAACTGATGTATGTATACACACACAAATATACACTTAATGAAGTCCTTATCAACACCCCCCCCCCAAATTTTGTAACTGATAACTAAACTTTAGATGGAAATTCAAAGCATTTTAGCTTTTCTTTTTAGCCTTGTACTAAAAGCTTTAACCAGGACAATTAGGTAAGAAAAGGAACTAAAGGGCATGCATATTGGAATGGAAGAAGCAAAAGTCTGTATTTGTAGATGACTAATCTTACAAATAGAGAATTTTAAGGAATCCATATATATATATACATATATATCTGTATATGTTATATGCATTTATGTATATGTTATATATATATTTTTATATGTGTATGTTTTATATTTTTATATATATGTTATATATGTATATATAAATTATAAACGAGTTCAACAAGATTGCAAGGTACAAGATCAATGTAAATAATCAATTGCTTTTCTTCATATACTAGCAGTGAAGAAACTGAAAATTTAATACAGTTCCATTTCTGATAATATCAAAAAGATAAAGTACTTAGGAATAATTTAACAAAAGAAGTGTAAAATGCACTAAAAACTTAAAAACATCATTTAAGAAATTAAATCATAGATAAGTGGATTGACATCCTATGTTCATGGATTGGAAGATTTAATATTGGGAAGATGGCCATGCTCCTCAAGTTGATCTGTGCATTCAATACAATCCCTGTCAAAATCGCAACTATTTTTTTTGAAGAAAGAAAGAAACTGTTCCTAACATTTACATGGAAATGGAAAGGATCCAAAACAGCCACATACACACAAAATTGTTCAAAGAAGAAAAAAGATGGAGGACTCACACGTTTCAATTTGTAAATTTACTACAAAGCTATAATCATCAAGATAGTGCAGTAGTGGCATAAGGACAGGTAATATAGATCAATGGAATAGAATTGAGAATCCAGAAATAAATCCATACATGTATAGTTAATTGGTTTTCTACAAGAATGCCAAGAAAATGCAAAGGTGAAAGAATGGTCTGTTCAACAGATGGTGGGGACAACTGGATATCCACATGCAAAAGAATAAAGTTGTTTCCCCACCTCATACCATACATAACTCAAAATGGATCAGTGACCTTAATGTATGAGCTAAAACTGTAAAAGTGATAGAAAAAAGCATCGGCATAAATCTCTGTGACCTTAGATTAGCCAGCGGTTTCTTAGATGTGACATCTAAATCACAAGCAACCAAAGAAAAAAATAAATTGGATTTCATTAAAATTAAAAATCAAAGAACGCTGTCAAGAAAATGAAAAGACAACCCACAGATAGTAATAAAATACTACAAATCCTATATGTGACATATCTGGAATCTGGTAAGAGTCTAATATTTAAAATATATAAGGAATTCTCATAACTTAACAGTAAAAAGAAAAATAGCCCAGTTTTTAAATGGGTTTGAATAGACTTTTCTCCAGACAAAATATACAAATGGCCAATAAACATGAAAAGATATACATCATCACTTGTCACTAGGGAAGTGGAAATCAGATAAATACCACTTCACACTAGAATGGCTGTCACTGAAAATCTGTTCAGTAATAAATGTTTGCAAGGGGGGTGGGCAGCTAGGTGGCTCAGTCCATTAGCTGTCTGACTTTGGCTCAGGTCATGACCTCGCAGTTCACGAATTCCAGCCCAACGTCGTCGGGCTCTCCAATGACAGCTCAGAGCCTGAAGCCTGCTTCCGATTCTGTCTCCCTCTCTCTCTGCCCCTCCCCTGCTTGTATCTGTTTGCTCTCTCTCTCAAAAATAAATAAAACATTAAGAGATTTAAAATAAATGTTTGCAAGAATGTGGAGAAATTGAAAATCTCCTACATTGCTGGTAGAAATATAAAAATGCTGTAATCTCTCTGGAGAGCTGAAAGTCCCTCAAAAAGTTAAAACATGACTCAACAATTCCACTCCTTGGTGTACACCCAAGAGAATTGAAAATATATGTTCATACAAAAACTTGTACAAATGTTCATTAACAGCTATTCATAATAGCCAAAAAGTAGAAACAACTCAAAGGTCCATCAACTGATGAACTGATAAAATGTCATATATCCATTCAATCGAATATTATTCAGTCATTAGGAGGGATGAAGTACCAATGTGTGCTACAACATGTTGGGCCTTGACAACATTATTTTAAGTGAAAGAAGCTGGATACAAAGACCACATATTGTATGAATCCATTTATATGAGTGTTCAGAATAGTAAAATTTATAAAGACTGAGTAGATTGTTGATTGCCAAGGACTGAGAAGAAGCAGGAATGGAAAGTGACTCCTAATAAGGATGGGGTTGTTTTTTGGTTTTGTTTTTTTTGTTTTATTTATTTTTTTGAAGTCATGAAAATGTTAGGAATTAGATAGTGATGGTGGTTAAACAACCTTCTAAATAAACTAAAAGTTACTGAATTATTCAGGGGCAAATTTTATGGTATGTGAATTATATTTCCAGCGAAAGAAATGTATGCTGAGGGAAGAGGGGAAATCTGACCTCAGTCTTTAACATAATGTAAGACTTTTACAGTAACCTAGATATTAGGGAATCAAGGTCTGGATTATGGAGGGAAAGGAAGCAGTGAATTCCTGAGATCTTTTGAAGGGAAAAAAATTGGTCTGTTGGTAAGTGACAAGATAAATGGAGAAAAAGAAAGAGATTCAGCATATCTACACTTTTGGAGACTAAAGTAGAATAATAAATGAATTCTGCATTTTCCTCTACTTCTAAACCTAAGCACAGTATTTAAAGGATGAGAAAGCATGGAAGAAACTAAATCAAACCTGTATGTTTAATTTATCTTTAATTTTTTGCACACCTAAGTAATTTTTACTGTTATGTAAACTAGTATCAGTATACCTATTATTCATTGCAAGAAAGAATTATTAGTACCTTTTTACACAAGTTTTGTGACATAAACTAGTATAGAGGACACTATTAACATGTAAAACATTCTGTTTTTACATGTTTAAAAAACTAAAAAATTATTAAAATCATTATAATGAAAAACAAAGTGAATATATACATATGTCAATTTATTGTCAATGTCAACCTGAAAAATTGTGTTTTAATGTTATCATGTATACTAATATCATATATATTAATAAAATTTTCATTTCTTGAGTTACTCTTTCATTTATCAAATCATTCAGTTGGAGAATCGTCCTCAGGAAAGGCTTCAAGGAGTCTTGCACAGCATATCCCTGGCCCAGGTGGCATCGAAGGTGTGAAAGGGGCGGCATCTGGAGTCGTCGGTGAATTAGCACGAGCCAGGTTGGCCCTAGATGAAAGAGGGCAGAAGCTTGGTGATCTGGAAGAAAGAACCGCAGCTATGTTGTCTAGTGCAGATTCGTTTTCTAAACATGCTCATGAGGTATGTCTAGCAGACAAATATTTTAACAAAATAATCTAGGTGAAGCAAGTATGAAAATTGTTTTTTTTCTTTTAATAGCTATTATATTTCTACAGGAGAACTTTCATTTATTCTATGTACAATCAAGTTCCTGATTCTTGCCACCAGAGGGAACCACGACAAGGATATGTCTCAGTAGCCTTTGTTCTCTTACTGAAGTTTATAAATTTTGAAGGAACCTGCTCACCTTCCGGCTTTTTGTAAATTTTGTAAATAAAACCAATGGCTTTGCAACTGTTTTTAGAGAATGCAGAAGGCTCAGATGTTACTACTAATTTCTAGAAAAGGAAATAATTTGCCTCTCTTGATTCTTTAGATCTAAATAACTAAAATTGGCAACCATTTTTATTCAAGTAGACAATACTAAATCTGTCTGTAGACCAATTCATCCAGAGGGCTAATGAGATGGATTTTTACAATGAATTCATCTTGATGAATTCAGAAATCATGGTGCATCTTAGAAACAGATACTTTAAGAAGGGACCCCTAGCTGGCCTTCTTACAAATATGCTTTATTGGCCAGCATAAGAACACTTAAAAAATTGGATTTAAAGGCCCCTTCGGTAGACTCTACGTCTTCATTTTGACACATAGTCTGCCTGTCCTTGATGCTTTCCACTGGGCTGCTGTACACATTGAGTTCCTAGCCTAGCCCTTGAGGACATTTTTAGTTTGTTACCTGAAGAAACCTTATTAAAATTATTTTTTGTATTTGAGTAACCAATCTATCAGCAGTAGCTCTTTAAATTTTTCATTCAAAAGTCATCTTTTCCTTGCTCAAGAATGCTGACATCTGGAATGCGTGAAAGAGGTAACTTGACCTGGGAGAGATTTGTCCAGGGCTTCAAAGAGATTTGGAGATGCTTTCACAGTGCTGACACACACCTCAGATACAGGCTCGTGACCTTCAATCTAGGTCAAGAATTTTGTTGGCATAACCCTGCATCTGACTGCGATCTCTAATGCATATAACACTTGAGCTGATTTCACAATATCCACACTCTAAATATTTAGCCAAGAGCTTTGTCTCAAACTGTTCGCTTTTCCCTTGTACCAAATGTTGTTTGTGAGCCGTATTTAAGAGTCTGTGAAGACAATACATTGAGGTGGTTAAGCTCATGGGTTCTTGTATAAGACTGTGTGTGCTGAGATACCAGTTTCACTTTTGTGTTACCTTGGGTAACCCATATGAGCCTCATTTTCTTCCTTTATAAGATGAGAAAAATAGTAATCTCTAACCCATAAAGTTGTGAGAACCAAATGAAGTCGTGTCGGGAAAGACTGCTGTATAGTGCCTAGCTCAAGACTATGGGCTCAGGAAATTTCAGATGGGAGCAAGAGTAGTGTTTCCAACCTCTCGTTCCCCAGGTTCTTTAACCTCATTTTGAGTTCAAACCAGAGAACTGAAAATTACCTTATTTGTAAGGTATTACCTTAGGTCACCAAAGAATCTACTGAGCCAAAGTTGAATTATGTCCCATCTCTAAGAAATAAGAGGACCTTCTGGGCTACAGTTCTTAATGGTTACAGTCTTTTTTTTTCCTCTAAATGGAACAGTTCTTACTGCTTTCTATATAAAATTATTTGAAGTAAACAACACAGTAATACTGTAGAATCCTTCCGAATGATATATTTTGGAAAAACATAGCAATGATTTATAACATAAATGTTGTCATTCTGGCATTTTTTAAAAATGTTTTTCGTGTTTTCTCCCCTCTAGATGATGTTGAAATACAAAGACAAGAAGTGGTACCAGTTCTGACAGCTAGAAATCCAACTAAGTACAACGTCAGCCAGAAGGAAAAAGAATTTTCCTTTTTTATTTTCTCGATTTCACTTTAGGAAAGTTAACATTAAAGGGATGTTCGTCACTGGATACTGCTCTTTCCTAGCACAATCGCGCACTGTTTTCCCTCAGTCATGTGGCTTTAACTGAGGAGGAGTGTCCACAGACACTCAAAGTGGAGTCTATGGTGTGTGCCAGCTCTGAGGTGACGGTTTGGGAACTAAGCAGGTCACGTGTTACAGACGAAGAAACAAAGGGGGATGTCGAGGAGACCTGGCAGGGACTATTCCTGGATCATTCCTGTATTAAACTTGCATATGCCAAAAGAGTTTGTGCTGTCGTATCTGCCTTCAGTGTTTGACCTCTTTGAGGGAGAGGCAATAAGTCAGAGGTCCTGAAGCTGAAATAGTTACGTTTGTGTCACTGACTGAATTATGAACAGCTGTCTTGGACTTTCCCTTCCTTAAACAGACTGGTCATCAGTATCATTAGTGAAAAAGAAACAAACTGTTTGTTACCATATCTTTAGACAGATAAGCTGAATGGTGGGCTTTAAATAATAAAAACATACACATAGTTGACTTGTGTATGGGCTACTCTTGGATTCTTGTTATTGTATATTTGTGTTTAGTCCATATTTTGTCAAAAGCAAAACAAGGTGATACATCACTTTTCATTGAAAAGAAAAGTGTAGAGCATGACTGAACTGCTCATCATTCTGGGAGTTTCCATGTAGTGGCTATACAGTGTGGAAAGTGAGAAAAACCTCCATTGTGGTGAGGAGAATACTTCAATGTCCCTTGTCCTTGTTCTCATTAATTCAGCTAAAGGTGGATTTGACCAAAATAGTTACTGGTTACCTTTGTAGAAATGTTGAAATTGGCTAAATTTTTAATTTTGCTTGAATTTTTATAAAATGTTTAACCAAATGTACCTTTGCATTATTTAATTAAAATTGCTTAAAAAAAAAGTTTCTTTATTTCACTAAAATGCTCAGCTCCCTTTTTAAAATGCCCTTTATTTGCTAACAGTTCCAGTACACTCAGGTGATGAGCCAATTAAATCTTAGTGCACATGCTGTCGCATGGAAAATTACAAGCATCTCTTGTCAATAATTATCTATATAAGAGTCTAGTCTGATGACCTACAAAATATTTTCTGTAGAAATATACTATAAATCTGTACATGTCCTTTCAAGGTTTTAAAAAGCCAAAAGGAAAGGAAAATATGTGCATTTTGGTAACTAAATTATTTCTGTATTGGAGTATAATACAAATGAGACCATCAGTGGACAATAAATGATTGGTTCCTAGAAGAGCATTGCAGACAGGAACGAGATGGCTTGGAAGGAAGTAATCTCATAATGCAGGCTCATCTGAGATTATTACTGATTGTTCTTAAGGCAACAAAGGAGGAGCAAAATAGAAGCATTACACTTACTGTTAATGAAATTTAAATATTTTCTTCTATAAAAAATTGCTTAAAACAGTTTTCCTTTTTTCTGTAAGAGAGAATCAGAGCACAAATTGATAGCAAACTTGATGGTTGTTTTGCTATCCCATAGGATCATTAAAGGTGTATATAGAACACCTTAATTTCGCACAGTCGGTTAGGCGTTTTTTCCTCTTGGTTATTTTCATTAATAAAGCTTTTATGTTTACATTTTTATAATGTGCACTATGGGATACAAAAGTTTACATTAAAATTTACTTTAAATATCATTATGGAGGGACTAAATATATGTGATAGAGATAATTGATCAAGCCAAAACATTTCAGAAGTCATTTTCAAAAGTTTTTGAATTTGTAGAAAATACCTACAGATAACATATTTCTGTTTAATGTCAGCAATATGATGAACATTCAGGAGTTTACAGATGGCTTAATTTGTATCCTGTATTATCTAATAAACCCGTTGTTCCATGATCTGTCACAGGAAGTATTAGGCCCTTTTTAAAGGTACAGTTTTAAGAGTGTCCTCAATTACATCAACAGTGAAAGGATTTGAAGTTGAGAAGCGTTAAGTAAAGTAATAAATTGACGATTCCCCATTTCGTAGAAGGGCATATTAGCTCCAACTGTTTAATTTGCTGTGTTATTTTGTGTTAATTGTACATCAACTTTATTTTTACTGTCATTTTTCCTGTTGTATATAAAATGAGCTAATCCTGTAATTATTTTCAAATAGAGAAGTAGATACATTTATCGGAGATGGACTTTATAAGAAAATGTTAAATCAATATTTTGAGTTATTTTATTTCATTTTTAAATCTACAGATTATGCACAGCAAACTAGACACTCACTTAGGATTAGAAGGCTTGAAGTATTTTTGAGAATAGGAAATAGCTTCTCTGAGTTATACTTGATTCTGTCTGTAGATAAGAGACAGTCTGCAGTAATAACTAACCCAGGGAATTTATTGTAATTTGAGAGAGAACATCTCTATTTTTTTTCCTTTTAAGCGCAAAAAGTAACAGTCACCAGCAAGCCAGGATTTCAGGAAAATAAACCAAAAAAAAAAAAAAAAGTCAAAAATATTAGAAAAGTGAAAGATGTGTGTGTGCTTCCTCCATACCTCCATATCCTCATTTGAGGACATTATTCTTTGTTTCATGTGTCTTTGGCTCTAAAGTCATTGAAGTATTCATTGATTAGCAGTTTGTCAATAGGAAGTTGTTTGCCTATATGTGCCATATATCCAGTTCACTCTTCAAGCTAAAATTCATATGTATTTGCTTAAAAAGTTATTTGAAATCTTACACTCTGACAAATTCTGTGTATTACATCCATTTGAAGTTTTGCATCATCTTAATCCCCTGGGTTTGCATTTCATTTGTACGGAGCGTTTCCAGAAATGGTTATTGATCTGAGCTGTTATTAACTTCTTAATTCAATTTTCTTTATGGATGTGAAAAAATGCTGCTACCTGTCTATGTTATGTGTGGTATATCCCAGTTTAAATACAGTACTTTCTGGTAAAGAAAGAAGCTTTTCTTTTGCTTAGAACTTCTTAATTGTAGGTTTCTCTGAAGTTATTCCTGTAGATTTGTGAGTGTTTTAAACAAGTCTGAAAGTGTTACACATTTTTAGGTTACAGGGGGTGGTGGGGAGACAGCTGAGGGAATGGAAAACACGTGGTGGACCCCACGGAGTACAAAGTTTTACCCTGAGTTCCATATTCCATATATGTTTTGCTTAAGGCATTTCCTCATATGACATTAGAAAAGCTATATCCAAAGGTAAATTTTTTGTGGCAAAGATTTATTTTACATTTTAACTTTGGGGATTTCGTTTATTTGTTTTTGCAAAATAAAGAGCACTGAACTTTAAACTTGAATTTTTTCTGCACTTTTTTAGGTAATGAAAACTTTTTATTATCAGTTAATCCACATTTCTCAGTTAAAATCAAGTGATACATATGTATAAAACATACCAAAATCATGACTATGCTGCTAGCTGCACCTTAAATAATTAAACTGATCATAGTCTTAAAACCTTTAATAGGGCTTTATATAGTTTTCAATTATAAAAAAAATAGTAAGATCATTTGCTGTACGTTTCAGTGTTCTAGGTCTTAAATATTGCAACACTTTCAGATTTGTTTTAAGATCATACAGTAACATGTTATATTTATACATATGGCTAGAGAATATACTTTTAATTTTAAAATAAAATTTTTATAAATGTACTCTTTAATTTTAAAAATGGTGAACTTGTTAAGTTTAAGTCGAAGTACTTAAAAAGTATGTATATTATCCATACAAAAAGTTATGTTTTACGCTTATAATAAGAAATATTGGTATCTCATATCGAGATACAATTAATTTTAAAGAATCATACATTATTCAAACGTCTTCACACATTGACAGGAAAGAAAATCATTACTATGGTTTAAAAAAAAAACCCTCTATTGAGCATTTTCAAATATTAATTTTATTTTGGGGAAAATGCCCACAACAATAATTGCAAGATCTTTCTCACTAGCTGCAGCTTGCTGTTGGATGCCTACCTTAACTATTGTTTTAAAATATATATATATTTAAAATAGTTTTCCAGGTATTTTCTTCTACCTTTTTTAAAAATAAATTTCCAAAAATGAAAACAGAGTTTATGTATTTTTGTCAATGAAGGTTTTTATTTTGTAGTTTATAGAATTTGTTCCTTATCAGTTTGATACTTGATCAATATTCCTAGACTTTTTAATCTGTATTTACTTTGAAAAAGAGCACTTCTCTATCTTAAGTGTCCTCCTTTTTTTCTTTTCCCTTTTAGAGTGTTTGTTCTCTTGGATTGAAATTTATGCCCATAAGTGATTTTTTTTCATTTGCAAATGAATGTGAAGATACTGTTTACAGCTTTTGTTAATTACACTTTTCATCGCGGATCAATTTCTTGTAAAGTGCTATGGGGATTATTTTTCCTGTGAATATTAGTGATCTTACTGCCACAGGAGTTTTAAAGGTTCTGTGGACAGAAAATGGTTGTAACAACAACAAAAATTAAAGGGAAAACTTTAGTTTACCTTTCTCAGCTGAATTAAATGGTTTTAGTAACTTCCCAATTATCAGGATTTTCACATGGCTTTCTTCAGTTACTAATACAGTCTTAAACTACTAGGCACAATTCATTTACAAATCGAGTACAGTCCAGGACTACATGTGATTGCTCTTTTTATTGCACTCTTTACATCAGAAAAATCATGAATGTCAGTTTTGCCAGTATTTTGCAATGAGGATCACAGTTATTACCATTTTTATAGTGTATGAGATGTAAATAAGTCAGTATTCATTTATTGAAGGTTGTTTGGTTCAGGCATTTAAAATGGACATAGGCTAATGGCAATGGAATCCAATTTGTTCGGGAATTTCATTTTTTTAAATATACTTTTGCTAAGTATTTCCTGTTGTTTGAACTTTGCTTCAACTGAAGACAATGTGAGGAGTTAAACATAGACTCAACATGTCAGTAGAAAGCAATGCAAAGAGGGTAAATCATGTTTTAAATTTTTTATTTATTTTTTTTTTGTAAATAAACGGTACTGTGATACTTTAGGTGTGACCTCTGCTTAATATGATAGTTAGAACCAGAAAAACATTTCTTTCTAGGTATACTATTGGTTCATTGTAAATGCATCACCAAAACAATATTAAAAAGAGCAAGGATAAGTTTTTCTAACATTGTCCACTTCGGGGGCAAGCATGCTTGGTATAGAGCTCTAGCTTGTGTATACCTTAAACCGTGCCCGCAGGCAGTTTTCAGTTTGCTGCACTTTTTACTTTATTTTTTTTAATTTTGCTCAGTCCAGTAACTATCTCAAAGGTAATTGCTGGAGTATGAATTTTAAATACGGTAAAAAAAAAAAAAATCTCTGTGTACTGTTTCATTTTAAACAAAAACAAAAAAGCACTATTGCAAACACTAAAAAATGTGTTAAACTTTGTAGTTATTTTGCATTCCTGTACTTTACAAAATGTCATCACAGCAAAAGGTTTAAAATTAGGTAATGAAATATTTTTGTAAATAAATACCGATAAGCTGGTATTTTAAAAAAATGTATTATAATGTTTCTGGAAAATGTTCATATATATGTATATGAATGTCTCTTTATGCTGAAGGGCTCTGATTGGGCAAAATAAAATACTCTAATCTCTCCTGAAACTAAACAAGCCCTTTTTTCTGGAAAATCTGTTTTAATTTTTTCTCTGAATTGTGGAATTAATCCATTTGTTAAAGCTAAGCAAATGGTAGATAAAATAGATTTCTACATTTGCAAAGATAAAGTTAATCAAGCACTTCAAGTAAGACAAACTGTATTTTTCTTAACTAAGTGAGCTTTTTGGTAAAAGTCGCCTTCCCTTCATGGGGTAAGGGTGCTTGTAGGGGGTGAGAGTGGAGGAGGTAGGTACTGAGCTGTACATGAACACTGCTTGGCCTGTAGTGTGTATGGAATCCCCTGGGCATCTTGTTAAAATACAGATTTGGATTCAGGGCATCTGAGGTGGGGTCGACTGTATCTCTGACAAGCTCCCAGGTAATACAGATGCTGCTGGTCTGCAGAACATAGTTGGAGCAACAAGGCTGTAGATAATTTCCATAACTGGCATTCTGTTAAGTAGCGTCCAACGACTTGTACCAAGAATGGACATCACATTAATGGATCTAATAATATAACTCAAGACCAAACAGGACTTCCTTATCATATCCATGGTATTTCCAAGTAAAGAATATAGTAAGTAATTCTCTTGTTAAGGGTTTATTTAGTTTTGCAATCGAATTATACTGCCCACATGGTGGCAGTCGTGTCTCACCTTACTGTCTGAGCCTTTAACCAAAGCTTAGTAGCATGTAACAAGGGAAAACCACAGATGTTGCAAAGATTAATTTTCATTATAATTAATTTTTATCTGGAGAATTATTAAATTCTTGGATATGGAACAGACAAAATGTCTTCCTAACCTATCTGTTATGAAGTGATATAGAACATTTGGTAGAACAATCTGGTTTATTATCAAAACTTTTAGTGTTTTTCCAGAAAATCTAGGTATAAAGTGATAAAAATCTTAGAAACTAAAGACAGATTGTCTTCATATCTCTGTTCATGGTCTTTTTAAAGAAACACAATTAGGGTGTGTCCTGTGTAAATGGTACAGTGCCATCCACTGTTTAGATGGAAGGATACTTGTCAATGTAACTCTTCATAGGAATCTGTAGGAAGATTCTGGTTATTTTCCATCACTTTAAAGTTAATATGATTGCTACATCATCATACTTTTGTCAGTTCTTCTTAAGAAACCTCTCTAAGTCATTTTACTTTTCAAATTTTATCTGTTTAAAATCAATACTGTTTAAAATCAATACTCTATATTCTATTGACTCAAAACTTACATAAATATTCCAACCCTTAGTTTTAGTCATATTACCTAATTTTATACTATTTTAAGAAGCAAAGCACCACAGCCTTTCATAACAGTTTTTTAAGCCAACATAATACACATTTCATTAATAAAAACAAAGTTGCAGATAATGCAGAATATGTTGTTACTAGCAAACTAAAAAAAATCTCAAGTTCTTCATTTTCATGTCTGTTGCAATTTTCTGCCATCCATGGAAGACCTAAAGTTCCGCTTAACGGATATTGAGGCACAATTAACCAACATCTTTATAATTTCAAAATGAGTGTGTGTCTTCCCAAACAGAAGACCGTTTTGTGCATCTCTCCCTGACAGAGTTTATCTTTGAATCTTCTCTCCTCCTCCCTCCCTCCCTCCCTCCTCCAGTTCAGTTCTGTCCCTAACCCCAGTGCCTGTCACCCCAAATCCCTTTCCTCTTTGGTGTTTCTTTTAACCAAGGACTTTTGCCAATTTAGGGGGAAATACTATAATTCTTTACAGTTTTCAGAGGGTTCCCCCCCCCCCTAAAATACTGGGTGGATTTGTAAATAATTTTTATAAAAAATAACGCTATCTCTATTCCTTGCTGTAACCTGCAGACACTCAATGGGTGTGTGTGTGTGTGTGTGTGTATGTGTGTGTGTATGTGTGTATATATATATATATATATATATATATGCATGGATATAGAAGAAGACCACATTTTAGAAAATGTTACCACAGATACCATTCATCTAAGCAGGGGTTCTCAAACCTGAGCATCAGAATCTCCCAGAAGCCCTGTTAAAACACAGATTGCTGGGCCACATCCCCAGAGTTTCTTAGTAAGTCTGGAGGAGGACCCAAGAATCTGTATTTTTAACAAGTTCCCAGCTGGTACTGGTGCTGGTGTTCCACAAACCACACTTTGAAAACCCTGATCTAGAGCAATTCTGTAGAACCAGTTTTCCCTTCATAGCACAGATATTTTGGATGTTTCCTTTACTATTCTCTAATGAAGCTCCTAGATAATAATATAACTTGCCTATACCTGTAATTTTTTTAATTGGTATGTCCTAATACACCAGTATGAAATGAGTGTCGTTAATAATTTTAAAAATGGATTTCAGTATGTAAATCCCAAGGTTACACATTAGAAGAACAACAGAGTTCCCACAAATTTCCAAAACACGCCCAGTAGGAGTGACCTCCCTCCCCTCCTAGTACTGCCTCCCACCCTTTACCGTGTGAACTGTTGGCCCAGAGCATGAGACCAGCAGTAAGACACATCCTTTTTCATATCTTCACATCCAGGGGGGCTGTTGAGAAAATGTTCATAAATGCTATGCCATAATGTTTATAAAAAAGTCTAGAAAGAAGACTTACATGCTAGTTTGGATTTTTCATGTATCTGCATGAAGTCCTCTAGTAAATTCACGTTCCCTCTCATTTAACCCATGCTTTTGAACGGGTCAGAATGGATGAGAGAACAGGACTTTTCTTTGTACATTTGTGTCTGAAACTCACTAATCTTAAGAGCTGGTGTGGTGTCGTTCTCCTAACAAAAACTCCTCTTGATAAAGTAGTGAATCCATGTATAAGATTCTATTACTTAACCTTACCTTACTAATGGTAAGATGTAATAATATATAACCTCTGAAACTCATTAGAAGACAAATTAGCCCACAAACACAAGGCTTTATGATCTAAAGAATATCAGTCCCTTGGAAGCTTTGTGAATCAGAAATCTATTTGAGTAGGAAAAAACAAGTAACAGATCCTGTACAGGATCAGCAAATCAGGGAGTATTAAAAGTGCTAGAATGAAGATAAAACCCAGATACATTGTCTTTAATAAAGTAATTAATGGACATCAGTGAATTTAAAATGTGAATTCCATAACCTGTAGTTTCAACTGAATTTCATCTTTGTGGTCTATTATTTCAGGATGATTTATTGCCAACAATCATCAAGATATAAGATCTTATTAAAATTAATATGCAGTTGTCTTTCAAAATAGAACAACCGTAATCCCAGTGCCTGGCAATTTAAAAAATAATGATAATAAATACATGCAAAATTATAAATGTTAATTTTTTCTCTCTGGTATAGAAAGTAAATACTTTTTGGTGTTTAGTCATAGTATAGTTGACATTTTTCAAAGGTCAGTGATAGACTCTCTCTAAATAAATATAAAAGTTGTCTGAATTTAGCGTGTTGCTTTCCTGTTCTTTTACAGAGCAGATTACCTTTAAAAGACTTTGTTTCTAGTTAGCCAGGAAAAGACTGGATCAGGCCAAGGTCCAAGCCCTTTACTTGGCTGATTACCATCAGTATGACCCTAAGTTACTTAACCTTTTTTGAACACTTCCCTCAGATATTAAACAGAAATAAAGCAGTACCAATTTTATAAGAGTGTTTTAAGGATACCATGAAACTCAGCCGAGGGACCCTGTTATAAGGGTGCCCGTTGCACTCTACCCTGAACGACAGCATGGCGTCCAGAGAGCAGGAGCTCTGAGGGAAGACTGCTTTAAATCCCTGCTCCATGATATTCACGTTACTCAACTTCAGCGGGTTATTAACCACTCCGTGCCTCAGTTTCCTTGTCTGCCAAATGGTAGTGATTAAGTTAGTACATCTAAAATGCTCAAGACAGTATCTGATTCATATGGCACTTCTTAAGCTAAGATGTCACCGATAGTAACACATACCATTATTGGTGTCACCAACAAAAATGCTGAGAATTATAAAACGCATCCTCATTTTCAAGATGTAAACTGCATGAAAATAGGTCTAAGAATTGATGAAATGTCGTGGTAAGCACTCAAAATGTTTACCATTTTTAGGAAAACTAGGAAATGAGACCCCCTCTGCCTACTTTCAACCACATGTAATCCTAGATTAATGACCTTAGAGTGAAGGACAGAACTTCTAAAACTCCTTCTCTTCAGTATTTTCCCAGGCACAGGTCTTATCAATGTGAAGCTACTGAAGCTAGAACCCACACGGCTCCATCATAGGTAAGGTGGTGTTTCGGGAAGTGTAATACAACATAATACAATACAATACAATATAATACAACAAGATGAAAATTAATTTTAGAAGAATCTCATTCTTTATTCAACTCTCTCAGAAGATGCTAAAAGGAACTCAATTTGTAGCCCCCAAACACACTCATATCCATTCAATCTTTTGAAGTTTTAATCGCCTCATATTCTCTGGGACTTTCAGAGGCCAAAACCTTCAGTATGCTCTCTCCCTCTCTTCCCTTAGACTCGGCTCGAAGAATGACCTAAGTCCTCTCTCCCCATCCTGAGTCTCAGGTAAGATGCTCTCCTGTGTCAGTCCGGGCTGCTGGACACTTGGGGAGCTCTCTCAGTCCCTCTGCCTAGCCATGCCACCTGGGCATCTCTGCCATCATGCCGTCGTGAAGGGGCAACTTCTTTGAATTCCACAGGGAAATGGAACCTTCGTCCTCCCGACTCTTAGACCCTCAAACTTTTCAGGGAGTTCCATTACTCCTCTATCCTCCTTGGAGCTGATCCCTGATGGGTGTGTGGCTCAGGGTCCTGTTGTCTTCCTCCACTCCAGCCTGTAGGATTAATGTCCTGTCTGGACAGACAAGAGAAAGTCATTCTGCATGCTTCTTCTTTGGACCAGTCCTCAGCTCTTATGCCCAAGCTGCCATTTACTCAAAATCTTTATTCTTTTTTTTTGCCTCAAAGCTAGTATCTATACCATGAGCTCAAAAATTCCATTTTAGGGTACTTGGGTGGCTCCATTTGCTAAGTGTCCCTCTTAGGTCATGATCTCATGGTCTGAGGTCGAGCTCTACTTTGGGCTCCACACTGAGTGTGGAGCCTCCTTAAGATTCTCTCTCTCTCTCTCTCTCTCCCTCTCCCTCCCTCTGCTTCTCTCCCTAGCTCATACTCACTCACTCTCTCTTTCCCTCTCCCTCTGTCCCTCCCGTGGGTATGAGCGTGCTCTCTCTGTCTCTCTAAAATAATCAAACAAAACAAACAAAATAAAACAACCTCCTTTCTGTTTTTGCTTCAAAGCTATTTCTGTACCATGAACTCAAAAATTCCATTTTGAAATTCATATACAGACTTAAAAAAAAAAAACCTCAACAGATATTAATTAGGCACCAAGACGTGTCAGATTCTATTTTCAAATATTGGAAATAGAAAAGCAAACAAAACTGAGACGTTGCCCTGGAGTTTACATCCAGTGACAGTGACATTTTCCTTTCTGTCTGTTTCCTCAGTAATGGTCATGACTTGAGGACAAGGAAGTTGAAAGGCCTTTGCCACCTGAACAAGTGAAAATAGGAATTTTATATGCGGGTGAGGAAATATATCATTTAAAACATTGCAACATTCTCCCACCATAAATATTCATTAAGCACCTAATCTTCTCCCTTCATCAACACCCACATCTAACCTGTCACCCATGTGTCCTTATTACCTCACAAATTATTCTCCAACATGGCCTCTTTCTTTCCTCCCTCCTCAGGGGCAGCCTCTGCTTCAGCTTCCTGGTGCTGATTATCCTCCTAACTCCACACCCTTTTAAGGCTCCTCCCTCTCTAGTATGTCCCAGCTCAAATTAAGCTAAACTTTTCAAAGGCTCCTCTAACCACCTACCATGAATTGCAATGTTTTAATATGGCAATATGGCTGCTTACCAGTCTAACCAATATATGCCGTAATTCTGGTACCATTTACCATTCCAAACCCATTTCCTGCAATTACCTCCTGCCCTAACAACACGTGCTGTCACCTCTGTGTACTCTTGTTCATGCGTCCTTTCTTTCTTAGCCTGGAAAAATCATACTAATCCTTTACGGCCAAGCTGCAATGTCATTTTCTCTTGGAAGACTTCCATGCCCCCAGGAATGATTGATTACTCTCTTCTCTCTGCTACAATAACCATTCCTCATACCACTGGTTGGGTCCTTATCACAACGGGGTCCAGTTACTTGTTCATGCATCTATCTCTTTAGATTAGGAGCTCCTTGAGAAAAGAGACTGTCTTATCTATCTTTGTAACTCTGGTATCTGGCATTCTACCTGTTAAGTAGGAGATGTTAATTAATACCTGTTACTAAATGGACAAAACTCAAGCACTTATGTATACCTATATACATATATTTATACATATGCATAAGCGGTCATATAAACCCCACATTCACATATATTTTATATATCTCCTATCTTATCTAAGTTTTAGTATGTCTGTACTGCCACAAATGTTTCATCGCTGCTGCTATTTCTTTTGAAATTTCCCTGTAAATATAAAATTGCCTTTATTTCAAATGCACTAATATTCTATTTGAAGGCTTTTATAGTTTTGACAGTTTTGAAACCCTGACTGGTTTCTGACAGCTTATTATTAATTCTATAATACTTTATATTCTGTACTGTGTATCTATATTTAATACTCTGTTTAACTTAAATAAGATTTCCTACATGGTTAATAAGACACAAGTCAAATATGTGAGTCAGAGGCAGGAATCTACACGATGTCTAGTCAAGTGATATGACAATTTGAAGTAAGCAATCAGACACTCATTTTGCTTCATGATCACTAATTCTCAGAGAAGAACATTTAAATTTAGCTTTTTGGATGAAAAATTAGAATAGTATAATAATCCACAGGAGAATCATTTTAGTCTTATTGTATTTTTTTTTCATTAATCTGTGAAGTAGTTTCATGTGGAAACACTCGAGATCTCATTTGAGACTACAGTCTAAAGAAAGGGAGAAATGTAATAAACTAGTAAAAAGTGGGTATCATGTGCTAGGTTAAAGATACCTCCCTTTTAACAAATCACAACTTCCCAAGTGACTAAATTCAGCTCTATTCGCTGGGTTGGCACTGGGGGGGTCATAATATAAGGTAACTTTGGCAGACTAGAAAAATTTTCCATAATCCAGGTGTCTGAAAATCTAAGTAGTTACACAGTTCCTTAAGAAATTAATGTTTTGGGGCACGTGGCTGACTCAGCCAGAAGAGCACGTGACTCTTGATCTCGGGGTTGTGAGTTCGAGCCCCACATTGGGTGGAGGGATTACAAAATAAATAAATAAATAAATAAACTTAAAAAAAAAAAAGAAATTCATCTCCCTTTCTCTCTGCCCCTCTCCCACTCATGCTCTTCTTTCTCTCTCTAAAAAATAAACATTAAAAAAATTTTTTAAAAGGGGGCGGGGTTACCTGGGTGACTCAGTCAGTTAAGCATCCCACTTCAGCTCAGGTCACGATCTCATGGTTCATGGAGTTCAAGCCCCATGTCCGGCTCTGTGCTGACAGCTCAGAGCCTGGAGCCTGCTTCGGATTCTGTGTCTCCCTCTCTCTGCCCCTCTCCTATTCACACTCTTTCTCTCTCTAAAAAATAAATAAACATTAAAAAAATTTTTTTAAAAAGAAATTCATGCTTTGATGGTTTCTCTCCATACCTAAGACTGACTTGTTGTTATGATTATAATTAATACTAACCTAATTTTTTAAACCATAACTTAGATGTCATTACAACTAATTCAAGGAGAACGAAAATCACTCTGCAGCTGTGTAAACGTAGGATTCCAAACCTCACACTCGGAAAAATCTGATGTCAAAAGAATTCTGAGTAATATGTCCAGAGCCACAGGGCTAGTTGGTGGCAGAGCTAAGATTAGGACTTCTCAGACCCAAACTCCCCGCGGCAGACAAGGCTTTCCAGACCAGCCTCTTCTGGTTCCAATGCCCCTTGCTCTTCATGCTAAACTCAATCCACTTCAGCGCTCCTGAACCTGCTGTTCCTTCACCCAGAACATTCTCTTCCTGTCTTTTCACAGGGCTGGCCCTTTCTCATCTTTCAGGTCTTGGTTTAAATATCACCTCCGCAAACAGGTTCTTTCTTGAATTCTGTGTCTGAACTTGAGATTCTAAAATAACCTCACCATGCACCGCCCTCCCTCACCTTATCAAGTCAACCCTCTATGAGGGAACCGATTCAATTTCTTCTAACAGCACAGAAGCCCCATGGCTGCGGGAGTTTGGGCTGTATTGTTCCTTGCTTCATTCCTAAACCCAGAATGCGGCCATGTACACAAGTCATTCCTACTTACTGATGAACTTAGATCTCTTTGATTCAGTTTAACTGGGAGAGGGAAGGAGTGTTGGGCTTAGAATTAGAAGAAGAAGCTTTGTGTTCTGAGCAAGTCACAAATGGTGAGTTGCTGTTCTCACTTTTGGAACAGGGACAACAATGTCTCCTATTACAGGGCTGCTGAGGGGGAAAAAAGCAAATAATGCGTGTAAAATTGCTTTAAACAGAAACATATCCATAAGTGACCCTGAGCAAACTCGTCTCTATGTCTTAATTTCCCCATCTATAAAATTAAAGGTTTTAATTCATATATAGCTCTAATTGATCTTCTAGTTATAAAACTTTTGTTTCATTTATGGAAAAATCCTGAAAAACTCTCCCCTTACTTTATGTGTCACCTAAATGGAACCATGACTTTGAGAGCATGTTAAAAAGTGATGTCTCCCTTTTCCTATTTTCTTAGCTAATTGGCACCTCTGCTTAACTCCTACATTGAATCAGAAGGCATGCAGACATAAAAGAGGTAAGAATGCATTCAATATGTAGCGAAGAGACGTGAGTGTGTCTTAAACCATATTCAAAATAAGTGCAGCTGGGAGGGTAGGTCATCATCCAGTTGGGACTGGCACCAGCCCAATCCAGATCAGAAGCCAGTCATAAACACCTCCAACAGTGGCACCAAGGTCCACAGCCACACTTTCTTCAATGTTCAAATGATAGTAACCCTAAATTTTCCATTTGCCCTGATTATAAGGAATTCAGTCTTTTCTAGAGCTTAGCTTGCCAAATATACCCAAGGGTCTCCTAAAATTGCTTATTTGTCCAAAGATCATGCTTATCTGCCTGCTGCTGCACAAATCACCGGTGTTTCAGGAGTGCAGGTGTTCAGGGGCGCCCCTACCGGCAGAACTCGCCCACTGCAGCTGCCCAGTGAATTCAATATAGGAGAAAATAAAAGCTACTCTGGCATCGGTATGAAATTCTAGCCTATTTTATAGGCTGTGTGTAAAATGTGGATTTCACTAAGAATGTGGGAAACTGGAAAGAGTATGTCCCACCCTAATAATAAAAGAAGACACATAATCTACAAAACCGTAACTTTTCTTGAACCCATCAAAGCTAAGGTTATAGGGCAACCAACTAGTCTGAAATCTGAGTAAACACAGTAACTTTCAAGGAGAGACAGGAGTCAGACCCCAACTTCCCTGGGGCAGAGTGCGGAAGAAAGATAGGGCTGACATGCATGTGGGCAAGAAGTGTGGAAGGGTCACCAAATCCTGATCAGGGCATAGATGAAAACCCACTGCATCTGGGAGAAGGAAACAGAAAAAGCAAGAAATCATTTTGGGCCATTTGGTGTTCTCTATAGCTGCAGGAGAAGCAGGGTCACTAGGAAATTTCTACCCCAGACACTTAGAGACACAAAGCCTACCAAATACTGATGTTGAACCAGTACAAGAGAGAATAACAACCACTCCCGCAACACCACCATCAAGTAAAAACTAACAGCAGTCCACTACTGGGAGAGAAGCAAGAACATGGAGAGAAACACTCATCTGATGAAGACTTGGAAGCAACTGTTACACAAATGCTCCAACAAATAATCATGAACACTCTTAAAACTAAAAGAAAGTTTAAAAAGTTCAACAAAAAGATATAAAGCATAAAAAACTGACAGTTAAGGAACTAAAGAATTTAACAGCAGAAAACTCATCGGGATGAATAGGAGAGAATTATAATAATAAAAGAAAGAATCAATGAAGTTGGACATAGAGCAATAGAAATAATCCAGGACAGTTGGTAAGTGCATTTGTGGTGAACATAGCATAATGTATAAACCTGTGAAATCACTTAGGTGTATACCTGAAACTAACGTAACATTGTGTGATAACTCTACTAAAATTTTCAGAAGTAATGCATTTTTTAAAGTAGAAGTAATCAAATTTTTACAATAAAGAATTCAGTCTAGATTTCAATATCTAGGAAAATATCTTTCAGGACTGAACATGAAATAAAAAAAACGTTTTCAAATGTTTCAAATGAAGTATAGCATTTCAAGTAACTATAGGATATACCAGAAGGTTTCCTCTCAAAGAATTGCTGAAGGTAAAGGAAAATAAGGCAGAAGAAAACCTGGAACATCAGGAATAAAAGAAGAGCAATAGAAATGTAAATATTTGGGCAAATACGATAGGCTATTCTTCTCCTATTGTGTTCTTTAAAATATGGTTGATGGTTGAAAATAGAAATTCTAACATTTCCTAAGAGTTGTGTCAACAGATGTAGATATAATATATAAAACAATGATAACATGAATGGAAAGAAAAAAGATCTATAGGTGGTAATATTTCTACATTACACTTGAAATGGTAAAAGTAAGGTATGGACATTGTAATTCCTAGAGCTATGACTAAATACAAAGAAACAATAGTCAAAATGACAATACATAAAGCAGAATACTAAAGTTTATTTAAAATATCCCCCAAAAGGCAGCAAAGACAACAGGGAAGGAAAAACTTGGTAAACAAATAAAAACAATTAATAAAACAATTGTCCTAAACCCAAACACATCAATAATTACATTAAATGTAAATGGTCTAAAAAAGTAAAATAGATATAAATAGTCTAACCACCATTTAGAGAAAATTTAGAGAGAAACTGTCAGGACGGATAAAAACATGACTCAACAACATGTTCATAAGACACGTCAGATTAATGATAAGGTAAGTTTAAAAGTAAAACATGAGTCAAAAAGAAAAACAGGGGGCGCCTGGGTGGCTCAGTCGGTTAAGCGGCCGACTTCAGCTCAGGTCATGATCTCACGGTCCGTGGGTTCGAGCCCCGCATCGAGCTCTGTGCTGACAGCTCAGAGCCTGGACCCTGTTTCAGATTCTGTGTCTCCCTCTCTCTGACCCTCCCCCATTCATGCTCTGTCTCTCTCTGTCTCAAAAATAAATAAACATTAAAAAAAAAGTAAAAGAAAAACAGAATGGCTATATTAATATCAGATAAAATAGGTTTCAAAGCAGAAAAAAAAAAGTCATTAAGGGTTAAGAGGGACATTCCATAATCATAAAAGAGTTGATTCTCCAATAAGACATCATAATCCTAAATGGACATGCACCTAACAACAAAGCTTCAAAATGCATAAAGAAAACTGACAAAACTGAAAGAAGAAATAGATATATCTATAATGATTATTGGACATTTCAACATGCTTGTCTCAGTAATAGAACTAATAGAAAATCAGCAACAAAGTAGAAGAATGAAAAATACCATTAATGACTTGGATATAACCGACATTTGTAGAGCACTCTACCCAGGAACAGCAAAATACATATTCTCCTCAAGAGTATATGGAACATTTGTTAAGATAGACTGTATCCTTGATTTTAAAACAAATCCTAATAAATTTGAAAGAACTGAACTTATTCAAAATGTGTTCCCTAACCCTAATGTAATTAGACTAGAAATCAATTAGAGCAAGATACAAGAAAAATCTCCAAACCTTTGGAAATTAAACCACACGCTGATTCCAAAACCAATGATATTAAAAGAAAACTATAGACAATTATCTCTCATGAACACAGACACAAAAGTTAAAAGGGTATAAAGAACAATCCGGCAGCTGTTTTCAATGTTCCCTGAAGGACCAGAAACTCATCAAAGAAGAGGTCATTTGTGTGGGCAATCCACTGTTTCCACTTACAGAAGAAAGAAAACTGAAGTAGATCCCCATACTTCCATCTACGCTGTCTCCCTTAATCTCACTTAATCGGGGGAATGTCCAAGAGGACCACAGAAGATTGCCACTTAATTTAAAACCTAGAAGAAAATGGACAGTGAAGAGACTATTTCTGAGAAATGCAGTCTTGTTCAATACAGATCTTTTTACTTGAGGAAATCACCAGTCTGAGGAGTAATGAGTGAACTTACCTGTATCCTTGATCATCTGCCATGTCAGTGCTTTTCATCTCTGGGCAGCTTTAAGCAAGGATAGTGGTGAAGGCTTTAGGATTATGCCATAACTGTTAATATTTATTCAGTACTTATTATGTGCCAAGCAGTGGGCTAAGCACTTCAAATACACAAGTTTACTTAATTGTTCACAATAACACCGCAGGATAGGTAATATGAGTATTCCCATCTCAGAGACAAAGAAATTGAGGCTCAGAATATTTAAGTCAGAAAGGTGTTGACTTATAAATTATTTCCTTCCATAGATTCTAGAACTGGAATTGGTGAGTAAAATAGACAAGTGAAACTTTTTTAAGATTCAAATATATTTTGCCTTTATTGTTCTGAGTAAGGGTGCCAATGTAGATTGTATAAACTCCCACCACCAGTGGGGGGGGGGGGGGTGGAAATGTGCCTATCTCTCTCATGATATTCTCATCCAGGCTACTTATTAGGGTTAAAAACTTAGTTTCCAGTTTGATGTGCCAGAAATGGCACTTCGTTGTTGCTTTAGTTTGTTTTCTGTTAAAATTAGTTAAAATATACATTTAAAGTTTTTGGTAAATGGCAATTTACATGTTTTCATCGAAAAATTATTTCTTTCCTTTGATATTTCTCTTTATTAAGTTTCTCTTCCTTTTTTTTTGTTTTTAAATAAAAAAGATGCCCGTTATAAAAATTAAAAATAACAAAGAAAGGTGTCTACTCCAGATCCTCCAGTAGCTTAACTCTGAGAGCCACTAATTGTTTTCTTGTCCAGCCCCCCAAAACTAAATGACACCCTTTACTATTTGCTTTAATAAGATGAAATTCTGACTACCCTTACAAATCTTAGTTAACAAAAACACAATTCTTCTTTTGTCCTCAGACTGTCTATAGCTTTTGTCTGAATCAAGAGGAAAATTCAGCTTCTTTTCATGGCTCTTTTTCCAAGCGTGGTCATTTCTGTTCATTGGCAACAAACAAATTACTATGGACTTAGCTTAAGGACTAAAGTTGCATTCAGTATGAATTTTGATCAGTAAATAAATGTTTCAAGCATTATGATGTCTTTGGCATGGACCACGAGACCAGGGTTCCAAAAGAAAATAGAGTTTCAAACCAAAACAGGACAAAATTTAAAAATAAATAAACCTCACTGAAACTTGCCTCTGACCACTGTTTTGGGACGTCCCCAGGCCCCTGTAAAATGGACTCTTCCTCTCCCGGGTTATCTCTTGAACTATCCAGTGGTATCTCAAAAGCAAGTCACAAGACTTCCTTCCAACACCTGTTATTTTCTTTCCTTCCAACTTGGGTCAATTTGATAACACGTGGAACCAACCGTCCAAAAACTGCACCGTAGGCCCCAATGGTAGCGCCCCCTAGAGTCTGTACAGCGGTCTGCTTCTCGCTCTGCCTCTTTTGCACAAGATGCTGGAATGAGGCCACATACTGCCTGCAGGTGCCCCAAAGTCTTACAGAATTTGTAGTAGCAATGGCTCCTTTCTTTTCTATTCTCAACCCTGGAGAGCAGGTTCAGACACAGTCCCGTGGGCTTGGGAGAAGGCCATTCCTTGAATTTGACATCTCACCAGCCTGCTTGCCTTCTCTCAACACACCCTTCCCTTCCTCTGGGGTAATCTTCTTCTTCTTGCCTATTATCCACCTGCGCCAGAGTTTCACCATCAACCGTTTGACAGGAGGCTCATGCTTTGTTTTGAAGCTACCCTACATAAGAGCGTACGTCGTGACGCTTTCCTTGGTGTCTGAGACCCAGAATGGAGAGAAAATGTCCCGGCTGCCCCACTATGTGCGTGAGAAGGGAAGAGACAGGTTATCCGAGTGGGCCAGTCATCTTTCCCTTCAAGCAGTCTTTCTCTGAAAGGCACATGACTACAGCTTGTGTCTTCCCACCAAGAATCTCCTGGTAGAGCGCACTGTGGAGACAGACCCCTGGGCGTTGGCAAGACACTGAAGCCTGGTCACTCGGCGGGTCCTGTTCCTAGTTCTGGCACTTAATTCCCCGACAGCTGGGAGAAGACTCTGTCCCGGTGGCTTCCACAGTGCTCATCCTGTGAATTTTGGGGCGCGGCGTGTGCGGGTCAGGATGCTGTGCAGTCCCGCTCTGCTTCAGGCCTCACGACTGTGGGCTGGGGGTAAACCTCCCCCAGACCTGCACTCGTGTTCCAACTCCCCAGCTGTGACAACAGCTTAACTACCCTGCCATGCCGACTGGGAAAAATCCAAGAGCAATAGTGATCAGCTTTACCTGTCAGCTTTGAAGATAAACAAGAAATCATATTCCAGTCCCAATATTCAGATCAGTTACTACTATGTTTCCCTGGGCTCAGACATCATAAATTCAGTGGATCATAGCAATTCCCCTGGAACCACCTAGAGTCCCCTTGCCTTCCCCGGGTCTGGCCATGGAGCCGTGTGTCTTCAAACACAGCCGGGAGTCCTGCTCTCCTAATTCTGCCCGCCTGGCAGGGGTCACTCTGACTTTGACCTTAAGCGTGTCTTCTCATCAGACCTCCCTTTCTCGCTTCGGTCACTCCAGTCTTAATGTCTTGTATGGGTCCCATTTCAATTTCACTTTCCCAAATGAATGGCTATGGTTTGAATTATATGTGTATGTTTAGCTTCCTCTGCACAATTACCTCTTCAGTGCCTCTTCTTTCATGCTTCCCTGGGCCCATTACTCATCCTCCAACCTCTGTCCTGCCAGCAGCCCTGATAGCGCCCCTTCCCCCCTTCTAAGCTCATTTCAGAACATTCCAGAAGCTTTTTCGGAGACAAGTTACTCCTGTATGGTTCGTTCTTCCTTTCTTTCTTTCCTTCCTGTCTTTACAAATCTCTTCCAACTTCCACATTCGGAACAGAGTAGAGAAACCAACTTACCTTCATTACGTGCCAGATGTGTTCCAAGGTCCCGCTTTAGTCCTTTAGACTATTCTCCAAGAAATAAATCATTGAACACACGAGGAGGCTTCGGCTTTAAGAAAAGAGATTTAGTAACTTGTCCAGGATTGTAGAGCTGAGGACAAGATGCAGATTTAGGCACAGAACCTATAGGATTCCAAAACTCCGCTAGTCTTTCCTTCATGTGACGCTGCCTCCATAACATTTCTTTCTAGTAACAAAACTGAAGTTTACATAAAAGTGTCCAAACACACTGATGTGTTCAAATTCTACTGGTTGTCCTCTAGAAGACTTGGTGCAGTGTTTCAAACCACACATAGGCGATCCCTTGATGGACAATTTCTTAAAGTCTAGAATTCCAGAGCTGGAAAACACCTAAGAGAGTATGGAATCTCCCTGTATGTGAGGAACCCACAGCCCTTGGAGGCTGCATGTCCTGTCCGTGAGCTCCTGCAGGGAACTTCCTTCAGTGGCCCCATGCCTGGAGTGAGTGGAGCCAGTGGTCTGTCTTCCCGAGACGCTCTCAGGGCAAATCCTTCACTCCAGCATTTTGCCTCTGTTGCCACGTGATGACAGAGCCAGACCTCCATCGTCACCAGGGTTCTTTGTCCACGCTTCTTCCCCCATTCCTGTCACAGGTACCCCCGTCCCCAAGCACATACCTTCCCAAGCCTTTCCTCGTGTCCCCTAAAAGTCAGAGTCTTTAGCAGATGTCCCTACTCTTCCAAGTGCTCAGAACATTCACTTTGTTGCCCTAACTCTCTCTGTCCTGATGACACTTCTCACTGCAGATCTCTAAGCAGAAGCTACGTTTTCCCCTCCTGTTCCAAGTCCCTACGGGTCTAGAAATGGAGCAACCATCCTGCTTGCTCTCCTTCCTTAATAAGAAACAATTAGATGAGCGTTTCTGCATTATCCCACACAAACTTTACCAGCCTACGGGCATCTCGCTCAGATTCCCTGCCATCCCGTGTCTCGATAGGAGAATTCAGGGGCCACCCTCCCCATCTTGTGCCCTGTATTTCATCACTTCCCCATCCTCAAGGATTTGCCTCCAATTTCCCCCTCCCCTCCCTGTATCAATTTGTCTCTTGCTTCTGGATCATTATCATCAGCACGTAAACATACTCTAGTATCTCTCACATCTGAAACAGACACTCCTTGACCCCCATGTCACACCTTTCCAGTTACGTCCCCAATAATCAGCAAAGTGATCAGTTATCTGTACTCAGTCTCCTCACCTCATTTGTCTTTAACTCTCCTTGGTCAAGCTTCTCTCACTAAAAGTTGCCTAATCCTGCCAGGGTTACAGTGACTTCCATGTGCCAAATCCAATGGAGTCTTCTCTGCTCTCAGCAACATTCCATGTACTTTCTTCTCTTGGCTTCTGGAACGCTGCTCTCTCCCGACTTTCCTTCTTCTACAAAGTACACTTTTCCTCAGTTTCTTTGTTAGTTCCCTCTCTCCTATGAGACAGAGGACACCTTCCCTACTCACAATCCCTCCCTAAGTGATCTCGTTTAGGTCCCATGGCTTGAATCCCATGACTCCAAAGTTTGTATCTTCAGCCAGGATCTCTCCGTGAACAACAGAATCACATATGGAATCATCCATTTGACATCACAAAGTTAACATGTTCAGAACAGGACTTTTATATTTTGGAACTAGGTTCAGGTGGTGGCTGTACAACATTGGATGTACTGTAAGTCCCTAAATTGTTGACTTTGAAAGGGTTCATTTTATGTGGTGGGGATTTGACCTCAATTTAAAAAAATCAGAAGGCCCACAACTTTTGATTTCATTCTACACCAAAACTTAGTCCTCCCCAGAATTCCCTGTCTTAATAAATGCACCCCTCCCTTCTTCACCTTCCCACTCCCCTGACATCCAGATCATCAGCAAATATTGTCACTTCTACCTCCAAAGTTTTTCTCTAACCAGTTTACTTCTTTCCATCTCCCCTGAGGCCACCCTCACGGGAGCCTCAACCACCTGTCCCTACAATTATGATTAGTCTCCCTGCCTCTACTCTTGCGTCTCTATAGTGCTTTCTCCATATAGCCGTCAACTTGATGTCCTAAACCTGTAGATCAAACTATAATACACCCTCATTAAAGCATCTAATGGATTCTCATAATACCCGAAGAAGAAGAAGAAGAAGAAGAAGAAGAAGAAGAAGAGAAGAAGAAGAAGAAGAAGAGAAGAAGAAGAAGAAGAAAAGAAGCCTGCAAGACTCTCCATGAAGACCCGGTCCTGGATTGGAGACTGCCTACTTTTCATCGGGTCCTCACATGGCAGAAGGGGCTAGGGGGCGATGTAGAGTCTCTTTTGTAAGGCACTAATCCCATTCATGAGGCTCCACCCTCATGACCGAAGCGCCTCCCAAAGGCCCCACCTCCCAATACCATCACATTGGCCATTAGGATTTTAACACGAATTTTGTGGGAACACAAACATTCAGACCACAGCAGTAAGCTATCGAAGCAGGGACTTCATCCATCTTGTGTAGACCCATATCTCCAGTAACTCAAAAGTCCCAGACACATAGTAGGTGCTAAATGAATTGTGTTAAATTGGGTTTTCAGCCACTAAGATTATCGGTCGTTTGTGAGCAGAACAGGGACGAACTGCTGCTACCATTAAGTAACCTGGCAACACTACTAAAATAAAAAAACATAATACCCCTCCAATTAGAAATACCACTCTTTGGAATCTATCCTGGGGAAACAAAAGCACCCGTGTACGGATATATGCACAGGCATATTGATTACAGTATTTAAACAGTATTTGTTGCAGGATTAAAAAACAAAACAAAACAAAACAAAATCCCCGGGAATAGAGGCCCATCACTAGAGAAATAGCGAATGTATTAGAATATGTTGAAAAGGATGAGAGTTTTACCATTTTTCTTAGAGGGATTTCTACCAAGTGAAAGAGAAAGGAGAAGTACAGACACGATTGTGTTTTTAATAAAGCAAACAAAGAGAGGAAAGGCTGTCAAATATATGAATGCATACCATATTTCCTTAAGGCTAGGATCGCAAGACCTGTCACAATTTCCAGAAATGTTAACACATGGAAAAGCTTTGCCACTCAGATCTGATGCCATACGGCTTGTGCACGTGGCACATAGCTGAGTGAAAGCGGAAAGAAACCCAACAGTTTGTTGATGCAGCCCGGAGGCCTTGTGTTTGGAGGAAAGGGTGAGGAAAGGGGTAGGTAGACATGCACACACAAAAAATCAAATCAGATCAAATTAAAAAAGGACACATAACATTCCACTTATATAAAATATGTATGTTCACAAAGAAACTAACTTGTAGGAATGCCCATGAAAAATTGTCAAAGAAAAGAAGCAAACACAGAGAGTGATGAACACAGTAGGACTCTATTTTGGCAAAAACCCAGATCTGCCGGTCCTCGCAGGTCTACGGGCATGGGGAAGGGGACAGAGACCTCAGACTGGACGTGATTGTTCTTCGTATTGTTCCACTTGCGGCAAGCATGATTATTTTGTTTTTTAAAACTACACAGAATGAAAAGGGACAAAAATCGAGGGGGAAACGTACGTCTTGTCGCCGTACAGCTAAAACTAAAGGTGGGGCTTTCCTTTACATTTCGAGCATCCTTGTTAAGAACCACCATCATCATCTCTGGGTCGCCAGAAGGGAGCAGGTGACCTTCTGGTTCCTCCAAGGTGGATTACAAAATTTAGCCAAGCAGTTGGACGGTTGGGGTGTCTTAGTCTATTCTCAACCCTCTTGTTACCATAACTACTTAGTTCATACATGTAAAAAACCTTTAAAAATGTTTTTTGCATTGATTATGCAAAAATTAAAGGCCTTATGTCTATCTTAACACTGAAAAAAATGAATGTCATGTTACCATTAAGCAGAGATAAAGTAAAGCTAAATCTGTCTCCAAGTGTAACTTAATTCCCCCCCCCCCCCGCCCACCCTTGAAAGGTAACTAAAACACCACCAGAACTAAGGGCTAGAGTGGAGATGATGTGGGTCTGAATCTTAGTCGTAGGTCTAGCTATGCATGCCCAGGAACAAATCATTCCCTCTTTCTCTTTTTTTAAGTTTATTTATTTTGAGAGAGAGTGAGAGAGCACGCAAGCAGGGGAGGGGCAGAGAGAGGGGGAGAGAGAGGGGGAGATCCCAAGCAGGCTCTGCACTGTCCGTGCACAGCCTGATGCGGGGCTCGAACTCACAAACCTTGAGATCATGACCTGAGTTGAAGTCAGACGCTCAACCTACGAGCCACCCCGGCGGGGGGGGGGCAAATCATTCCTCTTCTGGATGCCAGTTTGTTCATTTGCAAAAGGAGGATGAAAATCCTAATTCCACTGATTTCCAGAATTGTTATGAAGACCAAATGAGAAAAACGTGTGTGAAAGCATCTAGTTTGCCAAGTGAGAGTTTTTGCTAGACTCCAAGGGTCTTATTAAAGATACAGTAGAGGGGTGCCTGGGTGGCTCAGTTGGTAAACGACCGACTTCAGCTCAGGTCATGATCTCAGGTTCATGAGTTCGAGCCCCACATCGTGTTCTGTGCTGACAGCTCAGAGCCTGGAGCCTCCTTCAGATTCTGCGTCTCCCTCTCTCTCTGCTCCTCCCCCGCTCACACTCTCTCTCTCAAAAATAAATAAACATTAAAAAAAAATTTAAAGATACAGTAGAAAGAGAAAAGGAGTCAGAATCAGAGACCAAGGGTTCTCTGTCACTGTCCAGCTGGGAGACTATCACCATTCCAGGTCACCAGTCCCGGGCCTAATTTTTCTAAATTCATTAATACGTATTTCTTTTTGGGAAAAGAGAAATTTCCCAATCCTTCAACTATCCCCGTAAAGCTAAATGTTATTTGAATTCAATGTACTTCATGCACATTGAGGCACCAAACCTGTTTCTTTAGCACCAAATGATAATGGAAAAGTATTTCACTAAAGTCCAGATAACAAATGAAGACAAATGTTTTCTCTAATCTTCTTTCTATAAAAGTACACAATCTTCATTTATCTTCAGGGATGACATCCGTCCCTTTAAGAATAGTTCCTTTATGAGATGCATTTCATTGTCTGAGCCTCTTGACAATTCTTACATCTTCTACCGTGAACTGTTGAGCCCTCCAATGTCTCGCGGAGTCTCGGTTCTGCTGACGTCCTGCGTTCCGCCTGCTGATTGATGGGGCTTCTTCCTAATGGAGCTGCCAGAGAGCAAATTGCACAAATTGTACTTTGCCCCTCGTATGACTATAGTCCCACCCAATTCTTGTCACATACTGTATCTCACTTCTGCTCAATAGCATGCATGATTTCTTTTGTTATTAATAGTGTGTTTTTAAATGAATTTAAAGTACCATTGCATTCAAGCTAACTTTTCAGCTTTTTGTTTTTAACTGATTCAATATCTTTCTTGACACAGGATTCCCTATATCGCTCAGCTGCCCCAAATATCCAGTGGTTTCGATCAGATGCCTCTTTTTTTCTTTAAGTTTATTTATTTTGAGAGAGAGAGAGGGAGGAAGAGAGAGAGCATGAGTGGGGGAGATGCAGAGAGAGGGAGAGAGAGAGAGAGAGAGAGAGAGAGAGAGAATCCCAAGCAGGCTCCAAGCTGGCAGCACAGAGCCCCATGCAGGGCTCGTGTCAGTAGACAGAGGGAAGCAGATCGGCCTTCCCCTGCGTGGGTGGGCCAGAGATCCAATAGACATCTGACCTGAACAAAGGCTGAGTGGGAGGGAATTTTGCCTATTTGTTTGAACTGAGAAGTCAGTCTTCTGCCCTCAGACGGGAAGTTAAACCATCAGCTCTCCTGGTTCTCATGCTTTCGGACTTGGATTAGAACTTACCCCATCGATTATCCTCTTGGGTTTCAGGTGTTCTCATGTGGACCAGAACAACACCACCAGCGCTCTGGGGTCTCCAGCTCACCAACGTCGTTCAGATATCTCATAGGACTTCTCAGCCTCCATAATCCCGTGAGCCAACTCTTTACAATGAATCTCTTCATATATGTTTATATGTATTTCTGCAAAATGTATCCTATTGGGTCTGTTTCTCTGGAGAACCCTGACAGGTACAACCTCCATCTAGCCTTCAAAGTCTTCCTTAATTTGACCCCAACCGCATATCCAGATTCATTTCAAAAGAATAGTATTATATTACTGTAACAGTTAACATCATAGCATGCCAGCCGCATGCTAAGGGCTTTAGATGCATTACCTCAATTAATCTTTATAATGATCCCTTGGGGTAGGCTATTTCATTTCCATTTCATAAGAAAAAAAAAAGGACACTTATATTTAGAGTAATTCTGGGATTTGAAAACATTTTTCTTTTTTGTTAAGTACACTGTATCCCCACCGTGGGGCTCAAACTCAAGATCCCGAGATCAAGAGTCACACGCTCCGCTGAGTGAGCCAGGTGCCCCTGATTCTAGGACTTAAGCCGAAGTCTCTCTGACTCCTAAATCCATATTTTTAGACTCGCTCGATGCTACCTCCACAACTCGCTCAACAAGCCCTTGTAGAATGAGGCCAAATCTTTTGACCTCGGCGTCTTAGAAAGAGAATCGCTTCTAAACCTTGATGAATAACAGAATCACCGGGAAAGTTTTTCAGAGTCTGAGTCATTCAGCTCTAACCTTCAGAGCTGCAGAGTCTCTATGGTGTGGTTCAGGAATCTGCCTTTCATGGTTTCCAGGTGAGTCTAGTAGGTCAAACCACAGGCCCCAGTATTTGGGAATAAGGGGCTTAGGTTAAGCCAGTGGCTCTCAAATGTTAGCCTACCTCCGAACCACTGGGAAGGCATGTTAAAACACAGACCGCTGGGCCCCATCCCCAGTGTTTCTAACTCAGTAGATTTGGGGTAGAGTCCAGCCATCTGCATTTCGAACAAGTTCCCAGGTGGTGCTTCTGCGGCTGGCGCAGGGACCACATCCTGAGCACTACAGGGTTCCGCTGTTCTTGCTTTGAATAGTCTCCTTTGTACCTTCCTCTAGTCCAAATTTCCACCTGTTCTTCAAAGCCACCTTCTTCACAACACCTGTCTGCTTCAGTGCTTAGCCTCCTTCTGCTTGCAGGGTCAGCTGGCTTCGCAGGTCCTGGCAGACTCCGCTGAACTCTGGGATAAGAAAAGAACATTCTTTGTCTCTGTTCTTTCCCGTAGCGGTAGGACTTCCCACCCCCTTTTTAAACAGCCCGACAGAAAAATAAAAAATAAAAAGAAATAAATAAACATAAAAAGCCCAATAGATGTGTTTAAGGGTTGCCAAGGATATTCCCTTGTGCACCTGCTCTGAGCCACTGGCCACACCCCTCCTGGCCTTCCCCTCCCCTCCCCATTCATGGAGCCATTCATGGGCTCCAGTTCCCTTTGAGGACGTTTACTGAGGCGATTCCCCTGAGAAGCTGCCCACGGAAGGCTCAGGGAGCTGCTGGGAAGTTATTAGAGTTCCTGCAGCTGCCCTCGCAGGCCTGCCCCACCTGCCGGCCACACCTTGCACTTGGCACTTCTCAGAAGTTTGGATAAGACTGCCCTCAGCTGTCCTCCCATCCTTTCATCCCCTCGCTCTGCCCCAGGCCCCTTGCCCCAGGCCCCAGCTGCGAATGCCAGTCACCATCACTTTTGTAACAGGAAGTTGTGTAGACTGACCCCGGCCCCCGAGTTCTTAGGCTGTGACTGATGCTTCTCTCAGGATGAGTTCACTCTTACAAGGCACCTGGTCCCTCTTGCTAAAAGAACCCCCCTCCCCCTAAAGCTGCACCACTCACCCTCCCAAACACGCCGAGAGGGCAAGTCTGGAGTTTAGGACGGAGGGCAGCTGAAATTCGTGGTGGGATTCAAGCCACAGGTTTAATACTTACTAGCATTTTATAACAAAGAAAAAACTCCTTGAAGTCAGGGGTTATTCCTTAAAGTGTAAATGTTTTGCTACTTCTATTTGGCCCACAATGCCTAGAACAGTGTTAAAATACATGCGGTCACCTCTTACATCCCTGACATATGCAAAGCAACTTCGCCCGGCACCTGCCTCGCCTGTCCCTCCTCCCTGCCCAAAACACACTGTGCATTTCTACCCCTTCTCTTCCCAGGCCCGCTCAAATGCTGTTCCTTTACGAACGTGTCCCCTTCCCCACTCCACTCACTATAGTTTTCCCTTGCTCATTGGTAGTGAATTTCTCTCTCTCTCTCTAACACCCAGAATTGCCAGAGGGGAGTTGAGGCGCCTCTTCTGGCACCTGGAGCCCACCCACTCCAATCAACCATCCCCCTCCCCCCACCAGCTATCACCCCCTAAGGCCCCAACTGGGAGCAGGCCTCACCTGTGCTGCCGCCTCCCTGTCCCTCCACCTGAGGAAGGCAGCTCAAGGCTGGTCAGCTCAGGGACACCTCTGCCCCTCCTCTCCAGTCCTCCTGGACTGAGCCTGGATCCCAGAGACTCCAGAGTGTGGTTGGAGGATGGAAAACCAGGAGGACTGCTCTCACTTTACCATTACGTCAGGAACTCTCTCTGGCTCCCCTGACATGTTGGCAGCCCGCAGGGGCAGAGCTTTCACTCTGGATCCGATAGATATTTCTCCATGCATACATTCTGTAGGCCCTTCTTCGGTCCTGTGACTACTGGGACTAATTTCTCTTCCACCAGGACCCCAAAGCCCTCAAACCCAGGTTCAGCTCTACCAGCTTTCTGTTCCTCACCACGGACTTTGAAAGCACTTTTATAACTTCCATTTCATTTCATAATCAAGGAAATTGGAAATAGTTTTGCACCAATCTTACCAGATTCTCCGTGCGTGTTCATACGACACATCCATAGACATTTATGTCTATGGATATCCAATAGCCAAGGGTTCAGTGCCTTGGTTATTTGTAGTAGCGGGAGACAGAGTAGGGTCATTCTTTTTTTCAAATAGAATTCGATTTTCTTAGCCTGTGAACATCCCTCCGTTACGTCACCCTTCTTGGCACAACTGTTACCATTTTGTTCCCCGGCTAGTAATTGTATCCAGTCATTAGAATTAAGTTGTATACTTTTTTGTCTCCTTTCCTGCCTGATTATCAAGCTTGGTTTTCTCTTCAGATTGTAGATCTCTGTTTGTGCTGTAACCATATTTACTTCGGCTCCATTATTCGCACTCATCCTGTTAGGGCCTCTGAACTTGTACCCTAACACTTACCAAAAAAAAGCATAAAAAGACACCCAGGAGTTTCTTTGTTTTTCTTTACCTTCTTTTCACTTGTCTGTATCAGAGATGGGAAGAATGACCATGGATCTCTCACAAAGCGGACTAGAAATTCCAAGACTGTGAATTCCAGCTATGGCTCTGCCATTCACATATTTATAACCCCAGGGAATTTACTGAAGCTTTTTCTCTGGTCTATGACATACTTGTCAAATCATGTAGGATTTATGATCAATGTCATGTGTGATCTATGATCTATGCTGAAAACGAAATACGGGCTCATCTCTTTAGCCGGACATAATAATTTGCAAATCCATTCATTACAGGAGTAATTTCCAAACCCTACAGATCTATAGAATCGCCTTTTTGACTTAAAAAATAAACAAAAAACAAAAAACACAGATCACTGAGGTCCATCCAATCCTGCTGCATCTGATTTTTAAGTAATTCGTTGATGTGGAGGCAGGCTCGAAGAACCCTAGAATTGCAGGCCAGGCTTCCGAACTGCTTCTGCAGTGGACACTCATTTTGGAGAAACTGGTTCAAAATTTTAGTCCTCTTGCCTAATTTATCAGTAACGAATGAAAGATGACCGTGTTTGAATGATTGCAGACGTGCCAAATGTTGAACTCGTGCTGTTCCCAGCAAGATCGAAGCTGTCAGGATGCTCACGCACATTTTCGTGGAACCAGACATGGGAGTGTACTTAAACCAATTAAAGATTAGTCTTTATTTCAAATAAAAAAAAATAAGTAAATGGAAAGAGGAGGATGGAGTCAGTGTTTCCCACTGCATAAACTTCTGTTGTATATTGCAACAATATACAATATTCAATATATTGAACTCAATATATTGAATATTGTATATTGAACTCAATATATTGAATATTGCATATTGTTGCCTATTGGATTAAGGGACATTCAGCGCCATTATTACACCACCCAAAAGGAGAGTCTTTAAAGAAGAATCTCAGATGTGGAAATGTGCCTTTTGGGAGTAAGATAAAATGAGTCTCCTCAGCAAATTTGCCACCTCTTGGATAACTTTATCACCCCAAAAGCAAAATTTTTCCGCAAAAAGATGTGTTAAATTTTTAGTCCAAAAAGTATTCCATTCTCCCCAATCCTACCCTTTTGTATACATTCTCTTTCTGCCATTTCAAAATCATACTCTGAGTTAGTGGCTTAAAAGGCATTAGGATTTGTATCTCTTCTAATATGATAGACTCTCGTGGGTTGTAAAGAATACTTATCACACATAAGTCAAGCCAAGTCAGGTCTCTTAATTTGCCTAACCCACTCTCCCCCTCCCCGTCCAATTCCAAATCAAGGACTTCTCTTGCGGAAGCTGTGCTCTTCTTCTAACTTTATCAGTTAAAACTGGGACTTCCTCTCTCTCTTGGCCCACGGGCAGAACAGTTTCTTAGAGTCACGAGAATCCTAACTGCAGTGTTTCTTTGGGTTCTGCTTCAAGGGTTACTTCCCAAAGCCCTTCATCTCTTTTCCCAAAGTACCTCCTTTGCTTCAGACACTCAACCTCGGTTATTACAACAGCTCTCTATTATGCCGCTGTTATCTCTAGGCCATTCTGTGTGAAACAACTAAAGTGTTCTATGCTCCCCGCAAAGCCAGCTGGGTAGTCCCCACTTAAAATCATCTTAAATGAGGTCCTAACACACCTAAAGCAAGGCACGTGCCCTTGCTGATAAGGGTGGCACATTTCAGTGATAAGAATCAGAATGATGTGCCCACCTCCAAGGCAGAGCAGGTAGGGTGTGAGGAGCCACACCTCATCTCAAGAATTTGGAACATGGCCCCTGTTATTCCGTCTGGTACTCATTATCTTCTCTTCCCAGTAGCCGTACTCCCTCACCAAGGGGTAACTACACATTCAGCATGTACAGAGGACTTCCTGGCAAAAGGCAGGCCCTTGCACACCTCTGTGCTACAGTTCTTGAAGGGCATTCTGTTCCATGGAACACCCTCTGGGGCTCTGTGATCAATGGCATAGAGTACAATCTGCCTGCTGTCCCCAGACAGACGCTCCATGTCACGGCCCCCCTTCCCTGTCCTCCATGGGGTATATTTAGCCACTGAGTTCTGACAGATTTCAGGCTCTGGGGATGAAGCCTGCTGCTATATGGGGCTTTGTGGGAACAGCGACTTGGGTTTGCAGCTGGGAATCCTTCAGATAGAGACTCCTTTAAGGTCAACAGATGGAGTTGGAAGATTTGTTTGGGGATCTGAGTAGGGTGTCGGTGGAGCTGACAGGTGACGGGAAGAAGGACATATAGGCTGGATTTGGAAATTGTTTTTTTCATACCAACTTGTCATTAAAATAAAGGATTTAAAAATAAGATAAAATACTAAAATGAAAAATGAAAGTGAAACACTTACAGCAACAGGATACAAAAAAGAAAAGAGTTCATACATCAAATGATTTATGTGTAAGTCTATGTATAAGAGATCAGGTCAAGCAATATCCTTGAGCTGATTTAAATAGCTTAAAGCTCCCAACAGGTGGGGTTGCCTGGCTGGCTCAATTGGTAGGGCATGTGACTCCTGATCTTGGGGTTGTAAGTTCAAGCCCCATATGTGGTGTAGAAATAAAAGCATAAAAAAAAGTAACTGACAATTGCTCTGAGGAACACAGCTTTCTGAGCTGGGTGGTTATTTTCAAGGGAGAGGTTGTTAGTCTAGAAAGTGGGTGCTGCTCGTTCTTTGGGGTTTCTTAATACTTGGTGTTGCCGTTAGGCATCTGCATTTGACTAGTATAGGCAGCCAACCTGGCTCGTTCTGTGTTGGAGCTAGAACACATGACTGCTGGAATCACCCTGGCTTCTCCTTCCTTCTAGCTCACTTAGACACAACAGTCGGAAATGAGGACAGCACCCTTTGAAAAGAATGGAAGCAGGTAGACAGCAGGAAGCGGAGAGCCATTTTAACTTATTGAGTTAAATGAGAGTGACTGATTCCAAACTTTAGCCTAAAGCTATGAGCTATGTGTGGGGCTTGTGAAAGCTGATGTCAATCATCCCAATTCTTTGCATCTATAAACTGAGAGCATTTACTTGTATATTGAAACAAAGAGCACAAAAGACAGAACCCTAAATAGATATGTGCTATGATCCTGATGGCTGCCTGCCATATTACTGTTAAAATCTAGACAACAGACTCAAAATGGAGTCACTTATGCTAAGCCCCCTGTCACCAAACCGAGACTTGATTAAAAATGCAGCTCTCCCAAAAATGGAATCTTGAACCAGACAATCAGGAATCACCTGATAGGCACAGTTAGGTTATCTGCCTGATAGGCACATGCCTTCTCCTAAAAGAAAGGAACCTTGTAATAACCAGCCAGCTTTTTGGCCTAGCACACCTTCCTTGCTCCAGCTCCCTTCTGCCTATAAAGGTCTGTTATTCTGTACAGCTCCTCAGAGCGCCTTTCTATCTGCTACTTTGAACACTGCCCAATTCATTAATTGTTGAATGAAGCCAAAAAGATCTTTAAAATTTACCCAGTTGCGTTTCGGTTTTTTGACATTGTAGATTCTCATCTGGTAATAACGCACTCAAGGAAACTATTTTGCAGCAATACAACCACTGATTGCTATCAGATTACCATCTCACAAGCAGGGAAGACAGCAGAGGCATTTCTGCTTCTATCCCTAAACCGACACTCAGCATTTCAACACTGCAAACCTGAAGACTCTTCAGTTGATACGTATATCGTAGTATCGTGCTGTTTACAGAGCTCATGACAATATACCCCAATGACACATCTCCTGCCAGAAACAAACTTAATGCCTTAAGTCAAAAAAGGACCCTATCCAGTGAGACTTCCTTCCTTAAAATCTTAAACATCAGAACTACATATTATTTTTATTCTTTTTAATTTTTTTTGTTTTTAAGTAGGCTGCACGCCCAGTGCAGAGCCTAATGTGGGGCTTGAACCCAGGACCCTGAGATGGACACCTCAGCTGGGATCAAGAGGCAGATGCTTAAATGACTGAGCCACCCAGGTGCCCCCAGAACTACATTTTAAAAAATTCTGGGGTGCCTGGGTGGCTCAGTCGGTTGAATGTCTGACCTTGGCTCACGTCATGATCTCACGGTTCATAGGTTGGAGCCCCGTGTTGGGCTCTGTGCTGACAGTTCAGAGCCAGGAGCCTGCTTTGGATTCTGTGTCTTCCTCTCTCTCGGCTCTTCCCCCGTTTGTACTCTGTCTCTCTGTCTTTCAAAAAATAAAATGTTAAAAAAAAAGATGAAAATAAAATAAAAAACAAAAATAAATTCTTCCCCACAATTCTCATGCTGAAAGCATTCACCAGGGAGACAGCAGAATCAAAAAAGCGTACATCGATGAGAGCTTGAGAAAAATTCCCCTTTAGACAAGACTACCCCCTCCCGTTCTATTGGAAATATAACTGTGGGTTGGCTTTTAGCAGAACTTATTTAGAGAACTGGTGGCTGTTAAAGAAAAGAATGTCCTGACACTTGAGAAAGTCAGAAAGAAAGACCTTATTAGAGGAAAGACGACTGCAAGGGGATTTTTCTGCAGGGGAGAGACTGGGCAAGATAGGGCTCAACTCTGAATACAACAGGGACAAGTGGGTATTAGCCAAGGTGGGGGGGGGGGGGCAGTGGATGGAAGATTGCTGAGGAAACGTCAAGGAAAGGTGGATTCTTGCTGAAGGCAGGCCAAGGTGATAAGATTTGGAAGGTGAGGGATTTTCACTAAACCAGTCCAGCAGGATCTTGCTGAAACTGGACTGATTGGCCCAAGGACTGAGCACAAGGTCAGGGCTTAGTTGCGAAGAGGGCTCAGAGGACCCTGACTCCTACGGGTCAAGCAGAAAGTGTCGTGGTTTACCAGTTGCATATAACACGGTTTCTGGTGTGGGATGGCTCTTGAAGAGAACAGACACACGCCCAGCTGGTCTCATGAAAGGGAAGGTTCAATGGGTGGCTGTTCCCTCTCTCTCCCCTCCTCGGAGAAGCCTGAGGGAGCAGCATGAGCACTGGTCCACACTGTGGCTGCTCCTGGGAGCCGGTGGAAGGAATGCTGACCTAGACCAGACTCACAGAACCTCAACTTCTTGGGCCTCACATGCTCCTGGCGGGACCCCTGTGTCACCACTGTCAGTGTGTGCCATACTGGCCTGAGTGGTGAGAAAGGAAGCCTTGGCTCTCCCCCACGGTCTCCCCCCTTCCCCACCCCACCCCTGCCTCCCAGACCTAGGGAGGATGAGAGGCACCCTTCAAGGTCACTCTTGGTTTTGCCTATGCCTTGTGAGTCAACATTCTCTTGTAAAGGCCCACTGTTTGTGATTTAAAAAAAGAAGTCTATGCCTGGTTCCACTTTTAGAAGTAGATAGTTTATCTTTAATCAGGATGAAAATAAAGGTGCGAGGTCTGATGCTACAGAAGCTTGCTCACGGTAGTCACAAGGAGGCCATATTTTCACATGGAATTGGATGAACTAGACCAAAATGTAAAAAAAAAAAAAAAAAAAAAATCAGAATCATCTGGAATCTTACAACATTCTTCAAGGCCTGAAAAAGGCCTGGGTTGGCTTGTGTTTGTGTGACTTTCTTGTAGTTCCTCTCTTTGACCCCAACTAATAGCTTTAGAATACGCCTTTTATTCTGTCCTTTGTAATTTCCTGAAGCTCTTCCGGGCCCAGGTCTTTGATATGCAAAATGGGATCTTAAAAGGCATGAGGTGGGAAGTCAAGACTGACCTGGCAGTTGAGTGTGGGAGGACCAGAGTCTGCAGGAAAAGACCAAGTAAATACCTGGAGTTTTGCCTTTAGACCTTTCTGGTTAACATCACGAGGGAAGGAGCTGGGGGGATGTGGAGGGAATTGGAACAGTTTCCTTCTCGCTGTGTAAATGTTCTGTTCCTCATCAAACTTTACCCTGCCATTTTAAATATCCCCTTGTGCTTTTTTACCCAAATCCATTTTGACTATGGTGATGCCAAATGGTGAACTTCAGACTTCTTGACAACATTTACTGGAAAGCATAAAGATCTAAAGGAAAGAAAGGGTGGTCCAGGAATATCATAAGTAGTCAACTTATCAGGAAGGCAAAAAACAGTAGATGTCCCTAAATGTGAAAGAGGTCTGGAAATATGGTTTCTATGGGCTCTCCATAAAAACCAGAGCAAAACAACACAACAAACAAAAACAGGCAAAAACATAACAAACAAAAGCAAAAAAACACCATGTAAGAATCAAAACTAGCCAAACAAACAAACAAACAGTGGCAGTGGCACTGACTACTTTTGTCCTGAACTATCTTTTCAGGGAGGTTTGTATAGCAAATAGTCTTGGAATGTAGAAATCGTGTCTCCCAAGGACAGCCACGCTTTAGGATGTGGTTTCAAAAGTAAGAAAATGTGGAAAGACCACCAGAACCAGGACACACGTGTCCCATCCACCTGTGGGCATTGAGAAAATCTGCACACACACCTCTTCCTCCCAATGAGCGATGTGTACATCCTTCCAGATGTCTATCCATATCCATAACCACCCCTGGACCAATGTCAAAAAGGCATCGGAGGTGACAGTCTCCAAAATGCGGCGTCTGCTCCCCCAGGAAACAGAACAATGAGGGGAAAGCAAGAGGAAAACACAAGGTAAGCTGTGTGTATTTGTTTTTAAACGTTCTCTTTTTGTGATATTTATAAATTTGTAGATATACTTTCACATAGGTTTGGATACTCGAAAAGTCTTTTTTTTTTTTTTAATTAAAAAAAAAATTGAGAAACAGAGCGAGACAGCGTGAGCAGGGGAGGAGCAGAGAGAGAGGGAGACACAATGTGAAGCAGCCTCCAGGCTCTGAGCTGTCAGCACAGAGCCCGATGTGGGGCTCGAACCCACGAACCGTAAGATCACTACCTGAGCCGAAGTCGGATGCTCAACCAGCACCCCTGAAAACTCTTTCTTAATAAACATGAGAGATGATGAGGTTTAGAGCTAATGACTCTAAAGACATTCAAATTAATAAGATGTGCTTGCAATTTCAAAAGCCTGACCACATTCCACTTATTTATACTTTCAGACTCCTGCCCTTTGGGGGTTTCTGGGCTGTCTGTTGCCCTCTACATGAACCCTCAGCACCCGCTTCCCCCTTCCCTCCTCCCCCAGATGCATCCAGTAGACCAGGCCCTGAGGAACAGAAGCTGCTGGAAGGCACTGACACAGCCTCATGGTTTCAGGATCATTAAGAAATCATTAGTGAGGAGGGATTGCTGGTTTAAATTAGAATGACACTGATAGACCTATAATTAGTAGAAATGAAAATTGTTAATTAAAAGTGTATCTTATTTCCCCCTGGTGTGATCTCTATTTGCCACTTGGTTTTAACAAAAATGAAACCCTATGATAGATTTCGTCAACCCAAGACAAACATTAAAAAAAACATAGAAAAAAATTTTGTAAAGCCTAATGAACTTTTTAAGGCTCGAACTACGTCCACTCAGGGCTCATGTTTAAATGAGATTGCAGTGCACTGATTCTGAAAACAATTTTTAAAACCTTTTGTTGCCAATTGTCATGGGCTGGATTGTGTCCATTCAAAATCCATAAAGAGCCAGGAAACTGGAGTGTAAAAAAAACCACAGTTGGCATAAGGAAAGCTCAGCAAATTGCATTTATCACAGCAGCCAGGGCGCCTGGGTAGCTGAAGTTAAGCATCTGAGGTCAGCTCAGGTCACCATCTCACGGTTCATGGGTTCGGGCCCCGCATCTGGCTCCATGCTATCAGCTCGGAGACTGATTGGGATTCTCTCTCTCTCCCTCTCTTTCTCCTCCCCTTCCCTCACTCTCTCTCTCTCTTCGTCTCTCTCAAAATAAATAAAAAACTTGAAAAATATAAAATATTCGCAGCAGGCAAAGGATACTCACAATCCAACTGGATCTCTCACTAAAGTGACCTATAATTTATTGCAAAATTTCTTCTGATGTGGCAAGGGGTCCAGTTACTAATTACTCTAAGAAAGAGGTGGAACTCGTGGGGGCTCCATCCATCACCACCCCTGTCCCGAGCACCCCCTCATATGCACCCACCTCTGTTCTTGAATCTCTTGCTCTTTTCACTTGATCTGAACCTTTGCACCCACCCACGTCGATATTGAAATTGGGTGCTGTAGCACTAGAACGCTTATATATATTTTTTGTAGTTAATTCTATGGTGAATTGTTAAGAGTTGTCTGAATGAATCATAGACCGAAGGCTCTTCTCTCAATAATAAAAATGCTGGTCAGACAATATATTCAATGAGAGCCATAAAAAGCTTTATAAAATGAAGACATTCTGAGGTCAAATAGAAATTGTGTTCTCCAGAATAAGCACTTAGAAATCTCTGCACTGAGATTCAGGCTTTCTGACAAAGGTGACTGGGATGTAGGACCATCCATTAAACTCATTATGTTAAGCACAAGCCTTTTTGGCTCGATGGGAATGCATGGCTTTGTTTGATTGCTTTTCAGAAACTCTTGGCACTCATTCAGTAATATAATAAGTGTGATTTTTTGGGGGGGTGCCTTTGGTATTGCTTTCCAGAGAAATTTTCAATTTTTTTTCCCCAAACAACAGCAAAAGCCCTTTTCTTGAGGGTTCCCATTTTATTTATTCTTGTTTCCTGTCTAAAATCTCCAGTATATGTGGAGCAAAATCACTCTTCTCATAGGTTCCAGAACTTGTGATTCCAAGTTTCATAGAAGGAAATAGAATCTAATTATTTCATCTGGGGTAAACTGCAAATTACTTCATATAAATAATGACTTCCTAATTTTGATAAACCTTCAATTTTACAATGGAAATTTGCTCACTTAATTTTTTTATAACAAACCCACAACATGAGTCACTTTTATGCCATTCTAGGGCAGAGAAAAACGAAGCTCAGACAGGTTGGGGGATTTGCCCCAGATTGGAGAGTCTGCAAATGTCAGAGGTAGCCCTGTACCCAGTGGATTTGTACCCATTCCTCTTCCACAATGTCACCACTGCCTCCTGATATTTCATCTCAAGACAAATTACAACACCTGAATTCAGAATGAGCGGATCCACCTTGACTCCCACAATGGAAATCTTTCTAATGTCTGGATTAGGCTCAAACTAAACCAACTGTCTTCTAATTCCTCGGTCTCCTCCCTCCTTTGAATCATGTAATTTTTTTTTCCTTTGGCATTTTCATGACTATTCCTGCTTTTCGTCTCATTTCCACAGCAACGTAAAAGAGTTACTTCTGGATCTTATCAAACAGAGCCATGGGCTGAGCCTAGGACACACATCTTCTAGTTTGTGGAAGCCCTTATAGAAGATCAAACAAGGTAGGGAAAATCTACTTAGGAAATGTTTTCTCTAACCAACCTTTTCCTCTGAAACTCCTTTTCAGAAAGAATTTAGACTTAAAGTTCCTTGCATAAAAGTTTGTTTTTGATTGTCTTTTTTTCTCCAAAGGAAACAGTGAAATGGCACCCGTGGCCCTTCAGCAATACAAGTCAGCGGGTAGTATTATTAACCTTGATACTTTAGGGTATTTCAAACAGATCATCTGCAGCAGAACGATGTGGAGTATTTGTTTAATGTGAAATTCTTGGGTTCGATTCAAGGCTTACAAAATCAAAATATCTGGCCGAGCAGCTGTGGGATCTGTACCGTAAACAGCAACCCAGGTGATTCTCTGGTGAAAATCTGAGTACCACGGTCATAGTCAAGGCCACCTGGATACATGGGGTAGCCCCCCCCGTATGCTCCTCGAGCTTGGAAATCACATCACTGAGATTCAGACCTTCTGAGAAAGGCGCCTGGGATGCTGGGCCATCCATTAAACTCAGGACAGCTGGACAGACCTTGGTGGGATTACAATTCAAACCCACAAGGCAGAGAAGGAAACTGAAGCCCAGGCAGAATAAGTGATTAAGGAAAAGTCCTTCTCAATATTATTCACAGTTGCAAGCAAAACAACGAATGAGCTGTGTCTGTTGTTTTTAAATCTCTGTGAGCTCTAGGTACTCCTCCAAGGAGGTCTCCCTGGAGCTCATATTGTATATCACTTGCATCTTTACAAGTGTTGGGCTTAGATACAGATGGTCTGTTGACATATTTTATATCTTTACTTAGTCAAACATTTGTGAGCATTAATTACTTTGATTTAGAAGGTCTCCTTCAAAATATGAAGTCACCCTCTTTTTAAAAAAACCACAAACAGTTCATCGTATCCAGAAAAGTTCATAGGCCCCAGACACAATGGATTAAAGAGCTCTGGCACTCAATATGACCTCGAAGACCAATGGGTTGGTGCAGTGTGCCTGGCTGTCAGGCGTGTCTTATAGACGAGTTCTCAAATTTTCAGGTTTTGAAACGGCTTAATCCGTTCACCGAGAAGTGTTCAGGTAAACATTACTGACAAGAAATGAAATGGTTAAACTGGAACTATCGTGGAATAATTAACATACAGCACAATAATCAAGAATTCCCAATGTTTGGGTCATTGTTGTAGCATGGAATCATCTCCAGGTGGACACTGACTCAACTACATTAACTTGGGAAGTCAGCCTACAGGTCCTTCCCACACAGCTGAGACCGAAGCCCTTCTTGGCTACCTGTTTTGACTCAGGAGCATCCGGCTCTTTGATTGGATATTTGTGTACGTCATCCAGAACAGTGCTCTCCAACATTTCATTTGGCACTTTTGGGTTGTATAGTAAGTGTATGTTTAATGTAAAACACACACACACACACACACACGCACACACACACACACACAAACAACCTACCAACTTCTTTTCCACAGTGGCCGCAAAATTTCGCATTGTTCTCAGCAACGTATGAGAATTCCAGTTGTTCCACATCCTTGTCAACACGTGATCTTGTCAGCTATCTTCAATGATAGCCATTCTAGTAGGTGTGTGGTGGGATCTCATTTTTATTTTGATTTGCATGTCCCTAATCACTAATGAGGTTGAATATCTTTTTGTGTGCTTGTTTGCCATTTGTATCTTCTATGGTGAAATCATATTTACCCAGTGTTTTGTGGTGTTCAGCTCACAGATTCGGTGTCAGAATCTGACCCAAAATTTTGCTAGATCTATAGCTAAATTTTTCTGTTTTGCTGTTGTAAATGGTACTGTAAAGTTTTCAGCATGTTGCTAGTATATAGAAATATGATTCAGTTGTGTGTGTTCATCTTGTATCCTATCCTGTGACTTGCTGATCTCCCATATTTGTATTAGAAGTGTTTTGGTACATTCATTGGGATTTTTTTAAATATAGATAATCATGATTTCTGCAAATAGGGATGGTTTGATTACTTCATTTCTAATCAGTATTGTATGTATGTATGCATGTATGTCTCTACCCATCTATCTATCTACCTACCTACCTACCTACCTATCTACCCATGCATCCATCCATGCATCCATCCATCCATTCATTTATGCATCCATATCTTGCCTTATTGCACTGGCTAAGACTTCCAGTACCATGGTCAATAGGAATGACAAGAGTGGACATCCTTGCCTTGTTCCTGATCATAGTTCTTTTTTCAGTTAAAAAATTTCAGCTTGTGGCACAAAAACAGACACTCAGATCAATGGAACAGAATAGAGAACCCAGAAATGGACCCACAAACGTATGGCCAACTCATCTTTGACAGAGCAGGAAAGAATATCTGATGGAATAAAGACAGTCTCTTCAGCAAGTAGTACTGGGAAAAATGGACAGTGACATGCAGAAGAAAGAACCTGGACCACTTTCTTACACCAGACACAAAAATAAACTCAAAATGAATGAAAGACATCAATGTAAGAGAGGAAGCCATGAAAATCCTCAAGGAGAAAGCAGACAAAAACCCCTTTGATCTTGGCTGCAGCAACTTCTTACTCAACACGTCCCCAGAGGCAAGGGAAACAAAAGCAAAAATGAACTATTGGGACCTCATCAAAATAAAAAGCTTCTGCACAGCAAAGGAAACAATCAGCAAAACTAAAAGGCAACCTACAGAATGGGAGAAGATATTTGCAAATGAATATCAGATAAAGGGTTAGTATCCAAAATCTATAAAGAACTTATCAAACTCAACACCCAAAAACCAAATAATCCAGTGAAGAAATGGGCAATAGATATGAATAGACAATTCTCCAAAGAAGACATCCAGATGGCCAACTGACACATGAAAAAATGCTCAACGTCACTCATCATCAGGGAAATACAAATCAACACCACAGTGAGATATAACCTCACACCTGTCAGAATGGCTGACATTAACAACTCAGGCAACAACAGATGTTGGCAAGGATGCAGAGAAAGAGGATCTCTTTTGCACTGCTGGTGGGAATGTAAACTGGTGCAGTCACTCTGGAAAACAGTATGGAGGTTCCTCAAAAAATTGAAAATAGAACTACCCTATTACCCAGCAATTGCACTACTAGGTATTTATCCAAGCGATACAGGTGTGCTGTTTCGAAGGGACACATGCACCCCCATGTTTATAGCAGCACCGTCAACAATAGCCAAAGTATGGAAAGAGCCCAAATGTCCATCGATGGATGAATGGATAAAATGGAAAGATGTGGTATATATATATAATGGAGTATTACTCGGCAATCAAAAAGAATGAAATCTTGCCATTTGCAACTACGTGGATGGAACTAGAGGGTATTATGCTAAGCGAAATTGGTCAGACAAAGACAAATATCATATGACTTCATTCATATGAGGACTTTAAGACACAGAACAGATGAACATAAGGGAAGGGAAGCAAAAATAATATAAAAACAGGGAGGGGGACAAAACATAAGAGACTCTTTGTACCCTCCCTCCAGTAACAGTGGGTTACTGGAGGTGTTGTGGGAAGGCGGATGGGCTGAATGGGTAAGGGGCATTAAGGAATCTACTCCTGAAATCATTGTTGCATTATATGCTAACTAATTTGGATGTAAATTTTTTAAAAAATGAAGAAAATGAAAATAATTTGGAGGCATCAAACCAAAGAGATTTTAATTAAATGTGGATTTCCCTCAGAAAAAATAAATAAATGAATAAAAATTTCAGCTTGATTCTTCTTTGTATCTTCTGTTTCTTTGCTGAGGCTTTCTATTTTTCCATTTATTTCCAGAATGTTCTTAATTACTACTTGGATATTTGCTTAGTAGCTGCTCAAGTCCCCGTCACATCCGTCCAACATCCGTGTCGTCTCAGGATTGGCACCTGCTGATTCTCCTTTCCTGTGGAGGTTGAAATTGTCTTTGTTCTTTATATCCTGAGCAATTTTAGGTCTGGAATTTGGGTCCCATTCAAATCCTATGGAGAAAGCTGACATTTTTTATTTTAGTAGACAATTGACCTGGTTAGGTTCAGGCCACAAGGTGCAACCTGCCTTCTGAGGGTGCGTTCCAACCAGCTCTGCTTTCCAAGATTTTGCAGTTCTCTTCAAATCAATCACATATGTGTGCCACCTGACCGTTAGCTTGGGTGTGAGCGCAGCTGAATGAAGTGAACCAAAAGAAATAAATATTTCTGTACTTCCTCTGCTCCTCAAGACAGAAGTACGCGGTTTCTCCTGAAGTTCTCCGTCTGAGCCGCAGTTCCTAATTCTATGTTTCATGCTGCACTGTATTCAGTATGGCAGATACCAGAGGAAAACAGTTTCAAACTGTCAGTTTGGTAGCACCTTGAATTCTGGTCGTTTTCTCCAATCTTCCTGGTACTATTTGCTTCTTGGGGTCCTCAAATCAAGCCTTCATGCATTGGTCCGGTTGTTTTAGTTTTACACAACTTTATTGATAAATAAGTTGCATACCATCAAATTCGCCTACTTAAAGTATCGAGTTCCATGGTTTTTGTATATTCAGAGTGTGCAACCACCACCACAATGAATTTTGCAATATTTGTACCCTCCCAAAGTAATCCCATACCCATTAGCCATCATCTCCTATCTCCCCCTATTCTTCCATCCCTAGTCCTAGGCAACCATTAATCTACTTTCTGTGTGTGTAAATTTTCCTATTCTAAACATTTCATAGAAATGGAATCCTGCAACACGGTCTTTTGTCATTGGTTTCTTTCAGTTAGCATACTGTTGTTCCATGTCATAGCCTGTATTAATACGTCATCTTCTTATTGCTGAGTAATTTTCCATTGTATGGATAGGACCCATTTTCTTTATTCATTCATCACTGATGGACATGTGAGTTGTTTCCTCCTATTGGCTATAATGAATAACGCTGCTATGAACGTTCTTGTGCAATTTTTGGTGTGAAGGTGTTTTCATTTCTCTTGGTTATATACCTATGAGTGGAACTGTTAGGTTGTATGGTAACTGTACATTCGTATTTGAAGGAACTTCTAAACTCATTTCCGAAGCAAATGCATTATTTTACAATCTCATCAGTACCGTATAAGTGTTTAAATTTCTCCACATTCTCACCAACACTTGTTTTATATATATATATATATATATATATAGCCATTCCCATGATGGCTAATGTTTTTTGTTGGGGCTCTTTTCACACACTTATTGGCCATCATATACCATCTTTTGAAGGAATGTCTATTTAGATCTTCGGCCCCATTGTCTTTTGTCTTTTTATTATTGAATTATGAGTGTTCTTAATATATTCTAGATACAAGTCCTTTATCAGATATGTGATTAGCAAATATATTTTTCCCTCTCTTTAGATTGTCTTTTCAGTTTTGTGGTATCCTTGGAGGCACAAAAAAATTGATTTTGATGACCTTCTGTATTTTTTCCAACTTATCCAACTTATTTATTATTTGCTTTGGTTACTAATACTTTGAATGTCAAACCTAAAAAACCATTACCTAAATTCAGGTCATGAAGCATTTACACCTATGTTTCATTCTAAGACTTTTATAGTTTTAGCTTTTACATTAAGGGCTTTAAGCTCTTTTGAGTTAATTTTTGTATGTGATATAATATCTATATTTTTAAATACATTTTTTATTTTAATAGCAGTTAGTTAACATAATACAGTATTGTATTAGTTTCAGATGTACAATATACTGACTCAGTGCTTCCATACATCATCCTGTGCTCATTATTACAAGTGCACTCCTTAATCTCCATCACCTATTTAACCCATCCCCCCACTCTGGTAACCATCAGTTTGTTCTCTATAATTAAGAGTCTATTTCTTGATTTGTCTTCCTCTCTTCCCCCCCCCCCAACTTTTCTCATTTGTTCCTTAAATTCCACATATGAATGAAATCATACGGTATTTGTCTTTCTCTGACTAATTTATTTCACTTAACAGTATACTCTCTAACTCCATGTTGTCGCAAATGGCAAGATTTCATTCTTTTTTATGGCTGAGTCATATTCCATTTATATATACCACTTCTTTATCCATTCATCAATCGATGTACACTTGGGCTGCTTCCATAATTTGGCTGTTGTAAATAATGCTGCAATAAACACAGGTGCACATGTCCCTTTGAATTAGTGTTTTTGTATTCTTTGGGTAAATACCCAGTAGTGTGATTGCTGGATCATAGGGTGGGTCCATTTTTAACTTTTTGAGGAAACTCCATACTATTTTACACAATGGCTACGTCAGTTTACATTCCCACCAATAGTACATGAGTGTTCCTTTTTTTCCACATCCTTGCCAACACCTGTTGTTTATTGTGTTGTTGGTGTTAGCCATTCTGACAGGCGTGCAATACGTTTTTTTGACACAATATATGATCAGATCCAGAACTTGCTCTGTATCCAGTTATTTCAATAGCTGAAGTCTCCAAGGTATGTGTTTTTTCCCCCTTGTTCTCTTCTATGTATTTTCCACCAAGATTTCTTTCTTCTTTTGCTTAGTTCTTTGGCACTTCACTTACAGGAATGCTGTAGGGCTTAGATTGAAGATGGTCAGAGAGCATGTGGGTTTGCTTCTGCCAGATCCCATGATCACTTGGAACTGAATTTTCAGGTGGAGTTTCACCACACAGGAAATATACATTCGTGTTTCAAATGTATCTGAGTGTTCAGAATCTTCTGGAGGACACTTGTGTTTTCTCTGCCACTCAGCCAAATTGGAGATAGGTCTGCTGACTCTCTCCCTTCATGTGGAGATAGTTTTTTATTTTACCCCATTACTGAGGTTATCATCCTTTTTTTTTTTTTTTTTTTTAGTGTTTATTTTTGAGAGAGAGAGAGAGAGAGAGCACGGGGAGGGGCAGAGAGAGAGGGAGACACAGAATCTGAAGCAGGTTCCAGGCTCTGAGCTGTTAGCACAGAGCCCGACAGGGGGCTCAAACCCATGAATAGCAAGCTCATGACTTGAGCGGAAGTTGGATGCTTAACCCACTGAGCCACCCAGGCGCCCCAGAGTTATCGTCCTTTGCAAGCTGCCACTTTCTATGGGGGTCAGCTGTCCAAATCCCCACTCTACTCAGGCTTCAGATTTTGTATGTATATCTTTAAATCTTTAAAAGCTCTTAGCCTCCAGGGATGTCAAATACAGGGCAAACACCTCTCCCCAAGTTACATACCACTTTAAATCTGTTACTTTCTTACCATTTTTGCGCATTATTTGTACTTTTCTTCCAGCTCAACCATGCGTTATAAAATACTTCAAACAAAATTATACAGTGATTTGCCTTTCTTCTGAACATTTAATCTGCAATATTGCCTGCGATGGAAACTAATTAACGTCTTTTTAATTTTACTCCAGTTGAAGTTAGAAGGTGTGGAATCTGATCCCGGCTCTAGCAGCGTGACCTGTGGTAAGTCTTTCGTTTTCTCTGGGCTTTAGTGACTCCATTGGTGAAAAATGAGGAGATTGGACTAAATTATTTTTATGGACCTTTTTTCAGCTGTAAATGTCCATGACTCTTATGTGCAATAATTCCTAATTGTACAGGAGCTTCAATAGTTATTAATCACATTCAGGGAGTTATTTTATATCAGCGAGGATGAGATAGAGAGTTCTACTGAAAACTGTAGTTCTGCTCTGACCCGAGTGGCTTCTTCATTTTCTCTCAGATAGTGGGAGTTCTTATAGTGGGGCCTGTATACCTGATTGCTTACTATCATAATTCCATTTTAAAATATTGTAGGAATTAGATAAAATGTACCAGAGTAAAACTCCGTTATGTTTCTTCACATGGATTTTTAGTAGTACCCAGGAAAGTTAAAATAATAATGTTGTCTCCTTGAAAGTAAGAGATTTAAAAAATACCAGCCATTTTCGGCGTTGTTGTTTATTCTGTTTTTAAGATACGGCCTGGATTTCTTTAAAATAGCTCCTGGTCACATAAATTCCCCCACAATTTCTGATAAAATTCAGAGATAGCTAGATTTTTAGCAGATTCAAAATTGTCAAAGCCCTTCAAAAAACAAACTGTAAATTGGCAGAAGGCGTTGAAAAGGAAAAATCCTCTGAAGCAAACACCGTTTACTGCTGAGAACCCATGAATCATAGAGAACACCATAACCCGAAAGTATGTTTTCCTTCTGATATTCAAAGTTGCAGGAGCAAATCTGTGGCCTTAAAGTAATGAAATGCACTGAGATTGTACAAAAATACATTATTCAGTTGCTTGCTACATAATGTGATTTAAATTGTTTTTGTCCCATTATCCTCGGCTCTTGAGCACTTAAGCTGAGGCAGATTTATGAGTGTTTCATAATTAACAAGTGTTCCTCTCTGACAGAAAAAATAGTCTAATTTGGGCGAAGGTGGGAGTCTTTGCTCTTGTCCCTGCTAAGCTTCTCTCCTTCAACACCTTTGTTACCTACTCTACTGAGATGCCATTAACTTTAGACGCAAATTAGAATCTAACTTCTATAACTGTTCTCACTTTACTCAAATCAAAAGGCATTTAATTAGTTTGCTTCTAGGATATATTAGTGCCATCACAGCATCTAATACAAATAGCGTAATACGATGATCTAATACTACAAAGTTTCAGTAAAAGATTTTAAAACTGAATTACAGCCAATGCCCCAGGGACATCCTGGACGAAGTCTGTGACTCTATCCTACATTTTTAGATTGTCACCCATATATAAAGCCTTAAAAGGGGCTCCTGGGTGGCTCAGTCGGTTAAGCGTCCAACTCTTGATTTCAGCTCAGGTCTTGATCTCACAGTTGTGGGATCAAGCCCCGCATGTGGCTCTGAAATGACAGTGAGGAGCCTTCTTGGGATTCTCTCTCTCTCCCCCTCTCTCTGCCCCCTCCCCTGCTTGTGCTATCTCTCTTGCTTAAGATAAATAAATAAACTTAAAAAAAAAAAAGCTTAAAGATCCATTTCCCCATGTTGGGGTGGTAATGAGTCCCTTGACAAGAGTAAAAGTTTGAAAGTTCTTTTCTCCAATGTAGTCTTAGCAGAACCTGTCTATTCTCACCTGTATGAGGAGCTCTGGAAGTAAAGTGATTTATCTCCTTTTCCTGCCCTGCTTCCAACATGCCTGGCACTGTAGGCCTTGAGGACCCCTCGCTGCTGCTGGCAAAGCCATGCACTGGTCCACTCAGCTACCCAAGAGCCGTCACAGCCTTCAAAATGTGATGTTGATGAGCTCTGTTCCTACATCCTGTGATCCCTCGAGGGGAAGCGACATGGGCATGTCTTAAATTGTATCCCTCTTTGCCCAGATTTGGAAAGCACCCTATACGTCCTGCTGCGTCCTTCCCCGGATGACTTAGTGGTACAGACACCAAGAAAAGAAAGTACAGTTCACCCTTGAACAACACAGGTTTGAACTACTATGGGTTCACTAATATGCGGATTTCTTTCAATAAATACACAACAGTACTAGACATGTATTTTCTCCTCCTTAAGATTTTCTTAAGCCTTTGGATTTAACGGTGAAAGTCATTGGTGACCATTCAAAAAAAAGAGAGAGAAAAGGGAGAAAAAGAGAGAGGGAAGGGGAAAAAATAGTTTCAAACAGAGAGGGAGGCAAACCGTAACGGACCCTTAAATACAGAGAACAAACTGAGGGTTAATGTAGGGGGTGTGGGGGGGGGGAAATTGGTGATGGACCTTGAGGAGCACACTTGTTAGGATGAGCACTGGGTATTGTATATAAGCAATGAATCATGGGAATCTACTCCCAAAACCGAGAACACACTGTATATATACACTGTATGTTAGCTAAGTTGACAATAAATTATATTTAGAAAAAAAAAACAAAAACAAAGAAGGAGACCAAAAGATTTGACAACATAAAATGTGAAATATTCTGTTAAAAAAAATTAGAAACAAAATTAATAGAAGGACACTATTATGCATAAATAAAGCTCTCACTAAAATCAGTAAGAATATATTAAGTCCCAATAGGTAAATGAACCAAGTATGAACAGATAGTTTACCCTGAAAAAATATAAATTATTACCAAATATATGAAAAAACATAATTTCTTTCATAATTAAAGAGATGAAAATGTAAATAGTACTGATATGCTCATTTCAGTCGTCAAAATAGAAAACAAATCTTTATATTACATAGAACTTGGTAATACATATATGCCTTTGGTGGAGGGGAAGTTGGTAGAATCTTCGTGGAAAGTAATAACAGAAGTACATATCGACCGCTTTGGCAATGTATTGCCTCTTCCTGGAACTTAACCTAACAAAAGGCGAACAAAGAGGAAGGCGCAAAAATGTTCATTGTATGTCTGTTCACACTAGTGAAAAAATGTTATATGTACATATAAAAGTGGGAAGGAAATGTGCCAAAATGTTCACAGCTGTTATCCACGGCTGATCAGATTAAGAATAAGTACTATTTTCTTCATTATCTAATTTTCTAAAATTTCACTGTGAATATATATTTCTCCCAAAATTAAGAAAAATACTTTCTTTTTAAACAGGTGAATGTGTCCAAAGCCACCTCAAACATGTGGAGATATTGTTTCTCATGATTATCATCTCCCAGACACAGTTTGGTTAAGGAAAATGATATTCTTATTTGTGGTCAAAAGCCCAGGATAGCCAGAACAGACATGTGTTTGTAGGATTTTCTATTTTTTCGATTCACCATTTTAAGACAAGGATACTTGCTCTCAAACCTAGTATATATAATCCTAAAAATTCTCCAATAAAATTTACAGGCCATATTTATTGTTTTTTTAAAAAAAGAACTGCTTACCTTTCTACTAGATCTACAAGCGTTGGCTATGAACACACAATTCAATCAAATGGATTTATGGACGTTTACAAAAATTACATTAGCCGTATGAGTTATGATCAAGAAAGACGCCTTGGGGTAAGTTAAGTGTGTAAGCCAAATGTTTAAGAATACCTCTTTTAATTCATTAAGTGCAATTGTTCTGCCAGATGCAGGCCGTCCAGCTTAAACCTCATAATTAGAATCTAGTCAGGCAGGTGACATAATAGATGCCTAGAATACAAATGTGCAATTTATCCTTGTATATGATTAATTTATGATTCCTCTGTTTTGAAAATTTTGAAATAAGCTTCCATATATCCCAAAAGCTTATTTCTATCATAAATGCTTTCATCAACAGCACAATGATTTTGTATTTAATTTAATTTTCATTATTATCACCTAGAACCACTGTTTTTCCCCTGAAATATTAAAGAAGAAAGATGTTGTATTGGGCCTATAACGTACTACAACGGCAGGGTCTGCTCCTTTATTTTTTTATAAGATATGTATTGTGTTGTATTTTTAAAAATTCACAAGACATCAATTCATGAATGAAATATTTTCCCATCTTCAAAGCCCTGCTTAGCTTTTTTAAATCTGGTTATGTCCCAATTTATAATGTGTCCATTATTTTTCTGAACGTTGATTTCAAACATGGTAGCCAAAAGCCAAGCAAAAATCTTTGTAATGTTAAAAAGTATCTGAAATATTTTATAAGACTGCTATAAAGAAATAGCACCATAGATTGTGACATTAGTAAGACTGCTTACCAGCCAACCTTGCGAGGGTCCCACTGAACTGTAAGCTCTCTCTCCCTTTCTTTCTTTTTTTTTCTTTAATGTTTATTTATTTTTAAGAGAGAGAGAGAGTAAGTGGGGGAGGAACAGAGAGACAGGGAAACACAGAATCTGAAGCAGACTCTCTCTGAGCTGTCAGCACAGAGCCAGATGCGGGCCTCGAACTCAAGAACCATGAGATCATGACCTGAGCTGAAGTCGGACGCTTAACCCACTGAGCCACCCAGGTGTCCCACCCCCATCAGTTTCTGAGCATTCATGAGGTTCCTCAGTCCAGGTGCCCCCCCCCCCCCGTTCACAGCTGCTCCCCAGAAATGTTCACAGCACAGAGAGAGGACATTGATTGCACTATCAACATCTTTGTGTCTTTGTGGCACCTCGTTTTTACTTTATTTTGACATTTCTTTTGATGGACACTGACCACTAGTTTACTTTCTGCCTCTGAACCTCTTTCTTTAATTAAAAATAATTATGGAAGACCGAATCAGGGCAAAGTTTCTTGCCATTTTCAACAGGGATGCCTCAGGGACGTTTTTAAACATCTGTTTATTTCAGGTGCGTTGATCATTTTTGATCAAGGACCGATTAGTATGTTCACCTGATTCAGTGAAAAGAACATATAATTTAGAGCTGTGAGACATGGGGTTGATAATCCTTTGTCGCTTAATAGTTATGTGACTATAAATGACCCACAACCTCTCCGAGCCCCGGTTTCTCCGTCCTTAAAGCGATAAAAATGCTCATTTCAAGGCTTATAGTGAATGAAGCACACAAAAGATAAAGTTCTCAAAGTGCTCTGTTCGGTGAAATACTAACATTACTATTTTAAGACTCTAATGTTTCTGACTTTGTCTTCCTTTTCCTCCTAGTGTCTCTGAGGCTTTCCCCATCTATAATTGAATCTGCTATTTTCTCTTTGTTAATATTCTAAGTTTATGCAAAAACCTAAATGCAACCATGCTCTAAAGCCCACACATGAGTAGCTCATTCTTTCCCAGTTTATCTGGAAGGTACAGGCACTGTTCTAGGCAGACGAGCGTGCGATGTAGCACATTAAACTTTAAACAATGGAAGGACAGAGATAAATTAGAAAAGTGTTAGGAAGAGCTAGTAAAGATAAGACCAATTTTCATTTTACTGTGAACTTGTGGCTGCTATAATCACTCTGCTATAAATCTGTAAACAGGATAGACACTGAATGTTTTAAAATGAAATAATCCAGAGGAACAGTCCAAGAGAGCCAGGTAACTTAGAGGCCTTTGCAAATCCTAACAGTGTCTTTGAATTCCACCAGGCATGTGTTTCCAAATTATTGGAGTAATGTATATGATTCTAATTAGGCACATGATGAAAGGATTTTCTTTGCCAAAAACTGGCACAAATGAGGCCAACTCTTCAAGAAAAGTTGTTAGGTCCAGAGGTGCCTTGTGGATTATTCTACCAGGCATGTCTTTACAGATATATATATTTTTTAATGTTTATTTATTTATTTTGAGGGAGAGAGCACGTGTGAGTAAGTGGGGAAGGGGAAGAGAGAGGGGGAGAGAGAGAATCCCAAGCAGCGTCCATGATATTGTAGAGCTTGGCCTGGGGCTTGAACTCATAAACTGTGAGCTCGTGACCTGAGCTAAGATCAAGAGCCAGACACTTAACCAACTAAGCCAGCCAGGCATCCCTTTACTGATCTTTTTAAGAACATCCCAAGAATTCCAAGCTCCGTGTTGACGGCACGCAGGGCTTGATCTCACAAACCATGAGATCATGACCTGAGCCAAAAGCAAGAGTTGGACGCTTAGCCGACTGAGCCACCCAGACGCCCCTGGTGGTATAGATATTTTAACAATTATTCTTCCAATCCATGAGCATGGAGTGTCTTTCCATTTCTTTGTGTCGTCTTCAATTTCCTTCATCAGTGTTTTACAGTTTTCAGAGTACAGGTGTTTCACCTCTTTGGTTAGGTTTATTCCTAGGTATTTTATTAATTTTGGTGCAGTTGTAAGTGGGATTATTTTCTTAATTTATCTTTCTGCTGCTTCGTTATTCATGTATAGAAATGCAACGGATTTCTGTACATTGATTTTGTATCCTACAACTGGACTGAATTCATTTATCAGTTCCAGCAGTTTTGGGGAGTCTTTCGAGTTTTCTCTATGTAGTATCATGTCATCTGCAAATAGTAAAAGTTCTACTTCCTCCTTTCCAATTTGGATGGCTTTTATTTCTTTTTGTTTTCTGATTCTGTGGCTAGGACTTCCAGTACCATGTTGAATAAAAGTGATGAGAATGGACCACTTGTTCCTCACCTTAGGGGAAAAGCTCTCAGTTTTCTGCCATTGACTGTGATGGTTGCTGTGGGTTTTTCATATATGGCCTTTATTATGTTGAGGTATGTTCCCTCTAAATCTACTTTGTTGATGGTTTTTTTTTATCATGAATGGGTGTTGTACTTTGTCAAATGCTTTGTCTGATTCTATTGAAATGAGCATGTGGTTCTTATCCTTTCCCTTACTGATGTGATGTATTGTGTTGATTAATTTGTGACATTGAACCACTCTTGCAACCCAGGAATAAACCCCACTGGACTGTGGTGAATATTGGATTTAATTTTCTAGTATTTTGTTTAGGATTTTTGCATCTATATTCATCAGAGATATTGGCCTATAGTTCTCTTTTCTTGTGGTATCTTTATTGATTTTGGTATCAGGGTAATGCTGGCCTCATAGAATGAATTTGTAAGTTTTCCTTCCTTTTCTATTTTTTGGAATAGTTTGAGAATAGGTATTAATTCTTTAAATGTTTTGTAGAATTCACAGGACATCCAGTCCTGGACTTTTGTTTTTTGGGAGTTTTTTGATTACTGATTCAATTCCTTTATTGGTTATTGGTCTGTTCAAACATTCTATTTCTTCCTGTTTCAGTTTTGGTAGTTTATATGTTTCTAGGAATTTATTCATTTCTTCTATGTGGTCCAATTTGTTGGCATATGGTTTTTCATAATGTTCTTGTATAATTGTTTATGTTTCTGTGGTATTGGTTGTTATTTCTCCTCTTGTTTGTGATGTTATTTATTTGAATCTTTTCTTTTTTTTCTTGATAAGTCTGGCTAGAAGTTTATCAACTGTATTGATTTTTTTTTTTTTTTTTTGAAGAACCAGCTCCTGGTTTCATTAATCTGTTCTATTGTTTTTTTAGTTTCTATATAATTTATTTCTACTCTAATCTTTATTATTTCCTTCCTTCTGGTAGTTTTTAAGTTTTGTTTGTTGCTCTTTTTCTAGATCCTTTAGGTATAAAGTTATGTTCTTTATTTGAGTTTTTTTCCTTGTTTCTTGAGGTAGGCCTGTACTGCTATAAACTTCCCTCTTAGAACTACATTTGATGCATCCCAAAGGTTTTGGACTGTTGTGTTTTCATTCATTTCCATGTACTTTTAATTTCTTCTTTTATTCCTGGTTGACCCATTCATTGTTTAGTAGCATGTTATTTAACCTCCAGGTATCTATGGTTTTTCCAGATTTTTTCTTGTGGTTGACTTGTAGTTTCATAGGATTGTGGTCTGAAAAGAGGCACAATATGACTTTGACCTTTTTTGAACTGTTGATGCTTGCTTTATGACCTAAAATGTTATCTATTCTGTGGGGATTAAGCTTAGGAATTCCCTGAGCCTGTAGTGATGGATCAACAAGGCATAATGAATTAGAAAGCCATAGGATGAACACACCCAAGTTTCGGTAAACAAGATTAGGTAAATAAGATTAGGTAAACGGGGCAAAGGCTCCCAATATAGGACAAATGGGGCAAAGGCCCCCAATATAGAACAAGTGGGGCAAAGGCCCGCTGTATAGGACAAAGGTTTAGGAATAGGGAATCTCAGGATGAAAACATCCAAGATGAGGTAAACAAGATTAGATATTCAGGGTGGAAATGCCCCCCAACTTAGTGTGATAGCAGAAAGTTGCTTTCATAGGAAGGAAGGACCAAATTAGGTAAACAGGTAAATAGGGCTATGGACTGCAGCTGGCACATTTGCCCAGAGCAGAGCTAATTAGCAAAAGAAAGATGCCTTGCTGACCCTGAAGTAGCATGCTCAGTCTTTCTTGTCCCCTAGACCAGTTTAGGTAAACAGAGGTGGCACCTCACATCTGCTGTAAACAACCTTTGCCCAGTGCCAGCATTTTGTCTTGTATTAACCCAAACCCCTAACACCGCATATCTTCAAAACCCCCTTTCCCTCATGCCCATGAGTTGATGATCATGATTTCATCGTCTCTTTGTGCATGTATATCACCACAATTGTAAGCCTTCTGATCTTAATAAAAATGGAGCAAGGACCCTTACTCGGGGCTCTTGTCTCCTCCCAGACATTAGCCTCTCTCACATTTTTGATCCTGCATCCCTCTCTCTTACTGGACAAGAGAGAACTCCAGACCAAGTCTACGACACTATTCTGGAGAATGTTCCATGTGCACTTGAAAAGAATGTGTATTCTGCTGGTTTAGAATGCAGTGTTCTGAATATATCTGTTAAAACCATCTGGTCCAGAGTGTCAAAGCCACTGTTTCCTTGTCGATTTTCTGTTTAGATGATCTGTCCATTGATGTAAGTGGGGTGTTAAAGGCCCCTACTATTGTAGTATTATCGATTAGTTCCTTTATGTTTATTATTCACTGTTCTATGTATTTTGTTAATTACTTAAATTTCTTAACCCAATCTAAGTTTCTGCTTTCAGTACTGCCATTGTAGAGAGAAAAGATAGGATAATTTATTGTGATAAGTAATAGCTTTTAGTTCAATGTTTGCCATTTTGCTTTATAGATTGGTAGTGTTTTCTTTCTGTTTAAATTTTTTTTTTGTAGGAAAAAAACTTGCTTTGTACATGGAAAGAAACAATACAAATTCAAAACTTACAGATAAGGATTAGCACTATCACCTCTTTAAAAAGTTTATACGAATACCCAGTCAAAACCAACAGGGTATCTCCCTTGAAATGTTATCTATATGAACTTCCAAGTAGACCACAGGACCATATACTATCTTGGAATGTCCTCAGAAGGCTCTGTCATCGATCAGGTATCTGTTGCAATTTTCAAAACTTACCTTTTCTCAGGTGTAGTTTATATCTAGTGACATTCACTCATCAGAATTGTGCCGTTCTGTGAATTTCATTATACATGTACCATCCTGAAACCTGCATGACGATTAAGATGTAGAACATTTCTCTCACTCCAAAATGTTCCTCCTTCTCACTTTGCTCTCCAACCCTGGATCTGTCCCAGCCCACCAATGAAGTGCTCTATAATCATGGTATAGATTATGCCTTTTGTAGGATTCCATATAAATGGCTTGAGATAGCAAGGGAAAAATGTTGGTTCCCTGTTTTTATTGTGGTTGATGGGTGAGGTTGTTGTGAGAATTCTTGCGGATAGGCAGGTGTTTGTGGTCTAAATCTTGAGCTAGATCCAAAGGAGGGAGCACCTCCTCTTTCTGACCAGCTTACCAAGATGTGGTACACAAAGGAAGGAGAGGGGAGGCTTAAAGCTGTGGGCAGACATCAAAACTGAAGCCTGATTCTTTATCATAGTCACAAATTCAGTTTTAGAGGAGTAGGGTCCTCTAAAGGTTTGGAAGCTTTCCTGGAAAGGGTAATGTCAGAGATAACATGATTATTAAGAAAGGAATATTTTGGGGTGCCTGGGTGGCTCTGTCAGTTAAGCATCCAATTCTTGGTTTCAGTTCAGGTCATTGTCTCGTGGTTCTTGGGATCGAGCCCCGCATCAGGCTTTGTACTAATAGCGTGGAGCCTGCTTGGGATTCTCTCTCTCCCTCTCTCTCTGCCCCTGCTTTCTCTGTCTCTCTCAAAATAAATAAACATTAAAAAAAAAGTTTTTCTTTATTCATTTATTATTTATTTTTTTATCGGCTGATAAATATCTTGTAATTGCAAAAAGTTGAAAAAATACAGAAAAGTGTAAGTTCACTCATAACCTCATCATCCTACAATAATCCTGGTTAACAGGTTAACACTTTTGCAGTTGTTTTCCATATGGATTATTTTGATAATTAGAAAAGGTGAAACATGATTTTTTTTTTCTGATGTGCTTTTAAGTACTTTCACCCTTTTCTCATCAAAGTCTTGGTAAAATTGTTGTTTTCAAGCTTTGTAATAGAAAAGTTAACGTTTATGTTCAATTTTACTGTCTCTGGGGATGCTTTTATCCTATTTTCCTGTTTTTTATCAATGTGGCAGAACGGAACCTGCTGCATTTTTTAAGAGTTTACAAATCTATGTTTCTTTGTTAGAAAAGTGTTATTTTTACCACATCTATTTCATTTTGCTGCCAGGAGACCGCTAGGATTCCAACTTGAACTTTCCCATTCAGCACCTCTACTGGCGCTCAGAATCCCAAAGAACCAACAGTTCTGCACGGCGCCACGAAGAATACACCTGACATTTGGATATCCACCTTCTATAACCACCTTCATCTTTCAGGTGTGTAAAGAACTTGTCGAGTCCAAAGGGAGAACTGCAAACATTCATGTTTCAAAGATTTTGGGGAGGTTTGGTGATGTTTCTAATGACTGACCGAGTGGCTCTGTTCATTCCTGTAATTCTTGCCTTTTCAAATCCCTTCCTGGTATTCCTCAAATTACTTTCATTGCCACCACTCAGGGACAAATAAGAAAAAGAATTCTCTGTCACATCTTGCCTGTCACTGATCCTTTCTTGGCCATATCTTCTATTTTGCTGTATTTTATTTAGTGAATATCAGGCCACATAGTTCAACTGTAAAATGAATGAAGGTAGCTCTATCATAGGGCAAAAGCAGGCATGGCGTGGGATTTTGCAAAAAAAAAAAAAAAAAAAAAAAAAAAAAAAAGAAACAAGAAACAAAAAACAAAAAACAAACAAAAAAACCCATCAAATGTGAAAGGACCTTGGTTGTTAAGGTAAAATCCTCTTGTGGCTTGTCCAAAGAAGGTTGACTGTGGATCATGGAAACATGTGACATGTTGCCCCTTTATATACATCAGAGACTTTTGTCTAAAGTATACAGAAAAAAAATGTATGAAAACTGACAGTTCTTTTTTAAGGGGAGGATTTGTGGACTTTGTGGAATCATTGAGCAGAGTGTTTCTGGATATTTGTGTAGAACATAAAGCCTAAAACATTTACTCTGGGCCCTTTACAGAAAAAGCTTGTCAATTCCTGCCCCAGTCATCCATGATCACATAGAGAGAACTGTTTATGCCAAAATGCATTGAAATCAGTGGTTACTAGTAACATAAGTAACATGGATTAATTCAAAAGTAAATTTTTATTGGTTACTGACTTAGAAGATAATAAGATTACACCCATCACAAAAATGTATAGGAATGGGAAATATTCCAAGGCAGGACATTGAAATTACCCATGGTACAAAAAAACCAAAGCAAGTGACTTTGGAACAAGGGGAACTGTGTTTAACTTTTTTTTTTTTTTTAAGATTCTATTTATTTATTTATTTATTTATTTATTTATTTATTTTGAGAGAGAGAGATTCAGGGTCAGGACATGAAACCAGGCAGTGTAACTAAACCTCAGGGACTTAACCATTCTGTATACCACTTTACCCAAAGATTCCAGTCCTGGGTGGCAGGTGCTCAGATCAGGGATCCATAATAAAACACTGTGGGGAGTGTGGAGTTTGGAAAGACAGGGATTTGGTGGTAGCCAGAAAACACATGTCAACCTTCCCGAGTAATTCTTAGCTTCAGACACCAATGAACTTTGGGCCACAGACTTACATTTACCTAGTCTCTGAACAAATCCTGTTCAAACTGGAGGGTAAATTAGGAACAGAGCAGCCTCCCTCTCCCACCCCTTCTGTCCTCAGCCCTTGTTAGAGACACCAAACTGAAGTTTCCTCTCCCTCCCCCCCCCCATTCTCACGTGTGCCTTCCATTCTGAAAGACAGGGCTGCACCCCCACTTTCTTGTTTCGTATCTCCATTATATGCAGTACACCCACCATATTTTTACCTTTCCCCCTCCCAGTGATGAACAACAGGTTGCCGCCCTGTCCCTATCATCACAAATAACACTGCAATGAACATCCTTAGAGACCATTTTGAGAGTCTGGGGGGTGGATATATATAGCGGAATGGAACCGTTGAGTCTTTGAACCAATCTGTGTGCCTCCCCCCTGCAAGACATGAAGGCTTCTATATACCAATTAATAGCAATATATAGTATAGATACCATACTTGACATTTTATTTACTTGGCGGAATAATACTCAGCATTTTCCAGCTGATCCTTCACAGCGTCGTCCACGTATCCAGCCTAAAACCGCCAGATAGCTCATCATTACCTGTGGCTCATTGCTCTGCTTGGAACCGGCAAGGCACCTGTAGCTCTTCATACTTATAATCACCCGAGCACTTACTTATTGTGTTAACGTCCGTGTTTAGGCCTCTGTGCTTACCACTGTGCACCAGGGCCCCCAGGGTGGCGAGCGAGTGTCTTTTCTGTCCAGAGGGCTTTTCACCACACCTGGCACGAGGGCACTCAGCACACGGTTGTGCATTCAAGCAAACGGAGAACAGAAGACCTATAACTTGCCAAGAAAGATGATTCGATTTGCAGCAGGTGGGATGAAAAGATCAATGTCATTGGTAGGGAGACATTCGCTCGCACGTGTCCTTCGGGAAGATCTAGGACTTTGGATGTGGAGCAAAAGAGATAGTTTGGGGACAGAGCCGAGGATCGGCGAATTGCATGGATGGAAGTATATTGAGCGGGCGAGAGACCACAAGTGTCTTCAGCAATACAGGGAAGGGTGGTGTTGGCCAAATCGGGGCCACGGGGGAGGCTCAGTGAGACAGGATCAGCAAGGGGAAGGGAATCAGTGCAGTGCTATCAAAGCCACAGGAGGTGTGGATGACCGAAGGGACCACTGTCTCATACAGCAGGGCGGTAGACTCAAAATGAGAGTATGCAGGGGCTGCTGGGTCTGAAAATTTGTATTTCACTGGCATCTTTGATAAAGCTCATTAATTTGTACTAATATGAAGACGTGTATGACATTTTTTTCTACTTATCTACAGAGAACATTTTGAACTTCCTTTTGTCTTAACTATTGTATGACGCTTGAAACATCTGTATAAAAGGGAAATTTAGAATGTAATATTATTACAGGAAAAATGGAATTTTGCTAAAAGAAGTCATGTTAAAATACTTGGCTTATAGATTACTTGCACTCGGTGAGGCACCTTTTAAAAAAAAAAACCATTAACCATTTCCCTTGTTTCATGATAGCAATTAAGAGCTCCTTTGAAAGTGTAGGAGCCCTGCATGTTTTTTTTAAATTTATTTTTAATGTTTACTTATTTTTTGAGAGACAGAGCATGAGCAGAGGAAGGGCAGAGAGAGAGAGAGAGAGAGAGAGAGAGAAAGGGAGACACAGAATCCGAAGCAGACTCCAGGCTCCAAGCTGTCAGCACAGAGCCCGACATGGGGCTCGAACCCAGAGGACCGTGAGATAATGATCTGAGCTCAAGCCAGAAGTTTAACCAACTGAGCCACCCAGGCGCCCCTCTTCATGTTTTAAAGAAAGGCACAACCCGGTCTTTCTAACACACAGTAACATTGACACTACTGGCTTCAAAGAAATCTGCTTTTACCTGAAATTCCATAGGAACAAGAAGATATATGGACCTAACTTCCTGTAAGTTTACATAATTTATTGTTGCATTCTTATTTATCATTTAGTATTTTCCTCATAGACTTTCCATTTTTTAATGGACACACTAGGATTTTTGTCAAAAAAAATTTTAAACATTTTCTCCATTAATCTCATAGAACTTGCTGGAGAATATAGATTTTTCCAAGATCCTAAATTTTGATGTCTTTGGAAAAAGTCTGCTTAATAGCTTTTATATTTTATAAATCTTTCATGGTATTTTTTGTAAGTTATTCTCCTTCTCCCGATCAAAAGCGTAATCTTTCAGAATTTTCTGGAAAGAAAAAAAAATTGCCTTAAGTCATTTTCACTGCTTCTAGGTATAGAATTAAATTAATGCAATAAAAGTTAAAGAAGAAACTCTTCCTTTCCTATAGCTGTTGTGCTCATGTCTTTTATTTCCTTTGTGCCTGAAATTTATGTCTCTGTGTGCTCACAGTGACTTGTAAATCGTCTTTACCCATCTACACCAGTAATCTCAGGCCCTGGAAAAAGATTTCTGAGTCCTGTGATTTCCTTTCCTGTAGCATTTTCAGGGTGGTAGGTTATATTAAGGAATTTCAATCAGAATGTTAAGGTGGGTTGTCTGGAATTCTATCAAGTATAATCATCATTTCCTTGTCTCTCTAACATCAAGACTAGTACTTCTTTTAAAGTACAGTAATTGATGCTCATAATTATAACCCCAAGCAACCACACTGCCTTCTGAATCAGAAAGGTTGCCAGTATGGTTTTGAGTAGGCATTTTATTTATACGAATCCATTAAAAATGTATAATCCCATATAACAAAGTTTTTGATTGTATCGTTTGATTAACTAGATCAATTCTTCTGCTTTCTCCCAGGTAACAGAAAGACTGACTGTTAAACCTCTAAGTTTGTTTGATTATTCCAACTTCCCATTCCTTGTATGTAAAGCCAGTCTTGTATTGTACTCCGTGTTATTTCTTTAAGTCCAAATTTGGTCAAAGGAAACCCTCCGTCAGCTCTGCACCTACACCTGAGCATCCTGTCACAGCTGAAGGAGGACACACAGTCCCGCTGACTGGTCTCATTAAATTTATGACCATCAGCCTCCAATATGACCCCAGGATGGCTGGCGTCCCTGCTCTATTTTTCCAGTCAACTCACGCTCCCATGCTCTAGCAGGACTGAGTCTATCCCATCTCTTATCTCCCTTCCCTTCCTCCTCTCTCTCATCAGGTGACCTTGCCTTCGGTCATCAATCAGAATAGAACTTCCACATTCTCTCATTACCAAATCTACTCACCTCCCTGCATCTGTCCCCACAGACACTGCTTTCCCACCTATAACAAATAAAGCGAACCAGCTGGGCTCCTGCCCAAGGCCAGACCCTCCGCTCATGCCCTGGAGTCCTTCCCCTCCCGGCCACCCAAGGCCTCTGTTCCTGCATCACCTGCTTCCCCGCTTCCTGGATCATTTTCTCTAGAGTCCCACATACGGCAATTTCTCCCATCCCTCAACAAGACCTTCCTTCACCACTCTCCTTCCCTAGGCGCAGCCCCATTTGTCAGATCCCTTCTAGCTACGCCCCTGAACCAAGTGGGGGGTTTTTGCCACGCCCACTTTCTTCCCTCCCTCTCTCCTGAGCCCACTCTGACCGAGACTGTTCCCCACGAGGCCAGACACTGGTCTCCCTATTGCCCCATTGGAAGTCAGTTTTGGTTCCCGCATCTCTGAATCCCTCTGCAGCAGTGACCACAGTCGTTGTTCATTCCCCTCTTGCAGTGGCCTGGTTCACATCTCCCAGATCCCCACCTCACTGGCTTCTTCTTCTGCTCCTCTCCTGTGGCTCGTCAGAGTCCCATCCAGATTCTCCGCGTTGCGGTGCCCTGAAGTTTCATCCTTTGCTTTCCTTCATCCAGTCTTATTTCATCTTATGACTTTAAATAGCAACCGCCTCTGAAACGGCCCTTTGCATTTCTTCCCAAGGCTCTCCCCTCACTACAAGCTCCCCTGGATGGCTCCACCTAGATGCATCAGGCACCTGAAACTCCCTGTGTCCAATGAAGACCTTTGCTTCCTCTCCGCCCCCACTCCCCAACTCACTCCTCTTTGCTCTATTTCGGGATGTGGCAACTGGTACCCCCATTCGCTCGTGCCAACAATTTAGGGGTCCCCACAGGTTCCTCCCTTTTCAACAGTCCACACCCAACAAGTACCACTAGTATATTACACATTCTGGACACATCTCATCCTGTTTGCCATGGTAGTGGTCTAGTCCAAGGCCTTGCTGGGCCTTCAGTGGAAGTAGCTTCTTGTGAGGTCTCACCTCGTCTGCGCTTGGTCCCTGCGGTTTCTACTCCATGGAGCAGCCAGAGTAGCCCTGTTAAACTATAAATCAGCTCAAGGTCCCCTGCTCAGAACCCTCCCGTGGCTCTCCATCACATTTGAAACAAGCTCCGGGGGCGCCCGGCGTCTGGCTTCGGCTCAGGTCATTATCTCGCAGTTCTTGAGTTCGAGCCCCACGTTGGGCTCGCTGCTGTCAGCACGGAGCCCGCTTTGGATCCTCTGTCCCCCTCTGTCTGACCCTCCCCCGTGCATGTGCACCCTCTCTCTCAAAAATAAATAAATATTAAAAATAAAAAAAGAAGAAGAAAGAAGCTCCAATGCCCTTGTGGTGATTTGGTCCTGCCTCCCTCTCTACTCCGACTGCTACCACTCTCCCCCGCTTTCACTTTGCTCTAGTACACAGACCTTCTCCCCAAACGCACGATGCTCGATGCTGCCTCAGTGCCTTTGCATCTGCGGTTCCCTCTACCCTGCACATTTCTTCCTCCAGGTGTTCCAGGATATTCTTTCTTCCTTTCTATATTCTTCTTCATATTTTTTTATCTTCACCCGAAATACAGTTATTGATGCAAGCCTCATGAGAACGGAGACTGTCTCTCTCTGGCACTGCTGTGTCTCCACGCTTAGAACAGCACTTGATATTAAAAATTAAAACAAAAAAAACCCAAAACAAAAACAAAAACAAAAAGGAGCACCTGGGCGGCTCTGTCGGTTAAGCCTCCAACTTGAGGCTCAGGTCATGATCTCGCGGTCCGTGAGTTCGAGTCCCACATGGAGCTCTGTGCTGACAGCTCGGATCCTGGAGCCTGCTTCAGATTCTGTGCCTCCCTCTCTCTCCCTTACCCCGCTCATGCTCTCGCTCTCTCTCTCAAGAATAAATCAAAATTAAAACAAAAAAAAGAAGGGCGCCTGGGGGGCTCAGTCCATTAAGCTTCGACTTCAGGCTCAGGTCATGATCTCACAGTTTGTGGGTTTGAGCCCCGCATCCGGCTCTGTGCTGACAGCTCAGAACCTAGAGCCTGCTTCAGATCCTGTGTCCCCCTCTCTCTGTGCCGCTCAGCTGCTCACATACTCTCTTTCTCTCTCTCAAACATAAATAAACATTAAAAAATTAAAAAAAAAAAAGAACAGTGCTTGATACATGACAGGCACTTAAGAAATATTAAATGACAAAAGAAATAATGTCATAAAGTATTTTTCCCATTTTTAAATTCTAGTTCCACCCTACTGGTGCACCAAACATAGATTGTATGTAAAGCTCCTTTCAACCCTTCTGGTTCTGACCCCCTGCAACTCTGACCTCCACATAGTATCTCTGATCTCTGTCATTGTCAATCTCCCCCTCTGAGAGGCGGTAAGCAGTGTGTTTTAATTACAATAGACCATCTAGTGTCTGTCCGCAGGGTTGTAGGTCGGCCCACAGGACAATGTGGAATTTGCATACCCTATGTATTTGTTTAACTTGTTACCCTGGACATTTGAAAACACGTAAAAAAGTAAAGAAAATAATATAATGAGCCAGATTTAGTATCTCCCAGCATCAACAATGAACTCATGGCTAATCTCGTTTCATGTATTATCACCTCTTGCCTCTCCAGGTTATTGTGAACCAAATACCAGGCTTTATATCATTTTGTCTCTAAAATTTTCATCTCTATAGAACGTCTCCATTAAAAAAAAAAAGGGAAGCACACATACCTATGGTACTATTATCACACCTAAAAATTATCAGTAGTTTCCTAATATCAACAAATTTTTAGTCAGCGTTCACATCTTTCGCATTTTCTTATAGCAATATTCAACAGTGCTGTTTGAATCAGGTTCCAGAAAAAAAAAAAAGTCCGTATTTTAAAACTGGTTGATCTGCTTGTTGTTTCTCTTGTCAAAGCCTCCCCTCTCTCTCTCTCTCTCTCTCTCCCTTTCTCTCCCCACCCAACCCTACCCCGCCATTTTTGTTTAAGGAAACCAGTTGTTTTTTTTCTCCAGAGTTTCTCTCGGTCTGAATCTTGCTGACTGCATCTTCCACAATTTCAAGAAATTGGTGGATGTAGAGCTCGGAACAGAATCAGGCTCGGTATCACTTTTGGCAAGACTACTTTATAGGTAGTGTCTATTTCCAATAGGAAGTAATAACGAGTAATAACAATGTCTGAATGTCACTCTTTTGGTGATGTTGTCAGCCATTGACATTATTTAGATCAGCATTTATCAAACCTTTTGTTTTATGAGTACATTATACTCTTAAAAGTTATTGAGGATCCACAGAACTTCTGTTTATGTGGACTTTATCTACTGATATTTATCACATTAGAAATTAAAACTAAGAAAACTTTAAGTGATTTTCTTCTTCTTTCTTCTTTTTTTAAATGTTTATTTTTGAGAGAGACAGAGTGTGAGTGGGGAAGGGGCAGAGAGAGAGAGGGAGACACAGAATCTGAAACAGGCTCCAGCTCTGAGCTGTCAGCACAGAGCCCTACGCAGGGTTTGAACCCATGAACCGTGAGATCGTGACCTGAGCTGAAGTCGGACACTTAACCTACTGAGCCACCCAGGCACCCCAAAACTAAGGAAACTTTAAAACATTTATTTGTTTAAAGTAACAATAATAAACCCCTACATGTTAACACAAATACCATAATTTCATGGGAAATAACTATATTTTCTAAAATAGAAAGTTCACAAGAAAGGAAGCATTGTTTTACATTTTTATAAATATATATTTTTTAATTTTTAATGTTTATTTATTTTTGAGAGAGAGACAGAGAGTGAGCGTTTTTGTATCATTTTGTATCAGTTGCTGGGTCATAGGGTCAGCCTACTACTTTTCAAAGATTCTTGGAAAGCTCCTCTCTATGTAGTTATGCCACTACCAAACAATTATATTTCTTTTGTTTTATTTCTAGTTTGGGGAGGTTACCTTTTAAAATTTAATTTTATAATTACCTTTCATGGCTTCACAGTCAAATCTACAAAGCAAAGTTATTTAAAGTCCCGTCCCGGTCCCTTCCATCCTTTCCATATATCTCTTTTTGGGTAACCATTTCTGAAATTATAGGGCCTATATCCATACTTCCTCTTCATTGAATAGAGAGTAGCATGTTATAAGTACTTTCCCCCCTCTTGAGTTTTTGTTTTGTTTTCTTTTGTTTTTGTTTCAAATGGTATTTCAAATAGTAATATGTCTAGCGTATGGAGATAGTCCTGATTCCTTTAACAGTTGCCGCCTACTTCATTGTGCTGACTTATTCCGTAGCCTATTCCATCAGTCCCTTATTGATGGGCATTTGGTTCTAATAGTTAGCTAATACAAACAGTACTGGGATAAATAGTTTTACGCATACTTAATTTTTAGAAACTTTGCTAGTATTTTTGGGAAAGATTTGTAGAAGTGGGATTGCTAAATTGAAGGGTAAATGAACATGATGTTTGGGGGAATGTTGCCAAATCCTCCTCCATCGGTGTGGTGCGGGCTATTTTTTCTCATCTCTCAGATCCACCATTTTATCCTCCACTTAAAGCCGCTGACACCTGAACTCAGCACACATTTCTGCTGTACCGGCAGGCTCCCTGTTGAGTTTTGGTAAAAGTGTGCTGGAGGCAGAATGCAAATCAGGAAAATGGACAAGGGATTTACTGCCTTCTGCTTTGTTGCCTCCAGTAAGGGGAGGATATGGTTTCTGATTTTCTACACTCCTAGAACCCACTGTTAGGTTTCTGCCCCAGGCAGTCAGTAACCTACCCTAGAAACCTCTGCTCTGTGGGGCCTCCTTTGAACTCTTGGGGTTCGTGCCAGTGAGATGGTACCCTTTCTTCAAAGGTCCGATCCTAGCTCACCAGGTCTTTTCTCCTAACCAGTCAGGTGGCCTTTCTCTTGACCAGTCAGGCAGTGCGACTTTCTCAGGATTCTGGGTTCCAGCTCAGCAGGGATCCTTCTCCAAGTGTCCGTATTCGAATCCCAACCTGTTTCCTTGGTTTCCTCAACTTGTAGGGAAAAAAGCTTTTTCCTGGAATTACTGTATTGTGAGACTGCAGGGTTTACTTTTGGTCTTTTAGATTCAATACCTGGTTAACAGTTCTCTTTTAATTAAATTAGATAATGTGAATTTTACCTCTCTGAGTCTGACCAATGTGTAGGTTTTGTCATCTTGCATTTATTTACCCTCAATCTGTGAGAATGTTCATTTCTCTACGGCCTCGGCAACAGAGTTTGTTGCTAAACTTTTGGATTTTTGCTAATCTGTTAGGTAAGCCATGGCTTCTCAGTAGAGTTTGAATGTGTTTTTCTTTTATTTGGGGAAGGTGGAGAATCGCTCAAATGAATATCCATTTGTATTATTGCTTGTAACTATCTGGCCCATTTCCCCATAGGTCTTCTGCCTGTTTCCTTCTCTATTTTTAGATGCTTTATTTTTCTTTCTTTGCTTTTTTTTTTTTTGGTATTAACTATATCAGTCCTTGATTGTCATACAAATCTGAATATTTTCCCACAGTGTGTCATTTATCTTTTTACTTTGCTAGTGACAGTTGATTTTTTTTTTAGTTTTTATTTTATTTGTTTGCCATGCATGCATTTTTTTATATTTATGTAATCAAATGTTAGCAATTTTTTTTCCCATTCTTTCTGGAAATTGAAGCAAAATTAAGAAAGTCTTCCCCATATACTTATATTTTCTTTTAATAAGTATATCATTTTATCTTTATCTTTAGGCTTCTGATCCATTTGGAATTTATCCTGGTGTACAATATAAAGAATGAATCGTTTATGTTTTTCTGGGCAGGTTCCCTGAAGACCCCCTTTCTTGGCCACTAGCAAGTTCTCTGAGGTCAGAACACCCTGGCTGAGAGCATGTTTTCGAGACCATGACTGTGGTCCAAGGGGGTCTGGGCTCACTCAGACAAGACAGCTGAACAACCCTAAAAGAGAGTCTGAAATTTGGTTTTGATGAAACTGTTAAACTGAAAAGTTTTAAAGGTGTAGCCAAAACATCTGCTATTCCCATATTTGTCAACCATCCTTTTAGGAACAGGGCTCTGCTGGCCTAAGGATCTGATGTTGCACTCAGGTTTTATGTTGCCACATCCATAAATAAGGTCTAAGATGTCATATATATATAAAAAGTGACCCCAAAGTTTAGCGTTTTGAAACTGCAATGCACACTACCTGTCTCCAAAGCTGGAAAGACCTCAGGCTTCCACAGAAGTTCTAATTATGTGCCAGTCTCTTACAAGTCAAGGATTCAAGAGTTTTAGCCTACATATTCCAATAGCAAAAATTTTCTTAGAAGATTTTATTTTATTTTTTTAATTTGAGAGAGACAAAGAGAGAGAGAGAGAGAGAGGGAGAGAATATTAAGCAGGCTCCACTCAGTATAAAGCCTAACATGGGGCTCGATCCCACGACCCTGGGATCAGGACCTGAGCCAAAATCGAGTCAGGTACGCAACCCACTGAGCCATCCAGGTGTCGCTAAAAGACTTTATTTTTAAGTAATCTCTACACCCAATGTGGGGCTTGAACTCACAACCCCATGATCAAGAGTTGCATGGTCTACCAACTGAGCCAGCTAGGCAGCCCCCAATAGCAAATTTAAGTCAAATAAGAAGGAATAGATTTTAAAACAAACCTATGAAATGACTTTGCTTCAAAAAAGACAACCTACAACCTCCCAGTCATCTGGAGCCAGGTAGATCTCAAGAAGTAGCCTCCATCAAATTCTTTGTCCTAACTCCAGAATGGAAGTCACTGTTAGATGGGAACAGCTAATATTTATTTGATTTGGACACCTGGTTATCAATTGAGTGATTGCAATGTTGTGGTTACATAAATAACTTTCACTTTTCTGAAATAGCTTTGAAAAAAAAGTTTATTTATTTGTTTTTTGAGAGAAAGGAAGAGAGAGAGCATGCGCACGTGCGCGCCTGTGTTTGTGGAGGAGAGGAGTGGGCAGAGAGAAAGGGAGACAGAGACTCCAAAGCAGGCTCTAGGCTCCAAACTGTCAGTGCAGAGCCCGACTTAGGGTTCAAACTCTTGAACCGTGAGTTCGTGACCTGAGCTGAAATCAAGAGTCTGTCACTTAACTGACTGAGCCATCCAGTAGTCCTGAAATAGCTTTTCTCAATATCATTTCATTCGTAGGAGATTATATAACCTAACTTTTAGGTTCGTTTTTGCTGACTTAGACTGGAAAAAAAAAAAAAAAAGGAAGTTCCAAGAGCTGCTTATGGTTATTTAACGAAATATTCCACCTATCATTTTACCTTAGAAAACACTGGACTAATACTTTTGCCCTCTTTGTGGGTGCATTTAAAAATAATAGAAGGTTTGGGGAGTACCAGAGATGCGAGGATACGAATGTAAAAAAATGGATCTCATTTTATTGTCTATCACTAGCCTCTTCTCGCTGGGCTATCTTTCTGTTAGTGACCTCCAGGTCTTTGACTTCTTGCACATTTTTCTTTTCACCTTTTGTTCCCTCCTTAAAGAAAGAAAGGCATGTTATAATAGAAATGAATAATCTAATGGTATCCTGCTGTGACTCCCTACTGTTTCTTGTCTCTCCTTCTTGCATATATGTGTTGTCACACGAGTATAATGTATACAGATCAGACATCTTACCAGACGCCTCCGCCCAGGCTTCCCCTAATGTAGTTGCCTCACCCCCAGCCACCAGAGAACAGATTGCCCGTTACATCACTCAAGTGTATTGTTCTCATTTCTCCCTATGGCATATGTTCCTTCTAGATGCTTTTTAGCTCATGGTTAAGGAGAGGCAAAACATATTCTGCATTTTAAGATTAATATTATATATACTTGACTTTTACAAGGCTAGACACCCTGGGGACTGACGTTTAACAGATGTTAATGGAATTTAATTTTTACGCACCCTGTGTGAGAACATTTATCTTTGGGATAAAATGCTATGAAACCTATGTGGCACCAAGAAAATTTCATAATAAATGATTTTTCACTCTATATCCTTAAATCAAGTTACAGAGTCTGAGCAAAGTGGAAAAGCTGTTTCCTGATATTTAGAATTTAAAACCTGAATATGATTATCATTAATTTATTACACTGAGAGTATCAATAGGCATTTTGCCAGAGTTATCACTAGTGCAAAACAATTCTAAAATGGTGCCTATAAAGAAACTTTTTTCACAACCTATTTTTCCATTGATTTTCATTAGGTAAGAAGTTCTTTCTGAAAAAAAAAAAAAAAAATCTGGCCCCAAACATATTAAATAATAAACAGCATGATAAGTGTTCTGAAAATTTTCATGTAAAAAAAAAAACTCTAATAAAGCAATACCACTCAGAAGTACTTGTAAAATTATAGGCACTTGACAATGTATGTTGAGTAAATTAATTTGCTGTTCTAAGGCTATGCCTAGGAACATAATAGCCACTTGTGGTTTTTTTGTTTTTTTTTTAAGTACATTTTTGTGTGGATGTGAACTACAGTTTAATTTCCGATTTCGGCTAATGTTACGATTCATAGAATTTGGATTATCAATTCAAGCTTTTAGAAAATAGAACTTTTGTAATCTTCCTGATTAATGAACTAATATATATTAAAAGAAACTTTCCATTTATTCTATACATGTTAAAAATTCTGAGAGCTCTCCAGTTCCCTTTAATGAAGAAAACTCTTCTCTTTTTAGTTCAGTGACTGGCACTGGGATGTCTACTTAATACACATTTGATGAGTAAATGAATGATTGCAAAAGAAGCCAGGCACTTACAGAAAAATGAGGTCATGTAGCAATTGTGATGAGCATTCGAGGAAATCGAGATGGTTGCTGCTCTGGTTCTATCCTGAGCTAGCTGTGTGATCTCAGGTAAGTCCACTGTCCTTCCTGAGCCTTGACTTCCTCCATGCAAACGTGGATGTTTCAGACAATCTCGAATGGCCTCCTACCTCCCAAACCCTAGTTCTAAATCTTAATATTAACCAGTCATTCTTTCCAGTTTTGCTTTGGACGGTAGCCATGGGTAGAGACACAGTTAGGCTATAAACCCTCTGCATTTGAAATTACACGTAGTGGCCTCTAGAACTAAATCTCTTTAGGCTTGTATGCTAAGGCAAGCAGTCGAAAGATAGAAGCCTTGAGGGTTCACACATAAAAGAGGTGAGCCAGTGGAGGAGACCAGAGAAGGAGAAGGATATCTAGAAAAAGCGCCCCTGTAGTTCAGAAGTCTCCAGACAGCAGGTTTTCTCTAGAGGTAACAGTAAGTTTTATTTATGACTGATTAACAACCGATTAATTTATAAAAGGCTTCCCTTCCAAAGGGAGCACCAGGATACTTTATTTCCTAATTGGATGGTGACTTTGCACATAAATAAAGGAGAGTCACTGCTGCCTGTTGGGGTGACAGTTTGACAAGGCAGGTTTATTCTTGTCTCCCTCCTGATTTACTACATGACCTTGGGCCAGTCATTTATCTTCCCCAAACCAGTTTCGCTAATTATAAAATGGAAATCAAAATACTTGCTGCCTTCACAGAGGATTAATGAGATAAGGTGAATGTCTTTAAGCTCCAGGAGGGGAAAAGGCTGTGTACAAGTAAGCAAAGAACTAGTAAGAAGCTGCTGGACTTTTCGCACGACTTGGGAAAGAAAGCCCCAATGATAGAACCCCAGAGCTTTAAGTTCTCTAGTCCAAAAGAAAGGGGGGTGGTGTGGACTCCTATCTTACAACCAGCCCAAGTTTTCCTCCAGCATACATTGGAGACTGGAATGGATAGCAGCTGGCAGGCAAGCCTGAATTTATTCCTCCAGGGTTCTAGCTCTTGCTCCGTCCTGAACGGCGACATCTTGGGGAGGGGTCAAATTAGTGTTCTGCTTCCTCAATTTCTTCTTCTGTAAGATGCTGAATGTAATACTACTTAGTCAGATACGTGGAGATACATGTATAGATTCCTGACATATAGTGAGTTCCAAGTAAGTATCTTCTATAACTTATGTCTTTAGCAGCAAAATTCAAACTGCTGGAATGTTTTCCTCCTAAAGATCAAAGGTCCTTAGGAAAGAGCGTTGGGGTACAAAGGTAAACGTGATGTAAAAATTCTTCATTTAAAAGGTGGGGCAGGGAACTAATACAAAGATTGATTTGGCTCACTCTCTTACACTGAATAAAGCGTGTTTGGACAACGCCTTAAAATTCGCCTGCGCGACCGCAAGGGGGCACTGTGAGTCTGCTTTGGCGCGGGAGAGGCGACAGCAGCGCGGGGCCGCGAGGACTGGATCCCAGCGTCCGGGAGAAACGCCCCGCCCCAGCTCGGGCTCCGGAAGGAGTGGCCTTGATCACAGCAGGAGCGAGGGGCTACAGGTAGCCCGACAGCTCTTCGAGCTCGTTCTCCTCCCACCCTGCAACAGGTCCCTTCCTGGCAGGTTCTTCCTGGCGGCTCTTCATAACGTGGGATCCGCTCGCTAGTGCCTGAGCTCAGAAACCCGGACACCCTAGCCCCGGGACCCCCCCTCCCCGAACTGTAGGGAACATTTTGGGTGCGCCTAGGTGGGGTGCTTTTCCGGGCAAAAGGGTCAAAGCTGCCGTTTGCTTCTTTAAGGGCTCTGTGTCCCTTAAGGGGTTAAGCTTTTCTGATTTAGGGAAAGAGGACTCTCCCCTCCCCCACCCCCCAAAGCCAAATGCGCAATTCTGGAAACGACTCTGAAATCATCAGTAGTCTGTCTCCAAGGTCCAGGTTAGCGGATGGCACTCCCCACCGGGACTCCTCCGGGAACAGCGCCCAGTTTCGGTCCTCAAATATCTCAGGCGCGAAGTTGAATCGCCCTTCTGCGAAAAGAGAGGAGACCTGCCCCATCGAGTACCTCGACCAAAATTCTCTTAGCCCCAAGAAGATATCAGATAATTCAGGAAATGTAGTCGAGGCACTCGCTCTGTTCCACCTGCCGCTCGGGTCCCCACCCCCAGGCGTTTGCCCAGGCATTTGGGAAAAAAGGGGAAACTCGGCTGATTCTCTTCCCTGGAGAGAAAGTGCGGCGCGCCAAGGTGTCCCAGCGTCTCCTCTAAAGCCGGCTGGGTGGCGGTGTATCCGTGTCCTCGCGATCCCGGGCGGGAGGTGTGAGCTCTGCTCCCTGGGCTCCAGGACAGGTCGCCAGAAGCGTCCCTGGGGACAGAGCCACCCGGGAGATTCGGGCGGAATGCATGGTGGGCGGACCGGACTGAAAGCACACTGGAGACGAGGATGAAAGAACCTGGCAGAAAGTAGGGGGGCGGGGGGCGAGTGGAACGCGCCGGTCCAGGGGAAAGGTCCGACCCATCCCAAACTTTCGCAGACTCGGGGGCTTCGGAGGAGAGAGCCAGGCAGGAGCGCCAGCTTTTTCCGCCGCCCCGCGCGCCCCGCCGCAGCGAGGAGGGGCGGCACGCAGCGCCGGCTGGACTCGGGCGGTCCCCTCGTCGCGCCCACCCGCCGGGCTGAAGCGCCGCGGCTCGGGGCTCTGGGCGGGCGTCCACGGAAGAAGCCAGACCGCCTGGCTCCGGCCTGCGCGCCGGCTCCGAGGAAGGGGAGCTAACTCGGATTGGGCAAGGAGGAGGGCAACTTGGCCTCACGGCCTCGCCCGGCCGGGTCAGGCAGCGGGACGTGCCCTTGGGCTGCCCGCGGGCGCGCCGGCCGAAGTCGGGGCGGCTCGCGACCAAGTGAGATTTCCACGAGCTAGAGAAATCGGATTAAAAAGAAATGCACAGAACGATCCCAGGCAGCCGCGGGAGCCGGGCAGCCTAGAAGCCGCCCGCTGCGCGCCGGGAGGACGGCGGTGACCCGCACTCGCGAAGACGAGGCGCTCCAGGGCGGCCGCGGGGCTGCGCGGAGGAGCCGCCTCCCCAGCGTGGGGCGCGCGTTCAGACGCCGCCACCGGCCGCCGGAAGGCGAGATGCAGCGCGCGGCTCCCGGCCGGTCCCCGCGGAGCAAACTCCGGGGCGGCACCGCGCGCCGCTGACCCGGCGCGAGTCCGAGGACTGTGCCGGCCCCGCCCGCCTCCGCCCCCTCCCGCGCCCGCCGCGCGCCCCTCCCCGCGGCGGCGGCGCATCCAGGGGCGGCGCGGAGCGGAGCGGCTCGCACAGCCGCCAGTGCCTGCGAGCTCCAGGCTGCTTGGGGAATTCACTTTGCCGCTTTTACGCTTCTCCCTCTTCGGGATTCTTCTGCTGGCTTTCTGGCTCCGGCCCTCTCCTTTCCTTTACACGGAGAACTTCGCGGCGGTTTCTCTTTCCCCTTGGAGGAGAGGATTAAAAGTTCCAAGAACTGGTGCCGCCCGTGCCGCTCGGGCGCTGGGACGGTGCTTGCCGGCGGGGTTCCAGTCCCACCATGTGCACCAACATAGTTTACGAGTGGCTGAAAGCGCTGCAGCTCCCGCAGTACGCGGAGTCCTTCGTGGATAACGGCTACGATGACCTGGAGGTGTGCAAACAGATCGGGGACCCGGACCTGGACGCCATCGGGGTGCTGGCGCCCGCGCACCGCCGCCGCATCCTGGAGGCCGTGCGCCGGCTGCGGGAGCAGGATGCCGCCGCCGCCGGCCTCTACTTCACGCTGGAGCCGCAGCCGCCGCCCGTGCCGCCCGCGGTGACCGTCCCCACCGGCCGCCGGGGGGAGCCGTGTGGCGGCCCGGCCTCGGGCACCCGCGGGGACCCCCGCAGCCAGACGACCGCCCCCCGCAGCAGGGAGCTGGTGAGCTACCCCAAGCTGAAGCTGAAGATCATGATCAGGGATAAGCTCGTCCGCGACGGCATCCACCTGAGCAAGCCCCCGTACTCCCGCAAGGTAAGGAGGCGCCGCCCGGACCGCGCAGGGCGCGCGGCGGGAGGGGACACGGCCCAGCGGCGGCAGCGCATGCCAGGTGACGACGGGGAGGCCAAGGATGCTTTGGGTAGTTGGGATGCTCTGGTCTGTTCTTTCCGTATTCGCTCTTGGGTCCTTCCTTCCCGGTGTCACCAGCGGTTGTAAGGCAAGATCCCGCACCCAGGTGTCAGTTCTAAACGAGGACCAAGTCTCCGCTTAGGTCTGGGGCTCACCTGCCAGGAACCGGAATGAGCGGCGCTTCTCCAGGAGCGAAGGGCAACTCCAGACACCCTCTGTGGTAGTGTTTAAGTCTGGCAGGTACCGGAACGGTGGCTAATACCTACCTTGGTGTCGTTTTTTTTTTTTTTTTTTTTTTTCTCATCCTTTTCCTTATCTTTTTGAGAAATTTCCAGAGGGAAATTGACGAACTCTTTAAAGGGTGGGAAGTCAAGCCCTGTGATTCCCAATTCCTTAAAGTCAAATCCCAGCAGTGCTGCACGTTTGTAAAGTGAACCACTGACACGGACCGGGGGCGGGGGGGGGGGTGGGTGCGGGTAAAACAAATGTGTGGCCACTTGGGATGAGTTCCCTCACCTGGAGTACAGGGAGGTAATCTGTGCTAAAGACACTGAAGATAATGGGGCCGCGGAGGGTGTGCTGCCGGGGTCTGTGCTGGGTCACCGATTTGGTTTACTGTTAATCCAGATGCCACAAAGGAGGAGCCACTCTGAGTTCTAGAAAGTGTTGAGCGGACTGGCGGTTGGGAGGGGAGAGCACTGTCCAAGGAAGTGAGATTTTCAGTGGCCAGTGAGGAATTCGGGGGGGGGGGGGGGGGGAGGGGGGGGAAGGAACTGGGAGGTTTTGGAAACTGCCCTGTGAGGAAGGCTCAAATACAGGTTTGGGCCTTGAATAATGAACAGGAAGTCTTATTTTCACACAGGAGCTCTCCCTCCAGCCGAGTCTGTTCCGTTTAGGTTCCTGAAGCCTTCCAAGTTGAGGGTCTTTGCCTTGAAAGGGAGAAGTAGACAGCACAGGTGATCCTCAAACTTGCTTGGATTTACCCAGGAAAGGGAGGACTTCAGCTGGAAATCCTATAGAGCAGCTCGGGGGGGAATGGTGGTAAAGGAGCTGCAGCTGGGGGGTGAGGGGGGTGGGGGTGGAGGGAATGGCTGTAAACACAGCACCCTAACAGGGGAACGCGGATTATCTACATGTTCTGTGCTCATCTTGGTCACTTGCGTTGCGTTATGTTCTTAAGTACAGGTCATAATGTCCAGCTTTCAGGAAGGGCAAGCGAAAACTTGGTAAAAAGTGGATAGACTAGACGGGAATAAAGCGTTTGATATTATCCACATGTTATCTTGCAAGAAAGGCAATTTGGATAACTTGCTTGAGAGTAGACATTCGTCTTATAAAAATATAGAGAGGGCAGGTCCGGAGGACAGTTTGCCTCAAATTAAACCTGTATCCCAGTCACCCACCCTGTGTTACCGATATAACCGATGTAGGCCCCAAACCGGGGAGTAGAGAGGAAAGCACGCTTTTCCCAGGCAGGTAGAGTTAGTCCTGTCTGGTGTGGATAGAGGGACAGGACCATTAGTCTAAAGCCTCGTTCCCGGAGACAGCAGATCAAAGGAGTTCAAGGTGTCAGACTCTTGTGATTTACATCCCAGGAAGTGAAGTGGGTGTGGGCTGAGAATATGTGAGCAGGTGGGCACATGGTGAGGACATAGGTCAAGGCCTGGCCAGAATGGGATACAGAGACTAAGATGTATCACTGTGCCACTAGCTTATTCTTCGGGAACAGAGCTGAGTACGGGCAAGAGGGCAGAGGAGAGCGTGCGCTGGAGGGAGTGATGTGCAGGAAGTATCACATTTGGTCCTGAGACTTAAACATACAGGCATAGATATCAAACTTAGAAGCTGAGAAGGATTCTCGTTCCATTTAGAAGCGGTTGAGAATTCTATGGATGTGAAATGTCTGGGTGCAGACTTTGGACTGAATCCTCCTGCCTAGATCATGGTGTCCATATGGTAGTTCATTTGAGCAAGTGCGATTTAGAGAAGAAGATTTCACCTCGTGTTGCAATACTGTTTACTTTCCGTGTAAATGATGATTTCAGTCAACTTCCATATAAATCCGATAACAATCCTTGATAAAAAAGATAACACCCTATTCACTTTCCGTATACACTTAATTCTGGTTCTTAAACTGATGGAAGAATCAAATGGGGGCAGAAGTGTTTTTGGACCTCCACGGATGCTCCGACTGGGGACCAAAAACATAGAGATGACAAATTGAATTATAAAAAAAAGTTCTGTTGCTGTTCTGTTGTAAGAAAAACACATAATAGGAACTAAGGTGTAATTAACGTTGCATTGAACATACAAGTGAGCCACAGTGCCAAATCACGTTGCTCGTTCTGAATGTGTCACTTATGTGTGCATTGCCTGTAAAGTTTTGGGTTTTACATGATTTAAGAATTGTTTTCTGGCACGGCTTGTGTGTGGGCAGATAGTGCTAGGACTTTTCCTTCAGAATGTGATCCACATTATAATAGCTCCAAGTTCCTTGGCTCGGTCATGGTCAGAGCGTGTAGGTGGTTCATTATGTGCATTTGGGATTCTGCTTATTCAAGCAGGCCTTACATTTCCTTTATAGTCATTTGCATCGTTGATCCCTGTGATTATTTTTTTTGCATTTTGGTAAGAATATTAGGTGGCTTGAAAGTGGGTCATACCATGAATGATCAAGGTAGGGATAGCAAATCTTTAGAGAGGAAAGTAAATTGAGGAGGTTTCCCAAGAATCACTTGAGAGGACGTTAGGATTGTAGGATTTGCCTCAGGAAACAGTTAATGTTGGGGTTAATGTTGGGGGTGCTGTGCATCTTACCAACTGTCGCCACTTTCCCCTCTTCGGTGAGTTAAAATGTAAGTAAAAAGTTAAGTTCCTCTTTGTTTTCCAAAGGCTGTAATTAAAATACAAGTTCAAAGTAAGTTTCCCTTTGGTTTTCCAAAGAAAGTAATTAAAATGTAAGTTCAAAGTAGGTTCCCCTTTGGTTCCCAAAGCAAGTCTGCAGCTTTGGAAAACCAGGAGCTTGCAAAGAACGAACGCTGCTTGAAATAAAAAAGCATTGGATGGGTCCCTTTTCTGTCCTGTACTTAGCTTCTGTGACTGCTGTGATTCCTGCCTCAGTGGAATGGGGTTATGTTTTCACAGGGTAAATATTAGGTCAAGCTTTACACATATTATCTCCATACTCACCAAGCTCCGAGCCCTGTGCCAAGCCTCTAGGCTCCCGGTCCCTGTGCTTGGCAGGACGCAGAAGCCTGCCCTCGAGGAGCTTGGTCTAGCAGGGAAGACATCAAATGGAGTGAACAGTAATGCTAAAGACACGATTGCTTTGGTGGGTAGCACATGATGCCATGGACAGGTGCGTCCAACTTCATTTGCAGGGAGGTGGGTCTGGGCAGGCTTTCCAGAACTGACATTGGGTCAGAGAGCTGAAGGTTGGGAAGGGTTTGGCTTGAAGGTTTGCTATGAGCAAGGATCCTAAGGGAAGAGTGTTCTAGAGAGGGAGAACAGTATGTGCAAAGGCCAGAAAGGGAGGAGGTTGAGGTATGCAACCTGGCAACAGGAACTTAAGGGAATTCAGTCTGGACGGAGCCCGGAATGCTTGGAGGAAACGGCAAGATACGAGAGACAGACAGTGGCTGGTCCTGGATGGCCTTGAACTCATCTTTAGGAGTTCAGAGTATCTTAAGAGGGGAGCTCTCGATGGATCCTGCCCAGAGGGAGGGTAAACAGTTTAGGTTGTTGTAGGGTCAGGAGAGATTTGCTGGTGGCCTGGACTGGGTAGTGACAGTGGGGGAGGAGCAGTGGAGGGAATTGTGAGGTGGACTGGACGCAACACGGTGACCGTTTGGCTGACAGGGATGAGAGGGGAGAGGTTGGGAGGACCTGTGGATTTCAGGATTCGGATTCTGATGCTGTTCCCTGACGAGGTAGAGGACCTGACAGAAGAGCAAGTTTGGGAAGGAAGAGGCTGCCTTCAGGTATAAACATACAGAGTGTCTCTAGTGTCTTCACTACCCTAAAAATCCTCTTGAGTTCCAACTCTTCCTCCTCCCTAAAACCCTGGCAACCCCTGATCTTTTTACTCTTTCCATAGTGTTGTCTTTTCTAGAACATTCCATGGTTGAAAGCACACAGTATGTAATCCTTTCAGATTAGCTTTTTTCACTTAGTAATGTGTGTTTAAGGCCCCTCCATGTCTCCTCGTGGCCTGACAGCTCATTTCTCTTTAGCGCTGGACCATATTCCGTTGAACAGATGTACCATCGACATGGTGAAGTTTGGCAGAGAAGACAGAACCAAGGCTACTGCTAGGGAAGAAGGTAGACTCCGTCATGGGAAGGGTTTTCCGGGGTTGCGTTTTTGTTTGTTTGTTTAATTATTTTTAAGGATGAGAAGAACTCAAACGTGTCGAAGCGTTGGTGGTAGGGAGCCAGAGAAAGGGAGACACCCAGGAGGTCAAAGTCTTGGAGGAGGTGGGAGGGAATCGTGCCCAAAGCGTTGGAAGGAAAAGGTGGATTTGCTTCTAGTAGGAGAGGAGGAACTCCTCCATCGTGGGAGGGAGCACAGGAAGGATGGGCAAGGAGACTGGGAACATTGTGGGGGTGACATTGAGAAGTCCTCATTTCTCTGACCGCCTGATGCCAGTGAGGGGGAAGTGGAGGGATTAGAGGTTTAGGGGAGAAGGTTGTGGTCATATACAAGTATTGGGTGTTATGATCTGGTGCTATGGCTATGCTTGAACATGACACAGTATTTATAGGATGTGCGTAACCACACATGTATAGAAGGCACCCTCGTCGTGCATATGTGTGTGGTGCAAGTTGCAGGCTGTGCGTAAGTTTTATCGAGTCCTGTGGAGTTTGGCGGTGCTCTGGACTGTGGTGTGGTAGAGGGGAATGCTATGGGGCTGTAAAGGTATCCTGTTTCCTAGCAGACTTGGAAAAGCAGAAAGCAGGCCGCAGGATAGATAGCAGACGGGGTAGGCTTCTTGACTTTTTCATTTAAAAAACATCTCCTTTCCAGTTAAAGCTGTGAGTTAGGGGCACCTGGGTGGTTAAGCGTCTGACTCGTAGTTTCGGCTCGGGTCGTGATCTCACAGTTTGTGGGTTCAAGCCCCGCATGGGGCTGTGCGCTGACAGTGTGGAGCCTGCTTGGGATTCTCTCTCTGCCCCTCCCCCGGTTGTGTGTGCTCTCTCTCTCTCTCTCTCAAAATAAATAAATAAACTTTAAGAAAAACCTGTGAGTTACTATAACCTTATTTAATAATGCTGTCAGAGTGTTAGGTTTCTTTCATACCTCAGCGTGAATTTAATTATGTAACAAGACGCCTGTGGTAATAGGCCTGTTAATGGATGTTTGGGAGAGATGGCCTGGGATGAGGGACAGGTGGCATGAGGGCTTCTGTGTCTGTGCCAGGGTGAGGATACGGAAGAAATAGTCAGAAAGGAAAGACAGAAGTTGGTGAAAATAACTTTAGAGTTCGGCCCTGGGTCCTGGCAGAGCTGAACTGACCATAAATATTCCTCCCGAAGAATTCTTCCACCTTCGTGAAGTTATCAGGGACAGATCGGAAGCTGGCAAAGTTCAGTTTTCCCAGCTCAAGTCGATGTCCTCAAGTATCTGCAGCCTTGGCGAATGAAGATCCATCTAGAAAGAAGGGGCTGGGAGTGAGACGACTTTCCTCATGCTCTTTATAGTTTACTTTCCGGAGAGTTTCCACATACATGGACTCCTAGCCGGCCAGCCAGCCGTCTAGCCGTCCATCTGTCCGTCCATCTACTTAGCAAACATCCCCTCCAGAGTTCCTCAGGTGAAATTTGAAACTGGCCCCCGTCCACGGAGTGCAGAGAGAGACCAGAGAGAGAGGCAGACCAGTCCAGGTTGGTAGGTGGCAGGTCTGATATAAGCAAGGGAACTGACAAGTGAGGCTTGTCTTGGGTGCTGTGTGTTGAGTAGCTCTCTGCACCCACCTGCCAGAATCTTAAAAGTTTGTACAGAGGTCATAATGGGGCATGGTCATACCTATCATCCAGATGCTCTCAACAGCACATTACTGTCTAAAGGCTGTGTTCTCGAAGTGGTTCCTGGTATGGGAACGTACCAATGGGTATTCATTCCAAAGACAGGGGTGAGTCTGAGGAGCCTCCGCTTGCTGGGGTCCAGCTCTCGGGTCCACTGGTGGTCAGCTTCTCTCGGTGACCACCATCCAGCGGCCAGGCCCTAGGATTCTCGCAGTGAACCGGAAAGATATGGCTCCTGCTTACGATTGATGGATGTGTATGTTGGAGGGCCTCACCCAGTGTCTGACATGCAAAAATGACACCTTATAAAAGTTGAATGTAGGATGCGAAGGCTATCTGGCTGTGACATCTGTCACCCTGTTGATCGCCAGGGTTGATGGGGCTGATCTGGCTGGCTAGGCAGGTGTCCCCTTCCTCCCTCACCGCTCCATGTGCTTTCCTCCTCAAGGCGACACTGAGTCTAAGAGGATGACCTTCCCAGATAGGGGAGGGCTGCTCCTGGGTCAAGGGTCTATGAATAGCTGCACTGCCCTCCTAGAACCTCCAAACAAGCTCTCAAGGTCCATTTGTGGAACGTCGGGCAGTCAGGCTTCCAAGACTCCAGACACATCCCAGTGAGTCTCTGTGCATGGGGCAGTCTGCCTTTCCAAACAAACAAAACAGTTCAACGTTGTCTCCACAAATGCCAAGAGTTGGTGAATTCTGCACTTAGGTTGGTTTCAAATGTTAAAAAAAAAAAAAAAAAAAGATCAACTTTGGTCAAAACTTGAATGCAGATTATCAGTGAAGAAATTTAAAATCCAATGCTTATTTGATAAGTATCATCAAAGAAGAGCTGGGAATTAAAATGGCTGGTTGGACAGGTCATTTAAAGAACAGACCTCTGGGGTGCCTGGGTGGCTCAGGACGTTGGCTCAGGTCATGATCTCACAGCTCGTGGGTTCGAGCCCCGTGTCGGGCTCTGCACTGATGGCTCGGAGCCTGGAGCTGCTTCGGATTCTGTGTCTCCCTCTCTTTCTCTCTGCCCTTCCCCTGCTTGTGCTTTCTCTCTCTCTCTCTCTCTCTCTCTCTCTCTCTCTCTCTCTCTCTTTCTCAAAAATAAGTAAACATTCCAAAAAAAGTAAGAAGAATTTATAAAAAGCAGACCTGCAAAGCAGGGTCAGGACCAGGGTACAAAATTTAAGAAGGTGCTCATCCTTGGGGATGTGCAGTCTAGACCCTGCCAGCGGGCTGGCCGCCATTAACGGGGGAAGTCAGTCGTCATGGAAGCTCAGGTATCGATGGGCACGTCGGCCGCCCTCCAGTCACCTGCAAAGCCGTCACTTGCTCTTCCCACGCTTCAAACCTGTCCCGAGCACCTACCCTGGACTGGCCTGCGTTCTGTGCATGATGGCAGCTGGTGGAGCTCATCCAGATGGGAGAGAGCTCTGCGCATCCTTGTCGGTCCTCGCCGCTCACACCGGGCTGCGGTGGGTGAGACCACCGGCTCAGAACCAGACCGTCCGGTCCAGGCCCCAGCTGTGCTCCGTGCGGGGTCATCTCGGCCCCCCTGCGAAAAGTGGACAACACCAGTGACTAGGGCACAAGGTTCTTACGGAGGTGAGATGCGCCAAGAACTTAGGAGGCTATAATTTGTATCCGTTTCCTGGGGCTGCCGTCGTAAAGTACCACAGACGGGGTCCATAAAACAACAGACATTTATTCTCTCATGGTTCTGGGGGCTGCAGGTCCCAGTTTAACGTGTCCGTGGGGGTCTTGCTCCAAAATCCTAAGGGTCTGCACTGTGGTTTACCTACAGGGGCCGCCCAAGTCTCCGGAGGGCATCCCTGTATGTGCCACCTGTCACGTCGGGCGCCGTTGGGTCTGCTGGGGCGCGTGGCCCAGGTGGCAGCGCCGCCCATGCCGAACCTTCTCTTGCTCTGGGCCGAACTCAGAACGAGCAGCTTGGTGAAAGGGCTGGGGCGGCATTTCCCAGCGAGGGAGAGGTTGCCTCTGAAGCCCCAAGGGGCCCATTTAGGCGCCGTGCCTCCCTTCTGGTTTTAGGAGGGGCCCGATGGCATAACTTCTCCTCCCTTATGAAAGGATGTCTCAAGATGCCCCGCACTCCAGGGCCCCTGAACACTTCACGGGAAGGCCCCTCAGTGCGTGTCAGATTTCTTACCTTCTGACGTGCAAATTCCGTACCACGAAGTCTAGGGGAGTTGCGACTCCTTGTCCGCTAGGTCCAGGCGGCACGGCATCATCGGCGGGAGGGACGTGTGATCGAGAACCCCGTGAACTAAATGACGACAGAGGCGCTGGAGAGTTGCTATGGCCCCTGGGGGGTAGGTCACTGAAGGTCTGCTGCTGGCCTTGCCTGGTGGATTTTCTGGGCATTGAGAAAATTGCGTTTGCCAGATGAGGAACCTTTGTTCAGGTTAAGTGCCCCCCTATTGGAGTCCCTGTTCCGCCACACATACCTCATCTTGCTCAGATGCTGCAGCCTCCGTCATAGTGGCCTTCTGTCCGCTTTGTACAGAAAATCCCATTGGCTCAGGTCCCCTTCCTGATTATCGGGGTGTTTGGTAATTAATGAGTGGCAGATTATTACTACAACCGATGTCCGTTCATTTCTTGCCTGAAGATACAATAATGAAAATGATTTTTAAAAATATCAACATTTCAGGGGTGCCTGGGTGGCTCAGTTGGTTAAGCGTCCCACTCTTGATTTCGGCTCGGGTCACGATCTCATCGTTCGTAAGGTTGAGCCCCACGTCGAGCTCTGTGCTGACAGTGCGGAGCCTGCCTGGGATTCTCTCTGCCTCTCTTGGAGCACACCCCCCCCCCCCGCAGTAAATACACATTAAAAAAATAAAAGTGTAAACATTTCAGAATTTAGACATTCAAAATTAGATCGTAATTTTTAAAACAGTCGCTTGATGCATCACAGCGTTTCCATTACTCAAAACATTTCTGAAGGTCTGGCGTCTGCAGAACACTCTAGAACATCTTCAGTGGTGACAAGCCTTCGTTCTTCTAAGGTGGATCCGGTTTGGGGTAAATACCTAGAATGATTTGGAATCAAATCTGACAATTAGGAGTAATGACATTCGATACAAATAGGAAATGGAAGACGGCATCTGACAACAGATGGAGTATTTTTTTTCTTGGTATGACTTGTAAAGTAGTTTTACATTTTATGATATAATCCTTTTCCTACTTTTGCATCCTTAAAAATATGCTTTTATGGTGTACCCACGTCCTAAGGATGGAAACCTTTCAACAAAGCTGTGTAAAATACCAATGTCCATTCCCTGCGTATCTGCGAAGAGTAAGGCACTAGTCATGGGCTCCGCGAGGAGATAATTAGTGCCCAGTGCTTGTGGCCCTAAAGGGGAGGAGTTTGGTAACTCCGTAGATATTAGTAAGCCGCAGCACTCGATGGGCTAACCGGGGTGTGGGTAGTCTCCTGGGGGTGTGTGTGGCTTTTCCTTTGCCCATCCTGCTGCTCTTAGAAAGCTCTGCTCTCTGGCTGCTTTCACCAGGGTTGCGGAAGTCAGAGTTCTCATTTTTCCCTCTCACTGTTGAGTGCAGAGCAGATGCTAAGGGCAGGCACGCCAGTGTTATGAATGTCTTTGTGAACCTGGTGTGCTCTTAGGTAGTTGTCTGAGGTTTACGGTGACAAATAAGAAAGAGACAACAGGTTTTGATATAAATGCAGTTATTTTTAGATTATGTCATTGCTCTGATCTCAGCTCACTGGAAGTGTGTTCTGAAGTGAATGTTCTTAAAGGAAGGTGGGTCAGATGCCACGGGCTTGACCAGGGCTGGTCCTCGAAACATACAAGGGTGCCCTGAGATATTTGGAGAAACAGTGCCCATAGCGAGGGAAAGTTCACCAGGAACCAAGATGGTCATGGCCTCGCAACGTCACAGCCTGTGCAGAGCTAGATGGCGTGGAGTCCTTGGCTTATTCTCGCTGCCACCCAAGCTTGAGCTGATAGGTTTTTAACAGCTATATTCTAAGTTTTATGAAAAAATGTTATTTCATATCAACTGCTGATTTGGACTTGAGAGGCCTGGGAGGGATCGGAAGGGAATTCTCGTTTTCAGTCAATATAAAAACTATTAAGGGTAAATAACTGTGGATCGTGCCAAGAGACATTAAGGATACAATCTGTCTTACATAGAGATTAAGTGACATCTAATAGTTTAAAGAGATTTCATTACTGCTTCTAATCGAAATAAATGGTCTGATGAGCTCTAAAAACCTTACTCTTAGGTTTCCATAAGGTTATAAATACAAACAGAATAAGACCTACTTTATTTGGAACACGTTCAAAACATAAGGAAAAGAATTGGTATGTATTTTTTGTTTACCCAAATCAGAAGGAACAGCTGTTCCAAATTTTAAGGTGTTTTCCCTAGAATCTGTCATAACTTTTATAATAAGACTGGAGGTATGTCTACTGTATTTAACCCCCAGGGTGTATAATTTTTTAACACCCCACTTCTGTTTGACAAAATTATCTTAAGTAATAGTCATGGGATAGTATATAGTAATGATTTTCCTGATTTCTTCTTTAGTTTTAAAGCAATTAACAATTAAAATAAGGAATACATTTTAATTTTAAGATATTCAAACTTGGGGTGCCCAGGTGGCTCAGTCGGTATAGCATCCAACTCTTGATTTTGACTCAGGTATTGATCTCGTGTTTCGTGAGTTTAAATAAACTTAAAAACAAAACAAAACAAAACAAAGTGTTCAAACTTAACAAACGTTTTATCTATGAAATAAAACTTGCACTTAACCAGACTGAAGTATTATGCTTTGCAATTTGTGCTGTCTCACTGTTTTGAATTTTCTTTTTAAAAAACAGTGTTTTTTAATGTTGGTTTATTTCTGAGACAGAGACAGAGCACGAGTGGGGGAGGGGCAGAGAGAGAGAGGGAGACACAGAATCCGAAACAGGCTCCAGGCTCTGAGCTGTCAGCACGGAGTCCGATGTGGGGCTCGAACTCACAAGCCGTGAGATCGTGACTTAAGCCAAAGTCGGTCGCCCAACCGACTGAGCCACCCAGGCGCCCCTGTTTTGACTTTTCAACACAAAAACTCTAAGTGGTCACATAAGACAAATAGAACTGAAACAAGTTAAGTTGTTTTTGTTATTTTTTATTTTGTTTTTATAAATCATGGTTCCTATCACTGTTTATTTCAAATATCCTGTTTAATTTAGGAATATATAATAGTAGCATAAGAGACACGTGTCACCAACCCACAGACTTGTACTTATTCTAGAAAAGGACTCTTGTGAACCAAGTCTGTGGGTTGGTGCCAGCTGTATCGCCGGGAGTTCTCGGAGTTAACTGTCATGTAGAACACGGTGCTCATTTAAAGGACAGGTCATAAAAAGATGCTAATTGGAAGTGAATACACATACCATTAAAACTGAACAGTAAGTAATTGCAGCAGCTACAGTAAGTAATTTAGACCAAAGACTTTTTCAGGGAGAAGTGTTAGACCACTAACATTGTTTAGAATTGTCTGTAGGGCATGTTTATAATTAAAAGGTTTATTTAGTTTTTAGGTACCTTTTTATTGCCTACAACTGAGGCGAACCCTTTCCTCTGACCTGCCTGGGAGACATTAAACAATGTGATCATTTTAGTTTAAGAGAAGCTGTTTCTTCTGTAAAGTGGTGCTGGCACCTCTCACCGGGTTATAGGGTGAATGAAATGGGATAATATTTATGAAGTCGTTTTTAAGTTCTAGGAGGACTTTACAGATTTAAGGTGTGCTTATAGATAGTGGATAAGTCATTATGTTTACCATAACATTTTGAAAGCATTTCTGATTGAAAATTAATCATCCTGAACCAAGAAAATTTGGAGAACACTGAAGCAGATCAGGACGAAATTTAGAACAGTCTACATTGCAATTTCTAGTGATACAGTGTATCTCTTTAAAAGTCATTTATATATAAGAATATTTGTTTTGTACATGTGCACAAATTTCGTGTTACACTGTTAATGGATAAGGGTCAGGCTGTTCCTGTATCTCAGATATCATTTGAAAAATGATTTTTATACTAAGTAGTCTGAGTTTAATACCATAATTTATAATCATTTCTTATTGGGTTGAAACCTTACCCATATTATTATTGATTGTTACAACTTTTTGTCTTTGAAGATGGCATGTTTGAGAAAGAGTATTTCGTTGTTCTTTGAGTTAGATTTCTTAGATTATCAGTTTACATAATTTCGTATTTATGGCTTTTAATATTTATAATTATGTACTGCCTGTTCATGGTGCTTGCCTGTTTTTTAATTCCCCTGTGGTCTCAGACTACTCCCAGTCGCTTTGTAAGAACTTTTTATATATAAAGGAAAACAATCATTATTGCATAGTGGTTTATAGAGCTATTTCCCAGAATGGTGGTGTACCTTAGAATTTTATGTTTTTTTTTTCCGTATGCCCCAAAATTAAAACTCTTATGTATTCTAATTTGCCAATAATTTTAGTATTTTTTTTCAGACTGGTGGAATATAGAAGGTACAAACTCAGATATAATTGAATTTGAATTATTTTTTTTTTACCATTTACTTCGACAAGTCATTTAATCTTTCTAAATCTGAGTTGTCTCATCTATAAAATAGGTATAATATTATCTACTTCTTAACCTTATGATTGTGAAGCTATTCTCTGTATGAAGACCTTAAATAGTTAGTTTATATCCTTACCATTCTATTGAAACTTAAGTATTCTTTTCATAATTTCAAAAAGCTCTTTAAATCATAGCAACATGTATAATAGTTTTGCCTGCTATAACCATTGAGAATATTTTGCTGAATTGATCATTTGCTTTTTAGGTTTTCCTTTTTTTTTTTTTTTTTAGTAGAGAATATATATATAGTTAATCTCTATCTTTGTGATCACTTTTACCCTTATAAACCCCTTCTCAAGTCCAAAATAAGTTCATATTTACTTACATCTCCCATTATTCCTTTTGTTTGTTCATTTAATTTCTACATTTCACTCTCTCATCCATCTGAAGTTTATTTTGGTGCATGATATAAAGTATAAATATGATAAGGTAAATCTCTGATGTTATATGTAATCATACATACATGACAATTTTATCGTGCACCTTATAGGAATTCTAGCTTTCATTCCTGTGTTCTTGTCTTGTTCCAAATTTTAATGGAAATGCTGCAGACATTTTGCAATTATTCTGCCACTAGTTCTCATTGTAAGATTCTCCTCATAATGTTAAAAATTATTTTCATTTTTCTAATTTGTGGGAATTTTTATTGGCAGTGGATATTTGATTCTATTAAATATATTTTCAACAATTTAATCTTTTTTTTTTTTCAACGTTTATTTATTTTTGGGACAGAGAGAGACAGAGCATGAACGGGGGAGGGGCAGAGAGAGAGGGAGACACAGCATCAGAAACAGGCTCCAGGCTCCGAGCCATCAGCCCAGAGCCCGACGCGGGGCTCGAACTCACGGACCGCGAGATCGTGACCTGCTTGAAGTCGGACGCTCAACCGACTGTGCCACCCAGGCGCCCCTATTTTCAACAATTTAAAAATAATCAACAGTGCTTTTCTTACTGGGCTTAATGTTGTGATGCAGTATTACGTTAATAGATTTTAAATATTAAACCATCCTTACATCATTGAGGTGAAGTCAATAATGAATCAATGTCTTCTGAAGCAACCTGAGTTTGGGAGGAGGAATTATGTTCTTACTCCCAGTTTGTGATGACATTTTTTTTTTTTTACATTGCATATCTTTTCTCTCATGAATAATGCTTGACATTTACCTTCAGTTTGCTAACCCCTTCGACAGTTATCGTCATGACATTATTACAGTTGACTTTGTGCCAATGGCTTTGTGGAAGTCACAGCGGTGAGACATGGGGCTAGGCCTGCAGCCTGTGGCTCAGAAGGCAACAGCTGCATAGTTGTGGGTAACTACTTATTTTTCTGGTTTGTGCAGACATTTTGTGTTTGAACCACAGAGCAGAAACTCTGAGGAGGGTAGGGAGTCGGGTTGAACTTGAATCCCTGTTGGTTTTACTGTTTTCCGAGAATTCTCCCTCTTGTCCACCCACTGCACCCCCAACCCTCACAGGGCACCTGCTCTCTTCCTGCCCCCACCCCCCCCCCCCAAGGCCTTTTGGTGGAAAATACAAGGGGCTGCTTGCCAGATGCCGTGTTAAATTGAAAACCCTTATAAAGGAAATTGATGTGGCATTCATTTTAATTTGGGTCTTTGATTTTGCATAGAAACAACAGCCCAATGTGTAACAAAGATACAATTGGAAGACGCAGTAAGAAATATTGTACCGAGTCCTTGATTTACATCTCAACATTTCTTGACTGGTCAAATAGAATGACTTCCTTAAAAGGTCGTTGAGGCAAGAATTAACAACGGAGTCCACGAATGTTATGTTTCTGGGGAAAATACCTCTATCAGATGCTGAATTCGGCGGGGTTTGCAGAAATCAGCTGGGTTTGCAGAGTAGGATGCACCCAGCTCTTCCCAAGCTAGCCATCAATCAGGCAATAAAGATATAACCACTTTCAAGTAACCATGTATCAACACAGAATGGAACACTGCTGTGTTATGAAATGCTCCTCTGGGAAATTCTTGATTGACAAAAGTGGTGCTGCATTAAGCAGGGGCAATATTTTCATGGCCAGAAAGTAATAAAGCTCTAGATAATCTTTATGAAGGGAAAATATTTTACATAAGGAAACGCCACCCAGCCAGAAGACTTGCTTCCTACAGTAGATCCCGTTAAGGTGAAAAGGAGCTGTACCTAAATGTGAAAGAAAAAAACCTGGTAATTTGGTAAGTTGTTAATTGCATCCAACGTTGGTGCTCTAGTCACGGTCATTTATAAGTCATCTGAAGAAAAGGTGGTATATTAGTTGCTATCTGGGATCACCCAGATCCACCGTGTCTCTGGCTTCATTAGGTTTATACAGTAGGAGAAAATTCAAGATAGGCACATTGCATCCATTAGAGATTAGAGTTGTGCCAGAGGGTATGCAAAGTAATTTTACTCCTTTGAGATGTACCTCATTACCCAGAGGTGGTGGGGAGTTGGAGTTAGGTTGGTGGCGTTAACTTTGAGTTTTATTGCGGTGTCATTTTTTATTTTTTAATTTTTTTTTTCAACGTTTATTTATTTTTGGGACAGAGAGAGACAGAGCATGAACGGGGGAGGGGCAGAGAGAGAGGGAGACACAGAATCGGAAACAGGCTCTAGGCTCTGAGCCATCAGCCCAGAGCCCGACACGGGGCTCGAACTCACGGACCACGAGATCGTGACCTGGCTGAAGTCGGACGCTTAACCGACTGCGCCACCCAGGCGCCCCATTGCGGTGTCATTTTTTAAATCAGAGTTTTTCCTGCCACGTCTTGGCACAGCAATTTGGGCCAGTGTATTTATCTCTGTTAACATGACCCCTTATATGGATATACTTACCTTGAAAATGGTGGTGAACTGAATCCTCTGATCGTTTTCTGATTGCTTATTAAAGCAGTGGGACAGTAATATGCTTCAACTGTTGAGCCATATCAATCTCGCTCTGTGACAGGAAGTATGACATCCTGTGTCACCCCCAATATTGCTATTTGGGGATGCACGTGCTCAATTATATTAAATGTGATTTGTGGGGAAAGAGAGAGAGTGATGTTGTTCTTCTGAAAGCAGGCAAATTGAAAGAGCAAGAGCCCCTAGGGTAATGAACTCAACCCATATTCTAAAAACCTTTCCCCTGTGCTTTGATTTCATTAATTGTGAAAATTCGATTTATTCTTAATCCAACCATATGGCCATTAGTTACGGATATTTTGACTTTACTCTTCACATCTGGAGAGGACTTTTCTTCTTACTTGAACCTCCTCCCTTTTTCTCCCCGTGGAGTTTAGAAAGCTAAAATATCATCTTCCTTCCTACCTAGAATTACTGTTTCAGTCAGACTCGCACAAATTAGGATAAGCTTCTTGCTCTTGGTAACTTTTTCAGATAGAACATAAGGAAACAGTTTTGACGTATGCAGAATAATAATAATATCTGATAACGGTCAATATATATTATTTGTTGAGTGCTTTCCCATATTGTTTCATTCAATCCTCATAACAAGCCTCTGTGGTAATGTTTTTGTCATCTCTGTTTTATAGATGAAGGAAATGAGGCTGAAAGGGTTTACATAACTTGTCCAAAGTCACCCAGTTAGCAAATCTTCTTTGGAAACCAGGTGTACTCACCCCAGAGCCCATGATCATCTTTGCTGTGAAGTTCTGCCTCAAACTCTGCTTTTGGGATTTGGCAGCTGCCTTTCAGTTGGTGAAAAGCAGGTGTGAGGTAGGGACTGGGAATGTCTTGAGATTTTCACGTTTACTTAAAAAAATATAGGGCGCCTGGGTGGCTCAGTCGGGTTAAGCGTCCGACTTCAGCTCAGGTCACGATCTCGCGGTCCGTGAGTTCGAGCCCCGCGTCGGGCTCTGGGCTGATGGCTCAGAGCCTGGAGCCTGCTTCCGATTCTGTCTCCCTCTCTCTCTGACCCTCCCCCATTCATGCTCTGTCTGTCTCTGTCTCAAAAATAAATGAACTTAAAAGAAAAAAAATTTAAAAAAAATTTTTTAAAAATATAATAGCATGCTAATTAGTGTAGATTTCAAAGACATTAATGGTACAATGAGTCCATAATTTGTATTTGATTTAAGTCAAAGAGAATTCCTTCATTCTTTCAACACATATTACAAATACTCATCAACAGAAGGAGACAAGAAAGAAAGTCATACGTAAATTAAATTGCACCAATTTGGTGAAAAAAAAAAAAAACCCAGCTCCTGTTCAACTTGAGGATCTAATGTCTTGTCCCATATTCTATCGTCTGACAAAGTGATTAGCAAACATTAACTGTGTTTGAATCCCAACTGTGTCCCAAAGTGCAAACAAATATTGGTTCTCTTTGGTTGAGCCCTTTAGGAACTTTCACCATGATAATGTCTTTGCTAGATCCATACCTTGCAATTTAGTTTATGGTATCTTCTTAAGATCAGAGGCATTCCTTCTTTTAGATAGAGGGGAGAATAATATGGGAACTGGGCGTTTATTTTATTGTACTTTATTTTATTTTTAAATATTTAAAGACTTTTTAAAAAATGTTCTTAATTTATTTTTAGAGGGAGAGAGGGAGAAGGAGCGTGAGTGGAAGAGGGGCAGAGAGAGGGAGAGAGAGAGAACCTCAAGAAGGCTCCACACCGTCAGTGCAGAGCCCGACGTGGGGCTCAAACTCACGAACCGTTGAGATCATGACCTGAGCTGAAATCAAGAGTTAGATGCTTAACCGAATGAGCCACCCAGACACCCCTGGGAACCAGACATTTAAGCAAATGATTTTTTCTTAGAATCCTTCTAGAAGTTAATTGGAGTTGCTTTTGTAGCCTCCAGCAGCTTTTAAATATCTGTAATGGCATTTTCGGTGTTTGAGGTAAGATTTGGTAACAGTTGAAAGTCATTTTGGTAAATGAGTTAGGTAGTATGTAGTCCTGTTTTTAGTACCACATCCCAATCAAATAAAAAAAGAAAAGAAAAATGTGATTACAAAGCGATAAGGCTAGTTTTCTTAGAAATGGACACTTCCAAGGGGAAATGGTTCATTAATATCTTGATCATGTATGTGGTTCTGCTGTTATAATAATAATAATAATAATAATAATAATAATAATAGTCTCCCAACAAAAATTACTCTTTAAAAAAATTTTTTTTTTTTTTTTTTTAAATTTTTTTTTTTTCAACGTTTATTTATTTTTGGGACAGAGAGAGACAGAGCATGAACGGGCGAGGGGCAGAGAGAGAGGGAGACACAGAATCGGAAACAGGCTCCAGGCTCTGAGCCATCAGCCCAGAGCCCGACGCGGGGCTCGAACTCACAGACCGCGAGATCGTGACCTGGCTGAAGTCGGACGCTTAACCGACTGCGCCACCCAGGCGCCCCTAAAAAAATTTTTTTAATGTTTATTTATTTTTGAGAGAGTGTGAGTGGGGAGGGATAGAGAGATGGAGACACAGAATCCAAAACAGGCTCCAGGCTCTGGGCTGTTAGCGCAGAGCCTGACATGGGGCTCGAACCCACGAACTGTGAGATCATGACCTGAGCCAAAGTTGGACGCTTAACCCACTGAGCTGCCCAGGTGCCCCCCAACGAAAAGCGCTTTTAAAGATACTTTTTTAGCATTCAAGTTTTGATTTGTTTGCTTGAAAGATCTACTTACCCCTTTGTAATAAGTATCCCCTTTAAATGGTCTTATTTTACTATCAAAATTAAGAATAAATATTAGAAATTCAGTGACTAGCAAATATAAATCTGAGGAAACAGGCTCTCTCCTAGACCTTAGTTGGGAAAGGGGGAGTGAACCTGCTCTGAAGAATTAGTTGCCATATTGTACAGTTCAATAAGACTGAGACCCATGCTACATCTATGAACATCATGTGTGTTTAATGGAAATATGTCTAGGATATTTTCAGATCATCTGAGTGTGAACAAAAGAGTCACATCCTGATTAGTGACTTCATTGCGTAGGAAGAGAGGAAAGGGGAGTTTCAAAATAACAAGAAAGTGTTTGGTTATACTATAATTTTCTATGGAACCAACACTTCCTGTAGGATTATCGTTTTACATGATATGGAACTCTATAAATCTCCTTTCATATAGGGTGTAGAAAGCCATAAGAAGACATTGCTCTTTAACTTTGAGAAAAGGATGAATAACCTACATTATGCCCTTTTTCATTCCATCGGAGACCTGAGGTCTAAAGACAACCACATGATCTAAAGGAGAGAAGGGACAGAGCCTTCTGTCTTTGGCAGAGCCCAAGTGAGGGAGGGTTGGCAACCATTAAAGAAAATATGAGGAAAAACAACTAAAATTTTTGTGAATTTTTAAAGGCCAAGTATGGGCTGGCATGATAATTTCAAATATTCAGGGACTTTAGACGCACAGAAGATCTATATCCACTTGTCGGCTCTTTGCCCACAGGCCTCCACTAGATGCTCATGAGAAACATTAGAAACATTAGAACTGGAGCAGGAAGCCAGAGAGAGCCCCTCGGTGGAACAGGCTGGCAGAGAATGATCAGCTACCTTTGCGAGGTAGGCACAGAATCCACTAGTGTCCCAGGACTTCTATCAGAGGACATAGAGGCTGTCATAGAGGGAGGGCCGGAAACCTGCCCAAACACCTGGATCTGGGCAAATATGGATAGTTGTTGGGATAGGAATAGAAAACATGCTCTTGCCCTCTTCAAGAGCTAGACACTGCACTGACACTAGATAAATGTCATCTGTGCCAGGGGAGGGGTGGGAAATCCCTTGTGCCAGAACTGATACTACACAGTGGTCTACCACAACTGGGTAGACCCAACAGCCACCAACAGTACCAGGTTGAGTTTGACTGTTATTCATGCTTGAAAGAAGTAGGAATGCTGAGAAAGCCATACAGCTAAAGCTTAGGTACACAAGGTCTATCAAAGACAGAGGCTGCGGCAGGAGATTAAAGAAAACTCCTTTGACTCCACTATGAGACTTCCGTGGAATAGCAAGTCTAAAGCTGGGGAAGGACGTGGGCACAGAGAGGCCCCCTCTGTGATGTAAGTGTGGAGGAGGAACGCTAAGAAAAATCCTCTGTCACTCCAGGTTTCACATGAAATGCAAGGTGGCTCGAACGCACTATCAGAGGAATTCACGGCCTTTGCTGAACTGAAGAGTACTATAGCAACCACCAAATACAAAGCTACCTCAACTACTTTTATGTTGACTTACCCGCTTCCGGAAATAGCTTCACAGCAGAAGAGATATGCCCATTCTAGAAGTAAACTCAGTTTCCTTCAGTCTTGGCTGTTCATTTACATACAATGTTATGCATTTAATAAAAAAAAAAAAATTACAAGACCTGCAAATGAAAAAGGAAAAAAAAAAAAAAATTGACCTACCAAAAGAAAAAGCAGTCAATAGAACTAGACCCAGAAATGGCTCGGATGTTGAAACTGCCAGGTAAAAACTTAAACAATGGCTCTGAATTATTAAAAATCTATCATACTAATGTAAGATGTCAATAATTAGGGAAATTGAGGGAAGGATTATCAGGGAATCCTCTGTACTGTCTTTTCAGCTAAATCCAAAACTGTTTTTGAAAAATAAAGTTTATTAAAAATTACACTGTCAAGGGATACATTTAAAATGTATTGTTAAGGAAAGAAAAGGTCAAGACAATGACTTGGAGCAAGAATTTGCACAGCACAAAACTGGTAAAGAACTTCAAACTAAAATCTATAAAGAACTCTTACGATTTACTAATAAGAAGAAAGCCAATTCACCAGGAAAATGGACATTTGGACCTTCATCAAAGAAGATCTATGGATTTTAGTTGTGCATATGACACTCAACATCATTAGTCATTAGAGAAAAGTAAATTAAAACCACAATAAGACATCATTAGAATGGATATTAGAATTAAAAAGCCTGTTAAAACCAAATATATAAGAAAGACTTGCTGTGTAGATATGTAGCAGCTTTACTTAAAACAGCCCCAAACTGGAAACTACTCAAACCTCTTTACTTGTGAATGGAAAAAGATAGTCAAATATCCATACTATGAAATACTATTGAACAAAAAAGGAACCAATCACTGATACTTACCTAATGTGGATACACCTCAAAAGCATTATGCAAAAGGAAAGAAGCCAGACACAAGAGAATACGTTGGGTCTGACTCCATTTATGTGATATTCTAGAAAAGACAAAACTATGATGACCATCACAGATGATCAGTGATTGCTGTGGATTAGGCTAGAGAGGGGACTGACTACAGACTGCCTATATAATCTTGATTGTGATTATGGTTCTGTGACTATACATTTGCAAGAACTCATTGAGCTGAATAGATAAAAACGGCAAATTGTGTTCAAATTATATCAACAAACCCATCCAAAAAAAATGCTGTGAAATTCCAGAAGCCCATGTAGTAGGTTCTCAGAAAATGATTTAAAATGGGATTTTAAAAAGGTGGGCAATGTCTGATAATGATGTGCTCTCTGAGTGGCCTTGAGTAAGTACCTTCTTAATGCCTAATTTTTCTTGTCTATGAAATGAGGTACCAGTCCTACAGATCTTGGTTGATTTTTTTTTTTTTTTGTGAGCATTCATTAAATAGTACACATAAAGGGCTTAGAAAAATTCCCAGAACATAGTAAGTCGTCAAATAATGCTCTCCATGAGGATGTTGAGGCTGCTTTAGCTTCTTTTTATTTATTTATTTATTTCAATTTTTAAATTTTATTTTATTTTATTTTTATTTTTTGTTTTTAAAAATTTATATCCAAATTAGTTAGCATATAGTGCAACAATGATTTCAGGAGTAGATTCCTTAATGCCCCTTACCCATTTAGCCCATCCCCCCTCCCACCACCCCTCCAGCAACCCTCCGTTTGTTCTCCATATTTATGAGTCTCTTCTGTTTTGTCCCCCTCCCGGTTTTTTATATTATTTTGTCTGCCTTCCATTATGTTCATCTGTTTTGTCTCTTCAAGTCTTCATATGAGTGAAGCCATATGATTTTTGTCTTTCTCTGACTAATTTCACTTAGCATAATACCCTCCGGTTCCATCCACGTGGTTGCAAATGGCAAGATTTCATTCTTTTTGATTTCCGAGTAATACTCCAGTGTGTGTGTGTGTGTGTGTGTGTGTGTGCGTGTGTGTGTACACACCACATCTTCTTTTTCCATTCATCCATCGATGGACATTTGGGCTCTTTCCATACTTTGGCTATTGTCGATGGTGCTGCTATAAACATGGGGGTGCATGTGTCCCTTCGAAACAGCACACCTGTATCCCGTGGATAAATGCCTAGTAGTGCAATTGCTGGGCCACAGGGTAGTTCTGTTTTGAGTTTTTTTGAGGAACCTGCATACTGTTTTCCAGAGTAGCTGCACCAGCGTGCGTTCCCAGAGGCAGCTTTAGCTTCTATACGTGAAAGTGGTCGGAGCTCCACTTGTTGTTGACGGCCTGATCGAATGTTACTGTTTTACCATTGTATGGGATCATTTTTGTGTTCCTTCAGAGTTTTGTTTTGTTTTGTTTTGTTGAGTACTTTCTGTATGTCAGACATTGGGTTGAGTGGTAGAATTATCTCGAAGAGTAAGGCTTGGTCTGTGCCCTCCAGGAACTTACTGTGAAAACAGACCAATCAGTAGGGGATTACAGTGCATTGACTGTAGTAGCATGAGTAGGCGTGGGAGCCTGTTATGGGAGTCTGTGGAATAGGTATCTAATCTGGAGGGGAGAAAGATTTTATGGGGGAGGTGATGATATGGCTGAACCCTAAGGAGTATGCGTTGGAGGCAAATTGGCCATCAGTTTGGCCTATCTGGGAGTGGGAGTACATTTTTTAAAGTCCCTGGAACACTAAAACAAAACAAAAAAAGGCCCTCTAAATCTGTGTAAATAGTATTTGATCTTTCAATCAACTGATACACAAAGTACAGGTAGCTAGAGGTTCCAAGGAATAGGATTCCAACTTTTTCTCACTTGTGACTTGGCATTGTCGTTAGTCACAGTGGAAAGGTCAAACTTAAAACACAGCCATCAACCTCCTAAAGACAGCCGTTAAGATTTAAAAAAAAGAATTTTTTTTAATGTTTATTTATTTTTGAGACAGAGAGAGACAGAGCATGAACGGGGGAGGGTCAGAGAGAGAGGGAGACACAGAATCGGAAACAGGCTCCAGGCTCTGAGCTGTCAGCACAGAACCCGACGCAGGGCTCGAACTTACGGACTGTGAGATCATGACCTGAGCCGAAGTCGGGCGCTTAACCGACTGAGCCACCCAGGCGCCCCCAGCCGTTAAGATTTTAATTGAGGTGTGAACCATGGTGGTTGGTTCTTACCAGGCAGAATCAGCCAATGCCTGTCTGTGTCACAGTCTGAGGAAGAGAGAAACGTCTGCCAGCCTAGGTTCGAGGGAAGCACTGGGAACCGTCAATGTCCCTGAATGTGCTACACAAATTCTGCTGCTTGGTGGAATCCGTCTGTTGATATGCTTGTCTACAGGTAGAAAAACACAACCGAGAAAGCCAGGGTGCCTTCTGGAAAGCTACATGGTTTCATGATGACGATAAGACATCAGTCTCTCAACCAATATAAGTTCCCAACAAGCAGATACAGGTCCAACCTTCTGGCTGTTATCCTTGGATATACCACAGAGACTGCACCTGGCCACTTTTTGACATTTTCATTCATGTCACCTCGACACCACACTCTTCAAATGACCTGCTAGAAATGAATTCCTGGGGCAGAGTTCAAGCGTGATGATACAGACTTGTTGCAATTCATCTGAAAAGCACGAACAGTTGTAGAGGGAATGAGGACCAGTGTTTTGCAGAGAAAGCATTGGAAACCTAGAAATGTTGCGGCTTGGATTTGGTGAATTTCATATTTTTGTTTAGTTCTGTGCCTTAGCATATTACTGACTATTCTCCATTACTATTATTAATTACCTTCAGCAAATATTTATTGAGCACAGAGGGTAGGTGTCATGTGGGGAATTCAGAGATAACTCAAGTATAATTATGTCCTCATGGAATTTATAATCTGGACGGAGATCTGTGTCAGTGTCAGTATCTGTTCTAGTCACATGCACACACACGTGCACACACACGCACACACATATATATTCACAAATCCATACATGATAAATATATAATTAAGCACGTATATATAACATTTCAATATAATGTGAGTGCCAGAGTGAAATATAAATAGAATTCTCTAGGAGCACCAAAGTGAGAACTGTTCCTAGTGGTTGGGGGTTTGGAGGAACTTTGGAGAACAGCCGGGGTGGGAAGGATAGGTAGGATTTCACAAGGCAGAGCCAAGAGGTAGACTAGGAACCAGAAGTGGAGAGAACAAGATTGTTCTACAAGGATCTTACCTATCTTTATAAACTTTGGTATATTCAGCACCTGTTGCAAGTATTTGTTGAATGAACACAGGAGATCGTGTAAGCAAAGTCTCAGAGTAGAGAAAGTATATGATATGGATTGGTGAGTGGTCCATTGTCGGTGCTGGTAGGTTGGGGGCCGGTTATATGGTGCCAGCTGAAGCATAGGGTTGGGCTGAGTTGTTGAGACACTCTTCTGTCATGCCAGGGGATTAGGATTTATTCCACTGACTGGAACCCATCGGATATATTTGACCTGGAGAGTTACTTAAACCTATTTATTTTACAAATCTCCTTTTGACTTAAACATTCCTTGATTTCTTCCCCATTCTCTCCTCAGGAGTTCTCAATCTCTTTTTCACAGACACCCCATTTATTGTGTCCCACCCTACCCTCCATCTTCTGGCTTTGGCTTAAAAATCTTTGGTATAGGTGGCTCCAATGGCAGTTGAATTTCCTGCTTGTATTTGTCAAAAGCATGTAATTCAGGAACAGGGACTCCCTGCAAGGGTTGGAGGTGGATTTAATTGCTGACCGTATTAATTTGCTAGGGCTGCCATAACAAAATACCATAGCCTGGGTGGCTGAAGCAATAGAAATTTATTTTCTCACAGTTCTGGAGGCAGGAAATCTGAGATCAACGTGTCAGCAGACTTGGTTTCTTGACATTTCCCTCCTCAGTTATGGACGAGCATTTTCTCGCCGCGTGCTCACATGGTGGCCCCTTAGTCTGTGTTCTAATCTCCTCATTTCTTCTTATGAGGATTCTGGACGTAGTGTATTAAGACCCACTCTTATGACTTCGTTTTACCCTAAGTATCTATTTAGAGACCGTATCTCCAATACAGCTTTAAACTGGGTGTTTAAAATAATCAAGTTAGGGGCACCTGTGTGGCTCAGTCAAGGTTAGGTGTCTGACTATTGATTTCCATTCAGGTCATGATCTCGCAGTTCATGAGATCGAGCTCCCCCCGTCAGGCTCTATGCTGACAGCACAGAATCCTAGCAGGATTTTCTCTCCCTCTCTCTGTCTCTGCCCCTCCCCCATGCATGCTTGTGCATGTATGCACTCACCCTCTCTCTCTCTCTCTCTCTCTCTCTCTCAAAATAAATAAACTTAAAAAAAATTAAAGAATCAAGTTAGTAAGAAAATTTTATTAGAGATGGGTTGAGAGGACATTAAAACATATATACAGTTGGGATATTTCAGTATTTTTTCTTCTTGTGGTTTTCCTTTTTTCTTTAAAGTGGATTGGTCTTTAAATATACAGGGAAGATATTTTTCTGATATTGAGGTTCTGTTAAAAAAAAACTGCAGGGGCGCCTGGGTGGCGCAGTCGGTTAAGCGTCCGACTTCAGCCAGGTCACGATCTCGCGGTCCGTGGGTTCGAGCCCCGCATCGGGCTCTGGGCTGATGGCTCAGAGCCTGGAGCCTGTTTCCGATTCTGTGTCTCCCTCTCTCTCTGCCCCTCCCCCGTTCATGCTCTGTCTCTCTCTGTCCCAAAAATAAATAAACGTTGAAAAAAACAAAAACAAAAACAAAAAAAAAAACCCAAAACTGCAAACAGAACTGTCAAACGTAAGTTTTGCTGCAGGAAGGGAAATATTTGTTGTTTGTGTTTGAGAGTTCTCTTTAGTAAGAACCATAGAGTTTTAATTCTACGTAGCAGTGATATGGATAGGAACCACATTGATATTAGCGGAGGCATGTTTTTTTGGCAACACAGTGACTTCCTCCCCTGCTGTGTGCACATGCACACGCACGCTCACATGCACACGCACACACACACGCACTATTGACTTGTTGGCCTTTCCCTGGGAGCAGAGCCTACACGCAGTGTGCGGGAGGCAGGTGCAGACAGCTTTCTGTAAGTCATAGGGCATGTCAAGGCTCAGTTCCTTTCTGCAGAGAAGTACAAAGCGAAGCCACCCACGGTGCCCTCTGGGGCCAACCGACTCCTTCCTTAGCTGACATCTTACCTGCCATGTAGCTCCGGCCCCTGCCTCCTCAGCCACCACTGGCTTGTGGTTTTGTTTTTAAATCTTTCTGGTGGTTATTGAGGATTGTGTAATTAACTTAATAAAGCAGAACAACCAGTGAGATGCAAACCGTGCAGACAAAGGACTTGCTGTAAGTGCAGAGGATGACCAAGTGGGAGGGAGAGAGTAGGCGTGCAAAGTGTTTGGGTGGAGGTGAGGTCTTAGGGAGACTCAGGCCAGGTCAGTGGTTCCCAAACTCTGGGAGCAGCGTCGCGTTCTGGGTTCTGAGCCCTGGGTGTTTTGCCTAATCAGCCTTCTTTGCAATTTCTGCTGTTTGATGTCTTAATCTGTTATTCTGAGAACTACAAAGTCATGGTGCACAGATCCAAGTTAATCCAAGTTAACCTCCGAACTTGGCCTACTTTCATTTGGAATTAGTTTTATTTAAAATTGTAAACTGTCTTGACTACAGCACGTTAAATAGTGCTCTGTTTATAAAACATAGACCTTTTTCTTTTCCTACTGTAGATCCTTTTTGGCTTGAGAAGTCTATACAAGAAAACCAGAATATATAGTTCAATTATCCCAGACATTTAAACTTTCAGGGATTTAAAAATAATAGTTTACTTTCTTTGTTTCTTTCCCTCCTTTTCTCTTTCTCTCTCTCTCTCTTTTCAATTTTAGAGATCAAAGAGATTCTTCAGAGTCTAAAATGCTCAATTCATTTTGCTCCATTGTCTTAGAAAAATACTTTAATCTTGTTTATGTGAATAAAGTTGAGTCCACATGTGAAAGCTACACCAAAGTCATAATAGTCGGTTACGCTTATGTAAATTGTAGATGTGAATTTGGCCAAGCATTTAAAATATTTTGTCTGGGGGCGTCTGGGTGGCTCTGTCGGTTAAGCAGCCAACTTCGGCTCAGGTCATGATCTCGAGGTCCGTGAGTTCGAGCCCCGCGTCAGGCTCTGTGCTGACAGCTCAGAGCCTGGAGCCTGTTTTGGATTCTGTGTCTCCCTCTCTCTGACCCTCCCCCGTTCATGCTCTGTCTCTCTCTGTCTCAAAAATAAATAAACGTTAAAAAAAAAATTAAAATATTTTGCCTGAAATTGCAGTAGGTGATTGTAATTTTAGATTATTGGCAAGATAATTGCTGTTTTAAGTCTCGTTAGTTCCTTAAGACGCGAAGGCAGGCCCATGTCTCACTCATCCGTTTAGCCCCAAGGCCAGAGGATACCATGCCTGGTGCCTGGCAGGCTCCCAGTGAGTGTCGCACTGAATGGAATGTGTACTAACAGGGCACTTGCCTTCATTTTCATCTTGCTCGTTAGCGTGAGCAAACATATCAACCAACATTCACGTCACAGATATACTCATTATTATCATATATGTTGGCTCCTAATGTAAGAGTTCAGCCCAGGGGCGCCTGGGTGGCTCAGTCGGTTAAGCATCTGACTTTGGCTTAGGTCTGATCTCATGGCTCAGCTCAAGCGTTCAAGTCCCACGTCGGGCTCTGTGTCGACGGTTCAGAGCCTGGAGCCTGCTTCGGATTCTGTGTCTCCCTCTCTCTCTCTGCTCCTGCCCCATTCACGCTCATACGTGCGGGGTCTCTCTCTCTCTCTCTCTCTCTCTCTCTCTCTCTCAAAAAAGAAAAAACAAAAAAAAAACCCAAAAAAACATTAAGAAAAAATTATGAGTTCAGCCCAAACCATCAAAAGTATTCTGTGGGAATCAGGTGGAGATATAGAATTCACAATAAGGGGTATTATAAGCTTTATTGTGCAATATACATCCTTTATATCAGTAAAATAATAAATGTATGAACATGTATATGTGCATATCCCCCCCCCCCCACCCCCGGTCTCCCAGAAAGCCAGTTTCCAAATATTTATCAGTGCCCCGTTGAGGAGGCCTTATTATAGTTACATCTAAGACTTGGGATAGTAAAGGTTAACTTCAGTTAATTATTAACTCCTGAACTGAGATTTGAAGGCGCGGTCTTATTTTATTCTCCATGCTCAATGCACCTACAGTGAGAGTCTGCCCTCCCCACCCTGGAATGGTCAGGCCTTGGGCAGAGGAGGAGTCTAGCAGTGCTTCCAGAAGGTTGTGACATTCATAGCTCAGACTCCAATGTAGGAGCCCAGATCAGTCCACTGGAGCTGGGTGTATGGAGGTGAAGCTTAGAAAATTGAGGGCATATGCAGTTAGGTAAAAGTCCTGGGAAAAGCCCCAGTAAGAAGCCCTGAGGCTTCCTGCCTTTGCTCAAGCAAACAAAGCATTTAAGAGATCAGGCAAGCTCTCAGATTGAGATGGGAAGATAGCAGGATTCTCAAGAACATCAGTGGTGGCAACAGCCAGTGAGGGAGTCACTGTGAATCCAGCAGAAGGAAGAGCCCTGTATTACAGAAACAGAAGCAACCAGGTGGGGGTGGGATACGTGGAGAAAGAAAGAAAGAAAGAAAGAAAGGAAGGAAGGAAGGAAGGAAGGAAGGAAGGAAGGAAGGAAGAGGGATTGAGTGATTTTAAGAAATTGGCTCCCACAGCTGTGGGGCTGGCAAGTCTGAAATCTGCAGAGCAGGCCAGCAGGCTGGAGGCCCAGGGAAGAGGTGATATTGTCGGTTTGACTAGGACTGGTGCCCAGAGGGACAATTCTTTCCTTCTTCCTTCTTTGCTCTTTAGCTCTGCAACTGATTGGATAAGGCCCACCCATATTATGCAGGATAATCTGTTTTATTCACAATGTACTAATTTAAATGTCTAAAAAATATCTTCACAGCATCCTCGAGATTGTTTTTTTGTTTGCTTATGTTTGAGAGAGAGAGAGAGAGAAAGAGTGAGTGGGGTAAGGGCAGAGAGAAAGAGGGAGACCCAGAATCCAAAACAGGCTCCAGAATGAGCTGTCAGCACAGAGCCTGACGTGGGGCTGGAACTCACGAACCTGAGCCGAAGTCGGATGCTTAAACCGACTGAGCCACCCAGGTATGCCGCCTCTAGATTGTGTTTGACCAAAGACTTGGGCACCATAGTCGAGGCAGGTTGACACATAGAATTACTCATCACAAGCCTCAGTGCAGCTTCTGTTGTGGCTTAGACCGCGACAGAGGGCGAGGAGGGCAGCTCGCCTCCGCCCACACTGTGGAGATGGCCTTCTGCACCCAGAATGGAGGAGCAGAACCGCAGGTGGAACGTGGCAGGCAGACCCCCACTCGGCCACTGGCTGCTTTCATTTTCGGTCCTGAGGGAGAGGAGCCCTTTTACCTTTCCAGCCTGAGTTTTCTGCTCTATGAAATGGGGGTGTCTGCAGAGACATGCATGTCAGAGGCGAAAAGACTGGAGGTTTCTGTCTTTTGTTTCCTGTAGAAACTTTTTTTGAGGCAGAATCTCTCAAGGAGTCTCAAACTTGAAAACAGAGCTGTAAGGAGTTTGAATGACCGGGCAGGACGAGGAACGGGACCCAGCCTCCCCGCCGCAGCCGGGGCCAGAATCACTGATCGCTGCCATTCTCACCGTACTCTCTAATCACGGTTTTTTAAACCAATGAACCAGCATCCCAAGATCACAGAAGGACAAGAGCAGATTTGAGGTTACGTTCCCTCTCTCCGCAAAATCCTTTCTCTCCACCGAAAGGTGTAGCTTACTCTTGTTTGTGAGTTCAGGCCCCGGCATTGGCCTCTGTGCTGACAGCTTGGAGCCTGCAGCCTGCTTTGGATTCTGTGTCTCCCTTTCTCTCTGCTCCTTGCCCGTTCACACTCTGTCTCTCTCTCTCTCTCTCTCTCTCAAAAATAAACATTAAAAAAAAAAAAGAATCATGAACAGTTTTTTTGGATGCTTCAGCACTAAGATAGGGTCTCTGTTGATGAACTTCGAGTTGATGAGAAAAACAAATTTGTGGACTATTAAATGCGTAAGTTCAAAGAGACCTTAAGGCAGCAAAGATAGGAAATCAGGATGGTTGTCAAACGAAGACAGAATTTAGAATAAGGAGAATGGGCGCCCCTGGCTGGCTCAGTTGGTAGAGCATGTGACTCTTGATCTCGGGGTCGTGAGTTTGAGCTCCCTTACAAATAATCTTTAGAATGAGGAGGATGAATTCTTTCAGATGGGGTGCTCTGGGTATTTCCAACAGAAAGGATGGGACTTGAGTCGGATGCAGATGTGGGGAGGAAGGAGCAGCCAAGGCAGTCCTGGAGAGCGTAAGATAGCAGGGTGATGCCGAGTGGGATTGGAGTGTTCAAAGGAACGAAGTCCTCTCTTTTTAAAGGTAGAAAAGGGATGTTTAAAATACAGATCCTTCAGGGAGATTACGGCCCTTAAGATGCCAGCGTACTGTGAATAGAAAATTAGGAGACATATAATTTATGAAAAGGCTCCCTATGGTGGCACAACCTGATTATAAGAAAATTGTTGGTTTTCCAGGGCGGTACCCTCCTTTGTGGACATCAGGCAAATTAGTAAGAGTCAACGGATAGAGAATTTGATTTTAATAGGATGATCGCACTACGTGCTCAGCCACATGATGTAAAATAGTAAACATTCTGTTTACATACATACATTCATATGAAGGCCAGTATTTATGGAATATGTATGAGGTCGTTATTAAATCATTGGCCATTAAATTTACACAGGAAGTTATGTGCATAGTATTTTCACCGCTGCCCCCCCACCAACAGCTCGTGGTCCATCCTGTGATCACTTCTTATTACGCACACAAATAATGTTGCCATTATTACCCTTTCATGAATTTAGTGACATGTCTTTATCGTTTTTAGTAAGGAGGTTTTTTGTTGTTTGTTTTTTTAATGTTTATTTATTTATTTTTGAGAGAGAGAGATAGAGAGTGACCAGGGGAGGGACACAGAGAGAGGGAGACAGAGTCCCAAGCAGGCTCTGCACGGGCAGCGTGAAGCCTGGCATGGGGCTCGAACTCACGAACTATACGATCGTGACCTGAGCTGAAATCGAGAGTCGCATGCGTAACTGACTGAGCCACCCAGGTGCCTCTCATTTGTAGTAAGGAGATTAATGCTGATGCCGTGGAGGCTCACCCCTGTTGTACAATGGGTGAGGGCTTCCTTAGGCATGGCAGTGATTCTGGAAGGGATGCACCAATTAATACTCTTTTTGTGGATGATATATTCTATTTTATTTTTCTGTTCTTCTTCTTTTTTTTTTTTTTTTTTTTTTTTGCAAATTCTGGTTTGCTTGAGAAAGGTGAAGTCCTGAATGAATAAGAAACCATCCACATAGTTTTGCTTTAGGTCTGACTCTCCAAATTTGGCGGTATAAAATCTTCTTACTTACGGCTCCAGACAAAGCAAACGCTTTCAAAATTAATTCTGAATAGCTGAAATTCTTTGGCAACAAAATAATTCTGAATACTAGTAGGAAATTTATGGATTTCAATTAGAGTTTGTAGGGTATCATAATTCCAGTTTTATATTCCATGCAGTTCAGTGTTTTGGATTTTTAATGGGGCCAGTGCAGTAATAATAAAAGTGATTCAAAATGCACCCAGTAATTACCGAGATTTGCTGTTGCCTTTGCATTAAAAATGACGATGATTTATGCTCAGTGAAATTGCAGTCTGTGGTTCTATTTAGGGCATTCTTGCTATTAAGTTGCTTATTAGTTATGGTCAGTGATTTAAAGCTTAAGACCTATATTAGAGGGCTGTAAAATTATTTATTCTTTAATAGATAATAGTAAATTTGAAACAGACGTTAGGTTAATTATAATCTTGTACATTAAAGAATATGTATTAGCCCTTTGTCACTTCCTAGGCCCTTTGAAATTCATTTCAAGTAAGTGGGGTAATGGGTGATGGGGTTGGAAGAGACGGGTGCCTTCACTTCTGCTTCCTGGTTTATAAATGGTTAACACCTTTTCTGAGTGTTTGGGAAAGTGATTTTGACTTCTCATTGCCAGTCCTTCTCCCTGTTAAACAAATGCTAGTTTTTTTTGTTTTAAACTTATTCTTGTTCTAGGTTGACATTGCTTAGATTGGTCTGGAAAGGATCAGAGAGGTAGGCCCTTCTCTTGATTTGGGGGTGGAGTTGTGGGAGACTGAGCAGTAGTTAAGGATGAGCACACTTTCTTTTTAAATTTTTTTTTAATGTTTATTTACTTTTGAGAGAGAGAGAGAGTGTGAGTTGGGGAGGGGCAGAGAGAGGGAGACACAGAATCCAAAGCAGGCTCCAGGCTGTGAGCTGTCAGCACAGAGCCCGATGCAGGGCTCAAACTCACAAACTGTGAGATCATGACCTGAGCCAAAGTCGTCGCTTAACCGACTGAGCCACCCAGGTGCCCCTGGCTGAGCACACTTTCATTTGGCATTGCAAGGAGTTTGTCATGGTTTCCACTGTTATTCCATCATTCCTGTTATTAATAACTATTGTATATGTGTGAATTTACGTGTGTGTATACAAAAGATCAGGATTTATATGCTCCTCATTGTGGTTTTATGTAAGACAGAAATCACCCAGCGTAAATATCAGATGTGTCAGAATATGAATTTCTTGTTACAGTAATTAAATTTGATATTCAAATGCCTGTGCTAATGTTCTTGTGTAAATGCTTGGTTGTTGTACAAATCAAGAAAAAGTCGAAGACGAAGAGACTCTGTCTAAACCTGTTAAATCGAATCCAATGAGAAAATGTGTGTGATTTATTCAGGGTGGGTTAAGACAGTAGTCTTCCCTTATCTGTGGTTTTGCCGTCTGCGGTTTGCATCACCCACGGTTAATCAGGGTCTGGAAGCCGGTGATCCTCTTTCTGACGTAGCATCACAAGGTCAGTAGCAACCTCGTGCTAGGTCACAGTGCCTACGTCGCTTACCTCGCTTCACCTCATCACATAGGCAATTTATCTCACATCATCACAAGAAGAAGGGGGAGCTCAGTGGAATAAGGTGGTAAGAGAGAGGGAGCCCACATTCGTATCACAGATGGAGGGACTCCTGCATTAGGAAGCTATGCTGTAATAAGAAAATACCCCTTCCCCCCAACTCTCAAAGCCTTAATATAACAAATACTTGTTTCTGGCTCCTGCAAAGTCCAGTGTGTTGGTGGAGACTTTCTTCCATCTAGTGACTCAGAGACCCAGGCTCCCTCCATCCAGCGACCTATCATCTCAACACATGGCCTCTTCAGGGACAAGAGAACTAGATATTGACTCATGATATTTTTTAAAAAGTATGGCCTGGGAATGACTTCGGTTATTTCTGCTTCCACTCCGTTGGCCAGAATGCCATCAGATGTCTCCCACCTATTTGTAGAGGAGCCTGAGAACTGTAGCCTTCCTTTGTGCCAAGAAAAAGGGGGGAGAGGGGGGTGTCAGGTGAATAAGCAGTGTCTCTGCTGCATTCTGTAAATGCTTTTGAACTCTTTGCATGCAAGCATGTGAATTTATAATTGGAGAAATGCCATAAAGGCATGACAAGGATGGCATGATCCACATGACACGACAACATCCTTCTCACTCCCACCCCACGTAGTAAGAATAGGAAAGAAAATCAGTTGGTTGTCTCCAAATCCCCATCACTTGTGGCTTGGAGCATTTCAGTTTATCGCAGTCCATCTATCTCTTTCCTTCCTTGAGAGTAGTTGGTGGCCCAGCCCAAGTGTAACATTGCAACTGGGCAGGTAAATGATACCGTGTTTCCCATTGGTCTGTCCCACCTTGGGTCCTGGTTTTCCATCACTGACCATCCTCCCCTTTCCCCCCAGAGAATTCCCTTCCTTTCATTAGAATTAATGGTGCACATTTTGAAGGCGGGGAAGAGTCGTTCAGCTGTTTAACAGAACACTTTCCGTTGATAAATCTGGTTACATCTATTAGTTTTCTATTGCTGCATGACAAATTATCACAAGCTTATTGGCTAAAGATAACCCGGTTAGTATCTCAGAGTTCCGTAGGTCAACATTCTGGGCAAGCTGGACTGGGTCAGGGTCTTACAAGGCCAGTCAAGGGAGTAGCCAGCCTGAGCTCTTATCTGGAGGATTTGGGGGAGAATCTGTATCTCAGCTTAATTAAGTTATTGAGAGAATCCACTTCCTTGCAGCCGTACGTCCAGGGTCCCCAGGTTTTTGCTATTAGACCGGGCCACTCTGCATTGAGATGCTAACTGCATTTCTTCTCAAGTATCCTCTCCATCTTCAAGCCAGTGGTGGCGGGTTGGGTCAATCTCTCTGACTTCCTGTCTTCTAGTCAGAGAAACACCATACTTTTAAAACACGAGGGTTAGATTAGACACTGGAAGACACTGCAAGAATCTGCCTTTTGTCTGATAATGTAACCTAATCAGAGGAACCTCTCACGCATTCACAGGTCCACCCATACTTGGAAGGGAGGGCGTTGGACAAAGGCATGGGTGTTGCCCAAGATAGTTTAGAAAGGAAGTTTTCATTTTTGCCCCAAACTACGGTTTTGAAACGTAAGAGATCTTTCTACAACAAGAATTAGATGCCGGTAGGGTGGCTAGGGTTTGTGAGGAGAAAGGATGAATTTTCTTTCAAAGGCTTTGTGATATACAGAAAATACTTAAAAAGCAACTGAATTTAGGTAAGGGGCATATAAAAAGCTTCCTTGCTTGATTTTTAAATTAAGAACCATAATCACAAAACTGCATTTAATACATACAGCCAGAAGAACTATAGTAATGGCCAATTAAGGGAGAGATTTAGTGGGGAACGGGAGGTAGAGAGCACAGAAGGTAAAACTCATCCCAAGATCTTTAATAGAGGAACAATAGCCCTTATGGGATAATGCTGCTCACTGCTGCTGAAAACCATGTTGTGATTTTACCGAAGCGGTTTTGTAATTTTCTTACCTATTGCCTGTTCAGGGAGAACATCACGTACGGCTTGGCACCCCACCTCTCACTTCCATGTCACTGTTTTCGCTAGATTTACAGACAGGCTGTAATTTGAAATGATCTTGGTTATCTGCACGTCTAATTGTTTCTCTTCTGCATTCTGTACCCCTTCCCTAAAGCGTGCACCCCACGATGGCGGGGACCTCGGCTGCCTCAGGTTTTCACTGTAAGCCCTGTGGCTCGAACTGCCCTGTGCACGTGGTAGGGGCTCAGTGAATATCGATTGCATCAATAACCGAATGAAATGGTTTGCCACCCTTTCCCCATTGGTCTGTGAAGCACATGAAGTGAAGGAAGGGCCTGGAGGTTACGTTTGCTTTCCTCTAGAGGGAGGCCCGTCTGGCCTTTTCCCTCTTGGTCCTTTCGTCCGACAGAATTCTGATGCTTCTTAACTGTTTATACAAAGCACTTGATGTCTCTGGTCATGAGGCTGGTAGATAAGTGCCTTGACCGTAAAATGCTCACTCACAGGAATACTTACTAATAAATTAGGTTGGACTTTATCTTGTCAGTGTAGGGCTAACCTAGCTATTTAAAATTGTTTTATTGTTACGCGAGGTTGTTAAATCTGAAAAGAATATATTTTCTGTAAAATAGAGATACCTTTCAGGCAACTTGAATATAAAACTATAACCGCAATGTTTCCTTCAACTTAGCCCTGGAATGGGAATTTGGAGAATTGATTGACACCTGGTCCCAGCTCTGTCACGAACTTGTGCACGAGTCACTTCATTTGTGATTTCTGAGAACTGACCCATCTCAACATCTATAAAATGAAGAAAATTATGGCATAAGAAGTAGATAATTTCTAATGCTTCCCCCTGAGGAATCACCTACCACCGTTTTTTGTTTTGTTTTGTTTTGTTTTTCCTCTCTCATTGGTAAAAGATCTGCTTTCTTTGAATGGGACTCAATACTTCTTGGTTTTTTTTTGCTTTTATTTTTAAAGCTTCTATTCTTTTTTTAAATGTTCTAGGGGCGCCTGGGTGGCTCAGTCGGTTAAGCCTCCGACTTCGGCTCAGGTCACGATCTCACGGTCCGTGAGTTCGAGCCCCATGTCGGGCTCTGGGCTGATGGCTCAGAGCCTGGAGCCTGCTTCCGATTCTGTGTCTCCCTCTCTCTCTGCCCCTCCCCCGTTCATGCTCTGTCTCTCTCTGTCTCAAAAATAAATAAACGTTAAAAAAAAATTTAAATGTTCTTTCACTTATTTTTAAGAGAGAGAGAGAAAACAGGAGGGCAGGGGAAGGGGAGAGAGAGAGACTCCCAAGCAAGCTCCACGCTGTATCAGCACAGAGCCGGACGCGGGGCTCAATCTCGTGAACCATGAGATCGTGACCCGAGCTGAAATCAAGAGTCAGATGCTTAACCGACTGAGCCACCCAAGTGCCCTGGGACTTCATATTTCTAAATACTGGCTGGCCATGTGCCCACGGAAAAGTTGGTGCTGTTAAAGAATTTCCACAGGATTCCCTGAAGTGATTTGTTCCTCCTACCCTTGGCTTTTCTTCCATGAAAGTGAAGGCATAGTGTGCTAGATTGTATTAATTACTCTGCTCCACATCATCCTTCCTGCGTTGCCCGCCCCCATCCCCCCCATCGCCCCCCTCCCCCTGCCAGAGTATCATACATTCCAGCCCTGAACCGAGAATAGGTGTATGGCCTGTTTTGGTCAACGAAAGGTGAGAAGATGAATTTCTTGTGGGCAAAAGCTTGACAAAACTATGCATGGTTCATAAATTTAACCTCTTCTCTCAAGCCATATTGACTGGCAATGTTCCTGATGGAGACCGTTTTGTCCCCTTTGGCCCTGGAGTGGAGAAAATGGCAGAGAACCATAGCAGCCCCACATTGGACTTACAGCATGACTGAAAAACAAACCTTTGTTGTTGTAAGCCATTGCCACTGTGGGGGCATTTGTTCCTGCAGCGTAACTGGCCCATCCTGACTGCTGCACATGCCTGGATGCTTGTGTATGCCAGTTCAAATCATCTTGGCCTTGGTTCATATTCCAGGCACTGCTAAACAAGCGCTTGTACACAGGCCTTAGCTAGCAGCACATAGGTGCAGGCTGACAGCTCGTTGGCATAAGCCCGTGCTTCTTGCTTCATGTCCAGGGGCTCCTCTGGCTTTGTCATGCATTCCTGTGGGAGCTAAGAACTCACATGTATGAACAGGAAGTGCAGGGAAATGAACACCCACGAGGCAAAACCTTGACATATGGGCAAGAAACTCGGAGGGATAAATGTTTCCCTCTTTCTTCTCTTACATGCACGGTTCTGAGATGCGTTTCCCAAGGCTCCTCAGAAGGTCCTGCAGGATTGAACGAACACTTCACCAAGTGGCCAACTCCATCGTGCATCCTCCTTTTGGCTTTCCTTCCTTTATTTCACTTTCCCTGGCCCTTCTACTCTCGGGGATCGCGTTCCCAAATAAACTACACGCACGCAAGCCTGTGTCTTAGGCTTTGTTTGGTGGGGGAGCAAGACCCCTCACGAGTCAGACCTTCATTTAGTCGAACCAGTCAGAACACTGGCTACCACCAGGGTGAATTATTTAAGTAATATAAGTAAAGGATTATACTGTGCATTGATACAAACTTGCAAAGCATAAACACTTTGTTACTCAGCCTGGAAGTTATTGTTAGATTTGCTGATCCAAAAACAAGACCTTCCCCACCACCCCCACCCCACCCCCCTGCCCCGATTAGTCTCTTATTATTAGTTCTCCTTCCGTCCTGGTGCCTTAACACCCAGGGCCATGATTTTTGAGAGTCAGTGATTTGTTGAATAGCATATTGTGAGGCAAATGTTCAAATATTAAAGCAAAATTGAGGTTTTGGGGTCTCCGTTGTTCTATGGTGGCTTGTTACCCATCAGCCCGGTTGCCAGTCCCCCGACAGTGAGGTGTGGGACATTTGTCTGGCATCATGGGAAACATCACCTTGTTTAGGAATTGAATTGGCCAGGTTCCCATAGCATCTTGGCTCTGTTTCCTCTTCGCCTCCTCATTAGTCTGTTCCTTAGAAATCTTAAAATCGCAGCATGATAGAACCAGAGGGTATCTTAAAATCACCTAACCAAATGCCTTATTTCATAGGTCAGAAAACAAGTCCACAGAGGTTAAAGATAATGATCCATTTGGGGGGGTTGGGGAGAAGTTGAGGGGGATGCAATCCTGCCTGTTAAGAAGATACCATTCTTTTTTTTTTTTTTTTTGACATAATTAAATTCTTGATTGTGAAGCTCTTAAATGAACCATGAAAATCTAAGCACTTACAATGCAAGTGTGATTTTTAACTAAGGCTTTTCCTCCCCCCAATCTGAATGTTAAGGTGGTGGATGCATAACTAATCTTAGCTGAATCTATATTAGGAAATCAGCAAGGTGTCTGTATTTAACTTTCATGATCTGTGAATATAATGTAGTGTTAAGTAGCATGATTTTGCACATTATATCCTAAAATAAAAACAACTCCTTTAAAGTGGTAGTAAAATACAGCCATGCGAAAGGTTATTTTACATTTGGTTTCAAAGGGAATGAGAAACAGACAAGAAGTCATTCTTAAACATGATTTCAGCCGATGGACATATCTATTTTAAATACTATTTTACCGGGTGGACAAAAGTCAGTTCTTGGAATTGTGTTCCGGGTCACACAGGAGAGAAATTCCTATCAACGGAAGGGGTGGGGGAGTTCTAAAATCCCTTGTTATCCTGGTTTTGAATTTTCTGGAAAATATCCAATCCATTGAGCTTCTGTGTTTTTTGCTTGGGGAGGTTTCCATGGATCTGTATTAGTTCCATGAAATTTGGATCCATTCTATTATCTCTGGAAACAGGCATGGTTCCTGCAGAAACTACGTGGGATTATCTGTTTCTCTGCTTAACGTCTTTGCTACAGTGGTTTGGATTCCTGAAGGAGTAAACAATGAAAAATTGTAAGGCCCAACTGTGGAAGATTGTGTGAAGAGTAAAGCAGGCTATTCTGAGTTAAGACATAAAAAATGTTGGCCTTTGGCTTCTTGAAATACTGCTCTAAAAAGTCTTGCCTGGCAAATGCTAACCAATGCAAGAATGTAGGGGCCACAAGGGTGACGCGGAGGTTGGGATTCTGGGGTTTGACTTTCATTTGGTTAACCCATCTTCATTTTAATACATTTGAATGTTCCCAAGAATGTGATATTAGCTTCTGAGGATTCTGTCCCTCTGGCAAAGTTGCTCCTAATCCAAAGAAGACAGGACCCTTGGGGAATAAGAGTCATAGAACCTGTTTGGGTACCAAACATTCTCAGTTGGATATCCACGTAAATAACCTGCTTTGCATACATTTATTTGAAGGGGTTCTTGGTCACTTTTAAAGCAGTATTTTTTTTTTCTCAATCAAAGGGCAGGAGGAAAGTAAAAAAAGTATATATAACAGTAAAATTACTTTTTTATTAACATGCCCTGTGTGGGGGGGTGCCGGGGGTACTATGTTGTACTATGTTTTTAAAATAATTAAAGAGGTCTTTGTGCTTGAACAAGCTGAGAACTATACTCCTATGGTAGTTATGTTCTATAGGGCATGCTTCACAAAGCTAAATGAAATATTTAAAAGTTAATGGCTAGATAGTGCTTAAAGCATACACATTACTCATGATTTATTCTAATAACATTTGTGGATGACTAACTTAATGCTGCCGTACATCCATTCTGTTTTTTTCCTGAAGATGTGCCTAAGTATCTGTGCTCCTTTGCGGGCGGGGGGGGGGGGGGTTATATCACTCAGTGACTGAATGAAGAAATAGAGTTCCATGCCTTTTATGGGGTAAGTGTTAGGAAAAAAACACCCAAACACTTATATGGGCTTACATTGTGCCTGATACTGTTCTAAATAGTCTAGAAATATTAGCCAGCTTGTTTAATGATCCTAATAACACTCTGAGATGTAGGTGCTACTGTTGTTCCCATTTTATAGATGAGAAACCGAGGCACAGAATGGTTAGATTAAGTGATTGCCCATGGCCACCCATCAGGAAGCAGTAAACCTAGGGTTTCATTTCAGATTCTCAGCCTGGATCTCTGGTCCTGCACTGCTTTCTGATGCTTCCCCCCGCCCCCCCCCCCCCCAACCCCACAGAGGATTTCACTTCTTTCCTGGCAGAAAGGGATAGATGGCTCTTGAGGACTACCTGGAGGGTAAGCTGGTTTGATTTCAGGTAGTGTACCCCTGTGTGTTCTCCATTCCCTATCCCTAACCCTCAACACCACACACACGCACGCACACACACACACACACACACACACACACACACACAGAGTCACCTGGGCTTACTCTGGAAACAATGACATTAAGCTACCTTGTACTATAACTGTGGAGTCCTTTGATCTGGGCTCTGTTCCCAAACCTTCTGGAACTGTCACTTCCTAGCTGCAAGTATGTGTGGTAAAGGCGTCCGGTGTGTGATGCAACTCAGTCCTAGTTACATATTTTGTGGCTTCCGGTGACCCATTCACATGTCTTCAGAGTTTATTTGGCCAAGGCCAGCATCTTGAGGATTCTTCGGATGCCTTTATAAATACTCTTCCTTTAAGACAATGAGCCAATGGCCTCTGAGACTCTGAGTGACAGCATCAGAGAGTGTGGCCTTTGTGAGACACTTGAAATTGTCCCTCTTTTCCCCTGCCAACACCAGAGAAGAGGTAGAGAGATAGCAAACCGCACAGATGCCCTGGACAGTCCTTCATTCTGGCTGCATGCAAACATGCATGCAAAACATGCAAATATGCTTTGCAAGGAATTGCTAAAGAGGATTATGACAGTTGCCTTGCTTCCCTGCCCATTCCAATTTGGCAGGTGAGGTCAAGGCCCCGTGGAGGCCACGCTTCAGTGTTCGGGAAGCCAGGATGGGATGCCAAGAGACCGCAGTTATTTTGATGTGGCAGGCTGGCTGTGTTCAGAATTGCCCAAGTGACTTCAAAAGCTCCTGTTGTGAAAGCTGGCAGGCACAGTGCCTTAGAGACGCCCCCGACCCCCTCAGACCAGCTATCGCTGCAATCTCTCTCACCAGACAGGAGAAGAAAGTCAACTCGCTTTCATGGCAGGAAGGCTCCAGACTTTCTAGTTTCTTGGGGCTGAGGCAAATAGGGAGCCAGGAGGGTAAACACAGAGCAATTATTAGCAAGGAGCTTTTATTTCAAAGGGCAGAATTCTATTCCAGACTGAGGAGTTGGTCAGAGATTGGTGCTGATTTTGCGATATCAACTTGACCCTTGCGTCTAGAAGTGGTATAGAGCGGTGTTTCTCAAAGTGTGAGCCACAGACCTTAGGGGGTCTCTGAGACCCTTTTAGGTTCTGCAAGGTAATAGTTACTTTATAGCAACACTGTGACATTGTTCACCTTTTCGCCCCGTGGACATTTGCACCAGTTGCACAAAAGCAACAGGGAGTAAAAACGCAGGCATGTTGGTGCCGATTAAGGCAGTGACACCAGCTGTATTAGGGTTTATTGTATTCCTCACCTTTGCATGCCCCAGAAAGTCATCTGCCTTAAAATGTCTTTGGTGAGTAGTGGAGATACGTATGTTTATTAAATCACAATCTCTGCGTACATTTCAAAAAAAAAAAAACCACTCTATCTGACCAAGAGAAAACTGTTTCATGGGGGTTAGGGGCCGGGTTCCCCCAAATAATGCCACTTTGGCATATTGATTACTTTGAATTAAAGTTCCATGAGAAACAGCTGATGCAGGAAGGATGCTCTGACTGTCCTTTGTCTCTCTGAGGGCAGAAAATAAATCTCCATGTGAATGGTGGCCCCTGCTCCTTACCATCAGAGCTAGGGAGTTCAAGGCCAAGAGCCTTTGTAAACAAAGCTTGATATTTCTTTACTAAGTTACTACCCTAAGCCTCAACTTCTTTGCCTTGTCAATTCTTTACACATTTATTGTTTCTTTGCCAAAAAGGTATAATAGCTGCCTGTTTTTGTCACTTCTTTGGGTCTCATATCTTTGGGGCCTTCATGCACACAATATTATATTTATTTATTTTTTAATATAACTTATTGTCAAATTGGCTTCTGTAGAATATTAAATTTGTTTTTCTCTTTTTAGTCTCTCTTTTATTATGGGGTGGGGGGGGTGAGTTCAGCCAAGAACCTAGAGGGTAGGGAGAAATTTATTTTCTTTCTCCTACATACCCATAAAGACTTCCTTTGCAAATGGAAGTGTGTGTGAACCTTGACTCTGCAAACCAAGTCTCTTCTTGTTTGAGTTACCTGCTGAATTGGCTGCTTTATTCGTGGAACATCACTTTCAGTTGAAAGAGTGACTGAGAAACAAACTGTGGTTATTTAGACTTGGGTGTTTAGCAGATAACTTTTCGGAGTTTTTTTGTTTGTTTGTTTTTTGTTTTTTTTTTTTTAGCAGATAACTTTTTGAACGTGAGTGACGGATATTTATGGTTAATGCTAAAATCTGAATATTGAAATAAAAGTACATTTTGGAAAACTTACATCTGTCACAGTGAGATTGACAATTTTCCTATGTCGAAGGCTTTTTTGATGAAATGGGCAGTGACATTAACAAATACATTACTTTTGGGGCACCTGGGTGGCGCAGTCGGTTAAGCGTCCGACTTCAGCCAGGTCACGATCTCGCGGTCTGTGAGTTCGAGCCCTGCGTCAGGCTCTGGGCTGGTGGCTCAGAGCCTGCAGCCTGTTTCTGATTCTGTGTCTCCCTCTCTCTCTGCCCCTCCCCCGTTCATGCTCTGTCTCTCTGTCCCCAAAATAAATAAATGTTGAAAAAAAAATTTAAAAAAAAACAAAAAAACCCAAATACATTACTTTTTTGATATTGAATAATGATGTGTATTGTTTGGAAGAGCTGCATAACCCATGAATCCACCAGTTTCCAAATGACCAATGCATGATGTTACCAAGTCATATATGGAAAGAGGTCCATTAGTAGAAAACAGACCAGGGGTGTCTGGGTGGCTCAGTCGGTTAAGTGTCCTACGTCAGCTCAGGTCATGATCTCACAGCCTGTGGGTTCGAGCCCCGCTTCAGGCTCTGTGCTGATGGCTCAGAGCCTGGAGCCTGCTTCAGATTGTGTCTCCCTCTCTTTCTGCCTCTCCCCTGCTCGCACTCTGTTTCTCTCTCTCAAAAGTAAATAAACATTACATTTTTTGAAAATAAAAAATAAAACTATGAAAATAATTTTCCTTTTTATTTTTTTTTTTAGTCTTTTTCTAATGACATATCTGTGTGAGGCTAGATTTTGTTTAGATACTTCACCTAAAATAACATATTGTCACAGATCAAATAACTGGATGAGGTGAGAATCCAGTAGTCTGTCGAACCAGCCATTAAATAAATATCCAAAAATGAAAATTAACGCCATGCTTCTTAATTTGGGGGGAAAATGTATTTTTTCGTAAAAATCTTACTTAGGTTAACATGTAATGCATTTACTATTTTTATTTTTAAATGAATTAAATATTTCAAACATTGCTCAGTTGTGATTTCAAATAGTGTAAATATCAATAGTTATAACCCACATAAACAAAAGCTCTTTGGAATCCTCAATTTTTTGTTTTGTTTTGTTTTTTTTTTTAAATACAAATGGATCCTGGAACCAAATGTTTGGTGACTGCTAATAGAGAATTTCAGTGTTTTCCAGCTAGAGCGTTCTGAGCTGTCAGAGAAATCAAAAAAAGTTTTCCAGGTTGGGAATAGTGACTGTTTCATTATAGACCTTTAAATGTATTTTGTAATGAAAATATTGAAAATTATTTAAATATTGTCCTCTTTAAAATGAAAACCTCATAGAGCTCACATATGCTTACCTTGCACATTAAATTCTCATTCATCAATAGCTGATATTAAAACAGAAAAATATGGGCAATTATGTGCAATTTTAACTCATTGGAAATCAAAGTATCCACATACATGGTTTGTTATCTGTAGAAAAATGCTTGCAAATAGCCACTGAACCCTTCTCTTGTCCTGCAATTTAAAGCAAATCATAAATATTCAAACAAATAATAAACCAGTGGACATTAAGCAAAAGAAAAGCAGTCATTTCAAATTCTGATTATTTTCTATTTTTGATGCTGTAGCAAGTGGTTAAATCTCAGTCGGCTTTTTAATATACACGGAGTTCATGTATAAACACAGTGTATCGTCTTTAATGTATTTTTCATAAGTCGTATTTTTCTTATATAATTAATTTAAATAGTTTGCATCATTTATTTAATGTGAAGAAGCAAAATTTCCCTTATATATTATGAATGACATTGCATATAATATCTAAGTAAGCATTATGCTCAGCATTTAATATTCTGAATACAAATACCTTTTGCCTAAAATCACATTTGCATGTACTGCCTAAAACAATGAAGTGATTAAAAATATTCCTAAGAGCATTTGAGAAATTATATCTTTCTGTGAGAGGGCTCTGTATTTCCGAGGCCTTCTATGACAAAGTGCCAAAGGCTGAGTGGCTTAAACCAACGGAAATTTATTCTCTCATGGTTCTGGAATCCAGAAGTCCAACATCAGGTCTTGGGGGAGAGGGCGTGCTCCCCCCAAAGCCTCCGGGAGAGAATCCTTCCTCACTCCTTCCGGCGTCAGGAGACTCCTGGCATCACTTGGCTTATGGCTGCCTCTCTCTCTGTTCTCTGCCTCTGTCTTCACAGGGGCTTCTCCTCTGTGTATGTCTCTCTGTGTACTGTTCTCCTCTTACAAGCACACCAGTGACTGGATTTAGGATTAGGGTGAGCCTTAAATCCAGGATGATTTTATCTTGAGATCCTGAACCTTCTGCAAAGCCCATATCTCTAAGTTCACATTCTAAGTGATAGGCACTTTGGGGAACACCATTTATTATACATTCCCAATCACAAACGATGGGGTGCAGACCTCCTTAGGGCACCTGGGTGGCTCAGTCAGTTGAGCATCCGACTTTGGCTCAGGTCATGATTCTATGGTTCATGGCTTCGAGCCCTCCATCGGGCTCTGTGCTGACAGCTGAGAGCCTGGAGCTTGCTCTGGATTCTATGTCACCCTCTGTCTCTGCCTCTCCCCTGCTCACACCCTGTCTCTTTGTGTCTCACAAAAAATGAATAAAAATGTTAAAAATTTCAAAAAAATGATAGGGTGCAGACGTCCTTTTATAAGAGGAGGCTCTGCTGTTGGACAGACCCCCTCTGCCACTGATTAGCACTTTAACCCAGCCAGGTTACCTACACTTCAAAGCCTCAGATTCCTCATCTATAAAACTGGGTCTGTGATAGGCATCACTTTGGCTTCTGGTGACAAGTGATGGAGATTTCGCGTAAATACACGATGTTCTCAGCACAGTGCCTGGCACAGAGGAAGGTCACTTAATAAATATTAGCAGTTGTTTACTGTTGCTAGGATAGGCAGGTAATAATAATTACAGTATTCACTGTAAACATACCATTAAGGGCAATCATATTGATGATAATCATAGTAAGAGTTAGCAGATTAGTGCTAATGGTGTCTTCAGAGACCATTAGTACATAATAATGGATGATTTTTACAGTGACTAGGTAGATGAGAGAGAGAGAGAGAGAGAGAGAGAGAGAGAGGAGAACCCTTCAGTGGGCAGCCTTGAGTCTGGTTAGAGACAAACATTCCTGCAGACTGAGTCTGTGTTCTCCAAGATTCCTAGGTTGAAACCTAATGCCTAGAATGGTATTTGGAGGTGGGGCCTTTGGGAGGTGATTGGGTCGTGAGGATGAGGCATCGGTGACGGGGTCGGCGCCTTTATAAAAGGTCCCCCAGAAAGCTCCCTCACCCCTTCAGCGAGAAGATGGTGTCTGTGAACCAAGAAGAGAGCCTTCACCACCGAATCTGTAGGCCCCTTGAGGTTGGCCTTCCCAGCCTTTGTTGTTTATAAACCACCCAGTCTCTGGTATTCTGTTGTATCAGCCCGAATGGACTAAGACGGTCATCAACAGGACCCACCAGGTATGTTTTAAGAGCTTCCCTGGGGGACAGAACACTGGTATTTAGCGCTCCAGCATGTATCATTATTTTTGTTCAGGGTTTGTATCGCTCGTTTCTAGGCCTGTGCCTTGATCACGACTTTGGGTGGTATTTGGAGACGTTGAAGCCCATTTTTCTATAATCCCATTAGTCCAGCTGAGTCCACCCTACTGCCGCTGTCATGCTGAGCTCCTGCCACTGTTCCCTCGGTGGCTGTTTCAGATTCCTCCCCTCTCCTTAAAACCCTGCCCTTGCCCCTCGCACCTCCCTTCTCCCCTGCAGATAGCCTTGGCTTGGTCCTCACCGAGAGCTAGCACCCCGATGCACGTGAGCTCCATCCATTTCCGTCCTTCGTGGGCACAATATCCGTATCTTATTCCAATAAGAATTAAGAATATTCTTATTCTTGCCCATTTGTTCTTTTCCTCTATTTCTGATGAGGAATTGGCCCTCTCCCCTCTAAAACGAATCCCTCCCCTGGATATCTACTCCTGTCCCAAGTAATAATTACGATCCATAATTATCCCTTTGTTTCCTGGCGTTTGGTCTCCCTCCATGGAATCCTTCCATTCAGTCTGTAAATATGTCCAAGCTCCATCTTGGTTCTTAAAACCACTGTCCCCTCCAGCTACCATTTTCCTCAGCTCGACTATCCAACTTCTTCAAAGTGCGCTGACCTAGCCCCAGCTTCATGTTGTGACAGCTATTAATTATTATAAAATTATTGAAAGAACAATACGGAATTCCCAGTAGCTAATCCTGATAACATCTTCCTGGTACAGGTAAGATGTGGCTCTGACCCCGGGCAGTGAGGAGGTTGGGGCCTTGGAACCTGGCCTCCTGGAGCTTTCAGACCACAACTCTACGGGTTCTCAACGTGTGGGCGTTTAGCACATCCAGAATATTCGGTGAGGAGTGTAACAAAGTGCTTTTAAGAAATCGGGAATTTACGTAGCTGTTCTGTTGAAAAAATGGTCAAATCGGTAGATGCCCCGAGGATAGTGTAAACAAAGACACTTTTGTCCTTTAACCTCTGCATTTGTTCCTGAGAGTTTTCTGAATAATGAGCGGGTAAGAACATTTCCAGCCTCTCCAGTATGTTTTCCATTTGCCGAAAAACCGGCGGATAAGTCCTGCGTGAAGTTTAGAACCCGTGGGAGTCAAGAGGAGGTAGTGAGAGGCAGCGCGGTTTCTTACATCCAACTTGAGTTTTTCCCCGGGAATAGATGGCAAAGGAGTAGTTAGCGAGGAAGCACCACAGGTGAAGACAGGTGGGACAGTGGCGCAGAACAGTTTGCAGAGCATTTGGGTGTTTGTGTTTATTTTTTATTTTTTTTTTAAATTTTTTAATGTTTTTATTTATTTTTGAGACAGAGACAGAGTATGAGCAGGGGAGGGGCAGAGAGAGAGAGGGAGACACAGAATCCGAAGGAGGCTCCAGGCCCCGAGCTGTCAGCATAGAGCCCAATGCGGGGCTCGAACCCACGGATTGTGAGATCATGACCTGAGCCGAAGTCGGACGCCCAACCAACTGAGCCACCCAGGAGCCCCATTGGGTGTTTGTGTTTAAAGTCAAAAAAAGAAAATATACATAGGTCACTCCGAAGTCAGTTGTTATTTTTTTTTTTTAGTCTGTAGAATCCCCTGGGAAATCTAGCAGCAAAAGGACATGTATGCCAGCTAATTATGTGACCTTAAGTAGGCATCCTCCAGCTTCCTGGGGTCTGGGAGGCAGCCTTGGCCTTTCCTAGTGCAGCAGCCGAGGGGACCCAGGCTTTTCGAGGAACAGAAAGGTGACCATCACAATACATACTGGTGGAGTGGGCATATACTGAAAATGTTTTCTCTGTTGGAAATAGATACTCTCAGTTGACTTTCGGACTAATATTTTCCAGTAGGAACTTAGCTTACTGAGGAATGATACGTAAACGTTACACTGTGGGGGATCCCATCGGTCAGCGATAGTCGTGTGTGTGACGTTATATGTATGTTTCCACTGGAGACATAAAGAGAATGAAATGTGGTTTCTGCCCTTGCAGAAGTTTACAGTTGAAACGAAGCTGAAGGGGCTCCTGGGTGGCTCCGTCGGTTAAGCGTCTGACTTCGGTTCAGGTCTTGATCTCATGGTTCATGAGTTCGAGCCCCGCATCGGGATCTCTGCTGACAGCTCGGAGCCCGGAGTCTGCTTTGGATTCTGTGTCTCCCTCTCTCTCTGCCCCTCCCCGCTCATATTCCCTCTCTCTCTCTCAAAACTAAATAAACATTAAAAAATAAAATAAAAAAACAAAAACAAGCTGTATTTAAGCCCTGTCTCTCTAAGCAAATTCCAACCATCCTTCGTTCCATAACAATAGGCATTGTGATGTGACTGAATGTTGGTAAACTTAGCTTGAGAAAGTCATGAGGTAAAAAAAGCTTTTATCTTGTCACCGGACCACCAGACCACATTCAGCTCTGTGCCCCTTGTGTCATCCAGAAGGAGAGAACGTGGCATTTGTACCATCAATCTTAACTTTTTCCTGAGAGTGTTTTCCCCACCCCCATTGTAAGGAAACTGCATGGGCTATTAATATTCACTCTCCAGTTTTATGTCTTTATCCCAGCACCCAAATGTGGATATTTTCTGCCTGTTGGCTCTACATCTGCAGTGGAGTTATAGCCTCTATAATAATAACACAACAGAGAAATAACTTCTAAATCGGGCACCCTCCGTGTAACTCTGATTGCCTTTAATTAGGGGGGTAAATCACAAGCTAAAAAGAGTAACAGACTTGAAATCACTTAAAAATCAGAATAATCAACCGAGAAAAAATGTAGTCTCATAAATCTAATTTTTAACTACAGCACAATAGTTTCTTTATTCATTAAATAACTTTCGCCGCCCCTCCCTGTTTCTCGGATTGGAACTCTAGCGTCGATTAGGAGAATTGCCAAATATCTGTGAAGTAAAAGACTTTCCCTCCGCCCCTCCCACTCCCCATAATAGCCTAGAACATATAAAACTGAAAGTCACCGTTCAGCCCAAGAATTAGGTTTGTGTGGCCATAACTATTATTGAGAGTGATTTCAAAGGAAGGTTAGGGGAGAATTAGGCCAGCTGGGGAAGAACGCTTTTTTCTTTTCTTTTCTTTTCTTTTCTTTTCTTTTCTTTTCTTTTCTTTTCTTTTCTTTTCTTTTCTTTCTCTTCTCTTGTTTTCTCTTCTTTTCTTTTCTAGCAGTGTTTCCTTAGAAATAGATATAATTTGGCACATTACAAACTACTGCATTCATTTTTCATAAACTCCACCTTTAAAAATAGCAACACTTCAGGAGCATTGATAGCACCAAAAATATAGCCTGCTATTTATTGTTCCAAGGCTTGGTTTTTCATGGTTTTTGAGAAAGGACCAGATTTGAAGCAATGCCATGCATGATTTTTTTGTCAACCTAATATCCAAAGAAGCCTATAAATACATATAAACAGATTATTATTTCTCTCGGAGTGAAGAAAGAGCTTCTTTCTTGGTAGGCATCTGCCAGATAATTTAGGGGGGAAAGGAAATATGAAAAACGTGTGGCGGGGAGAGCAGCCGTGCGAAATAAGGCTGGACTGGCGGTGCCCAGAAGACTCCTTTCCAGCAGGTATCCCCTGCAAGCCGGGCAGAATTTTCAAAATCTGTTCGCTCCTATTCCACACGAAGAGTGGGCTGTATCAGGAGCCGGATCAGGGACGTCACGATGCATGTCAGCTGCCAGAGCGTGAAGCCGCGTTTGTAACAGAGAAATTAGTGACGTTTCCTTGCAATCATGAACCAACATGTGCTGGGCTCATTACAGCTCTCTGCGACTGCTCACATCTTGAAACTCTCCATTGACCCAACTGCGGAAATCCTGTTTGTCTGCCTCCTGCTTTCTCCCCCAAAGAACAATAAATAAACAAGCAAGTAAGTAAGTAAATAAATAAATAAAACAAAGCAAATTGCAAGGCTGGGCTTGTTTAATGAATGTGATTTGTTTTTGTTGAAGCAAAGGCACACACGAGGTTTCAGAGGCTGTCAGCTCGGTGCTGGGTTTGTGAATGATTTCACGCCCCACGTCTTTAAGGGGTTTAATAATACGGAAGGTGTCTGCATTTGCTGGTGATAACCTGTCCAAAGGCATTTTCCTTACTTTCGTAGGTTCCTAGAATAAAAATGACCTTTCAAGGTAGGTGAGGCCATCTTTCTGACTTCAGATGGAACTGTATCTAGCTTGGGCAGACATCAGAGACTCTTTCGTTGTAGGAAGAATGTCCTCACCATGGGTGTTGCCTTATCCCTCCCTTTGTGAATCTGCCCTGATCCTAGCTGGGGTCTTCCTGCCATCTGAGAAATGCCTGACGCCTAACGCTGTAACCTGAAGCTCTTTCTTCTGCCTTTTCTGTTTGAAATGCAGTCTCTTGCACTGCATAGGCAAGACAGTTTTTGGTGAAATGCCTTTCCATTCATTCACCTATGACAACGTTACACCAAACAGTCTTGCCGTCTTTATATTAGGGTGACTACCCTCCTCTACGGAACTTCCCCTTGTTCCCCCCCCCCCCCCGCCCCACCGCCCTGCAAAAATAGTTTGTCAAGATAGATTGAACATGATTTTTCCACAGTTCCTAGCAGGAAGTGATCTTGATAGAGGCGTTGGCTTAGATGTGAATTTATTGGAGTGACTGTTTGAATATGTAAATTAGTAGTATGATATTATTACTTAGTAATATAGAAAAAAAAAGGGCCTGGAAAGAGCTTGATTCCCCGGAGAAAGAAACTTTCTGAGCACGGATAGTAATACTTTCTCTCCATTTAGATGCCGTTGGTGGATGATATTACCCACACTAATTAATAATGACATATTAGTTAACATATTGCCATCAGCAGGTGGCTATTTGAGCAGGGGTGAAAATGGCACATGCTAAAACAAATTGTTGTACCCTAGAGAAATGTGCAGAATTATTCTTTAAAAGAGTCTTTTAGTGATGTCTAGAATACATTTTTTTTTTTTTTTGGCACTTAACACAGCTCTTTTAAGAGCTAAAACGAGGGGTGAGGCTGGAGAGGTGGAGACGAGAAAGGCAAAACAAAAGACCGCACAACTGATTCAACCTTTTTCAAAAGCTGTTCCAATTAGAAAACAAAATGAAACAAGTTAACAGTCGAATCCAAGCGGCACGGTCTGCCTGTCACATCAGACATCGCGTTGGAAGACTCACGTGTCCTCATTCTTCCCCTCTGTACTCTCTTTCTTCCTCCCCTGCATGTATTCCAGATCCATCAGGGGATTTGGGGCATGCGGCGACATATGGGCAGGAAGCCATAATCTGTCGCTGGCTTTCGGTTTCTGAGGACTCTCTGTGACAAAGAAGGGGTTAAAACTGTCAACGCCTATCACAGCTCGGTGATAATTAGTGTAACAGCAATCCCAGAACGTGGGCACAGATGACCGCACGACAGCAGGCAATTTCTCCGAGAGGGGGCTGCTTCCTAAGAACTCGTTCTCCATCTCTTTCCAGCTCGTGTATGACTACGCTTTTGAAATGCCTACGTGAAAAAGTGACTGTGTGTGCCTACAGACGATTCTAAGGATGACTGTGAATCTTTTTTCTATTTCAGAAGGTGCATTTTGAGTTAGCAGTTGCAGGCACCAGTTGAATAGATTTGTGCCCTCTGAGCCCGAGATTGGTGGCCTTTAGAATGTCTCCAAGTGTTGCTGTTACTTCTGCTACTAAGGACGCTCCCGCGTAGTAGGGAGCGAGGTGACGTCAGGAGACAAACTGTTGCAAGATATACTTTCATTTTTTTTTTTTTTTTTTTGCTTTACTTGCCTGTTCTTACAAGAAACATAAAAGGGGGGGGGGGGGGAAAGAACAATGTTTTTAAACAAGACAAATAAGACTTGGGCCTGAAAAAAATTACATTTTTCATTTAGTAGCTTCAAGGAGAGAATTGATAGGTTAAAAAAAACCCAGAGACTTAAAGCTGTTTTTTCAGGGGCACCTGGGGGGGCTCAGTAAGTTAAGCGTCCAACTTCAGCTCAGGTCATGATCTCATGGTTCGTGAGTTTGAGCCCTGCGTCGGGCTTTGTGCTGACAGCTCAGAGCCTGGAGTCAGCTTCAGATTCTGTGTCTCCCTCTGTCTGCCCCTCCCCCACTTTCTCTCTCTCTCTCTCTCTCTCTCTCTCTCTCTCAAAAAGTAAACATTAAAAAAAAAAAACTATTGTTTTAAAAGTCCATTTGATAACCAGAAAGGACAATTGTGACTTAAACATAGGAGCAGCAGTCGGTACAGCATGTGACTCTTGAGTTGAGGGTCGTGAGTTCGAGTCCCACACTGGGTGTGGAGTTTACTTAAAAGAAAACTAGGAGCAGAAATCCATGATGGACTAGGGGAAGAATGGGTAAAGGAGAACCTAAATAACCCCCATATGTTCAAATCCACAGGTCCCCATGGCTGGCATCCTAGAGTACTTAATGAATTGGCCGAAGTCATCACAGAACCGCTAGATATCATTTTTGAGAACTCGTGGAGGACTGATGAGGTGCCTGAAGACTGGAAAAGGGCATATTTAGAACCTTCTTTCAAAAAAGGGACATGGATGATGACCCTGGAAATACTCATCAGCTTAACTTTTTGCTTGGAAAAATTCTGGAATAATCAACTTAGTATACTGGGTAACTAACTTACAACAGCTAGAAATGAGGCAGTGAAACATCACATAAAGAAGAACTGAGTTCAGTTTTGAGATAAGGTCTTGTGCATACTTTGGGAACTCTCCTGTCCATTCTCCGAATTCTTGGGGGGAAATAAATGAGGTTGGCTGAGGCATTTGGGTGATAACTGATTTTAAGTGTAATATAAGACACAGAGCAGGTTTCTGGCATTAGCTCGCCATTACGTCGTTTCCACATTAGCCTTTAACTTGAGAATTAGGAGCTTTCATTTTATATTTTAACATACATCTTCTTCTCGCTTCGTATAGGACCATGTTTTGTGGGTTGAGATTTTTTTTATAGAATTCAATATAGAATAGTTTGGTGATGGAATTCTTATTTTTAAGGTGCTTTTTATAGTCATTTCATATATAGGTAGAATCATAAAGCTGATGAATTAAGGAACATCACCCAGGGAAGACCAATTTTTCTAACTTCTCGTTTTAAATTTAACCTGGCTAAAGTTTAGACCAGTCACAGCGTCTTGCCCTCCCAGAAGCCCGGCTAGAGCCAGCTCTGTGACTTGATAACTAGTTTCCCTCACTCCCGGGGGGCTGCCAAGGCCAGTGTTGTGTCCAATTGCACCTCCCCAAGTTTCTGATGTCAGGCCTGTGGGGGGCAGGGAGGTAGACCTAACCACTGGCCGCATAACCACAGCCAGAAAGGAGAGTAGAAGGAAGTAGGGGAAGGAAATGAAGACAAATCTGGAATATTCCTGATTCTTACTCTTCTTGCCTTTGGATGTCAGTAGTTTTATTTCCTGCTTAGAAAACACAGCCATGTTGATGGGATCAAAAATAATTGAAAGGAAGTTATCAAAGAAGACACAGATACACCGCAGGCTCCCAGGGCAGGCAGCTTCTGAGAGCCCCTGAGCAGTCCTGCATTACAGAATCTTTCCCACACTACTTGGAAATAGACACGATATGTAAGTTTACATAGCATTGTGATTCTTAAGAGTAGGAGACTCTCAAAGGAAAAGCAATTAACATTCATTTTCTTCCTGGTGCATACTGGTCCCTAGGTGAGCAGTTAAGGTCTCCAAGGGCATTTTTATCACAGTACTGCTTTAAAAATCTAAGGTTTACATAGTTTATCTACTTCTAGAGATTAATTTAGACACTGTAAAATCAGTCTCAAATGCAACGCAAGATTAAGCTCAAAAGCATGTATAAATTGTCCTTTAAACTCTATGTTGCTTGCAGATAAGTAAGGATCATACTCCAGTCAACCTTTTCGTCATTTTTTCTAAGGGAACCAGAGTCTTTAAAATTTCCAAGCTAGATTTTGTTTTGTTTTGTTTTGTTTTGTTTTAAGGCGTGGGAGGTCTGTATAGATTACAGATATAATTTATTGTGATAACAAATGGCTTCCTCTTCACGACCTCATTTCCAGGTGCAGCATCGGTGGTAGATTTATTTCACAGATGTACATTTACATGCATTCTTTGACCTGTTGCTAGAAAGGACCCAATTTCTGAAAACTCTGCTCACCATGGGCATCATGATACAATCTATGGCAACCGGAAAAGAAAAAAGTGGGGCGGGGGGGGACTCTGGTCCTTTAAAGTTTTATTTTCTATTTGTGTTATGTCTAACTTCAGTTATCTTGCTACATTTAAATCTCTTTGTGTCTGCTGTTGGAATTTGAAAATAATGATTCTCTACCTAAATTAAGAGTCACAATCTAGAATGGTTAACTAGCCAATGGACTTGTAAGACTTCTTACCTAAAGCCAGAGGAAGAAAACTTTAAGTAGGGAAATATTAAAGGCAGCTCATTAATTCTTTTGCATTAAATGAAGATCAGGTAAGCGTTAAAATATAAGAGAAAGGAAGGAGTCTTACCATGAATTATACCTGGAGATAATTACTCTTAGGATGAATAATTATTTCATAGCATTTTCTCTTTTATCTAACATTTATGATATCTTTAATATTTTAAGAGAAGGTAAGTAAGGGACAGATATGTTAACAGAACTAGAGGAGTACCTTGATTTGTATTTCCTAGAACATCAAAAGATATTAGTTAGAGACTTTTCTTTCATAATATTGAGGATATTATGAATTTGGAGGATTATAGCAAAATTCCTGTTCAGTTCATCTTACAACAAAATTTTGTGGGGTGAGGAATCAGCCTTTTCTTGACTTAGGTAATGCATAATGTGAAGGGCTCCCTCCCACTACAGGAATTTAAGCAAATTAGAACAGCTGTACTCAAGCAGTTTCTTAGTCCAGAGAAGTTTACAGCATCTTGTGTTGTGAAATCAACAACAAAAACAGTAAGCCTTGAGTTTTTACTTTGGAGCTCCTTGGCTCTTAGTTCAAATTTTGGAATCATGCCGATTGCCTTTTCAGGTGGTGAATCAATTTAGAACATAAACTATAGTGTAGCATGGGGAATGGTCTTGAACGATTATTGAACTAATCAACAGCTTTTTATCCTTGTCCATAAAATAGGAAAAATAAATACCTTCCATAATTCCTAAGAGGCTTATTAGCATTCTGCACCAAACATCCACAGAGTTCCTGGCCCAGTGCTTGACAAATAGGTACTGAGTGCCTTCCTCTCTTCCATTTTTTACTCTGTGATTGCCTCTTATATGAAAGACATTACCTTAAAACTGACTAGAAAACTCCAGCATAAATTGACATGTCCTTATTACTGCCTTAGACCCACTGAACAAGGCCCCTTTGCTTTCTTTTAGAAAGGATAGAAAGGTTTCAGTGGCCACTCACAGTAGGAATTCAGTAAATGTTTATTGATTGAATGAAAAGAATGTGATTTTTTTAAAAACAGTGAGCAAATGTGTAAGGCCAGCACTTTTCAAGGCTGAGGAAATAGTCCCATAGACACATAGGAAGGTATTTCTTCAACTTTCTTCTTTTTTTACAGCTTTAGATTTATAAATTTGGTGTATGGGTTAGTGAGTAGTGTATCTGATTTTGTGACTGTGGTTTACAAATTAGGAGTGCAAATGGGCATTTCCCCGTAGATTCTTCTAGGATAAATCCAGCAAGGTACCTGGCAGATGATGGCAGATCAACAAACTTTTCTATGTGAAGAGAAACCAGATGTACCAGTGACTAGGAAGCACCCGCCAGAAAACTGAGCTGAGCCTATCTGGATTATTCTCTGGAAAGAGCCTGACTGCTGTAAACAGGTTCCTTGCCTGGGCATTGAAGAATAACAAAAAGAGAGGTTAAAGAAAATTACATTTTTAGACAAAATATTTGGTTTATATAAATTCTTACATGTAATATTAAATTAGGTATCAAAACATCAGGGTCAGGCAGGTAGAAGGTTTCTGAATTTCAAAGTAAAATAGGGAATAAACAATAGAATATTATATCCAGAGACATATACAGGAAATGAGCAAGAGCCTGACCTTAAGTTGCCAGTTCTCTGTTCAGACCAGGGGCCAAGTAATAGGCAATTCTTAGAAGTCAGTTGACAACTTGTGCTTTGACCAAAGCATCTTTAATAACAGATGCTGTATTAAACAAAGTAAGTAGTACAGCACAGAGCCAATCAAATCAGCTAGGTTTTCTCTTTCTGAAGTTTCTAGATTCTTCGCAATCTCAGTGGTCATCGGTTAGATATTCCTACATCAGATGTTTTACACTATCAGATTCTTTGATTAGAAAATTGTCGTTAACATCATATTATTAACCTCTAAGGATATAAAATCAAATTTCTATTCCGTGATCACTGTGACAGATATTTCCATGAAAGGTACACATAAAAAACAAAACAAAACAAAACAGGAGTAGTTCAGAAAAATGAATAATATACATTTTTATTTTTAATTATCAACTTTGATGTTTTTCTTTCAATTTTTTAAATTCCTGGAAATGAAGTTTTATTTTTTATTGTCGTTGTTGTTAAAAGATAACTTTTAGACGAAAATGGGAGGTTAAACTCCACATTAGGAGCTGGTGGGTTTTTTTTTTGGTTTTTTGGGGTTGTTTTTTTTTTTTTTGGCAATTTGACCAAAATTTCTTTCACTGATACAAAAGGAAGGACATCCACTTGTCAACATTAAGATGAGAAGTGTCTTCTATAGATGTATTCTGTATCATGCCCTTTGTCGGATGAATTTCTCTTTATTATTCCAACAATAAAATGCTGACTTGAACATCTTCAGGGCGAAGTGGTGTGTTAATTGGGGCAAATGGTAGAAATTCTATTGCAGTTGTTGCCCTGGTCTCTAAGACTGACAACACTCTGAGATACTTTTTGGGTTACTACAGCCATTATTCATTGAGAAGTTCTGCCCATCCAGAAATGCATGCCTAGGTCCAAATAATGCACATGTGTACATCTACATAGCTGAGCACAGATACATTCTAAATAAAAGCTGCAGTTCGGTTTTTGCAAATGTAATTGCAACTGACACCTTTTTTCCCCTTTCATTAATTGTCTTTAAAACGGATTATATGAGAAGGCTCTATTAAAAACTTAATTGGAACAGCATCATGAACCGTGGATTGTGTGCCCGTGCAGCGCTGTGATTTGCAAACATATGTCCGCTCTTCAATAAATGTTATGGCTTTCACAGCGGTTCCGCCTTGGCCTCTTTTGTGATCGTTTACATTTCGGTGAATGGCGTAGAGTATGTGTGTTGTTTAAATTGACGGTATATAAATGTTTACAGTAATGTAGCATGATGGGTAGCATGGGAAATCAGAGTTCCAACTTGAAAGACAGGAGAAAGCCAGGCTCCCCACACACCATGCAAAATGCAAATAAATCGTTACGATGTGTGCTTGGATGCATTTGTGTGATTGTTATAGACACGTGTGTCGTGCCTTTCTCCTCCCCCTCCTCCCCACTTCCAACTAAAAAAGTACTCCCGAGGGTGATAGCATGCGATTTTGTGCCAGTAATTGTGCTTCACCAGAGTAGGAGGTGGGGTGGCGGGATCTATTAGGTGGCAGGCTCCCACAGCCTTGAATATCCATCACCCACAGGTTGTGATGCATCCACAGACAAGCGGCATCTCAGGGATCATTAGATCTAGAGTCTACCAGACTCAGATCCTGGCCTCACTGCCTTCTGGCTTCAGGATCTTGAGCAAATGGAATAAATAAATATAGACCTTAGCACGATAATTAGCACATGATAAGCAGGCCCAAAACATCAATTACACACACACACACACACACACACACACACACACACATATAAGTCAGTAGTAGCATTGTGGGTTCTGTATAAATGGCACCACGTGTGGTATATTTGGTGATGATGAAGGACTGTTTTTATTCCCACTGAATTCAAGGTGAGCAGAATATAAATTTAAAGCAAGCAAGATGCAGGGTAACTATTAGGAAGAAATATGTAACAATTAGAATGTTAGAAGTGCAAAGCATCCTAGGATAACATAATCCGGTTCAGACACTGGCGAGCCCGGAGTTTGTGGCCTGACGTTTGTTCTCCCAGACCCTCTAAATCCTGGCTTTTTGTCTCAGAGTCTGGAAAGTCTACCTAAAGGGATCCGTGGCATCTTCAAAAGAGACCCATCTTTCTAGACTGGCCTTAATTTCAACTTAGCTCCATAGTTTTTGAGACATAGCCTCAGAACACTTTTACTCATATCCTAAAAGTCCAAGCAGCCCCAGGGCTCTGCAGGGGCCAGCATCACATTATGAAAGCCTCATCTTTCAGCTCTAAAATCTTAGGCTTCAAGTCTTCCTTGGTCTATCAAGCATATTTAGAAAAGTCCATGATATTGGCAGCCAGCACTAGAATGTATTTTTTTAATGGGGAGTTGCATGCATGAAATAGAAATCCCAAGTAAGGAGTGTTTGGTAAAAAAACATGGGATGGTTTATATCATTAATAAAATCGCTTCACGTAAAGCAGCTTTTAACGTCTTTCATCTGAAACTGGAAAATGAATACCTTCTAGTCTCATTCCAGGCCATATGGTGCTCCACTGAGGATTTTTTAATTTAAAAGAGTACTCTTGAACAATTTTAAATGAAAAATTTACCTTTTTTCCCCTCCTAGAGTTACCCCGAGGACAGAGTGTATTCGTGTAATTATGGACACTTTTTTGGCCAACTTCCTCCACTTTCAAATCTCTCCATGTTCCAGTAACAGGATGTCTGTGGAATCTCATCTGTTTCTTGGTTGAATAATGGGCACCGATGGTGAACTGTAGATCTTCAGCATGCATTCCATCCGTTGAGCTCGATCAATTTAACGTCCACTTCATTTTGGAAATTAGTCTACGTAACCACATGTACAAAAGTAGCTATTTCAGGTGAAGAAGATACGTTTCATTTTTTCTAAATCCTGACCTATACATCGGAAGCCCTCAATGCAGCTTTGGTTTTCCTGGTGAGTAGCTGTCTAGTCCCATACTTTTTATACCTTCGCTGCTCTCTGGTCTGTAAATGTGTCCAGGGCCCAGCATCACGTAGACACAGCCACGGAGGGCTTAGGCGACAGTTATCTGTACAACTTCACATTCTTCAGCAGAAAAGTCATGGAGTGACACGGTCTGGTTTTTACCGTGGCTTGCACGAGGCTCTGTGCTCATTTGATTTGTCCCCACTAGTGTTCCCCATACTTCCGTAGTTCCTGTGTATTTTGGGGGACACTGCAGGTGCTCAGTGACATTGACATATGAGTGAAGGACTAAAGCCTAAGGAGACCGAACCTGAAGTTGTGCCAGTTGGTTCTAGCAGGGCGTTTCCTGCTTTCTGAGAACAGGGAGGAAACCTGTGGCCTTTGTGTTTAGAGGAGAGCTTGCCTTTCACCTCAAAACCCTGGAAACCAAGCTTCTCTTTATCAGAAGTTCACCTTGGGGTGGGATTTTGTTGTTCTTCAGGGCCTCTGACTTTCCTGTTGTCTTTTGGATAAAACTATAAATGCAAATAATTTATAAAATAAAATTTTACAAGAGCACCTGGGTGGCTCAGTCGGTTGAGTGTCCGACTTCGGCTCAGGTCATGATCTCACTGCTTGTGGGTTCGAGCCCCGCATCGGGCTTTGTGCTGACAGCTCGGAGCCAGGAGCCTGCTTCAGATTCTGTCTCCATCTCTCTCTGCCCCTCCCCTGCTCGTGTTCTGTCTCTCTCTTTCTCTAATATAAAATAAAACATTAAAAATAAAATTTTACATACTCATTTAGGTTTTCTTGTGCCAGCAGGTATTAAATATGGCAATTTGTGAAGGCACATGAAAATACTAAAATGACACGCTTATTTGAATTACAATTTTCTTTTGGCCCTATTTTTGTTTTAATCTGAATTGTGAGAAGGGTATCATCTATTCCTGCAATTAAAGCTAATAAAATAGCAATCAATTCCTGCAATTAAAAATAATCAAACTATGTTTAATGTATTCATGGCATCCACGCGAGCGTATGGTATGCTGCTAGACAAAATGCGAACATATCCTGATACCTTCCCTACATAAACATCAACTTCTCTGTTAGATTGCATTTTGGACACGCTCCCCTTCTAGCTATATTTAATGTAAATATGTGAACGCATGATTCTGTCCCTGGAAATAGTTATTTCTTCTTAAAGGTTACTCCTCCTTTCTAACCCATACGAAGGCCAAAAAAAAAAGGTGAAGAAATTAAGAAGTGTCGGTCCAGGATGTTCGGATCTGGGTTTGAATCCCACAGAGCTGCTGAGTATTGTCATGACTGCTTACCATGTAAGCAGAAACCGGCAAGTATACAGTGGTAACATGCCTTGTCTTTCTTTGGCCCCGTGGATGTGCATGCATCAGGTGGCAGGCAGGGAAGAGCATGAATGCTCTGGACTCACGAGACCCGGGATGCAAATCGCAACCCCTGGCACGTGGCTCAGTGACCTTAGGTTACTGAGTCCTCGCCAGTCCGTTGCACCACCAGAAAAGTGAGGTTGATAACACCCCCTCAAAGAGGTCCTGTGGAAGGTGAACACGCCAACGAGGAAGAGAACCCACAGAGGGTCTGGTGTTGGAGAAGTAGGAGTCCTCCCCACAGTCAGCCAGGCAGTGTCTTTGGCAGGTGGGAAGGGGAGGCCTGGGCCAGAGGGGAGAGCTTTCCGACTCGTGAGCTTGAATTGTTTTCAAGATAAGTCAGAAAAAGAGCTCGCATTCCAGAATCGATGACAAAACAACCACATTAAACAATACAATGGCGGGGACACCTCAGTGGGTTAAGCGTCCAGCTTCGGCTCAGGTCACATGCTCGTGGTTCTCGAGTTTGAGCCCTGCCTGGGGGTCTCTGCTGTCAGCACGGAGCCCCCTGCGAATTCTCTGCCCCTTTCCCACTTGAATACGCGTGCGCTCTCTTTCTCTCTCTCTCTCTCTCTCAAAAAAAGTAGAACTGCCAACACTTAAAAGGACTAACGTGTGCCCACGACAGTTCAAGGCACTTTACGTGTATTTTCTCCTTTAACCTTTACAGTCACCCTGTGAGGTAGATACCATCATTATTCCCATTCTACAGATGAGGGAGCTGAGGTAAAGACGGATTTTGTGAATTAATGGCCACACAGCCATTAATTGGGAACACTGGAATTTGAATCTCAACAGTGTAAGTTTAAGCCTGTCCTCTTAACCTGTACTTATGTTTTATGGGGCCAAATTTAACATGAGACGAAACGTGAGGATCAGAAATTAAGAAGTAGGAGAGGGCAGATTGACAAGAGCAGGGTTTGTCCTACAAGAGGGTGTTTGGGAGGTCAGCAGACTAGGTGAAGAAGGTAGGAAATACGTGGCATTTCGTCAAGTCTGAGAGACCCAAGAGGGCAAGACCACCAGCGTGTGCCCTTGAGCAAGAGGAAGTCCTCCAGCCCAACTCTTACACGGCATGGTTTTCAATTAGGATTTTGTTCTTCTTTGTTTTAAAAAATGTTTATTTATTTATTTTGAGAGGCAGACAGAGAGAGAGAGAGAGAGAGATGGCGAGCAGGGGAGGGGTAGAGAGAAAGGGAGAGCATCCCAAGCAGGATGCAGGCTGTCAGCGCACCGCCTGACTCAGGCTCCATCCCAAGAATCGGGAGGTCATGACCTGAGCTGAAGTCAAGAGTCGGACGCTCAACCGACTGAGCCACCCAGACGCCCCTCAATTAGGATTTTTGTTTTCAACTTCTCGAAAGAACTAGCTTAGATATATTTACACACAGATGTTTATGATTTATCACTCAGACATACATAAACATAAAAGATCACTAAGTAAATGTGAGGCAATCCTGTGAGGTTTTTTTTAGACAGTCTTCTGAATCACTTTCGACTCAGGTCCCTCCAGTCCCTGCTCCTGTTGTCCCCATGGTGTCACCATCTGGCCAGCAGGAGCCCTGTCGATGTAGCCACCCCGAGCGCCTTGTCACTTCTGGATCTCATCCAAATCAGTCTATGAGTTTGGATGCGGGCACTTTTGTTGATCTTACCGGAAGTTGTCTGCAGTTTTCAGACAGGAACCGATTCTTTCCTCAAATGGTTATTAAATGGTTCATCAGCCGAAATGTTGTGGGCTTGTGGCTTGGCAGTCACGTCCCCAGGAATGGCAGGCACATTTGCACACGTGCATACGTGGCCACGACCTCACTCACTGCTGGTCAAAATCGACTGTAGTTCTCCACGTATTGTTCTCCACCCTGGTTTCATACGTGTTTGGGAAAACGTGTGTCCATGAAATACGCTGGTCTCTCAAGTTACAAGGGGATTTTGCCCGCCCATCTCATTTTACCTTCTGCCCTCCTACTTTGTTGATAATTACGTAGCAGTAATTTTGTCTCAAACAAAATTCGAATGACTTGGACCCAGAATAAGAACGTCTTTTGTTTCTTTTTGTAGTTGAGCCCGTGTAGTTGACGCGTTGTTCTCCAGTGCGTCTCTGACGTGATTTATCCCACAGACACATATTACATATTGGTAATACTTGGCTTACTGAAGTCTGTGTTACACGGACATCGCTGGCTTGTGGGAAGTCTTTAAACAATGATTTAACAATTATTTTATAGAATTTAGCACCTTGCCCCAGGGAATGATAATAATTTATCTGGGTGTTTTAATTAAAAAAAAAGTGTTGGGGCGCCTGGGTGGCGCAGTCGGTTGAGCATCTGACTTCAGCCAGGTCACGATCTCGCGGTACGGGAGTTCGAGCCCCACGTCGGGCTCTGGGCTGATGGCTCGGAGCCTGGAGCCTGTTTCCGATTCTGTGTCTCCCTCTCTCTCTGCCCCTCCCCCGTTCATGCTCTGTCTCTCTCTGTCCCAAAAATAAATAAACGTTGAAAAAAAAAAAGTGTTATCTTTGAGTATAGTTGACACATGATGTTACTATAGTTTCAGGGGGTTCAACGTAGTGATTCAATTTCTCTTATGTGTGCCACACTGGCCACCGAGTGTAGCTACTATCTGTCGCCATACAATGGTATTATGGTATCATTGACTATATTCTTCACGCTGTGCCTTTATTCTTGTGACTAATTTGTTCCATCATTGGGAGCCTGTATCTCCCACTCTCCTCCAGCCATTTTGCCCATCCCTGTACCCCCTTCCCTCTGGCAATCATTGGTTTGTTCTCTGTATTTATAGGCCCGAGTCTGCCTTTTATCTGCTATTCATTTGTTTTGTTTTTTTAGATGCTACCTATTAGTGAAATCATATGGTATTTGTCTTTCTTGGTATGACTTATTTCCTTTAGGATAACACCCTCTAGGTCTATCCCTATTGTGGCAAATGGCAAGATCTCCTTTTTTTCTGGCTGTGTAATATTCCGTGTGTGTGTGTGTGTGTGTGTGTGTGTGTGTGTGTGTGTGTGTGTTGGGTATTTCAATTTTTAATAATGATGGCTGATGACAGAGCACCAGTATACATGCCTACTGTTGGAAGTAGGGGTTTGTTCTCACTCATGCTTTAGGGTAAGAGAAACTCTCTCTTGTAATTAGAATTCCACGTGACAGCTAAAACTTTATTATTTGGCCTTTAAATATTGGAATCCTGTGAAAGTGTTTGGAGTTTCTAAATGTCTCCGGGAGTTTGGGCTCCCGTTCTTTGTGCTCAGCGTATGTGCGGTATAGTGGAAAGAGGGCGGGGCCTTGAGACCAGGAGGAAAGAAACTCTAAACTCCCTACTAGGTGACCTTATGAAAACAACAAAAACCAAACACCGACAAACAAAAAAAACCCCACAAGTACACTCACAAGGCAGATCAAGTTCTATACAAATTCCGTTGAAGCCTCATAATAACCCAATAAAGTAGTTACTGTTCCTGTTGCATTCTACAGGTCAGGAACTAAGGCTCAGAGCTAAATACCTTAGGAAGTTCACTTCACCTCTACTATCCTAGATGTCCTTAGAATTTGTGAGAGGAAGACTTCCAGTGGGCACCAGTCATATTATGGATATAGCATATTGCATTTTATCAAGTGCTTGAAATGGAAACTAATTTTTATCACACTGATTTAAATTGCCTTTTCTTCTCCCATTCCCTAAAGAGTGTGAAATTGCCATTTGAAATCGCCTTATGGATTCTGAGAGGAAAATGAGCATTTTGGAATTTTTAAAGTCCCCCCCCCCCCACCTCCAATCCATTTCGGTTACACAGACTGATTCTCCCTGTTTTGTCTTAAGTGACAATGTTTAAAAGTTGTTGGGTTGTTTGTTGTTGGTGGTGGTGTTTTTTTTTTTTTTTGGCTTGTTTTTAATTAGAAAAATGAGTAGGCAGCTTTATACCAATGCTCGGTACTTTCTACTCCCTGGAAATATTCTCCATGATGACTAAACTGAAGGAATTTAGTGGCCAGATTATTTTTTTTAGTGGGCCTCTGGGTGAGACTACATAATATCTTCTGTATTTTAAAGAATCATAACTATCCAGTTGGATACATAACAAACCATAACTTCCAATAGTCTTATCTGAATAAAATTCCAGTGTCTGCATGAGAAATACTCCCGTTGGAAAATTATTTCATTGCCTCCACCGAATACAAAATAGGGTAATATTTATATACATGTTAAGACAAGTTTCTGTAATAATTTGATGGATGTAATTGATTAAGGTATAGTTTTGAGAAACATTAGAATTGCTGCTCAAATTATGGAACTCTTTCTTCCTTCCTTTCTTCCTTCCTTCTTTCCTTCCTTCCTTCCTTCCTTCCTTCCTTCCTTCCTTCCTTCCCACCTCTTTCCTTCCCTCCCTCCTTCTTTTCTTTCTTCCTTTCTTCCTCCCTCCCTCCCTCTCTCCCTCCCTCCCTCCGTCCTTCCTATTTTTCCTCTCTTTCTTGAACTTGACCACAAAATGAACTAAATATATCTCTTTTAGCCCACAAATCCTATTTATCTGCTTTTATTTTTCCATACTTTAATCTCCTTCCAAGTACATTCCAAGAATGAGTAAATATATTTTCTGAAAATCTTGGCAGTTTCCTACATTTGGGAGGTGTGAGGAAAGAATTGGCACAAAAGTGATTTTTGAATGAAAAATTAAATCTGTACTTACGCTCAAAATCCCCAGAGACAACATTGATATAAACCAAAGTAGCCATTTTCAGTAAAGAAAATAGCCAGGCTGTATGTAATTTTGATGAATGAGTTAACAAAACAAGCATGTAACGACTGAATATATATGTGTATATGTAAATCTCGTGTGTAGTGTTTTTGTATCATAAACTCTAGTGTAATTTCAACTGATAATTAGAAAAAAATAAGCCAATGAGGGATGTATTCTGGCATCAAGTGCCCTGTTACAAAGGTCCAATCTACAAAGATAATAGGTCTGTTGAATGCAGTGTCAGGAAGGAGGCAGAGCCTCTGACTGTGTCTTACTACCGGGAGAAGTTGAAACACTTGTACAAAGCCTGCTTCGTGGAGTGAATTCGTACACAACTGAGAGAGTAAGAAAGGCCAAGAAAGAACCACACATTTAGTTTAGTGCCTGTCAGATGTTTATAACCCCACTGTTTTATAATTTTTTAAGAAGATTTTTTTGTGGCGCCTGAGTGGCCCAGTTGGTTAAGCCTCTGTCTTCAGCTCAGGTCATGAGATCACGGTGTGTGAGTTCGAGCCCCGCGTCGAGCTCTGTGCTACCAGTGCAGAGCCTGCTTCAGATCCTCTGTCTCCCTCTCTCTACCCCACGCCCTTCTTGCTCTCCCTCTCTCTCTCTTTCTCTCTCAAAAATAAATAAACGGTAAAAATTTATTTATTTAATTTAATTTAATTTAATTTAATTTTATTTTATTTTATTTTATTTTATTTATTCATTTTTGAGAGAGCGAGTGCAAGCAGGGGAGGGGAGGAGAGAGACTGAGACACAGAATCCGAACCAGGCTCCAGGCTCAGAGTCCGATGCAGGCTCAAACCCACAAACGGTGAGATCATGACCTGAGCTGAAGTCGGACACTTAGCCGACCGAGCCACCCAGGCGCGCCCCCCCCCCAAGTTTTTTATTTTTAAGTAATCTTTACACCCAACATGGAGCTCGAACTTAAAACCCCAAGATCGAGGGTCTCATGCTCTACTGACTGAGTCAGCCAGGAGCCCCAAGTTTTTTTAATCTTTCCTTTGGATCTTTTGACTCGAATTAATAGTTAGGTTCAATTATTAGCTTTAATTATTTTGATACTACGCTACTTAGTTGTGTTTTTAGTAGACTATTCCGTGTCTATTTATAATTTATGTGGCTTCGTAAATAGGAAATAATACTGAGCAACAAATGTAGTGTGTCCATTTCCACCTTGTTTCCCAAAGAATGCTCTTTAAGTTAGGAGGGTAACTTGCTCTGGGCAATTGGAGATCCTGAGGAAGCTTTGAAATCATATCAGTTCTAAAAATTTATATGAGAATAAATATATCTGTACAATAACGGACGAGTTTATTCTTTGCATGATTCAAAAATGATTCTGAGGAATTACCTAGTTGTAGAAAAAAAATTAATCCGATGTTTCCCTTGATGGTAATGTTGGCTGGCAAATGAGAAAATATTAACAGGTTGTAGCTCGCATTTTGTAGTAAAAATGTTTCTAAAAATTTGGGAGTTAATAATCATAGGAAAGCATATGGCAGAGATTGAAAGTTATTTGTGGGTAATAATCACTCATATCCATACATGCTATGTATAATAGCATCCAGAATAATGTTAACAAAGTGAAAACAAATAAATGAGGCCATACTTACTACAGATGATCAAGCAGGTGTGGAAAAGAAGGGGTGGGACAGGGATTTGAGTTGCTTTCTGCCACCTAAATCACATGGCCTTGGGCAAGTTACCTGGCCTCTGTGGGGACTATATGAACTATTTGTGCCGTGCTTTGCATACAGTAAGTGACCAATAATTGCGTTTGTCGTCATAATTCATTTTCATGTTTGACCAATACGCTATTAAGACTGTGTGATGGACGGAGGCCCAACCAATTCCTAAATGCTCCCGTTAGAGAAGAAATTGTTGGGCGGTGTGCCCGGCAGGTACCGTGCTGGGCTCCGAGGGCACCCAAGGAGGAATGAACAAAGGATTTACCTTGTGGAGGAGGAGACGATGTGCGGAGAACTCAACTCAAGCTCCATGAAAACGATGACGGTGCCAGATAAATTCCTAGTACCCAACGGCAGAAGTAAAGAGAAGATGTATATCATGTAGGTGAGTAGTCACCTTCCTTCAAAGGTGGACCGGATTGTGAACTATTGAAGGAGGGAGGGATTTCCAGATGGGGGAGCCGCATGAGCAAACACCTAAAGGGATAGAATTGCATGGTTGTTTTGTGGAAGAATGGACATTGGCCAGTGGCTCTGGAGTCTAGGATGAGTAGGTGAGTAAGAGGGAAGATACATCTCTCAGAGCTTGGGAGCAGGTCTCCGATTCTCAGATTTACTAAGAGGATGTACTTTATTTTATAGGCTGGGTATTGTTATTTTTTTTTTCTTGAGGTATATGACTGATGGTATTTGCATGCCCAAAGTATTTTCCATGTGACAAATGTGTACTGACTCCTTCCGTGTGCCAGGCACTGTTCTGAGTGCTAGGAGGAACTAGGCCTAAATCCTGCCATCGTGGAGACTGCATTTGTAATGAAATATAGGTGTGGCTATTTGGTGGTGGCTACTGCTTTCTTGTTCACTCACTGAGGCACGTCAAAATGCAAATACACGACATTCTGGTTATGACGGAAGAGCCGAATGCACACAATCACCAATCAGGCACAAACCGCCCCTTCAGGTGTACTTGTTAGCAGAGTCTTGGTACCTCAGAACCAGCAGCCATTCTTCTGAGTGCCTGACCCCAGCAGTGACACCCATTGCTCGGGCCTTGGGGGAGGGCAGTGAAGTTGTCTGAGGACGAACCAGTGGGCGGTAATATCCGGACTAGTCTCATTCAAGCTTTTCTGAACGCTGTCATTCTGTGCATCCATGGGCAGTCCTTCCCTGGGCGTCCCCCAAGACCTCCTCCTTGTGGTGAGCGCCTCTCCTGAGACCATAAAGGCCAAGGGTGCGGCTCTTTGCGAATCTACCACTGACCTTCTCTTCTCATTATATCCTACCCCCCTTTACTTTAGGTAGCATTCTTTATTTTTAATGTTGATTCATTTTTTGAGAGACAGAGACAGAGTGTGAATGGGGGAGGGGGGGAGAGAGGGGGAAACCCAGAATCGGAAGCAGGCTCCAGTCTCTGGAGTGAGAGCAGCACAGAGCCCGACGCGGGGCTCGAACTCACGGACTGTGAGATCGTGACCTGAGCTGAAGTCGGACGCTTAACCGACTGAGCCACCCAGGCGCCCCTATGTAGCATTCTTATTTCTCTAATTATATTAGTCTAGACCAGTACCATCACGTAGCACTGTCTGCAGTGGTGGAAATGTTTTATTCTGCACTGTCCAATATAGTAGCCATTACATATGTGACTGTTGAGCATTTGAGATATGGCTCATGCAACTGAGGGATGCAATTTTATTTTATTAAAAAAATTTTGGGGGCGCCTGGGTGGCGCAGTCGGTTAAGCGTCCGACTTCAGCCAGGTCACGATCTCGCACTCCGTGAGTTCGAGCCCCGCGTCGGGCTCTGGGCTGATGGCTCAGAGCCTGGAGCCTGTTTCCGATTCTGTGTCTCCCTCTCTCTCTGCCCCTCCCCCGTTCATGCTCTGTCTCTCTCTGTCCCAAAAAAATAAATAAACGTTGAAAAAAAAAAAAAAATTAAAAAAAAAAAATTTTTTTTAATGTTTATTTTTTAGAGAGAGACAGACAGACAGACAGACAGAGTGTGAGTGAGGGAAGGACAGAGAGTGAGGGAGACAGAATTCAAAGCAGACTCCAGGCTCTGTCAGAGTAGAACCCGACGTGGGGCTCAAACCCACGAAGCATGAGCTCGTGACCTGAGCTGAAGTTGTATGCTTAACCAACTGAGTCCCCCAGGCACCCCAAGAAATGAATAAATCACATTTAATTAAATTAATTTCGATTTAAATAGATTGTTGTAGCTAGTGGTAATATATTAGTACAGGTCTGGATGTTCATAAAAATATCTAATTTTGTATTCTTTTTCTTTGACAATCATATATTGGGCAAATTCGTGCATTTTCTCTACGTTTTAAAGTACCTGGAATTATTTTTTTGCAGCAAACCTATGATTTTTTTTTCTTTTTTTTAATACTCACCTAGATCTAGGAGCAGGAAAATGGCACACTGGTCATGCCTGGTCTGCATATGGCTTTGTAGTCATAGGACAGGCAAGAAAGAGATGCCACCTCAGGGGTAAAGCTCCACTGTGGCTCTTTCTTTTCATCTACCTCGTGCCATTCTCTAGTCAAGGAAAAGACCAGTTTCTTTTCCCTCTCTCTCCAAACAGGCTGCCTGAGGATAAGAATTGCAAGAGACAAGAAATAGCTCTGTTTAGACAAAAGCGTACCCTGAAAAATAATATGGGTCCCTGTCACGGACTCCTCATTAACGGATGTGGGGGTGAAGGAGAGGGAGGGACCATGTATGACTTTGCAGACACCTCTACAAATGGTGCATTCATTCACGAATGAGACACCAGAGATGGAATCTGTTTGCAGGGCCAGAAAGGGGATGAACTCCATTTTGGACGCATTGAGTCTGAGGTCATTATGGTGAGATGGGTGGTTGGAAGTGGCCCATAAGTCTGCACCTTTGGCGAATGATCTGTTCTGGAGATAAATAGTTGGGGGTAATTGTCATGTACTAACTAAAGCCAGAGGGATGGATAAGATGGTCCAGGGATAGTGTGCAGAGGGAAAAGAGGAAAGGTTGAGTGACAGAACGTAGCCGTTGCATCAACATTTGTGCGATGAGTGAGGAATGGGAGCTTGGAACCAGGTAAGAGGAAAAATCCAAGAGAAAACATTCACGAAAACCAAAAGAAGAGAAAATTCTATGAAAAAGAATATTCGACAGTGTCACACACGGCAGAAGGGCCAAGGTAAGAATGAAGAGTATCCATTAGATTAAGCCTCATGACGTGGAAAGCACAGACTCTGGGAAGAAGAAGTGACATGGCTTTGAAGGCTGGGTGGGAGGTGAGGATAAGAGACAGCAAGTGTAGCCAACCTCTTGGAAAATGATGGCTCTGGAGGGGAGGAAGCGGGGGTGGCTAGAGCTAGAGAAGGTAAGAGACGAGTGGAGAGGTTTGTGGATTTTATTTTGAAAGTAGGTGAGACTTTGTCTTAAAAACTTCTTTATTTATTTTTTGAGAGAGAGAGTGCAAGCAGAGGAGGGGCGTGGAGTCTGAGATGGGGCTCGAACCCATGACCTGTGAGATCATGACCTGGGCCAAAGTCGAGAGTCGGATGCTTAATCGACTGAGCCACCAGGCACCCCAGGTTAGATTTGGATCCAGCTGAGGAGTCCACAGAGAGTGGTTGAAGATCTGATGCAAGAAAGAGAGTGAGCAGATCCTCCAGAGATGGGGCTCCTGAGAAGGGGCGATTGGGGTCCAAGAACAGGTGGAGGGGAGACATCAACCCGAGTCAGAGGGAGGGACAACTTTCAGTTTAAGGTGGAAAGGACTAGTGTGCCCGCAGGTAAGTTCACGGGCTCAGCAGATGGTTTGAGACAGGTCCTTGGGGCTGGTTTTGCCAAAACTGGTTTTACGTCTCAAGTTCTGTATTTTCCTAAAGTGACCTTTATAGAGCTAATACAGCCAATACAAATATGCTCATAAGAAGAGTCCCAATCCAGATCAGCTGTGCTTGAGAAGTTGGTGTGGGGCTTTGGGTACAGCTGCCTGGTCTGCTGTCACCTCCTGTGACAAGTCGTTTTGAAACTCTGGAATGGAGAGGAGCTTTAGGTATGCCTCTTGACTAAATTAAAAGCAGGAAGCAAGCACAGTAATTGTTTTGGCTTTTGCTCTCTGTGGTTTGCGTTGCAAATGCGCAGTTTTTAATTTTTAAAAAATCTGTGAGAACACCTCCTTGAATTTCGAAGGTGCAGATGCCCTATGCTGAGAGTGAGGCTTCAGGTTGGATCAGTGCTATGTCCAGAGGCACCTGTTTGTGTGCAAGGGGGTCCATGGAGCCTGCCTGCCTGTCCCGATGCACAGCGGAAACGGTATCTTCGCAGGTCCTGGAAAACACACTGACCTCAAGCCTTCAGGGTGTGCTGGGATCTGGGTGGCATCGGCCTCTGAGCAAATCTTGCTATGCAAAGTGAAAATATGACTAAACGTTGAAACACTTAATGATTTCTTAAAGTAACATATTCGTTAAGTAGGAACAGGATGTATAAAATCCATATCTAGTTTTAAACATAAACATTTCATTACATGACTATTTCCCCGATATGAAACTGAACAGCTGTTTTTCCAGATGCCGTATCAGGGCTCTGAAGGGAATAGTTGCTAAATCCAATATGATAGTTAGCTAGATATTGAAGGGAACACTACAAGATGTCTCTGGTCTAATCAGCAATCCTCAGTGAACGAAAATTTAAACCCACAGCCTGGAATTAATGTGAGACTTCGGATTATAATCTAAACAACGGAAATGTAATTGCTGTGCTTTTGAGCTTACCATGTTCTAGTTTTTATTATTTAAAACTTCTTAAGGATCCCTGACAAGAAACTCTCTTTGTTTTTCGTACAATCAGTTGTCATTGTGACAGCCAATTGTTTTGAGAGAGAAAGTACAACATTATTATTTATGAGAAAGAGCTGACACGCACAATCCATAGATTTAGCTGACTCTAATATGCCTGGGCCAGCATATTAAATCATATGCATAACTACTTGAAAGACAGATCCAGAAGGTTACAGGTAATTTTTATGCAGGAACCATCAGCTCTATACTGAAATGAAAAACTGCTTGTAAACTGGTTCGTAACCTACTGCCAGTCTGCATCATTGAGCTGTACAATGAAGAGCAGGAGAAATTTATGGAAGGTTCTCTTGCTCTGGAATGAGTTACCTGATAATTATGTAAAAAAGTGGAACCAAAAAAGCATGAAAAAAAATCGCCATGTACCTGGAAAAGGTGAAAAATTGGGGGAAAAAATTAGTTGATTCTTTTGATAAATGAAAGGCAAGTCTCTTGACTCTTCTTCCATTTCTAAAATATCTGCAAATAAAAAATGTTCCATTATGTTGCCAAATTAAAAAAATAGTCTTTAAAATACTCTAAAGTACGAGGCGCCTGGGTGGCTCAGTCAGTTAAGCATCTGACTCTCGATTTCGGCTCTGATCACGATCAAATGGTTTGGGAGTTTGAGCCCCGAGTCGGGCTCTGAGCTGACAGGGTGGACCCTGCTTGGGATTCTCCCTTTCCTTCTCTCTCTCTGCCCCTCCCCCGCTCATGCTGTCTCTCTCTCTCTCTCTTTCAAAAATAAATAAAACATTTAAAATAAAATAAAATAAATAGTCTGAAGTACTTCAAAGAGTATATCACTTTAGTAAAAATATATATGTAGTCTATACATGTAGGAAAAATACTGAAAGTCATATGGCGGTATGTTACCATTTCTTCTCCCTGATTGGTATGATTGTAGGCATTTTTATTATTTTTCTTTTACTGATGAATCCTAGCACTGAACATGTACGGTTTCCATGATTACTCAAGCACAAGCCACCAAAAAACTCCCTACGTGTTTCGCACCATTTATGGAGGGTTCGTAACCATCATTCAGACATTCTTTTTTTTTTTTTCAGACATTCTAAACTAAGGATTTCCTTTTGTTTCTCAAAGAGCTGTCATGTGTCTTTACATTATATTATATTGATAAAGGAATTCTTTAGCCTCTGTAATTTGATCTGTTTCTTTCATTTTTTGCCACTCGTGTTCCTTGTCCTAGGGTGCCCAAGACTGTGGTGCTATTTCTGGACAGTGCTCACTTAGTCTTAAAATGTCCTGAGCCCATGGCCTCCACCTACTTTTCCAGCCCCCAGGGCTGGGCTGGCCTCACAGCTGTTGCTCTGGCCCGTTCCTGGCCTACATCCTTTCTCCTTATTATTGGGCAATGAGGCACAAGGACCATGCCAGGCAGCATGGGAACACGGCTTTGGTGGCTTTGCCCCCCTGATTCTACAGAGCATCTTACCACCGATGAGTTAATATATACATTATAATTATATACACATTTTGTTAGTGTGATATATACCTCTTAGGACAAGTGAATGAGGACACATAATTTGCTTTAGTGTTTCACGCAGCTAATTAGATTAGCTCTGAGTGCCTAGTAAAATGTAACTTGTGTGTTTTCCTCGGCAGGTTTGATATCAGCTATAAAACCCTTATTAGAAAACGTGACAGAAAGAGGGAGCCTGAGAGAAAATCATTGTTGATTTTGCAAAAGTGGCTTTGGTAAAATTAGATATAACCAATCAATGGTGTTTAATATATCAAGGATACATGAATGTATGGTTATATGAAAAGTCTTTGGGGGATTTAGGGGCTTCTAAAGATTGCACCCGTCCGTGTGCACTCTGTATTCTTTGCCCCCAACCTCTGGTGCCTCAACCACTTGAATGAGCCACTCTTACTTATGGGAGGTGTATTGGTACAGACAAAGGTTGAGAGCCATTGATAGTGATATAAGAATCTGGAGAATGTCATGGCAACTAGACGGAAGATCTATTAATGGGGAGGAGTGAAGGCCAGTAGAGGATTTTTAAACATTGACGGTTTCAAATGAAAAGCTATAGTGATAACTCCAAAAGCCGCAGTAAATATTATCAGAGGGAGTGGAGGTGAGGAGACATAAGACTGATGGAGTTATAGCATGAACTTTCTTCCAGTGGTTGTTAGGTCAGGAAACATGCCCCCAGAGTCAATAGTTAATCTCACCAAAGAGAATAAGATTTTGCTTTTAAGGGCTATGATGGGCTCGCTGCTGCCTCTTAGAAACTTTAGGTAACAGGCAACAACTACTAATGAGGAGGCAACAAGGTACTTCTGTTTAGTGGGTGTATTAAGTCTCTCAGGCCCCTGGGAATTCATTTAATAAATTACTACTCTAGCATAAGAAATCGCTCTCTAATGGCCCGAAAAAATTGTTCCAGAGGAGTAGCAAATTACTCCCGTCTTTGCAGGGAGAACCAGCCCCATATACAGAATTAAGAAGTTTCCATTTCTTTGTCATTTAAAGGATTCTTATTTTTGGTCTTTGTGAATCTCCAAAGGACTTTGATTTTCTTAAATCCTAGTGCCATCTCAGGTTGAGAGAGAGAATATACATACATATGTTCACACCATGAAGGCTAAAAACAGCTAGTGAAAAAGTAAAAATTCAGTGTTGACATAAATTCTCTTGGAAGGGCTGCAGACATACAAGGGTTGTAATTTAAACCAAATTTTCTTGGTGTCTCAGTTCAGAACGACATGGTCATGATAAAAAGAAATGGGTCACGTCAAAGAATGGGGGGGGGGGTAAGTGAATATTAGGTCGGAGCTGAGATAGTGGCGGTCCTTAAGGATGGCCATCACATGGCGCCATGATTAATTAAGGTATCTGCCAGTCATATGGGCTTGAATCGTTGCTTCAGAAAGGGCAGAAAGCCTCTATATTTACATAGGGATCATCTGCTCATATTCAGAGCGTTGTCACTGCTTCTCTTGGCAGCCTCTGACTTGGCAAAATGTCTTCAGTTATGGGCAAACTGCCTAGTCTCATATCATCACAAACCGATTTGTCAGGATGTGTGTATTTGGAAAGCTTTGGAAACAGAAATATTTTACTTCTTTTAAAAGGGTGGGGGAAAAACCCTGCGTACGTACATTCAAAAATACCAAATTTTATGATATGTCACTCAGGTATTTAATAAAAATGCATATGCCTTTTACAAGGGAAACAAAACGAGAGAAGAAATATCTGTGTTAATGTTGATGTTAAATAGCTCTGTGGGTGTTTATGGAGGGATTGCGGAATAGAGAGACTAAAATATTTCTGCCCGAAGTCCACATTTAAGATGATTAGCATGACCGTGGGCTTTCTTTAAGACATCCTCTTTGCCTAGGGTTTTTGCTTGGTTGTGTGTTTGTTTGTTTCATCATCATTTCCTCCCTACTTTGTGGTAATAATGGGTATTAAAGTATTAGTTATTCTAATTTATATTACAATAATAGAAAGATATGAATGACATAAAGATAAATACAACCATACAGGGAGTGTGGACAAGAGCCTACAGCAGCAAAAATAAAATAAAGGCCAATTAATGAAATAAAAGCCGGAGTGAAGAAATACATGAAACTTCTTCTACTTTTCTTGCTCCTTGCCTTTCTCCTTCCCTGATATACTGTAAGAAAAATTCTAGAATTGTGGGAACCAGGAAACAATTATTAGTACATAAATTATGTTAACGCTAATTCTAATTGTTGTGAACACCTATTCCATCTGTGGTTTTATATGTTTTGTTAAGCTTTGAAGGAGATAGCTGCTTTCCCGTAAACTTGAATGTAAAGTGGATGCCAAGGAAACAAGTGTGATTTTCCCATTAGATTTGGTTATGGAGTTCTAGGGTGTTTGTTTATTTGTATGTTTCCCTGTTTAATCCTTGTCTTCCCTGCTAGATTGTAAGTTTCAAAAGGGTAACGCCCGGGACTTCTTCACTGTTGTATTCCCAGCACTTGCCACAACAGTAAAATTCTTAAAATATCCTAAAAACATTTTTTCAATGACTCTTTAAGACATGCTGTTCTGAAAAAGTATCCAGTGTAAGAAATCTGACATCTTGCAAAATAAATAATTATTTATGGTTAAGAGAGCTATATTGATGTCATAATACCAACAGGGATACACCCGCCGGTCACTGAATTTGCCGTAAACTTACTTTTCCTTGTGCGGCATTTCAGGAGTTGGTAGGATTTCTCCAGGTCTTCCACCATCTGGGCGAGTCTGCCCTTCCCCATCTGCCGGAGCAATGACTTGTTGGGTTCGTTAAGATCCTAGAACTTACCCTGTCTCCTCCGTTTCATCTCTAACTTTTTAATGACAAATGGAGCCGATCTGTAAGGATCCACTTCCTTACAGGATGTTCTACAAACTGGAAACTTCTTACGTGTGAAGGTTTGCATTTTTCAAAATGAACATGGATCTGCGGTTTCTACTCTTTAAATTTAAAGCTCCTGTAGAGACTTCTTACAATGAGAGATACTTACCCTTATACAGGTTTATAAAACTAAGCAAAAAAATTAAGATGAAACATGCAATCACGTGGGGCACCAGGGGCAGAAGGGGGAGGAATAAACACCAGGATAGAGTTGCTTTAAATTTCCCTCATTTTTATTCTTAGGAGGAATCACTATATGCTAACTAGGAAGTCTTGGTAGGAGCCTGAAACATAAATATGTCTCTAATTTGTTTTCAAGTATGTACTTTATTTTTAAAGGTTTATTTTATTCATTTTGAGATAGAGAGTGTGTGAGAGCAGGAGAGGGGCAGAAAGCAGAGAGGGAGGGAGAGAGAGAATCCTAAGCAGGCTGCACTCTGTCAGCACAGAGCCTGATGCAGGGCTCGATCCCACGAACCGTGAGATCATGACCTGAGCTGAAATCAAGAAGCAGATGCTTAACCAACTGAGCCACCCCTGTCTTCGAGTATTTTAGATAAATATACAATATGAATCATATTGCGTGGTTTCGCATAATCATTTCAGTTCCCTGAATAAAATGTGTTTTGGAGGGCACCTAGCTCAGTCAGTTGAGCGTCCGACTCTTGATTTCGGCTCGGTCATAATCTCACAGACTGCGGGATTGAGTCCTGCGTCTGGCTCTGTGATGGCAGTGCAGAGCCTGCTTAGGATTTTCTCTCTCTGCCCCTCTCCTGCTTGTGCTCTCTAGCGCTCTCTCTCTCTCTCTCTCTCTCTCTTTCTCTCAAAATAAATAAATAAACTTAAAAAAATGTATTTCTTGCTCTGTGATAAGATTTTGAATAGTTTTTGGAGGACTACTAAACCATCATTTGCTTATCAAGATAAATTATACTTTTGTCACTTGTAAGGTTCATTTAAATTTTTTTTTTCAACGTTTATTTATTTTTGGGACAGAGAGAGACAGAGCATGAACGGGGGAGGGTCAGAGAGAGAGGGAGACACAGAATCGGAAACAGGCTCCAGGCTCCGAGCCATCCGCCCAGAGCCTGACGCGGGGCTCGAACTCACGGACCGCGAGATCGCGACCTGGCCGAAGTCAGACGCTTAACTGACTGCGCCACCCAGGCGCCCCGAGGTTCATTTAACTCAGAGAAAATAGTGTATTTTTCCGCCCAGGCACCTTTTTATTCATTTCATCCATTAAGCCATTTCGTGGAAATATGGGCATGATTTTCTCTATTGCGTGGCCATACCTCCTGCTTTGTGCCTGTTGTCCTGGCATTATAAACAGCACCCATTTCACTTATGAAAGTGTGTACGGTGACTTACACGGTCAGTTGATCTAGAAGGACTTTAAGAATACCCACCACATACTTTGAACATGTCCCACTTTTCTCCACCTCTGCTTCTCAAACACCAAACTTGGGTGTTTCTCCTATAGGCCATGGAGACCGATTGGGCGTGGCCATTACTCTGTGACCCGTAAGGGATTGGATGCCGGAGCCACACATCCTGGATCCAAATCCACTTTGGCCATTTGCTGGCCGTGTGACCTTGAGCCAGCTAGTCAGCCTCTCCACTGACTACCTCAGTGTCCCCATCTGTACGTGGGGTATCACGTACATCTTCTTAGAAAGGCAGTAAAGTGTAGCAGTTCCCAGTCTGGATTTTGGGGCCCAGCCGCCTGGGCATGCAACCCGAGCTCCGCCACGATGTAGGGCTCTCGGAGCTTTAAAGGAGCTGACATGTAAAGAAGTTCTTAAAATAAAAGCCTGGCATCTGGAGAATCGGAAGGGATGTGATGGGGACATTCTGAGGTGACGATCATGTATATCTTTTACAAAATGCTTGTTATCGTATGTTGACGTTTCAGGTGCTCGACATAGTGATTCAGCAATTCCATATGGTAAATAAATAAAAGCCTGGCACGGGGGAAGTGCTCAGTCAGTGTTAGTAACTGTTAGTGCTCCGAGAATTAAACACGGTATAAATGCAAGCGTCTAATCTAACGCACAGTCGGCACTCGGTAAATGAGATCCAGTAATGTTATTTGCTACTGACCTGGCATGTCTCTGGTTTCTATTCCTGCCTAATCCCGGCACTAATATATGCGTCGTAGATATTCTAAATATGTGCATACATATGTATGTGTATACGGGCCCAGAATTAGACACTCTGAGCAGATACTGCTTTCTATCTCTAAATAGACGGTTCAGAGCTGCCAAACTGCAGTTAAAACATCCAGCAAAATGCCAGCACATTTTGAATAAGATGCAAATAGGAAATTCACTTGCTCTTAGATGGTGTATAAAGGCTTTGCTAAATTAGAAATGCAGAGAAGGGAGGGTTTATTTATCCTGTTTATTTGAAGTCAGAGCCAGAATCGCGATGGTTTAATGGCCCTAAATATTCCGTGGGTTTTTTCCAGGAGAGCGAGACTGTATTTATGTCTTAAATGGCCCACAACCATTTCCACATATGAACTGGGAGAAATGTTATTTCTTTAACATTCCTCGAAGGCGGTGTTGACTCCGGGGGAATATGAGCTCCTTCGGTGAATGAAGTGCCCGACTGTCCCGTGACCCTCACGAGCCTGGCGTGGGCCCTGCGTCTGTCAGCGCTCAGTGAGTGTCTGTTGCATTGAAGGGGGTCGCACCCCGCGGGAGGGGTCAGTCACTGCCGGATTTCAGTTTCCTTTCTTTCTTTCCACTTCTTGTTTACGAGGGACGAAGGGTAGTACTAAGTTTTCTTGACCTCGCTGAGTAAGTGACACGTTCAGCAAAGTTTTCAACTTTTCCTTGTGAACGGCTTATGCTTTATGGCTCGCGACATGAGGATCCGCATGTTAGCACGTGTTCCCTTCATGTACGTGGAGAACAGGCTGGTCAGTTTTCCTTGGAAAGGGGGATTTTTTTTTTTTTTTATTAACTTAGAAGATTGTTACTAACTCGGCTTACTGTACTTAGAATCAGGCTATAAAGATCACTGTGACATTTTTGGAAAATGACAAGCTGTGACCAGCATGTAGTGCCCACATTTCTAGGTCCCTCTTCCTCCTGGGACAGCGAATGCTCCAGGCACAGGAAGCTCAGAATCTCTGAGCCACCTCTGGGGAGGGGTCCTCTGCCTAAAAGGCTTCTTTCTCCCTGCCTTATGGAGGTCAGCCGTAGGGCCACTGGGAAAAGTGGGTCAGAATTAGGACTGGAAAGTAACAGAGTCTTTCTTTCTCTTTAGATCCTTGGAGAGCCTCACCTATTACATTCAAGATGTCCAACACGTCTAGGTGTTTCCGAAACAAAGCCCAACCTTGGCTGTATAAATGTGTCCTCTCCTCCCGGTGCTGTATTTAGTTCTTAAAGGGAAAATGCTTTCCTCCTTCCCATCGAAATGTAGAGGCGTCTACAATGGGGTAGGGTCGGTGATAGGAAGGAGTGGGCCCATGCTGCACGGGGATGCAGGAGAGGCACGTGACGTGGTCTCAGGTGTTCAGGGAAGGCTCCTGGAGGAGGCAGCATGCAGGTTAAATTGCCAGCACACCCAGAACCCGGAGATCGGTTCCTGATGATTTAAAAAATTAAGTCCAGATACTGAAAGCTCTACTCAATCCATTGCCCACCCATACTTCTAGGCCTTTTTCTGACTCTGCTCCTACCCAACCTTTCATGCCCATCATCATTCCTCTTGATCTCCAAACACTCTGGGTCCCATCGATGTCCGCCTTCCTCTTCTCTGACTCCTAAAGTCCTTTCCGTCATTCAGGTCCAAGATTGCTGATCTACAAAGAGCAGAGCAATCACAAGTTTTGCCTTTAGTTCTCTTTTCTCAATGGACTCTAAGCTCCCAGAAGACTAGATCCATGTGTTAATAACACCCAGCACTGTGGGTACAGAGTGATGCTGATGATCATGAACTTGAGTTAGCTGTGAAGCACTGGGCAAGATGCTCCACTTTGCTGCACGTCAGGGTTCATTTGTAAAGCAGAGATAATAATGTCTATATCGAAAGGTTCCTCGCAAAGCAAGTGAGAGAATGTGTGGAAAGTACCTGGCCTGGTGTCGGGCACAGAGTGGGCATTCCTGGATGGATGTAACAGCGGTTACCACTATTTCTTTTCTTTTTTTATGTTTGTTTATTTATTTTGAGAGAGAGAGAGCGCGCGTGAGAACAAGTGGGGAAGGGGCAGAGGGAGAGGGAGAGACAGAATCCCAAGCGGTCTCCACGCTGTCAGCACAGAGCCTGACGTGGGGCTCAAACTCACGAACTGTGAGGTCATGACCCGAGCCGAAATCAAGAGTCGGACACCCAACCAACTGAGCCACCCTCATGCCCCACTACTATGTAGTTTTTGATGTCGTATTCAGGATCTGTAACACCTAGCTGGTGTTGAGGTCTTGAACCTCCTTCAAGCGGGGGTAGAATCAAAGCCTCCTGAAGTCAGATAAGACCTTCAATATCATGTGGTCTGGAGGGTTGATTTTTTTTTTTTTTAATTTGTGTAATAGAGTCCTGGGATTCTATCTATAGTGTTGAGGAAGGGTTTGTGGTGTTTTATGTTTGTGTCCATGTACCAGGGGAAAGAACCTGTGGTAGAGGAGAGTGGCTTTGCTAGGTCACGTCAGACATAAGTGGCCAGGACTGAATTCAGCACTCATGCATTTTTCAATTCATTCATTCATTCATTCATTCACTCATATTATTGAATGTTGAGAGCCTACTTGGTATGATCCTGGAAAATACCCAGATTTACAGTGGCAAACAAAACAGACCTGGCTTTCTACCCTACAGTCTTGTAGAGAGGCAGATGACATACAAATATTCAAATAAATGCATGATCCATATACTGAAGCAAAAGGACAAGAAGACTAAGGAGAAGGGGTGGGGAGCCTCCTTTAGACTGAAGGACCAAGTAAAGCCTTGTATACAAAAAAAAGATCAATTTAGGGGCACCTGGCTGGCTCAGTTGGTAGAGCATGTGACTCTTGATCTTGGGGTCATGGGTTCAAGTCCCATATTGGGCATAGAGCCTACTTTTAAAAAATTACCAATTTAATGGAGCCTATGTTAGCACTATAAAATGTTTGGTCAATTCATGTGGTGTATTCTTCATAGTTAATGTGTTTGAAATTGTAGCTAATGTCCTGGGTTTGCATAGATGTGGGGGACCAGGCATTTGTCGTGGGTTGAATGAACTTTTCAGGCTGCCTGTAGCTGAAGGTTTAAAAAAAATTTTTTTAATGTTTATTTATTTGAGAGAGAGAAAGAGAGAGAGAGAGAGAGAGGCAGAGAAAGGGGAGATACAGAATCTAAAGCAGGCTCCAGGCTCTGAGGGGTCAGCACAGAGCTCGATGTAGGGCTCGAACCCACGAACCGTGAGATCATGACCTGAGCCAAAGTCAGACACTTAACTGACTGAGCCACCCAGGCGCCCATGAAGGTTTATTACAGACAGCGACGGACTTGGACATGGATTTCAAAAGAATTAAAACTGCAAAATCATGCATAGTGTTGGATTCCATTGTGCTCTCTTCTCTGTAAGCGTCTCTTGCACTTAGTTCCCTTCTCCTGGAGGAAAGCCCGCAGTCGGAAAGAACACGTCCATTGTAGGAGGTCTACATGGTCTTTATGCAAACTGGTTCCCAGGAAAGTGAAGCGAAAAACACCAGGAGCAAAAGAGTAAAGTGCAACCGTGAGCGCTTCCATTTCCTATCCTTAATTAGTCTGTTTGTGCATTGTCTGAGCACTTTGATCTTTCTTTCTTCTCTCTCTTGGTCATTTTTGCTCATTTCTTTGCTTGTTAAGACTCCATCAGAGGTTAGGTATGAGCAGAAAGAGGAAAATGCAACAGTCCCTTTTCTTTTTTATTAACAGCTCCTGTAAAAGGTTTGGTGGCAGAGAAGATTGAAGGTGAAATGAGATTATAATGAAGTTTAGGGATAATGCCATTGACTTTAATTATGCCAAGTTCTGAGCAGCAGACATAATGAGACTGAGTTTATTTTACAAGTTTTCCTCCAATCTAGTATTGTACAAAGGCGGGTATTGATAAATAGCCGTTTCCACTTTACGGTACATAATTAAACAGATTTTGGAGCATTATTAGGATGGCCAGTTCTTTCTAATAGTGAAGGGAGAAAGACACAAGGTGGGAGGACGGAGCAGGGGGAATTCAGAGCCCATCCAAACTACATACAGCCTTACCTCTGGACAGATAACTGTAAACACTGTCCCCTACTAATTGGTGAATCATAAGTTGTTATCACCTGATGTGTCTCCCAACTTGGGCCCTGCCAGGCAAACTGGGGTTCAGTCCAATGGTCTTCAGGAAATTCAAGAGCTTGGAACACCTTCTTCAGCCTCAGGAAAACAGAAGTAGCCAGGTATGCTTTCCTTAGAAGTTGGTGACTGTGCACCTTAAATGTGACAGTTCTGTTTACCAGAATATTTATTCAATTCGCACATCCCTTCTCCACTCCCGACAGGGAAAGAGAACTTCTGCTTGCCTAAAGCTACAGAAGAAAAGCTTGGTGAAGCTAGTAATTTTATACGGTAGAATAGTTTTCCTTGACTGCCTCAGAACTTGCTCTACCTGTTAAAACACTGCATAATGTCATCTTGAGAGCTCATCTAGCTGAGACTCCATCCATCCGAGCAGCCCCTTAAAATATTCCCCCAAATATATTTGGAATGCTTACACGCACCATGAAATCTGCTTTTTTGTGATAATGCCAATAATAAGCATTGCTGTTATTAGCACAGTGCAAAAAAGCTTTATATGCAACCAATAACTTAATGCTTACATGAGGTAGGCACAATTATTTCCCCCATTCAATTGTTGGCCTCCCTTACAATAAATGCGCTCTAGGGGCGCCCGGGTGGCTCAGTCGGTTATGCGTCCAACTTCGGCTCGGGTCGTGAACTCACAGCTTGTGGGTTTGAGCCCCGCTTTGGGCTCTGTGATGACCGCTCAGAGCGTGGAGCCTGCTTCGGATTCTGTGTCTCTCTGTCTTTCTGCTCCTCCCCTGCTCACGCTCTCTCTCTCTCTCTCTCTCTCTCTCCCAAAAATAAATAAACATTAAAAAAAAAAAATGAACTCTAACCTAGGTGCCCTCCACTTCCCGCCCATCTTTCGTAGTGGTAGGGGACTTCACTACTAAATCTTAATATGTAGGCAACTCATTCATACTCTTCATGCCTCTGTTTTCTTACCTAGGAAGTAACAACTGCCCTCTATATCGCTCAGGATTATTCTTATCATTTTATCATCATGACACAGAATGAATGTGATACAGACTTAGACAAGTACAGCTTTTGCTGGCTAGGGATATTGAAGGAAAACATACTCGGGATACATCCTGCTTACACTGTGTGTAACCCCTCCTATGTTTGCAAGATTTCCAGTTAAGATACTCAAGGCCATGTAAAGGTAACTAAAAGCTGCCTAAGGAACCAGATGATTGTAGTATTTCTTTGATCTTCATTGACCCCTTCCTTCTTGCTGGGATTACGTATTTGTGTAATTTGTTTTTCTGTCTACAGTTAAAGTGGCTCCTATGCTTTCTCTTTTTTTTTATTTTTTTATTTTATTTTTTTATTTTATTTTTTAAATTTTTTTCAACGTTTATTTATTTTTGCGACAGAGAGAGACAGAGCATGAACGGGGGAGGGGCAGACAGAGAGGGAGACACAGAATCCGAAACAGGCTCCAGGCTCTGAACCATCAGCCCAGAGCCTGACGCGGGGCTCGAACTCACGGACCGCGAGATCGTGACCTGGCTGAAGTCGGACGCTTAACCCACTGCGCCACCCAGGCGCCCCTCTCTTTTTTTTTTTTAATATGAAATTTATTGTCAGATTGGTTTCCCTACAACACCCAACAGGTTCCTCTACTTTCTCAATCAGCGTGTCACCGTGTAGTTGGATTTTATTGGTTCATGACTGTGTCGTTATCACAGTATGTTTAGTACTATCAACTTTCTTATAAAACATTTTCAAGTGTTTAAACTTAATAAAATTGATTCAAAGGCATATTTCTGATTGCACATTCTGATTGCATATTAAAAACTACTGGTATTTAATTGCGGCAATAATTGCTACACTGGCAAAATTCGGGTGTGTGTATGCAAATGATAATGAGAGACTAATGTCCATTTTCTAAACATACATTTTCCAGAGAAATTGAATTATTATTTGCTGCTAAGAACGTCATTTAAAAGTTCGATTTGAATAATGAGTTCTCAAACACTCCAGTGTTTCTCTTTTCCCAATTATTAATGAGCTGCTACCCAAAACTCCTTAAAGTTACAAGAATGATTTATAAGCATCATTTAGATTTACTATGGCCACTTACATTTCATAAACTAACATTTCTCTACAGTTATAATTTTTTGCTTACGTGTCAAAACATGCCATTTCCTAATGTTAGTACATCTCTGCTTTATCTGTTAGGTACCATAGAAGAAGGGTCTGTCTGCTTTGATTTCATTTTGAACAGTGTCATATAGATCAGTCCTACCAGCGGGTGGTGATGTCTCTTTAAATGTATTCGGAGCCTTATTTCTAGGAAATTACTTACTTTTTAGTGCCGCGTGCTTCAAGTTTCAAACAAATACCACCTGAAGACTTTCCCCTTTGTGCCTTAAGGGCTAGTGGGGCTAGGTTGTGATGCTAGCGGTGAGAGGGTGCGAGGGGTGACCCAAATGAAAAATCACCTGGATTCCTGATATGACTCCGCATCCTGGATGCCATTGTCTAGTTAGCTGGTAAGTTTCTGAGAAGGATATTTATCATACAGATGGGTCTTTACAAAATCAGCATCCTCTCAACTATAAGGTTGTTGATTTTTAGGATTAATTAGTAGGGTTATTAATCCAAACAATTAAATTCTCTCCTAAGAGTACAGCTGTCTGATTAATTAATCTGTTAATTAATCAGTGGCTTCTCCAGATGTCTGTTGAGATACTGTCCCTTGAGCACTCCTGAGATATGTTTTCAGACCATGTATTAATCCCGTTGACTTATTCAACTTTACAGCAAAAGGGGGACTATTTATTAAGAGGGCTTGTTGTGGGTTTGCCGTGAGCAAAAATCTATTTGTAATTATTTCAGGTTATCCTTCTCACTCACGTATGTGACACGCTTCTGTGTCGTGAATTGATAACGTTTGATAAAATCTTAATAGCTTTTCAGATGCATTTCCTCCCACCATTCTGGAAAGTGTACTTACAAAATTAAACATTTCAGCTCAAAAGAGAAGAGTCATCACATTCTAAAATATGATTTATTTGTTTCAATAAAGCAAGAAAATTATACCAATATTTCTAGTCATATAAATTTCATGACTGTGCCAGAGCCACTCTTTTCCAAGGCAAAACTTCGTGTGGCAAACTCTTTTTTTTTTCCTGTGTCTTGCTTCGAATTCACGTGGGACTCCAGGTCCTTTGGACAAGTGCTTCTGTGGCAATATTTGGGAATCCCCAGGGAATCCTTGCCTAGTAGGTTAAGAAGTGACTTCTTCCTCCAGGCATGGCTGAAGTGCTCTGTCATCTGGTCGTCTAACTGCTGCCGAGATAGAACTACCTTCTGCTCCCCTGTGGGCCATCCAGCACCTCAGCCCTAGTTGGTCAGTCCTTCTTCTGTAACCACCTTCTTCCTGGAGCCATGTTACTTTGGCTGGATTATGCCAAACCCTTCAGCACAGCCTTACCACTCCATTGATACAGTGGGGTCCTTGAGGGGACAAAGCTGCAAGGTAGTCTTTTGAAAAGGGAGAAGAATGAATTCTTTCTCCCCACTTTTTTGCTTTTGGTGTTTTGTTTTGTTTTGTTTTTGCGGGCCAATATAGCAGAAAACAACATCAATTTTAGAATCAGAAAGACCTGAATTTGAATCATTCATCCATCCAGCATCTACAAAATTAAAAAGAGGATAATGATGATGATACTGACTTCACAGCACAGCTCAGAGTACTGCATTTAAAAGACTGATCGTGGGGCAACTGGGTGGCTCAGTGTTCGACTTTGGCTCAGGTCATGATCTTGTGGTTCATGGGTTTGAGTCCCGGATCGGGCTCTGTGCTGACAGCTTGAAGCCTGGAGCCTGCTTCAGATTCTGTGTCTCCCTCTCTCTCTGTCCCTTCCCCACTCACACTCTGTCTCTCTCTCAAAAATAAATAAACATTAAAAAAAATTAAAAGACTGAATGTAATCCAGCCTCCTTCAGGAACCCAGCCCTTGGATCTCCTAGCAAAGATAAGAACACTTCTGTACATCAGCCATATACATTCATTCATTCATTCATTCATTCACTCATCAGTTGAAAGTTACTATGCATTCATTATGTGTCCAACACTGAGTTGACTTATGTCTTGGAGGTGTGTCCCAAGCACAGAGAATGGAGAAGAGGACGGGAGGGAAGAAAAAGCTCTGGGCAATAGTTGAGGCTGTGAACCCATTTGAACTCCCCAACATGATTATGTACAAGTTAAAAAGACAAAAGCTGAGAGTGGACCTTTGGGGGAGCAGAGACTATTAAAGGGAGAGCAGGACAGTTGTCAGTACGGAACATGGAGGAGGTGTGATCCGTGGGGTAGGAGGAGAACCAAGAAAGGGAGGAGAGCCACAGTGGGTGTCATAGAAGACAGGGGAGGAGTTCCAAGGAGCAAGCAGGCAGTGTGACAAATGGGTCTAAGTATTTGTTGGCTTGGGCAAGGCCAAAACACTGGTGAGCTTGATGGGAGTCATGACAAAGAAGGCCAAGTTGCCATGGGTTGAGAGCAGCCAGGGAGGAGAAAAATACAGATTTCTTAAAAGAAGCGTGGCTTTGAAGGGAAGAAGGCAATAGAGGAGGCCAGAAGGTCAAGATGGGTTTGTTTTTTAAGATAAAGGAGACTGAACGTGTTGTGATATGTTCCAGGTAGTTTTTCTTGCCAAAGCAATTTAAGATTTGCAATGAAATAAGGTTTCAAAAACTATAAAAATGGAAGTTAATCTGTCACTTCAATTTTAATTATTATAGTAAGGTATAAACTCTAATGTAGCTCTAGTGTTCCTCAGAATTGGATGAGAAATGCATTATTTTAACTTTTCAATTCTGTTTTTCCAGATTGCACTTGATATTTTGACTAGTGACATCATTTGGGGGGGAAAGAACCAATCCAAACACTTCCTTGTGAACATCTTTGAGGCCTCAACCTTGAATTCAGTTGTTTCCTTCCTGAGTTAGCGTTGGAAGCAATGAGAACCGGACCCATTGTCAGATCACATTTCAGTCAGTTTCTCGTCACAGGAAATTTGTAAAAATGAGCACATCTTTGCCCGACTGCTAGGTGAAATTAACCCCCCCCCCCCCCCCACACACACACATCAAGCTGGGCCTGGGCTGTTCCTTTCAGTCATTTGCCTGAAGGCTTTACTTCCATGTATTTTCCTGGACCAGCCCGACCTGTGAGGCAACAACAGATGCCAAATCCAGACGTTGGCTGAGGCTCAAGGAGACCCTTAGAGGAAGCACAGGGACCTTCCCATGCTTCCCCCTGCCTGGGTTTCCCTGAAGTCTTCTCTTTGGGGGAGGGAGAGCTTCTTAGCTTTTACCAGAGAGTGGGAGAAAAGTGACGAGTGGAAATTGACTCTCCCTCTTCACAGTGTGGTCAGAACTGGTGCCCAGTCCTGAGAGCCCGGGGGAAGGGCCCCTCTCGGACATCCCATCTAGCAGCGCACCATAATGCGTTTTGCAGTGATTCTCCGTGATCCCTCTTTTCGAGCTCTGTGCTTTTGCTCCAACCCAGCTTCACCGAGTTCATCTACAAGTCAGCGTGTTCTTACACGGGAACGGAGCAAGAGTCTACAGTTTGACATGCCAAACTTTTCTTTCTTCCCTTTTGGCTTTTTCTTTGTCTTGGATTCACACAAATACCCTACTTCTTGATAAAAGAAGTAACTAAACAGAACTGAGAAGAGACTGCCCCCTTCCCCCCCCATTTCCTTCCTTTTGGGGAGGTTCATTTTGAATCCCACCTCCCTGTCTCTTCCACCCCCCCCCCCACCACCACCCCCATCTAGCTCAACGTGCTCCCTGCCCTCAGGTTTGTCTTTCTCTTTAATTTCAAAATTAGATGAATAGACATATCTATTCTTGGAGTACATTACTTTTCCCCACTTTCCCTCTCCTCATTTAGAATCCTGTGTTTTGACATAATTTATCAGGGGTTGTCACCCTTGATGATTAAAAAAGGCACTAATGAGAGGAAGCTTGTCAAGACTTGATCACAGGGTCTCTACGTTCTGTTGGATGGTAATAGGACACCTTCAGGAGACTTGGAGAAAGCAGAAAGTGTGAGAACAAATGACGGATTCTCGTGGATGAGGGCAGAGGTGAGGCGAGGCTACCCCAGATCAGAATTCCTTCAGGAAATCAAATACTACCATCGCAGTTCTGTTCCCGGCTGTGCAAATAAGGCGCCCAACAAGAACGGTGAAACGGGAAGACTTAGAACACGTATCCACGAGACCAGAATTTTCAAAGATAGAGCTGGGCTTTTCTTGCTGTGCCTGGGACTGGACTGGGACGGTTGTTTGATTTGCGGGACAAACATAACGTGAAAGACCGACAGCTCGATTAGTTTTCTGTAGGTTTCATGTGGAAGGCACAAGGGGGCCCCAGGACCGATGAGGCTGAATTTACGTGCTCCTCCGACAGGATTTCTTGTTCGAGATTCAGCTCTTATTCTCCACCAGTGTGGTGTAGCCACCAAGTTGGCCGCAGGTCATTAGGAAATGAGTATCCAAAAATAAACATCGGGTTGAAATCCATCTTGTTTCTGCCATATGAGTTTACAGATTATAGATTTATAATATCAGACATACACCGAATGCTATAAATTGGAATTCTGTTGGTATGCATGCAGCTATTTCAGTCAGATGTTCAGATAAGCAGGTTATTTTTATTTATTTATTTTTGAGAGAGGGAGACAGAGCACGAGCGGGGCAGGGGCAGAGAGAGAGGGAGATACAGAATCCAAAGCAGGGTCCAGGCTTTGAGATGTCAGCACAGAGCCTGAAGCGGGGCTTGAAATCGTGAACCGTGACACCATGACCTGAGCTGAAGTCAGATGCTTCACTGACTGAGCCCCGATCAGGTGCCCCGATCAGGTTATTTTTTATATCCAGAACCACTTCTCTCACTGAGGTAAGAACTTAGGTTAGTGTAAGATTTGGATTTAACCATAGCTTGTGATTTATCATTTTTTAAAAAATACCATTGGACATGTGTCTGTTGACTACTGTTTCAGACTGTTAGAACTTCAGTATGTCCAAGGACACACTCCAAACGTTCACAACTGAACACATGTCCACAGTTTATCAACATAAACATACCTTCGATTATAATCCTCAAACCTTGTCATGAATCGGAAAACTCATTAGGGAGGTATAAATTTCTTTTTTAATTAAATAACCAAGCTCAAGCATTATTTTTTTTGCCTGACCTCACCGTTATCCTTGTCTCAGATGGTACTAAAGGATTAATCACAGTCTGTTGCTGGTCGACCCGTAGATTTGACACAGCTAACTCCACCGTGAATGCGATTATACATTTCAGAATTTTCATGGAGAAGCAGCTGCCAGAAGGAACATGTGCTAGGGAGTGTTCGTATTTTATGAAAACTATCTTGGTCCATCGCCTCCTTCCCTTGAATTAGCACTCAATTATCCTAAAGGAAGAGGCTGAAGATTCAGCCAAGCTGGAAGATAACCTCCAATCTCCTTAGCCCAGCAGCAGCTGCCCGAATTTGCTTGCCCCAAATTGCAGCACCTTGTTGCATTTCAATGGTGCTGTCTTACTCTGTAAAAGACACACATGTATCTTGCGTTTTCAAAATGTCTTAGCACAGATTGAGAGCTACATAACGGCCTGAAAACTGGTAAAATCTCTCATTTATGAAATCTCTTTCATACTCATTTGACAGGCTAAGGGCTGCATGCTCGCTCGCTCTCTCTCTCTCTCTCTCTCTCTCTCTCTGTTTCCCTTAACTTCTGGACTGGAAAGGATGACAGGGCTGAGTCAGTACCATGGAGTCTGTAGCTTTTTTGTTTTCTTTTTTTAAATTATACTAACGTATTTTTAAAAATTATTTAGGGAGATAGTCGATTAGGTCATGTTTGGGAAGGGTGCCTTTCCTACGTTTGAAGGGGTTCCTGTGGAAACAAACATAATCACAATAAATTCTCACCCCATAGAAAAGAATAGTTCCAGAATAAGGTAAATAAACATAATCACAATAAATTCTCACCCCACAGAAAAGAATAGTTCCAGAATAAGGTAAATAAACATAATCACAATAAATTCTCACCCCATAGAAAAGAATAGTTACAGAATAAGATTAGTTGTGAGATAACTGAAAATAGAGAAAGGGGAGAGAGAAATATTCGGCCAAGAATGCTGAAATAAAAATGGTGTGGCTGAGGCTGTGGGGGACTCTGAAAGCATGTGATTCAGCAGAACTAGTGGAAAAGAGGCTACATTATTTGCAGCTGATAAGCATCAACCAGAATGCATGTAATGGAAATACATTTTCTAAGTATGAAACAAGTTACGGCGCTATAATTTTAAAGTCACACAAAGGTAAAGATGAAATTGAAAGATAAGAATACTTGAGTTCAAGATTCACATTCTTTGAAAAAGAAACTGATCTTATGTTTCTTCCCGGGGAATTACATCAGATATGTTAACTGAAGTGATTTCTAGGTGATTACAACAGAAATTAAATTGAGGGTTAGGGAGGAACAGATCGCAGGTTATTAATAAAACAGAGCCTCCTATTGGCATAATTTTTGGTCCACTGATACGCGACCCAGGCAAGTGTAAATTTTTAGCGCTCTCTCCAACCATTTTGTGTGTGTGTGCATGGAGGTCTATAGATAGGTGTTAATATAAGCTTATATTGACAAACAAAGAGATATGGTTCATTAGATTTCTGGGTTTAGCCTGTCTTTCTTATTAGAGTCAAGTGTTCTGTGAAGGCAATCCTGATTTTAAAACTCCAGGAATCCAAGTCAAGATCTTGAAGTGATAACTGCATTCCCATGTTTCTTTGCCACATTATTCACCATAGCCAAGTTACAGAAACAACGTAAGTGTCCATCTGTCCATCGGATGGATGAATGGATAAACAAAATGTGGTCTATACATACAATGGAATATTCTTCAGCCCTAAAAAAGGGGACATCGTGCGGTTTGTGACACAATGGATGAAGCCGAAGGACATTATGCTGGGGAACTAAATCGGTCCCAGAGGGACAAACACTGTTTGATTCCATGCATGTGTGGCACCTAAAATAGTCAAACTCACGGAAGCGGAGATTAGAGAGGTAATTGCTGGAGCTGGGGCGGGGGGGGGGGGGGGAGGAGGGGGCAGTTGCTAATCAAGGGGTATGAAATTTCAGTTGTGCAAAAGGAAGTTCTAGAGATTTGTTGCATAACATTGTAACTATAAGAATACTGCCTTGTATACTTAAAACTTTGTTAAAAGGGTAGGGCTCACGTTGAATGTTCTTACTACAAAAAAAAAAAATAAGAAAGAAAAAACCCTACAGGAATCAATGTTTCAAATTTGCTCTACTCAGAAATTAACAATGATATGTAGATTGAGTTGAGGGAGTAATGAACCTCTCCTTCCTCCCTCCTCCCCCCCCCCCCAATGGCAGGGGCGGGGTGCCTCTGCTGCTGTCTGCTCCTTGGGGGCCCAGCAGGAGTGGGTGTCTGTGTGTGACCCAGACTCACTGTGTCACAAAACTAATTATGTGGAAAGCCAGGTCCAAGATACAGGTTTCCCAAATCCCTGACCAAGATCTTCCCACTAAGCTGTTGCACTGAATTTCAGGTCAATTGACCTTTAGCACATTTATGAATGGAAAAGCCCATTTGATTCAAGAACCTACCTGGCTGAGAGGTGGAGGCTTAGATTTTCCCACGTTTATGCAAGAATTGAAAGTTGGGCAGTGTGGATTTAGTCTCTGTGTTTTTCTAGCTTTAGGTGATACTATTCTCTCCCAATTTTTCTAAAAGGCATTCTATATTAGCTTGTGATATGAGGCTGCATATATCTTGTTAGGCTTTAGTTCCCCATGGTGGTTGAATTAAAATGCACAGTTTTAAATTTAATAACTCTGGTTTTTAATCTAGGGTCTAGACCTAATATTAGAAAATCATGTTTTGTTTCTAACACGGGGCAATTTTGGTGGTTTAATGAAACCTCCAAAGTCAGGCCAGACTGACAAAATTGCTGTTTTACATAATATGTACTTACTGGTTTTTTGGTTTTTTTTTTTCACTTAAATATCGCTTAAATATCAACATCTCAAACTTATGGCTTGTGTTAGTGCTCAGATCATTTTTAATACTACCCTTAATTTTTCCTACTAGAAAGGCCTGGCAGTTCTTGATGAATGTAGTTTAAAAAGAAAACAAAAGTGTTCTGCAGTTGGTATGAGATTGTGAGGAAATTAGGCCCTTTCCCCCCTACCTCATAAATCTGAGCCAGGAGATAGTTTCCCTGTAAGGTTAAGTGCTGTGTAATTACAAAATTATTTTCAAGACAGGGGAGAAACAGTTGGCAGGTTTGGGGAGTTTTGAAACAAACGAGACTGTGCCAGCGGTATTAGATGGGGATCCGATTTCAGTTCTGGTTTTTAAGAAGAGAACTAGTTTTGACTCATCTTTCCTTGAAGTGCCAAGGATCCCTTACTCAGCTCGGTTGGAAGAATTCTTTTGATCCTCTGACACATTGACTTAATTAAGCTTCAGCATCATGGAATTTGTGAACCCAGGTTGGCAAATTAACCGAATTAATTCACCTAGTACATGATCGCCTTAAGGATAGCTTCCCATGTAGGTCTAGAACGACTTTTGTCCGTGTGTGTTGATGTTAGGAAAACACCAGGCTGTACCTTATTGGAAAACTGGAGCACGGAGACTGGGAGAGCTCTTTAAACAAACAGGCAAATACATAATGGGGAACTTGTTTGCCAGAACTTCTGAAGCTCTAAACTGTGGTCAATGATTTCTATCTTGTGTGGGATAAAATCAGGGCCTTGACTGCTAAAACATGGTCTGGTGACATTTCCGCATTTAAGATTTCTCTGACACTAGTTTGTCATTTTCAGTGTTAGCCAATGCCCTGCTCTTATTGCTGGTGTTAGCAGCATTTTCAGTTTTGCAAAATATATGGGTAGGAATAGATGGTGAGGAATCTGTTGATAATATTTGTGCTTTTAATCCTATCATGGAAACCAAAGAATCATGTAAGCTACTTGAAATAGAAATATTTATCAGATTTTTTTTCCTTAATGAAGCAATTGATGGAAAGTGGAGTGGACAGAAGGGATGTTTTGAAAAGTATTAACTCATTAAAAAAACTGTTACAATGGGTATTGAAGAGGGCATCTTTTGGGATGAGCACTGGGTGTTGTATGGAAACCAATTTGACAATAAATTTCATATATTAAAAAAAAGATATACATAACAAAATTTCCCTTTCTAAAAAAAAACACTGTTACAATTCCATTTATATCAGCGACTTACCCCTTCACATTTTCTTAAATTCAACAGAATTTATAATAATTAGATTGCCACGTTTTGCAAGTTTATCATGCAGTAATCTAAGATGGAGTGATGAGTTGAACCCAAAAGATAAAAAAAAAAAAAAAATTAACCATTAAGATTGTATCTACTTCCAGGCAAACATACTTTAAAAGGGGAAAAATTCCTCTTTTGAACAGAGAGGTCAAAATGGTAAAGGAGAATAAAATTGTTTCCCATGAGAGATGTTTGAGGCACAAGAATGTTTATCATCGAGGAGACTCTAATTGGTTTAAGACTATGTTGGCCACATAGCATACACACAGCAAATATTTGTTGAATGTGTGAGTGAATCACAGGATTCAAATACTTGGGGGTGTTGTCATATGAAAGAGGAATTCGATTCTATTTGGTCTTATGGATAGAATTATCATCTACTTTGCTGAATATCAGGAAGAATTTTCTACCTCCCAACTGTTTAAAGGAGGATGGACATCCCTCTAGGATGGGTTTGCTGCCCGGCGTGGACTGGATGAATCTTTGGTGTGGGTGCTTTGGAGAGGACTCAAGAAATGTACAGAAGGTTGGGTCAGTTGACTTTGCCGGTTCCCTTTGATTCCGACATGCTGTAAAGGGATCTTTTCTGTTTGTTTTTGATTCCTATTCAATTTCCTCACTCTGTTTGGCAAATGCTGAGGATTTAATAATGCCCTTGGACTTATTAAACCAAGACAAAAAAGCCAGGAGTGAGATAAGGCACACCTGATAGCCCAAGGTGGGTCCCCATCACAATACTCTGTATTTGTGGCACAAGGAGCGTATATTTCCACCGCATTTTAGTTTTTAGAATTGTTTTTATTAACTCTGATGGAATTTTGAAATTCCTTTTGACAATAGAGAGCAATTACATTTTTTTAAGTTTTTTTTTTAACATTTATTTTTGAGAGACAGAGCACGAGCGGGAGTGGGGAGGGGGGTGCACAGAGAGAGAGGGAGACACAGAATCTGAAACAGGCTCCAGGCTCTGAGCTGTCAGCACAGAGTCTGACGTGGAGCTCGCACTCACGAACCATGAGATCATGACCTGAACTGAAGTCAGATGCTTAACCGACTGAGCCACCCAGGTGCCCCAGAAAGCAATTACTTTTTAAAGGAAGCTCATTTTTCTATATCAAATGGGTAAGAGCTACCTTTAACAGCTATTATTTTTCAAATCCCTCATTGTGGGGTTCATATGCTGACGTCCTAATTCCCAGTACCTCTGAATGTGACCTTATTTGGAAGTGCGGGTTTACAGAGGTAATCAAATTAAATGGGGTCCTTTGGGTAGGCCCTAATCCAATATGACTGGTATTTCTATAAAAAGGGGAAATTTGGAGACAGACACACATACAGGGAGAATATCACATGAACGTGAAGGTGGCCGCCTACACACCAAGGAGAGAGGCCAGAAACAGATCCCTCCCTCACAGCCTGCAGAAGGAACCAACTCTGTCAGCACCTTGATCTTGGCCTTCTAGCCTCGAGAACTGTGAGGCAATAAATCTGTGAAGCCACTCAGTTTGTCCACTTTGTTATGGAAGCCCCAGCAAACTGATACACTCTTTAAGAGACTTTACATATCTACTGGGCTGCTAAAAGGAGAATATATTTAGTAAGTCCGAGGAAAAAGTTGCCTCATAGAAAACATTTATTTTCTTGGGTACACCTGGGTTCAATTTTCCTAACAGTCCAGTTCAAGTCAACCCAACTTGTGGCTTCTGTTGCTTTCATTAAACAGTTGGGAGACCAGCCCTCAACAAAGCATAAAGATCGCACATTATGTTGTATGCTGTGCTCTGTAAACGGTGAGCATAATTTTCTCACTTATGAGATACTTTCCATGCTGGGCACATACCTCTTGTTACACATTTTTACATTGTGCGTGTTCAGGTTTCCATTTACATTTATATGTGAAAAATATTTGGGCTGGCTGATAAACACACAGGGAGAGGAAGGAAATGGATAATTTACCTGAAGCATTTAGTCCGTCACAACCTCTATTATTCCTAGCTACCCCATTGGAGTAGAAAGAGGAGGCAAATGTCCCCTTTAAAGAGACACTTTATTCAAGACATGACTGGCTTTGGTGCAGTGACTACACTCGCGGGAGCAATTGTCGTGCCGGGCGATGTTGTGTGTAGGCAGACCTCCAGGGATATGATTCTTAGCCGTCTCTCCCCGCCACCATCTGTTATGCAATATATTTCCTACAAAATCGTATTCAAGCGTGGAATTGAAATGTGTATCATTACCAGTAGTTTCCTACGAGTAAGACACTTGCTGGACATGTCAAAGAACATCAGAAGATTTTTGAAATTCAAATCACCTACCAGTCCTTTTAATCAGACCGTCCCCCACCCGCTTAGGGCATCGTGAACAGCCTCCGTCTTAGGAGATGGACCAGCGTTATTGAGTCAGTCATTCTGGTGAGGGTTTGGCCTTCATTGCCCTCATAGTTGCACAAGGCTTGACCAGGATTCTTGGCGTGGGATGGGTGTCCTCCTGGGGAGAGACTGAGTCAGGAGGAACCGGTGGAGGTCAGTAAGAGCCAGAATTCTTTGCGAAAAGGCCAGCCGGGCGCGGGGAGTGACCAGATACACACTCCTAGGTGGGAAGGGAGAGAAGAGACAGAGAGCCGGTTAAAGTGGAAGCTGGTCAGAAACAACCAGGGACGGTGAGGGACAACTTCCGTGACCCCTCCAGTGGTGTTTTCCATAGTGCAAAATGGGAGGGGTGGTTTGGACTCCTCCAAAGATTTGGAATTGAGCCAGATAGTCCTCAGCTTTTCTGCTGATTGAAATCTTTAAGAGGAACGGAGACTCCCTGAAGTCATCTGAAGCAGTCCGGTCTGATTATAAGGATCTATGGCAGGAATCTCACACAGGTCACCTAGAACCCCAGGAGCAGTCACACATTTGAGCCCCATGGAGCTGAAAACGTCACTCGAGGGGGAAAAAAGATGCCTATCACCGGGGCTCTAAGATAGCTGGAACTTCTGTCCTCCCGCTGCCTCAGGGCACGAATGTAGTTCACTTCTCTCTCCGATTCAGTTTTCCTGTATCTACCTTTTGGCTTCTACTCTCGCCAATTGCTTATCTGTCATTGTTTGTCCCAAGTTCAAAGTCTCACCAAGCAAGGGTAGTGTTGATTTAGTTGGTTGGTTTAGTTGGTTGGTGCTGTCCAGCAAGTAGGTGGAGTGATCTTTGATCACGTGCCCAGCTCTGGCTATCGCGGGGAGGTCACATGGCGTCTGTGTGGTGACGGATGGGACGTGAGGCCCATTCTGAGACCTGATGGACCCAAACACCACAGCCCAATAAGCCACAATATGCGTCACTGCCAGGTTAACCTATGGCCTCAAATGGTGTTTATACCTTATAATTTGTTGGATTTTCTTTCTAAACCCCCTTAATTTCATTACTGCTTCTCAAGGATCAAACTTCAGCTTTATTCCTTGGCATGGAAATCCTTAGTAATCCGGCCTCAAACTACTTTCCTAACCTCCTCTTTCAAAAATGTTTTACTCCAACTTCTATTATCTTGAATTACTCTCTATGAGTTTCTTTACCTGTCATATCCCGCTCCTGAACCTGTGTGTGTGTGTGTGTGTGTGTGTGTGTGTGTGTGTGTGTGATAGGAACAGTGCTAGATTTGGCCTTAATAAAACTTCTGGAGAGCAGAGGAGCCTGCTCTGTGATATTGGATGAATCACTGTTTCTCTCTGGGCCACTGTGTCATTTACAGAATACACTGAGTTACAGCATTTTATCTGGTTTTCTTCCTCTCATCCGTGCCGTAGAGCTGAGCCAGTGACAGACTCAGTCCTCTTTCTTTTATTTTTTTCTGAAGTCTTTGCATTTAAAGTCTCAGCTTTTCTTGAAAGTTCATTATGTCCTGTAATCCACTCCCCACCTTCCTGCATGCCCTAACGTGGCTGTGAAGTGCAGAGGCAGGGTGGCCAGTTAGTGGGTCCTGTCCTGTGAATCTACAGCTTTCCTTCCATATTGAGCTCCTGGTCCTCTCATATGCCTGCTTCTAAGGCATATATGAGGAGAGCGGTCTGAGCCCTGGTCGAACTCGTGAGCCTCCTTCCGGGTAGCCGAGCTGTTTGCCACTTAGCTCGTTTCCCACCAAGAATCATTCTTGACTCCTATCATTGGACTGACACCCTTGAGTCACTGGTTTTGTCCTCCTGATCCTCCAGTTCAAGACCACCAGACACATCATCCATTGTCTTGGCAGAAGGCTAAAAAAATTTATGGGAACTCAGTAGCCTGATCTTCCATCATGTTTTTCCCATGGATTAATTACATAAGAAAAGAAAAAAATGAACATACAAGGTAAGGAAAGCAAGGAGAATGAGGTTAAGAGAAGCAGAGGGGGAGCTGGAAGGAATAAGAAAGAGATAAGGAAGGGGCGCCCGGGTGGCTCATTCAGTTAAGCATCCGACCTTGGCTCAGGTGATGATCTCATGGTTTGAGAGTTCAAGCCCCACGTCAGGCTCTGTGCTGACACCTCAGAGCCTGGATCCTGGTTCAGATTCTGTGTCTCCCTCTCTTCCTGCCCCTCCCTGGCTCACTCTCTGTCTCTCTCTAAAATAAGTAAACATTAAAAAATTTTTTTTTAAAGGAAGAGGCAAGAAAGAAGAGGTACAGGAGGAGGGGAAGTGGGTGGAGACAGCAGAAGGCAAAGCGGCAGAAGAGGAAGGAGGGTGGGAGCATCGTGAGAACAGGTTGTTGCCAAATGAGACATTTTTCTCAATCGGTCGTCCATGGCTGCCGCTGTTTACACTCATCCACTAAGTGACAATTCATCTGGACTCCTTTCCTTCTCCTGCCAATCGCTTTGTGGAGTGGGGGCACCCCAGCACACCGAGCCGGGTGACACACGTTGGAAAGAAGCCACGAACAGAAGAGGAGATGCTACTTTCGTCCGGGAGGAGCAAGAAACGGGTGATGGCGGAGATGGCAGTGACCGAGCTCAGCAAGATGGGAGGATGGGTTAAGCAAATAGGTGCCCTCTGTGGCCGAGGAGATGGCCTGCAATGTGACGAGCTGATAAACCGAGGCAACAACGTGGAAGCATCTCAGGAACGCGACACTGAGCCACAAAAGCCAGACACAAGAAGCAGGAGACATGCTTGCGACCCTGTTTCTGTGAAGATGAACAGGCAAAAAGTGTCTGTGGTTTTCGAAGCTGGAAAGTGATTGCCTGGGATTACAGGGGAGTAGTGTGTGGGAAGGGGCACACGAGAACTTTCTGGGAGGTTGTAAGTTTGTCCTATGCCAATTTGGAGAGTGAGTAAATGAGAGTATACGTATGTAAACGCTTGTCAAGGTGCATGCTTGTGACTTTTGCATTTTACCATATAAAAATATACTGCAATTAAAAAGAAAAAAAGCTAAGCAGCAGAAAGTATCCACGTAGAACAGTAAATTCAAAATACCAATACAGGAGGGGCACCTGGGTGGCTCAGTCGGTTGAGCGTCCGACTTCGGCTCAGGTCACGATCTCGCAGTCTGTGAGTTCGAGCCCCGCGTCCGTGCTGACAGCTCAGAGCCTGGAGCCTGTTTCGGAATCTGTGTCTCCCTCTCTTTCTGACCCTCCCCCGTTCAGGCTCTGTCTCTCTCTGTCTCAAAAATAAATAAACGTTAAAAAAAATACCAATACAGGCAAACAAAGCTTATTAGACCGTGGCCCTGATTTTACAATGTATATTACTGTTATTTAAAAGCTTGTTGAAATGTAAAATTAGTCTCTATTAACAACACGTGAATACATGGTAGGTCTGATTTTAAGATGAGATTTAATAAACGTGTACCTTTAAATATTTATTAACTTAAAAATAGATTACAGGTAATGTTTGTCTCGTGCCTTTTTGGCATCTATTTTCTATGACTTTGGAAAAAGCATTGATTTTTATTTATATAAAAAATTAAGAAAATTAAGAAAAATTGAGACTTTATTTATTTGAGGGGGGGAAAGTACCCACTATTTTATTCACGACTGTGAACTTGTTTCTAAGAGCCCTCCAGAAATAGCTGAAGAATTCGCTGTGCATGCCAAACTGGCAAAATAAATGTTTAGTTCCTTGAAATATGCACAAAGTGTGTGTTAGTATAAACTTACCTTCCTTGACTGAGTGATGTGAAAATATTGGCTGGAATGATTCATATTTTTTGGTGAGCCAAAATGTATGCATGAGTATTATTTTAATAAGTAAATTATGTTAAGTGTAGTTTGAAATATACCAAAGACATAAACAGTTTCTTTACTGTAACTCTTCTGGACCAGAGGTCGTGACTTTCATCTTGACTCTTATGTTGTTAAGAGAAAATGCTACAGGGGGTTCAGAAAGTTGGTCACAGGCAGAGTTAAATTTAGGGTCCACAACCTGGTAGGCTGTGTGACCTCATGCCTTTGCCTTGACCTCTCTTAGGCACAGTGTCGTCATCTGTAAAAGCCTAACTACCTGTATCTGCCTCGAGGTGCAGCCTGGTGAAGAGTGAATGATATTTCAAGCGGAAAGCGAAAGGTCTGGCGTATAATAGTTGCTCAATAAATGTTTCCCACCTACTTCCTTTCCTGGGGATTCTGTGGTCACTGCGATCCTTGCCTTAGGCTGTAACAGTGGCCACGCTCACCTTTAATAGTTCTGTTCACTTGCTAGCTGGACATTTCACAAGAAGTAAGGAGAGGGGGAGTGATAGTTGGTCAGACAATTCTCCTTGTCCTTGGCGTTAACAAATGCATTCTAGTTGGACAGAGCAGGTTGAAGTGAGGGGGTACAAGTGTCTTGTCTGAACTCGAACTATTGGCATTTGCCTGGTTGAGGTTCTCTGCTTGTGAATCTGTTACAGGACAGGTTTGTGGATAGTCTTTCTCTAGGTGAATCTTACACCTGGTACAAAAAGATGCTATGCTCTGGACGGGAGACTTGCACTGGCTTCTGGAAACCTGAAGGGATATTAAGAAAAATTAATAGTCTGCCTTGAAGAGCAAGTGAGAGCCACTCAGGAGCTTCAGGAAAAGCAGGATCTCGTGGGTTGGTTGTGCGTTCCTCCATGGCTGCCATTCCACTGGGCCCCAAACGACTGCAGAGATGCCCGGGAAAAGCAACTTTTCTGTTTCATTGGCCTTTGCAATTGGTTTGTGACTTATAAACTCAACTTAGAGCGTAATTATGTCATTTTCATCTTCGCAAATGTGGCATGCTCTCGAATCTGAGCTGCAGGGATGGCTTTATGAAATGAAATTGCTCCATAGTTGCTTTAAATGGAAATTGCTGCATCAGCTACACGGCAGTGTCTATTCTGGAAGCTAATTGAAATTGCTCTGGCAGATGCCAGAAACAAATGCTGGGTTACATTAGCTTATGGGGGTCACTTTCTCCACTGTGTCACATGTTAAACTTGTCACACTGGCTTGGATTCTAAAAAAGAGCACAGGGCTGGGAGAAAGGGAATTTGGCCACTGCCTTCCATACAGTACATACTTCTGGTGGCATTCCAGTTCTGTCTGGGACAGATACGTGCCTTGTGCAATAGCAATCCCTTTACCCCTTAACCACCACACAGGTTTATTGACATAAATCCAATGTGAGAGTGTTTAAAAGACAAAACCGACGGGGCAAGCGAGCCGTTCAACTTTGAATATTGATTTTGTCATTATATCCATATTTATTTCGTCTTTTATTCAACCAAACATTTATGGAGTGCCTAACAATGGCTACATTTTACTGAATGCTTAGAATAGGCCAGAACCCTCTTTTTACGTGTTAACCAATTTAATCCTCACCATAGCCCTGTAATCTCTGTTTTGTAGCTAAAGAAACTGATATAACAGAGGCAAAGAGGTTAAGTGACGTGCTGGACGTTGGAGTGTTCTGAATACGCTGGGCACTGCTGGATGTTAGGAGCACACAGATCGATAAGTTCCAGCTGAAGTGCGATGCCATTAACATCTAGCTGAAGGGAGAACGAGAACAGAGAAACCTGGCCTCTGTTTAAGCCGAAAGATGGAGAAACGGCTGAGTGCTGGGGGAGCCCCGTGGAGGGACACCTGATAGCACTTCAGGCTCAACGGTGGGACGTGGGGCAGATTCCAAGAGGATCGGCGGGGCGGTGGGGCTAAATGGAGCCTGGGGCATAGACTGGGCAGCTGGTTTGGGAACCAGCTGCACCTACGAGAGTTTCGACATCAGTGGTGAAGATACCAGAAGCAATGCAAAACAAGCGATCAGGGACTGAACACACAGGGCAAGGTGAGGTCAGAGACTCGGGGAGATGGTCCACCCCCATCAGCCAGATGTGAGGAGACAAAGGGCACTGCTCATACTCAGTCCTTGGCAGTCAACCTGGAAATCTTCAGTTTCTGCTGAATCCTGGAACCAGTTACCCACTTGGCCAGTGGGAGGCCTCCCCTCAGAGTACCTGGTCATGTTAGGAGTGCAGAAAGGATATTTATTTAAGTCTTGTTTTTTTTTTTTTTTTTATTTGAGAGAGACAGAGGCAGCACAAGTTGGGGAGCGGCAGAGAGAGAGAAAGAGATAGGGGGAGGGAGAGAGAGAGAATCCCAAACAGGCTCTCCACCACCAGCACGTAGCCCGACTCAGTGCTCGAACTCATAAAACTGAGATCACGACCTGACCCGAAACCAAGAGTCGGATGCTTCACCGACTCAGCTACCCAGGCACCTCCAGAAAGGATATTGAAAGAAACCATCCAAGCTGGTTCTTAGGAGCATTGCGTTTCTCATGAAGTCATTTGAACAACACATGTCTACTTAGGGGATTCATCTGTTCATAGTATTGTGTTCCTTTAGTACATTCCGATGGTTCACCAATGTTTTTAAGTTGCCTTATCTATTGAGGAGAATGTGTCTCTAACCTAGGAAGTGGAAACTCTTAACAAACAAACAAAACAGTAAAAGGAGAGAGATGCCTCCACACCATTCATAAATGACACCCTCTCCATCCTTATTCAAAAGAAATAGGAAATAGGAAATCTAAAATGAAAACAGTAACAAAAAAGCACCATGTACTTGAAAGGAATGAAGTACTTAAGTGAACACTGAGTTTACATCTGAATTTCCTAGCAGCCATGCTAAAAAGGGAAATGCATTGGGTTATTTAGTTCTGATATCCTGACAGAAAAGCACACACCTGGATCTGGAGAGAAGCTTTCCTGACCTGCATACGTGGTGGATGTGCTGCTCCTAAGCAAACAGTTAAGTCAAGATGCTCCTTGATGCCCCAAAAGTCACCAATTAGTACAAGAAGAGATCCTTGCTTTCTGCCTCCAAATAAATGAATTGGAGGGGGGCGGGCTTGTACCGTTTCTGCTTAGCTGTGATTTCTGTGTGGGACGAATTGCCCCTTTGGAAGTTCTTGAGAAACATGGCCAGCGGTCAGGAGAAACCTGCGAGGTGGTCCCAAGAGTGTTCGGGCCATAGTCATTGTTAGCCAGTGGTCTAGAGAGGCCTTCCACGGTGGGGCTAGGCTTCCGGACAAAGACGCATGCCATCTAGTGGTGAGTACCCCTAAATGACTAGCACCCAGATCCTTCAGGGTCTCCAAGCCCCTGCAGATGCGCCTGAGAGATCTATTAGAGCAGGTCCGGTGGAGTCCCAGTCGACTGAGGGAAGCTTCAGCTGCGTTCTCTGCCCCTTACTGGTTTAGTGAAGATACATTATTACCATCTGAGTTGTTACGGATTCTGTATGAAGTAGAACATATTTAATCAAAATCAGTGGGATGTTGGTTTCATCCTCGGAGCCACGTATGACCCTTACTGGAAAGAGCAGGTGCACTGCTCTTCCTCTTTCCCGTGAAGCCCCACGACTCTCGTTCCTTCCTTCCTCTACGTCAGCAACGTGGAGCTCTCTCCTGCCTAGTTCGCTTACCCTTTCCCTTCTCTGTGCCTTACTGCTGTTAGGACACCCGAGCCACCGCAGTGGACCGCTTTCCTGCTTTCGTTCCGCTCTCGGAATGAAAACCACGGCACTTACGGCGCACCGATTATGGGCAAAGCCTGGGCAGGAGTTCTGCCGGCAAGGAATTCGCAGTGTGGGGGCAATGAGACGCAGGCCTAACGAATTGAGCTTCAAGGCAGAAGTACTAAATGCCCTAAGAGGCCTACGGTCCTTCCGGAAGGACCCAGAGGGGTTCCGTGAAGGAGGCTGTGCTCTAGAAGCCGGGCCCCCCTTACCGGTGTGCTGGGGGTAGGGTGTCGCTGACCTAAGCCGCCTGCTGGAGGACGTGGCCAGCCAGAGATCGCCGGCGGCTCGGTTCACCTCGTGGGCTGGGAAAGTAGCGTCAGTTCCCACGCGCGTCCAGATGGAGAGACCGTGAGTACGCTCGCTCACCAACGGGTTAGGTTTGGACGCTGGGGTTGCGTGTGTAAGGAGGAGTCTGAGGGGAGACAAGGATCGAAGAAGGGACCGGGTGCATTTGCGTGTTTGCGGGTGTTTGCGTGGAAGGGAGCAGTGGACAATAAGGCTGAAAAGATGGATCAGAACGTCGTCACGGAGGGTCTTGTGGGCGGGCTGCGGAGTATGAATTGTATTCTGGCGTCTGGGTGGTCGGTGAGGGCTTGTGTGATGCGGAGTGGTACGCTCTGAGTGAGGCTTCTTGAGTATCTACCTGTACTTGTTGGGTTAAAAAGGAGAAAGAGGCTGGAGGTAAGAAGTCCCAGGGAAAGACTGGGGAAGTTTAGATCTGAGAAGTAAGGGTGAACTGTCAAAGGCACCAGGCATGGTTTTCTGTCTGTCATCCCTGTGGCCCAACTGGCTTTGTTCCCTTCATAGTCCGCATGGCCGGAAGGTGACCCCACAACAGCCCTTGTTCAGGAGACCAACCCGAAATGCATACGGTCGCTTGGTCACAATCTCATATTCTCCAGCCGACGGTCTAGCCTGGTTTAATTAGCTGCCCTGGATTTATGGTTTATAAGCATGACCGCTCTGTGTGTGTGTGTGCGTGTATGGGGTGGGGGAGGCAATCAAGAGGGGTCTGTGTGAGCTGCACAGACCCCCCCAGAATTTGCCTGCCTACTACTCTTAATGCTTCTGTAGCTATTCTCCTCCAATGATTCCTCACGCACACACACACAGTGGGAATAACGAATCGCTAGCCACATAGGACAAATTATTTCAGTGTTAAAAATCATTCTAATACCAAAGAATTTTGACGCAAAAATTGTACGTCTGTGTTTGAGGACATCTGCTATGCTACCAAACTGTAGCGAATATTAAACTAGCGTCATAAGAGGTGTTCCGCTTTCTCCCCCACTGTGGCATATATGGGAAGGAATAGGGGAGATGGAATAATCTGATGTTACCTTTGCCATTTCCATGGTATATTTGCCTGTTAGAACACTTGCACTAAGGAAAATAATATACCTCCGCAGCTCCTTGCAAGAACTCTTCCTGAAAACAGGGGATGTTGGGGGAAAAAAATAAGCTTTTGCTCACTGTAACTCTAACCTCATTATGCCTAGTGTATCCGAAAACTCAAGATCTCAAAGGGCCATTAAATTTAAGTAAGATTGAACACAGGAGAGAAATGAAGAATTGGCAAATGGTAGATGCCAGTTAAGATGTTTCAGTTAGAAATTTAACCGAGGGCACATACATTTGCTTTTTTTATTGTATTTATTTCCTGGGTACATTTGTTTCACATTCCAAATTTTTGTAATTCTGAAATCAAAGGGAGAACATTGAAACCCTTCCAGCTAGGCTCATAAGGAACCTAAAAAGTGGAACTTGGCCGGCAGGCCTAAGCAGTGGTCCTGGCTGGGCCATGCACACCTCCCCACCCCCCAGGGCGAGTGGAAATACTCCAGGAACACGGGCCACGGGAACCACGGCTCATCCTCCTGGAGCATCCGATTGGCTTGATGTGAAGTAATTAAAAACATTATTTTTATGTTAATGAAAAAGGGCAGATAATGAAAAAAAATTCAAGAACTTCCTTTTTTATTGGTTTTTTTGTGTTTGTTTTTTTTTAAATTAAAACCTGCCTATTTAGGGCAGTTCTCCTCTGGCTGGGGACCTAGTCATTGCAGGGAAGTGGAGGGAGTGATGTCGGAGGGCAGTTAGAATGCAGGTCAAGTACAAAGACCGAGAGAAATGGGTAACTTCTTTCCAGACCCGTTGTTCCATTGGTGAGCGTTTCAGGTGGGGGCTGGAGGGGCCGCGTGACTGTGGGTGACTATCCCTTGCCTTCCAAGGGCTCGGGGTCTCTTGGGACCAGAGGCTCAATCCGCTAAGGTTTTGTGGTTAACACGGATGTGGTGCTCCCACCGTTTGGGCTTTTAGTCATTGTGATAAATGCTGTTGGTTCCCTTTTTTATGCTTTCCTGATGTTCAAATCACTCAGTCTTAGGGCTGGAAGGGGCTTGTGGCCCATCAAGTCTAGCCTCCGCTTTGCAGGACCCAGTCTGGCTGAAAGAACTCAATTTATTTGGGGAGTTCTGAAACTACTTGCCTTACTTATTAAGTCACACATTTATTTGTCAATTTATTTGTTAGGCTAGGAATCTGGTTTTCCTAGCTCCCGGTCTTAATTCTTTTGAGAAAATCAAAGTATAGAGATCTAGGGAAATGTTAAGGCTCAGAGGCTGTCTCAGCTGATTAGAGTTCCTTCATATCTGGACGCTTGTCCCGAACCTCTGGCAAACCACAGCCTTGCTCACAGCTGATGCTTAGATAGCTCAGGACTTAAGAATTTTTTAAGGGTCGTTAAAAAAAAGAATAAAGATGAACATGTGGCAAAGATTACATGTGGCTTCAAAATCTGAAATGTTTACTATTTGGGTCTTTACTCAAAAAGGTGGCAGATCCCTAAGGCACGGTGGCCAGCTAATGTAACCCCAAATCCAGTCGCGACCTTTCTCACAGAACTCCTCTTTAGTTCCAGGCAGGAGGTGCTCGGCCAGGTGATCACAAATGATTAAACTAGTCACAACAATCCTGTTTGTATCTCCTAACTGTTTTACAGTTAAAAGTAGCCATGAGACTTCGTTCTGACCTACAAGGCCTGGAAGTCTTCTGATGAGGCGAAAGGTAGCTGTTTGGGGAAAGCTTTTGCTTTTCTGACCTATGCATTTGACAGCACGTGGTTCACTTCTTGGACTGTGGTATGATGGCTGGAGTTGCGGCAGCTCTCTTGTGGCCATGAGGAGATAACCGAGAGGATTGCAGTGTCACTGGCCTTAGCGTGATTGAACCAATTCCAGCAACCATCTACCTTAAGAGGTTTTGCTGTGTTGAAGAAAATTAAACTCATGTTTCCTGAAGCCACTGTAGCTGTTTTATTTGTTATATCTTCCTAGCGATGGAGGTGCCATCTAGCCTCGCAAATTTCAATTGCTTCCAGTTTTTATTTGAGGAAATGTTTTCTAGTCAACCTAGAGTTACTTGTTGTTTTCTGATCTGTGTTTTTATTCATAATTATCCCACTTCCTTATTACCTCCTCTGATAGAGATTTAGCTTTAGCAATTAGTGTTGCTTTTATGCATTTTAGATAAGCCACATAACCTTGGAAAATTGCCCTTTTAGTTTCCGGAGTTTTAGGATGGGAATAGTAATACCTTACCTTATGAGATAAGTACTTCGGGGGGGAAAAAAGAGTAACGCATAGTAAAGTACTTAACAGAGGGTTTGGTGTGCATAATTTGCACTAACAACTGTGAGTTAGTGCATAATTTGCACTAACAACTGTGAGTTGTTGTTGTCGTCGTGTTTTGATGTAATTCTGCTCATCTTCCTCGTCCTTCTTCTGGGTTTCTAATAAAGGAATAAGCATCTTGGGTTCTATATGGAACTCTGTCCCTTTAATAATGATACAAAGGCAGTGGCCTTGGAACTAGTGGGAAATATTTACCTCAGGAGAGGAGACTTTACCTTGAAATGCAGTGTTGGAAATAACCTGAAGATTTCTCATCCCTGGATGCAACTTTAATTTGAATATCAACATTGGACAGGTTTGGAGTATAAAAGATAGCAGAAGCAGCATTCCTTTTTCTCTCCGCTTTCAAAAGTTACCCGGGTAAACGGGATAACAATATTTAGGAATGCACCTCACGACCGACGGAAGGCTCTTGCTTATGTTTAACCCCGTTTGGTGATCTGAAAGGTGTAGGACGTCACCTGAGCAATCTACGTTTTATGTGGGAATTTTTTTATCGTACCAATTGAGATTGCTCGCAAAGAATCCTTGGGGTTTTTGACAGGGAAGAGAATCTATTTAGCAAAATTAGGGACGGGGGAAAAAAGCGCCTCTTTTTAAAATGATGCTTCAAAAGGACGAATATTTCTATTGCAATAAATTATTTTTTGATTGCCTCTATACCTCTTCCTGCTCCAAATCCCCATTCTGAATGTCATCATTAAACAGTGCCCGATGTGAATATTAATGTGAGTCAGGAGAAGGCTGCCAGCCACACACAATGCATTCAAATGTTGGCTTTACATAATTATCCTTCCTTTTTCCTGTGTTCTTTATGATGCCCGGTCTAGATTTTGCAGTGCTATCTAGTAAATCTGCGGGACAATTTCTTTGTGTTTGGATGGCAGCCTAAAGTATTGCCAGCCTTGTACCTAGATGAAATTTGGCTCAAATGAAAGCAAGCTATTGGCAAAAGTGAAATTTTATTAGAGTTTTAAAGACGCTATTTATATTCGACTGTTTCACTTCTTTTCTGTCCAGATGTTTCCCTGCCTCTAGGTCATTGTTCTACATCTTGGATAAGTGCGGAAGGGTTAATCATAGTGGCCACCGTATCTGAATGCCAAGGATTTGTTCAAAATACTTGCTGAATACTGAATGGAAAGCCTAGAAAAAATATTTTCTCATCGGTGAAAACATATCGTTCTTCGTGCCAGAAAATATTATTGAGGACCAGTAGATATTGCTGATAGATTTATTTGTTGTTTCCTGAATATTGCCGAGGTTTCTTGAATCTGCTCACAAGCTTGAGGTGAGGGAGAAGGAGGTCCCAAATAGGAGTTGAGAAGAGAGCTTTCGGCTCCTTTAAAGGACTCTAACCCCGTGGTAGGAATGAATTACACTCTGACATACAGAGCAAACTTGGAATCCTATTGATAGATCATTATTGATCATCTCGAAGAATTTGTGGGGGAAAATGATCATTTCTACAATTCTATGATTTGGCAAATGTGTCCCTAATTTTCAAAAATAATAAACTTAATGCTCATTACAGCTCAGTATAAGTGTCTTAAACTGTACTTTGAGAAACAGTGGATGAGGAGGAGTCAGCATAGATTTGCTAAGATTATTTGCTTTAATGGTAGCATTACAGGAGTGTTAGTGAGGGAAGGTCGGTACGATCTAGCTGAATTTCAAAAGACATTTGTCAAAGGATCTCAGATGTACTCAAGGCAAACAGAGAAATTTGGTCTAAATCCCTGGTTTTCAATAATTCATTTGAATACAGGATTGTTCTCAAACAGAAGATCATGAGAAAATGCAATATGCAGAAAAAAAAGAAAGAATGAAAGAAAAGGAAAGAAAAGAAAGCAAGGAAAGAAAAAGAAAAAGAGAAGGAGTTGGCTTAGGGAGAAGGGAGACCACCCTCCCTTTGCTCCCTGACCCCCTGCCGCCTGTGGAACTCATAAGTCTCTTTGGAGAATAGAAGGAAAACTACCCACTAATTTGATAGCATCTTTGATTGCGTTCGTTAATTGAATGACCCTACTCAACAGTGCTCATTATTCTACTGATGACATTCTAGAGTGCGTTCTCCAGTGGAAGGTCACAGAGCTTTCTCCTCTGTTTCTCATCACCCAAGAAACTTAGAAAATGAGCAAGGTATTGGTGATGATCATATCCTGGATATGAAACTAGGGAAAATATTAATGTGATGGAAGGCAAAATCAGACTCTAATTGGGTCTCAAAGGGTTAGAATGATAAGGAAGTTCCAATAGGATGAAATTTAATGGGAATAGATGAAAAGCCTTGCATTTAGGTTATTAAAACCAGTCAGATATGTACAAGACAGAGGATATAATTTAGCAGGGAGTGTGAGAAAGGTTTGAGGGTTTCAGTTGATCTGAAAGTGAATAGTAGTCAAGCATAGTAAAAGGATGATATGTAGGAGACGGCAACATATGATCTCCTGTTGTTTGATGGTCAGGGCCATGTGAACTATGGTGTTCCCTATAGTAACAACAGTTGTTAAGCTCTTGCTCTGTGTTGTGGTGTTTTCTTCTTCCACCTTACATGGACTGTTATCTCTAGGTTTCTGACCACATGGTTTCTTCTCGTTGGGGTGTGTGAAGAATCTCTTTCTGCCACTTCTCTTTCAACTTACCCATTGGCAGTGATGTGCTCTGAAATACCTAAGTCCCCCTCCCATCCATGGAAGAGTTTTTAATGAGTTAGGACCCTTGGATTTTCTGAAGACAAAATCGTCCTGCCTTGTCACCCATTCGTTACAAAAGATGAATAAAGGGTTGGGATGATTCAGACTACAGGCTTGCTAAGTGTCCTGTGACAACAGACTGTCTTGGGCTATTTGGTCATTTCCAACCTAGTCCCGAGTGCTAACGTTCGAACATATGTGCAAATGGCTAATGTTCTTTTAAAAATAATAGACCGCAACATGACATTCTTTCCAAATTGATGCTATGGCGGGTATTAGATCAGTTCCCGGATTTGTGCCTCCTGACTTAAAATTTAACAGGCTGTGGAATACTAACTGCAATGTCTTACAGCCAATACAAGTTCTTCCTTCCTCCCTGCTTTCTATGTTCTTTCTTTCCCACCATCTTAACCTTCCTCCTCCTCCCTTCTTCAAGTACCTATTAATCACTTTCTATGCCTTAGGTGTGGTGGGACAGAAAGAACCAAATGCAGTTAAGTGTCAGATGCACCCCTTGGAGGAAAAGGGAAGTTGGATGAAATGACAGGACTACAGGCTTTTCTGGATTCGTGTTCTCTTTCGAAAGAGGCCATCTTTTTCAATGCCTAAGGCTTCGTGAAGTTTCTTCCAAAACATACCAAATATAGCATTTTTTGAGGCAAATCGCCCTGTTGCTCCCTTTAAAACTGTAGGAATTATTAGAGATAAACTTTCACCAGGGTTACAAGCTACTTGGTTTGAAAAGAGGAGAAATTCCAGCTGGCACTTACCGCTATCGCTTCTCTGCGAGGTTTCCTGACCCAAGGCCTACAGTTTCTTAATTCCCGTCCGCAGGCGCAAAATAGCCAGCGACATGATTAGCTTTGCGGATCGCTGAATGGAGCGGGAGTGACTGGGGACACGGTACGATCGGGCATTTGGTGACGATAGCCTTAGGGAGGAAGCGTATACCCCCATAAGCTAACAACTGCTGTTTTTCCAAGGAAAGTATGGGTATTGGTGTGGAAATCCTTTCCTCTGGAGGCTAACGCACACCGCCTCTATGCAGAGCACTGAACGTGATCTAGCAATTTATATATAATTTAAACATTTCAGGTAATGATTTTTTTTTATAGCATCTCAGCAAGATCTGCTTTTTCTTCCAATTCCTCCTCCTTTTCTTTCTTTCATGCTTTTTCTCGTGTGTGTGTGTGTGTGTGTGTGTGTGCGCGCGCACGCATGAAAAACTGTGTCTACTTCCCCCTTTTGGAAAATAGTTGTATTGAGTTGTAATCCATACCATACAACTCGCACATTTAAACTATATACCTCGGCAATTTTTAGTATATTCAGAGTTGTGTAACCATCACCACAATCACTTTCAGCATATTTTTATCACCTCATAAATAAACCCTGTATCCATTAGCAGCCACCACCACCCCCCATCGATCCCCAACGCCCATCCCTGCCAGTGCTCAGCAACTACTAATATTTCTCTCGATATAAGATTTGCCTCCTTGGAACATTTACTACAAAGGGAATCCTGGATATGGTCTTTCAGATCAATAGATGGTCTTTTATGATGGCCTTTCATTTGGCATAATGTTTTCAAGGGTCTACCCACGTTGTAGCTGGAATCGGTATTTCACTCCTTTTTATAGCTGAATAATATTCCATTGTGTGGACTATTTGCCTTCTTTCATTTTCTTGAGGCACTGAAGTCTTTGTAAATTTTTTCCGTGTTTATTTTTTTGAGAGAGAGAGAGAGGGCGCAGGCGGGGAAGGGAGGCATCGAAGTTTTATCTCACCCGTTGGGTTGTAAGCATTTGGAGGAGATGGGTTTCTTTCCTTACTAGACTTGTCTTCTGCAACATAATACAAGTTTGATAGTAGTGAATGGACGCTAGATAGAAGTAAATGTAGGAAAAAGAAGTTTGGCGTCTTTCAAGCTTTGCCAGAGTGCAGTCTACGTAGTGAAGGTGTGAAAGGGAGACTGAGAGAAAGGGTTTGGTGTAATAAACTGAATGAGTATGAAATAATAAAGGATAAAATAAAGAGGAGGCGCTAAACCCCACAGTGGGACGCCCAGGACCTTGGAAAGAAGGCGACTCGGTGATAGAGTGGGAGTAGCCAACCGAAGACAGAAATTTTACGTACTCGCCACGCATTATGTTGACAACCACGGATGTAGTTATGTTTGGTTTGTGTAGAAATCCTGAAATCGTTGAAGTTTTAAACGTAAAATGAGTTCGTTGATGAATAGCTGCAGTTGGTTGTGACTTGTCACCATCCTCCTTCTCATCAACCCCGTTGTCACCACCACCACCGTCATCATGTGAACATTTATCAAATGCATATTAAAAGGTACCCCAAATGGACATTTCTTGGTGTTCAGGACACTAGGCTGAAACATTTTACTAGTCTCCGTAATGATTTTATGACGTAGGATCGACTCATATCCTCAGTTTCACCCGTGAGAAAACTGAGGAGTGAGGTTGGAATTCGAACTAGGATTGACCTACTCTGATGTCCTTATATGCTTCTGAAGTAATTTCTCATTGGGGCTCCCAAACGTTTAGTCTCAATTCTGCTTCCGTCCATTCTGACTTTGAGTTGATTGGTATAGTTGTGGTGATTTGGATGATGGTTGGCAAATATACCCACTCCCCTCCCCCCACCCCAGCTGCTCTCCCTGGGGGCGGCATGTGCTTCCCACTCCATTAGTTTGGGCTTATGTGACTGGCTTTAGCGCGTGGAATATTAAAAGACCTAACTTAAGTAGAGGCCTTAAACGTGCTTGCGTTCTTTGACTTGCCTTTTATGCGCCAGTGATTAACCACAAAAAGAGGATGCCCGCGTAGCCACCGCCCCTTCAGTCGGGGCCCAAGAATGAATACATATGGAGCAGACCAGAGCCAGCCTGCCTGGGGCCAAGCCCAGCTGACCTACAACCTGAAGCCCACTCAGATCTGCTCGGCTAGGCGAATCTATGCGCAAGAATAAATCTTTGACCTTGCAAGCCACTGAGTCGGGGTCCTTTGTTATGCAGATTTCTATCTGGCAATATGATTACGATAGAATCCATGAGTGCTTTTGTTTGTTTAGTAATTGGTTCAACCAAGATGAGTTCGATCGTCTAACATGTACCTGCCGCTGTAGTAGGTGCTGGGCATACAAACATGCACAGAGGAACGGCTTTGTTGTCTTACGTTTGGCGTTTAGGCAGGAGAAGTGATGTGTCCATACATTATTGGAAGGCAGATGAAACCTGGCAAGGTGCCCAGCAGGTGGCTGTATCTGTGCTCTGGGAGTTCTGAGGAGATGATAGCACGAAAGACTGGAGAGACCTAAAAAGGCTGAGGAGCTCTGAGAATGCAAGGAAATGTATGTAATAGGAGGACTTAAGTGCTCTGGACACCGAGAAGTGTACATTTTCGTGAGGTTTTCCACCATGTTTTAGGCACTCAGAGATGACACCTTTATCAAGAGTTGAGAAATTAGACATCCATCATCAAAACCTTGAGAAATTTGGGGCGCCTGGGTGGCCCAGTTGGCTGAGCGTCCAACTTCGGCTCCGGTTGTGATCTCACGGTTCGTGTGTTTGAGCCCCGCATCGGGTTCTGTGTTGACAGCTCAGAGCCTAGAGCCTGTTTCAGATTCTGTGTCTCTCTCTCTCTGCCCCTCCCTTGCTCGTGCGCTCTCTCTGTCTCAAAAATAAATAAACGTTAAAAAAATTGAGAAATTAGAATATCTTCCAAGTAATTCATTGCTATGAGCATGTGGTCAAGATACTTGCATGAAACTATAGGAATGAAATTATAAAGTCTCCTCATCGTCTTCTTATATCAGTTGGTCTGGATTATAAAAAATAAGGTAACTTGTCTTTTTACTTCTGTATCTGTCATTTTTTTTTAAATCAATGTTATTTATTTTTGTGGCCAAGACCTGGCGTGATGGCTGAGAGTAGTGCTGTCCAGTTAAGTGTTTGAGCTCTGGGGTCAGAGAGACCTGGGTGAAGGTCCAGCCTCTCAAGTTATTTAACTTTTCTCCACCTAATAATCCTCATAAATGGTCTGTCATGTGGCAGGCCACTACCAAATGTTAAATATTCACAGTATGATCTAAATTCTTGATGAGCAGCCCCTGGGACTGACCCATGGTCCCCCTCTGCAACCGAATGTGATAACATGGGCAGCAGCCTAATTTCAAATATACTTGTACTTCAGACTAAACAGTGGACTTAGTGAAGAGAACAACAACAGCAATGTCTTGGGTAAATAGAGGAATATATCTTAGAATTACTCATTCCAGACAGTAATGCTCCAGCCATGTGAAGACACCGAACAGAGAAGTGGTTGAGTAGTGGGTTGAAATCTGGGTGCTGGAAGCCCATGGAAAACTGTTCGCCTGGCACAGAGCTGCCCAAGCACCGCACAGCCACCATTTTCTGGTGCCAGCCAAGACGCTCCAGGAAACAGGGCTCTATCTGCCGAGCCCTTCTCATTCTACAGAGGGGAAATCCCACAGCCACAACAGGGGGAGTCCAGGTAGGGTGAGGAGTGCCCCCATATATTCAGGTCAGCACCAAAGAGTCTGGGACATCCAAGGCTCTCCATAAACTTTACATGGCACAGAGTAAACTCATTTCAGCTCCAGATCTCTGGTGAACCTGTGTCATTACAGGCAGGTACACTTTATGTCTCAGAACCACAGCTTTCCTATCTGTACGGTGGAAGGGTTAATACCTACCTGTTGTCCTGGGGGTCATTTCAGCGGTAGAATGAAAACGCTGCCTGCAAGCATTCTTCAATCCCTGGTGTGCTTGTTAGATGCAAGGGATGAAGGACTAGAAAGTGGCCGCCATCTTGAAACTCCCCAAACGGCCCAGGTATTCATGTCTTAGCAGAACTGGTTTCTTCATTGACTGTCTTCTCAAACAGAAATGCAGTCTAACTGAAGACTGTGAGATTTGTATACCTCTCATTTTGTAAAAACAAAGAGAAGCCCTTAATCTCGGCAACATTTTTAGCTCCCCTGACTCTACCCTGGGCAGGAAAAAAAAAAAAAAGATGTTTACCATGATGGGGACATGAGGACTTTTTTGGTTTGTTATTGCTCTTGGCAAAGCAGCTGTTTCAGGAAAATGAATGGTGGCCAGTCATCAGAAGCCTTTCCTGTGGATGATTGAAGTGTCTTCCTTTTCATAGGCAGGTTCTTTTTCTTTTTTCTTTTTCTTTTTTTTTTTAAATTTTAAGCCAGTTTAATATTTTTGTTCAGTACCAGCCATTATTAATTTCTCTCAAGCACATATTTTAAATTCCTCACATGACAGTTTTGAGAAACTAATGAAAATTAGAGTGTGTTAGCATATCACATTCCTACAGAGACCTGCTAATACATTCAATTACATTTAGTAATGGTAATGGGGACTATAGAGAAAAGCATTACCATTTATACCTGCTTGCTCATGTGCTGTCTCTGTCTCTCTCTGCACCAAATATTCAAAAAAATATAGAGAGAGGGTAAAGCAAAGGAAAAATCACTTTTGATGCTACTTTAAAAAATGACTTTCTGAAAATGCTTTGCTTCTTGATAAGAAATAGGATGGTTATGGCACATGTAGCTTACTTTTTTGTGTCAGTTAGGAACATTAGTCCATTTATCTCCACTCCTGAAATTTTTCCATTTGTTCACCAAAGGCTTCAAAGGAATTACATAAAGATATTTTTCTGCCTAGATACATACTTTGGCAATTTGATTTTGTTTTAAAGTAGCATGATTGCATTTTCTTCCTCCACTCTATGAATCACAGCCAAAGGGAATTCCTTTGAAAACTTGATTAGGAACGTGAGACATGAGTATCTGGTACATGATGGTGTTGATGTCCACCTGCCTCCCAAGCTTGGTTTGAAATTCAGCTCTGCCCAGCAGGGCTTACCTTGAGCTGTGCGGCATTATTTTGTGACCGCGGGCCCAAGTGACTATGTGTGCTGCGACCAGCAGGTTGGCCAAATCACGTTTGGGCTAATAAATATGGGGTGTCTCAGTCCTTGATGTGAGACGCTTTTATAGCCTATTATGGAATAAATTATGTGCACGTTTATTCTTCATGAGTCTGTCGGCTTCAGTCTGTTCTGTGTTAGATGGTGACCTTCTGGAATTCAGGGATCATGCTGTTAAATTTATTTTGTGTTACTTGTATATGCATCTTGATGGGAGACAAATAGATGAGTGAGTTTTTATCCGATGATTTGCTAGGCTCATGTTTTGAAATGTGTTTATTAATTTGTTTGTGTCAGAGCAAAGGCTGGCTGGTATTTCCCAGTAGGGTAGAGTAGTTAGTGCAAATATGTAAACATCCGTCGACCTGGACAAGTTCTGTACAGGCAGGGTGCTCTGTATGCTGGTTCTAAAGATAGACGAGACAAAGTTAATTACTTAAGCTGTAAATTGCAAGTACTTGGCAAATGAGAGTTATTCAGCGTCAAACCTTTTTTGCATTTTTGTAGTCTCGGAATTCATGCCAGGAAGCCAGAATTTCTAACTAGGAGGTAGTTACAATTCTAAGCATCATACTGTAGTTATAGGAATTATCCACGGAATACAAAAGCACAATTAATGACGTTTCTAATTTAAAAAGTGCTGAGCATTATTGAGAACTTGGCCTGTGACTATATAGGTATTTTCGAGATAAGGATTATTAAATTTTATACGGCCCGGCCAATGTATATTTTTATGAGTGTGAATGGTGTCTCCAGTAAGACTTGTTTCTCCCTAAGCTTCCTGCAGACCTTAAAGCTGTGTCCACACTGGCCAGGAAGAATGGAGTTTCTGTTCTGGAGACTCCGGAGGAGTTATTCATGATCCCTTTTCATCTTAGTGGGCTCCTTGAGCAAAGTGGGGGTGCTCCATCCGCTTCCAAAGTTCCGGCAGCCAGAGGCCTGCAGGGGTAGCAGGGGAGGGGACGGCGTAAGGCTTACGCTCCCTCACAGCTGTCTCCTTTCCCACTAAAAAGGGTTGAAAAATGTGCTCGCAGATGTTTTCTTTGCATCTTTCTTTGGAAGGATTTTTACGTGTTCACTCTTGGAATATCACAAGGTGACAGTTATTCAGATTTATCAATTTGAACATCCATTCTGTTTTGCATGGCAGCCAGTACCCTAAAAAACTTAAGGAGAGGTAATCTTTTTTTTCCAAACTATAAAAAGCAAATTTTGCGGCAAAGAAATTTGAACGACCCGTTTTTGCATAATTGCGAAGGAATTATTATCACATAAACATCTTATCATAAAAATTCTTGTGATAAAAATTTTATCGAATAAAATGTTATGTGAGTCTATAAAAGAATGTCCATATTTCTAATCAAGGCATGCTCAAAGTATATAGGGCTAAAAAACATAACAATGTCAGGAGTTTGCTTTAAGATACTTCACGGGGAACAAACCATAAGCAACTCTGAACGATAGAGAACAAACTGAGGGTTGCTGGAGGGGAGGTGATGGGGAGGGGCGGGGTTAGATGGGTTATGGGCATTAAGGAGGGCATTTGGGATGAGCACCGGGTGTCCTATGTAAGTGATGAGTCACTAAATCTATACCTGAAACCAATTCTACACTCTATGCTGTATGTTAACTAACGTGAATTTAAATAAAATCTTGGAAGGAAAAAAAAAAAAGATACTTAAAGAGAGAAGAAATAGGTGAAGCGGGGCACCTGGGTGGCTCAGTCGGTGGAGCGTCTGACTTGGGCTGAGGTCATGATCTCACGGTTCGTGGGTTCCAGCCCCACTGCTGTCAGCCTGTCAGCACAGAGCTCGCTTGGGATCCCCCGTCCCTGTCTCTCTCTGCCCTTCCCCCGCTTATGCTCTAAAAGAAGGAAAAAAAAGAAAAAGGTGAAGCATGTATGTTAAAATCTAGAAAGTTTTTGATTCTGGATGATAAGTATATAGTGTTCATTATCCTATTCTCTTTTGTGTATATTTGAATATTTCATAATAAGAAATGCTTAAAAAGGCAAATGAGTATATCCTCATTCCCTTTGTATAAATGGAAGAAAGTGAAATGACCCACCCACAGTCATAAAGCTGGAAAGTGGTAGGACCAGACTTAAATCTCAGACTCCTCTCTTTCCTTCCATGTATTTTACATCTCCAGAACTGAAGGCACTTATTTATTTATACATTTATTTTCCAATCTCGGGTGCCCAGCGTTGCTTCTTGACGCACTCTCATTGTTTCATTCGTTGCTTTCTTTCTGTTTTATTATGATGACAGGTAATCTTTAATAGCCACTTAGAAACATGAACAACTTCTAATTGAGACAGTTATTTATTGATTTTCTTTAATTAGGAAAGGTTGCTGCTGGTGGTAAAGGGCAAGAATATTGCGGGTTCTTTTGTAAGGGTAGAGATGCGGAAAAGAGCATGAAAGCTGAATTGTTCAGTGGAGACCACACGGGTTACAGCTAAAAAGGCTTACGGGTGGTAAGAGATGATAAACAAAAGAAACAGAGCTCTGCAAGATCTAACCACGTTTCAAGGAGGAACCCTAAAGTATGTTCAAAACGCTAAAACTTGTCTCACAAATTAAAGGAAAACATATTTTAACCTAAACATTTACCCAAATAAACCAGTATTATTGTGTTCTTCCCATTAAAAACGGGTCCAATCGGAAGTATCCTTATTAACAGAAATAAACTTTTAGGGATGCTATTTCCTTGGTACCAAAATGGAAGAACACCTGGAAAAGTTGCCAACCCAAATGGCCACCGGCTTTGCAAGATTTTGTGTCCAAGCCATGACCTGTAAAGTTAGACCTGGGGACTTTGTCTTTAAGAAGATCACTCAGATGCTTATCTTGTTGCCTAGCAGTTAAGTATTTTTTAATTTAGTGTTAGCTTCCCTTGTTCTGCCTCCTCAACTCCTCAAATCTCCCTTTGAAGATTCATTGAACTCTTGTAGAAACTTAAAGATTGCGTAATAGTAAGTTTGGGTTCCTTAATCCTCTGTAAATCTCCTTTAATATCCAGTAGACATTAATAATAGCCGCACACTGATAGATGGGCATGGCTGAACACGGGATTTGAGAAGTCTGGACTTTTTACCGGAACCCTGGAGTTTTCTGCCTGGAACAGCCTAGCTCAATGCTCAGCTCTTTCAGCTAAGATATTGGGTTCGAAGTTGGAAGTCCAACATTGGGAGATTTCCCCCAAGAATTTCCCTTCCCACATCTGTCCATTGAAACGGGCATCGGTAGCACACAATGCCATCTCCTGCCCAGTTGCTGGCAAGTTCCGTGTAGGAGCCGCTGGACTCATTGGCCGCCATGGACGTGATCAGTGGGTGCGATCAAGACAGCCACACCCATTTGGAAGGTGGACCTTCCGGATGTGGTGAAGTGCAGTGTTCAGGAGAGAGGCACCAGTCAGAGCGTATTTTAGGACTGCTGCGCGTCAGGCTGCCCCCAACTCGGTTACCGCTTTCTGCAAGCTCTCCGACACCCTCCCTCTCCCGGCCTTGAAAAAAAATCTCTTTTGCTCAAAAATCTAATGGGTAGATGATTAGACTCTCATCATAAAATTTCAAAATGTCTATAAAGAGTGTGTGTGTGTTTTAAAATGATGATTCAGATCCTAAATTTTTAAGAGTTTTGTACATGATTAACATCCAGCTGTCTCAAAGCCCTGCTGGGAGCTTTCTTTGGTATTCGGCCCCGCATGCCTTTGAGAGACTTCTGTGGTTACATGGGTGGTATTTGATCAAAAGCATGCAACACAGAATGTCTTCATCTTACCTATTAACTTTGAGTAAGTTTTAGAGTTTGGCGGTAAGATCCTCGTTTGTTTCGCTGGAATTTGAATTCGTGATGTGTTTACTAAAGCTATTTTTCACTTAATTATAAAACGCCTCAAAGAAAATCACATTCTTAGGATACTTGCTTCTTTGTTGCAATAATGACAGACTGCCATGAAGACGTTTGGTTTATTTTCCTATTTTATTGTTCTGTTTTAATTAGTACAGATCCGGAAATAATGAACTATCCCTTTTGTTCAAACTTTCCTTTTTGTTTCCTGTAAAGTGAACAATGGGGTTATTGTACACACATCGCACGATGTTTTTTCCCTCTTTCTGTGTGGGGAAAATAATGAGCTAGATTGCAGCCCACTGTTTGTGACATTCGTAATTGTTTCTTAGTTAAAAAGAAAATCCAGGGGCGCCTGGGTGGCGCAGTCGGTTAAGCGTCCGACTTCAGCCAGGTCACGATCTCGCGGTCCGGGAGTTCCAGCCCCGCGTCGGGCTCTGGGCTGATGGCTCAGAGCCTGGAGCCTGTTTCCGATTCTGTGTCTCCCTCTCTCTCTGCACCTCCCCCGTTCATGCTCTGTCTCTCTCTGTCCCACAAATAAAATAAAACGTTGAAAAAAAAAATTAAAAAAAAAAAAAAGAAAAATCCATTTGTTTTTAAACCTTCCCACTTGAAAGGGCTGATAAAAGTGTTTAGTTTCCAGCTTTTCCATTGCCTCTCATTGTCATGGTCAGTGCATTTAATTCTATATATGAGCTGTGAAAAAGGCCCTGAGTAAAGGTCCCTTGGGTAGAAATGTCATCTCTCTGGGCCTCAGACTCCTCAGCTGTAAAATGGGAGACTTACCCTGCAGGATTCCAAAAGGCTTTTCAAGTCCAATTTGGAAGACCCAGTGATCATGGCAATGTTCAAGGTTAATAAGTCCTTTATTTCAGTGGCTGAATTACCCTACTCATGTAACGCATTTTTAACATGTGACCTTTCCATTTGAGCTGCAACGTCCCGTTTTGCATGTTCCCTGAAAGACGTTCTTTCTGAGAGGCTCCTAGCGGCATTTAGTGCCACGGTCATGTAGCCCAACCTTTTCATTGTACAGATAAGGAAAGCAAAGCTGTGTTTTAGTGAAACATCAATGTGAGAGCAAATAAACTGACTTCTTGTTTTCTTTCTAATAGCTATGCAACCCCGGTCTTACTATAAATAATTCCAAACCGAGGCTGCAAAATCTCAAAGCTAATTCCATAAAACATGCCTATGAAAGGTCAAAACCTGCCTGCTTCCTCCAAGGCCACCCCTCTCCCACGTTGGGTGTGTGGGAACTCCGTGCCAATGCGAACGGCATCCCGGGGGCCAGGGGGTAGCTGGTCGCCATCTACACCTTTGTCACCCCAGAATGAAGTCCCAGAAAAGGAACAGAAAGCCCGTGCCACTTAGGTGTGCCTAACTCTGTGAGGATAAGTATTACTTCCCCACATACAAGAAATTTAGCACATGAACTCATCACGACGTGATAACCAATCTATTCATTATTCTGTGAGGAACACTTAGCTGTTTCCTATCTATATAATGCTCTCTGCGTTGACATTCTATTTGATATTGCAGATCCTTGTGTCGATGGACACGTGAATAATTATTTATTCACCTTTTTTAAGAGATGGAGATGTTTTAGGGCTGACATGTTGCACATGCAAGAGATTTATATTTTGAGCTGACCTTTTGCACGTGCTCTGTGCTTGTCCTGGGAGAAGCTCACGAATACACCGGAAGGAAAGAATTGCTTGGTGTAGACAAATAAAGTGGTGAGCGGGGAGAGGTCTGTCCAGAGATCGGAGCGCAGGTGAGGGGTCCGATCTCTGTCACTCATCTTACTTTCCGAGACCTTTGCTTTTACACCAGTGGGTGTAACTGCCAGCTCATGAAACTGATTGTGGAAGCATGTTTTCTTTTTTAATCGTTAGCACTATTTTTGCCTGTGGAGCGGACTTTTAGGACCTAGATCAGCAGGGAGGACCAGGAAGTGGGTTGAGCGAGTGGCAGACCTTTCCTCCTAAACCCAGAACTCCATCCTGACAGAAGTTTTATTCAGATTCCAGGGATGTTCCCTGTCTCCTAGATCCCTCCAGCTGGGATGGGGAAGAAAATCGTAAAATCTTCCCACAATCTTCACATTCCATTGTTCTCCAGTGTCCTATATATCCTTCCATTTTATTTGATGGGGCTCACCCAGAGCCTTTGTGGCCAAAGTGCAACATTGCTGCTAAACAAGCAGCAACCTGAAGTTGCTTACATGGTCTTTCGCGATGGGATCTGTGTGGGATTTCAGGATGACCTCGGACAGCACAACGCCTATGATAACAAGGCTTGCCCCAAATGGAACGCTACATTTTGTTGTGTGTCCAAGGGAGAGAGGTCTGCTCAGACTCCTCCTCTTGAGCAAAGGGTTTTCATAGATTCTCAAGTATCTGCTGTTTTTGTGAGAGCTGTTAGAAGGGAAACACAGGGTAGCTGGACTAAAGAAAAGACCTCAGGTTTCACGAGGGGACAAATGAAAGTATGTTGTTGCCGTCACAGAATTAGCTCTACCAGGTGGGTGGTCAACGGGCCAGGAGCCTGAGGGTGTGGGACCACAAACTTTGCCACCGCTGGTGCTGCGTGAGCCACAAGCAACGTGTGCGGTTTCTCATACAGACGCAGGACCAATGGAGAAGTCTACCCGTGAGCTAAAGCCTAAGAATGGGGAAAGAGAAGAACGTAATGACTCATGCAATGTTCTTGAGTAAATTGTACGCATGCAATAAAAATATCCGCATGCTTCTGTAGCAGAACATCACAGTTTCTGTTTTGACGGAGCAGCACATGAGAAGATAATCCCACATGATTTAAATTGGACAGCAGGGGCTGGAGGGAGGATGCATAATCAAATATCAGAAAGCATCTTTTGTAAAAAAAAAAAAAAGTGTTTATTCATTTTGAGAGAGAGAGAGCATGGGCAGGGGAGGGGGAGAGAGAGAGAGAGAGAGAGAGAGAGAGAGAAAGAAGGAAAAGAAAAGAAAGGAAGAAAATATATAGAAAGAAAGAAGGAAAGAAAGAAGGAAAGAGAAAGAAAGAAAGAAAGAAAGAAAGAAAGAAAGAAAGAAAGAAAGAAAGAAAGAAAAGGAAGAAAATATATCCCAAGCAGGCTCTATGCTGTCAACACAGAGCCCAATGCTGGGCTCAGGCCCATGAACCACGAGATCATGACCTGAGCCCAAATCACGAGTTGGATGCTTAATCAACTAAGCCACCCAGCTTCTCCAGAAAACACCTTTATTAAAAGTATGAAATAGAGGGACGCCTGGGTGGCGCAGTCGGTTGGACGTCCGACTTCAGCCAGGTCACGATCTCGCGGTCCGGGAGTTCGAGCCCCGCGTCGGGCTCTGGGCTGATGGCTCGGAGCCTGGAGCCTGTTTCCGATTCTGGGTCTCCCTCTCTCTCTGCCCCTCCCCCGTTCATGCTCTGTCTCTCTCTGTCCCAAAAATAAAAATAAATGTTGAAAAAAAAAAGTATGAAATAGAGTACCTTTATGTGAAAGGTAGTCTGCAAAATGACTGAATCATATGATATAATTATACTTGAGTATAAACCATGAAGCTTGAGTAATAGTTTCAATTGTATTACACTGAGACCTCCGAAAATTAAGTCAAAAAGATTATTTCATTCTATTTGTTAATGCTTCTTTTAAAAATTAAGAATGTATTTTTGTTTATAGTTAAATATAGTTAAACATATATTTATAGTTAAAGTACATAGTTAAATATATTTGATAATTTATGTTCTATACTCTCCCTGTATACTGTATTTTTCCTCTATATTGGATATATTTTCCAGATATGTTTTTATGGGCTTCAGCATTCCATCAGTTTTTTTTTAAAAGGAATTTAAATATTTGCTTAGTAATTAGATGAGTCTTTTACAGTCCTTTTAATTTTGTAGATAGCTTTTTTTCTTAATTATCTAAGGTAAGGGGGACAAGATCAACTAAAAAGCACAGTAAAGAAGCTAATTTTATCCTAGCGTGTAGTAGTTTTCCAATCCTTCATTTCACTTTGATATAGTTTAAAAAAGGCCACTTGTCTGATTTGAATTTTACTCCTTTTATCCTGGGGAAACATTTAGAGGGAAGAGAATAAAATCTCCAACTGGAAAATCATCCCAAATTGCTTAGACTTACCACTTCTCTACGAATGAGAAGCAATTTTAAGTTGAGTTTTTCTGCTTGGGTAAAGTGTATACTCCGAAGCATTTTGTGACACAGGACTTGGTATACTTTTTCAGAAGGCTTTGCTAAAAAGAAAGAAAGAAAAAAATTATGAGTGCCTGACATATTAGCAAGGGTTTGTTTGGGATCTTAACTTGCCTGGGGTTAACCAGTGCTGTAGGTCCAAAGTAGCTCAGTTTAAATGTCACATATAATGACAAGTAGGAAAGTTGGGACGTTATTTGCATGTGAATGGGGATAAAGGTGACTGGATGTTGATTCATTGCGTGATGAATGTTTGCCCTTGGTGAAATGTTTTACCTTCCGTGAAATTATAAACAATATTTCTTATTGACTGTAAAATGTAGACACCAAGCTCAGAAGTCCTTGCTCCTGAAATGCTACTCCTATTAGAAAACTGAGGAGACAAGGAGACTTGGAATTCTGCCCTTGTGAGATTAGGACTTCCCTTAATGTGTCTTTATTTGGGAGGGACGGGAGGGAATAGGGTACTATATTCCAAGAAGCATTAGAGATGAGTGGACAGAGGCATTTTACTAGCATTCCTTAGAAAATATTTTTGAAGTCTTCAGAATAAATTAGATTTATTCTTATTTTGTTATTAGTGTTTATTGATCTAAGGCGCTTTTTTTATTTATAAAGTTAATGCTTTTGTGGAAATAAACACAACCTCAACTATGAGACTGAAGGAGCAATTTTTTTCTAGACAGTATCAGTATCTCGTCAAGACTTAGAGAGTCTTAGAACTTGGTCAGAACAATAAATATGTTTCTTAATTTTTTTTTGTAGAAACGTTATCAAATACATCCATTGATTTTTTTTTTTCAAAACCGGTGTGCTTCCTAATCCTTTCATTCAACTAGATCATAGTTAAAGCATGATTTTATGGTGTGATTATAAACCCTCAGATGTACACGTATTTGTACGTGGACCATCTATCTGAACTCAGGAATTCTCCCAATCACCAAAGAGAACTGGGATTCATAGAAGGCCCTTGATTTGCCCTTGGTCAAATCATAAATTAGGATCAGAGTCAGAATTAGCATCGACCAGCAGCCCTGAAGTTTGAGCTTGTTACTGAAGCATGCTGGGTGTAGTTTGATCTGTAGAGAAACGGAGATCAGGCTGCTCACACGGGTTTCTGTACTCTGTGAAGAGAGACAACAAAACCGAACATCAGAGACCACATGGGAAGCCCCCTTCATCGGGCATGGAACACCAGCGTCCCGGGACTTTAAGAAGGCGATGCCACAGTCAGAGGCTCTGTGGGCTACCCCTCCCCGCCACCCTGCCCCACAGGATGCCTGGATGATTTGAAGAAATGCCACCGGCGGCTGATGGCCAGTGCGAGGAGAAGCGCTGATCTCCCCCTTGGGACTCACAGGGCCTGACCTCTGTCTTTTAAGAAATTGAGCAAAGGCCAGCTCCCCTGGGCTATACAAGGTCAGCATTTCAGTCAGCACCACCTGTGGAAGCTGGTTCAGAAATTGTTTGCAAAGAAGCACTCTCCAGGTTCCTTTCTCTAAGTTCATCCAGTCTGCTTCTAAAACAAAAGGAATATTGTCCCTTCTTCTGCTCGAGGTGATGACGCTGACCCCCCAGGTCAGAATCCTAGAATTTCCCTGTAGCTGAATATATTTATAAATTTACTGCAGCTTAAACGCGCAGACCGTCTGGAGAAAGAGAGCCGGTGACATTGAACTCCGATGTAGTAGGTGTCATCTTGTTCCCGTGTGCCGGTGTTTCATCTCAAAGGGCTTTCCATAGTTTTTTGCGCAGCAAAGGCCTTAGGCACAGATGGGCTTAAGCGGAGAAGCAGGCCAGGGATAAGAGCGTAAGGATTAATGCGGCCTGTGGCAAACTGAACTTTGTGTTTTATTCAGGAAAGGGTGATGGGCTCTGGCTGAATGTTGCGTGAGAAATACCCATCCAGGGCTGTCAGCTCTTAAGACTTGTCTCACAATAAACTAAAACTAAATCTTTATATGACACCATTGAAACTTAAGTAGCAGTCTGAGCTTAATAAAATACGTGAACAGGCCAGAACTGACCCTTGGGTCATCAGGTTGCAGCACAATAGGATCATTATCAATGGCAAGCCCTGTGCCAAGTGTTCTGTGTACGTGAGCTTTTTAACCTTCGGCACAAGCTTGTGAGGTAGGTATTGGTACCCTGTTTTACTAAAAGGATACTGGAGTTCAGTGTAGTTAAGTAACTTGCATAGGATTCGCAGCGATGACATAGGAGGAGAAGGAACCCACGCTCAGACTTTGAGTTAGCAAATAGAGTCCGTGATGGTTTCCAGGGACTTCCTAGGCGCTAGGGATCCAACAGGGAGTGAGACAAATGCAGAAGGCATCTAGTCTATGTAAGTTAAAACATGGGAGATGAGGGCAAGGGTAAGATGCTTTTGGAGTCCACAAGAAGAGAAGGCTTTCAGGGGGTTACATACATGATCTGGGACCTGAGGGATGAGTAGGAGTTGGCCAAATGAAAGGGGTATTGATGGGAATTGTGGTTAGGAATACGGAGCAGGAATCCCAGAGGTGAGGGAGGACGGACAACCTAGGAAGTGATAGATGTTTGCTGTAACTGAAGATGGAACTCAGCATAGAGATGGGGAAGGACAAAAAGAGATAAAGCTAGAGAGGTGATTCAAGGGACACAGTTTTGTTTCTTTCCAGCTTTATTGAGGTTTGATGGGCAAATAAAAATGATATATATTTAGGGGGTACAGTGTGATTTTTAAAGGTGTAAAACATGGTTTAATATATGTATACATTGTAAAATGATCAGCATAATCAAGCTAATTAATACATCTATCACCTTGCAGAGTGACCCTTTGTATGCATGTGTGTATGTGATGAGAACACTTAAGATCTACTCTCAGAAAATTTCAAATCTACAATACAGTATTATTCACTTTAATTATTCTGCTATATATTAGATACAAGAATGTATTCATCTTATAACTAAAAGTTTGTATCCTTTGGCCAACATTTCCCCATCCCCCGCCCCCCCACCCCCACCCCCACCACCCATACCTACGCTTGGCAGGCACTGTTTTCTTTGGTTCTGTGAGTGACTTTTTAGGATTCCACATGTAAGTGAGATCATACAGCATTTATCTCTCTGTGCCTGGCTTATCTCCCTTAACATAATGTCCTCCAGGTTTATCCAGGTTGTTGCAAATAGGATTCCCTTCTTTTTCATAGCTGAATATTCCTCTGTGTGTGTGTGTGTGTGTGTGTGTGTGTGTGTGTGTGTGTATCATTTATTAATTACAGACATTTAGGTTGTCTTTTTATCTTGGCTGTTGTGAACAGTGCTTCAATGAACATAGGGGATACAGGTGCCCCTTCAAGATACTGATTCATTTCCTTTGGATATATACCTGGAAATGGGATTGCTGGGTCATATAGTAGTTCTATTTTTAAGGTTTTGAGAACCTCCATACTGTTTTTCATAATGGCTGTACCAGTTTATATTCCTACCAGCAGGACAGAAGGATTCCCTTTTCTCCATATCCTTGTCGATGTTTGTTCTCTCGTGTCTTTTTGGTAGTAGCCATTCTAACAGATGTGCGGTGTGATATGAACCGTGGTTTTGATTTGCATTTCCTTCATGATTAGTGATGTCAAGCACTTTTTCATATACTGGTGGACCATTTGTATGTTTTCTTTGGAAAAATGCTTATTCTAGTCCTTTGCCCATTTTTTAAATTGGGTTATTTGAGGGGTGCCTGGGTGGGCTCAGTTGGTTGAAAATCAGACTTTTGATTTTGGCTCAGGTCATGATCTCACGGTTCATGAGTTTAAGCCCCATGTAGGGTCCCTCTCTCTGCCCCTCCCCGCTTGTGCTCTCTCTCTCATAATAAACATGTAAAAAAAAATTCATTGGGTTATTATTTTTTTTTACTATTGAGTTGTGTGAGTTCCTTATATGTTTTGAATATTAACCCCCTTTCAAATATTTGGTTTGCAAATATTTTCTCCCACTCGGTAGGTTGCCTTTTCATTTTGTTGTTTCCTTTGCTGTGAAGAAGCTTTTCAGTTTGCTATAGTCCCACTTGTTTGTTTTTGCTTTTGTTTCCTGAGCTTTTGATACCGTACCCCAAAAATCATTTCTGAGACCAATGACAAAGAAATTTTTCCGTGTTTTCTTCCAGGAGTTTTGGTTTCAGGTCTTATATTTAAGTCTTTAATCGCTCTCGAGTTCATTTTGCACACAAAGTTTTAAACGGGAACGACTTGATAATTTGAGCGTTAGTATGATCACTCTGGCAACAACATGGAGAGAGCAAATTTAGAAGGTCACTGATTATGGAGGTGATAATAGAGGGAAGGAGACCTTTAGGAAGCTAATTGGAGCAATCCAGGAGAGGGGAAAGTGCCTTAAAACGGGGTAGTGACATGAAATTGTCATTAGATGATGCAGGAAACATTTAAGGGGTAGCATAAACCCAAAACGGTGACTAAGTAGAGTCAGGGAGTGAGAGAGAGAGGATAATCAAAGGCGAGGTTAAGATTTTGCTAATTGTGTACATGGTGAAACCATTCAGAATTTGCAAAGAACTGGCTTTGAGGGGGGTTGCAGATTAAGCAACCTGATTTAGATGGATGAGTCCAAGTATGGTGTTCCAGTGGGATATGCAAGTGGAAATTCCCAGAAGTCAGTCAGTGATATTGATCTGACACTCTGGGGGCCACTCTGGGCTAGGCATATAGACTATAAGTGTGTCAAATGGGATGGAAAGTATTGAAGAAGGCATGTGTTGAGAAGAAGCATAATCCCTCTCAGATACTAGTTCCAGACATTGTGATTCACTGAAGACAGCTCTCATCAGGGCTCCTGGAGCCCTGGCAGGATGTCACTCTGAGCAGGTGGAATATCACTGCCATCAAGTTGAATTCATCTCCCAGGAGGAGATTTAGGTGAAAGTGTATCCTTGGAGCTTATCTCAGATATAATACTCTATAATTGAGGTGACAGAGACTGTTCATTTCACCCAAACCCAGAGTTCTGTAGGAACTCTTCAAGAGATTTAAGTCAGTTGATGAAGGTTATGTGACAGAATTTGAACACATATTCCTGGAACTTGATGTTACCACATCATCAGCTAGTTAGCTCTATTCTGGTTAGTAGGGGAGACTTCTGTGTCTGAGGCCAGCTTTCTAACTGTCTTGGAGAAGTAGACTGTGGAGAGCATTGCTACAATCCCCAGACCACTGCCAAGAAAGGTCAAAGCCTCTGGCAGACCAGGATGTACCCCACCATCATCCCCTTCCAGTTGATGTACAAGACCTACGAACCATTCCTCTGCTAGAAGTATTCAACTCTGGAAGAGATGTAAGCAACAGTTTCAAGTCTCGATCTACAAAGCTGGAGATAATTTCTTAAATATCTCTGTTTATGCAGCACAAATGGGCTTGTATTGTTCCCTTCTTGGTGCCTCCGCAAGTCAGCTAGAGAATAGAGAAGGTAACTAGAAGTAATTGGTCTGGAACTTTTGGAACGGCAAATCAATCAAAAATTTAGTAACGTATTTAAGTACCAGTTAAAAGTTCTTGACCAATGACACTTCGCCATATACATCGAATGGCTATAAAAACTTGATAGGAAACATTACTTTTCTTCCATACGAACATTCCATTAAGCTTTAGCTGTTTGAAATGATGAAACCCATTGCCCTGCAAGATAGAATTGATCGTGGAAGCATATTCACACAAGAGGATGTTTTTTTAGATTACCTCGTTGGATTCTGATTAGCAATGTTTATGTTCCATTTAATGTTTTCCATATGCTGGTTACTATTTGAAAGTTTGGTCTGTGCATTTATCCTCATCACCAGCTGTGGAAGTCGACCCTGTGCAGCAGCTTCAGACCCAATGTCTGGATATTCTGACATCCTGACCACCAGAACTGTTGATTTTAGTCTCATTTCATTGTTCTCGGAATGCGGGTTTGGATGACCTATTTGTGAATATAATCACAAACCTCAAATGTCCTTCATCTTTATGATGGGACCATTTTGTCCCAGGCTTAGCTGACTTAAAATTTGAAGAATCTTGGCATTTTCCATAGCTGCAAAGATGAAGCTGAATATTCTCAAAAAAAATGCACATGAGATAAATTATATGGTGGCTTTTTAAAAGTAGCTTTAGTTTTGTAAAAGTGATGCATATACGATGAATGAAAGGAAAGTCAACTAATCAAAGTACAAAAAGTAGGAAAAAAGTCACCTGAAATTTTACCACCTGGGCAAGAACATAGTTCAGTGTTCATCCTTCCCAGATTTCTCCAAGTCTTTTAAATGATATTGGTAATTAGTAAGACTAGAAGTGTCTTATTAATCTATCAGTGTCTTGACTGATAGACAGTGAGTATATAATTTATCGTCCACACATGGATACTTCTGTGAGTGAATAATTAGACGAGGACAACAAGTATGTACCTGGACTGTCCTCGGCACCTGCGACTGGGATTACCTAAGTCTTGGACCCATTGCCGTGTACAAATTTGTTATTTCATTATAATTTATTGGACATTTATTCTATGCCAGGCATGAGTCGATAAAGTAAATAAAACACAGACTCTGCTCCTCTGGCCTCACAGTCCAACAGCAGTTAAATGCCATGCAGTGGGGACTGTGGTGGAAAGATGGCTCTCGTATTATGGGAAAATAAATGGTCAGTCCATGAAGGCTCAGAGTGAGCAGTAGAAAGGCTGACGCGAGTTTCAAAGGGTTGATGGGGTTAGCCTGGCAGAGGAGAGAGCAGAGGACATTCCCACTAAAAAGGGATGATACATACAAAGACTATGAAAAGGGAACAAAGCATATGGGATATTGGGAACTTGCAAAAGGCTCAGGAGGATGAGAACTTTCGGGGGGAAAGTCATCAGACTTGACTTTAGAATGCTGGCTCAAGATGCTACTCGTGGGGAAGAATGGGATGTATCTGAGGCAATTTGGAGCCTGAATCAACAGTGTTTGGGGCAGTGGAGAGGAGAGTTTCCTGAAGCCCAACTCGGGCACTGGCCTGGACTGCGGGAACATTCGCAGAGACACGTAACGCCGAAGAGGGAGCTGGTTTGGGAGGGAAGGAAGCAGGTGATGGATATGTTTGTGTAGTTCGAGGCTCCAGTAGGGCATCCAGGTGGAGATGTCTGTCCGTGTGACTTTGGTTGGAACTCAGTAGAGAGCTCTAGGCTGGGGAGAGAAATTGAGGAATTGGTGGTTTATAGGCAGTATTTGAAGCCATGGGAATTTGAGGCCAGTTTGATTTTTATTACTTATCATGAATTTCTATTAACTCTGGTTCAAGGTTATTGAATTTGTAATAGAGTAGAATAAATGGGAGCTTAAGTGATGACATTTTGAAATTCATTCATCCCCACCCATTTTCATGAAAGAAACATTTGTCTGGGAGATATAAAATACCGCTATTCAGAATTTATTGTCCAAAGGAATTGGCAAAGAGACTTTCCACCAAAAATCAGATTTAGAAAAGTCAACCTTCTTTCTATTTTATAATAAAGAGAGTAATTAAAGCTCTCTGGTTAAAATTCCAAATAATTACAGTCGAGCCTGTATCAGTCGTGGGGACTGGGAGCCTTTTGGATCCTTGAAATCCACAAACAGTCCTGATGTATTGCAGCCACAACTTTGTCTCTTGCTAATCTTGAGCATTTCTCCTCTGAGAGTTGCTTGGCTTTTCAGATTTCAACATACACATGAAGAATACAAATATGAGGGAGAATAATCGAAGAATAGGGGAGCTAGGAGAAACCTGAGAGATTCTTGATTCAGCTGTGTCAGTGTTTTCGAAGAGGAAGCTGAAGACAGGTCACAGGGCTCCAGGGTCTAGCAGGGGTCAAAGTGCTGTAGCTCAACCATTCCTACCACCCCCGTGGCAATGAAGGAGCGATCCCTTCGGTATTCAATAAAAACAATTTTGATTTTACTCTTTGCCATTTAGAAGCATTGCTATCTCAAACTACTGATAAATAAAAGCGTGTGATAACTACATCTTAATTGGCCAACATGTAGGAACAGAAAGTAAATAGAGACAAAGGAGCTTTCTTTATTCAGTTGCTTTGTATTTTTCTTGTAAATTGCAAATAGACAAAGTGTGTTATCTCTCTGGCTACATGTCCTTTAATTGCACTAAAAGCCATTTGGTTTCATCATAAAGTCCAAGTATTGCCTCTGATTTAATAAGGCTTATTGCTGTCTTATAAATATATCATTTTATAAGCATTTGGTAACCATTGGCATTCTCCTCTGAATCTAGCAAAACACACAGATAAGAAAGGACAGCGAAGCAGAGAAACTGATGTTTTCTGTTATTTTCTCCCACTAATTTTCTCACTGGGTGAGAGGGGTCTAGGCATTGGAGACACTGTGGTGTAGTGGAAATAGAGAAGGCAGACGCTGTTCAGCCTGTGGCCCTCAGTGGCCTCTTGTGGCTCCCATCCCGATTCACTCTTTCATATGGGAGTGTTGGGCCAGATTGTTTTTATGGCTCTTTGCAACTCTAACAGTCTATTATCCAACAGTCAAGGCATACATTTTCATTTTCCCACAATTTTCAACTCCCACTTTTCCTTATCTAACGTGTTGCTGAATCTTGTCACTTTATTGGGTCAACATTAATTTACTGTTTATTATTTATGTCCTTGGTGCCAGCCAATGTCTTAGATGCCCTTTTTTTTTTGCCTGCCATCTCTAGCATACATTCACTAGACCTGCCTCCGCTGAGAGCTGAGAACACCCAAATCTGTGACTTCCATTTCCTTGCCTCTTAGAGATTAAACACGCCTTCCAAGTTCACAGATGCCCGTCCTTAAATACACACTCTACCATATTCCTTTCCGCAGAGTATACCTTCGGAGTAGTCCAAGGTACTGATGTTCTATTGTCTCAGCTTAAAATTAGAAAATGAGAAGCAACTTGGACAAATTATGAAACCTCTTTAAAATCCACATATTTCCAGAAACATCCAATTTTGATCTAAATAGGAAATAAAGTAGTAGCCAGAAATAAATACTCCTAGATGTAGTTAAGTTGACTTGCTTCATACTCAGAAATTCAAATAAGAATAATATGCAAAGCTTGCTTGCATTGCTTGTTAAAAATCCCATTTCATTTGGTTGTTTCATTTACAAAATGGCAGCCAGAGACGTTTAGGACAGTGGAAATGTATGTCTCCACTGCACATATTACAAATATAAAGTGTACATGTGAAGACGTCACACATCCATATGCATGTTATCTATTGCTCTGTCGAGCAGTCCTCTTAATTACGCTTTATATATGCTTTGTGCAGCCAGGCATTGATCTTTCAAGTACCGTTGTCTGGTTCAGAGACTTGTAATTAGGCAGAAAGATCTGGTAAAATGGATTCTGTGGAATTATTCAAATGTTCTGTGTGTATGAAATTGTTCAGCTAGAATTATTTATCTGGAAAAAGGCGCTTTTACATTTGCACCGAGCCTATTTCAAAATTTCGATTCCTCTCCATTATTTACCGATAGCTCATGCATTTCTTGGACAGTTGCAAATTGCAGGGCTTTTCTGTTTTGATATGAAACTGCTTTGTGCTTTCCTGTGGGCTTGTTAATTGGTGAGCTCTTTATCCAGGAGATCAAGAATCAGGGGCTTCTTTATTAACCCATTGTGAGCTCTGAAATATTCCCCATGGGTGTGGAGAAGAGGAGTTGCCGTTGAGACTTCATGCTCTTCCTGTTCTTTTACGACACCGATCACAGCCTGGAAGATACAGTCGAGAATGACAAGGAGAATTTAATAAACAGCTTAGAATAGAATCTCCTGATACTGAGGGTTCTGTAACGAGGCTTTTTGTCTCCCCCCCCTCCACCGCCCTTTTTTGGTTGACATTTGCGATTCCTTTGACTTATGGCAACTTTCTCCTGCAGGATGAAACAATCCTGATAAGGATTTAAAAATATATATAATTGAATTTTGCGTTGCAGCCTGAAAACCATGAAAGGAACAATGTTTGTTTTTCCGGAAGGCATTGTCCTGCTCCGTAGGTGGTGATGTGAAAATTCTTTGAATTTTCTCCCTTTTGAAAATAGACCGGGAGATTCCTTGTTCCTCGCTCAAGCACAAACACACCATCATCACGCGCTTTCCCATAAATGTATGAATTTACCTTCTGAGTGGCCTGAGAAATTATCTCTGTACAAAGAGCTCCCTGGGGATTGATAAGGTTTGGAACTGGGGGAGAGAGTGAAAGAAGCCCGACACAGTTTGAGTGACTCTTAGGGAGTTAAATTCTCCATCGCTACATGGTTTGTTTGTTTATTTATATTTTGTTTGTTTGTTTGTTTGTTTGTTTTTGCCAAAACACATGACTCCCCTTTCTAGGACACTGCTATTGCTCTATGTTTGCATTGTAGGGTACGGTTTTTCTTCCTTCTGATTAGCCTCTGCTTTTTTCTCCTGCTGCTGGCCACCATCCTGATATAAGTGCATGTGAGTAAGCAGTAAGCTCCAGCTCGCAGGGGGGGATTTTTTTTCTTCATGACTCTTAACGGCTTTTTACCTCGGAATGATTTTGTCTGGGTGGCTTGACTAGTTTTTTTCTTAAGCGCACACACACACACACACACACACGTACGCACGCACGCTTGTTGCTAGTTTGCCATCCATCCTCCCACCCAACTCACTAGAATCTTCTTGGTCAGCCTGGAAATCGGTGGCAGTCACATGGGGGTCCTTTAGATTGACAAGAAGGACAAGCCCAAGCGATGAGGACCATGAGAACCCATGCATGCACTACATACCTGTTCAGTCATCATCCTAAAGGCACCCAGCGACTACTTTCACGTGCTGACATCCCCATTCCCTCTGTATTTTCCTTGCCCTTCCTACGTTTCCTTCCAAAGAGGACGTTGGTGAATGTTTCATTTCTCATATAAATGGCCCGTGAAGAAAGGGTAAAAATACACACGTTGTGTGTCACGTAGGCTTGTTGGGGCACGAAAATTTTTCTGTTGACCAAAGTATTTGTAGAGTGAACAAGGCACTCTGAGGTGCACAAAAATAGACTTCATACGTAAGCATGAAAAGAGCACTTGACTAATTGTTAAGCAGCCTGCGTGATGGGAGTGATGTTATGCTAACTAGCTGTGTGACTAGGCAAGTCATTTCACCTTGCTGGGCCTCATTTTTGTCATACGTAGTCTCTTTCAAACTGCCACATGCAATTATTTTTATGTAAAATGTCCCTTATGAAACAATAAGGAAGCATACCTATCCACTTTGTCCCAATTCTCTTATAAGACCTTCAAGCTTCTCAAAACTTGAATAATACGAAATGAACAGAAAAACATATTTCTAGACAAGACATTCAAAGTGACTCTAGTAATCGGGATTTGTGTAACAAAATCAACTCTTGCCATGCATAATTATAACCAGCACGAAAATGCAAGAGAACATTTATGTAATTTATTAAATACAATAGCTCCTTAATTCTCTAGCTTACCATGCCATGTACACAGAAGAGGTTGCAAACTCTCCGCACATCACACATCCAATTACTTACTTGTCATTGTACTTTTCTAGTACAAAGCTGTGCTAATGATCAAAAAAAAATGTGTTGATCATACTGTACAATGAATGTGACATTTAAAATCACATAAGTGCAAGACTCTCTCATAGGTGTTCAGAAAAAGTGAACTTCAAGCTAAAAAGCATTAAATAAGACAAAGACAAAACACTTTATAACATGAGAAGCCATCTTCTATGGGAGTTATAACAATTATCAATATCTATGCACCAAAAAACACAGAATCCGTCTATAAAACAGAAGCCAGTAGAACAGAATACAATGCCAGGATAACCCAATTACGTATAGAAATCCAATAGAAAGTAAAAGTAGTATCTTAAATCATGGAGATGAGAGGTCTTCCTATAATAAAAGGTGTGGAGACAACCGAGGAGCCATTTTGAAAAAGGTAAGATTAGATCTTTTCCTCAGACCATGTACAAAAATATACTCGAAAGGCTTCAGAACTCTAAAAGTGAAAAAAATAGGGGCCCCTGGGTGGCGCAGTCAGTTAAGCATCTGCCTTCAGTTCCGGTCATGGTCTCACGGTTCATGAGTTCAAGCCCCACGTGGGGCTCTCTGCTGTCTGCACAGAACCTGCTTCAGATCCTCTGTCCCCCCACCCCACCTCTCCCCCACTTACACACTGCTCTCTCTCTCTCTCTCTTTCAAAAATTAAATAAAATAAAAGTGGAAAAATAAAAGTATATGTATACCAGAAGAAAACATGACCGAATCCCTTTAAAACTCGGGTATAGGGAAAGGTTTTTGAGCAATGATTATAAAAATTCTAATGCAACAAAACAAAAGATAAGTTTGGCGGCATAAAAAATAAAAGCTTTTCAGGTCAAAAAGCAAACAAAACACTCAAAGAGGGAAACACTGTAAACAAAGAAGTTAAAAGACAAGTGGCCACGGGGAGAAAATATTTTCAGCTTTTATCACAGATAAAATTAGTAAACAACTTTTAAAAATTAAGGTGGAACGAATACAAATCCTATAGAAAAACTGGCAAATGACACAAACAATTCACAAAAAGAGAACATCTGAAAAAATGCTCAAGTTGACTCATAATAAGACATATAAATAAATGGAAACAACACTGGTAATATTTCTCATCCACCAGACTGGCAAATTTAAGAACTTGATAATTCGTTCTTTGGGCAAGGCTGTATGGAAACCCGTGCTCTCATGCATTGCTTATTGAAATAGAAAATGGTACAATTTTTGCAGAGGAGGATTTGGTAATATGTGCGTTTGCTTTTTGACCTGGCAATCCCACTTCTAAGAATTTACCCTGAAGATAGACTTCTAACAATACAAAAATATATACAATACAAAAAAAAAATTGAAGCATTTGTTGTGATTGCAAAATATTGGGAACTCAAGTGTCCAAGCATAGAGATTGGTTGCATGAACTAGAATATATACACACACTGCACCATTATGCAGAGGTAAAGAAAAAAAATAGAGAAAACCTCCATAATGGAATGATTTCCAGGGTATATACTTAAATGAAAAAAGCTGTCCACAAAATATATTAATAGACTTCTTATGTATGAAAGAAGGGAAAATTAGCATATATACTTCTGCTTATGTTTACTAAGAGCTGCATAGGAGGAATAAACCAGAAAACAATAAAGTTGTTTATCTATGAGGGGTGAATAGAGAATACGGTGGGAGGGATATGGAAAGGAAGAACACTTCTTTGAGTATATCTTTTTATATATCTTAACTTTTGAAAGCATGTTAACACATTCAAATTCAGAAAATAAAATTAGTAAGAATTGGAAGCAGGTTGAAATAAGCGAAGTATTTCATAATGAATATTTTAACGCCACTGAAGAGAGAAGGAAGGAATGATCCATGTACCTTAGAAAAGCAAAATAAGATAATCAGAGAAAGACCAATATTGTATGATTTCACTCGTAAGTGGTTTGAGAAACACAACAGGTAACATAGGGGAAGGGAAAGAAAAACAAGATAAAAACAGAGAGGGAGGCAAACCATAAGAGACTCTTAAATACAGAGAACAAACTGAGGGTTGCTGGAGGGGAGTTGGGTGGGGCGGATGGGCTAAATGGGTGATGGGCATTAGGAGGGCACTTACTGGGATGAGCACTGGGTGTCATACATAAGAGATGAATCACTGGGTTCTACTCCCGAAGCCAAGATTCCACTGTATGTTAACCACATTGAATTTATTTATTTATTTATTTTAAAAATTTTTTTTTCAACGTTTATTTTATTTTTGGGACAGAGAGAGACAGAGCATGAACGGGGGAGGGGCAGAGAGAGAGGGAGACACAGAATCGGAAACAGGCTCCAGGCTCTGAGCCATCAGCCCAGAGCCCGACGCGGGGCTCGAACTCCCGGACCGCGAGATCGTGACCTGGCTGAAGTCGGACGCTTAACCGACTGCACCACCCAGGCGCCCCTAACCACATTGAATTTAAATAGACTTTTAAAAAAGAAGCACAGAATTTGGTTCGAGATCCTCCATTTTGGTAAGGGGGGAGTGGCAGGTGCAATCAAATCCTCACCTCTATTTACTAAGTTTGTTTTTGGATTGAGCAAAGCAATTTTCGAGCTATCTTAGATATATTATTCGTACGAGCAAATAAATGTGTTGATGTTGTTGGGATCTCACTGTGGAACAGACACACAAATAAGGAATGGGAGAGGACAAACCCTCCCATGGGGATACACAAAAACTGGCCGTACTTGGGTGAATTCATGATTGACAAAATATGTAGTTTTTGTAGTTATGTGTACATAACTATATTTATAGTTGTACGTAATCGTATCTGTATCTGCACCTATTTCTAAGCTCTGTGTGCTGAACGTGTCAAGAAGGAAAAACCTCAGTAGCAGTGACCCTTCCTAGTTCCTTATCTGTTTCCCACTTTAAGGAATCAGAGATCCATGAAGAAATGGCCGATTGCAGGACAGGGATGGGTAGAAGGAACTGAATCTTGTTCTACCACAAAAGAAGGAGGTACTAAGAAAAGGTGGGGGGACGCTGCAAGGACTTAGAAACCAGCATGAAGGGGGTTCTCCTGCCACATCTTAGACAATGTGAGCATCCACATAATTAAGGACAATAATGAATTGTAAACTATTAAACATAATAGGAATTCATCGGTCCTGCCAGTAACCGAAAGGCAAACACAATAATTAATGGGGGAGAAAGGAGGGTCTGCTTCTAGGAGAATGCTGAGGGCTACGTGGTGAATGAGGAGGGCTGGAAGGTGTGTGGGAGAGCTGGAAAAGTCATGGGTAAAGATTGGGTCGAGCAAGAGTTATCCATTGATACTAAATTTAGGGAGAAATTTTGATGAGGAGGAAATGGGTATTTGTATGGGCTTGGTGTCTTCCCACATACTGCTTATTAGTGGTGAGGGGGAAAATCTGTAAAGTGGTATGGTCCAGAAACTGGGGAGCGCGTTGACCAGATGATCAGAATTGACATCACCAATGAGACATTATGCACCATAAGCCGTGATACTGAAGGACACATCACCTAAGCAGTGCTCTAGCCTAGAACGAGAGCCGAATCTAATCACGAGGACAAGCGGGCAAACTTACGTGAGGCATGTTCTATCCCAATAAATAATAAATGAGGGTGTAGGGAACTATATTCTTCAAAAAATGTCAGTTCTGTAGAAGATATTGAAAGTTATTATAAAAGACTGTTTAATGTTCCAGATTAAAGGCTATAGAGACATGGCCGGTAAAGGAAATAATCTGGATGTAGACCAGATGCGGTACTGGAGGGTATAAAAATGGGATAAAAGGCATATTTGAGACAACCGATAAAACTTGGAATACTAATTGTAGATTGGAGAGCAGTATTCATGTAAAACTTACTGAAGTCGGTAACTATACTGTCATCATGTAAGGGAGTATCCCTATTCTTGGATGATAAAAGACTTGATATATGTATCTATTTTAGGGATAAAGAGGTCTGTAACCTTTAAAGAGTTCAGGGGAAAAAAGGAGAGAGAACAAATGATAAATAAGGTAAAGTTTTATAAAAAAAAAAAGGTGAATCTGGTCAAAGGGTAGATGGCCATTCCTAGTTTTATGTTAATTTTTGCATTTCAGATTTTGAAATTACTTCTAAATTAAAAGTCTTTAGAAATGGGGAGTGCCTGAGTGGCTCGGTCGGTTAAGTGTTTGACTTCGGTTCAGGTCATCATCTCGCAGTTCCTGAGTTCGAGCCCCAGGTTGCGCTCTCTGCTGTCAGCATGGAACCCGCTTCACGTCCTCTGTCCCACTCTCTATCTCTGCCCCTCCCCCAGCCATGCTCTCTCTCTTTCTCAAAATAAACATTTTTTTTTTTAATGGGGAAAAATATTTTTCTCCAAAGCGTCCAAAGGGGGTTTCCACAGTACTTAAAAGATAGCCTTTGTCACTTTGTTCAAACACATCATATAACCCTTTCAGGCTAGTCCTGCGGCCTCTGGGATCAGTTCAGGGCTCTTCCCAAAAGCCCCTCCGGGGACTCCTCCCACCACCCAGCAGCCCAGGGTCTCAGCCCAGCGATGCTGGGCACATTTAATGTGTTAAACTACAATCATGTTTCTGAGGATGTTAGCAAGATAGCTTGGGATCAGTTTTAATTTTTTTTAATGTTTATTTTTGAGCGCGAGAGAGAGGGCGTGCGCAGAAGAGGGGCAGAGAGAGAGGGAGACACAGAATCCGAAGCAGGTTCCAGGCTCAGAGCTGTCAGCACAGAGCCCGATGCGGGGCTGGAACTCTCAAACCGAGAGATTATGACTTGAGCCAAAGTCCGATGCTTGGTTAAGCATCCGAGGCCACCCAGGCTCCCCAGGATCAGTTTTATTTCATAGCTTTCTCTGTGAACTGTAGAAGGTGTGGGCGGTACTCAGAGCCACCAAAAGTAGTGCCCAAGATGAAAGACCACAGTTTAAACGCGGAATCCTCTCTACTGAGTCTTTCCCACAAAAATGATGGTTGGCGTGGAAGCTAGGATAATTGATACTATTGATCTCAAAATGTAGCAAACCTTAGTGAGAAAGTGAAGAGAGGGGTCATTAAAAACCTTCACAGTTTTCTGCCCACCTCTGCACTCAGAAATGATTTGCTAATTGAGATGAGAAGATTGAGAAATTAAAGAGCCAGATTGTTGTCTCCTGCCAACATGGTTTTTTCCACTTTTAAGTCAGAATGTGGGTGGAAGAGACCATTTCGTTGAGCACAAGGGATGAAAGTAAGAATGGGGATAAAGGTGAATGAGGGTCATGTTTATTTTGTGGGGCTTGTTCTCAGTCTTCCTCAGATATGTAATAATGGTGTTAGTAATAGCCAACATTTATTGAGTGCTCTGGGAAGGACATGCTGAAACCTCTTGGGGATCAGCTAATTTGATCATTGTGTTCATTTCTGAGATGAGGAAACAGGCACAGAGATGTAATTTACTCCATTAATGAGTGGGAATTACTCCAGAGCCCAAACTACCAAAGCCAGGTAGACCTTGAGATTAAGGGCATTTATCCAGAATTTTAAAAAATGAGCATAGAAGACACCTTCTCAAAGGCTAGTTTTCATATAGAAAATGTCAAAGAGTATGACTATAACAGAATGGGCTGAAACACCTGTGTTCCTACCAGCTTGAAAAATTAAACTTTAAGTCCAAAGCTTTAAGATTGGCAAGTGACGGCTGATGTGTTGTGAATGGTTAGTAGGTTAATAGGTATTCTTTGGGGAAATGAGTTTCCTAATCAAATAAGATCAGGAGACAGGACATCTTATCAGAACATTAACAAAAATAATAACTTCCATATTATTGGTCCTGGAAACATGTCTGGGATACTGTGGGTTTTTTTTTTTCCATCCCCTGGTTCTGTGAATTTGTCTACTGTAGATTATTTTGCTGTCAGTAAAGCTTTATCAGTGATCACCTAGGAGATGCCCCCCAAAAGATCATGTGATTAAGAGAAGAGACTAAATACAAAAGCATTTGTATTTGTATCCTTGTATTTTTTTTTTCACATCAACTCCAGCCTTCTCCACTAGCATAACTTCCTTCCGGAACAGGTGGGATGGTTTGAATGGTGGAGAGGTGGCTCTTGAGAAAGAGAAAGAATTTGAAAGGCGATCGAGAAAAGAAGTAAGCATAATTTTTCCTTTGGTTCCCCTGGAGTATAAAAGAATGAATGTATTCCACTTAGGAAATTCTGTTAAATTGCTTTTATTAAAAATGAGAGAAATAGCATCTAGAATATCAGTAATAAGCTATAATGAATAGATCTTTGGCGATCCGTCGCAACAGGGTACACATCAATAGCATTAGGATTTGTAGTTCGTCCCCCAGTGTCAGATTTTCATGGCTTGTGGCAGCTGACCATGGAACCAGGGAACACTATATAGTACCTCTCCTGTAGGTCACGGCTCTGTTGTGCCTGTGGAAAGAAAGCTGCTCTGTGGGGAGGGAGGGGAGATGGCCACGAAGTCCTAATAGGCCATTTCTGTCTTCTCCCTATGATTGTTCTCAATCATTGGGCAATCACGATGCTATTAGGAGCTCCCTGACCGAAGACACTCGCGCGCTTAGCTTTGCCATTAACAGCATTGACAGGGAGCTTTGAGGCTGCTGAAGAGCTGATGGGTCTTGAGGGCCTTGAATTAGAAATGCGCCTGTCCTTTTAACACGCTGACATGGCCCAGCTCCTCCTGTGGAAGGACTCTCAGGCAAGCATGGGAACCGTACATGTGTGAACATCTGGATCACTTCCTCTCCTGTGTCTCTTTTCATATTCGACAGTATATTACGTGCAAGGGCAGTAAGTCATGGCTGCTGTCTGAAATGGTGCTCGTGGGTTTTACTAGAACTGAAGTCCGGCATGCCCTGGAAGACAGGATTTATAGAGTGACTTCCAGCATTCCTCCCTTCTCTAGACCTCTGTCTTCTGGCCACCCTGTCTCTCCACCAGGGCGAACCGCTGCGGGCTGGAGGAGACCTTGCCACGGTTTGGTACCCCTTCTTGGCCTTTTAGGTTTCATGATCTGTAGGAATTGGGGAAATCAGGTCAAGGTTTCTTTGGGACAGCGTTTCGAGACTGATCCCCCAAGTTTTATTTAGGTCACCCTTCCTGTCTGCCAGAGTGCTCAGTGAGGTTAGACACAGACTTGTCCCTAATATTCTGGGCTGAGGAGGATATAAATTTCCAGATTGGCTATCAGGGCTCATGTTCTGGATGGCAATAGGCAGTTCTAAGTATAGTCCCTTTAGGAGCAAACTTTGTCAGGATTTCCCCTGGCCCCCCTGCCCGCCCAGCAGAGCCACGAATAACCATGAAAAAAAAAAATGGAATCTTAAGATTCCAAATAAGTGTCATCACTAAAACGCATTTGCATTTGTGACTTTACCCTCAGACATTTTATTGAAGAATATAATCTTGAAATATTACAAATGAAAGTGTTGTTTTCTCTTGGAAGAAGTAATGACAAAATCTAGGGGAAAACACACCTTATATTGTGATGGAAGACAATATCTTTTACATTTTTTAAGGCAGGCGTTTCTTTAAAATTCTCAAACATCTGAGAAGTGTGGGGGTATCATGTGATCTTGGAAGAAGTTGTTAGCCACCAAATTATTAATGGCTCTCAGAATAAAGCCCATCTTGCGGAAAATGGACTTGCTGGAAGGAACAGAGCTAAGATTACCCAGGGCGTCCTCATTCGTTAGCAGGACCTTACTCCGTTCACTTAGCTAAGAAAGCTTGCCTCTCATTTAGGTTCATGGTTTCCCCATTTTCCCTTCATTGGTGTAGATTGGTGAGCGATGTCCCTCCACTCACTTCGTCCCCTTCTTTGCATCTCACATCCTCAGGAGAGTAGGAAGAAACAGCAGCAAAGGGCAGATGACCCACATGAGAGTCTACAGGAAGGAGAGTAGGAGTAACAGATCAGCCACGCTTACTGGTAAGCGGTAGTTCCTCAGCGTTATGATCTGAATTAAGTGCAAGATGAAAGAACTATAGTATTTGACGGACTTACCTTTCTCAGTTAAACAGCTCAGATGCATCCCGTTTGTAACTTATCAAACTTTGGGAACAGATAACAAACGAGGTCATAACTATCTCCTTTCAGAGACGGATGTTCTAGGCAGGTCTCTGGGACCCTCTAGTTCACTTGACAGTTAAGGGCCTCATTCTGATCTTGCAAGCTGGCTCTCCAGTTTATTCTTAAAATGAATGAGGACGCAAAATCCGAGAGACGGAGGGAAGTGGCTAGTTTCCATTTTCATAGGCAAGAAAGTGATTTGAATTCGTGAAGGAATGGAAAGTTACATGCAAACCCGAGCAACCTGGTTGTGCCACAGATTGTGTAATAAATGAAATCTTTCTCAGGAGATTGATCTCTTTCACCTGTTGATGAATGCACATCTGTGTGTCAGGACCCCTCACTCCAGGATCCCTATGATGGGTGGGCATGGCCAGGGTGCAATGGCGTGGGTCAAAGATCACAGATGGAATAGTTCTGGTTAGGGGCCCATTCAGTTGTCTTTGACTGTCCTTGAACTAGAGTCCTTTGATTGTCTAGATTCTCCCCTATTGCTACATCCCTCTGGCATGCATTGAATCATTTTAGTTTGCTGTCAGGTCCCTTCTAAATGGTGTGCATAATTGGGTACATGTCCTACAACAAAGAGAGCCACTTTGACACCTGCCGCTTCAGAGAACAAGTACAAGGGAAGAAGCAAAGATATTGTAACAGACAGATGTATTTATTTTGACAAGTGGGATTTGTTTTTAATTATTAATATTTCACAGTATACCGGTCACTGTCTTGTAGGAGATTTTATAAAAGCAACATCTGATAATATGTCATAACCACATGAGCATACCTTGATGCAATTAGGGATCTGGTCAGGACAGGGGTTGACTTCTGTTTTTAGTGCGAATTATCATGAAGCTAGAGAAACACGAAAATGGGAACGAAGAATATTTTGTTTATGTTAAGCCTTTTGTTAGTGATTTGAAAACATGTCACTGTTTCTTCCGCAAGGAAATCCTGAAACCTTAATACAAAAATTTCCAATGATAAAGGATTCTATAATTGTTCTATTCATCCATTTCTCTGAGTTTTTTTACATGTGGAGTCCATTTTTTTTTTAAGAAATTTGCATCCTTTGTCTTTTCCTTTGCATCCTTTGCATCTGGAATTTGTCACAGAATATATTTCGAGTTCTAAAAGATGAAGTTGTGAGATTCATCTTCTCTTGTCTCTGTAATGAGTAGGGAAAGCTGAAGGAACGTGGGTAGTGGTCTCCCACCACTTTACTCGACAGTGACAACTTCCCCATTCAGCGTGCATCATCTCTGTTTAAATTTTCTAGTGCGAGTCTCCTCGACAAACTCAAAATGGCCAGAAGAAAGATAGGGAAGGAAAGATTCTGCCCCTCCCCCACTTGCGCCACACTTTCAGCTACTAAGAAATCTGATTTCCCTTTAATTTGTACTCAGCAGTGTCAGCTCTGCTAGAGGAAAGGGCATCCCTGCTGACAGTAATCATTATAACTCCAGGAGACCAGCAGAGATAAATATACTATAAGCCATCTTCTGAGTGGGTCAAACTTGTCCTGATACTTTTGAGGTCCGTGTACTTTGCAGAAAGATTTCCTCCATCATCCTGGTTTCTCACTGATGCCCAGAGATGTGCTTGTGTGTGATCCTTTCGTAGAAAAAGACTCCTCTGGTACACACAGAAATAAGCCAATTGTGTTTATTGAAGGACTCTCTTTGAGTGGACATTTATGCTAATATTCAGCAAACAGGATCTCCATAAATTAAAAAGAAATAAAAACACAAATCCAGAAAACATTTAACATCATGTGCAAATTGAATTGGCATTTTGTTCTACTCTCTCGTGACTGAACAGAATATTTGCAGAATTAATTGAAAATCAAATATGTTTGATACGTGTATCACATTGAAAAGCATGAAGTATCTAGGTTTTTGGTGGGTTCTTTGCCATTAGAAATTCCTAAATCCTACAAAAGGTAAAGCAAATAGCACCAAGCAAGCATCTGCTGGTGAAATTAAATTATGCTGCTTTTCATTGCTGCTTTAAATATTATTGTTTTATATCTCCTTTGTTCTGAGTTTGCCCTACTATAACCTTCATAAAATTTACTTAGGTAGCAATTCCTTTATTGGGTCCCAAGATTGTAGAAAAGTAAGTGGGGGAATCGCTCAACCTTGTTTAACTAGAATGGGCATTTGCACGGTTACTGTGGAATATGGTTCTGGTGATGAATGTCTTCCCCTAAAAGAATGTTTTTATTGTATTTTCCACTGTATTGCCTTTATTGCATTTAAAGATGAAATTTAAGCAACTGAATCTACAAACATAGTTTAATGTAGTTTATACGATAAATCCACGGTGCTTCTTTCTTCATGTCACGTGGATAGGTCTCTTTTGTATATGTACCAGTCGGATAAACTCTGTGATGTATCTTATAAATTAATGTTTGGAAAGCATTGGAAGAACATAAGGAAAAGAGAGAAACCTCAAAATGAAAAATCGTTAGGTTTACGTGACGTGATTGTGAGTGAGTTGTATTGCCCTCTCTGAATTTTTTTTCTACCTTATAAAAATTTACCATTGACAACGGAGTATTTTGATAATCGGAAGAGAAAAGGGAGGCTGTTTTGGAAAGAATGGACAACAGACCTGTGAAGATCAGCCCGTCCCCCCCGCCCAGTACGTACAGAATTCCTACCGTGTGCCTTTTCTCCAGTCAACTCCAGGACTCAAGCCTAATATAATTAGAGGGTGATTTCCCACCGCTTTCCGAGTCTGTCCCTTCGACCAGCCACAGAAACCATTTCCACAGCTGCGGTCCCTGAGATGTCAACTGACATAGTTTTTGCCAAGACAACCATCTTTCAATGAAGGAGCTATCTCTAGTGTGAAAATATTCTTTTGAAAATACAGTAGGATACTTCGTATGTCTATTTTTTTTCCCCCTTTTTTCCTGTGGAGGTCTTAGAAATGAACAGTTAAACTATGTTCAACCCTCTGGTGTTTTTGCCCTCCCAGGCCGCTTCTTTAAGCAAAGGCTATGAAAGGATTATCATTTTTGCCTGTTTAATATCTGATTACTCTCTGTGAGTGTGTGTTTTTAGTTTTTACTTTTGTTACATATGATTTCATAAGTTTGCCTTACTCAGGCTTAACGAGTAGTTGCATAGGATTTGTTGCTACCGGCTCGATGGGATGTGTATGCATCCTTCGAGAAGAGGGCTTTAAATAAAAATGCTTTCTGGTGTCCCCAGATGACTTCCTTGGTAGTCTGCTGCTAAGAACGACGTATATCCCCATTTCTGCTTTAGTGTTGGCTGTTGAAAGCTCTGGGCCCTTCCTCCTCAGTGCCCCTCAGGCCTCTGACTCCCCCTCTCCTGTGCCCCAAGCTGCTTTAGGAAGCCAACGAGGACAAAAGTGCCATTTCCCCTGGTGGCCCTAACCAGCCACATTCTCCCTCTGTGTTTAAGTGGGAATCACCTTTCTTTTTGTGATCAGATTACCAACGAAGTGATTTGGGAATAACAGATTTTTTTTTTAACTTGATTCAGAATGTCCAATTTAGCAAATACAGTGATGTCCTCCTATTACATAGCTCCCATAGACAAGAAATAAATCCCAAACCAGGAAAAAACCCCGAGGATCCTCAAATAAAGGAGACATTTACCGGGATGCTACTGAGAACTTGTGTTCCATCTTTCTGGGAGAGATTCCCAGGTCTATCTGCCTCCTTTACCCTTCAACTTCCCCTGCACACCAAGCTTCACCACGAAATCACTGGCAGTTCTCACTCTTAAGCCTTTTGTCATATGGATCCTTCTTGGAATATCCCTCTCCCCCATTTTTTCAAGGCCTAGACGACATGTCATTTTCCACATGAAGCCTTCTGGAGCCCATCTGGTTAGAGATCACCCTCCTCCCTATGAGCTGCCCTGTTATTAAAGCCTTTATGGGATTCAGCCTGATATTAAAGTGGTTGTTGACATAGCTGTCCTCTCTATGACATCATGAGGGCTTTGAGAGAGAGAGAGAGAGAGAGAGAGAGAGAGAGAGAGAGGCCTGCGTCTTAGCTTGTGTTTTCCCACAGTTTATTGTTCCAAGTTTTGCATGTATGAGGCATGAGGCACAGGGCTGTTGTTGTTCATTTAAAGGCCTCACATTTATTTATTTTTATGGTGAGGGGTTGATTAGAGAAAGGATGAAAGGCATTACAAAGTAATTTGCAGGAACTGGTAATAATCACCTCTAACAATTTGCATGGCAATTTGAGATTTTTTACAAAAAAAGGCCTTGTCATAGAATAGGGGAGACTTCGTGGCAAAGGCTGCTTTGGAACATCTTTCCAGAAAAATCTAAAAGGGGCTAAGAAAAAGCTGAGCGAGCAGTTTGGTCTTGTCTGCTTCTTCCGTGGTTTTGGCGTGTGCGCATGCGCACGAGCGTGCGTGTTTTTATTAGGACAAAGCTACTTTCCGGACTATTGTTTCCCACCTCTCTGAGGTTGGAAGGTGATGAGTCACTTTATGCAGTAAGAATACCATTGGGTTTTTGGCACATCTTCTGGAACTACTCAAATTTTCCTTGTATCCTTCTCTCTCCCTCTTCTTTTCCACAGAAACTTTAATTATCATAGTGGAAAAAAAAGAGACAAAAGGTAATGATTAAACGGGAAGGTAAGCACTTAATTTTGAGTTCTGTACCACGTGTAGTTTTTCTTTCTTGAAAAAAAAAAAAAAAAGTCCAGGTGATAAAATTAAAGTTCCGACTTACACACGAAGTGATAAAAATATGGTTGCCATAGGCTTTCTTCTTTGGTAGATGGATTTATAATGCTTTTACTATTGCACTATGAAACTATGACGTGGGTGCCTGCGTGGCTCAGTCAGTCGAGCATCCGACTCTTGATTTCGGCTCAGGTCATGATCCCAGGGTCATGGGACTGAGCCCCACATCGGGCTCCACACTGTGTGAAGCCTGCTTAAGATTCTCTCTCTCTTTGTCACTCTCCTGCTTGTGCTCTCTCTCTCTCTCTAAAATAAAAGAAAGGAAGAGAGAGAGAATGTTTAATTACAAATGGATGTGAACACTTCTTCCCACGGAAAAAAAAAATCAATCTTAGAATACATGAAGTATAACGTGAATTTCTGTCTTTGTCCTACCCCCGTCTCTCCTTTCAAAAGGAACATTTGTTAAACATTTTATGTATGTTCTTGAAAAGCTCTTTCTATGTACATATGCACATACATATATAGATCATAAATGACTTGTATCTTCCTACACGTCATCTGCAATTTGCTTTTCCTGCTTTCAGTATAAAGTATACCTTGGGATATCTGCCCATTTGATACATAAGGTTGTACCACATTGTTTTTATGGCTACGGAGTTCATCGTCTTTAACATAATAATTGATATTTAGGGAATTTCCAGGATTTTTTTTGGTCAGCAGATATTCCTGTGTGTGTATCTTTTTAGCACATGTATGAATACAACCCAGGATAGAGTTCCAGATGTAGAATTTCTGGGTCAAAGTTTAAGCCTATTAACCGTGTAGATTTCCTGCCAAATTGTCCCCAGAATGGCTGAAACAGGTTGCTTACACCAATAGCACATGGGGACACAGTCTCCCCGTATCTTCCAGAATACGGTATTATTAATTTTTCCTTAATACTTCCAACAAATGGGGCAACAGGTAGCTCATTGCTTAATTGTTATTTCTCCTCTGATCAGAGAGATTTAGCATCTTTTCCTGTGTCCATCAGAATGTATAAGTGTGAATTGCTTGTTTATCTTTTCCCATTTCCGTTCATCTTCTTGTTCATTCCTGCTCTGGTGCCTCGTTTTTAGAAACTACTGGAACTTGGGGCGCCTGGGTGGTGCAGTCGGTTAAGCGTCCGACTTCAGCCAGGTCACGATCTCGCGGTCCGTGAGTTCGAGCCCCGCGTCGGGCTCTGGGCTGATGGCTCAGAGCCTGGAGCCTGTTTCCGATTCTGTGTCTCCCTCTCTCTCTGCCCTTCCCCCGTTCATGCTCTGTCTCTCTCTGTCCCAAAAATAAATAAACGTTGAAAAAAAAATAAAAAATAAAAAAAAAGAAACTACTGGAACTTTATAATGTGTTTGATATCTGGTAGAGCAAGTCCCTTTTTTTTTTTCTTTTTTAGCGTTTTCTCAGCTAATTTTGCACATTGACTCTTCCAGATGGATTTTAGAATCAGCAGGATAAGTTCCATAGAAAATCTATGGGGGATTTTGTTGCAATCTGCACTGAATCTATAAATTAATTTTAGGAGAGTTTATGGGCTTGCAATATCGAGTTTTCCAATCAGGAACATGGTTAACCTCTCCACTTACGTGTTTTCATCTGTAGTTTTCTATAAAACGTTACAGCTTACGTGCATGTGTTATCTGTCTTATTGCTAGTGTGTTATACTTGTCCCCACTGTGAATGGGACGCTTTCACGTTGTATGTTCTAATAATTATTAAAGATCCATAGGAAAGCTATTTGTTTACCTTGTTCTAGACACTTTCACTGATTTCAGCAAATGTTCAATGGATTTTCTTGGATTAAGAACTTATTTTTTAATTACAAAATAATACATGTTGTAGTATTATACAGTAGTACTATGCAGCCTAAGTGAATAAAAAGAGAAAATGCTTCTCCATCATTTTGAAAAAGTCTGCAGTGCAGTGTTTTCACTTACCATACATTAGACTATTTTTCATGTTAGCACACGTGCAGGTACCCTATTCTCTTGAGCAACTACATAGTATTTCATGGTGTGGATAATCATGATTTATTTTTACCCAAGATCTATATGTGCATAGTTAAATAAATCAATAGCAAATACCATTAAGGAGCTGATAACGAAAAAAAGTCAATCTCTTTGTCACAGCCCTTCTCACCTCCTCTGCCCTCCCCAGAAGCTACCTCTTTCAGCAATTTTTGATCCCTTTTTTCCGGGCATTTTTCTTTCTATTTCGAACTGCTCTGATTATACTGATCTTTCCCTATATATCAACTTCTATAGATTTTCTGGATGAAAATTCAGGTTTTAAATTCCTCTGCTTTGCTTCCTCATTTCCTCCCAAATAACAGACATCACGATTTGTGGGGGTTTTTTGTTTTGTTTTTGTTTTGTTTTATTTTGTTTTGTTGTTGTTGTTGTTGTTTTTTACCACCAATAGCCACTATTTACATTATCAGAACTTTTAAACATCTTTATTGCTGGGCCAAATAGTGTACCAGGATTTGATCTTCGTCTCCGATTTTTTTAAAGTGATATCTTTGCTTCTTTTCTTCCTACAATTATGCCACTCATTATTTCATATTACTTCATTGGGCAGAACTCTTAGAATAATGTTAAATAGTAACCCTAATCCTGGCTTTCTTATCTTGTCCAGACTCTTACAGAAATATCTTGAATGCTGATTATTTAGATGTCTACCTGAAAAAGACAGTATTAAAAGAAAAAAAAAATCTTAAACTTATCAATTTCTCAATGATGGGATTACAATGAAGCCAGGACATTCAGCAAGACCAACATGAATGAAAGATGTGCTGGAAAGGGAGACTTTAGTCTGTGCAAGAACAGGATGTTAAAAGAAACTGGAGGTCTACTTGCCAGAAAAAAAAAAAAGCGTAATGGTGTCTTCAAGTTTCTGGACAATGAATAAAAATGGTTATATTGTACAAGGTCACTTTAAGCTCCATACTTATAGAAAAGGTTAACAGTTTAAATTTGTGTTTAATCACAATGAGTTCACTAATGATATAATGTACTGTAAATAAAAACTGAAAACTATTTTCGTGTCCTCTTTGGATAGGAGAGAAAAAGGGGATAGTGGCTGTGACAGTCATTTCTTAAGCACTACATATCCCCAGAGGTCCTTGAACAGACTTTGGTAGGAAACGGAAGACAATCTAAGCTTTTCCTGGGCGATGGGCGTAGAGCAAATCGGGGGCTGGAGGACTGCGGCTGATGCCCGGGCTCTAACAGACTGTGCCTCTGGGGAGCTGTCATGGAGAGCTGGGGCCCACCTGCAGCTCATCTGTTCTCTTCCAGGCTTAAAGTTCACCTTTTTCCACCCACCTTTCACACTCGTGAACACCAACCTCAAAGCCAAGGTTAGTAGAGAAATTCTGCACAAGTAGCACACATTCAAATCAGGGTTTCCTCATGAAACATCTGGTGGATGATCTCTGCATCCAGGTCCCCAACTTCTTCTAACCTGGGTTATGGGACACCATAGAGCGGCTCTGCACCCCATGTACACGCCTCTCTAACAGAGTTGAATTCTGCTACAGAGCGCTGCATGCAGTCTCTTCCTGCGTGAAATATCTAGTGTAGGTTCTGCTTTCCTGATGGAACCTCAACAGATACACGGTCATTTTCTCATTGTTTCATGTCCTGAGAGGCAGGTAGCTGGTCTGTACTCTGAAGGAATCACCTGCCTTATTAAAACAAACAAGCAAAAACATAAATGCAAGCCTTCAGCAAAAGGAGAATCTGCGAGTGAGGAGGGACAGCTGGACAAAACGATGGTCTGCTCTCTTCCTGCTTCCATCCTTCTTTTCAGGTCTCAAGCTGGATTTTCTCCTGTATCACCATGTGTGCTTGCAATAATGTATTATCATCCTTTGAAACCTAGAATAGCATACGCTATAACATTAACCCTCGCCGGAGGCAGACATTAATAATTGATCACCGCAGTCTTGCCTGCTGATAGCAGATTTAGTGCACATTCTCCTCAGTACAGTGATCCGGCCAGCCACTACTAATTGACTGAAATTGACTTGTAGAAAGAACCTTATGTTTTGCCCACAGCTTTGACAAAATCCCTCAAAGACATAAAAACCATAATGTTTATGTAAAAACAATTATATTCAGAGAGTAATATGGGGATCATACATCAAACATTCTTTTTCTCTTAGGTTTTATGGGTAATCTATGATTGTAACAAGGAGACTTAAAAGCTCTAATTATATGATGAAAGCATGGTTCCAGTCTATGTTCATGGGCTTCTTTTAGAATTACAACCACAACTTCTGAAATGTGAAAGACCCATCCTGAATATGTTCCTTCTGCTTCACTGTTGAGGTCATCTTGTCAAGTGAGTGCCTAATACACATTCACACTATAAAATGTTATCGCTTCCCCAACAACGTAACTGACGCAGATATTCTAGAGATAGTTTTGTTCTTCAGTGATGTCATCTCAGCAGGGATAAACCTTTCTTTGTGCTTTTCTATGAGTCACTTTAACTCATTCCATGAGGGTTTTGTATTTGTGACGGTTGTCAATTGGTCACAAGCTTCTGATGTATTTTGGTAGACACTCCTACCTGATCTGTGTCATTAAGATCTCATGCTTGAATGTGCTGCATTCGATACGTATTGTAACCATTTACTGGCTTAGCGGTATCATTTAAATATAGATTTTAAAATATTTTTATCAACGTGGAAAACTGTCCTGGCTTCCCAGAATCCATTCAAACTGCACTGACGGTGATTTTCCATTAATGTGGTGCTGCAAGGAATCGCTATAGTTCAAGGATGATGCATTGCGTGAAACTTTTGGTCATTTACATTAACAAAACGCCGTGCAAAAGAAATAAATTTCCTTTACATTTTATGAGACACTTGTAAATATGTTGGAGAAGGCCAAGAATTTAGCTTTAAGGTTCAATATATCAAACCAAGGACAGTTACCTTTTCCCTGTTTATTTTACAATGAGCACTGAAAGCATGGGGGGTGTTGCTTTTATGGTAATTGAAGTTTGTCATCTGTTGCTCAGTTGCGTATTTGTAATGTGACCTCTGAGAAAAGTCACCTGCACATGTGAAATGTACCCCGATAGGGAGAAGCAGAGCATGCTGTAGGTATTAATTTTAATTCAAACGTCATTTGTCAACCCCTCAAGATGCCAGGAACCATTCTGGAAACTGGAAGCACAAACATCCATAAGAAATCGTCTCTGTCCTCACAGAATTCACGATCAAACTTTGGACATCAAGATATTAGCAGTGAACAGTGATCTCACCGTTCTTCAGCTGCAGGCTCATTTCTCAGCTCCTGGATCTTTATTCAAAGGTCATCCCCTCATTGGGGCCATTTTGGGCCACGCTACTTTTTTTATATTATTTATGTTTACAATTCCCCTTCCAGCTGCTCAACACTCCCTATTCTTCTAGCCTGTTTTGCAGCACATCTCTTTTTATCCTGCCCTCTTGTTTATTATCAACTTATTCCTCTTGGAAAGTGAGTTCCAGGAGGGCAGGGATTTTCATCAGTTTATTGGTGAACCTCTGGATTCTAGAATGTGCTTGATCTGTAACAGGCACTCAATAAATGGATTAGGAGTGAAAACTCCTGAGAGATCTAGGAAAGATTCAAAGAGAAGGTAACATTTAAATTTGATGACAGTAGAGAGAGAAATTTCCAGAGGAAATTTCTTCTGGTAGAGATGGCCCATGAGCTTAGGCACAGGCCTAAGGAGGAAAGCCACCTGGGGTGTCTGGAGGGGCAGGGCTAAGAGGCTGGAAGGGACACCCGATCAAGGGAGAAGGCATGGGAGCAGGAAATGAAGGAAGTTAGAGGCAGATGGTGAAGGGCCTGATAAACATTCAAATTAGCATATAGATGGACTTGCTTTGCTAAATCAAAAGGAGGATTTTCTTTCTTAAAGACAGCGACTGTTTTCCTGATGTTTATGGCTTTGGCTTATAAACCGGATCTTCAAAGCTGCTAACAATGTTAACGTCTCAGTCCCGATAACTAGGTGTCTTCATTTGCTGATGGTGATCGTAGATCCCATTAAAATACAACACTGACTTTGTGGTCAGGTTTAGCAGCAGGAAGTGACCGGACAGTGAACTGACAGCGGACGGTCAACTGTGATTAGCAGCGGGTATTTCAGAATCCCTGAGCAGGGCAATCTCAAAGTGCGTGCGGCTGACAGGAGGTGAACCTGGCCTTTGCTATGTGAGACCAGGCTGGGAACACTGGGAAGGCCCAGGTGCTGGAGGAGTTATCCTCTCAAGTGGTGAGGCAGGTTCTGAGAATGATGGCAGAGAAATGAAGTTTGTGAGGACGGTGGAGAAGGGGAGAAAATGGTGCCTCAGATGCCATGAACCTGTACCTGAAGAGCCGTCGGGAGAGGGTGAGCTGGGAGCCCTGGTTGGAAACAAGACCCTCCTGGCCGCTGGCCCTGGTGCTGGAGCAAGAAGGGCTGTCCTCAGGAGGTTTTGAGTTGGGGACAAAGTCACATCTAATGTGAGAAAACAGCAGAGACGTTTGATTCGGTGGTCAGTGTGTAACACGGAGATGGAGATTAGAAACCCAGAGGGGGTGAAGTGTTCAGGGTGGCTGAGTGGTGATGGGGTGAGCGGTTCTGGGTCAGGATGATGTCACGGAGGAGGCAGGGAGGGTGTCCAGTGACGGTAGAGAGCTGGAGGAGAAGCAGGGACTTGAAGGTCAGGCCACGGGGACCTCAGCCCTGCCGAGGGCAGGGGGGCTATGGGTGGGTTGGTCATAGCTAATGGGGAGTGTTGTAAATGGTCACCCTACAGATTCAACCCCATAGTGGGTGAGTAAGCCACTTTCAGGCAAGGCTCTTTCCCCATAATTGAAACACTCCTGGCACGTCCCAAGTGTCATCTTATATTACCCCTGGAAATAGCTGCTCCATTTAGGGCTGCATTTAACTGGGCTTCTGCAGAAAAGATAAAGAATGGTACAATCTGTTCTCATCCTACATCTTTGGTTAAGGGCATAACACTGAGGGGTAGAGGTGGGGGCGGGATAATGTGTAATTTATAGTAAATTATCATAGATATTTATAGATACATTTTACCCCTAAGTTGGTCTCCTCGCTATTTTCTATGCCTGACTTACACTTCTGAAAGAAAGTAATTTTTCTCTTTTCGTATGCGCATTAAAGCACACATACTCATTTCTAGTAAAGTAACATTGATAGCAATTTGTGTCATTATTAAAAATAAAACAGTAGATTTTACAAAGAATAACGAAATTTGTTATCGCCAAGTATCACAGTCCCTCACTGTTACGCTGTTACAGCATCTTCATATTTTAAGGAATTTGCAATCGTGTAAAATGTATTGAATTTGATAGACTCCCACCATAAAACAGCCGAATGCTTCATAACAACCAACAAAGGGATGGCATTTTTTCCTGCTTGGCAGATTAACTGCTGGTTTTGTTTCCTGCCAGATCGCTCGCAGTAACACGAGTAATAAATCAGGATGATTTTCTTCCTTTTTAAGGTTTTTCTTTTTGTTTTCTTAACGCTCTCTTTTCTAGCGGACAGAAAGACCCAGGACCTAATCTGTACCGGTCCTTGCCCTTATCAACACTTTTATTCAAATTCAAACATTTAAAGATAAAATCTGCCTAAGGACATCTGACAGAGAGAAGCCGTAAAAGAGCAGTTTGAGAAATGGGAGTTTGTGGAAAGGGGACACTTCACACGGGTGTCTGACATGCAATAAACTGCCCAGATTTAAAGTATACAGTTGCTCAAGGTTTTTTTTGTTTTGTTTTGTTCTTGCTTATTCACTATAGTTTATTTGCGTTGATTTTTAGCTTGAGCTTTCATTTTAATTCTGCTTGGCTGATACAGGGTTATATTAGTTGCGGGTGTACAATATAGCAATTTGACATTTCCATACGTCCCCCGGTGCTCCTCGTCACAAGTGCACTCCTTAATCCCCACCACTTACGTACCCCATCCCCTGCGGTAATGATCGGTTTGTTTTTTTTATAATTAAGACTCTGTTTCTTGCTTGGGCTCTGTGTTTTGCAACTTGTTTAAGTTTTGACTTACGTATACACCCATGAAACAATCACCACATCCAGATAGTGAGCCTCTCTATCCCTACCAAAAGTTTGTTATGACGTGTATCAGTAGTTCATTGCTTTTTATTGATGAATTTTTTTTTTAATTTTTTTTTCAACGTTTTTTATTTATTTTTGGGACAGAGAGAGACAGAGCATGAACGGGGGCGGGGCAGAGAGAGAGGGAGACACAGAATCGGAAATAGGCTCCGGGCTCCGAGCCATCAGCCCAGAGCCCGACGCGGGGCTCGAACTCACGGACCGCGAGATCGTGACCTGGCTGAAGTCGGACGCTTAACCGACTGCGCCACCCAGGCGCCCCTATTGATGAATATTAATCAGCAATATTATTGTAGACTACTGCATGGCTATCACTATACTATAATTATCTGGCTATATAAACAACACTTACTTATCGGTTCACCTGTTGATGGGCATTTGGGTTGTGTGGTTATTGCAAATAAAGCTGCTGTGAACATTTATGTACACATATTTGTAAGACCAGATGCTCTAAGAATAGAATGGCTAGATCAAATCGTAGAGTCATGGACCGCTTCTTAGGACACTGCTGGACTATTTTCCCAAGCAATTGTGTCATTTTACATTCCCGCCGGCAATGGGTAAGGGTTCCAAATGCTTCACATCCTAGCTGACACTTGAAATGGTCAGACGTTTTTTTTATTTTAGAGATCCAAACAGGTTTGTAGTGGAATCTCATAGTTTTATTTTGTATTTCCCCAGTGGTTAATGATGTTGAGCATCTCTTCACTTACATATTTGAATTGGTACATCTTCTTGGGTGAAGAATCTGTTTAAATATTTTGTCCACTTGGTGGTTTTCATGTCATTGGATTTTAAGTGTTTTATGTATTGTGAATTAAAGTTCTTTAGCAGATGGAAGATGTGCACTTTTTCTCCCCCAATCTGTGGCTTATCTTTTCAATCTCCTAATGAGTTTCTAAGAGCAGAGTTTTTTTGTTTTTTTTTGTTTTTGTTTTTTTTCCTCCTACTAACCTACAAGTAATATGATTACAGGGATTTAGTTTTTTCCATATCTGTATTTTCCAAACACAGCATTTGGCACAAATTAAACACTAAATAGGTCTTTGCTAAGTAAGTGAATGAATTTTCTTAACGTTTATTTATTTTTGAGGGACAGGGAGTGACAGAGAATGAGCAGAGAAGGGGCAGAGAGAGAGGGAGACACAGAATCCAAAGCAGGCTCCAGGCTCTGAGCTGTCAGCACAGAGCCTGACGCAGGGCTCGAACTCACGAACTGCGAGATCATGACCTGAGCTGAAGTCGGAAGTTCGACCGACTGAGACACCCAGGCAGCCCTAAGGGAAGGAATTTTCTAAGGGAACTTTCTCATTTTACAGATGAGCTAATAGTTGAATGGGAATTCTCAAGTAATCTGAATTCTAGTTTCTTTAATCAGTTGGTTACAATGAAGGTTGATTCAACTAATGTTGAAAATCTTTCTGAAATGTTCTGGTCTGATTTCTTATTAAGGACAGTGCATCAAATAATATTTATTCTTCCTTTGGCAGTCAGGGTCTTAGGGTCTTTTTGGGGAGAAGTTGGGGGCTTATTATCTGAAGGTGAATTAGAACAAAAACAGGTTCACTTCTCTGAGAAGTTTATTGTGCCCTGCTCCCCATTCCCATCCTCCAGTCACCCATAGCAGTGAGGTGCAGGTTCATAAGGAAGATTAACTTCAATTATTTAAAATGAAGAAATTATGTATTTTCTTTATACAATTGAATAGAAATCTGTTTATTGATACATTTATTTCTGTTTATTGTCAGTTAATATCCTCGACTCATTTTTCTAGTAGACCTTTTAGACTTCTTTATCCATTAAAACTTTTTTTATATAGTCAATATACTAATCCTTTGTTTAATATCTTATAAATATTTGCTTCCAACATGCCACTTGCTGTTTAGCTTGTTTAATTTTACGGACTTTTGTAGTTCTGATACAGCAAAATTTTATAATCTCTTATGGTTTGTATTTTTTGTGTCAGCTTGAGAAGTCTTTCCCAGGAGAGATTACAAAGATATTTCTTTCCTGTGCTCTTTTCTGATAGTTTTAAAGATTTGATTATAATAATATATTTTCTTTAACTGATATGCCCCCAAGTATTGTCATTTCAACAGGTAATCAGTATACAAAATTATTTTATTTTTATAATATTTTATTATATATTATATTATATATAATATGTATAATATATATAATCTTATATAATGCTATATATATTATATATTTTATTTTTATTATTTATTTTTATAATATTTTTGTATTTTTTAAAATATTTATTATATTTTTCTGCCTTTTGACACTCTTCACCCATTTCTTCTACACCTCATCCCCCTTTTCTGGCAACCACCAACCTGTTTTCTGTATATCCCCTCCCCCGACCAACATATAAGAGAAATCACATGGTATTTGTTTTTCTCTGACTTACTGTGCTTTGCGTAATGTCCTCAAGATCTGTCCGTGTTGTTGCAAATGGCAAGATTTCAGTCTCTTTTATGGCTGAATAATATAACTCTATGTATATCTGTGTATATCTATATGTATATATATATCTCATAATTTTTTATCCATTTATCCATTGATAGATACTTAGATTGTGTCCATATCTTGACTATTGTAAATAATGTTGCAATGAACATGGAGGTGCATGTATCTTTATTTGTTAGTGTTTTCATTTTCTTTGGATAAATGCTCAGAAGTGAAATTGCTAAATCATATGGTAGTTTTAGTCTTAAATTTTTGAGGAATCTCTCTACTGATTTCCATAGTGGGTGCACCAATTTACATTCTCACCAACAGCGCCCAAGGATTCTCTTTGTCTTTACATGGTCGCCAAGACTTGTCATTTTCTGTCTTTTTGATAATAGCCATTCTAGTAGGTGTGAGATGATACCTCATTGTGGTTTTGATTTGCATTTCCCTGATCATTAGCGATCCTGAGCATATCTTCATATACCTTTGGGCCATCCGCATGTCTTTTTTGGAAAACTGACTATTTAGATCTTCTCATTTTTCAATCTGATTGTTGTTGTTTTTATTATTGAATTGTATGAGTCCTCTATGTATTTTGGATATTAACCCCATGTCAGAGGATTTGCAATATGATTTGCCCATTCAGTAGATTGACTTTTTCTTTTGTTGGTGGTTTCTTTTGCTGTGCAGAAGCTTTTTAGTTTGATGTAGTCCCACCTGTTAATTTTTTCTTTTGTTGCCTTTACTTTTGGTGTCAGTTTAAAAACAATAATCACTGAGATCTATATCAAGGAGCTTACTGCCTCTGTTTACTTCTAGAAGTTTTATAGTTTTAGATCTTATGTTCAAGTCTTTAATCTGTTTTGAGTTAATTTTTGTGTGTGGTGGCAGAGAATGCTCTGATTTTTGTTGTTTTGTTTTGTATGTGGCTGTCCAATTTTTCCACCATTTATTCTTTCCCCATTGTGTATTCTTGGCTCCTTGTCATATGTTAATTGATCATATATGCGTGGGGTTTATTTCTGGGCTCTATTCCGTTGCATTGATCTATGTGTCTGTTTTTACGCCAACATCATACTGTAGTATATAATACTATACTATAGCTTTGTAATATAATTTGAAATCAAGAAGTGTGATGCCTCCAGCTTTATTTCTCAAGAATGCTTTGGCTATTTAAGGTATTTTGTGGTTCCATAAAAATTGTATGTTTTTTTATTCTGGTTCTGTGAAAAAAATTGCCACTGAAATTTTAATAGAGATTGTACAAAACCTGCAGATGGCTTTGGGTAGTGTGGACATTTTAATAATATTAATTCTTCAAATCCTTGAACATGGAATATTTTCCCATTTATTTGTGTGTTCTTCAATTTCTTTCCTTAATGTATTATTGTACCTTTTGGTATACATGTCTTTCACTTTCTTGGTTAAATTGATTTCTAGGTATTTTGTTCTTTTTGATGCAATTGTCAATGCGATTTTGTTCTTAATTTCTCTTTCTGATAGTTCATTATTAGTGTATAGAACACAGAAGATTTTTGTGTATTGATTTTGTATCCTGCAACATTATCAAATTCATTTATTCTAACAGTTTTTTTGATACTCTTTAGGGTTTTCTATATATAGTATTATGTCATCTGCAAATAGCAAACAACTTTACTTTTTCCTTTCCAATTCTGGTACGTTTTATTTCTTTTTCTTGTCAAATTGCTCTGTCTAGGACTCCAAGTGAAAGTGGGCATCCTTATGTTAACCTTGATCTTAGCGGAAAAGCTTTCGGCTTTTCACCATTGAGTATGATGTCACCTGTGGACTTGTCATTGCCTTTAAGAATTCTTAATTTCGATGAAGTCCAACTTATTTTGATATTATTGATCTTCCTTTCAGTGTTATAGCTAAGAAATCTTTGCTGAACCCAAAATAGATGCTTTCCTACATTTTCTCTATGAAATTTTATTTTAAATTAATAATTAAATATTTTGTAAACTAGGTGAAATATTTTCTTTTGCATATGGGTATGTAATTCTTCACCTTTTTTTTTTGAAAACACTATGATTTCTCTATGAAATTGCTTTTGAATCTTTTTCAAAAGTTGATTGACCATATACTTTGGGCCCATTTCTAGACTTTCTATTCTCTTATTTTATTTCTCTATCTTGATTATGATACTAATACCATGCTAGTCTTGAAATCAGGTAGTGTAACTGCTTTTTCAAAGTTGCTTTGGATTTTCTAGGTCCTTTGCATTTTCATGTAATTTTATTTTGCAAAACAATCTATAGATCAATTTGGGAATAATTGATATCTCAACAATATTATTAAGTCTTCCAACCCATAAACATCTATTTCATTCTTCATCAATTGCTGTTAACAATATTTTATACTTTTAATTGAGCACTACCCACCTTTTGGTAAGATTCATTTCTTAGAATTTCATGTTCAGGGGCGCCTGGGTGGCACAGTCGGTTAAGCGTCCGACTTCAGCTCAGGTCACGATCTCGCGGTCCGTGAGTTTGAGCCCCGCGTCGGGCTCTGGGCTGGTGGCTCGGAGCCTGGAGCCTGCTTCAGATTCTGTGTCTCCCTCTCTCTCTGCCCCTCCCCCGTTCATGCTCTGTCTCTCTCTGTCTCAAAAATAAATAAAACGTTAAAAAGAAATTAGAATTTCATGTTTAATTTTTTTTTAAGTTTTTATTTAAATTCCAGTTAGCTAACATACAGTGTAATATTAATTTGGGGTATACAGTATAGTGATTCAACACTTCCATGCAAACCTGGGTATTCATCATGACAAGTCTACTCCTTAATTTCCGTCACCTATTTAACCTATCACCCAACCCACCTCCATTCTGGTAACCATCAGTTTGTTTGCCATAGTTGAATCTCTTTCCCCTATGTGGAAATTAAGAAGAAAAAAAAAAAGAGGTACAAACCAAACCTAGAATGTCACATTTTTGTTGTTATCATAAATGGCATTTTTAGCTTCAATCTCCCATTGTTCAATCTTTGCTAATATATGGAAATACAGTTGATTTTTATATATTGATCTTGTACTTTGCAAACTTGCCAAACTCATAGATAGATTAGTTTTAGTGGACTTGTTATTATCCTGTAAATTTTTACACACAGATAAACATGCGGTCTGCAAATAATGACAGTCATACTTTTTTTTCTTTTCAATCTGGATGCCTTTTTTTTCTTTTCTGTATTGCACCAGCTAGAACCTACATTATAATGTTGAGTAGACATCCTGAAAGCAGACATTGTTTCTTTGTTCTTAATCTTAGGTGGAAAGCACTTCGTCTTTCATTATTAAAATGTTAGCTGTAGGTTTTTCGTGGTGCCTGGATGGCTTAGTGAGTTAAGCATCTGACTTCGGCTCGGGTCATGATCTCACGGTTCGTGAGTTTGAGCCCTGCATCTTTATCAAAGGATAGTTACTGGATTTTGTCAAATGGGTTTCCTTTTTTTTTCTTTTTAATTTTTTTAAAGTTTATTTATTTTGAGAGAGAGAGAGAGGGGTAGAAGGAGAGGGAAAGAGAGAATCCCAAGATGATTTCACTGTTGTCAGTGCAGAGCCCCATGTGGGGCTCAAACTCACAAACTGTGAGGTCATGACCTGAGTTGAAATCAAGAGTCAGAGGCCTAACCCACTGAGCCACCCAGGTGCCCCCCAGTTGTTTAAATGTTTTTTTTCTGAATCTGTTGTGATGCATATGGTTTTTCTTTTCTAGTCTGTTAATATGGTGAGTTCCATTAAATGAAATTTTAGTGTTAAAGCAATCTTGCATTACTGGGATAAACCTTACTTGGTCATGCTGTTACTACCATTTTTACACATTACTGCCTTTTGTTACCTAAAATTTAGTTAAGGATTCTTATCTCTGTGTTCCTGAAGGATATTGTTTTGTAGTTTTATTTTCCTGTTTGTTTTTTTTAATGGTTTTGGCATCAGGGTAATATCAGCCTCATGAAATGAATTTGGAAATAGTCCCAACTCTTCAATTTTCTGGAAAACTGGATTTAAGTAGGTATTATTTCTTTCTTTAAATGTTTGGTCGAATCCAGTCAAGCCATTTGAGCGGGACATTTTACTTATTTATGTATTTTTGATAGGAAGATTTTTAACTACAAATTCATTTTTAAGTTACGTTGCTTGAAGTTACCACACGGGGAACGGATGCACTTTTCTTTTTCTTTTTAAATCTAGTTTATATGTTTCATTTTGTGTAGTTCCTATTGCCGTGTCTGTGAGTTTACTCTTTTCGTAATAACTAATCTGCTAATTATATCTGGTGTGTTTTTGATCTCAGGCACACATCATGAAATGTATGGTTTGGGTTTTGCTTTTGTTTGTGGATCTTCCATGTCTCTATTTAATTTCAATCACTCCCCTGTCTTATTGATAATATTGAACATAGTTATAGTGTTTTTAATGTCTTTGTCTACTATTCTGTCATCTGTATCATTTCAGTGTTGATTTTGATTAATTTATTCCTCATTGACGGTTCTTATTTTCTTGCATCTTTGCGTGCCTGGTAATTTTTTACTGGATGTGAGACATTGTGAATTTTACCTTGTTTTTTTTTACTTTGTAAATATCTTGAGCTTTGGTCTGATATGCAGTTAAGCTACCTGGATACCTGGAAACAGCCTAATACCTTCAGTTCTTGCTTTTAAGATTTGTTAATATGGACCTCATCAGTGTATATTCTAGAGGGAATTTTATCCCGCTGCCTAGGCAAAACTCATCTGAGCACTGGGCACAATGCCCCATGTCTTATGAGATGTACCACTCTGGCTGGTGGGAACAGGATCTATTTATTCCCGGCTCTATAGGAGTCTTGAGGAAGGCTCTATCTACTCCTTTTGTGAGCTTTGGGTAGCTTTATCACATACATACACTGATTAGTACTCAGTTAAAGAGACCTTCTACAAATCTCCCTGAGCTTTTATTTATTTATTTATTTATTTCCTGTACAGCCTTTATATCCTGGTGCTCTTCTGAAAACTCTAGCTGCCTTTGCCTCACTGGACTCTCATCTCTCTGTCCTCAGTTGAGGATGGTCATCCCACCCCGTGTTGGTTTCCCGTCCTTAAGTCATGGCCTGGAAGTTCTCACGAGAGAGGAAGCTGCAACAATTGCAGGGCTCACCTTGTTGCTTCTCATCTCATGGGAATGGAATCAATGTCCTCCATGTTTAATGACCAGTGTTAGAAAATTGTTTCATGTATTTTGTCCAATTTTTAGTTGTAACAAGTGGGAGGCTAAATGTGATACCTGTTAATCTGTCTTGGCCAGAATTGAAATACTGTCTGGGCTTTGGTTGGTCCAGAATTGGTCCAGAGACCCTAAGCTCTGATCACTTCCACATGCACCTCACAGAACCCAGGAACCTCACAAAAGTCTCACACTTGCCTCAGTGATAGCCCTAGGTGTGGGAAAGAGGATTTTGCTTTCGTTTCCAGATGAACACCCGAGGAAGCCCATGCTGTGTAGTTACTTTTAGTGGACGCACTATTTTTAAAAATCAGAATCAGAGCCTGGCTTAATATTAAGTTTACAAAAATCTAACCTCAAAACTAGTAGGTTCTGAGGCACCTGAGTGGTTCAGTCAGTTAAGCGTCCCACTCTTGGTTTTGGATCAGATCATGATCTCACAGTTTTGTGAGTTCGAGCCCCACATCAGGCTCTGTGCTGGCAGTGCGGAGCCTGCTTGAGATTCTTTCTGTCTCTGTCTCTCTCTCTCTCTCCCCCACTCCCTCCCTCGCTCTCTGCCCCTCCCCCACTTTCTCTGTTTGTCTTGAAATAAATAATCTTAAAAAAAACGATTAGGTTCTGAATTAAATGCTAAGAATTGCAGATAATTGTCCCCATGTTCTTTACAGTTTTGAATCTTTTTTTATGTTACATTTTTCTCACCAGTTCTTAGAGGTGATCTAATACTTGGTGTGCCTTTGTTGTTCATATACTTTGAAACATTGAGTACATTTTTATTTAATCATACTTTCCTATAGATCTACCTCATTTTAGGTAATAGTAGCAGGATTCTCACACCAAGTCATGACACTGAGGCTTTTCTTTCCAGGAAGAACTTCGTTCCTGCAGGCACCACTCGGTTGGGTTCGTACCCAAAGAACTGAGCCTGAACGCCATGTGGCATAGTTTTTTTATATATTTTCTGCTTCTTTGTCTCCCATATATGGTAACACACACAGACATGCAGTCTGATTAAGTGGTCTCATGCTACAAGGTCATGAGGGATGTGGTCGCTATGGCACACAGCCAGGTTACCTTGAGGGTTTGTTTGTTTGTTTGTTTTTCCTTGGGGAGGGGACCCTACCTCATAATAACCTCTGTTGTAAAACTATGTGTAAAAATTAAGCGGAAAAATATATTGGGGCGTAGAGGTGTGGAGGGTTTTATTCTTCAATGAAGTTCATGACGACCAAAGATACTTGTTTTTGAAAGACAAGTAACAACTTCCTCTTATCTCTGCCCTCAAGCCATATTTTACTCCTTGAATAAGTTGAAAGGAGGTAACTTCACACCCATACTGTCCTTTGACTTATGATGGGAAATTCTGATCATTGGGTCAGAAACTAGGCTGAACTTTATCTTTGGGTGTCATTTAAGAAGTCTGCCTAAGTAAATAGAACCTACAAACGACTGAATAATGAATATTTTCAACTACTTCAGAAGATTTAAGCACTTAAAAGGGGGCTCATTGACATTTAAGTGGGGTGGTTGCACAGTAATCAGAGACCTTGTATCTCCTGAGTGGTTCTCAAACGCCTTTAGTCTCAGGACCCCTTTTTCCTGATAAAATTATTATTATCGAGGATCTAAAGACCTTTTGTTCCTGCTATTTACATCTCTTGGTATTTGCTGTATTAGAAATTAAAACCAAGAAATGCTTTAAATATTTATGTATTCACTTGAAAATAATAAATGCATTACACACAAATTTATTACTTAATCAAGGACACTCTTAAGTGGAGCTAGTTTCTCTCCTCTTTCTCTTCTGCCTCCTCCTTCCTGTTCTTCTTTCCTGCCCTCCTTCCTCTCCCCCTACTGCTTTCCTCCTCCTCCCCCTCCTCCCGCCCCTTCTCCTCTTCCCTTCCATTCTCATTCTTACTCTTCACCGTGAGTACAGGACAGAGGACCATCCAAGACAGCTCATACATTCGGTGGTACTGCTTGATTCATGCTAAGATGCCTGCAGGTTTCTAGCCGTCCCTTAGAACAGAGGAAAAGGCAGCTACTGTCTTAGTATTATTTTTAAAAGTTTTGATTTCATGGGCCCCCTGAGAACGTTTCAAGGACCTTCAAAAAGCTGAGTAAGAGAAGTTTGGACAGGTCCTGCCTTCCCGTTGTGTGGCTTCCAGCGCAGAGACCTCTTTTCTATGCCTTGGCAACTCGTCACTCACCTTGCTAAGTTTGGGGTTCCTAAGTTTACCCCCCATGCTTACAATCTTGTGTACTACCCCTGAGAGGTCCTTTACTCTAAAGTATTTTATTGGACTCACTTTCTTTGGGAGATCGTAATCCTTTTCATCACAACCACTTTTACGTGGATACATTTGCCTTCACAGAAGTTCCTCCGGTTGCCTATCCAGAGTCTCTCAGATGGTGGCCGGGTCCACATTCTCACGATCGGTTATTTCTTCTTTCATTTCATTTACATTGTTTTGGTTCTGTTTTCAGTATTATCCCTCTTCCTTTTTTTCTTTAACTTTCCTTTTTTTCCTGCACTTCCTCTAGTTGGCCGATTCCCTCTGTTGATTATTTGTTTTTTTGTGAAATATCATATGAGTTTTTAACGGGGCTACAGGGAAGAAACACAACTGCATGCTTTGCTGTCTGTGAGGGAACCAGATAACGGATTCTCAGTGACCGATCGCTGACAGACTTCGAAAGAAGGGACGTGATTGGTTGTTGGTCATGATTCGCAACTATTCACAACAGCAACTTGTGCCTAAAGAACTATCAGCAAAGTTTGCATTTCATGCCATTATAGGTAAGAAACTGTGGTAAATGAAATCTGCGGTGCTGTTGGGTGACGGGTGACATATAGATATCAGAACCATGGAAAATGAGGACTGTTTATTGGTCACGTGGATATCCTCTTTTGTGAAGTATTTACTCATCTTTTTTGCCCTTTTTAAAAAAAATTGTTTTTAATGTCTATTTATTTTTGAGACAGAGAGAAACAGAGCATGAGTGGGGGAGAGGCAGAGAGAGAGGGAGACACAGAATCTAAAACAGGCCTCAGGCTCTGAGCTGTCAGCACAGAGCCTGACACGAGGCTCTCGAACCCATGAACTGTGAGATCACAACCTGAGCGGAAGTCCCACGCTCAACCGACTGAGCCACCCAGGCGCCCCTTTTTCACCCTTTTTTTTAATGGCAAATTGTCTTTTTTGTTATAGAAAATACAGGAATTCTTTGTGTATTCTGGGAGTTCGTATTTCTTTGGGTTATATATTTCAGATACCATCTCTGACTTTGTGATTTGCCTCTTCAGCACTTCACGATGTTTTTCTTTTCCTTTTTAAACATTTTTATGTTTATTTATTTTTGAGAGTGAGAGAGACAGAGCAAAATTGGGGGAGGGGCAGAGAGCGAGGGAGACACAGAATTGGAAGCAGGCTCTAGGCTCCAAGCTGTCAGTGCAGAGCCCATCCCAGGGTTCAAACCCATGGACCGCGAGATCATGACATGAGCTGAAGTCGGACGCTTAACTGACTGAGCCAGCCAGGCGCCCATACAGCATTTTGCAATGTAACGGAGCCTGGTTTATCAAATGTTTCCTTTATGGTTGGTGCTTTTATTTCTGTGTTTAAAAAATCTTTAAAGGTCATAAAGGTATTCTCTTACATATCTTCTAAATGCTGTATTGCTACAACACCTTTCATATTTAGAATTATAATCACATGGTATTATTTTTATAATGAGATAAGGTAGAGAGCAAGTTACTTTCTGCCGTGTGGGTATCCAGTTGGCCCAGCCTTTAACGAGATCATCCTATCTCCACTGCTGTGCTCTAATCACACTCCCATATAAGTAAGAATTTCTTTCTGGTCTAGTATATCCATTGGTGTATTTGTCCATGCTTGCACCAATTCCACACCCTTCTTACTTACTAGACCTTTTTTAAAGACATCTTGTTGGTATCTGCAGTACAATAACTCTTTCTTGACGATATCTTGGGCCCCTTTTAATTCCATGAGAATTTTAGAATCAGCCCATTGATTTAATAAAAAGAAGCATGCTGGAATTGTGATTGTGTTTGCATTGAACTTTTAGACAAATTCTGGAAAAAAAGACATCTCTATGTATGCATATATGTACACACACAGACACACACACACACACACACACACACACACATACACTTTTAAATTCCATTCTGTGGCTTTTCTTCATCCAGCCTTGTCTCCTAATATTTTTGATACTATTTTATTTATTAGCAAATGTAGGACAATAACATGTCGAGGTAACTTGAAATTCTCAGTGATAGTTCTCTTTATCCAAAGAGAATGCATTTTTCTTTCAGGCAGCAGTGAAGATAAATGAAGATAACTTGAAGCCAAAGGAGGATTGAGTTGATCTGGAGTTTGGCGTTAGCCCTGTTTCTCATGCATCTGTTCTCATTCATGTGTTTCTCATCCACTCATCTTTGTTTGGGAGAGGAGTTCTGAACTGAAATCCAGTGGGCTTCAGAATCCGATTTCTGCCATTCTTGCTCTTTAAGACCGGTGGAAGTTCTCTGTGGCTTCTCAGTCAAGCCACGCCGGATGTCAGGCTCACCTCTTGGAGCTTCCCTAGTCTCTAGGATTTTACTCTTCACATCTTGGCTGCCTTCATAATTCCCCAATATTTAAACAAAAATTGTGGTTGCGTGTGTCCAGCTTTTCATCATGTTTCAAGTGGGACCGTTTGTTGGTAACAAGTTCATCTACTGTCACCAGAGGTAGAAATTCTGGCTTCATGCTTTAAAGAGAAACCTTGTCAAAATCCAATACAGTTTGGAAGGCACCAGAAGGGTCTGCTGGCTCAAGGTGTCATCCTGGCCAACTGGAGATTCTTTCTATACTGATCCATGTGGTAACTAGCGGGAGTGTGCCTTTCTCTTGAAGTTTTTGGAGTAGGTTCTTTCTTTGTAATGCTCTATTTGTTTGGCATCTTAGGTTATTAACCTTTGAACTGAAGGGATAGAATCTGTTGACAGTCCTAGTAAGAATTAGTAAACTGAGGATCAGCAGGAAAGGTGAGTAGGACAGAATATCTCTCTGGGCCAGTTAGTCCTACCATGAAGGCAGCGAACAAGAGAGCACAAGCCTAGATCCAAGGTCTCAAAGGCAAGATGCTTGGCTTGGAAACTGTCCAAATCGAAAGAAAAATCATATTTACCATACTGTTATTCTAAATTAGTTTAGTATTAAAATAGAGTCAGCCCATATTGGGCTTCAGACATAACTTCAAAACATACCAGCTCCTTACCGTGGAAAGCTCTATTTAAGCCCTCTGAGCATCAGTATCCTTATATATAAAATGGTAATAGTTCCTTACTTGCTAGTAGGGAGATTAAATGGGAGAATGTATGTAAAAACATAGGAGATATCAGATGCTTATACACGTTAATTCTCTTTCCTTTCCCCTATCAAATTTAGTGGAATCAGAAAGGAAGCAAACGAAGGCATATAATTTTTCTAGGTAGTCCCCTGTCTTTGCAAGGGTTTCTATATGATAACACATTAAACATGGTGGTAATGCAATTTTGGAAAGAGAGAAGCAAGCTATTTTGGTGCTTCAGGAGAGCAATGATTTATTGTCAAAAATAATTCCGTCTCCTGATGCTACAAGGCTTGCTAGGAAATAGACATGGTAAACGATTTCATTTTCTGCTGAAATACAACTGTCTGTGGGGTGGGATGTGGCGAATGCATATTGCAGTGCTTGTGAGATTAAATCCAAGATCTTTACATTCTTTTATCTCTTAAAAAGTTACTCTGGAAAATCGGTAAAATGAGTGCTATCTGGGGTGGGGGGATTTTTAAAGATTTTGCAATTTGCTTGATAGTTCTATTTCATCTGAGCTCTATAAGTTGGGGCTTAAAATAACTTTTTAGAGAAATAAAGAAAAAAAACATTGTTTAAAAAATTGTCCATGAAGAAAACATGCATGATGTACTTTTCAATTAAAATGTTGTTGGAGACGTATTAAAATATAAATGAATATAATCACACGTAATAAGTGAAATAATTTGATTATTAGACAATTACTAGGAATACTTATCTTTTGAGTCTAAATTATAACTTTCCAAGTATACAACCTCTTACCTTCAGAAACTTCACTTTGTGGTATTTCCCTTGGTGCATTTATGGATCTTTTCTTTCTTTCTTTTTTTTTTTTTTTAATTTTTTTTTCAACGTTTATTTATTTTTGGGACAGAGACAGAGCATGAATGGGGGAGGGGCAGAGAGAGAGGGAGACACAGAATCGGAAACAGGCTCCAGGCTCTGAGCCATCAGCCCAGAGCCCGACGCGGGGCTCGAACTCACGGACCGCGAGATCGTGACCTGGCTGAAGTCGGACGCTTAACCGACTGCGCCACCCAGGCGCCCCTGGATCTTTTCTTTCAATGGCAAACTTTACTTAATGAGCTATTCGTAAATTAATGCAAACTTGTCATACTTAATTTAGGGTACAGGAATTAAAAGGGAAAGTGAATTATCACATTTATAAACAGTTCTTTTTGATGGGAGGCAGTATCTGTTTCTTTTTTTTTCATAGAAACCCTTATTGAGTTTTTCGTATGAACAAGGTAAAACTTATTTTTGACAACTGATGACTAAGAGTATTTTTTTGATCTAGTCCAAAATGACAATAATAAATTTATAAAGTTATAAGAATTTATAAGTGGATAAGGGGACATTTCAGCTCATTCTGTCCCATGGAGGAAGTAGTTCACAGGAAGTCCTACTACTCCTAAGGCAATGATGCCTCGTGAGTAAAGAATGGAAGGAGGAGGAATGGGCCGTAGATATCTCTTGCTGACCAGAGATTGCTTCTAGAAATAGCCCCGCCAAAGGGCTAATGTCTTAGGTCCTTGGTTTCTTGGTGTTGAAGACACACACTATTATTAGATTTCTAACGGTGGTGTTAAAAGTGATATTATTTGTGGAAGTATTTTTTAAAAAGTTTTCTTAAAAAAACTCTGTCTTCTTTAACATCCCATTTCTCAAACAACAAACTGTAATGGAAACTTGGAGTAAGATCTTGATCCAATTTTTCATTCTCCCTCTTTCAGTCTATGTGGTTAGACAAAGCAGTTAATTTCTCTGATCTTTGTTTCCTCTTTGAAAATGAGAGCATTGGTCTACAACTCCAGATGGTCTCCAGGACTCCTTCTAGCTTTCAGGTTTCTATAACGAAAGACATCATTCAGTCTTTCCTCTTGTAGAACTCAACTAGTCTTTTTTGGATTTCTTGCTTTTTTTTTTGCAATCACTAACTACTAGAATCTGTCTTATTCTCCAACCTATAAACGTATACACTAAACGTTTATTAATGTGTGTCGGCTGTTCAGATTTACTGAGAGACTCTAGATTTGTTACCTGTAAGGATGGGGCTTTATTTTAAAGTAATAAAAATGTGTATTTCACAACCTCCAGTGTCTACACAGCCAAATAAGTGTTGGGTTTTAATGCAGTCATCCCGGAAGCTGCACATTTATTCTGCTGAAGCCATTATTACTCCCTCTTTGAACTCCTCTTTGGGAGTTGGCTTTAGGCAGGAAGTCACCCAAACAACAATATACTTGTTTGATAGCGTATATCTCAATCTTGCCCCCAAATGATATATTTTGGATTGCTTGTTTGAGCCTCTTTTATAACTCTCACTCCTGAATGACAGCACTGCTCAGAAATCAAGGCCACTGTCACAGAAGTTTTTCCAGTCTGTCTAAGATTGTTCTTTGCAGATATTAAGTACTACATAAATCTTACTAAAGAGAATGTGCTGAAAGCTCTGAAAGGAATTCAGGGGTTTCAAAAACAGTTGTAGTTTGAACAGTTGCAGCCTCATTGCAATAAATACATTGTCTTCAAACATAAATAGGATATCTATATTTCACACACACACACACACACACACACACACCCCTCCTACTGCATGCCAGGTATTAAACCTCATGATTTCCCCACATTACATCACTTGATTCTTGCAATAACAATTGGAAGGGGATGATAACGTACTGAAATACAGAGATTTTAGCGTACTTGTATAAAAAGGAACTTTCCACACGTTAGAGCCCTGCCCAATCTGTTTGTTCATTCATTGTTCATGAACTTCTCTAGATGAGAGTAGCTATGGCTTTCCTTAGTTTGTTGGTTTTTAGTCCTTACAATAAACAACTCCTTTGTGTGGTATACTTGAATCCACTTACGATGCATCTTAATAGAAATCGTCTTATTATTGGAGCCTCAGTATGAGGAACAGTTCACTGTCACCCATAGGATACCCTATAGTGTGAGTTTTCTCTTGTTTCACGTTCATTTTCTGTCTGTTATTGGAGTCAACATGTATTTGGCAATTTTTTTTCATAGCGAGGGGTCTGTCAAGTATGGAGTTCCAGATAAGGCTAGATAAACAACAATGGGGTTGTACATCTGCCTAGCTATGAGATGTTCCTGGTTATTAAATGGCATTAGCATCATGACACAAGTGATCTTTATACTCGTTTGGAGAAGTGTGGGTCTCACATCCATTCTCTAAACTGTAACTCCCGGAAGCAAACACCTTTTAAGATGCGATCAGCCAGGGACAGACTGTTGGCCCTCTGGTCCTCAAGTGGAACCAGGGAGTTTCTTGCGAGGCTACTCTCTAGGCAACAGGTAGAAGTCTGGGGCCTTTTGGGTTTCTGACTCGCAAACAAACGTTGCTGACAAGTAATTGGGGTAACAGTTGAGGTTCCCAAAAGTCCAGCTCAAGTCATAATTCTTTTTAAATATACATGCAGACACCGGTCCAGAACGACCGATGTTTTCTTTAGCATAGAATCTCCAGAAGTTCGGAAAATCCTCGCTGGGGAAAAAGGGGGTGGGAGGGGGGGGGGGGAAGGCCACCGCAAAACCTGTCACCACTTACACCAGCTTCATTTGGTTTTCAATCAATTGAAGGACTTTGCAGAAGACGGTACTTGTGAAATTGATCTCAATTAAAATCAGTCTGGGCGCGCGCCCTCTCCCACAGCAGCTCCCAGGGCCGGGAGGGGAGGCTTGCGTTTCCAACGTGAATGCACCGGCAACCCGTCCGGCCTCTGCTGGCGCTTCTCTTTTTTTAATTTTCACCTCAGCCTTTTCTTCCAAGCAGTCTTTGACCTCCGTGGCATCCCTAATGAACTCCTCTCATTGTGTGAGCCTCTTCTCCTGCACGTGGTAATGGAAATGCGGTGGGGGGACGGGGGTGCCCGGCTGTCTTTCACCTCCGGAGACACGCCTGCCCGCGGCTCCCAGCTGTCAGGACACTGACACGCTGCTGCAGCAGGATAATTGGGTACTTGAGGAAGATTCATAAGGCAATATGCGGCGGAGCACCCCCACCCCCACCCCCCACCCCGTGTCCCGCCCTGGGGCAACAAGGCGAGGCCGCGAGGTCGGATAAAAGAGGCCCCGACCAGGGACACAAATCTGGTCTGGATAGATAATAATCTATTTATAACAGGCCCCGCGATGAAGATTTTTGTTCGCGAAGAGGCCAACAACTCACGCATTCGGGGAACGGTCTTTAAAGATTTCAGGACTGGACTCCGTGCAAGGTGCCTCCAAAGCTAGGTTCGCGGGAGAGGGAGGTTCCCAGCCTCCCATCCAAGAGGAAGCACGGCTCTCACTTGGAGCGGGGCCTTTCGTAGCAGGAAGTTTGTTGCTCTAATCAAAGCCAGCCATCTGACAGCTCGTTATTAAGAGACAACAAGGAGTGACTTTATTAATACAGTGTGGAGTTGGTGCCGCTGCAAATTAAAGTTCTTTGTTCACTTGTGACAGTTTGCTTCGGAGGCATCTGTTAAGAGGTGCCCAAGTGGGATAACATTTTAAAAGTGTAAGGTGATAACAATTAACCTAGAATTCCTTTTTTCTGATGTTCTCCCCTTTCAATTTTAGTAGATAAATTTATCACGAAAGGGGATGAAGACAAAACCTTTCATGTGATTTCCTTGTGAAGCAGCCCCTCACGACCGACGTAATCTGGCGCAAACTTGTTGGCGTCTTATTTCCCAAATATTTACGATTTTGCCTATGGAATGCGACAGGCTGGTGGTTTGTGGGCCTGCCTGGGTTGGGAAAGGCCAAGATCCTTCATCAAACATAATATCTTAATGGTAAAAATAATAATGTGGTTGATTTATTCACCCAGCATAGATTAGGTTACCAAAGCTGAGACAGAAAAGTCATGTAATACTTTGGAATGTCAGGGCTGTGAAGCAAGATTTGTCCTTCCGTAGTGACATCCTGGAAACCCTGAAATCTTATACCAATCAATGGTCAATGAAAATGTTGTTGATTGTAGGAAATTTAGTTTTGATCATCTAGAAAATTATTTCCAAAGGCAAAAGTACACATTTGTAAGCATAGCCCACAATAGAAGAGCCTCAAACCAACCTCAGAACTCTGTCATGTCTAAATGTTTTTTTTTAATGTTTGTTTATTTTGGGGAGAGACCTAGACAGAGTGTGAGCGAAGGAGGGGCAGAGAGAGAGGGAGACACAGAATCGGAAGCAGGCTCCAGGCTCCGAGCTGTCAGCACAGAGCCCGATGTGGGGCTCGAACTCACAAACCGTGAGATCACGACCTGAGATGAAGTCGGACGCTTAACCGACTCAGCCACCCAGGCGCCCCCCCCATCAAGTCTGAATTTTGAAGGCCACATGAGATCTTTCTTCCACCCCAGGTGCTTTCCTTCTTATATTTCTACTCCACTGGAAATCACAGCTAATTTGACCCATGAAGCACATAGGAGTCCTCGAGGCATTTAAATAACGGATGATGTTAAATTTGTCCTCTTTAGACAATGAACAGAAACTTCTGTGACTTGTTCAGTTGACATTTTCTGGTTGGTTAGTTAAATACTGTCAGAGATAAATTTTTCCTTGGTAATTGTTTTTTTTAATTAAAGAGAATAGCTCTAAGTGTCTAGGCTTTTTACCAGAAAACCTCTAAAACTCAAAATGCCTGAGTTATTCTGAGGCCAATAGTGCACATATGTTCAAATTGTTCCTTAGTTTAGGTGATAATTGAGATGTTACCATAGTTTTGCTTCCTGATTGCTAGAGAAGGCAGGGTGAATAAAATAATGGATGAGAACATTAAATCAGTTAATGATATTATATTGCCATTTAAAGTTATTGTCAATAGGAATGAGGAATATAACTCATTTCTTTCCATTTGCATTGTCTTAAAAAAGCTAGGGAGGTTTCTTTCATTCACTCCCTCATCCAGCCTTTACTTAGAATTTTCTGTGTCCCAGCTTTTGTGCTAGCTATCTGTCTACAAAGATGAGTAAGACAGGGTCATTGCCACAGAGGATTTAAGGCCAATAAGCACCCCGAAATGTAATAATGACCAGGTGTGGAGCACCTGGGTGGCTCAGTTGGTTAAGCATCTGACTTCGGCTCAGGTCATGATCTTGCGGTTCCTGGGTTTGAGCCCCATGTTGGGCTCTGTGCTGTCAGCTCGGAGCCTAGAGCCTGCTTCAGATTCTGTGTCTCCCCCTCTCTCTCTCTGCCCTTCCCCCTCTCATCCTCTGTCTCTCTGTGTCTCTCAAAAATAAATAAAACATTAAAAAAGGTGGGGGGGGGGTCAGACCTAGGCACAAATGACAGATAAAGTCTGGCCTTTATTTAAATAAGGGCCAGATGAGAGGTTGGCAGAGGGCAGAGCAGAGACATTCAGAAGGTTGGTACAGTGTGTATAAGTGTGTGTGTGTATTCAGACTTTTGATAGTAATTCTCTATAAGTAACCCACAAGGGTTAGAATAGAGAACATTGCTGTGTCCCATAAATCATCTATTCTTTATTTTCCAGGTCTTCTGGGAATTACCAAATTAGTTGGGAGAAATGAGGAGGAGTTTTCCTCATGACTTGCCTACTCACCAGCCTGACTTCACTCAGGGGCAACTCGCAGGCTGACCTGTGGAGAGACAGGCAGGGATGGTGACAACCAGTCAGTGGTGTTCACTGAGGAGTTCGTTCTTCCTGAGCTGTCCGCACGCACCCCTTCCTTCTGCCCTGGGCTCCCCACTTGTACATCCGTTCCTTCCACTGATGAGGGCTTGAGCTCCGTTCTCGCCTGTGCTGCTCCTGGGTGTCTACCCAATTCAACAAGTTAACTTCTGTGCAATTCCAAATGTCTGTTGATGGCTCAGCCAGTCCCAACGTTCCTCGTAAGATAGCAAACACAGAAAGCGGCACCGCTTGTCTCCAGGCATCCTGGAGGAAACAGGCACTTGCGGGCCTGAGGTGGTCATCCTGGGCTCCCCCCTGGTGCGGCGCATGATGGGACCGATGAGTCAGGCACGGCGGTTACCATTTGTACCATGCCTGAGCCCAGCACGCAGGCCAGGTGTTCTGCTCTTCGCCCTTCCCTGTCACCTTCTGCTACTTTACTAGGAACGTTCATTGCCCAAATACAAAAAGAGGTGTGTCCAGCTCAGTAGTTCAGCGCTGTGGAGTTTGACTAGCCTGTACTGGAAGTCTGGCTCTGTTCTGTTAGCTGAGTGACTTTGGGCAGTTTATTTCACTATTTTTGGTGTCTCAGCCCCTACCTAGTGGGGTGGTAAGTGGATTCGATTTTAGGAGTTAATGTACACAAATCAGCCCGTGTGGAGTTTCACGCAGTGTGTGTTCCATTAGTCAGCCCCGCCATTGTTTGTGGGTAGTAACAAGGCCACTGCGGCAGAGACGGAGTAAGAAAGAGATTTTACATAAGTCCCTTATCTCAAAGCAAATAGCCCTTGTGCTTCCATACTTTTTTGCATAAATGAATATGTGTATAAAAGCACTGCTCCCCTTTCTCCTTTGTTCTCCTGCTAACTTCTGCTGGTCTTCTCAACTTAACTCGGATGTGATACTCTCCGGAGAAGGTCCCGGCTCTCACTCCGTGTATATTCTAGCAGAGAGACAGGGATGCAGGTACACCAGATGACTGAGAATTGTGAATGGCTGGAGATGACAGAGGATGCTGTGCGGACCGCCTGGCAGTAACTTGAGAGCCGCGACCTCAAGGAAGATGGTGCCTGGCAGGGGCTTTCAGTGGAGGGCTCCTCCAGGGCAGCCCATGGTGGAAGCTGGTTCCGCAGGTTTAGAGAAGGGAAAGGAAGTGGGCGTGGCTGGAACCGGAAGAGTAAGGGGAAGTTGGTATAGAGGAGGCAGAGACTCCGGCCAGTTCTTGGGAAGGATTTCGTCGTCCTCCCAAAGCCCCTGGATGCTGAGACCACATGCCTTTGAACTTGATTGCTAACAGCTCCCTGGTAGAATCTCAGACTCCCTTGACCCAGGTAGAGGTCAACTAACTTTCCAGCCCGGTCGTCAGTCAGAAACTTGTTGTTCTGTGTGACTTGATGTCCTTCATCATCTAGCACAATGCCTGGTACGATGTAGGGGCTCAAAAAATATTACCAGGATATTCGGACGAGTGGGTTGAATACTGGATACATGTGGGAAAATGAACTCTTGTCTTAAGGCACTGGGCTTCCTCATACTGAAAGGGTGCCTTGTCTCTAAAAAGAGCCCTCCTGCCTCCCTTGCCCCACCCACTTGTTCAGTGTTTCTTTGGAGAATTCTTGAACGCCATTTAGCATTGAATGAAATGACTTTTTTCTCCCTCTCTTGCTAATTATAATCATACAAGCAATGTACTAAACAGTTGGGGGTGAAAGAAATTCTGATGATGTTAAAAATGCAAATAGTGTTCACACCAGATTAATTCATTTAACTAACAGTCCTGATCTTTAAACATTAAATGTTTAAGTGTGAAACGTTTTACTCACCGGGGAGATTGTCCACGTGAGTCTGCTCTGAAGCCCATTCCTCTGTCAGGAGTGATTTTAAGATAAACAGGATACACATTGTTAGCTAGTTATTAACTAACAAGTTGTAAGTTCTTAAAGACATTTCAGGATGCGATTTACATGATACAAGATTCGCAGGCCTGGGGTACTCTGGGGCTGTTTGAGGTTAGGATAAGCCAAGTCATACAAGGATCTGAACGGATGTTTGTGTTATCTGCGTGTTTGACTAATATTTGAATGAAATGTTTTATATTTAATCAAAGCAAGATTAAAACTCATTATTACTGCTGATATGCAGTACTAATTACAGGAAATAACCAGCCCTTCCATGTTCAGTGCCAAATGCTGATGGTGGAGCAGTCTGTTCTCCGGAGGCGGAAACCATAGGTCTTAGATATGGAAGAGTGTTTCACTCACTGGTTTTTGGCTATTTTAAACCCCGACTCTCTTTTGATTAAAAAAAAAAAAAATCCCTTGCCCTGATTTTCTTTAACCTTCAGTTTCTTTCGTTTGTATAATTAAAACAATAAGATGCTTTTTCCGAAAATGAGATTATATTCTATTGATATGTGTAATTTTTCAAACTACCCATGTGGTTCTTCTCATCTTGCATTATTATCCTGGTTGAGAATTACTGTTCTTTTTAGAGATGAGAATCACGGTGGCCTCGTGTAATTAGGTCTTGAAATTAAGCTTGATCACTGGCCTCTTTTAAAGTCAAGTAGGTGCATGGTTGGGATTCACTTTTTTTGTGGGTCTTATATAAAGGCCAGAGGAGTCTAGAAATCCAAATTCAGGTTTTTCAGATATTGTGGTGTATTCCTTTTTTTTTTTTTTTAAGTTTATTTAGAGAGAGAATGAGTGGAGGAGGGGCAGAGTGAGAGGGGGACAGAGGATCTGAAGTGACCTCCATGCTGACAGCAGAGAGCCCAATGTGGGGCTGGAACTCAAGCTCAGACCATGACCTGAGCAGAGGTCGGACGCCTAACCGACTGAGCTACCCAGGCACCCCTATTGTGGCACATTTCTTTTTTCTTTCTTTCTTTCTTTCTTTCTTTCTTTCTTTCTTTCTTTTTTTTATTGTGGCGCATTTCTGCTGTCCCTGTGATGTAAACCCCTGTGTTGGGTAGGTCACTCCATGTGAGCTGACATCACAAGTCCACATTTTCCTCTGCATCTCAAGCCCTGAGCACATGTATTTTACTTGTATAGCAGCAAACATCTGGACCTAAGGGATCAGTCTGCTAAATGTGATGGTCTCTGGCAATAATAGACGGTATACATTAGGAATGTGTACCGTATTCGTTTAGGAAAAGTACTTGGTTTTAACCCTATGATTTCCCAGAGTAAAGAACAACTGGAATGAATATATATATCTATATATAGATATTTTATTATCTATTTTATATATATCTATATATAGATATATATATTCATTCCGATATATAGATACATAGATATATTATAATATCTATATCTATCTATCTATCTATCTATACATAGATAGATATTATTAGGGACAATAATGGCAAATATGGTCTGCTGGTGGGAAATTGAAATCACAGATTAAATTACATTCCTGGATAATAAATTCACTAGGAGGACCGACCAGAGCAAGTTTCAGCAGAACACAGCCCTAAGACATTAAATAAAGGTTATCTGATTGAGGAAGGCCTATGGAAGCAGAGTCTTGTTAATGGGTCTGGTTATAATTATTTCTGGCCGGTGAAAAAGAATTCTTGAGTCTTACATGTTCAGCTAAACCAAATGAGCTGGTTCCTTCCTGTAAACTTCACTGAAACTTGTTTCTGGGGCCTCTGCATGGAAAGGTAGAGGTAGGATAATAATAACATTTAAATAATATAATAAACATTAAACCATTATTCGAGGAATCTCAGACACTGGTCTCAACATCCTCACCAAAGGGCAAGATGAAAATAATTAGACATTTAAGTGTGCTGTACGTATTTGTAAGTGCTGATACAAGCATAATATAGGATAGATTCAAAATCACATATGAGCATGCATATACACATTAGATAAAACACATAATTATAAAGAAGATATAAACTAATTTAAAAACTGAATTATCTGTATTAAAATAGAAGGGTTTATTTTGCTGTGATTGGCATTACTTGTTAAAATCATGTTTTTCGATAATCAAATTAAGGTAAAATTAGAAATGCTTACCAAAACCCAACTGATGTCTCAGCTCCACTCTGGTTTTGAATAAAATAGAACTTGAGGGACAGAAAGTATAAGCTTATTTATAGGATGAACAGGGAGAAAATACATATGGGAATAAATGGAAGAAATCCGTAGAAAATCTGTTGATTTAAAAATTATGGCTAGACTTGGGGAATTTGACAAAAGAATGGGCAATGGGAAGGGACCCCCTGGTAAGATTCAGTTGTGCAAAATTTTGAAACTATAGATGAGAAGCTAGGAGCATTTGGGGTGGTTACTGAGATTTGAGCATGATCAGGGTAATAGATGAAGAGTGACATATGTTTGAACTAATTTATAGAGGAGAGGCAGTGGATGCGTTTGGTGATAAAAGATTTTCTGCAGAATTAGGGATGAAGCACACTAATGAAAATTATGGTGTGTGAAGGTTATTGCTGAGAGGTATTGAGGTTATTGGCAAGCTAGAGAATTTAGGCATTCGTGTATCAATGACAAGGAAAAATCCAGCATTTTGTGGCCAGATGTTTAGGATTTGATATCACAAGTTCAGTTGGATGCAGATTCTCTTGTTTTTTGATTGTGTTGAGAGCTCTTCATTTTATTTCATTGACTGGCCTCATTCATTGATGACGGACCAGTAGACCTGCTGGCCTTCGATGTTTTAAGGTTTAGAAGCATTTTATACTGTGCTTGTGTGTGTGTGTGTGTGTGTGTGCACGCGTCCTCGCGTGCATGTTTCCCAGAAAATCTCCATCTACATACAGACCTCTCTCTTTCCCATCTTGAATCCTGTTCAATTACTAGGTCCTAGGGAGCCTGTTCCCTTCGGCTGAGTAACCAGAAATTGAAGATAGGAAACGCAGAAAGGACTTTAAGGGAACTTAGGTCTTCTGAGTTTTATATTTCTACTCACAGTGTGTTACAATAGCTTATCTGTTCATTCACTTGTACTTGGAATATTTAATCTTAGACTTGGTTTCGGTAGACTGCACTTTGGTTCTTTCAATTGTCTGCAGGGGTAAAACAGCGACCTACTGTTAAGCCAGGAACACATTTCCACACACAAGCACACTTTTATCAGGCAAAACCTCTGAGCACAGAAGACCTTAGTTTACACATTGCCTGGTTCTTCTGACGTCCTTTTATTTGTTTTATTTGGGAGATGTGAGTAGGCAAGAGATTTGAGCTACCAAGTGCAAGTCACGATCTCCTTTTTCTCAGAGACCACAAAACACGGTTTAGGTGGCACAATTTAGAGATACTGTGGCAGAATAAAAGGTGGCTCTTTCATAAAGAGGAGATGAAAAGAAAATGTTTTCACATTGAACACAGGAATGTAAGCACGTTCCAAGTGAACATACCCATCATCATGATGAGGTTGATGTAAGAAAGTAACACGTGGGTGGTGCTGGTGTGAAAAGATGAGAATCCCCTCTGAGAATCCAATACATGAGGACACATCTATGTGTATATGGAAATTCCAGTGTGTATTCAACTCTCCAGCACCAGCTTAGTTTTAATGTTTTGCCAGAGGAATCATGAGATAGCGGGGGCTCTTTGCCTACAAAAAGAGGCATACGGAAACTGAACATTTAATTTTCTGGAAAAAAAAAATCCCAACTAGTGATTATTGTCCAAACCCTTCTCATTTTATTAGGCACAACACCATTAAATTATGTTCTTCATTCATCATCTGTTTAATGAAAAAATTACATTTAAATACTCATGTCAAATAGAAGCCAAAGCAAAATAGATTGGACTACGCTAGTAATCCCGGAAGAGAAATTTAAATTCTATAGTTAATTTGTAGGCAATTACAAATTGTATTTCCAATGCAAATCAGAAGAGGGGGCTGCGACAAGTTACAGGGATGTGGGGTGAAGAAGTTTGGAAGAATGTGTTGTTTTCCTGTGTGATGGAAGAAAGTTAACCAGATCCCTTCAAGTTTGACAATAATAAGGATCAAAGACATAAGGTCTATAATTTCAAATGGCGGCCAACTGAGAGAAAAGGAAGCCTTGTGTGTTGAAAGAAAGAAAGAAAGAAAGAAAGAAAGAAAGAAAGAAAGAAAGAAAGAAAGAAAGAAAGAAAGAAAAGAAAGGAAGGAAGGAAGGAAAGAAAAGAAACAAGATGAAATAGAAATTTCCAGGAATACATAAAGAAGGTGGTAGTCCGTGTTACCATAGGTCAGTGCAATTGTCTGGGGACAAGAAGCCAAACGTGCTTGGTTGAAGCTGTCCTACTCCTCCTTGGGGATCAGCTGATAGAACTCGAGTCACCTCCCTAAATCACATCACCAGCTGAGATAGCACATAAGTTAAATGAAATTGTCATCGCCACAAGGTCCCCAGCACACAACACCACATTTTGTCCACGGTGAGCCTGGCTGTCGGCACTGAGAAAGTGAGGTGGGGATTGTGAGGAGTGATTTAAGAGAGGAAGATCGGAACACTTATGTGTAAAGGATGTTAGATTCTCCCCAATAGACCAGTTGAGACAAACTGCGTGAGACGGAAGAAGAAAACCGCAGTAGGAACTAGATTTCACTGCTGCCCAGTGAAATATGTTTTAATGTTTGGAATATCCTTCTCGTGTTTCTTCTCCATTCCCTTTGAAGGTTAACACACACATGATACGCGCTGTCTCAGTACAGCACACGTAAATGCTCTCCATGAACGCGTGTAGAACTAATGCAGCAAACCTAAAGTTAACTGTATACTTGATGGTGTCAGATGTATACATCTCCAAGAATTACTCTCAACTTCTTGTTCTGAGATTATAAAAGAAAATAATCTGCTAGCGATTTCTTGATGCATTTGTCCCCTTCAATGGTCATCTCACTTTAGGCTAGCGTATTGTTTTTAGATTGCTGAAGTGAAGTCCTTTTAAAGGTATAAAACTTAAAATTTCTGCTGCGTTTCTGAAAGCTTAAGGAAAAATCCATTAAGCAATAGTAGGAGAATTCAACTGAGTCTTCTCATGTGTTACGAGCATTTTGCATTCCAAATAGAAAATATGCCAAGGTGCATTGTGTATTAATCAATCAAAATGCAAAAGTAACAGCAAAATTCACCATAACAACCGAGAATATTTCTCAGGGGAGCTTTCATTGAATTGCCTGGGTTTTGACATAGAGTAACCCAGCTGTCCAGCTATTGATTTGGGCATAATTATCTGCTGCTTAGTAATTATTTACATATGCATTGGAATTGTGTCACTGTGCTTTTCAGTAGGATTGGGAGAAACGGTGAAAATTTATTACTGTATGAGGGCAACACTATGGTTTCCAACGATAAGAATTCATTGTTAGGTTGTCTAATGGGCTGAATTTTTTACTGGATATGGTCCCACCCAGAAAAACAGGGAAGATGGCTTCTGGATATTTGTTTCTGGATTTTATTTTATTTTTCTGATACACAGCCTGTAGCTGTGTATCATATTCCTTTATACACCTGAACTTGAAGTCATTTCCTAGGTTTGAATTCATTAAAACGTGTGTATGCACACCCGTACTTCCTTGACAAGTTTTGCATTATAAGAAATTTTTTGTAAGTTTATTTTTGAGAGTGAGTGAGTTGGGAAGGGATGGAAAGAAAGAGAATCCCAAGCAGGCTCTACCCTGTTAGCGCAGAGCCCAATGCAGGGTTCGAACCCACGAACTGTGAGATATGACACGAGCCAAAGTTAGATGCTTAGCCAACTGAGCCACTCAGGTGCCGCTCGTTATAAGAAATTTTTAGTATTTGATAATGGGTGTGGCTTGGGCCAATGATGTTTATCTTTTGACAGATCTTTATAAAAGAAAGGGGGAAAACAGTATCAAGTTCATTGTCCGTAATGAACATAAGGCCATAGGACTAAAATTAGAGTTGTCAATGTGAGTAACTCATTGGGACAAAGCTAAAGGGGGGCCTTCTCTGTCTTTCCATACTCCCGAGGATAACCCCACGGTGGGACTGATAGAGGGCTGCACTATTCATCGATGTTAAAATATGTGACCAATTAGCTTTTAATTTTGTTCAGATCAGGTTCTGATATAATATGGGAACATTTGATTATGTGTAAATTTCATTTCAAGCCAGCTTTGGCCAGAAAGTTGTGGCTAATGTTGCATCACTTGAGGAACACAAGTTTTACTCATTACAGAGGTGTTATTCACGTACCTGTGATGCTCAGAATCATTTTCCAGTGTTTGCACAGTGGTAAGGATGTTGCAGATTTCTTCTTATTTGCTCTTAAATGACTGGCGACTGAGAAACCTAGCCAGATGCCGCTTCAGCTGACTTTTATGTTTTAATATGGAATCAAGTTTTATAAGAGTTGATGTTAGGTTTCATTTTTATGACCTAAGGAATTACAATTTTCCGTGAATATGCCATTTTACTCATGACCATGTTTACAAACTTTGTAATGATAACACATTCCTGAAGATGAACGGGGACAAAATATGTAAAATCTACAATGGGCTTTAAAAAAGTGAATTGAGGGGCGCCTGGGTGGCTTAGTTGGTTGAGCGTTCAACTTCCGCTCAGGTTGTGATCTCACGTCTCCTGGGTTCGAGCCCCTCATCGGGCTCTGTGACAGCTCGGAGCCTGGAGCCTGCTTCGGATTCTGTGTCTCCCTCTCTCTCTGCCCCTCCCCAGCTCACACTTTGTCTCTCTCTCTTTCTTTCTCTCTGAAAAATAAACATTAAAAAAAATTTTTTTTTATGAGTTGAGAGAAGACTGAGCTGTTTTTGGAGGCTCCTGAAACCCTTCCCACAGTCGTTCTTGAATAACAGGAAGAGAGATGAAGATTTCCTTCAGACCAGCCTAATCTAAATATGAAACTTCCTTCTGGCTCTACTTATCTCTTTGCTCTTGTTGAATGGGAATCCTTTCATTATCCAGTTAATACAGACATTTCTTCAGCTCTTATCATTTATCTTTTCAATTTGTTTGCATTGGCGATGTCCGTCATTGGTGTTCTCCTAGATTACAGGGTTAAGTTCTCTTATATTCTGCTTCTAAAATGCATATTACCATCCCCTGTTAAGTAGATAATGAATAAAAGCATGTAAGGTGCCTTTGTTTACATTTCTCCTTCTGGCAGAAAATTATTTTTCTGTATTGCTTCATCAAGTGACTCACTTTCATACCAGTGGTGAACCTTGGGATGGGCTAGAGGGATGGGATACGGCATAGGCTGGGGTCAGGACTGGAGAACAGTTTGGGGTGAATAAAAACTTGCTGCCTGGAATCAGACAGACTCCGGGAAATAGTCACCTCACAGTTGACTCGCTTTCTGGCCTTGGACTTTCCAAGCCCACATTTCCTCAGCTGTAAAATGGGAAAAGAATGCCTAGGTTAATGGCCGAATTGCGTCCCCCACAAAACTCACGTTGTAGTCCTAAGCCGAGTACCTCAGAATATGACTGTGTTTGGAGGCAGGGTCTTTATAGAGGGACTTAAGTTAAAAAGAGGCATCCAATATGAACGGTGACCTTCGAAGAAGAGGAAATTTAATTTTTTTTTTAATGTTTGTATTTATTTTTGAGACAGAGCTGGACAGAGCATTGAGCAGGGGAGGGGCAGAGAGAGAGGGAGACACAGAATCCGAAACAAGCTCCAGGCTCTGAGCTGTCAGCACAGAGCCTGATGCGGGGCTTGAACTCTGAACCGCGTGACCTGAGCCGAAGTCGGACGCTCTTCCGACTGAGCCACCCAGGTGCCCCAGAAGAAGAGGAAATTTAGACTCAGACATGGACAAAGGGAAGATGTGAAGACACAGGGAGAAGATGGGCAGTCCAAAGAGAGAGGCCTGAAACAGATCCTTTCTTCCTAGCCCTCAGAAGGAATCAGGCCCTACTCTGGGACTTGCAGCCTCCAGAACCAGGAGACAATGAATGACGGACAACCCAAATGCAAACACATTCAAAAGATAAACGATAAAATGATTTCTATTGTTTTAAGCCATCCGGTCTGTCCTACTTGGCCACCGCAGTCCTCGCCACATCATTTTATTGTTGCAATTCGGCGAGACCCTGTTCGTAAAGCGCTTCTCACAGGGAACGATGCGTGATAGGCAGTTGCCAAACGGTAGTGTAATAAAATGGTCAGAGGCAAGAAAAGAGAACAGAAGTAGAAACATTTTTTATAAATCTATTTGCATCCCCAAGACCCGTGTGGGCATGGGAGGTGGCTTCAGAAGAAAACACAGAGAAGTTTCTTTTTGTTTAAATTAGGCCCCAATGCAAACATGAGAATATTATGGATCGGCTGTGTTCAATCGTGTTTTCCTTTGTGGTTATCCTCTGGGATGATAAATGGGCCCAAATATTAACAAATGAGCCTCACAGGAGGATTTATGATCTTGAACCATAGAGTTCGAATGGTGTCTGCGTGTTGAATGCTTGGTAAAAATATGTAAGTAGTGGCGTCCCAATCTATCTGGCTTCGTTGGATTGGTTTCACATTTCATCGCTCTCTGGCAAAGAAATATATCGCGAGCCCAAATAATTTTTAAAATTGCCAGTGTTAAAGTGATGCCCCCTGCTGTTTGCTTCTGTGCCTCTGAACGGCAGTGGTCACTGTATGTTTGTGGATCTAAGAGCACATTTAAAAAAATTTTTTTTTTCAACGTTTATTTATTTTTGGGACAGAGAGAGACAGAGCATGAACAGGGGAGGGGCAGAGAGAGAGGGAGACAAGATCGGAAACAGGCTCCAGGCTCTGAGCCATCAGCCCAGAGCCCGACGCGGGGCTCGAACTCACGGACCGTGAGATCGTGACCTGGCTGAAGTCGGACGCTTAACCGACTGCGCCACCCAGGCGCCCCCTAAGAGCACATTTTTAAACATCAGTCCTACATGCCAAGCTACCCCGTGCCCCACTGAGTTTTTTCTTTTTCCGTTTAGGTTGTTTGCAAGCTATTTTTCAAGGTAAGTATTAGATTCTTTAATTAATTAATTTATTTATTTTTTACCTCCAAAGAGCAATTCCTTCTAATCTGAAGTTTAGTAAAATTATAATTTAGAGGAATTGCTTCTGAAAGGACTGAGTTTCTCCAGAAGAGTGTCGGAATTGGCGCATTTCTTAGGACATTAGAATTTTTCAAGCACTTTGCCCTTCAACTACATTGATGCAGCGTGTTTTATTAAACACTAATAGGTCCTGATAGGTCTTCCTAAGTGCTAGCTGGAGTAGGTGGGGAAGGTGATTGAAGTGGGGAGGTTATATTTTGTGAAACATTCTCCCCCCCCCCACGTACACGCCCCACAATGTCTTAACTGTAATCAAATTCCTGAGAAAGCTAGTCAAGGAGTTTGTTTTGCTTGCTTTGTTGGGTTAGCAGGTAGTTTAGTCAGGAAGGCTCTCTTGGCACAGAAACAAGCCGTTGGTCACTGCCTCGGAAGGTGACTGACTCTACAGCAGTCACCAGCTGGACCGTGACCCTCACTTAAATACCGTGAGTCACAAAGGAAATATAAAAATGATACTAGCAACTATTCATGCTTATAAACTGTTAACACCGGCAAGGTGGAAAAAGTGGTAAGCCTAGTCGACCAGCTAGAAACTTCACAGAGGTTCCCAAGGGTCGTTCTTCTTTTAAAGGAAGGATAAGAACTCTGGGTCTGGCTGCCTGTCGTCTTTTCCCTGGAGGACTCCAAAGGCCTCCCGTCTGGCCTCACTATCTTGACTAATTTCTATACCTCGCCCACCGTCTTTCTAAAGCGCAAGTTGTACCCTGTCTCTTCGCCACTTAAAACCCTGCAGTCGCCCCTGGTTGCCCTCTAGACCTCAACGAGGTCTACAGAGTAGTTCAAGATCTAGCTGCTGCTCACTTCCGCTTTCATTTCCTGCAATGTGTTTGTGCCCTGCCTCCAGCCAGACGGAACTCCCTATAGTTCTGGGCTTCCTCTGGCCTCTGGGCCTTTGCACCTGATGCTCTCACTGTGTACGAGCTCTGTCCTCCGTGTATAATCACCAACTGCTCACCACCAGCTCACCCTAAGCTTTGCCTGGTCTGGGACTGGATTAAATGTTCCTTCCAGTCGCTTGCCCCACTACCTACCCCTCAGCCACACACCCATGTACTTACCACTGTATTGAAAGTTCTAATTACTTGTCTTCCCTACTAGTCCTAAGTATTTGAGGGCAGGGGCAGAGGGAAGAAGGAGGAGGAAAGGGACGAGGAAAGGAAGGAATGCAGGCAGCAATGGAGAGTACTGAAAGTGGGTAGGGGTTATGGGGAGAAGGGGCCTGGCATTAATAGAGAGCTTACTGTTTATCCTACCAGCTTCCTTCATTAAATCTTCATGACAACCCTTTGCAGCAGGAATTCTCATCTGTAATCACAGACCAGGAACGCAGTCCTCAGAGGGTTCAGCCCGCTGTCTAAGGTCTCACAGCTGGTAGGCAGGAGCGTAGGGATTTGAATTCACACCTGCCTGACGCTCGAATCTGAGCTCCTCCGCTGGTCCTATGCTCCCTTTTGCATTTCCCAGCCACGTGGTGGGACGCACAGAGCAAGATGTCATACGACCACCTCGCGAACTCGCCCAGCTCTTGATCAAGTCAGGAGAGCCTAATTCTCCACAGCTGCGCGTTACCCAAGGCTTCCTGTGCTTTCGGCTGAAAGAGAGAGAAACTCAAAATGAACCTACTGGCCTATTTTTGTTAATCGCTCTGAAGTGGTTGCTGTCACAGAGTTGATTCATTTAATTAAGGTTGTAGGAAATCCTGCAGAAAGGAAGGGAAAGTCTAGGAATACCAAATTAAACTTCTTGGGAGAGTAGCAGTTTGCGTTTCGTCAAGGGGGTCATTGCCAAATTCATAATCAGGTTGCAATGGATTTCAGCCAAATTATTAAATATGTGGTATCCAGAAACCAGGAAATATGTTTGTGCTGTGAGTCCCTTGCATCATGGAGTGTCATGTGCATAATTACACTTAATTGGCTACTCTGATGACATCAGTTACAGTGTCATATGTCACGAATGGCTAATTGCTTGAGAATCAAAAGCCCTATTTGAATAAACACCAGGGGCTCACTCTGAGGTCTGCACCAACCATCTTTTAAGCTGACAAGACATATCTTTGGTACCTTGGGGCAAAGAAACGAGCATTTGCATACAGAAATCCAAGACCCATTAGTGGAGCAAGGAGGACATTTTGTTAGAAACCTCTTATCTAACCAGTTGGTACAAACTTTAAGAGGTTTTAAAATACTAGTTATTAAAGTGCCCGATAATATTTCATGGCCATTATATCTAACTGATGCCCAGTACTATCTTCTGTATCTTATGTCTTCTAAGTGTACTTTGATTCTGAATGGAAGGTTTCTGCCAAGCAACTTAATTATATTTTGAAAGCAATTTTGGGATGTTAGCTTTACAGAGGTAACCTCCCACCTCTTCTCCAACACCCACACGGCCTAGCATCAAATACATACTGGGAAACAACAGGTTAACTCTATCTGGAGATAACACTTGTGTCTTAGACTTTTAAATGAGGGACATTAAAGGGATTCCCATCCAACTTGCCTAATTTTAGTCCTGAGAAACAGCTAAGAGACAAAGTAATTCACCTAAGAGCCCCAATCTCATTGGAATAGGGTTGGAACAATTCGTTGGTTCCTATAGATGATTATAATCCCCTTATATAAACTTTTTCAGACCATCAGGAATGCTAGACATCTTTTCCAAAGTTAAGCCATAAATCGATATTAAAAAAAATGAAACCAAAGTTCGGACTTCCTGATTCATGATCCAGAGTTTGTAGCACCCAGGATGTTGCCTTTTTATGGAAAACATGCTTGTGTTTGATAGTCTTTTAATTATTTTTTTTCATTAAACCCATTCATTGACTGCATTCTGCAGACACTCTGCTGTCCTTGGTCTTCTGGGGACATTGCAGGCTTTCTTGATGTGAGAAAACTTTAGTGTTTAAAAATTATCCTGCTATATTCAAAGAAAAATAAAGGGATAGCCCTTTGTTAGTGAGGAGTCCTGCACAAGCCCACAGAAGCAGGAAGGAGTTAAACAGTAGAAGGAAATAATAGGCCACCTATGATCTAAGAGGAGGCCCAAGGGTATTTGGGTGTTCGGTGACTCACAGAGTATTGGGTAGTGGCTGAACAGGAGTATCACCCAAATTCCATGCTGTTTCCATGTCCTTCTTAGCCAAAGGAGTGTTTGTGGTGGAGCAAAGGGCACTAAGGGTTAGCTAGAGTCAATCTGTCTGCCTCCCTCCCTTCCTCCCTTCCTCCCTTCCTTCCTTCCTTCCTTCCTTCCTTCCTTCCTTCCTGTCTTCTGAATTATTAAATATTTACTGAGATGTCTGGAGAATCCCTTTCTTTTTAGTCAGCAACTTTTCTTTGAGATCTAAGAAATGATATTCTGTAACTACAGAACGGGGGGAAGTTTTGCATTTCAAAACAAAAGCCTGTGTATTTACTTTTGTGTATTGGTAGATTTACGGACTCCACTTAACAGTGTAGGAAGACAACACTACAGTAAGATGAAGAGTACTTGTGTTAAGTGCTTATGATAATGATGAGTCTCCATGACCCACTGAGTTGATGTTGAGGTTCAGCGAAGGCAGTGCAGAGCCCCCTCCTACTTGCTTAGGAGTTAGTTGACAGATGCAGAAGTCAGAGGTACATTTAAATGTCTGCTTTATTACTGCTGAAAGGTAAAGTGAAGGATGGGACCTAGCTTTCCAATAAAATTGGGATTCCCCGTAGATTTTTTGACTTAGCCATGAGCCATGTCTAGTAAGCCTGTGGCATGGAAGGAATTGGAAGAAAACCACACAAGAGGGCTTCCCAAAGAAAGTGCCAGGCAAGATTGGGGAGAATGTAGTCAGCTGCTTCTCCCCTGAGTTGCCAGTCAACTTTCTTCCATTGGAGGAGTGACTGAGAAACAGAGTCCAGGTGACTAATTGAGGTCCTTCGACATAGAAGAGAGGAGGAAGACAATTACTTTTTTGCTTCTAAACCTATTTTGATGGCTAAACAATTAGAAGGAAAAAAAAAACTTTTCTTAAAAGGGAAGTTAAAGATTTTTTAAGTCATACCTGTCTATTTTGAAGACCTGTATAATTATTTACCGTTTAAGACAAAAGTTACGTCCTTTGAGTCAATGGTTCTTGAATTAAGTTTGTACTGGGATCACCTTGGAGTAAGTTATAATGCAGATTCCTGGGCTGCATTCTTGGAGATTCAGTGGGATGCATAAAAAACAGGAATTACTCAGGTGGTCTTATAGCCACACTTTGAGTAATATTACTTAGATATGTCTTCTTCCATACCCATACCCATCTATCTGAATCCTTTTTGTGTTGTTGGCCATTATTTAGCTATTTCAGATTTATTTATTTAGGCCGATGATTGTTTACCAAATCACCATTATTAATTTATATTTTTCTTTTTTTTATGTTCATGAAGCCATAAAACCTGGACACACAAAACTGTAGACAATGGTTACATGCTTGGCATGAGATTATAGCAAGAGAGAAACAGTTTTATGTTCTTTCTCCTACACTGGCATGTTTTGGCAATTTTTAATGATAAACTCACATTTCTTTCTCTCTTTTTAAAATGTTTGTATATTTTTAAATGGGGGGGGGGCGGGTAGAGAGAATCCCAAGCAGGCTATGTGCTGTCATCACAGATCCCTACAGGAGGCTCGATCTCATAAACCACAGGATTATGACGTGAGTCGAAATCAAGAGTCAGACGTTCAGCTGACTGAGCCACCCAAGCAACCCACACTTCTCTTATATTCAGCAAAAACACTTAAGATTCTCCGACTTCAAAAAAGAAAAAAAGGAAGAGTAAAGGAAGGGAAGAAGGAAACAGGTAAATGAGTTAAATGCTGAAGTTTTCAAGGAAAAAGAAAAAATAATCTCTTCTTATTAAACGTAACTTGAATCTTGGCCCCACCTGTTACTCGGATGCATTTTCCTATTGCTGAACTGATGGACTTCTGACAAACTCTTACCAATTCTGCCTCCCCCACTCCACGCATCTCTCCATTGTATTTTATTTTATTTTATTTATTTTTTTTTTTTTCAACATTTATTTATTTTTGGGACAGAGAGAGACAGAGCATGAACGGGGGAGGGGCAGAGAGAGAGGGAGACACAGAATCGGAAGCAGGCTCCAGGCTCCGAGCCATCAGCCCAGAGCCTGACGCGGGGCTCGAACTCACGGACCGCGAGATCGTGACCTGGCTGAAGTCGGACGCTTAACCGACTGCGCCACCCAGGCGCCCCTCTCCATTGTATTTTAAAATGCAAACCATATCATATCAGTCCTTTACCTAAAACCTTCATAATTTCCATTGTACTTAGATTAAAATCCAAATCTTTCATGTTGACCTGTAAGGTCCTTTGTGACACAGCCCTGCTAAATGTCTTTATCTCATGCCTCTCTGTATCCTCATAGACTACTACAGTAGGTGGCCCCAAATAAATGCTTCACAAATATTGAGTTAAAGAATGAGTGAATGAATATCCCTTCTAGAGAAATGGAAATGAATGTTTGATTAAATTTCCTTCCAAAACTTACAGTTGATCTTTCCAGTGGGTACTTATGGCCCTCCAGGGGACACAACCATTTTCCAGGTTTCATGCCCTTCTCATCAGACAGTTCTTTTGTCTTCTGGATCCCAAAATCCAGCGAAGTTCTCTGACACTAAGGTGGAGGGGCTGAGTTTACATAAGACAAGGCAGCGATTGAATGCATTCTCATCAGGACTCAGATAATTGGCCTTTCTAACTGATTGCATGGTTTTCCAATGTTCTTTTGGTCACAAATCACTCGGACAGAATGTCCATTCTCCTTCATCTCCGACCCATTCTGGTTTCCACCTGACAAAGATTTTTAATATTTTCTACAGTGATTAAAAGAGATGAGAAAAAGTCTTTTGATATGTCACCAACATGTTGATGTTGTTTTCTTTTCATTGATTATTAGAAAATATATAATGATAACTGTCATTTTTGAAATAGTATTTGAAGGAAACAAACAAACAACCTGTTTCTTCTTCAAGAATCCATTTGTGGTGTAGTTCACAAGAGAAGTTGCCACCTTTTGCAAAGTAGTGGCTTTGATGCCATAACACAATTACTCTCAAGAAGCAGACTGCTTACTATATGAAGTGAATTAATGTCTACAGTGGTGGAAATCAACTCTCACAGGGCACCAGGGTATCATTTAGTACATTAGAAGAGGTGATTTTCTGAGGAGTGCTTTGTGTATCGTCTGCTAAGCTGGGAATCGAAAGGAAGGGGCCGTGGCTGGTGGGCACCCCCACCAAGTGTGTGTGGAGCAACTGTCTGAATCAGGCATTGCATCTGAAGCCTGGGGGTGTCTCTTCAGGCCGATTTCCAGTAAAAGAAATTTTCCCATGGTTTTCTTGCCTGCTGAGCTAAATGAAAAGAAAAAAAAAAGTTAAGGAACAGGAAGGTCACCAAAGCATGTCCTTCGCAGCTACCTCTGGATGAGTGGTTATTTATCCCTACCACCTCATGAATTTTTATTTCAAGGCTAAGCAATTCCCACAATGTACTGAAGTAGAAAAATAATAGAGCTCTGTTAGTTTGAGCAAAGGCAAAGGAGGCCTGGAGATATATAGAAACTTCAAGGAATTGATGGTTTAACCCAGGTGTAGTAGCAGCTTTGTTGCTAGAAGGTGTAACCTTGATGTAGAGTTTTTAGAAGTGTCCTTTTCTCTTCTTTTTTTTTTTTTTAATTTTCTTTTTGTATTTTTAACTTTTTTTTTTTTTTTGGAGACAGAGAGACACAGCATAAACGGGGGAGGGTCAGAGAGAGAGGGAGACACAGAATCTGAAACAGGCTCCAGCCTCTGAGCTGTCAGCACAGAGCCCGACGCGGGGCTCGAACTCACGGACCGCGAGATCGTGACCTGAGCCCAAGTCGGACGCCCAACCGACTGAGCCACCCAGGTGCCCCAACTCTCTTCTTTCAATTACCAAAGGACAGACAGTTTACTTGAGAACATTTGAGAGGTAGGCTTATCTACAGAGGAAAGGTGCAAGTAAGCATGGCATCCCTCTTGACGCTGACCTCTGTGCTGCTCTGTCTTCTGCACTTTGCCAATAACCACTTAACTCAGAGGGCAATCAGCCCTTACCAAATAGCGGCTTCGGTGAGAATAGCAGAAATAGTTATTGTGAGAAGGTGGAGGGAGGCCATTTATAGAGCCAGAAGAGTCTCTCTTAACACTGTAAATTCTCCTGTGGAAATAACAAGCGGGAGTTCCTTGACTTGTGCCTGCTCTGCAGATGTTCAGGTGGGTCAGACTCCGCTGGGGGTCAGCATCACGTGTCAGTCACAGGGAGGGCTCGGTGGTGTCAGAAGGATGCTCTGGACGCTATACCAGGGTCAGAAGGTTGACTCCCTGAGGGAAGCGCCTCCCTACGACCTAGAGTGGGAAAAAAGGTGTCAGAGTATCTGGGCCCCAGGGCCCAGTTCAAACAAATTTTGTAGCACTTTTTGTATTTTTTTGGGGGGGGGGGGGATATTTTTGTTGGGCTCTGGCTTTTTTTTTTTCTGGAATACTGCTCTTAAAGGTGGTGGTGCTAAGCCTAGAACAATGAGAGAGAGAGAGAGAGAGAGAGGAAGGAAGGGAGAGAGAGGGAGAGAGATCTGATCCATTCTGTTGAAGGCCTGTGGTTCTTGGATCAGGAGAAACCATAGGCTGAACTGTCCTCAGCTCTTCCTTTGGTGGGGAGCTCATGTTAGTTGAGTTTCTGTTTAATGCATTTCTTAACACTTGTGATTTCTTGAAGAATTATATTGTGACTATTCCAGAACGGCTTCCTATTAGCTACAGCCATACCTCCAGATTTCTATATGCGGTGTGTTAACTCGCCTCAGCAGCTCTCAGAGTTTCTTGCAATATCCACTATGGTCCCTTTTATAGGAGAAGAGCATGAACACAGGAGCCTACTTGTGTCCTGGGGCAAAGGTGAAGACCATTTGGTTTATCGTAAAGATACGTTAATTTGCATTATAACTCATGATATAACTACATTTATTTATGAAACATCGTGTTTTCTCCAAAAATATTTGAGGGAAATGAATGATCCAGGACGGTGCTCCTTGCTTATCCTAGCACCCAAACTCTCAGCAGCAGCAGACTGCACACCTGGGAATACGTCTGCTCATCTGAGAGGCAGGGATGTGCGGATTGGCTGCGTTTCCCTGTCCATGTTGCATTTCTATCTCCTCCTGCACAGCTGTACATGGAGGAATGCAGGATTGCAATGGAGGTATAAATAAATGAAATACAGACTCTGGAGGGCCTGATCCCTCCCCATCTAGATGAAAGAGGGGGAAGATCAGTGATACTAATGGAGATTTATAATGTGTGTGTGGTTTTTTTAGTGTTTTAAGTTTGTTTATTTTCAGAGAGAGAGAGAGAGAGAAGGGGAGAAGGGCAGAGAGAGGAGAGTGAGAGAATCCCAAGCAGGCTCCGCACTGTTAGCACAGAGCCTGACGCAGGGGTTGAACTCATGAGCGTGAGGTCATGATCTGAGCCGAAACCAAGAGTCGGATGCTTAACCAGTTGAGCCACCCAGGCACCCTGAGATTTAAATATCCCACAGCCCCCTGGCCCCCGTGGAACCCACACATTCTATCCTGACCTGTAGAGAGTCTCTACCTACGTCGAGGGAGTCAACTTTCTCACAGAGAAAATGAGGAGGGGAGTGAAAATTCATTGCAGAGTATTTGTACAGCTTCCTGAACTGCTCAGTGGCAGCCTATACATAAAGTGCACTGTGTGTAAGAGTTTAAACTTCACACTAAAAATCAATTTAAGCTAATTGTATTGAAAGTTTTGTGCAATTGCGCCATTTCCTATACTTTATAATCAAAAGCTCTCCCTGTTAGCTTTGGGTGATTTCCAAAAGGTTATAATTTTTGTAGCTCTCTAAAACACACATGTGAATGTTTATGTTATTCAAATAAAGAAACTAATTACCATTAATGAGAAGTGTTACAAGCCATACAGTTGTCTAATTCAACTTTTCAATAAGAAAAGGAAAAAAAATTGGTAGTGTATTTCCTGTGAATAGACAAATGTCAGAAATTTATTCAAATTTATGCTAATATGCTCTTTGTGGAGAGGAGGATATTCCGTCTTTGGGATGCTCAAAAGGCTTCATTGATTACAGGTGTTTTCATCTAAGAACATCTTTTCAATTAAATATCAGCAATCACCAGTAGCAAGAAAACTCAACTTTTCCAATGGCAGCTAATGAATGAGCTAAAGGGTATTCAAGAATCATTCTTCCCGAGGCCACTGTGGTAAGGAGTCACTTCACCCCCAACATAAAGTCAATTTGTTTTCCTGTTTGCAGAGAACAATTAGCTTTGTGTACTGATGTACATTCACAGACACCAGGAGAAAAGCACCAAACCATGCAAGAACTGTTTCCCCCCCCAAGGCTCTATTGGCCTAACTGAAATCACCAATATTTCATGTCCTTTTCATTCATCCGTGCCTTCACACAGCAATATCCTCTACTGAGAGGCTCATTCTGTCTGTCCTCATGGCACACGCTCACTTAATGTCTCTTATTTGCTTTTTTCTGGCACCTCCCCTTGGGCAGAAATAATTACTCATTTCCTTGTATTTGTACTACTTCTAAAACACTTGGAAATATTTCTAATATAGTACTTTGTTATAGTCCATTTTAGCTATTGGCTAATAGTCCTCTCTCCTAAGCAGGAACTTAATAAAGGCAAAGACTTGTTTAGTCACTTTTTATTCTTGCTTTCTTATGTGCCTCGTTATTTTTGATTGAATGTCAGACATTGTGTTCGAAAACCAGAAGAAACTGAGTAGTATCACATCCAGAAATGGACACCCCTCTTGTTCTATCAGGCCATTATTGTGGGTGGTTGTAGTGAGAAGCTAGAGCTGGTGTGTTAAATTAAGAATATGTAGATTATGACCAGCTGAATGGGGAGGCACAAGGTACCCACATGAGGTTAGCAAGTAGCTCCTTCAACATTCAGGTTCCCACTTTGGGGAAGTTAAAACCCTGGGGTCATTTTGCTTGAGGGCACAGTTTCAATATAGCCATAGAAAGGGAGTAAGTTCACAAGATTTATTACTTATGGATTCCAGAAATGGGGGGTGAATGTGCAGTGAGCCAGGAGAAAGTCAGTCCTCTGTCCCAGGTTGTGGGTGAGCAGGAGGTAGAGAGATATCCCAACATTTCCCTTTACCATATCGCCACAGTTCTTCCAGAAAGAGTGAAATGGTACAGAAAAATACTTTTTATTCTTCTTTGATTTTCTTTCTTTCTTTCTTTCTTCCTCTTTCTTTCTTTCTTTCTTCCTCTTTCTTTCTTTCTTTCTTTCTTTCTTTCTTTCTTTCTTTCTTTCTTTCTTTCTTTCTTTCTTTCTTTCTTTCTAGATCTCATTAATTAAATAGCAACAGATTTCAAACAACCCAATATCTAGTAATCTTTTAGTCCTCACAGAGAAATGAGCTTGACACAAATAAAAACACACTGGGTTATTTTAAGACCGATTTGAACCAATCTTTTTTCCTTGTTGCCTGAAATAAAAATTCAGGTAAAATAACTATGACATGACAGCTTGTGACAAAAGTATATTTAGCTATCTTAAAAAATTATTTAAAAATGTGCAACATTGGAAAAATCACCTTACCCTGGGTGTCTGGTGTAGATCATGCTGAAGTAGTGAACTATGAGGCTGCCTGTAGCCAGTTGGTTGGGGCTTTGCCTGTGTTTCTGACACGTCATAGTGATGGGGGAGGGGAATGGCCTATTTGCAGTATTGTGAAAAATCAATTTTCATCTTCAAAAGATGAAACTACCAAGTAGGATATTGACTTAGAAATAAAGTGTTTCTTAAAGACTTCCCATATCCTATAAATGTCAGACCCAAACCTAAGAGTTTGCGTGATTTAAAGCTTATTGCTAATTTCAGACAAACATGCATATAGCTCTGCCTTGAGAAAAGAGCAAGTTCTATATAATTTTCTTGCAGAACATTTTGCGGCATACATACAACTCATGTCAGAACCCTCAAAACTAGTCTTTTTTTTTTATTGATTAGGTATAACTTGAACACTTTCCATTAATTTTCCATTTTAGGATTTTATTCTTCTTTGTTCCAAAGATAAATTATTTCCAAATTTGTATGATAAATTTTATATAACTGGATTTGACATACCTTTCAATACAGCTTCTGCTATCTGTGACATCCCTAGTTGTCTAAGGTTTAATAAGGAATGTGTTATTAACTAGTTGGGGTAGATCTTTAGTTCTCTTCTGGCCTTGAAGGCTGACCAGTATGATGGCCAAAATCCCAACATACAAAGTAGACATGGATGGACAAATACGATTGCATCCTCACCCACCGTGGGGGGGAGCAAAGCAGCCGTGCAGGACGTGAGCAGACCTATCTTTAGAAGGAGTGCTTTGGAGAATATTGAAGAGTCTGATGTCTTGTTGTTTGCTTCCTGTCAGCCTTATGTTGAGTGGGCTTATCTTGACTGGAAGCATACACCTGCATGCTATTTTAGGGAGAGAAAGAAGGGAGGCAGGAGGAAAGGGGAAATAATAGAAAAGATAGAGATGCTCATTTTTATAAAAGAGACGCAGCAGGGGCGCCTGGGTGGCGCAGTCGGTTCAGCGTCCGACTTCAGCCAGGTCACGATCTCGCGGTCCGTGAGTTCGAGCCCCGCGTCAGGCTCTGGGCTGATGGCTCGGAGCCTGGAGCCTGTTTCTGATTCTGTGTCTCCCTCTCTCTCTGCCCCTCCCCCGTTCATGCTCTGTCTCTCTCTGTCCCAAAAATAAAATAAAACGTTGAAAAAAAAAAATTAAAAAAAAATAAAATTAAAAAAAAAATAAAAGAGACGCAGCATTATCTGAAACGATTATTTAAACTATTGGATCCAGGGGCGCTTGGGTGGCTCAGTCAGTTGAGCGTCCGACTTTGCTCAGGTCACGATCTCACGGTCTGTGAGTTCGAGCCCCGCATCGGGCTCTGTGCCGACAGCTCAGAGCCTGGAGCCTGCTTCAGATTCTGTGTCTCCCTCTCTCTCTGGCCCTCCCCCCGTTCATGCTCTGTGTCTCTCTGTCTCAAAAATAAATAAATGTTAAAAAAAAAAATTAAAAATAAAATAAAATAAAAAAATAAATAAACTTTTGGATCCAACTAAGCTTTCCTCTGGACAGCAATATCCAATGCTTTTCAGTATTAACTTGTGGAGGGGAGCTAGTGAGGGAAACAGGTCAGCTATAGACAAAATAAAGGGATTATTTCTTTACCCTGGTGTATTAATATTGAATTATGAATTAAATTTCTCTCTACACAGATTTGAGAAACTAGTACTTGCCAGAAAGCAAGTCAGAAAGCTGTCGGAAGCAACTACAATCTAGTTCCTGCCTTGAAAATGCTTTTCACAGGATTGAAAATATCCTGAAATTACCATCCTCTGTCCCCTAAACACTGCCCACCCCACCCTGCTCCTCCTTACCTCTCTACCCATTTTTTCCTAGCTTGGGGACTATCACTGATATGGAGAATGTGGGCAATATTTTTGAATAATCCCAGTAACGATAACCGTAATTTACCTGTGGGCTTCCTTTGTGCTAGGTATGGTGCGTCCAGTTTACATATTTAATTCCTTGTGGTAAGCCTGCAAAAATCCAATTTTAAGAATTACTAAGATTTTACAGTTTCAACCGAGACTCAGGAAGATCGGGTAACACGGTTTCAGACAAGGGTGCGAGGCCAGCCTTCCGCCTTGGCTTGTCGGGCTCTCAAGTCCGTGTCTGTGCACCTTGCACGGCTTCTTCTTGACTCCATTTCCTCTTATCTCCCACTTTTGCACGGTGTGATGGAGTCTGAGCCCCAGGATTTGAATCCGGACCCGGGTAGGCAGAACTTTGTTAACTTGGACACAGTCCTCCCCTGCTCTTACCACAGGGTCGCCACCTGTAAAATGGAATCGTAGCAGTACATACAAGCATGGAGTGGTCTAAGGGATTTTAGGAGATACGCATGGAGTGCTTAGAACAACGCCTCGCTATCTCTGTCACTCTACAAGAACTCCATGGTATTGCGATTGTTATTTTCTATTTAGGATTAAGTTTAAAACCGCATTCTTTTTCCTGCCCTCTCTTTTCACTTGGACTTCATTAATAGCCCCTTCATTGGTCTCCTTAACCTCAGCCTCGCTGCTCTCCAAACTTTTTTTTTTGTCGTAACAGCCAAGTGGTACTTCTAACATTCAGAACGGTTCACGTCACCCGAAAACGTTATTCCCCATAAGCTGTCCCATGCCCACTGATTAAATTTCATTTCTCTCTGCTTGCCTTCACGTGTAGTTTGTTTCAACCAAGGGGGAACGATTTTCATTTCCTAAACAGGCCATGTCTTATACAGGCCGTTCTCTTTATCCGGAAGGCCTTTCCTCAAATAATTTGTTTGGCAAGCTCCTGAGCATCCCTCAAAGCCAGCATGAACGTCCCCCCACCTCCAGGAAGTCGCTCTGGTACTACTCTGACCCCTATCAAGAGGTGCCCTTCATAGTTACCCTTACAGTTGTTGAGGGTGCCTCCGTCACACCCACATCGTACCGAAGCTAATCGTTTGGTTTTGCTTTCCCACCATAATATTTCCCAACAGTAATATTGTCTTATGCTGCCAGTTATTCCCAGGGTTCCTCATGAGGCAGCACTTAGCGAGTTATTAATACATGAATATGGAGACAGTATCTGGTTCACTCCATCCTTAGGTGAAACAGAACTAAAAGAATGGGTGAGGGGGTTGCTGAGAAAGGAGAAACCAGAGAAAACCAGGCATGCGGTGGTCTGGAAGCAGGGGAGGCAGGAATTCTAAGAAGGGGTGTGATCACTGTGGCAAGTTTGCGTCTGTGTGAGTAAACTGAGGACGCCGAACTGTCTATTGACGTTAGCAACATGCATGCCAGTGGCAAGCATGTTGTGTTTTTTTTTTTAATGTTTATTTTTTGGGGGGAGAGGGAGAACAGGAGTGGGTGAAGGGCAGCGACAGAGGAAGAGTGAGAATCCCAGGCAGGCTCCGCGCTATCAGTGCAGAGGGCTCAAACCCATGAACCGTGAGATCAGACCTGAGCCGAAATCAAGAGTCAGGCACGTCACCGACTGAGACACCCAGGCGCTCCATGTAAGATCATTTTTTTTTTTCAACGTTTATTTATTTTTGGGCCAGAGAGAGACAGAGCATGAACAGGGGAGGGGCAGAGAGAGAGGGAGACACAGAATCGGAAACAGGCTCCAGGCTCCGAGCCATCAGCCCAGAGCCTGACGCGGGGCTCGAACTCCCGGACCGCGAGATCGTGACCTGGCTGAAGTCGGACGCTTAACCCACTGCGCCACCCAGGCGCCCCTAAGATCAGTTTTGATGCAGGTGGTCGGGAAGCCTGAGTGGAGTGGGTTCAAGAGAAAGCGTGGGGGACGAAAGTGGGAAAGTGAAAACAATGTTTCCAAGGAATTTCACCAAGAGGAAAAGGGAGAAAAATCAGGAAGTTTACTATTTATGTATGCTATTTTATGAATTCAGATGGGCTTTTACTAAGGGTGTGCTGCCTTTCTAGAATAATAGTAACAGTAATAATAACGGGTACATATTGTGCCTCTACCATGGGTAGGTATGGCTCTTCTCAACACTTAGATAATTCTTTGAATCCTTACAATCACCAATGAGGGAAAGGTTATTTTTACTCCCGTTTTATAGATGAAGAAACTGAGGCACAGAAAAGAGAAGTGACTTGCCCTGCACCACACAACTGGCAAGTGAGGAAACCAGGTTGGAGCCCAGACATTTGACCCCAGAACCCAACTTCTATACCGTATCCCCACTTGAAGCCTATGTCTACAATAATGGTTTTATGATGACAACCATATATAGAGCTGACACTGTTGGTCAGGAGAACATAGAACACAGCAAGTCTCAGAAGGTTGATGTTTATGAAAATATTACTGTAACCATTATAATCTATGAACCCAGTGAGGGATGTTCATGTGCAGCTGTGATGGGGGGAAAAAAAAAGACTGCATTATATTTTTAGTAGCTTAGCAAAACAAGGCTGCCAAATAGACATTGGCAGTGATAAACTTTGAAAATCTGTTTGCTTTATTCTCCATTCTCCATACTCTGTACCCTCTTTGTCTCCCGAAACACACTCTCTCCATTCGTTAGTTGCCCCATGAATAATCCACATTTAGAATTACTGTTTAATACTTGACTCTCTCTTTAGCTCCTCCAGTTACCATGAAAATAATATCCTGAATGCACTATCATTCATTCATTCATTCATTCATTCATTCATTATTTTTGGCTCTAATAATATAGCAACCTGTACAATTTGGAGTGGCTTCTTGTCATTCATTCACATTCTGTATTTGCACACTTGGTGGTAGACATGTGACTGCAAGGGAAACAGACTGACCGCAGTATTTCTGAAATTTGGAAATTCTAAGGTCTGGAACCGGAAAACAAGACTTTGGACGATGTGAAAACTCATACAAGCCCAGTGCTTTGGGGACTAATGCAATTTTTCAGTGAAAATGCACAATTATAAAATGTTGCTACTAGGTAGGGAACTGATGAAAAGCAATTATTGGAATGCAGTGTACTTTAAAAGTGGATTGGATTTCAGAGAAAGGACCATCCGCCAGCATCCCTCATTTTGTGTCGTAATTGCAATTTCTAGGCCATCTGAACAATTCTGTGACCCTTGAGAAAAGAATTAGTGATTGCAATCATAGACTCGTAATGAGGCATCTTGAAAGGAGTAATACTTGAAAATCTTCCCCATACACAGGGCATGCCAACCAGCTTTGCAGTTTCTCATATATTATTGCGAGGACATAGTGTTTTAGTTTGCTGATAATTGTCCAATCGATTAAAATCAAAACGGAAGTTGCAATGGGGGAGACTGATAATCCCATCTAGAGAAAATGGGAATTGTTGATCTCTGTCACTTTATGAAGCTTGATTCTTACTGGAATTCCATAGTAAATCCTAAAATTGTATCAGGGTGGAAGCTTGGTCTCCTCAAATAGTTAAAAATGATGAGGCAGGGACATTGCATGTAATTCACTATGAAAGATGAATATAATATTATTCAACTGAGTTTCAGATTTATTTTTGATGGACTGGGTCTTGTCTTCTCTGCTGTAATAATATTTCTGGCCTGGGTATTTGTTTTTGGAATCTTGTTAGAGGATCTCTTAGTCTGACACAACACCATGGCATCTTTCCCGTCTCTGCTTGTAATCAGCCATTCTCCAACAGAATCAGGAGGGTAATTTATATGGATAAGCACCTGTTGTTGGAAGCAATGTTTTAAATCAGATATAGAGGAAGAATTTAAGGTACAAATGAATTATTCACCCTAAACGAAACACAGAGCTGAGAGCTGGTTGTGATTTGTAATTTAATAGGGTATTTTTCTTGAAACCTGCTGCATCTATTAACTCCTTCATTTAAGAAAAGCCTTCAGCATTACTGGAAGCTTTTGTGTATTTATTTGGATGTCAGCTGATTCCATTTCATTCATAGTTAGGTCTGTCAGGCTGGCAACATTTTGAAATTTCTAGATTTTATTTCTTCATTACAACTGAAATGAATTCCCTGGAAATTGAAAATATTTTCCATTTAAATAGTTGAACAAATTTACCGTTTTCCCAGATTAACATTTAGCAGATCATAACAAAAGCATCAATGATGATACAGGGTTTGAAAGGATGTCAATGATTAAATAGCCCAAGGATTTTGTTGTTGTTAATGTATGTATGTTTCGCAACAAGATTTTACTTGGGTACCGTCTTTGTGTGTCGTAGTTCAGTAATATTAGCTTGGGGTTTGTTTGTTTGTTTGTTGTTTGTTTTTTACCCTTTTCTTTTTTCTAGAAGCCTAAGTTTGATGTCCATCTTCTGAGACTATTCATTTGCTATGCTTTTGTGATGTGAAATACAGCATTGAATCAACTGGACTGAGACCATTCCATTTTCACTTTAGGCCTTTCTCACATCAGTGATCAGAATGACCTTTTAGCCACTCCAGTCAAGATTTGAATCCAACTAGTCTCCGGGGTGAAAAGTCAGGGGGTTATCCATTTAGCCACCCAATTCTCTAGGTAGAACTTTGATAGCCATTACAATGATTTTATTCTCTCCTGCCTCATCCATGGATTGCTACAGTTAATGTGATGTCAGAATTTCCATTATGAATCATGTTTTTCTAGGATCTAAAATGGAAATTCTTCAGGCAGAAAATGGGCACCTATAGTTCTCACAGAAAAAGTTGTCTTAGAGCCAATTTTAAGGTGAGCTGCTGAGATTTGGCAGAGGAAAACACTTAGCCTGTCCCCACAGCTAGAAAAGGACCATTCATTCCCTTGGACAATGTTAATGATGAGTAACTTGAGTTAGTTTTTTCTTCCTCGAAATTTGAATTTATCTGTGCAAAAACTTAGTGAACGTATCCTTGTGATGGAAGCAGAAATGAAGCAAAATAGGTATTTCAATCTTAACTCTTATATTTGCAACTGAAACTTGATTTCCCCCTATGATTAATTTTTTCCTTATGACACAGGACAGTTTATATGGGGATAACTGGAGAACTCTGGCACACGTAGAGGTAGCTGAATTGTGTCAGAGAAAGTTTGGCCATAAATTCATGCTCTAAGTGGTTTTAGTCCTTACAGGTTGCATTTTCTTGAAAAATTATAAATACATGTTTTTGAAGACATGACTCCTGAAGAAGGGATAGTGTGTTAAGGACTGTTTTTTAAGACAGTGTTCCAATAGCATCTATTTTTTCTTTCCTTTCGATTGAAAATTGACTTTACATTGACTGAGGAGTCTTAAGACAAAGCAAACAATGGATTTTGCCTCATTCCGTGAGGATCACTGCTCTATGTATATTTACGTTGTAAAAGCACATATCTGAATAATTAAATCCATATCAAGAAAGCACAGAGTTAGCACTCAGTAAAGGTTTTTGAAAACGAATTTAACTAACAGTGTTTTGACGTACAAACACATAGGAAAAACTGATTTTATGACTTCTGCTAGGTATTGACTCTCTTAATTCCATCATGGCTTGATATTGGCTGCCAAAATGATATATGTGCCTAATATGTTCTCACTAAACCACATAATTTTTGTTTTAAAAACCAGCACAATCAAGAGAGAGACAATTATATGAAAAGCACTTATTGACGAAGAGCATAATGTACAATAGAAGAGCTGGCTAAGCGTTTCTGAAATGAAAGCCCATTGTTTACTGAAAGATTCTACTCTCTTTTACTGGTTTTAATTATTTCCAAGTTGACAAATTGTGATCGATACTCTGTTATTGGTCTGATAATTAACAGATGATGGCCTGTCTCTATGAATAGTAAATGCTGGATACTAATTAACATTTGTTTTGATTACTTGGTATTTAGTTGTCAAAGGCAGCTATTATAGTGGCATAGAATGTTAGAGGAGGGTTTTTTGTTGTTATAGCCTTTGCTTGTTATCAGAAATAACTATTTGTGTGTGTATGTGAAAGGATGCCTGACTTCTGTTACTGCTCACTGTAATGTAACTACAGTAGTCTGAGAGCTCGTCCCAAAACCTTACGTGTTTCTAATGAATTGATGGATGGCCTCTCAGCTTAAAGGGAGAGAGAAGGGATCTGTAATCAAAGTGGAGATGGTGAGATTCTTGAACAAGGACTAACAGTGCCAAATGTCGTCGGTGGGTCTATCACTGAGTTAAGTTTTAGTATAGTGTGAAGGGATAGCATGAAGTCTTCAGAATTCCAGAGGTTGTATAATTTATCATTTTGTTAAAGTCTACTTACATTTTATAATCTTTTTTAAAAGTCTACTTATTCTTTTCCATTCAAGGGGGAGTTTCACTGGGGTTTCAAGGTGTGTGGTTATCTGTAGAGATGTCTAAGGGGTCACCATGGTGGAAATGATTGGGAAAGGAAAAGACCAGAGAGCTGATGTTTTCTCTTAGCCTGAAACTTTCTCATCTGTTTTCATATGTTCAGATTGGGTACTACAACTATGGGGAGAGTGTATGGGATTCTAGATTTAGACTTAGCTTCAAACCTCCCTAGCAGTGCAACATTGGACATCATTTGGGGATCTATAAGAATGTGACTACTATTACTTCTCTAGTTGGGTAGATATGAGGATTAAGTGAGATTATATATATTAAGGTCTATATCAGTCTGGGCTTTACAGAGAAACAGAACCGATATGAGACACATATAAAGAAATTTGTTCTAAAGTATTGGCTCACATTGTTATAGAGGCTGAGAAGTCACAAGATCCATGGTTGGCAAGCCGGAGACCCACTAGAGCTGACGGTATATAGAGAGTTCTAGTCTGAGTTCAAAAGCCTAGGAAACAGGAGAACCAATGGTATAAATCCAAGTCCAAAGGGAGAAGACCGGTGTTCCAGCTTAAAGGCAGTCAGACAGCGTGAATTCTCTCTTATTAGCCTTTTGGTTCTTTCCAGACCTTCAACAGATTGGATTAGGCCCACCCACATTGGAGAGGGCTATCTACTTTATTCAGTCTTCCAATTCAAACGTTAATCTCATCCAAAAAGACCCTCAGACTCACTCAGAGCAAAATTCAACCAAATATCTGGGTGTCCCATGGCCCAGTTAAGTTGATACATAAAATTAACCATCACAAGGTCCTATCATAATGCTTGGCACACAATTAAGAGAAGAGACTCTGGAGGCAGACTACATGGCTTCAAATGCTGGCTGGGCCACCTTTTAGTAATGTAACATCAGGCAAGTTTATGTAACATTTGTGAATGTGTCAGTTTCCTCATCAGTAGAATGACAGTGTTATTAATCTCATGCATATGGTTGTTGTACAGACTAAATGAATTGATAAATATAAGGTATATAGTCTGGTACATAGTCAGTGGTATGTATTTCCTATCATTAGTAATCATAATTATAATAAGTGCTAAATAAATCCTAGCCATTTTACATTCGTTAATTCACTCATTTAACATATTCACTGAAAATTCTGCCACAAAATTACTCCTTAACTTAATATAAAATGTAATCATAAATGAGAGGGAAAATTTTGTTTTCTATATTGACAGATAATTTTTACAGCTTGCACTGAACAGCTCCTACATGCAATGAAACTCACAAGGGCTAACACGTGGATGTACATGGTCTCAGGAAAGCAAGGGATTAACATGTGTGTGCCTTGATTATTGGCACATCCTTTCTTGAGAGCTTATTTTGAAGGGTTTGAGCTTTGATAGTTCCTAAGGCTGTTTTAAATTTTTTTTTTTTAAGTTTGTTTGTTTGTTTGCTTATTTATACTGAGAGAGACCGAGACAGCGTGAGCAGGGGAGGGGCAGAGAGAGAGGGAGGGAGAGAGAATCCCAAGCAGACTCCGCACCATCAGCACAGAGCCAGATGCAGGGCTCAGACTTGCGAAACCAGGAGATCATGACCCACCTTAACTGAGAGTCAAGAGTCCGACGCTTAACTGACTGAATCACCCAGGTGCCCCTGTAAAAAAAAAAAAAAAAAAAAAAAAAAAAAAAATTTTTCTTTTAAGTTTATTTGTTCCTAAGGCTGTTTTAGATAAAGACTACAGTCTCGATCATATTTTGACCAAGGGAAACCTAAAATAGATTCAAAAATTAACCTTTAAACACGTACCTTAATATTTAGTCTAAAAATTGGATTTCTCTTGGTCTCATTTTTCTTCCTTAACTCAACATGTTCCATCCAAAAGTACAAATTTTAGTCTGGTGCCTGTTCTTAAACTCACTGACTTTTTAATGCTGATTGGTTAAATACCAGACGTGTTTAAATGTGTATATGTATTTATTCATATTAACTAAAACGAGACATACCAGTTCGATTTGAGTTTTGAACTCATCTCTATAAAAAGAGAAGTGTTTTGGGGCGCCTGGGTGGCGCAGTCGGTTAAGCGTCCAACTTCAGCCAGGTCACGATCTCGCGGTCGTGAGTTGGAGCCCCGCGTCAGGCTCTGGGCTGATGGCTCGGAGCCTGGAGCCTGCTTCCGATTCTGTGTCTCCCTCTCTCTCTGCCCCTCCCCCGTTCATGCTCTGTCTCTCTCTGTCCCAAAAATAAATAAACGTTGAAAAAAAAAATTAAAAAAAAAAAGAGAAGTGTCTTTAAAAACTAAAAAGACAAGTCAATATCTTAGTAGAGAGAGAGAAGATTGGCTTGTGGTTAGGTGAACATTCAAATATGTATGAGTGTTATATAGCATCTAATGTTACTATGCGTGTATGTTATATATAATAAATACATACTTTTTTTTTTTTGATCAAGGTCTTTTATACTTAACAGCATGTCCCTCCCATCCTTGGGCAGGCTGGACTTTGGTTTTCCTCCTCCGCCGTGCTTTTCCAGGAGGGTTTCACCGGCAACACTTAATTAAACTTCATTTCCTCTTTTTACGCTCCAGGTATTATTATGCTGCTCCCTTCAAGAAGTAATTTGTGCGTTGTTTATTTGAGCTATGAATTTAATCATTTTCAGCCCACCCCAGGGCAGGGTGACTCCAATAAGATGTGTCGACATCTCTTTGCGGCCCATTTTTCCCCCATTGTGGGTTGTTTTGCCAGAATACTGAAGGCAGTGTTGGTCTTATGGCCCATCTCCGTAAAGGCGGCTCTTCTTTTTTAGGACAGTGATGAATTTAGGTTACTTGCCTCAGTAAATGCCTGAAGTTTTAAAATAAGTGTATTCTTGGAACAGTGGTTTCAAGTACACAGAGTATAGGTTTGGAAAGGAAATACAGATGGACTGGCACTGGAGCTGGGCTTTTTTTTGCCCTTCAGCTAAAATAGAGTGGGATGAATAAACCACCCCAGTTCTCCCAACTAACCTCTCTCCTATTCTGTGTATGTATTTATATAATTGTTCACATTTCACTTGTATCACATGTGGACATGTAAATGTATGTGTTTGTTTTATGCACAAGCCAGGATGTCAGTTATTTCCTAGTCATGATATTAAAAAAATATCGAGGCCCGCCTAGGTGACTCAGTCGGTTAAGGGTCTGTCTCTTGATTTGGGCTCAGGTCACGATCTCGGGGTTCATGAGATCAAGCCCTCCATTGGGCTCTACAATGACAGCGTGGAGCCTGCTTGGGATTCTCTCTCTCCCTCCCTCTCCTCCTCTCTCTCTTTCTCAAAATAAACTCTAAAGGTAAGGAATATAGAAATGAATGGTAAAGCTAAGGAGGATGGAGAAAGAGATGACATGATACAATAATGACTCAATAATGACGCCTTTTTGAGAGTTTATTATGTGATGGTTATTCTTAACATTTTACATATATCAAGAGGTATTGTACTTTTGAACATACCTGGAGTAGAGGGTAGATTAGTGTCCATAAAGGCCTGAATAATACATTCGTACCCCCCCCCATCTGCAAGTTTTCCAAACCCAGTATCCACAAGGTTCAAACAAGGCCATGCACCTGAGAGAAGCAGTCCTGGGATGAAAAACTCTAAACTGAGCAAAGGGGCCAGCGCGGCCACTCCTGATGGCCACAGATTGCCAGGAGTTGGTACAACTTCTGGTTTTTAAAGAGAAGGTATTAATTGGGATATTTGTATATTAATTCTCTTGATGTTAAGTTTCTGGGAAATAATTCAAAATCTTTTATTTGACATACCGTGAAAGCTGTACCACACCCACCCACGGGCGGGAGGGACTCAGCTGTTTAAGCCTCCAGAGAATCACCACTCAGACTCAGCCTGTGAGAAAACACTGCAAGCTGGGTCATCATGTTTCTTCAGGGGATCATCTGGCTATTTGAAAGAGCTGCTTGCCTACGACAAAGCGGGGGAAGAAAACATCATAGTAATCAAAGCAGATTTCCCTTTGTACACAGCAGCACAGGGGTTCTGCTTCTGTTTTCTTTACGCCTAGGGAAGCCTGCATGACCCCAAAACTTCAGTGACGCTGCTCTACTCAAACCCTAGGTCCTAGTTTTATTTTCTGCCAGAAAATATTTGAACAGCAACTGACGTAATGTACTGTAAATAGTATATCAGTTCCTTAGGTCAGTGGACAGAAATTTTTAGGACTGTTAGCCTCTTGCCTCGAAGTAGGAAGAAATAATTGATCTTCTAAGCAAATAGATGGGAAGTCATTTGGAATATACAATTATTTACGTTAGTTTGTTATTTGTATTCATTTTGATACATTATTTTAAATTATGCTGTTTTAAATTATTTGTATTCTCTATCGCTTATATAGTTAAAGCTGTATTACATTATTATTTGCTTTATTTTCGTTACCTATTCCTTTGTCATGTGCATGGCTACCTCTTTGAAACAAGCAGGTTCCAGATCAGAGGGATCTATCCAGAGATGTAGATCAGAAAAGCTGGCTGATTCCCCCTTCCCCACAAGGAGTGGGGAGGCCTACATATGATTATTTTGGAAAAAGGTCTCCATTTGATAGTAACATGCCTTTCTGAAAATAATACTAGATCAAAGGATCTTTAAATTATATTTCATTGATTTCCCACTACATTTCATTACTTATCTTAGATCCATATTCCACTGGAATTTACCAACCCATGGGATTCAAATGTAAAGAGAGTTTATTTCAGGTAAACGAGAATTTCCTTTATATTAAGAAACTTGGTTCCACTCTCCTGTTGTACAGGAATCCGCTTATGTTTTGGGTTCCAAAGTTGCAGATTCACACAAGCTTATCCTTGGCATGTTGCTACTTTCTTTTTCTGGAACTTAGACCTCGCTTCAGAATGTTTTATCAGTCGTACAAATAAAGCAGGAAGAATCTGGTGATTCTTAAAATGCTTATTTTTTCCCCTAAATACTTAGTTGATTTTTTTTTTTTTTTTTACAAAAGAAGCAGAAATTTGTAAATAAGATCACATTACTTGCCTAATGTGGTTGTGACCTGTCTGCGTAGGGATTTTAGCGTCAGTTGCTTTCTTTTGTAATACACACCCAAGGTTTTGTTACCATTGGGCCAGTCCTCGGTCTTGATGTTGGCCAGTTAACTGTCAGAGCACTTGGGATTGCAGCAAGGAACTGGACATTACTTTAGATAAGTGCATGATCTGGGCTTTAAAATTGTGTTAAGTGCGGTATTTAGTTTGCAAACTGGGAGGTTTGTTTCTTGAGGTATACATGCAGGCATTCATCCTAGAATGACATCTGTGGGATTTTCTTAGATTTTTTCTTTTTTTAAAGAAAACAGGGAAATCATGAGTTGAGTCAGTCTTGATTTTATAGTAAGACATATAATATAGATATTAGTCTCCTAGAGGCAAAGACATGAAATCCTACTTTTCAAACCAGAAGTTGGAGAAACCCAAGGGTAGACACGCAGGGGAAACATGTTTTCACGCTGGGGGTGTGCAGAATTTGCAAAGCCCCTGGATTGATATGCTTGCCTCCTTCCTGATGGTGGTGATGTGTGAGGACCCTTTGGGCCAGCCCCCAACCCCCCCCCCCCAGGATGTTTGCATTCTCTGCTGCCCTAGGGGTCTTTGATAAAGAAGCTTCAAAACCTTTGACTAGATAATTGTTCAGAATTCTCCAGAGTTTCACATTTGTTTGCAGGGATCTAAGTGTTTGAATGGAACAATGACTTCAATGTGGAACATGTTGATTTTATTAGACCTAGTGTACTCTTCATTGTTGAAACGTCTCTATTTTCTGGATACAGGGGATGAGCGTTACAATAGAAAGGCAAACAGAAATGGTACTTTTCCTTGGATGGTGGTTGTAAGTGGCTTACGTTTTGCCATAAGTGATAGAGGTCACGTGTTATTGGCGTGTTACCCGTGAGCCATTCCCAGGGGTTGGGGCGGTACACAGCATCTGATTATAACTGCACAGAAGGCGAAATGGCTGAGTAAAACCTTGAATATGTGGAAAAATGGATATTTAGTGTGGTCCCCACCCCCAACCTGAGGGCAGTGCTGTCTTACAAAACACGACCCTCCAGTGTGTGTATCTACACACGTCTTTGCTTCTTTCCTCCTCTGTTCTGGTACGTTTGCAAAGCTCACCATGTTGGCATTTCTTTGAAGAAGGCTAAGAGCTGTTATATTGGGTTCCTTAAAACTAGACCTTACATCTGTTTCCAGGATGTGTGTGTGTGTGTGTGTGTGTGTGTGTGTGTGCCGATGAGAAACACATAAAGGACTTCCCGATTGAAGTTTGCAAATTACACTAACAATGCAAAGTCTGATGACATAGTTTGAAATACAGTAAAACGTGGGTTTGTGAGCATAATTCCTTCTGGAAACACGCTTGTCATCCAAGGCGCTTGTGTATCAAAGCGAATTTTCGAGGACCATCGGCTCAGTTGTGATCACGTGACATTCAGCATCACGTATGGCTCGTATTGCAAGACATCACTCGTTTATCAAGTTAAAATTTATTAGAAATGTTTGCTTGTCTCCCGGGACACTTGCACACCAAGTTACAATCTAGGGTTTTACCGTACATAAAACAAGATTCTGGTCAGTGGCTGTGGCCTTTTTGTTGAACAGATGTCCTTGAATAAAGAAAGGTGAGTTTTGTGTAGGCAAAAAATAGAGTACCAACCAAAACTGTAGTAATATTATGAAGCTGCTCCCAGTTGGCTTTTCTGACCCGAGTGGAATTCTGCCCTATTCATTCCTGAGCATGTTCATTTGTGTGTATGTGTGCACGCGTGTGCACGTGCGTGTGTGTTTCCTTTCATCTAAGTGCAGAAGGTGTCTGCTTTCGTTCTGTGGATCACTTTACGCGTTTATCTTCCGTTGTTGAAATTGTTCTTAGTCACATACAACCAATAATACTTTTCACGTGACCTGCATGTTTTAAGGAAACAGTGTTGGAGCTCTTCTTGTCTGATACACACACCATGCAGCCTTATGATACATAAAATTATTATCAGATGAAAACAAACAAAAATCATGCCAGGGAAACCTTTCCTTCCTTATGTTAGAGTTAGAATGAGCCTTCACTTTTTTTCATACTTGTTTATCTGAGAAAGCATTTAGATCGGCTCTAAAGAAGGCTTTTCGCCTCTCCTGTTTGAGTGGGGGAAGGGAGAATGCTGTTTCCAGTCGTAGTTAATGAAGTTGGACAGTTGGTCACTGGAATGTAACAAAGGCTTCCAAAGATCAAGATAGTGAGGTTTCTTCCTGAACACCTCTGCAGGGTTTTTAAAAGGACAGATGAGCAACTAAATATTTTCCTTCTCCAAGAAGGGCTTAAAGTTCTTATTTATGATTTTCCTAAAAAGACAACAACAAAAAAAGATAAAAAAAAATCAAATGAGCTTGACTTATCTGGTTTCTTTTAAGTAGAGGATATCACTCTGTCCGCTCTCTTATCTGGGAAAGTGCATCTGAAATAAACCTTAAAATGTGGAGAGACAAGAAAAACCATTATTCTCTAAATTGCTGTATTACGGTAAACTAAATTTAAAGGGAATCTTGAACAGTGCCATATATCCCATTATTTTGACAATCCATCAATTTATGAAAGTAATCCGAGCATACACTTCAATTTATTAGAGATAATTGTTCTGGGAATGGTAACACCCAAGCTCAGTAAGATCAATAACAAGTTTATACTTGAATTTGGGGTTATGGTTTAACTTTCCAGTCTATTTAACTTACTCCTCAATGATTCACATCCTATAAATTGTTTTATTACATATATTAAATAGAATATTTATCTTCTGAAGTTCAATAATCTTATTTGAAGCAAATGCACATAATTATAATTGATATTGATTGCTTTTTCATATCTTGACTATTTTAGCGCAATATTTTATGTATTTAATCAGATGACAACTGTGATATCCCTTTAATTAACCCACCCTGCAATTAGTTCACACTAGCCAGTTTAGTTGGAACTCAAAGTCCCAGCTTAATAAATATTTGTTGATTCATGAATCACATTCATGCCTGGTTACTGGAGAAGAAGTGTCCAAAGATTTGGGGCTTAACAGAGGCTGTGTACTGCATTCTTGACTGCTGTGGCTCATTGTAAGGTGAAATTTTATAAAAAGAGATTTCAGTTAACTCCTGAAGTGACTCTCTGGATGAGATTTATGTGATGTTTATCAAATGCTCATTGTCTATCAGGAAATCCGAGAGGGCAAGGACCCTGTTCAGAAACACGCAACTAATATGTGGAGTAGTGACCAAAACCCAGGTCAAGGGTCTTTTCAGCTATGCAGTGCCAACAATGGAAAATGACTAGATTAAGTGGACATTTACTGGGGCGCCTGGGTGGCTCAGTCGGTTAAGCGTCCAACTTCGGCTCAGGTCATGATCTCATGGTCTGTGGGTTCGAGCCCCGCATCGGGCTCTGTGCTGACAGCTCAGAGACTGGAGCCTGCTTCGGATTCTGTGTCTCCCTCTCTCTGCCCCTCCCCTGCTCATGCTCTGTCTCTCTCTGTCACAAAAATAAATAAAAACATTAAAAAAAAGTATATTTAAGTGGACATTTACTATTTCCCCAACCTCAGTTTCTTCATAAAGCTGTCTACTTAGCTGTGTGACCTTAGGCAAGTTCCTTAGACATCTCACGTCTGAGCCTTAGACATGTCCTCTGTAACAAGGGGATAATAACATTATGGTAATTGAATGAACCGGTATTTGTGAAGAAATCAGAACAGTTACATATGGTGCTAAATAAATGTTGGTTTAAGGAAAACTAATTGAACTATTTCTCAAGCAAATTTTTTTGTACAGTTGACGAAAGTGATGGTTATAAATTATAATGAGTGGAAAATTATAGTTGAGATAGAGGAAAGTTGGATTGTTTATACTGAGAGAGAAGTGAGTTTTACATAGCTCACAGAATTCTGTGGGATTGTATCAACTGAACAAATGATCTAATTTCTTCAACAACAGAAAAATTAATTACAATGATAATAAGAAAGGTAGGAAAAGGGGAAAGCTCTGAGTAAAAGTCTGAGAGACGTAACACTCACAAAATACGGACCTTATTTGGTTCCTAACCTAACTAAACTGTAACAACAACAACAGCAACAAAAAACTGGAAGAGGGTAGAGAAATATAAACATCAACTATATATTTGATAATATTAAAGAATTACTGCTAAAATTCTAAGTGTTATGTTATCGTGGTTGTGTTTTTTGAAGGAATCCCTATTGAGGTGCCTGGGTAGCTCAGGTGGTTAAGCATCCAGCTCTTGATTTCAGCTCAGGTCATGATCTCACGGTTCATGGGATCGAGTCCCATGTTAAGCTCTGTGCTGACAGTGTGGAGCTTGCTTGGGATTCTCTCTCTCCCTCTCTCTCTTTGCGCCTCTTGCACTGGCACGTACATGTGTACTCTCTCTCTCTCTCTCCCTCAAAATAAATAAATAAACATAAAAAATAAAGGAGTCCCTATCTTTCAGAGATATATACGTAAATATTTACAGACAAGATTTACAAATTGCAGGAATTTGATTCAAAACATAACTGCATGTGTATGTATATAGTTGAAATACGATTGCTCAAGAGTCTGTAAACATTGAATCTTGGAGACAAGTACCTGAAGCATCCAATTCTTGGTGTACAATTCTTTATGATTTTATAGATGTTTGAAATTGTCCATTAAAAATGTTTTAAAAGTGAAAAAAGAAAGGAAAGAGTCTTTAGTGGAAACATTATTCTCAGAGTCATTACTATTCATAATATCTGACATTCACAGAGTGCTTTAAATAAATAATCTCATTTATTCTTTAAGACAGCCCTGTGAGGTAGGTCCATGTATAGTAATCATTAAACAGAAACTAATGGAGTCACAGTCTGTGCCCTTAACTAGTCTCTCTTGCTGAGGAGATAGATGCCTAAACCAAACATTTCCCTCCTGAAAATTGTTGTCCAGACTGGAGGAGACAGGGAAGCACCACCCTCACAAATGGTGTTTTAACAAGGTGGTCACCATCTAGGTGTACTACCCGGGCACGGCATCCACGTTGAGTGTCACTCGTGACTTGGAAGCCTACGTGGGCTAGTGAAAAGCTCGTATGCCATCTCTGTGCCTTTGGGCAAGCTACCTTCTTTATCTGAGCTTCAATTTCCTCAAAATTTCCTGGAAAAAATTACTATGTCAGGGGCCACCTGTGTGGCTCAGTCGATTAAGCATCCCATTCTTGGTTTTGGCTCAGGTCATGATCTCGCAGCTTGCGAGTTCGAGCCCCACATCGGGCTCCAGGCTGACAGCACAGAGGCTGCTTGGGATTCTCTCTCTCCCTCTCTCTCCTGCCCTTCACCCACACATGCACTCTCTCGCTCGCTCTCTCTCACTCTCGCTCTCAAAGTAAATAAATAACCTTTAAAAAATTTACTATTTCAGTCCCTGTTTCACGAGGTGGTTGTAATAATGTGCGATTTGAAAACTGAGATCCTTGAAGGGGTCAAGGGCAGAAGCACGGTATCCTCAGTACTCAGCATGGAGTGAGTGCTTAGAAATGTGTCCTTCCCAGCTGCCATCCTGTCTCTGCCTCCCTCTCTCCCTCCCTTCCAATTAGAGGTGGTCTCCTGGGCCACACAGCCACTCTCAGACCACAGCTTTCTCTGTTCAGAGGCTGGCTGTGGTGAAGGAGTAAACTCGTGCAGGTAAAATCAGCCAAGATGTCTTTGCTCTGTCGTGTGCTCAGTTCTTCCTAAGGCCTTTAGTGGTTCAAGTTACGGGGTTTTGTGGTATTCACTTTTCATTTTGCTTTCATTACTTTGCCACATCAGTAATCTATAGTCTGAAAATACTAAACCAATCGTGGTTAAAGTGGAAGTCCCAGATGACAATGCAGTACGAGTGGGTGATGGGCATTGAGGAGGGCACCCGTTGGGATGAGCACTGGGTGTTGTATGGAAACCAATTTGACAATAAATTACATAAGAAATTAAAAAAAAAGAACTCAGTAGAAGAGGCAAAACTTTGCTCAAATGAGGTAGACAAATACTGAAAAAGCTAGTCAGGTGTCTTTATGAAAGACTGATGGAAAATCGCGGAAGGCTTCCAGTGAACCAAAAGTGGGCAAAAGTGGATGTCAGAAACTAGGAGAAGGTACTTCATGCTCACAGTGGTAACCTGGACTCAAAGACTAGGACATTTTACTAAACATCTAGAACATAAAGCAGGAATCACTGGGAGGCAGGGACAGTATGGACTCACCAAGAATAAGCACCCCAGGTTAGGCTCATTTCCTTTGTGATGGGTTACCAGACGAGGTCATGGGGCTATGGTGGACATGACTCTATTAGGAGTCCCGTGTTTCATGTAACACACTTTCTCAGTTGATCGGGATGGACGGTATGTGGTGACAGTCACAGCTTCTCGAAGAGCATGCCCAAAGGAAGCTCCGCTCTACTCTGGGAACTGGTGCTTCAGAGGGATGCTGACACTGAAGATGATATAAAAGTCTGGAAATTCTAGTTCGCAAAGTAGTTGAATGGGTCAGGGATGTTTCGCTTGAAAAATCCTGGTGGGATAGATGAACATTTGAATTCGTAGAGGAGAGAAGCTTCCTTTTGAGTCATTTTGGGGAATTGCTACCATAGGATCTCATGGTAAAAGCGAGAGCATGGCTGGGGTTCTGGGAAACTGATGTCCCCAGGGGTCCAGTGAGAAGTGGCAAAGGCCTATCCTGAGGGCCCGGCCATGCCCATGGAGGAGAGGGATGCTGTGCAGGGGGTAAAGACAATAGTATTGCTGAGAAATTCTTTTTTTTTTTTTTTTTAACTTCACCCAATTGAATAGGAGTCTGATCTATCCTTCTGAATCTACCCCTGTGCTGGTATGTTTTTGCCGTATCATCTGATCACTATTTATAAGCCATTTGAGGATAGGGACCCTCCTTTATTCATCTTTGTATCTCTATTGCTCCTGGGTTGGTTGTTAGTAGGTATTGATTTCAATGAGTCCTTTGTAAGACAGCATTAATATAGCTTAATGCATTACATAAAAACGTTAACCCTGGCTGCGTGTTTTTATTATTTTTAAAAAAAAATTTTTTTCAACGTTTATTTATTTTTGGGACAGAGAGAGACAGAGCATGAACGGGGGAGGGGCAGAGAGAGAGGGAGACACACAATCGGAAACAGGCTCCAGCCTCTGAGCCATCAGCCCAGAGCCTGACGCGGGGCTCAAACTCACGGACTGCGAGATCGTGACCTGGCTGAAGTCGGACGCTTAACTGACTGTGCCACCCAGGCGCCCCTATTATTTATTTTTTTTTTCCTCTTTTTTTTTTTTTTTTAAATTTTTTTTTTCAACGTTTATTTATTTTTGGGACAGAGAGAGACAGAGCATGAACGGGGGAGGGGCAGAGAGAGAGGGAGACACAGAATCGGAAACAGGCTCCAGGCTCTGAGCCATCAGCCCAGAGCCTGACGCGGGGCTCGAACTCACGGACCGCGAGATCGTGACCTGGCTGAAGTCGGACGCTTAACCGACTGCGCCACCCAGGCGCCCCTATTTTTTAATCTTAGAGAAAAGATTTTCCTTTTAGTACTATTTTCACTTGTTTTCACATAGTCATCCGTTTTTCAACAGTATAGGGTTGTTTTGTTTTGTTTTGTTTTGTTTTGTTTTGCTTAGAAGGGGGTTTTGAGAAGAAAATGATCCAAGGAGACGGGCGCCTGGGTGGCTCAGTCGGTTGAGCATCCGACTTCAGCTCGGGTCATGATCTCACTGTTTGTGAGTTTGAGCCCCGCATCGGGCTCTGTGCTGACAGCTCAGAGCCTGGAGCCTGCTTCGGATCCTGTGTTTCCTTCCCTCTCTCTGCCCCTCCCCAGCTTGGGCTCTCTGTCTCTTTCTCTCTCTCTCTCTCCTTCAAAAATAAATAAATAAACATTTAAAAAAGATCAAAGGAGAAATGCTTGGATTTTGGAAAACATTTCTCTCTTTGAGGGCGGTTCTGGCCTCTTCTGACTTAATCATGACAGACCAGTTGTTCATTATCTGGGAGGCAAAAGCTCTTTATCCTATTAAGGCCTCAGTCATCAGGTTGAAGATCCTCCCCCAACTTACTTGAATTTAACAAGGAATTACTTAGTATTCTATTTTCCTCACAGTAACCTCTCAAAACACATTTATCCCAGTGATCAAGTCTGAGTTTGAGGAACCTTTGAAATGGGTCCACCATGGGATGGGGAAACGGTATTCATTACTCGAGACCTATCTCCTTGCACAGGCAGGGTGGAAGAGGAGGGATGGGGTACATCCATGTTCAAGAGTACAGACAGTTTGGATTAGAAGCAGATTCTACCACTGACTAGCTATATGACCTTTGGCAAATTATTTGAGCTCTCCGAGTCTCAGTTTCCTCACCTGTACAATGGACATAGTAATAGAACCTACCCGTATGGTTGTTAATGATGCCTGAATGACTTATTACATATAATACACACTTAGAGCATTGCCTGGGGGCGGGGGTAACTAAGTTTTATGTAAGTGTTTGTCACTGTTATTTGCAAGACCTCTCAGAGAAAGTTTCCTTTGGAAAATATGAGGAATGGCTAATAACCCCCCTTCACCTCTGTGTCCCCTCTCCTGGTTTCGCAGGGAAATCGTAGCTTGTTTGACTTGCAAAGAAGAAAGGGTAGATGCAAAAGGGAAGGAAGGCATGCAAGAAAGGAAGGAAAGAGATGACAGGCAACATTACGCTGCTTTTCATCTCTACGACGAGATGAAGTCCATAGAGCATCGATAGACAACAATTCCCTGGAAAAACAAATTCCAGTTTGTATAACCAGCCATTGATTTGTTATTATAAATTTCGTATGTGAAGCACTCAGCCAAGTATAGAGCCAAGCTGGATGGCCCAGATAATCAGTAGTTTGATCTGGCAGTACAATTAAGTCATGTATTGACTGTTGTTGATTTAAAGGCTAAGGGCCTTCTATCTGTCTCAGCTGCATTTTAGTTAACGACATTTAATGATATTTTCATGCTAATAACCTCAACTTGCTGACATCCTGAGTTTCATTTCTTTGGCTTCTATGTTAGAACTTGCCTTGAAAACCAAGTTTTTTATACCAAATTGTGTGCTAGTGAATAATTTATATTAATATAAATAACACCGTAAATGTGTGGAAGGCTCTTATTGGGGCTGAAGAACCTTTATGGCAGATCATAAATTTTTAGTACTAGAGGTTAAGTGAATAAGTGAGTATGAGTATATTTCAGAATGTATTTCACTGGATATCAACCTTCTTAATTTCAGAGGATGGGTATAAAATGTATGATAGCCACTAATGACCAAGAAGCCAGAGGCACCTTGAACTGTATTCAGACAAATCCATTGACCCTGAAACTACAAGGTGGAAAAAAGTTACAAGAGCATCTTGGCATGATGTTCACAATCATTTTGCCACGATGTATGTAGGAAAGTGATTTTTTTTTTTTTTTGTCACGTTACTAAATCTGTGTCTGTGTGTTTCTGGGTGTATGTACCACAACAGCAATTAAGTCAGAGTTTTCTTAACATAAAAAAAAAAAAAAAAAAAAAAAACCTTTTGGGAGTCACTGGATGAGCGTTGTCATTCAGGCTTCTGATACATTTATTTCCCTTCCTCTTTCTTATTCCTAATCTGTGCCTTGCATGTCATATATCTCGCCAGACAGAAACGGTTTCATTATATGGTGTAAAATAAAATACATCAAGATTTTTGGCACACAGGGGCGCTTTCCCGTTGGAGGAGACATATAATTTTGTATTTGTCTTAGTCACTTTGAACTGCTATAACAAAATACCACAGGCTGCGTGGTTTATAAACAGCAGAAATTTATGTCTCACACTTCTGGAGGCTGGGAAGTCTAAGATCAAGGCGCTGGCAGGTTCAGTGTCTGGTGAGAGCCAACGTGCTGGGCTCAGAGATGACATCTTTTCTCTTCCTCACGCGGTGGGAAGGGGCAAGGGATCTTTCTGGGGTCTCTTATCAGAGGGCTCATCTCATTCATGGGGGTTCCACCCTCATGACCTAATCACCTCCCAAAGGACCCGCCTCCTAATACCATTATCTTGGGGGTTAGTGTTTCAACACACAAATTTGGGGGGAACTGTTCATAGCAGTATTCAACAGAATTAATAGAAAACACAGTGTGTGTCTGTTTAGACTTTATGTTCGAACATGTGGAAGGGTAGGTTTTTTTCTTAAGCAAAATGATTGCTACGAGGCAATGGTTAGGTCTTCCATGCATATGTAGCGATCGCATATGCATTCTCCTTTTTTTTTATTTAATTTTTTTTAACGTTTATTTATTTTTGAGGCAGAGAGAGACAGAGCATGAATGGGGGAGGGTCAGAGAGAGGGAGACACAGAATCAGAAACAGGCTCCAGGCTCTGAGCTGTCAGCACAGAGCCCGACGCGGGGCTCAAACTCAAGGACTGCGAGATCATGACCTGAGCCAAAGTCGGATGCTTAACCGACTGAGCAATCCAGGTGTCCCTGCATTCTCCATTAAATAACAGTAATTAAGAATGTACATTTTTGTTGCATAAATGCACTACAGGACTAAATGTATTTTCAAAACAATTTGTTTCAGGGCGCCTGGGTGGCTCAGTCGGTTAGGCATCCAACTTCAGCTCAGGTGATGGTCTTGCAGTTCGCGAGCTCGAGTCCCGCGTCGGGCTCTGCGCTGACAGCTCAGAGCCTGGAGTCTGCTTCGGATTCTGTGTCTCCCTCCCTCCCTCTCTCCCTGCCCCTCCCCAGCTTGCGCTGGCTCGTGCTCTGTCTCTCTCAAAAATAAACACTAAACCAATTTATTTCATGTATTGCTTCCATATTCCCAGTCTGGGTTATTATATTATCAATGTATCTTAGTAATTTCTTTTCTTATCGTTTGTTTGTGTATGTATGTTCCAGTGATCTGTGTCTCCTGACTTCCTTTCCGCCTCAGTGTAAAATTTCAAAGACCCATGACTGCTGTACTTCGTCCACTGTTACCTTTTCTCTTGTTCAGTTGGCTTCAGACCAGGTCCTTACACTTTGGGGTGGTCACAATGACAGGTAAGAGGAGAGAGCTGTTAATACACAGATGGCGAAATCCCATTTCACCTCCAGCCCCAGTTATGACAAAGAAGGTCTGATCATTTGAATTTCTGACAAAGTTTTAGGTGCTGCAGCTGGGCAGAGGACCACATTACTGCTCCAACTCATTGATTTCCTTTCTTTCCCTAGAATACAGCAGGCTGGTTGCCAACTCAGGACCTTTGCACTTGCTGTTTCTTCAGCTTGCAAAGCCCTTTTTCTGACACCCTTTGGTTACTTCCTTAAATGCTGTTTCTTAAGAGAGCTTTCTTGGGTTTCAAATTGTAGCTCCCTCGTTACCCACAGGACTTACTGCTCTGTTTTTTCCATTCATCTTTTACCCATTTGACATGTTACCCACCTTATTTATACTTCTACTGTTCTTTGGTTTTTTTCTTTCTCTGTCTCCTTACTAGAACGTAAGTGCCCAAAGTGTAGGGATTGTCTCTGCTTAGTTGATACGTTTCCTGTTGTATCCTCAGGACCAAACCTCAAAAAATACTTGCTGAATGAATGAATGAATGAATGACCGATCAAGATTAACTAAAATTTTGTAACAGGATTCCAAAAGAATTACTGAAACCACCAAAAAATGGTGCGGTCGGTGATGGTTATAATCAATGCAATGCTGAAAGCTCACAACCCCCGAGAAGTTTGAAGAAGATCTTTGATTTTCAGGTGCTTATCGCCTGAAAGAGATGAGATTATTAACCCCCACAAAGAAACTGATCAAACCAGATGTCACTAAACACGTGACTGAGGCCTGGCCCTGTACTGGATGCAAAATAATTAAGGTCCCTGCTGGGAAGAAGGTAACTCTCTCCTTGCCAAGAACTTCCTTTTTTGTTATATTTGGATTAAAGGGTAATATTTTCACCACTGGTCATTTTTTCCAGAAAAGATCCAAGGTGACTGACAGTAAACAGAAAATATGTATAATAAATAGAGGAAGGGGCGGAAATAATTTTCCAAAAATCTAGTCATAGATAGTAATAAATATTAATAGGAACCATCCTTTCATATTAAACATCGATTGATTAGATGTTGCTGTGACTTTATATCCTTGCTTTACATCCTTTGTAGTCTCCGTTTTTGATGCAACAGAATAAAATATATTTGTAGTGCAATGATTTTTTTTATTCCTTGTATTTCTGTGAATAAGAGTACCTTGTTCTTGAAGTGTAGATTTAAAATTTTGTCTGTAATGCCCTTTTTCTAGTAAGTGCATAAACCAGCTCATTACTTCTGACTTTTAAAGTAAATTGGTGCCTTCATAAAAAACAAGTAAGAGTTAGGTACCAAGCCTCAAATAATGTGGTCATGTTTCATTGTAATATTAGTTCTGAATCTTTTTAGGTATTTTTTTTTAGCTCCTGAAGTTTAAGCCTAATAATATGAATTTTTATCCACGAATTATATACTTAGGAAATTTTCGATATATTGCCATGATGGAAATTTTTTGGAAAGCAGGAAGAAATGTTAATTATTCCATCATCATTTGTAGTAATCTCTCTCAAATCCTTCTCTGGAATTGATAGAGATATTTTTCAAGCCTTGCAAGTAATAATTATAGTATTGAAAAAGATGACAGCTTGTGTGTGCTGTGAGCTGTGTACTTTTATTGGAAACATGCAAATTAGGGCTTATGGAGGGCTGGATAATAATAGCCTCTAATTATGTCATATTTCCCTGAAATTGTATCATATTTACATATACTGGCACTGATGATGACACCATGGAGTGTCCTCTGATGACACAGTGGTGGGGTCTGACCTCGTGACAAGCTCAGTTAAGGTGGGAATGAACACAGGAAACAATACCAGCTAAGAGACCTCATCACTTACACATTTCCCAAAAGAAATATGTGAAGAGGCAATTTGAAGCATGTTGGAATTTGTTTGGAATCCAGATTTCTGCTTTTAGAGCTACTTACCATGTACTTAAGGAGTGCTCAGACACTTGGAAGCAATTTGTGGGTTAGTGCATTTATTTTTGCCTTACTGCCCTATAGCAGTAAACTGTCAGAATATAACAAAATTGGAATGTGATGCTTGTTTCATTTGATTTTACAGCGAGTATGACCGGTTTAACTTTGAAAAAGAAACATAGCGGTCGCCGCATTTGCTCACGGATTAACACTGTTATCAGTGTGGATTCTGACATTCAAAAAGTCACTGATTCTTTCCTTTGCTGCAGCATGATTTAAACACTCAGAGATAGGGAAGTGCAGTGTTCAGGGAAGGCAAGCCCCGGTCTGGAGTAGAAGAAATTTACCTGGACCTCGCATGGTGCTTATCCCATCCTAAGCACACACTGGATGGGAAATCAACACGCACACACCCCCCTACCTACCTGCCTGCCTACCCATCTGTAGTTACAGCTGCTTTGCTCTCATTAGTACGAAACTCCCAATGTTTAAGAGTCTAGCTGAGGAGTGCAAAAGCAATCTTTGGCATAAAAGCATTAATATGTGGCAACCATAGTCATTAGTAGTCTACATTTTGATGCTTTTTTTTTTCCTAATTAGTGGGAAAATGCAGACAATTGCTCCTCCAAGATGGATTGAATTTTCTGTCAAACAAAAGTCAAGCCATGTCTTCGCAATGCAGTATGTCACTGTCACCCGCCTCCCTCATAGAGACCTGCATGGATCAGGGGCATTTCGGCACGTGCTTTCCCACCTCTAATATCCGTTCCATGCAGTTCCAGATGTTGGGGACAGAACTTCATCTAGAGAAGTTTAAGATCATGGTGTCAGCAACCTCACTGAATGTGGGCGATATGCATGACACCCGTTTTTCCAGAGGTTATAGGGAGGTGTCAAAAGACATGCAACGCTTCAGAGTTGACAATAAAACTGTAAATGGGACTAATATAAATATAGTTCACTAAAATGCAAATTATATTTCTGGAAGTTCTAAAACCTTTTTTACCCTCCCTAATGAATGCTTCAAAGCAGTCTCCTTAAGCAGATAATACACATTTGTCTAATAATGGGACCATTTCTCAAGACAGTTTTGGAACCTGTGTCACATTTTTGAGCTTTCTTAAGTGAGGATAAAATATGTCACTTACCGGAATTTGGGGGGGAAAATATCATTTGGAGCCACATCTGGTGAGTAAGGTTTGCAATCAGAGGTTAATAGCAAGTTTGGATAAAACACACACCGTTTTTGAGCCAAAGAATGTCTGTAGTAAAGAAGATACTCACCGGTCCTAGGCATGTATTTGCGTCATATAGAATTCTTTAAGGGTTGGGATAGGTTTTCTTTTTTTTTTGTTTTGTTTTTCTGTTTTTAACACTTTGACATGTATAACTAACTTGGGCTGTGTATATGCAGAAATCAGGACTTGCTGCTTCAACAAAATCCGATATCAAGAAAGAAATCTTGGTGCTCAATTACAATTTTGATACGTGAACTCTTTGGATCCTGAGGATTTTGGAGTTTCCAATAAATCCATCAAACATTTTATATCCAGGTTATATTTTTTAAGTATTCAACAAGTTTTTTTTTTTAATTTTTTTTCAACGTTTATTTATTTTTGGGACAGCGAGAGACAGAGCATGAACGGGGGAGGGGCAGAGAGAGAGGGAGACACAGAATCGGAAACAGGCTCCAGGCTCTGAGCCATCAGCCCAGAGCCCGACGTGGGGCTCGAACTCACGGACCGCGAGATCGTGACCTGGCTGAAGTCGGACGCTTAACCGACTGCGCCACCCAGGCGCCCTCAACAAGTTTTTAAAGTGAGTTTTAGCCTACTGTTTCTGCAAATTAGCAGAAATGACCTATCTTAGTTTTTTGTTGTCGTTTCTCATCCAAATTACTCAACATATTCTTTCCAGAAACTTGTCTCATAGTTCCTTTCAGAGCAAGTTAAATTCGTTTTAATTCTACCATTTAGGGGTCATCTGATTTTGGTCTCAGTTTTCTTGGCTGTAAAAGGAGAAGTCGGGACTGAATGAACATTCATATCCTTTCCAGCCCTAATATTACATCATTATCGGTTCTTTGCTTCAATATTGTCCCTTACTTACCGTTTGTGTCTTAATTAAATTAGTGGAACCTTAGATATTTTTAACATTTTTATGAATGACTCCTGGAGACCGATCCCACAGGCATTTTGTGTAGCAACATAAACATCTTCTGTAGCCTTCTTCAAAAGTTTGCTGGCACCAAAATTGTGACTCTCAATGTCCTTTCTTTCCTAAAAGCTTCCTTTGGCATGCCAAGTAGGTACGTCGAAGATTTATCGCACAGAACTCAGCATTAGTTTTTTGCTTGAAGTGATCACCCCGTTTTGTTCTGACATAAAGCAATATTCAACTGCAGCTGTTAGCACATGACAGTTGACTGGCTGAACTTGGAAATACTGTTGCTGCTCATTGAAACATGTTGCCGTTATATTCTTGCTGCCGTGTGATTGCTCTTCTGCTTTATAAGCTTTTCAAGAAGAAAATTAGTCTCATTTCTTTACGGAGACACTTTGCATAAACATGCAGCCATCATTTATCTACAAATCATATAAAGTGAAATGTAATCAATTACAGTTGTATATAAGTATTCAGGGTGCTAGGATGGGGGTGTCCTTGCTGCCAATGGCTGAGAGGGGTTGATCGCATTATATCAGGGACCCTCATTCATTTGCAGCTGGGATTCCTTCATGTAAGAATATACTGACATGTTTTTACGGGTATAAATACTCGCAGATGTCCCCATTTTCTCTGAGTGGCTTGGATGCCATTTTGAAACTGGCTGAACCCCCTCCCCACCACTATTTGGTTAAGGGACAGAATTATGTTCCATATAAACCAACGCTAGTGTGATCCAAAAACCACTTATACGTTTGGCATCAGGGCTGGCACTTGGGTTCTCTGCTGTTGTTCGTATCATACCAAGAGATTCCGTTTAAGAGTCATTGATGCTAACTAATTTGGATGTAAATTAGAAAAATATTAAATTAAAAAAGAGTCACTGATACCCATGGATGTATCTTCTGGCAAATGGTATTTGAATGCATTGAGAAGAATTGCCTCCACTTAGAAGAAATGGGTTTTCAGAACTGGACACTTTTTAGTCCTTAGAAATTTTGAAGCATTTCATTTCCCTGCTTATGATGGGGAAATTGGGGAAACTCCTTTTTTTTTTTGGTAAAATAAAGGAGGGAAACGGTCTCCCCCTTTCAAGCCCCAATATTTTTCTACATAAGGAATGACTTCTTGAACTTGGTGAATGCTGACCTTTAAAAAAAAATTACCAAACTGAGCAACATTGAAAGACCAGTGGGTTTTTCATTTGACCGAATGAAATTCCAACTACACTATTGTTTTCGACAGTGTTTGGCTCTATGGCTTGTTGTGTAGTCGAGGAGAAATTGTCTGCACCACTGCACAATCGCAGCCTGGACGTACAGACTTTGAGTGGCTTTGCTGGGTGACAGGATGGGGTAACAGAGCTATAATTTATAGTCACTAATATGAAGATGTTATATCAATTACCTAAGAAAAATACCCTGCTGGATTTATATCCTTTAGTTATTAAAAAGTGGCAGCTATCTTAAATTAGTTACAGCAAATAAAGAACCTCGCGACAGAAATTAATCACTGTCACGATCCATACACAGACGCTGAGTTGCAGTGTTCTGCAAAACATTTGTTTGGAAAAAGGAAAATTGCTATGATGGTCACCTTAATAGAAACAGACAATCAAACAAATCTTAATTTAAAAGACTTCATGCAGTCATAAATCATAATGGCAGTAAGATTTCAGGCCCCAAAAGCAACTTCATAAAGAAGTGAGGCGTGCCAGGGAGAGCCGGTGACCAAGCCCGTTGCCCCTCTGGCCCGCCATCCTTATAGCTGTGTTGCAATTGTTTTGATATTTCCACCCCAAACCTAGACTGCTCGTTTTGCAGTAAAATGCGACCATATTCTACTCTGCTTTTCTCCCATTGCCTTTCCTGATCTCTTCCAATCCATTCTCCATCCAGCAAGTGGAAGGATAGCCTTAAAATGTAAATGCAGTCATGACAGCCTCCTCCATCAAAGCCCATTAGGGCCTTCGAGTTGCAGGTAGGATTATATCCAACCCCTTAGAGTGACGTGCCTTCACCTCCCGCAATCCTCCAGCACGTGGGCTCACCTTTTAGTTCCTCAAGTATTCCTTCCCTCCTCCTAGAGTCCTTGGAGAGAGAAGGCTACACGAATGCTTGATCTGCATTTGGTTTAACTCATCATTTCTACTACCTTCAATTCCACTTCACCTAAGTCACATGGCAAAAACAAATGGCAACAACAAAAACACTAAGAGAAGAAAGAGGTAGGGACTACGGCAGTGAAATCAGAATCACTTATCTACTAATTGCCGCGCGCAGGTTGTATTGCTGATTGTCATATTAGCTGAATGTTGTGTTCTGTTTATCTACGCTGAAATTAGTGACTGCCTTAACTGATATTTTGTGGTTGAGCACAAACGTTTGCATGCCTGTGAGTGATAGATGTCCCATTAGGGGGTGTTATTTGGGAGTTGCAGCGTCCGCTTGGAAGGCAAAACAAGCATCAGTCTAAGTGAGATTTTCTTCGTTATTGTATTGCTTTACCATCTGTCCACCTAGCTTTCTCAGGCTTCTATAAATAGGCTTCAGACTGGCCAGTGTCACCAAGCATCCAACTCTTACAGATGGAGCCTGGCGTGGCCAACTGGATTGCAGCTGTGTCTCAGTGTAGGCCAGGGCATACTCTTTTTGGCCAGTAACTCTTGTTTGGTCTCAACAATGGTCTGATAGCATTAATATATCAAAAGAAGAAGCTGTTCGTTTTGTTGGCAAAGTGTACGTGTCTGTCTGTCTGGTTTTACATTTTTAAGCAAAGATGTAAACTGCCAACTCTCAGAATGAACTACTCTTTCTCAAAGTGTAGTTCCCAAGGCGCGAGTGATGGAGGAATTCTCTTTACTCAATGATGGGAAGTCAGCATTTGGCAGTATATTTTCAAAATGGAGTAATCAGTGCATTCTATGTGGATTATTTCCAAGAATGGTCTTTCTTTAGGACCAAAGCACAAATAGAGTTTGGAAAAACAACCTTAAATGCAATTTCACTTCTATTTTTGAATGCCGTACAATATATGTAGATTCTCAAAGCATCCATCTTCTTGAATGGAGTACGAACTCATGGAAAATCCATTTCTGTTCTCTTTCCTGTGAATGCATCAGGTCAAATATAGCTCAAAATTGGAGAATAATAAATGAGGCTGTACCTAATCTTTCTGCATGGCTCAATTACAAATGACATAGTCCAGCTTTTCAGGTAAATACACAGAATTAGAAAATGGAACTAGATGGGCAACTAAATAGTTTAATGGATTGTTTTTCACATCCTAGGCCAGAAAATAATGACTCAGATGTAGCTTAGCTTTGCTTGGTAACTAATGAGCATATTGATAAAAATGGTGACTCATTTAAATGACAGGTCTCCCTTCCATCACCATCTGTCTGGTTGTGGCGGACAGTTAAGGTATAAGTTTGTATGTCTTGTAATAATAGCTTTATATGCAAGCACACCATAGCTAATACTGCCATAACAATCCAAAAGCTTATAGAATTTGTTCTGTGTGCTTTGTTTTTTGGTTTTATTGTTTGTTTGTTTGTATTTACTGTCTTGGAACAATATATCTGGTAATGCAGTAACTTTTTAAAAAACGTGGCATGAAAAGACTTAACGAATTCAGGAAATCTCCTTGAGGCAGAGTCTTTGGTTTTGACTATAGCAGAGAACTAACTAGATGCCATTGTAAGTACCTTACAAGTTATGTAGTGCAACACATCTCTGTTAAGGCATGTACTGAATTGTAGATAGGAACACATGCAAAGAAGGAAATTAATTTTTACAATACTGAAAACAATGATGTTGAATTTAAATGATTGTTTCTCACTGTTTACAAAGTCATATGCATGTAGGTAAATGAGGCAATATATGTATATCAGTATTTGGAACGATTTGTGAATATTGGTCATTGCCTAAACTCCTGTATTTGCTTTGCTAAACTTCTACATAGATCTATATCCTGCAGAATTTCTATAGCCTTCTGTTGACTTCTATTAAATCAGAATAAGTGGAATTTTTTTTTTTTTAAATAGGCAGAGACACATTTACCTCTCTGGGGAAGGGAAGGAGATAATCTGAAATATAACTTTGAATTTAAATAAAGTATAAAAATAATATTTACTCTACCTGCAGGAAAAATGTAAAATACATTTAAATCCCTTTAGCAGTTTACATTAAACAATCCTAATTAAAAATAATTTCTCAATTGTGTAAATAAAATCCTTTAGAACTTTTATCGTACCTTTGTGGGAAGTAAATTTCTTTAAAAAATAATCTTTGACACAAGTTTTTTACTCAATTTCAACCTTAGTGTTTCCTATTCCCATAAAGTACTCAAATGATGATATATACCCTGGAAGGTCTAAAGCATATTTTTGCATGTTAACTATTTTATTAACTTTTTAAATGTAATGAACTTGCTTGTTAGAAACGGGTAGTAAGAGATGAGCTAGATTATCATTTCTTACTCTGTGAAATCTAGAAATGAGCATTTCTCATGGCCCAAATAGGGTATTACTAGAAAAAGTTAAATAATAAACCTGAGTGTTTAACACAATATATGTTGTTTGATTGGATGAGTAGCACATATAACATTTTACAATGCAGTATGAAATTCTCTCTAAAAAATCTCCTATATTTAATTATAATATAGTTAGTATATAATAATGTTTATATTACAAAACTTTAAGTACTTTTCCCCAGAGAATAATTGTTACAAATGTGTTAGATTCTAGAAGACTATTTATATCAGACCAATCACAGCTTTAAGTGGTTTTTTGTGGATCGCTTAGTACTAAACAACTTTTTTTTTTTTTACATTTTTAATAGGATAGGAAATTCCACTTGTAGTATGAAATTGGGATGCCAAATGTGTATCCATTTCAAATGCTGAAATTGGTGTTCTAATCTCTCAAGATCTGTAATTTGTAGCTGCAATACAATAGTCCGCTTTTTGCCCACTAAGAACTCATGGATTTTGTGATAATTTACACCTTTAATTTCATTTTTGATGATATCATATGAATAATAGTGGGATACCAGTTTTCATTCTTTTATGCTATAATATCGTGTGTAATATGGTTTCCTTAATTAAATGTTCCTAATTGGAAAAAAATTAAAAATCACAAATCCATTAGCTCTTAGTATAGTGGGGCTTTAACGAAAATGCAATTCAACCAAGTGAACAATTGAGACCCTTGAGTCCCAGTGAGATTAAATGCTTTACCCCAGAGAGTGGCAGAACCAGAACTAGAACTCAGGCCTCTCTTTCTGGTGTACTGACTTACCCCTCTCCCATATCAGTCAACATATTTATTTAGGAGTTCATGTAAAATATTTTGAAATTTTGGTAATAGAATGGGTACCATAAAATAGAAGATCTCTGCTGTGTTCAGGGAGTTTGGCCTATCACTGAGGAGTTTACAAACTAGGCAAATAATAGTATTTATCGGTAGGATTTAATAACTTTTATAGCATACTGATATTAGCCATCATCGGACTGTCTTTTTGTTTACTTTTGAACACACAACAAAAAAAGATACATAAACATGCATCAGTGCCATTCCAAGCTATATTGGAGTTTCACACAAAAATGAAAATAAGTGATCTAGGTTGCCTTTATTTGAAAATTTGACATTTAGCTCGCTATGGATTTTTTTCATTAGCTAAATCCATACTTTATTCACATTTCTTTGTTTTTTTTTTTAACGTTTATTCATTTTTGAGAGAGAGAGAGACAGAGACAGAGTGCAAGCAGGGGAGGGGCAGAGAGAGAGGGTGACACAGAATCTGAAGCAAGCTTCAGGCCCCAAGCTGTGGGCACAGAGCCCGATGTGGGACTCGAACTCACCGACCGTGAGATCATGACCTGAGCCCAAGTCGGCCGCTTAACCGACTGAGCCACCCAGGCGCCCAGCGTTTCTTTAGTTTTTACCTACTGTCTTCTTTCTGTGCCAGGATTCTGTCGAGGATTCATTACGTTTAGTTGTTGTGCCACATAGGGTTTTTTCTATTAATATTGATTTTTAAAATATTATAGTAAACTATTACTCCATAATTACTGAGATTTGGGGCAACCATTCAGATCTTCACCTGAAATGAGTGCTTTACTCACCTCCCCTTTTCCTTGGTGCGCACACACACACACACACACACACACACACACACACTTTATTTTGTTTGTGAGAGATGTCTGACTACTGTCGTCTAAAAGAGAGACCCCTATGTCCCAACTGTGCCGATTGCTGAGGTGTGAGAAAATGTGATTCTTGTACCCAATGCAAACTAGGAGCATATGTCATAAATAACTCAGGTATGTTTACTGGTATTTATGGATGAAGCCGCAAATTTCTGACTGTAAATATCCCAAGTTCCATAGTATACGTATTATCTGAGCTCTCAGATCAGGCTTCATACCGGGGTGATAAAATGAGACATAAACCTGACAAGCCAGAAGCCAGAGATGGGTCTGCCCTAATCATAGCACATGTAGTAACATTCCACTTTTACTTTTAAGATTCTTCTTGAATTCTTACAATAAATAAAGATGAAGTTTGCGTTTAATCTTCTCCAAAATATCTCATCATTTTGCAGCTTAACCGCAGGATAATTATTTTCACCAGATGTTATTTACTGAAATAATTTCTGGACCAAACGAGAACATTTAACACTCGGTGTAATGTTTTGATGTTCTCTCATGCCCCAATGCATTTGGACTTATTACCAAATCATTACTACAAGGCTGGAAGTTTCAATAATTTATAGAAGTCATTACGCCTGGCAGAGCAGTAACTCTACCAGAAATGACTTAAATGTCCCCCACACATCCCATATTCTTTGGCCTCTTCGTCTACATTTCTCTCTCACCCATTTTTCTTATATATAAAATCACAGAGCAAATATTTTGAGCAGAATTTTAAAAGAAAGACTCTATTTTATCAATGGCCTAATACCTTATTTTCTGTTGACACATCTTGTACATGATGCAATTTAATCATGTAACTGTGTCCATTCAGTTAGTTGTTGATTGCCTTTGACGTTGAGATTGGACTTTTGCCTTCTCTTTGGATGCCTAATGATTTGAAATCATCATTCCGATTGCTGCTCCCAAGGTTGCACAGAATGATAGCATTTCTGGTTTAGAATCTACAGTTCTATTGATTAGCATGATAGAAACAACGTATGTCTACATTCTTTGTCTGAGCTTCAGGGCTGGGTGCAAAATGTACAATGACTATTTTTGCCTACATATTTTACCTTACTATGTGGCTTTGTAAAGAACAGTATTTCAGAACACATTTAAAAAAAAATTGTGTTGAATTTTACAAAAAAGTTGTGACTTTATTCCTTTGAAATCTTGTTTTTCTTCCCTTTCTTTTCTGTCTTTAAAGCGCAGACTCCTTTGTTGACTTTGCACTTTAAGCGGACCATTTTCTTAAAGTTGACTCAAAGAAGACTCCTGTGGAGAGGGTAAATTCTTTGTTAAAACCACTCTTTATCACAAGGCCTGTGAAATGATAAGTACATATTTGGAAAGAAGACATGACAGGGCTTCTACTTAAAAGTGACAGTATGCCCACCCACATAGTTTTTCCTCTCCCCAAACCCAGCTAAAGCGCACCAAGAGAACCCCAAAAGATGCTAATCCCCAAGGGCAAAGAGTGCCAGAGAGAAGGTAACAGTGGAAAAATATTTTACCATTGTTGAAGCACAAAAGACAGAGGCTAATTAACTTAGAGTAGAAGAAATGCCTACCTAGCCCGTACACGACAATATCACTATGAAATTAATCGCCATGTTGCTTGGAACCGCATCTAGGGATACCAGGTTCTTCCAAAGGCTGAGCTGAGCCTTTGGCTGAAAAGAGCAGCATTGGTGGAAAGACTGACACACAGCACACGGAGGTCAGATCTTCTCCCCAACTTCTCCTCCTTGGAGGGCACTGGAGCTCTTTTCTCTGGAGAAACTTAGGGACACAAGTTGAAGGTTGAAGTAAGTCCCGAGGATAAATAAACATGCCTCCACTGTAAATAGCTTTTTAAAAATCAAGGATCATCCAATATTTTAGGAAATCCTGAAATTGAGAAGATAAAAATCTGGAGGAAACGCTATTTTGTAAGTAGTAAAAGAAAGCATAAAGAAAACTTGAGGATCCACAGATATTTGAAGACTATATCCATAAAATAAGAATAGGAAGCCCTGAAAAAAGAAACCAAGGCCAATAAAGTGTTTCAAAATTTTTTTTTCAACGGTTTTTTTTTTTTTTTTAACGTTTATTTATTTTTGGGACAGAGAGAGACAGAGCATGAACGGGGGAGGGGCAGAGAGAGAGGGAGACACAGAATCGGAAACAGGCTCCAGGCTCTGAGCCGTCAGCCCAGAGCCTGACGCGGGGCTCGAACTCACGGACCGCGAGATGGTGACCTGGCTGAAGTCGGACGCTTAACCGACTGCGCCACCCAGGCACCCCCTCAAAATTTTAAATATAGTAAAGAAAAGAACAGAGTGAAAGGATCGGAACATAATGAATGAACTCTTCCAGAAAGCAGGAAAAAATATCCGAAATAGAAAATAAAATTGTAAGATTAATCTAAAAAGTCCATTATCTTTACTGTCAGGAATATCCAGAGTCAGCACCTAGCCGACTGGATTTAAAAAACAAAGCTAACCCAGAACACATCATCACAACATTTCAGGACACCAGGAATAAAAAATAATTCTCTTTAGCTCTGTGAGAAAATTAGTCATTTGTTGCTAAGGAGAGATCAAAATGGCTTTGGAGTTTTCACTAACAACGCTGGATAAAGGAAAAGTTGGAAATTCAGAGGAACAGTGATTTGCAACAAAAAAAATTTATGCCTCACCAAATTATCAGTCGTGTAGGAATGACAAATAACAGATGTAGATTTGTCCCAAAATGTACCTCCCATGACAGGTATGCTTTCTTAGAGAATAGACTCCAGCAAAACAAGAGAATAAACCCAAACAGATAAATATGTGGGATTTGCAAAATAGCAGACCTAACACAGAAGAATATTAAAAGGAATCATCAGGGACGATATCTGTCTAAAGCAATCGGTACGTATTAGGGACAGGAATGTGAGGGCTGCAGGAAAGAAATATTCAAGCATCAAACAGAGCTGCTAGAGTATTTATTACATATAAGATTTGTCGGGGCACCTGGGTGGCTCAGTTGGTTAAGCAGCCAACTGCTGGTTTCGGCTTAGGTCATAATCCCCCAGTTTCATGAGTTGGAGCCGCACATCGGGCTCTGTACTGTCGCCACAGAGCCCGCTTGCAATTCTCTCTCTCTCCGCCCTTCCCTTGCTCCCGCTATCTCTCTCTAAATAAATAAGTAAATAAGTAAGTAAGTAAAAGATTTGCAAAACGTATTGAGAGGCAAAATGCATTGACAGATCCATTGACATTTTTGGAGAAAGCAGAGGAAAGTTCACGGAAACTAAGCCGATGAACAAACAATAGCTTTATTAATTCTGAGACCAAACACAATGCTTATGAGACAGGAATGATAATCATACGATGCTATTTGGCTCAGCAGTGAACAGAATTTCACTGTCATAGTGATGTAAACAGCGGCAGTTGATGGAACCAAAAGTTGTGATGTAACTATACTGGGAGGATGAGAGGAAGGGAAGTGTGTGCACATGTTAGATTCACCACCGCCACGAAGTCTACACGTGGCGTCTTGGGTTCCCCAGGAAACAGGCGCTGTGCAGGGAGTTTTTGAGGTGTGTCCTTGGGAGAAACACTTGGGGAAGACCGAAGGAGGCAGGATTGGATAGTAATGGTGGTGCAGTCACAGAAAGATCTTGCTCTGGAGCTGAGTTGTCCCTTCAGAGTGGCACTCCCTTAATTCGAGGGGGCCAGGCCGTTAGACCCTCAGAATCCACCATCATTGGAGGTGGGCACCTGCAAGGGAGCGCTATGGGCTGAATGTTTGTTCCTCCCCTGCCAAAACGTGTATGTTAAAGCCCTAATCCCCAGTGGGATGGTATTTGGAGGTGGAACCTTTGGGAGATAATTAGGTTTAGATGAGAAAATGGAGATAGAGCCCTCATGATGGAATTAATACTCCTAAAGGAGGAATCACAATCTCTCTCTCTCTCTCTCTCTCACCCCCCCCCTTCTTCTCTCTCAAGCGATACAGTGAGTAGGTGGCCCTCTGAAATAAATGTCATTTAAGTCAAAGTCTATGGTATTTGTTATAGCAGCCCAAGCTAAGGAGGGGTCATGACGTTGGGCAAGGTGGCTCTTCACAATTGAGGGCTAGACACGGCTGAGAGTTATCGTTACCAACATTCCCAGGAGCTGGAGGAATGAGGGCCTCAATTCTAAAGGAGAGCCAGAATTTTCGATAGCATTCAGTATCTCAAGTTGATAAACTAAAGATAGAAGCATAAGCATACTAGAGAAAAGGAGGAAAATGGCCCAGGAAACAGCTAAAACATTTAGAACTGGCAGAGGGAGGTGGGCATAGTGGGGAAGAGTAAGGTTCGTTTGTTATAAGATGTTTAGCAATGACTGATTTTAGCTGTGTGCACATGCAACATTAACAAAATTAACAACTTAACATTTAAAAGTAAATGTTACTCACTTATGGAAGCAAAGTATTAAATATCACGCCATTTTTTTTTTTTTTTTTTAAGCGTCCGACTTCGGCTCAGGTTACGATCTTTCGGTCTGTGAGTTTGAGTCCCGCTTCGGGCTCTGTGCTCACAGCTCAGAGCCTGGAGCCTGCTTTTTATTCTGTGTGTCTCTCTCTCCCTCTCTCTCACTGCTCTCCCTGCTCACGCACACTCTCTTGCTCTCTCTCTCTCAAAAATAAATAAACATTAAAAAATGTAATGCCATTTTTATTGATGGTATATATATCAGCTAAGAATCAGTACCTTTAGTTTATTCAACACTGATGGATGTTCTAAGAACAGTGATAATAACAGTAATAAATCTTGCTGTGTGCCGAGCACTATGCGAAATGATTTTACCACGTTATCCCAGTTACTCACCACATTAGCCCTGTGAGGTGGGTGTTGCTATACCCATTTCAACCAAATTAGAAACTGAAACGCAGAGAAGTTGATCTCACTGTTCATGGTCAAAACTAGTAAATAGTCATGGTCGAAGCTCATGTCTGATTTCCGCTCTGACCACAGAGCTTAGGTTCTTACCCACTGTGCTTTCACGACGTATCCCCATCTCCAAATATTCACTCGCTTGAAACACAACGGGATGAGCACTGGGTGTCGTATGGAAACCAATTTGACAATAAATTTCATATTAAAAAAAAAAAACGGAAACGGAAAACCACAATGGCAGTCCTTATTATTTGATGACCCACGTGGCGGTTCACTGGATCAGTCTCTTTGTACTCGGTGCCAAATACTGTTGAGAAGCTGTAATCTTGTCTCCCCTTATCTTCCTTCATGCTTCTGTGGTCACGTGGTAGAGATTAGCAGTGGTAAGAAGATCCCGTATCATGTATGCACAGGAATGCTCTGTTTGGTCTCCGATGAACCAGCGGAGAAGGCATCCTCGTTGCCCGTGAACGAGAGGCCTCGGAGCCAGATGGGTTCTAATTCTGCTTTCCCAGCTTCCTCGCTGGGTCACTTTGGGCAAGTTGCTTAAATGTGCTGGGCCTCCAAGCTCACCTTTGTAAACTAGGTAACAGATGTACTATCTGCCTCACCGAGTCCTTGGGAGCGTGACATGGATTCAGACACGTGAGGTACAGAGACTGTGGCTGGCCCTTTGTTACGGCTAAGGGTTAGTCACTTTTAAATATTAGTCCGAATAAAAGTCTGGGTTGCCATGGATTAAGTGCCCCCAAGCCATGATTTCCAGAGAATGAAGTTCTGTTATTTCATTTAAATGTCATTCATTTCCTATATCTCCATTCCTCACCTGTTTGGGTTTGTTTTTGTTTTTGTTTTTGTTTTTGTTTTTTTTTTTTTTTTGGTCTTCCTCTTCCTTCTTGCGTCTGGACATAACTGTGTAAAAGTTAAAACTGTTATGATGCATTTTATTCAGTTATTTTCCCTGTGCTTGGTTTCTCCCACCCTTCTTCTCTCCCTAGGCACACACACATGAAATAACTTTATTATTCATCAGTAATGGAATCAAGCATAATATCACTACCCTCTGCTATATTTTATTAATGAAATCAATACATTTATTTTCCTTTGTTAAAAAAAAAAAAAAAAAGCATCATCAGAACCCTTGAAGGTTTATGTGTGTAACGTGTTCCCAAGTTCTAAGCGACAATATTTGCCCAGTTTGGTATATCACTGGGCTTTCACTTACCATGGCAATGTTATGACTTGCCATGCTTAGTCCTGTATTTGCTTTTTTTTTTTTTTTTTAATTTTTTAATGTTTATTTTATTTATTTTGTGAGAGAGAGAGAGAAAAAAAAAAAAACAAACAAGCAGGGGAGGGGCAGATTGAGAGGGAGAGAGAATCCCAAGCAGGCTCCACACCGTCAGCCCAGAGCCCCACACGAGGCTTGGTATGACGAACTGTGAGGCCATGACCTGAACCTAAAACCAACAGTTGGACGCTTCACTGGATGAGCTACTCAGGCACCCCAGCTCTGTATTTTCTAAGGAGCTGCAGAGTTAGAAGGGGTTTGTCATATTTGGCCAGCAATTAGGATCTAATTCTGCCTTTAGCCAGTAATGTCTAATTTCTGTTTTCTTGGTCTGTCTCATTATTTGGAAATGGAAATTGTCCTTTTATGCCTCAGTCTACTTGAAACATCATGGAAGGGTAAATTTTCCTGAGGGTTTGAAATGGCAGAATGTGGGTAAATCCCATGGCACATGAGGACCAGGCACCCCTACAGTAACTAACGCCTGGTGTTGTTGATCAGCATATTTGGTTTTAACTGTGGAATGATACACTCTTTAGGAAGAGTAGAAATGCTTAGTGGCTTCACTTTAGTTTCCTAGCTGGAACCAAGGGATGATTTTTTTTTTAATTTTTTCAATGTTTATTTTTGAGAGAGACAGAGCATGAGTGAGGTAGGGGCAGAGAGAGAGGGAGACACAGATTCCGAAGGAGGCTCCAGGCTCTGAGCTGTCAGCGCAGAGCCCGATGCGGGGCTTGAACCCATGAATGCAAGATCGTGGCCTGAGCCTAAGTCAGAGGTTCAAACGACAGCCACCCAGGCTCCCCCAAGGGATGATTTTTTTTTTTTTAATTTTTTTTCAACGTTTATTTATTTTTGGGACAGAGAGAGACAGAGCATGAACGGGGGAGGGGCAGAGAGAGAGGGAGACACAGAATCGGAAACAGGCTCCAGGCTCCGAGCCATCAGCCCAGAGCCCGACGCGGGGCTCAAACTCACGGACCGCGAGATCGTGACCTGGCTGAAGTCGGTCACTCAACTGACTGCGCCACCCAGGCGCCCCAGGGATGATTTTTAAGATTGAAAAAGAAATGCCTGGGCATATAGCTGGGGATTATGATCAGACCAGCTCCCAGGTTATCCATTTTAAATCTCCATTTAGCCAAAGCTAAACACATTTTGGATTAGCTGCCTTTTGAGGTTATCTTGGTCCCTGCTGCCTTCCATTAGTATTGACTGTACTTTAATTTTTTTTTTTTCTTTTTAAAGATCTAGTCTTGGTTTAGATTGAAGTCTATGCAGTAAAGGAGGATCTCCTTTCCCACATTGGGAAAGAGATTAAGCATCTGAGTCATAGAGCTACTCAAAGGGGCAATTTCTGCCTGAAGCCCACACTGATTTATGAGCATCAGCATGATTTAAGTAATGGGAGTGCAGAATCAGAAAGTCTGCGTCTTGTGCCACTAACTGATTGGGTTGACCATAAAACAACTGATTTTATGCACCATCCTTAGGCAGGATTAATCTTTAATCGGGTACGAAATGGGGCTGCCATGAGTTGTTTTTTTTTTTTTTCTTTTATTTGCTGGGAATTTTTAAAAATTCCATTTATTGGGTGCTTTGAGGGTTTTGGGTTTTCGTTGTTTTTATGAATGGAGTAGCTTCAGGTGGAACCAATGGAAGAGATTTTAAGAGACTGTTAATGTTGGTTCTCAGATGATTTGCTTTTTGTTTAATTCCTATATTTTTAAGTGGATCTAAATTTTATTTTATTATATTTTTAAAGAGAGAGCACAAGTGGGGAACGGGGGTAGAGAGAGAGACAGAGACAGAGAGACAGAGAGAGAGAGAGAGAGGGAGAGAATGAATCCCAAGCAGGCTCCATGTTCAACATGAACCCTGATGCAGGGCTGGATCTCATGACAATACAAGTCAGACGCTCAACTGACTGAACCAGCTAGGTACCCCAACTTGCTTTTTGTTTTTTAAATCATAATTATTATAAGCCTTTAAATGCTTAGTTTGATATATGTCTTGAAAAATAAACATCTTTTAAAGAATACATTTCAGACCTGAGACAACTTAATGGGCTGGGAGGAGGTGTCCCTGCTCTAGGAGCTAGTGTGCATCCTACCAATGGAAGCAATGGCAACACGTCATTGGGGATCGTCACCGAAACCAGGGTCATTCGACAGAGATCGTAAAGATATGGGTCACAAATCCTTAAATATTTGAGAGTCATCATAGACTTGTAGAATGGGGAGAATAGTCTTCCTAAAATTTGAAAATTATTTAAACATAGTGGCATTTTCTTGAAAGTGTACTGTTTGTTTCTAAGACCTTTTAGCAGGTAAATGGCTTGGGGATAAATTGGGGATGCTGAACGATGACTGCAGCCCTTAGAGGAGGTGAAAATGGTAAATTGAGGCTTTAAGGGCATTGTTTGTGGCCACTCAGGGAAAAACATTTCTCTAAATATGTTGGTGTTGGCTCTCAAGGTGCTGTTGATGGTCTAAATGCCGTATTTACGATGTTCTGATATAAGGATTAAACAGTGGGTCTGATACCTCCGACTGCCTGTTACAACTGCCTGTGGTTGTCATTGTGGTTCCTACTCTCTCTCTCCTTTTGTTCACTCCCATCCCTTTTCCCAAAGTGCCAGTGCTCTAAGACTGGTTGTAACAAAGGAATTAAGGTCCTGGTAATCATAGCTTGGAAGTCACATTACTTTCTTCCTCTGTCTTCCTTTTTCCCTATTCCAAGTGAATGGAATTTATCCCTAACCCAATGAGTGGATTTGTGTAGGGAGAGTATCGTTCACATTCTAAGTGTCTTAGTAGTAGGGTTAGTGTTATCCATCGTTGTATCTCCGGGATAATAGGGGCCAGGTTTCCATGGAACAATCTGATTTGGTTTGTTTGGACAGGGTTGACTCAAAGTGTGAGGTTTCTCATCACCAAATATTAAGCGGAAAATGGAATCTGACACAAATCCTGAGCAGTGGTGCCACCCACACATTGGTCCCCTGCCCACCTCCACCACCTCTCTGCATCACCGGTGCGCCCTCCTCACCCTTGTGTTCATGAAAAAGGAAAGATAAGACATTGAGTCTCTATTACTGACATCACCGGATTTAATAAAACACACAATACTTAACGTCTAATGAAAATGACTTCAAGGTCAGCTCAATTTTTCCCAATCGAAATGCCCCAATGTCGTCACAGCCACTTTAAAATATTATATACCTGCCCGTGGCACATATTAAATACTTGATAAGCATTTGTTGAAAGGAATTAAATTTTATTTAGATGCTTCACAGCTTTGTTCTGAAAAGGTGAATCTACATACTCCATTATTAACCATATATGTGTATATATATATATATATATATATATATATATATATATATGGAGTGGAGTCCAATCTGATTTCATGATGAGTCTCAAACGTCACAGGTGCCCTTGCTTCTTCACGAGACAAGTCAGTAATTGAGTTCCAGATGTGGGATCTGCTACTAAATATTCACTTGCAATTTGCATTGAAATGTCAAATACATTTTACAAATATTATTTGAGAATACTCTGGATAACTTAGGAAGGGATTTAATTTAAAATCTTCCTGAGGGGGAAAAAACGAGCCTACATCAAGTGAAACAGGAGGCACCCCGAGAAGTTGTAAAAGTCAGATGGAAAAATGGGGTCCTCGGAACTTCAGAAGAGGGTGAGCAAGAATCTCCATCCTTGACGGGGACATAGCAAAGTATTGTAAAATAGTTCACGCTTCCATGCTTAAGTTCTGGATCAATATTAAAAGTAACATTTAGGACCATTTAATTTGGTGTCTCTCTTAGTTTGCTGGTATTGCCATTAAAAACATCCAGGCTGGGTGACTGAAACAACAGAAATTAATTTTCTCACAATTCTGAATGCTGGGAAATCCAAGATCAGGGTGTCCTCAAGTTTGGTTTCTTCTGAGGCCTCTTTCTTTGGCTGGCAGATGGCTGCCTTCTTATATGTCCTCTCTCCTGTGCATGGACATCACTGGTGTCTCTGTGTCCACATATCCTACTTTTATGAGGACCCTGGTCAGATTGGATTAGAGCCCCCTCTGATGGCCTCGCTGTAACTTAATCACCTCTTTAAAGCCCTTGCCTTCACGTATACTTACATCCTGTGGTACTGGGGTCAGGACTTCAGTATCTGAGTTTGAGGGGGACACAATTCAGCCTATAATAGTGTCTGAGCTAAAAGCTGTCTTAAAAACACAGGAGTCAGTAAGAAATATTCAGTGCTCGCCATGCCGTGTTTGGACTCGTGGGTGTGGAAGGACACTCACACATAGTGCGACTCTCACAAGGAGATCCACCAAGTGACGTGGTAGTTATCCTGAGGTGAAATGGACTGGGACAGTCACGACCCAAGGACTCTCTCTCATCTGCCCATTTTCCACCATCACCATACGGGTTCTCTCCTCAGATAGCTTTTTGGTATTCCTCAGCTGCTGTGCTGCAGATCCAAACAGGGATCTTGCCCACCGGGTGTTTGTGTGGAACTATTGGGGTGCACGCCATATAAACGTTGCTAAATTGTTCTCATGATTCACTTCTCAGTTCCCACAGAACCATTAAGTTTTAACCTTACATTATGCTCCAGTATCTGAATTTCCGGAAAGAATAGAATAGCTAGGTTTGAGAACCAGCTCCATCAGAGGTAGGTGGTGCCAATCTGGACAAGTCACTTTATGTCCCTGAGTCCTAGCTCTGTCATCTGGAAAGAGGAAGAAGTAGAATGGCCTAGAAGACTGGGGAGAACTGAATGAGGTGATATGTATGAAATGCCAAGCATACAATAAAAGCTTAACACAAATAAATTGTTTATAATGCTTCTTGCAATTTCATCCTTGACTTTGAACGAGTGACCCCCCTGTGCCAATGCCTCTCTACACGATTTAAAATAACATTAGCCCACGCGTAGAAACAACCACATGATTCCTTTCATTTTCCTCAAGACTTGATTGAGATGGGGAGAGCCCAAAGTGAGGTCCCTAGACAAAGCCAGAAAGGACATCTCCTGGCATATCTCAGAAATAAACTTGGAGGGGAGGGATCTTGGGAGGAACATTTGCCTATATTAGGCTTACAAGGGTCAGTCAGTGGCTCCCAGTTTCCTAGGCTCACTGGGCAGACCTGAGCTTTGACTGGGTCCCTAGCAGGCTCGGGTACAGTGGTAGAAATTATAGACTCTAAAGTCAGATGATGTGCATTCACATCCCGACTCTGCCCCTTTCTGGCTGTGGGCCTTTGGCACGTTAGTTAACCTCTCTAAGCTTCAATTTTCTCATCTTTGTCTGAGGCGAGAATATAAATATTTTCTACCCCAAAAGGAAGTCATGAAAATTAATCTCCACCTGAGTTATAATTAATTCTCCACCTGAGTATAGAGTCTATACATACTCTAGAGACTAATTTCTAGAGAAAATTAATACTCCACCTGAGTATAGAGTCTATACATACTCTAGAGACTAAGCTTGGTAAGCTAAGGTTTCGATAAATCAATGTTAGCCATTGTTATCCTAGCTTAACTTGGAACTGAAGTTCAGTATTCCTTTTCTGTTCTCACTTTCCCTCCTCCTGGCTCTTCTCCTGTCTCGTCACCTTACCTCTCCCCAACAACTATGTTAAATAAATGTGTGTGAATTTAGTGGATTGGTTCAATCTACTGAAGTGGTCTGGAAATGGTTCTGTGCCCTTCCTTTTGTGGACTGTTGATGAGATACTAAGGAATGTCAGGAGTCCACTGGGATATGGAAGGAAGAAGAGAGGATGATGATAGATGGGCCATTGGTTTGAGTGTTTGGGACTTTGGGACAGAGAGACAGCAGTGTCTCCTGACAAGGATATCTACTCTGGAGTCACAGTGAGGATAAATCTCAGCTTCATGAACATCCCCAGCTGTGTGAGCTAGGTCATGTAACCTACCCTCTCTCTGCTTCAATTTCCTGGTCTGTAAATTGAGGATGGCAAAAAAATGCTCAGTGGGGTTATTGCAAGGATTCAAGGAGTTAATATTTAGAAGACATTTAAAGCACGTAAGTGTTCATTTTTATTAAAAAACTTTTTTTAAAAAAGATTTTAAGTAATCTCTACACCCAACATGGGGCTTGAACTTGCAACCCCAAGATCAAAAGTTGCATACTCTTCCAACTGAACCAGCCAGGCATCCCTGCGTTATTTATTTATTTATTTATTTATTTATTTATTTATTTATTTATTTATTTATTTTCAGTGCTAGAATAGGTGCTGGAAATAGTGGAGATAAGATCATCTTTCCTCCCGGATCTCCGTGAGCATGGTGGTTAAAGGCACAAGCTGTAGAGCCCAGTTGCCTAGGTTTCAGACATTCCTTCTTCCATTTACCAGCTGGGTAACACTGGGGAAGTTGTTTGACATCTTGTGCCTCAGTATTCCCCAACTGTGAAATGGAGATAATAATAGCAATACCTAGATCATAGTATGATGGTGAAGGTTAAACAAGTCAACGGTGTTAAGTTCTTGGAATACTTGGCCCATAGCAAGTGTGTGTGCGTGCGCATTTATATCTATGATTATTATTAGTAAGTGGCATCCACAAAGCTAGGGTAAAATAGCTGTAGAGTAGATGTGGAGATGACTTGAGTTCTCTTTGTCTTTAATCAAGTGATGTTACCTCTCCTGGCTGCCGGGATGGCAGGTTGTGTCCCGCTTCCACATTCTCCGACCCTTGTCTTCGTAATGATCAGGATTGTGCCTTCCGCAGTAAATATGGGTTCTTTATTGCCTTGGAAAATGTAATGGAAACGTAGAATTCCAATTTTATCGATAAAATCCACTAAGAACTCTTTCAGCCTTTGGGCCAGTCTTCTGGCTGCTTCCAGATTGATCCTCATAATTGGGCCAGTATTTTAATCACATTAATTCTTTCAGTTAACATGTTCTTTATTTTTTTCCTTTGTACTCTGACCAAGAGAAAGTACTAGAATTGTGAGTACCTTCATACTTGAAGCTTTGGTTTGGAGAAACCTTGGAAAAGACTGAAATTAAAGCATTCGTTTCAAAACTAGGAGCGTTGAAACATCTGTAGTGAGTTTTAACTCACGTTTTCTCTCCTGCAGGTTGCTCTGTATAGTAGGATAAACTCAGAAAGACCTTCAAGGGGTGGTCTTTGTAGCTGTTTCCCCCTATTATCCTAATGAAGCTATTGTTGTCAAAAGCATAGCCCTGTTAGCATAGTCCAATGACCTTACGCTGAAGGAATATTTAATATATTGTTTTAAAATGTGGTGACGAGAGATGGAGAACAAATGGTTGTTCAGAGGGATTTTCCTGGAAGAACTGAAGAGACTGGGGTTAATGTCCAGAGGTAATGGACTCTCCCAGAGGGTCATTAATTCCCAGGAATTGGCCTCTGCTTCAATTGCTGTTGCTTAAGTAAACAATAAATAACATCACCCAGATATGTAATGAACTATAAAACGACCACTTCTCAACCTGCATTGGAGACATGCCTGCGGCACGTACAAGACTGCCTTCTATTAATCACCTCCCAACTTGATTGATTAGTTTCAATCAGCACCCTGTCCCCTATTTTCTTTTAAGATAGATTAATTTCATACTTTTGAGGTCAGGGAATGAAAGCATTAATGTTAGGCCCAATAGAAATGGTGTCTGTGCTACGGTATTTTTGACTGTTTCTGTCTGTCTGGTTTCCCCTGCACTTTCTGTTACTCTCCAGCAATTAGTTACAACTCACACTGTGCCCCAGTAACGCCAAGATCTGCGCTCATAACATTGGCTCGTGGAAATCGAATGAAACTTCCAAGAACAATGACTATTTGAATTGGGCTAATAACACAGAGTTTCATGCCCAGTCTCTCCACTTCTCCCATCATTTCTTAGTTATCCTGCTCAACCTCCCAGCAGCCTGTAACCCTTAGGATTAGTCTCGTCTTTGTGAAACACTTCTCGGCCTGCTCTCCCCTCTCTCGGTTCTCTTCCTACCCATCAGCCACTCTTCTGTTTCTTTTATTTATTCTGTCTTTTTAGATTTTTATTGTGCAATATACATAACATGAAGTTTACCATGTTAACCTTTTCCAAACATACAATTGGGTGGCATTGTGTACGTTCGCACTGTTGTGTAACCACCAACAACCAACCACCACCCCTTCCAACCTTTTTATCACCCAAAATAGAAACGCTGTAAACATTAAGCCAGAAACTTCCATTTTCCCTCCTCCATTCTATTTTCGGTGTCTACGGATTTGCTTCTTCTAAATACCTTGGATAAGTGGAACCATACACTATCCTTGCAGCTCTGGGTTATTTCACTTGGCATAACATTTTCAAGGTTCATCCATGTCATAGCATGTGTCAGGATTTAATTCCTTTTTATTACTGAATAATATCTCATTGTATGTAGATAGCACGTCTTGTTTATTCATCTGTTGATGGACACTGGGTTATTTCCACCTTTTGGTGATTATGAATAATGCTTCTGTAAGCATGGGTGTACAAATATCTCTTGGATTCGCTGCTTATCAATTCTTTGGGGGTATACACCTGAAAGTGGAATTGCCGAAGCATATAGTAATTCTGTGTTAACTTTTTGACAGCAAAACTTTTCTACAGTGGCTGCTGCACCATTTTGCATTGCCTGCAGCACAAGGGGCCCCAGTTTATATTCTCACTAGCACTTGTTATGTTCCTTTTTAAAAAAAAAACAACCAAATTAGTGGGAGGGAGGTGATATCTCATTATTGGTTCTGTGTCGTCCTTTGAATTTACTTGGCATCATTGGAGGACCTGAGGACTTGATCTTTGTGTCTCTTCTCTTTCCCTTTGCTTCCACTCCTTGGGCGATTTCCTCCAACCTCCTAAAGATGATGGCCATGCTGATGTATACTTCCAGCCCCAATGTCTCACTAAATAGTAGGTTCGTATATACCATTGCACATCTTGACTTGGATGCTCAATAGACATCGCAACAATAAACTATCCCAAATTGAAGTCATGTTCCAAGCTCCCCATCCCTACCAACCGTGACCCTGTTCCTGCCACAGACTTCTCGTACCTGTCAATGGCATCTCCATTCTACCAGTTTCAAGCCTTGGATTCATCCTTTACTTTTCTGTTTTCCTTGCCCCTCCATCCTCCATCCATCCACCAGCACATTCTGTTGGCTCTACTTTCAAAATATACCAGAAGTTTGCGCTGGTCTCTGTTCAAATACTGTGTGCATGGAGAGGGGAGAGGACTTCTCCATATAAGATAGCCCTTATCCCAACACTCTCAATCCCCTTATCTCTCTCTGTTTTTCACAGCACCTGCCATCATATATATTTAGGTGGTATCCCCTGTAACACAGTGTGAGGGCAGGGGTGTGTCTGCTTTGTTCACTGCTGATCACTTAGTGTCTAGAATAGTAGTTATTCAATAAATGCTTATTGAATGGATGAGTGGAGAGTAAGTGGAAGATATAGTATCCACCCCCGAGGAAGCAATAAAATTAAGATACTATATATGAATTAACTAAAAATGGTAAACTTTCTGGATATTTTTCTCATCCAAGTAAATCCTACCTCATCATGGGACCAAAATGTGTCTATTTGAGCTGAAAGAGTTTTTGCCTTGCTAGATACCTTCCTTCTAAAAGAGAACATATTGAACAACCTGATCAATTAGTGTTGCTCTAACAAACATGCATTATTTGGCCATAGTTACTTTTAGTTTTATAGAGTCCTCCTTTGTTGGAGCCCTCCTCATGCACCATCATTTTTCTTTTAAACTGATGTTAGTTCCTTAAGAATTTTTTCTTGAGTAGGAGAGAGGAAAATGCCACGATTATCTGAAATTCATTAAGAGGAATTTTTTAAATGTTGATGGCATAAGAATCATAAATAATTGTATTATTATCATCACAGAATTGTTTTTTAAGTTTTACTGATTTTGAGAGAGAGCATGTGTGAGTGGGGAGAGACAGAGAATCCCAAGCAGGCTCTGCACTGGCGGTGTGGAGACCAATGTGGGGCTCACACCCACGAACCCCAAGATCATGACTTGAGCCAAAGTCAGATGCTTAACCACGGAGCCACCCAGGTGCCCCCACAGAATTTTTTAAATGTACTTGCGTCCCCACAGCATATTTTACATGTACTTAGGGATTCTATTAAATGTTAAGCTCCTTGAAGGCAGAGCAATGCCTTGAGTTCTGCATGCTGCTTGACGTCTGAAGTCATGCTTTTTCATAGATTTCCACCAAACAATGGCTGGATGAAAGAATCATTTTCTGCGAAGGAGAATTATACTTTTTCTCAGTTCTTCCTTGAGAAAGAGTACGATATGGTGGACAAGATACTTGTGGGTCCAGGGTCTGGCAACTGCCTGCTTTCTGGGAAATGATTCCCTTGGGAAGGAGACACTGGGAAGTGCTTTTCCATTAGCAGCGAAAGGAATATAGGGACTTCAGCTCTTCTGTCTCCATGGAGGATTCCTGTAATAATATGTAAATTGTAAGACAGCTGTTAGTTGTTATTACTATTCGTTATTCTTGCGATGTTTTATTTTCACAGAATAAAAGAATAGTAAAAAGATAAACACGCACTCTAAGCCGTCTTCGGGTGAAACTAACTAATCCTTTGAGCCCCTGTTGTTCCAGCCACTGAACTGGAGGGGAAGTCCAGCCTTTTTTCTTGCTTTGTCTTATATTATTTTTGTTAGATCACACATCTTCATATATCCATTCTGTCAGAATTCCCATCAATTTATGACTTTTCATGCTTGAATGGTGTTTTTAAAGTTTAAAAACTCGTAAACGTTCTGAGTGAAAGGAGTAGTTTCTCAAAAAAGAAAGCACTGTGGATCTGCGTTTTTTGAGGAGTTACTGAATTCTGCAAATTAAGGAAATGGAAAACCTTTTATCCGGATGGGTCTTAATTTCTTCTTTCCTAAAATGAAATATTCTCTGCCATAATGCAAAAATAATTAACTTCTCTGGTGCCTCGGTGGCTCAGTGGGTGAAACATCCAGTTCTTGACTTTGGCTCAGGTCACGGTCTCGTGGTCCATGAGATGGAACCCAAGTCGGGCTCTGTGCTGACAGTCTGGAGCCTGCTTGGGATTCTCTCTCTCCCTCTCTCTCTCTGTCTCTCCCCCCACCCATCTTAAAAATAAATAAACATTTTAAAAAGTTAACTTCTTCATATAATAATAAATTCCTCTAAAAGAGGGGAAAGCTATTCAGGGAAAAATATGAATTTTTTTTTTGAACTTTTCAGAACTTGATGACCCGTTTTATTAGAACTTGAGACCTTGCTCAGCCTGGTTACTAATCCTTTTACTTACCCAAGTGTCCTTTGGATACTTCATTATTCTTCATGAAATGTTTTTAGCTTTTATTTAATATAACATTCATATTATTCAAATTCAATGAAAAGAAAAAAATTATAATTTAAATATTTCTGGGCCGCCGATAGGAAAGGTGACACAGTGTATAAACTAATGTGTGTTTAAAAAATTCAATTGCTCTAATATTAGGCAGTGAAAATGAATTTTTTCGTGTGCCTTATGTTTCATGTTGCCTCCCAGACCTTAAGAGCAAACTTCCTTGTTTTATGTAAATCTGGGCTCATCATAATTGAGATACATGTGAAAGCTGCTGATAACATATTTAGATTAATCTAAATAACAGGGTCAATGACAGAAGCACTGGCACTGAATTGTTGTTAGAATTAAATGATTTTTATGTACATTTATATATAAATATTAATTGATATAATTTATTAGTATATCTGCTATATTTTGTAAGTTACATATAATGTATGTGATTTGTTTATATACATTATATATTCCTTGCGGGTACACACACACACCTACACGGCTCGGCTCGGAACCAGAGCCTGTCTATTAACCTGTGCTCTGTAAGTATTAGCTATGATTTTCTGGTTGGGGGGGGTGATAATGAGGATAATGTTTACCCTCCCATGATATCAAAAAAGACCAAAAAAATCTTTTACCATTTTTTTTTAATCTTTCATGATGGGTAAAGGGATCCTATGAAACAGAAGGCAATATGCAGAAGTGGGTTTTAATTTGATGGCTCAAGTATATGTATGTATATATTTTAAATGGCTCCAAGAGCTGTTGATGCAGTGCATTCAAGTTCAATCCTTCTGTTTTATAAAACCCTACCAAGCTCCTTCAGATTGAGGGCGGGGGGGGGGGGATCAGCTAAAAGAAATAAATGGTCAGAAGTCACGCATTGAGGGAGGTCAAAGAAAATAAATATGTTGAGCACTGGGCCTAAAGGTTGAAAGAGATGAATTTAAATGGCTCCACTTAGAGAATGTGACAAAGTTCCAACATTTTATGGCAGACACAGTATTTCAAGCTTAAAAGTTGTGTTCAGACATATTCTCTCTTCCTTCTTCTATAGCCCGTATCAATGGGTGCCAGTTATCTGCACACAACTGCAGCCTGAGACAAGGATATGAGTCTATGAACATGCCATCCAAGTTAATGATGCCGTGGATTATAATGCAATAAAATAATAATCCATTCTGCTTCTAGCGCAGTGCTTTTTAATTCAGCCATGACATCCTATATGGAGATGTTTATCCTGCACTTTTCCCTGGCTGTGGAAATTATTCCCCTCCAATCGGCAGGGGACTATCTGATGTTTCACCAATAGGGTATATCAGGCCTGGCGATTAAAAGGATTACTTATTTGCTTACTCAGAAAGGATTAATGGCAGAGAGCAAAGGCTTTGTTTGAAAATCATGTGCCATGACTTCCTGGAGCTTAGGAAAGGAGAGTCTAAAGGTATTAGACCACTTTATGAAGAAGCTTTTTATTCAAAAATTAAAATCTTGATGCAGCAAATGGTCCCTTTGTGATGAATTCTGAACTTGCGTTAAGTAAATAATCATTTTCTAATGATAGGCTGCAGTTGTATTTGGCTTTTCCTTACCCCAAAATGTGCTAGAACGCTTGCTCGAGCTGACTATTAGGGAAGGTGGTTGTTTGTATATAAATGAAGACTGAACGACGGAGTCCTTTATACTTAATTGTATGCTAAAACAGCAACATTAAAGATCATTTAATTCTTGGGATACCTGTACACTTTTCCTTTTGCAGGGGATCTATGGTATTCCAAGATATATATAATACAGATTTTCATATTACTTTTGGTTTTCTTTGTTTGGGCCAATAAATGTGATAGCAGTTACAATGTTCTGATTGACCCAAACATTACTTGACGGCAGTTATTAAATCTTACACTCTACATGTGAGATTCCAAAATTGGAAAATCCTCAGGATCTGGCCGTGATATCTGCTGCTGTTATTAAAAGTATCAACATTAATAATATAAAAGAACATCAACAAAAGCAGCATTGGACCTCAAAATACGTTAGACATTGTTTATAAAATCTACTCCCTTGTGAAATTTTCCATTTTAAAAACAGTTCTAGCATTTCTTCACTTTCTGGTTAGCGTATGATGAGATTTAATTGTGGGAAATTTGTTTTTCCTGAAATCTATTTTCTTCTCGTGTTCTCCCTGGAAAAACAAACAAACCAACAAACAAATAATTGCCAAATTTTCTCTACTGAGCCACTAAATAAATGTTACCAATAGCATATTAAGAGGTTAGGGGAGAGAATCTGAAATAAAATTCTGATTCGTGTCTGCCTCCACTGTGACCAGAGCAGGGAAGGGGCTTTCGTGGCCAGTCCACAATTTCAGGAGAAGGACATCGTACGGGCCCAATGGCATGGATGAGAATAGCACTACTTTGTAACGTAAGGCTCTCATTTTCCTCTCCTTGACCTTGCTGGATGACTTGAAGAGCCATCCCCCACCCCTGCAAATGCAGTACTAGAAGAACAAAACTACCTCGAAGGTAGTTCCATTTGATGCAGAATTAACTTTCTTCAATTAGGAGGAAATTTTCTTTTCAACTAAAAAAAATGCTGAATTTCTTTGGCCAGTAGAAGGCACAGATTGCTTTCATGATCATTTTACAAAACACATGGGAGAGGTTCTTCTGACCCACTTGAGGCTTTGCTGGGTTATCTGCCCGAACAGCACAATCTTATAATTTATTTTGTTTCCCATATAAACTGAAAATTTTCTTGTTAACCCCGGTGACGTCTGAATGTATGTTTGTTTACTGCCAGACTCTGCTAACTTTATTGATATGTTTTACATTAAGGCTGCCTGGCAAATTTGCAAATGCAGCAATCATTGCAGTGAATTGAATTTCAGAGGTAATGCCCTGGATTTTTCGTTCGAGACAATACAAATGATGCTGTCTAACGCCAGTGATAACTAGCCACAAGCCAAGTTCTTTCCAATAAATGCGATGTTTATAATGACATGGTGGCTTTCCTTTTATAGAGCGGAGGAAATTGGTAATGAAAATCAGGACTTTTTCCCCTGAACTTTATTAAATCAAATGAATCACGGTCTGGTATTTAAAGTCAATAGCTCTAGCTAAAACAAACTGTATTATATGTGTGATTACATACCTCTTCTGAAATTAAGGTAATAAAGATAGTGAAAGTTGCCTTTTTAACGATTTCACTGAAAAGATTCTAAGTTTTAAGCCCGCATTAGTTTTACTATTTTCAATGAATTGCTAAAGTGGATTTTAGCTTTTGCCCCAAATTATCTGGAAATTAAGGACCCTGTGTTGCATCCATATGCTATGGTAATTTCGACCTACTTCTTAAAAAGAAGTGTGAACTCACTGACTGTCATTCCTCCCACGAAAATATCCCCAAATATTAAAGCTCTCCACCATGCCTCTCACCCTCCAGTTTTGGAATCCTGCTGGCTCCCAGTTAGAATTGAAAGCACCTGTTGCGGGGGCCACCTGGGGGGCTCAGTCCGTTAAGCCTCCGACGTCGGCTCAGGGCATGATCTCGTGGTTTGTGAGTTCGAGACCCGCATCGGGCTCTGTGCTGAGAGCTCCGAGCCTGGAGCCTGCTTTATGCACCTCTGGGATGTACCGCCCACCTCCCGTTTGGTAGGGGCCACCTCTTACGGGGTTGTTGACCTGATTTCCTTGCTAGATCCAAGTCCATTTGTCTTCAGGTCCTGGCCATCCCAGCCAAAGCTCTCAGCCTTGATTTTGGCATTCCCCAGGTGTGATCCTTCCTGGTCAACACCAAAGCCCACGCTTCGCTTTGATATTGAGAGTTTCATGGGAAATAGGGTTTTAGCAGGGTGCACACGTCTTACAGCTATGTCCACACTTACATAAAGTTGAATATATAAATATTATATATCTTGGGACAAGAAGGCAAAATGATGAAAAGGCACCCGTTAGTGCTATTATAGGAAGATCTCAAGAGATTGTTAATTCTGTTCCCACCAGGTGACTTCTGATAAATTCCTAATCTCCAAGTTAAGAGTTAAATATAAAAAGTCCTTCTGGAGTTAGCCCCACAGTTGTGGTCTATATTATACAGAATTCTCCTGGCGGTTCTGACAATGGTGGGGATGCGAACATATGTATTCTAACTGCTTTTCACCTCTGGTTCATCTTCCTCCAGCTGACTAACTTGTGTCTGTAATTTCAGGGGGATCACTTTTTCTGCTTACTTTCAAGTTTCAACCTTAGCAAACGAAAACATTTGGGTTCTGCGAAATGTCTCCTGAACGTACCCCTCTCTAGCTTCCTTGTTTGTAGCATATTGCCTAAGTGTCCGCCTATTGTCTTAGCAAATTTAGATAGCCTTGTAACATTTGTATCAACTAAAGTTTGAAATACCTGGTTTTTGTCTACTATGATTGCCTATGCTTTTATTTAATTGTAAACATCCCATGTAACCCATTATCCTTGAAAAACACTGAATGTTTTTTTTTTTTTTCAATTGGAAGCTTGTATTGTGGTTATATTATTTCCACATGGGCGAATATGGTGATCTGCAATCTAATTTATTCATCTGGAAGTCAAAACTTCATTTTGAGGTGAATGTAAGCTCATAGACTCCCTCGTGGTAAATTTAGATGAATATTCTCATTGCTTCAGAATATATCATGCATACCTAGTGAAGAGACCTTGCGGCAAAATTGCCATTTCTGAAATTCATCAGGCAAAGTATATGTATTTGCCTTGGCTTTAAGCTTGCTGAAGGAGAGGTTCTGATGTAGAAAATTTTCTCAGGTGCAGAGACTGGCAGAATATTCACATATGGTTGACGTGGTTTCATTTGCTTCTCCTAAACTACACGAATTGGACTCATTTTGATGCTATCCATATTGCTGCCAAAGTTTTTCTAGTTTGTTTTGAGGCCATTTGCCATTGTTTAAGTGGTTCTAAAGCAGGAGGGGGGAGTGAGGCAGCCTTGCCTTTGGCATCACCTGGAGTAGAATATTCAGGCATGTTTGATTTGACAGTTGAAGTACAATGAATGGCAAACCACACTCTAGAAGCCATACTGATTTCTTAACCTTTTGAGTTCCCACCATTTAAAATACTTGCAATATTTGCCTTGAGTCTTGGTTAAATACCTTGTATATAGAATGAAGTGATTTCATTAAAGTGCGTTGGAGGAGAAAAATAATTTATCAGAGGATGTCTACAAGTGTAAAGAATTTAGCCAGAAGTTGTGCTTTAATGTGAAGCAAATAACCTTCAAAAATTGTCCTGATAGATTTATTTGTGCTTCCACGGAAAGTACCTATAATTTATGGTGTGGGCTCCAATCATAGAGTTTTGCTACAAAGCTCTCAATGAAGTGGTCCATTTCTTCTCACCAAGTGCCCTGGGAAACAGAATTAAGCTTCGTTAACTTCGAATAGAATAGATGTCCTCCATGATGGAGGAGGACGGTGCCTCTGAAATAGGCAGGTGTAGCATCTTGCAAGCGTATTTTTCTTACCTGGGGTAGTCAGAGGGATTTCTAAGAATTATTTTATAAATCTTACTTTTTGATGATTTCTGAAATTGAATTCAGTTGAGCTGAAACCTTTATTACGTTGAATATTCATGCATGTCAAGGGACATGAATAAGAATTAAAGAGATTCATAAATAGAGCCCTAAAAAAAAAATCCACTTACACTGCACTTGGATACCACAGTTGGACTGAGTCCTGAATTGTCATTGACAGGTTTCTCAATCTTGTCAGTAACGATGGCATCCCATAGTGCCAGCAAACAAAGAGCAATTTTCTGCCATAGCAGTTGTGACCAGTCAGTATTAAGACAAAATTTTGTCATGAGATGAACATATGGAAGCTTTATACTTCTGTCTAATGCAAGACCTTTTTTTTCCCCTGCTCAAACACAAAGTACCTCCACCAAAAAGAGATTTGGAAAGGATCCGCTGACACTTTGGATGCGGTGTCCTTATTGAACATAAAATTTTTATTGTGAAGGCAAAATGAATTAAGTGCATGATCACTAGTTACACAGTCTTAAGGCTCATTTGACCATTCACAGGTATATTTTGTGATTCTTTAGTAGCTCTCAAGGTGGAGCAAATTTGGTTTACTTCAAGGGTTACAGAAAGATTGGATGTATGGTTAGTAAGGTGGTTCTTATCATAGGGGACAGTAATTTGGGAAAGTTTGTTTGGATGTCAACCCAAACAGTTGAGCTTACTATTTGATTAAGGAATTGTAGTTGTGTGGGTGGTTTTATTGGAAATGACAGACACTCAGATAACACAGGTCTGCCCTGAAGGTTTGTAATTCTTCATCTTTTGTTTGCAAAATATTTAAGTTGAAATGTTTACATTGAAACCAAATCCTATGCGTCTTCAAGTATATTGCACTTATAATTAAGGCTACTTGAAGTGTTTTGGCAGCTGTTGACAAGTGGAGATGGTTGCCAGCACCAATAAAATGCTAAAAGAGAACATTAATGAAGAGTTTGGCGTATTACTTTCTTGAATCAAACACCATAGACATGAACTTCAAATGGGATATTGAAAGACAAATAGAAGTTGGTTATACGATTAATAGTGTTTGGAATTTTTATCCCTTGAAGACTCACCATGTTTTAAAATGTGGCTATAAAATACAAAGAATTTTTTTTTTTTTAACATAGAAACACACTAGTGCTTGATCTAGGGGAGTCTAGCCTTTTCGGGATAAGAGTCTATGTTTATACTTTCAAAATAAGATTTTCCCATTCAGTGTAGTTACTTTCCAGAGATGGTATATATAGCATAGGGAGTAAGAATGTGTGTGAAGTTTTTAGAATAGTTCTAGCAGATATTAAGTACTACATGAATATTAGCCCTTGGCTGATAGAGGTGTAATAATGCTGCCACTGAGTTGCAAAAGTTGCTTTTTTAAAATTTTTTTAAATGTATTTATTTTTAAGACAGAGAGAGACAGAACGTGAGTGGGGATGCGGCAGAGAGAGAGGGAGACACAGAATCTGAAACAGGCTCCAGGCTCCGAGCTGTCAGCACAGAGCCCGACGCGGGGCTCGAACTCACGAACCGTGAGCTCGTGACTCGAGCCGAAGACAGACACTTTGGTGACTGAGCCACCCGGGCGCCCCAGTAGCTTTTTATTTTATTTTTTTATTTTTATTTTTATTTTTATTTTTTTTAACGTTTATTTATTTTTGAGACAGAGAGAGACAGAGCATGAACGGGGGAGGGTCACAGAGAGAGGGAGACACAGAATCTGAAACAGGCTGCAGGCTCTGAACTGTCAGCACAGAGCCCGACGCGGGGCTCAAACTCATGAACCGTGAGCTCATGACTCAAGCCAAAGTCGGACACTTCGGTGACTGAGCCACCCGGGCGCCCCAGTAGCTAGCTAGCTAGCTATTTATTTATTTATTTATTTATTTATTTATTTATTTATTTAAAATTTTTTAATTTTTTAATTTTTAAAAAATTTTTTTTAACGTTTATTTATTTTTGAGACAGAGAGAGACAGAGCATGACCAGCGGAGGGGCAGAGAGAGAGGGAGACACAGAATCTGAAACAGGCTGCAGGCTCTGAGCTGTCAGCACAGAGCCCAACGCGGGACTCGAACTCACGGACCGTGAGATCATGACCTGAGCCTAAGTCGGACGCTTAACCAACCAAGCCACCCAGGCGCCCCCCCCCCAGTAGCTTTTTATAAATTTTAATTCAGAAAGAATTAAAAATCACCACCACAGACACAGAAGAGTGTTTTAACTTTATAACCACACTTCTAATTCATGTTTTTTCCCCCAGATACTGTATTTTTTATTATTGAGAGTTAATTTTAAGGAGACACATTTTAAAATAAATGTTTTGTTTTAGAATATATTTAGGTTTACTGAAAATAATGTTCCATATGCCCCATACCCATTCCCTGTTTATTAGCATCTTACATGTCTTGGTACATTTAATACAATTAATGAACAGATGTTTGTACTTAACATTGAATAAAGCCCATACTTTATTTAGTGTGTGTGTGTGTGTGTGTGTGTGTGTGTGTGTGTGTTGACTTAATGTCCTGTTTCTGTTCCAGATTCCATCCAGGATACAGCAGTACATTTAGTCATCATGTCTACTTAGGTTCCTCTTGGCTCTGATGGTCTCAAACTTGCCTTATTTTTGATGACCTAAAGTTTTGAGGAGTACTAATTTTTGTCAACTATCATTCAGTTGGGATTTTGTCAAATATCATTCAGTTGGGATTTATTTAATATTTTTCCCATGAGTCAGTCAACTGGAGCTATAGAAATGTGGTTGTTGGAAATAAGACCACAGAGGTGTTCATTTTCATCATATTCTGTCATTGGTACATGTTATCAACAGGACTTATCATTGTCGATGTTGACCTTGATCACCTGGCTGAGCTAGTGCTTATCCGGTTTCTCCACTGTAAAGTTACTCTTTTCCCCTTCCCATTCTGCAGTCTTTGTTTAAATTTTTTTTTAACGTTTATTCATTTTTGAGAGACAGAGAGAGACAGAGCATGAGAGGGAAAGGGGCAAGGAGAGGGAGACACAGAATCTGAAGCAGGGTCCAGGCTCTGAGCTGCCAGCACAGAGCCCGACGCGGGGCTTGAACTCACAAACCATGAGATCATGACCTGAGCCGAAGTTGGACGCTCAACCGACTGAGCCACCCAGGCGCCTCCGCCCCATTTTTTTTTTTTTTCTTCCCATTCTGCAGTCTTTGAATGGAAGTCACTATGCACAGCCCGCACTTCAGGACAGGGAGATGTTCTCTACCTCTTTGAGGGTAGGTTATCTACATAAATTATTTGACAATCTTTGCATTGGAGATTTGTCTGTTCACTCACTTACTTAATCATTTGTTTATATCAGTATGGGCTCAGATACTGTTTTAAGCTTTAAGCTATAATCCAATACTACTTTCTTTTCTTATTCATACTATTCCAGCGTTGGCCATTTGGGAACGCTTTTAGTTGGCTCCTATGTCCTTTTGATGTGCCCTCATGATTGTTGTTGTTTTCCAGGACTTCTTTGCTTCCTGACAGAACAAGGGGCTCTAGGCTTATCTTGTGTATTTTTTTGCCCTAGTCCTAGAATCATCCATTTCTCTAGGAGCCCTGGTTCCTTTGATTGGAAAATGGAATGTGCTTGTTGGGGTGTGGTTTCTAGGCCTTCAGCTAACACTGACAAAGCAAAACACAGTATACATGGGCATAAGAACCTGTGTTTATACACAGAGGTATAAATATTTCTATATAGATGTCCGTATGTATATGATACTAACGAGTTCGTAAGTGTCCTCTGCAATTCTAACCCATTACTATATGGATCATTCTAGCCTCCTCTCCTTGTATATTTGTACACTTCTGACCTGTTATATTTACATTTAGATTCTGGAATAGAAAATGGACATTAGGTCAAAATCAAGGCAATCTGAATAAAGTATGGACGTTAGTTGGTAGAAATGTATACACACACAGACGGATATATATGTCTAGCCAGTATTCACACCAATATGTATAGATCCCCTTTTTAATACCTGGATCTTATGGATGAAAAATAGTGGAAGACGTAAAGAAACAAATATTTAGGTGTTACTATTTGGGTGGTTTTTCTTTTTAGTTTGTACTCTTTTTGACAGTGTTCAATACTTACATTTTATACCACCACCCTCCCCCCACAAAAACATTGACTCTATTTATATAAGTTTCTGTGTTCTCCATTCTGTATCATTGTCTTTTCTTTCACTGATACCACCTTGTGTTGGTCGCTGTAGTTTTACAGGAAATCTTGAAATTGGATAGTGGGAGTTCTCCAACCTTGTTCCTCTTCAGTATTGTGTTGGTGATTCTAATTCCTTGTCCTTTTCATGTAAATTTCAGAGTCTGTTTTTTTATATCTACAGAATAGCTCACTGGTCATGATCCTTTTCCTTAATTATTATACTTTGTTCTCAGTAACTGCTTACCACTTCAAAAATTCAAATTCTTAAAAATTTGCCTCTTCTATGAAGATATGTACCCTCAAACTATTTGAACAATTACACTGTTGGAAAAAATCTATTTGCCCTCCCCAGGTATTTTGTTTAATGGATAACACTTACTTGAATGCATAAATTTGAATATTTAAATATCTTAATTCTCTTATTTTTCTTTGATAAACATCTCACAATACAGCAGTGATAATATCTATCCCCAGGATTGTTGGGAGAGTTGAATTAGAAGGCCGGAGAGAATTAAATATGCTTAGAGCTTAAAAAGTATTCAATAAATGTTACTCATTTTTATAGTCAACCTATTTTCTCATTTGGGGGAAAAATTCTTGCACACACTTTAACCTCACATAATAGTCTGGTACAAGATTTATTGTTTCTTTAAGTATTGTTTAACATCATACACTTTTAAAACATAATACTGTATTTTCTAAAAAGCCTTACGGCCATATAAATGCATTTAATTTCACCTTAGGTTACATTAAACATTTGTGATGTTAAAGTTAATGGATTTTAAGAAAGTCTTAAGTTTTCATTAAAAGCACAACACTGTGACTATAAATGCACCTTTTAAATATCGCGAAGTTACAAAATTAATATTGAGGACTTTGAGAGATTTTTCTATTGGATATTTGACCATCTGAGTTTGTATGATATGTTTATGCAGGATAAGACAGAAGCATAAAATTGAATGTCCATGAGCCACAGAATAACCTATAAAGAACAGATGTGCAAGATTTCTTCCAGTGTCCTTAGGTGGTATAGCCTACAAACAGCTACCCTTTGAATAAGTCATTTTTGGGCTGACTTCGTACTTGGCTGTCCAGGAGCAGTGAGATCAGTGAACTCAGGAGGATAAGTTAAAGTTCCTTTCTGGAAAGTTAAGACTCTACACTGAGTGGCACCGCTGGATAATTACTAATAAGTGCGATTAATATAATATGAGAAAACTGTTGTAATGTGACTCATTATAAAATGAATTTTAAGGGGCGCCTGGGTGGTGCAGTTGGTTAAGCGTCCGACTTCAGCCAGGTCACGATCTTGCGGTCCGTGAGTTCGAGCCCCGCGTCAGGCTCTGGGCTGATGGCTCAGAGCCTGGAGCCTGTTTCCGATTCTGTGTCTCCTTCTCTCTCTGCCCCTCCCCCGTTCATGCTCTGTCTCTCTCTGTCCCCAAAATAAATAAACGTTGAAAAAAAAATTAAAAAAAAAAAGAATTTTAATACACACGATGTATCCTATTCTTTTATATTTAAGAGATGTCAAAAGGTTTTGTTTTGTTTTTTTCTTTTTCTTTTTTTTTCTTTTTTTTTTTTGGTCAATAACTCTTTGAAATAACACTGTTATTGGTTTCATGTTTAGGTTTTTTTTTTAAATCTTTTTTTAACGTTTATTTATTTTTGAGACAGAGACAGAGCATGAATGGGGGAGGGGCAGAGAGAGAGGGAGACACAGAATCGGAAGCAGGCTCCAGTCTCTGAGCCATCAGCCCAGAGCCCAATGCGGGGCTCGAACTCATGGACCGCGAGATCGTGACCTGAGCTGAAGTCGGACACTTAACCGACTGAGCCACTCAGGCGCCCCAGTTTCATGTTTAGTTTTAAAAGCCGAATGAGATATTAGTGTTTTAAAAATAGCCTTAATAATATTGATAATCGGGGCGCCTGGGTGGCGCAGTCGGTTAAGCGTCCGACTTCAGCCAGGTCACGATCTCGCGGTCCGTGAGTTCGAGCCCCGCGTCAGGCTCTGGGCTGATGGCTCGGAGCCTGGAGCCTGCTTCCGATTCTGTGTCTCCCTCTCTCTCTGCCCCTCCCCGTTCATGCTCTGTCTCTCTCTGTCCCAAAAATAAATAAACGTTGAAAAAAAAAAATTTAAAAAAAAATAATATTGATAATCTTCACAACATATCAAATGCATACAATTGGAGATTATAATTTATAAGTAAAATATATGCATTTTTGTAATAACTACCTTTATTTCCATAAAATTAAAGATAACTATTCTCGTATCCAAGTTTTTATCTGATTGAGTTAAAATTTATTAAGAGGGAAATGTAAAAATGCTTATAACTGAATTTATTTATTTGATTCGAATGTTGCATTTCTTTGGGATACAGCATGTGTTTTACCATGTATATAAAGTTGAGATTAAAGAATGACACTGTGGAATGCCTGCGTGGCTTAGTTGGTTCAATGGCCAACTCCAGCCTGGGTCGTGATCTCATGGTTCATGAGTTTGGGCCCTGCATTGGGGTCTCTGCTGTCAGCCCAGAGCCCGCTTAAGATCCTCTGTCCCCACAGAGCCCGCTTAAGATCCTCTGTCCCCCTCTCTCCATGCCCCACCAGTTTATTCTCTCTCTCTCTCTCTCTCTCTCAATAAATAAATAAACTTGGAAAAAAGAATGACACTGCTTTTAACATAACTATGAGAAAGAAACGTTCTCCCGCATATGGTGCTTCTTTAAATTGTATTAAAATTGAATCTGGGTACAGTACAAGTATTAATATTGTTCGTATATCCCATCATGTTTAAAACTTCTGACAAAACAGACATGCGGGGCACAGAAATGTCTTTATTTCTATGGAATCCTAACTTTCTCACTATTAAGTCATTTCAGTCACTTTGCTCATTTAACAGCTGTAATTTGGATGCCTTCTACTTGGACCCCGCAGTCTGCTAGGCACTGGACACAATAGGGACAAGTACTTCAAGGAGTTCATATTCAGGGTAGAAACAAAGATAAAAACAGAGGTTGAATGTACCGGTAGTGGTGACAGAGGTTAAGAACTGGAACAAACTCAAGAACCGCTGAAAAGGAGCCAGAGCCCCCAGTGGGTACATAGTAGGCAGTGCTGGTGTAGACAGAGGGAAGAAAGGAAGGCTTCCCGGAAGTGGCGAGGCTGGCCTTTGGGAGGAGTAGCCTTGGCCCAGTGTGGTCAGTGCTGGGCATCCCATATGAAGCGACCATTTTCAGACATCAGACAATGGGCAGCAAAGGTTACGATCCTTCAGGGAAGGAAAACTCCACGTTCACCCTAATTTGCTACCCAAGCTTTTCAGAGTGCATCACAGAGAAACAGGGCCCAAAGAGAGAAATGCTTGTGGTAACGGCTTTGGAATGGATCAGTAAATCAATAGAACAGAATGGAGAATCCAGAATTAGACCTATACGATATGGTGGATTTTTAGCAAAATTAACAAACTCAGTGAAGAAATGAAAGTCTGCCTAATCAGTCGTGTGAGCATAATTAGATACCCATATGGGAAAAAATGAACCTTGACCCCTATCTCCTATTATACACAAAATTTAATTTGGGATGAATGATAAGCCTGAACATAAAAGCTATAACTATAAAGCTTCCAGAAGGAAACAAAGGAAAATATGTTCATGACCTTGGGAAATGCAGATTTCTTAGCACATAGAATTATTAATCATCACAGAAAAAAATTGATAAATTGGATTTCATCAAAATCGAACCCTTTCATTAGAAGACACAGTTAAGAAATGAATAGGCAAGCCACAGCAAATGTTTTACACACAGGAGAATCTGTCTGTAATACATACAGTGGCCAAAAGATTTGTATTTTGAATATGTAAATAATTCCTATAATATAATTGTGCAAAGGCAAAATGCCTGATTCTGTAAAAATTAAAATGAGCAACACACTTAAACTTACCAAAAGGAAAACACACAAATGGCCACTAGTCACACTGAAAAAGTGCTCAGCAGTATTCATCATCAAAGAAATTCACAATAAACCGAAAAGCACATAGCACGCTATAAACACTAGAATGGCTAAAATTACGAGGACTGATAGCGCAAAATGTTAGCGAGGATATGGAGCGACTGGAACTCTCATAAAGTACCCACAGTAGTGTAAAATGGTACAGCCAATTTGGAAAGCAGTTGAGCAGTTTCTTCTAAAATTAAAGAGGTGTCTGTCTAATCTATGACTCGCCAATTCCACACTTACGTTATTCACCAACAAAAAAAAAAAAAAAAAAAAAAGGAAAACCTAGGTCTACAAAAGATTTGTAATCAAGTGAGTACTATATACACCCTGGAATTTTAGGAAGATAAGACTTAAGTATAAAGCAGGATGGGTGAAAGAATTGACCAGAGGTGGGAACATTGGATAGGAGACCAGTATGATGTCCAGGTAAGAGGTGATGATGGCTGAACATGGTAAGTGCAGATGTGAAGGAATGAATTGGTAGGGGGACGTGTTTTGAAACTGGAATGATCAGGACCTTCTAAATGATTGATTGGGTTAGAAAAAAGTCAGAGATATGTGTGAGCACCAGTTAAGAAACCTATACAACCTACGTCACAATTCATGCAGATGCTCGCATATATGTGTGTATATACATCACACCCAGAAAGGAGGATCAAGTCTTAGATTGTATAGAGAGAAGTAAGCAGAATGCGCTCATGTATTAACATTGATGGGCTTATTTATTGAAGTATCATTTACATACGGTAAAATTCACAAATCTTGTGTTTTGTATAGTTTGAGGAATTTGAGCAAGTGCTTATGTTTATGATTAAATATCTTCATCGGCCCCCACTGTCCACATGCCCATGCCTCAAGGCATATAACGTTTAAAAAGAAGATAATCTTGGGGCACCTGGGTGGCTCAGTCAGTTAGGCATCCGACTTCGGCTCAGGTCATGAACTCATAGTTTGTGAGTTTGAGCCCCGCATAGGGCTCTATGCTGACAGCTCAGAACCTGGAGCCTGCTTCCGATTCTGTGTCTCCCCATCTCTCTGCCTCTCCCCTGCGTGCACTCTCTCTCTCTCTCTCAAAAATAAATAAACATGAAAAAAGAAAAAAGATCATCTTTTGTACATTAAAAACAATTTAGAGTACAAGCAGGGGAGATGGGCAGAGGGAGACAGAATTTTAAGCTCCCCACTCAGCACGGAGCCCAATGTGGGGCTCAATCCCATGACCCCAGGATCGCGATCTGAGCCGAAATCAAGAGTCGGACACTCAAGTGAGCCACCCAGGCGCCCCAAGAAGATAATCTCAAAGCCTGCTAGGCTGCACGTTTCATGTTTCTCATCCCATGCAATCTTTGTCACAACCCCACAGAGTGACTGCATCACTGCCTTCCATTCTATGGAGGGGACAGCTGCCGCGCTTTATAGTCGACCTCTAGCTTTTGTCAGCTGACCTAGTGTTCTGCCTCAGCCCTGGGCACCTATACTCCTTGGACACCCAGCTTCCCCGCGTCCTTTCACATGTCCATCCTTTTCATTCCCATGGCTGCTGAAGCTCTCACGGCTTCTGACTTGCAGATTCTCTCTGCTTCAGGTTCCCACTCCAGTATGACCTCCCTGCGAAAGCATTTGCCAGGTTCTTCTAGGTGAAACAGCCCCCACAGCTCCATTCAGCCACAACGCGCTGGTCCTGGGGCCATTCTCAAGTTTGTCATTTTCTGTTTTGAAGGTGTGTTTCTGTATCTCTGTCTCCTCATTGGAGCTCTTCCAGGAGAGACTGGCTTCCTCATCTTTGTTTCTCACGGACCTGAGCCTGCGGAGAAGAAGGTCCATGACAACAGTTTGTTGAATAAACAAGTGTTTTACTGCCAAACAATCTAGCATCAAAATTGCATTTGCCTAATTTTGGTCTCCCACTGCAAATTTTCTGTCAGACGGTGATAAAATGCTTTGCAGCTCGACCAAAACACTCAAAAATCAAAAGAGAGAGAGAGAGAGAAAAGAGGGTGGGGTGGGTGTCTTGTTTCGGGGCTGAGTAGCATTATGGTATTACTCTTTAACAGCATGGTAGAAGGTGGAATTTTTTTAGAGCTTAAAATGATTGGCTGAGCTATTAAGCTGCTTTGCCAGCTGTTCAAAAACTGGATTGCTCCCAGCATATAAATAACTACTGTTATATCTCTATAAAATCCGAGACCTTGAGTGGCATATTTGATTAGAGCAAAATGAAAAAGAAAGAATTGTTATAAACAAGAAGCTGAGATTAAAAAGGTGTATTCAGTAACTACCTATGGTGCATCCAAATAATCTTTCCAAGAGTACACCTAGAAAATTCGACAGAATTCTTGGAGTCTTAAAGGAACTGAAACCTAGACCTCAGCCGAGTTTAATGTTACTCTTCACAGTCTCTCTCTTTCATCCCTTTAGGCGAAGCTTATTGGAAAGGAGAGTCAATTGCACGTCATTTTAGCAATTTCTATGCCGATTTCACCAATGTAACATCTTTGTCATCTACTTGTGTGATATTTGTCAAAGGAAACTTTCATTTATACGTGTGCTTCCGGTAGTGTTTTTGGAAGCAAATCCAATATTGTAGTAGTTATAGTCAGAAATACTTGGATTTGAGCTCAGTACTGCTACTTACCAGCCACATGATATTGGGTCGCGTGTTCAAACTTTCTTGGTACAGTTTCAAGGTCTCTAAAACAAAAATTGTTGCATTCATTTCCAAGTCGTCACGTGAAGAGTAAATGAGGTCAGGAATAGGAAGCACGTCTCATGGCGCTGAGGACCTAACACAAGCTCTCAGATATGTTACTTTTTTCTTATTGGCAAAAAGCGGTGGGTTCTGTGTTCCTTTGATTTCCTAAATGTAGCTGATTTCTCATTCAAGGTATCCTTCAACGAACATTTTTTAAGTATTTATTTTTTGTAGCTAGCCACATAAGAGAGAATATTGAAGGAAAGGTATCTGTGATCACCTTGATCTACTTTACAAAACTTCTATAGTTTCTGTTGAAATGTAATGCTTCACATTTATTTTTATTGAATCCTAGGATTTTTTTAGTTGGAGTATAATTAACCTACAATGTTACATTAGTTTCAGGTGTATACACCTGATTGATTCGAAAATTCAGTCCATCATTCAGTGCTCATCAGGATAAGTGCACTCTTAATCCTCTTTAACTCTTCACCAATCCCCCTTCCCATCTCCCCTCTGGCAACCATATTTCTCTGAAGTTAAGAGTGTGGGTTTTGCTGGTCTTTTTTTCTCTATTTATTCACCTGTTTTCTTAAATTCCACATGAGTGAAATCATGGTATTAGTCTCTGTCTTTGAATTGTTTCACTTAGCATCATACCCTGCAGGTCCTTCCATTTTGTTGCAAATGGCAAGATCTCATCCCTTTTTGCGGTATAATAAACACGCACGTGTATACCATCACCTGCGTCTTCTTTATCTCATCCACCCCTCTGTCGACGGACACTTGGGTGGCTTCCATGTCTTGGCTGTTGTAAATAATGCTGCAGTAAACATAGGGAGGCGTGCATCTTTTCAAATCAGTGTTTTCATTTTTGTTTTGTTTGCCCAAATACCCTGTAGTGGAATTACTGGATCGTATGGTGAGTCTATTTTTGACTTTTTGAGGAGCCACCACACTTTTTCCCACAGTGGCTGTGCCAGTTTGCATTCCCACCAACAGTGCCTGAGGTTCCTTTGTCTCCACAGTCTCGGCAACCCTTGTTATTTCTTGTCTTTTTTATTTTAGCCATTCTGACGGGTGTGAAGTGATGTCTCATGGTGGTTTCGATTTGCATTTCTCTGATGATTCATGACAGTGAGCCTGTTTCCCTGTGTCTGTTGGCCATCTGTATATCTTCTTTGGGAAAATGTCTGTCCAGTTCCTCTGCCTGTTTTTAACTGGATGGGTTGGCTCTTTGGGTGTTGAGTTGTAGAAGTTCTTTATATATTTTTGATATTAACCCTCCACCAGATATATCATTTGCAGATATCTTCTTCCATTCAGTTGGTTGCCATGTCATTGGGTTGACGGTTTCCTTCACTGTGCCTTTTATTTCGGTGTGATCCAAATAGTTTAATTTTGCTTTGGTTTCCATTGACTGAGGAGGAATTTGCATTTATACTTATACTTCCGGTAATATCAATTACCGGACAGATACATTAAGTATGAACAGTAGCCACTTGTAAATACCCATGTACGGGCACAGGATCTTCCATTTCCATTATGAGTACCGGCAGAGGGTGTCTTTTTCAACGTCATGCGTTGCCCTACCTGATCTTAGGTATACTTACATACAACTCATGTTACTAAGTTCTATTCATTATATTAAGTTATACGAATGAAAGTCCAACTTCCTTTATTTGAAATGATAATGATTAATGAACTTGCATAGATCTAGTATAGGGAAAGTTGGATGATAATAGTGCATGTGGTGAGGAGAAACAAAGAAGAGGGAAAAAATCTTGTGATCAATGCATTATTTCGAGTTGGCAAGCATCCATTGAATACTGAACTTGTGTGTCCAGCTCTGTGTCCGCATACGCACACACAGATGAAATGTGGGAGCCTCCTTTCACAGGGGAAACTGCCATGCTGCCGACAGTAAGGAAGAGTATTGACTGGGATCTAAAAATTTCTGGGAATTTCTTGCCAGGAATAGTGCCAAGGGGTCAAAATGAAGAAAAATACTGAAGTAGGTCTCCCAATTTTCTGACCTAAGGTGAAGAAACACCATCAATGGGAGGAGGCAAAAGGTAAAAGATAAAAGTGAAATCCACTTAAGGTCTGGAATTCGTGAGAAAAGAATGGGTCTGCAGTACTATTGGGTAGCACGCTGCTCAGCCTCAATTTCATCCTTATGTTCAGCTATATCAGGGCAGCCTCAGGGTTCATCTGGGAACCACGGCAAACAGAGAAGCATCTGGGCAGTGGGGGCATTTTAGCAGCCAAGGGAAAGGAACCAGGAAGAGCCGCAGGTCACGCCTGGTACGGAGCCCCATCCGCAAGGAAGACAGTTACAGAAATGGTGCTAACACACTGGTTCTTCCAAGACCGGCCAGTCTGCTGGTGTGGGGTGAATGCTTAGACTAGCAAGACCTCCTTAGGCAAGAATGTCAATGCAGCTATATCGACAGTTAGAGACACTGAGAGAGAGCCACTCCAGTGTAGGGGTAGACACCAGGGCTGGGTAGACTGTTTCTTATTCGCTAATGAGAAAACGTATAAAATGATACTCCCCCAACCCCCGCCCAACCACCACATTCATGGGGATTAATCTGTCTACCACTTCTAGTCATAAGGACCCCCATCACTGGTGCCTATGGGAGTAAAAGTAAAATTGGAGCCATGAGTTGCCTGGGTCGCCACCTCTTGGTGGTGGTCCCGTGTGCCTGTTTGACTCATTGCCCAAACTCTGGGCACCTGCTCCCTCCTCCAGCCTGCTGGGCCTCAGTTGCCCTGCTGTGCTCTGACCTCCAACACATGCCTGCTTCATCATTGGGTTTTCCGCACCTACCTTACCCAGTGTTTGAGTTCCTTCCCAGTTAAGCACTGTATAGTCCTCTCAGCAACTTTGAGGATGCTATGTGCTGAACTGTGTCCCCTCCCTGCAAATTCTTATGTCGAAGCCCTAACCCCCACCTGGTGCAATGGGATTTGGAGAGGTACTTAGGTTTCAGTGAGGTCATGAGGGTGGGTCCTTCCACCCTCAGAGAGGACAGAGAGAGAAGGTGGCCCTCTGCAACCAAGAAGAGAGCCTTCATCAGGAACGTAATTGGCCGGCACCTCAGTCTAGGCTTGGCAGCCTCCAGAACGATGAGAAATACATTTCCATTGGTTAAGCCACTCAGTCTGTAGTATTTTATTACAGCAACCCAGGCTGGTTAATATAGAGAGGTACTTAAAGATGGAGGAAACAAGACTCCAAGAACATAAGCACTCTGTCTTAGAATTTAGTTTGGTACTTCCTATGACTAGAAAAATTCCTTGTTCTTTTCACCACACAGTACTGCAAGAAAACCTGGACAATTTTTCCCACCCTCATATTGCCATTACTGGAAAGGAGATATGGGTTAAATCGTCTATCTTGTGGTGAAGACATTGAAGACTATAACTTTAGACGTCCTGTATTTAAGCGTGTTTTAGTATTTTACTTGCAACTCTATCTGGGACTTATCCTTTGTGTCCATGATATATGCATGGAGGTGTGTATATTGAAGCTACTTCTAAGTCATTAGACTTGTAGGACTTAGTCTTTTGACTTTCCACTGCATGGCACTTAGCTGAACACCAATCACAAGTGGTATGATTTAGCTAATGTTTCATTGTGATAAGTCTTTGTCATATTTTGGTTATATTTTGGTGAAATAGAATATGCAAGCAGGAAAATAGAAATAAACATTTGATTCTTGGTTTTCTCTCAGCCACCTTGAGTATTTTCTGAAATAAGAGGCTTTTCTCTTCTTGAGAGACCAAAATGAGAAGCCAGCCAAGCATTTCGCATCATCCCTTGGGGAACCATGGTGGAGACTGGGGCCATGAAAGGCAGAAGGCCCCCATTTACTGGGGGCCAGCCACGCAGCGACTGCGGTCATTAATACAGTCCTATATTTTGTAGGGCCTCTAGACAACTGAATCTTATCTTTCCATGTCACTAAGAGATCATTATAATTCCAAGGAATTATCAGAATTCTTATCTCCAGGGCTGGGCTTGTTAGGAAATGGCTTGTTTAAAATTTAGTTTGAAGCAAAGCTTGGAGTATTTTATTTCCCCAGTTTAAAAAACTTAAGTGCATGTATAATATAACAGTTCTTTTAATGTTATTTAATCAGCTATATATAAAATCCAAGGCATTGCTTGCTTTGAAGCGGCTTTGCTGAAGTCAGCAGTTTGAAAACAGAGCTATAGATTTACAGACCTGCACGTGCCATTGGTGACAAGATGATCCTGCTCCTTTGAAAATGCACGTGGCCTAAACCAAAGCCTGGTCGACTCACACTGAGCGCGCCTTTTGAGAGACAATGAGAACTCCATCACCTAATTTTGTTATTTATTTATAAATGACAGAAGCAAAGTTTATGATGTTAGGACTTAATTGGATCTTGGATTGCAGGTAAAGTGAGTTATGGCAAAGCCTAGAATCTAGTAGTCAAACAGGCATTTATGACCAGAATCACCGATCCGTCCTGGAAACCTGTGCTGATCTTTCTTGCCATTTGTCAAAATGGGGTTCTCTTTTTATTTCTTCTGTCTGCATTATTTTCTTCATGTTTATTGCTCTGTAGGTAGATGGCATTTGCAGAATCTAAAAATCCTCTGTGCTTTTCTTTCATGTGGAAATTTAGAGCCCATCCACAACGTCAGTTCTGGGGCACATTACAAACATTCAGCTGCCCCGTAGCCTGGGTGTGGTGACCCCCTCCCCCGCCCCAGTTGAATTGAGGAGAGCCCCTCACCAGAGGAACCCTGTTGTGGAGAATGTGTCACATTCTCTGCCCTCGAGTCCTGGGTGAGCAGTAAGACAGGCTTTCTGAAGCGGATGGCACCTGGGGATAAGAGAAACTCAAGGAATGTTTATTTTCAGGTTATTTTATTTTTAAAGAACAAATGTAGTTAATATGAATATGAAGGCAATAGATCCAGAGGATTTATTTATTGGGTGAAATAACAAAAAAAAAATACGGAGCAATATCCTTCGTCTCATGTATTGCATATGGCTGTGAGGATGTTGATTTCACTTCCACCTTGGATTCAGATTATCCAGATTATGTTTTTAACTGGAAGTCTATATCCTTTGATGTGGAGGGCTGTCCTGTGCATTGGACAATGTTTAGCAGTATCACTGGTCTTCACTAAACTAGATGCCAGTAACACTAGCCCCTCCCCACATCTAGCCATGACAGCTAGAAATGTCTCCAGACACCATCAAATAGCCTCTGAGGGTGAAATTGCCCCCTATTGAGAAACACTGGGTATATTTTTTGAGTATACAGACTTCTAATTATTCATCTTTGTGTCTCTGGTCCCTAGCAGTGGTTACCTCTAGCATTTACTTGGCGATTATCCGTTGAATGATTAAATGGAAAGTTGAAACTAGTATGTTTATGTATATAACCATTTTTTGTGCCTGAATAATTTAATGTATGTTTTTTCCCCATAAAGAGGTCTTATGATACCTCTTTTTTCTAGGATGTTTTTATTTTACTAGGATAATAATTTAATGTAATTACTAATTTCTATTCATTACTTATAATTACATAAATGTTTTTCTTTTTTTTTTTAAGTTTCTTTCTGAGAGAGAGAGAGCGAGCATGAATGGGGAAGGGCATAGAGAGAGGAGACAGAGAATCCCAAGCTGGCTCCATGCTGTCAACACAGAGCCCGGCACGGGGGGCTTGAACTCACAAACTGTGAGATCATGACCCAAGCCAAAGTCAAGAGTCGGAAGCTCAACTGACTGAGCCACCCAGGCGCCCTTACATAATACATTTTTATTGTATTGATGGATTCCTAGGGATTTCACATTTGCTTATGTCAGTATATTTGTCATTCCTTCTGAGGGTAACATGCATCCGGTCCTAATAAAGGGGTATCTTGTGTCTTCCAGAAAGTTTGGTGAAAGTACAGTAGTCCTACCTGGCTCTCGGGAGTCTGTGACCTGGGAGAATCTGGGGTATGGTGTTGTCTTATCCCACTCTACTGGGCAGCATGGCAGTGAGAGGGGGATAGTCCTGACTACCTCCTGGGAAGTCACCTGCAGAAGAAATGAAGATGGGAGAAAATCTAGGGAGGAAATGAAGGAGTCCAGCATGCTTCCACAGGGTTTCTCCTTTTAGGGTTAAGCGTCTTCATTGTAGCCATTTAAGAGGCACAAACAAACAACCATCAACACGCCAGCTCCTCACATAACTAACAATTAGGTGGTGCATGCTTTAGGCCAGGCGCTGTTCTAGGAACCCTACTGGATTTACTCCTTAAATCCTAACAACAGAGGTACAGAAGGGTACTAGTATGATCCCCATGCTACAGAAGAGAAAAGTGTAGCATAGAGAAGTTAGTTAATATCGCTCAATTCAGTAGATATTATTGGAGTACCTACTATCTGCTAGGTGTTGTGGATACAATACGATGAATTTGAATTCATCTCTGATACTTTACTTGACCCCAGAGCTCGGATCTATGTGGTAGCGGAGGTTATTCCCATATACAAAGTACCACGTCAAACATGTTAAATGCTGTAAAAGAGGAAATGATAAGGTGTTACGTTGCTTGTTGTGCAACAACAGGCAAGTTGTGTCATTTCTCTAAACCTGTTTTATCATCTCTAAAACTGGGACAGTAACAGCACCTTGTGAGGTTGCTGTAAGTACAATGCCTGGCATGTGTAGTAAGGACTTAATAAACATGATATAGTCGTAGAGTAAAAGTAGGAAGAGAGGTGATTTCTACTTGGGTGTACCAGAAGTTTCTGGAAGGTACTGTTTTAACTGAAGCTTGAAGGATTGGCAACACCATCTGCTAACAGAGGGGAAGATCCAGTCTTAATAAAGAAAGAAATATAAATACGAATAAAAGTAGAGTGCAGGAAAGCTCAGAAAATAGGAAAAGCCTGAAGTGTAGTTTCCTTGTGCTATGAAAGAATATAGGAGAAGAGAAGGTTAAGGGTAGGGAAGGCCATAGCATTATGTGCACCTCAGGCTAAAGAATTTGGAACTTTTCCTCAGACAGTGTGGAGCAGGGGAGGAGAGGAAGAGTGCTTTAGGAGGATTTGTCTGTCATTGGCTTGGGGGATGGGAGGAGCAGTGTCTGGGGCACAATCAGAAGCCCACTGCATTGGAGTTCCCGGAAGGGGCTGCTGAGGCCTCACCTCTACTAATGGCCCAGAGAGTGGCAGGGGAGGATGACAGAAGGTCATTTGGATTCTAGAATTGAAAGGATCTGCTGGAGTTGGAGGAGGGATTTGTCACAAGACGGAAAGATGCACGGAGAGCTTTAGATACTGAGAAATGAATAACTGGAGGGATTGTATAGGGATAATGAAGATCCAGAAAACTCTGACATAAAGCAGCAGGGGTTGCTAATGAGTTTACCTTTTGGCCTCTTGAGTTCCAGGTACCATCTGTTTGGGGACATGCAACAAACACATGTCCTTTCCCAAATGGAAATCTTAGCTGGAGATAGGGATCCAGAAGTTGTTTTGGCTGAGGCAGTTTTTGGTAGTGGGGAAAGGACGGAGGATGTCATTCCATGGAGGGTGTGCCGTCGAGCATCCAGCGATGGTGCCCAAAGAGGACACGGAAGTCAAAAGGGAAGTTAGGTGAAAACCAAAGGAGAGGCGGCCACGAAGCCCAGGGTGGAGGCTGAGTCCGGAAAGCGGGGTTGGAAATGGATGCAGATACTTCGGAGAGGCTGAGGAGAAGGACCAGTCGGGTTAGATGTGAGAATGGACAGCCAGAACTAAATTTACTTTCAGAACGAACTGTTCTGTGATTGAGGCAAAAACGCCGTGGCAAGTGAGGAAGAAGAGTTGGGGAGGAAGGCTACCATGGTTCTATGGGACAGGGTACAGATGTAAACATGCACCTGGGAAACTTCCAGTCTTTGAAAAGGGCAGCGCAGGAGCACGTGAGTGTGTGTGCGTGGAGAAGGGTGTGGGGAGCAGAAGAACCCATGACCCGGTTCAGCCTTAGTCAGTCGTTGCCGTATGGGACTGTGAGTCTGGTGTTGCCAGCAGTTTGGATTTTTCAGGAAAAGCAGACCATCCAGGGTGTTGTGTTTTAGTTTTTGTGGGTTTTGTATGATTACTATTATTATTATTATTACTTTGATGGGAAACTTGCACATCTTAAAATTTTGGCTCGGGGTGCCTAGGTGGCTCAGTCGGTTGAGTGTCTGACTTCAGCTCACGTCATGACCTCCCAGTTGGTGAGTTCCAGTCTTGTGTTAGGCTCGGTGCTCACAGCTCAGAGCCTGGAGCTTGTTTCAGACTCTGTCTCCCTCTCAGTGTCTCCCTCCTTCACTCACGCTCTGTCCCTTTCTCTCCAAAACAAGTTAAAAGAATTTAAAACGTGGGCTCAGATTGTTTAAAAACCCTGTCTAGGGGCGCCTGGGTGGCGCAGTCGGTTAAGCGTCCGACTTCAGCCAGGTCACTATCTCGCGGTCCGTGAGTTTGAGCCCCGCGTCAGGCTCTGGGCTGATGGCTCAGAGCCTGGAGCCTGTTTCCGATTCTGTGTCTCCCTCTCTCTCTGCCCCTCCCCCGTTCATGCTCTGTCTCTCTCTGTCCCAAAAATAAATAAAAACGTTGAAAAAAAATTAAAAAAAAAATAAAAACCCTGTCTAAACCAAAGAAAACGTGTCCACGGCTGGGACGTGGCTCAGAACGCTGCCGTTTTCTCTGATAGAGATCACGGGTTCGTGAAAGTTCTCTGTGACGAAGGGACGCGAGAACGGCTTATCACAAGCACTAGACAAATATTTGCTGGATTAGAAACGAAGTTGTGGGATGATGACTTTTAAATAGGAGGAAATGTAGCTGTGATAGTCTATGTCTTGGATATGTGTGACAGCTGGAAGCGAGCGGGCAGATTAAACCATGAGTCATTTCTAGTCAAAACTGTTTTATTTCCCTGTCAATATTGGCCTCTCATTACCTATGAATGTGATTGTCTTTACACCCCTGGTAATTGGCCGTGGCATTAGAACACGCAGAAATCTGCATCACCATTATCATTCCACTTCACCGTTGAAGACGAGTAATTATTAGAACTTCAAAAGTCGCGTCACTCAATTCATAGGTAGGCACACCTTATCTGTTCTTTGCAGTGCACGTTAACATAGATTTTCCTGAGTGAAAATGAGGGCACGGACTTTATATGAGACCCAGGTGGATGGAAAGGTAAAGGTAAACGTGAACAGATGTGTCGGAAGTGTTTCCATGCAGGGTAAGGTCATTACCATTAGGCAGACTGCTCACGTATCAGTCTTTGTCTTCTCCTAAGGACATTATTCTGCTCAGACTCAGAACTGAGATCATAAAGAGTGTACCGTCCAGACATACAGACTGGTTAATGACCCAAAGTGTTTTGTGACTACAGTTTGGGAAATTGTAGTCATCCCTGTGTATGGACTTGTGTGGGTGCTTTTTCCACTCGAAGCTGCAGGAGCTGTAACGGGATACATGTCTTTGGTGGGGGCGCCTGGGTGGCTCAGTCGGTTGAGTGTCCGACTCGATTTCAGCTCAGGTCATGATCTCCCTGTTTATGGGATCGAGCCCCACATTGGGCTCTGTGCTGACAGTGCAGAGCCTGCTGGAGATGCTCTCTCTCTCTCTCTCTCTCTTTCTCTCTCTTCCCCTCCTCCATTCGTCCTCTCTGAAATAAATAAATACGAAGAAAAAAAGCAAAGAATACATGTCTTCACGGTAAGTATTATTGCCCTTTGCCAGATGAGAAAACTGAGGCCCAAAAAGGTCAGGTAACCTGCTTATGGGTCACAGTGAGTTATGGAGCTGGGATGTTATACAGGCTTACTTCAAGGCCTGCGTCTTGAGATGGCTTCAGCCAAAGTAACCTCTGAGTAACTTGCTTCATTGAGTTTCACAAAAATAAAACTCATTTATTTTTCTTAAAAAAAGGAAAAGAAGTAGCCCTTCTTCTGCTCTAGCCTTGGAGGATGGGTACGCTTTTCCATTTCATTTTTCTGGGTCTACATTCTTTGCCCTGTTCTTTCTCTCTTCACAAAGTTCTTACATAGGTCCTATTTTTCAGGATATATGCAACTGGGAAGGGGATTTTTAAGACCATAGATAATTAACCTATTTTTTGATGAAGGCTTCAAAAAGATGCCTACAGTTGTATCAGCCATGGGGCCCAATGGAAAGCATTAGTATGCTTTATTATGTTTTTCTCTCCCGAAGCTCAACCCTCAACCGTATCTCTGCTCTTTGTCATGGATGAAAAGAAGCATGGAGGGTTTTGTCTTTTGGCTAAATGTATGTGTGTATTTGAATGCAAAGATATAAATATTTAAATATGTAAAATGTAAGTATGTGCATATATATCCAATTGCAGCCTAGGTATCCCTTTAGACAGATGTTAACGAGCTGATAAATATTAATACACTTTACAGGTATACAACTTCGTCAAGACTCTACTTTTTTCCGGCAAAAATATGTTTCTCTGAGACCACACCACACAGACTAAACATCTGTTTTAAAGTATGTTAAAATCCAGCAACTCAATGTCAATTGGCTCTGGCTTTGTGGTATTGCTTGCTTGATTATGGCTCTCACTGGGGGAGGAGAGCTTTCTGATACCATCCAAACCTCCAGAGTACCATTCAAAGCAGCTGGTATTCTATATATTACATAATTATGAAGCACACAGTGTAGTTTAGAATACTTAAGAGGCACTAGGGGCCCACTTCTCAAAATATTTACAGCCTTTTATTCTTCTAAAAACAATAATTTGCATGCCTAAAATGATATGTGTACCTTTGCCATGCAAATTTTCTTTGGCTTTTTTTGCCTGGTGAAACTTGTTCGGAAAATATCCGTGTTTAGCAGTGAATAGGCCAGAGGGAGATGTCATTGCCAAGAAAGGAGGTCTTCACCATTTTCCCCAAATTTTGAGTGTGCAGGGGGAAATGAGGAAGGTCCCAGGGAAGGACCCCTGTGAGAAGAGACCTAACGCCTAAGGCAAGACTCTGAAAACAGATGTCAGCCTTTGCATGGAAGGGGTGATTGAGGCTAAGTGGCCATCCTGTAGGCCAGCTCTGGCCATTCTACAGATTTGGAAGAACATGAAGAAAATCGTTTCTTTTGTGTAGGTCCCACAGTGAGGTGTTAAGGCAAGTCCTCGTGCCAAGGGGCCAATTAAATGACAGTTCTTAGGGCTCAACGAATCTGGTCATGCAGTGGGCTCCTCGTGGCCGCCCCTGCCTTTCCAACTCTCTTCCACCTTTTAGGACCTCACGCAGTCAGCCGTTCACTCAACAGACGTGAACTGTGCCTGCTGTGTGCCAGGTGCTATGCTGGAAAATGAGAATATAAAAATAAACGTGAGAATGTTGTCCTTCTAAGATGCAGGTGTTCAAGAAGGGAGGAAGACATAAATCAGGGTGTCCGGGTGTCCATGCCATGGCAGTCAAAGCGTGTATAGGAATAGTAAGGGCGTTGAGCGGGGAATATTCACCTCCGACTTAGGTAGTGATAATGACGAAGGGCTTTGGCAAAGGAGGCGATGCCTGAGAGAGGCACAGCAGGGAAATTATTCTAGAAAGAGGCGGGCGAGAGAGGGTTTGAGGGTCAGGAGCGAATGGCATGCTCTAACATTTTGTTTAATAACACTCTCTTTTAACAAAGCACTTCGGAGCTCCCCTGAGCCACCTTATTTCTTTTGAGTGGTCTTTCTCTATTAAGTATCAGAGACTTGGTCATTGGTATTTACTGAAAATGTCCCAGATGGTTGCATCTTGATGAATGGAGCCTGACCCAAAGGTCAGGTCAGGATTTAATATCTTGGGTCAGAAATGCATGATTTATCCCCAAAATAAAACTGGTAGTAGCATATTTAATCTGGCCTCAATTCTGTGCTGAAAGAGAGGATTAAAAATAGGCAAACTTTAACACTGTCTATTAAAAGTACACAAGCTCCTTTTGGAACTCAAGCTTAGACTGGCCCCCTTATTTTTGGAACTGTACTAATAAAAATACATTAGCAAGAGAAATAACTGGGTCAAAGTCTTGGTTAATTATTCGTATATACATACATATGTGTGGTTTTAAAATATTAAATGTGTACACAATGTGTACTGAATGTTAAATATATACAGGGTACTTAGGTAATATAATCCCATATAAAAGGCAAGGAAAAGGTCCAGAGCCATAGTGTGGTCATCTTTGAGCAGAGCGTCACAAAAGACAATTATTTTCTGTGATATTCTGTGTGTTTGCGAAATTGTATACGATGACGTCACATTCATAGACTAGAAAAATTTCTTTCCTATAGGGAGCAAATTGTGAATGTAGGAAATGAAACGAAGTTCCCCTTCAGGAAAGGAGAATAGGGATGCTAGTAACCATTCCTAGAAGGCAATCTTCTGTGACCAGGCGGGCCTGAAAGTCATGTCCCAAAGACATCATAGTTTCTACTCTATTGTATTGATTCATTCAGCAAGAGAACCTACTGCATGCTGATACCAAGATGTAAAAGATAAGTTCATCCCCTCTGGTCTAGTTTAGGAAAGAGATAAGGAGACAAAATGAGGCAAAAACACCTAACAGGCCTAAGAAAGAATGTCTGCTCACTTGACGAAGAGAAGGTGCTTAATTAAAATGGAAACCTTGTGAAGCTTATCCCTAATTTCCTTGGATCTGGAAGCCTTTGCTCCAGACTTCCTGCCAGACTCCACGTCTTCCATCATCATCAGAGTTAAATGTCCTCTTGAGTGCCATATACGTTTCTGCTATGATGTCAGCTCCCTGAGAGCCACATTATGTCCTATTCATATTTATATGCCCCACAATGCCTTGAACACAGTAGAAATTCAATACATATTTATGGACCAGGCGAATGGTCCGGTATTGTGTGGGGCTAACACAGAGAGCGGTAATAGAAAATATATCACTCCATGCTCAAGCAAACTGTTTATTTTATGACTCTGACATCTTCAGCAGTGCAAGTGGCTACGTCTGATCTCAGCAAAGATTGATCGATCGATTGGTTGATGCCAGTTGTCTTGCCACGTGGCAAGGGAAGAGGTTTCTTCACAAAGTCAGTGGCCTCTGACAGGCACTACCGTGTCTTCCTTCCCGATAAATCGTCTTTTCTACCAGCCAAGGTCATGTGACCTGTTGTGTGGGTGGCAGTGGGGGGGAGGGACTCTGAGAAATGTGGCAAGACAGAAACTTCTTTCTGATCAACCATAGTTACATGGTTTATAGAAAGACGCTACCCAGAAAGCAACTACCTGTGAAGGGTTTGAGTGAATCATTATAACCTCTGTGGGAGGCTGGTTTTCTTTGTGGTGTCCAGAAACGACACGGGCAGCAGAATCCATGCTACCGGTTCACGGAGCCCGACAGCCCCGTCATGAGTGTTATCGTTCAATTTTCGCACAGCAGGAGTGACAGGAGCTAATTGTTCGGGCCCCGTTTGTGTCCTTCCAATCCCATGAAGTTGACTATTTTGCATACTAATCTGACCGGCTGGTTTGAAGTTCCAATAATCAAGTCTCTAAACCTATAACTAGGGTGTGCCAGAAAAGGTTGGTTCCATACGGTAAAAAGAAAAGACGTTTCAGTAGGAAGAAATCTTTGCAGAGTTTTGTTTAGTAAAAAAAAATGTAGTTTATTATTTGGAGGAAACACGACTCCCACTGCATAGCACCTGAAGGTATACTGTGTGTTCACGCATGCACACGTGCAGACACGTCTTCAATGAAATAAGCATTGAGCATTGGATAAACAAGGACTGGAGTTCTAAGGACTTCCGATGAAAGGCAATGCTATATGGAATTGAACTGTTGCTGTGGTCTCTCTCAGGGAATTGAACTGATTATTTATTAAAATAATGCTGGAAATTTTAGCGTGCTGGACAGAGGGACAGGAAGAAGCTTTTGGCATTGATGTATACCCTCAGTGTCTTGACTGTGGTGATGCTTTCACAGTCTCATGCGTATGTCAAAACTTAGCCAATTTTTATACTCGAAATATTTAGCCGTACTTCAGTAATAAAAACACAGTTTTAGTATGCTGGTTTCGAGAGCCCCTGTACCCATCTGTCGGGAAGTTTTGCATAAGACAACCCATGTGAATGCCAATGTGCTTAATCTAGCAATCGCCTCTATGTATCATCCTCCAATCACCCATCATTCCTTCCAGAATCTAAGCAAATGAAACACAGTGGGTGAATTTTGTGAAAAACACATCCAGTATCCATGACCGATCACCGCTGGCCCGGACCTGTATCTGCCATGGACAGAGGGAGCGGCGTGTCCCCTCACGGATGAAGTTAGGGACGCGGTTAGAATCCAGAATCTGGATTTAGGACTGTGACAGCAGCAAATTACGGTTATCCCGTGCAACCCTTCCGTCCTGCCACATCAGTTGGATGTCTTAATACACTTTGAATGTCAGGTTCATCTGTTTTCATCTGGCTTTTCAATACCGTCTTTTCTTCTCACTACAAGTGATTCAGGCAAAACCGGAGGAATAGGGCAAAAGAGTTTACAGATTTCAGGTGAATTTTAACAAAGGATAATCACGTGTGTGGAAAGAAAGACCGTTTGTGTTTGTGAATCCCGGGCCCATCCTTCCCAAACTGGGAAGCTGTAATGCAATGCCAGCTGGAAGCTGGACCTTGGCGGGCGGCTTCCCAGATCTGTACTTGTTGGGCCCAAGCCTGAGGGCTGAGGCAGGGATTGGAATTTAAGAAGATTGGAAAGTAAATTGCTGGAGTTGAGGGCAGTGTGGGTGAGGGGGAGGCCTGGGGAACAGAGGCAGCTCAGAAGAGATAGTAGGTCAGCTGGTACGTCCCTAACCATGATTTGCAAGGTCATGGTGGAGACTTCCTCTTTCCCACTCGCTGCCACATATTCCGAGGCAGGTACACAGGGACACATGGGTGAGAAGAAAGGGAATCAGGAAAGCTGAGGGGACCGGCACCACGGGGTTTGTATGGGGAGGACAGAAGAGACCTGGGGAAGCAGCAGCATCTTCGTATCTGTGGGAAGTGGGGTGTGGGATAATAAGGTGGCCTCTGGACCCACTGAGGCTAGGTAAGAATTTCTTCAGTGCTTTCAGGCGGAGAGATTAAGTACACGTATCATGTTCCTATCTGCCTTCTTCTGTCTTCATTATTTCTTGCCTAAAAAGTCGTTTTATTTCGAATTAAAATAAGTTCGGACTTATTTTTGTAGAAACGGATGTTTGACAAACTAGAATCCCAGCACTTAACTGTTAGAAATAACTTTAAAATTAAACAAGGATCGTGTCTACCTTTTTTAATATCCGAGAAACAAAGCACGGTTATTAGTGATAGGTTGGAATGCCCTATTACAATTAACGTTCATCCGTACTAAATGGGCTTTAAGAAAACAGGTTTTCCTCACCCCTGTTCGATTTCATTTTTCAGCTTTAATGATTTGAGGGAGCTCCTGCTCATCTTTGTTAGCCAATGCACGAATGTAAATGGTAATGAGGCTTTTGTGTATGCGTGTGAAATTCAAAACCCATCCCTAGTCTATTAACTCTGTAAAGAAACTTACACTGTTGGAGTCCATAGCAGTCTGAACAAAAAGGCTTCTATTGTATAAAACCAATTTCCATGTAATCAAGTGGGGCAATAGAGTGTTTTGTCTTGAATGATATTTGTGCAGCGTTAGAGATGTCTGACCTGTGCACTGTACAGACTTAGCTGTACCATCACTTAGCAGGTGTAAAGGTCAGAGGGAAGAAACGTTTCTTGAATGACTCGGCTGAAATTGCAACGCTTCAAAATAGCACCCGTTTGTGGCCACCTCGCTCAGTTACTATTTGTATCAGGCTAAAATCTGGTGACGACGTGCATGATTGAACTAATTGACTTAGAAAACAGCAAGCGATTCTTGTTCAGTAAAAAAGTACCTCTTTGGGGTTTTAAGATATCCCTTTTTCTTAATGTACTAAGTCTTTTTAAAGTTTAAATTATCAGCTAATGCCATGTCGTGTGGCTCACTCCAGTGCCTGGCACATAGTAGGAACTCAATAAATAGGTATGGAATATTAAGGAATAAATGGAACCAGATTTCTGCTAAGCAGCAGATGGAAAATAGTAGGACTTAATCATACCATTCTATGCTGGAAAGCTTTTCTCACTTTGATCTAAAATGTTTATTTCTGGGGCGCGTGGGTGACTCAGTCGGTTAAGTGTCCAACTCTTGATTTCAGCTCAGGTCATGATCTCACAGTTTGTGAGTTCGAGCTGCAGAGCCTGCTCGGGATCCTCTTTCTCTCCCTCTCTCTCTGGCCCTCCCCAGCACATGTTCTCTCTCTCTCGCTCTCAAAATAAATAAATTTAAAAAATAATAAAAAATATTCATTTCCTATAATTTTCTTGTAATGCAAAAAGTAACACAATCTTATAAAACCTTTTCATTTCAGCAGATGTCTGCGAGGTTAGGAATAACATTTTGTAACCTAAGCAGTCATTAAATGGTGTCTATTCCCCTGGCAGCATTTTAGCTCCGTAAAGAACCCGAGCGTCCTAGAAGGGCCCCTCCCAAACCCACCCAAGTGTTTCTGCAGAAACCTCCTCAGGGTCCAAACAGCAACCTGACTGTAATAAAGGCGACACACAAAAGCTCGCGCAGGATTGTCCCGGGATCAAATAAAGGAGGCCCAGTGCCACATTTAAGAGGCGGCACCACACTGACATGCTGTGGGGCTCTGCCTTATAAATCGATGCTGATACAATTCGACAAGGCTGTAATCAGTTTGAGATCATGCTCCAGTACGTACTCTAGCAGACAGATTGCAATTTTCACTTGAGTTTTCTAGGAAAACAGACGACAGGGGGAAGTTACCCTGCAGTAGACTTGTTCGTCGGCTAAAAAAAAAAAAAAGGTAACACATTTTGTTCATTCAGTGGCCCCCAAATTGATAGAGTGTAGTTTCTCCCTCTTCCGGACTCCCACTTTTTCCCGCACACATCATATTTTACGTGGATGCGTTTATAGACGTAATAGACTTCCCTCTTCCACCTCCAGACAACACGTTCCTCTAGAGGAAGGCCTCTCCAGATGTTTTGCATCTCTGTAGCCCCGGGGCCTAGAGCAGCATCCAGATATTTTTCAGAATGAAGTCATCGAAATGCACTTTTTGGAGCTAAAACAAAAATAAGAGTCTGCCGTGTTGACTCACAGCCACATTTTGCGATAGCTGTTTGTACTGGCGTCCACACACCTGAAACTGAGCGTAAACCTCTATATATGAAGGTCTCATACAGAAGACCAGATGTACGTGGTAAATGCCACCTAGGTATGTAACCAGTCCAACTGGTCCTACCACCATTAACACGGCAGGTGATGTTTTGCCGACAGGTTGTATGCTTAAGAATTTTGAAGAACCTACTTGGCATGGTTTCGTTTTCACTTGCCGGGTGGAGTCCGACAATTTTGAGTCTGGTGGACCAGGATTTGAATTGTCATGATTATCTTGGCTATTTTTCCTTAGATGGCGGGCATGAATCTAAAGCACTATTTGTTTTAAAAAGCTGAGGGAATAGAGAACTGAACATAACAACGTTCACTTAAAAACATACTAGATGTGAAAAATTCTTCACGGCATGTTTACTTGTCTACCGACTCTGAATGCAGTGTGTAAGGCTGGTTGGTATAATCAGGTCACAGCACGAATACGGTACTCACGTCCACAGAATGGTTCCTGTGTGCCTCGTGGTGATGCCGCCTCAGGAGGTGTAAACTCACTCACCGCTTTTCCCTTGAAAACACTGGATAATTTTACTTATGTGTTGGCTCTTGATTATAAAGAGTCATCCACGTGAAGCAGAACTGTAAATGTTTCACGGGATTTGCGAAATCATTCTCCCTGCCCCAAGCCTTAAGACCCATTGCGGTGGACATCCTCTACATGGGTGAATAGGTGAAAAACCCTTAATGGGACCTGATTCAGAAGATTCTTTAAGTAATTATTTGCATATTCCCTTTTGTGCTTGATTTATTTATGTTTTTGCTATTTTTTCTCTGATAGGAAAATTATAAAGTTACCGGGTCGTTTCTCAGTTCATTTATCTTGAAAGAGAGAGAGTTCGCACACCTGCATCAGTGGGGAAAGGGTAGAGAGAGAGTGTGAGAGAGAGAATCCCAAGCAAGCTCTGTGCTGTCAGCATGGAGCCTGATGCGGGGCTTGATCCCACAAACTGTCAGATTGTGACCTGAGCTGAAATCAAGAGTCGAACACTGAACCGACCGGGCCACCCAGGCACCCCTAAAGTTACTGGGATTTTTTTTATTTTTTTATTTAAAAAAATTTTTTTTAACATTTGTTTATTTTTGAGACAGAGAGAGACAGAGCATGAATGGGGGAGGGTCAGGGAGAGGGAGACACAGAATCTGAAACAGGCTCCAGGCTCTGAGCTGTCAGCACAGAGCCCGAAGCGCGGCTCGAACTCACGGACCGCGAGATCGTGACCTGAGCCGAAGTCGGGCGCTTAACCGACTGAGCCACCCAGGCACCCCTGGATTTTTTTTTTTTAAAGATCTGATGCAGGTGATCTTCTGGAAACACTTAGCAAAACACTTGAATCACCTTATATATTATATATTATTATATATATATATTATTAATTATATGTTATATATTAATATTATATATATTTAATAATATATATAAGAGATGGAGACACAGAATCTAAAGCAGGCTCCAAGCTCTGAGCTTTCAGCACAGGGCTCGACATGGGGCTTGAACCCACGAAACACAAGATCGTGACCTGAGCCAAAGTTGAACACTGAACCTTGCCACCCAGGTGCCCCAGTTAACTGGATTTTTTAAAATGAGTTCATGTTCCTTTGTTGGATTTCTGAAAATGCTGTATTTACCTGTGTTAACTCTGGGAGACTTAAAAGCTTCCTAACTGTGTCTTCCAAAGTATCATATTGTCCCAACCCAAATTTCCCCGGGGCTTAAGAGATTCCTAAAATTGAGAACTATGGGAATTGTCTTAACTCTTTAGGACTACTGAAGTTTATTTCCCACTGGCATTAAAAAATTAAAATAAAAAATAAAAAGTAAAAAAAAATCTCAAAATATAATTGTAATAACTCTCTATGTTTTTTTTTTAAGTTTATTTACTTATTATGGAGGGGAGGGGTGGAGAGAGGGCGAGAGAGAATCCCAAGCAGGCTCCGGGCTGTCTGTGCAGAGCCGGACACAGGGCTCAATCTCAGAAACCGTGAGATCATGACCTACAGTGAAATCAAGAGTCAGATGCTTAATCTACTCACACTCTTTGGGATCGAAGTGTCAGTGAGGAAACTTGCCTGGATCCCTCCCTTTGAGAAAAGAATTGGACACTGGAAATGGAAATTGATGCCATAGAGAAATGAATATTGGTTGACTGCTCGATGCTATTTCTTAAACCTTAAGCATGATGATTACTTCTTAGGTTATTTAATACTTAGGGACTTTGAATAAAATGATAATGGTAGTTACAGTAACATGGACTTAGAGGTAAAAAATAGAATCCCGTGAGGTGCTTTAACACATCAACTCATTTGATGCTCACAAAACCACTCTACTTTGAGTGTTGCTTTATTTCCATTTTAAATTGTAACAGTTTAGGCTTATGGAGGGCTGTGACTTACCCAAGGGCTCTCAGCTGAGCAGGGACTCTTGGACAAGGCTGTGGGACAGCTTCACAGCCAGGTGGATTTCCAGTGCTCTGTGCCTGGCCACCTTCAACACTTAGGCATGCTGAAATTCTGCAATGTCTCGGAGATGTCTTCTAGTTTTTGAATTCTGTGTCTTTAAGCTGCAGCTGACCTATAGTTTTGAAAGGTTATGATACATTGATCTCTGTTAACATATTTCTAATCGTGACATTTTAGAAATGAGTTAAATAACTATGGCTACATTCTAAGACGTTAAATTCTCAACCTCTTTGGGGAACTATAGGAAATTCTATGACATTTTTTTGAGGGGTGCCTGGGTGACTGAGTCGGTCGAGTGTTCAACTCTTGGTTTTGGCTCGGGGAATGACCTCAGGGTTGTGGGATCAAGCCCCATGTTGGGCTCTAGGCTGAGCGTGGACCCTACTTGGGATATTCTCTCTCTCTCTCTCTCTCTCTCTCTCTCTCCCCCCCCCACACCTCTCTCCCTCCCTCTGCTTCTCTCCCCTGCTCATGAGCTCTCTAAGGAAAAAAATAAAAAATAAAAAAATTGTTCAAAAGATGAGAGTTTAATATACAAGTGATAACAGATGTGCCACTTGAAACAGCAACAACAGAACCTAATATAAAAAAAAAAACTTAGAAAACTGGCAAACTAGGAGTTGGTTCATTGCATTTTAAAGAATGTGTGATTTATTTTATAAAAGGGTCCCCGCTGCCCTGGTGCATTTATATGTTTGATTGTAGATCGGTAACCACTTGCTAAATGGCTGGGGAAAAAAAGAGGAAAAATGGGTAAAGGTTTGGGAGCTAATACTAATTGCAAAGCAATCGAAAAGGATGATAATGCATTTCTAAACTTAAAATGTGAACTAACGGGAAAATTTCATTTGAATCACCTAGTTTTTACTTTTATAATTTTGAGAAAGATACCATTGGCCACCTAAGACGCGTTGTTACCTGAATTCAAAATGTGTTTCATTCATTCATTCGACACGTATCTATTGGATGTTTAATATGTTCCAGGCACTGTGCAGAGCAATGATGAGCAAAACTAGCCACAGTTTCTGACCTCCTAGAGTGCACACTGTGATTTTATCAACTCGATTTTGAGGTTTTATGGAGCTAGAAGATGCGAGATGATAATGAAAAATAAGTTCTTCTTTTAAAAACTTACCCAAGCATCTCGATGTGATCATTTCTTTGCCTTTTGTAGTGTATCTTCTTTATACATTTTCTGAAATATATTATAATGAATGATTATTACTTTCTGGATTATTTGTAAAAGATAAAGGAAGAAGCTTTTCTTAATTTGGTTCTTGGCATATTTATATGAATGTTTTGAGGCTCTAGAAATGGCAATTATCATAAATATCCCAACTGGCACATTTTATTAGCAGGAGCTCACATAATATAGATGAATCAACCTGACGTTTTTTCCTTTAGCTGTTTGGCCACCATAATAATTGGTTCTATTACAGGTGGATAGTATGATCTTAATTTCCTTTGGTAAGCTTGAGTGATTTAATCTCGTCAGTGAATTGTGAGTTGAAGATAGATTTCACATTTTATAATCCCGTCATTTTGGTGGAGATCTCCCTGCCTGATGAATTTAATGAAAGCAAGTAACCTATTAATATGTCACGTACACTTACTTACTCATGTGGAAGCAGTGTTAGAACCCCAAATTGTTTCTGTAAGCTATCCATAGGAGCTGGTTCTAATTCATTTATTTTTACCACGATTCCAACTTTTAGTTGAGCAAATATTGAGCTTTATTAATCCCACCTGTGTATCCTGCTGGGTAATAAAATGTATTGGCACGTGTATTTAAGATTCTTCAGGCTTTGAACAAAAATGTTGCCATGGGAACCTGATTTCATAGCCCATAGTCCTTTGCACAACTACACCTGCCTTATGGTAGGGGTTTCCATGGCAACGTTTTTGTTCAGGGAACGCAGAACTTGCACAGAATATGCCATGCATCGCTTTTAAATGTGTGTTGCTAGCTGCGGTCTTACTATAGTTAATGTGCGTATTAGAAATACCTGTGGCTCCATGGTGGGCGACTGTGTTCTCTCGCTTCCAGTGAATAGATTCCTATTGAGTTTAGTGGTCAGAATGCATTGGATTAGGAAATTAGAGCAATTTCTGGCCTCTTTGCACTGTCTCTCCACCCTCCACTCATTCGGGCCTCCTGCTAGAGTATGGTGAAGTAAAGTCCTCCATGGCTAGCATGACCAGAAAGATCATTTCTGACAACGCAGAGCTGTAAGGAAAAGATGTGTATCTAATGTCTGGCCAGGCTCGGTGGGCTTTTTTAAAGGGCAGCGTCCATCTTGGGAAGCCTCTCCTGCTCCAGAATATTCTCCTAATGGTTCTTCAACGTCCTCACACATGCTTTACTCCAGAGAAGGTCATGAGCTCCGCCCACAGAGTTCCACGAGGATGGGGTAAGAATTAGTTTTCATATTTTTAATCTAACGTCTTCTCTCTTTCTCTCTTACATTTACCTGCGGCATAGAAAAACCAAAACCAAAAAACAAAAGACAGTTGGCAACTCCTGAATTAAGGCAGCCCAAGTTCTTTCTTTGCTCGTCATTCATTCGTGTCTCATTACATTGGTGGCTAAGGCCGTGTGGGAAGAGTGCGCTATGGCCTTGCAATAGATAATCCGGGGTTATCACTGTTGTGTTATTATGGTTCTCTCAGCTGTGATATGCACACTCATCCATCAGGACCAGGCTCACGTTCCTGCCAGGTATGCTGGCATGTTGCTGTTCTCTTGGCAGGTCTCAAAACATGCAGCAGTGGATTTCGAAGCAGCCTCAGCTGCTGCTGACAGTATACAAAGGAGCCGAATGGGGGATATTATTAATGCCAATCATCCTCTACCCACAAGGGTATCAAAGGGACTTTTAGAGACCACGGGGCTGCTTTCAGCAGAAACCCTAATCAGATCATCTTCCTTGATCAGGGAAAGGAATGTAGGAAAATGAGGTGGGTTAAAGGAATTAGGACAAGTAAATGCATTCTGAATACATTCAGGACAAATTAGCCCGGAGTGCAAATAGACATTGATTTGTCTGATTGAGTGGAAGCATAACTTAGAAGCCCAAGGTCAGGCTTCTGCCAACTTAAGGCCTTGGGAAGTTAAACAAATACAAGGGAGTGTGAAAAACACGTTTATTTATAAAGCTGGAAGGGAGAAAGGAACGAATAAAGGAAAAAGGGGCGGGGAGGAGAGGGGGAGGGACAGTGAAACCAGGCATCGGGAAATGATAAACTCAGGGAGTCAATCTAGAGGAATCCTATTCCAAGGCATGAGCAGAAAAATTGTAGGTCAGTTTCATCTAGAGGAGAATTCAGGAAATGTAGGGGAATGTGTACCAAATCAGGAGCCAGACAATCTTGGTCTCCCAACTTACCTATCACCTTGGATTTACCACCTCGGTTGTCTTTCTGTAAAATGAACGGTGGGGCCCGAGCTCAGTTTTTAAAACTTGGTGTTCTGTGAGTGTGCATGTAAATACAGTGGAGAAGGCTCACGGGAGACACTTTTGTCTCCTGAACAACCACTTCAACCAGACCAACTTTCCTTTGCTGAAAATTGTGATGAAATTTCACTTGAAGAAAATGCTTCCTGGAGTATAAAAAGTTTTAAAACTATTGGGACTGCTGATTTCCTAAATCCTGCCAACACTAATATTCCATTCGATGCCCCAATCTCTACTAAGCTAATAAAATGATGGATTTGTAACCATTGTCTAATATAGTTATGAGAGCTTTGAGCTCATGGCCATTGCACAATCAATATTTCTTGACTTGAACGGAATTAAATTTCATCCATTCTGGAAACAGACCGTGCAGATCCTTTTCCTAAAATGCCAGAGAAATTATTTTCATCAATGGGAAGGCCCCTAATGCAAAACAAACCACAGCCCTCTCTTTGCAAAAACACACAAACAAAAACAGGGTTTGGCTGCACCTGGGAGATGTTGTGCCTTGGTCACCGGACTCTAAATTCAAGGGAAGCCAAAAACCTTAGAGTCCCTGGAAGCTGAAGAAAGCAAGCTATCCTAACCATGGCGAGAACACACAAAAGAAGAGGGGACCCGCCAGGTGTCCCAGAGGAGCACACGTTAAACCATGGAGTCGTTCGCCTTTTGAACATGAAGACTGAGGCGGCTGCGGTCAAGGTTTGGAGCCTGTGAAGACTAGGAATGTGATGAACACAGATCTGATCCTGGACGGTTATTAGAAGGGAACCAAGTTGCTTTACAACTTTAGAGCGGTACGTTTAGGCCAAAAGGACGAAGTGCTCCTGAGAGAAAGTTTACTAATGGGATTCATTACCCTCAGAGTTCAAATAAACTGGGTGTGAAAACTTAAACCCAATAGAATGAACGTAATAGATTGATGACCTGGGCCCCTGACTTTAGCAGTCTTCTGTGTGTGGTCTGGACAAGTGTCCCTGAGAAGGGGAGGAGTAATGTGTACCTCTCAGGGTCTACCCTCTGGACAGAGTGTTAGGCTGCTAAGATAGGCCAGCGATGGTTGGCTCATTCTCAAGGAATGGACGTAATGTATGGCATGATCTTCGTTTCTGCCCCTGACCTCTCAATAAGAAGGAAAGAGGCGAATTGTCCCGTAATTTTTTCTCTGAATTTTTGCTAAAACCCAGTACATGATAATTTGCTTCTCAAGTACATGGGTGAACCCCTACCTATATAGACACAAACGTGTATGGTCACGTAATGTGTGTGTGTACACAAAGACCGTTGGGGCAACATTTTCTAGTGGTCCGGCAAGAGCCCTGTCATTTCTGAATGTGCTCCAGGCGGATGAGAAAGGGGATGGGAAAACTTCAGGTGAAGGCAGCCTTGTGTAAGAATGTCCAGAGGTGTGAGACTGCCTTGGAGGGCTAAGCAGCAGCAGATGGGGCGCTTGGGTGGCTCGGTCAGTGAAACATCAGAATCTTGATTTCTGCTCAGGTCATGAGATTGAGCCCAGAGTCCGGCTCTGGGCTGTGTGTGGAGCCTGCTTGGGCTTCTCTTTCTCCCTCTCCACCTGCCCCTCTCCCACTCGTTCTTCCTCTAAATAAATAAACACACACACACACACATAAGGAGTGCAGGAGAACCAACACGCAGATGGTTCTCTTTGGGCAAGCTAGAACTTTGAGTGACATGGGCTGTGCCAGAAAAGAGAGGTGAAGCTATTATAATAAGGTTGGTGGGGCACACAGATGCCAGATAACAGGGAGCCTTGCTTGTGTTGATATAATTAGGTTCATCATTTCACAGGTAATGGGACGCCATTGCAGAGGTTCAAATAGGAGATAAATGAAATTTGCATCTGAGAAGGTAGAGTCTGGAAGTTGGATGGAAAGCAGGTTGCTTGCAAGAGGGAAGTCAGGAGATCTGTTGGTTTAGAGGTGATTGGTTCCTACAGGAGAGGAGAGCAGAAAACAACAACAACAACAACAACAACAACAACAACCCACCCCCACCCCAGGTTCTGAATTATCACAACAGTAGCGATGGGGATGGAGGGAAAGGATACAAGAGTGTGTAGAATCTCTTTGTATTCTGCCCAGTTCCAATAAGCTCTTTCCTTTACACTTCTGTCTCATTTAGGTGAAGGAGGATGTTATGAAAGACAAGGCACCTTGGTGCGTCTTGTTGATTTGTTCGCCACCTGCTTTCATTTGTCCCCCCTTTACTACTTGTTACATTTCATTTGAGTCTCCTAGGTAAGTGGAAAGAAAGGAAGAAAGAAACCATTCTGGTTCCTTAAAAGCAAAGTAACTAATAGGTTATGAATGAGCTGAGTTTATTATTTTTTCAGCAAGCCAGGATTTTCTGTAATGAATTTTGTCAGGGAGATCTAATTAAACCATAATAGCAGTCTCTGAGAATAGTAACAGGAAGCGTGCTAAATAGGTTCTTGCTAGGCAGTTTTTTTTTTCCTCCTATTCTTACCTCTCCTAACCTTTACAATGCACTTTTCTCCAAGGAGTCTGCAGTCTACCTACCAGGGAATGTTCCCGTTGCAGACTCATATACATCTTACAAATACAAAAACTTAACCCTCTGGCATATGTAACAGGAAGAGAGGTTCCTGCAGAAATGTAGTAAATTCCCCTTTCTGTTCCGGTGGGAGGATAAAGTTAGAAGGTCTAGGTCTGACAAAACCACGTCATCTTTAAATAAACAACCAGAAATAAACAAAAGCAGTTGAGGTTGAATGCAAACTCATTTGATCTTAAAATAAAAGAAGATCCTTAATATGGAATAAATACATCGAATGCTTCAAATCTGATGAGAAGGTAGGGTAAGTGCTCTAACTTTAAATTCTCTCCCCATCTGTGCAACTACCACACTTACTCATTTGCAAGTTTTCGTGGTAAATTTGGGCCTGTGTGAATGGTGAGGAGCAAAAAACAGGAGACTTTTCACCCCAGTCCTCCTCAAGCTATTAGCATTCCCTTTGGTCTTGTTCTCCTCTTTTCCTTCCAACATAACATCTTACAGCTTAAGATGAAAAGAATTATTGGATTCTCTGTTGTCAATTGGACAAGCCCTCTCTGGGGTCTTTTCTGTCAAGATGCTCAGATTCCATTTGAATTTAAAACAGACCTGTAAGCTTAGGAAACGTGGCAGCCGTGTGTTCAGGGAAACAGAGAAAAGAGTTATTTTAAAAATATTTTAAAAAGTCTTCATTCCCAAAGCTGGTTGAGGGGAAACTTGGCGGATGGTCCAGAGTGTTTGTGACCAGCTGACTACAGATGAGTGATCCGGACAGGAATGGTAATCATTTATGACAGCATTTATTGAATGCACACGGAAAATTTTCAGCCAATTTTTTTTTTTAATTTAATAGTCCAAAACCTTTAAGGGATCAGTGATAGTTGGGCTTTGGAGCAAGACCCCTTTCTTTTGGTAGGACATTTGGTAGAACAGATGTCTTTCTTTACATCAGAGAACTATGATTTTAATCTTACTTTACTAAAATCTAAATTCTCTCATACCACATTTTTTTCAAGAAAGAATATTCTCTTCATTTTCCCCCTTATTTTAATGGAAACTTAATTGTCTAATTAGTGTCCTAATACCAGAATATTTTAAGTTGAATTGTGTGATATAGTAGAAAAATGCAAGGAGAGAGAAAATAGTCATGTCAGAAAGAGAAGGAAAATGTAATACATGGGATAAAAGCTATAATCGCTGATAAATGACTGTGGGACTTGTAAAAATAATTTAATGGAAAAGTAAATTTAATTTTATCATAACATTTTTCTCCCTTTCTTAAGAGAGTTACATTTTTTAAACGTAATGCTTACCAAATTGTCTTTTAAGATATTAGGAATAGGTGTGAGTGTTCATATTTAATTTCACTTGTATTATTATCTAAGCTGATGTTTATCTCCTTCATTGACAGAGCCATAAAGAAGATGTGAATTTCCTTGTCTTTTTATGTGTACTTAACTCCGATTGATTTTACTGACAAGAGTGCATTTAGGAGAATTCCCCCAATATTCCACAACATAAAACTGTCTCTGAAATCTGTCTCGCCACCTGGTCGCCAACCCCATTCATCTCTAATCTTTCCATTCTACCATGGCCTGAGCCTCCCTTGGGTTTCTTGTCCCTTCCCACCTGGTCTGGAGCGAAGTCAGAGCCCATCCCAGACCAAAATCACTCCGCTTCCTGGTCACTTGAATGACCATCCCTTTGTGTTAGGTCGACTGCGTAACGAAGACTTTTCACTACCTACTTACTTCATCACATCGATATCTGTTGCTTCTTTCTCTGCACTATCGGCTCCTATGGCCAGGAATACTGTCTCGTATCACTTTTGTGTTGCAGCAAACAGCCCGTAGAATTAACCAATGACTTCCAAGTCCTACTCTATGAAAGACTTTTCCCCGAAAGAAAAAAATGGTAGTAATGTAGCGAGTTAGTTTCTAATCTCAATTTATTTGATAAGTGTTATTCTTTGATAATGTTCTCTCAAATTTTCACGTTAAAATACCCTTTTTAGACATAAAGCACTCATGATTTTAAATAGCAAGGTGGTCGTTTTTAATAATTTTTAAAAACTTCAGCTCAGTGCCAGTCCCCCCTATCCTGTGAACGTGAAATCCTTCAATGGGTGGGGGGCAGTAACGAGGGCACTTGTTGTGATGAGCTCTGGGTGTTCTATGTAAGTGACGAATCACGAAATTCTACTCCTGAAATGAATATTACCGATATTAGTAATTTTAACTAGCTAGAATTTAAATAGAAACTTGAAACATAGAAAGGAAAGAAAGGAAGGAGGGAAGGACGGAAGCAAGAAAGGAAGGAGGGAAGGAGGGAGAAAGGAAGGACGGAAGGAAAGAAATCCTAACACCTGGGAACCTCCAGCTGGTGATTCTCTCCATCGGGCTGGGCACGTTTTCCCTCATGGGAGCTCCTCTAACTGTAATTGTATGACCACTGGCCCCTCGGCCTTGGCTGTGCCGCTCTTGATCCTCTTACAGATTTTCCTGTATCTACAGCTAATTTAAAGAAAGTCTCATCAGTGCTTATCATGGCATCTAGGTATGACTATAATATTTTCAGCAGACCTCCAGAATATACTTGTTAAATAATGGAGTATTCACATTTATTAGAAATTTAGAAAGCTAAAAGAAGTCATGGACTTGGGTGGATTAATTTGTATTCAGCGGATTAAGATTACACATTTCAGATGGTGAAAGCAGCAAAGATCATGATAAACTCACTATACATTAGACCGTGACTCGTGGAAAATTATTGAAAAACCACATCGACTTTACAAGCCCTACACAGTATTCAACTAAATGTTTAAGGAAAGAAAGTGGAGTAGTTTAGTGGGAATGCCTTGTTTGCTAGTGAATTTGGTGACTATAAACTTTATTGTGGTTCCAATGCAGAGTTCTCTTTTCTTCCACATTGGGCATATAAAATAATGCCTTTGTGTGTGTGTGTGTGTGTGTGTGTGTGTGTGTGTACACATATATGTGTATATGTATGCATACATGCACAGTTTTAACAGTCTTTTAAAATCAAGAAATACTTTTCTATTTTCTTCAGGTTGTATCTAGCTATCAGTTTCATTCTTACAAATACTCTTAGTCCGTGAAACATATTTTCTGCTGAGTGCTGTGAAATTTAATTCAGAAGTAGTGCTTTATTGATGCTTCGTTTTTGTGACCTTTCCAGTCTTGTGTTGGTGACATATTGGTCCTCTGTCTCCAGTGCTTTGAGAATCTAATAGATAGGATGGAATGGGTCAGATAATGAAAGTCCCTGGTACATTAACTTTCAATTTCATGAATGTCTGAATATTGCAGAGAAGATGAATAGCAGGACTTTCTTTGCTTTTACGTTTTAACATTTATAAGCTAGTTAAATTTCCCCTGTATTATCAGCAGCAGAGTCCTAGTCTACACTATTAACACACACATTCATATTTTGGAACAGAAGTGTAAGAGTTTAAAATAATTTATAAACCACAGAGCAGGCAACTTACAAATGTGTGCTACTAAAAGAGATGAATAAACAGGGCCGTCATTTCAGATGAATTATAGCATGTGAACTGTACGTTGAACAGGCTCCTTTTTTATTTCTCTTTGTTTTACTGACGTGAGCAGGGAGTTGGGGTGTGTAGTCAGTCTTTTGACTGATCTCTTATTAGGTAGTTACAGTCATCCCCAAAAGCAGTGTTACTGTTTTGAAGCAGCATTAATCTCTGAAGATTTGAAAGAATCTGTTGAAATAGACTAATCTTTGGGATGAGGCTCAAGTCACCAGAGTGATAAGAAATACAGATGGGCCCTGAGTGATTAGGCAAGGACAGGATGAGAAGGCACACAGCTGTTGAATTGTTGGGTTTCGAACACTGATATGTGAACTCATTTGTATTCCCTTGGGTTATTTTATAGACATTGCATCATCCGCCGTTGCCCTGTTCCATTCCCACCACTGTATTTATGGTATCCATTTTTATGAAATATGGCTAGAATTAGACAATACAATTTGGCCTCTTGGACTGTGCTTGACATTCCGCTGTGTGGAAACACTTGTGCTGTCTTGCCATGCTAGAAAAGCTGTACTGGGGATCTGAGATTTTGCGGTAAATGAGAAACGTCGTCATTGGTTTGGTCCAGTGGGAAACTCCAATGTGGAAACTTCGCCTAACCTGATTCCTTAACTTTTTTGTTTTTTTTTAATGTTGATTTATTCTTGAGACAGAGACAGAGCGTGAACAGGGGAGGGGCAGAGAGAGGGAGACACAGAATCTGAAACAGGCTCCAGGCTCCGAGCTGTCAGCCCAGAGCCCGACACGGGGCTCGACCCCACCGACTGTGAGATCGTGACCTGAGCTGAAGTCGGACGCCCCACCGACTGAGCTCCCCAGGCGCCCCATGATTCCTTAAATGTGTGATTACATGTATATGGTAGATGCTTTTATACTTTAACACAGAAATGAAAGGGCCGTCTACGTTAAGGATAGGGAGACTATGGAAGTGTGTGATGACTGATGTTTGGACCATTTTTCTTTATCTGGTTTCTTTGCAAAGACATCAGGCTTCTGGCACTGGTTCCGTGCTCATCATGGTGATAGCCATTCTCTCAGGACCGCTGCTTGATTATCTGGTTTCTTTGAGAGGATATCAGACTCTGGCTCTGGTTCTGTGCTCTCCCATGGACATACCCGCTCTCTCATCAGGGTCATTTGCTTTCTCAGTTGCTATCTCATTTAAATAGTTATTGAAGAACTTTTTTTTTTTTTTTAGCTCCTTTCTCCTTTAACCCAATCCACACAAGCAGTATGCAGGCATGATGATCCGTCTCAGCCTTCACCCTTCACCCTCTTGAACCCCCCAGGAGGCCTCATCGCTATTGGCAGAGACTCAGCAGTGCTCTTTGCATTTTCTTACAGGGCCATTTCTGGACCTGTTTACTTTGAGGTCCATTCCTTGACTTCCCAGTTTTTCCCTGCTCTGCTCCACAGCACAAATGGTGGACACCACAGGGTATATCATCTGGGTGCTGGGAGGGTTGGGTCAGTGGGAGAGAAAGTACTGGAATGAGACTGAGAAGGAAGGGAGAGGAAGAAGGTAGGGGATTTCTCCCCTGCGCCTTGCCTCAGCTAGGATCTCTAGAAGGAGACCCATCGCCTCTTTGGATCTAGTTCTTTCTGAATGGGTCCTCTAAGGTTCCAGACTTTTCTGTGTGATCCAAGCCCCTGTTCTCTGTTACCCCAACATTTCTGTCCCTCTCTCCTAAATGTAGCAGTCACGTCCTGCTACACTATCTGCAGGTTACAGTCTGTGTGTTGACTTCTCAGCTCTCTCGTGACCAGTGCAAAGAAGGCTTTGCACCAAATTTACTCTTTTTAAAAATGAAGAATGGTTTCTGGGTTCCCAGTGGGAGCCTGACTAACATACACACTCACTATAACTACTTCATATACATTCCCCTTTACACATTACCCTCAAAGAAGGTGAAGTTCCAAATTTCTCATCCAGCTGATCTTTTCAGCCATATCAAACTAAATACTTCACTTCCTGATGGATGTTTTAATTGGTTAGTATGCAGATTCAAAAGGATTACCATCCCAAATCCCCCTTGCCTAGTATACATGACTAGAAATTAATCTGCCTACCTCTGGACTCTGAGGGTTCTTTGAACTTACATGAAGCATGTACCGATACCGTTTTAAATTCATTATTTAAAAATGTGTCTTCTCAACCCTACTAGATTATGAGACCTCTAAACTCAGTCACTGTATCTTTTCTATGCATACCTCACAGTCCAAGCACAATGTCACGTATACACAAGGTGTACAAAATATTTGTCACATGAGGGAATGACAAATGCTTTCAAACCAGAAAGGAAGTTTATACAAAAAGGCTCCATTGCTCATAATTTTATTGGTTGCCAATTGCTAAGAAGAATCCAAAAGAGAAACAGAATTTATTCTTCTATAAAACGGGAAAGAATCATACCACATATACAAAAGGCATATACTACAACAGTATACTGACAGACATCATCTTGAGGGTGTTGATATGCTTTTCCCAGAGATAGACTCACCCTTCAGTTTCACCAAGAATACTGATCCAGGAAGTATTTCCTTACAGTCTGGTAGTTGCTCTGTTACCTTTTATGTAAGTGGACACTGTCGGTTGGTGACTATCTACCCAGTGTTCACCCTCCTCTTCTTCCTGTGTACGTTCACCTCAAAGCTCCTGGCTTCTGGAAAAAGATGGCGCTATCCTCGGCTAAGAGGTGGGGTGTTGGTATAAAGCAGTAAGGACAATCTTGTTCTTCTCACCATGGTGATTAGTTCAGACAACCCAGGCTTAAGCCAATGGGCTCGTGGAATTCCTCTGGCCAGTGTGGACAGAGATTGGTTTAAGAAAGGAAATAAGATCCAATTTAGGTCAGGGAGACATAGAGGAGAAATCTAAGGATTTCTGAGGAAGTTGCTGAAAGAAATGCTCCGTCTCCTTCTGGACTACAGAAAGGATGCTTAGGACTGCCACAACCGTCTTTGCTTCTGTGATGCAAGCCAGCATGAGGATAAAACTGGCCCAATGGAAAACAGAGTGGAGAGATGGAAATAAATGGGTCCTTGCTGACATCTTTGAGTGGTTGACTCAGAATTACATCTATCTCCGTACTTTCACGTTTTATGAGCCTAGCCCTTTGAGTAAGGTTTGCTTGGGAACGCATTTGAAAATATCCCGGCCGATAGACCACGCCGAGAACTAAAATGCTCAACTACTGAGTCAGTGAAGTCTCTAAACACGGGGATAAAATTAGACTCTCAGAGGATGAACCAAAGGAACAAAACCATGCCCCTTGGTGATCTCAGCTCGCCTTTCTTACTTTCCTTTCTCTTAGTCATTGTCGTTAAAATGCTCACAGCACAGTGGTCCACTTTTAGTATGGGGTATTATCAAAGTATACGCGGTGTGAGGGGTGCATGAATAGGCCGTGCTTGCTTCACTCAATAGACTGAAACTGCAATTTAGGATTCTTAAGTACAGAGGATCTTGGAGGAGCCACTGGAGTGTTCAGAAGCCTCAGGCCAATAATACAAGTGTGGAACAGGAGAGCCTCAAAACCACAGAACTGTTGAGAAAAACATGAATCGGCCATGGAAAGGTAATGACTAATGCAAGAAAGTAAAAATATGAAGTGAAGGGCTAGAGGCTGTGTAAGTCCCTGGGGTCAGAATATAACATGGTTAAGACCTAAGCACATGGATCTTGGAATCAGACTGACTTTTATGTTCACTTCCTGGCCCTGCCTCTGGACCAAGCTTGTTCATCTGTAAAATGGGGGTATAACCCTGTCTCATGGCATTATAAGAATTTAATGAGGAGTATGTATTTAATGTCCATAAGATATTGCCTAAGACATAGGCACTGGGAACGGCCACCTTTTCCTGTTTTTATTGTTCTTCCTAGTATTATCATTAAGCAATAACAAGGGACTTCTTGTCCCTTGATGCTATTTTCCTGATCATTTTAGTCACCCTGAGTCTGCAAGAGTAAGTCCTTCCCAACCTTGAATCTGTGCTAAGGTCTCTGAGTTGACACAGCCCAGAAATAGGTAGATGGCAGGCAGATGAGATTTCTCTAGGATCAGGGTTGGAGAGTAAACCTTATTAAACTAGGACTTGTAAGCCATATTCGCTTGGTGTGAAAAACGAACAGCAGCCCCTCACACATCACTGGGGGCTGTGTCAACGTAGAGTCATAGTCGGGGCAAATGGGGCTACAGAAAGAGCCTGCAATCACGCACAAGAAGTCAGGGCAGCCACTGAGCATTTCAAGGTCAAAGGCAGAGCCATTCTGGGCCTGCCATAAATTTCATTGTTTGACATTCACTTCTAAAATTTGTTTGCAAGTAGAAAAAGTCTAATTTCCAGAATGGCTCACATGCTACAGCCTCTGAGACGCCATTTTCAGTTCTTCCGGTTTTAGTGGCTTCCACCTATGAACCCTTGCCAGCATTGCCCATACATCTCTCTGACCACTTATCTGCTCTACTCAGTTTTCTTTCAGTGCTCACGTGTGTGTCCTTCGCCCCTCCAAACTGAACCACCCGTCCAAAGGGATCGCACCTTATTATTTTCCCATTGTCTTGAGACATCTAGCTTAGAATCTACACGAAGGAATAGACGCCAAAAGATTCCAATTGGACAGGGTCCCCCTTGCTGCCCAGATCAGAGTTTAAAAGGCATCTATGTCCCCAAACAAGTCTTTAACATTTTAAGTTTTCCAGCTTTTAACATACTTATGGAGAACTTGCTACCTATATCAATTCAGTGATTTATCGATTCTTCGAAGGTCAAACTTGAATGTGACCTTTATGACTTAGGAGAAAAAAGGGTAGAGATGACACCTATAAAGTGCATCTTATGTGTTAAAGCCACTGTGAAGACTTGGTCAGGTTTGGTCCTTAAAATAACCATGTGGAAGAGATATATGAAGCCTTCTTTAAAATGAGGAAACCAGGGGCACCTGGGTGGCGCAGTCGGTTAAGCATCCGACTTCAGCCAGGTCGCGATCTTGCGGTCCATGAGTTCGAGCCCCGCGTCAGGCTCTGGGTTGATGGCTCAGAGCCTGGAGCCTGTTTCCCATTCTGTGTCTCCCTCTCTCTCTGCCCCTCCCCCGTTCATGCTCTGTCTCTCTCTGTCCCAAAAATAAATAAACGTTGAAAAAAAAATTAAAAAAAAAAAAATGAGGAAACCAGAGTTCGGAAGTATTTAGTAACTTGTCTGACGTAAAGCTGAGACTGAAAACCAGAATTTTGACCAAAGCCCTTGTTTTTTCCCTGTATTTGTTCTGATATTTACTCTTTCTAAATAGGTGTTTCTTTTCATTGTGAGATTTAGCATTCATCAAAGGAAATGTCTGTATATGTAAATTCCCCGCACTGATAGACCAGCTGATTATTTATAGCCTGTTGACATTTGCAGAGTTTTCCGCTCACATTTACATTAGTCTGATATGCCCTAGAGAAGGCTCGGAAATGTTTTGATGGCATGTCAGAGATTTCTAATATATACTCACTGATTTGTCCTATCAACACTTATTGAGTGCTTACTCTTGTGCAAGGGCAAAACATAAAATCTTGGAGGCGCAGTGGCACAGAGCATCTATTAAAAGGGCAATCATTCTTAAAGAATTTTTCTGCGCAGAGGTTCAGAAATGCATGTTCATGTGTTTGGGGATTTCTCTGTGAGAACCAGGTGTATTCCTAGCAACCCAAACACAGACAACTGGGCTTGGGAAGGAGAGAATGGGACATAGGCCGACGACAGGGAAAAATTCAACAGGAAGGACAAAAGAGTTGAAGAAACCTGAAAAACATTAAAAACAGCAAGAGCCTTTGGGGCATCTGGGTGGCTCAGTCAGTTAAGTGTCTGACTTTGGCTCAGGTCATGCTCTCGTGGTTCGTGAGTCTGAGCCCCACCTTGGGCTCTGCGCTGGCTTGGGATTTTCTCTCTCTCTCTCCCTCTCTCCCTCTTCCCCTCCCCCCCCAAAAAAAGATGCAAAGAGCCCTTCCACCTATAGTCCTAGAAGAATGAAACATACAGAGTAGAAGACAAGGATGCAAGTATCATCTCTGCTATTTAAGAAACGTGCAATCTTGCGTAGGTGTGTGTCGTTCCTTATTGATAAAATATAGATGCCACCCCTCTCAAATGAGGCAATGACAGTTTAGTAAAATGAAGAGTGGTGTATAAATGCCAAAATGAGATCATTATGCACCTTTACCCTGAGTTTTCGTTGATGCTCTCGAAATCTTGGAGACGAGCAGAAGCGAAGCCCGACTGGAACAGAGAGGCGGCGTGGTTTGTGATTGAGCAGGGACCGGGGCAGAGAGCAATGAAGCAAGAGAGCTTTGCTTCGATATATGTATCAACGGAGGCAAACCAGCAAGTGAAAAATTGGAAGGGAGTCTGGATTTTGAACTAGACAAGCCAGAAATGTGTATTCAAAATACATACCACAATTAGGCAGAGGAAGAATTATTTTTCTAGGATATGCTCAGAGCTGGTCCTCACCAAAATTTAAGAGACAATTAAATGAGATGGAAATTTGTAGAAGCTTTGGTTTATACATTCTGCTTCAGTTTCTGCCTTTTGCTGTCATCCAGAGGAGCATTTCTTGGTAGGAGACAAAAACTAATCTGAGTTCATTTAAGGTTAGATTATCTTGATTCGGTGCCCTGCCATTCAGAGTTACCTGACTCACCTTTAATAACTCAGAACATCAAAGAAGATTTTCTATCTGAGCCAGCCAGCTCCCAAATAAATAAATAAAGCCATGGAAGTTGTTTTGTTTTGGTTTAAAGATCAAGTTCAAAGTGGTCTTTGGCGATATTAAATCAGGATAGATTTCGAGCTTGCATTTAATAGAAAGAGAACTCATGTCTCTTTCTCCTATTCACATTAGTTTGGACCCAGAGGATATTTATTAAACAAAGAACAGCAGAACAAACTAACGTTAAGGGAGGAAATTGGTTTTCCTGCAGTCCAACCTATTTTTAAATTAGCAGAAGCAAGTGCTAATATGAAACCCTGTGACCAGTAATCACATTTTCCTTTCGCTTTGTTGGAAAATCACAGCAATCCGTATTAGCATTTCACACTAGTTAAGAGAGTGAGGTAAAATGGTCCAAGGAGACTGTTCAGGGTGAGAGCCGGGGCGGGAGAGGTGATTTGGGCAGTGAGGTTTCCCGGGAAAAGCATCTCAGTAGGCAATTTCATGTGGAGGCTAAAGCCTTTTTTGGACGGCAATTCAAAAATAAAGCACAAAAGACCACGAACGTGGCTCCAGACCGAGGCTGGGTTATAGTCTACTCAGGTACTGACACAAAATCAATATTGCCAGCACCTATTGATGATTTATTTCAGTAATTACTCTCGAACCCATAACTAAAATGCTGTCAAAATACAACAACCTTGTCCTACTAAATGCTTGTGGTTTTTCTTTCGCTAGATTAATTTACATCTTATAATCAGAATGGTACAATTCCCTGGCCGGTCAGCAATCTATCGAATGCTTTAGGAAACAGGAAAAAATTAATAACCATTTACAAACACCTTTGGCTGGGTGACTCAGGATTAGACCCTTCTGCCAGTTATTTTCCCATTGGTCTGGTTGAGATTGTCTTTAGAACTAAATCTGGAAGTCCAGGGAGGTAATACTCTTTCTCTCCTGGCTCATGGAGAGTTCTTAACCATTGTCCATTACAACCGTCCCTTGTGTTCCTGGGGAATGCTCTCCCAAGCTGTTGGAGAAATTTCCAGAAAGGAAATGTATTTCTTTACTGGGCAGCGGAGGAGAATTTACAGACCACTAATAGTTTGAGTCCTTTATGATTTAAGCTGAAAGATGTCTTCCTATCGTGTCTACCGGTTGATTAATACAAAACTGATGGCGGACTTAAGTGTAAAACCTAAAACTATAAAACACTTACGGGAAAAACAAATCTTCGGGACCTAGGGCTAAGTCAAGGGTTTAGGCTCGACACCAAAGCCGTAATCTCTAAAAGGAAAAATGGATAAATTGGATCTTATCAAAATTTTCAAATTTTGCTCTGCAGAAGTCCTGTTAAGATAATGAAAGACTGCAGACAATATGTGTAAATTTCATGTGTGACAAAAGGCTTGTATCTAGAGTATATAAAGACCTCTCCAAATGATTTAATTAAAATGAGCAAAATATATGACACGAAATTTCATCATAGACTGTATACAGATGGCAAATAAGCGCCAGAAAACATGTCCAATATTATTAGCCATCAGGGAAATGCAAATTAAAGCCACAGTGAGATATCCCTGCACACCTATCACAATGACTAACAAAGTAGTGGTAACCATATGCTGGCGGAGATGAGGAGAAACGGAATCATTCACATGTCGCTGGTCGGATGGTGAATTGTTCAAACGCTCTGGAAAGCAGTAGTTCAGCAGTCTCCAAACTAAACCATGCGCTAACCGTCCTGAGCAATTTTGCTTTTAGGCATTCCTCTTAGAGAAATGAAAACCTATGTTTTGTTTGTTTATTTTTTTTAATGTTCATTTATTTTTGAGAGAGAGAAAGACAGAGCGTGAACAGGGGAGGAGCAGAGAGAGAAGGAGACACAGAATCTGAAGCAGGCTCCAGGCTCCGAGCTGTCAGCACAGAGCCCGATGCGGGGCTCGAACTCACGAACCACGAGATCATGACCTGAGCTGAAGTTGGACATTTAACCAACTGAGCCACCCAGGTGCCCCAAGAAATGAAAACCTATGTTCATAGAAAAGCTATGTTCCTACAAAAACCTGTGCACAGATGTTCACAGCAGCTTTATTTACAGTACCCAAGCCTGAAAACAACCGGGAGGTCCTTCAAGAGGACTATGGTTAAAGCAACTGTGGTACGTCCATACCATAGAATAGTCCTTGGTAATAAAAGAGAACTACTGATGAACTAATGAACTCTTCCTACACTCAACAACACGGATGGATCTCAAAAGAATTCTGCAGAATGGACAAAGCCTTGTTTAAAGGGTCACATGATGTACAATATTTATACAGCGTTTTTGAAATAAAACCTATAGAAACTAAGAATAGATTACTGGTTTCCGAGTAGGAGGTATGTTTAGAGATATGTGTAGCACCAGGGCCAAACAGTTCTATATCTCGATTGTGGTAGTGGTTACACAAAGCCACATATTCGATAAAATCGCATAGAATTGCGTGTGCCCGCACACACACACACCATAAATGAGTGCGCGTATGATTGATAAACTGTGAATAAGCTTTGGATTGTACCAATGGCAGTATCCTGATTTTCGTATTATAGATGCTAACCTTAGAAGAAGCTGGGTAAAGGGTGCACAGACTTCCATGTGCGTATCCACAACATCCTGTCTTCCTGTGAATGTAGAATCATTTACAAAATGAGCAGGGTTTTTTTGGGGGGGTTTTGTTGGGTTTTTTTGGTGTGTTTTTTACAAAAATCAAAAACGAAAGCATTACTCTTAGAATGGGTATTGCCAGACTACCAAAATGGTCCATGGCGCAAGAAATAAAGGTCAAGAACTTTTATTTTCAATCTTCATTATAAATCAACTCCTGTTATTAGTCATGGTGGGAATCAGGGGGTTAAATAACTTCTTTTACTCAAAGCAAAGTATCCTCTTGCTAGCCAAGTACAGACAAGCATACACAGGCTCATTCTTGAGTCCTGGGTTGCCCCCTGGGGCTTGAACCCAAGATTGAAGCCCAAGGCCAGCCTGCCTTCTCCTTCTTTTCCTTCCTTCCCCTCCTTCCTTTCTTCCTTTAAGGAAAGATACCCCTGTTTATTAAATGGGACCATGCATAATTTCCAGGTAAAACTATCTCTACAGCCTTCTAAGTCAAGTGCTTTCTTTCCAAAGAACAAGTTAACTCTAAGTAGGAAATGCTTCTCTGTGGAATGCAGCATTCATTTTCAGCACAAAATAGGTATTTTTCTATTACAAGATTTCAAAGCAGTGCTGAGAAGCATTTCCTAAAATGCTTCTTAAAAGTTTTTCTTAAAAAAACTTTTAAAAACAACCTCCGTATTACTGTCTTAGTGAGATAGATTACTGATGTCAAGTTTTGCCATTTGGTGGCTAAAACACACTCTTTTTATTATTATTAAATATAATTTATTGTCAAATTGCTTTCCATACAACACCCAGTGCTCATCCCAACAGGTGCCCTCCTCAAAGCCCATCACCCACTCTCCCCTCTCCCCAACCCCCCCATCAACCCTCAGTTTGTTCTCTATATTTAAGAGTCTCTTATGGTTTGTCTCCCTCCCTCTCTATAACATTCCCCCCCCCCCCCCGGTCTTTTGTTAAGTTTCTCAGGATCTACATGTGTGTGAAAACATATGGTATCTGTCTTTCTCTGTATGACTTATTTCACTTAGCATAATACCCTCCAGTTCCATCCACGTTGCTACAAAAGGCCATATTTCATTCTTTCTCATTGCCAAGTAGTATTCCGTGGTATATATAGACCACATCTTCTGTATTCGTTCATCATTTGATAGACATCTAGACTCTTTCCATAAGTTGGCTATTGTTGAGAGTGCTGCTATAAACATTGGGGTACAAGTGCCCCAATGCATCAGCACTCCTGTATCCCTTGGGTAAATTCCTAGCATTGCTGCTGCTGGGTCATAGGGTAGTGCTATTTTTAATTTTTTGAGGAACCTCCACACTGTTTTCCAGAGTGGCCGCACCAGTTTGAATTCACACTCTTAACTACAAGAGATCAATCTTAAAACTCTTCTTTTGGAAAAAAAATATATTGAGTATTACTGGACAACAGTATTAGAGTCTTCAGTCTCTTGACCACTGGAGGGATATAGGACCATCAGTTTCCATAGACTCTCCATGATGCCTCAAGAAAGCAGGAAGATCTTTGCTTGATTCATTTAGTATCCACTATGCCCATTTTCTCCATAAAATTATTTATTTTACATATTTTTAGACCTATTTTGACGTCTAATTTTTTTTTTCCAGAATAGAAAACACACTGGACTAAACCCCACCACAGATGGACCTAGAGGAAAATGAGAAAATCTAGCAAGGAGTATCTTATATTGGAAGAACTATGAAACCTATAGTCCCAGACCAGAAGCCCAGCAAATCATTCTCCCTGGGCCTCAGTTTGCTCATCTAGAAAATGAAGGGGATCGGCAAGTTCTAAAGTTCTTTCCATTACATGATTTTCCAGAATTCTGAAGCCTGTGACAGTTCACAGCCCCACATCTTGACCACTGATTTCTTGGTTCTCTCAAAGCTTTGAGTGAAGAAGACAGCGATAGCTACTTTTCCTGTGCATGTATCACGTGTCAGATGCTGTTTTAGGCACTTCGCGTGCCTTAGTTTATTTTAATCCTTGAAGCCACCCAGTAAGGAGGGTCTTGTGATTTTTCAACCTCTTCATTTTACACCTGAGGAAACTGAGGCTCATCACGTCCGCCAACTCACCTAATAAAAATGGCTGATGAATGGCGGAGATAGAACTTGAGCCCGCTAGCTCTAGAACTCAGGTTCCTAACCACTAGACCCTATCTGCCCACGAAATTAATACAGATTTTGCTCGGTAGCGACATGCCTGGTGAAGCACCCACCAGGGTGCTTCTAACACAGTTGCTACAGGCCCAGCGTGCCAAACATAAATTCCCACACATTATGAGGACACAGATAGCAACAGAACAGTCTGGTCCACGATTAGATCAGCTATAGCACTTTAACAGGGACAAACCGGGGCGCCTGGGTGGCTCAGTCGGTTGAGCGTCCGGTCACGATCTCACGGTCGGTGAGTTCGAGCCCCGCACCGGGCTCTGTGCCGACAGCTCAGAGCCTGGAGCCTGTTTCAGATTCTCTGTCTCCCTCTCTCTGACCCTCCCCCGTTCATGCTCTGTCTCTCTCTGTCTCAAAAATAAATAAATGTTAAAAAAAAAAAAAATTTAACAGGGACAAACCATATTTTCTGTTTTTCAGTCACCGCATCTCTGTATAGCACACATCCATTCCCCTGGGTATTTAGGGTCGAATCATCTTCCATTCAAAGTCAGAAATCTTGGGGCGCCTGGGTGGCGCAGTCGGTTAAGCGTCCGACTTCAGCCAGGTCATGATCTCGCGGTCCGTGAGTTCGAGCCCCGCGTCGGGCTCTGGGCTGATGGCTCAGAGCCTGGAGCCTGTTTCCGATTCTGTGTCTCCCTCTCTCTCTGCCCCTCGCCCGTTCATGCTCTGTCTCTCTCTGTCCCAAAAATAAATAAAAACGTTGAAAAAAATTAAAAAAAAAAAAAAAGTCAGAAATCTTGTCCAGCTCTGAATCCTTTAGATCGGGGATTGCCAAACTTTTTTTTTTTTTTTTTTTTTTTTTTCTGGAAAGGGCCTGACGATAAATATTTAGGCTTTGCAGGCCATAGAGGCTCTGTTGCAACTATTCAACTCTGCTGTTGTAACTCGAAAAGAGGTTGCAGTCTGCTGACCCCTGTTTTAGGTAACTTAGAATTCTCAGCCGTGGTTGCTTTGGATAAATCAAAGCAGTAATAGTTGAAGAGAAATCTCCTTGTTCTAGCTGACGAATCTTTTTATGAACTTTTTTCTATGCTGTGGTTTAGTGATCAACCACAAGCAGACGACCCTTAGTTAAAAAAAATTTTTTTCCATGTATGTCAAAAAAAGAATATATAAAATTTTCAGAAAAAAAAATTCACAGATACAGTTTATGTGCCAGATGTAATCAGAGGCGAAGTGCTATCTAATTTTGAAGGCATTTTTAACGTTTTGTTTTGTTTTGTTTTTAATTTATTTTTGAGACAGAAAGAGACAGAGCATGAACGGGGGAGGGAGAGAGAGAGAGGGAGACACAGAATCGGAAGCAGGCTCCAGGCTCCGAGCCATCAGCCCAGAGCCCGACGCGGGACTCGAACTCACGGACCGTGAGATCGTGACCTGAGCCGAAATCGGACGCTTAACCGACTGAGCCACCCAGGCACCCCTGAAGGCATTTTTAAACAAATGATGTCTTTTCCTGTAACTGCCGAGAACAAACTGATGGTTGCCAGAGGCATGGGGCGGGGGGGTGGGCAAAGTGGGTGAAGGGGAGTGGGGGGTACAGGCTTCCGGTTACGGGTGTGAGAGGCATAGCACAGGGAACACAGTGATATTGCACTAGTGATGTATGGGGCGAGATGGTAGGTATACTGGCGGAGAGCACCATGTAATGTACAGAGAAGTTGAATCACTGTGTTGCACGCTTGAAAGCAACGTAACCTTGTCGGTTGTACTCAAATTGAAAAAAAAAAAACAAAAATAAAAAATAACGACGTCTTTTTATTTCCTCTGAATACTTCCGAATCTTCACGAATATTCCAAATTTGTCAAGGAGGCTTATTTCGCTCCCTGCTTGTGCTGTGACCTGTTTTGCTTCCGCCTCTAAAGGAAATATCTACTGTTTTCCACCGAGGATGGCTCAGACACAAGGGTTTTGACTTACAAGGAAGTAATGCTCAAGGCCATAGTTTAGTGCTATTCGTATCGGGTTGTGTTGGAACCAAAGCGCCTAATGGATGTTCAGTGTTATGTGTTGTATCCTGACTTGAAACTAATGTTGGATTATTGCTGATCTATGCAGTTTAGTCTAAATTAGTTCAAGGCAAGCCTCCGTGTGAAAGCAACGTTCAAGACTCTATTTGTTACTATAGTCTTAAAAGCATGTGCCCAATCACCATCTCATAGAGTCCTATAAAAGGACTGTCACTAAGGCTTTTGTCCAGGCTGGGGCAGGACTTGGGCTGCAGTGGGGGGGGGGGGGGGTCAATCTAGACAAAGACTTAAATGTTTGGTATGCTGTGTAGCATTTGAAGACAATGTCTGCAAGCAGCTGTATTCAGTTTTCACTTGGGTTCTGGCACACAGTGACAAAGGCATTTGTTTGAAGATAAGAGTGACATACTTTTGGTTCGCTAAGATGTGATGGAAATGAGAGAAAGTAAATAGTGTTGCTTAAGAGCAGTCTGATAGGTTTGGCCTCTTCACTATGTATGCTTTAATAAGTTTGTTTTAACTTGACTTTGCATTCCTTTATTTTTATATAAAAACTCAAAATGGCTAACAGTGTCGCGAATGCTTTTTCAGTGATTCTGGAATCTTGAGAAAACGTGTGTACACAAAGCCAGCAAGCTTTATGGTTTTCTGGCTTTGAAAGAACAATGTGGTGCAGAGTGTACTTATTATGAGTTAATTAAATGATAACATACCAAGGCAATTTATTATGGACATCAAATAAAGCCTAGTTAAAAAAAATTGTGTGATAAATTTAGAAAATCTAGAACTTGCTAGAGATGAAAATTAACTGGTTTTTAAATTAACCAGCAAAGGCCTATATCTAAAATTAAATTTCTATTATTTTTACTAGAGGAAATAAAATTCCATGTGAGGGCTTTTTAAAAAGGACTCTTGAATTATAGGAGGTTAATATTTCAATGATGGTGTCACAAATACGGCAGTAATATACTCTCAGCGAGTGGGCACTTCTGCCGTAAGAAAAATAAAAATCACCTGTCAGATATCCAATACTAGGTTGTGCATTTTATTGGTTTTAATTATTACAAGGTTGTGCTGCATTCTGAGTCTTATACTATTTGACTTAATCATCTCTAAAAGATAAGAGTTACTTAGAAAGTAAAACTTCAAGACGAATCCTTGTGGATGGAATCAAAGAATCAATCTCAGAGAATTAGAAATGATCATGTTCTTCAACCCTAACTCAATTCTTGGCCACCTCTTAATTTTTTCATAACCCAGCTCCGGGTAATTACTTTCTATCTGCTCTTGGTTCGACACTGCTAGGTAATGTCCCGCGTATTTCCAGTCACAGTCAAGGAATTTATATCAGACAATTTCTAAAATTTCGAGACAGAAATTCACAGGTGCTGTTTATGTGTCAGATGTAATCAGAAAGGCAAATTGCTATCTAATTTTGAGGGCATTGTTTTAAAAAATGATGTCTTTTATTTCCTCCAGACATTTCAGGATATTAGTAAATATTCCAAATTTATCAAGGAGAATCATGTTGTTCACTGTTTGTGCCCTGATTTTTTTTTCTCCTGCTTCTCAAAGAAATATATACTTTTTTTCCTCTAAGGATGGCTCTGACACAGGGTTTTGATTTACTTAGAAGTAACGCTCAAGGCCATGTTTTAGTACTATTCACATTGTGTTCGTAGTAAAGCACTTAATGGAAGTTCACGCTTACATTTTTTTTCGTTTTTGAGAATAAATTCACATTCTAGAGAGTACTGATAGATAATTAAATAAAACCATCTATCTTCTAGCCTACCTTAAATCTTAGAGTAGATGGTCATCCAGTAAACCACATCGGTTTGGGTATCAGAATAAAATGTTAATGAGAAAGAAAATTTAGATTATTGTGTCCCAAAACTTTCATTTTAATTGTATTAAGAAATAAAATGTTGCATGCCCGTATTAGGTATTTTATGAATCATGGTGTGCCTTAACTCAAATACGATTAACTCTTTAGGACAACAACTAACAATTGCTTATAGTCCAAAATACATTTACTCATCAAAAAACAGTTTTCTAGCACTGTAAATCTTCTAAAATAGGTCTACAAGTACTTTTTATAATTACTAGCATTTGTTTTATAAGACCTGAAATTCTTAGAAAAATTTAATAGTTCCTAAATATTCTCAACATTACTCGATCTACAAATATTTGCTTATATGGCATATAGATTGCTCCTGTATATACATCATATATATGTGATATATATACCACATCCATATACACTATGTGTTACAGTTAAGGCAACACACAGGGCATATGGAGCTTTATATTTAAAATCATCACAATAAATAATAGTATCAATAAATATTAATAATCTCTTAAAGTGTGGCCAGTTAATAGCATTGGCATCTTTCTATTCCGACAGATTGAAAAATATTTAAAGACCTGAGATGATTCTGTGATATTTTTTGAGTACCAGTGTATTATATTATGAACACATGCTTCATTTCTTCAATAAATTAGTGGGACCCATATTTCCCATAATATGATTTTATATATTACGAGAAGGTGATTAAGTCTGGGAGTGTTATCGTTGACGGAATTGGTTATGTGCAAATCGATGCTTAATGCAAATATCAGTTTTTAAAATAATAGTTGAGGTCTGCATTTTCATTGGAAAGATACCCCTCGAAGAGCTGCTTCATAGCCTGTGTTCATACTCCTGAGATATTATCAGGCTGATAAATAACAGAAGAGTAGTTCTCACCGTGAACAATGAAGGTAGCCAATTTCTTAAATTAAAAACGTTGATAAGAAGATGGGCAAAGAACTACTGTCCCCTCCTGAACCAACACACTGCTCTTTTCTGTTGACCCTTGAATCTTCTCCATCCCGTCATCCATTCATTTGCATTCACTTACAACCAAACTCTTAAGTGACTTGTTAGAAACGTTTAAAAGACAAGACACAACATTCACGTTTATTTCTCATGGGCCCTTAAAACATGCCACCATATTTCTGATCTGCTACATTAAAAGAAGTAACTCACTTCTGGTTCACTGGTCTAGAATCCATAAGAAAGAAAACAACCTACATCCGAAAGTTAAACTCAGTTTTGTTAGATCGTACAGATTTTGAGGTCTCCTTCAGTTTCCTTCTAAAGAATGGACACATTTGAAGCAACTCCCTGTGACAGGTCAATTCTGTTCAAGCCAACCACAAGTATCAATGGCCTGGTAGAGCAAATCTCTCTCATGACCTCTTTCCTCGAAGTCCCGGTAATAGGACTGTCACTTGGGCCCCTGCCATGGGTATTCTAAGGAAAAACTGCTTCACAAGGAAGCCAAGGCCAAGCTCTGTGAATGATGCACGGTGATAACACATCCCTCGTCAGTCACTTCTGGCTCCTTTGAAAGTGAAAGCCCAGAATAAGAGGCTGTGAGCCACACCAAAAAGCTAAATAAATACCAAGTTGAGGCACCTTTGGGATAGTTTTCATATACCACCAATTCAGAAGTACCCTGATCTTATGTTTTATTTTTCCAGTACTGTAAATCTCCTAAAATAGAACTACAAGTACTTTTTATATTTAGTAGCATTTGTTTTACAAAGGCCTGAAATTTATAGAAAGATTTAATACCAGTTTCACAGTTCCTAAATATTCTCAACATTATTTGATTTACAAAGATTTATTTATATGCACCTAGAATGTTCCTGTAAATGCAGCAATAGTTAAAACCACGTTTTCAAAGGATTGTTAAAGTAATAGAAAGCAAAGATCTAAAATGCATCAATTTTATTTACATAGTACTTTTTTTCTCTTTGGTTAAATTACCTTTTGGAGATAATGATAAAAATTTTTTTACATATCCATTAACATCTCTTTCCAAACGCCTCATTCATTAATTTTCTACCAAAGAAAAGTTGCTTTCTAAGCTATCTATCCCAATGACTCTGATCTTTTAGTTAATGCTGCATGTGGATAAAGTGCTTTATCATGGTTAATGAATTTTTCCATGTAATAATGCCTTTAAGTTGAATAAATAACATTATCCTATTACCATTAATAATAGCCCTTACTGTCAGCAATGAACAGTATGAGTATATATCAAAACTATTCTAAATGTTCTTAAGATACATTTCATTATTGCCTTTTGTTTATCCTCATTTTGTTGAATACATTTGCTGCTTTCAAGTATTCATTAAGGACCTACTGTGCACGAGGAATACTCTGATTTAACTGGTCTAGACACTGGTATTTTTACAAATATCTCCAGGTGGGGCACCTGGGTGGCTCAGTGGGTTAATCATCTGACTCTTGGTTTTGGCTCAGGTCATGATCTCATGGATCATGGGATCAAGCCCCATGTCAGGCTCTGTACTGACAGCCAGGAGCCTGCTTGGGATTCTCTCTCTCTCTCTCTCTCTCTCTCGCTCTCGCTCTCGCTCTCACTCTCACTCTCTCTCTCTGTCTCTCTTTCTCTCTCTCTCTCTGTCCCTCTCCTTCTTATGCTAGCTTGCTCTCTCTTTCCCTCTCTCTGCAAAATAAATAAATAAAAGCTTAAGAAAAAAATCACTCCAGGTGATTCTAATACGTGTAGCCTTCGTTGAAAATCACTTTTCGGAAAGCTGGGAAGATTTCACAGCAAAGGTGACATTTGACATAGACCTAAAGAGAGAGTAGGAGTTCCCCAGGGGTGGAGGTATGGAAGGGGCTATATAAGAAGAAACAAGGAGGCTTGACAGGCAAGCACCCTTGGCAGGATCAGACCATCTACTTTAGGGAGGTGGGAAAGAAAGTGACCAGAGAAGACCATAAAGTATGGTTAGTACCACACAGAAAATAGCTTTGAAAGCTATATTGGGTTTTTGCATGTTACTCAACTGGAGCCACTATATCTTAACATTTTCAAGTAGTAAAGACAGTACAACCTGACCTGTGTTTGAGATGCAAAATCTGCAGCCTGGAAGATGCATTAGAGTGTGAGAACTTTGAAATTGGCAGGAGTTCACATCATTCGGGCAAGAGATAATGATGGATTGATTGTCCCAAACTGACCTCCATTGTAATTTGGATCACTGTAACTTTCTTTTTATACATATTTTTAAATGTTATCAATCATGACTACAAATGTGTTAAATTTGTGCTCAGAAGATGAAAATAATATCCTTGATTCACAAGGCATGTAACAAATTTATCGGTACAAAAGAAGGAAGAAGAATTAAAACACAACAAAGACAGCATTTACTACCAAGTGTCTTTAAAAGAAAAAAAAAACAATTCAATATTTACTCAATAGCTTTGAATCAATCAACTAATCTGTAAATGCACCTGCTGTCAGAACCGTGGAAGAAATACTGTGCTTAGAGACAAGATTTAGGACCAGAACAAGAAACTCTTTTACAGTTGATTTGTTTTTTTTTTTTTAAATAATGACTAGTTGTCAGGGACTGAAAGAGATGCAGATTTGGGTGGAGGAAAATGGGGGAGAAATCACCTCACCAACTGCAGTATATTTGTGTGTGTTTGACCCTTAACGAATTCTGCATTTTAGGGTACTTGAGGCTGACTTGCAAATTAGTTTTAAAGTTGTCCTTCTTCCATTGTAAGTATTTCCGTGAATACTACCAATTGGAAATTAGAACAGTAGAGTACTTTTCTGAATCCAATCCTATTTTTATTTTATACAGTATTTCTCAGATATGATCTTTAGAGCAAAAGCCAACGGCAGAAAACAGTTTATACCAGTTTCATAGTATGTCTTTGGGTTTTGTAAATAATTTTAACTCAAATAAAATACTATTCTCAATACGCCCCCCCCCCCCCGAAAAAAGTTCTTCAGACTAAGAATACCAGGAATACGGAATGCAATTTACAATGATAAAGGGGTCAACTCATCAGGAGGATATAAAATTGTAGTATTGATGCACCAAGTAACAAAGCTTTGAAATACACAGAGCAAAATCTTATTAAACCACAATTACAGTCACATTTCAATATTCCTCCCTCAGTAATTGGTAGAACATTGACAGAAAACCAGTAAGGATGTAGAAGAGTTGAGCAATAATTTTAACTTGATGTAATGTAATATTTGGAACACTCCACCCTACAAAAGTAGAATACCCATTCTTTTTAAGTGCATATGGAAATTTCTGCAAGCTATACCATATTCTGGGACATAAAGCAAGTCTTGTTAAACTTAAAGGATTCATATAAGGTGTGCTCTCTGATGACAAAGGAATTAAATTAGAAATGATTACAGATCTTTAGGGGAAAAAATATTCAGAAGCAACACATTTAAATAAACTGAGCCAAATAATTAAAGGGAAATTGGAAAACATTTGAACTGAATGAAAATTAAAAACAATATATCAAAATGCACTGGCTGCTGTTAAAGCAGTGAATAAAGAAAATTTCCTTACATCAAATGCCAATATTAGAAAATAGGCATGATCACAAGTTAATGACCTTAGCTTATGCCTTTAAAAAATGGAAAAATGAGAGCAGTGAAGCTGAAAGTAAGTAGATAACGGGAAATAAATTCGTGTGGAAATCAAAAAAAAAAAAAAAATGAAAAGACTAAAACAGTGGTGAAAACTGGTGAAGGCAAATGGTGAACATTTGGGGCCAGATAATTCTTCCTGCTTAGGGCTGTCATGTGAATTGTAGAATATTTTGCAGTCTCCTGGCTTCTACCCAGGAAGATGTCAATACCGTGTCCCACTTCCCAGTTGTAACAAGGACTCCACTGGAACTACTATATCTTAACATTTTCAAGTAGTAAAGGTGGTACAACCTGACCTGTGTTTAAAATGCAAAATCTGCAGCATGGAAGATGCTCTAGACATTGTCTAGAAAATGTCTCTAGACATTGTCAAATGCCCTATAGGTGAGAAGGAGTAATGGTGCCCCCTGTTGACTTACATGAATAAATTTTTTGAAAGGCACAAACTACTAAAACTCAAGAAGAAATACATAATAGCCCGTATCTATCTATTAAAGAAATTAAATTTGTGGCTAAAAATATCCCAACAAAGACAACTCTAGTCTCCATTAACTTCATCGGTGAATTCTACCAAACACTGAAGAAAGAAATGATACTGATTCTACATGAACTCTCTTGGAAAGTTGCTAGTTGGGGATTACTTCCCAACTCACTCTATAAAGCCAGAATGACCCTTATATCAAAACCAAGGACAATATAAGAAAACTATAGACCAATACTCTTCATGAACATAGATACAAAAATCCTAAACAAAAATTTGGTTAATGGATTCCAAAGTATTGGGAAATGATAATACGTAATCAAGTGGCGTTCACCTCTGGAATGCAACATTGGTTTAATGTTCAAGATTAGTGTAATTCACCCCATGACCACATTAAAACAGAAGAACTATATAACCATCTCAATAGATGCAGAAAAAGCATTTGATGAAATATAATCCCAATTCCCGATTTACAAAACTCTGGGCAAACTAGAAATACAAGAGAACATCCTTACCTCGACAAAAGTTATCTACAATATCCCTAAAGTTAACACTGTACCTAATGTAAACTTATTCTACTCAAGCTTTTACGAAAGGTTCTAGCCAGTGCAATAGAATTAGCAATACATACATACATATGGAAAAATAGCACCCTGATTGGGAAGAAAGAAGTAAAATTTTATCCACAAATAGCATGATTATCTACACAGGAAATTTGGTGTTGTCTGTGAAATAACTCCTGGAAATATTAAGTGAGGTGAGCGAGGTTGCAGGATTCAAGATCAATATAAAGTACTCTTGTGTAACTGCGCACGAGCAATGACCATTGAAAATTGAAATATAAAGCAGTACCATGTAAAATTGCATAAAAAATATGAAATGCTTAAAGATAACCCTAAAAAATATGCAATACCTGTATAGTGAAAACTATAGTACAGTGGTGAGCAAAATTAGAGACATAAACAAATAGAGAAATGTATGGTTCTCATGGGTCAGACATTTCAATATTATTAAAATGTTTATCTCCCGAAATTTATCTGTAGGGTCAATACAGTCCAGCCACTTGGGAAAAATAGTCTAGTGGTTTCTTCAAAAGTCAAAAATACCCAACAATATGAGCCAGCCATTCTACTATAAGGTATTTATTCAAGAGAAATTAAAAACATATGTCTGTGCAAGACTTGTACATTGTGAATGATTATAGAAATTCTATTTGTAATAACCAAAACCTAGAAACAGCCCAAATATCCACCAACAGATAAAGGGATAAGTGAATTGTGATGTAGCTATATAATGGAATACAATTTAATAATAAAAGGAATGAACTTGATGAGCACTGAGTAATGTACAGAAATGTTGAATCACCAGATTGTACACCTGAAACTAATATAATACTGGATATTAACTATACTGGAATTAAAAGCAATAAAAACACTTTAACAAATGAATGAACCATTGAAACAGCAATACCATAGATGAATGTCAAAGTAATTACAGTGTGTGGAAGAAGCCTGTAAGACAGAGTGAAACATACTGCCCAATTTCATTTATGTATAATTCTAGAAAATGTACGTTCAACTTTAGTGAAAGGATCTCAATCAACAGTTGCCTAGGGATGGGTGGGGTGCAGTGGAGGTTGAGTGGAAAGGAGCAAGAGCGAGAGATTACAAAAGGACATGGTGAAGCTTTTGAGATGGTACGTGTGTCCTTTATCTTGATTGTGGTGATGGTTTCCTGGAGATACAAATCTAGCTTTCACTTTATATATGTGAAGTTGAGAGTATTGTTGTGGGGAGAAAAGAAATCAAGAAATTCCAAAGTACTAAGTGGAATGTGATTTCAGAATTTAAATATAAATTTTGTCTTTGATGAGATACAAGATAGGGCAGAATGTTGAGGGTAGACGAGTAACTTTACGCTTGATAGTAGGCTTTGAAAAATGACTCTGTGAGGACGACCAGCAAAAATCATTTGTATGATCATCAGACCGTATGCCATAGATGATTATTGAACCAAATAATGCAAATACATTTTTTTTTTATTTGCTGGACTTCTAAAGCTTGTTAAGTAAAACCCGTCCTTCATTTGTTATCTTTTAACCACCAGATAGACCAAGAGTCTGGATGCACTGCTTTTTCACTGGCATTTTCAATTCCCACCCATCGTATCACCATATTGGTCAATGAATTCATTTAAAGAAAAAAAAAAAAGGTCTGTATCTGCAGGTTGTTAAGCTTTACACTTTCTGGAATTCTGTAAGGAGTTTTGCACAATTAGTAGCCCAAAATGCGTGCATCTTCTGATAATGCGAATTAATAGTGGATGACTCACTTCCTTTTCCCCCTCAGTCCTGCTCTTGAAGCTCTGCACGGGAGGGAGACCGAATACAGAGGGACCTGAGCAAACGTGTGTTCTCTAATGCGTAGATTCCTGCCCTGGAAGGTCTACAGGACCCAGAACCACCCCACTGATATTTCAGGCAGAGTAGAAAACGACCACCAGATAATACCAACCGCCGCAGAGAACGAGACAGAGTTGGACCGTGAAGACAGACCCGAGAATCCCCAACTACCAGTCAGTCAGGTTCACCTCAGTTAATTTGTTTGCCTTCTAATAATGCCACTGTGTATTTTGTGGGTTTAATTTCTTGGGCCCCCTTTCTGCTGTTTTACGTGGGAATTTGTGGTGTAGGTGTGCGTGTCAATGGACTTTAAACCTCACCCTAGACAAAAATTATTTTCAGCATTTGACATATGCTTGTAGGTATCCGCATTACAGAGAGACTGCGTATGCACTGCTTGGATTTTTATAGTTTTCCAAATGTGGACAAAGGACTAAATAGTTAGCATAAAACATGTAAAAAAAATAATTCCTCATTGGTTGTTTACAAGAAATAACTTCATGAACAGCACTGTCTTTGCACGCCAGGCAAGCCCAAAACACTGACACCCATAATGCAGCCTTTGAGGTCTAGAGATATCTTGGGCTCATCTGACTCCCATCTTTAGGTCTGGTTAAACGTTGGTTCGCCCTCTGTCAGGATGACATGTCCTAGGTGCCTTAGGGTAAAGCCTTCACGCAGTGGGCTCACAGAAGGCTTTTTGTGCCTCCTGGCTAATAAGGCAATGGTCCTTTTGGCATCATTTGGGTGTAGGCTTACTCTGGGTGTGCCACTGTGATCAAGTTATGGTGGGGGACATGTATACAGCCCTCCACCTGCCCCTGATGGTGATAGTTTACCATATCGTTTCCTAAATGAACCTGATCAGCGTGGCTTGGTAAAACACCTATTTGATGAGCTCGCAACACTTTGTGACTAGGCTTGATTGGAACTTGCCAATTCAATCCCTTAGGTGCTAGTATAGCCCTTGGGCCTTCTTCAAATATTTATTTCTACTGCTATGCATCTCTCTAGGTTGCTATGTTCGAATCTTTTAGTAAGAATTATTTAATTTGGGCTTTATTATTCTGTCCTCTTTGAGCAATTTATCGTTAGTTTAGGGGCACTAGAGGCACCTAATCCTCTTCTGGTCGATTGGCGAAGCCCTTAGATATTGTACAGTGTAAATGCTTCAAAAGTCCTTATACCAACTGGCTTTGGCAGTCGAAGATAATTCTCAGAAATGATAAGATGCTTAGAGTATACAGATGCCTGGTTGGCTAGCCTCGAGAAGCAATCATTCCTCGGGCGTTAGAAATAAACATGTGAGCTAAGTGAGAACTCTACCCTTTCAGTCTTGTTCATTGGTCAGAACCTGTGGTTAGTTAAATCCACTAAGGGTTTCTCACACTCAACAATAAAGTAAGCCCAGGTCTTTTCCTCAGTAATTGGTTTATTCAACAAGTATTTATTGAGTGCCCACCAAGTGCCAGGCACTGTTCTTTGAGAATACCACCATGATCCATGGAGTAAAAGGCCTTCTTGGAATTTGCATGCTAGTGGGGGAAAGGCAATAAACAACATAAATAAGCAAAATATTCGGTATGTAAAGGAGGTGAGAAGGCAGAGAAAGGAGGCTGAAACCTCAAGCAGAGAATTTTTTATTATTTATTTATTTAAGAAATACGGACACAGAGCCCGATGTGGGGCTTGAACTCGCAAACCGTAAGATCATGACCTGAGCCGAAGTCGGACGCTCAACCGACCAAGCCACCGAGGCGCCCCTTTTTATTTTCTCCTGGGGACCCCGGAGAATCATACTGTGAGGGCGACTTCTGAGGAAAGACCTCTGTGTTTGTGCCCATTGTCTGGTAGTGTGGGATTTCGGGACCTGCGGAGATGGCCATTCTACCAACAGTGCTTCGGAGTCCCCGTGTGGGACCTCCCTTGTGCTCTGTTCCACTGCCTGAGCCACAGGCACAGGTGGGCATCATGGACGGGAGGGTCCTGTCACACACGGCGTCAGTCTAGCTCCCCATTACTGTTTCTCCAGGGCTCCTGGTTCTGCCAGCTGCCTCAATGAGTTCAGACATGATTTGCCATGTCTTCTCTGAAATCCCTGGTCCTGCCAAAGATGGAAGTTTCTGGATTGCTTTCTTTCCACCTTGATCTGAAATATTTGGATTTGTGTGCAGTGAGCAAACAACGGGGGTCGGGGGGTGGGGGGGAAGAAAAGTCTTTTAAAACCACATCAGGTTCGGGCCGCCTGGGTGGCTCAGTCGGTTAAGCATCCGACTTCGGCTCAGGTCATGATCTCGCGGTCTGTGGGTTCGAGCCCCGCGTCGGGCTCCCGTGCTGACAGCTCAGAGCCTGGAGCCTGTTTCAGATTCTGTGTCTCCCTCTTTCTCTGACCCTCCCCTGTTCATGCTCTCTCTCTCTGTCTCAAAAATAAATAAATGTTAAAAACAAAAAAACCACATCAGGTTCCTAACTGAGAGATGATAAATGAGAGCACCTCTTACATCGCTGTTAGTTACTAATATGTGTGGGTTTGGAAAAGGCCGCCTACCAGGCAGGATGCTACAGAGATGATGAAACTTTTGTTGGCTTTCCTTCACACTTCCTTCACGTGTTGACATGTGATGAGGCAACTTGTTTTGGGGCTACAAGATAAAACAGTTCTCCAGTCTTGAGGTAAACTTTACAAATATTCATTTACTCTTGGGTTTCACTACTAGCTATCCGATGAGGGAGCCAATGTTGATCCTCAGTAACACAAGACGCTGAAAAGATTTTCTTCTTTTGGGCTACATCTAAATCCCAGAGTCTGTTCTTGTGGTTGATGAGCTCTTGTTTTGTTTTGTTTTGTTTTGTTTTGTTTTGTTTTGTTTTGTTTTTAGTGCCCTCATCAAAATGCTGAAAATGTGTCCCTTGTATTCAGTTATGGCCGTTTAAGGTAATTACACAAACATAGGTCAGAAAATAACTTGTGTGTGTCCGTATTTAAATACAGCGTGTAGTACTTACGTCAGTCACTAAATGAGAATGTAGGCTTCCTGTAATGCAAACTAGCGGTCATATTTATTTTAGAACACTTAAAACAGGTGTATTAGTTTCCTAGAGCTGCCATTGCAAGTTCCACAAACCGGTGGCTTAAAACAGAAACGTATTGTCTCTCAGTTCTGGAGGCTGGGGGTCTTGAAATGGAGGCGTTGGCAGGGCTGTGCTCTTTCTAAAGTCTCTAGAGGAGGATCCTTCCTTGCTTTCTCCTAATTTCTCATGGCTGTCAGAAATTTGGGGCATTCTTTGGCTTGTAGACACATCACTCTGGTTTCTGCTTCTGCAGATCTTTCTCCTGTGTGTTGTATTTGTCTTCTCTTCTTCTAAGACACCAGTTATATTGGATTAGGGCCCCCCCGGATCTAGTATGACCTCGTCCTAACATGATTACAGCCGTTAGAGACCCTCTTTCCAAATAAGGTCAAATTATAGGTATGGGGGTTGGGACTCCAGCGTATCTTTTTAGAGCACAACGTTCCATCCGTAACAACTAGTATCTTAATTGATGACCCTGTTGAACAGCAGACTATTGCAGATTTTTAAATAGGTCAAAAATGTTATGATACCCATGTGTAGAAATTAATAAAGATTATTCTTTGATTTGAAATCCTTGGACTTTAAGTGAACTCCATGTATCTTTGAATAGTAAAGATTTTACTAATTGCCAGCAATAGATTCAGGGTCCGTAATTCCTCAGGGAGGTCATAGCCGTGCACGCACTTGGAACCCACGGGAAAAGAAGTTGGCTGTTCAGCTACGGGGAACTTGGGACCAGCGTCTGCTTCTAATAGAAACGCTAAGGACAGGAGAACAGCCAGCTTGTTTTCTTCAATAAAACATACCCTGTGTTTTATTAGCTTGTTTTATCAAAACCTTAACTATAACTCTTTTTATATGAATAGCTTCCATATGAATATGTAATTTTAAAACAGAAAATGAATTATTTCAATAAGTTGATTCATATTTTCCCTTCGCAATGTGCAGTGACGATCACAAGATAACAGTAATATATGGGCAACAGTTGAACTATAGAAAACATCTGTATGGATATCCAAAAGTTAGGATTTCTGTTTCCATTGTAAGGTCAATAGTTGCACGAGTAAAGCAGAAATTCGGTCACTGGCCTTTCCAGCTGACAGTATTAATCACATCTCCAGACTTTCTGTCATTTCGGCTCCACTGGTAGATAGTTGGTGGTGGACACAGAAAGCCTTCTGTCCATTTCCACATCTGACTACGATTATTTCCAAAATTTGCCTGGCTAGTCAGAAGTTCAGCTTTCCCATATATCACAGCTGGGACATCTGCTCACACGTACAGACTAGGTTTCTGTCGAGAAAGGCAAATGCATTTCCATCAGCTCTCACTTTGAATCCGATGCCCAGGGCCCGGGAATGCTCTTTGCATCGCCAGACTTTCTGAAAAACGATCAGTGGGAAATGTGGATTTTCGTAGGACCGAGAGAATTTCCGCAGAAGTTATCGGGGTTTTTGCCTGCCTTTGCAGCCTGACCTCCCTCCCTCGGGCCCACATCCATACCCGGACTCTTGTTTCTGGAACTTACCCTTGAAGCCCAAGGGAAAACATGCCAGAGTAAACCCCAGGAAGTGTGATCTCTGAAGGCATGCCCCTTGTGTGAACCGGAGGCAGACATTCGTCTCTGGCTCTGTGACAGCAGCTGTTACTCGTGACACTGAGCCGAGAACAGCACAACTGTGCATAGAGCCTTGCACACAAATAGATGCATTTCCATGCTTTACAGCAGGCATGACAGCTCAGATAGGGAGAGGTCCAGTTTCGGGCCAGAAAGCATCCTCACTAAGGATTCTCTAAGGGTGTCCTTCCCCCTCCCGAGTTTTTGTTTCTTTTAAATGTTTGTTTATTTTTGAGGGACAGAGAGAGCACAAGCAGGGGAGGGACAAAGAGAGAGGGAGACACAGAATCCGAAGCAGGCTCCAGGCTCTGAGCTGTCGGCACAGAGCCCGACGTGGGGCTCGAACTCGCGACCCGCGAGATCATGACCTCAGCCAAAGTTGGACCCTTAACCGATTGAGCCACCCGGGCGCCCCCACCCTCCTGCGCTTTGACCTTCGTTTGTGCCTACCCAAATTATGCAGAAAAGTTCGTTTCAAGCCACTGGACGTGACTGACAAATCAGTTAAGACGTGAAATTTCTTGTCCACTTTGGTTTCGTTAAAAAAAAAAATATTTTTTTAGATGTCCAAATACTCTGGAGAATCAGGATGAGTATTAGAGTCTTTTGTTACCCCTGCTCCCTGGAAAATACGTTTTTAATGCCTGTCAGCTGTACGGATGAAAGCTTAACTCATCAGGCCACTTCACTTCTAAATCTTTAGGCTTCAGTACTACCTGGGAATCTTACCCTTTGACAACTTTTAGCTTTACAGAATTTATCAGTTCTCTTGACTGAGACTGGTTCTCTTTCTTACATTTTCTTTCTTCAGATTTCCAAACATGGGTGCTTTCCACCAAGATGAAAGGAAACACCCTGGTGTGAGAGGCTCCCTCCCATCCCCCTCCCCACCTCCAGGATGAATTCCGGTTCCCTCCAGAAGCTTCACTCACACCTTGAGATCTGGGATGGCGTTTGAAAAGCTAGATTGGAGGGAAGAACCGTTACTAGTTATTCAGAATTTACTTCTGGTACCGAACAGTATTTTTAAAAATGACCCTGGGGGCGCCTGGGTGGCTCAGTAGGTTGAGCGTCCGACTTCAGCTCAGGTCACGATCTCACGGTCCGTGAGTTCGAGCCCCGCGTCGGGCTCTGGGCTGATGGCTCAGAGCCTGGAGCCTGCTTCTAATTCTGTGTCTCCCTCTCTCTCTGTCCCTCCCCTGTTCATGCTCTGTCTCTCTCTGTCTCAAAAATAAATAAAAACGTTAAAAAAAAATTTTAAAAAAAATGACCCTGAAGTAATGGTAGCATTTGTATGTTACCAAGTAGAGCTCACGTGTGTAAGTATGTTAATATTGAACAGAATTTTATGGTAACCAAAATTCATAACCCTTCTTTACTGACATCAGCAGGAATAGTCTCTTTGAGATCTCCAGCGTGAAACTGCATTTGGTGACATTGTCGGATTTTGTGTTTTTGCATAAAAGTGGCACATATTCCCTGAGATGGAGCTTTGGGGGGGGGGCGGAGCTTCAGTTTGCTTTAAAGTGAAACTTCTGAAATGGCAATCGTCTCCTGTACGGAATACGTTTTGACTATTAGTCTTAGCTCGTAAGAGTATTTCTGAAAGCACAATCCGTGTCAGCTTAGAGACCACCGTGAGGGTCACAGATAAGGGAAGAAGAGGTCACTGCAGGATCCAGCATATTTTTAAATTATTTCCCTGTACAAAGTGATCTTATTTACAAGGACTTGGAGGAAGAAATCATTCACTTAGTCGAATCAGTGTCAGAGGTACAGAGTCGTAATTTTAGAAGCAATTTTTCTTGAGTTAATAGCCTATAAATTCAGAGCGAGGATCTTCATCATTTTGCTACATTCTCCCAGCTCACGTTTGGATTTGAAGGCCGAAGTTTACCGAAGCCCTCAAGAATATCATTTCGGAATGGTCTCCCATGGTAGAGAAGGACTGGTGGGGAACAGGGCTATCATAAACAGACCCCCCTTTATTATAACTGCGCCTTAATGTCTGACTAATAACTCTTCACCACTGAGACTCCTAACAGAAGTTGCAAAACACCTGAATATCCATTTAAAGAGCCCATGATGGTGCCTCAGGTTATGATGGGAAGCTGAAAGATTTTGTTACCTGCCATAAAAGCCACTGAAGCAAAAAGTTAAGTAGAAGATTGTTTCTCAGGCAGTTGTAAAAGGGAGTTAAGGATTGAGCTGGGCAACAGCTTTCCCCTCCCTTTATCCCTCTTTTGTCTCCCTTTTATGGCATTTTTTTTCCCATGCAACGTTTATAGGTAACATATATGTCATCGTTCCCAATAGAACTCCAGGTCTTACCTTTTACTACTAACCTGTCACCAGACCGTCTCCGCCACCCACTGCACCCCACAGCTATTGGGTCTTGTCTGTCACTGAAGCATTTGTGTTTGCAAGGGAGAAGTGGCCGCTTCCTTGTTACTTTTCAGCGTTGCAGTTTGCTTTCTTTCCCCTTTTAAAAGCTATTACACCGAGACCTGCCACCCAAGAGCCTAAACATCATCTCCACCTACGTGTCCTGAGTAACTTGAATTTCGCTGCCCTGGGGAACGTCCTGCTTTTTGTGCAGAGGGACTTGGTTAAAAATGTCACTTTCACTGTTTGAGAATTTTTCAGAGAACGCGGGTCTCTAAGTGTACTCCAAGTGGATGTAATTAGCGTTAACAGCATGTTCCTGGTTTCCTTTTAGAGGATTCTGAAAATAAACAATTTGGTCAGTAAATACGTGTAGTTGGTGAACCTCCCTACTATCTCCAAATGGTGCTCTGTACAGAAGCCCCCAGCAAGATGGTAGGAGTGAGATGTTAGGAATGAGATGTCTTTTTCGTGCAGCATTTTGGGAATGTCACAGAGCACCGTGTCACCTTCATAGACCCCAGGAATGAAAGGAGCGATACCAGACCTTTCATGAAACCTGTTAAATCAGAGAGCTGGGAGAAAGTCATGTTACAACAAAGGCAGGCCCACAGTCTACCTTTATTTAATTATTTGTTTTGATGTGTGAATACAAGGCTTTGCCTTGCAGTTTTTCAGTTTATATATATATATATTTTTTTAATATAAAATAAGATCAAAGAGTCCCAGAGAGAAAGATGGATGTTTTATGGTCCTTACTGCATCCCACACGTGGTTGGTCATAATATCAGAAACATTCTAGTCATAGGGGGCCGAGTTCTCCGTATCGTTCCCTGTTCCCTGTGGTTGATAATACATAGTAAACAAAGCAAATATTTTCACGTTGAGAGATTCTGAGGCAAACAGCTTTAAAATCGGTTTCTTTATTGCAGGAATTCTTTCCGAGTCTTTGCTATGCTAATAGGCATTATAAATCTCCACGAGGGGAATAAAACTTATTTCACCAGGGAACTATTTTTTTGCTGGGCTTCTTGTGAGGTCACGTTCCATACATCATATTTTCTTCTTATTTTAGACCAAACTGGAGAGTCAACGGTGGGGACGTGGAGACTTATTTACATAAGAGGATTGAGGGTCACTGTACCTTATGGACACAGGTCTTGGTGTGTGTGTGTGTGTGTGTGTGTGTGAGAGAGAGAGAGAGAGAGAGACAGACAGACAGACAGACAGAGACACAGAGAACAGAGATGGGAAGATTGGTTGGCCACTTGACTGTTTGAACCTAGGATTCATGTAACATTTCTGCTGCATGGCTATAATCCATTGATACAGTTCTGCTTTCCTATTACCATATTTAGTGGAGCTGTCTCACAGTTCTGGGGCCTGACATTTAATAATTATCAGGTGAACTAATGAATGCCTCAAAGATTCTCTTCTGTGTGTATGCTTCCCTGATATTTTCTGAGGGTTCGTCTCTGGGACTCCTGGTTACCACCTGAGGACAATTATTATGAATATTTGAAACACAGAGCCTTCACTGTCTGTTTCAGGAGGTACCCTAAGGCAAAAGAATAAGAAAACCCTCCTTCATTGTGTTTTGCCAAAACCTACTAGGTTTTGAATGTAAAACCAATTTGAAGCAGATGAGTAAATATCCGATTGTCCCTTCTGAGCAGTAAATGCATTGATATCTATTGGTAATCTATTTGTCTAATAAAAAATTTTTTTCCAAAGCATGTATGAATTGTAGTTATGACATAATAATACATTTAAAATCTTCTTTTTTCAAGTGGGCTATACTTCTGATTTTTCATTAAAATACTTAATAAAACTTTGATACCTTTTGGGGCGCCTGGGTGGCTCAGTCGGTTAAGCATCAGACTTCAGCTCAGGTCACGATCTCATGGTTCGTGGGTTCGAGCCCCACATCGGTCTCTGTGCTGACAGCTCAGAGCCTGTAGCCTGCTTAGATTCTGTGTCTCCCTCTCCTTCTGTCCCTCCCCTGCTTGTGTCTGTCTCTCTCTCTCCTTCAAAAATAAATAAACGTAAAAAAAATTAAAACTTTATTTTTTTTTAATTTTTTTTTCAACGTTTTTTATTTATTTTTGGGACAGAGAGAGACAGAGCATGAATGGGGGAGGGGCAGAGAGAGAGGGAGACACAGAATCGGAAACAGGCTCCAGGCTCCGAGCCATCAGCCCAGAGCCTGACGCGGGGCTCGAACTCATGGACCGCGAGATCGTGACCTGGCTGAAGTCGGACGCTTAACCGACTGCGCCACCCAGGCGCCCCAAAAAAATTAAAACTTTAATGTCTTTAATACTTGATAAAACTTTAATGATTTTTTTAAATGAAAAAAATAGGGTTTACTTACAGAGTTACATGATTCTTCAACATCTATTTTTTTAAACTATCATTGTATCTAAATGAGAATGAGCTGGGGTGTTTCTTTTTTCCCCCTAAAAACCTATTACAAGAATGCAGGAATGCAAGAGTGTGTGTGCCAGGCACACACACGGGCACATGTGTCTTCTGTTGATCAATTTACAACTTGTCTGCAGCTCAGCAGAAATCTTAGTAGATTAGAGCGAATTTCTGGAATTGCCATTTCTGAGGAGTCTGAAACTTAATTACATGGGAAGGACACATTTCCTCTGCTTTAAGGAGCAACACATCTAGTTATGGTGAGAAACAATCATTTCCTAGACAGGTGCAAAGCTCAGATCCCTGGAAAATGCTCACAGTGTAATGAAACACAGAAGAGGAAGATACAAAACTCTGTAAAGAAAGATTCCATTATGTAACGGGTGCACAGACCAGAATGAAAGCATACCGAAATGCTAATAAGGTTGTCATCCGTTGATGGGTCTAAGAACAATTTTTAGTATTATTTTTCCTTACACTTTTCTCCTATTCCAAATTTCTGCGATGAGCCCTTGCTCCTCAGACAATAAATGCGCCCCTCTCGTTTTCACTCCCCTCTCCCAGCAACCTGGCCAGTCAGGAAGCCTATTGTGTGACTAGAGAGGCACGTTCAGCACCTCTGCATGAGGTAGACCCCAGCTAACATCATTGCAAAAGACATACCAGATATTCTGTAGATGCATAAGAAGAAAGAGGGAGTTGTAAAGTATCATTCCATCAATTTGACCCTTTTGAGCTTATTTCCTATAAAAGCACATGACTTCATTTTCTGTGAAAATATATAATTCATACAAGGCTGTGAGGAAGAAATTGAATTTTTTTCCCAGTGTGAGAAAGTCTGTATGGAAAAGAAAATTATAGGAAAGGAATGCTAAATGACAATGATGTTATGAAGGCTAACACCCAAGCAGGGAGAAGAAAAAATTTCTGAGTATCTATCTCCCTGTCCAGGTTAGAGTGAATTGTAACTGATAATCTGCTGTTGGACATATGATAGTACAACAGCTTACCAAACATTTCTTATATACATATTCAAATAAATATGTGTGTATGAATATATATGTGTGCATGTGTACATATATATGTATTTCCTGCTCCACACTAATGTTTTGTATCTCATCAGCTCGTGTTTACTTTCTCACATTTGTGGCCAATTAACCATACTTTAACATACTGAGTTTCTAAAATTATTTTATTGTGATCACTTTTTATTTTATGTTCTAAAATAGGGCAGCGAGTGAAAACACATATAGGTACACCGAGGGAGACATTTCCAGATTTATTGAAAAATCTCCTGTGAAACCTAGGTGGGAAGAGTTTTTTAAATCTTTAGAAATAAAACAGAAAATGCCTTTTGAAGAAGATCTTCATAAGGCCGGTGCACCGGTGACGGAGGGAATGATTTCCATCTTTTAAAAGAAAAGACAGTAAGCTTTTCCCCTTGCCGACCCTGCCTCTTCCTTCCCCCACATACTTAATATTATGCGATGCAGTCAGCACAGGCTAAGGGGACCCTTCCTACTGCCTGTCAGATACGTAGAATAAATAGTCTCATGGAGATTCCAGCTGTAGAAAGCGCATTGGATCCCTAATGCCAGAGCCAGGACTGGTCCCTCTCGTTTGCTTTTAAGTTTAGGTTTAAATGACCTCCATGTTTTACTTCCACAGAATCCTCTAAGATGCAGCTTCAGCGGGGCCATTCCTATCATTAAGCCTAGAATATTGTTGAATGAATATTCGGTGTCACTCCTATTGTCAAAAAATAATCAGGATGATCTTCTAGAAACACAAGCTTAGAATAAGAATGAAAAGAGATTCTCCATTATTGCCAATGTGCTCAATATCACAAACCTTTGTGGTGTAAATCCTTATGTCAGGTGTAGCCAGGGGGCTTGGGGGGATGTGAATTACGTATTTTTTACAAGATGTTGACTAAAGCTGGAAATGCTATTACAAAACTTATTTTGCAGCAGATTGATTTTTATTTACAACTTTTCAAAGGTGAAAGAATATTGGTCAGATGAATGTAAACACGCAGTGAAAATTCCTTTCTACCGAAGCATGCTTGTGAGTTCTTTCAGATGGCTTCTTGGGTTATATAAATTTAGTTTGAGGTCATTATATGGATAATTTGTTACTAAGTAAAGTAGTTTGTCAGGTTACGAGACATTAATCTTCCAATAGGTCTTTAATTAGGACAGATGCACTAAATAATTCATAGCAAGACTTGGCCTGGAAACATTTATAATACTCAATTATACCATTTTACAGGGAATGGCAAATTGTTTTTGTGTAGTCTGGAAATTGTGGGACTTAATTAATTACCTTCAATGTTTTAGACATCTGCTCTGCACTCTTTAAATGCATTAAATTGGCAACTCGTGAAATGGCTAAAAATAGTGTTCAAATTCCCCAGATGGTAAAGGGTGAAGATCAACCATGACAGGAAAAAAAAAAAGGCCACTGTGTGGTGTGCAGGAGATATGAAACCAAATTACATATCCGGCCAACATTTGACTTAGAAGACTCTCAAGTGTATAACAATTATTTTTGAAAGAACGAGAAATTTACATGATTTTTAAAAGCTTTTACCTAACATTTCTTCCCGGTATAAACAAATGGGGAAACCGGGCAGTTGTAATGGCAGGAAACACGTATCAATCTGTGCCGTGCAAACACCTCTGCGGGAAATTTATTTCTGCGCAAATAACTTTGCCCCCATAAGTTGTATCAAAGGCGTGACAAAAAAAAATAAGTACTCTGGAAGCATTTGCAGAGGTATTTTCATGTCATAGATCTTAAAATGATGGAAAGGGGAATTAAGAGCTTATTCCATTTGTAATTAGATCACAGAAAACAGATGGCAATGGCTTTGCACTGAGTAGGAGGATGCGGCCATTTAAGTAAACAAAGGAAAAAGCCATGTTCATTTCATTTTTCATCCTAGAAATTTCTCCAAGAAAACCGTAGTTCCTTGATCCTCTGCTTACGGATACTATGTGGGTCCATTACGGAGGAACTTAAGCAAATTCTGAATGCTCTAAGTTGGGGGGGGCGGCAAATTTGCAGATAAAGCGGTCCCCTCTTATGCTGCTGGGAAGACACAGCACAGAGCAGCCTCCGTCTCTTGGAGCCCAGATTCCCGCAGCTTTGTAACAGCATTTCTCCTAAGGCTGGGCAGTTTCTCCAGGGTTGTTTGGAGACATTTTGTTCACATGGACAGACAGACCCAAGTCCTCCTCTGGGAGTCACGCTGGCTCAACATCTGAGGGTAGCTTGGCGGCAGATGTGTTTTCTACCTGAGTAGCTCCTGAATAGTTGGGGAGCGTGGCGTTGACTATTAACAGGCTCAGTGGATGGACAGAGCTTTGTCACCAAATCACACAGAATCTGGATGAAAAAATACAATGCAAGCCACATGCGTGATTTAGAATTCTCTAGGAGCCACATTTTAAAAAGTAAAAAGAAACAGGGACAATTAGCTTCAAGGATGGATATTTAATGCAGTATCGCCAAAATATTTGTAATTTCTATTGGTAATCAGTATACAAATTATAATGCGATATTTTACATTTTTAAAAAAATGTATTCTAAGCCTTCAAATGCCAGTGTGCATTTTACAACACAACTCAGATGAGCCACCTTTCAAGTGCTCTGTGGCTCATGGTGGCTGGTGGCTACCATATTGGGCCACGCCGCTCTATGTAATGATCAAGGGTAACAAATTACATCCCCAACCATGATGGGGGGTAGCGTGGTAACATGTACAGAAACCCCAGCGCATGTGGTGATCACAGTGCCTGGAAGAAACAAACTAGTGCTCATTTTAAATGCCTGAAGAATCCTACTCACCTGGCAAGCCCCAGCGTAGTTTTCTGAGAGGGCCTTCCCTTCTTTTCATCTGCCCCTGAGACAGAAAGTTGAACCACTTTGTTTTCCCTGTTTCCCTTTGGTATTGACAATTTTTTTTTTTGCTATTTCTGTGATGTCATAATAATAATTATTATTATTTTTTTGTAACTTTCCCCATTGCAAACTCTAAGGTTTTTGAGGACAGGGTCAGTGTCTTGTTCATGCTGATTTCCTGACGCGCAAGGTGTGTTCCATAAACACTTGTGAGCTTGCAAATGGAAGGGTGCGGTCCACGATTCAGATGAGGAACCATGGCCAGAGTGCACACGTCAAGGCAGGCAGAAGTGAGAGAGAACAGAAGAGACTGGTAAATGGGGAGTGGGGGAAAGGAGAGGGGAGCGGAAAGAAGGGGAGACAGACAAGGGATGGAGAGGCAGAAAGAGGGGGAGAAATACAGGCAGATTTGAAGGAAGAAGCTCATCCAGACTTACACACCATCTGCCCCACCATCTCTCCACTGGATCACTCTGCTTTGCAGGACAAAGTCCTCTTTGGGGAGCCAGACACAGTATGGGAATGGAGTGGAACCATTTGCACGTATGATTGCTTAACAGTGTGTGGGATATAAAGGGAATGCGCGACTCTGTTGTTCTGGTATCATTACTTTATTAGAAAAAGAACAACATGGGGCACTTGGGTTAAGCATCCTACTTTGGCTCAGGTCATGACCTTGCAGTTCACGAGTTCGAGTTCCGCATCGGGCTCTGTGCTAACAGCTCGGAGCCGGGAACCTGCTTTGGATTCTATGTCTCCCGCTCTCTCTGCCCCACCCCCGCTCACACTCTGTCTCTCTCTCTCTCTCTTTCTCTCAAAAATACACATTAAAAGACATTAAAAAAAGAACAACAACAACAACAACTATGTGTTGCTGTACACGCTTGGGCATGTTCTCCCTAGACCAAGTTACTGTTAATACAAACCTAAACAGTTTTTGACCATGTTCAATTCAGGTAATTTGATTAGAAGTCTGTTTCTTAACGGAATCAATCTTTTTGTTTGTTTGTGTACTTTCACAGGGGAAAGGTGTATAAAAATAAGGATTTGGGGGTTGTGTATGACTTTAAAATTAGTATCTTTTAGAATTAATATCAAAGGAATACCTTCAGGCTTATGAATGTAAAAGAAACTGTACAAATTCGCCACTGCAGCTGTCTAGGCTTGTTGTTATTACACTACCCTTTGAGGCTGATTTCCCTACTAAAAACAAAAACAAAAACAACAAAAACTGGACAAGACAGATATCTAGAATGCAACTTTTTTTTTTTTCAAGGTTAGCCAGCAGAAACTCAAAAGAAATGGAGGGAGGAGAGATAAAAAGGGGAGAGAAGTTAGGAATTTTGCTTCTCCTTCCATCCAGTTTAGCAGAAAAGCAAAATTAACCCTGTGATAGCAGTTTGTTCCATGGGCACCAAGAACAGCTCACTGCTTCTCTGGTATCCTGAGCACCTCTCCCGTAGAGACAGTGGAGACTTGGTTTTCAGAGATTTGTTTACTCTAAAGGGAAATTTCTTTTTTCTTTCAGTTTTTGAATTTTTTTTTTTTTTTACGTTTATTTTGAGAGAGAGACAGAGGCCACGTGAGTAGGGGAGGGGCAGAGAGCAAGGGAGAGGGAGAATCCCAAGCAGGCTCTGCGCTGTTCGCACAGAGCTGGAGGTGGGCTCGAACTCACAAAGCTGTGAGATCATGACTGGAGCCCAAACCAAGAGTTGGTCACTTAACTGACTGAGCCAGCCATGCTCCTCTAAAGGGAAATTTCTGTTCCTTGCATCCTCTGAGCTCCTCCATTAGGATGGTTTTTGCTCAAGAGTCCCCCCCACCCCCCACACACCACTGCCACACCTTTGTCCTGTTGAAAATATCCAGGGAGCAGCATTCTCAAGAAAAAGACATACTTTGCGCTCCCACTATAATCCTCTCAAGCTCCACATCTTATTTTCATGAAGCCAACCAGTTGTTTTTAATACAGTGCATTAGATCTGTCACTGTTTTTACTTAAAGTAATTAGAGAAAGGGAAACTTAGCCCTCAGAAAAATACCAGTATGTAGAAGTAATTTTAACTTTTTAAAAACATTTTTTTTTAAGTTTTATTTAAGTAATCTCTGTACTCAAACTCATGACCCGGAGATCAAGAGTCATATGTCCTTCCAACTGAGCTAGCCAGGTGCCCCAATAAAGTTATTTTAACTCCAGTGGAGATCAAATGACTCTAAGAAAAAGGGGTAGTAGTCTTACCTACTGAGAACAATTATGAGCAATTATGAACAATTATGAGTTTTCCAGTATGGACTTTATTTCCGGTGAATGGTCATCGCCAATGCTTATTGGGAGTGCGCTATGGGCCAGGCACTGTTGTAAGTGCTTAACCTGAATTAACTACATTTGACCCTTGAACAATCAAGGGGTTAGGGGCCCTGAACCCCACCCCCCAAAAAGAGAGTCAAAAATCCTCAGGTAACTTTTGACCCCCAAAACCTTTAAATAGCCTACTGTCAACCTGAAGCCTTACAGGTAACATGAACCATTCATGAACACATACTCTGTGTATGTCTTATATCCTGTATTTTTACAATACAGGAAGCTAGCGAAAAGAAAGTGTTATTGGAAGCAGTAAGGAAGAGAAAATATATTAACAGGACTGTACTCTATTTATGGATGCTACAAGTCTTCGTTGCTTATATGATGAATCATCTGTTTATTAGTACCTACCTCAATATTGTCTTTTTTTTATTTTTTTTTATTTTTTTTTATGAAATTTATTGACAAATTGGTTTCCATACAACACCCAGTGCTCATCCTAAAAGGTGCCCTCCTCAATACCCATCACCCACCCTCTCCTCCCTCCCACCCCCCATCAACCCTCAGTTTGTTCTCAGTTTTTAACAGTCTCTTATGCTTTGGCTCTCTCCCATTCTAACCTCTTTTTTTTTTTTTTCCCTTCCCCTCCCCTATGGGTTCCTGTTAAGTTTCTCAGGATCCACATAAGAGTGAAATGTCCATCAACTGATGAATGGATAAAGAAATTGTGGTTTATATACTCAATATTGTCTTGATACAGAACATACCAGATGTTATACATATACTGAGGCTAGACATCAAAAATGAAAAGATGATGGGAAAGAGAAATTCATGTTTATTTACAGGTATGATGATTCCTGCACTGCTAGTGAAGAAGTAGCACTATGATTGCTTTATGGTAGCCTCGTGTAATTGATATGTAATTCGCTAGCCTATACACTAATGAATGAATTGTTATAAAATTTTTAGGGCATACAGTATCATAGCCATTCGTAATACAGCATTGGAAATCTTAACATTCATTCTCTCTAGGCTACATGGTTCACCTGTGGGGTTTTTATCCCCCAAATTATTATAGACCTCAAAAAAAAATTTCCAGTATGTTTATTGAAAAGTATCCCCATATAAGTGGACCCATCAGTTCTGACGCATGTTGTTCAAGGGCTAACTACATTTGGATTCTCAACATCCCACTTAAGGGAGGGATATTGGCAGAGGGTTGGATGATTTGCCCAAGGTCACACGGCTGGAAGGAGGCCGAAGTTGGCTTTGAACCCGTGCCGGTACCACCCCTCTCCACGGCTTTCCCCTAATGGGTATGGAATGAGGGTTTGTGGAGACTGAGTCTGTGCACTTGCTTAGGTCATGGTCACTGATGGACCGGGCATGAAAAAAATGCCTCTCCCATGGCATAAACCCAGGTGGGTGGCACGGTGCTCAGGCCACCAACATGAAGGCTAAATGGTGACAACAAATAGATGGTCAGTGAAACCTGATGCCATAATGAAAAAAACTAACTCAAAATGGAATTCTGCTTCCTAAACAAGTCCCATAGATCCTTGAAGACAGAAAGTATGTCCATTTTTTTTCCTTTTCCTTTAGATTTTTCCGTAATCAACTTGAGGGCCAGATGCAGTGCCTTGCACAAGTGAGTTAGTAAGAAGTGTTTGGCACACTGAACTGATCTCTGCCTTAGTAGCATTATCTTTAATAACTGTACCCTTATATATGATTAAAATCAGCTATATATTGAAAGCATAGGTGAGTGAATAAACATATATGTGATATCTATTTTCACTTTGTTTAGCTGACTTTTCAATAGTCTAGAATTAAATATATATTTAATTGATTATATATAGCTATTAATTTTCATGTTTCTTACAAAGAGGATAAAGAATAACCCAAGACATAGAAATAACAATTCTTTCAAAATATCCATGTGAGGTAGGAAGGTTTTCCTTGTATATATTACACTAATACTGACGGCACTTACTAGTTATTATAATGGATTGTTCATTAAAAGTATAAATTTTTCTTTTAAATAGTTTTAATTTTGGAACTAGAGAAAATTTAAAGTACATGAGTTAAAATAATGACTAGCTATTTAATTTGGCTTACTTTCTCTATAATTACTAAGTCAATACTTTCTTATATCGGACTTATCTTTTCTTCTTCATGAGTTGAATGAGCTATAATTGTTTCCATACAAAATCTTTTGATCTGTATATACCTTCTGGAAAGTTAGGAAGTATTTTATGATGCGTCACCAGTGTTATTTCAAAAACCCAAAATTAGTGGTAGACTCACATATAGGGAAGACAGAATCAAGTCAGTGGATTATTTTATATTGCATGTCTTCTGATAACGTGTCATCAGAAGTCACTGCATTTTAAAAAAATGAACCACATATATAGTGGAAATCGATCTCAGCTCCTGTCTGCTCTTAGTGAACATGCTATTATGCTTATTTACTTGCTCAAAAACTTTGGACGACACTAAGCGAGAGTAGAAGCCTTTTTCCTAGGGTGGGAAAAACAGCCTTCTGTTCGCTCTACTTATCCTAAGCATGGCTTCCTACTTTAGTCATTACCCAAATATTACACATCTGGCTCTTAAGGTTCTTTACCCATTTCATATTAGATCTTAGATTTCTTCATCCCATTATCGATCTAAAATGTCTCTAGCTCTCTCTCGGGTACAGGAAGAACATGGCCACGTGTTGCATCAGATAATTCCTATTATTGAAAAGCTGTGTTCAATCTAAAGTGACCTTTTCTTGTATTTATTTTCGGGCTAGCTTTACAGCCCACGTTAAATTGAAGCTTTTGTGCAGGGACTGAAAAGCATGTTATTGTGGGGGCCGTGGCACTCTTGGTGTGTTTGCTCAGGGAAGCCCGCTATCCAGACAGCCGCTATTCAGGACGATCTGGGCGTTTGGCCGGGCATTTGGCCGGGCGTTTGTTGCTGCTTGTTGCTAAGTCAGCAGCAAAGGGGAAGGCATTATGTCTTAATTTGGACCATAAAGAGTGATGGCGCAAGTGATTTTAGGCTTAAAAAAAAAAAAAAGCTCATCTGCAAAGAGGGACTCTGTGCTTTCACAGTCAGAACTCACAACGTTAGCACTTTTGAAGGTGTTGGATAAGAACTTCGCGGGGGGAGGGTTCAGTGTGAGTGTTTGGACTTTTCCCAAAAATAAATTGGACAATATTCGCCATTTGGTTTTACTTTAACTTCGGTGATCCTTTATGATAGTACGTGTTTGTAATGACAGATTCATACTGTCTGTGGGATTTGAGCAAGACTAAAAAAAAAAAAAAAAAAAAAGGCTGATTAGTATGTTAAGCTGTGTTGAGAGTTTTCTGGGAGAGTTTCATGGGAGGGCCCATGTCACTTCACTCGGAGAAAATGCCCAAACGGTAAGAGATTAACTTTCTTAATTTGTGTCCTATTTCTCCTGTGTTGTTCATTCGCGTACCTTTTCAAATATGTAGTTGCATGTAGAAGTTAAAAGAAAGCCTCTTTATTTCGAGTAATAATAGTAAATGATCATTTTTAAATTCCCCTCTGGTTAGAAAATGGATTTCTCAAATTTTGCCATTAATGTCATGCTTCTCAGATTTATTCTGGTTTCAGTTACATGCATTATTTTTTCCCCCCAAAACCAAACAACATCATTTGAGAAGCTTGAGTTACCCGATGAGAATGCCAGGTTTTACTAAGCCCGGGAGAATTCTGGTTACTGAAAACAGGACAAAGACCTGCACCTATCAGAGCAGTGGCCTGGTAGTGGCCCACTTAACTTTCTGGCTGTGAGTGAAGACCTTCTTCACACTCCCAAACATCTGTTGTGCACGTTCAAGTTCAACGTCAAGTTCAGCATCCCAGACGCGTTAAGCAGCTGTATTGATTTTTTTTTTTTCCTTTCGACTTTCTCATCTTTCCCCTCTTTCGTTCTCTTGTCGTCTGGGTCTCTGAAACCCTAGAACACTACAAGGGGGAAACAGGGCCATGTTCACAGGTGTTCTACCTGTATAATGGCGCTGGGGCTCCCACTCAGAAGGGTCCCACGCTCGGTTGAACGCTCGGTGGTGGTTGTCTTCAAATTCTACGAAACTTTTGAAAAAGGAGCCCCACAAATTATGTACTGGTTCTGGGAGGAAGCAGAAGGAGCTGCTGAGAAGGCCCCGAGTCCTCCAGAGTCCCTCACTCCATCATCGGGAGTTTCAGTTCTGAGTAGCTAGTCACTAGTCTAGATCCAGAAATATGACAGCGAATATTTATGTGAGAAGCACTACGCATCACAGGCTCCTCGACTCAGACAAATGATCAGAATCGCCAGGGATGAGTCCTAGGAATCTGTATTTAAAAAAAAATTTTTTTTAATGTTTATTTATTTTTGAGAGAGCGAGAAACAGAGAGAGACAGAGTGTAAGGTGGGGAGGGGGCAGAGAGAGGGAGACAGAGAATCCAGAGCAGGGTCCAGGCTCCGAGCCGTCAGCACAGAGCCCGACATGGGGCTCGAACTCACGAGCTGTAAGATCATGACCTGAGCGAAGTCGGACGCTCAACCAACTGAGCCACCCCGGCGCCCCAGGAATCTGTATTTTTATAGACTTCCTGTGGTTCTCAGGTCACTAAGGGCTGACAGCCTCTGTCTGATGAAGCACACCTCCGACTCAACACACATCTGTTGCTCCGTATTGACTGACTCAATACCAAAGGAAAGGAAACAAAAGAAAATAAACTCTATTACCTTCAGTATACTTTATGGTACGCTGTCGTAGCACGAAAGGACTGGTTTGTGCTAAAGAAAGAGAGCCCTCTGTTTGATTTGGTGGAGGACAGTGATGTCTTCATTTGGGGCCAGGCTGCTTTAAACTACTTTTTTGAGAGTTGTTATTGTCATTGATTTCTGCCACCACTGTTAGAAAATGGAATGTTTGCGGTAAGCAATTATGAGTGATCAAGCAGCTGTTTCAAGCAAACACTGCCCCTGTCAGTGATTTTGCAAAGATCAATTACAATGATAAGGATCATTGTATTAAAGTCAGCTGACCTAGCCATCAATCAAGGTTTGGAAGGGAGCTTTGGCAGACGCTGGAGTTGAGTGGTTAAGAGTCTGCACTTTGGAGGCAGACAGGCTCTGGTTGAATCCAAACCCGCCTCTTAACGGGCCCTGGGCAATTTTTTAATTTTTTTTTTTTTCCCCGAGGCTTATTTTTCTGTTCTTTGGGAGGTTTTGTTGTTGTTGCTGTTGTTTGGTTTTTATCAATTAATAAGGATATTGATAGACTCTACTTTGTAGAGTTATTATGAGGATTAAACAAGATAGTCCAAGTAAAAATCCTAGCACACAGTGCCTGGCACATAGTGTGAGCTGAAAGGTATTTTTATTATCGAGAAAAACTTAAAAATTTATAAGGGGTGCTTGGTGGCTCAGTCGGTTAAAGCATCTCACTGTCGGTTGCAGCTTAGGTCATGATCTCCGGGTTCGTGAAGTTGAGCCCCTCGTGGGGCGTCAGTGCTGACGGTGCCTTGCTTAGGATTCACTCTCTCTCCCTCTCTCTCTGCCCCTCCCCTACTCACATACATGTTCTCTCTCTCTCAAAATAAATAACTAAACTTTAAAAAGAAATTAAGGTTCGTGAAGACTTAAAAACTAAAACCAAACTGAAATCCTGTAATCAAATTGCAGGTCCTTGTCTAGTTTTCCATAACTGCGCCTGATGAACTCATTAAGTCAACCCCAAAACAGAGACCAACTTCGATGTAGCAGGCACACGAGCATGAAGGTACAGGAAAGACAGGAATACAATGTCAAAATGGGTTTGGCATATTTGTTTTAACAAGCGTGATGATTAATTTTACGTACAAACCTATCTTGGCTATGGTACCCAGTTCGTTTAAATGACAGTTGAGGGGCGCCGGGGTGGCTCAGTCGGTTGAGCGTCCGACTTCGGCTCAGGTCACGATCTTGCAGTTTGTGAGTTCGAGCCCCGCGTCGGGCTCTGTGCTGAGGGCTCGGAGCCTGGAGCCTGCTTCGGATTCTGTGTCTCCTCTCTCTGCCCCTCCCCCACTTGTGCTCTGTCTCTCTCTGTCTCTCAAAAATAAATAAAATATGAAAAAACAATTTTTTTTAAATAACAGTTGAGATGTTGCTATGAAGGTAGTTTTTAGATGTGATTAACCTTCAAATCAACAGACTTGGAGAAAAGTAGATTAGCCTGCATAATGTGAGTGGGCCTCGTGTGATCAGTTGAAGGACTAAAGAAAAAGTACTAAATCCCCTGAGAAAGAAGTCTGCCCCCAGACTGCCCTTGGACTCCAGACTACAAAATTCATTCCTCTGTGGTCTCCTGCCTGCCAGTCTGCCCTACAGACTTCAGAGTTGCCAGCCCCCTACAATAGCATGAGTCAACTCCTTAGAATAAACCTCTGTTTATCTAGCCATCCCTGCCTCAGACAAAGTATAGTTAACTTTTCCGTTTTTATTTTCGCGAGGTATTAGTGAAACACAAATAAACTGAGCATTTGGCGCATGAAGTAAATCTTTTGGAGTGAAATTACCTCAAGGCAGGGCTTGGGTATTGAATCTGGACTGTGACATCAGGCGAAGGCATTTTCCTGCAATAAAGAGTTGCACATCACCAAAGAATAGGTGCAGCCATTACCTCTGTTTAAAATTGAGGCTCTTCTCAATCACCGTTTAGGGCTAACCCCATATGCGTTGCTCTGCTCTGTGCTTTGCTGAAGAAGCTCTGAAATTCACAAGTGCTTCTGGGCAAGCAATATTGATACAGAATTTTGCCTTTCTATGAAATGGCTTGGCCGGGGTAATTATTTATCTGAACAGGCTGATGCCTCCAGCTTAGTGCCTTTGGATTCCTGGGAGACCGGAGATGGGCGTGATTGACAGATCGCTGAAACTCCGTCACCTGGGTAAAACCCTGCTGGTAATGAAGCATTCATACTCAGACCTCACCTTTCTGGACCTGCCAGGCTGCATTTGCTGGCAGCAACTCTGGAAGCTTTCCATGGGAAAATGATGTTTCAAAGGTGCCAATTACAGCACATATGTATTTCACCTTGAGAATTTCAATTGGCAGAGATAATATCATGGGTTGCCCTTAGAGTTTTGATGGGAGGTTCATTTGTACTAAGAGATCGGATCGAAATGCAGTGATTAGCAGAGGCTTTGGAACACAGTGCATGAAGAGCAACAGGGGACTGTTTCTTTAGAAGCAGGTCTTAAAAGACCGTTTACCAGCGAGCTCTCAGCTAATGTTTAAAGAATAGTGGTGTGCATACCCACCCAGCGCAGGGGAGAGTCACAGTGCCTGCGAAGTGGCAGGGGTGAGGATCAGAGAACGGGGTCCCACGGCTGGCAGAGGGTGGTGTCCTCTTGAGGAGCCACCGCTCTGGTCTCCCTGGTTCGTTTTGGTACAGTGGGTGAGGGTGGGGGGGCCCCGTACCCTTCTAGCCCCTTCAGGGCCCTTATAGACGTTGCTGGTGTTTGGTACGATTTCTGTCCTCTGTGCTGCCGAGGTGTGTCCCCAGCAAACATGTGTCTCGGGGCACACAGATAACTAATGGTGTGCGAATAAGCATGTTCTTCTAGAAACCGACTGGATTTTGACTCCTTAGGGGAACGTTGTACGTACATGTAAATTAGCCTGTTCTAAGCCATGATGCTGGCCACCTAGAAGTAGTTTCTTTCGTGTTGCACCACGCAGGAACTGATGGGAAGGAAAACTGAACTCTCTTCCAGGTTTATGGAGCGACGCCTTCCCACCGTCTTCTCCTGCTGTATCGTAGAGCAGCTCTTAGGCAAAATTATAAAGCAACCTGGGTAGCAGAAGGAATCCTTATAGAACGTTCCACCGCGGGCCCAGTGTTTTTCGTGTGTTATTTCATTTAATCCTCCCAAAAATCTGGGGAAGGGTGGATTGAACAAGAAGCATTTTTATTTCTATCTTCTCTGGAAGGAACTGACATTCTGAGATGTCAAGGCACCGGTCCCAGGTCATCGAGATAGGTAAGGCTCCAATGCCTTTGCCGCTTTCCCTGTGTTTACATACATATACCTTTTCCATTCCTGCAAGTACAAGTTCCTTTCTCTCCGGGTGTCTCTGTCTCCCTCTGTCTCTCTTTGTCTTTACGTCTCTCTCTGTCTCCCTCTCTTTCTCTCTCTCTCTTGCACGCACACACTCCTCGCCCCCGTCTATACTGTTGTACTGGGCGAAAACATCTGATCAACTCGTTCACACTCAATTGGTAGCGGCTTAATATACTGTGCCTTCCCTGAGCATTTTAATATAAAAGGTCAGAAAGAGGATGAAGCTTAGTCGAAAGAATTGCTTTGTAAATGGATTTTCGAAATCTGTGGAGAATGTGGCTTTGGGCTGGAGGCTTTCTCTGAACGCCTCAGATAATCCCACTTAGAAGCCCCGCTGCCTCCTCCAGGCTCCAGTGTGGTTAACCTGTGGCTCCTTCCCCGGCTGCTGCCTGCTATCTCCTTAGCATCTCTTCACTGCTGCTCAGACTTAACGTCTTACTTGTCTTACCTCGGACTTTCCATCAAGCTATCAGTGAAACAGGTATTTTGCCCAAGGCAGTTGCAACATACGAGTCAAAACGGGCACCTGCGTGGCTCAGTTGGTTAAGCGCCCAACTTTGGCTCAGGTCATGAGCCAAAAAAAAAACCCACGTTCGTTGGATTCTTCATATAATTGTATCAGAATTGTGTCAGAAACATTTCTGATCTTAAAACAACCCTTGATTTCGCATCCTTCTCGTTGTTGAAGGCTTCTTCCTTTGGCCAGGGTGTTAGTCTGGAGGCCTGAATACTCTTAGGCACCGGGCTGGATTTATGCTCTGTTTTTAACTTTTACTTGAGCAGTCTGACAAGGTTGTAGATGAACCAAGACGGACATCCACCTGTCATAGCAAAATAGGATGATAAGCACCCTCTTCCATATGGATGACCCGATTCTACCATCACAGCCCAGGAGTTGCTGTAAGAAGAAACAGAACCCACTGGTTAGTTATTTCCAGAAATGACAGCTCAGTAGCAATTATGGGAAAACCGAGATCTTTGTTTCGGGGAGAAACTCTTGACATTCAAAGGGAAAGTGGTAAGGAGGAACTCAGCAGGGCACGACATTTCATTATCTAGGGGTAACATTAGCTGGCGACTGAGTCATTCCGATAGGTTCATACAGATCCCGCCCCACTCAAAAGTCAGCTTTCTCCAAGGCCCACATCAGGGTTCCCTGTAGCAGAGATAGGGAAGTGGTACACTCACCGGATCCACGCCGTCCTCAGCGGCCTTGTCACATCCCGCCTGGGGACAGGATGCAGCATCTTGGAGCATCAGAGTCCAGAGTCATGCCTTATCTGTCGTCTCACAGCACACGCCGCCCCCCCCCCCGCCCCACTACTCGATTTTCATAACCAAGTGTCAGCCTGACTCCTGCTTGTCAGAGACCTAAACCACCTGAGTTCTTTTCCTACAGCGCGCAGTAGCGGCCGGCTGTGGTCTGCATCTCAATTCCACCGTGTCCGCTCCCATCACACCCTGGCAGAGAGCAGCCACCCCCGGGGAACTGCCAAAACATCGGCACCTCGGGATTTCTCAGTTTCATCAAGTTTGACCACTAGAAAGTTACACACTTGGAATGTGTGACTCCAGCTTCCCACGGCAGTGTCTTCACAGAGCTACGAATTGAACATGATGCCCTTGGCTTGGGTCTGGTCGATGGGAAAAATGAACTCCTGAAGAACATGCTGCTGTGTTTCACAGAGCCACTCTGGGTGTTGGGGGGGTGGCCCATCCAGTACGCCGGTCAGCACCCCACTAGGGACACCTGGCAGAGGCCTCTTAGTAGTTGGGCGCTCAGCTGAGCATTGCTTCTTCTTATGGAAGGGTATGCATCTGTTTCTAAGACAATGGCGCTCTTGAGGGCGCCATATTGCCCTTTCTGCCTGAGCTGCCACAAGTCTGGGGCTAAATTCCCTTCTCAGTTGTCGTGGTTTTCTTTCACTTAAGCTTGGGATAAAATGATTCCCATTCTCTATCCCTCTCATTACTCAGCCCTTTCCTAGACCCGGAGCTAGACATTACAGTGTTTCTTCTCATAAGCAGATCTAGTTAGTATCCTTATTTTATGGATGAAGAAAATAAGGAAGAAGATGATGTGATGAGCCCCTGTGGGCAGAATCCCACTGGGAACTTTGATAGTTGTAAACAACAAACACGGGAATGGAAAAGTAGTAGTGAGTACTCACAGGACATAGTCTGGGTCCAAGCAAAATCTTCCTGCGGTGGTTGTTATTGTTGTATGGCACCGGCAAAGCCACGCATTGTGTTGATACAGCACTTACTCAGCAAACCAGACCCTCTAATGTCAGCAAAGCCATCACTGTGGACATGCCAGTGTGAGGGGCAAGAAAAATGTTTAAACTAAAACCTTACGTTGAATTCAAAGCATCCACAGTAAAAGATATAGATCTGTGTGTGTGTGTGTGTGTGTGTGTGTGTGTGTGTGTGTTTTGCTCTATTATTAGGAAGTAAAATTTAGAAGATAAGTAATTATAATTTAAGTAATTTGTTTAATACAGTACCTAAAATTACTGTCAGATAAACATTTCCTGAAAAGATCAAAATATATGGTTATTTTACATCTTCCCATTTGGATCCCTTTCAATTTCTGTAGTTTATTAGCTTGGTTCAGTGTCTTTGAGCATTAGTCAACATTTAAAATGTAGGTTTTTATGATTCTGGGGGAAGCAATTGCTTCCAAGGGAGAAAACATTCTGTAAATTACATGTAAATGTTTTTACTTGGATGAGTTCTTTTGCATCTGTGCAGAGGATCATTTTAATTTGCACAAGAATGAAGGTTTTCCGTGATTGAATGTAGTATGCATGCCTGTGTATCTAATTTCCACTTCATTTATACAGGAATCTAGCAGGCACAAGGGGCATTTTTGTTATAATGTAAGTGCTACTTAAAAATAAAATAAAATTATAATAAAAAGCTGAGGATTAGTGTGCCTTTCCTAGTTTTATTTCAGAGCTGTCCCTTAGAGTGGATCAGAGCAGATCTGAGTCATGTAATTTGGCATTATGATGGTCTAAAGATACGGACCATAAAGACTTCATCCCAGGAACAAAACAGATGAGAAACCCAGAACTGTGATTGACTAAAAACCTCAAACCACCTCTTCTTCCCTCACAGCTTTACATGGCAGGGGACAGTGGGTTAAATCATTCTATAAATCATTCCTCTTTCTTTTTCCCTTAACATCTGAGGTCATGTAGCCATTTTAAAAAGTGGGTGCGTGAAAATCCAAATGATATAAAAGTATCAAGTTAGTTTCTTCTCTTTGTGAGTATCAAGTTAGTTTCTTCTCTTTGTGCCTGCTATTAAAACCTTTCAGAGGAACACCCAGCTTCTAGTCTCTGTTTATTGGCAGCAAAAAAGATGTAGCATTTTGGCATTAATCAGTTTCTAGGGTGAAGACAGAGGTACAGGTTTTGCTCCATCACTGAAAATGTAATAATAAAGGACACTGGCACGTGAATATGGGTATGGTATTTGCCTGTTCCCAGTTCAGAGCCATGAGACTTCTCTCCTGTTTATCTTATTAAATCTGCGTTATTAAATGCCCTAAATTAATTAAAGGTGATTGTTTAAGAGTTCAAACACATTTCACCAGCCAATTCTGTTTTCAGTCTCAGGGCGGCTCCTTTTCCTTTATGGATCCTCTGTTGGGCACAATTATATATTTAGCATTTTATCTCCATAGGCACTGTCCCCCCCCCCCCCCCCCCCCGCCAGTCATTTCTTTCCTTTGGCCATCTTGGGAAATAAAGAGGTGGAATTTCCCCTGACTTAGAGCAGAGACTACTGAGGTTCTGGAGGCGTATGGGCATCTTGCCCAAGATTAGTGTTGGCAAAGAGAGTTGATTGCTTACGATTCTCCAGGGAGGACCAGCACATTTAAACAGATGTGGCTCCAGCGGGGTTGAGACCAGCGAACGTGTCATATGTTTCCTTCACATCCACTGAGATGTCTTCCAACTGTGGACCAGGTAGAGCAAAGGCCAGATTCACGTGGATTTCCCAGTCTACGTGCAGCTGCACTGCCTTGGAAAAAGGCTTGTGATTTCAGATTTCAGGCTCAGGTGCCTTCATCTCTGACATTTCAGTTAGTTACTTGCCTACAGAGTCGTCATACCTCCCACAATTAATAAAATCCACTTATCACGAACGGTTCCTTTAAAGTTTATTCATTTATTTTGAGAGAGAGCACAAGTAGGGGAGGGCAGAGAGAGAGAGAGAGAGAGAGAGAGAATCCCAAGCAGGCCCCGCGTGGTCAGCACAGAGCCCAACGTGGGGCCCCAACCCCCGGAATGCGAGATCATGACCTGAGCTGAAATCAAGGGTCAAACGCTTAACAGACTGAGCCACCTGGGTGCCCCACAAACAATTTTAAAATAATTTCAAACTCCCTGAAGATCAGGTAATTGCTGAATGTGTATACAGGACGTTGCTATGCAGTTAGTCACTTTGAGATGGAACAAAAGCATATCCGATAAATAAAAAGAGACTTCCAACCTGGTACCTACTTCCCTCATAATATGGTTGGTTTTTAGTGGGCCCATCTTACCTCAGTTAAATTGTTTTAAAGTAACATGCTAGTTATTACAAACACTAATCAGATTCAACTTAATTCTTTAATATTCAGGGTTATCTTTCAGATATTGAATTAAATGACAAATACCTAAATGTGACTGCATAACTGAACTGTCATAATATTTGCATCATTTGGAGTTGCCATCTTGGGAACGAATAGAACCTTAAGTTTAGGGATGCCTGGGTGGTCGGAACACTCAGTTGGTTGAGCGTCCCACTCTTGACTTTGGCTCAGGTCAGGATCTCAGTTGTGAGATGGAGCCCCGCGTTGGGCTGAGTGTGGGGCACCCTTCACCCCTGCCCTGCTCAATGTGCACTCTTTCTTTCAAAATAAATAAATACTTAAAAAAAAAGAAAGAAGCCTTAAGTTTTTTCACTGTAGCTTTATTTAATAATTGGCTTGGAACTCTTTCTATCCTAAACAAGGATAGACTAATCTTCCTTTTAAACCAGGATCCAATCCCTAAGACTTAGAAAACTTTGAATAACCTTTTTAAAAAGCTTAAAAAACCCTGGACCGTTCTACTTAATTCCATAGGTCTAAATATCAACGTATTCCTTCCGAAAAGTCCTCTGCACTGCCAAAATTACTTTTATCTCTTAGAAGCAGCAGCCCAACTAGTGTCGTATAAACCTGGGAAATCTGAAGCAAGTTCAGATACACACTTAAAGTTTTATAGCCTTCACTTAATAGCAAATTTCATCATGTAAGTTTCACCCACCACTTCTTTCCTAAAAATAAAAAAAAAAGGCTGGATCAAGATGGCAGTTGTAACAAAATACCGTACTTGGTTTTCTCTTTTAAAGTTCCTTGAAACAACACAATAAAATTTGTCAGAATTAAGCTTTCTGCTTAACAAGAAAGTGTGCCATGAAGCTAACCACAAATTCTAAGGAACTCCAAAAAATTAAAAAAGCAAACGGGATCAGATCCACAGAGGAAGGAGACTGTAAAAAAGCAAACAAAACAACAACTGCCTGATTATATGTGGGAGAGATTTACCACTGAGTGTGTAAGAGTGAATTTTGCCCGGGTTTTATGGGGACACTCCCAACTCAAGAACAAAGCACAGGTAACGAGGAAGCTTCTTAGAGCAATGATCAGAGTGACCATATGGCCACTGTATTGGGGCCTGCTGGCCAGTGAGCCCTTCTTCATCCTTGGCTTTTGTTGCACTGTGGGCAACAAAAAACCCTGCTGGCTTCATGGGAAAATTCTACTGTATGTTTAAGGAACATACACTTCTCATATTACATAAATGGTTCCAAAGGAGAGAAAATGTTAGAAAGCGTTCCAACTCATTCCTTAAGGCTAACATAACAGAATAAAGTACCATAAAATAAAATGAAAGCAGTAGTCCAAGCTGACTTGTGAATTTAGATGCAAAAATCCTAAATAAAATATTTGCAAATCAAATCCAGCAATGTCTTACAAAGGGTATTTCCCAGGAATACGGTGATGAATTATCATTGATTATTCACTACATTACAATGTATTGGAGAGAATATCGCCACCTTCACAGATTTTTTTTTAAATTAAATCCATATGCTCATCTCTACAGACGCCAAAATTGCATTTGATGTAACTCAGTTCCAAATTCTGAGCAAGGCAATGAAATGAGAAAGTCACACAAACCCCAAAGAAAACAAAATACACTTCAAAGCACGCTCGGAAAAGAAAGAAAACTTGATAAATGACATCCGTCAAAAACAAGAACGAAGTTTTGGAAGAATTTTTCATGAAAGTGACCAAGAGAGGAACGTGTAGGGCTCAGCCTTCAAGATGGCCTCCGCTCCCAGCATTCGTTCGGTAATACGCGTGATACGTGTAATTCCCTCCCTTAGAGTGTGGGTGAGGCCCAGGATTCGGCTGCTATCCTGGAGAATATGGCAAAAGTGATAGGATATCCCTCCACGATTATGAGATGTTTTATGGTAAAGGGGATAGGATGTCACGCCTGGATTACATTATGTTATGTGACCCGGTCTTGCTGGCAGATTCGTTCTCCTTCTACTGGCCTTTAAGAAGCAAGCTGCCACAGTGTAAACCGCCTCCGAAGGGGGTCACGTGACAGAGAGCCGCGGGAGCTGAGGGAAGCCTCTGGCCAACAGTCAGCAAAATATTCTAAAGCTCTGAGCCCTGTAGCTGCAAGGAAATGAATTCTGCCAACAACTTGGGTGAGCTTGGAAGGCGATCCTTCTCCAGCTGAGCCTCCAGATGAGGATGTGGCCAGGCTCACACCTTGCTTGCAGCCGGTGAAATCTACATGCCGAGAACCCCGCTAAGCCATTCCCAGTTTAAGGGTTTCCTAATGACGCAACTTAGGACACATTTAGTGACAAGACAGTGAACTGTGTAATTTATAAAGTGTGCGATTTCAAGAATTCTGACAGTATCCAGATACAGATACTTATGAAGCCACACCAATAAGCAATAATCCAGACTTTAAAACCACAGTGATGCCCCCACAGTAATCAAGATTAAAAAAAAACATGCCCCCCCAAAATTTTGCCTGGGCCCCTTTGAAATCCCTGTCTTTTGTCCCTCCCCTCCCTCGTCGCGCCCCTCATTAGCACACAACCACGGATTTGCTTTCTGTCACAACAAATCCTCTGCATCTTCAAGAATTCTAGAATGAACTTTTGCTCTGGCTTCTTTCATTTGACATAACTGTTTTGAGATTCATTCATGAGACAGTATATATTAATAACGTACTCCCTTTTTATTGCCGAGTAGTATTTCGTTACACAGATATACCACGGTTGGTTTGTCTTTCACCTGTTGATGGACATTTGGGCTCCAGTTTTTGCCAGTGGCAAATAGAGTTACGGGAACATTCACGTGGAAGGCTTTGGATAAGCGTACGCTTTCATCTCCCTTGGGTAAATACCTAGCGGCAGGGTAAGCGGGTAATATAGTGTGTGTATGTGTGTGTATAAATTTCAAGCAAGTGCCAAAATGTATTCCTAAATGGTTGCACCATTTTACACTTCCACAAGACGTGTGTGGATTTGACACCTCCCCTCCACATCTTCACCAGCACTTGGTATGGTCAGTCTTTTTAACCACAGCCATTCCGGTATACAAGTAGTAATACCTCATCGTGAGTTTAATTTTGCACGTCCTGATGGCTAATGATGTAGAGCATCATTTCATGTGCCTACTTTTCATCCATATATTTTCTTTTCAAATTCTTTGGCCCGTTGCATATTGCATTTTATTTATACCAAGTTTTGAGAGCTTGTATGTATTCTGGATGAAGGCCTTTGTCCAATATGTGATTTGCAAATGTTGTCTTTTACCTGGAGGTTGTCTTTTTATTCTCTTTGGAGGGTCTTTCAAAGGCCAGAAGTTCTTGATTTGGGTAAAGTTCAACTTATCTTTTTATTTATTTATTTTTTTAATTTTATGGATAATGCTTTTGGGTTGTGTTTACAAAATCTTTTCCTGAGCCAAGGTCACCAAGATTTTCTCCAGTAATCTTCATTTATCTGTGTAGGTCAAAGTTTCATTCTGTTTTTGTTTTTGTTTTTGTTTTTTTTCGTTTTTTTGTTTTTCTTCTCTTCGAGGGCTTCCGTTGACCATTTTTGCAGTCAACCATTTTTGCATCCCTGGTGTTAAGTTATTCCAGCTTTTGTATATCTAAAAACATTTTCCTCGAGCCTTACTTTTTAAAGATATTCTTGCTGAATAAAGAACTCTGGGTTGAACTCTGGGCTGATGGTATTATTCTTTAAAAACTTTTTAGGCTGGTACTGCACTATCTTTTAATTTACATTGTTTCTGGTTAAAAAAGAAAGAAAGAAAGAAAGAAAGAATCCACTACCAGGGGCAGCTGGGTGGCTCAGTGGGTTAAGCCTCTGACTCTTGATTTCAGCTCAGGTCATGATCTCTTGGTTCATGGGTTCAAGCCCCACACTGGGCTCTGCACTGACAGCATGAGCCTGCCTGGGATTCTCTCTCTCTCTCTTTCTGCCCCTCACCTGTGCATGTGTACTCCCTCTCTCTCTAAATAAATAAATAAACATTAAAAAAAAAAAAGTCCACTGCCCTTCTGATATTTGTTCCTCAGACATAATGTCTTTTTTTTTTTTTTTCTGGCTGCTTTTAAGATTTTCTTCTTATCACTGATTTTAAGCAATTTGATGACAGGGTGCCTTAGTGTAGTTTTCTTCACACTGCTTGTGTTTGTAGTTTGTTGGCAAACTGTGGTCTGTACCGCTATGAATGTTTTCATCAGATCTGGAAAGGTTTTAGCCATTTTTTCTCTTCAAATATTCTGGTGGTTCCCTCACCTTCTCTCCTTTGTGTACTCTAACTGCATGTACTTTATCACTGGAAGTGTCCTCAGTTTCCTGATGCTGTATTCTTTCTTTCTAAACAAAGCAAAACACGATTTGTCTAATTTTGAAGTGTTTCCAGTACTGTGCTTTCATGTTCTGTATTTTTTTCTTTGGCAGTGTCTAAACTGACATTAATCCCATCCGGTGTGTTTTTACCTCACACATTAATTTTTCATCTTTGGAAATTTTATTTCAGTCTCTTAAATATCCTCCGTGCCTCTCCTTCACATGTTCAGCCTTTCAGCTTCACAAACATATGGGACACAGTTGTGATAACTGCTTCACTCTCCTGGTCTACTAATTCTTAAGTGTGTGCTGTTCCTGGGCTACTAATTCTAACATCTGTGCTGTTTCTGGGTCAGTTTTGATGGATTGATTTTCTCCTCATTCAGGGTTGTATTTTCCTGCTGCTTTGCATGCTGTATAATTTATTTCTAGATGCTGGATGTTGTGCGTTGTATCTTATTGATTGCTGGATTTTTGAATTCCTATAAATATTCTTAAGCTTTGTTCTGCCGCATAGTTGCTTGGAAACACTTGGATCCCTTTGGGTCAAAGGAATTTTCCCTGTTCCTGAGGCAAGACCCTCCTTCATATCCTAATCGATGTTCCTGAATTATGAGGTTTTCTAATCTGGTTGTTGAGGACCCATAACCCCCTGGAGCGTGTGGGCTTCTGGTGCTGTTCACTCTCACCCTTTGGGCTGGCTCTTTCCTTGGCCTCAAAGAGCCTTCTCACACCCACGTGTCATCAATACTCAACAGAATTCTCCAGGCGAACCGTCTGCAGATTTCTGGAGTTCTCTGTGCTTTTTCTCTCTGATATGCTGCCCTCAAGCTATGGCCATGTTGGCCTCCCTGACTCCCAAGTGTGTGACCTCAACTCAGGAGACTGTCACCTTCTTCCTGGGTTCTCCTCTCTGCATAATGCCCAGAAACTCTCTCCAGCCAGTGATCTGTGGCAGTCAGAGTACCTTCGATAATATAATTTTTAAAAAATTTTCTGAATCAGAAAATTTTGTTTAAAAAACCACCATAAGCAAATATAAGGGACAATAAGGAAAAATAGATGTTACATGTTGGCAGAAAAAAAGATTAATATTGAAAATATACAAAACAGGGGCTCCCGGGTGGCTCAATAGGTTGGGCGGCCAACTACGGCTCAGGTCATGATCTCACAGTCTGTGAGTTCGAGCCCTGCATCGGGCTCTGTGCTGATGGCTCAGAGCCTGGAGCCTGCTTCCGATTCTATGTCTCCCTCTCTCTTCCCCTTCCCTGCTTGCTCTCTGTCTCTCTTTCTCTCTCTGTCTCTGTCTCTCTCTCTCTCAAAAATAATAAACATTAAAAAAAAATTTTAAAGAAAATATACAAAATACAAAGCAATGAGGAAAAAAATAACCCGATAATAATGGTCAAATTCATAGAAGGAGAAATATATATGGCTAAAGTACACATAAACTTGATCTGTTTAATCACCAACATAATCAAAACGAGGTATAATTTTTTCAGTTATCTGATAATAGAGCTCAAAAACGATCAATAACCTTCGGTGTTGGCACAGACATGTGGACATACAGAGACTCACAGAGACTGTGGAGAGTACTGTGTATTTATTTGGAGGACCTTGTTGGAGGAAAGTTAATCGATTTCTCTTAAAAGGTTAAATTCATGTGCTCTTTGACTTAACAGTTCTAGCTGTCATCCTCTATTTATTCCTACTTACATACATGCAGACAAATTTCCAAAGAAGGACTCACTACAAATAAAATTGGAAGCAACCTGAATGACCACGCACTGAGAACGGCACAATGCATCATGGTGTGTCCGTATCATGAACAACTATAGAGTTACTAGAAAGAAGGTGGTAGCCATGTATGATCTGACACATGACTATCTCTAAAAATATTGCCAAGTGGAAGAACCTACAGAATAAGACACATAGTAAGATCCCATTTGCATTTTTAAAAATAACCTCACATATTCTTATGTAAGAGTATATATTCTTCCGGAGATGTAAAAAAATTGGAGGGCTGTGAGTTGAGTGGTCAACATGATTACCTCTGGAAATTGGGGGAAGCCAGTTGAAGAGAGAATTTCAGACTCTGTGTAACTTCTCTATTGCTTGAATTCTTAAATAGTCTCAAGAAGGGGAAAATGCAGCCTTGAGTTTTAAAACTGGTAGAGCTCCTGTGGAACACTTTACATTGGTTTCCATGTCTGTGATCTGTTTGGGAATCACCGTAAGATACAGGCGGATGTAATAGAATTTTAAGGGTTTTGTAAGTAGTCGTTATTCATTTGCGGAGCGTGGATTTGGGACTGGATGATGAGATTGCATGTGTGAGAAGTAATTCCATTTGAGGATAAGGGAACAAATGCGGAGGGTTTCAGGTCTTCAGCTGATTGTTAAGGACAGGTAATAATTATAAAATCTAATGTAAGAAAATTTCATTTAAAAAATGAGAAATCCATTTCTGAACGCATTTAAGCTTTCTCCCCAGATCGAAGATGAGAGCTCATCAGTTGCAAGTACTCAGTGCTTTCCATGGTGATGGCGTTTAAATTAAAACAACTACAAAAATCTGGTGTTTCCCAGGAAAGCAGAAGTCCATTGTGTGAGTCTTATGGCCAGAGGTGCCCGGAAAGGAAGGATGGGGGCTAAGTGTCTGTGGGGTCTCATTTTCTCCTGGCTCCGGCTGTCTTTCTAATTCTGAGTGTCTATGGAATATTTGCTTAAAGGAGAATTTGCCACTGGGGCGACAGCCCTATCCAGTGATCAGGATACTCTAAGCACCTGACAGCAAGCCTGGTCACGTTGTATGGCTAGCCTTAGGGTGACAGTGACAGGAGAGTCCGGCTCTCCTCGAATGATGACACTAATCCCTGAAACCATCTTTCCTCCCTCCCTCCCTCTACTCTCCCTTTATCCCTCCTTCCTTCCTTCCTTCCTTCCTCCCTTCCTTCCTTCCTTCCTTCGCTCTTCCATTCTTTCATTCACCTTAACGGCAATTTATTGAGCAGTTACTGTGTCAGACATTGTTCTAGTGGAGATATTGGAAAACCAGCAAGAAACACACCAGAAGAAAAGCCTTCAGGGAAACAGCTCTTTCCTTTTCAGAAATCAAACATCTGACTTTAAAAATTGGTTTTCCCAGGGAGAGTATTTCCTGGCCAACTGGCCGTGAATTATTAGTTATTTTTTCTTGTGATATTTGAAGTATGCATTGCAAATGAATGAACATTTTGGTTTATACACCACGCCCTCATTGGTTTAACTAAGTCTGAATTAAATTCCCAGAGGAGAATTCTGTATGCATGGACAAAATTCGGATTAGGAACCTGTACGTTAAGCATTATATCCAACACTCCACTGTTCTAACAGCGCATTTTGGTTCCTCCTTGTATGCCATATTTTCCTCATCTCTCAAAAGCCTCAGTAATATTCTATCCTTAGTGAATGGCTCCAGTTGGCAATTAATAAAAAGGAAGAGATCAGAGAATTTGGAGTAAGGGCCAGCGCGGGAAAGATGGGGCCCTAACACATGGAGAGATCTGGAGTGGATGCCCTTGAGGCATATGCCATCTGCTCTCACATTTTTAAATTCCTTCAGACTGAATCTATGTACTTCCAAGAACTCCTTTTAATCTGTTGCCACAACCATAATATTCCTCTCTCAGCTTCCAAAGAAACAAAACACAACAAAAAAACTCTAGGTCGCTTCAATTACTACTACTAATAATAACTGACATTTAAAAAGTACACAGCGTGTGTTATGAATTGTAATCAGTATCTTACACCCACACTCCCACACTCTGAGGCTGGTGGTGTTATTATTCCATTTTACAAAGGAGAGAATGGAGCATTAGAAGAGTTACACAATTTGCCCGAAGTCATTTAGTTTGTAAGTTACAGATCCAGAATTTGATGTCAAAATGTAACTCCAGACTGTATGCCCTTAACCACTGGACTCCAATGCCTTATTATTTAAACACATACAAAAATTCATGTGGGGGCATATGGGTGGCTCAGTCGGTTAAGCGTCCGACTTTGGCTCAGGTCATGATATCCTGGTTCATGAGTTCGAGCCCCACGTCGGGCTCTGTGCTGACAGCTCAGACCCTGGAGCCTGCCTCGGATTCTTTGTCTCCCTCTCTCCCTCTCTGCCCCTCCCCAGCTCGCACTCTTTCTCGAAAACAAATAAACGTTAAAAAATTTTTTAATTAAAAATAAAAGAAGCTAAACAGCTTAAAAAATCAATATAAACATGGAACGGAACCCATAAGATTGTCATGAGGATTAAATAGCACATGAAGTATTAAACACTTAGCAGGAATCTGGCTGTTGATCTCCCATCTTTGAACAAACTCCATTTAAAAAAAAAAATGTGGTGACTTAAAATGCGGTGGCGTCTATCAGATAAGTTCCGAGCAGCCCAGAAGAGATGACACTGTTACTCGATGTGTTCAGTACTTATACTCCTGTCCTGCAGATTATGACTACATTGAATTTTTTAGCATCCATGTTAAACTGCTGCTCATATAAACGTATAGTCCTCTAAAACTGATTTTTTAAACAATGAACCATTCTTAAACAGGTCATCCCCGTATTTGTGCTCGTGTAGACTTAATTTTAGTGCATTTCTGTCTTCATGCAAACTGCCATAACGAAGTACCACACACTGGGTGGCTTATAAACAACAGCAATTGATTGCTCACAGTTCTAGAGGCTGGAAGTCTGAGACGAAGGTGCCAGCACGGTCAGGTTCCGATGAATTGCAGAATGCCAATCTCTTCGAATCCTCGCGTGGTGAAAAGCAGACAGGGCAAGCACTCTGTGACTCTAAGGGCTCAAATCCCATCTATAGGGGCTGCGCCTTGAGGACCTTAAATCCTGATTGCCTCCCTATCTTGTGGTGCCGTCAGACCGGGGGTGGGGGGAGAGAAGGGTGGACGGGTTTCAACTTAAGAACTCTGCGAGTGACTCATGCAGTCTTTAACAACTACTTCCTAGTCTTTAGACATACATTTAGACAGACATATCTATCTAAAAACGCATGCATACATCTTCGGTTAATAATCTCACTTTTCTTAGTGCATATGCAATGAATACTTCTCCATGTCACAACAGATGATTTTAAAAGGCCGAGTAGTACTCCATGGCATGGCTCTTCTTTATTTCATTCAATTCGTCACCACACAGCGGACTTCTCCCTGCCTCACGAGGTTTCTAACACCCCAGTTTTAATACTGGTCGCCCAGATAACTAAATTCCAAATCTTGTCAGTTTCTAACGAAGCAATCTTGTCCCAATACTATTGTTCAAAGATGCCAGTAGGATGTCCACGAGATCCATTGAGGGGGAGGTGTTTTACAAAGCGGTGTTTACACTTCCTCTAAAGACCGCAGAAACGGGTCCCACTTATCGCTAAGGACATTTATCTGCGCATGGGTTTTTCGCACGTGATTTTATATTAACATACAACATCTGTACTGCGTTTTCCTGTATACTAGCCACATATGTGATCTCATGTAATCCTCAAGAGAAGCGCATTTTACAAATGGAGTAGCCGAGACTCATTTCCAACCCAGCTTGTCCCGTGAGTGGCCGAGGAATGATTCACATCTGTGTCTCATGATTCCGAACTCGGGGCTCACTTCTGGTCTGGATGATGATTATATTTTGATTCATTAGCATTTCAGCAATAGGACAGATTAGCATATCCCAGGCTGCTCAAGGCACAGTGGAGTTTTCTCATCTCACCTCACATTAATAAAAATTATCTTGCAGGCAGAATTTTTGCAGAACCTGATTAGTTAAAAACCAAGAGCCTACCTCCAGCATCAAGATACACAGTAATTGATTTTGTTTGGTGAACAGCGCAGCTGCCGGGAGGAGCTGAGGCCAGCCTCCGCAACTACCTCTCCCTTCCTTGGTAGATGCTGAAATGCTCCCCTTAATGTATTGTCATTAGAGGTGGCAAAGTCCTTAACAGCTGTGAGCATTACAAGTGCAACAATAAAACATGATTTTTTTCTCCCCTGGAAAATGCCCTTGTTACAGTGCTCAAAAATGAGTTAGAGATGATTTCTTTGTCGCCCCTATGGACCTTTAACGGGAATATATTCAAGGCTTTCTGTAGCTTGCGTCCTTATAAATTCATTCTTGTCAGGTGTAGCCATGTCTCGGGCTCCCGGAGTGAAATATGAGAAAGAAAATGAAAGCAGAATCAGGTGCTGACACATTTGCCAGAGGAAGTCAGTGTGAGGGAGACGTTCCAAGGCAAAGGGGTGAGCCCAAGACAGAGCAGTGCCCGTGGCATCCCCTGCTCCCTTCTCAGACCTGCCATTATTCAGATGCCGGGAAGCCGAGCAAACGAGAGCGATGACAAGTTTGATTCCACTACCCTGCTTTGGCTTTGCTGAGAGTCACAGACCCCAAAATCATCATAAAGGCCTATGGTGCCTCAAGGTAGGAGATGGAAGTCTGCCGACCGGTTTGACCTTGGCCGCACTGGAAAATCGGATTGCCTGTAAGGACCCCACAGCAGCCATATTGTAGCGTGGAAGATGGCCTTTCCAAGTGGGCAGAGACACCATACCAAATCAGCCATGCTAGTCCCAGGAAACCTGAACTGGAAATACTGACTTCGGAGGGCGTTCTGGAAAATAGGACTCGAAAGTCTGGGAGGTTTAAAGAGACAGCTGGTGTTGTGCACTGATATTCGCTGGGTGAAGCCTAGAGGGGGTGCGTGACACGCGGTCGAACTTCAGCAAGCCTATTGAACCTTAAAATGTTTTACTCCGGTTTTGTATAACCTAGCTGCGATTGAAGTGTTTTCCAGGTAGACTGTGCACCTGACGCCTTTGGGGAACTTTGTTATTTTCCTATTATTTTACGAAACCTCCAAATAGGTCACGTTTGTGTCGTTGTCCTTTGCTTTGATGTGATCTATAGCACTTCGCTTGAGTGCAGCGTGTGGCCGCTGGGGTGGATGGGGAATAAGATGGCTGAGGTCTAGTCCCTGCCTTCACTCACTTAGAGTAATAACTGAAATGCACAGAGATGAGGCTAGACTCTGAACTGGGGTTGGCAGGAGTTCACGGACAGGACAGTTTGACGTGAAGGGAGGTGATGTAAATGGGGGTTCCTCAGAGCCCTGGAGGCAGAGGTGCCTAGGAAAGTGCGAGGTTAGCAGGACCCTCTGCAGGACAACAAGCTTTCTGTTCTGGCAAGTGGGGAGGAAGGATGGATGTAGGGAAGAGACGTGCCAAAACGAACCCAATAGCAGAGCGACAGATGACATTTTCTAAAGTAATAGTATAGCTTAAATTTAAATGACAGTAAAGGTTTCTTGGCTAAAATACTGCATTGCGGGTGCTCTTTTTTTAAAAGTCCCTGGAATAATAGGGGCCCTTGGGTGGCTCAGTCGGTTAGGTGTCTGACTTCAGCTCAGGTCATGATCTCACGGTCCGTGAGTTCGAGTCCCGCCTTGGGCTCCGTGCTGACAGCTCAGAGCCTGGAGCCTGCTTGGCATTCTGTGTCTCCTTCTCTCTCTCTCTCTGCCCCTCCCCTGCTCACGCTCTGTCTCTCAAAAATGAATAAGAAAAAATGTTAAAAAAAATTTTTTTTTAGGTCACTGGAATGCTAAAAAGAAAGCATGTCACCAGTAGTTTGCACGTTGGGGTTCTGGCCACGACAATTATTCTTTAAGCCTTCATAACACCGGTCCCTAAGTACCGATCCACACTCCAGCACAAATGGATGTCAGAAACGTGGTGCTCAGTGAAAGAGGCCAGTCACAAGAGACCACGCCGCATGACTCCAGTTATAGGGAATATCCAGAACAGGCAAATCTCAAAGAGGCGGAAAGCGGATGAGCGTATGTCTAGATGGTTCTGTGGCAGAGAATGACTGCTACGGGACATGAGTTTTCTTTTCCTGGTTAAGCCAGTTTCACTTTGAGGTTTAGACGCAAACTAGGGAAGGAGGCAGCCTGCTTGGGTCATGCCTGACTCAGCATTGACCAGGGTCCTCAGTGGCGACGGGTAATGCTGTGTAAACTACATTCCTGGCCTGAGGTCCCCACATGGTTTCTGGGCCACCTGGAACCATCCACAGCTGCTTCAGGGGAAGGAGAGCTGGCCCAGGGAGAGAGAGACTGGTTCACGACTCAGGCAAACCACCTGATCTCCTGGACCTTAGATTCCTCTCTAGCAAGTGGGCCTTTGGATTATGAAGTGGCACGGTGAGAAGTGTGTAGGATGGCAGGCAGCTGGCTGTCAGGATCCTTCAGGAGTTGACATGGACTTTGATGAGCGTATCACAACAGCTGAAGGCTTGGTCTTTGTTTTGTCAGGCTCTGAATCGTGATTTTGGCCAGTACTCTGAGAGCTGACTCCTCGCTCAGAGGTTCACCGTAAGCATGCTCTCGGGACTTTGATTTATATGCCTGGTTGAAATGTATAAATTGACAGCAAGAAATGTGACTGCCAAGGGCACTGAATACCCATTTCTTCCAGCCAGTGCATCCATTCTGTGTGTGTGTGATTTGTTTTGTTTTGTTTTTTACATTTTAATTCCAGTATAATTAGCTTACAGCGTCATATTAATTTTAGGTGTGCAATGTAGTCATTCAATAAGTCTATACATTATTCATACGTATTACTACTCTACATAGTGCTTATCACGGTAAGTATACTCTGAATCCCTTTCACCTATTGCCCCCACCCGTCCCCTCTGGCGTTTGCTCTCTAGAGTTAAAAGTCTCTTTTTTGATTTGTCTCTTATTGTCGTTGTCTGTTTGCTTTGCTCCTTAAATTCCACATATAAGTGAAATCATATGGTGTTTGTCTTCTCTGACTTATTTTGCTTAGCATAATACCCTCTAGAGCCATCCATGATGTTGCAAGTGGCAAGATTTCATTCCTTTTTATGGCTAAGTAATATTCCAGTGTGTGTGTGTGTATGTGTGTGTGTGTGTGTGTGACTTCTTCATGCATTTATCTATTGGTGGACACTTGGGCTGCTTCCATAATTTGACGGTTGTAAATAATGCTACTATGCACATAGGGTTGCATTTTATCTTTTTGAATTAGCATTTCCATATTCTTGGGGTCAATACTCAGTAGTGGAATTGCTGGGATCATAGAGTAGTTCTACTTTTAATTCTTTGAAGAACCTTAATACGGCTTTCCACAGTGGCTGCCCCAGTTTGCATTCCCACCAACAGTGCACGAGGATTCCTTTCCTCCACATCCTCGCCAACGCTTGTTGTTTCTTGTGTTGTTTATTTTAACTGTTCTGACAGGTGTGAAGTGATATCTCATTGTGGTTTTGATTTGCATTTCCCTGATGATAAGTGATGTTGAATATCTTTTCTTAGGTCTCCTGTCTATCTTCGTTGGAGAATATCTGTTCACATCTTCTGCCCATTTTTTAATTGGATTATTTAGGATTGGGTTGTTTGTTGAATACATCGACTCTCTTTAAAAATCTAAATAAATGCCAAATTATGATCAGAAAGCCACTCAGTGAACACTTAATCATTACAAAAGGAGAGTCTGGGCTCTAAGAAACCATGGGGTTCTTTTTCTAATAATTTATTTAGCATTTATTATTCCTATGACAGGACCATCTGGGTTATGTGTTTGAGTCAGAGTGTCCTCTCCCCTAGAGACAATGGATACTTTCTCTCTGTCATTAGACTCTTTTCACCAAACTTACCAATAACCCCACTACCAAGAGATCAGAATCTTAGTAGGATTCTTTTTGCTATTAGATTACAACTAACTTTTTGCTCTTTTAATTTCTGACCTAGGAAGTAGTTTACTTTCAAGCTCCCTTTTTGCATAATCTGGTCTTATTCATTGTATGTAAATTATTTAGTTTACCTTCAAGAATTTGGAGAGAACTTTACTGTCTACACATCATCTCATAGCAGACAATCATACGCTATCATACATGTATAATGTAATATACACATATATACATGTATTTAATCACAGTCAAGCACAGAATAACTTATTAACATATAGATAATAATAAGATTATACAGATGGATGGTTTTGAAAATCAAATAATACCATTTTGCGTTAACTGTGCCGTGAAAACCGTAAACGATTTTCCTCATGAAAGATTTTAATGACCAGTTCTTGGACCAGATCAGATCTGGGGGTACCACCATACATAAATATGCAGGGATGATGGGATTTGGGGGCTAAAGACCAGATGTCCAAGGTATATGTCTCAAGCTGCATGCCCTTGGAATAGCTCAGGCCCCTGGTGTATTTTTAGTAGGCCTACGGAGGGTTTTTAGATTTCCAATTGATTGGAAACGTGTAGAAATTAGAATAAGCCACATAAAAGGACATAACGTTCACTTCTATTGAAGTAAAATAGAATCTCTAATAGGCTAGGGTTGCATTTGTGTATGACAACAATGGCAACCTGTCTGGAGAAATTGTAAGTTCTCCAGATTGTCTTAACCCCGCCCACTCTGCTCGTTTACATACCGGACCGGCATCTGTAGGCATTTGAGTTGTGACCCCTGCGATCATCCACAGATGACCTCCGGGCTTCTGAGAACATTTCCTCTTTCAAAAACCTTTTCTGTTCACTGCCTGAGAGTTGACATTAATTTATAGAGACGAAAGGCTTCTATTCTACCGTTAGGGAGAAGAGCTTATACACCATGGAGAAAGTAAATTATTCACATTAAGGTGTAAATCTGTTGATTTGGACCCCATCCTGGGTGGGAGTTTTTGACGCGTCGGGAGAGAGACGGTTGTGCTGAGCCCGTGGGAAGCAGACCAGGGAAGGGGTCCAGAGGGAGAAGTAAGAGGGTAGTCAGGTGATGTCAAAAGCAAACCTGCATCTATTTGGTAATTCTGTTGGACTTCATCTCTTTTGGGACAGACTGAGTCCCCCAGGAGTCCCGCCAACAGGAACGTGCTGTCCTTTTTGAGCCAGCACAGTCGTGGCTAGGGAAGAGTGATAACAGCCGTAGTGGGAGCTCAAAGAGAGCTTGGACACCACCTGTCAGGGCCTGACAGGGTGGATCAGGGGAGAGGGAAGGCTGGTGACACATTGCTTACATATACCAAAATGGCTGGCGTGAAACCGTGATTATGTTTATTTCCCTGATGTCAACCTGATAACGTTTTATCAGCCATGATGCGGTCTCTGAAACATGCAAGGAATTTGCAAGAGCTCACCGGGAAATAAGCCAGTTCTGCTCTTTTGTCTTTTGTCATTTTGCTGGAGATGCAAAAGTGTACACACGGGTCATTCATAATGAGCAGTGCTGCGGTAGTAAAACCAGTCGTTGTAATGAATAGCGTTGCCCTGGACCGTGATGTTGAAGCAGGTGAGATATGAGAAAGGAAGCTAATGGGTGCTTGGCCAGGAGGTCATCTGCCAAAGGGAGATGAAGAATTACCTCGATAATTCTGGAGAAACAGAAACCCTCTCAATTTTTTCTCTAATTGTGCCAGTTGTCTATGTCATTTTGAACGTAGGCAGCTCGCCTACTCAAACATGGCAAGTGGACCCATTGCTGGCAGATCTAAGAAGGAAGGAGGCCAGATGACTCCCCAGTTTCGATGTAAATGCCATATGTCATGTTTTCCTTATTTTCAAGAGGAAAAAATTTTATTAGGCTGTCCCTTGGGAAGTTATTATGAATGTTTTGCCTAATCTAGTTATCTCTATTATAAGAGATAAAACAGGATTCTCATAAACATGACTAAATTTATTTAAACACCTGGGTAGGGTCTAAATGTTCAGAATCTAATTTTTTGAAAGATCATATTCATATACATACGGAAGAAATAACTTCAATAGTTTAAGAAATGTACGAGCTGAAGGCACATGATTGGGAATCAAATCCTCGCTTAACCAACTATTAGCCCCATCACTCTGAGCAAGTCACTTAACATCTCTGTGCCTCAGTTTCTCCATCTATAAAATGGGATGACAGTTCCAGCATTATAGGGATGTAGTGAAGATTAAATAGGTTTATGTGCCTTCCTGATAATACTTAGTAAACGTCAGCCAACTTACGATTTATACATCTTTCGACACTTGTGTGTTCATATAAAAGTATGATAGTTATTTGGAACAGTAAATTATTCAGAGCACATTTATCTTAATTATGAGTAAGTGGAAATTTTTGTACAAATTAGAGTTCATCGGGTGTCATTCTCAAAGAACACAAAAATGACTAGTTGATGTAGTTACATAACAACTTGTATTGTCTCTTTTGTTTATGTTCATTCTGCTTTCATTCATTATAATGTGTTAAGGGACTATATGCTCTTTCTAAAGTAGTTTTTTTCAGGGTGCTTGGGTGGCTCAGTTGGTTAAGTGTCTGATTTAGGTGCAAGTCATGATCTCACACTTTGTGGGTTCAAGCCCTGAGTCAGGCTCTACACTGCCAGCTCGGAGCCCAGAGCCTGCTTCAGATTCTGTGTTTCCCTCTCTCTCTCTCTGCTCCTCTCCAACTTGTTCTCTCTCTCTCTCTCTCTCTCTCTTAAAAATAAATAAATATTTTTCAAAATTAAGTAGTTTTTTCATGCTAGATTCAATAAATTCCATGTAGATTATTTTTACATTCTGATCTGACAATTTCTATTACACTCTGGGGAGGGAGAGATCTTCAAGTTTCTGGAATTTAAAGTATGAGGATTGGCATCTACATCAGAAAGAGTAGGAAAGAAAGAATCAGAAACTCTACCACAGTAAGGGAAGCTTTGCTATGGTTGTTCATTTATTTAGCATTTATTTTCTAAACATTACTGGGAGGCATTGCTAAGATTTCTTGCTGTGCCTTTTATAGGTAGAATATTAATAACTAGTCTTCATATTTATTTATTCCTGTTTATTTCCTTATCCATTATCAGGATCCCTATCCCTGACCATTTCCTCAGCTCCCTTGGGCAAATCCACTTCTGAGTTGGTAAAGACTCTATCTAACTCTCTTGGCCCCTACGTGGTATTTGACCTTTTTTTTTTTTTTTTTTTGTACTTGATATATTTTATGTCCAAAATATCCCTGTCACTTTCTTCACTGGCCCAGATGGTGTTTCTAGTTCAGAAATCAATAGTCTCCTCTTGTGACATAAGGCCTGAATATTTTCGGGTCTTACGTGGCTTTCATAATGGAGACTTTCCATGTAAGCCTCAGATAGTGTAGCATCCAGAGTGAAATCCATCATTTTTGGTCAGAATGACCTCCAGCATCTCTCAGAGATGGCCCTAAATACTTGTTATAGCTATGGTCCTGTGACATATGTTGCATTTAAAAACACGTAAATATCAAAGCAACATTACAAAATCCAGCTAAGGTTTAAACTGTCCCTAAGGTGTGATGTGAATGTACATGCACTGAGAAAGTTTGGGCCTTGATTTCCATTTGGAAAATCCTTTGTTCCACATCCTCCTCTTGGAGAGTCACAGGGCTCATTTGCATATCCTGTGCTCAGAGTAGCACCCAGTAATGAAATAGGTTTAACCTCAGTTAACCTAATATTTCTCTAACTTATTTTTTGAGCATGGGAGGCTTGTTTTTCTCAGAACTCACATTAACCTGTCACCAAACAAATGATCTGCAAACACTTAAGGAAAACTGATCTGAAGAGTTGGCTGTTTGTAGCGGTCACCTATGGTTAATGCTAATAAAGATTTAATTTTCCTCTTAATATAATTCTAATTGTGAGAACGATCCTGTCATCTTGCATTTCTTATCACCATCCCTACCTCATCCCCTGAATTTCTAACCATTCTTCAAAGGGCAGCTTAAATATGATCTTTTTTCTTGAAACTTCTTCTGATCCTCTCTCTGTATGCTCTCATAAGCAATTTACGGCAGCCCTCCTATCATATCCTGATTTTTATCATAATTATGTCTATCCCTGTGTGTTATTAGAAGTCAGAACAGTACAAAATTCCTTTTGAGACTCTCCATAAACCTCGTTGAAAACAGGAGCCCAGTAAATATTTTTGGCTAAATTGTGAGGCATCAGTTTTTATAAGCTTTCGCAAGATTCATTTGCCAGAAATGATTTTTTAAAGCCAGCCTTTATTTTTGCCATCCCTAATATCAAAAGATAAGGAGTAGTGTTAATTATGTCCTCCATGAGGTCAGGCCTTCAAGAGGGGTAGCAAATCTTTGCTCATGCAATTATAGTGGAGTCACTGGTCCATGGCTAATTACTTATTAGCCATTTCATTGCTAATTTGATTAATAACATTAATATAAGCCTTTATGTTGATTTTGTAAAATGCATTACAAGATAGGTCAGTATCCTGGCCCTCATTATATGGATGGGGAAGGAAGACATAAAAAGTTGATGTGATTGATTACTTCAAGGTTACTCTTTATGGTTGTGATGGAACAAAATAAAACTGCATCCTAGTCAGTTGCTAACACACTAAACAGGTCTGGCTATAACATTGTGGACTAAGGACGTCTTTGCTAAATATGCACTGTATCCAGTACAGATTCAGAAAGCGTGCAGCCAACAGCATTTCCTAGCAACAGTCATTTCAAGATGGTGGACTGATCCACAAATGGAATGTGATTTACTGTCCTATATGTGTAAAGCTTAAGAAGATATTTATGTAAATATCAATTTGTTTTTTACAAAAGTTCTAAGATCATTTTATGCACTAACAGGCATTATGAATTTTCAAGATAGTGCTATAGTATGGAGTCTTTCCAGATTTCTGTCTATGAAGCTCATTGCATGAAATACAGCCATATACTCTCCACATTGCATGTTATCACTATGTTCCCGGGAGAAGCCTCTTAACCAACTTCAACTAGTTGTCTCATTCTTGTGGTTCATTCTTTCTGTGGCAGTGACTGCTAGCTATTCACCATTGGCCCCTCCCTTCTCCAATAGTAGCTGCCTAACTACATTTGTGTCATTTATATGGCTGCCTAACGACATTTGTGGCCATAGGACTAGTTTCTCCATTGGGATTGTGCATGGAAATGATGTCCATAACTTACAAGCCTGGCCCAGAAAACCTCCTAGAGGTGCCCCTCCATGTTCTTCCCATTTTCTGTGGCTGGAACAGCAGGTACCAGAGATACGTTGGAGGCTACATGTTGCAGCACAGCTAATGCCCACCCTGGATCTCTGAAAAACCGAGGGGAGCAGAGCCCGGGCCATTCCAAGACACTTCCCCTGGACTGTTAGGAGGAAAGAAAAACATCCTGTTGTATTGGAGCCATTATACTTTGGATCTATTTGTTATAGCTGTTTGTCTACCCTAACTAATAGTATGTTACTGGTTTCTCTTCCCCAAGTCATATTCCTTTGCCACAAAATTCTATGACTCACCTCATACCTGGTTTCCTGGATTGATCTTCCTTTCTCATCATCACCTTGCAAAGCGCCTCAACTAAGGAGCTCAGGGCTCTGAGTGGCTTTTTTTTTTTTTTTTTTTTTTTTTTTTTTTTTTTTTTTTTTTTTGCTTCTGATTACCATATTTTTCTCCCATCAGATACTCTGAGCTTAAAAGAAATTCTTTTCTTTTGGCCAATCTTTTGGCCAATTATATATATTTTCCCTCCATTAGCACTTAACTCAAAACCAACACAATGACTTTAATATAGAGTTTGTTACATTTTTTAAAAATTTTTTTTAGTGTTTATTTATTATTGGGAGAGAGACACAGAGCGTGAGCAGGGGAGGGGCAGAGAGGGGGAGACACAGAATCTGAAGTAGGCTCCAGGCTGAGCTGTCAGCACAGAGCCTGATGCAGGGCTTGAACTCACAAACTGTGAGATCATGACCTAAGCCAAAGTCGCTACCTAACCACCTGAGCCACCAGGCGCCCAAGTTTGTTACATTTTGAATGAAACATATGTTCATCTTAGAAGGTTTAAAAAATATAGATAAATAAAAATGAGAAAACAAAATTGCCCCTACAGTCATCACCCAGCGATAATCATTGTTCGTGTTTTAGTATATAACTTACTGGTTATATATAAAATGCTGACATTTAAAATGAGAGCTGATGCCTTTTTAAAACCACAGGTCTTATAATTTTCTTATGAATGAAATATACCAGAGAATGCCAGGAAGTTAACTGATTTTAAAGAAGGGTAAATATCAACTTTTAGATGAATTCCAAAACTGTATGGGCCCACAAGATAATTTCCTTATAAGTTTTCACTAGGGCTGGCCACACAGTAAGCCCCCCATCCTCTCATTAGGCTAAAAAAAAAATGCATAGTTACTTCAGTTCTCTTGCAAAGCCCCATTTTTGTGAAACTCAAAAGAAGATGAACAATTTGAGGGCAATGTATGGCCTTTTCTCATTTTATATTCTAGAGAGTGGCACCCACTGAGATCTCAGGAAATATGTTTTGGGTGTGTGAAAATAAATGTAAATTAGTTTGACCCTAGACAGTTTATAAATTTTGGCATCAAGAATTTCTTGAGCAAATACGAATAAAGCATCCTATACTAGAATGCCTGAGATTTGAGAATGCTTTTAATGAAGAAAGGAAAAATAATTTCTAGAAAATTTCCACGATGATTCTACTTGCTTCTCTGCTGATTTCTTTTTCTTCTTCTTCTTCTTCTTCTTCTTCTTCTTCTTCTTCTTCTTCTTTGATGTTTGTTTTATTTATTTTGAGAACGTAAGAGTGAACGTGAGCAGGGGAGGGGCAGGGAGAAAGGGAGAGGGAGAGAATCCCAGGCAAACTCCTCACTGTCAGCGCAGAGCCTGATGTGGGGCTCGATCCCATGAACCATGAGATCAAGACCTGAGCCGAAATCAAGAGTCAGACCCTTAACTGACTGAGCCACCCAGGCGCCCCTGCTGACACTTTTTGAAACCTTTCATTATCTTTAACTTCTTTTTTGCCTTTTGGCAACATCAGCAGAGCCTAGAGCCCATCCACAGAGAGAAACATGTAAAATGGATTTTTACTGGCTCTCGTGAAGATATCCCTACTTCCTTACCTGCCTCTGGACATTATATTCTTCATCGGTGAAATGAGAGGGTTTGGCTCTGTAGCCTTTGTTGTGCCTTCCTTCCTTCCGGCTTTGACACTCCAGGATTCTACAGATTCTTGCTCTAGCCAACAGGACGCTTTTTAAAGATTCTCAGGGAAGAAAGGGGCCGGGGCAGAACAACGAATCCATCTGGTGACTGCCACGGACAAGTGCCTGGAGCAATCAATCGTTCTTGAAGAACATTCTGTCCTGTCAGTGATACACGGGACCGTTACAAAGACCGATACTAGAAAAGGCCTTTACAGAATACTTTGTAGGTCAGTTTTGGTAGGCTTTTGGGAAGCAGTGCTCTCAATCAGGTGCAAGATGATCTTACCTCCTTACATAAAATCTTTGAACTGCCTTAGGAATAGATCAAACCACATGCAGTGCAAACTTCCAGAAAAATCTTGCTGTAGGTAGCGTTTCAAGCCTTTGTCCTATCATCAGTGCAACAGATTTCTTTTGACTTCCCTTAGGAGACACAGCCTTAACTTCGGCTGAAATACTTGTAAAACGCTGATACTTTAGGCTGTCAGCTGAAATTTGAGTAGCTAGGTGACTTTATCCAATAGTTTTTTCAAAATTATCTGCTTGTAATAGCCAGCACGGCGGCTGCTTCTCTCTGCCTTCACAGAAACTTCTGATGCGTGAGGTTTTGCCTGTGTCTGATGAATCTTCCTTTTACCTCGAAACTGGCGACTGACTTCCCAGAAATGCAGAGGATAGAACGAATAGAGCCTTCTGCTCTGCCTTCCTCCAGACTCCTGCCCAGACCATGCTGCACATTCAGCAGCGGCCTGATGCTTCAGGTGTCCAGAAATCACTTCCAGTCGGAAAGTCTGGGTCAGTCTCCACTCTTGCGACTGAACTGGTTTACGTTTCAGATCTGGGGCCCAACCAATCTTAGTCTACTCTTAAGCAATTGAATTTTTTTTTTATTGTTTACTTATTTTTGAGAGAGAGAGAGTGTGAATACGGGAGGGGCAGAGAGAGAGGAGACACAGAATCCAAAGCAGGCTCCAGGCTCCGAGCTGTCAGCACAGAGCCCGTCGTGGGGTTCCAACTCATGGACCGTGAGATCGTGACCTGAGCTGAAGTCGGACACTCAACCGACTGAGCCCCATAAGCAATTAAAATTCTGAAGCAGCTTGAAATCAACCTGCTTAACATCTCCGGGCCTGTGGCTTTTCCTCAAGCTGAGCCTTTTAAAGTTTCCCATTGAAAAATATCCTTAAACGTGGCTGGAATTTGTAGGGAGTGGGTGGAAAATGGGAGAGGAGGCTTGACCACTATGAGGCTTGAAAAGACCTGCTTGGATCTCTCCAAGAGGTTTTCCATCCTTCATTAGGGGGCGCAGAAGCTCACAGGTCTGCTGAGGATACAGAGCAAACGGACTGTGAGAAAGAGATTTGCAGTCCCTCGTGTATATGTCCAGGTAGAAAATTACAGATGAAAAAAGCATATCCAATGAAAGAGAACTGGCTGAAAGTGAGGCTCAGAATCTGTGCACCCCCCACCCACGGCACCTTCCCTCAGTTCTTGGCTCAGTCTGCACCCAAGCCTTTGCGGACTGCTGCTGTGTCGGGACGTGGGTAAGCATACCCACGGCACCCCGAGCACCAGATCACCTCCGGTTCTGCGGCCACCTCTCCACTGTTCTCTTACCTTAACCTTTTCTCCACTTCTCTGTTTTCTTCCTCCTCAGTCTGGATGTCATCATCCCCTCCTCCTATTTTGCAACAAAAGCGAAAACACAATCCTGGTTTAGTTCTTTGGCCGACTGGTCAGTCAATGAAGATCTGCAGGTATTGTCTTCCTTTCTTAATTTGGTCACTGCTATTTCTCCTCCCACAGACCTTCAATTCACCCTCTCATGTAAAGGGATGTAGAGGTCAAACCCTGGGACCTAGCAAATAGATCTGCAGTCCAATTTGATGATAGCCTTACGTTGCTAAAACCTCACAGGCCCAGTCTGCAGAGAGTGGGAGCCAGTATGACCTTGAGAATGAGACCTGGACGCCATTGACCGGCATCACCACTCATCACTGTGGCTTCATGGGCAGGTTCCTTTCCAGTTTCCTTCTCAGCAAAATGGACATAATAATACCCATCTCATAATGCTGTTGGGAGGAATAAAGTCTCATAGTAAGTGCTCAATAAATATTGTCTCCTCCCTTCTTTGCTTTATCCAGGTTAGGCAATGGCTCTCGAGTATAAAGGGATGCCCTGCACCTAGGTTACAGGGTAGGAAAGAAAAGCGCTCCTTGAAATTCTTTCTGTGTTCACACAGGCACTGTGCTGTGCTTTAATTCGTCTTTAGGGGTAGGTAATATGGGGAGAATGGATCCTACAAATGGCAAGTGGCCACTGATGGATCGGAGGCAGATTGAGGGCACTGGGCAGAACCCAGCAGGGATGGGATATGGTGGGAGGAACCTTTTCCACTGCCGGTGATACCTTGGGTTATACTATCAGAGAGTTAGTCCTTTGACTGAAGGCCTTTGTTACCATAAAAAATTCAGATATTCCCACGAGAGCGGCACGTGAAACCTTATCACCCATTTGCACGGTTCATTTTTTAGTTGTGCTATTATTCTCTGTAATGATATTTTTTACCTGTAGGAAGTGTCACATGCTCAGATGCATTCATTTTATAGAGCTTTAAAGCTGATAACCTGAACCAGAATGCACATTTTTGGTGTTTTATTTTTCTTTTTTTTGCTGTAATTTCAAAGGTGTAACTGAGCTTAGCTGAAAATTACTGGTTTTACCTCGTCGTGGCAGGTAGCGTTTGATCATTGACAACTCTGTTTTCTTCATTGTTTCCTAACTAAAATCTCCACAGCCTCTATAAATATGTAAATTACCCAAATCACTAGTTTTCCATTATTTCTGCCCCTAAGCTGCTTAAAATGTTTCTATATTCCTACATTTCCAGTGCAAAACAGAGCAGCAGGTGACAGCTGGGTTTGACTCGATTATCGTACCTCTACGTAACAGCTACTTGTTTCAAAGTTTCTGATAATCAATTTTTCCTAGGATGGGCTCCATATCCTGGGCTACTGCTATGAAAGGCCAGGCGCCAGCAGTTGTGGGACAGGATTGCAAGAATGAGTGTGTGTTTGTGCAGAGACTGTGGAAATCTCATGCTACACGCATTGCTGCTTGTGAACTGTGATTTTATGACGGTGGAAGCAAATGGGATTCTTTTTATTGCTTTTTCTTCAATTGGTAGGACTCAAATAATGAAGCTGATATGGCGTCCATGTATGACTGTGTTATCCTCTCCTGATTCATTGCCCGTTAAGTTAATCTGTCATGAGCTGGATCATTGGGTCTCTGTGTGGGCTTTCACCACGTTGTGGCAGGGAAGGAGAAAAACTATATGTCGCATACATACTCACAGAGATTTATACAGCTACACATCCGCGTGTCTGGCTTGAGAGAAATCAACAGAGACAGGCTCTGAAAAAAAAGGAGAAAATCGTAGGAAATGGGTCATTGACAGGAAGGCCCATGAAGGGGGTCCTGGGACTTGTTTACCTAATTCGAAGCCCCATACTGTGCGTGAGAAATATATTTGTTATGACTGCATAATACGTCTACCACAGCCCCGAGAGTGAAAGCGTACAATGCCAATACCAAAGGCAGACTAGGCCTGCGGTCGTCATCCATCTAAATGGGCCTTGATGTGGATGGGGCAGGAACCAATAATTCATGGATGTGTTTATTTGAACCTTGGAGATGGCTTTTGTATGCCAGAGTCCTAGAAGAATCTGAACTAGAGCCAAGGATTATTGATCTCACTGATAACAAAAGCCCCTGACATTTGTATGGTCCTTCATGCCTTTGAAAATGTTTCCGTGGTCTCTGTGGAAATGGGTGGGATAGAAAATTTGGTAATGTCCTCACGTGACATATGGGGAGACAGATTCCGAGAAATGAAATAATATATAATTACTTAGTGGGAAATGAGCGAGAACAGGTATCAGCAAAATATGGCTGTTTACCTTTTTTCTGTTTTTCTCTTTTGTTCCATCTGTGCTTGTAAATAAAGTTTTATTGGAAACCTTGGGGTGGAATAGTTACACCCATTTAGATCTCATCTATGGCTGCTTTCACACGACAATGGCTAAGTTGAGTCGTTGTGACAGACACCTTATGGTCCTAAAATGGCCTAACACATTTACCATCTGGCTCCTTACATAAAAAGCTTGCCAATGCGGAGCTGGGACGGGGGTCCCTCAGGAATGCCCTTTTAGAGTAAGGTGATGAAGCAGTTCGTGTTACATCAGAGGAACTTCGTGCCAGTGTCCCTGTGGCCCCAGCGTGCAATGTTGATGACATTAATTATCCCCATCTAAATGTATTTAGCTCATAAATGTTCTATTGTGTGGTGACAGTTTGGTGGAAAAGCAAAGAAGAGTATTTTGGAGAATTTTTTTTTTTTTTTTTTTTTTTGGATTGATAGAACTTCAGGAAAATATCATCCAAGCCTTTAAGGACTATTTCCCCGTCTGGTAAAGAACAGTTTGATCAATGTTGTTCTAAGTGCTCAGTTAGCACACTTAGCCCGTTTAAGTAACAGATAAACGCCTCGAGTAACAGGAACCACTTGCTCACCAAAACGAATGGTACCCACGTGGCACTCTGTCCCCAGGCGGTGTTTGGTGCTCCTGTGGCCACCTTCCCCCGGAGAGCCAGCGGATAGCATGTCTGACAGGCGGCCGTCCTGAGAGGAGATGCCTCCCGAGGTCATACTCCGCCTGCTCTCCAAAACAGCTTCTCATCTTTGGTGCAAGGAGGAAGATGGGGGAGGAGAAGTGGGAAGGGGAGAACGCAGGGGAGAGAGAGAGAGAGAGAGAAAGAGAGAGAGAGAGAGAGAGAAACTAGGAACGTAGCTCTGCCCGAGCCATGGCCACTCATGGCCGCTCAGGTCAAGTGCGCCCGTGCCCTCTGGACTTCCCAGCCATTACCCCTGCGACGCTGGCTGCTCCCCGGTAGAAAATATTACCGAACCTGGGATTTTTCGTGTGTGTGCGTGCCTCTTGACAGACAGTACTAGGTGGTGATTGCTAGTCACATTTTCAAAAACAGGATAAATTTCTTTGTGATGTTTTCTCTGACATTGAACGTTCTGTCAAATACCTACATGAGCTTCCTCAAGTCAGGGGAACATTATCTATCCTTGATTTAAGCCTGTTACCTCCGGGCAAAATTATTCTTTAAAGGCCTGCATGTAACTGAACAGAAATGCTTACAAAGGGAGAGAATCATGAAATGGTTTCCTGTGACCTGTTTTCCTCTAAATACCTGTAGAGAATGAGCAGGAAGCTCCCTGTGGACTTTACTTATCTGGTTGACTATAAAGAGTCAGCAACAACACGGGTTTTTTTTTTTTGTTTGTTTTTTTTTTGTTTCGGTTTGGTTTTGGTTTTGTTTTTAGCAGAAATGTTTATTGCTTGGAGAACTTTCCCGGCCTGATCCCTTATCTCACTGCTATCCATGGCCTCCAAAAGTCGGAATTCATTGGTCAGCTTCTCAGAACTTCAGACTTTGACCAGAGAAAATTAACCCATCAGTTCACAACTCAGTGTGGAGAGGGCTTTTTGAGGATTCAATCCGCGTCCCTGTTTCGCGTATAAGAACACAGCCGTTTAGGACTTCGTTACTGGCATATCACTGCTTAGTGCAAAGCCAACACGGGGACCCAAATTTTGGACCCATTGTGACCAATGGGGCAAATATCTAAGCAGCCTCTGGCCAGACCCTTCCGTCTAATCCAATAGCAGCTTTCTTGGAAACACGTTTTTCTTTGGCCAAGATCACCCTTTTTCCTAGGGTATCTAGGTAGAGCTATCTTTAAGGTGATTCCATGACTTTCTTGTGCCAGTTATCTATTGTTTAAAAACCTTAATGGCCTATCATGAGATCATGCGTTGTTGTTTATGCATCTGTGGGTCAGGTGAGTCGCTGATCTGGGTCAGGCTCAGCTGTTCTCAGGGGGCTAGCCACGCGTCAGCTGTTAGCTACGGGGTTGGTCGGCACCTGGTAACTACCTAAATATCCCAGCACAGAGAGTGACTGAATAAATTATGACACATCCACACACAGGATTACTATGCAGCTGGAAAAAAATGAGAAAGACTCTAGGAACTGATATATACAGTTATCTCAAGGAAAGAGATTGACTGATTGATTTTTGAGAGAGAGAGAGAGAGAGAGAGAGAGAGAGAAGGGCAGAGAGAGAGGAAGACAGATAATCTCAAGCAGGCCACGCACTGTCAGCACAGAGCCCGACCTGGGGCTCAAACTCAAGAACTGTGAAATCATGACCTGAGCTGAAATCAAGAGTTGGACGTTTAACCGCCCGAGCCACCCAGGCGCCCCTCCAGTAAAGATTTTTAAGTGAAAAACAGTTACGTATGAAAAAGCATATGCTATGTTTTATATTAAAAAATAAGGGAAATTATTAAAAAAAAAAAAAAAAAAACCCACAGGGGGGCCTGGGTGGCTTAGTCGGTTTGGTGTCCGACTTCGGCTCAGGTCTTCCCAGCTCATGGGTTCGAGCCCCGTGTCAGGCTCTGTGCTGACAGCTCAGAGCCTGGAGCCTGCTTCAGATTCTCTCTCTCTCTCTCTCTCTCTCTCTCTCTCTCTCTCTGCTACTCCCTTGCTCACACTCTGTGTGTGTCTCTCTCTCAAAAATAAATAAAAACATTTAAAAATAAATTGAAAAAACATCCACATATCTGCTTATCTTTACAAAATGAAACTGAGGAAGGATGGATCAGAAAAAAAAGAAGTTGGTTAGCCTCAAAGGGTGGGAGAGAACTGGGCAGGACAGATGATGTAGCAAAGTAGAACCTCCTCTGAGTATATACCTTGTTGTATCGTCTTAACCTTTGGAAGCATGCTACGGTTCTATGCATTCAGTTAATAAAATTAAATCCTTAAGGATGACAAGGATTAAAAAAAACTGAAAATGAAAGCAGTTGAAACTAATAAACCCAATTATATTTCAGATGAATTTTTCAACCACGCTGAAGAGGGAAAAAAAGGAAGACTGGATCTAAGCGACAACTTATGAACACAGTATTTGACTGTGTATCCCCAGCACTGAGCAGATGGCTGTAGGGACAGGGTTTATAAGCAGATCCTTAACTCTTAAATAGGTTTGGTGTTCATGTTTTTGTAGTGGTGTGGGTGAAGCAATTTTGAATCCATTTTAAATATATTATGAGATGGCTCAAATGAGTAAATGAGACGGAAGGGTCATGCAAATATGAAATGGGGAAGAAAACAACCTTGTAATAATGGAGGGAAATTAGATTTATTTACATGAGCTCACAATTTCTTTGACAATATTTTACATTTATATGTGGATATTGATATTATATATATAATTATGTACATATATACATGTATGCGTGTATATGTGCACATATACATGCACGGATGCATTTATGTATGTATTTATGTACATACGTAGGGGTGTGTTGTGTGTATACACGCATGCACATATCTCCAGCTCAGGCACCACTGGGAGACACCTCATAAGCAGTGAGCACAGATAGTGCCCAGATCTTGATTTTTCCATACCATTCCCCACTTGAAGGAACAAGGGTCCCTTGGGGGAATGAGTGATTACAGGGTAGAGCAGGAAAGAATGAGACTGAAATATCTTGTCACGCTAGAAATTAACCAGGTACGCTAGAAATTAACCAGGTACGCTAGAAATTAACCAGGTATAGAAGGGAAGGGGAGGGGAGGGGAGGAGAGGGGAGGGGAGGGGAGGGGAGGAGAGGGGAGGGGAGGAGAGGGGAGGGAAGATGGCCACAAGGACATAGAAGCCAGCAATTAAGGGAATTCTGGTGGGTGGATCTGGGGCAATTTGAGTACCATAATAATTCAGTACGGTGCTTAGTTATACATCATTTAAAAAAGGAATTCATTCTTGCAGACCAATAATAAATTGATAAAGCAACAGCAGAAAAGGGCACTTGCATCTAGTGAATGCTGAGCGGAAGGGGTGGTGAATTGGAAAGTCAGCCTTTTTGTAGCCTTTTAGTCATAGTAAACATCAGAGGAGACAAAATCATCAAGAATTGCTAAATTTAGGGGGAAATTGTGAGGAGGAACATGGCCTTATAAGTTTGTGTCACTGACTATTTTTTAATGGCAAGGAGGAAACCAATAAGCAAATAGTGGAGTAATCAGGCCACACTTTGACCACGTGATGAAAATTAATGCTGACAGTGAGATGTGTTCATTCAGATGTGATGCCATGAGAACATAACATCACCTGTGTAGTATTTCCAGATGGGGATGCTAATCGTGAGGGCATGATGGGGTAGGTTTTTATGTTAAAAAATGAAAGTGAGGGGTCTATATTTTTCAAATATTTCCATCTCATAAAGGGCAAAGAAATGCTGAGGAACTGTTCCAGATCAAGAGACGTGACAACTAAATCTAATACCTGACCATAGACTAGATCCTGAATGGAGGGAAAGAAATGCCATAAAGGACGTTATTGGGTCAACAGATAAAATTGGAATGTAGAACAAGAGTATGGCAGCAATGTTAAATATATTGAAGTTGAAGACTCTTCTGTAGTTATGTAAGAAAATATCCCTATATTCATGACATATGTGCCTGTGTGTTTAGGAGAAAGAGCCATGGTTTAAGGCATACCCTCAAATGTTTCAAAAAAATGTAATGATACTTAATGTCTATATTTATAGAAAGACACGGTCGACAAAAGATAAAGCAAATGGAGTAAATTCTAGGTGAATCTTATTTTTGTAGTTTTCCTATAAATTTGAAGTTGTTTCCAGTTTTAAAGTTTAAAAGTCACGGTGCCTGGGTGACTCAGTTGGTTCAGCGTCCAACGCTCGATTTTGGCCCAGGTCATGATCTCAAGGTCGTGGAATCAAGTCCCACATCGGGCTCTGTGTTGAGTGTGGAGTCTGCTTGAGATTCTCTGTCTCTCCCCCTGCCTCCCTCCCCTGCCCACTCTCTGTCTCGCTAAAATGAAATAAAAGTGAAAAGTAAAATCAAAATTAAAAAAAGTTTAAAAGCCATTATTAAAAAAAAAATAAAGACAACGTAGTTTGATTACTGGTCCACCACCAACTAGTTGTGTAACCTAGGACTCATTACCTGTCTGATCTTCAGTTCTCTCACTTAGACGGAAATACTACCTTTTTGTGTTTTCTTGTGTCTTGAGGATAAGACAGTGTACGTGAGTTATTAAGTATTCTCCACATGACTGGAAAGCTCCTGGCCCTATACAGCAGTCATTCCACAATTGGCAGCTTTTGTGTTCACATTTAATCATACTCTGGTTGTCTTTTATCATACTTAGCTGCTTTCCTGGTGAGTATCCTCGATTTGAAAGAAATTTGAAAGCTTTACGAGGCAATAACGTGTTTTATAGCTTCAGAGAGTTGGCACATAGTGGGCCAAGAATTGAGCTGAAATAGTTCCATGCAGACCAGAGGTGGGGAATGACTCAGTTTAGCGCCATGACTGTCTCTTGGGAGAATAACATGTGCTGCTCACGTATCACTACATTGTCCCATTGGCGGAGGGGAAGGAGCCTACTAGGAACTGATTAGTATCGACCGAGCTGTCGCTTTCCCACCAAAAGTCCAGAGGCTTCACGTGGGAGGGAAGGCTAGGAGCCATGTTCATCACGTGAATCTTTTTGTCACAGTGAGGTCCACTTGTTCTTCGGGACGTGAGTTCTAACTTTGGAGCCATGATGTTACTTAAAATTTGAAGTGAGTAACCAGGCATCAGCATTTGAATTCTGGAACAAACACCGGAAGACAGTAAGCATCAACATGCCCCACTGATTTATGGTAGGGAAGGAGGGCGGGATTTAGAAGCCTGGCACATGGCGAATATTTATTGGCTCTAGCATTCAGAATATTCATGTGTTCCTGCTCTTTTATACTAAATATCTGCTTTTAGCTCTTTGGGGGAGAAAACAACAACAGTTTTCTTTGGAAACGCCTGACTATAACGACTGATTGTCTGAATACGTGCGGAGTACCAATTCCCATTTTGAAATTGAGTTTTAGGTGTTGACCTTTAACATGGTGCTGCCTCATACGTTCTGTTGTCCCCTCTTCCCCATCTTCAGAAGTACCCTCCAAGGAATATAAAATCATAAAAATGCAACCAAAAAAAATTTAAGGAATCTAAATTTAAAGAAAATTTAAGGAATTATTTCATCAATCCTCCCCTGAAGCCCGGAGAGGTCACGTGCCTTCATGGTTGGCGAACGTCATAGACACACTAAGAATCCAGGAACCTGCCTCTTGTCCAGTGCTATTTCTAATCATATGCTTTTTACGAAATCCCTTTTTATACCAACTCTTTAGTTGCTTGCAATTTTATTTAATTTGTAACATCTACTTGACTAAACTTAAAAATTACTTTAGGCGAATTATGTAATACCCTATAACTGAAAAGACAGTCAAGCTCCACTGTTTTCTCCACATTTCCATTATAATGACTGGGAGCCAATAGCTCAAAGAGCTAATGCTGGTAATAACATGGAAGATGAGCAAAGGGCACTTGAATCGGAAGTGTGTCTTGTTTTACAACATCCGGGAGGAGAATATTCCGGTGTGCAATGGCATTCAGTCTGAGTCTCTGAAGAGAATTCTTAGGAACATACAAAAGTGCCGTAGGTGGTTAGGAACGTGTTAGATAATGACATGAGAGAGAACAAAATTGTTCAGAACTAGAATACATCTTAGATTTCCCAAAACTATAATCTCTACTGTGTTATTATCTCTGTTACCATTTTTTTTCAAAGACGGGGGAAAATAATGCGTTCTTAAACATCTCTAACCTGAGTTGCTTCAACTCAGGCCTTTAGACGTGCCCACATTTCTTCAATTCATTCACATAGTTATCACTAACCACATATTTATTGAGTGGATGTTCTGAGCTAGGCATTGGTCCAAAATAAGATGCTGTCGGACAGCCAGTGCTCTCGTGGAACTTTGAGACGGGAAGCAAAACCGGGCTAGCAAGAAATTGCAGTCAAGTGAGAAAGTCTCCTCTCCTGGGTCTTTATAAATCTGGTTCAATTACTTTCTTGGGATCACTTTATTTTAAATAAAAGGGAAGGATAATAAAGCACAAACACACACCAAAGAAGCCAACAACATCAAAACCAGAACAACAGGAAGTATGTAAGTCTCCCTGAAGGAAAGTGCCAGAAATGAGTCGGTGTTGGAACATAGCCATTTTGTAGGAATCCATGACAGGTTGGTATCACCACAGCACCCTCACAGTGAACTCAGCTGTTTTCCCTTCTTAAAAGGCTTAAATATTCTCAAGCCTAAACTGGTATTAAAATCATGGAGTTGAGGTTTAAACTTGGAAGATACCGTACAGACCTAGTCTGGCTCATCACTTCCCATGGAGTGGCCTTGTCTCATTTGATTCCAGACCTTGGTGCACTGAGAGATTGGATTGGATAGGAGTGATGCTGGATCAAAGGGCAACTATTTCTGAGGCCAGAGGCCTACATCTCCCAGGCCTTTTGCCCATAGTGTTGTCACGTTTTGACCCAGAGTGAACTGAGATCTCAGATTTACTCCTCTTGGAACACGTAATGATACTTCCTTTAACTCTTAAAAAGGGGAAAGCATTTTGAAACGTATTAAATTACAGAAAAATAATACAAAGTGAAGTCACACAGCACAGGATTGAAATATTTTATATAAATGGTCAGATATGATCCTGAAATGATGATGGGTCTCACAACGGAAAACATATTTAAAAACTAAGTTGCGTTTGCTCTTAAAAGAATCCTAACAGGGGCGCCTGGGTGGCGCAGTGGGTTAAGCGTCCGACTTCAGCCAGGTCACGATCTCGTGGTCCGTGGGTTCGAGCCCCGCGTCAGGCTCTGGGCTGATGGCTCAGAGCCTGGAGCCTGTTTCCGATTCTGTGTCTCCCTCTCTCTCTGCCCCTCGCCCGTTCATGCTCTGTCTCTCTCTGTCCCAAAAATGAATGAACGTTGAAAAAAAAAATTTTTAAAAGAATCCTAACAATTCAATTCTGTTTTTCTTTTAAATCTAGAATCACCTCCTCCTAGATCCCTTCCCCGTACACCCATCATTCTCCTGACCGGATTGAGTTCCTGTCCCTGAGTCCCTGGTCCTTTCTGCACATCCCTGCTCTCAGGATAATGTCAGCCCTCCTTCCTTCCTCAGAAGACTGAACCCTCTTCAAACCCACACTGCAATTTCCAGTGTATGTCAGAAGGGCTAACAATGCCTGGCACCTCTGGAACCCACTGGAACTTTTCAGGAAACTAAAATAATGTAAAGCAGTCGCAAGCATTTTCATGCTTTTTGACCCATGATTGCTACATCTTGTGGGGAAAAAAGACATCTTAGAGCATACATGGATTGTTAGGGAAAATTTCACATGTTGTTTTAAATTTTTTTTAATGTTTGTTTGTTTTTGAGACAGAGAGAGAGAGAGAGAGAGAGAGAGAGAGAGAGAGACAGCATGAATGGGCGGAGGGGCAGAGAGGGAGACACAGAATCTGAAGCAGGCTCCAGGCTCTGAGCTGTCAGCACAGAGCTCAACCCGGGGCTCAGACTCACAAACCAGGAGATCATGTCCTGAGCCGAAGTCAGACGCTTAAATGACTGAGCCACCCAGGTGCCCCTCTCCTGTTGTTTTAAACCTTAAGGTGAATCTGCCTCTCTCCTTCCAAAAAAATAATGGGAAAAAATATATCCTTACCTGTATCTCTAGGTTAGAATTCTTATTTAAATACTATGGGCATGAGGTAGGGATAGAATGAAGAAGGATATTTTTTGGATCGTCCAATGGGATTCCCCAATCAGTTCTGCTATAATTAACAAAGAATTTAAAAGCTAAAAATCCAGACGTTCAGTGATGTGTTCAATAACTCGTGCTGGGATCTATTTTTTTTTTCAGTAATGCTTATCTTTCCAAGGGGCATAGTTAATTTCTTCAGTACTCGGTAAATTATTACAGAAATTACAAATCTACTAGCAAATCAATACAACTAATTGTAAATTAATAGATTTCTAAGTGTGAAGGAGCATGTAATAATGTAGATGAGTTCTTTAAAGAACATGCCAGTTCCAGCATCAAGGGCTCGGGCCTCCAGCTGTTCCATGTGACATCTTCAAGTGTAAACACATTTCTTTCCCCCAACTCTCCCCCTTCACCCCCTTATTTCCCACTGATTTAGTCTGCCACTGCAGCAAATAACATTTCCATTAGCCACCTACTGTTAAATCGCAGAGTAACTGTGATAAAAAAAAAAAAATTCCAACATGCAAACAAACCAGTGGAGAAGCAACCGGAGGTTACCGTCTGTCTCAAATTTTTTTATGGGGCCACCCGTGTTCACACTAAAGGCAAACAACATGCGAAGTTAAATAACTGGATCTAATAGGAAGCTCCAGAATGTGCATTTACAACCAGTGCACATCTGAAGACAGTGAATTTATAATTCTGTACTTAACGTGCTGAACAAATCATCTCTACAATCATATTGGGGTGCCCGTGAGCTTTAGCATGGGACTAGATGTTTTTTTGTAAATACCACATCCCCGCCTGTCGATTTTAGGCAATGATGGCTTGGCAATACAAAAGGCCAATAATTATCGTAATTATATGAAGGTAATCCGTGAGAATGTGGCATGGCTTCGTTCTGCCTTATGCGCTCGGATGAATACGGAAGAAATAATATAAATGTACGTTAATTTAGCACTTCAAAATTTACGAAGTGCTTTTGGTTTAGGTTTTTTAAAGCCATAAATTGGGGCAAAATATAAATACCATTCTGCAGCAGAGGAAGCAGCTTCAGAGAGGTTAAGAAATCTCCTCTGGGTCTATAGCTAGTTACTTTTCAGGATGCTTTCACAGAAGTAACGATCTCACGATCTCACCTCTGGAAATAGTTATATAGGTGGAACCCTATGTCAGTATGTAACGTGGTTACATAGTTACATTTGGAAGTTAGATAGCTCAGTCAAGCTCTAGGTTTACATGATAATGCAGGTGCCACCTGGAATACTAGCAGGAGGGGCTGGAGAACATTCAGGGACACTTGTCCCAGGCAGGAGCAAGAGAAGCCACAGGGCTAGGCACATTGTTTTAGACATCTCCCTCTCCCACAAGGCTTTATTCTGGCTTAACCTGGGAGATGGTCGGGCTGGCCCCAGTCTTTATTACTCGGCGGTTAAGGAACTGGCGAGGTACCTAGAGCAGAGATGCAGAACAGATACCTCGCATCCTGGTCAGTAGGGCTGGTCAAAAGTTCAAGGGCTGGTTGCTCCCCTTCCCCATACACCTGTGATATTTGGTGACTTCCTGCCCTCAAGGCAGTTTCAGGGTATATGGGGGCAGAGGCAGGGGCAGGGCAGTAGGGACTGGGAGATAGGAGGGGAAAGAGTTTGCTTACGTGGCCTTGGATCCAGAGGCTGGGCCCTAAGGATACTCCCACCAGGGAACCAATCATAGCCAACACTGCTAGTTCAGCAGAGGGAACCTCTTCTTGGCTTCTGTTTGGCCTAAGAGAATCTCAGTATAATCAGAGTATGGCTACTGCATTTTTAGTTCATCAGCAATGAGCAGGTTTATAGGGTACCCTGGTGCTAAAAATTTAATGTAATTTAACCAAGTCATGAAGATACTGCATATTATCATTATTTGACATTTATGGTCTGTAATCCTGTCTGCGCCATGTGCTTTTCGGAACATAAATCTGATCTGAAAAATGAAAATCTAAGTTGGCTCAAACAACCAGCCAGCTAAATCCTTTATTAACTTGAGCCCAGATTCTACTCCGGCACTCACTCTTCATGAGAAATAGACAAATCCAATATATAGAAACAAACCAAACTAAACGAAAACGAAAACAAATCCATAAAATCCAACGTGAGGCTGGGGTTTTTTTGTTTATTTTGTTACTGTCTTTGTTTTTTAACCAAACTGCTAAAACTTGAGCTGTGGTAAATTCAGGTTCAATCCTATTTCCTATTCCTTTCAAATCTGTAATTGTGGGTAGTCTGTAGTGTTTAAAATTGTGACCTTGATTTTTATTTTATTTTTTTTTTCAACGTTTATTTATTTTTGGGACAGAGAGAGACAGAGCATGAACGGGCGAGGGGCAGAGAGAGAGGGAGACACAGAATCGGAAGCAGGCTCCAGGCTCCGAGCCATCAGCCCAGAGCCCGACGCGGGGCTCGAACTCACAGACCACAAGATCGTGACCTGGCTGAAGCCGGACACTTAACCAACTGCGCCACCCAGGCGCCCATAAAATTGTGACCTTGAGACATTGTGATTGACTAACCATCGAGAGAGGTTCTACTTAATTTCTTGTACTTACTTAGGCAATTTTTTTTTAATTAAAAAAACAGAAAGTAAAACTTTTTGGTTGAATACCACTTAACATGGAACAAAGTGTTATATGTCTCTGCAAAATTCATATATTGAAATCCTAACGCTCAATGGGATGTCATTAGGAGGTAGTGTCTTTGGGAAGTAATAAGAATGGGTCCTCATCAGTGGGGTTAGTGCCTCATAAGAAAAGACCCAAGAGGGGTGCCTGGGTGGCGCAGTCGGTTAAGCGGCCGACTTCAGCCAGGTCACGATCTCGCGGTCCGTGAGTTCGAGCCCCACGTCGGGCTCTGGGCTGATGGCTCGGAGCCTGGAGCCTGTTTCCAATTCTGTGTCTCCCTCTCTCTATGCCCCTCCCCGTTCATGCTCTGTCTCTCTCTGTCCCAAAAATAAATAAACGTTGAAAAAAAAAATTAAAAAAAAAAAAAGAAAAGAAAAGACCCAAGAAACCTAGGAAGAGACAAAATGCCGTAATGATCCAGTGGATGATATTTTGTTATAGCAGCCCAGCTAGCTTCCCCTGAATAAGTAATAAATATTTGTTATAGGATCTATATAAAATTGAGAAAATAATACTTATTACTTTTTAGATCCAGGAGTTCTGGTACTCAAAGAAATTGCCTTCTATGTTCCTATAGGCATAATTTTCCTACCAAATTCAAAATTTTGATTCCTGATTTTTAACATATTAGCATTTCCCGTGTTTTCAAAATCCTCTCCTAAGATTTCAATGGTTGCATAACTGTAATGGATACACAAAGAGTGTATATGTTCCACTATTCATCCACCGAATCCTGCCTAAGCATTGTCAAACTTTCCAGATAACCGTGGTTGTCCTTCTCTAGAGCAGTCATACAGCTGCATTCAGCATACTGCATAAGTTCCAAAATATTTACTTTACCCAGTTAGCTCAGCTGCTTTCATTTTTTAGAGGACTTAAATATCCTCAAACCAACACTAATGTCAAAGTCAGGGAGTTGAGATTTAAAACTGGAAGAGATTGGGGCGCCTGGGTGGCGCAGTCGGTTAAGCAGTCGGTTAAGCGTCCGGCTTCAGCCAGGTCACGATCTCGCGGTCCGTGGGTTCGAGCCCCGCGTCAGGCTCTGGGCTGATGGCTCAGAGCCTGGAGCCTGTTTCCGATTGTGTGTCTCCCTCTCTCTCTGCCCCTCCCCCGTTCATGCTCTGTCTCTCTCTGTCCCCCAAAAAAATAAACGTTGAAAAAAAAAAATTAAAAAAAACAAAACAAAACTGGAAGAGATCTAGTGCAGCCCATTATTTCCCGGTGAGCAGACTCAGGTGATAATGTGACTTCTCTAAGACCACACAACGGTCGACCAAGATGGCAGGAGATTAGACTGGCTAATATGCTATCTCATTAATGCCATTGGGTCTCAACACTGTTATACACATCGCTCCTCTTTAACGTAAACATTTTCTAATTTTCCCTTTCCTACCCTGAAATGTAAATCAGAGATGATATAATTTACTTATACACCTATATTTTTAGAACCAACCTAAAAAAGTTTACTGTACTACTAATGGGGTTAGTCCTGTTGATGTGACTTTCTGAATTGGTGAAAAAAATCTTAGGAAAAAAATAGGAAGAAAAAGTACAATCCTCCTTTGTGACACACAGTACTTGAATTCCTAGAAAATTCAGTGTAGCTGAATGGTTTTAACTACGCCAAAAAATAATTTATGTTTGTGTTTGAAACAGAGCTGGATTCTGGCCTCAGGTAATTATAAGCTGGCTTTTACCTCCATAAATGTCCAGTAGAACATTCAAAAGCCATGTAAGAAACAACTCTTTATTGTATGGAACTCTCCCGCACACTGCATTCTTGGCGTCTGCCCACTGAATGTCAAAAACCGCCTATCATTTTGACAAGTAAAAACAGTGCCCCCACAATTTCCAAAAACTCCCTTAGGGGGTGGCGTCAGCTCTCTTCAAGACTCTCTGATCTAAGGCCTTATTGCCTCCCGTGGCTACAAGAACAGAAAAACATTCTAAATGGAGATTTTTGGAGAGAAGTTTTGACCTTCCTGGCGCAAAGGAGTTTCTTTTGTGAGATCGTGTGAGGCTCAGTTCTCCATTCTTTCTTCTTCTTTTAAAATATGTTGTGTGGCGTTAATGATGATGCAGATGTTGACACAGAGTGTGAGTTGGGATGACAGGCAGAGGGTCTGATAATTCTCTTATTTCTCAGCCAACATAATGTCTCTTCTTCGATTAGCCCCCATGCCTCAAACACACATTTCAGCACACTTACCTTGTGTTTCACTTCTGTTGTCCTTACTTTTTCAGCTATTTCCTACATCTCTGTCTTCTCTTTGCAGAACCTCAGTCCAGGAGGATACAGATCGAAACTCAGGCTTTGCCTAACGATCTTGTCCCTATGAGTAATTCTCTAGTTACCTTCTAAGCCACATAGTTAGGTTTCAAAAGGAACATTCTGAGAATTAACACGTGGGCCATTTGAATCATAGTGACAAACGCATTTCCCTCTTTGATGACATGTGGTTCTGAACAGGAAATGACAAAAATCAGTAAATGCGTATTGAACTTGCAGAATGTCATAAAAATGTTTGTCGTGCTGTGGCGCAAGGAAGCATGTTGCCTGTCTGTCCTTTCCGATAAGAAAGTGCTTCCTTGAATTGCAATTTTACTGTGTATTTATCTTTATTACACAAGAGCCCATGGCAATCGACGAGAGGAAAATCTGCTTCGGTTTTATAGAGATTTGCATATCAAAAAACTGCCATGATGTACTGATATATCCCATGGAAATACACGGTTCAATAATCACAGTGTTCTTCTTAGCATTTTTGAGTGAAAAGGAACCTTAAAGCATTACTTTGTCCTGAATTCTAAATGTTTTCCAAAGAAATCCCTCACAGCTATCTTTCACTTCTATTTTACAGAGAGAAGTAGAGAAATGTCACAACGCAATATTTTCTTGTGTCATAGCATTAAGTTCGCCTCTTTGTTCGGGAATGCTAAGAGAACTTTTCTGCCTTGTTTTACCATTATCTACAGTAAAGTTGTGGAACAGGACAAGGCAAGCATTGTTTTACAAGTAAGCAAACTGAAGTACAGAGGCATTATTAGACCAGAGCAAAGACCTGTACGAAAGTCCTTCTTGGAAGAGAGAACTTTGCAGGGAGCGAAGTCCTAAAGTAACTGGGGAGGGAAAGCCAGGAGTCCTTCCTTACTAATTACCCTGAACCTCACTCACATACGAGGAGGCCCAACTATGGTTTGGAGCGCCCAGGGGACTCAGCTGGACTCCAGTATACTCAAACACCTCACACAATGGCGTGCAGGCATGCCATTAAAAGTCATTTAAGGATAATTTACTTTTTCTTGGCAAATGATCTCAAGGGTGATACTTTAACTCGGGCAAATAGTAAGATTATTGTCTTCCCTCCTCCTCCTCCCCTCTTTTTCTTCCTTCTTGAAGTAAAAATAAAGCCGTATCACATCTTTGAGAATAAAGCATGTGCCTGTGTGTGTGTTGGGTAGAGGCATTGGAATCGAGGTGTCGCTAAATCTCAGAGGGAGGGAAGCCGGCCACGTTTGCACCAGCTGAACTTACAACCGACTGAAGAGTCGCAGAGAGAGAATGTTCCGTTTCACTTCAGAGCTCACCGTGCACACCCAGGCAGTCACCGGCAGAAGGGAACGGAGTGATTTGCCAATTGAATATTATCTGAATAGCTATGCAGAGACTGGTATGCTTCTCGTACTGCAATAAATTGACTTATGTAGCAAAATCGTTGTCATTGTGTAAACATCACTATCTTAAACTACATATTAAAAGAAAAATGAAATCCATTTTGTTTAAACATTTCCATTGAGGGAAAAGGCAAGCAAAAAACCACCCAGCCAGCATGATGCTATTAAGCCTTTCAGTTTAACTTAGGATCTTTGACCAAACACGGAGCAGCTCAACGGTTCATGCATTTGCCTCAGATAACTTCCTCCCTTCCGTGCGCGTGGATAAAATCCCATCACAAGAGTGAAGACTGAGAAGCATCAAGGATCACCCTCGATAGGAGATTTGACAAGCTGTGGTCATGGTCTAACCCACCAGAACAATGAGTAGAGATTGTGAACATCAGGTCATGGAACGGGATCAGAGAATAAATGTGATGGCCCACCGCACACGGCACATGGCACCTGCATGGGGACAAAGCAAGGGTGCTGAGGATCCACTGGAAAGGCAGCAAAGTAAGAAAGAGCTATGAGATAATCGGATTAGAGGAGAGAGACGCCTACGAAGGAATGTCACAAAAATGTAAACCTCCGGCACTGCTAACGCACTCTGCTAAACGTTCGACGACATACCTGTGAATGTGGCATCAGGGTGGAAATTGCAGCAGGCTAGAGAGTAGGGAGCCAAAGTCTACCTTAGGGTGCAACCTTGGCCAAGTGTCTTTGTTCCTTCCCAGCTCAGTGCCCTCCTTTGTAAAAGGCCTGAATTAGCCTGAGTGTTACAGAGGCCCCTTTTAATTCTAAACAATCTAAAATTCGGTGCCATCTCAAAAACAAAAAAACAAAAAAACAAAAAAAAAACATAGATACAAATGCTGCTTTTTAATAGCCAGCATTAAAAACAACAGAAATAGCAAGGACCGCCCACGGGCGTCAGTATCACCAAGCGCCCAAATGGAGCATATTCATCACAAAGCAAAGGAAGTGCATCTGGTCCCTTCCGCCGAAATCAGATCATCCTAAGGAAAGGAAATGTGTCAAAAGGTACCAGATGATGTGCTGAAATAGGAAATATTGTTCTAGTTGCAGGTGACCTTTCATAGTGAGATCATTCACTTGCTGGTTATATTGTCAAGTAACTTACTACTGCCCTTTAAAGGTCATTGCCTTGGAGTGCCCCTGGGTGCTTCCTAATATATGCCTCTGATTTACTTCTCCCCTGTAAAATATATTTGATAATGAAGCATGCCCCCCCCCCCTCAGAGTCTGGTGGGAAACACGTTTCCCTATGCATTGTAGGCATATTTCATTTAAAGATATTGGTGGAAGAGGAGGAAGGAAGAAGAACATTTCATTGCAAAACCTTTGTAACCTATGCTGATCAGGGAAGTCAAAGCAGACCCACTGGTGCTGCGGGGAAGCCTTTTCCTCTCTTCTGTAAAAGCACGTATGGGATTTGTTTGCCAGGGACTAACTAGTAGGGTGTGTTCAGCTGGAGGTAGGCCCTCTCTTCAAGTTTTTCTGGTTCAAGGTGCTAGTCTTAGGCCAAGTTATACTGGGTTCTGATTCTCTCATGAAATGGGCTAGGACTCTGTGACTGGGAACATTGAAGTGAGGGGTACCTGGGAACAGCCCAACAGTAGTCTGGGGGGGAAAAACAAGTTTGGCCAGAGCAGACAGTCCCCAGTAGACTGTCCTAACGCCAAATCACTGGATTAGAGTTCCTGAAGAGCCCCATAGGATGGGAGTCCTGCAGCCCTGGGTGGGTTCTGTCCCAATTATGGAGAGAGGGGACCTGGGGCAGTCAGCTCATTATGAAGATATGAAAATATTCTTTCAGTAAATATTTGTTGAAAGACTAAGGAAAGAGCTTTTCTCAAGAGTAATGAGAGGCAAAGAGAGAAGTGAGCCGAGCTAAAAATCAATAGAAGCACTGGTATCAATTCGTACGTGACTGTGTTAGTTACTCGGGGTAAATTATAACTTGGTGCTCCAAACAACCGAAATTTTTTCTCTCCTAGTTCAGGAGGTTAGATGTCCAAAATCAAGGTGTCGGGTACGGTTGGTTCCTTAGGGAAGCTCTGAGAGAGAATGTGCTCCACCCCTCTTTACTAGGCTCTGATGGCTCCCGCTAACCTTGGCTTGCTTCACGTGGTTTTCTCTCTTCGTCACTGCGTCTTTGTGACTCACATATCCCTATCCTTTCCATTGTAAAGACACCAGGTAATGAATTAGGGCCCACTCCACATTCAGGACGATCTCAAGGTCTTAAAAGTCTACATATTTCAAAATAAGGCCACTGGTACCAGGGGTTAAGACCTGGACATATCTTTTTGGGGACCACTCTTCAAACTACTACCCTGAGGTTAGTATCTAACAAGACAATAACCATGTCTTATGTCTAATAAGAGTATGGGCTAAAGGCAGGCTCTTCTTATCCTCCATCCATGTGAGGGAACAACCTGAGATCCACTTCCTTGCAAATAGATTGAGAATGCAACCCAGACGCACCCAAATGCTAAGCAGCTCCATCTGAATGGATCTATTCTGTCACTAAATAAACATACAATATATGCCAGGTGACCCCTGTAGTAAGTATGGTACTGCATAGCAACCTTGCCTTTGCCACTATAGCTAGTACTAGTGATGTGAAGTAGAAGTAGAGAAGTAAATAACTAACATGCTTCATAGTCAAGGTCATATCTTATAAAGTACAATTCATACTTAACATTATATGAATTGGCGTCTTGATGCGATGTCTCTCAAAGCAGAATTTTTAAATATCTTCATCCTCATGAATAAGTGGTTTAAGAAAAAAAAAATAATGCACAGAAAGCCGTTCTCCTTTTGTGAAATTGCGTCTTAAAAGGAGAAGGAATGAATATTGGATTAGAAACTACACGATCGTGGCTTGGGAATGGACTGCAGTGCCAGTAGGGCAACTTTGGCAAATTGTTCCTGGATCTTGTGTCCTTGGTGGTCCTTTGTAAACTAGGGGAAAGCAAACTGCCCAGATGTCTACCTGGTTCTATGCCAGAGTCCTACCCTAGATAATTATCTCTCCCAGTCTGACCACATTAGCAATTCCAGGGGGCTAAATCCAGATCTTCCCACAGACTTGATGAAGCTAGAAGGAGCCCGGAGCGAGAACCAATAAGAATGTTCCATGTTTCTTTCTCACACAGATCTGCTTGGTGTTGTAGTTGCCTTGCTAACCAACAGTCCTTGTCAAATTGGGCACCGCAGAGTCAGTCCCACCAATACTGGGAGAGGATATAGATAGAAGACAGTCACACAAGTCTGTCTATACAGTAGGAGAAGATGAACCTTTCCTCAAGATATCCAAGGCAGGGTTTGAAAGGCCCTTGAGCCATTGTGTTACCCTGCTTAGCACTCTAGCCTCCTTGGTCTGGTGTAACCATCAAAGCAAAGGTTAAGTGAGGGGAACGAGATGATTTTCTAGCAGAGTCAACATAAGCCAAGGCAGGAAATCTCCAACCTCCAGGGTAGAAAAGCAATCCATTGTCCTCTGATTTATCCCTCTACCTTCCATTTAGCATTACCTGGTAACATGCCAAAATAAGTTTGGAAGGAATTTTTCATTTAAGTTAATATATTCCTGGGGCCCTAGGAAAGTACTTTACCTTTATTAAACTCACCACGAGTCCTGATGCTTGAGTCTTCAAAGCAGTGACGTGGGCATTGATAGAGACTATGCGCCTATATGAATGTGTGTTGATGGGAGGCGTGGGGAGGAGAGAAAGGAAAAGAGATATATAGAGTGAACAAAAACTGGACCCAACTTGCCAGAGACATGAATAAAAACCAGAAGATGGAATTACCAGTCATATGATCCTAGGACTCCATAATTGACCCTCGGCAACTCCCAGAGATAATACCATCGACCCACCTTTGTCTCTGCCATTTACCCCTTGCAGACAAAGAAAAAGGAATCAAGACTTATTGCAGGCAATAATATTTAAAACCTTAGGGTAAACCACCAGATGTCTTTTATTTTGAAGCTCAATCAGCCACATTCTGGGAGAAGAATCTCATTGACCAGAGATCATGTAGAAAAAAAAAGTCAGATCCTTAGGCAAGACAAGCTTACCTTATCTATAACAGTGTTAAGTCTAACCCATCCTTAAAATAGGGCTACCAGTAGGTTTCTGGTCTAGGCTTACTGGGATAAACAGACTACTAAGTCACTAGACAAGGATTTTTAGGCACTTTCCCTAGGTAGCATTGTCTTGAGCTGTGGATGTCCTAAGAGTCTGCTTTATCTGTCAAGAAAAGATGTAGGGAGATGTTATTTCCTTAGACTTAGGAGCAGGAAGAGTTGATCATTATTTTGTAATCAAGAGGCAGGACTCAGTAGGAAAGAAACTTGCAACCCAGCGGAGTGGTTCCAACCAAAGTCTTCATGCCCTTAGAAAGTTCCCCAGGCAAGCATCAGGTGATACTATTAATAACCAGAGAGCTAAACTATCCTGATTGCAGAATTCTGTGAGTCAGGCATTTATAGAAGAATACGAATTCGTATCGTGGATTTAGGAAGACTTTAAACTAAGATTTAAAATGTGTGTGCACATACCTAAACATACACAGCCCTCCTAGGGACTAGTATTTCAAGTTCCCCAAGACACTTTAACAGTTGGGAATTTTTCAGTGGGAAAATTCACGGCTGGTTAAGCTGAGTCACTTCTGAATAATAGCAGAGCTTCAAGTGAAGTAAAAATTCTTTGTAATTCAAGAGGTGATTGAGTCTTCAATGAACCTGTGCCTTGTGTTCGACCTCTAGGTAATGCTGGCTTAAAGAAGATTAGTCTGTTAAGGAAGGAGTATGTAGATGGGGAGGAGTGAATCAGTCACACTCACCACCAATCTATGCTAAAGCAAAGCTTCTGTCTCTCCGTTCTCTCATCGTTTCGGAGACTACGGAAGATAATCATTTTTTCATTAATACTTTCATTACTAAATCAAATAACTTGTATTACTGACAACAGTATTCATCAAAATAAAGAGATATAATCACTTTCACTTACTCAACTAGTATTTACCGAGCACCTCCTTTGTATTAACTACTCTGTGACATAATAGTGGGAATTTAGACAGACTTGATGCTCATGGAGCTTGTAGACTGGTAGAGGAGATCGACTAATAAACAGACAATTGCAATCCAGTGTGATGACCGGTAATCTGTGTTTCCTTGTCTAACAGCCCCCTGCCCACAAAGGGGGCCTTAACAGCCATGTTAAAATACAATACCAGATTCCGTCTCCTGATTGTTTCGGGAATGGGTACTCAGTTCTAACTGGTCAGTCAGAATCTCTTGTCCTTTAGGCTCAGGATTGAGAAGTATGTCCGGCTAGTGTAACAGAGTGCATTGCTGGAACTGGGAAAGTAGGAGCTGGGGTCAGAAGAGGAGAGGTAGTTGACCTAGCATGGCTGTGTGCCACAGAGAAATCTGGCCTTCAAGAGGTATGTAAGAGTAACGGCCATAAGAGACTGCAAGACCCTGTTGGGGCATCTGGGTGGCTCAGTTGGTTGTGTGTCCTACTTCCACTCAGGTGATGATCTCACAGTTTGTGAGTTCGAGCCCAGCATCAGGATCAGCATGAAGCCTCCTTCGGATCCTGTGTTCCTGTCTCTCTCCGTCCCTCCCCCGCTGGCACTCTTTCAAAAATACATAAACATTTAAAAAAAAAAAAAAAAAGAGAGAGTGAGAGCCTTCAAGACTCCAAAAAGAGGAAGAGAGGGAGACTGCGCAATCAGGAGCTTTATTTCTTAATGGCTTCCCTGTCATCCAGTGGGTTCCCACCTTTCCTGAGACATAGTTGTTCAACTTCGCTTCAGGTTCCATGAGATATCCCAGCACACTTTTTTTCCAAAACCTTTTTAGCTTGCCTTGTTTAAAATGGGGTTCTAGGGGCGCCTGGGTGGCTCAGTCGGTTGAGTGTCCGACTTCGGCTCAGGTCACGATCTCACGATCCGTGAGTTTGAGCCCCACGTCGGGCTCTGTGCTGATCGCTCAGAGCCTGGAGCCTGTTTCAGATTCTGTGTCTCGCTCTCTCTCTGCCCCTCCCCCGTTCATGCTCTGTCTCTCTCTGTCTCAAAAATAAATAAACGTTAAAAAAAATTTTTTTAATGGGGTTCTATTAGTTATTACCCAAAGTGTGTGGACTAGACTTATTCCTATAGCGGTAAGAATATGATGTTAGCGGGGTCACTTGGAAGGAACTAACTCAGTCTTTTGGGAACCTGGAAGGGTTTCCAAGTGAAGTTCTATCTGATATGAAGCCTAAAGGATGACTAGAAACCAACCAGTTAGAGATCAGGTGGGGGACAGGCAGAGGGAACAGCATGTGCAGAGCCCAGAGGATAGATAGCATGGCACATTTTAGGAGCTACGAAGGGTTCTCTGTAGGTGCACACGTAGGGCAGCATGTGTGCTTGTGGGAAGAGAGGATTAGTGGCAAGATATAAGGCTTGAGAGGTAAACAGGGACCACATCACAGAAGGCCCTGTTAAGTCACATACCTTGTACACATTGGAATTTGAACAGAAAAAACTTCTTTCAGAAAGCTAATTCTGTTTGGTTTGGGTACAAGCAGCACCATGCCAAGTCGTATTGGAACTTGAGGCATAAGAAAAGATCACTAATATTCATTCTGTTTTTATTTAAAACATTGGCATTTTGTCCATGTATTTTTTGGCATTAACTTCAACTTTTTAAAATATGCATTCAAATATAATTTATCTTGATTACTACTGTTTTGGTCCTCTCTTAAATTTTACACTGGAAGTGAATGCCTCACTCCCTTCATCCCATTCCTGGTCCTGGAAAGAACGTAATAAACATTGAAAACTCGTGCCCATGGATGGATTCAGATTTGCTACAGGCGATATAGCATCACCTTGAGAATAATGTATAACAATTGCTTAATGATTTTCAAAATTGCTTTCTCAGCCATGGTCATTGTCTTCAGTTGGATTTCCTGAAAACAAATTCTTAGACCAGAGTTGAGTACAGAAGGTTTCCTTGAGAATTGCTCTCAGAAGGAAGGCAAGATCGGACGGAGGGAGACGTTGACCCACAGGGCAGTTGCCCCAGCCCACCTTGTGGGAGTTTGGGAGCTGGGAGGGCTCTTCTGAGTAGTAAGGGACACAACAGTCAGTAAATCATACTTAGAATTTTCCTGTAAATAATCTCATTTATTTATTTTGGAAGGTTAACCTGCATTTACATGTATTTATAGTGAGGGGGGTACAAAGAGTTCATCAGTTTATTAGATGGGATCCCGTTAGTAGTTACATTGTGAATAACAATAATTGTTAGTATGAGTAATGGCTTAAAGAAAACTGTGATTATACCATAATATTAACTAACTGATTCAATATTTATTTCCACTGTGTGAGGTATTGAGAATTTAAAGAATAAAAATGGACAAGCTTTCTTGGTCCTTAAAAAATCCCCTCAGTGACCATTGCAAGAAGTATGCCCTGACAGAAACATGCACCAGGGCAATAGGACAGCCCAGGCTGGAGATGATGCCTAAATTGAGTCCTGAAGGACGACAAAGACACGTGAAGTATGGAGCTAAGGAAGAGAAGGGCCTGTAACCGCCATTGTTGAATAGTTGAATATGGCCAGAGAAGAGGGAAGTGTGGTAAGAGAGATGTGGGCTAAAACCTGGGCTCCAAAGGGACTTGAATGGCATGTAAATAAAGTTGCCCTTTCCAAAAATTTACAGAATTATTGAGGTGTTTAAACATAGGTGATATTTTGAGACTTAACTTTCGAAAGTTCTCTCCTGCAGCAGATTGGATTACCTTCCCAATATGGTTTGGTTAAGCAACTGTATTAGTTATTTATTGCTGGATAACAAATTACCACAAGCTTAAAGGCTTAATACAATATACCTTTACTATTTCATAAGGCTGCAGTTAAGATTTCCAGCAGGGCTAAGTTCTCATCAGGGGTTTGGGGAAGGATCCACTCCAAGCTCTCTCAGGTATTGGGAGAATCCATTTCCTTGTAGTTGTGGGGTTTGTGGCAGCTTACTTCTTCAAAACTAGCAAGAGAGAGAGAGAGAGAGAGAGAGAGAGAGAGAGAGAGAGAGAAAGGAGAGAGAGAGAGAGACACTCTGCTGGCAAGACAGAGTCTTACATAATACAGTATAATCAAGGGAGTGACATTCACCTCTGCCACATTCTGTTGATGAGAAGCAAATCACAGATCCCACCCACATTCAGGAGGAGGCCATTAGACCAGGGCATGAACACCGGGGTAAGCAAACTCAAAGTGTTCACACCCACGCTGCTGGGTGTTCCTGCTTCGTCCAGTTGTGAATGAGAAGGTGGGCTGCAAAGCATCTTCTCAGGCGCAATCCATTGTTCCATTTTGGAGGAACTACGATCTTGGTAAAATTCTAAAGACCAAAGCCTACTTAGGAAGTATTTATGTGGTATCAGCAAATATGTGTTCTGCTTTACCACAAATATCGCGTCTGCTGCATTATCTTGCGGTCAAAGGCAACTTCGTGATTCAGAAGGTGTTTGATGAATTAAATTATATCCTCACATATCTAGGGGACTTCAAAAAACAAACGCTCAGTCAACTTACGTGATGCATTTCTTAAATATTTGCTGATTGAGACATCTTGCAGCCTTTTTTTCTCTAACTTGCTATTTTGTATGTTGTTTTCCTCTTTATTCTACTTGTATAGCTTATATTGAATACGATTGTGAGAGGCAGTGCCTACCTGTGGTTTAGTGTGTTTTGTATGATGTGTAACACGCCATCAGGGAGTTTAGGTCTCTAATCCATGCCATCTGGTGATTCAGTGATATGTATGTGAATAAACAGTGACTCTGCTGTTTAACTACTTAGTATGTGCATTTAATTAAGTTCGCAAATTCCTACAGGCGTGTGGTTAAAGGAGCTTTGGCAGATTTCCCCTCTGGAGGGCTTGGCACTATGTAGCTGGAACTCTCACTGGCCCTGAAATTCCAGCCATGCCTGCATTTGTAACAATGAGTGGTAGTTAATATTGAAGCCTTGGTCAGCATCCATTTCAGTTCACGGCCCAAAGCAGTCTCATAACTCCTACCAAAATACAGTCTGCTTATTTTAGATGTATTGCATCTATTGGCTTCGTGCAAAATTATTTATGAACGGGGAAAAAAAGGATGAACACCAAAATGATAAAGCATCAAAACAACCTGCGAATGAGGGTTTGTCCTTCCTGTAGTTGTTCTTCAGTTATTTCACCTCGCATTAATTACAAAGCAACTCATTGGGGTGCTTTGGAAACCAATCTAAAGTATTCCAGTGGGGTGCCTGGGTAGCTCAGTCAGTCGAGCGTCTAACTTAGGTTCAGGTCATGATCTCGCGATTCGTGGGTTCTAGCCGCACGTCAGGGCCACTGCAGTCGGCCTGTCCGCACAGAGCCCACTTTGGATCCTCTGTCCCCCTCTCTCTGCCCCTCCCTGGCTTGTGCTTGCTCAAAAATAAACAAACATGTTTTAAAAATTTGAAAAAAATAAGGTATTTCAGATTAACACTGATTGATTGATTTTGTGTGTATGTGTGTGTGTATAGTTTTTAAAAGTGGGCGTATTTGCCAGTAGATAGGATTGACTTCCACTTTGGGTAGCGCAGGACAAGAAAATGAGAATAGCAAAGAGATCGCCTTCGGTTCTGGCACTCACAAGCTCTCCGGGTTAGGGAGATAGACTATTTCCTGGGTCTCAGTTTAGCTCTGACAATCAGATTCCCTGAAAGTGTGCAAAATAAAAGCACACTCAAGAAGACGTGAAAAGATTTCCTACTTGCCTTGATCTTTAAACATCATGGCACGTGTGTGACTAAATGCGTTGCTTAACTTCTCGGCAACCTTTCTGCAATCGGCAAGGTTAGAGCAGGGGGCTTGGGAGTGCAGGGGAGGCCCTCAAGTGGGGAGCATCTGAGTAGGTCCGTGTGGTGGCTGTGGGGACACTGTGTCTTCCTCAGTGGGTTCGTTCTGACCGCTCGGTTGTTGACCAAGAGCTCCCTCGGAAAGGGTGCAGCCACAGCTGTGAGCTCGCAACCGGGGCATATGGTAAGCGGTTTGTTGAGAGGGTCCCCGCTTAGATGGAAGAATGAAGAGACAGTGAATTTATCTTTTTTTCTGAGGACAGTCATTTGGAGATAAAAATCCCCTCGTCTGGTGAAAGAAAGAGGCAATGTCATTGTAAATGGCATGAGTTTAAAAATAATTATGGTGCATATATTGTTTCTGGTGCTTATTTCTATAGCTTCATCTTGCTTAAGAATATGAAGATGAGGGGCGCCTGGGTGGCTCAGTCGGTTGGGCGTCTGACTTCGGCTCAGGTCATGATCTCTCGGTCCATGAGTTCGAGCCCTGCATCAGGCTCTGTGCTGACGGCTCAGAGCCTGGAGCCTGTTTCCGATTCTGTGTCTCCCTCTCTCTCTGTTCCTCCCCCGTTCATGCTCTGTCTCTCTCTGTCTCAAAAATAAATAAATAAACATTAAAAAGAAAAAAAGAGTATGGATATGAATCCCAAAACAGACACTGTGATGTTTTGTAGACAATTCCGGAGCTGGAAAACATTGTTCTATCCGGTAGCTTGCTAGTTTGTGTTTGCTAGAACCTCGTTTTATCTGCTGGTAAGTTTTCAGATGTCCTACTTGAATGCCAAATACTGTTCCTCAGAGTATCAGTTGCTTTTTCCCCTTTAACTCCTGTCCTTCTCTCGCTCTTTGCAAGGAAAACACTAAACACAGTGTCTGCACTTGCTGATTCATGTCTTGACCTCCCACAACTCAGATTTCCACCTCACTTCCCTTCCACTAATCACCAAAGCCCCCTGCTTCACTCATGGTCACCCCCACCTCCACCACTTTGCATGTCTCACTCTGACAGTTCCTGCACCTCCCAGAAAACCTCCTTCCTGGACCCAAACATGGCTGCCCCCAGCCCAGCTGGCCTCCTGCCTCTCGCATTCTCCTCCAAAACCTTCGTCAGTGTGGGTGCCTCCTCCCCCTTTGTCATGCTGATGGCTTTCCCAAGGGTCTCCCCCTTTCTCTGGCTGTACCCTGGCCCCTCACTATCTCATCCACACTCCCAGAACTACAGCCAGTTTTCAGGGGACTCCCAAACTCTCACCCTCAGCCTCTAGCCGTACCCCGGGCCCCCTTTCCATCCCTGAATGTACTCCTGGTGCTTAACCATCTATATACGTTAAAAACTGAACTCACCTTGATGTACGCCATCCTCCTACTCACGGTGGCTCACACCCTAGTTGGTTTGGCTCCTTTCCCTGCCTGCCTGGAGTTTTCTGACTGCCTGAAGGCCATGAGAAGGTACCTCCTGGATCTCCTGATTGACAGACGATGCCAAGGCTCCCCTATGAAATCATCGCTCAGGCCAGGCTTCTGTTCCTCTGCAGTGACCCAGTGAAGGGCATGTATGCCCACCGCCCTCCTGGTTCTGAGTGAGAGAAAGTGGGCAAATGTATGCCGAATCTATCATGTCCCTACACATAAATGCAATTCTGTTTCTAGAGTACCCACCCTGCTGCTAGGCACCATGGGTAAGCAGGGAAAAAAAAAAAGTAAGATGTGGTCAAAACTGCATCACTTGCTAGTGTAGATGGTAAGATGCATTTTGGTGTCTTGGCTGGCCTACGATTAGGAGGCCAGAGAAGAAAGTGGGCAGGCTGGCCTTTAAGGACCACCAAATCATGGCCCTCTTCTTTCTGCCCCTTCTGCTGTCTCTCCCACCACTTTCTTATGAGAGACTCTTGAGTTAAGACTGGCTACCAATTAGATGCTGAATACATTATCTGTCGGATCTCACTTTGCCTAACTCGTATCAGATACGACCTGGGAATGACTTCACACATCTCTCTCCCGTATCTTTGCCCATCCTTGAATGTGCTGTAGCTTTTCTCGGTGCAACCTCTCTGGCCACCCTCACCCAAGTCAGCACACCCTCCTGACAGCATCTATGTATACCTCTCTGTAACCACTGTTCCCCTCTACCATCTTGACTGTGTGGGGACACGCCCCTTTTCTCCTAGACTAAGAGCTCCTTGGGACATCAGTGGTGCTTTTTGTAAATATCTGATTTCCATACAATGCTTAGAATATTCTTTTATACCCAGTAGACATTTAATAAACATCTCTTGAATAAGTAAATGAATGGAATGACTAAGGACATTTTCATTTCATCTTCGTTACTTAGTTACTTTCCACTATATTTCGTGTCCCATTATTTCTCTATAGATTCTTACCCTTCACAAGACTCAAGAATTCAAAAGAAAGACCATTTTGCATTTCAGAAATAAGACCACTGAAATTGAAAGTATTTATATACTGGAGACTGTAGCTGTAATGAATTTTAAATGCAGTTTGATTTCTAATGCACAGTGTCTGTGAATTTTCTTCCATTTTGTGGTGCACAGCCCAGACGCAGAGCCAAGATTTTTCACTTTATGACTAATGGGCTACTGAAATTAGAAGGTTTGTGCAGACTATAAGCATTCTGCACTTGAAAAAATTGGCAACTAAAAATATGTGAAATCAGAGTTAACCTAAAGTCATCAGTACCTACGTTTCATGAACACTAATATGAGATTTGAGGGCTGATGACTTACGGCTATTGCTTCTTTCTAGAAAGCTTTGAACACTACTCTAAAAACCAACAGGCTAAATCCAGGGATGGGAAAGCCCTGGTTTAGGACCTATCCTTCCTTCCTTCCTTCCTTCCTTAATCTGATGCAGATTTCTTGCAAAGCATTCTCAATGCTTGATTCGCCGGCAATATTTTGTATTTTGTTCTTACAATTTGTTTTAATGTGTATTTATTTTGGGGTAGAAAGAGAGACAGAGCATGAGTGGGGGAGGGGCAGAGAGAGGGGGACACAGAATCTGAAGCAAGCTTCAGGCTGGGAGCTGTCAGCACAGAGCCCAATGCGGGGCTCGAACTCACGAACCCCGAGATCATGATCTGAGCCGAAGCCGGAGCCAACTGAGCCCCCCCAGGTGCCCCAATTTTGTTCTCCTTAGAAACAACAACAGAAGAGTGTATTTTGATTCCTTTTGGATTCCTGTTACCTTTTCCTCTCTTGCCTGCCTATGGTTATACATTATAGTGAGTTAGGGCAAAATTAGCTCGCAGGGGATTTTGCAACATGGCACTGTCTTAGGGAAGTCTTGCCTACCCCTCACCCAACTTCCTTCATGCCATAAATAAATTAAAACTTGGTCTTCTTCTAAAAACTTAATGGCATTCACTGAGAAATACCAGTAGTAGAGGGGATGGGATAATCTAAGAACTGTTGTAATTGTTTTTTACACGATAGCATCTTAATCATTGTATTCCTTTCTTTTCCTAGGTAAGTGGTGTTTTCTCTTCTTTGCTTCAGGGAGTGTTGATTTGTCTGGTAAGTGTTCATTTTATTGTGGTAGGTGGTGTTGCTTCAAAATTGCCTGAGGGAACCCAATGAAAGCACACGTGGGCTTTAGATATGCTTTATATTGAAAAGGCTGGTGTGTGTTAAATCTTTTTCAGATTAATTTTTTTTTTTTCTCTAAGATCTTACTTTGGATTTCTAGCATAACATACTTTGTTCTCAAGTTTGGAAACGGGCCCACGTGTTGATGAAGTGTTGATGAGAAGTTGCCTTTCACAAATTCTTTTTATGGGAGTCTTTTCTTTCTTTTCCTTTCTTTTGGTCACTTCTCCCTGCCTGTATTGGAACTTTTTTTTTTAGTGCCCTCCATTCAAATTTTGGTAAACTGTGAAACTCCTGGAGACATTTTGCTTACGTTTTTGCTACTCTGGTTGTGCTGTTCCAGCCTTTGGGTATCCTGTTACCAGGAACCTCATTAATCTCCTGGCTCCCCCAGTATGACAGTGACTTCATCTGGAGAGTATGACATGGTCCATTGGTCTTCTGCACAATATGGTGGTTAAGTCCTACTCCACAATAACACTTTTTTCTTTTTTAAATAATTAGCTAAATACTAGTTAGTTAACCTATAGTGCAATATTGGTTTCAGGAGTAGAATTTACTGACAATAACATTTTTACTAAAGTTCCTGAAGCTGGTATGTCCCTACCTTTTCTAGTAATACTGATACACCAACATTATTTTACAAATTTCCTTCTGTGGATTAGTGACTGAGAGTAGCTGTTTTTCTAGGTATGTTGTTGATGCAAAAATTTCTCATTTGAAAGAACGGGGGAGAGGTAATCCAGAAGGGAAATGAATAGCAGGAAAACAAACAAACAAACAAGAATCCTTTGACCTATGAATCAAATTTCATAATATAATATATACAGCATCTGATTATTTCATTTTATTTTTTTACGATAGTCGACTTCCACTTTGAGCTGATACAGAAAATGCTGGACCACATTGTCTTTTGCATGAACTATAGAAATGAAATCTCCCTGTGTCTAATATGTACTTGCTTATCTTATTGGTTTTTAGTCCAGGTTATTGGTTTTGTTGGAAGAATTTGTTCTTTAAAAAGATCTGATTTGGTTTCGCTATATTCACATTTCCTCTTTAAAAATTCACTTCCACGTTAATTAATTTACCTGAGATATATGTGGTTTGTTGCTTGCAGGGCCTTTTGTTTAAACACTCAGATTTATCTGGGTTTTTGGCTTTTAATAATATGACCTTAAAATATGTTTTCCTTGTGTTTATGTGTCTTTTAATGGAACATATTTGAAGAAGAGTCCCCGGAGGTCAATTAAATTGCTCTTGAAACATTCAAAAGACTGTAGATGTTGCTTAAAATAACCTACATGGGATTTTGACCCCATGCTGTTTTCAGTCCTGCAACAGAATTTTTCTATTAAAGATTCTGGATTAAAAAGATCAGAAAACAGGAGACAGAAAGACAGGAGGGTGAAGAAGGTTAGATTTCAACCTTGCATAGGCTGCTCCCCAGACTTTGAAGCCTATGTGAACCGAGATGTTGTTTGAACAGGTTGCCTAACAATGGGCTGAATAGGGAACCACATTTTAAATTGACAAAGTTAGCCCGTGCTGGGAGTTTTTTATCCTTTGCCTCTTGACCTTTTTGGATGCCATAAATGAAACATGGTGGTGTAGGTTTGAAAAGGCCAGGGGCTACTTATTTATACCCCTCATAGGACGGAGGAAGAAAAAAAGCAAGAGTGAACAAATGGAGTATGTTTAACTCTATGCCTTAACCCAGGCAGCAGTAAACAGAAAGACCCTTTGGTTTCAATCTGTAACCCCATTTTGGCATGAGATCTTCTTCGTTATTTTTAAATTCTGTTCACTTTATTCAGGCAAGCCACCCAGAAAGATCAAATCTGAAGAAGTGGTGGAGTTTTACTTTCACTGTAAAGAGGACTTGAAAATACCTTATTTGAGATGAAGTCTTGTTTTTACCTTAGGCTTCATGATTTGTGTTCTGCTGCTTCTATTGTGAACACCTTCCACTTTGAAATCAGATGTGCCAGAGTTTCTGCCTGTGAACGGATCTAAAATATCATTATTTTTCTTATTAAAGAATGCCAGTCTAGCTCTCTGTGCCGTCTAATGGCCATACTGGCTTTCCACTGCTGGGTAAAAGTAACGGTGTGATTATATGAGCGATAATTGCCTAGCTTTCATTTCCACAGTGTTTGAAGATTCTTTGGCCGTGCTGTTAGCAAAGCGATACTACGCTTGTTCAGCATTAAATGTTTAGTTATACTAGGTGCATTCTGTGATATAGTATTTATTTTATAATCCAAATATGATCAAATATATTATAGAATTGGACTGAATTATGGAAGGCATTGCCATTCATCTCTTTGCTTTGGTGATTTATGTTAGCACTGTGCTGATAATGAGAAATGTAATGCATTCTTGTCTTCATAAAGCCACACTATTGGGGGAGGGGAGGGGTGGAGGGCTGTAAGACATACCAGCACCAAAAGAAAGAAAGAGAGTGAGAAAGGGAGGAAGGGAGGAACAGAGGAATGGAGGAAGGAAAGAAGGGAAAGACAGAAAGGAGAGAAGGAAGGGAGGGAGGGAGAGAGGAGGAAAGAAAGAACGGAAGGAAGGAAGGAAGGAAGGAAGGAAAAGAAAGAAAGAGATGGATGGAATAGGAAGCATGGTAGAGAAAACAAGTGTCTCAGAAGAATGGGGAGCATTGACAATTTGAATGCAGTTAGCTGTGCAGAAAAAAAATGTAGTTTATTTTTCTAGGACTGATCAGTTCTTTCTGAGTTCTCATCATACCAGAGAGGGGAAAATTTGGACTTGCTAGTTAACGCATCTCAGTCTCGTCTGATTTAAACAGTTGCAAATAAGTAGGTGAAATTCAACTCCCCGCAGGTTCTGGCTCAGATAAGCTCTGCTCTTTCTGTCCCAACTGCCACGGGGATGCCATGCATCACAGCTGGATGCATGAGGAGGGCTCGGGGCATTGCCTCTCGGTATTGTGTTGGTTCGCACGTGTGCACTGGCTGGGGCCCACCGAGTTGTGTCAAGGTCTGTGCGTGGCATACAGGCTGTTTGTCTCTCCAGGCTTGGCTTGTCCTGAGGTCTGGGTAGCTCACAGTTAGACCCCAGCTGGTATGATCATCCTGTCATCAGGGTGCAGGGACAGTTTGTGCTGGAGAGTTCACAGCCAGCACCACCGGGTGCCTTCTTTGCTTTCTGGACAGGGCACAGTGGGATTTGGGAATATCTTCTAGCCAGCTCGATGCATTATGGTCCTCAGGTTCCCTCGCTGCATCCAAACATTTGGACTTTTCAAGTTGTTCTCCGCACTCTTTGAAACAGTCTGTTCCCCTAAATCTAAACAGGATGAAGGATAAAAGCCTCTTTGCCCTCGGCACTACTCTCAGCCACTCTCACACATCTGTCTACCAGGATTTCAAAATAGAGAGGCGAGGGTCAAGATACCGTTCTCTGCTTCCTTTGCCTCCACTTTCTCTCCTCACAGCTCTTCTGGAATGGTGTTCTGCTTTTCTTGCATCGTATCCTGAGTTCTCTCTACTTCTGGTATAGAGTAACTTCTAAAATCTGCAGACAAACTGAGCTCTTAACGTGCTCTACGAGAGCAAATAGGACTTTATGAGTTTAAAGTCTATCAGTCCTGACCTTCATGACTGTTAACTCGGAATCTCCCTACTGCCCTTCTTTACTTGCTTTCTTTCACTCCTACTAGCACAGATCTCATGCCTTCCATGCACTAGGCAGGGGATGTCGTGGGTTCACTAGAAGGCAACCTATATACACAGAAATGCAAAAGAGGAAAGCCCATTAGAATGTATCTACAATACTGCACCCCTTCAAGGAGATCAGTGCAGGTTCATGAGGATCGTGTGTCTGGTCAACAGAAGAGACAGCATTTATTATTTTTGATGGCTTGAGTTGAGGGCATCCAGAAGGACTGGGGATAGAACGAAGGAGACTCTGGATGATTGGCCAAGGAGTTCGTCATACAGCACCACATCCCCAAAGTGATTTTGGCAAAGCTGTAGTCCCATTAACTGTTCCGAGAGATACAGAACGAAGGCCCATTTGGGGTTGTGACATACCGTATGTTCCCCTTGGAGATTCACAACGTGTATTAGCATATTAATATTTCAGATTCTTCCTGCCATGTAGGAACATACGTAACACCATTTGACCCACGCGGGCCATCTCCATGTAATACTGATTAACAATCCAGAGAGTTCACTTTGAGAACTGCTGCTAAGGCACATCGATAAGGCTGGGAAGAATTTTCAGTGGGAACTAATGTAAGGAAAGCAGGGCTGTAGGAATCTCATTCCATTTTTACTGAGGAATTAATATATATAAGGCACACTATGATTAATCAGCCCACAAATATGAGTGTCCAGTCAATCCTTCACGACTTAAGAGTTTCTCAAAATTACTGCCTTTCTCTTCAAGAAATGCAAGATGTCAGATACTTACAGTCAGTCTGCTATCCCGTGCAAGTAAAACAATCAGCTTTTGTTTGGAATATCGAGATAATCACAGAAGACATTCCAGACCTTCCTGAAAATAATTGCTTATAGTAAACGGTTACTGTCCTTGGCTGGGTAGACGTGATATAGTAACGGTGATGAATATCAATTATAGCTGACATTTTAAACATAACATCAAGCTATTTCAAAATATTCTTTCATAGTAATAGTGTTTAAACCAAGCCTTTTTGGTGATCTCTGAAAGGACCTATATGAAATAATACTTGGAGGAGCCTACATTTCATTTTATAATGAATTATCTCCCATTTTAATTGAAAATGTTACAACTTTTTATGTTAATCATGATAGAATGCCTCAAAGGACTTTTTTAATTATATTTTTTATGGCTTGACCAATTTTATGTTTAATTTTTAATTTCTTTCTTCTTTCTTCATATAGTATTCTTCTTTTTATGTGCTTTTGTCTTCATGGAGCACCCTCGCATATTCAACGCATCCTACAGCTGATGTCAGTAGTACTAAGGCTCAAGATCTCAAATTCATTCAAGGGCATTTTATTCGTCAATAATCACTATGTCTTCTTTTTTTTTTTAAAGGTAGCACATTTTTTAAATAATTGCATATTTTTAAGTCTTTGTAGAACATCAAGTCCTGCAGATCCTTGCTTTATCAAAGATTGTTTATTCAACTATGACTTCTTTGGTTTTTTTTCCTCCCCCTCTCCTTCCCTCTCTTCCGTCCTTCCTCCCTTCTTTCCTTTGGCCATTTCAGCCATTTGACTGTCAGAAATCCTATCAGGAAATATAAATGGATATGATATTTGAGGATAACGCTTTTCGAGGACAGACTAAAAGGACTGTGAAATGTCACGCCTGAAGAGGCCCTTTGAGAACATCCAGCCTGGTGTTTCAGTTATAGATGGGCACAGTGAGAACCAAGTATTAGGAAGGCCAAAGGACTTGTCCAAGTTCACCCTGCCTTTTGGCTCTAGAACCAGCATCAAACAGAGTTTTAAAGAAATTTAAAACTAGGCATTTGAATAACAGGTGAGGATTACCTATGGCAATTTCCAATTCTGCTTATTTTTGATTATGTTAAAATCAGCCAAAATATATAGCATAGGTGGGCTCTGTTTATGCCCCACATCAGAACCTTCCGTCAGTGAGCTAATGCAGTTATATGTTATAGGTAAGCGCACTATTTGCAATGGAAATATTTATATGTATCATGCCTAAAATTCCCCAAATATGGGCCAATATATATTCCATGGTTTATTTATCCAAAGACAAACATATATGGGCCAATATATATTCCATGGTTTATTTATCCAAAGACAAACACGTCTTTGATTTTGAGTCCAATACATTTTGTTAGTTGATGTGCCAAGGAATGGATTATAATCATGATGAAGTTTAGACTTTCTAATGCAATGAATTATCTTCATTTGCTAGAAAAAGTTGGAATTGTCAAAATTTTTATCATAGAAAAGCCCAAAAGGATACATAATTTTATTTTTATAGATAAATCATTTTGGACATTTCGCAGAAAAAAAAAAAACCAACTTAACATCAGGTTGTGACAGGGTTAAGTCGCCAAAGAGACATCTCAGAATGGGTCATATCTTCATACCAACATAACTTACACTATACTTTGAAAGTATGAATGTGGTCAATTCTTGTTTCCTTTTATATTCACTGAAGTATTTTTATTCAATACGTAAAGTCATTGTTGTATCACCTTAATGTTTTCGGTTTGAATTGTATTGAATTGCATTTGGCAAGTGAAATATTCTGTACCTTTGCAATTAAATTTAGGAAGGGAAGTTTGAAAGTGATCAAAACCCATTTTCAGACATCAGGTTAAAAAACCAATTTAGTAATTAAATATTCGATACCGTCTTCATTTTGGGCATATTCACAATTGGAGAGGTTCGCTATGAGTTTTTCCATTTATGAGAGTTTTCCAATAGAACTCTCAATGGCAAATTCTATAACTTTAATATGACACCCACTAAACTGATAGGGACTGAAAATTTTTGCAAATAGAATGTTATAATTCCACAATGCCTAATTTCAGTAATGACATTTAATTCCCCTTGTTTGAAATTAACAAAGAGTAAGTTAGAGGTGACTTTATCTTGTTAAATTATAGGTCTTAAATTTGATTGCAATTCACCCGAGAGCACTTAGCTGAAGTATTTACCTGCATTAATTTACATTATTCACACCTCAACTATAATCGATTAAAAGTCCACATTTTTTATATAAAAACAATTAAGTCATCCCTAACATTTTATTACTTGCAGATACTATTTCAAGGCAGTTGTGTATCTCATTTTGTTGCCTCGATAAACTCTAAAACCTAATGCTTTTGTTTAATATAAAAATTAAGATTTCAGAATCACCAGAGCAATTGTTTCCTGTGGAAGAATGTATTACTTCATAGATTTTAAATTGCTCAAGGGTACAAAGAAATATTAAAAAATAATTTCGTATATCATAACAAAGCCAATGTTTTATATTGTTTTTTGCAAAATTCAAAATTAATTTGAGTAGCTAAGTCTATTAACATCAAAGAGGAAATCTATTTAAGTGAAAAATTATTTTCATATGTAAGCTTTTTTATGAAACAATTTTATGAAGAATATTAATGGAAATTTTTTCTTACATATTGAATCATTTACCTTATTTGATGTGTTTTCTTGGAAAGCAAATATATTTTCCTTATTATGTCCCTCCTAGGAGATATTAAAAAGTCATGTGTAATATTTTTGTTTTACAATCAGTGATATGGCATTTGTACAGTTATTTCTGAGAATTTTATTCTAGATACCTCTGCACCACTGAAGAGAGTCTCCTCCTCCTTCTCCCTCTCCTCCTCCTCCTCCTTCTTCTTCTTTAATGTTTATTTATTTTTGAGAGAGAGACAGGGACAGAGTGTGAGTGGGGGAGGGGCAGAGAGAGAGGGAGACACAGAATCTGAAGCAGGTTCCAGGCTCCGAGCTGCCAGCACAGAGCCTAATGCGGGGCTCACACCCACGAACCTATGAGATCATGACCTGAGCCGAAGTCCACGTTTAACCAACTGAGCCACCCAGGCGCCCCTCTCCTTCTCCTTTGAGGACAAGATAGTCTTTAAGTCAACTGAAAGTACCTAACAAAGCATCATTCCACTTCTGCAGGTGACGGCATTTAATTTTGCAGCCAACCCCAACTCCTCCAACTCCTACGGTCCAGTGTTGTCCCTGTGCAGCTGCATTGTTAGTGGATGGGGAATTCATCTTTACCTACCCCCAGCCTCCTCCTCTTTCTTAACCTATATTACAAGAAGATTCAGCTGCATTTGATGTTCAAAATGCAAAGCCCTTCAATTATCAAGTCATCTGCCGCTGTTCCTGTCCTTTAGTCAATTCCCGAGTGCCACCATCGAGCAGGTTACAGGAAATATTGTCCGGGTATGCGTGTTTCCACCAAAAAGGAAAATATGTACTTTTCCCCGTCGTAAAGACAGAACGAGCACTTCACGTGAAAATCCACGTAGACGCTTAAAATAGAAAGAACCACAGGTGGTTGTTTTTGTATTTGAGATTTTAATGGTTTTCTTTGAGGAAATGTCCTTTTTCACAGTATGCAATGCAGAAGTAATCCTCCTTTCTGTTAAGAATTTTAGAGAAAAGCTGAAACGCACCTGAATGCTAGGAGAAGACATGTGGTTCACCTTCCTGCCCTCTCCCTTCTTCCATCCGCCACTCTGTGGCTATCCTAGAACGGGGAAATGCCTGCGTCCTTCCCATGGACTCTCCAGCACAGCTTTCCTTTTTCTGTGACCCGTAAGGGGCTACGGATGTCTGGGGCACTTAGCCTGCTCCAGATTGAAGGGGGATTTGACACCCCTTAAACTCCACACTGGTATCTTTGTGAGTTTCCAAGGAAGGCAAAGCAGACTTCCTCCCTGGAGCTTAAATTGGAAAGGTTTCCCCCATCTGTGCCCTTCAATGCACATTTAGTGCCTTTGTGGAAGTGCTGAGGGACGAAGGCCAAGTTTTCCTTTGGTTCTTTCTGCTGCAATACAAACTCATTCACAAAGCGTGCCCTCCTCTTTTGTAGTTTCCAAGGGCAAAGCATGGTGGACTTGTTCCAAGTCAGGGGCCGCATGATTGTGCTTTCAGGCATCACCGCTCCCCCGCTACCGTACCAAGGAACAGCAGATTTAATCTAATTGGGTTCCACTGCGGGCATTTATTTACATTTTGCTCAAGGAATATCCCCATTGCTTAAGTTTAGCATTTGCAATGAACTAGGAGTAGTGCTGCGCACGATGAATACTGAGAAGGACACGAGATCTTAGAACATGTCAGCAGGAAGTGGTCAATAATTGTTTCATAGATTTAAGTTTATTAAATATCAGGAACGCTGGATATTACACGGTTTGATGACTATTGTTGATCCAACAATAAAAACAACTCCGTTGGGGTGCCTGAGTGGTTCAGTTGATTCAGCGTCTGACTCTTGATTTTGGCTCGGGTCATGACCACGCGGTTCGTGGGATTAAGCCCTGCGTTGGGCTCTGCATTGACAGCCTGCTTGGGATTCTCTCTCTCTGCTTCCCCCCCCCCACACACACTTTCAAGTGTATTCTCTCTTTCTCTCTCTCTCTCTCCCTCTCCCTCCCTCAAAATGAATAAATAAACTTAATAAACAAAACAACCCTGTTGCCAGGACTTCACCCCACTGACAGAAATCTCAGAAACAACCCAGGTGATGTTAAATCTGTGAGCCTTCTCTAGCCCCAGGACAAAAACCAAAGCATAATCACAAATGGGCAGTCATGCAAAAACTATCCAGCATCTGCAATAACTTACTTATTGAAGAGTTCAGGGCTAAGTCTTGTCCGTTGGGGGAAAAGTCCTTAATACGCTAGATAAATACACCATTTAATGAGGAATTAAATTACAGCGGCTGCAGTTATGATGTATAAAGTTATAAAATCCATATGAAATGTAAAATGGGTCATCTAAATTCAACTAGGGTGGCGAATCAGAGGCAAATGCCAATATTCAACTGTTTTTGATCTGCAAAAACAGAGATTGCACGTGGTTAACCTAATAATTGGCAGATGTACTGTCTAGGACTGTCTAGTTGAATTTTCTTTCAGGGTGGTAACTACTGTTTAAATCTTAAAGAGTAATAACTGCCAGACTATGATTTGATTAATAGTGATTATGCATATTCTTTATATTTGCTTCCTGGGGGAGAATATGGCATCAGAACATTGTTGTCAATGTCAGCCTTTCTTTTAATTGTGCCCCAGTCCCAAATTCCCGCGTCGTCTAAAATGCTAGTCTCTTATTACTGGAAGACGAAACAGTGATAATTTGTAGTTCTCTGCAGCATTTGTATGATACAGTTCCGATGGATGGATGGAGAGATGGATGGATGGATGGATGGATGGATGGATATATAAAGTGCTAGTTTAGCATTTTGGAATAATCCAAGAGGAAATTAAAGGCCTTCTGGATTTTACATGTCTTACAGATATCTCTTTGATATTTGATAACTGCAACATAAAGATGTGACCCCAATATTTGAAACTGAAATAATTGCCTTTGTTGAAGGATAAGAATGAAGTGTCCCTAATTATTCACTATCAGATTCTCTTCAATGCCTTAGGCAGAAACGGCTCTGGTTTTGAGCAGGTAAAACTCCTGTTTTACTGCTAGAAGAATCGTCATGCTAGCACAAAGCATTTTCCGCCTGTAAATCTGTAATTCGAGCTGCAGTGCTTGAAAGCAAAAATGGTTTCAAGGTATCCATTTCTGTGATAAGGTATGCATGACAAAATAATAGTGGGGTCATGCAGTCATTTGGGATAAAAAAAAAATACGTTCGTAAAAAGAATCTATGGGAATTATTTTTTAAATAATTGAAGAAATTGCCATTTTCTGGAAATAGTAGATATGTGTGCAAATCAAATCACCTGACCATCTAATTCTTCATTATGGCTCCGGCTGAATTTCTTGATAGAATTATACCTACATTACCACCAGCTGCCTCTTCTCAGTCTTAAGTATAATTCCATTCAGGGACTCTGCTATTATATCAAAACAGAATAAAAATCTACTTATATAGTTCAAGCGTTTTCACAATTGGGTGCTCTTTGATTGTGCATTGTGCGAACCACTCATCTGACTAATCCTTGATTCATTTCTAGCACCTACTCTTACGTTAGTATCCTTGGAGAGCATCTGCCTGGAAGTGACTGGAACCATGGTTCCAGTTGCATGAGCAGTGTGTTACCAGGACCGTAAGCAGAGAATTATACAATTGGGAAGAGTCTCTTACAGTGAGGACAGTGGACGCTCAGAGGGTCACAGCCCGTCACACAGCCACTTTCTGACCTGATAAGAGCTCTTTCTACTCTACCTCCGTTCCCTGCCTCACATGCATGTACGTTTTGGCTCATTCATCAAAGATGAACTGTATAGAAATGCCTATACCAATGCCATGTTTCTACTCCTATACCAACACTATAGGAATTCAGTAGAAATAGTAAAAGAAAGCAAATGAATCAAAAGAATTAATGTATTCACACTCCCCATTAGATAAGTTTCCCAAGAACAGGGAATATATATTAGGCTTCTTTACTATCTTTTTATAGTGAAAACATAAAGGGGAAGTCGAATACATTCCTGAATTTAAGGCGCTCAAAATATCTTAGTTGCTTTTTGTTTGGTTATTCATTTGTTTCGATTTTTAGATTCCACATGTAAGCGAGGAGGGGTGGGAGATACAGGCTTCCACTTATGGAATGAATAAGTCACAGGAATAAAAGGTACAGCATAGGGAATATAGTCAATAGTATTGTAATAGCATTGTATGGTGACGGATGGCAGTTACATTTGTGGTGAGCACAGCATAACCTATGGAGCTGATGAATCACTTTCTTGTACACCTGAAACTAACGTAACATCATGTGTCAACTATACTAAAAAAAAAAAAACATAAGAAAGACAGTAGCATAGCAATTGGACCACTTACCTCTTACTACTAGCTGAATTTATGAATTCATTGCATCCATACATATGAACCAGCCAACCCCCTAACGTTTTCACAGGTTACTTCTCTACTCTCAGTACAATCTGGCTAGTAGCTGATGAATACCTAAGTGGACCTATTCAGCAGATTAAGGGCTAGTAAAATAAGAATTCTGGCCGGTTTCAGATCACAGGAGGCCAGCAAAGGGAAATGGACTGATGTTCATTTTAATTTACCCGTAACAAAATAAAATTAAGATTTTCAAACTAAAAAAAAAAAAAAATCTTAGCTGTCTTCATTTTTCCAAAAAAAACCCACAAAAACCCAAAGTCCTTGACAGTGGATTTTTCTGCCTCCACTTCTGCTTAGGTAGAACACCCAGAAATCACAAGCTTGGTTGTAGTTCATCAAAGGAGTTAATAATTCCACTCTAAGGAAACGACAACACAACAGGTTCAGAATGAGTAAAGTGCTTTAAAACCTCTTGGGAACTATTTACTTGTAATTTGTTATTTTTTGGACTGTCAAGGCAGCTTTTGTGAATGGGAAATAATTGTTATTTACAGCCTTCTTTGCCTTTTATGGAAGCTTATGTGCTGCCCAGGGTTACCCGGTACTTGAAAATGAGGAAGATTAACTTTCCCTTTATTTTTAGATCAGTGGTTTGTTGCATCCGAAATAAAGCAAAGAAAATTTTCGTTCTGTTATGTTAATAAAAAAGGAGAGAATGGAAAAGGGAAACTTAGACTGTGCTTATGTCAAGTGTGATGAAGTCCTGATTATGCCCCATCATTAAGTTAATTTGTGCAACATAGGCTGCCAATGCAAATAACTCTGTGCTGGAAGTAGAACTTTTAGCCTGAATTACTTGGTATTTCTGTTGACAGTCTTTGTTCTGGATTAAATCCCAGATTTAAAAAGAAAAAAGAAAAAAGTAGGTATCCAACAAAGATTTTGAACAGAACTTTGAGAAAATCATTTCTATTCGTATGGGTAGGCGTATGATCCCCCATTCACAAATGTGACCTGTCTCCTAATTCTTCAGAATTACTGAGTCCCTCTTGCCATTAAACTTGGCTTCTTCCTCACATGGTTGGAAGATATATACCTGCAAGGATAGCTTTATTGGCATATGCGGGGCCCTTGCTTCTGCTGCACAGCAGTGAGGCTGTTAGCACACAAGAAGCTGCCTCTGTGCCGTATAAAAATTCAAATAAAAGCTCCGGATGAAACCTTAATTAAAAGGTTACGGAAACACATGCGTTTGCACCAGGCCTGACTACTTGCCAAACTTACTCCGCTGAACCACCAGACAGAGTGAATTCTGTAGGCAATAGGCTTTTTCTACCAAAAGTACCTCGCTGCCAGCAATGCACGTTCTTGGCCATGATGAGAAGCTTGGGAGGGAATGCATTTTTCTCCATGTATAGCTTCTGAACAACCACTGCTTTCACGTATCAAAGACTTCCTTGTAGAATTTCACCCAAAATAGGCTCCCGGTATGAGGGCCACGAGACAGAGGTAAGATTTTAAATCTCCAGCTTGGGGGTCTCATTTTGAGACGCCACACTGGACAGTGCTCTTGGTTCACTGCCGTGTCTCAAGTGTATCCAGATGTCTGATCTTTTTTCTCTTCCCTTTAGTATACGCACGAGTCTAACCAACTAGAACGCAGATTGCTACATTTCACACTGTCATCTGGAAGCCTGAATAAAACGTATGCTTTCCAACCCACGTTTTCTCCTACTACTGTGGAGATGGCATTGGTTGATTCACTTTCCTTGGCCCGGCGCTTAGTTTGTACCCAGGAAATAACGTTGAATAAAAAAATGAACGCTCGTGACGTGGGTGCTAACGTTCTTTATAATTAGTGAGGAAATCATGGCTTCAAGAAGTTAAGTGGCAGACCCAAGGTCGTGCAGCTTTTAAGTGACACAGATCGGATTTCCAGCTCAGGCAATGTGACTCCAAAGCCCATCTTTCTTAAGCAGTACAGGCTATCCTCCATTCAAAAGCCCTTGATTTTCTCTGAGTTAAACCAATTGAGTTCTTTTTATTCGAGAGTGAATCTAGATTTTGTAGACCCCAAGCTTATACAACCTGGGAAGTCCTCTCTGAGGGGAAAAAAATACAAAATCAGCCATACAAAATTAGTATCAGGGACTTGGAAGAGGACCATGCAAATAACGGGCCCCCAAACTTACAAAAATTATAGCAATTTACCTCTAATTTCGATGGGACAAGAATGGTTGTGAGAGAGATTTTTTTTTCCTCTAAGAACTCGGAACAAGTCCTCTCCTGAGGCATTTGGAATATAAAGACATGGTTGTTAGCCTCAAGTATCTTACAGTCTTTGAGGGCAGACAGACATGTTAACAGATAAAATCCAGTGATAAATGCTATAGGGGTATACGGAACACTGAAAAAGTCTCTCCTATGTTTCGAGATTGGACTTCAAATTCTATCACCTCCACAAATCCTGCCCAGACTTGGCCATCCTTCACTGATCTTTGAAGTGACAAGACACTTCAGGTCTATAGCAAAGTAACACATACCAAGTTATGTGGCTGGGTCTGGTCCTCCTAACCAGACTGCCAGCTCCTTGAAGGAATACGGTCTGGCCTTTACCATGGTTCTAAGGGATGGGTACTGACTCCGTGGCTGAGTTGTTGATGGATGGGTATTGATGGAGCATAGCCATCTTTCTGAACAACCTAATTTAAAAACCAAGCAGCAGCAGCCGTCACTGAGCATGAAAACTGAGGTCAACATTTTGTTTGTTTCTTTGTTTATTGCGCTCTTGAGAGTTAAGGACATTTGATATTTTATCCCCAGAGGGGATTCGCAAAATTGATTTATACTACATGTTTTTTTTTTAATTAAGGTGAAATTCATGTAACATAAAATTTTGAAACCTAGAACACTGACAATGTCCTGTAGTCAACACCTCCATCTAGTTCCAAAACATCTTCACGAAACAAAAAGGAAACCCACACCATTAAACAGTGAGTGCCTGTTTCCCTCCCCCCACCCAAGTCCCTGGCAACCACGAATCTGTTTTCTGTCTCTATGAGCTTACCTATCCTATATATTTCATATAAACAGAATCAAAGAATATATAACCTTTTATGTCTAGGTTTCTTCACATAGCATAATGTTGTCAAGGTTTGTCCGTGTTATAGCATGTATCAGTACTCTACTCCTTTTGTGGCTGAATAATGTTCCACTGTATGGACATACCATAATTGGTTTATCTATTCATCCATTGACGGACCCTTATATTGTTTCCACCTTGGGGTGCCTGGGTGGCTTAGTCAGTTAAGCGTCCAACTCGGGTTCAGGTCATGATCTTGCAGTTCCTGAGTTCAAGCCCCCTGTTGGGCTCTGTGCTGACAGCTCAGAGCCTGGAGCCTACTTCAGATTCTGTGTCTTCCTCTCTCTCTGCCCCTCTCCCCCTCTCTCTCTCTTTCTCTCTCTCTCTCTCTCTCTAATAAACATTTTAAAAATTAAAAAAAGAGAGACTGTTTCCACCCTTTAGCTATTGTGAATAATGCTGCTGTGATATGTAGTTTTTCAAGTCCCTGTTTTTAATTCTATTGTATATATATCTAGGAGTCGAAGTTCTGGGTCCTATGGTAATTCAATGTTTGACTTTTTAAGGAAACACCAAATTGTTTTCCACAGTAGTTACATCATGTGCATTCGTACAAGCAAGGTGTGAGGGTTGCAATTTCTTACCAACACTTGTTATCTTCCTTTCAATTTTAAAATTATTGCCATCCTCGTGGAACTGGGGTAAACTTTTATGTTCAAATGATTCCTCCCATTGTCTTAAAGGTATTTGGCAGCCTGCATTGTTAATTCACATTCACTTCCAGTTTTCATGGAGTCCCAGCGTCTCAGAGTATGAGTCATCTGATTCTTTTAAAAACATTTGCTGAAAAACATTAAAACCACCAAATATTATATGGAACCCAAGTAAGTTTAGAGTGATGTGTCAGGAGATAAAGGTGAAGAAGGATATTCAGCCAATCAAGTTCCCCGGAAAGAACATTGTAATGAAATTTTGAAACTTCGTACAACAAAAGTGATGGCTTATGATCAAATTTCATTTTAGTTTTTTAATTTAGTCTGTATTTTTCAGACTTAACTGAGAAGTGAGTTTCTAGAGGTGAATAAAAAGAAAACACATACCAGCACATCTTTGTTATCTGAATTGTATTTTTCTCCCCCAATAAATATGGCTTCAGATATTAACTAATGTTCTTAATCAAATGTTTGAGTGTCTTACACCCCTTGGCTTGTTCCTATTTTTACACATAAAGCATAAAATTTGAAGACCAGCCAGTTCCAGCGACATCTTTTTTTTTCAGTCTGTTTTTGAGAAGATACCAACCAAGAGTTAATCTGAGAGCCAGACTATAGGAAAGCTGAATGAACATGAAGATGTTCACGGAGGGCACCTTCCTTGAATTTAAAGTCATAGACCCCCCCACAGACCTACAGTTGCAAGGAAACTTTTGTGTCAGTGGCTTTCAAACAGATTTTTTAATAGAAACCTCTCCCACCCATTTTGATCCAAAAGCCATTCTGTGTGGAGCCCTCATCTCAAGCAAACTGGGGAGCAAAGACCAGAACAACTCAAAAACAAACAGAAGCAGAGCTTCTCTGGTTCACCATCCTCATTCTATACTGTGCCCAGAGCCACTTCCACGGACCCTCCTCAGATGATATGCAACACAACATGGAAGTCCCTGCTCTCGTTCATTGCCCTTTCTCCCCCATGGAAGAATCCAGCTGCTGCTTGAACAGTGTAAGCGCTAAGGACCCCTCTCCTTCATAGGCATCTTTTTCTGTTTGTGGACATATCAGAATATTAGAAAGGAATTCCGTACACTGTTGCAAATTTTGTCCCTATGACTTCAATTTGTTGGCTACTGTCTTAGTCTTTGGAACTCTAAATCTCTTTTCCATATCACAGCCCTTCAGTTTTGGAAAGATAGGTGTACTGTCTTCTTTTTCTAGTCTAAGTATACCTACTTATTTCCACCTCTCCACAAATGACGTAGTTTCCATTCCTCATATCTGGAATTGCTCCGGATCATGCTGGATGCACTCTTCCAGATGTGGACTGGTTAGGGTGAATACAGAGGACCTCTTTTCTCCGATGCTTTTAAGGCTTGACTTCCACTAATGAAACGTAAGACTGTACTTTTTTGGCGGTACAAGGTCACTGTTGGCACAAACGAAACTTGCAACCAACAGAAAGCAGATCTCCCAATGAACTGATGATTTTCTTGTTATGTGTTGAAAGGAATTTATAGAATGTTTGGACAATAGTTACCTAAATATACCATATTGCTTTTAGGATATGCATATTTTTCCAGTTATCTACTAGTGAGAATTATCCATAATTTGGCAATCCTGTAGAACTAAAAGAAATTTGATGAGCAACACATGTTTTAATACAATAAAAATAAGAAAACTGAGGCCTAGAGGCATTGAATTATGGGCAAATGTGTGCCCAGTCAATAATGGCATTGTGACTGTATGTCCCAATTTGCCTGGAACAGTCACAGTTTATGCCGGCTGTCCTAGTGACATAGTTAATGAAACTTTTTTTCTAGAAAGTAATAAATGTCTCAGTTTGGAAAATAATTTAAATGATTGCCTTACGTAAGGGTTCTTTCTGCCAAATTACACTGGCTGTTTCTTATGCTAAGCCTGTCCCCTTTTGTTCTGTATGTGATAGTCATACAGGAAATTCAGAGAACCAGGATTATACAGATTTCCTTCGTAGATTCTGGCATCAGAAAACAGTCCCCATCCAAATAAATGCGTCTTGACTGTTTTTCACTGTTGCCATGTCTGATCAAAAATGTCCCTCTCTGTAGAACTCTAAGTAGACAAAACACTTCTAACCCATCAGATTTTGAAAGGAAGATCTAACAATAGTTCTTATGCTCCTAGAAGATACTTGGAGTCATGGTAAAGTCAAAGGTTTAAGAAGCCAGACCTAGATAACTCTAAATCTTCCCGTATGTGAGAAGGTACAAGTGCAGTGCTCTGTGAATGACAGGAAATTAGTTTAGAAGAAGGAAAATGGAATTCTGCCATCGTCTCTCCATTCTCTCCTAGAAAACAAAAAATATATAGATTCTTTCAGGAAGTATTTTAAAGGATATATTTAGGATTCAGAAAACATGATCATGTGCAGGTATGGGAAACAAGAGGAAGTTTTACTCTGTGGTCATTCATAAGTGCATATCTAGTGACACACACTTTGCTAACTGCCAGAACCTGGTTACTAGAAGTTGTAAAAATATTCAGCAGTCCAGAAAACACTTAGAAGATTATTTCGTGTGTTTTGTGAAAAAGACCTTTGTGTTTTGGTTGTCTCTCTGAGATGGCCATAATGGGTTGAACGAGAAATAATGTATTGGTACATAAATGCAATAGTGGTCTAATCAAGGAGTTTGAAGGGACAGTGACAATAATAAATGTAAACTATTAATATTATTGTTTGGGGCATCTGTCAAGTTGTATTAGGCCTCAGATTTCCTTCATAAGAACATCTGAGCACTCATCAATCACTTATCATCCCCAAAGGCAACCAATCTTCATGGCTGTTTCACCTTTAGGGCAATGCCAAGCTTAAAGTCCTCCCAGTGGCTGTAAAACTAACTGCTCTCAGGGGAAAGATATAGAGCGTCTTTTTTTTTCCCCCTTTTGTTCAGAGCAGTAAAAATAGTCACCAAACAATTGACTTTGATTTGACAGCTTCCAAAGGGTCATTAAAACGATTATCTATAACCTTTTTTAAATTCCTCATGATAAAAAGAACTTACCTATGACTTATGTGTATATTTTATACAGACTTCTCCCTGAGACTTCCAAAAAATAATTTTACATATGTATGCGAGTATGTCTGGGCCTGCGTGTCTCTTTTGTTCCTTGTGGCAAAATTACACTTTATTCGGAAAACTAGAAGGTATCTTATCAAGGAAATGTAACCGGTTCCTTGACTCCACGCAGACATTTTCAAGACATTTGAGGCCTATATCTCATACAGATACATAGAAGCCTAAACCTTAGTGGCATGCACTGTCTCATACCTTCTAGATGCAAGTAGTTCTGTATATTATAGACACAAAGACGCACCTATCTTCTAAACACAGAGCTCCTTACCTAATGGACACAAATAGACGTACCCTCTGTGGACACACATGGCTTACATTTCTTCATACTCTTAGAAGCCTATGCTATATAGATACATATAGGCCTAAAACTATATGGACTTATAGAGGCCTATACCTTATAGACATGTACAGGACTTTAATTTCATATACCGATATAGGCCTGTATAGTCCATAGACACACAGAGGCCTAGATCTTATAGATAGTAAGCAAAAATTCCATTTTAAATGCCTATGCACACACAATTGAGGGGTCTTATAATCACAGAATTTTCAAACTTTAAGGTTTATCATCCTGGGTGCTCTCTTCCTTATGAGCATTTGATGGACAAGGACGCCATGACTTTGGATAATTTGTGCTAGGCTCACAGATTTGATCCACAGGGACAAGACTCTAAGTATTCTGATTCGAGGCCATTATATATTCTCTTGGTGCATAACCATAGCTATAATTATATATTATATTTCATATTAAGAGAGTTGTTCAACCAAAATCCTCTTTGGATGTATATTCTGTGTTTATAGAGCATTGATTCAGGTTAACTGATTCTGTTTACTTCAACAATTCAGGCTCCAAATTTAGCACATAATTTTTGTGCAGTCTTTTTTTTTTTAAACCTCCCTCATGATGTGTTGCTTTACATTCAAATATCTAAAACCACTATGGTAAAAAAAAAAAATGAAAAAATGGGGTCTCTTAAGATATCCTAAAGCATTCTGATATTTTTGCAGTTAATACGTTTCATTTAAAATATCACCAAGGCAGGTTATTGTCAACTCGTAATTTATTTAAATTGCTATTGGCTTCATTTCCATTTTTGTAGTCCTTAGCTTAGCATTCCAGGGACAGAAAGTAAATCTGAGTTCAGAAAACGCACTATATTTTTTGGAAATGTGTGCTAAATCTTGTTAGTCCTGTGAGTAACAATGGATTTCAAAAACTAAAAATAAATAAAGGTACCTAATGTTAAACTGGATACTTTCTCTTCAAAATGAGGAGATGGACATTTTTAGAAAGGCTGTCACAGATATTGGAAACTGCCAAGCAAGCTAGTGCAGGCTGGGTCTAGTATGGAGTATTGATTCAGATGTCATAATTAAATGAGCCTGAGACTGAGCTCAGATAGAAGCTGTTTGGAAAGATGGATAAAGAGTCAGGAAGAGATATGAGTTAGAGTCTCTTCTCCTAATAGTACTTGTCAGAATTTCAAGGGTGAGAGGTTCTATCAATTGAAACAAGAACGGTGTGGGTGTGATGGAGTTTGGCACCTTATCAATTCTCTCCTTTCTAAGAGAGCATGTGTCTGACATCCGTGATTTATTTCCGATCTACCAGTCTGGTGAGCATGAGTCTTGAGTTTGCTGCCGAATTACTGTACTCGTCTACATGCTAAAAGGCTGCTGTCACATTTAAGACTGTCAGAAATTCAGATCCTTCCCATGGGTGATCCCAGAGAACACACATAATAGAGACCTGCTTTTGCTTATGAAGAGCCATGTGTGGGGATTATGTTGTTGCAAATCAATGAATGTTATACCAAACTGTCTTTCCCCTCTCAACTTCCGCATACATGGTTAAAACAGCATTATGGCCATCTACATGGAAACATAAAATATAAAAACAAATTCTCCTATAATCTCACCACCCTAATACAAATGCTATTTCCCCAGTCTCTGTCTATATACATTCTATGACATTGACACTCACTCTTAGAAAAGATTTTCTGAATATCAGCAGTTTATTCCCATAAGGGGATATCCCCCCAAAAGTGGAGAGGAGGGTACAATCTTGGCTGAATGTGAAAAAGGAGGAACATTCTAAAACCCATCACGTCATAGTGGGACGGACATGAATTAAATTTCAAGCCTCCTCCGAAAAAGGCACATTTCCCTGATCTCTGGTGTAGCTCTTCGGAGGTATTCTCATTCACCAGCCAACTTTGTACAGCCTAAGCTGCACATGTCCTTACCCTCGAAAGAGAGAAGCCGGTGATGTAAGTACAGAGGGCATCCATGAGAGTTGATATTTTTCTTTAAATGCCACCTCCTACTAGGCCTGTGGCAGGGAGAGATATCATTTAAGGTTGACACAGCAGTTCCTCGAGCCATTTGAATCATGGCCTCTGACCTGGGAGCTGGCCTAGATCTGTAGGATTTATCATAAAGGTCTTAATCTTGCAGAATGTCAGTGCTACCCAATCATTTCTTCACCATCTTCCTCCTCCTCTTTCTCCTCTTTATTAGAACAGTCATTATTTTCAAACCACTCAGTTGCCTCAGGAACTACAAAGTGCCCCTAGTGATAATTGTCTATGGCATATATATGTACACAACCTTTCTCTGATCATTTGGCCTAACCTTCCCCCAAAAGGAAATTTACAAATGCCTTTTATTCTTCAGGGTTTTTGCGTCAAAGGGCTTTTGCAATCCATTTTCTTACCTAAGAGTTATAAGTAAACTGGAAAATGGTATTTATGGAGAAGCTAACTTCCTGCCCACTTACAGTAGGTAGGGTACAAATGTTTGTGAATAATCACAGATATTGTAGGAATTGCTTTAAGGTGTTGGGAAGTGTTTCCTTTTTTTTTTTTTTTCCTTTTATCTTTTTTTTTTTTTTGTAACTCTAGAACTAGAAAGACCCTTAGTTATCCCACGCCCAAACCCTAGTCCCACAAATCAGGAAGAGGAAGTTCTGAAAGCTTTAGCTCATTGGCCCCAAACCTGAGATGCCAACAGTCTAGCAGAGGCTTTGCTAGATCACTGATTTACCTCTCACTTAATCCCTGGGAGTCCCTGAGCAGTTTACCCAGGTCTTCCCCGTACCTTGGTTTTCTATGTTCAGAGAGAAGATACCAAAGTCTACAGTCATGAGGATTCAATGAGATCATGTTGGCAAAATGCTTAGCACCGTTCCCAGCACACTTGAGTTACTGGGTGCTGCTGCTCTTTCTTTAACGGGAATGATCCTTCAGGTTGGAGTTAGAGGTGGTAATAATAACGGAATTATCATCATTCTTATGCCACAAAGAGAGCATCGATCTCTAAGACCCCGTCTCTTTTCTTGCCACACATTCCTTGATCTGAGCGGAAAGGGAGTCTGTTTTTAAAAAGCACCACCTCGAACAAAGGCCTTTCCTCTAGTATTTGGATTTTCATTCCTGCATCTAGATATGAAGGAAAGTGTGTTGTGCGTTTAGACAATCCCTGCTGGAAAGTGTTGCCAGAAATAAACAAGCTGTCAGAAGCAAATGATTCATTTCTCATCTACTCAGATGACATCTGGTTTAAGTGTGATGAATACATGCTTGTTTAAATCATATGGTGACGGTGATGCTATCTGACAGAAATGTTTGCAAATATTTTGGGAATCCCCTAAGTGCCTGCTACCAAAAGAGTGAGCTTAGTTAAAAGGAGAAAAGGCACAAACTTCAGTCTATCAAATCAACGCTTGCTTCAACCTCCTAAGGCTAGGAGATTTGCAGCTACACCTGCCACACTGTTTGAAGATTAAGAAGTGGCTACTTTGACATTAAATGTGGATGCCACTAGCAACATGCTGATGTGTGACAAATGCTCAATGGTCATTTAGACATTTAGGAAGCAGCCTCTGAATAAAAGAAATGTCAAGCGTACCTACGTGTTTGAATGGACTGCAGTGTATTTAATGGTTTGGTTATCGTTTTCCTTACCTTTGCAGGTATTCATTTAATTGTGTTTAGTGGGTTGTATTATGCCAAACACAGGAGAGCCTAAAGGAAATGAAGATATGTGCCTGCCAGGAACTTCACATGGCCGCTAGGGAAATGATCAGTCTTAGCATAATCTTGATTATTCAGATTCATAATGGAAAAACATGGCGTATCCTGCCAAGTCCCTATGTGCTGGGCATTATCAGTCATTCTGGATTGTTCTTGCCACGCCAATTCCTTGCCGTCTAGTAACCTGAGAATTAGCAGTATTTAACTGAGATATGTTAATAGTCATTTACATGCAGAGGATTTAAATTATATATAGAAATTCTAAATTATCTGAATATTGAAAATTGGAGGCTTATGCATAATGCATAACAATTGCTCAGTGAGTTAGGAATAAACATTTACATGGAGAAAATCATGTGAAACATGTGTCAAAGCATAAGGAATATGTGCTTGATATATAGCCCATTTAATAAAATTTTTATGCAAAGAAGAGAGAACAAATGTCTCTTTTTATGCATGACATCAATAGTTACTGTTTGTAGTGCACATTACAGTTTTTAAAGGACTTTCCATGAGCTATATCATGTGAGATAATAATCCTATTTTAATCCAGGTAATTATATTTTTCAATAACATAATTGACATTTCAAATATACAGTTGTTTTCCTGAAACATCAATAAACAAAACCAACTTTATGAGCTATTTATATAAAATCAGCCTCAAATATTTCAAAGTAATTTTTATGTATTAAATCTATCATCTCTATCCTTATATTTTCTTTTTTTTCAGAAAAGTATTTATTTATTTTGAGAGAGAGAGCATGAGCAAGGGAGGGGCGGAGAGAGAGGGAGAAAGAGAATCCCAAGCAGGCTCCACAAGGAGCCCGACACAGGGCTCGATTCCACAAACTGTAAGATTATGACGTGAGCTAAAATCAAGAGTCAGACCCTTAAGCAACTGAGCCACCCAGGTGCCTATCATTATTTTCAGGTTATTTGTTTCTAATTTACATTTGGAAAGATGAAGAGGTTTATCAACAGCAGTACGGTAGACGTTGTTGGGTGTGACCAAAAATACTGGTCTGTATTTGTCACTCTACACATTTTTGAAGCATGTTCTGAAGAATTAATGGCAGTAGAGTAAGGGTGCAGTGAGGAGGAGGCATCTCAGCCCCACTGAGGATGAGCTTCGGTTATTGGGCAGAGGTCTGGTAATCTGCGATTGGAACAGGGGCTTTGAATACCTTCACCAGACTAGATTTTATGAAAATACAAAATGCGGAAAAGTTTATAGAAATACATATGTATAGTGTATACATATGTGTGTGTGTGTGAAAATACGTTTACATTCATATATACGTGTATGTGTGTAAAAAATAGAAAAGGTATAGGGCGCCTGGGTGGCTGAGTCAGTTAAGCGGCCGACTTCAGCTCAGGTCATGATGTCATGGTTCTTGGGTTTAAGCCCTGGGTCAGGCTCTGTGCTGACAGCTCAGAGTCCGGAACCTGCTTCAGATTCTCTCTCTCTCTCTCTCTCTCTCTCTCTCTCTCTCTCTCTGTCTCTCTCCCCCTCCCCTGCTTGCTCTCTCTCTCCCTCAAAAATAAACATTAAAAAAAATAGAAAAGGTACATAAAACTAATGAATACTTATCTTCAGAACAGTGTAAGTGAGGCGGGGTGGTTGAGAAGGATCTTTTGCTTTTTACACCTTATACTACTGCATTGCGTGATTTTAAATGTTTGCAATGACGGTGTATTCATCGATGGTTTATGTGAAGATAGATAGATAGGTAGCCGGATGGCTGGCAAGAAAGCCTAAATGCAGGTGAGGCCAGGAATAAAAAGTGGGCTGAGCTGGTCAACTCTGTCTCTTTTGTTTGTTGTGTTGTAAAGGAACTTTCTGGTCTTCCCTCAAGCAGCCGTGGCACCGTCTGAGGCTGACGGATCACTCTCTTTGGCTTCGTCTTGTTGAATAGCTTTCTGTCCATGGTGTGTTGTTAACTGCTGAACATCTGGCTTTGGGGGTAAAAGAGAGGCTCTAATTCATAGTGTCTACCGATTTCCATTGTGTAAATACTCTCAAGGTGGCCAATTTTAAACTACCAATTTGACATCACATGTCTACACAGCCTCTGGAAATTATTGACTGGCTTTGTATCCCCGTGGCTCGAATTGTGGCATCTGAAGCCTTGATTTTTTTCCCATGGGGATGCTCCCTTGGATTGGGTATCAGATTTCTCAGAAAACCTGTTCTGTGGGGTGGGGGCGGGGCAGAGGGGTGGCCAAGGACAGGAGGGCAAGGAAGCCTTGCTTAAGCAGGCAGCCCCAGGTTGAAACGGAGTCTCGCTGAGCCTGCCACCAGATTCAAGTGACGGCCACTAGTCTTCTTACGGTGGCAAAGGACATATTTCCAACCCAGCACTGCTGACACAGAAGCAGGTTTAGTTGTCCTCCTCAAGCTCTTCATTTATGAAATGCAAATAATTCGTAGGATGCTGAAGAACCACAGATCATGTGGAAACCCAAGGGCTATTTAAATATTTGCCTCCAACGTTTCTTCTTCAAATAACACTTTTAAAGGCTGTCCAACTTTTTCCAAACGGCATGTTGTTTGCGCGATCCCTACCGCTTTGTGCAATCACTCTGCTCAGCGCTGAAATAATAAGTCAATTTGAGAGACAAAAGGGCAGTCCTCTGTACCTCTAAGAGGCTTCCTTTTAAGACACAGTTTCCAGGAAAGGCCTAGGCAGCCTACGGCGTCCGCTTTGGGCTGGCTCGGTCAAGGACAACTACCTTGATGAAGGGGTTTTGAGTTAATTAAGATGAGACCTCTTTCAAGTGACTGCCTGGAAATTAACAGAGAGGAGCCTGGGGGTGGTTCTAACCTTCCTGCTCAGCGGGCAGAAGCTATGAAGAAAGAACAGTGTTTGAGGCCGTGGGCGACGTTGGATTCAAAAGATAAGAACGTTTCGCCCTGTCTCACCCTCAGACCCGCTTCGGCCATAGAGGAAATGCAAGGGGATGAGAGCAAGGGGATGCTTGCTCCTTTGTGAGGCAAAGCCGTGGTAAATGGGACCTCTGTATTCCAGTTTCAGCTACCATCTGGGAAGCAGCAGCTTGATTTCACGAATTCGACTTGTTGGTGTCGGCGGGGGGTACTCAGGCGACGCAGACCAGGGAAAGTCCATTGACATAGTCCGCTCAGGATGGTTTAGATTCTCTGTGAGGCCGGCCTCACCCAGTGTCCCACAGTGACCTTGGAAGGAGTCCCAGGGCTCTGTCTGCTGTCTTTACGGCTGCCCGGGGAGGCACACATGAGAAAGAAGTGTTTGATTTGCGGATTATAGACCTAAGAGCGTGTATAAGGGAGGTAGCCCGAAGAATGTCTTCATCTCATTGTGCTCTTGTTGCTTGCTGGGCATGTTCACTCCACGGGAAGATTAGACGTTTCTTGTTTATTTGGAGTAAGCGTTCAGAAAACCCAAAGCCCGGCTAGGGGGAAGCCTGGTCCCCTGCCCTGAACTAAAGGTCTTTATTAAAATATCCTTTTTTCTCCCCTTCCGAGCTCCCCCGAACGAAGCTGATGGTTGGTTTATTATGTAATTGTATTTATTTTATTCTTTGATTTGTGGCGGGAGGGGGTGGGTGGAGGGAGTCTATAGCTTCCGGTTTTTTTTAAGCAGGCTTTTATAGGAAATGTGCTGGCCGGCCCAAACACCACTCAGAAGGGATCACCGAACTTGAGCTGTTCGATCGAAGCATAAACCAAAACAGAAATTGGCTGGGGGGTGGGAAACACCGGCCCTTCTGTGTGAAGGTTCCAATCACACATGGATTGTTTTTCCTGCCTGGAAGAATCATTTCCAAAGTCAAGTGCCTTTCACTAAAGAAATGTTGGCATCGTGATTAAAAGTGCCCGGTGCCTTCCTAAGAGGGCTGCTACTAGGGTAGAGTGGATCCCCGTCTGTTGCCTGAATAAGGCGAGTAGCATGTTAGTTGCTATGAATGTTGTGGTTGCGTATTTTTATGTTGTTGGAACCCTGAAGATGGCCACAGTTTTCCATTTCCTCTAGTAGCACCTCCCTTCCGCCGAGGCCATCTCTGTATATACCTCTGTTTCTCATTTCTGCATGACACCCGGCAGGACCCAAGTGGTACAGCTGAGGCTGTTACTGGATGCCTACCTTATGAAGTCGTAGGAAGGAATGTCTCTAAATACTTGTTTGGTGTGTAATCAAGAATCACAGTAAATTAAGGTAGCTGGACGGCACCTTGTGCGTCACCATAAACACAATCCATGAGCTGTGTGAACTTCTGAAGAGACAGCCCTTCTCTACCACGTGAAACCTCGACGGGATTGTGGGTCATTTATGGCTACAATGACAGAACTTCTACTGTACCAGGTAGTGTGATAGATGGTTTACATGTTGGCTTGGGAATCTCCAAAAAGTAGCTTACGTAGGTAGTATTGCTACATTTCACCATGCAAATAATGGGGAAGTCATTTGTCCAGGATCAAACACCTCCCAAGAAGCAAAGCTACCATTTGAACCTGGACCTTCCTGACACCAGAACTCCCTCTCTCTCTCCATGACTCGAGGCAGCCTTAATGGGAAATGAACCAGTGCTAAAAAGTGGCATATGCTAAACATGTGTTACACACACACACACACACACACACACACACACACGGCACCAGTGGGAGAGGGGCAGAGAAAGGGAGACAGAATCTAAAGCAGAATCCAGGCTCTGAGTGGTCAGCACAGAGCCCAACTCAGGGCTTGAACTCACAAACCATGAGATCATGAGCTGAGTCAAAGTCTGACGCTTAACTGACTGAGCCCCCCAGGCGCCCCCTAGAAAGGCTGTTGCTAATAGCATACTCAATGTACCTGTGCAACTGCTCGCCTATTCAGAGTTCAATAAACCCTTTTAATGAAATAAGATGCTCAAGGGAGGTAGGATTAACATATAAGATGCTTATCATTCATTCCCCTCATTTCAAACTGAAGATGGAGATATTTTGATAAAGGAAGTGAACAGCAGAGTAATTTCACTATTGCTTCTAAGAATACCTTAGAAAAATAGCGAATAAAAGTTTGGTGTTGTCCTAAAACTTCCCCATCGAGGATTAAAGTCATTGTGTCTTTTACAGTTCCCTTTGACTGTTAGATTCTTTTTCTTCGTGGGGCAGTGGATTGGGATTATTTCCCCTAAACAGAGAAAGTATTTACACCTATACAAATTTTTTCAAGGATGATGGCAAGAATGTACATTCAACATCAGCAATCAGGTCCACGGACAAAGGAGGATCCAAGTTAAAGGCAAAACGATTCTTCAGTGCCGTTGGAATATGGCATTCTCCCCTTTTTTGTAGCCGTTCTTTATTTTTTAAATTTGATCCTGCAGGAAGTCAAGATTTCATCTGTTAAGTGGCTTGGCTAGTAGAAATGGTCCAATAAAAGATGCTGTAGAAAATTTTTGAAAATAAGGAATGCAATGGAGTTAAGAACAAGACATTCTGGAAGCCCAGCACACACATGTGCATGTGCACACGCATACCACGATGCCCACTCCCACCACACAGACACACATACACAGTAAATGTGCAGGTAACACAACCACAGCTGACATTTATTGAGTGGCTGAGGTGTGCCTTCCACAGTGCTAAGCGCTTTAGCCCCTGAAGGCATTATGCCGTTGCTTTCTCATCAGGAAGATGCTGTGATTACCATCATTTTGCAGATGAGAGCTTGAGCTCAGAAAAGTACAGTAGAAAGGAAAGAAGGAATGCATGCTTCTCCGAACAGCACTGAGAAACTGTATCTGGGATCTAAAAACACGCAAGCATGTCAGCTTAAACCTCTTTCTTTGGCAATTTTTTTTTTTTCTTTCTACCATACAGCTATGCAGGACTGTACTCGGTTAGGAAATCGTGATGCAAATTAGGATGCTCGGAATAAGCTTTCAGGACCCTGTTCCCTGACTTAATTCAGGCTTCAGCTGTGACTCCCTAGATGATGCCTTTGTCTCCTGAAATGCTGACCCACCTCTGGGTGTCTGCAACCTTCTGCCGTTCACTGCACCTGCTGTGGGAGCCCTTCCCCGAACACAGACCTAAACGCAGACCTATGACCCTGCTAAAAAAAAAAAAAATCCGGCGTGATGTGGTGTAGCCTCAAACCTTGAGCTTGACCTTTAAGACCTTTCGCTAGTGAATAAACACACACGTAATAATCATGATCCCAATGCCCGATCTTTTCTCTCTCCCTGCCGTTTCCTTATCTGTATCTGGAAAATTCCTCTTTCCTTCAAGCCCTGGTTCACACATCACCTCCTTTGCTGTACCCTGCCCGGGTCCTCTGCCCGTGTGCTTTATTTCAGCGTTTAGTATTATGTGATGACTGTGTTCATTTACGTCTCTGCTCACTAGTCTCTCAGCTATGTGAAAGCAAGGTGCCGTTTATTCACCTGTGTTTCCCAAGCGGTTGGCACAGTGACTGGCATGCAATAAACGCTCAAAGTACGTTTTTAAAAAAGGATCCGGTGAGCAGATGAATGTCTTCACCCTGTTCTGGTCTCATTTCTCCCCAGCACTTTCCTCGCAGCTGTGTGTGGTAGGGAACAGTAGGTGCGTTTTTCACTCAAGGTGGTTTTCAGGCTCCCTGCACCTGGCCAGGTAGTTCTTTCAAAACACCTTGCATTTGTTTCTGCTCTTTCTCTCTCAAAACGTCCTTTTGTAAAGTTGTTCATTTCTGAGCAAAGCTGTTTAGGAGGTAGGGTCTCGTGGTATTTCAGGGCACGGGCCTAGTGTTAGGGGCTCACATCCTGGGCCCCGCACACGTGACTCTGTTAGGGGCAAGTTACTTGTGACAACTTCTCTAGCGGTCAAGGTGATAGGGAACCTTGCCCAAGTCATGTGGAAGAGAAGGCAGTGCTCAGGTGATTAAGGAAGGCCTCGGAGGGCTCAGTGCCAGCCCAGCTATGTCCACTTGGGTTGCTATTAAAATATTTGGGGCGCCTGGGTGGCACAGTCGGTTAAGCGTCCGACTTCAGCCAGGTCACGATCTCGCGGTCCGTGAGTTCGAGCCCCGCGTCAGGCTCTGGGCTGATGGCTCGGAGCCTGGAGCCTGTTTCCAATTCTGTGTCTCCCTCTCTCTCTGCCCCTCCCCCGTTCATGCTCTGTCTCTCTCTGTCCCAAAAATAAAATAAAAACGTTGAAAAAAAAAATTTTTTTAAATATTAATCATGTTCTTTAAGAGTGTTCTCCCGTGATCTGTTTCCCTCTGAACTGTGAACGTATCCAGGCAATTTTTAGTCCATATACATCAAGAAGAAGGAAACAGGGCTTCTTCGGTCCTTGTGGGAAACAGATATGTCATTCATTATAAGGAAATGATGGAGAAAGAGTGAAGATACGTGCTAATGTTATGATCATGTATCTTGCCCTCCTCTCATAACTCTAAAAATATCGGGGCACCCGTGTGGCTCCGTTGGTTAAGCGCTCAACTCCTGATTTCGGCTCAGGTCATGATCTCAGGATTTGTGAGTTTGAGCCCCCAGAGTCGGGCTCTGACCGTGCAGAGCCTGCTTGGGATTCTCTTCCTCTCTCCCTGTCTCTCTGCCCCTCCCCTGCCTCAAAAATAAATTAAAAAATTTTTTGAATCAAATAGATAAATACAATATAAAAATATTTAAAAATTACTTGTTTGTAAAACCAGGCTTGAAAATCAGGACTAGTGAATATATGGACTGATAGGGGCTCTTGGCGTTGGCCAAATAACATGTCCATAGGCTTTCCTAAATCGATTTAACCCAATTTTCACATAGACGATTAAAAAACTGCTTAGGATGTGATTTATTTTAAATAAAATGAGCACCTAGCATTTCAAGGTGCCCAAATGCTGATTCTCCTTCTTCTGCACAGCATTTATAAAGTTAACTAGAAGCTGCGAGTTTAGATGCCTCCAAATTTATACTCATGAATAGCTGGTTATCAGGCAGACTCCAGACAGCCTGCCTGGCAAAGAGGCTGGGCTGCACCCTGGGTTCTGCTCAGTTTCTGCAGAACAGAAATTCACATTCTCCCTGTGGATTTCAAGCCCCTACGATTGACTTTGACATTTCTCACCCTACTGGTAGGTGAAAGAGGGAGGGGAGAGGAGGAAGTCAGGCCCATTACTAGGTCTGTCCTTTTTAATTCTGTGCTTGAAGATTACTTTTAATAGATCCACCAGAATTGAAAACAAATATCCTTACCTAAAGGTCATCACTATTATGTTTCCAAATAGGTCACACTTTTTGTAATGCCATAGGGAACAAATGTATTGTCTACATTTCTGCCACAAAACATAGCTTCTAACCATGTTTGTGATTATGGGTCATGGAATTAACTGGATGATCAAGAGAAAAACAGACTATGAAAAATGGACCAAAATGCTGTCATGGTTCCATGTGGCACTATTTTGTTGACATTCACATGATACCTTGACATTTTGAACACTTGTACCATGTTGATCTCTGTATATTTAGCTTAATATTTAAGGAATAGAGGCTATTGATGAACAATTCTTAGCCCATCATTCCAGCTCTACTTCCTGATAAGACCTACAGACAAGAAGAGGTTAACAATGTCTAAGGGGCCAGAACGGCAAATAGCCACTTCTCATCTTACTAGAGATGAGGGAGAGGGCAGTTCTATTTCCTGACGTTGTTGTTCACGTCTTATTTCTTAGCCTTGCAGAAATCTGGTTTTTAAAAGTTTTATCAAGACATGAAAACCATTCTGTAGTTTTATCTTCCCCAACAGGGAAGGTATAGATATTGACTAGAAAGCGTTTGTTTCATTCCAAACATTTGAGTCCAGTTTTCAATTCACTTCTTTTTTTTCCCCCCAGTCTTATTGAGAAATAGTTGACATATATAACTGTGCATACTTAAGGTACAGAGCGCGATGGTTTGATTTACATAGACTGTGAAATGATTACAATAGGTTCAGCTAACTTCCTTTTTTCTTATAAAAAGAAAAGAAAGAAAAGAATGGAGGAGGGAAATTTTTGTGATGAGAACTCTCAGGAGTTACTCTCTTGATAATTTTCCTATATGTCATCCACCAGTGTTAGCTATAGTCATCATGTTATACATTACATCCCTAATGCTTACTTATAACTGAAAGTCTGTACCTTTTCATCACCTTCCTCCAATCCCCATCCCCCACCCTCCACTCTGGTAACCACAAGTCTGATCTCGTTTTCTATGTTGTTGAGCATTTTGCTTTTTTCTTTAGATTCTACATACAAGTGAAATCATGCAGTATTTGTCTTTTTCTGACTTATTTCACTTAGCATAATGCCTTCAAGGTCCATCCATGTTGTTGCAAATGGTAGGATCTCCTCATTTTTGATGTCGGTATAATATTCCTATGTGTGTGTGTGTGTGTGCACACGCGCGTGTGCATATCTCACATCTTCCTTACCCATTCATCCATTGATGAATGCTTAGGCTGTTTCCATGTCTTGGCTATTGTAAATAATGCTGCTATGAACATAGATGTGCAGATATCTTTCTGAGTTAGTGTTTTTGTTACTTTTGAATATATTCCCAGAAATGGAATTGTTGGATCATAGGGTAGTTCCATTTTTAGTTTTTTGAGGACCCTCCATACTGTTTTCCATAGTGGCTGCACCAGTTTGCATTCCCACCAGCAGTGCATGAGGGTTCCCTTTTCTCTACAGGCTCACAAGCATTTATCTCTTGTCTTTTTGATGCTGGCCATTCTAAGAGGCATGAGGCAATAGCTAATGATGGGTTTAAGTTGCACTTACCTAAGGACTAGTGACTTTAAGCATCTTTTCATGTGCCAGTTGCCTTTCATACATCTTTTGGAGAAATGTCTATTCAGGTCCTTTGACCATTTTCTAATTGCATTATTTGGGGTTTTTTGCTTTGAATAGTCTGAGCTCTTCTCTGGTTTGGAATTAATATCTTGTCAGATGAATGGTTTTCAAATATTTTTCCCATTTTGCAGGTTGTCTTTTCACTTGGTTGATGCCTTCTTTGCTGTGCAGAAACTTTTTAGTTTAATATAGTCTCACTTCTTTCTTTTTTTCTTAATGTTTACTTGTTTATTTTGAGGGGGGAGGGGCAGAGGAAGAGGAAGAGAGAGAGAATCCCGGCCAGGCTCTGTGCCATCAGCACTGAGCCCAATGCGGGCTTGATCTCACAACTGGGAGATCATGATCTGAGCTAAAATCAAGAGTCAGACACTCAACTGACTGAGCCATCCAGGCTCCCCCAACTTGTTTCTCTTTGATATCGTTACTTGCCCTTTACATGTCATCCAGAAAATTATTATCAAGACCCATGTCAAGGAATTTTGTTGCTGTTTTCTTCTAGGAGAAAAAAAGACTCACATGTAAGTCTTTAATCAATTTTGAAATAATTTTTGTGAGTGGCATAAGATATGGGTCCAGTTTCGTTCTTTTCCACGTGAATATCCAATTATACCAGCAGCATGCATTGACAGGATTATCTTTTTTCCATTGAGTGTTCTCAGCTCTCTTGTCAAATTAGTTGACCATATATGCTTGTGTTTATTTCTGGGCTCTTGATTTTGTTCCATTTGTCTATTTGTCTGTTTTTATGCCAACACCACACTGTTTTGATGCTCATTGTTTTACAGTATAGCTTGAAATCAGAAAGTGTGATACCTCCTGCTTTATTCTTCTTTCTCAGTATTTTTTGGCTATTGGAGGTCTTTGATCATTCAGCATAAATTTTAAAAGCATTTTTTCAGTGTCTGTAAAAAAATGCTTTTAGAATCTTGATAGGGATTGCACTAAATCTATAGATCGTTTTTGGGAGTATTGACATTTTAACAATATTAATTCTTCCAATCCATGAACACAGGATAGTTTTCCATTTATTTCTGTCTTCTTCCATTTATTTCATCAATGTCTTATAGTTTTTAGCATAGAGATCTTTCACTTAGTTAAATTTGCTAAGCGTTTTATTGTTTTCAATGTTATTATAAATGGGATAATTTATTTTTTTCAGAAATTTTGTTGTTAGTGTTTGGAAATGCTGCTGATTTTTGTATGTTAACTTTATATCCCGCAACTTTAGTGAATAAGTTGATCCATTAGTGAATCCATTGATTAGATCAGACACTTTTTGGGTTGAGTCTAGGATTGTCTGTATAAAATCCCACAACTTTCCTGAATCCATTGGTTAGATCAGATGCTTTTTGGGTGGGGTCTAGGATTGTCTCTATATAAAATCACATTGTCTGCAAATGGAGACAATTTTACTTCTTCCTTTCCAATTCGGATACTTTTTTATTTATTTTTCCTGCCTGATTGCTCTAACTTAGGATTTCCAATATTATGTTGAATAGAAGTGTTGAGAGTGGTCACCCTTGTCTTGTTCCTGATTTTAAAGGAAAAGCTTTCATCCTTTACCATTGAGCCTATCATATATGGCCTTTACTGGGTTGAGATAGTTCTTCTGTGCCTAACTTGTTAAGACTTTAATCATGAGTGGATGTTTGAATTTTGTCAAGTGCTTTTTCTGAATCTATTGAGATGATCAGATGACTTTTTTCTTTTATTCTATTAATGTGATGTATCATGTTGAATGATTTGTGTATGTTTAGTCGTGCTTGCATTCCAGGGATAAATCCCACTTGATCATGGTGACTGACCCTTTTAATGTGCTGCTGAATTCAGTTTGCTGGTATTTTATTGAGAATTTTTGCATCTATATGCATCAGGAATATTGGCCTGCAGTTTCTGTTTCTATTTTTGTTTTTGTTTTATGGTAATGTCTTTTTTTCTGGTTTTTCTGTCAGGATAATTCTGGCCTCATAAAATGAGTTTGGGAGTGCTCCCTCCTCTTCAGTTTTTCTGGACAAGTTTGAGAAGGATTGGTGTTGATTCTGCCTTAAATGTTTGATAAAATCCATCCAGTCCTGGGCTTGTTTTCATAGGGAGACTTTTGATTATTGATTTAATCTCCATGTTTTTAATTGATTTATACAAATTTTCTGGTTTCTCCTGATTCAGTTCTGGTAAATAACATGTTTCTAAGAATTTTTCCTTTTCTTTTAGGCGACCCGGTTTGTTGGCATATAGCTGTTCATAGTAGCCTCTTTTGATCCTTTATATTTCTGTGATATATGTTGTAATGTCTCCTTTTTCACTTATAATTTTGTTGATTTGGTTCATTTTTTCTGTTTTCCTTTGTTAATCTATCTGAGGGTTGGTCAATTTTGTTTATCTTTCCAAAATAACTGACTCTTAGTTTGGTTAATTTATTCTCTTGTTTTCCTGTACTTTATTTCACTTATTCCTGCTCTAATCTTTATTATTTTCTTTCTTCTGTTAACTTTGGGCTCAGTTTCTTCTTCTTTTTCTAGTTACATAAGCCATAGAGTTAGGTTGTTTATTTGGAATCTATTTTGCTTCTTAATGTAGGTGTTTATTGCTATAAATGTCCTTAGAACTGGTTTTGCTGCATTACCTAAGTTCTGGTATGTTGTATTTCCATTTTTGTTTGTCTTAAGAAACTTTTTAAATTTCCCTGTTAATTTCTTCTTTGATCCATTGGTTTTTCAGAACAGTGTTGTTTAATTTCCTTGTGTTCTTGAATTTTTCAGTTTTCCTCTTGTTATTGATTTCTACTTTAATGCCATTGGTATAAGAGAAGATATTTGGGTTGATTTCAGTCTTTTTTAATTTGCTAAGCCACACTTTGTGGCCTAACATGTGGTCTATCTTAAAAAATGTTCCATGTGTACTTGAGAAGAATGTGTAGTCTGCTGTTATCAGATAGAATGTTCTGTATGTGTCTGTTAGGCTCATTTGGTCTGTAGGGTTTTGTTGTTGTTGTTTTAATATTTATTTGTTTATTTATTTTGAGAGAAAGAAGGGAGGGAAGGGCAAAGAGAGAAAGGGAGAGAGAGAGAATCCCAAGCAAGCTCCACACTGTCAGTGCAGAGCCCAGCACAGGGTTCAATCTCACAAACTGTGAGATCATGACCTGAACTGAAATCAAAAGTCAGACAATTAACTGACTGAGGCACCCAGGCGCCCCTGATCTGTAGTGTTTTTAAAACTGTTTCTTTTTTGATCTTCTGTCTGGATTATCTGTTCATTGCAGAGAGTGGGCGTATTAAAGTCCCCAACTATTATTCATTACTGCTTATTTCTCCTTTTGGCTCTGTTAGTTTTTGCTTTATATATTTAGGTGCTCTAATGTTGAGCACATACATATTTATAGGGGTATCTTCTTGAGGTATTAGCCCCTTTATCATTACATGATCTTTCTTATCTCTTATTACCATTTTTAGTTTAAAGTCTTTTCTCTGATATAAGTATAGCTCCCCCTGCCTTTTTGTTGTTGTTGTTGCCATTTATTTGAAATGTCTTTTTCCATCCCTTCACTCCCAGTCTATGTGTGTCTTTATGGCTAAAGTGAATTTCTTGTCGGCAGCATATTGTTGGACCTTGGTTGTTTCCATTTAGCCATTCTAATCTTTTGACTGGAGAATTTAATCCATTTACATTTAAAGTATTAATAAGTAAGGACTTACTATTGCCATTTTATTTGTTTTTTTTTGGTTGTTTTGTAAATCCATGATTCTTTGTTTCTTATCCTGCTGTCCTTGTGTTTTGATGCCTTTTGGTATCCTTATGCTTTGACTGCTGTATCGAGTTTTTTTATGTGATTACTACAAGATTTTCCCTAGTGGTTACCATAGGAGTCATATAAAATACTTTGAATTTATTAACACTGTATTTTAAACCAATAGCAACATAACTTCAGTAGAAGTCATATATTTTTATTTCTTCTCCCCCTGATATTTTAGGTAATTGCTGTTATAATTTACATGTATTTTATATTACCCAACTAATAACATATTATTATATTTGTGGTTATTTTTGCTACATTCATTTTTTTAACTTCTAAACTAGAGTTGTAAGTTACGCATCACTATTACTATATTGCAGAAAATAACTAAGACTATATAGTTACCATTACCAGTGAGATTTATGCTACCTTTTTGTGTTTTTATGATGTTAATTAATGTTCTTTTACCTCCACCCCAAGAATTCCTTTTAGCTTTTTATGTAAGGCAGGTCTGGTGGTCATAACCTCCCTCAGCTTTTGTTTGTAAAGGAAAGTATTTATCCCTCCTTTGTTTCTGAAGGATACCTTCACAAGCTATAGAATTCTTGGTTGACCATTGTTTTCTTTTAATATTTTGAATATGTGATCCCATTCTCTCCTGGCCTGAAAAGTTTCTGTTCAGAAATCACTTATAGTCTTATGGGGCTTCCCTTGTATATAACTTCTCACTTTTCTCTTGCTATTTACTCTTAAATTTTTTGTGTTTTACTTTGACAATTTAATTATAATGTGTCTCGGTGTAGCCCTTTTGGGGTTCAACTTGTTTGGGATCCTTTGGGCCTCTTGGATCTTGAGGTCCATTTACCTCCCCAGGTTAGGGAAGTTTTCAGCCATTATTGCTTTAAATATACTTTTTTTTCTCTTTCTCTTTCTCTTTCTTTCTAGAATTCCCATAAGGTGAATATTGTTTCTCTTTATTATGTTCTATAATTCCTATAGTCTTTCTTTACTCTTTCTCATTTTTTTAAAAATATCTTTTTGATCCTCTTGTTAATTTCTAATGTCCTATGTCCTATTCTCCATGTCTCTGATTCTTTTTTCTGCATGGTCAAATATACTTTTGAAATTCTCTGTTGAATTCTTCTGTTTAGTTATTTATTTTTCAACTCTAGGATTTATGTTTTGTTTTGCTTTGTTTTTTTGATGATTGTATTTCTTTGTCAAATTTCTCATTTTGTTGGAGCATTGTTTTCCTAATTTTGTTTAGTAATCTGTCTGTTTTCTTTTAGTTCACTGAACTTTCTTAAGAGAATTATTCTGAATTGTTTGATAGTGTATAGATATCCAGCTCTTTAGGGTCAGTTATTGGAACCTTATCCATTTCCTTTAATAGTGCCATATTTACTTGATTTGTGTGTGCGTGTGTGTCCTTAATTCTTTACATTGGTGTCTGTGCATTTAAGTAATGGGGTTTCTCTTCCAGACTTTATAGGATTGCTTTGGTGGAGACAGTTCTTCACCTGTTAGCTCAGTTTTTGTTTCTGGGTGTACCTGCCAGTCATTGGGTAGGTGGGGCCTGCTGTTATGGTCCATTTTTAGACAAGGCAAAGCTCTGAGAACAGGGATGGGGGGGGGAGGTGATTTGCCACTAACAGTTGGACAGAACTGCTGGCTTTTGGTCCTTTTCCCCAAATGTGGCAGTAGAACAGGTACCATGACTGCCTGAATTCTCTGGGTAGGCTTACTAAATCACTAGGACTGATACTGTATTTAGTAATGGGTAGGGCTATGAATTTGTTTCCCTGTTCCATCAGGAAAGCAGGCCAGGGCTCAGGGCCTTAACTAGGGCTTCATTATCTGGGGACCCAAATCAGGCCTGAGTGTAAACTGAATTTTCTGGTCAGGTAAGGCCACTAATCTTGTCCTGCAAATGAGGTAAGCCATGGGCTGCTCCCTGTTCAAGCACCACTGTACATAGGACTGTTGAATCGACTGTGCAATGTTCCATGTGCTCTGGTTACATTCCCTGGTCAGACAGGCTGAAGGCAGTATTCAGCAATGAGTAAGGCTATGAATTAGATTCCCTGCCTGGGTGCAGTGGGAGAAACAGATCTAAAACCAACAAAGCTCTTTATTTGTTATCTCAAGTTGACCTGCACCCCAAGTTCCCTGGCCAAACAGGGCCACTAGCTTTTCTCTGAGAACTGTTAGCTCTGTCTGTCCTTCTCTTGTATTGAGTTCCACTAGGCTGCACAGATTTCAGGTGTTTTCACCAGCCCTTCTAGTTAAGTGGGGCCAGAAGACAACCTTCACAGTGGATGGGGCTAGGTCTCAGCTTCCTTGGCTGGGTAGGAGGGGCCTGGGCTGCTGCAGGCTACTCAATTTCTCCAGCAGACTCTCTGGTTAGGATGGGCTAAGAGGTGTACTAAGCCTTGGTTATGAATTAATCCCTGCCTGTGTCCAGCACAAGAAGACTCCAAGCCTGGTAATGGCTTTCCTCTGGGGACTGTCAGCTCCCCTTATCCACCTATGGGCTAGAGTGCTACTTGGCCACACAGCTTCCAGGAGTCATCACCAGCCCTTTTCATCAGATGGGCCTGGAAGGCATATCTACAGTGGGTGGGGCTGTGACTCAGCATCTTGTGTGGGTATGGGCGAACTGGCTCCAGGACCAGCAAAACTCCTTGTTAAAGGATCTCAGTCAGGCAAATCTGCACCCCGCTGAGTTCCCTGGTCAGAATGCACCCCCAGTCTGGTTCTGCAGATGAGTAAGCCACCAGTTAGAATTACTACTTGGGCACCAGAGGCATGAATTCAATCTGCCAAGATCGCTATAAGTCCCTCCTCCTCTTACCCCTCACCCTCACCCCCACCCCTAGGGCTGGGCCCTGCAGATTCCCCTGCAATCCATATGAGGCATGATCAGAGTAGGAGCTCCAAAAAGTGACCCACAGTGCTGGGGGAGGTTACTTGCCCCCGAATTCTCTTTTCTCACTGGAGGAACTGGAGGCCCAGGGGAGACCTCCATGCATGGTACTGCACTGGTCTGGGGGAGGAGGGGCAATGTAGTCAGCGTAGACTCTTATCCTTCTAATGCAGCCTGTCTTCATCTTGAGGTGCAGAGGGTGCTTCTGCCTCATTCCTGTCCCTGTGTTTTAGGACTGTCATAGTGACATCTCGTTTTTGAATAGATGTTAGTTGTTCTTCCGAGAGGGAGCAAAGTCAGGAATGATTTGTGTCACCATCGTGGTGACATTACTCCTCAATTCAGTGCTTAATTCCACCTGCATCTAAATTGGCCTTTGAGAGACTAATGCTCCAAAAGCAAGGGCATACGTTTTAGGCCTATGTCAGCATCTGTTATGGGCGGGATTATTAAGAAGGGGACAGAAGCAGAATTGGAATCCTGTTGGGTGCGCATGTACTCTTTTGTGTTTCTCTGCAAACATTTGTCTATTCGCTCTTTGCCAAATCTATTTGCCTTTTTCTTGGAGTCATTAAGAAACAAAGCATGTTGCTGTGCTGTTTGAGGCTTAACAAGATTTTAAGGTTTACAGATCCCCAAATCCTGCAGAGACATGGGTCTTGCTGGTAGTATTTGAACAGAAGAAGATTGAAAGACAGAATGACTTGACAGTTGTATTTCTCTGTCGGAAGCAGCAACAACCCAGGTGTTCCCTTTAAGGGAAAGATAGCACATAATCTGAATTTGAAACATGATTTATGCCAGGGAAATCATAAACTGTGCATGGGGTGTAAGTTTTTGTTTTTGTTTTGATGTTTTGTTTTGTTTTGTTTTGTTTGCAAGCCTCCAGACGAGATGGAAACACAAAGCCTCAGTCCTAAGCAAGGTTTCTAAAAAAGGAAAGAGTAAAATCTATTCCTGTACTTCCAGCTGTAGTTTCAAGTGAAATGATTGAAAAATCTAAACAAAACCAATGTGAAATTCATTGCAAAGCCAAGGCTTTCTATCACCATGTCTGGTTCAAAAGTGAGTTGTTATAGCAACAGGAGAAAAGTAAATGAGCATTTCACATTGTAAAATTATGCCCGCCTCTGTGCTAAACAGTCCCGCCCGTGCAGTCCAATGAGCCCAAGTCATTTAAAGGAGAAGAATTCCATTTTAATTGTTAAGGCTTGCACCAAACCTACCTTTAAAACCCAAAGTTCATTTCAATTAACCTTATTCCCTAAATCGATATAATAAATCCTCTGGCAGGATGAGACCAAGCAGCGTCCTGTCTCATGAAGATGACCTCAGGAAAATATGGCACCATGGATTTCAGCGCTGAAGAATAGCCAAAGTGCTGAGTGGCACTGAGCTCATAGCACAGTACACAGAGCCTTTCACCTCTAAATCATTGTTTTTAATCCAGTATAGATTGGAAGCAGGCGAGTGACCTTGCTTTTTAACACTTGTTCGCTGACCTGTATTAAATTGGATGTTGATCTGGGTCCAGCTTCAAATGCATGTCTACACAGTGGACATTTTCTGAGCCCCACACTGGCTTCCAAGAAACTAGGCTGAATGAAATCGGAGAGGAATTTTTTTTTTTTTGCTTTGTTTTTGTGTTTTCCCCTTGCGTAGATAGCCCTCCATGACTGCAATGGAGTATTTGTAGGGAGATTTTTTTTTAGATCAGTGATTATGTCTCAGTCATCTCGTAAGGAGCCTGTCTCAAGACTAACACATTTCTGTTTAGTTAAGCATTTATCATTATCAGTGTTGCAGATTATCACATTTAAATTAATTTGTAAATATATAAAACAACAAGGGAGAGAGAACCAACCCTTAGTCCCTAAGAGCGACCCTCCCACAAAGCCTAAGGCAAATTTTAATTATTAGCTATAACTGATCTGTATAATTAGCCTGGGCTAATATCCCCTAATGTCTTTCTATTTAAAGACACAGACACACTATTTACATACCCAGACAAGTTTGCAGTTCTGAGAAATCATCTCCATTTCAGCAATGAGAAGCACCAAGCCAGTAAAACAGACTGGCAATTTGAGACTATAAGGGGAGCCTAGATTCAAAAGCTCTCACCAGAGGAGTCTTATTGGGTAAACAAGAGAGAAAGGAAGAGAGTCAGCCTGAATGCCTTGGCCACAGGTGACCTTAGCCCCTTCTGACTTCCCGATTTGTGAAGGTAAAGAAGTAATTTCCCCTAGCATTTCCTGATCTTGCTGGCACCAGTAGAATTGGCCTGCTCTGATGCATCTCAACATGGCTGATGAGCGGAGTCATCAGGACAGAGAGGCTCTCTGGCTCCTACCATGTGATTTTGATTAAGCAAGCCTGGGAGAGGGTTCAGGAGCCTGAAGTTTTAACAAGCTCCCCAAGTTATTATGATGATCGTCGAGGCTTGGATACCACCACTGCATCACTTAATCTTGAGGGGAGTGGAGGGCCAGGAGGGGGGACTTCCAACCCTTCATCAGTGAAGTCAGCCCCAGACACTGGCTTGGATGTCTCCAAAAGATCCTAAAAGCACTCCATCCAACCCTATGTGTTTCTTTTCCTAGGCACCCCTTCCAAGATGGCTAATACTAGGATTTTCGTAAATCTGAAGCAATTTGATGTAGTCATATAACTTCTATAGAGGACATCGGGTAAAAGCAAAACTCCATATCCTGGACCACCAGACCCTTCGTGAACGCCCTTGTCTGATCCTTCTTGTATTCTGCTCTGCTCCTCATTCTGCTTCAGCTAAACTCTTGACTGTGCAAAGTACCTGTGTTGTTGTTTTACTCTGATCTTTTCCCAGATCTTGGCTCGGCTGCCAATGTCTCTTTTGTCAGATCCCAACTCATAGATCTCTTCCTTGAGTGATCGTCCCAGGACACTCCATCTGGGGCAGGTTCCTGTCCCCCCACCTACATCCCTCCTCCCCCATGTTGGACTTTCCATTACAAAACCACGGTTTCCCTACTTGCCAGTCTTTATCATACTCTACAAATATCCTATGTATTATTTATTGTTTGTTGATTATTCCTCTTTGCCAACTAAAATGTAAAGTCCATCAGGTCACCAGCTAATGGTTGCTATGGTTGCTGATGAGTTGGTACCATCAATTAAACGCAGGCTAGCCAACTTCTGGGACTCTCGACCACACCACAGCAGACAGGGTTGTGGCACAACCTTTCAATTTCACTTCCATGCTGGCAGAAAATATGTAATCATCATGAGTGTATAAGTTCCGAACGACACATGAAGATAGCTATAAAGGATTCCAAGTTTTATTAGAGTTCACAGAGTATTTACTCTTTTTTTCTTCTTCTTATAACAAGAAGAAATTCATTTGGGGTCACTTCTCATCTTTTAGTCCTGTGTCTTCAACCCAGGGACATTCTTATTCTACATTACAGTGTTTATACTGGCCCAGAACATCAACAAGATCATTAACAAAACTAACTCTAGATGCAGTTAAAACAGGGAAAAGAACCTTCAAATGATAGGGCATATAAATATAAGAGAACCCATAATACAGGAGGAACTAGAACATACTGGCCACCTATTATTGGAATGTATTTGTTAAATAGTAGGTGTTTCTAACTCTAGAACCCCGAAGAACCCTTCTTATACAATTTGACATTAATGTTCAAGTTATTTTGTGTTTTTAAATTTTTTTCTTAATGCTTATTTTTTAGAAAGTGAGAGCGAGCAAGAGAGAGAGAGAGAGCAGGGGAGGGGCAGAGAGAGAGGGAGACACAGAATCCAAAGCAGGCTCCAGGCTGTGAGCTGTCAGCACAGATCCTGACACAGGGCTCAAACCCACAAACTGCAAGATCATGACCTGAGCCGAAGTTGGTCGCTTAACTGAGCCGCCCAGGTGCCCTAATATTCAAGTTATTTTAAATTCAGATATTCTTTACACATTTCTAGTAATCTTCCCTTGTTAGCTTTTCCAAAGCCTTGTTCTTCTTCCCAACCCCCCTCCAAATCAAGACACACACACACACACACACACACACACACACACACATATATATATATATTTTTTTTTTTTTTTGCAAGAGGACTGCAAAAGAGTTGACACTTGGCATGTGGTAATTCAAAAAATACACTGTCCCTTCTCACCACCCCTGATGTCTTTATCTGACAAAATCCATATGCTGTGTGATCACCATGGCAACTAAGTAGGATTGTAATTGCAACCCTGGAAAGCTAATTTTTTCACTCAAATTGTGGCGTACGTTTAACCTGTCTGAAGTTTCAACAAACCATCTTTTAATGACAAGTGTTTTGAAAGGTCTAATTTAGTCTGTTTGTTTGAAGGCACATTTCTTCCCTTTTTTTTTTAACTTAATAAATTAGCTCTAAAAGGGGAGCATAAGAGGCTACAATATTTTCTGACCTTACCTCACAAAATTATACCTGATCATTTTATAGCAATAAAATCTAAATGCGTGAGTCTTTCGGAAGGCTATGCAAACATTAGAATCCTCACACTCTGTGGGAGTGAGAACCAGTAAGTCTCTATGGAGATACAACCACTCAGACAAAGAATTCTTAAGGTATTCGTTCTAAACTCTTTTCTTCTACCTGCTATGGAGGGAAAGTTCCCTCCCCTGTGACCAATGACATGGGTATTCAGGCTCAGTTGCCATTAAAGTTTCTCATTGGATGAACTTTAGTTTAGGTGAAATTTTCCTTCTGTGCTTCTGGTTCACAGTAATTTCTAAAGCGGCTACGTTTTAGTTTTCTGGATGTGTAGCTTTTGGAAAGCTACAATCATCAGATTCTCTTGGGATACATGAGGAAAGGAGTGAAGTGCCTGATGAAGAAACTTTAAGAACCTAGTTCTGGCCCCGCCAAGAATTATAGGTTTTGCCCTCAAGGAGCCTACCGTCTAGCTACCTGGAACTTCATGGTATTTAATATAATAAAAAATAAAAAATAAAAACAGCTTGGGAATGTAATGTGAAAGACTTGGAATCCGGTTCCAGCTCAAATAGTTTCTTGCTGTGTGATCATAAGCCCTTAACTTGCAAATGGATGGCTTCACGTATGAACTGTGTGTATCCTTTAGTCCAAGCCCAGGTCTGCCTGAAGGATGAAGGGACAATCTGACGTGAACCTATCTGCTTGAGGGACAAGGAACTTCCCCGCAAAGAGCTGAGCCTACAAGAAGGGAAAATGAACTCAATGTGGCCCAAGGAATAAAAGGTTGACAAGGCAGAGAGACCTGGAGCACAGCACAGTGTATCAATTAGAACATGACCTTCCCCCTGACATATCCAGTGCATACTAGGACTGTCCCGGCACAGCAGAGAACAGAGACTGTGGCCAAAAAAAAAAACCAAAAAACAAAAAACAAAGGAAAGATCCTTTTTGCTAAGGTGACCCCACCACCAATTTGTCTGAGGCGATCTCAGTTTACGTGCTGTCCTTGTGTAATTGTCAATTGCTCTTCCTTTCACCATCAAAAGTGCCCCGGCCTGGATGTAGAAGTATGTGGTCACCTGCTCTGTGCTGAGATTTCTGGAGATTGCAGAAAGCCAGGGAGTGGGGCTGCTTTTTGAGCATGTGACCATAGCTCCTGGCAGGGGGGGCGGGGGGGGGAATGGAGGAACTTTCTCACCCCCTCCACACCCAGGCAGCTGCAGAGCCCTGAAACAGGTGCAGCAGGGACTAGAGTGGTGTGGCTGGGAGGGCGGGGCAGCCCCAGGAGGGGCAGCACCAGGAGCAGCGCCATACTTGGAGGATGCGGAGCCAAGAAGAATGGTGATGGTAGGCGTGACTGAAAGGTGTTGGAAAAGCCCACCCTACAACCCCCCTGGATGTAGCGAAAGGCAGAGAACCGTGGTTTTGTTGTGGTAAGATGGTGGGTGGGACTGTTGGCCACATCTGTCCTGGCTCAGGAGGCCCTCGTGCTCTTCAGGTGAACATAGAGTCATGCACGATGTAGGAGTAGCTTAGGACCAGTGGGCAGGCTCCACATCATTCGTGGGCTTTTCAACAATGCTCCCAGTGGTGACCCTTCACCTGGTCCAGCCACGGAGGTCATGCCAGGCAGTGGATCCTTTCTTGGGTTACTAGTTCCTGAGAACACTTCTGGTGATCCCCCCACATCCTCCTTTCCAGTCTCCTGCCCACAAACCCAGGGATAGCTCAGGATCAGCAGACATTCTCCCCCATTCCCTCTGCTTGGACGTCCTCCCATCCAAGCCCAGGACCCCGTTTTCCCTTCAGCCTTATATTTCTATAAACAATGGTCAGGACAATGTGCCAACTAATTTCATACCTCATGGCTCCCCCAAAGTAGAACACAGAACCAACTCTCTGTTTGAATGGAGAAAAGAGAGATGGGAAATTATGAGAAAAATGGTAACTCTTCTTGGTGTTCTATTACTTCTGTAACAAAACACCCCACACTAAATGGCTTAAAACAGCACAAACTTAGTATGTCACAGATCTGTAGGTCAGAAGTACTGGTGGGTTTAGCTGGTTCTGCTCTGAGCCTCACAAGGCCAGAATCAAGGTGTTGGCATCCTGGGCTCTTACGTGGAAGCCCTGCAGGTGGGATGGGTGGTTGTTTGCTCCTAGACTCATTTACACGGTTGGGCACAAATCAGTTCCATGTGGCTATAGTTCCCCTTTCCTTCCCTGCTGTCAGCTTCTAGAAGCAGTTCATATCCCCTAGCTCATGACCCTCTTCGTCTGCAAAGCCAGCAGTCCTGGGTCTAGTCCCTCCCACATTTTGAATTTCTTTACTTCCTCTTCTGATCCATCCTCTGCTTGCAAATGGAGAAGGTCTCTGCTGTGAGATTGGACCCATCCAATAATCCATGTTAATCTCTCTATTTTAAGGCCCATCACTTTAATTACATCAGCAGTTCTTTGGTCACGTAATATAACATAACCATGGTGTGTCACCAGAGAGCAGAGGGTGCAGGAGTCAAAATTCTGACTACCACAAATTTAATTTTCCTGTGGCTCCAATTTCAACCCCAGCTAGGGAGGAAACCCTGAAGATATAAGCAAAGAGGTATAAGACGAAGAACACCTAAAACACATGCCAAGGCGGGAATCTTGCAAAAGTTTTCAACAGAGTAAGTACTGTAACGTCTCAGGCGACTAGGTGACCTAAATCCATTTTCCTCCAGCCATTGTCCAAAGATGGCATAATCCCTTTTCTGAAGAGGCCACAGCAGGGCCAAGGCAGTGGCAGGGACTACCAAGAGCAAAACCCTTGAGCATGAGCTGTGTGTAGGGCACATTAAGAGTCAACCCGGGGCGCCTGGGTGGCGCAGTCGGTTAAGCGTCCGACTTCAGCCAGGTCACTATCTCGCGGTCCGTGAGTTCGAGCCCCGCGTCGGGCTCTGGGCTGATGGCTCAGAGCCTGGAGACTGTTTCCAATTCTGTGTCTCCCTCTCTCTCTGCCCCTCCCCCGTTCATGCTCTGTCTCTCTCTGTCCCAAAATAAATAAACATTGAAAAAAAAAAATTTAAAAAAAAAAAAAAAAAGAGTCAACCCAAGGATGCCAAGCTCTGGCCTCATTGCTGATGCCAGCCTGGGAATGGAAAGACGGCACCACATGAGTAGAAGTCCAAAAGACATGAGAGGGAAGGGCAGCCAGAAGGGAAATCAAGTTTATAAAGACTACATTTCAAAAAAAAAAAAAAATCAACGGAGTAAATTTGAAGATCTAATTGGCTTTATTAAGCAATTCATGAAACAGGCAGCATTCTGTTAGCAAGTAGAGAGGAGCTCTGAGAAATCATATAGAATGGAAAGTTTTTGTAAGAAGGAGGGTGGAGCAAGAAAGTTATTAGCAAATGAAAAGGCCAGGTCACCTTCCCTGGGGTGGAAGGGGAGAGTCTATTATCTCATGTTCCTTTGGGGGAGGGAGAGGGGCCCAAGTAACAGATTACTGCATTGGTGCTTAGCAAGATAGTCCCGACTGAATTGCATTTCTGGGGGAATTCGAGACTGCAAGCAGGTTAGGTATTAAGACCTTGGTGACCTGACCTAAGTGACACCATTTTAGGCCTCTGGTTTTCTTTTCAACATGTCTTTGACATATTTTTTTTTTTAGCTTAATGCATATCATTAAACATATCATGCAGATCAGAGTGAGTATCAGCAGATATGACATCCCAATTAGCCTTGGTGAATTCCTAGTACCAAAAGAGCACTTTAACCTTAATGCCAGCTGATGACCTTGACTCACATCTTCAGAACTCACTAATCTGCGGGACAGAGTACCCTCAGCTGCATGACAGCATTGAGCCAAGTTAGCTTGAAGACACAGGCTGAAGAATAGAGGGAGCCATGGATGGGAACAGTGCAATATCCACGTTCTTTCACTGGAATTGAGTACATAAATTAGAAACTTGAAAATAGAGGCCAATGTGTTCTCAGGACAGTTATTAAAATTGCTTTTTCAGTGTTTGCCTATCCAGTATTACAAAGTTGTTTTTGTAGGAAGGAAAGTAATTCATGTTTCAGATCTGCTGTCATTGTAAAAGAAGTCACAGCTCCAAGTCTAGACATTTATGACTATTTCACAAGGACTTGTCCTTATGAAATAATCATTGTTTTATGCCAGCTCTAGTTTATTGATCTGATATGTGCCTGAAATTATTTAGATAAGGAAAATAGGGCTCTCTTCTGTTTCTAGCATACAGAGAAAAATTGTCCTAGGCTCCTGAAAATATAATAAGCATCTGATATTGGAAACACATTAGGGTTATATTTTTCATTTATTAAAATCGGTTTAACATATGCTCAAATTCAGTTTTTAGTCCTCTCTCTCCTCTTTATAAAGAAAATATCTTTTCCTCAATTGTCTTCAGTTGCCAGTAATTTCTGTTTATTACAAAATACGGGAGAAGAAGAAGGAGAAGAAGGTAAAAGAAGAGAAGGAGAGAAAGAAAGGGGGGAGGGAAGGGAGAAGGAAGGGAGAAAAGGAGAAGACATTCTTTACAGTTAACTGGATTTTATAGATCTATGAGCAGGTAGCTTACGGGAGGGAATGGGATTAAAATATTTTTTTTTTTTAATTTTTTTTTCAACGTTTATTTAATTTTGGGACAGAGAGAGACAGAGCATGAACGGGGGAGGGGCAGAGAGAGAGGGAGACACAGAATCGGAAACAGGCTCCAGGCTCCGAGCCGTCAGCCCAGAGCCTGACGCGGGGCTCGAACTCACGGACCGCGAGATCGTGACCTGGCTGAAGTCGGACGCTTAACCGACTGCGCCACCCAGGCGCCCCTAAAATATTTATAGCAATGAGTATAGGGTCACCAGCTTGTGAGGACTGGCCTAGAGGAAAAAGTCTTATGTTCTATAGCCTCAGCTTTCAGTGGTGCTTCCGTGATTCATTGTCTTGTAACCAAATAATTTTGGGGGTAGTTCATGGCAAAGGTCTCTAGCTGTGTATCATTTTTATATACTCCAGGAATTACTTCTTTCTATTTTACAGATGAAAATGTTAAGTGTAGCTTTCAGGTGCTAATGTACTACATCTGTTAATATTGATAGGAAAGTATGTCCTTCGTGACTCAATATTAACCTTTAATATTTATCTTATTGCTTATGCAAGATATTTCAATGAACTACGTGTCCTATTGGTGCATGTTGATGGTATTTTTCATTGCTTTGCCTTACTAACACCGCCTGGCTGCTGTCGGGCGGTGTGGTCAGTCCACTGCAGTATAAGAAGGAAATCTGCAGGAGAAGCCTGTGTTGGTGGGTTAATTTCTCATGCTTTCCACAAATACTGCCATTTGCCCAAATTAGATATTGGGCATCCCTTTCTCCCACGTGAAGTGTTTACTTGCAAAAGCTGAGCCCTAAATGTTGCCTCTCAATGTCTCCCAATTTGTCTCCAGAAGTTTATCGTGTGTTGGATAAAAAGTCCTTCCCCACCCCAGGTCATAAAATAGTTTCTACGTCACCTTCCAAAAGTTCTATAATTGTGTGTTCCATTGTATTTTTAATCCACCCCAAATTGATGTGTGTTTATGGTGTGAGGTTAGGATCTACTTCAGTTTTTTTTTAGATGACTAATGACGTTTAATAAAAAGTCATGTTCTACTCACTAATCGACAGCACCAGCTGTGAAATAGACCCAATGTCTCCCAGATGTATGCTCTCAAACCACCCAGTCTTAGTATATTTAATAACAATTCCTGAATCCTCATGAACTTGAGTTCCCCACTCTTTGTTTTCTCTGTTTTAAGAAATATATTGGCTATTCTTGACCCTGTGTTCCTCCATATACATTTTAACATCAGTTTATTTTATTATTTTATTCCATATACATGAAAAGAAATCCCTGGTTGGGTTTAGATGGGAATTTTGATTGAAATTGAATCAATAGGTCAATTTGTTAAGAATTACCCTCATAATGATTTTAAGTCATGCTGTCTCTGAACAGAGTTTATCTTTTGGTGGGTAGGGAAGACTTTAAAAATTTTTAATAAAATTTTCCCCATAAAGTAGGAAAGTAGCTAGATTTATTCTTGTGAAATACATATTTTGATACTATTAAAAGTAATATCTTTTTAAATATTTTTTTTTCTTTGAGAAAGAGCATGTGTGTGCATGAGTGAGTGGGGGAGCAGAGAGAGAGGGAAAAAGAGAATCCTAAGCAGGCTCTGTGCTGTCAGCGTGGAGCCCAACACAGCTCAACCCCAATGAACCAGAGAGATCATGACCTGAACCAAAATCAAGAGTTGGACACTTAACCGACTGAGCCACCCAGGTGCCCCTAAGCTTTCTTAGTAACTATAATACTTTATTTGAAATTCCTTGGGATTTTTGATATAGACAATTTTATCATCAGTCTATAAGGACAATTTTATTTCTTTCTAATTATTTTATTTCTTTTCTTACCTTATTGTGCTGCTTCTTCTTCCAACACCACTCTTAAGAGAAGTTAGTTCTAAGAGTACTGTATGACCTTCTTAACTTAAAAAGAATATTTTTAATGTATCACATTGAGTTTGGTATTACATTTTTGTAGCTATACAAAACATTGTTACCCAATGTTTTTTAATGAAATTATTGAGATCATCATGCTGTTTTTCTTCTTTGATCTGCTAATGTGATATAACATATTAATAGATTGTTTTATGTTAAACCACCCTTGTTTGTACCCATGGGATAAATGCAGTTTGGTCATTTTTAATATTCTTTGCTGAATTCAGTTTACTAATGATTTAAAAAAATTTTTTTGTTTATTTTTGAGAGAGTGTGAGTGGGACAGGGGCAGAGAGAGAAGGGAACACAGAAACTGAATCAGGCTCCAGGCTCCGAGCTGTCAGCACAGAGCCCGACGTGGGGCTCAAACTCACAAACCTTAAGATCATGACCTGAGCGGAAGTCGGACGCTTAACCAACTGAGCCACCCAGGCGCCCTAGTTTACTTATGATTCTTATATCTATTTTGTATCTGTTATTAGGCTAGAAACCAAGCTGCAGTAACAAAGAAACTCATCACACAGCAGCATATATAAGATAGACATCTACTTTTCTTTCTGATAATAGTCTGGAGTAGTTTAGTGTGTTCATGGCTGGTAGGGCAGATTTATGTATTCTGTACTTGGCTTCCAAGTTACAGCCCTTCTAGGCTACTTGAAAGACAGACAGAGTCCTGAATAGGTCTCTTAGAAAAGTGACCAAGAAATTGCCCTTCTCAGATCCATTCACATCTCATTCACCCAAAGTTAATCCCATGGCTACACATAGCTGCAAGGGAAAAGAACTATTTTTCCTATGGCTGGGTGGCCATGAGCCCAGGTTATATGAAGTTCTATGTGAATTTCTGTTACTAAAAGAAGCACAAGGGGACTTGAAGCTAGAAGCAATTAACAGTCTCCAAATACATATGGTCATGAGAAAGAGTGGACTGTGGTTTTCTGTTTTGTACCATCCTTGTCTCAGGTTTTGACATCAAGATCAAATTAGCTTCCAAAAACAAAAGAAACACACATACATACACACACACACACACACACACACACACATACACACACACATACACACAACTACTTTGTAAATATTCTCTGTTTTTCTACCCTTTGGTATAATTTGGGTACATTTGTAACTTAAAAAAAATTTTTATTAGAACTTTTCTTAGAAATACAACCTAGTATTTTCTTTTAGAAATACTTTTACTTAAAGATTCCAACTATTCAATAGATACAGTACTTTTCAGACTTTCTATTTCTTCTTGAGTCAACCTTTGGGGAAGTTTTAAAAGTCATTTGTCTATTAGCATACAGTGACTAAAAATAACATCTCTTACTATATTTTTAATTTGCTATGTGTGAATTTATTTCATCCTTTCCTTCTGAGTCTAATTTAATGAAATGTTCTGTTTTTCTTTTCTATTTGTTTCTAAACAGTTTTGTAAATTTTGTTTGCTATTCAAGAATAACTTTTGTCTGTCTTAACACTCTTCGTTGTGTGGTTGGTTTTAGTCCTCTCATCTCTTCTCATTTCCTTCCTTCTGTCTTGCTTGCTTTATTCTGATGCTCTTATACTGACTTCCTAAGATGGACACTTAATTCATTCACTAAGTATTACTTTAGCTGCATCTATATATTATGATATTCAGTGTCGTCATGCAGTTTTTCCATAAATATTTTTAATTTTTATCTTGATCTGTTATTTAACTCTAAGTCTTGAAGTTTTTAGAAGCAAAACGCCTCCATAGTTAGCCTGCTGACTCTTGTGTAAGAAAAGGAAACATGAGGGGTACCTGGGTGGCTCAGATGGCCAAGCCTCCAACTCTTGGCTTCAGCTCAAGTCATGATCTCACAATTTGTGAGTTTGAGCCCCATGTGGAGCTCTACACTGCCAATGTAGGACCTGCTTGGAATTCTCTCTTTTCCTCTCTCTCTGCCCCTGCACTGCTCTCTCTCTCTCTCTCTCTCTCTCTCTCTCTCTCTCTCTCTCTCTCAAAATAAATAAACATTAAAAAAAAAGAGGAAGAAATTTGGGGAAGAGTGTCTTTTCTCTGAATTTATCTTTTTATATAGTTTTACTTTTGAAAGCATGTTAATGTTCTACGTTTCAAAAAAAATAAATCAACAAGGTTGGGAAGATAGGAAAAGCTAAAACCGAAGGCAGACTGAACCAAATGAACATAATTGTATTTTAAATGAATTCCAAAAGGAGAAAAAACACTAATTGAAGTAATTTATGAACACAGTATCTGTATACTCTCTTTCTTGGGCAAGATTGTGAGGCAAGTACTATAAACAAATCTGGGAACCATTTGAGTAAATTTGGGGTTTTGTTGTAATGTAGGTGAAACAGTTCTGAAACAATTTAGGTCTATGATAGGGTCATGAGAAAGAGTGGTCTCTTCTCAGACTAAATGTGTTGCTGGGAGCCAGGTTTGACATACACCTATAGAAAGAGGGCAAGAAAGAATCATCTGGAAATGGATTGGAATTGGGACTATCAGTGTACATTCATTATTTCTACAACACCCATACATGTGTATAATGCATGTAATATGTGCATGTGCATACGTATATGTGTGGGGATGCAAACATTTTCTTTTCTATTCACTGAAAAGGTCAGGAAGCAAAGATACCCTGGTAGCCATGAGCACACCCAGCACCCTGATCTTAGATTCTAATTCCATGCCTCACTAGCTGACTCCAGGTTTTCTTTATCTGAATATTCCTTTGTGTTTGTTTTTGAACGATAATGTCATTAAGGCTACAAATGTAGTTTGACATGTCTCTTTCTCTGTGAACATTGGAGATACTCCACTGTTGTTACTCTTCTGTTGTTAATTTGAGGAAGTAAACTCGTGATTAAATGGTTAAATTTTGTAGGTAATTGGACCCACCCCCATGTTTTTAAGACCTCTTTGTCTTTGGTGTTGAGCAATTTGCTTCCATGTTTTAGGTTCATTTATTTATGCTATTCGATATAAAAAGTACAAAATAGTAATTATACCATAAATACTATAAAAGTAGAGAAACTCATAGCCATTAGATCTCCACTTGTTGCCTCTGCCCCCGTTCTCCTCTCCCTCTGGATTTCCAATAAGATACATGTTTGACCTCTCACTCTGTTATCCGTATTACATGACTCATCTTTCATATTTCTCATCTCTCTGTCTCTCTGTGTTTCATTCTCAGTAATTTCTACAGATCTAGTTTCAAATTTCCTAAGTCTCCCTGAGCTATGTGGAAAAAGGCGTAGCAACCAAATTTTTAATTCTGAAGACACTTTATTTATATAATTCCTGAAAGTTTTATTTAGCGTTTTTTCAATGTTTGGCCTTTTTTTTTTGTAAGTTGGTTGCTCATTTTACTCATGTTTTCACACTTGCCACATTTTAAAATACATACTAAATATAATGCCTTTTTATGCTGCACTTGACAGTTATAACATCAAAAAACTTGCCGGTCTACTCATTACTGCCTGTTCTTCCTGAGCACTTGTGCCCTTCATGTTCTCTATTTTATGATTTTTTTTTTCGCTCAGTCTCACGAGGGGATGTGATTTCTGGTCCTCCCTGACACTTAGCCTGTAGGCCATTCACATGCCTCCTTTTATAGGACCTCATGTTAGAGACCTTGGATGGACACTGGTTTTCTTTGTCTCCCACCCTGTGTGTTTCATAGGACCATGAAAGCCCATGTTCAAGTTCGCTTTGACATCAAAGCCCTCAAAGCCCTGTTGCCTTCAGCATGTACCTTCCTCTTCAGATTCCTGCTTTCACTGGGTTTTGGCCTTCCAGTCATAAACTACTTTTAGTATTTTGTCTAGGAATTTCTACTTGTTTTCAGCAAGATGATCAGTCTAGATATTTGGTCGTCCACACTGCTAGAGATTTCTAGAAGTCCCCTGCATACATTTTAACCAACTCTATAAATTTCTATATATTGTATATGTTTATGTATTATTTTATTTTAAGAAATTTTTAAAATAAAAAGCTAGGAAATCATTGACCTAACATAATATGTCCTTTGTCATTTAGGATCAAATATAAGGAAATAGGTATAGGAATACCAGAGCCATTTTGCTCACTTCTGACACCTGTCATAGTGCTTCCTGTGGCTGGGATTTAGTGCCCTGGAACAGCAGTTTGTCCCTAACCTTCCTGGACATGTAGAGACACCGCTTTCCCCATATAGTCTTTTTTTCCCTGGAAACACTCAGACCCAGCCTTCATTCTGGGTACATTCTTAAGATAAACCCTTGGTCTGGGAAAGTCACCAAAGCTCAGTTACTGCACATGCATTTGGATTCTACCAATTATAATATTTGGTTAGACTTCTTTTTGAATAATATATCCAAAGCACTAAATAACATAAATAACAATTAAATAACATAACTTGAGGATGTCCCATGCCGCACCGCCTTTACAAATGTGCATGATCCCTTGAATGGTTGTACCGTAGTCTGACCTGTGTTTCATTTTTAGCACACTTGTGTGGCTTCTCACTCTTGGCTTTTACAAACCGAGCCATTATGAATGACCCTGTAATCCATCTTTACTTAATACTTACAATTATTTGCTTAGATTAAATTTCCAGAACTTAAATTGTGAGGTCCTATGGCATGCATCTTTTGAAGGCTCCGTATATGTTGCCCTAGTGCTGTCCAGAGGACTTACGCCAATTCCCTTCCACAAGTGGCCCATGGAGGCGCAGCGACAGCGGTTGGCTTGTTAAAGGTGACACATTCAGAGCTAATCTTCTGACTGATCTCTAATAAAAAAATAATTTCATCAGATTTTTCATCTGGCTCCGTCTCTAGTCTAAAAGCACACTCGATGGGGCGCCTGGGTGGCACAGTCGGTTAAGCGTCCGGCTTCAGCCAGGTCACGATCTCGCGGTCTGTGAGTTCGAGCCCCGCGTCGGGCTCTGGGCTGATGGCTCAGAGCCTGGAGCCTGTTTCCGATTCTGTGTCTCCCTCTCTCTCTGCCCCTCCCCCATTCATGCTCTGTCTCTCTCTGTCCCAAAAATAAATAAACGTTGAAAAAAAAATTTTTTTTTAAATAAAAGCACACTCGATATTATGCTTACTTAAAGATCTTACAAAATATCCCGGAATCCCTCCCCTTTTGGTTCTTTGTAAAAATTTAATATCAGAGTTATTGCAGTTTCTCAAATTACTAACATTTCTTTGCTTTGACAAAACCCCAGCTGTCACATGCTGACTAGTAGCCTGTGGTATTTCATAATTAATTAGAACCAAATAGTGCCACAATAAATGAACGGACGATTTTCCTATTGTTATCTCCTTGTCTGTCCACAGACCCACTGGTGAGTCCCCTGTAACTAATGTCAATTGGCAAGAGATATAGCTTTTTGGTACCAATTCTCCTTGGATTTGGTCACCTGATAATCTTGCGTTACGAATTCTCACAGATAATGTTGAAAGATTGATCTTATACACAGGCACCGGGCTACCTGGCATAGCTTTAAGTTTGTTGTCACTTAATAGGAGACAAGACTGCTGTTCATTAGATCTCTTGCTGTCCCTGGTGAGACCCTCCTGTCTTCCTGTTCCTGCTTTTGAGATTACGCTGTGCAAAATGGCATTTCTACATAAAGAGCTTGTGGCCAGGGGCAACGGTACATCTGAACTGGCTATTTCTTTCTCACCATGCATGGAAAGGTATTTTAGGCATGTGTAACTCCTTCATAAGCAAACATCTGTCAGTCATACTGTGCACAATTTCATCAGCTGGGAGTCAAAACCCATTCATGATACTTCTGTTGGCAAACTTCTGTCACCAAGGCTGTTCAGGTTCTAAGCTCTGTTGCAAAGAGAAGAGGGGGCTTGAATGCTAAAGAGAGGCTCAAATTTAAGGTAACATTTGAAAATTGTGAATAGTTGGCAACTGCACGGAAGCCCCTTTTCTGAGTCAAGGTTGGGAAATTTGGATGTGGGGCAAGTTTGAAGTATACACCAACCATATCAGAGCTTAACTTTTCTCAGACACTGATGGATTTTTTTCTGGTTGTTTGTGTTATTCGCTTGGTTACAGTGAAGGCTTTTATGTTGATTTTCCTTGAGGATTTGAGTCCAACAATAAGAAGAATATTGAATATATGCAGGGTCAATCCCGTAAAAACCGAGTCAGAAAAGGAGGCAGATGATTACCTTTAATTTGCTATGAAATGGCGCACAGACTCATAAATATCAATGTGTCCTGTGAAAATGAAGCAAAGAGAGGATTTACACACGAGGAAAAAGATTTTAGGCAGGATTCTTCTTGTGAATTTCTTTTTAGTACAGCTTACCGTGTTGTTTGTCTAATGATATGTTTTTATTCCAACATTATAGCTTCTACTTTTGTTATCGTTGTTGCTCTTTGAAAGCAATTAGATAGTTGTGATTTTTAGGGCAAGTCTATAGAATTGATTTAAGTAATACTTAAGAATTAGAACAATGCATAAGAAGCATCTGGGGTATTAGTTTAAAATGCAGATTTGGGGGATGCTGTCCCCTATGATTCAAATCGGGTACATAATCAGCAGAGCCTGGAAATCTATTTTTTTTTTCCAACAAGCATAAAAGATTCTGATTTGGGTGGTCCTCAGAAAAAAAAACACTATTAAAAATTATAATTTCAAAAGAGATAAAAATTAAAGAAATAAAAATAAGCTTTACAGAAAATATAAAAGAGGAACCATTTGCCTATATAATTTATTTTTATAATAAAGGGGTGTGACTAGAGTCCTGATTCCTCAAGAACCAAAGGCAGATACACTGTGGAAAGTATGCACACTGGGACTCTTTGGAGGCCACCCCTCCTTGGGACTCAGAGGTGACTTTACTGAGTCACTGTCCTGCCTGGATCTCTTTTTTCCTCCCTTCCAAATGGGAGGGGGGGGAGGGGGGTAAGAGGGAAGCAGAACCTTTCTACCACCTGGACAGGTTGAATATAAAGCAAAATAATCACGAGGCTGCTTTGTAAATGCAAATTGGTGTCATTAAATTCAACACTTGGATAATGCTTAATTCTTTCCAAGTTTTGAATTTAATACACTGTAATCACAGGTGCACAGGCTTTAAAGTCAGACCCTAAATGATGCAATCGTAGCTTCTTAGAGACTTTGAAGGGTAATGCAGGGTCACAGGCACATTACATGTAAACCAACCCCGAAAGATACAATCTTAAAGGCTGCTAGCAAAAGAAATTTCACAGCATCCCTTGGCACTTGTGTGTTTCAGGCCTTAAAATCTTTCAAGAGAAGTCTTTCTGAGTTCTTAATCCAAGCTGTCTGTCCTTGGGGGAAAAGGAAAAACCTCCCACCGTAATTTCACACTCCTCTTTCACAGACTGAAAAGTGTTACACTCTCTCTTGTTTTGTGGTCATTGTTGCTGTTGTTTTAACGCGTGATATAAAGCTAGTCTCTTTGGCCTTTCCACGTAAAACGTCAGGAAAACATCTGTATTTTGTCCGTTGCTTCTTTTCATTCCAGGCAAAGGTGATGTGATGATGACCGTGCCTATTGCATGTGGCATCTTTTCTTAAACTTTCTGTCATTGAGTAAATGTTCTTGGAGACCTTTAATCAAATCTGTCTCTCAGGGAGATTTCGTCATCAGTTGCACAGTGGGACTTCAGCAAGCCAGTTTCACCCCCTTGTTCTCTATGTCCCCAAATGAGAGGCTGGGACTAGACACCCTTCATTTTGTTCCTTTGCAAACTCCGAAAAGTTGTTTCCTGCGGAAAGAGGATGGGGTTAACCCAGAGCAATTTGGTGGCAACCACGCATTCCCTTTTTGTCACATGCACTGTTGGTTCTTCGCCATTTTGTTTTTCCTAACACATCTCTTCTGGTGATGAGGAGAGTCTCCTGTGAGAGAAAGGAAAGAAAGGGTGGCAGGAGAGAAGGGAAGGAGGGAAGAATGGAGTAGCCAGCAATAACTGGGAGGAATATAGATGCCATAGATACACAGGTGAAAATTATACATATAATTTGGTGCCTACATCTACTTGCTCTAAAGGCAGATTGAGTTCCTGGGACTACTTCCTGGAACTCTACATATTTATTTGGAGGGGAAGATATTTTTATTTATAGATTGTATATTATTATATTTTATTATATATGATTTTATATATTTGTATTTATCAATATATAATTGAGTCTAAAAAACACACAAGCCTTGAATCAATGGTTACCAGGCTTTTCATGGTTTGTGTTCCCTGACTCTTTCCCTAGACGCTTGTAAGGTAAGGTACTTGATGGATGTGTCTTATTTCTGTCGATGTTCCTTTATTTACTGTCCATTTTTATTTATAAATTTAAATTTCACAAATGGCATGAAAAATCTGCTAAGATTTTTCTTCATACCTGTTCATCTTTCTCATGGAGAAACCCAGGGGGCTTTACGGGAGGCCGTGTTAAAGGATTGTCCCGTGTGCAGAGAGCCCAGTGTGGCCCTTGAAAAATACATCTTGGCTTCAACCTATCTGATGTTTCTGTAGAGATGTAAAAAGACACTAAGTCTGCATCATTCTCTGTTGCAAGATGTAAAGAAGCAGTTTCTAATCTATATGCTTTTCATGGCACAGTAGACACCCATTTTAGAAATGGTTAGGAGAATGAAAGATTGCATGGATAGGAATGTCTGCTGATCTGAACAAATAATACCCCTTACTGCTCAAGCTACAGAGCGTAAACCCAGTGCTTTGCTTTCTGACTCCCAGATACTGAAAACTGATTCTGAAGGAAAATTTACTCTTCGGTATCAGATCAATTGGAATGGATTCCTCAAATGGTCTGACAGTTCATATCCCCTGCTGTCTGATGACCTTGATTATTGAGAATTCTTTACCGTGTAGTTCAAGAATCAAAGTGCTGATGGAACAGCATGGACCCCCTGTTTCTCACTAGGGAGGGGGCTCTTCCTAGCATGACTGGAACACTGCAGTCCTACCCAAGCATCTTCTAGACACTTGGGCATTGGTTATTTGACCTAATTCCCCAAGGACTCATCAGAGCTGTAAGAGAAAGGAAAACAAATTAGACACCATACAGACTCAGGTAGCTTCATGTGATCTTTCTACAGCCAGCATTAAAAACCCAGAAAGAGCCTCCCAGAAATGTATGCCCGTATGTTTCTTTTCTATTCTTACCGGCTTTTTCCTCCCTTAGCAGCTGCTATGATTTGCAGTTGAAGGTTTATATCCAAGTCCACATGGTCAATAAGGATTTGAGGCTTGGGGTTGTATATTGACCTTTAATTAGTCTTGTTATTTAGTCCAGGTGTGTATTTTTTTTCCCCCTTGGTAATCTATATACTGGAATATTCTCTGTGGAACATGCTAGAAAAAAGAAAAGATAGCACTTTTGTTAGAACTTTATGAAAGAAAGAGCTTTAAATCACCTGCAAATATAGAGCCAGCTTTCAGCATATCATGTCAAGACATTGCCTCTAAATTTTCCTTGTTGTTTCAGGACTTAGCCAGACAATCTTTATTCACTTTAATGAATGTCACTTCCCATTTGCCAGTGTGGAAAATTCAGGGTTTGATAGTGTGAAATGCTGCATTGGTTATGCAGAACCCCATTCAAGGCCATGATTTTTTTTCTACACATTTTATGATATTATTTTGTCTAGACATGTATGTCCTTATTACACTGAATTACAGCATTTATTGCCAAATTGCTTTAATCAGTTATCACCGTTCAAAAACTGTGTTCAAAAGAGTTTATAAGGAAGCAAAGTGTAATAATGAGATGAAGGAAGTAAACTGTGTTAAACTAGGCATCATGTCTCTTGATTAAAATACCTGTTACCTCCCCAACCACCACCTCTGAGCCCAGTCATGAAAACTTAGCCAGTTATATCCCACAGAGCATTTTTACTTAGAGAACCTCAAATATTATGTAGGTGAACTCAGGCTTCCTCTACTCCTTGTATTCTCCATATCCTTAGACAAAAGCAGAATAGCTAAGTATATTTTTGAGTTCCACTACAGGAAAAATTTGAGGATAACAATGATTAGCCTTAAGACTATAAATAATCTTCCTTCTCAGCAATTACATCTTAGCAAATAAAGGGGAGCACCGGGGCTGTGGCGCGAGGGGCATTGTAGGGGTAGCGATAGCATGGGCTGGTGGCCTGGGTGAGTGGGAAGGGCCGCCTTGGCCTGTGTGACCGGTGGTACCTGTGGGGACTCTGTCTAGAGAGGATTCAAGATGACCAACGAGGAACCTCTTCCCAAAAAGGTTTGAGTGAAACACACTTCAAAGTTACGGCCTGAGATGAGTTAATTCTCCAATGGAGACAATCGGAAGCATATGTCCAAGCTCTGGAGGGCGAGCACACAGACCTCAGTTCCGGTGAGGTAACTGGGGTTAAGGGAATCTGAAGAAAAACTAAAGACACAAGAGTCTGCTCACAGGGAAGACATCCTTGTAATACGACTGACAAGCAAGGAGCAGGAGGTAGCATGTAGCACTCAAGTCTATTAACTCGGGCAAGTCCAGCAGCAGAGTGCTGCCCAACTGAGATCAACAATGGTAGACCCACTGATCAGCTTGTTTTTCCTAAAAATGAAAGGTGAACCAGAACAGACTAAAGGCAAACCAGAGCAAGCCCAAAATGAACTGAGTGCCTGGAAGTTTACTCCTAGTAGGCAAACAAGTCGTACTCCCCAGTCAAGACCTCCATGACAGTCCCACAGGGAGGAAGCGGTGGCAGGACAGCCAAATACTCGTTTCCACACCCCAACTCAGACTTTTTGAGCCAAAAAAAAAATCGCATTCTTATACTATCCAGCCTGTAACGGTTCACGTAAAACTTATCAGATGACCCTTGTGTTTCAGCGTTTGCTTCAGAGGCCTGACGGTGTCGGACCATTCCTAAGAAGTGGCCGCCTCCAAAAAATTCCCCTTCTAGAACATGTGGACACTTGAGAAATGTTTCTGTTTGAAGAAAATAGACAGACAAACAGAAGCCTTAAGTCTGCGGCACACTGTGTCTTCAGACAGTTGGGAGGAATGTAAACCTAGATTAAAAATCATGAATTGAACATATAAAATTCCATAAAATGTGAAAAATGGAATATGCCTCGCTCTTAACCTTGAGCATAGTGACCTGGAGACACCGTAGATCCGTTTTGCCCATAAGACTGTGGATTTCATGATGATTGTTAAACTATTGGATCAAAACCCAAGTGAGGTGAATTTTGCCTTTAAAGAGTTTATTTGCTAAGAACCAACTTAATAGTTATGAGAGAATCAAATAATAGATGTCTGTATAAGCAGTTCATATATTTAGCCATTTACTTTGGAGATCTGTATTACTTGATTGAGCCTAAAGTCAGTGTGGTTTTAATCAATGGTTTGTTCTTTGAATGGTTGTTAGTGCTGTAGATAATCTTATTAAAGACTGCAGACAGAAAGGTGTTCTATGAAACTTCAGGTTGAAACTGAGGTGTCATAAACATTCATTTCACTACTAGGTTATATAAGGATGTTGGCTGTGCTGAGAATCACTGCATTTTTTCGGTACTGAAATTAAGTCCCCATGGCATTCAACAGGCACACACTGAAAGGGCATCGTGCTTGGTGTTAATGGGGGAATGTGTTTCCTTCCGTTGTGTTTGGGCCTTTTGTATTGCCTTCCTGATAGTAAATTAAATGTGCCTTGAAAAAAAAAATGTGTCTTGAATATAACTTCACAGAAACTCTCTGACTTAAAAAATATTTTCAGAATTCCTCCCCCCTTTAAATTAAATGGGGTGATTGCAGCTAAGATTAGATCCTTCATGTGTTTGTGAAAAGAGTGGCTAACACTTGGAAAACATCGTGGTTCCAATTCTTAGTGTAATTGAGCAGGAAGTCACCAGCCAAGATTGCCAGCTCAATGCCTCTTCTACATCATAGGTACTGAAATAGTATCCACTATTTTAGCTATATATAAGCTTTATATATTATATAGCTATATCAATAGTGTCTATTATTGTATTCTATTAATGACCACATTTCTAATTCACAAGCATATGGCCTAGGTGGCTTCTTTGTTCTCATGTTTTAAATGAGGTACTTGGGTTAGATGTTCTCTGAGGCCCATTTCAGCCCTAAAATTTTATGATTTTGTGTTCCATGAGATGAACTGGCCATCTTGTCTTTTATATGTGCCCACCTGCTAACTCAGATGTAACCACTCCCTCATTCCCAACAGGAAAAGTCTAAAATAGTTTGTAGGTAGTTCGTCTTTTACAAATGTCGCAAAATGAAGACAATAGTATGAAATCAAGTCAAATTTCAGCAGAAGAGAATGACTTTTCAAAGACATTCCTGCCTTGAAGAGATGTGAGGCATTTTCCAAAGACTCATTTTATGTCATTTGTTGTGGCATGAAATGCTACATGCCAGCTAATTTAAAAAATGGTTCAAGTTGAAGCTTCATCTAGTTTGGTCTAGAACATAAGACTCTATATTTTATTATAAAACTAGGTCTGACCAAGGCAGTCTTGTGGAATGTAATGATTCCAAGGAAATAATAATGTCATGAAATATTTAGGAAACAGTTCTTAACACTTATATTGATACAAATATTATGCTGGTTCATCCATTTGGACATTTTTTTTAAGTTTATTTATTTTAAGAGAGAGAGCGTGTGAGCACAAGTGCATGTGTGAGTAGGGGAGGGGCAGGGGGAGAGAGGGAGAGAGAGAATCCGAGGCAGGCTCCACACTGTCAGCACAGAGCCCAACCTGGGGCTCAGTCCCACAGATTGTGAGATCATGACCTGAGCCAAAATCAAGAGTCAGACGCTTAACTGAGCCACCCAGGCACCCCATTTGGACATTCTAAGAAATACCATCGGGGGCGCCTGGGTGGCTCAGTCGGTTGAGTGTCCAACTTCAGCTCAGGTCATGATCTCACAGTTTGTGGGTTCGAGCCCCACGTCGGGCTCTGTGCTGACAGCTCAGAGCCTGGAGCCTGCTTTGGATTCTGTGTCTCCCTCTCTCTCTGCCCCTCCCCCGCTCGTGCTCTGTCTCTGTCTGTCTCTCAAAAATAAATGAAAATGTTTTAAAAAAAATACCATCAGCATCTGTACATGGATAAAATCAGGTTCTAACAATAAGGAGGTTAGCTAGCCTAAGAATCTTCCAGGCACTATTCTGAGGTCCTGACCGTGTGGTTCACAACTGGGTATTATTCTTCTTCCCATGAAAAGGAAGGGAACCGGGAGAGAAGCGTGTGTGATAAAGGGGAAGATAGCTCTGCCCTCCGCCATTACTACAGGAAAGTCTTTTGTTAGAGATGGAATTTACTTAGTTCATTCATTCATTCATTCATCCATAGCACTGACTGGGTACGTGCCCCCTGATTCCCCACTGGTTACTTACTAGAATCACACCCCATTCCAGCACCTGATCCTCCCAGGAAAACGAGCCGCCCAAACCCAAAGCCTGTCACAAGTCACTTTTTCCTCAGCCCAGACAGTCTGTGGCGTCCTCATGTGTATTTTGCATAATTACCCTTTGCAGTTTCCTAGCCAAAGATCTCATCTGAAGTTAAAAGAAGAAGCTCATTTTCTCCTTGGATTTCTGTGCTCCTGGGAAACTTCATCTTGAACCATTTTTTAATTAGACAGCCCTGTTCCAGGAGTCTCCGAAATCCCACTTCTTGATGTGGCTGACTTTATTCAGGACGCACAGAGCTTAATGCAGAGACGTCTGCGAAGATTGCTGCCAATTCTGTTGACCCATTTAAGCCCTGGTGATTTCTCCGCCACCAGGTCTCTTTCTGAGTTCACAGCCAGCCACACTACAGGGGAGGTCGGTGTGAAGGTCACGTGTCCACCAGCGATGACGACCAGGCTATCAACTCCCCATTAATCTGCCACCTAAGGTGAACCTGAGGTTTAGACCAAAAGAAAAGTCTTTTTCCTAGTTCTTTAGATTATTTATAACATTCTTCCTCCCTACTTGTTATCCTTTATTTCTGGAACTGAATTGAATAATGGATGCTCTGTCATCAGCATTTCCATAAGGTTAAGATGGAGTAACCTGTTTAACAAGTATTTCATTAGGCTGAATGAAAAAGGTAGACTAAGAAATTCCACTAAAAGTTTGTTATATAATTTTAAATGCTTTAAAATAACGTCACAATATCCTTCTTTAAAAAAGATCGGCCTTTTGTGGAAGATGTTATTAGTGAAGTCCTTGAAGCAAGTGGTGGAAAATGGGTTTTTCATTACTTCAAAGGCAGTATTAAAGGACCATGAAATTCAAAGCCCCTGGTTTTATCACAGCCATTTTTATGTCAGGATTTAAACATTTTCCTACTCGACATTCTTCTAACTGTAGTTTCACAGGAAAGAATTGTTATAATTGGCCTGGATCATAGTATGATTATTAAGTGATAGGCATCAATTAAGCTGATATTTAAATTGGAGATATTCATATCAGATAAGAGGAAAGTATGATTGTAATTAAATGCGTAAAATGTCTAATCTGCTTTGGGAGTACACTTTAAACCGTATGATTATTTGTTGGCATGTAAACTGTCACAAAAATTCTCCTGCCTATTTCCTCTTTGCTCACCGTCGCTAACCGTAAATACGTTTCATACCTATTTTCCTTAATCTTAATATGATTATGGGGGGGGGGTGCTTTATGTAGATTATCGTGCTGAGGCTGTATCATTTAGGAATAAAAAGAAGCAGAGAGAGGGGAAGCGTCGAAAATGGTAACCCAAGATCGCTCTGGTGAATACTGAGCTGTCAAACGCACTTTCATTCCCCAGAGTTAACCTTTTGGTTCCCAGGATTTTGCCACGTGTTGTGATGACAGCATGAGCACTAATACATTAATGCAATCATACAAGAATGATGTGCTCGCTAAGGTCTTAGGGATTTAGCAGTTGTGTGAATTCACTACTCGGATTGTCGGCTATTTTTAAAAGTACAGAAATACTGTTAAACAGCAACATCTGTAAAGCTTAAAGTGTTATTTGTTTACCTACTGGAGACCAGAAAAGCTCAAAAAATCAGATTCACGCATTTTAACACTATTACGTGCTTCAACAAACAAAAATACTCACTAAGACCTGAAAGGGGTGGGGCGGGGCGGGGTTGGGGGAAGATTATCACTTTCATTCATTTTTTATTTTCATTTGGAATCCCTTGAAAATAGAAGGGCTTCATTTACATCGTATGTAATTTCATCTACATCTAAAATATGAATCAATGCCAATTATTATTTTTCTCTTTATGGAATGTATTCTTTTCTGGCCACCTCTTCAGGCATTTACAAGCAGCCGGGCAGCGTCCCTTGGGGTTATTCTACCCCAGCTACTGGGTGAGAAACCATTGACCGGGGTCTGTCAAGACAGACCCACCCTTCAAACCACAGTTCTTAACCAGAGGTGATTATGTGATCTAATTCTATCCACTTGGAGCGAAACTCTGAATTTTGTGTAACGATAAAGGGAAAAATCTGCCCACTGTCCTAATCCCACCACACGTGACCTGGAGACAGGAGAGTGCATATTGAGTTTTAGCTGCAGCCACCTTATGGCCACAAGGGAAGCCAGCCTGAGCATGAGGCTGATCCATAAGGATGAAGGGACAAGAAGAACTACAAGACCGAGTGAGAGGTCTAGCTGAACTGCACCCGAAGCCCCGCCTCTTCACTCTCAGTGACCTGAGCCAATCTATTCCCATCATGATTTAAGCCAGACTGTAGTGATATTCTATTATTTGTAACCAAAAGCATCCTACCAGACACAGAATTTAGTGCTAGGAGTGGTGCCATATACATGATAGGTCCTAAAATAGTGAACGAACTGCATCTAGGAAAGCAGAGCGATGAGGAAAAATCTCATTTTTCTACGGCTGAAGTTGGTAAATCTTATTATAGAGTCTCAAAATAGCTGGTTAAATGATTGCCTGTTGTAGCTTACAGCAGAGTTCAAGTGCTAACCAAAATTGCAATATTCAGTGATTTAGTAGGAAATGTTCAGCTTTCATTAAAGTCCCTCAGGAGAGAGACAAGATTGGCCTAAAACTAACCAATCTGAAAAAACAAAATTTAAGAAATATAGCTTTTTTGAAAAGAAACCCTCTCTGTAAGTGGTTTTCCTTCCTAGACTGGTAAAAGCCTGATTAAGACTGAGGAGATTGGGGGGCGCCTGGGTGGCTCAGTCGGTTAAGCATCCAACTTCGGCTCAGGTCATGAACTCAAGGTTCATGAGTTCGAGCTCTGCATCAGGCTCTGTGCTGACAGCTCAGAGCCTGGAGCCTGCTTCAGATTCTGTGTCTCCCTCTCTGCCCTTCCCCCACTCACACTCTCTCTCTTCTCTCTCTCAAAAGTAAATAAACATTAAAAAAAAAGAATTAAAAAAAAAAACACTGATCAGATTTTTAAAAATCAAATTATCTGCCCTAGGGTAGGATGCAGGATGGAGAAGCCATCACTGGAGACAAAGCTGATATCTGAGGGAAACCTAATCCTTAACCCTCTCCCAGTAACCAGAATTTCCAAATAAGCCCCAAGCCAAAGGTTGGGCTCTTATTCAAACCTGGGGCAATCTCTAGGCTCTTCTAATATCAGAGATAGGCTCCCAAGGTGATACAGGCCCCAAAAGAGAATTGTCCCCACTGTCCATCGTTGTCATAACCCAAAAGACAAAGGATAGGTAAGATAGTCCCAGAGAATAGGAGTAGGTTCTACAAGATAAGCAACTAAATCATTCACTCCTCATACAAGGCAAGGATAGCTCAGTGTTCCTGTCCAGGAGGATATGAACCGATAACCACTCCATGCTGCTTCCTTTTCTTTTTACAAATGAAATCTCTGTTGTAGCTTACCACCTTCTCTCCATCATATGTATGCTGAGGAGTGCAGGGGATGTGTAATTTAGGTTTGTTGACTTATTACTGACCATTAGAAGTTATATCAGTATTTTATTTAAAATTTTTTTTTTAAAAAAGGACTTCACCTAGAAATCCTGCCCTGGAGATGCGAGTAACTGGAAGAGACTTCATTGTCTTCCTTTAGACTGGTGGTTCTTAACTTCGGTTGCCACTCAGAACCACTAGGAACTTCCTGTGGCCAAGTCACACCTAGATTAATTGAATCCGAGTCTCTAGGGGAGAAACAGGCTATCAAGTGGCCCCAGATACAGCTTGGTTGAGAACAAGTGCTTCCATTTAGGGGTGGAGATTTGGGCAACCTAGATGTAGGGAGGAAGATGTATGGAAGCCAGTGTAGCAGAAATTGCAGTGGATCTTCTCGCTCTTTCCGCAAGTCATTTTACTCCTCTCTTTTTGAGTAAGAGCCTTGATTGGCCTCATTCTGGCTTTAGTCGGTCATGGGAACGCACATACCTTGCTACAGACATTGATTCAGAAGAGGACATTTGACCTAATATGTTCCAATTAGAGGAAAGCTCTGGACTTTTGATTTATGGTTGGGAAAGGGAAAATATGAAGTAAAAATATTAATATGGACTGTCCCTGAACAAATCAACTTCCAGAGGATACAAGACCTTGAAAAACTGCAGGAAAGGGGTGCTGGGGCCCAGAATATGCCATATGTGAAAGCTACCCTACCTCTGATGAAGTGGGTAAATTCCTTTTATTGATTAGTACGTTGGAATTGGGTTTTCTCTTGCATGTAACTGAAAGCATCCTAACGGATAGACTCTGCAGTGGACATAGTCAGTGCTCTGCTAAGAGCCTTGGGATTCCATTTCCATCCTCCTCCCCATCCCTCCCCCACCCCACCATTGCACATGCTCCATTTGCATCCAATGGCCTGTATCTATGACACTCCTCAGAAGACTGTTCTCAGGCTACTGGAGCTGCTTTGCTATTTGCTCAGAGGGCCAGAAGTGCCTTGGATTTGTATCCTCCCCAGGGCAGGCCACCTCCAAGTACGTGAGCATGAAGCCCAGTTTCCTTGCCTGGAGTTGGACAAACCCTGAGGCATATTCTTTCTTCATAGCATGGTTTGGGATCTTTTCCTTTGCTGGGCTTCTTCCATTCCTTATCCAACATGTCCTACTCACTTCCCCATTTCTGCTGGGAGCACTTCCTTAACAGATGACTTGAACACAGATCCTCGCTTGTAGTCTTTCTCTGGGGAACCCAAACTAAGGCACATGCTAATCCCCACTAGTGTTGAACTCTATGTGAAGCATATAGCATGAGATTGATAAATGTGACCTACTGGCTCAGCAGCCAATTGCTATCTCTAAAACTATCATCTCTTATTTTACAGGATAAACAGCAAAACATATTTAGCAATGAGATACATGGCAGAATCAAATTTTAGAGTGAAGTCCAGAGAGGTCATGTAGCGAACCTGTTACATTACATATGAAGAAATTAATTTCTAGTGAGGCTGCATGACTTATTCCACACCTGTGGGCTGCATAGTGACAAGACCAGTGCTTAAAGTCAGTGCCTTTTTGGTGCCATTGGCAATTTGTTTATTGGCATGCCTAACTGTGGGTTCCAGGCATTTTATTTAAATCACATTTTCTCTGTTTAGAGACAATTTTTTTACTCTTGTTGCATACAGAAGGATGTCACGGTAGCTGAATTTTTTAAAGCTGAATACTCTTCTGTATGAATATGATAAGCATATATTAATGACTCTTAAATATATTAACCATGGAGTTGGTTAATTCCTTGAGCCACAGAATAAATGAGAATAGGAATAAATGTGACCCAGAAGATAGAGCTCATAGACTGTGTTCAGAATTTATTCTGGGCACACAGTAGGTAAAGGTTCTAGTGTCAATAGTGAAGAAGAGGTAGACACAGATGAATTGATGAGCAGAGAAAATGGGCCTTATGTGAAGGAGATGGAGTTTGTATTCTTGGATATAGAACTTCTTGGATATAGAACTCTTGGATATAGAACTCAGGAAATTGGGGAGCCTTAACTTTGTCCCTAGGTGGTACATCCAACATCAGGAGATAGATATTTCATACATTTATCCTGGTGTGTGTGTGTGTGTGTGTGTGTGTGTGTGTGTGTGTGTGTGTTTAGTGTATAGGCTTTTGTTATTCTATAGCTAATGAGGTCCAAAAAAAAGTCTGAACTGAGCCATAGGGCATGAAGGAAGTTACTACTATACTACTGGCCTCTCCTGGGCTAGCATTTTAAGTGAGATGCAGAGTTTCACTCCCTGGGAGTCAGCAGAAAGATGGCAAGAGTGATGAAAAAGAGATGGTCAGACGGGTATTGAGGAGGGCACCTTTTGGGATGAGCACTGGGTGTTGTATGGAAACCAGTTTGACAATAAATTTCATATATCAAAAAAAAAAGAAAGAAAAAGAGATGGTCAAGGCACTGGTGAATTTTGGAGGTAACATTTGGGACTATTGTCTACACTGCCTTTGGTCTTCACAGTGTGGGTATTATCCCTCCACTGTCATCTTGGAGGCCTTGGGTTGTGTTTTGTTAATAAATGTACTCATTTTCTTACATAGACCCAGAAGGGTTTTTATTTAAAACAAATGTAGATTATGCCTTAGATACCTCAGGAGCTTAGGATATAAATTTAGAGAGTACTTTATAATAATCTCAAAGGCTTTGTTAATCAAGTTTCTATAGGCTTGGGTATGGTTTCTATATTCCTTCTTAGATTATCAGAGAATATCATCCAAAGCATATCTTTTAATGGTGAGTAACCTGAGGAAAATTCTGTGCAAAAAAGAAAGAAGTATTTATACACATATATGGATTGTTAAAGATTAAATAGATAAGGGGTTCAAATCAGATCCAAGAAATGTCAGCAATTTTTTTTTTTTACTTTTAATGCTCTAAAGCTCAGAAAGAAGAAGGTAAAATGCACTGTTGACAGCATTCTAAAATTCTCCCTACAGTCCTGCCCATGTACTTTAAGGGGAGAAAAAAGGTCAGGGGAATGGGAAAGGTTGGCCATGAAATTCGGCTTTGTTAAATCACCTCTTATACTCAAGGTGCCCTTTTACCTGACTTCAGCCTTATCTCATGTAATCTTCAGAACTACCTCCTCAATAATATTTTGTATATGAAAAAAGCAATTATAAAGTTAGGCGAAATAACTTCTACAAGGTAGTAACAATGGGTTTAAACCCATGTGAGTCAAGTCTAAAGTTATAGGAGAAATGAATAAACAGTGCTAATGAATTGCAAAGTTTAATAATGAAAGATCTTTTTTAAAAAACTTTTATAACGTTCATCATTATTTGGAATAAAATAAAATCTAACCTTTGCATTTTGTATCCTTCAAGGTGAAGGTGGTACCTTAAAAACTTTAGCAATATATAGTCACTAGAGCAGGTACGGTTAATGGTTTGCCCTAGAATTAACACCAAGTGATGTTGGGTGTCCCTAGGCCAATGGATGCACATAGTCCTGGCCAAAATGGGCCAAGTCCTGCTGTGCATGAAGTAGGTTCTATAAGTTTAAAAAATGTACCTGTCAAAGTTGATTAAAGTAAAATTCTGTATGTAAATTACATTTTTCATTGACTCTTACTTGAAAACAAGAGTTATATTCAGTTCAACAACAAATATCTATTGAATGTTCATTACAAACACAATTTTCATTCAGTTTTACAAGACAGAGACTAGGGAAGAACAACAATGATCGGGCTAACCGACTGAAGGAAAGATCTGGCAATAACTTTGTGACAGAGAAGTCATTTTAGCCTCTTTGATAACCATTTCTAGTTCTTTCTAATACACATACTCGAGCTTAGCTCATCATCTCCCTTCTGATTCTCCACCTCAAGTCATTTGGATGCTCACTGCCAGAGGCAAGGTATGAGAAAATCAAGATGCCAAGACTAATTGTTATAGCACTTACTATGTGCCAGGAAATGACCTAAGGTTTTAAGATGCATTGATTAAATCCTAATAAACAACGCTGTGAGTGGCCACTTTTATTATCCCTTATCTATCTGTGAAGAAACTGAGATACTACCATGTTTTATGTTCACATTCTCTGAAGGAATAGGGATATTCTCAATGAGATAAGAGCCATGAAGACAGGCGGGGTAAAGATATAGGTAATTTTTCTTAATGAAGTGGAGGGCAATTGAAAAAATGATGTTTCTCTTCTCTACAAAATAAAAGGCAATCGGGGGAGATGGTGATACAATGGAACAAAGACAGAACTAAGGTTATTATGGTTTGGTACTCTGATATTAGGTACTCACATAAAACTTTTCCCTAGCTATAGCCCTTCCAAGAAGACAATATTACTCCCATATAATAATAATAATAATAATAATAATAATAAACCATCTGGAGATTTGAGAAGTTAAGTTGCTTACCAAAGGCCACACAGTCTGCAAACTCAACACTGTTTGCCACCAAATCTTGGTTCTTTCTCCCGTGCCATGTTACTTCTCATTTCTCAAGTTGGTGGGGAATGAGCTTGGGAAATTAAGAACAGGGACATATTTGTAAGAGTCATGGTGGGAAGTGAAACTCACAGCCAGACAGAACTAAGCAAAAATTGTCCAGCAAGGCTCAGAACCAGATCTGAGGACTTGAAGTCCCAAACTGTGATATTAAAATAGAGTCTTTCTGGATGATTATTTGATTCGCTATAGCAAAGCAGTATATATGACATGAAGTTTGGAGCTGTTAGAGATATGGAGGTAAATGGACTGATCCATAACACTGGTATACAAAAATACTTCGAATACAAAACAAAACGATTATCTATGTCACCTGCCATGGAAGAGGAACAGAGAATGCCACGCTTCATTCATTTTCATTCCAAAATTTCACATTTCAACATCTTAAAATTCAGATGTATCTTAAAATGAGTGACATTTTTTCACCTACGACCAGGTAGTTGTCATGATTTGGTTGTGATTGCACAATCTTGAACTTGGTCAGGGGGATTCAAATTGCCTTCACTTCAGCTGGCTTGTGTTCATTGCGGATACTACAGATAGTGATTTGTATATGCCATTTAAAGTATCTTCTAAAAAAAGTACCCTATCATTTTGCAAATATGTATATTGTGCGTATATATATATATTTAACAACCATACACCTAGAAGCATGGATATAGTGTCAGGAGGCATATATGTTAGTGACGCAAATATTTATGTTAATAAAATCAATATGACCACAAGTCCATACTTTTTTGTAAGGCAGTAGCTCAAGTGGCTTTACGTAAACTATGCCCACCAGTAGACGCAGCTACTTACGTTTTGTTACTGAGCTACCTGAAAAAGGAATGCAGAGCACAAATCAAGCAATTCAATAAGGGCAGGAGAAATTGCCAGATTCCTAGGAATAGATGTATTCTAGTCATCTCTTGCTGTATAGCAAATCATTCCCCTAACCAAGTGGCTTAAAACAACACCGATCACTTTATTATCTCTCACAGTCTCAGTGGGACAGGAGTTCTGAAAGGGTTTGCCTGGGTGTTCTGGCTCAAGGTCTGGCAGGCAGTTGCAGTCAGAAGGAAACTAGAGCTGGGCTAGCAGGGGGCGGAAACACCTGGAGGCTGGTCAGGCATCTTCCTTCACGCGGTCTCAGAACCTCTCCCTGTGTCTCTCTATGTGGGCTGCTTCGGCCTCTGAAATGTTTTGATGGCCCTGAGGCGGTTGGATTGTTTACATGGCAGCTGGAGGCTTTCAGAGATAGTCCGGTGAGCAAGATAGAATCGGAGTCACCCTCACAACCTCGCTTCAGAAGTTGTGTGGCATCACTTCTGAGGCATTCTGTTGGCTACAAGCAAGTCAGAAGACTGCCCAGATTCAAGGGGAGGGGTGTTAACTTTACCTTTTGATGGGGGAGCAAAATCCTAGAAGAGCATATGGGCTGGGAGACACTGTTGCAGCTGTATTTGAAAAATGCAATCTGTGACAAGATGGAAGAAATGTCAAAGCAACGAGAGGCTGGCATTGCTGATTCAATTGTTGTGTAGGACTTAGCGTTAAAGCATTGGACTTCCATCAGACTTCCAGCAGACTCTGAACAGAAGCCATCTAACTTCCTGCAACGTGAGATTCAATCGGGGGAAAAGATGAAACTAGGATGTTATGTTAATTAAACCGTGGTGGTCTTGACATAAGTTTTCAGTGCTAAAGACATTAAAGAGGTCAAAATCATGATCACCAGTCACAGGTCTACTATGTATAAATGACCCTAGAAGAGCTCATTTGGTAAGTTAAAATAAGAATTCTAAGTGACAAGAGAGAAGTATGCCATACCTTAATTAGCAACATTTTTTTTAGTGCTGCATAAAACAAAATAAAATAATGGTGTGTCTTACAATTTATGGCATTTTTTTTTTGCTTTGATGAAGAACAGTAGTGCCATGAAAGCATGAAATCAGCATAAATTTCCTCTTCTTGGTAGAGTCAGAGGGCTCAGAGAAGTGCTACGGGGAATTTTTAGACTTTGGGGGGTAGGAATAATACCTAAAGATGAAGCAGGAAGTCAAGACGTATGTTTGGAAAACACTCTTCCATCAAACCCCATTCCATGTACCCAGGATTTGCCCCCTTGCCCCATATGTAATTCATTCTCTCATCAGTCTTTCCGTTTCCCTTGCGAGTTGCCCAGTTTCCTGAAACTCCTTCACGACTCCTGTCAGGTCTTAAGAGTTCCATGTTGCTTGTACACCTTGCTTCATGGAACTTCTAACTGAGTTGGAATGGACATGTCATTTATTCCTTTGGGGCAAACATCTAGGAGTGGAATTGGTGGATTGTCTGGTAATTGTACGTTTAACTTTTGTTTAAATAGCTGTACCATTTTACATTCCCACTAGCACTGATGAAAGTTCTGGTTGTTCCACATCCTCCCCAACACTTGGTATGATTAGTCTTTTTTAAAAAAAAAGTCTGGCCATTCTGCGGATGTGCATTAATATTATCATGGCAGTTTTCATTTGTACTCTCCTGATAACAAATGATATGGAGCAGCTTTTCATGTGCTTATTGGGCCATTCCTGTATCTTCTATTGTAAAATGCTCAAATCTTTTGTCATTTTTGCTGGGTTTTGCCTTCTTATTATTGAGCTATGAGAGTTTTTTTAATAACTAATAACGTTTTAAATATACGTGTGATGAATTTTCTCTCCTGGGGTTTGCTTTTTCATTTTCTTAATGATGTCTTTCAAAGAGCAACGTTTTACATTTTGATTAAGTCTAACATATCAAAGTTTTCTTTTATGGTTCATGCTTTTGTGTCACATCTAAAAAATAGTTGCGTATACCAAGGGTGCAAAAACTTTTTGTCTTATGTTTTCATCTAAAGCTTTTATAGTTTTAGCTTTCACATACAGATATGCTCTATTTCTAGTTAATTTTTTAATATGATGTGAGATGACAGTTGGGGTTTATTTTTAAATTTTCCTTTACTTTTCAGCTGTCACTACTTCCTCTTATTATATTTTTTATATCCTCTAACCTCTTCTGACTTCTCTAGTATTCTGGGAAGCTAGACAATCAAGCTCATTAGAAGACATTATGCACCAGAATCTAAGAGAAAGCTATTTTAAAACGCATGGGGATTGAAGGCATCTATTTTGGCAACAGAGCAGCCTGATTTTGCTGGCTTTAAGATTCTCATATATTTCAGACAGCCACATAATAGGATCTCTGGAGAAGTGACACGCTAGTTCCTGTACTGTATTATTTCATTTGAGTTCGTTTTATGGCGTATAGTTTGTTAAATTCCAGGCATCTATTTTACCATTAGTAATTCTTTACAGTATGCCTAGCATAATGCCTGTCTCATAAAAAGTACTTGGTAAATTACATATGTTTTGGTGATTTGGCAGCAAAGAGAAACGACAGTGTCTCAGACTTACTATTTTCTAGAGCAGTAGACTTGCTTTTTCACTGCTGTACATTTTTGATCATGCGCTCTCCGGTGTCTGGATATTTGTTTATTGACAGAGTATATGCATATGTCACTGCAGTACTATCTTTTACTTATGACATTAAAAATAGAAATTGAAAACAGGGTGAAAAAAAGTAAAGTTAAATAAAATGTAATATTTTCATTTTGCACTAAAATCCTATTGTGATTTTGTACTTGGAGACATGATATAGGATTCCTAGGTTTTAAATTGGATTCTGAAATTAAACGCTGGTGGGTGACTGTTAAATAATGAAATTTCACACATTGGATTGCTGAATAATCAATAGAGGGACCATGTTTACTAATAAATAAACTATTACATTTAGAACCCATACCAATTAATACAATTTTTCGGAAGACACAATGAATTATTGACGGTAAAACCATCCTTTAAAAATGTAAAATACCATATAATCAGTTTCAACCAATCTTCATCTGTTGCTTAAAAAATAAGTATTCTGCCTTGCATTAGTCAAAAGCACCACACAGTCATGAAGAGGGTTGCTGTGCGTTTCCTATTAAAACATTTGGATACCCCCCCATACATCTGTACAATTTTTGTATTTCCAATCATTCATATTCAGCATGTGCCTTCTAAATATGCCAGTGAAAAATAAAATGATTACTTTTCCTCAAATGTTCAGCCGGCACTCTAAATTAGCCAGCTGGTCTCTTGTCATGGCTGAAAACATATAGTCTTTTTATAAAAAGTGACAATAAATATGTCCATGGCACCAGTCACTTTATGTGCAAGTGGGAATTCCATTGGTGCAATGACTTATGATTGGAGAAGAGCAAAAAGTGTGTAAAGAGAAAGAATTAGTGTGAACAGTGCTCTATAGGCCTTGCCGTGGCTCCCAGAGAATAATTCATTTTAAGGAAGGGAAATCACCTTGTTTTATGGCAAAGCAGTAATCTCAAGGTCCACATGTTAAGTTTTTTTTTTAATTATTATTATTAAAGATTCAGAAGTCATTTAAAAATATGACCTGTTAGGGGCCCCTGGGTGGCTCAGTCAGTGAAGGGTCGAACATTGGCTCAGGGCATGATCTCACGGCTCATGAGTTCGAGCCCCACGTTGGGCTCTGTGCTGACAGCACAGAGCCTGGAGCCTGCATCGGATTCTGTATTTCTGTCTCTCTCTGCCCCTCCCTTGCTCTCTCTCTCTCTCTCTCAAAAATAAATAAACATTAAAAAAAATTTTTTTTTAACTCGACCTGTTAGAACACTTCAATGCACCAAGCCTATTTGCAAAACTCATGTTGTAAATCATGACTCATTATATGATTGTGACCAGCATACACTGTTAGAAATCCGTCTTTCTTGATGATATAGTCCTTTCTATGTGGTTCCTTTTATGCAACGGAATAGTCCCACCTCCACTTTTCTTTTCTTTTTTTTCTTTGCTCTATTTTGTTCCTCTATTTTATTTTTGGCTCTATTTTAAACTACCTTATGCTTTTTGGAAGGGGAGGCTATCTTTTGTGATTTAACTTGTGTCACCATACTCTATGATGTATGATAGGTACAAAATACCTTAATGAAACCATATTTATTTTCACTGAAACTCTGGACTTAGGGTCTCTCCCAGAGCATGAGATAAAAAAACAAATGAATGCCTGAATGATAGAGTTGGAAGGTGCTTTAGAGATCTTCTATCCTGGTCTCCTTGTTTAAAGATGAGAAACTGATACCCAGAGAGGCCAGGTGACCTGCTCAGATAACAGAGTGACATCCTAGACTTGCCTCATCCCAAATCTAGTGCTCCTTCTCTCTGTCTAAGCTTCCTTTGTGATTAAAACCACATTGCTGTGCAATTGGCAGTCATCATTTTGATGGTTAAACGATTTGCGACCTTGTCTTTTTCCTTGATAATTCATCCAACCATTATTTTATGATATTGATTGGGTGCCTACTATGCATGTGGACTGTTGAGGACACAGCAGTAGACAAAGAAAACAGAACCCTGCCTTCAGAGGGTCAGCATTCCAGTGGAGTGAGACAGATGATAAACATTATAAATGGGCAAAACGTGTAGCATGCAAAATAATGATAAGTGTTATGAACAAAACTTAGACAGGGAAATAAACTTGCAATTAATTCATATTATTGTGTTTGGGGGGAAATGATGGCTAAAATCTTAGGCAGTGTAGCCAGAAAAGATATCCATAGAAAAAAAGAGATCAAAGGTGGAAGTCAGTAGAGAGCCATTGCCATCCACTTCCTGCATGACTGGAAAATCTTGACTTTGTCCATAGGGAAGAAAGCCAAGATTTTCCATACATCTCTCCTTCATCTTCTGTAAGTGGTCAGCTCAACCAGATGAACATCCTCAAGTCAGAGTTTTTTCTTTTATCCAGAATGTTGGCAGCAATCAGAGGGGTTTCTTTTATGTTGCACATCTAGAGGTAAGAGATTTTAGCAACTATAGCTCTGCCCATGAAGAATGTAAATTGAGAGCTGGGCAGGAAAGACTGGATTTGGATCGACTGGGCCAAGGCCTGCTTTTCTACTTTTTCTCTGCCCATCAATTAGGCTTAATCCACAGGGCTCAGATGAAGCCCAGCTTGAGATCTGCAGCACTTGGAAACACTTTATCCTGAGACCTGGAAAGCAGAACAGGAGAAAAGTCATTTGTTTACTTGAAAAAGCAAGTTTTCCGACAATGACCATACCCTTGAACATCTTTTGAAATAAAAGCATTCTCAGGGAGCTCAGGAAGTTTAACCATTAACCAACTTTTATTGTAGGTAGAGGAGAGCTAGCTTTGTGATTGTTGATTTTCTCAAGTTTTGGATGCTATTAAAAGAAGAAAAGATTCTTTAAAAGAAAACTTCAAAATTTCTGTATATCTATCGTTGAAAGAATAATCAAAATACTTTATGTGTGGATGCATAAACTACATCTCTACATGCAATTATAAATTCCCCTTAAATGCTTTTAGATCTTATAAATACATCTTCGTTACGAATATTTTGGTATTTCAGAGGAAAGGATACCTTTATTAAATTCCCAGTGCCATCTTCATTTATTCATTAATTCATTCATTTATTCAGCATATATTGTATGCCAGGCACTGTACTAGATGCAGTCTATATGGTAAGTTCAAGAACTACCTTCTCTATAGTTTATATATTTCCTTATTTCTTAAGGATCAAAATAATCTGTAATTAGATCTTTATTGGTCAAATGCCTTTCCAAATTTGTGTATTGATAACATTATAAAACATAATGAAATATGAACTGTGTACAGTACTATCAACTTCTTGGGGAGGGGAATGGTCAAGTTGAAATTAACTTACATGCTAACTTAAAAGGTAGAGAATTACTCTACAATAGAAGTGTGCCTTACTTTAAGCAATAGGCTACTAAATAAACAAGTCAATTAGGAGGACAGTGATATTATTGTATAAAAAAATAAACTTTAAAACTTTCAATTTCCTAAATAGGCTCTTCATCATAATATTAAAGTACCAGAAGAGACATCTAATCTGTTTTCAGGCAGGGCATGGATATTTAGGATCTTAAAAAAAAATTAACTATAGGAGGAGTTCCATATATGGAAAGATGAAATAGATGTACTTTTCCTTTTTCCTTCTGCTAAATGCAACTAAGAACTCCAGACACGTGTATAAAACAAACACGAGAAGAGTCTGATAGGTAGAAAAACCAAACCAAAACACAGCCATGGATTTGGGGACCCAGAGGAACAATGTAGCAACGAGTTTGCTGAATTTCCCCTCCCCACATGTCCAAGATTTATTGTTGAAGAAGCCAGCAATCGAGAAACACCAGCGGGTGCAGATAAAAGCAGCCCCCCAAAAGCCTGCTCTTTGTTGCCAAAGGACTAAGAAAGGGACAAAAGTCTTTCAGAAAACAGTTGCTCTATTCTGTTCTCGGGTGTATCAGACAACAGCAGCCTCCTCTACTTCCTATCTCACCTAAGGCTTGGGAAAGAGGGGAGATGAGAAACACTTGTGAGAGTCACATCCCAGGGACACAGGCCCCCCGAAAGATCGAGATTTAACCATAAGATTATAGAAAACTTACTCTTCCCCATACTTTACCACCACCCCAACAGGGTGTAATAACAGCCAGTATAATAACAGTAGCTTACAGCTAAAAGATCCGCAAGACGCAAAATACGTGGAGATAAAACTGATAGAACCGAAAGGAGAAATCAACAAAGCTACGGTTAGATTTGGAGACTTTACCACCATTCTCTTAACAAATGCTTAGAAGAGCTAGAAAGAAAATTAGCAAAGGGGCGCCATGGTGGCTCAGTCAAGTTAAGCCTCCGACTCTTGGTTTCAGCTCACATCATGATCTCACGGTTCATAGGATCAAGCCCTGTGTTGGGCTCTGCACCGACACAGAGGAACCTGCTTGGGATCTTCTCTCTCCCGCTCTCTTTGCCCCTCCCCTACTCACGTGCACACTCCCTCTCAAAATAAATAAATAAATATTTTAAAAAAGGAAAATTAGCAAGGATATAAAAGAACTCAACAACACCAGCAATTAACATAATCTAATTTATATTTATAGGACATTCCACTCAGAATAGCAGAATAACCATTCTTTTCATGTGTCCACAGAACCTACACCAAGATAGATCTTATCATGGACCACAAAAGAAACCTCAACAAACTTAAAATAATTCAAATTATACAGTGTTTTCTCTGACCACAATGAAGTCAAACTAGAAGTAGATAGCATACAGAAAATGGGAAAATCCCCAAACACTTGGAAACTTAACAATATACTTCTAAACCTGAAGCAAAGAGGGAAATTTTAAAAAATACACTGAACTGAATGAAAATGAAAATGCAATATATCAAAATTTGTGGAAAGCAGCTAAAGCAGTACTAAAAGGCAAATGCATATCACTAAATGTATACAATACAAAAGAAGAAAAGTTTTAAATCTGTATTCTAGAATCCCTCCTCAAGAATCCCTCCCCTCTCTATTAGGGAGAAAAAAAGAGCAAAATAAATTCAAAGCAAATAGAAGAAAAGAATAAAGCCAAAAGCCAATGAAGTTGAAAGCAGAAAACCAGCATAAAAAATCAATAAAATAAAGAGCTATTCTTTGCAAACATAAAATTGATAAAAATTGACAAAGAAAAGAGAGTGCATGAATGATTAGTATCAGGAATGAAAATGTGGATATCAATAAAGACCCTGTGTATTCGTTTGCTAGGGCTACTATAACAAAGTACCACAGACTGAGGGGCTTAAGCATTAGAGACATTGCCTCATGGTGCTGGTGGCTGGAAGTCCAAAATCAAGGTGTTGGCATGATTGATTCCTTCTGAAGGCTTGGAAGGAAAAATCTGTTCCAGGCTTCTCTCCATGCTTATAGATAGCTGTCTTCCCTCTGTGCATACCTCTGTCTAAACCTCCTTTTTATAAGGATACCAGTCATATTGGATTAAGGTTAGCCTAATGACTTCACTTTATTACCTGTTTAAAGACCCTGTCTCCAATCAGGTCACTTTCTGAGATACTGGAGATAGGACTTCAACAAATGGATTCTATGAGACAATTCAAGCTGTAGCACCCTGCCGACAACAAAAGGACAACAAGGAAATGTCTCCAAAGACTCTGTACACCTAAAAATGACAATTTAGACAAAATAGGCCAACTCTTCCTCCAAGGAAGGAAGGAAGGAAAGAAGGAAGGCAGGCAGGCAGGCTGGTATGAGCCAGCCCAGGTCCAGGGGGTTAAGTGGGGAATATACCAGACATTAATTCCTCACAATCTCTTCCAGAGAATATAAGAGGAGGAACATTTCCCGATTAACTTTATGAACCTAGTATTATCTTGATATACAAAACAGACTAAGCTAATTCAAGGAAGAAAATTACAGACCAATATTAATCATAAATATAGATGTAAAAAAAATAACAAAATATTAACAAAAAGAATTTAGCAATATAAATTAATTATACTCCATGGTGAATTAGGGTTTATTCCATAGATATCAAACTAGTTCAATATAATCCATCATATCAGCAGGTTAAAGAAGAAAATTTACATGAAAATAAAAACTGCAATTAATACAAAAAAGCATTCGACAAAATTGAACACCTATTCATGATTAGAAAAAAGGAGGATAAAGAGGAATAGAAAGAAACTTCCACAGTTTCCCCAACTTGATCAAAAACACCTACAAAAAAACTTATTGCTAAAATTTTACTTACTGGTGAAAAACTGAATTATTTTTCTCATAAGATCAGGAATAAGGCAAAGATGTCTTTTCACAGACACGTAGATCAATGGATCAGAACTGAGAATCCAGAAATAGGACTCACACAAATATGCCCCACTGATTTTGACAAGATAAAAAGGCATTTCAACACAGGAAGGACAGCCCTTTCAAGAAATGGTGCTGGGCAAGTGGATATCCATCGGCAACAAAGTGAACCTAGACTGAAGACTCACACCTTATAAAAAGTTAACTCAAAATACATTACAACTTAAAGGTAAAATATAACTAAATTTTTAAGTAGCAAAAAAAAGGAGATATATCTTTGACAACCAAATCTAGGCAAAAATTCTTAGATTTGACACCAAAAGTACAATCTGTAAAAGGAAAAATAGGGGAAAGTGATATCAGCAAGATGACAGTATAGGAACTTCTAGTATATATCTCCTCCATGAAATATTAATTTGAACAATATCTATGCACAAAAATACCTCCATAAGAGGTAGGAATTATAGCACTTGAGTGGAGCATAGAAATAAAAAGACATATTATCCCCGTCATTTCTCCAAGCCCAGGCAGCTCAGGATGGAGAGAACCACCCTTCCATGGGGGAAGGATACTGAAGTAAGCATCTTACTTCACTATTGACCCTACATGGGTCCCACACCAGCACCAATCCCATGAATCCAAGCCCCTGGCCTCCCTAGTGCCAGGCCATTATCCATGGGCGCAGCCTCTAGAGCCCAGGCTTCCAGCTCCTTCACTTCCAGGCAGTAGGGATCCTGTAGACCAAGGTTTCTGGTCTGCCTAATTCCAGGCTGACCGTAGTGGTCTTAGCCTCCAGGCTGGCTCCCACAAACTCAACCTTCAGGCAGTCCTCCCAAAGCCCCAGGCTCCAGGCTGAGTCTTGTGAATTGAGGCTCCCATCCTGCCCCACCATTGAGTTATCTCCCATGGACCCTGGATCCAGGCCCAAACACATGCACCCAGGTCCCAGGCCCACCAGCACATATTCATTTTTTTTAAAGTAATTATTTATTTTATTGAGGCACTTCCATTTCCCTGAAGCAACTACCATTACCGCCAGTTTCTTATGTACCTTTTCAGATATTTTATTTGTATCTGGTTTTCTTGTTGTTTTGTTTTTTGTTTTGTTTGGGGTTTTTTTGGTACTTGGTTTCAGGTTTTTTATTTTCAGGATGCCTTGAAATCTAGTCTATATATATATATATATATATATATATATATATATATATATAATTTATTGTCAAATTGGTTTCCATACAACACCCAGTGGCCATCCCAACAGGTGCCCTCCTCAATGCTCATCACCCACTTTCCCCTCTCTCCCATCCCCCATCAACCCTCAGTTTGTTCTCAGTATTTAAGAGTCTCTTATGGTTTGCCTCCTTCCCTCTATGTAACTTTCTTTCTCCCCCCCGCTTCCCCTCCCCACTTGTCTTCTGTTAAGTTTCTCAGGATCCACATATGAGTGAAAACATATGGTATCTGTCTTTCTCTGTGTGACTTATTTCACTTAGCATAACACTCTCCAGTTCCATCCACGTTGCTACAAAAGGCCATATTTCATTCTTTCTCATTGCCAAGTAGTATTCCATTGTGTATATAAACCACAATTTCTTTATCCATTCATCAGTTGATGGACATTTAGGCTCTTTCCATAATTTGGCTATTGTTGAAAGTGCTGCTATAAACATTGGGGTACAAGTGCCCCTATGCATCAGCACTCCTGTATCCCTTGGATAAATTCCTAGCAGTGCTATTGCTGGGTCATAGGGTAGATCTATTTTTTTTAATATGAAATTTATTGTCAAATTGGTTTCCATACAACACCCAGTGCTCATCCTAACAGGTGCCCTCCTCAATGCCCATCACCCCCCCATCCTTTCCCTCCCACCCCCCCATCAACCCTTAGTTTATTCTCAGTTTTTAAGAGTCTCTTATGGTTTGGCTCGCTCTTTCTCTAACTTTTTTTTTCCTTCCCCTCCGCATGGTCTTCTGTTAAGTTTCTCAGGATCCACATAAGGATGAAAACATGGTATCCGTCTTTCTCTGTATGCCAACTTATGGAAAGAGCCTGAATGTCCATCAAGTGATGAATGGATAAAGAAACTGTGGTTTATATACACAATGGAATACTACTTGACAGTGAGAAAGAATGAAATATGACCTTTTGTAGCAACGTGGATGGAACTGGAGAGTGTTATGCTAAATGAAAGGGTAGATCTATTCTTAATTTTTTGAGGAACCTCCACACTGTTTTCCAGAGCAGCTATACCAGTTTGCATTCCCACCAACAGTACAAGAGGGTTCCTGTTTCTCCACATCTTCTCCAGCATCTATAGTCTCCTGATTTGTTCATCTTAGCCACTCTGACCAGCGTGAGGTGGTATCTGAATGTGGTTTTGATTTGTATTTCCCTGATGAGGAGTGACGTTGAGCATCTTTTCATGTGCCTGTTGACCATCTGGATGTCTTCTTTAGAAAAGTGTCTATTCATGTCTTCTGCCCATTTCTTCACTGGATTATTTGTTTTTTGGGTGTGGAATTTGGTGAGTTCTTTATAGATTTTGGATGCTAGCCCTTTATCTGATATGTCCTTTGCAAATATCTTTTCCCATTCCATCGGTTGCCTTTTAGTTTTGTTGATTGTTTCCTTTGCAGTGCAGAAGCTTTTTATCTTGATGAGGTCCCAATAGTTCATTTTTGCTTTTAATTCCCTTGCCTTTGGAGATGTGTCAAATAAGAAATTGCTGCAGCTAAGGTCAGAGAGGTTTTTTCCTGCTTTTTCCTCTAGGGTTTTGATGGTTTCCTGTCTCACATTCAGGTCCTTCATCCATTTTGAGTTTATTTTTGTGAATGGCCACCAGCGCATATTCAAGTGCCAGGCCCACCCCAATGAACATAGGCTGCTGGCCCACCCCTCTGGATCCAGGCATCAGAACTACCCACCTTAGGGTTTATAGGTTGTCCAATTTGTTGGTAATAATTTTTGATAGTGATCTCTTGTGGTCTTTTTCTGGGGTCTCAGTTATAATGCCTCCTCTTTCATTTATGATTTTATTTACTTGAATTCTCTTTCCTTTTTTCTTGATAAGCCTAGCTAAAAATTTGTCTATTTTGTTTGTATTTTCAAAACACCAGCTCTTGCTTCACTGGTCTTTTTAGTCTCTATTTCATTTATTTCCACTCTGATATTTGCTATTCCCTTCTTTTACTAACTTGGGCTTAGTTTGTTCTTTTTATAGCTCCTTGAGGAAGAAAAAGAAATTCACTACTTTTTACTGGTGAATTCTACCAAACGTTTAAAGAAGAATTAACACCAATACTTCTCTTATTCTGAAAAAAACATTTAATAGAATGGGACACCCCCAAACTCATTTTGTGAGGCCAGAATTACCTTTATATCAAAGCCAAAAAAGGACACCACAAGAAAATAATACTACAAGCCAAAATCCCTAATGAATATAAGTGCAAAAATTCCCAACAATATACTAGCAAACCAAATCCAACAGTACATTAGAAGGATCATACACTATGATTAAATGGGATTTATCCCTGGAATGCAAAGATAATTCAACATACACATATCAATAAATGTAATATGCCACATTAATGTAATGAAAGATAAAAATTATATGATATAGATGGCCAAAAAGCATTTGACAAAATTCAGCTTCCTTTTATGATTACAAAATTCTAAACAAACTGGGCATAGAAGGAATGTACCATAACATTAAAAAAGTCCACATATGACAAGTCCACAATTAACATCATATTACTTAATAGTGAAAGGCTGAAAGCTTTCCCTATGAGATCAGGAATAAGATAAGAGTGCCCACTCTCACTATTCCTATTCAGCATAGTGTTGGAAGTCCTAACCAAAGCAATTAAGCAAGAAAAGAAATAAATGGCATCCAAATTGGAAAGGAAGAAGTTTTCAGATGATGACCTAATATATAGAAAATCCTAGAGATTCCACCAAAAGTCTATTAGAACTAATAAACAAATTCAGTTATGATTCAGGATACAAAATCAACATACAAAAATCCATTGCATTTTCATACACTAACAACAAACTATCTGTAAAAGAAATAAAGAAAATAATCCCATTTATAATAGCATCAAAACAATAAAATACTTAGGAATAAATTTAACCAGGAAGGAGAAATATCCTTACACTGAAAATTACAGGATATCAATGAAAGAAAATAAAGAAAACACAAATATATGGAAATGTATCCCATGTCCATGGATTAGAAGAATTGATTATTTAAATGTTCATACTACCCAAGGTGATCTATAGCATTAAAGCAATCCCTATTAAAACCCCAATGGCACTTTGTAATGACATAGAACAAACAATCCTAAGTTGTATATGGAACCACAGAAGATCCTGAATAGCCAAAGAAACCCTGAGAAAGAACAACTAAGCTGGAGTCATCATACTTACTGGTTTCAACCCCTATTACAATCCTATAATAAAACAATATGATACTGGCAGATAATCAGATATATAGATCAATAGAACAAAATTGAGAGCCCAGAAATAAACCCACATATATACAGTCAACTAATATTTGACAAGGGACCCAAGAATACTCACTAGAGACAGGATAGTCTCTTTAATAAATGGTCCAGGGAAAACAAAATAATCACATGCAAAAGAATGAAATTGGACCCCTATCTTACACCACACACAAAAATTAACTCAGAATAGATTTAAATGTAAGACTTAAAACAATAAAACTCCTAGAAGAATACATAAGGTAAAACCTCCTTGGTCTTGGCAACAATTTTCTGGATGTGTCACTAAAAGCACAAGCAACAAAAGTAAAAATTAATCAGGGAGGCCATACCAAACTAAAAAGTTTCTGCACAGCAAAAGGAACAACTGACAAAATTAAAAAGCTACCTACAGAATGGGAGAAAATATTTATAAACCATATATCTGATAGAAAGTTAACATCATAAATATATAAGGAATTTATATAATTCAATAGTAAAAACAAATAATTTGATTAAAAATGGGCAGAGGACCTGAAAAGACACTTTGCCAAAGAAGACATACAAATGGCCAACAGGTACACAAATAGGTGTGCAGCTAATCATTGGGGAAATCAAATCAAAATTACAATGAGATATCAACTCATACCTGCTAGGATGGCTATATCAAAAAGACAAGAGATAACAAGTATTCTTGAGGATGTGGAGAAAGAAGAACATTTGTGCGCTTTTGGTAGGAATGCATAGTGGTCCAGCCACTAGGGAAAACAGTATGGACATTCTTCAAAAATTTAAACATAGAACTAACATATGATTGAGCAGTCCCACTTTTTGGTACATGAAATCAGTATCCCAAAGAAATATCTGCACCCTCCACCATGTTCATTGGAACATTGTTCACAATAGTCAAGATATGAAAACAACCTAAGTGTCCAGTGATACACACACACACACACACACACACACACACACATACATACACACACTGACACACACACACACACACACACACACACACTGGAATATTATTCAGCTCCAAGAAAGAAAGAAATTCTGCTCTCTTGTAATAATGTTGTTGGACCTTGAGGGTTAAGTGAAATAAGTCAGAGAAAGACAAATACTGCATGATATCACTTATATGTGGAATCTAAAAAAGCCAACCTCATAGAAATAGAGTAGAATGGTGGTTGCCAGGCCTTGGGGGGTAGGGAAAATTAAGAGACAGTGGCCAAAGGGTACAAACTTAAGAGTTAAAAGATAAATAAGTTGGGGATATATAATGTACAGTATGGCGGCTGTAGTTAGTGATACTGTATTATATACTTGGAAGTTGGTAGGTAGATTTTAAATATTCTCATCATAGCAAAACCAGTGGTAATTATGGGAGGTGTTAGAAGTGTTAACTAGCCCAATTTTGGTAATCATTCACAATATAAATGGTTTCAAATCATCATATTGTATACCTTAAAGTTGACATGATAGCATATGTCAATTATATCTCAATAAAGCTAAGGAGAATAAAGATACTGAATCTTTAAAAAAAACATATTGACAGGCAGAAATGTTTACAGCTCTCTCCTCAGTTCCTTGGGTGGAAAAATGGATAGAGTTCAGCAGACTTTACCTTAAAACTGGTTCAAAAACCCTGATATTGTGTCTGTGTCATTAGCCCCAGGGAGCAGAAAAATAAAACTCTCACATAGGAAACTCTAATAGCAGATAGAATATTTAAAAGGAAAAATGGATAAATTGGGCCTCATCAACATAAACAACTTATGTTCTGTGAGAGACCTTGTTAATGAGATGGAAAAATAAGCTAGAGTGGGAGACAATATTTACAAACCATATATACAAGAAAGGATTACTACCTAGAATATATAAAGAATCCTGGGGTGCCTGGGTGGCTCAGTCAGTTAAGCGGCCGACTTCAGCTCAGGTCATGATCTTGGGGTCCGTGAGTTCGAGCCCCACGTCGGGCTCTGTGCTGACAGCTCAGAGCCTGGAACCTGTTTCAGATTCTGTGTCTCCCTCTCTCTGACCCTCCCCCGTTCATGCTCTGTCTCTCTCTGTCTCAAAAATAAATAAACGTTCAAAAAAATAAAAAAAAAAAGAATCCTGAAAAAATCAACATGAAAAACAACTCAACTAGAAAATGGTCAAGGACAGGGAGAGACATTTCCCTTCAAGAGGATATCCAGATGCCAAATATGCACATGAAATGATGTTGACCACCATTAGGTAAATGCAAATTAAAACTACATTGGGCTATCTATACACATTAGCAGAAAGGTTAACACAAACAAACAAACAAAACTAGTGAAAACCCCAAAAGCTGGCAAGGATGCAGAGAAACTAGATCACTCATAAACTGCTGGAGAGAATGCATAATATTACAGTCACTCTAGAAACATTTTTGCAAGGGTCTTAAAAAGCTAAACACACAACTACACTCCCACTCCTGGGAATCGCCCTCCTGGGAATTTTATTCCAGAGAACTAAAAACTTATATTCACACAAAAACCTGTACGTGAGTGATTATAGCAACTTTATTCAGAATAACCCAAAGCTGGAAGCAACCAAATGTCCATCACCGGGCGAAAAGTAAAACAAACTGCAAGGGCTCTTGGATGGCCCGGTTGGTTAAGCGACCGACTCTTGATTTTGGCTTAGGTCGTGATCTCACGGTTTGTGCGATGGAGCCCCATGTCAGGCTCTGCGCTGACAGCGTGGAGCCTGCTTGGGATTTTCTCTCTCCTTCTCTCTCTGCCCCTCCCCTGTTCGCACTCGCTTGCGCGCACTCTCTCTCTCTCTCCATCCGTCAAAATAAAATAAACATGAAAAAAAAAAAGAAACGGCCGTACATGCATACCATGAAGTAATTCCTAAAAATAAAAAGGAGCAACCTATTGGTAAAAACAATAATATGGGTAAATCTCCAGGGACTTAGGCTGAGGGAAAAAAGTCAATCCTAAAAGATTACATACTGTATGATGTACGTAGGTAACATTATTGAAATGACAAAATTACAGAAATGGAGAATACATTACTGATCTCTGGAGTTAAGGTAGCCTGGAAGTGGGAGGGTGGTGGGTGTGACTATAAAAAGGGCAACCTGGTTAGCCCTGCAGTATAGACATGCTGTGGGTCTTGCCTGTATCACTGTCAATATCTAAGTTGTGATATTGTACTACAGGTGGTTTTACAGGTTGTTACCACTGGGGGAAAACTGGGTAAAGGATAGCCAGCGTTTCCCTGTATTATTTCTCACAACTGCATCTGAATCTACCATTATCTAAAAATAAAATTGTAACTGAAAAAAATGCTACTAACACTCAAAATGCAGTCACCTCTACTTGCATGGACCATTTAGATTTTCAATATAGTAGGGGGGAATTCTGTGAAAGACGGAATGGGTTTTATATACTGTAATTGCCTTCCTTAAAAAGAAATTGGTAAATTCACCAAAGAGAGTCACTAATGACTGCAGGGATTTATTCATATTATTGATTGCCTTATTAGCGAGCCACAGAAATAACAGAAAATCAAAATGAACAGAGCCTCAATTTGTTTTCCTTTTATTCCATAGTTGTAGCGTTCCATAATCAAATCAAATAGAAATTACAATTTATCCTGTGGTTCTTGCTATTATAGGGAATGATCTATTTCTCCATATGAGGATTGCCAGTTAAAATGCATGTGTTTTTTATAAAACTCAAGTTGAATTATTTAACTAAATTTGTTATTCCTTTCTCATTCCTCCACTCAACAAACATTTATTGAGTACCTACCATGGGCCAGGCACTGCTCTAGATACAGAATTCCAGAAGGGAGGAAAGCAGAGGTCACACTCTTCTGATACCCCACATGCCCTTTAGTAAGGATGATGCAATAATTCTCTGCATGAGTACAGTCCAAGAAAGAATTGTTTTCCTAAATTATGGTGGAAATGGTTATGGTTGGTCGGTCGGTCGGTTGGTCAGTTGGTTGGTTGGTTGGTTGGTTGGTTTAGTTGGGTTTGATTGGTTTGGTTGGCTTTGGTTAGTAGAAAACAAACTCAGAAAGGACATTGCAGTGCCTTAAGGACCAGCTAGCAATGATAGCTATTTGAGAATCTTAATGCAAAAGTCTGGAAGCATCTTCTTCTGTTCCCTTCTGGTGGATTCCCCACAGCCATGTCTCACTTTGCACTGTGTTTCAGTATATAAACTGCCTCCAGTTCATCTAGAAGAAGGGAGAGTATGGGGAGAGTGAGGTCTTCCCTTTTGTTGCTTTGTGCGCTCCCAGACATGCCTCCCTCATTATTCCGCAAGCTCCTTCACCCTGGGAGTAGAAGCGAAGCAGTGATGGGAGAGCTCTTACTCTACAGTGTCTCCTTGTTTCTTAAGAAAATAATGCACTGGGGCGCCTGGGTGTCTCAGCCGGTTGAGCGTCCGACTTCGGCTCAGGTCATGTTCTCACAGCTGGTGAGTTCAAGCCCCGCGTCGGGCTCTGTGCTGACAGCTCAGAGCCTGGAGCCTGCTTCAGCTTCTGTGCCTCCATCCCTCTCTGCCCCAACCCACTTGCATTCTGTCTCTGTCTCTCTCAAAAATAAATAAATGTGAAAGGAAAGGAAAGGAAAGGAAAGGAAAGGAAAGGAAAGGAAAGGAAAGGAAAGGAAAGGAAAGGAAAAGAAAAAAGAATGCACTACTCTGTCCTCTTCCTTCATTGTTCTAAATCTAAATTAGAATTCGATTTTAGATTCATTCTTGTTACATTCATTCTGGACACTAGGGTGGAAAATTGTTCAAGATACTGCAGCCTTCACTTCTACTTATGAATGGAGAAAAGTATACTTATGTATACTGGGGGAAATCTGATTTCACTAGAACCACTGTAGGAGCCTAAACACAGCAGAAAAAGAGCAGAGGAAAGGAAAAAATCAAGTGGGGCCGCACCGTCTTAGCTATGATTTTATAGACTTGCATTATGGATGGGAACGTTAGGCTTTTTAGAAATATTTTTCTCTCAATTTTTACTAACCATAAATCCCGAGGATGCCGTATTCATTAAGACTGCTTAAGTGATTTTTGCGACTAGGATTGGATAAGATGTCTGATTATGAATAAGAATTTGCTGCAGAGTGTTGTAAAAAGGGTAATGAGTTGCAGGTGGGTCACTGAAATCCAGTGACAGGGCTAAGTAAGGAACAGTTGATAGATACATCTGTGTATGGCAAAAAAAAGAAAAAAAGAAATGTGAGCTTTTTCCAAGACGCATGGTATAGCTTTGATAACGTTTTTCTTCGTTTGTAATAGAAGTCCATTGGTTTTCTGAGCTGCCATTGCCCACCTCACAACACAGAATCAAGAGCAGAGGGTAGCCGCTGCTCCACATAAACCTGTTAGGGCTAAACCCGATTCATCTGAGAGTCACTCATACATATTCATCCTTCAACCAGGAGCCCCTTTGACTGCACAAAGGCACTAAACAAAATCCTCTCCTCATAGGAGGTGGAGGGGCAGGGGGAAGCCACCCCTCCTCCCTGGATTTTCCCCTCCAGCCAGGCATCCCTCACTAGGATCCAACCTTAACCCCAGTCCTAATTCTCTAGGTCTTTATCTGAACTACTTTTAAATTAAATTTAAGCAACTATTTGCTCCGTTAATCCATGCAGCCCGTTAGCACACTGTGTGCGTGTACTGTAGAATATTTCAAATGAAGTGAAACTTCAAAGCTGTTTGATAGGTATGGGAGAAGGGGGGCGGGGGGGTGCTGATATAGCCAGAAGGAAGTAATACTCTCCCAAGGATTTCAGCAGGAGAGCTAAACTTAGCGGCAGACTTCACTTTCCATTTAACTTTAAATGTACAGCTGCACAGAGCAACTTGGGACCTGCCTTGTGTTGCAGATGAAGCCTTAGGATGAGGAGAATGGATATATTCTGATCAGAAGGAACATTTCCCATCTTCTCAAATATTCCTTTCCTGCCCACGTTACCAAGGAAACAGGGTTCTAACGTGTTTCTTGCAAATGCATATTCTTGACATTGAAGTGGGGTCCTCTCTGTGAGAAAGGTTAGTGTCATGGGGAGATCCGGAGGGCTGGAGAAGAGCGGTAGGGTCAAAGGACAACAGCTACCGCCCCAGATCTAGCTTCAGGGTATCACCAAGGGTCAAGACCATTTTGCTCCCTCCCCTTGTGGGAATTGGGGTACACAACAGATGGGTGCATTTCTTTACTTTGATTTCCACTCCCAGCTATGAAATGGACTGGACAGACAAGGTCCTTCCAGGCAAGTTGGAAGTGGATCAGCATGGATCAAAGTTCTACAGCCTACCTCTGGTTCCAAGTCACATAAACACACACACACACACACACACACACACACACACACACACTGCATTCGACCATGCAACCCAGTTTTTTCCATATGCAGCTCGTATTATCTGACTGCAAGCGCTTTCCAAATGCGAAAACCCCAGTCTCTACAATAATGTGTAGAGGGCACATAGTGAAAATATCCAAATCTGTGTGTTAGGGAGAAAAAAAGTTTTGGGTTCCAAACTCCTGATCTGCAATTGGTTAGTCTCTTATCTAGAAATTAGACTCTTTTGACTCTGGTCAATAACTTCTTCACTTCCTTCCCATTTCCGGTACAATATTAATTCCACAAGGTTTTGTCATACCAGGACCTCCCTGGCAAGAACTAGACTGCTTTGGGGAAAAGATGGAAAGCGTCTCAGAAACATTTAGACTCGAAAATCTAGAAAACTCTACTAGATAGTGAATAGTGAAAATGCTAAGGAATACATTCATGTGTACAAATAAAAGTTTCAGGTAGCGTTGTGGGGGCTGGGATTCAGGGGTGCGATTAGGAGGAGATAATCAGGGAGGGTAACGCGTTCTCCCCTGTAAGCTCTTAAAAAGATGTACCTGTCTTAGGGACCAAAGTAGGGGTAGTTTCCCACGTGGCTTCCTTTCCCCCTGGTCAGTCACCTGGCGGCATGTTCAGTTTTGAAATGGGAAAGCCATATTCCTCCTCAGCCATATTGTGCTGGCAATGACAATCACAATTAGAAAGCTTAAGGGAAAAGCAGGTACACGCTTTCCAGGGAATGTCCACCAATATGCTGAGTAAGAAGTTGCTCTTGGTCGCTTGTTCACTTGACCACACTGTAGATGCGGCTGTGTGTTGTATGATAATTGCTGGTGGAAACAGCCCTCTGTTTTCGGATTTTTGTGTAGCTTTCCGTTGCTGATGTTGTAATGGCACAGTTTTTCTTTCCATATAAAACGCGAGTTAGAAGTGGGAAAAAAGAGAAGTGTTTGATTGCCCTCAATCAGACTCTGGCTTTCTGTTGTCATTAAATCAGAGGCTTATTTGAAATCCGTTATTGACAGTAACCCATTCTTAGCCTGCTTATGTGCCTCTCGAGTTCATGTGTAATTTCATGTTTTATTTGTTCTTCATGCACTGCTTGTGTGATGTGCTCATTGTCATGCACCATTTCTGGGGAGTCTCACCTTGGAGCGTGCTTAGAGAGCTGGCAGGAGACAGAACTCAGTCTGTGGATTAGTCATGTGGAAATGACAGTGTAAAAATCAAATTGAATTTATAAGCCCACTTCTCCATTCCTCGCTGAAGATAGTAACTGCAATTGGAAATGCCATCATTTTAACATGTTTTCGTTTTTTTTTTTTATATCACAAGTATATAATGCTCAGAGTCAGCTAAATTATTAAACCTTTTCTCATTTCCATTAAAATTCTCTTTGGACTAAAAAAAAAATGTGACAACCTCGGGGTGAATGTGAACTGAAATCTACTTGTAAAACTAGCTTGGAGGTGTGGGTGTTCTACTTCTCTGTTAGTGGTTGGTGATTCTGTGTAAATGCGTCTTATAAGTGTGTACGTCTATATGTGCCCGCGAACGTGTATGTATTTTCACACCGATCTATTTCTCCACACCTTGTCCTCTGTGCCAATTAAATCCCTCTCGAGGAGTAATAGTCATGTCATGCGTTCTTGTAAGTAAACAAATGTGTACGTTCAGATCATTTCTTACCCATTTGTCACCTCTAACCTTTGTGTAAAATGTCTTTTACATTAGCATAAATATTAAGAAGATGCCATTCTGCTATATATAGGGCTGCCTTCAGCTAATCAGTTTTTCATGCATTTAAATAGGAATATTAGAATGATGGTAATTAGTTTAGTTTTCCATGAATGATCCATCAAGACATTGCCTTTCACCGGCCGGTATTGCTCTGGGTATGTAGGACAGAGTTAAATTGTTAGCTGCGTTGGACTACCTTTGGTGTTTTGTTGGTGACTTTAAAAAAAAAAAATCATCTCAAGCCTATTATCTTTTCTAAGAGTAAATGCACAAGTTGCTTTAGAAAGACTAATGTGAAGCATAGAGACTAAGTGAAATTGTAATGAATTGTAAAATAAGACTTGTTTATTAAATGCAAGAGAGACGAGGCTTTCAGGCAGATGACAAAAGCTGACACACACATACACACACACACACACACACACACACACATGCACACACACAGGGCTGAATATGAGAAAATTTATAAGTACTTTTAGAAGAAGGGCCTTTTAACAAAATGAGACCGCCCTTTCTTCCTTGGCACAAACACACTTGTATGGCCACACAAATGACTTTCGCATGTAAGCTCAAATTTTATAAGGTTGAATTTAAAACAACTTGCACTTTTATGAAATATACATGTACATCCTTAAGCTACCTTTGCTCTACCGGAGTTCGATGTCTCCAGCGAGTAAATATTTTAAACTGCCTTATAGCTGGAAGTTCTGCTTCAGTCGTGTTTTCCTCTTTGTCTGCACAGCAATGTTTATTTGCACCAAGATATTGAAATAATTGCATGTTTTGCTTCATTGTTTTCTAAAAATTAGTAGAAAATTGGAGAAAATTACTGGTTTGATATTGCAAAAAGTATAGTCTTTTAAACCTATAATCCAGACAAGGGCAGAAATCTCAACACATTCTGAAGTAGCAAATCCTTAGCTCAAAAACAAAATAATTGTTGAACGTAAGACAAATACGCCTTCAATGAGAAGGAAAAGAACAAACATGGAAACAGGCTATTTTCATATTTTAAACAACCTTCCACAAAAGTCAGTGTCTCTACATGTGTATGTAAACATATATGGAAATATACATACATCCTTGTCAATACATGGACCGGAACACACCAGACTGACAATAGTGGTTATCTTTGGGGCTTGGAGTGGGATTTATGAAAAATAAAAAAAGGTAGAGAGAGATTTTTGCTTTTTATTTCAATATCATCTGTATTTTTGCAATATGTATTTGTATGTTGGGAAATTTAAAAAACAGTAATCAGTAAATGACTAAAAGCAAACATATAAAAAGCTTGATGTATATTGCCAAAATTCCCACCTACCAGGTGATGTTTGGAGATTTTAGGACACTTTTTATAGTCCAGAAAATAGAAGTTCCTTCTAACACTCTAGTCTATCTTTGGGGTGTTAGTCCCACTTACGTTTTCTCAGGAAAACTTATGCACAAAAACTACCCACACGTTGTGAAGTTTCATCCTCCTCACAACCCAGCAGTGTTCACTGGGCAAGCGTAATGATTTCCATGTTATTAGTCAGGACACTGAAACTCAAGAAGGTTTATAAGAAATTTGCCCAAGTTCACACGGCCATCGCATGAGCACTTCTGTGGGTACAGGTTCAATGGGCTGTACTTGTTGCTATGGATTGAATGTGTTCCCCCAACATTCGTATGTTGAAGTCCTACCCCACCCCACCCCCCTGTGACTATGTTGTAGACAAAGTCTTTAGGGAGGTAATTAAGGTTAAAGAAGGTCATAAGGGTGGAGCCCTGATCTGATTGACCTGGTGTCCTTATATAAAGAGGAAGATCAAAATCTCTCTCCATCTCTCTCTCTCTCTCTCTCTGACATATGAGGACACAGTGGACATCTATAAGCTAGGAGGAGAGCTCCCACCAGGAACCAAGTCAGCTGACACCTTGATCTTAGACTTCCCAGCCTCCAGATCTGTAAGAAAATAAATTTCTATCATTTAAGGCCCCCAGGATATGGCATTGTGTAATGGCAGCTGAGCAGATGGTGGGGGAAGGACACTTTGTGTTCCTGAAGGCCAAAGACAATCCAGCATCCTTCTGTCTCACCAGGCCTTTTCACTCTCCCAAGGAACCATCTACATGACCTGTCTTTTTATGATTGTCAGCCACCAATATTTAGTATCACGGCATTGGTTCATCTGAGGCAGGTTAGTGTAGCAGAGAAAATAATTCTGGAGGAGAAAGGGAAGAAGAGCATGGCCTGTTGGCCAGTCTAAGGAGAAGACTTGCCATGCCCCTCACAAATCCCAAATGACTGAAAAGGTAACCATTGAAGCTTTCTGTTCATAGCAGCCTGGAAAGAACATGATCATTGGGTTTAGACAGACATGGACTTAAATACCAGCTCCGCTAATTAAAACTGTGGAGCCAGTTCCTTAGCCTGCACCCCCGTTCTGTAGCAATTTGAGTTGTGCTTGAGTTTTGCCTTGCACCTAATAGAATTATGAGAATGGAACAGAAAAATACACATCAGGTCTTGGCACATGCCAAGGACCCAATGCAATGTTGTCACTGTCCCTTTTGCCTCATTCCTTCTCATATCTTGCTTCTATTCCTTCTCCTTTACAAAAAAAAAAAAAATGTTTTTATTTTTGTAAGTATGTGGTGCAAACTTAGAATCCATAGGCAAACTCTGTTATATTTTACATCTCTTCAATGATTTGTGTTTCCCCAAAGTGTTTACACATACTCGAATCTTAGTTGCTCTTCTAAAAACTTATTAACTATCAGTCCTCATTATTAACTTTCCCCTCGATCATCAGGTTGCTCCTATGTCACTGGAATAAAGAACATTAACTCTTAGGGAATACAAACATAGTGTCAACACAAAGCTCAAGAGATTGTGTTTTATGTGTTCACACGTTTCATGCCATCAGCATATTATAACAACACTTTGAAAAAAGTTTAAGTAGATATTGGCTTTTGTTGCCGATATCAAGATTTATTGGTTCAAGAGCTATTGATCATGGGCAAATCTTGGCCATTATTATGCCTTGAGGACATATAAATCTTTATCAGCTGAACATGAATCAATATAATTATGCTTCACTTATGCACATCTTTCTCCTAACCATATTGGGTTTTTAACTAAATCATGAAATATGAGAGAAACTACTTAGGGAGGCAGTTGTGAGGAATTATGCCAAGAACAGTCGTGTTTTACAGAAGTACCAATACTAGATAAAGCCAAGTTTTTCCAGCTCTTGACAGAATGGAGGTAATCTCAGCAAAATGTCGAAGTTAATTTTTGAAGATACTGACCTAGGTATACAAAGATATCATAGGATAGAATAAAGATTTTAGAACTAGAAGAATATAGCATTCACAACACATGCTAGAAGAAGTAGCCACAGAGGTCTAGAAAAAGAAGGCAGACAAATTGTGGAAAGTCCAGGGAACCTGATTTATGTTAAATCTTCCTCAGTGATTCCAATGTACAGCCTTTGAGGAAAGACGTACCCTATGATTAGATGCAAAAAGTGTCTTTCAACATTTCCTTCTATTAACACAGACTATTTTTAAGCCTTTTTATTCAATGCAACCATATCACCTCTGGTGAAACTGAAGCCTTCAGGTTTGATCTTCAGTTCTTACTAACGATTTACTATAAATCGACTCTAAACGCTGGATTTTTTTCCTGTTAAGTTTGATTCTGTCATGGTTGTTCATTATCCTGCCCATCTTTGTTTCATTGGTGCATTTGATCAGCTCCCTTCTTTGTCTCAACCCCAGATACTGATAGAGTTGGAGCAAAGACAGTCGTGTAGTGCTCCCCAAATCCAGACTGGTTTACATAGTTCTTAATACCTGCTGGGGCTTCTTTGCAGCCTGTTTCTACATCTTATACACATGCTCTTATGTTAGGCTGTGTAAAATGCAATGCTGACATTTAAAAAAAAAAGAATCTTGAATAGGATTTAAGGTGGTTTCTAATTTGTATCAGGCTGTCTGTCAAAACACAAGCACAACATTAATTATGTGGGAGTGTGATTAATACGTGGCATATGACTCTGAACTCTTTAGATGCAGGAAATCTTCCTCTTATTTATTTATTTTTTTCCTACTGACCCCCTAGTCAATTCAAACTGACTCTGTTTTTAGTGCCTTTTGATTTCCGGTTGACTTCACAGATGACTTAAAAACTCACCTAGACTTGCTGTGACAGTATCGCCAGTGGAGGTGAGAAGGGCTGTATGTTATAGAAGTCCATCCTTTATCATTTTGTCGCCCACGATTGAGGCAGATGCATCTAAGCAAATTGAAGCCAGTCACGGTTGGCATGATAATTTTGTGGGGTGTAACGCCCAGTTCTAGGAATTCAGAAAAAGAAACAAAGAGCCAGGAGAGGGAAAGGAAGAATGATGTGCTTCCCTGAAAAATTTTAATGAACATATTCTTTCGTTTATGTTTAGAAATCAAAGCATGGCACCTCAAGTGTGAATGGTAGTTATCACATGAACACAGCTCGTAGCAGTGTGTTACCGTTGGATTACCCAAAGCATATAGAACACTCAGTGATGCCATAACGAAGCACAAACCGTACTTGACCATTTCCCAAATGCCACCTCTGGCATTTGCCACAAGGCTTCATGAATTGGAGCATCAAGTCGAAGAACGGCCATGGGGTAGGGGTTGGGGGTCTGGGGGGAAGCTCTCTGTAAAGTGTTCAAAGCAGTTTAGGTGGTTGTTACCGCCAGGACAAAACCCACAGCCAAGTTTTACAGCCATATTGACAACCTGTCCTTCTCACTTCCCTACCTCATGCATTGCCTTATGATCTACAAGGCACTTTCACACTTAACCTAATTTGCTCCTCTAAACCGCTTTGGGGTATAAGTCATTGTCTCACATTGACAGAGAACGCCAAGGTTCGGGGAAACTCACCCCAGGACTCCCGCTTCTCATGGCAGTGTGGGGGCTGACCCCAGTCATTGACTTCAGTCTCTACCTCTTTTCCCTAAAATGCAGCTCCCTAGTTCCACGTGTAAGATTTGTCTCTATTTATTCTCCGAACGTTTCTGTACACATCAGAGCCAGTAAGACATCCTGCATCACTCTGTCTACCTTTATGCTGATGGTGGCTGGAATCCGATATTCCCTTAGACACATGCCCTGTCTTTCCACCTCATTTCAGACCCTTCTGGGAAAGCGCTGTTATCAGGAAGTTTCCACACACAGTGGGCATTTTATAAGTGTTTCTTCATGATGTCAATGTGAAACCTTTCTGGGAGATATCATTTATAAATATTTTTCTAAGCTTTCTCTATAGTTATTTAGTGGTGTGTTTGTCCATTTGTCAACTTTAATAAATCCATAATAGATCATGGCTGTGCTTGGAAATTGATGTTTATTTTGGGGTATGGTAGAAAGACTCTCCCAAACCAGAGATTAGAGTTGTGGTGAGGGCCTAAGTCAACTGTCAATTTGTGTGATTTTTGTGTGCCCTTCTAGGTATGATAGAGGATAACCAAAGGGACATCAGGGACCTGCTGATGCGTGGCTGCTGTGGCAGAGAAAGCACTGGTTTATGAGTCAGAAGACCTGGGTTCTAGACGTAGCTTCGCTAACACTGTATTGTGGGGCTTCGATGAGGTCGTTCATTTGGTCTCTAAATTTCCATTCTTTCATCTGAAAAAGAAAGATCAATGTTACTGACTGTGTGAGAGCAGCCCATGAAGTGCTATAGATATTTAAGATAAAATTGCAATACTATACAACTTTTACGAAAACCATCATAATTTATTTCCTTTGCAAATACTGAATCAGTCTTTTAAAACATACCCCATGTAAACATCTTTTAGCCTAGACTCGTATCATATTCTGGTTACTATTATAAATCTCAGACAGGAGAAATAGAGAGATACAGTACTATACATAACACTCACAGATCTTAAGTAGACATAACGCTAAGAGCTGAGTTTTCTTTGTTCAACTCCTCCTGACTCCTTTCCTCAGTAATTTAACTGTCAGCCTGTGTTTTATAGGTAAGCACGGCTCACAGAAGAAATTAGATTCAGCATAAAGTCATGAAGTGCCCACTCCGTAACACCCCCCAGTTTTGGTCAGCAGTCCAGAGGTTCTTTGCCATTGTCCACTTTCAAGCAGTTGAATTCATATTTCCTCCTCAAAATCCAGAGATGGTTGAGTAAAGGTGAACACTTAAATAGATTTTCGTGGCAGAAAGTTGGAATGTGTCTCCCTTCTAAAAGTGAGCAAGCACTGTCAAAGCACTTTAGCATAAGACAGGAGTCATCGCTATGAAAACAATTGCACACATCACAGGAAAGCATTACTTGGATGGGGGACAGAAGCAACCCAATAATGATGGACCACGATAAGATCGTGTCACCATCGCTTTATAAACAAAAGCTCTTCGACAAAACCAATGTCAGCAAAAAGTTCACTTATTCTTGCTTTACTGAGCATGAAATGGGATTGAAAGATAGTATTAAATGGATTATTAAACTGAAGAAATGATGTCTTGTGATCTTTCACACCAAAGCCTCCACTTGAGACAGGCATTGTCTCAGTAAAAAAAAAAAAAAAAAACTCTCCAAAGCCTCAGGTCCTTTATATGAGCCTTTTAAATGTTAGACTGAAAGTCTTCTTTCCCATTTCCTTGCTGGACCTGTGACCCCTTAAGAGATGACTGTTGCTTTTTAGTTATTTTATTCTTATGTCAGCATGTGGAAATGGAATGTTTGTGATAACTTATAAATTTCAAGCACAGTAAACTCTTGATTTTTTTTACATACTAGGAAAGGAAAAAGAATTCATTTTAAAATACATACGCCAGTCTTTAAATTTCTAACATTTTCCCCATTAATTAGTTTCTAAGTTTCTACAAGTTCCAGATTAGACACAAGCAATGTCTTTAAAATCTTGCTTGCTTTAGGTTTTCGAAAAGAAGTTATATAATGAGCCTATTCATTAAAAACCCAAAGAACTAAGTGATCAAATAATCATTATTTCCCATTCTTCTACAAATCAAAATTGGCATTCTTGTATAATTAAGACCCCAGCCACAGAATGACATTAGCAGCAAATATATGCTTTGCTGTTTCTGAAACTTATAATTATTTTATTATGTCAACTCGGCTAAACAACTAACATCAATCCCAGATATGGTTTTTCCAATCTTCAAAAGAACTCCCAGGTTTTGTTTCTGGAAATACCACAGACGACCACAGGCTATAACTCTGTATAGACACTGTCTCTGAGAAGAACTGAAAATAATGGAATTTGTAAAAGGCTTTAAGGTTTTTTGTTGTTGTTGTTGTTTGTTTATTTATTTATTTATTTATTTATTTATTTAGAGACAGAAAAACAGATCAAGCAAGGGAGGGGCAGAGAGAGAGGGAGAGAGAGAATCCCAAGCAGGTTCTGCACTGTCAGCGTGAATCCCAGTGCTAGGCTCAAACTCATGAACTGCAAGATCATGACCTGAGCTAAAATCAACAGTCAGATACTTAACTGACTGAGCCACCCAGACACCCCTAAAAGACTTTAAATGCTTGTATGAGATAGTAGAAATGTTAAAAATTCACAGATACCGGGGTGCCTGGGTGGCTCAGTCAGTTGGGCGGCCGACTTCGGCTCAGGTCACGATCTCACACTCCGTGAGTTCGAGCCCCGCGTCAGGCTCTGGGCTGATGGCTCAGAGCCTGGAGCCTGTTTCAGATTCTGTGTCTCCCTCTCTCTCTGACCCTCCCCTGTTCATGCTCTGTCTCTCTCTGTCTCAAAAATAAATAAACGTTAAAAAAAATTAAAAAAAAAATTCACAGATACCAAAAACTACTCGAAGAAGGAACCAGAGATGTGAACTGATTACTGAAGGCAGCATTTACCCTGAAGGTGTTTGCTCAAGTTGATCTTGAACTTTATGATCTCAAGGTGAACAGGAATTACAGACTAAGGGAGTCCCCCCCAGGATGGTGAATCTAATAAGAGTATCTCCTAGCACAGAGTGTGAAGGCAAATGAGAAAAAACCTAGCCCTTCAACATTCATCCATATCCTAGGAGAAGCAAAGAAAACTGCCTTTCTGGGTACAACAGAGAAATTGGCACTGGGAAGAAAACATTGTCCCTGAAAATCCATACCAACATCAGACATCAGATGAGTTTACCAACCAAATTCACACTTTCCAGTCATTTCTAAACTTCAAGTGCGGAATGCACTTTACAGTAGTCCTGATTTGAAGATTCCATCAGTAACTTTACAGAGAGAGATGCAAATCCTATATGGAAACCCACCTGCAAGCTAGCCTTCAGAGAAATATTATGGACATTTCTCATGTGTCATGAGCTTACAGTGGAAAACCTAAGCACACAAGCAAATAAGACTCTTGTAGGCAAGACTTTAGAGGCTGGGGTTATCAGAAATAAAATATAAAATGAATATGTTTAATATGTTTAATGAAATAAAATATGGAAATGAAAGTATGTGCCGGAAGCAAAAGACAGAAAAATAAGCAAGGCTATTTGAAAAAGAACTAAATAGAACTTCTAGAAATAAAATAGTAAATAATGAATGAAACTAAAATCAGCAGAGATTAGACACAACTGAAGAGGGAACCAGAAAACTGAAAGATAGGTTAAAAGAAAAATTTCGAGGGGCGCCTGGGTGGCGCAGTCGGTTGAGCGTCCGACTTCAGCCAGGTCACGATCTCGCGGTCCGTGAGTTCGAGCCCCGCGTCAGGCTCAGGGCTGATGGCTCAGAGCCTGGAGCCTGTTTCGGATTCTGTGTCTCCCTCTCTCTCTGCCCCTCCCCCGTTCATGCTCTGTCTCTCTCTGTCCCAAAAATAAATAAACGTTGAAAAAAAAATTAAAAAAAAAAAAAAAAGAAAAAAGAAAAATTTCGAATTACAGCACAGAAAGGCAAGAAGATGGAAAATATAAAGGACCAGGTGAGAAACACGGAGGATAGTTTAAGAAGGAATAACAAAAATATACTCGGAGTGTGGCAGGGAGAGAATATAAGGAATAAAGAAAATACTAACCCTCAGAATCAGGAAGCCCTAAGATCCAAGACAGAGGAAATAAACACAAAGAAATCCACACTTAAAAAGATCATAATGAAACTGCAAAACATCAAAAACAAAGAGAATAAAAGTCTCCAAGAAAGGCAATTCTAGCCCACATTGTTTCAAGAGGAAAGTCTACCATGAACATGTTAAAAGAAGTGTCTCCTAAGACATTTTTTGAAACTATGATAACCTTGTTACCAAAATCTTTACAAAAGATGATATTAGAAGGAAATAATTATTGACTAATCTCTCATATGCAAACTGAAACAAAAATTCTAAACAAATATTAACAATCTTAATCTAGCAATGCAGAAAAAAGATAATACCTTATAAGAATTTTTTTCCAAGGTGAACAATGTTTGTTTAAGTAATGTTACCATCTGTTAATGTTAACATCTATTAGTGCAATTCACCACATTAATGATTTAAAAAGTTATATGATCATTTTGTTTTTTTAATGTTTCTTTATGTATCTTTGAGAGAGAGACAGAGAGTGCAGAATCTCAAACAGCCTCCACGCTGTTAGAGCAGAGGCTGATGTGGGACTTGAACTCGGGAACTGTGAGATCAGGACCTGAGCCAAAACCAAGAGTCAGACACTTAACTGACTGAGCCACCCAGGCACCCCATAATCAGTTTAATAGAGGCAAAACAATACATACACTATCTAGAAATCTAAGCAAAATATGAAATGTTCTTTAAGAAGAAAAGGGCAGACAAGATCTTAATGATTTGACCATGAATAATAAATCCCAAATTTGTCCAAGTGTTGCCTATTTAATTCTTATACTTTTCTCATACTTAAAAAGGAGACGTGAGCATCCTAGATGAAAAACTATCAGATACCCTGGAACTATTAAGACTGAGATAATACGCTCTGTATCCTCCAGTTAGACCCAGTCTCAGGTACTTTTAGTGACCTCTAGGGATCTTATGCTTTCTTTTGTTTATAGAAGAGAATTGGGAATTTAAGGAAATAGAAATATGCTTTTTCCAGGATTAAAACCACTATCTTTGGGGCTCCTGGGTGGCTCAGTTGGCTAAGCATCTGACTTCGGCTCAAGGCTTGTGTTTGAGCCCCGCGTCAGGCCCTGTGCTGACAGCTCAGAGCCTGGAGCCTGCTTCATGGTCTATGTCTCCCTCTCTCTCTGCCCCTCCCCCACTCATGCTCACTCTCTCTCTCTCTCTCTCTCTCTCTCTCTCTCTCTCTGTCTCTCAAAAATAAATAGACGTTAAAAAAAAATTTTTAACCACTATCTTCCCCTCATATTTACCTTGAAAATAGTTATAAAGTTTTATCTAAAAGTCACTTATTTTAATATCAACAAAATTGGTCAATATGTGTTTTACTCTTTTTTCCCCCATTAAATTCTAGAGAATCATACATCTCATCAGCAATGTCTATCACAATGACAACTGTACCAGAAAGCAATTTGTGGTGCTTATTAAGGAAAGTACTTGATTTAAATAAGCATTTATATTCTATGTTGGGAAATTCATGAAGTAGACCAACCGGGGAAGGAGAGTACCTATGAGTAGGAATCAGTTGTTTCAGGATTAAGGAAGGCGTCCACAGTTTCACCTCAGTCATTTTTTTGTACACAAATGGGGAATTTAGAGTAGAATCAGGTATTCAATTTACCAAAAAAAAAAAAAAAAGGAAAGTAATGCAAGTCAGACTACAACTGGAAATTGGTCTCTCAAAAAGTAAAAGCAAGCACATGCGCGCGCGCGCGCGGGCGCGCGCGCACACACACATACACACACACACACACACACACAAGAGAAAAAAATACATATATATGACATGCAAATGTTTTTTCTCAAATCTCTAATTTACATGCAATGCTTGAAAACAGAGAAGATGCTGCTAAGTGGAAGACATTATCATTAGTTTTCATATGTATGTTTTGGGTAACTATGGCCCATTAAGTAAGCCAAAAGCAGAATTTGCCTGAGAAAAGACTAGGAATGGTCAATGGTGACATTCTCTTCTAAAAAAGAAATTGATGAGCCACATTTCTTGAAAACCTGATTTTTCTTTAATTTATGAAGAATCCTGTCCTGGATATCCAATTAGAGTATCAACTACAGGATCTTTCAGATTCATCGGTTGGAGTAAAATCTCAGTTGCCTGAAGTTTCTGAATTTTTATGAACTACTTCTTAAACTGCGATAGCAGTGGTAACTAGTAAAAGACTTCTCAGGCAGAATTTAGTCTTTAAAGAAGAATAACTTTTCCCCTTTTAAATAACTTTTACCCTTCATGTATAAAATGAATTTTATATCATGACAAAAAGGAAATATGTTCTCTAATGCCTAGCTTCCAAGAAATATTGAGCTGTGTGGCTGAGTGAAGTCATCAACAGAACAGAAAAGAGGCATGAAGACATGAATTTGAAGTCAGCCCAGTGAGCATGAGCTGTGTTTTTCAACATCCTTATGCAGGCGTGGAATAGGTGGAGAAGTGAATTTAAAAGGGTTTAGCTTTTGTCATGGTGTTGTATCAAAATGAGAGAGGGTGAGGGAGTTAAAGATAAAAATAAGAGAGTTACTCCCGTGTTTGTCCATGACCATTTAGCTGAATAAGGAATTAAGAACATGGAGTTGGGTGAGGTCATCAGGAACGGGTGAGGGACAGTGAAAAGGGAGTATTGATGAATTATAGGAGCTGATGGGGCTGAAGGATTAGAATGGGGATCCTAGGGGAATGGGTATGAATATATGAGGTGGTGGTTGTGGAATGGGATGCTGGAGTTAAAGGCTTTCTCACAGGTATTGGAAATGGCAAGGTTTGGGTATGATGACCATGGGAATCAATAATTGAGGTAAGTGGGGAACAAGATAATTGGAAGAGATGAAGTAAAAAAAAAAAAACTGAGAGGCCAAGGTTTTGGAAGAATATCCTACATGGGTATAAAACTCATCATGAGTTACAACAGGAGTAGTTTGATCAATAATAGCCAAAGTATGGGAAAAGCCCAAATGTCCATTGACTGATGAATGGATAAAGAAGATGTGGTGTGTGTATTATTATATATATGTATTATTATACATATGTATTATGATACATATATATATTCCATTAAATATATGGAATAATTCTTGGTGATCAAAAAAAATGAAATCTTACCATTTGTAACAACATGGATGGAACTAGAATGTATTATGCTAAGCAAAATAAGTCCATCAGAGAAAGACAAATATTATATGATTTTACTCATATGTTGAATTTAAGATACAAAACAGATGAACATAAGGGAAGGGAAGCAAAAATAAAAACAGAGAGGAAGACAAACCATAAGAGACTCTTAAATACAGAGAATAAACTGAGGGTTGCTGGTGGGGTATTGGGTGAGGGGAAGGGCTAAAGAGGTGAGGGACATTAAGGAGGGCAATGGTTAGGATGAGCACTGGGTGTTATATGTAAGTGATGAATCACTAAATTCTATTCCTGAAAAAAATTTTTTTTGATTAAAAGAAAATAAGAGTAGTTTGGTAGAGAGTGAGCCAGAACCTAAAATCTCCATGAATAAGAGAGACTGCCCTGGGAGTTGGAGATAACTACTACAAGGTGGTATAGTATGAAAGCATAAGATTCAAATACATTTACTTTTAAGGGAAAATAAGAAGAATCTAGAAGGAGCAAAAAAGAATTGTACCTCACTTTTAGATCCAGTGAGAAGAGAGCTATAGGAGAAAAATGGCTACCACCTGGGAGAGCAGCAGGGAAAGAGCCTCCTTGGGGGTAACAAGCTTCAGATAGGCAAGTGACAAGAACATTATAAAGGAGGTCAAGGGTATGGGGATTTTGTCAGTGACAGACTGTGTTTTTCAGAAGGAAAAGAAGAAGCCTTCCCACAGCCTGATGGGAGTTATGCATAGCAGATGAGGGAAGAATTGGGCCTCATATGGTGGGAAGCATGATCAGGGGCAACAGCCATGGTGACATCAGTCCTGAAGCCTCTAGGCAAGAAGTAGTGAGAATACCAGGAGTATTGTGGGGCAACTCAGAGGGTGGCCTTGCAATCAGAGTGTACAATTAGGCAAACCCTCTTGAGCCCTGATATTGAAGGCAATGTGATGCTAGAAGTCTCTGGATCTGTACTACACCCAGTTGAATTGTTGTCTTAATTGTGTGCGCCTTGACTTTCCAGTGAGGCCTCTTATCGTGTTTTTTTACACTGCACTTTCTTTCTCTACTTAACCATTATATTTGCTATGGGTTAAATTGTGCCTCCCTTCCCCCAAAATTCATATATCGAAGTTATAATTCACAATGCCTCAGAATGTGGCCTTTGGGGGGGATACAGGGTTTTTACGAGGTAATCGAGCTAAAGTGAGGTCCTTAGAGTGGGGCCCAAATCCAATATGACTGGTGTCCTTATCAAAAAGGGAAATTTGAACACAGAGACACACACATAGGGAGAATGCCATGTGAACAGGAAAAAGGCCATCTACAAGCCAAGGAGAAAGGCCTTGAACAGACCCTTGCTTCACAGTCCTCAGAAGGAACCAACTCCACCAACACCCATTAAAGAGAAAAGTATATTCAGTGACACTTGGTAAAGAGGATAAGGCAGACTTGATTCAGGACCTTCACAATCAGCATGGAGACCAGCACAGTGGGATCTTCCAGTGGAGAGAGTTGGGGCTCAACTGTAAACACAGTATGCGCAAGTGGGAATTTACAGCCAAGTTGCAGGGTGGGGGTCAGTGGATGGAAAATTACTAAGAGGAAACAGTAGGCATAGGGGTTCCTGGCTAAACCAACCTAACAAGTTTTTTGCTGAATACAGGCCAGAGTGGTTACACATCACCTGGGGATGGTGGGGAATGAGGAACCTCATCAGATACCAAGGCTAGAGATGAAGTGGCTTAGTCGAGTTCTTACTGAAACCACATCTTACAAGTGCACAGATGGGCTAGGAGAAGTTTTAGAAGCCTGGCTAAAGTTTGGTCAAGCAAAAATTCTTCGTCGCACCTTGATCTTGGACTTCTGGCCACCAGAACTGTGAGACACCACATTTCTGGTGTTCAAGCCACTCATCTGTGGTCCTCTGTTACAGCAGCCCTAGTAAAATTCACATAATCCATCTGTATGATGGCTTCAGAGCAGGAACTGAATTTCATCTGTAACTCCAAGGGCTAGCAGCCCAGCTCATGCCTTATTCAGATTTAACTATCATTAAGATCTTGTGTGGGTGTATTTTCTTTTTATTTGAGTGTTATTTTTTTATGTTTATTTATTGTGTGTGTGTGTGTGTGAGAGAGAGAGAGAGAGAGAGAGAGAGAAAGAGAGAGAGAGAGAGAGAGCAGCAGCAGAGAGGCAGAGAGAGAGAGTGAGAGAGAAAGAATCCCAAGCAGGCTCCACACTGTCAGTGCAGAAACCAGCACGGGGCTTGAACCCACGAACCATGAGATCATGACCTAAGGGGAACGTTTAACCGACTCAGCCACCCAGGTGCCCCTGGAGTGTTATTTTTTAACTGCAGTGATTAGACAGGGAAACAGTGGAAATGTCTGAAGACTTGGTCTACAGGATTAAATTATAGGGATCTTGAAAAATTCGTTCCAGGAGTCAGGTTACGGCTGTACTGTATGTCATAGGCAATCTGGACCTGGCACCTTCAACTAACACTCAGTTGACTGGCCTCAGCTTTATGCCAACATCAGAATGTTCTTATCTTATTGCTATTTCTCTTTCACTTGCCCAACCATTCAGTGATTAAACCCAATTTACAGAGAAAGGAATCTTTCCTCTGTATCCAATTCACAGGACTTGTATTGACCCTGTATGTAACTTTGTCTATATCTTCATTACCATGTAAGCTAGAGGTATTTTTTTAATCTTTATTTTACTTTGGAGAGAGAGACAGAGACAGAGTGTGGTGAGGGAGGGGCAGAGAGAGAGGAAGGCACAGAATCTGAAGCAGGCTCCAGGCTCTGAGCTGTCAGCACACAGCCTGACGCGGGGCTCGAACTCACAAACCATGAGATCATGACCTGAGCCAAAATCAGATGCTTACCCGACTAAGCCACCCAGGTGCCCCAAAGTGTTTTTTTTTTAATCTACTCTATTAAGAAGACATAGGAACCTGGGTCAAGTAGACCTTTGAAATATTACTAATTATATTCCGATAATTTATTGAAAGGAGGCAGAATCATTTGGGGGACTTTGGCAACCTGCATGAATAGAATTGATGATGGGGGAAAAACCATATTATGAGTAGCCTTGAAAGTGGAATATATTTGAATGGGATTAAAGATATTTATCAGCAGTGAGGGTGACAGTTCACAGTATGATTTGCTTGCCTGTTCAGCTATCTGAATATGATGAGATCTCTCTAACTCTACTTCACTGCTAATCTCAGAATTCATAGTTTAAATGCCCACAAGCAGTAAGATTATCATTAAAAACCTATTTCAGCAAAAAACAAGAAACAAGAATGTCAGCAGAAATGCAAAGCTCTAAATTAAATTTTAGAAATCATGATGCAGGATTTGGAACTGTCAGAAGTATACTTTCAGATTCATTCTCATTCTCTCTCTCTCTCTCTCTCTCTCTCTCTCTCTCTCGGAGGAGAAACCTAGAGTTTAGCAAACCTTTTTGAAGGTCTTATATATCATATCACTGGCTTCTTCTTATATGTAATATATGTGTATTACATATAACAAACCCATTTATCAAAGTGAACACAGCACAGGAAGTGAGTGAGGTAGTTGTTCTGGTTGCTTATTGCTGTATAACACATGATCCCAAAACTAACTGGCTAAAACAATATTATCTCTTCTGGTTCTGGGTTGATTGGGTTCCGCTAAGGGTCTCACTTGGGGGTCTCTAACGCAGTTGCGGTCAATGGCTAGAATTGGAGTCACCTCAAAGGACTCATATGCCCGGCAATCGATAGTGGCTGTCTTAGCTGGAGCTTTCGGCCAGAGCGCCTGCAGTGGCCTCTGCTTCCTCATAGCATAGCAGCTGGGTTCCCAGCACAAGTATCTCAAGAGAGACCATTTTGAAGCTCTATCTTTTTTTATGCCCTCACCTCAGAAATCACATCACTTCCTTTCTAGTCCCATTCCTACTCAAATTCAAAGGGAACATTAACTCCACTTCTTGGTGGGAGGCATGTAGATATCAGATTATAAGAAGAGGATGTAGGGTGGAGGATCTTGATGTGACCATCTTGGGAAATACGATCTGCCACATCCTCTCTCTGGCCACAGTAATTCGCATCCCTCCCACGCGCACACATCCTCAGCCCCTCCCATCAAGAACCTTGAAGCACGTCCTTGAAATCAAAGCGTTGATCATGACATCACAGTCAATATACGAGCTTTAAGTGTTTTTAATTTCCAAGTATTAAAATAGTTTGAACCCTAGTCTGAAAGAACGAGTTATGAGAGAGAAAATCCCTGTTATTGACACTTGCTCTGTGAGTTATCTGACACCCACACATATCTAGAGACCCACTGGGCTCATGGGCATCAGGCTGAGGGAAACTTGAACTCTTTAGTGCGATCCTTGCTGAACTACTGGCAGCACAATTGAAATAACTTCTCTTGCTTCCAAGCAAACAAAGCTCAGTATTTAGAAAAGTTTTCATTCATTCAAAGCCCCTCTGGTGGCCCATGTGCTGCTGAAACCTCCTTAGAATCTTACGCTCATGGCCTGAACCTGATGAAATCATCTAGGTTGGGCAGACAAGGGAATGTTCTGAGTTCTTTGTATTAATCCTCCCATAGATAAAGACTACAACCATCATTCTTTTTACAACTGAGCTGGCTCTTTCAGATCCAGGATCATTCTCTTTTTACCAACACCTTTTAAAGGAGAGCACTCCCTTGAGATAATTTCCAGTACTAATACTATCTTTATTAAATTATGGGGCGCCTGGGTGGCTCAGTCGGTTGAGCGTCCGACTTCGGCTCAGGTCATGATCTCACGGTTTGTGAGCTCGAGCCCCACGTCGGGCTCTGTGCTGACAGCTCAGAGCCTGGAGCTGCTTCAGATTCTGTGTCTCCCTCTCTCTCTGCCCCTCCCCCGCTCATGCTTGGTCTCTCTCTCTCTCTCTCTCTTTCTCAAAAATAAACAAACATTAAAAAAATAATAAAATAAAAAAAATAAATTCCACCAACATTGGACATGGAGTCAACAGATTCCTCTTTTAGCCAAAACATGCTATTAAGTAGCCTGTAATTTTTGGCACATCATTAAATCCCCTTTAAATTTCTTCATAATTAATAAAATCAATGAATAATCTTCCACCCAATGATAATAGCATCTTCCTCATAGATTTTGTTTGTTTGTTTAAAATGTACAATCTGGTTCTTGTAAAATGCTTTTCCCAGCTCCTGGAACATAGTAAGCACTCAATAAATGTTCATTTCATCACGATGAGGTAGTAATGGTGGTAGAGTATGGAGGAATGCTTTGTAAACTGAAGTCATGTCAACATAAGGTTATTTCCATGCGTAAAAGACAATCCACAACATCCTATTGAAACCTGCATTTTCTCTGCTCACCGACCAGCATGCCAAACACTACCTTTTGCTGTTTCTGGAGACTCTGGGGGCTTCCTTGAGCCACCCCATTTCCACTTTCTTCACCACTTAAAGCCCAGTTCGAAGACCATCTCAGCTTTAAATCAGTCCAACCCCATGAGGCTGAGTATGCACCCCCAGTCCATGTTCCCTTCACGCTTCATTCACACCATGATTCTAGTGCTTCTGTCTTACTGGTGTTTGTGTCCCTTGTACCTAGAATGGTACCTGGCACGTGATGGGTGCTGATGTGCATCCGATGTTAAGCAGGGGGAGTATTAATGGGAATCTGAGGAAATAGATATGTGGCATGCATTATGGATAGAACCTTCACCTTGGGCCACATTTCAGGTGTAGCTCTGGCTTTTCCAGACTTGCTGTTTACCTTTACTTTGTGCTGCTGATGTGTGGTTCTCTCATCTGCGAAATAGCCAATGAAAGCCAAAAATAATCACAGTGTTCCGCAAAGTCCTCATAACTCTATAAGGAAAAATACCAGGAACCTCACTTTACAGGTGAGAAAATCAGCATTCAAGAGAGCTTATGCACAGGCATGTGCGTCAGAATCATATCGCTTTATGTGCTACAGCTAGGTTTTCCACTTGAAGAGTCCAAGTTCATAGCTTCTCTACTACGTGGTGCCTTATTAGAACCGATAAGATCTTGGTTCTCTTTGTGTCTGAATTCCAGAATGTCATGACACGATTCCTCTCCTGTCCCTCCTGTTCTCTGCTTGCCACAGGAAGGACATCCAAAATCTACCCCCATGCTATTACTTAGTGTTACTCAGGCCTAGAATATTAACCCAGGGGAAGTCAAGGTTGTTATTTCATCTCTTAATTTTCTGCCCAGAATGCGGTGGCTTGGGTTAACGGGGTGCTTAGCAGTGATTTTCTGTAGTTTAAACGGCTATCAAGCAGATGGCAGTGAGGCCATGAGAGTCTGATAAGACCCAGCACAAAACCACGACCACCATGCTTTTTATTTCTGTTTTTCTCTTGGATTCTTCTCCCAAGGCAATCTATTAGACATTTGAGCAGCTTTTTTTGGTGAACAATTCCAAACAAATTCTAGGTAACCCTGTTATGAAATAAAAACTAGACCAAGTTTTCTCAATGTTGATGGTACCAACATTTGGGGCTGGATGATCCTTTGTTGCATAAGGGTGCTGTGTGCATCATAGGATGCTTGGATCGTCCCTGGTATCCACCCACCAGATAAAAGTAGTACCCCCACCTTCAGTCATGACAATCCAGACTGTCTCCAGACATTAACAAATGTGCCCTGGGGGTAAAAATCGCCTACCCCTCAGCCTCTGTATTGCCATCTGAGAAATTGAACTAGGCTGAATGGTCTAGGTGGGCTAAGCTTCACTCATTACATCACACAGTCCACTTTTGAATCAAAGACACTTTTACCTAATGAAGTTAGAAAGTATGACCTCAGTTGGGGAAGACTGTTCTTCCTTCTGAGTGAGCACCCGGTCCCTCAAGTTCAAGCTCACCCCTCAACAGTAAGCCACCATCCAAGGCTTTGCCAGGACTGTGATCCATGGTCATCAAAAAGCTGGAGCAGCAAAAGCAATGTTAGGGTTTTTTTACACCAAAGTGTCCCTGAAATTCAAAGTTACATGTTTATCAAGATGTATTCCCCTGTCACTATGACAACTTGTGTTGCCTTGGACTGCAAAGAAAAGACAAGGAATGATTGAGTGGGGTTTTTTTCTGTTCATGTATTGTACCTGAGTTCTGTCTTAGTCTGCTTCCCAAATAGAATAATCAATGCCATTATCTCTTCCTCCCTCATCTAAATCACATCAGGCCTCTACAGTAGATCAATAGTTACAACAAAGAAGGCCGAAGCTTTCATTCCAGGGGGACTCATTACTCTGCAGCCCAGGATCTAGGTATGGATTCCACGTAAGGTTATCTACTCTTCCGTAGGAGTTAACAACAGCTGTCAGTTATTAATACCACGCCACGACCCCACCATAACCGGCTGCGTGTGCACAGAAAACACGTCCAAACCCACACAAGCCTGCTTCCTTCTTTTCCCCTTCCTCTGACTTCCTCTTCCTGTTCATATTATTTAAAACTGTCTTCTCCGGCAGCTTAAAATGTTTGAGACTTCATTGACATTCTCAGCCAGTACAGGTTGCATATGAGCAGACTCACATCTGCTGCAGTATTACAAAGACTAATTAAAATAAATTCAGATCCTAAATTAGTCCTTTCAGTAACATTTATTGCATAAACCACTGGGCAGTAAAATATACGATTCAGTTAAGCTGAAGAGAAAAAGTGATTTTTAGATTATATCTCTTGACCGGCACCAAAAAGGAGGGTAAAGTAAGAGAATGATTATGCACCCACTTATCAATTTTCCAAGAGCAGTTGTTGCCGCCATGGTTCGTCTTGGCCCTGGACCCATCCTAGTTCATTGCCATTGGGGACTAGCCTGCGTGCAGTGTGAGCTAAAACCACACCATAGGCAAATCCCCACCCTCAGGGATTCTGTAATGACCTCAGGTTTAAACCTGAGACCCAAAAAGCGGGACCTTTTGTTAGGAAAGTTCCTTAAATCAGGGAAGATCAAAATTATGCTTACTTGTCCCCAATTCTTCAAATCCCTTATATGGGTTTTTTTTAACTGCCTGCCAATGTGATATTTTAGTAATGAGTCGTACAGCTGGAATTCCAATACTTCTCCACCTCGTTTATGTATCCTTTTGTGTTAAAATGAGTTTCCCATGGACTTTAATGACCTAAACTTTGTTTTTTTCAAAAAAGAGATTCTTTTTTTTTTTTTTTCTTAGTTCTAAAAAGCCTTTATTCGAAGCCTGCTGTATGCATAGGGCTCGAAGTCTGACCTAAGGCTACTTATTCTTCTTCTGGACCTATTTAAAAGGAAAATATTGCAAAGAACAGAAATGCCATGACATTTTTACACCCATGTACAATTCTCCAGATAATTTGATTTTAATACTGACCAGCCAGCGTTCTTTAACAGGCTCTGAAATTCCCTGGTAACTGACTCCAGTGGGCAGATTCATTCAGTCTATCAGAAGAAGGTGGGTCGTGTTGCTGGTTGTCATTGGGCCCTGGACCTCCCAGGACCTCTCTTCTCCTGGCAGCTTGGGACATAGAGCAGTGAAGCTGGAGCCAGGTGCAACTTCCAGATGCATAGAAGACACAGCCATTTGTACGTCTACTGCCACCAAAATGCCTTAGACACGGTGTGGAAAGCTTGACATCTCTGAATCTTCAGATCATTTGAGACCTTGAGTAGACAGACACCTCTATTTTGGTGTCATCTGGTTCACAACGGGGCTAGTGACAAACTTTGTTAACTAGAAGTCAAGCCATTTTCAACAAGAAAATATTGCAAGGGGCCCCTGGGTGGCTCAGTCTGTTAAGTTTCCAACTTCAACTCAGGTCATGATCTTGCTGTTCGTAGGTGCAAACCCCACATCGGGCTCTGTGCTGACAGCTCAGAGACTGGAGCCTGATTCAGATTCTGTGTCTCCCTCTCTCTCTGCCTCTTCCTGCTTGTTCTCTCTCTCTCTCTCTCTCTCAAAAATAAATAAACATTAAAAAAATTAAAAGAAAACATTTCAAGTTGTGGGAATTCCTCTTAACTTGCCTCACAAAAACTATATTTAATGTGGTGTCTGGGTGGCTCAGTTGGCTAAGCATCTAACTTTGGATCAGGTCATGATCTCACAGTTCATGAGTTCAGGTCCCACATCAGATTCTCTGCTGTCTGTCAGCACACAGCTAGTAGCTTCAGATCCTCTTTCCCCTTCTCTCTCTGCCTCTCTCTCTCTCAAAAAGAAATTGATATTTTAAAAAATTATACTGAAAAGAAAGACACCTTTCCCCTTTCAGTATTGAGCCTATGTGTATTAGATTTTATATGTGATAATATTCTTATTGAAAATAACTGACACTGTATTTATTTATTTTGTTTACCACGTGGCCTAAATTATTCAACAGCAGTTTTATGTGTTTTTCTTAGGGTTGTTTCCTGTCCTGTTGATATATATACGACACTCATTTAGAGTTTGAAGATACAACTTTGTGCTACAATGGCGTGTGTGTGTGTGTGTGTGTGTGTGTGTGTGTGTGCGCGCGCGTGTGTGATTCAACCACAGCATCCTTCCCATCCCCTTAGGTATAAAGTAAGTAACAATAATAAACTTCCCAACTGTTTCCTGGGATGCCTAAGTAACATCTTTGGCTTCTCTCCACCAGCTGCCCAGCTCCTGTGTTCAAGCCATGAGGCACCCTCACCTTTATTTCCTTGCACATATCAAGTATTTCCATGAAACATTATCCTGTGAATTTCTCGGAGGCCTTTTCTAATTAATCACCTGGCACCTGTCCTGATATTAAAAGATGGTACCTGCCTTGCTGTGGTGAGAAAATAGATTAATGACTGAAGGCTTGCTTTTCTGGTTACTCATTTGAGTCCTGCGTTCGCATTTTATTTCAAGAATGATTTATATCCATTTCTAATTTCTCCCGTAGTTTTCTACTTGGGATTTATTCTTCTTAAGTTACCATTAGAGAGGAAAGTGTGTGTGTGTGTGTGTGTGTGTATGTGTGTGTGTGTGTAAATACTATGAATACATACGTGTTAAACAGACTGCATTCAGGAATGTTTTGGAATAAAGTATGATATGTTCTTTGTCACACTGTTCTCTTTCCCTTTAGCATAATGAGCAATAGGGGAACTGTTGGGTCCCTATCGTGGCCTTTTTTTTTTTAGAAGTTCTTAATTAGAGTTCATTTTAAAAACTTAAATGCTATCAAGATTACTTACGTAGGGGCGCCTGGGTGGCTCAGTCAGCTGAGCATCCAACTTCGGCTCAGGTCATGATCTCGCGGTTCGTGAGTTCGAGTGACGCGTCGGGCTCTGTGCTAACAGCTCAGAGCCTGGAACCTGCTTCGGATTCTGCGTCTCCCTCTCTCTGCCCCTCCTCTGCTCACGCTCTGTCTTTCCCTCTCTCTCAAAATAAATAAATAAATAAATAAATAAATAAATAAATAAATAAACAAACAAACAAAAAAATTAAAAAAAAAAAGATTACTGACATAGAAAGTGCCCAACAAGCTGAAAGACTGAGAAAGAAAATAGGATTTCCTAAAAACAACTGTATTTAACTGGCCAAAAAAGATGCCCCCTCCCACATTTTCTTTCCAGGAGGTCAAAGTTTCTCTCTCTTTCTCGCCCTCCCCTTCTCCTTCTCTCCGTCTCTCTCTCTTTGTTACAGAATTCCAGTTTGAACTATTGATTGAGCTCTGCCTGGACATTAGCACCAGACCAGTCCTAATTAGAGGCTGTTTAATAAATTGGGACTGTGCTGCCTGCAGCTTTTTGACCTTTGTTCCCTGATTGTCTCCCGTTAATCCCCTTGCCCTTTGGTGTTGGAAACCTCTAAACTTCGGGAATTCACTGATTCCGGTTCAATTTGTGGACCTTCTGAGCTTGCTGGAGCCCTTTAGGAGGTTTCCTTGTGCTAATAACCATCTGTCACTGCCTGTGTTTTACTGCTGCAGCTCTTACTGCCGGAGACCAAGGCAGGGCCCTAAGCAAACTGCTTGTATCTTTAAATCAAAGAGTGATCGTTAAGTAACATACCCCCAACATCTTCGCAATATAAAACTCCGAAGTTACATTAGGTGTAGCGCTTTAACCTTTGCCATGTTGAAGAGGTAATGATATCAGAACTTGGCTTCTATCCCTCAAGGGCCCATAAACACGTTCCACGAATACCAAGTCATAGATCACGGGCTTACTGTATGTACTCGTGGCTTCTTACCTCTATTACTTTAAAACTAAGGCAACTGGTAAATTAGACTACATCATGGACGATCTGCTTCCACACCTCACCTCCTCACGTTCCTCCTACAGTGCTTGGCATTCTAAGGCGAGGGGACTGTCCACACACTCTCTGCCACTGCTCAGAATGCGTGCTTTCCGCGATGGCCTGAGAATTGGTGATCTTTTTCCTGAGGTGTCATGAGGCACTGGGTACCAAAGTCAACTTCTTCCCCATGTCTTTTGAAAAGCCAAAGCAAAAAACGAAACATACAAAAGAAAATCCCATTGCGTACGATGTTTTTAGGAAAATTTAAATAATTCAAGCCTTTTTAATTGGAGAGGTTGGGGCAGAGGGCTTTGGGAGCACATTAGCTACTGAAAGGTCACATGTTCAATACCACTCTACATCAAAATAGCCTCAGGGCCAACATCTCATGGAATTTTAGAGACCTGAGCAAAAACCCTATTATCATAAACATCCCCGCATGCTGTTCATCTCCCTTTTTTCCTTCCTTCTCTGCCTCTTCTTTCCCTCCCTTCCCCCTTTCTCCGCATGTCCCTATCCGTAAAATTTTCTCGCTGTGGATACCATGCAATTTCTGTCCACTTTTCAAAGATAAATTTCTGGAAAGACGATTCTGCACTTGCCACTTCCATTCCTCACCTCCTGTTCACTCTGTGAATCCACAGGGATCTGGTTTCTGTCTCCAACAGCCCGGTAAACCTTCTTTTACTAAAATCACAAATGATATTGCTCCCGATCAAGACAGCCAGTGGACAGTTCTTATTTCTTTTCTAAGTGGTCTTCTCTGCCTTGTCTGGATTTATAGATAGATGATGTTATATATATATACATATATATGTATATGTGTGTATATATATGTTTGTATATGTATATATGTATAAATATGTGTATATATATGTGTATATATATAAAATGATTATATATATACATATATATTATAGATGGTTTTATACACACACACACACATACAGAGAGAGAGAGAGATAAAGAAGAGATTTGCTTTAGGAATTGGTTTATGGGGGCGCCTGGGTGGCTCAGTCGGTTAAGCGGCCGACTTCGACTCAGGTCACGATCTCGCGGTCTGTGAGTTCGAGCCCCGCGTCGGGCTCTGTGCTGACAGCTTGGAGCCTGGAGCCTGTTACGGATTCTGTGTCTCCCTCTCTCTGACCCTCCCCCATTCATGCTCTGTCTCTCTCTGTCTCAAAAATAAATAAACGTTTAAAAAAATTTTTAAAAAAAATTGGTTTATGCATTAATGGAGACCAGAGAGTTCCATGACCTACCATCTGCAGCTAGAGAACCAAGAAAGCCGGTGGTGTAATTCAGTTCAAGTCTAAAGGCCTGAGAACCCAGGGGGCTGCTGATGTGAGTCCTACAGTCCAAAGGCCTGAGAACCAGAAGCTCTGATGTCCAAGGGCAGGAAAAGATGGGCACTCCAGCTCAAGAACAGAAAGAGAATTTGCCCTTCTTCCACCTTTTTATTTTATTCAGGCCCCCAGGGGATTAGATAATGCCCACCCAGATTGGCGAGGTCACGTATGTTTTCCTCCAGCTACTGAATCAAATGGCAGTCTCTTCCAGAAACACCCTCACACCCAGAAATTATGTTTTACTAGCTATCTGGGCATCCCTTAGCCCAGTCAAGTTGACAGATAAAATTAACCACTGCCCGTGGATAAGATTTCACCTGCATCCAAAGAATAATTCAAAGAACTTGCTGGAAGGCAGTGGTGTGAAAAAATGTCCAGTCCATCTGTATCAAGTCTACCTCTTTCAATAGCTGAGTTATATATACTTACAAATCATTATAGACGTGGAGTACTGTCATATCAATACATTAAATACAAGGTTTAAGTCTTTTCCTGTTCTAGATAAAGGAATATCAATAGAGGCATCCCAGTGGGTCACCCAGCACCTCCCCAATTCAGAGAACACTGTAAAGGCAGGATCCTCCGCTGGGGCTGCAGTGCTCCTGGAGTGAGCAGTGAGCAGCGAGCAGTGGAGAGAGACAGGAGACGCAGCATCCAGGTGGCGGCCGTGGCGGTTGATATTCCTGTAGTAGAAAATAGGGGAGGGAATGGCAAAGGGACAAGAACAGAGCCTCTTGAGATTCATCCCACAAGAGAGGAGGGGTGCGGGGGAGTTAAGAGCATTCTGAGAGCAATCCTTTAGAAAAAACTGAGCAGGGAAGAGAATGGCAGGGGGCACATAAGGGGAGAAGGGGAATCAAGCCATCGTGTTACAGGCCAGAGAGGTGGTCAGGCATAAGGAAGATGGAGTGTTTGGGTACCTAGGAGGCTTAATGAAAATGGTTTACTTATACATCAGGCGATGATGCTGTAAAAATGCAAAGAACAACAGATAAACTAAGACAATTGACAGACTGTGGAACAGGTGTATGAATCCCTGGTATAGTCATACATTCTAAAAAGAACTGCTAACAAAAATCAGCCATCTCCGTAACGCAAGGTTGGGTGAGAATTTAAGGTTATTCTAGTCCTGGATTGGCAGATGACGGGCGGCATAATTGTCCAGAGTTTCTCCTGCTCAGTTCCTGGGATGCAGAGATGCTGGGTGGGAATGCTTCGTGACACAGCAAGATGTTAAGTTTGAAGGCACTTGGCTTTCTAAAAAGTATCTGTTCGTAATAATGTTCTTCCGATTCAAAAACAATTTAGATTGGGACCTAATGCTCTTGGCATCTCCAAATACGTACTGGATGCAAAGAAAAGCACCCTGCGGTGGCAAATTTCTGGTCTCTGACTTTCATTGTTGACATTCAAGGCTCCCAACTCAGCTTTTAGGAGAGTGTCCTTCTAACTTGAGGCAAGGGATGCCATCACACCATTCCCCTTCCCGTGGCGGCAGATATGAGTTGGGTCTCGGGAAGATTAGGAGGAAGAAGCTCTCCTTGCTGGAGATGAACAGTATGATATATTAGAACACTGGGTTCTCCCCAGGGCTGCCACAGAGCTATGGACTTAGGAAAAGTCATATAATTGCTCAAGCTTGGGGTCCCAATTAATAATTGTGATGTGTGTTACTATTTGATGGTTCGGGATAGTTCCTTGGAAAACCCTGTCCACAATACTCCGATTATGCTGTTTGGAATAATTGATGGGAACTTATTTAGATAGGAAATTTAGGAGTGACTAAAAAAACCCTGGAAGATATACTGTGCAGTCAGCCAGGGTGGATGTAAATATGGATGCTAATATAATAATGAGAAAATAGTAAATTTCCTCTATAAAATCAAGTAAGGAAATTAAATTGCTTTGTGCTCTTTTTTTTAATGTTTATTTGTTTTTGAGAGAGAGAGAGAGAGAGAGAGAGAGCGTGCGCAAGCGAGTGGGGGAGGGGCAGAGAGAAAGGGAGACACAGAATCCGAAGCAGGCTCCGGCTCCCGACTGACCTACCTACATGCCCCCAAATTGCTATGTGCTCTTAAGAAAATATGTTGTATCAGGTGCCTGGGTGGCTCTCAGTCAGTCAAGCATCTGACTTTGGCTCAGGTCATGATCTCATGGTTCGTGAGTTTGAGCCCTACTTTGGGTGAACCCTGGTTTGTTCTCTCTCTCTCTCTCTCTCTCGCTCACTCTCTCTCTCTCTCTCTCTGTCCGTCACTCACATATACATATACATATGTATATATATGAAAGGAAGGAAAGAAAGGAAGGAACGAACGAAAGAAAGAAGGAAGAAACGTCGTATCTTGGGGCGCCTGGGTGGCTCAGTCGGTTAAGGGTCCAAGTCTTGATACTGGCTCAGTTCCTGATCTCACAGTTTGTGAGATTGAGCCCCACGTTGGACTCTGCTGACAGCACAGAGCCTGCATGGGATTCTCTCTCCCTCCCTCTGCTGTGCCTGTGCTCTCCCCTTCTCAAAATAAATAAATAAGCTTTAACAAAAAGAAAGAAAATATGTTGCACCTGCATGATGTGGTTGTAGTGGCTCCTGCCGCATCCTCAATAGTTACCTGATACCTCCTTAGTTTTATAGAATATTGCAAAATGCATAAGTGGCTTTCATTCAGGCTCTCCTCTGATTCTCAGGGTGACACTGTCTGCTTGGGAATATTGGTTTCATTAGCCCTATTTTACAGATGAAATTCAGAGAGTCTAACTTGGCCAAAGTCATGCAGCTAAAAATGACAGTGGGAATTTTGAACTCAGGTCTCTTTGACTCCAGAGTCCAAGATCTTTGCACTACCCCATGCTTCCTTGGAACTTAAATGGACCCGCTTGCAAAAACTGTGCTTCTAACGGGGGTACGGGAGGAGCTGTGGGTAAATAGGCAGGCGGTATTAGGGAGGGGTGTCCGGAAGTACCTGTTTGAAGTCCCAGAAGGTTGGCAATGCTCCGTCCAAAGGTGTGGTAGCTGCTCGCAGAGGGAACTCATCCATGGGGACTGAGCTGTAAAAGAAGGATCTAGATGTGTAGACACAGGGTTGCTATGCCCCGTGGCTTCCATTTTGCTCCTCCAGATCTGTGTTCCGCCCTTCCTGACGGTGCCCTGTGCTCCTGGAGGCCAGCCTGTGTGGACAGGATCAAAGGAAATCCTTACCCCCCAGCGTGCTGTTGACTTTTGCCAATGGGAATCACCGGTAGGAGATCAGAGAGTGGAAGGAAGAAGGGGGAGAGTCATCGCCCCCCAGAATCCCTCCCTGGGAGGCTGCCCTGAGCTGGCTGCCTCTCTCAACCCCCCATAGGGGGGCCTTCCCCACTGACTCCTACGACCACTCTGTTTTTAGCCCCTCTGACCCAGCCCCAAGTGCTTCTCTATCTCTTACATTCTCTGTACACCTTCCCTATACCTGTGTAAATGGCGCCTGTGTGCCTTCTGTTTCCTGATGGGCCCTTGACTGGGCCGGAACTGATGTCTGGATTTAGGCAAATGAATAGTACAGGGACCCTGCTACTGGAACTGAAATTAAAAATGAGGACGAAGAACCAGGAAGAGGGAGCAAAGCATGCGCTTGTGGGACTAGAGATGGGAATGGAATAGACTGGGAAGGAAACTGACCCAACGCTGATAGACCAAGACTCTGCCGCGTGGGCTTTCTGCTCTTCCAGGGACCAAGATCCTTCAGAGACGCTGTGTGTCGGAGGTGTACCAAGGCCGCAGATACTCAAGAGGTGGCAGAACCTATAGACAGCTGGAGCCACAGAGCAAGCAGACCTTTAGAGCGGCTGGATGTCTGAGCCCTTACTTCGTTTGGCACAGACTGGCTGTTCACTGACTCCGGGCACATAGGCTGTGATCCCATGTGCTGAGTCCTGGTGAATGTGGGCAGAACGGATGTCCTAGCCCCTGAAACCTCCCTCACTCTCCTCCACCGTTTGCCAGCTGTGGTTAAGACTGGTGTGTGCCACAACGATATCCATCATTCGCTCATTCATTTCTTCACTCATTCATGAATTCCATTCATTTCCTGAGACCAGACCTGGGAGTCCGGCCTCTCCAGGAGCTCACTCACATGCCCTTTTATTAAGCCGCTTTAGGGTGGGGGGCTTGGTGGGCCATTGCCACACCTTGTGAAGACGCCAAGGAATTAGACAACGTTCTCTCTCTCTCTCTCTTTTTTTTTTAAGTTTATTTCTTTACTTTGAGAAAGAGAGACAGAGAAAGAGCGTGCGAGCAAGGGAGGGGCGGAGAGAGAGGGAGAGAGAAAACCCCAAGGAGGCTCCCCTCTGTCAGCGCAGAGCCCGAGGCGGGGCTCGAACGCACGAAGGGTGAGATCAAGACCTGAGCAGAAACCAAGAGTCGGACGCTTAACCAACTGAGCCACCCAGGCGCCCCTCGACAACTTTCTCATGGTGGTGCCTCAGTTGTACCTCCTGCAGTGACTGCAGCAAAGCACTGTCATTAGACCCCATTCTCTGTCCTATTTCCTTCAAAAATGATGATCGTCTTTCTTGAGTATCCATTCTGCTGCGGGTGTTGCTGAAACCTTATGGTGTGACGAGTATGAGAAGGTGGGCTGATAACTAAGTTAAGGCCGCAACTGATTTAAGTCTCATTCGGCGGTTTTGCAGCCTGAATCTTCTTATTAATATACAGGGAGTGGTTGCTTATAATAGACACATTACCGAGCCCAGAGGCATCTTGGCAATACATGCTGAGGAATAGTAGAAATACGAGAAGCTGGCAAGGAATTCTCTGATATTTTTGCATCCATATGCATATATGTGTTTTCCCCCTGTTTTCATCCTTAAAAAATCCTTAAAAGCAGACGCAGGCATGCTGTGGGTACGTACATAGATATTTCCCAGAATCTGCTTCTCTGACATCCTTTTATCTCCATTTTATCTCTCAGCATGAACCAGTTACCCGACAACTCCTATGATTATTTTGAAATCTCTTTAAATACAGTTTTAGATGCCCCAAGATAACTTATAAAGCAGAAGGGGAAAAAAAAAAAGATTATACCTCCAGGGTATCAATATTCATAGATGCTAATTACAACATGTAATTTTTTTGGAATTAAATCCTTTTTTGGATTGGGGTTGCACAGAGCAGATCATTTTGCTGGTAGCCTTCTCAAGGCCAGGAGGGGGTTGAGATGCTTTTGCCCCTGCCGGAGAACCCACCCCCGGGGATGGAGTCCTAATCTGGGTGAACCCTGTAAAATGCTGCTTTCCAGGGGGAGCCGATTCCAGCGGGCCCCCTTTCCTAGGAGGGAGCTGGCTGGGCGCGGAGTGGTGAGGGAAGGGACAGGCAGAGGCAGAGGCTGCAGCGTCCTGATTCCCTTGTACTAGAAATTTCTTTACAGATACTTTTGCCCATCACATGCATTGTTGGATCGAAGTGTCACATGTCCCTTCACAGATGTTATTTCAGATTAAGCCACAGGCAGCAGGGAGTGGACGTGGCACGCATTTTCCTCTTCACTTCGTAGCATCTCCTCTCCCCTCTGTCATTTGCAGAGCAGCCTTACTTGCATAACAATTGAGCCGATCTGATATTTTAGGTTATGATGTCAAGATATATTATACTGCAGCCTACTGCCTTAAACAAGAGCCAAAGAAAGGATGATTAGGGCCAAGTTGGGATAGAAAAGGACCTAAGGGAATGTCGTCTGTTATGAGAATCTTAAAAGCTTCTAATGACCTGTTATTCCCAAGGGGCTCTTGCTACTGTGACTAAAAATAAATTATTTTTTGCTAAACAAGGTTTGCATTTAGCGGTATCTTTCTTTATGCTCTAAGACCCACATGAATTGATTCTACTTTTTTCCTGAATGACATACTTGGTCAACAATTCATCATGCAGACATCATCTATGCTTCCATCGCTATATTTAGTATTATATATTAAAGGTATTTATGACTTTCTCTGTTCAGATTCTTATCTCTTTGAGAATATTTGACAGGCTATATCGTAGACGTCACACATCATCGTTGCTTTTCTAAATATATTTTATATTCTTAACCCAAAGATGTTGTCCCTGAGCATTTTCCTGGCAAAGAATGCACTGGGGAAAGAATAGAATTAAGGCAAGCGCTTACAAAATAACAGCAGTGATTATCATTAAATCCGTGTTTTTAGGGTAACACGTCCCTTCTACATGAGTTCTGTGACAGCAGGGGCCTTGTCTGTTTATCTGTGGCTGTCTCTTCAGGTACTTAACAGGCGTTCAGTAAATATTTGTTGACTGAGTAGGTGAATGGATGGGTGGGTGGGTGGATGGATGGATGGATGGATAGATAGAAGCGTGTGGTTTGGGGTAGGAGTCTGTGCTTTTTCTGTGAGCCTAGGCTTACATTGGGCTGCTTTGAATTATGAGCTTCACAAATGTTTCTTGAAAGTCAGTGTCCTGCCATGAATGTGAAATGACCACGCAGAGGGCTAATGAATGCTTAGGAAGATGGCGGTGCTTTCCGTTAGAGCCAGCCAGTTTATCTTTGGCTGAGAAAATGAGTTAAAATGTAAGGGGCCCCTGGCTGGCTCAGTTGGTGGAGCATGAGACTCTTGATCTCAGGGCTGTGAGTTCCAGTCCCACTGGGGTATAGAGATTACTTAAAGATAAAATCTTTTTTAAAATGTGAGGCAGGCGGGGAGACGCCTGGCTGGCTCAGTTGGTGGAGCATGAGACTCTTGATTTCGGGGTTGTGAGTTCAAGCCCCATGTTGGGTTTAGAAATTGTTTAAAAATAAAATCTTTAGGGAGAGAGGGGAAAGTGGGTGATGGGCATTGACGAGGGCACGTGTTGGGATGAGCCCTGGGTGTTGTATGGAAACCAATTTGACAATAAATTATATTCATCAAAAAAGTTAAAAAAATAAATTAAAATTAAAATAAAATCTTTAAAATAAAAAAAAAGAAAAAGAAATGACTTAGAATTTGACCTCACTTTCTCCAGAAATGCTTGCAGTCTTTCAAACAGAAGGGCCGTCCTGGAAATCGGAGAATACATAACGATGTAGAAAAGTTCCTGACTCTGTTTCACTGATTGAAGAGTCCCTTCTTTTGGTGGGTGCACCCACAAGGATGGAAATGGACACAAGGCAAAAGTGGCAACCACTTTGGAATGTCTTTAGGTGTGAGTTTCTGAGAAGATAAATCATTTCCATGCCACCTCAAAAAGAACTTGGTTAGGTCAACCCCAACGAAGGCTACAACAGGCTGGGAAGCAGAAGTAACGTATTGTTCTGCTGCTGAGTTTATTAATACTGGGGCAGAAAAGGATGGATTCTTTTTTAGGGTTAGATTTCATTTTAACATTATAGGTGGTGGCTTTTTAAATTTTTTTCATGGAAATAAATGCAGCTACCCCCTAACGGGAGCAGTGTCCCTTCGTATTTCTTACAGCTCTTGTCCCGTGAGGCGACAGATGACTATGTGATAGTAATACTGATTCCAATGCTGCGATGCCATCTGATCCACTGGGGGAGCTGGTGGATTCAAATCAATGTCAGCTCGTGCCTTCTGGGCAGCAGTCTTTCTGTGCAGGATTTGCTCTATGGATCAGAAAAACAGCTGGCAACTCACAATATGTTATACTAAAGACCTTTTAAATGTTTTGTTGTTTCCAGCTATGATGTAGTGTGAGTCACTTCAAAAAAAAATATATATATATATTTTTTTTTTTCCACCTGCTCGATGGAGCAAAATCCTGTTAAGCAACTGGTAAAAACGCAATGCCAATTTAAACTTGCGTCTGCAGAATCCTGAGGCTTAAAAGTGGCTAGATATAAGCCTCTGCCTTGATGAACATTTTTTTTTAATATAAAAGCTTTATCCAGGGAAAGCATTTATTGGAAACCCAGTCCTAAATTTCCTGTAAAACATAAGCATATACTAACAACAAATAATCCTTGTGAGATATTCAGAATTCTCGGGAAACAAGAACTTTTACCCAACTATTTTGCTAAATTGCAGGATGGAGTTATTTCTGGAGTATGCTGTTTACATATGACAGAATTATGGAGTCTCTTCTCTCTTTTGGGTCAAGTTCTTTTTACTCAGAAAAGATGTATAATTTTTGTGAAGGTAAAAAACACATGTCTGTTTCAGCAAAATACTCAGTACCTTAACCCCAGAAAGTAAACTTATTTCTTTCAGTTGTCTTTGTTTTTGCGGGGGGGGGGGGGGTGTTTTGTTTGTTTGTTTGGTTTTTTATCTTTTCTTTTTTCATGTTTTGGGGTTGTTTGGGGTTTTGTTTGTTGGTTTGGGTTTTGTTTTGTTTTGCATGACATTTCTTTCTCACTTATTTTTTTTGATATGTTACTTCCTGCTTATGTAATCCAAGTTTATAGTCACAATTAGGGTCACGAGTGCAGAAATACTATGTCTATCTAGATCAAAAGGCAAAGAGGAAGCTAGCAAGATTTTTTGGAAGATCTAGAGTAAGTAAAAGAAAGGATGTGAATTTTCTAAGTGTTTGATAAATTTTAGTCTAGTTAACGGGTATCTAATATCAAATCTGTATCCCAGATCTAATGCAATTACCCAAATTTCCACACCAAACATTCAGAGCCACCAATGCCAGTGATGGTCTCAGATGCATCAATTCAGTGGCTACTCATAGTTTCCAAATTGTTTTCCCTAGCTCTCAGTGGAGTTATTTGATGAGATAACCGAATGGATGTCAGCCATCCCACGTGTCTCTGGATGAAGAACTCTGTGAAGCAATCTCATAGTCAATATTTGTAGGGTGTGAATTTGAGACTGTGGTCTTATCAAGCAATGTCTCAACTACCTTCCACTGCAAGCATAATTAGCAATCGGTGCTCATGTGTGAGGAATTTTGGCTGATTGATTGATTGATTGGGCTGTGTTTTAGGACTTGTCAACACAGACAAAACATATCACTGTGCTCGTCCATCTTGTATAGCCATTTCTATTTGTACTTAATATCCCAGCAATCCCAATGTCCACCATACACCATGGCCTCTGAATAAGTAAGGAAGCTATTCCTTGAGGGAGATGAGATTAAAGGAGGAAAAAGAATGATAGACCAAAAGAGTAATTCCTGAAGTATGTCCAGAAACACTCATTCTTAGAAAAATTGATAGGATTTGGGATAAAAAGAAACAGAATCACCCAGTGAAATGAGTTTGAGAAACACTGAGATGGTCCACGAGTGTATTTTCCTTATTTTAATACTCATCAGAATTTTTAATATGCTGTGAACATTGCAAATCTCAAAGCAAGATCTATGCAGCGCTCCCCCACATTGTTTAATGGAATGCCTTCCCTGCATCCAGCTCCCAAATTTTTCCCCAGAGGATATTTTTTTTAAAAAAACCTTCTGTGATGCTTGCTTGGTAAATGCAGACTTAAGTACTATGTTGAAATAATGAATAAATATTATTTGGTTATAAATAAAATTAAATACCAACTAGAACAACTAGACATCCAAAGGCAAAAAAAAAAAAAAGGATCTAGATACAGATCTTACATCCTTTACAAAAATTAACTGAAAATAGATAACAAACATGAATGCAAAATGCAAAACTGTAAAACTCCTACAAGATAAAGTAGATGGTGACGTTGGTATGGCAGTAAGTTTTTAGATACAACACCACAAGTATGTTCCACGAAAGAATAATTATAAACTGGACTTCATTAAAATGAGAAACTTCTGTTTTGCAAAAGACACTGTTAAATGAATGAAAAAAACAAGCCACCAACTGGCAGAAAATATTTATAAAAGACACATCTGATAGAGGACTATTAACCAAAATATAAAAAGAACTCTTAAAATTCAATAGTAAGTAAGCAAAGAACTTGATTTTAAAGTAGGCTAAGACACTCAGGTCATGATGTCAAGGTCGTGAGATTGAACCTCAACATCAGGCTCCACGCTGTGCATTGAGTCTGCTTAGGATTCTCACTCTCTGCTTCTCTCTCTCTCTCTCTCTCTCTCTCTCTCTCTCCCTCCCTCTCTCCCTCTCTCTCCAAACAGACACCTCACCAAAGAAGATATTCAGATGGCAAATAAGCATACAAAAAGATACTCCACAATGTAGGTCATCCAGGAAAGGCAAATTGAACCAAAATGACGTACCATTACACACCCATTAGCAAGGCCTAAATCCAGAACATGGACAGCAACAAATGCTGGAGAGGATTCGTTGTTCCTGGAACAACAGGAACTCTCATTTGATGCCAGTGGGAATGCAAAACGGCAAAGTCACTTTGAAAGACAGTTTGATAGTTTCTTAGAAAACTAAACACACTTTCAGTGATCATCCTCCTTAGTATTTACCCTAAGGAACCGAAAACTTTTGTCCACACAAAAACCTGCACACAGATGCTTACAGCAGCTCTATTCACAACTGCCAAAACTTGGAAGCACCCAAGATGTCTGTCCTTCAGTAGGTGAATGAATAAATGAAGTGTGTTATATCCAGGCAATAGAATATGACTGAGCACTAAAATGAGCTATCAAGCCATGAAAAGACCAGAGGAACCTTGAATGCACATCACTAAATGAAAGAAGCCAATCTGAGAAGGCTAAAAGCTGCAGGATTCCAAATATATGATATTCTGGAAAAGGTGAAATTATGGAAACAGTAGAAAGATCAGTGGTTGCCGGTGGCAGGGACAAGGAAGGGATCAATAGAGGATTTTTAGTGGATTTTAGTGAAACTACCTTATGATATTCTAATGTTGAACACATGTCATTTTATATTTGTCCAATCCCATAGAATATACAACCCCAAGAGTGAACCCTAATGTAAACTGTGGACTTTGGATGACAATAATGTGTCAGCGTATGTTCATCGGCGGTAACAAACGTGTCTCTGGTGGGAGATGTTGATAATGGGGGAGGCTATACATGTGTGGGATGAGGGGGTATATGGGGTATCTCTGTGGCTTCTGTTCAATTTTGCTTAGAACCTAAAACTGCTCTAAAAATTAAAATTATTAACAACGAAAACAAAAAAATAAATACATAGAGTAAAATTTAAACATTAAATGTTATTAGGGATAATTTAATCCAATGGTTTTTGGCTTCATGAATTTTTTTACCTATCATTTATTGAAGCCCACTCTAAGTGTTCTTACCTATATTAGGTACGTAAGTATATTAGGATCGATAATAGCCTATGAAGTAGGTGTTATTTTGTTTGCTTAACGGATAAGGAAGCTTAGAGAGTCTTAGTAACTTTCCAAGAACCACAGAACCAATAAGCGGTGAGGGTGGAATTCAAAGTCGGGCCAGATATTAACCATGATATTGCCACAAAGAGTCTAAATAACATGCCTCAAAACTGTGTGTCTTTGTGTGTATGGTAAAAAGATGGACCAGTTTTCATCTGATTCTCACGAGAATCTATGACCTAAGCAATTTCAAGAATCACTGAATCGAGCTCTTAACATTTAGAGGCCCAGAGAAGTGATGTCATTATCTCAATCCCACACCAGTATACGTGGTAAAACTAGGACCTTGCTTTCCTGCCTTCCCTTTGACATGAGGATGCTATATCATCATTGATGGCTTTTAAATTAGTTGATTCAGAAAATGAAGTAAGACAATACTTCTTAAAAGTTTAGAGCCATTTTGCTCATAATTACGGGATTGTTTTGCTATTAAGCTCATTGCTTTATTTTTTTTAATGTTTATTTATTTTTGAGAGAGAGAGAGAGAGAGAGTGCAAGCAGGGGAGGGGCAGAGAGAGAGGGAGACACAGAATCCGAAGCAGGCTCCAGGCTCTGAGCTGTCAGCACAGGACCCGACGCGGGGCTCGAACTCACGAACCGTGAGATCATGACCTGAGCCGAAGTCGGACGCTTAACCAACTGAGCCACCCAGGTGCCCCTAAACTCACTGTTTTATGACGCAATGCTAAAAAATGTTTCATATCCGAAAACCAAACTATAAATACAGAAGGTATTTAAAAGATTTAAAATTCTCCCCGTGTCAAGATAAGAAAAGATAATGTCCAGTAAAAATAACATCAAACTATGACATTTGAATAATGAATGACTCAACCAAAGTAAAAAATTAGACTTTTCCTTTTGAAGATGAAAGCATAAGCCCAGTTTTTATATACAAGGGTCATAGTCACCTCTGGGGTGTGATTTGAAATGAGGCAATACCATCTTTCTTCACTGTCTAAATTTCTACTCTTCCACGTTATATTCGATTAAGGCAATGTGTTTTAGTAGCCATTTTTTTTTAAATGTTTATTTATTTTTTTTTTCAACGTTTATTTATTTTTGGGACAGAGAGAGACAGAGCATGAACGGGGGAGGGGCAGAGAGAGAGGGAGACACAGAATTGGAAACAGGCTCCAGGCTCTGAGCCATCAGCCCAGAGCCCGACGCGGGGCTCGAACTCACGGACCGCGAGATCGTGACCTGGCTGAAGTCGGACAGTTAACCGACTGCGCCACCTAGGCGCCCCTAAAATGTTTATTTTTGAGAGAGAGCACAAGCGGGGGAGGGGCAGATAGAAGGGGACAGAGGATCCTCACGGACAGCAGCGAGCCCTATGCAGGGCTCAAACCCACGAACTGCGAGATCATGACCCCAGCCGAAGTCGGACGCTCGACAGACTGCGCCACGCAGGTACCCCAGTAGCCATTTCTTTTAGTGAAGAAAACGCTAAAGCAGATTCTCAATAGAGCAGATTCTCAAATCCCAAACCCAGCATGAGTTGGGAATTGGCAGATCTCTTTATTGGCGTCAGGAAATAAAAACTACGTTTGGGTGGGGGGAGGTTCAGGGAAATATTTAGAAAATACAAAGGTGCTTGAAGCAAACAGGCTGCCTAAAGGCAGCAATAATGCACAATAGCGTGCGGGGGTGTTGGGGGCATAGAAAGTGAGGTCACCCAGAGGAAAATGACCCTAGAAGGAGATGTTGGAAAATGCTGTAGTAGTCCGTATTTTGCTTCTCGATGATAGAATCCAATCTTAGGAATTACCTATCACAGAGCAACATATTATCTACAAGCTCCTCTGCTTTGATAAATTTTATAAATTGGTACGCACCAAAAAAAAAAAAAATGGTTGGGAACAGGAAAATATGCAGGACTATAACTCTCGCACTGTCCTTGACCAGCCCTCATCAGGTGTAGCAGCTGCTGTGTATGTAAGAGAAGGGGTAGATGGCTGGAAAATAAAATAAGCCGTTCCAGCGTAATCTCCCGAAATAGATAGAAGGCTTGCAATTTCACACCAAGATCCACAGCCTGGCCTTGTTTTCTGGTTGCAAATCTGAAATGGCAGTGATCCATCTGTCAGCCTGACATCTTTCTATGTTCCCTCTCCATCACTCCCAGGGGAAAAAAAAAAAATTTTTTTTAGATTGATTCTGATTTGGCAGCTTCCTTATTGCCTATCACTTTAAAGACCTTAAAAGATAGCAGCAAATTTCATTTTCTCTGATCCTGCAGGTTTTAAAACTGGGCGTTTTACCCATGCTATTTGGGTCCTAAGGAGAGCCATACAACTTAGAGATAATCGACGAGTATACTCTGTTCACCTTTACATAAATTCTAAAAGGTGATGGGACAAAGTTTAGTCATTAAGCAAACATAAACTGAGTACATAAAAGAAAATTGAGAAGAGATACTCCTAAAAAGACGTCATCCAGGGTTGAACAAGCCTGTGCAAGAAGAAGTAAGACCAAGAGGCTGATTGAGAAGGTGGTGATGGCACCCTGTTGTGGACATAACTACCAGTAGAACGGGCTTCTAGTGCCAGAGAGATTCAACTGCAAGCAGGTGATGGGTGATAGGAAAATCAGCTAAACGTGAAGGGCCAGGAGAGATTAATTGACATCAAGGCATGTGAAGACAAAGTCTGGGAAATGTGTCATCAGCAGCCATAGAAAGAACCAGGGCTCAAGGCCTTGGACCCTGCACAAGAGGCTCATTGCTTTCCATTTCACTTTACTGTGCCTATTGGATTGAGATTGACCATGGGTGGTGACTTACATATCAAAAATGGGGTGACTGGGTGGCTCAGTCAGTTGAGCCATCTGACTTTTGATTTCGGCTCAGGTCATGATCCCAGGGTTGTGGGATCGAGCCCTGCATCAGACTCCACACTAAACATGGATCCTGTTTGGGAGTCTCTCTCTCTCTCTCTCTCTCTCTCTCTCCCCCTCTCTCTATCACACGCACACACAAATGAACACACACGCACACACACACACACACACACACACACAATTCCCCTAAGTGACTCAGGATTCTAGGTTTTTTTGAGAGATCTATTCATATAATGCCACAGCGCACGTCAGAATGTACAACAGAAAGTGGACAGTGACATCATGGACTGACAAATTAGTCAAAGTTTCTCTATGCATGATGCTATAGAGCTAAGCGTGCTTCTTGTTTCTGTGTCTTGGGGGGTAGCATCATCAGAGTGAACATGAATTGTACAGGGATCCCATAGACATGTATGCAGATCAAGCATTAAGAGTTGCTGTGCTGTGCTTCTCATTACTTCAAAATGAGAAGCGTTGTTCTGTCTTGAATTGGTTTGGGTTCGTTTTGTTTCTATAAGAGTTTCATTTTGTGATTTAGAGGTATTTAGTCTTCAAAGGTTTGGTTTTATTTTCTAGTGTTCTCACATTCTTTTGGTTCCTTTTATTAGAATTTCAGTTTTATGGTCTAATTCTGTTAACATCTATAGATTCTACGTGAATATAAAATTAACTAACAGGCTTCTTTATGGAGAGGGACCAATTCGAAATCCCATACTTTGCCCTTTAATTTTGAAATTTGGTTCATGATACCTTGAAGAACTTTGAAGTCAACTGACAACATGGCAAATTTATAAAGATTTGTTTGGATTAGGACGCTGTCCCATTTTGTCTGATTAAAATTAATTATACTCCCATCCTATATCTGTTGCATTGTTTTATGGTGTCATATAGCTATTTGCATGCGTGTACATATACATATCACATCATTTCACTTGGACTGAAAGCTCGTCAAGACTGAAATTGGGTCATTTATCTTGGATCTTTAGTAGTAATCACAGAGTCCAGTATATACTAAATGTTCAGTGTTTATAGTGAATCAAAGAAGGTCAGATGTCATCATCATAATAACAAACTTTTATAGACAGGGTTTTAAAATGTGGGAAGTGGATGTTGCCTTGAAAAGAAGAGAGAGAGAGAAAGGAAGGGAAAGGAGGGGGAGAAGAAGGAGAGAAGAGGAAGAAGGGGGAAGAGGAGGAAGTTATGAGCGCCTAGGAACTGTTTGGTTGGAAGAAAACAAACAGAACAGGAAGATAATATACAGGAAGAGCAGCTTGAATTTTTTGAGTGGGATAAGTAAGAAAAGAGAGGAATGCATAGTTTCCATTCTTAGTCATGCTCTCCTTATAAGTTATAGGTCTTTAAATATAAACAGGGAAAATTTAAGTGTCTGATTTTTATACACTTAATCGGAAATGGTGGTGAAGTAACCCGGTATACCCAGAAGACTGAAGCACATGGGTAGTAAGGAATGTTTATTCTCATTTTGTAATAGCTTTGTTGAGATGCAATTTACATACCATAAAGTTCACCTGTTTCAAGTATACAATTCAATGGTTTTTATTACATTTCCAGAGCTGTATAACCATCACTATCATTTAATTTTAAAGCAATTTCAGGGGCGCCTGGGTGGCGCAGTCGGTTAAGCGTCCGACTTCAGCCAGGTCACGATCTCGCGGTCCGTGAGTTCGAGCCCCGCGTCGGGCTCTGGGCTGATGGCTCAGAGCCTGGAGCCTGTTTCCGATTCTGTGTCTCCCTCTCTCTCTGCCCCTCCCCCGTTCATGCTCTGTCTCTCTCTGTCCCAAAAATAAATAAACGTTGAAAAAAAAAATAAAAAAAAAATAAAGCAATTTCACCCCCCCCCCCCAAACAAATCACTCTCCACTCTCCCTCATTCACTCTCAACTCCTAAGGAATGACTAATCTACTTCTCTTTATAGATTTGCCTATTCTGATGTGTCGCGTAAATGATATCATGTAACATATGGCCTTTTGTGACTGGCTTCTTTCACTTGGCACAGTATTTTTGAGATCCACCTATGTTGTAGCATATATGGATGGGTGTGTGTGAGAATAGAGTCTCCTGCTCGGTATGTTGGTGCGTAGGGGGAAAGGGGCGAGGGCAGGTGACGGTAGTGGAGAGACTGAGAGGTTTGGACATGCCCACCTGTCTAGCCCGAGGCTGAACTGAGCCCAACGATGAATTGTATTTCTTTGCAGTAATACTGACCATAGTGGCATAAGGCCCCGTGAATAACAGAATCAATTAGATAAGCCACTCGTCCCCTGTGAGAACTAATAAAGAACTAGAGAAGGAATAGAAGGGATCTGTACTGAGCAGTGAGACGATGGATATTTTATTAGCTCGATAGGCAGCTGGCAAGGGGAGGGAAGCATGCCTTCTGTATCAGTCAGGGTTCTCCAGAGAAAAAGAACCGATAGGAGATATATATATAGGAAGACATTTATGGTTACAAATTGGCTCACATGATGATGAGGCAGAGAAGTCCCACAGTCTGCCATTTTCAAGCTGGAGACACAGGAAAACCAGCACTTTAAGTCTAGTCTGAGTCTGAAGGCCTGGGAACTAGAAGAGGCAATGATGTAAATCCCAGTGCAAGGGCAAAAGATTGACGTCCCAGCCCAAGAAGGCAGTGGGGAAGCAAAAGGATCAAGTTCCTCCTTCCTCCACCTTTTTGTTCTGTTGAGGACATCAACGGATCGGAGGGTACCCACCCATGTTGGGGAGGGCAATCTACTTTACTGACTTCACTGTTACAAACCCTAACCGCATCCGGAAACACCCTCCCAGACATATTCAGACACGCTCAGTCAAGTGGACACATAAAATTCCCCCCGAATATTATTTTACTTCTCAAATGTTTATCATAAGATGTTCTTTGATGATGAGAACTATGTCTTCAACATCACTGTACCAAGCTCACTAATCTAAAGTGAGTATTGATTGACTACTGCATATTGATGATTAACAAACACTAATAATCAGGATTGACTGGATTTAAGGAAGATTGTTACAACTCAAAGAATCCTTAGGAGAGTATCACCCTTCTTCACCATTTGTTATAAGCTCTTTACGTATATTAACTCCTTTAATACTATAACTCTAAGAGCTAAGAGCTATTATGGCTAGCCCTATTTTACCAACAGTAAAACTGAGGTATGGAGAGTTAAGTTTCTTACCCTCATCACACGGCCACTGGGCAGCAGGAGAGAACACCCACATTACCTTTACTTTTCTAGCTTTTCTGAGGTATAACTGACAAATACGAAATACGTATTTTTAAGGTGTACAACTTGATGAATGTGTACATTGTGAAATGATTGCCACAATCAAGCTAATTAACATATCCATTATTCCATACAGTTACCATTTTCTTTCTTCTTCTTTTTTTTTTCTTGGCAGTCGAACACTTAAAATCTACCCTCTTGAAAATTTTGAGTATCCGATTCAGTGTTGCTAAATATACTCACCATGCTATGCGTTAGATCTCTAGAAATTTTTCATCTTGCATAACTGAAACTTTGTACTCTTTGACCCGAACCTCCCCATTTCCCTCTCCCCCTTTCCCTAACAGCCCCATTCTGCTTTCTGCTTGTATAAATTTGACCGTTCTATTTTTATTTTTTTAACTGTATTTATTTTGAGAAAGAGAACATGCATGTGCAAGTGAGGGAGGGGCAGAGAGAGAGGTAGAGAGAGAATCCCGAGGAGACTCCATGCGCAGTGCAACGCCCCGACGTGGCGATCAGTCTCACAACCATGAGATCATGACCTGAGCCAAAACCAAGAGTCTGACGCCTAATCGACTGAGCCACCTAGGTGCCCTGAATTTGACTATTTTAGATGCCATATATAAGTGATATCACGCGGTATATATCTTCCTTTGTCTGCCTTATTTCACTTAGCGTAATGTTCGCCAGGACCATCTATGTTGTCATAAATAGCAAGGTTTCTTTCTTGTTTAAGGGTAAATAATATTTCATGTTTATATACCACATTGTCACATCTTTGATTAAGCTTATTCTTAAGTTTGTATTCTTTTTTGATGCTCTTATAAATGGGATTGTTTTCAGATGGTTTGTTGTTTTGTACAGAGATACCACTAACTTTTGTACATTGATTTTGTATCCTACAACTTTCGAGTATTTGGTTATTAGTTCTAACAGTTGTTGAGTCTTTAGGCTTTCCTACATTTAAGATCATTTCATCTACAAACAGAGATAGTTTTACCTCTTTCCAATTGGGATGTCTTTTATTTCTTTTTATTTGGCTAGAGCTTCTAGTACTATGTTGGCTAGAAATAGTGACAGTATTTCAAAAAAAAAAAGAGAGAGAAAGAAATAGTGAGCGTGGGCATTTTTGCTTGTACTGGATTTTAGAGGAAAAGCTTCCAGTTTTTCCCCATTGATCATGATGTTAGCTGTGGGCTTTTCATGTATAGCCTTTATTGTGTTGAGGTTAAGTTTTTCTATACTTATTTTGTTGAGAATTTTTCTCACAAACGGTTGTTGCATTCTGTCAAGTGCTTTTTCTGCATCATATGGCTTTTATCTTTTGTTATTTTAATGTGGTGTATCACATTGATTTGCATGTGTTAAAACATCCGTGCATCCTAGAGATAAATCTCATTTGGTCATAGTGTATAATCATTTTATTGTGCTGCTGAATTTTGTTCACTAGTATTTTACTGAGAATTTTTGCATCTGTGTTCATTAGGGATGTTGACATGTGGTTGTCTTTTCTTGTGGTATCTTTGTCTGGCTTTGTATCAGAGTGATGCTGATAAGATGCTCATAAAATAAATTTGGAGTATTCCCTCTTCTATTTTTTGGAAGAGCCTAAGACAGATTGATGTTAATTCTTCTTTAAATGTTTAGTGGAATTCACAAATAAAGTTCATCTGGTCCTGGGCTTTCTTCATTGAGAGGTTTTTTATTACTGACTCAATCTTCTTATTTGTTATTTGTCTGTTCATGCTTTCTATTTCTTCTTGATTCATTCTTGGTAGTTTGGATGTTTCTAAGAAATTATCCATTTCTTCTAGGTTATTCAACTTGTTGGCATACAATGATTCATAACAGCCCCCCATGGTCCTTTTCTTCCCAAGACATCTGTTGTAATGTCTTCTCTTTCATTTTTTATTTTATTTTTGAATCCTTTCTCTTTTTTCCTGAATTAATTTAGCTAAGGGTTTTCCAAGTTTGTTTATTTTTTTAAAATAACTCTTAGTTCCTTTTTTTTCTATTTTTTTCCTACTCTCTATTTCTACTCTAATCTTTTTAAAATTTTTTAAATTTATTTTTGAAGGAGAGAGAGAGAGAGAGACAGAGCGTGAGTAGGGGGGGAGCAGAGAGAGAGGGAGACACAGAATTCGAAGCAGGCTCCAGGCTCTATGCTGTCAGCACAGAGCCTGATGCGAGGCTCGAACCCACGAACCGTGAGATCGTGACCTGAGCCGAAGTCGGATGCTCAACCGACTAAGCCACCCAGGCGCCCCTATTTCTACTCTAATCTGATTATTTCCTTCATTCTGACAACCTTGGGCTTAGCTATTACCTCTTCTTCTAGTTCCTTGCGATATAAAATTGGGTTGCTGACTGGAGATCTTTCTTCTTGTTTAATGCAAGCATTTATTGCTATAAACTTGTCTCTTAAAAAGACGGCCAAACAAGTGCCTTTTCTCTCCACAAGCATAAGCCACTAGCCTTTCCTTATTTGCTTGTGAAAACTTGAAGTCTAATTTAAAAAAAAAAAAAAAAAAGGATTCTTTGAAAATTAAGCCAGTATGTTCATCTTTGTAAAAGACCACTTCCTTAAAGTTTTAAGTTTTCATACTTTTAGTTACGAAATGGTTAGCACTTACTAAATTAAGTGAGGCATCAGTTAAGTTTATATAAATGTAATAGCCCCTCAATAAGTGTTTGTTACTCTTTTGCTAAATTAGTATACTCAGTCCTGCCACTGCTGTTTAGAAGTAAGGTGATTGTCCATGTTTTACAAACCCAGTGATTATAGTTAGAAATAGCCATGCCACATTTAGAGAGGAAAGTAATTTGGAGTGGAGGATGAACTCTCAAAGGCTCTAGGTCCCAATGTAATTTGTCAACTTTATTAACAAACTTTTATTTAATACTCTGTACACAAAAAGTGGCTATGATTATAAGGCAGTTTTAAAAATAGCTAGAGCCTTAAAATGCTTACAGTATTGTCCAGGAAGTAAGCATGAATACAGCTGAATTATTTGGCACAGCATTTAAAGGCCTAGAATCACATTATTCCCTCCTTCTTCTATTCCTACCTACTCTTCTAGAACACAGGACCATGTTGTCCCTGAATACACCCATGCTTTCCTGCTGCCTGTCTCTTTTGATGCTGGCTCGGTCACCTGGCCAGTGTTGGTGCCATTCAAGTTTATTTACAGAGAGAGGAAGCTGAGGAGGAGGTGTTGAAAAGAAACTGATTAGTTGATTGATGGACGTGTTGAGTTTGAGGTGCTAACGGAACATGTAAGTAAAGTATTGAATGACAGTTGGATACTAATGTTTAATAGTTTGGTAATTTGGGGTGGTCCAAAGGAAAGGGAAAATTTTAAGCCTAGGTTCTTGGCAGACAGATGATGGAAAGTAAGAATTCAAGGAGAGCTGATTTTGAGAGAAAGATGGTAAGATCAGTTTTAGATTTGTTGCCTTTCAGGTGGTGATTGAAGCATTAAAATTGAAATGGGTTATGCAGTCTTCACAATGAAAGTGAAGGAGAGATTGAGGAACTACTCTAGATTGAAGGAAACTAGCGAGATGTGGCAATTAGGTACAACACAGGATCCTAGACTTGTGCTTTTGCTATAAAGGATATGTTTAGGACAATTAGTGGCATTTGATTGGGGTCTTTGGGCAAAGGGTCTTCAGTTCTTAGTACTATTCTCATATTTTTTTTCTGTGAATTTGAAATGGTTTGAGACAAAAAGCAGAAAATAAACATAATTTTATCACTTTGGGAGACACAAACTTGACTTTGCCAATGCATCTTACTGTATATGTAAGATAGGTAAGATATATGTATCTTAAGACACGTGTAAGTAGTCACATGCTTTAACCCAGTAATTCCACTCTGAGTCTCTCTCTTGAAGAAATTATACTATTCATGAAAGTATTCAAGACAGCGTTATTCATAATTGCAATATTAGAAACTATCTAAACATCCACTGCTAAGAGATGATTAAGTAAATGTGGGTCTGTCTACTTGATGAAGGCCACTTAGCCATATTACAATTTGGTAAATGACTGGATAGCAACATGCAAACGTCTCTGGTTTAATATTAAATGAAAAAGTAGAATACAATCCAAGATATTAACTATGATTATCATGTTAAAATGTAGTCATGCAGTACACTAAAATAATATGGAGGTTTCAAGATGGCAGCAGATTAGTTGAATTTTTCCCTTTCTAATTGTTCACTTTCTCATAATGTGCTTCTATTGCTTTAAAGATTTTAAAGATGTTTTTAAGTCAAAAGGTCAAGAAGTAGTTAGAAGCGCACAAACTTAGGACTGATGATTCGTATTGAAGGTTATTTGCCACAGAGTTGTAACAGTCTTTGAGAAATAGAATATAGAGAGGAGAGGCCAGAGCGAAACATGAGGGAGCCATAGACTGTTCCCACACTTGGAGGAGGAAAGGAACGTGGTGAGAAGAAGTTATGAGGACTTGCCTAGAGAAAAAAGCTCTGAAAAGTGTGGAGGAGGATGGCACTGAGGAGTGTCACACCTCGAAAGAGACTAAGGAGAAAAGAGTGTAAGTAAAGAACTTGGCTATTTTTTCGTGAAGCGTTTCCCAGCAAGGAGCCTTCAATGAAGACAAACTGACTTTTGTAATTCAACACAAGCATATCTGATTTTTTAAAAAGTTCATTCCCATGGCTTGCCATGCAAGCCATGTATTTTAACATGGGAAGTGGAGTTTAGAAACTGCAACACAAGGGATCTGAGCCACAATAAAATATTTGTAAGCCTCTCCCGATGACCTTGGTACTGAAAGAGACGCTGCTCTCCTGTGTCACAGAAGGTTCTGGACCGCCTTTCCAGCAACATTTTATCATCAGAAAACGGTTCACTTCATAAGGTTTATAACCTTCCATAAAACTGCAGAACATTTTATTCTTTTTTCATTAAGCCACCTTTGGAATCATTTTGGTCCCTTTATAGCCTCTTATTTAATCTGTTTTTTCACAGACTAGAGGGAGAAAAAAATTCTATCAGTGGTCAAAATAGTAATTAGATAGTATAAGTCACAGCCTAATGGCTTGAAGGCACATGTACTTACCAGTTATCTACTCCATCTGCCCTCATCAGTGAATTCCTTCAAATCCCAAGCATATCTTTACCTTCTTATTAAACAATGGCAAAAAGAAATTACCAAAATGTACACTTTGCCAATTACAAGAGTTGCTAATGTTTATTTTTTTTCTATTAAAACATAATTCCCATGGTGGGAAGGCTCTTTTACCAGACTCTGAGCAAAGCATGAATTAATAAAATATCAAGAGACTTTATTTCCTATATTGAAAAATCTTACATTTGCATAAAATCAACCACTGAGTCTTTCGGAAACAAATTTAATCACAAGGAGAGAACCATAAAAAAAAAAAAAAAAGAAAGAAAGAAAAAAGAAAGAGAAAGAAACCTACTACAAAATAAACCTTAAAGCCACATTCGGGTTGAAAAAGAGGAAAATATCAGTTCCGCTTATTCCTGAAGGATTTTTTTAGAAATCTTTTAATTAATGACAGCCCTCAGGGCACTGAGCAATTGTTAATTAAAACAAGGAGGAAGGGGAGAGGAAGTAGGGAAGAATGCTGTGATGAACACGTTTCCTTTTCTCTGCAGGGGAATAACATTACTAAGCCAACATTAATAAATATGAATGTTTTTGAGAGAAAAGATATAAAAATGTAAAAAAAAAATCTTAACTCAGCTTGGCACACTCTAGCAGGTGCATAAATTAATTGGGGCTCCTCAAGAATTGTAAACCCCGGGGTGTCCCCCTTTGTCTGATTGAGTGGTGGCAGTGATGTCCCATCCATGACAGGATAGAATGCGTCCCTCTCAGCAAAAGCTGACGGCTGTCAGGGGATAGTCCCTGATCAAAGATCTTCTAAGGGGTTTCGTTCACTTTCATTCTGGGCGAGCACGTATGTGGGCAACCGCCATCATTATGAAACATTTCTTAAATGCTTAGAATTAGGAGCTAGACTCACTGCCCATTCAATTTGTTGCTCGTTCTCTTTTCAACCATTAAGTTTTTACTTAAAAAAAAAAATAATTATCAGATCTTCTGGTTCACCCCCTGTGCTTACCTATTTGGGCAGGTTATTAGAGGAAACATTTTTTCCAGACCTTCCCTACCACTTTCCCTGTGCCCCACATGAAAAAGGCTTTTATCTTTCTCATGTGCTCAGAAATCTACTTAACAAGCAGAGCTTCAGAAGCCAGGAACAAATATATATATATATATATATATCTGTTTCTCATTTTATTTGGTAGGTAACAGAAGCCGGAACCCATAGGCTATATGTTTAAGATGAACACATTCATTCTTTGAAATTAAGACAGTCTGAGATCATTTTACCCAATTTTTCTCTGACCCTAGTTTTACATAATTTCATAGTCTTTTTTATCAAAGTTGTTTTTCAAAAATAGCGCTCAGCCTCTTAGGGTTTGGGTTCCGGTTTGTTTGGGGTTTCATTTTCCCCCTTTAGTCTGTGTGCACGCATCCTTTCATGTTCTGCATGCTGGCATGTCAGGGTCAGCTCACGGGGGTCAGCGTCCTTTACAAAACTTCTCAGATGCCAGCTAAGATCAGTAGCTAGGAGACAACTTTGAATTTCATGTTGCTGTTTGTAGTCGGAATCCATTCTTCACCACAGATAAGACTGTGCCTCCCTAGCACTCTATCTCTAAAAGAACAAACTTTAGGTAATCAGAAAACTACCTTCTGTAAAAAACAATACCAAATCTCTGCTCACCGGAAGCAATACCTGGTCGAGCATACATGCCCGGGCATGAAAAAATAATTTATTTTCTCCTGTCACTGCTGTACCCACTTACATTAGAAAACATCTGATTCTTCAGATGCCCTAAGAAAAAACGTAGTTCATTGCTGGTGTTAATGCAGTAACTAAAGGAGGCCATTTACAGAGGCACAGCAGGCAAAGATCAAAACCATTTTTCGTTGTCTTCACTTGGGCAAGGTATCCACTAATGATTCCTTGGGGGTAGTAATTTATATATTATTTCAAAAGAAAAGGTAAAGCTTTCTTGGTTCTCCTCTCCCACCTCACAAATCTGAGGGTGGGGACCAGGATTCTTTATTTTTCATAAGTGATTGTGCTACCCACTAAAGCATGAGAGACACTCATAGGCCAAATGTTTTCTTTCAAGTTATTTATTTTCAGAGAGAGAGTGTGTGTGTGCGCGCGCGCGCAGGCATGAGTGGGGGAGGGGAAGAGAGAGAGGGAAAGAGAGAACCCCAAGCAGACTCCTTGCCTCCAGCTCAGAGCCCAACGCGGGGCTCGATCCCAGGAACCATGAGATCATGACCTGAGCTGAAATCAAAAGTCAGTCGCTCTAGTGACTGAGGCACCCAGGTGCCCCAAGCCAAATATTTTTATAGGGTAACATGATTTGTAACTATAATATATACTACATAGTATGCTTATTACTATTTTATTTATATATCTATATGTTGTATGTAGTTATGATATATAATCACAAACAGGTATGAAGCTTTATCCAAACTCCTATTTGTCAGGAGTGGTGGGTGCATCAGACTCAGAAATACAATGCGGAGTTGAGGTTTTGGAGTTTGGGTCCTGGCTGGAGAGCAGACTGCAGGGTCAGGTTTACAAAGCCAAGATGGCGTACTTGGAGGTGGAAGAAGAGAAGGAAGAGGAGGGGAGGAGGTCGGAGGAGGAGGAGGAGGAGAAGAAGGAAAAAAGCAAGATACCAGGTCTGGAAAAAGACAACAGGCAAGTAAAACTCTGGGACCTTTTTCTTGCCGGGCCCAAAACATCACTAACCATAGGTTAAGTTCCAAATACGGACTCACCTACCCCTAATGGAATTTTTAAATTAGGGACTGGCATTGGAGATGACCTTATTTACCGCCAATCTCAAACCTGTTCTCCAACCATAGGGATAGGGAAGCCAATATCCTTAGGCAACAAGGACCTTGGACCATTCTAATTTCTAAACTCTACTGAAATTCTGAAACTCAAGAACTGTTTCTTGCTCCCTTGTGACCTGTAAAGAGATGCCATTCTCCGGGGCCACCCACATTCATTTGGGAATATGCTGAACAGAGCTTTGCAGTAAAATTTAATGGGTATCCAATAGGGATTAGGGGTGGAATTATTTGAAACTCTAGTTTTGGTTCAAGGAAGATAGATGATGCCTACATTTTCCAGAAAGCTTTAAAGAAGCTTTTATCTCTCGAAGGCTTTTTTCAACCCACTTAAATCTCATTGGTTTCCTCACTAGGTTGCCGGTGGGTGATGCATTTGCTATCAGGGAGTAGGAACGCAGACTTCCAAATGCTTTATGCAAGCGAGGACACTAGTCCTCTTTAGACTTTTGCTAATGAGAACTTGCTCAAGAAGGAAATTTATGAGCTGTTTGCAAATCACCATCTCCTAAGATTTATGTAACCATGACAGATTTATTAATGCGGCTTAGGAAAAAAGTTTTCATTTTTTTTTAGGATAAGTGTTCATTTATAAAAACAGGAGCATGTAGTTTTCATACAAGTAGAGCGAGAGGCCTTTTCCACATATTGATGGTTTAAACTGTCAGTAACAATGCTTAAATACGCTTACCAGGAGCATCCCCACACTTCACACCTTTCTATTTGGGGACGAATTCGACTTAATTTTTAAACCTGTGAAGACCTCATAGCATTAGGGAATTCAGATTTTGTTCATCCAGGAATGATGTCGCTTAAAATTTATAAATAGGGGCGCCTGCGTGGCTCTGTCGGTCAAGCGTCCAACTCTCAATTTCAGCTCAGATCATGATCCTGGGGGCGTGGGATCCAACCCTGGGTCAGTCTCTACACTGAGCAGGAGCCTGCTTATGTTTCTGTTTCTCTCTCTCTGCCCCTCTCCCCCGCTCTCGTGCTCTCTCTGTCTCTCTAAAAAAAAATAACAATAACTACAAAATAAAATCTGTAAACACTTAAATGCATGAAGAGAATGTTATGGTCTCAAAGGGTAGACCGTGGTTCCTGGTAACTTTTGCTGCTATGGTTGGTTCTCCCGTGCACTTCCTGGCAGACTTTTTTTTTTTTAATGTTTATTTTTGAGAGAGAATGCGAGCAGGGGAGGGGCGGAGGATCAGAAGTGGGCTGCAGGCTGACGGCAGACAGCCTGATGCGGGGCTTGAACTCACAAGCCATGAGACCATGACCTGAGCCCAAGTCCTTGGCTTAACGGACTAAGCCACCCAGGTGCTCCCTTCCCCCCCCCCCACCCCCACCCCCACAGAACCTCTGAGTTCCTCCTGTGGTTAAGGTCCCTGCTTCCTTACCTATCCCTCCCTCCACAGTCCACTGCCCTTCTTCCAATTCTCAGCTTTCCAGAGACTTCCTAATGACTGAACGCAGAGGTGCCCATCTCCACGTTTCTGTCTTTGTCCTGGCTGCTTCATCTACAACTCTGCGCCACTCTCTCGTTCAGACTCACCTGGTGGCCATTCTCCTTAGCTCTTTTGCGGGTCACTCTTTCCATCTTCACCAATGTCTCTACCCACGTTGACCTCAGTCTAGGTGAACTGCATTTTTTTCCCTGGATTCTCACACTCACAACACTTCTGATGCTAGACGTGTGGGTGTTTCCCCATGCTGATCAAATCTGTGACTGCCCCCACCTGTTAAGGACTCAGTCCCACAAGACTGTTCCCACTTCAGACGCCCTTGGAGACAAGTGATGTCTCCAGGTTACCCTCAACTGCTGCACGACTTGGCTACCGATCAGAGACCTCTTCTTCAGGTTCCCTAATGTGCTAGAGTGGCTCACAGAACCCTGGAAAAAGGAGGGCTCACTACTGTCAGTTTATTACAAAGGATATTTCAAAAGATACAAATGAACATCCAGATGAAGAGATACTAGGGTGAGGTCTAGAAGGGCCCCAAGCACAAGGAGCTTCTGTCCTGGAGAGTTGGGGTGAGTCACCCTCCCGGCATGTGTCCCCCAACCAGGAAGCTCTCCGAACTCATAGCTCAGGGATTTTTAAGGTTTTGGACCCAGGCATGATCAATCATTAACTCAATCCGCAACCCCTCTCCCCTCCCTGGAGCATAGGGGCCGGGATGAAAGTCCCCAGCTTCTAAGCCTTCCTGGTCTTTCTGGTGACCAGTCCCAATCCAGGAGTCATCCTGGATGATAAAATTTGCTCCTATTACCCAGAAAATTCTAAGGGCTTTGAGAGCTCTATGTCACAATGAGGGTCAAAGACCAATGTTAGCTTATTAGCAGGAATGGGGGATAAATATACATACATACATGTATTTACAAATAATATTATAATTTATATTTACATTTTTATTTAATTATATATTTATTATGTTTTTATAATTTTATTTATTTATTATTATATTTAATTAGATTGTATATTTATCATTATTATATTTAATTTATATATTATATTTATTTAATTACTATTATTTAAGTTATTATTTATATTATATTTAGTTATATTATTATTATATTTTATATTACTATAAATTATATTTATATATTTATTATATTATATTTATTATTATTATTATTGTTTTTATATTTAATTATATATACATTTTATATTTAACAATTTATATTTTCTATATTTATATATATTATTTCACAGCGCTTTAAATGCTGTTATTCTTTCACAGGCATCATCCCTCTCCTCTTTCTGTCTCTACCCTTCATATTCCGTATTTGCTGATATATTGCATCACTATACTGTGCTGTTTATGCTGTGCCATATTTTTGTTATCTTCACTGTGAATAACTAATCCCTAGTTATTCATTGGGGGTGGTAATTTGCTAACTAAAAGAAAAACCGTTTCCTATATGTTTCAAAGGGGACCTATTTGAAAATGGCCTGGGACGCTCATTAAAAATGAATTTCGGGGGGTGCCTGGCTGGGTCAGTTAGTAGAGCAGGCTACTCTTGATCTCAGGTTTAAGTGCGAGCCCCACGGAAGGTGGAGAAATTACTTAAGCCTCACTGACTACAATATTGCCGCTGTGGAAAGCTTGGGGGTCGAGACTACTTTCAAAAAATCTTTTTTAAAAAATGCATCTCTGGTCTTTCTCCACTTTGCCAACCTGGGGGGTGAGGCCCAGCAACCTGTGTTTTCAAAAAGGATCCCGGTGACTCTCCTGCACACTCAAATGTGAGACTCCTGATAGGTTGAGACGTTTTCAGGAAGTAACATTTTTAGGGAGCCAGAAACTGAGGAGTTACCACTATCTCGTCTTGATTCTTCACCCCACGCTGTACCCGCTGGGTCTCTAAGTTGAGTTCATTGTGGATTCTGTCCATCGCTGTTTTGCTCTTTCTGGGTCCATAATTTATTGTGTCTGGTACTGTGCCTCCAATGTACCATTCACGGTGTCTGCATGGTTGACAAAAGACCGGAATAGAACAGCAAGGAAAGTTCTAAAGTTACATTGTCTTCCAGGCTATCTTGGCCCATGAGAACAGGTAGCTGTTAATCTGTTTGTGAACCGAGAGCTTGGGAGAGAGATTGTGATTTACATTCTCACTTCTTTCCATACATCTTGAATAGTGTTGAATTTCATTACTGAATGTGGCCACATTTCTAACAGCTTCTTTATGATAATTTAATAGAGGCGGAATTAATGCAGGAAAAGATGTAAGCATTTCTAACGTCGTTAGTAAATATTGACAACTTGGTTTTCAGAAAACTCATATCCAGATTTCCCCTTCCGATGAGTGAAAATAGTAAGGATGTTATTTATTTTTTGTTTTTTTTTATTAACTTGTTAAGTATGGATGTGTTTATTAGCCATTTGCATTTGTCAGTTGTCAGTTTATAAATTGACGGGTCATTTGGGGGATTTTTTATTGTTGTTTCTGTCCATTTCTCCCCCTGAAATCTTAGTGCATTTCCTATTTATTCGAAAGAGTTCTGTATCAGTAAAAGATACCAACCCTTTGTTTTATCTCTGGCATTTTTCCCTTTATTTGTTATTAGACTTTTAATTTTATTAATGTTGCTTTAACAAGCGGAAATGCACCAGGATGACAAATTCACTCAATACAAGGCTTCATTGTGCAGATAAATGCCAAGTGTTTATTTTATCGGTAACCTTGGTGGTTTTCCTTATACACTCTCACCCATGGAGTAGGAAGGCAGAAATTAATTTTTAGGCCTTGTTTATTTTTGGGTTTCTTCTGAGCACGTCATTTAAACAGGCCACCAAAGCAATGTTTGGTTTGTTGAAATAATTGCTTAGTCTCACTTATTCCCAACCCCTTCTCCAGGTCTATTTGAAATAAGGTTGAGTGGTTATTGGTACACCCACTGGTACAGCCTCTGTGGTGGACTCTCTCTCTCTCTCTCTCTCTCTCTCTCCTCCTCTCCCTATCTCTGTCTCCCACTCCCTTCCTTCTTCTCTCTCTGTCTCTGTTTCTGTCTCTCTCGCTTTCTCGCTCCCTCCCTCCCTCTCTCCCTTGTCTCTGTCTCTCTCTTTCCTAGACTGGGTGTGTTCTGAGTGAAGCAGGGAGACCTCAAGCCCTGAGATGCCAACCCAGCCTTTCCCAAAGATGTCCCTAAAGGTTCTGGAATCCTGTCAGGAGAAAGAATTTAAGGACAGACGCACAACACTGCAGAAAGTTTATTAAAGCAAAAAGTACACTTCTGAGAGCAGATGAGCTCAAGAGGGAGAAAGGAGCATGCCTTCTATTTTGGGGTTTGGGTTTCTATTTTTTCTTGACAGTTGTTAATGGGGGGGGGGGGATGGTGGTGGTGAAATATTCATTACTTAGGGTGAGTACTTCCTGGAAGCAGGGTTTCCACTCCTCTTCTCCCTTATTCCATCAGGAGTCTCCTGTCATGGCAGGTGCCATCTTGGGCCTGTCTGGTTTGATCAGGCTTCTTGCAGAGGGCTGCCAGGACTGGCCTCTGACTTTCCTGATGGCCCTGACTTCCTCTGCTGGCCTCTAGGTACCCTGTTCGAACCTGTCTAACTGCCTACTCTACCAGTCGCCATAGTGCCCTCTGACTGTCACATTATGCAGGGGACAAGGAATCCACTCCAAGCCTCTGCTGAGAAGCCTTCTCACACTCACCGTGGTGCCAGGACCACAGGCTCTCAATTCAGTTCTAAGAGCCTTCTGGGGACAGGTCCCAGGCACACCACATGACAATCAAGAGGTGCAATATATATATATACATATGTATATACATATGTATATATATATATGCTATTATTTTGATCATTTTTTAATGTGAAATTTATTGTCAAACTGGTTGCCATGTAACACCCGCTGCTCATCCCGACAGATGCCCTCCTCAATGCCCATCACCCACCCTCCTCTCCCTCCCACCCCCCCATCAACCCTCAGTTTATTCTCAGTTTTTAAGAGTCTCTTCTGCCTCTTATAATTTCCCTGTGTCAAACCATCCTTCTGGCCCAGAGCAGCAGGCCTCCTGGCCTCAGCCTCAGGGCACTTTCCAAGGAGGATGGCTTCGGCCACACCCAACTCTTTGATGTGTTAAATTGTGGCTAAACCGAGTAGGCACTTCGCAGTGCTGATTTTTCCAAGGCCTGCCCCCTGCTCTGGGCCCTTCGTCCACCTGGTGGTTCTCCTTCTGCCTCAGAAGGAGGAGGCTGCCGATGGGATCTGAGTAAGAGAGAAAATCAGGATGCATGGCTTTGATCTTGGCAAAATATTGTCCCGGTTACATATATTTTATGTAGTCCTATCTTACATTGCTTTCCCTCTCAGAAAGTTCTTTCCCATGGAAATATCTGATAAATATTCATCTGTGGTTTCTTTTCATTTTTTTTTAAGTTTAACTATTTATTTTGAGAGAGAGAAAGAGAGCGAGAGAGCAGGGAAGGGGCAGAGAGAGAGAATCCCAAACAGCCTTCACACTGTAGCGTGAACCCTGACGCAGGGCTTGAACTCACGGACTGTGAGATTGTGACCTGAGCTGAAATCAAGAGTGGGAGGCTTAACCGACTGAGCCACCCAGGCGCCCCTCTTTTCATTTTTAAATATCTTCCTTTTTAAAGAAGTTTTTAGTCCATATAGGATGTAATAGAGGAAATGTTGTGAATTAAAAGTTCCAGTAGTTTTACCTTCTAACAATGTCCTCACAGCCTTTACTGTATTATCTTCGTTGGTTTGCAAGTGCTGCAATTTTCTCGTATATGATTTTTCCTCTTCCTCTCTGCTCATAAATGTGGGCGTTCCATAGCTCTCTATCATTTTCCCTTTTCCCTCTCAGCCCTGGCTTCCTGAATATCACACACACGCTTTCCACGTCAGCGGTCTCCAATATGTAGGCGCTAAAATACGGGTCAAAGGGCTGGGGGCTGTGTTTGAATTTACCGACTAGACTTTTTCCCTAAGATCTTGCCCCTGCCCTCTACGAAACGTCCTACCCTCAGGCTCCCAACGCCCCACCTGTTCCTGCCCTTCACCCACCCTCCTTTTTGTGTCTGCAAATGGGTCACCAGCCCCTCCCTTCTCAGGCTTCCGACCAGACGGCAACACTTCCCAGCCATCCTGGACCCCTCCCCTCCCACTTGGAAACAGTTGGTTTCCAAGTACTCGAGTTCTTACATGGCGTTTGTCTCTTAAAATCCTGCGTATTCTTTGACACCGATCTGAAAGATAGCTCTGTTCTCCTTCCACGTCAAAGCAAATCTCTTCTTTACTTAAATTCTCCTAGCACTTCATGCTTTTCTGATAGGGCTTATCTCTTTTGACTTTGTATTACAGATGTCTACACAGGTCAATTTCTCCTTCTATATTTTAAGTATCTTGTGTATAGCGCTTCTATGCTATCAAGTAATGATATAATAAAGGAGTGGTACTTTCTAAACAGAGCCTACACGGAGAAGTAGGAAACCTCTATGAGTAGGATTGAAAAAATTCACTTTGCAGAATTAATAAAACTAGAAATAATGAAGGTAAGTTTATGATCAGCCTTTTGACTGGGGCCTGCATGGTCTCCACTGTTCGCTTTGCTCCCCCTCTCCCCTTGCCTTGCGTAAACCGGAGGATAGAAACCACAGCATACGCTTTTGCCTAATGTGCATTTGCAGGACAGTGCCTTCAACGTTATAGATCCTCAGCGCGTATTTATTAAAAAAGGTGGATAGTTGAAAGCAATGGCCATCTCACAAGTAATATGAGAATTATTGATACAGGACCATAAAATACACATTTGTAAGTGTTCCCGCCTTTCAGAAGATTCCCCCCTGCTGATTTTCAGTGAGGTGATAAGCTCACCTGCGGCCTGCCCTTCTGCAGCCCAAGGTTGCCAGCAGGCCTGTCCGCCTAGACCTTCTTCTGCCCAGATCCAACTACAGGAAGCCAAATTCCAACGGTGAATCTCATGCTACTTATCCTAGGCTCCCAAAGATTGCTTGGAAGAAATGAATAGAGCCATAAAACAACGGGGGTTGGGGGAGCTCACTGGAGGCACAGATAGCAAAACAAAAAACAGCTGTCATCTACAAGGGATCGAATAATTCTATAGCATCATAGTACGTATGAAGCCAAACCTCCCTCACTATGTGACAATGAGTCATCCCGTGCTTCGTGATGACCGTTATGGGCATGTCAATTTCTCATCAACCTCGGTATTAATTGTGTGTCACCCAGGTAGGCAGAAATCTGGTCTAGGGAATGTTAGTGTACATGCCGACACCCCCCTCTTTAGTGGGGGAACCAGCCCTCCACCGAAAAGTCCCTCCCAACTGTGGCTGTAAATGGGCTGCTAATCAGAAAGGCCTCAGGACAAGAAAGTAAGTGGGATAAATTCCTATTTACTGAATTAATATTACTGGCTCCCTGGGTGCCCTTCTTCTTGGAAGCACTTCTGGCAGCCTGATTGGGGATTCTTATCCGGCACTGTTCCGACACTGGGGCTTTGGGGCCTATATTAATTTTAGATCCTAGTCTGTGGAGATTAGTCAATTCCATGAACTCTAATGTACTGGTGAAATAGTTTTCAGGAGCAAAAGTGCTTGCTTATCTGATCCATACTCTTCGGTATGAATTCCACCTGAACATTCTATGTTAAGGACGAGTATGATTAATTCATTACCCAAGATTACAGCAGTATGCTAAAAGCTACCTGGAGGCATTTCTTTTGGTGTGAAATATTAAAGATTCAACATTTATATCAGTTGCACCTAATTCATATTCCTGAGCCTGTGGGCTGAGAAAGGAACTTGGAAATATTCAGTCATTTTCTGCATTGGTTTGTTAAAATGTTTAAGAGGATTATTGCATTAACTACCTCTTTGATAAGAACAAGAAGAACTCTATTCAGGAAGGCTAAAATACAAAAACTAAAAGTCATAGTGTCTTTTGTTTCTTAAAAATGTTATAGATCAGCTTTCGACAATAGCGTACCTTGGGGTACCTGAAAGCTTTTCTGACAAAGGGAATGACTAATACCGTAGGATCACTAATAAATAGGAACTAAAATACAGAATCCCATAGGCAGTAAAGGTGAGATTTTTGTCAACCATTTCCAGAGCAGAGAACAGAGGTTTGAATAATATAACTGAATTTCCAAATTACCCTGAGGTGATTTTATTTTTTTTTAATGTTTATTTACTTTATTTCTGAGAGAGAGAGAGAGAGAGAGAGAGAGAGAGAGAGAGAGAAAGGGAGAACTTGTGTGAGTGGGGGAGGGCAGAGAGAGGAAGAGAGAGAATCCCAAGCAGGCTCTGAGAGGTCAGCAGAGAACCTGACTAGGGGCTGAATCCCATAAACATGAGATCATGACCTGAGCCAAAAGCAAGAGTCAGATGCTCAATCAACTGAGCCACCCAGATGTCCCTCTCTGAGGTGACTTTAGAAATGTATTTTAATGCTTAGGTTTGAGTCACAATGTGACTGAAATTCACCACCACTTCTAGTAAAATAACAATATGAATAATGGTCTCAACTAAGAATTAACTTAAAAGCTGGAAAAAGTCCTTTATAGATGGATGGATAAAGCAGATGTGGTTTATATATACAATGGAATACTATTTGGCAATGAGAACGAATGAAATCATGCCATTTGCGCCAATGTGGATGGAACTGGAAGGTATTGTGCTGAGTAAAATAAGTCAGTCAGAGAAAGAGATATCCTATGTTTTTACTCATATATGGATCTTGAGAAACTTGACAGAAGACCATGGGGGAAGGGAAGGGGAAAAAATAGTTGCAAACAGAGAGGGAGGGAGGCAAACCACAGTGACTCTCAAATACAGAGCACAAACTAAGGGTGGATAGGGGGTACAGGGGGAGAGAGGAAAATGGGTGATGGGCATTGAGGAAGGCACTTGTTGGGATGAGCACTGGGTATCGTATGTAAGCCAATTTGGCAATAAATTACATTCATTAAAAAAAAAAAAGTGCACAGCTCCAGATTCTATCTCTTTGCTCCCATATTTTGTAGAGAAGGCCAGGATCCCTGGGCTGACTTTTCAGCCTTCTAAACGTGACTGACACTCACTGTCGCCTTTTGGTGAATGCAGGGCATGGGGGGGATATAACTAGGCATATAGCTGGATGCTATGTTATTTCCTTTTCCTTTTAAAAATTATAAAATATACATGTAGAAGAAATATATGTATGTATTGTGTATGTGGATGTGTATATGTACACACACACACACACACACACACTCTATATATATATATAGAAAAATATATATATTTCTAGAAGCTCCAGTGAAATGATGACTTCACTCTGCTCTTTTAAATCACGGTTCCGCTAAAAGTCCTTGCTGTCTAGAGATCATGTGTGAGAGTCAGTAATGAGTGAAAGTAAAAAAGCATATTCTTCCCTGGGTGTTAAAATTTCAAAGATGTATCGAATATTAACCCCTTTAGGAATAATCCTTAGAGGCCGATCGTTGTGAGACCACAGAAAAATTGGTACATAAGAGTATGTTGAAGAAGTTCACACACAGTTAACGTTTGCCAGTTCAGAGTCTCAGGCAATTACTGAGCACCGACTGAATGCACAACAGCACGCTACGCGCTCTAGAACGCGTGAATCGCTATTGAAATAATCACTACACACACACAAAAGTTTCTGTGGCCAGGTACAGTAAAACATTTTTTCTTTAAGGTGAAATTTTTGTTTCTGAAAGAGGCACGTAGCATAAAATGATTCCCCGAGTTTTTGGCTGAAGATGGTCTTTTTTTGGAGAAGTAACAAAAAGAGACTAATGTCTTACAGACACGCTTAGGGAAATTATGCCCAAGGATATCAAGATATATCATCAGTCAAGTATTTCTAGATCCCCTAATCTGCTTTGAAATAGTTTAGGACAGAAGACATCAGAAAAAGATTTTTCTGAAGTGTGAAAACCTTTTGGGCTCTCAAAAACAACACGCAGTGTGCTTGGGCCATCACTCCTGTATTAGAACAGGCCTCTACTGTAATTTGGCGCCTTTGGCAGCATCCTTGGGTAGAAGGAGCCCTGGCCTGCTAGCCTGAGGTCAAGGTGACGTTTCACAAAACAGTCAACCTTTTGGGGCCCCAGTTTTGTCATGCCTAAAATAAAGGGTGGGTTCAGGCGCCCACTTAAATGTCTCAGACACACTGGCCTTGATCTTCAAGTACAGGAATGTAAACTGAAAGAAATCATGCAGCAGACCTATGACATTTAGTGTTTTTTTTTTTAATTTTTGTTTTTGTTTTTGTTTTTGTTTTTGTTTTATTGTCCTGCTCATTGTCTAATCAAATGTAAGCCCCTTTCCCAAACCTCAGGGAAATCAGCACCGGGTGGAATTTTTTGTAAGCCACTGGACAGTTTTGCTGGTCATTCCTGGAAGGTGTGAGATGATTTGGAACCAAGTTGGAACACAGCTTAGTGAGGTGTGGCGCACTTGTTTACCAGATTGTTCTTCACTGTACATAAATAATTGGTTAAGTCTTATCAGACCCTGAGGGTACTTTGTCAAAATAATGTGTGTCTTTCTATTTCCATGTTAACTCCCATTACATATTATTAATAGATTATTAACTTAGTATAAATAGCTTAGGGAAAACCATTTAGTTAGATTTGTTTGTTTTCAAACATTTTAATGGGGCAAGAAAAAGTGATCTCAAACTACTGAGCAATTATACACAGTCCACGAAGTCTGACAATAAAAAAGATCTAGCTTCTCCAAGAAGCTGACCAAAGAGGGGATTGCTCAATTAATTACAAATTATGGACTCCAAGAAAAAGTATCCTAAATCTAAGATACCAGCATGTCCCACGGAGAATATATTTACAAAATATGAAAGTGGAGATGGGAAACATGCATTTGACTGCCTCCTTAATTAGGACAAAGGAAATAAAAAAACACCATGTTTCCTCTGTTCTGAGTTATTAGTCCATGTCTAGATATCCTGACCTTTTGGAAATCCTAATCCGACCTTGGTTGAGAGAAAAGTGAAGAGCACAATTTTGCTTTTAACTGAAATCATTAATTATTATTTTTCTTTCTTGAGACTGTGATCTGGGCATCACGTGCTTTGGGGACAAGAAGACACCAGATCAATTAGTAATAAAGGTCTGCTTTTATGCTGGAGTCAAGACGTTGGGGAATAAGGAGGAGATCAGGATGCATTTTCACAGTTGAACACAGACAAATGAGACAGATTGCTCTGGGATGGCTTAAAGCTCTGCAAACACTGATGTTAGAAAGAGAGAGAGGAGGAGAGGGGGGAGGAATAGAAGAGAAGAGAGGAAGAGAGGAGGAGAGGAGAGGAGGGGAGGGGAGGGGAGGGGAGGGGAGGGAAGGGAAGGGAAGGGAAGGGAAGAGAAGAGAAGAGAAGAGAAGAGAAGAGAAGAGAGAAGAGATATGGAGTGGATATTTACAAATGCAAGTGCATTCTGTTTTGCTTGTGAGCACAAAACACCTAGTACTAATACTATTTGCTTCTTTGAATAAAGATCACTAGACCATATTATCAAGAAGCAAATAGTAGAGAAACTGTATGAATTAGCGATCTGAAATGCATTAAGAAAATGTGTTGTGTTTACAGAGCTTTCAGCACGAGATCTTTCAATATTTCAACAAGGTTAACCATAGACTGTGAAAAGAGAAGTAAACACTGTGTTAGTCGGGGTTCTCCAGAGAAACAAGACCAACAGGACATATATGGCTATTTACTCTCAGGAATTGACTCATGTGATCACGAGCGCTAGGAAGTCCCACAATCTGCTGTCTGCAAGCTAGAGCCCCAGGAAGCCTGTGGTGTAATTCAGCCCCAGTCTGAAGTCCTGAGAACCAGGGAAGCCAATGGTGTGAATTCTAGTCCCGAGAACAGAACAGGAGATGGTGAGACGAGGTGTCACCGCTTAATCAGCAAAGTAGAAAAAAAAAAAAAAAAGGCTGAGGGGAAGGGTGGGAAGGATGTATGTGTGAATTTCTCCTTCCTCTGCTATTTATTCTTTTCATCCTCAACAGATAGGATGATGCTCCCTCACATCAGGGAGGGCAATCTGCTTTATGGAGTCTACTGAATCAAATGTTCCTCTCATCCAGAAGCACCCTCACTGACACATCTAGAACTAATGCTTGATTTGGGCACCCCAGATGGCCAGTCAAGTCGACACATAAAATTAATCAGGACAAATACCAAGAGGCAAAGTTCATATTCCCGTAGATAGTATAAACCAAAGAAAGTGGATAATAGAATCTGGTCTTCCTAATCCCTCTCAAATTTGAAGAGTTTTCCTCCATAATGGCATAAATAAGAAAATCACTTTCAGCTCTAGATTTTTGGCCACATGTCTCCTTCCTGCAACTGTTTTTTCTAAAGAAAATAATATTTAGGGACCATATCACACAAATAATTTATAAAGCCACTCTGGTCATACTCCTAAGAGACGAGGTGCACCGGTGAATGAGTCAGTCTAAGGATACCAGAATCAGCTGGAAATGCATGGCCATCATACTATGCTATGAGCTTTATAGCCTAATTCATTTCTTATCATCATTTTCTCACAATATAATAACATATGTTTACTTTTTAATTATTTGGCAGAATAGGTTCTTTGTTGAAGGTACAATATAGAAGGCCAAATTGTCAAATCTGCCATAAGCAATGAGTCACTGATTTCTTGGGGTAGTTCTTAAGGATAAAACCTGGAGCTTCTATTTGGAGGATGGGGTGCTGGCCACTTGTGTCATTGCTTTTCTTCAACCTACTGATAGACTTGACCTTGACCAGAGAGTAAATTTAGTACCAGCTCTGTGTTGAGAGATTATGTATAGGGGCATCTGGGTGGCTCAGTCAGTTGAGCATCCAACTCTTGATTGTGGTTCAGGTCATGGATTAAGCACCCCCATGGGCTATGCACTAAGCATAGAGCCTGCTTGGGATTCTCTCTCTCTCCCTCTGTCCCTCTCCCCTGCTCACACTCTCTCACTTGCTCTCTCTCTCTCTCTAAAATATAAAAAAATAAATAAATAGATTCTGTAGAATTTTGTGGTCTGTTAAATTTCAGTTCCAATATTGCTTTGTAATTTCTATCATTGACCACAAAAGGAAAACCATCCTTAGTATATGATGACAGGTTTGTTTTGTTATACCTGCAGCTGATTATAGATGTAAGAAATATAGACTCTGAGGTGTCCCAGGGAAAATTTCCATTGGTGAAAATTTGATTGCCAGCCTTCATGGGGGAAAAGAAAAATCATGGACAGAACAGACACAAATTTCAGAGAGTCAAGATTTTATTTAATTTTTCTTTTTAATGTTTATTTATTTTTGAGACAGAGACAGAGCATGAACAGGGGAGGGGCAGAGAGAGAGGGAGACACAGAATCTGAAACAGGCTCCAGGCTCTGAGCTGTCAGCACAGAGCCGATGCGGGGCTCGAACTCATGGACCGTGAGATCATGACCTGAGCTGAAGTCGGATGCTTAACCGACCAAGCCACCCAGGCACCCCCAGAGAGTCAAGATTTTATGTCTCCTTTGAAGATAGAGGGAAAAGGTTATTATTGGAAATTAATTTGAAATGGATACTATGTTCATAATGAAAGCTATGTGCCAGAACTCAGAATGTTTAGTGCCTTTTCAGTCATCTAGCAATCAACAGAATGGAGGTTTCCTAGAAATTTGAATGCAATTTTTTTTTTTAATTTTGAGATAGAGAGAGAGTGGGGAAGGGGCAAAGGGAGAAAGAGAAAGAGAGAGAGAGAGAGAGAGAGAGAGAGTATTCCAAGCAGGCTTCATGCTCGGCACGTAGCCCCACACGGGGCTCGATCCCACAAATTGAGGCTCAATCCCATAACCCTGGGATCATGACCCGAGCCAAAATCAAGAGTCAAAGTCTCAACTGACTGGGCCACCCAGGCGCCCCTGACTGTAATTTTTAAAAATGTGTATACATGGAGCTCTATTTTTCCAATTTGTCTTCACTCTAAAACTTGCAAAGAGTAACTCAAGTTTGAAAACAAATACGTTAAAGCTTCCTAAATGACAAAGCCACATTTGCAAATGAAGCCAGGTCATTAAATGTATATATGCACTTTGAAACAACAGAAGTTGTAGGATGCGATTAAACATTTTTGAAAGAAGGGGGGAGAGAAGAATGTTATTATTTTCATAGGTTTTGCTAGACATAATCAAAGTGTATACACACACACAGATATATATGTATATGTATATGGATATGTACATATATATGTATATGTATATGTACATGTATATGTATATCCATATGTACATGTATATGTATATATACATATATACATGTATATACATATATACATGTATATCCATGTATATATATATGTATATATATATGTATGTATATCCATGTATATATATGTATATATATATGTATGTATATCCATGTATATATATATATATATATATATATATATGTATGTATATATATACGCTTATCTCCATATTCCCCACTAACACTATAACTTCAGTTGTTCTGGGTTGCAGCCTAACATCCAAAACTATCTGTTTACTGGCTACCCCGGGTGGATCCATATATTAAATTAATCACTTCTTTGTTGTTGAACTTATACGTAGGCATGACCAAACCTCTTAAAACACACATTTAAACGTGAGTCAGTCGTCACTGGAAAATGCGCTGTATTTACTAAATAACAAAATAAATACGCTGCGGCGCAGATCCGGCCATAAGCACACTCCCATCAGGTGGTTTAGCGCCAGCAAGCTTCTTGCTTCCCAGTCCCATGACGCCTACGATTCTTGCCCGATGGATTTGAAGTGCACTTTCTTCGGTCAGGCTTTGTTATCAGCTGGGGAGCAAAGAGGGAGGCGTTTCCAGTCTTCACACATTTTCAACATTTTTGTTTCTCTTCCCTTCCTGAAATTCTACCACAGTGTCCCGCCCCCTTTGCCCTTCCCATACATTGTCCTTCTCTACCACGGAACAGCTTACTAAATGCCTGTTGTCCGAAACATATATTTTTGTAATGTGTGAAACTCTGAAGGAAATTTGGCATCAACTTTCCCGCCATACATATGCATTGCTCTTGTGGAACGTGAAAAGTGGAGCCCATGTCGACAAGGCAGCTGGGCGCTCTTTTGCTGTTGGCCCAGGCCCACAACCGTGTGAGAGGATTTAAAATTATGTGCCAGTCAGCTTAAAGGCAATAGACAGTTTCTACTGTGAGTTAAGAGCTTTTTATCGCCACCTTTCCCAAATATCTTCTGGAAGACACAGTTTCTGCAGAGAACAAGTTTGGGAAACACTCAATACGATCTTCATCTCATGGAGAGCTGAGTTAGGAGAGGTCCTACAGCCAAAAAAAAAAAAAAAAAGGCCTTTTTCCTTTGGTTTGTCCCAGCATTTACCAGATTTATTTCACTCTGGACTTCGGTTTTCATGTCAATACCTGTTACTTCATTCACTGGGGAACTAGTATACCTGAAACCTACAGCAGAGGACATCGGTGTGGATAAAATGCCCTATTTTGAGTTGACATATTTAGAAAATGGCACCTTCATTGTCATCCCTTCATTTATCTTCCACAGTATTAAACACCTACTGTTTACAAGGCCCTGGATTTCATTTGACCTTCTTCTGCCACCTCAACCTTGATGGACTCTCCAGTCAGGGAAGCACTAATGTAAGAAAAATGCCGTGACAACCCTATGGTCACCTTTGACCATGTGATTTGTCACTGAAAAGGACAGATGGGAATTGTCTAGCAACAATGCCTCCCATTATGGCAGTGCCCTACAAGAAGGCTGTAGAGGGCGTCCTCCGCACTCACCTTCAGGGACTCTTATCTGGCAATGCCCAGAATTTCCTTCTCTTTGGAAGAGTTTTAGATTATGAATCACGAAGAGAAGGATTTTCCTCTCTTTTCAGCCATCCCCAAGTGGAGCACCAGCTGCTGGGTAATAGACCTAGCGTTCCTTTCAACACAGGAGATTAAAGGGTATGTGGCAAGAGGATCTATTTCAAAGAGCTGGTGGAAGGTGATCAATGATCTAGGAAATCAGAGTTGAAGAAGGAGCATCGGTGCCTTAAAATGTTCCCTAGAGCTCCGACCCCATGAGAGTTTTAACTAAATGGCTACTTAGTTTATTGAATTTACCCATAGCGCGTATTTAAATGGAATGGAGGAAGGAAAGAACCACTAAGCTACATGACAGAAAAATGACAAAAAGCTTTCGGAGGTCAGGGAACACAGCACAATCACTTTAGACCAGTGGGAAAATGAAATTCTTCTCAGGACCTTGTAGACCTAGTCGTATCATCGATTCTAAAGTGGATATAGTGCATCAGAGTGCGTATGTTTCATACTAAGTGACTGTGGACTGAATTATAAGAGCTTTGGGCATTCACTTGACACCTTAGTGAATGAGTTACATGAAACGTTAATATCATTAATACCAGAGGAATTATTTATTTATTACTATCATCACATATTACAAAGCAGAGTTTCCAAACTCCTTCACAAAAGCGAGCAAACAGAAACTTATTTCAGTGCTTCTCTGGAACCTAAGAACAGCCCAAAACACTGATCTGAAAGGAAAAGGTATCTACTCACCAAATTAAATTTACGTCCCCAAATTCTTTCTGTTCATTTGTTAACCAATCTCATTCTCTCTATAGAATCTTACATAGAAGGAAGTTGTATTTGAATTTTCATTAGCAACCTGATAGACATGAAGGGGCATGTATCTCTTGATGAATTTGAGAAAGAAATGGGATATTTTCCTGGGTCAACTTACACGTTTGACTATGAGTTGAAAACATCTATTCATATGTAATGTGCTAAATTCCAAAATAATTTGATGAGGGGGCATTTTCAGTGTTTGGAGATATGCTAGGAAGCCTTAAGTTGGAGAAGGTAACAAAAAATCTCTGAGGTGTGTGTATGTGTATGAATGGATGGATAGACACAACATTTTCTATAGTGTATGTGGTGTATATGTGGATGTGTAAACATACTGTGTTAGTTGGCTGGCACTGGGTTAACAAAATGTCACAGACTAGGTGGCTTCAACCGCAGCCATTTATTTTCTCACAGTTCTGGAGGCTGTGGTTGAAGATAAACATGTCAGGAGGTTTGGTTTGTTGCTGGCACCTTTTCTTGGCTTGACGACAGCCTCCTTCTTTCTGAGTGCTCCTGTGGCCTTTCCTCCCGACACCGTCATACCTGGTGTCTCTTTTGGTGCCCAAGTCTTCTCTTCTCCTATGGACACCAGTCAGATTGGATTATGGCGCACCCTAATGGCCCTCATTTTAATTTCATCACATCTTCTAGGACCTGTCTCCAAACACCCCTCACATTCTGAGGTGCCCGGGATTCGGGCTTCAACATAAAAAGTGGGGGGGCACAGTTCAGGCCATAACACTTACTATGTGGAGAAATGCATAATTGGGGTTAAAACGCATTTTTCCTGAACTCTGTGTGTTACCATCATCCATGCTGCTCAATAAAATGCTAGTGGAAGAAACAGTGAATCCATTTTCTTCCTACAATTAAATGGCTACCGGGGCGCCTGGGTGGCGCAGTCGGTTAAGCGTCCGACTTCAGCCAGGTCACGATCTCGCGGTCCGTGAGTTCGAGCCCCGCGTCGGGCTCTGGGCTGATAGCTCAGAGTCTGGAGCCTGTTTCAGATTCTGTGTCTCCCTCTCTCTCTGCCCCTCCCCCGTTCATGCTCTGTCTCTCTCTGTCCCAAAAATAAATAAACGTTGAAAAAAAATTAAAAAATAAATAAATAAATAAATAAATAAATAAATAAATAAATGGCTACCACTAGTCCACAAGAAAACCTTTATGGGCAACAGTAGATTAAAATTATAATTTTAGAGAACATTTTTTATTTTTTTTAATATAATTTACCACTCAAACGCAGTTAATTAATAAGTGGAGGGGGCTACCATGAACATAATTTCAAAGAAATTGTTACTTTGAGATGGGGCAGATGAGAAGAAATTCTAATGAGCATATTGATTAGCATTATAGCATTTGGTTTTCTGCTGGATCCTTTTTTTTAAAAAAATTTTTTTTTTCAACGTTTATTTATTTTTGGGACAGAGAGAGACAGAGCATGAACGGGCGAGGGGCAGAGAGAGAGGGAGACACAGAAACGGAAACAGGCTCCAGGCTCTGAGCCATCAGCCCAGAGCCTGACGCGGGGCTCGAACTCACGGACCGCGAGATCGTGACCTGGCTGAAGTCGGACGCTTAACCGACTACGCCACCCAGGCGCCCCTGATGGATCCTTTTTAAGAGACTAAAGTATCATATAGAAATATTAATTTTTCACACACCAAAAAATCACATTTACATTTCTTAATAATTTTATAAATAGTTTTCTTAGATTTATTCAGCCATGATACAGCCACAGGTTCTAGAGTTGATAAATCTTAAGGGATTCTAAAATTCTGTGGTTCCAGAAAAGACCTGGGCGTGGGAGGGATACTGAGCAGTTGGGATTCTAAGCCGGTTTCTTGCCTTTGTTTTTATAAAAGCAGATCCGCTCTTATCTATTTTAATACATCAAAGGTCCACACAAGATCAGCGTCTACTGCTTTGAAATATTAAAGAGAACTTTGGATGTGGTAGTGTGTTCCCATTGTACAGTCAGTACACTGAGGCCCAGACAGGTGGTGATCTGTCCAGGGTTACACGGTGAGGTTTTCTGATTCCCAGATCCATCTTCTTCTAACTATACCATTTCACTCAAATATTGTTTGATGTATCCTTGTGCCACTCAAGTAAATGGGATTTTACTTTGGTTTTGCTTGATGATGTAAAAGTCAACGTTGAAATTATGACTTTATTCATTTGGAATATTGACAGAAAGCCAGGATAGGATTAGGTCTCCTGATTTGTCATCCCTGGGTGACAGTATCTTTTTATTTTTCAATTAATATCATTTTAAGCTCTTTTATTGGTTCTAGGTTACCCAGAATTGAAGTTTCGCTTCTCCATTGGCAATTTTTCAAGTAGGTTAAGATCGAACTTAGATTCTGAAAATCGCTCTGATGGCAGTCCATTCTGTCACTCACCAGAGCACATGTCTGCTTTGTTCAGCAGTTTTTGAGACTTGTATAGCTGTATTCTCTGGCTCTAGAACTGGTATTTTTATACTGTGTGCATATGGGGCACAATAAAACCTACATGGTGAACGAGATATGTTTGAACAAGTGCATTTTCATTAAAATGGCACCCCTGGGGTGCTTAGGTGGCTCAGTCCGTTGAGTTTCCAACTCTTGGTTTTGGCTCAAGTCATGATCTCACAACTTGTGAGACTGAGCCCTGCATCGGGCTCTATGCTCACAGTGCAGAGCCTGCATGAGATTCTCTCTCTCTCTCTCTCTCTCTCTCTCTCTGCCCCTCTTCTGCTCTCTCTCTCTCTCTCTCTCTCTCTCTCTCTCTCAAAATAAATGATACACATTTTATAAATAAATAAATAAATAAATAAATAAATAAATAAATGGCATTCCTATGACCCTTAGAAAGTAACACATATTTTAGAACAATATCTGTTTTAATTAAATGTTCCCAGAGCATCAAGAGAAATGAAATTTTCCTTTCCTTCTCCTAGCCTACTACACTTTCTCCCCACTTTCCTGTTTGAATACCTCCTTTACTTCTTTCTAAAGAAGAATTCTCCCAAGCTTTACCCTCTAACACTGAACTCAGAATGTCTATCTTTTTTTCCTTGCCCTAGATGGCTTGAAAACCCCAAAACAGAGAGTATTTTATTGAAGGCAGTCATTCATTTAGCCAATATTTTTTGAGATTTACACTTTGCTGGGCATCCACCAAATGGCTGGGAACCCTGTTTTATTTATCAGTAGTAATTAGAAATCAAAGTATCTCAAACAATGGAAATAAAATTGACTTTTTAAAAAGGGGGTATAGATAGATGAAACAAGATTGGCAAAATGTTGATTGTTGAAGCTCAGTGATAAATTAAGGAGATTTGTTGTATAATGAATCATTTATTAAATCATGACTCTTTCAACTTTGTGCAAGTTTGAAAACTTCCTAAATAAAACATTTAAAACTGTATTTAGTTGGTATACAGGCTAGGTAGGTCCAAGACCAGAAAACCAGCAATGATATTTAAAAGGAAAGAATCAGATCAGGAAGAAGAAGAAGAAGAAGAAGAAAGAAGAAGAAGAAGAAGAAGAAGAAGAAGAAAGAAGAAGAAGAAGAAGAAGAAGAAGAAGAAGAAGAAGAAGAAGAAGAAGAAAGAAGAAGAAGAAGAAGAAGAAGAAGAAGAAGAAGAAGAAGAAGAAGAAGAAGAAGAAGAAGAAGAAAGAAGAAGAAGAAGAAGAAGAAGAAAGAAGAAGAAGAAGAAGAAGAAGAAGAAGAAGAAGAAGAAGAAGAAGAAAGAAGAAGAAGAAGAAGAAGAAGAAGAAGAAGAAGAAGAAGAAGAAGAAGAAGAAGAAGAAGAAAGAAGAAGAAGAAGAAGAAGAAGAAGAAGAAGAAGAAGAAGAAAGAGGAGGAGGGGGAGGGGGAGGGGGAGAGGGAGAGGGAGGAGGAGGAGAAGAAGAAGAAGAAGAAGAAGAAGAAGAAGAAGAAGAAGAAGAAGAAGAAGAAGAAGAAGAAGAATTATTATTAAATAAAAGTTAGAGCCCCAACAGATGTTAGAGGACACTCACTAACCAGCTCCTATGGTGAGGCAAAGCTAGTGGCTTGTCACAGAATGAGGCTACAGTGGTGACCGTATGTCATTTCTAGTGCTAAGTGTGTATTTATGAGTCAGATAACTGTTCCATACTTTACATTTAGTTCTCTTCAAAGCATATGTTACTTCTTTTCCCTGGGCCTTTTTGAATCTCCCGAAACTCAAAGGATCTGTTTTGCTCACCATTTCAGCCCCGATAACTAGACCAATAAGGGGTTCATGTCAGGTACTTAAAAATAACTTCGAATAAATGTTTTCATGTCACTATTTAAAGGTTCTTGTTCCCATTTTTTTTTTCTGGAGAGGATCTCAAACCAGTGACCCTGATGATACCTGTATGTGTGATTCTGGAATCCCATATGGGTAGGCAGGTGTGTGGGCACCCAGAGAGAATATACCACAGTTATGTCTGGATGTGTTCCTTGCGTCTAAACATAAATTCATCTTTTTCTCATCACTTCTTTTTTGTGTTTGTTTTTGGACAGACAATATGACAATGCTGAATCACAGTGTCCACATGTTTGATTTTTGACATCAAGCCAGAGATTTCCTCTGTGCAAACTGAGCAACACCAATCCCTTTACATGAGGTTTGTGAGAACGTCCAGTTGTTGGCATCATTCTTTGATGAGTTTATTATTACTGGGCAGGGAGCCTCATAGGATGTTCTAACCTGGAACTTGAATTAAATGGCATTTTTATGGTTGTTTAAGAGACTCTTACAAGTCAGTCTGTAGGATTTATGGAATACTGACTATGCAGAGGACCATCCAGTGTTCTGAGTGCCTACAAAGAAAAAGAGAAATGGTCCTTATGTATCTAGAATTTACCATCTAGTTTGGAATTTTAAACCTATCTAGTATAAATCAAAATTATGCCCTCTCCTTGGATATTGTTTTCCTATGTTAATTCAAACTGTGATTAAAATAGGTTGATAACTCGTTTATAGCCATCTTTATAGAATTTTCATTGTAGTTACGGCTTGGAAATAGCAATTTAATTAGGGACTTAAAGTCATGCATTTCATTGTGATAAATGTCTTGTGAATATTTAGACTATTAGCAAAAGTGAAATTTTTTGGCTTTCCCTTAACTTACGTAATATTCTTCTTTTCTGGAATCAATTTCAGATTTCAAACTCTTATTCCAGATGAAAGTAGTGTCAATGATATGCTTTATTTTGAGGCTAGTTCTAACACCACCACCACCCCTAAAAAACAACCATGTTATAAAAGTTTACTGTTACCTTTTTTTTCCTTAGAAATCACTAATAATAGAAAACTTTACAGAGAAACCAATCTCTTTGCTTTTTGCTTAGTGGTTTAATTGATTTATAACTAGACACAGACACATAGATATATTTATGTATGCATCTGTGTGAATTTTGAGAAAGACGCTTCAAAAAATCCACCTATTATGCAATTATATGATTTTCATATATTTCTTTTATACAACGTACACTGTTCTAGGGCTTATTTTTATCACGTTATTCCAACTGCTTCACTAAAAGGATTTCTGACCAGTGGGTAATATTTCAGCAGAACTGGTATCAGCCAAAACCTCAGCCATTTTAGTTAGGCTTTCCAGGAGAGGAGTGAAAACATGGATCACAAATTTAGTAACAAGGCCTGTGTCCCTGACTTTGGCTCTACCAAAAGCTGCAGAAACCCCAGGTCTACTTAGTGTACACACACATGCATGTGTGTGTGCAATATCCAGAGTCACCATAACCATATGATGCTCACATGTGCTTATACACAGACCTCTTTGCAACCAACCCTCTACTTTCTTTCTACTTTTTAATTATTTTCTTTGTCTGTTGCTGAGCCCCTAATACCCTAAAGGTGTTTCTGAGTTGCTCTAGGCCTGGGAAACCACTCAGCCATTGCTGAAGCCCTGGGTGGGGCCTCCTGGGCTAGTTGGCTCTGACTTCTGTCAGCAGAATGGCCTATCCACTCCTTTGACCAGATGTAGTCTTGTCCCTCCCACTCAGCTACACACTGTGTCTGCCCCCCGTCCAAGCCACGTTCAACCATCATCATCTCAAATCACCCTATATCTCCCACCTCCCATTAAAAGAAAGAAAGAAAGAAAGAAAGAAAGAAAGAAAGAAAGAAAGAAAGAAAGAAAGAAAGAAAGAAAGAAGAAAAGCAAAACCAGAAAACAGGACTGAGGTCAATAACGGAGAGACTTCAGAGTTCCTAATATCTTACTAAAGGTTTAAAAAAAAAGATATTTGATTTTTACTTGCTATGATATTTTAGATCTGTTACCTTGAGACTCGTGCTTGAATTCTGGAGGAGCTGAGCCCACAGTTTCATGAAAATGCACCCTTTCCTTTGATGTCATATTATCACACAAGTTCACGTGCTGTCCGTGAATGTTCTTCCTCACCCTCTAGGCCCATCTAGGGCAATGGCCCCAAACACAAGAGTGGGGGCCTCGCTGGCAAGTAATGACAGACACAGCTCTGTACAGCCAGCACTGCCCAACAAAAAACTTCTTAGCCCAGCCCCAGATCCCCACTGGTTTCACACGCCAGCCAGTCTGTGAGCCCCAGAAGGGGAAATATTTTATTTAATGCAAGTGCAGTTCAGATGAGGTTAACCATTGTGCTCTTTCCACCTTGCTCAAAACTCCCAACAGGCTTTCAAGTTGAGGACTAGTTGACAATTTTATCAAAAAAACTGGCTGCCTTGAATCTGAACTTTTTTTTTTTAATTCCAAATTTCCTTGAGGAAAACTCTGCCCTTCAGTTTCTCTGAATAAAAAATTATAGTTCCTTTGGGGTGCCCGGGTGGCTTAGTCTGTTGAACGTCTGACTCTTAATTTCGGTACCGGTCATGATCCCGTGATCAAGCCCCACGTTGGACTCCATGCTGAGCATAGAGCATGCTTAAGATTCTCTCTCTGCCCCTCTCCTGTTCACTCTCTCTTTCTCTCTCTCTCAAATAAAATAAAAAATAAAATTTTAAAAATTGTAGTTACTTTATAAGATAAATATTAACCTAATCACATTGACAACGCATTTGCTTTTGAAACACTAAACACAAACATTTTGTACATTTAACATGCTGTTCCCTTGAAGTTTTCAGTTTAGCTGGTTATGGGAAATTTTTTTTTTCTTTTAATAAATCTAGAAGTTTTCATCATAGAAAACACAGCTCCCTCCTGATCCTATTTATGAGAAAGTCACTGGCTTGGACATGTTCATGTCCCTTGAGAGGACATTTCTGCAGAAGTGGGAAGACTTTTTCAAGAAACAAATCTGGTCTAAATTTGTTACATTTGTTTTCATATTGTTTCAACTTCAGTAGGAAAGATCTGGGTAGAAGAAATGTTTGTTTCCTGGATAATTGCTGGATTTATGGCTAAAATGAGTCTCTAAGAAATAATCTATCTGGACTTTTTTAATGTATGTTTAATTAGTTTTAAAGCAAAAAAACAAATTTTTTTGAGAAATAAAATACAGATTTTTGTAAAGCCCTAAATTTCATGGGAGGAGACACTACTGCATAGATTGCCATTGATAGATGGACTATGAAATATATAAGTACTATAGATACAGCCATGACTATTGACAAGTCTTACCGGGTGTGATTTATATTTTTGTTAAATCCAAATAAGAGACACCTTGCTATCCACAGAAGCAGTGTCCCTTGCCAAAGCTCTGTTCCTATATATCTCCTTAGTCTCTCAATGTGAATTCTTGCCCAAGGGACTTTTCAGTCTCTCACGAAAGTGACACTTTGGTCACCACACAGGCATATTTAGGCACAACTGAATCATAGTCTGAACACAACTCTCATTCATACGGAGCCCCTGCTATATATATTATATATTATTATTTATATGTATTATATATAATACAGATCATCCTGTCACCATAGACAGTTGAAATATTTGCCAGATGGTTAAGGGCGGAAGACCTAAGCTATTAAAGAGTATTGGTAATAGTGTGCGGCCAGCTTTGCTATTTCTCTGCAACTAACCATCTTTATAGGCTTCTTTTTGGTGTCTTCAGTTATATCTAAGTGGAAGTTAAATAAGAGCCCTTTCTTTGTGGGTTTGAGCCCCACGTTGGGCTCTGTGCTGACAGCTCAGAGCCTGGAGCCTGCTTTGGATTCTGTCTCCTTCTCTCTCTGCCCCTCCCCACTTGTGCTCTGTCTGTCTCTCAAAAATAGATAAATGTAAAAAATAAAATAAAATAAAATAAAATAAGAGCCCCTTCCTCTGAGACATTATTTCTTATTCCTATCATAATTCATAATCCTTTTTTAAATGTTTATTTATTTTTGAGAGAGAGAACACGAGCCGGGGAAGGGCAGAGAGAGGGGGAGACACAGAATCTGAAGCAGGCTCCAGCCTCCAAGCTGTCAGCCAAGTCCAACATGGGGCTCGAACTCACGGAGCTGTGAGATCATGACCTGAGCGAAAGTTGGGCACTTAACCAACTGAGCTACCCAGGCACCCCCAGGATTCACAACCTTTCAAGGAAAGTATACAGAAGGTTTGTCCTACACTTTCAATGTCAATGTCAAGGGCTTTGGGTTTCTACTCATCTCCCACATGCTTTGGACGAGTCTCATGCTGCGGTTCTCCCCATCTACATGAATAGAAAGGAAAAGTGGATTCTGTAAGAGTTTGAATTCCTGCAGAGAGACGTGCCAATTAGTTTTAAAGCAGAGTTTCTATTCTCCTAATAGCTATGATAACAAAATAATGGCAAAATGGTTTGTGTGAGCTATTTCCCAGCATATTAGCACCACCCCTGAAAGAAAAATGCCTCCTCTCCAACCCCGGGAGCTGTTTAACAGCCACATTGCTTCTGCAAGTAGCTGCGATGCACTGAGAGGTTTGGCTGAATCACCTCCTTGCCTCTGGTCTTTGTATCACTGCTGTCCTTAGTCCATCACTTGGCTGAGAACGCTTTTGAGAATCGTTTGCATGCAAAAGAAATAGTATAGCGACATAAAAACCATGTCTTTCCTAGTCTCAAACCACCATGTTAACTGCTAGATTAAATGCTACATTTCAGCCCATGCTCCACGCATTAGTTACATGTGAAGAAAATTAAAACTCGGTTGACCTTCAGGATCGGGGAGGAGGACATAGGAGAAGAGGTGCTGAGCTGAGTTTAATGTTCTGTAGCAAACAAGGGGAAAAGATATAGAGATACGGATTTTGAGGGAAATGTTAATTATCTAAAGCTTAATTACAGATAACATCATGAGGAGAAAACATAAAAGACTTGAAATGCAGCCAAAGCATTTCCCTAAGAACATTAAAAAATGATTGTTGTTTACAATTCGCAAATCGCACAGACATAAAGCTGAGACAGGAAACACCGTCAGGCTGAAAGTAAGAACGCAACCTGCTCTTTTAAAAGCAGCGCAGAAGAGAAGTGATAGGGATGCAGTTAGCTCATGTTTGGGGAAGTCAATGAGATTCTGTCCATGTCTCCCCTTGGAAATAAAAATGAGCAGATCACTGGCAAACACATCGAAGTAAAATCCAAGGAGATGTCACAGCCCAAATAAAAATAAATAATTTAGGAGGTCTTACAATGGGAACTAAAATAAAGTAGGATTCACAGGCATTTATCTCCCTATAAGTACAATAGAAATAAAGGAAGCAAGATTTTTACGTTCCTGTCACTTCATTACTGAATCCAGCGATATGAAAATCTACCTTTTCGTTCAAACATAATTTTCGTTCACTGCAGCAAAGAATGGCTTCCATTTATCCAGTCTGCTCTTGAGAGAGCAGTCTAGTCTGGTCTACTATTTAGTTTCTTCTTTGTCTTTTTTTTTTTTCTTACAATTGGTATCTATTAATTTCCAATTACCTTTAAAGGGGAGTTTCTGGAGAATGCAATGTAGCATTTTGAAAGGAGTTTTGCTTTCAAAGGAGGCTCTAGGAAATGAGTCCCTGGAAGTTCCTATTTGCCTGAAACCAATGGGACACAGTGTCCTTGGGATGGAGGTATTTGGGTTCCAGGGCCATGGGCGTGCAGGCCACAGCTCTTGATTCTGGCCCACTGGGCTCTCATGGTGTTGCACTAGCTGATACAGAAGTGTTGTGGATCTTTCCAGAAACAGTAGAGTTGCAACTAGAGGGCTGAACACTTGGTACTTTTTCCAAAAAAATGGGGATATAGTGAACTCTTTCTTTTTCTTTTTTTTTGTCAAGTTTTTATTTAAACTCTCGTTCATTAACACATATGGTAAAATTGGTTTCAGGTGTATAATTTAGTGATTCATCACTTTGCACACAACACCCAGTGCTCATCACAACAAGTGCCCTCTTGCATATCCATCACCCATCTGGCGCATTCCCCCACCCTCCTCCCCTCCATCAACCCTGTTCGTTCTCTATCATTAAGAGTCTCTTACGGTTTGCTTCCCCCTCTCTTTTTTTTTTCCCTTCCCTGATACTCATCTGTTTTGTCTTTTAAATTTCATATATGACTGCAATAAAGATGTGGTATATACGTACAATGGAATATTACTAAGCCATCAAAAAGAATGCAATCTTGCCACGTGCAATGATGTGGATAGACCCAGAGTGCATTATGCTAAGCAAAATAAGTCAGCCAGAGAAAGACTAATACCATGTGCTTTCACTCACATGTAGTGAAACTCTCTGTGGCTGAAGGTTTTGTACAATTATATTTGGGTGAGTACCTAGAGAGAGCAGAGTTATTGAAGGGGAAGGCAAGTGAGAACTATGGACAGTAAACCTAAGTCACAGGTTTACTGAGAGAACGATTAAACATTTAATGATGATAACTTGCTGACTTTGGAGAAAACAAAAACAATTTTAAACTTGATAAGCATTTATTGAATGGATGAATGAATGAATGAAGAGATCAGAGGTCTCCACTTGCTGACAGCTACTGAGGACTCATTCTTTGTCCCGTTTCTTGATGCAGTTTTTTTTTTCCTCTCCCTTTCTGTTTTAATTGAGATAGTCACGTAAAATGAAGTTATCCATTTTAAAGCGAGGGACTCCGTGACATTTAGTACACTCACAGTGGTGTGCAGCCATGACTTCTATTTAGTTCCAAAGTATTTTCATCATCTTACACTGAAACCTTGAGTGTATTAAATAGTTACTCCCATTCCCTCTTTCTCCAGCCCCTGGCAACCACCTGTTTCTGTTCTCTCTCCCAGGGCTTATTCTGGATAGTTCATTCAGATAGAATCATACGATATGTGACCTTTTGTGTGAGCTGTTTTTATTTTGCAAAATATTTGCGAGGTTTGTCCACATTGAAGCCTGTAGCAGTGGGCCATTCTTTTTTATGGCTGTATAATACTCCACCGTATGGATAGACAATTTATGTAGCCATGCATCTCTTGATAGACTTTTGGGTTGTTTTCACCTTTGGGCTATTGTGAATAATGAAGCAAAATTTGGGGGGGGGGGGGAGGTTTTATAAAATGCCATTGGGGTAAGCGAATGAGGAATCAAATGGGGTGAAAATTAAAGGGCACATAAGCCACTTTTTTGTCCTGCAGGAACAGGGTTTTTCTTTCTTTTTTTTTTTAAATAAATACTGAGATAATTTTTTGTAGAAAACCCACCTTACGAGAAATAATAAAAGAATTTCTTCAGACTGAAATCAGGTGAGCCGATATAAGAATATGAATGTACATAAAAATACACAGAGCACTGCTAGAGGTAATTGTGGACGATAGAGCAGGGTAACTTAGTATTTGTTTTCTTACCTTTTTTAATTTTTCAAATAGGCTTTATTTTTTAGAGCAGATTTAGGTGCACAGCAAAACTGAGCGGAGAGTATCGAGAGTTCCCGTGTTACCATCCCTACCCCCGTGTACATCCTCTGTCACCATCAATATCCTATACCAGCGTGGTATACTTGTGACCATCGATGAATATACATTAACGCCTCATTATCATCCAAAGTCCGTAGATTACATTAGCATTCACTCTTGTTGTACATTCTGAGTCTGACAAATGTATAATGACCTGAATCCACCATTATAGTATCACATAGAATAATTTCACTGCCCCAGAAAATCCTCTGTGCTCATACGTTCATCCCTCTTTCCTCTCTAACCCCTGGCAACCATGCGTCTTTCTACTGACTCCACAGCCTTGCCTTTCATGGAATGTCATGGAATGTCATGAAATGTCGTATACAGTGCATAGCCTCTTCAGATGGTCTTCTTTTACTTATTAATATACATTTGACCATGAACAGGGTCTTTAATTCAGGATGCTTTCAGCGGTTTTTTCTAAACAGGGTATTAGAACTCCTGAGAACATTTGAAAATCTACAACAGCCCCTACTTTTCGTGACAGAAGACCAGACTGAGGCAGGAGGGGAGACAGTCTAGTTTCAGTGACTGTCACAGGAGCTTTCACACTGAGGCTCCATTCAGTGGATTCAGGGGACCCTCCTCTCCGCCTGGGGGTTCTGGCAACCCAGTCTTCCACTCAGTGGCTATCAAAACAGCCCTAACATGGCTGCTGCTCTCACCCGAGGCGGGAGGGTCCCTGGCCCACCCCTACCACAGCCTCCACGTCGTAAGGAGGTACCCTATTCGTACTTGTACTTGTTCCTCTTGAGGAACGACGGAGTCCCCAAAGTGGCACCTTCAGAACCTTCCCAACCTACTCCTCAGCCTACCCTGTAACCAGTCAGGATCCCAAATAAGTCCCCTTGGGGAAACTTTATCCTGGGCTTTCTCCACAGGGTTTGGGAGAAATCTGTGGCTTCCATTTGTTTTTAAAAGACAATTAATCTGTTCTCTTTCAAACCTCTATCCCCAGACCCCGCCTAGGCCTCGTACAGCCAGGATTCCAGGCATCCTGCCTCAGTGCCCAGACTCTCACAGCGGCTGTGTGGACAGGATGGCAGCTCAACCCAGATTAGCTTTCATTGCTTCATGGTCTTTTTTTTTTTTGTCGTTTTGAACCATTTCCAGTGAGGTATAAATACAATAGCTTTAATTGCATTTATACCCAGAATCCCATGGAAAAGAAAACTTACTGATGAAAAGCTAAGTGACAGACTGAACGGAAACCACAGTTGAAATTTTTCATTAAATCGTTTCTAAGTAAAAGTAAATAATTTACTTAAATGTACTACAAATACGTTTGAAATGAGATTAGAAACGTAAGCATTTTTAAAAGGTGTCCGAGGGAGGGATTGACAACTGTTGGTGGGTTTTGACCGCCCTGGCCACCCCTCCTTGGGTATAAACACAGCTGCCCTTCAGTATTTAGGGCTCTTTCATCCTCTCTGGCCTTCAGATTTTTTCACAAGAGACCTTTGCCCTCTAAAAGTGGTGGGTGACAGTGGAGAAGGAAGCTGCAAAATACATTTGAGTTGCTCCGTCCGGCTGGACCTTCAGAGCACAAATGGCCAGGCCACGTGTCCTGAAGTCCCCAGCCAGCCAATTCGACTTCCCTCTGCTCTGCTCATTTTGTCATTCCTTCCGCAAACGATTGTTAGAGTCTCATCTCTCCCAGATCGCTTTCATTCCTGTGATTAGTCACTCATACCTCTAATTTTCCTGTCCAGTTACAAATTCTTGGTTTTTCTGTTTACTTCCAAGGCTTCCTCAGATATAACAAAGAAGCATGTAGCAAACAAATGGTGTAAACTTTGCTAACAGGTTAGAAATGACAAGGAGAGGGGCCCGGTCTAACTGGATCGCTGTTTCCTGTGAAAATGTAGCCATTTGCAAATGTTAAAAAGCAAAAGGCGATTTTCCGTCAATTCCAAAATCAGACTACCTTTGTCTAGAAGTCGTTATTTAAGCCCAAGTTAGAATTACATGGAGAAATGAACTATCCATGTCACATTTTCTGATTCAAAAATGGAAAAAAGCTGGTGGATGATCCGTAGACACAGTACTATTAAGGTCTAAGAATGGAGACGTATAGTGATTCTGGTAAGAATTGCCGATCAATCCGCCCGGAAAAATTGAACAAAACGGCCTAGACGTGGTCACAGTACTCAGCCCAGTGAAGGTTACGTTGCTTTCTAATCTGGAAACTGGTTCCTATTAAGACCCAGCGACAGCATTTGGGCCCTTTGTTTTAAATAAGCCCATCGTGGAAATAAATGAACAACCAAATAAGAAAACCAAAGATTATTTATTCACAGTTTGGTATTGCAAGGGAGCCAGCCACCATCACTTGGGTTTTGACAGAGGCTCAAAGACAGATTGAGGAATGGGAAACCTTCAGGCGTGCCCTAGTGGAGCGGGAGGCAGGGAGAAGCTGTAGACAGTTAACTGGAATCCCGTATGATTTGCTACAGGTATGTATTTGACTCTCTCTGGTTGGTTCTGAGTTGGAAGGAGGGCCAAAAATTAGGGAAGCTGTCAGTTCTTAATCAAGTCCTGGCCATTTTGAGCCGATTGTTACAGAAGATATCACATTAGTTTCCTGGATTGTTACTAGAGATAGCGGTCTGGCTTCCTACGAGTCTGATGGAAGCAGGTTGACATCCTAGGCTCGTTACTATCGACCGTGGGCTGATGGCTACAGCTCCTGGGACACGGCTCTCTTTTTACACATGGTCTGCCCATCGTCCGTATATTCCGTCTTTCATCATCAGACTGAGTTTACACATGTGCCTCAATCCTCCTGAAGATAACTTCATCCAGGATTCAGTTTTACTTTCAGCATTTGGGGGGCCAGAAGCAGGCTGTACAACAACCAGTCCCATTGGAGACATCTCCGTTGATGTTGGGTGCGGTTACAGAGTAGGGCCTTCATTATCTAGGAGCAGGGTACTGCCTCGAATCTCTGCCTGGCACAGTGCACCACTCACCAGGCCCCATAAATAACTGTCTTACATGTCAGTGGTCCTGTGCTTTTTTTCACAGAACGATAATAGGTATCATGTACTGAATCCTTACTATTCCTTTGAGGGCCTCGAAAGCTAAACAAAGAAAACTAAAATTTATACGCATTATGCGATAGTGAACAAATGCACGTTCTTTAAATAGAAAATAATATGATTAAAGCCACGGTTCAAGAACATTAATAATCTGTCAGTGATAGTGAAATGTTTTTGTAGGGAGAAGAATGAGCTCCAGAGCCCATCCAGGAAGGTGCTAGAGCAATTTGGGCCTCATGTGATGAGATTCTACATGGAACAAAAAACAGAAGAGAGATAGATGACCATAGGTTTAGAGGGAAAAAAAAAAAAAAATATATATATATATATATATGTATGTATATACACACACACACACATATATGTGTGTATATGTGTGTGTGTGTATACATATATATATACACACATATATATATATATGTATGTATTTGAAAGGAGCAAATAGACTTGGTTGTTTATTGATAAAGAATTGGCATGATTTAAAATACAGGGCACCTGGGTGTCTCAGTCGGTTAAGTATGTGACTTCAGCTCAGGTCATGATCTCCCAGTTCATGAGTTCGAGCCCCACATCAGGCTCTGTGCTGACAGCTCAGAGCCTGGAGCCTGCTTCAGATTCTGTGTCTCCCTCTCTCTCTGCCCCTCCTCCACTCATGCTCTGTCTCTCTCTGTTTCTCAAAAATGAATAAATGTTAAAACAAAATGAAATGAAATAAAATAAAATAAAATAAAATAAAATAAAATAAAATAAAATAAAATAAAATAAAATCCTCCCAGGATTTTTTGTTCCGTCTAGGAACAAAAGCAAAAATAAACTGTTGGGACTACATCAAAATTAAAAGCTAAGGAAATGCTCAATAAGACTAAAAGACAACCTATGGAATGGAAAAAGATATTTTGCAAATGACATACCTGATAAAGAGTTAGTATCTGAAATATATAAAGAATTTATACAGCTCAACATCAAAAAATATATGTATTTTGATTAAAAGTGGCCAGAAGACCTGAATAGACATTTATCCAAGACAGACAGATGGCCAACAGACACATGAAAAGAGGCTCAACATCACTCATCATCAGGGAAATAGATATCAGAACTACAGTGAGATGTCACCTCACACCTGTCAGAATGGCTGAAATCAAAAACACAAGAAAAAAAAAAGTGTTGACAAGGATATGGAGAAAAAGGAACTTCATGTACTGTTGGAGGCAATGCAAACTGGTGTAGCCACTGTGGAAAATAGTACAGAGATTCCTCAAACAATTACAAATAGAAATATCGTATGATCCAGCAAATCTACTACTGGGTATTTACCCCAAGAATACAACAACACTAATTCGAAAAGATATATGTAGCCCTATATTTATTGCAGCATTATTTATGATAACCAAATTATGGAAGTAGCCCAAGTATCCATTGATAGATGAATGGATAAAGATGTGCTGTGTGTGTGTGTGTGTGTATATATATATCATATTACTTATGTGTGTGTGTATCATAATACTACTTATGTGTGTATGTGTATATATATCATAATATTATTTATATTACTTATAACGTAATATTACTCAGCCATAAAAAAGAACAAAATCTTGCCATTTGCAACAACATGGATGGATATAGAGAATATAATGGCTAAGCAAAGTAAGTCAGTCAGAGAAAGACAAATATATGATTTCACTCATATGTGGAACTTAAGAAACAAAACAGATGAGCATAAGGGAAGAGAAGAAAAAATAAGATAAAAACCGAGAGGGAGACAAACCAGAAGACACTCTTACATACAGAGAACGAAGTGAGGATTGCTGGAGGGGTGTTTGGTAAAAGCATGGGCTAACTGGGTGGATGGGCATTAAGGAGGGCACTTGTTGGGATGAGCACTGAGTGTTATATGTAAGTGATGAATCACTAAACTCTACTCCTGAAATCATTGTTACACTGTATGTTAACTAACTAGGATTTAAGTTTTAAAAATTTAAGAAAAGAGGGGCGCCTGGGTGGCTCAGTCGGTTGAGCGACCGACTTCAGCTCAGGTCATGATCTCACGGTTTGTGAGTTTGAGCCCCGCATCGGGCTCTGTGCTGACAGCTCAGAACCTGGAGCCTGTTTCAGATTCTGTGTCTCCCTCTCTCTGTGCTCCTTCCCCGCTCATGCTCTGTCTCTCTCTGTCTCTCTCAAAAATAAATAAACATTAAAATTTTTTTTAATTTAAGAAAAGAAAAAGAAAAGAAAGGATAGACTATTTGCCTAGTGAGCCATGATGTTTGGCAAACTCAGAACTGTCCTTAAAACTTTTAGTAAAAGCTAATACCATGTCTCAGAAAATTAATGATAACAAGTCTGTGACATATTAAATAAAAATGACAATTAAAAGGATGTATGCTATGATTCCAATTTAGAAGCAAATAAATGTATCTTTTCACCACCATATGAATGAAGATGGATGTGACATGTATCTATATGTCGACAGTGATTATTTATGGGGAGTGGGATTGTGGCTAATTTTTCTTTTCCATATTTTTTGCCTTTTTCAAATATTGAAGAATCAGCGTGTATGATTCTATTAACAGAGATAAATTTTAACGTAACAATGGTTAATCTCTAGATTTAGCATTTTCGTAGGACGAAATAGCAACAGAGAAGTTAGGGGATTTCACCCTTGTCTAAGGCCTTAGTCTCCCACAGAAAACTTTTTTTTTTTTTTTTTTTTTTTTTTTTTTTTAAATTACAGAAGTGATTGCCTGGATGGCTTAGTTTGCTAAGCATCTGACTCTTGCTTTCAGCTCAGGTCATGATCTCAGGGTCATGTGTTCAAGCCCTGTGTTAGGCTCCATGCTGGTCACGAGGCCTACTTTAAAAAAAAAAAAAAGAAAGAAAAATAGGGGCACCTAGTGGCTTAGTTGGTTAAGCATCGAACTCTTGATTTCCACTCAGGTCATGATCCCAGGGTTATGGGATGGGACCCCACATCAGGCTCCGTGCTGGTCACGGAGCCTACTTAAGATTCTCTCTCTCCCTCTCTCTCTCAGCCCCCCACCCTCCCTTTCTCTCTCTCTCTCAAAAAAAAAAAGTGAATAAATTACAGAAGTTGTTTCCACTATAATTATTTGAAAACTATTGCCTTTACCTTTCTTACCTTCCTAGAAATTTCATGGTTCATGTTTTTCTCCCCATTTTCTTTCTGATCAAACCAAATATCTCTGTTGTCCTGAAAATTATAGTTCCAGCATAGACCCCCAAAAAACATATTTCTGTTTCATTTTTGGAAAATTAGGCCTTGTGTCAAATTTAATTGAAGTGGCTGAGCTACTGAGTTTGGTCTAACATTGCAGTTTGGTCCTTGTTCAAACAGACGGCAACTGTGACTTTCTCCTTGAAATTCAAGTTTGTAAATGTTGTTCTGTCTTCGCTTAACAAACCATATTGTTTTCACATCTAATCCTTGTCACTGGAAGACCTTTGGCAATCAACTTTTCTATGCTTTTTTTTTTTTTTTTAAAGATTGGTCACCATTTAGGAGATTCCGTTTCTTTTTTTTTTTTTTAATTTTTTTTAACGTTTATTTATTTTTGAGACAGAGAGAGACAGAGCATGAATGGGGGAGGGTCAGAGAGAGGGAGACACAGAATCTGAAACAGGCTCCAGGCTCTGAGCCATCAGCACAGACCCTGATGCAGGGGGCTTCAACTCACGAACCGCAAGATCATGACCTGAGCCAAAGTCGGAGGCTCAACCGACTGAGCCACCCAGACGCCCCATTTTCTATGCTTCTTTTGTCCACCCTCTAAAATGGAAAAATCTTGGATGGGTCAACCAAGTGCTAATTCGAGCTACTGGACATTCTGAGGATGGAATCCGAAAGACCAGCGGCACCAAAATGTTTGAAAATAAAAATAACGAAGATGTCTGTGTTTACTCATTCTGACCATCTTAATTACTTCCCTCTGCTATAAAATCCATCCATGTGTAATGGGTATCATTTGGAATTTTATTCACTTTAGTCAAAATTGACAGTAAGGCAAAGATTGTGTTATCCCACTTTTTAGACACATAACATTGAACTTTTGTATTTTTTAATTTTTTTGAAGTTGATTTATTTATTTTGAAAAAGAGAGACAGAGTGAGATAGCATGAGTGGGGGGGAGGCAGACAGAGAGGGAGAGAGAGAATCCCAAGCAGGCTCAGCGCTGTCGGTGTGGAACCCAACGCAGGGCTCAGACCCATGAACCACGAGTTGGTGACCCGAGCTAAAATGAAGAGTTGGATGCTCAACTGACTGAGCCACCCGGGTGCCCCAAATTATGTTTAATGTTCATTTATTTATTCTGAGAGAGAGAGGGAGAGGATAGATGGAGGAGGGGCAGAGGGAGGGAGGGAATCTGAAGCAGGCTCCCATTTCCAGCACGGAGCCTGACGCAGGGCTCAATCTCATGACCACAAAGTCACAACCTGAGCAGCTATCAAGAGTCAGACGCTTAACTGACTCAGCCACCCAGGCACCGCTGCGTTTTGAATTGTTAAGTAAGATACAAACACGATGCAATTTTCTTGCCAACATTAGTAAAACGTCCTTGGTAAACCAGTCTTCAAAGTGGCGCTTGTTAACTTACAAGTTTCAGAGTGCCAGCTCCCGGCTGATGGCACCAGACCGCCCATTTTAAATGCCACGGGAGCTAAATACCAACTATCTTTATGTTTCAATGTTCCTTTAACATCATTCACGTTCAAGGAAGTGACAGGGTTTTGTTGTCTGCATTTTATACCATTAGCATATTCCACATTCCTGGCCATAGTCCTTTGTTGATTTAATTTGTGTACTTAACAAAGCAGTATATGTACCTAGTTTCAGTAAATAAATAGTGCTATACACCCAACAAAGGGAAGTAAGTGTTCCCTGTTTTCGTCCCTCCTCATTCCTAATTTCCCACTCTGCAGAGACAACCGCATTGAAATCCTTTATATATCTACCCCCAGGGAGGTACATAACGTGATTGACTGGACATGGCTTTATTTTTAAATTAGAGACATTCTTTATTGACTCCCTTTTACCAAATCTTTGTCTTCTCGCCCCCCTACCACCCATATACTCCTCTCCACCGTGGTTCCAATGAGGTTTAAATTACAGTTTTTATTTATATCAAGGGTAGATTGTTTCATGGTAATAATCATGTAAGTAACTAGTCACAGCTGAGCCACGTGGTTTACTGTATTTTGGTTATTAATATTATTACCTGCCTTGTTCAGTGTTTTGTTTTCTTTGGAGTTAATGGCTATCTTGTTCTCTTTGTTTCTTTGCTTAGTTTTCTTTGTACTTATCACTTAATTCAACCCTAACTTTTCCAAAAGAGCTATAAAGATTCTTCCTAATGGTGCCAGTCACATAATAAAATAAGTTCCACCTCTTTCTTTGGGAGTATTCCTCCTGGACCTCTGGCTGCTCTTCCATTCTAACCCACAACGTTTGTTCTAGAAGTTACCAGCACTATCATTCTGAGAACACCCTTCTTTTCTCCCCTGTGTCAGATCTCTTACATCCCGGATCCCGTATCTTTCCCTTACTTGACTTACTCTCTCATTTTGATGGAGCACATTCTCCAGTAGCTTTCTGAGAATGGTTACAATGGGGTTAATTTTTGTGACTTATTTCTGTCTAAATATGAATTTTTAAAATGTTTATACTTGAGAGTTTGGATTACTACTGTATTCTAGATGGAAGATGACTTTCTCTAAGAATTATTGAAATTTTTGCTTTATTGTTTTAAGTTTTCTAGTGGTACCGTTATTCAAGGCCATTCTGATACCCAGTTCTCATATGTGATATTGGTTTTTCCCCCTCTCTTAAAAGTTTTAGAAAGTTCTCTGTAACTTTAAAATGTTACAATAATATATCTTTGTATAAATCTTTTTTTAATTTATTGTACTGGCCACATTGTGGGCCCTTTCAATCAATACATTTCTGTTCTTCATAAATTCTTGTAACTTTTCATATATTATTTATTGGATAAATTCCTAGTCTCTCCTTTGTCTTTCCTCTTTGATTCCTTATCTGCCTTTTTGAGACTCATGTTACTTACATATATAATCTTATTTGGTATTTGGTTTTCTGGTTTTCTTATCTCTCCCCTGTGTTCCATCTGTGTCTTTTTCTGTTTGACCATCTGGAAGATATACTATGCTTTCTCTTCCAACTTATCTATTGAAGTTTTTAAAACTTTATTATTAATACTGCTTGAATTTCCTTTTGAATTTCTAGCAGTTCTTTCTTATTCTCTAAATGCCCTTTTTTGTTCTTTTTGTTTGTTGGTTTTGCTTCCTTACCCTCCCCGCCCCCATGGATGCTTTCTTCTCAACTTAAAAGGACATTAATGATAATCTTATAGGAATGTTTTCCTGCTCCCTGAATTAGTCTGTTTCCTTGGAGTTTCATCTCCTTCGTATTTTAGGGTTTCTCACAGTCCCATGGTCCTTGGTGGCCCATTCATATCTAAAACTGAGGGCTAAGGAGCACCTGGGTGGCTCAGTCCATTAAGCAACCAGCTCTTGATTCCGGCTCAGGTCATGATCTCACGGTTCGTGAGTTCAAGCCCGGCATCGGGCTCTGTGCTGGTGGTGCGGGGCCTGCTTTGGAATTTCTCTCTCTCCCTCTCTCTCTGCCCCTTCAGAGCTCTCTCTCCCTCTTTCAAAACAAATAAACATTAAAAGAAAATAAGTCTGAGGGCTAAAACTCTAAGGAGAAACTCTATATACAGATGAAACTTGTCTCTGGCCAGGAGAACTGGACATTGCTTTAGCAAACCCCAAATATTAATCAGATGCTCCCTTTTGTTATCAGTTTTCCCAGAGAAAACTTACCTAATCTTACCTGGATGACAGTGTCCTGAGGAGCAAATGGGGAGGAGAGGCTGGTAGAATTCACTCCTTCCCTAATCTGACTCCCATGTTTTCGCCATCATGTGTCCTGACCATCCTCAGCCAGAGCTTCTGTGACTCATCCTCTTGGGAGAGCACAGGGCTTCTGCCAGGAGGTGAGGGGAAGTGCCCAGCTTCGCAGGCTGGGGGAGGGGATCTGAGAGACAACTACCTGTTATACAACTTGTTCTGTAGTTTCCACTGCGGGTACCTCTGGTGAGTACCTGTCATCTCCATTTCCCGAGGCTTCCTGGAGCTCAGTGGTGCCAGACACATGGCTTCTTACTGGCCCTCCACTGACAGCTTTGAGTTTCGGGGTTCTTCTCTCTGCTAAGTCTTTCCCCACCTGTTAGTAACTGCCCATGTACACCTGTCTTCAGCTGTCCGTTAATTTAATGAACATTCCTTGTCTGTCCTCTCATTCTTCCTTAGCCCTTGTGTATTTACAGCATTTTTGTTACTACCTTTATTACTATTTTGTTACTACCTTTATATTTTAGAGATATTTGGACAAGGAACACAGGAAGGATGTGTACTAACCAGGATGTCTTAACTAAAAGTTTCTCCTTCTCTTGAATTGATACCGCTGACTTTCCACGTCAAAATATCCTACGGTTGTGTTACATGTCACAGTTGTATTCTGATAGAGGTGACAGGGTATTCAGTGGGAAAAGGGGACTCCATGGTCAAGGAATGACATAGACCATCCATGTGATACTTGCTTCTAGATTTCCTTGTGACATCTTGATTATTACGTTCTTGATTCTGATTTCATTTCTAATTGTGTTTATTACATATCCCCAAGCTATACTCTAGGACCCCTTCAAGTTATATACTATGCTTCCATATATAATATGTTTACTATAGTGTATCATAATATCTATTCAGATATCTGGCCATCCGTCTTAGAACGTAAGCTCCTTGAGGTGCCTGGGCGGCTCAGTCGGTTGAGCGTCCGACTCTCGACTTTGGCCCAGGTCATGATCTCATGGTTTATGAGTTCGAGCCCCACGTCAGGCTCTGTGCTGACAGCTCAGAGCCTGCTTGGGATTCTCTCTCTCCCTCTTTCTCTGCTCCTCCCTCTCTCCCTCAAAATAAATAAATAAATAGTGTAAGCCCCTTGGGCAAGGACTGTGTTTTCTTCATCTCTGTATCCCCAGCAGCTGGCTGAGTAGCTGGAATGTCACAGGGATTGATAAATGGCTGCTGCTGACGAACGGGTGAGGGACGTGCTTTCTTACACATTCCATAATCTCCTATTCACTGCATACCTGGGGAGAGTCCCTGGAAGTACAGTAGATGCCATGGTGCCTTTCAGCTGAAGCCTCTATGTGCTCCTAAATGAAAAATGATGTAATACCAGGAGCCCTCCATGACATGGGATGGGGACCTGACATTTGGGGAAAGAACATACATTTTCCGTTTCTCTCCCCACCCCATGCACAGGCCTGCCCCCACAAAGTACCTGTCTGGCCATCCAAGCCAGAACCTTGGCAGCCCCTAGTCAGGAGCTGGGTGGTTCTCCCTTCTCAAGGAGAGGAGGTGTGTTTCTGGTAGTCCTAAGGCGGACCTCAGAATTTATGTCCTCCGAGAAATAGTTTCATAAATATTGACCAAGTACAGTAGAAATGATATTGTTAGTAAAATATTTCCAGTTCGATATGAGCTAAGCTGGTTTGAAGGGATTACCCTTGAAAACTAATTATCGCTTTTTAAAAACTGTTTCTGTGGGAAAATGTATTTCGAGTTCCAAGGCATATATGAACTTTTGGAACACTGCTCAATCATATGTTGGGGACTGATTATATTGTATTTGTAGCCCATTTGGGACTGTGGGAACCAAAGGAAAATCAAATTATCAACTGGAATATACCACCCCTGGGAACAACAAATCTAAAGTTACAAAATAGCCCATAATATGGAATATCACATCAGAATAAAAATGAACATATTTTCCACAGTTTGTGTTATTTGCGGGCTGGCTTGGTATCTGTAAGAAAGAATGTCTTATAAAATTGTACTGCATGGGTCTAATGAAGTTCTGTTTGATTCTGTCCTAGGCCCTGATGTAGTATAACCAAATTGTAGTCCAGAAAAAAGTGACGAATGGGCACTGTGCCACATACAACCCTTACAGTGGACTGAATAATTACCCAATGCATCTTTAAAAATCTTTTGGACCCTTGTGAATAGACTAGGATTGGGTTGGTAGTGGAAGAAAGATCTCAGGGGAGCCTGGGTGGCTCAGTCGGTCAAGTGTTCAACTCTTGATTTCGGCTCAGGTCATGATCTCGTGGTTTGTAACTTTCAGCCCCGCGGGGGGGGCTCTGCACTGACAGTGAGGGGCCTGGTTGGGATTCTTTCTCTCCCTCTCTCTCTGTTCCTTCTCTACTTGTGCTCTCTCTGTCTCAAAAATAAATAGATTAATGAATTTTTAAAAAAGAAAGGATCTCAGAGGTTAACGTGCTATCTCAATTTGGCATAGTTGCCTTTTTACTTACGTAATAATAATAATATGATCATAGTATTAGTCAACCCAATGTTCCAGAGCAAAATGAAGACAGAATGCAGGACATTCCAAATTTTGTGATGAAACAAACCCAACACCAGGGGGCTCAGTGGAGCCATTGCTTTTTAAACTGGCAAGATTTGGCAATGATTGTTTTCCTAAGAAAACACTGCACGGCACAAGCAGCGAGTGGTAGGGACAGAATAAAAATGAAATGAGGGAATGTTCCATAAGAATAAAGAGAGACTAATTTCTTCTGAAATTAAAATCATTCTTCAAAGACTATATGTCTACTTATTTATCATTTGAGTGGCCTGAATACTTTTCATAGTCCATAGGTCCAAATATATACACTTAATGGATATTATTCATTTTGCTAAAGCCTTTAAAAATCCATTTAAGATTATTGTGAAGTTATTAACGATGATAGACAGGTTCTATAAAATCCACACAATTAGTTATCATTCAGGGAACAGATATTGACAGAGTGCTTTATTTGGGCTGGATGCCGTGCTGAGTGCATACTGTAGATTAAATATTGGGCTGTAAGGTTTAATAATATCATTTTATAATCTGTTACCACTGGGCTCCAGAAAAAAATGGAGTGACCTTTCCAAATTAAGTATCTCCATAATTGTCAGTGTGTGTTTTATTGAATATATTGTTTCCTAAAGAGGCCTACTATATTATATGGGTTTTTTTTTTTCATTTTAATATTTTATCTGCATGTTTAATTGAAGGAAATGTTACGGTCTTTCATTTTTTAAACTAAAGCCAAAGTATAAATATGCTTAGCAGTTTACTGCCATCACATTTTCATGTCAGGTAAATTGGACCTATTTCGTTTAATAAATGAAGAGAAAAGAGTAAAAGACTGTTAGGTTACTGACGAACACGTGCATCAAAAGTAAATGACAGATTTATAAATATGAGATGGCCTTGACTCTCGGTACCCTGTGGAAGCACAAAAACTCACAGTGGTTTGTAGTTGGTGATAATCATCATAATGGGTTTTTTCTCCGCAGCCCTAAGAACATATCACCTACCACAGTAGTTGTGTACTGTTTGTAAAGGGGAAAAAAAAATTCAAAGACTATCCCCCCAAAAAGTCAATTTCATCAGGAGCTAATATTTTCAAGTATTAAGTATGAAAAGTTGAGCTGGAAATTTCCCCCATCTTCCAAGAGCAGAGGGGAGCTGAGTCAGTTCCTAACTCTGATCGTCATAGGACCACATACTTGACCTTCACCACTCCAAATTCTAAGACGAGGCCAATAATCTGCTCTGACCCAGAGGTAAGCAGCAATTAAAAGGTGAGGTCACCTGCGTGTAAGCATCTTGCAAAGTGGAAGGAAATTGCTTTTCTCTTATCATTGTGATTTCCCTAACTCATTTCCTGTTGTGCCCCTAACGATGTGGGTGGCGCCTGCAGAAGTCTGGCATTCCCAGGAAGTTGTCTCTGGCTCAGCTCCCGCTGGTGCTGCTGGGGAACCTGGCGCAGAGCAGATCCCGTGGGGAAGGACAGACGCAGGTTAGGATGGTTCCAGGCACGATCAGTGGCTCGGGATTGCTCTTTCTCTCCCCGTCATGGGTCCTGCCTGTTCCTAAAACTGAGTGCCCTCTTAGGGTTCTTACAAGCAGAGGGAGACACAGCTTACCCGGGTGCGCCCACCTTCGCGTGCGTGGACACATCTAGACCTTCGCATCCATAGCGTGGAGTTGCCTTGAAAAACCAAATACAGAGAGGGTGTGGGAGGTACGGAGAGGGTCTGCTGGTACCGCTCTGCTGCATCCTTCACACTGATGAGCTCTGAAGAACGCATTTGCTATGAAGTATGTCAGTTAAATGTAGTAATTATTTTCCTCCCAAGGGAAAAAGGCAGTAAGTAGCACGTGCTCTCTTCACCAACATTACAGCTTTTGCCCCCTGATCACAACCATAGATTTGGGCTGATTTCCTATTCTCAGGCAATCAGTCACGGGAGGAGAGAGAGCCATTAGCAGGGTGCCCTAGTTGACCTTCAACTAAATTATTGTTCCATTCCCCTCCTGCCTTTCTTTCAATATAAGAAGGAGGGAGTAGAGTAGCCCTCCATTAAAAAAAAAAAAAAAAGGAAAGAAAAGAAAACAGGTGCCAGGCCAGAGCTGTCTAGCAAAGGGATGTAATTGAGGGCGACAACGGCATTCTTAGTCTGACAGCTGTTTTGGTGGCCCCACCCCTTTGTGTCAGCGAATAGGAAAATAACTTATTAGAGCTGTTTATGTCGGAGACATAGTCAATAAGTATTTGTTGGGCCATAAGTATTGAATATTGCTTTAACAAGTAAGTTTTTGTGTTTTGATATTAAAAAATCCCCAAAGATGCAAAGCAGAGACGGAGTCCAATTAGCCTCGGCATAGCTTTGCCCTGTGCCGATAAAGCACGACAAGCAAATGACAATATGTATTTCAAATACATATTTTTTATTCTTGCTGTGTCAGAGATGTCCTATCCCAAAGGGAAGGTGTAAATCAGAAATGGTGAAAGCTCGATTCAATGTCATCCCAAATAAATATCTCTCAAGCTGTGCAAATGAATACCAGTAAGTACAGCTTGAAACTTGGATAAAAGTACATTACTTTCCAACAATTGGTATTGAAAATAAAGGTACTGACAACGAGGGCCATTTGGGGAGATTGGATGTTCTCTTGTTATAACTTTTGGAGCATTTTATATCACTTGGGAAAACCTTAGAGGTGTTTTTCAGCAGTGCTGCGCAAGACGAATTTCTCCTAACAGTCTATCTCATTGTTATTACAGACAAGTTCAGCGTGAGGAGTGAAGACGGTGATATGACTGCTAATGGCACTTGGTGCTAATGGATAGTGGAGTAGCTTAGGTTAACATAAAAAACAGTTAGGTAAAGATGTAGGACTGGCCACAATTAATCTCAAGTAGAGCCCGAGTTAAGACAAAAACCACAAGTGTCAATAACGGCATTCTCTAGTTAGTTCCGAAGGAGATGCGTTGAGGATTATTGTTGTGTTAATTTCTTTTAACTGCAATATGAAAAATCCCTATAAAGTTCAGTTCTTGATTCCAAGTGGCTGATAATAGATCTGCCCCAGGATGCTGTTACCTGTAATTGGGGTCTCTGTGAACTTTCCAAATGTACTGCTGGAGGCAGAGATCAAGCTATAGATAAAAAGGAAATCGATATTCTCTGTTTTGATTCATGCGTTATGCAAAAGCAGTACCTTCTGTTTTATACGATGCTTGATATGTATAAATTAATGTGTATATATAATTTACGTATTCTCCAGTTATAAAACAGAATCATAAAAAGGAACACACAAACTCATTACTCAACTTAAGAAATAGAACATTACTAGTACTGTTGGGGTAGCCTGAAAGTCCCTTCCCCTTCTGATCCCTCCCTCCCCCTACCCCCCACCCCCCCTAATTGTTATTCTGGTGTTTTTGGTTTGTTGATTTTATTCTATCCACTTTGTCATTCTTTTTTTCTTCTTTTTATTTTTTTTATGGTTTCTCACATATGTATGCATCCCTGAACACTATGTTGTTTGGTTTTGAGCTTTAGGAGATGCTATATTGTGTATTTTTTGTTATTATTTTTAATTCAGTCGTTACTTTAATCCAATTACACAAAAACACACAAAGAGGCAAATTGGGCCACAAGTCTTCATATTAAAAAATCATTTCCCACCCCAACACCCACTCCCAATTTCAGCTTTTTACATGGATTTTTTTAGATATGCTACACATCTATATATCTTTAAATAACGTGCTTATTTTATGGGGTGCCTGGATGGCTCAGTTGGTTAAGCATCTGACTTCGGCTCAGGTCATGATCTCGCAGTTCATGAGTTCAAGCCCCGCATCAGGCTCTGTGCTGACAGCTTGGAGCCTGGAGCCTGCTTCAGATTCTGTGTCTCCCTCTCTCTCTGGCCCTTCCCCTCTTGAGCTCTGTCTCTCTGTCTCTCTCCCTCTCAAAAGTAAATAAACATTAAAAAAAAATTTTAATAATATGCTTATTTTGCTACTGTTTTTTTTTTTTCAGTTCTAGAAAAATACCTGTTTTCTTCCCACTTTGGAATGAGAGAACTTGGCTCCTTCAGACATATCCCATCTCCCCACACATACATTCAGACTCCCCTCTTCTGGATCATTAGTTAGATGATATATGGTTAGATCACTAGTCAGAGTTTCCATAGCCGTGACAGCCTCACTACATGGTACAAATTTTCTGCACAACGTTGGGTTTCCCCTAAAATTAATCATTAACTTACTTTTTTATTCATTTAGTTTTCTATATGCCCATCGGGAATTCAACTCACAAATTTCTCCCAGTTGTGTAAATCTCCTTTGAACGTGTTCAAACCTATTAAATAGTCTATTATTTTTGCCCTCTTGGAGAAATTTTCCCACCTGTTCCAATCCAGAAGGTCAGCAGCAGCTGTCATTAGGAGCTTCGTTCTAGAGACTGTCATTCTAGGGACTGTCTTTGCTTCTCCGTTGCAACAGATCTCTTGTTTCCTGAGTTCCGGGTCTTTCTCTTCATTTACATCCTTGTTTTTCTGAAGCGCATGTACCACTAGCTGTGTAGGAAAGGTTGCGTGGATGATAAATTTTGATATAAGAAATCTAAAAGTGTCTTTGTTGACTGGTTATAAAATTCTAGGCTGGAAATTCTCTTCCTTTGGAATTTTGAAAATATCAACTTCCAGTCTTGCCACTGAAAAGTTTAGAACCTTTCTATGTCTGGATCCTTTGCAAGAAAGCTGTAGTTTTCTCTGAAAGATTGTAGGACCTTCTCTTTGATGTAAATATTCTGAAAGTTCATGATGATGTGTCATTCCAAGGTAGTGGCTGTTTTCATCCATTCTTGCTGGGTGTTCAATGAGTCTTTCAATTTGGAAAATCATGTTGTTCAGTTCTGAAGAATTTTCCTTCAACTGTTTTATTAATAGTTTTCTTCTGTACTATTGTTATTATGAAATGATTATTATTTAGATGTTGGATCTCCTGGTCCAATCTTTGTGTTTCTGTTCTTTTCCCTTCTATTTTCCACCCCTTTGTCAATTTTTCTTTTTTTCCGAGAGACTTCATCAACTTTATCTTCTTATTCCCCAATTGAGTTTTTCATTTCTGCCATCAAGATTTTACTTTTCCCAAGAGCTCCTTCTTTTCCTGGACTATTTCTTTTTTATAGCATTCTGCTATTTAATAGATAAGGTTCTTTGCATACCTGAGGATTTCAAAGTTTTCTTTTTTTCTGACATGTTCTCTACATGCTCAGAATTGTTTCACCTTCCTTTTTTTTGCGTTGATCTTTGTCTCAGAGTGTAGAGATCCATTCCTGCCTGTTCATGTTTGAGAGCGGTGTGCTAAATAGCATGCTGGAATTTTAATTGTATGCATTAAAACATATCTTTTCCAAGTTTATGGTTTGCCTTTTCACTTTTTTATGTAATTCCATGAATCAACTTTCCTTAGCTGCATGTGGCATATTTCAATTTTTTCCTTTAGGTTTTCTGCTTTTTATTTCTTGTCTAATAAATTCCTCTTGATGATAAAGGTATTTTCCTATATTGCCTTTTAAAGGTCCCATACTAATAGTTGTGCTTTTCACACAACTAAATGAGACTAAATAATGCATATTATTAGAGATTGGCATCCAATCTCATCCTTTTTCCATACGGATAGCAAGCTGCCCCAGCCCCATTTATTGAAAACTCTATTCTTTCCTCACTGATAACAATGGCAGAAATATCATAACTCAAGTTTTTGGCTATGTCTATTTCTGGGCTCTCTAATCTGTTCCATTGTTCGAATTGTAAATTTTTTGTCGATACTATATAGTTTTATAGTTAAGACTTGATAGGACTTCCTACCTTATTCCTTACCTAGAATAACAATCTGAAAATAAAAGGCAGGGAGAAACAGTTCCTAACGTGAAATAAATAGTAGGCTTGACTTCATTCATTCATTCATTCATCAAAAATGTATTAAGCACTTACCATGTTTCAGACAAGCTCCAGGAACTGAAAAATAAATGAGACCCAATTTCTGCCCTAAAGGAATGAACAACCAAAGAGGGAAGACCAATTGAGAGTTACACATTAATTCTGTTAGGAGGCAGAATATGGGATGCATAAGAGACTGTGTGCCCAAAGAGAGAAGAAGTAATTATACCCAGGGATAGTTAGGAAAATATTGACAGGTTTGACCAATAAAGGGTAGAATCAACTTGGTCTGAAAAGATTAATTGGTGTTTAATAGGAGAGAGAAGGGAAGAAGTACACTGGAAGGAAATTCCATGGAGCGATGAAAGTCCATCATCTGGTTCATCATAAAGGGTCGAGCAAAGGAGGAGATAAGGTTAGAAGGCAGGTTATGACCAGATGGGGAAAGACTGTATGCCCACCTGAGATGTCTAAACTTCACCCTGTAGACAGAGGATCTGAAGTAGGAAGGTGATATCACTTTTGTTGTACATTTGGTGGCATAAACCCGGGGTGTAGTAGGGGCTGGGGAAAGGCACTGTGTATGGAGAGGCCAGTTCCAGGTACGTTGTCCATGGGAGAGATGCTGAGGTCTTAACTCAAGCAGGAGTGAAGGAATGGAAAGAAGGTAACAACAGATCGAGAGACACCCGGAAAGAGGAAGAGTGGAGGGTGGTGAAAGTGGTTATCGACGTAAAGGGAAGGGTGGGGTAAAAGACAGCAAAGCTTCTAGCTTGGGTAACTAAGTGGGTAGAGACATCACTAATCTTTAGAAACAGAAATCACTGTGCCACAAGAATAAAACCAAGTGTCTGGTAGAGGAGAGAGACAATCCATGACGTTAAATTTGATCATGTCAAGGTTAAGGGCCCCCAGGACTTCTGCGTGGAGAGATAGGAAGGCAGTTAGAAGTACACGTTTAGAGCTGAAGCTATCCACCATCAAAACCCTAAACATGCCCAGTGTCCTTCTCGTTACTTGAATAATGTGGATGCTCAAATGTACTAAATTCTTCTTCCGCATCACGACAGATTTTTCCAAATAAATATATTTAGACTTTCAGAATACTCATCCCCTGTGCATTTTCAGCCTTGAGACATACATGGGACAGTGCCTGACTCTGCTTTTCATAGGGAGCTGGGGTGGGGTGGAGGGTGCTAGCTCAATGACTCTCCGGGGACTTAGTAATAAAAAAAAAAAAAAAAAAGAAAAAAGGTGCTGCCATGGAAAGAGTCTTGCTGATGGCGATATCCAAATCCAATCCCTCAACTCTTAGAGAATCTCTACCGTAGTGACAGGAAAAGAAGTGTCCTTTATATAGGCACCTTGCACCTCACCTCCTACAGAGGTTCTGCCAGCCCACTTTAGAGTCCTTTTGGGAGCCCAGAATTAATCATGGCGGGAATGATATTGCAACAGGAAAGAGCACCAGGGTGCAGGAAGTTGAAGGGGCTCGTGTATTTAAATCAGTGTTAATAAAGCTATTTGTCTTGTCCTGTGAGTGTGAATGATTATGTTTCCAGGGTAAAATAGAATAATTAGAAGTAAAAAGAGGCTGATTTCTAGCTACGTCTAAAACACGTAAAGCTGTAACGTTTCCCTTATTTCATGAAATATCTACGGTACTTTTCTAGAGATTGCTGTTACTACGAAATTTTAAAAGTGCACTGACATCCTGTAGGAATTAATTAAATAGTCGTTGCCTTTGCCTGAGATACAAACTTCGGATGTATCATCTGCTGCTCCAGGCTTGAAACTAATCAGGGCTGTGCCATGGATAAAGCAAATTGTAAGCCGTGATAGGTGGGGTGGTTTCTACAAATCCAGGTCAGAGCCCGTGGTGGCAAGTACTAAGGGAATGTTTGTTGCCTTATGGTGTAGGAATTTCGGAGTACCCATGTTGCTTGCCATGGGCAACCCATCAGCTGAGCATTATAAATCCTTTCCCTACGCTGTTATTTACACGGGGGTATATGGGTTCAAATGAAATTTGAACCAATTTCATTGAAGTACGGTCCATCACGCCGTACTTCAGGCTTGTTCCTGACCAAATCGCCAAAAGGACACAATGTGACTCAAAGAGACCAGGAAACCTAATCTCGAAAACTCTCGGTTGGTGCTCTCTGCTATCATAAGCCTTTTTCTCCCAGGGTAGCTGCTAAGAAGTACAAGAGAGCTCTGATATCAAAGAGCAATGAGTCATATTTAAACTCTGATACTTGCGTTTGGGGGTTGATACACAGCTGATCAGGAGCAGGAGACGTCTGGCGAAAGTCTTCCCCAGCCATCCCAGGCAGGTTAGTGCTGGCGCTCGATGCTCCTAGAACACATCCCTCACTTCTCCAAAATAGCCCTTCCGACCCTGCGCCACAAGATATGTCTTGACGCAAGTCTCCGGCCCATCCCGTGAGCTCCATTGTGGCAGACCCGGGGCTCTCGCATTAGTGTTGACTCGGGGCTGGAACTGGTCCCTGCTCCACAGGGGTGATCTCCGAGAGTGTGCCAGATGCTAGGCCTCCCACACGCCGACTCACCTGCTATCCAGCCAGCCTGTTATGGGTTGAGTCAGGTCCCCAAAACTCCAGATGTTGAAGTCCTACTCCTGAGTGTCCTAAGATGAGAACCTATTTGGAAATAGGGTTATTGCAGACATAATTAGTTAAGTTAGGATGGAGTCGTAGTAGAGTATTAGGGGATGGGCCTCCAATCTAATATGACTGGTATCCTTATGAAAAGGAGACGTTTGGGCACAGGCGTACAGACAGTGAGAATGCCGTGTCAACACAAAGGCTGAGATCAGGGTGTGATGCATCTATAAGCCAAGAATGCCAAAGAATGCCAGCAAACCCCTCGAAACTATTAAGAAGCATGGAACCGATTTTTCCTCACAGCCTTCAGAAAAAAACTAATCCTGCTTGACCTTGATCTCAGACTTCTAGTCTCCAGAACTGTGAGATGGTAAATTTCTGTTTTTTGAGCCGCCTCGCCTGTGGTACTTTGTTATGGCAGCCCTGGGAAATTCACACAAAGCCCATAGCCTAGAAAAAGAAGGGAGTGACGAGGTTGATTATTATCAGTTCATGAGAACAGAAATGACAGCTTTCTAACAGGAAAATTAATCATTTTTAGATTATTCACTTTATAGCCTTCTGATTCTTAAACTTGTAATTGCCATATGTGGTAATAGAAAGTGGAGTGAGAGAAAGTCTGATGGAAATGTGTTCTTAAATGAGGGATGTATATTACACTGATGGATGCTTGATGGATATATTTGAGAGAATGAGGCCCTATTACAGTAAAACAGGCTCAGAGCTCTACATAATCTAAACATATTGGTACCAAGGGCCCAATACATAAAGCTTCTGCTTTGATATTAAACTGATGCATGTGTTAAAAAGATACTAAAGACAAATGTGCCCAAATAATCATAGACCAGATTTCTGTTAGTAAAGAGGAGACACAGGAACTCACACGTTTTGCTTCTGCATAACTATGACCAGAATCGTCTATGGAATATCAATAATCCTGAAAGGCGAAATTGACAGTGAAATACCGTGTTCTGGAGGCTCAGGGGAGAGGACTGACAGAGCACAATTTTTTTGTGTCAGATAAATCTGGGTCCTATTCTTGATTCTACTATCTCATAGTCATATGACCTTCCACAAGTCATTTAACCCTCTAAGACTCCGTTTCATTACCTGGAAAACAGGGAAAATAATATAGCCCTCCGAGAACCGACCTGAGGGTCAAAGGAGATAATATCGGTGGCCTGATCAGCAAAATGCCTGCCATGTGCTTAATAGTGATGTTTAATAAGTTGTAACTGCAAATTTTGCATTCTTGTCATGACCGCATACAACTGTTCTGCAGTCAGATGCAAACCATTGTGGCAATTCCAGACCAGGAGGTCTGTTTATTGGAGTCTAACTGGTAAGGACCCCCGTGAAGCGTAGCGGGATCATTGAAGTTCATCTTTCCCTTTTTCTTTTCCTCCTCCTTTTCTTAACCACAGGGTATACCCAGATCGTGAGCTAGAGCCCAAGAGTATACTGACAGAGCATATACTTGGCTTTGAATAAGGCCTGATTAAAGCTCATACACGTGAAACTCTGTCAGAAAAAACCTTCCAGGGCGCCTGGGTGGCTGAGTCGGTTAAGCGTCTGACTTCAGCTCAGGTCAGGATCTCACAGCCTGTGCGTTCAAGCCCCGCGTTGGGCTCTGTGCTGACAGCTCAGGCTGGAACTTGCTTTGAATTCTGTGTCTCCCACTCTTTCTGCCCCTCCCCACTTCATGCTCGTTCTCTCTCTCTCTCTCTCTCTCTCTCTCAAAAATAAATAAAAACATTTAAAATAATAAAAAAAAACCTTCCCATTATAAAGAACAGATTAAAAATAAAACAGTCTCTGTGATCAGGGAAAGATGATTAAGAGATCGAATCTGAGAAATTGAAACAGTACAGTAGGCTCTCCTTAACTTCAAGGCAGCCTGTCTTTAACTGGCCGAAATAGGGGCCATGCCTTTTAATCTTGATTGCAGTCTGTGTAGCCTTTGTGGGTAGCGTCTGAAGGAGGTGGGCCATGAGACCTGGAAATACAAAGCAGGGAAAAGGCCGCGAGGAGCAAAGTAGGTTTCCTGACCATCTTCAATGCATCCCTGGGGAGACTTTTTCTGCAAGGAAAATAATTGTGCTCCATTTTGATTCCCAGCTAGCAAGCTGGATATTATACCCGGTAGTCTGGGGGTTAAAATAATGACTTTGTTGAGAACGAACTGTCCAACCAACTCATTGGATGTCAAGGCACCTGCCTTCAGCATCCGGAAGTCCCATTCTTCCGGCCCCTTGGTACTTGAACTCCATAAGTTCAGCACTGCCATGTGTTTTCCTGAAAAGAGGTTAATATTTTCTGATTTGAATTTAGTGAATTACTCCAGGTAACATTCGTCCATCCCCTCCTGCCGACCCTCTCTACCTCCATGTTGCCTGTTGTAATTACTCATTAATCAGCTGTGAGTTTGCCAATAGGAAAACTCATCCAAGGGCTATGAACTTTATGGGATTAGGACAAATTAGGCCGGTGACGTGCAGTGACAGGCTCAGGTTGTGTGACATGCCCGGAATGCACAATTTGGTGGACGGGAGGACATCCTCTAACAGAAGGGCTCCAGCAAAGCTGTTGATGGAAAAATGTCCATTTGTCTTATACAGAGAGAAGGTGACCTCTTAGAAGCTTAACTCGTAGGTAAAACACAATTTGGATAGCTTTTACATTTAGGCCTCCACAACCAAAGAAATAGACACAATTTAAGAGGTAGATGAGACCTTATAATCTAAGTCCCTAGTTTTGTGGATGAATAAACTGAAATCCACACTGGGAAAGACGCTATGTATAAAGTCACAGAGGACTCAAACCCAAGCCTCCCCCTTCTTAACTTAGGAAATTGATCCAGGTATAGGAAATACATCGTTTGAAATACAGTGTGTCTAGATTCCACTGTTGCCTTGCAGATAAGTTATTTATCCACTCACCCAGTGAGAAAGGCCATCCTTGCCACAGGAGGAACAGACTTAACGGGCTCCGCCTTAGCCTCTCCCTTCCCTCTTCTGGAACAGGGCACTTGCTCAGTGCCCAAGAGCTTTAAAGTTCTCTGTTCCCCTAAACAAGGACTTCAGACTCCATTTTCACACGCTGGGATCTGAGCTGTCAATCATCCCCAGCAGCGAGCACACCCTGAGGGGGACACTATAGACTCCTAGAAAACCTGCCGGGTGTTGTTTCTCTCTTTTAACAGCAAGTGGTAATTTGATTGAAATGGACAGAGAGAAAGGAAATTCAAATGACACAGTCGGGTGACACAAAGAAAGGGCTCCACTGATAAGCCACTTAGTTTGGGCTGCTAAAACAGAGTACCATAGACTGGCTGGCTTAAATTGTCTTTTTAAGACATTTGTTTCTCTCAGTTCTGGAGCCTGGAAATCTGAGATCAGGGTGCCAGCAAGGTCGGGCTCCTAGTTGAGGGCCCCTTCCTGATTTACAGATGACCGGCTTCTCGTTGTATCCTCATGTGGTAGAGAGCAAAGTCATCCCCAAGTCGCCACCTCTAAACACCATCACCTGGGTGGCTAGAATATCAGCATATGAATTTGAGGGGGACACAAACATGCAGTCTGTGACAGCAACTTACAGGCAACACTGTGTAACCTTCCTTGGAGACCTTCAAAAATTGGGGCGCCTGAGGGGCACCTGGGTGGCTCAGTCGGTTGAGCGTCCGACTTCAGCTCAGGTTATGATCTCACGGTTCGTGAGTTCGAGCCCCGCGTCGAGCTGTGTGCTGACAGCTTGGGGCTCGGAGCTCAGAGACTGCCTCAGATTCTGTGTCTTCCTCTCTCTCTGCCCCTCCCCTATTCATGCTCTGTCCCTGTCTCTCTCTCTCTCTCTCTCTCTCTCTCAAAAACAATAAACATTAAAAAAAATTGTTTTAAAAAAAACTAGGAAAAAAAATTGGGGCACCTGGGTGGCTCAGTCGGCTGAGTGTCTGACATCAGCTCGGGTCATGATTTCACAGCTTGTGGGTTCAAGCCCCACGTGGGGCTCTGTGCTGACAGCTTGAAGCCTGGAGCCTGCTTCGGATTCTGTCTCCAGTTGCTCTCTGCCCCTCCCCTGCTCGCTCTCTCTCTCTCAAAAAGTGAATAAACACTGAAACAAAATAGTTTCTCACTAGTACTTCTTTGTCTTGGTTATAAAAGTGAAGTCCTACCTGGAGTCACAGGATGGAACCGATGAATCCTTTAAGTTCCCGCCAAACTTGAGACTGACTCTCTTTCATGTTAAAGAGTAAGGTTGTGGGGCGCCTGGGTGGCTCAGTCGGTTAAGCATCCGACTTCAGCCAGGTCACGATCTCGCGGTCCGTGAGTTCGAGCCCCACGTCGGGCTCTGGGCTGATGGCTCAGAGCCTGGAGCCTGTTTCCGATGCTGTGTCTCCCTCTCTCTGACCCTCCCCCGTTCATGCTCTGTCTCTCTCTGTCCCAAAAATAAATAAACGTTAAAAAAAAAATTAAAGGGGCGCCTGGGTGGCGCAGTCGGTTAAGCGTCCGACTTCAGCCAGGTCACGATCTCGCGGTCCGGGAGTTCGAGCCCCGCATCAGGCTCTGGGCTGATGGCTCGGAGCCTGGAGCCTGTTTCCGATTCTGTGTTTCCCTCTCTCTCTGCCCCTCCCCCATTCATGCTCTGTCTCTCTCTGTCCCAAAAATAAATAAAAACGTTGAAGAAAAAAAAAAATTAAAAAAAAAAATTAAAGAGTAAGGTTGTTAGGGGGACCAGTGGTTTCTCAAGGCCATCAGTAGCTGTGGAGGCAGGCATGGGACCAAGGCACTGTGGCTGGAGAGCAACATGGCCACCCTGGCACCCTCCCTGTCATTCCTCTTTATCTGCAATGTCCCCCTGCCAGTTTCAGACTTCTCAGAGGTAGGAGCAGTAATTTCTTTAAAAAAAATTTTTTTTATGTTTATTTCTGAGACGGAGAGAGACAGAGCATGAGTGGGGGAGGGGCAGAGAGAGAGGGAGACACAGAATCCGAAGCAGGCTCCGGGCTCCGAGCGGTCAGCCCAGAGCCCCACGCGGGGCTCGAACTCGCCAGCCGTTGAGATTGTGACCTGGGCCGAAGTCGGTCGCTCAACCGACTGGGTCACTCAGGCGCCCCTGTAGGAGCAATAATTCCTAAATAAATTTACTTGAAGCACAAAATCAACAACGTACGTGTGTATGCTTAGGCCCCCTCTGTCCTCTGTACGAGCACAGCAGTCCATCAGCAGTCCTGTCACTGGATGTCTGCTCATTACGTTCTGTGACATAGAATCACTTATCTACATGCCTGTCTCCTAGGAGACAGGATAGCCTTTGAGGCTAGAAACGATATGAAAATAGTTCACGGATCTCAACCTGCCGTCCTTGGTGTGAATTCACTTCATCTGGAAAAGAAATTCAGTTTTAATATTTTGGGGATATGAGTGAAATTTTAAAATCTCCTCTTGTACAGTTTTAATTTTTTTTTAATTTTTTTTCAAGTTTATTTATTTTTGGGACAGAGAGAGACAGAGCATGAACGGGGGAGGGGCAGAGAGAGAGGGAGACACAGAATCGGAAACAGGCTCCAGGCTCTGAGCCATCAGCCCAGAGCCCGACGTGGGGCTCGAACTCACGGACCGCGAGATCGTGACCTGGCCGAAGTCGGACGCTTAACCGACTGCGCCACCCAGGCGCCCCTCCTCTTGTACATTTTGATTTTAATTATTTATTAGAATGCCACCCCGCCGGACCGTTGCCCAAGATGTCACCAAATTGTTTTGGCGGGGGAGGGGGGGGGCGGTTGTGACATTTACAAGTGGCAGAGGTAGTCACCAGGATGGCGAAGGACCTAGGAACCCTCTTGTTTGTTCATGTTAGGTCTGCACCCTGGAGTGGCAACGTTCTACCCGCTGTGGGGGCCACACGGCAGCATGAAAACTCTCCCAGCCGGCAGCTCACATGGCCCAGGCTGGCTGGCAACTGGCTCTTCCTGTGCACGGCCTTGAACTTATGGGGGCCCTGAGCGTGAGCACCTTTCTCACGTTTTGCGCCAGGCGGGCTTTCCACTAGGCATGTCACCCCGGTCTCAGCCCTGACCCGTGCGACTTCCAGTTAACGTTGAGTCTTCTGTCCCTACCTGGTACTGCATCTCGGCTCCGACTTGTTGTCTATGACCGTGGTCCTCCCAGTGTGGCCCTGCACGAGCAACCAGCACCACCGGGGAACCTGTCAGGCGTGCGGGTTCTCAGGGTTCAGTTCAGACCCACTGAACCGGAAACTCTGGGGAGACCAGACCTATCCATGTTGCCCTTCAGTTGACTCTGATGTAAGCTTAGGTTTGGAAACCACGAGTCTGGAGATGGGGGAGGTGGGTACTGATTCTTTGAACAGTTTGTCCAGTTTTCTGGAAACGAATCTCCTGGAGTTGCTGCCACACGCACACCCTCAAATACTCCACAAACAGTAGCCTGGGGGGCACCTGGCGGGGCTCAGTCGATTAAGCATCTGACTTTGGCTCGGGTCATAATCTCATGGTTGGTGAGTTCAAGCCCCGTATCAGGTGAGCTGGAGCCCTGCTTCAGGCTCCACAATGACAGTGCAGAGTCTCTCTCTCTCTCTCTCTCTCTCACCCACACACACACGCACACTCACACACACACACACACACACACACACACACAAAACCAGCCTGCAAATAGCTGGTAACAATGCCCCCTCCCCAGGCCTAGTCCACGTTTCTGGAATATTACAACCCAGCACCAGCACCCGAACTATATCCGGGAGGGAGGTCCAAATATATAAAGAATGATGAGAAAAACCAAGGGAGTTTAGACTGAAAAAGGAAAAGATTAAGGATGGACATGACTCAGATATTTTAAGGACCATGATGTGGAGGACTTATAATTATTCTTTATTTATAGGTTAGAAGAAGCAGGGCCAATAAATAGGAGTTATAGGGACTCAGATTTGTACCAAATGATAAGAAAGAACATTGTGGTATTCACATGGTTTACATACAGGATGGGAGGCTTGTAGGGGTAAGGGGTTCTTCATCACTGCGCATCTCCAGGCAAAGGCCATAGGGCTCTTATCAAGAATATGCTAGAACAACTTCCTGATAAGGCAAGGATTGGTTGCCCTTGATTACCTTAAGGTTTCATCTGATGTTCTGCAATCTTAGCACCTTATAGATAATAGACATACAGGAAGGAAGGAAAGGAGGGAGGGCAGAAGGGATAGTGAGAACACTCCCCAAATTATTTCTATCACGATTATCATATTTGTTTTTCACTTGTATTGACTATGTAACATCGAGTTTACCTTCCTACAATGTGTTGTGTTGCTATACGTTTACTTCTTAGAGTTAATATGCATCTATGAGCACATGCAAACTCAGATGGGGAGAAAGAGGGCACCTGGGTGGTTTAGTCATTTGGGCGTCCAACTTTGGCTCAGGTCATGATCTCATGGTTCATGAGTTCGAGCTCCACATCAAACTATCAATGCAGAACCTGCTTTGGATCCTCTGTCCCCCTCTCTCTACCCCTTCCCCGCTTGCACTATCTCGAAAATAAAAAAATAAAACATTAAAAAAAAAAAAAGCTAGGGAGAAACAAAGCAGTGAGTCATTGATTTATACAATATGTGCAAATGTGTCCCGTCACCAGGTGCTGGCAGAGTAGGTGTTGGGGGTGCAGGAAAGAATTAAGTCGTGGTTTCTGCACCGAGCTGCTCAAGCTGGTTTGGGACCGACCAGGTAGATAGATCCCTACAAAGGCTCCAAATGGATGAGACCTAAGGTGTGATGGTTAATATCAAGGCAGAAAATCAAATTTCACTAACCAGAGGCTCATTTTCTTCTTCTCACTTTTCGAAAATTACTTTAGCCCTTGCTTCCTTCCTTTATGGATTTCTTTCTTTTCCTTACCTCCCCTGCCCCTGGTAATCTTATGGCCCTATGTTTTGCTAACCCCCTTCACACTGTAGAAAACATTGTTTTTAACTGCTAAATTAAGATTTTTAAAATAAGGAAAGGTAGGTTTCAAAAAAAGAAATAGAAAATTGGATAGAGCCTTTTTAGTGTTGGTTTCAAGGAACAGTTCATATTTTTATCACTAGCGAGCTGAGAAAGATAACTGGCGGTCTCCAAAAGCTGTCATCTGTCTTCAGATTATCTCCCCGGTTCCTGACACATGAGCGAATCCAGACTCTCAGGAAAAGTGTTGTATAGATTTTTAGGAAGTTTGGAAATCACATTCAGATTCACATGCATCGAACAGACTGTAAATTCTGCTGATCTGTCCCTCCCACCCTCCGGTCCACCCTTCTGGGTATCAGCTGGCACCGTATGGTGGTGTTGTCCCTGCGATTAGGCTGGGTGTCTGATCCCACCCTGTGACAGGGCCAGAAATTACAGTTTGAATCACTCCCTGATAACCGTTGTTGACTTCACTCACCTTTGTCCTTTTTGCCCCATGGTCGGGTCAGAAACGGGTGGGGAGAAAACCTGGCTCTGGGTTGCTTCCGCTCTTGAGATAACATTGGACTAAGGGCAGGGTCTTCACGAGGACTCAGCCTGTGCTTCCTCCAGGCTTTCCTTCCCGTGTGTGTCACTCCGTGAGGGCTCGGGAGTGGCCTCAGCCTCCTGTGGCACCACAGCAGGAAGCATGGGGCCCAGCTCCCAAGACGCAGCTCCCTGGTGCCATCTTTGTATAGAAAGAACCGCCTGTTTTGCACCTGTTCCAACGTTACGTTCAAAAGTCCGTCTGCCTCCTTGGGGCGCCCGGGTGGCTCCGTCGGTGAAGCGTCTGACTTCGGCTCAGGTCATGATCTCGCGGTTCGTGAGTTCGAGCCCCGCATCTGTGCTGACGGCTCGGAGCCCGGAGCCTGCTTCGGATTCTGTGTCTCCCTCTCTCTCTGCCCCTCCCCCGCTCGTGCTCTGTCTCTCTCTGTCTCAAAAATAAATAAACATTAAAAAAAGAAAAATTAAAAAAAAAAAAGTCCTTCTGCCTCCTCTAACGACGTTACACGAGCCGAACTCTGTGCTGATTAAGAAGGGAAATATCCATGGCAGTCATCATGCCATTATCTGTGCAGATCATGTATCCAAATATTCAGATTAATTTAAGCAATCCTGGTGTCCGTGATTTAAATGCTTCAGACTCTGCCAGGGTACCAATATGTTCAGAACTGAAACTGTATTCTTCCCAAAGCTGGCGTTGCCATTCTCTCCTTCCTCCCCATTGTCTTTCTGGCCTCACAAACTGTTGTCCTTTTCTCTTCCCTCTGCTTTCTGCCAACACCCCGTCCCCGCGTCCCTCCGTTCACTTTTCACTCAGGGGCCAGGTGCTGCTCTGCCTGCCTTGCGAATCTCTCTTGCATCCGTTCCCCTGTCTCTATTTTTTTTTTTAATTTTTTTTTTCAACGTTTATTTATTTTGGGGACAGAGAGAGACAGAGCATGAACGGGGGAGGGGCAGAGAGAGAGGGAGACACAGAATCGGAAACAGGCTCCAGGCTCCGAGCCATCAGCCCAGAGCCCGACGCGGGGCTCGAACTCACGGACCGCGAGATCGTGACCTGGCTGAAGTCAGATGTTTAACCGACTGCGCCACCCAGGCGCCCACCCCCTGTCTCTATTATCCTAGCCAGGCCTGTGGGTTTTGGAGCTGAAAAGCGCCACCTGGTCCAACCTTTTGCTTTTCATACGAGGAAAATGACCTAAAGAAATGAAGTTAATGGTCCTGGCTTTAGGATGATAGCTTGGATATGACCCGACTGCTGCCTCTCTCCAGAACTATCCACCGCTGCACAGTTTCTCTTCAGTTCCATTTCCACCCATCCTGCACCCACCTTCCAGGCTATTCTTTCTAAAGCTCTGCCAGGAGGCTACTCCTCAGCTCAGAAACCTGCCAGGGTCGTCCACTGCCTCCCGAAGAAAATCCAAACCGCAGCATCGCCCCCAATCTCTTGCACATGGCATTCAGTCACCTAGGATTCAGAAATAAGCCAATTTGTTCATATACAGTTAGCCCTTGAACAGCATGTATTTGAAAGCTTCCAGGTCTCCTTACCGCAGATTTTTTTCAATAGATGCAGTAGAAAATTATCTGGAGATGTGCAGCAATTTGAAAAAACTCCCAGATGAACCTCTAATAGCCTAAAATGTTAGGGAAAAAATTCAGCAAAGGTAGGTATTACTGTCGTAAACGTGCAAAATATGTGTTAATTGCCTGTGTATGTTTTCAGTAAGGCTTCCCGCCGATGGCAGGCTGTTAGAACTTAAGTTTCGGGGGAATCAAAAGTTATGTATGGATTTTTGATGGCACAGGGGTCAGCACCCCCAACACCCCACATCGTTCAAGGGTAAACTGTATTTTCAAGTTATTAGCCAGTATACTGAGAACGCTATAATTGCCCCAAGCCAGATGTTAATTTTTTCGTCTTCTTTTGTCATATACAATTATATTATCTTTGTTATGAGACACAGCTTAACTGTTATGATAAGCCATGTAACTGTCGCCCACTGGAAAGCGTTTTGAATTAATTACATGTTACTTTTCATTTGACACAAAAATATAAGACAATATAAAAATCAAATAAACAAAATTTTCTTCCAGAGCAAGTCTGAATCCCCTTTCTCCCCCCAACCCCATTCACACACAAAAGATTCAAATGATCATAGACTCATCAAACATTTACTGCCATCTTGTGGACAGGGACACATTATCCAAACACCTAAATGGAGTGGAGTGGCCCTTTGCTTTCTTAGCTAAACATAAGCAGCCTGTGTGTGAATGTTGCATGATCGAACCAAAGGAAGCACCCTCTTCATTCATTAAACCATTTGCCCAGAAAGTGCTTAGTCAAAGCCCAGAGAAACCTTTGTTAATTGTTCTCTATCATTACAGAACCCTAAAATGGTTGTCAGAAATGTGCATACAAATTATCTTCATTTGCTCATTCCTAATATCCGGGAAGAGGGTGAGGGGGATGTCAGAAAAAGGCAACGGGGTGATTTTTATAGGCTTTGTCTCTTGAAGCAAAAAAACCCGCATTGTTTTAATTAATGCATTAGCAATTAGATGCTTGCACCCCAAAGAACACAATTTACTGTTGATGATTCGATCGTCTTCTCACTAAGTTGCTCCCAGACAAGTTAGTGTCAAAGCTGAAGAAATGTGCGTTTCTCTACATGGATTATAAAATCGGTATTTCACAGAAGGGACAACCAGAAGCCCATATGTATGGCCACTCACATATTAGAATTCAAATTAATTCATAAGCAATGGCATGAAACAGGAAGAATGAAATGAGACATTAAACAAGAGTCATTTTGGGGCACCTGGGTGGCTCAGTCAGTTGGGCGTCTGACTTAACTCAAGTCACGGTCTCACAGTTCGTGGGTTCAAGCCCCGCATCGGGCTCTGTGCCGACTGCTCAGAGCCTGGAGCCTGCTTCGGATTCTGGGTCTCCCTTTCTCTTTGTCCCTCTCCCACTCATGCTATATGTCCCTCTCTCTCTCTTTCTAAAAAATGAATAAATATTAATAAAAATTAAAAAAACAAGAGTCATTTCACTTTCTGTGGGAGGAGGGGCCCCACCCCTACAAATCTTTCAACTCTTCGATCTATGTGGCCAATCAGTCAGTGATCTCCTATTTCAAATGGCAGAGGTGCCCGGAATATTGTCCTTCGGTATTAAATATCGTGCTTATTCAAAACCTGAGCCAGACCATATCTACCATAGGTTCATGCCATTATTATGTCTCCAGGGTGCTTTATTGTCTCCTATTTGTCCTGTAATGAAACTCATATGTGGCACTGAACTTGTCTTAAAGAAATGGTTTTGTATATGCATCAAATTAGACCTGAAAGAGAAGCAGGGCACTTCTGGCAGGGCTGATTCAGTGGGTGACATGTTCCTAGGTGTGCTGCCTCTCTCTGCGTTGCTCTCCTTCAACCTTGCCTGCCTGTGTTAGTCACCCCTAAGCAAGGTGCTTGGATATTAGCTGTTAGATAAGGCCATGCCCCATAAGAGAATCGCATATTAATGTATTTATTTACCGAACCAAAATGTATTCACCACTTACTATATACCGGTTTTGATGGTAGGCATTGTCATATAAAGGTGCAAAATCACTCTCCTCCATCAGCCTGGTGTGAGCGGAGTGAGAGAGTAAATTGTTACAGAACCACCTGATAAGCACGATGCCAGAGGTATGTGTGTATGTGGGGTTAGTAGGAGCTGGTAGTTGTTAGATATAAGGTGCACAAGGAGGTAAGGAGGAGTGATTATCATGAGACACAGAGGGTAGCCCGGTGGTAAAGGAACTTTGTTCCATAGTAGGGAGCAATACAGAAGATAAGTGTGAGGGGGTCAAGACTAGAAACAGACTAATTATGAAAACTTCCATTAATCTCAGCTATGGTAATCCAGCCCTAAGCCAAGCAGTGGAAATGGACAAGAGGAGATACTCAGCTCTTAAAGAGGTAGAAATAGCAAGACTTGGTGACAGATACATGGAGTATGGAATCCGAAGGGACACTGTTGACGATGTTGCCCTGGTTTCCAGCTTGGGTGACTATGTGAAGCGTGGCGCCATTTTAATGAGGGAGGAAATAGAACTTCTAAGAAGGGTTGTGGAAGTCAGGGCATGGAGAATCACCTGCCCAGAGACCAGTGGTAGGAAAGTTTCAGGAAGGAAATAGAGAAGATCTGAAAAAGACTCATGGAACCTCGTCATTGGACCATGGATTAATTTAGCAAGCCAAATCTGAGGGAAGTGAAGTGATCATAAACCAGAAGGGAAAGGGTTGGAGGAATTGATAGAAACAAGGATACCCCAGCACATCTTTACTTTGGTTGCATATTAGAATCACATGGGGAGTTTTAAGAGTTATCAGTGGCCAGTCTATATCCCAGACCAATGAAAGCCCCCGTGATTCCATGGTGCAGCTAAGATGAAACCACTGATACAGACTCCTTCTAGAAGCTGGAATGGGAAAGAAATGAGAAAGATTAAGAAGCACCGCCAAGGAAGGTTATTTTTTTTTTTTTAATTTTTTTAACGTTTATTTATTTTTGAGACAGAGAGAGACAGAGCATGAATGGGGGAGGGTCAGAGAGAGGGAGACACAGAATCTGAAACAGGCTCCAGGCCCTGAGCGGTCAGCACAGAGCCCGACGCGGGGCTTGAACTCACGGACCGCGAGATCATGACCTGAGCCGAAGTCGGCCGCTTAACCGACTGAGCCACCCAGGCGCCCCAAGGAAGGTTATTTTTAAGATGAGAGTTACCTGAAAGTAAACTAAGGAGGCAAAAACTAGTTGAGAGGGAGAGAACAAAACAGGAAAGGGAATAATTGATGGCGAAAGACTAAAGGGAATGAGAAGAATGGAAGAGTATTTAAATTTGCTCTGATGGAGGGAAAGATTTCTGGAAGTGAGGTTGATGAGAGAAGGGTGTACGTACAATTAAATTTGTGGGTGAGAGAGGGAGAAGGCTCTTCATTATCGACATGACAGTAATTAAATGCATCTTCAAACAAATCTGTTTGAAACGTGCCCTGCTGTGAACAAACAAACTTGTTAAAACAAAACCAAACAAAAACAACATTTCAGGGGCCTCGTTGCGGGAAGGCTGGGTCCATACGGATCCCTTCCGGTTTTTGCTTTGTCTTCAGTTCCCAGTTCCTCACCCCACCCCCACTCTGCTCTCAACTCAGCGGATCTCGCAGAAATGGGTCTTGTTCCCTTGCTACACCCATTACCATCCTGCCTCCTTCACCACCTTCACCAATACAAATTTTCATGAGCAATGCCGTCCCATTAGGTTTCAGGAGAAATCAGTTAGGCCATATCCTGGGCTCAGTCCATTCGTGATCTGACAGAGGACAGCGAGCCAATGGTGAAGGGAAACATCAGACACGTGACCATGCTTTCAGATGACAGGCTCAGTCCATTTACTCTTCTTATGTATTCTGTGGTGTGTGCGCATGTGTGCCTACCCACACAGTATGTTTGTAGAGCTGTATCTGTCTCGACCTTTTGTCCCATACAAGTTTTGCCCAGACGGACCAACGGTAGCTCCTTTTAAGGCATTAAATTTGGGTAGGCTGGCCACTGCTGAGAAACCAGTGGTTGTGTGGCCTGTCTTCACACTGCCTTCACGCTGTTCCTGTAGTATCTTCCGCTGCGAAAACCTTTCTGGCTGACTCTGCCATGAGGGACGCGGGCTGGACGGGAAGCTGTCCTCAGTCACCTCCGCCTCTCTGACCAGTCTAGCTAGGCCACACAGCTCACGGGATGTCAGTTCAATAGGATGACTGGTCCAGGACCTTCGGATGAATGGCCAGCCTGTACCTCATAAACTGACTGCCACCCCCAGAACCATTTCCGGACTATTTCTGTTCTGCTCAAGCTGAGCATGAGACGTTCAAGGAAGAGCAAAGTGGAGCGTTTTGAATGTGACGTATTGAAGTTTAGACTCTTAACAAGGTCTATTGTAGGGTTCCATCTCGTGAAATAAACATGACACACACTAAACTTTTATGATACCGCACGTGATCTGTTAACAAGATTATCTTCTCGTTTTCCTGATAGAATCGCCAGGAAGAGTCTGAGCCTTGGAGGAAATGCTTGAGGGAAATAAAAGCCAATAGAAGCTACCTACAGATGTTTTCTTAGCTATCTTGCAGACCCTTCTTTATATTTTTTAAATAGGGCTCGATGTTTTTTAAGCTTATTTATTTTGAGAGAGAAAGAGTGGGAGAGAGGCAGAGAGAGAGAGAGAGAGAAAGAGAGAGAAACTCTCAAGCAGGCTCCACACTGTCAGAGCGGCGCCCGATGTGAGGCTCCAGCCCACCAACCGTGTGATCATAATCTGAGCCGAAACCAAGAGTCAGATGCTTAACCCCAAACCACCCAGGCACTCCTGCAGACTGTCCTTTAAAAGTTGTATACTGCAGCAAATAAGGATAGAAACTTTGGAGTCAGATAGATCCACTAACCACTAATTATGTCACTCCCAAGCCTGTCTTTCACCTGTGAATGAACAGTGATCTGCTATCACGTCATGAGTTTGTTGTCCTGTATACCGAAATATTGCAAGCAGGGCACTTAACAAGGCAGCTGCCTCACAGTAAGGGCTTGGTAAACATGAACTACGATTTTTTTTATGACTATGAGAAAAATACTTTTATTGAGGGAAGACAGCAGGGAGGACACATGAGCCAGTGACCCTGCAAAGTGGAGAGCAGTCTTGCATTCTCTCATATTCCTGAAATGCTGCTACATGGAAGGAACATTCCTCCCGAGTCCGCATCAGGCAACATTCTTCTTTACCTGAACGAAAGGGGTTTGGTTTCTTTCTCTGCCTATTTGCGTTTGCTCTTGAAAGAATGATTCTTGGGGCGCCTGGGTGGCTTAGTCGGTGAAGCGTCCAACTTCAGCTCAGGTCGTGATTTCATGGTTGGTGGGTTCAAGCCCCACATCAGGCTCTGTGCTGACAGCTCAGAGCCCGGAGCCCGCTTTGTATTCTGTGTCTCCCTCTCTCTCTGCCCCTCACCTGCTCACGCTCTGTCTCTCTCTGTCTCTCAAAAATGAATGAACGTGAAAACAAATAATAATACATAAAAAAAATAAAGACTGACTCTTGTAACTGATTAAGTTTTCCTCGTATTTTATGCACAAAAGCCAACCACAAACACGTACCTAGGACTGTAGGGCATGCTTTTCTCATACTAGTCTCACTCCTTGACACCATCTGATTTTCGTGTACTTTATTTTCTCTTTGCCTTGTTTTTTTGTTTTTATTTTAAATCTACATTAGGTAGCTGTATTATTAGCGGTATTATTAGGTAAGCTGCTCTAAATCATTTTTTGGATAAAGGATATCCTTGATCAAAAATAAATAATGGATAACCTTATATGTTTTTTTTTTCTTGAGATTCTAGTTTTGAATGATCCGTTATTTATCCCAGAATTCAGCAAGTCGGAATTGTGTTCCCAGCCAGCCAAATCATCCAGGAGGGTACTCCAGAATTACTGCAGAGGTCACCTTTAGGCGTGAATGGGCCATGCATTTAAAATGGCCCATTCATTCTGCCCTGGGCACAGATGCTATGGTGGTTGGTTCATTATTTTGATGCTAATATGTGTGCATATCTTTTTTAATGTGGATGCCAGACCGAAAATTTGGAGTGAAACCAATAATCAACAGATGGCAATCACTCGGGGTCATGGCTGTCCTGGGCCAGGTTTCACCACTGATTCTTAATAGAAGTCCCAATCTGGCCTAGCAGCAATTCTCCTGGTGTCTTTGTGCCCACTCAGAACCATCCCACTGAGAAAGTCTGGGACTGCTTTTCTTCAGGAAGAAAAGTTTATTGTGGGGCACCTGGGCGGTTCAGTTGGTTAAGCATCCGACCCTTGGTTTTGACTCAGGTCATGATCTCACAGTCTATGAGTTCGAGCGCCACTTTCAGACTCTGCGCTGACAGCACGGAGCCTGCTTGGGATTCTCTCTCTCTCTCTCTCTCTCTCTCTCCCTCTCTGCCCCTCCCACTCCCTCTCTCTCTCAAACTAAATCAATAAACTTAAAAAAAAAAGTTTCTTGTATGCGCCTGTGCAGGGATCCCAACGTGGAGATTATAGAAATATTTTCACCATCGGTGAACTTGAAATGTACCATATTTATTACGTCTTAGTGTTAAGTGATGTTTCCAAAGCTGTCCTTTCTTAAAAGTATCTGTCTCATTGAGTATCCGTTGGGAATGGCACGAAGAAAGAATCCTTGATAATGGCAAACAAATTTGACCTGTGTCAGTAATATTTGAGTGATTCAATTTAATTTCACACTTCTCTATGGAAAACATACACTTTTCAAGTCACTACTTGTGCTGCAGGACAATTGCTCTGGGAGAGGTCACGTTCCGTGAGAGTTCAACATTTTGTAATATATAATACTATAGAACATAACGATGAGCATTTTTTTCCATACTTCCTTTTACTGTTTTGAACCATATTTATGCAATAATAAGAATCAACTGATGACAGCTGTCTCCCCATTGGTAGCTCGGTCATGCCCCAAGTCCACTCTTAGGTGCCAAATGCCTTAGTTGGGACGTTTTCAGGGAGACAGATACTGGGCTGATAGAATATCCATCCAACTTGGAGTAAACAAAAGGAATTTTTTGGCCAATGTAACCAAAAACTCCAGGTCTGGAAGCTACTTCAAATGTTTTAATCCTGTGCCTCAAACGATGTCATCAGGACCACATCTCTCTCTCCTCTCCCTCGTGATCTCTGCCCTGCCCACGGATGCTGGCTTCAGTATCAGGCAGGTTCTGTCCACTTGGCAGACCTGGAAGCCGAGTCTGACTTTCTCACAATTATAAAAGAAAAGAGATCGTCTCTTTCCCCATTGCCTCAGTAAGAATGCTGACATTCCTTCTGATTTTGGCTTGAGTCACATGATCGTTCCTGTATGAGTTTGCTAGAACTGCCATAACAAAGTACCATAGACTGGGTGGCTTACACAACAGAGATGTATTCTTTCACAGTTCTGGAGGCCAGATGTCCAAAATCAAGGTGTCACTCCTTCTTCGGACTATGAGGGAAAGAAAATCTATTCCATGCCTCTGCCCCAGTTTCTAGTAGCCTCGGCTTGTAGATTGCATTCTGCTTGTGTCTTCTTATTGTCTTCCCTCTGTTCATATTTCAGTGTCCAAATTTCCCCCTTTTGTAGATAGGGACACCAGTCCTATTGGATTAGGATTCACCCTAATGGCCTCATTTTATATCCATTTTCTCTGAAAAGAATCTATCTTCAAATAAGGTCACATTTTGAAGTACTAGGGGTTAGGATTTCAACCAATCTTTTTGGGGGGTGAATAATTGAACTCTTACCAATCACTAAAGCAAACACTATGTTAAAAGGATAAAAAGCACCGATTTGTCAGCCCTCGGTCACTTGAGCACCCCTGGAGCCGGGGGAGCCTCACCTCCATAAACATAAGTGGTAAGAGTGAGAAAGGGCTGACTCTCCAGGGAAGAATCAGTCTAGTCTACCAAAAGAGCAAATCAATAGTGGACACGCGGAAACGGTAGTTATTACCCTAGGTATCCTTAAATCAAAATAAAAGCCAAAATCTTATGCACAGGCCTACACACAACCTACACATGGTCTACCTATAAACAGCCACATAAATTATGAAATCAGGGCATATACTGTGATGTAATTTACATGGAATTACAGCTTTCACCTTTCTCCCCAGTAAGAGGAATCTCTCAGCATCATCCCATTTAGCTATTTTGATGCCAACATGGAAGAGAGTAAATCTAGCAGAAAGAAGATAATATTGATGACCCACTCCCATCAGTTTCCAAAGAACAAAGACTCTGCATTTGTGGAGCCAGGGAAGGGACATGGTACCACCTTTGGCTGGTGTCTGGCCGAAGATGGAGGCGGGAAGGACCGGTCATAAGGCAGGGATGCCAAATTCATAACAGGCATCTCCCCATCCCCTCCTATCTTGTCACAGGAAACATTATGAATCCGTCAAGGCATTTAGTCCCACTGAGCCTTAACAGAGCCTTTTGGCTTGAGTCCCATGATCATTCCCGTATGAGTTTGCTAGAACCGCCATAACAAAGTACCATAGACTGGGTGGCTTAAACAACAGAAGAGTCAAGGTTGTCCAGTGTGTGTGTGTGTGTGTGTGTGTGTGTGTGTGTGTAGTCTGTGTGACCAACACACACAGGAGTTATGGGGTACACATCTTTGCGCCCACAACTGGAAGCCTCATGCAAGCCCTCCTCTGGTCAGGCTCCTGCTGCCTTTACTACAATCAGAATAGGCTCAGGAACTTCAAGCCACTTCCTCCCACTGAGTCTTCTGAGGTATCTTCCCGAAAAGAGTCTCCGGACCCGATCTATCTTATGCCCATCTTTGCTCCTGGATGCTTATTTTATAAGCATACAAACATGCACAAGCTACATACTCACTCACTATCATATATAGTGATATTTTAATATTATATAACAAATTCCTTGGCTTGGTACACCGCTTGTATAAATTAGAAACAATCTTCTTTATGTCAGGGAACGTCACCTCCAATTTCTAAGTTTCTGGAGGTTCAAGAATGCATTTTTCTGACAATGGCTCAGGATACAGGCTGGTGTTTTGCCAGCTTGCTCGCTGTTAGTTCATTTCTTTAATAGCAGCATGGTGAGAGTCTTTTCAGAACCCAGGGACTCCAGCCTCAACCCTTTCTATTAACTAAAAAACCCTGAATAACCCTCCATATGGTGCTGCCATGGCATTTGATAAATGCCTTGCTGATTATTTATGTGGCTTTACGCTTATTTTGACAGGTTGCTCACATTAGTCTGTGTTGCAACCAAACTTTTGTCGCTGGGTTAAGTGGCCGACTGAATTTCTGCCACAGAAAACTTGAGGAAAATGAGAATAAGGAAAGTACAATCTAAAATAAAAGCAGACAGGAACAATTCTGAAAAGCAAGGAAAGGGACAAAACTCTATTAGGGCTCCTGGTGAATATATTTGTACCTTCTGTCAGCACAGCTCTTGACTGTAAACTGCTTTAACTACTAGGATCAATAAAGGGCAAGGCCTGGAGACAGTAATTATGATAATTGGCAGTGACTAGAAAACAGGCAGACTACAGGATAAGCAGACAGCGGCTCGGGAGAAGCAGACATATTTGTTAAGGGCAAGATGTGGTACACCCTCCATGAGGTTCTTCCTATAATCAGTCTACTAAGAGATGCCCAATGCACTGGCCAACATCACTTAGCTTCTTACCTTGGTAGATTAAATCAGGCCCTTCTGAACAATATCAAAGAGATAAAAGACTCAGCACCTGTCTTCAGGAAGCTTAAAGAGTAACTGACTCTACAGTAGTGCACAAGCACATGTGTGTGCATGCACACACACACACACACACACACACAAACGGAATCGTCTTCACTGTAAAATCAAGAGCTGACCACGTAAACTCCAGGGTGCTATCAAGAGAAGGGACCAAAGTCAGATGGGATGAATCACAGAAAGCCTCTTGTAGGCACCATGTTTAGGGAGGGGCTTTGACTAGAGAGGGTGACGTCATCTCAAGGCCTTCCTTTTGGCAAAGGAACTTAAGAATCTCTGACCTAGAAGCTGCCCAATTGTCATAATATAGTTGCAAAGAACATCTTATTAGATATGGAAGTGTAAAAGTTCTCAAATATCATCACCATGAGTGTAACATGATGCCATCTTGGAACTAGGAACTAAACCAGTTAATCAAATTGTGTGGCTAGGTATTAAAAGGAGAGATGAGCTAATTAAAAGTTTTGGTTAATTATCCCGCCAGGCCGCTATGAGATTCTGAACATCCTGATAAACTTTGACCAGTAACATTATACACACAATTTTCTTTGATCATTTGAATTATATTTAAGGTTCAAGTATTAATAAAGTCTAAAAAAAAAAACTTAGCTAACTCATGAAAATTTAAAAAGACTGCTGAGCGTCCGGACTCCGTAAATATCGAACTCATTCCCTTAATTCCATCTTCAAATCATTAGCTATAGCTATGGAAGAATCCTTTCCCCGGAAACTAGATTATGGAATAATCAGTGAATTTTTTCTATTAGTTTTGTTCCATGAAAGAGAGGTAGGGAACCATAAGTGCCACCCATATCCCGCAAATTGTATTTTGGTGTTTAAGGAAAATTCTGACAACTGTGAGTTAAATGGGTCAGATCCCAAGGAAAAGATTCCCCATAGAGCCCTGGACTTCCATACATATCTTTTAAAAAGAATACACAAATGGCACAGTGATGTTGAACACAGTCTATTTTGGAACTGTGCAGTGCGTGCGTGTGTGTGTGTGTGTGTGTGTGTGTGTGTGTGTGTTGGGTGTCCCATGAAGTTGGGTGAAAGAGATCCGAACTGAACGTTGTGCTAATGAACAAGTCATTTCCCCCTCCAGCTTCCACTGCACAGATGGGGTGGGCTGGGCTGGGCTAGTGTGACCTTGATTATCTCCCAGAGCTTTAAAGTTCTAAACATTTCCCAGCAGATACTGGAAACAGGAAATCGAAACATCTGTTTGTAGGGTTACATAACTGCTATCAGCAGGGGGCAGCACTGCTTAGATAATCACGATATTTTTGCCCTTCCTCATTTAGGAAAACCCATGGAAAAAGAAAAGAATTTCTTCCCTCAGCCCTCAGCAGCTCAGTAACATACAAGTGGGCTAAAGGCAAAGAATGCCCTTGGCCCAAAAGATTTGCATTTTCAAGGTACCTACACCTCCCCAGTAGGTGTGCCAACAACTCATATTTCCTTCGGACACTTTGATCTTCCTTTGGGTTGGTTTTCCTTTTTATCTTTGTCTTCTCTTTATTTCCTCACTTGTTCCTTATTGAGGAAAGAACCATTTTATAAGGAAACTGAAAATTTAAGAAACATAGGGAATCTTTTATCAGTCTTTCTCTCCCCAAAATACAGTCTCCTGTTTGAAGTAGACTTTCAAGTAAGGACTTGGGAGGCACTCTTCAAGAAGGCAACATGTCATGTGATGAAGAACAGAGATGAAAACATGTCAAGGAAGGAAATAACTCTTCTTTTGTCAGGAAAGGACAAACAGAAAAGAAAAGAAAAAAGAAAGAAGGAAGGAAAAGCCATTAATTGACCAGTGCTGCCCCCTGCAGCTGAAAGGAAATGAGGCAGAAACAATCATGTGCCTTGTTCTCTGAATCATGTTTTATTTTAACGATGTAAATATTTTTTGAACTTGCTTATAGCTTAATACAAAATCACATCTTCTAATTCTTAAAGCTCAGATTTGATGGTAGGATTATTTTTAGCCTTATCTTCAAGATAATTTAAAAGTTACTGGAAAACATTTGTTCCATTTAATAAGAATGTATTACTTGACAATAGATTTTAATTCAGATTATATGTTGGGCCTTCACTCTGCTGAATTATATATACTGAAAATGCTTCATCTAAACTTAGAGACTATTTTCCATAAAACAGGAATGTTTGGAGGCTTGAACATCTAAATATATTACCTAAAAAGCAACAGGAGCTTGGGGCACCTGGATGGTTCAGTTGCTTAAGCATCCAGCTTCGGCTCAGGTCATGATCTCACGGTTCGTTCGGTTCGTGGGTTCAAGCCCCGCATCAGGCTCTGTGCTGACATCTCAGAGCCTGGAGCCTGTTTTGAATTCTGTGTCTCCTCCTCTCTCTCTCTGCCCCTCTCCCACAGGTGTGCTCGCTCGCTCTCTCTCTCAAAAATGAATAAACATTTAAAAACATTTTAAAAAGTGACAAGGGCTTGTCATCAGAGAACTGTAGTCTCTTATTTAAAAGCAGCTCTATTCACTTCCTTCTTTTTATCTTCCCTTTCCTTCAGCACCGTTCATATACTGTAATCATTTCAGTCTGAGTTGCACGATGTGAAAAACCTGTGCTTTGGACTAGACATGCCAGGATTTAAAACCCAACTTTGCTACTTGTAACTTGTTTTACCTTGAATATGTCACATAACCATAATGAGCCTGTTTTTGTCATCTCTAACATAGGGACTCATTTTATACCTATCCTATCAGGTTGTTAAGAAAATCAGTCGTGAAAACATGCGAAGCTGCAAAGTAAATACCAGTAATGGCAGCTAAGGGACTTTCTTCAAGGAAGCCCATGATAGAAAGTCTCTAAGATGTCTGCCATAAATTCTTTCCCTCCTTCTCTGCACATGTTATTCCTCACATCAAGAATCAGAGCCTAACTCTCCTCCTCTGGACTGGCCTTACTGACTAGTTTAACTGATAGAAAGTAGTGAAAGTGGCATCCTGGGGCTTCCAAAGCGAGGTCATAGGCAGTCTTGAGCTTCCAAGATGGTCAGTCTCCTGAACACTTGTTCCTGTGATGCTCTCCTCAGAACCCAGCCCCCAGGCCAAGAAACCCAAGCTGCATGGAGAAGCCAAATGTAGACATTCCCACTGACAGCCCAGCTGAGCTCTCGGCCAACAGCCAACATCAACTGCAGGCCACACAAGTGGACCATCTTGGACATCTAGTCCATGGGGCCCTTAGACGCCTCCAACTTCAGTCCATATCTGGCTGCAACCAGAGGACAGATGCTGGACAAGAGCTACCCAACTGAGTCCAGAAAATCCACTGAACTATGAAGGATAATCATAAATTGTTATTTCAAGCCACGAAATTTGGAGAGTGGTTTGTTATGCATGCAATTATAGAAAACTAGAATAAAGCTACAGGGAACATTTGTATTTTAAAGAGCCACTAGTCAAAACCCAGAGAAACAGCTGAGAGGGAGGGAATCTTACTAGAAAAATTTATCTGTAATTCACAGTTGTGTTCTTCAAGTCATTGTGCCACAACTTCCAGAGAAGTTCAATTCAGGTTTTGAAGGGACGTAAGGGAGTTCAATAAATGTGGGTTGGATGAATAAGGGAATGCGTGAATGAATAGATGTTTACTATCAGTCCTCTAGTTAGCAAGTATCTAATGACCAGCGGTCAATCAAGAAGTTTCATTAGGAATCTACTATTTCTAAGCCATTTGGGGATGTAAGTCATATTCTAAGGAAGTTCAAGTCTTATAAATATCAAATCAAAGAACATTAAAAACAATAATGTGCAAACTTGTTCCACAGCATTGACAGACAGATCATGGATTAGAGATGAAAAAATGTACTTGAGTTGGTAGACTAAGGAAAAATCTTTTTCCAGACTGGGACTCACACTGTACCCAGAGGTTTGGGTGGATGACAAAAAGGGCATTTGGGGTGGGGAAGATGTCTGGGAGGCAGGGCCAAGAGGGGAAAGTACAATAGGTAAGGAATAGAGATTCTGTGTTGGAATCAACACTTTGAATGTGAATAAGTGCCCGGTATTTGGAACGATGACCAGACAAAAAGAGGCACAAAGCCCAGCACGATCATTTGCGCATCAGGACCCTAAGAGACCATGAGGTCCCTTTGTTGGAAACCCAGTGTAGACTGGAGAGAGGATGGAGGTCAGGGAGTGAGCTGGGATGTGGGCTGAGAAGCCCATCCCTTGGGCTTGGAAGTGTGGGGGATGACCCACATTTTCCCTTGACCTAAAAACTGTGCTTGAGGAAACCGGAATGGGGAAGGGGGCCCTCCTTCACGCCCAGGAGGTACCTCTTAGGAGGGTAAGACGGTGTCACCATATGTATATACTGCCAAGGGCATTTTCAGAGGATCTGCATTTTCACTGTTAGCTCATTAGATCCTCTGAAGCAGGTAGAAGAGAAAGCTCCAGTGCGGGTGTGGCTTGTCCGAGGTCACCGGACTACTTGGTGAACAGCCCAGACTCAGATCTTCTGCCTACAGGTCAGGTTCACACCAAACCCTCTCTGCCTGCTCCAGATTTTGCTGCGCCTGGAGCCCACCAGTGTCTCCAAATGACCTTGTTTACAGCACAAAGTAATGCTACCAGGCTGCTCTTTAAAGCTCTTCGAGAAATGGCGGATCGCTCTTTGTCGGAAATAATGATACTGATTGCTAGACCAAAATAGAGGATGTCTATCACCGAAATAATTCAAAAAGCTATTTTTGTGGGTCACATTCCACGTGATAAAAACTGTCATTTCGGTTGACTTTAAAGGACACATCCCTCTGTAAATCCATACAGCGTGCGGTATTCTTGGCTGAATGTGACACCTTCCACAAAGGATGTATACATGACTCTGACTCAGAATGGAGGGAGAACAGATAAATAAAGTTGACAGTGCACAGAAGAGGTCTTCATTACTAAATTATTTGGGGAGGTTTTGTAAGTCAGGAAAACTAATCTGCAACTAATACCCCTTCGGTGCCATTTATCCCACATTCGTCTCCCGACGCCAACTCCGAGAGAACAAGAGTGCAGAGTTTTACCTCCCCGTCATCCATTACAAGTAGGTCCTTTTGTACTCCGCGTATGAAATTGCATTTCTTATAAATTGCCCCGTGCCGGTGCCTCGTGAGGTAAACGTCACGGTCCCTGAGGCGTCTGTCTGCCTCAGACAACGAGGGCTGTCGCTGCGGGGGGAGCCAGGCCGGCTCCGTGTGGGGTGCCACGTGAGTGGGAGGGCAGCAGACCTGGGAGGCCATGTGCCAGGTCATGAAGCTGTCCTTCCCCATTCCACCTTGTGGATCTGTAAAGGCTGCTTAGCTGACACACAGCTGATGGCCCCGGACACGAATCAGACAAGTCTGTCTTCCGCCCGGCCTCCAGAAAAACGTCTTTATGAGCCTGTGTAGCGGGAAGGGCCAGGGGCCTGCTGTGGCACAGGTGGCGGGGGAGAGCTGGTCGGGGGAGGCAGGAACCGTTTCTGCACGTCCACTGGAGGCTGCTTCCCAGCCAGAAGACCTTGCTCAGGTCTATCAGCTCAGAATCTACTCACCGCCCTGAACTTACAGATCTGAAAGGATTGTGTTTCCTGTCAGCCACTGGCCAGGTGACACAGGAAGTTGATGTCTATGGAGAATTTTTTGACTGTTTATTTATTTATTTTGAGAAAGAGAGAGAGCGGGGGGTGGGGGGGAGGGAGGGAGGAGCAGAGAGAGAGGGAGAGAGAATCCCAAGCAGGCTCCATACTGTCAGCGCAGAGCTGGATGCAGGGATCAAACCCACGAACTGTGAAACTATGACCCAAAGCTGAAATCTAGTCGGACACTCAACTGACTGAGCCCACCCAGGCTCCCCTATGGAGAAATTTTTATTCTGAAAATCTAAAGCAAATCCAGGGGTGCCTGGGTAGCTGAGTCAGTTGAGCATCCGACTTAGGCTCAGGTCATGATCCGTGTGTTCAAGCCCCGAGTTGGGCTCTGTGCTGACAGCTCAGAGCCTGGAGCCTGCTTCAGATTCTGCATCTCCCTCTCTCTCTCTCTCTCTCTCTCTCTCTGCCCCTCCCTGACTCACACTCTGTCTGTCTGTCTTTCTCTGTCTTCTCTCTCAAAGACAAATCAACATTAAAAAAAATTATTAAAGCAATCCCACAGTAATGCTTACAACAAAATGGACTTAAGTGTAAATCATTCAAACTAACTTTAAATATTGGTAGCTGCAGAGCTAGATGATCTAGAAGAAAAATATGCCCCATGAAGGCAGTCTACATTTTCTCTTCTTGTTCTCATGCATGGCTCCACGTATGTACTCCTTTTAGGGCAGTGTGTAATTTGCTTCCCTTTATAAATTGTGTGTGCATAGTAGAAATGGCTTGATTTCTGGAGTACAAATCAGATTGTTTCTGACCTGTGCAACTCATTGTGTTTGGTTTCATTGTGTTTCAGCAATTCCACAAAGGGCACAGCTAACACTTTACGTAACCTTTTTATGTAACACTTGTGCTTCCTCAACCAAAACAAGTCCTTTGAACTTACTAAGAACTAAAAACATTATCAACTGTTGGATCAGGTTATGCTTAAAAGAACGTGAATTTGCCAGGAATTCAGATTACTCAAATCCCTGGTTTTCTGGAAGATCAATATAGAGATATTTTAGGCTCAGTGCACAGAAATGGCTTCCCTTTTACACTTTTTCTAGTGTACAAGAAAATATGTCACTGAATTTCTTAGTGTTCTCCAAATTGGGGGTGGGGGAGGGGGATACCGTTAAGGAGACAGAGGATAAGCCTTGGTAGACGTTGGCTGTTGAGTTTGAAAGAAGTTGTGATGTCTCCTTATGAGAGTGGACATTAGGGCCAGACCTGGTATTCTGCTTTTGGTGTGCAGGGTGAGGACTTCCTGTTGCCTCCCTTGTCAGGTGGCTGTAGGCACTGCTATGATCTTTCCAAATCAACCCCCAGCCTTACACTAGACGCAGAGGGAGCAACTGGATAGGGCATTAGCCCCATGATCACGGAACTCCAGCCTCGACTAGATGGTCTCACAACTGCCTCACAGCCCAGTGTCAGAAGCCACTCCCCTCCTCTGGTCACCCGCTAGGACTGCACTTTGTACGTCCTTTTAAATAGCTCCTGGCACCTTACGTGGGAAAGAGACACAGATCTCTTTTTAAAAGAGCTCATTTTTAACACCCAAAGACTAATGGACCCTGACTGAGTTTACTAAATTGGGCTTAACGAAGTTAGAGATTGTAGATCCTCTAAGTGGTTTGTGTGACTTTAACTATCAAAAAAAAAAATCGTTTTCCTTAAATATTCGCAAGTGTTGGTTTGGACTCAACATATTCAAGAAAGTTATACCATTAGAAGTTGCCAGTAGGGATGCCTGGGTGGCTCAGTCGGTTAAGCGTCCAACTTCAGCTCAGGTCACGATCTCGCGGTCCGTGAGTTCGAGCCCCGCGTCGGGCTCTGGGCTGATGGCTCAGAGCCTGGAGCCTGCTTCCGATTCTGTGTCTCCCTCTCTCTCTGCCCCTCCCCCGTTCATGCTCTGTCTCTGTCTCAAAAATAAATAAACGTTAAAAAAAAAAAGTTGCCAACAATGGACACTAATATCTGATAAAAGCAATATTTCCCATCATCCCCCCAAGAACAACCTTTGGTGGTGGCAAGATGATCAATTTAAGGGCTTCTGTTTGTTATGGTTTAACTACTTCCTACGCTGCCTCCTAATTGCCTCTGCACTACGTCCTTCAGGTACACATGGTACTTTAGCAAAGACTAAACAGTAGAAGGCCAGAGGAGAATCAGAGTGAAGCTCAGAGGAAAGGAAGCAGAAGACAGAAAGCTAACTTCTGATTTTAGAGTAGACTTGGCCAGAGAGATAAATGATGTCTTTCTGGCCCCAAATAGGCTGAGACCTTAAGCAATAGGCTAAGAAAATAGAGAATTGAGATGACGTATTGGGCTATTCTTCTGTCTTAAATGTGCTATGAGAAGGTTCTGGAAAAGACAGCATATCTACACTGCAAAGAGGAGGAAATTGGAGACTCCAGATTCTGACCACCCCTATTGTTGACCATCAGAGACAGGGTTAAGGTGTGACGCCATTTTGTATCACCACAAAATGGGACCCAATGATACACTTTGGGATTCTGAAAAATTGCTACAAATGGGTCACAAATTTGGTGTTAATGTCTTTAGCAACGACTGCCAAGAAATCTAGACCCTCTCGCTACCACACATTTTACACTGCACGTTGTCTGACTTTTCGTATGGGTAGAGTTGATTCCAGCAAAATATTTTGAGATCATCAGAAACAAGAAGGCTTTTGAAACAAAAGGTGACTTCTTTTAGTGGTAAGTTTAACCTCGTTTCCTTCAAGGGAGGGGTTAAGGAGAGAGAACAAGATGGCTGAGGGATACGACCTACGGGACTAAAGAACGGGGACACCCAGACACATCCATGCCTGGAAGGAGTGGCCCAGGAGACTGCCTCAGGGCTGCTGTGTCCCTCAGAGGGCATCATCCACCGATAGATGTGGGTTGTGAAGTTCCAAAGACTTATTCTCCTCTTGACACTATGACTGTAATTTAGGTAAACTGCCATAGGTGGGCTAGGATACTCAGAAGCCCGTGTCCTGATACTCGGACTTTTTAGGCATGAACTGTTGAAAGAGCCTCTCTTCTGAATTATCCTCTTTCAGTGTTTTGAAATGAATCTAGCACTAGTTTCTATCTCTCAGACAGTGAGGTGTAATTCAGAGCAAAATACAAAGAAATGTGAATTAATACATAAAGAAATAGCACCCAGATACTATTTAGTATTAGATGCCCATTCTCTTCTGGATTTCAATCATTGTCGATTACTACTTATTTAACCTTAGCAAAGTTTCTGTGCATATATAAAATCAGTCCATTAGACTTTCTAACCTAGAGGGAGGCAGGCCTTGTCTGTATCTTCTCAGTGGCTCTTAGCATACAGAGACTTTTACCAACTTTTTATCCAAGGGCTTCTTGGGTATTCTCTGTTTAGACATCTTTTTTTTTTTTTTTTTTACCTTCTTGTGGAAAAAAAAAATGTGGTTATGTACAACTTAGAAAAGAGCATCATGATATAATGTAAAGGAAAAGGACTTTGAGGCCAATCAAACTGGGTCTGAATCCCGGGGTAGTATTGAAAACGCTCATGGCCGTGGTCATTGAAACATTCTGAGCTTCTGAAATCTGAAAAACGGGACTGAGGCCTTGCTTGGTTGTTGGGCAATTGAACAAAGTAAGTAGTATGTAAAACTCCTAACACATAGAGAGGTTGTGATCTTCACTCCCATTGCATCCAACGTTTCCACTAATTTCATTATTACAACCGCCGCCGACTGAATGACCACGGGAAATGACCAGCCCACACCCTGAACCTCAGTCCCCTCTTCAGCGAAGCAAGGGTAACAGTATCTAAGCTCACCGTGCCTGGAGGGTAATAAAAGGCTAACATGTGTAGAGGGCTAGGCACAGGGCACGTATTCGGTATTTTTAGTTCAAAAGTTTTCCCTCTTTTCCTCTCTTTTTACAACAGCAGGGGACTCTTCAAGCACTCGTTATCCCTAGGCTTATAGTTGCCTCTGATCTGGAGATTAGATTAGAGCCTGCAGGGTCACCTTAAACGCACTCTAAATTGGACCTAATGTCTGGATTTGTGTCCAGAAAAAATTTACACTCTACCACCAGGCTTGCGAGGCCTGAATCAGTCCTTAGGCTACAGAGGCAAGCAAGAAATGTGTGCGGCACAGGAATAGTCTGCTGAGCAGGGCTTTCTCTTCCTTCACGGACCCTTCACGGCCAATGTCCGATACAGAAAATATCCCTACCTTTCCTTCAGGCCTCTGCCTGTGCTGCTTCTCTGTGTGCTCAGCGGTAAGACGGTCTTCCCTCCTACCGCTCCTTGTTTCCTGGCCTCGCTCACCATTTCCTACCAACAGAGACAAGAAAATGGACTATGGTGCCATGCATACTGGGATCCCGTAGGGTCCCCCGAGGGCAGCCTGACGCAGGACAAACGCAGCTGACAACAGCAACTCGACAGTTGTCATGTCCTTACAATACTTGAGAAACAGTAGATTAAAACGGAGACACAGCCTCCGCCTATCTTCACGGACGACACGGACCTTTCATTATTCCTCTTCTCTTGCTCCTGTGTTCTGTGGGTCTTCCTTCTGAAAAGCAGAGAAGGCTCCTCTCGTCTGTGTTTGTATGGCTTCCTCGGGTGGGGAGTTGATGTTTCCTACCAGCTTTTGGTGTTCACTGACGATGCAGTGGGTTTACTAGGGGTCATTTAGGGAACCCTGAGGGATGTCCTATTTTATCTTGCCAGACAAGCTCCAACGGGCATGGCAGGGCCCTTTTCTATTTTTCTATTTTTCTATTTTTATTTTTCAGTTCAATCTGTCAATGGCTCCAGAAACTATTTGGTAATGGACATAGGTGTTATGTACGATACATTTCAGGAATGGCGACACTTAACATTGGGAGAGAAAGGCCAGATTGACTCAGGGGGTGAGTGCACCATGTTCATCGTCTTATGGGGCCTCTGCTCATTGATCCTAAATGGCTCTTTTTCTCTGCCATAGAATTTTATTTGGTCAGGATGTGCTGTCTTTTATGGTCCAAAAGCTAAAATCGCAATGAACATGATAACCACTTCTAATTCGGAAATCTCACCATCTGTTGTTTCAACCAATGTCACTTACCCCTGCGGAATCAGAAAACATCAGCAGTGGACTGCACATCCTGGAACCCAACAGCGAGGGTCAAGGTGATACCCAAGAGCAGAGGCTTCTGGGTGACCTTGAGTCCAGAAACGAAGTTACACACAGCACTATCTTGTTCTCTAGTTGTAAGTCCAAGGACGTGACTCCACCAGCTTATATAGAAAAAGAAACTGGCGACCCTGATGAGGTGACGTTTGCCATCAGAATGAGTAGTTGACACAAATTCTTGTCCTCAGAGTCAGGTGAGAACTAAATGTAGCTTGATTTCTGTTTCCTCTGAAGCAACTCTGAGCCCCCAGCGCATTTGATTTTTGTCATCATTAGGCTCCCCTCTCCTTCCCGGGCTGCACTAGATTCAGGAAGGGTTATATGGTGTCCAGAAAGGTGGGAGCTCTTGGCTACAGGGCGTGTTATGGTCTCACCAACACCCCACCACCCAAGCCCCCAGTGGTCTTTGACATTCAGCACTTACCGGTTATTCCCACACACTCTGGAGGCAGAGGGGTCCTTGTGGGAGCTGTGAGCCCCAGTCCTGTACTTTCTCCTTCCTAGACACATCACAACTCTTCCTCCCGGGGGTCTTCTGCCTCCCCAGGCAGAACCAGGGAGTCACCCTTCCCTGGGACCTTGGGACCTGTCACTGCCCCAAACAAGAGAAGCTTTTCCTCCTAAAAATGGGTCACCACACCTCACCATGACCTGTTTCTCAAAGACATTCTGCTCCTTTCTTCCTTTTAGGAATCAGGCTTTTAGGAAACAAAAGCCAAGAAATCTTGCAGGTGGGGTCTGGCGTCTTCCACACTAAGGTGATGAGACACAGAGGCACGGAGGGAAAGAGGAAAGATACAGAAAGGGAGAGGGACAGAAACCCTAAGTTTAAACCTCTAGGCATTTGTTACTAACGGGCATGGTAGCACTAAACACAGCACTGCATTCCATGCGAGGGTCTAACCTCTTCTTCGAGACATGGAGGGGACATTTTACAAAAAGAAGGAAACCTTGGGTCCTCCACTTCCTGTGTTTGTGCAAGGGAGTGTGTGGGAGATTGAAGGTTTGTTTTCAAGGCATCCCTCCTGGTTCATCCTTTACAGATTACCCTTAATATCAGGGGCGCCCGGGGGGCTCAGTCAGTTAAGCGTCCGACTCTTGATCTTGATTTCAACTCAGGTCATGATCTCACAAAGTGTGAGATCAAGCCCTGCCTCCGGCTCTGAACTGACAGTGTGGAGCCTGCTTGGGATTCTCTCTCTCCTCCTCTCTCTGCCCCTCCCCGCTCTCAAAATAAATAAATAAATTTCATATATATATATATATATATATATATAATTCTAATTTGTTGGAAAATGTAAACCAAGTCTGCATGCTCTTTTTCTTCTTATAAATCATTTGTGAGTAAAAGTCATGAAGACCTAAGAAGACCCTCTTCACTGCTCTCTGTGAAAACGATGACCAGAGTTTGCCTGTGACGTCAGTTTTGTGATCCAGTGACATTAGTGGAGTCAAGTCCCAGGCCGAAGGGTCGGAATTTGTGTCCCTCAATTTAAGAAAACGTGACCGGTAAAACCTCACACTTGCAAAACATCCGTGTGGCAAGCGGTCTTAAAGCAAAAGCTGTTTTCCCTTCTACGAGTAGTTGTGCCAGGGATTCCTTTAAGTGTCGAGATGTCCTTGAATTTTTTTTTTATTTTTATTTATTTTTTTGGGGGCGGGGACAGAGAGAGACAGAGCATGAACAGGGGAGGGGCAGAGAGAGAGGGAGACACAGAATCGGAAACAGGCTCCAGGCTCCGAGCCATCAGCCCAGAGCCTGACGCGGGGCTCGAACTCCCGGACCCCCCGGACCGCGAGATCGTGACCTGGCTGGAGTCGGACGCTTAACCGACTGCGCCACCCAGGCGCCCCTGAATTTTTTTTTTAATATGATTTAATTTAGCGTCATGGGTTTGTGTGTTTTCTCAAAAGCCTATCTATTTCGTAAACGTGCGTGTATCCGATCCGTGCTCAGTGAAATGAATAGTAAGCCAGAGAAAACACGAGACTTCACAAATGGGAAGAAAAAAGACGCCCTGCCAGAATCAGATAGTTGTTTCACATGCTTGGACGAGTTGCACAACCCTCGCATGACTCACCCTGGGCACAAACACAGCTAGAGGTGGACTGGGCTGTGTGGCGAGACCCGCAAAACAGGTTTTCGTGGCGCAGGGGTGCATGGGTGGTTATGCTATGTGTGGCCCTGCTCTAGCTTCCCAGGGTGGCGGGGGGGGGGGGGGGGGGGGGGGGGGGGAAGGCAAGGAATCTTACATACCCACCCCCAAAAGAACCATCTTTCTCCTCCCGATTAGTTACTGTTCCGTGACCAATTTTTGTTTCAATTCCTCCAGGTCTCTTAGTTTGGAAATAGTCATTTGGGGACATTGAAGCAGTTACTCTGACGAGGTCGATCCTGATTGGGGGCACCAAGGAAATGGAGAAAATGTACCAGATATAAATAACTGCTTTCCTGGGTAAAACCAGGTCCAACTGAGCGTTTTTAGAAAGCTCTGTCCGTATTAAAAGGAGGGGGGAGAACAATCTCCGGGCAAGAGAAGAACTACAAAAGTGGTACATTTTGTGTTGGAACAACATGATGGTGGCTCGTGACTTTCCACACCAAGCTTCGGAGGTAACGCTCAGCTGTTTGACCACAGCTATGTTTTGCTGTAAAGGGCCACTGCTCACTGAGCCCTGTGTAATTAGAAACCGGCCGAGGAAGGAAATGTCGTTAGAACACCCAGGGGAAGGTTTATTAAAGGATACGCGGTTTGTGTATCGGAGTTTTACTTTTTGTCATAAGCTCTGGCCGCTTCATTGGCTCTAAATATCTGATGTGTTGAATGTGTAAAGGTCATAAGACCACAGAAAGAAGAGACCAGAATTCTCCTCGGTCTCTACTATCAGATTTTATCTGGACCACTTTTTCTTATTTCTTCCGCTTGCAGAAACGGTAGGGTGTGAGATTTCTCTACTCACAAATACGTTTCTTTCGTGCGACTGTTAATCAGGACTAAGGAAGACGGCAGTGTTCAGTGTCTGAGTGAGACCCAAAACGATAACGACAGACCCAAGGCTCTAGGATATCTTAAGGAAGTATTTTTTCTCCTGTGTCCTATAAGAAAAAAAATGAGAGTATTTTAAGCATGTGTATCTTTGTGCGGCTATCTAAAATCAAATTTTACCTGTTCTAACCAAGCAACACAGAGGGATGAATCGTTTCGCAGCCGGCTTTGGTTAATTTCACCCCCAAGAATGCCAAAAGTTGTCTCCCTGAATTTGCAACCTTATACTCGTGTTCCAGGTGTCCATTCTTGTGTTACTGTGCACCCCTTAAAGTGAGCTGGGAGATTTATAATTACCCGAGTCTTCTATGAAAGACAAATGCCAGAAGTTACCTACACCACCCACTGTAGGATTGTTCTTGGCATGGTGACCAAGGCGTGGTGAATTTGTGCATGGAAGTATGAGCTGTCAGGTCTTAAGTGGCAGTAAAGCTAGGGGGTACTTTTCTTCTTGGAGTTATGTTATTAACTCCTTGAATGAAACATATCTTCGTTTTGAATCATAACCCCGGGAAATGCCCACACCCATCTCACCTTAACGTATGTAAATTCCATTTCTCCCACGACTCTCAGCTATGAGAGAACGCAACCGTCAGTATTTTGAAAGTGGCTCAGCTAAAATGTTTGCTTTCCTGCGCTCAGTCACTTGAGCAGTCCAAGTGACCCCTTTGACAAGGCAGAACAAGAAATTTATCCCTCCAGTATGGAGCATTTTGCAAGGGAGGCTGAGTTTTGGAGCACACAAATGGTAAGTTGAATGAAGCGTTTAAATATCAAGGGCATCATACTGGGCATTTTCCTTGTAGCTTTTCATAAAATTAGGATGAAAGAGGAATTTATCATCAAAAGATTGTAGTCTTGCTCATTATTTCAAAGTGAAACATGCCTTCTACATACCAAATGGTATTAGTGAGAAATGGCTTTGGATGGATTGTTTGGGCATACATTTTTCTAATTTTATTGGTGAACCATACTGAACATCTTGTGGGCATACGAGATATGACCTTAATGAAACAAGACGACTCACTGACAGAAAGGAACTGTGAAGTCAAGCTAGGATTTTAACACAAATGAAGAATTTCTTGGAACTCTATATTGCATTGTCATTTTTTATTTTAAGTGTACCTCTTTAAGATTTCATGTAGGGGCGCCTGGGTGGCGCAGTCGGTTAAGCGTCCGACTTCAGCCAGGTCACGATCTCGCGGTCTGTGAGTTCGAGCCCCGCGTCAGGCTCTGGGCTGATGGCTCGGAGCCTGGAGCCTGTTTCCGATTCTGTGTCTCCCTCTCTCTCTGCCCCTCCCCCGTTCATGCTCTGTCTCTCTCTGTCCCAAAAATAAATAAACGTTGAAAAAAAATTAAAAAAAAAAAAAAAAAAAAAAAAGATTTCATGTATACATATGTAAGTGAATGTATATATAATAATTATAGCGTATCACTGGAAGACCATGATAAAGGAGCATACTGGTGCCTAAAATTAACTTTTATGATTTTTAAACTGGGAATATTCAGACCTGCTGTTTCCCTTTATGTTACAAAGAACTGCTGGGTTTACTTCACATGAATTGGTCAAGTCCTGAAAGCCTCTGAGAATGGTACAGATTCCCCGGCCTCGGTGACCCTGGGTGATCATCTCATTTTATTTATTTATTTTGTTAACGTTTATTCATTTTAGACACAGAGAGAGACAGAGCATGAATGGGGGAGGGTCAGAGAGAGGGAGACACAGAATCTGAAACAGGCTCCAGGCTCTGAGCTCTCAGCACAGAGCCTGACACGGGGCTCGAACTCACGGACCACGAGATCATGACCTGAGCCGAAGTCGGTCGCCCAACCGACTGAGCCACCCAGGCGCCCCTGATCATCTCATTTTAAAGTTGAATAAACTGAAGTTCCCCTAGTTGAACAACCCCGAGTTGGGCTACAAGATCACAGACTTCAACCCCAGCCCAATGCTTTTTCAGTTAGTATATGTCCTGTCCCACAGTATAAATTTTCATTTTGTTTTCTCTTTCTAATGTGAATTTGAACTTCATTGGAAGTAGAAGATTCTGTCACAAACGTAGGTGATTTTTTTTAATTTTTTTTTCTTCAACGTTTTTTATTTATTTTTGGGACAGAGAGAGACAGAGCATGAACGGGGGAGGGGCAGAGAGAGAGGGAGACACAGAATCGGAAACAGGCTCCAGGCTCCGAGCCATCAGCCCAGAGCCTGATGCGGGGCTCGAACTCACGGACCTCGAGATCGTGACCTGGCTGAAGTCGGACGTTTAACCGACTGTGCCACCCAGGCACCCTGGTGATTTTTTTTTTTACTGCAGGAAGTTGACTATAAGAGCAAATTAAAACGTCACTTCTATTTATTAAGGATATGCATCATCCCTGAAGTCTTAGCTTTTAGTGTTAAATCTGAGATGGCAAGTCTTATTGTATACTTTTGGAGAAAGGAGGGTAAACTATACTGCACTGTCCCCAGGCATCACTGAAAAAAGCACAATGTTCAGATGAATATTCAAGCTTTTCAGACATTGATCTTTGTGTATCCAAGTCATTCAAATCATTTACTTAGCAAGCATATCAACCACTTGTGTTCTGGAAACTGAACTATTTCTATGCTCTTGTGAGATTTAGATTTTTTAAATTCCTCTGTTTTTTTAGGAGTTCATTTGTGACCAACTCCGGAAAAATGAAAGGAGGTTTTTTTTTCCCCGCATGCCCTCTGGGCAAAAAGGAATGTCTGTGCATTTAGGGACTGAGAGCTGATGTAGCACAGGACTGATTGGCTCCAGTGGGGCCCAGAAAGAAGCCGAGCTCAGGAAGTACACGAAGGGATGAGATGAAGGCATTGGCTCTCTCCACTGTGACACTCCCAGCCCCCAGCCCAAGGAGATTCCCAGTCACATGAGAGAATGTGAGAATTGTAAGGTAAACAGCTATTAGGCCAATTCGTGCTAGCTTGTTGTTCTATTAAGCCTTGATTACCCTGACGGCCATTTTGAAAATTCTCTCCTACTTGGAATTTCTTTGGTCCCTGACTCTGTGTCTGCCACTACACGTTGTCACCAGTCCCCTTGGCACGTCGGTGGCCACTAACCACCAGGTCAGTGGCCTCAGAAACCGCCTTGGGTTGCCGGCCGCAACTCAGCAATCTCTTGTCAGCTCCTTCCAGTCTGGGCGTTGGATTAAGTAGCTGCCAACTGAGACGCCCGGGCACAGGCACGGCCCAGGGCAGGAGGCGCTGAAATTCGTTACAATCCAGAGCTGCTCAGGTGATGGAGTGAATCAAAAGAGATGGAGGTTTGAAAGGCTGGCTTAGTTTCAGTGTCTTTCTATCATAATTAACACACCCAACCTCTTTTGTGGTCAGCAGGTTGTTATCTTGACTGCCTAGATCGTGAGACATAGAGATTTAATGATGGGCTTGACGCTCTCTGGTTGGTAAGCAGGGTGGAAGTGGGACCTCTAAGCCTCTGCTCTCAGAAGCTGGCAACTTCATACACGATGGTGGACATTCTGTGTCTGCCTTCTCTGCCTGGGGGACCAAAATAGTTCCTCCGTCCATAGTCCTCGGGTTGTTCTTTGTTCTTAGTGCGCGTGCGTTCTTGCGTGGCTTCCCTCTTGCAGACTGCTTGCGTTGCTTAGAGGGCGCACTTGCATGCTGGACGCAACTGGGTAACACTTCTCTCCCAGAGAACAGTGGCCCCTGGAAGTTCACATTCGCGAGTTGCCTCCAAGCGCAGCTGCAAATCCCCAAGGCTGTGTGCTCAAGGACAGCTGGTAGATCACATCCCTGCCCAACACACAACCTAGCACAACAGTCACGCAGGCTAATTTCAACAAGGATGAACTAAATGCGAGGATGCAGTGGACAGGAGGCGGCAGTCAGCAGTGGGCATGATTTGGGGGAAGTGGACAGTGGTAACTGATTCTCTGGTCCTGGGTGCTTATCACCATCCACAAGACCCAAACCATCTTCCCCCCCCCGCCAAGCCTAAAACCCTCACTTGCCCCCATCCTCTTTCTCCACATGAGCTCACCTGGACAAAGCACCAAGCAAGTGCTCACAGAGTTGAGCCTCTGTACTACTCTGTTTCTGCAGCGAACACAACGGGAGAAGACATGCTCTTGACTCATGAATGTCAAAATATAATTGAGAGACACGATATATGTACATGAAACGATTAGAGGACAAAATCATATATAATTGAGTGGCAGGGTGCACGGTTCAGACATTAAATGTAATAGTGCTTCTGAAGTCAGGGTGGTCGAAGGAGGCTGCATCAGGAAATAGACTGAGAAGGATGAGTTGGATTTGAAAAGGAGAGAGATGGGCATCCAGGTGAAGGGAACACCGTTGAGTAAATTCTGGGAGACAGAAACAGCCCTTGTGGTGGAACGGGACTGAGTGTTGGAAAAGGAAACGCGTGTGAAGGGCCGGGGAGAGACAAAGCTGAGCAGGTCCTGAAGAAGCTTCAAGGCCAAGCAGACAAGTTGAGACCTGGTAGGCAATGGGAGCCATGGAAAGCGTTGGAACAGTGGAATGGCATGATAAAAGCAGTGTTTAAGGAAAATGATTGTGTCCGGGTAGATTGAGTTCTGAAGATTCTAGAGGCCAGTTCGGAATGAGATGCCAGCGGTCCCAGATTAGAGCGGGGGACAAGTGGAATAAGGAGAAAGAAGGATATTTCTCAGGGAAAATATGAAACACTCACTGATGAATGGGATCCTGTATGGTGCAGACTATCCCTTAAAACTATCCTTCTCCCACACCCGGGTTCTTCAGATTGTGGTACATTTCCTAAGTTCTCTCTTAGCTGCTGTTTGCTGAACGTGAAACATCTTTCTTCTTTCTCCCTCATGGTCTTAGTTTTATTTCTAGTGAGTTTAGTCCTCACATCTCTCCCCTCTCTGGCGTTATTCAGAACAACATCAATTTGCCCCGTGATATCTGGTTTCCTGACACTATACTTCAGCATTAGATGGTCCATTTTGCCTTATACATATACATAGTTGTGCTTGACTTAAAATCTCTCCTAGCGACAGAGAAAAGGGGTACACAGTTCACCTGATAGTTTGAAAGGGAAAACAAGTTATCACAACAAGTACACAGGTGAAAAAAACCAAGGGGTTGTGTATTGAGACTGAAATATCCCAGATAGATTTCTAGGGAAATTTTGCATCATAGAAGGTGAAAAAATTTAAAAGATCATGAGCATGTTCTCTTTAACCTGAAGAGTATTTTTAATAGTTTTTTTTTCTTTTAATCTTTGAGCCAACGTTTAAAATTTAGAAGATTTGACATAACAATCCAGAAACTTGTTTCCCTGAAAAAAGAATCAAAAGATAGGTCAATAATCAGCTGGAGCTGAGGATTGCTATCCCCTGTAGATGGGGCATGCACTGCCCTCCTCATCTACATGTTCTAGTACTTATCAGGACGTGTAGACATTTGAGTTTTGAGTTTGTGACCCAACTGATTTCTTATTGTCTAGAAAAGAGACACTGAGGCACAGAGAGGTTGAAGAGCTTTCCCAGTATGCCTCAAGGGGTTGGTAATAGTACAGGGATTAGAACTGAGCTTTGCTCTGACTCCTTGACCCTCTTTTTTCTGCCTTTTGGGAATGTAGTTGTTTCCTGAATATAAGACCAGAAAACTGACGAACTGGAGGAAGGCAAAGGTCTGCATGGGGGAACATTCTCATCAGCCAAAAGGGACCCTAAACAGGAGTTCCTGAGAGCAGGAATCTGGGGAAGTCTAGAATAATAGTATTTCACGGGGCACCTGGGTGGCTCAGTTGAGCTTCCGACTCTGGCTGTCGGCTCATGTCATGATCTCGCGGTCTAGAAATCGAGGCCCTCGTGGGGATCCACACTGAGCATGGAGTCTTCTTAAGATTCTCTCTCCCTCGCATTGTCTCTGCCCCTCCCCCTCTCGCACCCCCCTCTCTTTCTCTAAAAATAAAATTAAATTAAAAGAGAGTATTTCCTAACTGTGACCGTTTATGTGATTTTATTTTACTCCATTGTATTTGCTACTTCTAATTCCAAGAGGTAACATGCTTCGTAATTAGCTTTTCCCCTTTGTTACAACTTCTTTACTTAAAACAACAACAACAACAACAAAAACTGTGTACTTGAAAATATGGCAGTTGGGATATAACACTGTCAGCGTTCGTATTGAAAATGTCCCAAATTTCTAAATGAAACTTACTGATAAAAACTATTCGTGTGTGTGTTTTCTCATCCACTTTCCTCTCCTAAGCTCAATTCATTTCCTTAGACCTCTGGCCTGCACTGTTAGAGTCTCCGTCTTGAATATGTTAAAATGACATTGGCACTTGGCGAGAAGCTTGCAGCCTCCCGCAGACTCAGCCGGGCTGTGATCTCCGCAGGCTCACAGGGCGGGAGGGAGGGGGCCGTGATCATCCTGCTTATCATTATTGATGTGGCTTCAGCGACCTCTGATGCGTTTCTGTCCAGTGTGATTCTGGATGCAATTCAGAAAACACCTGCTGAAATCCTTGCGAGAAATCCATGTGTGTGCCAAGGCCGGGTGATTGGTGTCGCTCTTGAACAACGTGAAGGTCAACCTCTTGGCTCTCCTTTGGTAGTTATTTTAATGAAAGTCAGAATTCTTTATGGGGTGAATTTTAATACAGACCTAGCACAGGCTGGCATTTCTACTTTTTTGCAGAGTAACATTCAAAATAGCCATTTAACTAAAATGGAAGATGGGTGGAGATTTCGCAAGGCATTTGGAATTGGAAGATGAAAAGGAAAGAGAGATTCTTTGTGCTCTCTGAAATACAGGAAAGCTTAAGATTAATGTTGGATCTCTGTTTTTACTACATCACTCTCATCTTCTTCAAAGGAACGGTGCCTCTCTGTTTGCTTTCTTTTCCCTAGTGGGGGTTCTTTCTTCCCCCTCCCCAAACCCTTGAAGCCTTTGGCTGATGTAACAAGATCATTCCTTACATTGGTGAGGATGTTTCCACCCTAGCATTGATGCTGTTGTTTCCGACTCGGGTTCCATGTTTCTATCTACTACGTGCATATATGCGTTGTAAATGAGAGACAAAAACTCTGTAGAGGTATTGGACAACAAGTCCACAGTAGAAGTTTCCATACATAAGAGTTCATTTGATCTGAGGGCACGTGGATTAAATGTGATATGGTTGATATAATAAACTGACTAATGACAATAATAACTAACGTTTTACATGTTTTGCATGTTTACTAAGTGTTTGGAACCGTACTAGGTATTTCATGGGCATTATCTAATTTAATCTTCATAATTGCCCCTATAGTCCACTAAAACGAATGTGATAATAATCTGTGTGAGTTAAGGTTTAGTTTTAGACACAGTTTAAGAGATTATCTGGGCTGGAGCACCAGAGTGGCTCAGTCAGGTGAGCACCCATCTCTTGTTTTCAGCTCAGGTCGTGATCCTAGCCAGGGTCATGGGATTGAGCCCCGCCTCGGGCTCTGCACCAAGCAAGGAGCCTTCTTGGGATTCTTTCTCGCTCTTTCTGTGTACCTCTCCTCCACTCATGCTCTACCTCTCTCTAAATATAAAAAATAAGGGGCACCTGGGTGGCTCAGTGGGTTGAGCATCCGACTTTGGTTCAGGTCATGATCTCGCAGTTCATGGGTTCGAGCCCCGCGTCGGGCTCTGTGCTGACATCTCAGAGCCTGGAGCCTGCTTCTGATTCTGTGTCTCCCTCTCTCTCTGCCCCTCCCCCACTCATGCTCTGTCTCTCTCTGACCTACCATAGGAAGAACAGGTCAAGTCACCCAGAATGTTTACTCTGGAGAAGACACTGCTCTGGGTTGTGCAAAAGCCTATTGCCCCCTCCCCTCCCCCAATTAGTGGGCTGGAGTACATGACCCCAAGGGTTCCACCAGTGACACTGGCTATGACCTTGGCCAGTGGATGTGGATTCAGACAAACATAGGTGGGGAGTAAGGGAGAACAGAGAGTGGGGCAGCAAATCAAGGACTCTGGGAGGTGCCCAAGCAGAGGAGGGTAAAGGGTTTCTGAGCAAAGATTACAAACAAGGGGCCGAGGCTGAATGCAGCCTTCAGACTCATCAGCAGTGAGCATACAGGGCCAGCAACTGTTCCTTTGAATGCGACTGGAGGCAAGTACCCTCTGGGTATCTCCCCAGTCCCTGCTCTCTCTTAGTCCCTGAGCCATCCACTCGAATGCACTGGCCTGGCAACAGGTGGCCCAGATCTGAAGGCCCTGATGTATAAGGTGACCTAGCAGCAGGTAAATGCTGGATGAGGTCTCTTTTTTTCAATAATCTGTCATCCAAACTGTAAAGCATGAGAGAAGGGCCACGAGGTTAGTGAGTCCTAGTTTGTTCAGTTGTGGGAACTGCACACTGAGAGGGAATGCCCACTAAAAACTGAGCCACATGGAGGCCGATTCTCACATCACCAAAGCAAGGCAGTGTCCCTGGTAGGACTCGCTCAGTCACCACCCCATGCGCGTCTATGTTTCCTCCCTTCCGTGACTTCCTCCGCTTAGGGGAGGAAGATGACCCATGGGGCCAAAGAACCTAAATGCGAAAACACATAAGAGCTGGTGGCTGAACCCACCCTTTCCAGCTCTCCCAGCAAACATCCCCCAAGGTCTGCCCTCCCTGAGTCTGTGGGCTGTTCCCCAGGAGGGAGGCGAGGGGGCCCTGCCACAGCCTGGGAACCAGACAAGGAGAAGTCATGACCAAGCCATGGAAGGAAGAGAAAGTAGAGAGAAGAGTTGGGGCTGGTTACAAAACAACCAGCACTGGGGCACCTGGGTAGCTCAGTTGATTAAGCATCCAACGTCAGCTCAGGTAATGACCTCATAGGTTCCAGCCCGCATCGGGCTCTGTGCTGACAGCTCAGAGCCTGGAGCCTGCTTCGGATTCTGTGTCTCCCTCTCTCTATACCCCTGCCCCACTTGTGCTCTGTCTCTTTCTCAAAAATAAATAAACATTAAAAAAATTGGGGGGTGGGGAGCACCTGGGTGGCTCGGTCAGTTAAGTGTCTGACTTCGGCTCAGGCCATGATCTCACGGCTCAGGTCATGATCTTGCGGTTTGTGAGTTCGAGCCCCGCATCAGGCTCTGTGCTGACAGCTCAGAGCCTGGAGCCTGCTTTGGATTCTGTGTCTCGCTCTTTCTCTGCCCCTCCCCTGCTCACGCTCTGTCTCTCTCTTTCTCAAAAATAAATTAAAAAAACATTAAAAAAAAATTTTTTTTAACTTTTTCTTGAACAACCAGGACCAAAAGGGGTAGAATCTCCAGAGAGAAAGCTTATGTAAGAAGTTCCAGGATAAGGAAGAGTAAAGAAAAAGGGAAGTAGCAGAGAGAAGTAACAAGACCAAATTAAGAAATGGAAGACATAGATACATTGTTAGAATGAATTTTCAGTGGTGGACACGTTGTCCTTGAGACATTTGAAAAACAAAAACAAAAACAGGAAGAGCTAGAAGTACTCTGGAAGAAGCCCTCATGTACAGCTGAAAGGAGCTGTACAAAGAAATACTATGTCTTTTCTTTTGTCTCTGGATTGCATTGCTGAATGGCTGGCTCTACGAGTCCCCAGCATCCTCCATGATGAGAGTTCAGGATTGGTGCTCCCATCCTGGGGGCAGAGCTCCCAACAGCCTATGCCCCCTTCCTTGGGTCATCTTTCCATTCTCTGTTCTCTCTCTTTCTTTCCTCCCTCCCCGACTTCATACCAATAAGGAAAGAAAAACTTGGGGAGACCTCTGGTGCAGGCTCCAATAACAATCTTGGCAGGTAAATTTCGCACATGCAAAGTGAGTCATTTTCTCATAACTGAGATCAGGGGTTGTATCCCTCCCAAGAGAAAGAACACTTATATTGACGTGTTTATGTTTTGGAATAATAATATTTGTCCATGTGAAAATATGTGCGATTCCTTTCTGCCACACCATATGGCTGATTACTATTCATAATCCAAACAGTAGCAGCTGCTGCAGAATTTCGAGAATGAGTTTCCTTAAAGTAAAAACGGGCAAACTATTGGATGCCACATATTGTCCAGAGTATCACTATTCACCAGAAATCTACATACGGGTCCTTTTCGTTAATCCAGTGTAGTCTTTATTAATAGCTCAGAAGTTCATTTTTCTATATCCCCTTTCATTCTGTCCCTCTCATCCTACCCCACCCCATCTCAACCTGTGCCCCCAGGGGCTAGTCTACGTTGGGAAAGTGGATGCACATCAGCCAAAACCCTTGGCAACAGAGGTTCTCGGCATGGTTGGTGTTGACTGGTGACGACGGCCAGGAAAAGATTGCAGTGTGTTTTTGCCCTAGTTCTCCACGTGGCTTCCTCCACTGCTGACCTGCATTGTAGATGTGTGGTTAGTCAGACACATGGAGGCACTGAAGCAGTTAAAGATCCCCTCTCGGGCCTACTTGGCCCAACTCTGAGCTAGTGGAAAATGTAGAGTAGCACTTTCTACAGACCATTTGAATGTGGTTAGCAGAAACCCTTGAGGTTTGAGGAGGAAGTGAGTTGCCGAATGGGCACTGGACAACACCGTAGAAACCACCACAATCAATGGTACAAAATAGCCTAATTTCATAGAGAAGTATCTGCAAGTGTTCTCCATATCATCACATAGTCTTTCCGAGTCGCCCCGCCACCGAAAGCTGGAAGCTTTAGAAAGTCAAAACACTCTTTTTCTTTTTTTTCCATTAGAGTAGCCAAAACATTCTTTATGCTGATTCTGCACATCACAGTGGTAAACATCCAGACTATTTGGCAAAAAAATTAAAAAATTTAAAAAAATCCTGACCCAATATACCAAAACTTGAGTCTACGACGAAAGTATATTTAGTGTAGTCTCATTTAATAACCTGAGTTTGTGTGATGTGTCATACATAGCTTTCAGAGTGTTTTCATGTATATTATTAGTAATTGAGACTTTTTTCCAAGAAGCCTGTCAGGTGACCCAAATCAATGGACGTTCAATGGGACTGGGATACTGTCTCTGGCCTGGGTGCATTGTCCTATTCTCCCCACAACAGGCATCGCTAATTTCCAACTTGTTTCCGTTGTCTTCCTTAGCCATTTGTCTTTTTCAGGTGTCTCCTGGTCAGGTAGCTAAGTACCTGCTGCTTTGATCACAAGTTATAATAGGGTGATTTATCATTGTCATTCTCCTCACTTGCAACAAGAGAGCAACCACAAGATATTACAGAATTGGTCTGCGTACTTGGCCTTTAACAACAGTCTCTGATTTGAAATGGCATCTATGCCTCTGTCATCTCAGAGCTCCTCAAGAGGTCTCTGAGTCAGCCTTAACTTGGCCGGCCTTTACCTTCGGGTTGCACTGGGTAATTGTTTCATAAACTTCTCTTTTCCAGACGGAATATCTGACAATACTTCCAAGTTACTACTTGTGTTTAGTAGCCGTGTGTGTGTGTGTGTGTGTGTGTGTGTGTCTGCTTCTCATTTCTGTGTTTCTTTATCATCATCATCAGCCTGACTCAGGCCAATTATGTGATTGCCCTGTAGCCCAATAACGTGATTTCCATGCTAAATAGTCCAAATACATTGTCCCGATAGATCACTGAAATCTTCTACTTGGCCACCTTCACCTGTGCCCAGTCCCCAGAAAATCTTTGCCCTGAAAGCTCAGCCCTGCCTACTCTTAGAATCTGTTCTGACTCACTCGTTAGTCTTCGCTTGAACAGAGATCAGTCCTGCTGTCCTAAGCCTAGTACCTGGTGGCCCTGGACTAAGTCCTGGGCACGCTGTCTGCTGACCCGCACCTTAGCTCAGGCCTCGCAAAGCTGGTGGGCATGTGTGGGATGCTGCCACTGTCATCTGATTTCACCCCATGCCCTCCTGCTGAGATCAATTACCCTACCCTCACCCACAGGTTGTCCTGCTGAGCCAGCACTACCCTTCTGTGTTCCATTGACTCGGAGTGCCTTCCAAGTGGGCCTAGAAACAGAGTCATGTTATGATTGTCATGGGCTGTAGGCACTTTCATCTTTATGAGCCCCTTCCTCCATTAAAAAATACGAAAAGTTGTGTTTTTTAATTGTGCTGGAAGAAAAGGCACACATACTGATATTATCCATTAAAACATTTCTTTGACCTGAAAGTATATTGTTTTCTTCTGATTTGTTGAAAAGAAATGAATACATTTCCCTGGAATCCCAAATGTCTTACTGCAAGCCCTAGGCACCGTGCTTAGCGTGACTGATGGATAAGGGGCCCTCACTAGAAATGGGCCTTTGGGGCAGGCCCTTTTGCCTTGGATCAGTGTTTCAAAGTTCAGTCTTTTGTGAGCCACATTTAGAAATGTTACCATTTGCTCTTCCCGATACAAGTCTTCACCTACTATTTTTCTTTAAATTTACCTTCTTTGAAATTGTAATAACTGTACTTTTTCTTTTTTTTTTAATTAAAAAAAAATTTTTACCTACTATTTTTCTTTAAATTTACCTTCTTTGAAATTGTAATAACTGTATTTTTTCTTTTTTTTTTTTAATTAAAAAAAAATTTTTTTTAACATTTATTTATTTTTGAGACAGAGAGAGACAGAGCATGAACGGGGGAGGGGCAGAGAGAGAGGGAGACACAGAATCGGAAGCAGGCTCCAGGCTCTGAGCCATCAGCCCAGAGCCTGACGCGGGGCTCGAACTCACGGACCGCGAGATCGTGACCTGAGCCGAAGTCGGACGCTCAACCGACTGAGCCACCCAGGCGCCCCTAACTGTATTTTTTCAAGGACACTTATGCCACTGGCATAAAGTTGCTCTTATGAACAGCATGTTTGCATTCCCCCAAAATTCATGTGTTGAAGCCCTAATCCTCAGGGTGATAATATTTGGTAGTGGGAACTTGGAGAGGTAATTAGGTAACAAAGGTAGCGCCCTCAAGATAAGCTTAGTGCCCTCATAAGAAGAAGCACAAGAAAGCTTGTTTCTGTGGCAGCTCTTCGTGTATCCTCCGTGTGAGGACGCCACGGAAAGACGGCTGTGATCAAAGTGGGAAGTAGGCGTTCACAGGAGCTGAATCCGCCAGCGCCTTAATCTTGGACTTCCCAGCCTCTAGAACTGTGAAAAATAAGTGCTGTTGTTGAAGCCACCTAGTCATGCTAACTTGGTATTAGCAGCCGAAGCCGATTGAGACACTTGTCATAAGTAGAAAGTACTCATTGATACAAATTAACATAAATACATTATGCAATTTTTAAAAATTTAAGCTTGTTGATGTTCAACCTAATGCTAGCATTCTGAGTTCCTCAGAATCCTTTGTCCTCTACTAGTCCTTGTGGAGTCAATGGTGGGACCAACGCCTAACCCAAAGGTGTCCCCCTGGTCATGGTTTTCGGTGTATTCCCCGTCCACCTGCTGACATCCAGCTACTCTCCAGGTTCCTGCTTCAAAACAAATGAACCGACTAGACATCCCCAAGTCAATTGAAACATTGACAGATCATCCCCACCCATTAGACTGGATCTTCCGGGAAAAACGTCGCTGGCTGTCGCAATCCTGACTCATCATTTCTCTCCAGAATGACACTGTCCGATAGAACCGGAAATGGACTCTGTCTGCAGTTGCCAATACTGGACTGCCACCGGACACAAGTAACTACTGAGCATTTGGAACAGTGGCCACTGTGACTGAGGAATGAGATTGTTACTTTCACTTAATTTCAATTAATTTAAATGTAAACTCTTTAGCCACATATGTCTATTGGCCACCATATGGCACAGGGCAGCATTACAGCGTGTGATTTTGACTGTGGCCATTCTTTTTGGGTTCTAGATCCATCCCAGAATGGATTAGTTCTAAAATTCTTTCCCTTTGCATGAGGCCTGTCACACCACACAGCTTGGCTTATGATTGAAATGGATGATACTTAAGCTAGTCGATATTTACATCCTACAGTGAAAGAAGGCTCTGGGGGGAGATGTGAAAGAAAGAAGCAGGAATAGAATATGAGAATCCTATGTGCTTCTGAGTGTCATGGGGAGGAGGAGGGGAGGAAGGATAGAATGGAGAGATTGAGATATCAAAAACTGAGATTGAGATATCAAAGATCCCCCCACTTTTCAGTCATATAAAGCTAAGAATAACCAAGATACAAGCTGTATTAACTTCATCTTATTTCCCAATCATTCTTCTCTTTTTTCCACTTAAAACAATTGTCAGTTGGGGGTCAAAGGTTTAGCTTCAGAATAAGCAGTCTGCTCAATAGTTTGTCATTAATGTGCTAAATCTAGAAACGGCAGCTATAGCTGGCTTCAAGCCCCAAGCCGTAATGTTTAAGTCTTTGGACCAACTATATTGAATCAGATTCAGGACAAAGCCTGGCACTTACTCATGCAGGCCAATGAGGCCCCAGGTGCCCACGACTGCATTTGTTTTGTTTTTTTTTTTTTAATATTTTTGTAAGTTTATTTATTTATTTTGAGAGAGAGGGAGAGACAGAGCAACCACACATGGATGGAGGAGCAGAAAGAGAGGAGGAGGAAGAGGAGGAGAGAGAGAATATACCAAGCAGGCTCCCCACTATCAGTGCAGAGTCAGACGTGGGGCTCAAACTCACCAACCACGAGATCATGACCTGAGCCAAAATCAAGAGTCGGACGCTTAACCAACTGAGCCACCCAGGCGCCCCCATGACTGCATTTAAACAGACTTTTGAGGAGCCCAGTAATGGCACTCACTGGCATAGCACACACACAGATGACTGTCTATCCATTCCTGCCCCACCACCCCCTCCTTCCTCTCCCTCGGGGCCCTCTATTCCATGTGGTATACTGCTTCTTCTGGGAGACCATGAGCTTGGACAGTGACCCTCTCTAGAACTCTTGGAATGGGATGGCAAATTGATTACCTAAGCCAATGATGGAATTCTACTTCTTTCACTACGTATTGATTTTGGAAGAGGAACATGACCTAGGGCCGGCTGTTAAGGAACACTTGGAAAAATTTGCCTACCAACAAAAAGAGATGCACAGAAAGAGATCTTTCTTCCCCCACTGGCATTGTTGAGTCTACAACTGAGACCAGAAACTGTAGCAGCATTTTTCACCTGTGATATATAAAGATGACCGGATGGATGGTGGAGGGGAGGGGTGGACAGGGTCCTTGCACACTAGAACAGGCAAATTAACCCTGAGACAACTTGGACCTCCTTTTTGTGAAATAATCAACCTCCCAATAGGTTAAGACATTCTGAATTGGTCTTCCGTTATTAGCAGCTGAAATCATCATTGCTGATACAATAACACATCGTGGAGTTCTTATTGCCTCTAATTTGACTTAAAACTTCTTTGCACCAGGATATGAGCAGGACAAAGCCTTAGCCTTTCCCTGCTTTGTGGATTGGAGCTATGATCTTTTCTGACAGTTTATTACTTTACTTCTGGGATGTCTCTCCATATAAAATCCCTACCAAACTTGACCTATTTCTTCCTCTTTGACATGGGAATCAAGGACTGAGAAACTGCTCTCTTTCACTGTAATCCATGACTAAACACAGTTGATAGTAAAAATAAACTGTGATTAGCAAATAATAAATAATAGTAATAAGATGGGTGCCTGGGAGACTCAGTCGGTGAAGCGTCCGACTTCGGCTGAAGCCATGATCTTACGGTTCGTGGGTTCTAGCCCCGTGTCAGGCTCTGTGCTGGCGGCTCGGAGCCCGGAGCCTGCTTGGGATTCCGTGTCTCCCTCTCTGTCTCTGCCCCTCCCCTGCTGGTACTCTGTCTCTCTCTGTCTCTCAAAAATAAATAAACATTAAAAAAAATTCTTGTTAAATAATAGTAATAAGACACAGCCATTTGCCATCATGCTTTTAATTACAAATGTAAAATATAGTTTTATTTGTGTCTTTAAGAGTGAGCCCTTTTTCTGCTGAGCATGGAATATCGAACACTTAATTAATGGGCATAATTCTATTTCCACTGTGGAGACGGGACAAATCATAGCAGCTCTCACCCCAAAAGCAGAAACCCTTTGGGGAGCCTGTCTCCACTAATGCATATATTGATATACATGCATATTTCCCATTAATACTAATAGACCCTAATGCGACTGTATAAATCACCTGAATTCTGATGCAGTGTGAATGCGATGTTGGATGATTCAAGAGGAACTCACAAAATACATTTGTCTGGGAGCTATTTCTTAAGATGCCTTTATCATGTAGCCGGATTCCTCCCCTGTGACTGAAATATTAATCCAAGGCTGTTTCTGCCAGTTCCCATCTCGTGCAGCCCCCTCTTGTCATCAGAAGAGATGAAGTAGACTGTGCACCTCTACTCAGGTGTAGTTTAAGATTCTATTGGAAGCAACAAGAAGGGAATGGACAGAAAAGAGAAATTAAGAGAGATTTTCCTTTTCGTGGCGAGCACCGCATGGGGCCCGGGCTGAGTTAAGCGTAAACATGTGCTTGAATCCTGGAGCAAGTACCAGATCACCTAGGCTAAGTATGAGGAATTTACACACCTTTATTCCCCACTTTGTCCTTACCCATTGGGAGCTATCTCGAGCATTTTACCTCCAGGGTTCCAGAGCACTTTTTATACCTCCACTGCCAGTGTGCTCTCTGGAGAAATGCATTCTATTACCTCCCACAACGGTGAGAGAAAATTCCAGCCAGCTGGCCTCACTCTTCTGCTCTCACCTAACTTCAAGCTTCCTCTCCTCCCGGATCTTCCTCCTCCCCTACGTGGATTCTCGGCACAGCGATTGCTCACAAAGACTTTTGTTTTACCCTATCATAGGCAAAAAAGAAAAAGTGTACCCTTAAGAATCAGACGGAAAGAAAAATATCAATTGCAAGTAAAAACGTACATAGCCCTTATGTATTGCTAGACCACGTAATCTTGGGACTGTGACAAATCAGCACCAAAAAGGATTTGGGGCTGTATATCAAAATAACGTTCCATCCAGCCCTGCAGCTTTTCATAGTTAAGCAAAACCCTGGGTGTTTCCATGAGTGTTTCCCAGGGCATAACAATGCCAAGAGCATCCCTTTTACAGGTAAAGATGCCGAGGCCAATCAAAAATGTTGCAAAATAGCACCAGTGATTTGTATGTTAATATGTTCAAAATCATTTCGATTCATCTCTATTCCAAGAGAGTGGAAGAATAATTAAATACAGAGCTGCTCGAATAGGTTTTTAAATTTACGGTGTCTTAATTTCCAAAACCTCTGTAAAGCCCTCGATGAATCTTAGAGTCTACTGAAACATTTCAGAATTACTTTGGTCATTACAATCTGCATGAACCCAAGGGAACACTAGGATTTAGCTAAGCTTTAATAATAGTTGGAGATTAGGGGAAACGGTATGGAGTTGTAGTAGATCTTCACATCTTGCTCGAAATTGGGACATCTTTTTAAAAATGCAACACTTCTAATACTAGTTAGTAAGAGGTATTACTCTGTAAAGTTAAAATTTCCATTTTTAAAAGAAAACACAAATAGGGAATGAAAAAGCTCATGCAGCATAACTCTGTTATCTACCTTGGAAGGAAATATGGTTCTTTGGACCATAAAACTCTGGCTCAGGCATCTTCATCCTAATGGCCTCTTATCAAATTATGAATATCAGATTTAGGAGGAACCAAAGATGTGCCACCTCCAACAAAAACAGCTGAATTCATTCATTCATTCATTCATTCATTCATTCATTCGTTCATTCATTCATTCAATAGCTTGTTACATGCTTGCTGTGGGCCAGACCCTATGCTAGGAATAAACACAAAAAGAAGACATATTCTTGCCCTTCAAGGGTTTCCTGGGCTGGGAAGAGAAAACCAGTGGAGAGGCAATGAAAGAAGGGACTGGAAATGTACTGGGACATTTATTTAGGTTAGAGTCCTTGTCCAGTAGGTAATATCATCCCCCATGTTACATCTTGAAGCCCAGAGAGTTGAAGTAACTGACCCAAGGTCCCACAGCATGTGAATGAATTAGAAATCAAACTCTCATATGTCTGATCATGCTCTTTGCACTGCACCAATGCTAAACTGTGTGATCCCCGCGGCCACACGGTATCATGCAGGTGGCCTTCGACAGCTGCCACCTGCTGCTGACTGGCACGGTGCCACTGGAAGTGTTGCTCTGGGTTGTGATGTTGGTACTGGAGCCCACATTCCTTCTCTGAGGACACTCTGGAATGGGGAAGAGAATCTAGGAGTGCTGTCCTCAGGAGGATTTGCGACGTCATTCATTCTCAAGCAGTCTGGAAGCAGCTCTCAGGCATACCTGAATGAAACTGAGGAATGTCCCCTCTCGTCTTCAGGGGAAGAGTGTTCTGCTGACCAGTGAACAAACCAACGTCACTAGGAGTCATTTTGATAGCTCCTCGAGAATTTATTAGACAGGCAGCAGACAGCCCTTGGAGTACTGGAGCTGTGGCAAGAGAGACTGCCTCAGAAATTGGGAGAGTTTAAGACAAAGCCAAGAGAAGAGAAAAATCTTCTTCACCCAGAGCATTGGTAGGAGAGGGGAGCCACCGTGTTATTCAGGACGCAGTTCAAATGAGTGTGAAGGTAAGAGAGATACACCGGGTAGCTCATTCGGCCATGGGCCCAACACTGATGTCAAAGGAGTATAAATGTGAGGACAAGCCACCAGAGGCATAAGAATTAGGACCTTGGGAAACTAGAGAAAGTAAGATTCAAGCAACAGTTGTGAGAAGACAGGTATACAACTGCTTATTCTTGATCGCGAAGTCCAAGTACTCTGACCACTGAAAATTTGGGGCGGCGGGCCTGCCTTGGATTGACGTAAGACTGTAATCTTGATTCATCCCTCTTACTGTGAATATTCATCGTTTTGCTGTAGAAATATCCATATATTTGGCCACGGGTGATGTTGGTGGCATTAAGTGATATCGAACATAGAAATATATTACATTTCTAAGAAAACCAAAGGCTGAACTCCAAAACACACCTGTTCCCAAGGGTTACAGGTAGGTGACTGTGCGTCATGCCCCTCCATCCACGGGATCTCATTTAATCCTCCCAAAAGTGTTGAGAGACAAGGTCTTATTTCCCTCCACTTTGTAGATGAGAAAAGTGGACAGGAAGCCATTCGTGGGACCAACTCCAACCAGTAGAGAGTGACAGATTAAGGACTGACCCCCGAGCATCTCAAAACAGTCCCTATACTCAAGCCTGTGCCATGCATCATTCTAATGGGGACTCGGACACTGCCAGCTTCTCCTGGTAAAACCTGCGTCTGACCCCAACACCTCCCACAGCTGTCTTGGTTTTCATAACAAGCAACAGCTGGGCTAGAGCCTCCAGTAAGCAAAAGGCTCTAGAAAGTGTTGAGTTAGAGTGAAACAGGACTCCTTTTAAAATTCTGACTTCTCTCAGCCGCATACAGGCCTCTAGGATGGTCTTGACCCTTGAAGGGGACTGAGACTCCTTTGAGAATCTGATTAAAGCTCTGAATCTTCTCTGTAGGATACTACACAAACAAATTATTTGTTCTGTTTCAGGGGAGCCTATTTATGAAATCCAGGTCAAGAATCTCTTTTCTCAGCTTTTAGGGGATTGGTAAATTGTCCATAGCAAAACTCATAGCAAAGTTCAACTTTAAAGCGTGAAGATCATTTCAATTAATATAATTCAGTGATTCAGTCAAGACGTAATTGCTATTGAAGCCCAGAATTCCCTGACCAAAGGGTGTGTGTGTGTATGTGTGTGTGTGTGTGTGTGTGTGTGTGTGTTGGAGTATTGGGAAGAAAGACTGGGCATTCTTTTGGCTTCTCAAGAAAATTACCCATACAGGTATTATTAAATCTTGACAGTTCTGTTGACCTCTCCGCTCTTATAAACATTGAAATGGTCAATCCTGAAAGCAGGGATTGCATTAGAAGTCATTTTCAATTTCAGGGTCTTGTAATTATCTTCTGTCTATATTTTCTTGGAGACTGTGGTTCTCCTAGGCAGCCTCCTTTTTATCGTCTGCAATACGAAAACTTGCAAACCATTGTCAAGATTCTCCAGCTGGCATCATAACCGTATTGTTCATCTTCCCCCTTGCGCTTTTGATTGACTGGGGTTCCAAGCCATTATTTCCTAAAACTAAATGTTTCCTAATCTTTTATATCTCTGGTTTGATAGTTATGATAACCCTCCTCCCAAGGGTATAAAACTGGAGCTGATGAATAGAAGCGTGCTCGTCATTAGCCAGTACACAACACAACGCGTTCTCGGAAATTCAGAAACATAATAATGGCAGATTTTGTGTTTTACATGATTACCTTTATGACAGTTCTGTCACTCCACACCGAGCGCAACGTATCCGGGTGGGTTTTTGTCTGACGAGAGTATCCATGGCTCATGACACTGGGTTGAGCTGTATTTCTGATGTGTGCGTTTGGTAGCAGCTAGAAACTGGCGGTGCATGCATTTTGATGTGAAGTCAAAAAAAGTCCTGTTCAGAGGACTAAAATGCTCGTATGCCCCTCGTTTCCCACGTGTTAATCCGGGATTAAATGATAAATACAGCGTAGCAAACACTGGTCAAGTTCTTGGACTCTGAAGTTCGTCCAACCTGGGTTTGGGTGTTGAATCCATCACTTACCAACCGAATGACTCTTGACAAGTTACTTCCTTTCTCTAGGCCTCGTTCTCTGTAAAATGGAATTAAAAATAGTATTTCCCAATAGAGTTGTTTTAAGGATTAATTGAGATGATGTAAGTAAAGCCCTCGGCAGAAAGTAGCATCTTCTCTTAGGATAACGATCGTGTCCCATCTCCGTTCTCCCACAAGGACCCTCTCAGGTGTCATTTGGGCTTAAATACAACTGAGTCTCCAGATGCACCAAGGTGTATATTTATTTGGTATTTCTCCTAGCTCTGCGATACCAGAAAATGAGGATGTGGAGGAGAAGAGGGGAGGTGAAGCTCCTACTACCAGAGTGCTTTGCATGAGAGGGAGATTGCAAGCCTCCGTGACAAACAGCTTTTTGGCAAACGTTAACAGGAGCTCAGTGTGTTTCTGCTGAACTGAGCGGAACAGGCAAGACAAAGAGAAAGACCGGACCCTCTCCACCTGCTTCCTCCCTGGCACCTCGTCCACCGCTCAGCTGTGGCCCTGTGAGGTTGTCACAGGTGAACGGCTCAGATTTGTTCCAGACCAAAAGAGCCTAGGGAGGCAGGCGGGTCTGTCTCTGTCTCCCCTGGGTCCCCGGGGGCCCAGGGATGGCAGGTTCATCTGAGACCAGCGTGGGGATCACCCGTCACCTGTCTCTGCAGAATTGGACCAAAGACCCAGAGGAGTCCTGCCAGTACTGGGACAGGCTCTCGGTGGCAAAGGCTGCTGGCCCTGCTGGATTTTTTCTATCTGCCTTTGAATAGCTTTGAGCCTAAAACCACCTGTCTTATTCCATCTGAAATCCAGTAAATATCTGGAAGAAAACAGCCCCATTTGGAAATCAGCAGTGTGTGGATCTCAGTTCCTTGGAAATTAATACAATTTCAAAATGTGTGTCATAACAAGGCAGAGGTTCTAGAAAAGGAAACATTTATAAGGCTCCGTCTGTTTAAATGATGGTAAATAGGCCTTCCGTAAGGTGGTTTGGCAATAGCTAATGCAGCGCGTTTCTTATGGTCTTGTGCCCCCCGGAGGGGCGCGAGGCTGTCTTTAGGACATCTACAGAGATTTTGGCAGCCCGCCTTTCCTCATGGCTCGTCATGAGGAAACTTGTAATAGGTTAAAACATTTGAAAAGGAGATTCTCCGTAATAAGCAGCCCTGCATGGGAGGTCATAGAAAGCAACATTTTAATGATTTAACATTTTACTGGTGACGAATCGTGGTGTCATTTCATTGGATCCCCAGGTATAAGGTTCCAGTGTAAAATCCCTTAGAATCACCTTCTAGGGAGAGCATGCCTGGACTTTTCCACAATACTAAGATTTGGGGATTTAAGGTGCCAAACTAGCAGAAATACCTAATTCAAAAACAAACGCAGAGGCACCTGGGCGGCTCAGTCAGTTAAGCATCTGACTCTTGGTTTCAGCTCAGGTCACCATCTCACTGTTTGCGGGTTCAAGTCCTGCGTTGGGCTCTGTGCTGATAGCGTGGAGTCTGCTTGGGATCCTCTCTCTCTCCCTCTCTCTGCATCTCTCCTGCTCGCTCGCTCTCTCTCTCAAAATAAATAAATAAACAAGTAAAAAACAAAAACAAAACAATTTTTCCTATAGCAGAACTATAACCAGCAATATATTCTAATAAGCAGCCAGGACAGTAATTTTCCGGAACATGGGTAACGTGAAGGAATTTTGCAGCATTATTTTCCCACGTCTACTTTTACCCCTTTTTCGCTTGTTTCTTTTTCCTACTACTTTTATTTTCTAAAGAAAGGTGCCCAGATTTCTTGTTTACTTGGCCTTCTGGGCTGCCTCATGTTTGTGCAAATTAGGCTTTTAATATTGATTCATTTTAGAATATTTTTATTATTATAAGACTTGTGGCCAGAGGAAAAGAAAACATGAAATGTATTGAATTACTTACAGTGGCAGTGGATATTGTTATTGTCATATCATGAACAAAAAAAACATAAAACAACGGGCTGGAGTCAGGACACGTGGGCTTCAACCCGGGCATCCCCAGGAAGCCTGTTGGCATCCTGGGGACATTTATGTGAGGTGACCACTCGGGTCCGTCCACTTTGAAGGGTCCAGGGCACTGCCCAGCAGGGCACAGGGAAACAGGGTGGGACACCAGCACTCAAGTCAGCCCCGCTCAAGAACGTATGTCCTCTCTGACCTCATTGGATCTGATATTCCTCATCTCTACCCGGAAAATAGTGATGGGGCGCCTGGGTGGCTCAGTCGGTTGAGCGTCCGACTTCGGCTCAGGTCATGATCTCACAGTTCGTGGGTTCAAGCCCCACCTCAGGGTCTGCGCTGACAGCTCAGAACCTGGAAACTGCTTCAGGTTCTGTCTGTCTGTCTGTCTCTCTCTCTCTCTCTCTCTCTCTGCCCCTCCCTCAATTGTGCATGCTTGCTCTCTGTCTCTCTCTCAAAAATAAATAAGGAAACATTTAAAAAAAAGAAAATAGTACTAACATCCCCCAAAATATGGTGAGACAATTAGGCTGGTTTGTTCAATGAAATCTTGTGCTGTAAAGTGCTTACCCCTGGTGCCTAAAATAGAGTGTGCACTGATTATTATGCACCATCCAGGCCCACTTAGCTCCAAACAGCACCAAACAGAGAGACTCTGGGGCCAGACTGCTCTGCCACTTACTGGCTGGGCCACCTTGGGCAAGTTACTTCGTCTCTCTGTGCCTCGGCTTCCTCATCTATAACTCAGTGATAACATTAATAGCAACCAGCCCCATAGGAATATTGTTCAGATTTTTTAAATTCAAGCCAGGAACGATACCACTACTTGGGCACGAACCTAGTGCTCGCTGTGTGTAGGTCACTGAACTTAACATGCTTTATGGGCCTTATCACTTTTTTTAATGTGTATTTATATTTGAGAGAGAGAGAGAGAGAGAGAGAGAGAGTGTGTGTGTGTGTGTGTGTGTGCAAGTGGGGGAGGGGCAGAGAGAGACAGAGACAGAATCGGAAGCTGGCTCCAGGCTCTGAGCTGTCAGAACAGAGCCCGATGTGACACGGGGCTGGAACTCACGAGCAGTGAGATCATGACCTGAGCCACCCAGGCGCCCCACCTTATCGCCTTTAACCCTATGGTTGCCCATGAAGTGCTATTCCATTCTTCTTCCCATTTTACAGACGAGAGACTGAGAGCTTTGCCCGCGTTCACACAGTCAGCAGGCAAAGGAGGCAGGGCTCCAACACAGGTCACCCTGATACAGAGTGTGCTTCAGCCCTACATCTGTGCCCGGCCTCTGTTTCTACCCCCCCCCCCCCCCCCCCCCAGGGAATGGCGTGTGCGGGTCCTAAACACTAAGCCGCTTTCAGGGCGGGTCCAGGCAATAACATTAGGGGAGACGACCCCCCCCCATCAAAGCACTGGAAGCTCAGGAAGCCGGGTCCCCAGGCTGACTAGCTTCATTTGCGCCCTCATTTGCAAACCAGATTCTGGGTTGAGTGTAGCTGCACCGTTAAGAGGGCACTGCGTGCGTACTCTGCTTAAAAGTCAAGCACTTTGTAGAACATCTGCTTGAAATTGTGTGCCACTGATTGAAATGGAAAACAAACTCAGCTGCCAAGCAACAGTGGAAAGAGGACAGGAGAAAAGAACTAGTGACAAACAACTAGTTAGCACATCCCGACACATGGTTATGATAAGAGCCCAGTGGAAACAATAACCTACCAAGTAAAATTACTGGGGTCTTTGCCACAAGTTGTTTTCTATTCCGATAGGTAAACTATAAAACTGTTACGGTTCTGTCCGATGGTACAAATCTGTAGACCTGGTTTTCTTTCATGGGAAATGCTTTTATTTTATTTTTTTAACGTTTATTTATTTTTGAGTCAGAGAGAGACACAGCATGAACGGGGGAGGGGCAGAGAGAGAGGGAGACACAGAATCGGAAACAGGCTCCAGGCTCTGAGCCATCAGCCCAGAGCCTGACGCGGGGCTCGAACTCGCGGACCGTGAGATGGTGACCTGAGCTGAAGTCGGACGCTTAACCGACTGAGCCACCCAGGCTCCCCTCATGGGAAATGCTTTTAATTTGTTAAGTCTATCACGACACTGTGCCCCAGCGCGTCTGACTGAACAAGCTCCCTGGCCTTTGTCCCCACCCCTCCAAGTGGCGGGAGGAGGGACAGCTTCCTCCCCTCTCCCAGCACCCCTGTCAGGACAGAAGAGGCTCATGCTCGCAGGACTTTGGAAGAAGTTCCGGTTTTCTAGGTCAACACAGTTGGCAAGAGGCAGAGTCAGGATTCAAACCCAAGCAGTTTGGAGGCTACCTCACCCTGTCAGCTCTTCTGTTCTTGAAGGTCATCATCTAATCTGATCCGACCACGACTTGGGTGCCTGCCTCAGGATGGACTTCTTTATCCTTTCGCAAAAGTATCCTACATTTTTAGAATCTCTAAAATATTCCCCTCCCCTCCCAAGGTGAACATAACTTAGAGCTCACCGTTAATGTTGCACTTCTGGGCTCAGCCAGATGGGGGTGCTGAGCTAGAGAGAGAGGCTCACTTGAAAAGACCTTGGAGGTGGGGGGGGGGGGGGGTTGCTCAGGTTGATAAGAGCCGTGAGAAGTCAGTGATGGCCTCGATTACAGGAATGGTGTTCAAAGCAAACCCACAACACCTCCCTTGACTTCTCAGAAGGAGAGCAGCCTTCCTTAACAGTCTTAGTCAGCTTGAGCTGCTATAACAAAAATACCATAGAATGGGTGGCTTCAACAGCAAGCATTTATTTCTCACAGTTCTGGAGGCTGGGAAGTCCAAGGTCAAGACTGTAGCACATCCTGGCATACAGACTATCGTCTCCTTATATCCTCCCATAGCTAGCTCTTTCCTCTTCTTAGAAGGACACCAATCCCTCTGTGGGGGGCCCCACCCTCATGATCTAATTACCGTCCGAAGGTCCCATCTCCAAATACCATCGCATTAGGACTGCCGCATATGAATTTGGAGGGGACACTAACATCCAGTCCACAGCCTGAGGAACAAAACAGCAGCCATATTTTCTCTTGCAAAACCATCTTTGACCCAGTTCCTCCATTTCCTTCAGCCCCTACATCTAATTGGTTGTCTCTTCTTCTTCTTCTTAGAAATTACATGAACTCCTTCCCCTCTGCTTTCAGTTCTTATTACTTCTAGCCCCAAACTTCAAAGTCCAGTAATTCTGCTGATCTCACTGTCTCTCCCACATTCTCATCTGCCCTGCACACAAGTATCTGATCATTTCTTCCTGTGCTGAAGAGTTTGATTCCCCATTGCCTGTATGATCAAAGGTCTTTATCCCCAGACTCTTGTCCATCTAGGATCTGATCTTCACTCACTGTATGAATTATCTGCTCCAAACAAACTAGTCGTTCTCTATTCCCTCAATATGCCTCATGGTTCCCACAGTTACCCCTTCAACCAGAAGTGCCCTTAGATCCAAGTGACAATGGCCTTTCCTCCAGCTTCATACTCTAGGGGACCCTACTCTGGCCTTACCCTGCTCTGGCTTTACCCTTCCCCCTGAAAAACTGGCAGGACCAAGGAGATGTGCTCACCCCAAACCCAAATCCTGCTGTCTAGTCCATAGTCGGGATACCTGAGACTCAGAATTCCCTGCTCCAATGGCCCAGTGACAGTTTCCATGGCCTGTCTGCATGGGGACCAGGGTTGGGGATAAGTGGACTGAGTTTAGACTTGCAGGCCACAGTGTTTACATGCGTGCATATGAGGAACCTGGGGAATAAAGAGAGGGGGCACGCCTCATGCCAGGGGCCAAGGGCTGGCTCTCCCATACCACTGCCAAATTGTAGAAGCTGGTGATTATAAAATATGTTTGTCAAGGTAAAAGGATTGAGCATGTTTTATTTAACAGTTTGTTAGCTTGATTTATAACTTTAGAATAGAACACATTTTATTTAACAGTCTATTAGTTGGACTTATGACTTTAAAATATTAAGGCATGAGGTAGTAGATTTCATTTGTATTTCTGTACCAGGATTCAGAAATGTTAGGGACTCCCATTCCCTCTACCTCAATTTCTACTGGTCAAAAATTTACAGTCTTTTAAGTTACAGGTCAATTCTCACATTTACCATAACGTCTTTGCTGACCACCCTGGCTGAAATGTGTTTTTCCCATTGCTTCCTTCATTCACAAAACAGTTTCAGTGACTTGTTAGGCACTAGGCACTACGTTTGGGACGAAAAATATAGGTATGAGTAACAGTCCCTTTTCCCCCACAGAGTTTACTTACTACAGAAGAGTCACAGAGGTAAACCATGCAGTTGACCGGCACCTTCTATTGGCATTACGTCCAACTGTATTTCAAATATGGCACTTCCCGCAATCTTCCTAAAATCCCAATTCAAGGCTCCGTGACTTTGAATCTAGATTATGCCACTGCTCTTGACCTGCTTATGATCCTACCAGCTGTCCTAAGAACCTTCTTCCCTGATTAAAACCCTCCAATGCCTTTCTGCTGCAATTAAAATAAAATCCAAACCCCTAGCTGGCCCCCAATGGTGTCTCCTACATCTTTCCCTTTCGTCCTCTACTCGAGTGACTTCTGAAGCCTTCCTCGCTTCTTTCCGTCTCTCAAACATCTTGTTCCAGTCTCAGGGAACTTTCAATTTGCTGTCCCTTCTACCGGAAACTTCTCCATCTAGATCTTCAGAAAGCCTCTTTTTTTTTGGCATCGCTTATCTGTTCATGTTACCTTCCTGGAGAGACTTGCCCCAACTTCCCTAATGGAAGCACCTCCAAGTCCCTCACCATACCATTATTCTATGTTATTTGCCTTAATTTGTTTATGCTTACTGTCTGTTTCTCCATCTAGAATTGGATTCCATGAGAACAAAGACTCTTTTGCCCATAACTGTCTCCCTGGTGCACACAACACCGTCTGGCATGTAGTTGGCACTCTGTAAATTTTTGTTAAATGAATAAATGATTGAAAGAAAGCGTGATACATATAGGGTGCCATAGAAGTCACGGGAAGAAACTAATTTTACCTGGGGCATGGTTTCGACTGCAGTTTAGCCTTGGGAAAGTGGGATGGTGGGTAATGTGGGGGCACGGACAGGGGTGACGATGCATTTGGTCATGCTAATGACTTTAAACTTTAATCTGAAATCCAGCAGGAGCCATTGAAGTGTTTGAGCAGAAGCGTATGATCAGACCTGCATCTTAGAAATGACTTGGGGCAGGCGGGGAAGGGACTAGAGAAGGCAAAGCTGAAGGTAGTGATTTAACCTGAGGTAAAGCTAACTGTGTAGAAAAAGGAAGTGGATTCCCATGGGGAAAGTAAGTAGAGCTTTAGGCAGCAAATCTACGCATGAGGCTCCCCCCAGGTGTAGTGGGGGTGAAAAATAGGGTCAAGAGGACAGCTGCTTGGGGGAATGAAGGAGGTGGAGATGTTTCTGGTGGCTGCTGGGTTTCCATTAGATACAACCTTTCTCAACCTGGATTCCTAGAGACAATCAAGCTCTAATATCCAGAGGCATCTGTTGTATGTAGTGAATTAACTTCCCTCCTGAGCATCTGGAATGGTCCTAGATATGGGCCACTGGTGGAAGAATTGAGAAAACAGTCACTCGAGTCATTTCCTGTGTAGTGTAAGTCAGATGAGGATTCCTGTTGAGAGTTGAGTAGATGGTGATATCTTTGGGGAATACAGAGGCAGAAGCATGTTTGGGGGAAAGATAATGAGTTCAGTTATCATCATACTGAGTTTGAGGAAAGGAATGAGTGGTGAACTATGAAAAAGAAAGAGAAATCCACATATAAGGGTTAGCTGACACCAAGAGAATAAAAGTGGTTGCCCAGGAAAAGGATAAGCAAAGGAAAGAGGGCAGAACCCCGGGAAGCTTCGTTATTTAAGGCTGACTTTAAATCTGCAGGTTATGGGGCGCCTGGGTGGTTCAGTCAGTTGAGCATCTGACTTTGGCTCAAGTCATGATCTTGCAGTTTGCGAGTTCGAGCCTCATATCGGGCTCTGTGCTGACAGCTCAGAGACTGGAGCCCACTGTGGATTCTGTGTCTCCTTCTCCCTCTGCCCCTCCCAACTCTCTCTCTCTCTCTCTCTCTCTCTCTCTCTCTCTCTCTCAAAAAATGAGTAAACATTAAAAAAAAATTAAAGCTGCAAATTAAAGAGTTGGCTAAATCAAAGGATCCCAGGAGGAAGACCTAGAAGAAGACAGAAACTTGTAGACAAACAGTACAGAATGGTGCGTGGTGTTAGGGAAGTCAAAGGAGTTTCGAGAAGAAAGAGACGGTCGATAGTGGCAACCATAACAAAGGTGAAATAGGAAATGTATGGAAACATACATGTGGGTTTGGCAATATGGAGTTCACTTCATCTAATGCTGAACAATCACCCCAGGAAGTTACTTCTCATTGCGAAGTCACTTGTGCTTATTTTTATTATTTTTAATTATTTATCACTATCATTACTACTAGCAGTAGTCGTGATCATAGTAGTTTCAATGGTTGGATGAGGAAAGCAAGACTGAATTACCCTAATGATGTTAGAAGTGATTTTTCAAAGTCTCTGAAGGTATCATTAAAAGATAGATTATGATGGATCCTTCGCTCATCAGAGCTACAGCAATCCATTCGGTGAGCTAGCTTCTTAAAAGTGGCCAATAGATCCTACATCCAATAAATAATTCCTGTGTAGTTCACCATTAAAACAAAATCCATCTTTTTTTTTTTTCCCCAGTGATGTGAATTTAATTTATTCTCATTTATTAAAGCTACTTTCTGGGACTTGAAAATGCTTTCTAAATGTTCATTCCACTTTTACATTCACAATCCATTTCATTCAACACGCCTTACTGCAGATTGAATTGCTAGCTAAATTCGAAAGAGATCAATAAACAGCAGCAAAACTACAGGAGGTCATTTAATTTTCTTTTCTTTTTTTTTTTTTTTTTTTTTTTTTTTTATTAACAGACCCAATAAATCTGAGCCTATTTTCTTCAAATACATCAGCTGGAAATAAAAAATTGCTTTGGGGCAATTTATGAGGTTAAATCTAAAAATAAAATTTTACTTTCATTTGCAGCTACATTAACATGACAAAGCTTCAACAGAGCTTGCTTAGTGCTGAATTGATGTCCCCCATTTACACAAATATCTTGTGTAGAGGGGCATATGACTAAGCGACTAGATTTGAAATAGAGGACAGTCACACTGAAAATGCAGTCAATAGGAAGAAGCTCTCTGTGTTTAAAGGTTTACGGCCCTGTTAAAATTCTGATTTTTTGGCAAGAATTTTACAGGATTGTTTCGTTGTTGAAAATTACCTGGGTCTGGGGCGCCTGGGTGGCGCAGTCGGTTAAGCGTCCGACTTCAGCCAGGTCACGATCTCGCGGTCCGGGAGTTCGAGCCTCGCGTCAGGCTCTGGGCTGATGGCTCGGAGCCTGTTTCCAATTCTGTGTCTCTCTCTCTCTCTCTGCCCCTCCCCCGTTCATGCTCTGTCTCTCTCTGTCCCAAAAATAAATTTAAAAAACGTTGAAAAAAAAATTTAAAAAAAAAAAAAAAAAGAAAATTACCTGGGTCCCCTAAAATTCACCAAGCCTGCTGAAGGCAGGAGGAGGGAAATTTTACCCCCCAGGACTGGTTTTACTTGAGTTCGCCTAGATAGACATGGGGTGATTTTGCTTTGGCTACAACCTGGAACACCATTTTCCCTTTGGTGAGCTGCAAGGGGCTGTGAGCAGTGATTAATTGGCTAATTAGAATTTCAAAGGGCAGTGATAACAGTGGTGTACAGAAGAAAGGGACCCGAGAAGTTCAAGTGCATCAAAGCACTTTGCAGTGTTCCTCTCTCCAAGTCAGCCTTTCCCTCCCCTTCTCCCTGCTACCCTGCCCCCATCCCCTCTGCCCTCTGGCTCTAAACCCACCTCTCCTCTTATTCTCACTCACCCTCCCTACCTTTGGTTTTTCTTTCTTTATCTACTTTTTCAGCCTCTTTGTTTATAGCTTTCTTCACCACCCACAAAACCAAACTGAACAATATGAGTCCTTTCCTTTATAAAGTTGTATTTTCCAGTGGAGCTTTTTTTTTTTCCTTACCCCCCAACCTTTAGTGGCTCTTCTTTGTGTGGGGCACCTAGATGTTGTTTTACCTCCTCTGCATCCGTGGGCCACAATATTAAATGGATTCTCAGGCTTCTGGGACCCTTAAGGAGCTTAGGAATAGTGAATTTGGTGGATAAATCAACAATTCGGATATTTCCCCAGAAACTACTTCACAGTTTTTCCTTCGTGCCCAAATTAAGAACCAAGAATCAGGCAAGTGAATCAAACTCTTCTTTAATTGGAGAATGTGCCAGCACCGAGCCCACCCCGTGGGATTTGTCTCACTTCGTTACTTAGAAAGGAAGGGCACTGGAAAGCAAAATGGGCCCCCATCCTCAGAAAGAGACACCAAAAGCATTTAAACTCAGTGCGCTTCAACTCGCTTTGGACGGCAGTGAGGCTGAGATCTGGAACCAAGTGGCACTAAACAAGCCTTTTTTTTTTTTTTAAGTATTGTTGACCTACAGTGTTACATTAGTTTCAAGTGCACAACATAGTGATTCCATAAGTTTATCCATTGCGCTACGCTCACCCCAAGTGCAGCGCCCGTCTGTCACCAGACGACGCTATTACGATTCCATTGACCATATTCCCTCTGCTGTACCTTTGATTCCCATGACTTATTCGTTCCATAACTGGAAGCCTGCATCACCCACACCTCTACACCTCTTCCCCCATTTTGCCTTTCCTCTCTGGGGGCCATCAGTTTGTTCTCTGTGTTTATGGGTCCGTTTCTGCTTTTTGTGTGCTTATTCATTTGTGTTTTAGATTCCACATATAAGTGAAATCATGCGGTATTTGTCTTTGTCTGGCTTATGTCACTTAGCATAATACCCTATAGGTCCATCCACGTTGTTGCAAAAGGCAAGATCTCATTCTTTTTTATGGCTGGGTAATATTCCTTCGTGTGTATATACCACTTCTTCTTTACCCATTCATCTATTGATGGACATCTAAGTTGCTTCCCTATCTTGGCTATTGTAAATAATGCTGCAATCAACAGAGGGATAAACATGTATCTCTTCAAATTCGTGCTTTTTTTTTCTTTTCCTGTGGGTAAATGTGGTATTTCTGTTTTTTGAAGAACCTCCGTACAATTTTCCACAATGGTGGCACCAATTTACATTCCCACCAAAGAGTGCACGAGGGTCCCTTTTTCTTCACATCCTTGCCAACCCTTGTTGTCTCTTATGTTTTTATTTTAGCCACTCTTACAGGTGTGAGGTTTGATTTACGTCTCCCTGATGATTAGTGATGTTGAGCATCTTTTCATGTGTCCGTTGGCTATCTGTATATCTTGTTTGGAAAAATATCTCCTCATTTCCTCTGCCCACTTTTTCATTGGATTATTTGGGGTTTTTTTTTTTTTGGCGTTGAGTTGTATAAACTCTTTATGTATTTTGGACATTAACCCTTCATCACATATGTAATTTGTAAATCTCTTCTCCTATTCAGTAGGCTGTCGTATTCGTTTTATTGGTTTCCTTTGCTATGCAAAAGCTGACTTCTTGAAAGATTCACAACTGGTTTATCAAGTTAAAACCCATACCATTATAATTATGACTACATACATGGTAATACATTTTCCCCCACATAGGAAAGGAAGCAAAAAGAATATAAAATCAGGGAGGGAGGCAAACCATGAGAGACTCTTAAATGGAGAGAACAAACTGAGGATTGCTGGAGGGGTTGTGGGTGGGGGGATGGGCTAAATGGGCAAGGGGCATTAAGGAGGACACTTGTTGGGATGAGCACTGGGTGTTGTATGTAAGCGATGAATCACTAGATTCTGTTCCTGAAATCATTATTTCACTATCTGTTAACTAACTTGGATTTAAATTAAAGAAATAGTAAAAAATAAATAAGTAAATAAGTAAGTAAATAAAAATAAATTAGTTAATTGAATGTAATTAAAAATAAATAAATAAAAGCAAAGACCAAGAGAACCAGGCAGACTGAATTTGAATTCCAGTTTTGCTACTGACTAAATGGGGGCATAACAGTGATCCCCTTGGGACTGTTATTAGGATTACACAAATTAATATTTATAAAGCTCTTAGAATAGTGCTTTCAATGTCAAAGTGCTGTGTTAATAAAAATTTAGCATTTCTGATTATGCTGGAGAAGTGCCTCTCTTTGTCTGAAAAGATGCAGTTCTGTTCGTTGTTGCTCATAAGCAAAAACTGAGTTCAAACAAAGGGGCTTCAGCTGACAAGGGGCGGAAGTGACCATATAATGGAGACCATCAGAATCCATCAATTATTGGCCTTTAAACTATTTGGCTTCCCTGCCTCCTAAAAAAATGTTTGCTCATGTAACTCACACCGTTTAAATTTGATATCTGAAAATTGTATTATAACTTTAAGTAAATTTATTTTTGTTATTAGGAGGTAGAAAACATGAAATGAGATGAGAATTGACTGTAATTGTAAACAACATCTCATTATTTGATTTGAAAAAATAGACTTTACCTGCCTTATTAAATAAAGCATTACAAATCTGAAAAAAAATTACATAAAATGTTGATGTGTGGATTTATCAAATATATCACCAAAATTTTTGGTAGACCCACAGAAACATTCCAGTTGCATTTGAAAAGATCGGCTTCAATAACCTATGCTGCTTTGGCTGTTTTAAACTGAGAGCATCCATCCCTACGTGACCTAAAATATTACTTTACTGGCACTAAGACTTCACAAAATTGTGTATAAGACAGGGAAAGTTAATAAGCCTCATGTATTTAAGTTGCCTTAATAAATCAGTAAAAAAGCCTTCTTCAAACCATTGTTTCTCTTTATTTCTTTGTTTAGCTCTCCACAAAATGTTTACAGGCCTGGGCAATATACCGTAGTAAGATTTGGGACAAGTGATGGATACGTTTTTATTCTTTCTAAACTCATAGGAACAGTTTTTACTAAAATCTTTTCTAAACACATAGGAACCAAGCCCTCTCAAGTAAATCATCTTCAGAAAAAAAATATATCTGGAAGTTGAGGATACAGAAACTGATTCCTTTCAAAAAGTTGGGCTCGTGTAGGGGCGCCTGGGTGGTTCAGTCTGTTAAGCGTCCAACTCTTGATTTCAGCTCAGGTCAGATCTCACAGTGTAGTGGGTTCGAGCCTGTAGCAGGCTCTGCGCACCCACCTCGTGGAGCCTGCCTGGGATTCTCCCTCTCTCTCTGCCCCTCCCTGACTCGAGTTTTCTCTGACTCTCTCACAATAAATAAGTAAATAAACTTGAAAAGGTTGAGCATGGGTAGGAGATTGACCAGCTTCTCTCTTCCTCTGGGGAGTTGGAGGGAAGGAGGGATGCTCTTTATTCCCCAAGGACTACTGAGGGTTGGTGGTTAGGGGAAGCAAGGAGGAAGAAATATCATGGTTACATGCTACATGTTAGTATGATAGAAGAACAAACCAGAAGATGAGCAGAGCAAGAGGTGCTGTTGGTTCTGGGTGGCAACAAGACCTATGATTATTTTGAGCATGAACAGGTTATTTTCAGTGAAATTTCATCTACCCACCCCATGCCTCACTCACCACTTAAAATTTGTTCCAAGTCTCAATACACCAAGATGATTGGTAGAGTTACACTGACAGAAGTGACTTTATGAAGGCTATATATTTAGATTTTTCACAAATACAGTTTCTTACCATTTGTCCTTTAGATATAAAGGTTGAATTGCTAAATAACAACCCAGTGAGGTGGTTACTGCCTTTCCGGTCTTTCTCAAATAAAGAAATAAAGAAATAAATAACAGATCTTTATAAATATTCAGAAGCTTTGGCTATATCAAAGTGACCAGTAGAACATTGCAAATGAGAAGCAGAAAATATTTGCAAGACAATTGGCATTTCATTTTTAGAGAAAGCTATTTTCTGGCAGTAATAGTTTAGCATTTTTGCTTTCATTTTATTTAAAAGTAGACCCAATGGAGAAACTGTAGTTGAGAAGAAAAGGCAGTATGAAAAGGAACCCTGTCCCCCCCACCCCCCTCGCATCTCCATACATAATGTATGCTTGTGGGAGAGCTCTCTGGGAGAACAAACAGGCAATTGATAGCAATGACTGTTCTCTGTTTGTTCCCGTGATAAAAGGAGACTGGGCTCAACATCAGATTTGTATTTTGTATTAAGGAACTTAAAGGAAAATTGGCTTATTTGATGTCTTATTAGGTCTTAAGCAGTTAACAGGTTTATAAGCATCTATGTTATTGTAGTGTAACCAGTAGATAGTGAATTGATTTCTTTAATTGTAGTAAATTCAGATATTTATTCTCAACCCTGAAATTTTCTAATTCTACAGTTGCTTTCGCCTGAGGTAAAAATAAATGTGACAATCACAAATGGAGTGAGGAGGTAATTTATGCCTACATATACATTTAATCAATCAGTCAGAATGCTCATTACATATGTGCATTTATATCTACTTTTATCTGTTAAAATGCTTTAGGCTGCTGGTAACAGAAAAAACATATCTCACATTGCAAGAAGATGCAAAATGGTGGTGCCTCCAGGGCTGGACGCTTCCATGGCTCCACTGTGTCTTCAAAAGTATAGCTTCTTTCTTTCTTTCTTTCTTTCTTTCTTTCTTTCTTTCTTTCTTTCTTTCTTCTTTCTTTCTTTCTCTCTTTCTCTTTCTTTTTCTTTTTTCCTTTTTCTTTCTCTTTCTTTTTCTTTCTTTCTCTTTCTTTCTTCTTTCATGCCTTCTTGGCATGTTGGCTGTATACCCGCACTGGCTTTTTTACGGTTGCAAAATGATTGTCACAGGTACAGGTGTTTCATCCAGGACAAAACCTGATGTCCAGTGGTAGAGAAGTCTATCTCTTCTTCCCATGTCTTTGTTTTTTTTTTTTTAAGAGCCAGGAAACCTTCCCCAGAAGTCTTGTGTCAGACCTCAAGTCTCATTAGCAAGGATTGGGTCATATGCCTCTGCCTGAAACAGTCACAACCAAAGAGGGTAAGACTACTCTGATGGGTTTAAGAGAGTTCAGATTAACTTCTAAATTCCTGGGAGGAATGTAAACCCAGCAAAATTCTGGATTAGTGGGCAGGGAAGTTTGGAGTGGGGGTGGTCTGAGGTGGCAGCTTGCTGTTGAGGAAATAGTACTGAATATATATTGCCATATGTATACATCAATGAAGTCTGAATTATTAGTTTGGAAATGTTCATTGTAGTCCTAGGCATCCTAGCGTTTAAAGTGAAAAAACTAAGGGCACCTGGGTGGCTCGGTCAGTTGAGCGTCCGATTGCAGTTCAGGTCATGATCTCATGGTTCGTGAGCTCAAGCCCCACGTCAGGCTCTGCACTGACAGCTCAGAGCCTAGAACCTGCTTCCAATTCTGTGTCTCCCTCTCTCTCTCTGCCCCTCTCCCACTCACATTCAGTCTCTCTCTCTCTCTCTCTCTCTCAAAAATGAATAAACATTTTTTAAAATCTTTAAAATGAAAAACCTATAATACAGACACTATTTTTGTTTTATTTTCTTAATAACTATCAGGAAAATTTTATGGACAACGTTGTTTTGGGTCTCTTATTTACATTCCAATGTGAGTTCCTTGAGCGTGGAGATTGTATTTGTCTTGTTCACGGATATATCTCTGACATCGAGAGCAGTGTAATCAGCACATGGTAGGCACTCGGGAAATATTTGTTGAACAAAATGATGAACGTTACCAGGAAGATGTTGTAATCCCTATCCAGTCACAGTGTTGGAAATCACGGTTTAGAAGTTATAGGTTCTAATACTGCAAATCAAAAATGTAAAGCCCTCCATCCTTTTTCATACGTGTGACTCAGTTCCACCCGCCGAAATGGGAGAATAGCATGAGAGTTATTGTCCACCTTTCCATTGATGTGCTTCTGTGACAATGGTGCATAGAGAAGAGGTTTTGTTGGGCTACACTCCAGCAGAATCGAGGGATGGAAGAACACAACCAGAGCAACACACCTCTAAGCACTAGAGCAACATAAAAAGGCAGAGCAGTTACCCAAGCATTGGACCAAGACTGGCAGAAATAAAACAGAATAAGGACAAGTGCAAGAAACATCACATTCGAAGCTAGTACGGACTGGTTTGAAAACTATAAGATGATTCACTCTCTAAACTTTAAACGTACAAATCGTGATGCGCCTGCAAATCATGTCATGAATCATTGAAGATATGGGAAAGGTACCTACTCTAGCAGAGTTTTTGATATGTACTATATCAATTTCTTTTAGAATTGTAAACATAAATCTAGGGGTGCCTGGGTGGCTCAGTGGATTGTGCATCAACTTTTGATTTTGGCTCAGGTCATGATCTCACCGTTCATGAGTTTGAGCCCCATATTGGGCTCTGTGCTGACAGCATGGAGCTTGCTTGAGATTCTCTTCCCTCTCTCTCTTCCCCTTCCCCGCTTGCTCACTCTCCCTCTTACAAAATAAATAAATAAGCTTAAAAAAAGAATTATATATGCAATTCTAAATATATATAACCCCTGAAGGTGTGAGATTTAGTAGTATTTTAATAGCATTGGATATTTCACTTGTTATTTATAAAGCTTAAAGCATTCTTAAATTCTAAGAGGTCAAAGTATCAAAGAAATCACACAATTCCTCCTTTTAAGTCTCTTATGGTCTACAACAGATGCTGAGACACATACATGAACAATTGTAATTCAAAGTAGTATCAGATTATTGCAAGAGTAGTACAAATAAATAGAAAGATGGAGAGGGAGATTCTAGCTGAGGTGATCAGACAATGGTCCATGAAAGAACTGGCATTAAATCTGAGCTTGTCAGTTGGATTATGAGTGGCAGGTAGAAGGACACTGCCAAAGACATTCTAGCCGCTGGACGAACTCAGAGTATAGGTAAGTAGAGCCATTAACCAAGTCAGTCTTTAAGTGAGTGTTTGTTGTTCCACCAGTCTTTGATTTGGGCTCTCTCCTATTCAATGTTATTATCAACATCTTGGAGAAAGACCTCTAAGTCTTTAATAATAAACTTATAAGTCTTTAATAATCAGTGTGCTTTTTCAGATTTATCTGTGATACAAAGCAGATAAAATAGAGACTAGATGATAGAGAAAAAAATCTAAGAAAATCTATTTATTTATTTATGTATTTGTTTGTTTACATCCAAGTTAGCATGTAATGCAATAATGATTTCAGGAGTCGATTCCTTAATGTTCCTTACCCATCTAGCCCATCCTCCCTCCCACAACCCCTCCAGCACCCCCCTGTTTGTTACCTATATTTAAGAGTCTCATGTCTTGTCCCCCTCCCTGTTTTTATATTATTTTTGCTTCCCTTCCCTTATGTTCATCTGTTTCATATCTGAAATTCCTCATATGAGTGAAGCCATATATTTGTCTTTCTCTAATTTTGCTTAGCATAATACCCTCTAGTTCCTTCCATGTAGTTGCAAATGGCAAGATTTCATTCTTTTTGATTGCCGAGTAAATAGTCCATTCCATATATATACCACATCTTCTTTATCCATTCATCCATCAATGGACACTTGGGCTCTTTCCATATTTTGGCTACTGTCAATAGTGCTGCTATAAACATTGCGGTGCATGTGCCTCTTCAAAACAGCACACCTGTGTCCCTTGGATAGATTCCTAGTAGTGCAATTGCTGGATCATAGGGTAGTTCTATTTTTGATTTTTTGAGGAACCTCCATACTGTTTTCCAGAGTGGCTGCACCAGCTTGGATTCCCACCAACAGTGCAAAAGATATCCTCTTTCTCCGCATCCTTGCCAACATCTGTTGTTGCCTGAGTTGTTAATATTAGCCGTTCTGACAGGTGTGAGGTGGTATCTCATTGTGGTTTTGATTTGTATTTCTCTGATGATGAGTGATGTTGAGCATTTTTTCATGTGCCTGTTGGCCATCTGGATGTCTTCTTTGGAGAAATGTCGATTCATATCTTTTGCCCATTTCTTCACTGGATTATTTGTTTTTTGGGTGTTGAGTTTGATAAGTTCTTATAGATTTTGGATACTAATCCTTTATCTGATATGTCATTTGCAAATATCTTCTCCCATTCCGTCGGTTGCCTTTTAGCTTTGTTGATTGTTTCCTTCGCTATGCAGAAGCTTTTTATTTTTCTGAGGTCCCAATAGTTCATTTTTGCTTTTGTTTCCCTTGCCTCCAGAGACGTGTTGAGTAAGAAGTTGCTGTGGGCAAGATCAAAGAGGTTCTTGCCTGCTTTCTCCTCGAGGATTTTGATGGTTTCCTGTCTTACATTGAGGTCTTTCATCCATGTTGAGTTTATTTTTGTGTCTGGTGTAAGAAAGTGGTCCAGGTTCATTCTTCTGCATGCCACTGTCCAGTTTTCCCAGCACCACTTGCTGAAGAGACTGTCTTTATTCCATCGGATATTCTTTCCTGCTTTGTCAAAGATGAGTTGGCCATACGTTTGTGGGTCCATTTCTGAGTTCTCTATTCTGTTCCATTGATCTGAGTGTCTGCTTTTGTGCCAGTACCATACTGTCCTAATGATTATAGCTTTGTAATACAGTTTGAAGTCTGGGATTGTGATGCCTTCATCTTTGGTTTTGTTTTTCAAGATTGCTTTGGCTATTCAGGGTCTTTTCTGGCTCCATACAAATTTTAGGATTGTTTGTTCTAGCTCTGTGAAGAATGCTGGTGTTATTTTAATAGGGATTGCAGATCTAAGAAAATCTTAACTGGCTAGAATGATCGATGGTATCTGAGATCAAATCTAACAAATAAATGTAAAGCTCTTAACTTTGATTTCAAAAAAAAAAAGAAATTATTGCCAAAGCACAAGATGGAATTGCTCTGGCTTAACAACAATCAACATAAGAGACTTGAAGAGGATTGGTTGATTATATGTAAAATGTCTACCCTAAAGCTAATGCAAGATACATTAATTTAGCCCAAAATTTATATACTCAACAAAACATTTTTAGGTACTCTGGACAACGCACTAGCAAGAAAATTAAGGTATAAAAATTAGTAAAAATAATCCATTTCAGGGGCACCTGAGTGGCTCAGTCAGTTGAGCGTCCGACTTCGGCTCAGGTCATGATCTCATGGTCAAGTTTGAGTCCCTGTCGGACTCTCTGCTGTCAGCGTGGAGACTGCTATGGATTCTCTGTCTCCCTCCCTCTGCCCCTCCCCTATTTATTCATTCATTCATTCTCTCTCTCTCTCTCTCTCAAAAATAAACAAACATTTATAAATAAATAAGTAAACAAACAAATAATAAACAAACCCTGTCCTTAGACACATACAGTTTATGATAGAGATGAACAAGTACAAATTACAATGTAGTGCTGTTAAATGTAAAAATGTAAAATAAAGCATAGACCTCAAAAATCACAAATAATCTCAGTGAGCAAACACTGGTCAGATTTTTGTGCTAAACTTGCACCAGACATTTTTTAATAGCTTTATTAAGATATAATTAATATACCATATAGTTTGCCCATTTAAAGTGTATACTTCCATGTTTTCTGATATGTTCACAAAGCCGTGCGACCAGCACCACAACCTAATTTTATTTATTTGCTTAATGTTTCATTTATTTTTGAGACAGAGAAAGAGCACGAGTTGGGGTGGGGCAGAGAGAGAGAGAGGCAGACACAGAATCCGAAGCAGGCTCCAGGCTCTGAGATGTCAGCACAGAGCCTGACGTGGGGTTTGAACCCACGAACCGTGAGATAATGACCTGAGCCAAAGTCGGACACTTAACCAACTGAGCCACCCAGGTGCCCCTCCACAACCTCATTTTAATTTTAGAACATGTGCATCACCCCTAAAAGAGACCCTGTAAGCATTAGCAGTCATTGTCTCTTCCCTCCAACCACCAACACCATCCCCACAGCCCTAAGCAACTTTTCATTTACATTCCATCTTTATAGATTTTCTTGCTCTAGACATTTCATATCAGTGTAACCATACAATGTGGGCTTTTTGTGACTAGATTCTTTCACTTATCACAATGCTTGGAGAGTCATCCATTTTGTGCCATGTATCAGCATTTCATTTTATTATTGAGTAATAATATTTATTGAGTAATAAATATTATTGAGTAATATCCCATGGTATAGATATCCCACACCTAATTGAGTGATATTGAGTAATATCCCATGGTATAGATATCCCACACCTAATTTATCCATTCATCGGTTGATGGACATTTGTGTTGTTTTGCCTTTTAGCTGTTATGAATAATGGTCCATGTTCAGGTTTTTGTGCTAACCTCTGTTTCTTTTGGGTCTATACCTTCAGATGGAACTGTTATGTCACATGATAACTCCATGTTTAACATTTTAAGGAACTGTCAAACAGTTTTCCAAAGTTGTTGTGCCATTTTACGTTCCTACCAGCAACGTATCAAGTTTTCTCCACATGCTTTTCAATACTTGTTATTGTGAGTGTAAGTGGGACCTCATGTGGTTTTGATTTGCATTTCCCTAATGACTAATGATGTTGTGCATCTTTTCATGTGCTTATTGTCCATTTGTATTTATTTCTTAAAATAATGTCTACCTGGGTCTTTTGCCCATTTTTAATTGCATTATTCATCTTTTTATTATTGGGTTTTACGAGTTTTGTTTATATTCAAGGTACAAGTCTCATATCAGATATACGATTTGCAAATATTTTCTTCCATTCTGTGGGTTATGTTTTCACTTTCTTGTCGATACAGTTTACAGCACAAAAGCTTTTAATTTCATAAAGTCCAGTTGTTGTTGTTTTTTGTGTTTTGGTGTCCTGTCTAAGAAACTATTGCCTGATCCAAGATCATAAAGATTTACCTTTATGCTTTCTTCTAGGAGTTTGATAGTTTTAACTCTTAGATTCGCGTGTATGATCCATATTGAGTTGACTTTTCTGTATGGTGTGAGGAAGGGGTCCAACATCTGTTACATGTGGATATCCACTTATCTGAATGTCATTTGTTGGAATGATAATTCTCTCCTCATTTAATTATTTTGACACCCTTGTCGAAAATCAATTGACAATGCATGTTAGGACTTATTTCTGGACTCTCAATTCTAGTCCATGGATCTATTTATCTATCCTTATGCCAGTACTGCACGTCTGGACTATTGTACCTTTGTACTAAGTTTGAAATGGAGAAATGTGACTCCTCCAACTATGTTCTTTTTCAAGATTGCTTTGCTCATTCTTCACCTATTTCCTTTCCATGATCAGCTTAGGACAACATATTTTAAGAAAGATATTGATAAAGAGGAGCAAACCAGAGAATGTTAAGAGAAAATTTTCAATAATGTGTGGTGTTTAATCTGCAAGATGAAAGGTAAAAGTGGAGCATGAGAGATGATTTTATAAGGTTGTTGTAATGGAAAAATGATTCCAGCAAATTCTTTGTAACTCCAGATGGTGAAAATTACTGAAAGGGGAACACAGTTCAATATAAAGATGAACTTCATAACCACAAAACTTAATCATAAGTAAATCATATTTTTTCATACTCTGATCTACCCATCCCTAAAAAATCAAGCCAGAGCCAGAGGACCTATCCATCAGTAATGTCATGGAAGAAATTCCAGCATTGGATGGAAGATAATATGACTCTATGACATACAGGTATGAATAGCAGTGAGAATCTAGGCATTGTCATTGGATGCTATCTCAATTAATCCCCCCAATCCATATGAGATGAGTACTATCTCTTTTGTTAGATGAGGAAAGAGACTTAGATAGGTTTAGTAACTTGCCCAATGCCACACAGTTATAAAGTGGCTGAGTATACCCTCAAACCCCATTCCGTTTGATACCAAAGTCCATGCTCTTAACCTGTATGATCTGGACACAAGTTGTGGTGACATATATAAGAAGAAAAATGAATATGACAGATCATGGAAAGGAGAACAAGAGCTGTTTAATTCATCAAGTGTGGTCATTGAAGAATAGTATGTTGTCAAGGACGAGTTTGAGGTTTCAAGCTTTAATAACTGGGAAGAGATATGCTCCCGTATTCTAATAGAAATTTTTAAGTCCACAGGAGAAGCATATGCTCATGGATGTAAATAGCAAGCTCACCCGTTCAACAACAGATAAGTGTCCGTGTTCAGTGGGCTCAAGCCTCCTGGCTCAAGAGACTATGGTTTGACCAGTCTTCTAGGTGAATCAAAGATAGCTGACTCTGAGGCTTTGACCCTGGATTTCAAGAGAACAAAAGTGAAATTAACAGAAAGGGAACCTGAGAAGAGACTCTAGTTTGGGATTCTTCACTTGGTGTGTCAGATATGTTAAACATGAGCATATACAAAAAGTATTTTTAGAAAAGTGTAAAATAGAACGTCCAACTACGTGCAAGACGATTACAATGTGGGATTGAGCCTTGGGTCGCTAGACAAGATTGGCCTTCAAGAGACGGCTGATGAAAAGAAAACAATAAATCTCTGAGCCAAAGAATATAGGAAAGGAAAATCAGAGGACTTGGCACTCAGCTTCGTGTCCTTCAACCCTACTGTGCATCACCCAGAAGGTGCAGCTTGTATGCCTAAAATTTCCTCAAGTCAGTGCCCCTTGGCGAGCTAGCATTTGGTGAATGTCTCCTGATGCAGGACTCTGCACCTGGCACCAAGCTAAGAGTTTTCATGGAGAGGCTATTATTTGGTATTTATAATAAAGATCTGATACAGATGGCATTCTCTTCAGATGAGGAAACTGAGACTTTAGGAGGTTAAATAACTAGCAACAAGTGGGAGCAGAGCAAGGATTGAAACCGAGTCCTTTGGGCACCAAGACCATGCTGCCTTGGGTGCTTGAAGGCGCCTCACTGCACCCGGGCTGCCGGTTCTTTCTGAGCCTTCAGAGAAGGAGATCAAGCTTTCAGACAGGCTGGAGCCCTCATGTGCCCGACCCCCACCTTTGTCCCTTCCTTCTCTCCTTCCTTTTATTCTTCCAACCATCCAGGTATCCATCTATATTCTTTTAAAAATATGTCATCATGGATGTACTAGGTACCAGTTACTGGTGATACAGGGAGGGACAAGATTCAATTCTTACCTTCATGGTGCTTACAGAGAAGAGGGAGATAGAGAAATTAAGCAACTAATTATACATTGATATAAATTAGCTAAATGCCCCTCCACTTACCTGATTCACACAGAAAGAGGCAAAAGCTCCTTTAATAACATTTGCTATAAGATGAACGCCACTTGGGTTCATTAAAGAGTCCTAAATTTAGTTTTAAAGCAAGGCCAGATTCCATAAGAATTACTTATTTCTTTGCATTGCAGTCCTTTTAAAATATCTTAACCAAAAAACTAACAAACTTAGCAAATCTGTTTTTGATGGGTTCAAGTAGTTTGTAAGCTTGACTTTCTGTGTCTGTGTGTCTGTGTGTGTGCCTGTGTGTTTACACTGAATATCCATATTTGCCTACTACCAGTGACATTTCCACAAGGCAGCTAGGGTTTGGCATGATCCTTCATGTCACTCTGAACATGGCTAGTCTTGGCTGAGTTGACCTGGGATGAGAAGGTGAGGACAAGAAGAAGGTAGAGGTGGAGTTGGAGCAAAGGCCAAGTAAGAAAACTTGCAGGACCTGAGAATCCTGTTTCTTAAGTGGTTTCAGAATATCTGAATTAGTCTCTGAAATTCACCCTTAATGGGTCCGTGGGTTATTTGGGGCCCAATGGAATTCGTTTTGGAGAATGTGTTCAGCGGCTCCTGACAATGCGTAGGTTCTCCATGTTCCTCACTCGGCACCTCCACTGTGTATAATTTAGACGCAGGCTTCTAACAAAAAGACTGGACCACACCTCAGGGCCACTTGTGTCCTCACAGCACGCGTCCATTTTAATCACATAACTAAACTCCATTCCGCAAAGAACAAAAAATTTAAAAGGCAGTTGGTAGGTGGGAGGGGGACGAGGGGGAAGCGGGGGTTGCAGGCAAATTAACAGACTCTGATTGCTGACCTTATGTAATCATATGCTTCATCTGGTCAAATGTAATCAACTCATTGAAAGAAAAGACAAACTCAGAAAAATAAAATCTCTCTAATCAAAAAGGTATTTTCTGTTAGTATAACCCCTTATTGTCCCTTTTGACCTACTCAGATATGGAGGAATAACTCATTTCAGCATGAATATTTTTTTACAGAACATGCTAAACTGATTAGAAACTGGATAATTTTTAAAATATGTATTTGTGCTTGGTTTTATAACTCTAAGTTATATACTAATTCAACACTTTCCAGCTGTAATAACATGTCCAGGAGCTCTATAGTTGACTCTTATATATGATGATGAGTCAAACCCACAGCTCCTTATTTCAACCCACTGATCCAAAACAACCAGTACAAGCATGTTTCTAGCAATTAAAATAAGTAGTAATAATAGATGCAAATAGTAAGAGAAAACTCATGAGCCAAGGCTCTGACTCTCAGAGGATCCCCTGTTCATTCCAAAATGGCCTTGAATTCTCTTCCTTGGCTAGTTACATGACGTTTCTAAATTTTCTATTTTTAAGCTTACAAGGTGGCTAACATCAAGATTTGAAATGTCTGTCACAATTAATGGAAATGTAAAAGATGCTTACAGGGACACAGTAAGCTTTTTCCCCTCTTTTTATATTTTAAAATTACTTCTTTCTATACAAGGACTCTGAAGGACTTGGTTCACTCATCATGGATGTCAGGATTCAGGAAATAATAGCCCAACGTAGGAACTGTCAGCAACTTCATAGCACCTTGAACTTTGCACCGAGATTGTAAGGGTGTGGGAAGAAAATGGTGGTATGGGGCGGGGGAGGGAGGGAATTATCCCAAGAGGTCCCAGAGGTCATGGGACAGGAAGGCACGCCGATAAAATGCTGGAATCATACCATTGATTAAATTGATTTAAAGGACACAAAAAAAGCAAGAGGCAAGAGACAGAGTCAGTCTATGAGGATGAGGTGCAGGCAGAGGACATGCACCCCCTACCTGAATCCTGGATTATGAACGTCTGTGTGTTCTATTCTCTGCACTGTTGGGGTGGTTTGGGGCCAGAACTGAGGTTTGAGCAAGGGAGGCTGTAGACAGGACCTCTGGGCCAATGACCCATGCACGCTCTATCATAGATGTGCAGAGACAAAGACCCTGGCCAGTATCTGTAGCTTGCCAATTGCCTTGCTGAACAGCCGTAGATTTTATCTGCATTTTTTGAGCACAGCTCATGTGGGGCCAAAATGGGACCACATGGAAGGTCACCAATGGGTGGCTAATAAGATGGGGGTGACATAGCTCTCAGCCCAGAGGCAGCATGATCGAGATTTATGATTTGATGCTCGCATCCATTTCCATCCATAGGTAACATTCTTGTTTGTTTCATCATACAGTTCACTTTTCTATTTATATGTTTTAGCACATTCTAAATTACTTTCTATCTGTACTTAACACATGCTGTGAATTTTGGCTGTAGCATGTAAGGAACTAGCTTACTTATTATCTATGCCTAAGGAGTTCATCATTCCACTTGTTTTCTTGTCCTCTGGAAAGGAACTGAATGTTCCAAACGATATCGCAAACTCCCATTATAACTGGCGTTGATTCTTATGGCAACTTTCATTCCCAAGTTCAGCAGGTTGCTGGAGAATTGAAAGACCACCGTGCAAAGACATTTCGCTTTTATTTCATGGAACTCACTTATTAACTATCAAACCCAAGTGACCTAGGCACACCCCAACATTTTTAGAATATGTGGTAACAGTAGTCGTGAGCAATGGAGCTGTCTAAAATTTGTGTTGTCAACTCGCCTGCCTACATAGTTACTCAAAAGAACCTGAAAATACTCAAAAAAGCCTGAAAATACGTGGCCCTCCATTTTCTCCCTGACTCCCCCTACTCCTGGCCTCCTTGCTCTTCCCAGAATTCTCCTTCCTCATGACAGGTCTGCCATGTTTCCGACTGCATATTGTTCATGACACAGTCCCTGCAGACACCATTGACATAAGATAAGGATACCATGGGAATAACACATCCTAAAAATGGGCATCATGGTGGCCCTAGCTGAGAGCCTCTACTTGCTTTCCCTGGGCCTGAAAAGCTCTTCCCTACATGACCTTAGAGATTGCTACTTTTTCTTTTAAGTTTTTGCTAAAATGTTGTCCTTTCACTGAGCTTTCTGTTACCGCTTTACTTAAATTACACCCATCTCTTCCCACCTCAACACTTCCTATCCTCTTTTTCTCTTTTTTTTTAAGTTTCTTTATTTATTTTGAGAGAGAATGAGAAGCAGAGAGAGAGGGAGAGAGAGAATCCCAAGCAGGCTCCATGCTCTTAGCATGGAGCCCAACACAGGGCTTGATCCCACGAATCATGAGATCATGACCTGAGCCGAAATCAAGAGTGGGACACCTAACTGACTGAGCCACCCAGGCGCCCCTCTTTTCTTTCTTTTTTTAAATATTTTATTTTTAAGCAACCTCTACACCAAACATGGGGCTCAAACCCACAACCCCAAGATCAAGAGTCACAATCTACTAATTGTGCCAGCCAGGCACCCTTCCTGCTTTTCTAGTTTGACTCCACAGCACTTTATTGCCTTCTAAAATACCATTTAAAATTTTCCACTGCTTTTGGCCATTATGTCTTACCCATTCCTATCCCAATTATACACACACACACACACACACACACACACACAATTATAGATTCAATGAGAGAAGGGATTTTTATGAGTTTTGCTCACTGATCCATTTCCAGGACTAGAGAAGTACCTGGCATATGGTGGGTTCTCAATCCACATTTGCTTAACACATCTAGTCCCCGCCCCCCATTATCACAACCATATACATTTCTCTCCTACGAACTTCTACTGACTACCAGGTTAGTAAGGCAAAAAATCAATATGAGTCATCTCAAAAACAGCTCCAAAAAATTACTTTGGAAAACATTGTCACTCTATGACCAAATTTGCAGGCAGATTACAGGGAGCTGGGCAGGGTTAAGGTCAAGTGAAAGCAGAGATACAAATTGTATAACCCTGCAAAGTCCCAAGTACTCACTTGTCTCTGAGTTTGCCATACCAGATGGTTGGCTCAGACGAGGATGTTAGCATTACTTTATGCTCTATCACTGGATTCTACTTTGAGGGGCTTCACAGCTTATCTGAGGCAAGACTTTTTGTTCACTGATTCCAAGCATATTTGTTTGAATGAGAAAGTTATTTCCTTGGTCTAAGGGGAGGTTCTTGCTCTGTAGAAACTTGTAATGGCTAAATGGTTTGGGGTTGTTGGCATTTCCTAAAGGCAATGATAACATCATGTGGTCCTTCTGATAGGAAGATACTACTGACCCTATCTCACCATGACAAGGCCTTGGGATGTTTCACTAGAGAAGTGCTGACTCAACACTGACACTCCCACAGGCTCCCAGGCCCATGCTTTCCACGACCTAGGATATGGATTTGAAGCAGTCCGACCGGTTGAACCACTGTGGAAGGGAAGCTTGCTTACCTGTTTTAACCTTCTTCCTATCCAAAATCTGGACTCCCTTTCATTGTCAGAGCTCAAAAGCAGGTATCAGACATTTTGAGTGCTATCCTGGGTCCTGCTCTGACTTGCTAATCAGTCTCAAGCAAGTCTTTCTACTGCCAGCCTTGTCCTTTCTCTTTTCCGTCTTTCATCTGTCAGCGTGAGACCTTGCTAATCAGTCTCTCGAGGAGGACACAGAAATCAGCTGAAAAATGGTTAACATGAACAACTTGGGGGGGAATGTGGTCATTCTGCAATAGTGCTTCTTTTTTCTTTTTCCAACTTTATTCGCTCTTCTGCCTCCCTCCTAAAAAGGAATTGCCAAGACATCCAGAGAACCTCACCCCTGCCTTGACCTCACATGACTCCTCATGCGTGCACCACATGGGAGACAATGGATGTCAGGCCATAGCCAGCCCTCCCGCTGCCTTTCTGGAATCTGCATCAGTTCAATCTCCCATGACATTGACATGTTACGGTAGGAGAGTCGGCTGGTACCATGTGTCATTCTTTCCCATAGAAAACTACAGAGTTAAATCAGAGAAATATCACTCAAAGGTCCCAAACTAAGTAATTCCCGGGTCTGGTTTGAGCAGTAGTTTTGTTGACTTGCTTTCTTTTTCTACCTCGAACCAGTGTCTCACTAAAGAAAAGAAACACTTGTATGTTCATAGGCTGGGACAGAACATTCTCCTCACAGTGTCGATCAACACTTGGCCCGAGGCCACCCTGTAGTTCTACTTGTGTCCGTGTTAAATGCAGGGTAAATTCAAATCTCCGTTGTTTTCCTGGAATAATCACTAATGAATATAATCATGTTCCGATGTAATTTGTTTCATTTGCAAGTTGGCAGGAACGAAGAAGGCAGCTTTCTTCGGAGATGATTAGGCCGGGGTTATTAGGGTGAGGTCATTGGTTTACAATTAAGTCATTTTTTTCCCTACAGTTATACTAATACTGATGGGACCCAGAATCTTATAGCTTGCTCTTTGGCAAAAGAAGGAAATCACATTTTCAGAGTTTGGGCTGCCTTCTCTGTGTTGCGGAATAGTTTCCCACACCCCAGGCTGCTGGTAGGTAACGGCCCCTCATACCAGAGGCATTACTCGGTGTCAGGCCTCTGTGGGCCCAGGCAGCTCGCAGCACTCTCCAACTTGGAGCAGAAGCCGTTACCACACGATCGAGAGGAAGATATTTTCAATTTAAATCCCAAATTGGATTTACAGTCACCCGATCTACCCTGTGCTAGGAAGGGGATGAGATCGTCTTCAAAGGAAGAGTAAAAGCTGAGCCAAGGGTTCTGTGCTCTCCACGAAAGGAAAATCTCTTCCCACAGGGGTCAGGAAAAGTTATCAGCTTCAGACCTCTAGGCATGGGGGCTTCATTTCCCATATCATTATTTTTGCCTGCACAGTCACCATTTTTTAAAAGCTATGTTGTTATCTCTTTTCCTCTGTTACAAGCAAAACATTTCATGGTCTCCACAGACCTATGTTTGGCAAGCTCTAAAAAAATCTGTAAAATATTTAACGCCCATCAAAATATCCACTGGAACTAAAACCAGTGGATTCTAGGTAACAGTTGAAATTCTGTGGCTCCATTAGGGAATTCTCCTCTCTGTTCTTGGGGTGAAGATGAAGAAAGAAACAGTGGGAAGCACCCCGAAACAGGAAGCGAGACTTGCGTCTCCATCCTGGCCGTGTTGTTAACTACTTGTCAGGCCCCGAGTAAGTCACTTAGCCCAGCTGAAGAGCTGAACTGTGTACATATTAAGACCGCCGCCAGTCAAAATGCCTCTAGGTGCGTGCATACACACAAGTTCTTAAGTCACACCTTTCGCAGGTGCACTTCTAGACTTTTTCGAAAATGCATTCTTTGAAGTGAAAACTACTAGGCACGTGGCAGCTCCTCCTGCTTTTAAAACTGGAGATTTATGGACACCTTGAGTTGTGCCTACGAATTTCATAGGAACATGCCCACTGTAGTGTCTCAGGGTACTATTTATATCCTGCGTAAATATTGAAACAGACAATTCTGAGCACCAGATTGTCATCAAAGGAATAAGCTGTGATATCCTATAGCTTCACAAAGGAGTAAAGCTTCACGGTCAGGAGTGTGGGTTCTGGAGTCAGATGGCTGGGATTCAAATCCCTCTCCTGCCACTTGTCTGCTCTGTGACCTTGGGAAGTTGACTTAACTTCTTTGTGCCTCCAGCTTCTCATCTATCCGTGGAACTAATTCCATTATCTACCTTCCAGAACTGTTGTAAGGATTCATATAAATAATACATTCGTAGCAATCAACTCAGTTTTTGGCATACAACAAGCCTTCGATAAACATTAGGGACTATTTTTACAAACTGTGAATTCGGTCCAAAATCACAAGTGTGAGACCCTCACATATGGATTATTACTTTAATTTTTTTTTAAGTTCATTTATTTAGAGAGAGAGAGAGTGAGGGAGAGAATTACAAGCAGGCTCCACACTGTCAGTGTGGAGCCCGACTCGGTACTTGAACTCAGGAACCATGAGGTCATGACCTGAGCCGAAATCAAGAGTCCCACGCTTCACGTAACCGACTGAGCCACCTAGGTGCCCCCGCGTTTAAATTTTTTTATGACTTCAAATCTAATGGAAAGAATTAAACAGTGAAGAGTGTCCTTCATTAGCTTCTTGGTGTCTTAGTTGTTTCTAAGTGTAGGCATTTAAAAGCAATGTAGGACTATTCAGGATTAACGAGGGTCATCTAGGCTCTTGCTACTCAGTTAGTCAAAAAAGCAAATGGTGAGGACTTGACTAGCAATGCTAAGTTGAAAACGGAAATTGGGGGCGCCTGGGTGGCGCAGTCGGTTAAGCGTCCGACTTCAGCCAGGTCACGATCTCGCGGTCTGTGAGTTCAAGCCCCGCGTCAGGCTCTGGGCTGATGGCTCAGAGCCTGGAGCCTGTTTCCGATTCTGTGTCTCCCTCTCTCTCTGCCCCTCCCCCGTTCATGCTCTGTCTCTCTCTGTCCCCAAAATAAATAAATGTTGAAAAAAAAATTAAAAAAAAAAAAGAAAACGGAAATTGTTCTTTATGGATTTAATATTTAAAGAAGATTTGGGGGAAGGTGAGTTTTATTCAGTTATCAAATAAAACACCTTCATGATAGAAAACATGCTTATTTGATGCCATTAGACAAACCCTTAAATTTTTTGTATTATTCACTACCATTTGCTGTGCATAATTGTTTTTCCGTTATTATGCATTATATCCCGCCCTTTCTATTAGCCTTCTTTTTTTACCTGAACGCTGGTCTTTGGCCTGATTTTAAGGGACTATTTTTCTTTTGTGAATAACTAAAATCAAATCCTTGTGATTCAGAGAGACCAAAAAGGGTGGGAAAATATGTGAATGACTTCTCCATTCCAGTGGGAACCTGGATGGAAACCCTCGTTTTGGAAGCCAGGAAGGCAAAGTTCCATTTTTTTCTTGGCAAGACGTTTTATGAGATTCCGAGTGTCTTTGGACTCTGCACTTTGGTAGCTTGGAATTAGCCTGAGAACACTTTCATGCCCCAGTGATCTCAGCATCTCTCCCCTAACAACAAAGACCCTGATTTCCCAGTGTTCAGTCTAATTTCTCAAGGCCCAATAAAGAGTTGGTTTCTATCCATTTCAAGTTTCCTTTTCCGTGTCCCTTGCACGCTGATGTTCATGATAACTTTCACAGAAACAGGGTTTGTCACTCTCAAGATGGTTTACAGGTTAAGGGGTGACCTTAATGTCCTGTTGTCTTTCTCTTAGACATGGTAGCTGCCACTCTAAAAAGTGCATACTACATTTTATTCTGATCTCTTTTCTTTGTTATAATCTTTTTTTTTCTTTTATTCTGTGGATGTGTCAAGATCCCACATGCCACGGATTCATGTGCTGCTAAATCCAGTTTTCTTTTCAGGATAATTATTTTCTTATATGACTCAGCCCAAACCAAAGAGGTAAAATAGTTTCTTCCTTAAGGACTGTGGACTGTGGCCAATGGATGTATAAACCTGTGTTATCTAGTGGCTCTCAATATGTGCTGTTTTAACCCTTACTGATGCCATAAACCCCATCCCTACAAACAAGATGTTTCAGCTGGCAGATTATATGGGAGACCTGCATGTGATTGGAAAACTTGAAATCCTTCTTCAAAGCCGGATTTTAGGGGCGCCTGGGGGATCAGTCCGTTTTGAGCATCTGACCCTCGATCTCAGCTCAGGTCACGGTCTCTGGGTTCATGAGATTGAGCTCCACGCCCTGCCTGGGATTCTCTATCTCCCTCTCTCTCTGCTCCTCCCCTGCTCACACTCTCCCTCTCTCTCTCAAAATTAAAGACACGTTTAGCTCCCTGAACAATCGTGATAGTCACTGTTGGGCTTTATCAACATATTAGCTCCTAGGAAGACTATGGGAGTAAGTGGTGAGAAGTGATGCAGGGGAGCCCATCGTTTAGTTCAGTCAAAACCCTATCCTGGGAATGAGGTGATGCAGGGAGACTTGCCCCATGGGAGGCCCGTATGCAGACTTGGCTACACCATGGGATCTTCCCTGTTATTTCCATGCCAGTCTCAGGGACACGCCCCCCACCTAATGCTACTCTCAGTGGCTGATCCAAGACCTCCCGCTGACGTCCCCAAAGCACTCTGAGCCTGGGTTGGAGCATTTAGAGAGGCTCTTCCTAAATGACTGAGCTTAGCACTCCAGCTGCCCTCTTGGTGCAGTGGGCAGTCTCATAAATGACTGCGCATAGCAGAGGGAATAGGACAACAAAGGGCAAATACGTCCTCTGTGTGGAGCTTCCTCATCTGCCTCCCTTCCCAGCTGTAGGCCCACATCCAGGCAGCAAGATCTTCTTTCCCCTCCTCCCCCGCAAGGCCTAGAAGCACGCTTAGCCTCCTGGAAGCCCAGATCTAACCACCTGCTAAGTTCTGGTTTCCTGGCCTCGAACCCATATGCTCTCTGCATGCTTGACATTGGAGTGTGCCTTCTCACCCTGCAGGAGAGACCAGCTTTCTTCGCAGGGCACGGCCTCTCCCATAGCCTCAACAAGACAACCACAGAATGCCACAGCCGGGTACTGACGGAGGCCCACAGGCCGTGGCAGGAAGCTGTTTTCTTGTGCATGGTCAGTATGGTAATTCAGGTGTCAAAGATACACTGCAAGAGGGGGCCACGGCCCTGGGTGCCGAGGAGTTATTCGCAGCTCTGGTGGAAGGAGGCAGACAACGGTAGGGAACAAGCCGGACAACATTTAAGGTACACTTAAGTGGCCTCCACTATAGGAGGCCTCCGCTTGCGTTAACAGGGCGGACTCTGGATGTATCCACATGGCAGTCTGGGGAGGCCTGCCGCTGCTGCTTTTGTTGCTGTGTTTCCTCCTGGCTTGGGTTTCTGGAGGCTGTTGCTCCAAAGGCAGCTGGACCACAGTTGTGCTTCTTGCCACAGGGTTCCTCTGAGCATGGGCCCCTGGAGCGTGACATGAGGAAAGCCACTCCGCTTGAGAGACGAGAGGCTGAATTCTTGCTTTGCCTGGCTGTACGGAAAAAAAGACCTTCAGATGAGCTGCTCACATATTCCAGGGCCTGGGGCGCGTGTGTGTGTGTATGTGTGTGTGTGTGTGTGTGTGTATGTGTGTGCGCGTGTGTGTGTGTGCGCGCGCGCGTGTGCGTGTGATTACAAGCTGGATCTCAGCATTCCTTTTTCAAGTCCACATTCCATTACCCCATGTTCACCTCAGTTGGCTTCCAGGAGCCCTCCCAAGAGAAACAGCTGCTTGAAGCCTTAAAGAGGAAATTTTAAAAGCTCTTGAGGTTTAGAATTTTAGAATCTGCGGGGTTGATAACTTCCTCTCTGCTTATGAAAACAAACAGCATTAACTTCTCTCTTTCTCTGTGCAAACCCAACTCCAAAATGCAGGCTACTCTTCCAAATCGGGCCCTATCAAGGCCGCAATGATACTGGTAACTTGTAGATGCTTCTAATAAAATCAGTTCTTGATATCATGGCATGGGTACTGTTGGTCATTGTGCCACAACTGACACGTGATAGGAAGATGGAGACCGTATGATTTGCTGCTTGAGACAAGAAAGTTTCCCGTCTCACCTCTGAGGCACAATGCGCCAATCTAACGGACAGGACAAGTGAATACCTTGTTGGTCGTTTCTGCTAGAGTTCGTTAGTAAGCCAAGTGACAGAAGCAGCAACACAGGTCATAATAGCTGAAGGATATTTTTTTCTTTGGGAAGATATGTGCTAGAGGGATAGTGTTTTGTTCTGATTTTTTTTTTCAAGTTTGAGAAGAATAACTAAGCTTTGAAGCATTTGCTTCTCCGGAACACACACGTGTGCGCACGCACATACACACACACACACATACACACACACACACACGCACACCACCCTTTATTCTGGCTCATGTTCTCTCTCCCTCTTTCTGTCTTTCCTTCCCTTTCTTACTCTCCCTCTCCCCTTCTCTCTTAGATCACTCACATCCTCGAGGGTTGATAGGCCAGTAGAATTGGAAATGAGAACTAACAGGAATGGCTAGCTAGGGACAAATAGAAGTCTTTTGATTTTTATTTCTCTCAGCATCTGGTTCATTCATTTTCTTCTGGACGTTCTTCTTTTTGAAAAGTCTATTAGACCATTAGACTTGTTCACCTTCCCTCAACTTTGATCTCAAAATCTGGACATAGTGGGACAATGTTTTGTGGGGGGCAGGCTTCAAAACCGACAATAGGTTTTTCTGGGTGGTGAAAATGATCTACATTAGCATTAGCACCATTCATCTGTGTCATTTTGCACCTTCTTCAGTAAAGGAATTCGTCCCGGAGCTGCCTTGTTCTTGATATATCTAGTTTCTCATCACTTGCTCTTAGTGCCAAGAGCAAAATTATTTCCAGTGCCCCTAAATATTCGCAGAGCTGATAGACATCACGCAATACGGGGACTACTGTAGTGACAAAATAAAATATTTTAAGGAAGGGATTACTAAACAACCATGGTCAGCACGGTCATATATTTGATAAGACTTGTAAACACACAGATGAAATATCTTCAACCCCCAAAGCTTTATGAATACTTTGTAATGAAGAAATATATTGGTTAAAGACAAAATGATTGGTAAATTTAGCTAAAAGTTTGCATCACTCCTGGTTTACTACTTAGTGTCCAGAGTATCACACACTTTTTTGTATTCTATTCAGTAAATATTTACTGAGTTTTTACTCTGTGCTGTGCATTTGTGCTAAGTGTTTGAAATATAGATGGCCCCAGTTCTCAAGGAGTTTACAATCTACTAGGGAGACAAATAAACAGTTCCAATAAAGTGCAGCTGAAAATAAAGGAAGAAGGCCAAGAGCAATACAGTGGAGTATCTGTCCCTGGAGACAGGATGTTTATTTTAGTCAATTTGCCATGGTCCAAAATCTAGCTTCAGAGGCTCGGATAACTTAGCATAAAGTGTTTCTCGGTAACAAGTAATTGGCCAAGTAATTCGAATCATTACTAAACTAGATGTAAACTAGAATGCCAGTTTATTAATTTTTCCCGAGAAATAGAACTGCCCAAGGAACTAGACCCTAAGGCCAACGGCCAGCACACCACAGGCGGCCACAGTGGGAGCTAAGTTATAATCAAAAGGTTTCTTGGTAAGCATGAAATAGGAGAAATTAATATTTGATGAAATATCAAACATTTATGATTTATAAGAAATAATAATGATACCAGGCTATAATTATAACAATAGCCTCATGAATCTTACCTCCTGACACTATGGATGGGACAAGTAGAACTTTGAGCAAGAGCGCCCTCTGCAGTGGACAGTGGGTAGCAACCCCGGGCATGGCCAGAGCTGGCCCGTCCCAAATCCCTTCCACCATTGCTATCCTGCCCTGTTGGCTGGCTGATAGCCATCATGTGCAGAGTTGTGGCCATACCAGGGGGTCTGAACCCTGCTTTTGTAGGGGCCTAGAGTTTATACAACTTTGTGGGATCTCTGAAGGAAACCATACACCTTCTGGGAAAAAAAATTAGGTATAAAAGTGAAGATTTATTTAGAAGATTCAGGGCCCATTCACTTAGAAGGTCTTGGTCTGCCAACCTGCTGTTAAATGATGAACATACTTTCATGCTAGTCACTGAGCACTGATGTCCTGACTTGTCATGCTGGCCATCCAGACTCCTCTCTCCCTGGGAAATCCTAGCCCTTACCGTATGCCAGCAACGACGGGACTAAAGTCGGGGACCGTAGCACCTGTTCTGATCATGGTGATTGCTAAATATTATTAACAGGGTTTTTCTTTCGAAGGCACTTTTTATATATCTCTGATCTAATGATTTTGCCATTTACCTCTCAATGGTACTCCCCTTTTTTTTTTCTCAAATTCTTGGCAGAAACCTCATGGTAACCCCTAAATAGTGACAATTGATATAAGTCAGAAATAGTTAAAATTACTTTTTTAAGTGCTCTCTATATTACCAAACAATGGAGCTGAGTGGAAGCCTTTCTCTCAAGCAATACGGCCTTCTCAGCGAGAAGCTCTAAGGAAGAAACCCAGTAAGGGGAGCAATGGACAGTCGTCACAGCACAAGGTCCCGAAAGACTGGGAGAGAAGGCAGTAAAAGGGATTTTCTTGCTGGGGTGTTTTATGTTTGGTTTCGTTTCGTTTCATTTGGTTTTTTAATCGAAAGCCAGTACAAACCTTTCCCCAGAGAGGAGTTGAAATATTATTAAAGGAAGAAAGACCGGATGCTCGGTGAACAACAAACAGCAAATGCAGTCTCAAAACGTATCGCTCATTCAGGGCATTAAAATTGAGAATTCATGCCACACACGTACCGATTCTCAAAATCTACTCCCTCCTGATTTGGGTACATTGAGGTGGGGGCTTGGGGGAGGGGCGCCGTTCTTGTGTTGGTTTTAAAGAAGCGATGACTATATTTGACGGTGGAACTTAGCTTCCCACAACTCCATTATCAGCTGGTATAACGTGGCTTTTTAGCCCATTTGCAACATTTTCAATTATATCAGGCCAAAAAGACAGTTTATTAAGGCAGTCAGTTTCCCCCATGCGTCCCAGAAGGAGATTCATTTGGCTCTAAAGCATCTTCATATAATTTGTAGCTGCGTGTTTCCCAAGGCGAGCATATACAAAGGACACCGTGAGAAAATATGCTTCTTTAAGCTGTGAAGTGTTGATAGAACTATCGTCAGCTGCCAGTCAGTGACGACCACTGGGGATGCGAAAAGCAAACAAACAAACGATGCCTTTTGTCGCGTTCTGTCCTTTTAAACTAATTTGTACAGGATCTACAATTAGGATTCAATATTTTAGACACCGAGAAGCATAGTGGGTAATAAAAATTTAAGAATATCTCGGACAAGGCCTGGCTCACAGTGACTGATGAATGACTGATGACAGAATGAATGAATGAATGAATGGGCAAGCCGGCAAAACAGCTTTCTCTGAGAGAAGGCTCACCGGCTGCAAAACTAAATTTGCATTTTTAACTTATCGCCTAGCAAAAAAGCAGGTTCTAGAGCAGCGAGTGGCAACTTTGCTAAATGTATAACTGGCAGTTTAATTACCCCGAGGAGAGAAGCCATTGCTCTGACTGAATGCGAAGTGAGAAGACTACAGATGTGTGTGCGAGCATATGTGTGTGTGCATGTGTGTGTGTGTGTGCATGTGTGTTCATGTGTATATGCGTGCGTGCACATGTGTGCATGTGTGAGCGCGTTTGTGTGCGTGTGTGCGTGCATGTGTGTGAACGTGTGTGTGGGCGTACATGTGTGTGGGCGTGCATGTTTATGAGAGTGTGCGTGAGCATATGCGTGCACGCACGTGTGGGTGTGTGCGTGCGTGTGGGTGCGTGCATGTGTGTGTGTGCATACATGCACGTGCATGCTCACCCACGGGTGCATTGAACACTTAGTGAATATTTTGTTAACTGGATGGATTCACTGTACAGAATTAGCTGAGGCTTAGGTCAGTTGCTTGCTCAAGGTCGTACAGCCAGAATGTGCACCCCACACACTAACTCCCGGCCCCGTGCTCTTGACCATGCCCGTTATTTACAATCTGTGTGTCCACCTCCCCGGGGTCAGACAGAAGACCCAGGTAGCGGGAGGGACATATCAAAAGCCTCTTGCGTAACTGAGACAGAACACCTCTAATATGTTGAGAAAACAGAGAATCCATGGTCTTTCCTTTCTCTTGCTCTTTTTCATTGCACTCTTGATGTCTGTCTCAGTCCCTGAAAAGTCCATGCTCTGCAACCTTCTCCAATTTCTAATCCTGGCAAGCAAAGGGAAAAATATTAGAAATTGTACTCTCAACTATCCATCATCTAGCTAAGACTCCTTAAGGGTTCTCAAGTAATCAGCCATTTGAGGCTTCGGGTTGTATTTGAGGGGAAGAGGGCTTTAATGAGGTGAGTGAAGAAGTGTGTGATGTGTTTTAATATACAATTCTCACATGCTACAAATAGCAAGGTCCAAAAAACCCAAGTCTTACAAGAAAACTCGTCTAAAAGAATGAATACAATTTTACTCGAAATACTACACTCTGACCTTTAACTGCCTGTTAATATTGCATTAATTGCCTTTACAAGCACCATTTCTATAATATGGGTAAGTGGACAGGGCTTCCAAAAACTATTTCTTTGATTTAGAATGAAAGAATAATGGGCATTTGCTTCCAGCTTGGTGGACTAATTATTGAATGCTGTCATTCTTTGTGTTTCAGTACCTTGAGGTGATTAAGCAGGGATAAAAGCTAAAATTAAAAAGAAAACCCCATTACCAAACACTAAACAGCGTCAGTAACTTCGTGCCAGTCTCTGAAGGACATTCCTGCCTTGTTATGACAAGAATTATTCATCATGTGTGCCTAGCATATAGATTGCATCCTTTATTTGAAACAATAAGAGAGTCATCCTTAGTAGTTGATGGAAATAAATAGGCAGGCAAAATTTAAAGGGAAGAAAAAAAGACCAACCAGTAGGCCTCTATAATAATTGCTTGTCACCATAACATCAAGTAGTCCATCCTTTTAGGAACTCGTTATGTGGCTAGGCCATTATGTTCTCGGGATGGAAAAAAAACGCAGTAATTCACAGAAAAGCAATGACAGTATTCTGCGGGTTTACCTAATAGTATCGATGAGACAGGAGAATTGTGGCTTGAAAGCAAGGAGTGATTCTGTCTTTGAAATTGTTTTGCTGTCCTTTTTTTTTTTTTTTGCCCAATCAGAATGTTTCTCATTTAAAAAATATTAATACCTTCGAAAAATATCAGAGAGACCTCCACCAGTGTTTTGATCTGACTAAAGACTGCACTGCTTCCAGATTCATGCCCAGTTGCTTAGTGAAACTGTCTGCTGTTGGTGGGTGGAAATGGGAAAGAGATGCTATGCTTTAGTGCCCCTTGCTGGTCAACCTGAAGAAAATCTGAGCATAATGATTGCCAGAGCCCAGGTTTCAATAAATGGTGTGGCACGTTCTACTCCGTGCCTAGGAAGCCGAAGCGATTTAACCTAAACATATGTAGCCAGTCTTTACAATGATAAAAAGGATTAGATGATGCGTCTGGAAATGCATGTATTCTCTTGGAGAGGAAAAGGTTTAATATAAAGACAAAGTACCTGTTAAGTCTCAGCCTATCTTCAGAGTAAGTCCAGGTGAATACATTCCTATGACTGTACCCTTATGACATAAGAAACTTTTCCTAGGCCCAAAGTATGATTTTTGCTTGATTACGCCTCCAAAAATATGTGTGTCCTTTCAAACCCTAGGGAAAACCATAGGTAAAAAAAAAAAAAAAAAAAAAGGAATTCTCAATTCCATTTAGCTTCCAAAAGTGATACAAAAACTTACTTCTACAGGGGAAAAAAAGGGCATATCTACAGTAATGCATTAGATCATTGATAATTACATTTTAATTTTAACAAGTGGGTTCTGATTTGGGTGCATTTTTTATCTGCTTGCCATTTTTTAAGGATGTAATATACTACTTTTATAATTCAAAAACGACAGCCACAACATAGCTACACTAAGTTGTCTATCCAACCTAATTAATTCTTGGGATTCCATAGTGAGCCATCAGACCTAAAACATCAATCCTATTTGAAACACCATGAGAGCTGGGCTTAGAAATAGATCTTCACCCCTTCAAGTTACCCATCAAGAGATTGGATTCACAAGATCCAATTCTGGGGTCATGAAAAAGTCTATTCAGGCAGACTAACCAATACTGAGGCATATGGTGACCAGCCCATGTGGTAATCTTGGCAGATTTAAAGGCCACCCTCATATGCCTCAGGCAGCAGGTAGATCCTAGCAGAAGACACCCGAGAAAGGCAATCCTTCAAGAGCCTAAAGAGCTTCATGGGGCCCAGAATAGCCAAAACAATCTTGAAAAAGAAAAAGTTGGCAGGCTCACAAGTCTCAATTTCAAAACCTACTACAGAGCTACAGTAATCAGGACAGTGTTGTATTGGCAGAAACATAGATGGATAGATCAGTGGAATAGATTTGAGAGTCCAGAGTTAAATTCTTTAATTTTGGTCAATGTATAGTTCCAAGTTCATTAACAGTTCCAAGACAATTCAATGGGGGAATGAATAGTCTTTTCAACAAATAGCATTGAGATAACTGGATATTCCCATGCAAAAGAGTGAAGTCAAACCCCTACCTCACACCATAGATAAAAAATTAACTCAATCAGATAGAAGACCTAAATGTAAGATCTAAAAATATAAAACTGGTAGAAGAAAACCTATAAGTAAATCTTTTTAATCTTAGGTTTGACAATGGTTTCTCAGATAAAACACCAAAAGCACAAGCAACAGAAGAAGAGATAGATAAATTAGACATCATCAAAATTAAAACTCTTGTGCTTCAAGGAACACCATCAAGAAAGTAAAAAAAAAAAAACCACACATAGAATGGGACAGTGTTTTGTAAATCAGGTGTCTGATAGGAACTTGTATCTAGAATATATAAAGAATGATTGCAACCCCGTCATAAACAAAAGTTAAGCTAAAAACTATTTGCTAATTTTAAAATAGGCCAAGAATCTGAAAAAAACCCATTTCTCCAATGAAGACATAAAATTTGCCAATAAGCTTATGAAGAAAGATGCTCAATGTCATTAGTTATTAAGGAAAAGGTAAATCAAAACCACAATGAGATGTACTTGAAACCCAACTAGCATGGCTCTAATCAAAAAGACAGACAATTACGAATGTTGATGAGGATACAGAGAAATTGGAACCCTCAGTCATTGCTAGTAAGAATGTAAAATGGTGCAGCTATTTCAGCAAAAAGCGTGGCAGTTTCTCGAAGGTTATGCATAGAGTTCCTATGTGACCCATAAATTCTACTCCAGATATGTATATATACCCAAAATACATATGACAAGAGAAATAAAAACATATGTCCACACAAAAACTTGTACATCAGTGTTTGTAGCAGCATTATTGATAATAGCCAAAAGGTGGGAACAACCCAAATGTTCGTGAACTGATGAACGGATAAACAAAATGTGGTACATTCATATAATAGAAAATTACTTGTCATCAAAAAGAATATAGTATTGATACATGTTACAGTATGGATTAAACCTTGAAAGCATTTTGCTAAATGAAAGGAGCCAGACACAAAAGGCACATATTGTATGAATCTAGTATATTAATCTGCTAGGGATGCCATAACACAACACCACAGACTGGGTGGCTTACACAACAGAAATTTGTTTTCTCGTAGTTCTGGAGGCTAGAAGTACAAGACCAAGGTGTTGGTAGGTTTGTTTCCTCCTGAGACGTCTCTCCTTGGCTTGCAGATGGCTATCTGCTCACTGTTCCCTCACATGGCATCTTCTCTATGCACACATATCCCCCATATCTTTCTTTTCTTATAAGGGCACAAGTGCTATGGGGCCAGGTCCCTTATGACCTCATTTAACCGTAATTACCTCTTTCAAAGCCCCGTCTCCAAATTACAGCCACATTGGGGGTTAGTGAGGGCTTCAACATATGAATTTAGGAAGATATAATTCAGTCCTCAACACCCACTTATGTGAAATATCCAGAATAGGCAAACTGATAATGACAGACAATAGAGAGTGGTTGCCAGAGGCTGGAGGGGTGGGGGGCTGGGAGGACTGGGGTGACAGCTAAGGAATGCAAAAGTTTCTCTCTGGGATGATGAGAATCTTCTGAAGTTGATTGTGCCAATGGTGTGACAACTCTGTGAATATGCTAAAAGTCATTGGAATTATACGTTTTATTTATTTTTAATTTTGCATTTTATGTGAGTGAATTGTATGCTATGTGAATTATATCTCAATAAAGCCATTGCTTACCAAATAAATAAATAAATAAAGCCAAGGAGGCAAGAAGGTTCATCAGTAAAGTCTTTAAGAGGTAGCAGGAGTTCACTCATATGAACAAAGCTCAGAGCTAGGACTAAAGTCCTTCGAAATATATACAAAGAAGAAAAGAGCCTACTTCTGATCCCTAACACTAAATATTCAGGGAATCTGGGACGGAGGAGCAGGTATCAGATCTGGGGCATGTGGTCAAAGCTGCCCTGCCTACAAACTTGGCATGAACCTGAGTCACAAAGGGTTGCCCTAGAGCTCCGTGAACTCCTGCCAAGGGCCACATTCACCTTAGAGACCAAAGAATGACATTGAAGCCTGGGCAGGAGACAGTCTTCAGTTTGGGAACTGGGCAGGGTACGAGGCAGGGCTGAGGTAATCTCTCTTGTGTTCCTGACTTCCCTCCTCCATTTCTTTAGAATTAGAATGTTCAACTTCAGTGAGCCTGTAATCCTTCTGGTTCTCTTCTCTCACGAAGAATATGCTTTTGCTGTGTTTGCAAAGCATAGGTCTGCCAAACTGCATTTCTTAAGTGTGAATGCTATACTGTCATTGTCAGCTTGCTTATTGATCTTCTCCTCTGGACTTCAAGATCCTGGAAGACGGGGACTGTTATTTTTATCTCTACTCCCCCGACGGTTCACCGATGGCCGAGCTCCACAGACGTTTGTGAAATGAGTAATAGTAAATAAAGAAAATGAGAAACTTAATAAGTACTTGGCTTTCCCACTTTTAACTTGTTGGAATGCACATTAACTCCTTGCTTGTGCTAGATTGAGCCATTGTCAGAACCAGCAAAACTGAAGAATCCTAACTAAAGCACCGATTTTTTTCCACAAAGGCTTGACACCATTTTTCAATAATAATGGTGTAGCATTTGTGGCCCGTGTCTGCACGGGGCCCTAAGCTAAGCGATTTGGAGTCATTATCTCATGGAATCCTCACAGGAAGCCCCTGAGTGGACATGTTTCTTACTCCCATTTTACAGAGGTGGAAACTGAGACTCGCAGTTGTTTAACCGACTTGCCCAAAGTCACAGCATTAATCGTAGTGGAGCCGTGATACAAACCTCAGAACTCCAAAGTCTGTGCCCTTATCCTCTATGTAACTACGACTTCTCCATATTTTAGTTTGCCAGCATACTCTTGTGGGAGGTGAATGGAAAAAGAAGCAAGAGTTTAGGTATGAGATCGTTGACACCTTCCATTAGGAGCACACGCTGCTCCCCTGCCAATTCAGGCCGTAGTGTTCTGAGATCACCTTACCCTGTAGGCAAAAAAGCAGCTCCTTGCATTTAGAAGGAGACCATAAAAAGAAGGCCTGAGTGGAAAGTATGGGTGGGCTTCTCTCCCTCGATCATAAATTCAAGCCTGTAATCAACCAAAACCAGAAAGCCCCTTCAGAACGTTTTCACTGTCTACTGACTCAGCTTCCAGTTTTAGCCTTTTCCATTCCCCTCACACGTTTTAGCTGCGCTTCACAGAGTTCGGAGTCGAATGCTTACCAGAATGGAACGTTCTGACATTTCCGAACAACGGGCTCAGCTTGAGGTGTTTCCAAAAGGCACGCATCAAATGTCCGGAAAGTTGTTAATAAGAGATGCAACAGCTTTCGTATTGACCTCAGTCAACAAAAGCAAGCGTTTGCTGATTTCATGGTTACCACGTACCAGTGCAAACAGTCTGGTGTTTTTCCCGTTTCCCATTCAATTCTGTTACCTTAGCTGTGCGTGTGTCCTGACCGGATAGCACTCAAGGATCGTTGTCGGCAAGGGTGAAGGGGGTGTTTGCACCCATGATGAAGGGGCAACTCCTGTTCCAGGAGAGCTTGGAGTCGGTCAAGACCAAACCAAAATTCTAAGAAGGAGCAAGGTTGCTGATGCCAGTTGTATAAAATGTCCTCGGATTTCTAATGAACTGTGTGGACAGAGAGGAAGTCCAGACACCTCTCTGAGGTTCTTCTCTGAGAACGAGGGCACAATGCCCCACCCTCTACTGTCTTCACCAACAAGCATGTTAGCGAGCTGCTCCTGTTGAAGGCCCAACAAGGAGTAACTCCTTCTCCCATCTGGCCCTGGTTCCGTTGCCAATGCTTGTCTCGCTGCCCGTTCCCATACAGTCCAGGAGGCAGGGCTAGGTCTGTCCTACCCATCATTATACCTCCAGAACCTGTCACACACGTGACTTAATGCAATTTTATTAACGGCATAAATGAACCACAAAGTCAATGGAAGAGAAGAGATGCCTGGCAAAAAATATGGCTGGAGACGGGCTCCCCTGACATACAGAAGACCTTGGATCTCACAGAGGGTGCCCCTTACTCTGAGAGTGAGCCACACCTTGTCTGCTGGGGGAAGACTTTTGGATGATAGGATCTTTTAAAGACTAAGGTACTTTTCATCATTGTAACATGCCTTAAAAGCATGATAAAGCTTGGCTTTTAAAATGATCGCTTCCTTAGTTTTTAATTTCTGAACAAAGTAGCATATTTACGGATCAACACTTTTCTTTAGTCCATGCTTAAATCTAAGATGTATATCTATTTGAAATATACATTTTGGAAGTACCAGAAGAATTGAAATTAGAGGACACCATTTTCACGTTTCTTTTAATTTGCGTGAAGCTTGAAGATGCTTAATTTTTCCATTATGTGAAATTCATTGGAAAGGATTTATAATTTGAATCTAAATTATTCTTACATATCACTTAACTTCTCGCATTAGTCATCTAGTTGCCTCCTTCCTTCCTCCCAAAATCTTAGGATACAGTTTATACTTAATGTTTGATAAGGAAGTATGATAACATTAATCAGTTCCTTATGTGCCTTGTCTTGAATCCGCATAGTAGTTGATAAAGCTCTTGAAAAGGCTTTGTAAATATTATTGTATAAACTTTTAAGGGGCGCCTGGGTGCCGCAGTTCCTTAAGCATCTGACTCTTGGTCTCAGCTCAGGTCATGATCTCGTGGTTCATGAGGTCAAGCCCCACATCAGGCTGTGGGCTGATGGCTAGGAGCCTGCTTGGGATTCTGTCTCTCCTTCTCTCTGCCCCTCCCCTGCTTGTGCACTCTCCCTCCTCTCTCTCTCTCTCTCTCTCTCTCTCTCTCTCGTAAATACATAATTTTAAAAAATGTATTGCTTCAATTTTCTATTGCCGAGGCAATCATCAGGAAGATTTTCACTTGGTTTTGACCATGGAAAGTCAATGGTAAATCGCTAGACGGAAAGTCAGCCTTCCCATTTCTGTATTTCAGCCAAACTCAGATTCCCACCAGGGGACCTGATGCAGCCCCAGGTCTTCCTGAGTCAGAAGCACATCAGTTTGACACTTACTTTCTATTATCATCTGTTAGGTCCCTTATGCCCTTGCCTTCCTCCCAGTGATAAAACATGTGCCTGTCTGCCCAGGAGAAGGGAGAGGTGATCAGAATATTTCAAGCACCGAACGGAAATGCAAACAGGGCAAGGTACAGTAATTGGAAGCAAGCATGTCGCCAAAACTAGACCTGGGAGAAGGGAGGAGGCTGGACGCATTTTGCAGTCTTAGCAAAGATTTCTAGATACAGGTGGCAGCAGCAAATTGCCTGTCAAGAGATTCGCTTCATAACAAGGCCAGCCATGTAGAACAGCCACTGCGCCATGAGGGCACCGCTGATGGCTGGGTCTTTGGGGCTCCCAGCCACTACAGGAATGACAGTCCTGTGCTTCCCAGCAACAGCCTCATCCCTGGAGGGTACGGAGACAGACAACAGGGTTAATGCCACCAGCCATCCCTTCAAACTGCCGCTGCAAGCCATCAGTCAAACGCGGAATGGGAATCAGGGAGAGGGGGCAGGGAGTGAAGACAGGCACGGGGTGCGGGGTGCAGGTGGAAAGAAAATGGAGAAGAAGAGCACCCATTTGTCTTCAGGATCCTTCTGTCATCTCTGGTTAACAGTTGGGGATAAACAGCAAGCTCAAGAACAGAAGGATTGAATAATGTCAGGTCCTGACTGTGTTTTTCTCATGTTTTCCTCAGCTGGGTGCTCTCAGATACCCCCCAAAAGCTCTGGACACTTTTCCAAGCTCACGCACGCCCACATATACAGACATTCCTGGTATCTTCCTTGTGTTTGTTCATCTCTGTGTTTGAAACTGAAATGAGAGTAGGGAGACCGTACTGTGGTCAACGTACCGACCTCCTCGTCATTTAGCTTCTGTACAAGAGATAAATTTTTCAGGATGGCAAGGCAATGTCACTCTCAAAGTCAGGATCAATTTGAAATGTGCTTCCTCACACAGAGGAGAAGCCCTTTGGCCTCCTTGAGCCACCGTTCTATCCCTGAAGGGATGCGTCATATTGAGAACATAGGCAGGTGCGGGACCACATGGGTGGTGGCTCCTCTGTGCCTCTCAAGGCCAGTTCTCAGCACCCAGGCATCCACACTGGCTTAGCAGTGCCAACATAGGATGCTAGGCTAACTGCAGGACTGGCTGCTGCCGCTTTAAGGAAAATCTACAAGTCAGATAGGTCAGATAGATAGATCCCAGGGACCAAGTTGAATAACAAAAAGTCCAGTGATGGAACGCCTGGATGGCTCAGTCTGTTAAGCGTCCGACTTCAGCTCACAGCATGACCTCATGGTTTGTGGGTTTGAGCCCCGCTTCGGACTCTATGCTGAGAGCTCAGAGCCTGGAGCCTGCTTCCGATTCTTTGTCTCCCTCTCTCTCTGCTCCTCCCCTGCTCGCTCGCGCACGCTCTCTCTCTCTCTCAAAAATAAATAAACAATGGGGCGCCTGGGTGGCGCAGTCGGTTAAGCGTCCGACTTCAGCCAGGTCACGATCTCGCGGTCCGTGAGTTCGAGCCCCGCGTCGGGCTCTGGGATGGCTCAGAGCCTGTAGCCTGTTTCCGATTCTGTGTCTCCCTCTCTCTCTGCCCCTCCCCCGTTCATGCTCTGTCTCTCTCTGTCCCAAAAATAAATAAACGTTGAAAAAAAAATTAAAAAAATAATAAATAAATAAATAAATAAACATTAAAAAATTAAAAAAACAAAACAGTGAAAAGGGAGTTTCAAACTAGGAAAAAGGAGATGCTGGGGATGTAAAATTGGGTAAACATCCAACTTCGTGGAAAAACACCATGATGTTAAGACTAGAGCTTCAGAGGAAGGCAGTGGAGGTGTGGATTTTGAGAGACAAATCTGAAGAAGTTGGAAGAGAAGATCAAAAACAGTAGAGATCATTACAGGGTACCTGGGGGCAAACTCCTTGGTAAACTCACCTTTGACTTCCTCTGAGTACCTGGCCCCAGATAGCTGCCCAGGGAAAACCTGGTAAGTCAATGAATGAACACGCCGTGGTTGGAACACTCACTAAAAGGGCAATGGATGGAGAGCGGGATGGTTGTTCCTAAGAAAGCCTACACCTGCTTTCGAGGGCCCAGCCTCCTTGCATTCTCAGGCATGTTTTCTAAACTCGTGTCCTGGGGAAGCAGAAGGCAGTTCTCAGGTTCACTGAGCTAGAACAGCATTTTGATACAAACAGACCTGGACCCCCTGAAAGAGTTATGCACTTGGCAGGAGCACCACCTTGAGTTCAGACAGAAAGCACATCTGTGCCTCATTGATAATGTAATAACCTACATTACATTTTTGGCCGAGAGCACCTGTGCATGGCCCAGAATGTCAGCCCAGGGCAGCCATTCTGATGGAGGTGATATTAACAGCTCTCATTAAAACTGATGACTATAGCGGTGCCCGGGAGTGCGGCTGCAGCGAGGCATCTGTCGGCATTTCCAGGACAAGCCTCTGTGAACAGGTTTTGGAGTTCACAACCCAACGACCGAAACATGCTTTGCATTGAACTGAAACCTGAGAAGAAAACCATCGTGGGGTAAAGAGAGTTGGCCTTTTAGAGCTGTAAGAGAATGGACGTTGTCACATTTGTACGTGTTCAACTCTACGTTATACAGAATATTTCAGTTTTCCTGCCCCCATCTGCTCCATGGAAACGAAAGAGTACGTAAGGGTGGAAAATTTATTTCTGAGCTGGCTTGGGGACAGTTTGGGTGTCTTAACTTTTGTGTACAGTATTCGGGGGTGCTAGGAGTTCTGGTACGATGGGCACTGACACTGGTATGCCAATCCATTATCCTAGGTAGGCGCCCATGTGTTTTGTGTACTGTTTTCTGCCCAGAACAAGGAAGCATGGGGTTCTCAGTGCTCCACCTGAGACTTTAAAGAGGTCACATATGGCTGGATCTCTTTCACTTTCAGCACAGCACCTTTCCCTGATGACAGAGAGAACCAGGCGCACCTTCGTGGTTCAGTCAGTAAAGCATCCGACTCTTGATTTCGACTCAGGTCATGGTCTCATGGTTTGTGAGATCGAGCCCCACATCGGGCTCTGTGCTGACAGCGCGGAGCCTGCTTGGGATTCTGTCTCCCTCTCTCTCTGTCCCTCCCCGGCTCACACACTAGCACGTTCTCTCTCTCTCTCTCTCTCTCTCTTTCTCTCTCAAAATAAATAAATAGACTTTTAAAAAGAGAGAGAGAGCTGAAGACACACATTTCACTGACAGTGATTTGAAAGGGCTCTGTTGTCTTTTATTTTGACAAAAAGTGTCGTCAAATGCAATGCTGTCCTCAGCTAGGCAGGTTAATGCTCAATTGTCTATATATCCATAAATCGGTCCCATTGAGAATGTAAGAGCTACTCTTTCTACAAAAATATAAAGGATTATGTCCATGGAGGATTACTTTAAAAACATGGGCAGATTGCTTCATAAGCTCTGTTTTTTTAACAAGGATTGCTTGGGAAGAGAAAGGTTATCACTGTCTACAATATCCCTTCTCCACACACAATAGGAATTACATGAAGGCACGAATCAGATCATTCTGCTTCTCTGCCTCAAATTCCTCATGACTTCCTATTGGACTTTAAATAAAATCCATACTCATTATCATCCCCCAAGAGGACTGTATGACCTGGACCCTGAAGAGTCTCATGGCCTCAGATCCTACCCCCGATCCCGTGTTCTCCACATACAAATGATACTTGATTTTCCAGTTTCTTGAGTGAACCAACCATTTTCCCCCACCTCAGAGACTTTGCACGTATGACTCTCTTTGCCTGGAATGCTTTTCTTCCGACGTTTAGAATGACAGCTTCTTCATATTCTTCCAGCTTCAATGTCTCTCCCCTTCTCCGAACTGCTGTATCTGAAATTGGTACCTATCCCATCAGTCTCTATCTTGGCCCCCTGTTGGCTTCTTTTTAGAAACTTAGCACAGTTTGTTTTATTAATTTGCTCATGTACTTGTTCTTTGTGTGCCACCTAAAAAGTACATTTCAGGAGGGTCATTGTAGTCCCCGTGTCCAGCTCGGAGTAAGTGCTCAGTTAATATTTGTTGACTAAATCGAGATTTATATACAAGGTGATGGATAGGCTAAGCTTCTGTTGGTTGACTCACTAGATTTATTCTCTTTGTAGTATACATAAAAAAATAATTCCCCCTCGATCTTTACATAACCTCACATTTTACGAAGTCAGCTAGGATTCCCACACCGGAGTATAGTCTTCACAATCGGAGGCATAGATTCTCTTTTTTTACATCTTTCTCTCCTTTGTGGCATCATAAAATTGCAGCTAATTTCTGGGGCACCTAGGTGTCTCAGTCAGCTGGGCGTCCAACTTCAGCTCAGATCATGATCTCGCCGTTCGTTGAGTTTGAGCCCTATGTCGGGCTCTGTGCTGACAGCTCTGAGCCTGGAGCCTGCTTCAGATTCTCTCTCTCTCTCTGTCTCTCAAAGGTAAATAAACATTAAAAAATAGATATGAGAATATTTATTAATGTTCCAACTGGGTCTGATTCTCTCAGAACATTAAGCCACATCAGGATGCAAATGGCTCAAGACCCCAAAGCTAAAAAAAAAAAAAAAAAAAAAAAAAAAAGGTGTTTTGGACCCAGACCCAAGCCTTCTGATGCCAAATCAGTATACTATGACTGTCTGTGAGAAGGCAGGGTTACCTTAGGCATAGACAAAGCAGGAAGGTAGCGAGAATAGCCAAAGTATGGAAAGAGCCCAAATGTCCATCGATGGATGAATGGATAAAGAGGATGCGGTATATAGATACAATGGAGTATTACTCAGCAATCAAAAAGAATGAAATCTTGCCATTTGCAACTACGTGGATGGAACTACAGGGTATTATGCTAAGTGAAATTAGTCAGAGACAGACAAATATCATATGACTTCACTCATATGAGGACTTTAAAGATACAAAACAGATGAACATAAGGGAAGGGAAGCAAAAATAATATAAAAACAGTGAGGGGACAAAACATAAGAAACTCTTAAATATGTAGAACAGAGGGTTACTGGAAGGGTTGTGGGAGGAGGGATGGGCTAAATGGGTCAGGAGCACTAAGGAATCTACTCCTGAAATCATTGTGGCACCATGTGCTAAGTTGGATGTAAATGAAACAATAAATAATTTAAGAAAGTGGTAAAAAACTAAAATTAAATAAATAAGTAAACTAGCACTTTTAGCAATGAGACCAGATAGGTGGTAAAGGCATGATTTTTTTCTGTACAAACTAAGTTTGGATATCGCACACTTTGGTCAAAGTGATCCGATCTCCAAATAGTCTTTACATAAAAAGAGAAATAACATTTCCAGAAATAAAATAAGCATTAACAATCCATGATTTCTCCAAGTGAACCCATCAAGTGCTAGATACTCATGTTTTTGGGTGGCTGGCTCTGGAATTTTTTTAAAAGATTGACTCCCCATGTTAGGAGTGGCAATACAATGCACGAAGGCTACAACTTTAGCCTTCTAGATATGACTATCATATCCATATCCATATGGATATCATATCATATCCATAATATGGATATGACTATCATCTCATATCCATAATAGCTTTCTCTGACTTACTTTATCAGATTCTTTCCTCTCTGACCCTTGCTGAAATTTGGTTGACTTCAAGGACAAGAAGAGTATTGCGTAGGAATGTGACGTTGGCGAGTTACTTACTCTCTAAGCCTCAGTTTCCTGTAACATAGGGAGGATAACCTACCTCAGGAAGTCTTTGAGGCAATTAAGATAATGCATGCAGAGCACTTAGCGCCATGTGTAGAAGAGATCTGATGCTAACCACTGCTGTGGTGGTTATCAGTATTATCATTAATAAAAATGCTCAAGTAAGAGAAGCTTTGGCAACCAAAAGCCTTGTTTTGGCTCGTTTTTAAAGGGAGGCTGGCACAGCTGGGAGCCAGCGAGGAGCAAAGAAACATAGGTAAGGTAATAGAATACCTCGGAAATAGCCTACCAATCCTGTCATTCTGCTTCGACTAGGACCTCTATCCAGCCACTTCACCCCTCTGAGTTTTTGTTTGCTGCTCTGTAAAAGAAAGATAATGTCCACTCTTCCCTTCTCAACACACTGACAAGCACTCAAATGATGTACTTTGAATATCTTAACGGAAATGTTAAATATTGCTCTCACGTGTTTCACTTAATTGACTGTCAGTTCAATCAAATCAGTGATTCTCAACCTTGCGTGCACATTAGAATCAACTGGAAGCTTCTAAAAATCCAAAGGCTCAGGCCATACCCTAGACTGCTAAAGCTGGAATCTGTAGGAGAGAGACCCAGGCTCAGTACTATTTTTTCTCTCCAAAAGCAATTCCAATATCCAGCCAAGGTTAAGAGTCAGAGGATAAAGTATTTCTCACACTTGTGCAGTGATAAGGAGCCCCAGGGTCCTTCCATTCCTCATTCCTACAGAATTAGCTTCCAAGAGAAGGGACTGGGTGTCTGTATTTTCTTTTCTTTTCCTTTTTTTTTTTTTTTTCCTTGAGAGAGAGAGAGAGCGGGGATGGGCACAGAGAGGGGGAGAGGGAGAATCCCAAGCACGCTCCCTGCTGACAGCACAGAGTCCCATGCTGGGCTTGATCTCAAGAACCGTGTGATCCTGACCTGAGCTGAAATCAAGAGTGGGACCCTTAACCGACTAAGCCCCCCGGGCGCCCCATGGGAGTCTGTATTTTCAACAATTACCCCTAGCTGTCTCTTCTCAGCAGGCAATTATGAGAAATACTGTGTTGAATCAGAGTCTGAGAGCTGGAAGGAATAATGTTTAAAGTCTTCATACTTGATTCATCTCTAAACCATGTGAAACTTTATGAATCCCTTGAACGAAAGGCGAGTGTGTGTTAACCAAGTATGTGAACAATAAATAATACGACTGATAGCTCTCTTACTGCCAGAATCTCACCAGCCCCTTTCTAGAGTTTCAGGAAATCTTGACTGATGGATAAGATTTTCAGTGTTTCAGAATTTTTCTTGATTAAACAACTCACGATCACAAGAAATGCATCGAAAGAAGAAGGCTTCCACTTAAGAATAAATGTTTGAATATTGTGAAATAAGGTAATAAGCTCGAGTTTTGGTGTGCAGGATGGAAATGGGGTGGACGTAACTAAATTTTTATTTTGTCCCCTACAAAAAGGATATACTGCATAGCTCTGTAAAGCCTATGTTATTACTTTTAACTCTCCTGGGGAAGCTAGGTAGATCAGGTTTAATGTAAATAACATACAGACAAGCTACTATGGCAAATATGAGGGGGAAAAAAGTAATTAACTGCTGATATCCAAGTTGCAAAACTCTGCTCAACTCTGTGCATGGCAAGAACATTTCCACTCTCCCTCACTATTTTGAAAGCATCAAATTCTGCCGGAACCACTGGTCTATCAGTTTCACTGAACATTCTAGCACTGTCTTTGAAAAGTTAAGTCTTGCAGAACCCCGTTTTCGCTGAGGCCACATCTACTTGCCTGGCCTACGTAGTTAACTCAAGCTTTCTTCCTTCCTATTCCTTGCACTGTTTGAGTCCAGCCTTTGTCTGGGCTTTGGGTGAGCCATAAATACTGTCAGTACTTACAGACTGTGTTTAATTCTAAGCTTGTTAAGAAAAAAGATAATGGAGATTGATTTTAATGAATATTTCTAAGTTCAGAACGTTTGCATTCCTTTAAAATGGATTTGTAAAATTTACTCACTTCTCAACTTTGCCAGATAAGGCATTTGGGAAAAAATGATGCTGGATTGAGTCTGGGTTTTATCTTTGGAAACGATATCAATTTGCTCCAAGTAATCAGTGCTTATTTTAATGTGCATTCACCATTCCATTCCGTAGCATCTCTCATTTCTCAAAAAAGTGCTTTCATAGGGAGAATCAATGTAGCCTAACTTTTTGTGATATGAAATAACAGTATGTTGTTGCTTCATTTGCTTGTATTGGGGGGAAAGTTCTTCTAATTACTAAGAGGGGTGTATTACACGTGCTTGGCGTGGCATGGCGGGTGGAGACGTGACCCCAACTCTTGTGCCGAGTCGGCGTGTATGATACCCAGACAGAGAGGGGGGCCACGGGTCTTCCTAAGTGTGTGCCCTCCCCATCTCCAGCTACTTTAGGTTTTTACACTTGTTTGTGTTTTGGGTGCTTTGTTGAATCATTTCTGTTATATTGTGTGTTGGATTCGGTGGGGAGGAGGTTGGCCAGTGAGCAGAGAGATAGGAATTTCTTTTAAAACTACACAGGGCACCTAAATGGCTCAGGTAGTGATCTCATGGTCCATGAGTTCCGGGCCCCTGTCGGGCTCTGCACGAAGAGTGCGGAGCCTGCCTGGGATTCTCTGTCTCCCTCTCTCTCTGCCCCTCCCCCGCTCACGCCTTCTCTGTCTCCCTCAAAATAAATACGTAAACTTAAACAAAACACAAAACTTTAACTGTATTGCAGCTAAGGGCCGTTTCCCCACTGTCAGCCCATTCCCAGTGCCCATTTGGCCAGCTCTCACGTTCTTCGCGTCAAAAATGCCTTGATTTGTTTATGTAAGTGTTTGATACACAGTAGGATATAAGGCATAATGCACAATCATTGTTCGGAAGATGCCAATCGTGTTACTCTGCTAGAGCTGCTATCCCCAAGTGCCACAGATGAGCGACTTAAACGACAGAAAAGTATTGTCTCGCAGGGGCGGAAGCTACCAGGTGTTGGAGGGTTTCTTCCTTCTGAGGACTGGGAGGGGGAATCTGTTCCAGGCTTCTCTCCTTGGCTTGTAGATGGCTAGCTTTCTGTTTGCACAGTGTTCTCCCTGTATGCATGTGTCTCTGTCCAAATTTCCCCTTTTTAGAGTCAGATTAGCGCCCACCCTAATGACCTCATTTTAATTTAATTACCTCCGTAAAAGATCCTATCTCCAAATAAGATCACGTTCAGAGGTACTGGGGTTAGACCTTCAACAGAGGAATTTGGAGGAGACACAACCCAACACACAACAGCAATGTCATACGTGACTTTTTAAACAATGTTCGTAGACGATCAAATCGTAGCTGGGGCACCTGGGTGGTTCACTTAGACAGCCGACTCTTGGTTTCTGCTCTGGTCATGATCTCTGGGTGTGGGGAGTTCGAGCCCTGGGATTCTCTGTCTCCCTCTCTCTCCGCCCCTCCTCCACTCCCTGTGTCGCTGTCACTCTCACGGTAAATAAACAAACTTTTAAAAAAATCAAATTAAAGTTAACAGTTAAAAATGTTCATATGCCATCAAATCATAGCCGAGACATAAAAATTGACCTGTGGAAAGAAAACCTTAATTTCTATTATTACTGCTGGTATACCTGAGTTCTTTTCTGCGGGTAAACAGGCGTCTCCCACGGTGGTGAGAAAGAAAATAGCACAGGTTAACTGGCCTAGATCTCTGCCTGATCTACGGTTGTCATCCAATGTACGCAGAACTTCTGATTCTGTAGTCTTAGCTTCAGTGCTCCTGAGAGTCAAACTCCAAAACAAAAGTGACATCCTGTGGGGCAGAATTTCTCCTTTGATTACTTAGGCAGGTAAAAGGATGCAGAGACCGATGCCTTCCTTGTATTGGCAAGGAAACAAGGGTTAGAAAAGGGAAGTGAGGCGAGGCCACAGGGGTCCTCAGTAGCAGCCCTGGACCTTGAACTTGGACCTCACAACTCAATTCCATATTCCCCCGTCACCTCACACTCTCTACCCTGTGCGCCAGGTAACCCCGCCCGGCCCACCTAGCAACATTTACCCACAGCTCGCTCACATCTGACTTCTCTTACCCATTTCATTTTTTTAATTGACGCATCATAATAAACGTGCTCAGTACCCAACTGATGCCCATGAGGAGGATCAGAATTCTGGAGTTTCACTTAGGTGGTTGTTTCCAGAGAAGCCTGGGAAACCAAAAAGAAAACCAAAACAAAACACTAAGTGTCTGATTTGTATCAGGCAGTCGGCTTCTTGACCCTTCAGTTCCAACTTTTTAGCTAAGACTTGCCTTTGCCATATATACAAATATATGCTTCAAGGCAGAAAACAAATTTTGTCTGAGACATCTGGCTAGTGGGAGTTACCCTTGAACACGGAAACAACAGCAAGACCTTTACCTCTGCTCTGCCCAGTCTTGGTTAATGCATCGTTACTGGTATGTGAGGTGTGTATTTTAGAAACCACCTCCCTAATTCAGCCACTTTACAAAGAAACTGTGGCCTGGGCCGTGGCTTGCTCAGAGCCCCTCCGGTTAAAGAGATCCGGGGACAGGTCCCTTGACATCCCATCCAGAACTCTGAACCCCCCTCGTAACACTGCGTATTGGTTATTTAGCACATGTGTAAACTCTTGGAAGTTTAATTCCTCTTTCCCCAGGAAGATGAGAGAAACAGGAACCCTACGGTTCATTGGTGGAGGACCTAATATTTTACACATAGCTCTGTTATGTCACTCTCATATTAAAGAGTTGACTGTGTTTTCTCAATACATAACTTCAGGTGACTATTTCCTGATGCCTTGCTAATGCTCCTTAGACCTAAACTTATCTGTGTGTGCTTTATGGGGAAATGCAGGCACACTTACTTTTCATATTTTAAAGTTCTATGGAAAACTTGTTTAATTAAAAGGAAACTCGTATTTAAAAATCTTAGGGGCGCCTGGGTGGCTCAGTCAGCTGAGCGTCCGACTTTGGCTCAGGTCATGATCTTGCAGTTCATGAGTTCAAGCCCCACGTGGGGCTCTGTGCTGACAGCTCGGAGTCTGGAGCCTGCAGCCTGCTTCGGATTCTGTGTCACCCTCTCTCTCTGCCCCTCCGCGCTCTCTCACTCTCTGTCAAAACTAAATAAACATTAAAAAAAATTTTCTTTAATCTTAAAATTTTCTTTTAGATTTCTTATAAGTTAGTTTTTTTTTTTTTTTAACTTCTTTTCAGGGTTATTAAGTTGGGTTAAACTATACTAAACCCCAGCTGTGTTTTTTTGAGTCTAAAATCCTGGCCTGTGTGGACCAACCCTACAGAGTGGTCTCAGAACAAAGGGTGTTCCAAGATGCAGGCAGTTCGTGCCGCGTGAACGCTAATTCTAGAACATTAGACTTATCGTGTTAAATTGCTTTCTGGATGTTTCTCTGTGGAAGTCTTGGAATAATCCTCCCTTTCCTTTCCTTGAGCCAAGAAAATTCTGAACCAGAACAATTTAATTTCAGCGTGTGGAAAAGCTATACTCAATGAACCGAACACAGTGCTAAGATAGGTTTTTTTTTTTGGGGGGGGGGGGACAAGGACATTTTGATCACTTTTGTATGTTACTAAAATATCTGGATTTCTCTATAAAAGTTCTACAAATATTTCCACGCTTCGTTTCAGAGGATCATTTTTGCAAACTTTGTTTCAAAGTCTGAGCAGCTCAAGAGTAAACCTCTCTGCGCCATAGTTATTGTGTTATATGTTAAGCATTTGGAAGGAACCCCGAGGAGGCCTCAGGAAGCAGTTACTGCCTCTTGACTTATCATCCTGAAGGCGATTTGTTTTAAAGTTGATAATCCCTAGGGCTACAAGAGTGTCCCACATCTGCCCTGAATTGAAAACAGATTCCCATTAAGAGCCTTACATCAGTGCTGCAGATTCATTCGATCTGAGTCAGAAAGGAAGTCAGAGAACATTCGAACGTATGGCCTGATAGCTACACAGCAGCTCCCTTCATGGAGGATCAGGACCGCAGGGTACGTAGATATCCATTTTCAAATTTTTTAGAACGGTGTTTCTGTGCAGAAGCGTCCTTCGGACGTTTAGGCAGGAATATTCGGAAGGTGACTATGGTAGCTAATAGGTGACAAGTAACCCTTGTCTGGGACTGTCAGGGCTACTAACGGATTGCTCAGAATCCCAAGAGGCTCGGAAGGCTGTGCTGCTTCGGAATTTTTCTGCCAGGTTTTGCCGTTTTGGGGACTTATCACTTATATGAGAATATATATTCCTATAATTATGCAGATATTTATATAAAAGTTTCCCCCCACACTGAGACTCTAACACGGTTTTATAAGCCAAGAAGTTGTTACTGCTGAAAAGCCAGCACTTTTCCAACCTCTGCTTATCTGTGAAATTATTTTAAAAGATGTGCATTCGTGCTGAGAATGTAGGATATAACTATGTATCCCTTACCATAAGCCTCAAGGGACAGGGACCATCTGAGTAACTGTGTAGCATTTAATATCCTACTGAAGTCTTAGCTTTGTTTTGGTCTTCTCTGTTAAAGCAGTATATTATTATTCTGGGAAGTGCTTCCCTTTTTTAAAAATTTATTTATTCGGAGAGAGTGTGCGAGTTGGGGGATAGGGGCAGAGGGAGAGGGAGAGAGAATCCGAAGCAGGCTTCACGCTATCAGCGAGGACACCCACACGGGGCTCGAACTCACGAACCGTGAGATCATGACCTGAGGCGAAACCTCAAGAGTCAGATGCTTAACTGACTGAGCCACATCGGTGCCTCGTGCTTTTCCTTTTTATTTATTTTATTTTTTTAAGTTTATTTATTTATTTTTTGAGAAAGAGAGCAAGCACCAGAGGGGGAGGGGCAGAGAGAAAGAGAGAGAAGAATAGAGAGAGAATCCCAAGCTAAGAGCATGGAGCCCGATGCGGGGCTCAATCTCACAAACCGTAAGATCATGACCTGAGCTACAATCCAGAGCCGGTTGCTTAAGCAACTGTGTCACCCAGATGCCCATGCTTTTTCTTTTTAATTAGAAAGGAGGTTAGACTTGTCCATTAAAGATGATTAAAGGAAAGAGAAGCATAGAGTGGTTATGAACAAGGAAGGATCTGAGGGCCCAGAAGCTTGAGGCACAGATGCTGAGCCCTCCAGCCTGGCTCCTTCTGGCTCCTTCTCGGATTCTGGACTGGGCTTTGGGGAGTGGGGGCCTCGTGGGTTACTTCCAGAAGTCTATTCCCCTTGCCGTCTTCTCTGAGAACCTCAGGACTGTGCCTAGTACAGTTGATGTCTGATACGTACCTGCTGAATGAAAAGAGAATTATGAAAAGGAATCCTAGAAGAAGCGTCAGTCTGAACATACCGACCTAGTGCACCTCGTTAAATTTCCACCCATCTTTTTGGTAAGATTCATGCCCAAAGTAGTGACCAGGAGGCCCTGGGTAATTGAGAGAAAAGTGTTCGTGTGGCGGTCAGAACAATCGCACGTAAAATGCCTGATTCCGTGGTTATGGTATTAACAAAGTAAGGAAGTCTGAAATATGAGTCTTGAGAGGTAACAATCGTGTCCTAGGAGATTGTTCAGGAATCCGAGGAAAGCTGGTATGGGAGAGAAGGAACAAACACAGCTGGCCATCTTTCGCTTCCACTCCGTGCAGACGGGCCCATCACAAATGTTCTGACAGTACAAAGCCCGCCCTTGTTACACGCGCTTCCCCTGGTTTCAGAAACAATACGTTAAGAGCAGCCCAGTTGGCAGGTAAGATTTTCTGTACAAATGCCAAAATCCTGTTCCCTCTTGACTGGTCGCCCACAGTTCTTGAAAGAGGGAAGGTTTTTCAGATGCCAGAAATTGACTGCGAACTGTGTCATGGGACTATGCCCTCTTAATCCCAGCAAGACAGAGGCTTCCTTTTAGAAAAGGAAGCACATTTGGGTTTTTGTGCTAGAGCATCCAAAAAGATGTATTGATCAACTCGGACAGAAAGGGGAATTATTAGGCTTAGAAACATCTCTTCTGTCCTATTTAAGGAGACTGGCAAATGAGCCTTGAAATCTATAGAAACGGTTCTAGTTGAGAGACCAGCTTCCTCTTTGGGAGATAACTATATATATATATATATATATATATATATATATATATATCTTAATTTAACTAACCTACTTAATCTCAACCCCAGAGGTTTGGGAAGAAAAGAAAAGCAATGTGGCAGACACTTCCAGGGTGAAACCCGTATCATAAATTTAACTACCATTACCATAAGTGATACCCACCTCCCAAAAGCTCTCTGCTACTTTTTGAGTAACAAAATAAACAAATGATTGTATCCCCTTTCCCTGGCCCGTATTTGAACACGAGACATGTCACTAAGGGGCCGTGCCACCAAGCCAACTCACGGCCTCACTTCTCTCTGGAAGTTTCGTAGGCCATTGTTTGGAATTCAGAACACATTATCCCCCAGAAACAAGTTTGGCTCCCAGCTCAACCCCTGAATGTAGATTTAGCTGCAAGTAGTGAGGATTTGTGACAAGTTTCTGGAAATGGACAGCAAGAGCTTTTATCATTTTGCTTAATGCCACTAGAGAATAAATTTTACAATGAACTGTAGTACCGCTTTGGAGAGCGTTTTTAATGTCCTTGAGAATTAATTCTTGGCCTCGCGCCCTGTTCCTTTCTTTGTTTGAACCCCAACCAGCCATCCTGCGTGCTTTGTCTCCTGCTACTTCCTCAATGGTACCCTAGGTTAGAGTCCTAGTAAATTATTTGCATGTTGTTTTTTACTCCTGGTTTATCCTGCCTGGAATGTCTTCCTCCCCTTCTGATTCCTGCCAAACTTTTGATCAGCTCAAATATTAACACAGTTAAAACTCCTCTGTGGGGCCTCAAACTCGTGCCTCTCCGCTCCCTTGGTCACAAAGCCCTGTGAAAAGCTTTTGCACATAGCTTCAGGTGGTTCCTCTATTGACCTTCCAAATTGCCAAGGACTACACTTTGAAAATATGCCCTATGAAAAGTCATAAATTCCCTCCCCACCTCTCCTCATTTCTAGAACACCTCAAAATACCTTGATGTATTAGCATTCACCACATTATATTGCGATTTATAACTGACATGTTGTGTCCTCTTCTCTAAGCTGAGAACTCCTTAAAGATAGAGATTTCCTCAGAACTTATTGCAATGCCTGAAACAAAGTAGAGAATTAATAAAAGAATAGGGGGATGGATGGATGGATGGATGGAAGGATAGATGGAGGGATGAATACATAATCGGGTGCATAAATGGCTGGTATGATTGGATCAATGGATGGATGGATAGATGGATAGATGGATAGGTGGGACTACTGGAGAAAAAGCTTTAGAGAAGGATGAAGAACTATTTAAAACCTTCTATGGGGGGCGCCTGGGTGGCTCAGTCGTTTGGGCGTCTGACTTTGGCTCAGGTCATGATCTTGTGTTTCACGAGTTCAAGCCCCACATCAGGCTCTGGGCTGACAGCTCAGAGCCTGAAACCTGCTTAAAATTCTGTGTCTCCCTCTCTCTCTGCCCCTCCCCCTGCTCACACTCTCTCTCTCTCTCTCTCTCTCTCTCTCTCAAAAATAAATATTTAAAAAATTTTTTTCATAAAATAAAAAATAAAAACATGTATGGAATTCTGGATGGATCTTTCAGAAAGTTTCAAGGGCATGATATGGATAGAATCTGTCTATTATTCTATTTACACTGTTTTGTATGGGAGGAATTATGAGCAGTGGGAAGAAAATGGAGCTTGGAGTAAGAATATATGGGTTCGGGGGTGCCTGGGTGGCTCAGTCGGTTGAGGGTCTGACTTCGACTCAGGTCATGATCTCACAGTTCATGAGTTCGAGCCCCGGGTCGGGCTCTGTGCTGACAGCTCAGAGCCTGGAGCCTGCTTCAAATTCTATGTCTCCTTCTCTCTCTGCTCCTCCCCTGCTCATGCTCTGTCTCTCTTTCCTTCAAAAATAAACAATAATAAAAAAAAAAAAAATTAAAAAAAAGAATATATCTCTAGCTCTCTACTTTCTAGCTAGGTGGCCTTGAACAGATCATTTACCTCTCTACTTTTGCTTTTACTTCTCCGTAAGATGGGAGGAACACCTACCTTCGAAGAGCTTTTGTAAGGATTTTGTAAGTTTTGTAAGGATTAAGTGGTAATCGATCTAAAATCCTCTAGTCTAAGCCATACCAGGTTGAAGATAGGTAGTAAATATCAGTCTAAATCTGAAATGGCAGACATAGAACTTTGAAACCGGAAGAAACCTGGGCCCCTGGGCCCAGACCTGGACAGTCACCTGGTGCCACTCACCCCCTTCATTTTGATTCAGCTTGTCAACAGCATGGCTCTACGTTCTATCAGCCACTTTGCATATTGCTTGGGTGATTAAAAATAAAATAGACTTGGAAGTGTGAAAAAAAAAAAAAAAGAAGAGGGTTTCAGGGGATTTGTGAGAGAGTATAAGAAGGAAACATCCCAAAGTAGAATTCAGTAAGCTGTGATAGAAGAAGAGAGATTATTTGCACATTTAAAACAAGTAGGGGGGCAGGGATTAAGAAAAAGCTGTTTGATGGAAGGTAGTTACAAAGAGAAAGGAAGAGAAATCGCACTGGTGAGAAATTAACACTTCCGGGATTGTAAAAGGAATTATCGTTAACATATATACCTCCAAGTACATGCCTAGGCATTTGTAGCCCCCAAAAGTGCCTTGTATATTTCGCGTACTTTACATAAGTAGTAAGGATAGTAATACATTCCCAACTAACACTTATTATGCCATTTACCAGGTGCCAGGCACCCTTGGAAGAGTCATTTTAACCTCACAACGACCCTGTGACGTACACACATATGTACATACATACATGCATGTGTGAGGAACATAAAATCTTTATTTTACTGATTGGAGGGCACACAACCAGTCATATGACCGGGAAGTATAGGAGCCAGTACTTGGGCCCATGCAGGCTGGCTCCAGAATCTGCACACTCACACAGAAATGTACTCACAGCTGATGTGGCTCCTGGTGCAGATCAAATGGCCGACTCAGCTGCCACCGTCAACAACACTCTAAAATCCCCTTCGGTGAGTATATCCCTATGGATGTACTTTTTTTTTTTTTTAATTTTTTAAATTTTTAAAATTTTTTTTTATTTATTTTTGACAGAGAGAGAGAGAGAGAGAGAGAGAGACAGAGCATGAGCGGGGGAGGGGCAGAGAGAGAGGGAGACACAGAATCCAAAGCAGGCTCCAGGCTCTGAGCTGTCAGCACAGAGCCCGACGCGGGGCTCGAACTCACAGACCGCGAGATCATGACCTGAGCCAAAGTCGGATGCTCAAACTGACTGAGCCACCCAGGCGCCCCTGGATATACTTTTTATTTTATTTTATTTTATTTTATTTTATTTTATTTTATTTATATTTTTTGGATATACTTTTTAAAATACAATTTTAACACCTGAAAAGTCAGAGTGGTAGAGTTTTATAGCATGGAGGGACATTTGGTTCATTATGCCCAGATCAACCAGGGAAAGTCAGCTTCAGGGTCACTGGTCAGAATCTCCGGGGACAGACTGGCGGCAAGGATCAGATGATCTTAGCGGCCCACATAGCACTGTGGCAGCAGAAAAACATCACCTTTATTCGAGATAATGTCCAGGGAATTCTAAAAAAAGTTCTTCCTGGAAGTTTGTAGTCATTGCTCTGGTGACACTCCGTTTTCCAAATATGAAAATAAAGATAATCATACATTATCCTTCCTCTTTTTTTTTTTTTTATGAAGTGTCATCTATTTTTATCGGTTTTTAAAAAGTAACAAAACATACGGTCTTTCAACACTCCCTTTTTGTTTCCTAGATTGAGTTTAAAAGGACCATGTGCTACAAATACTCCATTACTCGTATGCGATCCCTGAACACTTACCTCTCCCTCAAATTCCTCTGGGCAATTTTGAGTCCATCCTCCCTTTATCAAAATAGAGACTTGTTCAAATAGTTAACACATTTAACAAATTGCACAAATTCTGATCCAAAGACATGTGAGGTAGGCAGAAAAAATGTGAGTTCTGCCCTCTTCTACCTGTTTGAATTAGTGTTAAGTGTTACTATAATTAATACAATCACTATGCAAGTGCTACGAAGTTATCTAATTCTCTGGCTATTTTAGTCATTCCTATTTTAAGCCGTTCACATGCCCCACTGATGTTTTAGGGCATGGCTTTTGGATGAATAGGTAGGTAGGTTTCTTGGAGAGGTTGCCAGAGGTTTTGCCTGTCTCCAGTACAACCAGTGAATGACCCACCTGAGTCCGTACCTTTGACTCAGGAAAACTGGAAAAAGTCGCATTTGACACCAAGAATCATAAAAATCAGGAGCCAGGAAGAACCTAGTCTTCTTCTTGGATTACAGTCCAGGGAAAGGAAGGAAGAGAGGGAGGGAGTGGAGGGGAGTCAGTGGATTCGCTAGGTCTTTGTCTCCAATCCTCTTCTCATTACAGCCTGGCCGGAGAACATCTTACCCATAAACCCATTCATGTAAAATTCAATCCCCTCTGGAGTATTTTTGCATCTGTTCAGGTGTCCTGGAAATAAATATTAAATTAAATTAAACTTTAATTTCACTTAAATTCTGAATAAAAGGCTTTGCATAAACGGACCAAACGGAGTCTAAGTCTCCAAAAGTAGGTCAAATAGAATAAGGCACTTTCAAGTATCCAGAACAATCCCATCATTTAAAAAAAAGGCCTGCAAGTTCAATAAATAGCTAATAGAAATACAAAATCAAGCTAGAAGTGGCCTTAAAGGAACGGATTGTTTTTAAACCATTAAATGGTTCCAAAACGCCAAGGAAATATAGGACACTAAAATGAAGTCCAGATTCTCAAACAGAGGTTGAATTTTAAGTAAACTCTTCACTGGTAAAATGGATATTTTGGAAATGGTTTTAGGCCACCGAGCTCTCTGGCAGGGCTATTGTGGAGATGGGAGGAGATTTAATGAATATAAATCTCTCAGCCCAGTAGTACGTAGCTGATACTAATATTTTGTTGAATGAATGCTGAATAATTCTGGACTAACTTAGCCAAGCCAACTCAGCACTTTCCTTCAGCCCCAGCTGACACCTTCGCATGGGTTATTTCACAGATTATATGAAAGCAGTATTTTCTGGAAGGAGTGATCCTCTGGAAGAAACAGTCCCAAATTTCTGAGACCTGTTTCCTAATCTTTAATGGTTAAGGTTAATGTCAGATGTATTAACTCTAATATTAGAGTTATGACTGATTGGGTTGCTCTGAGAGTTAAACGGGGTCACGTTCATCCATTCATTCATTCATTTAAAAAATACTGATTGTGGGGGCACCTGGGTGGCTCAGTCCGTTGAGCACCCGACTTTGGCTCAGGTCATGATCTCACGGTTCGTGGGTTCGAGCCCCATGTCGGGCTCTGCGCTGACAGCTCAGAGCCTGGAGCCTGCTTCTGATTCTGTGTCTCCCTCTCTCTCTGCCCCTCCCCTGCTCGCACTCTGTCTCTCTCTCTCAAAAATAAATAAACATTTAAAAAAAATTTTTTTTAAACATAGGAGAAGCATGATGTCTCATCATACATATCAGATTGAACATATGCTCTTTCTTCCCTCTCCCTCCTCAAACCCTGGTAAAATGGAAATAAGAGAAAAGAAATACATAAATAAAGGTACCAGAACAACAGTGCTGTATTGGGTGGGGAGGTTGGAGGGTCGATAACAGAAATGAGAAAAGCCAACGAAAGTTGGCAAGACTGAACCCAGGTTGAGGGAAACCATAGCAACTGATGCAGCATCCAGCGGGGAAAACCGAAAATTAATTATTTGGGGTGTAGGATTTAGAGAATACCCATAAGAACAAGCTCACTGGAGTCACTCACCCTAGGAAGGTTCGGGTTTGGGGGAAGAAGGCAGGGCCATCCCATCCCCTACAAGGCCAGGGGGCAGGGAAGGGCTGAAAATAGGAGGATCCTTTGGAAGCCTGTATGTATAGGGAGCAATTAGAAATCCATCCCCACCCCCACGGCCGCCACCATCCTGGGCCTGTCTGGGCAGCCAAGAAGCTACACTACTCCACTCCCCCGTTGTAGCAGAAGACGGGAGAAGTTGAACCAGAAACAGTCCGGTCTCAGAAATGGCTGAGGAAGGGGTTCAGTCACTACCCGAAAAACAAGGGAACGAAGAGAAAATCTACATACTAAAAGGCAAGACTTTCCAGTTATCTTCCCAAATTCAGCTCCCAGTATGCTGGCAGCTAGGGTTTTACATAGCCTCTCCCCACTCCAGCTACCACCACCAGGAGAGGATTGGGGAGGATTCCTCCCAAAGACCTGCCCAGTGGTGAAGATTTACACAAATGCTGACATGTGGGGGTCTCCTACAAGAATCTGGGCCCTCTGTCAGATCAATCACGGTGAAGGCTACAACAAAAAGCCCCACATCGCAGGGCTTACCATCTGATTTCTGGTGCCCCAGTCGTAAGTGAGAACAAAGGATCATCAAACAACAGGAGAAAGCAGATGAGTGGGGAAAATGAACTCAGAGGCAACAGAGACAATGTGGGGGATACAACTGTATCAGAAATATGCGATGGGTATCCTCAGTGAGGCAAAGGAAACAAAACCAAAACCAGATAGAATAAAAAAGGAACATTCTGATAACAAAACAATCTATAGAAGGCTTAGAAGATAAAGCTCAGAAAATCTGTCAGCACCAGATAGGAAGCAGGACAGATAGTCTTCGGGAATTGGATAATCAGTCCAATAGGGTCAAGTATCCAAATAAAAAAAGTTCTAGAAAGCACTGAAAAAATAAAATGGAGGAAATCAATGAAATAATACAAAAATATCCTAGAAGTGAAAGACGTGAGCTTCCTGATTAAAAAGACCCATCCAGCACCCAGCATAGAGGATAAAACACATCATTATGATATTTTAGAACACCAGGAATAAATAGGAGATCCTAAAAGCTGCCACAGAGGAAGAAGAAAGAAAGAAAGAAAGAAAGAAAGAAAGAAAGAAGAAAGAAAAGAAAAAGAAAAAGAAAGAAGAGAAGAAAAGAAAGAAAGAAAGAAAGAAAGAAAGAAAGAAAGAAAGAAGAAAGAAAGAAAGAAAAAGAAGAAAGAAAGAGAGGAAGAAAGAAAGAAAGGCCACATAAAGCATCAAGAATCTGAATGGCATTGACTTCTCAACAGAAACACTAGAAGCCGGGAAACAATAACTTCCAAATTCTGAGGTGCAAATGATTTCTGACCTGCAAGCATCAGGTAGACTGAAAGTATATAAGGAATCAAAACCTTCACATCACTCACACCCCTTTTCAGCAAGCTCCTGGAAGATGTGCTCCACCAAAATGAAGGAATAAGCAAAGCACAACCAACCACAAGCCCCGAATGGGGCTCCAGATGGAACATCTCCAAAAGAGAAAGAAAGAAAATTGATATACAAATAGCTTCTACCATATTGCAGGTTGTTTTATATTCTATCAGAAAGTTTGGAGCAGATTAATGGATGTGTATATAGAAAAATAAGCAAACTTAAAAAGAAGACTCCAAGGAAAAATAACTAATGAGAAAAGAAATAATGATTACAGTACACAGTATGACTCAGCCATGAACAATATTTACTGATGATAATGGAAGCACTGAACATTAATAGAACCATAAATTGGAATATAAATGTGGTCGCTTTAGAGATGCATAGCTCAGACCTCCCTTCAAAGGGTAACCTGCTATGGGGAGTGTCCCACTTTGGGACCCAGTGTTGTCTTCACGGGGAAGGGTGACACCGCTGGGTTCCCAGCTATTGACTAAGCACAGCAAAGGGACGAGAGCCGGTCCTTGCTGCCCAGTTCAGGACTTCTCCAATTGGCAGCCTTTACTGTGGGTGTCTCTATCAGCCTGGCCTTGACTTTCTCAGAACTACCCTGAAGTCTAAGTCTCCTCGTACCTGACCTTCCTTCCTTGCCCCTCTCCTTCATGGTGTCAGATCAGTCCTGGAGCTGCCCCCTTTATCTTTCACAGGCTAGTAGGTCCTGTGCATTTTTTAATTCTACCTTGGTTTCTGCTTCTCCGAGTACCTGAGCGGACACAATCACTAGATTGGGAGGAGAAGGGGGGTGAGGGTCGGGGGACAGGATGGAACGTGAAATCATCATTTCTCGTTTTGGAAAGTCAACAGAAAATGTCTACATGTCTATAATGGAAAAAAAAAAAAAGAATTGGCAGGATAAGCACACGATTTAGAAATAAAGAAGGCAGGGGTGCCTGGGTGGCTCAGTCGGCTAAGCATCCGGCTTCAGTTCAGGTCATGATCTCGTGGTTCACGAGCTAAAGCCCCGCGTCGGGCCCTGTGCTGACGGCTCAGAGCCTGGAGCCTACTTCAGATTCTGTGTCTCCCCCTCTCTCTACCCCTCCCCTGCTCACGCTCTGTGTCTCTCTGTCTCTCAATAATAAACAAATGTTAAAAGAAATTAAAAGAAAAAAAAAAAAAGAAAAGAAATGAAGAAGGCAATGCCAGAAACAAACACAAATAAAATAATTACAAGTTGTGGTTGTGTCAGGAAAGGAGGGGTGAAGTAGGGAACTCTATGTGTGGGGGAGGGAGAGGAGTCAGGTCGTGAATACTATTTGATTTAATATACATTGCTGGCTGGGGCGTCTGGCTGGCTCAGTCGGTAGAGCACACAACTCTTGATCTTGGGGTCCTGAGTTCGAGCCCCATGTTGGGAGTAGAGATTACTTAAAAATGAAAAGTAAAAATAAAAAGAAGTGAAAAGTGCCTTATTTAAAAATAAAGAAATAGGAGCGCCTGGCTAGCTGTCAGTTAAGCATCTCTGACTCTTGGTTTTGGCTCAGGTCATGATCTCATGGTTCGTGAGTTTGAGCCCCACGTCGGGCTCTGCGCTGACAGCTCGGAGCCTGGGCCTGCTTCGGATTCTCTCTCTCTCTCTCTCTCTCTCTCTCTGCCCCTCCCCTGCTAACACTCTGTTTCTCTCAAAAATAAACATTAAACATTTTTTAAAAAGTCACTTTAAAGATATAGTTCTTAAACCAGATAAATGTACTTTATGTTCCAAACATAAGGTATAGGTAAACAGGACTCACAGATGCTCGATCAAGGTTGTGGCCAACATCAGCCACGGTGTCTTCGCCTTGTTTTGCCCTCTCCCCGCTCGCCTCTCCCTGTGCCAGAACGGCCTGTAGCCCCTGCTTCTAAGCGCGTTTCTCTGCAGAGAGGACACCCCTGCAGGTGTAACCAGGGCGCACCAGACATGGGGGAAGGTCACCCACGTATCCCAAGGACGATACCTACCGAGATCCAGGCCGGCTGCTTCCCACCTGCCTCTGAGCCGCCCTCCCACCATCCCCAACGCCAGCAGGCTTGCTGTGTGTTTCCGGCTGAACCCGGATTCACTTCTTCCTTCTTCCCAGACCCCGGGGGCTGCTTAGCTAGTGTGATACTCTCCTCCTGGACGGCCTGCTGGGCGGAGGGGACACGAGGGAGAGATGACCGCAGAGCAGCCCTGTCCGCCTGCGTGTCCCCACAGCCCCACAGCTGTGACCTCACCCCCACCCCCACCCTGCGACCACCTGGGCCCTGAGACAGCTGCCACCGGGGCCCCTGGACCCCGGCCACACAGCTTCCTCCCGGGGAGCGCAGGCCCGGGGGAATGTAGAGTGTGTGAGTGTGCGTGTGTTTGCGCGTGATCACCTCACATGATCACAGCTCTTCCCTGCTTGGTCAGAAGCACGTGTGCCTGCCTGGGCCTCACAGTGGTCTCTCCCCACGTGTGTCTAGTCTTGAGACAGGCGAGGCACCGTAGCAAACACTGAATTGCCTGCAGGAGGGATTGTTATCTATACCCATGTCTAATCTAGATCTGTATCTATATCGATATCGGGTTTTTTTATGTTTATTTATTTGAGAGACAGAGAGCACGCACGCACACACACGGGGGAGGGGACGAAAGAGAGAATCCCGAGCAGGATCCGCACTGCCAGCACGGAGCCCCACGCAGGGCTTGATCCCATGAACCGCGAGACCATAACCCGAGCCAAAATCAAGAGGCAGACGCTTGCCTGAGCCACCCAGGCGCCTCTCTCTATTTTTTTTAAGTGCTGTAAGCAGTGGGAATGAGGACAGACCATGAACTCCAAAATGCCTGCCGGGAGCCCCCGTGAGTTAGCTACACTCCGTCAGCAGCAGCATGTGATCTGCTTCAGGACAAGGGACAAAAGTCTTCCCCATTGCAGATGCGGGAATCTACCAGAATATTCTTGATGACAAGAACCAACAGGCGGCCCGTTTTTTATTATTATTATTTTTTTCTATTCCATAAAAGTAATACACGCTCAATCGGGTGAAATTAAAACTTGGAAACAAGTACAAAAGAGCCGCGGTTACACAACCCAGAGGCACTCGCTGTGTGCCTTGTTTTCTTTCAGTCTTGTTTTAAGTCTTTTCCAGAGCTTTGCAATTTTATTTTATGCGTAATTTCATATCCTGCTTTGCCACTTACAACTTCATCAAATGCATTTCCTCATACCATTAAAAACTCTCTGTAAGCATCTTTTTTCGAAGTCTGTGTAATATTTCAACTCACAAATGTAGCATGATTTGTCCAATCGTTCTTTTAAATTTGCCCGATCATTCATTTTAAATTATTTCAAGATTTTCCGGGCACCTGGGTGGCTCAGTCAGTTAAGCGCCTGACTCTCCGTGTCAGCTCAAGTCATGATCTCATGGTCATAAGATAGAGCCCCTCATCGGGCTCCGCGCTCGGCTTAAGACTCTCTTTCTCTCCATCTCCCCCTGCCCCTCCCCTGCTCTCTCTCCCTCTCTCTCCCTCTCAAAAAATAAAAAAATAAAAATAATAAAGTATTTCAAGCTTTTCTAATTAGAAACAATTTGGGGATGTCTTTCGGCATATACAGCTTTGTCCTCCTTTGGGATCATTGTGTCAGAAGAGATTCCCAGAAATGGAGCTGCTCGGTCAAGTGGTAAGGCTAAGTAAATCTTTTTTTTTTTTTTTTCCAGACAGATTGTGAAAAATTTGTTTATGATTTATTGCTGTTCAGATTCTTCGGAGAAAAATGTGTAAACAACAAGCACATGTCCACAGCCCAGCTTAAGACAGTGCATTAATTTAAGGAGCAGGATTGCAAGGATATGGGGTCTTTGGGGTAGAGAATAAGAGAAAATGAGTGAGAGGGGAAGGGTGGGTGCAAGGAGAGAGAGAGAGATTTGTTTTGCCTTGAACCATATTGTCCTGAAGTGATTTTCTGAGGAAGTCATTAGGAGATAAAAGTTAAGCTGCTTTGTATCCAATCCACCTTGTATTTATGGGATGCGCACGTGAGGAAGGACATTCACTTACACGGAGCATATGTGACTTACCTCCTTCTCTCGACCTCAAGCCTGCTCACCTCCAGTCCCCATGCATAGGAATCAGACACAAAATCCTGAGCTATGTAGCAAGGCCGTAACTGGGGCACTTGAATTCAACTGCCAATCCTCCTCGCACGTGGCCTTAGAAAAGCTGCCTAACCGTTTCTAAAGTTCCGTTTCTTGGGGCGCCTGGGTGGCCGAGTCCCTTGCGCATCCGACTTCGGCTCAGGTCATGATCTTGGGGTTCGTGGGTTCGAGCCCAGCATCAGGGTCTGTGCCGCCAGCTCAGAGCCTGGAGCCTGCTTCAGATTCTGTGTCTCTCCCTCTCATTCTCTCTGCTTCTCCCCAGCGCTCTTTCTCTCTCTCTCCCTCTCTCAAAAATAAACATTATTTTTTTTTAATTTCTATTTCTTTATCTGGAAAATGAGGGTGAAGCTAATACCATCAGTTGCTACAGTTGTAGCATGGTTAAGACAAGATAAGCATCTAGCCCCATACTGGGTATATAATATTAGCTTATAGTGTGGTCCTGGGTGTTTGGGGGGCTCCAGGAAAGCCATTTCCCAGAGTGGTAGCCAGAAAACCCTTTACAGGCTTTTGCTGAGGGTGTGCTATTGACAATACTGTTGATGTTTTTCAAAAAGCAGTGAAAGGCTCTGTACTGTTTCCACAATTCTTCTTGGGTTCCAAGATTTCAGAGTAGGGTTTCATACAGGCGATTCCGGCAGACGTTTCTCCCTCCTTGGGTACTTTGCAAGCAAAAAGTGAAATAGTCTAGGCATGTATCAAGCTGCCAACTCTGATCTTACTTTTCCTATGTTCTAACCTACGGAGCAAAGAGCCTCTAACATCTAATCAAGGTGGTCAGATGTCTGGATTACAGGTTTGGCAACTTACGGATGAGCAGGTGCCTCGGATTCTTTTTCTTTAACCAACACTTCTGGTCGCTTAGGTAGGTTAGAGATTGAAGGCGTTATATGAGTGAGGGATTAAAGTTTAGTTCTAGATTTACCAACAATCTAGTGATAGTCAATGGCTGTTAACTTTTTTGCATGGGAAATATCTCTAAAAACGTGATTCTCTCCTAAAGAATATGTCCTTTCTCTACAAAGTGCACATATGCACATTCGCATAAAATGGTTATAAACATCGAGGAATTTAAGACTTCCCCGAAGCCAATTCATGGATTCTCCAGCAAGGAAGTCTGGTCTTACCAGAGAGGTCCGGGACTAGCCCGTGGTCACACAAATATTTAGCAGCAGAGGCAGAATTACAACCAGGTGTCCTCTCCCCCAGTCTGCCATCCCACTCTGCCTTTTCTCCACGTGCTCCGCTAACAAGAAAAGCCTATAGAGGAAGCCTAAAAGGTCACACGTAGGGATGGGACAGAAGTGCAGGAGCTATTCTTGCCCTGGGTCTCTGATGCCATCATGATGGAGCTGAAAATCTAGAAGGTACTCCTTTTTCCTCAAGACGCCTGTCCGACACTCAGAACAATACCTTAAGGAGTCTACTCCTAATGGCCTCTTGAGGATCAGGGGTGATTGTGGGGTGCCAGTGTGGTCCAGTGTGATCCTTCCCCCACTCTCAAGAGCCACAGTGTGGTCTGGGTCAGTGACTCCTATAGCCCTGGAAAATGAGGGTTGTTATAGGAACAGACATTTAGAATGTGGCAGCATGGGGGTGCCTGGGTGGTGCAGTTGATTAAGCATCTGACTCTTGATCTCACCTCAGGTCATGGTCTCGCGGTTTGTGAGTTTAAGCCCTGCATCGGGCTCTGCGCTGATGGCATAGAGCCTGCTTGGGATTCTGTCTCTCCTTCTCTCTGCCCCTCCCCTGCTTGTGCTCACCCTCTCTCTCTCTCTCAAAATAAATAACTGAAAGAAAGAAAGAAAGAAAGAAAGAAAGAAAGAAAGAAAGAAAGAAAGAAAAAAGAGGAAAAAAAAGAATGTGGCAGCACATTACAATCAAGTGGTCTTCAATCACTATTCTGTCTCTGTTCATGTCCAGTGACCCCTGCTCTCTCTCCTGAGTGCTCAGCTCTTCTCCAGGATTCCTTGTGGCTGTGCACACCCCCTGCCACCATGGGCACAGACTCCCCTCCTACCCCCTGCAGTGCCCCAGTGACATTCGTCAGAGACAGCCACTTGCCCGTCTAGGTTGTTGTGCAATCCCCTATTAAATCTGTGTTAACGCTGCCTTTAAATGTTTGTCTCTAAAATCATTTTATCTTTGATCTGTTTTGCAAGCTGTTACTTCGTTTCCTGTTCCGTGTGTGTGCATGTAATTAGCGTGTGCGTGTGTGTGTGCGTGCGTGCGCGTGCGCGCCTCTGTTGTTTGCAACACCTCCCAGTTGGGGATCATTTGTAAATTTAGTTAATGAGCATTTAACACATTCCCTTTGATGAAGCCGTTAAATCTGGCTTCACGCTGGCATCCCACCAGACATCTCCCTGCTCCCCAGCCATTTGTGTTTACCTATTCTTAACTACTTAGTTATGGTTTCTTGTTTGTCAGCACAATATCAAGCTAACCTTTCGTCCTGTCTGGAAACAAGTCGGGCTTCCGTTGTGTGCGAAAATGCTTAAATCTGTACTCAGAGCAAGTCCACTTTTGCCGAGCAAAATACAGTGTAGCCAGAACACATTTCATGATCGCCTAACTGGTCGTGCACGTGGCAGCCAGCATATAAGCTATCGCTGAGGGCTTTTGCAAAAACAAATACCCAACTCAAAACCTGTGGGCTCCAGCTGGCGGGGTCCTTCTGGATTTAATTATAACTTGATCTCTGAAGAGGGAATATGTGTCAAGTGCACTTTTTAATCACTTAGAGAAAGCAGAGTAAGTGACTGAGCGGTCCTGGGATTCGCTTAGGAGATGAGCCCTCACTGCTGTCCCCTAGAGGAGAGACTCACAGGAATCACAATCCTGTCCCTCCCAGAACCACACAGGCTCTCTCCTACACTAGGGGCTTAAAAAGAAAACAGCATAAAGGGGCGCCTGGGTGGCTCAGTTGGTTAAGCGTCTGACTCTTGATTTCGGCCCAGGTCAAGATCTCATGGTTTGGGAGGTCCAGCCCCATTCGGCACTGACGGTGTGGAGCCTGCTTGGGATTCTGCCTCTCTCAAAATAAATAAAGAAAAACTTAAAAAAAAAAAAAAACACAGCACACAGATGTCTCTAAGATCGACTATCTAAAACTCAGTACAATTGAAAATACAAAAACAAACTGAGGGAGGGGAAGGAACAATATATTCTTCTTTACATAAAACAGGAGTAATCCACCAGCTTAGAAAAATCCTTCCAGTGCTTTGTCTCTTATCTACCTACCACCCGTGCGTTCCTCCCTCCCCTTTCCCTGACTCACAGCAAATTCTGCCAACCTGGAGCGGTTTCCTATCTCATAGCAAATCCTGCCAACCCTAAAGCCAACACAGACATACAGAAAATTTACACAACACTCACCAGGGCGGGGCCATCAGAAAAATGACCTGGTCTGGTCACGATTAGGTGGAAATTTGTAACCTGGTTCTCGGCAGCTGGCCCGGAATCTTGCTTCTAAATGTGAACACAGCATGTTGCCCAAATCGTTTACATCAAAGCCCTGGCTACCCAAGGAAGCCAGGCCAGAGAGAGTGCACCTTCCAGCCTTTAGGTTATGGGGGGCACAGTTAATTGCAGATGGCTGGATTTCACACGGTGCGCAACTTTTCTATTTTACCGTGCCCAAACGATGCAGGACACAAGGTCAGTTTCAGGGGGTTGTTTGGGTTATTTCCCACTCCAGGTCACCTGACATAATCCATAATTTGGGAAGCATTTTATACTTTGAGTTCATAGCCTACAAGAAAAGGGGGAGGAAACTCTTGTTGACTCAGGGTTGGGGAAGCATGGTGAACCTTGGGCAGACGCGGCCATTGGTGCATTCGGGTATGAAGGCATGATCTGACCCAATCCTAGCTGATTTCGTTATGCCTCAGTCTCAAGCCTTGAGCCTCTGCCCTCCTTTTTTGTCACTGTTTTCCTTTCCTGTTGACTTGTGGGTAAAAGACAGTGAAGTGGTTAGACAGGGGGGGCCTGGCCTCACAAGAGTCTCCAGACCAGTCTGGCAGATTTGGGTTGGGGCCGCCATGGGCGTCTTCACGGTAACCAATGGCAGCCTTGGCCATTGTCCAGAACAAGCTTAAAGAGAAGGCTTTTATGTAGGGGTTTCTTTTTAAGCTCGATTAGCTTCAGAGACTTGTTGTTAACAATTATCAGAGATAATTGTGACTGATAAGGCTATCTGGAAAACAAGGAACCTAAAGGCCAGCACAATGAGTTTTATACATTGGGAAGTGGGGGGTTGGAGATGCTATTTCCCTTAATATATAACCAGAGAGTGATTTCATTTCTGTCCTGATTGCCTACGTTTGTTATCTAGCAATGGTGAATGAAAATAAACTCCAGGAATTCTGTGAGGAGAGTCTCTAAGTTTTAAGGCAATGTCCAGTCTTGATCTCTGATTACAACCAACACCCTTAGCTTTTCGTCTCTGATTTCCAGATAGATAGATGGTAAGAATGTCCCTTCTCTCCCTGCTAAGAGCTAGGAGTTAATTTAAAAGTTGTTATTATAGATTTCAATGTGTTTTTTGAAAGAGGTGACGAGGCATCTTACCTTCCAGACAACCTTTTTCGGTACATTATCCTATATTCCTATATTCCCGACCATTCCAGACATTTTCCTGTCATTCCTGTGGTGTCAGAGCCAAAAGGTCCAGAAATGACCGTAATAATATCGCTTCTTCTTATAAAAGTCCAGGGGAATTAACTTTTTTACAGTGCTGATTCTCTTTATGGGTGTTTTTAGAATATTGCTTTCATCCATTTCTCAGGTCGAAGGGTGAATATCATAAAAATGCTTGTGAGCATGATGTCACTTGTTTGCGCTCACGTCACTGGCCCCCACTGGGAGACCTGAGGATATCTTCAATGGTCAGGCCTGGAGCCAATCATCCGAAGGACCAACTCCCCCCACCCCAAACACTCTTTTGTTCTCCAAAAGTACAATTAAGGTGGTGTCACACTGAGGGAAGCACAATGTGCCATTTTCCAGTGTCTTTTAAATATTGAATGAACCTGAATTCCTGCAATTTAAGAACCTTAAAGGGTTATCAAAGCTTGGACTATTCATTTTTCTGGAGTAAGTTTTAAGATGCTTTAAGTCCTATTTAGCAAAATGCAGATTACATCAGGAAAGGGGGGGGGGAGAGTTTCACTTTATTAAGAAATGCCAGGGCTCTTGATATGGCTCAGAGCCAGTGAATTTCTCCTGTGGCATGTTCTATCTAACATTCTTCTCACTGGCTTGAATTATGGCCTAATGGGACCAAGATTGTCCAGGCGACTGAGACTTCTCCATTAGGAACAAATCCTAAAATACAGAAAGTCCAGTTGTTATTCAATCAACTAAGAAGTTTTAAAAGCGAAGGGTCAATAGCAAAAACAGGCTATGTACTAGAATTTCCACTGAGGTGAGTTTTGTGGCCACTATTTGTGTTCGATCAACCGGGTTGACGTTGACAAATTTGGGGAGTCCGTTTTAACTGTCTCCTGTTCCTAACCACCTAGATTTCTTCTTCCTTTTGTCTTTGAATGGCCTCCTCTTTCCCTGCTTCTTTTTCGTGATTTTCTTTCTCAAAATAGGACATGCTATTATATTTTCATTTCTACCGTGGCTGCAACTCATTCTCTATTCTCCCTTTTCTGGTAACGGCACCCAGTTGTCTGCGGCTACCCACTATTGCCCACTCTCAGTCTATGTGGTCTAGTGGGACTAAATCTATCTCTAGCTCTAAGATGTGCCTGGGACGGAGGCCTGGCCACTCATTAGATCAGCACATCGCCGTGGCCTCTCTGCTTAGTTCAGGGCCAGGCAAATCAGAGCTGATCTCAGGAATTTTGCTGGAACTACTGAAGAAGAGGTACCTTCTTCTATAGTTTCTGAGATGGTTGACGTACGTCTGGCATTACTGATGGCCATCTTCTCACCATGCAGAAATGCCCGCCTACGACGGAATCAGCACAGAGGAAAGCAGAGCTTAGGGAAAGAGAGACACAGATCCCCAAGGACATCCAAGAGTACTTGGTTCCACTCTCGATATTTCAGGGATGAGATCCAGGAAATTCCTCTTGGTTTAAACCAGTATGAATAGGGTCACTTGCAACACGGAAATCCCACACTCGGCCGGCAGCCCCGACCTAAGCGTTGCCTTCCCCTTCCTGCAGCTGTGTTTCGTCATCTCTCACATTAACCCCAGCACCTCTCCCATCCACAACATCAGAGGGAGCCCAGGGATTAGCGATTTCAAGCCTTTGGCATCCAGGACATCCAAGGCCAAAGAAAAGCACAGCTTGAGGGGCTGCTGAAGGAGCCCTCCCGAGTATGAGTTTGGGTCAAGGCCACAACCCAAGGCCACAACCCAAGAAGCAACTATCCCAGACTGGGGTTAGGAGGAGGGGAAAGGACGCCCTCAACGTCAAAGGAAGGTGTGTAAGAGCCACACCTGTGCTGGTCAAGGCGTGTGATGATGACGACGAGGATGATGATGGTGACGGTGAAAACAATGACGTGTGGCGTCCGAGGACACCGTCCACACTGACACCCTGTATCCATCTTACAAAACTAAATGTGATAAGAGAAAACCTAGACATTGGGTTTGACTGTGTACAATCATGCCAATTACAGTCATTTACATGAAATGCATCCCATTTAGTCCTCATCACCGTGAAACATAGTAATGATTACCCACTTCGTTAAGTATGTGTCAGATCAATGTAATTTCTTAGATTTTATTCGATGGCATCGATACACACGCTACATTTGTGCTCTGGCTTCCCGGTTTGTTTGCAGCACGTACAGATTGGTCATCTGTCTACAACTTAAAAAAGAATTGTAATGTTGAAGTAGTTCTACATGAGGAAATGAGAGACCATCTGTTGATAAGTAAATGGCACTTCCTACAGTCTCTTTATCAACAGGGAGGCATCACAACCATATCTTGGGCAATTAGGGCCTGGTGAAGATCGGGTGATAGATAATTTACCTCTACTTATTTTAGGCAAAATCGAGTGAAAAGAAATATTAGGGAGAGCTTTATAAAGGGCAGGCAGTTGTGGCTCAGTCAGTTAAGGGTCTAACTCTTGATATCAGCTCAGGTCATGATCCCATATTTTGTGGGATCGAGTCCCACATGAGGCTCTGTACTGACAGCTCAGAGCCTGCTTGGGATTCTCTCTCTCCTTCTCTCTGACCCTCCTTCACTCACGTGCACGTGTGCACGCTCACACATGCTCTCTCTCTCTCTCTCTCTCTCAGAATAAATAAATAAACTTTAAAAAAAGGGGGGCAAGAGGTTAATGCAAACAGGAGACTGTATAGTAGAGGGGAAAGTGCTAGAGACTTGAGTGAGGCAGGCCTGCCTTCACTCAGCCTCTGTGAGTCTCAGTATTCCAACCTGTGAAATGGGAGTCATAATTCCTATCTCATGGAACCAAAGTGAAGGTTCCGGGAAAGGATGCACGTTATCCAGTAAATGCTAACTATTTTCGTCTTTAGAAAAAATATGGTATTCAGCCTGAAGGTAGCCTATCAAAGGGGAAGATAATCTTTCTACCTGAATCGTGCTTACAGAACTGAGGTTCACGATATGGATAGGAACCTTAACCTCTTATTAGTTTAAACCATATGAGTTTATTTTTATAGGTCAAATATCGTCCAATAGGCAACTCCATGGGGTTCAACCTGATATGAGTAATAGAAGTTACTTGCTCGCATCTGTCCATCCTCCAGTGCCTCTGAATCAAAAGAGCCACTCACCCCCTGTGATGAGGTAGGCTAAGCTTTCTCCAAGATGCTAAGCAAAGCAGACTCTTGAGGAAAAAAAAGAAAAAAAGAGAAACATGGAGGGAGAGGCAAGATGTGGCTGGTGCAGTGAGTATTGAAATGCTCTTTAAAGTCAAACGAAAGCCAAAAATAAGGGCTAAGAATAAGAAAGCCACAGCTTGGGGCATGAACTATTTATTGTAATTCTTATCCTTGTCTGCGCTGGTTTCCCAGGGGGGCTGTTGGGGATAAGGTGAAAGGAAAAGAAAGGAAAAATCTGTGGAGGAGAAGAAAAGTTTAGAAGCAAGACAAATAAATGGTAGTATTTAAAGGAATTTGGAATCTTTTAAGTTCCTTCTGAAAGACGCCACCTAGCATCTGAAACACCGCTAACAGAATCAGGCTGACTACGGAACAGGAAGGAACTACCTTTGTAAAATGTACTTAATGAAGTGTTTTTAAGTGTTACTTGAGATTGGAAGGTAGCTAGAGCTCTTCTCTGATGATCTTTTCATCGAATCATGCAGCTGGAAGAGACAGTTTAGTCTTATTTCCTGCCTCGGGGAGCTATATAACTGAGCTATCCAATTTGAATGATTATCTAATTCATTTTTTTTAAGGTTTTAAACTAGGCTCTGCCCTGAGTTCTGAGCTTGCCTGCGCCGCACCCCCCCCCCCCCCCCCCAGCCCTGCCACGGGCCGAGGGTGACACCCAGGCCCCACCCTGCTTCGTGCTGGAATCTGGCCTAAGAGCCTTCCACAAAACAGGATTTTCTCCCGTATGCAGATATTACTACCGATTATGGCAACACTTGGCCATCCATCTCTTCTGAGTGTCTTGGCCTGTGGGCCCTGCGGCTCAAAAGGAGCCTCTAGAAGTCTCCACACCTGGAAGAGGGCTGTGAAGGACATTGTGCTATCGTTGAGTTTCACAGGACTCAGTCACTCAGGATGTAGCTAGAGCCAGGGCTGAGTGTTGGCTCCTTTCTCCAGCAAATTAGCATCGGGGCAAAAAAAAAAAAAAAAATTAGCATCCGGCAGAGCAACAAAGGCAAATGATACGTGAGTTCAATCAACCAAAGGCTCTATGCCAGGCTGTAAAAGGTCTGCTTAAACCAACAGCAGCCTGGGGACGTGCATTAGCTCTACCGGGATCCACAGTGATCCGGAAGGGCTCACTGCCCCTGGGTATAGATCCCCACAGAGTGGCCACCTAGCACCTTGCAAGCCCTCCATCATCCAAACCCTACAGGGGGTCAGCGGTGCTGGCAGTGACCCTCAGATATGCTCAGAACCAGACTGCCCCTGGGGTAGCGCTGAGAAGAGAAGTTGCCCTTTGTTTCCTTAGGTGTGGCTTTTTGCACAGAGCAAGAAATCTGCAGCCTGTGATCATCCCCAGTCGGCTTACGATCCCGTCGGCTAAATGCCCGGCTAAGTGCCCTAGAACCGCCTGGTTTTCTCCCCTTCAGAATGGAAGTGCCGTGATTGTCTTGCGAGGGTTTTGGAGAAGTCTTGGGACTCGCGTCTCTTGGCAGGGACTCTGGGCAGACTGTGAGCAGGTGCTTTCCCTGCATCTGGCGCCCAGGCCCTTCTCTGCAGCTGCTCTCTCCCCCGCAGCCCTGCAGACACCGGAGCAGAGAGCCAGCTAGTCCTGGAGGGGATGGGGGAGGGGAATTTGAAACATCTCATTTACGCCACTGATGCTGGTATCTACCCTTCCTGAAATCCGCGTGCCAGCGCCCTTAGCCTGCCCTACAGGCGCAACTGAGTCAGAACCCCAGAGGAAGCCATCATCCAGGGCCTCCCCACCGGTCACAAAACACGGTGCTCCCCATTCTCAGCCAGCCGTGTGGTCAGTCTTTACCTTAGTACAGCCACGCCAGTCATCCTGGGAGGAGGAAAAGGGAAGGTCATTCCTTACCAGAACTTAGGAAATAGTTGCTATTCTTACCCATTCAGAGAGTATTAAGATTCATCAGGGAGCAAGAGAAACCTCAGACACAGACATTGGCCTAATTTGGGCGGCTGAATGTTTCATGGGGGATCCTGTGAATTATAATTGGGTCCTTGAAATGGTTCTGGGGAGGCCAAAGGGAACCTGTTGTCTGAAAAGCATGACGTGTCTTTGTCTTGCACACCTAGGCCGGCCCCGTCAGGGATACTCACGTGGTGCTGGGCGTTTGCCTAAGTGCCGGGTGGTGCGCTCAGATTTTGCACGGAGAAATTCGGTTCCACGACCGCAAATTTCTTTGCACAAGTGTTGGCTATGTGAGGAGGCAGGCAAGAATATGAATGAGGCCACACAGCCAGGAAACTGTCACAGGGCTGGTGATCTACTAGATGTCAGTGGCAGAATCCAGGAACGGTTGAGGACACAAACTTGAGGGTCAGGATTGCACAAATCTTGGATCCTTTCCCTACGGAGGGCAGCTCGCCGACACTGGATAAACGAACCCCCTTGCAGAGATGGCTGATGGGTCTTTTCTCACTGGGATGAAGTCCAAATAAAGACGATAGTAGCAGGTCCTTTCTCATCAGGATGCAGGATGATTCAGTAACAGTTGGTAAAACTCTTACTTAGAACCCTTCCCAGAACATAACCGAGTACTTAGCGCAGGGTCACTGCTGTTACTATTTTTTTTTTTTTAACACAGAAAGATTTCATGAAGCATACTATTTTTTTAAACTATTTTAACTATTTTTTTTTCATGAAGCATGGAATTGCTTATGCCCACATTTAAATAATAACCTGATAAACAGCAGGGCCAGGTGGTGACCCTCCGCTTGCCGAATTACATGCCGAGCCCTTCTTGGTAACAGAGAAGGGGTGAAGCACAAAAAGATGGCTTGAAATGTGAACTTCCCTTCTATCTAATTGCGTGGGGTAAAGCACCGGGGAAAAAACACCAAGTTTCTTTCTAAAGTGGTTCAGTGACTCAGTAGGGTATTTTAGCTCCTAGCCTCCGTCGTCTCTGTTACCTGTTGACATTTACCGTTTCCAAAGATGGGGGTTTCGCTCAACTGTGTAGAATCTGGTTCCTACTTCTGAAATAGACAAAGAAGCATTTCACGAATGCCGAGTAAGGCCTTTGTACTGATCAGACACTTTCACGCACACACCGTTGACTTTGCTTTGATTATGAAGGATTCTAGTCCACTGTCCCTATTTCAATAACATAATAAGAAAGAGTGCTTTCAGGTCTGGAAAAATCTGAGATTGTGTCTAATCCGATGTCTTCGTTTTATAGATGAGCAAAGAAAGGCCCAGGGTAATGAATGAGTGCCAGCATTTCCTGCTGGCTGCTTAAAGGTGGTATATAAGCATAGGTTTGGGGACAGGGCAACCCCACTTTGGATGCCTCAGCTGGGTGGGCAGGCTCATTACTGGGGAATTTTGAACCCTTTAGAGAAAAGAGCTCTCTGTTCGCACACATGCATGCACACTTCCTTCTCTCTCTCTCCCTCTCCTTCTCCCTCTCCCTCTCTCTCCTCCCAATTTTGCTTTGTCTCCAAAATTCTGATACTCTCCTTCAGAAAAGGAGCTGAAGTAAACAAATCAACAATCAAGGCATTTTTTGAGCAGAATAGATCCATTATTCTTTGAGTGAGCAGATTCCAGATGCTGATTTCTGTCCTTAACTCAGCCTCTTCTCCCGCGGAGAGAGGGAGACACGGAGGAAAAGTGAAACAAACAACATTGCCGAGTCTTTTGACTTCTTTTTGAGGACTGGCTGATTGGGTGACAGTCCCACAGCAGAGACCGGCATCTTCCCCGCGGCCCCTGGTACATGAAGATCAGCGTGGCTTTCTCCCTCAGACCCCAGCTCACATGAGGGCAGTGTGAGGACAGCAGCCCCTCACCTGGGGGGGTGGGGTAACTGCCGGGTTGGCCGCCTCCTGGCCCTTCGTGGGGTCACCGCTACCTGACATTCTGACCTGCCGCGTTCCATCCTCGGCGCTAGCGCAGTGGAGACGAGAACACCGCGCTTCTTGTCATCTTTCCCTAAGCGTTGGGAAGCCAACTGCCCAGCGTCCTTTCCAAAGATGAAATTCAAAGTTCTGGATGATTCTAATCCCACTTATCATATGTATTGGCTTTATTAAGCCTTCGCTGAGTTACCCTGAAAACCAGTTGGAACTCCTTGCTACTTTAAAAGGGAGCGTTCTTGGGGCACCTGGGTGGCTCAGTCCGTTAAGCGTCCGACTTCAGCTCAGGTCACGATCTCACAGTCCGTGAGTTCGAGCCCCGCGTCGGGCTCTGGGCTGATGGCCCAGAGCCTGGAGCCTGCTTCTGATTCTGTGTCTCCCTCTCTCTCTGCTCCTCCCTCGTTCATGCTCTGTCTCTCACTGTCTCAAAAATAAATAAACGTTAAAAGGGAGTGTTCTTGGGGCTCAGTCGGCGAAGCATCTGACTCTTGATTTTGGCTCAGGTCGCGATTTCGCGGTTGGTGACATCAGTCCCGCGCTGGGCTCTGCGCTGACAGCGTGGAGCCTGCTTGGGCTTCTCTCTCCCCCTGCCCCTCCCCAGCTTGGGCACGTGCACTCTCTCAAAATAAGTAAACTTTAAAAAAGTAAAAAAAGGAGAGAATACTTGCTAAAAACCAATGTGGGGTGCCTGGGTGGCTCAGGCAGTTGAGTGTCCGACTTCTGCTTCGGTCATGACCTCACAGTTCATGAGTTCGAGCCTCCCCGCATCAGGCTCTGTGCTGACAGCTCAGAGCCCGGATCCTGCTTCAGGTTCTGTGTCTCCCTCTCTCTCTGCCCCTCCCCCACTAGCGCTCTGTCTCTCTCTGCCTCTCAAAAACAAAGAAACGTAATAAAAAATTTTTTTAAGCAATTTCTACGCATATATTCTTAAATACATATTTTCATATTACTAATATCAACATTTACTTAGCACTTATATCTCGGGGCACTTTATCCTAATATCTCATGTGACCCTATAGGCTACTCATAGCCCCACTTCATAGATGAGAAGACTGAGGTTCAGTGGTGTTGAGTAACTGACCGAAGGGCAATTAGTTTTGAATGTTTCTCTGTCAGGTTCAAAAGGTAGCCGCTGGGACCTACAGCCCCTCAAAGCTGTTTATCCAAAGTTAACAGAGTGTTCAATGTCCATTTGAGGTTAGTTTGGAGAAAGGGGGTGGGAGCAGGGGAAAGAACCGTACTGAGGACTGGAGCCATTGCATGGGAGCTCTGACTTTGCCTCTTGTTTAAAGAATTTGGGGAATTTAGCAAAATATTGAAGACACACTTTTGCATGCTTGTGAAGGCAGAGATCACAGAGCCAAAGGTCTGCAGCTGTAGTCTTTTTTTCTTTACCTCTGAGTAGGGCTAACCTGAGGGAAGAAGGGCCTTGGAGAAGAGAATTTCCTTGTTGCCGCATTCTTAAAATTTCTGGCATTTCCACATGGTCAGGAGCTGCATTTCCAGAGTGAGAAGAAACTTCTGGAAGAATACACTGATAGGGGCCTGTCATGTGAAGTAGGGTTCATTTAACACAAAGAATAGGACTCTAGGCCCTGGGGTGGCACTGCCCCCAGGAGCCACTGACCTTCCAGAACTACAAAGGAGCAGCCCTGTGGAGAGCGACTCCACTGCTGTCCTTGGGAAGCCATTTTCTTTCTTACTTTGTTTGTTTTCCTGAGGAATGATGATGATAAGCAGTGTAAGCTAAAAACATCGTGTTTGAAGATAGTTATGGGTTTACGTGTCAAGCAACCGTATTCGATTGTGACACCCTTCAAGATGAGAGCAACAATACTTACTTTGAAGACAGGGTGGTCAAATTGAGCAGAAAGAAAATACAGGATGTCCAGTTAAATTTGAATTTCAGATAGACAATGAGTCATTTTTTAGTATGCACATGTCCCATGCAATATTTGAGACAGATACATACTAGAAGTTACTTGTATTTTATCTGGTAACCCTACTGAACCATCAGTGTAAACACAATTCAACTACCTCAGCAAAAACTAATACATGGCCAGAAGTTACAAACCTGAAGGGAAATAATATTCATTAAAAGAAAATATAAGGAGGGGCGCCTGGATGGCTCAAGCAGTTAAGCGTCTGACTTTGGCTCAGGTCATGATCTCATGGTTTGTGAGTTTGAGCCCCACAAACTCTGGCTCTCTGTTGTCAGCAACAGGCCAGCTTCAGATCCTCTGTCCCCTCTCCCTGCCCCTCCCTGCTCATGTGGCTGAGGCCCTCTCTCTCTCAAAACATTAAAAAAAAAAAAAGGGGGGGGGGAAAGAAAGAAACTATAATGAATTACTGACCTGAAACAAGTTTTACCTTAATTTCCTATTTGGCAATTTCCCACTTTTTTTCATTATTATTATTGTTATTTTTTTTTTAATTTTTTTTTCAACGTTTATTTATTTTTGGGACAGAGAGAGACAGAGCATGAACGGGGGAGGGGCAGAGAGAGAGGGAGACACAGAATCAGAAACATGCTCCAGGCTCTGAGCCGTCAGCCCAGAGCCTGATGCGGGGCTCGAACTCACGGACTGCGAGATCGTGACCTGGCTGAAGTCGGACGCTTAACCGACTGCGCCACCCAGGCGCCCCTATTGTTATTATTTTAGATTTTATTTTTAAGTGACCTCTACAGACCCATCATGGGGCTCAAGGTCACAACCCCAAGGTCAAGAGTCACACGCTCTAACGAGTGAGCCAACCGGACACCCTGGCAAGTTCCCAGTTTAAATCAGTTATATATTTGCTATCAGGGAACCACTAGATAATCACATTTTCTTTTGAGTTGAAATATGATTAAGTAATTCATGAATAAAGCACACAGAAAATGCTGTAAGCATTTAACGTACTTTGTATGAAAATGTTTACATGTTAAAGGAGGGGAATTCATTCAACAAATAACCCATTGAGCAGTCTAAGCTACACTCTGCTGCTGAAGGGGTTTGGGAGGCATTAGGGAAGTAAATGAACTTCTCTGTCCTCTTGGGCCTTACATTCTAGAGAATGGTTTTATGAGGATGTATGAGTTTTAAACTATAGCAAATTCCGGGACGCTTAGTAATATTTTATGGAGCAGTCTGACATAAAGATTTCTTTTTCCTAATTTAGACTTTAGAGATGGATATTTATTTTTCAGCATTTATTGGTGGTACGAGAATTATACTTCCTGGTATCATTTAAGTCCTTTAAGAAGTTCTCTGAGGTTTTTTGCCTGCAAATTATATAAACTTAAGAAGCCTTTGAGTGAAATGTCAAACTGAATTGGGAGGGCAGAAAAAGTCATACAGTAATTCAAGATGTTATCTTTAGTTACAAAGTCTTAAATCTTAGGGATACCTGGGTGGCTTAGTCAGTTAAGTCACTGACTCTTGATATTGGCCCAGGTCATGATCTTGCGGTCTTGGGATCAAGCCCTGTGTCCAGCTCCACACTGCCTGTGGAGCCTGCTTGGGATTCTCTCTTTCTCTTTCTCTCTGTGGACCTTACCTGGTCTCTCTCTCTCTCTCTCTCTCTCTCCCTTTCTCTCTCTCTCTTTCTCAAAAATAAATAAACATGTAAAACCCAAAGTCTCAAATATTAAATCGGAATAAATTTACAGGTGCCTGTCCCCACCTCCCCCCACATTTGGGTGGATGTTTTTAGTAGCATTGTCAAGATGTTGGAGAGGCAATGAAACTTTAAGTTCCTGGGGCCGGTTTCCACTGATGCATGAATATCAGTTTAGCAACACATGGTAGTTCTTATTCTATACTTGAGAGGTAGTAAATTGCTTTTGGGTGGAAGTGAATTAACTCTTTCCTATGACGACGTTACCATAACATGCTGTCAGAAGTGATTTAGTAAACTGAATATGGAAGGCCAAACACCTTGAGATAGTTCCAAGAAATAAATTGATTCATGTGTCCCTTTTGCATTAGTATGACCAGATTCACAAGATGATTTTATGCTAATACTTCTCTTCATAACCTCTATTGTCTCTCTCCGCAAACTCAAGACTGGACAGACGTTAACAGTTACTAGTCTGACCTTCCTGTCATGACATGTACCTGTCATGACCTTCCTGTACCCATGACATGTTTATTCCCCCCTCTAATATCCTCACCAAATGATCCAACATTGTGGATGCCCTAGAATAAGTTTTAGGGGTCTTGTTTAAAAAAACAAAAACAAAAACAAAAACAAAACAAACAAAAAACCCTCTTTGCCTCCCAGAACTAAGAGCTTTTCCTTTTATTTAGAACAAGGAAATAAGGCCAGAGTTTCAAAAAAAAAAAAACAAACAAACAAACAACCCTAAAGCATTATAAAGAAGCATTTCCTGTACCTTTTACCTGAGGGAAGAAAAAGAGCTTTATTACTCGTAATAGCAATTTCTATATCTAAGATTAACCAACATTCCCTATCTAAATAACATCTATATCTAAACACAACTGACATAGGGGAGCCTGGCTGGCTTAGTTGAGCATGTGACTCTTGATCTCACGGTTTAAAGTTTGAGCCCCATGTTGGGTGTAGAGATTACTTAAAACTAAAAATCATTAAAAAATAATAGAATAGGGGCACTTGGGTGGCTCAGTCAGTTAAGTAATTGACTGTTGATCTCAGCTCAGGTCACGATCTTGTGGTTCCTGAGAGCTAGTCCTGCATCAGGGCTTGGGATTCTGTCTCTCTCTCCCTCTCTCTCTGTCCCTTCCTTGCTTGTGCTCTCTTTCAAAATAAATAAATAAACATTAAAGCATAAAAAAATAAAAAAGAGGGGCGCCTCGGTGGCTCAGACGGTTGAGCATCTGACTTCGGCTCAGGTCATGATCTCACAGTTCATAGGTTCGAGCCCCGCATTGGGCTCTGTGCTGACAGCTCAGAGCCTGGAGCCTGATTCGGATTCTGTGTCTCCTTCTCTCTCTGCCCCTCCCCCGCTCATGCTTTGTCTCACTCTGTTTCTCAAAAATAAATAAATGCAAAATAAAAAATAAAAAATAAATAAAAATTTAAAAACAACTGACATCATTATTATGGGCCTAAAACTGTGCTATGTCATTTTTATGTCATTTCTTGTTTAAACTCAAAGATTTGTCATTTAACTTTCCCAAGACCCTTAAGAACCTAGTACTATTATGATCTTGGTTAACAGAAATGATCGAAAAGAGAAGCAGAGTAGTTAAGTAATTTACCAACAATTTGACATCAGAGAGGATCTTCAGATCATAGAATCTACTCCTAATTTTCTAGGATTTGCCTCTATACTTGTGTCAGAAAGTTGGAGTTGGAAATCTTAGATCCATGGTGTTTCTTACTTTATGCTTCCTCCTTCTCAAACTTATATGCCTGCACACTGCAGAAAATATTTTATATTTGCATATACCTATGTATCTCTATATAGATACATAGTAAAAAAGTGATTTCAACTACTCTTCTTCTCCCAGTTTGCTCATGGGTACAGTGAAGATGGTAAAAATGTGTTTGATTCCAGACACCTTTGTACTTTACATTTGACTAAAAACTAAAAGCATGACTGCATCCAACAACAACAGAATACATATTAATCTCAAGCACAAATGGAACATTCTCTAGGATGCACCATGTATTAAGCCCTAAAGAAAGACTCAATAAAAAGAATTGAAATCATATAAATATGTTTTCTGACCATGAAGGAATTAAATTAGAAATCAATAACAGAAGAAATTTTAGAAAATTCAAATATAAAGGAAAATTAAACAGCACACTTATAAAAAGTCAGTGGATCAAAGAAGAAATCACAAGGAAATTAGAAAATGTTTTCAGATGAAATAAAACAATACAGCATAACAAAACTTATAGGATGTAGCTAAAGCAGTACTTAGAGGGCAATTTATAGCTGCAAATGTCTGTGTTTAAAAAAAAGAAGAGGAGAGATCTCAAATCCACAATAAAATCTTCCACTTTAAGAAGGTAGAAAAAGGGGCACCTGGGTGGCTCAGTCGGTTGAGCGTCCGACTTCGGCTCAGGTCATAATCTCACAGTTCATGGGTTCGAGCCCCGCATCGGGCTCTGTGCTGACAGCTCAGAGCCTGGAGCCTGCTTCCGATTCTGTGTCTCCCTCTCTCTCTGCCCCTCCCCCACTCACACTCTGTCTCTCTCTCCTTCAAAAATAAATAAACATTAAAAAAAAATTTAGGGGCGCCTGGGTGGCGCAGTCGGTTAAGCGTCCGACTTCAGCCAGGTCACGATCTCACGGTCCGTGGGTTCGAGCCCCGCGTCAGGCTCTGGGCTGATGGCTCGGAGCCTGGAGCCTGTTTCCGATTCTGTGTCTCCCTCTCTCTCTGCCCCTCCCCCGTTCATGCTCTGTCTCTCTCTGTCCCCCCCAAAAAATAAATAAACGTTGAAAAAAAAATTTTTTTAAAAAAAGAAGGTAGAAAAAGAAAACTTAAACCCAAAGCAATAGGAAAGGATGAAATTTAAAGACCACAGTACAAATAAATAAAATAGAGAATGGAAAATAAATAAAGACAACCACTGAAACTAAAAATTGGTTCTCTGATGAAATCAACAAAACTGACAAACTTTTGGCTAGGCTCACCAAGGAAAAAAAGAAAGAGAAAACTCAAATAATTAAAATTAGAAATGAAAGGAAGGCCATCACTACCCACCTTACAGAAATAAGAAGAATTATAAGAAATACTGTGAACAACTGTTTGGCAAAAAATTAGATAAATGAAATGACAAATTCCTAGAAAAATCCAAGTTACTAAAAAGGACTCAAGAAGAAACAGAAAACCTGAATAGGCCTATCACAACTAAAGATATTAAAGTAGAGATTTTAAAACTTTGCACAAAGAAAAGCACCAGGCCACATGGCTTTACTGATGAATTATCCAAAACATTCAAAGAATTAATACCTATCCTTCCCCTACTCTTTCAAAAAACAGAAGAGGAAGAACACCTTTCAACTTCTTCTAAACTCGTTCAATAAAGCCAGTTTTACCTTGATATCAAAATCAAAGACTCTACAAGAAACTTACAACCAATATTCCTTACATTCATGTCTAATATGAATAGAGACATATACCTTATATTCATATTGTGTATGAATATAGACCCAAAAATCCTCAACAAAATTCTAGTAAACCAAAACCAGTAGTTTCTAAGGTTTCTATGTCATGATCAAATGGGATTTATCTCAGGAATGCAACGTTAGTTTACCATCCAAAATCGATTAATGCAATATATTAATAGAATAAAAGATAGTATATAATAATCTCAATAGATATAGAATATGCACTTGACAAAATTCAATACTCTTTCATGATAAAAAGAAAGAAAGCTCAACATTCTAGGAATAGAAGAAAACTTCCTCAATCTAATAAAAGACACCTACAAAAAAAAAAAAAAACTCATCATATTTCATGGTAAAAGACCAAATGTTTTTCTCCTTAGATCAGGAACAAGATAAAAATGTCTAGTCTTACCACTCCTATTTAACATTTTATCAAAGGTGTCTTCCAGGGTAATTATGTCAGAAAATGAAATAAAAGCCATTCACATTGAAAAGGAAAAAAAAAAAAGAATGCTATCTCTATTTGCAGATGATATTTTTTACACAGAAAACCTTAAGAAATCCACTTAAAACCTATTAAATAATAAGTGAGTTCAGCAGGGTTTCAGGATGTAAGGTCAATATATTTCTATACACTGACAATAAACTTTCTGAAAATGAACTTAAAACAGTTTCATTTATAATGGCATCAAAAAGTCTAAAATACTTAGGTATAAATTTAACAAAAGGAGGGCAGGTTTATACACTGAGTTACTACAAAACGTTCTTGAAAGCAATTCAAGATATAATTAAATGGAAAAACAGCTCATGTTCATGGATCAGTAGTCTTAATATATGTAAGATGGCAGTGTTCCCCAAGTTGATCTACAGATTCAGCATAATCCCTATCAAGAGACCCAGAATAGCCAAAACAATCCTGAAAAAAAGAACAAGGTTGAAAGACTCACAGTGCTCAATTTCAAAACGTATTACAAAGCTGCTATAATCAAGACAGTGTGGTACTGGTTTGAAGATGGACATTGAGATCAATGGAATATAATTGAGAGTTCACAAATAAACTGTAACAAATATGGTCAGTTTGTTTTCAGTGAGGATATCAGGACAATTCAATGGGAGAAGGAAGAGGCGTTGCAACAGACAGTGCTGGGACAACTGGATACCCACATGCAAAAGGATAAAATTGGGGGCGCTTGGGTGGCTCAGTAGGTTGGGCATTCGACTTTCAGGTCATGATCTTGCTGTTCATGGGTTTGAGTTTCGTGTGAGACTCTGTGCTGACAGCTCATAGCCTGGAGCCTACTTCTGATTCTGTGTCTCCCTCTCTCTCTGCCCCTCCCCCACTTGCTCTCTCTCTCTCTCTCTCTCTCTCTCAAAAATAAATAAACATTAAAAAAAATCTTAAAGGATAAAATTGGACTTCTTCCTCACACCATGTACAAAAATTAACTCAACATGGATCATAATCCTAAATGCTAATTCTAAAACTCTTAGAAGAGAAGCACCTGGGTGCCTCAATTGGTTGAGCACCTGACTCTTGATTTTGGCTCAGGTCATGATCTCATGGGTTCATAAGATCGAGTCCCAAGTTTGGCTCTGCACTGGCAACACAGAGCCTGCCTGGGATTCTCCCCCCCCCCCCCCCCCGCCCCCCGCCTCTCTCTGTGCCCCTCCTCTGTGCATGTGCACTCTCTCTCTCTCTCTCTCTGTCAAAATAAAGTAAGTAAACATTAAAAAACAAAAACCTCTTAGAAGAAAACATAGGTGTAAATCTTTGTGACCTTGGGTTAGGCAATAGCTTCTCAGATATGACATCAAAACTACAAGTGACAAAAGAAAATATGGATGAATTGGACTACACCAAAATTCAAAACTTTTGTGGTTTAAGCAATACCATCAAGAAAGTGAAAAGACAAGCCACAAAATGTGAGAAAATATTTGCAAAACATGTCTCTGATTAGGGACTTACATCCAGAAGAGATTAAAGGCTACTGCAGTTCAGGGGCACCTGTGTTCCTGTGTTTAGTAAGTGTCAGACTTTGGCTCAGGTCATGATCTTGCGGTTCATGGGATTAAGCCCTGCATTGGGCTCCATGATGACAGTGTAGAGCCTGCTTGGGATTCTCTCTTCCTCTCTCTCTCTCTCTCTCTCTGCCCCTCCCGACTCATGCTTTCTCTCACTCTCAAAATAAATAAACTTAAAGAAAAAAAACTATTGCAGTTCAATAATAAAAAGACAAACCAATTAAAAAATAGGCAAATGCTTTGAATAAGTAGTTCTCCAAATGAGGTATGTAAATGGCCAAATAAACTCACAACACGATACTCAACATCATTTTTCATTAAGGAAATACAGTTCAAAACCACAATGAGATACCACATCACACCCTATATGATAGCTCTGATCAAAAAGAGAGAGGAGGATATGGAAAAATTGGAACCCTCATTCATGGATGCTGAGATTTTAAGATGTTACAACTGCTTTAGACTTTGGAGAGTTACTCAAAAAGTTGAACAGAATTCCCATATGACCCAGCAGTTGCACTCTTAGGGATAATACCCAAGAAAACATATGTCCACACAAAAACTTGTACAGACATGTTCCTAGCAGCATTATTCAGAGTAGGCCAAAAGTAGAAACAACTCAAATGTCCATCAAGTAACCGATGAGTGGATAAATAATATGTATATATCCATGCAATGAAATATTATTTGGCAATAAAAAGAAATGAAGGACTGATACATGCTGTGTGTATTAAGGGATGGCCCTCGAAAACATTTTGCTAAGGGAAAGTCAGTCTCAAAACATCACAAGCCTTTGGGGCTTGAAGTGAGGGATGGGGGAGGAAATAAGGATCGATTACTAATGGATACAAGGTTTCTTTAAAGGGGCATGAACATTTTCTAAAATTAGGCTGTGGTGATAATTTCAGAACCCTGTGAATGTGCTCAAATACATTCAATCATATACATTAAATAGGTGCATTGTATTTTATGTGAAATGTATATCAAAAAAGCTGTTGTTAATTTTTTTCAATGTTTATTTATTTTTGAGGGAGACAGAGCATGAGTGGGAGGGACAGAGAGAGAGGGAGGCACAGAATCTGAAGCAGGCTCCAGGCTCTGAGCTGTCAGCACAGAATCCAATGTGGGGCTCGAACTCATGAACCCTGAGATCATGACCTGAGCCAAAGTGGGTGCTTCACCAACTAAGCCACCCAGATGCCTCTCAAAAAAGCTGTTTCTTTTTTAAAGGACATGGCATCTTACTCTATTCTTTCCTAAATCTACTAATATTCACACAATCTTTTGAATATTTTCAATAATTTCATTATCACTCTTTTAAGACCAAGCTTAAAAACTTCACAACTTCTAGAACACCTTCTTAAAATAACTTTTGCGTTCTATGCTAATCAGTTTCTGAGTGGACATTTCTCTGGATGGTAGTCAGCCATTTAGCCCTGGCTTGTATAATCTTGGTAATCGTTCTAGAATGGTTTTCTCGTTGACATTCCTGAGCTAAGACTTACTTTCTCAAGTCCGTTACCTTCATTATATACTGCTACATAGTTCCCAAGGAAAGTTGATGATTCCATTTGTTCCTGAGTTTACAATCTGGAGCTCATCAAAGTTCACGTGCAATTAGTGAAAGCTTTGACCTTGATCTTTATTCCGGCCAGAGTCCAGGCAGCAAATAGGAGGCTGACTCAAAGGGTTTGACAAGAACTGAATGAGGGCACTCTTTCACAGAGGTATGGGCAGGAATAAAGAACAAGGAATGTTCTAGTGACGTTCCAGACACTAGCACCAGCAGGAAGCTTTTGCCACCTCTAGGCTTGAAGGGAAAATTGGAGCAAACAGTTGTTCAATGAAGAACCATGACCCTGGAAATAGGGTCACCTCTACGGAGCCCCAGGCTTAGAGGAACGTAGCAACTGCCCAAATCCTGGCGGGAGTAGGGCAAAGGTCAGGACAGACATGCGTACCCTGCCTTACTTCTCTCCTTCCGCAATCTTATCCTCCACCATTGACCCGACTCGGAGAAAGCCAGAGAACCAGGGAGTCAGGTCACCGTCTGTAGACATCAGCCTCCCCAGAGACACATCAGAGATGGATCAAGGGGGGTGGATGGAGATGAACCAACACGAGCCCTGACCCACAAGCTTCCCTGGCCTCCAAGCCCCAAGTTCCCACCTCTAGCTGGATCCTGGGAAGCCTATCCTTGGTGGTCAACGTCATCGCTGCCATTCCTCTGTTGCTGGTGTTTTCTGCTTCCAAAACTTGGGGTCCTTTCAAAAGCAGCTGTTGGTTTTCTCCAGGGAGTCTCCGATGTCACTGACATCCGAGAACAGTCCCTCCCCACTAGTATTTACAACTCTTCGTCTGGTTTACAAAAGTAGTCTTTTCCCTCCATGTTCACAGCGTCCTCTCCCTGGACACACAGACAAGTCCCCTAGGGCTGAGTCAGGGGTAGATTTTTCTTTCCCATCCCTCCAGTCCCTCTGAGAGCGAGGCTGTAGGACACATCACCCAGCAGCCCCCTCAAAACCACTTCTTCCAGCTGGTAATTATCGTGCACCAAGTCTTTTTACACTCCCACATCCAGGAAAAAATTCCTTATTGGCCTTTTCATATTATTTGGCCCTTGGGCAGGAGTGGGAGGGAGTTGCTGTAAGAGGAGCCTGAATCTTTTGAAAATCAATTACTGTATTTTGCTTGTAATGTAATGATGATCTCAGAAGCCACGACCAGGTCAGATCAGACAGTTTGTTTATACAGCTAATATCGTCTGATGCTTCTGCCTTCACGTTTCTTTCGCCATTATCCCGCAACAAGTGCATCTCAGCTTTCCCAGTGTATTGGCTTATTTACCTTTCGGACCTAAAGGGGTCTTTACACTGTTGCCCATTATAGAGTAAGGTTAACTTTGTCATAGTCCTCATTTAACAATTTAAAAGACCTATTTATCTTGCTTCTGAGTCTGCAACTATGTTCCACATCCTTAAAGTTGCCAGAAGTCTGACCTCTGTGAAAGTGAAACGTTGTTGATTTCACTGCGGACTATTTTCTTATACTATAGAATCATTCAGTAGTGTCTGAACTCTGAAGTTTCCCTCAGGGGTCAAGGTTAAAGGAAAAGAAGTCGGAAATGTTATCTAAGCCAATGCTGATGCTGTAGTTCTTCTTAAAAAAGAATTTTTTTTAACTTTTATTTATTTTTGAGAGAGACACAGCATGAGCAGGGGAGGAGCAGAGAAAGAGGGAGACAGAGAATCCAAAGCAGGCTCCAGGCTCTGAGCTGTCCATGCAGAGTCCCATGCGGGGCTTGAACCCACAGACCATGAGATCATGACCTGAGCTTTGAAGTCAGACGCTTAACCGACTGAGCCACCCAGGTGTCCTGATGCCGTCGGTGTAGTTCTCAAATTGTAGTTCCCAACCCTGTGGCACACTACCCGGAAACTCGTTAGAAATGCAAATTCGCAGGCCCAGCCCAGACGGGCTGATTCAGACACTCTGGGAACCTTCCAGAAGTTTCTGGGGTGGAACAAAGTTTAAGAACCACTGGTTTAGGGACTCCTGGGTGGCTCGGTTAAGTGTCCAACTTAGGCTCAGGTCATGATCTCACGGTTCGTGAATTCAAGCCCCATGTCAGGCTCTGTGCTCACAGAGCCGGGAGTCTGCTTCAGATGAATTCTGTCTCCTCTCTCTACCCCTCCCCAACTTGTGCTGCTTCTCTCTCTCTCTCTCTCAAAAAGAAGAAAGAAAGAAAGAAAGAAAGAAAGAAAGAAAGAAAGAAAGAAGAAAGGGAAAGAAAGAAAAAGAAAGAGGAAGGAAGGAAGAAAGAAAGAATGAAAAAAAAGTACTACTGGTTTAATATATAAAAGTGGGACAAGGGACATATTTTAATCTGGGCTCTCTCTAGTGCCTGAATAATGGGCATCACCATTGAAAGTGGCCTTTGAATTACGATTACGATGCCCCTGCCTTGTGGCTTATGTTTTACTCTCCAGAAAGCAGGCCACATGGGGCTGGTCTGAGTCCATTCAACAGCACCCCGATGAGTCTCAGCGGTCAGCCCACTGAGTCTCAGAAACCAGTTACACCCAAATATTGGGAGAACTTTCCTCCGGCCACAGGACTTAGTACCTCCAGGGACTACCCACACTTTATGCAGTGTGCTCAAATAGATATGGGGTGAGGTGACCCGACTTCACTATTTTTAAACATATGTGGTGACAATACCTCTTAGCTGTCCTTGAGTGCCCCAGGGAACTGGCCATGTGCCACATCTTGAGCACAACCCTCATAGGCAACTGGAGAGGAAGCTGGGAGCCCTGCCCTGAAAAAGCTTACTGTATAATGAGCTGCCAAACCCATTAAATAATGGCATCCTCCAGGAAGGGGATAATTATGAGCCAGGTTCCATGGGTGCCTCACTGCTTCATACATCCTATTGTATTTACTGCCCTTCCACACCTTGTTGATTTCAGGCTTCAAAGGATGGTGTATGGTTTGTGTGGAGAATCCAGCCCTACTAGAATGATCTGTCATCTCCCACATGCTGTCAATGGGCAGTCCTTTCCTGAATTAGTTTCTTACAATTTACGCTCAGTCCCTTAATCAGCTTAACTTGGCTTTCTCTCTCTCTCTCTCTCTCTCTCTCATTTTCTGCAAAACAAGACACTTGGCTAGTACAATTTGAGTCTCTTGGCTCAGGGTTTGATGACTTTTCTATGAATGTTTATTCACCAAGTATATTTTATTTCATTTTCCCTGAAATAACCCAGTTGCCTCTGAATGTTCAAGATGTGCAGAGCACTGAAGAGAAGCCATGATCCCAGAACTTCTATGATAATGTGAGGATAGGAAACAAAGAAAAGACACAGCCTGAAGGCTCAGAGATGTCGCCTGGGGATAAGAAAGGTGGACACCAGACAAAGTGTCCTCACAATCTTTTATTCTCTATCTCTGCTGTGTGTATCTGACTCTATCTTTCTCTCTGGGTTCCTGATCTCTGGGTCCCTCTACATTTCTCTCTCTCTCTCTCTCTCTCTCTACTGTTGCATATGCGTGTGTGTATGTGTGCACAAACGTATGCCCACACGCATCGTTTACACACATGTGTGTGTTACAGCTCATACAAAATATAATAATGACATTTTACCACGATAAAAAAAATTGTAAAAAAGTAAAAGTGTATAATCATGGCTAACAATATGGCATTTCTGAGAATTTATCTGTTATAGGCGCTGAGCAAAGAACCATTTCTTGTATTTTCTTGGACCAGTTGTTTGCTAGAGACTTGGTACCTTTTTAAAAAATTTTTTTAACTTGCTAGCTTTAAAAAAAAAATTAATGTTTTTTTTTTATTTATTTTTGAGAGAGAGAGAGAGAGAGAGAGAGCAAGTGGGGGAGGGGCACAGAGAGGGAGACACAGAATCCAAAGCAGGGTCCAGGCTCCGAACTGTCAGCACAGAGCCCGATGCGGGGCTCGAACCACGAGATCAGGACCTGAGCTGAAGCCGGATGCTTAACCGACCGAGCCACCCAGATGCCCTGCTTGGGAGCTTTTTAAAAATATTTTCTGTTTGTCTTTCTTGGTCTCCATTTCCTCGTATCTAGAAAATGGTTGTTTTTGGTTTTGGTTTTTTTTTTTTTTTTTTTTTTTTTTTGCTTTTGTGTTTCTTTTACAGTCTGGAGGATTCTCTTCTCCGTGGCCCCGACAGAAATGTCAGGTGCTTGTGGTTATGCCAAATGGAAAAGAGAGAATATGGACTTTTGGCTGAGAACTGAAGGTTATTATAATGGAGAACAAGTGATAGGGTAAAGGCGCAAAATCCCCTGAGGTGGACTTTATAAGATCCTCTTGCCTTTGCCGCGGCAAGGGCGGAGCCGTGGTCTGCTGGCCTTTCCCTCCGTGGGTTGCAGAAAAGCCTTTGCTTATAGACCTGCGGAACTGAGGGTCACGCGGGGGGCTTTCCCGCACCAGCGTATCCACTCTAGGATCAGAAACGAGCCCGCAGTTGACCTCAGTTATACTAGTGTTGCAAATTTGCGGCCTCCACCCCCATCCACCCACTGGTCCTGGCCCTAAATTGCTCCTAAAATGACCCTGGCCACTTTCCAGAACAGACTGGCAAATGATCATTCCTCGGGACAGCCAGAGCTTGTACCTCAGGCTGGAGCTGTCAGAAGACAGGCAATTATCTTCATGCCATTGGCAGAGGGGGACTCATAATGCTGTAGGGAAAAGACCAGTTCCTCCACCCTCGCATTAAACGACTTAAGGTATGGTTCTCCACTGTAAATACTGGACAGGTGACCTTTGCCAACCTCCTGGGCGGGTCAGGGCTCTAAATCCACAGGCACTGTTTCTTTCTTGGACAAGGGAGAACAGGATTGGCTACTCGGTGAGGAAATACTGTGTTCAAGGCACCACTCGATGGGAGATGTAGAGAAGTCTGTCGGAGTTTCGGATCCCGCATGGGATTAAACATACACAGGGACGCCAGGGTGGCTCAGTCGGTCAAGCCTGTGACTCCGGACTTCGGCTCAGACCATGATCTCACCATTAGTGGCTTTGAGCCCTGAGTTGGGCTAGTGGGTTTGATCTCACCATTAGTGGCTTTGAGCCCTGAGTTGGGCTCCACGCTGGCAGTTTAGAACCTGCTTGGGATTCCGTCTCTCTCTACCCCTCCCCTGCTCATGCCTCTCTCTCTCTCTCTCTCTCCCTCTCTCCCTCGAGATAAGTAAATAAACTTAAAAAAAAACCAACAACACATTGAGATACCTCTAGATATCTATTGGATGTCTGAAAACAACCTGGTAATCCTAAGTACTTACAAGACTGCATCAAAGGGACTGTCACACATTGCTGGTTCCAATGCAAAATGGTACAGCCGCTTCAGAAAAGCAATTTGGCAATTTCTTATAAATTTTTCATGCTATCCAGCAATCGCACTCTTAGGTCTTTACCCGAGTGACACGAAAACCTATGTTCACCCAACACCTGCCCGTGTATGTTTATAAGGACTTTTGTTCATCATCAACAAAAACCAGGAAATGCCCGAACACACTTCAACCGGTTAATGAGTACACTGTGGTACATCCATACAGTGGAATACCACTTGGCAATAAGATACAACTACTGATAACGTGTGGCAACACGAATGGATCCCCAATGCTTCACAAACGCGAAACGTCAAGTGAAGGGATCTAGACTCCAAAGGCTACATGCTGCATGATCCTGCTTATGTGACATTTTGGAAAAGTCAAAACAGCAAGGACAGAGGTCAGATCAGTGTTTTCCAGAGCCTGGGATGAGGGGAAGGGGTTAAGCACTTCAGGTCATGAGGGCATTCTTTGCGTGATGAAACTGTCCTATATATTTTTCTAAGTTTTTCTTTAGATTCCGGTTAGCTCACCTACAGTGTATTAGTTTCAGATGTACAGTAGAGTGATTCAACACTTCCAATATCTTGATCGCGGCGGTGGTTAGGTGACTAAAACTCAGTCAGAAGCATGAACTTCACTATGTGTAAATTATACCTCCACAGATGGGACTTGGAAGAAAAAGAAGCAATACTGTAGACAGTACTTGGTTGTCAAAACTGTGAGGGTGATATTAAAACAAACCAAAACTCTGCTCTGGGACTTTAAGCTGAGTAAGTGACCTTAGGCAAGTTTTTAAACTTTTATAAATATCCATTTCCTTATCTTTAAAATGAAAAAAATATATATAATCCATTGCTTAAAAAAATAAGTTCTGAGAATTAAATTACGTAATGCATGAAATAAGATGAGCTGCCTTGTTGACCATTTATGTGGCTTTATATTCTTTTTTTCTCTTCAATTTACTGAACTTAATTTTTTTAATTAATTAATTTTTTAAAAATTTACATGCAAGTTAGTTAGCATACAGTGCAACAATGATTTCAGGAGTAGATTCCTTAGTGCCCCTTATCCATTTGGCCCATCCCCTCTCCCACAACCCCTCCAGCAACCCTCTGCTTGTTCTCCATATTTAAGAGTCTCTTATGTTTTGTCCCCCTCCCTGTTTTTCTATTATTTTTGTTTCCCTTCCCTTATGCTCATCTGTTTTGTATATTAAAGTCCTCATATGAGTAAAGTCATATGACATTTGTCTTTCTCTGACTGACTAATTTCACTTAGCATAATACCCTCCAGTTCCATCCACGTAGTTGCAAATGGCAAGATTTCATTCTTTTTGATTGCCGAGTAATACTCCACTGTGTGTGTGTGTGTGTGTGTGTGTGTGTGTGTATACCACATCTTCTTTATCCATTCATCCATCGGTGGACATTGGGCTCTTTCCATATTTTGGCTACTGTCGACAGTGCTGCTATAAACACTGGGGTGCATGTGCCTCTTCAAAACAGCATACCTGTATGTATCCCTTGGATAGACACCTAGTAGTGCAATTGCTGAGTCATAGGGTAGTTCTATTCTTAATTTTTTGAGGAACCTCCATACTGTTTTCCAGAGTGGCTGCCCCAGTTTGCATTCCCACCAGCAGTGCAAAAGACATCCTGTCTCCACATCCTCGCCAACATCTGTTGTTGCCTGAGCTGTTAATGTTCGCCATTCTGACAGGTGTGAGGTGGTATCTCCTTGTGGTTTTGATATGTATTTCCCTGATGATGAATGATGTGGAGCATTTTTTTATGTGTCAGTTGGCCATCTGGATGTCTTCTTTGGAGAAGTGTCGATTCATGTCTTTTGCCCATTTCGTCACTGGATTATTTGATTTTTGGGTGTTGAGTTTGATAAGTTCTTTATAGAATTTGGATACTAACCCTTTACCTGATATGTCATTTGCAAATATCTTCTCCCATTCTATCGGTTGCCTTTTAATTTGGCTGATTGTTTCCTTCGCTGTGCAGAAGCTTTTTATTTTTCTGAGATCCCAATAGTTCATTTTTGCTTTTGTTTCCCTTGCCTCCAGAGACGTGTTGAGTAAGAAGTTGCTGTGGGCAAGATCAAAGAGGTTCTTGCCTGCTTTCTCCTCGAGGATTTTGATGGCTTCCTGTCTTACATTGAGGTCTTTCATCCATGTTGAGTTTATTTTTGTGTCTGGTGTAAGAAAGTGGTCCAGGTTCATTCTTCTGCATGTCGCTGTCCAGTTTTCCCAGCACCACTTGCTGAAGAGACTGTCTTTATTCAATTGGATATTCTTTCCTGCTTTGTCAAAGATGAGTTGGCCATACGTTTGTGGGTCCATTTCTGAGTTCTCTGTTCTGTTCCATTGATCTGAGTGTCTGTTCTTGTGCCAGTACCGTACTGTCTTGATGACTACAGCTTTATAATACATCTTGAAGTCCAGGATTGTGATGGATGTGGCTTTATATTCTTTATTTAAGTTGCTTCTAACACCTTCAGGAGATGGGTACTATTACTAACGTGCTGAGAACAGTGACTGGTATATAGGAAGCACTCCTTAAGTGTTGACTATTAGTATCACTCTTCATTGAGAATCTTTTATATCAGAGCACTGTGCTAGGCACTAAGAATAACAAGGAAGAAAGACCAGGAGCTCCTGCCCTCAGGCAGCTCAAGTCTAACAAGATAACAATGAAATGAAACGAACACTTGAAATGCAATGTGCTAAGTCCTATGAGTGTGAGGTTTGCAGGATACTTCTCTGGGATCATGAAGAAGGAGGAGGAGGCTCACACTGGAGGAGAGGGTGGTAATTCCCAGGGCATGGGAATTAGTGGCAGGGGAACTTTTGAGCCAAACCTCCAAGTTGGGCTTGGATATTGTGTCGAGAAACTGCATCAGTGGAGGCTGGGTGGAGGCTCACATAAGCAGACATGGCATCCTGATTCTGACATGCTCTCCTAAGGTCCAGATCTTTGGAATGAACTTTCATAGACTCCTCTACAACCATCCAGTGTCTTAGATTCACCCGGAGAAAATTCACCTTTAGCTCAGATGTAAAACCTCTTGGCTGTGGTTTGTCTTCATGCTTTTTTGTGAATGCCCGGGGAGGACGGTTCGAGCATAACCTAAAGCCGTTGTTTTGTCTACCGTGTGAAATATAGTGCATCTTTTCAATGGGCTGCGCTTCTTGGGACGTGGTATTTAAACACAACTAACTCTCTTCTGGGTGCAGAATACCACTGCAAAGCTATTCGAAAGATTTCTGGCAAAGAAGGGAACTAGAGGGTGGAGGTAGAGGGAGAACATTGAATGAAGTGGCTCTTTGTTTGTATAAATAGATAAACCTATGTCGAAACTCTTTCCCCTTCTACTGTCCCTACAATCCCTCAACAGGTGGCACGAGCTCACTGACATGTGTAGAGCAGATGGGGTGTCATTTCAATGTCGCTTCTACTCGACAAGGGCCATGGGGGCTGTGCGCGTGCAGCTGCGTGCCGGGTTTAGGGTGGAGAGCAGAATTTCAAAACCCCTACCTGCCCCTTCTGGTGGAGAAGTGAGAGCTCTAATTGTGTCAACCGGCCAGAGCACGTTGTGTTAACTCCTAATCCAAGGCCGTATTTTGCTGGTTTTATTTCCCTTAACCAGCCAGCCCTTCCCTCTCCGTCGCATAGCTCTGTATGTTGGACAATCTGCACAAGGAAACCTTGTTCCTCTGAAAATCACCTTTAGCGTAAGCTCAGTGTTTTCCTGTCCAGATTTTCATAAGCAGTTCGGGTTGCGTTACATTTACGCCAGAAACGAGCTCGTGCTTCTCAGGAATGGTCTAGGGAGGAAGTGGAAACGGCTGGGAAGGAGCTCAGGCAGTCCTTGGAGCCTACCAGATATTCTACTCAGAGTATAAACAACACAGAAGCAGAAGTCCCGTCCCCTTGCAGCCTTAACTTGTGCTATTTTCATTTTAGAAGCCATATGGCGTCGATACAGTCCCACGTCCTGTAGTGAACCCACACGATGCCAAGACCACAGCCCCGTACTTCCTCGTGCAGCATCCTCGAGGACCCTGCACACTAATTAGACTATTTTTGCTCATACAAAACAAAGCAGAAAACACTTACGTGATCAGTTTGGAAACGGTCTTTTACGCCGTATTGGGTTCCCTTCAATTATTCAGCTCGTTGGAAGAAAATAAATCCCAATTATTAATCATATCCTATTAGATCAGACTTGAAAACAATTTATATGGTAATGAGGAATTTACTGAGCCCACTTGAGTATATTGTTTTGCGGCTGAGTCTAGGGGTTATTTCCAAGATATTCATGGTCATTTCTCCCTAATCAATGGCATATATTTTCAGTTTAGGCCCTCAAACAAATTTTGGAAATAGATGTCTTTTTATTTTCTTCTTCGCTTCTCCCAACACGATTACTGTGTCCTTAGCTCAAGAGGAGGGACAAGAAAGAGAAGATACATTTCTAATACCTTATTCTTTCCCAGGCCCCAAGTCCATTAATGAACAATAGTATAAATGGATTAAAAAAAAAAACCAGTTAATGATCGGCAAACATTCAAGGGATTAAGTGGGCTACTATTTATCATTAATGTTAAACAGAATTGAAATGAAAATTTTAATAACCCCTGTTATTCATTCAGAGGTCCCTCTGTGATAAGTATTGTGCTAAGTGCTTTTCCATGTAATAATAATAAACGTAGCTCATATTATTAGTATTATTATTATTGAGAATTTATTATGTGCCATGCATAGTGTCAGGTTCTTTACAAACTAGCTCATTTATTCCTTTGGACAACACACGTCAGAGATACTATCGTTAACCGTATTTTATTTTATTTTTTGTATCATTGTTCTTTAGCCCTATTTTATAACTCAAGGAAGTGAGGCTTGGAGAATCCTTGCTAAAAGTTGAACTTGGTAGGTCTGAAGCCAAAGCCTGTGTGCTCCACTCTGACCCTTGATCATTGGGTGAACCCTTAACTGGGCAGGTTTTGGTTTTGGTTTTTGTTTTTCTGATGCATTGATTGGTCACCTTTGTATCATTTCAAACTATTTCAAAGCTTAGTCATGGGAACTTTCTTGGCCTGTCAAAATCTCAGGAATAAGAAAACCTGCCATACCTCTGAACATTTGTGCCTTCCGGAATCCTTGCGCTAGGGACCAATAGATTCTGCCCCTTCGCAACCCTGAGGATACAGGAATCCTTTTGTTCGCTGACTTCCTGGCACACCAGTGTTTTCAAACTGGAATCAAAATAGCATCCGAATAAGGGGCGCCTGGGTGGCTCAGTCAGTGAAACATCCGATTTCAGCTCAGGTTGAGCCCCGCGTCGGCTCTGTGCTGATGGCTCAGAGCCCGGATCCTGCTTCAGATTCTGTGTCTCCCTCTCTCTCTGCCCCTCCCCCACTTGTGCTCTGTCTCTCTCTGTCTCTCAAAAATAAATAAACGTTAAAAAAATAGAGTCCGAGTATTACTTCTGCCTAACTTGATTTGAAACTTTCATTGTTTTTCTCAAGCGATTTACTTAAAATACACTCTTACTGGAGTCACAGCACCTTGTTTACCGTTTGCCATAATTTCACCCTTATCTAGGTTTTTCCAGGTGGAAGCAGCTTCTGTGGTCTTCCCTCTGTTTCTCCCGTTTCAGGCGGGAGAGGCCGAGTGGAAATCCACCAGAGTCCCTGATGGAAGCAAGGCAGAGCAGACGGACGGGCCTTTTTATTTTTAATTCACTGAATATGAAGGGAGCCGTTCTGTAGCTGTTTTCAGTCTAGACAGGATATGATGATAATAGCACAAATAAAAGTTCATGTATTTCAGCCAGGGACAAATTAAGTGGGTACAGGGCATAGATATATGTCATGCTGTTATTAACATCGAGCAGCACACAGCCCACTTCAGGGCATGGTGCCCAGATTAATTGGCTTGCCCAGAATGCATCTCTGATTAGAAGAAAGCTCTCAGGGAATGCTGGGCAGTGTGCATTTGGACTCTCAGTGTTTCTTCTCACAGGCACTGAAAGTTAGGCATTTTATTTTATAGACCAAGAGCATGAGCGACATGGGACACCATTGGTTTATGAAATGTTTTGCTGGTTTTCCTTCATAGGTTATAAATATTTTTGGGAGAAACTTGCACCATATGTTGGGACGATTCAAGTAGCATTTATTATTGCTTTCCTGAAGTGCCCAGGCTCCTGCACAGGCAGGGATTATAGAATTATGGGAAGAGGTGTGCATCTTGAGTATATACGCGTGCTTGAAAGATCAAAGTGAGGCTCTTTATGTCACACGAGCTACTGAAATACAACGCCCCGAGATGGCTGTGCTTAAACACACTGCCATTTGTGCCTCTAGGAATATAATGGTGATCAGATATGGCACCTGGCTGACTGAACTCCATTCTGAGAGTCAGCCATCAAGGGAAGGAATCGGGAGAAATAGCCAAAGGCACAGAGCAACTTCAAAAATAGTGTCTCTCCATGGAAAAGCTGAGATGAATAGTAAAGAAGGTAGGCTCTGTATCCAAGAAAAATCAAGGGTGAAATTGCTTGTGCTGCTGACCAAAGGCTAAATACTTCTCTTGGATACGGACAAGCAACTCCAGTGGCCTCTAAAAACCCCAGCCATGCATAAGCCAATGATAAAATTCAGTCCAATAAAGACCTCTTGTTAATCTGGGACACCACGTTTATCATGATACCTGCAAAGCCAGGAAAATTAAACACTGTGGGTGGATCAAAAGAGGTGGTTCCTGAATATTTGTTATTATTAAGAAGCTTTGAGGAAATATTAAGAAAACCTTTCTCAAGCGTGACTCCCAACAGCTCCCGCTTGCTTTTATTGGAGGCTGCATCTGTTCAGATTCCATTCCTTAAAAATTTGCCATAAGACATTCCTATTCCTTTTTGGAAATGCGACAATATGTAAACCTTTCTCAGCACATTCCATCCTTGAACAGTGAGGCATTCAAGAATTATCATAAGTAATGTAAAAAACTATACTTTCTGAGACTGGGTTTTGAGAAGAAATCTTAGGCGTCCAGCTTCAGAAGCTCAATCCTTCTGATTTTTTGCAATTATTTACATCGAGAATCTAGAAGTCTAAGCTTCTGAGTACTGAGAATTCCTGCCCAGGTATCACACTGGAGACCTTGTGGTCTAAGGCACTAATGTCATGGGGCTGAAGTCTCTGCCACTCTCTGTCACTGAGGCATTCAATCATTCATTCGCCAGACCACTGGAGCACAGTTGTGTTGACCGGCATCGAATGTGGCTCCATGAAGGCTTGAATCCGGAGGAGGAAAAGTAGCAGGCACGTTTTGGAAGGTGACGGATGAGTAGCGAGTGTTTCAAAATATGTAATGTATAGGGTAGCGTCCAGACACAGGATACGTTTGGGTTTTTTTTTTGACAGAGAGCGAGAAGGCACAAGTGAGGGAGGGGCAGAGAGAGAGGGAGGGAGAGAGAAGTGGGACTCACCCAAAGCAGGCTCGAGCTCACGGGAAGTAGGACTCAAACTCATGAGCCATGAGATCATGACCTGAGCCAGAGTCAGATGCTTAATAACTGAGCCATCCAGGCGCCCCACGGTAAACATTGAAAATGTTAGCTATTAACTCTGTGTTTATCATCAAACTACAGAGTAACAGCGTAAGAGAACTTCTCAGTGGTAATGTAATTCAAAATTCCACCATGCCCGTGCATTCCTAGTTCTTTTACATTCATTTATTCGTTCAAAAAACATTTATTGATCTCCTACTATCATTGAAACAATGGCATAGGCTATTTGCACGTTTTCTTCTCATTTCTATACATAGGCACTCCTAATTTCTCAGAGTGAAGTGTCTTATACAAAGGATATTTTCCCACGCTGTTATATGTTCTTTATACTAACATTTTAACCAGTGAGTATTATTCTTTCCATAGCATCATTTATTTGACTATTCTTCTCTTGTGGAATATGAAGCTTCTTTCCAAATTTTCAATATTATACAAATGTGATAATAATTCTCTGAGCTCAGAGCTTCTCATTTTTTCCCCAATAATTTGCCAGACTCAGTTCCCAGAAACCTGAATAGTGGGTTAGAGGATATAAACACTTTTATGGATTGTGATGCATCCGAGCAAATTTCTGAATCTTACAGGAACTTACAGTGATGATTTTCTTCATATCCATTCACACTGCTTGCCACCTTCATGAAGATCCTGTTTGATTTCTAGATAGAAAATGGAGGAACCCTCTAGTCTCATCAAAAATGCATATACTGGCCATTTCTTATACAGGTTATCTTCCAGATGCCATAACCCATGCACTGTATAAAGGACTTCCATGAGGCAGGAAAGGCATTTGCCTGCTCCCCAGACTTTTAGCACCTCGTGACTGCCTTAGACCTTATTCCCTAAGCCCATTTCTGTATCTAAACACCCCCCTTTGGCATCACAGGATGTTACAAATGGAAGAGACCCCAAGTAGCTCATTTTAGAGTTAAGGACTCAGAAAGCCAGGGAGATTGTGAACAACTTCAGATCACAGACTTGGTGGAGAGATCTGGGACGAGATCGGCTGATTGGTAGTGCTGTTAGAAAGTATCAAGGGGGGTGGCCCATATACTAATATTGGAAAGGAAAAGAAAAAACTCAGCATGGCCTTTGGGCAGGTGCGACCTGCACATTAATGAAGTGTTCTAAATTTCGCTCCCTCCCTAATGTGCCCATGGTGTTTCACGTGTACCCTGTTATCACAGGCTGTGTAATTACCTACCCGGCCCAGGGGCTCTCGGCAGTTCATGGCACACTCTGAAAGTAAAAGGAAGGCTACCATCCCAACAAAGAAATTAGGAAGCATCAAAATACCAAGAATGACCTCTTCCAGAACATTAAGACTAACCTCTTTAGCATACAGCGTATGAGGTGCACTGGGACCCACCACCCGTATGCCCTGAGATTTGGATCCAGCCATTCTCTCACCAGCATTTCTTTTGTTTTTAATGATTATTTAATTTGGGAGAGAGAGAGGGAGGAAGAGAGCCTGTGCGAGTGGAGGAAGGGCAGAGAGAGAGAGAGAGGGAAAGAGAGAATCCCAAGCAGGTTCCACGCTGTCAGCCCGGAGCCCAAGAGCACAGACCATGACCCGAGCACATCATGACCCGAGCCAAAAATCAAGAGTCTGATCTTTAACTGACTGAGCCACCCAGATGCCCCTCACCAACGTTTCTTAGAACAGTTTCAAGTTCCTCTAACACATACTGTTATTTTATGTCTTTGTACCTTTGTTCTGGTTGTTCTCCTGGCCTGAAACCAACTTAGAGCCTATACAGCTAGCAAATTCTGACTCTTCCTTCAAGAATTGTCAACTCAGACAAAGCCTTCTACAGGATAGCTTCCATGATGATTCCAGGCTGCAGTGGCTATCTAGTCTCTCGGTTTACAAAGGACCTGGGCGTTCTTTTATCACACTGGGTGGAGAATATTTGTTTCCGTGTCTGTCTCCCTCACTAGACAAAGCTGACCAAGATCAGGATCTGTGACTTATTTTCCTATTCCCAATGCTGAGTACACAGTACACATTTCATAAATATTTGTTGAACTGAAATATCTAAAATGTCTGCATAAAAGCTTATGAAAACCCTAAAATCCACTGAAGGTGGTCTATCGGGGAAATGTGACCTAGAATGTAATTGTTACATAGAATGCTTAGATCAGTTTTGTTGTGTCATTGGCTGGACGCAATGTGTTTTCAAGAAAGAGGTAGTCTATTTGGCCTCAAAATGAGGGAAACCCACAACAGCAGTTTCTCAAAAATCTAAATTGTAATATCATCGCCATCATTTCCTCTGGGATCTTATTTTAGAGGTACTCTGTAAAGTTGCAACCTCTCCTTCTCTACTAGTTCTTTTCCACTTAACTTACAACTTTGCTCACATCTTTAAAAATCTTTCTTCGGACCTTGCGATCCCCTCTGATTATCATTTTTCTTTCCCATTTTTCTTCATCATTCTTCAGTCCCCTGCAATGTAGCTTCTCCTCCTTCCCCTGATGCTGAAATTGCACTGGCCAAGTAAGATGATCAGTGACCTCCTAAATGAGTATACTGTTGGTTGACTTTTCCACCATGTTGGACACTGCTGATGGCTTTTTTCTGTAATTCCCACCTTCCATGACATGGTGCATCATGATTCTCCTCCTCTGGGACCATTATCACTCAGACATTGTGTCATTTCCCTGTGACATTCTCTTGAACGCTGATGTTCTCCAAGTTCTGTCTTTCTCACTTTTCCAGTCTCTTTTATGCCAATGGGTATCATTTTTTTTTTTTTTTTTTTTACTAACCATCATATCCTATGGGTCTTTCAAAAAATAAAGATACTTGAGAAAAAAGAATCCTTGTGTACTGTTGGTGGGAACGTAAATTATTACAACCACTATGGAAAACAGTATGGAGATTTTTTGAAATATTATAGAGTTGCCAGGGCACCTGGGTGGCTCCATTGGTTAAGCGTTTCGACTCTTGGTTTTGGCTCAGGTCATGATCTTGTGGGTCATGAGTTCAAGACCCCATTGGGCTCCATGCTGACAGTATGGAACCCACTTGGGATTCTCTCTCTCCCTCTCTCTCTCTCTCTGTGCCTTCTCCATGTGCTCACATGCACATGCTTTCTCTCTAAATAAATAAATAAATAAATAAATAAATAAAATTTAATTTAAAAAATAGAATTGCCATATGATCCAGCAATTCCACTTCTGGGTATATATCCAAAGGAAATGAAAAAAAACATCTCAAAGAGATATCTGCACTCATTCATTGCAGCATTATTCACAATAGTCAAGGTATAGAAACAACCTAAGTGTATGTCAACCAATGAATGGATAGAAAGATGTGACACAAATAAATATAAATACAATGAAGCATTATTATTCAGCCATCAGAAAGAAGGAAATTCTGACATGTGTGACAACACAGATGGACCCCGAGGGCATTGTGCTAAGTGAAATACATCAAAGAAAGACAAATACTGTATGGTATCACTTATATGTGGAATCTATAAAAGTCAAACTCAGAACCAGAGTAGAATGGTGGTTGCCATGGGGATGGGGGAGCGGGGAGAGATATTGGTTGAAGGGCACAAAGTTCATTTGCAAGACAAGTAAGTTCTGGGGATCTAATACACAACATGATGATTATAGTTACTACCACTGTAGTTGCCGACAGGGTAGATCTTCAATGTTCTCACCACGAAAAAGAAATGGTAACTACGTGACATGATGGTGATGGAAATGTTAGCTTAATGTTATGGTGGATATAGTGCAGTATATAAGTGTAGCACATCAACATATTGCACACCTTAAACTTACACAATGTTGTATGTCAGTTATATCTCAGTAAAGCTGGGGGAGAAAAGGGGAATATTTCAGACAAATGAATAGACCGAACAAAACAGAGAAGCAGAAGACAGAGAATACAGAGAATGTGGAAAAAGATAGATAAGAGCTTCCCCGAATAATTCTAAGTTGGATCCGAACAGAAAATCAAGCTGGAAATGCCGTGTGGGATCAGGCAGGAACCAAGACGCATGTGCTAAAGTAGCCACATTATTAATTTTGTAACCTTTTTCCCACGTTAGCAGCATGACTTAAAAATGGTCTTGTTTTAAATTTCACCCCCCTCTAGGCTCCACGTGGCCAATAATCAATAAAACAAACCCGGGGCACCTTGCTGGCCCAGTTGGAAGAGCATGTGACTCTTGATCCCAGGGTCATGAATTTGAGCCCCACGTAGGGTGTAGAGGTTACTTAAATAAATTAAAGTTGAGGCACTGGGTGGTTCAGTCAGTTGGGTGGCCGACTCTTGATTTTGGCTCAGGTCATGATCTTACGGTCATGAGACTGAGCCCCACATCAGGCTCCTTGCTGAGTGTGGGGCCTGCTTGGGATTCTCTCTCTCCCTCTCTCTGTCTCTTGGCCCCTCCCCTGCTCACGTGTGAGCACGTGCACTCTCTCTCTCCAAATAAAACTCTAAAAAATAATAATAATAATAATAATAATAACAATAAATAAATAAAACAAACCTACATTGGACAGTTTAACACTTCATTTTCAAAAAAAAAAAGATTAGATGTTCCTGAAAACCAGGGCTATCTTTTGTTAATACCCAACGTAATGCCAAACATAATCGCCACTCAATCAATATTTGTTGCATGATGACTGACTGACTGATTGAATAACAGACCAAAATGTCTTTAATTTGAACCAGTAGGAGAAAAACTAGTCAAAATTATGCAATATTCTCAAAGAATACAGACAGTAGTAAATTTATTTAGGAGAATTAATTATATGTGAAATGTTTCATGATACTTTTAACCAGCCTTAAAATATTATTTCCTGATGTTGGATAAAAATCCTCTCATTTTTCTTCTTTAAGTTTTATTGATTTGTGAGTCGATCTCTCCCTCTCTCTCTTTCTTCCTTCTCTCTCTCTTTCTCTCTTTCCTCTTTCTCTCCCTCATAATACAAAAGCAAATCTGGTCCAGCCTGGGATGAATCCTCATGAACTGTCATGAGTTGGTCTAGACTAAAGTAGATTTATTTATGGATTCCCCAGTGAATGGTCGATTTGCTATGATTTAGCTTTAGCCTCTTAATTTTGCCTGTATGTAGTTCTTAAAGAAAAAAATAAAATTTTCACACAGATATTTTACTGTTTTCGTTTGCTAGCTTTGATCATTCAAGAGTAGCTATGTTTTGGAGAATTTTTATAATCCATGCTACAGTTGAAGAATTCTTCGGCAAATGTAAATTTGTATTTTTCATCTTTTTCCTTTCATGTGTGTTCCATCTAGACCAGGAAATTGACATTTCAGCCCAGAAGACTTAGGCCAGATGTTAAGTCCACTGGTTGAACGATGGATTTCCTGCCCTAATAGGTGACCTCTGAAAGCAAAATAGGCTTTTTCTTAATGGATAGACTGTCCAAATGACCTCATTTCTAGAACAAGTGGCCTTTGTTCAGTGTCTCTTTGCTATTGGAATCAACATCATCTGATTTTTGAGGACATTTATTAGATAAAGAGTAGCTAGCACCTAGCTGTTTCATTTATAAGGCGTAGGGAAAATTTTTGCCTAGACAATCCTTTTTTCGTTTCTTTAAAAATATTTGTGTTTATTGAGAGGGAAATGGTGTAGAAAATCTGGTGCCTGCTTACCCATATTAATATTTCTTTTAGATGTCAAACCCATTCAGGCCAGCACTAACCATAGAGCATGTTATATGCTTCCCTAAACAGGGAATTGTTTCACTAAGCTTGACCAAGGCACTATTTCAAGAAGTAGCCATGACCCCAGTGTCCTGTCATTCAAACTTCTATCTCCATATGTGAGAAGCTCATTGAGACATTCCCATGGCATCACCTCTTTTGATGAGTTCTTCACCAAGTTCATTTATTTATATCTTCAATTGTGTAAGGCAGCTCAGAAGAACTGAGATAACTGAGCCTTTGTGTGTGTGTGTGTGTGTGTGTGTGTGTGTGTTCCCGTGCACATGCACCCATGGCTCTGTGTGTCACAGGAAGTGCGATTTGAAAGAAAGTAACCAAGAGAGGACAATGGCTTTGAATGATGAGGGGGAGACCATATGACTTACTCTACATGGAAAGGGGGGGGGCAGATTGCTTGAGAAGGAAGATATATGTTTCTAAGATTCTAAAATGATAGAATTTTATAGCCGAAGGGAAAGTTGAATGTTTTTTTGTTTATTCTTTTCCGGGAACAGGAATGGGAGTGTTTCGTTTTAATAGCCAGCAGATAAATTTTACTAGTGTTAAAATCTTGCTCCTTGTGATATGAAATGTTGACTTCCTCACAAAACACATAGAACAGCATAGAGCAGAAGCATATAGAGAGTTGGCATCAGATTGGGCTGTTAGGGTTTCTAAATAAGTCAACCCTGAGACTCAGGGTTGTTCCTTAAATAATTTATCCAGTAAATACGTGACTCTGTAAAAAAGTGAATCGTAAAAAGGATATCATACTTTTCCTTTGTTTTAATGAGTCAACATGTATTTTTTTCCGGGATGTTAGTCACAGTTCAGTGCCCCCCTCCTTTTTAAATAGCCGCACACAAGTGTCTTTGACCATAAGTTATTTTTTGTTGTTGTTCAACCAAAGCGTCCTGGCTCATACTTCATTTCCAGATAAGATTGTAATAATCCTCTATGCTTAGCGGGATTAATTAAGTAACAAGAATCTTTTGTCCTGTGGCACATAATATTTTGGAACTTCAGAGAAGCAGAGCAACAGTTTTGACTGGAGATTTTTAATTTAATAGAAAACATTCTTTTTTGCAAGTATGTTTAAGCGATAGGGACAGCCTAATAGGTGTTCTTATTGGGCAAAGGTTATAAAATGGACAAGGTTGACGAAGAAATTTGGTTGGTGGACGATACTTCCCCGGTATGCTTTTAAGCCTTTCCTCACACAATTTGGAAAAATTTAACACAATCTCTGGTCTCTTATCAGCACTTTTTTCCCCCCCTTATGCTCTCCTAATCTAAAAAGATAAATAGGAGGGCGTATGATTCCAAAGACAATCCCCTCCCCGTGTTCCCTTTTTCTCCTCTCTGAGGTATCAGTTTGCTGTCACATCACCAGGGGTCTCTCTACAGGACACTATCCTCATGTTAATTCAGAAGTAATTTTATGAGTTGAAGTCTTTCGGTTCTTTGCCTTAAACGTTGTGAAATCACTATCGGCAGCCCAGCAGAATTGTCCACCAGATGCATCACTGAATGGTTCAGAATCCTCGTATTTCGGAATTACAAATGGCCTTCGAATACTAGTAGGCCTGACGGGATAATTCCCAGGCAGAACCTCGGTGTTTACACAGCATCGACACAGATGAAAACCTAACGGGTCGGGCCAGTGACGTGGCTTATCAGGGTGGAAGAAGAGATTTCAGAGAAAAGTATTTATGGCCCTGCATCGTCCTGAGGCTTATTTACCTTCTCTCCCGGGCCTGTGGTCCGTCTTTACTTTGTTTTAATTCCTGTTTAGTTTTTCTCTGAGCTGTTTTCCCATCTCTCTTACCAAATTTTTTTTTTTAATTTTTTTTTTTTCAACGTTTATTTATTTTTGGGACAGAGAGAGACAGAGCATGAACGGGTGAGGGGCAGAGAGAGAGGGAGACACAGAATCGGAAACAGGCTCCAGGCTCCGAGCCATCAGCCCAGAGCCCGATGTGGGGCTCGAACTCCCGGACCGCGAGATCGTGACCTGGCTGAAGTCGGACGGTTAACCGACTGCGCCACCCAGGCGCCCCCTCTCTTACCAAATATTTTGAGACAAAGAGGTTTTTAAACAGGTAACGCTTTAGCATGAGGTTGGCTCATCTTTCAGGCATTTGTGGAAAAAAAAAAAAACACAAACGTGTGGGATCAAGGGAAAAATGCAACATTGCAGTCTCTCCTGGAGGTTGGATCCCCAAGGCACTGCGGGATGCCCAGCATTGGAGCGCCAGAGAGCGTTGCTGATGGTAGGCCAGCATGAAATGAGCTTATCTATTTTCATTGCTTAATTTTAAGAAGGCAGTATGGTAAAAAAATGAAATAGCAATTAAAAAAATAAATGAATAAGTTGGGCTATTTATAATCTTTCAGACCTAATCTCTGCTTAATGTTACATGTCCTCTGCAGAATATGCGTTGTCTTTAAAAAATACCAAGTATTTCCATGACGCTGTGTTCCTAAAACAGGTACTCTTCTATGGATAATACATTTTAATTCCACTATTTAGTTGCCCTTTAAAGCCAAATATCTCTGAGCATCTGACTTGGGGATCGCCACTCACTTATCTCGTGACAGTTTTTTTTAACCAATTAATGTTTTTAAAGCAATCTCCTGGTATCGTTTTTCGAGATATTGCATTTTAAAACTTCGCGTTTCCTCAGCAACGTGTTCTTTTTCCTTAGTCTGACATTTCCATGGTTCCAAATGGCCCTCGGATGTGAGCAGCTATCACAATCACCTTGGTGGTGGTAGGGAGGCTTGTGAAAATACAGATGGCTGGTCCCACCCCCAGACTGTCTCGTTCTGTAGGCTTGAGATGGGGCCTGGAAATGTGCATTTCCAACACGTTCCTAGGTGATGCCACAGCTTCTGTTCTTCAGTCTACACGTGGAGAAGCAGTGATCTAGATAAAATATTGTAAACTATTGACAGATGTTGTTATTGCTGGTAGGATGGACTAAGACAGTGGCAGGGGAGATGGAGAGAGGTGGATGAGTTTGGCAAGCATTTAGGAAGTAGAATCCACAAGGCTGGGGCGCCTGGGTGGCGCAGTCGGTTAAGCGTCCGACTTCAGCCAGGTCACGATCTCGTGGTCCGGGAGTTTGAGCCCCGCGTCAGGCTCTGGGCTGATGGCTCGGACCCTGGAGCCTGTTTCCGATGCTGTGTCTCCCTCTCTCTCTGCCCCTCCCCCGTTCATGCTCTGTTTCTCTCTGTCCCAAAAAAAAAAAAAAAAAACGTTGAAAAAAAAAAAAAAGAATCCACAAGGCTTACCCATGGTTTGTTTATTTATTTCGAAAGCGAGAAAGAGAGCACATGTACCAGCTCGAGCGAGTGGGGGAGGGGCAGAGAGAGAATTCCAAGCAGGCTCCACGCTGTCAGCTCAGAGCCCAACGTGAGGCTCTGTCCCACGACCATGAGACCACGAACCCAGTCGAAATCAAGTGTGGGACGCTCACCTGACTGAGCCACCCAGGCACCCCTTATCCATGGTTCAGACGGGACTGTTGGTAAGCAAGGGGAAGGACTCAAGCAGGTCTCTTGACTTTGGCAGCTTGAACAAATTCGTGGATGAACAAGTACTGAAATATGAAATGAGCAGGGTGGTGGATGGTGGCAAGAAATCATAAACTCCATTTAACGTTTAACTGAAATGTTTTTTAGATATCAGGCGCCTTGCCTGACCTAGAGTACATTTTCAGGAAGCGACAGACGTTGTTATTGCTGTTATTACCACCTTTACTACAAGAGCTGACCAGTCCTCACCGCCCCACCCTGCCACACGGAACCTCCCAAGTCCTTTCCTCAGCCACCGTATTTAAAGGCTAAGAATTACTCCTTTATGCAAGATGTAGGTATGAACGGGGAGGTTTCCTGCTGATAGCTACCCCTTCGAGGTATGAGTAGATAGGGGAAGGAAAAGCAAAGGGAGGAAAAAAGGAGGAAAGGTTCTAATTAATAGAGAATCATTGCCTGAGTTATTACAGATAGCCTTACAACAATCATCTTAAATAGGCGGAATTATCCCATTTTCCAGATGAAATAAATAACTTGCCCAATGTCTTATAAAAACCCTGAGTGAAAATTCAAGCCCAGCTCTGTCCTGACTCCATTACCTTTGGGCTCTCTACTCCAAACTCTACCTTTAATGCCAAGCTTTGGCATGACTGCTTTGTCTTTCTTACGTCAGACTGATGACCTACATAGACTGTAGGCGACACCCGACAATTGCTAGTGACTTTTAACCTTTTAAAATCCTGACTCATAGTGAGAACCACTTTTTACACAGCATGCCATATTTACATTCATACATATATGTCTGTCTCTATATATGTGTTACACATCTGTATGTGCAGCAATATGACTGAGACTAATTTTCAAGAAATAACACTCTAGGGGGTGGCACTTCTGACTCTTGATTTCAGCTCAGGTCATGATCCCAGGGTTGTGGGATCGAGCCACACGTTGGGCTCCAGGCTGAGTGCGGAGCCTGCTTAAGATTCTCTCTCTCCCTCTGCCCCTCTCCCCTGCTTGTGCTTCCCCTCTCTCTCTCGCTCGCTCAAATAAAATTAAAAAATAACTCAGTGATGGGGCGCCTGGGTGGCGCAGTCGGTTAAGCGTCCGACTTCAGCCAGGTCACGATCTCGCGGTCCGTGAGTTCAAGCCCCGCGTCGGGCTCTGGGCTGATGGCTCAGAGCCTGGAGCCTGCTTCCGATTCTGTGTCTCCCTCTCTCTCTGCCCCTCCCCCGTTCATGCTCTGTCTCCCTCTGTCCCAAAAATAAATAAACGTTGAAAAAAAAAAATTTAAAAAATAACTCAGTGAGATAGGTATTATCAATATTTAATCTCTATGAATGCAGTTTGGTACTCCTCATTCATTGCAATGAATATATATTAGGATCCACAGAACTGATTTCACAATCAACTTTTGGGTCTCCACTAAATCAATGGGAAATCTTCTGGAATTCCTTTTCTTTCCTTGGAATTCACTCACCAACACCATGGCAATTCCAATTAGAAAGACAGAAGGGTGAGTAGGATTCCTGGGTACTTTGTGTATACACATCTCTAGTGGCACATCTATACTTGCCTACCCTGCAGATCTTTGTAAGGGCAAACATATTACAGTAGAGATGAAGAACTTCAATTTTTTAAAACATTTATTTTTGAGAGACAGAGCACGAACAGGGGAAGAGCAGAGAAAAGGAGACACAGAATCCGAAGCAGGCTCCAGGCTCTGAGCTGTCAGCACAGAGCCTGACACAGGGCTCGAACTCACGAACCGTGAGGTCGCGGCCAGAGCTGAAGTCGGACACTTAACCGACTGAGCCACGCAGGAGCCCCTAAAAAAAATTTTTTTTTTAATGCTTACTTATTTTGAGAGAGACAGAGTGTGACTGGGAGAGGGGCAGAGAGAGAGGGAGACAAAGAATCCGAAGCGGGCTCCAGGCTCTGAGCTGTCAGCACAGAGCCTGACGCGGGGCTCCAACACACAAGTCATAAGATCATGACCTGAGCTGAAGCTGGATGCCTAACTGACTGGGCCACCCAGGAGCCCCAAGATGAAGAACTTTTCAAAGCAATCAGGGGCGCCTGGGTGGCTCAGTCGGTTAAGCGTCCGACTTCAGCTCAGGTCATGATCTCACGGCCTGTGAGTTGAAGCCCCACATCGGGCTCTGTGCTGACAGCTCAGAGCCTGGAGCCCGCTTCGGATTCTTTGTCTCCCTCTCTCTCTGCCCTTCCCCCGCTCGCTCTCTCTCTTTCTCTCAAAAATAATAAACATTAAAAAGAATTTTTCAAAGTAATCAAGTCATCTGATTGTGCTACGTAGCTGTGTTCACTTGGACTGATTGTTCAAGTTCTCTGGAACCCATTTCTTCTTATCTGAAAGAAGGGATTTTACCCAGATCACCTCCCAGGCCCTTTTTCACCCTCATGGGATATATTATAAAAAGCTCTGAGTAAATGGTACTGTATCAGATCTGAAATAGTATGACGATGATCATGATGTTGATGATCAGTCTTTTACATGTTGTTCAAAAGCCCCTAAAGAATTTTTTTTGGAGTGTATTTATTTGAGGGAGACAGAGACAGTGCAAGCAGGGAAGGGGCAGAGAGAGAGGGAGAGGGAATCCCAAGCAGGCTCTGTGCTGGTAGCGTGGAGCCTGACACAAGGCTCGAACTGACTTAACCGTGAGCTCATGGCCTGAGCCGAAACCAAGAGTCGGAGGCTTAACCGACTAAGCCACCCGGGCGCCCTGCCCCTGAAGAAATTTTTGACAGCAAAGATTGACATTAACTGAAGGAGGAAAGATTCAAATTTGGGAGAAGTAATCGGGCTCATTTTGAGGAGACACATTATGAAGTCGAGGGCAGAGAGGTTCAGCTTCATTTTAAAAATGGTCATCAACATTATTCATGTCGTAGAAGTTGAAAACGACTCCTCAAAAGTTCTTACTTCTCTACAGACAGCAAAATTGTGGGTATCAACACACCCCTACCCCCCGCCCCCAATGTTAGTTATCTCATTTCCCCATACATTTATTAGGGATCGCCGAGAAAAGGAGCTTAAATATCTAGGGTAGGGTGATTTCTAGAAACACCAAAATGTGGGCTAAGGTTTAATTATACGGATAGGTGTATATGCGTTGTTGCTTAAAAGTACCTGTCTTTAGATGACCCTGAAATATAATATCACCTCTGAGGACTTGGGTAGCAATTAGCAAGGCCTTGCCTCATCTAGGATGGGGAAACTGAGCACGGAAAGGTTAAATGCTTCGCCCCTAGGTCATCTGATGAGTCAAGAAGAAAGACTCATGATTGGTGCTGGAGACTTAGTCCTCCCCCAACCCGGCTCCTGCCACCCTGATTACTTGACTTCTTGCTTCATCACTTGCCCGAAAGTATTTATGTGGAGAACAGGCTGCCTCCTGGTAGACGCCGCACGGTTCGTATTTTCTTGAATTGAGTAAGTTACCACGTGACTAATACATCGAAATTCTCAAATACACCAGTGAAATCAACCCTGAAAGGTTGGGGTTTTTTTCTTAGTTTCATGTCTCTATCGATGTGATAATGGTATCAGTAAAGCCCGCCACTGCTTTAACTAAAATTATTGGGGTTCCCAGCATCTCAGAGCACACATCCGGGGTACCTCCTGCATCCGTTCAGGAAAGCACAGGCCTGGTCGTACCGACGCAGTGCCCAGCACTCTTGACCCTTCAACCTGATGCCTCCTTACTCTCAAGGGAACACTTCCTCATTGTTTTTCTTCCCTTTCAAAACTATTGTCATCAGGGATTACGCTTATAAATGTAATTACTTTTTAAAAGGTTTTTTTTTTTTTTTTTTCAATTTTGAACGTTCCTTAAGGGCTATTCGTCCATGTGCATGGATGGATGGTGCTCCCAGTAATTAATGCTGCAGCAAGGACGTTTCAAGGACACGCTCTTATCCCCTCCTTTTCTGTGGACTCCGAAGGAAAAACAAAAACAAACAAGAGAGGCCTCTAAAACAAGCAAGGGCTCTCCCTTCCTGGAGCATTTCACCTGCTTTTATTTTATTTATTTATTTATTTATTTTTGGTACCTCTCAACCCTTTAACGTAGGATCAGTTTCCTTGTGGTTTCTTAACGGTTACACAAAGGGATCAATCACCAAATAAGACGTGTCATCTCCCAGAGAAAATTCTCTTGAGTGGGTTTTAAAGAAAGACTCATAAAAGGATAAATACCTCTACAGGGCTATTTCCCTTATAAAATAAACCCGTCATGGATCTTGTCCTTGGAAAAACACACACACGGAGTGTGTGTTGCCTCAGTGGTTACAACCATAACATTTAGCTCCGAAACTGGCCCTTCCCTATGCTCTCACTACAAGGCAACCATTAAAACCCAAAGCGCATTTTCCCTAGCAATGCAGGGCATTGTGGGCACCCAGGAACCAAAACGTCCCGCTCATAATAAAAACGGTGCACACGATGGCTCGTGCCCAAGCTTTCACACTTGTTTTTGCAAGTCTCGGCTGACAGCGGCAGAGTTGCATTTCCTGGGATGGCTTGACTGCACGCGGGGCGAGGTGCGGATCGATGGTGCAGCGACACCGACTCCTCGCGTACGCTTTCGGCGGCAGTCGCTTAAAGATCCACTTTCTCGAGTTCCTGTGGCCCAAAACGTTTCCGTGCATGGCGCGACTGGAAGCCTGCGCAGGCGGGAGACGCAGCGCGGCTGCTCTTTCAACAGGCGATTTGTTCTCCTGTCTGTGGCTCATTTCCATGCAAAGAGCCTGACATCAGAGCACCTTTTGTTGCTAAACGCTTTCTTTAGCGTCGAGGGGAGAGAGTCATGTGGAGTTGGAAGAGCTCATTTTCCAGAGAGGGGTCCCGAGGCGCGCCCGGCCGGTCGCCGAGGCGCGGCGCTCAGCCCAGCGGGGCCCTGCCCGGACTTGCTGGAAGAAATGAGTCGCGTGCCTTAGCGAGCTGGTCCCGGCCGCGGGAAGAAACGCCTTCGCCGCGGCTTTAGGCGCCGCTGGGGCCGCCGCGGTTCCCCGCCGTAAAACTCGGTGGTGCGGACTTTGCCTTCCGCTACCCCGCGGCCGAGCCGAGCCGGGCTGGGAAAGTTTCTGGAGTTGTCAGTCGCGCGGCCCGCCGCCACCTAGAGCCGAGGCGCGGGCGCCTGCGAGGGGCCCCCGCGGGGTCGCCGGGGCCATGCGGCGCGGGGGCGCGGCTCGCTGACGCGGCGGGCGGGGACCGGCGCCGGGGGGCGGGAGGGGCGGCCGGCCGCGCGCTGGTGCGGAGCGAGGGCGCCCCGGGGGCCCGGACGCACGGCTGGCGCGCGGGACGCGGCCATGGAGGACGCGGGAGCAGCCGGCCCGGGGCCGGAGCCCGAGCCCGAGCCCGAGCCCGAGCCCGAGGGGGGCGCCGGCATGTCCGAGGCGTTCTCCCGGCTCTGGAGCGACGTGATGGGCATCCTGGTGAGTTACCTGCCGCCGGGCGGGCGCGGGAGGGGCGGGGCGAGGGCAGCCCCCGCGCGCCCCGCGCTCCCGGCGCGCTCGCCCACCTGGCAAGCCCACCGCCTCCGACTCGTCCTGCCCTCGCTCTCGGTCCCAGGGGGTTAAGAACACACCCGTATAGGATTTCAAGCCCTAATGAAAAAATAAGCAGCCGCAGATCGCCTCAAAGACGTTTCTTAACCAGGCGGGCACGGTAATCTGGGACACCTGCTGAGAAGTTGGTGTGGCAAAGGTTAGAGTCCTTCAAAGAGTAGACGTAAATAACTAGCATTTGGCTGTTGCGCGTTCACAGTTGGATTGGGCCGGAGGCTGATGTTCCCGATGCTTATCTCTTCACCATTTGTTGTCTGACCCCGAGAGGAAAACAAGCCATCTTCTTACTGGGAACCACCAAAAAGTGTGCTTACCCTGTTGGCGGTGGTTCAGCTGGTAGCATTACAGCATATTTGTTGTTTTATGTTTGCAACTAAAAACACTAGGACTTATTTTGCTAAATCTGTGCTGTCACGTATTTTGAAATGTCCAGTAAGTAAAACCGCCCGTGGACTTGGCATGATTTCTGAAAAATAGTTCTTAAGCATGGAGGATGAAGCTTTGACTTAACTTGTTTCGTGTTCAGAGCCCTGGGGAATTAGGAGATTTTTCTTTGGGGGAACTGTAGGTAGGCAGGTAGACTGGAATCAGATGGGTGGGGGCTATTACAGTCAGACATCTTAGTCCACACAGAAAACGTCAAATTTAAAGAGTTGGAATTGGCAGTTGTTGGCAAATGCTCTAGATTTACTTTGGGATCTCTTAGTTTCCTAATGGAAGGTGTAGTTTTAGAAAGAAACTGGGGATGCTGAGAAGTGTACAGGAATGGAGCTTTTGGGCTTTGGAGTGAGTGAAGCCAGGTCAAATCCCCACTCTCCCATTGACTGACTGCGCAACCTTGGCCAAGGTGTTAAACTCCACTCACTGATCTTCAATTTCATTACCTGAAAAATGAGGCAAAGAAGACTTGCTCAAGTTTTCTGAGGTTTAGTTAAGTTGATGTATAACTAGTGCTCCGCATACTGGCATATAGTAGGTACTCAATAAACCATAGCTCTCTATTTTTTCCCCCCTGCAAATAGTCTTGTGTCTCATCTTTCCAGACATCCTGAAGTGTCAATTCATTTTTAGATGTTCATTGGTGTTTATAATTATTCCTGCACAGAAAACCAGGGAAGATTGGTCAAAGATTTCTGCTTTTCTCACTCTCCAGTATTTAAAAAAAAAAAAAAAAGTGTATCAAAAAAATGTAAAACCTCGGGGCGCCTGGGTGGCTCAGTTGGTTGGGCGGCCGACTACAGCTCAGGTCATGATCTCGCAGTCTGAGTTCGAGCCCGGCGCTGGGCTCTGTGATGAGAGCTCAGAGCCTGGAGCCTGCTTCTGTGTCTTCCTCTCTCTCAGCCCCTTCCCTGCTTGCTCTCTGTCTGTCTGTCTCTCTCTCAAAAACAATAAACATTAAAAAAAATGTAAAACCTCAAGTTTTGGCATTTTTCTGAACATCACTGATGAAAATAGGCCTTCAGTGAAATTTCAGAAAACCCAGTGACTGTTTTAAAGTTGTGGTGGTAGTTCATCGAGCCCGAAGCTTATCTTGTTATTTCTTGCTTAGATCCTGTTCTGTACATTTTTAGTCACTGAGAAAATTGGTCTGATAACATCACCATGCATCTTTTACTAGGGCGTGTCTGTAGAGGGGAGAGCTGCAGGGACTCACTTAAATGGGGGTGTGGGTTCAGGGTTGTTTGGGACGGGGCGGGGGGGGGGTGGGCATTGGCAGGTGGCACTTTCTGAAGATTTGCTTTTCCCTTCGCTGGCAGATTCCAGTGCTGTTGGGGCAGGTGTAGCAGTGTTCTTTGGTTGATTTAAAAGTTGGGGTGGAGCTTCAAAAGCTCAAACCTGTTATTCAAAGGACTGATCTAGGAGAAAAGAAAATATGTGCTTCTTAAAGAGCCCATAGTTCAGTGTGAGGCTGGAAAGAATGCTAGTGATTGTCCCGAAGCGATTGTGTTCACTTCTGTTTTCCCATCTTTTAGACGATCTTATTTTTCCTTTGGGGTAAATGTGGATATCAGGATTGTTCCTTAGTAAAATTCTGAGGAAGATATGGTTTATCTCTCCTTTATGCATGTCTGTAAAAAGTCACCAGGTTAGGGGCGCCTGGGTGGCGCAGTCCGTTAAGCGTCCGACTTCAGCCAGGTCACGATCTCGCGGTCCGTGAGTTCGAGCCCCGCGTCGGGCTCTGGGCTGATGGCTCAGAGCCTGGAGGCTGTTTCCGATTCTGTGTCTCCCTCTCTCTCTGCCCCTCCCCCGTTCATGCTCTGTCTCTCTCTGTCCCAAAAATAAATAAACGTTGAGAAAAAAAAATTTTATAAAAAAAAAAAAAAAAAAGTCACCAGGTTAAAAGGATCTTTATTCTTTTAGAAAACTGTCATCCAAGTGTTTATAGGAAACTGTCTTTCTAGAAATAAATCGAGACACAAAATTGACAGTTGACTTTCTCTGTTGCTTGAGATTAAAAAAAATGCCATTTCCTTCAGTTTTTAAATAAGATTTTGCAGCCTATCAGCTTACACAGGTGAAGTGACTTGACCAATGGCACACATACACCTTGTTAGTGACAATGACAGATTGCACCCCTGTTCTTTGATCTACACCAGTTAGTAGGCTGATGCCATGATACTCCATAGTTAGCCATCCCGGGGAAGCTTAATAGAAATGTCACCACATTCACTGTTTTATTTATTTATATATGTTTTAAAGTTTGTTTGTTTATTTATTTATTTATTTATTTAGGGAGAACAAGTAGGTGAGGTGCAGAGAGAGAATCCCAAGCAGGCTCCACACCATCAGCACAGAGCCCCATGTGGGGCTCGAACCCATGAACCATGGGATCATGACCTGAGCTGAAGTTGGATGCTTAACCACCTGAGCCACCCAGGCGCCCCGTATCTGCTCTTTTAGGAAAATGCTACTTGGGAGGTTCCTTTTAAGTACTGAACTTGAGGAGGGGAGTAGAGGTAGTAAGGGAATTACACATCCAAACATACTTCAAAGAATTCAGGCACAGTTGCTACTTTTCGGTTTCCTCTATGTGTAGAAATCAAACGTCCAAACCTATTACGTTAAAATTTCTTTCGATGAATGAGCATAGCTCCCTTTTCCAACCTGAGAGGTGCGGAGCATCTGCCCAGAGATTTTTGTAGGTTCTCAGCCTGGGAAGGGTGTTGCCCCAGAGGCATAGATCTCAATAAATACAGGATGGTTGTCTGAATTCATTGGGACACATTTTGCATCTAAATGAATTTCAGTCCTGCACAGTTCTGAACCAACCAGTTGCCTTTAGATAATTGTTAACAAAATGCTTATTTAGAGAAGAAATAATAGTATAATTTATGGCATGAGAATGTTCGAGCTGTGCTAGAATGAATAAATGCTAGTAAGTGAATATGCAAATAGAGAATTAAGAGAAAAGGAGCTTACCGAAACACTAACCATTGTGAACGCCTGGTGGGTAGGGTCAGTATTTTCCTTTTTCTTTTTTTGAAATCTCCAGTGCCTGGGACTTACTGGATCCTGAGAACATGGTTTTCTTGAATGGAAAAGGAAAAAAAGTATATACTTTTTAAATGCAGGAGCCACATGAAAATACAGTTCTGTAGGGATGGTACTTACTATAATGGGGTGCATTGATGAAGACATCAGTAAATTCGTGTCTTGCTTGAGCGGTTTCATCATGCAAACCAGAATCCTGGTGCTTCCACTGGAAACAGTAATGGCACGTTGTGAAATGTTTGTAAACCCTGAGCAATCAGGCCACGGCTTTCTTGTGAAATGTGTTCTTCTTCTGTTCCCTAACTCTGCAACATGTGGCCTGCCCGGGTTTTCAAAGCATGTCAACTTTCACGAGGACGTGTTTACATTTCTGCTGAGAAGTGCAAAGCAAGTTAGAATCCTGTGGGATTTCACTCTTTTATCTTTATGCTGCAGACACAACATTCCTTTTTTTTTTTTTTTTTTTTTGGTGGAGGAGGGTAGTTGTTTGTAAGAGTAGGAATTGCTAAGGTTATTAGACACGGTAGATCACTTTTCCAGCACTGATTGTCCATTTGGTATGTTGTGATGGTTAAGTTTTTCCTTCAGAATTGGGAGGACTTAAAGCTTAGCCAGTCCTTCAAAGCTGCGGGCTTGCTGGGAAGGAAGGAGAAGGGAGTCAGTAAGTGCCTATTGTTTGCAAGATCCTGCAAGATGCACCTCCCCCAAACCTTATATTTCCTCTGTTCCCTGCTCTGTTCCTACAATTTACACCCACTTCCTAGCAATGCTTAGAGAATATCCATTGTATGGGGATACTGTGGACCTTCCCAGTTCTTATTCCTATATAAGCCACAGTTTGTACATAGTAGGCTTCAGTCCAAAAACTATTAGGTTTATCCCGTCTTGCTATTTACTAAAGAATGTCGTTTAAAGAAAAAAAAAAAAAGATCCTCCTTCGCTTTGTAATTGTAGGCAAAGTGTGGGGGAGGGGAGATGTTTAGTAAGACCCTTAGGGGGCTTTTAAAATGCGAACTCCTTTGAAAGCTTTAATTTACATATCCTTTGGGTGGTGTCTGTGGTACAGCCCATCCACTAAAGGCTTAATTAATTTGAGGTCTTGGAATTTGAGCATCAGCCCCAGTTTCAAATATTCTGACTTCATCTTAATTTTATGTTCCTGTTCGCCAGCTGAAATGTGGCTTTTATAAGTGGAAGCTGCAGGGTGATGTAGCGCAGGGAGCGGAGAGACCTTGGCCGTGAGCCCTCCACCCCCTCCTTTCGCGGAGGCATTAAGGGCTCAAGGTACAGAGCAGGGCTCAGAACTGCGGCCTCCTGATTTTCAGTTCTGTGCCAGAGACAAAATTAAGTCTCATAATTCTGGCTGGAGTCACTGAATCTGTTGCTGTCGGAAGAGACCCCTGCACTGCAGTGACCTTTCACACTCCCCTTCTCCCCACTTTCTGCCTTCGTGGGCCATTCTCTACCCGGGAACTCTTCCCTCTTCCACCTGATTTACTAGCCACATTCAAGTGTTTCACTGTGTCCTCCGACTCTGACGCTAGAATGCAGCCTATGGGGGAGGGCGAGGAGGAGGGAGGGCCAGGAGGAGGCAGTGCTCCCAAGCAGGAAGTCCCGGTGCTGTCCTGAGCCCTCCCCACACTTACCTTACTAGATACCCTCTTGTGACCAGTGAACACTGTCGTCCTCATCTTACGTGGAGACATCCACATGGCTCTCCTAAATCACACAGATAGTAAACAGGCGCTGGGATTCGGATCATGCGTTGTTTCCCAGAAATAATCTGCTAGTTACGTTCTCATGTATCTACCCAGGCATTTTTTTTTTTTTTTTTTTTTTGGCTGTCTACCTTTTTGCTCAAGCTGTTGACCCTGGCGACACTTGCCCCTGACTTCCAGAAAGACAACGTTTTGTAGGAAAAGCATCAGGCCCCTGATCCCTCCTGTAGATAAACGCTCAGCCCCAAGGCGCAGTGGGCAGAGAGCCGGGTGCCCACGGAGTGGAGGCGGGGTGGTCATTTCACAGGAATGCCTTTCCGTTTAGACCCCGGCCTTGAGTTGGGCTTTGCCTGAGAGGTGTTCTCCAATGAGGGTTCAGGAAGAAAGAAGGGAAGGAGGGCTTTCTGGACAGAGCCAAGGGGAGTAAAGATGAGAATACGGAGCACTTAAGTGGGTGCAGTCATTCTATGGGCTCTAGGGAGAAGCCGTTGTTGCAGAATTTGAAACTGACACCTGACATGATTCCTTCTAGGTCTTGCCAAAGTAACTTTGGTGGGTGACGAGTTGGCGATGGTGAGAACCTGGGCTAAATGTTTATGAAGCATATCAGTTATGTGTCTGGCTTCCGTTAGTCCCCCGTGTTTTTACTCAGTATCTCTAGGTAGTCAAGGACTGCTCCCTGCTAACTTGCTTTCGGCGATTCTCTTAAGCTCACAAGCTCTGTTCCAGAGAACAGCAAAGTAGAGGGAAATACTCAGTTGTGCAGACTGATTCAGGAGCAAATCTGTAACTCAACTTTACAAAGGACATAAGAGGAAAATCTATAACTAGTAGTTGATCTAACATATTCTTCTATTTATTTAAAAAATTTTTTCTAATGTTTATTTTTGAAGGAGAGAGAGACTGAGTGTGAGCGGGGCGGGGTGGGGGGGGGGCGCAGAGAGGGAGGGAGACACAGAATCCGAAGCAGGCTCCAGGCTCCGATCTGACAGCACATAGCCCGACGCGGGGCTTGAACTCCCTGACAGCAAGATCATGACCTGAGCCAAAGTCGGTTGCTTACCCAACTGAGCCACCCAGGCACCTCTCACATATTCTTTTAAAGAGTGCTTTTTGCTTTAGCCCTGACCATACTAATCTCACTGTGATATATGATGAGCTTACTCATGGTTTACACACCTTATCATACAGTCAAAATAAAATTAATGTCACAGTAGTGAATTTAAACGGATAGAGGCTAAGGCTCTAGGATTTAACTATTCCATTTAACACCAGGGAGTACAGACTAAGACTGACACTGTAAGAATTAACCAAACCTTCAGACTAATTTTTGTGACCACTTGGATTTGTCATTTTTCAGATGGCACGCTCCTTTATTTATCGACTTACTTTTGGTAATGAGACCCAAAAATGGTAGATCTGTTTCTCATTAATTGTGCTCCCGGCCAGCTGTCTAGTGGCCCCATGTTTTGTTCCCTAATATGTTTCCCTGAGTAGCATGAACTCTTGATGAGATGAGACGCTTCATGGAGATAACCCAGCTTGTATTTTTTCTTGCCTGTCAAGTCAGGTAATACAGACATTCTCACACAGACCCTGGCCACCTAGGCTTTAGGGGATCTCTGAGACCCAGAAGACAAAAGCAATGATGATAAGATACTTTTTTCCTCTCTGTAATCAGTATTCTTTCTTTTCTGAAGGGCTCTCCTATTGTCTTTCACCTTTCTAAGATGATTGGTAAAAAACATGAAAAAGCGTGTGTTTATAATGAATGCCCTCTGGACTGTTGTGCCCTGAAGCTCTCCTTGGTGTCTGTGATGCAGATTTGATTCAGAGTTAATTTGGTTGCTTCTTCCTTTGTTAGGAAACGTCCTTTGTTAGTTAGAGGAAGGTTTGGTACCTGTACTCTGAACTGTTGAGCTTGGTTATGGCTTCATTTTCTCTCCTGGTATTTAGGTAATAGTGGAATTAAAAGTGAAAGAAAAAAAATGCATGTAATTGTAATTTTAATTAAAAGTGCCACTGGAAAAAAAAAAGTGTCATTGAGGAGCAGAATGAAAAAAATCTCAGTATGTATCCTGATCTCTCGTTACTTTAAAAATTTATCCTAGTTAATTTTGTGGATGTTAATACTTTCTAAAAAAAGTTTACGTGTTCAAGTTATCTCTGCTCCCAATATAGGGCTTGAACTCTCAACCCCACGATGAAGAGTCACATACTCTTCCTACTGAGCCAGCCACATGCCCTTGGACTTGTACCCTTTTGCCTAAGACTTGCTATTCGCCAACAAATTAAAAAAAATTTTTTTTAGTGTTTATTTATTTTTGAGAGAGAGAGACAGAGAGAGACAGAGCGTGAGCAGGAGAGCGGCAGAAAAAGAGGGAGACACAGAATCTGAAGCAGGCTCCAGGCTCCGAGCTGTCAGCACAGAGCCTGATGTGGGGCTCGAACTCACGAACTGTGAGATCATGACCCGAGCCAAAGTCAGACGCTCGACCAACTGAGCCACCCAGGCGCCCCGAAAAAAAAGTTTTTTAAACACAAACAATGAGATACCCCTACACAGTTGTAACAATGGCCAAAATATGGGAAACTTCACCAAATGCTGAAGAGGTTGTATAGCAACAGGAACTCTCTCCTTCATTGCTGGTGGAAATGAAAAATGACAGAGGCACTTTGGAGGACAGTTTAGTGATTTCTCACAAAACTAAACATACTCTTACCATCCAGTCCAGCAACTGTGTTCCTTGGTATTTACCCAAAGAAGTTCAAAACTTAACGTTCACGCCTAAACACACACAGATGCTTATAACAGCTTTATTCATAATTTCCAAAACTTGGAAACAACTAAGATGTCCTTCAGTAGGAGATTGGATAAATAATCAGTGGTCCATCCAGACAATGGAATATTTTTCAACACTTAAAAGAAATGAGCCATCAAGCCATGTAAAGACATGGAGGGACCTTCAATGCATACTACTCAGTCTGAGAAGGTTTCTGACTGTAACATTTTGAGAAAGGCAAAAGCCATGGAGAGAGTGAAAAGATCAGAGGTTGAGGGGAGTGGGTTGTTGTGGGGGGAGAAGGGATGAACAGACGGAGCACAGAGGATTTTTATAATGATGGATACATGTCATTATAAATTTGTGCAAACCCATGGGGCGCCTGGGTGGCTCAGTTGGTTAGGCCTCTGACTCCTGGTTTCGGCTCAGGTCAGATCTCACGGTGCATGAGCTCGAGCTCCTGCTCACTCTCTGTCTCTCTCTCTCTCAAAAATAAAATTAAAAAAAAAAAAAGAATTTTTTGTGCAAACCCATACACAGAATGTACAACACCAAGAGTGAACGTAATGTAAACTTTACATTTTGAGAGATAATGAAGTGTCAATGTAGGGTCATCCGTGGTAATAATGTACTACTCTGGTGGATCTGATGGGTTTTTTTCTTTTCTGTTTTTCAAGCTTATTTATTTATTTTGAGAGAGAAAGAGAGCAGAAGTGCAGGAGGGGAAGAGAGAGAGGGAGAGAGAGAATCCCAAGCAGGCACTGAGCCGTCAGCACAGAGCCCGATGTGGGGCTTGAACCCGTGTACCATGAGATCATGGCCTGAGCCCAAATCAGGAGTAAGACGCTTAACCGCCTGAGCCACCCAGGCACCCCTGATGGGTTTATTTCACTACCGCCAAGCAGTTGTCCATTTCTCAGCGGACATGGGCCACAAATCTGACTCAAGTCTGACACTGTCTACCACAGGTTAAAAACTCAGTCCTAAAGACCCAGTCGAGATTGTCACCTGTGCTTCTTACCTGTTGGCTACAAATCAGAGGTTCCCACAACTTCGTCCTCAAGTTGGATGAATTTGCTAGAGCAGCCCCCATTTGCTAGAGAATTCAAGAAACCAACTTACTTACTGGATTAACCAGTTTATTCTAAGGGCTATAGCTCTGGAATATACAGATGGAAGAGCTGCACAGGGCAAGGTACGTGGGAGCGTCCATAGCTTCCATGCTCTTGGGGTCCCACTTTCCCCAGAACACCTGGTGTTCACGAATCTGGAAGCTCTCCGAACCCTGTCCTTTTGGGTTTTGATGGAGGCTTTATTACGTAAGCATGATTGATTTAAGTCGTTGACCATTGGCTATCGATCGAACTCAGTCTCCAGCCCCTTTCTCCTCCCTGTAGGTGGAGGTGGGGGGGATGAGACCGGAATTTCCTGCTTTCTAATCATTTGGTCTTTCAAGTAATCAGCGTGATCTTGAGACTCTCTGGGGGTGCCACTCTAATGCACTTCATTAGCATAAACTCAGCTGTGGTCCAGAGGGACTCTTAATGAACCGCAGAAGATACTCCCATCACTCCAGACATTCTAAGAGGTTTAGGAGGCCTGTGCCAGAAATTGGAGGAAAACCAAGTACATCGTATCTGATTATAAATCACAATATCACAGTGGGAGATACCGATAACGGGGAGGCTACGCATGAGTGGGGGTTGGGAGATACATGGGAAATCCCTGTACCTTCCCCTCAGTTTTGCTATGAATCTTAAACGGGCCTAAAAAAAAAAAATGAAGTCTTACCAAAAAAAAGTCATAATATATATTTTTTAAAGTTTTAAACAGAAGAGTAACAGAATGAGAACATATAGAAACGAACAAAAATGAAACATCTCAGAAGATGGAAAGATTGTTTTGTAGAGTAGTTAAGAACAGGGGGCGCCTGGGTGGCGCAGTCGGTTAAGCGTCCGACTTCAGCCAGGTCACGATCTCGCGGTCCGTGAGTTCGAGCCCCGCGTCAGGCTCTGGGCTGATGGCTCAGAGCCTGGAGCCTGTTTCCGATTCTGTGTCTCCCTCTCTCTCTGCCCCTCCCCCGTTCATGCTCTGTCTCTCTCTGTCCCAAAAATGAATAAACGTTAAAAAAAAAAAAAAAAAAAAAAAAAAAAAAAAAAAGAACAAAGGAAGTAGTTCAGACTGTGAGGGATCAAATCCTGGCTTCAGACACTTGGTGGACATGTGGCCTGGCGAGTTCCTGAACCATGCTGTGCCACAGTTTTCTCCTCTGTAAAATCAGCCGGATCACCACCCACGTCATCTAGTAGGGTGACATTAATTGAGTCACTAAAACTATGCACGGCATATGGAAAGCAGATCACAAGTGTTCATTCTTATGAGGGGCGCCTGGGTGGCTCAGTTGCTTGAGCGTCTGACTCTTCATTTTGGTCCAGGTCACCATCTCGCAGTTTGTGGGATGGAGCCCCATGTCAGGCTCTGTGCTGGGCATGAAGCCTGCCTGAGATTCTCTTCTCTCTCTCTCTCTCTCTCTCTCCCCCTCCCCCCTCTTTCCCTAAATAAATAAACATTAAAAGAAAATAGTTGAATCTCCTTTACTTAGAATGTGAATTAATTTTCCTTCAGTTTCATCTTTAGATGGAAGGATGATCTGATTCCACGTGTTCAGTTTACAATTGATACCTATTGATTTAATTTATGTCACCTTCCCTTTTCAAGATACATGACCTAAAAATAAATGCATAAATTGCTTCAAAGTATTAACCTCAGGTTACATGTTAGGAAATAGTTGTTACAAATATTCTGTATACTCCAGAGAGAGAATGTATAAAACGTGTGAATAGGCAGAATTTTCTGGAGGCAAGAAGATATCTGTAATGAAACCATATTTTCTGTTTAAAAGGTGTTCAGATTGCAATAACATGAGATCTTTTTTAACAGTTGACCTGTTAGAAGCATGTAAGATATCGAAAGCATCCACTTAATGGATGATTTTATTTTTTGCATGTCAGACTCATGGGAATGTACTAGATCTATTTTCATTATCTTGAGCCTTTTTGGGAAATATTTTCCCCGGGCTTTATTGAATTGACTGCTGTTTCTGTCAAGGTTGCCGTTCATTCTGGATCTTTGCATCTTATTTAGGAGTCTTCAGTCTCCAATGAAGAATTTATAAAAATATCGCATGGGAGTATCCCCACCAGAGCCCAAAGCAACCTGCAAACATTGCAGTGTGAATATGGTAGAAAATGGAATTTGCTGTGATTTGAGGAAGAATTGTAAGCTTGTATGTATGTATATATTTATTTATTTAGAACACAAATGGGGGAGGGGCAGAGAGAGTAAGGGAGGGAGGGAGGGAGGGAGGGAGGGAGGGAGAGAGAGAGAGAGAGAGAGAGAGAGAGAGAGAGAATCCCAAGCAGGCCCTGCACTATTAGTGGGGGGGCCCGATGTGGGGCTCGAACTGACAAACCATGAGATCATGACCTGAGCCGAAGTTGGACGATTAACCAACGGAGTCACCCAGGTGCCCCAGAATTATAACCTTCGAATGAATAAATTTGCCACTTATGTATATTTTTATTTGGGGGTAACTTCACTATGCATCTGAAGACAGCCAGAAGGAATCTGAAATTTTTCGGAAAGTCTATAAAGACCATGAACGTTTTCTAGTGGAAAGATAAAACGTTTCAGTGTTAAGGCATATTTTTTCATGCATTACAGTTTCACTGAAAACTTTCTGCAAAAGTGTAGCTTTTGGGCATAGTCTACTGCAAAAAGGTCAATACTGCCTCTGCAGTATACGTTCCTCTGACTTCGGTAACATGTGGGCTCCAGGTGGGAAGTTAATGAAAGCCCCTCGTAACACTGATGCATGTGGCGATTTGCCTTGATGAGGCTATTAGGAAATTGAGACTCCATGATGACCTTTAGACCACATAGGTGTCAAATGATTCATAAATGATACATGAAAGATACAGTAAAATGCGAGTGATGTAACTTGAGCATTAGCACAGAACTATGCACTGTTTCAACAGAACAGAACGTCAGACAGTAAAACCCCCACATTCTATATCAAAGAACTCCCTAGCTTGTCACAGTCCCTGAAGAGCTGCACATTCCAGACCTTGTGTCTTTAGAAGGCAGGACGCCTTTCCACGGCGGACGAGCTTCGATAGAAACTGGGAGGGGTGACAAATAGAACTAATTCCCTCCTTCAGCATCAAGAGATTTTTAGCAGATCACATCACTGACTCTCAGAAGTGCTGCTCTAGAGATCGGATGATGCTATTGACATTGGTATGATTCCTTGCACTTCATGGGGTGTCTTTACGTACACTGACCAGTTTAAAACTCTTACAGCCACCAGCAGCCCAGTCTTGTTGGCAGCCTCCGTTCTTTAGTCTGGGAGTAAGCTGGGGTTCCTAGTCTCCTTTTCAAACACGCCGACGTTTCGTTGTCCGTACGTCAATACCCACGATTCAGCAGTTGCTAGTTGATTTTGGCTTCTGTAGATTTTGGACTTCTGAGTTTAAGCATTCGATGTGAAACCCTGAAGCTGTGTCTTTGCAGATGTTTTGCACATTGCCTCCTGAAGCAGAGCAGACCCAGGTGGCTGTAGGCCCTGCTCTTCTTGGAGCAGTTTGGGGGTAAAGCCAGGAAGTGGTCTGTGTTGCCCCATTTTCCACCCAGGCTGCCTGGTGTCTTCTGGGGTGTTGGGCGCCATGGTGTGTATAGTCGGGATGGCATCCACTCAGGACTTTGCAGGCTCACCTCTTCCAAGGAGGCAGAGAGAAGCACAAAGGTCTGGTGTCTCACTCACTGTCACTGGGTTGCCGCGGATTCTGGAACCAGCCCCGGTTTGGTTCTCCTGACCTCCAGTTAGTGCTTTTGTTGTGGAAAACAGGAAGGCCTCTTCCCCAACCCTGGGAAAGGCAGACTCTCCTGCCAAAAAGGTTTTCAAGTTACAAAGCAGTTTGGTTTTGTAACAGTAGGTTTGACTTTAAAAAAAAAAGTGAACATTTTTGAAAGGACACATAAACCTGTTGTGCGTATACCTGTGGACTTACTTGCAGGCAAGTATGAGGATGTTCTGTTTCAAGTCCTTACACATGAAGGGGAAGATCCAGGGCAAGTGTTGCTCAAAGGCACTGGATTACAGATGGTTCCAGAGAATCAGCCAAGGACCAAGCGAACAAGCCAAAGCACGATGAGTTTGAGTCCTGAATTTGCTAGTTAGGTCAAGATGAGTACTGAATTATGCAATAGAGTTGGCAGCGAGGAGGGAGGAGGCTCTGAGCATTGTTTTGGTAGAAAAATGACTTAGCAAAATGCAAGGGGGTAGGGGGAGTAACACACTACCTTTCGTTGTTCCAAGAAGGTCCAAATCAAAACAAGCCTTATTAGTGCAGAGGAAAGCTGGCTGGATTGTGACGCACGGTCGCTATTGTACAACTGTGAATGCATTTTCGACTCTGAAATATCTGTTGGAACTAAGCGTGAGCGCCTGTTCTGTTTTTCTTTAAGTCTCTACTCAGCCCAGTTACGGAGTCTGAGACCAGGTAATTGGTTCCTTGGCTTCTGGTTTTCTAATGCTGTGTGTGTCTATTGTCCAGTGCGGACTTCTGTCTTTAAAAATAGAAGCGTGCCTTCTTGGTGGCGGCGTAGGGAGAATGTCAGGGTGGAATCCCAAATTTGTCTTCCAACCAAAAGAACCTAGAAATTCAGTTGTCGGCAGATTCTTCGGAGGACTTTCTTTACGGGTTCCTACACTGGTCTCCATTCCATGCTTCCTTGGTGCTTCGGAGTTCAGTGGATAGAACAAAGAACATTCTACGATTTGCTATCCAGTCAACCATCGCAATTATTTCCTTTCCCAAGGAGTTTGGAGGTTAACATGCTTTCGCGGTGGATATTGGAATATTCTTCACTGAAACTTGGCTACCACAAAGACTTTTTTTCATAGAAGTTTTTTTACAAAGACGCTATGGGGCAGAAAGACTGCATGACCTAGTAATAAGAGTAATATGAGCCATATTAATATTAGCTGATATTTATTGATCATGTATTATGTGCCAAACACTGTACCGAGCTCGTTTCATGCATTATCTCATTTCTTTCTTTCTTTTTTTTTATTGAAGTACAGTTGACACACAATGTTACGTTGGTTTTAGGTGTACAACATAGTGATTGGACACCTCTACATGTTACACTCTGTTCACCACCAGTGTCATTGACTGTCCTGTCACCATGGAATGCCATTACGACACCATTGCCTGTATTCCCTGTCTGTACCTTTCATTCCTGTGAATTACTCATTCTGTAACTGGAAGCCTGCACCTCCCACTTGCCTTCACCCATTTTGACCATTCTCACACCTCCATCCCCCCCCCCCCCCCCCGCCCAGTCATCAGCTTGTCTCTGTATTTATGGGTCTGTTTTTGCTTTTGTGTGTTTTTTTAGACTCCACATGTAAATGAAGCCACATGGTGTTTGTCTTTCTCTGACTTATTTCACTTAGCATAATACCCTCTAAATCCATCCATGTCGCTGCGAATGGCAAGATTTTATTCTTTATAATGGCAGTAATGTTCACATCTTCTTTATCCATTCACCTATCAATGGACACTTGGGTTACTTCCATATCTTGGCTGTGTAAATAATGCTGCAATAATATAGGTGTGCTTATATTTTTTCACATTAGTGTTCTTATTTTCTTTGGGTAAAAACTCACTAGTTTACTGTATCCCATGGTATGTCTGTTTTTAGGTTTTGTTTTGTTTTAGTTTATGTATTTATTTTGAGAGAGAGAGAGAGAGAGAGAGCACAAGTGAGGGAGGGGCAGAGAGAAAAGGAGAGAATCCCTAGCAGGCTCTGTGCTGTCAGCACAGACCCCAGCACGGGGCTTGAACTCCCTAACCACAAAATCATGACCCTAGCCTGATGCTTAACCAACTGAACCACCAAGACGCGCCTCTATTTTTAATTTTTTGAGGAACCTTCAGCTTTCCATAGAAGTTGCTCCAATTTACATTCCCGCCAACAGTGCACGAGGGTTCCTTTTCCCCCACATCCTCGCCAACACTTGTTATTTCTCGTCTTTTTGATTCTCGCCATTCTGACAGGTGTAAGGTGATACCTCATTGTTGTTTTGATTTGCATTTCTCTGATGTTTAGTGGTGTTGTGCTTCTTTTCATGTATCTGTTGGCCATCTGTCTAAGTCTTTGGAAAAATACCTATTCAGGTACTCAGCCCATTTTTTTTTTTTAACATTTATTTATTTTTGAGACAGAGAGAGACAGAGCATGAGCAGGGGAGGGTCAGAGAGAGAGGGAGACACAGAATCCGAAACAGGCTCCGGGCTCTGTGCTGTCAGCCCAGAGCCTGATGCGGCGCTCGAACTCACGGACTGCGAGATCATGACCTGAGCTGAAGTTGGACGCCCAACCGACTGAGCCACCCAGGTGCCCCCTCAGCCCATTTTTTAATCAGATTATTATTTTTGTTGTTGTTGTTGTTGTTGTTTGGTGTTGAGTTGTATAAGTTCTCTATATATTTTAGATAATAACCCTAATTGGATATATCATTTGCAAATATCTTTTCTCATTTAATCAGGTTGCCTTTGTGTTTTCTTGATGTCTTTCTTTGCTCTGCAAGCCTTTTTATTTTGGTGTAGTCTCAGTGGTTTATTTTTGCTTTTGGTTTCCCTTGCTTGAGGAGACATATCTAGAAAACTGTTGCTAAGCCAGATATGAAAGAGATCATCACCTATGTTTTCTTGTAGGAATTTTGTGGTGTAGGGTCTCAGACTTCGGTCTTTGTATCCTCTCATTTCATTGTCAAATAACCCGGTGAGGTGGTGTTATAGGTTAAATCGTGTCCACCAAAAGAAGATACGTTAAAGTCTTAACCCCCTAAATCTCAGAACGTGACCTTATTTGGAAATAGGATCTTCTTGGGTTTAATTCGGTTAAGATGAGGTTGTTAGAGTGGCCCCTAATTCAGCATGGGGAACTTTGAACACGGATACAGAGGGAAGCTGATGTGAAGACCCCCGAATCATATGTAGACGGAGGATTGGAGTGATGCATCTATACACATCTATGCGGAATGGTGAAGTTTGCTGGCGAGCTGAAGCTAGGAGGAGACATGGAAGGATTTCCCTACAGGTTTCAGAGAGAGCAGGGCCTTGTTGAAATCTTGATTATCTATCTGTCTATCTGTCTATTTATTTATTTATGAGAGAGCGCTCACATGAGTGAGGGGCAGAGGGAGAGGGGGAGAGAGAACCCCATGAAGTGCAGAGAGAGAGAGAGAGGGCGAGAGTGCGGAGCCCAGAGAGGAGCTCAGACTCACCTGATACGGAGCTCCAACTCAGGAACCTCGAGATCATGACCTGTGCCGAAGTCAGATGCTAAACCGACTGAGCCAATCAGGCGCTCCAACCTTGACTTTGGATCTACTAGCCTCTAGAACCATGACATAATAAATTCCTTTTTCAAGAAACCTAGTTTTTGGCACTTTGATGTCGTGGCCCTGGGAAACCCATGCAGGTGGGTGCTTTGTTATCTCCTTTCTACAGAAAAGCAGCTCTTGAGGAAAGGAGGAAAGTTTAAGGAGAGCAGAACTTTTTCCAGGCTTAGTACTTTGGATGGACCAGCAACTTGACCAGCAGGAGAAGGAAAATTGAGAAGATCGATCAGGAGTGAGCCCCAGTAGGAACTTGACCATGACAGCACAGACATCGATGCAACAAATGTTTATTGAGTATGGGTGGCTGGGTTCCACTAGGGATGTAGAAGATGGACCCCTCTGTTCTCCCAAGTGCTTAGGGGGTAACAAGCGAGACAGAAGTAGAGGGAAGTCAGTCAGGTTCCTTGGTGAAGTCCAGCATTTGTTAGGTTATCTGAAGGGAGGAATTAACCTTGGGAAAAGGAAGGACTTGCTCCGTGTCCCATTTTCCCACACAAATAAGGCCTCATCCCAGTGCCTGTGGCGTTTCCCTCTTCTCCGGCTCCCCATTATTATTACCGTTATATGTACAGTTGACCCTTGAACAATGCAGGGATTTGGGGCGCCAACCCCCTCTCCCCCCTCTAGTCAAAATCCACATGTAACTTTACTAATAGCCTACTATTGACCAGAAAAGACTTACCATGACATCGTCGATTAACACATATTTTGTATATGTATACATATATACGTACGTATATATACAGAATACATACTGTATTCTTACAACAAAATAAGCTAGAGAAACAAAAATGTTGTTAAGAAAATTATAAGGAAGAGAAAATACGTTTATAGTACCAGTCCATTATTTCTAGAAAAAAATCCTCGTAGTACGTGGCCCTGCACAATTCAAACCCGTGTTGCTCAAGGGTCAGTTGTACGTGTATTTTGATGAAAGTGAGAAGGGTTGATGTGGGTGATAGAAATGAAGACTTAAGGAAACTTTTACATCTGTGTTCTGAAGTGGTGGAATTGAGTCAGTCCTCCGAAGAGGACACTTCTTTGCCCGCCCTCCTCTCCCATCCCAGCCACTACCCGGAACAGAATTGGGAGAGTGTGCGAAGAGAAAAATCAGCTCAACGCGGATCAAATCCCATTCACGTTAGATTTCTTGAATTGACTACTAGGACAGGGCAGAGAAGCCGGGGTAGGGAGTGTCAAAGACTGTGGCAAAGGGTTGTGGGGCACAGGATTACAAGACCCCAAAGGAATGCTGGTGATATCCATAAGCCCCGGGCGCTCTTGCTTCACCCTCCGGGCTCACCCTCTGAATTCTTGGCCATCAATCCTTCCAGTCCAGTAAGAGGGAGATGAGTCATGGTACAGATGATCCCCAGCTTATGATGGTTCAACTTAATGGTTTTTTGACTTTGTGATGGTGCAGAAGCGTTCTGCGTTCAGTCAAAACTCAACTTCAGATTGTGAGTTTTGATCGTTTCCTGGATTAGCAATGTTGTATGGAGTAGAGCACTCTCAGCCACAGCTCGCGCTCAGCCCCGTGATCACGAAGGTAAACAGCCAGTACGCTTACAACCATTCTGTTCCCATGCGTTCATTCCGTTTTCCACTTTCAGTACAGTATTTAACAAGTTATATGTGTTAGGCCACACTTTATTATAAAATAGGTCTTGTGTTAGATGATTTTGCCCAACTCTTGGCTAATGTAAGTCTTAAGGTAGGGTAGGCTAAGTTATGATGTGCGTTACGGTAGGTGTATCCAATGCATTTTCAACTTAGGGTATTTTCAATTGGCTGTAAATTTATTGCGACGTAACCCCATCATGAGGTTGGGAGAATCTGTATTCCTTAAGGACTGTGTTAGGGAAGTAGGGATAGAGGTTTCTGGATGCAAATGTTAACCTCTATTCGAGATGCCTCCTGGTGCCACTTTGCTCCCTGGTCGGCGAGGCCGCGTAGCATGCCGGAGGCATCCTAGTTGTGGTGCAGGATTTGGGGCGTCGGAAAGCACCCCTTACCGGGTTGCTGAGGGTTTCAAATGAATGCTAGAGAGGTTATGGAGAAAATGGAAATGATTTATATTTCATTCCCTGTGGATTCTTTACTGGAGACGTTAATTAAAGTCTTCTGGACATTCACTCCAGCAGGTTCAGACCCCTGAATAAATTAGCTTTAATCTTCGCCATTCATTCAGAATAAAATGCTTCCACAGAAATGACTTCGTGAAGTAAAAAAAAAAATGGATAGTCAGAAAAACGAATTTTTTCAGATCATCTGTGGCCCATCCTGTTAGTAAGGGACTGCTCCCTCTAGTACATTCCCGCAGATTACTTTTCCAACTCGAGTGCAATGATTCAAGCCAAGACCTTCATCACTTCCCTTTGGAGACTATTACACAGCCCAGCAGACATCCTATTAAGCTTCTGATACGCAGAGGAAAAGGAAAGTTTTAAACTTGAGACTGAGAAAGAAGATGATTCATGGTCCTGGAGGAAGAGGGCCCCCAAAGTTTTCAAAGATGACCCCCAGCTGCCACCCCTTCCTTTGGGCGCACACTCACCTCGTGGGCCCCAGAAAGCCTATGGAGCCAGTGTGTGGACCAGGGTGTAGCCCGTTAAAAGAATGGCAGAAGAATCACTAACTGGGAGTCAAGTTCGGCAATGGGCAAAAAAAAGGGTGCAGACACTTTAATGTAGTGTGGGAGTTAGAATGCACAAGTTGGCTGTCCTGACCACATTTAGAATTTATGATTCAATATTTAAGAAGACCATAAAAGTCAAATTGCTACGGTTGGGGCAGGAAATGACTCAAGACCAAAAGGAAGACTTCTGTTGATGCAAGGTCAAGGTGAGACAGTTAATTCTGGCTGGTGGCTCTCACTGGGATAGACCAGCTTCCTGACTCAGGGGCTGGAGGGGACACAGGGGTAGTAGCATGAACACTGTTCCCGAGAGTTCTGACAGCAGGAGCTATTTATTGCAAAAGAGTAAATATGAAACACGAAGTCAAGGATATCACTATTTACAAAATAGAGAACATTGTATGATTAGCAAAATCCCTTTCTCCACATGTGTTACTCTATCCCATTTTGACCGGACAAGTTCCTGGCTGCCTGCCTCAATGTCAAGTGACTTACACTTCTGCACCGTTTTTATAGTAGGTATCTCGACATCTCAAAGGCAGTATTTCTGTTCTCCACGTGTGCTTTTAACACCCATTGTGTGTATCATTCATTTGACATTTACAGCCCGTGTGCCGTTTTATTTTCTGTTGGATCACACTCTTCCCATCTTTCATGGGAATTTTCATTTGTTTTTTAGATTTCACCTATATGGGAAATCATATGATATTTGTCTTTTTTGACCTGTTTCATTTAGCAGAATACCCCCTAGGTCTGTCCATGTTGTGCATGGAAAGATTTCATTTTTTTTTTTTTATGACTGAGTAACATTCCATTTTATATCTGTCCCACATCTTCTTTATCCATTCATCTATTGATGGACACCTGGGTTCCGTCAATATACGGACACCTGCTTCCGTATCTTGACTATTGTAAATAATGCTGCAGTAAACACAGGGGTGCATATATCTTTTCAAATTAGTGTTTTTGTTTTCTTTGGGTAAATACCCACTCGTGGAACTACTGGATCATACGATCTTTCTATTTGTAGTTTTTTGAGGAACCTCAAAATGGTTTTCCACAGTGGCTGTACCAATTTCCACTCCCAGCAACAGGGCACAAGGGTTCCTCTTTCTCCGCATTCTCTCCGCTCCTGTTACCCGACGTCCTTCTGATTCTAGCCATTCTAGCAGGTATAAGGTGATGTCTCATTATGGTTTTCATTTGCATTTCCCTGATGTTTAGTGGTGGTGAGTGAGCATCTATTCAGGCGTCTGTGTGCCATCTGTAGGTCTTCTTTGGAAACAAGTATTTATTCAGGTCTTCTGCCTATTTTTACTTTTTTTTTTTAAGTTTTTATTTATTTTGGGAGAGAGAGAGAGAGCATGAGCAGGGGAGGGGCAGTGAGAGAGGAAGAGAGAGAGAATCCCAAGCAGGGAGCCCCGCGTGGGGCTCGAACTTAACAAATTGTGAGATCATGACCTGAGCCGAAATCGAGTCAAAATCGAGTCGGACGCTTAACTGACTGAGCTACCCAGGCGCCTGCGGGTCCTCTGCCTATTTTTAATCAGATTATTATTATTATTATTATTATTATTATTTTGGTGTTGAGTTGTATAAGTTCTTTATGTATTTTGGATATTAACCCCTACAGAGATACTTTTTGAGAAGGGGGTCTTTAGGAAAGGAAGAGACTGTGCCCAGGAAGTCAGTTGTAAGGTGTGTTGGATACTGGGGAGGAATGAAGCATAAGAGAGAGCGAGAAGGGACTTCATCGGCTTGGATGTGTTGTGTGGACTTGGTGGGGGAGTAGCAGGTTTCCAAGCATCTGATGTGAACTGCCTGGACTTTGTGTGTAATAAGCTTGACCAGTATCTAAGTTTGGGCCTGAACGTTGTCATTTCTCAAAATGAGAGGAAACGAGGCTTCCACAGAGGGTGCTCTTGTCCGAGGAAGTTCTTGTCTTTTCTCCTGCTCACCCACGTAATGGACTCTGATGGATATGGAATTAGGGGGTGGCTTTTAATACTAATTCTTTGTGTTTGAGATTTCTTATGCTGCCTTATTAGTATCTGTGGCTCCCCCCACCCCGACCCATTTTTATTTTTTTTATTTGTTTGAGAGAGAGAGCAGGGGAGGGGGAGAGAGAGAGGGGAGAAATTCCCAGCCAGGCTCCATGCCATCGGCGCAGAGCCCAAAGTCAGGCTCATGACCTGAGCCAAAATGAAGAGGCGGATGCCTAATCGACAGGGCCACCCCCGTGCCCCTGGGATCCCCTTTTTGATAGTGATTCTCTGAGAGAGAATCTATCCTGCAGCATACAGAACTGTGTACCCTTTGGGGAGATGACCATGTTGGAACTGAGTTCTTTTGAATTAAGCCATGGACGATGGATAAAGCATGACCCTTTCTTTACTTATGTCTCTTTAAAATTTATTCATCACTTAGTACTTCGTTGTTGTTGTTGTATTTTTTTTTTTTTTAAGATTTTGTTTTTAAGTAATCTCCATACTCCAATATGGGGCTCAAACTCACAACCCTGAGATCAAGAGTCGCTCGCTCTCCCCATCTGAACCAGCCAGGCCCCTCCCCTCCCTTTTTAAAGACTTTATCTTTTGTTACTTTTTTTTTTAACGTTTATTCATTTTTGAGAGACATGGAGAGACGGAGCATGAGCGGGGAAGGGGCAGAGAGAGAGGGAGACACAGGATCCGAAGCAGGCTCCAGGCTCTGAGCTGTCCACACAGAGCCCGACGTGGGGCTCGAACTCACAAACCACGAGATCATGATCCGAGCCGAAGTCGGACGCTCAACCGACTGAGCCACCCAGGCACCCCGATCTTTTATTACTTTGAATAATACCTCAAATTCACTATGAAACAAGGCATGATATAAATACATTTTATAAAATATAAATACATGTTATATTTCTGCAGTTTGTCTTTTTTGCGTTTATTTTTTTTTTGTCTTTTTTTTTTTTGTTTTTTTTTTTTTACAAAACCATCAACTCCTTGAAGACTGAATAAGCAGTTCAGTTTCCTGAGGGGCTAGATTAAACAGGGCTGTCAAGGAAGGAGGTGAGAATGAGCCAGAATGGGGGCAGGGAAGCACTCTGACGCAGGGAGAACATCAGCCTCAAAGGCCCTACGATAGGAATGAACTTGGTGAATTCTAGGATCAGAAACGAGGCTAAAAAGAGTATTGCTCGGAGAACATCGGAGATTTGAGAGTGGGTCAAAGAGACATTCAGGCCAGATGACCTTGGCTATCATCAGAATTTTATTTTAAGCAAGATTGGAAACCATTGGAGTACTGAAATTAGCTTATTTTTTTTTTATTTTTTAAATTTTTTTGTGTGTTTATTTATTTTTGGAGAGAGAGAGGAGGGGGCGAGGGGCAGAGAAGGAGACATAATCTGAAGCGGGCTCCAAACTCTGAGCTGTCAGCACAGAGCCCAACACGGGGCTTGAACTCCCGAACCGTTTAGATCGTGACCTGAGTCGAAGTCGGACTTAACAACTGAGCCATCCAGGTGCCCCAAATTGGCCTATATTTTTAAAAGATCACTAACAGTGTTACAGCAAGTGGATGGTACTGAGGTGGGAGTTGCATGGGCCAGGCCGTAGTCCTGGAGTTGGACAGAAGCGCACAGATGTAGGAATAGGTTCGGGAGGTAGGGCTTCTGAATTGGGGCTGGTGGCTAGCGGGACAGAGAAGAATTGAGGAAGACATCCTAGCGTTTTGCCTGATCACCTAGGTAGACTGTTTCTGGTTGTGGGGGTCAAGGCGGGCAATCAAGAGAAACCCAGTGTCATTCAACTAATTTACGTTGAGAATTTAAAGCGAGGTGACTGGACTACTGGGACATTCTCTTTTCTGGAAGAAAGCCCACTTGAGAGATTGAATTAGGACCAGAGGGGCCTGGGGGTGCGCAGTCTGTCCCGTTCCCCCCACCCCCCCCCCCCCCCCCCCGTTGGGCCTCTAGAGTGGACCAGAATGCATCCTCGCCCCTCCTGGAAGGTGCTGGAAGCCCATCACTCACTCTTAGCCCTGCCAGCAGGAGGCAGTGGGGCCTTGTACCACAGAGTGGGGGTGGGGGGTACAGTGATGCCAGTTTCTACGCTGGGAGGGTGGGAAGGGAGCCAACGTAACAGAAGGGGTGGATTTGAGAGCCGTGTACTGGAGAAACGAGGAAAGTTGGCAGCTGATTTGTGGTGGGCTGGAACGAGAGAGGGAAGAGAAGGCCTCATGCTTGGGGGTGCCTGGGTGGCTCATTCGGATGAGTGTCTGACTTTTACTTCGGCTGGGATCGTGAACTCACTCTTGTGAGTTCGAGTCCCACGTCAGGCTCTGCACTGACCGCGTAGAGCCTGCTTGGGGTTCTCTCTCTTCCTTTCTCTCTGCCCCTCACCCTCTGGCTTGTGCAGATGCTTGCATTCTCTCTCTCTCTCTCTCTCTCTCTCTCTCTCTCAGAATAAATTAAAAAAAAAAAAAAAAGGCCTCATGTTTGCATCTCCTGAGCCTTAGCTCATTGGTGAGAAGGGGTGATGGATATGTGGTGGGGCAAGTCAAAAAGAAACGAGTCTTTATGTGGATACATTCTTCAACTAACTTTTTAAACTTATGGTCCCAATTACTCTGCTCAGTTCTCTTGAAATTTTGGAGGGCATTCGATCAATTAGAAAAGACCTGCAGGGGCGCCTGGGTGGCTCGGTCGGTGGGGTTTCCCACTCTTGATTTTGGCTCAGGTCATGATTCCAGGGTCATGGGATCAAGTCCCTCGTCGGGCTGTATGGGGATCATGGAGCCTGCTTAAGACTCTCTCTGTCTCTCTCTCTCTGTCCTTCCTGACTCGTGCATTCTCTTTCCCTTTAAAAAAAAAAAAAAAAGACCTTCTAGGTCCCCCACCCCTAACACTTCCCATGATGCACGACCCACGTGTTTTCACTTGAAGCTCATTGTTCTTCTGAGGAAACACAGTGAGCAAAAGCTGGACAGTCACATTGGAAGATGCGTCATTCAATGCACACTCCCTACCCGCTGTTCACCGACCCCTGTGGGCAGACAGGACTGTTCACAGGTGTTTGAGAAAATAGGCCCTAAAATTGAGCCCTATGGCCATGGTGGCGTCCACGGTGTGGATGAGGGCAGCAGATCCCACAGTCCAAATGATTGTTGGTGACGTCTGCTGACATCGCCAGTTGGTACAAACACTAACACACATGCCATTTCTGGTACTTAGAAGTAGGGTCCCAAATTATATTTAAATGAAGCTTTGTGTTTAAAAAGCTCCCTGGGGGGGGGGGGTGGATAACTGTGTCAGACTTAATTAAATGCCTCAAAAATCTCAAATACCTCTAACCATTCCTAAAAATAAAATGCTTGAGAGTTAGAGGTGTCCTACAGCTTTGTTTAGACAATTAATTCTCGAATTTTGGTGCTTAGTGATACTCGCTGAGATTTATTGAGTGCTTCCTGAGTGGCAGGCACTGTGCTGACGAGGTATGTCTCTTAATCGTCACGTAGCCCTATGAGATGAGAGGTGGGGACTGTCCTCATCACCCCATTTTACAGATTAGGCCGAGCGAGGTTAGGTATTTCTCCACGGTCCCACAGTACTGCAGCCGGGACATACACCCAGGAATTCTGGATTCGCAGCTCACATTGGTTCCTACCATACTCCAGTGTGTATATGAATCTGTATTACATTAACAAAAACTTTGTTTGCGTTTATTTATTTTTGAGAGAGAGTCAGAGCGCGAGGGGGGTAGGGGCAGAGAGAGAGGGAGACCCAGAATCTGAAGCCGGCACAGAGCCTGACCCGGGGCTCGAACTCCCAAACCATGAGATCATGATCTGAGCCAAAGTCGATTGCCTAACTGACTGAGCCACCCAGGTGCTCCGTTTTTAATATTCCTTTTTCCTAAGAAGAACTATGAGCCATTGCTGTCCTGGAGATGTGGCAGTGTCTGTGATGGCCGGGTGCTGGCTTGCGGGCGGCATCCTTCCTTCTGTATGACTGTGCCTGGTGAGATGGCAGAAAGGAAGGTGGACAGGGCGGGGAAGGGAAAGGAGAGACAATTTTCTACTTCAGAGTATAATGAACAAAAATTCCGTTAGGTTCCCCGGAGCCTGAATTTATTAAGATAGAACAGGAGAAAATGTCTATTGACATTTTGACTTACTGTAAAGGCAGGTAATCATTTCATCTTGAGAAGGGGCTGGGCCCCCAGTGGCCTTGGGCCTCCTCTGGTCCTGTTCTTTCTTCTTCTTCTTCTTCTTCTCCTCCTCCTCCTCCTCCTCCTCCTCCTCCTCCTCCTTTTTTAAGATTTATTTATTTTTGAGAGAGAGAGAGAGAGTACAAGCAGGGAAGGGGCAGAGAGAGGGGGGGACAGAAGATCTGAAGTTGGTTCTGTGCTGACAGCAGCGTGCCCGACTTGGGGCTTGAACTCACCAACTGTGAGATCACGACCTGAGCGGAAGTCAGCCACTCAATCGACTGAGCCACGCAGGCACCCCCTAAAGAGAATTTCTAAGGAGAAGCACAAACCTATGAGATTCAGCAGTTGCCTTGGGTTTAAGCAGGGGGCGGTGGGGGTGGGGAAGAACAACATCCTTGCTACTCATTCTCTTTCCTTTGTTTTTGTTTTACGATTTTTAATGCAATGTTCTTGGTGTACATCTATACTCTCGTGTGGGTGTGGAGCCAACTGGGAGGGATTTTCCTACCTCGGCATCTTCATTAAACATTTATTGAGTGTCTGTCACGTGTTCAGGGGAGACACCAGGGAACAGGGTCCTAACTGTGGAGTTTCCTCCCCAGCCAGGTGGGTACGCACCCGCATAGTCTTGTTCTGGGCTGTCAAGCTTTTTGACTTTTGCTCAGGAACATGCCTTAAGAGTACTGTGTGTGGATTGGGGCGCCTGGGTGGCTCAGTCGGTTGGGCGTCCAACTTTAACTCAGGTCATGATCTCACGTTCCGTTCTGTGAGTTCGAGCCCTGCGTCGGGCTCTGTGCTGACAGCTCAGAGCCTGGAGCCTGCTTCCGTTCTGTGTCTCCCTCTCTCTCTGCCTCTCCCGTGTTCACGCTCTGTCTCTCAATAATAAAGAAAAGTTAAAAAAAATGTTTTTAAGTAGGTGATGGGGATTAAGGAGGGCACTTGTGATGAGGACAGGGTGTTGTCTTAAGTATCAAATCACTAATTCTACACCTGAAACTAATATTACACTGTATGCTAACCGACTAGAATTTAGATAAAAACTTGGGGGAAAAAGAGTGCTGTGTCTTACTATTTATCGTAATTATTGTTACTTTCGCTGAAAGTTTAGGTGTGAACAACTTAGTCCTGACAGCAATCCTCAATTGAGTCAGACTGTGCGCTTTCTTTCTTTCTTTCTTCCTTTCTTTCTTTGTTTTTTTTTTTTAACGTTTTTATTTATTTTTGAGACAGAGAGAGACAGAGCATGAACGGGAGGGGCAGAGAGAGAGGGAGACACAGAATCGGAAGCAGGCTCCAGGCTCTGAGCCGTCAGCACAGGGCCCGACGCGGGGCTCGAACTCACGGACCATGAGATCGTGACCTGAGCTGAAGTCGGACGCTTAACCGACTGAGCCACCCAGGCGCCCCTCTTTCTTTGTTTTTATTATGTTTGTTTATTTTGGAGAGAGTGTGATCAGGGGAAGGGCAGAGAGCGGGGGGGGGGGGGGGGGGGGGGGGGGGGGGGGGGGGGGGGGTGGCACAGAGGATCTGAAGCGGGCTCCACGCTGACCACAGCAAATCCACCGTGGGGCTTGAACTCACGAACCGTGATACCAGGACCTGAGCCGAAGTTGGTGCTCGACCGACCGAGCCACCCAGGCACCCCTACACCGTGCACCTTCTTGACTTCCAACTCCTAGTCAATCAAGCCATCTCTCAGCTTGGCATTTATTTTTTTCTCAGCCTGGCTTTTCACTTGCGTTGTGGCCAAAAAATTGTTCAGTGGAGACCCTGCTCGGGTGGGCAGGGCCACAGAACAAAACACGCTGCTTCTGTTTACATCCTTTGGCCGAGCCACCCATTTATTTCTCTGTAGCAGGCAGGATTTCCTCAGGAAGCTGTCCTGGTGGAGGGTGGGCCAGGGTTGACCAGGATGTGGTGGACGCGGAGCTGGCCCCCACCCCCACCCTGCCCTCCGGGAGCTGTGCTGAGGTCAAGCCTAGATCTGTATCTGGGCCCGCCCTCTCCAGTCTGTAAGTTCCAAGGCCCGCTCTCCTGCCCACACTGGGGTGGGGCTGGATTGGGTTTGCGCCCCTCTTGGCACGTGGCTTCTTTTTCCCATTTCATGCTCTCGCACACGGTACTGGGGTAGAGAGCTGGGGCAGGGACACCTCCCAGAGGCCCCCTGAGCAGCTGTGTCCACATTTCCAAGCCCCCAGCATTTCCCACAGTGCCACAGGCCAGCCGCTTGAGAGCGGCTTGGGTCAGCCATGGGACCAGCCTCAGGAAGAAATGATGGATTGGATGACGTGCCAATGTGTTTGGCCTCACCAAGCACCCAGGTATATGTTTCTTCATATGCGGCTGAGTGAATTATTCATCTGTACGCTTCTGCAGCTCCGGAGAACTGCTAACTAATACTCATCTTTATTTAAAAAATGTCACGAGAGGGGGTATCTTCTGTGGGAGGCCCCAGGAGATGGCTTTACCATTTAAAATAAGCGATAAGGCTAGCTAAGGTTTGTTATATACCCAACTGGTATAAGTCCATCGCTCTAAAGTGCTAACATCAGGTTTTGGAGTAGATAGGCATGGATTTGAAGCCTGGGTCCGTGTTTTACTAGCCAAGTGGCAGCGGATGTGTCTGTCACCTCCCCGAGTGTCTATGCCCTCACTGGTGTTGTATGCTTAGTAAAACCTACATTAAGTCTTGTGTGTTTTAAGTGAAATAACTTGCAAGAAGACCTGACACAATATAGGCATGTACATGTTCAATTTGTCAATTTCTTCCCCAGCTCATCCAATCAACGTCCCCAACGCCCATGCATGCACCTGTGCACAGGGGCGCACACACACACGCACACACACGCACGCACGCCAAATTCTATTGTCAGCATACTCTACAAATTCAATCAAACAGAACAAAAGCAGGGCGCCTGGGTGGCTCAGTCAGTTAAGCTTCCAACTGCGGCTCAGGTCATGATCTCGCAGTTTGTGAGTTTGAGCCCCGCGTGGGGCTCTGTGCAGACAGCTCAGAGCCTGGAGCCTGCTTCGGATCCTGTGTCTCCCTCTCTCTCTCTGCCCCGCCCCTGCTCCCGCTCTGTCTCTCTGTCTGTTAAAAAAAAAAAAAAAAGAATACATGTTAAAAAAAAAAATTTTAAAAAAAACAACAGAACAAAAGCAAATCATTTTAGCGGCATCCATATGATGCACGAAGCTCCATGCTGTTAGTCTGGAAGGTGGTTGAGCTTTCGTGAAATGCCTACCCGTGCGACCTTGTGGTAAGCACTGCAGAGAGTTCCAGATGTACTGCATTGTGAGAGGGCACATGCATGGGCCTGGCCGAGCTGATACGTGGTGGGGAAAGTGCCTGAATGTGCGTGCGTGAGACAACCAGGACCAAATACATGCAGGGAGGGCAGAGTGACTACATAAACCCTGAGGGAATCCACAGCATAGGAGGGACATACCTGCAGATAGATTCCCTTTCTACGAATGACAAAAAGGCCAGCCATTTTGGGAAGCTGGGTTTATCACGGGTTTCTTGGCTTCTACGTATTTTATCTGTAGTCCTATCTGCTTCACCCACTGAAACTGTTTCTACCTAGACAAAGGGTCATTTCATTATGACGCAGGAAAATTTTTTCAGCCAGACAACCCAGGGTTGATCACGATATTCCATAACATTGGTATTGATAGTGACAATGGCAATGGTTAAGAGCAATCATTTATTGAGTTCTGGGTGCCAGATACCCTTTTGAGTGCTCTGTGTGGATTGTTGATCCCTGTTATTTGGCCTCATTGTTCTGTGGGCAGGTACTTCGAAGGCACAAGGAAATTTAGTAACTTGCTTCTTTGAGGTTAGAGATTGGGGGGGTATTAGCAATTATGCCAGGGGTGCCTGGGTGGCTCAGTCGGTTGGGCGTCTGACTTTGGCTCAGGTCATGATCTCACAGTTCGTGAGTTCAAGCCCCATGTCGGGCTCTGTGCTGACAGCTCAGAGCCTGGAGCCTGCTTCACATTCTGTGTCTCCCTCTCTCTCTGCCCCTTCCCTGCTCATGCTGTGTCTCTCTCTGTCTCAAAAATAAATAAACATTAAAAAAAAAAAATTATGCCATATACTGCTTGTTCCTCTTCCTTTTCCAAAAAAGAGAAAGGAACCCAGAAACAAAACCAAGGAAATCCTCCACAAAAGTAGGTAGAATAGTATCTTATAACAAACAGCATTTTTCTCTTGTATAAAATGGAAGGTGAACGTGAGGAGGGTTTGTAAGGAGAGATCAAATGATTCTTCCGATGTCTCCTAGACAGAGTATTCTGAGGTCTTTTAAGTTCACCTCAATATCTTTGATTAAAAAACAAGTTGTGGGGTATGGACAAAATCCAACGCAATTCTAAGAAACAAATACGTGAGTAATTATCATTGGAGGTTCAAGGAGAATTGGCAAGATTTCGAATCAGGAGGAAATTCACACAGAAGTAGTCTGTGGAAAGTTCTGAATCATGAGTTCCAGACTTCTAGTCTTTCAGTTTTCCATATTTGAATAGAATGGATTAAAATGTTTTGATCCCAGAATTTTCCTTTTCTTTTTCTTCTTCTTCGTCTTCATCTTCGACATCGTTTTCTTTTTCTTCTTTCTTCTATTTATTTTACAGAAAGAGACCACACAAATGGGGGAGAGGGGCAGAGGGAGGGAGGGAGGGGGAGAGAGATTGAGAGAGAGAGAGAGAGAGAGAGAGAGAGAAATCTTAGCAGGCTCCCCACGATCCTGGGATCTTGACCTGAACCAAAATCTAGAGTTGGACACTCAACTTACTGAGCCACCCAGGCACCCCCAGCCTTTTCCTTTTCTTACCTTTCAACAGTGTCCTCTTGATTTCCTTCTATTAAATTCTGTCTCTGCTTAGGAGATATTTAGGGTCTCTTGTCAGAAATATGTTCCGACCTAATAAGGTATTCTCCAAGGAAGACTGCCGCTCATGAATGAAACAAATGAAAATGTATAATGAAAAAAAAAATCTATGATGTATATACTGGCAAGTGCCTCATGCTTTAGTATCTCTCCTTGGTCGCCTTCTTAAATGTTGCTGTCAGAATGCCAGCCTCATGGACTCCATTTTTCAGGAATGGCTGTAATTCTCTCACTTGTGCCATATTTTATACCTTTCACTGGTGGTGTTGGCATGGAGAGGAGAAGAGCCTCTTGTCGCTGGGCAAATGTTTTGGAAAAAATGAAGGGAGGTTGAAGTTAATTGGCATACCTTTTTAGAAATTTCCTGAATTATTTCTATGGAAAATCAATTTGGGCTTTCTGCATTTTTGCCTGTGAGTCACGTCAGGCTTCCCACAGCCACGCTCGTGTGTGGGGAGGTGGGAACAGGATCTGACCTCAGTCTAGGCACAGAGCGAGGAAGCTTTACAGGTTTCATGGTGCTCGCAAATAAGGAAAGGCAGCAATGGGGGCGGGGAGCCTCTTACTCACCAGTTTTCCCAGCACACCTGCCTTCTGTGACCAGGAGGGCTGTGAACTACCTGGAGCCGGAGAACAGTTACCTCTAATGGCCTTTTGAGAATCTTTATTATCTGCATTTATGGCCTGGTTTGTGGACAGAGGTCAGAAGATCTTGTTCTGGGATATTCATTAACAGAACATTCATAACAGAACATTCTCTTTAAATGCAATACAGGAAAGTATTGAGAGTTAGCAGACTAGGTTGTTTATGGCCTAGATATAGAGAATGAATCGAAATAGCCCTCACTCATTTTTACAAAATGGCATATTACCAGTACTGCATCTCTGACTGTGTGAAAACGCGGACATTGCAAATTACGTTAATTGCACGCTGCGTGTGGAAGCCCGACATCACCCCGAACTCAGAAAACACCGTCCTATAAAAACCTGCTTCTGCTGCCGGGTTCTTTCACTTTCATACTTGCAGCCTAGAAGCAGCCCTTGAAAAGGCTTGCCTATGTGTGGGTGAAATCGTTTTCCCTTGGTGGTGGCTGTTTTGCAACATTATGCCTACTGCATTTGACTTTCTCACATTTAAAAACTAATAAACTCCACGAACATAAAAGTGCAAGTGTTAAAACCAGCGCCTCTTAGGAGTTTGTTTTTAATAAGCTTATGTAATTAACACCTTGCACTATATATTCCATTTGTTTCTTTTGAAACCGTACAAAGAGAACAGGATGATACACATAAAGAAGGCACCGCATAGTTAATATTGGCTTTTTGAATTATGACGGAGTCGTGGGTGTTGTAGGAATTAAGCCTTGCCAGTTACTTTCAAGTCTGAGAACCGAAGAGTCGGTCCATTACCTAGAGAAGATGAAACCAAAACATAAAGCAACGTGTAAATTGTTTATATCCCTCTTCCCAAGGGGCTGAACATAGTGCCTGGCACAGTGCGTGTTGATTGATCATTTTATCGTTTCGATTCATTCACTGATTCAGTAAATTAGTTTCGAGATTCTTCTAGACGCTGCCCTACACCCTGAACAGCGAACAAAACTTAGAAAAATCTCTGCCCTTATGGACCTTATGCTTTAGTTGGGGGAGGGGACTAAAACAGACACGAGTTACACGCCAACTATTTTAAATTTCATTTCTATTTATTTCTTTCTATTTTCTTGTAACTATTTTTGAGAAAGAGAGAGAGTGCGTGTGCATGTGAGTGGAGGAGGGCAGAGAGGGGGAGGGACAGAGGATCTGAAGTGGCTCCGTGAAGATAGTAGCGAGCCTGACGCAGGACTTGCACCCTTGAACCCATGAACCGTGAGATCATGGCCTGAGCCGAAGTCGGACGTTCAGCCCACTGAGCCACCCAGGCGCCCCATATGCAAACTGTTTTAGGTGATGAGAGGTGAGGAGGAGAGAGAGTAGGCGGAGGACGGGGGTCAGAGACTGTGTGTGCCTGAGAGGTTGTCATTGTAGATAGGATGTGCTTGGGAAGCAGGGTTTCGAGTCCCGGCTGCGGCAGGTGGGGGAAGAGCCCTGCGGGGCGGAGAGAGGAGCCAGCTCCGAGGCCAGGCTAGCTGGTGGGCTGGAGGGGAAGCCAGGTAGCCGGTGTGGCCAGGCAATGAGCCGGAGAGGCTCCAGATGGGGCACGGGAGAAGGGGGGGGCACAGGTGCCGGGGGCCTTTCAGTTCATGGTGGGGGGCGGGCTGCGGCCTTTACTCTGAGGCAGACTGGAGGCTTCTGAGTAGAGCGGCAGGATCAGACTTAGGTTCAAACAGGATGTCTCCGGCTGCTGTGGTTACAGGGTTCCTGGGGTGAATGGGAGGCAGCCGCGTGTTTGATTTCCCAGTGTAAAAGAGAGCTGTTGACTTGTGCTTTGCCAATGGAAAAACACAGCCCATCCTGACAGAGTCAGCATTAAAAACGAGGGGACTCTTTAAGAGACTTGCTAGAACTATGTTCATGACTTTTGTTTTTGTTTTCAGGCTCCCCCCCCCTCCGCCCCACTGTGTGGCAATTAAAATAAAAATGTATCTTATCCACATCACAGAGTAAAAAGTGAAATTGCTCTTTTTTATAGAGCAGGTGAGAAGCCTGAAAAAGTTTGAGTAAGTGGGGTAGACATGTGACTAGTCTAGAAATCTAAGAGCATGGATAGGAAGGAGGCGCCTATGTCCCAACAAACCCTGACCTATAAAACTGTTAAAAGAAACAAGAGATGGCTGATAAGTACCTAAACACGTTCATTCTTCAATAGAAGTGAATTGCTCTGTAAGAAAAACGTTTATGGGGGAGCCTGGGTGGCTCAGTCAATCAAGTGCCCGACTCCGGATTTCGGCTCGGGTCATGATCTCACGGCTCCCTGTGAGATCGAGCCCCACGTCGGGCTCTGTGCCGCCAGTGTGGAGCCTGCTTGGGATTCTCTCTCCCCGGCTCTCTCTGCTCTTGCCCCGCTTGAGCTTCCTTCCTCTGTCTCTCTCCAAATAAATAAACTTAAAAAGTATATCTTAGAAATTTTTAAACATTAGGTGTCATGAAAAAGGCAGTGGTGATGTTAGTAAATTCTCAGCTTGTGAGCAAATTGGAAAAATGAACGTTTTCATTGTAGTGATAAGTGGCTGGGTAGAATGATGTAAATGCATCTTAGGTGGTGTTTTTTTTTGTTTGTTTGTTTGTCCTTTTAGGTATAAAATGCCTGTCAAGTTCACATTGTAACTCTCTAAAGGATGTGGTACAAAGCAAATAATCTTCACTCTCAACCTCCAAGATGTCTTTAATCTCCAAGTAAGAAGAGATCCATTGCTAAGGATGCTTTTTCAGGGAGCTGTCATGTTATATTCTTGGCAGTTGTGAAAATCTTCTATGATGAAAATTGAGATCACTTTGAGGGGAAGTGATGTAGTTGGGGAAGAACTTTTCCTTCCCAAAGGATTGAAATAGAAGTATGGCCTTCATGTCACGTACTGCTTTATATGGTTGCATCCACAGATGGACAGACACACAGATGTAGATACAGGTAATACTCACCCATGTGCCTGGGACAACAAGAGTGATTTTGTGCGGCTGACATTTTCTTCATCTGCTTTTGCCTGTCTGTTGCAGGTCAGGATGGGCACAGAATGAAGCCAGCAGATTTTCCCTGTTTGCCCCACATTCACAAGTGGGCCTTTGAGTGCCTAAATAAAGTCCTTAGAGCACTGATGGTTATGAGTGTCCGTGAGATCAAGGGGATGGACAAAAGGGCACATGTCAGAAGCTAGGTCAGGAAATGCGCTCGAGGAGGGTTAGGGGTGCGCTGAAGAGCTGTTTTTGGATTACTTGGAGTTTTTCCAGGGCAATGGGTGAGCCGGTTTCTCCTTGACTTTGGAAAGAAACGACCCAATTGGTGTCACATGAACGAAGGGCCCTAAAATAGCCTCCGGTAAATAGGAACAGACAGGTTTCTGTTCAGCCGGCCATCGCTCATTCCCAGAAAGGGAATGTGCTCGTTTCCTTGGCCTCAGCGTTCCAGGTGTGTTTTCCTACTGGTCTCCCTTGGGGATTGAATGGAAAGGATTCAACTGGATACATTCCTGATATATTCAGTGCCTTTCTATATAGTCTTTGTTTCGAGATACTTACTTGCCTTTTCTTTTTTTTTTAATGTTCATTTATTCTTGAGACAGAGAGAGACAGAGCATGCGTGGGGGACGGGCAGAGAGAGAGAGAGAGGGAGACACAGCATCGGAAGCGGGCTCCAGGCTCCGAGCTGTCAGCACAGAGCCTGATGCGGGGCTCGAACCCACGGACCGCGAGATCATGACCTAAGCCGAAGTCGGATGCTTAACCCACTGAGCCACCCAGGCGCCCCGCTTACTTGCCTTTTCTGTCAGGGTGTGAGGAGAACGTTCAGCCTGTAGTGACCTTGAGCCCGTCGCACCGGGGAACTTTCTTGTTACTCTTCCTGGTATAAGAATCTTCCATTGGATTCCAACAAGATCCATGACCGTCAACGTGCTAAGAATTATCAGCAGTAAGTGGAAATAATCAGAAATCAATTCTGCACATGAAGAATCCTCAACCTGGGTTTCCTTCTTCCTCTTCTCTCCTGACTCCCGTCCTGCCACACCTCTGCACCGAATCTTCAGCCGCCTGGGTAGCTTTTCCTCTTGGAACAGGTTAGGTAGACTGTCTCCTGACTCAGAGGAATTATATTTGTGGTGCCTTCTGCCTGGAAATGTATTTCCCACCCGCTCTCCTCATTCTGTATGTGTTGTTATTTCTAACGATGTATTTCACGTTTGATCGTCTCACTCAGCGGACTCAATTGCTATTGTAAGGTTGGTGGGGCCAGAGACTGAGACTACAATCTCACCATTATATATGACAATACTGAATGGATGTTATGAGACCCTCAGGAAGCAAGGAGATCAGCTCTACCGACCTTCCTTCCTTCCTTCCTTCTTCCTTCGATAGACACTTCTTAGGTGATTGCTAAGTATCACTGTGATGGTGTTAGGTGCTGAGGTTGCAAAAATCAGTAAGACCCAGTTCCACCTTCGAGGAGTTTAAAGTCTGGGGGATAACAACCATGTAAATTGAGTAAAAGTCACTTTTCAAAGATGTCCTAAAATAGAAAATTTCAAATATATACAACATTAGCATATTTTAAAGAAGCCCCGTATTCCAGCACTACCATTAATCAGTCACTGCCAGTCTTGTTTCGTCCATGTCTGCTCCCACTCTTTTCCTCTCCCTCCTTGACTTTGAAGCAGATCGCAGACATCGGGTCATTCCATTTGCAGGTGGAATGTATGATTTACAGTGACGCAGTGGGAAGGTCACGTGCCATTCACGGCCCATTGTGAAGGATGGGCTGCCGTCTGGAGGGTCAGTAGGGCGAAAGCGCGTCCGGGCAGAAGAAGCCACAAGGAGGAGCGTGGATGATACGGTGCTGCTGCATGTACTGGTTTGATCTGGCCCAAACTGGTGTATGGATAGGGAGGTGGAGCCATGGGAGCAAGTCTATAAAGACAGACAGCTCCAGGTAAAAAGGTGCTTGTTTTGTATCCAACAGACCAACGCTGTCAAATCCTCCCTGGGAGGCATTTTAAAGTTCTCAAGATGTATATTTGAAAAGTGACAGTGGGCATGGCGCATAGAGTGGGTTGCAAATGAGATGAGATTGGAGAGAGGGTAAGTAGCTGGGGAGTTCTGTCCAAGGCGTGAACACTGCTAGGATGAACATGGAGAGACATTTTGAGACCCTTGAGACTAGGAGAGATATTAGAGAAGACATGTTATACTAACATTGACTTATGTATGACACATTAGTATAATTTAAGTTATATTAGTCATAGTGACCTCTTCCTTTGGGGGTAAGTGAATGACTCCTGAGAGTCTGGTATCTGTGGAACTGGTGGATGCTAATCTCTGGAATACTGGAATCAGGAACGAAAGTTTGGGGGGTTGGGGAGTTCACACTGAGTACCCAGGAAAAGGAGGCATGGGCAGCTGTCGGCAGCTAAGGAGGTGGATGAGAGTTTTGAGAACTTATCACAGTATAAGGGGGCACCCACGTACTTTAGTACAGGCCATCTGAGCAGTGTCCTCAGGCTTCCTAGCCATGTGAATTTTCTTGATAACACCCTGTAGGCATTACCTACCAGTTCTTAAAAATCTAGAACTTTGGCAACTCAACACTGGTTCTATAACAGTGAATGGTTACAAGCATGATGCCTGATGTCAGTTTTGATCAGGTCACCATGACCTGTAAATCTCTTAGCCTTCCTTAAGTGCATTCCATGGAAATCAACCATGGTCAAATCCAGTTCTGACTCCTGTGTTATCACCCCCACCCCCCGACTCTGCAAGCCATGGCAGAATATCGTTTTCTTAAAATATGAGAAACCCTCAAATACTGTACAAGGCTTAACAACATAACCAGAAATTTGAGGATTGTTGTGAGATTAATATATTCATTTCCAAATGGCTCAGAATATTATAGGTCACTTTTTTGAAACCCGGCATCAGATCCTGACTGGCCAAATGCTTGAGAATGCTCATACCCTCATGATCATGTGCCGAAGGCAGCCAGAGAAACTGTCAAGTGTGATTCATACTCATCAAAATCTGTGAATATGGTCAGAAATTGTGACTTCATTTCCACCAAACTAGCTCGTTCATTGCCACCCAGCTAGCTCACTCTGCTGTTCTTTCCAAATCTCTGATTCTATTAAGCTCAGGGCAGTTTAGAAATGAGAAATGAGTTCAGTCCGAAATTGCCATCTGCTAATTCCACATGCCCATTTTGAGAGTGAATCTATACCGGAATTTTTTTTTTTTTTTTTTTTAACAAATTGTCAACGTTCCAGTCACTTCCCTTCAATTTCAAGTTCTGAAGGTTCCTGTGACATGTTCTTTTGTGCCGATGATAGCTCAGCAAATTAGATCTTCCGGTGTCTTTAATTCCAAAAAGACCTTACACCGAGCACAGTCTAGTAAACCCCTTCAACAGATTTCCATGACTTAACCATATGACTACCTTAAAATAAACTAAAAAGCATACTTTGCTTTTCTGTTAATAATAAACATCCGTGTTTCTTGATTTTACATTGAATATTTTGCACCTAGTGTAGCGTCTGAAGTGTCCTAGGTGTTCAATAAATATTATTGGAATTGATGGGATACTGTATTAGGTATTGATGATTGAAAAGCATATTAATTTTATAGCCTTGATCACTTTCTTCATCGTACCTGATCATTCATGTGACATCAGAGATCCGGCACACCCTCCCCATGAGGGATACGGAGGAGGCCTTTTTAATCCCATTTTGTTGTAGCTGCTCCTCTCTATGGTCAGGAAACCGAGTTTTCCTACTTAGACCGAGCTTTTCAAATTCCTTCTGAGTTGATAACTAGGGATTCCTAGTTTGTGTGAGATTCTGGCAGTACATTTTTTAAAAAACATTTATTTTTAGAGAACGAACTGGGGAGGGCCAGAGAGAGGGAGACACAGAATCCAAAGCAGGCTCCAGGCGCTGGGCTGTCAGCACAGAGCTCGAGGCGGGGCTCGAACCCACGAACTGGGAGATCATGACCTGAGCCCAAGTCGGATGCTTAACAGACTGAGCCACCCGGGCGCTGCCACTCCCCCCGCCCCGTGTCCATTTTTGATGTAAATAGATATAGTCTACATTAATAAGTACTTAGAGTTGTAAGTAGTTTATAAATAATTCTGTCAAAGATGTCCCATGCCCTAGTTTTTGTTGTTTGGTTTTCGTTTTGCATTTTGTGTATGTGTGTGTGTCTGTTGGTTTTGTTTTTGGTGTTTTTCCTCAGGCCTTTGAAGGCCACTTCCTTAGAAGCAGTTGTTGAGAGAGTGCCGGGAGGGAGGGAGCCTCAGTGCTGCCTGCCTGAGGCCTTCCTTCCCCAGGGCTGGGTTTATGCTAAGCGGAGACCTCTGTGCAGAATAGTGGGGGCCTCGGGCACCAAGGTTATATTTGCCAAGGCAAGAATTAGAGGGCCTGGCAAGGTCTAGGGTGTTCTGGAGAGGGGGAGTGGAAATGTGAAGTCAGCCCTCCAGCCACCTGCCACGTGGGTGTGCCCCCCCCCCCGCCCCCAGGGCTTTTCATCACCACCAGCATGACCTAATACGGTCCCTTTAGTGTATGTTTTTGGTTGTCCTGTGTAAAAACTTCTTCCTGAGACAAACTGTATTCCCGCCCAGACCATCTGCAGAAATGCTAGGAGCGACATACCTCAGAGAAAAATATTCGAGATCACGGCATATTCAGTGACTCTCTCCACGAATGACATGGCAGGATGGGGGTAAGCGAGCTAGTGCCGGGAGCGACGCCTCACAGATGCAGTGAGGCCGAATGAGGAAACCAGAATTAAAGTCTTTTTTATGGCAGCAGCAATTTCACCGGAACGTTTGCTGAAAGCATTTATCACCTTCAAATCTTTAAAGGAGCTAATTAAGAAGGAAAACGCAGAGGGGCGTCTGGGTGGCTCAGTGGGTTAAGGGTCCAACTCCGGCTCAGGTCATGATCTCACAGTTCTTGGGTTCGAGCCCTCAAGCCCTCGAGCCCCGCATGGGGCTCTGTGCTGACAGCTCGGAGCCTGCTTCCGATTCTGTGTCTCCCTCTCTCTCTGCCCCTCCCCTGCTCACGCTGTCTCTCTCTGTCTCTCAAAAATAAATAAATGTAAAAAAAAAAAAAATGAAAACGCAGAGTGAAAGTCATTCAAGAAATCGGGCTGCGTTATTGCAGTGATTTCTTCCAGTGGACTTAGCTTGTCGGGGAATGAATACTGATATATTCAGCTCCACCCCTCTCCAGAACAACAGGGAGCAATGTAAATAGAACGTATAATTTATATTATTCAAAATGTATATATACTTATTATTATAGACCAAAAAAGGTAGAGACACTAAATAAATGAGCCAGGAGTCTGTTCTCTTTCTTCCCCTCAACGTTGGGGATTCAGAGCAACACTTGGAGTTTTCCCTTGGGGCTCTGTCTTTATAGATACAGAAAATAGCAGGATTACAGGTTCATTTGCATTCATTTGCATGCGATCTGCATACAACAGCACAGATTACATTGTATTTCCGGGTGTTTTCAGGACTTTTGTCTTCTTTTTTTTTTCCTCCATAAGCCTGTCTGGATACCCTACACCATAAAGGACATCTGGGAAAGAAGAGAGCAAAAATAACCAAAGTTAATGATACAAATGCTTTCTGTTTTCATAGTACTTTGAGTTTTTACATTTTCCAGAGACAGAAGTATGTTGGGATAGAGATCAGAAAAGACTGCTAAGTCAGTCGTTACGAGAACAGTGCTGCTTCTTTTCTCCTTAATTGCGACAGCAGTTCCCCCCCCCCCCCGCCCCCATCTGAGTTGTTGGGTACAAATGCCCCGTATCTCTGCATTTTTATGTTGGCTGCATAAAAGATGAGTGTTTGGTGTGCAGTGGCTTCGTGGGAAGATTGCACAGGGTCCGTCTTCTGTTGACCTGCCCCTGGTAGTGAGACCACCGATCCAGTTTAAATCCATACCAGTTGAAGTGGATGGTCATATGGGAAAGATGCCGTGGCCTGGTTTTGCAGGAAGAAAAGGAAAGAGAACTTGAATTTGCATGGGTTTTCTTCCTTTTCTTTTCTTTTCTTTTTAGCTGCGTATGGGGAAATTCTTACAAAAAGATCGGGTGACACACTTTCATAATTTACTTAAATTCTTTGGAGGAAATAAGATTTCCCCTGTTCCTAAACTTGAACCCATATTCCTTCAGCCTCACGCATGAGAACCAAAGGCGAAAAATAAGAAATGAGACAAATTAGGCGAGCAATGACTCTAGAGCAGAAACCTTGAACACCTTAAGAGGAATAGAAGTTTAAAAAGAAATCGATTTCAGTATTTTAATAATTGTATCTATTAGAATAAGCATAGAGAGCGTTCACTATTTTGCAACTTGAGTGCCTCTTGACATGAGCGCTGTGGGTGTTGGGTCAGACATAACCTCACATTCCAGAAAGAAAGATGCACTAGGTGTGGTGGTATTGACATCAGCTGCATTGGTTAAATTCCCTACAGCCTAATATGGAAATATTTTGATGTTTTTATTTTTTTAACATCTATTTTTTTTTTAATTTTTTCAACGTTTATTTATTTGTGGGACAGAGAGAGACAGAGCATGAACAGGGGAGGGGCAGAGAGAGAGGGAGACACAGAATCGGAAACAGGCTCCAGGCTCTGAGCCATCAGCCCAGAGCCTGACGCAGGGCTCGAACCCACGGACCACGAGATCGTGACCTGGCTGAAGTCGGACGCTTAACCGACTGCGCCACCCAGGCGCCCCTAACATCTATTTTTGAGAGAAAGAGACAGAGAACAAGCAGGGGAGGGGCAGAGAAAGGAGACACAGAACCTGAAGCAGGCTCCAGGCTCCGAGCTGTCAGCACAGAGCCCGACGTGGGGCTCGACCCCACGAACCGTGAGATCGTTACCTGAGCCGAAGTCGGGCGCTTCACCGACGGAGCCCCCCAGGCGCCCAGAAGCAAATGTTTTCGCCGAATAGGTCTGCGCTATCTCAAGAACACGTTGGGCGGAAATGATGCCAAGGTTTCCAGATAGTCCGGAAAGAGCATGGGTTTTGAGTGGAGGAAGAGAACATCGTCTCGTGGTTCATTGGTTCCATCTGATTGGGGCGAACAGGATTCCTTCCTGGGGATGGCAGACAAGACCTACTTTTTAAAATCCCGCTCTTTTATTCTTTTGCCTCTCTTGGCACTTACATCATCAAGGCTGCCGAAAGTGGAAATTTTGGGGACTTACTGCACATCTGGAAAGTGATTTGGGAAAACACAGGGGCAGCTGTGCCACGCCGCTCTAAATCATTGTCTGCCGGGCCCCAAGTCCGGGTTGGACGTTGCCACATGCTGCAGGGTGTGAAGTGTTTGCTGTCTTTGGCCTGGGTTGATTTGAACAGCTGCCTTTTTTCTCATATATTTTCCAGGCCCCCGCATTACTGGGGAATTTGGGGTGATCTGGGCTGAGGGATAGGGACTTAAACTCCAGTGGCAAAAAACACGTCTGATCGGCAGCTTGGAAACTTGAGAACCGAACAGTTGATGTTGAAGGTATTGCTAGGAAAAAGGAGGGGTGGGGAAGTGATTTGAAACAAAGCTATGTAAATAATGGCTTAGGAACTTCTTTGGAGTGGACTTGACTGATCCAAGAAAACTGGTGATCGTGTTAAGTTGTACGGTTCAGCTGGCTGTTTTTTGAGAAGCCGGAATTCAAGATCGGAGTGCCTTGGCTAAAACAGTACACTTCTTAGTGCCGCTGTGATGGGGCCGGGCGGCGGGGGGAGGGAGGGAGAGAAATTTTCATTTAAGAACGGCAAGCTATAGGAAAGTGCGTAGCTGTAATCTCTACGGGCTTTAACAAGTTCACTCAGGTATTAGAAGATACAGGTTTTGTAGTTGGTCAAAGGTGACAGGTATGTTTCCCTTCCTGGATGGATGAAGGTGGAAGTTTCTGGATGGAGACAGGATAGCCTCATACTCTTGATAGACTTAACACAACTCTGAAGGGCCCCAGGACTTCAGGGGCCCCAGCTGTTGTGGGCAGTGGCAGAATCCAGGCAGTAACTCGTAAGAATGGGTTCTCAGGTGATATGGCTATAAACCCTGTTTCCCCCCACCTTCCAACGCGTGCTTTGAAGGGAGCTCCTTGGTCCTTCCCAGTATGTACCGGGGGCGGGGACTAAGGAAACATGAGGATCTTGAAGAGTAGGGGGACCATGAGGACTTTGTTTCTTTGAAGTTTAAGCAAAAATGCTGGGTTAATAGAAGGCAGCCGGCCCAGCAGCTGCAGACTCAAGCCCATGCTTCAGCGGGCACTTTGCTCCCATAGTCCTGGCTGTGAGTAGTAGTTGGTGGTCAGAACTCAGTTCAGGTGTTGGGCCTGAGGTGTGTGTGGGGTGGGAGAGGGCCTGCTCCGAGGGGAAAGTGGTCGTTGTAGGAAGCTGCTTGCTTCTCTCTGGCTCCTCTGGGCCTCGCAGGCAGTGGCTCTCAGCTCCTTCCTCATCGGGGCCCGACTGGGGAGCAGAGGCGAGGTGAAAGGCCCTGAGAGCTGGGCTGGCAAGGCGGGGGTTTATTTTTTCAGCTGGGTGATGGGGCGGCATGGGGGATTCTCGGAGGAGGGGAAGCCGGTCAGATCTGTTTAGCAAGGTCACTTCGGTGGCGGGGTCGATGGCAGGTTGGGCAAAGTGGGGAAACAGATGAGAAAACCCGCCAGGGGGTTGTGGGTTTCCATGCTGTGGCCCACGGGGTACATGTTGTAGGGCCGAGGCGAGTCAGGACAGACCTTAGGATCATAATTTGATTCACCATGCTAGATTTCAGGAACCTCACTTTAAGATACTCTGGCTTGGCTTCCTCCCTCCTGAGTGATTCTGGTTTCAGGCAGTTTGCTGACGGCAGGAAAGCAGAGACCAGCAGCAGGCTGACCACCTCTGGGCCTTTTCCTCAGAGGCCCAGCAGCGGATTTCTGCCTTGACCGATATTACTTCCCTCTCGGAAACTTGACGGTAAACCTATTGAATAGGAGGCTAGGCCCCCAGAGCCTCTGTGTCTGTCCAGCTTGTTGTCTGAGACGGACCGACAACCAAATGAAGGAATGACTTTTGCCCAGACATGTTCAAATGCTCAAACGTCTCCTTCCTAGATCTGTCCTGGGGACTTGGACACGATTACCTCAAAGGAGAACATTTTCTTGGGGTGGGGAGGAGGGAGAGGGTTTTTTTCTAAAATATCATTTCTTTTCATTTCTGTTTCTCCTGTACGTGGGTTGCATAAGATCAGTGAGTGCAGACGCGGGATAGAGATGCTCGCTCCGACCCAGGCCTCCTGACAAGGCCTGAAGGTCTTTAGCGGAAAGGCTTTGGGAGAACTCTTACTTCCCCAACCCCACCGGCATCTGAATGTGTTTGCGTGTTTAGACAGGGCTGTGGACCGTAAAATGGAAAGCGTGTGCACCTTCTAGGCTCCCTAAAAGTTGCGTTTCCTTGGTTGGCTTGGTAGGGCCGTTTATTCTTACCAAAGAAAGGACACGTCGGGAGGTAAACAGGGGAGGGCAAATGTCTTTATGAATGAACGAGTGAGTAGAAGAAATGGCATAACTTACAAATGTATGCAGTGTGTGTCCTCCGTGTGTACGTGTTCAGACACGCGTTCAGAGGCCTCGACTGCCCTAAAGGAAGACTATAGTCTGAAACATTCTCTTGTAGTGAACGTGAGTAGCTAAGCAAGTTTTGAGCACTTACTGTGTGCCAGGTGGACCGTGTTACTTCACCGCTTCTCCTTGGGGGATAGGTTCCGTGCTATTCCATTGTTACCGGAGGTTATCCGTCCAGAGGTTATCCGTACTATTCCAGAGTTCCCAGAGCTTAGGAAACACGCCTCAGGCCCCTGAATTGTGAGCGGCCGCCGAGCTGAGTGTGAACTCAGGAACGTGGGCTCCGGAGTGGCTGCCGGGGCCACAGACCTGTTCCTCCTTTAGGTGAATTTGTTAACGTGTGTGCTTCTCGCTTGTGTACTTGGAATAACTCAAGGAATAGGGTTTTTTTTTCTTTTCAAGGGTCTCAGGGAGGCACAGGTGTGGTTCGGAGGTGGCGTCCCTCACGGGTCCTCCGCTCGCGATCAGAATTCCTGGGAGTGGGCTCCTGGCGTCGGGACTTCTCAGGAGGCTCTGGTGCAGCCACGGATGGGGCTTCGGGGAGCCTCTTGCCCGGACAGTGCCTCTTCTGAAGGCGCCCGCCTGGGGGTTTCTTAGCCCTGCCAGGCGGGTAGAGGTGTGGGTTTCAGACCGCGGCCTTGGCCGCAGGCAGTCCTGGGTTGGGGTTCTGCCTTCTTTGCGTGTTAGCCCTAGACCCGGTGGGCACTCAACTTCTCTGAGTTACTGTAAAGGCGAGCACATAGTTCCTGTGTCCCCCGTGTCCATAGCTGTCCGGAGGATTTGGAGGTGGCGCCCATACTCCCCACTTAACGAATACCGGCTGTTCTTACTGTAAATGCTGGGGGGAGGGGCACCAAAAGCTGTAGGTCTTCGTGCTGGTGGACTCACCGCCTTTGTTGTTTTCCTGTTTTTTTTTTTTGTTTTTTTTTTTCCTGCTGCCCGCCTCGCCCTCAGGACGGCTCCCTGGGAAACATCGATGACCTGGCGCAGCAGTATGCAGACTATTACAACACCTGTTTCTCCGATGTGTGCGAGAGGATGGAGGAGCTGCGGAAGCGGAGGGTTTCCCAGGACCTGGACGTGGTGAGTGGGCGGCACGGGGAGGACGCTGCTGCCTGGCGGGGCCGCTCGGTGTCCTGCTCCCGGTCCAATCGCCCCCTCGCGATCCAGCGCCCCCTCCCGGGCCAGCGCCCCCTCCCGATCCAGCACCCCCACCCGGTCCAGCGCCCCCTCCCGGGCCAGCGCCCCCACCCGGGCCAGCGCCCCCTCTCGGTCCAGCGCCCCCACCCGGTCCAGCGCCCCCTCCCGGTCCAGCGCCCCCACCCGGTCCAGCGCCCCCACCCGGTCCAGGGCCCCCTCCCGGGCCAGCGCCCCTTCCCCGTCCAGCGCCCCTTCCCGGGGTCCGGTCCAGCGCCCCCTCTCGGACCCTCTGACCGGCTTCCTTGTGCCTGGACCGTCTGTCTGCAGGCTGCTGCCCTAGTTTGGGGTAAAAAGTTCAGGTCCCAAAGGATTAATCACCCAGTTCTGTGGTGACCAAATAAATGCATATTGGCTGGGGCAGCATGACCGAATATCTGTATTCATTAAAAGGCTAGATTTTATTTTTTAACTTAAGCAAAAGGAATGTTTTTACTCTGGGCCAGTGTACGCTACATTTTCATGGACTCTAAGCCCAAAGAATGTCGAGGGTAGGTCTTTCCTTCTGTCCTTTGCTCCCTTCCTTTTTTTTTTTCTTTTTTTCTTTTTTTTTTTTTTTTTTGAAAAATAAAATTTAAAGCAGCCAGAAACCACCCTCATCTCTCACCTGGTAATTAGCATGCTGGTATTTTAGCAAATCTCTGCTCAGTGGGTTTTTATATCAGCAATATAATTCTTGCCTTTTTATTTAATATTTTATTATAGTTCCTCCATGTCATTAAGACCTCTTCATAATCACTGTTTTCCACGGCTCTGCTCTCTCACTGAGGTGTCGAAATTCATTTGGCTGTTTTTGTGAAAACCTTTATGTAGGATTAGTGCAGCATTTAAACTTGCATTTGACAGATAAGTAAATAAATAGCTTAGGTCTCTGTAATCTACATGTGTGCTAGGGTTTCCAGGTAGTACATTTGCTGCAACAGATCTTACTGAAGCTTCTGCATTTATTAATTTAAATTTTCGTCATACGTCCTATTTGGGTTCCTTGTGGTTCGGTGCTTTTCAGATTGTTTTATTTCACTGTGGTGACCCCTTCAGGAAGGGGAGGCAGAACTCTCCATGTCTCCACATCCAGGTCAACTCCTTTTTGATCATCTTCTAGATTTTGGAGGGGAGAAGGGGCCTCTATGGATCTGTTGTGAATAAGATTCTCTCTGCCTTTAAAAAAAAGTTGGAAAACTGCTGATTCACTTGTATCCTTTTTTTTTTTTTTTTTTAATTTTCATAAATCTGCTTAGGGTAGGAATTTTTAAAAAAAGCAATAATTAAGAAACTAAGAACAGATCGTTCTTTAATTAGTGATTCCTTTTATGTTATAAAGGACCTATTATATGATGGACCCAACAACTAGTTTAGGCACCTCAGTTATTCTACAAAGGGGCGTGATTCACTTCTACAGTAAGACTCTGGCATTCCTGTGTATTTTAATTTCTTTCCCTAATTCAACCTAAGTGAAGATTCCTTAGGTCAGGAGTAACAGCATATGGCTGTCAGATAATTATTGATTCTTTTTCCTTTTTGTTCACCGAGTTGTTGGCAGTGGTGGTAAGAGTATCATCGAGTTGATTGAGCCCGAGAAGCATCGGTTGGGGGCCAAGAGCCACTGTCCTGGGAGCCTGACTCTGTGGCCCAGGCAGGCACAGACGACATCATTGCCAGGGCCGTCTTTCTTCTAACTTTGTCCTCTGGCATGTGTGAATGGCAGGGTTGTTTCCTTTTTTTCAAATATTTTTTAGTGTTTGTTTTTAAGAGAGAGAGACAGAGCACAAGTTGGGGAGGGGCAGAGAGAGAGGGAGACACAGAGTCCAAAGCAGGCTCCAGGATCCGAGCCATCAGCACAGAGCCTGATGCGGGGCTTGAACCCACAAACTGTGAGATCACGACCTGAGCCAAAGTTGGACGCTTAACCGACTGAGCCACCCAGGCGCCTCCCCTCCCCCCGCTTTTCCTTTTTAAATTTTTTTTTAATGTTTAATTTTGAGAGAGAGAGAGACAAGTTGGGGAGGGGCAGGTAGAGAGGGAGCTGTTTCCTTTTCTTAACAAAAGTAACCTCACGTGGGAGAAGACTCGGTTAAAATTAATTAGGCTCTTCTTTTGGGGCATAGTTAATGAGAAAAGACTTTTGGGGGGGCAAGATGGCAGCGGAATGACGACGTAAAAGTTGCGCCGAACTCTTGGATGTTGTAATTTTGACTTTGAACGGTAGCCCAGTAGCATGCTTGGTGGCTTTCTTTTGGAAGAAATGGTGATATTTGCCATGCGAGGAAAGGATTGCTGTGAATTGGTAGGTGATCCCCTGCTCTTGCCAAAATTCTAGCTGGTTAAGAGTTGGGGTCCCCATAATCCTCGCAAGGTGTTCAGGAACCTCGGAGGGCAGCATCTAGGTAGGGAAGAAAGCCTTTTTGGCAGTGGGGCAAATAACTTCCTCCCGGTTAGACAGATGGACCTAATTTCATGTGCTCGGTTCCAGAGCTGCAAAAGACAGTCTGGGGGTTGGGGGGGGACCTTCGGATGAGCTTAATTAGTTCTCATCAAAGGTGCAGCAATGTGGTAGTGGGTAAAATTGATGGGAGCTCATTCGAGCCAGGCTGGAAACTTCATTCACTCCTTAGACTGTAGTTTGGGAGAAAAGGAAGATCCCAGAGGGGCACATTCAGGTTCTCTTTCTATGAAATCGCAGGCAGGTTGCAGAGGTATAGGGGAGCTTATAGACCGCTGACCGTCAGGGTGGATGCCACGCATCCCGTGTGTCATTTGCGTGCTTCTGGAGTCTAGAAGTCCATGTTAGATGCGTCTTAAGCTGTTTTGAGGTCATCCGTCATTCATTCAGGCCGGGTATGCAACCATAGCTACATATTCAAAGTTCCCTCTCCGGGTGGTTAGCTCATCACAGACTAAGTCCTGATGGGAAGTCATTTTCTTGGAAAGCTGTCACTTTCACTCCATAATGCTGCCTTTTGCTGCATTATTCTCTGGTTTTTATTCATTTTATTGCATATTGTTCCACCTTCAGACAAGTAGACCAATTCCTTCCCTGCTCTCTCGGCTGTTGGTGCAGCTTTGGGTCTGAGGGCCTGTGACTTACTACTTCCTTTCTGTGTCAGTAAGCAGTCCTGTGAAAGCTGAATCGAGGAGGCTTGGGAAAGAAATAATCCACCAAAAGCAGTAAGAAGAATACATTAGGAGCCTAAAGCATCTTCTACGAAAATAAGTAGCATTAAGTTTGTTGTGTCTGCTGTAGAAAAAGCCATTCCGAGGCAACCTTGAATACTGGGAGATTTGAATGATAGGTTGAAACAGCTTATGACTTTGTTTCGTTTCAGATTCTCTGGGTGAATTTTGGCAATGGAGGGAATATTCAAAGATAGAGTAGACATTTAGATATCCGTGTTTGGCTTTAAAAGTCGAAAAATGTGTTGTCTTTAAGAGCTAATTATATGTCAACTGGAGAACAAACCAACCAAAAAGACGCCCCTGCCCACAGAGATGCTTGACTTAACCCTGAAAAATATAAGGTTTTGATAATTATGTTAGTAATTAACTTTCTGGACCGGATACCAAGCTACTTTTCCAGGACCTAATCACCCGGCTCCCAACTAGAATAAAGCACTTACTTGATAAAGTGTTTTTGGGGGCCAGTTAGTTTAGATGAAGGCAACAGAGAGTACAGATGGGTGAAAATTCAACAGTATAAACAGGGATTATGATTCAAATTTATAACTATGGAGAGAGTTTTTATTTAGCACCAAATGGGCCCTAAAGGAACGTATGTCTGGACCACAGCCTTTGCCTCTGCTGGGGATTGGGACATTAGTGCTTGTGAACAGCAGGGAAGTTGCCCATATTTCCACACATTTGGCACATCCCTGAGCCCTGTGTGTTTTTTTGGCTGGGCGAGTCTGCATTTGGAAATGATACGGCTTTCCAAGTCCATAATGGGCCCATCTCTAGTGATGCTAAGCCTGACATCTGTCAAAGTGACACCGTGTCCAGGAAAGGGATACAGGCAAGGTGGGCGATTATTACTGGCCATATCAACTTCCTCGGCATCTGTGAGGTTGAGTCTGCTTGGGTGTTGACAGAAAACAGGTTTGTGTGGTTGCTGGTGAGGCATAGCCCTGATGAAGGAGTCCCTACCTACAGGGGGACCCTGTGGACGACGTCAGCCAAAGCCCTCCTCGGGCCCTGTGCGAGATCATTATCACATCTGTGTGTGAGCCAGGAAATGGGAGCCCAGGTAAAGACTTTAAGGACCAGGAACGTATTTTAAAATGTTGCATCATAGAACAGAGAAATGTGACCTCAAAACCATTGCCGATGGTGTAGGAACCATTCTGGGGTGTAATTGTTGTTCCTTGAAGTTTATTTAATCTTTCCAGATGTAATTCTGGACTAAGAGGCAGTAAGAGTGATATCTGTCATGACTGTGGTGCTTGTTGGGGCTTCCTCAGACTATACCAGCCCAAGCCTAAACCCACGCGGGAGTCCCAGCCCTTGTGTTTGGTACAGTGGCAAAGGGTGTGAGAAACACTGTTGGAAAGAGGTGGTGGCACTTGGGGCCCAATTCTGGCTTTTGCTTTTAGCTGGCAAATTGTGTAACCTCTCCAAGCCTCAGTTTCCCCATCTATAAGATGGGGGTAAAAATATCTCCTGAAGGTATTGTAAGAATTAAATGAGAAAACTGCTATAAAGGACCTGGAACATCATTTAAGTGACCTGTAACTGTTCGTTTATTTCCTTTCCCTTCTATTCCTAATTCAAACCCCCCCCCCCCCCGGAAACACTGAAGATTATCTGTTACTTACATTTCATTAATGGATATTCATATGATTGCAGAGAGTCTTTTTAGTTTTTTTTTATTTTGAGAACTAAACAAATATAAACATCATAATATATCACACTTCTGTGGCTCTTACCCAGCTTCTACAGTTTTTAGCATTTTGACGTTCCTACTTTATCCTTACTCCCCACACCCACTTGACTGTTGTTAAATTTTTGAAGTTCTTCGAGAGGTTAAATTTGCATATTGAAATGCACCAATCTCAGCTCTACGGTTTTGGCAAGCGGATGCATCCACGTCATGCACACTCAAGCATGATCCAGGACGTGGTCACCACCCCGCAAAATTTCCTCGTGGCCCTTCCCAGCAAGTCCTGGTTTGAGGACAAAGATTTTTGTCTGTCTGTCACTTCTGTATTCCAACATCGAGAAGATTCATGCTGTGTAAGAGGTGCACAACAAGTATTTAAGTTCGTTTATGTCTGTAATTATTGAAAAAATGTTTTAATGTTTATTTTTGACAGGGAGAGAGAGAGACAGACAGAGACAGAGATAGTGTGAGTGGGGGAGGAACAGAAAGAGAGGGAGACACAGAATCCGAAGCAGGCTCCAGGCTCTGAGCTGTCAGCACAGAGCCTGACCTGGAGCTTGAACCCACAAACTGTGAGATCATGACCTGCGCTGAAGTTGGACACTTAACCGACTGAACCACTCAGGCACCCCATATTTTTAAATACATCTTTTTAAGTTTATTTATGTATCTTGAGAGGGAGGGGTCGGGGCAGAGAGAGAGAGAGGGAGAGAGAATCCCAAGCAGGTTTTACACTATCAGCACAGAGCCTGATGCAGGGCTTGAACTCATGAACCATGAGATCATGACCTGAGCCGAACTCAAGAGTAGGATGCTTAACCGACTGAGTCACCCAGGTGCCCCGGTTTTTAAATATTTTATGAACATCAAGCCTGTATCTGAGATTTTGCCTTTCCAGAAAGACAGGTAAAAGATGTTTTCCCCATCAACAGAGAGGTCACAGTTTTTGTTTTTGTTTTTTAAGTTTATTTATTTATTTTGAGAGAGAGCAAGGGAGCTCATGTGAGTGGGGGAGGGGCAGAGAGAAAGGGAGAGAATCCCAAGCAGGCTCCATGCTGCCAGCGCAGAGCCCAACACCGGGCTTGATCTCACGAACTGTGAGATCACGACCTGAGCCAAAATCAAGAGTTGGACGCTTAACTGACGCTTAACTCACCCCTAGAGAGATCACAATTTAGTGGGGCCGTTAGATAAGTAAGCAGACTGTTACGATGCTGTGCAGGAAGGAGTGTAGAGAAAAGCCCTGACTGAGTGTAGGAAAGTCCCAGAAGGCTTCCCACACGAGGTGATACCCAGGCACCAACATTAAGGACACAGAAGGTTAACCTTATTTGGGGAGGGGGGGTGGACGGTGTGGAATAACTTAAGGCAGAGGTCACAGTTTTCGCAAAGGTCAAAAATGGGGAGAGAAGATGTGGCGTTTACAGGCCATTGCAGGAGGTTTACTGGGGCTGAAACCTAAGGTAGAAATGACGTGGAGGAAAAGATACATGCTCGTCTTTCACAGGTCTTTGGATTAATAGTAATATAAAAAGATAGGAGGTTCTCATTCATCACCGTTCAGAAGACAAAACAAAAATAATTTCCATTGCACAACGGTTGACTGGCTGGGTCAAGGTGAACTTGTGCTTCCCCACAGACACACAGACTTCGTCCAGTCTCTGGGGTGGGGGTGGGGGAGTTGTTGTTTTAGTGAGACGGCAAAGCGTGTGGAAAACAGGTTTCCCGTGCTGCCTGAACATTCCAGAAAATGATGACGGAAAGCGAGGCTACCCCCACCCGAGGCCGTAGCTCACAGGCGTAATGAGGGAGGGCTGCGTGCCCAGGAGCACGGAGGTTCAGAGAGCACATGTGCCCCCCCGGAACCCCGATTCTCCTTTCCACAGCAGGGGAATGCGGTCTGTGTCCCGAGTGTAAATATCCAACCGCTGAAGCCCGACTGTGGCTCTGAAAGGCATTTGTTTTTGTTTTTGTTTTGTTTCGTTTTGTCTTCACTGACATTAGTTGCCAGCTTTGGGCTACTGTTAATTTGCAGATTGCAGCCAGAAACAGTGGGCATTAGACGACGAGTCTGAACTACATTGTGCTGTGGGATTCACATACTCGATGGCAAAATACACTGAGGCATTATGCCTTAAACCACATGGCCGCACAGGGCCCCGCTCTGCTCTTAACAAAGTCACATTTGTAGTCAAATGCCCAGCCGCAATTGAGCGTTTTTTTGTGCCCTGCACCGCGTTAACATGGATGGACATAAACCGATCTCTCGGCTGCCAGATTTGATCTTGGCCTCCGGTGCTGCTTGTAATTTAGGTGTTCTTCTATCCTTTTACACTTAGAAAGCTTTGTCCACCGCTTGTATAATTTATGGGAACAGATTAGATGGGTTCTGTGAGATGGGATAGTTGAGAGGCCTTCGTCAGGGTTTTCAAATAGGGATCAGCTTCGTTTTTGCTCCTGATCATTTAGAAATGGCTATTTTTGTTTGCGTCTTACGAAGCACAACATGCCCAGGGCTTTAAAAGCCAAAATAGCGTCTTGCTCAAAATACGAATGTTTGCCAGAAAGGGAAAAACGTCTGAGCTTTGTGGTTATTTTCACTTACATACAAGAGCGAGAATTCCTACATGTTAATCGCACTGACAGGAACTAGGGAGAAAAGCCAAGGAATTAGAGTAAAAGAGGCCGCTTTGATGGCAGAATCAGGGCTTGGGAGGGCTTGGCCTGGGTTTGGGAGGGGACGGGAGCATTCCTGTTTTTGGAATCAGGACGTTTCCAAACGTCCTGTTGAGTGAGACCCAGGCCGGGTGCCTTTTTGGGGCCCTTGAAATATCCACACCACGTTACCCAAGCCGCAGTGCCCCGTACATGTTTACATTTAACAAGTAAATGCTTTTAACTCGGAGGTTACAGTATGATTTATTTGTGCCTATCACAAGGGAACTATAGGCTATTGAAACATGTGAATTTACAGCACACTAGAGGCACTGTGGTCTTGCCTTCAGACAAAATGTAAAGGAGTGTGATGAATGTTTGCCTATTTTCAGGGCCTAAGTGGGTTTCTGTGGCTGTATCTACAGATCCTTTGATGATCACATCAGAGTCTAAGTTTGGGGCCTCTGGTGAAGACTGGCCCACCTGCCCTTCATGGCTCTGTTTAGGGAATAAGGAGTGTTGAGCATCTGAAATGGGGTTAGAGAGATAGGGCAGGACCCAGACAGGAAGTCACCTGGGGCAGGGCTGTGAGCCTTTGCTGGTGTTGCCACACACCTGACCTTGGCCTCCTGACCGGTGGGTCCCTCCTTTAGGCCAGTCTCTCATCTCAGCTCCCGTGCACGGGAATGGCTAAGGACAGAAAGAATTGGGCCCTGCAACACCTAGTGTATTGATCAGAGCCACTCCATTTTTTTTTTTAATTTATTTATTTTGACAGAGGGTCTGGTGGGAAGGGCAGAGACAGAGGGAGGAGAATCCCAAGTAGGCAGAGAGAAGATCATTACACCCATTTCAGTAGCGTGTGTGTGTGTGTGTGTGTGTGTGTGTGTGTGTGTGTGTAATTTTAATCTGGAGCTGCCTTTCCTTCAGTTTGGGAGTTTTGAGAATTTTATAAATAGAAGAAAGCAAGATGATACAATATTGAGCTAATGTGTTCGGTACAGTTAGTTCAGTTCCTCTTCTGGCCCTTCAACCATTTGATATCTGTAAGGACACAAACTAATCTGATGGCTTTGGAAAATACATCTCCGTCTCCTTTAATGTCCCACTATATTACTTAAAAGAGAACACCAGTTTCTTTTTTTTTCTCCCTTTAACGTTATTTATTTATTTTTGAGAGACATAGGGTGCAAGTGAGTGAGGGACAGAGAGAGAGGGAGAGAGAGAATCCCATGAGGGGAGGGAGGGAGGGGGAGAGAATCCCTCACAGGCTCCACACTGTCATCGCAGAGCCTGAAGCGGGGCTCTAGCTCACTTGATGCAGGGCTTGAACTCCTTAACTGTGAGATCACCACCTGAGCTGAAATCAAGTGTCAGATGCTTAACCGACTGAGCCACCCAGGCACTCTGAGAACATCAGTTTCTACTTTTTTTTTTTTTTAAACCTCCTGATGTAACAGCAGTCTAGGTATTAGAAATAAAGGCAGAAACTGGTGGAACTTAATCAAAAATAAATCAAGGGCAAGTCCAAACCAGATTGGAAGCACATCATGAATATTCGTGAACATCTGGATGTGTTTGTGGGGGTGTGTGTTATTTTTTTAGTGTGCGATGGCCGAGGCCGGGCTTCTTAAGAGAGATGCCAAGAGGAAGATGATTGCAGCTGTGATTTCAAAGGGTTATTTTTGTTTGTATGTGGATGTCCTTTCTCCCTTAGGATGTGGGTTTCACTTTTCCTGTGTATTCCTTTGATCTCTTTCATCTTCTGGAATCTGTTTTGGTATTTTATCTGAATTCCTTATTGGAGTTAGTCATTGGATTCCTGAAGATTAAACCTTTCTTCCTAAAGGAGAATTCTAGCTTAAGGAAAAACTTACTGTTTAATATATTTTTTAAAGCTTATTTATTTATTTGCCCCAGCGTGCAAGCAGGGGAGGGGCAGAGAGGAGGAGAGAGATTCCCAAGCAGGCTCTGTGCTCGATCCCACAAACTGTGAGATCATGACCTGAGCTGAAATCGAGAGTTGGATGCTTAGCCGACTGAGCCACCCAGGTGCCCCACTGTTTAATATTTTTGATGAATCTTTTAAAGGCCGGTGATGTTAGGATAATTATCAATTAAGGTCTTCTGCATGGTTGATTGCCAGTATAACTTAACATGTGTCAAACTCAGAGTACTTTATCTGCTTTACTACCTAAAGGAATGTCAATAACTAGAAAGAGTAAGTACAGTATGAGGAGGCCGTAATAATAATTATGTTCATAATGATCACAATAATGGCATTTAAACATTTTTTTTAACGTTTTTTTTATTTTTGAGACAGGGAGAGACAGAGCATGAACAGGGGAGGGTCAGAGAGAGGGAGACACAGAATCTGAAACGGGCTCCAGGCTCCGAGCTGTCAGCACAGATCCCGACGCGGGGCTCGAACTCACGGACCGTGAGATCATGACCTGAGCCGAAGTCGGCCGCTTAACCGACTGAGCCACCCAGGCGCCCCAAATAATGGCATTTTAAAAAGTACATTGGTGTTTATAAGGCATCAACATCTACCTGATTTAGTTCTTTTAATTATCCTGTGAGACAGATACTAGTAATCTTAGGATTTCAGTTGGCTGAGGCAGAAACGAATTGCCTGGTGGGGGAGACCCAGACTGTGTTGCCCACCCACCTGGATATTCACTGCCAGGAGCGCCTCAGTCTGGGCATTGCCTGATGGGGATGACAATGGCTGTTTCATCAGGTTGTTGAAAAGAGTAAATGAAGATAGTGTTTATAGTGCCCTCCATAGAATTCCTGGGTATAAGTTAGAGATCCGCGAATATCTGTAACAAATACTGTTTTGTTATTTATATTAGAGTAACTAATTTTTTATAAAAGTAACAATCATAAAAATAGGACTTGTCGAAAGCCAGCTGCTAGTAAGTATAAGGAGAGGGATTTGAAATGGAGGTCATTGTCAAATCTCTGAATCCCCCCACCCAGGCCACTCACTAACCTTGCCTTTTGCTCCGAGAGGTTTTCTTTGCCTTCTTCCCCAAGGATGTGGATCTTGATTTACAGATTAGTTCATGCACTTGGGTAATATAATATGAAAGTGTAATATTACAAAGCATAATATAAAATAACTTTTATTATTCAAATTACAACAGTATCCTTATGGTAAAAAAAAAAATGGAAAAAAGAAACCTACAAAATTCTTTAAAGTAGAAGTTTAAAGTCTCCTAATACTCAGTTACCAAAGGTAACAATTGTAAACAGGTTTTATTTATTTATAAACTTTTTATAATGTTTATGTATTTATTTTGAGAGGGAGAGAGAGAATCCGAGGTAGTGCGGAGCCCAGTGTGGGGGCTCAATCTCACAAACCGTGAGATCATGACCTGAGCTGAAATCAAGAGTCGTATGCTTAACCCACTGAGCCACCCAGATGCCTCTGTGTATCTATCGATCGATCAATCGATCTATTAAACAAATGTTCTTTAATGTTTATTCACTTTTGAGAAAGAGAGAGACAAAGTATGCTTGGGGAAGGGGCAGAGAGAGAGACACAGAATCCAAAGCAGGCTCCGGGTTCTGAGCTGTCAGCACAGAGCCTGATGAGGGGCTCAAACCCACAAATTGTGAGACCATGACCTGAGCCGAAGTCAGACTCTTAACCAACTGAGCCACTCAGGCACCACTATTTTTTTATTTTTATAAAATATTTTAAATTTTATTTATTATTGCAGTACACTGATGTACAATATTATATTTATTTCATGTGTACAGCATCGTGATTTGGCAATTTCTATGCATTATGCAGTGCTCACCATGGTAAGTGTAGTCATCACGTGTCACTATACAAAGTTACTACACTGTCATTGACTGTATTCCCTCTGGTGTACTTGTCATTAATTTATGTATAACTAGAAGTTTGCACCTCTTAATCCCCTTTATCTTTTTTTCCCTTCTCCCCACTCACCTCTCCTCTGGCAACCACCAATTTCTTCTCTGTATTTAAGTCTCCTCATTTTATTTCTTATTTATTTTGTTTCTTGGATTCGACATGTAAGTGAAATCATATGGCATTCGTCCTTTGATGATGACTTATTTCATTTAGCATAATGCCCCTTGGTCTATCCATGTTGTTGCATATGACGAGATCTTATTCTTTTTTATGGCTGAGTAATATTCCAGTGTGTGTGTGTGTGTGTGTGTGTGTGTGTGTGTGTGTGTGTATCACATCTTCTTTATCCATTCATCTATTGAATACTTGGGCTGCTTCCATATCTTGACTATTGTAAATAATACTGTGATAAACATAGGGGTCCATATGTCTTTTTGAATTAGTATTTTTGTTTTCTTTGGGATTCCCAGTAGTGCAGTTGCTGGATCATATGGTAATTCTGTTTTTGATGTTTTGAGGAACCTTCATGCAGTTGTCTACAGTGGCTGCACCAGTTTGCATTCCCACCAACAGTGCGTGAGGGTTCCTTTTTCTCCACATCCTCAACAAACCTGTTATTTCTTGTCTTTTTGATTCTAGCCATTCTGACAGGTGTAAGGTGATATCTCATTGTGGTTTGGATTTGCATTTCCCTGATTGTGAGTGACGTTGAGCATCTTTTCGTGTGTCTGGAAACAATTAGCTCTTAAGTAGTTTTCTGGGGTTCCACCTTATTTTCTTTACGTTCTCTTTCTCCATTTCTCTTCTTTTTCTCATTGCATGCACGGAAATCTCTCCTGGCCTACAGACGGACCTCATGTTTTACCTAGGGCAGAATTGAAGCAGACGATTAAGAGAGGGTTTGACAAGTTGCTAGAGATAGTCATCTGATAGTGGTACGAAGTAAATGAAGAGACAAGAAATTTAAGTAGTAGTTAGAAGAACTCAAAAAGCTCAGCAACCTGGACTGTTTGGAATAGGAGCGAGTAGCTCTGTAGGTCCCGTGGGCAATCCTGAATTCAAAAGAATCTCTTGAAATTATATTCCCTGCGTTGTCCTAGAACGCAGGGGATGATAGACTTGAGAAAAAATTACATTCAAGAAGGTAAAATCACGTGAAGACGTTTTACAGTTTTGCCTGTAGCTTTTTCTTGACAACTCAGTATATTTAACAGAATAACCCAACACTGGAGGGTCTTATAATATTGTAGTTGTAGTGTGTTGTAATAAGTGTCTTAGAAGTGGCCAAATGATGGCATTCAGTATTCTTCCTGAAAGCGAATGCAGGGAACTGGTAAAGTCAGCAGAGGAAAAACATTTACTGGATTTCTGGTGTGTTTCAGTAACGTATTTGGTGCCATGGGGAAGCTATTAGCGTCATGAGGAAGCCCATGTTGCAATAGAACAAGACCGCCAAGGACAAGATTAGATTAGTCACAGTCATAAGTGGGTGATACGGATCTGCCTGCAACAGATTCTAGCTCTCCATCCGTTCACGGAAAGCTACGTTAAGCATCAGGAAAATAGAAAAGGTAAAGGTGGTCACTCTTGTTGGTTGGAAGACTTAGCTGAACTGGTTTGGAGGAGTGTGTCCATTCAGCCAGGGTCAGGACTCTATAGCATAAAATCAAGTGGCAGACTGATCTCTGAGTGATGGGGACAAAACTGGTGCGATGGCTCAGCCCATCCTGTGCCATAAGCTGGACCAACAGAAGTAAACAGCTGAGGCTTAGGTGAATTTAACAGGGCTGAACTTCTAAGGGCACGTCTGGTTAGTACGGTAATGGCCAAGGTTATAGATCTATATTGGTTTTCCAAGTGGATATTTTCTTTTAATTAAGCTACCCCTGATTGTAGTTATAAAACATTTATTGACTAGTGGCCACCGGCAGCAACTCCAGGCTGCACCTTCACTCATTCCCTTGGGGGAAGATTTATCTTGGAATCGGCGATTGGGCACCAACTCCGTTTTCCCACAGAAGCTTGTTCTGTGTGGCGGGGTGGGCCCTGCCTTCGTTTCCTGGCACGTCATGAGATAAACCGGACCCTGAGGTTTGAGCTGGGAATGTGCCCACTTGTGCTGACGTTAAAGCTGCGTGTTACCTCAAAAAAAAAAAAAATCAGAAATTGACAAGGTATTCTTTGGAACCCAACCCGTCTTGTGCTGGGTAGTGGCCTCCACGGTTAAGGTAACACTCGGAGATGTTTACTCCAGGTGGAGATATGTTTGTGCACATGTCACACTGACTTGAGGATGGGACAGAGGATAGGGCAGGGCTGTAGAACAAGCCAGATGCACATGCTTCTCATTGCTGGGTGCCCGTCATGTGGCCTGACCCGAGGAGATGCAAGTTTTGAACACAAGCCAACAACATTTTAATCAGATCTGAATTTATTGAGCAATCCTTCTGTTTGTTTGCTTGGTTCCTTTGACTGGAATGCTTACCGTCCGAACCTCAAAGAGCAGGACCTCTGAAGGACTTCGCTAGGAGGCTCCACGTGGGCATTGCTGATATGCGGGAAATCTGTTTATAAACTGCAAGAGAAGAAAAGGAGTTCTAAATAAAGGCAGTTGGCATGTGATTTTGATTTGTTGTGTTGTGTTAAATAATGTTGCTGTTTGTATACAGATTCTTAAATTCAGTGCTCAAGCGAAGAGAGAACAGTGTCCTGTTCATCAGCGCCCAGCAGGGACATAGCCAACATGTGCATTTTCCCTTCTGGGACAATTTGCAAGTGATTGTGCAGCCTGAGTGCTAAGACACTGGGCCTTAGGAATATACTTCTAGGGATATACTGAGGAATATACTCCTAAAGTAGTCCAGGAAGGATCTGACCCTAGGGGTTTGTCCAGGTAGAGTGCTGTGCTGGGGATTATCAGTGAAGGCAGAGTAGACCAGGGAGAATCCGGGGCCAAGGAAACAGGGCCTCCTCACATCTAGGAAGGCATTCTTCATAAGAGGGGTGGCGGTGAAGAGGGTTGAACTTTTTAGTTTAGCTCTTATTTTTTTAGTTAAAAAGTTATTTTTTAAAAAGACTGTAGTGAATACCCGTAAAATTTACCATCCTAACCATTTCAAGTGGGCAGTTCGGTGGCATTAAGTATATTCTCATGGTTGTGCCTTCATCGCCACCAGCCATCCACAGGACTCTCTTCATCCTGCCAAACTGGACTCCTGTGCCTGTTAAACAGTTCCCCATTCTCCCCTTCCCCCCAGTACCCCCTTTCCCCCTGGCACCCACCTTCCTACTTTCCGTCTCTATGGATTGAACCACTCTAAATACCTCATATACTTGGAATTATGTAGTATCTGTTCTTTTGTGACTGGTTTATTCCAGTCTCAGTATAATGTCCTCAGGATTCATCAGTGTTGTAGCACGTATCTGAGCATCCTTCTTTTCTAAGGCTGAGTAATATTCGATTGTATGTACATGTGACATTTTGTGTATCTGTTAACCCATCGGAGGACAGTTCGGTTGCGTCTGCCATTTGGCCATTGAGAGTAATGCTGCTGTGAACACGAGTGTACAAATACCTCTTTAGACCTCTGCTTTCAATTCTTTGGAGGGCATATACCCACAAGTGGAACTGTTGGACCTTATGGTAATTGTTTTTGATTTTTTTGAGGGACTTCCATTACTGTTTTCCACAGCAGCTGCACCAGTTTACATCCGCACCAACAGTGCACAGAGGTTCCAGTTTCTCCACATTCTTGCCAACACTTGTTCTTTTCTTCTTTCTTCTTCTTTCCTTCCTTTCTAGTAGCCATCTTAATGGCTGTGAAGTGGTACCTTATTGTGGTTCTTATTTGTATCTCCCTAATGATTAGTGACGTAGAACATCTTTTCATGTGCTTGTTGACCATCTATATCTTCTTTGGAGGAATGTCTGTTCAAGTCCTTTTCTTATTAAATTTTTTTTTTCATCTTATTTGAGAGAGGGAGGGAAGGAGGGAGGAAAAGAAGAGCAGAGGGAAAGAATGAGAGAGAGAGAAATAGAGAGAGAGAGAGAGAGAGAGAGAGAGAAAATTCCAAGCAGGGTCCATGCTCAGTGCAGAGCCTGACGCAGGGCTCGATCCCATGGTCCTGGGATCATAACCTGAGCCAAAACCAAGAGTCAAGACGCTCAACCAACTGAGCCACCCAGGTGCCCCGTCCTTTTCCCATTTTTGAATTGGGTTGTTTTTCTTGTTGAGTTGTAGGAGTTCTTTATGTATTCTGGGTATTAATCCCTTATAAAGATAGGATTTGCAAATATGTTCTCCCATTCCCTGGATTGCCTTTTCACTCTGTTAATAGTGTTCTTTGAGGAACAAAAATGTAAAAATGTTTCATTTTGATGAAGTTTGATACATCTAATTTCTCTTTTGCCTGTGATTTTAGCATCCTATCCAAGAAATTATTGCCAAACATACTGTCATGAACCCCTTCTCCTATGTTTTCTTCTAAGAGTTTTATACTTTTAGCTCTTACAGTTAGACCTTTGATCCATTATGAGCTAATTTTTGTATACGGTGAAAGGTACCCCTTTGGCTTTTATTATCATGCAGTTTATACACGATTGCATAATTTCAAGAGATTTATTGTGAAGAAAAACAGCCCCTGCCTCTCTTGCCTATTGTTTCTGCCTATAGACTGTTGATCAACTACACACTTGTCACTGTGTCCCCCTCTAGGGCCACCTCCTCTGCATTCTTTTCCTTGGACCCCTGAGGGAAGTGGGCCTTGCTTTTCTGAATTTCCAGTTTTATCATATGATGTCTGTTCTTTTCTACCTTGTAATATTATTTTTTGAATTAAGAAATCATTTTCATGTTTATTTATTTATTTTGAGAGAGAGAGCAGGGGAGGGGCAGAGAGAGAGAGAGAGAGAGAGAGAGAGAATCCCAAGCACCATGATGAGATCATGACCTGAGCTGAAATCAAGAGTCGGCCACTTAATCCGACTGAGCCACCCAGGCGCCCCACTACATTGTATATTATTCATACTTGTCTTATCCCTTCTACTAGATTATAAGTGCCTTTTAATTGCATCCTTCTATCCTTATATCCTTCAGAGCATTTGCCACAGTACCTGGTGCCTCTTGGTCACTTGACCTTGAAGAGGCCAAGGATGATTAACTGAATGGCCCTTTATAAAGAGTTGTAAGTAGGGGCGCCTGGGTTAAGTAGGGGCGCCTGGGCGTCAGTCGGTTAAGCATCTGACTTTGGCTCAGGTCATGATCTCACAGTCTGTGGGTTCGAGTCCTGCATTGGGCTCTGTGCTGACAGCTCGGAGCCTGGAGTCTGCTTTGGATTCTGTGTCTCCCTCTCTCTGGCCCTTCCCCTCTTATGCTCTGACTCTCTCTCAAAAATAAACATAAAAAAAAAAATTAAGAGTTGTAAGTAGTATTAGGTGAATAGCACTATGGGATTTGAACATTCTCATGTTTCCCTTTTTGCTTAAATGAATTCTCAAGTTCAGTTTTATTTAAAGTGTCTAAAATGCTATGAAATCTGCCACCAACATAATAGTAAGAGATTTCGAGAACAAGAAGAGATTAAGAGAAGGGTGGCCTTTTATGCCAATGTCGCTTGGGGCTGTGTAAGAGATTTCATACCTAAGTGACTTCAAGTTTGTTCTTAAAACCTGCAATCTCTATTGGAAGCCAGACAACAGGAGGAGGCGACTTCTTGTGCTTTTAATAAAGCTGAACTGCTGGAGGCAGTCACGAAGCAGGTACCAAATGAACATTCTGGTCCCTTGGAGAGTCACTTTCACCACAGATCATAACAGAACACATCGCACTCTTAGGTGGACACGGATACTCCTGTTTCTCCCATCAGGATGTTGCCTGTGGAAAACCCGGTGTGTGTCAGTTGGAGGTTGTAGATGTACCCATGGTAGAGTGACCATGAGTTTAGATACTGTCGTAGGGCGATCCATGCTGAAGTTTCGCGGTGGGGGTGTTTTTGTTATAAGGAAAGGGCGACATTGTGGAAAGCAGGGCTTACGGTTATATTTTGAATGGTTGCCTATCTAAATAACAAGAGATGACTTCTAACCTAGAATAGTTGACAGTCGATTCTCTTTGCGACAGAGCCATACCTCCCTATTAAGCAACAGCCCATATTACTAACATTACATTTTCTCTCCCTAGGACAGTCTTAGTGATAAGATGCACATAAAGTCACATTCCTTAGTGAATGGAAGCCTCCCGAGGTGATAAACAACCGCGTTGCATTAGAGGTAATAAGCGTCCTAAGATGGGCTAGCTGTAAAGAGGACTTCGTCATAAACTAGTATAATGCACCACCGTGTCATAAGCTACCCAGAGGTGTCCTATAAAGCTTCGCCCACACATCTGTGACACAGACATAAAAATCGCCTCCTGGGTCTGTATTTTCATTTAAGCGATTTCATGAATTTTAGTTAAATACATAATCTTGCGATTCAGTCAGTCACTAAGTATTGAGTGAGCACTTTACCATGTGTGCTGGGGTCCGGGAGAAATGCAGTATAATTTTTTCCCCCGGTGAACAAACACACACGAAAACGTAGAGGCTAGGATTTTCTGTAGCTCAGCATTACAGTTACAGGCAGTCAGCATGTATTGGGACCTCACCATGTGCAAGGCCACACATCTGAAATTGTGTGTGGAGTTAAAAATATGTCACGTGGGTTTTTTTGTAATTATCCATGTAAAATTTGGTGAAGTTAATATGAAGCAGGAAACACCCCTTACCATTCCCAGTCATTTCCGGATTTATTCTCAACGACCCTGATGGGAATATTTGCCAAGTCTTATTGCCGGTTACACTCTTCATGGATTTTTCACTAGTCTTTTATTTATTTATTTATTTATTTATTTATTTATTTATTTATTTATTTTTTTCAACGTTTATTTATTTTTGGGACAGAGAGAGACAGAGCATGAACGGGGGAGGGGCAGAGAGAGAGAGGGAGACACAGAATCGGAAACAGGCTCCAGGCTCTGAGCCATCAGCCCAGAGCCCGACGCGGGGCTCGAACTCACGGACCACGAGATCGTGACCTGGCTGAAGTCGGACGCTTAACCGACTGCGCCACCCAGGCGCCCCTTCACTAGTCTTTTAAATCCTGAATCTCCACTTTGGTATAATTCGTGTCTTTACAAAACCCCTTTGTGGCCTGAGGCTAGGCAGAACATGGGTACTGGGGACTCGTTGTGACTTGTAGTTGAGGTGCTACAGAAGTATATGTATATGTCTGACTAACCATGTTTCAAAATGTTTTGAGGGTTACAGCGTGGCCAGGTAGAGGGATTATTTTAACTAGGTTTTGATGTAAGGATCGACAGAGCCACGGTTCCCGTAAGATAGGATTAATAAGCACCTGGTATTTTTCATGTAAGTTTCAATTTGCGCCTCACTGTCTCCCAGTAGCTGGCATCTCCTTCAGCGCTGGCACCTTGAGACGAAGATTCTTCCGTATGTTACAGTTACACCTAAGGCGTCCATGATGGAAAGAAAGAAAAAGTTGTTAAAAAATGGTGGAAAACAGTATAGTGAAGTAGTTACTGTTTGGGTTTTAAACTTATAATTTATGCCATAGTTAACTTCAGTTTGCCTTGAGTCCCCCAAAGCTAAAATACAACGGCATGAGGTTGAGAGAGAAAGAATCACGGGAAAAGAGGCATTTCCTGAAAAAAGGAGCTCTGTGATCCTGAGGAATACTAAGATTTTACTGATGATACTCTAAAGGGAAGTATTTCAGAAACTGTGAACCTGGCGGGTAGGCTGATATCTTACCGATGGCACCAAACTTAGCTACTAAGTCTGGTGCAGCTCAGTTTCAGTTAGACTAGTGAGATAATACTAACTTGCAGAAAAGTTGCACCACATCATGGGAGCCTTGAATGTCAGTTTTATAGTTTGACATTGTTCTGTTGTTAAGAGGGAACATAGAAAAGTTTTTTTTTTTTTTTAAGTTTTATTTATTTATTTATTTTGAGAGAGAGAGAGAGAGAGAGAGCAAGCAGGGGAGGGGCAGAGAGAGAAAGAGGGAGAAGGTGAATCCCAAGCAGGCTCTACACTGTCAGCACAGACCCCGATGTGGGTCTGGAACTCACAAACTGTGAGATCATGACCTGAGCTGAAACCAAGAGTCAGATGCTTGCTTAACTGACTGGGCCACCCAAGCGCCGCCCTCCTTTTTTTTTTTTTTTTTTTTATTTACTGACTTGGGGTGGGGGCAGTTTTTGATTAGGAGAACCACAGGAGAATTCCGTTCCTGAAAAGCTTGATTTATCAAGAGTGCATTTGATGATTTGGGAGGAGGAAGAACAGATAGGGGGCTGTTCTGCATTCTGGATCAAAGGTAGCAGAAGAACAATATTATTAGGTGTAGAAACGGAAATGAGATGCAAGAAACATTTTGTTGGAAGGATTTAGAACTTGACTGAATCTCTCGGGGGTCGGGCCGGGGGGGGGGGATGCATGAAGGTGCTAGGAGGTTGGTGTGGTTATTAACAGGTGAGGAGAAGGTGCGATGCTCTAATGTGCAGAGATTGAGGTCCTGTCCACACATTCTCGTGGAGCCATACAGCCAGGGAGGGGCTTAAGATTGGTGGCCTCCAATTTGAAGAAGCAGCTGGAGTAGGAGAGACCTGTTCTGAAACTTACCCATCAGTGTCTTCTCAGCACCTAATTTGATGTACGGCCTTCAAAGATTGGTCAACAGGAGGCGAGTTGAGGCAGTGGGTATAGAAAATTCACTCAAGAAGTTTGGCTCCGGGGGTGCCTGGATTGCTCAGTCCGTAGAGCACGTGACTCTTGATCACATGTTGTAAGTTTGAGTCCCACGCTGGGTGCCGAGGTTATTTAAAAATAAAATCTTTAGGGGCACCTGGGTGGCTCCGTCAGTTGAGCGTCTCATCCTTGATTTCAGGTCCGATTGTGATCCTAGGGTCGCGGCGGGATTGAGCCCCACGTCAGGCTCCACGTGGAGTGTGGAACCTGCTTAAGATTCTCCCTCTCTCTCTCTTCCTCTCCCTCTGCCCCCCTCCCCTGCTTGTGCATGCTCTCTCTCTCTAAAGAATAGAATTGGATAGAATAGAAAGGTGCCTGGGTGGCTCAGTTGGTTAAGTGTCCGACTTCGGCACAGGTCATGATCTCGCCGTCCGTGAGGTCGAGCCCCGCGTTGGGTTCTGTGCTGACCGCTCAGAGCCTGGAGCCTGTTTCAGAATCTGTGTCTCCCTCTCTCTCTGCCCCTCCCCTGCTTGCATGCTGTCTGCCTCTCTTTTCTTCAAAAATTAAAAAAAAAAATCTCTTCAAAGATAATTCTACATCTAGGAAATTCTGACTACTATAAAAGGGCCTGGGTACTGATTTTCATATATTGCGATTCTTCCACTGATTAAATAGTAAACATGAAGGGAGAACATCACTTTTCTGACATTTGTTGGATTTGACCCAGGCCTTTCTATAACCCCCCCCCCCCCACCTATTGTGTCCCACATCTAGGGACAAAACAATATCAATAAAGCAATACTTGAAGAAAAGCATTGATTTTGTAGGAAATATACCGCAGGGCAGTTTTCTTTAAAGAAAATGAAAGATCGCTGTTCAGGTTTGACTGAGTCATTTGGTATGGTTAGCATTGTTTTCTCCGAGCCTAGATGTTACAGAGGTAAATATGAATGGGTTTGTGAACATGCCAGCACCTGCCCCTGCAAACTTCAAGAATTTGAAAATTGATGGCTATCACCTGAGAGCTGGCAGGATGCAGGTCACACAGAACCATCAGGATGGTGTGTTGATTGTAGAGGGGAAAGCCTAGGTGGAAAGGAGGCAAACTGCAGGGGCTCGGCCTTTGGAGGAGTAAGTACAGCTATTTTGGGGAAGTGTGGCAAACCTCTTAGCCAAAGGCAATTCCATTAAATGTACCCACTCGTAGGATTCCCTTTGGCAAAAGAAGACATTGTTAAAGAGGGAACGGGGACGCCTTTGTCCATTAAAAACAAACCTTTTCTTTTTCCTGAAGCCAGAAGAGCTCGTGTAATTACAGTCTGGAGAGCTAAAGGTGATCACACATTTAAACCTACACCCATCAAAGCACTTGACTTAACTGACCAAGCAAGTCTAGCCGGGGTTTCAGAGAGAACACTGGCCTTGGTGTTTACAGGGTCCAGGGCATCCCGGAAGCCGATTCCTTGTGCCCTCTGCTGGCCCACGGTGCCATGACTCACTCTCATACCTGGACATGACAAGAGAAAAGAGATTTCCTTTTTTTTACCCCCTTGAATTACGTGTTGTCAAAAAAAATAGATGAAACAAAGCAAGCTCTTTGAGATTTCCCTGAAAACTTGGCACCGATTGCCGCTAGTTGTTTTTTTTTTTTCTTTTTAAAGTGTCTTTTGTGTCCTATTCAATAATCCCCACCAGTTGTGTATACTCTTTTTGAGGGATTCTCAATGAAAGAGTAACGGGTTTACCACAGTCCGCCAAACGCTCTAGGTTTTGCTCAACTGGTAGATAGATTTTAAAAATAGCTCTTGAATTTTGCAATGTGCTATGCCATGTGTGAGCTCCCGGGACAACATGTGTGCCACACATCACAAAACCCTTCACAAATGTTACCTAATTAAGCCGCACAGTATCTGACAGGTGGCGGCCTCCCCAGTGACTTGCAGGGAAAGGGTCCTACTGCGCATGCACCGTCAGCCCAGAACAATGTCTTTGTTGTCTTGTGGTTGTGCTGCCTCAAGAATGAGTCTTCTTGGATTGCCAGAGGAATAGTTAGACCACCCAATATCTTGTCTGGGGCGGGGGGGCAGTAATCGCTGAGCAAGATTCAGTCCCACCCAATAGCAACTTCCGATTTTTGCCAGGCAAAGCCAATTATTGATAGCCGCATCAGAAACATGCAGGAGAGACTGGTACTTGGATGTAGAAGTACCCGCCGAGGGAGCCCTCACGGTTTGGATTGACTAGAGAGGCTCCGGCCTTCGGTAGGAAGTTTAAGTCTAGGCCAGCAGCAGGTGATGGGGGGTCCTCAGGACAGAGTTGTGGGGCGGGGACCGCACTAAGAAAATGGGAGCAGCTTGAATGGGGATGTGTATCCATCGTTAGGTCTGAGAGCGGGTCGGAGGGACTCCGTCACCAGGCTGACCGCGGATGGGACAGAACCCCTGTCTTGGGAGAAGACTTGGATTAGTGTACAGTTTTCACAACGAGGCTTTGAGAAGGAAGAAAACGACAAGAGAAAAACCCCTGGGTATGGGCTAAGGAGTAGGGAAGGAGGACAGGGACTCAGAAAGCTCAAGGTGGCCTGGTTGTCAGCACTGGGGCGCTGACCGGAAGAGGCATCAGGTGTTAGCATAGCAATTAAGAGTATGCATCCTGGAATCAGATAGACTCGACACCTCCTAGCATGTGGTCTTGGGCAGGAGACTTCATCTCCGTGCCTCAGTCTCCTTGCTGGTAAAATGGAAATCGCAAAATTTCCTACCTTACGAGGTTTTTGAGAAGATTAACTGACGTAATCTATGTGTCAAGGGCCTTAAGTAGGACTTGATAAACGTTGGCAGTGATGGCGGTGCAGATGATGAAGAGGAAGGTGATGATGGTGATGACGAAGAATCAGAGAGTACAGCAGAAGTGCAGAACCGGCCCTGGGACGCGTACTCGCTTTCTGGGTGGAGATCCAGTGACTGCCAGAAGGTAGGGAAGGGGGGTGCTGGGGGAGAACTAGCCTCGTGGTCAGTGAGCGCTTGGTAAATACTTGGTGTTGATGGAGGTGTATCGACCTGGTAACCCCGAGGAGTTCGATAGTGTTCTTTAGTTAGCCGATGATCCCTTGGTGTGGACAGTCGAATCAGACCATCGGTTCAACTCTTAAAACGTGTGCCGCTTTGAATGGAATGACTTAAACGAGGATTTTAAGGAAAACAAGTGTTTGCTTTTATGGATTCTCAACCCACTCTGTTCAGTCTTTCCCCCGGTTGACTACGCAGGATAAACCAGGACAAATGGCAGTCTACGTGATCCTTGACAAAACCCTTGACACATGTGGGAAGCTATATATAGAACTTAACGTGGTTTCTGTCTTTGTTTTGCTTCGCTGCCCAACGTACGATCTTTCTCTTGGTTTGCGGATCAGGCTTTACAATGTCAGTACCCAGAGGTTAAAAACATAATAGAACTTTTAATTCAGTTGATGAATGTGTATTGATTTCTCATTATGTGCAAGGTATTAGGCTTTCTGCGCCATGGTCTCTCCACTTCCAGTCCCCTCTGGTACCTTTCATTCATTTATTCATCCAATGAATATTTATTATTTGGTTAGTTAATCTCTGCCAGGCACTTCGCTAGGTCTTAGGATGTTAATGAACAACCTCTGCCCGGAAAACCTGCGGTGCAGTCCGTGTAGAAGGGTGTAGACAAAACAGTGTAGTGTGGTTGAGTACTGCAGTGGGGACTCTTTTGACAGTCATGGGGGGGATCAGCGACACCCCACGGGGAAGAGGACATCTTGACATTTCCTGAAGTTCTGTCGAAAATGCTCACTGACTTTGACGTTCCAGAACATGACTTACAAGCCCTCTCCATTTCAGCACATCCAGCCCTTTCCCCAGCATTGAACCTTGCCTGGCAGTCATCTCCTGACTGTCTCTTGCCTATTCTCGTGTGCTGCATGGCTCAGCCCAGCGTTACAACATTTTTGGTGAAGTCTGGGGGCTTTGTTTATGGCTCTGCGAAGACTTTATGGCAAAGAACTAAAGAATCTTCTTCACTTCTAAAGACCTTTCTCTTTAGTGTATTAAGCATTTTCATGAGTTGTTAAGGTCATGTATATGGTGATTAAAATTTGGGCTACTCAGGGGGTGCCTGGGTGGCTCAGTCAGTTAAACACCAAATTTGGCTTAGGTGATGATCTATCTCACGGTTCATGAGTTTGAGCCCCATGTCGGACTCTGCTCTGACAACACAGAGCCTGCTTGGGATTCTCTGTCTCTTCCTTTCTCTTCCTCTCTCTCTGCGCCTCCCCAACTCACACACATTTGCTCACCCTCTCAGAAGAAATAAATACGCTTTAAAATTTGGAATATTCCAAGAGACGCTTCATAGTAACTTTCAAAATCTATTATATATAACATTTAAAAGTTGTACTGGGCTGCTAAGGGTTTCTTACTCTAGCTAGCATGGGTTTTGTTGGCAAAATTGTAAGCGTTGCATACATCGTTTAAGGACGGAAAACCTGGTGGCTTAGAGGTGATACCATATCATTATTAGGATTACATCTTTTTTTTTTTTTAAAGAGATTTAACTGTACCGTGCAAGGTTCTTATTCTATCGATTCTCTAACAATTCCAGCCTCTCTAGAGGGACACGTAGTAGTCAGGGACCCAGCCAGCCCTTCTCTATAGTTTCCCAGGCAACTGGTCATCCCATTAGGACTCACTGCTTTTATTTGTCCTGTTCCAGATGCTAGGAAAGGGCCATCCATCTGTTTTCTGCCCTTGGAGACCAGGTCTTGGTATGTTTCCTGTTTGTACTCTTCTGAGGTTTTATTTGTTTGCCTTTCTTGAGGAAAAATCGTTATCTGCTAGGGGGAAATTGGCTTAATGTTTGCGTACATGCACATTTTATGTGCATATAATGTGCATAATCTTATACACAATAACCATTTTCTAGTTAACAACCTGATGATATTTATGTGATTGAGGCTAGTTAACAGATGACCAGAAAATACTTCTAATTCTTTCTTTCCGTGCTACAGAAAAGGAGAATTGGACAGGACAGTAAGAAAAAGGGGAAAGTAAAGCAAAATTTCTGTGAGGAAATTTCTAAATTATGGATATTTTAGAAACTCTGTTTTGGTTTGTTTTTTTCGGGCTCTGTGCTGACAGCTCAGAGCCTGGAGCCTGCTTTGCATTCTGTGTCTCCCTCTCTGTCCCTCCCCTGCTCACTCTCAAAAATAAATAAATGTTAAAAAGAAATTAAAAAAAAAAAAGAAACTCTATTTTTTAAACTGCGTTCTATTACTAAAGCACTATGATATGTGTGTGTTGAATAATTAAATGGCAAATGCTCCACAAAGTCTGTTTGTAGACAAGAAATTGGTCATCGTGTGAGATTAAAAAAACTCCATATGGATCTTTTAAATTTTTTAAAAATATTTATTTATTTTTGAAAGAGCGAGAGAGAGAGAGAGACGGAGCATGAGTGGGGGAGGGACAGAGAGAGAGGGAGACACAGAATCTGAAGCAGCCTCCAGGCTCTGAGCTGTCAGCACAGACCCCGATGCGGGGCTCGAATTCATGGACCATGAGATCATGACCTGAGCCCAAGTCAGACATTTAACTGACTGAGCACCCAGGTGCCCCCATATAGATCTTCCATGCCTTGGATATTCTACTTCCCCACTGATACCGTGTGTGTGTGTATACAGTTTGAACAAAGCCTAACTCCAGGTCTGGAGAAGGGATAACCTTAGAAAAAAAGAATATCTTTTAAATAGAAACATTTTTGTTTTGCCTTCCGATTGTTAAAGTAGTGCGTACGTGTGGTAGAGAAATGTGAAAATACAGAAAATCCTGAATAAAGAAAATATAGATTGTGGTTAAGCCCCCCACCCCACCACCCCAGATGTAACATTCTGGCTTCTTTCTTCCCAGATTTTGGTCTGTACGTATACATTCATTCAACAGATATTGAGTGCCCTTTGAGTGCCAGGCACTCTGATACATTCTGGGGATACACCAGTGGACAAGACACACACAGTTCCCTGCCCCAGTGGAGTTTACTTCTTAATGTATGTACATTTTTATACCCGACTATTAGGATCCAACTGTGTATACTGTGCCTGATTATATTCCTCTGCCTTCTATAAGGAACACCCTTCCCTTGTTAACTAGTTTTTAGTATGGTGATTTTTCACGAGTACCTGTCTTTTTCTCTTACGAATGTGCCATAATTTACTTATCCCCCAGTTTGAGCTGTTCAGGCGCTTTTCACTTTTTTGTTATTCTGAAAGTAAGTGACCATGAACATCTTTAAGTGTACATCTCCACTTTCATAACTTCTCATTTCCCCAGGGTAGATTATCAGGTATGAGCTTAGCCGGTGTAAAAGGAGGAACATTTTAAAGATCCCAGAAGCACTGTTAAATTAGCATCTGAAAAAATTCTATAATTCGCACTTCTGCTGGCAGCATATCTGTGCTCCTTTTATGCTCCCCAGTATTTATATTATCAGGAAAAAGAAAACTTGACCAGTTCAACTGGTAAAAAGTAGTCTCATCATATTTTAAATTGTATTTCTTTGATCATTTCTAAGATCACACATGTTATTGTATCTGTATTTCTGTGACTCATCCCTTAAAAGTTCTTCGCACATTTTTTTCTATCTAAAACCGTTTTTATTTATTTATCAGTACCCTTTATATATTGAGCCACGCAGGCCGTTATCATGTATGTAGCAACTTTTTCCCTTGTTAGAGAATATATACTTTTTCCAGCTTCTCCCCCGCCCAAATAATGAGAAGGGAAATGAGGGGGGGGGGTCCTTCTCTTGATATTAATGAGACATTGGATTTTAAGCCAGAATCTTCCTTCCTAACCATGGCAGCAATGGCTTAGGTGCTGTGAAAGCAGCACCTGTGATCAGTAATGCTCAAGAGGTAGGCTACTTCTGCAGACAGGGCTGTCTTTATTTTTTTTTATTTTTTATTTTTTAACATTTATTTATTTTTGAGACACAGACAGAGCATGAGTGGGGGAGGGTCAGAGAGAGAGGGAGACACAGAATCCGAAACAGGCTCCAGGCTCTGAGCGGTCAGCACAGAGCCCGATGCGGGGCTTGAACTCATGGACCGCGAGATCATGATCTGAGCTGAAGTCGGACGCTTAACCGACTGAGCCACCCAGGTGCCCCCAGACAGGGCTGTCTTTAATGCCAGCAGGATGCAGGTAGGCATGTGAGCACGGGGAGTAAACTGTACTTGCTAACTAATATGAAACCTTGCCCCCTCCTCCAATGTAGCAATCCTGGTGCATGTGGATTTAATTAGTTTCCAAAGAAGGAGTACCATTTATCGACATGTACCTCCGTGTGCACCTAGATAGGCTTTCAGGTTGTAGAAAGAAAAAGTTAGACCTCTTAGTTGTGGATGAATGAGTGAGATCCTGGCCCAAACCAGCTGCTGTTGTGAACAGGGGGATAGATTTATGTTTAAAACAGAGTAAACTGTGCAACCAGGTAATAATTGTGAGCAATGAAGTATGTTTGCTACAGTCACCATTAAAGAAACAGATAAATCACGGTAAATTCAACATGGCACTTGAGCCATTCAGTAAATGGGTATTTTAAGTTTCATTTGCTTTTGAACTAAGTGCAATAATTTATAGGGTAAGTCATTCAAAGATTAATGCTCGGAAAGCGGGAAAATCACTATACAGGAACAGAAACATATCATTTATGTGTATTACATTGTGGCTTGGTCTGCCCGTGTTTCCATTATAAACCTGATTTTTCTAGCATTTATAATACAGCAGCAAAAAAGTTTGCCCAGGGCTAAAACTTGGTATTTGCCTCAACTTTCTGATATTCCAATTTTTATTGTATCCTTTTCTTTCTCAAATACGATGACATCTATCCCTGCGTTTTTAGATGTTTACATCATTACAACACTATTAATTCTAAAAGTTCACTTACTTTTTTTTTTAATTTTTTTTTTCAACGTTTATTTATTTTTGGGACAGAGAGAGACAGAGCATGAACGGGGGAGGGGCAGAGAGAGAGGGAGACACAGAGTCGCAAACAGGCTCCAGGCTCCGAGCCATCAGCCCAGAGCCCGACGCGGGGCTCGAACTCCCGGACCGCGAGATCGTGACCCGAGCTGAAGTCGGACGCTCAACTGACTGCGCCACCCAGGCGCCCCTAAAAGTTCACTTATTTTAGGAGCACAAATTTGTGGCTCCTGAATTCAGAATGCACCGACTTGTCATGGACTCTGAGCCTTTTCAAGATGGTTATAAAACTTATAAAGATGGTTTGCAAACACAATTCAAAGAGTGAAGAAGGAGTGTTAAATGCCATGGATATAGCACCTTTGATTTAACAGCTACGAAGACGGGAATGCTCTAGGTCATGACTAAATGTGAGCCAGTCTATTAGAGGATTCATTTAAATTTGGCATCTCTAGTTTGATCAGGCTACATAATTTTGTCAAGTCCATACACGGATACCCAATCTGCTTGCTAATCATTTGGTACCCAGCATGTCAACTAAGTACAGAGTTGACGCTTACTTAGGAAGTCCTGGCTGAACAAACGAGTACACGAATGTTAGTTCAGTTACAGGCTGGCACACGCTTCCGAAGAGTCTCCATCTTGTAGTTCATTTTCCCATAAAAGCGTAATGTAAACGATAAGTTCTCCCACAACAGCTCACTTCCAGCCATTACACGCCAGAACAAATCGTAGAATCACTGTAAGCAGACAGAGGGCTGAACCCGTTTCCGTAAGAACCGCCCTCCAAGGCTGCCGATGGTCCTGTGGTCCTGCTCAAAGAACGATACGGATTTCACGTGTTGTAAATAAGTTTGTCCTACTGTTGGTCACCTAGCTTTACCGCCTTTTTAAAAATGGTACTAAACCCATCTCTTTCCTTTTACTTTAAAATCGTGCATCTCCGTCGTCCCTTTCTAGAGCCCTGAAGATGAGGCCTACCAGGTTTAGGTATGACTCAGGTTATACCGATCCCTTCGACCTTCAGACCACTGAATCCAAGCCTGCAGGCCCCTCTGAACAGGCTTGTCTGGGGCAGCGGTTGTGGAAGATCGGTTCGCCAGCCAGCGGCTTCAGCACCAGCTGGGAACTCGGTAGACATGAAAATTAGAGGACCCAGCCCAGAAAGACTAAATCTGAAACTCTGGGGAGGGGTCCGGCAATCTGTATTGAATAAGCCCTCCAGGTGATTGCAATGTACCAAGTGTGGAAAGGCTGTTCTAGGGCTTACTGGAGGCGGGTCCAAGATGGGATCTTAATATTCGATTCCTCTGGGCAGTGAGCTCAGCGGTGGTGTGGGCTCTGGCTCCCAGCTGCCCAGTACGCTGTCGCTGGACGACACCCTCAGGGGGCCTTGGAGCCGTCAGAAGAGTTTGGTTTAAGGTTCAGACACGTAGTCCAAGGTATGACCAAATGGTCAGACGTGGTGGTGGGGCACGGGGACCCTCTGGTCCGCTGTGGCCAAGCTAGCTTCGGGATGACATTGGATACCCAAGGCTGCATGTTAGAACTTTGTCAGTACTTTGTAATACCTAATAGGAAAACATTTCAGCTGGATTTGAAATCTATCACATTTTCATAAGAAATTTCACGACGACGTTAATCAAATAAAGTACGATCGGATCCTTGAAATAGGAGTTGGTGTATTTCAGTGGTCATAAGAACAGTTAAGACAACTTGTATCTCTTTGTTGGGTGAGTAAGATTCCTTATTAGTGATCACCAACCGTAGCGTTGACAGCTCATCATTAAAAGTTCCTAGCTGTTATAGCTTATAGTCATTTCAAGCCTATAACCCAATTTTTTAAAAAGTTATTTTCAAGTAAGTAAGCATAAAGTTCTTTTTTTAAAAAATGAACAGGATTTCATTTGGAAGTTTTATACTAATTCAGTGTTTAATATTTTTCCTGATACTCTGAATTTTCTTTCCAGTTCTTACACATTTTTAAACACTGCGATAAATGTCTTTTGACCCCATATTCTCCCCCGTGTCTCCCAGGGTGCGGGACACTGCAACTATGTGACCCTGTGGGGAAAGGCACTGGGCAGCTACCCGCCCTCTGCTCCCTGGAAGCCCTTCACGTGCTTGTATAATTCCTTCCCTTCTTTGAGTAAACAGCCCTGGTTCTTCCAGTTGAATCTGTTTATCTGATCCCCTTTCCAGACACCATTCTTGTGAAAGTTCTCCTGGTTTTCATGGTCTCCCAGAAAAAGTGGCATTCGCAGCTGAGCACGGTCTTTGGATCATCATCCGCCTGGTGCCAGGACAGAAGGAATGTGCTAGGACCCGTGGTTCAGACGTTAAGTGCCAATGATTCCCACGAGGGACTTTAGAAATGCCTAGAATGTAAACTCCACGCAGGCAGTGACTCTCTTTTTCATTGTTTTATCCTTGACTAGGGCAGCGCTTAGCACATGGTATGTGCTCATTAAATAGTTGTAACATTAAGGAATGATTAAGTGAAAGACATGGCAAGAAGCCGAAAGAAAGTAGATGCCTCCATGCTGTTGTCACAATGGCGAGGTTAGATGGGCTCAGTGAGTGGTGATACCATCCAGAGTGGCCCATTGTCGTGGTGTCCACCACTGGGAAACGGAGAGGCCGTTTGTATGTTGGCGTCCATAAGCCAAGTCCTGCTAGTGAAATGAAGAATTGAATGCTACAACTTGTTAGATTCTTTCTTTAAGGACAATTAAAATGCCTTTACTGACACAGTGCCTTCTAGCATTTACATCCGTATGACCTGACACTCTTGTGTTAGTTTGGTTCATAGTAGAAGATGCATTCTTGAAACATGACTCGTCTTACTGGAACGACCTGTTGGCATGGTATGGTTTGGTCCTACTCCTAAATCTATGCAGGGCGCTTGGTACATGGTATATACTCAACAGTGTTCAAGTTCTACGAGATCTAGGACGTGGTTTCCTAAGACAGCCTAGAAGTTCGAAGTGAGGCACGAGAGCACCTAGCCTGACCCTCTTAGATTCAAATTCTTTCTGAACTTAACCAACTCATCTAACTTCTACTGACCCCATGTGTTTTACCACAGTCGTGCTTCAAGGTGGCATGGTCACCCTGCAGTCTCCTCAGACTGAGTTCTGCCCCTGCCCTGGGCACTCTCATGACTCCTTCCCATAGGTGGGGGAGGATACACCCTGGGACTTGTAAGCTGCTTCAGTTTTCACTAGGGGATCTCAGGACTACCTCTAGCATTAAAGGTGCAAGCCCTTTTGGGGCAAGATGAGTTCTGCAGGGACATTGCTCCTGATGTTGGTCAGCGTGATACTGTGTCCTCTCTGCCAGAAGCCAGAGGAGAAATTCTCTCTCTCTCTCAGGAATAGCCTTGTGTCTTGTGAGTATCTTAAAACATAAAGGTATGGATGAAGTCAGTCTTGTAATTGATCGTGTTTCTTTGCTTTAAATGTTAAAAAGCTTGGCCCCAAACGTGTGGTCCATCACCAGCGTAGGATCCCATTGTCCATATTTTTTTAACTAACAAAATTCCTAGACCAATTTTACTATATAATCTTGATTCCTCCCCCTCCCACTCTGTATCATTTCATTAGTTTTTTAACTTTATCATGTAAAGTTGAACTGAAGTTTTGTAAGCCATCTTAAGTCTTTTTTTTTTTTTTTTGGAACATGGTAAGGTTTCAGTAAATACGTAATGAATACTTGCATAACATAGACTAATGCAGCAAGAATATTTAATGATTGTACCACAGAATATTAACGGCCAGGTGGAAATTGCCACTTTTGGTTTCTTTCTTACTAGTATTTCTCAAAATTTACTGACCTGTTCATTATGGATGGGTTTTAAGGTTGAAGTTATGTAATAGCATTCAACTGTGAAAACTTTTTTCCTTAGAATCTTTCTTCTTTGATGTGGGGGGATGGGAGTATTTTTCCATTCACTTGCTCTCATTAGAAGCAATTTCGTATGCCAGGCCATGAACTTATCGGTGCCTGAAAAAATGGCTAACATTTCCTGTCTCACGTATGAATGATTTGGGTGAAACCAGTCATGAAAATGTGAAGCGGTAAGGAATTGGAGGTAGAACTCACAAGCCAGTACTGATTTTATCCGAAGAGTGGCTAAACACCCCCACCAGTTTCTTTTTAAGTTCTTACACCGATCTAAGTTGTAGATTTTGGAAAATCATTGTCTGATTACTTTTTGCTTGCCGGTGTAGCTCCCCAGTAAGCAACCCCAAAGGAAATCTAAAATCAAAGCATGAAATACATGTGTATGTGTCAGTGGGTATAATGAATCCCTATTAAGAAGGTATTTATAGGGGTGCCTGGGTGGCTCAGTCAGCTGAGCGTCTGACTCTTGATTTAGATTCAGATCATGATCCCAGGGTTGTGGGATCAAGCCCTGCGTGGGGCTGCATGTTGGGCATGGACTCTGCTCAAGATTGTCTTCCTCTCCCTCTGCCCCTCTCCGCTGCATGTGCTCTCTCTCTCAAATTTAAACAAGGCGTTTACAATCTAGTTGAGGGAATAAGATACAGGTAAGTGAGCAGAAGGTTGCTACGCATAGATACACCTAATAAGTAAATGGTGTAGCTGGTTCCTGTTAGGACTGAACTCGGGCATATCATTTAAGGCAAGGCTGGGCAGAGCAGGTATTACAAGAGGTGGGTTTGGACTTGGATCTAAAGAATGCCTTGGAAGGATGGAGAGGAAGAAGAGGGACATCCCAGGTACGATGAGCAAAAGTGAAACGCGGGGACAGCACGCACTCAGAGGTCAGTGGACCCAGCACCCGTTCTTGAAGAAGAGGGTTTCGATCAGGCCAGTTGGTAGAAGGGCCTCTTATTCAGAAATGGAGATTTTTATCATGTCCATTCTATGTTTCCACAATTTTGGAAAGACTTTGGAACAGAGAAAGGATACAGAGTACACAGCAGTGTGCCTCTCAAACTGAAGTGAGCATATAGATCCTAAGGGATCTTGGGAAAATAAAGATTTTGATTTCGGTCTGGGGTGGGGTCCTAGACCACCTTTATAAGAAGCTTCCAGGTGATTCTAATGCTCATGTTGCACGCACCTCACTTTAGATAGCAAGGACAGAGTACTATTTTAAGAAGATTTAGTTGACAGTAGTGATTTGATCGGCAGGACAGTGCTTCATCTGAGTAGGATCTTGGAGTCAAAGAGAGACCTAAAGATAATCGACTAGTCCATTTCTTTACATTGCCATTGGAAAACCAACGTAAAAAACAAACAAACAAACGAGGTCTGAAGGTCTTCCTATAGTGGGGGCCGGACCGGAACTCAGTCCTCCTGGCTCCCACTCAGTACCTTCTCCTCCACTCAACAGTGGTGGCTGGGTGTCTGTGGGGTGAAGGACTGCAGAGAAGCCGATGCCTTGGGAATGGAATGGCATGGCTGGACACAAGAAACCTTGTGAACGGAGAAGCAACCGCTCCCGGTAGCTGATTTGCTGGGGAGTGAGGAAACTCCCACGGAAGTGCTGAGGTTTACGTCCTGCTAGAATGAACAGATACCGCGTTGTTCGGCCAGAATGGAGAAGGCAGCCAGACAAGAGGGGAGCCCACTTGACCAATTGGGAGCTACCACAACCTCATAGTCTTCTCGTAAAGGGATAAATGCCACATGAGTTTTAAAATCCATCACAGGCAGCAACTTTCCCCAGCAACTGAGAACGCGTTCCCTCCGTTGATGGAACGCATCAGTGATGGTATGTGTTGAGTGTCGAGTGTTGCCAGGCATGTGGTCTCTCGCCTTTCCACCAGCTCCTCCCTGTGCCCAGCGTGGAGGAGGAGACCTTGGTGCTCAGCTGAGCTGACCGGCGCCTGATGGTTTTCCTCTCTGCTCTTGGAGTAAGAGAGGGATTTATCCCACCTGCTTTTCCAGATGTAAAGTTCTTTTGGCTTCAAGCACCGGCAGCAATAAGGGCTGGGAGGAGTGTGGATTTCCCCAAGAAGGTGGAAACGTGGTGAGAGTATGGGTGCCGGTGTGATGAAAAAATGTAATCAAAATGGAGCAAGGCTAGGGGCGCCTGGGTGGCTCAGTCAAGGGTCTCAAGGACTCAAGAAAGCCCGATTACTAAATCTTAACATTAAAAATTCTGATATTTCACGATATGGTATCTGGGATTTTCTTGAAATTAAAATGGGGTGGAGCCAAGGCACGTTTGAAGGTACGGATGAAACAAAATTGACGATCGGTAGATAATTGTTGGAGCTGAGTAATAGGAATTTGGGAGTTCATTGTACCATTCTCTTTACTATTGCATATTTAAGATTTTCTATAATAAGTTGAGTTTAGCACTTATTTTCATTTTTTTTTTTTAAGTAGGCTGCATGCCAACGGGGAGCTTGAACTCACGACCCTAAGATCAAGAGTCGCATGCTCTATCCACTGAGCCAGCCAGGCACCCACTATAACAAGTTGAAACAAGAGAGGTCATAATTGTACCCTAAAACCTTGTGACAGTTCAACCTTCAAGTGATAGGTTCAGGTTGAAATACATTGCCAAGATGCGCTTCAGGAGGAAACTCTAAAAATCACAAAAGAATCCTCATGGACATTGTCACGAATAAATACGTCTCATCTGATTCCTTACTTAGAAAACTTAAGGAGAGCTCCCATCTCCCTGGCAGTCAGTGTGGCAGGCTAATTTCCCAAGGGGGCCATAATGATACCTCCCAACCCAGGGAGGTTACTGTGTGACTTTGACACTCTTCACTTAGATGGGGGCTGTGCACTCTCTTGCACCTGGGAGAGCATGTAACTCCAGCAGAAGAACTTGCTGCACGAGACTGTGTTAGAAAAAGGAATACAACTTCTGCCTGGCTCTCTTGGTCTGCCTGGTTTCTCTTGAAACCCAACATCGTGCTGTGGGGAAGGCAAGCAGTTACGTGTAGCACCCCTGTATAGTTGTTCCAGCAGATGGCGCCTGCGTAGGTCCCAGCTGTTAACCAGCATCAGCCCCCAGACATGTGAGCGAGCAAGCTTCCTAATGATTACAGCTCCAACCATCCAGTCACCCCCACCCTTCGAACCTTCCAGCCAAGTCCCCAGACACCATGGTGCAGAGAGAAGGCTTTTCTGCTTTCCCCCTTCTGAATTCTTACCCTCCAAATCTGTGAATGTAATAAAATGCTTGTGGGCTTATGCGACTTAAGTTTGGGATGATTTGTTACACAGCAGCGGTAACTGGATCAGTCAGCACGTGTTATTGAGGAGAATCTTCTTTCTCAGTGATCTCTCTTTCCAGAACATGTCCAAAAGATACATGTTTCCTCAAGGACTGTGTTTGGATTATTCATCATTTTTACTATTTCCATCAACACGATGACTGATTGAGTTACAAATCAAGAGTTACACTGTGGATCCTCCATTGTTCCCCAGATAAAATAGCTTGCAACTGGGGCAATCAGGTGCATCAACTTACTCCGCCCTCCACCCTCATCAGGACTGTCTGCCCCCTCCCACCTTCCCCCTGCATCAGGACTGTCTCATCCTACTGGAACTCTAGAGCCATGCCCCTACCCCTTACACCGGTTGAACTGGGAGCAGAGAAGAGGGCAACCTAATCCGTAGACTGCGAAGGGGAATGTCAAGGAGACTTTCTCTCCCCATCCACAGAGTTTGCTGTATCTTTTGTTATATACTTCTATATGTCTTAACTACTTGATAATATTCACACATACATGATAGTAATTAGTAATTACTCTTCTGGACTTTTGTCATTGATATCATGTGACATCCATCAGGGCCGTAATAACGGAAGGCTGCCAGTATTCCATTCCGCTTTGTCTCCAACCATCACACATAGGTCTAAACTTAGTGGATAACTTTACATGCTTCTCTGTTGTGTCGTATTTTTACTTCAGGGTGTGTTTGCTCTAAGAAATGCCTCGTAATGATGATGGTAGTCTTTCCTCGAGAGTTGAGATTATTAAGATTTGCTCTGAAAATCATTACTTTGTAGTATGCTTTGGGGAGGGGAAGCAGTAGAAACATCGCTGCATGAGATGTGTTTAACATCTCTTGTTCTGAAAAAGCAGATGTTCTGCATGAAAACATTATCTGGGTCCATTATTTTAAAGGGATAAATTTTAGTACATTCTACATCCAACTATATCCCCAACCAGTTTCCTAAAAAGTCCCTAAAATACAGTCTGCTGTATGTAACAAACCAACATGTGAAAATGAATTATTTAGAATGTTACTTCCTAATCATCTTATATTTAATGTGGTTGTTAACAAGGACCTGCTTTGTATTCCGGAAAAGCTACATTTTGTATAATATACCATAAATGTTAAGTTTAGGATGTGGGGTAACAAATGGTGCGCTCAACAAATGAAAATTTGTTAGAAAAAATGCAGATAAAAATATGCAATAAAAGCAGGTAATTCCCTATTACGGACTGTTACCTAGTGAGGTAGAGCCTTCAAGCTTGAAGAACAGTTAAGAATGGAGGAGAGGAGGAGAGTTGAATTAGACATTGTTTTCGTTGATGGCTATGGAAGGACATGGGCTGGAGTTGGGTGTTAAAGGCGCTAGAGAAAGTTTCAGAGCAAATAATAGAGACCTGTCATCATTCTGAGATTCCCACACTGACTCTGAACAGGAAAATGTAGGTTGAAAAAATTGCAAACTATACCTTTGCTTACTTCCTGCTGTTTAAGTTTGTAAATTTCTCTAAGCGATGCTAAGGAGGTTAGGTATCACGGCATCATGACTGGTCGCTCAGCGCCAGGAACCCCCAGATACCTATCTGCCGTGTTGATAACACCTGAGCCTGATGTCCTATCGGTTGAACTAGGAATGTGACTCAAACATTTCCATATATTGCTTTGTAAAAATGGTGCATCAGGTCTGGGACAGAAATAGAAGTCCGTCCATTTTGAACAAAGGTGGCAATAAAAGCCAAGAGGATGTTAAGCAGAGAGGTTTTATACCAGAGCTAATACCACTCTGGTATTTTTTCATAACAAATAAGGCCCTGGGACTAAGGGTGAGTGAGTCTCCGTCCATTAAAGTACTTTTCTCTTTTGATCAACTCGTCCCAAACCATCCTGTTCTCAGATTTTTCACCTCAGCACATTCATTTTATAGTCGATCTATATACTGGATTCCTGTTACTTAGTCCCATTTATAAATATACTCTGAGTTTTACTTATTTCATTGCTAAGTTTTTGACATATTGGTCTGTTTTTATAATCATGCTAGTAATGAAATAGGTAACTTCAATAAATTGAACATTTAGATGCAGTGACAATTCCTAATTTGAGATGATCCTGTTCCCGTATCCTGAATGTCAGCCGAGACTAACAGAATAATTTTCATACGGTACATGTGCGATCCTGAAGATTATAACAATTATTAAGAACACAATAGGATTATTGGAAAACTCATAATTAACCCGGTTTTTCAACCTCATTAGTGATATTACTCTCTTCCTCTAAAACTGCCTATTGTCCTGCTTATGACTTGATCAGCTGGGGACCACTCTGGACTGTGAACCATACTTTGATGAGGACGTGTACTTTAGCACCTGTTTAGATTTAGAATTATTCTGTATTTGTGAAAAATATCAATGTGGTGCTCTGTGCTGTGCTTCCTAGTACAGCTCATGTTTTCCCATAGTATGTTCTAACACTTCTAATAGTGTGGTTTTCCTATTTTGCTGTCAATGCTTATTTCAATATATTATTTTTGTCACAGGTGATAGGTTTACCTCTTTTTTTTCCCATCCAAAGGGGAAATGGAGGGTTTTTTTTTTCCTTCTATTTTAGAGACAGGAGGACAGGGGAGGGGGAGGGGCAGAGGGAGAGAGAATCGCAAGCAAGCTCTATGCGTGCTCAGTGGTGAGCACTACTCGGGGCTCAATCCCGTGACCCTGGGATCATAACCTGAGCCCAAATCAAGAGTCGGACGGTTGACTGAGCCACCCAGGCGCCCCAGGAAATGGAAATTTTAACTATAAAATGGTTTTAGCTCTAAAATGGTTCAATTCCTTTTTTTTATGATTTGATGATTTTTGATGACATCATGCATTTATTTCATCTGTTAACTGGATACTGAGAGTTGTTTTTTTGAATTTCCAGCTAGGCCAACTCATTTGTATTATAGGAGCACGGTGATTTCTAGGGCTCCATGATAATACCAGGTTAGCTTTCCACCTTCGTAAAGACACTTTCAACCAGCCCGACGTCATGAAATACTCTGAACACATTCAGCATTTTAACATCGGACCGCAACTCCGCTATTACTGAAAAAGAAACCGAACACAAATGGATCTCAGTAAATTGTGTCCCAGTGATGGTCTAATCACATCGAGAGAACGATTTGCCCAGTAACTGTCGGTGCCCTTCAGTTAGACTGTGCTGGTTTCTTCTGCATTAAAACTGCCAGTGGAGTCAAGCGGTGAAGTTTGGAAAACAGTTCAGTTTTAAGACTCTAAAGTTCTCATTTTCAAAACGCTTTGGTTTTCCCAGAAAATCTGTTTACCTCCACCATCCCCCCACCCCCCCCGCCACCGCACCCTAGCATTTCCCAAATGCTCCCATCTCTTCTTACACATCGATTTGTCTCTCTGGTGTGTGCCACGTTTGGAAGCCTCATTAAAGCAGCATCTGTTTCTCTTTTAGGAGAAACCCGATGCCAGCCCCACGTCACTTCAGCTGCGGTCCCAGATCGAAGTAAGCACAATGACTTTAATCGTCTATTTTTGCTTCTGCCTTTTTTTTTTTTTTTTAAGTGATATTCTGTACAAATCAGATGAAGCCTGCCGCTCTGGCTGTGCTCACGCTGTGCCTCTTTTCTCCTAGGAGTCGCTTGGCTTCTGTAGCGCCGTGTCAACACCAGAAGTGGAGAGAAAGTAAGTTTCCCTCCTGCCCGGGATCGGAATTTGGAAGAAGGTGCCTCTGAGGTCCATCCTGGTGGGAGTCAAGTGGGCGACTGTGTTGTGTATGTGCTATGGAGCATGATGTCATTTTCCTTGCATGGGGTGTGTGTGTGTGTGTGTGTGTGTGTGTGTGTGTGTGTGTGTGTAGGTGGGTAAGAGTGCGTTGTGTAATTTAGTCGATGATGCCTAACGACTCTGCAAAGAGTTACTGGTTTCACACTGCTTCTTGTGAGTGAACCCTAAATAAATACCTGGAAACAAGCATAGAGGAAGGAAAAGGACAGCTAGGTCCACCAACGTGGGTTTTCTTCTTTTATACTAGTTTCTGATAGAGGAGGAAAGTCCTAAAGGAGAACAGTACAAAAAAACCCCAATATATTCCAGAATAAAACAGTGACTGGAAAACCCCTCTCTGCACCTTGCTTTGGTGGGTGACCTTAAAACAAGAATAGATGCCTGTGACCAAAGACGGCAAAGGCTCACTTTTCTTTCCTGTTGAAGGCAATATTTTTACCTCTTTGTCCTGACTTGGACCCTGTAATTTTTAGTCTCCTGGAAGATAATTCTATGTTATATTTCGTATTGCCAGTATTTCTTTTAGGCACCTTTAAAAAACCAAAACAAAGCAAATGGGCTTTTTGTTGTTTCGTTTTGTTTCCTGTAACCTTTCCTTTTTCCTCTTTATTCCATCATAATTACACTAGAATGTTCCATTTGTGATCTTCTGAGGTAAAGAAATTTTGAGAAAGTGCTCAGCTTTATACAGACACTTCCTTTGGCACAGAGCCACTTACACGGTTTTGTGCCAAGAGAAGCATAGAAGTGGTTTAGGAATAAAGTATTTCTGGAATGAAAAGCACACATTGGGAGCGCGTGTGTGTGCTTTACAGCACAGCTCCGCCTAATCCGTCCACGTGTGTGCTGCTGGCCAGAGGCAGCTTCAAGGGGGGGGGAAGGCTGTGTTGCCAACGCTTCGGTTCTCGAGAGGCTAAGCAGATTTGGTTCAGTCAGGACTGAGGAACATTGGGGTGACGAGCAGAAAGCAAACCAAGGCCACTGCCCACTCAAGGTTAGACGATCAATGTGCAATTAACTCGAATCTCCTTGGCTTTAGTTGCATGTAACCCCCTAGCACCTTAGCATGAAGGCTGAAGTAGCTTGGGGATCTGGGTTGACATTGATTTGGAAATTGGACATATGATGGCTATAGATGAAGTTGAGTGTGGGCAGCAGCGCGGAGTTAATGGACTGGAGATTCTTCTGACTTCCTTCACTACCTATTTGGCATGATTCAGGCTGAGAACTCAGGTGTTCGTTCAGAATCTGAGTCCTTCAGGAAACAAGACATGTTTGCCTTTCCTCCTAAGAGGAAGTGACTCACCAGATTTGTACCAATCTTAAGTTAGGCTGGATATTCTTCCCCTCAATTATGGGTAGTCATTCTTTCCGTGTTTATATCCTTCACTTGGTAAAATGCGACATGGCTTTGTGGCCAAGAAAGAGAATCTCAGCCTTCTCTGAGGTTAACGAAACATTTCGAACACACAGCACGCAGTATTGTTGACAGCCTCAGCCTCTCCATCTGTACGACCGCCATTTTGCTTCTGTTCTTTTAAATGTTTTACTTAAACTGAAGTGTTTCTAAGTAACTTGGGAGTTTTAATCCATTTTGTCCTATATTTCCTTATTAACGTTTTTTGGAAACTATGGTACCCTTTTTTTCTTCCTTTAAAGAACTTTTGAAAACTTTTAAACTTCCAGAAAAGTCATAGGAATTGTGCAATGAACTTTCATATAACTTTTACTTAGATTTACCAGGTTGCATGCTCTTTTTCTCCCTCCTACACACACACACACACACACACACACACACACACACACACACACTTACATAATACCATAATTTCAGAACTATTTGAGGGTAAGTTAAAAATTCTGTGATCCTCACTCCTCGATACGTCAGCATTTATCTCCTAAGGACAAGGCCATTCTCACAGGCTCACAAGAATTTTAAAAACAATTTTCTTTCTTTTTAATGTTTAGTTATTTTTGAGACAGAGACAGTGTGAGCAGGGGAGGGGCAGAGAGAGAGGGAGACACAGAATCTGAAACAGGCTCCAGGCTCTGAGCTGTTAGCACAGAGCCCAACGCGGGGCTCGAACTCGCAAACCATGAGATCATGACCTGAGCTGAAGTCAGATGCCCAACCACTGAGCTACCCAATAGCGATTTGCTTAATACACAGTTCGTGTTCCAGTGTCTCTAATTGCCCCAATAGTGTTTCTTTATAGCACTTTCTCGTCAATCCAACACTTAAAAAAATTACTCATCACATTCGCACATCCTCTTTCTGGTCATATTTAATCTGAAAGCATTTCTTGGCCTTTCTTTGTCTTTTATGATATTGACAGGGTCTTTTAAGAGGGTAGGCTAGTTGTTTTGTGAAATATTCCTCCATCTGGGCTCCGTTTTAGGGTTCGGGTAGTGCATTTTTGATGTTACATTCTTTTCAGTTCACTACATCATGACGTCACTTCGTCCCATTGTTGGTGATACTAATTTTGATTATTTGATGAAGGTGATGTCCATCAAGTTTCTTCGGAGAAGTTAGAACTTTCCCTTTGCAGTTGGTAAATACTTTGTGGGGAGATAATCTGAGACCTCGTAAATGTCTTGCTCCTCATCAGACTTTTACCTGATGGTTTTAGATTCTCTCAATGATTGTTGCCTGAATCAGTTTTTGTGGTGATGTTTACAAAACGATGATACTTGGGGTGCCTGGGTGACTCAGTCAGTTGAGCATCCGACTCGTGATTTTGGCTCAGGCCACGATCTCACAGTTTGGGATTGAGCCCCATGTCGCGCTCGGCACTGACAGCCCGGAACTTGCCTGGGAATCTCGCCCTCTGCCCCTCCCCCACTTGTACACTCATGTTCTCTCTCAAAATAAATAAATAAAACTAAAATAGAAATGATGATACTTATTCTTAAGTTGCTCATTATCTTGGATTAAACCCTCCAAAAGGTGTTTGTTTTCTAATAAGGTGGACACTCTAGCTCAAATTATAATCTGGGTACTTTTGTTTCTATTGAATTATTTGTGTTTTTGTACTTGAAAATGTGCCATTCTTCAGATACAAATGCTGCTTGTAAGCCCCGGAGGATGACCTGGAAACCAGTTGGTTGTGTCTGGTTAAATGTCCACAAAGTAGCTGCCAACCCAAATATCATTCTGAGTCAGCAGTCTTGTTTTATGGGCAGAACATTTCTTCTGCTTTGTATTCAAAAGGCAAGAGAACTCAGTAGACAAAAGTGGGCAGATTCTACAGCAGCCCACCCTTGAAGCAGAGGCCTCGATGACAGGATGGGGGTCCGGGGGTCCGGTGATTGACCCTTGTGGCTCCCACTGTCCGGTGATTGGCCCTTGTGGCTCCCCCGCTGTCCAGACCCTCAGCACAGCTTTCTCCCTCCCTTCTCCCCCAGTTAAAACCTGAGCTAAGGAAGGTATCAGGTGTCAGTTATAATGCAAATACCTGATTTCTAAAAAAGTCACCTCGCGAAGTGGTATTTATCATTTACCAGGGTTTACAATCTCGAGTTCCAGGAATACAGCTCTAACCAGAGGAGAACAGAGAGGGTGGGAATATACCTGACATCACGTCACCTGGAGACACTGCCCAATGGGGCTGCTAAGGCTGTATTTGGTCTGTAGGTGTGTGAGACCTGCATGATGGATGGATGGATGGATGGATGGATGGATAGATAGATGTACAGGCAGACAGGAAGAAACATACATACGAACATACATACATAGAACAGACCTGCCCCCACCAGTTTGACAAAGGCTTCATTCATCCTTATTTTCCTACAATCTATCTGGTCTCTCTGTATGCTTTCACTGAAAATATAAAAAAGGCCAAGGGAGTTTTCATTTGAACCTCTTCTGTTTATATCCATTTACACTGCCTATTGATGAGACTGTTTTATTACGCCGATCTTAGATTTGCGTCAACTGGCTAACAAGCTTGAACATTAGTTACATTTTTTTGGTACTCACCAGTTAATCTCAAGAATATCTAGCGAGAAAGAGTTTTTTGCTGGGAACATTCTTTATAACTATTGGGGATGCATTTAGCTACAAATAACAGAAAACATGACATAAAGCAGCATGAAAAATAATACAGTGTTCATTTGATATATCCTCGTTCCAGGGGGGGTGTCTAGGGCTGTGCTGTGGCTCAGCTGAGCCTTCCGGTAGCCAGATTATATTGTTTGTTCTTTTTGTCAGCCTCCTGGTTTTATAGTGGCTGCTGCCATCTCCCAGGTGGGAAGGAGAAACGGGGTGAAGAAGGTAAAAGGGCAAAAAGCCACAGGCGTACCCTTTAAAAAGCTTTCCTAGAAACCCTGTCCCACACATTCCAGTTTGTGTCACTCGTTTCTTCACGCAGCAGCTGTTCACTGGGCACCGGCTTTGTGTGCAGGACCCTGTTTGGGGCTCTAGGATATGTGATGAGCTGACATGAGCTGCATGTAGGGAGCTGGAGTAAATCATTTGTATGCTTTAGACTCTGCAACGGAGAAAGATAAAGCAAAGAAAGTAAGCCCAAAATTGGGACACGTGGCGACCATTGCCATAGGAGAGTTTGGGGATGTGCGTGTTTTGTTTTGTTTTTACATTTGATTGATTGATTGATTGATTGATTGGAGACAGAGCACGAGCAGGGGAGGGGCAGATTGAGAGGGAGACACAGAATCCAAAGCAGGCTCCAGGCTCTGAGCCATCAGCATAGAGCCCGATGCAGGGCTGAAACCCACAAACTGTGAGATCATGACCTGGGCCGAAGTCAGACGCTTAACCCACTGAGCCACCCAGGTGCCCCGACATGCGTGTTTTTTGCTGACTGTCTTACTGCCCTGAACAAAATGAGTGTCTTAAGGAAGGAGGGAGACTAGACAGTGGGTAGAAAGCTAGCAGTATTTTCCACAATAATTTAGTCTTTTATTTGTGTGTGTATACATCTGAAACAGTAATCTGCAAATTAGCTAGATGGCTAATAAATAAGCTGTGTATCTGGATGATTTGGATTCATTACTTTCAAGGAAGCCAACTGTAGGGGAGCCCATCTGGTTATTTCTAGGTGTGTATCTAGATTGGAAGTAGTCTTTACAGGGTTGGTTCTGCAAGTTGGAAAAGAAAAAATAGGAAATAGCAGGTAATGTTCATTGAGTGTTGGTGTATGGGCCAGGAACTGACCTAAACAGTTAACATTGACTTATTTAATACAACAACCCTGTGAGGTTTGCCCTGATATTATTCCTATTGCCAAAGGCAGAAACTGTGGCGCAGAGAGGTTAATAAGCTGCTCAAGGAGACACAGCTAATGAAGTGACACAGCCTGGATTTTATCCCACTTGAGAGCCCATGCTCCTAACCGTCACGCTATGATTCCAAAATACTTACAATTGCATTGCTTATGCAGATAGAGAGGTTAGGGGCACATTGAGTTCATTGGCTTTATGTAAATAGCAGCAGCTAAAACCCGCAGTCCTGTGGTCCTCTTGGAAGGAGAGACAAGTTTACTCTCATTCAGATATAAGCTGTCTCAGTTATTTATTTACAGAGGCAGGAAGGTCCAAAATAAATCTCAAAACTTCACCTTCGCCAATGTTTATCAGCTCTTTTCTACTAAGTCTTTCACCAGAGTTGAAAACTCACTGATTTAGTTTCACTTTCTTTCATTACCTGTGGCTACACTGGAACTGTTTCATGGTGAAAAAGCCCAAAAATATATCGCACGATGGAAGAGGAAGATAAATCAAAGGAGGGCAAGCCAATGGAGCGGTGTTGTGTGCTCGAATGATATGGATGGCATCTGGTTTATTAATGTTCTATGCAAGCATTTACTCCGTTTGGACACCGCTTCCCTCTCGTATTTGTTTCATCTGGCTAGCTGATTACTCTTCTGACAGGGCGTCAAGTTTCCCACCCCCCCCCCCCCACCGCCAAAGCCTCCTCCTTTTTATTTTTTTATTTTTTTATTTTTTAACATTTATTCATTTTTGAGACAGAGAGAGACAAGAGCATGAACAGGGGAAGGTCAGAGAGAGAGGGAGACACAGAATCGGAAACAGGCTCCAGGCTCTGAGCCATCAGCACAGAGCCCGACGTGGGACTCGAACTCACAGACCGCGAGATCATGACCTGAGCCTAAGTCGGACGTCCAACCGACTGAGCCACCCAGGCACCCCAAAAGCCTCCTCCTTTAACCCTTTGCCCTCAGAGAAGAAGCCCTGCTTGTGATCCTCGTGTTCTGGTTGCTTCTCTCTCTCCTGCCACCGTGGATCGCTCTCATCTCTCGTTGTGCCCTTTTCTCCCTCACAACCTGCCTCTGCCCGCCTGTTCACCTCCCTCATCGTCCCGCCTGCTCTCCAGGTGGGGTGAAGCTCCCCGGATTGCTCAGACTGGCCATGCGCTCCCACGGCGTGCCGAGCCTCCCAGATGGCTGCTCCTTCCGGTGGGGTGCCCCGTCCCCGACTCCCTGAGCATCCCCCCAACCCTCCTTCTCTGGGCAGATCCTAGCACACTTAGAAATCGAGCTCTGGTCTCCTGCCAGAAGTCTTCCCTGATTCACAGGGTTGGGGTACAGTGTCCTGCCGCTGGGCTCTGGAACTCCGCGCTCCCCTGCTCCCGTGGCAGTGGACCTCGGTTACAGGTGCACGCGTACGTGTGTGCGTCGGTGGAGGGGGGCCACCTCCCACTCCCACCCCTGGGTCTTTCACATAAAAGACTTTCAGTAATGTCGGATCGAGGAGCAAGTGGGTGAGTGTCACAAACCTGCTTCGTTCTTCTTCTCCGTCCCGTAGAAGGCTTCTCGCCATTCTCGCAAACCATAATTTGACTTCTTCCCCAGTTACTGAACTTTGCCCGGCAGCCCGACTCTTCCTTTTCCTGAAATGCCATCTGAGGTCAGTGCTGCAGCAGTAACCAACCCAGGAGCCCCTCCCCACTCGCAGATCCTTGCCAGGTTCGGCACTGCTGCCTTTCCCGTGGGGCCGCGTGTACTTTCGCCCTTGGGGTCTGTGGCGTTATGGGTTCTAGTTTGTCCTCACTTGATGCCCAGTCTTGGTGGTTCCCTTTTTTCTGCCCATCCCTTACCATTGGCGTTCCCCAAGGGCTTTTTATCCACCTGCAAGCTGTCCTCAGGTGCCCCCACTCAGGGCTTTGACCTCTTGTCTCTGGGCACGCACCTCACATACACATCTGTCCCTGTGCCCCGTTTCCCAATCTGGTGACCTGCGTGTTGCCGCGACTTGGCGGATGCCTGCTCATTACTGTCACTGTCGCCCCAGATGCATTATCTTACCAGCACAACCCCTCGCTCCCTCCCTTCTTACCTTCTCACCTCTTACAACCTGCTCTTTGATCAGACGTCCCCTTTTCTGTCCTTGGGACCATTTTTCTGCACATCACGCAGCCTTGGCATTGTTATCTGTTGCTTTTCTTCCATGGTTCTAAAACTTTAATCGTGAAATCCTGTTGCTTCTACTTCTGTGTTTTTCCTGTGTTTCCTTCTTTTTCACCTTCACTACTGCAAGCAATACCTTTAATGCTCTTTTCGTGAACTAGGACAGTGTGTCCTAAAGTAGAATCTTTAGTCTCCCTAAAGTACAATCGGGCCATATGGAGCAGGCAGGGGATGCAGAGATCTCCCCAGTGGCACCTATAAATTAGGACCTGTGCGTGCTTGCGCTTTGATGAGAACGCCCCCGTGCAGCCCCAGCCCGGGGCTTCCCTCCCACCGCCAGCCTTGCCGCAGCCTCTCTCTCATCTCCCAGATGCCTCCTGGGCTGCTTGGAGCTCATTCCTTGAAAGCGTCTCCTTTCTTTAAGTGCCTTCTCAGTCTCTTCACTGGCCGTGTTCTTCCCACCTTTTGGAATCAGGTAGCATTTGGCACAGATCTGACGTCTCAGGGTATTGTAACAAGTATCATCATCGTTGTAACGCTTACAACGCTCATTGGCTCATTTCTATTATTGGACACCGTGCTAATCACTTTTACTGTATTTTGTCATTTAATTTTTCACGGACTCCTTGAAGTCTGTACCATTTTTGAGAGTGATCAGCTTGTCTAAGGTCTCAGAGCTCGAGACAAAAAAACCTTATCCAGTCTGAATGCCATGACAGCCTTGGGGTGAAGATACCCCGTGTGACTGCAGACTCTCTGGGTTCAAACCCAGGCTGTTTCTTACCTGGATCTTGGTGTCTATAGTTTCCCCAACTATAAAAGGAGGATGATCTGTACAGTATATACCTCACTTAATAAGCTATCCAGCACCTAATAAGTGCCCAGTAAACTTGTCTGTTATCTATGTTGTCTGGTCCAAATTCAGGCCCTCGCCTGGGGCCCTAGCTTTGTGTACTTCCTGAATCCTGCCTGGCCTAGCATGATCTCGAGCTCCAGGAGGCTGAGAGCTCACATTCTTCCCCTCTTTGAATATTCTTCAGTTTCCAAAAGAGTTGTTTTCACAGGGCAAGTGCTCATTAAATACTTGCATTGAAAGCATTGATTGTTCAGTTCTTTGAAATAGGGCTAAAACTGGATTGTCCCCAGGACTGGAATTACAGAAGACGTACTTTGGTCTTACCTGTTACCCAGCATGTGTCAGTGTCTCCTTAAACCAGTAGCAATGTAATAAGCAAGTGCTTTATGATGGTGAATATTCACATTTAAAAGACACCTGTCCAAACATTTTAGGGGCGCCTGGGTGGCTCAGTGGGTTGAGCGGCTGAGTCTTGATTTTGGCTCAGGCCGTGATCCCAGGGTTATGAGATCAAGCCTCTCGTCAGGCTCCGTGCTGAGCGTGGAGCCTGATTAAGATTCTCATTCTCTCTGCCTCTGTCTCCGTCCCCATCTCTTCCCCCAACATCCCTCTCCCCAGCTCACTTGTTCTCTCTCTCTCTCAAAATTTTTTTTTAAAAAAACATGTAGTATACAGAATAGTAGCTTCCACAAATCCCCAAATCTATATCTGCTCCCCTTCCTCCGCCCCCCCAATTCCATTTTGTAATCTTGTTCAAGTCTCCTCAGATTTTTCCTTCTCTGTTAAATAGAGATGACAGACCAGGGGTGCCTGGGGGGCTCAGTCAGTTAAGCTCAGGTCCTGATCTCACAGTTTGCGGGATCGAGCCCAAGTTGGGCTCCGTAGTGACAGCGTGGAGTCTGCTTGGGATATTCTCTCTCTCTCTCTCTGCCTCTCTCTCTCTCTGTCTCTCATATAAATAAATAAAACTTAAAGAAATAAATAAAACTTAAAAAAGAAATGACCACATATTACCTCCAGATAAAGGTACAACATTGAGAACTGCACACAAAATATTACAGTTTTTTAAAAAGTCCTTAAAACTTGTAACAGCTGCAATTTTGTGGGAGGTTACATTTATTTTGTTTTATTTTTGGTGACAAGCTCACTGAGATATAATTCACATACCATACGACTCACCCATGGAAGAGATCCAGTTCAGCGGTTTTTGATGGAGTTGCAGTTTTGTGCCTGTCCCCACAGTCGATTTGGGAATATTTTTGTCAATTCCAGGAGAAGCCCCGCACCCTTGAGCTGCCCTCCGCTTCTCTCACCCCTGAACAACCCGCTAACTGAGTTTCTGTTTCTATAGATTTGCCTCTTGTGGACGTTCCGTGCAAATGCAGTCACATGCGGTTTAAGGGACTGTTTCACTCAGCATAATGTTCTCACGGCTCATCCCCATGGGTTCCTTTTGTTCTATGAATGTGCCACATTTCACTTATCCACTTACTGAATGGTGGACACCTAGGGTTGTTTGGACTTTCTGGCAATTAGGAACAGTGTTGCTGTGGACATTTGTATACAAGTTGATGCGTGGTGTTCTTGGGGACTTGAAGTGTGTAAGGCATTCTCCTCTGGGTAAGTTGTTTCCTCCGAGGGACCTCCGTCCTCTTGCTCAACAAGAAGTTTCTCGGTCCCGGAGACTGGGCCGGAGAGGGCTTCGGGTCCATCCCTTGTGGACGCCCCTGAAAACGGATGGGGTCTGCTGTCTGTCCGGGGTTGCGTGTCCTGCTGTGTGACAAGGTGGGGCTCGCCGTGCTCGTTCTCAGACGTGGAAGGAAGCATTAGAAACCCGCGGGCCGCGCGGTTACCAACCCTCCTTTGGAACAGATTAGATTCACTGAGAATTGCTGATGAGGTCTGCACGTTGCTGGGAAGTCCAGGTCAAGCCGCGTCCCCTGGAGCTGAGACCACGCATCCTGTTTCCACATCCTGTTTGTGGCAGGGCCGTGGGTCGGGGAGGGGAATGCCAGACCTTTCCCATGGGGGCCATGCGCCTGGGATGGGGAAGCCACGTGGAGGCGTGTCCTTCAGAATAGTTCACAAGTCGGTCCTGTCCCGTTCAGGTGGATGTGTCCTTGCTGTGTCCCCGCTGGCCTCCCGGGAGGAGGAGGTGGGTGCTGGCATTAGAACCTGAGCCTGAGTTTCAGCTCTGCTGGTCGTGGGATCAGAAACAGTTTATTTAAGTGCCCCAAGCCTCAGCTTTCTCATCCACAAAATGTGCACAGTAAACGCTCCTTCTGAGGGGGGGCTGTGTGAGGCACGGCACCTGACATCTGCTAGGTGCTCACGTCTCACTTGTTCTCGCTCGTCCACCTCCGCGGCCTGTGGCCCGTGGCCCGGCCGATGGCAGCGGCAGCCGTGTGTGCGGTTCCTCCATCTGTCGGATGGTGTCGTACCCAGAGCTCGTCAATGGCCATGGCCACTTAAAATACGCCATTCTCAAAAGAGATTTGGTTTTTTTGTTTTTTTTGTTTTTTTGTTTTTTTTAATTTTTTTTTTTTAACGTTTATTTATTTTTGAGACAGAAACAGCATGAACGGGGGAGGGTCAGAGAGAGAGGGAGACACAGAATCGGAAGCAGGCTCCAGGCTCTGGGCCATCATCAGCCCAGAGCCCGACGCGGGGCTCGAACTCACGGACCGTGAGATCGTGACCTGAGCTGAAGTCGGACGCTTAACCGACTGAGCCACCCAGGCGCCCCAAAAGAGATTTGTTTTTAATTAAAAAAAAAAATGCCATTCCTCCGTGCGCCTTACTCGGGAAGGCTGGGAGACAGCAACCGGTCTCAGAGCTCGTGCGGCGGGCTGAAGTATGTGTGTGTGCGGGCGGGATCTGTGTCTGCACACGTGTGTGCTCCGTCGCATAGCATATCTGAGGGGCTCAGCATTCCAGAATGCAGGGGCTCGGGGCGGGAGCAGCTGTGCTCGAATTCTCCACCTCAGCTGTTCCCCCACTGCAAACCCCGTTGCCCTTCGCTTCATCTGGTGAGGGAGCCCCAGCTGCCCCAGCCGGAGACCACGCGCCCGGGCCGCAGCCGGAGGCCGCGTGTGCGTGGTGGCCGGAGACAGGCCACTGCCGGGAGGTATGTAGGACGCGAGGGGGCTGGGGTTGGGTCTGTGCCCTGCAGAAGTGAACGGGACACTGGGCAGCGGTGGGGGTGGGGCTGGGGCTGGGGAGGGGAGGCGATCGGTAAGCAAATGGCAGTCCCGTCCCGCCAGCAACAGGGGAAGCCCCACACCTACGACCACTGTATCGTATAAAGTACATCTCACAGTACAGGAGATGGGGGAGGCGGTGAGGAAGGCTGAATGACTGACCAAGATCGCCACCCCCACACAGCTCCGGTGAGGCAGAGGTGGACTTCTAGCCCACATCCATTTATCTGCCTGCCAAGGTCAGGCCATCACACGGACCAAACGCTGGTGCATCAGGAAAGACCAGCGACGGGCCAGGCAGCAATGGGGTGTAACCGAATAAACATTGTCCAGATCTCTGCTGTGTGCGCAGATTTGCTAGGTGCCGGGAGGATGTGTGGGGTGCCCGGGTCACTGTCCTCTTTTCGGCCCGAGGGAGCCATGACCGCATGATCCTGATGTGACGGGAGCGCAGTGCAGAGGAACAGCAGGGGAGGGCCGGCCAGGCCCCTGCACGGGCCGCAGACTCACAAGTTCGGCACCAGGCTGGGTTTTGCTGGAGGAGCTGACGTCATGGTGACGTCATCGCAGGGTTTTGACTACATGTGCTCGTTGGGGCTGGTTCCACAGCCCCGGCCAGGCTGTCTCCTTCTGTGTCCGGTGATGTGGCCGCAAGGCAGCCGCACTGGCATTCGGGGCCAAAAGGCTGCAGGCAGAGTGGGGGATAGACGGTGACCTGCCACCTGCCGAGATGGGCACGTCCTCTGTCACCAGCTCCAGGCAAGCCTCCAGTTTCGACTCACCGGGAACCTGGAGAGGAGCTGGCATCCTGGCTGCGGAGCCACAGGGCCTGAAGAGCAGACTGCCTCTGCTTTCTACCTGTCACGTGACTTACAGGACCCATGCTGATGTAGAACAGGGCGGGGAAGGGAATTCTGGGAGACGGACTCCAGCTGAGCCAGGTTGACAGGCCACAGATGCACCACAGGTACCCAAAGGAGCGAGCAGCACAGGGATGATGGCGGGGGTGGGGGAGGGTGGTTCTTAGGCACAGGTGGAGGGCAACGGCATTCCAGGCAGACGCGAGGGCCTGCAAAGGTGTGTGGGTACAGCACGTCGGGGGTGGGCTGGTGGTTCAGGGTCCAGGCAGCCCAAGGCCCAGCTTGTGGGAGGTCTTCAGAGCAGCCCAGAGGTTGCGCAGGGGTGGATTTTGTGTGTGAGAAGGGCCATTGTCAACGTGAGGAGATGAGGTCTAGATGCCCCCAGGAGGCAGGGAGACCAGTGGTCAAGGGGACACATCCTGAGGGTCCAAAACTTGCCTGAACTTTTATTATGCTTCTAGTTTTTCAATTCTCTCCATCCCACTGGCAAATTCCTTCAGTCTTTAAGGAGTGTCTCCTGCATACTAGGGATGGGTACGTGGCCCCCAAGATGAACCCTGGCCCCCAAGCTTTTGTCTGTAAGCCTGGCTGCTTGATCCTACTGCGTACTTGTATCCTGAATTCTCTTCTGAAAACTGCCCTTGTAATCTGCTTACTAGATTTTGGGGGCCTTGGAGTAGAAGGATATAAGGAGGGAATGGAGAAGGAAGGATGGGGAATGTGTCTCGTGGATTCAACTAGTGTCCCAGGCATACCCGTCCCTCACAGTTAGCTGGAGAGACAGACGCTCAGGCCCCTCCAAGGCCTAACGAATGGACTTCTCCAGATGTGGTGGAGACGTGGAACTGCGGAGTCTTTAATAAATTTTCCAGGCGGCTCCTCGGCAGCCAGCGTGGTCGAATCACTGCCGAAACCTATTTCTTACCCGTTAGGTTGACGCTCTCTGCTTCTGCTGCACGTCTCCATCACCAGGGGCAGGGGGGTGGCACTCAGCTGATGCTGGTAGAGGTCATTTGTCATCACGGTGACCCTTGGGACCGCTTCCTGGTGTCACTGTCGGGTGCTGGCGCGTCACTTCAGATAGAGCCTCGGGATCAGAAGGGGGAAGGATGTGAAGCAATCTGAGAGCAAAAGTGAGACGAGCCAGCGGAGTGAGCGCATAGCTCGGCGGCTGCAAGGGCAGAGGACACGCGTGGGAATTGAAAACCGAGGTCTGAACGGTGACGGAAGTTAACAGGGTTCACTGTGGTGATCATTTCGCAATATATACAAATACCGACTCGTTATGTTTTACTCCTGAAGCTGATTTGTCACATGTCAGTTATATCTCAGTTTTTAAAAAGAGAGCGAGAGATCTGAGAAGACAGGAAAGCCTGAGTTCTCAGCTTCACAGTGTTTATAACATAAAAATTTTCCGTCAGCTGTGTCTGAAGGAATTAAAAGGAGGGCTGTGGCAGTGGTCACTGCGGAAGGGACCCAATCCTCTGTGCCGCCCGGCAGGAGAAGTAAGACAGGCACGTGGCTCCCACCGCCACGTCCTGGACGGGGACTGGCCCCTGGGACCGGCGAGGCGAGGAAGGGCCCGCAGCTCCCCCAGCTTTGGCCTGCAGAGGCCGCTTCTCGACTCCGCTGCTCCCCTCAGAACAGCTGACACAACAGAGGCTGACAGCCCCAGCCCCCGCGTCCCTCCCCGGCTCCTCTGTGCCCAGACAGCACAGCGGCCCGCAGGGCCGGCGTGGCTCGGGGCCGTGGTGAATGGGAGCCGCTGTTTGTTTCCACTGAGAAAGTTCTGACCCGCTTCCGGAGCCATCGCCATGGAAACAGGCCTTGGAGATAATTGAATGGAGCCTCTTTTCCTCCGTCTCCCTTCTCCCTTTCCCCACGCCGAGGCTGAGGCTCTCAGGGGCCGACTCTTTGCAGCCCGCCTTTCCCTGCAGGTTCCTGCGCATTTGACAAGAACAGCAAAGGCCCGGTTCCCGCCAGTGACCCCATGTGCACCCCATACCAGGCGGGGTCGCTTTCATAGCTGTTCTTGAGCGGAGGCCCGTGTGCTACGCGTCCTGATGGCCGTGGCCTTCCACGGGGACGTGTCCATCCAGCCGGCCCCACATCTCAGCCCCAGTTCCTTGCAGAAGAGCCTTTCTTGCACCACAGATTTATTACATGTATGCACTCCAGTTTAAAGGGGAAGTAGAAGAGAAGTGATTTGGAAGTGATTTTGCTTCGTTTACAGAATAAGTGGCCAGCATATGGTATTTTGCTCCTTTTATAAAAACTGGCTTTTGGGGGTGAAAACAATGGGCTAAAAGCCCTGTTTCATTTTGCTTTTGACAATAATTCAGTGATTCTTAAAATATAAAGACCTAAGTAAAATTTAAAATTCACATCGAGGCCATAAAGGAAGGGCATTGGTTTTTACTGCTTGCACCCAAAGCAGAAGAGGACGTTAAGGTTTCCTTTCGTTCAACACCTTCGTACGCCTACCGAGGACGCGTCAAAAATCTGTGTCTGTGAAGGCCAGTGGCCAAGTGACACACTTAAATTGCACTTTCACTGCCAATAAGTAGAGAAAACGGACACCGTTTTGGCTTGAGGCTCACAGTTTCGTCCCTGGTACCGTGAATCCAGTGGTGATTCGGACAGGAGAGGCCCTTCCTTTCCTGAATCAGGTGTTTTAATGGGGTGAAAATCGGGTTGGGGCCAGAAGAGCTGCGTTTAAGCCCCAGCTCTGTGACCCGCAATTGGATAAGCCGCTTACGCGAACTTGCCAGGCGTCCTCTTCTTTATCTGTATAATGGGGCTGTTTCAGGGTCTCCGTGAGCCCGACATACAGTGAGATCTATATGAACGTGCTTGGTAAACCCAGACCAATGCTTTGTAGAAGTTGGTTATTTTTAGTTCTTAACCACTGAATGCGTTAGGATTGTATTCAGTCGTACGTAACCGAACCTGACTGCGGAGTTCAGGCAAATGGGGGCATATTTTTTCATAGAGCAAGGAGGCCAGAGGTGGGTGCTTCAAGGCTGGTACAGCTGCTCAAGGAAGCATCTGGCCACTGACACTTAGCCTCCGAGGGGGTGTATGGGGAAGTGAGTGTCTTAACAGGGTATCCTGCCGCCCAAACCAAATCTTGGTTCTCTTAAGAAAGGGGGATATTGAAATGGGAGACAGCTAGTCCTGCCAGCTATAGTCACTCATTCAGCTGGTCTTTTTTTCTGTTTTTAAAGTTTATTTTGAGAGGGAGTATGTATGCGCGCATGCACATGCGAGCAGAGGAAGGGCGGAGAGGGAGAGAGAGAATCCCAAGGAGGCTCCATGCTGTCAGCATGGAGCCCAGTGCGGGGCTCGATCTCATGAACCGTGAGATGACGTCCTTGAGCCTAACTCAAGAATAGGACACCCGACTGACTGCTCCACCCGGGCACCCCAGCTATTTTCTTACAACCCGTCAATATAAAGCACCTCATGATGTTGTAAACGCCTGGAAGGTACGGACCATGTTGTATTCATTTCCCTTATCAAGCTGCAGAGGGCTTCATTATCCACGCCAAACAGTAGATACCAAGCAAAGAAAATCATTGTTGGTTGTTTTTATATGAGAATGGGCAGTTACTGAACTCCCCGAACTTATGTAAACGTACTGAACTTGCATAAAAAAATAGTATCATACACCATGTGGTTGGTGTGTCATAGGAATATTCTGATTAGTTACTAAGTGTTCAGGACTTGGGAAGGCATTTGTCACTTCTCAAGGCTGGAATATACATGGTTACTTTCAGTAGTGTTACAACATCAAAGCTGCCATCCCCACAGCACGTTTGTATCAGCTTCTTGGACAGGCCGGGCCCATGAAGTGCCAAGCGAAGAATAACATGGCCCAGATGGAGAAGAGACCCACTGGGAGGGTTTCGGAAATCTTGGAAGGTGACGCTATGCTTTCCTGTGTCTCCTTCGCCCTGCCCTGAGCCCACATCTGCGGGCTTGTGCAGCTCTACACTCTGCCCGTTGTATAGTCCCGGCCCGAGAAAGGTTGTAGCTGAGAAACACCCAGGTCGTGGCCCTCCACCATGGGGCGGGGGGATGACATTTGGCTCATTTTTAGGCATGGGACTTAAATTTCTGCGGGTGTCCTGCATCATTCGCTTCTGGTGCAAGTTACCATGCCACGGATGAAGGAACACGGATCTCTTTCAGTCTACCTTTGTGACGGATTTTCAGACTCGAGAAGGGTGGAGGCTGTTCGTGGCCTGGAAAGCCTGTTGGCCACCGCTGAGGTGCCAGGGAACCAGCCCCTCACATGTCAGAAAGCTGAAGTGCTCTCTGAGAAGGACCGAGAGAAACTTGACTCCACAGGGAGAGCTGGCTGGAGGAAAAGACCCGCAGTCCTAACCGCTAGCATCTTGTTAGTGACGCTTCACATGTACAAACGTGTTCTAAATACCATACAAGTTACAGTTCACCGAAATCTCCAGAAAACGTACGTGATAGGTAATATTGTATCCCTTTTGCATGGCAGGAAACTGGGATTCACTGAGGCAAAGTAATCTGTCGAGTTACTGGTTGGTAAATGGTAGGGCTGGGCTTTGAACACGGGAGGTTGGGCTCTAGAACCCCACATCATGAGCCATGGTGTTAGGTAGCTGTCTGGGCGGGGGTAGTGGGCTGTAGAAAATGTTCCCGTCTGCCCACCTCTACCTTGGCATCATATTCAATCGCTGGTGTGTGTATGTGCGTGCGTGCATGAGTGCTGTTCTAAGAAAAACATGGGTTGCTTTTGTAAAGTGTAATCGAAAAGTAGAACAGGAGTCACTATGTCCATCCTAGCTATTTGGGGGAAATTAATGTTAAAGAGAGAGAGATAGGCTTGATTTGCAGTAGAAAAGATCACGTGTGGATACCTAGAACTCCCATGTACCTGATGTCATTAGCAGGGGATTGAAGCATAGCAAAAATGATTGTTGCTATTGTTGTTAGATTGTTGTTGCGTACCTAGATTGACTGTGTCTCTCTTATTTTTCTGAATAAGATCCCCTTTGGAAACCTCTCCTATATAATGACTAGGGTCACCTACAGTGATTCGGATGGTAATTTTCCACCAAAGATATCATTTAAAAAGGGGGGTAGGGCAGAAAAAAGTTGAAAATGTCAAAACTCATGGCTGGAAGTATCAAACCTTTTAAATGGCCTTTCAGAACTTTTCAAGCGTGGGGCGCCTGGGTGGCGCAGTCGGTTAAGCGTCCGACTTCAGCCAGGTCACGATCTCGCGGTCCGTGAGTTTGAGCCCCGCGTCGGGCTCTGGGCTGATGGCTCAGAGCCTGGAGCCTGTTTCCGATTGTGTGTCTCCCTCTCTCTCTGCCCCTCGCCCGTTCATGCTCTGTCTCTCTCTGTCCCCCCCAAAAATAAATAAACGTTGAAAAAAAAGAACTTTTCAAGCGCTCGATCGGTAGGGTAAGAGGTCCTCTTCAAATTGGAAATAAACATCGGATGGTACTGTTGTTTGGAGATCATATATCCACACATCACTGCCATTTCTTTGGGAGAGTTGGTATCACCCGATGGGTGGGTCCAAACCATTTCCTGTGGTGTATACATCCATACTGAACATCTCTTCAACGTCATCAAAAAATTATTTCGTGTACCCTTTGCCGTATGCAAGAATCTAAATCGGTACAGATCTTACTGTTTAAGGAGGACAATAGGTGATCAGCAAATGGGAATATTATGATGCTGGACAATGTGGATGAAGACCCACTGACATCATATTCAGTCAGTGTGAGAAAAACAATGGATGTGAGAAAATGTGAATTGCTCGTACCGAGTGCAGTTGAGAAGAGGAATTGTTACGGCCATCTGGATTATTTGAGGGAAGTTAATGCTAAAAAAAAAAATTAAAAGGAGGAACTGTGGCAATATAGAAACTAGGCCGAGCACAGGGCCTAGTGGCCGTCGTTGGTGGAATGAGGGTGGCAGGGCTCTGGGCAGAGACCGAGAGCGTTCATCCTTTGGGATCCGGTGATAGTTATAAGAGGTCACCCTGACTGGGGTCTTACCAGTTGCCAAGTTCATGTGATTCTAACAGCCCGTTAAGGTAGGTACTGATTTTATCATCACTACCTGACATGAGAGGGAAGGCATGGCTTAGATTTGTGACCGCACTGTCACGGGTGTGCCTGACTCTGAGTGTGTGAGTGCTGAGCGTGGGCTGTGTCAGGCCGTTGCCTTGGATTTGGTCCTTCCGACACCTGCCTTGATCATTTACGAAGGTGACCTTGCAACAAAAGCCAGAAGGAGAGACTGGGAATAGGCTGAAATGAAAGAAAAGGCCTGTAGGCATGGAGTGTTTTGACCAGGGTGACAAAGTGTCACCAACGTTGTCATTGATACTAAATAATCTTGGAGCTCAAAAAATACACCAGATTTGAGCAACAGAATTACTTTCAATCCTAGCCAGTAAGTTTGCAAGTTAAGTTCTATTATGTGCCAGCAGCTGTTGGCAGGGAAGGGCCAGATCTAGGGTGAAGGAAGAGAGACCCCTTCCTCCTTAAACCTGCCTGGCGCTGAGAGGGAGCAGCTCTAGCACGGTGGACCCCTGTGTCCCTCCTGCCCTGGCCCTGGTCCCATGGGGTCCCATGGCTGACCCTTGAATTTTTATAGCAGACAGTAGATAGCGTAAACAGACATTTGTTTTATACGTGTTTTTATGAAATAGGGGAGATATGCTCCTATGATGAAAAATATCTTCGATATCCAAAGAATAATAAGAAATAACCAAATTTAAGGAATTACCTATTTTCTACAAAATGATTTGTTACGAAATAAGCAAAATGTGAATATAAGTAGTTAGTCATATTTAAGGAAGGCATATCAACTGAGAAGAAATAATCAGCATATAAGAAACCCATGAACACGTAAGAAAAAATCAACTACTCTAAAGCTCCTCAACCCTTTCAGCTTCTTTTCCCCTCCCACTCCCACGCACAATTCCATAGCACAGATGTCTCCGTCCCTTTTCTGCGTCTTGAGGCAAATGCTACTGGCATTGGGGACCGCCTTGGCAGGCCTGGGATGATGCAGGAAGGGACCCAGACACAGCAAGAGCCCTGATTCAAAATTCAGCAGGAAAGAAACTAATGAAGAAGTGAATTTCCGGAGACTCAAGATAAAGGAAACTTAAAAATCTCTTAAGTATAGGTTTTCCAGTAACGTATAACACATGTTCCATTCTTAGAAATTAGGTTATTGCTTCTCTCTCTCTCTCTCTCTCTCTTTCTCTCTCTCTCTCTCTCTCTCTCATAATGAAGTTTTCTGGACAGCCCATCAAAACAAAAACATGAGGTCTATTTTGGGAACTCTTTTTTATGTTTGGGCATTTGTTACACTTTGCTTGCGTGCGGGAGTCAGTATGTTGCAAAGAGACGGAGTTGCCTTTGCCTAGAGGTACCTGAGACTATTTATGTAAATGGACATAAGAAGAAAAATGAGCCTGAGCCAAAGTACGTGGCCTCTTTCCTGTCAACTCGCAGACAGAGTCTGCACGAGCAGCATAACCCGATCCTGCTCTTGAAATACTTGGTTCTAAGAAACTCATAGGCCACGTTCACATTTGGTGTTGAAAACGTGCTCTGTCTTCCCCGGTTCTTCTGAGCCTATCATTTTAGTAACTCACCCAGCAACAGGGTTAGGACGCATGTAACGTAATACGAATTTCTGTTGTGTAAACGAGAAACGATAGGGTGATGTGCGTGGGGCGCTGGACTCTGGAGTCAGAGATGTGGTTTCTAAACCCACTTAGGTCCCTGCCTGGCTCTGTGCCCTTATCCGGATTATCGCTCTGTAGTCTCGGGATGGGCGATCGGGTTGGTGATAAGAGTGTTTTCTTTAAGAGGTAGAATTCCACACAAATGTAAAGAATCTCCTTTGGACCTTTGTCCTGTTGCTCCTTGTCTGTGGCCACCTGGAGGGCTCTACTGTAAAGCCACAGACTCCAGAGAAAAGAAAACAGAGCAACCTAGAATTTACCCTGTCTGGCACCTGAGGCAGCAATATAGCTTGCGTAAAACCGATTTTAATGTTATTTCAGCCGGGTAGGGTGAAAGCGTGTTCCCGGTTTTCCTTCCCCGCACGGACTCCTTCTCCTAAGTCCCGCTGCCTGCTTCACCTTCTTTCCCTGACCTCGAGGACTGGGTTGCCCTTGAGCCCAGGCCTCCTGCCACTTCTCTTCATTGTGTTCAGCTGGTCTTCTGGCTTTAAATGTGCAAGTGATTTCCAAATCCTGATCTCCAGTCCTCAGCAATGCCCGTGAACTCTAGACGCACGTACCCAACTGTGTCTTTAGTATCTCCACGGGGATGTTGAAGAAACACCTCAAACTTCCTGTGTGAGAGGAGACCTCTTGCTTTCTTCCCCTGTTCTCTCCCTACCCAGCCTTCCCCACGGGGGTGGGGCACATGTCATGCCAGCTCATCATTTAGGGTCTCTGTTCACCTCTCCCCTCTTGAGAGAAGACTTCTCTGTCCATCCCATCGAACATTCTCCCCCCTTCTTGATCTACACCGCCCACCTCGCTTCTCGCCCATCCTGAGCTCTAAGAGAACAGAGATCTTAACCTGCCTTACTTAGTGCTACATTCTCAATGCCTCAGAGGATGCCAGCCTCATAATGGGAGTTGGATGAATGTGTATTGAAGGAAAGAAAGAATGAATGAGTGAGTGGGTGAAAAGAAAGGAACGACGCATGGTAACAAAGAATTTGCTAAAGATTGAGATAGGATGAAAGGAATTGGTTAAGTTCAGGGATGCTGTCCCTTATTTTCTTTTTTATCTCATTCATAAGTCGTTTATTGAATTTTCTTAAGTGAACGTGAGTTCAGAGAGGGCTAAAGTAGCTTAGGGATCGTGAGGAAAAATATTTACACTGGGGTCTAATAGTTATTGACGTAAAGGTACTTCTAAGATCGAGTTCAACGACTAAATGCGAAACTCGAATTATTCAATGCTTAAGTAGATGTTCAGAGCGCAGAGGGATGCTAATTATTGCGTCCTCATCATCGAAACCCAGAAACCCACGCTGAGGTTCCCATCCCTTTTACCCTGTTGACAGTGAAAGTGATGGATAGAAAAGGGCTGACGAACCTGCTTCCAGCCTGTGGGTCCCAGGCCTGTGGCGTCTGGCCGCAAGAAGGAGGTGCGGTGAGGAGGCCTCTTTGGAACTGACTTCTGAGCATTAATTTCTTCCACCAGGAGATCAGCAAATGACCCTTTCCACCTGCTGCCATCCAAATTTGGAATTTGGTTACATCATGGGTTTTTGCTCCTGCTGGATAGATTTTATAATCCGTCTCAGGGAGAAAGATGGCATTTCGCATCACCTGCTCTGCCAAGCCTCTCTTTGCAGGGACAATTCACTGCGTCCAAATTAAACTTCATACGATGTCGTTTTCCCCCTCTGCACATTGATGAGTTGGGGAGCCTCACACTTATGAAACACTGGCTTGCTGTTCTTTGGCCAGTGTCTAGATTGTGAACTCGCGGAACGTTAAAAATAAAAATCCCCGTTTGTCACCGCAAGATGAATAGAGGAGCTGCAGTGCCATCTGCTGGCCATGTGGGGAAATGCACGCAATCACTAGTGGAAACACGTTAACGAAGAGAAGGCAAACCTGAGGATAAATTTTATTTTATTTTTTTATTTTATTTTATTTTATTTTATTTTATTTTATTTTATTTTATTTTATTTTATTTTATTTTTACCATCTGTTACCAAAGTTTATTATTATTATTATTATTTTAATATGAAATTTATTGACAAATTGGTTTCCATACAACACCCAGTGCTTATCCCAAAAGGTGCCCTCCTCAATACCCATCACCCACCCTCTCCTCCCTCCCTCCCACCCCCCATCAACCCTCAGTTTGTTCTCAGTTTTTAACAGTCTCTTATGCTTTGGCTCTCTCGCACTCTAACCTCTTTTTTTTTTTTTCCTTCCCCTCCCCCATGGGTTCCTGTTAAGTTTCTCAGGATCCACATAAGAGTGAAACCATATGGTATCTGTCTTTCTCTGTATGGCTTATTTCACTTAGCATCACACTCTCCAGTTCCATCCACGTTGCTACAAAAGGCCATATTTCATTTTTTCTCATTGCCACGTAATATTCCATTGTGTATATAAACCACAATTTCTTTATCCATTCATCAGTTGATGGACATTTAGGCTCTTTCCATAATTTGGCTATTGTTGAGAGTGCTGCTATGAACATTGGGGTACAAGTGGCCCTATGCATCAGTACTCCTGTATCCCTTGGATAAATTCCTAGCACCTGAGGATAAATTTGAAATATGTGTCATGAATTGAAGAGAGTGGATAAAAATAAAAAATTATAAGCTAGAATTTTATAGAGGAAAGCACATTTATATCTTGTGATAGCTGCGTGGTAGTGAGAACTTCTCTTTTTAGGCAGTGTGGGTCCTTGAGTATTTTTATAGTAGAAGACGTTCTTATTTTGCAGGAAGAATGAAAAATGGGTTGGAAAATAGAAGTTAGCGTTTGCGTTTTTTTAAATAATAGGATAGAGTCCATTTTACATACATTTTATCCAGAGAGGAAGAGCCCACCATCTGGGAGAAAGACAACTGGGTTGCCAGTGACTGGGGATGACCCTGTTGGCCTCTCACCAGCTGGTGGAACCTCGGGCCACTTCTGGGGGCTGAGTGATGAACCGTCTGACTCTTGATTTCTGCTCTGGTCATGATCTCATGGTTTGTGGGATCAAGCCCTACACTGGGCTCTGCGCTGACAGTGCTGAACCTGCTTGGGACTCTCTCTCTCCCTCTCTCTCTGCCCACCCCCCCCCCCCTTTCCCACACTCTTTCTCCCAAAATAAATAAATAAACTTAAAAAAACCCTTTAATTCAATAAAATTCCTTACAACTCAGTAAGGGTATATTATTCTAAATCAGCAAAGGACTAAAGAAAAGCAATGTTTCTTGAGGCCATTTTCCCCACGAAAAGATTTCTTCTAGAAAAAAGCAAAAGTTCACATATTTATAGTTTATTACATAGTTAAGCAGTTGATCAAGAGCTGGGGATATTTGATATCTTTGATCCTTAACAATTAGGTCAAGACTCTCCTAGTCCTTAGAGTGAGTGAGTTTAAAAATAAAGGTGGTGCTCTCTTTGCTGTATGCAGCAGACAAAAGTCGTAGATGGCTGTGCTGGAAGGTCATGACCAGTTGAGGTAAGGTGGACTGATGTGTATTACCATGACTTTGAGCTCAAAATGCGAGAGTAAAAAAAAAAAAAAAAACCCACAAAACTTAAGAACCCAAACTTTAGCTCAAATATTATTTCTTTAGGAAGGTTTTCAGCCTTAATCCCCAGCCAACTGGCCAACTGTCTATAGTTTGTTCTTCAGCTGCCATCGTGCCTTGCCTGTAATTCTGTGGCTCTGAGCGCTTTGATTGTACTGCTTCGGTTCCTTCTTCTTTTCTTCCTCCTTCTGCACCCCTGCCCTCCCTTCCCCTTCCTCCTGCTGTTCCTTCTCCTTTGCAAGTACTTCTCATTTGTTGACATTTTGTCGCCCTCCCTACATCGAGAGTCCCATTTCTTCGTTATCATCCATATACCTTACCTGTAATAGCATTCAGTACCTTTTTGCTGAATGAATTAAAAACTGAAATGGCTTTTTAAATATCTTCAGTCATTTTCATTTTTGTGTGGATGGGAGGGCAGAGAGTAAGTAGGTCCTTGGGGCTAAATCCTGGTGCAATTCGATGATGAGGTAGATTTTCCTTATTTTCTGTGTTCACAGCACCTCAGTAAGGGGAAATCATGACTTCAGACCGAGCTCTGGTCCTCAGCAAATGAGAGGATGCCTCCCCTACTTCTGTTCTTAGCACCCCCCGCCCTCCCCTCATCGATAGGAGAGGTTTGTTAGATTCGTGTGCTAGTCGGAAACAGTTCTCTTCTCTCATTGAGGGTTTGAAGGGATTGGTGGGGCCTGAGCCTCTGTGCTCACCTGGCAGCCAGCGGTCAGCTAGTATCCATGCACCTGCTCTAAAGAGAGATGGCCCATCACAGGTGACGCTGCGTGACAGAAAGGCCCGTCCTGCCCTCTCTGGTCACCTTCAATTCGAGAGGTCGTTTCACCTGTAAGGCGGGCAGCAGATCGCCATTTGCCTATTCTGCTTCTCTTCCTCTGACCTCTTCAGGGTAACACGGTTCTAGACTCCCGACCTCGGTCTTCCCATGCATTCTCACATCCAGGAGAGTTTTGTCAGATGCCCCCACCTTCCTCCCTGGCAGAGGAACTTGTATTGGGAAGATTCAGGTATTAACCCCTGAGAAGCTGTGCTTCTGTGCGGAGGCAGGTTCCTTCTTCCTGGTTTTCCCTGTCAGCAAGTGGACACTGAACTCACTTACCTCTAGGCTTCGGACCCACTTAATGAAAGACTGCGCTCCACCTCTACTCTGACCTTTTTGAGAGAACCCATGTTACCTTTCTTTGATTTCTTCCCTTCTTGCTTTAAGTTGGTGTCTGTCCATGTGTTTGCAAGAGAAATGCTTAATGGGTTGGTTTGGGGCCGCGTTCATGTTTCAAGGTATTTTGGCTTTTGTCTGTATCCGCGGTCACAAACGGGCAGCCAGGGTAGGGTGGGGTGTGGGCCAAATTTGGTGCCCAGACATGTATTGATTAACTTGGACACATTTTTACAAACATTGAATTATTTGCCATCACTGGAAAATGTGGAGCTCTCCCCCGCCTTTAAAAAAAAAAAAAAAAAGCAGATTTCCTGGCTTCTCTTCGAACATAGAAAGATCTAGCAAGGTGGAGAGCGTGCTTGCGAATTGTCAGAAACCAACTGCAGAAACTACGCACTGTTTCCCCCCCCAACTTTTGTTTGGAGCATCTGATCTCCTACATTCCTCCTACAGCTGACCACTTTACTCACCTGCTGGCATATGGTGTGGGTCTTGATTTTTATTATTATTTGCTTTGTCTTCCCCACTTACACAAGAGACTTCTCGATGGTGATAACCTAACGTGTAGTTCATAGTTCACACAAGTGGATTATCCAGTGATCATCTAGTAAAATCCATTCCCTTCATTCAATGGAGGTCTTACCCTGGAGTGAATCTTCACTACATGTTGACCAATGGTCATGAGTGTGTTTCTAGAAAAGCAGCAGCTGGCTAGATAAGGGCAGTGATAAACACCCTATCAGAATTCCCCTGGCTCTGCTGGTGGTGTTGATGCTGGGTCAGACGAATTGGGAGGGTTTTCAGTTCTCACACCAACACAAGGCTCCCTGGTAATCAGACTTTCTTTTTTTCTTTTTCTAGGAGCACTCTTCCTAAGTCAAACTCAGAAGACGGCTCTGTAGGTCAGTACTCCTTTTCTTGGTTTAATGACTTAAAAGAATTTTAATACTTTATAGAACATACAAATGGTGAAAAAACAAAAACCACAAAGAATCTTTCCACCCAGAAAGAAACACTGTTAAGATTTCGATGCCTACCTTTCCTTTCTTTTTTTTTTTTTTTGCCCTGTATTTGTGTGGGCTTTCTTTTAAACATAATTGGGATCATACTCTACATATTATAATTTTTTTGTATTGAATAGGTCCTGAGCGTTTTCCCACGTTGATTGAATATTCTTTGCAGTAAAAAAATTTAAATCTGTATAATATTCCGTCATATTGGATGAGCCATAATTCAATCAACCATCGCTTCTTTGCTGGACGTTTAAGTTGCTTCTAATTTTTGCTCTCAGAGAATTGATACTATCCTAAAATTCCGTGAACCTATCCCTGATCATGTCCCTAGGATGAATTCTCTGATTTGGAACTTCTGAATCAAATATTATGCACAATTAAGGTGTTACATGTCTTATATTTCCTTGATTATAAAATCCAGTCTTGATTTAGTAACACCTTTTCTGTTTGGGTCAGAGTGAGCCTGGTAAGGGCGATTGTGATCAGGAGCAGAAGTGCTCAGATCAGGTTTCGATTTGGATTTGAATCATGACCTTTCCAACTCAGTGGTTATGGCCTTGGGCAAGTCTCTTGCCTCCTGAAGCCTTGGTTTTCTCATCCACTAAATGGAAAACAATAATACATCATGTTCCTTGTACGTATCAAATGAAATAAACCATTAGCTAGCAAAGTGCCTGGGTACGGTAAGTGCTCAATAAATGTTAGCTATTATTTATTTTTTAATTTGTACCTCCATTTTGGAAGCATTAAAATAGAGGAAGGTGGGGGGGGGGGAGTATACCTTCCGGTAAAAGAAATACATTATAATCCCTAATTGCCCTAGAGAAAGGTTGCCTTAGTGATAATCCTACCTCTGCTTTAACCCTGCGTGGCTGTTATTTGCTGCAGTGTTTAGCCAGAGACAGCAGGTGCCATCAAGGTCACTTTCAAGATTGTGAGTACATAGGAAGTCTCGGCCTAGCTGGCATGGGTTTTATCCTGTAGCTCCAGGGTGTATCGGAACTTAAATGAGGGCATCTTGTTGTGACACATGATCCCTTTTCTAGCCCGGGAGCCCTGTGGACACGGGTTTCCACACGTCTGTTTTGTGCCATATCGCCTGGCACCACCAGTCTAGACTGTGGAGACCCAACAGCGCATGACCCCGCTGGGTCCTGTTTCCAGTGGCCGCAGAGCAACCAGTCACCAAATGGTGACAGTGACAAAGCCTCTGCTTTGAGCGTGCCACGTCTACGTGAGAGCTGCTCCTTCGTTTTCATTTTTAAATAAAGACCCACTCTATTCTTTTTATGTGCTCGCTTCCTTTCCTTTTGCCTTTTCAAAGGTATTCTGTATCAGTGACAATCAGAACCCTACCAAACACTGCAGATGTCTGGCCACGGCAGTGACATTGTTGTTAAGACAAGTGAGACTATTCCCAGAACCGTCGGGGGTTGGGGGGGAGGGGAGGGAGGAGAGGGGTCTCATTTGGGAGAGGTCACAGCAGGATCGCAGTCTGCTTTTCTTGTCATGGAACCCTGGGTAGCTGCAGACAGTAGGTCACCAAGTAGCCCGAATGCCAGAGGGGTGGGAGTCTCCTCTCCCGTCCCGCCCACACCACGGCTGCGCCCACCAGCACTCCACACCCTAGAGAAGGCATGCAGGTCAACCCCACAGGCCCATGGGACCAGCTCTGTTGACTAATGCCCACGGGACATGCCAACCATTCTGTTCTCTTCATTAAATCTGGAATAACAGAACGAAGTCAAGATGGGGATCCACACCAGGGATAACGGCAAAACAAAGTTAACTTCTTAAAGCATCCTATTTGTGGTCGGGTCGAAATAATTGTGGCTGAGACCAGAGGGGGAGAATCTACCACAAGCCAAGACGAGGCAGAATTAGACATCCTAGTGAGACAACATCAAAGCGAATATAAGAATGTGTGTTTGGCCTGCCTTTTTGATGTTTCTTTATTTCTCATCTTAGCCCCACTGCACCATTACTCGCTGCTAGGAAATTTGCATTTCTTTTAAACAACTTTTTAGGCATTTCCAAGTCTTTCACAAACTAAAAGAGAAAAACTGTCTTTTTGTGAAATCAAAGTATTCTTATAAGCTTTGAATTCTAAAGAAGAGGCTACTTTTGTTATTAATGAATTTATTGCTTGTGCCTCCCCCCCCCCCCCACTTTTGTTTTTAAAGGAAAAGGAGATTGGAAGAAGAAAAATAAGTATTTCTGGCAGAACTTCCGAAAGAACCAGAAAGGAATAATGAGACAGACTTCAAAAGGTACTGTTACAGCTGACGGACAGTAGGTCCCTTTAGCTCTCAAGTGCAGGGAAGCCCTGTGCCACTGGTCTAACTGCACGCTAGAGTGTCAGTGACTCTTTGCCTGGGCTCGTAAAGTCTTCAACTTCTCTGACATTGCCTTCATTACTTTAAGACTTCACCCCAGTGGTGTTTTTTTGTTTGTTTTTTAAATCAAAGAAAATAGGATGAGAAGAGTCTGGCCAGTCTTCCTTTTCATAGGTCTGACGGCAAAGACCAAATCTTTTGTGTTCTCGGTCGCGCCAACCTCAAGGAGATCTTGACCCACCAAGATCTATCCTAAAAGGGTCTAGAAAGCCATAGCATTTGTTAGGGTTGGACCCACCCCCCCACCCAGTCCTGCCACTTGGGGCCTTTGCAGTCTTCTGAACTTGCGACGCTTCTCTGTGGCAGGGACAGTTACGGGGTTGGGAAACTCTAACGGTCTGACATCATGGGAATTTGCCTGGGCGGCTTTGTGCAGGGAGTCCTGCCCTCCTCTTGGCCGTGTCTTTGTTGTTGTTTATATAGTAAGTAAATATGTCGGCCCTTTGCGGCCCCATTATGTAATTTATGTTTCCCCAGTATTCAGAGGGGGAACAGAAACAGAAAACAAAGCCACTTCTGGATTCCGGTCCAGCCGAATGAGGTTATCATGAGATGAAAACTTTCAGTTGCTCACCAGTGACACTGTTTGTTTTCTTTTACAAAGTCGTAGCGTCCTACCCTGTTCAGAATGCTCCCCCAGTCATTGGGACACACGGAAATGAGAAAAGCGGACAGGGACAGCACGTACACCGGTTAGCGCACCTGGGTCCTCGGCAACGTTCGGTGGGGCCATTTCCGTTGTCCTGCCATAAAGCTAGGACGCTTCGACATTGCCAGTGTTTCCTTTTGGTACGCACCCAGGATCACTTGGGATGCAGAGTAAGCCTTGGATCCCAACAAAGTCTTATTTAGAAAGAAAGGAAAGGAAAAAGAGAGCGAGAAAGGGATGGGGGGAGGGAGGAAGCCAATAGTTTGCTGGCGCGTGTGGATTTCAAAAAACACACACACACAAAAACAAAAACAAATCCAGCCAGCTCCCCATCGCCCCCTCCACCATCGGAGGCGACGCAGATAGTAAAATGAATCAAACCAGCAGGCTTGTCTCCTCACCCGGCACACGCTATTATTCTTCCGGACAAGTAGATGAGTGGCGAAGGGAGCGTGAGTGGTATTTCTGGACTGATTGATTACAAAATGGAAATGAGATAGGGAAACCCCGGGGGAACGTGAATTCCAGGGTTGCCCCGACTGCAGCGGGTTCCTGCCGATCTGCAGCCGGACTCTTGTACTGTCCCTCTAGACCAAGGGCAAATGTAGCCATAGCCCAGCATCCTAGTGACACCGAAGCTGGCAAAGTATGCGTAAGAAAGAGCGGGCAGGGGAAAGATGAGCGACCGGAGTGTGGGCTTGTTCCCAGTCTGTGCATTACAGCCTCACACGCTGACCAAAAGCACACAAGCCAACGTGGCTCATGTATATTACAGGCAGCGGCCATCCGTTGGCTTTGCGGGAAAGCACTTTGGAAGGATCCTAGCGAGGATGGCCCCGAGCAGTTCTGGCTGCCTTCAGTTTTGAGTGGCAAGCTGAGTTCCCTCCCAGTTTGGATGCGTATTTATGACGAGGCTTTCAGATGTATACATATATGATAACCTTCCCTCCAGTGAACCAAAATGCCGCATCCCTGCGACTGTATTTATTTGTGCTTCTCCTGTGAGGAACGACAGTCACACAGTTTAGGAAGAATCTAGGGTCTCACCGGGCTGTAGGTCTTGTTCTGCCGCTGACTCTGTGACCTTCAAGTTCTGTGTCGTGAAAGAGGGGTCCCTCCCTCCCCTCCCCAAAAAACTTTCCTCTTGTTCATATTTGAAATGGAAGGACACAGAGGACCATAGCCAAAGGAGCTTTGGAATGCTTATCGGCTCTAAGCGGGTCTTTAAATTAGGTCTCCATCCCCCGCTGCTATTCCAGACTTCCTGTCAGCTTTCTTCCAAAACTCCTCTGCTAGACCCTCCATCACAAAGGCTCCGATCATTTTGAGGGGTCTGTGTCTATGGTAACGTCCATAGGCTCTCGGAGCCTGTTTCTCGATAAGATAGACTCGTTGGCTTATTCGAAAGTAGCCCGTTACTGCTTCTCTTGCTCCAGTAACGTACCATGCTACACAGTGCCCTTGAATGACCTTCTCTAGCCCGGAACGAACGAGGAGCTTTCAGGATTAGCATTCTGTTTTCTCTTTTTCTTCATTCCGGTCTTCTGTCTTCAATCTCTAGGAGAAGATGTGGGCTACGTGGCCAGCGAGATAACAATGAGTGATGAGGAACGGATTCAGCTGATGATGATGGTCAAGGAGAAGATGATCACCATCGAGGAAGCACTTGCAAGGGTAAGAGCATAGATGATTTGGTTTACATTTGTGAGTCCTTGGCCCCCCCCTGACATGGAACAATGTTTGGGGACTGCTGAAGCCTGAATGTTTACGTCCGCCCTCCCCACCACAACCCCCAGATCCATATATTAAATTCCCATGCCCAATGCCGTGTTATTTGGAGGTAAAGCCTTTGGGGGTACTTAGGTTCTAAGGGTGGAGTCCTCATGAATAGACTGAGTGAGCTTATAAAAGAGGCCGCAGAGAGTTCCCACACCCCTTCCCCCATGTGAAGACCCATGGTGAGAACATTGCTATCTGTGAGCCAGGAAGCAGGTCCTTACCACACATTAAATCTGTCATCCCCTTGATCTGGGACTTTCTAGCCTCCAGAATGATGAGGAATTTCTGTTGTTTTTAAGCCACCTGCTCTATGGCAGTTTGTTATCGCAGCTGTAGGGGACTAAAACCGGTGCCTCAGAGGGTACAGGAATAGATGAAAATAGCGTTTTGATGATACTTTGGTGGCGGTCATCAGGTACCTGTGTTACCGGATAAAATACTGATTCCACTCTCTTAATACAAGCATTCCATGTTGTAAGTTTTGATTTCCATCTTCAGCGACTACACGAATAAATGAATGGCAAATAGTTTTGAGCTGTGGACCACTTTAACGAGGAAAATGACTCTCTGAATGCCATTGCAAAATTCACAAGCCTCATCAAAAGATTGATAAGAACGTAATAAGGACAAAAAATTAGTAAATAAAAAGGCGAGTAAAATTTAATATAGGACAACCATTGCAAACGTCGGTTCCATAAGAGACTATCACAAATGAAACTTTGAATAACCTAAAAGTTAAGCTTTAGGTCTACCTTAAACTTTTGCTTCCTTTTATTTCTAAGTAGATATTAATTACAGTTTAGTGTGGCACACACTTTTTGCTCAGAGTTAAATAGAGCACTAAAAGAACCTAATTATCCCTTAGGGGACTGGGGTAGCATTTGTTACTGAGGTCACAGTTATTAAGAGATTTCCTACTTGGTTGTTGCCAAACCAACTGACTGATGGACTCTTGGGTTTCCACTTTGATCAGCTGGTTTGGTGCTGTTGTAGACAGTGATAAATTCGGCAGGTTTAGAAACAAACGAAAACTTTTAAGTCACCAAGGAACCATTTAATGTGTTAAGACTAGACCACGAAGTAGAATCTTAAAGACCTGAAACCTTGAAACTGTGACAGGAACCCTCAATTTAGTTTAGTGTACCTGACTCTAAGCCTCAACAGTTTAAAAGAAAAAAAAAAACCATTAATTTATTGCTGAGACAATTATGGGGGGGGGGGCGGAAAAAGCACTTGAAAGGAATGGGAGGTGGGACTGGGTGTAGCAGGAGGCCTGAAGGCCAAGGCCACCTTCAGACGCCCATCTGCTGACTTCTCTTGCTCCGTCGACTCGAAAACCTGGAGGTGACCTCGGCCTGCAGTGTCCCTGGTGGCCCAAAGTAGTGCTGGGCCAGCGATGGAACAGATGACAGGTGCCAACCCCTTGTCCTTGCTGCAGATCCCCTTTCACACTCAGCCCGGTCTCCCTCCTCCACCACCCCTCTGGCCACCTGGCCCAGCTGCCAGCGGAGACACAGAGTCCTCCGTGTATTTTCTTTCCAGTTCCGTTCCTTGAACATGGCATGGCATTTGGGGAAATATCCAACTGGATGCCTAGAAGATGCATGTGAGAAACACGAACCTGCATTTAGTGTTACCGCGACAGGCGAGATGTTTACTTCTGGGGAGAAATGCCGCTCGCCTTGCCCTTTTAATCATAAAAATGAAGATGAGAATGCAGACGATGTCTACAGTCGTCTGGCCACACCTATGTTTGGAAAGGGAGTTGCATGCGATGTACCTAATCCAGTTTTCCTGGAGCAGAAGAAAATATTAAAAGTGGCCTTGGGCCGCCTGGGTGGCTCAGTTGGTTGAGGTTCTGATTCTTGATTCCGGCTCAGGTCATGATCTCACGGTTCGGGGGTTCGAGTCCCACGTCAGGTTCCACGCGGACAGTGGAGCCTGCTTGGGATTCTCTCTCTGCTCCTCCCCCACTCATGTGTGCACACACGCGTGTTCTCTCTCTCTCTCTCTCTCTCTCTCTCTCTCTCTCTCAAAATAAATAAAAACTTTCTAAAAAGGGGCCTTAACATGGTCAGTTTTAGGTAGCACATTTCTCCCATGCAAGTAATAATCACGCCTGACCCTGCTTGGCTTCCGAGATCAGGCGAGATCGGGTGCGTTCAGGGTGGGAGGCCCGTAGACTAGGTGGCACATGTCTCTAGTTTGAAAAGCAGCAAAGGAATATTTTCAAAGTTGGAGAGAAAAGTTAATTCGAAGCTCTGTCTGAGCCAATCATTTTACCAGCTAGCCACTGTTTACAGGAAAGGAAATCAGAAGTTAATGCCACGCGAAGGTGACACGGCAGTGTGTGGATTCGGGTGGAGGATTTAGCCGTGCCGTCCGTCTGTTCCCAGGTGGGCAGCCTTGCCGAATCTCGGGGCAGAGCTCCATCAGGAGGTCAAAAATATTTTCTGTAAGGCGATCCAGAAGCACAGGTTTTGGTGAAGAACAAAACCGATGACGTTCTCCAAACTTTACGAGATTCTGCACACTAAGATGGGTGTCCTTTGCCAGACGATGAAGTAGCAGGGAAGCCCTTTGGCCTGCCCTCGATAGGGCAGCATATGTCTTCAGCTACTAGTGCCTGGATGGGCTGCTTCATTGGCCAGAGACAGCACACTTGAAGCAAGACGTTATTTAGAGCAGATAATAGTCTGTGGACAGGATCTGCCTCTTTAATGACCAGGTCAAGGAGCTAAATTTACTTGGTCGTGGTATTAAAAGAAAACCCTTTGACTTGAACCTCTCGATGAGAATGGTCCTTCAGGACATCGGGTGTAGGTTTCTCTCACTGTCAATCAGACACCTTAAGACCCGTGGGTAGAACATCTAAATGTTACCCCTGAGGGGACAACCCAGGATTAGGAGAGAAATTTGCCTGTGAGCTGTTTGGAGCTGGGAGTATCCCCGGTACATCCTTGTATTGGGAACATTTTGTGTAATGTCAAAGACAGGTTGGTCCGTTATGCTTTGTTTATATGAATTTGATCTCATTGATGGATGTTTTATACACAGCCATGATTCACACACCTGAAAATCCCAGTTGTCGATACCAACTGAGATCAAAATGAAAAAGGCTACAAGGAATTAATATGTGAAATACCACTGTAAGCCGCAAAGCAGCATTTGAAGAGAATGACCTTTATGAAACAACTCTGTATATTTTTTTGAATGTGTAATTTAAACAGACAGTGGCTTAACTTAGGGTTTTTATATTTTGTTAACTGAATAGTTCCATCAAATCTAACGTCACTTCAAACATTTTCTAATAGTTTTGTGGTGGATACTTACTACATATGCTTTAGAGAGGTCAAGCTTATTAGTAAAAAAAAAAATTGGGAGGGCTCTAGGTAATTAGCATATTCTATATAATACAACTTCCAGGTGCTAATTTTTTTAAAAAATATATATTTTTTTTGAAGGGGAGAGAGACAGAGTGTGAGCAGGGGAGGGACAGAGAGAGAGGGAGACACAGAATCGGAAGCAGGCTCCAGGCTCTGAGCCATCAGCACAGAGCCCATGCAGGGCTCAAACCCGTAAACTGTGAGATCATGACCTGGGCCGAAGTTGGACACTTAACCAACTGAGCCACCCAGGTGCCCCCCAGGTGCTAATTTTAAAAGCATACATAACTCTTGGTAAGTAAGTTCAGGGTGTTCACATCTTGGGATAGTTCTGAGATACTTGGAATCCACAGGCTATTCATTTATCAGGTTACTTTTTGTGGTGTGTGAGGATGGGTGGGTAGGGAATAAACTCAGTTCTAAAGTTTTGGCTAGAAGAGAACTCTCTTGCTTTGGAACAATAATGCTCAGCATGATGGAGCTATGTCGTAGAAAAATATGTCCTTTGACATTTTACCTGGAAGCACTATCTATAGGAAATTGAGGGAGACCTGTAACCATGATTTAATAATCATATTTCCTAAAATATAATTATCAGTACAAAAGGCTACTCATGTAACTTGATCCAGTTACTAAATATTACATATTTATCCATCTGGAAAACATGTGGCTGGTTCCATAAGGTCATATCTGTGTGAAAGTCCTAAATAAAGTCTTTGGGGTTTATTAAAAAAAAAAAGTGGGGGGGGGGCTCAATGTTTGTTGCTGACTTGACTGCCACTAAGTGAGGGAAGGTAGCAGAAGAGCCAGAGGAAAAATCTGGGCAGAGATGCGATTTTAGGAGAAATCTAGCTTCAGAACCATCCCCTAGGGAGTAGGGAGCCCTGGAAGGTGAATTGCCTTGTAAAGTTGTCCTGCCAGAGAAAGAGAGGCTTAAAGCTGATTGGGGAGGAGGAGGCAGCCTTCTAGCTACCTCTGGGAAATGAGTCCTGTCGACCACGGAGAGTTCTCCAGAGAGAATTATAGGGTGGAGATGTGAGCCCAAATCCACAGTAAATGGGGAAGCGATGAACAGTTTTGTCAACAGAGTCTGGGCATCTGGTATACCGGAGCTCACACTTATAAACTGGGAACCTATATATATTATTAAATTATTTCCTTGCAGCAGCAACTGTGATCAGTCACAGAGATTTGGACAACTACAGAGGCTTATGGAGAGAATCCATAGGGAAACAACAAAATGATTATGGGGTTTTTAAAATAGATCCCATGGGTGAAAAATGGTAAAGATTCATCTCCGAGAAGAAGCAGAAAAGAACTCAATCACTGTCTCCAAGTATATGAAGGATGATTAAACAACAACTCTTCAGGATGTACTGAAGAGTGTTTTGTTTTATTTTGTTTTAATCTCTACTGAGGACAGAATAAAAGGAAATGAAGTTAAATTGCAGCTGGAGGGGATTTAGATTAGATATAATATAAATGTTCTTTTCTTGTAGAAATGGGACATTTTAGTATCTCCTCAAAGGTTTTAAAAATAGAGTAAGCATTAACCTACTAAAAAGGTGGCCATCCCTCTAGGAATCACGTCCTAGACTTCAAGTATGAGCAAACTATGGGACTTAAGAAAATAGGATGTGAAAGGACTATTTCCTCCTGAGACAGACACACACGCACGTGCACACACACACACACACACACACACACACGCACACACACACATATACACGTGCACACACATACTTCTGTCATTGTTTTAAAACTATACATTTGCTTTAAAAGATCTAAATTCTCGGGGTGCCTGGGTGGCGCAGTCAGTTAAGCATCCGACTTCAGCCAGGTCACGATCTCACGGTCCGTGAGTTCGAGCCCCGCGTCGGGCTCTGGGCTGATGGCTCAGAGCCTGGAGCCTGTTTCCGATTCTGTGTCTCCCTCTCTCTCTGCCCCTCCCCCGTTCATGCTCTGTCTCTCTCTGTCCCAAAAATAAATAAAAAACGTTGAAAAAAAATAAAAAAAAAAAAAGATCTAAGTTCTCAAATGAAATCAATTGTCTTTCTTCCATGAAGTTATATTTAAGTCAGAGCTTCTTTGGGAGCAAAGTGGAATATAAAAGAGTAGTTATATATATATTTATATTTATATGTATATATATATATATATATATATACACACACACACGCACACACACACACACATATATATATATATATGTATATAAAATCAGGTTAGGTTTTCCCCTTGTAAAATGCACTTAAAATTCTTTTTAGAGATCCTGCTTTATAACTCTAAAACATAGAATTCTATTTTTTAATTTTTTGTAATGTGGGGGAGGGGCAGAGAGAGAGGGAGACACAGAATCCGAAGCAGGCTCCAGGCTCTGAGCTGTCAGCACAGAGCCCGATGTGGGGCTTGAACCACAAACTGTGAGATCATGACCTCAGCCGAAGTTGGACACTTAACCGACTGAGCCACCCAGGAGCCCCAGGAAAGAGCATTCTCCTACATAAATGTACTATAAAGATTAGAGTAAAAATAATGCCCCTAATGTACTAAAATGATATTAAATGTATTAAAATGATACTAGCAAAGAGCAAAAGCTCACACTCTTGGAGTTGATGTGAACTTTGAGTTCTCTTTGATCTGAAACCACAAGGGTGGTGATAATACTATGCTCATACTGAGTCTGTTGCATGCGTTCGGTGTGCTAAGAGTTTTGTTGTATTAAGTGATTGTGGTAGTTGTTTCGTGAGATAGTTTTCTGTCATCCTCATTTTCAAACTGAGGCACGGAGGAGTTACGTAATTGGCCCAGGGGTTCCCGATTGGTTCTGCAGCCAATTAATCACTATGATCTGCCTTCCCCAGTCTGTCTCCCGTCACAAGTATGCACAGAAAAGAATTTCCTGGTAGGAGTGATACTTCAGAAAGTTGCTTTTCCCTCGAGGGATATTGTCAACATGATGACTTTGCTACATCTGTGTAGCTCCTGTAGGTTGAAGACAGTCATGTTACCATCTCCTGGGCTATTAGGTCAGATCATTCATTTCTGGTTTTCTGGTGTCTTGATTTATGGAACTGATTTAATCAGTGTCTTAAATTTGTATCTAAAAACTACTTTATAATAGAATTTTAACACAATGGCAACTTCAGTGTATTTTGTTGCAGAGTTAAATTTCTACATGTTTTATGAAAACACACTTGGAACTTCTCACATTTGCCATTCTAAAAGACCTTTCATCGAATTCTGTTGCCTTAAAATTTGCCAATTTCTTATAATATCTCACTTGTCTTTCTATTTCAGAAAGTAGAAACCTAGTGTCTAAACCCAGACTTTAGATTAGTCTCTGAACATATTCTAGATAGTTGGTTATTTTCCTCTCATCCACAAGGTTCTCCAATAAAGCCCATAATGTTTGTTAGGTGATAGCATGTAACTGGTAACTTGAAGCAGTCTAGAACAAGGCAAGCAAATGATTTTAGAAAGTCCGTTTCCGGCTTCCACCTGTGTCTCATCAAAATGTCCATGGTCTACCCCATTGTGTCTTCTACAAAGAGAAGTAATTCAGAGGCCACCCTACAGACAGTTTCTGTTTTTGAACTTATAATTGAGCTGAGAAATATCAGTGTTGATGCTGGAGGACCTTGGAGTGAAAATCAAGGTTGTTTTTAGAACACAGGATACAAAGAGTCCGTTGTGCCCGTCGGGTCGGTGTAGATGAAAAATCACAGGGCAGGCCGCCCGTTTCCCTCTCAGTTTTGAGAACCTCGTCTTTGGCCGGCACCGAGACCCCAGCAGTGGCATGAAGAAGGTGCCCAGAACATTCTCTCTGCTGCTTGGTAGACAGCGCTGGCCGTTATTTTCACTTCAATCTCTCATTTTCTCTTGTTGTAGCTCAAAGAGTATGAGGCCCAGCACCGGCAGTCAGCGGCCTTGGACCCTGCCGACTGGCCGGACGGTTCCTACCCGACGTTCGACGGCTCGTCAAACTGCAACGTAAGTTTGCTGTCTCTTTGAGCATCTCGACCACTTCTGCCAGACGGCAGATCTTCGGCAGTTTCTGCCTTTGGACTTCTTTCTGCATCTACCAGGTCCCACCCAGATCTGAAGAGAAGTGTCTCTTCTGACACATTACTCAGTTTTCTTTGCTTGATAGACTTACCTGCAGTCCAAACAGTGCTAGTCATGCTCTGTTCTTTAGTTGTAAATTCTGTGTAACTTAACATTTAATCTTCTAAGCACTTTCAGTTCGATTAATATTCAGCTAAGTGGCATTAAGCACGAACGCTGTGCAATCATCACCAAAATCTACTTCCAGAACTTTTCCATCACCCAAAACAGAAATTCCATAGTCATTAAACAGTAACTCCTTTTCCCTCATTTTGGGAAACCACCACTCTACTTTTTATCCCTATGAAATTTGACCATTCTGGGTCCTTTATGTACATGGGATCACAGTCTTTGTCCTTCTGTGTCGGGTTTATTGCATGTAGCATAATGTTTTCAAGGTTCATCCACCTTGCGGCCCATGCCAGAAGTTCATTCCTTTTCTAAGGATAAATAATATGCCACCCTATAGCTAGACCACATTTTGTTTATCCATTTATCTGCTGATTGACACTTGGGTGTTCTACCTTTTGGCTGTGGTGAAAAATGGTGCTGTGAACACTGGTATACAAATACCTGAGTCCTTGCTTTCACTTCTTTTCAGTGTGTCTCTTGGAGTAAAATTTCCAGATCACATGTTAATTGTATGTTTACTTTTGTAAGGAACCACTCTCCTGTTTTCCACAGTGGTTGAATCATTATATATTTCTGACAGCAATGTGTGAAAGTTCCAGTTCTGTACTTCTCACCAACACTTGTAATTTATTTCCCCCTTTTTTGTTAATAGCTATCCTAAAGGGTATAAAATGGTAATGAGAAGGTATATATATTCCTTAAAGAAATGTCTATTCAAGTTCTTTGCTCATTCTTGAATTGGGTTGTTTTATTGTTGGCTGTTGAATTACAGGTGTTCTTTGCATATTCTGGCTATTAACCTCTCATCAGAAGCACGATGTGTAAATAGTTTCTTTCATTTTGGGGTTGCCTTTTTCACTGTCTTGACAGTGTCCACACCCAGCATGACGCCCGATGCGGAGCTCGATCCCACGACCCTGGGATCGTGACTTGAGCTGACACCAAGAGTAGGATGCTTAATCGAGCGAGCCACCCACACATCCTCTCCCATTTTCTTTTAAGAGCTTTATAGTTTCAGCTCTTAAGTTTAGGTCTTCGGCCCATTTAAAGTTAATGTTTATATACGATGTAACATATGGGTCCAACTTCATTCTTTTGTAGATAGATAACCCAGTTTTCCCAGAACCATTTGTTGAAAAGACTGTTCTTTCCTCATTAAATGGTCTTGGCGTCCTTTTTAAAAATTAATCGACCGTATGCTGGGGTTTATTTCTGGGCTCTCTGATTTTACTCCGTTGGTTTACATGTCTGTCCTTTGTAGGCGTCCTACTGTTTTGATTAGTGTTGCTTTGTAGTAAGTTTTGGAATCACGAAGTGCAAGGTCTCCAGCTTGGTTCTTCTTTTTCAGATTGTTTTGGCTGCTCAGCTCCCTTGAGATTTCTTGTGAATTTTAGGATGGGTTTTTCTATTTCTGCAACAGATGCTGTGAGATTCATTTTTGTTTTGTTTTTTTTTTGTTTTATTTATTTTTTATTTTTTATTTTTTGATGCCATGAGATTTTGACGGCGATTGCGTTGGGTCTGTAGCTTGATCTGGATGGTATTGTCATCTTAACATGAAGTTTTTCCAACCCATGTACACAGGATATCTTTGCATTTATTTGTCTTCTTTCATTTCTTTCAGCAATGTTTTATAATTTTCAGTGTATATGTCTTGCCTTCTTAAGTTTATTTTTAAGTATTTTATCTTTTTTGATGCAATCGTAAGTCAAATTGTTTCCTTATTTTCTTTTTCACATTGTTCATTGCTAGTGTATAAAAACAAAACTGATTTTCACATGTTGATTTTGTGGCCTGCAACTTTGTGGAATTAGTTTGTTTATTCACCTATTTTTTAGAGAGAGAGAAAGCAAGCAGGGGAGGGGCAGAGAGAGAGGGGGAGATAGAGAATCCCAAGCAGGCTCTGCGCAGTCAGATCTGTGAGATCATGATATGAGCCGAAACCAAGAGTTGGACACTTAACCAACTTAGCCACTCAGGTGCCCCACAGAATTTATTCATTATCTTTAACAGTTTTTGTGTGATGGAATCTTGAGAGTTTCTCCATATGGGATCATGTCATTTGTGAATGGAGACAGTTTTACTTCTTTTATTTGGATGACTTTGATTATTCATGGTATTTAAAAAAATTTTTTTTAATGCTTTTTATTTATTTTTGAGAGAGAGAGAGAGAGAGAGAGAGCGAGCGCACAAGCTGGAGAGGGGCAGAGAGAGAGGGAGACACAGAATCCAAAGCAGGCTCCAGGCTCCGAGCTGTCAGCACAGAGCCTGACGCGGGGCTCGAACTCACCGACTGAGAGATCATGACCTGAGCCGAAGTCAGATGCTCAACCGAGTGAGCCACCCACGCGCCCCTCACACACTCCGCTTTAACTCGTGCAATTGCCTCTATCTAAAATACCTTCCTTGAGATTTTCCCAGGTAAAAATCTGTGCATCCTTCAAAGTAAAGTCCAACTTCAGTCTCTCTGAAACCTCCTTTAGTCTCCTTAAGTATATTTTATTGCTTCCCACTCTGTGCTTTTGTTAAACTAGCTTCGTACCTGAAACCTGACCATTATCCTGGAGTATCAGAATTCACTGGACACATTCTAACCTCCTTGGGAATCGTGAGCTCCTTGAAAGACACGCTATGTTATCTTTGGGTCTCCAGCGAGTGTCTGACTCAGTGTCCAGTTCATATGGTGTGTTTGTGTTTGAGAAATACTAGTGAACAAAGTTGCATTTAAGCGTTCATCTTTCCTGGCTGCCTTAAGAGCATGTTTCACGTCCTATAACCACAGACTCCGTCTTTACGGCTTCTTTGCATCTAAGCAGCAAATGATGGCTTATCAGAGGTAAATATAAGCCTCCTGCTACCTTCTTGTCTCTGATTTCCTGAGTCAAGCACCAGATTTCCATTTCAGCTAAAAAAACAAACCAAAAAAAAACAAAACACAAAAAAAGCCCCCAGAGGATTATTAATTTGAAAGCCCTGCTTGGTTTGCTTTTGTGTGAGAGACTGAGAAGTTACCGTTTGTAGTAATAAACGTATCGTATGCTGGCCAGCATTGTGTCCTGGGACTGTGAAGTGATCAAAAGAACTGTGTTTGTGGATTTCAGGGTGCCTTTTTGGGTCTCCTATCCCCTAGTCCTAAAGACTAGCATGATACAAATGTAAATCATGAACCCAAAGAATCATGAGGAATAAATACAGTAACTCAGGACTGATGTGATTCGAACCCAATTTGGGGAGAACACAAAGACCCAGTTGTCCATAGTGGGTCCTTTAGTATCAGGCTCCCTGCGTACTGCCCTGATTAACAGCATCTGAGTCAAGGGGGGAAGGTTCTAAGATGATCCAGTCGGAAAAGCAGGACTATAGAAAACCTCCCACACTTGGACCGCAAGGAGGGAGGCTCGTCACGTTTAGGAAGAAGTTGATATAAACCAAGTACTATAGTGGTCCTGAATGAGCAGCTAGGAAAGCATTATTAGGCATTGTTTTGTTTGGATCCCCTTCAGCGGGTACATCAGAACCAACATCTTAGTATAAATTGTCGGAATAAAATGGGTTCGTCTTAGAAGATGGACATTCGTTGTCTCTTGAGCGTTTCTTTGTTCGTTTAGGAGACATCTTGCCGAGTGCTTGCTGTATACCAGGCTTAGGGTTAGATATTCACGTTACAAAGGTAGAGAAGCGGGAGAGACGAGGCCCTGCCCTAACGGAGTCTACCCCGCGGCGTAGAGGTAAAAATCACCCCCCGCATGTGCTCACACAGACCTGAGACGTCATGTACGCAGTTACATTATTCGCATCTTAGCAAACTGCTTCTTCGTAGATGACTCAAAAAATAAATCCAGCCTGTTCTGTTTGGATGGAGGGCCAGAAATACCATGTGCACCCTCCATTTCTACTACGGTCTTCCATAAGTTCTAGAGTGACTTTTTGCTCAGAGGTAGGTGGAGACAGGCCATTCAGCCATGGAATTTTCTGAAGTGCTGTTATTTACCCTGTATGTTTTGCTAGCTAGCTTTGTGCCAACAACCCACACCCATTTTCAGTCACCCTGTTCGTTCCTACAGCTGACCACCACTTGCTTAAGTTTGCTTGAACTTGATTGCAATCTTAATGTAGGTGACACTCGCCCCTCTTACCCCACGTCCTGTGTTTTTATGGAGACTCAGCAAGCAACTCCTTCCAAAATAGTCCTTTTCAATTATGCTATGTTCGCCTGATAGCAGAGTAATTAATTTCAGATAATTCCCACTGTGTCCTACTCGAGCCGCGGTGGTTTAGGCGCTTTGATTATCTTTTGTGCAAGGGCGAAGACTTTTCAGTTTTCCATTGATTCTTTTCCATACTGAGATGTAAATAGCCCACTGGCCATAGTCGGGAATGTCCAGGCCATGAAAGTTTCAGGGATCATAAGCCCTTTGTCACCAGACCTCAATGCCTATATTGATGCCTGCCGTGCTTTAGGATTTCATTTGCATTGATTTCATAGGCTTCCCCACCCCCGTAACTGACATGAGATAATTGAGTGTTGCTCCACAATAAATCCATATTCACATTCCTGGTTTCCAAGAATGTAAAGTACTAAAGATAGTTACCAGGGGAAGTGAAAAATAGCTTTCTCTTTGCCAGAGGAGAATGCGTTCTCTGCTGTTTTTCATTAATAACAAACTTCTGTTGTGAGTGTTAGAGTTTAAAAAAAAAAAAAAGTTGCTGGTTGAGTACTTGACTTGACTCCCTGTTAAATATCTGGAAATGTATTTTATTTTGATAAATTTTATTTTCTTTTGCAAGGGGAAGGTTGTTAAGAGTTTTCATTTTAAGCCTTCAACCTCATGCCTTGAGGTTCAGTTTACCTTCCGGTTAAGACGACATTCAAGGAAATCATGCTCTTTATCCTCCTGGGGTTTATAGCTTTTTACTCAAGGCACAAGTTTTAGTAAGTCACAATTGTTGTGTTTCTGCAAATCGGTAGGTAAGCGTTGGTGATCTCTATTTGGTTCTTACATACTGATGGAAACATTTGCGGTAAAACGTCTTTCCAAGAAACATCAGATTGTAAATTGTTTAATTATGATGCTATTTAAGTTATTTTAAAAAATACACGATGCTGAGGAAAAACTAAAGCAGCAACGGGGCAGTGAGGCACGAGAGCGCTTAGAGTCCACTGCAGACATTTATTTTCGTCCCTTTTGTTGGTTTCCCTTGATAGGACATGTGTTCCAGAAAAAGCCTGGAATTATCTTTCTGTATCTGGAGCTTCTTGACTAGGGTGAAGCAAGTGTAGTGAAACGTTGGGTGAAGTGAGTTATTTGGTAAAGCAAGCCATCGGTTTAGAATTGATCTACACTGGGGGAAATTGAGTTGGGAAGTGTTGTGCGAAGAGTGGTGTTAATGTTACAGCTGAGGTATAAGAACACCTTCCATCCATGTGTGCGTCTCTTTATAGCCTTTCATTCTGGCCTTGGATAGATTTTGCGGCTCACCTGGCTTGAGGCACGGGAGAGCCGTGTGGTTGAACCGAGCTCCAGAGTTTGGGCAGCGGAGACAACGTCAGGCGGTCGCTTCTTCCACATTTTACAAAATACTATTTTAAGTGATTGAGGACTTTTAAGGTCGCAACTAAAATATCCCCATAGTAGGAGATGTTTCGGTTCACATATAATGCAAGACCATTAAATCTTTTGGGGGCTTCCTAAAAATTACAAACTAAGCTTGTCCCTCACTGCCAGACAGGCTTTACTTAGGTTTTTCAGAGTCATTTCACCTGCCTAACATCAAGCCAGAGGATTTGGGTCTGATATTTTGAAAGGAGGGATGGCCACAGCCTGAGTCTAAACTAGAACTTTCTAAAAGGTAATGTGCCGAAAGCCAGGAAACAGCATTCTACAAAGTGACTTGTTTAATGGTTCCTGTGCTGAATGGCTTGATTTACATTACGGCCGAAGAAAAGGTTAACAATTCAATCACTTAACACAGAATGTGGTGGGAAAACAGAGCCCATGCACGTGGGGCGGCCCCTTTAGGAACAGACTGACCTGTCTTCCTCGTTCAGGGGACGTCCTATATCGATGCTCCTTTTTAGAGTCTGATAGTATGGGTTAAACCAGATTTTTTTTTTAATTGGCTTTTTTTTTTTTTTTAACCTGGCTGTCTTTTTTTTTTTTTAAGTGTATTTATTTGTTTTGAGAGACAGAGAAAGAGAGAGAGGGTGGAGAAGGGGCAGGGAGAGAGAGAAAGAACCTCAAGCAGGCTCCATGCTGTCAGCACAGAGCTCTACAAGGGGCTCAAACCCACGAACCATGAGATGCCCTGAGCCAAAACCAAGAGGCAGATGCTTTAACCAGCGGAGCCACCCTGTTGACTATCTTAATCTGTTTATTTTGAATATGTTTCTCTTACTAGGGTGAACTTCTAGGCAATGTGTAGAAGTTAAAATATATCAGAAGTTTTATTTTTATATTTCAAAGGTATTAGGAGAAAATATAAATCGATATCATTAGCTTCCTCACTTGGGGAAATCTGAACCCTAAGGAAGACTTTCTTTTTTATGACAACACATGTCGAATTTACAAAATTTTCTCCCACCTTTAAATACTCCTAGCAATTATAGGAACATATGATTTTCATATTTTGCTGACTCTGAGTGAATATTTATTGGATGAATAGACTACGTGAAGATTCACATATACCACAGAATTAGAGTTGACATTATGGGTGAGGTAAAGGTTTTTCCATGAAAATGGTTGACTTCCTTATACTATCTTTTCCCTCCTATCTTGGGTTTTACAAGGAAATTTAAGAAAGGGAAGATTCCAAGCATAAACGTAGCTTACATTTCTGAACAAACTGGCTGCTGTTAGTGGTGTTCCTATTTTTTTTCTTTGTATCTCTTTTCCTAGAGACATTTTTTCCCCCTAACTCTTCATATATGGGTTTCAGCTTAACAGAATGCTAATTGGCAACATAAGTTTGGATTTGGGGCTAGAAAATGGTTCTGCTTGTTGCTATTAGCTGGGCTTGAACACGGGTTGGTTGGATGTGTGCTTCAGCTCTTTATTTCTTCCACAGAAGAGTTGTACTCACTTGACTTGTAATATGATCAGGAAAAAGAGCAACATGGCTCACCAGTAATGGGCCAGAGGGCATTTATAGGGTGCATCCCTGGGACAGATACCCACAATTCTTTGTACCGTGCTGTGTTCCATTGTGCCAGAATAATGGCCACTTTTCTAAATCTTTTTAAATGCAACCATGTTAAAAATAACTTATTGATTCTGGTGTTTTAATGCATACTTAAAGCCTTCAGATGATTATTCAGACCTTTATGGATACTTTCTATAAATTTCTTTTTTATTTGGCTGGGTGGGAACGCACAGGAAGAAATACTACTCTTAATTTCACTAAAAGTGAGTTTGAAACCGAAATGATAGTAAAATAGGGACATATTAAAATTCTCTTTAGAAGGGTAAAAGTAATGATTCTTTAGACCTGGAGCTTGAGTCCAGGAGATAAAACTCAGCCCATTGGAGCAGCACGCCTAGCGAAGTCTCTCAAGAAAGAGAAGTTGTGGTTTTTGTTTGTTTGTTTTTTGTTTTGTTTTTTAATGTTTATTTTTGGGGGAGAGAGAGACAGAGTGTGAATGGGGAGGGGAGAGAGAGGGAGATACAGGATCTGAAGCAGGCTCCAGGCTCTGAGCTGTCAGCACCGAGCCCGAAGCAGGGTTTGAACCCATGCACCTCAAGATCACGGCCTGAGCCGAAGTCAGACGCTTAACCCACTGAGCCACCCAGGCGCCTCAAGAGGAATTTTGTTCTAACTGCATATAAGCTGACCAAGAACCACTGCTTAGATGATTCCTTGTCATTTGTTCCGCACCGCCCTCCCATCTCCAGCCTTCTCCCTGGGAAAGGGGCCAAAGTTTGAGGCGTGTATTTGCTAGGAGTCCCTGAAGATCATCCTCTTTGAACAAAGCCAGAAAGGAGGCTCCCCCTGCCAGGAAAGCCAGGCGCTGGCCCAGCGTGCTTAGGGGAGGGGCCCCGTTAAGCTGGACGCGGGCGCTGGGTTCAGATCCAGCCCTACCACCTGTTAGCTCCGCATCGGTGGGAAAGTTGATTCACCGATTTGTGCCCTGTTTTCTCGTTTGGAAACCTGGACGAGTGCATCTGTCCCCTACAGGCGTTGCAAGAATTTCACGGCCCAAAGTAAACACCCAGTGAATGCCAGCTTCTGTTTATGCTGAGATCTTCTACCTTTCGGTTCCCTGTTCCTCTTGAAATACTTTGAGTTCCCCTGAAAGTACTCTTTGAACGTGTCACTCTCAGGCTAGCCGATGGGCTGGCGTTGTCAGAACAAGCGCCAGGCAGCTAGGGCGCGTTCACTTAGTTACGCTTTCACCGAACACAGAACCAGGTTTACTTTCTGCTTCAGAAGGTGGTATCGCCGTAAGCGGGTTTAGGGGTGGGTCCGGTAGGATTTCAGGGTTCGTGTGCTGTAGGATCACTGTTTGGGAAGAATAAGCGGTTAATCGTCCTGCAGTTACCTAGGGCCACACCGTGCCGTGAGTCCCTGAAGATCATCCTCTTTGAACAAAGCCAGAAAGGAGGCCTCAGCGAGCGTGTGGGCGTGGGCTTCCGCGCCTGTGTCACGCCTGTGTCGCAGTGGAAACGCTCTCGTGGCGGGCCCAGAAGTAACTGGGGATTCGGCCCCCTGCACCTGGCAGACTAACCAGGCACAGCGCATTCCTCACCGGTCTGTACAGTTACGGAGAGTTGAGGTCGCTACCTGCGCAGCCTCCTTAGCATATCAAGGGCTACGCGGGCAAAAAGAAACAGTGGCAAAATACCCAGGTTCTACGCAGTCCGAGGGTCGCTGTTTTTAACACCGAGGGCGGCTCTGGGATACATCCTGGTCTGTCGTTTCTTTTGGAAGGGTGAGCCAGATGAAACTGGAGTGTCTAGCTTTTGACCTATAAAATGGCATTTTGTTTGTCCAACCCAGTACAGGAATACCAAAGAGGACATACCCCGTCTCCCCGGCTAGCTGATCGTATCTATGTAAAGATATTTGTAACGCCGTCTGGGTTCAGGATTGGCGTATTAGATTGGGAATGCTAGTTTTTAGTTTGCTTTTGGAAGCAACCTCAGGGAGGTTGGGGTAAGAGAGGATTTCCATCACTGGTTTAATGAGATTTACTGCGTGTTAATCCCTCCTTGAATCATTTGCCCTAGTGTCCGATCTTCTACAATGGATGGGCTGGAGAGATCCAGGCCCGTGCTGTGGTTCAAGAGTCGGATCTGGCCCGAGGGCCACCTCTAGCCTAAGCTAATTCATTCAAGTCACAGGCTGCTCATCACTTTGTTTCAAGTCCATTTGAATGTTAAGTTGCCAGTTACCCATTTTATCAAAACTCAGCATCTGATAATGAGACAATTTTTGAGAGAGAGACAGAGCTCAAGTGGGGAGGGGCAGAGAGAGAGAGAGGAAGATGCCGAATCCGAAGCAGGCTCCAGGCTCCGAGCTGTCAGCACAGAGCCCGATGCGGGGCTCGAGCCCACGAACCACGAGATCATGACCTGAGCCGAAGTCTGACACTTAAGCCACTGAGCCACCCAGGTGCCCCGGAAAGCGATATTTTAATACAACCAAATTCTAATTATTTACAGAATAATGTCTGTAGGAATATCCCTTTATTCTCTTTTCCTTGTCTCTTGTTCCTCTCCCTCTTTGTACCTTACCACACCCTCTGTCGTCCCTTATTGATTGTTCTACTCCTGGTATGATGCTAATATACACTGCATAATTAGTTCCTAAAAGGTTTATTCCCTGCCCTTTTGACCCAGAGCGCAAGTGAAAGAATGCTATTTTGAGCATCATTTGACTCCTTTGTTGCGCAAACGCTATTGAGTACCCACTACATACTAGTCCCTATACATAGATGTTTGTATATGAGAGGGAGAGAGACACCAGTGGATAGCATGGCTGGGGGCTTATTTGGCATACTCCCACCTCATGTGTTAAATATACACACAAAATCCATTCGGCGCCAGTGAGGAGAGTTTGGGAAGCCTTCCCGGAGAAGGTGTTTGAAGCTGAGTGAGAGCGGGGCACCTGGGTGGCTCAGTCGGTTAAGCATCTGACTTTGGCCCAGGTCATGATCTCGCGGTCTGTGGGTTCGAGCCCCGCGTCAGGCTCTGTGCTGACAGCTCAGAGCCTGGAGTCTGTTTCAGATTCTATGTCTCCTTCTTCCTCTGACCCTCCCCTGTTCAAGCTCTCTCTCTGTCTCAAAAATAAATAAATGTTAAAAAAAAAATTAAATATACACACAAAATCCATTCAGCGCCAGTGAGGAGAGTTTGGGAAGCCTTCCAGGAGAAGGTGTTTGAAACTGAGTGAGAGTGGGGCGCCTGGGTGGCTCAGTCGGTTAAGTGTCCGACTTCAGCTCAGGTCATGATCTCATGGTTTGTGAGTTCGAGCCCCGTATCGGGCTCTGTGCTGACAGCTCAGAGCCAGAAGCCTGCTTCGGATTCTGTGTCTCCCTCTCTCTCTCTCTGCCCCTCGCCAACTCGTGCTCTGTCTCTCAAAAAAATGAATAGACGTGAAAAAATTTTTTTTAAAAATGATTAGAATTCACCAGGAGAAGAAAGAGAAACATGTCAGGTAGAGGTAGCAACGAGGCTTGAGCATAGGTGAAGAGCTGGGTCAGTCTTAAAACTTGGACCATGGGAGGAAATGGATTTAAATAATACAGCTTTTCTCTAGATCAGTATTTTGACTTGTAGGGTATAGATTATGGTTCTTTGTTCATTCTTACTTATACGTTGGTTCTATAATAGATTATTTCGGTCCTCTCTTTCCTTATGACTGCAATTTCTTGTCTTTGAAGTCTTAATTGAATTCATGTTCTTATTATTTTGTAGAGTGAAGCAACTGTTAGGAATTTCTTCCTGCACCTTGAGTTGTATTTTCTTCTGATAGGGAGACAGGATCCAAAGATAGGATCTCTAAGTTCTTCCATGCTTTTTCTCTCTCTTTTTTCCCCTTGCTATAAGTTGGTTTGAGGAGTGGTCATATATTTCTTTTGACCTTGATCATGCTTGGGTAGCTCAGGTCAGATTTTCTGTTTCTGCTGATATAATGAGGATTACTCTTTGACCTGTTTGTCATGCTATCTGACCATAGATTGTTTCCCTTCTTCCCAGCTACAGTTGAGGGCTTTGTTTTGTGGTCCATTCATGCTTATTGTTGCTATAGCCTGATGTCATGGCCAGAGAAGTGGGGATACCCACCTGAGGTGGAATGCGGTCTTTGCTAGGATACCTGAGCTCTGCCTTCTCTCTCTCCAAAGATTGTGGTCATTGTGCTGCATCTCATTTCATCCTACTTGGTGTGGAGAAAAATCAGTCTGCCTTTCATTCATGTCTCCAGTTCTGGTGAATATCTAAGAGGCTTTATTTCACTCCGCATCAGCCTTACTGAACTTTCCATCTTTTCACACATGATTCTCCTGAAGCAATTTCCATTGGTCCTAGATCAAAAAATTAAAAAAAAGGAAGGCCACACGGTTTACTTCCTTTGAGATTTTGAAGTTCCTTGGGATAATTCTCAAGATTCCCACTGGTCTGGCTTTTAGAGAAGTGGGGCCTTGTTCCTGGGTCTTCAGAAATTTGTTTCTTCCCTTCATTATGAAGTTTTATTTTAAGGCTTAGTGTGTTAGACTATGTGTGTTTCCTTGCTTGGGTGCTCTTGGTGGAATATTTTTTTGCTGGTCTGCAGTAATTTCATTTTTTGGAGGCTGTTACTCATTTTGCTAGTTGTTGTGGGAAGGATATTCTGTGGTCTGGTTTTCAGCAGTCATCATGACTTGATAGCCAAGGAGAGGCCACAAACAACGCCTTTCTAGCTCTCCATGATTCTGTTCCAGGGATGCAGCCTAGATTTCTTCAATTTGGAAGTAAATTTGCTTGTGGAAGCAACTCCATTGAAATAAGTTCGCTCATTATTTATTCTCCAAACATAAGGATAATTATGTTAAGGGGATAGATCGTGACTCCAGGAGGTGAAATTAGCCCATCTGCCTCCAGCTTCAAGAGACGATTGTGCTGATTGACCCGCGGCCGAAGTTTTGGTTGGAGGAAAGATAATCGGTGTCCACACCTTCCCCCTGTTGCCATGTAGGTTCTATCAGTTTTCTGTATTTTTCATCGTCATGTGTCTAGGCAAGGTTGTTTGGCTGCCCTGTCCAAGAAGATCATGCCTGATCCATGAATCAGTCGCTCTCAGATGCCATAAAAGTAATGTGACTTTGCAAACACCACCCAATCCCTTAGGAGACTTACTGCTTTTGGGATGAAGACTTCTATCAGCTCGCGAAACTAGAGCCTCAAACGCATATGTAGTTGCCCCACTTGGCAGTTCTGTTCTGAATCATCCTTTTTCCATGGCACAGGCTATGTGAGAACTGAATGCACTTGAGAATGAGTGGGTTTGGTGTTTTGCTTCAGTCTTCAGTGTGCCCGACACCGTAGATCTGCTTTGGGTAACGCTACCCCACTTGTTTTTTTTAACCCCAGTCTTAACAGAGGGACCTCATAAGTGGCTGACTGCCTTCCCATCATGTCTTACCTGAGCTCAGCTAACTTATGTGGACAGTGGGGTTGTCTGGCCTCTGGGCAGGGTGACACAGTCCCGGGCAGAAAAATCTTCCAAACGTTTACAGAGTAAAGGGGGAATTCAGTTCTCTTTCCTCCACTTACCTCTCTCCTCCCCGACGGCCCCTTTGAGAAGAAGGAAAGCCGTTTTCTCTGGTCCGTGGCAACTTGAAGAATTGGGACGGGGCTCCCTACGCTTGGCTGTGGGACTCCTGAAGTCTTCTGTTTTCTCCCCCCTCCTCTGGGGAAATTAGCAACTTTATTTGGAGGGGATTCAAAGACATGCAGAGTTCATGCGTTTGAGAAAAAGAATAGAATTTATTGTGGAATGTAGCATCCATTTGCTGTTCCTTTGGTTTTATAGTTAGTTCTTCAAATAGTTTCATAAGTGAATTAAGTGCTGACAAGCCTTCCCCCACCGGAGGAGGGTAATATTACCTCAAATCCTCACATACCTTTTTACAAATAAAAGCATCAGAGAATTCTCTTCTCCTCTTCCTCTTCGTTCTTCAAGTCTGGCAGCAACTAGTTAATCTTGAAACTGCCAGAGAGATTATTTCTATGTTCTACTGCACCTCTGGGAGAAGAATGGAATCTCCTCTTTTCGTCCATATGCTGACAAAAATCTCCTAATTTCAGAGGGCAATGATGTCACCAGCTAATGAGCAAAATATTTCTTACTAAACAGATGAGTCCTTCCCTGGTTCCTTTGTGAAACAGAGGGAAAAAAAAACCTCACAATGTGTTTCATATTGTCTGTAGTTACTCTGACAACTCATAAACACTTCACAATGTAATTCCGACTTCTTTAGAGAGTGAGACTAATTTTTTTTTGTAAACGCGAAGAATAGCACATTAAACCGATGGCTGTGACCAGAAGGCCCCTGCCACGGCTGGACACTGATCACAGGTACTCATCAGTGCTGATCTTGAACATACCGGGCAGGAGCCAACGTGCTGCCCCCAAGGCAGGGAGTGACCTTGAATGCATCACTTCTTGGACCAGCGCAGGATGATCAGGCATGTTGGAGAGATTATGAAATCAGGCTTGGAGAAGAGGAGGGCCGGAAAGCTGCTGTTGATCGGTGTCACATGCTGTTTAGAAGGGCAACAGCAGCAGCCGACTCTCTGCCTGTCCAAGGAGGCAGGCCCCTAAGGCCGCGGGGGCAGAAAGAAGTGAGGCCTTGGGGCCATCTAAACACTGGCCTTCGAGGATCCCGGAGGGACACAGAAATGCCCCCAGCCTCCCAGCGAGTGTTCCTCCCCTCAGTGAAACATGTCTCAGTTTCCCCCGCCAAAGGTGAGTTCAATCATGTTTTTTGTTTTTGTTTTTTTAAATTTTTTAACGTTTATTTTTGAGAGAGGCAGAGCATGAGCAGGGGAGGGGCAGAGAGAGAGGGAGACGCAGAATCCGAAGCAGGCTCCAGGCTCCGAATGTCCTCACAGAGCCTGATGAGGGGCTCGAACTCACCAACTGTGAGATCGTGACCTGAACCAAAGTCCGACACTTAACTGACTGAGCCACCCAGGCACCCAATTCTCCCACTTCTGAATGCCTGTATCTCTCTGTTCCTCTTCTGGGTGTTTCTCACAGCTACTCTCGCTAATCCTATTTCTGAGCTTCTCTGTGGGCTCTCTCTCCCCCAAGACTTGCGGATTGCAATCTTTGCAGCCCCAGTAAAGTCCACTCACTCCTGTTTCAACTCCTTGGAGGCATCCATCCATTGATTTCAACCAGAAAATATCCATTTATCATAGACACAGACACTATTTTTAATTGCTTCAGTGTAAACAGATATTATGTTGAGTGTTGGCAATTGTGTAAGGAAATAGGCACTCTTTTTATACAACTTGTGAGCTTTAAAAGTAATACAGTGTCGGGGTGCCTGGGTGGCTCAGTTGGTTGGGCAACTGACTTCGGCTCAGGTCATGATCTCGCAGTTCGTGGGTTCGAGCCCCGCGTTGAGCTCTGTGCTGACAGCTTAGAGCCTGGAGCCTGCTTCAGATTCTGTGGCTCCCCCTCTCTCTACCCCTCCCCTGCTCATGCTCTGTGTCTCTCTGTCTCTCAATAATAAATAAACATTAAAAAAAAAAGTAAAAAAAAAAGTAACACTGTTTTCATCTGACCAAATTTTTAATATCTGTCCAAGGACTTTAAGCTATGTCCATCTTCTAATTGTTTTTCTAAAAAGAAGAATGTGTTAGATGTGTTAGAAATTTGACAACGAAGTTCATCAGAGTATTGTTTATGATCTTGAAAAATTGGAAACATTCCACTGTCTAATGATTCAGGGCATTAAGAAAACTAGGGTATATTTCTGTGAATACTACTGAATCCTTAATATATTGTATTTGTTGGCTATTTGTTGACATAAGAAAAATGTTCAAAATTTAAAAAGCAGATTTTAGAACTGTTTGAACAGTATCCATTGAGGGCTCCACAGTTTCTCTAAAAGAAACTTTCAGAGGCAGCGGTGTGGCTCAGAGGGTAGCGGCTGGAATCAGGCCCTTTGTTTCTACTCCTGTGTGTTCACGTGAGGGGGGCGTGGGGACCCTGGTAGTGACTGTGGGAGATAGGGCAGCTAACGATCACAAAGTCGCACTTTTTTTATAAAAAGCAAACAAAACATAGAAACCTAAGGGTATGTAGTGTGTGTGTGTGGGGGGGGTGTGCACGCGTGCATGCACGTGTGTGTGTCAAAAGCAGGAGCATAAAAACCAAAATACGACAAATTTTTTGAGTGTGGGAGGGTTCAGGTGATTTCTTTTTCTCCTTCTGTATCTGCATTTTCCACATTTTGTAATTGAAAGCGTATCACGTGTAATCAGAAATAAACATTTACTGAAATACAGACGAACAGGACAGTGGCCCTGGTCTCCTCAGTGATACGCTGGTTACCATATACTTGGCTGAGTCCTGTCACTGTGTGTGCTCTCAGCCACCCAGGTTCTGGAAGAAGAGGAAAGCCAGGAGGGCTTTCCAAGGAAGATGACCTGTGGACTGAATGTTGAAGGATGGGTAGGAGGAGGTGGGGTGGGCAGAGATATTCCCAGAAAAGGAATCTGCCAGTGCGAAGGTGTGCAGGCACATGCGAGATGGAATATTAGAGATGCTCTGAGGGGGTCGAAGGATGAGAACCAGACGCTGTGAGAGGCCTTTCCATGTAGTATCTGCATCCATACCCACAGTAGCTGGGGCAGGGCAGGGCTCTAACCCTGCGAAGTCCCACACTCCACAGGAAGGCCTTTGGACTCTGCCCTGAGGACCTAACGAACCATTCCTTAGGATGGGAGGCTGATGCTCAAATCTGTTCTCAGCAGATTTGCACACTTCCCGCGCACTAAGTACATTCAAGCCCACCACCCAGTGGGCAGGATCAGCGATGCCCTTCCTTCATGAAGCTTCTTCCCTGGTTTCCAACTGAACTGCCCTCCACCAAGAAGCTTCCCAGGGTGGCCTGGCCCAGCCTCGTCTCTCAAATATCCCACAGTTGACTCAGATCCCACAGCAGGGGCTGGGAACAACAGCCCACATCGATGACACACACGTTTGCCGAGGACCCACTGTGGGTGGGGCGTGCACTGGGCACCGTGAGTGTAAGGAGGGAGAACAGACATGGCCCCTGTGGACTTTCCCGTCTTCTAAAGGACGAGCGGTCTTGGATGCCCATGTAGTGCCCAACATGGAGGACCTCCATAAAGACCTGAATCCTCCTTGGAGAGTCGTATCAGTGACAGCTAATGGCAGGGGAGGGGGTACAGGAGGGCCAGGCCACCAAGAGGATGGGCAGGGATGCGTCCTTCCCCCCCCCTCCTCACAGAACCTGGTGCAGTCAGGGCCCGGCTTCCTGTGCCTCTCACAGTATATCCAGAGCTGCCGACCAGGCTCTAGGCCTCACACTCAGGATCTCCTTTGGAGGCTGATCACCGCCTGTTGTATAAATCGGAGAAATTAAGAAACATGCCCAAGCAGACGCTGTTCACGGGTGACATGAAGGGGCCCTGAGCCTACCTCTGACCAGGTTCAGAGTTCCAGCTCCTAATTTGGCTCAGAATCTTCTCTGTGTCTGAACAGCCTGTTCAGACCCAGCCTCAAATGTGGGCCACATCATTAGTTTTCACATGTTTTCTTTGCCGTTGCTATTTACATAGCCCCTACAACAGCAGTTTGGTAGAATTAAAATTGGTCTTGTTTGGATTCCAATCAGCAATAGACTGCAGATGTCATAAGCACTTACTGAGCTCCACTTGTAGGTTGGACAGACACAAAGGTTTTTTTAAATATTTATTTTGAGAGAGAGAGAGAGAGAGAGAGAGAGAGAGAGAGAAAGAGAGAGAGAGAGAAAGAGAGAGAGAGAATGAATGAATGGCAGAGAGGAAGGGAGATAGAGAATTCCAAGCAGGCTCTGTGCTGCCAGCGCAGAGCCCAACGCGGGGCTCGATCACACAAACCAAAGATCATGACCTGAGCCGAAATCCAGAGGCAGATGCTTAGCCAACTGAGTCACCCAGGCGCCCCCCCCACACAAATTTTAAAACAACACTTTAAGATCGATGTTACTGGATCAAATGTGCATGCAGGAACACTAAGACCCAGAGATGTGAAGCGATTTGCTGGAGGACCTGGAAATTCAACTAGGTCTAGTTGTTGAATTGTTCTAGGTTGTTCTAGCTCCAAAGGCCTTCGGCTTTCCTCTTCCCTCTACCCCGCTCCCATGGGGCATGTGCATTTTCTTAGTTTGCACCAAGCAGCAAGGAAATTCAGCCGAGGGTTTCTCCTGACAGTTTTAAGGAACTCTAAGCATAACGTTGCGTGCAACGTGGTTGGCGGTCTCGGGTGAAGAAAGCTCACGTGCACGTTGGAGGTGCAGGAGCCAAACCATGAAGTTTCAGATTCTGCCTCTGCCACTGACCGTCTGGGAAATGAGGTCAAATGGGTAAAGATTAGCCCAGTGCCTGGGAATTACGAGCACACCGTAAACACGGGTGTCGGAAACATGATGTCACAAAAGCACCTGCCACAGTGGGTGGCACAGGTGGACCCTTAGGAGGCAGCGGGGGAGGGGGTGTCGGTGAGTGTATGGGCAGAGCGAGGCAGTATGGGGAACGTGCAGCAAACCCTCATGGGGAGAGAGAATGGGAAATCCCTTTAGGGGTTGGAGGAGACACTTCCGAGGAGAAAATTGGGGGAGAGGGGATTCATGCAGCTCTTGTTGAAGGGCGAGAGACGCCAGAGGGGCTGAGCGAAGGACAGACACCCAGGACAAAGAGATAGATGGGGTTCTGGTGGTCTGTGGCATTGGCTGGGACCTCTGCTGCGTGGTAAAAAGGGTGTGTGTGTATGTGTGTGTATGTGTGTGTGTGTGTGCGCGCGCGCGCACGCACAGGCATGTGAAATGTCCTACCAAGCGAGGTAACCTTGCATAATACATACATACAGGCCCAACAAGGAGAGAGGCACCTTGGACTGGGGACAGATCAGACTGCCCAGCGGGAACACGTGACTTACCCAAAGTGGCTGAATTTACTCCTGACAGACAGACATGACTTGTAACCCACGTTGTAGACTCCACCTGGGTTTTCAGTCCTGTCTTGTTCAGATGATATTCTGTTTAAGTAACAGCATGTGCCCGTCACTCCCCAGACACCCCTGAGAAAATTAAATGATCACCTTGTGACACAGTCCCCGTGCACACATTTCTAGAAGACCAGAGAACCCCAGCTGCTCTGAAATGATTATTGAAACAATTGGGTAAGACAGTTTTAGAAGCATCACCGGACAGGAAATATCTCTCCTACATTGACTTGGGTAGTCAAAATAGAAAAAGGAGTGGGGACAGATCGAAAGTGACAAGTCCAGAAGAAAACCAAAATCACAAGTTTTAATTCAGTAATTTCAAAAATAGCCATTGGAAGGTGTCTATTTTCAATCGAGACTACTCCCTTCAGGGGATGTTTGGAGGAGTATCTGCGAAAGAGATCTTTTTTAAGTTCAGTCACTTGTAAGGGTTAGTCCTTGTCCCGGATTTGCTCAGATTCCCGCGTCCTTTTTTTTCTTTCTCTGGAATTCCATAGACAGTAATTAAGGAACTGGAGGCCAGCGGGAGGTCAGGGAGCCTTCGTCAGTGAAAACAGGGATTGTTTGCCACGTACAACACTCCCTTTTTTCCTTGTGGTGAATAGGAGATTTGCTTAGAGCTGATGACTTATGCCTTTCTTACAAGTTATGCAGTTAGCAAGTAACTGGGGAATCAGTCAGCAGGCAGAAAGCAGCTAATTGAACCCAGTGTCTTCACTTTTTCCTCCTTCGGATGCTAAGCCGTGCTGGTGGAGCCTGTCTGATCATGTAACTCCAACGGAACATGTTTGAGGAGTGCCTGATCCTCACTTTGAGATCACAGAGTTGACGGAACAGGAGTGAAGACGCGCTCAACGTGGGGAGGGGGCGGGGGGACCAGACGTGCTGGAAATTGCCCCTTAGGCCTGCTAAATGCCGAAGCCGGTAAGTCCGTTGGATGTGTTTAACGTGAAAGGGAAAATGTGCTTTCTGTCTCTGCAAGGAAAAGCTTTTTTGACTGCTCCCGGGTAGGATGCTATCCTCTTTTCTGTTCAGCTTCTTCGAGATTTGTCCTCCTTCCCTTCTTTCCTTCCCTGCTGTGGAACCCCGAGCCTTCTTTCCCAGCACGCTCACCCAATAAGGCATAGCTTTGGGGGGAGAATAGGGGATTTTAATCTGAGAATAAAGGGATTCTCAAGAGACTGAGTGTACGTGGTTGGAGCCCAGTTGTCATCGTGGAGGCTTTCAGTGCGGAGGACTGGGCTGCAGACTGCCTTGCCTGATGCAGCTTTTCATAAAGCTGCAGCCGACCCGCTTCCTTCCCTTACGGTTAACGCCGCTGGCAGTGCAGACCTGGGAAATGGAAGCGTCTCTGTTTGATTCTGCACCCAGTCGACCAGAAACTGCTGTGTGAATTTCACAAGCAAAATACGTTTCCGATTTCAGACTATTTCAGAAATGCTTAAATATCTTATAGCGGGGTGTGTGTAGTGTGTGTGTGTGTGTGTGTCTCCAGGGGAGATAAACTTAGTCTGGCTGCTAATTGCAACAGTGGGCTGGGTGTCGAGAGAGCCGGGGAAGCAAGCTGAGCGTGGTTTCTGCAAAAGGCACAGTCGTAATCCTGCGCTCACCCTGGGCTCCAGCAGCCCCCAGAGGGACTCCGGTGGCTCCTTGCGAGTTCAGTTTAACTTTTATTAGGGAACAGTGCTCCCGCGCCTGCAACACTGTGCCGCGCGGCTGTTGGAAAGCATATGTCACAGCGCACCTTAGCTGCTAGAACCGTTTGTTACTGGGGTGGGAGGGGGGTGGCCGTGAAGGATCTGTTACCCACCTGCAGGGACGGGCTGGAGAGCGCGGGATGCTGCCGTTCCGTTTGCTCGACTCACACACTTTTCTGTCTACAGATGCTATTAATTGTGTTCCCTTTTTTTCCGATCCTCCTCTGCGTAGCCGTGTTATGAAAAGTCCTCCACGCTGGCCCCATGTCTTTCCTATTAGAACATTGCAGATGTGTCAAGGATGCACATGTTCCAAAAGAAGCTGAGAAGGAAGGAGGCTCCACCCTCCTTGGCCTGCCAAGTGGGCCCCATAGGCCCCTCATTCAGCGCCCTGGCAGGCGAATGGTGCACTATCTCTTTAAAGCAGCTCTAGTTTTGTGCCTTGGCTTGGTCAATTTGTTATGGTTTAAAACTGTGGAGCCAGCTGTCTGTAATCTGATGTAATGTTGCCATGGAAACCAGCAATGAAACACTTAAGCATTCACCACAGAATTACTACATATAGCATTAGCCAAAGTAATTAAAAGTTGAGCCATATGGGCTTTCTGGTGGAAAAATCTGCAGTAGAGAGGCTTGGAAATCAAATGTTTCTATTTACAATAACGTAAATCCGCTCTTCGGCCTCCTTCGGTAGAATAAATTAATTGCCTTTTTCTGCTAACGTTGGGAGGTGAGGAGTTTTGTACAGATGATTGCATTTTCACGCTCTCATTTAGAAGACGAGCAAATTAAAGTTTACTTCAGTACCGTGACCTGGGGCCGGGCAGGCAGGGAGAGGAGATACCACCTCGTGTTACAAGGTGCATAAACATATACTGCTATTTTTTACGTTAGTTGATTTAAAACCTGTTCTCTAGTAGTTCTGTTTAATTCTAGGGGTCTGTTTCTTGGAACCAACTATTCATTTTATGTGCACTGCAGATTTCCTTCTATGAGAGTTCCTCCAGGCGCACAGATTTCTTTTAAATGTGTGCACACGCGTGCATACACAGATATGGTTAAATAGTTCTTTTTTTAATTTTCACACCCTCATCTCTGGGGGTGTAATTTCTGAATAAAAAGACACAAGTTATTTTCAGCATTTGGAAAGTGGCATATGCTTATTTAAAAGGAGAGACCTGAAATGAGGAATTTAACTTTATTTAACAGTTTAAATGAAATGCATGCCTTATACACAGTCTATGTTAAAACAGCTGGAGGGAAATTTTTAAAAGCAAATATTTCACAAACTCCTTTTCCTCTGGACTCAGGAGGAAGTGAGAAGTCAACACCTCTCCATCAATAAAATGCATCCTTGGGATACACTGTTCAACTCCAGTGACTTCTAGGCTGACTCATGGGGGATTTTCTATTTAAAAAAAATAATAAAGCATAAAGACAGAAATAGATGACATTTTTCTTCACGTAAATTGTGCTGCATCTATCTGGTTTAGCGTCCAAAGCACGATAATGACAAGTGACTGGTTGTTGTGATTTGTGATTTGTCAATGGCAAACACCTCTAAAATATTCATAATTTTTTTTTAGAAAAATAAAAATAACATTAGTTCAAAGTTCTAAAGAGCTCCTGTTTCTCAAAACTAGACGGAACATGTGAAAGCAATTAAATAAGTACCTGGAATATGTTATTTTTCACCCCGGTGAATCGGGGGAGAGGAACGTAGGACTCACGGAGGAGGTTTTTGCCTTTAATCTGTTGCCCTGATTTAGCTATTTTGATTTCTCTCTCAAAAGTTCCCTCTGATGGCACATTTCCTACATATTTGTGGAATGCACAGGCATACCCCTCCCCCTCACCACCATCAGCAGCCCTCAAGCTAGGTACAAGGTATACATACAAAACTAATTTTCATTCTGTAACATAGCATCCTGTATCTTTGTTCATTTCATTTACACTCACTTCAGAATTTTTAAAATTTTATTTGTCATTTATTTATTTTTAATTTTTTTTAATGTTTATTTATTTTTGAGAGACAGAGTGTGAGCAGGGGAGGGGCAGAGAGAGAGACACAGAATCAGAAGCAGGCCCTAGGATGTCAGCACAGAGCCGACGTGGGGCTCGAACTCACAAACTGTGAGATCATGACCTGAGCCGAAGTGGGACACGTAACCAACTGAGCCACCCAGGCGCCCCTATTTGTTATTTATTTTGAGAGAGAGCGAGCACGTGTACAAGCCGGGGGGTGGGGAGGGGAGTGGACAGAGAGAGAGGGCTCTCGCCATCAGTGCAGAGCCCGACATGGGGCTTGATCCCACAAACCGTGAGATCACAACCTGAGCTGAAATTAAGAGTCGGACCCTTAACCAACTAAGCCACCTGGGCACCCATTAACTTTGGAATTTTTTAATACGAGAGTGACAGGGGCGCCTGGGTGGCGCAGTCGGTTAAGCGTCCGACTTCAGCTCAGGTCACGATCTCGCAGTCTGTGAGTTCGAGCCCCGCGTCGGGCTCTGGGCTGATGGCTCAGAGCCTGGAGCCTGTTTCCGATTCTGTGTCTCCCTCTCTCTCTGCCCCTCCCCCGTTCATGCTCTGTCTCTCTCTGTCTCAAAAATAAATAAACGTTAAAAAAAAAATACGAGAGTGACAGACATGTTCTAGATTTGTCCCACTATAATCTAATGTTGGTTCTTCTTCTATTGGAATTGCTTAGTTTTAGAGATCCATCAAAAAGGCAGAATATTTTCAGTGTTAATGTGTAATCCCATGCCCTAGGGTTCTGTTCGGGTGCTGATGACCCAGCATGAAGGTTAACCAAGTTTCTCATTTTTCTGGTTGACCACTGACCACTTCATCACATATCAACAGTTCAACCAAGCATAAATGAAAATTCATACCATTCAATACTGTTATGTAGCAGAAGCTGTACTTACTAGTTCATTTTAGTTTTGTTACATTTTAAGTTTTAGGCCAAACACATTAGGCCGAATGGCCAGCATGCAATGTATATGTAGCCTCCTTCCCCACCCCCCATTACCTGGGGGTCCAATTCGCATTCTTCATCATCAGGTAAGCAGTAGTTCACTTTAATGCTGAGATGGATAGGTAACACTTTAGGAATTATAGAGAAATTGGATACAGTTCACAGAAGGGAAGCCTGAGAAACACCCCTGTCCTGATGACTCACCATTTATGGGTTATAGTAATTATTCTTCAGTGGGTGAATGGTTTGCTTACAGTTGTGCAGAGAGAAAGTACAATGGCCTTATGCTGGGAGCCCCAGGGGGAGGACAGAGGCCAGGAAATGGGTTGTATTTATCGCTTACGTAGTGCCATAGTGCCACAGAAATAGTTGTGGCCTCCCGACATGCTGCACCGTTTTTCTGCCCAAGTAATTCACAGTATCTTTACCTTGTTTACCCTTGAACTCTTCTCGGCTAACTCTTACTACGTCCCCATTTGATGGTCGATGGAGGCAGGATGATGGAGGAGGGGTGGGAATGTCTTCATGTCAGACCAGCTCAGAGATGTGGGTTTTGTTTTGTTTTGTGTTGATTGTATGAGGCGTCCCTGTCCTTACCATCTCTGAACTAGGTTGGAGGAAATGGAGGGAGGGCTGTTGCCAGGTCGTGCAGGATCAGCCGGGGCTGCTCGCGAGCTGCCTGGGGTGGGGGGCGCTGTGCGCTTCCGCCCCCCAGGAACGCCCGAGCACCCGGCCCGCGCAGCACGCCTTTTGGCCTGTTGGGCCAAAAGCTGCAGACTTCTCTTGCTTTTGCACATTTTGCACCGATAAAACAGAGGAAGCTGCATATTGGACGTTAGAGCTGACTTGGAAACGCAAACCTCATTTTGTTCACAAGGAAAGGATTGTTTTTCACTGGGGTCACTGCTGCGGAGGGAATTTTTTTTTCTCTCTGTAATGTTTGATACTTGAGGGAAAACAGCTGGGTTGAGCATACTCGAGTCGCTGCAAACTGAAATGGCATGCTGGGGAATATGCGCTGTGCTGTATGGCTGAAAAGGTCAGCTTTTTCCCTTGTCCCTCGTGGAGGAATGCAGGGTCTGTCCTCACGCGCGCCTCGCGAGCTCTCAGAAGGAGCCGGGAGAGGCCGCAGGCATGGCTGAGATGTGGCGGACTGTCCTAACAAACGCGATAGAAGGCGGCTTTTTGCTTCTCTTCCCTTTTCCTGCCCTGCTGTTTTTGATTTTGGGGGGAGGACTGGAACAAGTCAACAGAATTTTGGTTTGGAGAAGTAGTTGATGACCACGCTAAGCGGTCCTGATGGGCCAGACAGAGGAGAGCCGGGCCCAAACCACAGCAGCGGGACTGGAATTACGGGGCCAGCCTTGTGGAGAGGGCCCCGTCGGAGTTCTCCTAAGAGGACTGGGAAGTAACTGAGACAAGCGCAGGGCATGCTGGGCAGGGGCCTGATGCTCCGGTGAATTAGGCCTCAGGATGGTATGTGGAGCTTCGCGAACCTGTTGGGCCACTGAGCTGGCGCCCCACGTTCAGCTGCACAACTGCCCAAGTTCAGACTGGCGGGGAGGCCGGGCTGCACCCAGCTGCCAGAGCAGAGCCCTGGGGCAATTACCTGATTAACTTTTCCCTTTGTTTCTTTGCCAGTCAAGAGAACAATCGGATGATGAGACTGAGGAGTCGGTGAAGTTTAAGAGATTACACAAGCTGGTCAGCTCCACTCGCAGAGTGAGAAAGAAACTAATCAGGGTGGAAGAAATGAAAAAGCCCAGCACCGAAGGTAAACACGCAAGCTCGCGCGCACACGCGCGCACACACACACACACACACACACACACACTCCGCCCTGCTTTATTCCAAAGTAGATCAGCTGGGATCAGCTTTTCAGTAGAAAAAGGGTATGATTTCAAGTGGAAAACGGATTGCATTCTGGCTGAGGCTGGCGGAGAGCGTTTGGGTGTGCGTGTTAGCTGGGCATTGCTCAGCATGTACGGATCCTGGCATCCGGCATGTCGGGAGCTTAGTCATTTCAGTGTTACAGCAACGCGGGATGGCTAGTATGTGACAACGAAGTCTTCTCAAGGTGTGGCATAGCTTTCATTTTGAGCTTACATCATTCTATGTAAACCTCATTATTTAAAAAAAAAAATTTTAATGCTTATTTATTTTTGAGAGAGAGAGTGGGGGAGAGGCAGAGAGAAAGGGAGACACAGAATCCGAGGCAGGTTCCAGGCTCCGAGCTGTCAGCCCAGGACCCGACACGGGGCTCGAACTCAAAACCCGCAAGATCATGACCCGAGCCAAAGTCAGACGCTCAACCGACTGAGCCACCCAGGCACCCCTTATATCAACTTTATTTGATAACTTCTTCCTAGCCTCTGTGACCAAAGACTGGTGGCTCTTGCCCACGGAGTTTAGTCCAGATTTGATATATATCCATCTCAAACAAACATCTAACAATCAAGGCACTTAATACCCTTTCAGATCTCTGAGGGATGATTTGTTCTTCCTGTAAACAGTCTGAAGACTCCATTCAGATTGGGCTCTAAGGACCTTTCATTCTAAGTGGATCTTAAGAGCTATCTTGCTGGCTAAGCTGCTTGTCAGATGAAGCAATAATGTCAGAAGGGGCATGAGCCTGGATTTATTGTAGTGAATAGTTAACCTTTGAAGTGTGATTATGACAATTTAAATCTCAACCATATCCATCTCTCCTATTGTTAGCAGTCTGCATTTGCAGCATCTTGTAAAGTTCTCCCAAAAGGATGAAAGAAAAGAGTAAGATTTCCCATTTGGGAAAACAATAAGTGGACTGGAAAAAATACTGGAGAGACTAGGTCTTATTTTTTAAAAAGCACATTGCTTGTTAAAATGTCACACCTACGTCTTAAGGAATTTCAGAATTTTAACACGTAGATTTGAAAATGATCTTCGAGAAGCCTTTTGGTTGTACGCTGGTAAGATCAAGCCATGGAGGGGACTGGATTTCCCCTTATTTGCATAGATGAGGGTTTCCTGGTGTTTTTCACTGCTGTTTTTAAATTTCTGTTTGCTGTAATTATTTATCAGTTTAAATCCCCTGGAGAAATATTGAAGGTGAGGGGATTATGGGAGCGTGAAGGCAAGGGAGGAAGAGAAAGGAGGATGGGAAAGGGCGGTGGGGGGGCTGGAGAGAAACGTGCTTATGGGCAATTTCATAGAGTTGCGTGGAATTCCAGGTTCCATTTGGGTATCTTCTTGTGTGGTAATTCTGTTTGCCTCTGGGTGCAATGCTGATGTTATATTTGGATGGTTTTTTTTTTTTTTAATTTTTTTTTTCTTTCAACGTTTTATTTTTATTTTGGGGACAGAGAGAGACAGAGCACGAACGGGGGAGGGGCAGAGAGAGAGGGAGCCACAGAATCGGAAACAGGCTCCAGGCTCCGAGCCGTCCGCCCAGAGCCCGACGCGGGGCTCGAACCCCCGGACCGCGAGATCGTGACCCGGCTGAAGTCGGCCGCTGAACCGACTGCGCCACCCAGGCGCCCCATATTTGGATGTTTTAACACCTGCCCATCAGTGCTGGTTTTCACAATACAGAATTATAGCCTGATCTCCTCTCACTCGCAGCTCTTAATGAAATGACACACATACTGTCAGTTGGTAAGAAGTAGTAAGTAGAACCATATGGAATTGCTGTCATTCAAGCTTGGCCACCGCGTTTTATTTTATTTTTAAATGTTTATTTGTTTATTTTGAGGGAGAGAAAGCACAAGTGGGGGAGGGGTGGAGAGAGGAGAGAGAGAGAATCTCAAGCAGGTTCTGTGCTGTCAGTGCAGAGCCTGATGTGGGGCTCAGTGTCACAAACCATGAGATCATATCATGATCTGAGCTGAACACTTAACAGACTGAGCCACCTAGGCACCCCTGGGCACCACACTTTAAAACAAACCTGGCATACTTGGCAAAATTGAATCCCAAAGATAGCCAATGGATTGGTGATTCTTGTCCATAGACGAGACGGAACGATTCACGTACCTGGTGCTGGGCCTGCCACCTGGTGGCGTAGTCCTACAGAAGAGTCATTTGCATTCGGGCCGCCTTTTCCACTAGACTAACGTCTGATAACAGTACAGCAATACTCTGTTTGCATATGTATGTCAGAACAGATCAGTCCAAGTGTCTCTGAGAGACACGGTGGAAAAGGGGAAGAATATACCTGGAGAGGTAGCTTTAGGGTAAAAAGTAGTCATTGTATGGACTTCTAGCCCTGAACTATAATTCACCTGAGTCTGGATTAGGTTCCACAGATGAAACATGGATTCAATGAGCCCGAGTCCCAATTAACCTCTGGTGTCTGATGAATTGGGGAGCAAGGGTGCCATTAAGTGGGCAGGTGGGTATTGCCAGCTCAGGCTGCCCACGAGACTGGACCAGACTAGACGAGAGCTCCCTCAAGCCCCTGTGGAACGGAACTCTGTGAGGCTCCTCATCGACAGAAGAGCTGGTTCTTGGCCCTTGAATCTGCAAAGCAGGAAAGAGTCACATTCCCAATAACCCCTCCTTTGCCACCTCTGGACCTTCAAGGAGTTGAGCCTTTTGGCTTCCCACATGTCTGTGCCAATGCTAAGTTTTCTGAGGGATAATTAACCTTTATTGAGAGCATTCTGTGTGCCAGCCACTTGCCTAAACACTTTAGATTTTGTGTTTCTTTTAATATGTCATCCCCAGAATAGCCACCAGAGGCAGGCATTCATACCACCCTCGTTTCACAAATGAGGGCACTGACCCGCCAAGAGGTTAAATAATTCACTCAAGGTCACTGAGCCTGCTGGCAGAAGGCCCGGAATTAAGTCCGGGCAGCCTGGGTCTTCACTCTGTTCCCACCCCTTCCCCACTGCCCCCCCCCCGGCTCTGGAGTCCTGGGAGAGCCATGAGAGTTCTGTCTCTCACCTGGTCTCACCCACGTAACTGAGTTTCAGGTCCTCCTCCAGGGCATGGATGACCCTAGACAGTATTAAATCGTAGGCCAGGTCAGTGCCCTCCATCGGCCCGTTTCTGTGCTTTTTCCCCTAGAGCTGATACACACCTACCTTCCACCATTGTTCCAGCTCATCTGTAACCCAATAATGAATGAATCATTAGCCTTCGTTCAGTGCTTTTTACCTTACAGAGCACCTTTACGTATTTCACTTAATTTTATCCTTAAAAAAAAAATTAGTTATTTAAGAAAGAGAGCAGTGGAGAGGCAGAGAGAGAGGGGGAGAGAGAGACTCCCAAGCAGGCTCCACATTGTCAGCACAGAGCCTGATGAGGGGCCCGATCTCACAAGATCATTACCTGAGCTGAGATCAAGAGTCAGACACTTAACTGACCGAGCCACCCAGGCGCCCCTAATTTCATCCTCGTAACAGCCTTGCAGCAGATAGTTCTCAGATAGGTAGACATTATTACAGGCGAGGAGACAGGCTTAGAGCGATGAAATAATTGCCCAAGGTCATGGAGATGGTGAGTGGCAGAGACAGAGCTGGAATCGGGGCGTAAATCTGTGTTCTTGGCATTAAGTCACCCCAAATCCTACCCCTGTTAAAATCACCTTCCTTCCATATTCTGATCTCAGCTGACTAGGAGAGATAAAGGTCGCTATGTGAAACAGGTCACACCAAATGATGATGGGGTCAGTGCACGCTGACTGTCATTCTCCCCATTAAATAGTTGTACTTGGAGGCCCCAGAAGGAGAGAAGCAGGCCTGTAAACCCCAGGAATCAAGTGAAGGCTGGGATTTCAGGCCTCGGGTCAGACACAGACGGAAGAACGTACCCTATGCAAGGCCTGCCCTCGGCACACAGCATTTGCCCCATTTCCCTCCAAGCTCCTTACCAAATGCAGGCTTTTCAGGATCAGGACACAGAGCTCTACAGGTCATGGACATGTGTGCACCGGCTGGTTCCAGACTCAGATGTGTCATGGAAGTATTGGAATCTCTGATGACAAACCTAAACACAGAGTCCAGAACGTTTCCAGACCACTGTTGGGTGACAGATTGTTAAAATTTCCAGTAGACGCACCCGAATTCCCCGAGTCCCCTTCGGACTGTGGGTAGATCAGGGCCTTGTGCACCTCCGTGGGCACCTGGGCGAAATGCAAAGCCGTGATCTGTGATCTGGACACTTCTATTGAGAAGTCCAGTGCTGGTCTGCCTCCTCCACCAGGCTGTGCCTCTCCTCTCGGCCCTGCCACTTCTTCCTGCGAGCGGAGGGTGGATCGCATCTAGAAGAGGTGGCCGTTTTTACTTCTAACAACAGAAGGGCCCTTGGTCTCCATACCTTATTAGTCAGGGGTCCTGAGGAAAGAGCGGGAAACTTTCACAGTATTTGCACACTGCCTCTGGTCTGGCAAATTCCTGCCAGAGTTCGATTATACTCTGCTTTTAAATACTCATGAAAGGGGGTGCCTGGGTGGCTCAGTCGGTTAAGCGTCCGGCTCTTCATCTGGGCTCAGGTCACGATCTCACAGTTTGTGAGTTCAAGCCCTGAGTCGTGACGGCTCTGTGCTGGTGGTGTGGAGCCTGCTTCCGATTCTCTCTCTCTCTCTCTCTCTCTCTCTCCTCCTCCTCCTCCTCCTCCTCCTCCTCCTCTCTGCCTCTCTCCTGCTTCTGCTCTCTCTCCAAATAAATAAATAATTTTTTTTTTTTTAAAAACAACAACTCTCATGAAAGATCCGAGAATAATCCTTCCGGGAATACATTTGTGCTGCAGATTATGGAGAACTTTGGACTGGACACAGTTCTGAATCTCCCTCCCCACCACTGTCTCCTTGACGTAAAAATCCATTTTGAGCCGTACTTAATAGCAGCGATTCTGTTTTTCTTTATACTTGTAATAATAACTCCCATCAGCTGGAAAAGGAAGAAACCTTTAGAATTTTAAGAGGCTGATACCAATCTTTTCATCCTTCCCCTCTCCGAAGCGAGCAGTTCTCTCTGACATTTAACCACACACTGGCACCCGCATCCCAGCTGGTATATTTAGGGCCATCCCTCTGTTCCAAGGAACTTTTTATTTTTTCCTCTTCACAGTTCAGCTGGTGGAAAGCAGCAGTTCTCAAAAGGTTCCTTATAATTAAAGGGACCCAGCCAGTTAGGATCCCTACACCCACAGTTTGACCTACTTCTTTTTCACATCTGTTCACATAACACACGCGGAAAAGAACTCCGTTTTCCTGCCAGTGGGTCCAAACCTTTCCACTGGGCTTCGGAGGGCTTGGCTCAATACCTTGCTCCAGGGGAGGCTTCAAGAGCTGGAATCCTTGAAACAGAGTGGAACACTTGATGAGGCTGCCTGCGTGTCCGGGCCCTTAAATGCCCTTGCTGCTTCCCAGCAGGGCCAGTGGATGGCAATGCCTGGCTGGAACCACCCAGTTCCCTAACTTTGCTGTGTTTGGCTTGTCAACTGGGGACCGTTTGTGAGTTGCGTTCGCACGCTGTAACCCCGTATGGTGTTTCTGCACCCAGGCTGCCTTGGTGATTTAATTACTTAAATGGCACATGTACCAAGGGAAAAAAAAAAAAAAATCACTGTCAGCCACGTGGCATTCATCACACTCTGACAGTGAAATCCCAACCGGACTCAACAGAAGGCCTTTCAGAAGGGGGAAAGATCCTGATTCCTAGCTTCTGAGGATCTCTCCCACAGCCTGGGGAGGGTAATCAGATTGGGGGGGGGGGGGCGGGATTAATTATCTTTAAATGCTAAGGGCTATGGAATATCATGATAATGACTGGCTTGGGTTTTCCCAGTGGCATTTTTACTAGATTTCTTCAGGGGTTTGTTCTACAAAGATACTGTAAAGGAGGAGAAGAAAATACACCCAACACCTTCTAACATTAAGCTTGTGAAGCCCTACGTGTGCACAGTTTGTTATTTTTTATATGCATTCATTTAAGTGGGAGCTGGGCTTAGGAAGAGGGTAAGTGATATGGGGAGGGGATCACTGTGGTTTCTGTGACGATTGGCTTATTTTTTGTAGGGCGGGGCTGTAACGAAAGAAATACCTGTGAGGGAATGGAGAAGTATGTTTACAAGAGACCCTGAACATCTCTGTGTTGATTTCCCTCCAGGCGGGGAGGAGCATGTGTTTGAGAATTCCCCAGTTCTGGATGAGAGGTCCGCCCTTTATTCTGGAGTACACAAGAAGCCATTTTTCTTTGATGGCTCTCCTGAGAAACCTCCAGAAGATGATTCAGACTCTCTCACCACTTCTCCATCATCCAGCAGCCTGGATACCTGGGGAGCCGGCCGGAAGTTGGTCAAAACCTTCAGCAAAGGAGAGAGTCGGGGCCTGATTAAGCCCCCCAAGAAGATGGGGACGTTCTTCTCCTACCCAGAAGAAGAAAAGGCCCAGAAGGTCTCCCGCTCCCTAACTGAGGGGGAGATGAAGAAGGGTCTCGGGTCCCTGAGCCACGGGGTAAGTACGGATGGTGTTTGCTTCTATGACCACCACCGACGTAGGCACCACCTTCTAGTGTCCCTGGAGGAGGTTCAGAGTGTCCGGAAGCAAATCCGCCTGAAGAAAATGGATACTAATTATTCATGTTCCAGAGCTTTTCTCTGCCAGCGTCCCTCCAGAAAAGGAGTCAACAGTGTGACCTGTGACCTGCTCCGGCAGAAACCCAAAGGGGGAGGGAGCTGCGGCGTCCCCAGCAGGAGGGCGCGCGGGCGCCCCTCGGTCAGCGAGTTCAATATCACCTACGTGGTGGAGCGGAGCCTGTACAGCCACCTGAACCTGACCCAGCTAGTGCGGCCTGCCTCGGACAGGACCCTGAGCAAGGCCGAGAGACAGGACCTCAGGCGGTGCCTGCTGGAGGAGGATGAGGAGACCAAGAGGAAGTGGGCCGCCACGGTCGACCGCTGTACTAAAAGGGTTCTCTTGAGAATCCACCAGAAGTCCGTGAGTCACAAAGATGGTCACCAGGACGGCCTTGTCATTTCTGTGATGTGCAGTCAAGCGTTATGGCCTTTCTTCCGGGGAACCTGGCGTCTTCCCCTCTCTTCTCCTAACTTCATGACTTTCGGCCATCACCTCAAATTTCTAACCCTGCTTTCTTTTAGTAATGGCTTCTTCTTTTCCACTCGTCCTCTTGCCCGTTGAAGCTCTTTGGTTTTTAATTAAGACCAAACACTGAAGATGATCCAGAGAAGGGCTTTCAGAGTCCAGGGGTGGGGTTTGGCCTCCTTCTAGGCTGGTTGGTTCCCAGCCATCACGTCACTTGACCTCAAAGAATCTGATTCAGAACAGAAGGACATTTTGCCCTTAAACGAGTTGCTTATTCTTTCATTTAATTAAAACCATAGAAACTGGCTCAATGAAAGATTGCCATCAACAGAATCACCGATTTGGTGATTTGAAAACATTCATAAAGTACATTTCTCTTATTAGTAGTGCCAACCAGAAAGTTCTTAAATGGAAAGGGGGAAAAATATTCGAGCTCTTTTGTTTTACTTAAATCTATTGGATGTTCTATCTTAAACAGAAGGGTGGACCTTCAGAAACGTCTTCCCCTGCCCCGTAGATTCTTCTGTACGTAGCAAGCAATGAAATACTTACTTTCAGAAATGTTTTTCAGTTTTGCTACGGAATTATCAAAGACCTAGTAAAAGGTGACTTTTCAGGGCATGACTTATATTAAACTTGAGAATATAGGCATTTTCCCCTTGGAATTCCCACCCAACTTTTGGCTTGCACAGAAACCCATTTAAAATGGCACAGAGCAAGGAAGAGCTGTGGGCTTCCTGCCCTCTGTCCCCTTGTGACTGCTGGCTGAGCCCCCTTTAAAGGGTCTGAAGGAACAGACCATACTGTAGCCTCCCATGGGGGCTTTCCCGGGTTCCTTCACATTCACGGATACGATGTTCTGCCCCAGACGATTACTGGAACTTATGTTCATTCATTCAAGTTCTGCTTTTTGTAGAAATGGAGACTGATTGGTCCATGCCATCCCTCAAATGACTTCTCTGTTCCAAAACGATTGCTAGGTCCATCCTTGTCTTTAGTCTTCTAGATGTTCCCACATGTGTCAACTGTCTTGGTGGAGCGTATTTTCCATCTTTTCTCACTCATGCGCATCTTGTAACACATTAATACTATTAGTGACAGCCTCCCTCCTGGTTCTTTCTCTATCATCGCCATAGTTTGTGGTTGGGTTTGTGCTTGACGTACACAGCAAAATCCTCCTCATTCATTCACTTCTGACCTGCAGGTCTTCTGTAAAATGCTGTGGCAAAGAAATCTTGGTATAATGTATTAACTTCAGAAGGGCTCTGCCCAGTTCATCTGCCTCTGTACCTTTGCACATGACCTTCATAAAACACATCCACCTCAGCTCTGTTCATTGGTCTCCCCGCCATGAGCTTAAATCATGTCATACTGAGAATTTTTCCATCCTACCTTGAATTGCTCATGTGTCCCTCATATTAATTACCAGGTTAGTATTGTGACTTCTTCAAGACTTTCTCTCTAGAAGTTGTATTTCTAAGACCTGTGCTAATTTAATTGTGTGTCAGGGATTCATTCTTCACTGACATTGAGTATGGACATGGGCGAGCTTCCTTTCAAGCACCAAGTATCACCCCCTATAACGGTGGCACTGTGTAATCTCGATCCCAGAGGTCACCCAAGGCTGCATATTTTTAAGATACTATGAGCCTGAGGTAGTATTGGACAGTTCTATTGGCTAAAATAATATCTTCAAGGCTAAATTAGAAATTTGCACGTACCTTTTCTTGTTAAGCATAATTGTACCATCAGGAAAGTAAAATTTCACTTTCTAATCGGAGAACTGTAAGTGCAAATAATCATTTTAACAACAGTTTTTTTTGGGGGGGGGTGGTTTATCTTGGTTTGGTTTTATGGGGTTAAGATAATTCCTTTGCTTGGTTTCCTTAAACCATTTGTTTTCCATCCTTCTTGTCCTAGTGCACAGTTTCCTTTACTCTTCAAACTTGATCTTTTTGTCTTTCAAAAATGCCATATTTGCTTGATGAAACCTCAGGGAAATGATAATGCTGTATTTCACTGGAAATGGTCACTTGTCTTCGTAATTTTGGTCATTCAGTTTTTTGTTTGAGGGAACAGGCATGCATGACATTTTGGAATTCTGTCCATTTTTAAACTCCCACCCCCCCCCACCCCCCAAAAACATGTTTTCAACTGCATGGCCATTCCATTGACCGGCTCTCCTCATCTACAAGCATCTCTCCAAAATGTTCTTATAGTTACCGCTACAGGAGATACGAAGACCTTGAAAAAAACCTCACTTAGGTTTCATTTGTGTGGACCACCAAAGCCAAAGATTGGCTTACTTTTACTGTTTCTCCCTACAGTCTGTTTTCTCTGGTGAAGGAATGCTGTTTCAAGAACTACTTGATAATACAGAAAAAATTTAAGACTCGTCCAGGCGATATTGATTATTATGTTCTTTGTCCCCGACTCCTGAAGAAGAGTCTGTTCCAGACATCTTAGCATATCACCGGGAGAGGTTTTAGTTGGTAGCTAAGAAGCCCAGTTCACTCTTAACACTAAGCTTTTTATTTTATGAATAAATGCATGCAGCTGGTATATGAAGACATAAACGAGCTTCTAATTTATTACAGTTAGAAGTTTCCACATAAATTCTTTCTCGGTTATTTCATGTGCATCAGAAAGTACATGCTGGGCTCCAGTGTTGCAGTTGATGCTGGAATTTAAAGCAGGGAAGTGCAGAAGCCATAAAATGATGAGGCATCTGGGCGCCATACTATATCTGTAAAGCCCTGAGTCATAGGAAAGGAACTAGAATAAAATCACTGCCTTTGCAAAAATGCAAACATCTATTTGGCATTATAAGCTGGAAAGGAAAAGTAAACATTAAAAATGAACCTTGAGAGGTGGTCATAACATTGCTTGCCAGGTTAGGGGATTTGGTGAATGTTTTTGTACAAAGAGGTCTTTCGCGTTTTTTTATTTAAAAAAAATTTTTTAAACGCTTATTTATTATTGAGAGAGCATGGGAGGGGCCGAGAGGGGGAAACACAGAATTCGAAGCAGGCTCCAGGCTCTGAGCTGTCAGCACAGAGCCCGACGCGGGGCTCGAACCCACAGACCGCGAGATCATGACCTGAGCCGAAGTCAGACGCCCGACTGAGCCACCCAGGCGCCCCTCGCTTTTTATAGAAGAGAATACAGTTAGGTTGACTATAAGGGAGATCAGATTCTCCATGGATATTTGATACACAATTAGAATTATGTCCATGGCGGATTATTTGAACCAGCAACAACAGCTGAAGGAGAAAAACCGCTGTGTGACATCCGGAATTTGGTTATCCCCAAGTACCTCCCGCAGCACTTCTCTGTCCTGGCCCCTCAATCTGCCGTCTCTCACCTTTTGGCCGCCGCCTGGGAGGCTCTGGTTTTACAATGGAAGCTCCCAGAATGTAAGGCCCAGAACTAAGCTTTAGTCCTTCGTTTACATATTTAGGATGTTTTTTACTAAGCCTGAACTCAGATAAGGTAGGATATGGTAATTGGTCCGGGACAAGCTATCAGATCAGAGCAGGCCTGATGAAAGGTGAAAGCCCAGCACTCACGGCGTGTCTGCTACTCCTGAACAAACCAAAGCTCAGAGAGTCTAAGTGCTTTATCTGTCCCCCTACAAGGAAGTGGCAGGACCAGGGCAACCTGTGTGATTCCAGGAACCATGGCGTTTTCCTTCCCAGATGTTTCTGCTTTCTCAAGTCAGTTAATACACATCTCAAGTATATTTCTTTCAAACAAGCCATGTTTGTAGTATGCGTTGTGCTTTTCTGTTCATTTCTTCCACGGGATAGCTGTGACCTAGACTTCTTTGGGAAACACGTCATACAAAATCTTGGAACCCAGATCTGCTATTCAGCTTTTATTACCAATCGCTTAAAAAGTGAATCCGCTGTAAGAAAAATGAGTGTGCTTTGAGTCTGTCGTACAGATTTTTTGGGGTGGGGGAGGGAGTGGCCATTGAATAGCTTTTGCTGGAAATACAACAAAGAATTCGAAGCAAGTTTTGAAATATAAAACTACTGAAATATAAGCAGTTCCATAAAGTTTGAAACCAATTAAAGGACAATAAGGTTTTTGATTCTTTACAACATCAGCATTTTTTCCTGTTGAAACTAAGGAGTGTGGTCAAAGACAGTCACTGAATCAACCTTTTCTTTCTGGACAAATGTGGTGTCTTCATACACTCTGAGTAAAAGGGTCACGATTAGTTAAGTTGGGCAGTTAGCTGGGAAAGTTAGCATTTTTGGCTAGGTCAAGGAAGCAACGAGTGAGTAATCCTCTTGGCCTGATTGTACTACTATAAACATAACCTTTTTTCCCCTTCGCAGAGATTTAAAACCAAGCAAAATAAGAGTCTGTTAGAAGAGCCTGCTGTCAGTGGTAGAGCTATACAGGATTCCAGATCTGGGTTTCCAAGACTACTCTGAGCCCGTGGATCCCCTAATCCCTATTTCCTTGTCATCATTACTATATGCAGCTGAAATCGGGACCGGAAGGGCATGGTCTGTTGCTAAGAGGCAGGGAATCTTGGAGCACTTAAACACATGGGTGGTGTTTGGTTGTATTTTTTTAACCAGTTGCTTTTTGCACGTTAAGGGGATTTTGGACCTCTGGTATAGGCACAGTTCCAGTGGCCTCTGGAAAGGCAAAATGAGGGAAATTTCCTTAAAACATGAATCATGTATTTTTTTTTTTTTTTCCTCATCATTTCTTGTTTCCTATTTTCATCCTGTGGACATACTTGTGATTCGGTGATTGTCCCGCAAACGGGAAATGTGTTGGGTTGGTGCACTGCCGGCTGACTTAAACATAACTGGATTATTCCTGCCCCGCCCTCTCCTCCCCACAGAGAACCTGCAGTTTTGGAGGATTTGACTTGACGAATCGTTCTCTACACATTGGCAGCAACAGTTCGGACCCAATGGTGCGTACACATCAAAGGAGAAGCAGAAAGGTTTGGATTCAAGCGTGTGGTTGCCATAGTTTCAAATTTGAGAAATTCTCCTAGTTTGAGAAAGGATAGTGTGTAACATCGGTGATCCTGCATCATAGTTGGATAGAAGCCCCTTGGTACCCATCATGGAGATGCTTTGCTGTTCCGTGTGGAACGATGATGACCACCTCCATTCCTGTGATGCCTTTGCTTCCGGTTTTCTTTAAGTCCCAAATCCAGAGGAGTTTGGCTTCTAGTAGCACGTGTACACGGCCACTACGCACAGGTAGCGTGACAGGATGGAGCCCTGTGACCGGGGTCCAACAGGATGTGCCCAGATATCTAAGAAACCAGTCTTATCACAGGCCAAGTGCATGGCTCTCTATAAGCGTAGGTCTTCCTGAACTGGAGTGTCCTGGAATGAACCCAGTATCCTTGGGCCCAAACCAAACCAGAGTCTTCAGAGCCAAGGTTCCAGCTGCCTGAGATCTGCTTCTGGATCACTCTGGGGACAGTCCACCACTGTGGTGCACAAGTTCCATTCCCTAAGGTTCCCTTTCTGAGGCTCCAAGGATGTAGGTGAATTTTACCTACAGTTTTGTTTTCTCTTTATGCATTTTGCCTGCAACTATGAAATTAAAATTCCGTGCTTTATATTTGTGTATCTATCGTGTGTCAGCTAAAATATCCATCTGTGATTTTTCAAGTGTTTGAGAATTTCCTAGAAGAATAACACTATTTTATTTGGATATCAAACTTTATTGATTCACAAACCAATAATTTTATGTAGTTAAATCTTTTAAAAAAATGATAGAGGAAGTAGGATTTCTTTTCCTTTCTCAGGGGAAAGTCGTTTTCTAAGATGTAAAATAGAACGAGAGATGACCAAGTTTTGTTCAGGGAAGGAAATGTACATATTCTTAGCAGTTGACCACATGGAGCTCAAGAATGCTGTTAAGTCTGATCAGATACTGGACTTCTGATGACCGAGATTTGCCATGTTGTTCTTTCCACTCTTCCTGGGGTGATTCAGTAGTATTATGTTTCTCTTCTTCCCACTGCTGGGATTATGCGAACATTGGTTCATTTAAATTACTCTTTATCAATGAAGTGCAGTCCCCTTGGGTATCTAAAATGATGAGGAAAAGTACAACAGGAGAAGAATATACTAAGGTTAAAAAAATAATAAGTGACCCACATGCCACTTTAAACAGATATATAAAAGGGCCTTAGCGAGTAGCTTTTAATTTTCAATCAAAAAGACAAATAACAGCACTGAGTTAACACAGGAAAAATTTCAGGATCCTGGGGGATGCCAGTGTTTTTCTGAGAGGTAGAACATTAGTGGTTTGCATAATAAAACCTGTTTCTGGGCATCCTTTTACTGTGATTAAAGGTATTTACAACACTTTGTTTTGCAGAGTAAAGAAGGAGATTTTGTGTACAAAGAAGTTATCAAATCACCCACGGCCTCCCGCATCTCTCTTGGAAAAAAGGTGAAATCCGTGAAAGAGACAATGAGGAAGAGAATGTCTAAAAAATACAGCAGCTCTGTCTCTGAGCAGGTATGGAACAAAGAGCAGGAGCAAAGAGCCAAGCCAAGGGCTACCAGATCTATTATCTGATATGGTAGCAAATACGTTCACTGGTATTAACCAGGCTCCAGGACCATGCTTAGGTTGTGGACCCAGAAGCTCGACTGACATTTATTCAATAATTGACTCAGTAAACATCAGCACTTAGGGTGGGTGGTCCCTGCTTAGCGCTGGGAATACATGATGCAGGCCCTGCCTTCATGTACAGACAAGAAAAAGAAATCATGTGAAGAAGTGATTACTCCTTAGTGCAGAAAGCATCTTAACATTTGACACAGAGGAAGGATTTTATTTGATAGAATATCCCTTGCTACAAAATGGATCGCCAGAATCAAACCGCAAAAAGATACTCAAGTTTCCTTAGATAACAGACTTTTCAAAAAAGGTAGAGGAAGTAGGAGCTCTAAAAGCTCCTGGCAAGTAGACCTTCTGACAGCAGTTGTTTCTGGGGGTGTTTTCATTGATTGGACCTCTCTGTGGCCATTGAGAGAGCACAGAATAGACCCCCCCCCCCGCCCCGTTCTGTGATTTCATCAGTAGAAACATGACCAGTTTCTGTTCTCATCGTTTGGGTGGAGGAAATAAAGGCATCTGGAGAGTTTGGCCTTGAGGTGACTTTGACCATTTGACTTTCCTTTCTTCTGGCACCTTTACGGCATTCGAGACGCTTGTCAACTTGAAATCTTTGGGTAATGTTGCTTTACCTACCAAATAAAAACAGGGAAAGGGGACATTTTTGCTCAGCTGCTGCCCTCTGGTGGACATAGGAAGCTAAAATCCAGACCTCCCCGTTTTTGAGTCCCTGAACACCAGCTAGCCACTGGCCTGCACTGTGATTCAGACAAAGCCCACACAGTATCTTCAGCTTCTTACAGTGGTTGTCACGGGGGAAGATGGGGGGCGTGTACGGATTTTGTTTCTGTTCCAACTGGGCACGTTTTTGATAGTCACAACTGGGCAGGGGTGGGGCAGGCTGGGTGCTATGCTACTGGCATCTCTTAGAGGACAGAGGTGCTGGTAAACCTTTTATGACAGTTCCCCCCAGCAGTTACCCATCTAACATGCTGACAGTGCTCAGGTTGAGAAACTCTGGCTTGTTAAACCTACAGAAGTCCGGGCTGCATCCTGTATGTCTTCTCCACGATCGTTTTCCCTTTTTGTCCCTGCGGGCATTGGGAGCAATGGCGATTCTAGATTTCTGCACAGCAGTGAGGCAAACTGCGCTCTCTCGTATGAAGCAGACGTCCTGCCAGTCACTGAAAGCAGCACCATCAAGTTGAAGCACTTTAGTTTGCTTTTCCCTTGATTTGAAACCTCCACTAAAAGCTCTTACACACTTGCATTCTTAAGGGGTTTCTGCCTTATGGATCGTGAGCATAGAACTTTAATGTCCTTTTCCACCGTTTTCTAGAATTATACTACTATCTAGCAGGCTTCTAGTCTAATTCTCTGCTTTTCTGAAGCAGTCATTTCGCTTAAAAGGAATAAATGATCATTATGATGCTTTTTGTAGAGAGAAAACCAATGTTGCAAGGTTTATTTTTAAACATTTTAGGAAATGTATCAACCATTATGGTAAAGATCTTTGCTTTGTCCCTGCTGTACACCCAGCACCTAAAAAACAGTACCTGTTCATAGGTAAACAATAGGTGATGAGTAAATTAATAAAAGTACTTGAGAACATACAGTATCAGAGATGTAGATTTCATATTGCTGTTTTTCAAAATGGGTGTTTTCAAAAGCATTAAAAAAGATAATTGGAGGGGCACCTGGGTGATTCAGTTGGTCGGGTGTCCGACTCTTGATTTCGGCTCAGGTCATGATCTCACGGTCTGTGAGATCGAGCCTTGAGTCGGGCTCTGCATTTACAGTGCTTGACTGCTTGGGATTCTCTCTCTCCCTCTCTCTGCCCCGCCCCTGCTTACATGCGTGTGCGCTCTCTTTCTCAAAACAAACTTAAATTTTTTTTAAAGATAATTGGAAAGATGACTTCGTTGATGTTTCAGAAAGAGGAATGAAAATATTTTCAGGGATTCATACTTCACCGCTTCAGTTACTCCTCAGTGATGGCACCTGTGTTTGTATTTGTTTTTGGGGTTTGTTCACTTTCCTTAAATGTAAAGGGATGTTTGGGGGGCCCCTGGCTGGCTCAGTCGGTAGAGCACGCGACTCCTGATCTCAGGGATGTGAGTTCAGGCCCCCATGTTGGGCCTAGAGCATACTTTTAAAAAAAATGGGCTCTGGGTCAGAGGCTGCCTTAAATGTTTGCAGGACCCGCAGAATCGCGTCAAAGCTCTTCTGATGATTCAGCACTATGCAAATAATAGGTTTCATTTAGATGGTTTTGTGCTCACGTGGCTACGTGATATGCCAGAAAGTGGTATATTCTGGCAAGTAAACCAATCAGACTGCAAACTTTTTAAAGCATGATACTGCTTCTCCGTACAGCACCACTAATCAAATGAGCGTGCCATACTTAACATGTGCAAATGAGGGGCCACCAAAATAATAATGCCTCATGGCCGCCCCAAAAGTAAAAAGTACTGCTGAATCACTACTGTCCTCATTTTGATCTGAAAGGGACTGCACAGCTTTTGTGCTGCACGCATAAAGGATGTGAAAGAAGCTAAAAACCACAGACGACGTATAGAAATTTTATTACAGACCAAAAAAAAAAAAAAGTATTTTTGCTATGTATCTGTATCCAAAATTGGTTATTTCATGAACTAATTTTAATAATTTATGTAAACAGATAAAGAATCTGGTCTTTTATTTACTTATTTTTGCTTTAAGGTATAAACGTTTCCCTTCAGATTGAGTCAGTGTTTTCTGATAGTACTTCCAAATCACACATTACTGGTAGATTGTACTTGATCTGCATTTGAGGTTCATTTTTACTACCGACCTATAGAGTATGCTACCTATCTTTTAAGCCTTTAATAAAATGTTCTAGGGGCGCCTGGGTGGCGCAGTCGGTTAAGCGTCCAACTTCAGCCAGGTCACGATCTCGCGGTCCGGGAGTTCGAGCCCCGCGTCGGGCTCTGGGCTGATGGCTCCGAGCCTGGAGCCTGTTTCCGATTCTGTGTCTCCCTCTCTCTCTGCCCCTCCCCCGTTCATGCTCTGTCTCTCTCTGTCCCAAAAATAAATAAAAACGTTAAAAAAATAATAATAATAAAAAAAACCAAAATGTTCTAAGAGGTAGATATATATATATATATATATATTTTTTTTTTTTTTTGGAGATTTCAAGACCATCTATTTGAGCATGAAGAATGATCGCGTTACGTGAGCTGCAACTTTAAACTGAAGCAAGGCTATAGATTAAAAAGGAGGAGGATTTGGGGTACAGAATCAAATATGGGGATAAAAATGGATTTGATTGATTTAGTTGAGGGCTAAATTGCTTCAAATTATAAAAGGACACCCGTCCACTCTGATGAAACTTAATTTTGTTGAAACCCGTTATAGGACTCGGGCCTGGAGGGAATGCCCGGCTCACCTCCGTCTTCACAGCCTGACGGTGAACACATGGACAAACCGAAGCTCAAAGCCGGAGGTTCTGTCGAGAGTCTGCGGAGTTCTCTGAGTGGCCAGAGCTCGATGAGTGCGTCCCGTTTGTAATTATAGATGGTTTCCGTTGGAGTCCACATCAGACTTTTACTGGGTGTCAGGGTCAGGCAATCGAAAGATGAAAAGAACAAGTTCCCACCCTTCGGGTGTTGTTAGAGACAGACCTGCGAAATGTCTGGACCTAGAGTCATATTTGTTTTGTAGCAGACGTATAGCAATGGCACAAACGGGGTGATGAATTTTGATTGGAGAAAACAGGGAAGCAACTCGGAGGAAGGATCTGGAGAATGGAGGGGAAGAAGTCAAGGGCAAAGGCTCTTGAAATGACCAACATAAGACGTGGGGAAAGAGCGAATTATAAATGTCACAGATAATGCGTGCCATTCAACCACTCCAGGACTAATGGTGGTGTCGTCAAATGGCGTGGGGGAGGAGACCAATTTAAACCCACCATTTTCAGAACGCTTGGCCTCGTGCGAGTTCTTTGACTTCTCTGACTTTCCTTGTCTGTCACAAGGGGTAAGGACAGTATGCCTGAGAGGTTATGAATGTGGAAGGCTTGTGGTGTCCTCCATTAGGGAGTCTGTCTCCTGGATTCCTGGGTCATAAAGATAACTTGCTGGAGTCCCTTGTCTATTTAGGCGGTTGATTAGGAATAACCATCAGAAAATTCAGATCCCCTGGACTCCTAACCCAGCCCTGCCGTGGTCCTGACACAACGGTTGTGGCCTGTGACTTCCCTGATCTGCCCCTTAATTTCCTGATCTGTGATGACCTTTAATGCCTTTAAGCTTTGCTACACAGTAAGTCTGTGTTTACCCTGGTTCTTCCTATCTTTCCTGTGCAGGTGGTCAGACCGTAAGTACCACAGATTCCTCAACCAGCAACAGGGAGAGTGTCAAGTCAGAAGACGGTGATGATGAGGAACCCCCCTACCGGGGCCCCTTCTGCGGGCGTGCCAGGGTGCACACCGACTTCACGCCTAGTCCCTATGACACGGACTCACTCAAGCTCAAGGTACGTCTCTGCCCAGCCTCAGACTGACGGTTTCTTTAAGAGGTGTTCTGTTGTCCTTGCTTTTGAGTGCTGGGCTACTGTGGTGCCAGTATCTTGGCTGCTGTGATAAACTGGTCTCCTCAGTACAGAAAAACAAAACCAAAAACCAGGTAGCATTTGGGATGAAGGCGGGTCTTGTGTTAATGCTCTGTCATCACCGTCGCCTCCACCGGTCCTTACCTCTGACCTCAGCTTCCTTTTAGAGTTCCTGTTGTCCCCGCCCACCCTCCCCTCCGGTTTTGCTCTCTCCAGCTGAAGAAACCTTACTGCCTTCTCTGTATGACTAACCAGTGAGGTTTTTACAGGACAGATGGAGCTGCACAAAATGTATGAAGCACTTCTACAACAGGGCTTACTGCTGGCATTTGATTGGTGGGAAATTCTTTCTCTAGGGAGCAGGAGCTCTGGACGGTGGCCAGGCATCCAGAGGGCCAGCCAGGTGCCCAGCCAGCCATGAGCACCAAGAGATACTTCAGCCACGTTTCACCTTGTGGTGAAGGGGGGGGGGGGGGTGGAGAGTATGAGACCTCAGGCCTGCAAGGAATCTAGCAGAGGCAGGAGAGCTCAGGCTCTCTGCCAAGCTCCCACTCGTGTATAGTGACCTGTGGAACCCTGAGTCTGGCCCTTCGTTGTATTTTCTCATCTGTGTGGTTAACACATCTAATTGGTGCAGGGTTCATGCCTAGAGATGTACCTAATGGAAGGATCTTTGTTCCCTGGGCCACAGAAAGGAGACATCATCGACATAATCAGCAAGCCACCCATGGGCACCTGGATGGGTCTGTTGAACAACAAGGTCGGCACATTCAAGTTCATCTATGTAGATGTGCTAAATGAGGAAGAAGAGAAGCCCAAGCGCCCCACCAGGAGGAGGAGGAAAGGAAGACCACCCCAGCCCAAATCTGTGGAGGATCTCCTTGATCGGATCAACCTAAAAGTCAGTTTCTTCTTGTTCTGGTCACATTTGGCTCCCTGCTGCCTTCTCCTTTTCCTAAATTAAGCAAGGGCACATTCAGGGAAGGAGAAAGAGTCATCTGTGTGATCCAACAAGGGCAGCCCGTTACTTTGATGAGTAGCCATTATTCTACAGAAATAGGTACCGGTATTCTGATGCTGCCATTGACCTCTGCGGTGGGTGACCGCCTAAGTCCCGGGTCAGAACTTGCTATTAGCCCCAAGAACAGCTTTCAGAGAGCCGTGAGGTCCGAGCTACTACCAGGAAGGGCTGTAAACACAAACCCCTGGTGCCCTGCTCCCTCAGCTCCTCAGACTGAGGATTTATGCCCACGGCCCGTCTCCCACTGTCCCTCTCAGGATCTAGTGAACCGGGGCCGCAGCAGTAGATTCGGTCTCCTCCCTGCACAACCCTCTTGCTCCTGAGGAAGTCATAGCGCTTTCTGAGTTGGATTTCAGCAGCCCTATAAACGAAAGAAGTCTCCTGGGCTGTGCACGCTGCAGCGTTAGAGGCCCTAAAGCAGGGGCACAGTGAAAATGCAAGCCAGTGGGGCCCATGTCAGCCTGCGAGGTACACGTCCTTGACCCCTGATTAATGAAATGCCTTGCGCGCCTGCTCAGCTGTAGGGCTGGGAGGTACACAGCAGATTACAAGCGATACTTACTAATCTTCCAGCTACGTGAATCGGACTGTGCAAAGAGTTTAGGGGTTCGAGGCTGCTTGAGGGTCCAGAATCACAGGGCCTGCTGACTCCCTTGGCTTCTTTCCCTCACAGGAGCACATGCCCACTTTCCTGTTCAATGGGTATGAAGACCTGGACACCTTTAAGCTCCTGGAGGAGGAAGATTTGGATGAGTTAAATATCAGGGACCCGGAACACAGGGCTGTTCTCTTGACGGCGGTGGAGCTGTTACAGGAATATGACAGTAAGTCCCTCCCGGCACACAAGTGTCCCTCGTTAGATAGGTCACATGCTCAGGTCCCTAGAGTTATTCAGTTGGTCCTACTTGATCCAAAGCCAGGGCCAGTTTTGTATTATGTCAAACAGCAGCACAAAGGCACAAATTTCCAATGTAGCCCTTCTGGTTTATGTGGGAGCAAAGAAAACCTTACTGCTGGCCCCTTTCCTGGCATGTTTCTGGGTAACATTTGAAGAAAAGGCTGCTGTTAAGAGAGGATTGAATTGCAGTGTCTTCTTTTTTTTAATATAAAAATCTCTTTTTTTTAAATATATGTTTTTAAAGTTTATTTAATTTTTTTAAATTATTTTTGAGAGAACGAGAGAGAGAGGGTGGGCCGGGGAGGGGCAGAGAGACAGAGAGAGAGAGACAGAAGCTGAAGCAGGCTCCAGGCTCTGAGCTGTCAGCACAGAGCCCCACATGGGGCTCGAACCCATGAACCGTGAGATCACGACCTGAGCCGAAGTCAGATGCTTAACCAACTGAGCCTCCCAGGCGCCCCGTATTTATTTGTTTTTAAAAGTTTATTTATATTGAGAGAAAAGAGAGCACGAGTAGGGGAGGGGGCAGAGAGAGAGAGAATCGCAAGCCGGTTCCGCACTATCCATGCAGAATCTGCTGTGTGGAGCCTGATCTCACGAACTGCGAGATCATGACCTGAGCCGAAATCAAGAGTCGGACGCTTAACCGACTGAATCACCCAGGCGCCCTGAAGTTTGTTTATTTATTACTTTGAGAGAAAGAGAGTGCATGTGCAAGCAGGGGAGAGACAGAGAGAGGGGGAAAGAGAGAGTTTCCCAAGCAGGCTCTGTACTGTCAGCGCAGAGCCCAATGCAGGGCTTGAACCCATGAACTGTGAGATCATGACCTGAGCTGAAGTCAGATGCTTAACAGACTGAGCCACCCCGGCGCCCCTGAATTGCAGTCTTCTTAACCCCATAGATGCCAACTTAGGCACTATGGGATGTGCAGCCTCAGCATGCCTTCCGGATACACAAAGGTAACAGACATACTGGGAGTATCTTGCCCAGCCAAGGGTTAATTACTTCTCAAAGCACACCAGAATTGTTCTCTTATTGAATAGGATGGTTAATGAATATATGACATTCATTGGCTTCCACTGAAGCAGGAAGTATCTGAAATGAATATGTAAGAGATTCCATATTGCAAATTCTCAGCTGAGGTGATAGCTCATTTTTATAGTCCATGGACAGCATTCAGTAAGCTCCCAGCTTTTATGTAGTCTATTTGAATATACTGTATCCTTTGCTCCATTAACCTAGTCTTATCTTGCTCTTTATTCTTCAATCTGACATCAAAAATATTCCTGAAATTATGCATCACGAGGGGAGTATCTTTCCTAGTTATTGAATTCAAATGCATTTTCTTTCACGTGCTCTGCTTCGCTAGCTAATAGCATTTCTATAGCTAAAAGACAAACCCAAACCATGGTTAATGGTGGGAAAGAAATACATTACTGAATGCATCAGGCCCAAGAGACATGGGAGCAAGTGAGTCAGTACAGTTAAATTCACTTCTGCTTAATCGGTCCTCCCTCTAAATTAACTGATAATATAGAGGACCACATACCATCAAATAGATGGCTGAATCCTAGATAAACATACTGCCTTCAGGGATAGATCTGAAGAGAGTTGTGTTTCATAGTTAATCCCACTTCGTAACTATGTCTCTTTGGTATAGGAGGTGTCTCCTGGGGGTCTGTGGCCAGGTTGGGCACAAGGAGCCTCCTGGCCCCATGCCTGGTGTGGCCAGCCAGCTATACTGATATCAATTAATGTCAAATCATCTAGTCTCCTGGACCACAGCTGCTCTATAAAATAGCTCATTTGCTCTTCCTCAGCCACTGAGAACAGCTGGCTTATCAACCCTGTCCATTACGTTTCCTGGAGCATTCAGAACATTTCCTCCTTTAGGAGGACCGAAGCTAAACACGGAGGGTAAGGCAGGCCGGATGTGCTCTTAGTCTCTGTCCTGCCACACTGGCTCAGATTCACCGTCCTGAGGTTTGCACCAGGGGATATTTTGTAGGAGGGAACCTATGATGAGGCATACTCAGAAAGTCTAAGGAGGGCTCTTTACTTCTTGAAATCTGTGCCGCGCCCCCGCTCAGACTATCCCCAGTGCAAAAAGTAGCTCGTCCTCTTACTGGTTCTAAAACAAAGGCTTCATGGGCTCGGGGTGCTGATTAGTGCCAAGGGTCTGGGTCTAGACTTATCCTAGGATTGTAAGATTTTCATTCAGTGCAGTTAAATTTTAAGTAGTATTCTAAGTAACTGGTGACCAAGAGGGACACCATAGATTCTGTCAAACTGCATTTCTGTGCCCGAGACAGATCCAGAGATCTGTTCGGATCTTGCACCTTTTCTAGCTCAGCCACCCACAAAAGCAGGAAGCACATCACCAGAACAGCTTGGCAGGCAGACCGACCAGCCCTCCTCAGTGCACGTCTGTGTGTGGGGAATGCAGGCCTCTGCACAGGGTTCCATTTGGAAAAGACTCTAATGGTCTGATAGCATTTCCCTACACTGATACCAAAACCACTGTCGTAGGCTTGCCAAAGGAAAGCTCTTGGTTAATAATTTTAATAAAAATTATAATTGGCGGGCGCCTGGGTGGCTCACTCAGTTGGGCGTCCAACTTCAACTCAGGTCATGAGCTCACGGTTCGTGGGTTTGAGCCCTGCGTCGGGCTCTGTGCTGACAGCTCAGAGCCTGGAGCCTGCTTCAGATGCTGTGTCTCCCTCTCTCTCTGCCCCTTCCCCACTCACACTCTGTCTCAAAAATAAATGTTAAGGGGCGCCTGGGTGGCGCAGTCGGATAAGCTCCGACTTCAGCCAGGTCACAATCTCGCGGTCCGTGAGTTCGAGCCCCGCATCGGGCTCTGGGCTGATGGCTCAGAGCCTGGAGCCTGTTTCCGATTCTGTGTCTCCCTCTCTCTCTGCCCCTCCCCCATTCATGCTCTGTCTCTCTGTGTCTCAAAAATAAATAAACGTTGAAAAAAAAATTTTTTTTTAAATAAAATTTAAAAAAAATTGTAATTAGCAATTTCTAACATGCAGAGTAGTACAGAGAAAAAAAATCCACATACCCAAAATCCAACTAAAGTTAACATTTTGGCATAGTTGCTTCGATTCTTTTTTAAAGAAATACAAGCTCACTGAAAGGCGTGTTCTCCAAGAATGCCACTCCCTTCCCTCTTCCTCCCCAAGGCAATTGCTTTCCAGAAAATGGCGTGGGTGCTTGTGCACCAGCAGCTTTTGATGTTTGGGTATCTCAGTGTCTTAGCGCATTGTTCCTCCCTGTGTGTGTGTGTGTTGAGGTGGGAGTAGGGGGAGGGCTTCAGGCCCAAGTTCAGGTCAGGCCCAAACAGGGTTTCAGCCCCCAAAACCCAGTCCCCTATGCTTATTTGACTGTGAGACTGTTCATGGTCCTAGCTCCCCTTTCTTGTCCTCTACTGTCGCATTCATGCTAGCAAGTGTAGGGAGGGGATATGGCCTTGAATCTGCAGTACATCTAGGAGGTACGTACCCACCTCTTGGAAGAAGGGCAAGTTACTTGGTAAATACTGGCCTTTAGTTTTAGGGAATTTTGCTAAGCTTAATCGTTGGGTTCCTGCTAAGTAGCTGCTGACTGGACCTTTAATAAAAAAAAAAAATGGACCACAGCCCCTTGACATATGCCCCATGACCGTATCAGCTGATCTGGTTTTGTGAGGCAATGTGAGGGATCCCTTCACTCCCCGTGCATTCAGGTACCTGACAGTGTCCGGTGAAGGCCGGCATCCCTGAAGATGCAGACGCAGTCTGCATTTTCATGCAGGGGCAGGGACAGGTGTTCTCTTTTATGCCCCTTGGTCAGCACTTCAGAGTCTGTTTTGGCTGGAGTGATACACTGAACTGCCTTGCCAAGGACAGACTATGCTGATTCCTCTTCCTGGGTTGTAACTAATAGCTCAAAGCCTTCATTTTATACATATCATTTTCCTAAATAACATGCTAGACTAGGACAAAGGCTGCTTCAAATCCACAGACTCTTCCACATAATGAGGACATCACTCCAGAATGTTCTTTTTGTGTGGGGGAAGGTAAACATTCGGCTGTTGTGCTTCCAGTTAATTTTTCATTAGTTTAAAAAATAGCACTTAAAAATTTTTTGATTTTTTTTTTTTTATTTAATTTTATGTTTTTACTTTACATCCAAGTTAGCATATAGTGCACCAATGATTTCAGGAGTAGATTCCTTAATGCCCTTTACCCATTTAGCCCATCCCCCCCTCCCATAACCCTCCAGTAACCCTCTGTTCTCCGTATTTAAGAGTCTCTTATGTTTTGTCCCCCTCCGTTTTTATATTATTTTTGCTTCCCTTTCCTTGTGTTCATCTGTTCTGTCTTAAAGTCCTCATGTGAGTGAAGTCATATGACATTTGTCTTTCTCAAATTTCACTTAGCATAATACCCTCTAGTTCCATCCACGTAGTTGCAGATAGCAAGATTTCATTCTTTTTGATTGCCGAGTAATACTCCATTTTTATATATACATGTATATGTATATACATATGTATATATGTATATACACCACATCCTCTTTATCCATTCATCCATCGATGGACATTTGGGCTCTTTCCATACTTTGGCTATTGTCGATAGTGCTGCTATAAACATTGGGGTGCATGTGTCCCGTCAAAACAGCACACCTGTATCCCGTGGATAAATGCCTAGTAGTGCAATTGCTGGATCGTAGGGTAGTTCTATTCTTAGTTTTTTGAGGAACCTCCATCCTGTTTTCCAGAGTGGCTGCCCCAGTTTGCCTTCCCACCAGCAGTGCAAAAGAGTTCCCCTTTCTCCGCATTACTCACCAACATCTCTTCTTGCCTGAGTTGTTAATGTTCGCCATTCTGACAGGTGTCAGGTTGTATCTCATTGTGGTTTTGATTTGTATTTCCCTGATGATGAGTGATGTGGAGCATCTGTTAGCCATCTGGATGTCTTTTTTGAAGTGTCTATTCATGTCTTTTGCTCATTTCTTCACTGGATTGTTTGGTTTTTGGGTGTTGAGTTTGAAAAGTTCTTTATAGATTTTGTATATTAACCCTTTATCTGATATGTCGTTTGCAAATATCTTCTCCCATTCTGTCGGTTGCCTTTTAGTTTTGCCGATTGTTTCCTTCATGGTGCAGAAGCTTTTTATTTTCATGAGGTCCCAGTAGTTCATTTTTGCTTTTGTTTCCCTTGCCTCTGGAGACGTGTTGAGTAAGAAGTTGCTGCGGCCAAGGTCAAACAGGTTTTTGCCTGCTTTCTCCTCGAGGATTTTGATGGCTTCCTGTCTTACATTTAGGTCTTTCATCCATTTTATTTTTTGCATGTCGCTGTCCAGTTTACCCAGCACCACTTGTTGAAGAGACTGTCTTTATCCCATTGGCTATTCTTTCCTGCTTTGTCAACGATTAGTTGGCCATACGTCTGTGGGCCCATTTTTGGGTTCTCTATTCTGTTCCATTGATCTGAGTGTCTGTTTTTGTGCCAGTACCATACCGTCTTGATGATTACAGCTTTGTAATACAGCTTGAAGTCTGGGATTGTGAGGCCTCCTGCTTTGGTTTTCTTTTTCAGGATTGCTTTGGCTATTTGGGGTCTTTTCTGGTTCCATACAAACTTTAGAATGGTTTGTTCTAGCTCTGTGAAGGATGCTAGTGTTATTTTGATAGATTGCATTGAATATGTAGATTGCTTTGGGTAGTATTGACATTTTGACAGTATTTGTTTTTCCTATCCAGGATCATGGGAAATTTTTCCATTTTTTTGTGTCTTCTTCAATTTCTTTCATAAGCTTTCTATAGTTTTCAATTTATAGAATTTTCACCTCTTTGCTTAGATTTATTCCTAGGTATTTTATTTTTAATGTTTGTTTTTGAGAGAGAGAGAACATGAGAGGGGGAGGGTCAGAGAGAGAGGAAGACACAGAATCTGAAGCAGGCTCTGAGCTCTCAGCACAGAGCCCAACCTGGGGCTCGAACCCACAAACTGTGACATCATGACCTGAGCCAAAGTCGGATGCTAAGCCCCCCAGGCACTCCCCAAAAATAGCACCTCTTAATCTGGAGTTTTACCTTACCAGCTTACTCTGCCAGGATTAGTGTCATAACACGCTTTCCATGTGAAAAATGCAAACAGGAAGTGGTGAGTAGAACAGCTGTACGTTGTGGAATGCAGTCGTCTGCCTTCCTGCGATTTATTTCTTAATGACCTGAGAAAAGCCATCGGATTTCCGTTTTGTTTTTATGTGGTAGGGGAGGGGCCGTGAAGAGAAAGGAAAAGAAATCAAGACCATTTATCATGAACTTACTTGTTTTAGGTAGAAAAAGTTGTTCTTGGTTTCTGTTTTATGGGACCAAGTACCCCCTCTGCACAGTATTACAAAGGTGTTCGTCGTGTAACCTCACTCCCACGTAAGGCCTTCTGTGCCCCCTTTTATAGAATGCGCATGTGACATGGCTGGTGATAAGGGCCCTCCTTATTTCCCCTGTGATTGGCTTTTAGACATTCCCTTGACAGAAACATCAGGTACTTCTCTAGAAGGCTTCTTTAAAATGGGGACATTCAGTTTCCACTCGCCCAGCTGAAGAGTGTCCATTACTCAGCGTCCTGGTTAGAGGATTTCCAAGCTTTCCCCCGTCTTACCTTTGTGTACAGGGAACAGAAACGCTGACTCAAAACAAAAGGAGAAGGCAGAAAGGAAAGCAAACCCTCTAACACATTCCAAACAAACAAAAGGATTTAACCTGTGCCCCCCATGAGGTTAGGGGTTAATGTCCCCAGTTGCCAGCCTTACTCCTGTTGAGAGAATCCGAGAACAAGAGCTTGTCACCAAGACCTAAGAATGCTCCTAAAGTCAGTATTTCATTTACCACTTAATTTGGAAGACACGTCTTAGGCCAGACGCTTGTCAGAGAAATCTCTAATAATCTGCTTGTGAAAGGGGCATACGCACCCTAAGCTTCCCCTCCGGGGTCCCCTCGCTCAGAAAGGACACTGATTGTCCTTCCCTCACAGCAGACACAAAGCTTTGAATTTCTCCCTTCCTGACAGGCCTGAGGCCAGAGTCCTCCTCTGGGTAACTTAACAGAAATTGACAAACTGCAACTAGAGGCTCTCCCTCTGAATTTATTTTGATGTTACCTTTACAGAAAATTGTTCTGATCTCGTCCGTTCATTTTATTTCATTCACTTTAAAATAATTAGCGCTCTTCCAAAAGTCCGAGGCTTCAAAACGTGCACTGATAACAGGATAAAAATCGGGATTTGGTTGACTTTGATTTTCACTCCCCACTGATTCCATGCTGTGTGTTTACCTTCCGTAGGTAACAGCGACCAGTCGGGATCCCAGGAGAAGCTGCTTGTCGACAGCCAGGGCCTGAGCGGATGCTCTCCACGAGACTCCGGGTGCTACGAGAGCAGCGAGAACCTGGAAAATGGTAATGTCCACATGGATAACTATGAGTGCACCTTAATATCTTTAAAAAAATGTTAATGTTTTTAGATTTTTGAGATAGAGACAGAGCATGAGCAGGGGAGGGGCAGAGAGAGAGGGAGGCACAGAATCTGAAGCAGGCTCTGAGCGGTCAGCACAGAGCCCGACGCAGGGCTCGAACTCACAGACTGTGAGATCATGACCTGAGCTGAAGTCGGATGCCCCACCGACTGAGCCACCCAGGTGCCCCTAGTGCACTTTAATATCTTAATATGCCAGCCCTTTGGATCATTTCTGGACAGCTATGCTTCGGCATAGGACTACCTTTCCTCTGCAGCCTGAGCCATACTTTGGGGGATACTGGCACTTAATTAAGATTCTTAAAAAGACTGAACCTCTCCCTCGAGACCAGGCAACTGATGTTCTCGAGAAAGGAGTATAGTGGTCTCCTTCTTCCATCCCACTTAGCACATAAGTGGAGAGTTGAAGACACTTGTGTGTCAGAGAAAGGATCCTCAACTTCCCATGGCCCTGAAGCTCTTAGCGCCTCAGCCCCGGTGTGGATCAGGAAAGAGCCATGCGGTTTGGGGTGAGGAGTTCTGGGGGTTACAGCATTTTTTAGCCAAAGACTTGACTTCATGCATCTGAGCCCCCTCACCCCATGAGTTTCTCTTTGTTCTAAGAGTTAAAGTAATATTAATACCTAGCATTTATGAAACACAGACTATGAACTTGGTAGTGGGCTGGGTCCTTAGGTTTGCCGTTACTAATCATCACTCAAACCCAGGACTGCCTATTTTATTATCTTTTTAATGTTTATTTTTGAGAGAAAGACAGCACAAGCGGGGGGGTGGGCAGAGAGAGATGGAGACCTAGAATCTGAAGCAGGCTCTGAGCGGTCAGTGCAGAGCCTAATGTGGGGCTTGAACTCACGAACTTGAGATCATGAGCTGAAGTCGGACGTTTAACCGACTGATCCACCCAGGCAGTGCATAGTTTATAGATGAAGACTTTAAAGCTTGGAGAGATTAAACGATAGCTGAAATCCTTGTTCTTTTCTCACCTGGTACCACTCTGGCTATTACGAGGGTCTGTCGATGGTAGGCAGTATTTTAGACCTAATTTTCCAATCCTATAAGCATTTTTAAGCCCATGCTCCATTACAGTCATTATACATCAGCCCGTGGTATCTGGGCTTCATTGAACTCTAAGCCAGAAAGGATTTAGTTTGCATTTGTTATAATAACTACCTTCAAGAACAGTGGATTGGATTAAAATAGACGCCCCCATTTTCAAACCAGGAGAAAGGCAACACACATGGTGGGAAACTTCTTTATGCTTTTCTTTTGGCTTATTTATTCTGAGGAGCGGTAATATCCCAGTGTTTGGGATGGTCACGTATCTGTCCCCCTTATTTCAAGGTAAGGATGTTGAGGAACCCTTGTGGGACCAGGATGCAAAGCCAAGGCATGAGCGTTGGGTTCCTTCAGCATTGTTGTTTTCGCTCCCCTCGGTTTTTCTTATCTAGACAGCCTGAGCAGGGGTGGCCCTCAGGATCTGGAATCTGCCCAGTGAAGCAGGCCAACTTGTGGGTCACGGGTGTGGTCACTCCTTTGATGAAAAGCTAGATTCTGGCAGGGGTTTATCAAAGATCACAGTACAAAAACATCTCAATTCATACTAAAAGTGAAAAGACTGACTTTATCCCAACAGTCTTTGCTTCATTTCTGTGGAAGCTAGATCTCTGAATACAGGATGCAGAATTAAATCTTAAAATATTACATTTTTGTTTACATTAAAAAAAAAATCTCAAAACTTCAGGCCAGCTAGATATCACCCAGCTGCCCACATCTAATATGGTGCTTCCTTCTCTCTCAGAGAGCATGACTAGGGCTGTGTTCTGTCTCCCAACTTCACGTCCTTGGGCCAGGCCCACCCGTGGTCTGCTTACTGGAAGCTACTAGAGAATATGTTTGTTTCTTTCACTTCATTGGAGTACTGAGTGCCATATCCACCGCAAATGACAAACTCAGTTTGAATCCATGGTTTACTTATAATGTATCCGTCATAATTATATGCTCATAGATGATGTTCGGTAGATAGGTTTTGGAACAACAAGATTGGCCATAAATTTCGCTTTGAAAAGCAGCACAACAGTATGTGACCAAGGTGTAAAATTGGCAGAAGTCCACAACTCAAACCAAAACAATGTTTTCAAAATAGAGGTGACTTCTTTTTCTATCTTTCCTGCTTGTCCACTTAAGGACACAGTATTCACCTCCCCCCACCCCCCTTGTTTATTTTTTTTCAAATCTTAAACCAAGCTGCACCATTCTGTTCTAGTTCTCACGAAGAAAATATTTTCATTGAGTGCAGAGATAAATGCATAAGCGCTGGTCCATGGAGGTCTGCGCTTCTCACCGTGTCCGAACCCCCTCCACACTTCAGCATCCATCTTTTATGGATGAAGCTGCATTAAAAAGGATACTCCTGTATTGAAAATTCCCAATTTCAAAAGTCCGATTTTCTGAGAAAGGGTGATTCTGTTAGCAGTCACCTCTTCATCTCTACCGTCCCCCTCCTCCTGACTGTCGTGCGAGGCAAATAAATTGCATCCAAAATACCTACAGCTGTAAACCCTAAATTGTGTGTCTCCTACACCCTTTTCTTTTTGCAGTAAAAACCAGCATTTGAGCATGGGGAGCTATTAGGTCCTGAAGGAAAACAATTTACCAGGTAGACCATCCAGAAGGGTCACAAAAGCAGCGGCATCATAAACGCCTCCACTGCATGGCCAGAGTGCAGGGCAATTACCGAGGGAGACGGTGATCTGAAGGCCACATGTCTTGTTTGTTTCCTCCCTGTCCTAACAGAGAAGCAATCAGTAGGAAATTTCAGAAAGCTTACTTGTCTCTCGCAGGAGTCATAAGTGGAATGGGGTCAGGTGCCCTCCATTTTACAATGGGTGGCTCTTGATTTCCTGTTGTGGCCCCCAAACTCCTATTCCAGCAAGATTAGAGACACTAGTAACGGATGCCCTAAATTTCTGTTGAACACATGAACCCCATTGTGAAAAATGCCCAGGGTTGATAGGTTTTAGCTGCCACTGGAATCCCATCAAGTAGCCCACAGTTTAAAATATTGAGCACCTACTGAAGCAAAGCTTTTTAAACTGCAGGTTGCAATTCATTAGTGGGGTGGAAAATCGGTGTAGAGGGTCGTAAACAGCAGTTTTGTAAAACAGAATAGAAAATACCAGGGTGCATTCCAAAGGTAAGATTGATATTGTTACTTTGTTACTTGTAATCTTGGTTCAGCGTGTATGTCTCTGCATGTGCATGTGTCTGTGTGCACTGGATGAATGTGAAGTGTGTTTCTTACTGTAGATTATAGTTTAAAAAAACAGTCTGAGAGCCACTATGGGCTCCAAAACCAGGACGAGAGTGGGGGGAGCAAGCAGGCAGGGTGCAGACTTCAAGGAGGTACTCAAACTCTCAGGTACTCGGCTGCACCTGCCTGACCCCGAGAGCAGTCACCTCCAAGTGTGCCCCTAGGCGCACAGGTCACCTCCCCCTAATCCCATTTCTAATGATCATTTTGGAGACCTCAAAATCTGACCCATGAACTCTGCCAAAGTGTTTTATCAGTGTGGGAGGATAATGGTTCTCCCTAAACCCCTGGACCGAAAACCCACCTGGCAGACTTCCTGGGAAGGCGGCAGAGTCGGAGGAGCCCGAGCTCACCTTGTCCCATGGACACAGCTAGGTAACAGCCACATCTGTGCATCCGCCCCAGAAAACAACCCAAAGATTTGGCAAAACAGACCTCCCAGTCCGTTGCAGAGAGAAGTACATATCAAAAAGGTAGGAGGGGTGAAGACGTGGTTGGAACCGAACTCCTGGTGAGACTGACCACAAACAGGAGAGACACAAGCACTGGAGAAGGGAGAACAGACGGCACACCAGGCACCCTAGCCATGGGGAATCTGCAGCGGGAAGAGGAGTCTCCACCATCTGGCTTCAAAAAACAACAGGGCTTAACTTTGAGTTTTTAATAACCAGCTGGGCTGGTTTTTTTTTTTAATACTTTAATACACTTTTTTTTTAATACTTATTTTTAAGAGACAGAGAGTGAGTGGGGGAGGGGCAGAGAAAGAGGGAGACAACAGAATCGAAAGCAGGCTCTGAGCTGACGGCACAGAGCCTGACACGGGGCTTGAACTCACTGACTGCGAGATCATGACCTGAGCCACCCAGTCGCCCCAATTCCAGGTACTTTAAAAATCAGTGGCTCAGCTCCAGGAGAGCCGAAGATGACAGGAAATAGTCCCCTTAAAGAGCCAGCACGACAAACAGCCCTGCCAAGATATGGCAGAGAAGCAGCAGTTTGAAAAGCACCTGGCGTATATGTGCAGGAGATTTATTTACTAATCTCAGAATGGGTACTGGAGAGGCAGGGGTCTTTAGGAGACTTCTCCAAGAACTGGTGCTACTGCCCCCATCCCCACCATGTAGATCCCTGGACCACCTGCAGGAAACGGGGGACACTCTCCACCTCCCTTGCTAACACCATGCACCCTGCCCCCATGTCCTCGCCCCATTCACACCACCTCAGCTGGCACAACTCCTTCCAAAGCAGTTCTCGCCAGGTCGCATCCTATAAGCAGCCCTGGCAGGGATTGCTGTCTCTTCAAAGTGACTCCCACCCTATAGAGAGGGGAAGATAACCACATGCCCTGGCAGCCAAACTTTGTCACTGGCAGTGCAGAGTGAGTGCTCTGCCGATCAGGGCACCTGCAGCCCTGGCATCTGGCCTGACTCCAGCCCCGACCACCAACAAAAGCTTCTCGGGACAACACCCTGCACTTGAGTGTGACGGCACCCCTTGCAAATAGGCTGAGGGCAGGCATCCAGTCTGATTGCCAACACCACCCAACTGCGAGCCCATGACCACTCAGACCTCTTAGCACAGGGACCAAACCCAGCCCACAACAGGCAAAGTGGACCAACTGAAGATAAATGAAGCCCAGTACAACAGTAGGGCACACGCAGCACACACAGGAGACACCCCTGAAGCTCCTGGTTGCGATAAGCAGGGGACATTGGGCTACAGAGTACCACAGGATCTCTTCTTCATAAGGCCACTACTTTCAAAATCAGGAGACGTAAATAAATGACTTTCCTAATATTTAGAAACAAATGCAGAGTTAGACAAAATGAGACAGAAGAGTATGTCCCAAGTGAAAGAGCAGGACAAAACCACAGCCAAAGAGCCAAATGAAACAGATAAGCAATATGCCTGATGGAGAATTCAAAGTAATGGTTAAAAAGATACATACTGAATTTGAGAAGAGTGGAGGATCTCAGGGAGACCTTCAGCAAAGATAATATAAAAAAGAACTAATCGGAGATGAACTCAATAATTGAAATTAAAAATACACTAGAGGAAATCAGATTAGAGAAGGCAGAAGAATGGATCAGTGAGCTGGAAGACAGAGGATAGGAAAGCAACCAGGCTGAACATCAGAAAGAAAATGAGAACAGGTTAAGGGAACTCAGTGACATAATCAGGTAGAATAGCTGAAAACTTCCCTACTCTGGACAAGGACGCAGACATCCACATCCAGGAGGCAGAAAAAGCCCCCAGTAAAATCAGTCCAAGGAGGTCCACACCAAGACAGAGTAATTGGCAAAAAGTGGTGACAAAGAATTTTTAAAGCAGCAAGAGAGAACAGTTACATACAAGGAAATCCCCATAAGGGTGTGTATCAGCTGATATTTCAGCACAAACATTGCAGGCTAGAAGGAAGTGGCATGATATACTCAAAGTGCTGAAAGAAAAACAAAACAAAACAAAAAACCTGCAACCAAGAATACTCTACCCAGCAAGGCTATTATTCAGAATAGAAGGATAGTTTCCCAGATAAAGGTTAAAGGAATTCATCACCACTAAACTAGCCTTACAAAAAAACATTGAAGAGAATTTTTTGAGTGGAAACAAAACACCATAATCAAGAGTAAGAAAATTATGAAAGGAAAAAATTTCACAGGTAAATACAAACATAGAAGTTCAATCACTAAAATACCAGTAAGGAGGTAGTAAGATCAGTTATATCTATAAAAAAATCAGTCAAGGGATTCACAAAATAAGCAGTAAAGTATGACATCATACATAAAATATGAGAGTGTGGTAGGCAGGGGGAGTAAAAATTCAGTGCCTTTAGAATGGTTTCAAACTTAAGGGACCATCAACTTAATATGGACTGCTATATGCATGGGAAGTTATTTATCAAACTAATGGTAACCACAAATCAAAGACCTGTAATAGATATGTAAAAATAAAGAGAAAGGAATCCAGGCATATCACTAAGAGAAAGCTATTAAACCACAAAAGAAGACAGCAAGCCAAGAAAGGAAACACAGAGAAGAACTAAAACAACTGTAAAACAAGTAAAATGTCAGTAAGTACATACTTATCAATTATTACTTTGAATGTTAATGGACTAAATGCTCCAAATCTGTTAGATGCTGCCTACAAGAGACTCACTTCAGGCCTAAAGACCCACACAGAGTGAAAGTGAAGGGGTGGAAAAACATTTACCATACAAATGGAAGGGAAAAGAAAACTGGGGTAGCAGTATTTATATTGGACCAAATACACTTTAGAACAACTAGTGTAACAAGACAATGAAGAACACTACATAATGATAAAGGGAACAATTCAGTAAGAGGATACAACAATTGTAAATATTTATGCACCCAACATGAAAGCACCTAAATGTATAAAGCAATATTAACAAATATAAAGGAAGAAATTGGCAGTAATACAATAGCAGTAGGGAACCTGAACACTCACATCAATGGACAGGTCATCCAGTTGAAAATCAGCAAGGAAACAGACTTTGAATGACACATTGGATCAGATGAACCTAATAGATATATTCAGAACATTCCATCTAAAAACGATATAAAATTCAAGTGCACATGCAATGTTCTCCAGAACAGATCACATGTTAGGCCACAGAACAAGTCTCAACAAATTCAAAAAGACCGAAATGACAACAGGCATCTTTTCCAGCCACAAAGGTATGAAACTAGAAATCAACCACAAGAAAAAAATCTGATAAGAGCACTAATACATGGAGGTTAAATAACATGCTATTAAACAATGAATGGGTCAGCCAAGACATCACAGACAAAATCAACAAATACAGGGAGACCAATGAAAATGAAAACGCAACGGTCCAAAGTCTTTGGGATGCAGCAAAAGCTGTTCTAAGAGGGGAGTTTACAGCAATAGAAGCCTACCTCAAGAAGCACGAAAAATCTCAAACAACCTAACTTTATGTCTAAAGGAGCTAGGAAAGAAAAAAGCCCAAACCCAGTAGAGGAAGGAAATAATAAAGATTAGAGCAGAAATAGATGAAATAGAGACTAAAAAAATGGAACAGATGAAATCAGGAGCTGGTTCTTTGAAAAAAATCAACAAAATTGATAAACCTTTAGCCTCAAAAAAAGAGAAAGGACTCAAATCAAATGAAGGAGAAATAACAACTGACACCACAGAAATAAAAAAATTGATAAACCTTTAGCCTCAAAAAAAGAGAAAGGACTCAAATCAAATGAAGGAGAAATAACAACTGACACCACAGAAATAAAAAGGCTAAGAGAATATTACGAAAAATTATATGCCAACAAATTGGACAACCTAGAAGAAATGGGTAAATTCCTAGAAATCTAGCCTTCCAAGACTATATCAGGAAGAAAAAGAAAATTTGAACAGACCCCTGACTAGCAATGAAATTGGAAGGCAATTTTGCTCACCACTATAACATCAACAATGCCACTAGCAAGGACACTGAATCAGTAAAAAACAAACAAGACAGCAGCAGCAACAAGAGCCCAGGACCAGATGGCTTCACAGGTGAATTCTACCAAACATTTAAAGAAGAGTTAAGACCTATTCTTCTCAAACTATTCCAAAGAACAGAAGAGGAAGAAAGCTTCCAAACTCATTCTACAAGGGCATTACCATGATACCAAAGCCAGATGATAACATTACTGAAAAAGAAAACTACAGGCCAATATCTGATGAACATGGATGCAAAAATCCCTAATACAATATTAGCAAACTGAATCTAACAATACATTAAAAAAATCATTCACCACAATCAAGTGGGATGTCCTCCAGGGATAAAAGGGTGGTTCAGTATTTGCAAATCATTGTGATATGTTAACAAAAGAAAGGATAAAAACCATATGATCATCTCAATAGATGCAAAAAAAAAAAAAAGCATTTGACAGAGTATTCATGACAAAAACTCTCAACAAAGTAGATTTAGAGAGAACATACCCAACAAAAGACCATATACGAATAACCCACAGGTAACAACATACTACATGGTGAAAAATGGACAGCTTTTCCTCTAAGATCAGGAACAAAACAAAGATGTCCATTCTTCACCACTTTTATTCATCACTTTTATTCCTAGCCACAACAATCAGACAAGAAATAAAAGGCATCTGAAGTGGAAAGGAAGAATCAAACTTTAATTATTTGCAGATGACATGATACTATATATAGAAAACCCTAAAGACGCCACCCAAATCCTAGAGCTGATAAATGAATGCAGTAAAGTTGCAGGATACAAAATCAATAAACAGAAATCCGTTGCATTTCTATATGCTAATAATGAAATTGCAGAAAGAGAATAACAACCAAAAATAATAAAATACTTAGGAATAAACTTGACCAAGGAGGTGAAAGATCTGGACGCCAAAAACTGTAACACGCTAACGAAAGAAATTGAAGAGGACAGAAACAAAAAAGCTCATGGATTCGAAGAACCAGTATTGTTAAAATGCGCATACTACCCAAGTGGTCTAGAGAGTTAATGCAATCCCTATCAAAATACCAACCACATTTCTCACAGAAAATGGAATAATCCTAAGATTTGTATGGGACTACAAAATACCCTGAACAGGCAAAGCAATATTGGAAAAGAACAACAAAGCTGGAGGTATCACAATCATAGATTTCAGATACACTACAAAGCTGTAGTAATCAAAACATTATGGCACAAAATAGACCCATTGATTAATGGAACAGAATAGAAAGCCACACTTTTACGGTCAATTAATCTACAAAGGAAGCAAGAATATATAATGGGGAAAAGACTGTCTCTTCAACAAATGGTATTGGGAAAACTGGACAGCTGTGTGCAAAAGAATGAAACTAGACCACGTTCTTATACATATACAAAAATAACATGAGACCTGAAACTATAAAATTCCTCAAAGAAAGCACAGACAGTAAGTTCTCTGACAGTGGCCATAGAAATATTTTTCTAGATAGGTCTCCTGAGGCATGGCAAACAAAAGCAAAATTAAACTATTAAGACTATACCAAAATAAAATTCTTTTACACAATAAGGGAAACCATCAACAAAACAAAAGGCAGAATAGAAGATATTTGCAGATGATATATCCAATTAGGGGTTAAAATCCAAAATATAGAAACACCAAACTTCACTCAACACCAAAAAAATAATGGGCAGAGAGCCCCTAAATAGACATTTTCTAAGAAGACATCCGGTTGGCCAACAGACACATGAAAAGATGCTCAACGTCACTAATCAGGAAAATACAAGTCAAAATCACGAGATCCCAATTTACACCTGTCAGAATGGCTACGATCAAAAAGACAAGAAATAACAAGTGCTGGCAAGGATGGGGAGAAAAAGGAAGCTGCATACTGTTGGTGGGAATAGAGACGGGTACAGTCACTGTGGGAAACAGTATGGAGGTTTCTCAAAAAATTAAAAATAGAATTAGCATAGGATCCAGTAATTTCACCACTGGGTATTTACCCAAGAAAGTGAAAACGCTCATTTGAAAAGATACACGTACTCCCGTTTATTGCAGCATTATTTACAATAGCCAAGATAAGGAAGCGACCCACGTCCACTGATAGATGGATAAAGAAGATGCGGTATGTATGCACAATGCAATACTACTCAGCCATAAAAAAGAAAAAAATCTTGCCATTTGCACATCACGAATGGATCTAGAGTGTATGATGCCAGTGAAATAAATCAGAGAAAAGACAAATACCATATGATTTCACTCATTTGTGGAATTTAAGAAAGAAAACAAACAAAGGGACAGATCCAGAGGACAGCGGGGAGGTGGGTGGGGGGTAAAATAGATAAAGGGGATTAAGAACACACTTGATGAGCCCTGAGAAATGTATGCAACCGGTAAATCATTGTATACCTGAAACTACTAGAACACTGTGTGTTCACTGTGCTTGCACTGCTCAGCTGGAGTGCTGGAGCACAGTGACTCCGGAGTTCCAACAAACACCTACATCCTCCTGTGGTTCCTGAAGGTTTTTCTCTCCTGTTAATAACCTTTCCACATCCAGACATTTTCAGGAAATTAATTCTCCAAACTGCTTTGGATGGTAAGGATTTCACAGATAACATCGGCAGACTTAATGCTTAAAAGAATCGGATGTTACCTGCCAGTGTAGACACTGGCAAACTTCACTCCAGGTGAATTCAGGGATCTTTCCAACAGAAGTAGAATGTGTGGAAGTGTAATTTACACATATAGTTTATATTAACAGTTAGAGGGAAGGAAAGCCTTATTTCTAAAATTTATACTAAAACTTTTTTTTTTTTTTTTGGTTTCGGGTTTTGTTTTGTTTTTTAAGAGAGTGTGTGTGTGCAAGTGAGCAGGGGAGGGGGAGAGGGAGAGAGAGAATCCCAAGCAGGCTCCATGATCAGCACAGAGCCCGATACGGCACTCGATCCCATGACCCTGGGATCATGACCTCAGCGGAAATCAAGAGTTGGACGATAACTGACTGAGCCACCCAGGCACCCCATATACTAAAATAGTTTTAAGAATTTTTCAGTTTTAACTGATTTTTACACTTCATGTTTAGCAGGATATGCTTTCTGAAGAAGTATTTCCCTTTTCAATTTTATCTGTGATATTCAGCATATTCAGGAGTAACACTGAGCTAACAATCTCCATGTAACAACGAAATAATGACTTCTAGTGCTTAGCATGTTGCTAACACACAGGTGGATGGGGTCAAAGCCCTCACATTATGCATAAGGTGCCATTTGACCATGCCTCTGTTTTGCCAGCTGCAAAATACTTCCCCTGTTGATTTGTGTCTGATTTAAAAGGATGGGACCATTGTAAGTCTTATTGAGACGGCTCCTGTTCTTATCCATCAGTCTTAGTGCTGGAGTTCTGCCTGACATCATCCATTTGCTGTTATCAGTTTGCAGTTAGAAAACTGAAATCCTGGAAGGAATCTGGTTTTCACTGCTGATAATGGCCAAACCAGTAGTAATCGTCACAGTGTGCTGGCCTTTGCTTCTTGTCCCTTTTCCCTCACTTGTACAGCATGCACACGGAGGTTTTATCAGAGAATGTGTTTCTTGTACCCACCTGTATCCATCTGCCCCCTGATTTCTCCTTGCTGCTTTTTTTATTTAAAAAAAATTTTTTAATGTTTATTTTTGAGACAGAGAGAGACAGAGCATGAACGGGGGAGGGTCAGAGAGAGAGGGAGACACAGAATCTGAAACAGGCTCCAGGCTCTGAGCTGTCAGCACAGAGCCCGACATGGGGCTCGAATTCACGGACTGCAAGATCATGACCTGAGCCGAAGTCTTAACCGACTGAGCCACCCAGGCGCCCCTCTCCTTGCTGCTTTCTTATTGAAAGGCTGAGACTGCTTAAGCGGGAGAGGTCAAAGTTCTAAATTAAAATATTTTATTAGAAACGTCCATTGAAACAATAGACTGGGAAGAAAGCTTTTTGTTAGAACATAGTCGTCTTTTGACGATTACAGCCAGCCATTTCTTTGTCCCTTCCAAATGTGACATGGCTTAAAATTTTTATCTTTTTCTGTCAGCCTGAAATACTAGGATCATCTGGGTATTCCCCTCAGGCATCTCAGCCCAGTGTCAAAGCACACATACATCAAACATAGTATTAACCAAAATATAGCAAAGGACACCTAATTGGGGCGGGGCAGGGCGGGAGGGGTGGTGTTAAAAGTACTGATGAAAACGATTTAGCACAGGGCCTGAGCACAGATAGTAAATTCTCAGTGAAGCTCATCAAGCAATACTAGCAGTTGATATCAATTAACAGTTGTCAAATTAGATGATGTCTGACTGATAGTTAAATTATAAGCCTGGCAACTGATTTTAATCAGGGCTGTTGCTTCCATTTGAAATTAGAACTGTATCAATGTTTTACAGATCATTGCAAGCAAAATACTCACTCAAGCTTCTTTACTTACTTTTTTTAAGCTTCTTTGCTTATTTGTGCCGAGTTTGGTTGACTGTTCACACACAGGATACTGGATACATAGTTCGCGCACGTGAACAAGCCAGTCAGAGGGGAGTGCTTAGGGGAACGTGCACTTTGAGAATTCCCTGGTCACCAGCGAACCTTAGGGGGCACCATTTGTAGAATTCAGTCTAGCGGCCCTTTGCAGTCCTGGCCTTAGGAAGCCGTCCTCCCGAAACAGAAATCCCATCCTGTGGTTTCTAAGTGGGGTACAATCAACCTTCTTTTACACTGACCGCAGCTAGGAACAAACATGAGGCCTAGATTGATTTTACTGTCTGACACAGCCTATTTTTTTCCCTCCTAACATTTAGTTTCGGTCTCCACGAGTCCATTAATAAGTCTAAAACTTCTTTCTAAAAATAAAAATGGGGCCATAATAACCCTATATCACCCAAAGTCCTAAGTGGTGATCTCATATCCTTAGTATAATTCAACAGGGAGACAGGACATGGGGATTTCAGTTATGTCAGCACAACTTTACCCGAGTTTGACCGGTTTGTTTTTTTAAAACGACTGTAAAATATTCCCTTGTCTCACAGGCAAGACTCGGAAGACCGGCCTTCTCTCTGTCAAGTCGTCAGTGGAGTCCAGCTTTAAGTCCTTCAACAGGAATCAGCTGGGCAACTACCCAACCCTGCCTTTAACAAAGTCCGGGGATGCGCTGAAGCCCGGGGAGGAAGGCAGGCTGGGCAGCGGTCTCGCCCCTCACACCTCCAAGTGCTGTGACCAGCCATGTGTGACTGGTCTGAACAAAAACCGAAGAAGCCTGCCCGTTTCCATCTGTCGGAGCTGTGAGACCCTGGAGGGCCCCCAGCCCGTGGAAACTTGGCCCAGATCCCATTCCCTGGACGACCTTCAAGGAGAGCCTGCTGCTGAGAAGGATGTGCCCGGCGAGGTGACAGAACCCTCCCCACAGATTGTACCACAAGTGCCACAAAAGACAACCCCCTCCATCACAAAGGTTCAAAGCCCCAAACGAGATCCTGCTGTTGACAATGCACTGCTACTGACCCAAAGCAAGAGATTTTCTGAACCTCAGAAGACAGCTAAGAAACTAGATGGTTCCATAGCAGCCTCCTCCCGTGGCACATCACCTCCTCCGTGTTTGCCCAAAAACTATGATGCTCAGCCTCCTGGAGTTAAACACGGTTTAACAAGGACACCTCTCGAGGGTCACAGGAAAGGACTCGAGTCTGAAGGAACGCATCATCCCGCGGGCACCAAAGAAGGCCTAGATGCCGAGCAGAGGGGCCCCGAGGCAAGAACGCAGGCCAGACATCCCTCCCAGCCTCCACCTGTTCCCGCCAAGAAAAGCCGAGAACGCCTGGCCAACGGACTCCACCCCGGCGCTCCCGGTCCCGACGCACCAAGCCTGCCCGCTAAAAAAGGCAGCCCCAGTGACTGTCACTCACCTCAGGCTCCTAGGCCTCCCTCGGCACAGGAGCCCGGCAGCCCACCCAGCTCGAGGCCGCCGCCCTGGCTCTCAGAGCTCCCGGAGAGCGCCAGCCTCCAGGAGCATGGCGTGAAGCTGGGCCCGGCTCTGACCAGAAAGACCTCCTGCGCCCGGGGAGTGGACCTGGAAACGCTCACCGAGAACAAGTTGCGAGCTGAAGGCATCGATCTCACTGAGGAGCCGTACTCTGATAAGGTACCCGAGGCCTCACGGGCCTCTGCTGTTTTAAGTCAGGCAGCCAGGTAAGAGGAGCACCACAGCTGCCCCTGACGCCGGCCTGGTGGCAGGGGCCGTGCTCGTCGCGGGGGTGCGTGGGCCCGAGTGGGGCCCCTCTGCTGCCAGGCGCCAGGCGATGCGCCGAACGGGAGCCGACGCACATACGGCCTTGGACCTTTCTTCTCTCTTCCCTTCCCTCCTTTTGCTTGGTTTCGATTTTTGGCGGCTAGATTTTTGCAGGAACAACTATCAAGGAATACTAGAACTGGTTCCAGAAAGGGCTGCTTTAGCGGACAGACCTGAAGTGCAGTCTCCGGGTCTTACTGAACGTGTATCGTTTTAGACGTGAACACGTGCCCACTTCATTTCCTATCTGTAAAATGAGATTCATAATAACCTGCGTAACTACCTTTTCTACAGGGACTATTAGGAGCAAATAAATGTGAGCACGCTGAAAATTGTAGAACCCTTTTCAGATGTAATTATATTGTACAGTTATCTGTATAGTTAACAGAGGAGGAATGATTATATGAAATATCCTGCTGTACCAAAAGCACTGAGAAAACTCATTTAAACTCCTTTCATTGAAAGCACGTTGCTTATTTGGGAAAAAAAAAAAAAAAAAAGAAAAAGAAAGAGTAGATCTACCAATACTAAAACGATTTTGGAGACCAATGATGATAGATATAGCGGTACATTATTCCTAGAAATGCATATTTTGGGAGGCCTTGTTATAAACTTCTTTTCACCACAAATGCCTTACAGTATGATCTTCCTCCTCCTCCTCGATATTTAGTGAATAAAAATCCCTTAGAATGGAAAGGAGTGAGAATTTGAGTCTACAGTACACGCCTAGGGATTGGCGGTATAAAATAGACGGGCCGCAAACGTGAGACTACCTGCCGTAGGGCACAAGTCTGCCCGTTTCCCCTGTCGTTTAGGAAATGGTGCATGTGGTGCAAAATGATCCAGTACAGTGAGGTGAGGTCACTGGTCCAAATGATACAAGACGATTATGTTCTTAGGTTTCAAAACCTTTTCCTCAGAGCTCATCAGTACCCGAAAGATCAAGATGTAAACATGTTCTAGCACCCATCATGATTCTCAATCTATGCACTTCAAGTGAACACTTTTGGTGACACATCCCAGTAGCCGTAGGTGTCTTAGCCTACCTTGTCTTGTGTTTGCTGCTGTCGAAGAAGAAATTCGTTGCCACCCGTGACGCCACATTTCTGCTCTCCCTCACAGCATGGCCGCTGTGGGATTCCCGAAGCCCTGGTGCAGCGATATGCAGAGGACTTGGATCAGCCCGAGAGGGAAGTTGCCACCAACATGGACCAGATCCGCGTGAAGCTGCTTCGGAAGCAGCACCGCATGGCGGTGAGCAGCCGGCACCCGGGGTCTCCCCTCGCTCAACTTTGGAAGTCCACGGAGTTAGGGCGCTTCGGGATGCGCGTGCTGGCCGCCACGGAGTAGCCCAGGGTTCTCTCCAGCTATCAAAAGGAGACACCTGGAGGGAAAGCAATATTCAGCCTGTAAAGTTTTCAAAATACAGTTTTGGAAAGAAAAAAAATGAAAATTGGCCATAATCCCAGAACTATGAAAGTTTTTTTTTTTAGGTCTTTAAATTTATATCTATTTCTAACTATCTATTTGTATCTATTTCTATTTTGAGATAGAGAGCAAGTGAGAGAGAGAGAGAGAGAGAGCTCACCCTTGCAAATAGGGGAAGGACGGACAGAGAGGGAGAGAGACAATCCCGAGCCGACTCTGCACTGTCAATGCAGAGTCCAATGTGGGGCTCGATCCCACGAACCGTGAGATCATGACCTGAGCTGAAATCAGACGCTTAACTGACTGAGCTGCCTAGCACCCCTGAAAAAGTTTTTAAAAGTCTGTCTAGCTATTTCTCTGCACATACAATAGTAAATATGTAGTTCTGAAACCTGATGTTCAATTCTCAGATCATGAATCTGTTACTAAACATTCTTTTATATTATCAATATGTGAAAACGTTCTAGTAGGTAAATGTGCCCTCATTTAGCCAATCCCAAATGGTTGCAACAATTAAATTTTCCCCAACTTATTAAATAACTTAGCAAACAACACCCTTAATATATAATAAGTCTTTGTAGACTCTCAAGGTCAATTTGAGTATATATTCCTTCAAGAGGATTTGCTTGTAGAAGCCTGCACAAAATCTCAAGAATTTGCACATTTGTCAGAAAACTACCTTCCTAAAAGATGTAGCACTTGGTCTTCCCAGAAGTCAATTGTAAATGTCCATTTCCCTGCCCTAGCCAACACTTGGTATTATTGCATTTTATGTTTTTTAGAACTACACTAATGATATATCTAATTTTCTGGTTAACATAGATTCAAAATACCATGGAACATCTGTTTTATAAAATCTCTACCTGGGCGCCTGTCTGGCTCAGTCAGTTCCCTATCTGACCCATAATTTTGGTTCAGATCATGATCCCAGGGTTGTGGGATTGAGCCCCACATCAGGCTCTGCACTGAGCATGGAGCCTGCTTGAGATTCTCTCCCTCCCTCTGGCCCTCTCCCCTGCTCATGCGCTCTTAAAAACACAAAACAAAACAACTCTACCCACTGAGTATCTTACTTGCCACACTACCACACAGGCCTGCCTCTTTATTCACCTAGAGATTTCACTGAAAAGCTTATCACCAGAAGACAAAATAGCAGGGTATAGAAATGCTTACAAATCGGAGACTTGGACGTTAGGTTAATTGGGGTTAGATCTAATTCCAAATACTTTGTAGAACCTCAAACACTTCTTTGAAGATAGATCCCACCTTCGAGAAGCTGAGAAAGAATTCTTGATGCTACTCTTGGGTCTTCGACACCTCACAGCAGGATCACTTTGTAATAATCTAGCAGTGCAGTATTTCAGTAGTGTTCCTTTTAGGTATATAAGAGCCCTCCAGTAGCCTGTGTCAAGTCTTTATAAAATTGCTTTCTTTCTTTATCCAGATCCCAAGCGGTGGACTCACAGAAATCTGTAGAAAGCCCCTCTCTCCCGGATGTGTCTCATCTGTGTCAGATTGGCTGGTTTCCATCGGTCTGCCCATGTATACCAGCGCCCTCACTGAAGCCGGGTTCAGCACATTGGGCCAGGTGCCTTCTCTGTCCCACACTTGCCTTCAGGAGGCCGGCATCACAGAGGAGAGACACATAAGCAAGCTTGTGTCTGCAGCCAGACTCTTCAAACTGCCACCAGGCCCCGAGGCCATGTAGCCAGGCCCATCATGGAGCTCCCCGGACAAGAGCCACCCTTTCACTGTGCTTAGGATGCTAATGCAATCCCTCCTCCTTGGGACCTGCAGACCAGATCCAGAAGAAAGGCCCGGTGTAAGGCCGACCGGAGCACAAAACCTCGGCACGGGACTGATGACCCTCTCTTCTCCAGAAGAGCCCCCCTCGAGGAAACTGGTGTGGTTCTCTTTGACTCCCCCAAAGAAAAGACAAGCACTAACTTTTATTTTCAGAACACAAAAGAACCAGGATGCCAGCTCGCCGCCCATGCTGTGCCTCCAGTCTGTCTTGGTGTGCTGGCAGAGGGAGGGGGCAGCCGCTGTCGTTTCTGAGAATGCCCTTGCCTTGCTGTCTGTCACCCTGCGGGATGCCTGAGGGCAGGCGGGTATTGGCCAGGCCAAAGTAACAGACCCAGGAGTTACTGTACGCCATTGACTATGCTTGTTTATTCAAAAGTAAGAAAATCTGGCTGCATTAGGAAAAAAAAAAAAAAAAAAGTCCTATTCTCCTTTAAGTAAACAAGAGACATTTTAATAATTGCTTTCTAGCAATCAGCTTTTATTTGCCTTAATATAAGCTTTTAAGCAGTTATCTGGTGTTCACCACCCTGTAACCATAGTTCCAGATCTTCAGCCTAGACTGCCATCTAACATACCAGAGATGTTTTCAGCAAAAAAAAAAAAAAAAAAAAAAGAAAAAAGAAAAAAAAGAAAAGAAAAAAAAAAGGGCTTTTCTAATTGCCTCACTCTAACATGGCTTAATTTGTAGGGGTGTTTGTCAGGCACAAACTTCATGTTGGCTTTCAGTTTTTAAACTAACCACAAATCCAGTAAAAAGCTATCTGAAACTCACAGATCAGGTGTGTATGTGAGCGTGCACGCATGTGTGTCCGCGTGTGAGCGCGTGTGTATAGAAACTACCTTCATTTTAAATCAGTTTTGTTTTGTTTACGATGTTGGTCACCGTGCTGCAGTATTGACTTTGACTCCCGACCACGACCATTCCAGAATTCACTCATCAGCTAACAGGTCACCTTTGCAAAGCCACCGTAAGGTTGAATATTTCAGAAAGATGCTTTTAAAAGGGAAGTAGTTTATAAGAGATTTTTAAAGTTTTTTTTTTCCACTTTTATAATTAAGGTACTGTTTTCCTCCCTTTATTGAGATCATTCTTTTAATTCAGATAATAGTTCATTCTGGAGCCAGACAAAGCACGTTAGCCATGTATTAAATATTTGCCATTTTCAGTTGTTTTCCTACTGATTAGAGCATTTACCGTTCTCTTTTAGTCTGGTGTCTGACTTTTCTAGCACACAGAAATTCAGGCAACTAAATTAAGGTTTCCGTCGCTTACTAAATGAATTTCCTCTACATTCTTAGTCATGAGAACTATTCTAAGCATTGAATGTGATCATTGACAACAAACACTTTGAAGACAAAGGCTTGATCAAAAGCTCTTAAACATTTCATCTCCTCGTTAAAACGATTCCCCTCAAGGGGGGGGGGGGAGTAACTTCACTCATTACAAAGCCATCTTCAGCATTTGCTCTGTGTACTTGGATCCGTGTTTCTGAGGAAAAGGATGTTCTCAGGTTATATGTTTTTTTCGCGCTTTGGTATACGTTTAAAAAAAAATACGTTTCTTCAATAGTATTCACCTTCTATAAGACGCCATGTGAAAAAGTTGTGGAAATGCAGAATAAAAAGCTAAAAGCTGCCAACTTTCTACCGAGATCTGAAAAACAGCCCATTTTTGCCCTCTCGGGTTGTGCACACAGCCCACGTGGAATGTGACGATACCGTCGAACTGTAGCGCTTGTGCTGTAGTGGAGACAGGTGCAGGGACACGGAGCCTCGGCATGACATTCTGAGATCCTGCTCATAGTGTAAGCCGACCACACACAAGTCACACAACAGATAACAGAGGAGGAGGGGTCATCTGTGAATTTCCCAGTGTTAGTTCATTTTCAGTGTCAGATTTTCATGTAAGTAAAAGTGGCACCAGAAAAGGGAATGTTCTGGAGTTCTTGAAAATGCCAAACCCTATTTTTGTCATTCTTCTTTGGAAATCATTGCCTTTGTGTAGAAAAATCAAATTCAGGGACCATGAATGATTTTCAGTGGGAAGAGCTTCCTAACCTGAGGGGTCTGAGATTTTTACTTTATCGTGCTTTTAAAAAACAATTTTTGTTTTGTTATTGTTAGTATTTGTTTGGTCTTTTGCTTTAAACTTTTAATTTGATCCTAGAAAAGCCTGAATGTTTGTGTGTGACATTTGACTAAGGTGGTTTAGGGACCGCGCGTCAGAAGACAGGTAGGTAGGTGTTAGGCGCCAGCAATATCCGGTTTTAATCAATTGCACTTGGTACAGAATGTTGAGGAAGGGTTTAAAGTGTTGTCTTTGGAAAGCACAAAAGAAACCTGGAAAGGCAGTTTGGCTCAGGTAGCTACACATCCGTTGGGTGTAATTTTTACTGTAAAGCTGTCTAGAAGGAAATGCGGCCAGCCCCAACCACTATTTACATTCCCAGATAACCAGGAAGCAGATACATTTTCATGGCTTTCTCTTAGCAGCCCTTTTCTCTGTCCTGATCCCCGGTGTGGGGGAGATTGGAAATTACTAGTCTATTGCAAACCAGTTCCTGACATAGCAAAATTTGCTTTCATAACTGCGGCAAAAGAAATCAGTTCGCCAAGTCAATGCTGCATTGTGTGTACTGTATTATTTTCAGAAAATATAGTAGTCTGAGTCCAAGTTACCTTGATTTTAAATTGATAGAGAAATGCAGGAAACTGTCAAGCAAGTTATATAACAACTAACAACATTGCACTTTCTGTATATGAAATCAATATTTAAATAACTTATTTTTCTCCATTGCTGTTCTTAAACATTGTAAGTAGCTGTAATATACCAGTACCGATATGTCCTTGCGATTGCTTCAGCCCAGGAAAGCTGTGTATTGTTTTAAAAACTGTAAAAACTATTGTGATGATTCATTTAGCAAAGAGAAAGGTGGACAGAAGGGTTTTCCTATGTATCAAACTTGTCTATAATTATGTCATCTTATGTACCTAGGAAAAATAAATAAATTTCGTCAGTTGACTATGCCTCTCTTGTTGTTCCTTGGGTATTTCAAAGATGAACGGAGTAGAAATGAAAGGGAATTTACAACAGTGTGGTGTAAGAATGAACTCTCTTGTAAAAACAATTGTATACAATTAATTCTGCCACATCACAAACTCACACACACTCATTCTCTTTGCAATATGCTAACGTACTGCCTCTCCCAAATATTGCATAATCAAATCCCAGAACCACAGCATCTTAGACCAGAAAGAATTTGAAGGCATCTACAGTCTAAGCCCATCATTTTCAAATGAAGAGTGAGTCCATGTAGGTGGTTGACTCATCCATTATCACACAGCTAAGTGGTAACAGAACCCAAATCTTTCATTGAGGGAGGGAAAAAAAAAAAAATCTAGGTTCGGATGGATATTCCAGAAATTGACCTGACAAAAATCATGTTTCAAATTGGTGTATCACAATTGATATAAAAAATTTTTTATTAGGAGGACATTGTTTGTAATAAAATTTTGAATATGGGGCACCTGGGTGGCGCCGTCGGTTAAGCGTCCGACTTCAGCCAGGTCACGATCTCGCGGTCTGTGAGTTCGAGCCCCGCATCAGGCTCTGGGCTGATGGCTCAGAGCCTGGAGCCTGTTTCCGATTCTGTGTCTCCCTCTCTCTCTGCCCCTCCCCCGTTCATGCTCTGTCTCTCTCTGTCCCAAAAATAAATTAAAAAAAGTTGAAAAAAAAAATTTGAATAGGTGATACCCGTACTTGAGATTAAAAAAAACCAAAAAAACAAAAAAACAAAAACAAAAAGCGCCCACTCCTTTCCTCCCAGCCACTATCTCCGTCCTTGCAGGTAAGTCGTATAACCGGTGTGTGCATATCTTTTCAGAAATGCCCACACATTTACAAATACAACTGCCTATGTATTTTTCCATACAGGAATGACCTTATATTCTTCACACTTCCTTACCGTGATTTTACATTCAATGTATGTTGGAGATCTTTCCATGTCAATACCCCACCATTCTCTTAAAGACCACATAATACTGTTAGGCCAATAATTTAATCACTACTCTGTGAAAGGACAATATCTTGCTGTTATAAAAAAGCTGTTAGAGGGTGCCTGGGTGGCTCACTCAGTTAAGTATCCGACTTCAGCTCAGGTCATGATCTCACAGTTTGTGGGTTCAAGCCCCGCATCGGGCTCTGTGCTGACAGCTCAGAGCCTGGACCCTGCTTCGAATTCTGTGTCTCCCTCTTGCTCTGCCTCTCCCTCCCCCTCAAAAATAAACATTTTTTTTTTTAAAGAGCTGCTAGGAATATCCTTGTACCAATATCACTTAGCACATGGAACTGTGTTAAAATTACATGTATTTTAGATTTTGATAGAATTTTTTTTAAAACAGAAAGATGAAATATTGCCAAATTTTTTTGAGAAAATGCATCAGAATGGGATTGAGAATAGGAAAGATTACCTTCTTTTGTTTATCATTTTTGAGAGAGAGCACACGAGCGGAAGAGGGGCAGAGAGAGGGGGGGAAGGAGGATCTGAAGTGGCCTCTGTGCTGACAACAGCGAGCCCGATGCGGAGTTTGAACTCACAAACCACGAGATCATAACCTGAGCTGAAGTCGGATCCTCAACTGAGCCACCCAGGCGCCCCTTGATAGAATATTTTAAATCCACTGGTAGACTTCGTTAAAGGAAGCTTTACCAAGATAGGTTTTATTTCCAAATCCGGGTCTTATGCTCTATCTCCTAATCCATTTTGCAAATGGGGAGATTTCATGTATTCTTAGTGTGGTGGTTCATCTCAAGGGCTGAATTATTTTAAATAACTATAAGTCTCCAATCTTCTCTCAGACTGACTCCTAAGATTCAACAGTTCAAAGAAAATACTTCCTTGTGATTCCTAAGAAACCATGACCCGACTCTTGGTGTTTGTTCTAAGTGCACTTCATATATGGACACTTGGGTTGCTTTTACTTAGAAGTTACAAAGAACAGGCACCTGCATGGCTCAGTCCATCCGTTAAGCTTCCAACTCTTGATTTCGGTTCAGGTCACGATCCCACAGTTTGTGGGTTCAGGCCCCGCGTCCAGCTCTGTGCCGACAGCATGGAGCCCGCTTAGGATTCTCTGTCTACTGCTTTCTCTGTCCCTCCCCTGTTCGTACTCACTTGTGCTCACATGCACACGCGCTCTCTCTCTCTCTCTCACACACACACACACAAAATAAAGGGATAAACTTTTAAAAAGAGAAGTTACAACAACATACATTTGATTAGGGAAAGGAGAGAAGGATGATGGTCATTCTTTAACCGCACAAGCCATTTTGGAAACCTTGGAATGACGGCTTTCTCACTCTTAGCTGGGAGGACCCACTCAGAGCTCACTGTACACAGTCCTTCCTTGGAATGCACGTCCATGTGTGAGTGTGAGAGGCCGGGTGAATACTCAGGTGTAGGTGTCTGGACTTCCCCTCAGGATTGCGGGCAGCTTTATTTGCAAGCATCGCCATTCCTCCCCCAGTCCCTCCAACACAACGCCCCCCCCCCCCGCCCCGAGAAAGGGAATTTAGCTGCCTGTCCTCGTGCCCTTTAGCAAAAGCACCTGAAGGTCCTAATCTAACCACGTTGGAGACAAGTGTGGAAGGACTCCGGGATGTGCGGGGGAACCATGGCAGTTAAGACTCAGCTGATGGGCCTTTACCGCCATCCCATGCATTCTCAACACCTGGGTAACAGATAAGGAAGGTCACAGCCATGAGCGAAATGTGTACGGAGGTCTGTGGGAACCAGAGGAAAACCCGACTCAGTCAAGGAGAGAAACAAGTCAGAGGAGGCAGTCGATGTGGCTTATAACTGTGTGCCTGTGTGCTAAGAACACTAGGCCCTCAAACACACTGAGTCTTGAAAAGCATGAGAAAATAAACAAGAAATTCTCTCCCTCCCGCCTCCTGATCCACTCGCCTCTCATCCTGACTGGATGATCCTTTCCCCCGATTAATAAAAAACTTGGGGGGCGCCTGGGGGGCGCAGTCGGTTAAGCGTCCGACTTCAGCCAGGTCACGATCTCGCGGTCCGTGAGTTCGAGCCCCGCGTCAGGCTCTGGGCTGATGGCTCGGAGCCTGGAGCCTGTTTCCGATTCTGTGTCTCCCTCTCTCTCTGCCCCTCCCCCGTTCATGCTCTGTCTCTCTCTGTCCTCACAACAGCATGACTGGAGGGGCGTCCCTCCATCTGCCTAATCCTACCCGTGCTCAGGATCCAGTCCTGGGATCCCTCGCTTCTCTGCAGCTTCCCCTTGAATGTGTTTGCAGCGGGCTGGTGCTCTGCTTTCCAGGCCCATCCAGAGCCCCCCTTTGGGGGTAATTCCTGCATTTCCTTTGGGACAATGGCAATCCTCACATTTCCAGGGATCCGGGTGCAACCTTTCATCCTGGTGTCCCCCAGGCCTCTCCGAGTGGTGAGCAGAGCTCCTAGCTCATAGCCTCCATGACCACAGGACTGGGCTTTGGAGTTGAGTGTCAACACATGACAGGGTTGGAACTGAGCTATCTGATGGCGGTGCCCAGGAAGCTCAGGGATGGAGGAACCCGCGGTCCTCCTGTCCTTTCCAAAGCTCATTCAGCCTTTCTTTTGTTAGATTCCTTATGCCACCGGCCAAACATCTTTTCTCAAATACTCCTAATATTCCAACTCTAAAGCCTCCCACTTTGAACTTCCAAATGAAGCAGTATTCACAGATATGTACGGGCAAGGCTATAGCTACGATTTGGCCCACAGCCCTCCTCGGGCAGAGCCCGTCCATCTCCAACCACTCTGGGCCCCTCATTCGAATGAGGCTGACGTCGAAGGGGGCCAACACCTGCGCATCCCCAATGGGTCAGGAGGGTAGAGTTGTTGGTATCATTCCGGGCCGGAAGGAAAATCAAACTGATGACGAATTGGCCAAGGAGAGCCCACACGTGGGTTATGAAGAACTGACTGTGGTCCCTGGGGGACCCGAATAGGCATCGTCAGCAATTTAAAAGCACATGCTGTAAGCCTGTATTTAAGGTGCCACGGGAGATCCAAGGTAGTGGTGGGTAAAATACCTGACCACAGGGAGATCTTAAACTCATTAGAACAGGTCATGCGAAATACTGAGAGGCCTAAAAGTTAAGATGGAGACAGTGTGGCTTCGTGGCTCCTCAATGCAAAAAAAAGCAATTGGACTAGCGGAGAGAAGAGTGGTTTCTCTACTGTCTTCCGAGTAGGCATTTCCAGCATTGACTCCCCTTATTTGGGAGGATGCCTCCTTGTGTGTGATGTGGCGCGCCCCTCAGTCCCATGCCCACACGGTGGGGGACACAACTCAAGCTCCACAAGCCAGCCAGATTCTCCCACCTCTGTCTGGACCCAGATCTACCAATGCAGAGACCTGAGCGCAGTTGGTCTACAGTGCGGTGCCACACGGCCGCGATGTCCTGGCCTTGCTGCCTTGGCCCAGGACCGTCCCCTGGCTTCCAGCTTCGCAGCTGCTGCACCTACCTCGATTCCAGGCGGTTTATCGGTTCGCCAGTCTCCTGATGACCCTCTGGACCCCGGGACTCTGTCTCCGGAAACTATTTTCTGTTGCTTTTAACAAAAAGACTGACTTCTGTCAACCTTCAAAATAAAACTGCCAGTTATGTTACCACCAAAAGATGGGCTTATTCGGGAACAGCCGAGAGCTGCAATCCAGGACAAACAAGCTGGGACAAAACCCCAGGCAAGCCCTGGGGGGAAAAGGCGATGGGCGCTCTTTTGCAGCGAAAGCGGGAATTGGGGAGGTTGTTGTAAACACAGAGTTCATTGGAGTAAACTGGGAGTTAGGAGTATAATGGCTTCCCATTGGCCGTGTTGCGACCATCACTCATTGGCTGGCTTGTTGCCGGGGGAGGAGCAAAGCCTTTCTTCCTCCTCTGGGTGGTAAAGACGTTCGCAACTGCAAGATGCTTCGCTTCCCATTAAATTTGCAATTAATGATGAGTGGTAGGGCCTGAGAGTTCTCCTTGCCAAAACTCCTGGCCCTGTTCTAGTGAGGTTTCCCTTAATTAACTTCCACGGTTCCGAGGCCATCCTATTTGTAGGAAATTTCCTCTTTTCTACTGTATTATTATTAGCTTTTTAAAAACAAGAACAGGTCTTGTTTATCTTTCCTAGCCTTAGAATTCTTGACGCTTCACAGCTCCTCAGGAACGGTGTATCTAATTGGAAAAAGAAGTAAAGGTGTTAAAGGAATATTCTTTCTGTGTTTGTTTTACAACCACCTGGCATTATAGTGGATGCTCATTTTGGTATAGTTGAAAGAACCTTGCCTTTGGAGTCATTAAATTCCACTCTTTGTGTTTTTTTTTTTTAATGTTTATTCATTTTTGACAGAGAGAGAGAGACAGAGCATGAGTGGGGAAGGGGCAGAGAGAGAGGGAGACCCAGAACCCGAAACAGGCTCCAGGCTCTGAGCTGTCAGCACAGAGCCCGACGCAGGGCTCAAACTCACGGACAGTGAGATCATGGCCTGAGCCAAAGTCAGATGCTCAACTGACTGAGCCACCCAGGCACCCCTAAATTTCACTCTTGAGATGGAATTCCTCAGGGTCTCTGGCCGCTCAACCTCCCCGAGCCTTCGTTTCCTCACTTGCAAGCACGACCAATAATTCCTACCTCACTGGACTATTGTGAAAATTAAATGAGACATTAAAGTGGGAGATAAGTGTGCTGAACAACCCGATACCCACTTGTGAAAGAATGACCTCCTTCCCCCTCCCCCACCTACCCCACGTCATATACAAAGATGATCTCAAAGTGGATCACAGACCCAAATGTAGGAGCTAAAACTAGAAAAATCTTAGGAGAAATTTGAAAGTAAATCTTCATGACCTTGTATTAAGCGAAGGATTTTGGAGATGATAAAGAAAAGCACAAAAAAAAAAAAGGAAAAAAAGAGAAACGCACAAGTAACAAACGAAAAAGTAGACAGACTTCACCAAAATTAAAAAACTATTATGGATCAAAGGGAGCCATAAAAAAATGAAAAGATAAGCCATAGAATGGAAGAATATATTTGTAAATCATCTACCTGACAAGGGTCCAGTAGCAGAATTTACTGAGGTATTTGGGGAGAGTACGAGTGCCTGCTAATAAGTAGAAGGTTCTTTTGGGGGTAATGAAAATGTACTAACATTATAAAGGGATGATGGCAGCATGAGATCTGTGAATATGCTAAAAACCACTGAATTATACTGTACATGTTAAAGGGCATATGAAGTATATGTCAATAAAGTTATCAAAAGTTAGTGTATACCTAATACTGTACAATAGAAAATGTTTACATCTAACCATTGGCCACAAATGTACAGGTAGTAAGTGCTCCAAATACATCTTGTTGCTTTGATTTATGATGATTCATTGGGCGAAAAGTACTTGAAAGAGACTGCTGGAAGGTGCTTCCGTTTGGAATCCTGCGACCCAAAGCCAGTGGGACTGATGCATTGTTTTGTAAGAACATACTTTTAAGATGCGCTGTTAAGATGTACTTTCGCGTGTGTGCGTGAAACGAGAGAAAGGCATGTATAGAAGAAGGGGTGGGGAAGGCATGTGGGCAGGAAGCGTCCTCAGGCAGGTCAGTTTGGGGACTATGTTGATCTAGAAGCAGAGTCCTGTATTAACGCAATCCAAGGCAGTGGTATCTCAGACTCAAGGCCTGTGAGGTAGGCTACGTGTGGTTGTTTTTCTTTGGAGAGAGGGAGAGAGAGAGAGAGAGAGAGCAGGGGAGGTGCGGGTGGGGCGGAGAGAATCCCAAGCAGCCTCCCCACCATCAGTGTGGAGCCCAATGTGGAACTTGAGCTCAGGAACCATGAGATCCTAACCTGGGCCGAAATCAAGAGTCGGGTGCTTAACTGACTGAGCCACCCAGGTAATCCCATCTGGGGGTCTTTAAAAAAATTTCAAACCTTGCTCATGAGCCAGAGATGTTTGTTGGTTTTGCCTATGAGGAAAGATCCACCAACCAGAACAATAATACCCATTACTCACTTTAAAAATTCTCTCTCAACTGCACTTTTCTCTGGCCTAGATAATTCCCACCCACAGACATATTTCACAGATACATTTCCTGAAGGCTTTTCCTGCTCTTGTGGTCTCTTCTTTCTATATTCTTCCTATATTTTCTTCATATACTCTCCAGCCTACTGCTCCCTGGATGCACCTATAGCCACTGACAGAATCAATCTCCTGACATGAAATCCAGTGTCCACATCCCGCCTCTGACCTCCTGGAGCCCATCCCTGTGTGCTCCTCTTCCAGAGCTTCCTCTCGACCCCTCCTGCCCTCCTCCATCTCTACAGCTGCTGCCTCTCAGCGTCTCTCCTCCCCTTACCTCTGGAATGTTCCAGAACCTCAGACTTCCGTGTAGGGCCTCTTCTCGCCCCTGGTGATCTCCTCTCTGTGGTTCACTTTTCACCAAGAAAAGCCTGCTTGGAATAAAAGAAGTAATCCCAAACATCTATCACTTAAGGAAAAATGTAATGCTTTGCAACAAAAGCCAACTACATGTTAAGACACGTCGCAGCCATTTGCTATGAGCTTGTTAGACTAACGGTTCCTCTTCCAGCACCATCTCATTTGTAACATTATCCCGGGTTCAGCTGGGCTCCGGAATAAAGCCAAAGAATAAAAATCAGAGGCTGTGCTCTGCTGTGGAGGCAGCATCTCATTCTATTTCTACAAGAACATTCTACATTCTGTTCCCAGGGAGTCAGTTCCATCGTTCCTGGAGAACTGGAAGGCTGCCACTCCAAATGTCCTCTGGCCCCTCACTGGTCCATTCAAACATCTGCCACTCTTCTGATTGGTAGAAAGCAAGAAGAGGGCGGGAGAATCAGCTGTTTACTGGACAAAGCACCATATCGCGTGTTTGAGGCAATTTACACGCTTTAACATTCAGCCAACTCCAAGTGGCCATTTAGTCTCACCCCTATTTTGCCAGTGGGAAGCACCCTGACAGCAGGGGCTTCGTTTGATTCATTTCGGTATTCACGGCATCTAGCAGCATCCAGAACAGTACCTGATACACGGGGGTGATGAATAAATACGTCCTGAATAGCAAGGCTCAGAGAAGTTAAGACACTTTCCCAGACTGACGCAGCCAGTCAATAACGGGACTGAGATTTGAGCACAAGTCTGTCTGACTCTAATACCCTTGCCCTTTAGAGTATGGTAATTATCTCCAGCAACAACTCCCCCCCCTGAAGTCCCTGAGCTTTCCACATTCAATTCTCTCCACAAATAGACATCTTAACCTTAACAGGTCTCAACTTTCAGATACCTGGTTCAAAACCCGTGGCCATCCTTTTATTTTTCTGTTAGCCTCCACATTCGACCTGTCAGGAAATCCCACTGGCTCTCCTTTCACCTCCATTTCCAGAGACTGACTGCTTCTTACCACCTCCACTGCTACCTCACTGGCCATGACACAGCCACTGCCCCTCTGGCTGGGTTGTTCCACAGCCCCTTTCCCCGCCCCCACCGTCACCCACCACCCGCTATCTAGCTCACAGCACGATCTGAGTGACTCCTCTGGACTGAACGTGTTGTTCCTCAAAATTCCTGTGTCGAAGCCCTAACCCCCAGTGCGATGGTATTAGCGGGTGGGCCTTTGGGAGGTGATTAGGCTTCGATGAAAGCCTGAGGGGGAGCCCTGGGGTTCGACTGGTGCCCTGATAAGAAGAGGGAGACACTCCAGGGTTTCATCTTTCCACCTTGTGAGGACACAGTGAGAAGGCTGTCTGTCCTCTAGAAGCCGGGGAGAGGGCTCCCACCAGAAACTGGACCCTGCGGGACTTTGATCCTAGACTTTCCAGCCTCCAGAACTGTGAGAAAGTAAATTTCTGTTGGCTAAGCCACTTCGGTTTATGGTGTTTTATTTTGGTAGCCTGAACAGACCAGGATCTTGTGAAACCATGGGGCAGATCATACCCCTCTGCTCAAAACCCTCTAGTGGCTTCTCTTCTGAAGAGTCAAGGATAAATTCTCCGCAGTGGCCAACAGGGTTCTAGGTACGTGTCCCCCCTTTTCCTATTCGGTTCCCCACACCCCATCACTGTAGCCTTCGGGCGGGCGTATTCACCAGCACAGGCCTTCTTTCTTACTGGTCCCCAACCCTTGTCAGTCAGGCTGGCGCTTCGGGCCTACACAGGGTGTTTTCCTCCCTCTGGAATGACTGGTAGAGTCATTGCCCCCAAATCCACATGACTAACACCCTCCTATAGGTCTCTGCTCCAAGATGACCTCTCCGAGTCCTATCCTGACCCATCATCTCAGCCTTCACCTTTCCTTCCACTCCTGACCCCCTCATCTGTTCTATTTTCAGCGGCAGCATCCATCATTTTCTGACTCACTGCTTAATTTATTTCTATGTTGCTTATTCTCTGTCTCCTTCTGCCGAGGAATGCACAGGTTTGCTCTCCTTTGAGCCTGAACCTCTACACTCAATACACCATATTTGCTTAATAAATCACTGTCCCTGAACGACAAGGTCTTGAATCCTTAATGTTAAAACTGGCAAGGATCTATTCCAATCCTCTCCGTTTATAGGCCAGGAGACAGGACCCAGAGAGTTGACAGGAGCAGCTGAGGTCATACACAGATGGCTGGTGACAGAGTAAATCGATAGAGTCCGACCTTCTCTACCTATCAAAGGCTTCACTGGAGCATGTGAGCAACTGAGGCTTAAGAAGAAATCAGAGCCAACGCAAAGATCCCGGAGCTGCAGGAAACCAGCCCTTGCAGAGGGAGCAGTCGCTGCGGCGTGCGGCCACCAGAGGGCATTCACGTGCCAGATCGGACGCCTGACCTGATCGTGCCGAGGGCGGGAGATGGAGGCATATCCCAGGGAGGACAGTGCTCACCCGGCACCGCTAGAGGGAGCAGCGGTGCCACCAGCCCCCAAAGGAAATGCGGTGGCCGGTGGCAGAGCAGGACTTCCACACCTGGGAGGTGGGGTTTCAACATATGAATTTGGGGGCAATACAAACAGTCTGTAACAGTAGCCTGGCCAAGTTGACACGTTAAAAATACCATTATACCTCGAAAGCTTTTGAAAAGTAGGTTTTTAGGGCCTCACCCCAAACCAGTTGAATCTGAATCACATGGGATGGAACCTGAATATTCATTGTCTTTCCTGTGTTTAAAGTTCCCCGTGATACTCTGATGCGTAGTGAGAGTTAAGGACTATGAGTACCATCGGTGAGAAAAGGGCCTTCAGGAATTGAATTGGGCCACCAGTAGTACTCAGTTTTCTGTGTGGGATCACCACGGAGAACAGAGTGACACTCTGGAGGGAGCACACTCTGGCTCTGTGTTTGCTCCGTGGCCCTGGACAGGCCCCTTCCTCGATGTCATCATCCAGGAAAGGAGGAAATGGGAGGAAAGGCCCAAAGTGCCCCACTAACCTTTACCCAACTGCCATCCCCCTTCTTTCTTATTTCGGAATCTCAGTTTTGTCTGGCTTCGCCATTCCCAGCCCCAGGAGATGAGTCGTGATTGGCCCCGAGCAGCCTTCGGCAGTGGCAGCCCCTTCCTTAGGCACCCCTTCGACGGCCATCCTTGCAGCCAGCAGTGGGCATTGGACCCACTTCTGGGCAACGGGATACAGGTGAAGTTGACTATGGCCTTTGGGGTAGTATTTCCTCCGCCAATGGAGAGCAAGCCCCTCCCTCTGCTTCACCTGCAGTCATGAGGTGGGGAGCCTGACATGATGCCGCTCCATGTGACCCAAGTCAACCGACAAAAGCCCACCTGCAGAAAGGGAAAAGCAGAAAGACAGAACTTGGGTCCTCGATGCCACTGGAGAGCCAGGATACCATTTCCTCCCAGTAATTATAAAATATTTGCTGAAAACACCTTCCCTGATTAGCAGTAGTCAAAGGAGGCGGGAGAGAGAGTAAGATTCTGCAGCCATCTCATTCCAGGGATTTGGTGTCTGTGGAGCAGATGGTGGGGTTGCAGAGACAGAAGAGTCTCAGCTCAGGAATCCAGCTGGACATGTACTCCATCGGACTCCAGTGCCTCCGCATATAGACAGCCTTCTATTTACCACAGGCTCTTTGAGGATATAGCAATCAATCTCGAAAGTAGCATTCAAGACCCTCCACAAATACAGCTGCTCCCTTCTCCGGTCAGAGGTGTCATGTGTCTTCAATGTTTCTAGAATATTCCATGGTGATTCCCGTGTTCATCTGCGCTTGGATTTCCTTCCCAGCTTAGAATCCTCTGCCCACCGTCTTTCACTAAGATGGGATTCAGACCTACCATCTCAGATCTAGCCTCCTCTAGCAAGATGCGAGTAACTCATCCACACCACCCCCTTCCTGACAACCCAGAGCCCCATCATGGTGCCCTTTGCCGGAGCATTTGACCTCACAGTCAAGCAAGGGCACTGAGGGAGCCCTCTGGAGGCCAACCGAGCCTGCAAATATCTTGTTTCCTTTTATCTTTTCCATTTTTATTGAGATGTCATCGACATAGAACACTGTATTAGTTTAAGGCGTACAACATAATGATTTGATACGTGTACATACTGCAAAGCGATCACCACATTTTAGCATCATTCACTCAGTTGCCAACTTTTTTCCTTTGTGATAAGACTTTTAAGACCTACTCTCTTAGCAACTTTTAAATATACACAACACAATTGTTTGCTATGGTCCTCACGTTGCACATCACATCCCCAGAACTTATTTATCTTATAACTGGAAGTTTGCACTTTTTTTGACCCCCTCTACCCAACTCACCGCCCCCCCACCACCACTTCCTGTCTCTGGCAACCACCAATCTGATCTCTATTTTTGCCAGTTTGGATTTTTAGATTCCACATGTGAGATCATACAGTATTTGTCTTGGTCTGTCTGGCTTATTTCACTTAGTGTAATTGCTTTCAAGTTTCATCCACGTTGTCACAAATAGCAGGGTTTCCTTCTTTTTTTATGGCTCAATAGATTTCCAGAATATATATATTCTTTATCCATTCATCTGTCTATGGACACTTATGTTGCTTTCACGTCTTTATCGTAGATGCATAATGCTGCAGTGAACGTGAGAGTACATATATCTTTTCCGGATAGTGATTTCATTTCCTTCAGACATATACCCAGAAAAAGAATTGCTAGATCATATCATAGTCATTTCTTCCTTTATTTCTTCCTAATAAATCAATTCCTCGTAAATCAATCCAAAGCCATGTTTGAAAGCGCCACAAAGTGGCTACAGTTGTGTTCAATGACATTTTGCTATCTCTTATACATGCTCCTCAGTTTCCTTAAACATGTTATTCATCTAAAGAACCAGTAACAGAAGGGAAGGGGATACTGTGAACAGCATCAAGGTTGTTCTATCTCTGAAAATAACTACACAGATTGATTTCCTTTACCAATGTGGATAGTCTTTTTCTATTAAATTTAGGGTTTTTTTTTAAGTTTATTTATTTATTTTGTGAGAGAGAGAGAGAGAGAGAGAGAGAGAGAGAGAGAGAGAGAGAAACAGAGAGAGGGAAAGAGAGAGAATCCCCAGTAGGTTCCACACCAACCCTATGTCGGGCTTGAACTCAAAAACCGTGAGATCATGACCTGAGCCGAAATCAAGAGTCGGACGCTTAACTGACTGAGCCACCCAGGCGCCTCCAAATTTAATTTCTTTAGCTCCCATTTGCCCAAATTACATGGCATCCTGTATCTCTTCCTAAGACGTGCCTGAAAAACTTGCCCGAGAATCCCCGGATTTATTCAACTCAAAGAGGCACGCCTTGCTTCCTTTGCTAACAGAAGGCTGGGATCCAAGCCAGAGGAGCCAGTCAACGATGAACGGGCTCCAGCTTTCTGCCATCATAATTTCTTCTGCTCTGGGGTAACTGTTGAAAACTGTGTTTTATGGTTCAATGTGTCCTTGCTTTTCCCACTCCAAATGAGCTCAAAAGCCAAGGCGATATTTTATTTTGAGGGAGGACAAAGGACAACCCCGATCTCTCCACAGTTATGTCTGTCTGAGGCTTAAAGCCCCCGGAGGGGGTTCACACTCAGCCCCGCAGGATTGAGGGCACTTGGAGCCTTAGTCACACGATCGGCCCCAACCGGCCCCCCAAATGGACCTTTTCTGGTGGCGGAACTGGGCCCAGGTTATCATCTGGACTCATGCTTCGGAACAGAGCTGGAGGCCCTTCGCGTCTTTTCCCGGGGGACTCATCTCAGTGTGTCTGGGTCCCATCCCATTACATCCTCTCAAGGGAAGAGCACAGGACACTCAGGTGGCAGCACAGGTGGCAACTCAGTCCGCACTCAAATTTACCCAATTTCCTCTAAGTGACCACTTTGCATAACAAGGAGTGGCTCAGGTCAGAATCATCTCAGGGCTGTTAGTACTTAGAACAGAATCACTGGGTGGTGTCACTCTAGTGACTGCAAGGGGCTGACTGCAGACACCTAGTTGATCCTTTTCTTTTCAGCAGTTTCTTAAAGTGCTGCTGAGTTGGGCTCGTAAGGGTTCAGACTCTAAACTCTGGAGGGGCTCAAGTGCCCGACCCCACCCCACCCCTGCCCCCAGTGTGGGAGCTCTGGTCAGAACTGCATGGAATCACGTGGCAGGAGTCAGAGGCTTTGACCAGGCACTGACTGTGCCCTGGTGAGCCTCGCTTCCAGGGTGTGTGGGTGCAGCTGGTCTGGGGGAGCAGAGCTGGGGAAGCCGCACTTGAGGGGAAGAGGGTTCAGGCCCTCCTTCCGGGGGTGGGGAGTGGGGCAGGACCCAGGAAAGCCTCCGGGAGCAGGCTGCACCTGGATAGGTGGTAGGACAGGGCTTGGAGGTGCCACACCTGGGCCATCATGGCAATGGGAAAGTGGCCCCACGCCACTCACCTGTCCTCTTCTGGGATTAATTTCAGTCCTTTCCCCGCTGCCCAATGTCATTCCTCACTTAGCTCCCAGAACCCTCCTCCTGGCTTCCATGGCAGGTGCCAAACCAAAAGTGTCTTTCAGGGTGGTGTTTCTGAAGCAGCGGGTAGTGGCAGGATAGGAGGGAAGGAGAATAAAGGGGGAGAGATTAAAAGTTGCCCTAGCCCTGGGACCTCAGCCTTTGACAAGAAGGTCCCCCTTTCTCCCGGTTCAGGCTCCTCGGCTCAGAATTGCTTATTTCTGTTACTTCCAAAACAGACCCCGAGTCTGTCTGGGGCCTTCTTCTCTGGCCCAAGGAAGGGCCCGCATCCGAGAGCTGTGGTGCCCCCCAGCGGTTGGCAGAGCAAGACCCGGTGCCTTCTCACTGGACGCAGGGACAGGGTGTGCATTTCTTCCGTTTTCCCAGCAGAGGGTTCCAAAAGTTTTCCAAGGGCCCTTTCAGCTGTGCTCTAAATGCAGGGCCTCGGCACCACTCCAGGGAGGAACCTCATTTACTTTGGCACCTGGGCACTTCCTATTTCGTCCCGGGCTCGGAACGTATGGAATAGGGCCTTGCTGGGAGGCGCACCGTAGTAATTCTCTGCGCTGCGGGACGGATGGAGACTGTGGCTGCCCAAGCCACTGGGAACCTGCCACCCTCGCTGCCCCCGCCCCGTTGGCTTTGAGGTTGAAGGGAGTTGCGCACAAAAGGTTGTTTGATGAGGGTTCGTGCCTGTTGGGTCGTGGATCGTGGAGGATGCTACAAATACCCAAACTTTCCTTGCAGGTATTTCCGCACCCCCCCCCCCCCCCCCCACCTCGCCGGGCGGCTCCAAGATGGGAGAAAATGTATAGCATTCATTTTGGAGCATTCAAATGGAGAAATCGATTCTTTCTCTTCAGGCTCATGGCTAACACAGCCGGGGGAGGCCAAACAGATGCCTAAGGCAGGAATGCCGGTTTAAGCCCCGGCACTCTCGGAAGGTACAAATTGGACGATTTAAAAAAATTTTTTTTTCCCAACGTTTATTTATTTTTGGGACAGAGAGAGACAGAGCATGAACGGGGGAGGGGCAGAGAGAGAGGGAGACACAGAATCGGAAACAGGCTCCAGGCTCTGAGCCATCAGCCCAGAGCCTGACGCGGGGCTCGAACTCACGGACCGCGAGATCGTGACCTGGCTGAAGTCGGACGCTTAACCGACTACGCCATCCAGGCGCCCCCAAATTGGACGATTTATGTACTCTGCTGTTTTTGGCCCGGGGAAGGGAAGGAGGACTTCCCAGTTCCCATTACTTTACCGGGGGCGATCCCAGAAACGCGTCAATGACTCGAGTGTCCTGAAGGCTACCAACCGTGCTGGTGCTCAGGCCATCGGCTCCAGCCTCTGGCTCCCACTTTTCCACCGAGGAGAACACTGGGTCATGGCGAAGAAGAGCTCTTAGAGCCTCTCCTTCCATCAACATGCCTGGAAACACCACCATGTTTCCCAAAGGCCTCCTCCCCGCCTCATCCTGCCCGAGGTCCCCGGGGAAGCGGGACCCTCAAGCACGCCACAGCCGGCGATGCTTCTCGGCCTTTGCCAAACCCGTGGGTCGGCGGCTGTGGTGCCTGGGGTCTCATGGGACTGAGTCTCTGGGACGATGTCCCCGGCTCATCCCCAGTGGAGCTGGCTCGTGTCTCTCAGCGGGATGGCAGCCAGAATTAGTTTTCAACTTTAGCTGCCTTGTGGAAGTTTATAAACTGTTCTATTCGTTTTGGGTTTTTGGTTTTGTTTTTGTTTTTTTTGTGTTTTTACTTCTTCGCATTTTTGTTGGCTTTGGCAGGGAGGAGGCCTGGGGTAAAGGTGTGCTAGAAGTGGGAGGGGGTGGAAATCGAGGCCATTCTCAAGGGGTGATGATGAGAAATTCCATCCCTATTCTCTCCTCTTGACTTGATATGTGCTGCTTATATTTCTGCATTGGGTAAAATCACTAAAAAGAAAAGTAACCTGGGGTTTGGAGGGCTTTCTTTTCATAGTTTTTTTTTTTTTTTAAGTTTATTTATTTATTTTTGAGGGAGAGAGAGAAGGCGAGCACAAACACAGGAGGCGCTGAGAGAGAGAGAGGGAGGCACAGAATCCGAAGCAGTTTCCAGACTCTGAGCTGTCAGCGCAGAACCCAACTCGGGGCTCAAACCTACGAACCGTGAGATCATGACCTGAGCTGAAGTCAGATGCTTAACTGACTGAGCCACTCAGGCGCCCCTGTTTTCATAGTTTAAAGTAAAGCATTTTGTTGGGGCTCCTGGCTGGCTCAGTCTGGGGAGCATGGGACTCAATTTTGGGACCATGAGTTCAAGCCCCACATTGGGTGTAAAGATTATAAACTTAAAAATTTTAAAGTTATGCACTTTGCCTGCTGTTTTTATTTTTTCTTTTATGGAGGTGAAAGCATTTGCTTTGAATATGTGCATTTCCCACCCAGTTTATTAAGATAAAATTGACACTTGGGCACCTGGGTGGCTCAGTCGGTTGAGTGCCTGACTCTCAATTTGGCTCAGGTCATGATCTCACAATTCATGGGTTCCAGCCCCACATTAGGCTCTGCGCTGACAGCTTGGATCCTGCTTGGGATTCTCTTTCCTTCCCTCTCTGCCCCTCACCTCGCTCGCGCACTCTCAAAATACATGAAAAAACATTGAAAAAAGAGATATGATTGACATATAATGTCATCTTAGTTTTTGGTGTGCAACATGAGCATTTGATATTTGTATATGTTGTGAAATGATCACCAGAGTTTACTTAACATCCACCGCCTCACATAGTTACAAATATTTTTTCTTGTGATGAAAACTTTTTTAAAAATTTTTTTATTTCATCTTTTAAATTTACATCCAAGTTAGTTAGCATATAGTGCAACGGTGATTTCAGGACTAGATTCCTTAGTGCCCCTGACCCATTTGGCCCATCCCCCCTCCCACAACCCCTCCAGCAACCCTCTGTTTGTTCTCCGTATTTAAGAGTCTCCTGTGTTTTTTGTCGCCCTCCCTGTTTTTATATTATTTTTGCTTCCCTTCCCTATGTTCATCTGTTTTGTATCTTAAAGTCCTCATATGAGTGAAGTCACATGATCTTTGTCTTTCTCTGACTGACTAATTTCACTTAGCATAATACCCTCCAGTTCCAACCATGTTGTTGCAAATGGCAAGATTTCATTCGTTTTGACTGCCGAGTAATACTCCATTGTATATCTATACCACATCTTCTTTATCCATTCATCCATCAGTGGACATTTGGGCTCTTTCCATACTTTGGCTATTGTTGATATTGCTGCTATAAACATTGGGGTGCATGAGTCCCTTCAAAACAGCACACCTGTATCCCGTGGATAAATGCCTAGCAGTGCAATTGCTGGGTCTAGGGTAGTTCTATTTTTAGTTTTTGAGGAACCTCCATACTGTTTTCCAGAGTGGCTGCACCGTTTGCATTCCCACCAACAACGCGAAAGAGATCCTCTTTCTCTGCATCCTCGCCAACATCTGTTATTGCCTGAGCTATTAATGTCAGTGATGAGAACTTTTAATACCTGCTTTCTTAGCAACTTTCAAATCATGTCATTTATTTCATTTTTAATTTATTTTTTAACGCTTATTCATTTTTAATACATTTTTTAAACATTTATTTATTTTTGAGAGACAGAGGGACAGAGCACGAGTGGGGGAAGGGCAGAGAGAGAGGGAGACACAGAATCCGAAGCAGGCTCCAGGCTCTGAGCTGTCGGCACAGAGCCTGACACAGGGATCAAACCCACAAACAGTGAGCTCATGACCTGAGTCAATGTCAGACACTTAACCGACTGAGCCACCCAGGTAGGTGCCCCACAAATCATGTCACCTTTTTAAAAATTTTTTTTAACGTTTATTTATTTTTGAGACAGGGACAGACACAGCATGAACGGGGGAGGGTCAGAGAGAGGGAGACACAGAATCCGAAACAGGCTCCAGGCTCCGAGCTGTCAGCACAGAGCCCGACGCGGGGCTCGAACTCACGGACCGCGAGATCGTGACCTGAGCCGAAGTCGGCTGCTCAACTGACTGAGCCGCCCAGGAGCCCCATGTCACTTTTTTTAAATGAAGCTCTTTTGTAATGAGGTGAATGGATCCTCATGGCCCCAGCTCCCATAGCACAAGGATATACTTCTGAGCCCATATAGTTATCACGATACGCTGATAATTTTGCTACTTGTCTGTTTCTCTCGCTAGATGGAGCTCCTGGAGTCTTGGGACACTTCATCATTATCTCCCTAGCATCCAGCACTGTGCCTGGCACACACCAGGGCCCAACAGATATTTGTTGGATGAAGAGAACACACCAGTAAAGGACGCCAGCACCTTTTCTTTTCTTTTCGCAGGCTGCCCCAGGGGGGTGGAATTGGGCAAAAAGTGAGCATGCAGCCTTTGGACTTTAGGTGTGTGTTCCAGCCTGTGCTGGCCAGGCTGGGTCACTCTGCCCTGTCTTCTGAGCCTGTTTTTCAGGACTGAGGTTTCCAAGCTTCATGACACAATGAGAGAAGTCAGCCTTGTTTTTATCCTCGCCAGCCAAGTGGTCAGTGGGTCAGCTGTCCCATCCAGCGCCACCCATGCAAATACACAAGTGTTTCCTCTTTGACTTTGACTGACTCACTTGGCCGAGGTGTGGGCAGAACCATGTGACGCCCCCCCTCCCCACCAAAAACTATGCAGGTGTCATTCGGTTTTCACGGAGTGAGCATCGTGAAGCTGGGAACTTCCCTCTTCCTCACTTTCAAGGCCACGTGCACTTGGGTTTTGTGCACCTTTCTGAGCAAGGGGCAGCAACTATGGTGGGGGTGAGACACGAGTTGCTGCAGAGGCCTTCAGTGGTGGCTTGTGTGGAGAGGTGTCTACAGCTTCCGTAAGAGCACAGTGTGCGCATCAGAATGGCAGGCACTGAGGGGCACCTGGGGGACTCAGTTCATTAAGCCTCCGACTCTTGGTTTCGGCTCAGCTCAGGATCTCACAGTCCACGAGTCTGAGTCCTGCGTGGGGCTCTGCGCTCACAGCGCGGAACCTGCTTGGGATTTCTCTCTCCCTCTCTCTGCCCCTCCCCAGCTTGCTCTGTCTCAATAAATAAATAAATAAAACATTTAAAAAATTAAAAAAAAAAACAAAAAACAAGAACAGCTGACACTTGGGTTGAAGTGATTCGAACCCCTGGTGTGAGTCTCAAAAATACGCGCCCAGTGGGTGGTGAGGTCTAGGTCAACCTCAATGCTGATACCGGAATTACCTCTTGACAGGGGTTCCGAACTCAGAGAGTCCACAAACTTCAAGAGAGGAATTACATCCTTCTTTCCCCCCAAAACCTCTGGCTGAAATTCAGCATTTTCTTTCATTAAGAATGTAAGCCACACGACCAGTAATAGCACTATCCGATACAAACTAGTTTCAGATCACCTCACAGGGGTTACAGATACTCCACAATGTCATTTCCAGTCACTGCTACTTAGAAAGCGTGTAGCTGTTAGACCCACTGGTAAATCTGGTGCTTTTCTAACATTTATTTATTCATTTATTTTGAGAGAGAGAATGTGCGTGTGTGGGCGCGTGCAAGGGCAGGAGGAGGGGTCCTGGAGAGACCACTGTCCGAGGAAGGGACTTCCCTTCTCAGTAGCCCGCCTGCTTTCCTTTTCTTCTTGCTCTTGCTGCACGGCTACCAGGGGCATGGGGGTGAGTATCCACTGGCGCTCACCCCCTTCCAGCTTCAGCGGCACCCCACATCGTTAGCGAGTTCCATATTGCCCTTTCCTGCCCACCAGCTATGACCCACCAGCTCCCACAGGAGGCCCCCCGCTACCAGCCTGGGAGAGGCAGGGCGTTTCCTGTCTGCCTGAGCCCTGCAACTTGGACCGGTTCTAACAGAAGCCAACTTAGCAAACAGATCTGTCTTCCATTCGGCCGGAACCACAGCTTCTTCAGGGAGGCCTGAATTCCTCAAAGAGGGCTGTCCTCACAACGTACCGTCAACTGGCGGGTCAACCAACAGAAATCTATTGTCTCACAGTTCTGGGGGTTGGCAGTCCAGATGAAGGGGCTGATGAGGTTGGTTCCTCCTGAAGGCTGGGGGGCAGAATCTGGTCCAAGCTTTGCCTGTAGCTTCTGGTGGTTTGCTGGCAATCTCTGTCATTTCTTGTAGAAGCATCCCTGTGGTCTCTGCCTTAATCTTCGCCTGGCGTTCTCCCTGTGTGCCTGCTGCCTCCAGATTTCCCCTTTTTATATATGATGCCAGTGACCTGGGATTAGGGGCCTACTCTACTCTAGTATAACCTTATCCTAACAACTAATTACATCTGCAATGATCCTATTTCCAGACAGTGTCACCTCCTGAGGTACTGGGGTTAGGACTTCAACATATGGATTTTGGAGGACACGGTTCAACCCATATCACCTCTTTTAAGTTTGCTCTTTCTTTCAGTCCTCTCTCTCAGCCTCAGGGTATTCTTTAGAGATATCTTTTTTTGTCCCCTTATAGCTAACACCCTTATCATAACTAGATAATTACTCCTGACTAAACGCTAATTGATATGAGAGTAAAGGGACCTAACACATGGAGTGTGTGCCACTCTGCTTTTAATTCCTCTCAACCTTATGAGGTAGGAATTATTCTCATGCTCAGGTATAAAGAAGTCTCACTTGGTGAGTGCCCATGCAGGGACTCAAACTCGGTTGTGTTTTTGTTGTTTGTTTTTGTTTTTCCCAAGGCTGAGTGCCCTCTAATGCACAGAGCTTCTTCCAGGCTAAAGATGATGGCGTGGATCTCCAGCTTGTCTTGGCCCCACCAAGATGGCCACAGCCTGCATCCTGTGGAAATGTTGGCTTCATTCATTCACTTCATCATTTATTCGTTCAACAAACATTTGCTGCCTATATTGACTACCATATGCTAAGTTCTGTATGCTGAGGTTCACAGAGGTGGCTGAAGCCCTGATCTCCAAGAGCTGGAAGAATAATGGTGATCGACAAGGGAGGAAACCTGTGTTAGATGCGTGTTAGCTATGTTAGATGTCGGAAGGTGTATCGGAGAAGGTGATGCTTGAACTGAGGCTTGGGAAATAGCCAACCAGGAAGAAAAAAAAGGGAAGGATGTTCCAGACAGAAGAGCGGAAACAAAGGTATGAAGAGAACCCGGCATAGTTTGCTAGGGAAACCATATCGGCAATGACTGAAGACGTGAGAACATCAAACCCAGAAAAAAGATCACAATTCTCAACACACAGAATTCCTGTCATTAAATTGCTGCGGTCCAAAACTATGCATAGCTGTAACAGACCAGTCTTGACCCAGAACACCAGCGACGTGTGCGCGTGCACAGTGACCACTACGTCAGGCCTGCTGCCACTTGGCTGTAAGCAGGAGTGAGACCCCATCAGTTATGAGGTGCAGCCTGGTTTTTCAGACTTTCAAGTGTAAAACAGTCGCACAACTTAGGACTGGTAAAGCAGAGTATTCATGAAGTGAACATGGGAGTTGTAGGAAGGCCACTTGCGTGGAAGGTCTGGGCAGCATAAGACGAAACAAAACGTATGCTTTGGAATCAGTATGGTCTGGGTTCAAAGACAGACTCTGCCACTTACTGTCATATAATGGGGTGCCAGTTACGCAACCCAGAGAGTCACAGTGTCCTTATGTGGAAAATGGGGTCACTATTTACCTCCTAGAACAAGGTAAGATATGAAACCCTCACACTGGATATGAAGACCACAGCTGTGAGGAAGGGGGAGCATTAAGGGCCACAGTGAGGTTCTCTGCTGGGCCAGCCTGGGGAGCACTCCCCCAGCACTCCCTCTCTTGAGCAGTTCCTGAAAAGGGATGCTTCATGATGTCAGTGCTCCCCAAACTTTTTTTGACCTTGCATGCTTGTCACTTAAAACTTTTGAACGCACACCCTAAATATAGGTGTCCTTATTAACAGATTACGTAAATACATTCCTCTATTAACATCCTATGCCCGCTATGAAACATAAATGAGATTTAAAAGTATAAGATAAAGACAAAATAAACAACAATTTAAATAAATTGCTTTACTTTATTTTAGTGGTGCCAAGTGCCCTTGACCTATCACCAATCAGAAGTGCCATTTTCTGTGAGAGCCCTCTGATTACTTTTGCTTCGTTTCTGAAAATCTTGATTTACATTTTGTGACACAGTGACTTGATTTATAAGCTTGCTTTTAATGGCATTAGCAGCTAAGTAGATCCTTCACAGAGATGCAAACGAAGTGCATCTCTGGCTCAGCTCACTAAATTATGACGGTCACCAGTGGCTTAGGCCAATTACGGTGCCTCAGGGCAGTGGAATGATGCCCTATCTCCTCAGACTTTCCCAGAGATGAATAAATACATATAAAACCAGAGTGAATCCGTGTGTTCCATGTTTAACAAATCTAAGGATATTAGCTCAGTGCAAAATTGAAATGAGAAATTCTCTTACTGGTGTCTCTGCTGCCCCCCTCTGGCCAGCACTGGGAACGCATGAGCCTCTGCACTACTTCCCCATCATCGGCAGGGTCTCTGTCTGTCTTGGGAGCTGACTTCCCACAAAGCAGGTGAGAAATCCAAGGGAGCGAGGCAGGAGCCGCAGCGCCCTTCGCGACTCAGCCTCACAGGTGACACACCATCGATTTTATCGCCCTCAGTTCAGGTGAGTCTGGATTTGGTGTAGGAGGGGGTTACACGAGGGCAAAACCCTCGGGCAGTGTGGATCCTTGGGGACCACTGAAGACTGGCTATGGAAGAATGTGGCAGAAAAATGAGAGAGTCAGCTGGGGGGAAAACAGAATACAACACCCAGGAAACAGAGAGTCCAGCAGCAAAGTCCCAGGATGATACTGTGTGGCAGGCTTAAGAAGCAACCAGTGCAGATTGTACAAGGATGAAGGGTGTCAGGAGGGTTTCCAGGAAAAAAATAATAATAAAGAGACAGACTTCTCGACATGCTTAAGTATATTGATATTGGGGCATCTGGGTGGCTCAGTGAGTTAAGCATCTGACTTCAGCGCAGGTCGTGATCTCACGGCTCATAAGTTTGAGCCCAGCGTCAGGCTCTGTGCTGACAGCTCAGAGCCTACAGCCTGGAGCCTGGAGCCTGCTTCAGATTCTGTGTCTCCCTCTCTCTCTGCCCCTCCCCTGCTCGCACTTCGTCTCTCTCTCTCTCTCTCTCAATGGTAAATAAACATTAAAGAAGATTTAAAAAAAAAAAAAAAAAGAACTAGAACAAGTTAAAAAAAATGGTTGGTATATAAACAACTTTATAGGAGAAGATCAAACCTTCCACATACAGAAAACTATAAACAGAAAAACTGACAAGGAAATTATAAGTCCAGGGAAATAAAGCATTTTCCAGGCAAGAAAACACGGTAATAGGAGATGACTTAGGTTTTACAGTGAATATTATTTAGATGAAGATACTAATGTCAATACTTTTTATTGACCTAACTAAAGATGGGACATAAGTATTAGGAATATGGCAAGAGAGGACATGGGGTAGGGAACATATGAGCACAAAATCGTCATTTAGCATAACAGGAAATCAATGGGTAATGTCTAACTTTTAAAAAAGCTCATATAAGCATACGATTCAGAAACCTAGAAATACATATCAAACAAAACAGTTGAAGAATTTAAAGTGATCTCCTCTGGGGATCAGAACCAGAGGTATGAGAAGTGAAGGGGCAAGGCGGGGACCACTGTTTTTTGTTATAAACCATTTAGTACTACTTAATTTTCTTTGCTCCTATAAAAAAAAAGAAGTCTAATTCAAACAATATGCACAAAATAGAACTCTTAGGAGCTAATAATTAGCATTTACAAGTTTCTGCATCATGCTTTAAAGTTATGTTTATGGCTGGGGTGCCTGGGTGGCTCAGTTGCTTAAGCATCTGACTCTCAATTTTGACTCAGATCACGATCTCACAGTTTGTGAGTTCGAGCCCCACATCAGGCTCTGCACTGGCAGTGTGGAGCCTGCTTGGGATTCTCTCTCTCTCTCTCTCTCTCTCTCTCTTTCTCTCTCTCGCTGCCCCTCCCGTTTGTGCTCTCTCTCTCTCTCTCAAAATAAACAAAAAATGATATTTATGGCTGCACATATATTTGAAGAATAAACGTCTCTGTGATGAATATATAAATGTTTTTACGGTCTCATGCGTAGTCAATTATGGGAACTAATACACAAATAAGTAACTATTTACATTACCCATCACGAAACAAATACACTCAACCCTTTCAGAAATCATTGCTGCGGCTCTTCAGTTGTACTGCCTATTCCCTTTATGCCCATTTCTGGGTTTCTTAGTCCTGCCCCCAGGACACCTGCAAGGCCTCCTTCAAGAGTTTCATGTCCGCTCCTCCCTCCCAATCAACATCCCACAGCACTGGAGCCACACTTCATTTATGAAATTTTAAGCCTATGCCTTGTATTATTTATGTCCATGCCTCAAGGAGGTTTGTGTTCCAATGCACAGCTTTCTCCTACAAATACGTGTTCTCTTTTGCACCCCCTTCGCCAGAGAGCCTACACTCAGTTTTTCAATTGCTGAGTTATTACAAGCAGCCAATCGCCCTTCACAAAGCTTAAGGCTACCCATGGTTATTCTGTAATGAAAAGAGTAGCTTTTAAAAGTTATTACCTGGAAGTTTAGAGTTCTTATTAATATTTCTGGGAAGTTAGAGGCTCCTGGGGAGCATGTGAATGAACGCTTTGGCCAATAGCTGGCTTTCTTCAGTGATAAATTCACGTCAACATTACTCCTTCATCCTTACCAACGTGCTTCAACAATTCAAGGCACTTGAACAACAAGCCAAACACAGATGTCTGCCGAAACTATCACTTTTTGCCAGATTTACCTGAATTTGATGCAAATGTGCTCGATTAAACATGCGTAGGTATAATGTTCTTAAATGGAAGACGAAATGTACATAAAACGTTAAGATGAACAAAAGAACTCAAGGAAATATCTTATTACTTGCTTTGCATTGGCCAAAGCTCTCCTTTCCCTTAGAGACCCCAATGGCCCATGTTCTCTCCTTTACGCCTCAGAGACATTTTAGGAAAAGCTGAAGAGTGAGTACATTGAGGTGACCCATTTAAGGACTTACCTTGGGACCCCTTGGCGGAGGGGGGGGGGGGGTGACAACTCACTAGAGTAAAGGGTAAGCACTGTATTTAATTTTTATATTAAAATTCATTAAATTACTAACATCATAAATGAGTCATCACTGACATAATATGGCAGTGGGGGTGTGTATGACAATGACCCCCATTCATTTCCACTACTTGAAAGTGGTTTTCAAGATATGCCTCCAAATTTCACTGGAATTTATCCATCATCCATACACTTAGGCTGTAAAAACAATGACTTGGAATAATGAAACAAGTGCTGGTCCCATATCTAATGCTGAGGTACTTAGGATGCAAGGAAAACAATCTCGGACAAAAGGTCAAGGCTAAGGAATTTTCGGTGTCACAGGAATTCAGGGTCAGGCCAATGTAAATCTCAAAGTTTCTTCACATTTAATGCTTTCCAAAATCCATGTTGGGGGGGTGGCACCTGGGTGGCTCTGTCAGTTAAGCGTCTGGCTCTTGGTTTATGCTCAGGTCATGATCTCACGATTTGTGAGTTTGAGCCCCACTTTGAGCTCTACTGCTGGCAGCATGGAACCTGCTTGGGATTCTCTCTCTCTCTCTCTCTCTCTCTCTCTCTCTCGCTCTCTCTGTCCCTCCCCCACTCACTCTGTCTCTCTCAAAAATAAATAAACTTTAAAAAAATTTTAAATGTAAACTTTGGGGGTGCCTGGGTGGCTCAGTCGATTAAGTTTCAGACTCTTGATTTTGGCTCAGGTCATGATCTCATGGTTCAAGAGATAGGGCCTGGTGTTGGGCTCTGCGCTGAGAGCACAGAGCCTGCTTGGGATTCTCTCTCTCCCTCTCTCTGTCTGCCCCTCCCTCCCTTTTTCTTTCTCTCTCTAAAAAATAATAAATAATCATTAAAAAAAATAAATTCAATAAAATGTAAACTTTGAAGATGGAAATAAGGCCAGTCAGGACCATTCAAGAGATTACAAGGACGATCAGAATTTTTTTTGTTTTTAATATTTATTTATTTTTGGGAGACAGAGAGACAGAGTGCAAGCAGGGGAGGAGCAGAGAGAGAGGGAGACACAGAATCTGAAGCAGGCTCCATGCTCCCAGCTGTCAGCACGGAGCCGGACGTGGGGCCCGAACCCACAAAGTAGGAGATCATGACCTGGGCTGAAGTCGGACGCTTAGCCAACTGAGCCACCCAGGCGCCCCAAAGACGATTTGAATTTCAAAGGGCAGAGAGAGCAGGAGAAAATCTGTTCTGCGGGACACAGTGATGCGGGCAGAACCAACAGAGCCCCCCCTCCAAGTTCCCCAATCTTGTTTTTACTTCCAATTCTTGTTTTCCTTCTTCTCAATACTGTATATATTTATTATTATAACTGAAAATCTATTGCTTATCATATGTATAGTGTGTTTTCTGTTGTTCATTAATAATTTAAAAATAATTGTAATAATCATACAAATGGATATATGTTCATTATGCCTACATAAATATACATTAAAATATAATTGCAATGTAATATATCTTAATAATTACATAAATCTAAATGTTTTAAATAATTAAGTCATGCTTTTAAATAATGAATAGTTTTCCAAAGAAAATGATTTTTTTCTTAAAATCTTGTCCTTTTGTACTTGCATATGGTTCTCAACCTTCTCCCCGCCCCACCCTGATGATCACAGGGTTATGGGTGAGGGGGATTCCCACTCCTGAAGTGGCGCCCAAATGTGTCCCCCCACGACCCCTTCCCCCATTTTCCTGTTTGAGGTGCACGCGAGTCTCAATTTCAGAAACGCGGGTTCTGCCATTCTGGATGAGAACGAGAAACTGGGAGGGTTGAAGTCAGGTGAGGCATGGTTTATCCGCTTTGCCGGGAGATTCTTGGGCTTGCAAAAGGTTTCCCCCACGGCATCGGTACAAACATCAAGCTTTCTAAGTGTGTTTTTAGTTCAATCCAATTCTCATAAATTCAACAGTCCTGGGGTCTGCGGGCAGGTGCGCCGGACCCACCCCTCCCGCGCTGGATGAGCCCACAGCCACACCTGGGAGCCCGCGCGAGGGGCCGAGGGCAGCGTGTCCTGAGCACGTCATTCTGCGCAGCGGAGGCCGAGACTCCGCGCTCTGCGGTCATCAGGAAGAAGCCGGACTCCTCTCCCCGCCGCTGGAAAGTGCTCCTGGAGGTAAGCCAACAGCACGCGCTCTTCATCTTTACTGCTTCCGGTTCGCTGAGTCCAGGGCCTCCCTCCTCCGGGGCCCCAAACACGGAACAGCCACCAACACACGGGGCTGCGTCCCGGGCGGTTCCCGATTGGACAGAGACAGTTCTCCGTAGGGGACCGTGCCCTGTAGACGTAACCCCCACCACACGCTGTCTGCCTGGGGTCAGTCGGGCCTGTGCCCAGGTTTTGTTTAACTCGCAACATTTTTGCAATGGTTTCAAACACATAACACTTTGGAGGCACAGCAAGCCGCGATTTCCTATTCCTTTTGAAAACTAGGTATTCCGGCAGCACCGGCCCCAGATTCCTACCCGGCAGCTGTGGGGCTGGACTGGGCCTGGGCTCCCCGCTTCACCGCGGCGCCCATCGGCCAGCAGGGATCTCCAGGTGCTCCCCTGGTCCCCAGAGGGTCGGAGCGCGTGATGCCGGCCCGAGGGTTCCCTTAGGGGCCTCACCCCCTTCTCGCCCTGGCCACCTGCGTGTTTTAGTAGCTTTCGGGGTGTGTGCCTGGGGAAGGATCAACACTTCTCTGTGGCCTGCTTCTCCTTGAGTCAGCACTTTGGCCACCTTTGAGGTGCAGCTGCCTCTCACCCCAAGTAGCCCCGATTTTCACCCTGGACTCCCCTGAAATAGCTCCTGTCACCCCACACGTGGGATCTCTCCTTTCAGACTCCGGGAGTACATCTGGTCTAAACCGGACCGGAACGAGCGGGGACACTGAGGTTCAGAGCAGCAGAGCTGCTTCAGGTCAAGGAGAGCGGACCGGTGTTGGGGCGGAGAGAAGCAGGGCACCGGTCTGCCCCCAGCTCTCTCCGCCCCCGCGAACAGCTTCTTTCTCCTGCTGCCCCACGGCCACCACCGGTGTGAGGTGACCCTGCCCGGCCTCATGCCTGGACTGGATCGGAGGGGAGCAAAACAAGCCTGCGAAGCAAAGCGGGGTGGGGGTGGGGGGGTGGGGGGAGGGGCTGAGAGGGAACAGGAGCGCACATAGTACGGGCGAGAAGGAAAAGAAAGGCGAAGCCCTCCTCTTTCGCACACTGCCTCCCCACGGCACAGGCACAAGCGGTAAATCTTGTGCATTCTTTCTTGGGGCACGTGCGCGACTACTCAGAAAATGCCATTTGCTAAAGGAATTCACCACCTGTATTCACTGAGCCTCCTCTATGTGTAATTAAAACGATTAAATACAGAAATTGGATTTTTTCCCCCCTCCAGTTTATATCACTTACTGCGTCCTTCTCTGTAATAGAGGCAGCGCTAGATGCACGCGACTTTTTCCTCTTCCGCCTCCGTGCGCTGATTGCATTTCCGGGATTCTCTTGAGTTAATTGTGGTCATGTGATCGGGTTCCAGCCAATGGGGTGTGAGAGGAAGTGAAGCCCGCGCGGGCTCTGGCGCCTAAAACCTGTCACTTTGTTTTGCTTTCCATGGCGACCTAGGAAGCGTGGGTTGAAGAGTGCCTAGGTTGGAAAGGAGCCTAGATCCTGAATCACTTGTTTTTGTGTGTGGCCTTTGATAGGTGTACGTCCCTGCTCTGCCAGCAGGGAGCAAATCATTTAATTTTTCTGTGCCTGGGTTTTTTCTCATCTGCAAATTGGGACTATTGCTAGAAACTCCCTCTTAGAGCGATTGGAGATATTAAGTGAGTTAATATCTGTAAATCCCCTATAAGAGTGTTCTGCTTACAGCAAGTACGACATAAAGAATGTTAAATAAACTATTAAAAGCTCTCTAAATGTTATATTAGACTCTGTGGCCGTTCTAAGCATTTTAACAAATTTCTTTGGATGATAATGACAATCACCTTGGCTGGTAATTTGGTTTTGTTTTGTTTCAAGGATAACATGAAACTTATGAGTTATACCTTAGGTGTCAGATGGGTTGGCCTGGGTTCAAATCTTGACTTTGCTACCCATTAGCATTAAAACACTACTTAACTTCCCTAAGTCTCAGTTTTCTCATTAGCAGGGCCATTCATACCTACTTCATAGGTTTGTTGGAGGATTAATGAGATAAACATTGTACAAAATTCAGTCAAGTGGCTGGCACATAGTAAATGCTCATTAAATAACATAGCTCCTAGGCAATACGTGATTAAGAGGCCAGGTTTGAGAAGAGGCTGTCCGGAACATTTGTAATCAATCTCTGAACCTTTTTTTCATCTCCATGACGAGATGATTAAACTGAGTGTATTGTGATTTTCAAACCTTTTATTTTTTTAGCTGCAAAACTCCTCCTTCCAAAATAATCTTAGATAAATATTTAATCTAAGATGGGAGCAGTGGGGTAGAGGTCAGGGTGGAGGAAACCTACTGGCTTTCCCTCACATCCCCTTTCCAAAGTGTCCCCGCGTCACCTCTGTGCAATCCTAGGGTTCCTCAGCACAGTCTGGTCGTTTATAGGACTTGAAGTTCTCCAAACGGTTTTGTTCCAGCTCTGGTATTTTATGACCATGAAGACTGGCATTCGGCCATGAAATAGAAGTTGAAGTTGAAATTATACTCACACAACCTGTTCCCTGTGCTACGTCCTCTTCTGACTTAGCACGTTGCTTCCATCGTTGCCTTTCACCCTCACCAGTTAGACCCCCCTCGCGCAGGAAACAAGCCCTCCCTTCACCTGCCTCTACCCCAAGCAGAGACTAGGGCAGGAAGCCGACAGGATGCCACCGCCAGGCTGTCTCGGGCCTCTCGGAGGGGTCTGGCCTCTTGACAAGCATGGCTAAAGCCAGAGGCTGTGTTTCTTACAGATGAGGCCCTTGACCAATTGCAGGGCATACTTTTGAAACAAAATAACCTACCTTGAGAAAACTGAGCTGTCTCAATACCTCCGTGCTTTCCCTCAGCCGATAGTTAAATTAATCCCTCACATTTTCCTTTCGAGCCCTACTTACTTACACGGGTATAAACGAGCCACAGAACCGCTCCATTTCCCTCATATTCGCGGCAGGTCACCGTGCCGCCCAAACCCTCAGGCATTTTCACTTCCTCTGAGATGAAATTCGAAGACTTCCTTGGCCTCAGACCTCATCTCCTACCACTCTCCTCCTGGCCCTTGCTGCCACAGTCATACTGGACTCTGTGGTTCCTACAGCATCTGAAACATATGCTCTCTGGGCCTTTGCACGTGCCGTGCGTATGTCCGGAAGACTTTCCTTCCAGGGAGCCACAGAATTCCATGCTTCACCCACTTCTCCTCAGAGAGGCTTCCCCGACCACCTGATCTAAAAAGAGCACCCCCTTTCTAGACCTGTACCCTGCTCTTATTCATAACTCTTTTTTTTTTTTTAATTTTTTTTTCAACGTTTATTTATTTTTGGGACAGAGAGAGACAGAGCATGAACGGGGGAGGGGCAGAGAGAGAGGGAGACACAGAATCGGAAACAGGCTCCAGGCTCCGAGCCATCAGCCCAGAGCCCGACGCGGGGCTCAAACTCCCGGACCGCGAGATCGTGACCTGGCTGAAGTCGGACGCTTAACCGACTGCGCCACCCAGGCGCCCCTTCTCCTCTACCCTCTCAGGTTCGGTGACTGGGGCTCTGGAAATTAAACTGACAAAAGTCAGATTCACAAGAGAAAAACAACTTATGAACTTGTGTAGTGCACATACACGTGGGAAAAACTCAGGGATGAGCAACTCAAACTTGGGGCTTGTCGGGCAGCTTAACGAAGAATAACAAATATGTAGCCATAACAAAGGAACAAGGCTTTAGGCTTTTAGGAGTGGTAAACTGTGGGGAGATGTATCTATATAAGGAAACCTATGGAAGATAAGGGTTGTTTCAATAAGGTTTGCCATGTAGATTCCACGTCTGGGCTGATAAAAGGATAAGAGTCATTCTGCCCTTCCTGCTGTAGGAAGGGCACCTTTCTCGTGGGACATTTTTGTCCTACGTTTAGGGGAAAAGGAGGAGGTCAGAGAGTTCTCCCTGCATCTGCTCTTTCTTTCTTTCTTCCTTCCTTCCTTCCTTCTTTCTTTCTTTCTTTCTTTCTTTCTTTCTTTCTTTCTTTCTTTCTTTCTCTCTCCCTTTTTTAAAGTTATTTATTTATTTCGAGAAGAGAGCACCAGTTGGGGAGGGGCAGAGAGAGAGGGACAGAGAGAATCCCAAGCCGACTCCGCACTGTCAGCATGGAGCCCGACACAGGGTTTGATGCACCGAACCCTGAGCTGAAATCAAGAGTCAGATGCTTAACCGACTGAGCCACCCAGGCGTCCTTGCATCTGCTTTTTTTTTCAGTGGCTTCAGCTCAAAGTAATTCTTATGCTACAGTGAGATGCTTTGGGGGAGCATGCTTTTATCCCCTCCAATGCAAATAAGGTAGACTAAACTGCCATGGCTTCCTCTAACATTGGCTCTTACTCTTAAAATTTTCAGCTAATACTTACTAAGCACATTTATATGCCAGGCACTTACACTCAAGCAGGTCACATCCTCTGTGACGTCTATGAGGCTCAAAATGGTTAAGTAAACCTGCCCACCGTCCTACAACTCGTAAATGGGAACAGATGGGGAATGGAACTCAATTCTATATGACTGCAGATTACTTCTGCGTCTCTATACCCTCAGCACTACTTTTGGGCTAACCTCAGCCAGGGGTTGGAGTGGAGTGAACACTGTTTTGAGTTTTGCTGTGCCAAGCACCCCCTAAGGCTGAAGAGACTCCGGGGTTATCGATCTTAACTTGTTAGCAGTGAGGTGAGGAAGGTCTTTGCACACAGCGCGCACTTAGATCCATTTGAAAGATGACTCTGCTGCTTTTATAACCCTGACGGCAGTCAGAACTGAAGTCCAGCAGTCTGAGCCGCTCGATAAATCCCTGCCACTGTGATTGCTGATGGCTTGTTTTCTTTCCTTTTGCTGGAGTATTTATAGAAGAACTTAGCAAGCTCCAAAATGTAAAACTCTCTGGAGATACTCTTTGGACCTTGAAACTATGTCCCGCAAGGGGAAAAAAATCACTAGGATTTCGACGAGGGCTCACATACTGACGTGTAAGTACATCTCAGAGAGGTCAGCTGTGCCTAGCTGCGGTGTCTCTCTCCAATTCTACCACGATTTAAAATAAGCTAGTAACATATGTAAATAAATTCTGACTACGGTAAAAACTTAGCAATCATTTTTACTAATTTTATTGCCCCAAACAAGTTGTTGAATCGCTTTAAACTCTTCTCAGAATCTAAGAGCCAAACAGGAAATTTAGAAACCACATGGTCCAATACCACTGTTTTTCAGAGTGAGACAGAGATACAGAGAAGAGCGTGAATTTGCCTGAGATCACAAAGCCAGTCTTTATCTTGGTTATAAGTAAACAAGTCAAACTCAATGACTATAATAGATGCTTTTGGATGTGGTTGCCCTTTCCTTGAATTTATTGCTTTGTGTTGGTGGGGGTGGGGGTGGGGCGGGAGGGCGTATCTTCAGTGCCTGACATAATATGAGCACGACACACAGACACAAGTGCTCCAGAAATGCTTACGGAGTTGGACAGCGTGTTAAAAACGTATTTCCAGATACGATGTTTGCTTTTATCAGTTACCGATCCCGATGATTTTTAAAAATAAAAAGGCACACATACTGCAAAAGAAAAATTGTACCAAAGAGAGGTAAACAGTCTAGAAAGACTTTGTTTAAGACTACTGTAACAGGAGAGAGAGACTGAACTTAACTTTGCTGAAACAAAAGGTGAGGAGAATTTTTAAACACCAGGGTGCGCTAGTGAACAGGTCCTAGAGGATGTTAGTGGGGGGAGGTTGGTCAACACGATTAGGTTTGCTGTTAGGCTCCTACCCTCTCACAAAAACTGGGACACATGGGCCCTATGTTTCTTAATGATTACATTTCAAGGAAATGCCTGCCAGGTCCTTGAGAAAGACACGCCTAGGTATGGTAAAAAGCCAGGAGAAGATTTACATCTCCGAGAGAGGGGGAAAGAATTGATGATGGCAAGTTTTCTAAAGTAAATGCTCTAAGTTGGGGCACCTGGGTGGCTCAGTTGGTGAAGTATCTGACTTTGGCTCAGGTCATGATCTCGTGCTTTGTGAGTTCAAGCCCCACATTGGGCTCTGTGCTGACAGCTCAGAGCCTGGAGACTGCTTCAGATTCTGTGTCTCCCTCTCTCTCTGCCCCTCCCCCGTTCATGCTCTGTCTCTCTCTGTCCCAAAAATAAATAAACGTTGAAAAAAAAAATTTTTTTTTTTAAAAAAATTGAAGGAAATGCTCTAAGCAAAAGGAGGTCAGGGGCCTAGAGCCAGGAAGAAGTCTGTACCCAGTTTAGTCAAGCTGAGGGGAGCAGTAAAGTTGTCCTGGTCAGCACCTCTTGGTTAAGAAGTAGATTAAACACATGTATTTACTTTCACTCTCTCTCAAACCCCCATAAAATGCTAACGAAAATATTTTTGTTACGGCTCAAAACCAGAAGGACAAAGAACAGGAATGGAGACGATAATAACAAACTTTTGGAAACTGCAAAGCAAATAAAGGATCAGAAGCTGACTGCTGGTAGACTAAGAAGATTAATTCTTTAACTGGCTGTGAGGAAAAAGCCAAGAAGCTACCCAATTCACATTGCAAACCCCCAAAGTGTTTCTGATTTGTCACCACTGGGGACATCTGGATATGAAGATAGAACGAAAAACAGAGTGGTTGTTTGAGTAGCAGAAATGAAAAACTCAGTTAAATGCTTAGAAAATAAATTTGAGGAAGTTTGACGGAAAATAGAACAAAAAGACCAAGAGATTAAAAAAAAAAAGGCGAGAAAATAGAACAAAATTAAAGAAGTAATCTCTGAAATTAAATATCCTGAAGAAAGAGTTCTAGAAATAGGACAAGGAATATAGAGGAGAGGAATTGAACAACCAAGTAAATCAAGACAACTTTCCAGCAGCTTCCAGACTAAAAGGGCCCGCTAAGTGCCCAGTACCATCAGTCAAAGGGCCCCCATGCCAAGATGCATTGTTGTGAACTTTTAGAATGTTAGGGGCAAAAAGAGATCCCATAAGTTTCCAGAGAGGGACAAAGCAGGTTGCATATAAAGAATGAAGAATTGGGGCACGTACGTGGCTCAGTTGGTTAAACGTCCAAGTCTTGATTTCAGTTCAGGTCGTGATCTCACCGTTCATCAGTTGGAGGCCCCAGTTGGGCTCCGTGCTGACAGCACAAAGCCCGCTTGGGATTCTTTCTCTCTCCCCCACTCATGCATGTGCATGCGCAAGCTCTTTCTCTCTCTCAAATTAACCTTTATTAAAAAAAGAGAGAGAGAGAAGAATGATAGCAGCATCGAAAGTGGAAAGGCAGTGTGGAGCCATGCCTTAAATTCCCGAAGGAACATTTTCTGGAAGAAAAGTATTTTCTATTAGTGAATCTCTACCTTTCCAAGCTATTCTTTATTTGTGAGGTTAGGCTAAAGAGAGTTTGGATGTTCTAAGTCCTCCAGATTTTACCTCCCGTGTAAGTTTCCTCGAGAAAGTAAGGTGCACCACCAAAACAAGGGATTGAACTGAGAGGGGGCATGGAATACGGGCATAAAGAGATCCAATACAGGAAAGGAACAAAAGGAATCTCTGGGAGGAAAGAAATGCTAATTCCAATATTGGTGGTTACCAGGGGGTGGGGGGTGGGGGGAGCTGGCGAGATGTTATTTAAGGGTACAGACTCGTAGATAAATAAATAAAATAAATAGATAGATAAATAGATAAATAAGTCCTGGAGATCTAATGCACAGCATAGTGATTAGTGGACAATGTCAACTTCAGAGTTGCTAAGATACTAGGTCCGAATGGTTCTCACCACAGAGAAGAAATGATAATTATGCGATGGGATAGAGGGGCCAGGTGACGCTAGGGTGGTAACCATACTGCAATATGTAAACGTGTCCAGTCAGCCCACGCGCACCTTGAACTTCCACAGTGTTATGCGGCGCTATCACAATGTTAACAAATAAGTGAATTTTAAAAAGGCAGACTCAAAGATTCCCGGTAGTTTTCAGCCTGAAGATTAAAGGGAGAGATACCTGAGAAGGTACCTAGAGATCTAGACTATATTTAAAAGCTGGGCAGAATACCTGGAAAGGGATTTAACTATCTGATGATAATTCGGGGGTTAAATGAAGGACAAGGTCATAGAAACTTGAGAAATTGAATATAGAAATGGACAACGGCCAGACCATGTGTAAAAATGGAGCTGGGTGACCCCCAGCCTACAGCAGCTAGGCGAGGAAACCAAGCCCCTGGCTGCAGGGAACCAGCCCAGAAAGCCAGCCTGCCATCTATAGGTGAGACTTGTAGGAAGCCAGACCACTGTGTCTAACAACTGGTTCGGGAAGACCAACAGCGATCCCTGTAACAATCAGGCAAAAACAGCCAGGACTTGAATACTAACTGACAGCTTTTCTAACGTGTTCTCACCTCCAGTTTAGGCCAACGAGAGAAAGCCAAATATGGACCCCCCAGCCAACCACATGGACCCCCCACTTCCAGTTAGCCCACCTACCGTTTCCCCAGGCCAACAGCCTCCAATCAGGGCAGACTGGACACGGTTCACTGCCTGCCTGTGGGTTTCTGCTGAACCCCGAGTCCCTGCGACTGACCGCTTTGCTCCAGCAAGCTCCGGATAAATAGCCTTTGCTTATTCTCGTGTGGCTGGTCTGTGTTTATTCCCCCAAACCCCAAGGCAAGAAAAAACCCAAACAAACCATTTTTAAATGCATGGGGAAAAAAAGAATAAGGGGCACCTGGGTGGCTCCGTCGGTTGAGCGTCCAACTTCGGCTCAGGTCATGATCTCACAGCTCATGAGTTCGAGCCCCGCGTCGGGCTCTGTGCTGACAGCTCGGAGCCTGGAGCCCGCTTTGGGTTCTGTGTCTCCCTCTCTGCCCCTAACCCACTCGCATTCTGTCTCTGTCTCTGTCTCTTTCTCTCTCAAAAATAAGCAAACAAACATATAAAAATATTTTAAAAAGAGCAATGATAATCTACCCCAGGACTTAGCTATGGGTAGCACTTTCATAATCAAAATAATACAAACATTAAATATTGACCTATGTTTTTATTTGCTACCTTGGTAAGTATTCAGTGTGCAAGAACAAGCCATCATCCTGCTGTTGTTCAGCAGAGCCTTCTGCAAAAAGAGAGTTAAAAAGGATATTTATTCCCTTGTACTGCAGGAGATAGAAGCCGCTAAGAATCTTTTAAAAAGAAAACACATCAGTGTAATATAATTTGTATGTAATAAAATCCATCCTTTTAAGTGTAGAGTTTAATTAGAGCTTTGGCAAATGTATTCACCCATGTGACCACCGCGATAATCATTTCAGCACCCCGAAAAGTTCCTTGTGGCCCTTTTCAGTCAGAGCCCCCTCTACACGGCCAGCCCCAGGAAACCACTGATCTGCTTTTGGTCACTATTGACTAGTATTCCCAATGATGGAATTTCATGGAAACGGAACCACGCAAACTATTGTTTTACCACTTTATACCCTCACCGGAAGGGCTGGGAGCCAGCATCAGTGGCTTCCCAGGAGATGCCCGGGGTCTTGTCAGTCTTTTAAATTTTAACTCTAAAATTTTATCTCTTCGTGGTATAGCCTTGTTTTTCTTTTAGGTACAGAGAAACTGCCTCTGTTTCTAGTGTTTTCCCTGACACTTAAGACTTTCAGCTGTTTCATTTCCTAGAATAGGTGAGAAAGACCAGTTATCAGCAGACAATACATTTCAGAGTATCACTTCCAAGGGTGGGATTTAAGTCATTGTGTTCAGGTTTACATGGGGACCTTGCTTGGTAAGAGTTTTCTGCTAAAATACTTTCTCGTTTCTAATTTATTAGAATACTTTCTAATTAGAGCTGCTTTCTCATTTACTTTTTGGTTTTTTCTTTGAGTGTCCGAATATTTGATGACTTTTCTAGATAGCTTTCTGTGATGAATTAAAAAAAATTTTTTTAATGTTTATTTCTTGAGAGAGAGACGGTGTGAGTGGGGGAGGGGCAGAAAGAGAGGGAGACACAGAATCCAAAGCAGGCTCCAGGCTCCAGGCTCCGAGCTGTCAGCACAGAGCCCGACGGGGGACTTGAACTCACCAACCGCGAGATCGTGACCTGAGCCAAAGTTGGACACCCAACCGACTGAGTCACCCAGGCGCCCCTCTGTGATTAATTTTTTATTTAATTTTGGTCAGACAACTTTGAATGACTTGAACTCTGTTACATTTTTTGAGAATTCTTTTATGTAAACAAGGATGTAGTCTATCTTTGTAAATATTCTGTGTGCAAGAATGAATATTCATCCTGCTGTTGTGTAGTAGAGTTTCTATAAATGTCAGGTCAATTTGGTTGCTAGAATGGTTTAAATTTTCCATATCCTTACTGATTGTCTGTCAGCGTGTTTGATCAGTTCCTGAGAACGGAGTGTTGAACTCTCCAATTATAATTGCAGATTTCTTTTTCCTCCTTGAAATTCTATCAGTTTTGTTCCAAGTATTTTGAAGATCTATTATTAGTTGCATAAACATTTAGGATTGTTAGGTTCTCTCGATTAATTAACCTTTATCATCATGAACTAACCTTTTTATCTCTGGTAATGTTTTTTGCTGTGAAATCTATTTTGCCTGACATTAATATAGAAACTCCAGCTTAAATGTTTTTCTTATTTATTTGTAGGATCAGCATGATATATGTTTCATCTTTTTACTTCTAACCGATTCATGTGTTTATATAGAGAGTGTATGTATGTATGTATTTATTTTTAGGGAGAGAGGGTGTGTGAGCGGGGGAGAGGGCCGGAGGGGGGCGGGGGAGAGAGAATCTCAAGCAGGAGCCCAACACTGGGCTCAATCCCATGATCTGATATCATAACCTGAGCCGAAATCAAAAGTTCGATGCCCAACCAACTGAACTACCCAGGTGCCGCTAAAGTGGATTTCTTGTATGTAGCATATAGTTGGGTCCTTCATTTTTATCCAATTGGATAATCTTTACCTTAAAATAATTTTTTTAATGTTTATCTATTTTTAAGAGAGAGAGAGAGAGAGAGAGAGCAAGCAGGGGAGGGGCAGAAAGAGAGGGAGACACAGACTCTGAAGCAGGCTCCTGGCTCTGAGCTGTCAGCACAGAGGCCCACGTGGGGCTTGAACTCACAGACCACGAGATTATGACCTGAGCCAAAGTCAGACGCTTAACCGACTGAGCCACCCAGGCACCCCCAATCTTTACCTTTCAATTGGAGTGTTTAGACGATTTTGATTTGGCATGATTGGTGATCCTCATGGGGTTTTCTGGAACTCTTTCTCCATGTACTGTCCTCCACCCTCTGTAGCACTCTGCCCCATGGGTTCCAGCCAATTCAGTCTTCTCAAACTTCAAGCTCTGTCTCCTCAAATAAAGTAAGATTGCCACACAACCTGGGATCTCTCTTTCCATGATTCATGATCCAGAAAAGCCTCCACACAGAGAGCTGGGGTGACCACTGGGTTCACCTCATGCATTTCCATTCTCTGAGAGATCACAGTCCTGTTTTATCCATTGTCTAGGATCCCCAAACTGTCCCCTCATGTATTTTGTCCAATTTTCTTGTTGTTCGTGATGAGAGGGTAAGTCTAATCCATTATGCACCCTGGCTAGAATGGAGGTCTCCCGTGCAATCTTTTTATTTTTTATTTGTTAAAATTTTTAAAATGTTTTATTTATTTTTGAGAGAGATAGTGTAAGTGGGGTAAGGTCAGAAAGAGAGGGGGACAGAGGATCCGAAGCGGGGTCTGCGCTGACAGCAGGGAGCCCGGTATCGGGCTCAAACTCACAAACCACGAGATCACGACCTGAGCTGGACGCTTAATTGACTGAACCACCCAGGCGCCCCACCCATAAAATCTTTTTAAATTAAATACATTAGCTGAGAAAATCTAGACATTCATGCTGTCAAATGCTTGTTATAAAATGATATACATTGAGATAAGTATCAATTTAGTATAAAATGATAGAGATGCGGCACTATTTCTCCATCATTCCCTTGCCTACGACCCATATCCTAGCACAGAACTCCCAAGGTAATGAGAGTTGGCCTCTTCTTATCCCTCGCACCTTTCTGCTTGCAAGTCTGGTGCATGGGTGTGCCCCCCAATACATTCCAGTCCCCGGGGCAAGCTTTTGCCACGCAACGGAAATGACTCTAATTATCAAAGTAAGAACAAAGCGTTTTAAACCACTACCCAGGATTTACAGTGTCCCGGCTTTGAAGCTAGCTTCGCTTCGAGTACCTTGGTGGGATGCAGCTGTCTGCCCACCCTCACGTAATTTTGGAATTAGCGTCCTTTCCAGAAAACTTCCTGAGAAGTCTGTATTCTCTTTCAACCTAAAAGCACCAGTGGGGGGATTTTTTTTCTGCAGGGTCCAAGTGACTTCCGCTTTGTGTGCTTTTTGGATATGTTTACTCTTTCTTGCCCACCTCTTCCTTGTCATCTTCATTATCATTTTAATAGTGATATTTCAAATTTTATATCAGCCTTGCAAGTTGTAAGCTATGCTACATTATCATCACGACTACAACAATTTTGTTTTGAAAGTAGTTATTAACTCCTGTGCTACAGAAAATGAAATTGAACTAGGGGCGCCTGGGTGGCGCAGTTGGTTAAGCGTCCGACTTCAGCCAGGTCACGATCTCATGGTCCGTGAGTTCGAGCCCCGCGTCAGGCTCTGGGCTGATGGCTCGGAGCCTGGAGCCTGTTTCTGATTCTGTGTCTCCCTCTCTCTCTGCCCCTCCCCCGTTCATGCTCTGTCTCTCTCTGTCCCAAAAATAAAATAAACGTTGAAAAAAAAATTTTTAAAAAAAAAGAAATTGAACTATTTAAGTGTTGTAGAACCTGTCCAAGGTCAGGCACGTGTTAATCACAGAGCTAAGACGAAAGTCCAGATCCTGACTCCAAACCCTGTACAGTTTTTCCCACCACATCCCAGTGTCTTTCCTAGTCCCTCTCTTATTTAGTGGCCACATCTTGCCTTCAAAACTCACATTTGATGTACCTTTTTTTTTTTTTTTTTTAACTCCCAGAGACTTTCAATCTACCTGGATCACAGAGCAGTGTTACTTTTATAAACACGTTGGGAGAATCACAGTACAGATGTTTGTTGTCCGTGCATCTGTCTTGATGAGCGTGTGAGGTTCTTCAAAGCTGATTCTAAGTCCATTTGTTCCTAAGTCCAAAGCATTACTTTTGAGTCAGTCCATGTACCCACATCTGTGTACACCCAATTTTCTCCAGGGAATGGTGCACATTGGTGGCATTAGCTCAGACTTTCGGATTTTCTTGGCCCTCTTCTTATCACTCTCCAAAAGCTTTGCATTTTTTGGACATGACAGAGTTAATAATGTTAATAAACCAACTCAGAAAACACCAACATAATCTGGCCTGCAGATGTGGGGTGTGTTTAGTCGGCACAGTGCTTTTATTAAATGTGAACTGGCTGCAAAATTGAAAACCAGGAGATTTCACACTAAAAAAATCAGAATTTTCACACCATCTTGAAAAATCAGAGTATCTTGCAAACATGGGCCCCCAAGCCCTCATGATTGTCAGCTGGCTAGAGCCGAGATTCGGCTGCCCTCTTTTGGCCAGACACCTGCTGTTCCGTCTCTCACAAGTTTTGCTACCCTGTTGTCGTCTACTGGTCTACACTTCATTCCCTTACTTTACCTGCCTGAGTTTACGACTTTGGCCGCAGACTAACGAACTTCGGTAGAGACTAACTTGTCTGTGCACAACCGTGGTGCCATCTGTTGGGGAAGAGCGGGGATGGTGGGCTTTTGACCTGAAAAGGAGATTCGCTCATCTGTGTGGATGGTTTTGAGTTAAAAGTGTGTAAATGGAGAAGCACTCATATTTATGAAGTATGGATACGTAGCAGCAGATTACTCTCCACGCATCGCACACCTAGGTACCTGCAGTGGACCATAACTCAACTCCAAACCTTGACAGGTCTGTCAGGAGGCTTGGGTGTGTGCGTATGGATGTGCGTGCATGTGCTGGGGGACGTAGGAAGTGCAGAGAACTGGGCAGTCTGTTTCCCTGGGAGATTCTTCTTGGAGATCCAGTGTGGTGGGAATTTGTTCATTTGGCCTTTTGGAAGAGGTCCCACCTTTTCTGCATCGCTGTTGAACATGACTTCTCATCACAGAGCAGAAAGAGCGCAGCATCTGGAATCGGAAAACCCAGGTCACAGTCATATTTCTGCCATTTTGCCATTTGGTCCGGATCAAGCTACAAAGTTCCTGTGGTTTTTGGTTTTCTCATCTAAGAATCAGGATGATAACGACTGTGCAATACAGCAAGGTAGTTGTGTGACCATCTGTGTCAGATTAGAAGCAGAGATGGTGAAAGATAAATTATGCCACGCATCATGTTCATGGTTGGTTTACCTAGTGCTTCAGGCTGCGAGGTTGAAACACATCCCTGTAATTTTGAACACGTGTTGTTTTTTTTTTTTAATTTAGTGGAAGTCAACGCGTTTTTAAAAACAGCTCCCAGGGGCGCCTCGGTGGCTCAGTTGGTTGAGCGTCCGACTTCGGCTCAGGTCACGATCTCGAGGTCCATGAGTTCAAGCCCCGCGTCAGGCTCTGGGCTGACAGCTCAGAGCCTGTAGCCTGCTTCTGAGTCTGTCTCCCTCTCTCTCTGCCCCTCCCCCGTTCATGCTCTGTCTCTCTCTGTCTCAAAAATAAATAAACATTAAAAAAAAAAAACAGCTCCCAGAGTTTCAATAATGAAATGCCATTTGATCAAGTATGCGAGGGAGGCTTCCAGCTCTGTTATTCTCACATCTCAGGCCTGAATAGACCTCAGTCCATGGGCAGAACATAACCAGTCCTCAGACTTGAGGGATAAGAGTCTTAAGACCCATGAGCCTTTTCTCTGGGCCTCTATTATTCTCTTGCTCCAGCCTCTCTTCCTGTGAGTGGTCAGCCATTACCAGGGCCTCAGTATTCCATTCTTGCAGGCGACTCTTTTTATGTCCTCACTTGAGATCAGTGAGTCTCTTTCATGGTCTAAGAGGTATTTTCCTTTGAATTTCCCTTTATCACCTCACAGTCATGAATTCAAACACCCAGTTTATCTCCTCTCCCCAAAGGAAACCCTTCCAAGCTCTGCTCTCTGTCAGTGGCATCAGTGTTCTCTCAATTTGGTGTAGCTAGATTTACTCGGTCGGTGATCACCGTAGGCATTGTCGCTGCGGTTAGAAGAACCTGTGACTCAGTCTTCCGCTGTATTCCTCTATCTAGACTTGATAGATTTGTTTCCAGTACCATTCACCTCTCTCCTTCCTTTTCTTTTTTTTTTTAATGTTCACTTATTTTTGACAGAGAGGGAGAGAGAGAGAGCGTGTGAGCGAGTGGGGGAGGGGCAGAGAGCAAGGGAGACCTAATATCTGAAGCAGGCGTCAGGCTCTGAGCTGTCAGCACAGAGCCCAGTGTGGGGCTTGAACTCACGAACTGTGAGATCATAACCTGAGCTGAAGTCGGATGCTTAACCGACTGAACCACCCAGGTGCCCCCCGAGTGTACTTTAAAAGGCAGTGCGACAAGATGCTTGAAATCAGGGCTTTTCTAGAAAAATTGAATGTATTTGGAAAAACTCATCAGATCTCCTAAGTTCACTGTGTTTCTAATACTTAACTTAATGAATTCTTGTAGGCTAGTGAGCCTGTCAGAGAGGACGTAAGGACAATATTGGCTATGGACGCTGACAATGGGATTGATTGCCCAAAGAAAGTGACAGGAACCTTCCACCCACACAAGTCCATGTCATTTTTCCATGAACTCGGCCGGCAGTGATTAAGTATGTGTACTCGAGAATGCTTCCAAAGGTTTGAGCAATCCATCTGGCAAAAGCATTTGACACTATGGGATTTGTTGCTGTGGTGCTGTGCCAACAGCAAGACTTACTTAATTGCATTAGTCATCAGGCAGCAGCACCACTAATCTTGGATCTTCCCGAGTGCCATCTGGCTTGTGTATTTGACAGACCAAATAAACAAAGCCGAAGAACTACAAACTTCGCCCATATTTGAGTCTGAGGCCTGGAGGTTACGACCTCAACCCTCAACCAGTTCCGTGGTAAGACTTCAAGGGTCACTCCTACGCGAAAGAGGCACAGTTGAGGTCGAAACAAGAGTTGAAGGCTTCCAAAAGGCCTCGCCCACCCAGAACACAATTGCCGCGTCCCATGCTGACGTTCTCCAAATCCTTACCACGAGGGCAGTTTCTGTGTGTCTGAGCAGCGTCTCCGAGAAGTTCCATTTCAAGAAGACTCCATTACCTGGAATTAGCTCCCTGTCAGCCACGCAGTTCTCTGCTTGCGTCGATGGGAACTAGCTAGCTCCCTCAAGTTGGATCCGGAGGGCGCTGAAGCCAAGTGGTTTGGTTGTTTCGATGGGTTCAAAACTGCAAAGGCTGTGACCGTGAGATACTGCTGGCTGGGAGGATCTCAAGGATGTGTTCTGAGACGTTAGCCACAGTGACGAGGGGGGAAGATAGACAATGTGCAAGAGGAAGACCCTTACGTGTTTCATGACTTTGCTCTTACCTGGCCTGACATTCATCCCCTAAAATACCAGATATCATTAGACGAGAGCCTAGCCATTATTTGGCGAAGTCCCTTAGCCTTGCCGTTGATACATTAGAAACTTGCTCAAAGCTTCCTCCCAACTCTAAAATTTTGGCCAAGAAAAAAGAAATTAAAAGGCAAAGCAGAGGGGAAGATAAAAAAAAAAAAACAGACATGCTGGTTTCAAAACATCAACTTCCTTCTTTCTCTTAAAAATCTTCTTTTCTGCAAAATGTTGCCAGTTGTGGGATATAATGTACTTCTACACTAACATCCCCTCGGTGTTCTCTCTGCACTCCTTTGTGATATCTCTAGGATAAAATTAATCGCAGGACAGCTGAGCTCCTTATTGCCTGTGGCAGGAACACTAAATAAAAAAGTATTTAGGAGTATTTTAGGGCAAAGTTCATGATGGAGACTAATGTGGGTGGGTAGCCTCCCAACGGATGAATACTCGGCTAGAAGCAATTTTGGGGGCTCTGAGGAGCAAAGATAAGGTAGAGGAGAGGGACACACACCAATGGACCACCACAAATGGTTCTCCAGAAACATCTTACTGCCCACTGTTGATTTGAGACCTCTCATTTATAAAACATAGTTTCAATATCATCTGAATATGAGACTTTGGTTTGACTTGAATGGCCACGTAGTTATTAGCGTAAACATCAGATTTTGTGAAATTCACCTTCATGCTCTAAAATAAACAGTGTCCCGTCCCACCCCTTTCAAACTGTCATTTCCCCACCTTGCAATAAAATCGGCTTTCCTATCAAGTCTCAGAGAAGAAAACATCACTGAATAAGGTTAGGAAGATAATTCACATGCCTATGAATTCTTTTCACAAGTGGCCATCAAGGCAAACTTCATTCACTGGCAAAACAAACGAAGGAGTTGTTGTTTTTTTCACAAAAGTAAACTTTTAGGTGCCCTGTGACATGGAGGAAAACAAATTTTTCCCCAGCTAGTCCCCTCTGAAGGTGATCTTTTAGCTGCCGTGATGCAGTCATCTTTTGCGTCTAGGTTGGCCCACCTTAGCCCTCCCTTCCTAGCACAGAAGAGAGCAGAATGATTTCAGCTGGTGCAATAGAGTCCGTGGCTCATCCCGTCAGAGCTTATGATACACTTTAGCCTGGATAGCCAAGATTTTTTCCTCAAAACGATCCTGTAGATCAGCCTCAGACTATACCAAGAAGGTCCTGAAAAGGACAGGGTTTGGAACACCTCAGAATCATATAAGTGCTTCCGTTGCACCTTGCATCCTTCACCTTGGCAAGCATACATCCTCAAGTTCAGTTCAGGACTCACAATGACCAAGAGACTGGAAGATGTAGATTTGGCTCCATTGGCCTGGAGCAGATTCCTGGCTGAACACCCAGGGCACTAACTCGTGTAGTCAGATTTCCAAAATACAAAAGGAAATACCAAGGAGAGAAGGAGAAAAGAGAACTCTGTGTGTGTGTGTGTGTGTGTGTGTGTGTGTGTGTGTGTGTGTGGGTGTGGGTATGTGTTTCCAGAGGTGTATGAGTGGAAAAACAGTAAAACGAAACAGATTGAAAACCGCTGGCCTCCCACATTGAATATGCCCTTTATTCCTTGTGCTGGATGCTGCTTGTTTGTCTCTCCAGATTCACTTTCTACCCTTCTCCAATGGGATCTTGCTCTGGAAAGCTGATATTTTGTGTATCTCATCATTGGGTTTCTGTGACCTCTGACTCCTGACGGGTTTGGTCAATGGAAGGCACTGGAGGGAGCTCTGAAAACCGGAAGTGAGTGAAGTTGTGGTCTGTGTCTTCCTATGAGCTGAAATCCACAGCACTTGCCCGTGTGGCTTCTCCATGCTATTCTGTCTGGGTTCTGGTAACTCCACTACCATTTTGCCCTTCAAACCCAGGGGTAGTAACGGTGACAAAAGACCCTTACTGTTGCCAGTTCTGGGATCCTACACTGTCTTCTGTTGATTCGCTTAAACCCTGCCTACACTTAGGCAAAGAATCCCTTTATTAAATTCTCCCCAAATCGTATTGTTTGAGTGCACCATTGGTTTCCCATCAAGACTTGGACAGATATATGTTCTAAATATATGAGTTTTTGCAAAGTAAGTGATGGAAATCGAACTCAGGAAAGGCAGCTTTAAGTTTTTATTTTTTAATTTTAGAGAGAGAGCATGCAAGTGAGAGAGAGAGAGAGAGAGAGAGAGCACGAGCAGGGGGGAGGAGCAAAGGGAGAAAGGGAGGGAGGGAGAGAGAGAGAGAGAGAGAGAGAGAGAGAGAGAGAGAGAAGAGAGAATTTCAAGCAGATTTCATACTCAGTGCAGAGTCTTAGGCGGGGCTCAGTCTCAAGATCCTGGGATCACAACCTGTGCTGAAATCAAGAGCTGGACGCTCAATCGATTCAGCCATCCAGGTGTCCAAGGAAGACAGCTTTAAATCATAGTAATATCATTCATGGTTCTAGGACTATTGATGGCAAAGGAACAAAGTCATCCTTTCGTCTCTGCGCACAAAATATCACAAAAAAAATCAATCAACTAGGAGTTGGAGGATTATCTGGAATTTATCCCACATTGGGATGTGGCCTCAATCAATTAATTTAACTTTTGTGGTACTCTGTTTCCTCCTTTATGTGATGATAACAATCTGCTCAATGTTCTTCACAGCACTTTTAGAAGGATAAAATAACAGTGCTTTGAAACAAAGTTTCTTCATACTTCCCTGTAAAAGATCCGTAGACTTTTCCAGGCCTGGTGGTAACATCAGCTCCTTTGAAGATTTTTCCCGAGTCTCTCAGGAAGAATTAATTCTCTTAGCTCCATTTTCACATAGCAATTGATTCAAACCTCTGCTAAAGCATCCATTCCATTATAGTGTTGCTGGGTGTTTATAAGTTTATGACTTCAGTTAGATGATAAGCCCTTTACAGGTTTTATTCTAAACACCAAGCATGGTACTTGGGCACATAAAGATCTCAACATATGTTCGCTGAGCGAAGGCATATGTTTTTCTCTTTTATTCTCATCTCTCTAGGTTTATACCAGAATATCCTTGTGCCATGATGCCCATCTCACTCATGACTTCTAGACGTTGCCCTAAGTACACACCGACAGAGTCAGGAATAAACTATGAAAGCAGCCTAAGCACACAGCTGGCCATGTATTTATCCAGCTTTGACCAATGAGCTCTCTCAATCAGTCTTTTCCCCCCTCAGTATTTAACTACTTTGTTCAGAGAACTCTGTCAGTCAAGAGAGCTTTGGAGCACCTGGGTGGCTCCGTCACTGAAACGTCCAACTCTTGACTTCGGCTCAGGGCATGATCTCACCGTTCGTGAGTTCGAGCCACACACGGAGCCCTGTCCTGACAGTGCAGAGCCTGCTTCGGATTCTGTCTGTCTGTCTCTGCCCCTTCCCCACTTACTCTCTCTCTCTCTATCTCTCTCTCAAAATAAATAAAAATAAACTTTAAAAAAGAGAGAGAGAGAGAGCTTTGAAATGGGAAGGTACTAGAAACTGGGGACATAGAGTGGGCAGCAGATTAGTAAGCTGAGGAAGAAAGCCTGAAAGAGGGGAGAGAAGGAGGAGGCACGTAGAGAAGTTTGATAAAATTCCACGTCACCACTGACAAATGGAAATCCTATTCCCGGGGCTTTACAGACCCTAGCAGGGAGGATTATACTTTGTTTCCTAACCTTAGATTCTGTGGTGCTTCTCAGTGTCCCTCTCTCTGTCTAGCTTCCTATTTCTCTGCAATCCAGAGCTCTGACTGGAAGACCTATTCTTTTTTTTTTTTTTTAATTTTTTTTTTAACGTTTATTTATTTTTGAGACAGAGAGAGAGCATGAACAGGGGAGGGTCAGAGAAAGAGGGAGACACGGGATCTGAAACAGGCTCCAGGCTCTGAGCCGTCAGCCCAGAGCCCGACGCGGGGCTCGAACCCACGGACCGCGAGATCGTGACCTGAGCTGAAGTCGGACGCTCAACCGACTGAGCCACCCAGGCGCCCCTGGAAGACCTATTCTTAACTCTTCTTTCCTTGTCCTGACAGCGTTGCTGAGAAAGGGAAGGAGTTCCGCCTGGCATTTTACCAGCTCTGCCCCTCGGGGGGGGGGGGGGGCGGTTCTGGCCACTCCACACTTGTCACATATGGCTCGTGGCTTGCCTTATCGGTTGTATCCATGGGCTTTCTCCTTGTTCTCAAGTTTTTTCCAACCTGTTTTGAATCTTCTCTCCCTTATACCTGCTGAGCAGATGTCTCCTTTCCTTTCTCATGAAGCGTGCACAATTATTTTATTTTTCACAATCATTTATTTTTAATGTTTACTTTTAAGAGAGACAGAGAGAAAGTATGAGGAAGGGAGCAGAGAGAGAGGGAGACAGGCCCCAAAGTAGGCCCCAGGCTCCGAGCTGTCAGCACAGAGCCCAACGCGGGGCTCAAACTCACGAGCCATCCGATCACGACCGGAGCTGAAGTTGGACGCTTAACCAACTGAACCACTCAGGGGCCCCAACACAATCGTTTTACTTTTTTAAGCACTTTCTTCCCATAGTTCGTTGACCTTTTTCTCCCCTTCATAGGATCTCAGAGGTCGTACTACTCCTGATATGTCGCTCGTCTCCAGGGAACAAAACAAAAAGAAGAACAAAGAACGAAGCTTACAGGCACACGCGATTGCTAGGTGCGAGGCTTGGGGACCCTGTGGCCTTTACCTTGTCTCCCGCATCTGAGTGTGGGCCTTTCCTTTGGGGGCTTTCGGTCGACAGTGATTCCAATGGACACAGACCACACTGCAGCAAAAAGATACAATTGATTTGGAACCCCAAATCAATTTACCAATTTGCCTCTGGGATCTGTTGAAGGGAAACCTTTAACCACTTTTGGGGGCAGCAGAGAGCTGCCTGGATTCCTCTGAGGGTTGGAACCAACCAGGTCTTGGCCCGGTAATCAAAATGAGAGAGGTGCTGGGGGTTTCTCATGCCCGGAATCTAAGTCTCAGGGTCAAAACCCGTCATGCGGCTCTACATTTAATATCAGTTCCTGTAGCAGTGGTTTGAGAAGCACTGAGCCAGAAAGGGGATGTAGGGACCCGAAAGAGGAAGAGGAACACAATGACACTTTAGGAAAATGGGAGTTGATGTGCGTTCTCATGGTGACAGTGTTATTTTTTAGCAACTACCTTGTGTATAAGGTAGTTTCTGTGGGAAAATCGCATCCTTTGAGCTATTATTGCAAGTGATAGCTCCTGTTTATGTGAACAGCTCATCTCCCTTCTCTCCTGGGCCAGCCCGCAGCAACCAAATCGTAACCCTCCCCGAGCCGGGGCCAGCGGCCCAGGAAGAAGATGAATCTAAGGGCTTGCATTCTGCTCTCAGGAACTTTATAATAATGGTTTCATTAAATAATTATCCATTATAATAGATTCACTTAATACCTGATTAATTATTAAAGAAACAAAGTAACAGTTACAGAGTCCATTCATTGCCGTTATAAATACTGGAAGTTGCAAACTTTCTGGAAGAAGTGGGTTTTTTATTTTATTTTATTTTATTTTATTTTATTTTATTTTATTTTATTTTTTATTTTGCTTCATCATGGCTTTCACAATTAAAATGATGGTGCAGAAGAAATATTGACAGCGTGACCAACAACTTGGCTTTACTTCCAAGGATCATCAGGGATCATCAGAGGTTATGCAATGGCACTGGAGAGAGGGGAAAACTAAAGGAGGAAATCTAAATTCTTCGGCCAGATGTTCCATTTATTTCGACCAGACCCCGTTCACCATCTCTGTCCCGTGTCTGTGACCTGGGATTCATTGCAGGCAGCTGCGTTGCCTTTCAACACGTGAGCAAGCCAATATCCTTCAGACCTCGCAGTGATGAATAGCACCTCCAGTTACAAAGTGCCTTGTTTCTTGCTTTAAAGTGAGAATCCAAACCTTGAAGTTTATTAAAAACCTTATTGAAAAAACAGTGAGTGATAAAATATAGTTCGGTGTCACAGTTTAAGAAGAAAATCCAGGAATCTTTAAAAAATAGGTAATGATAAACACATTTAACCTGTTAGTCCCTGGTGAGCTGTAAATCCAGGCCTGAAATCGCAGAGCCCGGGGTAGTCGCGTGAGCCCTGGCAAGAATGGCCTGGAATCACATTCTGGCAACGTTACAAATTAGGCATTAATCAAAGACGGCTGCTTACTATCTCCACACCTCAGTTTACCTAAAAAGGGGGGGGGGGGGGGGGGGGGCGGGGGGGTGTGTGATATTATCATTCCTCAGGGTTATTTGGAAATTCAAATGGATGTTTTGTAGCAGCTCAATAATTTGCTGGTAGAAGGTATTCTCTCATATGTGACTGTACATTTCAGTTCATCTGAACTGCATCTAAGTCTCAAAGTCAGGAAATCCAAATAGTAGTGTCTTAGTCTGGGCTGCTATGCCAAAATACCCAGAATGCCATAGGGTGGCTTATAAGCAACAGAATACTATTTCTCATGGTCCTGGAGTTTGGGAAGTTCAATATCAATGTGCTAAGGATTCAATGCCTGATGAGCCCGGGATCAATGAGCCCAAGGATTCAATGTCTGAAAATTATTTAATGAAACCATTATTTTAAAGTTCCTCGTTCATAGGCTGTCTTCTCACTGTGTCCTCATATGATGGAAGGGGTGAGGGGTCTCTCTGGGTGACCAGATCCCATTCACGAGAGCTCCACTCTCATGACCTAATCACCTCCCCGAAGCCCCACCTCCACATACCATCACACTGGGGATTAGACTTCAACATGTGAAGGGGGGGGGTGTGCACAAACATTGTCTATTGCAAGTGATACCTCCTATTCACGTGACCAGCTCATCTCCTCTCTCTCCTGGGGGCCAGCCCACAACAACCAAATCGTAACCCTCCCTGTGCCAGGGCCAGAGGCCCAGAAGAGGATGATTTGATCCACGTACTGGGGAGCAAGCAACTTTTGTGCTTTCTCTTTCCAGCCTTTTCTCTGTTTCTTTCTTTTTCTTTCTTTTTTTGCTGCCCTGTGGTTCATTTCACTCCACCTTAGCCTATCTCCTTTATTTTTCTGTGTCTTCCCCTTTTCTACCTAATTCATTTGTTATTGGCTAATTTCCTAATCATGGCTTGTAAGAATAATACTAAGGAAACCCCTATTCTTGAGGAAAACTAAGTATTGATGTAACAAAACCCAATGCCTTCGTTTTATAAATTCATGAAAAGGGCCAATCTGATCCATTCTGGGTTATTGCCAAAACCCTCGTCTCTCTTCCTCCTCCCTGTTTCCAATCTCTCTCTCTCTCTCTCTTTTTTTCTAATTAGTTAACCTCTTTTTTCCTCCAACATCAGCATGCAAGATAAAATTAAACATTTACAATTGAATTCAACATCAGCATGCAAGATACAATTAAACATTTAAAATTGAATTTGTGACAAGAGACCACAGACACACCAATATGCTAATGCAGACATTGAGGTCGGCCACTTGAAGCGACTCACAGTCTTGTTGGAAAGACAGACGCTCACAATTCAGAATGGGAAGTAGCAGTTTACCACTGGAAAGTGGGGAGGGGATGGTGAATGTCAGGTGCAGTGGGTTATTCCTTTCTCTTTTAAGAAAAGTATTTTTCAGAATCTCCTTTGAGATAGGTTACGATTAAGACGGTGAAATGTGAGCTAGATTAGAGAAATGTTAGACAGTTTTGCATCTGGCTGGCTAACTAGACCCAAGGGATATTAAGGAAGAGGCAGGTTAAACTGTATACACTTCTAGCGGGGTTTGGGCATGGGCTCTGAGGCCTTGTCTTATTTTGCTTTTGTATCGGTGGTTTAGTAAACCACAGAAGGCAAACTCATAACAGTATGAATAAGATACACACCCGCCAGAAACAATTAATTCAAATGATGACGGAATCAATATTTACAGTGATCTTAACATGTTTTGCTTGCAGCAAAATACATTAGATCCATCTTCAAAGGGGAGAAGCCTTTATTTATGATTGCACTCTTGTGTCCTTCCAATAAACATTCTTATCGTTTGTGTTGGTTCTGTCAGTCTCTCTTCCTACAATCAGAGCATCCCCAACTAAGACAACTGATAACCACTTCTCACGGGGCCTTATTTCAGGGGGAGCTGTGCAGCTGCTAGGGAGTGGAGAAGGCGAGCAGATTGGACCCCATGCCTGGGCTTGCTCTCTTTCCACGACAGAGGTGAGGGAGGCGTGTCCATCAGTTGTGTCTGTAGTTGAAAATGAAACAAAGAAAGCTTCACAACACAACATGCATTGTCTGTCATGCTTACAAATTCCAGAGATAAACTTTCTTCGCAGCATAGCTGGAGCCAAATGCTCACTGTAGGGGGAAATTGCCTGTCTCAGTCTCTTGACTTTTCTTTTCCTGTGTGGTTGTATTCATTCTAAGACATGTTCTTACCGAATGGTGACACATATGACCTTTAACATCTAGGAGTTACATTCACTAGCTACAATGAAAAGCCCTTCCCCATGGGTTCCGGCAGAACCCTTAGTTGGGCTGTCCTTGACTTGTCTGAGGTCACATCCCTAAACCAATCACTGTGGACAGAATAGGATGGCCATTGGTAGGTCATGTGCCCATTCTCCATTTGGAGAGGTGGGTACCAGCAGGTAGAACTATGCCTATAGAAAATACATAAGATAGGTTCCCATACGAAAGAGGAACCCTCTGGATAGAAGCAGAGGGAAATGGATACCAGATGGGCAAACACAACAGATATCCACCCTGGAGGAAATGTTCCCATTGTACTATTCATGATAATACTAGATAAAACTGGATGAAATAGGGTTGGAAGAACCGGAGATGAAAAAAGTAAAGGGAGGCGTGAGAGCTGTTTTAAAGCTTGTGAAGAGTCAGGGGCGCCTGGGTGGCGCAGTCGGTTAAGCGTCCGACTTCAGCCAGGTCACGATCTCGCGGTCCGGGAGTTCGAGCCCCGCGTCAGGCTCTGGGCTGATGGCTCGGAGCCTGGAGCCTGTTTCGGATTCTGTGTCTCCCTCTCTCTCTGCCCCTCCCCCGTTCATGCTCTGTCCCTCTCTGTCCCCAAAATGAATAAACGTTGAAAAACAAATTAAAAAAAAAAAGCTTGTGAAGAGTGAGTGAACAGTCTTCATGGATAAGAGGGGGTTGACTTGATTTCTTATATTCAGAGGGCCGAGATAAGATTGTTGGGTATAAGATTCTGGGAAGCTAACTGTAGTTCAATATGTGGAAAATATTTATTTATTTATTTATTTATTTATTTATTTATTTATTTATTATTGATTTATTTATTTTAAGTTTACTTATTCATTTCGAGAGAGAGAGAAAGAGAGAGAGAGAGAGATGGGGAATGGCAGAGACAGAGGGAGAGAGAGAGAATCCCAAGCAGGCTCTACACCATCAGTGCAGAGCCCAGTGTAGGGCTTGAACTCACAAACCGTGAGATCATGACCTGAGCTGAAATCAAGAGTCAGATGCTTAACTGACTGAGCCACCCAGGTGCCCTTATGTGAAAAAACTTTATCATGACTTCAGTTGTCCAACGATGGTTGGTCACTAGGCAAGCTCTCCCCAAAGGGAGGGACTAGCAGGCATTGTTGCTGACGAAGAAGCTTCTATTATGTGGGAAGCTGAATTAGATGACCACCAGGGTATCTATTTTATCCTTAAGATCCTGTAACTCTCTGATCTTTAAATGATATGGCAAGCATCCAATGCACTACCTTGACAGCCTCGTTGGAATCTAGCTATTTCAAACTGCCAAAGACCATGAACACTTCAACCCTTTTGACCAAGTGGATTGTGAATGCCTGTACACGTGTGTATGTGTCAGCGTTTGTATAAATGTGATATTCTGTTGCTGGAAAGGCCCAGGATGCAAATGTTACTTCGCATTTCTTCACTAAAGTTTAAGCACTAAGGAGACTCAGAAATGCCACGGATAGCATGACCTGGAGATTTCTATTTATAAACGCTATGATCACGTTACCACTGAAGGAAGCTGGTTAGGAGGAAGGAAGATCAGTTTTATTCTCTGCAATAAGTGGATCTGGTGATTTCGGAAAATTCCGTAGTGAATATTTCTGTAAATTCACTTATAGTCTCTGCATGATGATAATGATGATGATAATCATAGTGATTATAGCTTTCACTTACTGAGCGCTTACTCCTAATATTAACAGCTGACATTCATTGCTGTTACTAAAAAGAGCTGATCTCATTTACTAGGAATGATTCTGAGTACTTCACACGTATTATCTCATTTAATACTCAAAGGACCACTTTGAAGCAGATACTATGATTGTTGTCATGTAATCAATCTGCAGATGGAGGTGCAGAGTTTAATAACTTGCCAAGTTCATACAGTTTTTTTTTAATTTTTTTAATGTTTATTTTATCTTTGAGACAGAGAGAGACAGAGCACGAGCAGGGGAGGAACAGAGAGAGAAGGAGACACAGAAGCCGAAGCAGGCTCCAGGCTCTGAGCTGTCAGCACAGGATCTGATGTGGGGCTCGAACTCGCGAACCACGAGATCATGACCCGAGCCGAAGTCGGACGCTCAACCGACTGAGCCACCCAGGCGCCCCCAAGTCCATACGGTTGTAAGAAGCAATATCGCAGTGTGCCAAAAATGATTTCATAAGTATGCCCTTCTTCAAATCGCACAACACCCACGACAAAGAAGGTATGACTAGTTCCATTTTATAAATGATGAAAATGAATACCAGGTCACTTGTTCAAGGCCGTGTCACCTGGCTTGCAAGTAGCAAATCAGAATTGGAGTCAATCTGCCTCTAAAACTTGTGCTTTACTGTCTCCTGTATCCCAGAATCCGGAATGGCCAGTGCACCCCTCTCTGGATTGGTCCCGGATTCTGGCATGAACTGCTTTCTTTTCTTTCGGGAAGATTTTACCACTCTGCCTCTTGCTGGTCTGGGGTACAGCTGGTGCCATCAAATGTCTGCTCAGCTCCTCCTGGGTTCCAGAGAGTGGCCAGAAAATCCCAGTTTGTCTGCTCTGTCTCCAAATTGTCAGTTCCCTGGACGATACCACGGTCTATTGACTCTTGGCCTGTGGGTTTTCAGGGACTACCCACAAAACAGAGTTTCTTTACTTTCTGTTGCCAGGAACCCTATGGAAAAGTGTTGAGGATTGCCAACTCTTTGCCAAGGTGACAGGTCCCATTTTCCTGGAGCATGTGTTTATGTAGCAATTGATAAGGATAGGAATTGATAAGGGTTAGGAGTCATGCCTTATAAAAACCTTATAAAAACTCTGTTGTATTTGTAGTCCTGTTCAAAAATGAAGCATCTGGCCACCCAGGGGCCTTAGTATCTCTACAATTAATCTTCTGGTGGTGCTGAGGTACTGAGTGGATTTCTGTAGACCAAGAATTCAAGAAACAAAGTAATCTCCCTAAATTATCATGAATTAGGTATGTGACATCAGAATACATATATATGTTCTTAATCTCTATGAAAGTATGTGTTCAGAATCTCCATTTATCTGTCTGATCTCCCTTTATATTTCCTAGCCATGTTTTAATCTGCTTTTTATAAATGTTATTGTGCCGAATACAATGACTTTCCCAGTGAACATTCTGGAAACAGTTCTAAAATGGTGATAGTGACCTGGGTTCTGGGTGAGAGAGTCATTCCTGAAATGGTGCCAGGGAAGGAGAGTCCTGAGGCAAATCAGCATGGAAATAGCACAGTCAGGGTGGAGAATTGAACTAAGGTTGTGGCTGGAGAGGCGGCAAGCCAGAGGGGCGAGAAGAGAACAGAATAGAGAGGGAGCTGTGATGACAGCTCCCAGATATTGATAAGGTCTTAATAGATTTGTCAAAGAAGCATGACAGCTGGTGCATTTTGGATTTGCATTTGTTTCTATATAATAATTTTCAAGGAGATAGAAAATAAAAACAAAACATATCAGCTCTTTGCAGGGACTTTTTTCCTTGGTGCCATCTCTCCTCGCATAGCAGCCTTCCTGCCCACGCTCATTGCTTCTGGTGGCGATTTTCTCAAACCGTAACTCAGTTTAGAACTTCAAAATGAAGGACTAAACAAAGGCACAAGAATCTAGAGACTCAGTGCAAATGTAATCTTGAGTCTTTGAGCATTGCCGTACAAAGCATAGCTTCATCTGTTGCTGTTACTGGCTTAATCTTGGCTGTTGGTTTTACAGAGAGACTGTTGGGGTCTCAGAGGCATTACCCGGTACAGGAGCACCCTACCTTCCTTATCCATAGTTTTGCTTTCTGTGGTTTCAGTTACCTGTGGTCAACTGTAGCCCTGACACAGGTGATCGTCCTTCTAACGGAGCTTCAGAAGGTCAATAGAAGCCTAACATTTTGTCACAGCGCCTACATCGCCTCGCTTTGCCTCATCAGCAGGCATTTTGTATCTCACATCATCACAAGGAGTAGGATGGGTATAGTACGGTAAGATATTTTGAGAGAGAGCACATTCGCATAACTTTCATTCCTTTATATTGTTGTAATTGTTCTGTTTTATTATTGTTGTTGTCGATCTCTTACTAAGCCCACTCTATAAATTAAACTTTATCATAAGTATACACGCATATCTACATACATACAGAGTATATATAGGGTTCCGTACTATCCACCGTTTCAGGCATCCGCTGGGGGTCTTGGAACACATCCCCCGCAGACAAAGGGGGCACTACTGTACGTGATTTCTGAGACCCAACCAAGGACTTGAGAAAGCATGAGTGCTTGTTATTTAGTCCACGATATCTAATCACGAAAGAAGGAAGCTCAAAGACTGGACTGGTGGTTTATTCATTTGGAATTGGTAACCAAGTCGAAAGAGCCATGTAGACCGGGTAATATTATGGAGAAATTGGCCAAATTGGCTGAGAGATGAACGATTCTTTGTCGATTAATCTCACCTTAAATAACTTGGCTCTTTGAGCAGCGTACTTTCACACTCTGTTTTTTCAATGTTTACCCCAGAGGCCCTAAAGCCTTCTTTTTGGTTTCCAGGAGATGTGGTGATGGTACTAATGGTGAAATAACACAGCATAAATAAACGTGCTCATTCACATTACTCAACACATTGAAGTTGTTGGACTAACATTAGCCTGAAATTTCTCACAAGCGTCTTGCTTGTCTCTGTCCCCTTACATAGAGATCTAGTGCTACTATTATGAGGACTTGCCACTTTGTCCTTGCCACCACCCTCCGGAATCCGTTTACTTCCCTTGTCTACAGTGAGGTTTAGATGCAGACTTGAGGAACAAGCTTGAGGAACAAAGAGAAACAAGTAGCTCAGGACTGACTTTACAAGCAGGACCCCACTCCCCCCCAACCATGAAGTGCTCATAACATGTTTTGGGACTGGGCAAAGTGGCTCAAAGGGTCAGCGGTGGATTCGAAAGTAACAGTGGATGTACCGTAGATGAAGAAGAGAAATAAAAGGGAAAAGTGTCATACTGTAGTTACATATATTGGTTCCTGAGTAAATCCAAATGCATTCAGGTGCTGACTGAATGCTTACTATCATGCCCAAATGCCATCATGGTGACATTTCCCTAGGGAGTTTAGATGGCTGGCCAACTACGGAGTCCTCCAGATAAATCTGCCTGTTAGACAACACCCCATATGGCCTTGAGGTAGATGGGCAGTGAGACATCCTTCAACAAATAGTTTTAGGCATTTTGAGTTTGGTGTAGAAAAAAAAATAGTTTTATCATCTGTGTGTGTGTGTGTGTGTGTGTGTGTGTGTGTGTGAGACTTGGTAATGAACTTTACTATTTAATAAGTGACTATCTTACAGTTCCATTTTTTTTTTTTTTGCAATCGTACTAAAAAACACTACCAGGGGAATCAGTTATAAAAGCTCATGGAAAATAAGTACTTTTAGATGAATGAATAAATTTGGAAATGCAGGTGAGAAAGATTGTGTTTTCTTGGAGACCTGGGGCAATTGGAAGGGGTGGGGGTGGAGGGCAGTTAGTAACAGGTGGGGTCTGTGAGCAGCCAGCTATGCCGGGAGGGGCAGGCATGGAGGGCAGGGGGGTCAATGACTGCTTTGGGGTGAATGGGCTCTGATTTATTCTGAGGCAAAGCAGAAATCCTAGCTCAAGGGCAAAGGTAAAGAATGAGTTTCAACCTGTACTTTGCCTGGTGCTACAGCTGATTTTATTGGTTCGGTCACAACTGTGGATGCTCTTATCCCAGGTGAAGCACATAACTTTTGAATGTCTATGTATGAAGAGTTTTCACCCGGATTAGGGAATTGGAGCTTCAAATGGTTCTATAAAATGGTACCCTTTCCCAGTCGTGTCCAAGAACCTCAACTGTAACTAAAAGTTTCCAAACTCAAGTATCCTTACTCCAAATTTAGGATCTGGAGTGTAGCTGTCCTGTCCATATCCCTGGGAAGTAGTTGTATATTAACGATTTAGGTTGATTTTAAATTTCTTCAGAGTCAAACAAAATTGGGATGACCCACACTAAGAGTCATTCCTAAGAGATTGGTAGAATAGCCTTCTGCTGAAATGACAGTCTACGGCAGAAATTGCTAATGATTTTGTAAATCAAGTTAACAGAGCCACTTGCATAATGTTAAAAAGTATTTACCTATGTTTTAAAACGCCATTTCCTGGCATCCAAATGTTTAAATAACTGCACCATGGTAAACACACAAGCATAATTTTGCTAAAGAGTTTATTTTGGCCAGAAGCCATCACATTGCTTAATTAGTAAAAGCATGATGTAGTCTTTGGGGAGAAAGTACTTAAATATGACATTTGAAAAATCTTTCTAAACATTAATGTTCAATCTTTAAAAATTTTAAAGAGAAAAATCAGATGTTTGTAACACTAGGGAATTTGCCGAAATTTCTTTATCTGGGTTCATAATTATCATGGAATTTCTATGATTCCTCCAGCCTGCAATAAAATAATTAGCATGAACTAAATGCAGGGAATTTGATAAATACATGATCCCCTCGAGGGGCAAAAAGGATTTATTTTGACAGCATTTCCTTTTGCACCAACTGTTCTAATAAAGATAATTTTCATATTTTAAAAATGAGATTCTGTTTTTTTCTCCTTTGTGGAACCCACCTGTCAAATAAGATGATAAAAAAAAAAAACTTACAGAGCTCCCCTATATGTTTTTAATTTTTAAAAATATCGTTGTACTTTTTCTGCCAATCACTGGTAATTGAAGACAGTGTAGTGTTGTGGCCAGAGCCTGAGGTCATTGTAATAACTGAGAGAAAATAAAATAATGCTCTTGAAAGCTCCTGGCACATAGTGGGCCCTCAAGGATCAAGTAGTAAAGTCTTCACCGAGCTAGAAATGTACGGAAAAAAGGAATTTCCTTGGAGATTTTACTTTCAAAGATCTTCAGATTTACTTGGCTCCAAACTTTGAATACACAGATATTGTGTCCTTACGCATTTGAAGAGGCCTTGGAATCATGTGCTATTTTCCCAGAGCAGGTATCGTGTATGTGCCAGTGCTTAACAGCAAGCACGGTTTATTTTGTCTGCATTAGCAAGAGCTGACAAGAGACCTAGTTTTCTTAATCTCAGCTAAGAAAGGAGGAGTCAGCTTTGATGAACTTGCGGTACTTACTTCAATGTCAGGGAAACAGGGATCTGAAGGCAAAGCCACCAAGGGAATCAATTGTTCCTAAATGCCCATTGAGGCCACAGCGGGATTTGCACAGATACTCCATTTTCGCATGCAAAAATGTCAGATAATTCTCTGGGGTACAGACGTTGTTGGCCCAACTACTTTGTCCCATCTTTTCCCTTTCATAAAGAGAAAGGAATTCTACATTTAAATGAAAAAATAGCTGATGACTAGTTTTCTGATTGTTTTCACGTCTTTGTCAAAGACCATGTTAGTTCTCTTTTGAAGAGTCTGTTTAAACTACAGACAAGCATGCTCAAATGTGTGTTGAGAAGAGATATAATTTCTAATGAATAGTAAGTGTTCATTGAACAATAATGAACAATAATGTCCAAGAACTTGTGACCTTGATCAAAATCTAGCTCATGAATCTTTCCAGCTGTATCAAATTAGTAATCATGATTAACATCTAAATAGCTTTAGGGTTTCTATGGACGTCTTAATTCAGAGAATATTAACAACGTATTGGGGAAGCCAGATATTCATCCCTCTAGTTTGAATTCCGTAACACCTACGTGTTAAACTTAAGATGTCTCTTATAGCCAATTCATCCACTCATCCATCCACTCACCCACTCACTCATAATTGTACTAGATACCATCAAAAGTTTGAGGGAAAAGATCTCTCACAAAATTTGGAGACACCAGATGTGAGATAAACAAGATCATAGTGTAAGGGAGGAAAAACCTTTCCTCTACTCTTTTAGGTTACTCCCTTAGCTTGGGGACTGTGAGTCAATGTGACAAAAGACAGATGAACAGAACAGGTTTATATCCTACGCACATGCGGAGCCTTACAGAGGAGAAGTGACAAGCTCCCAAAGTGGTTAGACCTGGGATCTTCTAAACCATTTTAACCAAGGATGATAAATTTGTGACAAAGTGACATGCCAAAGGAAAAGGGGTGCCCACTTCTAAGGCAGTAAATTGTGAGAAGGTAAATATATGTGAGAAAGTAATGGCAAATAAAGGTTATTTAGTAAGGTTTGTTATGCAGACTTAGGTCAGAGTTTTCTTTGCTTTTTTAATTTTTTAATTTTTTAAAATTTATTTTTATTCTATTTTATTTTATTTTATTTTATTTTATTTTATTATTTTTTTTTTTTTAATTTTTAAGTCAGTGTGATAAGAGTCATGGTCTCTTCCCAGCATGGGGGAGGGATGGGGGGACATTTTCGTAAAGGGAAATTTATGCTTTTAGGCAGAAAGAGGGAGGACAGAGAGCTCCTCCTATGACTGTTGTTTTCTTAATTGCCTTCAGTTCAAAAACAGTCCTTCTGCCAACGTGGCCTATTTTAGGGGTGGCATATTCTGATCCCCCTCAATAGCATGGTACAAAAGAAAGCAAACCAAATAGAGATCCTAGGCTGGGTCCCCCCCTTTCCTACTATTGTGTCATTTCTTACATTTAATTTCTGTGACATTCAGCTATCTTATCTAAGATTGAGATGATAATACTGATCCCACCTGTGAGGTTAGAATAAGGACTAACTGAGAATTGTGTGTGAGCCCTTCGTAAACTGTTAAGAACTTTACGCACATCGAGTATTACATATTAAGTGCACTGTGTGGTGTAGATTCCGTGTTAGTTTTTCTCAATTTAACAAAAAGCATTGCACCTAGAGATTCTGATGGGAAAAGGGTGGACGCAAGAGAGATCACCTTCTATCTCTCGAGAAGATTGTTTCTTTTTCATATCACTAAATCCATCATAATAGTTGTGTCTTTTATTTCAAAATACATTATGACATCCTTAAGATTCTTATGTGCTTCCCTCCCCCTAACTCCTAGCCCCCATTGGCCACCTTTTCTCAAAATGCAATAAATAGTTCTCCAGAAAAGTGTTAGTGATGGCTCAAGTTCAGGACAGCCCTCCTGAAGGAAATGGCACTTAAACTGGGTGCTGGAGGAAGAGAAGCCTTGGCCAGAACAGAGAGAGAATGATCTTCTAGAATAAAACAAAAGCATAAGCAAAAAACAAAGAGATAGCAAGAACAGAGGGTGCAGGGAAATTGAACTGTGAAAATATCTTAAACATTATAAAATATAACCCTAAAGGTAATTTAATATTTAAAAATGGTTCCTTCTGCAAAGTCAGTTCAATGAAAATTTTTGCTCTATGAATCCTGCTTCTTTTGTTTTATTTTTTATCTTCCTGAACAAAGAACATGATCTAATTAAATTTTGAAGGCCAAGAGAAGTGTCAAAATGGCTACGTGTAAAGTCCTTTATGAGAATTCCTTTCTTGCCTAACAGAAAGCAGCCTTAATTTGGCTGAATGCAATGGTGACTTTCCTTTTCAGTAAGAACTCTGGGTAAAAAAAATAGTTATCCAACTCTTCTTCTGAAAATGCAGTGGAACTTTAGAATCAAACAAAAACAGCCTTTTAAGACACAGGCAGCCAAGTAATTCCTGAAGGTGCCCAGCTCTGCTTTAGCAGTGAACCAAGAAGATGCACTTTGACAGAGTTTATTTTCAAGTTGGCAGACAGGAAAGGACAGTGCGATGCTTTCCTGTACTACTTCCTGTAGAGCAGATCTGTCACTTTACCAGGCTCAATAATGACATTGACTAAGACTTTCTGGAGACATTTGGGATATAAACTATTAGCACACATGTGCATAGTATCTTTCAAATCTCTATGTTCCATGTAAATGTCAAATGTATTCTTCCTCCTCTTTGGAAGATTCTAGGAGTGCCTGGCAAGAAGAGGCTGCTCACTGGAGCCCAGAGCCAAGCTAATCAACTCTCTTGAGTCAAAACAGCGTCTGAATGATGAGTCCCCAGGCAGATTTCAGGAATGTAGAACATTTGGTGAGTTTGCATATTGTTACCAGGAGCCTCTTGTTTGCTCTGCTGGTGAAACCAAAGCCAAGAACTTCTTGGGGGAAACTCTTGAGTTTTAATACAGTTCTTTGAAAAGCCCATTTCCATTCATTCACTCACAAATGCATAGCAGATTAGGACAGTGTAGAGTCCATTGTGCTGGGGGCTGGGGAAGACGAATGAGAATAAACACTTAAATCTCCACCCTAGAGGAGTGTTCAGTTTTTAGGGGAGACAGGCATATAGTTTAGACTTCACCTTGTGGACGCTGGAAACCATTAAAATGTCTAAACAGGTAGTAGCACAAGATTGTGTTTTAGAAGGGCCTGTCGTTGTAAAGAGGCAAGAGTAGCGTCAAAGCAACCAAACGAAAGTTGTTTCAATAATCAGTAGCCAAGAGATTAGTGGCCTGAACTAAGGCAGAAGAATAGAAATGGAGAGATGTGACCGGGTTTGAGAAAGTATCACTGGAGGACTTGGCCATTGATGAGATGCGAGGAAGGGGTATAGGAGGGAAAAACCCTATGATAGGAACTCCACAGGAGAAGAGCGTGAGCCTAGGTTTGGGGGGGGGGGGGGCGTGGGATCTGGACACAACGTTGGGAAAGAAAACTGATGTTCTGGTTCCATTTAAGGCAAGAAGTGGGGGGGACTCTCAGGGAGAAGTTTAAGAATATTGGGGTGTTTGTTTACTATACAATAAAGCAATGTTTTCCACAGTGTATCATGACTCATTAGTGAGCCAAGAAATCAGTTTAGCAGGTTTGACCAGCACTATTTTTATTTTTTTAATGTTTATTTATTTATTTATTTTTGAGAGAGAGAGAGAGAGAGAGAGAGAGAGAGAGAGAGAGAGAGAGACAGCTCCCAGGAGGGGCATAGAGAGAGGGAGAGAGAAATCCCAAGCCAGCTCTGCACTGACAGTGGAGCTTGAACTCATAAACTGTGAGATCACAACCTGAACCAAAACCAAGGGTCAGATGCCGAACCGACTAAACCACCCAGCCGCCCATATTTTAATTTTTAAAGTGGCTTTGCTGAAATATAATTTACACACCATAACATTCACCTATTGTAAGTGTACAGTTAAGTAATTTTTAGTAAATTTATGGTTACAAAGCAATCACCATAATCCAGTATTAGAACATTTCCAACACCCCGAAAAGTTTTGCTGTGCCATTTGCAGGTTATCTCTGCTTCCATCTTCAGCCCTAGGCAACCCCTGATCTCCTTGTATTTACGTTTTCTGGACATTTCATATGAATAGAGTCACACAATATACAGTCTTTTGTGTCTAGCTTCTTCCACTTAGCATGGTGTTCTTGAGGTTCATCTATGTTAAACACGTAGCAACAGTTTGTTTGTTATTGCTGAATAGTCCATTATGTGACTACACCACATTGTGTTATCCATTCAACAGTTGATGGACATTTGGATTGTTTCCCATTTGGGGCTAATATAATAAAGCTGCTATAAACATTTGTGTATGAGTTTTTGGATGGATGGATGTCTTCATTTCTCTTGGAAATGGAGCTACAGAAGTGCCTGGGTGGCTCAGTTGGTTAGGTGTCAGACTCTTGATCCCAGCTCAGGTCTTGATCTCAAGGTCCTGAGTTCAAGCCCTGCTTTGGGCTCCACACTGGGTGTGAAGCCTGCTTAAAAAAAAAAAAAAAAAAAAAAAAAAAAAGAGTGGAACTGCTGTGTCATATGAAAAGTTTATGTTTAACTTTTTAGAAACAGCAAAATTATTTTTCAAAGTGTCTGTACCATTTTACATTCCCAACAGCAATGTATGGGTATTTCAGTTGCTCCACACTCTCCAGTTGGTAGCATTAGTCTTTTGATTATAACTCTTATAGTGGGTCTGTAGTGGTATCTCATTGTGGTTCTCATTTCTCAAATGACTAATGTGGTTGAGCACATCTTCCTGTGCTTATTGACCGTTCATATATCTTCAAATCTCTTGTGCATTTTGTAATTGGGTTGTTTATGTTCTTATTTTTGAATTATAAGAATCCTTGAGATATTCCCTTATCAGGTACAAGATTAGCAAATATTTTCTTAGCAAATATTTTCTTCCAGTTTGCAACTTCTCTTTGCATTTTCTTAATGGCATCTTTTGAAGCACATAAGTTTTTAATGAAATCCAATTTATCAATTTTTCAAATTAACTAATTAACTTAATAACTTAATGAAATCCAATTTATCAAATTTTTTGGATTTTGCTTTTGCTCTTTTATCTAAGAACTCTTTGCCCGACCCAAGGTCAAAAAGATTTTCTCTTACGTTTTTTTCAAGAAACTTTACAGTTTTAGCTGTTATATTTAGGTCTCTGATTCATTTTGAGTTAAATGTTGTATATAGTATGAGGGAAGGATATAACTCCAGTTTTTTGCATGTGGATATACAGTTGTCCCACATGAGTATTTTTTTATTTTATTTATTTAAAAAAATTTTTTAAACATTTATTCATTTTTGAGAGTGAGAGAGACAGAGCATGAGTGGGAGAGGGGCAGAGAGAGAGGGAGACACAGAATCCGAAACAGGCTCCAGTTTCTGAGCTGTCAGCACAGGGCCCGATGCGGGGCTCGAACTCATGGACCGTGAGATCACGACCTGAGCTGAAGTCGGACGCTCAAACGACTGAGCCATCCAGGGGCCCCTTTTTAAAAAAAATTTTTTAACACTTATTCATTTTTGAGAGTCACATGAGTTTTTTTTTTTTTTTTTAAAGAAAATGGAAGATACCAGAATGCAATCCACATTGTTTTATAAAATGTGTACATATTCCGTGTGTTTTCTGAGTTGTGAAAAAGAAAAGGATTTATTTTTTGGTTCATGATCAAAATATCTGCAAAGCTATTTGAAGTGTGGCTTTCCAAGTATACAGCACAAAGATTTGCAAAGGAGTAAAAGGAGAAGGTAGGAAGCAATTGAGAACAATGGCCATGAGAGAGGAAGCCCAGAGTTGGGACGTACATCCAGGACAGTGACCAAGCTTAGAGGGTTAGGAGCTGGTGAGGGTCCTATCATGTTGAGGGACCCAGGCTCTAGATAAAAGCCACCATGATGGAAGAAATGTGAACTTCTAACATAGAGGATTACATTCTTCAAGGGAGAGAACATTTGAGTCAGATGTGAAGAGTGAAGGGTCTTTGTCAGGCATCCCAAGGAGGGAAGTATAGGGAAGAGCAGGGGTCTGAAAATGAGTAGATCAACCGGAAAGAAAAGAGCCATTATTAGTCCCTGAGATGAGAGAGGACAGAAAATTAAGTCAACCGTGAATGACTTCAGCCATTCAAAGTTTGTATTTTTAAGACTCAACTTTTCCCCAAATGATAAGACTTTTTTTCAAAGGTAGCAGTGCTTGTCATGGCGAGCTTTCCACACTTCTATTTTTTTTTACTTAAAAAAAGTCTACGGCATCATGAGAAATTAGAATACTCAGCCTGTTCCTTTGGGTTGTTCTTCCTCCTCATCCCAATAATCCATGTCAATTTTTAGCTCTCTTTAATATTAGGGCATTGTCCACAAAGTTAAGCAAAGATGATGGCATATTTATGTAGGATCTTTACTCCAATTATAATTTGGCTTCTTTCCTAAAAGTTAATTTCAACATAGAAGCCAAAACACTCAGAGGTGTGTGCAAGTACATGCATTTTAATAGTTTGCAAATGTATTTTAAAAATCCCTATTTGAAGAATTACCCTATGACCCAGCAATAGCACTGCTAGGAATTTACCCAAGGGATACAGGAGTGCTGATTCATAGGGGCACATGTATCCCAATGTTTAGAGCAGCGCTATCAACAATAGCAAATTATGCAAAGAACCTAAATGTCCATCAACTGATGAATGGATAAAGAAGATGTGGTTTATACATACAATGGAATACTACTTGGCAGTGAGAAACAATGAAATCTTGCCATTTGTAAAAACGTGGGTGGAACTGGAGGGTATTACGCTAAGTGAAATAAGTCAGTCAGAGAAAGACAGATACCGTACGTTTTCACTCATATGTGGAACTTAAGACACTTAACAGAAGACCGTGGGGGAAGGAAAGGGGGAAAAATAGTTTCAAACACAGAGGGAGGCAAACCGTAAGAGATTCTTAAATACAGAGAACAAACTGAGGGTTGATGTGTGTGGGGCAAGGGGCATTGAGGAGGGCACTTTTGGGATGAGCACTGCGTGTTGTATGTAAGTGATGAATCATGGGAATCTACTTCTGAGCCGATAGCACACTGTATACACTGCATGTTAGCTAAGTTGACAGTAAACTGTATTTAATAAACTAAAAATCCTTATTTGATATCTATAGCAAATATAGGGGTCTACCATCACTTTGCTTTTACTTTTGACCTTGAACAAATATAATTTTCCAAGCCTTGATTTAAGAAACTTGGCCTACTCTAAATTTCTCTTGCCACAATAGATGCATGACTATTTTAGGCATCCCCATAGATACCTTCCGTATAACTTATATTCACTAATATAAGCCAAGATGAAAAAGTAACAGATAAATCCACCAACAAGACAGAAAAGTGTGATTAATAAGAATAATGGCCATCCATACACATTTATAAGAAATGACATTTCCTTTTCATAGTAAACTTTTTAATTCTTAAACACATAAAATGTATTTTCTTATGCAAGCACTTTGTAACAGATGTGATTTTTCATCTTAGTCAGTTTTGCACTTATTTATTTATCCAACAAGTATTTCTGGGCCACATATGATATGCAGAGTACTGTCCTCGGTCCTGTGATGGGCACACACACCAGAAAATGGTGATCCTCCGATCTACTAAGGGAGCTAGGACAGGAACGTAAGTACAGTACTAGTCAGCACATCCGATCGATAGGGTGGGGGGGGGTCACATCATAAGTTACTATAAAGTTCAAGGGTGCGAACACCCATTTCCACATGTGATGAGAAGCACCCCAGAGGGCAGGACTTGAGAATGCCCTTTGCATCCTCGAGAAAGCCCAGAGCCCACCTGCCCTCGCGAAGGATGCAGATTGTGTGCAGGTCAGATCAACTTTCCAGAAGAGCAGCGACATAATTTGTATCAGTCTGAGCCCACCAAGCAAACACATTTAGCTTTTAGGTCTATAATCCTCTGCAGTGTCCGCTCAGAACGCTTTACGGCATATTCTGAAAATGACCCTGATTTTGGGACTGCATCTACTGCCTAGTATTTTCTTTTTTAGCTGTTAGTTTAGACTCAGAGCTACATCAGAGAAGTACAGGAACTACCCATAGGGGTTTAAAAATATTTACTGTAAATTGAAATAAAACTTAGGAAATAGATGATATTTTAGTATGCCATTTTAAATATCGCATTTCCTCTTTTTTGAAGCTGGCAGAAGTCATAACTTAGTTATTTGAATATCTTTAAAGACTAAGACATAGAGTTTTCCTGACTTATATTTTGTCTTTAAAAAACGATGTTGTTTTGAGACCCAATTTTAGAGGCCAGTACAGATAATTTAAAACAAGTATACGTATGAACTTATATACATATGCAGGGTATAATAGGAAATGGTGCTGGAGGGAGAAGCCAGGGCTTAGGGTCAATGTCCAGTTCTGTCGTTAACTAATTGTGAAGCCTTGGATGAATCTCTTAATTTGATTAAACTTGGGTTTTCTCAAACACAAAAATCAGGGGACTGAAATAAATAATCCCTAACTCCCCTCTAGTTCTTATGATTTTTGTCTATATTTATAATTTATTCTGTTTAGAGCTAAATACCCAAGTTTTATAGATGAATATTTACTCGTGACTACAAATACTGAGACCATCTCCTTAAATTGAAGCAGATCGGCCTGGGCGGGCTGCCTGCAAAAATCAATATGAAATAATACGTATGTGTGTGTGGCAGGGCTGAAGACTGAAGTCCAGGGATTCTCTTTTTGCTTTCTGTCAGCATCAGTACTAATCAAATGGTTGCATTAGCTCTGAGCCCTTTGCAAATCAACCTAAGTTATTTGCAAATGGGGATGGGTGTTCTGAGAAAGCAATTGCTTAGCATTTTCTGAGAGCTGTAAATAGAAGATGAGTTAATTGCTCAATAATACAAAAATAACATATGTCACAACGGTAGAGTGGAAAATTTAGGCAATTAAAAAGAAAACCAAAACACAAAGCGAAAAAAAAAAAAAAAGCAGTATCCAGTGGGAGACAAAGTTCTTTAACCAAGGACGTTTTCCTGGGTATCCTGAAATCATCCCAGAGGCAGCTGTCTCCTCTGCCTACATTCAGGCTGGTCCTCTTTGTAGGTTTTAAAAGAAGCAATGCAAATGTTTCATGAATGTGTTTGGCATATGATACGCCTGTATCAAAGGATTATTTTGCCATGAGTCCTAAACTCAGAATGTGCTAAACTCGGAAGAGGTATTTCTAGGACACAGTACCTAGCGATACTAGGCGTTTCGACAGTAACTGCCTCCGAACATGCTACCAGATCCCTCAGTAGTGATTGGCCTTCAATGATGCCTGGAACATCCCAAGACGGGAGGCTACATCAAGAGAAACTGCCTTCGTACATGCAGTGCGCTAGTTACCGAGTCTGTGCTGACCTAGAGATTGTAAGGAAGGCCTGAGGCTTTGGACCACTCGAGGACAAGAGCCCGTTACCTGTTCTAGTGACAACTCGTCTTCACTTCCAAATCTGTCGATCGACAAGTTGGGCTGGGGAGTCAGCAGTGGTGTTGCCAAGGGTACAAATCACTCAAGTGGAGAGGCCCAAAGGAGGCGAGACACAGAGGAGTAAACAGTTCTGGGATAAAGCGAAGATAAGTAGTGTGGTTTGGTGGACAGACACGAACTCATAAGCTGGCCACACCCACGCATTCATCTTGACTCTGCCGTTGCCTAACAGCCTGACTTGCACGTTTCAGAGTCCGTAGTGCTCACCACGACGCGGTGGAACCCACTCCTTGACCTTCTGTTTTGGTCTCTTCATCTGCCCCCCCCCCAAAGAGATTTTGTGAGGATGAGATCATGTAAAGTGCCTCAAATACAGTTGACATATGTTGCAGTCCTAACCCCAGCACCTCAGGATGTGAGTGTATTTGGAGACAGGATCTTGATGGAGGTGATTAAGTGAAAATGAGGTCGTGAAGGTGGGTCCTAATTCAATATGACTGGTGTCTTACAATTAGAGAAGATTAGGACACGGACACAGACGCAGAGGGAAAACCGTGTGAAGATGAAACCAGTCCTGTCTGATACCTTGATCATGAACTTCTAGCCTCTGGAGTTACGAGAAAATAAGTGTCCATTGTGAAGTCATCCGGTCTGCGGTATTTGTTGTAGCAGCCCTAGCTGACTGATACGATATAACATAACATATAACATTACATATATAATATAATATAACAAATATAACTACTTCCACAGGTATAACAACCACACCACCAGCAGAAGGGCATGTGGCAAAATCTGGCCACTGTAGGGAGAGAAATCTCACATTCGGAAGCAGCTATTGCTGGTAGGTAACAGTATACCAGGGGCATCTAAACTCATACCAGACCATTTGGTATGTACTTATACAAAGCAAAAACAAATACTGTGAATGTGAAGTTAGTCAACAAGATCCCCAAAAGATGTAAATCTCTGATAAACTTTTACTTATGAATAAGGGCAAATAAAAATCATAATAGTGGCCACGTTAAACCATTTATACATAAAACCAGGCATTGCTGGAATTATGTGCCAAACGAGACTAATATGTTGTTATTGTTGCTATTATCGTAACGGTGACTAATAGGGATCATTGGAATCTTAAATAGCTTAACAATCCAGGAGTATTGGCTTAATAAAAATGCTTCAATTTGAACCTTGAGTGGGCATGAGCAGTCATCTGAGGGCCTTTTTCTGACAGTCTAACTCACTGAAAACCCTCACGAACCTTGCTTCTTCTGGAGGGAAGGCGGATGAGTCAGATGCTCCAGGAAAGACTTTCAAAGCAATATCTCCTGTCTGGAGTACACTTAAGTGTTAGCCACTGAAATGCTTTAAAATGCCTTTCTAATGTGCCAAAGGGCTAGTGATGAGCTTTGGAGGTCTATGTGCTTTCTTGCTGATTTGATTACCAGGGGTCTTTTTACAGACACTGAGGCCCATTTTGTTTTAATAACTGCTAAGTGAGGCTGGAGTGTAAATTCAAGCTCTCAGTGAACAGCATGGCCTCCTCAAGGAATGCTGCCTCTAGCTTGAATTTAGGGGAACTCAAATCACTGAGGTTAAACAGATATTAATGTTGCACCAACACTGCCGCAAGAAGGGAGGGAGGAATGGAAAGTAAAAGAGAGAGAGAACAAAAGAAAGAGAGAGCGATTTCTGGTTTTAGTTCCAACATGGGAAGACCTTGGAAGTCACCATTCCCATTCTCCCAAGAAAAAAGCCAAACAGACTGAAAACCGATGACTTTTCTTAGATCCATTGGAGAATTGAGGTCACAGGGCTAATGGCCTCCACAGAAGTGGAGAAATAGGCAAATAAAGAAAATCACAGCAATGATTAGCTTACTGGGAGCAGAAGTGGCTAGAACCAGTAACTGTAGAAACACTTACATGGTCATCTTGACAAATTGCTGAAGGCTGAGTGTGGACTGGCTTGAGGCTTAAAAACTCCTGCGTGGTTAATCTTAGGGAAGGCTCATACTCTGTGCAATTTACCTCCAAGGGTCCCCCAGGTTCTCCTGGCAAAGATCGGAGAAAAATCCTCTCCTGTCTTAGGAAGGAGGAGAAAAAAATGTAACCCTTTAAATTATGCCCAGAGGAAAAGTAATCATTTTGAAATTCACACAGAATATTCTCCATGACAAAGAGAGCATCTGGGAGAGAGGAGAGGAGCCCGGGGGAAGGAGAGAAAGAAAGAGAGAGAGAGAGAGAGAGAGAGAGAGAGAGAGAGAGAGAGAGAGAGAGAGAGGATCCTAAGCAGACTCCATGCTCAGCTCAGAGTCTGATGTAGGGCTTGATCCTGACCCTGGGATCAAAACCTGAGCCAAAGTCAGGAGTTGGATGCTCAACCGACTTAGCCACCCAGATACAAATTCTTCAAATTTTCAAAATCAAAATTTTCAAATATTTTCTCCCAGCCTGCAGCTTGCCTTTTCAATACTTAAATACATTTTGAAGGCTGAGAATTTTTAAATTTTATGAAACCCAGTGTATCTTCTATTCCTTTTCATACTTTGTGCTTTTTGGTGTCCTGATGAAGAAATCTTTTCCTAGCCCAAGGTTACCAAGATTTTCTCCTATGTTTTCTTCTAGACATTGTATAGTTTCAGCTGTTACTTTTGGGTCTATAATCATTTTGAATTAATTTTTGTGTGTGGTATGAGATAAGGAACATGGCTAATCCTTTTGCATAAGGATAGCCAATTGTTCCGGCATTATTTTTTGAAAAGATTATCCTTGCCCCCCCCCCCCCCAATTAAATTCCTTGGTACCTTTGTCCAAAAATCAAATGAATTGACTGGATGGGGATGGGGGAATGATAGGCAACAGACTTCCAGGATGAAGAAGTGAGAAGTGGATGGTCCCTTTCCCCACTAGAAAAATCATTTTACTGGAGAAATTTTTGTTTTAATTTTTTAAATGTTTTTATTTATTTTTGAGACAGAGAGAAACAGAGCATGAGCAGGGGAGGGGCAGAGAGAGAGGGAGACACAGAATCTGAAGCAGGCTCCAGGCTCTGAGCTGTCAGCACAGAGCCTGACGCGGGGCTCGAACTCACGGACTGCGAGATCATGACCTGAGCTGAAGTCGGACGCTTAACTGACTGAGCCACCCCGGCACCCCGAAAATTATTTTGAAAAACTCAACCATTTAGTTCCTGGGAACTGTTCTAATGTGACACAGCAAATGCAGAAACGTTCAGGTAAGGAAACCTACTAAATTTGGTAAAAGCCAGAGTCTCTGGCATCTGAGCCATGACTTGCTTCCTTCCTCTCCACCTTCAAGCTGCATCTTATGGAAACACTGCTCTGTGCACCCTGCTTCAGGCAGCTGCAGCCAAGAATGATATGGGGGCTCGGTCTCCCTGCTGTGTCCTCCAACATGGCTGCACCTTCACTCTGGGAGGGGCAGGCTGCCCGTGTTTCTGTCCCCAAGCCCTGTGCTGCAGAAGCTGTATTCCTATCATCCGTGACCCAAGAGGATGAGGCTCTTTTCACTGACTCTCCTCAGAGGGTAGAAACACTATTACAGGACCAGCAGTCGAGGGACACCGTAGCCTCCTTCTCCAGCTTGCACAGGGCAGAGGTGCGGGCAAGCCAAGAGGACTAGAGATTGCCACCTGCCCCCTTCAGCATCCGTTGGGAGAGCAAGGATGTCCCTCTTCGATGAGGAGGCCATGATCTGTTTCCCCGATCCTGTGCGGTGGTACAGTTTCTGCCCAAAGAGAGAGGCGGGCCTTCGGAATTGGATGGCAACAAATTAAATAACTTAGATGAAATGAATAAACTGCTAGAAACACAAAACTACTGAAACTGACTCCAAAAAAAAAGCCTGAAAACCTGAATCGATGTCTAAGAAGTGAAGAAATGGATTTAGTAATTTAAAACCTTCCCACTAAGCACCTGGGTGGCTCATTCGGTTGAGCATCCAACTTTGGCTCGGGTGATGATCTCCTGGTTCGTGAGTTGGAGCCCCGCATCGGGATTACTGCTGTCAGCCTGTCTGCACAGAGCCCGCTCTGTTCTCCTCTCTCTGTCCCTCCTCTGCTTGCACTCTCCCAAAAAATAAATAAATATTAAAAAAATAAAATAAAACCTTCCCACAAAGAAAAGCTCAGTCCCAGATAACTTCACTAACAAATTCTTCCAAACATTTAAAGAATGAATACCAATCCTTCATAAGCCCTTCCAAAAAATAAAAAAGGAGGAAATATTTTCCAAACAATTCTCTGAGGCCAGGATTACCCCTGATACCAAAACCAGATAGAGACATGACAAAAAAAGAAATATACATGTTAGTCTTTATTAGTATGGAGGCAAAAGTCCTCAGCAAAATATTATCAACCTGATTCCAGCAACATATAAAAAGGGGTATCCACCAGCATCAGGTGGGATTTCTCCCAGGAATGCAAGAGTGATGTAATATGTAAAAATCAAGTATAATAGGGGTGCGTGGGTGGCTCGGTGGGTTAAGCGTCTGACTTCAACTCAGGTCATGATCTTGCGGTTCATGGGCTTGAGCCCCAGACCAGGCTCTGTGCTGACAGCTCGGAGCCTGGAGCCTGCTTCAGATTCTGGGTCTCCCTCTCTCTCTGCCCCTCCTCTGCTCACGCTCTGTTTCTCTCTGTCTCTCAAAAATGAATAAACCTTAAAAAGATTTTTTTTCAAATCAAGTATAATATGTTCTATTTATAAAATAAAAGAGAAAAACCACATGTCCACCTCAATAGGCACAGAAATATAGATGTTTTTTAAATGGCTAATAAGCACACGAAAAGATGCTCACCATCACTAGTCAGTAGGGCAATGCAAATCAAAACCACAGTCAGATGCCATTTCACACCACTAGGATGGCCAAATAAAAAGGACAGGCATTTAAGGTGTGTTTTCACAAAAAGACATAGGGTGTGTTGGTGAGAATGTGGACAAATTGGGACCCTCCGTCATTGCTGGTGTGAATGTAAAACAGTGTGGCTCCTTTGGAATACAATTGGGATTTCCTCAGAAATTTCAACATAGAGTTGATATATGATCCATCAATTCCATTCCTAGGTATATATCTCCAAGAAAGTAAGATATGCGTCTACACATACATTTGTACATAAATGTTCATACCATCATTATTCACAATAGCTAAAAGGTAGAAATAACCCAAATATCCATCAACTGACAAATGAATAAACAAAATGTGACATATCCATATAATGGAATATTACTTAGCAATAAAAAGTAATAAACTACTTACTGATTCATACTACAACAGGAATGAACCTTGAAAACATTACACTAAGTCAAAGAAGTCAGATACAGAAGGTCATATATTGTCTGATTCCACATATATGAAATGTCAAGAACAACCAAATCCACAGACGCAAAAGTAGTTTATTAGTTGCCAGGGGCTAAGGGAAGAGAGAAAATGGAAGAGGGGATAATGTATGTATATAAGGTTTCTTTTGGGGGTAAAAAACATATTATTAACCTAGAATCATTGCACAACTCTGTGAATATACTAAAACCAATCAACCATATATGGTTGGGTCTATTTATGGACTTTCTATTTTATTCCACTGATATGATTGATCTATATGTCTGTATTTACATCAGTACCACACTGTAGGTAGTATACCACACTTTTTAGGTAGTGTAAACAGTTCAATTTTGTCCTTTTACAAAAAAAAAAATTTTGGCTATTCTAGATCCTTTGTCTTTCCATACACATTTTAGAATTAGCTTGCTAATTTCTACAAGAAGTCTATTGGAATTTTGATTAAGATGCCTTGAACCTATGGAGGAATTTGTGGAGAAGTGACATCTTAGAGGTACTGAGCCTTCCAGACTATGTGGATGACATATCTCTCGATTTATTTATGTCTTCATTTATCTCTCTCAGCATTGTTTTATAGTTTCCTGCATATGAGTCTTATACGTTTTGCCAGAATTTTCCCTAAGCATTTTGTAAGTGATTTTTTTTTTTAATTTCAATTTTGAGTTGTTCATTGTTACAGTGTGGAAACATAGTTTAGATTTTTGTGTGGTGATCTTTATCTTGCAACCTTGCTAATCTTTTTCGTTCCAGTAGCCTTTTGTAGCTTCTGCTAGATTTTCTACGCAAGTTACCATATCTGCGGATAAAGGTAGCTTACTTCTTACTCTTTAATCTGGATGCCCTTTATTTATATTTGTCGCCTTATTGCCACGGATAGGACCTAAAATACAATGTCTTATAGAGGCAATGACAACAGACATCCTTGCCTTGCTCCTCATCTTCGGGGTAGAGCTGTTTAGTCTTTCACCACCACTAACTAAGTCCCTATGTTTTTTGCTGATGCTCTTTATCAGGACGAGGAAGTTCCGTTCTATTCTTCGTTTTTCCGAGAATTTGTATCAGAAATAGATGCTGAATACTGTTAAGTGGACTTTATGTACTTCTCAAGATAATCATATCATTTTTCATTTTTAGTACGTTAGTACGGTGAACAACATAGATTTTTCAATTGAAGTATGGTGTTGACATACGACGTTGCTTCAGTTTCAAGTGTACAACATAGCGACTTGACAAGCCTATACTTTATGCTGTACTCACAAGTGTGGCTACCATTTGTCACCATACCATACTATTACAATACCATTGGCTATATTCCCCGTGCTGTGCCTTTTATCCTTGTGACTTATTCCTTCCATGACTGGAAGCTTGTGCCTCCCGCTCCCCTTCACTCATTCTCCTCAACCCCCGTTCCCCTCCCCTCTGGCAACCACCAGTTTGTTCTCTGCATTTGTGGGTCTGTTTCTGCTTTGTGGGTTTCTTGTTTGTTCGTTCTCTCGTTTCGGTTTTCAGATTCTACATACAAGTGAAATCATATGGTATTTGCTCTGCCTGACGGATTTCATTTAGCATAATACCCTCTAGGTCCATCTATGTTGTCACAAATGACAAGATCTCATTCTTTTTTTTATGGCTCAGTAACAGTCCATTGTATATATACCCCACATCTTCTTTATCCATTCATCTATCGATGGACAGTTGGGTTGCTTTAATATCTCAGCTCTTGTGAGTAATGCTGCAACAAACATAGAGGTGCATATGTCTTTTTAAATTAGCATTTTCATTTTCTTTGGGTAAATACCCAGTAGAGGAATTACTGGATCATATGGTATTTCTGTTTTTAATTGTTTGAGGAACCTCCATACTATTTTCCAAAGTGGCTGCATCAATGTACATTCCTACCAGCAGGTACATAAGTGTTCCTTTTCCTCTACATTCTTGCAAACACTTGTTATTTCTTTTTGGTTCTAGCCATTCTGACAGGTGTGAGGTGATATCCCATTGTGGGTTTGATTTGAGTTTCCCTGATGATTAGTGGTGTTGAGCATCTTTTCATGTGTCTATTGGTCATCTGGATGTCTTGTTTGGAAAATATCTATTCAGTTAGTTCCTCTGCCCATTTTTTTTTATCAGATTATTTGTTTGTTTGTTTGTTTGGTGTTGGGTTGTATAAGTTCTTTATATATTTTGGATATTAACCCCATATTGGCTATATCATTTGCAATGTCTTCTCCCATTCAGTAGGTTTCCCACCTTGATTAGTTTTTGAATGCTAAGAACTGACCTTGTATTTCTGAGGCAAACCTCAGTTGCCGATCTTTATATTTTGTTGGATTCGATTTGTTAAAATGCTTTTAAGGGTTTTTACATTATGATCATGAAATCTGTTGGTCTATAGATTTGTTTCTTGTCCTGCCTTTTTTTGTTTGTTTGTTTGTTTCTTTTTTTGTGGTAAAGGAGGATACAGATATTTCCTATCAGGGAAATGCTTTACTCATATAAAAACTTGGGAAACTTTCCTTCCCCTTCCATTTTCTGTCACCGTGTCTTCCTTAAATCGACACTAAGAGAGGCACATGTCCCATAGAGGAGGGGGTGCTGTAGCAAGAGAGAAGTGCTGACATTTAACAGGCAGCAGTGGGCCATTTCTGGAAACCCAAAGGGCTGAAGAGAATCTAGGGATTCAAAATGTTCAGGCGTGCCCCTGATATCCCAATTCTATTTCTCGGGGTCCCATTCCTTTCCAAGAAGGACGCTGATCTTGGCATAACAGACTTGTTGAAGTTGAGGATTCAATCTCCTCTGTGGCCAGGAAGGCCCTCTGGCTCTCACGGGTAGCCTTTAGTTGCTGATTAATTTACTCTCAGCCTTTCATTGTCTTTCCAAAACGCTGACTGTCCCTGGTAATAGCCCTCTCATTCCTTATACTCTTTTCCTCTATCTCCCAAATGCCTCAAATATTGCAGCTGCCAGAGCACGTCCTTCTATCAGTATAACGTCTCAGTTCATCACCGTAAAAGCGTTAACAGTTGCGTGCCAGGCTCTACCAGTAACCGGCACCAGCAATGGGACCTGAACTGCCAGCTGCCGGCTGGTGATGCAGCTCCAAAATCTCTCGCTTAGAATCTGCTCGCTCGGCCTACTTCCATTATTAACTGTCGCTGCTTGGCCTCCTCAGAAAGCAGACTCTGATGGGAGAGATGTTGACCGTAGCTGTGTGAGGGCACCTCTCAGACACGAAGGAAATAGGATTTTGGCAAAGAGGGAAGGCGAACTGTGATGCAGTTGATACAAGGCTTCTCTTTATGGATCATTCTGGAGCGAGGGTAGGCCTGCAGCGTTGTCTCAGATTGGGGCAAGGTGGATGGAACTTCATACCTTCACGCTGTCCTGTGATTGGATGAGGGCTGCTGCAGGGACGTGGGTCTGACCTTAAGCGGTGCTGCTCTCTTTATGAGGGCAAGTCCCAGACAAGGGGTCGGCTGACCGCAGCCAGCTGCCAACCCTCCTGGAAGCAGGAAGAGTGGACGCTTCTGTCCTGAAGGCGGGTGTTTGTGTAGTGCCCCGTGGTATCCATCGCGTCTGTTTTTCCAGAACCCAAGCCCCTTTCTGTTTTATTGCTGTGACTTCCACATACATGGCTTCTACCTCATGTTCCAAGATTGGGGGGGGGGGTGGAGACAACTCTTTCATTCTGGCGGGAGGAAGGGCAGAAAAGCCAGTGTAGCTATAGATGAGGTTGTCAATTTGGCGATAGGAATCGAAGGAAGTTCGGTTGAAGCTTCCTCAAGATCCGGGCAAGATGGCTGGACACCGCTGGGAGGCCCTTGGAGATGTGTGGTCACGAATTTTAAAAAGAAATCCATGTGTACAAACAGTAGAAACTCATCCTGGATACCTTAGAGAAAAAGAGGAGCTTAATGGAAGGAGATTAAACTTTCACTGAGTTGCTATAATAGTCAGGGACCAAGAACATTCAGAAGGATTAGACAGCACGAGCCAGATGGTGCTCACACTGCTATTTTCGCTGAACAAATGAATTCCAACAGTACCCACTGCTGTTGCCGGAGTCACAGAAGATTCAAAGTTCAGGAGAGAGCATCTGGTTGGCCTCCGTGGGAGGGAAAAGAAAGACACTGGCAAGAGAGGGCTTTCTATTTCTGAGCAAGGCTGTAAAAATACCGCCTTTGGGTGATTCTCTTAAAGGCAGGACTTCATGCTGCTGGTGGTGACAGATATGGGGAGTAGAGGTACAGAAAGCTAAAAATAATGACTACTCAGACCAGCCCCATGAATAAGTATTTGTCACCTGTAGTCAGGCATATCCCTGGACCACTCTTCCTAATTTAGTATATTGCAGAAGCAAAGTGGGGATACCAAAGACAGGAGTAAATGATCAATACACGGATTTTCTGTTTAGGGACATTCTTATCACTGCTTACCAAGAAATTTCTGGAAGCCAATTTGACAATATATGTCAGAATCCATTGAGGACTACAAACCATTTGACCTAACTGCCTAAAAATGGAAAAAGGGAACATCATTTTCCAGCATTTTTCCAGTTTGGCTTTGGATTGGTCATATTTATGTTTAACCCTTTGAGGATAGAAAAAAATTGTAAGTCGAGAGCGAAGATATTTTGCTTACGCCTTTCGGTGAAGAACATCCCTTGAGGGGCGCCTGGGTGGCGCAGTCGGTTAAGCGTCCGACTTCAGCCAGGTCACGATCTCGCGGTCCGGGAGTTCGAGCCCCGCGTCGGGTTCTGTGCTGACAGCTCAGAGCCTGGAGCCTGTTTCTGATTCTGTGTCTCCCTCTCTCTCTGCCCCTCCCCCGTTCGTGCTCTGTCTCTCTCTGTCCCAAAAATAAATAAACGTTGAAAAAAAAATTAAATTAAAAAAAAAAAAAAGAGAGAAAAGAACATCCCTTGAGCACCAAGCTGTGCTAATAAACTGACCATGCATTGTGTTAGTCATGATTTCTATTTTTAAACAGGGAAGAATTTGCTCTTGGAGGTACCTTCTTCTTGGCACATCTGCTCATCAGGGTCACTACTGTGTGATCTGTGGTTTACCAGGCTATGCTCCATATACGTGGCATCTCTGTGGCTGTTTGTCCGGACCTGGTGAGCTGAATGCACTGGGTGGAGCATTCAGAGTGACCCAAAGGAAAAAACCTACTGACTAGTACTTGGTGACAAACATGATTAGGTATAGTACATGGTTTTCTCTTTAAATCCACGATTTTTGAGTATCTATGTGTCCCTATGGTATTTGCCCAGAGAGGGAGGTGGTACAAAGATGAGACAGATTAATTTACTCTCAGATTAATTTACTCTGCTGTATCTACAGTCTCTATCCTAAGGACTTTGCAATTTAGTGCAGAGGGCCTGTACTTTTTAGTAGGCCCTCAGCTCTTGGGCTGCTCTTCCCTTCTTCTTTTGGTTTGGATTATAGACGTGATGGCCAGCACCTCAGTAGCCACGTTGTGATAATGAAGCATCAGTCATGGAACCAGAAAGCCAACATACTAAGAGTGGCAGAGTGAAAAGACAGAAAGAGTTGGGCTCCCTGAGGACCTCACTGGGCTGCTGCGTCTCTTAAGTAAACGACAAATGTCATCATCATGGTTAAGAACAGGTCTTTGGTTACAACTGTAAGTGTTCCTCACTTTGACAAAGGAAATACTAGGAAACCAGAATTTTTGAGTCTGAGGCTATAGTTTAAAATTTTACATTAAGTTTAACTTTTTCCTACAGTAACTTGTGAAGTTCTAAAACATTCCTACCCAACTCTGTTGGCATCTCTTCTGCTGTAGAATGCCTCCTTCTCATTTGGATACATTATTTCCGGAAAGGAACTGAGCCTGGTGGTTTTCCTGATGAGTGAACTAGCCATTTCAGTAAGGGTAGAACAAATGTGCACAGAAATCAGAGTCGGAGATTTTTCCTTCTGCCGCAAGGTTAGCTAGGTAATATTTGCAGCACCATCCTTAGAATAAATTAATTAAAGGAATAGGCTAAATGTTTCCAAAGCTTGTTCTGAAATGATTCCTTCGGTCAGAGGTTCTTTCTTTTGGCTTCTTTAAGGCTTTCTGGTCCTTTTATTTTTAACACTTAAATCAAGAAGCTTTTGCATTTTTCTGGACCTTCAGGCTCTTCTGCTTCTGAAGCTGCCATTATGAAGGGCAGACAGACGAAAGAGAGTTGAAGACTGTGCTTCCTACTTCCTCTTTCTCTTTTTGGTTTTCAAATTAATGAGCTGTATACAACTAGGTGGGTGGCAAAGTGGGCACAGGTTAGTGTGCGGTGTCTCATGCTTGCCCGGGTCAGCTGGCAGGCTGGAGCCTGCATCGTTTTCCACTAATGATCCAGTTTGGTCCACGTGCACTTTGCCTCCTGTCTATATCCAGGGCCGCTTCTGCTTGGGAAGGCCGCACATTTTCTTCATGACTGGAGATCGCAGCGGGCACTATTACTAAAACATCTGTAGGAAAATGAAGCAATGGGCCTGCTAATATGCTTAATGGCCTTAATAGCATCGAAAACTAATGCACTTAATGCGCGATTCATTCATAGTTGCCCTTGGAATTATGGATGGCAAGACCATGCATTACGCTGAAACGAAATTGGCCCAAATGTCGCTGCAAGTGTGAGGGAGGAGAGTGAGAGAGAAATATTACAGCAGCATCATGAAATTTCTACTCAAATCCATCTTCATAGGAAAGAATTACATTATATGAGAAAAGAGGCAGCCAACCAGGGGACCATCACTGGCTTGAAGGAATTTGGCTCAGGTGAAGAAGAGAAGAAATCCTGCAAGGCTGTGCCGAGCGAATGATCCGGTGAGCAAAAGCAGTAATAGGGGAGGTAGAGATACTTCTGAGAAACAGGGAATTTCTAATTGTGGAGATCACTCTTCCTTTTCCTGGTTGCAGGATTTTCTCTGCTCGTAATGGGCTGTGTTTCAGACCTTTCCAGACCCCCCCCCCCAACCCCTTCTTTGTTCTATATTCCTTAGGGCACTATTTATCATAAGTAATTGGATTAGTGAATTCAGGGCGCTACGCCATGAATTAGCTCCAGAGGAGAAGATAGTTCAGATGAGGCTCTCTGGAGAAAAGCCTAAAGGATCATGGACAGTTGGGACACTTGGTGGCATCGTGTATTCTTACAGGGCCCTCAGGTCATCCAGGCAAGCTTTTGCCAGCTTCAGAAGCACATAGGGATGGTGCTGGAGAGACTATTAGAAATAACGTTCTAAATTTTGAAGATAAAATTCACAGGAGCATGGGGGCCTCTGTTGCACATTCTACTACTTTAGTTCTCAAAGAACTCTGGGGAAGAGAAGTTTCTCCACCTCCCTCAGGGATCCAAATACTGCCAGAGGCCCAGACAGGCAAGAGGGTTAAACAAGAGTAACAGGAAGTCGTCGGAAAATGAAATCGTGGTGGTGAAGAGATACCTGCATTCCCATATCCACTGCAGCATTACTCACTGCATAGAAGACATAGAAGCAACCAAAGTGTCTGTGGATGGTTGAATGGATAAAGAAAATGTCACCCACCCACACACACACACACACACACACACACACACACAAGAATATTATTCAGCCATTCAAAAATAAAGAAGGAAATCCTGCCATTTGCCACAACATGGATAGGTCTTGAGGACATTATGCTAAGTGAGATAAGTCATACAAGAAAGACAAATACCATGTTCTCGCTTATATGCAAAACCTAAAAAGCCAAATTCGCAGAGAAAGAGAGTAGAGTGGTGGTTTGGAGGTGGGGGAAACAGGGAGATGTCGGTCAAAGGGTACAAACTCCCAGCTATAGGATAGGTAAGTTTTAGGCATCTAACATACGGCATGGTACCTGTAATTAACAATACTGTATTATATACATGAAAGTTGTTAAGAGAGCAGATCTTAAATGTTATCACCACACACACACACACACACACACACACAGGCCATTACATGAGGTGACGGAGGAGTTAACTAACTTTATTGTGGCCATCACTGTGCAATATATACATGTATTGAAGAATCACATTGTACATCTTAAACCTACATATGCTATATGTCAGGAATATCTCAAGAAAGATGAAAAACAGTTCATTTGGTATATCATGCTAGAAAGAATTTTCTAAAGGTGAATCATGTTCATATTGCATCGGAACGTTCTTTTCTACTCTGATAAAGTTAAACTGTAACTATCAATATAAACACAGAAGTCCTCAGAATTAGAGAAGCAAACCGTGGACACCAAGAAACTTTTTACTTACTGACAGCAGGCATCGGTGTAGAGCCATGACTGAAAAAGGCTGGGTCCAGAAATGCGTGTCACCTGTCAAGTGCTAGCCAATAGCCAATGTGGCTATTACCCTACTATGGACTCAGATTTGCAGGGGTCCTGCCTCCTTTGGTAAGACTGCTGAATGACCTTTCCCATCAACTCAGGCAGGGGGTGATGATATTTCTTAGGAAGGAGAACTTGGAAATTTTCTCTCTTTTGAATAAATACCAGCAATGTAACCATTGGGATTCGTGAAATATTTGTGAAATACAGGTTTGTGTATGATATATATAAGGCAGGTATGTTATAGGTCATGATGCTTTACTTCTCTGAATTTTCATCATGATTTTACTTTGGCCATAGCATCTTTTACTGCTTTAGGCATTTGGTTCAATAACAGCTGCTCACCCCCCAGGTTTTCAGAAGAACATTCTGTACCGGTTAGATTTTTTTTTTCCTTTAAGTAGGCTACATGCCCAACATGGGGCTTGAACTCACGACCCTGAGATCAAGAGTCACATGCTCTACCAACTGACCCAGCCAGGCACCCCTGCCTTGGTTAGTTTTTGAGAACCGCTGGGACTTTATTTGGTCACAGGCAATTCAGAAGTTAAAAAATTCAAGAATAGAGAAAATGATAAAAAATAGTGAGCCTTCTTAATGGTTGTGGATAATCTGGAGGGAGTCCAGCTACCAAAGCTCCTTCAAGTTCAGATATTTCATTTATTGCCCCACCACACCTAAATAATTGATTTCACAACTGACATCTGATTTCTCCATTTTTGAGTTTTTCCCTTGGAATGAGTTTATAAAGTGAACTCTCCAAGAAGAAAATACATTTTCACTCAGTGACTTTATTTTCTAATGGTTTATTAATGTTCTTCATTCATCGCTCAATGTTGAGGATATGGTTAAAAGGGAGAGATAAATATAAACTAAAGCACAGGTAAGTTTTTTTTCTATCTCCAACTAAGAGGAGTTCCGTTGTTGTGAACATCTAGGAAAAAAGTCATCCTCAAATTACAATTCAGTAACATTCTGTATCCTTTTCTTAAAATAAAGGGACAACTGAAACTTGGCCTAAGAGTCCCTATTTTCTGACACCTATAATTACTAATCCAGATGTTTGGAGTTGTATTTGCATAGATGAAGATTTTGTCAGGGGTTTTTCCACGATTAAAAATATGTAATTCAGTGAAAGACAGCTAATTCATGTTAAGAACAGCAATTCTTTCTCTAAGTTTCAAATACAAGTATACTGATTTAAAATGCTATAATTGGGGTGCCTGGATGGCTCAGTCAGTTAAGCATCTGACTTTGGTTCAGGTCATGATCTCACGGTCTGAGGGTTCAAGCCCCATGTTGGGCTCTGTGCTGACAGCTCAGAGCCTGGAGCCTGCTTCAGATTCTGTGTCTCCCTCTCTCTCTCTGCCCCTTCCCCACTTGTGCTCCGTCTTTCTCTGTCTCTCAAAAATAAACATTAAAAAAATTAAAAATTAATAAAAATTTAAAAAATGCTGTGATTAAGCATAAGAAGTTAGAGTGAGAAGATAAATGGGTAAAACTTTACCAGCGATACTAAATTTATTTTAGAATCTTAAAACTATATGTGGACGTATGGTGTGCCTAGTATTTTGGTATATTGTCATATTTAGTTCTCTCAGTTGCCATACGAAATGGGCATATTAATCTCACAGAGAAGGAAACCAAGGTTCACCGTGGATAAGCAACCTTCTCAAGGTCACAGTCATAAATAGGGCTGGGACTCCAGCTCGAGCTCATTATCTTCCCCCTGCATTATGTTCCTGTCTGTAGGAACAGCCATAGAAAATCAACCAAGACAACTATCTCTTTGCCATGAATATTAACATTAAATTGAAGACAGAAAAATCATCCGTAGCTTCTACGGGCAAGAAAATCTGCTTTGCTTGATCTGGCCTTCATCTCTAAATTTCTGTGCTTTCTTTTTTCACCTGGCCATCATCACACGTGATGGCATGTGGCTGTTTCCCGGTGCTGATGCAGGAAGGCAACGCCCTTGACTGAAGAAGTTGCCCTGAAATATTAACCGCGGCTGTGTTTGGACTAGGGCAAATTTACTCCTTCTCTCTACATTTCTATATTTTATAATAAAATTACAGCTGTAAAAAAATAAGATCGTGAACATATATTCCTAAGTTTGAAATGTAAAAATGTCTTTGGCAAGGAAAAATAAAGGATGAAACAAGCGATGGAAATGTGGGAATGTTTTGGGAAAGTCCGCTGGCTATAAAAGCCCAGCTTAGAAGCATTCCAAAATGTCAACAATCAGAATTAATTTAGCTGTCATCACGGACTTGATTTAATTTTCCTCACAGCCTTAAAAGGTACTTCCATGTATCTTGTGGGGACACGTGACCATGCTTGGCCCCCACTCCCTGGGTATCAAGGGTGCTTCTTGCTCAATCTTGTTGGCTTTTGCCTTCCTCCTCTTCCAAGTCCTTTATCTGCCTCCAGGGTTTTCCCAGGACAGTGATGGGTTGACTTTGTCTTTTCCTGCTTTCAAGTATTAGATCAGATCATGCTGAGAAGCTCCAGAGTATACTCTTTCTTTAAACACGTGTATTTCCTTTTTCCCTTATTTATTGCAAAAGTCATATTTTGGAAATCTTAGGAAAAAACAGGTAAACCAAAGGATGAAAAAAAAAAAAAAGCCATCTTAATTTCATCACCCAGAATGCTTTTGTGTATTTCCACCACGTTGCCTATTCACGTGTGTGTGTGTGTGTGTGTGTGTGTGTGTTGTGCGTGCACGCGTGCGTGTCAGGGAGGGTGTGTCAATGAATTGGACAGGCTTTAAGTTCCAATAAAAATCCCAATTTAAAGTAACAGCTCAGTCTAGATGAGAACTTAAAGTAGTGCTTTATTGTACCGTGATTGCTTTAAAGACACCTCTCCACCATTTAGGCCAGCTCTCCTGCAGCTCACGGTAAGTATCAAAAACTGAATCGACCACTTAACCTCAATTACCTGTCCTGAAGGAAGGCACCCTTCTCCCCTCACCTCACTTCAGTGCATTAAATAAGAGTTTCCTCCCTCTCCACCAACGTGCCCACCATCTCTAGGACTTAACCGAACGAGGAAGCTTCAGACTTCTTCCTACTTCTTCACCAGCTCTTCTCTGGAAGAAGGAGTGATTTGCTTGATAGGAGAGATGGGGGAGCCCACCAGGCTGTGGAGCGAGCCAGTGCAGAAGTGGAGCTTGGAATCAGAAAGCGGGCCCGAGTCTCGATCTCCTCTCTGTTCCCTCTCCCCTGCGGTAAGGCAGCAGGAAGGACACATCCTGTTTGAGGTTCTCCAGCTGCACTGCCTCTGGCTGCAGGGCCAGCCAGGTTCAGCTGGAAGGAGGGCAAGGAAGCCACACTTCCCTCCTCCCCCTACCTCTGCTGCACCCCGGCTCCTCCCATCTGTCACGTGTGTATATATCAAATTGATTAGAACCCAGAGGAGGAGGAGTATGATTAACGCATCCCCAAACCCAGTAAGGTGTCTAGAATGCACCCCATATGTTAGAAGGCCCACCTACGTGGTGTGTGTGTGTGTGTGTGTGTGTGTGTGTGTGTGGTGTAAGTATATATCTACATAATATATATGTTCTTTCTCAAATTGAAATACAAGTAGGTTTTTATAAGTTGCAGAGAAATGTTTCCCTTTCTTTTAGGGCTCCATAATTAAGCTTCCTAGGACATTTCGGAAAACATATTTGCAGCCGTGGCAAAGCAAACCTACAACTTCAGGATAAAATTTAGCAAAATATAAGTTGACTAAAGGGCCATTCGGATGTACTCTGAAACCACCAACCTATGCTCACTTAGATGAGAGCAACGGAGCAAATTTGATTTCTTTTTTTTTTTTTTTTTTAATTTTTTTTTCAATGTTTTTTATTTATTTTCAGGACAGAGAGAGACAGAGCATGAACGGGGGAGGGGCAGAGAGAGAGGGAGACACAGAATCGGAAACAGGCTCCAGGCTCCGAGCCATCAGCCCAGAGCCTGACGCGGGGCTTGAACTCACGGACCGCGAGATCGTGACCTGGCTGAAGTCGGACGCCTAACCGACTGCGCCACCCAGGCGCCCCTGCAAATTTGATTTCTTGAAAGGTGGTGGAGTTCTTCTTCAGTGTAGGGCCTGGCTAAGGCTTCCCGATTCCCTCCACCTTCCTCATACCTCAGTGCTTCTAAATGCCACGAGGTTCTCCTTGTACAGACCTGCCCAGGAACATGCCATCCTATTCTGTGATGGTGATGTTATGGGTCAGCTTGACTGGATCATGGAGTCCCCATATATTGGGCTACACATTATTTCTGCGTGTGTCTAGGAGGGTGTTCCCAAATGAAATCAGCACTGGTGTTGGTGGATTCGGTAAGTCAGTTTGCCCTCCCCAATGTGGGTGGGCATCACCCAATCCATGGAGGGTCTGAATGGAACAGAGAGGCAAAGGAAGGAAGAACTTGGACATTCCTGCCCAATGGCTTGAGACAGGACATCGATCTTCCTAGTTCTCAGGCCTACAGACCTAGGCTGGAGTCCACACCATTGGCTCCCCTGCTTCTCAGACCTTCGGAGTTAGAAGTATACTACTGGCTTTCCTGGGTCTCCAGCTTAGGGACCACAGATCATGGGACTTCTCAGCCTCCATAATTTCATGAGGCAACTCTTTATAATAAGAGTCTTTATATGTATGTGTGTGTGTGTGTGTGTGTGTGTGTGTGTGTGTGTTCTCTGGAGGGCTCTGACCAATACACATTCTAAGTCCCAAATAGAGTTTGTTCTTTTCTTTTCCTTTTAAAAAGTTTTCTTAATGCTTATTTTTGAGAGAGAGAAAGAGACAGAGAGAGAGAGCGTGAGCAGAAGGGCAGAGAGAGGGAGACAGAGAACTGGAAGCGGGCTCCAGGCTCTGCGCCATCAGCACAGAGCCCAACGTGGGGCTCGAACTCACAAACTATGAGATCATGACCTGAGCCAGAGTCCGAGGCTTGAGGCTGAGCCACCCAGGCGGCCCATGTCTGTTCTTTTCAAAGAAAAGAGCCATCTCACCCGACATAGAGCTGCGGCCAAACTGCCAGAGACCCAGACAAGATGGAGGGTAAGAAGAAACAAAGGATATATTCAAAATTAGAGGAACAAAACAGGGGTGCCAGACCTTCTTTTTGCTGACCCGGACATGAGTATGGGTAGATGGGAGATGATCTGAAAGCTGACCAAACATGATGCTAAGGATATGTGAAAGTCAGAATTTCCATGAGGCTTTCTAGTAGCTGATGAGCCACTTTAACAGGTAGACACCTGTTTTGCTAAAACAGGAGTTGCACCCGAAGCTGTACAACTGGAAAACAGGAACATCTGTACTACCTATAAAAAGTGGAGATGAGAGATAAGGAGAGAGAGAAAGCGAAAAATTTTCAAGGATTAAGTAATGTTTATAACCTCAAACCGCATTCTGTCGCAAAGCCTGGCGGTAAATATTTGCCCATTTATGTAATTTAGTGTTTTGTTCAACCATGATTTTGCAGGTTGGGCAGAGATAGGGTAAGAGACTGAAGGAGACTGATATTTATTGTTGCAAAAGATCTTTTGAGATGGTGGAAATTAATTTCTGTTCATCCTCTCTGAAGAGATCCCATTTTTCTAGAATACCCTGAATTCACCCCAATGGTGCCTCTTAGATAGGACTGAGGTGTATGTGCTTGCAATAGAGCTACAGTGTTCAAAGGAATTATTGTTTGGTCTTGTTTTGTTTTTCTTCCAGAAATAAAAATAATGTGTTAAAACCCCAGCTGCCCCTTAGCACTAATTGCATTGAGCTTAAGAATTACTCAGTGATGGATACAATAAATAAGTCCCATTATTTTTACAGAAAGAGATTTAAAGCCCTGTAAATTTAATCATATTTATCTATAATTCTTCTATAGTGAAGACCCGTCCAGTGGTTCTTGTAGTACATGAAAACTTGGAGAGTTTTTGTGAATAAAAAGGGTAAATCCGTTGCCTTAAAAAATTCAGTACCTAGCATGTGTTATGAAAAGTAGATCTTAATTTTTTTTCCCTGAAATTTTACTTAGAGCTTGAGGTTAAAGAATTTAATGTACTGTTATGAGGCTAATGTTTTTAATTTGGGGTTACTTAGAATAAATGCTTTTCCTTCTTAATTACTAGAGAGTGCTAGATCCCAGACAGATATTGCGGAGTCTGGTTGAGATGTCCTGACCCTCAAAGGGTCACTCCTGGGGGTTGAGGGAAATGGAGGGACAATATAGACAGCCCCCCTTTTAAGTTTCAGACTCTAATCAACAGGGGCTGGTCCACATGAACTTGTAGTCACAAGTATTTAAAATGCTAAGGATGCTTTTGCATTTTCATTCATGTTTTCTTTTTAAAAAATCTCCCTCTTCTTCCTATATTCTCTCTTTTCCTTTTTGGTTTTGGCTCTTACTTCTCTCTGCTTTGTTTCCCCCCCCCTTTTTTTTTTCCTTTTCGATTCTTCCGTCTTGTTTGGCTGATCTAAATAGGCCACTTTAAGATGTGATGAAATCAAATCACAGGCTTTGAAATGTTATGACCAGACTTCCAGGAAAGCTGTTTCATAATCCCATCAATAGACATGAATACTCAGTCTTTGAGCTAGCAGTTCTGCCTTTAGAAATTAATCTTAAGGAAATAATCAGAAATGATAAAAATAATAATATTTGTCGAGTTCATATCATCGGCCAGGCATTCGCTTTACATGAATTAATCTATTTAATCTTTACAACAACCTATGATGTATCACCCCCATGTTGCACGTGAGGAAACTGGAGATCAGTAACTTGCTCAGGAACACACGGCTAGTGAGTAGGGGAGCTGGGATTTGAACCATGGAAGTCTAGCTCCAGAGCCAACACTCAACCAGGGCAGTCCCCAAGATGTGAGCCGTGGGCAAGCATTTTTCATGGGACCTCTGTCTATATAAACAATTTTATTAAAAATGTGTTTCACATTTTTTTTTTCAAATTCATCAGTCCCTGTAAGGTACAGAGAATGGAGATGATTTATCAGGGAAGATTTGAAATAATGGCTAAAGAAGGGGAGCTTACCTATGCGTTGACTGTCCAGTCAGAAGAAGATCCTTTGTGGTGTCCAGGCACCATGTCTTCTTATGTGGATCCGGGAACCATGCTTCTCATACTTTATTGTCAAATCTTCCATTCTGGGCTACTTTCCTATTTTTCACCATGAAAGGAAAGGCACAAGACTGTTACTACTAAAATGCGATGACTCTTCGGACTGAAACAACATAGATCTTGTGTCCTCCACAGGTCCCTAATACCATTTATTTAATGCTTCTTACATCATTACTCGTGATGCCACCTCCTTCTCCATCCATCCCCTGTGAAGCTGGCTTCCAGTGACTCTCAACAGCGGTCAGTGGGCTTTGTGGGATGACTGAGTTGGGTGCCAGCACCGAGGGATGCATGGTCCTGCCACCACCCTGCTGCCCATGGGTGCTGTAGACCAGAGGCAGCTCTGTGGTCAGTATACACTAAATTCCAAGAGCAAGCAGCAGATCTGTGGTGACCATCACAGGCCTGGAGCTCCAGATTTGTCTGGTGTCCTTAGTGAGTAAGACCTCTCGGTCTCAAAATAGATTAGAGAGCTGCATATTTATTCTTCTAGAAAAATATACAACGCTCTGTGAGTTTTCAAATGGAAGTCTGAATACATCTTGTGTAATTTGTTTAATTTGGCAAAATTGCCAGGGATGTCATATTGGTTAACATGAAGTTGCCAGAAGCCCTTCTGAGAAATCCCTTCCATTGTCCTTGATGCTCCAGTTTCTTTAGCAGATAATAGATTGTGGCAGATGTATATTTGTGTATACATCTTTAATAATAATTATTTGCGCGCTTGCTGTGTGTCGTCACTATTTCAGTTGCTTTACAACTATTGTTCATGGAACCTTCATCACAGCCCTCATTCATAAGCACAATTCTATTCTCGTTTGTTGAGAAAAGGGTGGGGTGCAATGGGCAACAACACAGATAGACCTTGAGGGCGTTATGCTCAGGGAAACAAGAGAGAGAGAGAGGCAGAGAGATAGGTAGACAGACAAATACTGTGTATGTTGCCACCCATGTGAAGCAAACTCCTAGAAACAGAATGGAGTGGTAGTTGCCAGGGGCCGGGGGGTGAGGGAAATGGGGAGATGTTGCTCAGAGTATAAACTTCCCATGAATGAGTTCTGTGGATCTAATGCACAGCATGATGACTGTAGTTCACAAGTCTGTATTATATACTTGAAACTTGCTTAGAGAGTAGATCTGAAATGTTCTCACCACACACCCACACCCACACCCCCCCACACACACAATGTCATGATGTAAGGTATGAATGTGTTCAGTAACCTTATTGTGGTAATCATTTTGCCACACGTTGTATTGAAGCATCATGTTATACACCTTAAACTTACACAATGTTTTATGTTGATTATATCTCAGTAAAGCTGAGGGAAAAAAATTTACGTTGAAAAGGCCCATCTTTGGAAAAGTGTCTATTCATGTCTTTTGCCCATTTCTTCATTGGGTTATTTGTTTTTGGGGTGTTGAGTTTGATAAGTTTTTATAGATTTTGGATACTAACCCTTTGTCCTGTATGTCATCTGCAAATATCTTCTCCCATTCTGTCAGTTGCCTTTTAGTTTTGCTAGTTGTTTCCTTCACTGTGCAGAAGTTTGATGAAGTCCTAATTATTCATTTTTGCTTTTGTTTCCCTTGCCTCCAGAGACATGTCAAGTAAGAAGTTTCTGTGGCTGAGGTCAAAGAGGTTGTTGCCTGTTTTCTCCTCTAGGATTTTGATGGCTTCCTGTCTTATGTTTAGGTCTTTCATCCGTTTTGAGTTTATTTTTGTGTATGGTGTAAGAAAGTGGTCCAGGTTCATTCTTCTGCATATCTCTGTCCAGTTTTCCCAATACCATTTGCTGAAGAGACTGTCTTTTTTCCATTGAATATTCTCTCCTGCTTTGTCAAAGATTAGTTGGCCATACATTTGTAGGTCCATTTCTGGGTTCTCTGTTCTGTTCCATTGGTCTATGTGTCTGCTTTTGTGCCAGTACCATACTGTCTTGATGATTACAGCTTTGTAATACAGCTTGAAGTCTGGAACTGTGATGCCTCCAGCTTTGATTTTCTTTTTCAGGATTGTTTTGGTTGTACAGGGTCTCTTGTGGTTCCATACAAATTTTAGGATTCTTGTTCTAGCTCTGTGAAGAATGCTGGTGTTATTTTGATAGGGATCGCATTGCATATGTAGATTGCTTTGGGTAGTATTGACATTTTAACAATATTTGTTCTTCCACTCCATGAGCATGGAAAGTTTTTCCATTGTTTTTGTGTCTTCTTCAATTTCTTTCATAGGCTTATATAGTTTTTAGTATATAGATTTTCCCCCTCTTTGGTTAAGTTTATTCCTAGGTATTTTATGTTGTTTGTGTGTGTGTGTGTGTGTGTGCAATCGTAAATGGGATCGATTCCTTGATTTCTCTTTCTGCTGCTTCATTTTTGGTGTATAGAAATGCAACTAATTTCTGTACATTGATTTTATATCCTGTGACTTTGCTGAATTCAGGTATCAGTTCTAGCAGCTTTTTGGTGGCGTCTTTGGGTTTTCCAATAGAGTATAATGTTGTTTGTGAAGAGTGAAAGTTTGCCAATTTGGATGCCTTTTAGTTCCTTGCCTGACTGCTGAAGCTAGGACTTCCAACCCTATGTTGTACAACAGTGGTGAGAGTGGGCCTCCCTGTCATGTTCCTGACCTTAGGGGAAAGCTCTCAGATTTTCCCCATTGAGGATGACAGTAGCAGTGGGTCTTTCATACATGGCCTTTATGATCTTGAGGTATGTTCCTTCTATTCCTACTTTCTTGAGGGTTTTTATCAAGAAACGACTTGGATTTTGTCAAATGCTTTTTCTGCATCTATTGAGAAGATCACATGGTTCTTACCCTTTCTTTTATCAGTGTGATGTATCACATTGATTGATTTGTGGATATTTGAACCAGCCCTGCATCCCAGGAATGAATTCCACTTGATCATGGTGAATAATTCTTTTTATACGTGGTTGAATTCGATTTGGTAGTATCTTGTTGAGGATTTTTGCATCCATGTTCACCAGGGTAATTGTCTGTAGCTCTCCTTTTTTAGTGGGGTCTTTGTCTGGTTTGGAATCAAGGTAAGAAATGGGCAAAACACATGAATAAACAATTTTCCAAAGAAGACATCCAGATGGCTAACAGACACATGAAAAAATGCTCACTATCACTCATCATCAGGGAAATACACATCAAAAGCACAATGAGATACCACCTCACACCTGTCAGAATGGCTCGGAGTAGTAACTCAGGCAACAACAGATGTTGGTGAGGATGCAGAGAAAGAGGATCTCTTTTGCACTGCTGGTGGGAATGCAAACGGTGCAGCCACTCTGGAAGACAGTATGGAGGTTCCTCAAAAAATTAAAAATAGAACTACCCTATGACTCAGCAGTTGCACTACTAGGCATTTTTCCAAAGGATACAGGACTACTGTTCCAAAGGGGCACATGTACCCCAGTGTTTATAGCAGTGTTATTGACAATAGCCAGAGTATGGAAAGAGCTCAAATGTCCATCAACTGGTGAATGGATAAAGAAGATGTGGTTTATATATACAATGGAATATTACTTGATGATCAAAAAGAATGAAATCTTGCAATTTGCAACAATGTGGATGGAACTAGAGTGTATTATGCTAAGCAAAATAAGTCAGTCAGGGAAAGATAAATATCAATCATATGACTTCACTCACATGTGGAATTTAAGATAGAAAATAGATGCACATAAGGGAAGGGAAGCAAAAATAATATAAAAACAGAGAGGGAGATAAACCATAAGAGACTCTTAAATATAGAGAACAAACTGAAGGTTGCTGGAAGGGTGTTGGGTGGGGGGATGGGCTAAATGGGCAAGGAGCATTAAGGAGGGCACTTGTTGGGATGTAAGTGATGAATCACTGAATTCTATTCCTGAAATCATTATTACGCTATATGTTAACTAACTTGGATTTAAATTAAAAATAAATAAATAAGTGAACAAATAAATAAATATTTTTTAAAAAAAGAAAAGGCTCACCAAGGATTTCGCCAAATAATTGAAAATGGATTTACATTATTGTGAAATTTCAAAACACTGGAGAAAAAGAGAAGATCCTAACGCATCCAGGTAGATCATGTCACACACAAATGATCTGAAATCAGTATGGCTTTGTAACCTTCAAATAGCAAAACTGAAAACTGGAAGGTGGTGAATCAATGCTTTCAAAACTCTGAAGAAAAATAATTTCAAAACTAGACTTCTGTGCCCAGTTGTTATGGGCTGAATTGTGTTTTGCCCCAAATTCATATGCTGAAGCGTTAAGCCCCCAGTACCTCAGAATGTGACCGTATTTGGAGACAAGGCCTTTACAGAAATAATTCGGTTACAACCAGACCCCAATCCAGTAAGATCTGTGTCCGTATAAGAACGGATTAGGATGCAGACACTGGAAGGAAGCCCATATGAACATGGAGAGAGAAGATGGCAGCCATCCACAAGCCAAGGAGAGAAGCCTCAGAAGAAACCAGCCCTGCTGACTTGATCTTGGCTTCACAGCCTAGACTGTCTCTCTCTATGGCAATATAGAAACCAGTTTCCTTTCAATCATGTTGATTGACTTCTTTGATAAGAATGGGGAAAGTGGGAAAAAAAGGTCAATGTTTTTAAGTTACTTTTAAATAAAGTGGTAAGGTGTTCAAAATTTTTTAAACTGTTAACAATTGGCTCTGGGTCCTTTCTCCTCCACCCAAACGCCTCTCACTGTTGCATTGCACAGAGGGATTCTCATTGTCGGAACAATCATTATTGAATTCCTAATGTGATGAGATTGCAAAAGATGTCACAATCTGAGCATTTTTTTGAGGAGGGGAGGGGCAGAAGGACAGGGAGAGAAAGAATCTTAAGCAGGCTCCATACTCGGGGAAGCCTAACGCAGGGCTCTGTCTCATGACTGTGAGATCATTCCCTGAGCCATAATCAAGAGTCAGACACTGAACTGATTGAGCCTCCCAAACGCCCCACAACCTGAACATTTTTAACAGTGAGCGGACCTGTTCCTACTCAAATAAAAGAGTTCCTACTCAAATAGTTTTGAATATGTTTCAAGATCTTTGGATACCTGAATATTGATGGTAGTTGGATTTTAGGAACATTCTACCCTACAAGGCAAATACTGAAAAACAATGGCAAATCTTGCCATACAGAGAGACTCTCACAAAGTCATTGAACCTGAAGAACTACTCCAGCCACTCACAAAGCCACTGGCAAGTAAGTTTATGGCAGAGAGCTGACACTGAAGAAGAGAGAGTTGACAGGGATGATGCTACTTTGAAAAAGAATGACTTGAATATCAAAAGATTAAGAAAAGATATGATACAACAGGAGGGCATCCTTGAATATATTTGCAGAGAAAAATAACCCTCTTTCTAGTTTGCAGTGAAAGTCAAATGTGAAGAACTATGCTGAGATCACTTCGTTGGAAAAAAAATTCTACCCCCCAAAAGCAAGCAATACCTGAGTCCTTCTTTATCCTAAGGATTCTTATGTAGATGCGGCAATAGCCTCAAATTTTTGATGTTCTATAGAAAGCTAATTTTCATAACCATAGCTTCATTTTGCAAGATAAGATCCTAATAAAACTTCCTTTTGTACTTGCTATTTACTATTAAACGTTTGCTTCCCATTTTGTGCAGATTCACTTTTAAATGGCTCTTTTCTGGTTCCAATTATTCTTGGATAATGAGGACTTTTTGTACTTTATGCTGACGGAGCAGAGGCTAAATGGGGTTAGCAAGGCTAGATCGCTGGCTCATCCTCAACCTCACTTCAATAAAAAGGAAACTCTTCAAAGGACCCACGGAGTCGAATGCAGTGAGCTGAATCACTTTTTACCTTGCTTCACATCCAAGGTTTATCTCTTCATGACCAGCTTGCTGAAGGCCTGGTGGCCCCGCAGAAATAGGTTCATGCCGACAGCCTGCCATTTTGTAGAGACTCAGTGAAGTCCCTGCTCTCCAGAGGCCAAAGTCAGGAGTCTTCGGTTAGAAAGACGTTTTCCTCAGAAAATTCTTCTAACTGGATAATTAGAAGTGTAAGGAGGGGCACCTGGCTGGCTCAGTCAGAGAAGCATGAGACTTTTGATCTTGGGGTTGTGAGTTCAAGCCCCATGTTGGGTAGAGAGATTACTTAAATAAATAAAATGTACAAAAAAGAAAGGTGTGGGAAGCAACTAATGCTAAGAATTAATATTTATTAATTTGGATAATTTACTTGGGGGAAATCCCACTGAAACTAAGCAAATGACTCTTAAAAAAGTAAAATTATAGTTAGATAGGCAACATACTAATGCAAAAGTAGAAGTCTTTCCTATGGGCATGGACAGCCTACTTATCAAAATTTCCAACCCCGCCCCCCCTTGGCTACTAACGAAATGTGACTAATGTATCCTTAGCACTTTTCCTAAAAGGTTATAACAAAAAGGATAATATCCTGGTTTCTGCTGAGCACGAACTGTTTGAGTTTCTTGATGATGAGTCATGCTACCTTTGCATCTATTCAGAAGAACCAAGAGTCCATGATCAGAAACTCTATTCCATGTTAAAGAAACATTATGGTAGAGGACCTTTTGTCAACAGTCCTTAAAATAACATCAATTAAAAGGGATCCTTAATTCAGAAAACAAAGATTGAAAAAAAAAAGACAAGCCAATTCAGAGGTAGAGCGATACTAAATTGTCTCTATTCCCTACGGGAACACAAGTAATTCTAGCATTAAAACATCTTAATATTAGCCTCCTCCATAATTTAGATGTTGGTTTGCCAATGGGTCCATTGTCTTCTTCTGTAGCCAGTCTGTGTCATCCTTGGTTCCACTCCTTCCTAAACACATGGCTCATTAGGACAACCACTAGAAGAAGGGTAGAATAAGTTAATATGAAGTAAAACTTTAATTCATCAGTTTCAATAGTTGTTGGCATCTCTAGCTCAAAGAGCTGAATCTAAAATGTAATACATTTGGAGCTGTTTTTTATGCACTTTAACTATATGTAACCATTTCTGGTGAATTTCCTTTTTGTATCTTTCTTTTAAAAAAAATTTAAATGTTTATTTATTTTTGAGAGAGAGACAAAAGGACAAAGTGCGTGCAGGGGAGGGGCAGAATGAGAGGGAGACACAGAAGCCAAAGCAGGGTCCAGGCTCTGAGAGGTCAGCACAGAGCCCGGCGTGGGGCTCGAACTCACGGACCGTGAGATCATGACCTGAGCCGAAGTCGGACGCTCAACTGACTGAGCCACCCAGGTGCCTGTTATCTTTCTTTTTTGGTCGATGTCTATCCTCCCTGTACCATGTTAAGAAATGAATGTATCATTATTTTTTCAAAAATCAAGTCAAATGTAACTTTGAGGGGAACGCTAATAGCGGTCGTTATTAGAACTCGATTCTCTGTTTCTCGCCATCTTTCCCCCACTTCCAGCCAGGATCTTTTGAGGGCTTCTGAGGTCTTACAACAAACCGGAACATTTGAGAAACTCCACTGCTGTGTGTCCCATACCTGCCACCTCCTATATTACAGATATCTATGACTCTGTGGGCCTCGCGGATTGCCCCACAGTTTCAGTGCCACCACTGTAGGGCAGGGGACTCAGTGCCTGTGCACCTGTTGCCAGAATCCCTCACGCAAGCTCCTCTGAGGTTCTGTACCCTCCCTCAATCACTAAGAGTTAAGATCTAACTACCAATCACTTTTTTTAATTGCACATTCTCCTGTCTCTTATCGTCTCCTTCACTCCCAAACCAGATACCTATCTCTCTTTCCTCTGTCAAAAGCTCTTCATTTTTTATTTTCAAAAACAAAACCCAGAAAGGGAGGCTGTCTTCAGGCAGCTTCCACCTGACTTTGAAACATAAACTTCCCTGAGAAGGAAAATCCCAACGTTCATGTCTCTTCTTGGAAAAGGATTAAAAGAAAAACAGAGCCAAGGATAGCTCAATAATTTTCTTTTATGATGTGGCTTATACTTAGATAAACAGTAAGAAACATAAAAATGCAAAACAAATGCAGTGAGTAACCTGAGGAATGAAGGGCATAAAACGGAGCTGGGAAAAGTTGTTGACGATCATTAAAAACTAAATTGTTTTGATTTAACCTGACCTCAGATTTCTGATGTTAATATGATGGCTGAATTTTTTTTTCACCCATTCAAGGAAGAATCTTCTCCTTTGATATTGAATTTTTGACCTCAAAACTTAATTCCAGCAACAGTATTCCTCCAAGGGCGGGCATGTAGACCAAATGTCCTGTCAGAACCACCGAGTGCAGATTCTAGGACCTTCTCCAAGACACCTTCTCCCTGCAATATTGACGACCTTTTATGGTTGTGGCACTGCACATGCTCCCGAGTAGCACATGACCTAGTCAAAGCCAAGTATTCTTTCTGTCACTGGTCAGTTAAAAATGCCCAACCCAGGACTTCTGTCCTATTCTCAAGCCTATCACATCCCCTCTTTCTGGTTCTTCTGACTTTGAGAGATTGGCCTGTGCCCATTCCTGGGGAGAGCTGTGAGGACCCGGTGAGTTGCTTCCCTGATTGGCCCCTCACTGGCCCCAAGCTGCCTTTCTTTTTTTTTTTTTTAATGTTTATTTTATTTATTTGAGAGAGAGAGAGAACAAGCACTCATGAGCAGAGGAGTGGAGAGAGAGGGAGAGAGAGAGAATTCCAAGTAGGTCCCACACAGAGCCCATCACAGGCTCAATTTCATGAAAGGTGAGATCATGACCTGAGCTGAAATCAAGAGTCAGGCGCTTAGCTGACTGAGCCACCCAGGTGCCCCCTACCCCCCACCCTGCCAGCTGCCTTTCTGCAGCTCTAGTTACTGCCACAAGCATCGCACTGTCATATTCATATTCGTCTAATGGATAAGTCTTTGCATCCCAGAAAAAAAAATCAAAGTAAATTACTCTTTGTAATTCTTGCCTTGGAATGGGTAGCCCAGTTTGTCTAACTCCATTTGGACGGCACGCTAGGTGAAACTCTTCTCCAGCACCTCACCAGGAGGTACCACAGCTCTTTGTTTTCAACATTTCTTTTGCTTCTGAGAGCCCGTCCTCAATGGTTTAGCTCCATTTTGATATTGAGGGTTATTGTTATTTAGTGTCAGAAGCCCATATACCAACCCTTGGAAATTCTGGATAAAGCATTTGGAATCAAGTGGGTTATAACCAGGGTACCCTTGTAAATCATCCAACTTGGAACCCTGTCGAGAGTGAAAAGGATACTATTTGGTTATGCTGGGACAGGAGTCCAGCAGAATCACCCTCAGTAAACCAAAACCATGTTCCCCTTGGTGACAATGGGCACTCTGAGAAGTGCTACAGTAGCCAATTTCTCCTCCCTTCCTCCCTTCCCCTTTCCTCCCTTCCCCCTTCCTTCCTTCCCCCTTCCTTCCTTCCTTCCTTCCTTCCTTCCTTCCTTCCTTCCTTCCTTCCTTCCTTCCTTTCTTTTTTATAGGACTTATCTCTTCCTTAAGCCTCTATTTCTGCAAAGAGTTGAAAAAACTCAATTTTACCATTTAAGAAGAACTTGATTCAGATTTAACATAACTCAACCTCTCTAGGGGCAAATGCTCAGGTTCTCAGAGAATCTCTCCTCTTCCTCTCTCCTGGTAACATTTGTGTTTTGTAGAAGTTTCCTGAAGAGTGTGCATGTAAGGAAGGATCCTCTGGTCTAAGACTATTGGCGATCCTTGTTGTCCCTGTTGACCTCTGGGTCATCCCTCTGGGTCACGAAGCATGGAACTCTGCCCTCTCTGGCTGCAGCAGAATACCTCCCAGTTTGCGTTCAATATTCTCCAGGCCCAGGGGTCACCTGCCCTGGTAACTTGGCCCTCTCATGGCTCTCACCATGCTGCAGTTCTTCTGAGGCCCCGCTCTATTTAGAATCAGGCCACCTTGAGAGGGTTCACCCCTCAGTCTTGCTTTGGGATCCTTTGGACTCCTTCTGGAGAACTTCCTGGTGGATCTACTGCCCAGGTAAAGTCTGTGTACTCTGTCAGGCATTGGGGAATGTCTGGACCCCCGAGGTACCACCTATGGACTCTGGCTGCAAGGGGTGAGTAGAGAGGGAGTTGCTCCCTAAGTTGCTTAATCCACCAGACACTATTCATCTGCTGCCTAGTTCACTGTTTTAACTCTTCAAAAATTTCTTAAAACGTTTTTTAATGTTTATTTATTTTTGAGAAGGAGAGAGAACACAAGCAGAGGAGGGGCAGAGAGAAAGGAGGACACAGAATGTGAGGCAGGCTCCAGGCTCCAAGCTGTCAGCACAGAGCCCAATGGGAGGCTCGAACTCACGAACTGTGAGATCACGACCTGAGCTGATGTCGGATGCTCGACCAACTGAACCACCCAGGCACCCCTTTTTAAAAAAATTTTTTTTAATGTTTATTTTATTTTTGAGAGAGAGAGAGAGAGAGAGAGAGAGAGTGAGTAGGGGAGAGGCAGAGAGAAAGGGAGACGCAAAATCCAAAGCAGGCTCCAGGCTCGAGCTGTCAGCACAGAGCCCGACGCAGGGCTTGAACTCAGGAACCTTGCGATCATGATCTGAGCAGAAGTCAGACGCCCAGCTGACTGAGCCACCCCAGCACCCCTTAACTCTTTTATTTTTCACAACAACTTTCTAGAGTAGATACTACTAATACCCCCCAGATTATGGATGTAGAAACAGGAATAGAGAATAAGTAATTTGCCTGTGGTCACCCAGAAAATGAGGAACAGAGCCTGGATTTGAGCCCAGGCAGCCTGATATCAGGGTCTGTGCTTTGAATCACTGTGCAGGGAGAAGGTTGGGGGTTAGACTGATAAAATACAACTATTAGACAAAAAGTTTCTCTTCTAAATAAATTATTTAGGTGTAAAAGATTCTTCTCACATGAACACAAACTCTGACACTCAATACTTTGGAGAATCTAGGTCAGTCCCTTTACTCTATTAACCTCGCTCTTTATTGAAAAGCAGCATCTACTATTATTACTGATAATTAAATCAAGAACCACTAACTTTATTGAGTTGCCGCTTAAAAATCCGCTGATCCCATAGTATAATAAATAAATGTGATTTCTTCAGAATTAGGGTCTGTTGATCTCTGGTATCTTCTGTTTTTATGCTTTTAATAGGAGATTAAATATTGGACTAGTTTGGGGGGCCTTAAGTATATAATTTTGAAATGAAAAGTTTCCTGAAACATTCGTGGTTTTTCGTTTCCTTTTTTCTTTTCTTTCCTTAATGTAGCAAATATTTATTTCAGATACAGAGAAATTAGTCACTGTGTCCTAGATGTTTCCTTATCTTTACCTCTCTAATCTTGTACTAATTGCAATGAACAATTGTGCAACTTCTGGATTTTCTGAGAAGCATCCCATTCATTTCCTGAAGCCTTTGGAATCTCTGTTCCTCCGTAATGCTCCCTTCCTCAAGCTTTTATTCATTTTTTTGTATTCTTTTTTGTTTTGTTTTGACCCAAAGTTTGTCCTTCTCTATTTAAAAAACCTTCTTTAGGGGCGCCTGGGTGGCGCAGTCGGTTAAGCATCCGACTTCAGCCAGGTCACGATCTCGCGCTCCGTGAGTTCGAGCCCCGCGTCAGGCTCTGGGCTGATGGCTCGGAGCCTGGAGCCTGTTTCCGATTCTGTGTCTCCCTCTCTCTCTGCCCCTCCCCCGTTCATGCTCTGTCTCTCTCTGTCCCAAAAATAAATAAACGTTGAAAAAAAAAATTAAAAAAAAAAATCTTCTTTATCTTATTTTCCAGTCATTGGGTGAGTTTGATTTCTCCTATTTTTCTCTCTGGTTTTTTTTCCCCCTTGGATTGCTTTGGTGATTCAGTTTCTGGGTTTCAAGTGTATAGTTGCCAAATTTTTGCTGTTATTGACCATAAAATCCTGCCCAGTCACTAGGGTGTGAAGAAGCAGATGCGAAATGGCTCTGCCTGCAGCCCAGCTGTGTGGCACCACAGCCGGAGCACAAACACACGCTTTTTCTTCGACTCTTCTCAGATTCAGGAGCCTGTTCAACATACTTGACCGGTGCAACCACCCAAGTAATTGCCTAACGATAACCACTGATGGCCTCTTACTTGGTTAAATAAAGTTCGTTTCATGTTCCTTCTGATTCAACTTCCACATCGCTACTGCATGGAGAATGTTCGTTCTCCTTTTTCCATTGGTTTTTAAATAACTGTTATCCTAACCCCATAGGTCCAGTAAAGCCATATTGGCATTGGCGTTTTAGGTACCTGGTGCACAGGGATAGGAACATTCAGGTGCAGAGCTACAGAGGCGTTGTTCTCCCTTTAAAAATAGGGGCGCCTGGGTGGCGCAGTCGGTTAAGCGTCCGACTTCAGCCAGGTCACGATCTCGCGGTCCGTGAGTTCGAGCCCTGCCTCAGGCTCTGGGCTGATGGCTCGGAGCCTGGAGCCTGTTTCCAATTCTGTGTCTCCCTCTCTCTCTGCCCCTCCCCCATTCATGCTCCGCCTTTCTCTGTCCCAAAAAATAAATAAACATTGAAAAAAAATTTAAAAAAAAGAAGCAGCATTCGCTTGCTGAGCCTTGGCTGGAATTTGGAGACCCAGAATCTGGGCAGGCGACAGAAGCAGCATTATATGAAAAGGAGAGAGAGAAAAGGCAGCATCCTGCTTTTTGTTTGGCAGGCAAACAAAAGTCTTCTCTTTTGTCCAGTAGAGTTAACAATCCAAAGGGGTCAAACAGAGCATCGACTGGGTAGGTAGTGGAGTAAAAGAGAATATTGGCAGCTAACACATTCACTCATTTGCTCATGGGATTCTCCTCGCCTCGCCGCCAGGAAGGGACAGAGCTGGAATCTGACCCATGTGGTGTGACCAGAGATTCCGTACACACTGTATCTGTGCTGCACCGTCCTCTGGTTTACAGTCTGGGAAGTCATGACCCATCTGAGGTCAACCATGGATAGCGTGGCTGTCCCAGCTTGCAACATTCTCTGACGTCGAGACCTCCACACCTGCAGATACTCTCCCCCAGACAGGGACCGAGACCCAGAGGACCTCGCCTGAGCTGGGAAGGGGCTGCTGAAATAGACCCTCACAGAACGTCTGTGGAGGGGGCTAGCCAGCCCAACTTGTGCACAGCGTCAGCGACGAGGATTTTTTAGGGCCATGGTGCTTTTGCTCAACATCATGCCCCCTTCAGGGGGCTCATTTTTTCCCTCGTGGTTCTGTTTCTTCTACTTTGAGTAGACGCGTTATTTTCTTTCTGACTGCTTTTCCTAGCTTTTGTTTTGTGTTGTTTTTGTCCGATTTACCACAAAATATAGGGATTCCTAGTGGCTTTTTCATGTGTTTAGGCCCCCTTTTGTGTGTTCCTGTGTTTAATGCCAAAGCTTCCCTTTTATCCCAAAACCTGTGTGTTTGCATAGCTACATTTCTCCCCTTACCCTTTTTATGTTTTTCCCCTTGCCCTTTTAAAACATCGATTTTGAAAGTTTTATTTTGTATTATTTTATTTTCTATTATTTATTGTATTATTTGTAATTAATAGACTTAATTTTATTGAGCACTTTTAGGCTTACAGAAAGGACAGAGTTCCCATACATTGCCTCTCCCCACAGTTTCCCGTGGTGTTATCTTCTTGAATCCTTGAATCTTAGTGCATTTGTTACAACTGATGAGTCAATACTGACATGTTATTATTAACCAGCATCCACAGTCTACATTAGGGCTCATTCTTTGCGCTGTACGTTCTATGGGTTTTGACAACTGCATAATGCCCTACATCTGCCATTATAACGTCATACAGAACAGTTTCACTGTGGCGCCACCATTTCACCTCTCCCATCCTACCCCAAACTCCTGACAGCCACTGATCTTCTTACTGTCTCCACAGAATGGAGACAATTCTGTCATACTTCTTTCAGAACGTCTTCTGTGTTGGAATCAGAGAGGGCGCGCCTTTAAAGTGGCTTCTTTCACTTAGCAACGTGCATTTAAGATGCCTCCACGTCTTGGTGCGGTTTGATAGTTCATTTCTTCTTAGTGCTAAATAGTTTTCCCTTGGATGGATGTACCCTAGTCTGTTTATCTATTCACCTCTGTTGAAGGCCGTCTTGCTTGGCTGCTTCCAAGTTTGGCAATTAAGAATAAAGCTGCTGTAAACATTTACATACAGGACATACGTTTCCAGCTGGTTTGGGTAAATATCAAGGACCACACCTGCTGGATCATATGGTAAGAGAATGTTTAATTTGGTAAGAAACTCAAGCTGTCTTGCAAAGTGGCTGTAACAGGTGATATTCCCACCAACAATGAATGAGGGTTTGTTCCTGTCGCTGCCCATTCTCACCTGGCATCTGGTAGGATCAGTTTTATGTATTGTAGTCATTCTAATAGGTATGTAGAAATGGCCCATTGTTCTTTTCATTTGCAATTCCCTAGTGACATATGATGCTGAGCGTCCTTTCATATGTTTCTTTACCATCCGTGTATCTTCTTTGGTGAGGTGTCTGTTCAGGTCTTTTGCCCATTTTAAATTGAGCTCTTTGGTTTCCTTATTGTTAAGTTTTAAGAGTTCTTTGTAGATAACGGTCCCTTATCAGATATATGTTTTACAAACAGTTTCTTCCAGTTGGTGGCTTGTTCTTTCATTCTCTTAACAGTGTCTTTTAGATACACAGCAAAAATGTTACATTTTAATGAAACCCAACTAACCAGCTTTTCTTTCATGGATCGCGCTTTTGGTGTTGTATCTGGAAAGTCTTGGCCAAATGTAGGGTCACCTATATATTCTCCGTGGTATCTTGCAGAAGTTTGATAGTTTTTCATTTTACATTTAGTTCTGTGGTCTATGTTGAGTTGATTTTTGTGAAAAGAGTAGTGTCTCTTTCTAGGTTCTTTCTTTCTTTCGTTCGTTCTTTCTTTCCTTCTTTCCTTCTTTCGTTTTGTTTTGTTTTTTTTTTTTGCTTTCCTTTCCTTTTTTTCTCTTTTCTTTTTTCTCTTTTCTTTCCTTTTCTCTTCTTTTCTTTTCTTTTTTCTTGTGGATGTGCCGTTGTTCCACCATCATTTGTTGAAAAGACTCTCTTTTGCCATTAAATTGTCTTTGCTCCTTTGTTAGAGATCAGTTCATTTGATTTGTTTAAGTCTATCTTTGGACTCTCTATTCTGTTCTATGTTTCTATTTGTTTATTCTTTTGCCAGTGCCATACTATCTTAATTACTGTAGCTGTGCAATAACTCTCCACGTTGGATAGTGTAAGTCCTCTGACCTGGTTTTTTTCCTTCACTATTGTGGTGACTATTCTGGGTCTTTTGCCTCTCCATATAAAATTTGGAACTGGTTTGTGTATATCAAGAAATAACTTGCTGGCATTTTGGTTAGGATTGCCTTGAATATATAGATCAAGTTGGGAAGAATTGACATCCTGACAATACTGAATCTTCCTATCCATGTACATGGAATATCTCTCCACTTTTTTAAATCATCTTTGATTTCTTTCATCAGAGGATTTTAGTTTTCCTCATATATATCTTCTACATATTTTGTTAGATTTATATCTAAGTGCTTCAGTTGGGGGTGCTAATATAAATGGTGTTATGTTCTTAATTTTATATTCCAACTGTCCATTGCTATATACAGGAAAGCAATTAACTTTTGCATATTAACTCTGTACCTTGTGACCTCGCTATAATTACCTATTGGTTCCAGGAGATTTTTGTTATTGTTACTGCTGATTCTTTGGGATTTTCTACCTAGACAGTCATGCTACCTGTGAACAAAGACAGTTTTATTTCTTCCTTCCCCATCTGTATACCTTTTATTTCCTTTTCTTGTCTTATTGCAGTTAGGACTTTCAATACAGTGTTGAATAAGAGTAGTGAGAGTGGTTATCCTTCATTGTTCCTGATATTAGAAGGAAAGCATCTAATTTCTCACAATTATGTATGATTTTAGTTGTAGGGTTTTTGTACATGTTCTTTATCAATGTGAGGGGATTTCTCTCTACTCATAATTTGCTCAGTGTTTTTTAAAATTATACATGGGTTTTAGGTTTTGTCAAATGTATTTTCTGAATCTATTGATATGATCATATAATTTTTCTTCTTTAACTTGTGTTGTGATTGATTACATTAAAGATTTTCGAATGTTAAACCAGCCCTGCATATGCATACCTGGAATAAATCCCACTTGGTCATGGCTTATAAATCACTTTATACATTGTCGGACTCAATTTGCTAATATTTTGTTCAGGATTTTTGCATCCGTGTTCATGAGAGATACTGGTCTGTAGTTTTCTTTCTTACAATGTCTTTGCCTGGTGTTAGTATTAGGGTTCTGCCAGCCTCACAAAATTAGTTAGGAAGTATTCCCTCTATTTCTATTTTTTCAATACCTCTGCTTACTTCTAGCTTTTCTCGTAAGCTCCAAAAAGAGTCAGTAATCCTCGGGGTGCCTAAGTGGCTCATTTCGTTAAGTGTCCAACTTTTGACTTTATCTCAGGTCATGATCTCACAGTTTGTGAGTTCGAGCCCTAAGTCAGGCTCTGTGCTGACAGGGCAGAGCCTGCTTGGGATTCTCTTTTCCTCTCTATCTGCCCCTCCCATGCTCTCTCTCTCTCTCTCTCTCTTAAAATAAATAAGTAAAAATTAAAAAAAAAAGAATCAGTAAGCCTAAACTCGTATGTATTAAACACAGGCCTGCCTCACTGCATATGTTGGATCATGTCTTAAGTAAGGGACAACTATTTGCTTTTAATCATTTTGTGGCCTTAGGTTTTAATACTGTGACTTTTTTTTTTTTTTAGTAAAAGCCCCATTCAAGCCAGAAATATCTTCTTATAAGCAATAGTATAAAGCAAATGTTTTTGAAATTCATCCTTCCATCACAGTGAGTCCCAGGATTAATTGTCAATAAATGTCTATTTGTTTGGCTTCATTATAAATCAAGCAAAGTAGCTCTCAGAAAACTTCCCTTTATAGGGATAATGTAGACAAAAAGATGTATATTCAGAAAATAAGGAGCCTTTTGTAAGGAAAATTCCTTTGAATAAAACTGCCTTCAAAATACTTTGCAACCACAGCACAAAAGAGCTTCTGCAGGAGAAAACAAAAAACAAAACTCTGACTCTAATTCCAAGGCCAATGACACCACGCTGTATATAATACAGTTTCTTTTGTGCAAAAAGTAAGAGCATGAGGGGAACAAAGGGAACATTTGTGAGAACCAACATGATCAATTTGAAGAAAATAGCAGCTAGAAGCTGCAATCCAATTTTTTTTCTGTCTAGAAAATCAATAAACCTCAAGCATCTAATAAATCGCTCAATTATACACAGATGCCAGACTCTACAGAAGATGCAATATTAGGTTTTGCAAATCATTACTGTCTCACAGAGATTTTTATGACAGTAAGTTCCACTGATTAAAATGTCAGTATAAAACATTGCCTTTCATTCAAATAGCTAGTACAGACTCACCCTCTGTAATGATGGAATGTAATAATTAGACAGTGGGCAAAGCCCACATGTTCGCAAACAACAACAACAAAAGTCAGACTGCTCAAAGAAAATGAAAGAAGTGGTGAGGCCAAATTGAGGGGGCCTCAGGCTTGGGTCCTCAATGAAGACACCCAGGGCGACAGCCGGGTCCCTCAAGATGGCAGTCGCTGGGGGCGTTTCCATGGCGACCCCAAGGGCATGGCTGGGGACTTATCACTGGGATGGCAGCATTAGGATTTCCCATGAAGGGGAATTTTAAAAATGTTTTTTAATTAAAAAATGGTTTAAAATTTTTATCCCTGAGTTTCAAAATTGGGGAACATCTTTAAAGCCTTTGAGTTCTTTTCTCAGCCTCGTTGTCTAGGCTATGGCCAGTTCCCCTTCATATTCTGTACTCAGATCTTTTAGGATAGACCTGGGCAGAGACTTCCTGACTTCCCAGCAGGACGGGCTGAGTTTTCACTCACTGGTCACAAGGCCCTAAGGGGGGCTCTGGGCCCCAGTGAAAAGTCTCTTTTTTTTTCTTTTGTGGGGATGAGGCACTCCCAAAAATGATGGAGGAGGTAAAAATCATTACATAGGATTTACCCTGCCCCCTCTTGGACCTTACCCCTTTATTTATACTATCTTTCCCTATTTCCCTTGTTTTCCTCAGCCCTGACAACCTGGGAAACAAAAGGGAAATCTTCGTCTTCAGTCTCTTTCCTCATCCTAAGGGAAAACTCAGCTGAAAACCTATAGGAGGACTAAATTTCAATAAGGAGAGATGCTGTGCCCAATGCTTGACTCCAGGTCATGAGGGACCCTCTATTCCAGACTGCTGGGGCAATGGCTGTCAAGGCTGGACAATGGCTGTCAAGGACTGAATGTTTGTGCTCTCCCACCCCTGCCACCAAACTCACGTATTAAAGCCCTAATGCTCACTGTGGCTATGTTTAGCGATGGGGTCTCTAAGGAAGTAATTAAGGTAAACGAGGTCATAAGAGTAGGGCCTTGATACAACAGTATTAATGTCCTTATGAGACACCAGAGAGCTCTCTCATGCTCCCTCTTTGTCCCTCCCCTTACCTCTTTTTCTCGCTCTCTGTCCCTCCGTCTCTCTCTCTCTCCTTCTCTCCCTCCCTCCCTCCATTTCCCTTCCTTTTTTTCCCCTCTGTCTCTCCCTCTTTCTTTCTCTCTCTCTCTCTCTCTCTCTGCATGCATGAGGACATAGCTATCTACAAGCCAGGAAGAGAGCTCTCTTATCAGAAACCAAATCAGCTGGAACCTTGATCTTGAACTTCTTGCCTCATGAAGAAATGAATTTCTTTGCTTAAGCCACCCTGTTGAAGGTGTTTTGTTATGGCAGCCCCAGCAGACTAATATAACAGCATACCATTCCCTCAGAGAGGGAGATCGTCATCATATAAGATTCTTTCTGTCAGACGCAAATGGTATCAGCCTTGGAGGTCCTAGAAACCTGTAATCAAAAAATACCATATCGCTGCCCTTCATGTTTGGAGTAACGGTATTTTCTCCCATACATACAGATGTTTCTGGAAATCCTAAGGTAAGACAGCATTTTTAATGTGACTTCTGGGTAATGACTTCCCTTGTGTCTGCCTAGCTTATGTTGCTCAAGCCTTTGACACAACTGTTGGACACACCGAGCACTGTCATAACATCTTACAGATGGGACACAGATGGCCAGCAACTTTCATCAAGGCTCAGCAACCTGTGGGTAATCAGGAAAGAAACCACAGGGGTCGGTAATTGAACTCGGCCTTTCTGCTTGATCTTTGGGGGCCACTTCTGGCAATGAAGTGTATTTTGATGTCTTTACCCCCATCAAAGTCTATGGTTCTCCCTGCCACTCCTTGGCACCTCATTTGTTTGTCTGCAGCCTGTGCTGTGGTTGTGATCGAATGGACTCTTCCCATTAGGAGCAACCTGTGGGGCGAGGGGCAGTGCCTGCAGGTGGCATAAGGACAGAGAGACTTGCATATGTTGGGCTGTGATTTGTTCTTTTTTTTTTTTACAATAATTAGTGACATCTTTTTTGACTCATTTAAAAAAAATTTTTTTTTAAATATGAAATTTATTGTCAAATTGGTTTCCACAAAACACCCAGGGCTCATCCCAACAGGTGCCCTCCTCAATACCCATCACCCACCCTCCCTCCGCTCCCACCCCCCATCAACCCTCAGTTTGTTCTCAGCTTTTAAGAGTCTCTTATGTTTTGGCTCCCTCCCTCTCTAACCTTTTTTTTCTCTTCCCCTCCCCCATGGTCTTCTGGTAAGGTTCTCAGGATCCACATAAGAGTGAAAACATATGGTATCTGTCTTTCTCTGTATGACTTATTTTACTTAGCATAACACTCTCCAGTTCCATCCACGTTGCTACAAAGGGCCATATTTCATTCTTTCTCATTGCCAAGTAGTATTCCATTGTGTATATAAACCACAATTTCTTTATCCATTCATCAGTTGATGGACATTTAGGTTCTTTCCATAATTTGGCTACTGTTGAGAGTGCTGCTATAAATATTGGGGTACAAGTGCCCCTATGCATCAGCACTCCTGTATCCTTGTAGTGCTATTTCTGGGTCATAAGGTAGATCTATTTTTAGTTTTTTGAGGAACCTCCATACTGTTTTCCAGAGCGGCTGCACCAGTTTGCATTCCCACCAACAGTGCAAGAGGGTTCCTGTTTCCCCACATCCTCACCCCCATCTGTAGTCTCCTGATTTGTTCATTTTAGCCACTCTGACTGGCATGAGGTGGTATCTGAGTGTGGTTTTGATTTGTATTTCCCTGATAAGGAGTGACGTTGAGCATCTTTTCATGTGCCTGTTGGCCATCTGGATGTCTTCTTTTTTTTTTTTCAGTATATGAAGTTTATTGTCAAATTGGTTTCCATACAACACCCAGTGTCTGGATGTCTTCTTTAGAGTAGTGTCTATTCATGTTTTCTGCCCATTTCTTCACTAGATTATTCGTTTTTCAGGTGTGGAATTTGGTGAGCTCTTTATAGATTTTGGATACTAGCCCTTTGTCCGATATGTCATTCGCAAATATCTTTTCCCATTCGTTGGTTGCCTTTTAGTTTTGTTGATTGTTTCCTTTGCAGTGCAGAAGCTTTTTATCTTCATGAGGCCCCAATAGTTCATTTTTGCTTTTAATTCCTTTGCCTTTGGGGATGTGTCAAGTAAGAAATTGCTGCGGCTGAGATCAGAGAGGTTTTTTCCCGTTTTCTCCTCTAGGGTTTTGATGGTTTCCTGTCTCACATTCAGGTCCTTTATCCATTTTGAGTTTGTTTTTATGAATGGTGTAAGAAAGTGGTCTAGTTTCATCCTTCTGCATGTTGCTGTCCAGTTCTCCCAGCACCATTTGTTAAAGAGACTGTCTTTTTTCCATTGGATATTCTTTCCTGCTTTGTCAAAGATTAGTTGGCCATACTTTTGTTTTTTGATGTTTATTTTATTTTTGAGAGAGAAAAAGACAGAGCATGAGTGGGAAAGGGGCAGAGAGAGAGGGAGACACAGAATTCAGAGCAGGCTCCAGGCTCTGAGCTGTCAGCACAGAGCCCGATGGGGGGCTTGAACTCAAGAACTGCAAGGTCATGACCTGAGCCGAAGTCAGACACTTAACCAACTGAGCCACCCAGGTGCCCCTGAGTCATTCTTATTTTAGTGCTCTGGTTGTTACTGTTTACTGAGAATATTCTTTTTATCCTTTTTTTTCGAGGGGGGGGGCGTCCTCTCCTGTTTTCCCATCCTCCAAATGAACATTCTCAAAAAAGATCTTTGGTCCAAATATATTTTGTGCATACTAGCTATTATTTATGAAGTACAATACATTGAAGCCTAATTACTTGTACTGCAAAGGTGTATCAATGGGGACGCTATTCTAGTTATTCATGTAAAACTAAATTTCCAGGGGGCATCTGGGTGGCTCATTCCGTTAGGCGTCTGAATCTTGGTTTTGGCTAGGTCATGATCTCTCAGTTTCATGGGTTGGAGCCCCACGTCAGGCTCTGTGCTGGCAGCACAGAGCCTGCCTGGGATTTTTTTTTCTCTCTCTCTCTCTCTCCCTCTCTCTCTCTGCCCCTCCCCTGCTCACACCATTTCTGTCTCTCTCGAAATAAATAAATAAGCTTTAAAAAAAAAAATTCCAAGGAGCTTGAGCTTCATCCTCTTCCATAACTTTTCAAATGTTAAGTGAATAAACACAATACGTGTCTTCCTTTGGAATTCAGTATTAGGTTTTGTGTAATGGAAACACTGTGCAGAGACCCCTTCTGCTTCCTCCCTAGCAGTCCTGTCACTAGTACATCTCATTAATGGGTAAATGGTTAACGATTGGTGCTCTGGAGTTGTTCGCCAATTCCTGTGATGTCAACATCACCCCATGACCTATTTCAAGCCACCAACACGGTGTCACTAAATGGGTACTGGGAATAGATGAGTATAATTAGGTTTCAGGCTCCCGCCTGGTATGGATAATCATGTCTAAATACTTCATTAGAAAGGAGACTTAACCCTCTGCACCTGATCTTTGATTGCTAGGGGTTCCTTGTCCCTTAAATAAGGCTTGGTTACCTGACCCCGAATCTCTGACGCATGCACGGGTTTGCCAAACACGATGGAAAAAATATCACCAGGCTTTTAAAACACAGCAAGGCCTGACACTCTTCCTGCACCCTTTTCCCTGTCGGCCACATCCTTTATCTTTTTAGTTCAAAAACGGTATTTCCCTACGGAGAACCATTTTCACCACATTTATAGGATTCGGTGCATCCGCTAGGCGCTGATAAGTACAATTTTCTGCCTCAGTGGAAGATGGAATAACATCAGTAAAAGGGTGATACAAAGTCAGTTTGGTTTATACAAAATAAAAAAAAAAAGCAAAAGAGACTTTCAGTTGCCTGCTCATGTCAAACATGAAAGATTTATTGTGCCTTGCACGTGGCTCGTCCAGTGGTCACAAATGCACTAAGATTCAAGGATTCAAGATGATTACAAGGCTTTTCTCGCCTGGGCAGCACTGTGCTGTGGTTTCAGGGACTGTTCCTGGATTTATCCCCATGCCTACCTCCCCAGCATTCCCAAAAGTCCTGAGGGCTGCCCACTAGCCTTTGAATAAAGTCCTCTGCTGCTAAGTTGAACAAAGTTGGCTTTTTGCCTTGTGACTAAGAAAGAGCCGAGGCCCAGCCACTGGGTTCAAATCTCAGATGCCCTACCTGCTAGCTTGTGTCCTTAAGCAAATTTCTCTCCATGACTCAGGTTCCTCGTCTGTAAATGTCCCATAATACCTCTCGTGGAGTTATGATGAGGCTTAAGCGAGTTATTACACATAAAGCCTTTAGAATAATGTCTGGCACATGGGAAGCCCTCGGTAACTGTGAGCTATTATCATCGTGCTGGGTATATTTTAGCAAGAATTGGTTGATGTCAGCCACCTCCAAATACAAAGGAGAGACGAGTAGCCATTAAACCATTGCCTTTTATGGCACATATTTTAGATTTTCTCAAACAGAAGAAATCTCTTTATGGTAAAATAGCTTTCAACTTGATACAGAACAGAGAGTGTGTATTTCGCTTTTCCATGGTGATCAGCAGTTTAGAGGGTGATCACTCTTTAAATCCAGCATCTGTTAATGTTTAAACCAATTCATAGCTGTCCTCGGAGCACATGATTTCGGACAAAGACAACAACCAACCAGAGTGCCAAAATGGGCTCACTAGCTGGTTTGCATAAAACACAATGATTTGAACAAAATCTCTGTATGAACTGTGTATGTACTCATTCACATCTGTGTGAACAGAAACTTTATTATTATTCTCAAAAATTCCTCTAAATATTTGCCCTTTCAGATTCTGGAATGGCGATGCTAATTTTAATGTTACATTCTTGTTTCCTTCTTGGCAAATTTCATTGTTTTGCTTTAGTGTTCTAAATTTTTTTTTAATGTCTCCAACATTTCCAACACATGGGCAATTTAAAAAACTCTGGCTCTTTCCTTTTTTTAATTCCTGTTCCTTTTGATAAAAAAAAAAAATAGGAAGGAGGGAGTCCCTTGCATTTTCCAAAGTATATTTTACAGTTCTCAAGTTGGCCACTCGTTTTTCTAGAGACAATTCATTTATTCATTCAACACAGAGCTGTTATCTTGACTTGAGCTGGATTGGGCTAGATGCCAGGGATGCCTTGATGAACAACATCAAGACCCTATTCCCAAAGAGTTGACGGATCAGTAGGAAGAGAGACAGAGAGACAGGCAGTTCTAATACCCCTTGACCAAAGGTAAATTTATGGTGCCATGAGAGCACAGCAGAGGGGCACCTAACTCAGACTCAGGGGGTCAGGAAAGGATTCCCACAGGAAATGGCATTTAGCTGGGATGTACACTGAATGAGTTAGCCCAGTGGATACTAGCGTTCTTCTTGAACCTGTTTGTGGAAGGGTGTAAAATTCAACTGTATAATGCTATGAACATAAGTTACGAGTCTTTTCTTTTAGAAAAGACAGTCACAATTTCTCATGTCCTATAAACATTTGGTTTCTTTTGACAAGCGAGGTATAAATACAATAGATTCTAAACTGAGAATTTCATATGTATTTGCAACATAAATTGTATTCCTCATCTTAAAATACCTTATCGGGGCGCCTGGGTGGCGCAGTCGGTTAAGCGTCCGACTTCAGCCAGGTCACGATCTCGCGGCCCGTGAGTTCGAGCCCCGCGTCAGGCTCTGGGCTGATGGCTCAGAGCCTGGAGCCTGTTTCCGATTCTGTGTCTCCCTCTCTCTCTGCCCCTCCCCCGTTCATGCTGTGTATCTCTCTGTCCCAAAAATAAATAAATGTTGAAAAAGAAAAAAAAAAATATTAAAAAAAAAAAAAAAAACCTTATAAACTTGTCTTAGCTCGGGTCACTATAACATAAAAATAGCCCCCCACCATAGACTGGGTGACTTAAACAACAACCAGTCATTTCTCACAGTTCTGGAGGTTGAAAGTCGGAGATCAGGGCGGTAGCATGGTCAAGTTCTTGGTGAGGGTTCTTTTCCTGACTTGTAGAAGGCCCCTTCTTGCTGTATCCTACATGAAGGACTAGGGTGAGCTCTGGTGTCCTTATCCTCTTATGGGGCATCAACTCTATCACGGGGATTCTGCCCTCAAGACCTCGTCTAAACCTAATTACCTCCCCAAAGTCTCGCTTCCAAATACCATCACCTTGGGGATTTGAGCTTCAACGTATAGATTTTGAGAAGAAAAACATTCAGTCCTTATGCAATACTTTATTGTATAGTTATCCTTAGGTTTTAGTTTTCCTATGTGAAAAATAGGTAAGTTTATTTTAGTCATATGGTTTCCTGGGAATAAGTCAAATTCACTAAGAATGTATTTTTTTCATTTTATAATATTTTTTCATTTTAATTAATTAATTAATTTATTAATTATCTTTTTCATTTTATTTGATTAATTAATTAATTAATTTATTTATTTATTTTGAGAGAGATAGAGAGAGCAAGAGAGAGAATGAGCAAGGGAGAGGCAGAGAGAGAGGGAGAGAGAGAGAGAATCCAAGCAGGCTCCATGCTGTCAGCACAGAGCCCGACATGGGGCTCAAACTCACAAACCATATAAGATCACGACCTGAGCAGAGATCGAGAGTCGGATGCTTAACAGACTGAGCCACCCAGGCACTCCAAGAATGAAACAATGATTTTGAAGCCCAATAAACATAATAAACTACAAAGCAGTTTCTTTAACTCACATTGAAAATTTATACATAACACATACTGTTTTTTAATAACAAATTAGGCATAACAATTATTTTCTATTTTTGCTCAAGATACTTCTGCAGTGTATGTGGGTGGCCATTTGAAAGAATAACATCCATGAGGACATGTTGCATCCGTATCGTATATATTTTTCCTGACACATACAATACAAAAATACATCGCACTGTGTTTTTTTAATTCTAACATACTGAAATATATCAAGGTTGCCAACTCTTACCAATCTCACCTCTCTCGTTTCCATTACATAGTGCTTCGCTGGCTAATCCCAAGCCTAGGTCAAACGTCTCCCCTGCAAATTGTTGAAAGTATTCTTTTCGTCAGGTTGACCGTCAACACTTTCTCACAGACCTCCAAAGGCACTCAGTACTGCTCAGTCCCCCTTACTCAGTTCCCCTGGGCAGGTTTATCATTCTCCTCTGCGACAGCTATTTTCAATCTCCCTTCCTCCTAACCATCTCATGCCCCCTTTCCCTTCTAAGCTGATGACCTTGCCTTAGTTTTCATTTAAGAGACAGAAATATGGCAGAAACAAATCTCAAAATCATAAATGCGAGTGTGAGAAAATACATTTATTTTTCTATAACCGAATGGAGCCTTCTCTCTCTCATTCCACAGATGGCAGAAAACTGAGTTCCATGTTTCTTGGCCACTTCAGGATTTTCTCAGTACCTTCAGACTCTGTCCATTCAGGACTACTGTCTGCCCTTTATCCGTCTCAGAGTGGCATTTAAGATCCGGGGGGTTTACATCGTGTAATCAGGAAGAGATATATATTCCAGCTCTGAACACTGAAAGGTCTGGAAAAAAATGACCATCCTAAGCAGGAATTTGGATCTAACAACAGTGCTTCCCACTAAAAGACACCAGGGCTTCTAAATTCAAGACGACAGAGTTTTTAACTTCATCTTTTCAATATGAAAATTGTTTCTCCTGTCACTCACACCATACATCTTGCTCATCACATATGCTAGAAATTATTTCATGTAATTCCTCATTTGATTTATCCTAAACTACACATAAAGCAATTTAAGGTTAACAACATGAGTATTTTTAGCAATAGGATTATTGAAAGTATTTTAAAAATTATTTTTGCCAAACTCTTCCTCTGCTTTTTCAAATTTTTTAAAAATTAAAAAAAAATTTAATGCTTATTTATTTTTGAGAAAGAGAGAGAGAGTGTGTGAGTTGGGGGCGGGTAAAGAGAGGGGGAGCCACAGAATCTGAAACAGCTCCAGACTCTGAGCTGTCAGCACAGAGCCCGACATGAGGCTGGGACCCACAAACCATGAGATCACGACCTGAGCCGAAGTTGGACGCTTAACTGAGCCACCCAGGTGTCCCCCTGCTTTTTTAAAATAGCTGTACTATTTCTATATGGTCAGACCATATTATTACTACATACTTTCTCCTTTCCTTTCTATATCTCAATTAGTGTTAACTTTTTATACAAGTATATATTTAGAGCTTACCATGTTGAGGTCTTTCCTACAATTTTGGTTATCTGAAATACATTTTTTAGTTTCTTAAGAAATTACTCATAGAAACAGTATTTTCTGAATTCTGGAGTTTTGATTAAGTTTGTCCCTAGCCAAATATTAAATATTAAATATTAAATCTTCGAAAACTATTTTAGCTGGATATAAAATCCTTGGCTCCCATGTCCTTTCCTGGAACATTTTAAATATGTTATTCCATTTTTTTTTTTTTTTAGCATAAAGCATTTTAGCATAAAGCTGTCAAAGATTTCGAGGACAATATGATTTTATTTCCTTCATGTAAGTGACCTGGTCTTTTGCTGGGTGCCAAAAAGATTTTTTTAATCCAATAATTTTATTAGATTATATTTCAATATTGGTCATTCCGAGTTGTGTTTTTGATTTTTATTATGATTGCTGTTTAGGAAAGTCTTTTTTCTTTTCTTTTTTTTTGTGATTCTTGTTATTTGTCCTGTTCCTTGACTTGGGTTTTGTCCTCAGAGCCTCCTGTTGTGTATATACAGGGTCTTTTTGCCTGCCTTCTATCTTTGTCATTTTCTTTCTACTCTTCCTTAACCTTTTTATACTTTATTTTTTTGTATTAAATGCTTACTCTATTTATTTTTTTAATTAAAAAAACTTTTTTTAAACGTTTATTCATTTTTGAGAGACAGAGAGACAGAGCATGAGCAGGGAAGGGGCAGAGAGTGAAGGAGACACAGGATCCAAAGCAGGCTCCAGGCTCTGGGCTGTCTGTCCCCCTGACGTGGGACTCGAACTCATGAACCGCGAGATCATGACCTGAGCCGGAGTCAGACGCTCAACTGAGGCGCCACCCAGGTGCCCCTAAATGCCCCTTTTAATCTCCAATGTTTCTTAAAGCATGATTTTTTTATCATTCTATTTATTTATCCATTCTATTTATCCATTCTGTGTTCTATTTATACATTCTGTGTTTCTTCTGGCTTAGATTTTATTTCAGAAAAATTCTTTTTTTTTTTTTTTGTCATTCTTCCCTTAGCTCTATGTCCCCATTTCTGAGTTTTTTCTCTTGACCTATTCTCTTCTTTTAGATGTATCATTTTCTTAATGTGTTTTGTATTATTTTGAAATATTGGCTTATGTTTTTCATCTATTTGAGGACATGTCTTTCCGGCTTGCTTTTTAGAAATGTTATCTTGTACTTCCTTTTCTTTTTTCCTAAAATAACTTTGCATGGGATTTCACCTTAATCCCCTTATATTGCTCATTTTTATATGAAATTTATATTCCTGAACTTGAGATTAACATTTCCAACTTCATGGGCCTCGAACTCCCTCTCCTGTTGTTTGTGAGGTGTTTGAAAACATAATGGCTTGCTTTTCGATGTTTCTTAGCCCTGTTCCCTTTCCCTATTTTTATACAGACTTTCCTTTTTCCAGTGACGCCATTGACCATCTCCTGAGTAGTTGTGATTGGATTGCCAAGACTTTCACTTCAGTGACGGATGTGGTCCTGCAATGGAGCTTTTGCTAGCTGGTTTTGAGGGCTTATAGGTCCAGACTACCCCAGCAGCTTAAGACCTTATCATTGACCTGTTGTGGTAGCGTGAAACCTCCCCCTAGATTTAGCTGCTGTTCCCAAACTGTCGTGCAGAGCACTCAAGTAAGTACCTGTGGTTGCTCTGGAGTTCTTAGGTCTGTGCATTACCCATTGCCTTCTTCTGCTTTCTCCTTCAGAAACACCGATGTCCTGCAGGTTTTAAAGCTGTCAGGGTAGAGCTCACCTATATGTTGGCGTTGATGAGGTTACTGTTTTACTTAGTGTTTTTGTAGATGTTACCTACGGATTTTTGTTTTTGCTATTCTAATTTCTGGATGCTCCTATGGGTGGGATTTGGGAAGATTCAAAAACAGTAGCCTCCTCTATAGCTGTCTGCTCCAGCTTCCTCCAGTGAAATCCTTTAAAACCGTAACCAGAAGGTGTTAGGCGTTACCCTCTTACGATCCTCTAAAGACTGTATTGCATTTAGAATAAACAGGAAAGACCTCACCGTGACTGAAATGATCACACGTAATCTGGCCTCCACTTGCCTCTACTTTATACTCGTTTTCCCCTATCCTCTCTACAGCAAATTCACTGATCTTCCGTGTTCCTCAAATAAACCAAGGTCGTCCCCACCGCAGAGTTTCCTGCTTGCAGTCTTCTTTGTCTAGAAAATTCTTTACCCGGCTGTCCTTATTGCTGAATCATCTCATTCTTTAGCTCTCAGTATAATGGCCGAGTCCTCAGGAGGGACTTCATGAATACTTTTTCTCAATTATCACTCCCCTCTCCCACTGTAGTCATTTGGGGTCCCGTCATGCCATTCATTTCCTCATGGCATTTGTCCGATATTCTTATTTATTTGTTTGGGTGTTTATGCCCTTATCTTTGTATTGGTATCATCTATAATATCGTATCTCCAAGAACCCTCTTTAGAAATGAAGGACATATTGCCGCAGTTACAGAAAGCACGTCCAGAGAACAGCACTTCATTGTCAGTTCCCTTCAGGAAGTGCCTTTCCAGTCCTTTAGCCTCCACTCTAAAGGGCCACCTCAGCTTCACAGTTCCCTATGGAGTCAGTTCCATTGATCTCCACTGATACTATGTCACTGCTATGTTCAGCTTGCCTCTGTCACCAGCCATCCCACTTTGAGCACAATGGGAACACGAATAGAATTGTGAGAGTCATAGGAACAGGGTATCTGCATGAGCCCAACAGTGTGACCTCCCACTTACTAAGTCTGGTCTAGCTACTGCTACAGCCAGTGGTAGCAGTAATGTGCAAGTAACAGAAACTAACCCCGATTCTCCAGTAAAACATTATCTTCAGGAAGGCCGGGTATAATCTAAATCAGACATTTATGTGGGGCCGGGTTCCCATTGTTGAAATACACGGGTCCATGAACCAATGGGTAGAAATAGGAGTGGTCTTGCTTACCATAACTCTCAGTGACCCACTCAGAAAATCCTTGCTTCTTGTCTCTACTGTTCTGTGCTCCTTGGGTTTGGAGCTTCTTCTTTTTTATTTTAAGTTTATTTATTTATTTTGAGAGAGACAGAGGCACCATGAGTGGGGGAGGAGCACAGAGAGACGGAGAGAGAATCCCAAGCAGGCTCCACACTGACAGCATGGAGCCTGATGCGGGACTCGAACCCACGAACTGTGAGATCATGACCTGAGCTGAAATCAGGAGATGGATGCTTAACTGATTAGCCACCAGACACCCCAGGTTTGGAGCTTCTGATTCACAAGGAGAAATGCTTCTACCAAGGGACACATCAATGGTCCCTTTGATTTACAAGCTACAACTGTTGTCTAGGTAATTTTGTCTTTGAGTACCAAGGGACCAATAGGAAAAGTACTTATTATCTTATTAGGGATAATTGACCCTGATTATCAGAAGAATGTAAGGCTGCTCTTATACAAGGAGGGCAGAGAAGAAAATATTTGGCCCTTAATAATCCACTGGGGCATCTCTTGGTAGTCTCTTGTCCAATTTTGATGGTTAATGGACAAGTGTAGCCATGCTGGCCTGAAGAAGTCACAGTCACGAGCATCTCAGACCCTTCAGTGATGAGGGTCTGACTCCTACTGCTACGTAAGCAGAGGTGCTACCTGAAGATGAGAGGAATGTAAAATGGAGAGTGGGCAAAGGATTCATTGAGCTTCAGTTGTAACTCCAAGACCACATCAGTTCTCCCTTTCTATTAAATATGTTGGGGGTTTTGGTAACCTTTTGTATCCAAGTTTCCCTCAATAACAGAGGCCTAATGGAATCCAAAGGGGTTGCTCATAGAACTTGTATTAATAAATGTATTCAATGACCATATAGGATGGACAGCTGTGGATGCCATGATACACTATCCAGACTTTCCTTTAAGAGTGGAGGATTTATTCCCCCAGTTGCTGGAAGTGCTGTGAGTGGACAATTCCCTGTTGTTAGCCCTCTTGCGGAAGTGACTCTCTTGAAAAGGGTTGTCTCACCTGAAGCATACTCCCTTTCTGGGCACCCTATATGCTATGACTGATCATTGCATGTTTATAAAGGCCAGTGCCATGGATCCAATTTAAATCAAGTCTAATGGGCCATCCCAGTCTCAAAGATACCCATTGCCCAACTTTTCCTTCCCCCAATCCATATGTGTTGATCCCAAAGGCACTACCTAATAACCTCCTGTATGAAAATCACTGTTTCACAGTCTGCTGCCAGGGAACCCAACCCTTAAAAATTAGCTAGAATTGCCTTAGGTTTCATATGACAGAAACCCTACCTTCATAGCTAACCAAAGTAGTTTACATATCTTTGAGTAAATGGTGCATTGTGTCCATCAAGGAACTAGGTTCCTTCTAGCTTTCTGCCATATCACTACTGGACTTTGGATTTCATTTCCATGTAAGAAGATGGTTGCTCCACTTCTAGGCATCATTTGCATGCTCTAGGGAAGAAGCGTGGAGAGTGGAGAGCAAAAGACAAAGGAGCATGCCTTTTAAGACTTTTAAAGAAGTCCTACTTAGCAACTTACAATTATTTGTTAGTGGCCAGAATGGGTCACTTTGCCATCCTTCGCTGCACATAAGACTAGGCAGGTATTTCCAATGGGGTACATTATTGCTCTGAACTAAGTCAGGGCTCTGATAGTTAATAATAAGGCAGAATGAAATGACTAGACAGGCAACCAGGGGTGTCCTTTTTCCTGCATAGCATGTAAACTCCTGAAAGGCAGGAACCTCACCTGTCTTCTTCACTTCCATATCCGCAATGCCTAGAACAATGCCTGACCTATAATGGTAAACAAGTAGTTGATGCCTGAATGACTTCTACTTTGATCGGGATGTATTTCCTATTATAACATGTTGAAAATATCATGATCAGAAGAGTATGTGGTTTGACTAGGGAAGAGGAGGGCAATACCATAAATGGAAATTAAATTTAAAAAAATGTTTTTGTGGAAAGGATAATGAAATACTAAGATTAAATAATTTAATTTGTCCTTTGTTATTCGTAAATCGGAAGCACTGCATTTCCGATCAAAAACAGACTGGTAGACAAAGCCTTTAAGAAACCTATGAGGAGCCAGGATTATTTGATCTTACGTCCCTGGCAATGGCATAAAAGGACTCCCATGAACATCTGTTGAGTGAACATTGGTAGAAATAAGCATTTATGGATTAGAAGTAGTTGCAATTTTCAAGTTCTTATGTAAAATAATCTCTTGAGTATTTGAGAGAATATATGTATAGCTTAGTCACATAAATTATGATATTAACACATATGTAATCCCAAGAATATAAGAAATGGAAGCCAAGTTGGTTCAAAGAACTTTGTATTAGTAAAACGTTGTTAAATTTTAATAGGAGTGTATGCGTTTTCATAAAGAAATGCTAAGTACGATTTCTTCATAATCTTTGTATTGTACTCTAGTGATGTAAAAATAGGAGTTAGCTTAACTAAAAGGAAAGAAGGGGACAGCTAGTTAGGAAACTAGAGTGTCTGTCTGTCTCTCTTTCTCTCTCTCTTTAATACCTTGAAAAGAATTATGATGGGAAATTGGAACATTGAGAAAGTCAGATTGTAATAATTTATCAAAATACAACTTATAAATCCTTTAATTGGATTTGTGCTTAGGAAAATGGAAATACACACAGGAAACTTGAAAATATATTGTACCAACCAATACACTACTCAGTTACTTAAACTTTAGAAACATCCTAGCAAGCACTTTTAATTTTTAAACCCCTGTATATTTCAGTGAAAATTAAATTTGTCGGCTTTTAAATAATTCAAACATCATTCATCAAAATACAGCTTTGTAAGATTTAGTTCACATCCAAAGAGAAATTCGTTTTATAAGCAATTTGCATTGAAAAACAGGGTGTTTAATCCACATTTCAAGGAGCCTAAATCTGGAAGGCTTTATTGGATCAAGTTTCCAATTTGAAACCACGAAATTAAAATGTGTTAACAACTTTGAGAAATGCCTGCTATTCCTGTTAATAATTTCCTAAACTTCCATTTGAAAGCACGCATACAATATATTCAAATAGGCTATGTAATTCAGAGTCATGAATCTTGGACACATGTAGAAATAGAACCCAAACTGTCGGCCTGAAGGGTGTAGATTCAGAAACTCTCACTTGCTTAGACATATGTAAAAGGTTGCAGAGGTAGGACTTCCAGAAAGATATTGGCATGAAGACCCAAGGTGCATGATGTATGAAGGGAAAAGGAATCTATGCTTTAAGTCTGACTACTCAGTGGGCCAAGACTTCTAAGACCCCTGAGCCCCAGGGAAACCAGAGATATCCTTTTATCCCCTGCACAATCTGTCAGGTGGGAAAAGACTCACCCTGAATAAAAAGTATGGGGAAAACATTTAGGGTTGCCAAGGAGGGCCTATTGAGCATGTTTTGGTATGATATCACGGACAGTCTATTCCCTTTTGGACCAAGCCAGAGTCCTGGATAGACTGTGGGGTGGTGACCCCAACAGAGAGCAAGTTAATAAACCTGGCATTCCCAGTTGCTCTGTGAAATGGAAAGACACAGAATGTTAGTGCTTTAAGCTTTTGCATAACCATACCACCAATAAGGAAAAAACTTCTCTTGGAAGTGGGGCAGGAACATCCATTCGTAGCTATTATGTGGGTAATAATCAAGGTAGAACGAGACTCCTGATACATTTGGAGCATCAGGCTGTGCCAGCTACAGCTACCTTGTAAGTCATAAAGCCAGGTGGGAATCTGGTGGAAGATAGGAATTTATGAGAAACCACGGAGAAGGAATTAGAAAGGACTGGATTCCCTGGGAGATCACTGATGGCCTGAGATATAAATAATGAAATAGAGGCAGACAAGACTGCTAGACCATAAAGAACTCTCCATTGCTCTTGTCGTGAGATCTAATCTGTAATGTTTCTCAGTGTGCTCTATGGACCACCTGCATTGGAATCAGCAGGGATGCCTGTTGAAGTTGCAAATTCCCAATGTGTACACTTTTTGATTGTAATTTTAGGATTTCCTTATTTATTTGTATAATGTTCTTTTATTACTTGTAACCCTCCACTTCTTTATAGAAAACATTCAAAGCTTCGTTTTTGTAGCCCGCTTTCTTTTCTTTCTCTCTTTTACTATGTTAGAATACACATGAACTAAAACTTATCATTTTAACTATCTTTTTAATTTTGTTTTAGAGAGAGACAGAGAGAGAGAGAGAACACAAGTGGGGGAGAGGAGCAGAGAGAGAGAGAGAGAGAGAGAGAGAGAGAATCCTAAGCAGGCTCCACACTCAGCACAGAGCCCGACATGGGGCTGGAACCCACAATCCTGGGATCATGACCTGAGTTGAACTCAAGAGTCAGATGCTCATCCAACTGATCTACCCAGCACCCGCCCCCACCCGTTTTTAATTATTTTTCAGTGTTCAACCCAGTGGCATTAAGGACATTTACACTGTTGTGAAACCATCACCACAATTCAGTTCCAGAACTTTTTCATCATTCAAACAAAAACTCTACTACATCCTTAAAAAACCCCCACATTCCCCCCTCCTCTCACCCCCTGGTAACCTGTTTCACTTCCTGTCTCTGTGAATTTGCTGACAGCCACTCTCGACCCTAGATCAGATTCTCAGAGTGTGGGGTGGCAGAACTGACTCAGGAATCTGCATTTTTAAAGTATATTTCTGCGGGGGTGGGGGGGGGGCACGCCTGGATGGCTCAGTCGGTTAAGTGTCCGACTTCAGCTCAGGTCATGATCTCATAGTCTGTGAGTTCGAGCCCTGCGTAGGGCTCTGTGCTGACAGTTTCAGAGCCTGGAGCCTGCTTCAGATTCTGTGTCTCCCTCTCTCTCTGCCCCTCCCCTACTCATGCTCTCCCTGTCTCAAAAATAAATAAAAACATTAAAAAATTAAAAAAAATAAAGCATATTTCTAGGATATTTATATATATATTGGACACTTAAAAACCACCATGAAACAGTCATCTTACACATTCATTACTCTAGATTTTGATGATTTTTTTTTTAGTTTTCATTAAAATACCTTTGAGATAAAAACACCATTAATATCAGACACCTTAGTACAAATGAACTTATCAGGTGATTTCCAACCAGAACAATTGAAATGAGAGCCCAGGCAAAAGCTAGCTGTGGAGAGGGAAGCTTGACTACATAAACACTGACTCCCTACCCAACCAGTGGGTTACACAATGGCAAAGGCCCACATAGACGTTCTTTCATGGTAAATAGTAATAAAGAGAGGAGGTTAGAGCAGAGGGAAATTGAACAACATAGATCAAGAGCACAAGGTTAAATCACTAAAGCAGATTCAAGTTTGCTCCAGTGTTTTCTGGGATCAAAAACCACACAGCTGTGTCCTCAGAGACTTTCATTCTGAGCAATCCAGGAAGTCGTTTTTGATTTCACTCTTTCCCCAAAGCTTCTCTTCTCCAGCTCCAACTTTCCTGGAAAGCTAGCTTCCTTTTTTTTCCCCCTTACAGTGTAATATGTATGTGGGGGCAAGAGGGTCACAAAACTTGACTCAATAATAACTCACATACTGAAAAAGTAAGATTTCTTTATCTGGTCTGTAATTAATACAGCCATCCTCATAGGCTCCCAATCAGTGGCCAACAGTAAATAATAATAACAATAATAATAATAATAATAATAATATTTAAAGATTAGTCCAATGTAATATTTTACATTGGCTCTCTATTAAATCAAATAATTTTGTCTTTCACATGGACCTCCCCTTCCCTGCTTCTCTCCCTAAGATAATGACGGTAGACGAGGGGAGAAGGGAGACTAAGGATCCTTGAGTAAGGAGTCCTCTAGACCCTGGGGCAATGTCCTGTCCACTTGATTTGCTAGGCACCCAGCTGGTCTCTGGTCTGCAGTTGTTGAACTCATGGTCTATCCTTTTGGCTCAGGCTCTGTGCCTAGCACCACTCCCCATGCTGACTCAGCTTCACCTTGGCTCCTGCTGGCTGCACACTCCTACGTCTTTGCCAGGGTCTCCAGCCAGCCAGCTGGACAGGCTGTCCACTCCCAATCTTTATTGTGGGCTCACTTGCTCATGGCTGGCCCACTAGCTCTCAACTCAACATCCACATTATTCATTTAAAACCAAGGTCTGCCTCTTCCTGACCAGGCCACAGTATTGCAGCATCATTTAAAAGTATACACTCTAGAATGTGAAGTTATCCCCAAATTTTAACTTATTTAAATATATACTTTTCTTTTTTTTTTTAAGTTTATTTATTTATTTGGAGGAAGGTGAAGTGAAAAAGGGAGAGAGGTAATCCCAAGCAGGCTCTGTGCTTTTAGCTTGAGCTTGATCTCATGACTGTGAGTTCATGACCTGAGCTGAAATCAAGAGTCAGTCGCTTAACCAACTGAGCCACCAGACACCCTTTAAATATATACTTTTCTATCAGTATCTAGAGTTAGTCATTGGCTATATACCTCTTCTTCACCCCAAGACCCCGAACCTCTGACTTTGCTTTCCCTTTGTCCCTCCCCAGTAAGATATCAAGTCCGCTAGCTTATTCTGATTTGTGGTATACTAGATATGTCTAACGTTGATATAGAAATCAATACCTTCAAGGAGTTAACTTCACTGGTTAATTCACCTAGTGGTACCAGGGACACTTCCTTATTTGTTTGACAAATTTTAGTAAAAATAATGAGCAATATTCATTCAATAAATATTTATTGATTACCTGCCGTGTGCTGACTATTATGCTAAATGATGGGGAATATAGCTCCTTACAAGATGGATAAGATCTCTGATTTCACAGAACTTATTTTGCTGTTTTCCCTCAGTGGCAAATTGAGGCCATTGCTGTTGGCCCACCACAGCAATCATGAAGGACTTCCTGGGACACAGGACTTTTGGTGCTAAAACTTAGACAGTCTTGGGCCAACTGGGATGATAGTAACCCTGTCATATCACCGAGGCTTTTGTCCTTGGCTTTGGCTCATTTGGGAGCAGCTCTCAGCATTTTTTCTTTATTGAACAACCATCAAAAACAGGACAGTGAGTGAATTCCTGTCTTATGTCTCTTTATATGAGGAAAAAAAGCCTTTCCAAAAGCCACATGGCAGGATTCTCCTTTTATCTCGTTGACCGGGGTTGTGACATAAGCTTATGCCTATAGTGATAACCCTCAAAGGATATGAATTACTATGATTGGCTAAGATTAATCAATAGTTATCTCCTGAGATTGGGAAGGGACACATGAAGCATGTATCTTACAAAATGTGAGCACATGCTACTTCTATTAGAAAGAAGGGGAGGTCATGGCTTCTCTATGAACAACCAAGGCACCATTTGCAAAACATTAGGATAGACTTTTGCTGCTGTTGTTCATCCAGTAGATTACATATTTGTTAGATCTCCACAACCTAACCATTTTCAATATTGCTGTTTAAGTTTGTGTAGTTTGCAATCACATAGTTATACTTGTAAAATTCTAAGTATAATGACAAACATTGTATAAAATGACTTCCCTTTCCCCCTTCAGAAAACTAGTAGAAAATTGGACAAAACTTTGGGAAACAACCATCACAAGGCACTAGAGAATGACCCAAGGCAGACAACAAATCGAGGAGAGTCTTCTCATGAAAAATTGTTACTGCATCGGGTAAGGTCAAAACAATGTGGCTTCTTCCCTGAAGATGCTCCTATCTTTTCCCTTCTTCCAGCCTCAGCATTAAAGACCATTAGCTGGTAGTGGTGTATTTGTTTGTCATAGGTGGTGAAAATCAGGTTGTTTCTAGCTGAAGGTGGCAGATTCCATTTGCAGTGGGGAGACGAAACTTGTAGTTTTACCAGTCAGAGTCTACTATTTCAGCTGAAGGCATGTGGTTACCAACTAGAAATTTAAATGTGAGATTGGAAGTGAGAGTCATAGAAGGGCTGGCTTAAAACTCTCCACAAATCTCTAGATGATTGCTAAACTACATATATAGAGGGGAGATCTCAGAGAGTGCAACAAAAAGTGGATCGAAGGAGATTCGAGAATTTGCTGCGCCTCTGAAAACATTCCTGAACCTACACACAGCTGGGTGAAAAAGGACAGCAGCTTTATGGGCTCAGAGTGGGTGAGTATAACCTCTACCAAATAATTATCTGACCGCTAAACTATGCGGGCACAAGGAGACCTAATGGGACAAGGCTAAAATGAACAAATAAGTCTGAGCAAAGAGACCACAGATTATATATCGTGGTATAGACAATCCCCAGATTGACTATAGGTAAGTTACTACAACAAACAAACAAAAAACACTTTGAAAAGATAAAATAGACTATAGAATTGCTTTGGCATAGTATCCACAATGTACAGTTTTCAATGAAAAAAAAAATACTGGATATTTAGGAGCACCTGGCTGGCTCAGTTGGTACAGCATGTGACTCTTGATCTCAAGGTTGAAAGTTTGAGTCCCACACTGGGTGTAGATATTACTTAAAAATAAAATCTTTTAAAAAAATACTGGACATTCAAAGCAACAAAACAAACATTCAGGTGTTTTTTTTTTTTTTTTTTTAATGTCAGTGGAAACTTCAAGTGGACCGAGATGATGGAATTTAATATAAAAAGACTTCAAAATAAATATTTTCAAAGAATTAAAGGAAAAATGCTAACTTTAGGTAAAAAAAAAATAAGAACTCTCAATTGAAAAATGGAAGCTATGAAAGGACCCCATAGGAATTCTGGAGCTGAAAAAGTACAATAACTGAAATTAAAAATTCACTAGATAGATTCAACTTCAGATTTGAGGTATCAGAAGAAAAAATCAAGGAATTTGAATATATATCAATAGATTATTGAATCAAAGAAACAACAACAAACAAAAAGAAGAGAAATGGAAAAAAATGAATAGTTTCAGACATGTATGGGGCAATACCAAAATTTTCAGCATGTGTACAAATGAGGTCTAGAAGGAAAGAAGAGAGAAAAATGTATAGAAAAAAATTTGAAGAAACAATGACTCCCAGATTCTCAAATGTTATAAAAAATTTTAACTTACAGATCAAGAAGCTCAAAGAACCTCAAGTTAGGCAAAAACAAAGAGAATCACACCAAGAAACATCATTATCAAAATGCATAGAGAAAATCTTGAAAGCAGCAAGAGAAAAATGATAGATCACATATAGGGAACAACAATATGAATAAATAAATAGAAAGTAGAAATAAAATATATGAATAAATAAAATAAAAAGTAGAAAAACAGTACAGATAAATCAATGAAACTAAATGTCACTTCTTTGAAAAGTGAACAAAATTGATAAAACTTTAGCTAGACTGATCAAGAGAAAAAGGACAGATAATAATTACCAATATCAGGAATGGTAAAAGGATATCACCATGGATCCTACACTTAAGGGATACTAAGGAAATATTATGAGCAAATTGATACCAGTATTTTTGACAACTGAGAGAAAATAGACAAATCCCTAGAAAGACACAAATTACCAAAACTGACTCAAAAAGAAATAGAAAATCTGGAAAGACGATATCAAGTAAATAATCCAATCCTATAAAAAAGATCTTCCAGGAAATAGAGAATGAAGAAAACTTCCCAACTCATTTTATGAAGCCAGAATTTCCCTGATAATACAGCCAGAAAAAGGCATCACAAGGTAAAAAACACAAAGTACAGAACGATATAATTCACAAACATGTATGCAAATATCCTTAACAAAACATGAAAAATGCAAACGCTGCAACGTACAAATAGGATAATAGATCATGAACAAGTGAGGCTTCTGACAGAGATGCAAGAATGTATTGATACTCAAAAATAAATTACTACAATATACCTCTAATAAAGTAAATTAATAACAATAGAATTCTAATAATAGTCTAATGAAGAAAATTCTCAACATAGAGCATTTGGAAAAATTCTAACACCCATTTGTGATTCAACTTTTTTTCAACAAAATAAGAATAGGTGAGAACTTTGTCAATCTAATAAATCATCAACAAAGAAATTACATGTGAGACAATATCACATGTAATCGTGAAAAACTGAATACTTTCTACCAAGGATCAAGAACAAAACTTCTCTCACCACTTCTATTAAACATTGTATTGAAAGTTCTAGCCAGTGAAATAAGACAATCAAAAGAAATATAAGGGATATAGATTGAAAAGGAGGAAGCAAAACTTTCTTTATTCAAGAAACATGGTGTATTTAGAATATTGTAGAGAATTTATGAAATACTACTGGAACTTATAGGTGAATCTAGGATGTCTATACACCAGAAACTATCTAAACCTTAGACTTAAAACATTTCATTCATAATCACATTTAAAATACTTAGACAAAAATTGAAGAAAAGATTTCAGGGGCATCTGGGTGGCTCAGTCAGTTAAGTGTCTGACTCCTGGTTTGGGGTCAGGCCATGATCTTATGGTTCGTAAGTTCAAGCCCTGCATTGGGTTTGCTCTGACAGTGTGGAGACTGCTTGGGATTCTTTCTCTCTCCCTCTCACTCTGCCCCTCCCTGCTCTCTCTCTCTCAAAATAAATAAATTTTTAAAAAAGAGAGAGAAAAGATTTCAAAGCCTTTGTACTAAAGACACAAAACATTACTGAGAGAAATTAAAGATAACCTAAATAAATATTTGTGGCCTGAGAGACTCAAGATTGTTAAGATGGCACTCGCAAATTGATCTAAAAATTTAACGCAATCCATGTCAAAATACTAGCGGGGGGCGCCTGGGTGGCTCAGTCAGCTGAGTGTCCGACTCTTGATTTCGGATCCGGTCATGGTCTCACAGTCATGGGATTGAGCCTGGCTTGCATTGGGCTCTTCCCTGAGCATGGAACCTGCTTGGGATTCTCTCTCCCTCTCTCTTCTCCCCTCCCCCTGCTTGCATGTTCCTTCTCTCTCTCTCTCTCTCAAAATACATAAACATTAAAAAAAAAAACCCAAAACAAAATACTAGCAGACATTTTTTATATGTGGAAATTGGCAAGCTGATTTTAAAGTTTATATGAGGGGCGCCTGGGTGGCTCAGTCGGTTAAGCGGCCGACTTCGGCTCAGGTCATGATCTCGCGGTCCGTGAGTTCGAGCCCCCCGTTCATGCTCTGTCTCTGTCTCAAAAATAAATAAACGTTTAAAAAAAAAGAAAGAAAAAAAAAGAAAACTATGAAAAAAAATTAAAAAAAATAAGTTTATATGAAATGCAAAGGACCTAGAATAGTCAAAACTATTTTTAGAAGGCAGGAAAATGTTGGAGGACATACAACACTTGCTTTTAAGACATACCATGTAGCTTTGGTGATTAAGACTGTGTGGTATCGGCATAGACATGTAGATCCATAAAAATGAACTGAGAGTCTAGAAATAAACTCACACAATTAGGATTGATTCATAGTCAACAAATGACCATGTAATTCAGTGGGGGGCGGGGGGAGTAGTTTGTTTCAATAAATGAAATTAGAATAACTGAATACATGGTAGAGAATGAATATTCTTTCCTCATGTGATAGACAAAAATTATTTTAAAATGAATGGTAGACCTAGACAGAGAGTTAACACTATAAAAGTCCTAGAAGAAATAAAAGGCAAAAGGTCTTTAGGACTTTCGGTTAAGCAGAGATTTCTTACATTGGACACAGAAAGAATTAACTGCAAAAAAAATGTGATAGGTTGGACAGCACCAAAATTTTTAAATGCATGCTCCTTCAAAAAGAAAATATGAGCAAGTGATTGGGAAAAATATTTGTAAAACATATGTTTGTAAAAGGAATATAAAAAGAACTCTTACAATTCATCAATAAGACAAACAGGTCAATATATGTATGTCAATCATACCTTAACAAAATGGTGTAACGAAGTAAAATAGACCCCAAAAATGAGAAAAAGAGGTGAATGGATACTTCACAATAGAAAATATACAAACGGCCAAGGGCACCTGGGTGGCTCAGTTGGTTAAGCGTCCGTCTTTTGGTTTCAGCTCAGGTCATGATCTCACTGTTCGTGAGTTTAGAGCACAGCTTAAACTAATAGCTAATAGCGCAGAGGCTGCTTGGGATTCTCTCTCCCTTTCTCTCTGTCCCTTCCTTGCTTGCTCTCTCTCTCTCAAATAAATAAACTTAAAAAATTAAAAAAAAAAGAAAGAAAGACAATGTACCACAGGCCAAAACAAATACATGGAAAGCTGTTCAACATCACTGGATATTTGGGAATGCAAATTAGAATCGTAGTAAGATACACATCCACCAGAGTAGCTCCAATAAAGAAATGAAAGAACTGAATGGCAGTCCCTCAAAAAGTTAAACAGAATTACCATATCATCCAGCAATTCCACTTCTAGGAATAGGCCCTAAATAACTGTAAACAGGAACCACAACAGACAGTTGTGCACCCATGCTCACAGCAGCATTGGTCACAAGAGTCAACAGGGAAATAACCCAAGTGTTCATCACCAGGTAAATGGATACACAAAATGGGGCATATCCATACAGTAGAATATTATTCAGTCTTAAAAAGGAATGATGTTATTTTTTTAAGTAATTTTTAATGATTGTTTATTTTGAGAGAGAGAGAGAGACAGAACATGAGCAGGGGAGGGGCGGAGAGAGGGAGAAAGAGAATCCCAAGCAGGCTCTGTGCTATTAGTGTAGAGCCCAAAGTGGAGCTCAGACTCACAAATTATAAAATCATGACCCGAGCCAGAATCAAGAGTTAGGTGCTTAATTGACTCAGCCACCCAGGTGCCCGATACCAGTTCTAATACGTGCTACAACATGGGTTAATCTTGAAAACATCATACTAAATGAAATAAGCCAGATACAAAAGGACAAGGGTTGTATGATTCCACCTAAAAGCAGGATTCAGAATAGAGACAAAGTAGAGTGGTGGTTGCTAGAGTCTGGAGGGAGGGAGGAATGAGGAGTTAGTATCCAATGGGTACAGAGTTTCCGTTTGGGAAGGTGAGAAAGTTCTGGAAATGGCTAATTGTGATGACCGCACCATATTGTGAATGTACCCTAATGCCACAGAGCTACTCACTTAAAAGATGTTCAAAATGGTAAATTTCGTGCTTGCGTATTTTACCACTAATTGTTTCGCACTCAGTCTTAACCAGGTGTGAGTGTGGTATGTGGTAGTTTCCCCGCACCAAGCAGCGATTCAGCTGGAGGTCCTACAATTCAACTCAGGTCCATCCAGGGATAGCATCAGAGACCGCAGGGTAAGGCTCAGTCCCGCAAGACTGTCCTCCGCTTCAGACGCCAACCACAGATCCATGTTGTTACCTGTGCTTCTGACCCACTGGCTATTGATCAGAGGTTCTCCCAGTCTCCCCCTTAGTTTCAGTTAATTTGATAGAGCATCTCCTAGGATTCAGAAAATGAGTTTCCTCACTAAGTTACCAGTTTATCACAAAGGATATTGAAGGATATGAATCAACAGCCACATGAGGGCAAGGCAAAAGGGAATAGACAGAGCTTCCCGGCATGCCACCCTCCCTGAACCGCTACGTGTTTGCCAACTCAGCGCTCTGCAAATCCCATCCTTTGGGGTTTTTATGGAGGCTTCAGGATTGATCAAATCATTGTCCGGTGGCTATCAATTCACCCTCCAGCCCCTCCCCCCTCCCCCCTCCCCAGAGGTAGTGGGGAGAGTGGGGGACTGAAAATTCTAAATCTCTAACCACAAGGTTGGAGCCCTTGGCTACTGACCCTCCTCAGTAGGTGCTTTCCAAAAGGCACTTGATTAACATAACAAAAGACACCTTGACCCGTTTTCTGCACTTAGGAAACTTCAGCTGTGGTGTGAGGTGCTCTGTGACAGAAACAGGGCAAAGAATATCACATATAGATAAATAGACATTCCTTATAAATTACAATGTCACACCCACAATGAAAATGATTAAAATGGTAAATTGGGGGTCATGTATATTTTACCACAATAATTAAGTACCAAAACTAAATGAACAAAGGACTACTACATTTATTATTTTTTTTTAACGTTTATTTATTTTTGAGACAGAGAGAGACAGAGCATGAACGGGGGAGGGTCAGAGAGAGAGGGAGACACAGAATCTGAAACAGGCTCCAGGCTCTGAGCTGTCAGCACAGAGCCCGATGCGGGGCTTGAACTCACGGACCGCTAGATCATGACCTGAGCCGAGGTCGGACGCTTAACCGACTGAGCCACCTAGGCGCCCCAAGACTACTACATTTAACAGCAAGGATGAATCATAAAAACTTCCTATGAGTGAAAGGAACAAGAGAAGACTGTATGTTAAGATTCCATATGTAGATCTACAAAAGCCAAACTTAGTGACAGAAGTAAATCAGTGGTGGCCTGATGGGGGAAAGGAGCAAGAAGTTAATCCCATTTAGGGGATGATGGAATTAGCCTAAAACATGATTGTAATCTTAGGTTGAGGGACTATATAAGTTTGCTAAGTCTTACCACAATACACAATTGAAATAGATTAATTTTATCGTATATAAATTATACCTCAAGGAAACTGAAAAAAAAAATCCTTGGCTTCCCATCTATTCTGTTAGCACTGCAAGCTAACATTGATTAAGCCCATTTTCAAACTATAGGACTTCCTCAAAATATTTTTTTTTTAGTTCTAAACAGCATAATCGCAAGAGGATCCCATAATCGCAAGTTTGTGAGAAACTTTGTAAAGACAGAATATAATTAACCATTTTCTAAGGGAATCTTTCACTTACATTTGGGCATATATTCTAGTATCTCCTATACAGAATTTCTACAGATGTTAGTTTGGTAGCGGGGGGTTTTAGGTTTGTCCACTTTTCCCATCAAATTAAAAGAATACCTTCTGTAAATAATACTTCCTCTCAATGGAGTTGTTTACGTTCTCAGCCTGAAAAATTTCCCCTCAAATTCCTGATTTGAGGAATAAGTTCACTTCCCAAGCAGCTAAGAGGACAACCTTATGGAGGTTCACATTTCGAGTTAGGGTCAGTTGTGAAGTATGTTGTGTTTCCTGCTATTTTAAAAAAAATTTTTAAGTGTGTTTACTTTTGAGAGAGAGAGAGAGAGAGAGTAAGCAGAGGAGGGACCCAGAGAGAGGGAGACACAGAATCCGAAGCAGGCTCCAGGCTCTGAGCTGTCAGCATAGAGCCTGACGCAGGGCTCGAACTCACCAGCGTTGAGATCATGACCTGAGCCTAAATCGGATGCTCAACCGACTAAGCCACCCAGGCGCCCCTGTTTTCTGCTATTCTTGACCCCCCCCCCACTATCTCATTGCTCTCAGCTTTCCTGATGGTACTGCAGCATCAAAACCTACCCGTTTTCGCTCACATTTCTACTTAGTGCCCTAAGTAGACTGTTGGCTAAATTGACTTTAGAAGCTAAACTAGGTTAATGCATCTGTTCCAGATAAAAGTTACATGGTAACCAGCTTCCTGAAAGAACTGAAGGGGATATTCCAACTGGGGGAATTTCAAGTAGATCTGCGATTGTAGATCTTACTGAGGAAGCACGTTCTGGCTGGCCTTCATAGAGGAAGACAGAAGTAAATGTTGGGGGCCTTCCAGGAAGGCAAGCCCTGCAGAGAGATTTAGTTATAAGCCCAGTTTCAACAGCAATAACAGCTCTATGGGGCTGTTCATCTTCTGAGAAATCAAGTACCCATGAGCTATTTTAAATTCATTTACCCGGTTTCGGCTGGATTGCATTGTGAAATAGTAGTATGGTTTTCTTTTCCCATGTATTTCTTCTCATTTGTGTCCTCACTCGTACCCTGCAGAGTGAACTCCAAGCCCGTGATGAACCAGAAATCAAGCCTCAAAGAAACCGCCGACCCAAGTATGAGGTCCAAAGATTTGGACTTATGCTTTCCTGGCCAATCCTGACCTGCCCTCCTCCTTCCACTACTCAGCACACACCCCCCACTATGAGCGCAGGTGGTACAAGGGCCTGAAGGGAAACAGAAAGTCAGGGACGGTGGGGCAGCAGAAGAAGTTGTGGAGGACTGGATTCTCAGTAAGGAAAGCCATCTTTTTTTCCTCTAGGTTTAGAGAGGGAGAGAGCGCACGAGTAGGGGAGAGGAGTAGAGGGAGAGAATCTGAAGCAGGCTCCATGCTCAGCACAGGCCCTGACGTGGGGCTCGATCCCTGGGATCATGACCTGAGCCAAAATCAAGAGTCCGACGCTCAACCGACGGAGCCACCCAGGCGCCTCAGGAAAGCAATCTTTTAAAAGTTCATCTGTACTTCCGGGAGCTCCGTCTGAGCCAGAGGCAGGTTTACCAGGAAGCTGGCAAAGCTTAAGCGTTTTGGCACCCCTCCAAGACCCTTTGCAAGGCCTGGAAGGGGCTCTAGCAAGGAATTCATATGGTCAGGTATTTTTTTGTGGTGAGTATGTGCTCAGAGAGACTTTCCAACCAGGCCTTCGTGGAGGAGGACAAATTATTTTCCTCTACCCTTTTAGGTTCTTCATGGAAACACTCCTGTAATACAAATACTGATTAACAGTACAACAAACAAATGTCTAATAACATGTAAACTTCCTAAATACATGGGAGGGAGCTCGGAGAACTGAGTCCATCCTTGAAATGACCTAAGCCACCACCTTAAATACCATCTCCAGCTAAAGACAAAGTAGTGAGCAGGAAAAACATGGTAAATAGGGTCAGGTTGTTATGCAGAATGAAGTCATTGCCTTCCCCACTGACAGGAGTTTCTAGAGATTTAGAGTCCTGCTCTTCCTGATACAGTGGCCCCCTTATTCTATGGTTCCAGTCACCTGTGGTCAACCATGGTCTGGAAGCAGATGGTCTGCCTTCTGATATAAAGTCTGAGGTCACCGCCAACCTAACATGAGGTCACATGCCGATGTCATTCACCTCACTTCATCTTATCACGGCAGTGCTCACTGAGTAGGCATTTTATCACCCCAAATATCACAAGAAGGCTGTGTACAGTATCATATTGTCAGAGAGAGAGAGAGAGAGAGAGAGAGAGAGAGACTGCATTCACATGACTCTTATTCCAGTATACCGTTATAATTATCCTATTTTATTAGTGATTGTTGGTAATCTCTTATTATGCCTAATTTATAAATTTAACTTTATCATGGGTACGTATGTGTAGGAAGAAGCATGGCGTACATACAGGGTTCAGTGCCATCCATGGTTTCAGGCTTCCACTGGGGTTCCTGGAACACATCCCTTGTGGATGAGGAGGAGACTACTGTACAGAGAGGGAGAAGCCCTTACAAATGGAGATTTTTTTCCTAGGAATGCAAATGTGTCTTAGAAAAAGGGTAACTTCCACTTAGTTTTCAGAGCTTCATCTGTGTTTGCTGTTGCTTAAAAATTGCCAGCTTAAGAGAAATAATATGCCAAAGAAGCATAATCTGTAGTGGTACATTTTGCTCCTCTTCACCTTAAAATATAACAAGCAAAAGTTTTAAGCCTAATAATACATAAAACACAAAGGGGAAGAAGACCGTAACTTCGAGCAAAAAGGGCCAAGGACTTAAACTGAGACCCATCAGTGCAGGCTGTGAGATATTTAACAGTGACAATTAAGAATGGTATCCCTGGGGCGCCTGGGTGGCGCAGTCGGTTAAGCGTCCGACTTCAGCCAGGTCACGATCTCGCGGTCCGGGATTTCGAGGCCCGCGTCAGGCTCTGGGCTGATGGCTCGGAGCCTGGAGCCTGCTTCCGATTCTGTGTCTCCCTCTCTCTCTGCCCCTCCCCCGTTCATGCTCTGTCTCTCTCTGTCCCAAAAATAAATAAACGTTGAAAAAAAAATATAGTCAGGGTTTTCCTGAGAAATAGAATGAGTAGGATACATATAGGTGTATATAAGAGGTGTTTTTTCTAGAAGTTGACTCACAGTTAATGGAAGCCAAGGAGTCCCATGGTCTACATCTGCAGGCTGGAGAATGAGGAAAGCTTGTAGTAGAATTCAGTTTGAGTCCAAAGGGGTCTGAGTATTGGGGAGCTGGTGGTGAAAGTCCAGATCTGTGTACCCCAACCCAAGAACCAGGAGCACCAGTGTCCAAGGACAAGAGAAGAGGGATATCTCGGCACAAGCAGAGAAGGCAAATTTGCCCTTCCTTCCTTTTTTTGTTCTGTTAGGTCCTCAACAGACTGGATGATGCCCACCCATGTTGGGCGGCCATCTGCTTCACTCAGTTCAATAATTCAAATGCTAATCTGTTCTGGAGATACCTTCGCAGACACACCCAGACATAGCATTTTAACAGCTATCTGGGCACCCCAGAGCCAGTCAAATGGACACACAAAATCAATCCGCTTTATAAACTTCATAATTTCTTATAATTGTTTTTGTCATTTTAAATAAAGATGAACTCTCATACCTAATTCTGGATTTATCATTTTCTATTCTTTGATTTAAGAGGGCCCCCAAATTGTATTAATTTGGGGCCCATAAAATGTGCATCATTGTTCCCTGCATTTGATTATTTTTCTTTTCAGCTGGTTTAGACTCCAGGGTCGGCCACCATACCCTCTTTTTTGCAAACACCCTTAACACCATTGCCTTCTCTCCATTTCCCTAGTAAAGCCCCAGCGAAGGGTAAGCAATAATGAACCCTTTCTCAGCACCTGCACACAAGCAAACTGAACTGGGCCACCAGAAAACACAACACTGGTGCCGATTGGATTCACTTTAAGCTCAGAACCACCCATTTCAAATGAGCTCAATGCTGTTCAGCAATCCTTCTGCCCCTCTCTTCAGGCGCGTGTTTCTCACTTTCTGAAATAATCATGCCACAGTGTGTTCTTAGTCAAACCTCCTACCTCTTCATTGACCCTATCTGCACACTGAGCTGCCTCATATTCCGTTGATAAAGCAGATACCATCACACAAGACTTTATTTCTTCTACCAGGAAATTTCCAACACATGCTCCCTTTTCCAAGGGAGAAAGTCTTTGCTCCTGTTAAAGACCAAACCCTCCACGTAGTTCTAGATCCATCCTCCTCCTGCACATATCACTTGTCTTTCCTGCATCAATTTATCCCTTTCCACTGGATCATCCCCATCACCAGACTAACTCCAGTATCTCCTACTAGAGAGGGAACAGACAAAGGAGACAGAGAGAAGTAGAGAGACAGAGACAGAGAGCAGAGATCCTGGCTCTAGGATAAGAGTATGCTCCTATACTCTTTGTAGATGCCTCTAAACTTTCCAGCTATTGACCCATTTCTCTGCTCCCCTACATAGCAGATCATCTCAAAGATGTTTCTATAGCTATTCTATAAGCAACCCCAGCACACATGCTCTCCAAATAAGGCCACTTCTCACCACCTTCATCATTGTTACTCCAGTCCAAGCCACCATCATCTCTAGCCTGGGTTACTTCAACCAACTGATTCTACCCCTATCCCTACGTTCAGTTCTTTAAATTGTACCAGGATCAATACTTTAAAATGCAAAATCTGCTTAAATCCTCTATGATTATTCCAATGGCTTCCCATCATACCTACAATAAAATTGGAACCCTTTGCTCTTGCCTACAAGGACTTCCACGCCCTGGCAGCCTCCTTTCTTTCCATGTTCATGTTCTGCTGCTTTCTGTCTCTTTCACTGTGCTCCAGAGCACATCAGATTGCTTGCCAGTCCTTGAACAAGTGAATTCCTGCCTTGCAGCCTCCGTACTTTCTGTTCCCTCTGCTTGATGTACTCTCGCCCGAAATTTTCTCGTAGCTTTCTCCCTAATCCCCATTTATTCAAATCTACTAAAAAATAATCTCCTCTAAAAGTCCTCCCCTGAGCACTCTACCCAAAGTAGCACTTCCTATCCACTCTCTCCACTGTATTTACTTCTTAGCACATATTACTACCTGGCCTGTGTATTTGCCTGTTTATTTGTTATCTGTTTGTGTGTTTACCATTTGTATCCACTAGAATGCAAATTCCATGAAGGCAAGGGCATTATCTCTCTTGGTCTCTGCTATATCCCAGAGCTTAGGAGAGGGTGTGGCACATATTAAAAACTCAATAAATGTCTTGAATGAATGAGAGAATGGATGATTTCTTCAATATACTCCTAGCAGGTTTGTGTCCCGTTGATACCTCTGAAATTTTCAGTCACTAATCAGCTACGCATCGCCTCTCTGCCACTTTCTTGATATGTATATAGGCTACGGAATAGACTAAGCTTCTAAACAGATAGCCCAAAAGACAGTGATTCCAGAGAGAGGTTAATTTCTTTCTTTCACAAGAGAATCCAGAGGAAGGTGGGCCATCCACAGCAGATGGGCGGTTCTACTTCACAAGAGCATTCAGGGATCAAGGTTTCTTTCATCACGTTCTCTGACATTCCTTAGAGCACTGTCTTCACGTGCATGATGAAAGTTGGGTCACTTCCATGTCCACGTTCCAGTTATGAGAACCAGGAAAAGAGAATGGAGGAATGCACACTTGATATTTTAGGACCAAATCTAGCAGCTTGCATAAATGCTTTTTTTCTCGCAACTGGAACTTAGACACAAGGCCACGGTTAGCTGCAAAGGAAACTGGTGAATGCAGTCTCTGTATGGGTGGCCATGTGCCCAGTTAGAACTCACTGGTTCCTGTTACTCAAAGAACAATGGAGAAACTGGTTATAGGGGACAATTAGCAGTCTCTGCTACAACATCCTGGGAGCATTTGACACAGCTCATCATTTTGTTCTTCTTGAAATACTTTTGTTCCCTTGACTTCTGTGACACAACCCTTTCCTGGTTTTCGTCCTACCTTTCTACCTGGTCTTTCTCAGTCCCATTGCTGGCTCTAGTTCTGCTGTTGGACTTCTAATGTTGGACTTCTCCCAGGCTATGTCTGTGTCATCTTCTATTCTTTCTGTTTACATGCTTCTAGAGCTAATTTTATGCAATCATATTATTTTGTATACCATCTAGATAGAAATAACATTACATTTGCATCTTTAGCCAGGATCTTTCCCTGGAGCTCTTAACTCATATATCTAACTGCCCACTTAACAGGGCTGATCATTACTGCTCATTGCTTGCTCCCCCACTCCTCCCCGAATCCTCCTGTTCCAGGCTCCTGTGCTTCGAGAAACATTTGAACCTTAAATCCCAGTTGCTCTGGCAAAAGCTTAGGTATCATCCTTAACTTTACTCTTTCTTTTACCTCCTCGCTGGCTAGTCTGAGAACCATAACCTCCAAAAACCATATCCCAGATGTGTTACCTTTTTTCATCATTACCACCCTGAGCAAAGCCAGCATCATCCTTTTCCTGGATTATGCATCTCTCTTTTTCTACTCCTGCCCCCTGATGACTCATTTCCACCCAGCAGCCCAAATAATCATTTAAAATCATGAATCAGATTAAGTCACTCTCCTAACCTCTCCAGTGTTTTCCATCGCGTGTAGAATAAAAGCCAAACTCTTTACCTTGGTCTACAAGACTCTAGGGACTGACACCATCTACCTGCCTCTCCAGTCTCACCTCATGTCACTTGCCCTCTTGGTTAGCCCATTCCCAGCATAGTGATAGTGGTGCACAAGTTCATTTCCATTTTGGGGTCTTTGTATGGGCTGTTACCCATGCATGGAGCACTTGTTTTCCAGATCTTCTCCAGGCTGCTCCTTCTCATTCTTTTGGTCACAGCTCAAATGCCAACTTCTCAGAGAAGACTTCCTTGTCCACACAGCCTTCAGGAGACTCTCCCTTCCAACCCATACACCATGACAGTCTGAGGAAAGATTTAATATTTCCAATATCACTTAAAGGCTTTCCATACATCTTTAGCACCAAGTAATCTGCCCTAGTCTTTTGATATAAGGATGAAAATGATCTAAGAATTTGGTAAATTCACTGGAAGTATTTAGGAGAGACCACAGTTTATAGTACAGGGGGTCTTAATCTGGGTCCATGGTCCCTTAGAAGGTCCATGGATGTGCATGTTTGGGGGGAGTGAGTTCATAGGTGTGACAGATCCTCAGAGAGGTTTGACCCAAATAAAATTTACTTCATTATAGAAAAAGTATTATAGACTCGTAAGATCAGTGTTTATGGTCTAGTGTTGCCTCCTGCAAATAATATAAATTTGGGCAGGTTATGTAAATTCATTGTATTCTACTTTCCTCATCTCTACAAATAATTCTTTTGCATTCCAGCTTACGTGTACCTGGCACTGTAAAAGTGTATTTAACTTCATCACTAAATGCTAGGTCTTTGCTGCATCTTGTGGATAATGGTGATAGGCTCAGAGCACACTCAGGTCACGTGCCTGAGATCACATTCATCCCCAGGTAAGTTCTAGACCAAGACCCATGTTTCTTCCACTCTCCATATTCCTGCTCTTTGTAAGAGTTTGCATTGCCATACTTTTGGCATCACATCTTCCCCGGGCAGGATAATTTCTTGCTTCACCTCCCTGCATAAAGAGAAAACCAGCCAGCTGGTGATGTGTTTCTTCTACCAGGTAAGTCTCATACCGAACCAGTTAAGAGCTCTGGGAGCCGAGGAGTATAGATCTTATTATCCATTCTTTATAGAAGTGGAAACTGAGGTACAAAGAGGTTCAGTAATTGACCTTATGTCGGAAAGCTAGTAATTTGCAGAGCTGGAAGATTATACTTCAAACTCTAATATTTTCTTACATATTCTAGTACCACGACCTTGGGAATCTTTATTGTGCTAAAATTTTTTACCGGAGAGCTGACTCTCTATCTTCATAGTTCAGTTTTTGGCTGATCTTCAAAAAATTAGTTTAAAGTACTTTGCAAAGCTTGAGCAATATTTTTCTCTAAGAAGACAGGAAGGTATGTGACATGCCCATTGAACAAGGACTAATGACATTGTTAAGAAGGGAGGAAAAAGGATATCACTTCTACATCGATTTCGACTCTTACACATTAACACCAGACAATGACCTCTAAAATGAGGAGAGTGCCAGCTTAACATTGTGAATTGACAAGGATTTTGGAAATGAGGAATTAAGTTTGGCCAGAGATGCAACTCTGTAGCTACGTGGCTGAGTAAGAGGTAGCTGAAAAATCACATGAAAGCAACTGGTGAGTATCTGACTTAAATTTTTTCTCTATTCACTCCATCTATACAAATGGTCTATTACAATTTGTAAAAAAATAGAGAAAATACTGCACAGTTTCCAACAGAGCCTTTAGGTGGCCAATGATATAACAGAGGTCAGCCTTTGGGAATAGCTATGCAGTGCAACTTTTGGTTTTAAATACATTTATCCTTAAGGATAAGCTAAAAGCTAAGTTTTCATAAGTCGTGTCAATGCATAGGAGTTGAAATGTAAGCAATAGCTTGTTGGTCACTGAGTGTTTTTTGCTGCCCTCTCATTGAAACGTACCACTGGACTGCATACTTAAGTTAGGTAGGCTTTCAAGAGAATGGACGGGAAAGGGCAGGTGTTACCAGCTCCTGACTGTTTTCAGTGCATTTTTGTCCCATAGACCAGATTAACTCCCCAGCTGCTTTCTGTCTCTGTCTTTGCCCTGTGGTTCCTTTTCTTCCCTCCTATCAACGCCTTTGTCTATGATGAGATCAAATATCTCATCCGTTTTATTCACCATGTTTGCATTGGAATACTTCTGGCTGTCTCTAAAAATCAAATCAGTCTTCAAAGGATGAAGATACGTGCCCTTCAAGAAACTGACAACACAAAGGGAAATTCAGAAATATAAGGCCCAAAGATGCATAATGAAGATGGTATAGTTTGAATTATTTCCCTGAATTATTATCTTGGCCTTCTAGTTTCTTTGCCTTTAGCTGTTTTGTTAACATTGACAAAGAACGCATTTTAGGTTCACGGGGGCTGAGTTGGAAGATAGAGAAAGAGAGAAAAAAAGGCAGGTTATGAGAAACATTAGTCTTGGCTCTCCCACTCCAGGTCTAAATACTACTGTTCAGGGAAGTTTGGAAACCACTGGATAATTTGAGGCTTCTTTGGACTGAAGAGGAGAAGACTAGATCAATATCTCTCCCTCTCTCTCGCACCCTCTCCTTCTCTTTCACCCCTGCCCCAACCAAAGAGCCATTAAGGATACAGATGAGGAAGCAAGCTATCATCAGACACTGGATCTGCCGATGTCTTGACCTTGGACTTCCCAGCCTTCAGAACTGTGACAAATAAATGCTTGTTGTTTAAGCCACCAGTCTGTGGTATTTTGGTATGGCAGCCTGCAATGACTAACACAAGGGCATTCTCAGAACGGTAGGGTTTGTTCATCCTTCCTTGGAACAGATGCAGGAGGTATTAAGCCTTCTGGAGAATCATAGTGCCAATCAGCCAGAGGTTAGAAGTGGCTGAGGATGGATTGTTTATTATTAATTGATTTTATTTTTAACTAATTAATTAATTAATTTTGAGGGTGAGAGAGGGCAGAGAAGGGGCAGAGAGAGAGAGAGAGAGAGAGAGAATCCCAAGCAGATTCCACACTGCCAGTGCAGAGCCCGGTGTGGGGCTTGATCCCACCAACTGTTAGATCATGAGCTGAGCTGAAATCAAGAGTCAACACTTAACCGACGTAGCCACCCAGGCGCTCCTCGAGGACAGATTCTAAGCAGCGAAGCCCTGAGATGGCTCCTCAAATCTACCTAAGATAAGTAAGACACAGCAAGATCCAGAAAAATTCCTATGCTCCCTCGAGGTAGCAGAGGGCCAACAGAAGGCGACTGGCTATTCAGAGCTGGTGGTCACTTCATGCAACAGAAGATCTTGCAGCACAGGTGGTTGTGCACTAGGAGCCACGCCAGTGGGAAGCAGAGAGCAAGTGGAGAGGTCGCCAGCCGTGGACTGCAGGGACTGGAGTCACCAGGGCATCAGAGACTGTGAGCCACAGCAGCCACACCTGTCTCAGTGACACATTACATGCTCCTACACAGAACCATCTTTGCGGGGAAGAGGGGGGCCATTGCAGGGAATTTTCAGCTTAAATTTGACAGAATATTGACCCCAAAGGGACCAAGTGTAGTAAGTGTAACCTGAAAGAGATTGTTTACAACCAGAAGGGCTGGATAGAAGAGCTGAGCTAGACAGATTCCTGCCATCCCTAACCCCTACCGCTCGAGGGACTAGGCCTCTGGAGTAAGATGTGATCAGTTAACAGGAAATAAAGAAAGTGTCATATTTTCATATTTTAAGCGATGGCATTGGGATTTAAACAAATATCCACAATGTGAGGGTGACAACACTCATTTGGATTAACAAGTAAAAAGAAAGCCATCCTATTACTTTATTGTCATGCTTTTTAAGCAAGGCAGAGGAGTCCATCAAATCACCGGTCTAACTAATTAAAAGCAAAAAAAAAAAAAATCTTGTGATAAATGAATAGAGTAGAATTTATATTTGTGCTCAGCTGCATGAAAAGCACCAGGCATATTTCATAATAGACCAATAACATTGCATTACATGAAGTTCTACACAAAGTCCATCTGAAAAAGAATCACTCAGCTAGTTATTGGAAATAATGTCTCTAAAGGCTCCATGTAAGTTCCCACTCTGCCAGGCTGTCCTTGCCCCCTACAGACTCCTCCCTCCATCTCCCTAGCCTGACATCTGGCTTCCTCCCCACCAATGTGCATCAGATACAGTCAATGTGAAAGCTACACATGGAACTCATAACCATGAATTCAGAATCCTACCACTCTGGGACCAAAAATAGTCACCAATTCGATCATCTAACTTTATTCATTGTATTTGCTGGCAAGCCAGTCTCAAATCTAAAAATCACTTTCATACTCAAAGGACAAAGGTTTGTAAGACAACTTTAAAAATCAAAGAAAAATTATTCCTTTTGGACATGAATTGACTATTGAACTTCTCTAAAGATTTTAATGACTTTACTACTTACGGTATGTAGCAAGCAATTTAGTATTCAATAATGCCTCGCATTATTGTCAAATTTCTGCACTTATGGCACTCCTGTCTTCCTGAAAAGACTGCAAATTCTTTGAAGGCTGAACATCTGGTGTTATACTTTGCTGTTTTGCTTTATTGTAATTAACAGAGTGATAGGCACATAACAGTGCTAAATGTTGATTTATTGCATGATTGAAAGGAATATATAATTCTAAGCTATATTATCATAGATGAAGAGTCTAGTCAAGAATTTTTGTAAGAAAAATATAAATAAAAACTTGGATACAGTATAGAACCTCTTCTGAGCATGCTGAAAAATAAATCAGCCAGACAATTCACTCTGAGGTTAGTGTAATCATTTGTACTGCCAAGAGATCTAAAAATATGATCCAAACAGCAATCTGCACTGTTAAAGTGATATAGCTCTTACCTTTTAAGGTAAGACAGTCAACACTTGGACATATTAAACATGTTTTTCTTTGCTTATAAACAAACTTAATTTTTTAGGCTTTTAATAGGCACTAAACAAAGACTTTTAAAGAAAATTCATGGGGCGCCTGGGTGGCGCAGTTGGTTAAGCGTCCGACTTCAGCTCAGGTCACGATCCCCGAGTGGGGCTCTGGGCTGATGGCTCAGAGCTGGAGCCTGTTTCCGATTCTGTGTTTCCCTCTCTCTCTGCCCCTCCCCCGTTCATGCTCTGTCTCTCTCTGTCTCAAAAATAAATAAACGTTAAAAAAAAAATTAAAAAAAAAAAAAAGAAAATTCACGATGGAAAGAAAAAAGTCTGTTGGAGGCCCTCCCTTTTCTCAGAGGTGGAGGAATTAGACTTTCACGGTGTTAGGTTAGGACGATGAAACACAGTCTATAGTTACAGTACCTGTTTGGATAAGTGGTTTCTTTCTGCAAAAAGGTAAGCCATGCCTGTCTTTTGTGCACTCCCTATGTTGGCATTATTTTCTCAGCAGCATCTGTTTAACTGAAATAGAATCAAGAGTTTCTGCTGAACGCTTGCTGAGAGCTAAGAGCCCATGGGCACTGGCACAGGGGAGGAATCTCTAAAGAACCTCTGGACGAACTACAGTTGGTTTCCTGTGATTGAGGTCCCCCGTTCGTAGCAATGATGCAGCCACAGATCTCCACCTTTCTTCTCGTCATTGCCCCGCAAACACATTTTGCAATCTTTCTCAGTCAGTTCTCTTTACTTGGAATGCCTTCTGGGCTACTGCCCAGTTATAAGTCCTACTCACTCTGCAATGCAGTTTGTGTTCCACCTCTTCCAGGAAGCCATCCCAGACCAGATCTCCCACAGCTAATATTCCCTGTTCTTATGGTCTGTATCTTCATCTGTAAAGTGGGGAAGACAAGAGCACCTACAGCATGACATTGTAAGGATCAAATGACTTAATTCATGTAAAGTGATTAGAATATGCTAGGAATATTGTGAGACTAACACAGTGTGGCTATTATTATTCATCACAAGACATCTGAGATTTAAAAGTCCCTTTTGTTGAATGCTATCTCTCTTTCTTGGCTTGCTTGCTTCCGTGTTTATGCCTTGTCTCCTCAGGAGAGGGAGAAGAGTAATGAGCGTGCTTGGTTGGAAAGCACCTTTGTTCTTGATGTGTGTAGCTAGTTCGGAGGGTGTGCTGCACAGTGGAGAGTGTACAGAGAACCCAAGACCAAGTTCCCATAGACACGATGACCAGAGATCCACGAGACCGGAAGCCAGAGATATTTTAATCTTATTAAGACCCTGTTCTCTCATTTGACTGCACAATTCCAATGCAGAGGAACAGATCAGGCTGGCTTGTGATTTATCATCCTTATAATACGGACCGTCTAGCTCAAACACTTTCCTGGAAACGGACCTACTTTGAGTAGGGCAGTGAGAGAAAGAGGATACAAACGTAGCCCCAGTGGTCTTCTAAAGCCAAAACTCAAAGAGCTGGGCTTCCGGGAGAGTGAATTCCTCAATCCCTGAAATGAACAACAGTCTTGAAGATAAGACTTCGCCAAGGCGAATGGTAGCAGCAGGCAAAACTCATGGGTTTGCGTTCCTTTTATTATTCCATGAGGCATTCCAAATCCCAGGGTATGGCTAAACTGCTAATTAGACTAGGGGTCATGGAGGCGATGAAGGTTCCTCCCTTCTTTCCTCCTTTCATTCCTCTGTCCCTTCTTTCTTCTTTTCCCTCCTCCCATCCACTCTTCCTTTCAATAAATATAGTTTTAACCTCAAAGAATTCCTTCAATGATCATTTGGATGTTCTAGGAGATGCAGACCTGCTCTCCATTCCCTCTACCTCTCATCCCCAATTGGGCAGACATGGAATAATGAGATCTGACTCCATGAGCTTCATTCAATTCCTTCATATTAAAAACTAACTTTTCTTTCAATAAATATTTATTGAATGACCACTACCTGTCAGCACTATCCTAGGTGCTGGGGAAAGAGCAGTTCATGAATGAGACACAATCACAGCCCCCTGGTTCTTGTTTTCCAGGGAGGAGACATACACACCAAATAAAAAATACCAACATTTTGGACTATGGTAAATTCCATGGAGAAAGTTAAAGGGGGTTAAGGAAATAAGGAATGCAGGTGTGTGTGCATTCTGTATGCGGTAGTCGGGGAAGACTGCTTTGATAAAGTAACACTTGCCAGAGACTGGAAGGAAGTCAAGGGCAAGCTATGTGCAGATCTGGGAAAAGAACCTTCTAGGCAGAGGGAACCACAGCTGTGAAGGCCCTGATAGAGGAGCAAGTTTTGTCTGTCTAGTGAACAGCGATGGGGCAGGTGGAGTAGGGAAAATGATCGGAGATGAGGCTAGGAAGACAATGGGGCCAGATTGCATAGGGTCTTGTAGGGCACGGAAATGACTTTGGCTTTGCCTCTGAGTGTTTTGGGAGCCGTGGGCAAGTTTAGAGCAGGGGAGTTACATTCCGTCTGCTATGTGGGGGATGAGTATCCAGTGAAAAGCTGGGAGCAGGAAGGAGTTATGGCCAGGACTACTGGTTGCCACTTAATCACCACCTGTCCTTTCTTATTTTAGTGCTAGAACCCCGATTTTTTTTCTGGTAGCAGCCCTGTGCCCAGCTGAAATCTCTATTTCTTGGCTCTCTCTCAGAACCGGACCATAGTCCTGTGACTACGTTCTGGCCAAAGAACTGTAAGAAGATGATTGGTAGCATTTTTGGAGTGCTGCATAAAAAGAGCTTACTCCATTGGGAGGAGGCCTTTTTTTTCCTCTTTTGCTTCCTCCTGTGACCGGCCGGGAATGTAAACATAATGGCTGGAGCTGCAGTGGACATCGTGACTCGTCAGGTGACCCTCCAAATGAGGATGGTGGGACAGAAAGCTCCGATAGGTCCCTGGTGAGAGCGGGATGCCTCACCAACTTTGCACTGCCTGTTTCTGGACTTGTTTCACAGCAGAGAGATGTGCCCTCCCATATTGCCCACGCCATCGCTATTTGGGATTTTTTAGTTATACGCAGCTGAACCTGAACATAACTATATAGGAGGCCGCTGCAGTCCTCCAGGGGAGAGAGGTGGTGGACCAGAGTGGTAGCCAAGCAAGTCAGATTCAGAGCCTTTAGGATTTGCAGACGGGTTAGACACAGGGGTGAGAGGGGAAGAGAAACCCTAAGGAAGACTTCTAGGTTTTGCTCCAAGCATCTTGGTAGCACCATTAATTGCAGAGATGCAGAAGGCTAGCGAGAGAGCGAGATTTTCGGTTTGGGCAGAATCAAGAGTCCAGGCTAGTGGCAAGTTGGCCTTGCTTGAAGCAGGGAGGGACACAGAGAAACAGGAAGGAAGGTGGGCGCGTGGGGTGTAGACTGGTGGAGAAATGAAGGAGTTCCTATCCAATGCTCCCATTTTCTCAACAAAGTATGAGGCCAAGTCATCAGCTGAGACTGAAGGAATAGAGATACAAGGTGCAGATGGGAGAAGAGAGAGAGACAGAAGCAGTCACGTTAGAGCAAGGGATTGTTGGGCAGCAACGGGCGGGCCCTGCTGGTCATTTGGGCCAACATAAAGTGAAGCAGTCAGCAACACTGTGCGTCGTCCTGCGGCCCAATCTAGTGGCACTGCCGGGCTTCGCAGGGTTTTGCCAGATGAGTCCATAGCATATAAAATGAAAGGAACCAGGGGGCGCAGGGGTGACCCCGCAAGACAGGGATCACAACGATGGATCAGGTGTCTAAATTGGGGAAAGGGGCAAGCGAACACACAAGACGAGTGACGGATTGAAAAGTTGAGGGTTCTTGAAAAGGCTGAAAAAATTGCTGGAGTGTGGACATTTGGGGAACCAAGCAGGGCAGCTGCTGATGGTCAGAGAGGCTCCTGCTGAAAATGAGGGGCTCCGATGAGAGAGAGGAAAAGTCACTGATGAGAAAAGGGATGAAGAAGCCCAAGACACTCGAGGTGTTAAACAAAGTATGTTAAATTTTTTTTTTAACATTTATTTATTTTTGAGACAGAGAGAGACAGAGCATGAACGGGGGAGGGGCAGAGAGAGAGGGAGACACAGAATCGGAAGCAGGCTCCAGGCTCTGAGCCATCAGCTCAGAGCCCGATGCGGGGCTCGAACTCACAGACCGCGAGATCGTGACCTGAGCTGAAGTCGGACGCTTAACCGACTGAGCCACCCAGGTGCCCCAAACAAAGTATATTCATAAAAATTGTTCACAAATTCCCATAATTAGTTGATTTATTAACCGGTTTGAATAAAGATACCATTCATCAGTGTAAGTACTTGAGATTAAAAGTTTGTTTGTTTGTTTTTTGGATGGGACATTTACAAGACTTCACAGAGCAAAATTTTACCCCCAAATCTAAGTGTTTGTTAGGTGAAAATGCAAGGCATTTTTTTTTTCCCCACGTACAACTTCTTTGTACCTTGATTTTTTTTTCCCCTTCCTGAGTTTTTTTTAAAGACGATTAGTCTGTTAATGCAACCTTTTAAAAACTGACCTGTTTTTTCTTTCTGAAATTCTTCATGTCACAGCTTGTTTCTTCTAAGCTGGGCCCTTGCCTCCTTGTGCTTGCCTCAAAACTTTTTCCCAAGTGGAAAAAAAAAAAAACAAACCTCTTATTCCCATATTTACTTACTTTTACAGATGTTTATTTCCTTCCTGCCTGCTTCATTTCCCCGTTATAACCTCATTCTTGCTCAGATTTCTTTGTCGAGGGGAAAGAATTGGAAGGTTTCCCAACCCATTCTGTGAGAGAAGTTTCTGGGCCTTGCGAGCCCGCAGAACCTTGCACAGTATCTTACATCTAATGAAAAACCGTCATATTACGGGATCAGGCTGCAGGCACAGGTCCGATTTGTCAGAGGTGGTCTCTGAAACGTTATCAACACTGCTTTGCTCTTCCAACCCTCAGTCCCTCTTCACTGACTAAAAAATTATTAATTGGGCGCCTATTCTGGGCTACTCAGTGTGGTGTTTAAAGTAATTCGCATTAATGGGCAATGACTGATTGCCTTAATTCTCTCAGGGGCATTCACATATCTCAAATGTGCATATTAATCCAAATAAATCTCTGATTCATAGAATAAATGTGAAACAAACCACGAGCAGCGTAGGATTTTCGGTGACAGAACAAAGGGACTTCCTTTTGGACCCCAAAGCAGCCTTCCGATCCCTGACAAGGTGGGCTAGGGCAGAGCACTGGGAGGTAGAATTTGTGTGTGTGCATGTGTGACACTACCCGCCTCATCCATAACTCTCTCCAGCTTAAGATCTGGGTGTCTTCTTCACCCATTTCAAATCAGGAATGAGAGGTACGCATGGATTATGGTTAAATCGTATTATTCTTAAATTATAAGTTCCTGACCTCAGGATCCTCTTATTGTCCATAGAACAGTTTTCAGATACCCACCTTTAAAAAGGTTTTCGGGAAAACGGTCTTAGAATCATAGGGGTCCCTGGCTCCTGATTCTTTCTTGCAACTGGCTGGCTGCTACTGGAATGTTGCAGTGAGAGGCACCAAAAACCCAGGGCATCGTTTCTCAAGGTGGCCTGGGCTGAGTGAGTTTTATCTCTTCCTCCAATCACTGTGCAGATTAAGAGAAAAGGGCCCGGGCTGGGAGACAGTGCAGGGCAGTGGTTAGTACAGTGAGCTGGAGAGTCAGACAGACTTCAGTGCAGCTCCCGACCGGACTCCTAGAAGCTCTGTGTCCTGGGCAAGTCCCTTGAGCCTCAAGTGGTACAGCTCGTCTCCAGCAGTAAATGATTCTTGCTGCAAGTGTGGCTGATGAGAGCAGCCCTTTTCGTGCATCGCCCACCCCCATCACCAGATCGGTGTTGGATGCGGTCTTTTCTACCTTGGGAGGTTCTCTTTCAGGTCCAGAAACTTCCCAAGGAAGGGAGGGAGGCGGCGATGAAGTGGGTACCTAAGGACCCTTCCCCGCCTTATAGGCTAGAGGAAGGACCTCCCGGAGTCCGCCCTGTACCGCCGCCTTGCCTCTCTGGGCGCTACGTGGATGAGGGGCTCTGTGAGCAAGGGGAAAGCGTCCTCTTTCCTTTCTCTACCAGGAGTCGGAGCGAGGAGCCTGGCCCCAGGGGTCATGTCGAATTATAATTCACACCACTTGCTCTTGGACCATCTCTGTCAAGTCTCGAACACATACCCAAGTACCTTTTTTTTTTTTTTTAACTGGCCTTTTGTAGGCAGCTCGGGATGCAGAAGGAGAATCGAGTTCCTGAAATGAAAAAAAAAAAAAAAAAACAAAACCACATATAGTAGAAGAAGTCGTGCTTCTTCCTGCCGGTGACTGTTTACAAGAGAGGGAAGTCAGCGGGGCCCCCCAGAGGTCGCTGGTGGCGCAGAAACTGAGGCCAGACTGTAGAGAAAGGGGGAAGGAGAAAAACACCCAGAAACTTTCTTCCTCGTGGCGAATAATCGCCGCCCCCCGCCCCGCTCCCCGGTCAGAGGCAGTAACGTGACACCCGAGAGAAACCCGGAGACCCGAGCGCCGAGAGGGAGGGAAGAGGGAGGAGAGAGGGCCGCGGAGAGCCGGAGAGGGAAAGGGGAGGAGAAGAAGGAAAACCCCTGTCAAGGAGGTGGAGCGAGGCGACGGTGTCCGCCTCCCGTTCCTCCCTGCCGTCTTTTAGAGGAGTCTGAACCGGGACAAAACACGCCGAGACCGACAGACACAAAGCCGGGGGGTCCACGCTGGCGCTGGAGGCGAGCCCCGGCGGCCGCGAGCGAGCCCGAGGCGCGGCGGGGCGCGGGGCGCGGGGGCGCTAGCGGGCGCGGGCGCGGGCGCGGGCCGAGCCGGGGCCGGGCACCTCGGCCGCTCGGGCCGCGGCGGCGGGGACCATGCCGAGGAAAGTCTCCTGAGCCCGGCAACTTCGGCCCCTCCCCGCCCCCACCCGGGCTGCCCTCGGCGCGGCCCTGCCCATGTGCAGCCGGCCGGCCGGGCTCTCCTCCTCGCAGGCGGATGGGTGACCTTTTCCTGGCACGGGCAGGCTGTGCGAGGCGGCGGAGCAGGCGATGAAGAAGAAGCAGCAGCATCCCGGCGGCGGCGCGGATCCCTGGCCCCATGGGACCCCTCTGGGGGGCGCCCCTCCGGGCCTGGGCAGCTGGAAGCGCCGGGTCCCCCTGCTGCCTTTCCTGCGCTTCTCGCTCCGGGACTACGGCTTCTGCATGGCCACCCTGCTGGTCTTCTGCCTGGGCTCCCTCTTCTATCAGCTCAGCGGGGGACCCCCTCGCTTCCTGCTCGACCTGCGGCAGTATTTGGGTAAGGAAGGGGGGCCGGGCGAGGGCGGCGGCGGCCGCGCGAACTTGTGCGGGGGAGGGGGTGGGGGACAGGGGCGCGCCGGGGACTTGTGGCGTTGCGACCGCCCGCGGGCGCCCCGAGGCTCCCCAGGTGGGACGTCCGGGTGCCGGCTCCCTCCCGCGCGTCCGTGCGTGCGGCCGTCCGCCCGTCCGTCCGCCCGGAGGCGGCGGGCCGGGCAGGTACCCCGGGCGGGGCGCCGCATACCTTCCCCGCCTCTGTCCCCGGGTCCGGGGCGGAGTGCGGGCGTGTGTGTTTGTGGGTGTGTACGAGTGTGTGTTTTGTGGCCTGGAGGTGTGGGGAGCGGCGAGGGGAAGGCACAGTCCCCCTCCCCCCACCCCGTGGCATTGTCGGTGACCGTAGTCCTGTCTCGTGAGCACTTCGGGGGAGTGGGGGGGGGGGGAGTTAGCTCCCCTCCCCGCTCGGTTCTGCCAGTTCTGCCCCGCGAGTCCCTCTCCTGCCCGCCGGCCTCCGTGACCTAGGGGCAGTTTTCGGGCCCCCGTGCTGACTCTGGGCTGGCTTGTCCTTCGGCGGCGGCGAGGAGGACGCGGGGAGGGGCTGCGTCCGGGGATCCGGGGCTGTTCGAGGGCCCGGGTCAGCCTGGCCGGCAGTGTCGCCTGCTGTGACCCGACTCTCTTCGGCGCTGCGTGCGTCTCAAGTCAGAACTTTTTTTTTGGGGGGGGGGGGGAGGGTTGCCTTGCGCTGGGTGTCTTAGGAGCGAGGCCGCCCGTTTTTAGCAGAGGTGAGGAAAGGGTTGTGCGGCGAGAGGAGAGAGCGGCCGCAGAGAGAGGGCGTGACCCGCCGCTCGGTGCGGGCGCGGGGAGAGCGGTGCCAGAGCCGCGCGAGCGCACGCCCGGGTCCCGGCTCCGCGGCTGGCGCGCGCCCCTATCGGGAGGGGCCGAATCTCCACCCCCCGCCCCTGCCCGCGCGGTCCGGAGAGCTTTTGCGGGGGCGGGGGGAGAGGCTGGGGAGGCGCCAGCTCCCTGCCCGCGTCCGAGGTGATGAACCTGAGCCACCCGGCCAACCTCCGGCATCTGCCTGGCGCGAGCGGGTGCGCAAAGGGAAGCCTCTGGAGCGCTGGGCCGTATCGGGCCAAAGACTCCAGGGGGCTGGAAGCCTCCACACTTCCCTCAAGAGTCCCTGAGTCGCGGAAGCCACAGGTCTGGATAGCAGGCCGTTTTCGAAGGACAGGAACCACCTCAGCAAAGTGACAGATGGGTTGAAGCGTTTTGAAATAGAAACGCAGATAACAAGCATGCCCTTTCCACGCAGAGAAGCACAGATTTTAAAAGGTACGCTCCTGTTTCGGTAGAAACTTGGGAGAACTCTGGTTTTGTAAGATGCTTTAGGGAAAATTAAAGGAAAACATTGTCCGAGCAGATTTGCAAATAACAATCCTCAGCATCAGGCTTCTAAGAAGATTGGGGGTAATAACGCACTTTTATTAAGGAGTCAAATCTCTTTTTTCCCTGAGTTCTGCATTTTGGAGTCTCATGGAGACTTCACAGGGCCTCAGACACCTGCTAGTGCTAGGAAGGTAACTTTTTTTTTTTTTTTTCTTTTAAACCATCAACAATAATCCCTGTTAACTGGCACTGGGAAGTGGTTTTGAAGCTTAGGGGTCTGTAAAATCTGATAACGAATACTTTGTTGAAATTCCCTTTAAGCAAAATGTGGAGGCCGGTGGGGCAGGGAAAATACAGTGCATGGAGAAGGAAGACATCTGTGTTTAGTGCCCTCAAAGCAGTTGGCTTTAGGGAGGGCGCTCAAACTTCATGGGCCTCAGGATTTTTCATTAATAGAGTTCCGGGCTGGACTAGGTTGTATCTCAGACCTCCACCCAGCTCCTAAGATGTTGTGGTTCTGATACCCTTCTTGGGGACAGGAAAACCCGAGTGGAGGAAAGAACAGAGGCAATCCCAGGGGGTAAAATCAAGAAACTGTGACGTCTGGCACGTTAACCTTTTGAAAATTGAGCCCAAAGTGTGTTGTGCCCAGAATTGAACGCTTTCATCATATATTTCAAAAGATGAGGCCTGATAAATTTGGGGGCTCCGTTGGTAGAAGGGTGACTTCACTCCGGAACTGGGAAGGACTGATCGGTTGAACATCGCTCCTGTTAGTAACTCATCAGGAAGTTTCTGACTGACATGATGGGTTAAAAAAAAATGACATCACTTCCGTGAACTGAAAATAGGATACCTTGGCCAAATTTGTTCCCTGTTGTTTGTTACATAAATATAATGATTTGGGGGAAGAGTGGGCTTGTGGTCTTTAAGAGGGTCTAAAATATACCCTTAATAATATAAGGCCAAGGTATCTGCAGAATACTTTCCCCTTGTTTCGTCCATTCTATTATTTTAGTGTCTGTCAAAACAAAATTTGTGGTTAGTCAACATATCCTCTCAATTTCCTGAGTTAGCCAATTTTGGAGGCCAGTGTTTTCCTTAAATATAAGTCCAGATAAAGTGAAAATTTTCCAAATCAGAATAACATTTTAGCAAAAATTGTTGCCAGGGTGTTATTTTAATATACTTGTGTGCCATTATACGTCTGACACAGAGTCTCTACTTGCTATTTATTGGCATTAATAACTGAACCTACTGTATCGAATAGGTCTTACAACATTGAACCTATTGAATGTTCTCCCAGTAGAGCCAGGAGATATGACCATTCACGATTAAAGCTAACATTGATTGTGTCTGGTCCCGTCAGTGCACATGCAGAATGAAATTGTATGCACATAGCAATGCTACAGGTGGGTTCGGTTGTTATTCCCATTTTTGATGTGGCAGGAATGAGAACACGGATTCACTGACTTGCTGAAGGACGCACAGCCAGTAGGCAAGACCTGAACCCAACTCCGTCTGATTCGGGCGCCCACTGCGCAGCTCTCCAATCAGCCAGGAGGCAAGTGCAGATCTCAAGAGCAGACTGGCTGAACACAATCATACTTATTTGCATAATTTCGCTTTCCTTTTCTTGCTACTTTTGTTCTGAACATCTTCAGGGGCCAGCAGGGAAGGGAAGTAAGTCAAGCAGCTGGTCTGCTCTTAGCTCCACCTTCCCGTGTTAATCCCCGTGTGCCACGGAACTCAGCTTTAGCAGACCCACACAACTGGAGGTGATGGGGATTAGAATCTTAAATCCCCGATCTTTTGCCTTCCTTTAGCGATTTGTTCTTTGACCACGCTAGAAGCTTTGCGTGTGTGGCCCCGGATCTGCAGCATCGGCATCACCTGGAACCTTGTTACAAATGCAGATGCTCAGGGCTCATTCCGGACCAATTGAATGAAAGAGTCTGGGCGGAGGGCCCAGCACTCTGTACTTTAGCAAGTCTTCCAGGTGACTCTGATGCAGGCTGAAGTTCGAGAACCATCGTTCCGGAATACAGCTCTACTTTCAGAAAGCCTCCTATATAGTTGAGCGAAAGACCGGAAATGAAAGAGAGGAGATTTACCGAGTATTTTAAAGGTGATGTGCGTGGTTTCATCTTTTACATTTCGACTTTGAAAAATGCATCTGCTTTGCTGCTTAAGCCTCATTGTTTCAAGGGAAAGACCAGCCAACAGCCACAGCTCCAGCTGGCTTTAGACTCTCTGAGGCTAGGAGATGGATGGAATGGGCGGAGCTGGTAACCAGAAGGAATAGTGGGGGAAGAAAGGGAAAGGAGGCAGCGATGATGCTTTCTCTTCCCACAGAAGCCAGTGGAACAGTTCTTTCTGGTCTGTTTTGGGAACGGGCAGAGTATGTTCTCCTGAAAGGTACTTTCTGCTGCAACACATTTGCAAAAAGGAAAGTAAGTTAGGGGGGTGGATCATGCAGGAATAACTGTGGCCTTGGTATTTTCTTTCTTGAAATGGGTAGAGGGAGAACACGAGCATACAGTGGGGTAAATGGATGGATTTAGCAAAAGGCTGTGCCTGAACTTGGCTACCATAGTCCTTCCAATTCAGTGAAATGCATTTTTGTGTTTTGAAGCAGCATTCAGACTTTGATTTGCTATGGAAAACAAATAAAAATCACATAAGATCTCCCCCCCCCCCCCAGAAATTAGGTTATGATACAGCCACTGCCAGTAGCCTCATTACTTATGAGCTGTGGAAATATCAGAATCTTGGGATAACACTCGTTACACTGATGTAAACTGAATAAGATCTGGCTTACTACAGATCTTCTACAACTGGCAAACTCTAATGATTTATCATCAAGCCTTGGATATGTGATTTAGCCTTTATGGGAACTAAATTTGTTGGGTCGATCTCAAATTGACATGCTTTCCTTTCCATTTTTACGTTGTACTACTTTAAATGGGGACGTACCACTTCTATTTCAGTTTCCAGAGTTGCCAATCTTTATATATATTATATACGAGGATGGCAATTTCAAGTCAAAAGACGACAGAGAAAAAGATGGAACTGTGTTGCATTTGAAATTCTCTAAGTTTAAATGAATTTAAAGGAAAATGTCAAAATAGAGGTCCTGGTCCGTTACAAAATCATTTCTTTAAACCTTACAAGTCAAATTTAATTTGTCTTCTGCACATCAAGCATGGTTTAAATATAGTTTGGGCCCCAGACAGCAATCTAGGAAATGAATGCATTAGATATAATGTTATCAATAGAGATTGTTGACAAAAAAAAACCAAAATGGCATTCTTGTTCATAGCTGCAAATGTGTTTTATGGGGTTGGTTGGGGACACAGTAGCACTGTATTAGAAGAAGGACAGAAAATGGAATTCAGCAATGGCAGACTGGTCAGTAAACACAGCACATGAATGGTGAAAGGCATTCTGCTTTGTAAACTATTTTTGCTGTAGACTAGTCTCAGTATGAATTGTTTGAAAGCACATATAAATATGTATTATCTGGATACTGTCTTTCCTTAAATTCCCTGTCATCAACCCAGGTTTAAAACACTAGTTGGCTTTGTATTTGAGAAGCCAGAATGAAAGTGGTCAAGCTGTTGGGGTCCCGAAAGAGATAGTATCTTTTGCTTCCCCCGAGGAAGCTCTAGGAGCAGACACTGTCTCTTGCCTTGCAGCTGTCCTGAAGGGGAGCAGTGATGGACAATGAAAAGGCATCTTGTCTGACAGATCCTGGCCGCTTGAATTGTTACGAGTTATCATTTGCTCTTTTGGGTTTTGTTTTTGGTTTTGAAAGATGGGAACACTTGACCGCAGGGAAATTTCGTCTTACCTGTATTGATTTTTATTTAGAGAAACTCAACTTTAAGCAGTGATGGCCGTAAACCCTTTTATGTATTAGACCTGGGGACACAAACACTACTGTTTCACCCAAAACTCTGATTTGCAGAAATCAAAAAACTGTAGCAACTCTTGGGCAAGAAAATTCCAAATGAAGCACCTTTCTTTTTTTTTTTTTTTTTTAAATTTTTTTTTTCAACGTTTATTTATTTTTGGAACAGAGAGAGACAGAGCATGAACGGGGGAGGGGCAGAGAGAGAGGGAGACACAGAATCGGAAACAGGCTCCAGGCTCTGAGCCATCAACCCAGAGCCCGACGCGGGGCTCGAACTCACGGACCGCGAGATCGTGACCTGGCTGAAGTCGGACGCTTAACCGACTGCGCCACCCAGGCGCCCCTGAAGCACCTTTCACTATTGCTATTAAGTTTTTAAGACCGCTTTATCGGGATATAATTCAGAAACCATACAAGCCACACATTTAAAGTGTTTAGTAGTTTGGTAGTTTTCAGTATATTCATAGACAAATACAGCCATTGTTCTAGTTGATTTTAGAGCGCAAAGAGAAACCCTATCTACCCTTTGGATGTCCCCTCCCTCCGCCATCTCCTCAGCCCTAAGTCACCAGTAATCTACATTCTGTCTCTGTAGATTTGCCTATTCCGGACATCTCCTAGAAATGGAGCCATATAACACGTGGTCTTTTGTGATTGGCTACTTTCACTTGGCATATTGTTTTCATGACTCATTCATGTTGTAGCATGCATCATGCTCCCTTCCTTTTTATGGCTGAATAATATGCCAGTGGATATAGCACGTTTTTGTTTATTCATTCAGGTGTTGATGGATGTTGGGGTTGTTTCTATCTCGCGGCTGTTGTGCATAGCACTTCTACGAACTCTTGCGTGCCGTCTCTGTTTTAATACCTACTTGCCGTTCCTTTGGGTACGTACTCAGAAGCAGACTGCTGGGTCATATGGTAATTCTGTGTTTAACTTATTACAGAACTGCCAAGCTGTTTTGCACAGTGGCTGCACTGGTGGCCATCCCCGCCAGCAATGTACGAGAGTTCCAGTTTCTCTACATCCTCACCAACACTTGTTCCTTTCCATTGTTTTTTTTTTTTTTTTTAATTTTTTTCTCAACGTTTTTTATTTATTTTTGGGACAGAGAGAGGCAGAGCATGAACAGGGGAGGGGCAGAGAGAGAGGGAGACACAGAATCGGAAACAGGCTCCAGGCTCCGAGCCATCAGCCCAGAGCCTGACGCAGGGCTCGAACTCACGGACCGCAAGATCGTGACCTGGCTGAAGTCGGACGCTTAACCGACTGTGCCACCCAGGCGCCCCTCCTTTCCATTGTTTTGATTGTAGGCATCCTAGTGCATGCGAAGTGTATTTTATTGTGGTTTTGTTTTGCATTTCCCTAATGACTAGTGACGACGAACATCTTTTCGTGAGCTGGTTGGCCATTTGTGTGGCTTCTTTGGAAAAAAATGTCTCTTCACATCCTTCACACATTTTTGAACCTGGTTGTGTTTTTGTTTTTGGGGTTTAAGAGTTCTTTACATATTCTGGAATCTAGACCCTTATCAGATGTATGATTTTGCTATTTGTTTTGAAGTTGCAAAAGGTGGTGCTGGCTGAAACACAATACTGTGGCGTATTGTTCTCTGTGTAATAGGTGTGCACCTTCTCAAGGAGCAAGAAAGTTTCATTTTTAGTCACTTTCAAAGTGCTAATTACAGTGTCTGCATATAGAATGAAATCTAAATACATTCCTAACAGTGAACGGAAGCAAGGATCTCTTCAAAAGAATCCTGGGGGTCTTGTTTGCAGTGATGAGGTATGGATTACTTTGAATAGGAATCCCTTTGGTTGTCTGCATTTAGTTCTCACGTATGTAAATTCTTGGATAGCCAGCATTTATCCATATTACAGATGTCTGAAGAGATTGCTGTGACTCATATGTGACATGTAAGTGAAGCCAGTTTTGAACAGCAGATTATAGTACAGTGGATGTGAGTATCTGTCTTGTATTTGCTCACTGGAATGGAACTGATGAGCTCAGCAGGGGAAAACATTTGGGTACATCATGTTCCTTATACAAGGTATTTACTACCAGGATACCAAGGAGATCTTGAGAATTCTCATAAAATTAGAATTCACGTGCAATTTGGTTGTTATTCATGTTGTGGTGTAACATACAAGGCAAACACATAGGAATTTACTAAATTCCTAGAATTTACAATTCCTAGAATTGTTTCTCTTTGGTAAATTAACTTGCAGGCTTTAGAAAGAAATATTACTTGGTTTTGTAAGAGCGTTAGACACTTTTGGTATGTTTAAAAAATAGGCGTTCTCAAAATGAGAAGCTTTAAGACAGATGCAGTCAGTTCCATGCTGCTTGGTAGAGGCTCAATTTGAATAATTTGTAACACTCACATACTGAAAATCACAGGGGAGCCAGATAGCTGCTTAGTGTTGAGGGTATGCTTATACCTCCTGGTCTGTCTCCGGGTTTCTATTAGTTGTCTGTAATTTCCCAAAGATAGCCACTGACTCATTTTTCTGGTCTCATTATGTGACTTTGCCTCTGCTATTGCCTCTCTGCTGGTGGTTTAGGAAGCTCAGATTCCAGTGATGACCTCCGAACTCCTGTAATTATTTCATGATCACGTCTGAAGTTGTGACATTCTGCCTTGTATTGTGATAGTTCATGGACAAGCTCCTTGAAAGGAGGAAGCTTATTCAGTACTTTCCATTTCTACTTTGACACCTCTCCTGTGCCTCCTGCACAGGCCCTCAGTAACTATCTGTTGATTCAATATATTTGCTAAGCAGAATGTTCTTCACTAGGGTTCCACATCCTGCGGTGTTTGGTCTCTATTTTAAGTAGAGAACATGGGGAAGGGTGCCAGGAAAGACTTAAGCTCAGGTGATGTCTACAGCCTGGCTCTTCCTGGCTGTTTGAAGCATATGTTCCAAGCAAAGATGTTAAAACCACTATGACATACAGTTCTGTAAAGATTTCCTCCAGGCATGGGGATAATTGTTCACCTTTTAAGAATACCTGAGGTCAATCTAGAGCTTTGACTGCATATAACTAGAATGCAGACTTTTTGTTTCTTGTCATTTTCCCGAACCCCGACCAGTTGCTTTGGGAGTCTGCAGATAGTTTATTTCTCTCTCTAAGCTGGTGTCTTTTCTTACATAGCGATTTGTGTTAAATTAGCTAGTACGTTTCAAGCATGACTTTTTGTCTTTAAGGAGATGAGACCAAAAGATGATGTGGTTTTTGAAATTGTGAGCAAATGGATTTTAACCTAGAATGGCAAAATGAGAAACTATAAAATCAGGGCTCAGTGCACAAACCCATTGACCCTTGTTTGATGAAAGGTATTGAATAACCTTGAAGTCATGGCTTTGGTTAAGCAACTCTTCATTCACTCATTGATGGGTGATTTAAGTAATTATTTACATTTAGCCGTATTGCAGTTCTGGAAACACCATTGATTTTTTTTTTTTTTTTCCTAGCTCAGTGAGTATGAGTTTCACAGTCTTGATGAAAATAAAAATGGAAGTATTCTGAAACATACAAATTCTTTTGTTCAGTCATTCAGCAAATATTCATGGAAGGCTTGTGAGCCAGAAGCATCAGACATTAGAAAGAATATAGGTTTTAGAGCAGAGATTTTTTTTTTTCATAATTTTTTAAATTTATCTTTGAGAGACAGAGAGAGACTAAGCATGAGCAGGGGAGGGGCAGAGACAGAGGGAGACACAGAATCTGAAGCAGTCTCCGGGCTCTGAGCTGTCAGCACAGAGCCGATGCAGGGCTCAAATCCACAAACCACGAGATCATAACCTGAGCCGAGAAAGTGGACGCTCAACCGACTGAGCCACCCAGGCACCCCCTAGAGAGAGATTTTGATGTAAATCCCAGTGCGACTCACCAGCTGGGAGAACTTGGGCAATTTTCTTAACTTCTCTGAACCTCAGGTGTTTTGATCCGTATGACGGAATTGATAAGTGCTGTTTTATAGGCTACTTACCTGACCCACGGCCTGGCATTTGAATTCAACACGTCAACTTTATCACTTCTCTCAGACTCCCCTCTCTTCGCTTCTCTCAGACTCCCCTCTCTTTCGGCACGAAAACCTACATTCTTGGGGACGCACGCTTGTACCAACACCCATGCAGGTGATGCATACAGACTCATCCCTGGCTTGGTTTCCAGTTGAAAGCAGCAGTCAACCAGGAAACACGGAAGTATTAAACTAGTATTCCTGTGGCTCATCTTGTCACCCTCACCCTCCGATTCGTGGGGGCTCGTCAACGGCGGGCAAGTTCCAGTCACTTGCCCTGTTAATTAGACACACAGGAACCTTCCAGTTTCTTCCTTCTGCTTGCTTCCTAGACACAGTCTTGGAAGAACACATTCTAGGCACGGTGTGCTTTCCTCTGTTTTGAATTTATCTACGCTTTCTCCCCCCGCACTCGCAAAATAAGAACAGTTGTGCAGGGGGGGCGTGGCACGGCCGACTCTCTGGGACGGCCTGCTCTTTGAGAATGGCACTAGTGGCCTGTAGCTACGCCCTTTCAGACAATCAGAATTCCAGGCACACACTGTGACAGGTAGGAGGGCTTCTCCCATGAGAGATGGAACCACCATGCCCAGCGGTACGGTCACTTGCTTTTCTCCGGTTCCTACTTGTCTTCTACTGGAAGTCACAGCCAGAGTGATGAACCCAAGTCATGGGTAATGCCTTTGCCCAGAGGCAGGTGAACTTGCCTCTGTTTCCCATCCTCTCTGCTTCTTCATGTTGCCAGGACCTTCCCAGCCTTGGGTGGGCGCCGGGGCACGTGAGAGCCACAGGCCATTACTCTCTGCCGTAGCTGGTCACCCAGTTCCTTGAGAAGTTGAAAGCAAATGCGAATTCACATCGTTGAATAGAAAGTTAAATTTTGTTTGGAAAAGCCATGACCTTGCAATTCCAGCGCAGAGCTTCCTGCTCTGACACGAGGGCTGTTTGACGTGAATGCCTTTGTGCTGAATAAGCAGAGGCAAAGCCGTGCAGGTTGCTGGGAGGGATATGGGACCTGGTTCTGGAAGGGTCCCCAAATAGTTCAGTGGTCGGTGCTCTTAAGTCACATGAACCTCCTAGGCTTAGGTTTCCTCACCTCTAAAATGAAGACGTTTGATTAGGTCCATGATTCTCCATTGTTTTTCTTTTGTACGACCCCCATCATCAGCAGTGTGTCCGTATTGCCTTGATGGTTTGTCTGGGACTGTGTCCCAGTGGCCGGGACTGGGACAATGGGGTGGATTTGGGGTTCTTCAAAGAGATTCTCTAGGTGATTTTTATGTGTAGCCCCAGGAGATACTGCTGCTTTTCTCTTTAGAATCACTGCATTTGGTGTTTTATACGGGCCTGTCTACTCTTAAAATCATGTGAAAGAGATAAGAAAGTCCTTTCACTCTAGCAACTGAAATTAGAAGGCGATTTCCTTTGGTACCAAATGCTTATTTAAAAGATTGTAAAAGTCAAGTGACTAAGGCAAGTAGAATGCACAAAAACGTTTTTGACCATTATTTTCAAAATCTGAATCATAGTCTTTTTGGTTTTGCTTTGTTTGTTTGTTGTTTTGTCTTCACTCAAATTGGCAGCATGTTTCTCCATCATCACCAGTTTGCCACAGCCTATCCAGGCAATAGTGTGGGAGAACCTTGCTCCAGAAACTGCGGGAAGCAGAATATCCCTAGGAAGGCAGAGAGAGAGAGAGAGAGAGAGAGAGAGAGAGAGAGAGAGAGAGGAAGCAGACTAAGATATGTCTTTCCAGAATTCAAAATCTAACAATGCGATAGGAAGAAAGAAGGAAGACACATAGGAATAAGAAGCTGTGTTGTTCAAAGGAGACTCTCACCCCCATCCGGCTCCCTGCCGCTGGACGTCCCATTGCCCTGTGGACAGCTCCAGTGACTGAGGGAGTGGTTTGCTGTATGATGAGCTACTTCCGGGTAGCTTCACTCTGCCTCTGCTAGTTCTTCTGGGAGCTACACAGAATAGTCCATTGGACTGCATCATCTTTCAGAGGACTGAAGACAGGAAGATGATTGTCTTACCCGCCCCCCCCCACGTGAATATTGTCCAGAAAAATAGATGTCTACTCTATTTTAGCTCCTCATCTGAAGTCACCTTCAGCACAGAAAGCACAAATAGCAAAGGGAAGAAAACGACTGTACAAGTAGAACCTTCGGAACAATGGCACCCCGTAAGCGAGGCAAAAGACCCAGACTGGGGACAGATGTTTCTCTAGGAAACGAGACGAATATGCAGTCTTTAAGTGGTCAATGAATCAATAAAGAAGAGAAACACTTTGTGAGATAAATGGGCAAGGAATATAAGCAGGCAGCTTGTAGGAGAGGAGACACAACTGGCCAGTAAGCAATTGGAGAAGACTCCATGATCTTCCCTCCCCTATGCACCTTCACCCCTTTGCCTCTGTGGCCCTTCGCTGGCCTGTAGAACTGAGGAAGCTTCCGGTTCCCTCCATCTGTGAGCCTGCTTTGCAGAGAGGAGTCACGATCAGAAGTGTCTCTCTTCCAACCTGTCCTCTTTTGAGAATGACTGCCACATCCTCCACCGTTCTGTCCTTATGACAGGTGAGTGGACCCGGCGGGCGCTCTCGGGAGCCCCGACTCGGGCCCTGAATAAGGAAGTCTCGCTGGGGCCTTGATGCCACATCTGTGCTGGGTGGTCTGCTCACTGAGACGCCCTTCTCCCCACTCGGAACTGCAGCCAGCGAACCGCACACAGTTAACACACAGCAGCGCCCGCACCCCGCGCCCTGCCTCTCCGTGGCTTTGCTGAGTCCGTCAGAAGCAGAGGGCAGAAGGAACTGACGCTGCGCTTAGGATGCAGCACCTTGCCTGGAAGTATTTTCTCAGTATCTGGGAAAACAAGTGGAACTGACTCATCTGGATAGAGTTCTACGGAAATGTGACTGCAGATTTCTTGCGATTTCATTCTGCTTTAGTGTCAGAATTCATCCAGCGACGTGCCAGCGAATGTGTGTAAAATCACACACAGATTTAGACACCCGAAGAGGAAGTTATTTTTACCAGGGCGGGGAAGGAAACAGAAAGTGCCGGTTGGCAGAGACGTTGGGGCAGGGCCGAGCGGGGAGGTGAGGTGTCTGCGTGACCGAGGTGTGGGGACGCTCGTGTCTCCTGTCTTGCCAGACTGGCCTGGGGGCTGCGGTGTGGTCGTCTCTGAGCAGGTCAGGTGAGGAGGGCCTGTGCCGGAGACCTGCCAGGGGAGAGTGTTGGCATCGCCTCCGAGTAGGATGCTACATGCAGCAGTTGTGAGGTGAACATTGGTTACTCCCGAGACGCGTCGTGTACTCTCCAGACAGTTCCGCAGGAGCCCTGCTCCCAAGATCTGCCCAGGACACGGACGTGAAAATGGAGCAAAGCGTTCTGGAAAGCCACACAGATATGAAAACCAAATGGCGCGGCGTCTTTATTTTGCTTCACCAGATGACAGGAGTGAGGCCGTATTATTTTCTTTGCTCATGCTTTTCCCAATTCCAAAGGCTGCTCTTGTTTGCTTGCCCAGCAGAGATCCGAGGCCTTTTGGAGTCTAAAGTATTTGTGGTTATGTTCTCCTAGTCATGCTGTGAGATGAAGAGGTTCCCAGAAATCGAAGGGAGGGAGAGGGAAGTGTTTGTCAGGATCCAAAACCTCTTTTTATTGCCCTTTACCCTTGGGCAGAGGGTATCTAGAGTTAGCATTTCGCGATAACGCTGGAATCTCATAAGCTTGCAGTTTGATCACAGACTTCTCCAGTGCTTTTGGAAAATACTTTATTCAAGCATTCTTGTGCCTTGCTGTCCTGTTCCTTATGGCCGGGGAGGGGTGTGTAAGTTCTCTCTCTGTGCCTGGGTCGTGGGATGCACACAGTTATGGAGGTGCCGGTCTTTCCGACCTGAACTTGGGCATAGAGAGAGAGTGTGGGTAGCATGTCAATAGGTGTGCTGCCCTAGCTTGGAGGGAGAACATACTAAAACACGTTTGGGTGGGTGCCTGGGTGGCTTAGTTAAGTGACCGACTTAGCTCAAGTCATGATCTCCCAGTTCGTGGGTTCGAGCCCCGCCTCGAGCTCTGTGCTGACAGCTCAGAGCCTGGAGCCTGCTTCGGATTCTGTGTCTCCCTCTCTCTCTGCCCATTCCCTGCTCATGCTCTGTCTCTGTCTCTCTCTCAAAAATAAATAAACATTAAACACACACACACACACACATACACACACATACTTGGGTTACCGAGAGGGCTTCTGTTTTGGTGTTGCATTTCTTTCACGGCATGATACATTGCTGTTTGAAAACACAGTCCCCTTTGTCCAGAATTTTTCCCCCGGCCACGTCGTTGGAATGATAGGTGATCTTTTATTAATTTTAGAGTAAGTCTTGCCCACAAGGCTTATGCTTCATGGGAGTTTCACATCGATGAGCCTTAGAGGATCCAAGAACACGCGTTTTCCGATTGCTTCCGCCTGCCCACCCTCCTTCACATTCAGCTTGGCAGTTGCCCTCTCTTGCTTCCATCTCATTCCTTCAACAAATGTTCATCCAACTCCAGAGAAGTGCCAGGTGCTGGAGATAATGTGACCAATAACACTGCGCTCTCGGGTGTAGGGGCAGAGAACGGCTGAGGATCAGTGTAGGGAGTGATGAACAGGGGCCTGTGAGAAGCTACCGGAAGAGAGTAGAAGCAGGGGTTATTTGTGCCTGGCTGTGGTGAGGCTGGCGATCTCTTTGGTTAAGGGCCTGTCTATGCCAGTCTCAAACTCTCAAGTCTGGCTGCACGATAGAATTACCCGGAGGGCTTTGGAAAATGCTGATTTTCATTCATCGGGTCCGGGTGGGGCTTGGGCACCTGCGCGTGTCAAAAGCTCCCAGGTAATTTTGGTTCGCGGCCAGGGTGGGGAACCGCTGTAGCAGATGCAGGGCGCTGCGGTTTGGTGTGCGTATGAGGTCTTCTTCCAGGGGCTGTTCAGGGGTGCTTCACTCAATTTAAATCTTTTATTTGGTTGTGACATAACACTCCAGCTTTTGACTTCCTATAGCAGCTCTTCTCAAACTTCAATGGCATTCATATCACCTGGGGATTCATTCAACTGTAGATTCTGGTGTAGTGTGGGTCTCAGGTGGGGCCAGGGTTCCTGCGCTCCCAACAAGCTCCCAGGTATCACCAGCACTCCGCTTAGAGGATCACACTTTGAGGAGCAGGGTCTACACTGTAGCCTTCTTGGAAATAATCAATACTTGTAAACAGACCCATGAGTCAAGGTATAGCCCCGCCCACCAGATATTGGTGCATTGAGATGTTTTATGGCATTCTTTTTTTTTTTTTTTAATTTTTTTTTTTTCAACGTTTATTTATTTTTGGGACAGAGAGAGACAGAGCATGAACGGGGGAGGGGCAGAGAGAGAGGGAGACACAGAATCGGAAACAGGCTCCAGGCTCTGAGCCGTCAGCCCAGAGCCTGACGCGGGGCTCGAACTCCCGGACCGCGAGATTGTGACCTGGCTGAGGTCGGACGCTTAACCGACTGCGCCACCCAGGCGCCCCTTTATGGCATTCTTTTAAATTGAATTTTCATTCATCCATTTGGTTGTTCGAATTTTAAGAACACGAGGTGTTTCTTAAGGGAGAATCACACATTTGCATGATTCAAATTTAAAATGCCTTTTTTTTTTTCTTTTCTTTTAATCTCTGTAATACACAGTATTGAAGCATAGGCTGTTTGGAGATTTGTGACCGCACAGATTTTGACCTCATGTCAAGTTCATTAATAAGCATCAGAAAGGAAGCAACTGGTCCTGGGTATGAAGTTTCCTCAAATAGTTGTTGGCAGATTCTTGCACCGTTTTAAATTTTGATGTTGAGGCATAGTATCAGAATTCATTGCCAAGTGCCCCTCTTATCCTGGTAGAATTGTTTTTTTGTTTTTTTTTTTTTTGTTTTCTTTTGTTTTATGGCCAGAGCAAACAATTGGATGCAAATAGAGCAAATAATGAGAATGACTTGGTGTAATGCTTTAAAAACACACATTTTAAAGAAATATTTAAAACCATGAATATGTGCTCATTGTAGGAAACTGGAAAATATAGAAGCACAAAGAAGAAAACAAAAGGCACATGAATTGCTTTACTCACGACTGCTTTGGTTTGGTCACGTCTTCCTCCCCTGTGCGGTATCCCAGAAGCCCTACCTCTTCAAACCTTTTTCTACAATGTCAGTTTTCATGGTGGCAGAGTATCTTGTGAGTGTGCCGTGGTCCCATTAGCAGGGTCTTTTTCACAGGTAGCCTCTTTCCTGTTTTTCAAGCTTCTAGGTGCAGCTATGATGAACGTCGTTCAGCTTTTGTACTCTTGTCTCCTTCCCTGAGATGAATTCTTAGGCTTGAAACTGCTGGATGAAAGTGCATGCTCTTAGGACAGGTGTATTTCAGCAGCAGTCTGCAACCTGTTGTGCTTATGCTCTTATAAGCACTGGCTATAATATTATAAAACTCCATGCATTCGATTGGTGAGAAGTGATCTTCTTAAGCCTGTAATTCCCATTTGCGTGCATATTAGTGACTCCGAACAATTTGACTGTGTTTATGAGACATGTTTCTTCTTTGGGGAATGACAGTTTTACCCTTCCCCATTTTTTCTATGTGTTCTCCTTTCTCTTATCATTCGTAAGAGTTCATTTGTAATAATCTCCTGGCTTTTCTTTGCCCTGTAGTTTTTTGTTTTTTTTTTTTATTATTTTTGAAGTTGTTGATTTATTTATTTTGAGAGAGAAAGCGAGCACAAGCAGGAGGGACAGAGGGAGACAGACAGAGAGAGAGAGAGAGAGAGCGAGAGAAAGAGAGCGAGAAGACACAGAATCCGAAGCAGGCTCCAGGCTCTGAGCTATAAGCACAGAGCCCAACATGGGGCTCGAACTCATGAACCATGAGATCATGACCTGAGCTGAAGTTGTACACTTAACCAATTGAGCCCCGCCCTGTAGTTTTTTAAAATCGGTATCTTTTATTTTTCCTGTGCACTAATTAACCGTCTTCCATTTATTATTTTTTCTTTGCTTTTATGTTTACAAAGGCCTTACATCCTGACATCAAGTCCATAGCCTATGTATTTTCTTCCAGTTCATTTGTTGTTTTATTATTTCATTCACTTTCTTGCCCTTTTTGGCAATTATTTTGGTGTAAATTAACTCGATTTTGCAAGTCTAGCTGGAGAAAAAGTCGTCATACTTGAATGCTGTCATTCTTTTTTTTTTTTTTAATTTTTTTTCAACGTTTATTTATTTTTGGGACAGAGAGAGACAGAGCATGAACGGGCGAGGGGCAGAGAGAGAGGGAGACACAGAATCGGAAACAGGCTCCAGGCTCTGAGCCATCAGCCCAGAGCCCGACGCGGGGCTCGAACTCACGGACCGCGAGATCGTGACCTGGCTGAAGTCGGATGCTTAACCGACTGTGCCACCCAGGCGCCCCGAATGCTGTCATTCTTGAACAGTAAATTAATTTTTCAAACATCAAGATGAACTGATTCGACCTTAATGCTTTTTAGAGGATTCGAAACCCCATTTGCCATTTAATCCTACACTTTCGGGAGCAGGAGGGATTTCAGAGGCCCTCTGGTCCTTCTCTGTAGCACTGGAACCCGTGGCTAGGCCTCTTCTCCTTCTGTTGCCTCTCCAGCTGTACCTGTGGGTGTAGGTCCCTGCTCCCCAGCCCCCGAAATTACTTTTGGACAGAACTTTCTGTGTCAGCAGATTGTAGAGTTGCCAACATTCAGGCCAGGCAGACACGACCACTCTCCTTGCCTGTCCTGAGTTGCTTGGTTGCAGGATTGGACAAATTTATAAATCTGAGCCTCTTGGATTCTTACTGGGTTTCAAGCTAAAAATGAGCCTCCCGGCAGCCACATGCACCCCATTCAGTTTGGCTGGAAACTTAGCTGAGGGCGATGGGTTAGCTCTTGAAGGTCATCCTGGCTCTAGGACCAGCCCTTTGCAGCATCTTGGCAATGGGGACAGCACTCATTTTAAGACTATCTTTATAAGCAGCTAGATGACAATAAGTTATTCAGTTCCCGTGGGTTGTTATTCTTTTACATGTTTATGAAACTCAAGGGATCACAATTTGAAAACACGGACATTTAAAGACCAACCATATGGTCTAGCGGAGCTAAATTTTCTTTTCAGGAAATCGTGTTGCGACTGTGAACTTGCCTGTACCGCGATGTTGAGCATCTCAGGAGGCAGCGTAGTGTAACTAGAGCATTGGGCTCCAGATCAGAAGTTCTCTGTTTGAGTCCTGGCATTGCCACTGTGCCGCTGTGTGACCTTGGGGAATTCACTTAAACTCTCTGAATCTCCTTTAGAGGGACTCTTTCTGTTCCGGAACAACCACCACCAGCTTATAAAGAGAATGCTGTCTGGTACTCTGCTGCCTGGAATACTATGAAAATTTGCATTTGTAATGTCTGCTAATACACATCTTCATTTTAGTTTTCCAGGCAGAAGCCTGATCAGAGCTCCAAAGTGTAGGAGTGAGGGTAGGAGTTACTTACTGTGGGATGTGTGTGTGTTTTGTCTTCAAACAAACAAGCCCATTAGAATTCTGCCTTTAGGCCTTCACACACAGTAGTTATTTGCTGTGTAGAGTTCTGCTCTTTCTGTTATAGTGTTTTGCATGAAGAAGGCCTCCTAAGATAATGTAAATTATGTTTTAATCTATTGGATATTTTTACACTTTCCCTGTTGTCCTAAAGGACTAAACAAAGGGTTTTCTGTATGTCCTAAGGCCTCTGGCCATTTCACTTTAAGTTGCAAAGAACAGTTTGATGAGTGAGAGTTCTTTCTGTGTGTGTGTTTATTTTTGAGAGAGAGACAGACAGACAGACAGACGGAGGATCCGAGGCAGGCTCTGTGCTGACAGCAGCAAGCCTGATGTGGGGCTTGAACTCACGAACTGTGAGACCATGACCTGAGCTGAAGTCAGACGCTCAGCTGACTGAACCACCCAGGTGCCCCTGATGATTAAACGTTCTAAAACACCCTGTGATCATTTAATAAGCTTTTACTTTTTTCAATACTGTTTTCAAAATTTGTGTCCCGGAGACTCAAAAACTCTCCAAAGAGCTAGTAGTCTAGTCTCCGATATGGATGTATAACTTAATCATTTTCATGTATATTTGTGCCACTAGAGATTCATCCATGTGCTTGGGGAGCACAGGGGAGGGAAAAATTCGTACAAGAGGGCTTCCTGGAAGAGATGGCACCTGAGCTGGGTGTTGAAGTGTAAATAGGAGTTTGCTGGGCAGAGAGGTGGGAACAGGGCATTTCAAACAGGAAGAGAACAGCGCTTGCAAGGGCCAGCCAGTGGGCAAAATCGTGGTGCCTTTGGGTCCTCTGAGCAGTACAGGGTGGCTGGCGAGAGACTGTGGCAGGGGAATGGGGGGGAGGTTTGCTGCAACGGAGGCTCCTACGGGAAGACAGTAGATGGTGAAGGAACCCATGCGTGTTACACTAACTGGCCGGCGGCGAAGAAACCGCCGAATGGTTTTAAGACAACAGAGTGATCGCAGCTTTGTTATTCATGCAGATAACTCTGGAAACAGAACACCATGGAAAAGTCTAAGCGTGGGTCTGGAATGGTCTTCAGGTTTGAATAGCCTTTGAAGTTCATAGAGTAGTACTTGCCCAAGTATTATCACACCTGCTTTTTTACTCCCGTGCGGGGGGGTGTTCAGCTCACTTTGCAGATGAGGAACCTGAGTCCAGAGATGCATGAAAGGCTGCGAGTGGCCCAGCTGGTGACATGGGGAGAGGAGGTGTTCTGTTTCCGGTCCAAGTCGGCTCAGGCCCCAGGGATCTCTTCCTCTTTACTGCTTGCATATGGAGGCAGATTTCAACAAAATCACCAAAGTATTTTTCTGACTCTTTTAATGAGAACTTTCAAAGTGGTTTTAATCTTGATAAAGAAAGTTTGACAGGAAAACCAACTTAATTCTTCCCCTGCAGGTATTTATTTAGTATAATAGATTCACGTCGCTTTGCCTCCTTGCCACTATTTTGCTGTTATGATAGCGTTCTACAAGCTGATGGTTTATTTTCTCTGATTAGCTAAAATGGGAAGAAAAATCCCCACTGCGTTTTTATTAGGATAGGCTATATCGTATCTTGAGTTTATGTTTCATTTATTTCCGTAACTTCGATTATGCCATTTTGTCATAGATGAACTTAGCATTTAGGCTGTAATTTCTCACTGTTTTAAAAATGATTGTTCATGGAAGATGGCAGGCTTTCTCTTTCTCTGTAGCCTTATGGAAGATTCTTTTTTTTTTTTAATTTTTTTTAACGTTTATTTATTATTGAGACACAGAGAGACAGAGAGTGTGAGCAGGGGAGGGGCAGAGAGAGAGGGAGACACAGAATCTGAAGCAGGCTCCAGGCTCTGAGCTGTCAGCACAGAGCCCGATGCAGGGCTCAAACTCACAAACTTCAAGATCACAACCTGAGCTAAAGTCAGTCGCCCAACCAACTGAGCCACCCAGGTGCCTGCCTTATTGAAGATTCTTTAGGGATGACTCCACTTATGTCTTGCCTTGTGTCCTGTATGCTGGGGCTGTTGATCTTAAATTTTTTTTTTTTTTTTTTTTTTGAGAGAGAAAGAGTGGCAATGGGAGAGACAGAGAGAAGGAGAGAGCGAGAATTCCAAGCAGATTCCATGCTCAGTGCAGAGCCTGACGCGGGGCTTGATCCCATGACCTGAACCAAAATTGACCTTGCATTTTGAGTGTAGCTTTTTATAAAGCTGTTCGCCCGTCTAACCCCTGCTGGGGGAAACTCTGACCTACCTGTGCTGTCACCTGCTCTGCGAGCTTTCAGGTAAAATGCTCTGGTCATTTTGTTTGTGCTTCTTTTGGACCAGAAGCAGGTTTCTAAATCTCTAATCTTGTTAAAGCACAGTCGGAGGAATGGGAACCAGGTTACAAAACAACTGAACTGTGCTGATTGTGATATAAGGGTAGGTAGTCCTTAAAGTGGCCATTCGAGGGGCGCCTGGGTAGCTCAGTTGGTTAAGCATCTGACTTCGGCTCGGGTCATGATCTTGCAGTTGGAGAGTTTGAGCCCCGCGTCGGGCTCTGTGCTGACAGCTCGGAGCCTGGAGCCTGCTTTGGATTCTGTGTCTCCCTCTCTCTGCCCTTCCTCACAGATACTCTGTCTCTTTGTTTCAGAAATAAAGATTAAAAAGACAAATGGTCATTTGAGCACTTGAATGGCCGTACATCTTTTTAGAGAAGAGGTGAAGGATAAAAAGCTTAAGTGGGTGCTCTGTGCCCGAGCCTGGCTAAACTTGCCCAGGGTCTGGCACTTACTGGGTGATCTATGTTTATTAAGGTAATTATAAGATGTACCTGGAGGGACAGAGTTTTGGTGACTGTACATTAAATATATATCTGAGGGACTCCTGGGTGGCTCAGTCGGTTAAGCGTCCAACTTCAGCTCAGGTCATGATCTCACGGTTTGTGAGTTTGAGCCCCGCATCAGGCTCTGTGTTGACAGCTCAGAGCCTGGACCCTGCTTTGAATTCTGTGTCTCCCTGTCTCTCTGCCCCTCCCCCGCTCTCATCCTGTCTCTCTCTGTCTCTCAAAAGTAAATAAACATTAAAAAATATTAAATATACATCTGAATTTTCCAGAGGCCAAGGCAAAAAAGGAATAAAATGTGTCATGTTGTCTTTATCTGTATAAGAAACATAGTTGCTCATTGGGAAAGGGTGGCCTCTCTTTTCCTACCTTCAAATTATAGGAGAAATTTATTTGATCTTGAAAGTATTATATTGGACAATATCTCCTACAGTATTTTTTTTCCCCCCCGAAAATGCCCTGTTCTTCACGAGACTGTGTCGTACATCAGCCCTTGGTGAAAGTGAAAAGCAAGATACAAAATCACAGGTCAGCAATCGCATTTCCTTGGGGAGCTGAGCTGTTTAAGTGTCTCGTCCGTTTAGCTTAGGTGTCTTGCTTTTCAGTGAGTTTATGTGTTGAGAAAACACAGAGCAATGGGTATTGCCCATGGCCCTGATTGTTTTTCCTCAAGTATCAATGTCTTCAGCCTCGTTTTTGGCAGGAACAGGAGAGCAGTTGGGTGAATGATGTTAAGTGCTGAGGTGCAGAAATTCAGGGTGGGGTGAGTTTGCATTCACCTTCCCTCATCAGACATCCCAGCTGGGATCTGCTGGGCCTGGGGAAGGGTCCAGCCTTGGGCGGGACCCTCATGGAGTCTCAGCATTGTTCCTGATCTGGTAGCTGAGATCTGGGCCAGAATCTTTCTCAGAGAGAGAAATTCTGAATAAACACATTTTGAATTTTTTTTAATGTTTATTTATTTTTGAGAGAGAGAGAGAGAGAGAGAGAGAGAGAGTGAGCATGAGCAGGGGAGGGGCAGAGAGACAGGGAGACAAAGAATCCCAAGCAGGCTCAGAGCGCTGTCAGCACAGAGCCCGACGTGGGGCTCGAACTCACAGACTGTGACATCACGACCTGCGCTGAAGTCAGACACTTAGCTGACTGAGCCACCCAGGTGCCCCTGAATAAACATGTTGTGAATCCTCTTAACACGTGATCCCTTGAAGGACTCTTTTTGTTTTTTCAATATCTAATATACTTTCACTTGTCAATGAGAGAACGGAGTTCATTTTACTGGCTTTTCTTTTGTGGCTTTTGAAATAGTAATAATAATAATGTGGGGCACCTGGGTGGCTCAGTTGGGTAAGCATCTGACTTCGAATCAGGTCATGATCTTGCAGTTCCTAAGTTCGAGCCCCACATTGGGCTTTCTGCTATCAGCACAGAGCCTGTTTGGGATCTGACTCCTTCTCTCTCTGCCCCTCCCCCGCTCACATGTGCTCTCTCGCTCTCAAAAATAAACATTAAAAAACTAATGAAAAAGGGTACCTGGGTGGCTCAGTCGGTTGAGCGTCCGACTTCGGCTCAGGTCATGATCTCATGCTTTGTGAGTTCGAGCCCCGCGTCCGGCTCTGTGCTGACCGCTCAGAGCCTGGAGCCTGCTTCACATTCTGTGTCTCCCTCTCTCTCTGCCCCTCCCCTGCCTGCAGCCTGTATCTCTGTCTCTCAAAAATGAATAAACATTAAAAAAAAAATTAAAAGAGCCTGATGAAAATAATATTTTCCGATTCAGCAAACTTTTATTAGTCTTGCCATGTTTTAGGCACTCTTGAATACATGATCTTACAAAAATGTATGAGGCACTTTGAAAAAAAATAAAGGATATTGTGAAATCAATTATAAAGTACATAGTGATAATTTTCATATCTTTTAATTTCAGTTAATATTAATGTGAATTAGAAATGGGCATTTTTTTCCCCTTTGGAATAAGACGACATGCATACTAACAGTCTAATTATTTTTCAGATGTAAATGGAAACACCTTAAGTCTGTTTTACACACACACATGCAAATACAGACACATACAGCATGGATTTTTTAGTACACTGGGAAAGGTAAATTCAAGTCCTTTTTATTGGGTGATGTTTTGTTTAATTAATTTTTACAGGACATACATAGACATTTTATTTATTTTTACCTTTTGAAAGGGACAATATGAGGGAGAGATGTGAGAGCAGATTTGTGAACTTGCACCAAATGCTGGGCGTAGGTTCTGTGGCACCTCAGAATAGGGTTTTACACAGCTTTGGCCACCGTGCACACAAAGACTCTCCAGGGGGTACGGAGCAGGGATTGTCAGAGAGAATCAAATTCTCAGTTGTCAACTGCCCAGTTATTCTTTCCTCAAATTGATCTCCCTGAGAACTTTCCATGCTGGCTCTCCTTTCCCACTAGTTCACCCCCAGGCCCTCTGCCTTTCCCCACTCTGCAGAGAGGCTTGCCTGAATCACACTAAGCTGGGGGCCAAACACTGCCAGGTGCTTATGGAAGGACACAGAAGGCTGGTGCTGTGAGTAGTGAAGGTAACCAAATCCTTTTGTAAATCAGGTGGTTTCAGTTCTATGCTTTCAACCAAAGTGAAGGAGTTCAAGTTATCAAGGAATCAAATCATTCAAGGAATCAATGATCTCTTCCGGTAGGGGATCAACAGATTACCGTGGGATTTAGAAAGACATGTAAAGAAGTGAGAGACTACAATAGAACTCTCCCGTCTCTATCTACTAAACTATGTGAACGAGGTTTCTCAGTGTTCATATTATTGTGAAAAAGAAAAATAGGAATAGAATAAATGCATCTCATTTAAGTTTTACTTTGGCTTTTTAATCATTATTTGTGAAATTTGTAAAAATCTTTATGCCGTCTTGATCAATCGTGAACCAATGGTAATTTTAATAATAGCTCGGCTCAGAATATATTTTTTGTACTAGTAGAGCATTATGGTCACAGGAAAATTTTAAAAAATGAATTTCAATGTGTATACATTTTTGTTATATAAAATAGAATGGAATGATGGAAAATATTCTCAAACATAAAAATACATTCTGGGGGCGCCTGGGTGGCGCAGTCGGTTAAGCGTCCGACTTCAGCCAGGTCACGATCTCGCGGTCCGGGAGTTCGAGCCCCGCGTCGGGCTCTGGGCTGATGGCTCAGAGCCTGGAGCCTGTTTCCGATTCTGTGTCTCCCTCTCTCTCTGCCCCTCCCCCGTTCATGCTCTGTCTCTCTCTGTCCCAAAAATAAATAAACGTTGAAAAAAAAAATACATTCTGTTAGAACAAAAATTTGGGGGTGACGTGGAATGATGATACAAATTACTGGAGAAGAATGAGTGAATGGAAGAAAAGTCTGTTAATTCCTCCCTCCTCCCCTTCCTTCCTTCATGATGGTTTTGCCTCTAATGAGGATTACATTTTCCTCTAATGAGAATAACTTAAATATACCTGTGTTACCCTCTCCCACTCTCTCCTGGTCTCCCCCCTGCCTAGGTAACTAGTGTTCTGAATCTTGAATTTACTGTTCTCTGCCAGTTTTCATGGGGCTTGAATACTATACAAATCTAAGCTTTTTTTTTTTCCCTAAGGAAAAAGAATAAAAAAATAAGGAGTTAAAAATGCCCAACCAGTTTGGTGTCACCCAATCTGGGAGGGTGTATAAGGAGGAAAAGTTAAAAAGTGGAAAGAGACTGTGGTCCTAACTAATTGCAGTTAAGCAGCTTACCTTTGAGTAAAGATCAACTGAATTTATTGCTAGTAAGTTTATTTATGCAGGTCTAAAGGCTCCTGAGGCTTAGGCTTTAGTAATTTCACTGTGAATTTCCCTCTATTCATCACGTAGGGGTGCACGCACGCACACACACACACACACACACACACACACGTGCATCCTAACCTTACATGAAACAAATTTGTTTATTCACAGTGGCAGGTATCATTGCTTGTGTGTGTGTGTTGGGTGGGGAGTATTTTGTTGGATATATGTATAAAATGATGTAATTGTTTGGTTTATTACTTTTATTTATTTTGAGAGAGAGACAGAGCATGGGCAGGGGAGGGGCAGACAGAGAGGGAGACACAGAATCTGAAGCAGGCTCCAGGCTCTGAGCTGTCAGCACAGAGCCCAGTGCGGGGCTCGAACTCAGGAACCCTGAGATCATGACCTGAGCTGAAGTTGGACACTCAACCAACTGAGCCGCCCAGGCGCCTCGCAATTATTTTATTTTTAACATGTTAGTATGTGTCTTCCTGGAAATTGTATCCTTTGCAGATTTTTAAACAGAAGATGAAAAATTCTGCATGTCAACTTCAAGCGTGCTATGGCATGTAAGTCTTTCAGAATTCCTATAAGGTAATTCTGAGCATAAAAGTTTGACAACCATCACAGAATAGACGTGCCCTTGCTGTTCTAACACTTGGAATTCTGTTGAGAGAGCCCAGAGCTGACCACCATGGGTGGAAATGAATCCTGTGGCTTGTATTCAGAGGTTTTCGTGGGAGAAACTGTCCTGGACAGGACACCAGGGGCTGTTACCAAGTCTTGGTAGCTGAGAGCATGGCTGCACATGGAAAGATGTTCTGGTGTCACATCTCTTTTCCAGGGAGGCAGGAAAACTAGATTCCTGCATCCTTTTTCTCTTCCCCCCTTGCTGCTTCTGTACTCCACTCTCCGCCCCATCCTTCCCCAACCTGTCCTTGTTCTGAGCTATATACCCTTGGTTAAAAACAACAAATTAAACCATGCAAGTTTCTGTCTGTGAGGTTGTTTGATCTCACTGGGAACATTTTAACTCTTCTCCAAGCCTTTCCAAACTGTGACGTCCCACCCCCATCCCTTCACTCAGCGAAACTTAGTTGCCAGTTTCTTAGAAGCAGCAGGGACTATAAATAGCACATCATTTCTTTTTTTCAGTCACAGTACAAATCATGTTTCATTGTGGTGGTGGTGGATAGGAGTTAACTGGATCCCGCCAACCCTTATTAGAAGCTGTTTAACTGTGCCGTGCACTTTATTTCAATTATGTTTGTAAATTTTTTGGTGGCAAGGCAGGAACTATGTCTCACACATCTTTTTTGATTTGTCACAGCATCTTGTGTCGCATTCGTGCTTAGCAGGGAAAATGCAATGCAGATACAATTAAATTGGAACTTCATTGAATTTATATTGTACTGATGTATTCATTTATTTAAAAATAGGGGCACCCGAGTGGCTCAGTCGGTTGAGCATCCAACTGAGGCTCAGGTCACGATCTCACGGTTCGTGAGTTCGAACCCCGTGTCGGGCTCTGGGGTGACAGCTCAGGGCCTGGAGCCTGCTTCGGATTCTGTGTCTCCCTCTCTCTCCCTCGCTTGCACTCGGTCTCTATCCCTCTCAAAAATAAATAAACATTAAAAAAGATTTATTGAACACCTACTGTGTGCCAGGGGGGCTTCCAGGGGCTTATAGTCTGGTGAAAAAAAATTCTAATGTTAATTACTTGTCGACCCTGGGCTCTGTCGCTGTGTCATTGATCTCATTTGATCTTCACAAAATCCTGTGAGTTATGAGAACTCCATTTTACTAATGGACAAGCTGAGGCTTAGGGACGAATAATTTGCGGGGTAGGAGATGCAGGCTTTGAAGGGAGGCAGCCTTACTCAGACCAGGCACTGGTCTGTTGTTAGCCCGTGGCAGTGAAGTTGCCATGGTTTTAACCTTATTGGGAAAGAATCCCAAATATGGGAACTATTTTGATGATGTCACAGTTAATTATCTACACTTGATGAAATATGAATTTCATACTCGGGACTCTAGGAGAACAAGGCATATATCTTTGTCTTTTTTTTTTTTTAATTTGGAGAAACTGAGCTCAAAGGTTTGTTTATATTTTCTTTTCTGCATTTTTAAGGGATATGTACATTTCAGAGAGTCTTTCTTGTGTCTTTTGGCTGAATTAATAGGGCAGTTTACCTCATCTCAAAGAAACAAACAAAAATGTTGGATCTTGTCTTTAAATCCCAGCATGATGCTATTCTGGGCTAGGGCAATTGGGACATCTCACTTCAGACCTCCAGGACTGCTTTCCAGGAGAGGCTTTCTTTCTGCTTCTCATTCAGGCATTTAGTGAAGCTTGTTCCAAATTAAAAAAAAAAAATATATGACCGTTAGCTTACATTTTCCAATGTGTTCAGTCCTTTTTCAGCAGAAGTGTTTGCGGTGGATTTTTGAGGGTGGGAACGTGGTCAGTGATGTAACAGAATCTCCGGGACTTAGACATCGAGCTGATTTATTGTGACTACCAGTTTTGTGCAGAATCATCTAATTCTCTGCACTTGACTTGTTTTAAAGTGAACTTTAAAGTGAGATACAGCAGTTGGAGTTGAACATTTTTTTTAATGTTTATTTATTCTTGAGAGAGAGAGAGAGAGAGAGACAGAGCACGAGCAGGGGAGGGGCAGAGAGAGAGGGAGACGCAGAACCCGAAGCAGGCTCCAGGCCCTGAGCTGTCAGCACAGAGCCTGACAGGAGGCTCTAACTCATGAACTGCGAGATCATGACCTGAACCGAAGTCAGAGGCTTAACTGACTGAGCCACCTAGGCGCCCCTGGAGTTGAGCATTTTAAATTTATTTTTTTTTAATGTTTATTTATTTTTGAGACAGAGAGAGACAGAGCATGAACGGGGGAGGGTCAGAGAGAGGGAGACACAGAATCCGAAACAGGCTCCAGGCTCTGAGCTGTCAGCACAGAGCCCGACGTGGGGCTCGAACTCACAAACCATGAGATCATGACCTGAGCCGCAACCAGGAGTCGGACGTTTAACCAACTGAGGCACCAGGCGTCCCTGATTTTTTTTAATGGGCTGTAGGCATTGCTGAGGCAGGGCGTAGGGAGCGCGCTGTGATTCAGCTGGGCTTCCTGGAGCTGTTAAGGCGCTTGCTGTCCTCCCTGCACCTGCCCGGAGTCGGCTTTGCTTTGTGAACTCTTGGATCTGTCTTTTGGAGCTTTGCTGTCTCCTGGCTTGTCCTTGGTGCTTTTTTCCCTGCTCTCAGGTAGCGGACAGTTCTTCTCCCGCTGCTAACTTGTTGCTTCTAAACAGCAGTGCGTTTAGAAGATTACAAGAACTTGTACATACATACATACATAGCATATTACAGAACTTGCATAGCAATACACAGCAAATTACAGAACTTGCCCGAGTTGTCTGTAAAACAAGGGGAACTAGCTCTCAGCAGAGCTCTCAATGCTCACCTGATGTGTCCTTCCCCACCGACAGGAGCCCTGCCTGGTGTTGCTGTCATTCTCTCCTCTACACTCAACACCCAGCTCACCTGCTAGCACTTTGGCCATTAGGTCACCAGAAGCCTTTTTGTTTGTTTACCTCCTATATTCCGCTGTTTTTTATTTATTTTTATTTATTTATTTTTAATGTTTATTTATTGGGGGGGGGGCACAGATAGGGAGGCACAGAATCCAAGGCAGGCTCCAGGCTCTGAGCTGTCAGCATAGAGCCCGATGTGGGACTGGAACCCACAAACTGTGGTCTCATGACCTCAGCCAAAGTCGGATGCTCAACCGACTGAACCACCCAGATGCCCCTATTAATACTGCTGTCTTTTAGATGGGTAAGCCCGGTAGATAACTCTGAATGAATGAATGAATGAATGAATAAATAAATAAGCTTTGGTGGACTGCAGTTTTGACGGGTTTTTCTCTGATAACGCCAAATCGAACGTGAAGCCAAACAACCATAGAAGATTCTTTTTTCTTAAGTAGGGCATATTATGAATATTTTAAATAGACATCCTTATACTTATGTACCAACAAAGTTAAAATAACAAAGATTAAAGTAAGGCAAACAATCATAAATTTGACTTTAATTTTCAGTTTAGAAAAGTAGCAAGAGGGGCGCCTGGGTGCCTCAGTCAAACACCCAACTTTGGCTCAGGTCGTGATCTCATGGTTCATGTGTTCAAGCCTTGTGTGCAGCTCTATGTCAACAGCACGGAGCCTGCTTGGGATTCTCTGTCTCCCTCTCTCTCTCTCTCTCTCTCTCTGCCCCTCCCTAGCTCTCTCTCTCTCTCTCTCTCAAAATAAATAAAAAAGGAAAAATGAAAAAAAAGTAGCAGGAGACGGCCTTTGGGAGGAGAGAGCTGGTTCCTTTCCCTGTAAGGAGTTTCTGGAGTAGAGAGTCCCTGTTCCTAGTGTTTGTTCTTTTTCAGGCCACTCATGCACGGTTGTCAGCTTTTTCTTCTCTCTTAATAATTTCAGAAGCAAGGTAGGGAGATTTTGCCTGTTGGGGATATTTTTTGTCTTATTTTCTTACATCGAGCGATTTTACTAAATGAGTTAAAGTCCTGAAGATTCCACGCCCTGCTAGACATACAGCATCTTTGTGAGAAATACAATAGCATGCCCCCCTTGGGACTAACTCATGTTGCAAAGGTGTCCTTCATCAGAGGGGACGGGGCACCATGGCTTAGTGAACAGCCCTGCCCCCTCCTGGGCCACTTCGAGCAGGGCATGCTGGTGTGGGGAGTGGTCCTTGCGGTGAGGGTCCCAATTTCAAGATGGGGCCTGGCAGGAGGGTCATCATAGGGCCACAGGGTCTGAGTCTGAGCTTTCAGAGTCTATCCAGTGTGCCTGTCATCTACAGCACACAAGTCATCACCACTGACATTGTGTTGCCTTCAGGACTGAAACCCAGGGTCTTTGGGCAACTTGCCAAGGATTGGAAATCCAGCGTGTGGTGAGATGGGGCCTTGAGCTAGAGCTCTGGTCTCCTGTGGTGTCGCCTAAGCCTTGTCCACTCCATCCTGCCCAGAATGCGTTGTCCATGGCATATCTCCCACTTTCTCCTTTCTGTGCCCCATCCCCGTGGGGGGCACAGCAGCCCAGCACTTCTGTGAGGCCATGGCTCACAGCTGTGGCCGTCCTTACCAGCTGTGGTGCCCCTGTAACACTTCTCTCTTTTCCCTCTGAATGACTAAGCTTTTACCTCACCGAAGAATGTTCCTTGTGCCACATTTTTGTCAACCAGAAAGTGCCCCCTAAAACCTCCTGGAAAATTCCTCATTATTTCAGAAACATCACCGTACTTCCCTTGACTCAGCATTTTTTTTTTTTTCCCTTCTAATTTTCAAGTATGGATTTTAGGCCCCTGCCATTTCAGTGAGGAGATGAAATAAAGACGTGACGGGAAGCGTTATGTAATATTAAATTTTCATCATGACATTCTCAAAGGATACTTGTAGACATTTAAGATGTTTTCAAGGAAATCTCCAGGTTTGTGCAGGAGATGCATTTGATGGACGGGGGACTTCAGTTAACTAACAGCCGTGAGAATGCCCGTCTGGAGGAAGGCGCAGGGGTTGAGGAGGTTCTGGTTCTGGGCCCGTCTCTGTTTCTTCCACTGTCCCCAGGGCAGAATAATTCACACTCAGCCCAATCCCCCAGATGTTGTGAGGACAAAATGAGATGCAGTGGATGTGGAAGCACTTGGAAAATTCAGAAGTTAAAGGAGCCTCAGAAATGTAGGTGCCATCATTACTGGAAATATTAATATGGCTTTGAGACAAAAGAGGGCCTTTGCTCAACTAAGTGGAGGAAATAATGAATTATTCTCCACTTGGAAATCCATGTTTAAACTGCAGGTTTTCACATTCTTTTCCCCCTCCTGTAAGAGAGGAAAAACTTTTCCTCTACCCTCTTAGGTTAAGTTCCTGGGGCCTGTCAATTAAATAGCCAACAGACAGGTCAAACCGGAGAAAAAGCATACACATTTTAATATTTTTATGTTCACAGGGGCTTCACAGGAAAGAAAGGAAAGCCCAAAGAGGTGGTTAGACATGGGAGCTTAAATACCATTTTTAACAAAGGATGGTAAGTTGTACAGAGGTGACTACACAAAAGAAAAAAGGGTTTGGGCTTCTGGGGGAGTAAAGAAGCCCCCGGTTTAATAGTTTGTGACGCAGAATCAAGTGGTCTCTGGTGATGAGTCATGAACATCATCGTCCTCTTCCTAGTGTGGGAAAGAGGGACACCTTTACAAGTGGAAATTGTTGTCACCTTTACAAAGGAAAATTTAAGCCCTGCTTTTAGGCAGATAAAGGGAGGACCGAGAGTGCCTCCTGTGTCTGCTGTTTCTCAGTTGTCTTCAGTTCAAAATAATCTTTGTGCCAGAGTGATGTATTTGGGGTTTGCATATTCTAATCCAGTTCACTCCATTGTTGTTAGCATATTGTAACTGCTGTGAGTGTCGTTCTTGGAGGCCACATGAACCATAGTGCAGAGGCTTTATGATATTTATTTTGGCGACTTACCTATTGATTCTCAGGTTTATTCCTGATATGAGAAGTCTCCAGACACCGAGTTATGGATCAGGGAGGCGTTACTGTGTTTTATGGTGTCCCCTGTGTATAGAAACGCACATACAGAAACAGACACATGTCTCTAGTGGGGAAGGATTATTTTGCCAGATTCAGATAATTCATATTCTCTTTGCTGGACAGAGCTCAAGTTTGAACCAGCCTTGCATAGAGTATTTTTCTCTTGGAGCCTAGAGAGCCAGCTATACCTTCTCTTGAAAAAAGCAGAACTATTATTGTTTTTAATTATTATTATTATTTTTTTTAGTGTTTATTTATTTTTGAGAGAGAGACAGTGCATGAGTGGGGCAGGGGCAGAGAGAGGGAGACACAGGATCCGAAGCAGGCTCCAGGCTCCGAGCTGTCAGCGCAGAGCCTGACGCGGGGCTTGAACCCACGAACTGTGAGATAATGACCTGAACCGAAGTCGGATGCTCAACTGACTGAGCCACCCAGGAGCCCCTATTATTTCTTTAATAATTCTTCCTTCTTTGGAGAAATTATGGGCATATTTTCTTCTCACAGCTAACAAATGGTCCTGATCCTTTAGCACTAACATTTATATGTAAAACCAGAGTTTCTTAAGAGTTTTAGAGTTGGAAGAGGCCTTAGGGCTTGTCTTATATGGCGATTCTAAACCTCCAAGCATGTTCTCAGCATGACAGCTTCCACTCTTGGGAGTGTAAGCCAGGGAAACTGAAAAAGCTACACATTTCCTTCTAACCTTCTAGTTACTATTCTGTAGTCACGGTAGCAGTGAGGTTATTCTGCCTAATGGGAGTGTGTCATAAGTCTACGGGACTGGGGACAGAAATACATTGCATTGCTGATCCAGTCCAACCCCAGATTTTACAGATGAAGAAGGTGAGGCTGCCAGGTTCAAGAACTTCTTCAAAGTCACGCAACTTGGTCTAGAGCCAGGCTTCTGCTGATCACTCCGCTGTGTTTTCTCCCTATGAGTGTCAGCAATTTCTTTACCACTTCCATAATTCATGCCACGTCATGTACCCCCACCTTCCATCAAAGACAAAATAATTTTAAATGTAGACTGCCTTTGATATGTAAATAATTTATAAAAGGAATTTCTATAAGAGCTGGTTTCACTTGCCACGACAAAAAAAGTAACACTAAATGCAGTGCAAAAGATACTTTACATTTTAACCAAAGTTGCCTATTCAAGGTTCTGAGATTGAAGCTTTCTCTCTGCTAAGAAGAGAGATTATCCAGTGATAGACATGTTAAACGTATACTCGCCCCAAACTATGCCTTTCTTGTTTATGTAATCTGAAACAAGATTGGAAAGAAAATAATATTCTCCCTGCGTAAGTCTAGGTAATGTTTGCCCACTCACACGTTGTCTGAGATCCTCTCCAGTTCCACTAACGAATGATGTGTGTTTTATACATTAGGTGTTATTCCGTCCCCCCCCACCCCCATTGGAGGGCCATGTCAAGAAAATCATAGTTTGGCTTGTTTCTAGACTAGTTATAAGAACATAGTTGCAATCAGAATATGCCACTGGAAAGAAGAATGAGTGAGAAGTTGTATATATATATGGGTGGTTTATGTTCTGTGTATATCCACTGAGCCATTGGAAAGACTCAAAGCAGTCTTGCTCAAACAGTTCTTGCTACATAGTAGAAGCCCAGTATGTATTTGTTGAGTGAACAAACGAATGAATGGAACGTGATCGTGCTTGTTATGTCAAGTCAGGTAAAAACCAACAGACTGTCATACCAGCACGTCCGAAGTCACTTTAAAATATCTTGGCAGTGGTCGTGAAGGGTAGAGCACCCAGTAACAGCAGAACCCAACCATGGGATATTTAAGTTCTTGTGAAGAGCACAGCTTAATGCTTTTAAGCAGTAGGAAGACTTAAACCATTATCTCGTACAGTCAGTCCATGTCGTACTTTCCTTTACGTTATCTTGGAGAGGCAGCGCATTGTGGAGAGAACAGCAGCGAAGACCCAGATTTGAATCCTGACTTTACTCCCTGATAGCTAGATGGTTTGGAGAGAATTACAACATATTTTTTTTTCCTTTATTTTTTGGGAGAGCGCAAGCGGGGGAGGGCCAGAGAGAGGGGGACAGAGGGGGGACAGAGGATCTGAAGTGGGCTCTGTGCTGACAGGCCGACAGCAGTGAGCCCGATGTGGCGCTTGAACTCACGAACTGCGAGATCATGACCTGGGCCGAAGTCAGATGCCTAACCGACTGAGCCACCCAGGCGCCCCAGAATTGTATCATCTTTTAATGAGATTCCTCAGATCTACACATGAGGATAGTTATAATGCTTACCTCAAGGATTGTTTAAGGATTAAATGAAGCAGTCATACGAAAATCACTTTTTGAAGACTAAAGTACTATGCTCACTTGGCTATATTGAAATTGGACACTATTAAAATGACCACTAAACTGCCATTTATAAAGAATAGTTGGAGAATATGGTATTCTGATTATTCGAATATTCTGGATAATAGAACTGTAGTAAATATCTATCTAGTTAATAAAAAGATGATAAATTATCCTTTACATCAAAGCTATATTGAACACAATCATTTAAAAAAATTTTTTTTAAGTTATTTTTTTTTTTTTTCAAGTTTATTTATTTTTGGGACAGAGAGAGACAGAGCATGAACGGGCGAGGGGCAGAGAGAGAGGGAGACACAGAATCGGAAACAGGCTCCAGGCTCTGAGCCATCAGCCCAGAGCCTGACGCGGGGCTCAAACTCACGGACCGCGAGATCGTGACCCGGCTGAAGTCGGACGCCCAACCGACTGCACCACCCAGGCGCCCCTTAAGTTATTTTTTGAGAGACAGAACAGAGCATGAGCAGGAGAGGGAGGGAGAGAGAGAGAGAGAGAGAGAGAGAGAGAGAGAGAGAGAGAGAATCCAAAGCAGGCTCCAGGCTCTGAGCTGTCAGTACAGAGCCTGAAGCGGGGCTCGAACACATGAACCACTGTATCATGGCCTGAGCCGAAGTCAGATGCTTTACCAACTGAGCCACCCAGGCGCCCCTGAACACAATCATTTGAATGAAGCTTCAAGAGTCTGCAGTGTATTTCATGACTAGCACTCCAACACTGGAATTGTATTAAGGATGTAGAAATATATAGGAAAAAGACCAACTTGAACTAGATGCCCTAAACCACATGCTTTAACAAAAGTAGTTCCCTAATATACATGTTTGCTTATTATTGATCCCCTGATTATGCAAAAAATACGCGAATCAAGAAACTGACATAGGATATTGGGGAAGTAGAATTTGTTTTTCGTAGGTATTTTAGGGGATGGAATTTAATAAGAATTATTTGATTTTGCTCTGTTCATACAAAAAAATATGCCTTTTTCTCCCATAATATAGTACAACTGGAACCCAGTCTTTTATTTTTAAAAATGTTTTTTAAACATTTATTTATTTTTGAGAGACAGAGAGAGACCGAGCACGAGTGGGGGAGGGGCAGACAGAGAGAAGGAGACACAGAATCTGAAGCAGGCTCCAGGCTCTGAGTTGTCAGCACAGAGCCTGATGCAGGGCTTGAACCCACGAACCGTGAGATCATGACCTGAGCTGAAGTCGGATGCTCAACCAACTGAGCCACCCGGGCGCCCCAAGAAGAGAGGCAACTGGAACCCAATCTTAAGACTGCTAGCACAAATTCTACCATCATAAATAACGATCCTTCGCTGGTGGTGCTATTTGAAAAAATTGTAATCAGAGCCACTAACAATACATGGTAAATCTTTGTGGGTAATTTCTTCCCATTAGGTCATTTCTTAAATAGTTTGCCTTCTTGAATTTTAATCAAGTTTTAATAATAGGTGGTTAAACTAAAACATATATATTTCTAATGTATTTAATGAAATGTAATTTATATAGATAATATGTATATATATATTGTAATAGTTATTTTATTAGTTAACCAGCCAAACCTTATTATTGGGTGTTTAAATAATACAGATATGAGTCACCTTGAGGAAAGGTTATTATATGAAAAGATCACTAAAATGTATTAGGAATTTCTCTTGAAAGTGCTATTATTCATTCTATACACTTCTGTTTATGTCAGAGAAATTGAACCATTCCCCCAGATCACTCATTTTCCTCATATAATAATTATCTGACACATCCAATCTGGATGACTATGATAAAAAATACCATCCGAGATGCCGACTTATAATATGTCTTATGAGCTGTTTAAAAAAAAAAAGAAAAGAAAAAATTCTTGAATGGTGCCAGGGATCTAGAATAAAACTGTCAAGAGGAACTCAAATACTTTTGGCTGTAGCAGTCTGTTTAATTTTAAGACCAACTCTTACTCTTTTTGTTAAGAATGTTCAGTAACTATCTCATCAACATATTATTTCTACTTAAGGGCTCGCTCCGCCATTTGAGGGGAATTGTTGTGAATGCCAATTCAGGAAAATGCTGTGGTTAGGGTTGGCCCATTTTCATAGGGAGTGATATTATTCAGGTCTTGTTTTGTGGTATTTATATTGTAAATAATATATCCAAAGTCCATGTAACTACCTGTGCCTTCCAGCAAATGGTACCTACCTAGGTTTGTCTTAGATCCGGAGACTAACATTTAAATGCTAAAGGAAATATCTTTGATTTGTTGCAAGTTTTAATTAGGGTTCACTTTGCTGCCAAGACAGCAGAATTTAACCTACTAGATCCTTGGTGCAATTTTGTTTCCACATTTCTTTTTCTTTCCAGGATGCTCAATTATTTACTTATTTCTTCACCTCAACTTCAAAAACCACTTGAGCTGAATGATCTGGAAACTTGCTCCTCAATGTGTGGTCTGTGAATTAGCAGTATCAGCAACATCTATGAACTGATTAGAAATGTGGACTCTTGGACCCATCCCAAATCCATTCAATTAAAATCTGCATTTAATAGAATCTTCTCTGTGAGCACTGCATGATTTGGACCATGCTTTTTTTTTTTTTGACAGTATAGTATTACCTTTACTATAATGCAGTTTCACAGTGTTGTTGTTTTCTTTTTTTCTTTGAACGCTGATAATGTGTAGAAAAATTTGGGGGGCGAGGCTTGGTGTGAGCATGCATTTTTCCCCACTAGAATTAGCAGCTTGAAAATTTTAATAATTTCCAGGGTGGCTATCAACGAAGTGTTATTGACTCCGACAGCTCTGTGTGTGTGTGTTTTTCCCAAAAGTAATGTTTCTGAGGAACAGAAACACTACAAATTTGCGCTATGATTGTTGCTGGTTTATCAGCATCAGCACCCAAAATAGCTACCCAGTGCCCGAATAATGAAGAGATTTGATATGTTTTCTTTATTAATGGGAGGCAGTTAGCATAAAAGATGGGCTAAGTGGAAGGTTTGGGTTGCATTGGGGTTTGGGCTGAGGCCTCATGCCTGACAAAGTCAGGTGACAGGTTGCACACACATAATAGCAAAAGAACGTCGACATACCTGTGCAGAGCTTGAGAAGACTGAGCCGTCCCTCCCCTCTTGGGCCATACTTTTGAGTAGCGAGGATCTAGAACTCTTCTACAGATCACACATGCAGGCACTGTCTTCCTGAAGTGTTGTAATTTTATTTATTTTATAAATGTTTGTGATCATGAAATTAAAAGAAAATAATGCCACACTGTAATGCTTCGATAATGAGGACTCATAAATATCACATGTGTCGGCTAAAAGCCAATTTTTTTTTTTTCTCAGCCCTCAGGATTTCAAGGTATTTTCAGCTGTAAGTTGCTATTATTTTTCCCCAGGAAGCCGATTCCTTTAGCGTTTTTCTTTGCCTGGCATTAATAAATTCACGTTATTGTCGTATTTGTCCTTAAAGCGGTTTAGACTTCGGCTGCTTACGGTGATTTGTTCACGGACAGCGTTCCCTGTTTCCTCCTCGGACTTCAGCCTGTCTCCTCACTCCTCACCTCACTCCTCCTCCTCCATACCCTTCTGCTAGGTCGAATGTTCCTGGTGAGTAGAGACTCCTATTTTGTTCCCTGCTGTATCTCCAAAGCCTGGTACAGAGTGACCTGTCGCTATATTTTTGCTGTCGCACTAGAGTCAGAGTAGTAGGGACCAGTGATTCGGATGCAGACACGTCAGCGTGGCCAAGGGCAGCTACCTACCTAGTTCCTCTGCTTCTGAAGTCCTTGCTCTTACTGCCCCATCACGTACGTGTTCGTGTCTGGCGAATCTTACTCCTGCATCATTCGGATCCTGTGGGAGATGCTGTGATGTGTCACTGTGCAGAGAGGTACTCGGTCCTCTCTGTGTGCTGATGGCTCACAGCTGGGTCCCTCTTTCAGCATCGCCCTGTGCTGAAGGGCACCTCCTTGTCCCAGGTCATGCCTCCTCCGCGGGGGCAGTGCCTGGTGGTTATGGGGTGCCTCACTTTGGGACAGCTCAGAAGGGCCGTCCCAGTGTGGGGGCTCCCTGTGGGACTGGTGGAGGTGTCCCTTGCAGTCACATGCAGTTTACCTTCTCTCTGTGCCCAGTCCTGCTTCCCTCATTTCTTTAAAGGTCACGCCCGCGTGCACGCACACCTCTGCCTGAGCATCTGAGCATCAGCTAAAAGAGCTGCTTTAACTGAACCCCAGAGAACCTCAATGACCAGGTTACACAGTCAGCTAGCTGCTGGATCTAGATCAGAGCCAGTCTCGACCCAACGCTTTGCCAGGCCCACGTTCTGACTGCGTCCAATGCAGTGGTTCTCGACAGGGGCGGATCATGTTCTCCAGGAAATATTTGGCGACTTCTGGAGACTTGGGGGTTGTATTGGCATCCAGTGGATACAGGCCAGGGATGCTGCTAAACACCCTACAGTATACGGGACAGCTCTCCATAGTGAAGAAGTACCCCAGCCCCAAATTCCAATAGGGCCAACCCCAGTGGATGAATGAGGCAGTTGAAGTAAGAATTAAATATTGTACTTCCCTCAGATTTTTCTAGGGCGTGGGCTCCATGTTTTAAAAAGTCTTCCATGGGGCGCCTGCGTGGCTCAGTCGGTTAAGTATCCGACTTAGGCTCAGGTCATGTTCTTGTGGTTCGTGAGTTCAGGCCCCTCATCGGGCTCTATGCTGACAGCTCAGAGCCTGGAGCGTGCTTTGGATTCTGTGTCTTCCTCTCTCTCTGCCCCTCCCCTGCCCACACTCTGTCTCTCTGTCTCTCTCAACAATAAACAAACACTAAAATATTTTTTAAAAAGCTTCCATATTAAAACTATCATGTGGCTAAATATAGTTTTGCGATATAGGTTTTGCATAATTTACGTTTACTGGAGATCCGCGCAGAAGCAGTTTGTAAGGTCAGAGAAACACCAACTCAAAGTCAGTATTTCCACTCATTTGCTCCCCGGGGTAGGGGTGGGGGTGGGGGAAAGGCTTCTACTCTGTAAGCCTGAGGCTGGTAGGAGCTCTGATCACCAGCCCTGTGGAGAAACACATTTAAATACAATACTCCTGTTGTCCAGGGTCTTATGACTACTTGTCCTAGATTTTCTGTTTTTCTTGGGATAGAAATAGTAAATCCTTCCTCTTGCCTTCTGCCTGTCTAAAGTAACAATAAAGGGGAAATGTGAATCTAGGAATTCCATATCAGGATCTTGGAATTTAGGTTTCCTGTTGTTTTCTTGGCAGTTTCATGTGTTAAATGGGAACTTGTATCCATTAGCATGAAGCCCGTGAAAAGATTGAAGGAATGAATAAGTCGGCACCAAAGCTTCAATCACAGGACATATGGTGCCGTATCTAAGCTTATAGGTTGACTCTAGCACATTCAGCTGGAAGCACCACATTCAGATAGTTCATCCGAATTGCCTCTGGTGCTTAGATTAAGAGGAACTAGATTGCACAGTCTTCAAGGGAAGGGTGCCTGGGAAGAGTGACAAGAGCCCGAAGAGTGGCAGGTGGCTCAAAGGAGAAGGTGGACAGGACCTCACCAGTTCCTTTGAAATCTTCACCGAATTTCAGGATACTGGGGTTAATTGCTGACCTACAGAATAACCTGTTTCCCATCAGTGGGAATTCAAAATTGTTTTCTACACTGCATAAATGCACCTTGGCATGATGCAGACCAAAATATATTCAGGTTGCACAAGTTTTGTAAACTGAAAAAACTGAGAGGCCTCCCCTTTGTCCACAGCTCATCCTGTGCTAGCAGCGAGGGCTCACAGATCTTCCTTGCTGCCAACTCCAAGCCCCAGGCTTCTGTGTTCAACAAAACCCAGAAGTCCCCTGGGCCAGAAATGTGGAAGCCGCTCAGTCTTCTAGATGCTTCTGATTGAAGGATTAAGACAACTTTGGAAAATCGTCCATAAGGGAATGTGTGAGGGCCGTCTGGATATCAACCGCCTCCCATATGTCACTTTTTTGCCGTCAGCTTGTGACTCAGGGATACTGTCCAAAACTGCCTGTGCTTAGACTTCAGGTTGAGACTCACTTAAGACTCATGTAGCTGGTGTTTTCAGTTTTATGGGAAATTTTATGGTTTTACTTCTTTATACATTTTCTGGGATCTATTTTAAAAATCCTGTATGGCGGGCGGGGGGGGGGGAATCGAGTATTTGAAACAGCATTTATCGGTTGCCCCACTCTTCAAAAGTTAATGTCTTCTGAGTAGGAACTCTTAAACGCAGCTGTTGGGAACTTAAATTAGCAAAACTCCTCCCACCCACTGCCAGGGATGAGCACTGTCCTGACTTTAACCTGCAGGGGTCAGTGCCTGTTTTTGAAATTGATATAATCGAAATCATACAACATGTCCTACTGGATTCATGGATGCCTCTGCTCAACATGATGTTTGTGAGGCATTCCTACTGTTGTGTGGATAGCTTGTTCTTTTTCATGGCTCTGTAGTATTCCATTGGATGAGTATACTATGTTTAATTCGTCCATGCTACTGGTGATGGATATCTGGGTTGTCTGTGGTTGGGAGCATAGTGCTAACTGTGAGAACTGCTTGGGTTAACATGAGCACATGTTTCCATTGGGGAGCACCTAAGGAATGAAATTGCTGGTTCAAAGTAGTTGTACCAACTAAGACTTCTACCTCTGTATTTTTTCCCCCTTTGTGTTTTCTAATACTGATCGCTAGATTTCCCTAAGCGGCTTTGAACTGTACCGGATTATTTGATGTTGTCAGATTGCAGATAACTTCTACCTCGGTTATGATGACAGCTATATTTTGAATATCAAATAGATACGCTAGAAAACTCTGAGCCACTGTTTACGTTTTTTTGAGGCAAGTGGTGTTTGATGTTCAGGATGAACCTCCTCTTTGCGCAGAATGGCTTCGAGTTTCATACGCCTCTTGTGATTGAAGACCAGGTAACCAATTTTTCTTCTAATAACTAATATTTGGATGGCGAGAGTATAATCTTCCATTACCATCAGCAGAATTTTACTTGTAAGGAAGTCCCTTTTTTGAGTCAAACAGTGCTAGTGTGGTGTGATTCAAGATACGAAATCCTCTTGTAAATTATTGTCAGTCTTAGATTAGGAGTGAAAGATTTGATGATCTTATTGATGACTTTTTAAAGCCAGTATTCCCACAGTTAGAGGTAGAAATATTTGATTAAGTGCTGGGAGACTCACCAGACCCATTGGCAGAAGATTTAATTCATATAATGCTTGCTCTGGACCCAGAGCCAGAACATTACCCTACTCTGGGCAGATCCTGACAGAACTGGCTGCTGGTGTTGTGTGTAGAACATCCAGCGAACTAACAAAACCATTGTGTGAAAGGACTTGCATTTGGGGCCATAAATCTGTGGAATAATGAATAAAGTATGGAGATCAGGGGCACTTATACTATCTGTTTTTACCTTTTTACGATGTTCTCTATACTACCATGAGCAACTTCTGTCCTTTAAAGCTTCTTTCTGACTGAGTGCTTAGGTCTACAGTTGTCTTTGAAGGCTGCGTGGTCTTTTCCACATCCTAAGGAAAGGCAGTCAGTCATCCTGAGTACTGACTCATGTTGCTTTTAAATATTAAAGGGCACTGGTTGTTGGGGCAAAGTCTAATGAGTCTGGAGTTTCCTGACTTCTGTTTCTGTCCCAACTGCAACGAAACATTTCTCTAATTTTCTGTAATGTGATTTGTAATATTTTTTTTATAATGGAAAAATAAGTCTCAAAACTTTACAAAGGGGTCGTAAGAAATATTTGAGAGCGTCAGGGTTAGCGTGGAGGTGTGAGCCGAGTGGGGGAACATCAACGACAAGAAGCCTTGTGGTGTAAATGCACAGTGGGGCGAAGAAGCTGAAGCGTCTGGTCTTTAGGGCATTCAGGGCATTCCCTGGGAGTTCCCGGACAAGGCTGGTTAACTTTGGAGGTTGCCTTGCTCATGAGCGAGAACGTGTCACGGATGTGCTTCTGATTTGGGACACAAAGTGCTTCCTTGTTTGACTTCTTGGACTTAGTGTGAATATGTTTTCTTAAAGGGTGGGTTTGGGGCAGGGCGCAAAGTTCTGTACTGGGACTTAGGAATTTTCTTTTTTTTTCCTGCCATACATGAAAAAAAAAAAAAAAGAGTCCTCTCAACACCTGCTCTATTTTACGCAGGGATTTTTGAAGAACTGTACCCTTAAATGGGGTTATGGAATGGGTCGGTGGGGGAGGGGGCTCTCTGTAGGTCTGTAGCCTGTGATTAGTGCAACTCAAAAATATTCCATTTTTGCTCAGATGAAGTATTTTTGCATTCTAATGGAGCTATAAAACCCTGCCACGGACTTGATTTGTATAACTGTTATGTCAGGTGTGATAAATGTTTATGTAATAATATTGATTCATTCATTCTGCTCATTCGTTGTGGGCTGGTTGAAGTAATATACAGCCATTAATTTTGTTTTACTTCCAGAGGTAGTTTATTATAAGCAAAACAAAGGTTGGTTCTTCGCGACACCTGCATATACTATCACCCAGAAAATATTTATTGTCCCGCTAATCTTGTTGAGGCCTAACGTAACTGTGGTTTAATCAGTCAACAAACAAGGTAGGACCCCGTGGTGGGTAATTGCACTAATTCCCGCCGCAACGCTTGGGCAGAGGGCTCTCGGGTGACTTACCCAGCCCAAAAACCTGGTGGAAGGGGTTTTTGAATCCCTTATCCAGGAGCAAGGTTGAGATGAGAATCCGCATGGCACTTGGCTCTTCTCTTCAGCACGTGCATCCACACGCCTAGAAGGGAGGTCGTGTTTTTAGAAACATGTAAACGTTTCTTGACAATTGTCTATAAATTGAAGGTTTATAAGTCAAGTCACAGTTTAAGAGCTGAGAGGGGGGAAAATGGAGCACACTGACGATAGATAATGTGCTGGTAGGCCTCAGAAGTGAAGTTCAGGGGTACTGGCCCCCCAGCGTCCAGGCCCTATCCCCATACAGTGTTGTTCCTTAAAAGCCAATGGTTTCTGGTAATTAAAACAGATCAAAAGGCACTGTCCTGTGTGTTGTTTATTTATTTTAACCCCCACAGGTGAATGAACACAAAGGTTAATACACTGGAAAAGCCAAGAGCCATATTAGAAAACATTGCTAATCTTTTCTTCATTTGTTGAACAAACATTCATTGAATGCCTATTATGGGCCTTGTTGTATGCACCGGAAATACAAAATCTAAAAAGATTCAACTCCTGCCTGAAGGGAAGACCATAAGATAAACGAGTGCTCAGAGTATAGGGTGATTAAGTGTATGATGGAAATTATATTCGCAGGATGTTGTGAGAGCACAGAAGGGTGCGGGGTTTCATGGAAGATGTAAGCAGGGAAGGCTTCCCGGAGAAGTTGATACTTGCATTGAGTTTTGAAGGATGGGGAGGAGTTGATCACATGTAGGAGGGAAGGAAGGCAATCAGACGGAAAGAACATGCATGTGAAGGCCAATTTGTTGATCTTTGAGGACTGCTCATTATTCAGCACGTCCGGAACTTAGGGCATGAGGAGATGGGTGTCAGGGAGGCTATGAGTGGTGTCACACGATGAGGCCGGCTAGACAGTCAGTGGCCCGTTCATAAAGAGCACACCTGTGTACTCCACTAACACCGAAGAGTTAGGAGTTTGGCTGTCATCCTGAAGGATGGGCAGAGTGGTCAGATTTGAGTTTTAGAATGTTCTTCTTGAGGCCAGCGTTGGGAATGGTTTGCAAAAGGCTGGTGGGGACTGGGAGCGGATAGAGAAATAATTCAGACGAGAAAAGGGAAAGAGCCTGAACTCTGCAGGCACACTGGTGAAAACAGAGTGGGGTTTTACACAAGCAGAATCTGCTAAGCTTGGCAAATTCCATGTGGACAGGGGGGTATGTCTGCGCCACACAACTTAGCTTTCAGCTTGCCTCAGAGCCAAGGTGAGCGAGCAGTGGCTGTTTTCATTTTTTCTGTTTTTGGTTTTTGTCTTCTCTTTAAGAAAGAAGGGATTTTGTTGGTTTCCCCATTTGCTAAGATACGGAATACATGAAAAGGAGCAGGCTTGGTGATGGTGAATGGGAGGGAGGCTAATGGGTTGTATTTATGGAATGCTGAGTTTGTGGTGTAAATATTTATGTTTGAGGAAATGATACATAGATGGTTGGGTCAGGAGCAAGCTCTGGCCTGGAGATAGCAACTGGGGAGGTATCAGCCTAGTACTGCCATGTAAATTAGAGGATGTGGATGAAGTCGCCTAGAAAGTGGGTAAAGAGTGTGGTCTAGGACCAAGCATGGATCCTTGGGGACTACCCACATTTGATTGGTGAGCAGAGCAAGAGGAACCTCAAAAGGGTAAGTAGATGCAGGAAGGTAAGCAGGACAGTGATGTGATGGATGCCAGGGAGGGGAAAGTTTCAAGAAGGGGCACTCACTAGGGTCAGACACTGCAGAAGGTGCTTAGCCTACAGTAAATGCTGCTCAACGTTTGTTAAGATTAACTCCTAGGAATCCAGGTGACAGGGAAATGACTGAGGCTTGGAGTGGTCAGGAAAAGCAATGAAGGAAGAGGTAGGGTTGAAATAAAGACTTTAAAATTCATGTAGAATGTGGATAATGGAGGGAAGGTATGCAGAATCCCAGGTCAAGGTAGTAATTTAGCACAGCCATGGCGGTGACAATGTGATGGCGGTTTATGAAGAGATGTCTCTAGTGGGAGCAGAGGATATGTGCTTGGGGCCTGTAGGAAGTGAAGGCCAGTTCTGCCCTCAGGGCCACTATAGTCTAGCTCCTTTGATCTCTATTCCGACTTCTTTCTGCTCAAACAGGAGCCAACTCTCTTTCTTGATGGCCCATAGCGCTTAATCCATGCTGCTGCTATGGCAGTTACCACTCTCTGTCTTGTACTGTAGCTGTTGGTTTAAAAAGTCCAACTTGCCCAGATTGGCCCTAAGCTCCCTGATGGCCAGGGCCATGGTTTGTTCTCCTTTGCATCTGTCGGTCACATGAGACATGAATTTTTGGCCCAAAGTGGTCAGTTAATAGATGCCGGTTGACAGAGGTGATAAGGTAGGAGCAGAAGTGGTACGCCACAGCTGAGTGGTTCCTTCTTGTTCAGGGAAATCTTTTACAACCCTCCATACGTAAACCATTCAAGAAAAGACTTATTCCGTCTGGCTTTTCTTTTATCGGCTCTTGACTCCCTCACTCCTTTTCCCTTTCCCTTTATTCCTGTCTTCTTCACCACATTATATTCCCACCAGCAGTGCACAAGTGTTCCCTTTTCTCCACATCCCCACCAACTCTTGTTGTCCCTTGTCTTCTTAATGATGGCCATTCTGATGGGTGTGAAGTGATATCTCCTTGTGGTTCTGATTTTCGTTTCCCTGATGATGGGTGATGTTGAGCATCTTTTCATGTGCTTGTTGGACATTTGGTTGTCCTCTTGGGAAAACTGTTCAGTTCCTCTGCCAATTTTTAGATTGTATTTCTTACCAGCTATATGGTTTGGTGATATTTTCTCCTGTTCTGTAGGTTGCCTTTTCCTTATGTTGATTCGGTTTTCTTGCTGTGCTGAAGTGTTTTGGTTTGATGTAGTCCAATTGTTGATTTTTGCTTTTGTGGCTTATGCTTTTGATATCATATCCAAAGAAATCTTGCCAAGACCAATGTCAAGAAGCTTCCTCCCTGTTTTCTTTAAGGCATTTTGTGGTATCATGTCTTAAGTTGAAGTCCTTAATCTATTTAAAATTAATTTTTCTGAGTGGAATAAGGTAGAGGTCCAGTTCATTTTTCTGCATGTGGTTACCCCGTTTTCTGATTACACCAGTTATTGAAGAGACTATCCTTTCCCCATTGAGTATTCTTGACTCTTTGGTCAAATACTGGTTGACCATATATGTAGGGGTTTATTTCTGAGCTCTCGGTTCTGTTCCACTGATCTACGTATTTATGTTTATGCCAGTACCATACCGTTTTGATTATTATAACTTTGTCGTGTAGTTTGAAGTCAGGCAGTGAGATATCTCCAGCTTTGTTCTTTCTCAGAAACACTTTTGCTCTTTGGGGCCTTTTGTGGATCTATATGAGTTTTAGGTTGTTGTTTTTATTTCTGTGGAAAATATCATTAGAATGTTGATAGGGATTACACTGGGTGTATAGATGGCTTTGAGGGTATGGGCATTTTAATCATATTAATTCTGATCCACGAGCACAAGGTATCTTTCCATTTGTTTGGTTCTTCTTCGATTTCTTCCATCAAATTCTTACAGTTTTCATTGTACTGATCTTTTATTTCCTTGGTTAAATTTCTTTTTCTAAGTATTTTATTATTTTTGATGCTATTCGGAATGGGATAGCTGTCTTTATTTCTTTTTCAGATATTCCATTCTTAGTGTGTAGAAGAGCAACAGCTTCTGGGTGTTGACTTTGTATCCTGCAACTTTAGCGAATTTGTTCATTAGTTCCAAAATATTTTTGGTTGAGCCTTTAAAATGTTTCCATATGTAAGATCATATCCTATGCAAATACTGATAATTTCACTTCTTCCTCTCTGATTTGGATGACTTTTATTTCTTTATCTTGCCTGATTGCTCTAGTTAGGACTTCCAGTGCTATGTTGAGTGAGAGTAGTGAAAGTATTCTCTTGTTTCTGATCTCCTTGGAAAAGATTTCAACCTTTCATTATTGAGTGTGATGTCAGCTGTGGGTTTGCTATATATGGCCTTTATTATGTTGAGGCATGTTCCTTCCACGCCCAGTTTGTTGAGGGACATATATGTTTTAGTAAACGCAAATGTTATCAAGCCTGTGAGGTGCCAATATGAGAAATATTTCATTAAAACTTTAAAGCCTACAACTATCAGAACTTTCCTGATCCTAGGAGAGGAAGAGCCTTCTTTCTCCCTAGCTTCATGAGCCTTTGGTGTGAATACGGACTTTAGGACACAGTCTACTGAAAATTCTAGGCTTTGGAGTCAGAAAGACCTGACGAAGGCTGTGCCTTTCAGTGACTCTGTGGCTGCGGGCAGTTACTGACCCACACTGGGCCCCAGTTTTCTCATCTGTAAGTTGGTTCAGAAGCTATAAGATTTTGTGAGGATTCAGTGAACCAATAGATTCAAATTATTGCTGCATCATAATCAGTACTTAAAGTCGTCTTTGTTTCCTAACTCCACATTTTTATGTCAGCTTTCTTCCTATCCCATCTTTTGCTCTTAGTTAGAATAAACCATTGAAAAACAGTCAAATAATCTTTTTATTATGAAGAGAAAAATCTCCCTTTCCCTGTATTTATTTAACAATCTGGCTTTGAGTACAAGCTGGAAAATGTCCTGGTCTCATACTATGAGACTTGGCTATTGTCTGTGACCTGCACTAGCAGTCATAAGGAATGATTATATATTTGTTTACAACAAGCCACTCTGGATTTCTTCAAGGGATATTTGTATCATCTGTGGTTCAGAATGAGAGAGCTTGCCAAACACAAAAAAGTTGGGTTTTTTTAGTCTAGTTACTGTTTTGGTTGGCAAACAATACAGCCTCCTCGCCCACCCTCTTTTTGATTACAGCCAATGATTGCATAACATTTTCAGATCAGATACTTTTTTTTTTGAAAGCAGATTGAGACACGTGGCTTTAGAGGAATCTTCATAGAATCCTAAGACTCCAGGGGAATTAAAGAAGAAAATTATTCCACTTGCTTGCCTCCAGCTAGGTCTATATTTAAATTACCTAAAAAAGATATTGATAAACCCATGTGTTTTCAAGATTACAAGGCCATGGTCACTTTTTCCTGAAAGCCAAAATCAAAGAGAAACTTTTCTGAGCGACTGAATAGCTTTTTTAATTTAATGAACTGGAGCATGACTTGCATTTCCATAAATAATGTGGCTCGAGAGTAAAGCTGCCTTATCAACCTTGTCTCTTGGGAGTTAAATGGTAGGAGAAACACTTGAAAACATGAGGGTCTAGTTTTGCTATTTATTGTGTCTATTGATGCGGTCATGATAGATTTCTCCCCACTGGGTATTTTGTAGTTTTGATTTGTGGGCTCCTCTTCAGTGCATTTTATCCGTAGGATTCTTTGGGGTCTGGTTATTTATTTATAGAGAGATTTTATGTTTACTTCTGAGTTGTGCTCCAGATCTCTGACCTGAAAGTACTTATGTTAATCTCTTGTCCTGATGGTTCCCAGACTCACTGATAGTATAGATTTGACCTCCAAAGCCAAAGGGAAAGTCAGCTCCCAATTATGAATTTCCACTGGAACGTTTTCTTATTCTTTCTTTTTTTTCCCACCCAGAACTCACACTGAGATGAACATCCTTACTGTCTCACTATGCTTGGTGGGTGGACTCTGTTTCTAGTTCATCCCTTCAGGGTAGCCATGTGAAGTTCTCAGCTTTTCATGGGGTTTTTAGTTCTCACTCCAGCCCACTTTTGGGTCTAGGATTAAACCCTCAACCCTCTTTGGCCATTAAAATCCAAACTCCTAGATTTCCCACCCTTCTCCCCAGGGGCCACCTGGGCACCAACACATGCTTACCACTCAGTTTCTTCTTTCTTTTTGGCCTCTGAACATATCCTGTTCTCTCTCTGAGCTCAACCATGCTTATAAAATGGTGTTTATTATATTTTATCCAACATTTCTACATATTTTATACTGGGAAAGTTTTCAGGCTGTCAGATTGAATAAATGGGAGTTGAAGTTTGAAGATTTGGGTTAAAGTACCAGCCCTGCTAATAGATTCTCTGGCTTTGTATGAGTGATTCCACCTCTCTGAATTTCAGTTTTCTTCTTGGTAGAGGGAGAGGGGCATCATAAGCTCCCAGGGCACTCTATATATGGAAAAGTTTTATAAGAAAGTAAGATCACCTTGTAAAAATAGCCTGTAGTGCACTGCCTAGGTCCTTCTCTGGGTCGATGCTTAAAATCCCCAGCCTCTGTGAGTGCAGACTGCTAAGATTCACAGCTGCCCCTTCTCTGGAGGACTGTGTCCAAATTCCTATCTCAGACTCTGCTTCTAGAGAACTTAACCTGAGACATCATCACAATGCTTTTTATTTAACAAGCAATCATCCTTCTTTAAAGCTGAGATTGTTTAATAAACCAGTGAATCAAGAACGCACAAGCCACCTGTCACACTTTTTTATTACCTAATTTTTTTCTGTCTTAATTTTTTACTTATGAGCATACATTATGTGCGTGAGTTTATTTGAGGTTCAATAGATGTAGGGTTTGGTGGTTTGGGGCAGAAAAAGATGAGTAGGAAAGATTATCTGAACCAACTTGATTAAAAATGAAGGACTGAGGTCTTTAGAGAATCACTTTAAGATGCACTTTAATTCTCCCCCCCCCCCCCGCCCCGTGTGTCATTTATAAATTATGGGAGATTTTATATATACTCTCTTGGCTCTGAAATATAGCCAGATTTGTAAGTGCTATGTATTGAGGGCCAGGGTGGGAGAAAATGCTAATGTGCTGCCCCAGATTCTGTGCTTGGGAAGTACCAAGAAATTCAAAGACACCAGTGTATACTCATGAGTGAAGATGTCTCTACCCAGACAGCAAGAAGAATTTTAGAATTGAAAGTATGAAAGAGATCTTAGAGCTTTGAGCAGGATAGTGGACACAGAAGGAGGTTGTTTTAAACCTTTACCGGGACACGTTTTGATTGAACAGCTCTGAGCTTTCTTTGCCTCGTCAGCTGTGTGGTGGTCACTGTGTAAGGATTAAGCACTCCATTCTGTTGCCCGCTACAAGGCTCTCAAGAAAATAGTAATTCTTTTTTAATACTGACGATCATAATGGTATGCCAGTTTTGTTACCATAATTTTCATCGTTTTTGGAGACTGTGTCTTCTCAATAATTTGTACTACAGGGGCTAGTTTTCAGAGTCTTTGGAATAATAAGATTTGTTGTTTCAAGTGCTATCAAGTGCTGACTTTTCTGATAATAGGATTTCATGCTAGACAAGGCTGGTACTTTACAGATTCATAGACAAGAATAATTCTTCCTCCTGTCCTCTCCCTTCTAGATCTATTTCTGCTTCTCCTCGTGGAGAAGGAAGAAAGAAACTTCAGGTATGGCATCGAACTGAATTCAGGATCTTGGTCTCTAATTCTTTACTATCACTGCGACATCCCGAGGTGGCATGATGGTTCTCCTCTATATATTGGCCAGGGTCCATGTTCAAGTTTGGAAGTCATCCCTTAGAAAATGTATGCACTGGCTATCGTTAGTCCTGTGGATTTTGTTTCTTAAATACTTCTTGAGTGCTATTACTTTGGTCCAACTCCATTTTTGACACTACAATATACGCACAATATTCTTTCCCCCAGGCTACTGGAGCAGGCGTCAAACTAGTTTAGCTCTATCCACTCAGATTCCATGCCAAACGTTCTTCACTCTGCAGCCAGAGTGAATTTTTCACAATGTAAATCAGATAAAGCCTCCCATCCCTCCTGCCTTTCCCAGCCTGCCTGACCCCCTACCGTGGCTTCCCACGACTTAGAGCTCTTTCCCCAGCTGAGCAGAAGAGACCCTGCCAGAGCCAGCTCTGTCTTCCTCTCCTGCTTCTACATCATTCCTCACTTTGGTGTCCTAACTCTGGGCACACTGGCCTTCTTGATTTTGCCCTGCTTTGTCTCGCCACAAGCCTTTGCACTGCAGTACCCATTGCCAGAAGATTCCAGTCCATTACTTAACCCCTAATTGTCCTTCAGATCTCGGGAGAGCCTTCCCTGAATCCTTGGCTGGGTCAAATGATCCCTTTGTATGCCTTCCAGGTCCTCATCACCTTCCCTCGTTGCTTATATACTCCCGGAGGCCGGAGGAAATATCTGCTTTCAGTCTCCACTGTATCTCCAGGGCCTACAGTGGCCTGGTACGTAGGACACAGTAAATATTTGTTGAATACGTGACCGGAAATGAGGCACATGCAGGAACTGAGTGTCAGGGCAACTGTCGGGGAGTGCTTCTGTGAACCTCTGAGCCATTGACGCATCAGGAGGGGTCAGATGGAGTGGCTGATGCGGAGCCTTGCAAGTGATGATGCACCGGCCTCAGAGAGGGAGGGATGCAAACTCACCTCCTCTTACATTGAGGAGGCTCCATTTGATGGTGCCTATCAACCTTCCCTGCAAGATGATCCCTTCTAAGTATTCCCCCATCACCGCTCAACTCCGTGTCCTCTGCTGCCCTCCTGCACTGGTCGATTGCAGGGTAGACGTGGAAGTTTCCATCCCTTAGCCTGGAGCAGAGCCCCTCTCATCCACCTGCTGTGGGGGGACATCTCTGGTGACTTTAGTGCCACACACCGGGGTGAGGGCCTGGTACTCTCTGCTTGTGTACAAGGCCCAAAGATTGAGTATTGCATGTAAACAGCCTGCAGGATGTTTGTGCCCTTATTACATTTAGTGGCTCTCTGGGTGAGGCTTTCCGGGAATGTATTTCAGAGAGGGAAGTCATGGCTGGAATTTTATTTTATGTTATTGTCTTATGTTTATTTAGAGAGAGAGAGATAGAGAGAGTAAGCTGGGGAGGGGCAGAGAGAGAGGGAGACAGAGACTCTCAAGCAGGATCTGCACTGTCAGTGTGGAACCCGACGCGGGGCTTAAACTCACGAACTTGAGCTGAAATCAAGAGTTGGACACTTAACCGACTGAGCCACCCAGGCCCCCCAAGGCTGGAATTTTATAATTTGTTTTCTAATGAACATTAAAGGCATTTGTCTTTAAGATTTATGTGAGAGTGTAATACACTTGAAGTGTAAGTGATTTCATATTATTTTGAAACCTGAGTTCAGGTTCATAAAACAAATACTTAATACGAGATATATGATACTGTAATTACTGTGTTTTTTCAGTGGGCTGATTGTTATGTGTGTGTGTGTGTGTGTGTGTATAAAATGCGTGATTCATGAAATGAAAATATACTTGCAAATTAAAGTCTAATTTCATAAATTCTTTTTTTTGCGCTTTATTTATTTATTTATTTATTTATTTATTTATTTATTTTACATCCAAATTAGTTAGCATATAGTGCAACAATGATTTCAGGAGTAGATTCTTTAATGCCCCTTACCCATTTAGCCCATCCTCCCTCCCACAACCCCTCCAGTAACCCTCAGTTTGTTCTCCATATTTATGAGGCTCTTCTGCTTTGTCCCCTTCCCTATTTTTATATTATTTTTGTTTCCCTTCCCTTATGTTCATCTGTTTTGTCTCTTAATGTCCTCATATGAGTGAAGTCATATGATATTTGTCCTTCTCTGACTGACTGATTTCACTTGGCATAATACCCTCCAGTTCCATCCACATAGTTGCAAATGGCAAGATTTCATTCTTTTTGATTGCTGAGTAATACTCCATCATATAGATATACCACATCTTTATCCATTCATCCATCAGTGGACATTTGGGCTCTTTCCATACCTTGGCTATTGTTGATATTGCTGCTATAAACATGGGGGTGTACGTGTCCCTTCGAAACAGCACACCTATATCCCATGGATAAATGCCTAGTAGTGCAATTGCTGGGTTGTAGGGTAGTTCTATTTTTAGATTTTTGAGGAACCTCCATACTGTTTCCCAGAGTGGCTGCACCAGTTTGCATTCCCACCAACAGTGCAAAAGAGATCCTCTTTCTCCGCATCCTCACCAACATCTGTCGTTGCCTGAGTTGTTAATGTTCGCCATTCTGACAGGTGTCAGGTGGTATCTCATGTGGTTTTGATTTGTATTTCCCTGATGCTGAGTGATGTTGAGCATTTTTTCATGTGTCAGTTGGCCATCTGGATGTCTTATTTGGAGAAGTGTCTATTCATGTCTTTTGTCATTTCTTCACTGGATTATTTGTTTTTTGGGTGTTGAATTGGTAAGTTCTTTGTAGATTTTGGATACTAACCCTTTATCTAATGTGTCATGTGCAAATAGCTTCTCCCATTCTATCAGTTGCCTTTTAGTTTTGCTGATGGTTTCCTTTGCTGTGCAGAAGCTTTTTATTTTTATGAGGTCCCAATAGTTCATTTTTGCTTTTGTTTCCCATGCCTCTGGAGACATGTTGAGTAAGAAGTTGCTGTGGCCAAGAAGTTGCTGTGCCTGTTTTCTTCTCGAGGATTTTGATGGCTTCCTGTCTTACAGTTAGGTCTTTCATCCATTTTGAGTTTATTTTTTGTGTATGGTGTAAGAAAGTGGTCCAGGTTCATTCTTCTGCATGTCGCTGTCCAATTTTCCCAGCACCACTTGCTGAAGAGACTGTCTTTATTCCATCAGATATTCTTTCCTGCTTTGTCAAAGATAAGTTGGCCATATGTTTGTGGGTCCATTTCTGGGTTCTCTATTCTGTTCCATTGATCTGAGTATGTGTTCTTATGCCAATACCATACTGTCTTGATGATTACAGCTTTGTAGTATAGCTTGAAGTCCAGGATTGTGATGCCTCCTGCTTTGGTTTTCTTTTCCAAGATTGCTTTGGCTATTTGGGGTCTTTTCTGGTTCCATACAAAGTTTAGGATTGTTTGTTCTAGCTCTGTGAAGAATGCTGGTGTTATTTTGATAGGGATTGCATTGAATATGTAGATTGCTTTGGGTAGTATTGACATTTTAACAATATTTGTTCTTCCTATCCAAGAGCATGGAATCTTTTTCCATTTTTTGTGTGTCTTCTTCAGTTTCTTTCATAAGCTTTCTGTAGTTTTCAGTGTATAGAATTTTCACCTCTTTGATTAGATTTATTCCTAGGTATTTTATGGTTTTTGGTGCAACTGTAAATGGGATAGATTCCTTGATCTCTCTTTCTGTTGCTTCATTGTTGGTGTATAGGAATGCAACAGATTTCTGTGCATTGATTTTATATCCTGCAACTGTGCTGAATTCATGAATCAGTTCTAGCAGTTTTTTGGTGGAATCTTTAGGGTTTTCCATATAGTGTATCATGTCCTAATTTTGTAAATTCTAATTTCTGAAAGTACAGTATTTTTCCAGTGTATGTGTGGTGTGTGTGTGTATAGTTCTTGGAAATCCACGTGATCAAAATTCTGTATCTGAGGATTGGTGTAAACATGTGCAGAAAATAGATGATTTTATGTAGCTAAGGGCTTCAAATTGTTCTCCCAGATCATTTTGTTTATTTGAGATTTCACTCTTGAAGGAAATCTTTCAAAATCCCAAAGTCATTGTATAATTTGGTTGTTTATGTAAATGTCTTCCGGGGCATCTGCAGAAGGATTATTTCAGTGTTTGTTATGTTGTGTGGAAATGTTCATAGATCACGTTAATTAGAAAAAGAATAGGAAATGAATAATCTGCCTGCAGATTTGATCCCATGATTAGTCACCCCAAAGTCAACTGGAAAAAAAAAAAACCTGAGATATTGGAAAATTAGTGGAGGGCTTTCGGTTTTGTTTTGTTTTCCTTTGGAAAGTTATGTAGAAAAGACGTGAGGGAGACGATTCTCTCTTAAAGACTCAATGTCCCAACAGTCATCCAATTGTAAGTGAAAATAACAATGAAGCGGTGAGGCTTTCTGAAAGAAGTTTGCCAGAAAAGGGAATACATCTCTTGTGAAGGCTGTTCACAGTTGGAGAGGAAACCGAAAGTTGATGTAATTTTCCAACACTGTTCAGAATTCAGGCTCTTTTCAAGTTTCATTTTCTTGAACTTTTCATATCCCTTAAGACCCATAGGCGCTTTGGAAAGGTGAACTTCACCCTGTCGTATCTTGAAAAGCCGTGAATATCCAGAAGACTCAGCTTATGAGGAGGCTAAAACACATTTTAGACCTCCAAAACATTTTTTGCCTTCTTATCTCTGCGAGAAAACTTTATGGAGCCAGAGAATGGAGGTTTGCTTTAGCTGCAGGTTTGTTCTTCAGGTGCTCAAAGCAACTGTTGTTCGTTTTCCGTTATCTTTATGAAAGTGCTAGAGCTGATTTAAGGGAGGAAAAAAAAAAAAGATGAAACTCAAGTTCACAGGAACCGGAAATAGTGTCCTTGGCTGGCTTAAATACACATTTCTCGAGAAATCAAAGGGACAAGTTTTCCTCTTGTGCATGTGTACATGTGGCCGCTGCTTCACTTGTAAGCAGTGGTGTTTTACTGTCTACAATCTAACCCAAGTGTATTCAGATTGAATGTGGAAGAGAATCCTGAATTTGGTTAGAATTCGTTTTGTTAGGCTCAGACTTAATCAAGCTCATCTTTAGGCATTTCCCCTGTGGTTATGTTACTTGAAAAGTTACTGCTTCTCAAGCTTATTCTTGAAATTAAAAAGGGAAGGGACTTACCCTCCCTGTATCTTTTAGGTTTGTTTCCTTCTTTTTCTCTGTGAATCTCTGCATACTGAAAGGAGCTCGTTTTTGAAGTTTGGAGGATGTGAAGGAGAGGGGCAATTGAAAGGCTTCCCTACACAAGGGGGAGTCACTTTGTCGTCACCTGGAAAAGAGCTCTCTTGTGGGTCTGGCCAGTACCTCCCTCGGCTGCCCAGACTGGGAAGTGTCAACCTCTTGGCAGGGAAATTGCTGCCAGTGATTCCGGACAGGTGGCTGGAAGAAACGTCTGACGAAGCCCCTGCCGCATCACCTGATCGCGATGGAGAGATGCCATCTTTTCTTCGTTGGCCCTACCCCGTTAGGCCTTCTCACGACACGCGAAAGAATGGAGGGAGGGTGTGGGCTGTGGGGCTAGTGGTTTCAATCCCAGGTCTCTATTTTCCAGCCAGGTGGCCGTTTTGCACAGAACGAGGAGAATAATGAGACGAGGACTGAGTGTGTGTGAAAGCACCTGTTGGCCGGGCCGTGTGCAATGCGCGCTCGCTTCCTTCTCTCTTCCAGAGGCAAGCAGGTCAGGCAGGAGTGGGGACAAGACAGCGCTGCAGGGTGGATCGTGTCTAGGAGACCTTACGGAACGTGTTCTGTAGGACCTTGATAGAGGACATTTAGCCAGGGTGTTGGGGTAGGTTGGTAAGAGGCGGATGGGAAAGGCTGTATTTGCATACTGAGAAGCCGTGATGGGCTGGCCTGTAGCCACACGTGCTGCGGTTCGTGTCTGGAAGGGATTACAGGGTCCCTGTGGATGCTTGTTCTATGCGGAGAAGATGCCAGGTGTGGATATCAGTGTCATGGTATGAAAGACATCAGACAGGAATGTGAATAGGCCCCCTGAACTCACTTTCTGTCTGAGAAGCAACCAACCAGAAGGAAGAATAGCACAGTTGGCACGTCACAGCATCACGCTTGGGACCTGGTGGATACCAGCAGTGAGCAGTACTTTTGAGCAGTGAGCAGTGGGCACCGGTCGGGGTGCCTGGGTGGCAGGTACAGCTGGGCTGGCATGAGGTCAGAGCCATCCGAACCAGGACTGAGACTTCCAAAGAGCAGCCACCTTTGTTCTAGACGTGGCAGGAGTTTCTGTGGGTGTTGTAAGGGAGATACACGTAAAGAGCGTTAGTGCTCCACTCCGTCTGTGTCAACCCGCAGAGAGGATGTTCCAGGCGGGGCTTGAGGAAACCTAGTGTGCCTGAGCGAGCAGGGTTTCCTGGGGAGTATTAAGTCCTTTTACCTTCTCACTCATGTCCCTTGGCTTTGGGGACAGTCCACCCTTACAGGCAAACATTTTCTTACCTTTTCTGTTTTATACCAGTGCAAGATCCTAGACACCAGCCCCTGTTCAGGGGGGAGATGGCTTGTACCCAGTTCCTTCCAGTAGCAGTGAAGGGAGTGACTTTCTACCCCTCGAAAGCAGCTGTCCTTACCTGGGATGGGGAGGAGGCTGGGGGCAGGGGGATGAGAGTTGGGAGGGTTTCTTGCTTCTCTTCCAGTGATATATTGCCTTTGCCTCATGTCAGGGGCACCTCTGGAACGTGGGCAGTTTCTCGACCCTCCTCAGCAGCAGATGGCTTTTGTTTGGTATTAGAGAAGGTCGGGACACGGGAAGTTCTTGTGCCCATTCTCTATGGACTGAATCTTTGTGTTCCCCACACACCCCAAATCCATATGTTGAAGGCATAACTCCAAACAAGATGGTGTTAAGAGATGGGCCCATTAGGAGGTAATGAAGTTTAGATGAAGTCATGAGAGTGGAGCCCCCGCGAGGGGATTTATGTCCCTATAGGAAGAGGAAGAGACACCAGAATGCTTTCTCTCTCCGCCACATCAGGAGGCAGCTGGGAAGCAGACCTTCACTGAGAGCTAAACTTGCTGGCAACTTGGGCTTGGACTTCCCACCCTCCAGAACTGGAGGATATAAATGTCTGTTGTTTGAGCCCTCCCCAGTCTGTGGTACTGTACTCTTGCAGGCCAAGCTGACAAAGACACCGTCCCTCATTTGCAACTACTCATTTTTTGTACCTGTGCCAGGCCCAAAGTGCACACGGGCTTCTCAAGATACCCTTGCTCCCCCGTCAAACCCCAACAAGGCCTGTGCACGGGAGGACCCTCTCAGGGCTTCACTGTGTCCCAAGTTTCTCATGAGCATTTGGCAGGTGGGGGCCAGAATCTCCTTGTAGGGATCCAGGGGTCCTGAGCTAATTGCGCTAACCCCCACAGAATTTCCTAAAATCTTAGTTATTTGCCCCTCTCCTGCTTTTCTGACCACCACCCCTTTTTCGAACCCTTTGTCGAAGGTGAAAGTGTGCACGTCCTCTCTCCCCACAGACATTTATCACCCTTTGGAATTCAGTTCACTTAGTTGCCTTTTGACCTCAACATTCTAATTGGCTCTGAAACTTGTGGTTTTGTAGATTAGCTGTTTGTCTTTTTTTTATGGTTAGGGTGGGAGCGACATTCTCTTGCAGCTGTCTCTATCCTAAGCAGCAACGGAGCTGGGAAATGGCATTCAGGCAGCAAAAGCCAGGAGCTCTGCGGATTGCTAGTGTGGTGTCGTTATTTCTAGCCGGCTTGAATATCTCTGCCTGGTGGAAGCTGTCTCGTTTCCAAACTCCTTTCCCATTTGTGTGGCTATTCATCAGTGAGTCTCCGGGTTGGAAGAACCCATAAATGTCACTTCGTCCAGTCTCACATTTTATTCTCAAATTCGCATGTACTGCCCTGTGGCGTCTTTCCAACAGTTGTCTTGACCTTTTATTTAAATTTTCTGTGGTCCGGCCCCGTGTGTTTTTGTGCCCATCCTCACCCCAGCTCTTCTGCTGTACATCAGTTGGTGTCTACAGTCTAGAACATTTGATGTCAATTTGAGTGGGCAGGGATGTTCCCTACTGGAGGACAGGGAGGAGACAGAGCCATCTTATTTGTTGTGCCCACATTTTTAAATGTATTGCCAGAGTCAGTTTTAGAATGCAATTGGGTTAAATTAGTAGCTAGAAGAGAAAAGCCAGTAGCCAGAAGTAACCTGAGCATTAAAACTTTTGAACTCTGACCATAATATTGAACCTTACGGCTGACTCTCTTGGGGTTACAAGGTTAGGAAGAGGGCAGACTGAATAGCAATGTATTTTTTTTTTCAGTCTGTTTAGAATTATAGCTGCTTTGGGAATTTCGGGTAAGCTGCTTTGGATCAGGATTAGAATAAAGGCCATAAATATGGTTCAAAAACGTCCTTTCGACACTTCATTATATGGTTTGCTATTGGCTTTAGAGGTGGTGCCTTATCTGAATTGATGTAAATAGTATTTAAGTTTGTCTTTTCCTATGAGTAATAAGTATTGTATGTAGATATTTCTGTTTCCGTGACTTAAATAGATCACCGCAGTAGTTTGGTACATAGTTGCCACGTACGTAATTACTGCCTGGCTATTATTAGGAAAAGTGTGTGGGTAAGATCAGCCCTACTATTGGGTCATGTCTGAACCTTACTGCCCATCTGCTAAGCAATATGGCATCAAAATAAGTACCAAGGTAGTTTCTCTCTTGACCTTCTCAGAGGTGGGCTCAACTCTGTCTTCTCTCTATAGTCCCAAAACTACAAGAGGGGGGTATTACCATTACCAAAGAAGAAAAGCAATTAAAAAAAACCTTCTAAAACCCACCAGATCGTTACTTCTAGCACTGTGCTTTGCTAGTTAACCTAACTCTGGGGTTAGATTACGAAAACTACTATCCTTTTATATACATCAGCATAAGTATAGATCATTAATTAAGCTACACAATAATTCCTAAAACAAAATTGGACTATTGCATAACTAATTAGTCTGCATTAAGTCATAAAAGAAATTTTGACACATGTAACATGGAGCTTTTGCAAACTGACATTTTCAAGTTTCGTAAAAGGTACGTTGATTATCAAAGACATTGCTTTTTTTAAAATGTTTTAAAATATTTTATTTATTTTTGAGAGAGAGAGAGAGAGAGAGAGAGAGAGACAGAGACAGAGCCTGGGTGGGGGAGGGGCAGAGAGAGAGGGAGACCCAGAATCCAAGGCAGGCTCCAGGCTCTGAGCTGTCAGCACAGAGCCCGACACGGGGCTCCAACTCATGAACCACGAGATCATGACCTGAGCCAAAGTTGGACACTCAACTGACTGAATCACCTGGGCACCCCCAGACATTGCTTTTAATATGATTGTTTATATCAGCTATCCGTTGCCTCAGTAATGCTGTGTAACAAACAACCACAAAAATGTGGCATACACAACGATGCATTTATTGGTGCTATTGGTCAGCTGGACAGTTCTTCTGGTCTCGAGTGAAGGGCACACTCAAGTGTTTAGGGTCAGCTGGGAGCTGATTGGTCTGGGACAGCTCAGAGGCAGGTGAGCCTCTTGTGGTCTTTCGTCTTCTAGATGACTAACCTAGGTGTATTCTTATAGCAGTGGCAGAGTACTGACAGTGTAAAGGGCAGAAGGCCACCGATACCTAAGCTTGAAAGCAGTACACCATTGCTTCTGTTGGCCAAAGCAAGCCATAAATCAAGCCCAGGCTCAAAAGTGGAGACAAAAACTCTACTACGTAATGTCACATAGCAAAGAATGTGCATATGAGGATTGGTGAAAATTGGTACCAGATTTGCAATTGACTTCTTCTGATTCCTACTGCTGCTTAACACGTTTCTTGAAACATAGTGACATAAAACAATACAATCGTATTTTGTGGCTCAAGCATTTGGGAATGGCTCAGTTTGGTGGTTCTCATTTGGGAGTCACTTGGGCTAGGTCCGCAGTCATCTGGAGGTTCAGTGGGGGCATTGCAGATGGCCCCCTCCCATGGCTAGCAGGTGATGCCAACGCATGACTTTTCCAACAGGTAAGTAGACTTACCTGACGGTTACGTCCCTTGGAGTGGGTGTCCCAAATGAACCAGGCAGAGGCTGAGTGGCCTTGTCTGTTGTAGCCTGGGAAACCACGTATCTTTACTTCCAGTATTTTCTGTCGGTAACAACTGACCACTGATGTCAGCCCAAATCCAAGGGAAGGTGAAATAGACCCTATCTCTTGTTGCGAGAAGTGTTGGCGAATTTGCAGACATGTTTAAAATCTCCACAAAACTACCGCAGTTGTTTATGGAGATAAATCACTTACCTTACTCTGTGATGTGAAGTCACAGTGCCATTATTTTCATATCTTTATTGCCGACTGTTTCCATAGTCACACAATAGCGTGCTTCCATTTTACGTAACCAGATGTTTTTCTTATTTTAGATAGTTCTGCATGTTATAAACTAACCCAAGAAATAAATAAGGGTAACTGTGGATTTCAGTGCAAGTTCTCCATGGTCTTTGAGAAAACACACACGTACACATTTTCCATACAGTTTAATGAGTGTATATGCTTGTACTTTAGTTTATTTTCAAGTTTATATGCACAAAATGCTTGTAATTTTCACTTTAATTATCTAGGAGTTCATCAAGATAACGATATTGTCATGGGCTTAGCCTTTTCTTGGTTTGAGTATCTCAGTGTTGGATATCTGTTGTGATGGAACTACCCCAAAATGTAGCAGCTTAAAACAGTAACCGTCTCCTATCGTATGCAGTGTCGGTGGGTCAGGAATCCAGGAGTGGCTTCACTTCCCACTGGGTGTCTCCTGTAGGCCCAGCCAAGCTGCGCCTGGGACTGTGGTCTCATCTGAGGGCTTCCTTGGGACCGGAGTGTCAGCTTCCACCTTCACTCGTAGCAGCTGGCAGGAGGCTTCAGTTTCTGGCCCCATCGGTCCCTCGTAAGACTGCTCATGATGGGACAGCTGACTTCTCCAAGTGAATCATGAGAGGGAGGCAGAGAGCACGAGAGCGAAAGAGAATGGAAGAGACAGAGAAGCCCAAATGGAAGCTGTGGTTTTTTATAATCTAACCTTGGAAATGATGTGCCTTCACTTCTGTCATAATCTGTTGACCACACAGACCAGCCCTGGTTCACCGTAGGAGGGGAGTGTACATGCGTGTGGGTGCCAGGAGCGGGGAGCACCAAGGGAGCCATGTGGGAGACTGGATATCGCACGTTGCTGGAAATATGTTCCCTCAAATTGCACTGATGCACGGGCAGGGCACATTTACTTTCAGCACATCCCCCTCATGTGGAGGCACAAGCTGGCAGAGATCCACAAGTCAGTGACACCTTTTAAGAATTATCAGAGGGGCGCCTGGGTGGCTCAGTCAGTTAAGCACCTGACCAAGGCTCAGGTCACGATCTCACAGTTGGTGGGTTCGAGCCCCGCGTCGGGCTCTGTGCTGACAGCTCAGAGCCTGGAGCCTGCTTCGGATTCTGTGTCTCCCTCTCTCTCTGCCCCTCCCCGCTCACACTCTGTGTCTCTTTCAAAAATAAATAAACATTAAAAAAAAAAAAGAATGGTAAGATATTTAAAAAATGGTAAGATATTCTTGTAAAGTTTTTTTTTTACATTGTAAGATCTTGTTATAGTTTTACATAATCTCATATTTTTAATGTGTGCATAAAACACTTCAGAACATTTTACAAAGTGTGTAGTTGCTGGTGAACTTCCAGAAAGTGCCCTCCGCAAGCTGTGGTTTGGAAGAAGGAGAAATAAAAGAGAGGGAAGCTGCCGGGTCCCATCGTCTCCCAGAAACTGTTAATTTTTTTTCATTGAGTGCCCAGTTTCCATAAGTTAGGTCACACTGCCCCCAACCTCACGTAAGCCGCTGTCATTAAAAGTTCCTTTAACGGATGAAATTTTCATTGGCAAGAAACTTGACCATTACAAAATAGACCAGGCCCTTCGCTGTTTCTGCCAAGTTACAGGTCTGCTATCATTTACTGTTTTTGAGGCGACATGAAGGAAATGTGCTCCGGACCAGGGTACTGAAAGGGCCCTTCTACGTTGGGTGATTTTAAAGCTTTTATTACAATCTGCGAACTAATTTAATATGTTGTAAATGAATACTCATATGGTTTGTGAGTTCACACGCACCCCCTCCCCGCCCTTGCCATTTATGTGAGATACCTATGACTGATTCATTTTCATGTCTGTAAAAATCTTTTCAGCCTTTCCAGAAGTACCTCTGGATTCGTTTACATGATGCACTTTCAATCACTGAGAAATTTAATAAATTTTACAGCACCTGCCCTGTTGTGGGCGCTCCGTAAATTGCCACTAGCAAGTGAAATGATGGGGTAATAAGGACAGGACTCTGGTCGTTTATACTAATGACAAGGTTTGCACTGAGACCAAAGTCCCGGCCAAGAGCAGGAGGAGGGAGCACCTGTACAAGGAGTAGGAGGAGGGGCAGTCCTGTAGGGCCCACCACAAGGATTACTGCACGTGGGTGGTCCTGTCTCTGCCCCCTCACTTTTAAAGACTTAGAAGGGCTGCCAAAGTACCTATGGAAGGTGTTTGATTTAAAAGGTTTAAAAGGAAACACTCCAGTTATGCCTTCTTGCAGGGACAAGTTTGCAGCTGCATGGAGGGAGAGAAAGGCTCTGTGCATTTCACAGCATTTTGAAAGAAAAAAAAAAAATCATGCCAACGGGGCTTTTGACCAAGAGATTCTTGTAGATTTCTGATGCCCGGTGCCTGAACTCCATCTGTGACACCAGGGTTGCGGTTCTGTAAGCTCTTAACCCCGCAGCTGATCCGGTCCGCTTCTGGCTGCTCCGGGGCTCGGTGCAGTTCGCTGCAGTTGTTTGGAGACCTCAGAAAAACAAGTTGATTATTTGCAGGTTTCCCAGAATCTCTACTGGATTCTTCACTTTCCCTTTCTCCCAAGGAAACTCTCCAGGATACACAGCACAGCAGGATCCGAACGGCAGCGCTTTCTCTTTGACGTGTCCCTTCAGGGGTGTTGGGGGTTTCGCCAGGGTCAGGGGCTCAGGGGCAGCCTGGGTTGTTTCTGCTTATGGACCAGAGGCTGCCTGAGTAGCAAGGAATGAAATAAGCCAAGTCACGCCATTAAGGATAGCTTTCTGTTTTAAAATGTGTGTACAAATGAGAAACTATATGTTAATAGTTCGTAATAGTAAGAGATTGAAAGCAACGTAATTGTCCATTAAAGGCACTCATGAAATTGTGGTATAGGGGCGCCTGGGTGGCTCAGTCAGTTAAGCGGCTGACTCTTGATTTCAGCTCAGATCATGATCTCGCGGTTCATGAGATCGAGCCCCGAATCGGGCTCTGTCAGCGCAGGGCCTGCTTGGGATTTTCTTTCGCTCCCTCCCTCCCTCTCTGCTCCTCCCCTGCTCTCTCTCTCTCTCTCTCTCTCTCTCTCTCAAAATTAAATAAATAAACGGTAAAAAAAAAAAAAGTGGTTTACAGTGGAGTACTCTGCAGCTGTAAACAGGATGTGCTAAGCTGGGATGATCTCCAAGATTTGTCAAGTATAAAAAGCAAAGTGCAAAACAGAGCATGTGATTGATGTATTTATTGTACTTAAAGACAAGGAGAGAAGGAGGATCTGCTTGTTTGCTTGAATTGTATGACATTTTCTAGAAGGCTTTATCAGAAGCTAATAACATTGGTTGCCTCTAGGGAGGGAAGCGGGTAGATGGAAGACAGAAGTACGAGGATGTGTTCCTGTGCCTTTTGAATCTTGAACCAAGTAAATAAAACAAACAAATAGCAATACTGAAAGAACGCAACGTTGAAGCAAGGCTTGGCAGGAGTGAGACTCAGGACAAAAATGAATCCCCGGAGGGCAGAGAACCAAGCTGTAGGTTGCCCCCTTGGTTGAACTATTATGTTCCCACTGCATAGTGCCTGGCACATGGCAAACCTTCAAGAAATATTTGTCCACTGAAAAAATATGTACCTTGTGGATAACCACCCTTCATTCTTATTTTCAAAGTATATATTATATACTTAAAAACTAACGAATGCCATTGGGGCACCTGGGTGGCTCAGTTGGTTGGGTGACTGGCTCTTGGTTTCAGGTCAAGTTATGATCTCATGGTTCGTGAGTTCAAGCCCTGCATTGGGCTCTGTGCTGGCAGTGCAGAGCCTGGTTGGGATTCTCTCTCTCCCTCTCTCTCTCTCTCTCTCTCTCTCTCTCTGCCCCTCCCATGTTCTCTCACTGTCTCTCTCAAAATAAAATTAAAACAAAACAAACAAAGAAATCTACTGCCATTCAATATGAACAGTGTCTTCGTCAGAGAGAAAAACAAACACAAAAAGGAATTGAGAATGAAAAGCTCTCTTGTTTGGGAGAAACTGAGTCTGGGTTTGGAGATGTATTTTTCTTGAAGTTTCTCAGCAGTTTTCCCATTCTGTGTAAAGCCCTGTCTTCAGATTTAAATAATTAATTATGTGAATGGGAATTATATGATTAGAGAGTTTTATCAGTAATTGGGTGATCATGGACTTCGTAGTTAAAGACAGGCTGAATCCTGGGGCGCCTGGGTGGCTCAGTCGGTTAAGTGTCTGACTTCAGTTCAGGTTACGATCTCACGGTTCGTGGGTTCGAGCCCCGCGTCGGGCTCTCTGCCGACACCTAAGAGCCTGGAACCTGCTTCGGATTCTGTGTCTCCCTCTCTCTCTGCCCCTCCCCCACTCATGCTCGTCTCTGTCTCTCAAAAATAAATATTGAAAAAAGATTTTAAAAACACAGGCTGAATCCTGCGTCCGCTTTTCTTTCCATTATATTCAACTCCCCACCTTTCTCCTTATCTCCCTGTGTGGGACATTTCTTTACTCATGAGCAGCAGAGCTGGTGAGCCTCCCAACAAAGATGAAACTTTTTAAGGGGGCTTGACCGAAACCTAGTAGATGCCGCGATTCTGTGATGCAGGGATTATGTGATGCCTTGGGATGGGCTGGCCCGGATGTGAATGGGTGATCTAAATCGCATACCGCGGTGTTTTCACCCAGATTTGCACACTTCAGTTCAAATTCTCAGGCGATGCCACAAAAAGTAAACCAGTGGCTTGTAATGCACCACAGGCCCCTGATGGGCCCCCAGCAGTGCGTTCCAACCACATAGTCACCGTGTAGGGAAAATGAATGACAGGTGATCGCAACATGCTGTTTCTTTTTTTTTTTTTTTTTAATTTTTTTTTTCAACGTTTATTTATTTTTGGGACAGAGAGAGACAGAGCATGAACAGGGGAGGGGCAGAGAGAGAGGGAGACACAGAATCAGAAACAGGCTCCAGGCTCCGAGCCGTCAGCCCAGAGCCCGACGCGGGGCTCGAACTCCCGGACCGCGAGATCGTGACCTGGCTGAAGTCGGACGCTTAACCGACTGCGCCACCCAGGCGCCCCGCAACATGCTGTTTCAAGTGCAGTGTGACAGACAAGTGGAACGTGTGAAGAGGGGAGCCTCACACCCACTTGAGAAGTGTGTCTCAGTCTAGAGGGAAAAGATAATTAAATTCCAAATCAAGCATGTGTTACTGAGAGAGGAGGTAGGGCAGGAAGGAAATGTCCCTTGTGACCCCTGGTAGGAGCTTTTGTACAAAGTCTGATGTGTGAAGGGAGTTGATAGAATTCTGTGCAGCTGTCTGTGCGTGTTGTATAGCCGTTTCCATTGAAATGAACGTTTTCTGAGATGGCCAGACCAAAACAAATCAAGAGAGCGATGGCATCAGCTACATAAACATATGTGTGAAGAATGGCTCGTAAAGCATTAAGCAGTTACGGCTTGCATTCAGCTATTACATATAAGAAAACCAAAACTGAGATTAAATGGCCATTGTATAGGAGAAGTGGAGAGTAGGATATGGAACATTCTTTTTCTCTTCGTTGCGTTTAAACCTTTTTTTAAAAGCAAACAGCTGAATGTTACTTACACTCGTCGGTGGGGTCATCAATAGCCCTTGAGATGAGAGTGAATCTTTCTTTTGGGCTTACGGTTAGGATGATAGAGTTCTCCCCAAAACCATCATTCCCAACAGATGCACACTTTTATATTCTATCTTTCCTTGCAGTTATGGCCCTAAAGATCTTAACTCTGGTGCTTGTCAACATGCAGATTCCTGCACCCCCCTCCTGGGGACCCTGATTCAGTAAAGTAGGGTTGGAGCCCAGGGTCCATGAATGGCCTTCAGACATGCTGGCAGACTTTGATACAGATGATGTATGAATTACTCTTTCAGAAACTCTGTTCCACGGTTGTTTTTGTTTTGTTTTGTTTTGTTTTCTCTATAAAAGCTGTGTTTCACTAGACAAGAAATGTTAAAGCTGGGGTCGGAAAACAACAGCCCGTGGGCCAAATCTAGCCCTCTTCCTGTTCTTATAAATGCGGTTTTATTGGCACACAGCTGTGCCCATGTGTTTATACATTGTCCATGGCTGCTTTCATGCTCCAATGGCAGAGTTGAATGGCGGGGACAGAGACCACATAGCTTGCAAAAAATGAAAATATTTACCATCTGACCCATTACCAAAAAAAATTTGTCCACCGCCGTGTTAAAGGATGAACACGTACCTGATACGGCACTCTCGTTTCCCCGAGAACAAGTAAGACCTTCACCGGCAGACTCTGATACTTCACGAGTCGGGCAGGAATCTGTTTCCATTAGCCACAAAAATTACGAAGACCCAGAATGGAGGAAGTTCAAAATAGATGATTAAAGCTGCATAGATCTTGAAAGAGAAGATGTGCCCAGGCCAATAAATGCAATCAGTGATTCATTTCCTTTACCGAAGTGTGACTTGGGGTGAGGGACACACCTGGCCCTGTGCTGGGTTTGACTGTTGCCTTGCACTCAAGCCTTGCTCTAATCTCACTTTTCCTTGGTAGTAGACAGGTGCATTAACTAATCTAGAGAAAGGGGTAATATGCATAGGTCTTCATTTTTTCATTGAGAGAGAATGCTGTCACTGATTCGGTTGGTGGGAAATGGATTTCTTGGCTTTGATAATTAAGCTGGCAAAGCAAATTTGGTTCCAACATTTTAATGAGCGAGTGTGGGTGGCCAACAAATTGCAGGTTCAGACATAAATGTTTCAAACGTGGGTGGCTGGCTTTTAACCCCGGGGCAAATTCTGTGATTGTAAGGAAATTTTAGGCTGGTAGCCAACTCAAAGACTATTTGCCAAATATTAAGAAAAATGTGAACTACCGTAAGCAATGCTCTATTATTTGAGGACAAGATGATGTTGTTCACTGAATTTGATTGGGATGATAAATTACCATCGTTTGAGTCTATTCCAATTATGTATCCGCGAACATTCATACATGCGAATTTGTGCTTGTATTTCATAACAAAGGATCATCTCCAAGGAGAGAGAGAAATGAGAAAAGGCAAAGGAGTGGATTTGTTTCTCTTTTCTCATCTCCTGGCGCCTAACGGCTAAGGGATTCAGATCTACATAGTCCTTTATGTCCAGCCCTGGTTTTCTGTTTGGGGGGTGGTAATGAAAATCTGGGCTCTTATGTAACGCAAGATCACTGTTTGGGGGAAATATTAGTCAGATCTGAGAAATGAAGGGTTAATACGTTCATGGAATTTTCACTTCCATGGAGAGACTACATTTGAAGCCGAATCCCCCGCTGGGTTCTCCGAAGGAACCTCACATCGCAAAGATAGGGCAGATTTGCAACCTTTAGAAAGTAATAGATTTCAATTTAGGTTACTTTTCAGCTTGAGAAATAGTCTGAATTTAATCACTGATCCTGTTAGCAGAGATAATAATGAAATGCAAAGCAAGTATGGTTTAAATGTTAAAAGAGACTGTAAAAATACCACTGTGGGTTCTTGATTTACTCTCTCCCATTACTCAGTAGAACAAAATATGATTTGACATAAGGTTCATTGTGTAGTTACCCTGGGGTCAAAAAACTAAGCCCTGTTACCTCATACTTCCATTTGCAAAAGTAATCAAGACTGGGACTTGAATCGGACTGGAAAATCTATTGACTTAAAGATAGAAAGATATTCAGAATCTCTTATTTGCCTGCTGACAGCTTACACGGGCTTTGTACATTTTCCGATGGAAGGGTTTCCAGATGGGTAATAATGCATTTTATGCTTTTAGGAAGTTAAAAATTGGAATTGCATCTTTTCCAGATTATTTGTAAAGTCAGTATATGGACATTGAAGAGCATGATTTTATCTTTGTATTAGTAGTAATTTATGCTTGGGCATCATGGAGTGTGACTGTCGACATCAGCAATAGGATCTTCATTGCACTAAATGTAATGTAGCCTGTCTGGAACCTTTCTATGAATGAAAAAGGAAAAACTAGCATCTTCTACTGAAAACGCTCCTGATTGAAAGTAGTCTTGTAATCCGTTACTCCTTCCATGAAACTCTACTTCTCATTCCTGACTAGTGTCATCTACTCTGGGCACCAGCTTAGTCGTCCAAGGTGTGTCACATCTTACCGCATGTGTTCATCATCCCTCTAGATGGCAAGCCCCAAGCTCCAGGGGGTCGCAAAAGCTTGGCACATAGTAGGTGCTCAGTAAGCCCTATCTAAAGGTACCGATATATTAAAATCTCTAATCTTTTTCCTTTAAAAAATGCTTATTCAGAAATAATTTCACACTTACAGAAAAGTTGCAAGAATAAAACAAAAAATTCTCATACACCTTTTGCCCAAATGAATAGTTAATCATACTTCTCTCTCTTGCTCTTCCTCTTTCTCACTTTTTCTCTCTCTCCCCCTCTATATGTGTGTGTGTTATCCTCTCTCTATATGTCATTTAGTTTTCTGAACTATTTGAGAGTCAACTGAAGACACAATGTCCTATTACTCTTTAAAACTTTAATATATATTTCCTAAAAAAAGATTTCTCTCCTACATAACCACAGAACACCATCAAAATCAGGGTATTAACATAGATATAATTCTACCACTTAATGCTCCAGCCCCATTCAAATGTCACTCGTCTCAGTAATGTTCTTTATTGGTCCAAGATCTGGTCCAGAATCATGTATTACATTTAATTGTCATGTCTCTCTGCTCTCTCTTTCTGGAGTAATCTTTTTTTTTCAGTGCCAGTCAATAGCTTTGTAGAATGTCCCTCAATTTGACGTTGTGTGATGTTTCACTGTGGTTAGTTAGATTCCGGTGATGCATTGTGGGGGGTGTGAATAAACACTGGGGAAGTGATACCAAATACAGCATCGTATCAGGAGGTACATGGTGCTGACTTGTCTCATCATTGGTGAGAGTGATGAGGAACTCATCACTGTTAACTTTTATTACTTTGATAAAGTGGCATTTGTCAGATTTCTACATACAAATTTAAGTAACAAGTATTATGTGCTTATGAGCTAATAAGTAGTTAATAAATATTTTATGAGGTGGCATTGAAAACTACGTATTCTGTTGTTCATCAGACTCTCATCCATTAGTTTCAGCATCCATTGATGATTCTTGACAGAATCGATTTTATCAAATGTATTCAGTTAATACCAGATTGTTGCCAAATGGCAACATTCTCATTCTTTCTAATTTATTTCATGGCACTCTGCTGTGACACAGAAATCTCTCTTTTCTTTATTTTTTGTCTCTCTCTTTCACTACAGAATCATGAAGTCTTATTTGTTTCAAGGGGCTATATTCTGTTGCCATCACTACAGTTAACCCTTGAACAACATAGTTTTGAAATGTGCAAGTCCATTTATATCAGATGTTTTTTTCAGTAAATAGAGCACAGGGGCGCCTGGGTGGTTCAGTTGGTTGAGTGTCCGACTTTGGCTCAGGTCATGGTCTCACAATTCGTGGCTTCGAGCCCTATGTCGGGCTCTGTGCTGACAGCTCAGAGCCTGGAGCCTGTTTCAGATTCTGTGTCTCCCTCTCTCTCTGTCACTCCCCTGTTCACGCTCTGTCTCTGTCTCAAAAATAAACAAACATTAAAAAAAAATTTAAAAAAATCAGTCAATAAATATAGCACAGTAGTGTAAATGTGTTTTCTCTTGCTTATGATTTTTTATTTTATTTTTCTCTTTCTTATGATTTTTAAAATAACATTTTTCTCTGGCTAACTTTAATGTAAGAATACAGTTTATAATCTTTTAACATACAAAATATGTGTTAATTACTTGTGTTATCTGTAAGGCTTCTGGTCAACAGTAGGCTATTTGTGAAGTTGTGGGGGAGTCAAAACTTATACATGGGTTTTCAGCTGTGCAGGGGTTGGCGCCTCTAATTCCTGTGTTGTTCAAGGGTCAACCATATTTATTTTGATGCTCAGAGTTTCCCAGATTTGGCTGATGGGGGCACTCCAACAAGTTGGCTCCTATGTCCTTTGGACAGTTCCCATCATTATTTGAGCACTTCCTTATTTCGTGGTCTAAAAAGATGTTTTAGACTCACCTTGTACTTTCCCTGCCATGGAATCAACATTCTCTAATGATATCTGGCTCTTTTTAGTTGAGACTCGTATTTAAAATTCAAGATTTGGGTGTTAGACGTTGCTTCTGGAAGGTGATTGTTTCTAGGCCTCAGTGAACAGAACTAGAAAATATGTGACTGTACACACACACACACACACACACACACACATCCCTATACTGATTCTCTATCTGTTACTCATGTATTAAAAATCTTGTGTTTACATTGATACTCCAATTCAAATACACTATCTTAGGTTTATTTTAGTCAGAAGAATAACGTTCTATCCTTATATATAACTCCCTCTCTGAGAAGAAACTGACCCCAATTATTTTCAGTATATTTTGTTTAAGCCTTTGAATAACCAATCCTCCCATCCATGGGCTGCCTCGTTGCCTCTTGCCCTACTGGCCTTGACCTCACGTGAGAAAAAACATGCAATAGTCCTTAATTGGCAACATTCCCAGGAGAGAGAGAGAAACAGACAGAGAGAGAGAGAGAGAGAGAGTGAGAGAGAGAGAGAGAATAGAGTATTTTGCACAGTCTATAAAACCAAGCCTGAGTTCAGTTTCAAGACAGATTTTTGACATATAGACATTAAGTAATTATGGACTCTGAGACATTTATGTCGGGAATATGAGTAATTTACCATTGTTCAATGAAATGAACAAAACTGATTCCCTTTCTTTTGGGAGAGGGTTTGTCATTTCTAAGGTAAAAGAAAATAGATAAATAAGCCTAAAACATTGACTTTTGCATCAAAAGTAAAAAATCTTAATGAAAAAATTTGAGAAGTCGGACTATATATATTATGGGTAGTGGAAAAAAATTTTTTTAAAAAGCAACTGAAGTTTTCATTGTTTTTATTAATAAGATAATTAAATAACCTTGCCATTTATTTTTTTTTAATTTTTTTTCAACGTTTATTTATTTTTGGGACAGAGAGAGACAGAGCATGAACGGGCGAGGGGCAGAGAGAGAGGGAGACACAGAATCGGAAACAGGCTCCAGCCTCTGAGCCATCAGCCCAGAGCCCGACGCGGGGCTCGAACTCACGGACCGCGAGATCATGACCTGGGCCGAAGTCGGACGCTTAACCGACTGCGCCACCCAGGCGCCCCTAACCTTGCCATTTAAAAAACCTGATGCAGGGGCGCCTGGGTGGCTCAGTCGGTTAGGCGACCGACTTCGGCCCAGGTCATGATCTCACGGTTCGTGAGTTCGAGCCCCGCGTCGGGCTCTGTGCTAACAGCTCGGAGCCTGGAGCCTGCTTTGGATTCTGTGTCTCCCTCTCTCTGCACCTTCCCTGCTCATGCTCTGTCTCTCTCTGTCTCTCAAAAAATAAATAAATGTTAAAAAAAAAATTAAAAAAATAAAAAACTGAGGCAGTGTATTCATGGCTCTAACATGACTTGTGGGTATATGTATTTGTGTGTGTTGGGGTGGATGGGTGTTATTACATACGTGTGCACACGCTAAGAGGGGCGTGAGTCCCCCCACATCTGCCAACCACCACTACAGAGGTGTAGGTAATTCCATTTAGTTTTAGAAGAGGAGGCTGTATGGGACCAATCTTTTCATTGGAAAATGTGGAATGTCATATGAAATGTTGATTTGGGGACTGTTTTTCCTGCATAACTGCATGCTTTTTCAGACTGTATAAACGTTTATGACAAAATTCAAAAGAATGATTTGGAAAGTTTTTTTTTTTTTTAATCTAAATAAAGCAAACTGTAAAAAAGTGAAGTTTACCAGTGACCATACGAAAATTACCTTAGGAAAGAAATGACCTGTAAATTAATCTGCAGCCCTTTGCTCTGAAAATGATATCTGCAGCTAACATCAGGTATTCTTGAAATCAATAGTAATCTGATTGCCTGCAGAGAACAGTTGGGCTCCTGTGTTTTAAGCTGCAGAGCAATTGTGCACTTTTGTGATAAACATAATTTAGAAGAGGATTATATTTTCTGCCTTAATTTATTAGCTGCTGGTGCTGCCTTATCCTGTTACCTGCATTTCCTTTTCATCGTTTAATGGATAGCACAGAACAGAAAAGTGATATGAACAGTGGTAGCACTATGCCTTCATTTGCAAGGGTGAGAAAGAAAAGTTTTTTTAAAAAAAAAACTGTATCCTCTATTAGGAAGATAGGCCTGTGTTTAGACTTTCAGTTAATACTACTCTCCGGCGGATTCTATCTCGCGCCCTGTAGACTGGGATGGGAGGAGTGTTTACATAATTCTGGATTCAGAATCGAGTGACACCCCTGAGACAGCAGGGTAGGACGCCCCAGCCTACCTCCACTGGCAAAAATTAGACAGTGGCCACAAAGAAAAAGAGTCATGGGAGAGCACTGGAGTCCACTTGAGACACTACAGCCACATAGTGGAACACAACACGACACAACACAACACAACACAACACAAAACAACCTTGAGAATGACACGCAAAAAAAGAAAGGAAGGAGAGCTTCGTTTTGCCTGCATCATTCCCTCCCCTAAGCTGGCATGACTCCTCTCCAAGAAGGAACTCCCCAACAAGAGTCCTCCTTGCTGGAAAGAGAGAACAGGATAAGAAACCAGCTTCCCCAGCCTTTTGAACCCACTTCAGTTTCACCCAGTGGCCCTTGGCTCCTCTGTGGACCACCCATGGTGTTCATCAAGGACCATGCAGGTGTAGTTGCTGTGGTGACCAGCAGCCTGAGGTGACAAGTCACCGTGTACCCCTGGGATCTGGGGCTACACCTGGTGCCCTGCACCACTAGACCCAGGGCCACAGCCCACTCCAGAATGTCCTCAACCCACAGGTAGAGGTCTTTCCTTACCAAAGTCAGTCGCTGAAGTCTGGAAGAGGTGGTTGCTTCTTCATATGTACAGACACCTACAAAAGGCTGCAGAAGCCTTGGAAGCTCAGGGAAATGCGACTCCATCAAAGGAACACAATAAACTTCTAGTCATTGACCTAAGAAATGGAGATACAGGAATTGCATGGCAAAGAATTCAAGATAATTACTCTGAAGATGCTCAGAGATGCTATAAGATTCCATGAAATCAGGAAAATAATACGAGAGCAAAATGAGAAGTTCAACAAAACGATAGAAAGCATTAAAAAGAATCCAACAGAAATTTTGGATCTGAAGAAGACTGAACTGAAGAATTCAACAGAGAGCTTCAGTAGCAGACTGGAGGAAACAAAAGAATCCGTGAGTTTGAAGACAAATCATTTGAAATTATCCAGTCAGAGGAGCAAAGAGAGAAAAGAATGAAAAGGAATGGAGAAAGCCTAGGGGGACTTAGGGAAAACCATTAAGAAAATCAATCTATGTATCATTGCAGTCCCATAAGGAGGAGAGAGGAAGAAAGGGTAGAAAGCTCCTTTAAAAAAAATAATGGCTGCAAACTTCCCAAATCTGGGAAGAGGCTTAGACATTCAAGTTCAAGAAGCTAATAGATCACATCAGAATTTCAATTGAAATAATTTTCTTCAAGATACATTATAATAAAACTGTCTAAAATCACAGATGGAGAATTTTCTTTTATCATTTATTTAATTTTAAACGTTTTTCTTGTCTTTAAAATATTTATTTATTTTTGAAAAGGAGAGAGCATGTGCACAAAAGCAGGCAGGGGAGAGACAGAGAGAGAGAGAGAGAGAGAGAGAGAGAGAGAGAGAGAGAGAATCCCAAGTAGGCTCTGAGCTGTCAGCCCAGAACCCATGGGACTCGAACTCTCGAACTGTGAGATTATGACCTGAGCCAAAAATAAGAGTCAGTCACCTAACTGAGCCACCCAGGTGCCCCAGAGATGGAGAGAGAATTTTAAAAACAGCAGAGAACTTTAGAATTCATTTATACAAAGAACCCCCTGAAGTTTATCAGCCTATTTTTCAGCAGAAACATTGGAGTCACGAAGAGAGTTGGTGAGATATTGAAAGTGCTGAAAGTAAATGATTGCTAATGAAAATTACTCTCCCCAGTTAAGCTGTCCTTCAGCAATGAAGGTGAGACAGACTTTGCCTAACAAACCAAAGCTGAGAGAGTTCATCCCCATTAGACACGTCATACAAGAAATGCTAAAAGGAATTCTTCAGACTGAAACAAAAGGCTAATCAGCGACATGAAAACATGAAAATATAAGACACACCAGTAAAGGTGAGTATATAGTCAGATTCAGAATACTCTAATATTGTAATACGGTGGCATGTTAACCACTTAACTCTAGTGTAAAAGTTAAAGGACAAGAGGATTAAAAATAGCTACTGCTACAGGGGTGCCTGGGTGGCTCAGTTAAGCGACCGACTCTTGGTTTTGGCTCAAGTTCAGGATTTCATGGTTTCGGCTCAAGTTCAGGATTTCATGGTTTCGTGAGTTCAAGCCCCTCATCGGGCTCATGGAGCCTGCTTGGGATTCTCTCTCTCCCTCTCTGTCTCTCTCCCTCTTCCCTATGCTCTTTTTCTGTCTCTCTCAAAATAAATAAACTTAAAAAAAAAGTTATAGTAATATGTTAATGGATGTACAATACAAAAAGATGTAAATCATGACAGCAAAAAAAATATGGAGAGGGTGAGTACAGGGGTAGAGTTTTTGCATGTGATCAAAGTTTTGTCATTAGCTTCAAATAAGCTGTCATATTTATAAGATGCTTCAAGCAAGTTAGTAACTTAAAAGAATACAAATTTGTCATCTTAACAATTCTGGAGGTCTGAAGTCCAATGAGGGTCTCCCTGGGCTATGAAAATTAAGACATGATTAAGACATGAGCAAATCTGAATGCACTAGGAGAGAATCCATTTCCTTGAGTTTTCCAGTTTCCAGAAGCCAACTGCATTCCTGAGCTCATGCCCCTCCCCCTTTCTCCATTTCCAAAGTCAGCAAGGTCAGGTTGTCCTTCTCACATTGCATCTCTCTTATCTAGCTTTGGTTGTCATGTCCCCTTCTGTGACTTTCCCTTCTGTCACTCTCTTTGATTACATTGCCCACCCCTCCCCCCCCCCCCCCCCCCCCCCCCCGATCATCCAAATGTCGCCACCTTTAGATCGTCAGTTTAAGCACATCTACAAAGTTATGTAAGGTAACGACATAGTCACAGGTTCTGGGGATTAGAACACGGACCGCACTGAGGGCCATTATTCTGCCTACAAATAAATACCAATAAGTAAGGGCACTGCTGATCATGACTAAAATGCCCACGATCTTGCTTGTTCTTGCAGTGTGAGTGATTCATATATAGGACAGACTTTGGGATTTGCTGGCAAATGGACTTTTGAACATTCCAATTATCATCAAAACAGGCTCACTAATTTAATTCTGCTTATGGAATGGAACAAGATTCTGGATACGAAGAAGTATATACGATTTGTTCTTTTATTCTAAGAGAGGAATCTGTGGCCTTTTACTAGAAAGAAAGGAAGGAAGGGAGAAAGAAAGAAAGAAAGAAAGAAAGAAAGAAAGAGAAAAGGCCAAAGAAAGAAAGAAAGAGAAAGAGAAAAGACCAAACTTCAAATGAGGTGATCTCAGCAAAAATATCCATCATGATCCTGGTCACCTTCCCATGTTCTCAATTTTAAAATTATTCTAGTTTGTTTCAAAAAGTATAACTGTGAATTAAAGAGTTTACTCTGTATTCATTAGAAAAAAAAATAACCTTAACATGATATTTAGATGAGCATATATGGTTTTTTAAAACATATGGTAGGGGATTTTTACTCTCAAGCATAGATTTTTTAAAAGTGTTCTTGTGTTTTTATGCCTTTTTTGGGAAATGATTGGATAAGGAGAGTGGGAAATTCTTCCTATAACTATCTATTTTCACTTGTCATTTGGGGGCAGGGGAGGGGGAAGCTTTTTCATAGAGGTTGCCAATTGTTTCCATGCCTTTAAAAATGAGTTTGAACCATTCACTTTCTGGATTTGCGGTAATCCAATGGGATTTTGACTTCCATTAAATTACCTGTTTACTCAGTTTAAGTCTGACAGATTGATGTCTCAAGTACTTTGTTAGTCTATGTGATTTTTTTTTTTAAACAAAGAAAACTGTAATTGTGCTGCTCAGAAATTTGATTCTCATTTCGGCACCAGATTTGATGTCAAGAATTGTATATAGGAAGAGCTCAGAAAGAGCAACATCATAAGCTAATGATGCCATTATGTTATTATTGGAAATTAAGCTTGCAGAGTTAGTTACAGCAATATAATATTTGAGGAATACGTTTAAATAATTGTGTGCCCTTTAGAGGCTTAAGAGGGGCAGGAAAATGTGATACTAAGAGCACAGACTCTAGAACTAGAGTGCATGGACTGAAATCTTGGACTCTGCTACTTGTTAGATATGTGTCCTTGGGCAGGTCACTTTATCCCACTTGTTTCATTATCCTCACCTATAAAATGGAGGAGAAAATGAAACGAAGTTATATACATAAAGCACTTGGAGAAATGCCTAATCCATTGTAAGTAAGTAAATGTTTGCTATGATGCTGATTATTATTATTATTATTATTATTACCAAGATTTAGGGTAAAAGTATTCATTAAGTAATCATTATTAAGCACCTATGAAATATCAACCACTTTTCAAGGCTTCACAAATCACTCTATCAAATTGAGAGTAGAAACAATGTAACATTACAATAACATTTCATAACCAATGGTGCATTGCGGTTAACCTTTTATTAGTAGCTCCGTTTGACTAAGTCAACTAAAACCAGATTTGCTTCTTTCTTAAAAACTAGCAAGCAGATGACAGTTATTTAGGAGGGAATACACAGGAGTTACTCAAAATACACTTCATGTACCAGAAACGCAATGCCACCAATCCCTTCAAGTAGGAAATGCAAAATCCATTCAAGAGTTGCGTCCCTGATCTTGCTGAGTGTCCCCAGGGACAAAGTGGTTATTTCCAGTTAAGCCCTGGGATTGATTTTTTTTTTTTCCTTGTTAAATTCAAGATCACGCATTTTTTTAACAGTGATGGAGGAAATAGACCCCAGCTTCGGCGTTTGTATGTGTACACATCCTTTGCTCCCATGAATGCGCGTTGCCTCGTTCTGCCTCTCCCACTCAGCCATCTGAGCAGACACCTGTGCTGTAATGTCCATCTCTGTGCCCAAATTCCCAGCCTGGAAAGTGCATATATTGTCAGCCACGTCCGGGCATCACAGCGAGCCTGGGAGAGTACTGGAGATAACAATAGAAAGTGAGAAAGTCCAGGTGCAAGTATTTTAAAATATGCTCTGTTCTGGTCAATCTGCTTCCAAAATCCGGCTTGAATCCATTCTGTTCTCTCCACCTCCACCTGCCCTTTTGGTAGCCCATCATTTCTGTGCGGGCCCCGGCACCAGCCTTTCGCTTCTGGTCACTTGTGTTCTCCTTGTCTTCTCTGGTTATTTTTACGCCTTGATTGTTTTAAATTGTGTAGGGCTCATTTTTATGCATAGACCTTCATTTGTAACGCTTTTTCTTATTCTTCCTGCATTCCTCTTCCTCCTGATGGTCACTTGTAGCTTCAGTTCCAAAAATGAAACTGCTTTTGCCGTACCTATCATTATGTACTTCTCCACTCGCTTTGGTATGACCTACGGAATATTATTTTGGAAGCTGGTGTATTCTGTTTCTCATCCTTTGTTTGTTTGTTTGTTTTCATAATTTCATGGTTGGTGACCTGAAGTGCAGAAACATTCTGGACTTAGTAGCCTGGAAAAAGACTTGTACGCCATCTCCAAAACATTAAAAAAAAAAAACCCAAAAAACCCACCGGACACTGCACTTAGATGTAACTAACTGCTGCATAAAGGGCTGTAAGTTCTCAGGCATCTTGGCCATGTGGCTGGATAGCAGAACTCCAAGAGGGAGATCTGTGAGTTTCAAGGTAACTTGACGAACCAGTGCCTCAAGTTCCCTTAACACAGCGACTTAGTGAATTCTTCTGGAGCAGACATGAGCAGATGCTTTGTGGAATCAAGTAGAAACTGGACCAGCCCATCAACCTCTTTTTGCCAGTTTGTAGCAAGTGGGCCAGGTTTTGTTGGTGCCATGATGTACGTGTTTAAAAATAGTATTTTCCACTGTCGTCTCGTTTTCACATCTGTGGCTCTACCAATTTAGAGCACAAAGGAGATTTGGCAATTAATACAGGAAGTGATCTACCCAACACGGGCTCAGTCCAATTCTGCCCCTGCAAAGACCGCTGAGCAGCCCCAGCCAGGGTCTTTGCCACATTATTTCAAGTCTGTTGAGCACTTCCTTAAAGTGTTGGGTGCCACAGAATATTGAAAATGTGACCCTTGCCCTCGATCATAGAACTGCAGAATACTAGTGCTGGAAGAGGAGTTAAAGGTTTTTCGTCCAGCGGTTCCCAGACTTGTGGATGGGAAATTAGTGAGAACATTATTTGGGAACTGTTGAGTAAGAGCATTAAAAAAATCCTACCTTGAGCATATTCTGCTAAGTGACAAATGGTACATGATTCTACTTATAAGGGGGACCTAGGGTAGAATTTGTGGAGACCGAAAGGAGAATGTGGAGACAGGGGCTGGGGACGGGGGAATGGGGAGTTCGTGTTTACTGGGAACCGAGTTTCAGTTTCAGGTAATGCAAAAGTTCTGGAGGTGAATAGTGGAGGCTTGCACAACAATGAGAATGTATTTAATCCCACTGAACTATACACTTAAAAATGACACATTTTATGTTGTGCATATTTTGCTGCAATTAAAAATATCCACTTTCATGACTGTTGCCTAGAAGAAAGGGAATTTTCACATCAAAAAGAAAGGAAGAAAGAGACAGAAGAATGAAAGGAAGCATGGATGGATGGATGGATGGATGGAAGGAAGCAAAGAAAGAGGGAAGGACGGAAGAGAGGGAGAGAAAGGGAAGGAGGGATCTCAAATAAAAGAATATTTGTTTAAAGATATGAAATATAACTTCATAAAAAAAATCAATTCTTTGTCCTTTGTTTTCCCATTTTGTCACAGAATGCATTGGCACTGACTGGCTTCCAACCACATACCTGCGTTTAGAGACTACTACGGAATAGTTCTCTCATTTTGCAGATGAAAAAGTTCAGGTGCAGAGAGGAAGTGTCTAACTCTATTATCACAGGGTGTATTTACGACTGAGACAGCCATTTCATGACTCACAAAAGAGAATTTTTTTCTACTACATAATGCCATTATTACAGGAAATTTGCTTTATAGTTTTAGTGTTGTTTTATTAAGGCTGTATTGCCCTTATTTTCAGAATTTAGATCTTTTGTTGAATACCTTCTGTGTGCCAGGTGTTGTGAATATTTTCTATTTTCATTTAGCAAACATTCATATAGTGATTACTGGGAGCAAGGCATTGTTCTAAGTGCCTTACACATAAAACTCATACAATCCTTACTATAATGCCAAGAGATAGGTACAATTATTATCCCCACTTCAAAAACAGGGAAACTGAGGCCCAGATGGCCTAAGTGCTTTCTCAAAGTCACAGAGCTAGTAAGTGGTGGATTGAAATTTAGTTTTGATGCGTTACAGTTAAACTCGGTGACCTATTCTGGTTATAATACTTATAAATGCATTTGAGACAACGTTAGGTAACTTTAGACCAGACATCGTAAAATGCATTTTTGTTTCACTCAGGGATGTGTCTGTCTAAGGAGGTTATTAGATCCCTATTGAAATCAGCCAAAATTGGACGCCAAGTTTTGGTGTGTGTCCTATTCAGCTCAGACTGCCGTAACAAAGTAGCATAGACTGGGTGGCTTAAACAACAGACATTTATTTCTCATAGTTCTGGAGGCTGGAAAGTCTAAGACCAAGGTGTCTGCAGGTTCATTTCCTTGTGAGAGCCTTCTGCCTGGCTTGTAGACAGCCACCTTCTTGCTCTGTGCTCACCTGGCCTTGTCCCAGTGTGTGTGCCTGGACAGAGTGAGATTTGTCTTCCTCTCTCTGTTTTTTTTGTCTTCCTCTTCTTAAATGCACTAATCCCATCATGAAGGGCCCACCATGAACTAATGTAGCCCTAACTACCTCCCAGAGCCCCCACTAGCGAATATCATCATATTGGGAGTATGGGGAGAGTACACATCCATGTGGAGAGTACACAGCATTCAGCCTACAGTCACAGTGTACATCATTAATTTTCTGTAGCTCGTAAAAGATCAATAAACTAAATATGCTGCTGATGGACGTAATTTACATGTCTTAGTATGAAGCCTTTAGGATCCTCGTATGGGGCAAATTTAATTTAAAGGTGAAGCTGAGAGAGACCTAAAAGCTCTCAGCACCTGACAGAGTAAACCGACAATGTACGGCATATCCCCAGGCCTGATCCGTTCAGATAGCATGGCGGTGGGAGAGGTGTGAAGGTGAGAGCGTCCAGACCATGGCATGTTGAGTTGACATCACCCTTACGGTGATCTCATGATTTGGAGGAGCACTTTCAGGAGGAAAAGTCAAAGTAATCCTGTACAAGAAAGTGAAAAAAGAAAACTCAGGTTCAACTGCATCAGCCAAACCCTGTAGAGAAATGCCTGGTGAAGAAGTGTGGTCAGTTTGTATTTGGAACTCATTGTCAGATGAGTTCTATTTGCTATGGAGGCGAGGAATTAAACCTTCTGAGCTGCTTATATTCCTTGGGGGTTTTTGTTGGTTTGTTTGTTTGTTTGTTTGTTTGTTTTTCAACTTATAACTAGCAAGCAGTGCCAAATCATACTGTCTTTTCTTTGTCATGACTTTCAGGACAAATATGCACTAGAAAATGATGAAACAGAAAAAAAAAAAAAAAGCCTCCTGTAGAGACTTCAGTAACCAGAAAAGAAGGTACAGAAGTTCCTTTATTCAAAGCCATTTGACAGAATCGTTCTTGACCCTTTTGTCCTCCTCAGAAAAAGCACCAGACCTTTGAAGACATTTTGCCCTGATTCATTCAGTTCTACGAGGACGTTACTGGCAGGGTATAACCAGAGAGTTATTTGTGATGATAGGAAGACATCACAAACATGTTTTTAAAACTTGGGGAGCCTACGGAAAGAGAAAAGAAGACTTATCCCTGGTTTTATAGAATGAGAACAAGTAGTAAAAAAATTTTTTTTATAAATTTATTCCTAGTGGGCAAAGAATGTGTGTCCAAGATAAAAGGATACCTTGCAGTCAAGAAAATTGAGGCAGAGGACAAATAGGCTATACACGTTCTACCCTTGCTGGAAATGTTGTCAACCTTTGTAGCCAGCCGCCCACCTATGTATAACCTTGACAGACTTGTCCACTGTACGGGTCTCCAGCTCAGAGAAGTAGAGTGATTGAAATTCAACATGCACAGATCCGAATACTATTTTTAAGAAAACATACCTTTAAAACCAGCCATTTCATCAAAAGGCTAAAGGAAAAAACTTTTTTTTCCCCCAGGTCTAAGCACGGTCTTCGGGGCTGCATATATCTTGATGGTTTAAGAACGAAAGTCTTGGGGCGCCTGGGTGGCTCAGTCAGTTGAGAGACTGACTTCGACTCAGGTCATGAGCTCATGGTTTGTGAGTTTGAGCCCCGCGTCGGGCTCTGTGCTGGCAGCTCAGAGTCTGGAGCCTGCTTCTGATTCTGTGTCTCCCTCTCTCTCTGCCCCTCCCTCACTCATGCTCTGTCTCTCTCTGTCTCAGAAATAAATAAACATTAAAAAAAAATTTTTAAAAAAAGAACAAAAGTCTTTTTCTTATCAAGATGCACATTCTGTAAAATGGCTGATGTTGAGAGAACCAGTTGCCATGTTGACCTTTTCCTTGTCTTGTTTTTTCTTCAGAAATTGATGCTGTTATTGAAACAGTATGGGCAGGAGTCTGTCTTGAACATGTAATTTTTTCCACCTATGGTCTCCATGGTTTTATATTGTTTAACAGCTTTTAAAAAAGACCTGAAAAGAATAGCACTGATACACCAAGGAGAAAAAAAAAAAATCACATATGTTTTATACAATTCACTTCATTTTAACCTTGCACACATTTAAACAAAGAGAAAAAAAATACTCAACGTCAAAGTAATCTTACTTTGACCAACTTAAAAAACAAAACAAAACTCAGTTTATTACCATTTAGTCACTTCTTGGAGGAAAACCCTTATTAGTAGGTAACCTTTAGATTTCTAAATGAGAATAAACCATTTTGGGAAAGTGTTCTCTTGGCTAAAACAGCATTATTTCCAATAAGCAAGCCACTCATTGATTTAGTCCTTTGTTTATGAAAGAGTTGCTGAGGGCATACTACGAGGTAGGTGTTGTGCTATATGCAGGGATATTTCAGTTAGTAAAACACAGATCCTGCTGTCATGAAATTCATACTCTTTTTTTTTTTTTAATTTTTTTTTCAACATTTATTTATTTTTGGGACAGAGAGAGACAGAGCATGAACGGGGGAGGGGCAGAGAGAGAGGGAGACAACAGAATCAGAAACAGGCTCCAGGCTCTGAGCCATCAGCCCAGAGCCCGACGTGGGGCTCGAACTCACGGACCGCAAGATCGTGACCTGGCTGAAGTCGGACGCTTAACCGACTGCGCCACCCAGGCGCCCCAAATTCATACTCTTTAAAGATGAATTTCATCTGAAGCTTGCTAATAGAAAATGACTGTTCAACATGACGTATCAAAATGCAACACCCAAAGTATACAAATAGAGTCATTCTCTTTTAAATATTTATTTATTTATTTTGAGAGAGAGAGAGAGAGACAGAGAGAGAGAGAATCCCAAGCAGGCTCTGTGCTGTCAGTGGAGAGCCCAGCACGGGACTCGATCTCACAAACTGTGAGATCATGACCTGAACTGAAATCAGGAGTCAGAGGCTCAACCAACTGAGCCACCCAGGCGCCCCGAAATAACCATTCTTTAAGGCAGTGTGTTGCTACTGATTCTAAATTTCATTTCTGGAATGGATGGGAAAAACGTCCCATAGCCTTGTTATTGAATTAAAGAGGAATACGAAAGGTTTTGTTCATCCTTGTGAAATACATGGAAGGTGATCAGTGTTCTATTTTCCAGTTGGGAGAAAGGTGACGGCTTCGCAAGTTTTAGCAGAGAGACTGTGTCTTAATCAAGCACATCTCTTGTCCCCAGTCAGCTCTCGTCATGGCTTGCTGAGATTTAACTGATTTATTGGTGAAGCGGTCTTGTCACGAAGGACTCAAATGCCATCATTTTCTGAATCTCCAATCTGTCATTTGCCACGTTGAAAAATGGGCATCCTGCGTGCACACAACAAGGCGGCTGGTTCCCTGGCACCCAGAGTTTTGGCCAGGCTGCATGCTTAGTTGGGGGCCTTTAGGGTTTTCTAAGAGGACGCCTGGTTGATTCATTTCTGAATCTTAAGCATTGACATTTGTGCAAAAATATGGGAGTGTGTAGGACAGGAAGTTCAGAGCAATCAACTTTCCTTGGAAAATATTTTTCCTTTTCAGTTGCGTGGCTATTTTTAAAGAGGGGTGTTAGAAACTTTAGTTTAAAGATGAGTACTTTCCTTTCATGATGACACACAATTATTTTCAGTAAAGACTATAAGAAACCACCGCTCTTATTGTCTAGCCAATAACTTACTAAAACGAGCGGCCCTGATTTACAGGTCTACGTTGTGGTGACGAAAATCACAACTTTTGGCAATTTCATGTTTTTCTTTCATTTGAACTATCGGAGTTCATGTTGTTTGGTAGGAAAAAAAAAGCAGTCCCAAGCACACACAGAGGTGGTATCTGCTTGACAGCATTTTCAATTAATCCCTGCAGTTACATGCACTCTAGTACGTTCTTGCCAAAAGCCAATGCTAATTCAATGTGTATGGAAATTATTTATTCTGAGTCATGAGTTACTTTTCTTAGCTATAGTTGTTATTGGTGCTGTAATGACTTGGCACCATTTCATCATTTTTTTCTGATGTCTGGCTCATGTTAGCCCGTGCTAACCCCCTCTCACAAAAACCCAAGCAAACATCTCATAGGACCTGCTTGGCAGAAGGCAGTGTTTCACACAACTGCCTACTTTCTTTATCGCAATTCACAGTAAAGGTGGCCCGTCTTGAGCGGATACAGTGTTCAGGCCTTGCCACGCTCTAGCCGAGTCACCTTGGGCGAATCACTTAACTTCTCTGAGCACTGGATTCTTAAATTTTTTTTTTTCAACGTTTATTTATTTTTGGGACAGAGAGAGACAGAGCATGAACGGGGGAGGGGCAGAGAGAGAGGGAGACACAGAATCGGAAACAGGCTCCAGCCTCTGAGCCATCAGCCCAGAGCCTGACGCGGGGCTCGAACTCACAGACTGCGAGATCGTGACCTGGCTGAAGTCGGTCGCTTAACCGACTGCGCCACCCAGGCGCCCCTAGCACTGGATTCTTGAAACAGGAAAATCTCTAGCTTCCATCTAACTCTGAAGGAATTTAGAGATTTGGAACTCAAGGAACGTATTCTAATTTTTTCCTGGGATGAATTTGCAGCTCTCCGAGATTTGTTACCATTTAGGGATGTCACTGGGAACGCTGGGAGACCCTGCCAAAAGATGGGCATTGGGTCCGTTGGGTATCCAGGATGGGAAGTAGTCAGTGTGAGGGGTGCCTAGATGATCCCCTGGGGTGCCAAGAACTTTCCCCCAAGATGGGTGAGAAAGCAGGACTCTTCCCAGGCAAAACAAGGGCTCAGCTTTCTGAACACACTTAGATCCTGGAGAGGGATCACTATGCCATGAAAAAGAGATTAGCAGTTCTCTTCAGAAGCAATGGGGAACTACTGGAATTGGGTTCATTTTCCTCAGCTGATAACTCATGAAGGCATAGATTGGAGGAGAAAAGAGAATTTCAAGTACTTCCATGGATCTTTCAGTAAGAAATTTAGCTGTCCAGTGAGACACAAATAATATAAAAACAGGGAGGGGGACAAAACAGAAGAGACTCTTAAATACAGAGAACAAACTGAGGGTTGCTGGAGGGGTTTGGGATAGGGGGATGGGCTAAATGGGCAAGGGACATTAGAGGACACTTGTCGGGATGAGCACTGGGTGCTATCTGTAGGGGCTGAATCAGTGGATTCTACTCCTGAAATCATTATTGCACTATATGCTAACTAGCTTGGATGTAAATTAAAAAAAAAAAAAAGATCCATTCTAACTTTCATAAGAATAAGTGTTTGTGAGGTGCCTGGCTGGCTTAGTTGGTAGAGCATGTGACTCTTGATCTCAGGGTTTTAAGTTCGAGTCCCATGTTGGGTGTAGAGATTACTTAAAAATAAAACGTCTTTAAAATATATGTGTGTGTGTGCGTGTGTGTGTGTGTGTGTGTGTATATATATATATATATATATATATATATATATATATATAAAATCAGTATCCCTGATATGACTTGTGATTCGTGTGAGGATTTTGTGAAGCTTAATAAATACTACCCTTTAGTCCTCTTCTGAATTTTGGACTAATTACGAGCCATTGGAGACAGGCAATTTGAAATCAAAATGGTTTTAGATTTGCATCCAAATGGGCTTGCCAACTCTTCTCTAAATTGAATTTATCCTCCTAAACTTATGGACACCTCTCTCCTCTTTACTGGAACAAAGACTACCCCACTAAGAGACCCTAGGGGCAGAGGATGTCAGAATTGAGGAGATAGGCTACTTTGAAAAGCCAGAAATGTTCTGTTGCTTTTTCCAAAACTCATCCATCAAATAAGTCACTAAAAGGAGGTGGGAGAGACATCAGGCCAGGAATGTTCTCTGGCTGAAGTTCCTTAGCTTGGAATCCCAAGGCGTGGAAAAAGGATACTCCTCCTACAATTAGCATCAAACTCATTGTGACCTTGGGAACTGTGGCGGAAAAATATGAAATAAGTACGTATTCAACGAGAATTTATTAAATGTCTACCAAACACCAAGCACTTTTCAGGGCTCTGAGATATAGCAGAGAATAAGGCATACAAGGTCTCTCTCTTTATGGAGCTTACATTCTTCTTAGTGGGGGAAGAGGCAGTAATAAGTAAACATATGAATATGATGATTTCAAAGATTCATGAGTACCTTGAAGAAATTAGAACAGGATAATATGAAGGGTGCCTGGGTGGCTCAGTCAGTTAAGCGTCTGACTCTTGATTTCAGCTCAGGTCATGATCTCACAGTTAATGGGATTGAGCCCCGCACTGGGGTCTGCACTGACAGCAAGAAGCCTGCTTAGGATTCTCTCTCTCCCTCTCTCTCTGCCCTTCCCCCCCACGTGCATATGTTCTCTCTCTTTCTCAAAGGTAAAGAAGTAAACTTAAAAAAAAAAAAGAATAAAATGATACAGAACTATGGGGATAGGGTGAGGGAAGGGGGAGCTCATGAAATAAGGTGGACAGGCAAGGCACTCTTAGGAGGTGACAGATGAGCTGAGGACTCAGCCATGTGGAGGCCTCATGGACAAGGGTTAGAAGGATCAGCCAGTTCCAAGACCCTGAGGCAGGCATGGGCTTGGTGGGCTGGAGGAACAGAAGGAAGGCCAGTGCATGTGGAACAGAGTGAGTGTGGGTGGCAGTGCTTGGATGCGAGGTCAGGAAGACAGGGGCCAGATCTTCTGGGAATGTAGGTTTCCTCCTAATGTAATAGATGAATCTGCAGATTCATCTACTGACGGCTGTAACGAAAGCTGTTAGAGTTTTTACGCAGATACATTCGCATCACCTCTTAAACTGCAGACCCTGCTTGGGAAGCCTGGGGTGGGGACTGAGCTTTTGGATTTCTAGCTGCTTCCAGGTGATGCGTGGCTGCTGGTCCATGGACCCGACTTGGAGTATCAAGGGTCTGATCCGTGTTTTAAAAGATCACTTGGGCTGCCCTGTGGAGAATGGAGGATGAGTTCCAGAGAAATAGAAGCAGGGAGACCAGCTAGAAGCTATTGTAGTGCATTGGAGGGTATGGATGCTCAGGGTCATGTGACTGAGGCCTGGGACTCCCAAGGTTCCAGTAGGTTCTCCTCGAGCGTACTGTACAGATTTGCGACCCAGTGTTCAATCTCAGTAAGTATTTCAGTGAGGCTGACATTAGTCCCTGCCATTGTTCATTGAGGGCCTACTATATTCTAGAACAGTGCTTTCCAAGCTGTACATAGTAAACTACATGGTAATCACCTGGAGATCTTGTAAAGCGGATTCTGGTTGAGTAGGTCTGGGGTGGGGCCTCGGAGTCCGCTTTCCTAACAGGTGAGGCCGATGCTGCTGACCTACCGAGCACACACCGAGCTCTGCCAGTGGTTTTCAAATCGTGCTGCGAGGCTGAGTCACGGGAGGCATTAAAAATTACCAGCGTTTGGATCACACTTGAGGTGAATTATCAGAGTCTCTGGGGGGATGAGCCCAGACCTGGGTTTTTAAAGGAGTTCCCCAGGTGGTGCTAATGTATAGTTCAGGCTGAGAGCCTTGGAGCCAGAAGCTTTCACCCAGTTTCCCAGGGAGGTAACCAGGACTGTTGTTCCCACTGCACAGAGGAGGTAAAAAGGGGGTAAATAACTTGCCCTAGGTCGCGTGGCCAGGAAGCGATAAAGTGGAGATTTCACCTTCATTCTTCTAACTCCAAATTTAGTGCTTTTTTTCATAGTACTGTACCATTTCTCTACTTCCCTGGTTGGGGCAAAACTCACTGTGCTAGATATTGAGAGGAACGTTGTATGAAGCAGGTTCCGACGACAAAACAGAAACTCAGGTATTTCAAACAGAGGGCATCTAACACAGGAGACTGGTTATAGTTGGGGGGGGGGGGTGCTCAGGGAAGGGACAGTTGCAGATGGGACACAAGGGAAGGGATGTTCCCAGAGATCAGGAAGCCGCTGCGGCCCTGGGCTGAAAACTGTGAGCTTGCATCCAGAGGCGCCATTTCTGGTCGTCAATGCTGCAACCACTGGGCCTACGGTTCCCTCCAAACCGCAACTCTGTTGGAAAAGGCTTGTCAGTGGGAAAATGGGGTTTGACACATGCGTTCTGTTGGAAGGCGATTTTTGCTAGAATGCACCTCTTCTATGTGTAAAAGAATGCAATAGATGCTCTGAAAGCTGGACTTTTTAACCACTGGTCTTGTGCTAGTGGTCGCCATTGACAGGAAGCAGATGTGGCTCGCGGGCATTTAGAGTCTGCCCCTCTTCCGCTCTGGGCCCTTCGCCCGCGGAGCCCTACTGACCGGTCCCCCAGCCCCAGGTATTCACCCTCTATTCATTGTCTTGTCCCTTCTGTGGTTACCCTTTCTCCGCCACGTAGTATGTGTCCTTACTGTACTGAGCTGTGACCACTGGTGTTGATTAGTGAAAATATGGCTTTGTGCTTGACCACGCCTGCCTTCCAAAACCTAATTGAATGTCTTCAATGACAAAGAAGCTTGTGAAGGGGAAAAAAAAACTGTAAAATTATAGTGGCTCTTCTTGATACTTTAATAGATTTTTTAAAAATAAAGACTAGTAAGACTTAGAATAAAATGTCTCTCTCCTAACTTGTGAAGGAAATGTTTTGTTTTTTTTTTAATTTTTTTTTCAACGTTTATTTATTTTTGGGACAGAGAGAGACAGAGCATGAACGGGGGAGGGGCAGAGAGAGAGGGAGACACAGAATCGGAAACAGGCTCCAGGCTCCGAGCCATCAGCCCAGAACCTGACGCGGGGCTCGAACTCCCGGACCGCGAGATCGTGACCTGGCTGAAGTCGGACGCTTAACTGACTGCGCCACCCAGGTGCCCCAGGAAATGTTTTTAAAAAGCAGAGAAAGATGACCTCTTATTAAATGAAGTCAGAAAGTTTCTTATGGCACCAGTAATTAATTTGTATCCGTAAAACAAACTCCCATGCCAGCCGTTTGTTTGGCATAATTTCCTTCTCTTATGATTAATGTCATATTTAAAGAGAGAAGAAATTATTGAAATGATTTTTTTTTTCCACCAGAATTTCATCCCGTCCAAATTTCCATGTGTGAAAAGAAATTGTTCTTTGGAACGAGGGAAAAGAAAGTCCTAATAAATCGAAAGATTTCTTTTGTTGTTGTTTTCTGTTCCACTTTGAATTACTATTTGACAATTACTACTCAAAGGTTTTGAAGGACTTTTCATTTTCTCCCCAGCTGGGCCTTATAATTTGCCCCAGGATGCCTGGTTTTGTTCCCCCTGTGTTTGAACACACAGCTAATTGTTGCTAGCTTTTCCTGTGAAAAGGCAAAAGCGCGCTGTTACATTTCTGGGCAGTTTTGGGGCATTATTTTATTTGGCCGACCTAGAACAAATAATAGTCTCTAAGGAAGAGGAATGGTAGCTTTACATTTTAACTACCACTGTAATGCTATAATAGCAGTAAGCTAATCACAAGTCAATTCGAAATCCAAAGGTCATCACAGATCATTATTTGCAATCATCCTTAGGATGGTTAAAGTCTGTCATTAGGGCATGGAAAATATCTGTAAAATAGTGAAGATTTGTTTTCAGTATTTTCCAGAAAAAAAAAATACAAGAGAAACCTCAGTTGTGTAGGCAAGAAGGGGCTTGGCAACCATCTTTCCTCACCTGATGGTTTAAGGAAAAGTCAGTCCCATGCACGTATTGTTTGTTGATGGTCTTATGCCAACCATGATTTTATTTACAAGATAGAACTGTTCTCATAACTGCAAAAACTGTGGTTTCATTTTCTTGGGTTCCAAATGAGAAGACCAAGAAGGAGATCTAGGTCATGATCACTAGGAGGCTGTCCATTTACTCTGTTAAGAACGGTAAGCCTTTCAGGAGGAACCTGAGTGGTATCAGTCCGCTAAAGTGGGAGTAGCCTAAAGGAAGGTTGTGGGGATTTTTTTTTCCATCCGCACATCCCTTCATCTGTGGCTATCCTCACAGAGTGAGAATATTATTTAAACCGTGGACTTTATTTTGCTGAAGTATTTGATATGTTTGAAAAGGGTAAGACTCTTTCCTCGGTAGGCATATGCTTGCACTTAGCCTTAATTCATACCTTCGGAGGCAGCGAACACAGCGTGGCTCTATTCTGTGTATTTTAAGAGGCTGCTTATAACAGGGCTGGTCTGTGGCAATGCTGGTGAGTAGCACTTAGAGAGTTTAAAAACCACTCTGTTGCGGTGATGACATACTCAGTGTGGTTCTAGAAGCTAAATAAAACACAGGAAAAAGATATTAAATGAAATAAAGCACACACCTATGTAATTATTGCCAGAAATGAAATTTTGAAACCCTAAATTTGAGTGTGGTCTAGGCACCTGAAGATTCCTGTGCATAAACAAACATCATTTCCCAGATTAAAATTTCAGGAAAGCAACGTCTATATCAAGTGTCTTATTTAGATAAAATATTTTGAAATTGGTTTGGCTGATCATAGGAGAAACAGGGAGCAGGTGTTGAGTGAGACATGCGTCCACAAGAGAAGCATTCCCTTCTGAGTGGCTCACTTTACCGTGTAAGATCTCAAAGGCAGTCCATCCATGCCAATATCAATCGCTTAGTTTCTACTGGGACACTGTGGGCCAACTCAGAAGATACTGATCATTACGGTGGAATGGTTTTGTGATTTAAAATACAAATTTCTTTGGAATCTAAAAGTAAGATTTTCTTTCAAAAGGACTAACTTTTGGGGTTGCCTATGTGGCTCAGTCGGTTAAGCATCCACCTCTGGATTTCGGCTCAGGTCATGATCTCATGGTTCATGAGCAAGGAGTCTGCTTGGGATTCTCTCACTCCCTCTCTCTCTCTCTCTCTCTCTGCCCCTCCCTCACTGGCGTGCATGCACGGGCTCTCTTGCTCTCTCAAAGTAAATAAATAAACATTTAAAAAATCAACGAAAGGACGAAAATTTTAATGACAGTGACCAAGACTATTATGGATTGTGGTTAAAGGACCCCCTTTCCCCATGGCTATATTCTAACTCAAGTCTTTTGAGTTTTTCGTAGCTCTCTCCATAGTCTTTAAAGCCTCTGCTACACGAAGTACTCTAGTAGACCTACATTACTAGATGCTTTTACTCAAGTTATCTCATTTTATCTTCGAGATAACTTTCTTAAAGGCATTTTGCAGGAAAGGAAACTGAGGCTCTGATTTGTAAAAAGTCCACTTGGCAAGTCAGGGGTCTGTTCCAAGGTTCCAGACCCAGCTTTGTCTAAAATCATATCCCCTCCCCCAGACGCCTCAGGTAGCCATGACTCAATATCACATGGGCCTACAGGTTCAAAGACCTTTATGATTTGGCTGGGTTTCCCATTTACATGGAGCCAACCACACTCCCAGTATAAGCCAGGTATTTATGGTTTATTTTTGTGTTTTGCTATTTCTTCCATTTTCAGTAGATAGCATGATGTGATGCCTATGGCACATAATTAATAAATACTTGCTGAATTAATCCATTTTCAGGTATCTTGAGCCCTTCAAAAGCTGCAGAGTTGGATTTTCTCCACTTTTCTTTCACCTGGGTAAAATCCTATTTCAAGGGCTGGTTCATACTATTATCTCACTTATATAGCTTTCTCTGGTCCACTTTGTCCTTGAGGCAGAAATGCTTCTTCTATGTATGACTCATCACTTTATATATACTTCCATGTGATTTTTTAAAAAGTGGGATTGGTAACTTTCATTTGGTGTCCACTTGCCAGGCATTAAGCTAAATACACTACAAATGTTATCTCTTTTTGATTCTCAAAACAACCCCGGGAGACACAAACCTTAGGTATCATTATCCTACTTTACAGGTAAGGAAACAGAGGCTCAGAGGGATTAAATAAATTCCTCTCGGTTACAGTTAGTGAATTTCGGAGATGGAGTAGGAATCCAGATCTTACCGAGTCCTAAAGTCTGTGCTTTCAGTGTATTCTTTAATTTTCAATCGAGGCAAATTTTACATGCAGTGAAGTACTCAATATCTTAAGCGTGTCGTTTACAAGGTTTGATGAGTGCACACATCTGTGTCACTGTCTACCCAGTCAAGACATGGAACGTTTCCACTGCCCAGAAAGTTCCTCCATGCCCCTTCTCTGTCATTTCCAGCCACCCAAGGTGAAGGTTGGCTGTTCTTGAACTTATAGAAATTGATATATGTATACATTTTTTTTTTGTCTATCACTTGCTTCACTCAACATAGTATTTTTGAGATTCATCCATGTTGTTGTGTGCTGGTGTCTACCATATGGATGACGTATTCATTGTCACTGCTGAGTAGTATTCCATTTTATGAATATACCACAATTTGTTTATCCATTCTCTTGTTGATGGGCATCTGTTTTCTTTCCGGTTTTAAATTATTGTGAGTAAGGCTACTGTGAACATTCTTGCACACAAGCCTTTTTAAGAACATACGTTTTCATTTCTCTTGGGTAAATACCTATGTGTGGGTTAAAGAGTAGAGACCTGTTTTACTTTGTAAGGAACTGCCCATTTTCCAAAGTGGCTGTCCGATTGCATGTGTACTCTCATAGACAACTTACGAGAGTTCTAGGGTCTCCGCATCTTCTCCGACATTTGATTCTGTCGCCCTTGTTACAATTTAATGTTGCCTTTTGAAATGCCCTCTTTCTTGCTCAGCTGTGAGCCCCTCTTGAGATCAGGAAGTAGGTGCCATCCACCTCTGTGTCCACACTGCTTAACTCAGCGTCTGGCACAAATATGATGCATGTGAAACTAATTTTGAGGATTGCATAAATGGTTGTCAGGATCCCTTCCAGCCATGAATATCTAGAAATCGAACTAACCTCATGCCATGTAGCATGCAGATTGTTTTAAACTGAAAGGCCTGTGGATAATCATCTTTAGAGGGGAGCAGCCTTTCTAAAGGGAAGCGGCAGATTGGTGATCCCTGATGAGTGAGCATTGGCTCTCCTGAGCGAGGTGACCTGGTGAGTCCCACTGTGTGCTGGGAGGCTGTTCTCCAGTAGTAGCCACACCTGACACGAGAAGTCCACTTGGACATCGCTGAAAGCATAAACGTCAGCCTCCGCCCTGTCTTTTGGGATAACGTGTTGGTTGTCAAATGCTGCATAATAACATGACAGTGAACTTAGTAGCTTAAAACAACACACATTTATTATGGCAGGAGTCTGGCCATGACTCAAAGGAGTCTTCTATTTCACATGGCTGCAGTGAAGGGGTTGGCTGGGGCCGTGGGCTCATTTCAAGGCTTGTCTGGGGAAGGATTCCCTTCCAAGCTCACATAGTTGCTAGCTGGATTCAGATCCATGTAGGCTGTTTGACTGAGGGCCTCAGTTTCTTGCTAGCTGGTGGCCACAGGCCGCTCCTAGTTCCTTCCGGTGTGATGGCTTCCTGGACACCGCTGCTTGCTTCGTCAAAGCTGGCAAGGGAGCACAGCCGAGCAAGGTAGATGTTACAGCTTTATGTCACGTTATCACGGAAGGGACATCCTGTCACCTTTGCAATATTGGTTAGAAGCAAGTCACAGATACTACCCACATTCAAGGAGGGAGGATTACACAAGGAGATGAACACCAAGAGGTGAGGACACTTGGGAGGTCATGTTAGTGTCTGTCTGCCACAGAGCGTCAGTTTATATCTTTTTCAAAGTGGAAAATACAGGTATTATGAGCAAAGTAGTTGTTTTGACCCAAAGAGCGCATTAAATTTTTTACTGTTCTACTGAATAGTTTCAGAGGTTCCAGTTTTACCCCAACACAGAGGGACACTGTTCTGGATAAATTATCTGCAGTTAATGTCCACTTGTACGGAAGATTGATAGGAAAGCATGAAGTGATTTCTGGATAAATGCTTCTCAGTGGGTTCATTCAGTGTAGATGAATTGAGTCTTTTCTATGATCCGCTCCTGGACTGAGCTCCTGCTTTGAAATTTGCCATGGATTAAAGACACAGAGCGATGGGCAGAGTGACCCCTTAAACACAAGCATGGGAAGCCAAACTTCTTGGCCGCGAGTTTGCTTATCGGTAATAGAATGACTGACCCAGACAAAACACAGGAAGAAATCCTGAGGGTCATAGGAAACCAAATTTTCTATACTTTTCGGGAGAGTATTTTTAATTTAAAAAGTAAGTCACGTATATAAAGACCAGCACAAACAGCATATTTTACTCATTAGAAGATAACCTGAAAGATGTTCAAGCTTTAACCCTTAGCTTTGGGGAGTTTGGCCAGCTAAGGAAGACAGCAGAGCCTTGTCCAACCTTGACCATGTGGTATTTACTCTGTCTGTCCTTAATAATTAAGCATTTGGAGTTCCCTAAATTTTTTTTTGTGTTTTTTTTTTTTTTTTCAAATTTAAACCAAGCACAAAGGCTGACTTCCAGACTTTTGGGAAACATTAGCATCCTTTAATAGTTTAGAAAGCTTTGAGAAGCTAAAGACCACATATAGCCACACTTGAAAAAAAAAAGTTCGTTTCAAGATTCATCTCCTTGAATAAGCTGCATAACCTACTTTCCTTGAGTATATGAATTAATCATTTCAAAGAAATGGAAAATTGTAGATTTATCTCTTCTAGTTAAAAAAGAAAGACAATATTAATAGACATTTAGAAACTTCTTATGCCACATTTCAAATTCATTCTAGGCAATTTACATTGAAAGCAACAAAAATGCCTTGTTCGATGGATACATAGTGAGAGAAAAATTTATTTTAGTTACAAAATAATAATAATGGTGAAAGTTATGTAGTGCTTATAATGTGTCAAGTTCAGTTCTATCCAGCACAGTATATATAGTAAATATATACCTATATTACATACATACCTATATACCTATATTATTACATACATACACATATGTCATTAGTATATATACACATAAATATATGTACTAATTCAGTATTCTCATAACCACCTGTTATAAAAATGCCTGAACTTGGAACTATATATACACATTAGCCCACATATTCTGTGAACCCCAGTGTCCTCAACCTGCTGGTTCCCTTGCTAATGAATAAAATAAGTATTTGATTCATACTTGCTCTATATTTACATGAGAATAGTGTTTTAACTTTTTGAAAAGTATCCTTTGATAAACTCTGTGGTGTAGGTACTATTATTCCCATTGTGTTGATGAGGCAAGAGAGGCAGAGAGGTTGAGCAACTTGCCTGGGGCTTGACAGCCATTCCATTGTGGGGCCAGCATTTGAACAGCAGCAGCCTGGACCAGAGTCTCTGTTCTTAACTGTCACACTGTCCCCAGTCATGAGGAATTTGCTTTCTTTTCATGTGTAAGCCAGAGCCAGACTTCCCAACACTAAAAAAGCAGAATCAACAAAAGAGTCTAAGATAAACCAGTGCATTCCAGCTTAAGGAAAACAAATAAACCAGAAAAGCACGCTCGCTCCAGCCTGGCACAAGCTTCTGGGTTGGGACAACCAATCTAAGAAAGCCCACACTTCACTATTTTAAAGAAAATAAACACCCCCACGAAGATGGCCTAATTATGATTCTGAAAGGCAACACACAGTGTTTCCCCCAGTGGATTAAAAACCAACCCCCAAAGTTTCAGTGATGGTCGGAGCTCCGTGAAAAGTCCCAAGTGGCATCTGTAAGCATAGTCTCCAGGTTGACCCATAGGAGCGCAGAGGAGCCAGGAAAGGGGAAATAGAAGAGATGAGTTGTTCCTGAAGAGCAGTCGTAGTCTCACTGGTGTCATGGACGCTAAACCAGTACCTGCCCCCAGCGCGATTCCTCTTGTCCCACTCTAAAGAGGCCTTCCACAGAGCCACAGTTGGGGCCAGCAAAGACTTCCTGCTGCATCCATGGATGCTCTGTGGGCAACTCGGATGGCATTGGGACATTCGTGGGCTGGAGGCGAAACAGAGCCCCAGGACCCCTAGGCTTTGACGCCCGCCATATCGAAATGGCATTGTCCTGTTCCAGAACTTACCCTTGTGAAGAAGACAGCTCCAGACCTCCTACCCTCCTGTGGAGGGCTGGTGGGGTAAGAGCAGCGAGAGCAGAGGATGGTTCAGCTTGCTCTGGTGACCATGCTGAAGCTGGGCTGACTCCTTCTCCCGGACATCTTGAGCAATGCACAGTTATTGTCGTGCACATTTAGCACCATCTGTCCCTGAAATGTAGTCTGGGGACAGGCTTACTTTGCTTAAAAAATACTAGAAATAAGTAAGTGAGTTCTTATTATACATCTAAGTAAGTATGCAAATATTTATACACATGCACATATTTAGAGTTATTTACATGTAAAACATATTTATATGAAGCTACATATTCCTACTTTTTATATGTACCTATATATCTATAGTTTTTACTGACCATAAAACAAAGCATTCCCATTACAGAAACAATTCAGGCATCACGCACACTTATAAAGAAAAAAGGTCGAAATCCTCCCAAATCCAGCCATTCACAGATAAGGCTTTGTTTACTAAAAATAAGCACTGATATTTTCAGTACCCTTTCATGCACATCTCTATGCATATGTACCTACATAATGACACATGTCATTGTGTGTGAATTTAGCCATACTAAGAAGGCTGTTGGTAAACTTCGACCCAACAGGGCGTGCGTTCTTTCATGGTCAGGTGATTGATCCAGACCATCATTTTCGTCAACAGAAATACCAACAGTGTTGTGACTAGGTCTGCTTGGGGTTGAGCAGACAGCAGGAATAGAATTATCAGAACATCTGCGCTTGTGCAGACTTTCCTGAATCTTTGAAAACTTGGTGTGCACACGGGGATGGTGCAGTGTGTGGTAGGGCATGGAAGAAGCCAGGAGGAGCCCTCTGGCTGGTCGCTTGGGGGGCAGTGAGCGGAGAAATAGAAGTGGTAGGTGTTCACCGTGCAGTGTTGACCCTGGAGCTGGCCCCGATGAGCCCCTGAGGGACAGCACACGCTGCATGAGACCGGGAAATGTTTTGAATAATGGCTTTTTACTCCTGTTCATACAAGACTTGAGGAACCATAGGATGATGGCTGGGCTGATTTAATTAGCAGCAAAGGAATCAAGCAAACCAGCCACCAGATTCTTTTCATCTCTCTCCAGAAAGGACGTTTTTAACTCGACTCATGTTCTGAATTTGTGATGAATGCCAGGGTTGTAATTAAGAAAGGACCTAACGCAAAGCAGAGGCAGGACCACTGTGTTTAAAATGTTTAGAAACAAATGTGGACGAAGACCACTGATTTTTCCTTTGGGACAAAGTGACAGTCCGTGTGAAGAGATAAATTATACTGAATCTATTAGAAACACATGTTGTGTTTGGTTAAATGCTAATCTCTCGTTTACCCTCCCACTGCCAAGGCCTATGGTGCCTGTCTGGTATCTGAATGTATGTTTGAGCTGTGACAGTCCCGGGAAAGAGCCTCGTCTTGTTTGTGTTACAGTGAGGCCCCTTTTCTCAACCCAGGGATTCTACTGATAGATATTACCCTCTATCACTGTGTAAACCAAGTTCATTCTCTTCTTCATCCATGTGTATGAGGAGATACCATAATATTCAGAGCTTTGGAAGCATCAGAAATTGCTTTCAGGGCATGTGAGATAGGAGTGGCCTAGTGAACTCTGTTCCCTTTGTCTAGAACGCCCTTTGTCTAAACCACCCTTCTCTCTCACCAAGCTCCTGCTCATCTTCTAATTCCTACTAATCTTTCTCCTTGGGGCACTGACGGTGCTTCCCCTGGGAAGCCTTCCTGACTGACTTCCCAAGCCTGAGTTGACTATTCCTCCTTTGTGCTTCTCCAGCCTTCTTCCCCTTTTCACACCTGGTTCCAGTTGCCTGCAACGTGTCTCCATCCTTCACCAGGCAGAGGGTCTGTGAGGATCAGAAGCACGTCACCTAGGACAGAGCCCGCCACATGATTTTAACAGACATCTCTTGAGTGAATGACGACAGCTCTCTTCTCAAAGACGTTTGTCCTTTAGCAGGGACCGCCTTTCACCGGCCAGCACTTCCTGCTCCCAGGGCCACCTCCGTGCCTCCCCGCTGCATACCCCAAATCTTGAGGTGACATTTGAGATTTCCACTTCACGAGATACATAAGGACAAAAATGTGCAACTTTTGCCTCATGCTAATGGATGTCTTTATTCCCAAACAGATAGCATACGTGATTAAGTGTAGTAGCTCCTGGTAGGTAAATCATCAGAAAACAAACAAACAGAAAGACAAAAGCAAACCTGTAGTTTTTGGAATAAGATTGCTTTGACTAGATTATAGGAATAGGATTTGGAAGCATTGCAGTGAGCATTCCAAATGCAGCCCGCCCTCCACGTTGTGGCCTGGAGCCTGGCACCCTTCCCTGTCCTGCTGCACTCCACAGGGGCTCAGAATCATGGGCTTGGGCACCGCAAGCCCAGGGAGGGTGGACATGATTGTGAACGTGTGGCTGGGGAGGAATTCGCCCGATCTATTTCAGGCCAACCAAGTGCACACTTTACAGAGAGGCAGTTCTATTTTCTTCAAAAGATCTTGCCTACTCTTTCTCTTCTCCTTTTGCAGAACTGAGAATCGAACTTTGTCTAAATGTGCTTTTCTTCGTAGTCCCCTGTGCTCTTAGCCCTGCGATGTGCTGTCTAGCGTATTAGTTACGACCCTGGTTTTGTCCTTGCGTTCCATTTCGGGAAGAGGTTATTCACTGAGGACCAAACCTTCATTTGAATATCGCCGTGCTTTGGGAGAAGTCAGCGTAATACAATTTTAGACAAATGTGGCACTGGAACGGGAACATTAGGGAGGAGAAGGAGCTTAGGCTGGTGGGAAGGTAAAAGCTCCCGGTTCCTGATTAATTGAAGTTAACGTGTGGGTGCGTAGATCACCGTGTGATGGGTAACACTTGGTGAAGAGGGCAGAAACGAAAGGTGGGGAGGTATTTTAGTAGTCTCTGCTGTTGCAATATTTTGGCATTGTGGTTGGCATCAGTTATTCTAGCGATAATTCTCCGTGAGCAGCCTTTCCAATTTTTGGCACAGCGTGCTCGGAGAGAGGTCCCTCTCTCACAGCCTACCTGCCTTACTGCCACAGATTTGTCCGTTCTCTTCTCTCCTGGTACCCCAGCAGTCAGCTGTGAGTCCCAGAGCACACAGCTTTTCTTAGGGGAGGAATTTTTGCGCCCCCTCCCCCCCCCCCACCGCCCCGCCCCAACCGCCCAAAGCAACACAAGACCGTCCTAACTCAATACGTACCACTTCTTGTGAATGAAGGCCAGGTCGGGGAGGAAGGCCAGCAGGGACAGGCAGGAGAGCAGGAATGTGCCACCTCCTGGAAAGGTCACTGCTCATGTGGAGAGTATCTGTTTGGAGCCTTAGATCTGGGTAACTAAGGAGATTAAACGGGAGTTTCCATCCAGAGTGAAGAGGAACCCGAGGCAGGTGGGAACTTGAGTCTGGAAGCAGTTTTGGCAGAGGCCGGTCTCATCCCTTACGTGCACGAGGGTAGAGACACCCTGTGTCTGCTTCTCACTGAGCGTTGTTCGCTAGTGATCATATTACTCCAGGAGAAAAGGTGGATCTTGGAGCCAACGGGGTTAGCTAGAGTGCTGAGCAGGCCGTGTGCCCCTGGGGTGAGCCCATAGGTCCCCCCGCAGATGCGGGGCTGTTGTGTGACTCGTGCACCCTGGAACTGGCAGCATTCAGACCTGGAAACAACGACATTTGACGGGTGAGACGTTTCTTCCTTTGTGTTTAGTAGGGGAAATTCCAGCTTTCTGCAACCTAGCACGGCTGCAAACAACCTTGACAATATTATTGTTTATTTCGCGTATTATAAAGAGATGTACTTGCAGGGCTGCTCTGTATGTAAATGTCCTTGACAGTGGCTTTTCCTTTAGTCATGCGAATGCCAGTGACCACGGCATCGCTAGGTCTTGGAGAGGTGGGATGAGACTTGGGGGGTGGGCTCCCCACACAATCTCTCGTGAAACATCTAGGTAAATCAAGTACACACAAGCTACTCGGTCAGGAGCACTGCCTTTGAACCGATTAGAAGACAGACGAGTATAAACTTGCCCTAAGTTACATTTCAGGTTGGTCTTCATACCAGAGCTGATTGAGAATTGGGATCTGAAATCACTACTGTGGTCAAATCCCAGACTTTCTCCTTTTCCTCCTTTTTTGATCCCCAGAGATAACATTTCACAGTGAACAATGTCTTGCGGTTGGATTATTAGAGAAATGCCTGAGAATGGTGTGCTGCATATGATTTATGTGTGTGTGTGTTTATATACATGCTTTGTTATATTTGAAGGATGGAATGTAGGTATAATAATATGTCATGTTACCTTTGGGGAGGTTTTGGTCGTTTCTGTGAGGAGCTTGATTAGGAGAATCTTGGAACTGGTATACACGTTAAGTGAACAGAACTTGGCTTCGAGTGTAAATTTTCACACACAGTCCACGACAGGTTCTAAAAATGCTCAAAGGAGAGCTGCAGATACCATTATGTTCATCTTTCCCTTACAATTTTATCTCTTGCAGTGCCCTTGAAGTTGCGCCTGGCATCCATACAGGCCAGACCGACACTGCCTATCATTCTGATCGCTTTTGCTGTTCTCCTGCTGTAAATGCCCTTCCCTGTGTCACATCAGAGTTGAATCACGTTCAACCTTTAAGGGACGACTTAAGTATTACTTCCGTTCTAAGTTCTGCCAACATAGGTCCTTGTCCTGCCTCTGACTTTATGGTCAGTGGATAAGTCAATTACCACAGTTGGATAAGTGTAATTAGAGGGTTGTGGGCAGGTGCTGAAGACAGAGCTCATAGCAGAGTGTTTGCACCATGACTTCATTTATTTATTTTTAAGATTTTATTTATTTATTTTTAGAGAGAGGCAGAGAGCAAGAGAGTGAGCAGAGGAGGGGCAGAGAGGGAGAGGGGGGTGGGGATCTCAAGCAGGCTTCGCACTGTCAGTGCAGAGCCTGACTCAGGGCTCCATCTCATGAACCATGAGATCGTGAGCTGAGCTGAAATCAAGAGTTGGATGCTCAACTGACTGAACCACCCAGGCGCCCCTACACCGTGATGTTACTTGAATATATTCGTCTTAACCGTAAGTCTGCATATGAGGCTATGCGATATGACCATTACTTTATAGGTTGTTAATGTGTGAAGTCAAGACACAGATTTGAGGTGTCCTTGAAGAGCTCTTACCCCTTCCAAATTTCTTGGATGCTTTAAGAGGAAGAAGCATAGCAAGACATCTCTACCTTTGTTTCTTTTTTCTGCCTGACCCAGGCCTGGGTGGCTAGTGGTTGAGAAACCACAAGATGGTAGTTTCTCCTGTCCACGGACAAGGATACTCACCAGGTGAGAATCCAGAACCTGGGTGAAAAGCGAAGAATCCACATACATATTGATTGCAAAGAGTGGTGTTCACTCGCAGCAACATTATAGAATGATATTGTGTGAGGCAAACTCATGTACTGACTTCTGAGGTTGTGAAACACTCTGCAGGGATTGGGTGCCAGTGTTAGGATTGCTGTATTAATTAGTACTTATCCTCGGCTCTTTCTGCAAATGTCATAATCAGTATTCGTAGCAAAGGAAAGAATCGTAACTTGACAGAATAGAATGTTCTAGAGTCCAGTTTCCTGGGCAGTGAAACGGGTCATCCGTCTTTCCTCTGGCTCCTCTGGTTTTTCCCCCAGCACACAGGGCTTCAGTGTGCAAAACCAGGAGTGTTCCGAAACACTAATGTCTATTTTTTCTGTGAGTGCTAAGAAAAATATTTACAAATTTCATTTGCATTATGTATATTGTTGTTTTATTCACGAAAGATTTAAAACCTAAATAAACTAAATTAAAAAATGCTACTTCGTACTTGGCAATATTTAGGTCTAGAAGTGGTCACGATTGTGAACGTTATGCGGGCTTCGAACTTTAAACGTTAATTGGGCCTCTACTGTGAATGCCATGTGGATGCCTTGAGAAAGGACAGGTGATACACACACTACCTAGGTGACTCTGTGTGTTTGGTGTGGCACGTTGAAGGGTGACTGCTCTCAGAGGAATTTGGCCACATATACGGCTCTCTCTGCTAGTATTTACGTGATTTTTGGGTAACGTTACTGATGGGAATAGATGCTCAAATGATTCCTGGAGTCGCATAACAGCAGAACCCACCTTTGAAATCGTCTCTCGAGTGTGTTTGGGGGCATGGGTTGTGGTGTTGAAGGCTTTGGAATGACTCCCCAGAGGGACAAATCGAGCACTGATTTTCAGTATGGTCCCTAATTCTATGGTTAGAGGTATGGCAGAGGGAAAATTTGGTTATTTTCTTAATCTTCTTGGCTTTGGGGGAAAAGTCATTTACTGTTTGTTTTTAGCATAGAGGATGAAAAGAAAGAGAGACACTTGGTGGTTAGACAGCTGGGTCACCAAAGTGAAATGGAACGTGCAGCAGTCAGATCTGATTCACTGTCCGGGCCTGGTGTAGACCTTTCTGTCCAAGCTGACAAAAACAAATGAATAAAAATTAATATATGTATTTTCTCTCTCTCTCTCTCTTTCTCTCTCTCTCTCTCTCTCTCTCTCTCCCCCTGTCATAGTGGAAATGCAGAGAATGCATGTGGCCTAAGGTTTTCAAAAATAGACCTAGTGAAAGAAGTAAGATGAGGCTTCAGAGGCCCAAACTTGGATGGGCAAAAAGTAGGAGGTAAAAACCATCTTTTGGAAACTTGACTGAAACGTTCTTGGGAGTATGCATGGAACTTACTTAAAAAGAGAATGAAGGGTAACCTGGGTGGCTCAGTCGGTTGAGCGTTCGACTTCGGCTTGGGTCATGATCTCACAGTTCATGGGTTCGAGCCCCGCGTCGGGCTCTGTGCTGACAGCTCAGAGCCTGGAGCCTGCTTCGGATTCTGTGTCCCTCTCTCTCTGCTCCTCCCCCACTCATGCTCTGTCTCTCTCTCAAAAATAAATAAACATTAAAAAAAAATTTTTAAAACATTTAAAAATACATACATACATACATATATACATACACATTTTTAAAAAAGAGAGAGACTGAGGGGCGCCTGGGTGGCGCAGTCGGTTAAGCGTCCGACTTCAGCCAGGTCACGATCTCGCGGCCCGTGAGTTCGAGCCCCGCGTCGGGCTCTGGGCTGATGGCTCAGAGCCTGGAGCCTGTTTCCGATTCTGTGTCTCCCTCTCTCTCTGCCCCTCCCCCGTTCATGCTCTGTCTCTCTCTGTCCCAAAAATAAATAAACGTTGAAAAAGAGAGAGACTGAGTCTTTTCAATCAAGATACATATCTCCCCTGGACAGACATCTCTTCTATGCACAGCTTTATGTGCCATTAATTATATAACTTTAGAACTTCAGAATACATGTGTGGTATATAAAAAGGGAGTTTTAAAATTCCTCCCTACCTTGTCCCATGACAACATTGGTTATTTCATGTGATAAATGGAAAGTAAAATAACATACTTTTAAAAACCTACGATGGCCCCCCCCAAACCTTACTCCTTCCACTAATTTCGAAAGACATTTCAAAATCCCTCTTATTAAATTACTGCTGTTACTCAGACAGAAGAACCAGAAGCGTGTGGTGGGTCGGAGTAGTCAGGGGAATGCGCAGCGGGTTCTGGAAATGTGCTGTTCCGAGTCTGTCCTGACCCTGCCATGGGCTTCATTGTTCGTTGGTGGTAAAGATTTATGACCTCTCTGGGGGTCGTTTCTTCATGCACAAGATGAGAAGCCTTGAACACTGAATGAGAGAGTTCTATGTAATGATTTGCCTCATGCGTGAGTCTTGTAGCTGTTTGCCTCAGGAAAGGATCAGGGGCTCCCACCTAAAATTCCATTTTCCACTGCTTCATAGTTCTGTTAGCTAGTCTGACCTAATTCTCTGTTTCCAGCTTTCATTGTCACGAGTCCATTAGCATATTCAATTTCTCATATTATTTATAACCCTACATTATTATTTTTATAATCCTTACAAGCTCCAGTGCCTCTCTGTACCATCACGAAATAGATTTTCTCCATTGCCCAGTGGTTTCTTCAATTATTCTTTGTTACGTATAAAAGCATTCACATACTCTCCTATGATTTATCTTTTTACGACCCTCACAAAGCATTTCTGGTTCTGGTTTTTGTTTAGGTTTGTAGTGGCTTTGCTTGAGTTTGAAGGCTTCTGGATTGACCCAGAATCTTGCTTTATTCTTCTTGTTGCCTGGTCTTTGGGGCTTCTCTTGTAAAACCTTATCTACAAAATCCGTAACAGGGATCTTTTGATTCTGCTGAATCAACTCGAACTTCAGTCCTTGTGTCCTGAAATGAGACTGTCTCCTCTTCATGTAACCCCCAGTTTCTACCACTGACTTCACTGGGCTAAATCAGGACATGCTTGCCTGGCATTCACAACAGAGAAAAATCTATGACACTTATGCCATTTGCCTGGCATGAAGTTGTTCCTGAAAGATGAACTTATTTTGCATTGATCAGCTTTCCCTTCCCCAGTCTACCTTTCTTTAAGGCAGGGTTGAAGTGCTATATATTATATATATATATTTTATATATATTTTGAAAGAGAGAGAGAGAGAGAAGTGGGGGAAGGGCAGGGAGAGAGGGGGACAGGATCCGAAGCAGGCTCTGTGTTGACAGCAGAAAGCCCAATGTGGGACTCTAACTCATGAGCCGTGAGATCATGACCTGAGCTGAAGTCAGATGCTTAACCAGCTGAGCCACCCAGGCTCCCCCACACATATGTTTTTTAAAGCCATTTCATTTGTCAAATTCTGTGTTAGAGTTATGCCCATATGTTAAAATGTCTTTGTGATGTCACAATATCACCATTCGTACTATTCACACTTACCTCTGTGATTGAAATCTGCTTGATAAATTAATGATGTTTAAAAGATGAGCAATTTCATTTTCTAGTGCCAGAAGGGATCTTCAGGAAATCTGAGAGTTGGGAGAAAGGTAGGAAGGGCACCACGGACCTCCTTCCATTCAGGAAAGGCATATCCTTAAAGTCTCAGACCAGGACTGATCAGTTGATTTCTTCAGACTGAAAGCTCTGTCTTTGATGAGCTAAAGCTCCCTTGTGCACCCTAACAATTCAGTTATTTTAAGTAGGCATGGATTCATCTGACTGATGTTTTCTGCTGTTGGAGAAAACTTTTTTTTTTATTAAGAAGCATTTTCCCACAAGCAAGTTGATGTCAAGTAGGCTCGGATATATTTGGAATCCGCGAGTGTGAAAAGCAGGACAAACCACCTGCTTGTTTTGATGCGAAGATGAACTCTAGTTTTCTTCCAGCCGGGCCTGCACTGGCCTTTGATACAAGACTACCTGCCTTTGCCCGCAGACTCAGCCTTTTAGGGGTTCAGGAAAGTGAGTATCTCATTGAGACTTTGAGAGACGTTATTTTTCCAGATCTGTGATGCATTCAAGGCAGCCAGGCTTTTAGGAAGGACTCCTTTTGGTCCTCCCAGCACTTCGTCCCCCACCCCCCGCCCCCACCTCACCCTGGCCCCAACTCTTTTTGTGGAAAGGCAGAATTAAAACTTTGCTAGAGAAGAAAGCGATCTAATATGTGCTAAAGAGTATTTATGACCTCCAGTACACTCTATCTTTCAGAACAACAATAAAAGCATAGGAAGACCCAAATCCTGCCAGGGTTTTAAAAATTACATTTCATTCATACCCAGGTATAACCTCCCATCATAAATCCTGAAAAATGTGGAGGAAGACACTGACAGGCCATTCTAGTGCATAATGAGGGATGCAGATTTCAATGCCCGGGACTGATGTTTATGTATGTGATTACTTGGAAGAGGTTTTATTTAATGCACCAGGTCTTTAAATTGGCTCTGTTTTAAATATAATCGTAGGAGCTACATTTTATTGTATGCATGCCAGGCAGTTTATAAAGGGTAATTCTAATCCCCCCAATTCTATAAGGTAAGTTTTATTCTTCCTGCTTTACCTGTGGGGAGACGAATGCTTAGACACTTTAAGACCTCGCTCAAGGTCATAGCCAGTAAGTAGCTTGCCACCTTGGACCGTTCAGCTGCAGAGCCCATATTCTTTCTTCTACATGTTTTTTTCCTTATACCTTCGGCTCATCTTTGGCGAGGATTTTCTGATTTTTCAAGCACCTGTTTGTTTTGCCTTTTTGTATTTGCGGGTGTTTGTGTTTATCCGGGCCTGTGGGGTAACATATGGAGCTAAAAGAATCTTCTCCCATCTTCCAAAATTATAGTTCTATGAACCACAGAACCTCACCGAAATCCTATTGAATCTGATTCAAAATGGAACTAGAGAAATGATAGAAAAAGTAGAGCTGATAAATTTATTGAAACTCACTCTTTTTTAAATAAACACTGCCGGGCTCGTATGCTAGATTGGTGGTTAATTTTGTGCCGATTACTATTCTGAATGACTTCAATGATTGCTGCTGCTCTATTAAAAATCCCCCTTTACAGTCGAAGACCTAATAAAGAAGAAACCGTGATCTCTTTGTTGTGTTCCTGGGAAGTGTACTTGAAGGCATAATCCCAGATGGGATAGTTCTTTGTACACACGACCACTATGTGAGAGCAACTTTGCCATCAGACCCATTTCGTCCACACGCTTTCTAAACCAACATCAGCATTTATGAGCAGCTCTTCAAATCTCTTTTTCACGTGCATAGCATTTCAGTGCAGTTTGGCTGAAACACTGCGTGGAATGTTCCTTCATACTCATTTCCCTAAAGCAGGAAGGCAATTGGCAAGTGACAAGTCATTTTTCTGTCAAACATACGACTGTTCCAGTTACAGTGTAGAAGACACAGATGGCTTGTTTACCAGTGGCCTTGGGCCATGGCCCAGGCACCCATCAAGCAGGAGACAGAGCTAGAAACATAAAATCTTTTATACCCCTGTAAAAAATCTGTATGCTTTGACACCAACTTTCAAGCAAGTGGTGATCCATAACCCAGCAAGAGGTTATGGCACCACCAGCCTCTGGCGACTTGCCCACGGTGTTTCCCTCTTCTGTCCTCACAGACTTCTTCATCCGGATTCTGGCCTCAGGCTCACATGTTGTGCCTGCGGAAAACCCTCTGGTCTGCCCATGCTGCACTGAGCCCTGAGCCAGTGCGGACTGGGGTTCCCACAAGCTTGAGCCCAACCCAAGTCCTAGGCCAGCTCTGACACCTCCTAGCCGTGTGACCTTGGGCTCAGCTTCCTTCCTGGTAAAGGAGGATCCTCGCTCTGCGTGCCGATCTCCCGTGGTTGATGGGGTCAGAGGTGGGGGAGCATTAGAGCTTCGCACCCACATGAGCTCACTTCAGAGGTGCCCCAAAGCCCTTGGCCTCTTTGCACAAACTTCCCTTTGCCTCTTAAATGAGACTTCGTCCTCTGATCTTGACCTCAAGGTGACAAGGGCATCTTTAATTTGGACTCGCCATCTTGCAGGGATGTGCTGGTATGACACGCCCACCTCTGAGTGCCACAGCCCCAGCACAAGCACCGGTACCCTGTCCGGGGGCACCTGCTCCTCTCTTTTTTTGAGACGTAGCTGGAAACCCCCCTCCACGGAGCCGTGCCTGACTTCATTGCAAACGTGTGCCTGGCACAGTCCCCTCTGGGCTCCTCGCCGACCTGGGCACCGACACAGGCTGCCCTCACCTGCCTGGATCACTCGTTGTCCTCACGGCTTCTCAGTCCTGAATTTAGGGGCTTCTGTTCCTTTTCAGGCCCCCCGGTACTTTATTCCTTATAAGACTATCGCAGTGTGGACTAAATACTTACTTTGTAATCATAGTTTAATGTCTGTCATCTCTTTTTACTGCCAGTGCCACGGACTGTGTGTTTGTGTCCCCCTAAAATCCATGTGCCAAAGCCCTGACTCCTAATGTGACAGTGGAGGTGGAGCCTTTGGGAAGTGATGGGTTTAGATGAGGTCATGAGGGTAGGGTCCCCCACCCCCATGGGATTAATGTCTTTATGGAGAAGAGGAAGAGACCAGAACTTTCTTTCCACCATGTAAGGCTTAGCAAGACCACATCTGTGAGTCCGGAGGAAGGCTGTCGCCAGAACCTGACCTTGCTGGCACCCTCATCTCAGACTTCCAGCCCCCTCCCCCCCTCCAGAACTGGGAGAAATAAATATGCGTTGTTGAAGTCACCCAGTCTACGGTGATTTGTTATAAGCAGCCCACACTGCCAAAGTCTGACAGGGATCCTGCCTTTTTCCTCATGTCTGTGTCCCCAGGACCCAGCACAGTGCCCGGTGCAGGGTAGACGCTCCATAAATAGCTGACACGTGAACTTGGAAGTGTCCTGCCTCTCATCTGTCCCTGTCACGCTCGCCTTCCACTGTCCCTTATCCCTTGCACTTCCTCAGGTATTTAGTATTTTCACTTACATTTCTGCACAAGGCACAGTCTCCTACGTGTTTGGTTCATTTACAGAAGTCGATGCACAGGTACTCTCTTCCATCAAACCTGCCGAAACTTGAACATCTAAATGAGCGTATCTGCCTTGAGAGGCTGTGAACTCCCCACAGCCGTGCACAGGGCGTGTAAAATATTCTCTTTGGGAGTTATCTTCAGTGTTCGAGGCATACGTTTTTGTTAACTCTCTCAATCGCGAGACATCTTTACCCATAGAGAGGTAATTTTGAGGGTGTCAGAAAAGCACAAACTCATTCCAGCTTAAGCTCGGAGAGTAAGCCAGGGGCTCAAGCTTGAAAATACCATTTAGGGTCAGGGCGCCTGGGTGGCGCAGTCGGTTAAGCGTCCGACTTCAGCTCAGGTCACGATCTTGCGGTCTGTGAGTTCGAGCCCCGCGTCGGGCTCTGGGCTGATGGCTCAGAGCCTGGAGCCTGTTTCCGATTCTGTGTCTCCCTCTCTCTCTGCCCCTCCCCCGTTCATGCTCTGTCTCTCTCTGTCCCAAAAATAAATAAACGTTGAAAAAAAAATTTTTAAAAAAAAATACCATTTAGGGTAAAAACGTGGCATGAGGTTAGACTGTTATGTTGTGGAATGACCACCAGTGACCTAGGTCTATTCTTAACCCTTCCTTGCTAATCAGCCTTCTGTCTTGGCCTCATTACTCGACCTCTTTTGAATTCAGTTGTGTCCTCTGTAGATTGAGGGGTGGGACTGTATATCTGTGGTGATTTTCCTGTTCTGAAATGGTATGATGTGTGTGTGTGTGTGTGTGCGCGCGCGCGCGTGCTCGCGCGCGTGTGTGTAACGGGGTGTGACCCATACCGTTGGCCCTGATAACAAAGCCAAAGAGAAATTCCAGACTTAGAGCAATGGCAGTTTGGTCGGGCTGAAGCCCTTTGTCAAAGGCAGCACTCTATTTGATTGATGTTCTGTGTGTTTGTTAAGTGAAACAGTGCGTCAAAACTTTTCCAGTCCAGAAATACTTTGAAAATGCTGAGGTTTTTATGGCACACTGGTAAACTGGTGAGGATGGGGGGAGGGGGGTATCTATATGAGGTATGATGAAAACACTTGTTATGTTTTCTTTTTAATTGTATAATTGTTAGAAAAACAAGATACAAAATATTAGGGAAGATCTTACATTTGGAAGTCATGGGAAACTTACAAAGAGAAACATTTCGAATTTATCCCTGCGAGTGACGAGCCTTTTACAAGACTTCATCCAATTCCCCGTTATAGGCTTTTTGATGAAAATTTCTTCAACTCCTTGAGAATTACCACTGATAAGAAACTTTATTTACATAAAGAGGTGGTTTTTATTTTTTAAAAAAAATTTTAATGTTTATTTATTTTTGAGAGAGAGAGAGAGCGAGTTGGGGAGGCGCAGAGAGAGAGGGAGACACAGAATCTGAAACAGGCTCCAGGCTCTGAGCTGTCAGCACCAGAGCCTGATGCGGGGCTCGAACCCAGGAACCACGAGATCATGACCGGAACTGAAGTCAGATGCCTGAACGACTGAGCCACCCAGGTGTCCTAAGAGGTGATTTTTAAAACGTAAAACCATTTTAAGAGCTGTGCTAATCCCCTATTGCTGCCGTGATCATTTGCCACAAATTTAGTAGCTTAACACAACACAAATTCATGATCTTACAGTTCATCTGGAATGGGTTCTAATGGGCTCCAATCAAGGTGTTGGCAGGGTGGCATTCCTTCTGAAGATGCTGGGGAAGGTCTATTCCCTGCCTTTTCCAGCTTCTAGAGGCCGCCTACATTCCTTGACTCGTGGCCTCTCCACCTGTCTTCAAAGCACATTCCACCAACCTCTAATCATCATGCCTGCTTCGACTCTGGCCCTCCTGACTCTTATGATTATATTGGGCCCACCCAGATCATCAGGGATAAGCTTCTCACCTCAGGATCCCTAACTTGATCACATCTGCAAAGTCCCTTTTGCCGTGTAAAGTCACATATCCACACATTCCAGGGACTAGGATGTGGATAACCTTGTGGTGGGGGCGGGGGAAGGCCTTATTCAGCCTACCACACTACCCTTCACAAAATTTGCATCAACTGAAGTTTTATCTAAGGAATCAAGCAGAGCTTCCTTTTCGATAGTTGACAAATACAACGTTGACATTTTTTGCAATAATGAGAATGGATTTCTAACCCAAGCTAACTCTTTGTATCAAGTATTTCAAAACAATGATGACTGCAGAAGGCTCGTGCCCTCACAGCGTACCGTCCTGTGGCTAATCAGGACCCACTAAAATAGAACATCAGCTAGAAACGGACCCGAGGCAGCCAGAGGTTCTGAGTTGCCCCTGGAATCTGGGCCCCACCTAACTTGCCCCCTCCCCCCTCTCCTACCCATTGCAGTGCTGGTTCCTTGGACTCCCAGGATATTAAGTTCTTCCACAGTCTGCAGACCCCTTGCCCTTGGGTGAGGTGGGGGAGTGATGTTCAGTCAGAGGTCCTGTCTAGCTGGTGAGTGCCAGATGTCGTTAGAGAGCTCAGACCCTCCTCTGCCTCGGCCATCCCTGGGTGGCCTCAGACTGCCCAGCCTGAGCTGCCCTTGGAGCCAGAAGGCTCAATACCTCAAAGCACGCTGTGGTCTCCAGCCTGGAGTCTCTGAGCAAGGCAGGGAGGCAGGCAGCTGTGGTCAAGTCCAGGATCCCATGCTGATTAGCCGTGCAGCATCGTGCACGGTCACCTTCACCTTCCTGAGCCTCGGCTTCCTTTGCTGTAAAGTGGAGGTAACAGGATGGTTGTCACAGGAACTCAACAGGGTGAGGTTTGGAGGATACCTAGCACGGTGCTAACCATCGGTGACGATAATGCACATGCTGATTGATTCAGCCTCGTTTTGTTTCTCTCTTAAGTTGGCTACATCCTGCTTGTCTTCCACCATAGTTATCAAGAGTGCTTTGTGCAGTAAGCATGTAATGGGAAGTGTCCGTTCTCATGGTGGCTACGTCTTACAGAAGAAAACTTAACCTGGCAGCTCGTTCGAGCCTTGCCCTGTGCAGGGCTTGGGGCTGCTGTGTTAATGGGGGTGTTAGAGTTACACAGGTAGGATCAGTTGACTATAGTAATTACTTTGGGCAGAAAATCTAATGGGACGAAACAGAAACCTAGGTGATTCTGTCTCTCTTTGACACGCCATGCCTACCTGGATGAGGTCATATATGATTATGATGAATCCCTGAGCTAATTTGGCAATAAATTCGTATTTATATTTAGGTTGTTATTTTAGCAGTAGTGTACTGATCATTTGATCCCGAAGGTAATTTCCTTCTACAGATGTGCCCTTGACATCCTAAAATGTATATTCAGATTTAATGAAGAAAAAAAAAAGAGAGAGAGAGATGTACTATAAAACAAAACAGTGCTTTTGAGCCCGAAATACAAAGAGGGGAGCGTTAATTTTCTTTTAAAATTCATTAGAAATGGAAACCACTTTCTAAATTGTACTTGATGGCCGTTTCATTTGAATATGTTTTTCAGTGTCTGGAATGCTCATTTTTATCACTCAGCATCAAGAACGTATTTTCAGGATGTTTCTGCTTTTGTTAACTGGTTGGATAAACACTTAAGATTTTTTTCTGAGAGGCATTTTTATCGATGTATTCCAGTATTGATAGTTAATAAAGCCATTTGTTTTAATTCAGTGGAAAATAATTCCATTAAAGCTTAAATAAAGCTGTGCAAGCAATTTTCCTCCATTACAGTGTCTTTGGGGCCGCGTTAATTATAATAAATGGAGCTATTGGAGACGTTTACTCAGCACACAAACTCCTCATTGTTAACCACGGCTGGTGTGTGCTAACAGCTGCCTCTTAGAGAAACGTAACCCATAGTTAATGGTGGAAAGTGTGGCATTAACATAATTTTTTGGCAAGGACAAAGCTAAGTTGCAGTGTTGCCTTTAACAGTGACTCCTTCATTAACAGTGTCTTATCAGAGGCCCAGACTCCGGGGTGGGCGGGGGGGGAGATGATTGTGTTGTAGGTAACCAGAACCCCGTGTGAAATGGCTGTTTCTAAATAAAACAGGAAAGGATTTCAGTTGCTTATGAGTGTGATTTTTTAAAGGGGGCTGAAGAAAGACTCTGAAAAGCATTGCTGGTGTTTGATCAAAATTGACGGAGTGTACAGGCGGCTCTTTTGACATTGACACTGATGCATATTATGGTTTCCATAAGAGGGATTAGAATTAAAGCGTTTTTATTCTTCAGGGACCCATTCAGACAAAAATAGATTTGCTAATGCGAGACTTAGGAGTCCAGAATAACTTCTGTGCCGGGAAGGTTCTGTAAATGCATTTGCACATCGCTAAAGGTGTTTTTGTCAAGCTATTGGGGAGAATTTTTTGTATCTGTTTGAAGACCGATCAAAGATAGAATCAGAAAGTAATAGAAACTGTCAAATAATGATCTCATATTAATATTCATCCTTAAACCTGACCCCTGACCTCAGGATTCTCTTGGATTTCCTCAATAATAAATACAATTATCAAATTGATTATAGATGATAAAATCAGATAATATAAGCTGAGGAAGCTACCATTCGTTAAGCACTTACTATCTATATGCCAGGCAGGCAGTGTGCTCAATGCTTTATATATGTCTTGTTCCTTCTCATAAGAATCCTGTCGCTGCTACTGTGAATATCCTCATCTTGCAAATGAGGCCATTAAGCCTCATGGAAATTAAGTGCTGATTCCAAGGCCATTCAATGAGTATAAGATAGGACTGAGATTTGAACCCAGGTCTTTTGTTCTGCCACCTGTCGTATTCCCTCTATCACCCCCGGGCTACCCTTGTCGCCAGTGACAGTCAGTGCTATAAGGCGTGTCTCCCCGAATCCATTCAGTGATGACCCTGGGGCTCCTTTCCACTCTCTCTCTCTCTCACACACATAAGAGTGACTGTTGCTATTTATAATACGTGGCTCATTCTGTTCAATAGTTCTTCACATCAGTGCTTCTAGCAGTTTCTCCTCTATCAGCTGTGTTCACAGTCTCTGTTGGATTCACTTGGGTGCCGCATCGAGCCTCTCTGCTGGCCAGGTTCGCTCACCTCCTCTCCACTCCAGGCCCACAGCCTGCCAAGACAGGCACCTCACTGGGCTGGGACCAGGCTGTGCGTCTGCTACAGATTTTCTGGAAGCTTCCTCCTTTCAGATCCTTGTGGTCCCTTAAAGCGTTTGTAGGGATCGCCTATGAGTGTCTCCAGGACTGATAGAATACCCTCTGGTTGTTTAAGTCGAGTAGGATCTGGAGAAACCCTGGGGATGGAGGTTTATGCTTTTACTTCCCCTTTTACCTTGAAACAAGAGGTTCACCGGGACAACATGTGTTAAGCATTGCTTGCAGGAACAATATGTCAAACTATAAGCTCTGAAAATTATTTTTGGGAAGACTTGTGAAGACCCACAAAATTGGGCAACCCATGTGGCTTAGGGGGTCAGCTCTCCCCCTGCCAGTGGTGCCTATGCCAGTCCTCGGGCAGCCTGTGAGCTGGCCCTCTTCAGGTTTGTTATGTACCCCAAGGGGGAGCTGCCTGGTGGTCTTCTGGAGTCTGGGAGTCCTTCTGTGACCATCAGCTCTCTACCAACAGTCCCCTTTGACGTGATACCCATGTTGCACGGTCTCTCACCAGAGATGATGGGAGTGACCCATGATTCACATCAGCCTGGATTTGGTCTGTTATTTTGTTTATTTCTGGAAAATGCGATTCAGCCTGAATTCTGCAGTCCATTAATTGTTTTTTGTAACTCAGTGATTCTCAACCCTGGCGAAGCATTAGGATGCCCCGAAGAACTTTAGAAGATACTAAATGCTAAATGACTTGTCCCCAAATTAAATTGGATGAGCTAGGGTTGGGGCTTGGCATCCACATTCTCAAAAAGCATCGCAGGCAAGTGGACTGTGCAGTGAGGGGTTGAAAACTAGTGAGACAGAGGATGGAGAGACGTTGGAGGAGGGATTTTCGCTACTACGAGGACCCCTGGTCATACAATTAGTATTGTTAGCAGTGCAACAAGTATTGCCAACAAACATACTAGGCGCTTACTGTGTGCGGGGAGTGTGCTAGGCATTTTTTAATAGAATGAAATTACCTTTGCATACTCCTTATAATAACTTAGGAGCTTGTTTCACTTTTACAGATGTGTATGTGGAAGACTTTGAGGAGACAAAGCAATTTATTCAGAGCTGAATGATGCTTCTTGGGGCTATTCTTTATTAAAAAGTGAGACGAAACCTTTTTGCGTAGGTATACGTTGTATCTGGTTGTTCACGTCATTTCCCTTATCATGGGAGACTTGGATGGCTCTTGTATGGTCAACGTGCCTTGGCTCTGCCACCGGAGACTGGCTATGAGATAGTAATCGGTTGAGAACCTTCGGATTCCAGGTCACATCTCCTGGCCTCCTGATTTTTCATAGTAGACGTCACACAAGTGTCCTGAAATGCATCTTTGCTGCATATAGCTTGTATGATAGCAGAGATAGGTAGACTTTACTAGCATACTGCCCTGCAAAGACCCCAGTCATACACATACTCTGTAGTAAGTATGCAGACTGTAACTCCCATGTACTTGGATTTAACACCTCTGCACCTTTGCACGCGATCTCTCATGTTATGTTTGCCGCCTCCTGGGGAGGTGTCCAATATGAAGGGCTAGATGGCTAGGGTGAGATTGAGGACATGGTATAATTTCACTGGTTGCAAAGTGTGAGATCACTTGCTTTCTAGTCAGGGCATTTTAAAAACCATTAAACCATGTGTGTTTTGTTGGTGTTGGTTTTGATGTATAGTTCTCTGGGTTTTAATCCGTGTACAGAGCTACGTAAGCATGACCTCCATCAGGCTATAGACCAGCCACATGGAGTTAGAAGGCCTGGAGTGTTGCTGCAAATAGTCCCCACCGTGTCCTCTCCGTACCTCAGCAGCCTGGACAAGCTTGACTTTCTGTAAGAGTTTTAGCTCGATGCCAGCCTGAGCTAGCAATTTCTTGGCAGTTTGGAGACAGGCCTTTCTGAAAAATTTGACCAGTGATAGGAGTGGAAACATGTGGGGGTGTGCCTTTCCTTTTTTTCTACATTGACTGAGTATCGTAACCCTCGATCCTCAAAGAAAAGACTTAAGACAGGAGGCTGGAGTCCAAGCTCTAAAGACGTGAGTTGCTTTCTGGAAAGAAATGAGATGATATGCCCTTATAGGCCTCCATAAATAAGAGATACTGCCTCATAGGGTGCTGCAGCCTGGGATCAGAAACTGGGGGTTCCCAGGGCAGGTGGAAGTGGGTGGCAAGGGAGCCCGTGTCCTCTCTCCTGGCTCTAGATCATTCATCAGCCCTCCTCTGCCTTTTCCTTCTGAATTTGCAGCTTGAGCTCCAAGCCCAAAGGCCTGGAGGGCTTTAGTCTGATTTCCTTCCCCACCTGGCACCCTGTACTGAGTCCCCCACGAGGCAGAGTGACCAGAAGTTCCTCTGGTGCCCGGGAGCCCATTCAGAGAGGCTTACTTTGATAACAGGGCTCCTCTGATCTCCACAGCCAATAAGTTACCAACATCAGGTTTGAAGATTCTGACAGTTTTGTTTACTTTGTGCTATGAAAGCATAAGGTCATAGGATGGAAAGTTCTACCTATATATCTGATAAAAATATGGTTATGCCCTAGGAGAATAAAAACTTGCTGTCTCCAAGTAAGGAAATGTGTGTAGCTTTTCTTTGCCCTTTCTGTACCTCTGCTACAAGCCCAAACATTTACAGCCTCTGTGTTCTAATAAACCTACCAACAATGGGCACTCAGGGATCTGCTGATGGAGAGAACAACAGGGTCCGGGGCACACATGTCAACACTGGTCAGCCCTGTTCCTTCCTCTGTGCAGAAGGAAAGAAGTAAAGTCTTCTATAAGGGAGCCAGAGAGAAGGGGAGACAGGAAGGAAGAATGGGAGAAGGAAGAAAGGAAGGATATTTGAGCTAAGTCTCAATGATGGTGGTGGGGAAGAGTTTTTCTGGCAGAGGAAAGAACTGGCTGTAAAGGTCCCTAGCTGCCAACAGGTTGGTATGTTTTGGGGCAGAGAGAAGGCTGTTGTGGCTGGCGATGGGTGTGGTTGGAGGGCAGGGCCTGGCTCCTGTTGAAGTATAGAGCATGGTAAAGAGTGGATTATTTCATTCTTAGAGAAAATAGGTTTTAAGCAGAGGGCTAATATGGCCTGATTGATAAGGTTAGAAGAGCCCTCTGGTTGCCATCTGGGTAGAGGAGAAAATTTGTAAGCAGTGAAATGATGTAAGAGTTCTCCCAAATGGCCCAGAGGGGCCAGTGGAAAGTAATCAAAACATTACACTGAGTCATGTTTCGAAGGCTGAGCCAATGGGACTGGTGAGTGGGTTGGTACAGATTGGGTAAGGGGTAGAGATGGATCAAGGATGACTCTTGGGCTTTGGAGCCCATAGGGGAAGGATGTGTTGTATAACCAGATACAGAAGATAGGGAGGCAGCAACTTGGGGGGGGGGAGGTGAAATTGCAGCAAATAAAAGAGTTCTGTTTGGACTCAAAGTGCGAGGTGCCTATAGATGTCTAAGCCCGGGTGCTAAGGAGTGCGTCAGTGGGTAGCCGAGTCCGGGGTTTGAGGGAACAGTCGGCATTCAAGTCATCCATTTGTAGGAACTTTGTTTCTTTTGGAAACTTCTCCTGTTTCAAAACCATTGGTTGGTTGAGCTATCTTTGAACCCTGAGGTTGGTACCTGGACGACATGCAGACGTTTGTTGGGATTTCTCACATCCATCCTGGGAAGACACATTCACATGAGGAGGTGACGAGAAGCTTCTGCAGCTATACCGACTGCATTATGTTGGAATAGCTCTGAATATTTCTCTAGACTTAGGCAGTCATTTTTGTGAATTCTTTCAAGCAGATCCTCTTTATTAAGTCAGATAGAGATCTCACTTCCTAGTTCTGTGTGTTCCCCGTGGAATGCAGCACAATAATTAAGATCAAACAAATCATTAATCATATTCACATTTCAAAGATTCCTGAAAATAACCCAACATGAACACGCCAGGTGTTTGTGCTTGCACGTCTTGTACATGAAAATCGGGCCCCGTTGTCCTTTTAGTATGTACAACTAGCCAGTTAGAGTACAGTCACTGTGGACATCAAGTGGGTGACAGATCAAAAGACTACAGAGCAAAAGGGACGGCTGATACCCCAGTATGGAAGAAGGAAAAAAACCCTATAGGCCTAAACCCACTTATTTGCTATTTTTGGATAAGTTTTTCCATTTGAACTGTCTCTGTCTTAAGTTCTACTTCTCCTTTTTTTTAAAAGTGTATTCATTCATTCATTCATTCATTCATTCTCTACACCCAATGTGGGGCTCGATCTCTTGACCCCGAGATCAAGAGTCACATGCCCTTCTGACTGAGCCGGCCAGGCACCCCTTACTTCTCCTTTTTATTCCAATTTCCTAAGTCACTTTTGCATTCTTCTAAAAAAAAATCAGCTTTCATCTACTCCAACTGGGACACTTACTTTTTCCTTAAGCTACTGTTCTCTCTAGATATCCTTGTGTTTCCAATATTTTTTTTAAATTTTGTTGTGTTGGAAAGGCTGACTGTCTTCCCTTTTTGTGAAGGTGATTTCCCCTGACTGACAAGCATTATCTCCTTGGAGGGGAGCCTTTGAATACACCGAGCACATCATAGGCTACCCCACGGGCTCAGATGTGTTGCTGGGTTGGTGTCTGGGGTACACAGTCAGTGCCCAGAGTATGTTGCTGGTGCTTGGGCTCTGCAAAAGCTGGTAGGTAGGTTTTTCAGACAGATGAGCAACAGATCCCCAAGCACCCTCTGGAAGAAACGGTCTTCTGTCTTTCCTGCAGTGTCACAGCGTGTGACCCTGAGCAAATCTCTGGATTTCTCTGGGCTTCTGTTCCCTCCTCTGTAAGTGGGAATCAGTATAACCCACCTCCGAAATTTGAATTAAGTGAATAGGTGGGAGGCACTTAGCAGGTACCTGCTGCATAAAGGGAACTCCAGGACCTTTAGTTCCCACCCTAACCAGTCTGAATCTATATTCATCAGGAAACGATAATCATGTACTCTGAAAAGTGGCTGTTCGTCAAGAGAGATCAAGCTTCTGAAGCAAGCTAGACTGAAAAGATGAAGGGAAATTGACCATCAAGACGAAGCAGAGAAACAGTGCAGTGGTTCTCAAAGTATGGTTCCAGGCCCTGCAGTGTCAGCATCACTTGGGAGCTTGTGCAATGCAGATTCTCAGAGTCATTGAATCAGAACCTCTGGGAGGGGACACAGGCAGTCTGTGTTTTAATAAGCTCTACAGGCAATTCTGATGCACACTGAGGTTTGAGAACCACTGGTCTAAAGCAAACTCAACAGATACGGGGTGAGGAATTGTGGTGTGTGTGTGTGTGTGTGTGTGTGTGTGTGTGTGTGTGTCCACACACACCAACGTATGTACAATGTTTGTAACTGCTGAAAGTGTAATTGAGCATGGTAATGTCAACAAAATCCCACCAAACGGGCAACTAATAACCTATTTTTCTTTGGTAGAGTTGTCTAAATAGACATATATCTGGAATGTTTGTTTTCAATGACTGTGCACTAAATTCGCTTTGGTTTTAAAACTACTGATTCATCAACTTTTTTCTTTTCTTTTTTTTTTTTCCCCCTAGGAAATTCCACTTACTTGGATGATCATGGGCCACCTCCTAGTAAGGTAAGGTCTTTGCTTATGGTTATATATCCCATTTCTCTTTTCTCAGTTCCTACAGCCTCCAACAACCCTAACCAGAGCCCTGCTGGCCATGAATTGTTTGCAAGAAAATAGTAGATGACAGATGTGAAGTTAATCTTTGATTTACAGTGAGGACAAAAAGGAAGCATATGAAGAGAGCCAAAATGGTGAGGGAGGAAGGGCCATTATTTTATCAACACCTATAACTGTGCCGGGCGCTAGAGCCTTAGACTGACTTCAGATCTTTGGCGGCTTCTCCTGTTTGCTGCTCTGTTTGCCTCTGCATCCGTACTGGCCCGTGATCTGATGCCCACAGCCTGGCCTCCCCCTGCCTTTGGGCCTAGGGCCTACATTCATTTCTGCCCCTTTTCTCCCTGGGCTGCCTTAGTTGGGCTGCTCCATCAAAGGCTCAACCCCTTAGAACTGGCCTTCTCTTTCAGTGCCCTCTCAAGGCTGCCCTGGCCTGACCTGCGTGCCCACTTTTGTTTTCCTATATTAAGGGTCAGAATAGTCTGGTGACATGTTAGTGTAGTTCCCCGCCACTATTTACTTTCTTGTACTCAATGAACACTAAATGTCAAGATACCAGAAAATGGGAAAAATAAAGATAGTCTTTGACCACTTAAGATGATAACCTGCAAAGCACAGTTTCAAGTACGTAGTAAGAGGATAATCATCCCCTAACCTTTGAGGCTGGAAATTTAGCCCAAGGTCAGCTTTTGAGCTTGTGGGATTTGAAAAAGAACCCTATTATTTTTAAGACCACGGGTTTTGGAACAGGGATCGCTGGATTCATCGCTGGCTTTGCCACTTTCAGTGTGCGACATTGGACAAATTACTTGGAGCCTCGGTTTTTTGATGTGCAAAGTGGGATTAACAATACTTCCCACGGTAGAGGACATCTAAAAGGATCAAATGAGCTGATATAGGACATTCAGCACCTGGCCTGCGCTAAGCATTAAAATAAAGAGTGACTGTTGTTAACTAGACTGGAGCCACATTAAGGTTATGGATGAATGGTACAGTAGTATTTATCACAGTTGTGACTGGCTCTACCACTTGGTCCCCTGCATATATATTGAGTGTCTGTGACACTGCACCATTGGGAATACAAATATGAAACAAGACAAGAGCAGCAGAACACAATAGCCCAAGCCCTAGAGGAGCAAAAGGATATAGAAGTGAGACACCCTCCGAGGGTAAAAACCAGGATAGCTCATCTCAGTACCCTCACATCACTGCAGTAGCACATTGTGACTGTTCATCAAATTTCACTGAATTGGACCAGGGAATCCAGAGTTGGAATCTGAATTAGGTCCTGGCTCCCAGCCCAGGTTCCTTCCACTAGGCCAGTGTTCCCAAACTTTAGCTTGCATCAGGGTTTCCTGGAGGCTTATTGAAACACAACTGCTGGACCCAGACCCCTGAGTGTCTGATTCTGTAGGTCGGGGGTAGGACCTGAGAACTTGCGTTTCGAACAAGCTCCTGGGTGATGCTGATGCTGCCGTTCTTGGGACCGTGTTTGAGAACCACTGCTTTAAAGGCCACGAATATGAAGAAAACAATTTCCCTGGACATTTTCTATGTTGTTTTCACTGCTGATAGCCTAGAAAGAGTAGTATGGCTTATTATATAAAGGCTATTTCTTAATATAATGGTGACTCACTATTATAACTCTACTTATAGTGAAAACAAATTTTCTTTGGTCAGTAACCTGCCCGGGAGGGCAAATAAGTGGAGGTGGGGGAGAAGAATTGTATGGATGGTCTGCTAGGTTCCTGCACCACTAACTACTTCTGTCCCAAGTGGGGCCAGTTGAATTCTCCCTACCTTCTCTGCTCTGCAGGAAAAGGGGTTTGGGGCAGGGCGGGGCGGGGCGGGGTGGGGGGCTCTGTGGGATCCATCAGCTGTTTCTCTCAATGCCATGTTGGGACATTATTTTGGGTTTCAGGATTGATAAATGGGGCTTTACCTAATCAGGAGACCCAGGCCCGCTTTATATAAACTTGCCTTCTTGAACTCAATCCTTGGTGACCACCTCATTAGTCTGCTTTGGGGCCTCACTCTTGCTAGGTTGGCCATCCTGCCTGCGTCTTCCCTACTATCCTTGATGCCTGGATTCTGCGTCTGCTGGACCCTCTCCCCTTGCCCCTGTGGAGCTTTCCCTGGCTCTGCAGTCTCCCACCCCTGCCTTCTGGTCTTCACCCCTCTCCCCACCCCCAGCCCAAGCTCCCTGTGACACCCAGAAACCATCAGGTCATATCAGATCATTTGAGACCACTTTCAGAGTAAATCCGGTTTTATAAACTCTATTCCAAGTTTGAAATTGTGACTATAATCTCCTTCAACCAGCAGAAGTTTGTATGAGGCCGATTCTCTTACTATAAATGTATTTTCATTATCCAGGAGTGGAGTGGCAAAAACGCTCTTGACTTTCGAAGCAGTAGCCGAAATAAGGAGAAGAATATAAAAATGAATAAAAATAATGTTGGTATGTTAACATCTTTTCATCCACACTCATTGCCGCTACCAGTGTGGAAATGAATCCCAGGAGTGAGGAGGTCAGACTTCCAGATAAAGGTCCTTCGAGTGTCCCCTGAGGTGGGGCCTTGGTTAGTAAGGGCTTGCAGACCAGGGGTACGGGGACGTGGTGGCATCCAGGTGAGAAGGACTCACACGTGTGTGGCCTCTAGAATGCACCCCCAGCCTGGCAGGGGAGAGCAAAACTGACTGCAGACCCACCATTTTCATATTTGTTTAGCATCCAGAAATAACTTTTTGATGCCAAGATGGAAAGAGCTGTGATCTAGATAAAGTAAGATTTTTAAGTCCTGAAAATGTCCTGAGGTTTACGGGCGAGTTCTCGTTTGATGAAAAGTTCATTCCCCAAGTTTCACATTCCACAAGTAATAGCCATTTAGGGAATGGGGTGTATACCACACAGCACATGCAGGGCACGGGTCTCCCTTCTCTCCAGCGTATTCGTAAAAAAGAACCAAATGCCTCCGATTTTTTTGTTGTTGTTGTTGTTACTTGTTTTTAAAATCCACTTGAACCTCACAGCTCACCTCAGATTTTAATCTAAGTCATTATTTAAGGCAGATGTTAATCTTTTCTTTTGTTAACCACTTATGACCACCAAGCAGAACACGTGGCTTCAGGTTAGAGCCCAGCGAAGAACGAGCACGTAGATCTCTAATGAGTGAATTGGAAAGATGTTCTCTTTTTTTTTTTAATTTTTAAAAATTTATTTTTTTAAATTCAAGTTAGTTCACGTACAGTGTAGTATTGGTTTCAGGAGTAGAGCCCAGGGATTCATCAGTTCCGTAGAACACTCAGTGCTCAGCCCAACAAGTGCCCCCCTTAATGCCCATCATCCATTTAGCCCTCCCTCCCCCCACCTCCCCTCAGCAACCCTCAGAAGGATATTCTTGAGAACAAAACAGGCATGCGACAGCCAGGGTAGTATGATGTCACTTCTTTTAAAATTATATGTCTATGGGGGCACCTGGGTGGCTCTGTGATTTAAGTGCCTGGGTGTTGGTTTCAGCTCAGGTCATGATCTCATGGTTTGTGAGATTGAGCCCCACGTCAGGCCTTGCGTTGGCAGTGAGGAGCCTGCTTGGGATCCTCTCTCTCTCTCTCTCTCTCTCTCTCTCTCTCTCTCTGCCCCTCCCCTGCTCGTGCATGCGAACTCTCTCTCTTAAGTAAACATTTAAAAAGTTAAAAAAATAATAAACCTGTGTGTATATGACTGTGTGTACGGAGAAAAGTCTGGAAGGGGTAATAGTGTTTTCTCTGGATGGTAAGATTTGAAAAGCATTTTACTCTTTTCTTTATACTTTTCTGTATACTTTTGCATTCATTAAAGTAACGCCTGTTCAATCTAAACATCAGGGGAGAAAGTCCTTATGTGAGATAAGATTAGGTAGGGTTGGGCTGAAAAGCCTTTGGTGCTCGGACCTCTGCTGCAGGGTCGTCTGCAGTTTCATTGACGCCTCAGAGCAGCCTGACCTCTGAAGGTTGACGTCTTCTCCTCCTGTTCCACGCCCTGGACCGTGGGCCCCTGACGCGCAGCGGGGGACAGCAGCAGGAATTCTGATGGTAGCAAATGGGATGCAGTAATTTCACATATGTTGGGATCTCAAATCTGATAGATAGAAGAGCTGTCCTAAGCGACCCAAGGAAAATAAAACCACTATCCATAGCTGATGTCTGTCATTTCCTATGTGGCAAGCAGTCTGCTCAGCGCTCTGCAAAGTGCAAGTTCAGTCTCCGTAAAACCCTATAAAAGAGGAAGTCATTTTCTTTAAATTGAAGTATAGTTGACATGCAATATTGTATTAGTTTCAGGGGCACAACCTGGTGATTTGAACTTGTATACATTATGCGGTACTCACCATGGTAAATGGAGTTATCGTCTGGCACTTATATTCCCTATGCCGAACTTTATATACCTGTGACTTATTTATTCTATAGTTGGAAGTTTGAACCTCTTAATCCCCTTCACAGATTTCATCCCTGCCCCCACCCCTTCCCTCTGGCAACCACTGGTTTGTTCCCTTTGTTTGGAGTCTATTTTTGTTTTGTTTGTTCACTTGTTTTGTTTTTAGATTATATATATAAGCGTAATTATACAATATCTGTCTTTCCTGCTTGACTTACTTCACTTTGAGTTAGCATAATGTCCAATGGCCTCTCTGTCCATCCATATTGTCGCAAAGGGCAAGATGTCATTCTTTTTTATGGCTGAGTAATATTCCAGCGTGTGTGTGTGTGTGTGTGTGTGTGTGTGTACCCACATATATATTATGTTTACCCATTTATCTATATATGGACACAGGTTGCTTCCATATCCCGGCTATTATAAACAATGCTGCAATAAACATAGGGGTACATATATCCCTTTGAATTAATGCTTTTGTTTTCTTTGGATAAATACCCAGAACTGGAATTGATGGATCATATGATATTTCTGTTTTTAATTTTTTGAGCAACCTCCAAACTCTTTTCCACAGCAGCTGCACCAATTTCCATTCCCACCAACAGTGCACAAGGATTCCCTGGTCTTCACATTCTCACCAACACTTGTTATTTCTTGTCTTTATGGTCATTCACACATGAATGGTGTCAGGTGTTACTGTTTTGATTTGCATTTCCCTGACGATTAGTAATACTGAGCATTTTTTTCATGTGTCTGTTGGCCATCTATATGTTTTCCTTGGAAAAAATGTCTGTGCAGGTCCTCTGCCCATTTTTAAATTGGTTGCTGTTTTTGTTTTTGGTTTTGGTTTTTTTTTTTGGTGTTGAGTTGTATGCATTCTTTATATGTTTGGGATATTAAGCCCTTATTAGATATATCATTTGTAAATATCTTCCCCCATTCACTAGGTTGTCTTTTCATTTTGTTGATGATTTCCTTGCAAAAGGTCTTTGGTTTGATGTCCCAATTACTTTTTGATTTTGTTGCCCTTGCCTGAGGAGACAGACCCAAAAAACTATGGCTAATCCTGATGCCCAAGAGTCTATTCCTTATGCCTTATTTGGAGAGACTTGTGGTTTCAGGCCTTACATTTAGGTCTTTAATCCATTTTGAGTTTATTTTTGTGTATGGTGTAAGAAAATGGTCTAGTTTCATTCTTTTGCATGTAGCTGTCCACTTTTTCCAACACCATTTATTGAAGAGATATCTTTTCCCCAATGTATATTCTTGCCTCCTATGTTGTAGATGTATTGACCATACAAGGGTGGGTTTATTTCTGAGCTATCTTTTCTGTTCTGTTAATCTATGTATCTATTTTTGTGCCAGTACCATACTGTTTTTATTACTATAGTTTTATAAGATAGTTTGATATCGAGGAGTGTGATGTCTTCACTTTGTTCTTCTGATCAAGATTGCTTTGGCTGTTCAGGGTCTTTTGTGGTTCTATACAGATTGTAGGACTATTTGTTCTAGTTCTGTGAACAGTGCTGTTGGTATCTTGGTACGGATTGCATCAACTCTGTAGTTTGCTTTGGGTCGTGTGGACACTTTAGCAGTATTAATTCTCCCAATCCATGAGCATGGTATATTTTCCCTTAAGTTTCATCTTCAGTTTCTTTTATCAGGTGTCTTAGATTTTTCAGAGTACAGGTCATTCACCTCCTTGATTAAACTTATATATTGTACTCTTTTGATGTAATTGTAAATGGGATTGTTTCCTTAATTTCTCTTTCTGCTAGTATGTTTTTAGTGTATAGAAACACAACAGCACTCTGTGTAGTAATTTTGAATCCTGCAACTTTAATGAATTCATTCATTCATTCTAATAGTGTTTTGGTGGAGTCTTCAGAGTTTTCTGTGTATTATTACCATGTCCTCTGCAATTAGTGACAGTTTTACTTCTTCCTTGCCAATGTGGATGCCTTTTATTCCTTTTTCTTTGTCTGATTGCTGTGGCTAGGACTTCCAATACTATGTTGAATAAAATTGGTGCTAGTAGGCACCCTTGTCTTGTTCCTGATCTTAGAGGAAAAGCATATAGCTTTTCACTGTTGAATATGGTGTTAGCTATGGATTTGTCATACATGGCATTTATTATGTTGAGGTATGTTCCCTCTTTACCCACTTGGTTGAAAGTTTTTATGATCATATGATTTTTATCCTTCATTTTGTTAATGTGGTATATCACTTTGATTGAGTTGCAGATATTGAACCATATTGGCATGCTTGCAGTAAATCCCACTTTATCATGGTGATCACTTGATCCTTTTAATATATTGTTGAATTCAGGTTGCTAATATTTTGTTGAGGAATTTTGCATCTGTGTTCATCAGGGATATTGGCTTGTAATGCTTTTCTTTTTTCTTTTCTTTCATTTTTTTCTTTTCAGTGTCTTTATCTGGCTTTGGTATCAGGGTAATGCTGCTCTATAGAATAAATTTGGAAGCATTCTTTCTTTCTGAATTTTTTTTGAGATAGTTTGAGAAGGATAGGTATTAACTCCTCTTTAAATGTTTGATAGAATTTTCCTGTGAAGCATCTGGTCCTGGACTTTTGTTTTTTGGAAGTTTTTTTTTATTTCTGGCTCAATTTCATTACTAGTAACTGGTCCATTCAGATGCTCTATTTCTTCCTGATTCAGTCTTGGAAGATTTTATGTTTGAAGAATTTATCTCTTCTTTGAGGTTGTCTAATTTGTTGGCATATAATTTTTTATAATAGTCTCTTATAATCCTTTGTATTTCTATGATGTTGGTTGTTACTTCTCCTCTTTTTTTTCTGACTTTATTTATTTGAGTTCTCTCTTTTTTCTTCTTGGGTCTGACTAAAGGTTTATCACTTGTGTTTATCTTTTCAAAGAACCAGCTCTTTTGTTTCAGTGATCTTTTGTATTTTTTTTTAAATTTTTTTTTCAACGTTTATTTATTTTTGCGACAGAGAGAGACAGAGCATGAACGGGGGAGGGGCAGAGAGAGAGGGAGACACAGAATCGGAAACAGGCTCCAGGCTCTGAGCCATCAGCCCAGAGCCCGACGCGGGGCTCGAACTCACGGACCGCGAGATCGTGACCTGGCTGAAGTCGGACGCTTAACCGACTGCGCCACCCAGGCGCCCCTGCATTTTTTTTTTTAGGCTCTGTTTCACTTATTTCATTCTGATCATTATTATTTTCTTCCTTCTACTAACTTTGGGCTCTGTTTGTTCTTCCTTTTCTTATTCCTTTAAGGTAAGTTTTGATTGTTTATTTGAAATTTTTCTTGTTTCTTGAGTTAGGCCTGTATTGCTATAAACTTCCCTCTTAGAACTGTTTTTGCTATGTCCCAAAGATTTTGCAGTGTTTCCATTTTCATTTGTCTCAGGGTATTTTTTGATTTCCAAAAAAGGAAGTAATCTTGTAATCCTTATTTTATAGATAAGGAAAACTAGATCATAGAGAGAGAGGCTGAATAACTTGCCAAAGGTCATGTAGTAAGTATTAGAGTTGGGATTCCAGCCCAAGGCTGTAGTTTTTTCCAGGATTTATTTTAACCATTTCAAGATTACTTATTTAAGTGGAAATGCAATAATTTTTTTTACCTTATTTCCGGAATTTTACTCTTTCATATAAGGTATCTTGTACCTTAACTAGTACAATTAACAAGTTTTAACTCAGTATACCAGAAGAAAAATAGTCATCACTACCATTTGAGTTCTCAGTCCAGTACATTATCAGTTATTAGTCCAGTAAGTTTTTAAATTTCTATCTCATCTTTTTCCTTCCACTTTTGTATGCATATATACCTTCAGAATTCGTCCATTTACAAACTGCATATAGAGTAAATTTTGGTGTACAAACGTCATAAAAGGTGAAAGAACTCTGTTTTGCATTCATGTAGCAAAATGAGATGGTCTAGGTTCTTGTTGCAAAATATTGTCTGACAAAGTCCTTCCTCTTGATGACCTATGGCATAAAAATACTGTATATATAACTATATAAAAATTAATTAATTAAAGTAAATACATATACATTTTGTCCTTAGAAATATATCGATTCCTTGGGAACTATTGAATCTTAGAGAATTAATCCAGGATGTTATCATCTGAAGACTTGGAGTTTGTGGTTTCCCTTTCATAATTAATTTCATTGTCATCATTAGAGTCTTGAGTGCTGCTCTCTAACTCTTAGAGTTCATCCGTGGTTCCTCCAATCTTGTGGAACCTCTCCCTCTGTCAGTCTTCTTCTTTTTGTCATTGTAGACAGGAATAAAACTTCTGAACCCCCCATTCTAATGGAAGTTAAAAGCCAACAACAAAGTGTCTCCAGTCTTCTATCTTTTGGAAAGATGATACAATCCTTGGGGCAGCACAATAAAATATAAAGAGCAATGCAAGAGTGACGATGTATTTCTCTAATGGATTACTCCTCTTGGCCTACCCTGTTCAGGAAAATAGCCATTAGGCTCGTGTAGCTATTTAAAAAAAAATCAACTGAAAATTTTTTTAAAACTTCAGTTTCTCACTTCCACTAACTACATGTCAAATTCTTTAGAGCTACATGTAGCTAGTGACTACTGTATTGGACAGCACAGAATAGAACATTCCAGTAATCCACTAAGCAGCAGTGTAGTTAGAGCCATTCTATCATTATTCCATTTTTCTACTACTTTAGTCTTTTTAAAGCATATTTGGGAATAATTGATGCATAATTGGTAGGTAATTATTCTAGGATGATGAAATAGCAGTGTCTCAAGATAGAGAAAAAAATAATAGCATTCAGCTCCCATAATGGTTCTTAAATTTTTTTAGAGGCTGGTAGACCCTATTATATGGTAATTATATTATATCTATTATTATAATTATGATTATATAATTGTAATAATATGGACCTATTTGACAGTAATTGCAGGGTAGAATGAGTTTTATTCTCTTTATTGAAAAATAAGGTATGTTGTCTTTGGAACATTCTAAGAAAGAATAAATTCAAGAAATATCAATACATACAAATAGTTAGAACTACTCAAAAAAAGCTGCAAGCCGAAAAAACTAAAATTGGGTGCAGTGAACCTTGATGGGGCATACAGGGTTAAGATATATTACCGATGCCTGCGTATGTATGTAAAAGTGTTTTGATATACAAGATAATATTTATATATTATTTTTATGTAATCATGTGCTAGCTAGTGTTAGTATTCAAAATTCTATTTTAAAATGGGTTCATTAGAAGGGTTTTATAATTTATTATGCTGAGCAAACATCTTCAAATGAAAGAGAAATAGTGATCTTAATTGACATGACATTTGTATAATACGTGTGTCCAGCAGTGAACTATTGCTCAATAAAGGTTAGTCCTTGTTACCTCCCAGCCTAGCCCAGAAGCTAATTTTCCCTTAGTATCAATTAATTATTGAGTGCCTTCTTTAAGCGAAGGATCAGGAAGACACAAAAAATTGTTGAAGATAATCTCTGCCATCTAGTACTTTACAATCTAGTTGCATCTCAAGGCTTCCAAGGATCAGAAACTATGGAAGCACACAGCTGATATAACCTTCAGTCTAAATGACCCTATGCAGACAACCATTCATTCATCCAAGCATTATTTTTTTTAATTTTTTTAATATTTATTTATTTTTGAGACAGAGAGAGACAGAGCATGAATGGGGGAGGGTCAGGGAGAGAGGGAGACACAGAATCCGAAACAGGCTCCAGGCTCTGAGCGGTCAGCACAGAGCCTGACGCGGGGCTCGAACTCACGGACCGCGAGATCGTGACCTGAGCCGAAGTCGGACACTTAACTGACTGAGCCACCCAGGCGCCCCCATCCAAGCATTATTTATGCACTAAATTTGTGTTGGGCTCTGTGCTGGGGCTGTAAGACTGTAGGAGGTACAATCCTCGCCCTCCAGGAGCTTAGAGTGTAGTTGCAAGGACAGGCTAGCATCTCATACAAGCCCGATCAGATACATTACATAGGTTGTTGGGTGCTGTGATAGAATGAACACTGGAGACTCCACTTGACCTCTGCAGGTGGGAGTCCTGAAGGTTGCGTAGGACAACCCAATCAGATCAAAGAATCTGGGATGGACGGGGTGAGGAGGCGTAGGTAGGCCTCACTTCTGAGGTTTGAGGAGTGGTGGGTAGAAAATGAAGATATGAAATGCTTTGAGAAACGTGGCTTTGACAAGAAAGGGAAAAAAATTGATAGCCTAGAAGACGTTGACCGTGGCGGCATAAATTGTGTAGTAGAGAAATTGGTAAGTAGGAAAGGAGTGACAAGTGACAGATTCAGTTCTGCGTGGGGTTATGGATGGAATGGTGTTGCGCTGCGTTGAAGTCCTAGTCATCAGAATCTGTGAGTGCAGCCCTATTTGGGAACCGGCTGTTTGCAGATGTCGTAGTTAAGATGAGGCCATGCAGGATAAGGATGGGCCTTAAATCCTGTATGATGGATGTTCCTACAAGAAGAAGGAAGTTTGGGCACAGACACAGAGACATACAGGGAGAATGCAGAGGTTGGAGGCATGGAGGCAGAGGTTGGCGTTATACTGTCATAAGCCAAGGACCATCAAGGATTGCTGGCGACTGCCAGACTCTAGGAGAGAAGCGTGGAGCAGATTGTCCCTCTGAGCCCCCCAAGAAGGAATTAGCCCAACTGACATCTTGATTTCAGACTTCTGGCCTCCTGAACTGTGAGAGAATAATTATTGTTTTGTTGTTTTAAGCCACTCAGTTTGTGATACTTTGTTAATGGCAGCCCTAGAAAGTAATTCAAATGGGTGAGTTTAACATTTTCAATAACACGGATAGCTTTCAGTGGTTTGCCCTGTTATGCATGATTTGGTTTGATTTAATTAACATCAAAACCACCCTTCGAAGTCTATCACTAGGATAATTTAAGTGCATGTTCATAGTTTTTTCAACATTGAATACCAAAGTTCTCCCCCAAAATTCCTTCCTCAATTTTCATAGTTCTCTTTTCCCCTCTTCATCAGTCTGATGTCTGCACTTTCTTCTGTTGGAAATTCATTTCTGCTGTTCGAATTGTGCTTTTAATATACAAAAGTCGTATCATATTATGTTATATTTTTCTTGGGAAAAGATCTTAGTGAAAAAAAAGAGAAAGTTACCTGAAAGGAAGCTTCTTACTTTCGTAGAATCAGGGGCTGAGAGTGACAGAGGAAAACAGGAAAGAAGTCTGTTGCCCTTTAAAAAATATGTCTGTATTTTTATATGAGACTTTTCTGTCTGCCATTTAACAACCTCTGCTACCAAGTCCCTCAGAAAGACTGCATATTTGTGTCTGTTTGTTTGGTTTTTTTTCCTGTCAATAAATCCTTGCAAACATCAGCTGAAAGGAGATGTTTTCATGTTCTCTAGTAGAGAAACCATGGTTCACATTCCTTGTTTGGAGCCTAAAAAAGGAAAACCCACATATCTAATCATCATAAAGGTAAATGACTTCTGGAAGATACCAGAAGTACAGTTACTTTCAGGTATCTTGGCCAAGCATTGGTCAACTCGGAGAGGGTTTCTGGATCGAAAATTCCCCTTTTTCCCTGAGGGCAGGATTGCTGAGTTTTACGTATGCACAGAGTCTCCCTCGGTCAAAATCACTTACGTGGAAGAGTAGCACTGAGATTGAAAGGAAAAGCAATTTCTTGTTTCTGTCCCTCAGAACCTATTTTTCAGCATATAGACATGGCCGCCCCCCTTGATTTCCTCTTGTCTGTAAAGACCTCAAGAAGCAAATAAATCTCTGGCAGAGACTTGGGGGTGTATTTGGCCTGCCTTGTTGAGCTGCTTCCATTCTGACAATTTTTGAAGCCATTGCCGCTGGTAAGAGGGCCTTCTGGTTTCACAGCTGCCTCTCCTCCCGCTGTGAATAACCTCAGACCCACATTGTCTGATTTCCTTAGGAGAAAAAAAAAAAAAAAAGGTGGCATTCTCAAGAACTCTAGATCTTCTTATTTTTATCCAAGGCAGAAACAGTGAAGTGTGTTTATAGTTACCTTTCAGTTAGGGAATGTTCCAAAGGCAGATAATTAATGAAAACAAATAAGATGAGTACCCAACCTACCAAATGTGCCCACTCCGTAGATGTAAGACATGTTACCCTTTTAACTTGCCAGATTCTTCATTCCGACTTTCGTATTTGTTCTTGGTTCTGCCAGGCTGAGGAGCCTGGCTTTGGGAGTCAGACCTCAGTTCAGATTCTAGCTGTGTAACCAGTTGCCCTAGAATAAATACTTCATCTCTTTGAGCTTCAATTTTGTATTTGTAAAAGGGGATGGTTTTATCCACCTCATAGAGCTGGAAGCTTACATGCGATAAATAGAAAACACCTAGCATGCCAGACGTAAGTAAGCACCCAGCAGTGGGGTCTCTAGTACTCTGGATATTGCTTATATATAGCCTTTTGCAGACTCTGGTAACTCACTTTGTTATTACTTAGAGTAAGACTAGCTTTCAACAACCCCCCCCCCCCAACTGTATTTTTTTTTAAGTTTATTTATTTATTTTGAGAGAGACAGAGACAGCATGAGCAGGGGAGGGACAGATAGAGAGGGAAAGAGAGAATCCTAAGGAGGGATTCTTAAGGGATTCCTAAGGATGCAGGGCTTGAACCCTTGAACTGTGAGATCGTGACCTGAGCTGAAACCGAAAGCTGCGTGCTTAACTGACTGAGCCACCCAGATGCTCCCTTTTTTTTGGGATTTTTAAAAGCAATTAATTACGTGTCAGTTGGCATGCCAGATACCAGTGTAAGAGCTTTCAGGTTCTGTGGTTTCCTCCATTCTTCCTTGGGCTAGTTTAGAACACTAAGCAAAGACTTCCACATACAACCTTGGGCATTTAGCTTTTCTTAAGCCTATATTGTTCTCTGCGTCCACACCTGACTTTACCCAAAGTCCTTTTTAAAAATCACTACAAAAGTGAAGCTGCTTTTCATTTTATGGATGAATCAATTGCACTGGGTAATAGGTTTGTGTTTAATGATTCATGATAAATATATTAGGTTGAGAGAAAGAACGAGCAGAACAGAATGAGGCTGGGAGTTAGGAATCAGTTTCACTCAGATGAGCATGACCTTGAAGGAGTCCCATCCACCCTCTCATTTTGTCTTGATCATTGCAAATGATAGGGAAATTTATGACTTGAATATTTTATTTTTAAATAACTCGAAGAGCATCTGAGTTCAGTGGGTACCATAACGAACTCTACACTTCGGAATTTTGTTTGAGAGGGATAATTACTAGCTGAGAAGGTTAAAAAAAAAAAGAATCTGCCAAAGGGGAACAGATCAGCCTTACATAATAGGGTATTGTTTCCTTATCCTGAAGTCACCTGTATTCTTGCTTCATGCTTCCTTTGCACTCATCACAGCTCTTAACTATTAACATGGAAGTCTTTGGCCCAGCCAGTGGCCTCCTGAGATTTCAACTTTCCATGGAAATCTGTGTCCAAGTTCAGAAACAGTACTTCTCAATTTATCAATTTTATGAGCATGTAATGTGTTCACTCTTTCACAAGAAGAACATAATGAATCATTTCTTACTCAACAAATGATTAGTACTATTAAGCATATCTTCTACTTTTTTTTTTTTAATTAAAAGAATTCTGCAAAGCCACAGGTCTAAAAATACGTGGTTTGTGTAATTGTTCTTTTAGTATCTTCCCCACCCCACTCCCCAAAACCCAAGGGCCAGTTTTCATTGATAAGATGTTCTCCACACCTTATCCAAACCAGCACCACTTACAATCACAGACTTAATACATTGCCAGGTTTGGGCTGCCTTCAACAAAAATAAAGGACTTTAAATGAAGCATGAAATTTTTAAATTGCAAATTGTTGTTGGAAAGCATATTTAATCAAGAAATTGCTTTAGTAAATTAAGAAAACTCATGCCACCATTTTTTGGCAGGGGAACAATTGCCTCAGGGTTTTCAAAGTTGTAGTAACTTAATCATTTTAGCAGCTTCCAATATAGTCACCTAATTCTTTCTGTTTGTTTTATTTCTTCCTCGACCGTATGATCAGTTCTTTTTGTTTTAAAAACCATGCATGCTCCTATTTCGTTTTGATTTGGAAAGTACAGAAAATTGCAGAGTAGCAGGAAACCATAAGCACGCATTATGCCGCCACTCAGAGACAACCATAATGAAGCATTTTTCAGAATTCTGCCCAATCGTTATTGTGTATTAAGAGTATAAAAGCCTTACATATCATTGGTTGCAAATATTTTGCCCGTCCTTGGATGTACCTTTTATGTTTAATCAAAGTCATGCACATACATAACACACAGGGTTTAAAGCACCAGATGGCTCATGAGCTTATGACAAAGGGACCCCTGGCTACACCCTCCCCATTACTTTCTGCTGTTGAGAAACAATTAGTTTATACTCTTCCGGCCAATCTTCAGGGTCAGCTTTCATCTCTCTGAATAACCAGCTTCTGCTACCTCTTGGTTTTCCTCAGCTTTAGACCTTGTCCGTTGACATTCTTCCATTGGAACATGAGGATTTAGCACCTTCGTTGCAGCCCCCTCCTTCGAAACCACGTGTGTTATTTGGGCAGGCCCCTTGCTTGGTGTTTTTCCTGTTGACACGAGGCAAATAATAGTGGCAGTAGGACCATTATGATCGTGTTTTCTTTCCTGTTCAGCTCTTAGTTTTCTTTGTAGCAAGTAATTGTCTTGTTTGGTGAATTCATTTTCACGCTTTTCCCTGACCTCCAAGTTACCCTTCAACTTTTTTCCAGTTGTGTAAATCCCAGAGCCTCCAAACACGTTAGGGATTTATCCACGTGCAGTTACTGAGGTCTTTCTGAGGCCTTCCCGCCGGCTCCCCCCCTGGACTCAGCCTCCTGCTCAGACGTGTCTGGGAGCACCCCCCTTCTGTGTTTCCTCCCACTTCCTGTACCCCATGTTGTATCAGTTTTCTGCTGCTGTAACAAATTACCACAAGCCTGGTGACTTAAAAAAACACAAACTTATTGTCTTAAAGAAGTCTGAAATGGGTGTCACTGGGCTAAAATCAAGGAGTCAGCCAGGCGACGTCCCTTCTGGAAGCTCTATAAAGGAAACCATTTCCTTGCCTTTTCCAGTTTCTTGAGGCTGCCTGCGTTCTTTGACTCCTGGCCCCTTTCTTCATCTTCAAAGCCAACATTGTTGCATCTTCAAACTCTGACTCTTCTCTCTCTTCCACTCATAAAGATTCTTGTGATTATGTTGTATGCACCTGAGTAATCCAGGGTAATCTCCCCAGGTCAAGATCCCTTATGCCATGTAGGGTAACACATTCATAGATTCTGGAGGTTAGGGCTTTGACATCCCGGGGTTGGGGGGGGGGGTACACATTATTCCGACTTTAACATGTATCTTTCTCTTTCCTTGGTCTTCGGCAGCTTCTTGAGAAAAGGTAGACGGTATGGAAGTTATCTGAAATGATGCATTTCTGAAGATGGCTATTCTAACCTTGACTGATAGTTTGACAGGATGTGAAATTCCAGATTGAAAATCTATAATAATCGGGATAGGCTAAGGTGATGCAAAAATCTCAGTGGCTTCACACGTTGAGAGTTTATGTCTTGCTTATGTAAGACCCTCAGTGGGTCTGGTGGCTCTTTTCTTTCAAAAGCTTGCTCTGGATCCAGGCTATTTCCACTTTGTGGCTTCACCATCCCAACACAGGAACTTTGTGTCATTGTGGCAGTGCAGAAGGAGCTAGACGGGTGACACATGTCACCTCTATGAGTACCCTGTTGGCTAGAACTGGTCACAAGGCCCCACTCAACTGTAGGAGGCTGGGAAATCGAGCACTTGGGTGCTCTGAGAATTAAATGTCTCTGCCATAAAAGAATCTCCCTTCAGAATTCTAGTTCCTTCTCTGTTTCACTACAGCTTCTAATATATCTCGTCAGAGAAGACTAATTCTTGACTTTTTATATGAAAATCGAATCTGTCTCTGTGGGAGCTTCTTATTCCTAATGTCCTGAAAGTGTACAATTTTGTGCCCACTGTGTGCCAGTTTTCAAGTCCTGCTCTGGACACTCAATGGACCTCTCATTCTGGAAACTAGTATCTTATTTGGGGATATTTGCTTGACCTTCTTCACTGATGATTTCTTCCCATGCATTTTTCTCTTTCTGTCTTTCTGGAACTCATTATTTGTATGTTGAACCTCCAGATATAGTTGTCTATATTTCTTATTTTTGTTCATCTTATTTTTCTTTTCTTTGCCTTTTTGCTGTACTATCTGCAAGAGTGTCTCAACTTTATCTTCCAGCCTTTCTGTTGAGTTTCTTCCTCACTGTTTTCCTGGTTTTAATTTCCAAGAGCTTTTTGTTCTTGTTTCTGTGCTCCGAATGTTCTTTGGTTCCAAATGGGGCCTTTTCATTTCTTCCGAAAGGTTATTCCTAGATATTTTATTATTTTTTGGTTGCTGTTCTGAGTGGAATTTTTTCCACTATATTTTAAACTGATTGCTGTCATATTAAAAAATTATTGGGGTGCCTGGGTGGCTCAGGCGGTTGAGCTTCCGACTTCCGCTGAGGTCACGATCTTGCGGTTTATGAGTCTGAGCCCTGCATTGGGCTTGCTGCTGTTAGCCTGGAGCTTGCTTTGAATCCTTGGTCTCCCTCTCTCTCTCTGCCCTTCGCCTGCTCTAAATAAATAAATAAATAAATAAACCTCTCCCACTGCTTCTCTCCCTCTCTTGTGTTCTCTCTAAAATCAATATATATATATATATATATATATATATATATATATATATATGTTTTATATATTATATACACTCATGTTACTGAACTTCTTATCTATTTCAATAATTATTCTTTTTCTTTTCCTTAGTAGGGAATCACATCATTGAACAATATCCATTTTATCTCCTATCTAATTCTGTTTCAAGGTGTATGGCATTATCTAGAATAATATGAAATAATATAAAGTCCATCATGGGCGAGTGTGTATTCATTCTCCCTCTGTCACCCACATTTAGAACATGTACCTGGCCCACAGTAGCACTCAGTAAATACTTGTCAAATCGCTGAATGGCTATAGACAGCGTCTTTGTTTTGTTTGAAGTTTTAATGGTAGTGCTACAAGTCTTTTATCACTAACTGTAATTTTGGTATTTAGCTTAAAATGGATTTTCTTTATCACGTTAACAAAATATTGTTAATTTTCTGAAAGCATACATTACTTGAGAGAATCCTATTTCCTGCGTGAGTTGTGATCTTGCACTTAGAAACATGTTTTGAATTGATTTAATTTAATTTACTTTCACTTTTAAAACTTACCGGGGCAGACAGGTTGGGAAGTATAAACAGGCACTTTTTATCAATGTTCAATTTGTTTTAAGATCTCTACTGGTGGCCTGGAGGAAGAAATGCTCAGAAAAGTCTCTGAGGGCAGGTGACTCTGATCTTTTTTCCTTTCCTTTCCTTCTCTTTTTCTTTTTCTTTTTTCTTTTCTTTATTTTATTGTTGTGGGACAGTGGTACTAAACCCTACGTCCTAGCCTGGTGTCTTGGTCAGCTCTCACCTAGGGGCTCCCACCCAGTGTGATACCGCAGCCCAACAAGGCCATCAAAACACTGGACATCCTCCAACAGAGGACATAACGGTGCCTAGTGGAAGCTACAATTCATCTACACCTGAAAGATTATATGAAGTTTTAGTCGACAGAGATCAAAGGAGGCATAATTGACCTGGAGAACATCCAGAATGTAACAACGAGAATGCTCTTGGAAGGTAGAAGAAATGACTAAATTGATTATGATTCTTGCCAGGAAAGACATTGGCTTGGGAAAATGATCAAAGTCTATAAAACCAGAAGGAGTGTGTTTGAGGAGAACATGAAACTGTTCACTGAGGCCTTAAGCACGTCTCTAGTCTGAAATAAATAGACATAGTGTCTCTCAAACCTTAAATAAGGTTTAAATATCAAAGACAAAATGAAGGATATTCTGCTTCTTACGGTGGATAAAAAATGACTGGACTTCATTTACCCACATGCCAGGGCAGGCTGAAATTATAAATCAGTCATGGATGGATATTCATGGATGACAAATCCACAATGGATAAGGAGGGGCAACCTAATGTTTCAGACTTGATGTTCTTACACCCAGTAAGATCATTCTTATTTTATATATAATAGAAAAATGAACATTCTCTTTTCCCAGTAAGAATATTGTTAATCATTGACTCCTCTTTACAGTTTAGTAATTATTGATGCTTACCTCGAAAGTCATTCGCTGAGGGGCGCCTGGGTGGCGCAGTCGGTTAAGCGTCCGACTTCAGCCAGGTCACGATCTCGCGGTCCGTGAGTTCGAGCCCCGCGTCAGGCTCTGGGCTGGTGGCTCGGAGCCTGGAGCCTGTTTTCCGATTCTGTGTCTCCCTCTCTCTCTGCCCCTCCCCCGTTCATGCTCTGTCTCTCTCTGTCCCAAAAATAAATAAACTTTAAAAAAAAAAATTAAAAAAAAAAGAAAGTCATTCGCTGAATTGTTGCTGTTCAGATTCCCCATTTTGTAGGGTTCTGCCCGACTGCTGCACCTGCTGCAGCTCCTAGCTAGAAGCTCAAGTGTGTGAAGACTTCAGAACCAGGAGTTTGAACATCCTAATCCAAGCCCAGGCTTTAGCTCTTACTAGTTCTTAGACCCGACAAAAGCCAACTATGCATCCTGAGTTTTGTTTATCTTGTTTGTAACATGAAAAATATTAACGATTTCCCCATATTCTCTACATTCTCATTTTTGTGAAAGGAACTCAAGAACTGTTTGCAAAAATGCTTTTGGATCTGTAGAGCTGCTACACTGATAGGTGAAGATGGTAATGGCCTGTTTCCTGAACCTCTGAGTCCTCAGGAAGCTGCCTCTCTTTCCCCAGGTTCCTGAGGGGACACTCTGCCCATGAACCCCAGTGTGGAACTACAGGGTTCCTTTTGCCCTAGTGAAAGGCAGGCTAAATGACACCCTGATGGTTCTCTTTCAGGCTCGCACTCTCATCTTGACCTTGAACTTTTACTACTCCTGGAGGTAAGAAGATGCAGGATGGTCCCTGTCTCTTCTTAAGGCCCAGAGCAGAACAGAGCCATCAGGACTCTGCCTGTAGCCTTTCCCCGTGGCCATACCCATGCTCCCTCTTGCCTTTTTTCCTCCCCATGACAGGGAAATTGGAAACCATTTACTTATTGCACAAGCTATATGGGACCTAAGAGCAAAATGAACAATGTGAAACAGGCCAACGGCAAGCAGAGATCAAGAAAGGGGTCCAGGTGGAAAACAGCTTTAAAAACCTTTGTACCGTATCTTGAGAGCACTGTTCCTGGCCACCTTGGCTTAGTTTTGTCCTTGAGGAATATAGACCTGAAGGACTCCTTTTCCTTCACAGAGAAGAAGGTTGCTTGAGTTCCTGTTAGAGATCATTGTGTGCAAATAAAGCACTAAAAGTGTTCCTTAGGATCTTATAATTCTCTCCTGTAACAGTAGTTGGCACAAATATGATACTTTGAAATGTCACCTCTATGTGTATATTTTTCTCTCGCCAAGTATACTGTAATTCTTTGAAGGAGTGGGGCGTGTTTTATACATCTTTTATGGCTCAATGGATATGTACTAATTATGTGTACCCAGAGGACTCCTTTCATCTGGCGGTCACAGGTATCCAAAACAAGCTTGTCAGTTGTGTAAACTGTATCCTCTGTGATTCCACGATGCACTGCTGGTTTAACATGGTGCCCTCGAACATTGGCCGCCAGAGGTGGCCTGGAAAGGAGATGCTTCTTGCCTGGACTCACTTCGTTCCCCGACTTTGATTCTTATGCCTCTCTCATTTTCCCTTCTTCTTCGGAACCAGATGCCATCCCCACCCCCTCTTACTTCGGCCAAAAAGAATATCCCAATGAAGATGTATGCCAGGGTGTTAAGGGAACTATGCGGAGCGTAGTTTTATGGAGGATCTCAGGTCCCTTGACTTAAAGTTTGATTCCGGAGGGGAGCCTGGGTGGCTCAGTCGGTTAAGTGTCTGACTTCAGCTCAGATCATGATCTCATGGTTCGAGGGCTCAAGCCCCGCGTTGGGCTCTGTGTTGAATGGTTGCTCAGAGCCTGCTTCAGATTCTGTGTCTCCTTCTCTCTCTGCCCCTCCCCCACTCACGCTCTGTCTTTCAAAAATAAATGTAAACAAAAAAAAACTTTAAGTTTGATTCTGTGCTACAATTTAACTGCATCATAGGTAGAAATATCAGAATAGGAAACTGTAAACTGATGTGGGCTTGTCATTTGTCCACTTAACATATGATTTATGTGGGCTAGCCAGTAGACATTTCTAAAATTTCATAATTTGTTGAGATGCAAGATGGACACTGATGAGAGACGTTGTTAGACGATTGCCATTGGAGTGTGGTAGATGAGTGCTTAGCTTCTAGAGCTTTGTGAGCCTGAGTTCAGATTAAGGCTGACTCTTACTCACTATGTGATTTGGGACAGATTTCTGAATGTGTGTTATTCTCAGTTTCCTTATCTGTATAATAGAGAAGTCCCCACTTGAAGGGCTGTTGAGAAGGTGGATTGAAAGAAACCACATAAAATGCTTAGCACCAACCTGGTACAAATTTCATTATCTAAGTCACATGCCCTAATGTCACTGACTTTCATGTGTTTTACTGGGTCCTGATCTGAATTGCTAATACTTGTAGACATTATAACACCTGTCCATTTTAATATCTCCTGAGACCTTTCAGGATAGATGTTTTAAATAAATTTTGTTGCATATGTTTTGTGGCATTGGGTTCAAACCAGATCAATTGTTTTAGCTGGATTTTTTTTTTCCTACCAGAAATGAGTTTTTGTTACTAAACGTTTTTGACAGATATAGATAATATATTTTTAATCACTGATATAGTGAGATACTTTTTTAGATTACTGTTTCATTCAATCAAAAACATAAAGGATTATTTGGCTATTGTTTTGTACTCAAAGCCAAGTAGTACATTAGTGAAGTATCCCAGAGAAAACTCATTTCATTTCAACATTCTGGACTTTCGAGGGTATATTTTTTCTCTTGGTGTATGAGAAAGTCAACCATTGTTACACAAGATAACAAGTTACTGTTTTACAAATATATAATTTTATATTTTAGTAAGAAATATCAAATTTCTTGAGGTGACTGGGTGGCTCAGTCGGTTGAGTGTCTGACTCTTGATTTTGGCTCAGGTCATGATCCCATGGTTGTGAGATCGAGCCCCATGTCAGGTTCTGTGCTGAGCATGAAGCCTGCTTAAGATTCTCTCCCTGAGTCTCTCCCTACCCCTGCCCTGCTCTCTATAAATAAATAAATAAGTAAATAAATAAATAAATAAATAAAATTTCTTTTACCTCTATGTGAACATGAGTAATTTGAATTATTAAGTTATACATGTTTTCAAATATAGATACATAATCCAAAAAGCATACATGAAAGATGAATTTTCCTTCATTTTAATTACAAAATGATTTTGTAATGTAATGTTTGAATAGAAGAAAATCTTTTCACAACATCACAAAAAGACTTGATTAAAAAAGGTGAATCATCCCCTTTTGTTGGGGGCAGATCTGAGCACTTAAATTATCCCATCTGTTCACATGGGACTCATTCTTCAACCTTATCAAAGTATTTTCAATAGTTTACTCTTAATCTTCTAATTATTTACACTTGATGTTATGATTATGTGATCCTTGAATGTTTGAGTTGCAGCTCAAAGCTGTAATTCAAAATTGAGGATTATAAGGATGTGTTTTCATAGGTTCTTTTGTATGTATCCCATATTTTATTTTTAAATGTTTATTTAGTTTTGAGAAAAATAATGTTATCATTTTTGAGAGAGAGAGAGCGCGAGGTGGGTTTCCCTCCCCACCTCCCTGCACTAACAGCAGGGAACTCACAAACCCACAAGATCACCGCCAGCCGAGGTCAGATGCTCAACTGACTGAGCCACCCAGGTGCCCCATATTTCATAACTTTAAAAGCTTAGAAGTATCTTTTCACAAAACTTTTCAAAAGTGTCATATGAATATAATTGTTTCCAATATTATTTTATCGGAAACTATATTTGTCTCATGATGTTCTCTTTGAGAAAAAGTATATTTTAATGAAATTTCTCTCTGTTGTCAGAACTTCAAATTTAATGGAAAGTAATTCAACTCTTTTATATTTAAAGAGCTCTAATTATAATGGATGCTCAAGTATGGAAATGGGTAGTGCCATCTGCTTTTGGCCTTATATAGATTCAACAACAGAGTTCTAGAAGTTCTACCATCAGCAGAGAGAGAAACACTCTTCCCAGTTTCCAGAAGTTACCCGATAAGGTGTAGAAAACTATGCGGTTCCCTAATTGTGCGAACGGCACTAAAAATAGATGACCGATTTTATTAAATGTATGATTTGATGTTCTTCAGATATATAAAGAGTGAAATTTTCCATCTTCCTCTAAATAGGCTCTACTAATAGTCTAATGTCAGGTGTCTCAGGGAGCTTAGGGCAGCAGTTTTGTTGTTTTGTTTTTGCAGTGGAGCCTGTAGGTCCCTAGGGACTCAGAAGCTCTCAGAATCTACATTATTCATGCGGTTGTTTAGCAGTGCTGTCCTTGGGGCTCCGTGTTAGCGGAGGGGACGTGCGCTGGCAGACCACCTCCGTTTTCACTTAGAGAATTGCCGGCCTGTGCTCTGCCTTCTAAGTGATTACTTCGCTATGGTTGGAGCACCTGGCAAGAAGATAAATCTTCGGCTGGATAGAAATTCCTCAACTACTGCCCCCCACCCCCATCAGAAGCGATGGCAGATGTGATGTGTTCGGATGGCTAAATAGGCAAGTTCCATTTTCGCAGGATAGATGAATAGTGCGTATTATTTTAAGAACTGTTGCCTTAATTATGCAAATGTGGAAAGAACTAACAAACCTTACTGCGAAAAGCAATAGGCCATGGTTTTGCATTGTTTGGGAGAAGGGGGGACGTTTTCTGCTCTTTATTTGCTGATTTTTGAAGTTTGTTTCCTATTAGTAGAGCCTAGAGTTAATTTGATTGTGCTTGAGAGACAGATAAATTTCATAAGCAGAATAGGTTCTTTCAGTCCCCTAAGGTAATCTTGAGTACTTTTTTTTTTTTTTTTTGGACACTGCTCCCTACTTCGTCCCCCATTCCTTCCTCCAGAGCTCTGTGCCAGGCACAAAGGACAGTCTAAGCCATCTCACTTTCCACCCAACTACGACCTACCTGCTCTTTGTGGCACAACTTCGGACTCACAACCTTAATGATATTAATGAAATTAACCCAGAACCACTAGGTGGGCCTCTCTTTCCTGCTCTCTCCATTAATCAAAATTAGTTCTACTTTCTAGTAAATTTAAGGACATATACATACATATATACACACTTGTAAAACATATAAGGTTAGTTGAGCAAAAATGTAGCATTTTATGTATTTATTTTTTGTTTATTTGTTTAAATTCAAGTTAGTTCACGTACAGTGTGGTCTTGGCTTCAGGAGTAGAACCCCGTGATTCGTCTCTTACATACGACACCCAGTGCTCATCCCAGAGAGTGTCCTCCTTAAAGCCTGTCACCTTTAGCCCATCCAGCAACCCTCAGTTTGTTCCCTGTACTTAAGGGTCTCTTATGGTTTGCCTCCCTCTGTGTTATCTTACTTTTCCTTCTCTTCCTTTATGTTCATGTGTTGTGTTTCTCAAATTCCACAATGAAATCATCTGTCTTTCTCTGACTTAATTTCACTTAGCATAATACCCTCCAGTTCCATCCACGTTGTTGCAAATGGCAAGATTTCATTTGTTTTCATCACCGAGTAGAGTGGTCTTCGATTGTGTGTGTATGTGTCTGTGTGTGTGTGTGTGTATACACACGTACTACATCTCCTTTATCCATTCATAGATTTTTCCCTACTATAGGTAAACCTAGCACAGGAGTCCGTATTGCCACTGGTGGTAGCAAGGGGTCTTAGTTTTCTCCAGTTTAAACTCACGTCTCTCCCCTTCCCTCCTTCCCTCCCCTTTCTTTTTTTTTAATGTTTATTTATTTTGAGAGAGAGAGTACTGGAGCAGAGGACGGCCAGAGAGAGGGCGAGGGTGTGCGCATGCGATCACTGGTGGAGCAGGAGCAGAGAGAGAGAATCTGCGCTGTCAGCACAGAGCCCTACTTGAGGCTTAATCTCATGAACTGTGAAGTCGTAGCCTGAGCCGAAATCAAGGTCAGACGCTTAAGCGTCTGAGCCACCCAGGCACCCCTCCCTCCCTTTCCTTTCATCTGTTTCTTGTGGCTGATCAGTTTCCCTGGCGAGAAGAGGTTGTGTGTCCTCAGGGGAGCGGCACCATGTCCCCATGCTGTCCTCTGTCCGGGGTTGCCCCCGGTCACTGGGCCTGGTCTTGGGTTTCAGCCTGTTGGCTTCTGTCATGTTGGCCCCAGGGCCAGGCCTCTGCTCAGCAGGCCCCCACCTGCTGTGTCCTCCTTGTCCCGACTCCAGGTGCCTCCAGCCTTGTGGTCTCAGAGCTTCAGAGGAATCCCAGAAGACTCCTCATGGTGAATTGCCCCAGGGCCACGTCCCAGAGTGGATATCTCCCGCAGCCAAAGTCACCCTGAAGTTCAAGCTCTGGTCAGGAGTGAGGCCTCCTTATACGGCCTAGAGCCTCTGAGGACGCGCCCTGGGAAGCTGGCCCCTTGTCCTCTGGGATTTCTATCAACCCATCATTTCCCAAACCACTTGGCCAAGGTGGGCAGATTGCCAGACCTTTTCCTAAGGACCCAGACAGCTTCTAGCATCTAGTCTTGTCCCTCTCTTCATTCTCATCCACCAGCCACCTAAACCTTTGTCTCCCCTTGGGAAGCAACTGGCTCTTGTTTTATTGTTTTACTGATCCTTGATTTTGTTGATAAACTTGATGTCCTCCTTCAGGCTTTGCTTTTTAGCTTTTAGAATTCCAAACCATTCTTCTCTCGATCACTTGGCTTTGGGAAAATGTAGCTTTCAAAACAAATAGCTTTTCTAAAAAGTCACAACTGAAAACTTAGATGCTCAAAAGGGAAACGTAAAATAAAAGGAAATTATCAGAAAAAATAATTTGTTAGGAAGCCGAAATTGTTATATTTTTCTATATTGTCTCTTTTCCCTCTTTACTTACTTGTTATCTTTTGTTCTTTTAATTGTTTTATTGGTTCTATGCTTTTTGGCGGGGGGGGGGGGGGAGTGAGGGATGGAGAAGATAGTGGTGCCAAATCCTTTTTGGCAGCAAAGAGATTATAATTTAAAAACATGGGGCATCTGGGTGGCTCGGTTGGTTAAGTGTCCAACTTCGGCTCAGGTCACAATCTCATGGTTCATGAGTTCAAGCCCCACATCAGGCTCTATGCAGACAGCTCAGAGCCTGGAGCCTGCTTCCAGTTCTGTGTCTCCCTCTCTCATTGCCCTTCCCCACTCACGCTCGCTCGCTCTCTCTCTCCCTCTCTCTGTCTCTCAAAAATAAATAAACATTAAAAAAAATTTTAATGAAAAAATAAAAATAGATTCAATGCCCTATCTACAGGTATGTTTTTATAGTATCTTGCACGCATTTCCTGAGTTCATATAACCCACTGGAAAATATGTCAATGAAAGTTGCAGTTGATGAGTTGTCACTTCTTTTCATCTCCCGGCTGCTTATCCGATGACATATAGCAGCAAGGAACCATGACAGAAGATAAGGACAAAGGGAGAGCAAACTGGTATCATTGCATCAATTCTGAGCTACATTTCCTTAAATTCCATACTATGGGGGGATTTCAGGCCTTGCTGTTGTTAACCAATAACTGTAACCCCATGGTGTGTAATTTAAGAGAACACAAGGATCAAGGAGGAGCAGCTCTTATCTACATTGCCTGTGCCTGTAATGGCCTCCATAATTTATCCACAGGGAGAAACAAACAACTGGAAAAATTTCTCTCTGGCTGGTCAGAGCCTGTTCATAGATTTGGCAAGAAATGAAGACAAAAGAGTTATAAGGTGTGGTAGATTATCCCTGAGAGTTTGTGTTTTATTTTTATCTTGTGATGAATCGCCCCCTGATAAGCAGAGGAGAGCACTTTAAAAAAAAAAATCTCTTGGGAGAATAAGTATTGAATGCTGTTGCAGAAAGCCAACTTTGATGATCATTTCTCACTGACCCGTTCACTGTGCATTATTATCAAGAGGTAGGTGCTCCTAGGTTGCTGTTTACATGGTGATATGCATATGAGTCAACAGGACTCTTGTAAGTCTGGAGCGGGGCCTGAGATTCTGCACTTTCTGACATGCTCCAAGTTACGTGACTGCAGATGATGCCTGGTTCTTACTCTACACAGAAGAGTTTTTAGAGAAACTTAGAAGTTTCAAATAGCTTTGTGCAGAAATTTCTTACCAAATTAGTAGAGCCAGTAGGGACTTGCAATGCCAGTGGCTTTTATGGGTCCCTCAGCTCACTTAATTGTTAAAGTTGCCCAACTGGAAACCAAGGGTTTAAGCAAAGATCATCCATAAATGCTTTGCTATGGCCAGGGCAGAACTTCCGTAAACACCCATCCTGAATCGGTGCTGATGTTGCGACCTGCCCATAGTAAGGGCTATTTGAAGAGTGCCTTTATTCTAGACTCTCTCCATCATCAGGCTACAGGACTCCTTTCCAGGACTGTATAAAACCTTGTGTTTACATGAGCAAGCAATTTGTCCAGTCTTATAGAAACCAAAAATCATCTGTGAGCACTGGGGTGACCCGAGAAACCAACTAGAATGGATTAGATGTAACTACACTAATTCATTACAAGATAATTCTGTTGTCAGTGATGAATGCCCCTAAAAGTTGTGGGCACACGATAACAAGGAATTTCAGAGGAGACCCATAACAGTGAGTAGCTTATACTTCTCTTGGGATTTTGATTCCTTAACATGAAATTCTTACTTCAACATTTTGGCTTTGCTATGCCAGTTCAGAAAAGCTATTAATCCTATTAATTGTTGATTCTATAGAAAAGAACCTGCCATATTGAAAGAAATTGATTTATCAAAGAAAGAATATTAGAAGTCTACTAAAAGAGTCTTGTTGAATATTGTTTTTAAATTTTAGAAAATTTGCAAAAATTAGAAAGACTGGTTTGACAAAACTCTGCGTACCCATTTTCCAGCTGCACCAGTTACCAACACATGGGGCTAAAGACTGAATGTTTGTGCCCTAATCCCCTAACCCCCAAAATGGTGGTATTTGGAGGTGGGGGCCTTAGGAGATAATTCGATCATAAAATTAGAGCCCTTATGAATGAGATTAGTGCCCTGATAAAGAAGAGACATGAGAGAAATGATCTCTCTCCCTGCCATAGGAAGATAGAGCAAGAAGGCAGCCATTTGCAAAGCAAGCAAAACGCTCATGCCAGAAATCCAGTTGGCTGGTCCCTTGATTTTGGACTTCCTAGCCCCCAGAACTGTGAGAAATGTTTTTGTTGTTTAAGCCACCCGGTGTATGGTATTTTTGTTATAGGAGCCCAAACTGACTAAGATACATGGTCTATTTTATTTCATTTATATTCTCAACCCCCCACCTCATCCTTGGATTATTTTATATCAACTCCCATGTATTATGTCCTTTCATTTATGAATATATTAGTATGTATCTTTATAAGCATGTATATAAGAACTTAAAAATATAACCGTAATCCCATTAGTATAACTTAAATTTTTTTTACATTTATTTATTTTTGATAGAGACAGAGCACAGGTGGGGGAGGGGCAGTGAGCGAAGGAGACAGAATCCAAAGCAGGCTCCAGGCTCGGAGCCGTCAGCACAGAGCCCGACATGGGGCTTGAACTCACAAACCACGAGATCATGACCTGAGCCGAAGTTGGACACTTAATTGACTGAGCCACCCAGGTGCCCCAGCCGTTATTATAACTTTTTAAATTAACTATAATACCTTAATGTTATCAGAAACCCATACAGTGTTTGCATTTTCCTAATGACCTCAAAATGTTTTTCAGTTAGTTCCACTCAGTATCCAAAGTTTCTACACATTGCATTCGTTAATATGTTTCAAAACGGTTTTAATCTGTGAATTCTTTTCTCCCCCACCTTGCAATGTATTTTTGAAGAAACTGAACCATTTGTCCTACTAGAGTTTCCTACATTCTGGAGTTTGGTGCTTTCACCCCTGTGGTATCGTAGAACACGTTGCTCTACTTCCTGTATTTCCTGTAAATTGGTGGTTAAATGCAGACGCTTACTCAAATTCCAATTCAGTGTTTGGGTCAAAATATATTCTAGGTGGTGCTGAATGCCTCCTATTGTGTCTCATTAGGTAGGAGATACACATATCTGGTTTTCTGTCTTTTTTTTCCGTATTGTTAAGTATGGTCTTATCTTTCATATGAAAGTTCAGAACTCTGAATCAAAACTTGATCCTACCTTTGATAAGTGAAATATAGTGTATAATATTAACATATAATATATCATTATAAATAATATAAAAATATATGGTCAAATTGGGCTACATACAATAAAAAAAAAGACAAAATAAAAATGGCCTATAGAAGATAGTTTATTTTCTTTTTTTATAATAAATAAATCCAAAGATAGGCAGTTCTAGACTGGCATGACAATCACTCAGTCATCAAGGAGCCACTCTTTTTGTGGCTGGCTTCCATGATCAAGATTACTTCATGGTCCAAAATGGCCACTGAAGCTCCAGCCATTACATCTGCTTCACAGACTGGTCGTAGGGATACAGGTGAGGGAGTTGAAAGAAGAGCCTACCTCCCAACTGAGTCACTGTAATTTAAGAAACTGTTCCAAAGGGCATTCAGGAGGGCACTTGCTGGGATCAACACTGGGTGTTATATGGAAGTGATGAATCACTAAATTTTGTTCCTAAAATCATCATTACACTGTGTATTAACTGACTTGGATTTAAATTTAAAAAATAAAAAATAAACTAAAACACTATCTTTTACAAATATAAATAAATAAATAAATAAATAAATAAATAAGCAAGCAAGCAAGCAAACGAATGCAAGCAAACTGTTCCAGAATGCCAACGAAGGAATTCTGCCTATTTTAAGTGGTCACCCATAGCTTCAAGAGAAGCCAGAAAAGTTGGAAAGGCAGGATTCACATTCTATGAAGCGATCAAAATATCGATAAGGTGTTCAAAAGGTTTTAGGCAGCCACAAATGATAAATGTCCATTACATATAGTATAGAACTATATCCTGGTGCAACTCATTATTCTGTCAACATAAATAGCAAATTCTGGGAGAGAAATATTGGTCCCAGGTAGGAAAAACAGAGACATAACATAAAAATGCAGAGAAATTCTTGGTGAGCTTATTACCAGCTTTTGGTGAGTTTCTGTCATTGAAAGATAAGTTTGAATCATTACGTCCAAGAAACCCAGGCTGAAATGGGAACTGAAGTCAAGTGTGTCCAAGAAAAGGAAGGATACTTCCAACGTGAAATGTGGAGTGAAATGGTTTCCAGGAATTAGTACAAGAGAGTAGGTGTGGGAGTGGGGAGTGAGCACTGAAGCCAGGCGTGGGGATGTAGGTGTTACATAGATACATCCACTGATGTAATAGAGCATAAAACAAATAACTTCTCCAGAAACTATATTCAACAGACTGTCACTACTTTAAACAGCATATGCCTTTTAAATGATGTGCCTTGTACTCTACTGAAATTGGAACTTTTGTGCACTTCAATGGTTCATTTCAAGTAGTCAGCCGTTCGGTTTTTGTTTGGGTAGGAACTTTGGAAAGGGCAAGAGTAACAGCCAAAGTATATTGGGTGCTTACCACGTGCGACACATTGTTTTGAATAGGTTACACTTAAACCTCACCGTTCGTGAAAGTAGTACTATTATTATCCCCATTTTACAGATGGAGAAACTGAAGCAAGGAGAGGTTAAGTAACTTGCCTATAGCCACACTGCTGGTAAGAGGTAGAGCTAAGATTGGAACCCTGGAAATATGCTATATTGCAATAGATCAATTTTATTTTATTTTTAAATATTGATTTATTTTGAGAGAGAGAGAGAGAGAACACGTGAGTGGGGCGGGGGGGGGGGGGCGGGTGGCAGAGAGAGAGGGAGAGAGAGAGAATCCCAAACAGGCTCTGAGCTGCCAGCATAGAGCCTGACACGGGGATTAATCCCACGAACCATGAGATCATGACTTGAGCCGAAGTCAAGAGTCGGATGCTCATCTGACTGAGCCCCCCAGGCGCCCCTGTGGTAATCTCCTTGAGTGCATTTCGTGAATTGTTAGAGGAAGCAAGACGAGGGAGGTGGGGTGTGGGCACTAATTTTGCTTTATCATAAATAGGGAAACAGGGAGATGAGACCGTCTGGGTTTCACAGCTGAGTGCAGACATATTTCTGGTCGTGGATACCTCGCCATCCGCACCGGGTGGAGGGCACTCCAGCCGATCTGAGCCCAGGAAGTTTATTTAATAGGAGATCTTAGACCCTAGAACTTGTTTCCTCCCCTGAGCGCTCCTTCCTCCCAACTACCGCCTCTTCATTTCCTCCGTCTCTGAGGGAGGTCTGGACGTCACATGCTTGCCAGGAGATGTAGCGGCTTCTCCCCTGAGGCTGACCTCACACACGTACCCCACGCACCATCCATTTGAATACACCCCCTCCTAGATTTTGCAGCCCCAAGAGTTTGGGTACAATGTTGTGATTTGTAGTGTGATTTGCGCGTAGGTTCACTGGTAAAGAATTCTTACCTAGCTACTTAGCAGGACCCAACCTCGGCAGGAAACGTGGACTAGAGCAGAGGAAACGTCTTGCCACCTTATTCATCAAGTTGCCCTCCCTCCCTCCTCTCCTCCCTTCCCAGCTTCCCTCCCAGCTCCCAGGACGTCCCCCATATCCCTGTGCTCTTCTGATCTGATCACATGGTTGGGCCTCTGTGCTGTGTGCAAAGAATAGAGGAGAGTGGAGAGAGGTAGCAGGAGAGGGGTCCTGGCAGTCAGCATTTCATCACCCTCTGGGCTCCAAATTGGAGCCCTGGCTTGGGGAGGAAGGAGCAACTCAGAGCGGTGGCCCTCACCGACTCAGGTTTTTGGAGAATCTGCACCTCTCTCTGCCAACACGTATGCACTCCTTTGAGACGTGGGGCTGTCTTCGTCACCTGGATGTCTGCATTTACTCCCATGTCTAAGACACAAGGTCTTGCACATAGCAGGCCTCCGATAAATATTTAATGCATAAGAGTCACTGTTGATGATCATAGTTACATGCTGGCTGGATATAAACACACTGACTAGTATAAACAGCCAAGCATCGCCCCATGACATCCTACGGCAGAATGCTCACACATTGGCCCCAACAACGACCTGAGAACTTGTAAAGGTTGCAGGTTCCGAGGCTCCACCCACAAGAGCCTGATTCAGGGGCAGGCTGGTGGAGCTTAGGGGTTTGAATTCTCAACACATGCCCTGGTGATTCTAAGGCAGGTAGAATGTGGATTCACTTAGAGAAATGGCCTAAACAGAACTTCTTGCCCTTCTGATAACCGGTGCCCACCCTCTCCATTGATAATGGTGGCTTTCTGGTGGCCACAAGCCACACAGCACACACACCAGAGGGAGCCCCTTTGAGACTCTGGCCCCTACGAATGGAATCTGAGTCCTCACGTACTTAAAATTCCAGAAGGGCTTTATCATAATCTGTAAGAAGGAAAAGACCATTGCTTTATGAATTGAATACTAACCTGGAACTCTTCCCAAATCAATTGAACTTTGCTTTCCTATTCAGAATCGTCATTTAATGCTCTTAAAGTAAATTTTAAGATACCGTTTCCATGTAAAAAGCTCATAAAGACTTGTTTTCTTTGAGAGTGTGCTTGGAAAAGAAACATTTTTATCCTGTCCTACTTAAGTTATAAAACCTAATAGTTTTTTTTCCCCCAACCTTTCTTTCTACTTTCAACTATTAGTCATTTGATTTAATAAAGCACCTAATGACTCTCCCATTCTTTAGTGGTTCTTCATCACCCGGCACCTGAATTTGTCTGCAGAGTGCTTTTTAAAAATTGGCCTGCACAGTGCTTTGGATATAAATTTTATAGGGCCATCTTCTTCAAATTCTTCTTTGTCAAACAAAATACTCTCTTTTTTATTATTCTTACTTGCTTTTAAATGATGATTAAAGTATCACAGGAAATGTGTGTGATTGAGTTCATATTTCCTACCCATATTTTATGATTAGGCTCAGACAGATGGCTCCTGCCTTATCTAACAGAGTACCAGAAATACATCAATAGCCTCTTTATGGCGTGCATTTCAGCCTCTAACTCCGGGCACCGTGTTAGATCCTAAGCCTTGTATTTTTTTCTTTTTTTTTTCTTATTAATTTAAAAATACGTGGTCTTATTTTTAATTTCTGCTTCTTTGCTACAGGGAAGATATCTTTTTGAGCTAGCTTGTATCCTTTCTGGAATAAAGCAGGATCTGTGTAAATAAACATCATTAATAAACATGAATAGAGGAAACTATGGTATTCATCTACATTTATCCAACTTTTGGTTCATTTTGATTCACAGCATTATTTTTACATGGACATTACTACAGCCTGTGATCCCTCCAAAGTGCTAGAATCTCTCCTAGAGAAGTGAACTTGAGCCCCCTTACTAACCCCTACATAGGGGCACCTGGGTGGTTCAGTTGGTTAAGTGTCAGACTCTCTATTTTGGCTCAGGTCATGATCTCATGTTTTGTGGGTTTGAGCCCCACATCAGCACAGAGCCTGCTTGGGATTCTCTCTCCCTCTCTCTCTCTGCCCCTCCCCTGCTTACATGCACTCGCTCATTCTTTCTGTCTCTCTCTCTCAAAATAAATAAGTTATATATTACATATATAGTATATATTTATATATATTTATTTATACATATATATTTATACAGGTATGAATATTGTATATATTTATACATACATTCATATATATATATATATATATATATATATATATATATATACCCTACATAGAAATGTCTCCCCCAAGCCAGTCAGGATGTATCTTTTTCCTCCCCAAACCCTTACCACCAGAGGTCGCCCCAACCTCTGGGCCTGTCCACCTCCTCAGGGCAGTTGGGCGTCTTCCAACATGGCTGCCCTTTGCAAGGGTCTGGCCAGCTCGTCCCTGCAGTAGATCTGCCTCAGATCCGCTCCAGCCCAGCAAAGCGAAATGTCAGAGTTTCTTTGGAGCCAGGAGATCCCTTTTCCCTCTCCACAGTGTTCTTTGGTGTAGGAGTGGTGTGTGTGTGTATGTGTGCGTGTGCACGTATGTGTGCTGGTGTGTAAGGATACTTCTTGTGGTGAGGGCTGCAGATAAGTAACAATGAATACCTGCTCTGTTACCATGGTGAGTTCACAGTCTAATAGGAAAAGTTCATGTAAGGCTTTTCTAAGTAATGAGATAATCAGGCTAATAATAATCTCCCACAAGTATCATGGTGTTTATGGCCAAATGTGGAACCTGTGCATTTCCAAAATAGTTTGTCTTCCAAAGGCAGTTATTCAGTACAATTTTTTTTCCTTAGGGTTTTTCTCCTAAATATCTATAGCCATTATTTTTTAAACATATTTCAGTTTTTATTGCTCTGGTGTCAGTTCAGCCTCTTGGACTTTCTAGAGTGTTCCTAGGTGATTTCTGACCCCTGTTATCTATGAAAATGGCTTAGATTGGCTTAAGGCCTAGAGTCAGATGGACAGAAGTTTAAGGTCCAGCTATATATTCACGAGTAATGTGAATTTGATGAGTTTATTAACCTCTCCAGAGTTTCTTCACCCACAGTAGCCCCCCGCTCAGAGGGCTGGTGTGAGGAGTGAGTGAGGTCAGGCCCACGTGCCCACCCTGAGAACATCCATGGAGGCTTCCTTACACACTCCCAGCCTCCCAACACATCATCTTGGAGTCTCCTCAGAAAGTTTTCTCTCCCACATTTAAGAGAGAAGACCATCAGTACTGGAATATGTAGTAGACTTTGTTTATTTTTAGGGATTTTATGCTATGAATCGATCTTTAGAGGAAGCATTGGCACTGCATGTGAGCCTGATTCCTAACTGCCATTGTGTTAGGTTTTTCAGCCCTTAGCTCCGGCTTTCTCCCCTCCAGTCTGTCCTCCACACTCTCGAATGTGGTCTCTCGAGGCCCAGGTGTGCTCCCGGCATCCCCCGCTTCAAACCCTCCTGACATCCCTCAGGATGAAGACCCAGGATGAAGGACCTGGGTGTCTTCCCTGCCCCAGCCCCCCTCTCCCCACCCTGGGAAGGTTTTGCTGTCTATTTGCTTACCATGACTTCTTGCTTGCTCTCTTAAAAGCAAAACTAAGAATCTGTAAGAGGTGGCGATTGGAGACTTGTCCGGGGTATTTTTATCACATCTCCCTTTGTACCTCGGCTGTATTCCTATTGGGTATATCAGATGGACAGAGAGCAGCCGCGTGTTCCCACGCCAGGCGGGTGTTACAGGCCACTTTGGAAGCTTTCCTCATTAGGCATTGCTGGCACCTGAAATAGATGGCTTGAGAGTTAATTAGATGCAGTTACTGGCAAAAGGCTCAGAGGCATTTTCTTGGTCGTACACAAGACGAGTCTATTAATTATTTCTAACAAGGAAGGTTTACATAACATCCGTTAATGGCCAGTTGCTGGTGGCAGCCAGGCAGAATGAGCGGCCCCAGGCTGAGCATCTTCCGCTTCCCTGAGAGGCAAAAGATCTCCAGAGACAGCGCTCATGCCTCTGGGGGCCTGCGGTCTCCTGGGGAAGATAAAATACAAGCAGATTAAGGAGTGGAAAATAACTTAGTGCCCAGCTCCGTCCTAGTGATTGTCAGTCCAACGGGTGGACAGGAAAATCCCCCAGAGCTGGAAAAGATGGAAGTGTTTGGGTTCAGCACAGATCGCAGCTGGCTTTTCCTTGCGACGTGATAGCTGTATAGTAGGACAGGCGGTGTTTTGTAGGACTATAGTGAAAAAGTATTCAACCTCTACAGTGCGTCCAGGCTGGGACCTCACCCACAAAATTTCTCCCTCTCCAGGGGCCCTCGGTGCCTGGCATTCTGCCACGAGCAAGGTACTGTGTTAGAGGGAAGCAGTGTCCTCTCCTGAGTCCTCCTTTGGAACACACACATCCCTGGGAGGAAGGACCCCGCTGAGCCTTTGGCATCCCGGGGTGGCCTGCTGGATCAGAAGCTTCCAGACCAGGAGGGACCTAGAGCATCTGTGTGGGTGATACAAGCACAGAAGGGGACAGAGGACCTTGGGCAAGCAGCCCAGTCGTGGAGTGCCACCCCCTGGTCTGGAGCCTGTCTCTCTGGAGCCCTATCTTCCTCTATGTCCCCACCCCCACCCAAGCCCCACTCTTCTGCTCGGGGCCCCGGCCACTCGGGGTTAGTTATGTTCCTTCTGTTTCTCAGCGCTGCACCTGTTGACAGTCACTCCCCACCTCCTTCCTGTCCCCCTGCCTCAGGCAGCTGCTAATCTGCTCTATAGTTTTGCCCGTTCTGGACATTTCACGTTGTTGGAATCATACAGTGTGTCGCCCTTTGTATCGGTCTTCTTCTACTTAGCGTGTGTTTTTGAGATTCGTTCATGTTGTGGCATATGTCAATACTTCACTCGCTTATATAGCAGAGTACTATTTGACTATGTACGGATATGCCACAGTTTGTATATTCCATCATCATTTAATGGACATTTGGGTTGTTTTCCATTGTTGGCTATCACAAATATTGCTCCTCTACATGAATAATGAATAATTCACGTATAAGATTTTTTGGACCATGTCTTGGGTATGTATACCTAAGAGTCAAATTTCAGGGCCGTATAGTAACTATGTTTAACTTGTTTTGAGGAACTGCCAAACTATTTTCCAAAGTGGCTGCACCATTTTATATAAAACCAACAACGCATGAAGGTTCCAGCTTCCTCACATCCTTGCCAACACTTGTGACTGTCCGTCCTATGAATTACAGCCACCCTAGTGTGTGTGAAGTGCTATCTCATTGTGGTTATACAACATTTTCTAAACCAGTATTGAAAGCGTTGGTGTGGTCTATGTTTCAGGGATCTAGGCAAAACCCTAGTGTCCATTCCTAACTATTGCTAATTACACTCCTAAAAATGATGGTCTTTGGGCCAGTTAGAAATAGGTCTCCTCCCAAACCCCCACGAACACAGCCTCATAAGGACACGGCTTGGTGAGAAGGTGGTACCTCTGTGCAAAGAACTGGGCACTCTTTCCACTTCTATGGGCTGGACACCGCCTCTCACCCAGACTCCTGGCTGAGGCAGTAGGGTGTGGGCTAGATTTCAGCCATTCATACCTATTTTGTGGGCATCTTTGTCCAGGGCACAATCTACACAACATGTGGTCTGCTGTTGGCTCCTTTAAAGCCAAGAGACCTGGCTTCTAGCCTCAGCTGGGCTTTAGGGATTGTGACTTTGGACAAGTAAATTAATGTCCCTGGTCCTCAGTTTCCTTGTTGGTAGACAAGAGTAATAAAAACAGAACCTTCTGATGGAATCATGATGATGAAAATGAACTTGATAAAGCAATTGGCCCAGGGCCTGACAGATCAAAGCATTTATTAAACAGTAGTTAATTTTATGTCTTGTCCTGAAGAACTCAGCACAGATGTTATTTCCTCTAGAAGACCGGTCAACACTCTTGGCCCGTTGGCTTCATGTTACATCTCCCCCAAGCCGAGAATAGTTTTTATGTTTTTTAAAGTCTGTGAAGCAACAAATATATGACATAGAAAATATGCCCTCTGTGGCCTAGAATATTTCCTATCTGGCACTTGACAGTAAAACTTTACCGCCCCTGCTGTCGAACCCTTCTATGGCAGCCCCTCCCTCCCCCACCCTGCCCGCCCTGCTCCAGGGCGAGGTGCTCCCACTCAGGGCTCTTCGCCTTGGACCTGTCTGTCACTGCCCTTTCACACAGAATCCCTACAAGACTATCAGCACTTCATCCCTGAGTCCCTTGGCACATAGTAGGAAGCTAATATTAATTTAGGGAAAGGAAAGGCAAAGGAGGAGGGGGACAGTGTTTTGCCAATGGCACAATTTTGCCTACATCCTGAACTTCCCCTTGACAATCATGCAGGGGTAGACTTCTAGATACACCTTTCTCAGTCGTTCACAACTCCCTTCCAGAAAGCTTGGCCTGTGGATATCAGCTTCATCCCGGAGCCCCCTGCCACTCCCAGCTGGGCTGCCTGGGTTCAGGATTTACACCCTCGTGGACGGGGGCTAGACTGCAAGAAGGTATAATGAGTGTGTTTTGAGTCTTAGAGACGCAGGCGGGACTCTACCTGCTTGAGTCTCTTACTCTGGGACACTTCAAATGAATTTCTTAGGTCTCCACTTATTTTTCTCATATTCATGCTTATGTTGAATTTCTTGTGTAGAAACAGATGCTCTGTGTTTACCTAGAGCTTTCACTGCAATTGTGTGGAATTAGCCATGCAAACACTGTTGACGTGATATGTCTTCATTTTTTGGTTTCTTACATGCTAAAACAAAAATGTATTTCAGTGAACTTGTGTGCATGAGAGAGAAAGGGAAAGATTGATTTGTGCCTCGACTCCTTGTCCCCTTGAGGAAGGCCAGTGAGTCTGCAGGTGAAAAGACATAAGAAATAAGCAGGATAGCGCCTGCCTGAGCCAGTAGGTGCCCGAGGTGCTTTCGGGATCAGAGCTGAGCAGTTTCCAACTCTTGTGCAAAAACCTGCACAGACTTTTTCAACAGATAAGGAAACATCTTTAAAAAGGAAAATGACAAATGCAAATGAAGGATTTGCAATTCACAGTGATTTGTTAACTTTCTACTAAAAAAAAAAAAAAAAAAAAAAGGAAGGGAAGGGAAGAGAAGGGAATGGAAGGGAACAGAACAGAATGGAACATTGCAGTTTATAACAGGTTTTCTCCAAGGCTTCCAACATGTAGGTTGTTTGCAAGCATATTGACCAGCGGAAAGACTAGGGAAAGATTTCCAAGTCATGATTCTAAACAATTTATGTCAAAGCTTCCCAAGTATTACTCTTCTGAAGCTTCAAAGGAATTGTTTATAAATTCTTGAAAGAGAAAATTGCATTTCCACCCTTGGATGCAAGGGACCGTCTGGATGAGATCACTCCCCGTGACGGATTAGAGAACATAGTTTGGCCTTAAGAACGACTCACAGAATTAGGTCAGGAGTTGTTTATTGACCACATCATCTTCCAGGTGCAAAGTATGCAAAATACAGACCTTAACACTTTTACACTGAAGCTGGGGGTGGGTGGGTGCATAGGGGCTGAGGAACGCTGTCGCCATATTTCGGAGCAAATTAGAATGTTTTGTGTTTTTTAAAATCAACCTGACACCTCTTCTGGAAGGAGTCTTTGCCATCACCGAGCAGATTAAAACCACTACAGTGAGCTACATTTGACAGGCTGCTAGTGCAGCTGGTGTTTATAACGCACCTCCTTACCCAGCTACCTTTGACTTCCAACCATAAATATTTTATAAACTACCCCAGAGAAGAGAGTACCTTGTCAAATGAAAGAATTTTAAAGCACTTGAAGAAAGAAAGCACAAAGCTTTCCGGTGACATATTTTGATCATAGATACAGAATTTTTAAGCTAATGGTGCTCCTTCGGCCATGTTGGTGCATAGCGGGACCTAAAGGAATGATTGGAGACTGGAGCTCTCTTAGCCATGAGCGCTCTTGGTTTCCCCAGAGGCTAATAATACCTGTGGCCATTAAAAAAAATAATAATATAATTATCGCAAAATTAAAAGGGGAAGCGGCTGCATCATTTGCAAATGTGTTCTCTGGAAGGCAACACAAAACCTAACTAAACAGTGGCCTAAACAGGTGATGAGGCTTATTTATTGCATGGAAGAAGCAGTCCAGGTCTGGTACAAGGGCATTATTGTGGCCCAGAAGAGTTAGCAAGAGCCTTCGGGGAAGAAGTTGACTTTAACATAGGCTCATTCACCAGTTTCTCAAAATGTTCGTCAGGTCTTTATGTTGTAAGTGATAAAAGCCAACTGCTTAAACAAACACAGAAGTGTGTGTGTCTTTGTGTGTGTGTGTGTATGTGTGTGTGTACATGCACACAGGTGGAGCTATCTTTGGGGAAGGGATCATATATTCGCCCATGTAACTAAAGCCTCTCAATCAAGTATGGCTGGATCCAGGGACTCAATCTGTACCATCAGCTCTGGTCTATTCTTACCTCCCAGTTCTTGGGCATCCTAACTCTTAGGTAGCCTCATTTGGTGGTTAAATGGCTACCTGCACACCCAGGCAAGCATCTCACTTACTAATTGTAGTAGAAAAAAAGGACTTGACCTTCAGCAGGCCTACAAATTCCTGAGATGGAGTCTCATTGGACACCTAGGGTCAGATGCCCACCTGTTAACCAGTTATCATGTCCAGTGGATGGAATGTGTTGGTTGACCATGCCCAGGTCAAACATCCTCCCGTGAGGCAAGGTTGAGGGCAGCCCTCCAAAATCTCATGGGCAGAGCAGGCAAGGGGGTGATTCTCTAAAAGAAAATGGAGATGCTATTACCAGAGGAAGGAGGGAAAATTACAAGTCTTGTTAATTATAATAACTGCTCTAAACTGAGTCAAGCTTGCAGCTGGTCTATCATGAGATTGTGCATATGCCATAGGCAAAAAAAAAAAAACAAAAAACAAAAAAAAAAACACAACTTTGAGCTGGTATTTTAACAGGCAACAAAATAATAATACCTTTTATTTGTTGGTAGATTTAATACTTTGCTCATTCTGCAAACAATTTGGGACCATTGATAGAAAATATAAAATAAAATGATAAAATATAAATGAAAACATATCAGAACCATGGAAAATATAAATTGGAATTGAAACTGTAATATACAGAGACCCTAAAGTCCAAAAAATTGCTGTACTTGAAAAGACTTTACTCTGAATTTCCTGGTAGCCAAAAAAAAAGGGGGGGGGGCTATAAATGGCTACAGTTCTTATTTTCCATGAAGCAGAAATATACTAGTTTTCCAGGTAGTATAGTGGATTAAAGAGCATGAGTTTGGGCTTGAATGCCAGCTCTGCAATTGACCTTGGACCAATTACTTAATTCATCTAATTCTCAGCTTTTCATCTTTTATACGGGAGTACTTGTATTCACAGCGTTGGGTTGATTTACAAACTGAGATAATTACATGTAAGGTACCAACAAATAAGAGCCCTGTGATGAGGAAAAAAAAAATAGGAAGTTAGGAGAGAGAGTGGTTAATTACTTCCCTATCACAAACACAGAAGTGGATTGTGTGATGCTCTATCTTATAGTGTCCTTTGATGACCACCAAGGACATGAAAATGTCACTCGGTCAAGACAGCTCTTTATGGGACCAAGAAATTATGCTCTAATGTACAGCCTTGTGATCGCCCAGCATGGTCCAAGACAAAATCCAGAGTTTACAGAGAAATGGATGGATTCTCTGTTCTTCAATCAGTCAAAAAGCCAGCCTTTTAATAGATCTGAGTGGCTCTCTGTTCAAGGAGATAGTCCCTGGTGGGAGCCTGGAGTGGAGTATTGGTGGATGACGAGCCCCTGCACTTTAGTGGCATAGCTTGGTCATCCAGCGTAACTGACGCTCTGGCCGGGACAGTGGTCGCCTTTTGGCAAGGACTGGATCTTACCCCAGCGCTCTTGGATGGCTCCAGTCCAAGAATCAGCACTAAACACTTAAAACCTGTGGTCCTTTCTCTCATTTCAAACTTCAGCTTTCTTCATTTTACCACATTTTTCTAGCTTACCATGAACTCTGCTAACAAGGATTTTCTTATGGCTTATTCGGGTCCAACTCCTTGACAACTATGGGGAAAATCAGAAGTTTGGCATCCAGTGGGGGCTCTCTAACTATATAAAGACATTTGTTGCTCTGAAAATTGTCTTCCTTTCCCCCTCTTTCTGTTACTATTTCCATTTATTATAGTGAAATCCTGATGGTAAATATTCATGTCAGTTTTTTAAAAAGTATTTTTGCAATAATGGTTCTTTCATTTAGCAGTGTTTGATAGTCTGAATGTGATCATAGTTCCCTATAGGAAATGGGAAATACTTCATCTTGGTGGGAATTTATGAAAAAACCTGTTTACCCAGCACCAAGTAACGAATGAAAACAAATAAAAACCAGCCTACATACTCCTGTCCATGCTGGTGGATTGGGTCTACATTACATGACACACTTATTCAAAATTAATCCATTTAGGAAAAAAGATGTACTTGTGAAAAGCCTCCAACATGTAGGCAGTATGACATTTCTTCATCTGAGAGCAATTTAAATGTCTTATTATCATCTCTAGCTAAAAATACCTTATGAATTCTAGATTCTTTTGTGGAGTTAATCTTACAGCTCAAGTTCACCTTGTTGCGAATTCTTCATCTCATGTCAGTGGGGGGGGGGGGGCAGGGGTGGGTGGGTGGTGGTGGTGATGTTGTCTTATGTAGAAGGGGAATGTATGTCATCTGTCCCCTTCTCCAGCTATCAGCAAATCCGTGACGAGGGGATGGAGACACTGCGGGGACACAGCCAGCAAGTAGAACCTTGTTGTTTAGCAAGTTTTCTGGGTCTGCCTTTCTTACTGTGTCTTCTGTAGTTGAGGAATGGGGTTTTCAAGAATGGATTTTTGAAGGATCAAGAACAATAGGTCCTTTTGCTATAGCAGAGCCTGTTACTTGCAAACCCCACATTCATTTCCCCACCGTCTCCTCCTCTTTAGCAGAAATCTGACTTTGCTTATATTTTACCCTATGGGAAAGGTAATCCCATCCTCAGCTCAAAGGTAACTAAGTAATTCTAGGCAATAATTACTGTCTCATTTTGTTTGCTGATGGTTAGTGGAGAGCGGGCTGCTGGCTTGGACCTCGCCAAGGAAACAGGCGGGGAAATTTTCTCATGACCTTTAGGTAAGATTTTCAGACCTTAAAGGAAACATCCAGGAAAGATAGTCTTTTCTTCCCCTGGACTTTGTTATTCCGCATGTAATGGCTGGAATTGCAGCAGCCATCACGAAACATGAGGAACACTAGTCTGGGAACAATATTGACTTACTATGGTGGCAGAGCAGGATGGAATAAAAATAAGGAAAGAATCCTAAAACCTCTATACCTAATAACTTCTATTTTGAAAGAGGATATATTTTCTTTATTTATTTGTAGGAGAATATGTTTTCCTTATTGTTTGAATTAGGTTGGGTTTTCTGTTACCTGAAACAAAAGCAACTTCACTGATGTATGGAGATATTATATAAACGATCGTGGAAATTCTTTTTTTTTTTTTAATGTTTATTTATTTTGAGAGAGACAGAGCATGAGTGGGGGAAGGGACAGAGAGGGAGGGAGAGAGAGAATCCCAAGCAGGCTTCCTGCTGTCAGCTCAGAGCCCAACACAAGGCTCAATCTCACAAACCATGAGATCATGGCCTGAGCCAAAACAAGAGTTGGACGCTTAACTGACTGAGCCACCCAAGCACCCCATAATCATGGGAATTCTGTAGTCATGGTTAAGCCAGTTTTTCTTAGAGCGCAGGTCCTCAGTTTTCCTGTACTGTCTCTTGACACCTGGTGGGCAAGAGGCAAGACTAGCCCAGAAAGTTGATGAACTTAGCATGGTGTATTTTCCTTGCATATCACATGTGCAACATACGCAAACACACACACACACACACACACACACACACACACACACACAGAAGAATATGAAAAATGCCAAGAAGCCAACTCTACATAGCCAAGTCAAGCATGGAGGGCTAGAAAGTTCCTTATAAATTCAAACCACCAAGAATCAGGTAGCTGTACTTTGGCAAAGGGAGAATGACTAAATTGAGGCTACACAGTTTCTAGAGGTATCAAGGCCCAGCTCCCATGTCACATTCTCTGTGAAAGTTCCCTTGAGCCTGTTAGGCCAAGTTCATCACCCCTTGTTCCTCTTCTCCCACTGCTATATTCATGTCTCTAGTGAGCCACTTCCACAGGGTATCAGAACAAGCAGGCCAGTGTTTGGTTCCCTTGCTAGATCGTGAGTTCCCATGGAGCAGGGTGTTTGTCATAGCCTTTGTTGTATTTATTCCTTTAATAGCTATTTGTTGAGTAGCTACTACGTGCCAGACGTTGAGCTGGGGACTGAAGATGTAGAATAAGGAAAACCAGATATACCCCTACCGTCATGGAATTTTGAGTCTACTCGGAGACAAACAATCTAATTATCGCAATAATCGATTCATTTCTTGCTCCTGACCAAATGGCAGGCGCTCAGTAAGAGCCCAGTAATTATCAGTTGAATAATTAGTCACAGAGTTTTCAATATTCCACAGGGTCTCTTATGCTCCTGAAGGCCAGTCTAAGTTCATATTGTAGGGGAAAGTCTCCCAGAGGCAAGCAGGATCCGGACTCAGTGTGCAGGCTCTTTTCAAGCCTCTGCTTGCATTGTGCTTCCTACTGTCCCATTGATCAAAGCAGATTGTGTGACCAGGCTCAAGGCCCATGTGGAAAGAGGTTACACGTTTGCATGAATATAGAAAAGGGGGATTAATTTGAGGCCATTACTGTACCAATCTGCTACACTATTTTAAGTTGTGGGCTGTGGTATGAAAATCTTAAACGCAGCCAAGGAATTTAAACAATGGTGATTTGAATCCAAGAAGAAGTTTCTTGCTACAAATTCACACTCAAACTGAAATTTGCTTCGGACATTTTAAGTGGAAAATAATGCTGTGGTTCACAGTGGACAGTGAATCTAAGCCTTTGGTCTTAAAACCTTTACACAGTGCTTTGATGAGAGGGGGAGGGATTGACAACCAAGTGTGGCTCTTCCGCCAGCATTTGTACTGTTTACAGTGAGGACAGTCTTCTCTTGTGATGTTCGTAATAAGAATAATTGACTCTTCTCCCCCTCCCACCTCCCCACATCCAGAGGAGACCTTTCTAAATTGAATGGTTGGCCCATGCCACCAATACTTGCTATAAATTTTGAAACTTGCGATCAATAACCAACACCTCTTCTCTATCGCATTATAACAAATTCGTTTTTAGGTTGGGCTCAGAGCATAAATTCTTTAAAAAAAAAAATAGGATAAAAAGAACACATAAAGAAATAAGGCCTAACTTTAAAGCAGACTCTTAACCCTTAACGTCTGTATAAACTAAAATGTCTATGCGTATTTTATTTGGAGACGGATGTGATGAAGACAAAACGTGTTCTAGATCTGAATGGAGAGTTAAAAACTAAGTATGTGGATCTGGTGGAAAGATTATCTACCCAAAAGCATCTACATAATTCCATATCCTGGTCCAAAAGTTAATATAGAAGTCAATTGGTTAATACTAAAAATGGAACAGCTCTAGATCTAGAACTAATTTGAGGACCGAATCATCCTGTGTTCTTTTTGATAAATCTGCGACTCTCTTTCTGAGTTTTGTGTAATAAGGAACTTGTAAATCACAGAATACATGGCATATGAGAAAGTTCTGGAAATGGCTGAAATTGGTTCAGACTTACTACAACCACGTTACTTATAGTGTCTTTGAACTCAACAAAACATACAAGGCACATACACACACGTACACAGGAAGATGAGGGTTAAATAGGAGTGCCAAACCCATTTGGGTTTCTCCATTTGATTTTGATTATAAAAGCCATCCAGAGGGTTTAAATAAGGGCTCTTAGGAGAATGGGCAGAGGTTCCTAGCACAAGTTCAGTAGGGCTACTATGTATATGTAGAAGCAAGACTAAGTCCCATGTTAACACTTTGAGATACTTCTTCGGGATGGGTTAGCCTCTAACACTTACACGTCCTCCACATTCTGCTCACAATTCATATACATGGCATGTGGACGTCATTTCTCTTCTCTGTCAAACATCTGAGTATTCCATGGACTCCATTTTCTATGGACCAAACTGAGGTTTGAACTTTAGAAACTGTAACCTACTGGAGTAACGAGATACCCAGATTATGGGCTTCTTCTTGCCTGTGATTTGTATACTGACCAGACAAAGAAGCATAAAGAATGTTGCAGAATTAAAAGTGAATCTGTCTTTCCTTAATATGGTGGGTTTTTTTTTTTTTTTTAGCATTTGTCAATTCAAAATTTGAAAGTATTCATCTTCTTGTCCGTGGCATTGATAGCATTCACTCAAGGTCACCTGGAATTTCAGTTTTTAATCAAACTAGAAATCATTTTTGTTCTGAAGCATACTTTAAGTTCCAACTATGATGGCTTAATCATCACATCCAAAAATTGCTTCTGGCTCCTTGTGAAAATTGCTTCTTTGTATGAGGATTCTGTTATAATGTAAAGGGTATTACATTCCTGGAAATAACATAATGATGTATATAAGGGAGATAAGGACATTAGATAGACCAGAATGGAATGAATATTTAAAAGTGCAAGATGCCATTCAGATGACCCCCTGAACATCTGTAACTGTTGTGCAATCCTGCCTTACAATCATGAGATGTGAATAGGGAGGAGCCTTGAAATCATTGGATTCAATATCCCCAATTATATTTGTGGAAACTTTGGCCCAGAGAAGTTGTTCAAAGTCACTTATTCAAGGTCCTTCAACTAGTTTGGCCAAGGAGAAAGCCAAAGTTTTTTGACTTTCAATACAGGGAACTTTCTCCACATCACCAAACTTTTTCTTATGTAATATAGCACAAGAGTGTTGGAAAATATGAGGGTTAAGAAAAATTGATAGATTTACTTTATAGTTTTAGCAGACAAGAAAACCAGAAGAGCATCCTTAATAATGACAAATATGACAGCATTGGTTCTAAAACAACATTGAATAGTATTTTTATCCAACCAGGCTATCTATTTAATAGACAGATATTTTTTAAGTATCCACTGTGCACATAAAATACCCAATCTATTACACAAATAAAACAGATGGGCTTGTAATGGATTTGTAGCTTTTGTCTTCCTGTAGATAGCATTCAACATGAAACTGTTTCAGGTAGGAACAGGGATAAAGCAGAAAGCATAAGGTTCAGATTTGGCAAGGCTTCTGGGAAAAGATAGGTTATGAATAATTAGAAGACACAGGGATGATATTTGAGAGTTGTGAATAGAAAGAACTCTGTATTCAAGAGGTCTGGCAGTGAGGGAAAATAGAGTTCTTAAATGGGTCCTATGTGTTTCCTTCTCTAGAGTGGAGGAAATTAGCCCAAGGGTCTGGGGAGTTGATGGTGATTACCAAATGGGCATGCGTTTGGCAGAGGACCTACAATGGCTTGATGTCAGTGACAATGGCTCCTGAGTTCTGGAAAGCCCAGCAGGAAGCCTGAAGCCCTGTGTTGTGCAGGCTGTGGTGTTGGTGGTGGTCTTAAAATAAGCAGAGAGCTGGAAGTGATTAAAACTGTGGAAAGGAAGAGAAACATAAGAAGAACATAAAAGAAGATTTATTACGTGAGCAGCCCCAACAAGAGCGGGACAGGGACAGAAATGACAAAGGTTCCAAGAGAGACTTCTGTACACCCTGAGATGGAATCCATGTTATCAGCACAAAATATTGGAACGGGTTTTTTGTATGTTTCTTTTATGAATATATTTAACAAGGAAACATATTAAAATCCAGTGTTAATTTTTAAGGTTTTCCAGATATATTGCTTATGTCTATAAGCAATCTAGATTAAAGTGAAGAATTTTAGTTTAAGAAGAGAGGATCATTTATTGGCTTTCAACCCAGTTTTCCACTTTTATGGATGAGGAAGGTGTGATATGGATGGCTCCTAGCATCACCGTGTCCTAGGAAACTTTAAAATGAGGACTTGCCGAATGGATGTGAACTGCTGCTCAATGTCTTGGGGCACCTGGGTGGTGCAGTCGGTTAAGCGTCTGACTCTTGATTTCGGGTGAGGTCATGATCTCATGGTCATGAGATCGAGCCCGGCTTTGGGCTCTGTGCTGAGTGTGGCGTCTGCTTGTGATTCTCTCTCTCCCTCTGCCCCTCCCCCTGCTTGCATGCTCTCTCTTTCTCTCTCTCTCTGTCTTAAAACAAAACAAAGTCATGTGGACAGAGACATCGAGAAGCAGAAGTGTACCTGAGTTCAGGCCTCACAAAGACCTGGCTGTGACTGTCCCCACATGGGTCTGAGGAACCATGGGACAGAGGGGATGTAAAACACAAGGGGCAGTTTTGTTGCTCAAAGAAAGCAATTTCATCTTCAGCATAATATGAGTACTGAGTCGGGTCTAATGCTTTGATGATGTTTAGTGTAAATTTCAGTTAATGTACACATTCAGTTAACCAGGACACTAGTTGTAACCATTCTGGGTAAGTAGGCGTTAATGTAGTGTGAGCATGTTTATCAGGCTGATCATGACTTTTAACTCTGGGTTGGAGGCCGTGGGCACTCCAGGGAGACCCAAGGAAGAGGAAACGGGGTTCTCACCTTGTCCCCTCCAGCGTTTACACAAACAACCCTCTCCCCCACCTTAGCTCCTTAGTGATGGCAGAGACCCCCACCCCGCCCCCACCTCCACCCCCACCCCCACCCCCACCCCAGGAGCATTTTAGAGCTAGATTCCTGACCCTCCTCCTAGACTTTCTGTTTAAGTTAGTCTTTTTTTTTTTTTAACATTTATTTATTTTTGAGAGACAGAGGAGTGGGAGAGGGGCAGAGAGAGAGGGAGACACAGAATCCAAAGCAGGCTCCATCCAGGCTCTGAGCTGTCAGCACAGAGCCCGACACGGGGCCCAAACCCACGAACCATGAGATCATGGCCTAAGCCGAAGTCGGACGCTTAACCAACTGAGCCACCCAGACGCCCCTCAGCTAGTCTTAGAATGGGGCCCAGAAATCTGTCGTTTTAAAGTTCCACAGGTAATTCAAATATACAGCCATTTGGGAACCACAGCTTGTAACATACCATATTAAATGCCATTTTGCAAAGACTTAAAAGCAGAATTGATGTTAATTCTTCTAACGAGACTGGTCCCCAAGGAGTCCTGTAATCATACGCTATGGAAGTCTTGGTCCAGACCAAGCATGCTTTTCACCTAGAAAGTCTTCTTTGTCCCCCTTACCAATGCAAACCAGGGACAAGCGTTTGAAATTGTACACGTCATCTGGTGGTAGTTACTGTTGTGCTCAGGATTTTGGAAAGACTTCTGTTTATTTGGCATGTTCCACACAAGCCTGTCAGCCCCTGGGGATTTGTGGCATTTGCAGAACTTACAAGCAGGCAACATAAAAATATATAATTCATAGAGTGAACTATTTTGGAGCTCCCTTCACTTTTACAAATTGGCCATAAAATAGAAACCACAGACATAACATTCGTATAACCATAGTTGCCAAGAATGAAGAATCGTTTGGGGAGTGGGGGAGGATGAGGACTTTTAGTGTGTACTTCTTTATAGGGCATCCAAAGAAAGAGTAAGTGTTAGAAATTTGTTTGCGAAAGATAATGGTAATATCACAGTTGGGATATAGTTTTCTGCCTGATCCTTGGCAAGTATCTGTTGAAAAAAAAATGGGGATGTTGGAGTTGACCTTAAAAGGCCTTTAAAAATCATTCAGCTTGTCTTTGAGGGGCATCTGCTTGTCTTGATGGGCATTTCAGGTGTATTTAGGATTTCCCGTGTGTTTTACTATGACTTACTGCTTCCTGTTTTTCCCTTTCCTGGTGGAAGTGCTCCACCATATGCAACGCTCTGTGATTGCCTACAGTAGACTAAGGGGAGGAGTGAAGGGAACACCACATTCTTCTACTGTCCTTCACCCATTAGCCGCTTTGACATTCTGGGATTACGTTCACACGTAAAACATGTCCTCTGGAAGCCAAAGGAGAGGCTGTGTGACTCCTGTCAGTTCCACCTGTGCATTCCAGTGACTTGGGTAATGGGTGCGTAATGGCCGATGACACTGGATGACGTGGTAGACTGTTGAAAAATAGCATTGAATGGAGTTGGACGCATTCAAGATATAAAAGAGGAGATGGTCAGTCTCACAGAAATCACACTAAAAATTATTTCACCATTTGATGTTATGTATTAGAGTGTCGTCTTGGGGTCCAGAGAGCTGTGAGCTGGGCTTTAGTTGTTATGTGCCACTCTTTGACCTTGAAAATGCCAAACGATCTCTCTGAGCCTTGGTTTATTCATCTAAAAATAGTCACGGTATCTCCCTCACAGGGTACTCGAGAGGATGAAAAGACAACATAAAAGAAAGCCCTCGCCAAGCCAAACACATTGGGCTGAGTGTGACAATGATAAAGAGTAGGAGTGCCGGGGTGGGGAGGGGATTGGAGCGGGTGGATTATTCTAAATTGCTCTAGACCTCAAACTCTGTTCCTCTGTGAATCCGTGATCTATAGAGAAGAGAGGGGCACACTGGGAGTCCCTTAGGGGCAATTAATGATGCTTAAATTATTTGATAATTTAACCTTCTAGAGAGACGTGCAACTAGAGTAAAGACAATTACACTCTCTGACTCAGTATTGTTAACAAGGATTAAAAGCCTTTACCTGGCACAAAGCCTAGCACAGGGTCAGGGTCAGCCTTTCATAAAAATCAGTTCCTTCCCCCCTACTTTTCCGGAATGAAGACTTCAAATAAAAAAAAAAATGACAATGATTTTTAAAACAGACCTTCAGGAGCGGATCTATAGCTCTACCCAAGCGGGGATGAATCTACTTGTTGCCGTTCCGAATTTTAACGCCTTATCCAACATCAGCACATTGATGTAGCCTGCTAAACTTGCCAATTTCCAGAGCATTACACAGGTTCTTTTAGAAAATGATTTAAAAGCCCCATCCTAACTTTGAGAAAGGTTTATGTTTGTGATGATGTATGTTGTGTCTTTAACAATCACCGGACTGATTCCAGAAGCTTCATCTAAAAACACATTTTCTAGCTCAGTTTTTATACCCTGTCGCTGTATATTGGTGTTTACAGAAATGGTATAATAGAGTCACAGTGGGGATGTTCAGCTCTCTTTTCTTTTCAAATATTATTGTAGATACAGCTGCAGGAACAATGTAGGGAATTTTTGTTTTTATGGAAGCGTTCTTTTTTTTTTTTTAACCAAGTTCTGATTGACATGTAACATTATGTTAGTTTCAGGTGTATGACATGACGATTTGATATTTGTATACATTACAAAATGATCACCACAATAAGTGTAGTTAAATCCGTCACCATCCATAAAGAATTTTTTTCTTGTCAGGACAAACGTGTTCTTAAATAACAAATATTTATAACTGTTATGTGAGAGCCTCCCACAAGACTAATGAAGGAGTTGGAATGCAAAGTTTTTCAAAAGTCAACAAACAACTAGAAGGTTTATAATAATATCTTTAGTTATTAGCAAAAGGAAATAGATGGGAAGCCTGCCACGGTGTAATTACCCACAAAATTCAGGAGAAATTAAGTGTTTTCGCCAAAGGTCTGTGCCTCTCGGTTCTTCACTGAAATCTTCTGAGATACACCTGTACTCTTGGAATAAAGTGCTTGCATATGTGGTAACTCATCTTGGTCAGCAATTCAGACAGAACGAGTGCTCTCCGTTGCTGTTCTATACTGTGCTAGAGGACAAGGAAAGACACACTGATCGCAATTCTTAAGCCGTTTATTTTTTCAAAGAAATTAAAACTTGCCTTTGTATCAGCAGCTCTGTCACAACTGCAGTCTAAACCCCAGCCTGGTGATTATGGAAAGTCCAGCTTGCAAACGCTATTGACATCCTGTTATATTTCAGCCTCCCTGGATCATAACCTCATGAGGAAGAACATATCTGATTTATCTGAATATCTGAGCTTCCGCAGTTGTCAGAAAGCGCTAATTTTGGGGTACTCACTGATAAAACCATAAGTACAATGACCTATTAGAATGATTATCCTTTTACCCTGATGCCTTTTATATTAGCATTTGGGTAGAAAGATCAGCTGTGTTTGAAGATTCTCCTGGTCTCACATTTTAGCAGAATCATTGTGTTAATTGTTGTTAAATAGCATATTAAGCCCTCAGAGGATCTAATGAATCAATGTTTGTTGAAGCCCTATATTTATATACATGGCATGTTCTAGGCAATATGAGGACACACAATAGAAGATACTGATTGGTTCTAAAGAAACAAGGTGTTGCTCATTAAAAAAAAATTCTGGAAGAATTATATCAAAATGGTACATGATGGGTTGCTAAGTGAGTGATAGATATAATGTTTTACTCCAATGACAATTAGCCTTTAAGCTCCAAATTTATGAAATGCTGCTCTATATAAATGTAAATATAAATATAAATATAAAATATTTCATAAAAATAAGTAAGCCTATAATTACAGAGGCAAAATTCATATTACATACAGTAGGCACGTTTGGGGTATACTTATATTTATATTATACTATATTCTTTAGCTTGTGGCCTTCTGTTATGGGTACGTGCTGAATGAAGGACTCTTGGTTAACATTTGTCAGTTGTTACTCAATGCTGAGCATTCAAAATGGAAATATTTTTATTGGGGATATAAATATTTAATCAGATGCTTTTCATAATGGCTTCTTAGTCTCTAAGAATCATTTAAACTGGGCAATTAGAAAAACAAAAGAGGGGCACCTAGGTGACTCAGTCAGTTAAGCATCCAACTCTTGATTTCGGCTCAGGTCCTGACCTCATGGTTCATGAGATCAAGCCCCATGGTGGCCTCTGCACTGACAGTGCAGAGCCTGCTTGGGGTTCCCTCTCTCTCCCTCCCTCTCACTGCCCCTCCCCTGCTTGTGCACATGCTCTCTCTCTCTCAAAATGAATAAACTTAAAAAAAAAAAGAAAAAGAAAAGGCATCTACATTGGGAAACTATCTCTGTTTGCAGATGACATGATCTTGTATATAGAAATTCCTAAAGAATCCACCCATAAAAGCTATTAGAGCTAATAAATGCATGCAACAAGATTGCATAACACAAGATTGATGTACAAAAATAAACTGTTTTTCTATCAGTGAACAGTCAATCCAAAAATGAAATTAAGAGAATAATTGCATTCATAATAGCATCAAAAAGAATAAAAGGAGTATTAGGCTTGTACATTGGAAGCTACAAAACATCAGTGAAACAAATGAAATGAGAACTAAATAAGCGGAAAGATATCCCATGTTCATGGACTGGAAAACTATTATTAAGGTGGTAGTAGTCCCCAGAATGATCTACAGTTTCAACACAATCCCTATCAAAATTTCAACTGCCTTTTTTTGCAGAAATTGACAAACTGGTCCTAAAATTCATATGAGATGCAAGGGACCCAGAATAGCCAAAACTATCTTGAAAAAAAAAAAACAAAGTTAGAGGGAATCCCCCTTTTCAGTTTCAAACCTTACAACAAAGCAACAGTAATCGAGACTCTGCGGTATTGGCATAAGAATAAACACATAGATCAATGGGGTAGAATTGAGAGCTCAGAAATAAACTCACACATTTATGGTTAGTGGATTTTCAACAGGGTGCCAAACAATTAAATGGAGAAAGAATCGTCTTCAATAAATGGTGCTGGGACAAATGGATATTCACATGCAAAAGAATGAAGTTAGATCAGTAGCTCACATCACACACAAAATAAACTCAACATGAATTAAAGACCTAAATGTTTTAGGCCACTAAAAATATAAAATTCTTAGGAGAAAACATTCTTGGGTTAGGCAATGATTTCTTAGATATGACACCCAAAGCACAAGTCACTAAAGAAAAATTAGATACATTGAACTTCATCAAAATTAAAAACTTTTGTACTTCAAAGGACACGGTCAAGAAAATGAAAAGGAAACCCATAGAATGGGAGAAAATATTCGCAGATCATATATTTGCAAATCCAGAATAAACATAGAACTTTTGAAACTCAATAATAAAAAGACAAATAGCCCAGTTTTAAAATGGGCAAACGATTTAAACAGATATTTCTCCAAAAAAAAATATACAAATTTCCAATAAGCACATGAAATATGGTCAACATCATTAGTCATCAGGGAAATGCAAATCAAAACAATGAGATACTACTTCACATCCATTAGGATGGCTATAAAAAAAAAACAGGCAAAAACAAGTGTTGGCAAGGATGTGGAGAAATTGGAACTCTCGTGCATTGCTGGTGGAAATATAAAATGGTGCAGCTGCATTGAAAACAGTTTGGAAGTTCTTCAAAAAATTAAACAGAATTGCCATATGATCCAGCAATTCCACTCCTAGGATATACTCATGGTGAATCGAAAACATATGTTGACACAAAAACTTATACACACATGTTCATTGCAGCATTATTCATGGTAACCAAAAGGTGGAAACAATCCAAATGTCCATCAATTGATAAATGTATAAACCTGATACGGTATATCCATACAATGTAATATTATTCAGCCGTATAAAGTACAGATTCATACTACAGTATAGATGAATCTTGAGCACATTATGCTAACTTAAGCCAGACACAAAAGGTCACGTATTTTATGATTCTATTTATAAGAGATGTCCAGAATACTATAGGCAAAATCATGGAGTCAGAAAGTAGATAAATGGTTTCACGGGACCAAGGTAGTGAGGGAAATGAAAAGTGACTGTTAATGGGTAGGGAGTTTCTTTCAGGGCTGATGAAAATGTTCTGGAATTAGATAGTGGTGATGGTTGCTCAACTGTGTGGTACATTAAAACCACTAAATGGTCCACTGTGGAAGGGTGAGTTTTTATTGATATCTCGATTTTTTTATTGCTATCTCAATATTTTTCCTTGAGCACTCTACAAATGAAGTTCTAATAAAGCATAATATAACTTGCAAAAGCATACTGTCATCACAGCACATATTTATATATTTTGTTCCTAAGAAGAAACAAAAGAAGCTTCATAATTAGGCTTAGGATTGGCGTAAAAGCTTACCAGTTGTAAGTGTCGGTGCAGAAAGGTAATGAGTCCGCCATTTGTCCCGAGTCATACTATGAGGACAACCATGAGTCCAGTGCTCCTGTTCTCTCTTTGACTTGACATGGACCCTTCTTGTTTAGATTGATCAGACATTTGTTGTCCTGAAACTGAGGGAAGAATCCCAAGTATTTTCACCCAAGGTCTCATATTTGCTCTCTCGTTCTTTCCCAGGTGCTACCTTTCCCGAGCCAGGTCGTGTACAACAGGGTAGGCAAGTGTGGGAGTCGTACTGTGGTCTTGCTTCTGAGAATCTTGTCAGAGAAGCACGGATTCAATTTGGTCACGTCAGACATTCACAACAAAACCAGGCTTACTAAAAATGAACAAGTAAGTTGTCGCGGCCCATGGTTAAACTGTGCTTTGTGTCAATTCATTTGTGTAATGAGTGGGTGCCTTACAAGACATCCTTCAAACACCTAACAAATGAATAACAGAGTTGCAATGTCATACTGTATTTTTTGGCCGAGTGTGGAAGGAAATGTAAGTTAAAGTCTGAAGGCAGTCTTTAGACAGGAAGTTTCCCTGAAGGGATACTTTTATTAAGATGGGTGAAGGACAGTATACACTCATCATTGTCTATTTAGCTAAAATTAGCCACGCGTAATTCTCAAATGGTTACACCACTGAGCTATAAATAATGCCGACATCCTGACAACAGAAGTAGGAAAACTATTTTCATTGTTTCTTCTTTTCCATTTTTTCACACTTAGGGTTATACTACAGAGCAAGCTCTCTTTGGGCCAGGAATCTGATTGGTTGATGGGGGCAGGAACTTCTTGCTATGGGTGAGCTCAGGGGGTCTTGAGTTTCCAAAGCAGCATTTGGCATATTCAGTGGAAGCCAAAGAATTACCCCATTTCCCAGGAAGAGTTCTGTCCGGTTTGTTTGGTTATTTGTTTGTTGAGAGAGAGAGGGCGTGAGCTAGGGACAGGGAGAGAGAATCCCACAGGTGGCAGAGAGGAAGAAAGAGGGAGAGAAGGAAGCGGGATTCACCCGAAGCAGGGTTTGTGTTCATCCGAAGTGGGGCTCCAGCTCATCTGATGTGAGGCTCCAACTCACGAACCTTGAGATCATGACCTGAGCCAAAGTCAGATGCTTAACTGACTGAGCCGCCCAGGCGCCCCAAGAATTCTGTCGTAACGTAGCCCAATGATGGGAGTGGTCATGCTGGCAGTAGATTAGGGGTGCTGTAGTCTGCCAAGAAGCTATGAAGACAGATTTTACTCCGTAAGTTTATAGAAAAGCAGGGTCCACAGTCTCCACTGAGGTGCTTTGCTCACGTACAGAAGTTAGGCGCCGTGCTGGCACAATCATTTTACAGGGTCAGATGTGTTTTCCTGGTCTCACGAAGTTGCTTCTGTCCCCTTAGATAGTTTGGATGTATGAGTAGCCACCAGCATAGGTCAGGGTTCCTCAGACAACAGAACCAGAAGGATGGAGATATCTATACTGATGATAGATAGATAGATAGATAGATAGATAGATAGATAGATAGATAGTTTATTATGAGGAATTGGCTAATCCAATAACAGAGCCCAAGAAGTCCCACAATCTGCCATCTGCAAGCTGGAAACCCAGGGAAGCCATTGGTCTAATTCAGTCTTACTCCAAATGTGAAGGCTTGAGAACCAGGGGAGTCAATGATGTACTCCCAGTACAAGGGCAGGAGAAGATAAGACGTGATATCCAAGCTTAATCAGTGAGGCAGGAAAAACAGGGAGAACTCCTTCTCCCTCTACATATTTTGCTGTTCAGGACTTCAAGGGATTGGATGGCACTCACCCACGCTGGGGAGGGTGATCTACTTGGCGATGTATTTTACTGAGTCCACGGATTCAGATGTTAATCTCATCTGGAAATGACCTCACAGGCACACCTAGAAATATTATCTAATATGGGTACCCCTTGCCATATGGGTACCCCTCAAGCGGACGCACGATATTACCCATCACGCCACCCAGTGAGTATGGAAATATTTGGGGAATAAACATGGCACATGGTTTACTATCGGATTGAAACCATAATTATGAACATTTTTACCCATGGCTACTTTTTTTCTGGCATAATCCTCACCTTTGAGGCATTCAAAACCTCACAAACAGAAGGGATCTCATTATTCATTTATGATAGCCTGTCATTCTTTTTTTGTCTTGGGGGCTAGTACAACTCTTTTAAGACAGCAACATAGCCAGTAGTCCTTGCTGTAAAGCTAGTATGTTCAGTGTCTTCCAGTGTAGAGATCAAAAAGCCCATGCCTTTGAAAACTTCCATGAAAGGCTCTCTGAGTATCGAGTTTGAATAGTCATTCCCAATTAGCAAAAAATATTTTGAGATCGGCCCTTATAGGTTGTGCGGTAGGCTTGCAATAGAAAAATTACACTTGGTGACATTTAAGGATATCACATTTTATGAATAACCTTAGTAGGGGTAGGTTCTCTTTAATTTCCTTGCCTGATCAAAAAGCTGTTATTATCAGGCTAGTTATGCCCTTTTCACTGCCTGAAAGAGAGTGACTATAAATAAATAGCCTATGTTATTGCAGCTTTATTACAATTATTAAATTTGTCTTTCCTTGGAGTCCTAGGTCTTTGGGTCTGCATATGGATTACTTTAAAATATTCCTATGTGTGGAAAGGGGAAACCGCTCAGTTCTCAGATGCCTCATCAAACTCTGTAGCTTAACTTTAGTTCCCACTGCTAAAAGGGTACAAATAACCCAGAAAGAACAGGACAAAGGGAACTGAAGTGTCAGACACTGGGATGTTCAGGAAGACCCTAGAAGAGAAAGGACAATAGATATAAATATACTGGGACTTTGCACAGATAAACCTACTTTGTTTCCTACGAGAAACAAACATGAGAAAGTGAAATACAGTTGTAACTGTCATGGGAAGCATTTTAGACATAAAGACAACAGTAATTTTACTAATGCTATGTACATTGTTACATCTAGAAAGGGTTAAAGACAAAGTCATCCTCTTCCTCTAAAAGAGAGGTTAGCTCTCATCTGTTTGGAATGATTGGCTTGTCTGGAAGCCAGGGAACAGACTAGACAATCTTTTAAGGTTCTTTCCAGCCCTGTGATTCTGTGATATATTTATACAACTTCTAGCAGAATCTGTGTATGGTGTAGTTGAAACATTTCTGATTCCTGTGGTCAGTGTGACCTAGAATATATTTCATTACTTAGTTATTCCAGATTCCTATTAAGTTATAAGGCACGTCCTAAAAACTTAAGGGACTGATAAGGTTGAAAAAAAACCAAACGATTTCGATGTGAAAGCAAATGTAAGAGTGACAGCTGTCTCTCTGCCACTAGCTGACTGGGTGTGACATGCAGAGGGAACCGAGAAGTGACAAGAACCCAGTGTGAGGAAGTCCGAGAGTGTTTGAAGGAAGTGTTTTCCTGGGTATATGCACCCCTTTGGCTAAAGTTGCAAAGTGCACAAAACAAGAGGAGGAAAAGAAACATTATTTTAACCTAATATATTGAAGCAACAATTTGTGGTCAGAATAGCTCCTCTTCTTGGTAATTTATTAAAGGAAAAAGGAAGAAGTGATTTAGTAGGTGAGTGAAAATTTTACAATCAGTGGTTCCCAACCTTCAGCAGGCGAGCTCCGAAAATGTGTTCCCATGGAAACATTGTTCTCCATAGTTCATAACAATTCCACTTCAGGTGCGGTAGGAGTTAAACAGACTCTTGTGGGCTGGCCAGGCCTCTCTCCACCATGTAGAACAGTTCTTTTATGAGAAAATGTGTTCCAAGTTCCCAACTACTGACTTACAAATGAACTTTGGAATCGTGTCCACTATATGACTGGAATTATCTATACCAGTCCATTCATACACAAAGGCACTTGTCTGGGCCAGAGTCAAATCTGTGTATACATTTCTCCCCAGAAGATAGCTGTCATTATACACACACACACACACACACACACACACACACACACACACGTAGTACTAAGTTTAACAAAGTCTATTTAATGGAATAAGACATTGAAGGGATTATTAAAAAGGAAAGGGAGCATGAAGACACCAACTGTTACAATGCCAATTAAAAGCCCATTATATCTGCCCTTATGGAAATAGAAATACCATTGAAGTTTATATTTTTAAAAGCACCTCAACAGAAGAGCATAGGCAGATGCTACTGGCCAGATGCTGGGCCTTTTCGGGGCATATGACACAAGCTCATGGTGACATCATTGCATTTATACTCTGAAACCAGATTCTGGGTTCTTGGGCTGGTGTAGATAATCTCTTGGAACATGCAGATTTTGAAAGGGAACTATTTTGCGGAAGACAGGAGAGTGATCGCTGACAGACTCACAACCATCTTCGTTAATGGTCTGACACTCTCTCAGAACATCAGTCTGAGTACAGCAAAGGGACACCCCAGGAACAGGATATAAGGATTCAGAATTATTTCATTCTTGTTGAAGAGGGGCAAAAATTGTTGGCGTGGGAGCCTAAGGAATGGACAAAGAAAATAATTTCACAGTTTTATTTATGTTGGAGCTACTGAGAATTGCAAATTGGAAACAGCACTTACTACATGCTAATTATTTTCCTTCATTATTTCATTTAATTCTTTTGGACCAAAAATGATATGACTGAGTGAGTATAATTCTTTATTTTATGGATGGGAAAATTAAGACAACCAGATTAAGTCACTTTCCAAATGTAACATAATAGAATGTCTGTGCTGTTTGGACTTGAACCTACGTCTTCCTGAATCCAAAGCCATTCTCCTAACACAGTGGTTTTCCACTCTGGCCGCACAGCAGAATCTCCAGCAGGGCCTTTTGAAACATATAGTTGCAATGGCCCTTCTCCTGGAGATTGTGGGGTAGAGTCCAGAAAACTTTTTTTTTTTTTTTAATGAAATAAATGTCACACAGGGTTAAGACTCCTGTCAAAACTATCATGCAGCATTGTCCTCTAAGACACTGAAAAAAAATTTTTTTGAAGAAAATATCATGGTTAAATAAATTTAGGAAACGCTGCTCCCAGGTCCCCCTCTAGGAGATTTATAACAATTGTTCACATTTTAAAGACTGAGAATTCCTCCAGTTAAAGGCAAAATTGACACTCTATTTATCTGGCTTTCCCCTAGAGTTTCCTAGCCTTAATTGACCAGGGGAGCCTTCATGAATGCTTGTGGCTGTCACATGCATCCAACAGAACTCCAACTCACAGCTTGGAAAATGCTGGACTAACCTATTCACTTCTGTCAATCGTGCCAGGAAAGGCTACTATTTCACTATAAACTTCACATCTGCTTTGACGCTATTCAACAGCTATTCAAATGGTCAAAACCTTGAAAAGTATTCAAAGGATTGAAGAGACAGAGACCTTGTGCCCATGTGCTCTAGATTGCTTTAGTCTCTTGGTCAAAAACAGAATTTCTTCACCATGTTTTAAACCACCCTTTGCCTTTCTCTCACCAGTGCAAGTTCAAATCCTGACTGTGTCTGTGTAGAAGTGTAACTCCAAAATGGAAAACCCACCTAAAGAAACCATGGTGGCTTTGGAAATGGCCCAGAGGCCATGAGGGCTCCGCCTGGGTTTCCCTAGGGCAGGGGCATCTGGTCTCTCTGGGTTTTTGTGTGTGTGTGTTTGTTTGTTTAATGTTTATTGTTGAAAGAGAGAGAGAAAGCAGGGGAGGGGCCGAGAGGACCCAAAGCAGGCTCTGTGCTGACTGCTGACATTGGGGTTGGAACTCACAAACCCATGAGATCAGGCAGGACCTGAGCCCAAGTCGGACGCTTAACCAACCGAGCCACCCAGGTGCCCCTGGCCTCTCTGTTTTAACAAAGGTTCGCTCACTCCTTTATGGAGTCGGTCTCGCTATTGTTTCTTCATTCGTTTTGGTGAATACTCATTAAGGACTTACTAATAACACTGCGCGTTAAGCGCCAGATGTTTGTGTACGTTATCTCTAACCCTTTAATTAACATCGTCAGGAAAGTATTATCGCCCCATTTTATAGGAAGGAGCAAGCGTTCGAGAAGAATGGGGGAGAATAAGACTCGAAAGTGAACCAGGGTCAGATCCTGGAGAACTTTGAATCCTAGGCTAAGGAGTTGGAAGTTTATTCAGGGGGCAATGGGGCGCCATTAAATAAGCAGTTCTTAACCATGACAGGCATCAAAATCTTCTGGGGAGCTTTTTCACGACACATGTTTCCTGGCCCCACTACAAACAGGTATTTGTATCTTTGAGGGGAAAAAAATTCCCAAAGAAGTCTTCATGCACAATTCTAGTGAAAAATCATTGCATGAAAGACTCCAATTATTAGAAACTTGTCTTTTTATTAAAGTGAGCACTCCACTAAGCAAGGAAAGTTCCTTTTTCACCTGAGGGTCTCTCAAACCTCCGAAGACATCATGTTTCCTCTGAAGTATTATCTAGTGGTGCCTCCTCAGAAGCCTGCACATTTATCCCTTGCTTGAAACCTGCTGGAAAAGTCTCCGTAGAACGACCCTCAAAGTTTCCTGACTTTATAGTAGCTGTGACAGTGTCCGCAGACATCGGAGCTGCTCCAGCCGGACCTCGGAATCAAACCGACGAGATTAGCAGAGAATCAATCTGTCTCCAGGCCACAGGAGGGATGAACTCTGCAAACAAGGCCTTATCTTGGATTCCTACAGACAAAAGCCGAGTCCGCTGAATGGAAACTCAGTAGAAAGAAAAGGTAAAAAGGAGGTAGAAGCAACAAGGCCTGAAAAATTCAAATGTTTTCTCCTCCCCTTCCATTTGCAGTGGCGAGATTGACTCTGCTCTTCAGACCCAGCCTCTTTGCCTTGTTCATGTCATTGCCCCCCCTGGTGGACGTATTCTTCATTGCAGGCATTTGTTGCCATGAGCTGAAGATGGGAAGACCATCCTGGCTGGAGCTAGACAGGCTTCTGCCCCAAGCGGGAGGAAGAGGGGAAGATAACGGGAGCCTATAGCCATCCCCCCACGCTTTGAGGTTAAAGGGCCACGGATTTCTCCCCTGAGCTGCTCCCTATTTAGCTTTGATGTGTGAAAAACATGTCTTTTCTTTCATGAAGATGTTTTCCAAATTATAGGGCGTCTAGTTACTCACAAGTGACACAAGGATTCAGACCTGACTCGGGTCAACACTCTTGTCAATTACTGCTGACAAGTATTTTCTAAAGAAGTCGGGAGCAGAGTCTTTCACTCCTGAGCTGTGCTTGTAGAACCACAGGTAAAGGTTTTCTGCTGTACCATCCCAGCCAGTTAGATTGAAAACAAAGTTTAAAATTACTTCCTCGCAGATCGTCTGCATTATAAATTCTGTTTGATTCTTGCCTTTTTTTTTTTTTAACCTCAGTTCTTTTTCATTCTCAGATGCGCTGTGATTCAACCTCTTCCTTTAGGTACATTCCATTCCATAGCTTTTTTCCCCACAGTATTTTAAATTCATTCCTGTTCTTCTGAAAATGTATTGTTTTCCCACCAGGAACGTTAAAAAAAACATATCTTCTCTGATATTTTTTTTAAATTTTTTTTCAACGTTTTTTATTTATTTTTGGGACAGAGAGAGACAGAGCATGAATGGGGGAGGGGCAGAGAGAGAGGGAGACACAGAATCGGAAACAGGCTCCAGGCTCCGAGCCATCAGCCCAGAGCCCGACGCGGGGCTCGAACTCACAGACCGCGAGATCGTGACCTGGCTGAAGTTGGACGCTTAACCGACTGCGCCACCCAGGCGCCCCTCTTCTCTGATATTTTAATGCTTTCGTATTTAATTATTTTTAATGCTTTTCCACCTGTTGTAACTTTCTTTCAGTTTTTCAACACATCACAGGACGGATAGAAAAAGCACATCCCCATAAACCCTCTTTAGTCCCTGGAGTTATTTTGCTAAGCGACCTCTTCCTCCCTTTGTAAAAAAATTTTTTTTTGATGTTTTTTATTTATTTTTGAGGCAGAGAGCAAGTGCGAGCTGGGGAGGGGCAGAGAGAGAGGGAGACAGGAACCAAAGTGGGCTCCATGCTGACAGCAGGGAGCCCGATAACGGGGCTCGAACTCACTAGCGATGAGATCATGACCTGAGCTGAAGTCAGACACTTAGCTGACTGAGCCACCCAGGCACCCCCTCCTCCCTTTTAAGAGGTCATGTATATATCAGAAAGCACTGGGAATGGTAGGAGATTGCAGCTTAGTGATAAAGAGCAGGATTTTTTGTGTCAGACCGACTTGTGTTTGAATCCTGATGCCACCTTTTTCTAGCAGTGAGATCTTAAACAATTTACACAGCCCTTCTGTGCCTGAGTGTCTTAACCTGTAAAGTGTAGATAATACTACTTAACTTGTGGAGTTGTTTGAGGATGAATGGCAGCATGTGAAGAAAGAGCTTCTGGACACTGCAGAGCCCAGAAACCACCCAGGAAATGATAGTTTAGTGTTGCTGTGTCTTAGATGGTGTAACACCAGGGTGATGAGTGTATAGGTCTGTCCCAGAAAGGCTAGCTTCCACTGCCTGAGAGATAATTCTGTCTTCAGTGAGCTATATGTTTCTTGACTCCCAAGAAGTTCTTCTGGAAGGGGTATCTTCATGCCATAAACAGTGATGGGGTATGTGTTCTGTGCTAGGCTTTCTGGGGGAGCAGTTAGAGCCCAGCCTCGACCCTCAAGGAGCTTACCGTCTGGCTCAAAGACAGCACACAAACTCAACTATGATGTAACGTAAAAAAAATGTATGTCCTGGAAAATCCTCAAAGCTCTGTGGGAGATCAAAGAGGCAACAGCATTTCTAGCCAAAGGTGTTCAAAACCAAACCCGTTTGCCCTGACTTCTGCAGCCAGACGTGTTCCTGCCGTGCGTTCCCATCCCCACGAATGGGCACCAGCCTGTGTCCGAATCCGGCCAGGGCTCTGGGAAGCTCTCTTGACCACTCCCTCTCCTTCCCTTCTGCTGCCACCTGGCCACAGGCCTGAGGAAGATCCTTCTTAATGTCCCTAAACCTCCCCATCTGTCTTCACTTTCAGTGACTTCCTTCTGTGGTCCTCAACCCTCAGTACCTTTGAATCTACTGGAGGACTTGTTAAAACACAGGTTGATGGGGTCCCTGAGTGCCTCAGTCAGTGAAGTGTTCGACTCTTGGTTTCGGCTCAGGTCATGATCTCACAGTTTGTGGCTTCGAGCCTGGTGTCAGGCTCTGTGCTGCCCGTGTAGAACCTGCTTGGGATTCTCTCTGCCCCTCCCATGCTTGTGCGTGTGCTTTCTCTCTCTTTCTCAAAATAAAGAAACGAACAAGAAATACCCCACACAGACTGATGGGCCCCACCCCCTAGAGTTTCTTCTAATTTGGTTGGTTGGGGTGGGGCCTGAGAATTTGCATCTCTAACAAGTTGCGACCCCAGTTGCTGCTGATGTTGCTGGTCTGGGGGCCACACCAGGAAGCACTATTTTAGTTCATGCCAGCGTCATTTCCTCTTGGGATTATTGCCCCGTCTTCCTAGCTAAGCTGTCTCTAACCCTTCCTTTCTTTACATTCTCCGCCCCGATCTCAGATCTGGAAAGAAAGCCCTTTCTGACTGTGGATTGCCCATAGCATAAAGATCAGAATCCCTCACATGGCCTGCAGGGCCCTCAGTTACCCGCTTCTGCCTTCCTCTCTAGTTGTTTCTACTGCCCCGCAGATCCCACAGCCGATGCCTAGCACACAGAACTCCTGGCAGTTTTAATATCCAGGTCATTTCGGGTTTTGTCCTTTGCGTCTACTGTTTGCTCTGTCTGCAGTGCCACGGGTCCCTTTCTTCACTTGCTGACTCCTGTGAATCCTTGCCAACTACTCAGGAATGCCTCCTTGAGGAAACACTAACTCTCCGCCTACAGGCAGGGATAGGCCACTCACCTCTGTGCATTCTACCCCATGGTGGTTATCACATAATGGTACCTCCCTACCAGTCCAGCTTGCCGGCAAGACTCTGAGCTTCCTGAGAGCAAGAACCCGATCTTTTATCTCTATAGCAACAACCCCAAGCAGTACATTGCCTGACACAGAGTTGGAAATCAATGGATGCTGAATAAAAGGAGATCCGGGAAGGCTACTTTGAAAGAGGTAGGCATTTTAGCAGGATGTAAAAGGTGGTTAGGGTTTGGACCTGCAGAGAAAAGAGGAAGAACATTCCAGAAGAGGAAGCTTGAGCCTGCGCTTGGATATGGTCAAGCTTGGACACAGTATAAGGAAGGAACAGGGAGAGGTCTTGTTTGGCTGGCCACAGGACACCTTAAATGCCATTTGAGGGTCATAGTAAAGGTAAAATCAACGTAACTCAGCAAGTGACTAAATACGAGTGTCAGGAAAGAGCCAGATCAAATGTGAAATGGTATGGATACCATACCATTAGCCAGGTATGGATAAATGGAGAGTACCATCAGCCAGGACCACACTCTGCAGAGATGGCGTAAGCTGGGTCATCGTGGATTTGGGGACACCATTAGGACACACTCCACTGTCTTGTCTTTCTGTGTCTTCTCACTCACCTCAATTATGTTTTGATCTCCAGGGTCTCCAAAGCCTAGTAAGTACTCCATAAATGCTGAGTGAATGAATGATAAATGAATGTAGGCAATGGAATCAGAATAAAGGCCAGCAGTGGCCTCGCATGAGCCAAGGAAAAGGACAGGTGGTTTCTGAGACGATTTTAGGTAGTGCCATTATCACTCGTGATGCCACCCGTGCAGATAAGACTCGGGCCAGAGAAACGGCAGGCCGCTGGCAACCGTGGAGGTCCAGGACGAAACTCCGGGGAAGGGCAGCAGGGGCACAGGAGACCACTGCCTGCCGTTAGACCTAGGGAAAGTCTTAGCATTCGTGAAGACAAAGCAAAGGACACCTTGACCATAATGCCTTACACCCATGCTTGCAGGGCCTCGTACGTGGTTTCGCTGTTGTGTGCAGCAATGGAGCGTGTGAGAGCTGGATATACGCTCCGACTTCGGTGTACCAATGCACTAAACATGAGCATTAGTACTTCTCGCCTACGTTTAAGGGTACGTCTAGAAAGAGTGACACGCTGTCACCGCGAATCCGTTTCTCCTTGTGAAATAGACAGCTTTAGAACTATTACGACACTGCTCTCCAAATCGAACCACAACAGCTCTTCCATTAAATTGAACACATTGGCATGTGTTTACAGGATATATTATGATGCTGAAGAATAGGTGAAAGAAACAGTTGCCCTTCTGACCTGTTCTTCCAGTCTTCCTGTACGATACGAGGGGCTCTCTCGTATTACTTTCATGTATGCAGAGAAATACTTGAATCAAAATAATCTAGAGATTAAAGCATTACGTGGTCTTCGCGTTAAGCACGTTTAACGTAGAGTTATGTTTCTAATCAAACGGAAGTCTTCGGTTGTGCTTCCAAATCTGTAAGTCTATTTGTTAGGTCCATCAAAAATGAAAATTTAGGTGACCCAGCAGGAAGTTCTGTTGCCAAAAACAGGTGCTGGGACATGCAGGGGGTGTGTGGAGGGAGGGAGTGGTGCACAGAATAAACAACAGATAAAGAAGCAGGGTTCAGTTTCCTTTTATACTCAAGCTTGGGGACAGGCAGATCATTATTTACCCAGGCCTGCCACTGATGAACCGTGTAGGAGGTTAGGAAGTGCCAGTCATTTACCTTTAAAATTCAATTTCATTTCTTCAAACAGTCGTTGTGAGCCTGAATATCTAATTAAAGGCTTGAGACACTGAGATCCTGCTGTAACAATCTAAAATGCAGGTACTGGGGCGCCTGGGTGGCGCAGTCGGTTAAGCATCGGACTTCAACCAGGTCACGATCTCGCGGTCCGTGAGTTCGAGCCCCGCGTCAGGCTCTGGGCTGATGGCTCGGAGCCTAGAGCCTGTTTTCGATTCTGTGTCTCCCTTTCTCTCTGCCCCTCCCCCGTTCATGCTCTGTCTCTCTCTGTCCCAAAAATAAATAAACGTTGAAAAAAAAATTAAAAAATAAAATAAAATAAAATAAAATGCAGGTACTAGGGGGAGTTATTTGTTGAGCATTTATTTATTGAGCAAATATTTGTTGAGCATTTATTTATGATGTGAGCCCTGTGCCGGACATGAGGGAACCAGGCAGATTCAGGTTTTCTGTCCGGCTCGACCCAAACCTGGAGTTCTGGACTCTGGTTTTATTGTGGTTATTGCTACTGTGGCTAACACATGAACGACCGCCTTTGTTTCCAGTGTTCTACGTGGACTGTTTCCGAAGAGGTAATGTACATCCAAAGTGGCAATTTTCAATGTGCTTTAAAAAAAATTCCACTGTGTGTCAGTATTGATGGGGCCAATTCGAAAATCTAAGGAAAGTGGAATTCAGGAAGTCAGGGAGTCAGAAGAATGCTTGGAATTTCTAACAGATTTTACTAAACATTTTCCGTATCATGACATGTTCCAGAAGACCGTAAACGTTAGTTTATACAAATATAAACTCCTCTTCGCCTTGCTGATAACTGCAAATAAATACTTTAGATGACCACCCACCAGAAAACCGAGAAGTTTTGGGTGTTTTGTGTGTTCCCTATAAAATACCTGCTTTGTACATTTTTGAAATCAAAAAGGAACATCATAAGATATTGCCTCATTTTGTTCTCGCTTTTAAATTCTGCAGACGTGGCTTCAAATATTTCTGTATATCTCAAGAATGGAATTATAGAAATGTAAAATGATGTTTAACCTCTTGCCTTGTCTTGACTCCCAAAGAAGGGGCATAGAGACATTTTTTTTACTTGCATTTCAGGACAGCGGCACTGAATTCTCAAGTTAAAGTGACTTAACCTGTCACATTGTTTTCATGGTAGCGATCAACTAAATTAAATACAAGACTATCGATTTCAGCAAGAAGCCTAATGTAAAGTTCACAACTGTTGCACAAAACGCAGCTGTTTGGCCCTGGTCCAAGTGGTAATGAGTGAGGATAAAGGAGTAGGGAAGATAACCTTTAGCTTAATATAGTTTGGTAAATTAGATCCTATATATGCTAATTTTGTACTTTTTTTAATAGATGGAACTGATTAAAAATATAAGTACTGCCGAACAGCCCTATTTATTCACTCGACATGTTCATTTCCTCAACTTCTCAAGGTAAGATATTTTCCAGCTTAATGGTTCTTTCATTTCTTTTTAGCACTTAAACTCCTTCTAACGAACAATTATTTTAAAATCCACCTTCGTTTTCAAAGTAGCGTAATTGCCCTTGAAAGGACTTTTTTTTTAATCCATTTATTTTGGCGGTGGAGGGATCCAAATTTGAAATATTTGGACAGAAGCTTCAGTTCTTTCTAGAACACTAATCTTAAATCTTTTGAAAACTTGAAATGATTTTAATGCACAGCCATTTGACGTGACAGTTGTGATTTCTTAACGATGTTTATATATTTTTGAGGGAAAGAGAGAGAGCGCAAGGGAGGGGCAGAGAGAGAGAGAGGAAGAGAGAGAGAGAGAGAGGGAGACCGAGGATCCGAAGCAGGCTCTGCACTGACAGGAGACTGTCCGACGCGGGCCTCCAACTCACGAACCGTGAGATCATGACCTGAGCCGAAGTCGGACGCTTCACTGACTGAGCCACCCAGGCACTCCCCATAGTTGTGTTTTAAAGAAAAAACTCGGCTAGGTGCTAAAACAAATAAACTCAGAGGCAAGGGATAGGTGTTTCGACAAGTATTTCATTGCACGTTTTTGTACCATGTGAACCCACACGGGACTCTGGGCATAACTTAGTTGAGGAGTAATGTGTATTTTATAGGATCCAAGTGCTAGTACTGGCCTCTCCGTACCTTTTTCATATTGCATTTGATTATTCTAAATCTTGCATATTTGATGCTGGTGGGGGTATTTTAGAAATCTGGTTTTTTCTTCAGCTGCAGATAATAATGCAGATCTTCAAATTTATGTTGTGAGACTCTTCATCTGTTCAGTTGCTAACTCCCAAGTTCTGGGCGTTCTCTTCCGCCGTTAGCCCAGGTCCCCTGTCACTGCGCTTTACTGTAAACCGGTGGCTCTCAGATTCCTCCTCTCCATGGGCTGGCCTGAGTCTGTGCTCACAGTCGGTTTCCGCTGACAGAGCACGGGGTCCGGGGGCAGATCCGCTCCACAGCCTGGGGACCCCTGGGCCTCCCTTATCCTCTCACAGACACTTCCCTTACTGCTAAAGCTCCCACGGGGATATAGGACCTCACAGGTCTGCACCAAGAGGCCTTGCTGGCTGATGCTGGCCTAACGCCCCGCTGAGGGCCTGGCACCCAGGGAGGCTGGCGCTCAGGGAAAGACAGGGCTCTGCCTGAGTGTTAGCTGCTTTCGAGTTCACACCTGAGCTGCCTGGCTCAGCTTCCCTGCCATGGGATGCCTACCTGTCTAGGGGGTGGGAGGTTTTAGCCTTCAAAGGGCTGTTGCACCAGGCCCTGCTGTGCACCAGGCCCTGTGCAAATCAAGTGAGATTCAGCAGAGCAAGTTAGGTAGCAAGTTACCTACCGGCAAAGAGCAGGTGCTGCCTTATATTTAAAAGTAAGCTCTCCCTGCAATTTCCCCGCCTCCCTGCTACCCAGAGTTCCCTTGGATGGTGAATAGGCATATAGGTCACTGCCGATCAGCCTCCGCGACCCAGTAGCCTGAGCGTGTTTCCCACCACATTTGTAGAGTGGCCTAGTACTGGATTGTCTGGGGTATGCGCCCTGCCTGCCTCTCACTTCCAGCGGCCGAGAACACATAACGGGACGTAACTAGACAACGAGGTCGTGTTAGCTATCAGGCATTGCATTTTACGACTTGCAAAGAGCAGAGCACGCCCACCCCCGCCCCTTGCTTTTCTGGTGAGCTTCCTTCCCTGTCACCCCTGATGTCCTCTAACCTCTGATTTAACTCTTCTTGCTTCAGGGGTCAGGTTTTTACAACCAAAACAAATTGCAATGCAACAGATTTTAATAATTGACTCAGGCCAGTGTAAAATTCTAATGATAAGCCAAAGCCAGTACCTTAATCGGATCAGCAGAACTAAGCACAGCATGGTAACCATGTCTTATCATGGCCTCTACTATTAAATACATGTCCAACGGGCACCTGGGTGGCTCAGTTGGTTGAGCATCTGACTTTGGCCCAGGTCATGATCTCACAGTTTGTGAGTTTGAGTCCCACAGCAGGCTCTCTGCTGTCAGCGCAGAGCCCGCTAAGATCCTCTGTTCCCCCTCTCTCGTCCCCTCCCCCACTCATGCTCTCTCTCAAAAATAAACATTTAAAAAACAATAAACGCAACATACATACACACATGTCCAAGAGTTTAGTCTTGATTCATTTAATCATGAAAGACAAAAATTGATAAACACCTTTGAGAAGACAGCACGTCGCCAGAAACCAGTGTTGGCCTGGTGGCCAGGACCTCTGGCTGTCAGACCTTCCCAATGACCATGACTCTGGGCTAGCAGTTTCACCTCTGGGTGGGGATGGGAGGTCTCTGTTTTCCCATCTATGAACTAGGAACAGTTTCTGCCCACTCCTGGCCTTGTAGGGATGCTCCAAACACAGGAATGAAGGAAAGCCCTTCAACTTTTTTGAGGGGAGGATATTACATATGTGCAAAGTGGAGTTTATATTTTTACGGGGCAATAATTTTATTTTAAATAAGATAAATCCAGATATATACTGACTTACTTATGCATGCTTAAAAAAATGTGTACCAAAATAGATCTTTTTTTTTTTATTTTTTTAACGTTTATTTATTTTTGAGACAGAGAGAGACAGAGCATGAACGGGGGAGGGTTAGAGAGAGGGAGACACAGAATCTGAAACAGGCTCCAGGCTCTGAGCCGTCAGCCCAGAGCCCGACGCGGGGCTCGAACTCACGGACCGTGAGATCATGACCTGAGCCGAAGTCGGACGCTTAACCGACCAAGCCACCCAGGCGCCCCAGATCATTCTTTTTTTAACATATTTTTTAAGTTTTTTAAAATTGATTTTGAGAGAGAGAGAGAGATAGTGCAAGTGGGGAGGGGCAGAGAGAGAGAGAGAGAGAGAGAGAGAGAGAATCCCAAGCAGTCTCCACACCGGTGCAGGGCTTGAACTCACAAACTGCACGATCATGACCTGAGCTAAAACCAAGAGGCGGACCACCTAATGGACTGAGCCACTCAGGCGCCCCCAAAATAGATCATTCTTAACAAAGTGTAGCAATTTATACTTGAGCAAGACTGAAACACGTACTCCTGTTTTCCTTACGGAGGAGATTGTTCTAAGTAATCTTTCCTGTGGTATATGCCAATCATCTTTTTTGCCTCGTACTTTCCTATTAATTCTCATCTGGAATCCCTGCATAACTTGTGATTTTTTTTTCCATCCAGGTTGTGTGTCTGTTTGTGTATTAGAAATGATGCGTTCCTATGCCTCCGGCAACCTCTCGGCCCTAGGGCAACTACAAACTACCTTTGTAGTTTCTCGTCGAAGTGGTTTGTGAGACCGTTCTGGCGCCTCTGGTTTTAGCATATGTGCTGCCGAAGCGAGCACATCGTTCTCCCGCTGCTGAAACACACCTGTTCAGTGTTGCCAGTTGGCACTCAAGAGGCATTGCCGTCGAAGCCTCTTTCTGAGCCGACGGCCGAGTTCCCGAGCAGCCTCGCAGTGTCTCCCGAGATACCTTGAGGAGAGGGCCCGGCTCGTGCTGACTTCTCCACCTTCCATTCCATTTTGTTCAGCCAAACACGTGTTTTGCTGGGCACCCTCTATGTCCTGTTCACTGCTGGAGAACCGGGGCTTCCACAATGAACTAGAAACGCTCTCGGTGCTTTAGGGCAAGTGTCTGTTCTTCTTCCATCGAGGAAGGATTGGCAGCAAAGTGTGATGGGCTTTAGGAGAGAGAGTGGCAGTCTCTCCCACAGGGGAGGCGGGACCCTCCCTCCCTGAGGGAGGAAGAGTGGGAGGGCCTTCCAGAACAGGAGCCCTTGCCTCTGGGATATGAGGGACAGGTCAGCGTTAGACAAAGGGGAAGGGCACTGGCGGCGCAGGGACCAGCATGAGCTAAAACCGGACAAAGAGAGGGACCAAGAGGAATCCGTAGATGGGAGCCCCAAGGGTGAGCACAGCAAAAATGGCTAGCAGTCAAGAGCTCTAAGCAGGAAAAAAGAGAGACTGGCCTGAGCAGCTCTGCTCCTTTTAAAAAGCCCATGCTATCTGCAGAAGCGATCATGTCCTCTCCTGCCACCCCACACGCACAAGGCGGCGGGGAGCGGCGGGGGGGAGGGGGGGGTCGGGAAGAGGGGTGCCCAGGTACGAGACCTCCATATGTACGGGCATACAGAGCAAGCCCCCCAGTATACAATTAACAGAAAAACAACTAAGTGGGAACTTGTTAAGAGGGCTTTCCCGTGCTTCTAAAAAATGACTTCCATATTTTGAATTGTAAGGCAAAGAGATAATTGAGCTACTCTTAAGAAACCTACCACGATCGTTGCTGACAGCCATATGGTTGGCTTGTTTCAAGATAATGAGGTCATTAAGAGAAAAATTGATAGTGCAGCTTAATATTCTTTGTTGATATTTCGTTTCTAGTCTCCCTGACATTCTTAACATGCAGCAAGACACTTCCTGGTGAGCAGAACATAAGAATGGAAGTCACCTCTCTCCCCACACCTCGTGCACGCCAGTGTTCTGAACTTCTGAAGCGTACAGCATTATCCCAGAACGAATTGCCTTTATTTCTTTTTTTCCCCCATTAACTATGGCATCCTTATCTTGAAATATGGATCCTCTCCTGTGAGCTCTTGGTGATTAGATAGCCGAGCTGCTTCATTTATTCATCATCTAGGCATCTTGCTCTGTTCCTTCTGTTCCCTATTTTTAGACCTGAAAGGACCATTTCACGATACCCAGTCTTATTAATTCAACCATAGAAAGCAGTAGTTATCAGACCAAACTGATGTTCCCATCGTTGCTTCGGGGAAGGCTTCCCACCAGAGGAGATAAACACTCCAAACTCAGCAGAAATTTCAGGCCAGTTGGGATCTGTGAGGGTTTCCACTAGACCACTCCCTCCTACGGTTTTTGAACCGCTTAAACATTTGGTCCGGACGCATATTGTCCAACTGGACTACCTGGAGAATTGAGTCAAAAATGATCTTGGCCTAAAAGATGCCCTTCTTTGTTGTGATGATTTAGGAGGACTTTTACTCTTTGTGTACTGCCATCTAATGTGTCCATTCCCGATTGTTGAACTAACCGAGAGAATGATAATTTTTGACAAATGTCAGCCTTTCCGCATGAACGGCATCTCCTCAGGTGCGGCTTGATCCACACGCTGAAAGACCGTGACAGACAGTTCAATTCATCTTTCCCTTGTCCCCACTGTTTGTTTGCAAGTGTTTTGGGGGGTCTGAGGGGGCAGTAACTTTCCAACCTGTGCCCCCCCCCCCCCACCGCCACTCAACTCCCAACTTGTGTCTTGCAGGGAAGACATGAGGAAGTTACGTGTCAGAGCAAGGTGCTGTCAGAATAGTCCAAGCGAATTACAGGCTGGATCAGTACGCTAAACCATTTCAAACTACCCCGTCTCAGAGCCCTTTTTTCACGGGATTCTTCATTTCTCATTCATGACTCCCTCGCCCTCCTTCACTTCTTCTGTTTCCTTATTTATCGCAGATGCTGGCTCCCACGCCAACACTAACTCACAAAGGCAAAATATTTAAAAATAAATCAATCACTCAAGAAGCAGGCAGGGTGTGATGTTCGAGGAGCAGCATTTTGGACACTCTCTCTCTTCCCTTAAAGAAGCCTTAATTACCGGCGTGAACAAAGGCTGCCCTCTGATGGCACTGTTTTAACAAAACAAATCCAGTCTTAATAACTCCATAATTCCGCCTGGTTTCCACAGCTTATTTCTGAATGTTGACTTTGTTTTCGCTCTTATTGGCAAAACCACCCACTTTCAGGCCGTGCCCTGCAAATCTTTTGTAACGGTGACAGAAAGCTCCACCTCTGAAGAGGACTTCCGGGTAACAGTTGAGATCAGCAGCTGCTCAACGCTGTCTTTCCCTCCTGAAGCTTGATTTCATCCTGTTGAAACACTGCTGGACCAATCTTGGGAAAATGGCGCTCTCTACTCACTTTCCCCTTCCCCTGAGCGGATGGCGCTGGTCAGGGGACACATAAGCCCACGTGCTTTGTTGGCCCGTCGGAGATTAGTGTCCTCTGGACTCTTCCCTGAGCCCGCCTCACTGCCTGCTATGAACAACCTTCCCTCCTGTGGAGTCCCCTTGTCTCCAAGCGGGAGCCCTCACTCCAGTGTCCCAGCCAGCCCTCCCTTCACCCACATTTGTCCCCACTCAGCATCCCCCTCTCTTCCCTCAGGACACGCCACAGAGCCGAGGAGGCTCAGTCTTCCCTGCTTGTGTTTCGTCAAGTGACATCCTCTCCCTGGCGGCGGGGACCAAAGTGCCCCCGTCTCGGGTTTGGGAGGATACTCGGTGGCCCTTTGGCCCCATTCCAACGAAGGACCAGCAAATAAGCATCCCTCCCTCCCTCCTCCTGTGGGCAGCTCCTCAGCCTGCCCCCCAAACAATCACAGCCTTTTCCATGATGGCCTTTCTGTCACTTCAAAGTGTCTCTTCCCCAGGGATCAAAGCCGGGCTTCTAGCCACGGGGTACTTACCATCTTTGAATGTTAGGTAACAGCACAAGGGATAACCCCTACTTTTAGGCCAGAGGTGAGAAGAAGATACACTTTCAGTAGAATGGAAATTGCCAGGGGCCAAGTGGAGGGTCACACAGAGCTCGGGTTTGGGATGAGGAGAAAGTTCTGGGGATGGCTGTATACGTGAAATGTTTCCATTATGTATATTTTACCATAATTTAAACAAACACACAAAAAAAGAAGACATACTTTCAAAAAAATGTTCCCAGCCCTAGCAAACTCTACCATAATGGGAGGACAACACAATCTTAATTCCCCAGAACAACTGGGGTCATAAGTCTTGCTGTTTACTATGTGCAGTAATATTCTAGGCAGAATATCACCAGCAAGTTGATGAATGTATGCCTAAAATTCTTTCCCACCTGCTTTGCTTTGCGTAGCTATTGGGGAGGTGGCTAATGCTGCGGGTTGACTGATTAAGGCAGCAGTGGGGGGCAGATACGAAAGAACATCCTCAGAATGAGATATTTAGGAATTCATGGGAAAAAAGTGAGAGCCATGCAGTTATCATTTCTCGAGAATTACATTCTGCCTCGGGTCTTCATCTTCTCATCAAAACACAAAAATGAAAAGAATATGGTAAATTTGCAGAGGGTCGGAAGGAGACCCACAGGGGGTGATTGAAGAGTTGATAAATACGGTGTATGAACAGAAGTCAAAGAGTGGAAACGCCTGCTATTTTAGGATGACTTAAAAGAGAGCTTCACATATGCAGTAGCTATTGTGGTGACCAAGGGACAAGAGCGTGGGTTGTTAAGTGAAAAACAAAATATGGCCCGCCTCCTCTGCTCTAGGATGTTTGCACAATGCAAAACCTTTCCTCAGTTGTGGTCAGCACAATTTTTTAGAGCTTCATAAAGGCCAAATTAGTAGTACAGATTAAAAAATAAAAGGAAATAAGTCTGAAGACAACTGCCAAAGGAATTTTCAAGAAGAAACATGCACAAAAGAATTTACAGGATTTAAAATTGAAGCCGAAAAGGCTAAAAGTTGTAAAAACAAACAAACCAACGAAAACAAACAAAAACACCGGCCACAAACAAAAAGAGAAGCTAATTCTTTATGTCGAGGGGATCAACAAAAGGAAGTCTGGATAAAAGAAGACTGGGAATTTTGGCTGGTATACCAAAGACCTCAGCTGTCAGGTTGGCCAATAGGAGGGACTTCACCGGGAGGCTCTGGAAGTCTTCTCTTCAGGGTTGAAAACGTAAGGCAGAGTGTTGTGTGGCCTGAGATTGGGTGGGCATGCAAAGCCTTCTGTTTCTGGCACAGATCAGCAGCCCTACGTTCAGGAGACTGGGAGACCTTCTAAGGGTGACCAGGAATTCTGATTAGGACCAAACATTGCAGGAGGAGGAGAAACTGATCTCGAGAGAGGATGGGTTGAGGGGGGAAACTTGTTTCCCTGGGAAGCGTGGGTGGTATTCTGGCCTCTTTGGTGTAACTGACATGCCACCCCAGTTTTACCAGTTTGGGGGGGAGCTCTGTCCTAGACAAAGGACCGGGCTGGCAGCCTGAAACCATTATTACTGTTGACTTCTGGAATGGGGGAGATCTCTATCAGACGTCTCTCTACAGTTAGAAATTTCGAGAGAGTGGCTCTTATATTATCTGATACTTAATAAATTCCTAAACCATCTAAAACTTCTGTTTTGGAAAGTTATCCTGGAAACCTTGCATTGGGCTGCCGCGGGCAACTCAGAGCACGTCACCCACGTCCAAGAAGCCTTGTCAGTCTGCAGCCTTCGGGGGGAGATGGCAGCGGCCAGACTGAGGGCCCTCTCACAGTGGGAAGCCGTGCCTTGCTTCACAGGATTGGGCACTTCTGCTAATTCGCGGTAATAGTCATTCTTCACATGAAGACAGACTACAGTTGAGGTTTTTTGAAAGCGTGATGCGATTGCGGAGGGCCTCCCGGCATTCACATCTGGGACGCATGCTTCGTCTTCCTAACCCGTAGCTTTATTACTTTAGTTGCTGCTTATCGTAGGTACGAAACTCAATTTAATTAAAAAGAGGAAGATACCTCCGGGACGATAGGGGTTAGCTGGTTTGGCACAGCTGACTCGTGAGATGAGTTGGTTCCCATGCGCCTCCAGCTGCGTGAACGTCACCTTGTGTCCATACAAGACTCGTATTGGCACGGCTAACCCTGCTTACCTTTCCCATGGGGAGTGGTCAAGGAGTCCAGAGTATCATTCACGCAGCCTGGTGCCTGGAAGTCCACCACTAGACAGTCATTTCTTTTTGTACCTTTGGATTCCTCTTTCTGAAGCTTCTCGTTAAAAATGCAAATAGATTGGGGCCCCTGGGTGGCTTGGTCAGTTCAGCGTCTGACTTTGACCCAGGTCATGATCTCAGGGTTCGTGGGTTCGAACCCCATATTGGGCTCTGTGCTGACAGCTTCAAGCCTGGAGCCTGCTTCGGATTCTGTGTCTCCCTCTCTCTACCCCTCCCCTGCTCGCGCTCTGTCTCTGTCTCTGTCTCTCTCAAAAATAAACATTACAAATTTTTTTTAAATAATAAAAAAAATAAAAATGCAAATGGGGCGCCTGGATGGCTCAGTCGGTTGAGCATCCGACTTCAGCTCAGGTCATGATCTCATGGCTCGTGAGTTCGAGCCCCGCGTCGGGCTCTGTGCTGACAGCTCAGGGCCTGGAGCCTGCTTCAGGTCCTGTGTCTCTCTCTCTCTCTGCCCCTCCCTTGCTTGCACTCTGTCTCTCTCTGTCCCTCAAAAATGAATAAATGTTAAAAAAAAATTTTAGATAAAAACACAAATAGACCTAGGACCTTATGTGAGTTAATACACGACAAAGGATGGGTGACCTGATATGTCGACTTTCGTCTATAGCAGAGGCCTGTGATATCAGCAGAAACCTATAAACTTAGAAGTATACACCCAGGCATTCAAGTCTTCACTGGCTGAGCACCTACCGTGTGGCTCACACTGTGCTAAGTGGCATCATTGCCGGCTCCAAGAGCGTAGGCTGACGGGAGAGGCAGACCTACATGGACAGTGCCGGACAGAAGGATGGACACGGGATGGGGCAGAATTGCTGAAGGATGTGACTGTGATTCTGGGCTGGCTTTTGCAAGGTGACAGAGCCTGCCAGCTGGGGAGTCGTGGGATGGGGTCTCGTCAGTTTGTTTTCTCTGAGCTCCTTCTGACCCCTGATGGAATGTCCAGGCATCCTCATCAGAAGGCCACGGGGTCGCAGGGTAAAAGGACCCTGAGGGTCTGCCTGTGGGTCCCCAGAAGGTCCCCAGAGCGAGACCTGTGCCCAGAGCCTGGAGTGTTCTCCCAGGCTCCCCAGGGCCATTGTGTGCAGGCCGGTCAAAGAAAAAGGGGAGAAGCCTTAAGGAAAACTCAGCCAACCTGATCGTTTTGCCTCAGGGAGGCTTTGCCCTCAGGCCAGCGTTCAGAGCATTTACCCAGTACCTTTGTGGAAGGCATTAAAATGAAACACCTAGATACTCGTTTTATTTTGATCTAAAACCACCTGCCTCCATTTGAGGATAATTACATAGATTTTTGTTGTGCTCATAATACCCCCTTACGTTATTACTTTCCTCAACTCTGGAACCTTCTTTCCATGGTTCAGAGCACAGATTCTGGAGCCAGACCTGCCTGGGTTCACATCCCGGCTCAGCCACAAATTACTCACCCCCTCCCTGCCCCAGGTGTCCATGGGGACGGTTATGGTCCCTACTCCATGGAGACGTTGTGAGTCTTCTGTGAGGTGTTCATGAAAGGTTTACAAGAAGGTGATTTAATAAATGTTGAGTGTGTTCAATAAACGTTGGCTAATGTTACCCACTTCCTGCAGAGCACCTGCCCTGAGACTGTTGGAATCAGAACATAGAAGAAGCACCGTCTCACCCAGCGAGGCAATCAGAATTGATCAAACGTTCCATGAGGGCCAGCCACCGGCCAGTGTGTCTGTGCCAAATGCTGGGAATACAAAACCCACCACCGCGTGCCCCCACCCTCAGGAACCCACAGCCCAGGGAGAAAACGAGACCATGTCCACACCTCCCTGCTGACAAATGCAGTCGTTTGCATGGTGCTGGCCAGGAATAGCCCTCTCAGCCCCAGCAGGTCCCCGCACAAGACATTTCCCACACGTAATAAAGTGCCGATCAGGAACCCCTGCTCGCTGATTGAATTCTTCACTGGTACCTTAGCAGACTGGGTCCTCTAATGGCAATATATGAGCTAGAGGGGAAACGGGGTCTAAGTGGGCTTCTCCGTCCTCCAGAAGTGATGGGTTGTAACCAGCTCTATGTTTGTGTGCATGTGTTAGGTTTGGAGGAGACCAGCCCGTCTACATCAACATCATTAGAGACCCCGTCAACCGGTTTTTATCTAACTATTTTTTCCGTCGATTTGGAGACTGGAGAGGGGAACAGAACCACATGATCCGCACCCCCAGCATGAGGCAGGAGGAACGCTACCTGGTAAGTCCTGTGGCATCTAAGAGTGGCCCACCCCGCCCTGGGTGAGCCCCTGGAGGCCGGGGAGCTCTCCCTCCCCACCCTGGCTGTCCTGTGGCACTTCTGTGGCACCTTCCTCAGGGAGGAAGTTTTTGCCCGTGAAAAGCTGATTGTCCCAGATGACCCAGATCCTGATGAACATCTTCTCAAATGACTTTCTGGCCTGGTTTTTCTTGGTTTGTCTTTCACACTAAATCCCAGGGGAATCCCTAGGGAAACCTGATGGGTGTTGCTGTCATTTAGATGTGTTTGGGATCTCTCTTGAAGGGCACAACGTGCTTCCCGTGGCAGTCCTATGAGAGAGGGGTGTTTTCAGATGAGACCCTGTGGTTCCTTAAAGGATGTGGGCACAACCGTGACTGTTTACAGGTCGTCCAATGTCAAGTCCGGGTTCTTGCCCACCAGAGCACAACAGAATTAGGCTGTCTCGGCAAAAACTGTCTGCTCTTTCTGGACCTTGTTTGGGGACCCTCAGCTCCATGGGGATGTTAATTGTGACCCCAGTAATTGTTTCCATAGGGCAGAGTTGGGAACAAAAAGGGAGGGCCAGCAACAGAGTTAGAGTGCATTTGTCACCTGTTTGTGACCTAGATCAACAAAAGCTTGTCGGGCAGCCAAGATCTGGTGGTAAAGAAGGGGAAATCCTGGTCTGTGTGTCTCAGGGAGCCTGTTGGGGTCACCCAGACCCATCCTGGGCCGTTGGGCACAGCAGAAGGAGAAGAGAGTAATGAGGGGTCAGTACAAGTCTGTTCCCAGGGGGGGAGAGTGACCCAGAGCTGTCAAGGCCACAGAGCATCCTTAGAGCTGAAGTGCCATTACCCACAATTCCAGCCAATGCCCAAGCTTCTCTTTCCTCATTTAATTTTTAAAAGTGTAATGAAAGTTCGTGTTTGGAGGATGGGAGTATTTTGCGTGATGTCACTTTCACATGTTACAATCCACAAGCAGAGTTGAGAAAATGGACTTGTATCTTATCTGGCGTGAAACAACGCGTTCATAGATGGGCCAAGACCAGACACTAAGCCTTGTTACCATTCAGGATTTACTCAACCACCTAATGCTTTAGTGAAATATTTTTTTTTTAATTTTTTTTTCAACGTTTTTATTTATTTTTGGGACAGAGAGAGACAGAGCATGAACGGGGGAGGGGCAGAGAGAAAGGGAGACACAGAATCGGAAACAGGCTCCAGGCTCTGAGCCATCAGACCAGAGCCCGACGCGGGGCTCGAACTCCCGGACCACGAGATCGTGACCTGGCTGAAGTCGGATGCTTAACCGACTGCGCCACCCAGGTGCCCCTTTAGTGAAATATTTTTAAAATGGCTTTTACTTTAAAAAGAAAAAAAATTTGGTGGCAGAAACTCTCATCTTTTCCTTGAAACTACATGTTGTGACCATGGCTATATATTTTTTATTCGGTGACAAGTACATCTTCAGAGGATAGAACCACTTACTAGCGACGCAGGCGGGCCGGGTCTGAGGACCCAGAGTGGGGGACAGTCCCACAGAATCAGCCAGGAGGCTCCTTGGCTTCGCACAGGATGGAAATCATACACAACCCAGCAGGAGGCAAAAGCAGGGTTGACCGAAGATATATACCGAAAGAGATAGAAATGGTGTGTCCAGGAGATTTGGAAAGGAGGAGAGGGAGTCTGGCCTTTGCTTGGGATCTGCGGTGTTTATTGGTGATTAGGGTCGGGTGTGTGTCCTCTCAAACATACAGGAGCGGGTCAGAACAAGACAGGGTCCACACGTCCTTCATAAGTCGCTCGTTCCCTGAAGCCAGGGGTCTTGGCGTGCAGATATCTAGTGTCTGTGGTCTGGAACAGGCACATGATACCTCTGCCCGGTCATTCCTTAGATATCATCTGTTGTGCTGGAAAACTCCAAAGATATCATTATCTCTTTATCCCTTAGAAAGGGGGCATATGTTAAGGTAAGGCATGTGCAGGGTAGGGTGCAGATCCCAGCAAGAAGAGAAGCAGGAAAAGAAGCCAAGGGGAGAAAGAAACAGCCTTTGCTTTCATGGGGTCTCTTTGATTTCCCGGTCTCATTAGAGGAGTAATGTCTATTTGGATTATTGTGGTTTGCATTGGCTCTTGGTTACCATTTATATGTTCTTTTGAAAATGATGGGGCATATTCAATTTAATCAAAGAATATTACGGTTCCTGACCCGATCCTGATACTGAGAAAGTTAGAACCAAGTTATAGCTGATGATCTTGAAAAACCAAAGATCTGGAAATGAGTTTTATGAATCCCGCTCTTCAAACGTTAACGTAGGTAATAGCTAAAGTCGCAGTCCGTCAGAAGGTGAAAAGTGATTTTGGAAAAACATGGAAGTGGAGGGGCAGCCTTGGGGATCCAGAATGCCAGAGGGGGCGGGGACTGGCTGGGATGTCAGTGAGGGGGTGAGGAAGACAGTGAGGACGTGGCATCGGAGGGACTGTCAGAGTAGAAGATGGAAGTCGGCAAGTTGGTCAGCGAGGGGAACACAGCTCCACCTGGAGGGGCATCTGGACAAAGGCCTGCAGTGGGCACACGTGTGGTTCATTCAGAGATCAGCGGGGAGAACAGTGTGGCTGGTGGAGAGTGGGGCGTGGGGACAGGAAAGTGGCAGGAAGAAAATTCGGAGAGGTAAGGGTGGGAGAGAACAGATCGTAGAAAGCCCCATGAGTGACACCAGTTTCTCTAAGTGAGCTGGGAAGTAACACGAATGACCCCAAGTCAAACCCACCTTCCTCAGTGCTCTTTCTCTGGAGTCTCCACGGGAACGCTGAGCCCTTCTCCCAGCGGGGATGTGTCATACCATCAGCCTGCAAACACCCTCAGCAGGTTTCTCCCGCTTTTCTAGGAGTCAGGGCCTCCCTCCTGCACTAGACCTGTATCTGGCCAATCCCTGCAAGTCTCACAGGCTCTTCCCACTCAAAGTTTCCACAGGGCTCTGTTGAGAATGGAGTTTGTGGGATGGTGACCCCACATTTAGGCAGTGCACAGGCTACACAGCTGTACAGGGAGGCCTTGATGTTCTTCCTCTGTGCTCTCAGAAAGTTCCGTGCTGGTGATACCATTTCTCTGGGTGATATAATGTCTTAACTTCTGCCCTCCAACAGCCTATAAGCTCTTTGAGGACCAGATAGGATCAAAGTTCCATCTCTGTCCCCGGCACGCAGAAGAGGGGCTGAAATACTGGAGGCCTAAATAGCATTCTACTTACTAAATAACAAACACATATTGATATGGAAGCTGAGAGCAATTCTCTAGGTTTTTCTACCCTGTCACGTTTTTGCCACCCTGTGAATCATTGCACATAACGTAGTCTGCACGTATTCACACAGTTAAGTTGTAATCATTTGCCAGAGAGGTTGTAAACAGGAGAGAAAAAAAAAAATCATGGTTTAGATTAAAAAAAACAAACAAACCCATAAAGTGTTGAAAGTTGGTAGTCGAAGCAAATCTTATGCTGCCTTTATGGTGTGATTTGAGAGATTCTGGGGAACTTTCCCCGCCTGGAATTGTACCCTTAGAGATTTGCAGGGGCCTCCTTTCCAAATGGAAGCTCTGTTGTGTCCTGGGAAGGGCCTGTGTCCGATGAGCTCATGTCATTCCTTGGCAGGGCCCCAGCAGGAGAGCACTGGGCTCCCCAAAGCAGCAGAGGGAGAAATCAGGGTAGCAAGGAATAGAGAGGGGGCCCCACGGGACATGTGACTCCTTCGTGACCTGGCCCCAGCCTGACCCAGTTAGAAGACTCTTTTCTTGTTCAAAGGATAGTTTGTTTATTTGGAAGAAGATGGTCTATCCCCCCCCCCCTTTTTTAATAGCTGAAACTTTTCATTTCATCTCCTTGGACCCATTAAACCCTTGAAATAAAACTGTCCCCTTTCAGAGCCTGCCCTCATTTTGGCAAGCCTGGGTGGTCAGTTGTTTGACTCAAAAGAGGGTGTTGTGTCTCAGTGGGGTGTAGGGCAGCTGTGAGGAGACCGCTGGCCCTGGAGGGGATGCACAGGGTGCACCCACACCCGAGAAGGAGGCAGGCGTGGCCGTGTGATGAGACCTCTCCCCGAACACTGCACGCACGCGGAGTCAAGGGAGCTGGCCCCAAATGCGTCCACTGATGTACCCACACTATTCCAGATCTCAGCACTCCAAAGTCACTTGCTTTATCCAGTTGCCAAAACTCAGGCAGTTCTGCTCCTGGCCCCGAGCCTCACAGAGCTGCTTAGCATACAGCTGAGAGAGGGCCAGGGCCTCTGAGCCTGCCCTGGTTGGGGGGGGGGGGGGGGTGAAATAATATCATCTTGTGATGCTGGTTTGGAAGAAAATGGAAAAGGGTAAAGGGATCATAGGATTTGCAGGGTCCCTGGAGGTCATGGGGAGACTCTTGTTTCACAGGGGGTAGGCATAGGGTGTGGGTCTGAGGGTGGGTCAGAGGCCCCACCAGAAGGAGAAGCCGGGCCCCCAACTCCCCAGTTGTATCATTTGATCATTTGGACCTTATGTTTTACTTCCTGCATGTTAAAGGAAGAAGAGGACTGGGCTGGGCCAAGTTCTGTGCTTTCTGAGCAAAATCATTTTGTCTGACGCATCTTTACAAAGACAACAGCTGTTATAACCTTTTCTTTCTTCCCAAATTTTCTAGCATCTTATAGCTATTTCCCATATTTTCTGGAAACAGATTTTCTAGAAGTTTCTATGTCTTTCCAAACCATGCTTCCCTTGTATTCACACACACAAAAATAATTTTAAAATAACTTCTTGCTTGGGGCACCTGGGTGGCTCAGTCGGTTGGGCGTCCGACTTCGGCTCAGGTCATGTTCTCACGGTTTGTGGTTCGAACCCCGCGTCGGGCTCTGTGCTGACAGCTCAGAGCCTGGAGCCTGCTTCCGATTCTGTGTCTCCCTCTCTCTGGCCCTCCCCTGCTCACTCTCTGTCTCACTCTCTCTTTCAAAAATAAATGAACATTTAAAAAACGTTCTTGCTAGAACGGATACAAATTCAACATAGAGCAGCCACGCCGTGAAAAGGCCGTTCCTTTCGGCTCATATCTCTTTGCCCAGACCCAGACACTGGGCCGCCCAACGCACAGGTTCCTCCTTTCTCTTTTGCTTTTAGACTCATAAGGTGGGACAGAGCTGAGCCCAGGCACACTTGGATACATCCCAGCGCATGAGACTCTTCTCCAGCTGGAGTCCAGGCTCCTTTTATTTCCAGGGCAGGGAGGTCCCTGGCACCCAGAACGTAGCTAATGAAAGAATGAATGGCCGCTAATGAAAAGCAACTGTTGTGATTTACAAGCGAGGGAGAGCATCTCATGCCTGCAGAAGCCACTCCCTTTTCCAGTTGCTGAATTTCCCTGCAAACGGATTTCTTGCCCTGGCATTTCCACTCCGTTCGTTATGTATACGTGTGCCATCTCTGCTTGCTGTTTGCCTAAAACTTGGCTGTAGAAAGGTTCATGGTCGAATGTGCTGCAGGGATACCACTTTGCAGTTTCAAACTCCAAAAAATGTCAGGTTGGCATTTACTTACCCAAACTTACTGCACATTCACCGGAGGACCCTTCCACTAGACGACCCTCCATTTGAAGAACAGGGAGAGAAGGAGATGTTCCCAGGGAGAAAACGCCTCTGTGATACTGTTTATTCGCCTTGGCTGTAAAGCGTGGAAAGTAATGCATGTTTAGAAAAAAAGAGATGCATAATTTACAGCTTCTTAATTCATAAAGAATTCAGTGAATCATGTTGGCCCCGTTGGATTCTGGAGAAGTCTGAAAACTGGCCAGCGTCAGCAAAGGTTTTGCAGAGAGCTATGCATTTTAATCTGCTTGAAAGTTTTGGACTCTAAACGTCCTTTAGCTTTGGAAATGTATATATGAAATACGCATTTCTGGAAATTTCCACTCTGCCCTGACCAGCTGAGGCTGTCTTGTGATCGAAACCTCGGGCTTTGCCTCCGTCTTTATTAAGCGTCATCTTCTTAAAGAAAGAAAACAAATATGGGATTTGGATGGTCTGCTCTTCCAGTATTTCAGTACATATCTATGTTTTCCGAATTTTGGAAAGTAAAAAAGTAATACTCTGTCTCCGACTAGTTCAGATTTGGCTTATGATTGCAGGCTGAGACAACAGCCTACCTAGCTGGGTGACCCAGCCAGTGAGTTAGCCTCCGTGAACCTTACTTTTCTCATCTGTACGATGGGGATAGTTTACCTCCCTTGCCTGTATCACGGAGTTGTCGGGAGAATAAGTGAGACATTCTACACAGAAGTGCTCTGCAAGCTAAGAGTTTCCAGAAACGGTTTCAGCATTAATGCTTTCACCCACTGGCTTCATGTGGCCTGTAGAGACTATTGCTCCTACGGACAGGGGCTGCTGTTCCCCTGTAGCCCAGGCCACGCTGGGCCATGTCCTGAAGCGTGAGGTCCACCTCCGCCAAGATCTCACATGGCCCCACCAGGCCCCTTCCCCTGGGAATTTGTTTCTAAGGAAACTGCTTCTCTCTGTGTTCCCAGCAGCTGGAGGCGCGTTTTGATCCCGGCCCACTGGCATATATTTGTCCCTGTTTATTTGCTTGGAAACCTAAGCAGCTGTAGGCACAGGGCTGTAAAGTCACAGAAACAGCACACTGTCGGCTTCCAAGGAGTGGGGGAAAAAGGTGAGCCAGGGCCGAAATGCTCCCTCATGCCGCGCAGAGGTGCGGAGGACGAAAGAGCCCCGACTTGAGAGAAACGTTTTTGGAATCCATTTGTCAAAAGTGGTCACGGGCATCGCTAGAACCAAAGACCACTTCTGGGGTTTAGCAGCCCCCGGAGCGGCCCCGGGAGCTTCTGGCAAACAGAGAAGATGATGGCACAGGAGGGGGAGGGGCAGGAGAGTCAAAAACAAGAAGGGGTCTCGGAGAAAAGGCTGGCTAGGTGCCTTGTGAGGGAAGAACGGAGAACCTCCAGCCACTGGTCAGGATGCCACCAAATAGCCACAGCCTTGCAACTGGTGGGTCGCAGGTTAGCGTGCCCTCCTCACATTTGCTCATTCATCTTCCAGCATCCTCCTATACCTCTGCGTGTAGGTATTAGGTCCCACGCCTCGACCCCCTTTTGTGGGCTCCAAAGGGGAGCCCAGACAGGCTACATGGATAGGGTCAAACTCCAAACGTGAGGAAGTCGTATTAGGCCCTGTGAGTTACAAGGAGCTCAGATCCGCTCAGGTCACCTCAGGTTACAGGGGCCGGGGGAGCAGAAACATGGGGACAATGATGAGGACATGTCCAGGAATGAGGACAGAAGGACCACAACTGCTGGCAAAGACCAGAACATGCCACGCAGAGCACAGCCCATGAGAAGGATGGGGAGCAGAGTGAAGCCCAGCGTCAAGGCGGGACACCAGACATAGCTAGGAATCGGAGCCAGGTCTGGCCACCAAATTACGTTGGCACCGGGCTGCCCAGGGGTCCCCAGCTCCCTATTCTGCGATTCTGTCCTTGACACGCTTCAGCCACTCGCCCTCCTCTCGCCTTCTTCAGTGGCCTCGTCCGCTGCTGCCACAGTGGTGCCCGGTATTTCTCTTTGGCTCACATTCAAGGCCCTGAGTGACCGTGATTTGCCCAGTTGGTCAGTCTGTCCAGCTGCCTCATAGGTCGTGTTTGGCTGCCCCTGAGACACGTCCCCTCTCTGCTCTGGTCGAGGGGGTAGGCAGACGGGTGGGACAGGATGGAGCATCCTGTACGCGCAGGGCCTGTGTTAGCTTCCCGTTGCCGCTGTGACGGTCGACCGCGTGTAGTGGCTTCGACGACAGAAATTTCTGCGGTTGCATTTCTGTAGGTGAGAAGGGTAGCACGGAACACCAAGGTGTCGGCAAAGCCGCCTTCCATTTTGGGGGTTCAAAGCGAAGACCCCTTTCCTAGTTCATTCGGGGAAGGCAGAATCCATGCCCTGTGCTGGCAGGATTGAGATCCCATGTTCTTCCTGGTGCTCCCATGAGCACCATTCCCATTGTCTAGAGGCGTCTACGTTCCTTGAAATGTGGTCCTTGAAACAAAGCAGCTAGTGACTTGAGCCCCTTACCTGCTACAAATCTCTCCTCCTTCTTCCATCTCATCCCTTTAACCCAGCTGAGGAGGGATCTACACTTGGAGGGTCCGTGTGATTAGATCGCACTCACCCAGATAATCCGGAATATTCTCGGTCTCAAGGACTATAACCTTCATCACACCTGCAGGATCCCTTGTGCCACATAAGATACCGCATTCACGGGTACCAGGAATTAGGGTGTGGACATCTTCAAGGCCCATTATTCTTCCTGCCACAGTGTCACCTAGGACTGCGGGTCCTAAAGAGACTGTGGAGGTGATGTGAGCGTGACAGGCACTTGACCCGTCCCGTCCATAGGTGGGGGCCCTCATCTGTTTTCCACTGTGGCATGGCACCAAACTACGGCTACCCTGCTTCTGGTCTTCAAAACCAAGAGTACAGTCTTACATTTTGGGTTTTCTCCTTAACACTAATGACGCATCCAACCAGTCATCATTCATTTATTCAATAAACACCGGTAGTCCTTTCTGTACGTCAGGCACGATAATAGAACCTGGAGATAAAACATAGAGCAAAAATAGACTCAATGTCTATCCTCATAGAGCTCAGAGTCCTATAAGCGAGACAGGCAGTAATCCCCACCGCACAAATGCATGTGAGGTAGTAACTGTATCACATCCTACAGTGCAGAGACAGGGCACTGTCCAGGCATAGGATGAGGCAGTTGGCAAGTGGGAGGTCAGAGACGTGATGGTTGAAGTAAGATCTGAAGGGAAAGAGGAGAAGGAAGAACATCCAGATGTAGGGAACAGTACATGCAAAGGTCCAGTGGCAGGAGGGAGCCCAGGAAGCCGAGGGGGAGAACAAGGGAGGCTGGAGCAGAGAGATCAGAAGGAGGACAGAAAAAGCTGAGTCCGGTAATGTGGGCAGGCAGAGGTCAGGCCCTGTTAAAGACCACTGGGGAGACAGTCAGGATTTAAAGCACGGGAGGCATATGTAGATGGGATCCTGAAACTTTTACATTTCGAAAAAAATTAGCTAACAAAATACAGAAGGACTCCAAGTATGTGCATAAACCAGTTAGTTCAAGGCTAAATGCAGAGATCCAAGTGGGAGATAAATGAAGAAGCAAGTGTTTATGGAGCATTGACCATACACAAGGAGCAGCTCCAGTCTGGGGCAGGGGTGGTGATGGGGGAGCATTTACAAACAAGTGTAAAACACCCCACTGTCCTAGTTGTTAACAGCCCGGCTAGCAACGGAAGAACCAAACTTGAAAAGCTCACCACCAACAAGGAGAGAGGTCATAGCTCAGTGCAGCAGCACAGAAATTGTCATTGGCTGGGCCACGTTTGATTAGCAAAATAATGATGGAGACACAGTCTGAGAATCCGGGTGAGGAAGGCAATCTGGGAGAGTTGGGGTCACTGGGGGAGGCTTCTTAGCCGAGGTGGGAGCTCCGTCTTTAAGGACGGGTATAGATTAAGGCAGGGGTACGGGTCAAGAGGGCCATAGGGACTGAGTGTGTGCAAAAGCCTGAGAGCCTGAGGCTTGCTCTTTGGTGACCCGCCCAGCTTGGCTGGAGCGGAGGGTCTAGGGAGGCGAGGAGCTTTGGGGCTGTAAAGCAGTTCTCCAGATGGCCCTGAGCAGGGGAAGCAGCGTGCACTCCTGAAGGAAGGTCCCAACAGGAGCATCAAACCCCAGGGCCGCCAGGGCACAGCCAGGTACATCCGCTGGCCACCTGTCAGCTGAGCTCCTCTGCTCCTCACCCCCCCACTCCCTGTGAGCCCACGGACCCTGCAGCTGTCTCTTCGCTGGGGGCTCAGCTCTGCACCCCTGCTGGGCCAGTTGGCTCATATTCACAAAGGTGACAGTTTCCAGCCTGGCCGCTCATTGGAATCACCTGATTCCAGAACTACTAATGCTGTCTCCTACACCCAGAGATTCTGGTCTGGTTGATCTGGAGTGCAGCCTGGGCTTTGGGATTTGTTACAAGCTCCAGAAGTGATGGCAACACGTAGCGAAGGTGGAGAAGTATGAAGGATAACAGCACATCCGTGACTGGCTGTGTTAGCAGGCGCTGCTCTCACCAAGAGACGCACCGCCTGAGTATCTTCTGGAGTCTTACCTCCCGTATCCTCCGCCCCTTTGGAAAAAGCTGTCCTTGCCTTCCCCTCAGAAACGTTTCCGCTTGTAAGGCTTTTATTTGGCCCGTGCAGATAAATGTCGTTAAAGAAGTTTGATGATGTAGTGCGAGGTTTGCTGCGTTAACGAATACTTGTACCTGTGTTATCGGGCTTCCTTCTAAATTGAAGTGGGTCCTATTTATTATACAGAAACCAAAGAGTCTATGATAGGTGCATTTAACATCTCACTTTCTAGAGCCCTGCTTCAGGCAGTAAAACAGAGAGCGAGCACTTTGGCGAATAAAATCCTTGAGCATGAGAACCTCTGTATTGCCACCTCATCAAAGAGGCATGTGTCACTCTCGAAATGCCAGCCACCGATATACATACTAAACCAAAAGACATGGGTAAATAGAACTACACTTTAAATGCAGTCAGGAAATGTCCTTTCGAATAATGTTCCCCAAATGTAGTCAGGGCATTTGCTATTCAAAGAACTTACGGGGTGAAGTTTTATATAAAGTGCCAAGTTAATGGCTCAACTGATCTGCGTTAAAATTTTGAATTTCATACCTTGCGTTTGTTTTGCAGAACCCGGCGCACCACTGTAGTTGTCCTCAATTTGCTTTGCCAAATTGTAGTATTTTTTTCTCTGCCCAACCGTGTTACATACACAGCACAAATTCCCCAAAGGCGGGATGACCTCCAAGTGCGTTCTGAAAAATATTTTGCAAAGTTTGAAGACAGACAGGAAAAGTAAAAGTGTAAAACATCTGAGAGATTTATTGGACTCTCAGCTTAAATTCTAATTGCAAGTACTTATGAAAATGTCAATATTAACATGAAATAGCTGGCAGTTTCTCTAATAAATGTAAATTGAGTTAGATGGTGTATAATTGGAAAAACGCTTGCTTTGCTCGGGCTCTCCCAAAACAAGCCTTAAAATCTGTTAGCTGCAGCAGCCTTGCCCTCTAATGGCTGGAAATAGAAGGACAAATACTTTTAACAGCAAGGAGGATAGAAACTAAGAGAAGGGCATGGCTGACCATTTAGCACCATGTCTAGGTTCTCTTCCCAAAGCATGGGGCACGGCGTAGATATTAGTGTGAGCATATTCGTAAAAAGAGGTGGCTAGATGGAGGCTGAGGGCTAGGGAGCCAAAACCCAATGCCAAGTGCCTTGGGTCTTCAGAGCCGTCTTCTCTAGAAGCTGGTAAAACAGATGCTTGATCTCCTGAAATGCAACAAGAAGGTAAAACTCACCTCCAAATACTAAAGAGTTTTTTAAGTGTTTATTTTTGAGAGCGAGAGAGACAGAGCGCCAGTGGGGCAGGGGCAGAGAGAGAGGGAGACAGAATCCGAAGCAGCATCCGGGCTCCAGACTATTAGCACAGAGCCCGACGTGGGGCGTGAACCCACGAACCGTGAGATCATGACCTGAGCCAAAGTCGGATGTTCAACCAACTGAGCCACCCAGGCGCCCCCAAATACTAAAGATTTAAATGCCTGGAAAAGTGATAGAATAAATAATCAAGCCTGGAAACTGTGACGGTCTTAGCTGGAATTGGTTTTGCAGAACACGCTTAACAAACTACCTCAGTTCCCTCTTATGAGCGACTAATGAGTGTCACAGACAGGGTAGAACCAGTAAATGTGGTTTGGTGGGAATTTAGTAGGAAGTCTGATCTTATCCCACATGACACTTGCATTGGTCTTCTAGGAAAGCAGCCAGGAATGAATGGGACAGGTGGGGGATGAACTGGCTATAAACTCGTGCACAGACCATCTTTTCTCTGACCCTAAGCTCATGAAGATATTCATGGTTAAATGAAAGATATTTGGCCAAAGCCTACTCAGCTTCATGATGAGTAAAGATTTGTAAAAACGGCTCAGCGTTTCATTGGACAAAGTGGAAACACAATGGCATTGTACCAACATTCATATACTCATCACCTTTTGCATTAAAGAGGAAGTGACTCTGCTATGAATTTACAGTAAAGATGGCTGCCCCTTTGCCACCTGCAGTCTTTTTTTTTTAACGTTTATTTTATTTTTGACAGAGAGAGAGACAGAGACAGAGACATAGTGTGAGTGGGAGAGGGGCAGACACAGAATCTGAAGCAGATTCTGAAGCAGGCTCCAGGCTCCAAGTTATCAGCACAGAGCCTGATGCGGGGCTCGAACTCACGAACTGCGAGATCATGACCTGAGCCAAAGTCAGTCGCTTAACTGACTGAGCCACCCAGGCGCCCCGTCACCTGCCGTCTTAAACGCTCACTTCCAATTTTTGAAATAAACTCACCTCTTGGATGAGACTTGGTGGAAAGAAATCAGCATATGTACAAAAGAAAGTTCTCAATTTCAATAGGAGACCGAGGAAACTTTGTTGACGATAGAATCTCAGATCTAACTATGGCATTCTCTGGTTGCTGTTAGTAAAAACTATGTGCGATTAAGAAAAGTGATCTAATCTAACATGGTAAGGTTAACCTCAACCAACTTTGATTACTGCTAATCTTTAATTTCTCCAGTAATTATTACTTGGTGTGGATTATATACCTATATATACATATACATATGTGTGTGTGTGTGTGTGTATATATATATATATATATATATATTTTTTTTTTTTTACTTGCTAATGTGTGTTGCTTCTTAAATCCTCCAAATTATTTCATGGTGGTATATGTCTTATATTTTTAACTAAAATGTAATTCTCTAGATGATAGAACATAATCTCTTTTTTTTTTTTTTAGTTTATTTATTTATCTTGAGAGAGAGAGAGTACAAGCGGAGGAGGGCCAGAGGGAGAGGGAGAGAGAGAGAATCTCAAGCAGGCTCTGCACTGACAGCACGGAGCCCAATGCGCGGCTCGAACTCACGAACCGTGAGATCATGACCTGAGCCAAAACCAGGAGTTGGACGCTTCACCAACTGAGCCACCCAGGCGCCCTGCATAATCTCCTCTTTTGATCTTAGCACCTGTCGCAGCTCTGTGGCCAAAACCCAGCCTAAACTTCAGTACATACTTAATAACAGATACATATACAGAGTACTAATGACATATGCTTCTCTCCACCAGCATGAGAAACTTCAGCGTGCTTTGAACACCTACAATGTGCCAGGCACTATGATGGGCATCTGTCCCTACTTTCTACCTGTACCACACACAAGGAAACCCTGTATTCCACTCTCAGTGAGTGTGATACTGTTTAGTCACCCAAACAAGAAACTCTGGAGTCATCCCTGCCTGCTTTCGTTCCCTGACCCCCCAAGCCATGTGCAGTTAGCCACCAACTTAGCCTGTAGTCCTCCGGAAGGCAGAGCCTGAGGCAAGGGTGAAGGGCTCGGGTGTGGGAATGTGGACAGCCATCCCAGGGAATAGGCGTGAGGTACTGGAGAGAGAAACGGGGAAGGAGGGAAGGCCAGTACAAGGGTATGTCCTCACATCGGTCACTCCCTTGGAAACCAAGACTCAAGCCTGCCAGGACTCTCGAGGACAGTGTAGAATTCACCCTAATTTTTTTTTTCTGCTTGGGGAAAAAACAAGGGGTGCATGGATCCTCCGGTTTCACCTTTGGTTGTCAAATTTGCCCCTTAACTCCCTCACCTCTGGGCTCTGCACACATGAGTGCCAGGCGGGTTCCTGTGGGCGTAGCACTGAGAACAGAAAGCAAGGGATGTCTTAAGCCGCGGAGGCAAGGGCGATCTCAGGTCACCTCTGTGTGAATCTGTGGCTGCTGCAATGGCTAGAGTAGAAAGTGGCCACGAGGGTGGGAGGTGGCACAGGAGTGACCAAGTCACCTGCCAAGCCTGTTGGTTCTTCCTCCTTGACTTCTTTCAGATCCGCCTCCATCAAGGTCATCAGTAAAAAGCCCTCATCATTTCTCACCTGGATATCTGCAAAAACCTCCTAGACTCAACCACCTGTCTCCAGTTCTCCCTCCAATCCATAGCCATAGTGTCCAGTTTGCGCATCTGACATTGTCGTTCCCCTGCTTATGGCTCTTCAACGTCTTTCTGCTCCTTAGATGTAAGGGATTTTATATCTGTCAACAGTATTCTACTGTTGTTATTATTACTATTTAATCAATAAGCATCACACCCGCATGTGACTCTACAATTATGTCAATTAAAAGCTTCAATGAACAAGAGCATCTCAAACCAACAGAGAAGGGAGAGGTTAATCAATACGTAGTATAGGAAAAAGGGAAATGAGAAAGAGTCAGTTCTGGGTAGAGGATGGGAGAAGCATGGTTTGATTAGCATTTATTTGGCAAAGCAGTGAAGTCAAGGCTGGATTGGTCCAGATTATTGAGAGTCTGCGAGAATCAGAGAAGGGACTTTAGAATTCATCACAGAAGGCAGGCGTCCCCAAGCTTCTTGAGCAAGAAAGTAAATATCATGGTGTGAGACGCTATTTCTGAGTTGTGTGCTACACTTACAAGGACCTTCTTCACTCTGAAGCTATTTAACAACAACAACAAAAATTCTCCATGGTGTCTCCCGGGGGGGGGTGTTGTAGTTCATATTGTTTAAATTAAAATCTTTGCTTCATCTGAAATTTATCCTGCTGTCAGGTGTAACATATCAATCCAGTATCTTCCCCCCCACCCAGAGAGCTAACAAATTATCCTAATGACCTTAATACAATAATTCATCTTTTCCACACTAATCTAAAGTGTCACTTTTAGCACATAATATGGTTCTGGAGGGGCCTATTTTTTGATTTTCAATCTTGTTGCATGCATCTGTGTCTTTAGGTACAGTAACTCGCACACTCTTACATGTCTAATCTCTTCTCGTGAGTCTTTTCCCCCAACTGTCCTACTCTTTATCGTTGTTAATTTTTCCATGGGAACTTTCAGATCCTCTTGTTCAGCTCCCCTCCTCTTCACATACATGCCCAGAAAACCCTGTCGTTACTTGCTGGGTTTACATTAAATTTTAGGTTAACATGTAGAGAATTGGCATCTTTATGTAGAGTCTTATTATTTGAGCATGTATTTTGCTTTTCCATTTGTTCAAACTTCTGTCATAGCCCTTGAGAGTATTTTTAAAATGTTCTCATTTAGATCTTGCACAGTGTAAGTTTATTTCTAGGTTATTTCATCTTTGTTTTTGCTATTTTTGCATATTATTATTACTGTTATTAAATTCTGTATGTCATTTTTAACTCAGCCAACTCACTCAGTTCTCTTACTGTTTCTCAATAGATTTTCGGGGAGTTCTTTTCATTTACCGGATAAAATTTGTGTCCCCAGATAATAATGATAACTTTTCTCTTTTTTTCTAGTTTTTATAGATCTTGTCCAATTGTTTTTGTCATATCTCTAGAACAGTGCTAAATATAGTGGTGGTAAGAATTGGTTTCTTCTAAAAACCAGGTGATTGAAGTAAAAATCAAATCACTACAGTCAATGTTTGATCATTTCCACTTTTTTTTTTTTCTACTAGAGTGTAAGTTTGAGATCTAGGCTGTTTGGAAGTTCATTTCAGGAAGAATATAAGCAGCATAAATCTTTTTTTAAATTCATTTTAATGTTTATTTTTTGAGAGAGAGAGAGAGAGAGAGAGCACAAGTGGGATAGGAGCAGGGCCGGGGGGAGGGCGGGGGGACACAGAATCCAAAGCAGCCTCCAGGCTCTGAGCTGTCAGCACAGAGCTCGACATGCGGCTCGAACTCATGAACTATGAGATCATGACCTGAACTGAAGTTGGACACTTAACCAACTGAGCCACCCAGGGGCCCCTAAATCTTTTTTTAAGTTTAGTTACTTACTTTTGGGGGCCCCTGGGTGGCTCAGTCGGTTGGGCGTCCGACTTCAGCTCAGGTCACGATCTCGCGGTCCGTGAGTTCGAGCCCCCCGTCGGGCTCTGGGCTGATGGCTCAGAGCCTGGAGCCTGTTTCAGATTCTGTGTCTCCCTCTCTCTGCCCCTCCCCCGTTCATGCTCTGTCTCTCTCTGTCTCAAAAATAAATAAACGTTAAAAAAAAAAATTTAAGTTTAGTTACTTACTTTTGAAAGAGAGAGAGCACACGAGTGAGCGTGGGAGGGGCAGGGAGAAAGAAAGGGAGGGAGGGAGGGAGGGAGGGAGAGAGAGAGAGAGAGAGAGAGAGAGAATTCCAAGCAGCTCACAGTGGGAGACCGAAGAAAGGCTCGAACTCACAAACTGTGAGATCATGACCCGAGCGGCAATCAAGAATTGGTTGTTTAACCAGCTGAACCACGCTGGTGTCCCCAGCAGCATGAATCTTAATATCTAATGGCAGAAAAGCCTGAGGAAAAGACAGTATTTTTCTAACCCTTCACCATTAGATGTCACTATTGGTAACCGCCCCCATTATCTAGTAACCAGAACAGCCGTGTTCTCAACAGCCGGTTTCCCTGGATCGGTGAGGGAAAGATAACACACTAGGGGGTAAATTCAATGTTGGAGTCCCTCTAGAAGTCTCTGGACTGGATGTGAGCTTGTTTCTGTTCCCAAGGGTATGATCTTTCCCCGGCAAGTCAGTTCCTCGATGACCACATTTCACAACTTGTAATAAATGCAGAATACATTCATCGTTCACAATTTCGTAGTAGAAAGGAGACATGAAAAACAACTGGAGGCTGAGGGTAGAATCAGGCACACATGTCACCTTGCCTTTCGTTCTGAACAAACGTAAAAACAAAGTGCTGCCTGATCAAGATCATCTTTGACACTGAGACCACATGTCTCCCCAACTTCTGTTGCACAGTCTTCTTTGACTTCCTGTGGGGCTGCTACGAAAGGACCAGAAAGTCCTTTGATTTAAACCTGAGCACACCTGACTTTAGAAAGGCAAAGACTCTTTGATTAGGACCCAGTGCTCTGAGCAGCTGTCAATCCGTTCAAACACAACTATGGAAGCAAATAAGCCCAGAACCGTGAGAGGAACCTTGACTGTGGACCCTTGGGTGGATGATGTTTCTCATTGAAGTTTTGGACTTGAGAAGCTCTGTGGGACAGCTTCCAAGGGCCCTGCACTTCCTGGCGTGCTCCCTCTCAGCCCTGTGTGGTGGGTGAGAGTGCCAGAAGCTGAGACTGCTATGTCTCCTTTTCTCCTGGAAACTAAGTTGATGTGAGAGAGTAAATCCCCTCACTTGAATTATTTTGACGGACTATGTTCCTGAGACTTTAACTTGGTCATTTCTGGCTGCTCCCATCAGTCAATGTAGAACGTTACTATAAATGAGTATAGGCCTTCCCCCTTTCTGTGAGAATCCCAGTTGTGAAAGCCCGAGTGAATCTTTCTTTATTTTGAACCGTGAGTTCCATTTCCAGCCCTTCACAGATGGGCCCCTCCTGTCTCACGATGTTTCTTTCTTTCCAATGACACTTGGGCCCTGGGGTTTCCTCGGGCATTCATTTTCAGCCTTCCTTGGGTAGCCTAGAAGAATCTGCTGCGGTCACTCTCCTATATCTTGCCTAGCTTATTTTTTTTGCCGAATCTGATCACTTATGTATTTAAAACTTCTGAATAATAAACCTATATCACCAATCTACAATAATCCTGATTTTAAAAAAAAAAAAAGCAGCTCTTCATTCGGTCCGATCTGCGCTGAAACCCTTTTTATTTTCCCTTTGGAATGCCTCTCAGGTGTCCTCAGCCCCTCTCCATCGCTCCTGCCAGCACCACGGTCTTTAATTTCTCCCACCTCTGCAATGGCTCCCTCGCAAACCTTCTCTGAGGCCACTTTCCCTCCCCTTGCACCTTGCGTGGTGCTGCTGGGCTAGTTGTCCAGAGCAGCCCTTCACGTCAGCATTTAATCCCATTCTCAAGAAGCTAAGTGACTCCCGTCTTCCGGGATGAATTCGAAAGTCCGTTCAAAGGTCTCACTCATCTGGACCTATCCCACCAGCCTTGATTTCCCTCTTTCCCAAACAAACACTACTCGAGCCAGGGTGCTCCCAGCCTCTTCCCAGACAGGCTCGTGCCCGGTTCCACCCTTTCCCTTATGTTGCTCCCCTAAGCTGGACAGCCTCCTTCTCTTTGCCCTCTTCATCCGCTTCCTAGCTATCCTTCGAAATTTCACCTCTACTCTCTCTTGATTCCGGCCTGGGGGTGCTGTCCCTTTTCTAGAACTCCAGTTACTCGTGTGTTCTTCTCCTGTCACTTACTCCTGAGTTCACCTCCGTTCCAGGCACTGCTAAGCCCTTGAACACTTAACTTGACCTTCACAACACAATCTTATGAGATTATTATTATATTATTATGCTCTCATTTTATAGATGAGAAGCCTGCTGTTCAGGGAGGGTAAGAATTAAGTGACACCCATTAAGTGATGAAGCTAGGATTCAAACTCAGGCAGGCTGGCTCCAGCAGACATGTTCCTAACCACGAGGCTGAACTGCCTCTTTCTGTTCTATGTGACTCTCTCGTTGTTACCTTTGTCCTTCCCCAGCCTAACTGCCAGGTCCTGAAGGGCAAGCACTTTCCTCTCTGCTCTGTGTACAATAGCCCGTTCACTGCTCCCTGGAGCCCACTGCATAGGAAGCTCTTAAGCTCTGTGTACTTGCAGAGAACTTATCTGTCCTACCAGCGCTTCTTCACCTAAAAAATAAAAAAACAAAAAACAAAAAACAAAAAACCATGGTCTAGCACATGGTAAGTGCTCAGAGAACATGTGTTGAATAAATAACTAAATGGATATTTGATGGATTCACAGTTCAGTAAATATATGATCAAATCAGCACGTTCTTCTGAAGCTTTTCCTTTCACGGAAATTTCTGGATCTGGATTTTACGGACAGATCTCTCAGTTGTTTCCAGGCTGCTGCCGATGACTGAGCTGGACTTTTTCCTAAATAAAATGGATGCTTCGAGATCCTCAACAAAGTTAGTCGTCGCCTCTATGGATCCAAAGGGTTTCAGCGTTCATGTCTCCCTTGGAGCTGATGAAATTAAGTTCTACCCATTTAATTAAACTAATATTTCAGTATCAAAGCCAAAAAGAGACACTGTTTGGTTTAGCCACCTCACAAACAGTACTTTTAAACTTGAGGTCTATAGCACTTACTTATTTATGAGTAAATCAAATGGTATCAGTTTGACAAATATTAACATTTCATTCTCAGAAATCTCCTTTAGGAGAAAGCTGCTCCAAACTGAAGGAAGCCATTATTTGTTTTATACCCTAGGCCCGAACACAGCTTTGGTCTCCACTTTCCATCCAGTGTGGATTTTAATGTTTTTGATAAAAGGTACCTCATCTGATTCTCTCTAAATGCTGTGAGTGCGAGTCAGGCTTCTGCAGAGCACAATCTGTATTGACTTCACTTACAAAGCCACATTTAGCATTGCAGATTTTAAAATTCAGTCAAAATAAATGATTCTACATCAAGGGCTGAATGAAGACTGAGTTTTCAAAGGGCTTTTCTTTTGAAACATTCAAAGCACCTCATTAAGTCTACAATCTTCCAAAAATGTGTTCTCCAAGATAGCCTTATTAGTCCCATTTTGCAAATGACAAAGTTGCAGCAAGACGCAATTAAATGTCTTTACCAGGGTCTACCAGAAGGGAGTCACGCAGGGAAGGCCCTTCACTTATGATCAGGCCATCATTAGTTAATTAGATGAAGAGGCCCCCCAAAACAGGCAGGAAGCCAAATGTAAGAACAGGATTTGTCATCAGGTCTCTTTTAACGTGGGATCCCAAGGACTTGAGAAGAGAAAACAAAAAAACAAAAAAAAACCCCAAAACCCGGCCTCTTTTAGTCATAGCACTTAACTGTAGAAAAGATACAGAGAGGTTATCTCCTCTCCAATCACTGTTTGAGTTGTGAGGATAAGCCGGAAGGTCAGAACCTTGGGTGGAGTTAGCTCTCACCGTGCTGCTGCTGACTGCCAAGGTGAAGGCCAGCTGGGTGTTTTGCAGAAAAAGTGAATTTAGGAAATAGAGTGTCAGAAGCAAGCTTATGATGTGCAGGAGGGTCTAGAAGGGTGTACATTAAGCTCTGAAACAAAATTATAAAGCTCAGAAATGATGGCTATCCCCTAAACTTTTCGAATCTGCTGTTCACCGATTCACTTAACTGCAATCCCATCCCTGTCCCGAAACAGAGAACACGGTCCTCTCAAGGTGGTCACATCCCCACGGGTAGACCTCTGTGTCCCCCCCACCTACAGGGACACATGCTCATGAGCACACTCAGGGACTAAAAATAAAAGTGTTTTCTTTTTAAGTTCAGCTCTTCTTCCTGGGTTCTTTCCTCAAATTATAAATAAGCCTGGTAGGTCTGGCATTTTGTTACTAACATCTTTGAATGAACCTACCCATCTGCAACTGATTATGTACATCATGTGCGTAAAATGATCGGACTCTTTATATGCTAATGTGGCTAATTCATTCATTCTTTCTTTCAACAAATACTCAGCACCTACTCTGTAGCCAGTGCTTTGGCAGATACTGGGAATCCAATAATGAAAAACACAGATGTGGTTCCAGCCCTCAGAGAGTATATAATCTATCAGGGAAAACAGGCATTAAACGTCTAACGGAGAGGTGATCTGGCTATGGGAGTAGTGGGAACAGGTCAAGAGTCTCAGGAAATAGGAGAATCTCATATGGATGGAGTTTAAAAAGCAGAGGACAGGAGGGTGATACGGAGGTGGAAAGGTGGGCAGGAGCTAGATCATAAAAGGCCTTCAAAACCAGCCTAAGTGTGTGGGCCTTTAGGCTGAAGACAATGAAAAGTCCTAGATTGAACTATGGTTGGCTGGGGAGGTTGAAGGGAGAGGACATGATAGGATTTGCATTGGAAATCTTGCGCCAGGGGAAGTTACCTGGAGCAAAACAAGATAAATTATTTTGGCGTGGAACAGGATTGTCCTGGTAGAGGAATGGATAGATTAAGACACATCCATAAGGTAGAAGCAACATGCTTCATGAGTGACTGGATGTGAAGGAGAAGAGGAGGAGTTAGGAAGATCCCAGGTCTCTGGTTGTAGCCAATCCATGGATGGTGTTGCCGAGGGTGGGGAAGGAAGGGACAGAGAGTCAGGAAACACAAGTTCTGCCTTAGGTATGCTGAATTTCAAATGCCTGACATATATGTGATAAGGACCTCCAGCAGGCAGAAGAGAGGGCTGGATATATGCAATTGGAAGTTATCAGTATCTGGAGAGAGGATAATTAATCTACTAATGTATATATTCCATAAGGGGTGAGATCATGTCTGGAACAATGCTGGTGCTCAGTAATTACTTGCTAAAAGTTGTTGAATCCGAGCCATGGGGTGAAATTAAGGCTGAGGATAAAAGAGCCTGTGGGTCACCCATTGTTTAGCACTCACTGAGGAATTGGAAGCAAAGGAACCTGAGCAAGAGTCCTAACAAGAGGACAACATAGAGATGTGGCATTACGGGATCAGAGGAAAATAGTTTTCACGGTTGGAAGGTTCTAGGAGGGCAAACAAAATGAAACTAGAAAAACGCAGCCATCTTGGAATTAGCAACATAGCAAAAACAAGCCATCTGGGCCAGAATAGTTTCCATTTAGTGATAAGGGTAGGGGCCAGATGAACTTGAGTGGTGGGCAGGAACAACATGGAGATGGTGATGGAAAGGGCTAATCTGCATTGTCCTGATGAGGTGTGCAGAGGCACGCCCAGGTTGGTAGCCATTGTCTTTCCTAAAGAGGATGTTCTCTTTCAGGATCACTTACCAGGGGAAGAGGTAGGTCCTCAAAAACTAAGGGGTAAGGAAATCCCACATCATTCCTTTTTTAAAAAAATAATAAATACTTATCGAGCACTTACTACATACAAAGCCCAAAGCGATTAGCATGCTGAGGTCCTCCAAGATGAGATTGGACATTCGGAGGTTTATTGGAAGAAATGCCTGTGGGGAGAAAAGGAGCTGGGAAGAGCCACAAAGAACAGAGAAGGAAGAATCGAGTAGGCAGAAGCTTGGACCACAGTGTGGTTCCAAGAAAGTTTTGGTCAGGCCAATGGGGAGTCCTCAAGCCCAAGGCACCCATCAGAGGAGTCCTGCTTCCTGCAGGAATGGGCATCATAGTCTGTTTGCTACACTCAGTGTTTGGCTGAGAGCAGCCCATGGGAAGCATGGCCTTGGCACAAACGAGGTGATAGGTTCAGAGCAAAGCATCTGGGGCCATCGGTCACTTATGCTCCCTGTAGCAGGAAAGGTTCATAGCTGCCACGCATACGTTACCTCACTTAATCCCTACAGCATCCCTCTAAGAGAGGTGCCATCATGCCCATTTCACAGATGAGACACCAAGGATTAGAGAAGTTATGCAACTTGCCTAAGTTCAAACGATTAGTAAGAGGCAGAGACTTGATTTCAACCACTGGGGTGATGGAACTGGCTCAGACTGGCTGGCTCTGAGCAATTGTTAAATTTTTAGAAATCGTGCTATTCGGTTGATATCAAGATGATAGCTTGAATTGGGCCGTGATGGGAGTTCTTACACCGTGGAAATCTGCAAATGCTACGAATCCGGCCCCTGTTTGTATGTTTTTCTGGACAAGTGGTTGTTATACACTCATCAGCACTCCACCGATTTGAACCCAGGTCACCTGACCAGAGCTGCCCCTCCTACCTCTGTGCTACATGCAATTGCCTTAATGATTTCTGATGCATTTCTGATACAAAAAATTCCTGAAGTCACCCTTCTTCCTCTGAATCCCTGCAGCAGGAGTTGTCATGTCCCTGTGTTTCGTACCTCCCTTCATCACCTTCGTCACCGTTGTGTGCCCCGGCTTCCTACCTCGATAGGAAATTTCTCTAGGACAGAGAGAGAAATTGTCTTACGCCTCCCGTGTTCCCAGCCGCTGTGCACCACTGCAGCACTCGATAAATATCTGCTGTCGAAGTTGGCGTTGATATACCTACACTCATCTATTGATAGCTAGGGAACGGTGACATCTCTAAAATGATATAAAAGTCTGTGCTCAGAACATTTGCATCTGTTACCACTCACAGATCCTGACTCTTACATGAATAAGGCAGACGCTACTGGAAAGTGTGTTTCAACCTCAAGATGACCTTTTAAGAGAACTGTAACATCCATTACGGCCCAGGGATGTGGTTGGTATGCTTCCTGCCTACTCCCACCCACACACCGGCAGATATATTAATTACCTGCCTGCCTGGCCACTGGGCAGCTTGTTGTGAAATTGTTTATCTTCCCAGCTCTGCACTCTCCAGCCTGGGAAATAAAGTATGCATGCTGCCTGGAAGGAGGGGGTCCTGAGACTTCTCTCATCGTGTCGTGCCCTCCAGTGTCCGAGAGCCCAGATCTGTAGAGAACCCCAGAAAGGATAGGATGAAAAGAATCTGCCCAGAGGACTCAGGCCACTGTAGAAAGTGATGGGCCCTCAGAGACAGCAGAAGACTCGGATTTGGGGTCACTTCAACCGTATAATATGTGAGCTACTCAAAATATCTCTGGTGCACACGAACAAGCTGCAGAAGCAGCTCGTGCCAGGAAGTCTGCTTCTAGAGGAAAAAGCAAGGTCTCTCGTGAAAGCCACCCTTGCCCTCCAGCAAAGCTCTTTGAAATGTTCTGACATTGCAAAAGAATCTGTAAATCACCACTTCCTCTGCACCACTTATAACAATGTCTCTTCCTTATTAATTTATTCTAAAAATGCGTTTTTGAGGGGCGCCTGGGTGGCTCAGTCGGTTGGGCTTCCGACTCTTGATTTCGGCTCAGGTCATGATCCCAGGGTCGGGGGATCGAGCCCTGCATTGGGCTCCATGCTGAGTGTGGAACCTGCTGGGGATTCTTTCTCTCTCTCCTTCTGCCCCTCTCTTGTGCTCTTTCTCTCTCCTCCAATGAAAAAAAACAAAACAACTGTGTTGAGGGTCTACTATATGTCAGGCCCTTTTCTCAGCACTTGAGAAACATGAGCAAATGGAACAAAATTGCTACTGCAGTGGGGCTGACCTCTGAGTTTCAACCCTCGTTTCAATCCTCTTGACCTTCACTGCATGGGCATGTGTTCATTTATCCAACATGTAGTCATGTGGCCAACAGGCCTTGGGCATCCGCTGTGTGTCTCCTCTGTGGTGCTGGGGGCTGGGGCTGCAGAAGAAGATAGACTCTGTTCACGGAACCCAGTTTAAGGGAGGAGGCAGACACGTAACCCCTGGGTTCTAGCACCTGGCCGGTATCTACGAGAATCCGCCTTGAGTGAGGAGGTCGTGTCCGTGAGCCTTCCTCAAGGAGGTGTCACCTGAGTTGAGTCTCATGGGATGGTAGAAGGAACACAGACAGGACAGAGCTTGGAACAGCTTGGTGCACAGAGGAAACGAAAGGCAGCAAAGGTGGCTGGGGTATAAAGTCTGGGGCAGGAAGTAGCAAGAACTGAAACCCAAGATGGACAGCTAGACAAGGCCTACGTCATGTGTCCATTCCCTGGTTTATTCCATTTATTAAAAAACAAAACAAAACAAAAATCCAGACACCCCCACCATACCCTGAAGTCCACCTTTCTGCTGGCTGTCTTCTCTGAAAGGTAGGAAGCCTGAGGGGACACCTCCCTGGTCTCTGTCCTGAAGATGTAGACCTACAGGGTGACCACACGGTCCCACACTCCCTGCCTCCTCCCAGCCACACCCAGCCCATTCCACTTCTCCATTTTGTCTCAGCCTCCTGGCATTTCCAAACCCACCCTTCAAGGGAGACCTCTGCCTGGCCCCGGGGATGCCCCTCCTCCTCACTGCCCTCTGGTTCCAGTAATTCACTGGTAACTCACTGGCCCTTGGGAGGCAGCTCAGAGCCTGGCTCTCTCCTCCTGCATCCTGACCCCAGTACCCGTCACACTGAGCGAGCCAAGCAACGAGCTTTATAGCCACCTCTGCTCCTCCTGGAATGGCCCTTCCCGGAAATGTGGGAGCCTCATCAGTCCTCTGTCAGCCAATAAAAATAGGATGATAGATGTTCAAAGACTTTGAAAAGACAAGAAGTATAATTCATAGCGTTTTTGTTGTTACCATTTGAGGCCCCTAGACCTCTGAAGAAGCCATTTCTGGCTTTGTGGGAAGTCCGCCAGGATGGAATTCATTGATTTCAGTAAGTGTCCCCAAAATAAAAACTTTGGTTAAAAAGTTTCAAAGGTTCAAAGGGAATTAGGACAAGTAAGGGAGGGAAGAACTGGGAAAGAAATGTTGAAGACCGATAGCTCAGGGCCTTCCTCTTTGAAGGAGGTAGCTAAGTCACAAGAGAAATCCAAGTCGTGGGTCTCAACGACCTTTTACAGACTGCGTTAGCATTTTACCAACTCTTATAGATTGATTCGGCAGATGGCTGGAACATGAAAGAAAAAAGGTAGTCCATGAGACTGCTTGCTACCAAAATAAAGGGAAAACAAAGGCAATTGGCCCTTGTCCCTATTTGGATAAACCGAAAACAGCTTGGATTGCGTTAACAGAAGCATGTGTTCTACCAACAGCCAAAGGAGATCACTTGTGTCCCCAGGTCTGTCCAGTGTGACATGATCATGTGTCACTCCTTCCACGTGAACACATCACTCTTTAAATTAAGGCAGCCGCATTCACTGCTCACAAAGGGGGCCCTAGAAACCTTGCCCATCCTTCTTTGAGAAGCTGAGGGCGCGGTCTGATCCTGCATGCCTCTTTCTCAACTATAAGAGCTAACAAAAAAGACGCTCGTTCATATGGTAAATAACAAACTTTCCTGAGCTTTTTGGTAATCAAATCAGTTTCACTTTATGAATTCCATTCCTCCCCGTTTGTAATTTAGATGGAAAGACATCTAAGTCAATGAAAATCCAACCGAAGAAACATTGGCCTCTGTGTGAAAAGAAATCTCACTTATAAATATTTTTTAAAAAGGGTACAATGTAAGAAAGTCCAAAGACTTTTGCCTCCTTTGTTCTTTTTACTATTTTATTTGGACTTTGGCGTTGCAGTCAGGACAATCCACACACAGCAAGACAAATAGGCTTTCATATAAAAAATACCAGAAGGGTGCCTGGGTGGCTCAGTCATTTAAGTGTCTGACTTCCGCTCGGGTCATGATCTCGAGGTTCGTGAGTTCGAGCCCCGCGTCGGGCTCTGTGCTAACAACTCAGAGCCTGGAGCCTGCTTCAGATTCTGTGTCTCCCTCTCTCTCTGCCCCTCCCTTGCTCACTCAAGCTCTGTCTTTCCCTGTCTCTCAGAAATAAACATTAAAAAAAATTTTTGTTTTAAATACTGGAAAGGGCCCTGCCTTTTATTCTTTATTTTTATATGTTTTATATATTTTTCCTTCTATTTGTTATATTTTTAGAATCTTTACATCTTTTATTTCAAAATATTTATATCTGTGTGACAGATTTGTGGTTGCTTTTTATTTTCCTCATTTTGCTTAACTATATATTGTATCACGAACATGGGTTGATTGTGTAGTAAATAAAAATATTTAAAGAGGAGGACTAAGGTTTGACACAGATGAGATCTTTTCTTTCTTTTAAAATCAAATAGTTAAGGGGCGCCTGGGTGGTTCAGTCTCTTGAGTGTCCGACTTCAGCTCAGATCACAATCTCACAGTCTGTGAGTTCGAGCCCCGCATCAGGCTCTGTGCTGACAGCTCAGAGCCTGGAGTCTGCTTCGGATTCTGCGTCTCCCTCTCTCTCTGCCCCTTCCCCCCATCATGCTCTGTCTCTCTCTCTCTCTCTCTGTCAAAAATAAATACACATTAAAAAAAAAAGAAAGAAAGTGGTTCTTACTTAAAAAAAAAAAGAAATAGTTAAGAAAATCAATGTATAAAAATCGAGAAGCCAAAGAAAACATTTCACTGATAAGTTCGCTGGATGGTAGGTTTCCATTTAGCTGTTTGACCTCTTTCACATGACACCAGGGTATTTTCATGGATAAAACTACAATCCCAGATATTCATCCTTTCAGATTCATACTTTCCATCTTAGCCCACAGAAGCTTTCTTTCAGGGATCTTGCAGAAATTTCTGGCTTGTTGTTTCAGTCATTGGCCTTTTCTCTGTGGAAGCCAGTAGAGAACAGACCATCCCCAGACCCTCGGAATGTTGCCAAGAGGCTCTTAATTGATGGAGACATTCTTTTAAAGTGACGGTTTCTTTCTAAAACAATTTTGATTGAATAATGAGACTAGCTGCGAACCATAATATTTGTAAGGCACAAGTACTGAAATCCTTAGTGATATTCCTTCAGGAGTCAGAACTAGAAGCGGAAAGAGGAAAGAGCTTGCTAAGTCGACTCAGTAGGACCTAGAAGCTGTCAGTACTTTCTCATTCACTCGAGAGACACTAGCTGAGCATCTCCTCGGGGCTGGATACTCTTCTAAGCCCAGGGACAGCAGTGAACCACAAAAACCTGTCTCTCTTGGAGCTGATATCCTAGCGAGGTGAACAGATGGCAAACAACCAAATACACAAATAATACATATAATAGTTCAGGTAGTGATAATGGTCCATGGATAAATTCTAAGAGAGTCTATGAACTCCAATAGAGGCAAAAGATACACCTTGATTTTCACCAGCTCAGCATTTCCTTCATTTAAAAAAAATGTTTATTTATTTATTTTTACAGAGAGAGAGAGACAGAGAGAGAGAGAGCACTCATGCGTGCACAAGAGCAGAGGAGGGGCAGCGGGAGGGGGAGAGAGAGAATCCCAAGCAGGCTCTGCGCTGGGCAGGGCTCGATCCCATGACCATGAGATCACAACCTGAGCTGAAATCAAGAGTTGAACACTGAACCAGCTGAGCCACCCAGATGGCCCTTCCTTCATTTTTGAATGTAGGCAACAAACTATAGCACTACTAGCAATATCTATAATGTCATCAGTCTAGAATTTAGATACTTACATCAATTGCTCTTACTGGGACTCTCTCAAAATAATCATTCATACTACCATAAGACTTGTGTCAATATTATGATAGATATTAGACCCCCTGAGAAATCTCATTATTTAATACATTAAATAAGCATGTATATATATATATGTATGTATATACATATACATATATATATACACATATATCTCACCTATTATTTATCAACATAATTCAATATTTTTAATTTATCAAAATAATTCAATATTAATAATCCCATATGTTTTATTTTATACGTTCAAGCACATTGATGTGTGAAGTGGGTCCTTAGACTACACCAAACTTCCTAGAGGTCATTAGCAGTGCTTAATGCTATATTCTATCTCTTCATAGAGTTTCAAGAGATATATACTCAAGGCTGAGATTTAGCACAATTTCTGATTTTTACTGCTCTGTCGAGGACATTCTTAAGTCAAAAAAAAAAAAAAAGAAATGTTTTTGTTGCGATGGTGAAGAATACCATTACGCCTGGTACAGTAAGGTCCACTGTCTCGATTCACATTAATGAGCCAGCCATTTCAGCCACAGTTTTGTGCCATTGGTGTGAATGTTGACACCATTAAAAAGACAAATAATGCCTTAGCATTATTATGAAAATAGTTTTGATCTTGTGGACCCCTAAAAGGGTCTCAGAGTCCCACCGAGGATCTAAGGACCACACATTGAGAACCACTGTGCAAGATTAAGAAGCAAATAAAGAAATTCTTTGGGGCATTTGAACCACCCAGGGGACTCCACTTGCATAAAAATTTTGTTGCTGGTTATTGTAGTCTACTGTCCAACTCTTTGAAATGGAAGTTTTGCCCGAGCTTTTAAGGGAGAATTTTTAAAACTCCCAGTTAAAAATAATCTGTTGACATTTTTTAATTGCCCAGTGCTGTAATACAAGCCTGGAACTACATCTTACAGCAGAGACACATGGTTCCCGGTCAAGAAAAAATATCCAGTACAGAGAGGTCTTCACCTGAGGGGGGTCCTCTGTACTCCAGGTTAATAACCACCTGCTTCCCCCAATCCTGCTGACAAGGAGAAACACCTAGGATCATATTTGTTTTTTAATGCATTTGCTTCCAGGTCAATTAGCATCTTAAACCCCCAAATTCTGATTTTGTCAATAAGATAGATTTAGACCTAACGAATCCAGGACAAGAATGTGGAGTGAGAATTGAGTTTCTCCACCTTCTACGAGACTGAGTGGACTGTGTCTCCTGCCAAATATAGATTCTTTCTAAAAGGACATGGCCTTGGGCTGGAGGTAGGAAGATCTGGGCTCCCTAGGGTCTAGGACTATCAAGAATCCTTCACTGGGACTTTCTAAAATTTTGGTTACTGCTTTGGGGGGGGGGGGGGGAAACACGTGTTTTACACCAAGCATTTTCTTTTTCTCTGCTTCTTAAATCAAACCAGCATCCGTAGACTTACTGCCTTCGAAAAGCTAATCTAGCCCTTAGTGCTGACAGTTAAGAAGCAGAGAATTTACAGTTATGTGGTTACCTAAAGGGTAAAACCAGGAATAACCCCATAGTGAAAATGTCCACTCTCCTGGTGACACATTTCTGATATACTGAAAAACCATCTATTTATCCACTTTCATAAAAGAAAATGTCGGTGCCGATCATTGAAAACACCCAATAATCCAAAAAATCGTCTATATTTAGTCTTGGAATTAATAAGAGTATTCCTGCATTGTGATCTCCTCTGATGGTGTTTTTCTTGGGCTGGTATTAACATGCGCTCTTATTCTTTGACTTAAGGGTGGAGAGGTAAGTTGGTGGTTTGAAAATATCCCAAGAGCAGGAAGCCAACTCGTGATTTTAAATTTGCTACAAAGAACCCACCAGCTGGATATTCACCACTTAGTCAGTGAAGGGTTTCATTGTGGGCTTTATAGTTTCAGTACGTTTTTTTTCAAGAAGGAAACCATGCTCTCTCTAAAGCACAGCTCTCCTTCCTGTCCCCACCACCAGGCTTTTTGTTTGTTTGTTTGTTTGTTTGTTTAGTTTTTGCCCTGCTTTTCTGGTACTTGTAAGTACATAGTTTTCTTTCCAGGGGTGAGTTGAACAATCGAGCCCTTGCCTTTCCATGACCATCTTATCCAGTGTTGCTGAATCCTTCATAGCCCGTAATCAGTGCCTTCCAAGAACAAACTGCCGATTCACGCCCAGAGTTCTGTCTGTAGTTTCTAAAGTGTTTTCCCATAAATTTCCTTCAGTCCCTGCAGCCATCCTGTGAAAGAGGTAGACGTACCCTTCTGTTGTAGGTGAGGAAACGGATGCTCCGAAAGGTGAAGAAACCCGTCCATTGGAATCCAGCCAGTTAATAAGAGGCCAGGACTCAAACCCAAATCATCTAATGGCATATCCAGTGTTTTCTACCCCACCTTATAGCTAGTTCTTTCCTGGTCTAGACTCCTGACAAATCCTACTTGTCCTTGATTTACCAATGCTATTCTTGTCAGAAACGTAATACAGAAAATTATAAGATCTCGCATTTTTTCAGAGTATACCCAAGCGTGAAATAGCTACGGCTGAAGACAGTGGAACATACATTTGGTTACCTGTGGATCATATTTGAGCTGCCGACATGTTTTATGTCAGTCACAGTTTTTATTTCCTTTGGGCACTGACATTTAAGGATTTCACACAAAAATCCAAACTTCCAGCTTCTCTTGAAAAATCACATCAGGCCATCGTGGCACAAATTCCATGTAGCAATGATGGGCTTGAGCTGAGCAGCACCGGCCCCCTGATGACAGGGAACGTGTTTTCCCAGTTGGCTCCAGGCTTCTCCATTCAGGCAGTGGAAGCAGGCAGAGGGCCCCACTCATGCGTTCATGCTACCTGACAGGCCCTTGTGGGCATGGGTATTTGCCAACTCTGCTCTAGACCGTGAATTCCTGGGGAGTGGGGAGGGGAATGGACTGTATATAGCATAGTGCCAGCATATATTCGGAGCTTGGTAAAAGCAATGTTGAAATGCTGTTTAATAGTGCTTCATTTCAAAAATGTCATTCTTATGTATATAGAAATTATTGTAGTAATTTGAATTTTTCTATTATTTATAGAGCGCTGGTCTGATCCATGGGCAGATAATAAATTTTAAAAGGGGAGAGAACATCAAAAAGAGAAAGAAAAGGGCAATAAAAGAAAGCTATTGTAGCACAGACCTTAAAGGATACTAATCGGGGTTTACATCAGTTTGCTAAATGCCAGACCCTTAAACGTAGCTGCACATAATAAATACACGAGAGAACGTCTGGTAAAGGAGATGGAAGAGAAATCCCGATAACCAGCATCATAAAAGGACTGTAGCTTTCTGTCTTGCATTCTGTGCTGTTGTATTTCATTCTAGAGCAGAAGGAATCCAGGAAGCAGAGCCAATGACAGGGTCAGAAATGAGGTCTCTAGATAAACTTAAGATGGAAAATCACAAAGGAGAAAGTCTGAGGATTTGTAAAGACCAGTGGAAAACAGACAAGAAGCTTACAGTGGTGAGAAAAAGATCAAATATGAACGAGTTAAATAATGAATAAAGAACAAACGAACTATAACAGAGGAGGCCCAGGGTGCCTGGCTGGCTTAGTCTGTGGAACGTGCGACTCTTGATCTCGGGGCTGTGAGTTCAAGCCCCACGTTGGGTGTGGAGATTACTTAAGGGAAAAATCTTTTTTAAAAAAAGAGGCCCAGGAAAAAAAGAAGGCAGAAAAGACAATTGAGGTCGTGTGGCTGGAGACACATCTATACTCAGTGCATCTTGGTGGGAGTTTTCTTGTTTGCTTTTTACTGTACATTATGGAAATTTTCACATATTCCTAGAAGAGAAACGAGTCTGTGAATCTGTCACAGACAGTTGTTAGCCACTCATGACAATAGAGTGTTAAGAAACTGAAATACCCAGTTACTCTAAAGTAATCATTCTATATAGTTTCAATCTCCTTTTATTATTTTTAAGTTTTGATTTAAATTCCAGTTAGTTAACGTACAATGTAATATTAGCTTCAGGTATACAATAAACTGATTCAACACTTCCATATAATACCCATTGCTAATCACAACAAGTCCACTCCTTAATCCCCATCACCTATCTCACCCATCCCGCCACCCGCCTCCCCCTGGTAACTATCAGATTGTTCTCTATAGCTCCGCTTCTGTTTCTTGGACTGCCTCTCTATCTTTTTTTCCCCTTTGCTCGTTTGTTTTGCTTCTTAAATTCCACACATGAGCGAAATCATGTGGTATTTGTCTTTCTCTGACTGACTTATTAACTCTACCCATATCATTGCAAATGGCAAGATTTCATTCTTTTTTATGGGCTCAGTAACCATTGTATATATATACACCACATCCCTCCCTCTCTCTCTCTCCCCCTCCCACAATTGCATGTGCTCTCTCTCTCTCATGATAAATAAACATTAAAAAAACCTTTTTTTTGATGTTTACTTATTTTTGAGAGAGGGCGAGCGAGAGAGAAGAGGACGGGCAGGGGGGTGGGGGTGGACAGAGGATCCAAAGCAGGCTCTGTGCTGACAGCAGAGAGCCCGATGCAGGGCTTGAACTCCTGAACTGTGAGGTCATGACCTGAGCTGAAGTCAGATGCTTAACAACTGAGCCACCCAGGTGCCCCTAAATAAACATTTTTTTAATTAAAAAAATAATAAATTTTTGATAGAATTCACCTGTGAAACCATCTGGTCCTAGGCTTTTGTTTGTTGGGAGTTTTTTTGATTACTGATCCAATTTCTTTGCTGGTTATTAGTCTGTTCAAGTTTCTTATTTCTTCCTGTTTCAGTTTTGATAATTTATATGTCTCTAGAAATTTATCCATTTCTTCTAGATTGTCCAATTTGTTGGAATACAGTTTTTTATAATATTCTTTTTTTTATTTTTTTAATTTTTAATTTTTTTAATTTTATTTATTTTTTATTTTTTAAAATTTACATCCAAATTAGTTAGCATATAGTGCAACAATGATTTCAGGAGTAGATTCTTTAATGCCCCTGACCCATTTAGCCCATCCCCCCTCCCACAGCCCCTCCAGTAACCCTCAGTTTGTTCTCCATATTTACGAGTCTCTTCTGTTTTGCCCCCTCCCTGTTTTTATATTATTTTTGTTTCCCTTCCCTTATGTTCTTCTGTTTTGTCTCTTAAAGTCCTCGTGTGAGTGAAGTCATATGATTTTTGTCTTTCTCTGACTAATTTCACTTAGCATAATACCCTCCAGTTCCATCCACATAGTTGCAAGTGGCAAGATTTCATTCTTTTTGATTGCCGAGTGGTACTCCATTGTGTTTGTGTATATGTGTGTGTGTGTGTATATATATATATATATATATATATATATATATATATATACCACATCTTCTTTATGCATTCATCCATCGATAGACATTTGGGCTCTTTCCATACTTTGCCTATTGTTGATAGCGCTGCTATAAACATGGGGGTGCATGTGTCCCTTCGAAACAGCACACCTGTATCCCTTGGATAAATACCTAGTAGTGCAATTGCTGGGTCATAGGGAGTTCTATTTTTAGTTTTTTGAGGAACCTCCACACTGTTTTCCAGAGTGGCTGCACCAGCTTGCATTGCCACCACCAATGCAAAAGAGATCCTCTCTCTCCGCATCCTCGCCGACATCTGTTGTTGCCTGAGTTGTTAATGTTAGCCATTCTGATAGGTGTAAGGTGGTTTTGATTTGTATTTCCCTGATGATGAGTGATGTGGAGCATTTTTTCATGTGTCGGTTGGCCATCTGGATGTCTTCTTTGGAGAAGTGTCTATTCATGTCATTTGCCCATTTCTTCACTGGATTATTTTTTTGGGTGTTGAGTTTGATAAGTTCTTTATAGGTTTTCGATACTAACCCTTTATCTGATATGTCATTTGCAAACAATATTCTCTTAAAATTGTTTGGTTTTTTTGTGGTATCGGTTATTTATCCTTTCTCATTTGTGATTTAAATTATTTGGGTCCTTTCTCTTTTCTTTTTGTTAAGTCTGGCTATAGATTTATAGATTTTATTAATTTTTTTCAAAGAACTAACTCCTGATTTTATTGATCTGTTCTATTGTTTATTTAGTTTCTGTATCACTTATTTCTGCTCTAATCTTTATTATCTCCTTTCTTCTGATGGCTTTAGGCTTTGTTTGTTGTTCTTTTTCTAGGTCCTTTAGGTATAAGGTAAGGTTGTTTATTTGAGATTTTTCTTGCTTCTTGATATAGGCATGTATTGCTATAAACTTTCCTCTTATAACCATTTTTGCTGCATCCCAAAGGTTTTGGACCATTGTGTTTTTTCATTTGTTTCCATCTTTTTTTTAAATTTCTTCTTTGATTTCTTGGTTTACCATTCATTGTTTAGTAGCATGCTTAACCTGTATGTATTTGTGGTCTTTCCATATGTTTTCTTATGGTTGACTTCTAGTTTCATGGCGTTGTGGCCAGAAAAGGTGCATGGCATGATTTAATACTTTTGTGTTTGTTGAGGCCTGTTTTGTAACCTAATATGTGATCGATTCTGGAGAATGTTACATGTGCACTTGAAAAGAATGTGTATTCTGCTGTTTTAGGATAGAATTTTCTGAATACATCTGCTAAGTGCATTGGTCCCATGTGTCATTCAAAGCCATGTCTCCTTGTTTATTTTGTGTTTAGATGATCTGTCCATTGATGTAGGTGGGGTGTTAAAGTCCCCTACTGTTATTGTCTTATTATCTATTAGTTCCTCTATCTTTGTTATTAATTGTTTTATGTATTTGGGTGTTTCCATATTGGGTGCATAAATTAAATTTCTCCTTATTAAACCTATTATGGATCATGAGTTGGGACTAGGAGGCCACAGAAAGGAGAGAGAGTGGACCTAAAAAAAATCCACAGACATGCAATTTATGCCCCAGGTAACCAGAAGTTGAAAGTGTGACTTTTGCAGTTTGTTTTGATGTCTTGGGCCAAAACGATTAGAGCCCTGGACGTGAAATAAAGGGAAAGGAATTCTGAAGCTCTTCAACTGGGAAGGCAACATCATCCAAATTCTGTGAAGACAGTTTCTATGCTTTTTAAAAACTTGTGTGGCCCAAATGGGTCATAAATAATTTTTATGGTATAAAATCCTTGAAGAACATGCTTGGTCTCTCAGGGATTCTTGCCATTCTTACACTCACAAAGTTTCGTGCTGGTTGAGAAGATCTGTGCATGCCTGAGCTTTCTGTTCGGTACGGCCTCTAGGAAATACTAAACCGTGTTGAGACCTAAGCCTACTCCTCGCGCTTCTTTTAACGGGTGAAATGAACAGATTTGACTCGAATGATGTGTTTCTCTTCACTTCATAATTCAGCTTTTAAGTAAAATCTACAGTGGTTCGTCTGATCTCTGGCATATTTTCCTTCTGGTGTTGTAGAGAGAGCAGTCAAAAGTTAAAATGCATTTCTAGGGTTTTAAGATCTAGAATGGTAAAATTGTAGACCCAGTAGGATCCACTGGCAATCCATTGAAATGATATCATGCTACCTACAGAAAGCCTCAAAACGATGAGGCTTTTTTTTTTTTTCTATGTGCCTAGGTAGGAAGGAGGGGTTGAGTCTCTCCATAAACTAGACCTTCTGCTTCCATTAGCACCTCAATATTAGTCATATTAGAAGGACAGATAGTCCCATTGACTCTGAACTTGTGAATGTAATCAGTATAGTCTTCTTCTGGAAGGGCTTCTGCCACTCACCGGGCAGAAGAGCCCTGGGCTCGGGAGGCCAGTGTGTGCCTGGTTCACCAAGAGAACACTTCCAGAGCTCACAGCAGAGCTGCTGGTGGCAAAGGCCCATCCACATGGCTCTTCCTGGGCCTTGGAAACTAGAACCACAAAATCTCAAAGTCATTATTCTTCTAAGTGGAGTCCACATCTGAAATGCACTTTTTCTAGCAGGGTAAAGGGATATAGGTCATTGAATAGCATTTTAGTCATACAGATGTCTACTCAAAAAAGCATCCATAATGATGTATCTTTATCTACAATATCATTTAAATGTATTAGTACTTGTATTCTGGATTTCACTCTAGTGGTGAACTTTTTATGATGTTGTTTATTAAAAACCAGTGCCATCCTCTGAAAGCTTTAATCAGCTTCCCATGGTGATTTGCTGGGCATAGCACAATTCAAATTAAAATTTCATTATCTTCAAAGGCACTTTTATGAGCTATAAGAAAGCACCTGCCTGGCCCTGGGTGGGTACCGTAATGTAGAGAGAATACATGAAGCTTTTCTTCCAGAAGTTTAGAGACTCTATACTACTAATAAAAATATATAGAGAACAAATATTATATATTTTTTGTATTCATGGCATACTTCAAATATGGGAACGTTTGCAACACACTTGAAGCAATTAAAAGATTAAAAGCAACAGTGTAATAATAAAGACCCTACTGAGATATATTAATATCTTACAAGGTCTGGGGCGCCTGGGTGGCGCAGTCGGTTAAGCGTCCGACTTCAGCCAGGTCACGATCTCGCGGTCCGTGAGTTCGAGCCCCGCGTCGGGCTCTGGGCTGATGGCTCAGAGCCTGGAGCCTGTTTCCAATTCTGTGTCTCCCTCTCTCTCTGCCCCTCGCCCGTTCATGCTCTGTCTCTCTCTGTCCCAAAAATAAATAAACGTTGAAAAAAAAAATTAAAAAAAAAAATATCTTACAAGGTCTGTAGGAAGAATCCTTGGGAATCACACTGTTTGATGTCTGGCTGAAACTGTATATTGGCCTTATGTTCTCTCACATACTCATGAAGCAGAAATTACCACATGTCAATAAACATGTGACCTTGCTTTGGCACAGATTTGACATGTCACCAAGCTTCTTTCCTCTGACTGAACAAGTTGCACTTCCCATACTTGAGATTGCCCACGCCTCTGTGTTCATTATTCTTTTCTGGCGATAGATAGAATATTAAAAGAAGAAGTCCAATGTATTTACCAAGTTAGAAAATAAGAGCTTACCCATGCCTGGAGCAATAGCAGAGTAGTAAGCAGTGGTGAAGCTACAGGCCAGCTGGGCTCAATCCAGAATCAGGCAGTGACAGCCAGAAATTGGGCTCCTGAAAAGTAAAGGAGACTAAATGCACCCCTGTCAAGATGGGACCAGAACGAGGTCAGAGATTTGACCTGGGGCTTGAGATGGGGAACCACACTTCCCCTTCCCTCAAGCAAAGAAAGCTGAACAAAATGACTTGCTGAGCTATTGCTGCTGCTATGGCCTTGTTAAGAGTTTATAGAAAGAGAGAGGTGGGAAAACAAAGCTATAACCTCACAAGTATGAAGTGAACCAAATTCTTTCTGTTTGGTAACCAGATCTGTAGTATCCCCATTATTCCCATAAGATGAGAAGTACAAGTGTGATCTGTTTCTGGGGTAAGTGCTCAGGAGTTCAGATGGTAGTAACTACAAAACCACTAGGGAATGACAGAAGTAGGGAGGGAGGAAAAAAGAGAAACAGGGAGAGGAGGAAGGGAGGGGAAAGAACGAGAGAGCAAGAATGAGAGCAAACCTCCCACTCAAAATGAGCCTGCAGGAAAATAAAAAACATATATACATACGTACGTAACCAACCAACCAACCAACAAACCAACAAAAATGATCCTGCAGGCCAGACATCCTAAGGACATGAGAGAAAATCTAATACCAAAAGAGACAGGCAGCAAAATCTATTGAAACATGACTTCACTCCAGATGGCTTTCAGGAACAATCTGACAAAGACTTAGAAATAATTATGCCTGGTATGTTTGAAAAGATAAAAGAGTGAATAACTTGCATTAAAAAATAGGAAATTATGCAACAAAAATATGAAACAAGAACATGAGTATATTAAAAAAGAGTTAATTATAAATCTTGAAAATATGGTCATTAAAAATAAAAATTTAAGAAATGAAATAAACTTTAAACTGTGTAGAGTTAAAGAGAAATTTTATGAATTAAAAAGTTGGCAAGAGGAACTGACCAAAATGCAATTCAGAGAGATAGAAGATAGATAGATGATAGATAGATACAAGGATACATAGATAGATACATAGACATATAGATAAAGAACAATTAAGAGATATGGGAAGGAGCTTCTCATATTCCAATAGTTATTCAATAGCTCCAGAAAAAGAGGATGGTAGACAAGAAATATTTGAAGCAATTGAAGGATAGGATATTCTAAAATTGGAGATGTGATTCTTCAGACTAAAAGTGCACCACAAATACTGACCAGCATAAACAAAGTTAAATTTACCCCCAAATACTTTAGAATGACAATAGAGGATGTTAAAGAAAAATCAGAAAAGCAGATGACCAATGAAGGAAACATAATTAAGCTAGTGACAGATTTCTCATCAGCAACAATAGCTGCTGAATAACAGTAGAGTAATATCTCCAAAGTGCTAAGGGAAAGTGTCAAAGTAGAATTTTATACCCAGTGAAACAATCAGTGTATAGACTTTTTTTTGACATAGAAAGGTAGTTTACCACTTACGGACTTCACTGAAAGCTCTATTAAAAGATGGATTTCGGGGCGCCTGGGTGGCGCAGTCGGTTAAGCGTCCGACTTCAGCCAGGTCACGATCTCGCGGTCCGTGAGTTCGAGCCCCGCGTCGGGCTCTGGGCTGATGGCTCAGAGCCTGGAGCCTGTTTCCGATTCTGTGTCTCCCTCTCTCTCTGCCCCTCCCCCATTCATGCTCTGTCTCGCTCTGTCCCAAAAATAAAATAAAAAATGTTAAAAAAAAAAAAAAAAAAAGATGGATTTCTCCATACTTTTCTCCATAGAGAAAGGTAGGGAAGGTGTAGCATTGATTAAAAGAGTGATAGCCATTGATTAAAAGCCATTGATTAAAAGATGAAAATAGCCATTGATTAAAAGATGTTGGCAAATGAGTTCAATACTAAGTGCTACAAGTTTTTGGGGTGTGTTAAAAAGTGTTGAATTAGATAGCATTGATAAGATGGGTGTATGGTGTTTCACGGATAGTTAAAAGTGCTAAGATCCTTCCAGATTTGGGAGGGCTATAAACAAATTAAATTACTTCGGATTTTGCGGGCATGGGAGGCAGTGGGCCCAACATCGGTGCTGTCAGCCTGCCCAGTGACAGCACTGGCAGGGTGACTGGGTCCCTGAGCAGCATCTGCAGTCTCATGACTGGCTTGGGCCATGCTCAGTTGTGGCGGACAGGAGTTCCGCCCCCAAGGAATGTCATAAATTAAGCCATGGGGAAAAAAATTACCTCAGACCTTATTAGAAAACTTTTTTCCAGTTAAATTTGAATATTAAAAACTTTAGGTGACTGTTCATCTTTCTGGCCATCCATATGTATATATGAATGAATTTTTAAAATTCTGCACCCCTCCTCAAAGCCTCCCAAGTAACAAAAGTATTTTACATTACGCTATTATTTGTAAAGCTGTCAGAACCATATATTTGGGGAAAAGAATTCTCAGAATATTAAAAATGTAAAGGTAATCATGAAAATAATAAAAATGTAGCCTTTAATTCTAAAGCAGCAGAGGAAAGGCGAAGGGTATTATTAAGATCTTTATTAAACCAACAGAAGACACGAGAAGAGAAAAAGAATAGCAAACAGAAAACGCAAAGGAATATGTAGAAGCAAATCTAAGTACATCAATAATCCTAGTAGAGACAAATGATTAAATTTGTTCACCTATTGAAAATAGAGAGGCTCAAAATAATGGGATGGAGAAGGTCACCATTTAAGTACTAAAGGAAAGTTTATCAGACAAATTTTAATATAAGGCAAAGGCATTAATGAAGAGAAACACCACATACAAATAAAGGAAATGAACTACTAAGAAGAAATTCTATATAAATATTAGTAAGAGGACGTATTATAAGCTACAAATAAAGGAAGACAGACACAATTATTTGTCACCTACTTGGGGCCAGAGTACTTAATACGATACCTTAAAAATAGTAGATACTTAATTCATAATGTAATTAAAGGATCTTGGCATTGGTTTATGGAAGGTTTGGGTTTGAATTGTTTAAAGACAATAAACAACCAATTTTGAGCTACCCCAAATTAAAAATCCCTGAAATAAAATTGTATTAGACCATACTGTGGCATCAGAGATATAAACTATGTAAGAAAATTCTAACGGAAATTTTTAAATTAGAATTCCAGGAAATATTTATCTTTGTTTCATTTCTAACCATAGAGCATCAAAAAAAATGATAACCCACCTCTACCTTTTTCGTCAGTATTCCTTCAACTAATCACTGGATTCAGTCCTCTTAATTTATGATCCGATAAAATTTATACCCCCAATTTTTTGTCAAGATGGGACTCTCAAGATGTCTCACTTGTATAAAATTTAGGATGTCCAGTGGTTTCTTAAGTAAATCCTGCAGGGCCTAACCTCTGCTTAAAGACATTCTTTGTGCAAATATTCCAGACACTCTAGGTACAGAGAAGGACCTAGCCTTCTCTGTTTTGATTGTTAGCCAAAAAAACTATAATTATGAGAACTGGTGCCTGATAATGTATTCCACTTTTAGTGCTGAAAATGTTTGTACAAAACTGGGGTGGGCCCAGTGTTTTTGCACTAGAATCTGTAGACATTTATTCGCCTAATAAAATAACCACACAATCTGGCAAAGTTCAGCTTAGTTGGCAGCGTTGCCTGCCCTGGAGCCTGGAACAGCATCGGACCAAGCAGGTGTGGCTTTCAGAAGGTTCAGAGAGTTGCATTCACGAAGCCTGCCCGGCACCCCACCTGTGTGCCGTGTGCCCTCCTGAAGGCGTGGTTGGTGTCCCAGCTTTTTATAGGCTCAAAGGGCCTCTATTCATTCACAACGGATAATGGAGACTAAAATGACCCAGAAATTGACGTGTTTTGCTGGAAATACTTGATATCGACACGATAGACCAAAATTACAACCAATTTTAAAATCTTTTTTTTTTAAATTGCCATGTGCTTTAAAAGATATTTTTGGTATTTGGAGTATAGATACTACGTAGTATTTAACACTGTTGCACACAAGAAACCTATTCTTCCCCTTGTGAACATCAGTTGGGTAGTCCTCTCTTTTCCTCCTCCTCCTCCTCCTCCTCCTCCTCCTCCTCCACCTCCTCCTCCTCCTCTTCCTCCTCCTCCTCCTTTGCTCCCTCACCATTAGACCCTTAATTCTTTGGGAGACACCTGGGTGGCTTAGTTGATTGAACATCTGACTTTGTCTCAGGTCATGATCTCAAAGTTCGTGAGTTCGAGCCCCACATCAGGCTCACTGCTGTCAGCCCAGACCCTGCTTTGGATCCTCTGTCCCCCTCTCTCTGCCCCTGCCCTGCTCTCTTTCTCTCAAAAACAAATAAGCATTAGAACCTTAATTCTTTGGGCTAAATGATTGTCCCCCCCATTGAAATGCAAATATTTCTGGGAAGCACATTTATACCTCTGCAAATATTTCTGGGAAGCACTCATTTATACCTCTGTGTGCATTAATTTACGAGATTGTTTCTGCTAGACTCTGAGCTGTGAGCCATTTTGGATAGGTAGGAGTCGGGGAGGAAGCCAGAGAGGGCTTGAGAGTACCCAGTACCTCTAGGGAGGTGAAAGGCCCTCAAGGGGATGGGGGAACACAGCTATGATGTTTCCCACAAACGTGACCACACCCAGTAAGGTGACATATTGGAAGAGGGAGGAAGGCAGACCTGAGGGTGGCTGTGGTCCTTTCTGATATTGTGCCCGGCTGAGCTCCCTGTCTGAGCCCAATTATTTCCACAAACCTAAGAGGATGGCCTCAACTGGCCCCACCGTGGCCCATGAATTTTGGGGACCAACTGAAAATAATTGGTCAGGGCCACTGCCTGCAATCTACTCACAGCAAGCCTTTCTGTCACTAATCCTATGCCATAAATATTTCTCTGACCCTCCATCCTGCAACTTCGCCACCTTCCATACCTGTAGAGTCAGCGTTGTCTCCGTGTGGACATGGCATGAGCATTCACTGTCTGCTAGCGTCTGTCTATAGTAGTCCCTTTGAATTTTTTTTTAACGTTTATTTATTTATTTTTTTTTTTTAATTTTTTTTTCAACGTTTATTTATTTTTGGGACAGAGAGAGACAGAGCATGAACAGGGGAGGGGCAGAGAGAGAGGGAGACACAGAATCGGAAACAGGCTCCAGGCTCTGAGCCATCAGCCCAGAGCCCGACGCGGGGCTCGAACTCACGGACCGCGAGATCGTGACCTGGCTGAAGTCGGACGCTTAACCGACTGCGCCACCCAGGCGCCCCTAACGTTTATTTATTTTTGAGACAGGGAGAGACAGCATGAACGGGGGAGGGTCAGAGAGAGAGGGAGACACAGAATCTGAAACAGGCTCCAGGCTCTGAGCTGTCAGCCCAGAGCCTGACGCGGGGCTTGAACTCACGGACCGCGAGATCGTGACCTGAGCCGAAGTCGGACGCTCAACCGGCTGAGCCACCCAGGCGGCCCCTATGGTAGTCCCTTTGATTATTATCCTATCGCCTTCTCTCAGCAATTGTCAGGAAGCTCAAGTCCCTGCAGAGAGAATGGACGGGTTGTTCCTCCGACCTGGGGTTTTATCACAAAGTGATGGTTGATTTCATGCGTTCGACTGGTGTTTTTGTAAACATTTTGGAAAGCGGTCAAGATGGCATTCCAGGCTTTGCATTTGAGACAGGAAGATTTTTCTTGGCTGTCGGAGAGAGACGCCAGTGTCCCCAATCCTAAAAAGCAGAGGAGCCTAAAAGGTCAGAAGCCAGGTGCTTCCTCGCTGCTGCTTTCTTACATTATTATTTGTAATTTCACTTTTTAAGGTGCAGAGAGAGCCCAGAGCCATTTAGTGAGTCTGTGTCTTCTCATGTTGCCCTTACCGACAAACTTTTGTTTAAATTTGCATCTCGATTTCTTCATGAGATGACATAAACTGTCAGTGCAACAACATTGCTGCTGGTCAGGGTGCCTTGCTGTGCAGTTGATGAGTTTCCTGATTTAGCGAGAGGAGACTTTTCTGTCAGTTTGCCATAGGCTTGAGGACGAAAAGAGAAATCTCCCACAAAGGCAGGAATTTATGTCGCAAAACTAAAGCATATTTAATATTTATGGGCACCTTAACATGTAAAATGTTGCATTAATATTTGAATCAAAACATAGTATCTTATAGTAACAAGGACTTGAAATTGGTATTTGTAAGGTATTAGATATCTGAAGTTGAGTTTTCTTTGGCGTATATTTTATTTCAGTTTCTTCATCTATGCATGAGTAATGGAGCATGAGCCTGGGGCTGAGGAAACTAGCCCTTGCTTTTCAGTTCAAGAAGACAGTGGATCACACCATTTAATTCTCTCCCAAGACCTCACTCAGCTGATAGGTAGTAAGAGAATTTTTAAAGGTCAGACACACAACAATGGGGAGAACAACAGGATGATATGCTTGAACAAATACATAGGAGAGGAAATAGAATATTGGTAAGTGAAGTGGGACCAAGGACACCACAGCCAGGAGAGCATTCAGAGTAGGAAAGACAGTTGAATAAGAATCCAGTCTGCCTGAGCCCCGGGGCCTTGTGTGGAAGTGCCAGGCACAATTGAGAGTGACTATAGGGCAAGAGGCTAACAACAGGGATTGACCGGAGATCTCCATGTGGAAGAGTGACCCTTTGCCCATTCCCATGTGGGAACGTCCAGCAACTGTGTCCCAGGTGAAATGTGTCCCAAAGAATGTGAATGTCCCCAGGACAAAGACTCTCCCACTACCCATCTGGCAATTAAGTAACCCTCGGCAAAATGATGAAGCCCACCGATTGAGAAACCCTCCCAATGGCACACAATTCTCCATCAGTTTTTACTGACTCGTTGTTAAATATGCATGGACAAGCAAAGCTCCATAGATATTTTAGAAAAGGCTACACCTTGTAAGAGAGGAGCTGAAATAATCCAGCAGAAAGTATAACCCTGAAGGAGATGGAAATTTCAGGAAAAAGGTAGGCTTTCAAAGAGAACTCTTCTTAGTTTCCTCAGATTCGAGAAAATATTACATCGATAAAAAGCGCGGGGCACCTGGGTGGCTCAGTCGGTTAAGCGTCTGACTCCGGCTCAGGTCGTGATCTCGCAGTTCGTGAGATCAAGCCCCGCGTGGGGCTCTGTGCTGACGGCTCAGAGCGTGGAGCCTGCTTCGGATTCTGTGTCTCTCTCTCTGTCCACCCCTCCCCCCACTTGTGGTCTGCTTTTCTCTGTCTCTCAAAAATAAATAAACGTAAAAAAAAATTAAAAACAAATAAAAAGAGCAAATGACATAAAAAAAAATCGGGGCGTATCAAGAAAGAATTCTGAGACATTAAAATGTGACTTTTGCAATAAAAAAATTCAATAGAAGGATATGGAAGATAAAATAAAGGAAATTTCCTTGAAGAAAAGCAAAAAAAACAAAGAATAAGAAAAAAAATGAAAGAATAAGTGTCTCTTATTGGATCAGGCAAGGTCCACAATCCAACTACAAAGAAATCTAAAATTAAAGAATAGAGAAAACCAAGGAGAGGATATTATTTAAACGTACACACACACGCACACACACACGCACGCACACACACACAATCACCTACAAAGTATTGCGAATGTTACCAACAATAAATTCCTTACAGCAACACTGTAAGCTAGAAAGCAGCAGAGCAAAAAGTTGCTTGAAGATGTGCTCCAGCAAAACAAGGGAGTAAACCAAGCTATAGTAAGACATAGGGTCTAGTTAAATGGTATTGTTAGCTCTGCCAAGTACAACTGAGAAGGAGAGAACAAGAGATACTTTTCATTTCAAACTTTTAATTATCGGGTTTTGGGGTGCATGTATTACTTTAACAAAAACTGAGGGGCGCCTGGGTGGCGCAGTCGGTTAAGCGTCCGACTTCAGCCAGGTCACGATCTCGCGGTCCGTGAGTTCGAGCCCCGCGTCGGGCTCTGGGCTGATGGCTCGGAGCCTGGAGCCTGTTTCCGATTCTGTGTCTCCCTCTCTCTCTGCCCCTCCCCCGTTCATGCTCTGTCTCTCTCTGTCCCAAAAATAAATAAACGTTAAAAAAAAATTTAAAAAAAAAACAAAAAAAAAAACTGAAAACCTTTTTTCAAGTAGCAAATGTAAGGTGAATTAGATTTTAAGACTAGAAAAGAAAAAGAGGGGGGAAATACACGGCTCCCCCATCTCACACCCAACCTTTGTTGGTCCGCATCTTTCTAGTCTATCCTTAAAATGTGGGTCATTACGTTTCTCACATATACATTTTTCTTATTGTTACCTATGCTCTGTAAACATTTTAAATGACTGCAACTATTTTACAATTAGATATATTATAGCTTACTCAATTTCCATATTTGAAGAGCTTATAATTGTTTTTGATCTTATAAACAATACCATGAAAAATATTTTTTTTTCAACGTTTATTTATTTTTGGGACAGAGAGAGACAGAGCATGAACGGGGGAGGGGCAGAGAGAGAGGGAGACACAGAATCGGAAACAGGCTCCAGGCTCTGAGCCATCAGCCCAGAGCCCGACGCGGGGCTCGAACTCCCGGACCGCGAGATCGTGACCTGGCTGAAGTCGGACGCTTAACCGACTGCGCCACCCAGGCGCCCCGAAAAATATTTTGCTATAAAAGTAGAAAGTCTTTGTCAGCGGGGCTCCATCTGAGTGTTGTCGTTTTTATTTGTATAAACGCCCCAAATTTTTCAGCTCTTTCGGAAATCATAGTGCTAGTGGTCACCATATCTCTGATAAGCATCACAACTCCTTGATCTCAAAGACCACGGTTCCTTGTTTTAATAACACTGTGTGTAAACAGAAGAACCGCAAAGACATTTCTGGAAAGCAGCACTTAACTGCCTGTACAGGATCCTACACACAGTCATCACGAGCGCTCAGTAAATTTTGTTGCAGCTACCTGAAAAGGGTCTATTGAAATCGAGTGAAAACTGACCTAGATAACGGATGGATCCTAATCTTAAAACATTTCAGGATAGGGCGCCTGGGTGGCTCAGTCGGTTGAGCGTCCGATTTCGGCTCAGGTCATGATCTCACAGCTCATGAGTTCGAGCCCCACGTCGGGCTCTGTGCTGACAGCTCAGAGCCTGGAGCCTGCTTCTGCTTCTGTGTCTCCCTCTCTCTCTGCCCCTAACCCATTTGCATTCTGTCTCTGTCTCTGTTAAAAATAAGTAAACAGGGGCGCCTGGGTGGCGCAGTCGGATAAGCGTCCGACTTCAGCCAGGTCACGATCTCGCGGTCCGTGAGTTCGAGCCCCGCGTCGGGCTCTGGGCTGATGGCTCAGAGCCTGGAGCTTGTTTCCGATTCTGTGTCTCCCTCTCTCTCTGTCCCTCCCCCGTTCATGCTCTGTCTCTCTCTGTCCCCAAAATAAATAAATGTTGAAAAAAAAAATAAGTAAACATTAAAAAAAATTAACAAAAATAAAATAAAATTTAAAAATTTCAGGATAAAACCATGACTACTTTTTTTTCTTTAGTTTAATGCAGTAGAAACCTGAAATTCACGAGCTTGCAGTCCAAATGGAGGACTTCAAAAAATATTTTATCTCTTATGTCTAATTGTTTCAGTTTCAGGAGCTCCACTGGACTAGAGCCCCCAGGGAATATGGTTATTGGCTAAAATAAATGCAGACTTATACCCACCCACAATCCTTTGTCTGCCGTCCTGCAATCAGATACACAGCGACAGACTGAGAAGTGGGGTACAGGGCCACAAAGCCACCAAAACGCCATGGGTGTTATCCATGTGACGTCACATGCCGTGCTGGTAACAGGGGGAGCAAAGTGCTACTCTGCTTGATCCTGGGAGGTGGACTCTGTTGAGAGGGATTCTGACGGTACTTCCCATCACTACTAGGAAGAGCGTGTCATCAGTAATTCACGCCTGGCATGAGCACAGAACGAGAGAACATTGGTGTCTGGCCATCTGCCACGTCCAACTCCATTAAGCCTCACTAAAAGGTCTTCCTTGACTCTTCTGGTTCTGGTTCAAATTTCTTGATAAGGCTTAAAAAGGCTTGCAGGGAAGAATGTAGGGTACAATAAAAGTTAGCTTAGACCACATCCTTTCCATCTCTCTAAATTGACTAAACCATTAAGTGCGTGATCCGATTACCGCGGTCTGTCTACAGGTCAAGGATTCAGGGAGTGCTTCCACGGCGACTGACACTCAGTCATTTTTCTCTGTCCCACTTCCAACGTGGCCATGTTGGAAGCCACATCCAGCACAGGAAGGTGTCCTTTGTTGTGTCTTTTACTTCACCCTTCAACTTCTTCCTGAAATCTGTGTGCTTAAAGTGGCAAGACTGGCTCCCAGTTTGGTTTTAATCCACACGGAAAAAGCGCTTTTCTTGGGCATGGTATTATTACATTGTTTCATGTACGGAGTAAGAGGAGATGCCATGAGAAGTAATTGCATAATACTGTTTTGTTTTGTCCATCAAATTGTGTTGTTATTTTGGCTTGCCACAAATAGCACGTTTCATATTTCCTTGGGTTTTTTTCCCCTCTGTGTTTTCTCCGTGAGTTAGCTGATGTCTCTGTTTTTAAAACTATTGCAATCACCAGTCATGATGTGTTTAAATATAAGCTAAGGGAAAGAGGAATTGAGATGCTACCGATGTGATGAAGATGGGATAGTCGAAAAAGTTGGGTGGCAGGAAAAATAATTTGCGTACGTGATTTCTAATCTAAGGAAAGAATAATGCAGGTATTATCACTCCCATTTTACAGATGAGCACACTGAGCCTCTAAGTAGTAGACATTTGCTAGACTCCACAATTACTAATAGGTACAGCCTAGATGTGAACTGAGGTCTCTTTGGTACCAGCCTTGGTCCTTTCCCCCCGCTGCCTTCCCTGAAGGTGAGACGTTTATATGGTAAATGCTGAGTGAAAGCCTTTTATAAATGCGTAAATTTTTGGAATAAAAAAAGTTACCACTTTTTCTAGATCTTCAGATTACAACACTATTCTTAAAAGTTAGTTAATTTGAGGCACCAGGGCCATTAATATGGTTTCATGGACCGAGATTATATGGCTCAGCCCCAAGTTATGCACGTGGGGAAACTGAGGCTCAAGACAGCATGATCTATCTAAAGACACCCAACTTACTAATCGCCAGGCTGAGGCCGAAACCCAAATTTCCTTTACCTCGTTTGGGCAGCTTTGCCTGTGGCCTCTCAAGGTTTCTGCTGCTAAAAGCATCAGAAATTCTCTCTTCTAACCTCTGAGACCGTACAGACAAAGCCGGTGTCATCGGCAAGGAACTATATAAGAACACCAAAAAGTCTTTTTTCAATTCAGTAGTGTTTAGACAAGGCGCTGCCTTATAAAAGAATAAATAAAAGATGAATTGTCTCTAAATTCACCCTTTGTGATAAGATTAACTCCACCTGGGATTTCAATCCTTCCACTCTTTCCAAAACTACAACCAGGAGAGGAAGCATGTAAGTCCTCTCTCTGCACAGAAATAAACAGGCAGCTTTCTGTCTCGGTTGGAAGCAGGCATGAGGCCTGCAGGAGCATGGCCGTACGGGGCGAGGAGAAGGAAGCAGGGCAGGGGAGCGTGGGTGGGCATGCCCAAGTGCGGCCCAAGAGCAAGCCCCAGTGCGGAGGGCACAAGTGGTAATACAGGCAAGAGCCCCTGCAAGGGGGAGGGGAGAACCTCACTTTGGGACACCAAGTGGCACTCCGTCCAGATGGGAATCCCTCTGTGGGCATTGTTACAGAGTCCTTCTACTTAGAGCGGATCTCTGGCCACCAGCAGGGCATGGTGGGAGCAGACCCGGCTGTGGGGACATTTGGGGCTCTAGCCGATGGTGAGGAGGAGGTGCTGGGCTGGACGGCCCCATAGGCCTGTCCCAGGGACCCCACCTACCCAACGTGGCTGGCAGTGAAGAGCCGGGATGGAAACGAGCCATGGTCAAGGCCACCTTCATTCCCTTGACCTGAGTGACAAGCCTAGCTGGGCTCTAGTGTGCTAACACTCACCCTGCCAACAATGGCTGCAAAACGTGGGCCTGCTGTTGGGACCAGGGGACGAGGGAGAAAGAGATTCCAGGCCAAGGAAGATGGGTGAACGAAGGCGTGGAATTCGCTAATGGCATGGTGTTGGCGGCTCATGAAGAGTGACCTCTTCTCAAAATCATCAGAGGTTCTCTCAAGTACGGATTCCTAGCCCGATCCCAGACAAACCCATTGTGTCAAACATGCCGCTGGTAGGGCCAGGGAATTGGCATTTTTACCAGGTGCCCTAACTGCGTCGTCAATAGGAGCCATTGAAAGTTTTTGAACAGGGGAGTGGCATGGATCAATGCACTCGGTTGCTGGGACAGCCCTGCGGAGAATGCGTGTGGGGGGAGGGCAGGGGAAGAAGAGATTCTAACTGCAGAGGCGCAGAACGGGGGCCGTAGGGTGTAATGGGTAGAAGAGTGCAGATTAGGGAACTGGTGCAGGGCTGGGCAATTGAGTGGATGCGGAGCCGGGTGTAGAGAGAGAGATCAGGAATAACTCTGGGGTCTGGATGTCGTGGCTGGCCTTTCCTGTCAAAGGGGCCCCGTTGGCGCTCAGAAGGTGAGCGTTGTTCATCACAATCCGTCCTGCGAAAGGTTACAGGAGGAAATCAATAAAAGATGGTTTCCCTGTAACACCACCCCCCGCCCCCCCCACACACAAATCCCTAGATGGTATAAACGTGTATTTTTTCAAATAGTATGGTTTAGAGTAAGTTTCACCAAAATTGGTCTAATTTTTTTTGGCAGTTTTGACCGCGAAAAGGATTCTCGTAGTTATCTGGGATGTTCACTTATAATGTCTCATTTCCCTAATAATGTGAGAATATGGGCAGAGTAGGGACTTATGTTCAGACCCAATCTTAAAAGAGGGCAAGACGTGAGCAGAGGAGGGCGCTGTGGGAGCCCGTGGTATCTGCCAGCATCCAGGCACCGGATGAACAAATCAGGGCAAGTGCTGACCCGCTTAGCTAACGTCATCACCATGATGACCATCTTAGAGATGGAAGCTATTTAAAGCAACCTTATCCTGAAATAATTGTGTGTGTATACACATATATATGTATATATGTGTGTATATATACATATATATATACATATACGTATGTGTATATATACATATATATACATATATGTATGTGTATATATACATACACACACACACACAAACAACTCCTGTATAAAAGGGTGACCATAAAAAAGTAATAAAATAAAAATAAAAACAACTGTCAAATAACACAGGCTGGCAGAAGCCTGAACACCGACGATAACACCATTAACACGGGGAGGAACCCAATGGTCCTGGGAAATCAGTCACACCTGTCGCAGAAAATTGTATGAGCGGCTGTGTTGACACTTGTCCCCTTCAGTTTCCCTGGACACCAAAGGCCACTCACGGAGGGTCTCAGGTCCAGGAAGAGTGGACTGTGTGAGTGGCCAGGAGCAGTTTCCTGAGGCCCCCTCGTCCTTGAGCTGCGGTGAAGTGTCCCTCGTCACTGTGGCTAAGCCGCAGGCAGCTAAATGTGTGGGTCTTCACAGCTCATTTTCTGCTCTCTTTTGACCTTACACCTGAGTCATCTTTTATTTATGTCCTCCCATAGCATTTCCATAGGATGGTTGTGGTCAACACCATTCATCAACCTCTAATGGGCTCAAATGGAACTCTAAAATCCCCCGGGACCTGCCTTGATCTAAGAAAAGAAAAATTGCTAACGGCACTTCTTAAACTCGGAATTTATGTCTTCCCATAAATTGACCTTGTAGGGTTATTTGTGGATTCCAATAGGGAAATGACCTTCACAGGCCCCTGCACCTCCTCAGCCCTCCCTGCTCCCGCCCCCACCAGCCGATGCTGACGTCCTCCGTCCGATCCTGTTAAGCTCCAGGCCAGGGTCACCGGGGACAGCATCACGGCTGTGTGTCGAGGCTTGTTCCTTCTGCCATTTGTTCATCTATTTGCTGAGTATTTATTGCACGCCTGCTTTTTCCAGGCAGGGTGCTAAGTGCTGGAGACACAGTGAGCAGACAGTGTGTGCTCTCATGGACTTCCCACCTAAACAAATAATGACACCGCTCTCATTCAAAGGAAACTGTAAAGAGAGCTCTGGAGAAGCATGGATGCTGTGGACTCTCTGGGCGGCTTTGGCAGGCTCTGTCGCCCGCCCCTCCTATTAAGACGGGTCTCTGGGTGGCGGGCGGTGACAGTGTATGAGACACATCTCTCGACACCCCCTAAACCACCACCGACCTACTCAGCCCTTTGGTGTGAAGTCTCCACCTCTGATCATCCCCGCCCTGGCCGGGGATCTCCTGTGCTCTGCTCCGCACCCAGCTCCTGGCTCCCTCCTTCAGACAGCAGCCCAATTACTGGGTCCTTCTGACCTAAGGCTCAGGTCCCTGGGGGATGCCACCTGCCAGGGGTCCCCCGGACTGGAAGGGAGGAAGGGAGGTCAGAGCATCCTTAGGGCAAAGCCCACTCATCCTCCCACAAGCTTTGATTTGTTTTACAATGTGCAAATCTCCTTTTTCTGATGATAAAAGTAAAATACATATATTATAATAGAAGTAGCATTTATGTAAAATAATGTTTTACTTAAGATACTTTATAGACAACATTTATATTGAAAATAACATTTCGGAAAAGGATAAAGTTCAAGTTCAACCAACGTATTCCCACCTTTTACATCTATTGCCAGAAAGAACCACTTTTAACAGTTTGGTACTTATTCTTCTAGATATGTTTGTGTTTATGTAAACATACGTGTTTATCTTCCTATCGTCCTACATCTGCATATTGTCCTGTGATTGGCTTTTTTTCATGTGAAAATTCATCACAGACACTTTTCAGGACAGTACGTGTAGATTTCCCTTGTCCTTGCCAGCTGCCCCATATTTCTCTGTAGGAATGCACCGTAACTTCTCAGGGAATCAATCCCCATTAATGAACATTTAAATCCTGCCATATTTTGTTGTAATAATCTTATAGCAATGACTATCCCTACATAGATGGTCCTCAACTTTAGATGGTTCAACTTACATTTTTTTCAACTTTAAGGATGGTGTAGAAGTGATCTGCACTCAGTAAACACTGTACTTGGAATTTTGAATCTGGATCTCTTCCTGGACCAGGACCAGCCTCTCTCAGGATGCTGGACAGGAGTGAACAGCCACCGCCACCACCCCCACCCCACACCCCGCCCCCGGTCAGCCACGCGATCAGGAGGGCCCACAACCTGTGCACCTCCAACCATTCTGCACCCAACAGCCATTCGGTTTTTCACTTTCAGTACAGCAGTCAATAAATTACATGAGATATTCAGCACTTTATTATAAAATAAGCTTTGTGTTAGATGACTTTGCCCAGGCTAAGGCCAGTGTTCTGAGCACGTTTAAGGTAGGCGAGGCTAGGCTAATCTGGGATGTTCGGTAGGTTAGATGTAGTCAATGCATTTTAAACTTATTTTCAACTTCCAAAGGGCTGTCAGGATGTAATTACATCACAAGTTGAGGAAGATCTGTATACCCCTCTGTGTCAAATTCTTCTTAGAAAGGTATTTTGGGTCTAACATCATGCATTTTTACTGGATTTTCATACACAATAAAGTACTCTTCATCACCCTTCACTTAACACGTGGCTGGATGGACTGATGAACTCCATTTGCTTCTAGTTTATTCCTCTCTGAGAGTTGTATACCCCTGCTTCCCACAGTAGACTCCAGTCCTCAGCTAAAGTGTTTGTGGCTGAATCTGTTTATTCCAGTTGTTACTGTAAATGTGCAATTTATTTAATTGGTATACAAACCAAAGAGGTATGGGGGGAAAGAAAGTGTTGTTAAAAAAAGAGTTTGTGGTACATTTTTCTGATTCCCAACTTGAACTAAAAAAAAAAAAAATTAATATCTAATCACCTACCCCAGTCATATCAGATACAGTGGCTTCAACTGACTCAAATTTCATTGCCAGTGTGACCATGTTTCTGAGTTACATCCACTCTTGATCTACCTTGCCAGTATTCTCTGGAAAAACATCCCGTAGCTGTTTGGTTTAGTTGTAAATTGGTTTATTGTTTCTCCTTAGAAATACTTAAGAACCAGGCATGTCTTTTCTAGGGCAGCCAATGAATCTACCTTATAAAAGTTGACTCTTAGCCTTTCTGTTTACCCACCGACAGAGACGTGATGTGCAACCTCACAGAAGAGAAATAGAAAATCTAGAAATCAGATGTTGCCTTCGAAAGTGAGAGACTGTATACAAACATCGTGTCACTCTCTAGCCTAATATGACCTTAGAAATTATTTTACAGCCTCTCCAAACTCTAAAAATCTTTTATGTGACTCCTGTAGGTACTCAGTCATTATTTGATGGAGGTACAGATACCCGGGGAAATACTTTTCTGTAGGGCTGCCTCTACGGGGATCTCCAATTAAGTCAGAATGAATTAAGAAGGAAGCCACACCGCATTCACTCAACAAGTATTTATTAAGTGCCAACTGTATACCGGTTGACTGGTAACGTCTGGGTTACGGTAGGTAGTGGGTACCCTGGGTAATAGTTCTGTCAAGATGCTCGTCATGTTTAAAGACTGCAGGCCACAGGGGAAATGCAGAAATGCAATTTAGCCAACAGAGCAAGCAATCTTGGAAATGCTCAGACCGCATGCACACCTGGCCAGTGGAACAGGAGGCAAAATGACGACGAGAAAGATTTCTCATGAGATCGGTGAATTCTCTGTTATCTCCCCACGGCTTGCCCGCATGACCTGAGGTATCAACTTTACTCACCCCGTACGGCACTTGACAAAGCACTGCAGGAATTGCGAGACATCTCACTGCTGTGTTTTCTCTTCCAGGATATCAATGAGTGTATTCTTGAGAACTATCCTGAGTGTTCCAACCCCAGATTATTTTACATCATTCCATATTTTTGTGGACAGCATCCCAGATGCAGGTAAAGACTAAAAAGGACAATGGCAGGAAAGCCACCCGGGGGCACTGCGTGGGGAATCTCTTGTATGCCTACTCCCTCAGCCTTCTGGAATTCAGTTTATGTTTACTATTAATCTCCAAAGATTGCTTTGGAGACTCTGAATGTCCTATGTAGGAAGAAATGAACGGATCAGGGTCTGACAGAGGCCTTGGGACCCGCCCGTAAAGATGTGTAACTGAAATGCCAACCAGGCCCTTTTTTTATTCTTAACTCATAGCTGTCCCTGCTCAGCCCATGAGATAGTAAAGACCAGCGGACATCACCCCACTGCTCCCCCATAGCGCCTGTATTTCGTCGGCACCCGTCCTTGCCTACGTGCCCTGTCTAATTGGGTCTGAAACACTGGGCGCTCACACCCCAAAATCTGACAGTGTCTCTCTCAGGAGACACATCTTGTAGAAAAAAGAGGAATGGGCTTCCTAGTCCTCAGCCCCTCAGCCTTCCTTGGATGCAAGACCTTCTTTAGAAAGTGACTCACTCAGATGGTAAGGCTCTCAGAGTGTGGTCTGCCCACCTCCTGCATCAGCGTCCCCAGGGCACTTGCTAGAAATCCCCACCTAATCACCGTGCCTGAGGTGGGGGCACAGGTGATTCTCGTGAGCCTGGTCTCGCTGCAGTTTAAGTTCATTGTACTAGACAAACGTGTAGCCTGGAGAAAAAAAAAAAATGATAGTAACAATGAATATGATCTTCACGTGATGGAAAATAAAGCCGAAGTGACATTTTCCTGCAAAGGGAACACTGACTAGAAGGTCAGTGTGTTCCTGAAAAGATCGAGAGAAGAAACTGTTTCTGAAGTACAACTCATCCGTTGTACTTCTGGCCTGCTCAGTGATTACTGCTTAATTATTATGTGTGTCATTGCTGTTGCCGCTTTGCTGAGTTTCCTGTAACACGGGACTCTGTTTACAGTCTGAAATCTGGAACTAGAAGCATCAGCTTTCTGCTTTATCATAAACTTCCTGAGTTCAGGAGGCCTCCCCACTCCAATCCTCACCCCTGTATAAGTGCCTCCTGGTTCACGGTCAGTGCTTCAGACGCTGGGAAGATTTGGGGCCAGATGACTCACTTTCCGTCACAGTGAAGATATTTATTCCAAGAAACATGATCCTAACTCCCTCAAGTGTTTTGTTTTTTTTTTAATTATATATTTCCTAATCCTGGGGAGAGCACTCAGGATGCCTTATCCTGGTGCACAGACGATGATTTTCAAAACTCTTTCAAAATGTCCCCTTGTTCCCTCAATTATTTGAGCTGGGTTAGGTTTATTATTACAGTTTTTCAAAAGAGAATCCTGGCTTGCCCAAATTCCCTCGGATGGGAAATGCCAGCCATGCCTGGAGCCCAGCTCCCATGACTCCCATCCTTTCCCCCTCACAGAAATGTACTTGGCTCAGAGATCTGCCTTGCAGATGAGATGAGGCCATTTTCCTTCTGTAAAACAAAACAAAACAAAAACAAAAAACATAAAAGCTTGTCTTTAAACTCTTTAAAAGAATAAGATGATTAGCAGGGATGACCTAAAACTGATTTTGATTTCTATAGAACTACTGTATCAGTAAGTTTCAGATTTCATATCTTCTAGCTTTATTGGTTTGGTCCTTCTATTAAAAAGCCATTCTGATCGCCCCTTTGATGAGTGTGTTTATAGGACCTAATTGCCTGTGTGTGTATTCTTCCCAAAAATATTTTGACCAGGGCCTCAGGGGTGAGGCACCACACACAGGTAAACATGATAGCGGTAAGAGGTGGAAAAGCAAATGGCAGCTGGAAGGCTCCCAGCGGCAGCCATATTAGAGCTGATCCTTAAGGAGGTGGGATTGGGGCTCCAACAAATGGTGGGGGATGGGTTGAAGAGATACATTCTCAGCATGTTGTTCCTGCATTTCGAAAATGAATCTTTGATTTGAAATCATTTTTGTATCCACGAAGGGAGCCTGGTGAGTGGGCCCTTGAAAGAGCAAAACTGAACGTGAATGAAAACTTCCTGCTTGTGGGGATTCTTGAAGAGTTGGAAGATGTGCTGCTTTTACTGGAAAGATTTTTACCTCATTACTTCAAGGGTGTGCTCAGTATCTACAAAGACCCAGGTAATTCCTTCTGTAGCAAGCTCTTTGGTGTTTTGGGGGGTTACTCACCTTGAACAGGACTCAGGCAATAAAAGGAGTAGAACCTTCTCTCCTGTTAATGAAGAGAAGTTGCCCTGACCTTCAAAGGAAGCTTAGAAACCTCCAGATATAGAAGCCAAAACTGGGAGCTTCAGGTCCAGACCTAAACTTGCCATGTGTGAAAGGCCTGCTGGCTCCATTTCTCCCTTTGGAAAGTGAAACTGGCAACATTGGCATTGACCTTGGTCCAAGGCTGTTGCCAGAGTCCACTGATGGAAGTGGGTGTGAAGGAACCATCAGGTGATCCTCTATCTGGGCCCTGCTTCCATCTGACAAAGCACTCTGGCATATCCAATTCTGGCAATAGAATAGACACAGAAGCAAATTGAACACGCAATTACGATTTTATTCTCACGAATGGCGTGGTTTCCAAATAGAAGCGAGAAATGGAATGCAGCAGAGAACAAGTGCAGAGGGTGCCTGTGGTATCACTGTAAAGATAATTACTTTCAGAAATCCATCATTTATTTTTCTCATTATTATCGTATCCAGAGAGAACGGCAAACAACGTTGTTTCTCTCCCATTCTCCTTAATCTACTGCTGCCCTGCAAGCCTTGCATACTTATTCACTCCTCTGGTTGTCGTTTCATCATCCTGAAATGGGAGACAGCCTTCTGCTGTGTAGAAATGAGGTTCCCCAAACAGATGAAAGGTTCCCCAAACGCAGCCCTGGTGCCTCCCGTTCACCACCAGGCAGGGACCTCGCACCCCACCTGCACCAGGAGCAGGTGCCGATGCCCATGTGAACTGGTCTTTGCCCAGAGGGGTTTGCACAAGGAAGATAGCTGGCGGGTGGGTGCTGTCCTGGTCTCAGCTCTCTCCCTCCGAGGTAAATTCTGACGTGCACATGACCAGGAACCTTCACGCGAGCCCTGCAGGTCTGTCTCCTCAACAGGAAATGCAGTTTGAATGGCTGGAAGCATCATCGACCCTAGTCACTTTTTGAAAGTAGGCCTTCCTCTGCCCTTTCAACAGTGGGCAATTTAAAGAATATGAAGAGCCATGCTGTGACCAATTTTTAGCTCTGTAAGATAACATAAACTCGGGTCTTTGTGCAAGGTGAGGTCTGACCCTAAGTTAGACTTTTTCGCAGAAAAAGTTTAGGTTATTCGTTACTTCCGCTCTTTGGCTTTATCTGTTTGTGTAGCATGCGTGTGTGCGCTTGTGTGTGTGATACACAGTACGAGATAACAGGTGAATGAGGCGCGCCTGGGTGGCTCAGTCGGTTGAACATCTGACTCTTGGTTTTGGTTCAGGTCATGATCCCAGGCTCAAGGGATCAAGTCCTGCCTTGGACTCCACACCACGCATAGACCCTGCTTAGATTCTCTCTCTCTCTCTCTCTCTCTCTCTCTCTCTCTCTGCCCCCTCCCTCACTCATGCTCTCTCTCAAAAATAAAAAATCATAAAAATATTTTTTAAAAAAACATGAACGAAACCCTCGAGACACAGAGTTGTCAAAAAAATGAACACACTCTCGTCCCAGCCTTTGAGAAGAGTTTCGGTCAGTCTACATCACACACGCCATCCGTCCTTGGATCTGGAACTAGTATCATGGGCCCGATAAGTGAGGCATTTTATCTTTGTTCTTCTTAAATACAAATAGACCACAAATAAAAACCCCAGCCCCAAGAGCCCACTTATGTGCTGTTGTCAGAAGATATCCTCTTGACTTCTCAACTATCATCTCCATTTAGATGCATGACTTCTCAGAAACTGGGCCTTTGTCCCATGATCCAGAAGCACGTTTAGAACATATTTCTGAAAATTGAGTTACTCTTAGCTCTTGTGGCTTCAGCCGCAGTCTTTCGACCTTATAAAGATTTTTATCCTTTTGAGTTAGGCCTAGGAGTATATTAAATAATCTGAGGCTTGCCGCCTTAGAGAGGGTAAGGGGGGTCCGATACTCCTGTGTGGTGGGTTGAAAGGTTTCTCTAAGGCCGGGACCGACACATGGCCGGTTCACACAGTCCAGCGTATTAGTGGTTAAAATAGTGAAATATGCCTATACTGCCCTCAGTGCCCACACTTGGCCGCCCTGTCTGCCCTTGCCACGCCCCCTCATCCAACAGTGAGGTAACAAAAGAGGTAATTCACAGGCATAGAGCGAGTCTTCAGGACTCTGGCCCAGCGCTACACTCAGCAAGTGTTGTGAATTCAGGTCCTGAGTGGAATTGGTTGCCACATATTTTGAATACCACCCCAGTGTGACGCCCTCAGCTGCCACACGACATGCATGTAACAAACTGAACCCTTGAGTGATTGCTCAGAACTTTCCACCACGTTCTCTGGTCTCTCGGGCATCTTCTGGAGAGATTGTTGTGTGGTGACATTGGCAGCCAAGCAGCCCCACAACTGCTGTGTCTCAAGGAGTCCCACATCCCCTGGGGCAGGGGACAGGAGATGAACATCCACTCCTGGCCAGCTTCTCACTATATTTTAGCCTCTGCAAAGACTAAGCACCTGCACTGTTTTCTTGTGCTCAGCGCATTGGTGTCACCCAGGTTAAAGGAAAGAGTGACCTCAAGTCACTTTAGCGATCTCATACCAGAGCTGCCTCGTCAGCCCATTTTTAGTCTAAATTCTCGGATTATGGCACACCGAAATCATTGCTTTTGCCCTTTTTAAAGAATTTTATAACTGAGTAGCCTAGAGAACGGAAGGAAGAAACACTAAAATCGAAGACACTGCGGGATCTAGTGACCCTTGGATCATTGTAGATGAACTGACCATAGAGCCCAAGTGAGATGCAGATCCCTCACTGGCCATTTTTCTTTGACGCTTGTCTTGTTATTTTTAAACTGTAGGTGTGTGCTGATTTTTAGTAATCCCCCTACAGCAATCCGAAAAATATTTAGACCAGTCTCATTACTGAAGAAAAAGCACTTATAGCAATGACCGTCTGGGGAGCTCGTAAAAATAGTTAACGTCTGTTAGTCAAATGGGTTGTCACTTATTCAAGATAGGAATGATACCTCTTAATTCCTTGCAAATCGTACTACTTGTTTGACTAGCCAACCATGTAGGGAAGTTCGTAACTTTCCTACGTAATAGCTTGACTGTTAGCCGCCACCTCGTGCATTTCTTGTAGGAGGGTATGCTGACAAGTGAATTTGTCTCCTCCCAAAAGTATTTGAGGAACTTAATTTTTAGAATTTTTTCTTAAAAAGTTATTTTTTTTATTAATGTCTGTGTTCCGCGGAGACCCCTTTAGCATATCTCAGAAGAAATGTATAATAATAAGTACTCAAGAGGAAAATAACAATGAGTTTTAGCACATGAATAACCAAGAGAATTTTCTTGAATTTTCTAGAATTTTTCTTCAGATATTTCTGAAATTTCTAGAATTTTCTAGAATTTTTCTTCAGATATTTCTTGCCAACCAGGGGTCACTTGTGGATGTCCAGGGAATTACCCTGAAGTTTACCACTCAGTAAACTCCACTCAACCTTGCTTTGAGTTAGAATTAGAGAGAACTGGGTCCCAAACAGATGTGTTGAGTAAGAACAGCCAAACTAACTTGTTGGACCTACACAGTCTGATTTCTTTTTTATTGATTAATCTGGATTATATTTGCTCATTACTTAACTTTTTCAGAGTGAGAAACTGGAGCCAGCCTAGAGAAGTTGAGAAGTTGATCCATAGTCACCCACCAAAATGTGGAAGTAAAAGGCAGAACTCAACATGTTTCTGAGCCATGAGTATTAATGTGCTTATGGATACTTTTTCTCCTTAACTCTTACAAACTGACATGCTGTGAGCCCCCAATATGTTTCTTAGTCATAATTTCTTTAGGAGCTCAAATCACAGTGGTGTTAGGAGCCAAAACAAATAAGCAAATTAATTAAAGGCAGAGAACATGTGAATATCTGTGATAGGAACAGCCCTTAAATGAATGTCCCTTGACTTGGCAAATGACCGAGCTGTTATGATTCAATAGCGCCACCTAGCATCCAGGCGTTGGAACTTCATGACCTAACATTAATCCCCATTATCTTTCTTCCGCTTGGAGGCTCGAAAGCTCCTGTGTCCAATTCTTTTCGCTTGTATTTTAAATACTTTCCATTACTAGCATTACATTTGTATTCATTTTCAACTTTTTCCCATTACAAATGTAAACATTGGCGCCACAGTAGGGAATTTACTACACTTCTGTGGGTTGCCTTAAGACTCTGGCCACCAACCATTACAAAGGAAAAGTGTGTAATTCCAAACAAATGACTTATGTACTAACTCTGCAGAGTTCATTCATAAACTGAGCGCTTTAAAAAAAATACATATTTTTATGTATTTTTATAAGCGATGATAGAGTACAAATTTAAATATTTTTTTCAACTATGCATGAATGATAATCAGACCTCCTATTAGGAGTATAGTAATGTACTCTGAGTTCATTTGCATTTTTTTTATTTAAAGCTGAGGACATTTGGGGCGCCTGGGTGGCGCAGTCGGTTAAGCGTCCGACTTCAGCCAGGTCACGATCTCGCGGTCCGTGAGTTCGAGCCCCGCGTCAGGCTCTGGGCTGATGGCTCAGAGCCTGGAGCCTGTTTCCGATTCTGTGTCTCCCTCTCTCTCTGCCCCTCCCCCGTTCATGCTCTGTCTCTCTCTGTCCCCAAAATAAATAAACGTTGAAAAAAAAAAAAAGCTGAGGACATCTACATAGAAAATAATAGCGAATATGTTGAAGAGAAAAGTTAATATGGTATGCTACAGGAAACATTCAAGTTTTCCTCCATCTATCAATAAAAATGCCAGACTGGGTTTAAACAAATGCTAAGTGATTAAAGCCTGGCCTATGTATCATAAAGAACAGCCATTCTTTAAAGAAAGAACACTGGGTTGGGAGTTACAGGAGACTCGAATCCTCTTTCTGCCATGGTTCTACCCATATGACCCAGGGTAAGTGCAATTTTGGTGACTGATCTCTAAAGATTATTATTACGATACTAAAGCACAATGTTTTAGGTGACATGTCCCACCTTTTGTTGGTTAGCACAATTACAGGGTACTTCCCCCCCCCCCCCCAAAAAAAAAACAGCAGTCCTTGGACAGTCCCCATTGCATTATTTCCAAGTTTAGTTACGGCAGCTATCGCCACCTAGAGGACATGACAGAATCCTAAATGGAGAGTTCTAGGTTCAGAATCTGCTGTTCCCCGTGGTTGGCCATAAGGAGATGACCAACTCAAACTCTCCGGTCACACTGTCCATCCCTTTCTTTCTGTACCGTCTGCATTTCTGTTGAGAAGATAGGATATCATAATGATTAGAGCACAGAATCTGGAGTAGACAGCCTGGTGGTAAAGCTGCTGCTTCTCTGCTGTCACCACAGGAAGGTATAATCCCTCTGAGCCTCAGTCTCCCCATCTGTAGAAAATGAAATAAACAAGGGGTGTCTGGGTGGCCCAGTCAGTCAAGCCTCGGATTTTTGATTTCGGCTCAGATCATGATCTCACGATTCGTGAGATGGAGTCCCGCGTCGGGCTCCATGCTGACAGCATGAAGCCTGCTCGGGATCTTCTCTCTCCCTCTGTCTTTCTCTCTCCCCACTTCCCCCACTTGCCCTCTTTCTCTCTCAAAATAAACTGAAAAAAAAATAAGATGCATAAACAATACAATCCACTTCAGAGTGCACATAAAGCCCTTCGCCCAGAGCTTCACATATGATAAGAGTTCAATAATTAGCTAATATTAGTGTGCAAACCACATCACAGGAGAGAAACGGGGCCCGTGTCTGTGAGAAACAGGACATCAGTCTGTCTTTGTAACTTCTACGTGGAAAAAGAGAGAGAGAATCTATGATGAGCCTTGACTTATTTTGACAGTTACAGCTGGCCTATAAAATTGTATGCCTTTAGGAAATAGTATTTTTGACTTAGGAGGAGTCAATTATATTCTGGCTAGTACTCTATTTCTGGAACAATTATAGGGAATAAGTTTATTGGAAGTATTCTTACAGTGACACCTTCAGAAGAGATTTGGTGGATTTTATTCCAAGTAAGACCCTAAGATTCAGTTCTTGAAAAACCTTGAGTTTGTTTCCCAAGTGCAAAATTAACTTCAAAACGCTAAATGAGTAAATCAAACCTTGTCCAGCAGGTGGCAGTGTCTGCACTTTCTCAAGGACGTGCCTGTGGTTTCCCAATAAGTTTGCATCTGCAGGCAGGAGTTTACATAATGCTTGAACACAGATGTGTAATTATGTCCAATTTGAGGACTAAAAATGGGATCACAAATATCAAAAATATCCCAAGTACAATTGATTGTAGTAGTCCGAACTACATTATAGGAGAGCCAACGGTAGGCGGTAAAGGGAGTTTTATAATGAAATAAGTTTATGTGGGTCAAAAAAATATATACACTATAAACTCTGGTTTTGCACAAATAATCCATCTCTCTACAATGTCTGTATTAAACAAATGCTGTCTTTCATCCCTCATTTCCACTGCTGTTTCCTACTTCCTATTGCTTTTTGCCACGACAAAACTGAAAAACATTCTGGGACCTCACAGAGACATAAGCTATGGCTGGGAGGAATTCAGACTATCCATTTACAGACACCAATGGCATTGTTTGAAGAACTCAACTGTCATTTATAAAAATAGTACTCCTCTTGCTTTTGGTTCATCTGCCATCGGTGTTCTCCATGAAGATTTGGTTTTTTTCACTAGCCATGTCCTAGGCTCAGACACTAATCACATTGGTACTAGATGAGGTGTGTGAGTGTGTATGTGAGTGTGTGTTTAGTTCCAACAACTAAACTCCTCATTATAGCTCAGTCATCTGAATAGAGTTGGGTCAGAAAAGCAGTAACAGCCTCTAGATAATAATAATTTGCATAGCAATTTACAGTTTATAAAGCACTTTCACACAGAATATCTCCTTTGAGTCCTCTTGAATCCTCTGAATCCAGTTGAGAAGGACAAATAGTCTTTGTCTCATTTTAAAACGAGGAAGCTGAGATTCAAAGATGGTGAACAACCTGCCCACAGTTACCTAAGTGACCACAGACATTCAAGCTTCTGTCCCCAGAGCCGCCGCTAACACCATAAACCTGTGACCTTCTAAAGAATCTTTGTGTTTAATCACTAACTCAGAGGTTGGGGGTATTAAGCATTCGTGGTATATATTGCAGTTAAAGGTGAGAGCTGAAAAATAAAATCCGTAGATTCTATTTTTCCACCTATGGTCTGTTCACTAAGGAATTTGAGGTCATAAAACATAGATCACTAAGGTATCATATGCCGCTGTATGGTAATCCACATAGAAGAAGAAAACACCTGATACCTTTATGGTGGGGGGTGCGGGGTGGAAGGGAACAGTCGTGTTAGACCTTTAAAATAGTGTCTAAAAATTAAAACTGAATACATACAACTGTTTCAATTGTAGCTTTTGAGTAAATAGTTTAAATTAACATAAATGTGAACATCCCTTTAAATTAACTTAGACATTTAGGGTTTTTTTTTTATTTTTTTTTAATGTTTATTTATTTTTGAGACAGAGAGAGACAGAGCATGAACAGAGGAGGGTCAGAGAGAGGGAGACACAGAATCTGAAACAGGCTCCGGGCTCCGAGCTGTCAGCACAGAGCCTGATGCGGGGCTCAAACCCACGGACCGCGAGATCATGACCTGGGCCGAAGTCGGACACTCAACCGACTGAGCCACCCAGGCCCCCTGACATTTAGGGGTTTTTAGTGAACACTTCTAGAAGGGAACTCTGTAACCACAGATCAATAGCTTGATTCACTTACAGGAACATCACTTTTTCACAGAGATTCAGCCTTTAGGGGTATTTAATTGATTTTATAAAAGCTTAATTTGCAGCATATATGTATTGTGTATAGAAATAGATGTATATATTGTGTATTAGAAGTAACAATTACCATGAATTATATAGTTTTTTTTTAAATTTTTTTTTTCAACGTTTATTTATTTTTGGGACAGAGAGAGACAGAGCATGAATGGGGGAGGGGCAGAGAGAGAGGGAGACACAGAATCGGAAACAGGCTCCAGGCTCCGAGCCATCAGCCCAGAGCCTGACGCGGGGCTCGAACTCATGGACCGCGAGATCGTGACCTGGCCGAAGTCGGACGCTTAACCGACTGCGCCACCCAGGCGCCCCACCATGAATTATATAGTTTTAAATGCATTTTTCACTTGCTTACTGATTTTCTCTTGCCTTGGTACCATTCCTCGTCCAGGAGAAAGGATCTCCAATTTTATTATTTGAGAAGAGAAGGACAAGAGGACTTAATTTACATTGATTTTCCAGTAATAATTTTCCAAAACTATTTCCCTTCTGTGAAAACTAACATTTAAATAGCATAGATAAACTGAAAATTACAGAAAAATTCAACAAACACATTCAGCCACTGCTTAAACGTCTGCAAGATGCCAGTCCTGGGAAAGCATGCTCTAAAGATCAAGAAAGCAGGGTCTAGCCTGAAAGCCATTGCACATAGGACCGGGAAGTACTTCCTGGTGAAGGTATTTGTGCCAGGCCTGGAAGGGGACATAGGTTTTCATCAGATGGACACGGAAGGGGGTCATAAATCCCTTGGCAGAAAAATAACATGAATATAAGCAAGGAGGGGTGAAGATGCGGAAGTACCTGGAATGTGGGAGGCACGGGGTGGGGGTGCTCCGGCCCACGCTGGCCCTTCCTGCTGACTCTGCCTCTTGGAGCTGGGGGCCTCAATTCCTCATAACTCAGTCACCCTGCTGTTGCTAAGACAGCTCTGCCCAAGGCGGGAAAAGTATCAGCAGCTTCTGCTCTCTGTGTGGTACAACCTGGAGCTGAGTCACTCACACCAGTCTCAGAACCAGTGGCCAAGCCACAGTTGCCAGAGGGCCATGTGTCAACCCCAGACTCCCGCCCCCGCCCCCAGTTTCCCTGCCCTCCGCCAGTCCTGACCACCCCCCAAGAATCCCTCCTTTCCTAGCAGTGTGTCGGGATCGTGCCAGCTCCCCAAGTTCCTAGCACGAGGGTTCTTCTCCTTGCTCTCTTCCTGTCTCCCAACCTCAGATCCAGCCACTCAATAGGCTGGGGACACCCACTGGCTATATGCCTTGGGCTGTCACGGGGGCCCCCACCACACGTCGGTCAACACCAGTTTCTGCCCTGCCTAATCTCCCAGATTCAGTCCTTTGCCCACCAGCATGGACTCCCTATCCTGGGTCCGACCCGGCTGTGCCCCCAACACTGCGTCTGGTCTTCCTGGTCTCCCAGGCTGGAAGCCCTTGAGATCATCCTTCCAGAACAGTCTCCCTCAGCCCCTGCCTCCCACACCACACATCCTGAGAAGTTGATGTCCTCTGAGTCCCAACCTCATCATCTGGAGAAGCCCGGCTGCCCCCCACAGTGTGGCCAGGCCTGAGGGTGTGCAGTTTTCTCCCCTATGATTCATTTCCCCCAACAAAGAGCTGGCTAACAATATCTGGGTGTGTTGAAGGTCCCAGCATTCTTCTGTGTTCAGAGGTGAATTTCTTCTACTTTAGAATTTAATAATCACCTCTGCTTTGAGCAGTTTTAAGTTGAGCTTGACACTAATATGCTTCGCACTGAGTAAGAATATTACTAAGGGGTGGAATTAGTCACCACAGATTTCAATTTTTGGACTTTCCTGATAACTCCACAAAGCTGAAATGCTTCTAAAGCCTGAGCAAAGAAGATGAAAGAGAGACCTGGCCCCCAGGGGTGAGAGCCGATCTTCATAAAAGACCCTGCCATCTTACTGCTCTCTTATGCCCAAACTGCCAAGGTCCCCGCCCACACCACGGACTCATGTGGTAACTTGCAAAGAGAGCCAGACAGAGAATCTCAGAACTGCCTTTGTACCCTTGGCTCGTGGCCTAGCTTCCCTGACGTTCTTTGCTTATAAAATGTACCCCCAGCTGGGGTGAAGTACAATCCTCACCCATTTTGCATGACTCAACATTTTACAATGGAAGCTTCTATTTTTGCTCAGCTAAATCTTTTTCAAATAAAAGTATCATTTCCTGATTTTTTTTTAACATTTCAGACATTTTTATCAACGCATCGTGCTCTAGCTTGTCACCTCTTGCAAATACTGTTGAACTGTGAAAGAATACAGTGAAAAACCTCCAAATATACCTGTGCACAGAACATTGCTGCTTTTCACGGTTCCTTGTGGGTTATGCTAAGCACATTTATTTCATTGTCCCTAAACCCATGGAGAAATGCAGCATAATTCCCCACTGATGAGAAGAGGAAAGTTTTGCTTGTCAAGTGGAAGTTTCAGATACTCTGACTGGAAAGTCTTAGCCCCCAGTTGTTACCATGTGCTTAGGGATTTCTGCTGTGTTCTCAGAGTCAGGGACTGCCGGAGCTATTTTTCAACATTTGATCCTAGAATTTTATCTCCCTGATTTTCAGCTATGTTTTTTAAGGTGCTGTGTGTATACAATTAACAATGCAAAAGTACAAAAAGACATATAATGAAAAGCAGCAGCCTCCTCTTCCAACCCTGCCCATCGTAAAGTTTGATTTTTTCCAGGGGCAGATGCTTTGAGCACAGTTAGCTGCTTCTTGTGATAATCACTACACGACTTAAAACCAGTATGCACAGGCTGATATTTCTTGATTGATTTCTTCGAGAAATTTAGTTCTCTTATTCCACCACCCTCACCTCTACCTCCTCCCCTGCCCCCCATCCTCCTAATATGGTTTATAGCCACATTTAGGATATGTAGTCCCATTTACATGACTGTGACTGTACATATTATTGACGGCTGATCCAAGTAGTGCACCATGATTATATTTCATTTCTTGCACAATTTATTGTTTTCCTGGAATTAATTATTGCCTTTGTTTTATTTGCCTAGATTTATTTGTACTTATCAAAATTTTCATATGTGCCATTACGTCTGTTGTATCAATACTACTGTTGATATTGTCATTATTATTGGATAAGAACATTTTCACATTTGCCACCCCCCACCCCAGGACCCCTTCCCCTCTTCCACCCACAGCTCTCTAACTTCCTGCTTCAGTCTGGGCTGATTACTCAGAAGCTCCCTGCTGCTTCCCTTTGACACATTTCTGTATTGGATCCCTGGTCTCCTGAATCCCAAAGATCCTGTTTCTTGATTTAATCGCTCTTTTACTTCAAGATATTCCCAAGTAGCTTCCTGTTACATGGGAGGTAAATTTATCGAGACATTGAATGTCTAAAAGAGCTTAATATTCTATCTCACTTGGATCGCCAGTTTGACTGGATATAGATTTCTTCAGACATTAATTCCATTTTTCACTTCTTTTGCCATGACTTTCTCAAACTCTCCTTCCCTCTCTCTCTCTCTCTCCCTCTCCCTCCCCCACCCTAGGGTCTTCCCTGTGTTCCTCTTATGAAATTTTACAACATGCCTCAGTATGCTAAGTACTCAAGCTGTATGTGTATATATATATATGTATATATATACACATACATATATATATTTAATATAGATATATATATACAGACAGACACACACACACATATATGGTTTATATATATAATATATATATAGTTTATATATGTATGTATATATATAAGTATATATACAACTTTCTTTTTTCAATTTTTTAACATAGTGTTTTATTAATTTCAAGTGTACAGTATAATTATTCAACCATTTTATACATCACCCGGTGCTCATCAAGACAAGTGCTCTCCTTAATCCCCATCACCTATTTCACCCACCACCCACCCCTGGTGACCATCAGTGTGTTCTCTATAATTAAGAGCTGCTTCTTGATATGTTTCCCTCTCTCTCTTTTTTCTTTTGCTCACTTGTTTTGTTTCTTAAATTCCCCATGTGAGTGAAATCATATAATATTTGTCTATGACTGACTTATTTCGCTTAGCATTACTCTCTAGCTCCATTCATGTCATTGCAAATGGCAAGATTTCATACTTTTTTATGGCTGAATAATATCCCATTATATATACACACCACATCTTCTTTATCCGTTCATCAGTCGGGCACTTGGACTGCTTTCATAATGTGACTGTTCGTCAATAATGCTGCAGTAAACATGGGGGTGCACGTACACCTCTGAATTAGTGTTTTGTATTCTTTGGGTAAATACCAAGTAGAGTGATTGCAAGATCATGGTGTAGATCTATGTTCAGTTTTTTTGAGGAACTTCCATACTGTTTTCTACAGTGGCTGCACCAGTTTGCATTTCCACCAACAGTGCACAAGTGTTCCTTTTTTTCTCTATCCTTGCCAACACCTTTTGTCTCTTGTATGGTTGATTTTAGCCATTCTGCCAGGTGTAGAGGTGATGTCTCATTATAGTTTTGATTTGCCTTTCCCTGATGGTAAGTGATGATGAGAATCTTTTCATGTGCCTATTGGCCATCTATATGTCTTCTTTGGAGAAATGTCTGTTCATGTCTTCTGACCATTTTTTAATTGGATTATTTGTGTTTGGGGTGTTGAGTTAAGTTCTTTATGTATTTTGGACACTCACCCTTTACCAGATATGTAATTTTCAAATATCTTTTTTCATTCTGTTGGTTACCGTTTAGTTTTATTGATTGTTTCCTTTGCTGTGCAGAAGCTTTTCATCTTGATGTAGTCTCAATAGTTTATTTTTGCTTTTGTTTCCCATGCCTCAGGAGACAGATCTAGAACAAAGTTGCCATGGCCAATATATAGTTACTTTCAAGCTTAAAATGTCTTTCATTTCTGGGAATTTTTCTTTTTTTTTTTTTTCCTTTCATGATTTTATTGTACCCATTTTCTTTGTTTCATTTATGGAATGCTGTTGGTCAGATATTTGGGCCCCTACATTCATTTTTTTTCTCCATGCTTTATTATTTTTTCCTCTTAATTTTCATCTCTTCTACTTTTTATTCCTCTGGAAGAGTGCCTCATTTTGCGTTCCATTCATCCTATTGAATTTTCTCTTTTCCAAGAACTCTTTTTTAATCTTCTATTTTTCTTCTTACATAATGTCTTATTCTTGTTTGTTGGATGCAAGATCACCCTAAATCCCTGAAAAGTATAGAGATTTTTGAAAAATGTTTTCGTCTGTTCCCTGCATTGTCTCGATTTGCTCCAGGTTTCTTTTTATTGTTTTGGTTCGGTGGGCCTCTCTTTTTTAGTCTGAAGACTTTTCTTTTGGTGATCTCTGTCAGAATTTCTATCCAAGACGGAAGGACTAAAGCACTGAAAGTGTTGTGCAGTGAGGGAGCCTCAACAACCAATGGACGCTGCTTGGCCCGATCAAATAGCGATAGAAGTTTTGCTGGAAAAACATTTGTTGGTGATTGTAGGTCTTTTTTCTCTGGGGTCTGTTCAGTTTCCCCGCTGAAGAATTCTCATCTGCTTAGGGGATGGGAGGTGAGTTGTGAGGCGGGAGAGCGGGGTGAACATCTGGCGGCCAGTGTGGGAACAGGAGCCGACGGTCTACAGTCAGTGCACCATACCCTTGATTGTTCTCACTGTAGCCCGTGCCTCTCCTTTCTCTCCTCTGGGTTGGCAGATTAGTCTGGAGCCTCTGCCCAAATTCTCTGCAGACTAATCCTAAGATTCCCAGGTGGTGGAGGGTTCTCCCCTAGAGAATGAGGGAGAAGCATTGCAAGATACCTGGCTGCATGCAGTTAGGGAGGAATTTGGGGCCCAACTGCTTCAGACCCAGACTGCCTGCCTCACGCCCAGCTTTCCCATCTGGACACCTGGTGCCACCACTCTGTCTCTCAGGGGGTCAGCAGGACGAGCTGGCGTGCCTGATGTCCCCACTGCAACGCCACAGACGTGCTTTCTGGGCTCTGCCACGTCGAGTGTCTTGATCCGCTTTCACCTTCCAGAAACCGGTCGAGGTCCGTTTGCCACGGACATCCTTCTCCAGTTCTGACATCCTTTTCCAGATCTCCTTGTGATCTTGCGTTCTTTTGTCAAATTATTATCCCTTACTGTCTTTTTGGATTCTCAGAGGAGAGGAGTGGAAGGCATGTAATTAGCCTACTGCAGTTGCTAAGACGGTTTTAACTACCCAGACTTTAAGAGCCCGTTAACCAGTTTTGTGTTTGGGGCTCTCAGCTAGGTCCGTTACAGCCGTGTCACATACACCGCGTCTTTCTTGCGATGTCCGCATAGCCACGATGTGGGTTGGGCCACAGCGCTGCCTTCAGCGTCTGTATCTGGGGATTAGAGTCCTGGTGGACTTTCTCAAGCAAAAACAAACAAACAAAAACAAGATCCCTTCATGGTAATTTATTCATTAAACCCCATTGGGGTTCTGCTGAATGATGTTGCTATCACAAAGCTCCAAACTAGTGTTTTAAAAATCACCTCAAAGACAAATCAAGGCCATATTGGAGATCTCTTTGATGAGAGAGAAAGTAAACTCTAAGAACTGATCAAAAGACACTCCCATCATCCCAGGCAGAGGGCACGACCACCCAAAGATCACGTGCCACGTAATGTGGCAGAAACAGGTGTCTCTGTTTCGCGTGCTGTCAGGTATCCCTTTGGGGGGGAAACGTCTCCCGTAACTTCTGCAAGGAGGGCGGCAAAGGCATCGGAGCAGGAGAGTCGGGGCCCTCCGTTGGTGACCGCTGTCCGTCAGCTAACGTCCAGAAGAAAAGCAGCCATTGAGGGGGTTTCTCAGCAGCAGCTGCCTTAGTAGCGGTAGCAGCAGCTCATATAACAAATGTTTCATGACGAATGCAAACAAAAGCCAGCTCTGAAATTCCAGCCACGCCATCTCCAAGCCAGTTCCAAATTGTATAACCACTCCGTTCGAGTTTTTCCCCCTCTCTAAATGCATTCCATATGAGCCGTGGTGTGGGACTGCTGGGTTCGCCTGCATTCACTCAGAAGGCTGTTTTTAAAGCCCAGACTGAAAGGAAAGTAAGTCAGTGGGAAAACAAACTCAAAGAAAACACTGGGACTCAGGTGTGGGAGGTGTGTTTGTCTTCCCCAGCCAGGCGTGCCCCCCGGAATGGAGCTGGAGGCTGGCAATCAGTTGACCGCCCCCCCTCCTCTGAGGCCTGGAAGCCGGGCCATGCTCCTACGGGGCCCCCAGCTCCGCAGTGGCCCTGACCATTGTTTCTCAGAGTGTGGTCCGAGGATGGGTGCCAGTCCACAAGCTGCTTGCCCCCAGCCCATGATGAGATAAGGGCAGGAAGTGAGAGTAAGCCTTTAGAAACTTGGATGGTAATTTGACATGGCTGTGATCCCTTTTTTAAAGACACAATCTTATTTATAGTTATAAAAGAATCAATCTGAAATGGATTACGGTGGGGGGGGGGGATAAGTCAGAGATTGTTTGAGAAGCACTGCTATAGATTCTTCCCTTTTTTTAATGTTTATTTACTTTTTGAGAGAGAAAGCGAGCCACAGTGTGAGCGGGGGAGGGGTAGAGAGGGGGAGACACAGAATCGGAAGCAGGCTCCAGGCTCCACGCTGTCAGCACAGAGCCCGATGCGGGGCTCGAACCCACGAACCGGGAGATCATGACCTGAGCCAAAGTGGGATGCTTAACCGACTGAGCCACCCAGGCGCCCCTATAGATTCTTCTGCTGGCTTGGGCTGCCAGTTGGAAGGTCATCCAGTCAACAAGACCACACCTAAGGCATTTGAGACTGATCAGGTGCCATGATTTTTCCATATGGTTTTGCCTTCTTGGCTTCAGCCCAAACTGCCCTGTACCGATGGCCAAACACCCAAACTCCAAGAGATGTGATACTTTGACACTCTGCCTTCCTAAATCTGGTGCCTTTTTGACCTTGAAACCTTTAAAAGTGGGGACACCTGGGTGGCGTAGTTGGTTGCGAGTCCGACCTCAGCTCAGGTCATTATCTCATGGTTTGTGAATTCTAGCCTCGCGTCGGGCTCTGTGCTGACAGTTCAGAGCTCAGAGCCTGGAGCCTGCTTCGGATTCTGTGTCTCCCTCTCTCTCTGGCCCTCGCCCACTGGCACTCTGTCTCTTTCTGTCTCAAAAATAAATACACATTAAAAATAAATTTTTTAAAAACCTTTAAAAGTGGCAATGCACATTAGGATAGCACTTTTACAGTTAGCAAAGCACGTTGGATTTATGTTGGCTCACTTTTTCCTGACAACTCTGTTAGGTAGTGTTTGGGGTTGAATTATGTCCCTCAAAAAGATGTATTGAAGTCCTAACCCCCTGAATCTGTGAAGGTGACCTTATTTGGAAATAGGGTCTTTGTAGATATAATCACATTACGATGTGGTCCTATTGGATTTAGGGAGGACCCTAAATCCAACGGTGTTCTTAGAGGTCCAGACACAGGGAAGAAGTCCATCTGACGATGGAGGTAGAGACTAGAGTTCTGCTGCCACCAGCCGAGGGCCACCAGGATTATCAGCGGGGACAGTCAGAGACTAGAAAGAGCAGGAAGAGTCTTCCCTGGAGTCCTCAAAAGGAGCATGGCCCTGCTGACACTTCTAGCCCCCGGAACAGTGAGAGGACACACTTCTGTTGTCTTAAGCCACCGAGTTTATGGTCATTTATGGCAGCGGTAGGAACCTAGGTACATATCCTCTGCACCCTCATTTCCAGATGAAAGTCTGGAGACGCGGTGATAATGAGATCTGCCCGTGTTCAAAGCAGCTAGCAATTAGCAGAGCCTGGATGTGAACAAATGTGAGCACTGTCCTCTACGGCAGATTGTCTCTCTTTGTGGGAGGAAGGAACTGGGGGGGAAAGAAAGAAATATCTAACATTTGGGGAAAGTTGAATAAGTGACTTTACAACAATATGATGAAATATTATGAGGCTATCGGAATTTTATTTGGAAGACTTGTTAATGAGAAACAAAAACAATTAATGAAAAACCAGACACAATATTATATTTATATCGTACAATATTCGTATGTGTTTATAGTACACACACACACACACACACACACACACACACCTACACTCTATGCTTAGAAGAACAAACTGGAAGGGAGAGACACCAACAGAATAGCAGTTGCTACTTGTATTTATGATTCTGGGTAGACTTTTCCACATCGTCTGTGTTTGCTGTAATGAACTTGAATTGCGGGTAGCCCCAGTGTATTACCTATGCTGTGCACTCTTCATGCATATTCCCATTGGCCAAATGCCACAACACACTAGGTATTAACGCTAGAGGAGAAGGGCGCCTGGGTGGCTCAGTAGGTTAAGCATCCAACTTCGGCTCAGGTTGTCGTCTCGCGGTTTGTGAGTTCAAGCCCCACATCTGGCTCTGTGTTGACAACTCAGAGCCTGGAGCCTGCTTTTGGATTCTGTGTCTCCCTCCCTCTGCTCCTCCCCCGCTCATGATCTGTCTCTCTTTCTCTCAAAAATAAATACTTAATAAAAAAAAAAAAGCTGGAGGAGAAAAAGTATCCAGACAGTCAAAGGATTGTATCCGAGGCCTCACAGCTGGTGAGAGGCAGAGCCTGTCTGGCTCCAAATCCTGTGCGTTTTCCACCAAGCTTTGTGGCCTCTCCTTTCATGATCAGAAACAGAGAAGATAGTGGGAAGGGGGACAGTTAAAGCAGTGATGAAACCAGAAGAAACTGTCACCGTGGCTCCTTCGGGCGGGGCTCACGCATCCTCAGTCATTGGCGTGGAATGGAGGCGTTGTCATCCTTTCTGTCCTTAGCTCTGGGAGGCTTCTTGAAGACAGGGACCATGGCGGCTACTGTCCTAAGGCCCCATGACACCTGCTGTAGAACACTTTAAAACACTTTTCATCACAGGTCTGCCTGGCTCTCCTTCTCCCATCCTTCCCTCCTGCCCGATGCCCCCGCCTGGCAGAGTTTGGGGATTACCATGTAGAGCACAGTTACTCACCCAGCGTTTCTGGAACAAATGCCTGCAAGTGCGTCTCCGGCTGACCAGGCATCCTCTCCCTCCAGTCCCCAAATCCGAAGGCCAGTTAGGGCAGGACAACAAGTTCGCCCCTGTTCTCTTTTTCATGTAGCCCTCAACCTTTCCAACTCCAATAACTCAGACCTTAGCTATAATGTATTTAAATTGCTTTTTAGGGGCGCCTGGGTGGCGCAGTCGGTTAAGCGTCCGACTTCAGCCAGGTCACGATCTCGCGGTCCGGGAGTTCGAGCCCCGCGTCGGGCTCTGGGCTGATGGCTCAGAGCCTGGAGCCTGTTTCCGATTCTGTGTCTCCCTCTCTCTCTGCCCCTCCCCCGTTCATGCTCTGTCTCTCTCTGTCCCAAAAATAAATAAACGTTGAAAAAAAAAATTTGAAAAAAAAATAAATTGCTTTTTAAATAGGTGATTGAAACCTAGTTTTATTCCATTCATGTATCGTAAGGTTTCATCATAGAATGTCAGTCCTCATCTGCACAATTCTTTGTTTCCGTTATTTTGATCTGACTTTTGTTTGTCCTTTTTCCTGAAAAACGTCTCCAGAGTCTAGCAGATAAGCATTGTAAAACTAAAATTTATTTTTTATGGAGTTCGGTACGTGAAAGGCCTTTGGTTCAGTCTGTTCTCGGACATGCGTCTCCATTAGGCGGGTGCGCCGTTTCTCTGGATGCTAATATGCTCAGTTTCATGGCGCAGCTTTTTTAAGGGCTCAGAAGCATCCTGGTAAAGACTCCCAAGACCTCCTCTTACCGGATTCTGTTTTCCTGATCTGAGCTCATTATCTCGGCTATCTTAGTAATAGGCTGCAGTAGAGACATTTTTTTGCACAATGCTTCTCCTTGCCCTGAGATATATAGTCTGTGGCATTCCCGTAAATGCCCGGGTGGGTATCAGTTGTACAGAAATAATAAAACATAAGGAAAGCCCATCCTTCCCAGGAAGGAAATTTCCTAATAGAGAGAGGCACCTGGGTCACTTATTCAGCAAACACTGATATCACACTCGCTGTGTGCCAGGCAGCATGTGAATACTTTATAGATATTAACCCAATGCATGGTCATGAGACTGGTCTCTGTGGCTGAGTTCCTCCTGCCTTGGGGCCCCGCGCTAACCACTGCTGGCTTCTATGCTCCCCTCCAGGAGGGCTCCCCTCCAGCTGGTTCAGTCATGTGCAAAGAAAGTTGCCTCTTAGACCTTCAGCCCAGTGAGGAAGTTCTAGAATGCCCTGCAGGGAAGCAGAGGGAAAGGCACAAAGATAGGTGCATAAATCTGGATAATTTGTTAACCAGCTCTAATTGGCATCCTGAGGTTCATAGCCAAGGAAAACTGGGGTGCTCCTGCTTTGTGTCCCCTAGTCCATGCTTCTTGCTCTTCTGGGAAGTCTCCTCCCTCTTCCCAGGGAGCCCCCGCTGTGCCAGCCTCCAGTTTAGTCATGAGGACTCTTTCCACGATGATGGAGAGGATGCTGATGATGATCACTGGTCACTGTGAAATGCACATGCCATGGTTTGGATGCCTCTTCAGTGTTTGTTCCCCACCCGCACCCCACCCCACCCCATAACTAGAGGCCCAAGTCCCTCTCTCAGCCATGCTTTGCCCATGACCAGATTGAACTATCCTTACCGCGAGGAAATGAAGTTTCTCATCGGCACCCTCCGGTCCACCTTTCCAGATAGATTTCTCCCACTTTGTGCCTGCCTCTGGACTTCTGGGATACCTGTATGCCATTCCCACACCCTAAGCTGCCTTCTCCACACCAGTAACACTTGGTACCCCAACCATCCTCTCCCCAGATTAGGCTGTCGTGTGGCCCACTCTTTCAGAGCACTGATAGATAATTCTAGAAGTATGAAGGTATTACCAGCTGACGGTAACACAATTGAAGGACAAATTGCCCAGGGACTTTTCCAATAATAATGATAACACCTAGTAGAACAGTGCTTTTCACATTGTAAGTATTCAATAAAAATTGAATTAATTAATATTGTAAGCATTTTATATGGACTCCTTAGTTTAATTCTCAGAACAACGCAATGACATAGATTCTTTTATTATTTTCATTTTACAGATGAGAAAACTAAAGTTGAAAGAGGTGTAAATGACAGATCACTATTTTATAAATAAACTCCTTAGAAAAAGAATCATTTTAGCCACCTTTCATTATATGTATACTGAAAATGATTTTAAAGAACTTTTATTCATTTTGCTTGATGAGTAAATTCTAGGTGCCCTAGAAATATAGGGAGGTGTTGTGAACTTCTGTTGGCCATTAAACCAGGTCGTTATTTTGCATCTTTGGTACTTCCTTCCACTTATCACAATACCAACTAGGACATAAGGTGAAATCTTGGCTGCCTTGGGGTATGGTAATATACTCTTTATCCCAGTAGCCTGCCTTAGGTCACATAGCACCAGGATTTGGACCCAGCCATAACCACTGCACTAACCTGCCACCTGTGGTCTAATGGGGTCCTTCTGAGACTAGCTCACTGTCTCCCACACCCTCCCTTCCAGTCACTGGTCTCTTGGAGAGCTTGTCCGCTAGTAACATGCCCGTCCACCTGGACCGTGAGCCCTACCACGAAGAGTAAGCCCCTTGGGTGTGAGCCTTGACACAGGCAGGCCTGATCTGACGGAGATTGACCAGGAGGACTATTGAGCTGGCTCTCGGTCAAAAGAACTGAGCCAGTGGACTGAGGGCAGCCATCTTGTTTAGAGACAGAATATAGAGCTGACACTCCAAGTGGTGATGAAGTTTCGTGTTTGTTCAGGGTGATTTTTGGCTCTATCATACTTCTAGATTTCCACATTATAGCATAGGATATTGTTTGCCTAAGTATAACGGGGCATGTGAGTTGGTTCCTGGCATTGACCGTGGAAGATTAGCTTACTTGCACCAACCCAGAATCAGCCCCCATGGCTATCAAGAAAGACCACACAACTCCCAGAGTGTCTATAAGTAGATACCAAACCACATGTGGTGTTAGTCTTGATCTTAGACCATATTATTATTAACTTCGCTTTGGTTGAAAATGGGCCCCATCATATTGTTAAAATAGAGTTTCACAGCCTTTAAGTAACTAGAGTACGTCACTTTTAAGATGTTTTTCTAAAAGAAAATGTTAAATCCCAAATACATTTTTGGCTGAATAGTTGGTTTTAATGGTCCAGAGTCAAAAACTGTAACTTAATTCCTCGTAAAACTTAAATCAATTTCACGAGGGTTCTGCTAAACAGTTCCCTCTGTTCAACCCAAGATGTCTCCTAGTTCCTAACCCTTAAGAAATATTAGCATATTCTTCTAAAATGCCTATGTTTTTCCATTAAAAAAAAAAACCCTCCATTGTCAGTATCTGGCTTCTGTTGACATACGGTAGCTTATTTGTGGCCTCAATTATGGTATCGTGGTTATAGTTTCCCCTTCTCTTGCTCCCTTTTTCCTTAGTATCAGTGGAGAAACACAGTGTTTAAGTGATTTATGTCTGTAGTTTCCTAATTTCCACGTTTTGCTCGCCGAAGGTGATGAGGGTAGGTGAGAGTGTTATACGACTTCTCCATCCATAGGTGGAACTTGGTATTAAGCATGACTGTTGCCATCGATGTCTCGTTCAGCCATGGGATTTATTGGTCAAATGGCGTCTGCTACATGCCTGTGGCTCCAGCTTAATACCACCAGAGACAAGAATGCTGGGCCTTGCTGAAAGGCGGTAACGCATCTGGAGAGCTCCTCAGAAAGATCCAAGTCGTTTTCAAGTTTGCTTAATAATGTCTTCAGTAGTCTAACGTTTTGAGCACAAATAGCCCAAACTTCTTCCAGTAATGCGTGCTTTGGATATCAGATTAATGTGGGGCAGGAAACACAAGTGAAAAGAAATCCACCCAAACGAAGAAGGCCAATACGCCAGCATCAAAGGCTTAGTGTTTTGTTTTGCTTTACAAAATGGAAAAAATATTTCATCCTGTGGTGAGCACGTATTGTGGAAATAATCACTGTCTCATCAGCGGTGTGCCAAATTCTGTAAGCTGATAAGCATCGTTCTTTATTAGGGGTGGAACTAATCTGGTACCGTTTTCAGGTTCAGAGAGAGTTAAGAGTTCTGAGGTTGAATCCCAGAGTGTTTAGGTAAAGTGTGACTGTGTAGACAGACTTTTTTGGCTATTAAGGGACATCATTAGCTATCAGGGTGCTCAGAAACCTGTGTATTTGAAATCTGTCTTTTTTTATGAAACTCATTTCTCTTGAGGGGTGCTTCTATGTTTCTTATTTTCCCATGAGTTTCCCTTCATTTTTAAATAAATTTCACTGTTCACTAAACATGCAGTGCTATAGAGGGGCGCCTGGGGGGCTCAGTCGGTTAAGTGTCGGACTTCGGCTCAGGTCATGATCTCAAGGTCTGCGAGTTTGAGCCCCATGTCAGGCTCTGTGCTGACAGCTCAGAGCCTGGAGCGAGCTTCGGATTCTGTGTCTCCCTCTCTCTCCGCCCCTCCCTGGCTTGTGCTCTGTCTGTCTGTCTCTCTTTCTCTAAAATAAACATTAAAAAAAATTTTTTTTAAAGATGATAAAAAGAGAAATATGGGGAAGAGACTTATTTTGTCCCCAAACTCAATTCAGGGTGGCAAACATTTTGGAGCACCTGCCGTGTGCCCGACCCTGCTAGGTGCAGAAAGCATTCACCAGGAAGTGCTTTTTGGTGTGTGGGCGGGTCCCCCGGGGCGCTGTTGGGACAGCCTGATAGGGGGTGCCAGCATGATTCCAATGCAGTGGTGCCACCTGACACATTGAGCAGTTCTCTCCTGGGGTTGAAAGACAGAGCTTGGGGTGCCTGGGTGGCTCAGTCGGTAAGCATCTGACTCTTGATATCGGCTCAAGTCATGATCTCACAGTCATGGGTTCAAGCCCCACATCAGGCTCTGCACTGAGTGTGGAGCCTGCTTAAGATTCTCTCTCCCTCTCACTCTACCCCTACCCCCCTCTCTCTCTCAAAAAAAAAAAAAAAAAAAAAAAAAGACCGAGCTTAAAGTTGATGACAGTGTCTGAGAGAAGGCATTCTCTGAGAGAGGGGTCTTCAGGAGCCAAGTGACTTCTGCTTCTCTGCTTTTTAAAAATTACCATTGTGGGATTTCAGGTCTTACGTATTTAAAAAGACATAGGGGCGCCTGGGTGGCGCAGTCGGTTAAGCGTCCGACTTCAGCCAGGTCACGATCTCGCGGCCCCGTGAGTTCGAGCCCCGCGTCAGGCTCTGGGTTGATGGCTCGGAGCCTGGAGCCTGTTTCCCATTCTGTGTCTCCCTCTCTCTGCCCCTCCCCCGTTCATGCTCTGTCTCTCTCTGTCCCAAAAATAAATAAACGTTGAAAAAAAAAATGTTTTTTTAAAATAAAAAATAAATAAAAAAAAATAAAAAAGACATAGGTCACTCTATAGCTCCACCATTTTGCCAGTCACCCAAGTTTGAAAGTGCGGTCCTTTCAATTATCCCTAAAAAGAACCATCCCCCAGAAAATCTGCTTGGGAGCCTCATGGAAATCTTGCCAGCTCACCAGAGAGCACAGATGCCAGATTGCTGGATGCCAGACATGTGTCTCTCAATTACTATCATTTCCTGCAGGCCACGGTCAAGAAATATTCAATAGAGACTTGGAAAGAGATCTGCCTCTTAAATCCATAGGGAGCTCTAATGTAACTTAGAACGTGCATTTGCTTGGAGCGCGTCCTTACAACCCTAGTTATGGAGGGAGCCTGGAGTTTTACTTGGTGGACAAAATCCATTGATGAGCATCAACGCCCTTATCCCCAAAGTTTAATAAGAGTAGGCTTAGAGGTTTCTTCTGGTTGGGATTGTCCAGGCCACACACAGTTGGTATTCTTGGTTGGCCCCTCAGCCAATCTACTGGCCAGGGCTCAGGCCACCACTGCCCTTTAGCAGGCAGAGGGGTTAGCTGAGCCTCTGGGAGCCTGGTCTACTCTACCTTGTCCTCGACCACCTAGTCGGAAGGTAGCAACTGCTCTTTCACAAACGCTTCTCCCGTTAGCCAGGTTTTCTTCTCTTTTCGAGATGAGAAAACAGTATAGTCCACAGGGCACAGTCATGGGCTTTGGAGCCAATAGACTTGGTTCTGAAATCAGCTCTAATTTTAGCAGCTGTTTAACCCTGGGCAAGTTCCTTAACCTCTCCAAGCTCTCGTTTTTTCATTTGAAAGAAGAGGATGATAACCTCATAGAGCCTGTTCTGGGAACTAGTGGAGATTATGTACTCGTGCGCAAAAGCACCGTTTCCAAGCCTCTTTTCTACCCCCTCCTTTGATTCCTCGTTTTCAGTGTCCCCTGGAAGGCGGGATGTGCCACAGGTGCTCATGCTCGTCTGGCCTTTGCGTCTCAGAGCAGATAGTGACACAGTTGTTCCAAAGTCTGCTTGTCACACTGCGGAGGTCCAGTACTCCCCGGCAGGATTGGAAGGGGTGTTATGGCCTGAGGCCTCAGCTTTTCTTGCGGTGGGGAAACTGCCCATTTAGTGCCTACTGATGGGGGCAGCCTGACTTCTTGGAAGTGTCTCCGTGTGGAGTTACGGAGGAATTCTTTTTCCTCTGCGTTACTTTGCAAATCACCTTGGAAGTCAAGAGTTAGAGTTGTTTTCTAATGCAAATGTTGAGGTGGCACGAAGTTGACTGGCCACATCCTGTGGCACATTCCCACTTGGTCTTCTAGTTTATTTTTAATATAAACCAAGAGTAAAAATACACACACACCCATCTCAGATGCAAATTGAAGCCAGGCGTTGTTTCCACATATCTGTGAAATGGAGTGAGTAAGCTAATGGAAAAAAAAAGTGGTGCTAATACTTAGTCATATTCTACTAGTAGTTGCTAATGCCAAATTAACATCGAGTCTTTTAAGAAGAGTTAGCCTATGTACAGGATGGTGCTGTGATCAGAGCCCACATTTCTTCCGTGTGCTAGAGCTGGGATTTTTAACACAAAGGTTCATCGGTGACAGTCATGGGAACACATTTTAATAGCCATTTAATGGAACATTTCAAAATGTAGAAGTCCTCTTGGCTTTCTGAAATTGAACCTTTTGTGTGCTCTACGCCTGGGCCATTTTTGTATAGTGTGCTCTGAGCTCAGGATTTTTCATCAATAGGTCTAGCCCTGGAGAGACCCCAGAATTTCTTCTTGAAATGTCAGCACCAAGCTTCTCGACCTAGGGAACATCCACCAACACCGAGAGGCAAAGCCAGAGAGCAAAACATCCATGCATGAGAATGTGGAATATTGTAAAAATGCCATTTTTCTCAAATTAGCTTATAATTTAAAGAAAACTTGTTTTAACTTAAAGCGGTTCTCAAGCTCATCTGGAAAAGTAAACGTGTGAGATGGCCCATGATTTTTTTTAAAAAAGAAATGAGAAGAAGTTTGTCCTATAGGATTCTAAAATTTTAGAAAGTTCTTGGTTTTAATATAATGATGTTAAGGTGTGCTCAGAGAAACAAGTCAATGGAACAGAAATAGGTCCCAGTATAAAAAAAAAAGTGATGTGCTGTATGGTAAAGATCATTATGAAGGAAGAGTAAATAAAGGTGTAGAAGAATTGGCTAAATGTTTAGGAAGAAATAGAATCTCATTTTATACCATGGGCCTTAACGAATTGTGGATGCTCTATCTGGAGAGTTAATTTTCTTTTAATGAAAACAAAAGAAATAGAAGAAAATATACATGACGATTTTTGCAATGATAGAGTTTTGCTAAGAATTTTCTGAGCGTAAAAGCAATAAAATGCACACAAAGGTCCCCCCTTGATTCATGGGGATACAATCTAAGACCACCCCCCCAGCAGATGCCTGAAACTGCACGTAGTACCAAACCCTATATGTACTGTTGTTTTTTCCTATACGTGTGTACTTATGAGGAAGGCTTATTTATAAATTAGGCACAGTAAGAGATTAACAACAAGAACTAATAATCAAATAGAACAAGTGTACACGTATGCCGTCATAAAAGTTACATGAATGTGGTCTCTCTCTCTCATAATATTTTATTGTACTTGTGCTCACCCTTCTTCTTGTGATGATGTGAGCTGATGAGATGCCTACAGGATGAGATAAAGTTAGGGGAAGGGCCTAGGCATTGTGATGCAGTTGGGCTGCTCTTGACCTTCTGACGATACATCAGGAGGATCATCTTCTTCTGGACCTTGGTCAACCGCGAGTAACCGAAACCGTGGAAAGCGAAACCATGGATAAGAAGGGACTACAGTACACGTGCAAAAAGAAAACAGAATATATATATTCTTAACTAAAACTTTAAAGTAAGCATGTTTAAAACATACGTGAGTAAAAATATTTACGACAATGTAAGATATGTGGTTGATACCTTATTAATATATAAAGAATTTTTATAAATCCATAAGAAAAACACCAACAGAAAACAATGGAGAGAAAATACAAATAGCCAATAAAAATATATTAAGAAATAAGCTCAATAATAATCTAGGAAAGGCACGTTACAATGAGACCTTAGTTTCTATTAAATTAGTATTATCTGTTAAATGGACAAACACTAAGCAACAGGAGAGTCCTTGGTGATGGGGAGGGTATAGAAAAATGGGCTTTTAGGTACGCAAATTGACATAACCTGGGGTAAAGAGCAGTGCATACATATGATGATAATATATATGAAGAGCCTTCAGAAGGTCATAGCCAGAGATTGGTAGCAATGTCCTGTGTCTTGACTGTGGCGGTGGTTTTGCATGTATATAAAGCTGCCAAAACTCACTAAACTTTATGTTTTAAATGGAAGTGTTTATTACACTTAAGTCATTAACTCATTCCATGATTCTTAATAGGGAAACATGGTCACAGCCTTTTTTAAAAAATCTTTTTTTAACGTTTATTTATTTTTGAGACAGAGAGCAACAGGGCATGAATGGGGGGAGGGTCAGAGAGAGAGGGAGACACAGAATCCGAAGCAGGCTCCAGGTTTTGAGCTGTCAGCACAGAGCCCGATGCGGGGCTCGAACTCACGGACCGCGAGATCACGACCTGAGCCGAAGTCGGACGCTTAACCGACTGAGCCACCCAGGTGCCCCAGTGGTCACAGCCTTTGATCCAGTTATTCTAATTCTAGAAAAGAAAAGCAGACAGGTGCATACAAACTATTATGAGGACGTTCTTCAAATACAGTTTAGAATTGCAAAACAGAAACAGACTTTATCTAAAACCAGGAGGATGATTAAATACATCTGGGTACAATCAATTGAAGGGTATCACATACTAAACCAGTAAAATCATGCCTTCGAGAACACTTAATGACAGAGACAATTGCTCAAAATGTGACAGGATAGGAAGTGGAGACGAAAAGGATAGCAAGTAGTATTAAAATATGATACTAATTTTATTAGAAAAAAAAAGGCTACAAGCACAGGAATAAAACTAAATGACATATCTCAAGGTGTTCATGGTCATTTAGCCAAATCTCTGGGTAGTTGGATGACTAGTGATTTTTTTTTTATGATTTCTTTCCCTACTATTATATAATAAGCATTTTAAATTTTGGAAAAGTAATTGAATTGTCGGCTAAAAATTGCATGTGAAAGAGGGAAGCAGAAGCAATGCCCACTAGAGCACTAAGGCCCTGGAGCATCACGCAGGACGTCTCTGATCTGTGCACACAGAGCGGCATTGACTGAGAAGGAACAGATAAGGTACACCATTCTCTAGGGGGCAGCGTAGATTCATGCGCTTAGAATCCAGGCCCTAGCTTTTTGTCATGCCACCAGCCTGTCTCCCTAAAGACTTCCAACCTCTTGTCAGTGACTCTTCTTTGGATTTCTTCAAATTGCCTGCCAAATCCTAGCCAGTGGTCCGTTAAAAATCCCTTCGTTAAGACATGCGTGCACGCATACACACACACACACACACACACACACACACACATATACACACACAGCCCTTTCTGGGTATATATTGGAGCCATGAAATTGCGTGAAGGTTTCTAGTTCTGAAATACTAAATCCTATGACTCATATTTAACTCTTTAATAGTCTTCACATTTTTATCTCCTCATTGGAACTGTGGTGTAAACACCATACCACAGGAATTGGCTTCCGAGGCCTGAGGCCTGAGTCCTTGACCACTGGAGGCGACCATGCAGATATTTAAGATGGTTTCAATTGCAGGACAGTGGCTCACAGATCTTTTCTATTGCAGTATGACTGTCCTTAATCTGAAAACAAATCAACTTCACTGTGCGATGAGTGACATGCCTTCCTCCCCTCAAGTCATGATAGTGTTAAGATTAAATGTTAGTATCACAGTTTAGCCAAACCAGATGTGAACTCTGCAGCTGTTTTCATGTCAGGGACTGAGGTTTTATATGCATCCCTTATTTGTTTTTATTATTTTTTAATGTTTATTTATTTATTTTGAGAGACAGAGACGGAGGGGCAAATAAAGAGAAGGAGAGAGAGAATCCCAAGCAGGCTCTGGGCTGTGAGCGCAGAGCCCCATGTGGGGCTCGATCCCACAAACCATGAGGTCGTGACCTGAGCCAAAATCAAGAGTCAGATGTCTAACTGACTGAGCCACCCAGGTGCCCCTCCCTTGTTTTTAGTTGAATAAGTACAGATGGCACCTAATAAACTCTCATGCCATGGTATCTTGAGGTCATTGACTTATTAAGTTTGGTAGGTGTGCAAATTCCAGATTCTGCTCAACTTCCCCACATTCCATAGCACAATTCTCAGGGAATGTTAAAATGACATTTGCCTGTTTACTTTCCCTCTTGACAGATAAAGATCCTTTCTGAGAGATAAACATCAGCAGGATTCAGGAGTGCAGTTTAGACTTTGTTGATACTTTTCAAGAAAATGTATTTTTCATGCTCCTTCAAAATGAAGCAGGAAAAAACAAAAGCTATGTGCTTTTCTTTCAAAATGTACTAACTATAACCACCACACCCCTGGATGATACAAATTGATCCTGATTTTTTATAAAAGTAATGATTAATTTTACAAAGATGTTGAGTGTCAGGTGATGTGGGCACATGGAATGTGATGGTGAATTGACACGCCTTTTCTCCCATTCGACTGATTATTGTGTTGACTATTTGACTGTCTCTTCCTGATTCTTTTCTACTTTGTTTGGAGTGTTTGGAAAGGCCCACGTGCCAAGACTAGTTAAGGAACCAGAGCCTGGGCAGCAACTGGGCAGATGCTTCTGCTAGGCCCAGGTAGGGGCTGGGCCAGAAGACGCATGCATCCAAAGCCGGGGCACATGGGGTGGCTGTGGTCTAGAGACAGATCAAGAAGGCAGCCCAGGGACAGGTGATGTGTTGGGGGCGATCGTGAGAGTGGGGGCCACAGCCCAGCACAGACCAGAAGTCTTCGTGGTAGAATATGGATCCCACGTTGAGCTATAGGTCTTCCACAGCCATTTTCTCAAGGAAATACCCACATTCAAGAGTAGAGAACTCCGGAACTTGCCTTCAGCCACATTGGTGGCAGCCCTGTGAGGGATTCAGCTGACCGGAAAAGACCTAGAAAGTCAGGCAGCCCCTCTGTACCCCTGGGGGACTTCTCTGGAAAAAATGGGAGAGCCAACACAGAAGAGGGAAAGGCCAGGGAACGGATCCGATTTTCCCAACACTAGTTCCTGGGATTTGTTGGGTCTTTGGACACAATCTGAAATTGATCCTTTGTATATGTCATCATTTAGTTAAATGGCATGTCATGCCATAAGAAAGTGAGTCTCAGTTGGTTTGGACCAAATTACATGACCTAGGGAACAGGGCATAGGATTGGACGGCACAACTCCTGGTCTCACAGAGTCATGCGTGGTCATTTCTATCTCCGCCATTTCATTGTACTTCCCTTAACTGCCCGTCTATGATAGTGACAGGTTGGGGACAGTTTCTTCCTCAACTTTACTTTTTTTTCTTTTTCTTTTTAAGTGTAATGAATTCTTTTTTTGAAGGCTTATACTTGCCCTGCCCAGTCAAAATGCAACAGAAGAGAAAATGGATAGAAAAGAGATAACCCTACCCAAATGGAACTTTGGGGAGAGAAAAATGCATGCAACATAAATAAATTTTTGATGTCTAAAGCATTACATAATCAATTCTAGATTGTGTGGTATTAGTAAGCAAGATGCACTTTGAAAAATTTGGAAAGGTAGTGAATATGTAGGTGGGGAAAGTCTATAAATGTGCACAAATACTGCACAGGATATGAATCTCTACTTTCACTGAACAGTCAGTTCTTAAACTTTTGAAAGAGCAGAGCATCTTGAAATCTTGATGTCTGTAATCACAGGAAGGATAATTTACCAACTAATGTTCAATTAAATTTAACTTCCATCCTTTTGTTTCAATTAAGAGGATCAGCATTTTTCCATTTTAGTGGCAGGATACTGATGTCTCAAGAGAACAGATTTTGGGGAAAAAATAATAATAATGATAAAAATTGTTCCTATAGTTAACACTTAGTGGGGACTTATTGTGTCCCAGATACTCTTTAAGCCCTTTAGAGATATCATCTCATTTAATCCTAACAATAGTCTTATTGAGGTAGGTACCGTTATCATGCCTGTTTCACAAATAAGGAAGCCGACAAATTAGAACGGATTCATAACTTTCCCAGGTCACTAAGCTGGTCATTGTCAGAGCCAGCACTCAGGCCTAAGTCTTTAGTATCTCTTGCTTTTAACCACTCTATTGCCTCTCCCTGTAGGAGCGAAATCAAAACCATGAAGATCTGTGATGGGGTAGTTAATAAAACCTATGATTCTAGCAAATCTTGTTTCGCTAAATTCTTAAGAACCCATTGTTTCTGGAAAGCTTAGAAATTCTGTTGAGATGATGTTCATTGATATTCTAGAGATGTTACTTTGTTTCAGTTTCTCTAGGAGAAAGACTTTAGTGGTTGAAATTACTAAAGTTGACTGCTTTAATAAAGTGCTTGCAAAGACTCTATCTGGAACAGTAAAGCCATTTGTTGCAACCATGTCAACAACTTTGGCTCTCATAAGGATTTAATGAATCGGGGAATGGAATTTAAGAAAGCAAACAGTCCAAGGAAAAACCACTTATTTTCCTAAAACAGCAAAACAAAAATGGGAATCCTTTCCAGTCTGGTTGTTGCAAATGTTTGATGGAGTCTTAAAAATGTTTAGAGTACATGATTTATCATATAGAACAAAAAGATGATTAATGAGCACTTCTTTTAAAACTTTTTTAGGGTCCTATCACTGTGATTTTAGTTGTTTAGATAGAAAAAAATTCTGTGATATATTTAGGTAGAAAAATATTCTGTGAGAGGGGTGTCTGGGTGGCTCAGTCGGTTAAGTGTCTGACTTCGGCTCAGGTCATGATCTCGCAGTCCGTGAGTTTGAGCCCCGCGTCGAGCTGTGTGCTGACAGCTCAGAGCCTGGAGCCTGTTTCACATTCTGTGTCTCTGATCCTCCCCTGTTCATGCTCTATCTCTGTCTGTCTCAAAAATAAATAAATGTTAAGAAAAAAATTTTTTTTAATATTCTGTGATCTATTTGCTGGTAAAATTATAGTGAGTTGACATTCAGTAACATTTATTTTTAAAGTTGTTTAGGGGCGTCTGGGTGGCTCAGTCGGTTAAGCGTCTGACTTCGGTTCAGGTCATGATCTTGCGGTTTGTGAGTCTGAGCCCCGCATCAGGCTATGCTGACAGCTCAGAGCCTGGAGCCTGCTTCAGATTCTGTGTCTTCCTCTCTCTCGGCCCCTGCCCTGCTCATTCACACTCTGTCTCTCTCACTCTCAAAAACAAACATTAAGAAAAATTTTTTAATAAATAAAGTTTATGCAAATATATATCTACCAGAAATAAATAGGATCACCAGATAGTAAAATCAATTTAATATTCAATCTTTTTAAAAAAAATTTTTAATACGAAATTTATTGTCAAACTGGTTTCCATACAACACCCAGTGCTCATCCCAACAGGTGCCCTCCTCAGTACCCGTCACCCACCCTACCCTCCCTCCCACCCCCCATCAACCCTCAGTTTGCTCTCAGTTTTTAAGAGTCTTATTAGGGGCGCCTGGGTGGCACAGTCGGTTAAGCGTCTGACTTCAGCCAGGTCACGATCTCGCTGTCCGTGAGTTCGAGCCCCGCGTCGGGCTCTGGGCTGATGGCTCAGAGCCTGGAGCCTGTTTCCGATTCTGTGTCTCCCTCTCTCTCTGCCCCTCCCCCGTTCATGCTCTGTCTCTCTCTGTCCCAAAAATAAATAAACGTTGAAAAAAAAAAAAAGAAAAGAAAAAAAAAAGAAGAAAAGAAAAAAAAAAAAGAAAAAAAAGAGTCTTATTAGTCTGTTTAAAAGAAATTACTGGATTTTAAATATTTTTCACAAAGTCCTTTGTTACTTAGGAATGTCATTAAGCTATGATTAAAGGCAGTGAATATCAGTAAGCTTGAAAACATCCTATGCTAATGTTCAGGGTCATATTTTTTTCTCGTAAAATTCTAGCATCCTTCCTATTTGCTCTGTCGACCTTTGTTGTCTATAGACCCAAGCTCGTTGGGGGGTTGGAGGGAGTCATTTCCATGGCAATTATGGAAATGACACATTCGATGTGTGCCCCTAGTATAAGCTTGGAAGTCAAATGATTTCAGCGTTTGACAATATATGTCAAGGTACTAATGGTATGTAGGGAAAAAAATAGCGTTTCGTATGTCTATCCAATCAGGTGATGCAGTAATGGATAAAGTTATATGCACTGGAAACTAATTTCTTCATAAACATTCTAAGTACATGGAAAAAATTGTGCGCTCAGTTGCAACCATTAACTTATCAAAGAATTGCGTCTAACTACCTCAGGGAATGCACAGAGAGCAAGGATGTCTAAAAGTCTTCAGGAATCATTGGTGTACTATTGCTTCATTGGTGTACATGCAGTCAGTGAAAAAGTACAAGAGTTGGGGCTTCTGTCTAGTGTCAATTTGGGGCAGTCGGTCATGGCAGTCAGAATCACAGGCACAAGGATTGTCAGGCTGAGCCTGGTGCTGATCACTGCCATGGACTTGAGAGAGGGAACAGTGGCTTGCCTTTCATGATTCATAACCCCTGCCCAGGGCTCTAGCAGAATTTGAGAGCAGGAGTGACTCCCCGCCCTATTCTCACCCCATCCCCACCATGCCCAGCAACTCCCACACTCTACAGCTTTGGACCTTGTGGGATTCAAATAGAAGGAGAGAAAAACAAGTTGTTACGCTCCAGAAAATTTGGCAACATTCAGAAAAGGAGAGTGGGATTAAACCTACCCAAAGAAGAGCCAAAGGGCTTTCACTAGCCTCCAGTTCTCCATTTTATTGTCACAAGTAAAACCCAAGGAGTGACAACTGAGTTAAGTAGCATTAAATTCAAATTTAATCTCTTGTGGTAGAAATGCTGTAAAAGTTTTCAAGAGGGACACGTTCATTCCTATTAGCACGTTTCCACAACCTTTGACATTCAACGCCATCACCTCCTTGAGCTCATAGCTAATAAAGGAGGTCACGTAAACACCAGCATTGTCTTTACAATTCCTTGGGATTCCAGAGACCGCCTACATCTAACCCGCTGGGGTCAAGGGAGACACCCGTGCTTAACGGGAAAGCTAATCATTTCATTCAGGTCTTCTTTTGAAAACTTGCTCTTTCGGGTGACATTGAGCAGATTCATTTTGTAAGCTAAGAAAGGAAGTTGGCCAGTAAAACAAGAGGAAGGTGAAGCAGAGACACAGAGCTAGCCAAGACTTGAAATAATGTTATTTCACGTTATTATTTCATATACATTATCCAGTGGGTCAGAAATTGTCATTCGTTCTTTTCTTTTTTCCAAAGAGAATTGGCGGGGAAGGAGGACCATTTTAAAACTGAACCCAGGCCTGCTCAGTCCACCATATGAGAACCCACAGCCCACACAGAAATTCAAGAGGTGTGTTAGTGAGGGAACTCAGTCCCTCGGCCTCTGAGCTATAAGGATGACAGACAGTCCAGCCAGGAGGTTACCTCAGCATAGAGCAAGTAAATAAATCATTTGGTAAAAGCCATTGGAGAGTAAAGGTTAATGGAAAGTCATAAATCAACCAGCCTGTCTATGTATGGTTTTGCTAGAATGTAGGAGCTATTCGAAAGTTTTCAAATATTTCCTTAACTGTGTATGATTTGAACAGGAGGACTATGACATAACGAACCAGTTTCTATTCTTATATCAAAATGAGATGAAAATACGGTATGGATTTCATGCCAATTCATTTATTCAGTTTTACACGGTTGGGTTGTTGTTTTTAGAACATCATGAAACTTCATTTCATGGCCCAATAAAACTAAAATGTAATGGGTTACAGCTTTTCCGTTTGTTGATTTTTCTCCTCCAAACATCTTTGATTTTCCATCCTTTGAACAAAAGTTTAAAAATGTCTTGAATGTCATTCAGTATGCCTGTTCTCCTGGCCCTTCCCCCACCTGTCTTTAAAGCCATTTCTGAAGTGAATCAGTCCTGATAGAACCTAATGGTAGCTATGAGCACATTTCTTAAAAGCATTAGAACCTCTTCCTCGGCAGCTTCTAATCCACAGCGTGGCCATCCCATCATTGGTAGATTGTTTCTTTTTAGTATCACCCCCGCATCCCACCCCCACCTTATCTAAGAAGAAGGCTGGTGCCTACCTACACAGGGTCAGGCTCATGTGCCATCAGAAGTTTCCTGGCAGTTGTCCTCTCCCTTCCATCCCACGTCACAGGTTTCTGCGGTCTCTGTCAGCCACTGGCCGTGAAAGTTCACCTCAAGACATCACCCAACCATCTTCGTTTATAGCTGCTGTTGATCTAACGCCTAGCACGTGCCAATGTTCCTCCCTTTTTTCTTTCATCTATCAGAAGAAAAAAAGAGTTTAGCTTTTCTCATCAGAAAGAGTTTAAATTTCTATTCTACCTCAATAAAAACACCCCTCCCTCACCACCTCTTTCTGAGAGCAACTGCTACCCTAAATAGCTTCTCTCGAAACTTGCTACTTCTAGCCTGCCATCTTTTTATGGGCAAGTTCCAGTTACAAGAACAAGTTTCTACCACCACCAAGTCTTTCAAAAACAGATGATGAAAAGCATTATCTTGTTCTTGCCAGACTACATTTGTGAATTTTCACAGTGTTTAAATGTTCCTATCAAGTGTTTCCCACTGTTCTTTAAAGTAGTAGCCATGGTGCCCAAGCATTTCCCTCTCAGATGGTCTTCTTGGTATCCACTAGTGTGAGCCTCTCAATTTCAAACTTCCCTTGATTGAACAGATGGACCTCCCGTACAAATGGACAGGTTGCGGCTTCATCTCACTCTTCTTTCTTAGGGTTTTGCCTAAAGCCAAACCATTTGGATATGCTTTTCGATATACACACTGTTCTTATAGAGCACGCAGTTGAAAATCTGATTTCCAACACGGAGAGAAGGAAGAGACGGGACCATTCATTTACATCCTCCCAAGACCTGGCCCTACCAGTGTGCTGCAGATTGCCTAGATGAAGTGCACTTAATTTCAGAGTAACACAGCAGACTTTACCAGTGGGATTGACAGCCTCCTTGGAACTTCATTTCACACTTTCCTGACTTGGGAATGGTTATTTTGAGTAGCACCTCTTAGTAACCTAACTTCTTAATGCCTGGGCAAGAGGTTAAATATCTCACTTATCTACATGTTTGGCCTCCATGAACAGCGATTTCATTCAAAGCCCTTCAAGGGTTTATCAAAATCTCACCGTGTTTAACATTCCAGAGAAAACATCCAGGTTGCTGGTGATTGGGACTCACCTTTGGTTTTCTCATCAGAGCTGATCATTGTGATAAATACAATGTCAAAATAACAACAAAGAAATAGACTATATTCTCGCAAATAAAATGTATCTAGAATGAACAATAAAAAGGAAAAATGTAGGTTTTGTGATAGCGCTGAGTTCCCAGTTCACAGAATCCCAAGAACAAGCAACTATTAAATAGTCATTATACACATCATATGGTAAAATTTACCAAGAATTTCTTGTGCATTAAATGTTTTACAAGCAACTGTGTTCCCGTATTAAGTGCTATGGTACTTTCTGTTCTCACAAACAGTAGTTACAGGATCTTCAAAAAGCCCTGTGTGTGTTAAGATTTAGTAAGTTAGGTTATAGTTAGATTAATGTCAGGCAACATTAAAGAAAATGTCTTAAAATTTAGGAAAATTGCATTATGTGAATTGCAGGATCCCTGACAAAAGAAAGTAAATGGTGTCTTAAAACTGTCAGAATTGAAACCCTTATCAAGCCATGAAAAGAAAGTTCACCCCTCTATATCTAAAGCTGCCATTTACGCTAGATAAGGAAAAAGGCACATGATCACTTATGAGCAAGGTTGTTTATCTCATATTATTGAGAGTCATAGAGGCTAAAAACCAACTCAATTATCTAACAGTAGCAAACTGTTTATATGATCTATAAGGCTACCAGTGGAGCACATAAAAACACACTGCAAAATATGACTTGGAATAATTAATACTATAAGCAAATGCTTATGATCAGTTAATTTTTAAAATAATATGAAACTCTGAAACTTAGTAATGTGTATAGCAGAGATCTATTTTACAATTCACGTACATAAATAAGAAAAAGACTAAAAGGAAATGTATTATTATAGTAATAAATATGGCTTGATTTAAAGCCATTTGATCTTTTTTTAAATCTTTTTCCAAAAACGTTACCCTCTATTGTTTGCATATGTGTGCATGTACATACGTGTAAGTATATGTGTCTGTATGGTATGTATATATTTAGGTACATAATAACCAGACAAAATGAATTTTTAAATTATAAGTTGCCTAAGAATTAAGATTTAAAGCTAAAAGCTTATAAATTCCCCAAGGACTTTATGATAGCCCTCTATATAACTAGATAGGTAGCTTGATCTATATGAAACACCAGAGAGAAAAAATAGTGGAGCGAAATTTTTAAAGGAGACAAGAACTGTCCTGTGGGTGTTTTACCATCTCTGGAGTGCCCACAGTGGCCATGTGTGTTAACAGCTGGCTTCAACATCATTGAGACTAGATTTGGACAATGCAGCGTGATTCCAGAGGAGGGCCTTTTCCCTGTCAAAGAAGGGATGTGTGTGTGTGTGTGTGTGTGTGTGTGTACAAGACAACTGCCTAGACCTGCTAACACCATACAGACTGTGAGGGATAGAAAGAAGAAGAATCTTGCATGTAAAGTAAAAGCAGAACTTAGGAGATTGTCAAATGCCAAAGAAATTTGGACAGAACTACTGGGTTAGTGTTTTGCTTGATCTTCTTTGTTCAAGTTAAGTCCACTTGATCATCACTCATCATAATGTGATTCCAAGTAAAGTAACAAAGACACGAAAAGTAACAAAAATGCGTTTCTTAATAATTTCAGATGAAAACGTTATTTGCAACAAAGAAATGCATTTTATTAATAATGCCATAGTAAGTCTTCCAATAAGGTGTTTTTCAGTAGATATTTTCCAGTATCGCGGTTCAGTTGTTGCTGTGAAAATAAGGCCTCTGTTACTGCCATTCTCATGCCCAAGCCATTTTTTTAATGACCAAATGCCATGCTGGGCAATGCATGCGTGTATAACTAGGGTGGTATACACTTTCAAAAAAAACAGAGCAGCTTTTTGATGATTTGGGTCGTGATGCCAAAGCTGGGGAGAAAGGTAACGGGAACGAATCGTCCTCTGCCCAGTGAACCAGGGAGAGTGGGGAACTGGAGCCAGCAGACCCCAGTGGGCACTGAGGCCGCCCCCAGGCTGATTAAGCGACAGTACGTGCGTGTCTGAACAGGAAGGGATGAATTCTGATACCTCTTCCAGTTCTGACGTGTTTACTTCTAAGCTTGAGGACCTGTGTGTGGTTGGACAGCTCCCGCAACCAAATCAGCTAGGGTACTAACAAGAAATGCAGGTTCCAAGGGCCCCATCTCTGCAGGTGTCGGCCTGGCCAGTTGATTCATGACACATTACGTTTGTCCAGCCAAGTGTTCACTTGGCCCCACAGAAGGACGCAAAGGTAGCCCTCAACACCCATCCCTTTTGGGTCCGACCCCCCTTTTCTTCCCTCCTCTAAGGATGGGATTTTGAGACTGCTTGAGAAGTGACTGGAAGAGAGTACGTTTGTTATTCTCTTTATTGCTCCCTCTTCCTCCTGGAAGAGGGAACCTGTGTTTCCAACGTTTAGCAGCTCTCTTGTTCCCTGGAATCAAGCTTGGTGCTTAGTAGGTGCTTCATGCAGATTCACATGAGCCAAAGAAGGCCGGGTAAGAGAATAACTAATTACCACCCCCAGCAACTGCAGCAGATTTGGAGGATAAGTAGTGAGGAGTTGGAACACAAAGGCAAGTAACGTGGAAACCCCTCTGATGGGCCACCCCACCTCAAGATTTGACGGGGTTGGAACCCGACTATGCAATGTTTCTGTAAAAACACGTCTCCTTGCAGGACTCTCCCCATTTTTCTTTCCAAAGGGGGCCAGTGCCTTGGCTTTTGTGGGCCCTTGTGACCCATCCCACACAGGCCAATTACTTTTCTTCCTGGTTCCCTTTGTTGTGCTCCTGCTTCCAAAATTCAAAGCAAATTGGAAGCATTAAAAAGGCTTCATTCTCTTTCATCAAAGGGGTCTAGCGCTTTCTGGCCTTAAAAAAAAAAAAGAAAAAGCCAATCATGTAACTTTCCCTTGGCTGCACAGAGAAAAGGTTCTCTTGAAATTCAAAGGGATCTCAATTTATTTTTCAATTAATTATATTTCCAGATCTAAAAAGGAGATGGTAAAAAAGAGAAAGAAAAAAAATCTCTCTGTTTACTTTACCAACCCCAAGCACCGAGTCAGGCATGAAGTGCTTTTTGTTCTTTTCTCCCCTAATTGCCATACCTCCAAGAAGCTGGTTTTAACATGCCATCGATCATCCAAATGGCAAATCAAACGCCGGCTCTGTCAGCCCAGCACATCGCTGCACGCCACAGTGACATACATTCATTTCCGGTGAAGGCAGCTGCCAGGGAACCACATGTGTTTGAACTGTGTGGCCTCCCTATATAATTCAGGAAATGAGGTTACTCTATCTGTGACAAACATCATGTTCACACGGTTTTGGGGGGCAGCCAGCTCGATGCGGGGCTCGGCAGGAGTGGCCCTGGGATGTGGACCCACCATGCTGTCTGAGGACAGCACTAAATGCCCCAGCTCACTGCACCTGACCGGTGACTGTCATCATACCTGTCCCCTGAGAACGCATGCCTCATCCCATGTGCGCTAGACGTTTCTAAATGTAATCTAACCTGAGGTTAGTACACCACAGTTTTTTAGACAGAGGGCTGCTTAGAACAGCAGGACCTCCTGGTTGATTACCACTCAACTCCCCTGAAGCCAAAGAATTGATGCCTATCTTTTGATGATGCTTCTTTTCATTCGGTGATAAAATCTGGTCCCACTTCTGGTTGTTACTCAACTTGTATTCATTTCTCGCACATAATCTCCCCTGGACCAAGTTCAAACAGGACCAGATTGATGGGGCAAGGGGCTTTGGTCAGTGTGGAGTGTGCATTTGCTTAGATCAAGGGAAGGAATGCCCAAACCAGCTCAGCATCAGAACAGACTGCAAGCCCGTGGTGAGGTTTTGTTATTTTGCATATGGTTAACCATCTTGGAGGTCATAAAGTGAGGCCTCTGTCCTCCGGTGCAGCAGCTGGGTTTACACAGTATTTCCAGATTGTTTATTTTGGCCCAGAGCCAGGGCTACATCGTTTTTCCATTATGCCTGTGTGACAGATGAAGAGAGGTGGGAAGGGGGACTTCATGGGGCAGCTCTGTGATTTCCTTTTTATTTACATTAGAGGGATTTTTGAGAGTTCTAAAGATTATGAACCAGTCCAAACATAATGTCAATGCAGCAGAGGTAGAAAGAGCCACTGCTTTTGCAAAAATGCCTAGATCTCAGGCAGTCAAGCAAAATCTATTCATGGCCTCAGCTTGAGGCCATGTTGGGGGGCGTTGTGCCTGTCACTGCTCAATCTTGCATACAGATGGGCTACTGGGGAATGATATTTATCATCACGTTCAGAAGTTAAACTCCCAGTATTTGCTCAGGAGTTCCTTGTGGGGAGGGGGAGGAGCAGCGAGTTGGGAAACTGAACCATAACACCTTCGTTGGCATATGCGTTCTCTGTGGATGGATGCACTTGGTGCTGAGTGGAGGTGTGTTTCCAAGGGCACCATAGAACTTGTCCTTTGCAGTCCTTTCCCTGAGACACCAGCTTTCAGGGGATACTCCCCGTGTCCTGCCCTAAGTTTTTCCACCAGGGAGCATTCAAGAGTGGTCAAAGAGCCACAGTTCAAACTATATCCACAGCAAAGCCCTTGCAAGTTGGGTCAAGTGCATGTGATCTGATGGAATGTTTTACTACTAAATGAAATACTTGCTTTTGCAAATGGAGAAACAGCATTAAAAAGCATCAAAAACGATGGCGAATTCAGTCATTGAACTGCATTGATATAGCAAAAGTAGGTCACATAGACGTTTGCTGCTCCAACAGTATTGGGGTTTCTTTACTGCATGGCCGTAGTATATAATACATGTGACATAAATGCATTAGGGGGCACCTGGGTGGCGCAGTCGGTTAAGCGTCCGACTTCAGCCAGGTCACGATCTTGCGGTCCGTGAGTTCGAGCCCCGCGTCAGGCTCTGGGCTGATGGCTCAGAGCCTGGAGCCTGTTTCCGATTCTGTGTCTCCCTCTCTCTCTGCCCCTACCCGTTCATGCTCTGTCTCTCTCTGTCCCAAAAAATAAATAAACGTTGAAAAAATATTTAAAAAAAAATAAAAAATAAAAAAATAAATGCATTAGCTACAAGGTTTTAGCATGTATTATGTGTTCCTACGTGGGTATTTACGTTTGTGGCAGATGTCCCTTATCATAGTATTTCTTAAGCTTTGCCAAGTGTATGTAAGCAATCTGTCACCATAGCATAGTGTTCTCCAATAGAGTGGCTAAGAAAAGCAAATACCACTGACTCCCCAGAGCAACCTGCAATCCTAAATACCTATATGAGCCCATCCTAAAGAAATCTGATTTCTAGAAATGGAAAGTTTGATCTGGAAGGACCCTCTTCTAAGGAACGAATTTAGTGAAACAACAAATGTACAGTCAACACCAAAAGTTGCCCTTTGGGTTAATCCGGTCTTACAGATGGATTTAACATACAGCTTTCAAATCAACAAATCTTTATGGATGGTCATTATGAGCCAGGTGTGGAGCTGGGTGCTGGGGAGCTAAAAATGAAAAAGATACAGTCTCTTTCGGTCTGCAAACATTTCTGCTGGCTTGCGAGTTTTTCACCAGATCCTCCCAGACTTACCAAAGCGTTCCCCTTGACTTAAAACACTCAAGCCCTTCTTTTCAACTCGTCCCCTTAATGCCAGAATACACACAGGGCAAGGAGAAGTGGGTGGTTATAGATTTCCACTCAATTTGGAAATTAACAGCCGGTGATGTAGCAAAAAGGTGCTGGGCTGGGAATCAGAAAGCCTGCTTTCTAGTCTCAAGACAGTCACTGGTCATACAACCTTGAGCAAGTCTTGTGACCTCTGAAGCCCCGGGGATCTGTAGGTAAAATGGATTGCTCTGAGGAATGCGTGAGGCAATGAAAGGCCGTGTGAAAATCCATGAATCCATGGAACTCTGTGCAAAGAAGGGTATGCCATTCTGATGACCTGTGGGGAAAGTGGGGTAGGGGAAGGTCCGAGTTGCTTGCACCACTATCTATAAAGCTTTAATAATGCAGAAAGCTGACTCAACTCAGCAATCTCCCTTCTGGCCCTATAGTCTTGGGGTTTTTTTTTCTCTACTGGCATTGGATGACCAACTATAGATGTTTATGTTATTGGGGGCCAGCAATATAAAAAGGACCCCCATTCAGGGCCCCAGCAAGAGGGTCTTTACCACCACCCCTCAGAGAGAGTAGAGTCTGGGAGCCTAAAAAAGTCTGTCCCCACAGAGTCCTGACTCTGTGGTGACTTTGGACATGTCTGTAAGGAAAAACAATCTTTATTTTGCTATTGAAATGAAAAGGTCAGAGGTTGATTTTTGTTTGTTTTCCCTCGCGATCATTTTACCGCTCAAAACCAATGCCTACTTTGAGGAAGTCTTCTGCAGTTATGAAAATACTTAAGGGGAGCCTTTGCCACTCCCTAAAAGTAAATAAGAAAAATGAAAAAAAAATTCAAAAACATCCCGAAACCACCGCTTCTCTTTGCCAAAACGTATCGATTAATTAAAGAACAGGAACAGCAAACCCTGACTTGGTCAGCACTATCATTCCAAAAAGGCAACTGAACCACAAAGCTAAACACTGGAAATTATAGACCCCAGTGGGAGATGAAAATCCCCAGATGTAAGGGTAAGCTGTTTCCTGCTGAGGACCCAGCATTCATGGGCCTCTTGGGAGTTTTTGATTAAGAACATCCGGATATGGCCTTTGTTCCCACTTGGCTATATCTGCACCTGAAAGGCACAGCCAAGCCTTTTTCGGTCTGACAACACCCTCCTCCTTCTGTTGGTTTCTTTCATTCCTTCAACAACATGTGTGGAGGGTGCTGTGTTCCCCTAGGTGCTGAGCTGTGGAAATATAAAGATACATGGGGGGCCACCCTTCTCCAGGGCACTCTCAGCATAACAAGCTCCATTAGAACAGCTAGATGAGATGGTGGGGATGTTGGGGGGGGAAACATCCAGGGGAAATGTTTTCAGAAGTTTCATAGTGCCTCAGAGGCCTCCTAAAAGTTTTCCATCTTTTGGTTGAAACACACACACACACACACACACACACACACACACATCTTACTCTCAGACCTGCACACACAGCAGATCTTCATGATCAAATAGTCAAACAGTCGTTATGAGAGACCCAGCTCCATGCAGAGTATCTGAGACAAGCACATTAAGCTTGATCTCTCCATGAGGGATTTCTGACCAGGGAAAGAGAATGTTGACACGATGCAACAAACCAGAATGAAATGCCCTATTAGCGCCCATCATGAGCAAGCCCATGAGAAGAGATTCTCCCCCATGACCACGAGCTCCATTTGGCCATAAACAATGTGAGAGGTCAAGAGCCTGGGCTCAGTTGCCAGACTGTCCAGATCCAACTTCTGGCTTCTCCACTTACAGCCATGTGAACTTGAACAAGTGACTAAATTCCAAGGTCACATCTGTAAAATGGTGATAATAGGAGAGCCTGCCTCACTGGGGTTTTTGTAAGGATCAAGTGCATGTTCAAATTCTCAAGTTCTTTGCACTGAGAAAGCTCTCTCAAAAATGCCTAGTGATGCAGCTGATGATGATGGTAAAGTCCCATTCGTTGCTTATATCTCCCATGCCTGGTGCAGAAAAGTTATTCAGTCAGTATTGGCAGAAAAAAAAGGAAGACAACATCGGACACATGAACGAGGCCTAATTGAAGCCTTCATTTTGACATAGAGCACTTGCTTCCTGGGTTCATGAAACCCAGAATTTTAAAACCTTTAAAGCAGAAGCATAAAACTCCATTTTTTTTTTTTTATAACAGCCAAGGAAGTAACATAAAAGAATCAACTGGCATTTGGGGTCTGGAACAAAATGGAGAGCACTGACCTCTCTCGGCGGGTTGGGGGGGGGGGGGGTGGGAGGGGGAGGAGGGGTGCACAGCCACACTCAGCCACACTCAGCTCCAGAAGAATCTTGCCTCACTTTGAGAGAAGCCAGAAATCCAGATTTCCATGTGAAATACACCAAGTCTTAACAACAACTAAGTCAATTTCTAAAAAAAAAAAATAGCTCGCGGGCCAAATCACACAGCCTGCCAGTCAGATCCCAGGCTGCCTTCTTGCTGGGCCTGCCCTAATGGAAGGAGCCCTGAATTTGTCTCCTCCTTCTGAACTGTTCACCAGTGGGGACCAGAGACATGAGCCCCTTGAAGTCATCTCTCAGTTCCCGCTAGTTTCAAAGGCCACTCGTAGGGTAGGTCTTCACTTCCGGTGGTTACGTTCTACAGTATGTGCCCTCCTGACGAGGGCAACTTCACTTCCCAAAGGATGCTAATAATGAGTGTAGATTCTTACAGCATGATTGTTTGGTGGCTGGAATAAGAAGAGTCTCCAAAAATTCCTAACAACTTCCTCTAGAACTGCTATTAGGGCAATCTGGAGAGAGACTGATTCCACAGTTCACGTAGCTTTGTTTGGTTTGGAGGGAAAGTCTGGCATTTTACAAAAATGTGGAACACTTAGCAATGAAATGACTTTTCCATAGCACTGATTATTGGACAGCAAGACACATAACCATATGTCTTTGAAATGTGATTTTAGAAATTCTCGACTAACTATACAGGGCAAACTTCCCTCTAGTCTTTCCATGTGAAGGTGATAATTTTCTACAGGCTCATGAAAGCTTCACTGGTTATGGCCCGGTACTTAGTGGAAACCTCAACACAAATAGGAGGTCCGGGCTCAGGTTCCAGCTCAGTCACTTACTCACTAGCAGTGAGACCCTGGGCAAGTCATTTAATCTCCCAGAGCTTTTATCTCCCCATCTGCAAAATGGGGGTCAGAGCGCCTCATAGGGTGGTTGAAAATATTTTTAAAAACAACATGCATATGGGCATAATCCAAACCTCTAATAGGTGCTCATGTCAATGTTGGTTGAATCTGAACCTGTTTCTTCTCTCACAAAGCAGGGCTCTTAATTTCTGACCAGGACACCATCCTCTGGCAGTATCATTAACCTTCCTTTTGAATTTGGCAGCTTTGTGGAAAACAAAAGGGGAAAAGGAAAGCTGTGATCATTTTACATAAACCTTTGGGTTTGCATCCACAGTATTATGAAAACTAAGGATAGAGGGTTGGATGACACCACAGGAGAGTAAGGAAGGAGGAGGGGGAAAGGCTGGACCAGCACCACCCGGGAGCACTGGCATTTCAAGGACGGGCAGGATAAGAGGTCTGGGTCTGGGGAACTGAGAGGGAGCGATCAGAAGGAGAGTGGATGACCATGGTGCTCATTCAGTGTGGCTCTTCTTATAACAATGCACCGGAAGGGATCAGGCTTAGCTGCGACTGTCATCATCTCTTGCCAAATCAATTCATTAATGATGCAGATAGACCCTGGTTCTTTTCACTTGTGCTTAAGTGACACTGTGTCAGTTCCGACAGACGGCTGCCTACTCTGCCCACCCACCCACTCGCCCATCCTTGGCAATAGAGGAAAGCATACAGGGAAGAGAGTCGGTTGGGATGAGCCAGGAGTAGCTTTACAACAGTTGGCCCAGTTACCTAATCCTAACCAAAGAAGGGAATGTGTAGCTCCTTCACATACTATCGTTTTGTTAAAAGTTTCAAAATTTTACTGGCTTGATGTTAATCACCCTTAATAGCAAGTCAACATTTTGCATCCAACTCATCTTGAAGACTAGTCTAGGAAATTTCCTTGTTCTAGAATAAAAAAGTCAATGGATACTTTTCTTGGATGGCTTTGTGGTCAGTGATTATACTTGCCGTGTGTTATTTTTAGGAAAATTCCAGAAGCCCATATACCTTCCCTGTCTTCCTGAGCATGAGCTTTCATCAGGTTTTCAGGCGGGCTAAGAACCTCTACCCTGGAGCATATTCCCTGATCAAGCCCAAGTTGAGTACCTGGGGTGTGCCATTTTTCTCTGTCACCCAGGAAACTCATGGCTGCGTATGTTCAAAGGACGTTACTAAAAATGATACTAATTTCATTGCAGTTTTTTCTTATGAAAATTCATACCAGGCATTTCTCTATGGTTTATAACCAGGAATGGATGTGACTAGACTGTTTTAAATGAAGAGCAGTTCAGTGTTAAATTCTTTGTTGGTTGTTGGAAAGTTTAGGGACAAACCCTCAACCCACCTCCTGCACAAGTACTTAGTACTTCATAACATTCAGCTTATGTCCCTCGATTTTGGGGTTTGGGGAACTAGTAAATAACACCCATGTCTCCCTGCCTGGGTTTTAAACTCATTGAGAAATAGACGCTGGAGACAGATAGGTGGAGATGAAAATGTCAGCTTCTTTACCAAATCACTTGAATGGGTATATTACATGAATGCAGCCTAGATGTGCAGAGAAGTGGGCCGGTCACATTCCATCCTGGCTTAGACAGACTTGCCCACCAAGTCCCAGGCATGGCTGGAAGCCCTCACCTCCTCTGCAGGAAGTTGTGAAGTCTCTGCAGACAGACGCACTCTCTCCAGAGGGAATGGCATCTCAACTCCTTCCCCCAAATGCTCAGAGAAACCCCTCTGGCCCTGGTTCCTGAGAGAGAGACTGGGGCAAGAGGCAAGAGCAGTACTCTAGGGAGATCCTTCCAGATCAGGAGGTGGAAGCCATTATCCCCAGTGCTGACCTTCCTAGCCTCACACTCCCTTTGCCCAGTTTCCTTAATTGTTTCACTAATTGCAGCATATATATTTTTGTAAAGTTCTTTATATATTCTATATATTCTCTCTATATATATAGATTATATATTCTATATATATATAGAGAGAGAGAGAGAATATATAATCTATATATATTCTTTTTAGACCAGGTTGGGCTAAATAAGTTAATTAAAGAGTTTATTTTAAAATCACAGGAATCCTAATACTTTTTATGGTATGAAATAGCAAAATGCTACACAATTTAGAGTGCTTTGAGAGGAAGGGATCGTAGGAGTCTGGAAACGAGTGAGTTATGTTTTTTGTGCCTTTCAGTGTTAACTGAAAACTCTTGGTGCCTTGTCTGTCTTTAGTACCGATTTTTTTAAAGTCTTTTTTTACATTTATGTATTTTTGAGAGACAGAGAGACAGCACGAGCGGGGGTAGGGCAGAGAAAGAGGGAGACACAGAATCCAAAGCAGGACCCAGGCTCTGAGCCGTCAGCACAGAGCCCGATACGGGACTCGAACCCACAAACCGTGAGATCATTACCTGAACCAAAGTCGATGCTTAACTGACTGAGCCGCCCAGGCACCCCTAGTTCCAATTTTTTAAACTCTGTGTTTTAAAAACCCAAAGGGATATGCCTATTAATATGTCTCTCCTCAGATTAGCTATAGCCAATATCTGCAAAGAAGAGAGACATTATAAAATGTTCTATCAGAAACCCATTTCAGAAGAGACTATGCCAAATTCTTTAACAAAAATTCTAGAACTCATATGTCCAAATGTGCATTACACCTTTCAAAAGACTCAACTGGAAAAGCAACACCCTTATTTCAATTAGGCCATGATTGTTCCAAGAATTTCTTCATTAGAATTGCAATTGGAGGCTTCAGAAAGTATCTCAAATGCTGTAAAAAATGACAGGCCTTTGTCCTGTCAGGTGAATCCAAGTTTAGCACCAGCCATTTGGAGCTATGTTCGGTGAGTAATATACCTATTCAACTTTGGTGACAAAAGTTTTAGTTCGTAAGATGATAAAAGAAAACATCCCGGCAAATTTTCATGATCTTGGGTTTGGCAGTGCTTTTTTTTAGTATAACAGTACAGGTAACAAAAGAAAAAAATAGATATATCGGTCTTCATTAAATCAAAACCCTTTATTCATCAAAGGTAACTATCAACAGAGTGAAGAGAGCCTAAGATGGGGGAGAAAATATTTGCAAATCATATACCTGATATATATGCAGAATATCTAGAACATACAAAGAACTACAACTCAACAACAAAAATTTTAACAATCCAATTTCAAAATAGGCAAAGGACTTGAATAGACATTTCTTCAAAGAGAATCTACAAATAGCCAACAAGCACATAAAAAGATGCTCCGCGTCATTAGTCATTAGTGAAATGAAAATCAAAACCACAAGATGCCAGTTCACACTTACTGAGATGACTATAATGTTTTTAATTAAAATAACAATTATAGAAAAGGATCTGGGAAAATTGGAGCCTTTGTACGTTGCCAGCAGGCGTGCAAAGTGGTTCAGTCACAGAGGAAGACAGCTTGGTGGTTCTTCAAAGAGTTAAACATAGAAATACCATAGGCCTTCAATCCCACTCTTGGTATATGCCCAAAAGAACCGAAATCAGGGACACAAACAAATACTTGTACACAAACATTCACAGCAGCCCTCTTCACAGTAGTCAAAAAGTAGAAACAACCCAAGTGTCCATCAATGAGTAGATGGAGAAACAGATTGTGGTATATCCATACAATGGAGTACTATTCATTTATTCATATACTGACATGTATACAATATGGATGAACCTTGAAAATAGGATTCTATGTGAAAAAGGCCAGGCATAAAAGGACCATGTTATTATATGGCTCCGTTTATATGAGATACCTAAAAAAGGCCAATTCATTGACAGAAAGTAGATTGGAGGTTACCTGGGGAAGGGAGTACAGAGTTTCTGTTTGGAGCAATAAGAAAATTTTGGGAATAGTGGTAATGGTTGCACAACATTATGAATGTAATTAATGCCACTGAAATGTACACTTTAAAAGGGTTAAAATTTGGGGGCACCTGTGGGGCTCAGTTGGTTGAATGTCTGACTTTGGCTCAGGTCATGATCTCATGATTTGTGAGTTTGAGCCCCACATTGGGCTCGCGGCTGTCAGCGCAAAGCCCACTTCGGATCCTCTGTCCCTCTCTCTCTCTCTCTCTGCCCCTCCCCTGCTCACACATTCTCTCTCTCTCTCAAAAATAAATAAAACAGAACAAAAAAAGCTTAAAATTTTATGATGCATATAACATTTTTTGTTAGGCATTACATGTAAATATATAACACATTGTGTTTTTAGTCATTAATATAAAACTAAGCAGATTTTAGTTATAATTTACCATATTTTAAAAAGCCCTCACAATTTATAACAGTTAACATTGTGTTTAAGAAATCTGGCAATTCTCCCTTTATTTTTCTTAACAAATGCCCTGTTGAAATAATGAACTGCGAATAGCTTTTATATCTAGTTAAACTATCAATAATACGTAGCAATATTTTAAAAGAAACAGCAAGATGATTGGCAAGTGGTGAGAGCTTTTTCCTGTGCTTCTTCCTGAAAGGAAAGCCCTTGGTGTGTGTGTAACAGGAAATAAAAAAGGAAAAATGGGTCAATTTTGCTGCTCAAAGGAATGTATAATTTGTAGTTCATTGAACTGTGGTCAAATTACATAGTTGGCATCCCATGCAAAGAATGTCAGGTAGTTTATGTTTAGTCAACTAATGTTGATATTAACACCTAGGTTAAGGTGAAATCTTTCTAAATATTGTTGGGCACCCTTTTCCCCTTCCATTGTTTGCACGCTGAGGTTCCTTCCATAGGAGCTGCCGGTATTATGTACATAATGCAGAGGACATCATTACTCCTTTTGCGCGAAAGCATTACAGGTGACTGCTCATATGCAACTCTGGTTCTCTTCCAGAGCATAGGAAACTTGGAAATATGACTGTGACCGTGAAGAAGACTGTCCCCTCCCCCGAGGCCGTGCAGATTCTCTACCAGCGAATGAGATATGAGTATGAGTTCTACCACTACGTCAAAGAGCAGTTCCACCTGCTGAAACGCAAGTTTGGACTGAAGTCCCACGTCAGCAGGCCCCCTCTGAGACCCCAGTTCTTTATTCCAACTCCACTGGAAACCGAGGAGCCGATCGATGATGAGGAACAAGATGACGAGAAGTGGCTAGAAGATATTTATAAGAGGTGATGCCAGCACTGTGTTGCCTCCACTGGCTTTATCTCCCTTTTCCGGAAAGTTTTTTGTTGGGGGAAGAAAAATCCTTAAGGGACTAAATTAATGCTCAGTTGCATTAAAAAGAACGAAACATTCCCACATGTTGGGGTCATTGGGAGATGCCCGGTTTTGCGGGTCTTTCTTAACTGTATTCTGGGTCTTCCTGGTTCCCCGGATCCTTCCCAGGTACACTAGATGGCGCCATCACAGGGCAGTTCATCATAACATAGCTTTTTCCCTCTAGTATAATGAGAGGAGGGGGAGAAATACAGCCCATAGCCCAATAATTTATCATTTGTAAAATGACTTGTAAAGATATTACCTCAGTGGTAGGAAACACCCAGACTTACATAATTCGGTAGAAATACAAAACCACTTCAGACACCAGGGAATCTACTCTAGAAGTGTCTAAGAGGGGAAGGTAAGACTGATAAGGACCTCAAAAGGGAGGATGCCCCTGGATGAGCGGTTTCCACCCACGTGGGTAGAATTCTGCCTCTGGTCCATCTCAGGGGACACTTTTGCCAACAGCAGCATACTTCTCTCTGAAATGGCAAGTCAGCTTGTGCCACACCCCCAACCAGTTCAGAGCCTTGAGTACTTTCCAAGGTCAAGGTGCAGGGCAAGCTCCATTGAGACCCTCCGTTTCCAAGCACCATTCTGACGGATCTAAAAGTAGCATAGCAGGGAAAAGAATTTGTTTGCCGTGTAAGGAAAAGTGTAGGCACGAGCATCTCTGGAGGTCATGTGACATCAGAAAATTGGTTCGGTTGTGTTCTTTGTACCCACATGGCATCTCTCTCCCCAGCATCGTTTTCACTGGAGACCCGGGAACCGGTTTAGCTCTGGCATTTGACTCCTGTGGCAGAAGTTCTAAGCCTGCCCACAGACAATGCATAGTCTAACCCCTGGCCAAGCTGGGTCCCACCATAATGGCATCTTTCACCTTCTGGTCCCTTGAAGGGTACCTGGTTTTGGTCCAAAGGGGTACTGAGTTCTACTCAGGCAGCGGTGAAACTCCAACCCCCTTGGTTATGGAAGCAGCTCTTTCCTGAGAACCCCTATTAAGACATTAAGAAGCAAGAGCTTCTGGTAAGAGACTGCCTGACCAGCTTTATGAGCAGGCGTCTGCCCCCAGACTGGTGCATAGCTGTGGGGCAGTTCCATTGCTTGAAATGTCTCTTCTCCCCATTCCTCTCCTGTCATCTGCCCCCGACTCATGACCCCGTGGGTCTTTGGATACTGAAATGTTTTCATCTTTAACTGCTCCCCGCCCCCCCCCGCTCTGGATACGCATATATTTCTGGGTGGATAACATACAGCCAGCTGAGAAGCAGGGGTGCGGGGGGTGGTGGCAGACGGGATACATGTGACAGATTTTGTCTCCTTCATGTTTTCTCCCCTAGAGCCAGCCCTTCAAGAGCACTAGCAGAGTGTGAGTTGGGAGTACTTAATAGTAAATAAGACTGACTTTACACAAGCTACACATTTTCTACTTTTCAGAAACCAACAAGTCTCTCTAGAGTTTTTTCTTCGTTCACTAAAATTGGACAGTAGCCAAGATATAAAGCAAGTCATTTGGAACCTGTCGAGTGTGCACTAAAGCTACTTTATCATGAGATGTATTAAGAAGGCTCCACCCCACAGGAGTCCAGTGAAGGCTGGGACCACAGAGGCACAAAGTCCAGCATTTGGCCACTGGTGGGCCTCCTTTCTGCCTCAGAGAACTGGGGCAGAGACGTGATTAAGAAAAATGTTCTTAGAAGAGGAAATATCCTTTGTCCTGTGTAGAGAGACCAGGGCCCTACCATTAGGCATACCTTAAAAAGCAACCCAGAGAACAGCTGTCCTATTAAAAACAAAAGATAAGAACAGCGCCTGGTACGTTGTGAGTCATTTCTATGAAACTGCATATAAAGAATGATAATTAGTTTACACACTGTGCAGGCTCACTCTCTGAAAATAAAATGGAACTGGCTTAGTGATCTCTGCTTTCGTCAGAACATCGGGACCCATTGGTCATTTGCAAAATGCATCGTCCTAGTGCAAGTTCACACAAGCACTTCCAGCTGTGTGTTCAAAGGCCTTTACTGTCAGCAGTGATCATTAGACCATGCCAACAAGAGATGCTGACCTATTCACTTGCAGGGCCTTAATGCTGTTTTGCCCCAACAAAGAGTCTCTACGTCCTAAAAGTCAAGGCACTTCATCAATTTATTGGCACACATGACAGGACTTCTTTGGCCCTGAGCCCAACGCAGTTTGTACTTCATGAAATATATTGTACATTTTACATAGTTTAATTTAAAAAAAAAATACATTTTAAGCTGGTTGATCTTTGACTGCCTTATTTATTATAACCTTTCAGCACATTCCAAGGTTTTAGTTACTCAGGAAGGAGTTAATTAAAATGATTTTATTTTGGTCTGATGGATGTTTTTTAAAAGGAAAATTATTATTATGAACCTTCAGCCTACTCTTCTGGAGTGCCGTAAAAGTGCTTGTAAATCCTTTTTTTTTTTTTTTTTAAGAAGAAGGAAGAAAAAAATGGTGTTTGACATTGATGGAAATTCAAAAATATATATGGAACTGAAACATTAGCTTAGCTAAAATAAAAGCAATCTGTGTTTGAGATGAAGTGTTCCTTAACTTATTCATCATCCATATAAATAAATGAATATAAATAAGTTGCAATTTTTTCCCCATTCTGTTCCTAGCTGGAAATAAAAGTGCCTGCAGTTTTTCCCAGCGCCCTCTGCCTTTTTAATCGGCCAAACTTCTTCCTTCAAGCTGTGATCTTTAGAAAGATGGGTTTTCTTTTAATCTATAAACTCTATTCGTGTTATCATTGGGTGACACCAAAAAGCTGGCTGAGAAAATGAGCGAGGCATTCATTCCTCTAGTTGTGTGGACACGATACTGAGCACCTGACCTCGCCTCCACGTGCCCTGCTTGGTCTGCTGTCCGGGGTTTGGTCAGAACCCTTCCCACCACGCCTCTTAGCGTGTACTCTGATCTCTTTCTCAGACACACAGAGCCTCAAAAAGCTGGGTGATTCTCCCCTCCCAAGCGAGCAGTTTTGATCCAGAAACGCTCTCCCTGAGAAATTTCACAGCCACCTCAAAAGGGACTTGCAGAGAGCCAGGGAGTCCCCTGCTTTCTAGCAATTGGGCACCCCATGCCAACTCCTGTGGCTATTTTGTAAAAGGAAAGAACCAGAGTTTTGGTACTGAGGGAAAGAAAAATCTATTTTGGCGATAACATGCTTTACTTTAAGCAAGAGCCTGAGTTTTAAACAAGTGACCAATGGTTACCTTTTTTTTTTTTATCATTTAATTTGTTCTGTAAGTTGGTCACATGATGTTTGACTCCGAGTGACCTTTAAAGACAGAAGTATTGAACAAAACCCGGACTACACCCCATCTGGAGTTGCGTGTTTGGTCCGAAGTTCTTCAGAAATGTGCTCTCACCTACAAGTTCATCCAGCGAACTATTTGGCTTTAAACGAAACGTGTAGATAATGGTAGTATTTCTCAGAAGGCGGACTGATGATCCATAAGCATTCAGAACAATTGTTCTATGGGTCGAAATTATGAAATTCCCTTCAAGTAGAAGTAAAGAGGGTTTATTTTACTAAATTTCCTTCATGTCTGGTGATGAAGAAAACATTTTTTTTTAAGTATTTTAAATATCCTAGGAAAGACAAGACTGCTTTAGGCTAAAACCAATCTTAAGAGTCTGTTAAAAAAAACAAACAAACCCCATAGAACATCTTTCACAGCTCAGAAAACTCACTGTGATATAGAGCTCAGAGTGTTTGCGCCATAGATGGACTGGCCTAAACAACGGAAATTTATTTTCTAACACTTCTGGAGGCTAGAGGTTTGAGGTCACAATGTCAGCAGCATCGGTTTCTTCTGAGGCCCGTGTCTTTCTTGTACCTGGGCATCTTCTCCCTCTGTCTTCACATGGTCTCGCCTCTGTGCACACTCATTTATGTCCAAATTCTTTTTTTTTTAATTTTTTAAAATCTTTGTTTATTTTCGAGAGAGAGAAACAGAGCATGAGTGGGGGAGGGACAGAGAGAGAGGGAGACACAGAATCCGAAGCAGGCTCCAGGCTCTGAGCTGTCAGCACGGAGCCCGACCCAGGGCTCGAACTCACGAACCGCGAGATTGTGACCTGAGCTAAAGTGGAACGCTTAACCCACTGAGCCACCCAGGCGCCCCCGAATTCTTCCTTTAATAAGGACACCACTTGTATTGGATTAGGGCCCATGCTGATGGCCTCATGTTAACTTGATTACCCCTGTAGAGACCCTGTCTCCAAATACAGCCACATTCTGAGGTACTGGTTGTTAGGACTTGAGCATATGAATTTTGTGGGGGACACAGTTCTTCTTACAGCACCCAGACTACAGCAGAGAAGTTGGAGTAGAGGAACTGGTCTCCAACTAGGAGAGAAGCAAGCCTAAACTCACGGAACCCTCGAACTGCCATGGGGCTGGGCGGCCATCTAGCCCTTGTCCTTTTTTTATACGTAAGGAATTGAAAGTCCAGAAACAGGGGTTCCTGGGTGGCTCAGTCGGTTAAGTGTCCGACTTCGGCTCAGGTCACGATCTCGCAGTTCGTGGGTTCAAGCCCTGCATCGGGCTCTGTGCTGACGGTTCAGAGCCTGGACCCTGCTTCGGATTCTGTGTCTCCCTCTCTCTCTGCCCCTCCCCAGCTCATTCTCTCTCTCTCTCTCTCTTAGAAAATAAATCAACATTAAAAAAAATTTAGAACAAGGCAAAAAAAAAAAAAAAAACCTCCAGAAATATACAAGATTAAAATACACCACATGCTAAGTTTTGCCGTTGAGGGTTCGACGAATTTGTGAATACTGAACAAATCAAAACGACGATACCGCCAAAGTCCCTCTACCGACCTAAATCCGGAATGGAAACGATAAGGCACATTCAACCACCCCCTGTGCCACCCCCCCACACTGAAGCCATCTCTCCCTGCGGCTCGCCCGGCTGTGGGGCCTGTGGGACCCCCTTCCACAGAGGGAGACCCTAACTAAGCACTAAGTCCTCCGGGACAGATGTCAAAATAAACCTGTTCCCTCTGAGATTTTTCTCTCTACTCGAAGGACAAAGAGGGCTTCTTATTTCTGGATTTGAGCTCCATTTTGCCCACCGCAGATTAGAGAGTTCTATTTTTCCTAAAGGTAAAATGAAGATTCCTCTAAGGAGCTTCAGAAGGACCTGCCTCAAAAACTAAAGTCAAATACAGCTCATAAAACTAGTTGAAGTCGAGTGCAGACATGCCTCTGGAAAACCCGAGCTAGAGAGTAACCAGGCCCTGAACGCTCCCAGGCCTCTTCCCTCGCTGACTGCTTCACTCACTGGAGAATTCCTTTCTGCGTAGGGCAGGCTTGGCTCACAGCGCCCGGCACCGCCGATTCCCAAGGAACACCCTGGCCCACAGATGTTCATGGGTCACAGAATTGTGAACTGACCACTGGTGCACTTTGGATTTCAACGTGTAAACATGGGGATTCCCTTTTAAAAAAAAAAAAAAAAAAAAAAAAAAAAAGGAAGAGAAAAAAAAGGAGGGGAAAGAAAAATCACCGTGCAGAGGAAAAATGTGAGCTAAGTTTTTCCTTTGGAATCTTGGCGTGTGAGTTTAGCTATCTTCAATCTGGCTTTCGCCAGACACTGTATGCTTTGAGCAGGCATGGAGCAATCTGCCTTACGCTGTGCTGCCAGAAAATTCAGACTTGACCTGTAACACGCCTCCTATTCCAGTCGTGAGCAGAGACAGCCGGGAGGTCGGCCACGCAGGACGCAGCACGCTGACTGTGTGGTGCAGCTAGAGAAGCGGCTAGAACCAGGAAACAGGGCTGTTGACTGACTCGGGCAAGAGGTGTAGACCAGCAAAGTCCCTGAAATCACGTCCCAGCTGCTCGACTTCATCAGGCGCTTGACTAAATCACTTGACCTCTCCATGCCTGAAGTCCACCCAGCTGGAAGATAGGAGGTCCACTGAAGCCCAAGAGTTGCTTCTGGAATGGACTTTGTCCCACCCTCCACCCCCATCTGCTAAGAGACTAAGAGCCACAATCCATGGGGGGCTGATGAATGTTTGTTTTCTCCACGAAACGCTGCATCCTCAACAAGAGAACCTACAATTACACATCATTGTAGGTCCGTTGATGCCCCCGAAACCCTCATGACTGAACGTGTTGTCACCCAACGTACCAATGAGTCCATGGCCAGCAGCATTTCTGAAGTGTGAATGGAGCCAATGGGAATAAACACATTCTAGTGGACATGAGTCAGTATTCTTATCATGTGCCATCATCCAAGACAAGCCACTGTATGGACTTCCAGTTTTCTCTAACACTCCCTTTGAGAAGAGTTTGTCGAGCTGTGACTTATCGGAATCCTCTCAAACTCACCGCTTCTGCTAAATACAGGCATCTTCTAATTTCCTCAAAGCACCCTGGGTCTCTGTGATCCTGTTTGTAATAAAGAGCCTAAAACGTCCACATCAATTAGTACAGGTAGTGCACAAGAAAAGTTGTATTAAAAGTGGAAAACCCCATAGGATGGGGCGTACTTTTTGTAGTCTTTCGCGTTCTCACGATGGCATCAGTGCTATGACGTTTTGGGAGAAGTCTGGTAATGATTGTGTGGGCTGGCGATGCATTCGCCACGGTCGGTCCTTCTGACCCCATTAGAGGACTGCCACTCTCGGACTCTGAATCTGTTGCGTCACTAATGTTTCGCTGATCACAAACTTCTTTATAGCCACTCTATTGGCTGCTTGTATCAAATACCATTTCCTTTCCTCCTCTGGCTTACTTTCCTGTTCGTTCTCCATCTTTGACTGAAAGTTAATGAAATTCTCATCCAGGGCGTATTCGTTCCCAAAAGATAATTCACAAACCAGGTGTGTGGGATAGGCATGAAAAAAAAAAAATCATGGTGTTAGACAATTTGGGAAATGCGTTAGCTCTAAGTGTCACACGGTGGGGTTTTAAGAGCACACTAAGGGTTTAGAAGAATACTGAAGTTTTAAAAAGTCAGTTTCTCTTTGTTTAACCCCACATGTCTCAAAACGACTTATCATGAAAGCCTAATTAAGACCCGTTAGGGGCGCCTGGGTGGCTCAGTCGGCTGACCGTCCAACTTTGGCTCAGGTCATGATCTCCCGGTTCGTGAGTTCGAGCCCCACGTCGGGCTCTGTGGTGACAGCTCAGAGCCTGGAGCCTGCTTCAGATTCTGTGTCTCCCTCTCTCTCTGCCCTTCCCCCTGATCGTGCTCTGTCTCTCAAAAATAAATAAACATTAAAAAAATTTTTTTTTAATTTTTTTTAACGTTTATTTATTTTTGAGACAGAGAGAGACAGAGCATGAACAGGGGAGGGTCAGAGAGAGGGAGACACAGAATGTGAAACAGGCTCCAGGCTCTGAGCTGTCAGCACAGAGCCCTACGTGAGGCTCGAACTCACGGACCATGAGATCATGACCTGAGCCAAAGTCGGCCGCTTAACCGACTGAGCCACCCAGGCGCCCCTAAAAAAAATTTTTTTTTAAAGTAAGACCCATTGTGGAACTAGTGTTCTTGGGAGATTACACTTTAAGAAACATTGCTTTAATATGTCATTTTTTTCCCCATTGGAAGAGTTACTTTCCTTCCACTATGGTTCGATCTTTGGTCTTCCCAGTGGTCTCTGTGTCCTGCTTGAGGAAAATATATATACAGATGCCTAATGGTTTGATAAATAGAAGGCAGGGGCCGATAAAATGTGTAGTAAAATAATTAACAAGGAACCGTCTTTAATTTTTGCTCATGCTCCTTAATTACATCCCCTACTTCATGAGAAAGTGGCAACTCTTTTTAAAGCAATTTTTACATACTTTTAAATATTTCTTGGATGCCTCGAATCAATTCAGTCCTTCCACGAAGATCGGTGCTCAAATCAGTTTGGATACAGAACATCTGCCCCATTTCGTCTCCGATCTGTGGTTGGTTGTGCAGTAGGGAGGAAACGGTGGCAAAATGGAGATCTCCAGTTGTTCAGGTAAGGCTGGCGGCTGGAGAGAAGAATCCTGGCTCCTGAGCTTGAGCTCAGCTTTTGCACACTGGGGTACCTGTGTTGTTCAGTACACTAGGGGGAGCCGGAGCCATAACAATTTACTCAGGAAGTCCCAACGTCTTTCCAAGCCTGATTTCTCTCCCACACCCGCTTATTTTCTCCCATGCTTTAGAGGAGTGTGGCCCAGAAGGAAGTCACGGTTAGTGTATTTAAAACACAACGTGCACAGGGGCGCCTGGGTGGCGCAGTCGGTTAAGCGTCCGACTTCAGCCAGGTCACGATCTCGCGGTCCGTGAGTTCGAGCCCCGCATCAGGCTCTGGGCTGATGGCTCAGAGCCTGGAGCCTGTTTCTGATTCTGTGTCTCCCTCTCTCTCTGCCCCACCCCCGTTCATGCTCTGTCTCTCTCTGTCCCAAAAATAAATAAATGTTGAAAAAAAAAATTAAAAAAAAAATAAAACACAACGTGCACATTGGGGCACCTGGGTGGCTCAGTCAGTTAAGGGGCAAACTTCGGCTCAGGTCACGATCTCACCATGTGTGAGTTCAAATACCGCATCAGGCTCTGTGCTGACAGCTCAGAGCCTGGAGCCTGCTTTGCATTCCGTGTCTCCCTCTCTGCTCCCCAGCCCCACTCGTTTTCTCTCTCTCTCTCTCTCTCTCAAAAATAAATAAATATTAAAAATTAAAAAAAAAAATCACGCAGTGTTCACACTGTCCGTCGATTCATAGGGTATTATCTTTCCCAAGCCGTGTGCCATGCTTTCATGTTGTTGCCCTTGTTTTGAAATTACGATAGTATTTTTTAAACTGGTCTTCATCAGATCACCCTTCCTGAGTGTGTTGTATAATTACAACACGACTGAAGTTCCCATTCGGTAATCAAGAGTTGCGTCACGTGGTCATCATAACCCTCAAGCAATAAACACCACCACCGCAGCTGTAGCGGTGAGGACGAGGTGGGTACAATGAATCAAAACAAGGATGCGGGAAGAAGAATCCCATATCGCTCCATCAGCAAGGCGGTGCAAACTAGGCAAAGATTCAGATAAACCTCAGTTCAGATCTGCTTAACGTACAAAAACTTATTGCCACGCGCAGGAGCTGAATACGGAGGTGAGAGGTGGGTGAAGACTTGAACGAGGAGGCGGTTTCATGTGGAATGTGTCCCCCTCGGGGGACAGTGGAATTTGTATAAAGAATACAGGGCCGATCTAAAGCACAAAGGAAAGCTGACCTTCCAGTAGGTCTACAAGAACAGTATTGTACCCTGTTTGTATAATAGGAAACAAAGACCCCCACGGAGGTTAAATAACGCGCCTGTGGTAGCCCAGTAAGTGACAAGGCCGGGATGCACATCCGAGAAGGCCGGATAAAACTGAGCCTGACTGCCAAGGATTTGGGAAGAAATTTTTATTTTATGCTGAGAACGGTGAGGAACCCTTAGTCCTTTCAGAAGAGAAAAGAAACACGAGGAAATCGTTTTTCTTTTTCTAAACCCGTTGGCAGGTGAACAGACTAGTCTCCCTTTGCCCTCCCAGAGCTCTCCTCCTTTTGTTACCCTTCTTCGCAGGCTCCGTCTCCTGAGACACTGAGCCCTGCCTGTGAATTATGTCACCCGGGCTCCCTGCCTGCTGCCTCTTAGCTGGCTTTGGCCGGTGGGTGGCACACAGAAGATGGGGAACATCTGGATGGAATTCTGCCTCTGACTGTATAATGGGTGAAGGAATGCTGGGCAAAACCCTCGTTAGTCATCACCATGTGTGCCCGGGGCGTGGACGGGGGCTGGGGAAGAGACTGGAGAAGAAGCACAGGAGACAGAACTTAAAGATGGCCCCAGGAATGATTTCAACCAATGGAAAATAGTGCCCACTACAAAGGCCCTCCGTGAATATTTGAGTTGAATGGACCCAAAGGAGCCAAGGGAAAATACAGCATTAACTCAGGTATTTCCAGTTGGATACAGATACAAGTGACATAAATGATGGAGTGAGAGAGCGATGGAGTGAGAGGGCTGCCCTAGCGGGCAGAGGGGTTCCATTTGAGATGTGTGGATGTGTTGAGTCCAGCGAGCCTGGTCATCCCTTCCTGGATTTCACTGTCCTCGGAGGCAGGGTTCCTAAAGGGCATTACATCGATCCCCTCATCCCTCTGTGTGGCCACAAGCAGCTGGGACTGGGTCCCAAATTCCCCCCAGTTGACATCAGCATACTATCATACAAATCTAGTCATATTTTAGGTGTGCCATTATATGAGAAAAAGGTTGGGAAGGCCAGTTGTAGTTGACTACCCAGAATACACAGAGCTTCTGGTTTTGATATTTTTTCTTAAAACAAGTCTTTTCCTTCAAGCCTGCGGTTTCTTTTTTTTTACACTAATTATTCTTTGACTTCCAGGTAAGCACACACAGACACCGGAGCACTGGTTCACCATCAGTAAGATGGCCTGATTAATTTTCCTAGCAAAGATGATGGATTAGACACCTGCCTATCTTAGACGGCTTCAGACCGATTTGGGTGGAAAACATAGCAACACTGATTGATCTAAAAGCAGATCTCTGACCTCAGGCTTATGAGCACCAGCCCTCAGACTGGCCAACCATATATCCCAGGAAGAGTAGGAATCATTTATTGGCATTCTCACACTGAAAATTATTAACCTGAACATCTAGGGTCTCCCTTTCACGGAAGTGATTGAAAAGCAAAGGGTTTCCATAGTTATAAGTATTATTTAGTATTGGCCAGCTAAACTCTGATCAATGTCCAGAATGTATAGTTCCAGACCATGTTTTAAAACGCTTTCAAATACGTTACATCAACTCTGTGGATAGACAGCTGGAATAGATTAGAAAACTGAAGCTCAAGGAGGCTCAGATAGGTTGCATAGTGGCTGAACTGATTCTAGAATCCTCTGATTCCTTTTCTATTCCTCTTGTATAGGAAATGCTTTTCATTTTCCTTCCTTCATTTCCTTCCTTCCTTCCTTCCTTCCTTCATCCATTCATTCATTAGTTGTGTTTATCACATAATAATTGCAGGGTTCTCTTATGAGTTGGTGGCAACATAGCACTTGAACCCTTAGCCTGAGAGTTTAATTGAACATAATACAAAACAGCTCCTCCCCTCACCTGGGGCATTTCTGAAGCTCTAATTCCAGACACAGGCCTTTCATGGGGAGATTTGACTGGAGTAAGACCTATATTTTATCTGGTGTGATCTTTACTATGTTCCACTTATTACTTCAGTACAAATTTTAGTTTCAAGAAATTAAGAGAAAAATGATTCCAAAGATAAACTGGGTTGAGAAGAAATCTAAAAATGTCTCCTTTTCGGGGCGCCTGGGTGGCTCATTTGGTTAAGTGTCAACCTTTAGCTCAGGTCATGATCTCACGATGTCCCACGTGGGGGCTCTGTGCTGTCAGGGCTAAGTCCGCATGGGATCTTCTGTCCCCCTCTCTCTGCCCCTCCCCCGCTTGCATGTTCTCTCAAAAATAAACATTTTTTTTTAAAAAAAAAAAGTCTCCTTTTCATTCCTTATAAATTAGTGTCCAAGTCTTGGGGGCAGGGCTTAAGAGTGAGGAAGGAGAGGGGGAGGGCAGAAGGCAAAGGTACCCTAGGAACCAGACTTCCCAGGCTCCTCCCTCCCCCACTCACCTCCCTTCCCAAAAAGACTGCCCCTCATTTCATCCCTGGGTTTCCAGGCACCTAATCCACTTGATGGTCAGGTGAGATAGGAGACATTTGTGTTTTTGTTGTAACTTGCACTGGGGCTGTTGTTAGCAAATCCAGGCCTCTAGCTATTTTCCTGACTCCGGCCAGAACACTAACCCAAAGCCCAGGAGCACTGCGAGGGCAGAGGCAAGTCAGTGCTGGTTTCCTCTTCTATACAGAGACACAGACCCAACAAACACCCCAGGATCTCAGGGACTACAGATCTCTGTCTTTCCATTATGCTCTCTTTTCTTGTCTTCTCTTTTTTTTTTTCTTTTAAATAGAATAAATTGAAAACTGCTATTCAAAATTAAAGTGATTTCACGCTGTTACCCCAAATATGTCTCTATGATCCAGTGAATTGACAGGATTTACGTTATATTGTACAAGTGAGCATAAATCACAGGGGAATCTGATTTGGGGATGAGGAAGGGCTTTAAAGGCAAACACAGTGGGAGAAATCATGAAGAAAAAAGGAATGAGAATCACTGAGGTTCCAAATTGAGTCACAATTTAAAAATGAAGAAATACTTGTGACAGAAATGGCATAAAAAAAGATTGAAATCACTATATATATAAAGAACTTATATAAATCAACGGAAACGTGCAAAGAACATATTCATTCTCAAAAATTAGCTCTGCAAAGGCTAGGAAATAAGAGGAAGTGTTTATTTTCATGAACAATCAAAGAAATTTGAAGTGACATTGTGACATCACTGTTGGTACTTCAGTGACAAACTAGGTTAAGTGTGCTAATGCATGGGATGAACAGAGGGCATGATGAAATACTCCGCTGATGGGAATAAAATTGGTACATTCCTGAAAAGTAGTTTAGTAATTCGTATCAAAACCCACAATAAAATAAACACTGAGATTCTAACGAGTTTGAAAGCCCTGCCTGCCAAAAAGTGCTGATTTCATAGCTACAGCATCAAATCCCAAATCTAGAATCATCTAAAGACATCAGGCATGTCAGATCAGATGACTCAAGGTCTCCCTCTAAAATACCGTGCTAATGATATCTCTCAGCTTCCAAGAAATGTGAACATAGCTTTTACTTGAATTAGAGTTTGTACGTTACGGTATGTCGATTTTTTTAAAAAATCTAGTCTCATTATCGTATGGTCGATTTCGATGTGAACTCAAAATTCTTTCCCTCTGGCTTTACCACTCTAACCAGCCTCCCAAAGGTGGAACTGGCTCCATCATGACCTGCTTCCCACATATCTGCAGCAGGCCATTTCTAAAACTCAGTAGAAACACACATTTGCCGATAGAAAATACAATTTTCCATAGGATACAGATAGAACTAGATTTGAAGCTGGAGCTTTTGCTTGGATGAGTTATTTTGTAGTTAGGCAGGTCGTTTTAAATTTCACTGTGTCAAATATTCCTCACATAATTAAGCCATGCCCCGGTATTTCTAACTACTTTCATTACAGTTGAACATTTGTTGAAATGGAACTCGCTGTGTAGCACACAAACTCCTCTGTAAAGTTGTTTATTCTGGTAGAGTATCTCTAACAATTTGCTCAGATTTTCTCTTTGGCAGGGCTCACATATCTTCAGGTTGCCAAATTAATGCAGGGATTGTTTTCTCGCTCATTGAATCAGAAAATACATTTATCTTTCATTCACTTGTAAATCCATTACCCCAAGCATCACATTCATAAATGAGAGAAGTGACCTATCATGTTTATGGTGATAACCAGGGTTTGGACAATCCCGTTATTGTTTGTTTCTACATAGAGCCAAGAAGACAAGTTCCACCTCCTAAATGAACAGAATGATCTGAGGCTCTGAACCAATAACCTCCATTTGTCTCTGCTTTTTGAACTCCCTCTGTCCTGCACAAGGTCCGACACCCAAAGCCAGCTGCTTTCCGTGTTAAGACATATTGTCGATTTCTTTTTTTTTTCAATGTTTATGTATTTATTTTGAGGGAGAGAGAGCATGAGGTGCAGAGAGAGAGGGGAGAGAGGGAGAGACAGAATCCCAAGCAGGCATCACCGTCAGCGTGGAGCTCAACGCGGGGCTCCATCTCATGACCACAAGATCATGACCTGAGCCGACATCAAGAGTTGGGCACTCAACCAACCGAGCCACCCAGGTGCTCCTGTCGATTTCACTTATTTTACAACTTGAGTCCAATTTTATTCTTGAGTACTTATAAATATACTTTTGTTAATTGTGTGGACTTGTTGGTTCCAGGTGCCAGAAATCCAGCTCTAACCAGTTCAGACAAAAAGGAAATTTGTTGGAAGGGTAAAAGGTATAAATCAAAGGAAGAATTGAAAACCAAAATGCAAAAAGGACTAGGGTGAGCTGGACTCAAAGGCAACTGAAAAACCAGGAACTATGAGGTGTCTCTCTGTCTCTCTCTGTCATTGCAGACCAGCAGGAAGTGTGTCCCCCGCCCGGCTTCAAAGCTTCCAGACCTCACTCACAGCTTCAGTCACCACAAAGGAGCTGGCTGGCTCCTGGCTAGTTACAGTTCAGAAAAATCTTGAGGAAAGACACTGATTGATTCCGCTGAGTCAGGCCCCCACTCTTGCACCAACTGGAAGATCAGAAGGATGATTCCCATAGATCACATGATCCCAGAGACTGGTAAATGTTGTGAATGAGTAGCCATCCGGAAGAGTGGTCACTACTGTGTCTTTTTAGATTTGTTTTTGAGAGCTCTGCCCAGTAGTTCCGTAATTGGTCACAATAAACAGCTACTTTTGTGAAAATAAACTGGTAAAAATTTTATTTTTAAATGTGAAAGTGTAACAAATTCAAAGAATAAAATTAAGTCACAATCTCACCACCCAAATATAAGTACTATTTATATTTTAGTGCTTATCTTTCCAGTCATATATATATATATATATATATATTCTTTCCTACATGTATCACTGAGATAGTGTTAAGTGTACAATTCTACATCCTGTTATTCATTTAAATGTAAAAAGAATACTCTTAATAACATTTTATACTTATAAATCCCTTTAGGTCAGGAATCCATGACACCAGAAGGTCCATGAACATCTCAAATTTATATGCAAAATTCTTACAGTTATAAGCATATTGATGGGTATTTCCCTTGAGAAGGGGTACATATTTTCACTAGATTCTCCAAGTGGTCTGTGACCAAGAAAAAGGTTAAGAGCATTCAAGTTTCCAAAGCATTTCCACATAAATTACAATAGACTCCTAACTGACGTATATTTCATATTTTACTTTCTACTAGTCTCAAGTGACATATAGGCTCATGACATGTGGCAAACTATAACTTGCAAGTGCATGAATTTGTATCCAAATGTGCAAGCCAGATCCTTAGTTTGTGGGTGAGCCTAGCAGGCGCCCAGCATCTCAGCTCAGCAAAACTCCCTTACGCTAACCTCAAGGCTAGAGCTTGTGAATGTCACCACAACTTGTTTGTATACACTGTGGGGGTTAACAACGGAGGGAGGCTGGCAGGCGCAAGAAGCAGAGCAGGGGAGCCATGGCTCTCTGGAGATGAGATTATGAGACAAGATGTAGGCTCTGAGGAGTTTTAGATATTGGTGAATTCCAGAGGCATGCGTAGAACTGACAGGCCATTTTAGCCTAAAGCCACTTCACCACCTGAATCATTGGGCACTGCGCTTGGAGCAGTGACCTCAGGGCAAGATCATTTGATAGGTGACAACTAAAAGTGGATTTTTCAGGAAACTTACCAAGTTCACCTCTCTCTATTAAACTAAATAGCCAATTTAAAAAAAATTTTTTTAACATGTATTCATGTTTGAGAGACAGGGTGCAAGTCGGGGAGGGGCAGAGAGAGAGGGAGACACAGAATCTGAGGCAGGCTCCCGGCCCTGAGCCATCAGCACAGAGCCCGATGCAGGGCTTGAACCCGTGAACCATGAGATCATGACTTGAGCCGAAGTTGGACGCTCAACCGACAGAGCCACCCAGGCGCCCCTAAATAGTCAACTATTATTCAAGCTTGCCCTCCCTGGTGAGTTGTATACAACTTCAGTGGATTTAACCCCTCAGACCCATCTTTGAGTCATCACTTGGCTGAACTTAATGGCCGGTGGCCGACTTTGCTCTTCACGTTGTGCTGCCTAGATCTCTCTTCTGCCCCGCAGAAGTCCCATTCTCTGTTTCCAGGCACTCTTTTATCTTACTCTTTGTTTTCCAACACATTTATGGGGCTTCACTGAGATACCTTTCACCCTCAACAAGAATTACATACACCATTCAAACTTGCCTTGGGTCTGGCGCCCCATGTTAGCCCAGGGGAGCACGGGTCAAGGGTGAATGAACCCAGGCGGCCACTGTAATGGCGCATCCTCAAGAAAGCCAGGTCCTCTCCGCGTGCTTTGTATCAAGGCGTCTGCTATTTATTTTTTTATTTTTTTTTTATTAAAAAAAATTTTTTTTTTCAACGTTTATTTATTTTTGGGACAGAGAGAGACAGAGCATGAACGGGGGAAGGGCAGAGAGAAAGGGAGACACAGAATCGGAAACAGGCTCCAGGCTCTGAGCCATCAGGCCAGAACTCCCGGACCGCGAGATTGTGACCCCCGGACCGCGAGATCGTGACCTGGCTGAAGTCGGACGCTTAACCGACTGCGCCACCCAGGCACCCCAAGGCATCTGCTATTTAAAATGCCTCCATTCAGCGCCTCCATTCAGTTAAATCCATTCCCCTATTTGCCATATTGTTAGGTGACGGTTCATCACAAACTGTCATTTTCCTCAGAAATGTGACGATCCGTTTCTCAATTATAAAATTCTATTCAGTTTCTCCAGATTAAACTCTGTTTCTTATTGTTTGATTCCCATGCAGCACATATGAAGCAGAATTTAGAATTTACCTTAATGAGTGGAAAATATCGTTGATCAAAATAGGTTCTTTGCTACACAGAAAGCAACTAGCCCAAAAAACTAAGAAAACCCAGTAGTGACAGCTGGGAATTATCAGACCCACACTATATTCTAACAACTTCTTGTAACTTCATCCTGATTTTCAGACAGTCTCCCCTGGACCTTCATTTCTCATTTTTTGATGGTACAATTTTACCACATCCTCACTGAAATGCTAAGAGTAATCCTGAAATTATTTCGGTAATGTGCTTTATTTTTGAGAGAGAGACAGAGCGTGAGCAGGGGAGGGGCAGAGAGAGGGAGACACAGAATCCGAAGCAGGCTCCAAGCTCCGAGCCATCAGCACAGATCCTGATGCGGGGCTCGAACTCACAAACTGTGAGATCATGACCTGAGCCAAAGTCAGATGCTTAACCACTGAGCCACCCAGGTGCCCCTCTTTTTTTTTTTTTTCTTTAATGTTTATTTTTGAGAGAGAAAGAGAGAGAGTGGGAGCGTGTGTACATGAGCAAAGCTGGGGAGGGGCAGAAAGGGAGAGAGAGAATCTCAAGTAGGCTCCATGCTCAGCACAGAGCCCGACACGGGGCATGATCTCACAGGGCTCAATCATGACCAGAGGCAAAATCAAGAGTCAGACGCTCAAGGGACAGAGCCATCCAGGAGCCCCTAGGTATCTTTCAGCAACACTTAAATGACAAAAATACATCAAAGTTCCTCTCAAGAGAAAAAGAAAAATCAAAGATCAAGAGATATTGTTGGTCTCAATTTGGAAACCAAAGAATGCTAAATTCTTAAACTCTTTTGGCTTTTGAGAAAACCTAGTCTCCGTTAGATGATGCTTATAACTCACAAGAGTTCATTCGTTTGGATGAAAACTAGATTCATCAGTTATGAGAAACAAGAAACGAGCAGTCCGCTTACATTTCAGAGCACACACAGCACCCAAAGTACACATCCACACTCAAATTGCTATTTGCATTTTGGCTTATCTCACATATCAAAATCAGGGCCCTAGAGACAGTTTTAAGGGACTGTCTCTCAGCCGCTGCTCTGACAATGTTCCCTCTGTCACATCTGCCACCAAGTGTCCCACCATGGTCGGACAACCACAGTTTACAGTCACCAAAAATCGCACTTACAGCCCATAAGGAAAGCCAGACAATTCCAGAAGGCCAGCTAAACCAGCGTTTGTCTAGGTGCCTGGCTCACTGCCCGGTGCCCAGAACTCAGCCTTCAGCTCAGGGAAAACCTTCCAGAAGCCCAACCTGTCCCTCCCCGAGGCTGAGTTAGGGCCCCCTCCGCGTTCCTCCCTCACGTAGCACTCGCCACACTACACTGGAAACGCCATTCACCCACTATCTTGCCCTTTAGATCACACCCTCTGTGAGGTCAGGGACCTGGCCTGTCTCGTTCACTGCTGGGTCTGCAGCACCTAACACAGCACTCGGAGTGAATGAGTGAATGAGTGAACCCATGAAGGCATGAACAAATGAGGTGAACTATTTCCTTTTCGCTGAGCAGAGGGGGCTGGGGGAGATGCAGTGAGCAAGAGGAGGGGAGCAACAAGAAAGATGGAGAGCAAACAAGTGACAAGGCAGTAACTCGCCACCTCTTGGAAGCCATCGCGGGAGGCCGGATGGGACCGGAATTCCGCTGTTCAGCTTCTGATGGATGCGCCACGTGCATTTTATTTAAGCATTTAAGAAATATGAAAAGAAAAAGAATTTGAAGAGAGAAAACCATTCCACGTGGGGATCTTACTCTGAAAGAACCAAGCAGGTAGGTCTCATAAATCAGGCTTTTCCTCTGCTCTGCGGTGTGTAGAATGATTTACTGCATCCATAAAGGAAATTAAAGAACTTTGAGCACAGAGACCCTCCAGGGGCCTGAAGCCGGGAGGGCGCAGACAGGGCTGTGTTTGAAGCCGCGGTTCGGAGGCGGAGGGAGCGGACGACTCACGGTTGCCCTGGGTCCACGTTCAAAGAAGAGAGGAGTCACCAGCAGCTCTGGCCCACGGCTGATTAACACCACGGAACGGGAAGTCAGCAAGGGAGCTCGCTGACGGAGCCGCAGGTGAGCTCTGTGGGTCCCCGTTTGCGGGGCCAGTTCACGTGTAAGGGGGCCGTCACACCTTATATGGCCCAGTACGCTTTCATAGCGCTTGTAACAAGGCCGGCACGCTTGAAATGGAGCAAACGCGCTCAGGCTTTACTATGGCAAAGAGAAGAATTGTGCATAAAACAATAAAAGTGGCGTCAAAGCATCTTGACTGATTCGCACGTCCTAGCGCTGTAAGAAACCGGACGGGTGGTGAATCCAGAAAGGAAAATGGGAATCCTAAAGAACAGTGTAGGGAAGGGTCGACCTTTCAGCGAGACGTCCTTAGTAGTCCCACTTAAAGTTTAGTGTCCCCCGTGACCCAAATGCACCGTGTCAGTGACTCTTTCCTCACATTTCTAGCACATCACCTAGGCCAGGGGTGTGGCCTTGACGCCCGAGAGCTGAGCCATTCTGAACGTCTGGTGAGTTACTTCGGATAAAGCGGAGGTCCCAGACTTTGGGAATTTGTGTAACAAGACAAACCCTACGGAAACATGAAACCAAAATAGGATCAGCAGGTTTTTCTTTTCTTCCTGGTCAAGTCAAAACAAAAAGAAAACAAGAAAGCGAAAGAGGAGAAGAAGAAAAGGAGAAAGAGGAGGAAAGAACCAGCTACCGTCATCATGACTTTCAGAGAAGAACGGACAGTCTGACAGCAGAAAAACTAAGAACGTAGTCTTCCAAATAAAAAGACATGAATTTATATTTATGAGAAAAGTCACCCCTTTTTTAATTTTCTCATAGGCGGGCTTTGGGGAAGCAGTGGATGGAACAGCATAGCATATGGCTTTGCGGTAGCAGAGGCTCAAACACTGACTCTGCCGACAGGTGGCTTGCAATCCCCGCCACTTAGCGCTCCCTTCTGTGAAGAAAGGACACTGAGTGGCAGGAAACGAATCTGGCCCATCAGGGCTTCCTCAGCGGGGGCTGCGGTTATTCTGGGGCGCATCATCTGAGACGAAGTGTGAGTATACGTGAGTGGGATGTTGGAGCCAAGGGTAGAGGAGAAAGGTTCCCCTCGGTACTCCCACCTCCCAGTGTGAAGCTGCCCCCTTTGGGACCACAAACCCCCCTTGGCCTAGGTTTTGTGGGATCTTGTCCTCTTTCCTGTTAGGGAGTCTCATTTAAACTTGACCTCACCTGACTACAGATGATACCTGAAAAGACAAGTCAAGTGGGTGGGGGCCTCTGGGTCTTATCCCTTCCAGAGGAAGATGGCCCTCCTGGGCCAGGGCTGGAAGCCCCCTACTGCTGACATGTGGCTGTAAAATGTAGGGAGAGTGAAGTGTGATCACACTTTTTCCCTCCCTCCCTCCTGCAGACAAACGACATGCAGATTTTTTTTTAATTTTTTTTTAACGTTTATTTATTTTTGAGACAGAGACAGAGCATGAACGGGGGAGGGGCAGAGAGAGAGGGAGACACAGAATCGGAAGCAGGCTCCAGGCTCTGAGCCATCAGCTCAGAGCCCGATGCAGGGCTCGAACTCACGGACCGTGAGATCGTGACCTGAGCTGAAGTCGAATGCACAACCGACTGAGCCACCCAGGCGCCCCACGACATGCAGATTTTAAAGGAAAATGGTAAGGTGCTGGATTTGAGACTCAGACCTTAAGGACCAAATGATTTAACCTCCTCGCTGGAATATTCTAAAATGTGATTCTACACATTGATTTGCTCCGAATTAGAATCGAACTCCACAGCTAGCTCATTTGAGAGGAAAACAGAGGGCAAAGAACAAAGACCCTTCCCAAGGTCACCTTGGTGGGGGGGGCTCCCTGCACCGACTGTCAGAACTGGGCTCTAAACCGTGCCTTTATCGTTCATGTCTTTTGCCTTTGTTTCCCAATGGAAACATAAAATTAATACCACCAGCCCTTGCTGTCTGACAAGACAGTGGTGAAGATCAAAGAACACTGTAAGTTTGAAAAAGTTCATTGCTACTACCGCAGTATGGTATCGCGGTGATTATAGCAATATGAATAGAATTTCAGCTCCATTCCTTCTTGAAAGGCCTAATGTTTAAAATTAAAACATTCAATGAAATAAATGCTTGTCTAGGTCTGAAAGAACTCATGAAACACTCAGCTTTTAGCCATGATGTAGCCCAGATGCCCTTGAAGTTCTCCCAACCTTGAATGCCGGGCAACATGGGATCCAGGGCCACTGAATTTCTGTCCTGCAGCCTGTGGAGTCTTGAGACCGTCTGTAGGATTCTTGCGTTTTCCAAGATCTTCTCATGGCCTCTTCTCCCCTGAGTTCCTGCTTCTTGGTGTTGAAGATTTGGGGAGGGTGAGTGGGGCAGAGAGAGGGAATCCAGACAGGTTTTGCAAATGATATATCCAATAAACAGTACCCAAAATATAGAAGTAACTTATACAACTCAACACCAAACACACACACACACACACACACACACACACACAAATCCAATTTAAAAATGGGCAGAAGACATGAACAGACATTTCTCCAAAGAAGACATACAGATGGCCAACAGCCACCTGAAAAGATGCTCAACATCACTCATCATCAGGGCAATGCAAATCGAAACCACAATAAGATATCACCTCACGTCGGTCAAAATGGCTAAAATCAAAAACACAAGAAACAAAATGTTGGCAAGCATGTGGAGAAAAAAGAATCCTCACACACTGTTTTTGGGAATGCAGACTGGTGCAACCACTGTGGAAGACAGAATGGAGGTTCCTCAAAGGCTTAAAAATAGAATGTCCATATGATCTCGTAATTGTCCTGCTGAGTATTTTCCCAAAGAATACAAACACACCAAATCAAAAGGATATTTGCACCCCTGTGTTTATTGCAACATTATCTAACAACAGCTAAATTAGAAGCAGCCCAAGTGTCCATCAATAGATGAATGGATAAAGAAGTGGTACGTGTATACGATGGAATATTACCCAACCATAAAAAAGGATGACATCTTGCCAAGGACCTAGAGAGCATGATGCTAAGTGAAATGAGGCAGGCAGAAAAACACAAATATCATGATTTCACTCACATGTCGGTTTAAAAACCAAAACAAGGGGCGCCTGGGTGGCGCAGTCGGTTAAGCGTCCGACTTCAGCCAGGTCACGATCTCGCGGTCCGCGAGTTCGAGCCCCGCGTCGGGCTCTGGGCTGATGGCTCAGAGCCTGGAGCCTGTTTCCGATTCTGTGTCTCCCTCTCTCTCTGCCCCTCCCCCGTTCATGCTCTGTCTCTCTCTGTCCCAAAAATAAATAAACGTTGAAAAAAAAAAATTTTTTTTGAAAAAAAAAAAATAAAAATAAAAATAAAAAAATAAAAACCAAAACAAAGGACCAAAGGGGGAAAAAGAGACGAACCGAACAACAGACGCCTACCTATAGAGAACAAACAGATGGTCGCCAGAGGGGAGGCGGGTGGGGGATGGGTGAAGTCGATAAAGGGGGTTAACAGCACACTTACCGTGATGAGAGCGGAGACATGTATAAGGTTGTTGAATCCCTGTATCGTACACAGGAGACTAATATAACACCGTGGCTTAACTATACTGGAATTAAAATAACATTTGTTTAAAAGACAGGCTTTATAGCACGACACAAAAACCTTCACAGAAAAGGCTGGCCCCCACCTCCCCTTGTCCTCTTTCTCCTGCCTCTCTTCTCAGCTCTTCATTTGTCTTCCTCCCTCCCGTCAGGAGCAAAGCCCACAAATTCCTCACATGGTCTCCTGAGAAGTGACTCCCCCCTCCTAATATCTTGGTGCTGGCTGACATCCAAAGGGTCTCACCCCATCCAAGCAGGTTCATCAAGGCATTTCTTTTCAGAGGCTGATCCTTTCTTAAGAGGGGTTCAGACGCCGGCTGCTAAGGTAATGACTCCTGGCTAACGTAGCATCACCACTAAACTGTGTGAGCACAGATCGGTTCTCAAAATCTGGTTCTCTCCACCAAAAACATTGGCATATCATCTGGCAGCTTCTTAGAAATACAAACTTGGAGTGGCAGACCTATTATATCAGAAACTCTGGGGGTGCTGGGTGGCTCAGTCTGTTAAGTGTCTGCCTCTTGATTTTGGCTCAGGTCATGATCTCACGGTTTCTCAGTTCAAGTCCCGCATCAGGCTACACGCTGACCGTGCAGAGCCTGCTTGGGATTCTGTCTCCCTCTCTCTCTGCCCCTCCCCTGCTCACTCTCTATCTCTCTCTCTTTCAAAACAAATAAATAAACATGAGAGAGAAAGAAGAAAGAAAGGAAAGAAAGGAAGAAAGAAAGAAAAGAAAGAGAGAAAGAAAGAAAGAAAGAAAGAAAAGAAAGGAAGGAAGGAAGGAAGGAAGGGAGAAGACTCTGAAAGCGCAGCCCAGAGATCTGTGTCTTTACAAGCCTCCAGGAGATTCTGACTCTGGCTTAATTGGGAGAATCACTGAATGCTCTAAAGATGCTCTAATGCATGTCAGTCGGACTCACCATGCTGCATACAGCATGGAGCACAATGGCGTGTAGCAAGTTCCAGTAATTGCTCATTAAATAATCCAGTAGACCAAGTACTGTGTGCCTAGCTCCCTGATACCACGTGCAGAGGAAGAGGAAACAACATGAAACACAATTTCTGCTCTCGTGACTTAAAACCAGCAACCAGAAAGCAATGCGTGAGCTTGAAGTCTTTGAGCAACAAGTCAACTTACAGATACTTAGTCTATGTTTTTAGGGATGCAAATGAGCAGAGACTGCACAGCTCAAGGTGCGGAGGAGCAGAGCCCGCCCAGGAGCCCGCTCTCTGGGTATCCTGGCCTCCAGGTGTCCTGGGATTCCCCAGCTCCATAGCCTCTCTGTGCTGGAGGGTGATTCATGGCTGAATTTCTTGGTTCAGCCTCGAATCTGTAGGGGCTCCAAGGGAGAACTCCGTGTGGGTTGGAGGAGTCAGAGAAGGTGGTGCCCCTGATGTGGAACTGGTGCCGGGCTTCTTTTCAGAACAAGAAAGATCTGGATGAGCAGAGATTTATAGGATTTTCTTTTCCGGTGTTGGTAACATTCCAGAGCACGGAGAGAAAACGTGCAGCCAGCGTTTCTTTAGTGGACATAAATTGTATTTGTCCAAAGAAGGCAGCGAGATCCAAACAGCCACGCGAAGATGCAGGGCCAGGCCCCAAGGCCTAGCGTGAAACTGTGGCCGGGCTCCTGGGCCCCGGCCGCTTGGCGTGTGGGTCCCAAAAGGTGCCCATGTCCTCCAACCCCAGCGTGCCCCTCAAGGGCGGTGAGGCCGAGATTCGCCTTTCCCTTCACCTTGATGGCGCTGTTGACGTTCTCATGTCTCTCTGCTTGGGCACGTCTGCCCTCCTCTCTTGTCCATCGCGTCCTGGTTAATTCAGTGGCAGTAAAGTCTGATGATTTCTTTGACTTAGAGGTTCCCCACCCGCCTGTCGCCTGTCGGTGCCACTGCCCCAAAACATCCTGTATGTAGCCGTTTGTGGTGTAGATGAAGCAGAGGGGGAGGTGTGAAAAAGCCAAGGGAAACCTTGACCATTTCCCTTCAAAGAAATTAGGCTAGAGCCCAGGGGAGGCACAAAAAAAATTGCTAAATTTACTAATGGTGGAAGGAATGACTAACCTTCAACCTACGGTGTATCAGAAGCATTACAGCCTGTGGCATTTATCATAAAGCCTCTAGCAAAAAAAAAAAAAAAAACCTGACACACCACATGCATGAATGAACTAACGAATTAGTGGAAAGAAGGAAAGAAAATGCGTGTAGAGCTTTTCAAGCACTTGAAACTTAAAACACCCACGCATGGATGGATAGTTGTCTCTCAGCATCATGGTAGTATGGCGAACTCTAGGGAACCCACCTGATTCGTAATAAGTGGCTTTGTTAGAGTCTTTGTTAAGCTAAAGATAAACACAGTCTGGTTAGCTACTGACGTGATAAACTGAACCATTCCACAAGAAACAGCTAGCTGGGGCGCGTGGGCAGCTCAGTTGGCTAAGCGTCTGACTCTTGATTTCGGCTCAGGTATGAACTCACGGTTCATGGGATTGAGCCCCATGTTGGGCTCTGCGCTGACAGCATGGAGACTGCTTGGGATTCTCTCTCTCCCTCTCTCTGCCCCTTCTCCGTTCACACTCTCATCTCACGCCCTCCTCTCTCTCTCTCTCTCTCTCTCTCTCAAAATAAATAAATGAATTTTCAAAATAAAAGAAATACCTAAACTGAAATGGAGACTAACTACAAATCATCCACAATTGCAATTGGTCTTCTTTGTTAAAAAACATCAGCGGCTTCGTCACAGATATACGTGTGGAGGGCAGTGGTGGGAGGGATGTAGAAATGTAAGTGAAACATAAAAGAAAATCAAGAATTCGTTAACAGAGCTTCTTCCGAGGCTAACAACAACAACAAAAAAAGAATCCTTTCTGTGTTCTACCACAGAAAAAGCCCAAGTGATTATTCTGGTCACATAACAAGGAAATACCTGTATCTTCCAACATCAGCAAATACAGCATGGCTGTCTACCGGGGAAAATAGCATACTTCTGAAGGCCACTGGCATTTTATGACTGGAAATCTAGATATCTTTAATAGGCAGCAATGTATTTAAGTTAAAGAACAAAAAAACACTGTCTTTTATCTAATTTTTTAGAGGTCAGCTCCCCCTCCCTTCTTGTGTACTTTTTGAGTAATTCCTGGAAAAACTTCAACAACATCCCAGTAATGAAACTGTCATGGGGTGGGTGTGCGGCTATAACGAATCTCAAACAAAACAGAACACTGCCCAGAGCTCAAGGAAGCCTAATTCTCAGCCTGAAAAATAACCCAAAGTTACATATCTCTCCCCTTTGAGGTCCTAGGAACTAATTATCAATGATCTGAGTGTCTTGTCCACCCTAGTGTGAAGAGCTCAGGGATCACAAATAATAAACTCCCTTTGGGGCACCTGAGTGGCTCAGCCGGTAAAGCGTCGGACTCTTGATTTCGGCTCAGGTCATGATCTCACGGTTTGTCAGATCGAGCCCTGCATCAGGCTTTGTGCCGACCGTGTGCATCCTGCTTGGGATTCTCCCTCTCTCTCTCTCTCTCTCTCTCTGCCCTTACTCTGCTCAAATTCTCATTCCCTCTCCCTCTCTTAAAGTAAATAAACTTAAAAAAAAAAAAACCTCCCATTGGTCCCACATGATTGAAGAAAAAAGCATTCCAGTTAATTGCCTATTTGTTTCAATAGCTACCTACTCAGCTCATTTAATATCAATATCATAATCTGTGCTCACGTCGGGCTTCCCCAGCTTTCCTTTGAGCTCCTGTAGGATGCATTTCTTCCTTCTCTTCCTGGTGGGTACACGGTGCCCGACCTTAGGAAACATTTAGTAAAGGTGTATGAAATGAATAAATTAATTTTTCACATGCCACAACAATGCAATTCAAGGTTAAAATTTTCAAAATATTATTTCATCTTTGTTTATTCAAGTTATTTCAAGATATTACACTTTGTGCAGTTAATCATGCATTGGAAGTGTCTATTCTATTTCAATTATTTGTGTTAGATGATGGTAAGTTCTTTTTTAAAACTTTTTTATAATTTTACTTTTTTTATTAATAATTATCTAATTTGGTTTGGTTAAGGGAAATGTGCAAAGGTTAATTTGCCTAGATAGTATCTTATGCACTTTTACCTATCCAATATTTCCATAATATTAAGTTATGTAAATTATGTGAAATCAAGCTTCATTATATGTATCTATTTCTGTGGCTTCATGTTTTTGTTTTTTTACATATTGTTTGTGATTCTAATGTGATTCTAATTAATGTTGATTTTAATTTAAATCCAAGTTAGTTAACACATAGTGTAATAATGATTTCAGGAATAGAATTTAGTGATTCATCACTTACATATAACACCCCATCACCCATTTAGCCCATCCCCTTACCCCCCTCCCCTCCAGAAACCCTCAGTTTGTTCTCTGCATTCAAGAGTCTCTTATGGTTTGTCTCCCTCTCTGTTTTTGCCTTATTTTTGCTTCCCGTCCCCTATGTTCATCTATTTTGTTTCTTAAATCTCACATAGGAGTGATATCTTATGATATTTGTCTTTCTCTGCTTGACTTATTTCACTTAGCATAATACCCTCTAGTTCCATCCACGTTGTTGCAAATGGCAAGATTCCGTTCTTTTTGATTGCTGAGTAATATTCCATTCAATAGACAACCCATATCTTCTTTATCCATTCGTCAGACAATGGACATTTGGGCTCTTTCCATACTTTGGCTATTTTTGATAGTGCTACTATAAATATTGGGGTGCATGTTCCCCTTCGAATCAGCATTTTGGTATCCTTTGGATAAATACCAAGTAGTGTAATTGCTTGATTATAGGGTAGTTCTATTTTAATTTTTTGAGGAATCTCTGTACTGCTTTCCAGAGTGGCTGCACCAGTTTGTATTCCCACCAGCAGTGATGCTGGTAAGTTTTTCAAAAGCAACTGACTCTTAAGAGTGCCCAGTCTACATGTGATAACTAGCATTTTCCAATGCTTGCACTGTGTGCAATCTCGTCAAGTCCTTACAACAAGTCTAAGGGGAAGACATTCTCTTCCTTTTATATAGGTGCACATCCAGGCTCAAGAGGTGAAATAAATCACCTAAACTCACATTGCTCAGAATGAACCAGGAGTCGGATTAAAGGCAGGACTTTTGATTCTAAATCCCATACCTCATAATTCCTTCTGACTTAACGTCCCTAAGCTCAAAAGACAATGATATTAGAATAAGGGAGTTGACTTAAAATCAACTCTGGTCTTGGGGCGCCTGGGTGGCGCAGTCAGTTAAGCGTCCGACTTCGGCCAGGTCACGATCTCGCGGTCCGTGAGTTCGAGCCCCGCGTCGGGCTCTGGGCTGATGGCTCAGAGCCTGGAGCCTGTTTCCGATTCTGTGTCTCCCTCTCTCTCTGCCCCTCCCCCGTTCATGCTCTGTCTCTCTCTGTCCCAAAAATAAATAAAACGTTGAAAAAAAAAAATCAACTCTGGTCTCAAAGCACATTGTGGAAGCTGCTTCGTAACAGTCTCACATCCCACATGTCCAACTCACTCCATCTCTCCTCTCCTATTCTCTTCTCTCCTCCCCCCCTCCCTCCCTGTCCACCCCCTGCTTCTCTGACACACACCAGTAGCCCACAGAGGGGAACAATTTTTATCACACCACGACAGTTATTTAGATTCCTAAGATGCGGAAGTTTCCTTGTGGAAGCAACATTGAAATACATTCATTTAAAGTGTTATCACAAAATTCACAGTGGTGTTTTAAAAATAGTATTGGTCACCAGAAGGTACACTTGAGAAACTGACTTTATATCATTTTCTAAGGACGAATGGAGGTAGGGGCAATGTTCCTGACATTGGTCCCCATTAGTCAACCGAGCTACAAAGGTTGTGGGGGTGAGGCTTGAGCCTGGGGTCTCTGTGACACTCAGCCTGGAGGACAGAAGCATTCTTGGGTTTCTCCTTTCACCAAGGGACACTCTCCTGAGCTCGAGTCAAACGTCTCTGACTGTATCCGACTCTGACTCTCCCTGAAAAGTTTGGTGCCGTTATTTGAAAGGAAATGCTTAGTATTATTATTATTCTCAGATTGGTCCCCAAGGAAGAGAAAGAAATGTTCCCGAGCCAAATGTGTATCCAGTCGAGAAGAGAAAACTCAAGCCGCATAGGGGAGAAATCTGGTTCTTGCCAAGGGGACAGGCAGCGGCTACCAAAAAATAAGACGTTGCAATGCTGACATCACAGATTGAAGTAGAATCCTTTCCTTCAACTTCCCAAACTCCCCTCTTAGTCACCGTTAGTCTAATGTTAGCTAATCTATCTAGTTTAGCAGTCTGCATTTTGTACCTTCGGCAGTAAATTGGTGTTCAGGTGACCCTCAAAAACTCGCTGACCCTCAGCAACCGTGATGCCTAGAGAAGAGGTGGTGACACAGGGAAAGGGTGACCTCTAGTCTTACGTGACCAAAATATCGTGTGAAAGACCATCCAACACAGGCCCAGGTGGTTTCCTGTGTGAGACCCAGAAATTCATTCTAGGTGGGGTAACAGAATACATCAGAAAATCCAAAGAGCCAGCCCTCTCTGCTCCCAAAGAACTGACAAGCCGGTTGGGAAGGCAAGATCTACACAGAGAAAAAGCAAATAGCAAGAGAAGGGTCGAATGAGCAGAAAACCAACCAGAAAACGAGAAAATCAAGTGACAAATGACACAGCGCAACTGCCATAGTCACGCGAAAGACCATAACGTCCCACAAAAAAGTTTACGGCAAATATTAGCGGTTTTAACAGTAGCCGTATAGTTCACTCGCGTTGAAAAGGAGCGGAGGTTTTTCTAAAGGCTGAGGCTCAATCCACCGGACTAAGCCTGCTGCTAGAGATCCTGGGGACACCGTATTGCTTTATCACCGCTACTAGCCCTGGAAATTGTTCGATTCATGACGTGATCCTCCTGCATCCCAAGCCGGTGTTCTAATAAGACAAAAGGATTTTTGGGTTTTTTTTTTCATTTTAGCACATTGTTCTTTTTTATGTGACATTTTTAAGAAACAGCAAAAAATGTGTTCAGTGTCTTGTTTTAGGGACAGAAGGTGAAAATAGGCAGTTTCTACCTGTTGGTTCCTTTGCAGCCTGCCGTGTGGTTCCTGGAGGTCGGCAGGGGCGGGTGGGGGGCGGTCTGTAGGCCCTGCTCCAGGCTGTTGAGAAGAGAGGAAGTCATATGGCCTCCTTATAGCCAAGCCGGTCTCAGCTCCCAGCCACTCCCCTGGCTATGGCTCCGGCCTCGAAGACTGCAGCTTCCAGCCCTACTCCCCGCTCCCAGACCCTTCCCTGTGTCTCCTGTACTTTAGAGGAGAAGAAAGTGCTTACTTTTAAGACGAAGACCCTGAGCCCTGATTAAAGCAGAAATTTGGGCCCAACAGGGCCTATCCTGAGAGAAATACATGAGTTTTAGTAACTAAAAGGCATGTGCTGTTGGTTGTGAATGATAACATAAGAAGGGTGTTTTCAAAGAACTTTAAGACCTTCTGCTGTTGGAAGACCGTCGACCTTGGCTATTTATTAGATCCGATCGCAAGTAGAAACTACTCTCCAAAAAAAAAAAAATGCAGCTGTCTCTCATCGTCCAAAACCATGGAAACCAGCTCTCTCTGCAAACAATGAGCCTGCTTCCAGCCAAGGCAGCTAGAGATTCTCATTTCTCATGATTTTCTTCCAAATCCCAAGCAGCAAATGCCTTTAAAATGCACAAAAGAGCAAGGAGCCTACTGAATTGGCAATTACTCCTGTTCCTTTAGTAAAGGAAGGGAAGGCATAAAAGATCTGTGTTTTGCTACTTCGGGGTTTCCAAAGACAAGATGGAAACTTAGGACAAGTTAACCCTCGTGTGGAGAACTGCTTGGAGCTGCCGAGGGAGAGTGTTTTTGCATTTTCATGACCAAGGTATATTTTCTTTTTTGGCAAAGGCCTTGTCCCAGAGGGAAAACGACACGGACTAGCTTCCAGGATGAACCCCATAGAAACCACACTGCTTTCAACATGGTTACAGTCAGCACATAGTTTCTCAGTTATAAACCACCCTCCCCCTCATTCTCCAACCCCAGATAGTCCACGGTCTGCTTTCCAAACACACTCTTGCAACAAATAGCGATAGCCCGTGTAAGCTGGAATTTTAAATATGCGTCAGATTGCAGGTCACATTTTCAGAGGCATCCTTTCAAGGCCTGACCTGCTCACCTAGTGGCTAACTCAAGCAAAGCCATGAGACAACTGAGGCCTGATGCTAGTGGAGGCTGTCCACCTTGGCTCAGCCTTTCCACCAGGCCACTTCCCCATGTCTGCAGGTCCATGGCAGCGTCCTTGTGACAAAGACCCTCTGTTCACACCAACCTGCTAACTGATGTGCACATTCACACCAATGCAGAGGTTAGCAGCCCAGGATGGCTTAGTATCGCCTCCTGAGAGCTTTTCCACTGCCCTGGAGTGGGTCAGGTTACCACCCCCCACCATGTTCCCGAAAGATCTTGCACTTCTGCTGCCCTAGCATCCGTCTTCCACTCCCCATCCGCCACGGGACTGGGAGCTCCCTCCCATCTGTTGCTGGGACATTAGCCCTCAGTTCAGTGCCCTGCACACACAGAGCAGAAACTCAGTAAACATTCCCTGAATGTTGTTGGAAGGACGATGTCCACAGGGACCCATGCTCACTATTCATTCATTAGAGATGAATCCCTACTGGTAGAATTCCAGCGAGACAAGTACTGAGCAAGAGAGACATTTAGAACAGAGGCAACTAGTGAAAACCCATCAAATAAGGCCGCTCCCACTTACCAGTTCTGTAACATTCACAGGGTGCCGGAGTCCTTTGAGAATGAGATTAAATCTATGGTATATCCTCTACCCAGAAAAAAAATGTGCACACACACACACACACACGCACGCACAGATATACATACAATCTTGCCTGCAATTTCAAGAAACTAGAGAATCCGTTGAAAAATATGCCTGGAACCCCAGGCTAAGAACATCGGCCCCATCTTAGTTGGATACTTTTCTCCATGTCTCCGTTAGATTTCTATCTGCCTGAGGGCAGGAAGGAAATCTCGGTCGGCCTTGTGTCCACCAGTAGCTCGCTGTGCAGAGTAGGGGCTCGATAAACGGTCTGTGAAAAAGCACACGGTACTGAAAAAGGGTGAAGAGCTGTCTCTCAAGACTCAGTAAGGGGCGCCTGGGTGGCGCAGTCGGTTAAGCGTCCGACTTCAGCCAGGTCACGATCTCACGGTCCGTGAGTTCGAGCCCCGCGTCGGGCTCTGGGCTGATGGCTCAGAGCCTGGAGCCTGTTTCCGATCTTGTCTCCCTCTCTCTCTGCCCCTCCCCTGTTCATGCTCTGTCTCTCTCTGTCCCAAAAATAAATAAACGTTGAAGACTCAGTAAGCACTCTCACCCTAAACAATCCACCATTGGCTCCCGTGCTTCCTCTCCACCTGTCCACGCGCACCCCGAAGAAACAGGAACATCTCTATGACTTGCAGAGCGAGAGACCCAGGCACCTGCCCCAGACTAGTTTGGCCTCAATGCACCGTCCTCGGTGGTGAGGGCGAAGCTTACGGGACCTCCCCAGAGGATACTTTGAAAATTCATGGGGGCACTTTTTGGTTCTCACGATAATTAGGGATCACCACCACTTTTTTGCAACGCACAGGCAAATTTCACACAGCACAGAATTGTCCAGATGGAGTTGTCCCACCTCACCTCCGAATGTGCCATCGGATATTCACGTAAGTGAAAATATGCCTATTAGCCTGTGATCCTAGATCCTAACTCTCTGTGCCACACCATCACAAAGTAATTTTGTGTGGTGTTAATGTATGCTGAATTTTTCCAGAACGCAGCTATCACTTAAATCCACGTGAGATTGCCCACTGTTTGGTTTGGAACCTTACCAAGAGCTGTTCGCCTTTTGAAAAATCACAATGCCAATGTCTATGCCGCGGATGGGATTTGCATCACCGGTGTGCCTGCAGCAGACTGCTGTGAGAGCTAGAATATTCATGGCGATTCGACTCAGACTTGTAAGCTCTGACCTCCTCCTCACATCTTCTAATGTAGCTCTGCCCAAACATTTACCACTTACATGCACATTCTTCTTTAAAATTATTTTTAATATTTCTCCTTTATATTACATTATTAGCTATTATATTATAGTCAGGGTATATTATATAGTCAGGGTATATTATATAGTCAGGGTATATTATATAGTCAGGGTATATATATTATAAAATAAAATTTATTTTATTTTATTTTATTTTATTTTATTGTCAGAGTGTCCTACTGATCTTTTTTAAAATTATGGGTAGAAGCAAGTTTTATTCCCCAGATATTTAGTTTCAAGAGAGTAAAAGGAATATGGCAAAATGTTTGGTACAGAGAGAGATAAGTCTGATGTTGAACTGCACTAATGTCATTTAAATGGTGAGTCATTAAGGATGCCCTTAACTGCAAGGAACAGCGTGCTAAATGTGGCTTAGACTAAAGCATCAAGACCACTTCTTCACATAACAAGAAGCCCAGAGGTGGGTAGTTCCAACACTGTTTCAGCGGCTTCATGAAGTGGAAAACAACCAGGGAGATCTCCATCTTTCTGTCTGCTGTCTTCAGTGTGTTGACATTTGTCCTCAGGTTTGTCCCTCCATGGCTGCATGAAGACTGCAGCCACGCAGTTTGTTAATGTTTTTTATTTATTTTTAAGACAGAGAGAGACAGAGCATGAGTGGGGATGGGGCAGAAAGAGAGGGAGACACAGAATCTGAAGCAGGCTCCAGGCTCCGAGCTGTCAGCACAGAGCCCGACGCGGGGCTCAAACTCACAGACCGCGAGATCATGACCTGAGCCGAAGTCGGACACTCAACCAACTGAGCCACCCAGGCACCCCTGCAGCCACTCAGTTGGCAGCCAAAAGACAGAGGTGCTGATTTTCCTTCGCATGGCTCTTTTATCAAAGAGAAAGAATTTTTCAAGAATCTCCAAGGAAGACTTCCTTTCTGGTTTAATTCGCCAAGATTTAATTGGATGCCCATGGCTGCAATGGCAGCTGAGAAAGCCAGCCTTTTCATTATTTTTTTAAGTTTATTTATTTTTGAGAGAGAGGGTGGGGCAGGGGAGGAGGTGGGAAGGGGCAGAGAGAGGGAGAGACAGAATCCCAAGCAGGCTCCGCGCCATCAGCACAGAGCCCAACGTAAAGCTCAAACTCATGAACTGTGAGATCATGACCTGAGCCGAGATCAAGAATCAGACCTCAACCGACTGAGCCACCCAGGTACCCCATCCAGCCTTTTCCTTATTAAGTAAAGGTGGGATCTGCTGGGAAGGATATGCGGGGGAGCGTGGCTATAGGTTGCAATCAGAACTGTTTCCTACTCACTGTAGAAGCATTATTCACAAACAACAAACAAACAAACAAAACCAAGAGTAAATGGTAGTTCAGCACGATGTTCTGTATGTTTGTACTTCAGTTAAATATGACAAGATTGTACATTTAGACTCTAACGCTGTTGATTCCCTATGCCCCCTTTTTTCCTACTTGCCATATTTGATCCCAATGCAATGTGGTATGTTCTGTGTTCAAAAGAAGAATTGAACTCTTGCAGCCTACCCCAGGGCTTTGGTGTGGGTATCAAATGAGAACACGTGCAATGATATAAAACCCCTTACACATATAAGATATTCTTAGTTGATAATATCAGTCCCAAAGAATAATCAAGCAGCATAACTGCAAGTTTATTTTAAACTTGGTTCCACACCCTAATTAGGATTTAAAATGGAAAAACAATCTGTGCGAGATTGAAATTTTACAGTGTAACTTTCAAATTTAAAATAGAGACCCACTAGGCTCTTGAGCCTGTGGCCCTTTGGAAAAATACAGAATTAGACAACCATTATAGGTGAAAGATACAGTAAACAAAAAAGAGAACAATCTGTCCTGCTTTTTTCTTTTTGCTGAGAGAGAGAGAGAGAGAGAGAGAGAGAGAGAGAATCTTCAGCAGGCTCCACACTCTGCGGAACCGGATGTGGGGCTCGATCTCACAATCATGAGGTTATGACCTGAGCCAAAATCAAGAGAGAGATGCTTAACCAACCGAGCTACCCAGGCACCCCCAATCTGTACTGTTTTAGTCCTCATCAACCATGTTCTGTTCGAGACCTAGACCACAGTTAGCAAGTAGAGCCAAGAGCAAGAAGGCACAATGTTCTTATCTCTGCTGCTGTGTGGTAAGCCTTTAAACACTGTTTAGGTGCTGTGCAACAGAGCCAGAGCTGAAGTGGGTGACCATGTGTCTGGGCTTGCCCAAGAAGGTCCCGGTTTACTCCTCTTACTCCTACCCTAATTGTTAGCAGCTCTCTTCTTTTCATCCTCGGAAGTGCCCTAGGTTGGGTGATACATTATAAGTGGTCACCCCACTAGCTTATCTAAAATATCTAGATTATAAACAGCAACTCATGCCCAACCCCCCAGCTTTAAGGCTGAAGAAAATAAAGCCAAAAGAAGGAGAAAGTTGTAGGGTTGGGGAGTTGGAAGAGAAAAAGTTTAGCAGGATAAAAAAAAAAAAAAAGAGTAGACAAACTGAAAAATAAACAATCAAGTGCCACGTTAGGAAGAACAGAAACCCAGAACGCTGTTCCTCCAGGTATTCTCCTCTGCTGGGAGGGCTGGTGGGGAAGGAAAATTTCACAACGGCCCAATGAATGGATGGTTTGTTTCCCTCCAAAAAGGCTTACAGCTGGACACCAGTAGTCCGAATACCAGCTCTGTTTCACAGGCAGGTTCCTCCCGCCGCCAAGTGTTACAAGCCCTTCACAGAGCAGTGGATTTTAAAGGTGAATTGAAACTATTTTAAGATCCCTCTAGGGCAGCAGATGGACAGAATGACGGATTGTTACTACGGTGGAGTTATTTTCATTCCTGGCCCAACTGTGCACACAGTACTGTAGGCTCGTGACTGGCCAGGCTTGCTCTCTGGGCAAGCAAGATGCATTCTGTGAAACAGGCAATCAAGGGAGGCTGGGAACCAGATTACAGGTTCTTCTAAATGAAATTTAAAAATACTGACTAGGCCATAATAAGACTAGGCAAGCCCATGTGGAAATTTACTTTGACATTATCTTTGAGATCCAACTGGGGGAAAAAGGAGTGATACGTACGTGAAATTATCCTTTCGGGAGTTCCTGTCAATAAGTCAAAAACAGAGATTTCGTTGGATCGGACCAACGCCACCAACTTCTTTGGCCAAAATAACAATGAATTTTAGTATAGCTCAGTGGCTAAGAGTTCCAGTTCTGGATCAGAGAGCCTTGACTCAAATCCCAGCCTCCCTGGTTACCAGTAGCTTTAGGCAAGTTTCGTGACCTTTTTGTATCTCAGTTTCCTCATCTGTAAAATAGGGATAATTATCTTACCTACCTCCTAAGTTTGTTGAGAAGAGTTAATGAGTGAAATGTAGTGCTCATGGATGTCAGTCGTGGCTGTCACCATCATTAAATGGGTGGCCACAGGATTCCAGTGTAACCTTTTACGGGTAGAGCTTGCTAGGCTCTAAGTGGTGAGCAAGGGTCAGTGTTTTGTTTTGTTTTGTTTTTCTGTTTAGTCTTGTTTTGGTTTTTTCCAGAGACTAGCCAGCCCTATTTTGATAAAGGTCCCAGTTTCCCTCCCTTGAGTAGGCTAGTGGGGAGAAGACTTGGGCAAGAACAGAGATACTATAAAATACAGTAAACAGGGTTGTATAACTCTGGGGGCTTCCATGCTGTCCTAGTTACAAAACACCGAGAAATGAAAGTGGTAAGAAGTTGACAGCAATCAGGGAGAATCCCCCCAAAGCTGGGAAGTAAGCACTGGAATGTTCTCAGACTACAAATGGCATCTAAGTATGAATATGCACAAAGCACTTTACTAGGACCCTTCTGGACTACAAAGATGTATATAATGCCCAAGGAGTTCATTCATTCACTCATTCATTCTTCAAATCTGTGAGCATGTGTTATGGGCCAAGAACTGTTCTAGGGGCTAGGGAGAAAACAATGAATACAACAGGGCCCTAAGTTTAGGAGACTCTGAAAATGGGAGGGGCGCTGACCAATAATAATCATCAGATGTGACCTAGATATACAATAGTCCAGGGAACTTGGGGAGCACAGACAAAGGTGCCAAACTCTGTCATTTGATGTGTGACAAGTCAATCTCAGGTTCTGGCACTGCCAGAGACTACATACGGAAGAGTTTCAAAGTGGGTAATTCCTCATTTGGTTCAGGTTGAAAAGAGCAGGCAAAGCTCCAAGTCAATTCAACATGGGCAGCAAGAGGAGAGAAGGGCATTGGGTGAGGCAGGGAATAAATAAACCCCCTTTGCTGACAATCTGGTGAAGTCAGGAGACTGATGCCTTTTGACAGATGGGGAACCTAAAACTGAGTGTTTAAGTAGCTTAGTCGAGGTCGCTAGCCGTGTAGCGGTGGAGTTGGGTTAAGCAGGTGGGTGTGGCTCCAAGCCTTGGGTTTTCCACTGCCCAACTGGGGCTCGATTCCAGAGAGACTAATGGAGCCCAGACAGGACATTGTGGAAGAAAAACCAAGAGCATATTGTTACATTCAGAGTGATAGTAATATGTTTGAAACTAGGCTGTAGTAGGAAACTGGCAAAGCCAGGTCCCTAGGTGTGCTCAAGCCCGGATGACAATTTCAAGCCAATTACATTCGTCAGCGATGTGCCTATCAGCCCAAAGACAAAGTGCTCATTCACTCAGAGGGCTGGAACTGCCCAGTCAGTCAGATTGCTTGTGACCTCACTCTCCCTGAGACTCCCGAACACCTCATCTACCCAGGGACTTATGCAAATGAGCTCTGGACATTCATAAAATCTGTCTCCTTTAATCAGGAGTTTTAATGTTCCTTATTGGCACCATTGCTAGTGCTGGTGGGGAGGCTCAGGGCTGAGATCTCCGACAATTTTTGCTGCCGTGCTGTTGTCAGAACCACATTCTTGGCAGAAAGACCAGGAAGTGCCAAGGAGGCACGAACAATACCTGTGTTTGAAAAAGCAAAGCTTATCCAGAGATCTCCAACAGACTTCTCCTTATGTTTCACTGCTTAGAGCTGAGTTGCGAGGGTACTTTAGCAGGAAGGGAAGCCGGAAAATGGAGTTTTCTAACCTTGCGCATTGCTGCCTCACGCGAATTCAGTAAGGGCGAGCTTCACGGAAAAGAGCATCAAGCCAGGAGAGCTATAAAAAACCTGCCAACAAGGTCACAGATTTGTGCCATGCCACGAGAGAACAAGCTTTCTCATGGAATGCTGGAGCTTCTCTTCCGCTCCCCAGGAACGTCCCAGCGGCGGCACGTGCCAGGCATTATGTGGGGCTCTGGGCGGCAGCAGGGCACAGCTCACTGAGTGGCCTCGAGGAGCTCGCGGGTCAGCGAGGAGACACGCGCTGCACAAGCAATCACAGGATGCCCGGGTTCTGATGCACAGGGTGACGGTTTGGGATCCGTGGCAGTGTCCAATCGCTCATAAAGATTTAACCTGAAATTTTAAGAAATCAACAAAGGGCCGGAGATAATGTTTTAGTAGATTGCAAAATGTTGGTTTTCCCCTTGTTCATCACCTTATCATGAACAGCACGCAGACCATTTATGGAAAACTTGAGTATTGAAAGTGCGTGTTTCTAAAAATATTTGCAAAGGCTCAGAATTCACTAATGATGTCTGATCACATGGCAGGTTACATCCTGTAACCCCTGACTGTGCTGTGCTCCAAGGTCTCCATCCATGGGACGTTCGCATAGACGATTCGGTACGCTTCCAAACACAGCACTATCATCCCGGTGACACCTTTCAAGGAGGTGAGCTGTGTGGTCGATGTCATAATCCCTTTGCAACTCAAAACTTTTACTGACTCCAGGCAGCATTGTTTCTCACTTCTGCTTAAGCTGAGAGCCCTCGTACAATGGGCAGTGGCATTTTCTGGTTACGTCCATGCAAAACTGCAAAGGCTCTCAAAAAAACATATGTTCCTAGAGTGTAGGCTCAGACTCCTGACTAGGCCAGCGACATTGTCAAGAGAGTCCCTGGAAGTGGATCTAGGCTGGGAGGTTGCCCTGCTGTGCTGACAAGTGTCTCTCTCTCTCTCCAAGGCTGTTTAGCCAGCCTGCAACAGGCAGCCAGTAAGAGACCACTAACCCCTTCCTAGGCACTTTAAATCATATGGCGTTTAAATGTGTGTGTGCGTGTGTGTGCGCCTGGGTGGGTGTGCGTGCGCGCACCCATGCACCTGTGCACACACATGCATGCCACGTGTGTCCGGTTGAAATTTTTATTTTAAAATATTTTATTCTGGGGGTGCCTGTGTGGCTCAGTCGGTTAAGCATCCAACTTCAGCTCAGGTAAAGATCTCACGGTTTGTGGGTTTGAGCCCTGCCTTGGGCTCTGTGCTGACAGCCCAGAGCCTGGAGCCTGCCTCGGATTCTGTGTCTCCCTCTCTCTCTGCCCCTCCTCCACTCAGCGTGCTCTCTCTCTCTCTCTAAAAAATAAACATTAAATAAATAAATAAATAAATAAATAGTGTTTCATTCTGAAAAGGAAGCGTATGTATCATATGTTCATAGTGCTAAGCAGTGTTATAGGAACCCCGAGGAGGTGCATTGAGTTTGAGGGGTCAAACAAGACTGCTTCACGGCATGCGGCATCTAAGCTGACACTTGACGGACCATGAACTCCCTTACTTGGAGCCCCGCCCCTTCCCATTTCTGCAACCCCATCCTGGACCCTGCACGGCAGAGCCTCCTTGATGGAGATGAGCTGTGGGGGACAGAGGCAGGCATGGCCTCTCTACAGCAAAACTCTCGGATGAGATTCATCCCACTTTGCATTGATTGCTTCGGCCTAAAGACCAGAGAGTGACCTTTCCGAGCCATCCCCAGGGCTGAGGTTTCCTGTGTGGACCAAGGGTTGTGACACTCCCCAACTCTCCACCTAAAAGGGGAGGATTTTTTCCCTTCCGCACAAGAATGGCCTCAACTCATTATCAAGATTTCCATGACAGCTTTTAAATGTCAGTTTTGTGAGTTTTAATACAAAACATTTGAAAACAGTTTTCTTTTTGGCTTATCTACCATAGTTTGAAAATAGAGTTTGGTATTTTTATTGTTTTTGACAGCCCTCGCTGAGCATTTCTGTTCCTATTAGTCGAAGTATTTCCAAGGGCTTTAGTACAGGCTCAAGCTATGTTCTTGGTTCCAGCCCTGTAACCACACCTACACCAGACCAAGGCCCTTGACACGGCCTTGCACCAGCCCAGGGACAGGAGAGGAAGGCTAAGAAGTGAAGCCAGAGTGGAGGGCAGGTAAGCGTCAGCACTACAGAAGGCAAGGCTGAGATCACAACAGGGGCACAGTGGGTCCCCCAGATGTTCAGAGCTGCAAACAGTTGAAGAGTTCTTCAAGATCTCCTAATTCTTCACTGCACATCCTTGCTAACGGACTCCCTTGCTACCCATCTTACCCCAGCCTCTCCCCCTCTGCAACAGGCAGCCACAGTCCTGGGACCTGTGTCCAGCTGGGAGGTAACGAGGAGATAGGATTATGTCCATCATCAGAGAACCTTGGGTCCTCGGTCTTCTTTCTTACTGGTTTGTCACTGGTTGGTTGTTTACTACTTTAGAAGTTGTCACTTTAATGTTTAGCCTAAAGCGTTGGAATGTAGTATCCAAGTGATATGCTACCCCAGTGATCATTTTCAAGGGGCCAGAAGGTTTTTCAAGTGAAAATGTTGATCCTATCAGGAAGTAAATGGCTCACGTAGACGAGAGGGTATTTAAGGCTGCGCTGGGCCTCTAGATTATTGCTAGATTACTACTCTAAATTATTACTAGATTATTACCCACTATGCGGGGTGGGGCCATTCAGTTTTGGTGACAGGCTCCTGACTGTGGCCGGCCACTGTGTTCCATCCAGCTGGCCCAGTGAATGCTAACTCCAGTGGCTTTAGGCTATTAGTGGGCCAATCTGGAGGTTCCCCTGAAAGTTGTTCCCCTCACCGATGCTGCCAGATGTGGGTCCCGGGTCAGTTCGGAGGGGACTTCAAGTTTGGGGGCCTTAAGGAGAGCCCTATTACCCTCCATTTGTTCTCTGTCTCTCCTCTTCGGTCCCCAGGTTCTGCTGAGGACACAGAGAAACTGTGACATGGGAATGTGACCCTACTGACAGCTTCCTGTGTGCCAGGCTCTGTGATGGGTCCTTCAGGCACTGTTTTTCTTCCAAGCCTCATAACAAACCTAGGAAATGGATCTTCCTACAATTTTCATTTGGTAGATGAGGCAACAGGTTCAGAGAAGGTAACAACTTATATGACTAGTAAGAGCCAGTCTGTTTCCAAAACCACTTTCCAGTCACACTGCACTGAGCCTTGAAAGTTCCAGATTTTCCTAAGTTCCTTAACTACACATCAAGTGTGAGCAGGGGTAAAGAGAAGAAAACAGAAATGGGACCATTTCCAGGGCACCTGAGGTAAGGCCAGGACACCAGGGATCGGGGTTCCTGGAAGGAATTTTCCCAGAGCCTATTAGTGGACAGGACAAGGGTCGCTGATGATTATGCAACAGCTACGGTTCCCCCAGAGGGCTAACATCCATAATGACAGTGACAGGGGATCCCTCAGCTCATTTAGAGATTTGATAAGAGCTAAGAGAAATCATACCTTGGTCTGCGCTAAGGTTAGGCAGATAAGGTTAAAATGCTGAAGACTACAATTGCTTCGCTCCTGGGGGAATCATATCAGCTTCAGGTATTTGCCATGGTTATCTTGTGCTCATCAAAACTGTTATTGGTAGTTATCTCCCTCTCTCTTTTTTTCCCCCAAATGACCCAGATTTAATCATCAGAAGCAAACAAAATGGAGTGTTTATAAAAGAACACATCAGTGCCGTTTGCAAATGAGGCAGAGAGGGCCTATGGGCTGTCTCCCCCAAAGATGCCCACAGTGGTTCTAGCTGTCTGTCCCCAAAAAAGAGAAGATGGGAATCTGCTGGTTTTGCGAGCTCAAGTCTTCTCGCCTGTCACTCACTCCTGACCAGCATTAGGAGCCCGCATGCCCTTTCTGGTCATTGCCCTTTGTGTTATGGTTTGAAGCAACATTATCAACCCGTAGAACAGGACTGCTGTTGTCTACAGAGGTCTTTGCAATTTCTCAGCCAATGGCCACCAGATGCCCAGTTCTTCCATGCTCTTCAGGGTAGCTGTCCCACCAAGTCTAACCCACGTCTCACAGTTCTCCTGTGGGTGGTTGGCCTTAAGGGAGGTAAGCATGAAGATTCTCTCTACCACACCTATTTACAAAAATGAGGTGATGCAAGAACTGTAGAGAAGAAGATGTAATAGTAGGGGAGATTCCATGTATTGAGTCTCTGAAAAGGGGAGTCAGTGAAAAGCTCTTCCAGAAGAGTTTTGGGGTAGGTTGTGCAACTGAACTTGAGGGAATATGGTCCAACAGAGTGCTTCCCATCCCCTTTGGTGTCACAGTACACAGAGAATATGATCATGTTTGAACCACACACTGGGGGACAAGGTAAAGACGTGTGGTGACTCCAAGCCAGAAGCCAAAGGCCAGGAAGCTCTGGAAGCTTCAGTCCCACTGCCAGCCCAAGAACCGAGGGACCAAGCTGGGCACACTGTGGGGGGCCTCTGTACTCCTCAACGGGATGGTCTGATGAAAATTCAGTGGAACCCAATCCTACTACCACTGATGTGGGTATTTCTCAGGCGGCTCAGAAACCAACACAACTATTTAGGGTCTGGAGCAACGTCTTAGATCCTCCCTCTCTGGGCCCCGCCCCCATCCCAGTCTAATCTCCCAGCAATACAGAACTCCTGATGGCGAAGAAGGGTCATTTTGATGACACGTTATCAATCCTATTTCTCTCAAAGAGCCAGAATGCTAACACTGGGCTAGAAGAGTATATGAAGGATGAGAATTCGTCTCTGATTTACATCATTACCAGGCATTTCGTGTATAATCTCTTCTTTCCATGAAATCTTTGGAAGAAAGGTGCTCTATTTTGAAATGTGATATACCAACAAAATGTCTCAGGATATAGCTTCTATTTTATTTCAGATATTCCCCCACTTTGCCACATCTTAGGTCTAATGCAAAATGTTGTTCTAAACATTTTTAAGTGGTCAATTTTTTATAATTTATCCTACCTTCAATTAAAGTTAGGATATAGCTAAATATCACAAAGATACACGATATTCTTGACTGCAGTCCAGAGAACCACTGCAAAAAAATAACCCACCATAAGGAAAAAGTGACTGAAACTTGCTTATATCTGCTTATCAAATTTAATTTAATAAGTGGTTTTGATATGACCCAGAAATCCTACTCTTAGATTTATGTACCCAAGAGCAATCTGTGCATAGACCTGCCAAAAGAATTATACAAGAATGTTTATAGCAGCTTTATTCATAATAACTCCAAATTGGAAACCACCCATACGCCCATCAATAAGGGAATGGATAAATAAATTGTGCTACGTTCGTATAATGGGATACAACTCAGAAATAAAGACTACAGACCACTCATGACAATATAGATGAATCTCACAGACATTATGTTGAGCAATAGAAGCCAGACACAAAAGGGTATGTATTGTATGACTTCACTTCTATGATATTCAAGAACAGGGATCTGGAGTGGTTACCTCCAGGTGGAAAACCACGGACTGACTCGAAAGTGAACAAGGAACTTTCTGGACACATATTCTTAGCATGTGCTATGTCTTGATCTGAGTGGCGATTACAAGAACGTCCACATATTTAAACATTGAGCAGCACACTCCAGATTGGTACATTTTATGCATTTATGTATATCTCCATAAAAGAAAAAATGGGGGCGCCTGGGTGGCTCAGTCAGTTAAGCGTCTGACTTCAGCTCAGGTCATGGTCTCACGGTTCATGGGTTCGAGCCCCACATCGGGCTCTGTGCTGACAGCCCGGAGCTGAGAGGCCTGAGAAAATTGAAACTTAAAAGCTTAAGTTATGGGAAACTGAAACCTAACCAAGCTTAACCAGCTTGTTCCGCTTCTGTACAATTGCTTGGCGCGCCCATGTATTCCTGATCAATCATTATTGCCTGGCACATCCGTATATTCTTGATCAACCATTGTTACTTGGCACATCCGTGTACTCCTGATCAATCATTGTTGCTTGGCACATCCGTGTACTCCTGATCAATCATTGTGATACCCGTACCCCCGGTTGTGGTCTGACCTAAAGGCAGGAACCAATCGAATACTGTTAAGTGTCCAACTTTAAACACCAACCAATCGCAGCTCTGTAACTGTGGAAAATTCCTGATTTCCCCATGACTTGTTTGTACCTGTCTATAAAAGGGGTGTAAAAACCTCTCTCAGGGCCTCTTGGCGTCACCGGCAACGGGGGCGCAGAGGTCCAGGTTCGAACCTGCAATAAATGACCCTTGCTGCTTAGCTTTGACTCTGGACTCTGGTGGTTCATTTTTGGGGGTCTCTTAGACTCTGGGCGTTTCAGAGCCTGGAGCCTGCTTCAGATTCTGTGTCTCCTCTCTGCCCCTCCTCTACTCACACTCTGTCTCTCTCTCTCGAATAAATACATATTTAAAAGAAAAAAGAACAAAATGGATTTGACATGTGTTCAGTGCCTAGGAAAATTCCCCTAGTAGTGACTTAACTTTCCCTTATGTTAATAAGAATAATTAATAAATAAAGCTAGAAGTTGAACCCAGCAAGGCCAGGATGTTCTGGGTATGAACATTACATCAGAATCTGTTGAAAATACCACTGAGTGAAATCAGTAGATATTCCTCTGCTGATCTGCTCCATCCTGAAGTCTCACTGAGGGCTTATTCTACCCCTTTTGCCTTCTGCTTTCCCATTTTCTCTCTGGGGTTTGTTATGGGCTGAATGGTGTCTTCCAAAATTGATATGTTGAAGCCTTAACCCTCAATGTGACTGTATTTGGAGATAGGATCTTTAAAGAGGTAATTAAGTTTAAATGCAGTCATTAGGGTGGGCCCTAGTCTAATCTGACTGGTGTCCTGATAAGAAGAGATTTAGAGCTAGACACACGCAGGGGAGAGACCTCGTGAAGACACGGGGAGAAGAAGAAGGCCATCTGCAAGCCGAGAAGAGAGGCCTCAGAGAAAAACCCTGCCAACATCTTGTAGGACTTCTAGCCTCCAAAACTGTGGGGAAATCAAAATCCATGTTTAAGCCACCCAATCTGTAGTACTCTGTTATGGCCACCCAAGCTAAGACAGCTTCTTGCCCTGGTTGAGACGACTCACATTCCTGTTCTTGCTTCCTGCCAGCCATGTCTGCTTTACCCAAGAACAAGCCTTGGCCTTATTCTTAATCTGTGCCCAGACCTCAATTCCAGAAGACATTTGGCATTCTGGACCCAGGGCATACTCCAGGAACAAACCACTGTAGACAAACACAGGAAGTCCAAGCCCATTTTCTGAAGGAGAGAAGAGGTACAGAAACAGAGTTTAACACACTCACAATAATCCAAACAAACATGTCTCTATCTCCTTTGCTTCAAGTCTCTCCCAAAGAGAAGTCATTGTGATTTGAGGACATGTTTTAAAAAAGAGAGAAGTCAGGGTGGCTCAGCTGGTTAAGCATTTGACTCTTGATTTTGGCTCAGGTCTTGATCCCAAGGTTCATATGGGATCGACCCCTGAGTCGGGCTCTGTGCTGATAGCACGGAGCCTGCTTGAGATTCTCTCTCTTGCTCTCACTCTGCCCCTCCCCTGCTCACAGGCGCTCTCTCTCTCTATCTATCTTTCAAAATAAATAAATAAAAATGAAAGAAAGAAAGAAAGAAAGAAAGAAAGAAAGAAGAAGTGAGTGATCAAGCAAAGACTAGAGCATCAAAGGGTTATGTTTTTTATGTTAATATTGTTAAAGCCACGAGAGATTGACTTCTTCCAGGAAGATGACTTCTTCCAGAGGTAGTTTTTTTCCATTCCATTTGCTGAGTCCAACTAGAAATCTCAAACATTTGGTATAAAACCATGAAGGGTGTAAAGAAGAGGGAAGATGGGCTAGAGACCTTGGGACCCAAAGAATGACATGGTGGTGAGTTCCCTGGGCTTTCATTTTGCCTCATGTGTCCAGACATGTGGCCAAAGAAGCAGGCAACTGGGAAAACCCATGGGCACAGAAAAAAGAAAGCCTGCTCTCTCCAGCCAGAGGACCAGGAAAGGGTCAGCCTCGTCAGATTATCTTAAACAATAGCTGTTTTATTCCAGTCAAACACCACAGAAACGCCTGTAGCCCTACTCCTGCCAGAAAAGGCCGAGTGGGGAGGCTAGAATTTTACCTCCACAGGCTGCAACAGGCTAACTGCCCCCCACTACATCGTGGCAGGGGGGAGGGTCAGAGAAGAGTAGGGAGCTGGAAATTCACCCCTCTGGGTAGTAACAACACCATCCAGCAACAGCAGAATGTACTTTTATTACAAGTGCCTACAGACCAGCTATCAAGATAGACCATATCCCAGGCCACTAAAAATTCTTTTTTCAAGAAATTTTAAAGACTTGAAAATCACACCATAATGGAATCAAACTGGGATGCCTGGGTGGCTCAGTCAGTTAGGCATCCGACTTTGGCTCAGGTCATGATCTCATGGTTCATGGCTTTGAGCCTCACATAGGACTCTGTGCTGACAGCTCAGTGCCTGGAGCCTGCTTTGGATTCTGTGTCTCCTTCTCTCTCTGCCCCTCCCCTGCTTGCTCTCTGTCTCTATCTCTCAGAAATAAATAAATGTTGATTTTTTTTTTAAATAATGGAATCAGGGGCACCTGGGTGGCTCAGTCGGTCAAGGGTTCACTCATGCTCTGTCTCTGTCTCTCCAAAATAAATAAACATTAAAAAAATTTTTTTAAATAATGGATTCAAATTATAAATCAATAACAGAAAGATAACAGGAAAATCTCCAAACATTTGGAAACAAAACAGCAGTGGATTGATATGTCTCCTTAGTGGATTGACCCTTTAATCATTATATAATCTCCTTACCTGTCTTTGTTAATTTTTTTTTTGCTTTGAAGCCTATTTTATCTGATATTAATATAGTCCCTCCTCCTTTGATTGATGTTTGCATGATATATCTTTTTCCATTTTTCTCCTTTCCAACCTGCCTACATCATTATATTTGAAGTGGGTTTCTTACAGACAGCATACTGTTGAGTCATGTTTTGAAATTCTCTCCACCAGTCTTTCTTTTTTAATTGGCGCACTTAGACCATGTACCAACACTGAATGCTTTCCACTTAAGGTTGGGAACAAGGCAAGGTTTTCCGCACCCACTATTCTAATTCAACACAGTGCTGCAAGTTCAAGCCAGTGTAGTAAAGCAGGGAAAGAAAGTAAAAGACATGCAGATCAGAAAGGAAGAAATAAAACTGTCCCTATTTGCAGATGACATGATTGTCTACGTAAAAAATCTTAAGAATTTACCAAGAACTCCTAGAGCCAATAAAGGAGTTCAATGAAGATCACAGCATACAAAATAAACATGCAAAACTCAGTTGTATGTCTACATACTGGCAATGAACACGTGGACACTGAAATTAAAAATACTATACCACTTATAATTCTAAACAAACAAACAAAAAATGAAATACCTAAGTGTAAATCTAGCAAACCAGGCCTAAGATCTATATACTGGAAACTACACCGTGCTGATGAATGAAATCAAACAGGATCTCAGTAAATAAACATACATTGCTCATGGATTGGATGACTCAACAGAGTAAAGGTATCAATTCTGCCCAAATTTAGATACAGGTTTCATGACATTTCTATCAAAATCCTAGAGAGATTTTTTTTTGCACATGTAAACAGTATCCCCAAATGCATATGAAAAGGTGAAGAGGTAGAATAGCTTTTTTATAAACAAGTGAAATCAGAAGAACAATGTGGATTTCAAGACTTATTATGTCATAAGTAATATTATACAATCAGTAACCAAAACTGTGAGGCACTGAGAGAGGAATAGGCACAGTAAGCAATGACTAGAACAGGGAACCCAGAAGAAGACACACAAATATGCCCAAGTGACTTTGGATAGTGCTGAGAGTACTATTACTTAGAGTGGAGTCAGGGTAGCCTTTCCAACAAATGGCATAGAGTAATTGGACGTGCAGACACAAGAAATGAACCCAAGCCTCTGTCTCACACCTGCTACAAAAACAAACTCAAAATGGACCAGAGACTTAAATGTAAAAAAATAAAATGTTGGGGGGAAAAAGAGAGGGAGATCTTTGAGATTAAGCACTAAGCAAAGACTTTTTAGACTTAACACCAGAAACACAATTCACAAAAGAAAAATAGATAAATTGGAGTTCATTAAAATTTAGAACTTTTGCACCACCAGCGACCACGTTAAGAGAATGAAAAGGCAAGCTAAAGATGGTGAGAAAATATTTGAAAACCACACACCCAACAAGGGACTACTCTCTCAAACATATAGTCTCAACATTCAATGGTAAAAAAAAACAAAAAAACAAACAAAAAAACTCATTAGAAAATGCGCGAAGAGGGGCGCCCGGGGGGGCTCAGTCGGTTAAGCATCCGACTTCGGCTCAGGTCATGATCTCACAGTTCGTGAGTTCGAGCCCCGCGTCGGGCTCTGTGCTGACAGCTCGGAGCCTGGAACCTGCTTCGGATTCTGTGTCTTCCTCTCTCTCTGACCGTCCCCCATTCGTGCTATGTCTCTCTCTGTCTCAAAAATAAATAAACATTTAAAAAAATGTTTTTTTTTTAAAAAGAGAAAGAAAATGGGCAAAGAGACAAGGAAGAGATAATTCACAGAAGGGATATACAGATGACAAATAAGCGTATGAAAAGATGTTCAGCATCTTCTGCCATTGGGGAAATGCAAATTCAAACCACGACGAGGTATCCCAACGCACTGATCAGGATAGCAAGGACACAGCAAAACTGTACTACTCACGCATTGCTGGTGGGAGAGCGAAATGGTACAGCCACTTTGGAAAACGCTTTGGCAGCGTCTTAAAAAGAATAAACCTGCAACCGCCACATGACTCAGCAATTGTGCTCCTGGGCATTTATCCCAGAGAAATGAAACACGTTCACACAAAAACCTGGCACAAACGTTTATAGCAGCTTTATTCATAATAGCCCCAAGCTGGAAAAAGAAAGATGCTTTTCAGTGGGTGACTAGTTGAACAAACTGTGCTGTACTCTTACCGTGGGATACTCGAGCAATAAAAGGAAATGAACTACTGATGCACATAACAAGCTGGTTGAATCTCTAGAGAATCATGCTGCGTGACAGAATTCAATCCTATGCGTAACTCCATAGGTAACATGATTGAAAGGAGAAAATTATGGAGAACAGATTAACGGTTGGCATGGGTCAGCAGGGAGGGAAGTGGATTTGGCCATAAAATTTCACCACGAGTGGGATCTTGTGCTGTCGGAAGGGTTCTGTAACTTGACTGTGTCACTGTCAATATCTTGGTTGGGATGCTGTCCTAGTTTTGTAGCATGGTACCGTGGGGGGAAACTGGTGAGGGGTACATGGGATCTCTCTGTGTTGTTTCTTACAACAGCCTGCGAATCTGCAGTTATTTCAAAAAGTGTAATTTCAAACACGACCAAACAAAAACAGAACGAAAGAAAGAACAAAGAGAGAAAAAGGTCATGCCAACAGTACCAGGAGAAAATTCCCCGGATAGACTCTGGTTTGGCATGCTACCTGTCATCCTGGTGCATTTTATGAACCAGTGTTTCTTAGAGTTTAGTTTGTAATCATCCAATATGGAGAGAAAGGGACTAAAACAAAGATATCAGTAGAGTGAACTTGTAACCTTGCTGCTCGGCGGATCCTTCCGTGGGGGATGGAGGAGAGCTCTCAGTGGCAAAGTCCATCCAGAAGAGATCTTTCCAGCTGCCTGTCGTCTTGTCCTTATAAACGTGCCACAAAGGAGAGGCTGATAGGATCCTGCTTTCTCTGTGCTCCTGATTCCCAGAAAGGAGGGAAGTATGGCACGGACACATTTCGAGATCTGAAAAGACACAGTCTCTACCTCTGGGATGTTGGTCCCAGTGTCTAAGGAAAGGCTCCTTTCTTGCCCCGCAGGTGAGGACATCAGCAGGACCTATCCTTGACATTGCGAAGAGGGAAGGTGACAGAGCAACACTCCAAGAAAAATGGCTAGAAATTCTACTATCAGCCTCTGACCTCTGACCTATGGCTTCAGTGCAGGACAACCGAATCCAGGAACAGATAAGGCACACCATAGTACCTCTTAAATTTTTCACTGAACGTGTGCCCCAGACATGGAGGAGAGGAAGTACATACCCTCACACCCAGGGTGCAGCCTGAGACAATTCGCTACACACTAAAAATTTCTTTGAGGTTGTGTGTCTGCATAAGACTTCATATCTCTTTTGACGGAAGCTGGCCATAGGCTGCGTCCCCACCTTTCCAGGAAACTACGAAAGTTCCTGCAGAAGTAAAGCAGGATTTCATAAGAACGTGATGGATGGAGAAGAGAAAACCTATGGTGGCTGTGAAGATCCTGCCATGGATATCATATCAATATCTTCAGATGGTCATGAATTTGTGGTCAAAAGAGAACATGCACTAACATCCGGAACAATAAAAACCATGTCGAGTGGCCCTGGTCACTTTGCTGAGAACGAAACTAATGAAGTCCATTTTTTTTTTTCATTATTTTTTTAATGCTTGTTTATTTTTGAGAGAGAGACAGAGCGCGAGTGGTGGAGGGGGCAGAGAGAGAGGGAAACACAGAATCCAAAGCAGGCTCCAGGCTCCGAGCTGTCGGCACAGAACCCGACGCGGGGCTTCCACCCACGAACGGTGAGACCATGACCTGAGCCAAAGTCAGACGCTTAACCAACTGAGCCACCTAGGCTCCCCCTAATGAAGTCAATTTTAGAGAGATCCTTCACATGTGCTATCAAAAGTATGCATGTACTTTACCTACAAGGTTCGCTACACTAACAGCTTCACGGAGATTCCTGAATTCCCAATTGCACCTGAAATTGCACTGGAACTGCTGATGGCTGAGAACTTTCTAGATTGTTAAATAAAATAAATTATTTAAAAAAAGACTTCATATCTATTTTATCATTGTAAAAAATAATGTGCTTAATTACTCACCATCATGCAACCGGAACCTTCAGGAAAACGGCCATGTTCAACTCACGGCTTTAGGCTTAACGGTCATGTCGTGCTGTGGCTGAGGGTCTGGGCTTGGGAAGCACTCCATCTGGATTCAAATCCTACCTCTAGGGCAAGTTCCTAATTCTTTTGTGGCTCAGTTTCCTTATCTACATAATGAGGATTTACAGCAGTGCCTACTTCGGAGCAGCGCGTTGAGAAGGTTAAAAAAGTTAACATGCATCAAATACTTGGTACTCGCGTCCAATAAATGTTAGTTTTGGGGCGCCCAGGTGGCTCAGTCGGTTAAATGTCCAACTCCAGCTCAGGTCATGATCCTGTGGTTTGTGAGCTCGAGCCCCGCGTCGGGCTCTGCACCGACAGCTCGGAGCCTGGAGCCTCCTTGGGATTCTGTGTCTCCCTCTCTCTCTGCCCCTCCCCAACTCGTGCTCTGTCTCTCTCTCCCCCTCTCAGAAAACAATAAACATTACAAAAAAAAAAAAAGGTAGCTTTTATCATTATGAGTTACCCTTGGTATTTTACCCCCGTTCCTAAATCCCACTCCAAAAGCAGTAGATAACACGGCAAAGATAAACTTGTAAGGTAAAAAACCTGGGGAATTATTGTTGTTTCAAAGTAGTGGAGTTAGAGATACAGCAATATGTTTTTGTTGTATGGGCAGGAAAGTTTGGGCACAGACTTGTACTATAGTCACTTCAGAGTGAGAGTTCTGAATCCGTTCTGTACTTAAACCCGTCTCCCTTTCTTCACCAAGCCGGCGAAGGAAGCTTTGTGTTCCACGAAGGATGGAATAACATAAACAGGAATACACAGAGTTTGGGCCCCATAGTTTTGGGGGTCAACACCATCCGTACACGCTCCGCTTTTTATAAACAGATGAATACTACGTTTGGACAATGGTGACACTCTCCACGTCCTCCACAGCGGCTACTTTGTTGGTTACGTTCGGGAAATCTGCAAGGCTGTGGAGAACGTGAACAGGGTTCAAATGCGGCCCTTCTGTGGCAGGCTCTGAGTTGGAATGCGGTACAACGAGAAGCTTCTGAAGCTCGCCCAAGTTAAACACGGGGTTTGTCACACACACAGCAGTGACATAAAACGGGTGCGCGATGGTGCCCCTGCTTTTTCCGCAGCGTGAGACCTGAGCCCAACCCTCCGAGCGAGGGTCTGCGAGATCTGTGCTGGGGGTGGCTGCTCTACTGAGTTGCCTTTTAACCAAATACCCTCCGAAGCCAGAATCCTTCTTTGTGTGCGGGGAACTGTCACCGGCTGTGCTCTGTTTCCACTGAGGGCGGGACAGGAGGAAATAGAATGCATCAAACAGCACAGACGGGAGTTAGCGTAGATACAAGAGAAAACATTCCGACTGTGAGAATTATCAAACAGTCAGGGAGAGCTATGTAGGGCACTATAGAACCCTCTTCTCTGAATATCTTTTTGAGAATCCTCAGCACGGGCTGAGGGGAGAAAGCTGGCTCTGACTCAGTGATTGGAGGCCGACATTTCACAAAATGGGGTACCCGTTGACAAACTCCTGATTTTCTGAAATCTTGGTGGAAAATGAAAGGCCCTTCAGACTAAAAAGTGTACCTCCTGCTCCCCTAATCTTGATTAATAGCTTTCCTTTTTAAAATGTAAACACTGCCCACGTGCTCACATACATCAGCCGTTCCTAACAGTATAAATCTCCAGAATTGGATAATCTCCTAAAACCCAACCAGGATGCTTCCCCCCAGGGAACGAAGGTGTAGCGAACCCAGAAAAAGGCCTGGGTCCACCCAGGACTATCCACTAAGGTGGGTGCCGGGAAAGAACAGGGGGTGATGAAGTCAGGATCAAAGGGAACAGGAAGACTGTAAAATCACCCACCTTCTTCATGGTTTTATCAAAGTTTCTATCAATCTATACAACGACTGAGGAACACTGAAAATCCTCCTCTTGCCCATCGCTGGCTCCATGCTATGAATTCCAAGCTGGGAAGATTGCCAAGGCACCTTCTGGACTCATCATTCTCTGATTCCGGGATGCCTCTGTTTCCCAAAATGCCACACAGTCTGTCTTCCAAAGAAGCTCAGAGTCCCAAGGGGGAGGATCCCTGGGTAAAGACAAAAATGGAGCCATTAGCAATACATGGGGTTAAGCCACCAGAGAGGGAGTGGAACTTTTAGGAGGAAAATAAAGAGACCACATATAATCTATTAACAATAGTTGCCACTTATGGAGAACTTAATATGCGCCAGGAAAATATTCCAAGTGCTTTGTATGTGTTATCTCATTTAATCCTCACGACACTGTATTGTCCCCATTCTAGAAAACTGGGTGAGGAATCCATGCCACCAAGAGGTTCGGAGTCGTTCCAAGTCTCCCAGCTGATAGGCAGAGGGGCTGGGCATGGCGGTCATTAAACTCCGTGGAATGTGCTGGATGGGTGTCCCTTTTCTCTTTCTTGAGTCACATCTTTGATTCTCTCTTCGCTCATCTTTTCCACGGAGCTTGTGGGGGGAGACTGGATGTGTCATGATTGTCGCCAAAGGAGCCCCAGGAAAGAGAACAAGGAGTGAGAAGTTTAGACCAGATCTGAGAGTCAGGAAAGAAGTCCTTGTTCCTCTCAGTCACTTTCTCCCCCGGTGGTAGAAAGAGTAAGATCAAAAGGGCCAAAATTCTTGCTGCCACTTCTCTCTCCATGCCTGTCACAGATCATCCTCCCTCATGCTGAGCCAGAACAAAGCTGTAAAATCTTGGTCAACACAGTACAGGAATTGGTGATCGAAATGATTTTTTTTTTTTTTCTATTCTTGACCTGACACACAGTCTGCTTTCTTTTACCGCATCTCAAACCCACTTATAACTCAGGCATAACACCGGCACAGCAGAACTAACCGGGAAATCACAACATCCACAAAGGGATGACCAGCGGGTCACATGCAGTCACTTCTTCAGTCCTTAATGCATCCATTGATAATGATCAAAGATAATCCATTGATAATGTTCAAAGAGCAGCCCCTTGTGCTCCCTGGGTCAATTAATGATAGAGCCAAGAGAAAACACCTGTGCAAAGACAAGAGGGTGCTGGAGAAGGAGTGGCGGGGGTGGGGGCAGGGGAGGATCTTGGCCTCCGGCTGGTATTGGGTACCACTCCTGAACCCAGGCTGGGATGGGGAGCGGAGCCTTTGCAAGAGCTTTCCCAGCCTCATTCCAGTCCACAAAGCAGCCACAGGATCCTGTCACCAGCCAGAGGCACAATGTCTGGGACCCTACCCCAGGGAACTCTTCCCCCTTTCCAAATACAGTGTTCCCTTTTTTAATTAAAATTCCTTCAGCCCCAGTGAAACCAAGCTCAGTTTCCACCCGCCTCTTTTTTACTCTTCTTACCTCCCCAACTCGAGAAGAAAAATAATTCTAATGAGCCAAAGAGCGTCTGCCCACAGGAAATGTTTGCATGGCCGACGGACTCGAATTGGTGTGCAAAATGAGTTCACAGAAGTGTCTGAGAAGTAATTCTAGACATTGGGGAGGAAATGTTTCAGAAGAATGAAGACTCTACAGGGACAGATGGAGAAGACAGCAAAGGGATTTGGCAACCACCCTTGGCCACAGCGGACAGAGCCGGATTCTCCCTTTCGCTGTCTTCCTTGAAGGAAACTGGTGCCCTAGATGCTGATTGCACTTCTTGGGTGGACAAAGCAGAACAGTTGTGTTCATTGCTTTGCCTTTCAACTATTTCCCCTCAAGGAAACATGTTAATGGAGCAGTGGTAGGTGCGTTTGAAGTTTATTTTGTGTTTTTTAAAGTGGCCAGCTAGCTATATATGCTACATGTGGGGATTTCATTCTAAGTTCACCTTCTCACATCAAGTCCAGAATAGTAGCAGTAGAGCTTTTCGGGGGGTGGGGAGGGGGGAGACATTTTGTTCACACTTAGGATACAATTTAAATAAAACTGCAGAAGAGGAAAATGGCGGGGGAAGAGTTACCATGACTCCGGCAAGATGTTTACTATGAGGAAAAGAGACATGAGCAGGAACCCACAAAAGGGCCAAGGAAGATCGTGAAAGAAAAAAGAATAGGATCTGAACATTGGGATCCACCATTTATTCATTCCTCCTCTTAAAAAAAAAATGTTTTTTTAATGTTCATTTACTTTTGAGAGAAAAAGAGTAGAAGCAGGGGAGGGGCAGAGACGGAGAGAAGGAGACACAGAATCCAAAGCAGGCTCCTGACTCCGAGCTGTTAGGTCAGAGCCCAACGTGGGGCTTGAACCCACGAACCATGTGATAATGACCTGAGCCTAAGTCAGATGCTTAACTGACTAAACCACCTAAGTGCTCTTCATTCCTTCTTCTATCTCTTCCATTCGAAAGGTTGAATCAAGATAATCTGGTAAGTAGGGGCGCCTGGGTGGCTCAGTCAGTTGAGCGTCCAACTTTGGCTCAGGTCACGATCTCGCGGTCTGTGAGTTCAAGCCCCACAGCGGGCTCTGTGCTGACCACTCAGAGCCTGGAGCCTGCTTCGGATTCTGTGTCTCACTCTCTCTCTGCCCCTCCCCTGCTTGCAGTCTGTCTTTCTCTGTCTCAAAAATAAATAAAACATGAGGGGCGCCTGGGTGGCTCAGTCGGTTGAGCGGCCGACTTCGGCTCAGGTCATGATCTTGCGGTCCGTGAGTTCGAGCCCCGCATCGGGCTCTGTGCTGACAGCTCAGAGCCTGGAGCCTGTTTCAGATTCTGTGTCTCCCTCTCTCTGACCCTCTCCTGTTCATGCTCTGTCTCTCCCTGTCTCAAAAACAAATAAAATGTTAAAAAAAATTTTTTTAAAGATAATAATAAATAAAACATGAAAAAAAAAAGATAATCTGGTAAGTAAAATAGCCCAATATTAATGTTTTAACTACGTGGGACCTGGTCCTCCATCATCACCATCATCATCATCACCATCATCACCTTCTACATTCAAGTGTTTATTTGCTAATACGGCCCATAGTTTCTGCCATGATAACTTGGAGCTATTTAAAAAAAAAAAAAAAAGGAAACATTTCTGGGGGAATCACAGGAGATGCTTCTGGGCTAGCCCTTGCCTGACTCTGATGAAAGTCACTGATGGGATGGAGAATATTTAGAATTTATGAGAAGACTTGGAGAGAGCTACTCCAGAAGAAAATACCATTTGATACCAACTCTGGTGCTTGTGGGTAGGGTTCTATTTTGATGTCCTGGATTTCAGATAAAATGTTTCTTACAAAGTAGCCGTCAAGCAACTTCCATGGGTTTACAGTTTGGGGGAGCAGAAAGCCACAAAAGAGGGTCTTGACATGATCTGGGGGCTTCAAGAATGTAAAAAGATCTACATATTCAGTAATGCTTGGCTCTTGAATGGAAGAAGGGACAGACTTGGGATTCCGGGGAAAAGAGAGAACCCTGGCAGGCAATAAAAGTTGAATTTCTGAAGTTCACACAGGGGTCTTATACATCTTACATGTATACAAAGACATTGAGTTTCTCACTGTTAATTTCTTAACCTATCTAAAACAAACAATTAATGAGAAAGGAAACCTATATAAACAAAATTTCTTTTGGAGTAGCCCAATAAAGAAAGAACTGTACATTTAATAGCTGCACATGAATGAACTGGTAATCATTAAAAGGAAAGATAAGAAAAAGACACCCCCAAAGAGGGGGGAATTCTAGATAAAGAGCCATATTTCCTACAAACAAGTATGCAAACAAAACAGACCAGGCAAAAAGCACTAGAGAAAAAGGGGAGGAAGCTGAACAATGGCTTTATTGATTTAAGACATGTGGATTTCATTAGGAAAGCTGAATGCATAAAAATGGGTTGTGATATCTGAAACGAGGCAAGGAGCAAAATTAGGTCACAGAGCTCCTCGGACAAAACGAATGATGACTCTTTATTAGGTAATTGGACTCGAAGGTAGGAAGAAAAAAAAAAGAACTCTTTTCTTCCCCAACCCCCCTTCGGATAGTTTTTGAGCCTTCAAAGGTAAGTCTACATGTCGAACCGAAATGGCAAATCCCAGAGCCCCGCTCTCTGACCCAGCATCTGCACTGCCAAAGAACCCCTGAGCCAGAAACTAGAGATTCCCCAGGAAAAACACACACACCGATATGGAAATAAATAATAAAGAGATCAAAGCAATGCATGTAAGATGTCCCAGTGGCCCCAACACAAAGATTCAGCTGAATTTGAAAGTAATAAAGTAGCAATAATAATATTTTTTCACTTGGATAGACATTTTCCTCTTAAGAGCTTATAACCCATGGTAGCCTATACGAAGTTGATACGCTGTTCATATGGGAGTCTCATTTTAATAACAATGACACAGAAGCGACAATCACTGAACCGGTCAGATGAGACAGTTTATACTTCCACAAATACATAGAAAGTGTGATGGGAATCTTTTTGCAGAAAACCTCTGAAATCCAATTTTGACGCTTTGGTTTGGCATGTTGAATCAAAGAAAATTTTTTAATTAAGGGAAAAGGTCTTTGAAACTCTTAAATCTTTCTCTCTGTCCCCTTCCCTCTGTGCATGCATTTTTCCAGCACATTCTCACTTTTATTTTTGTGAACTAGTTGCCTCTTCCTGCTTCCCATCAAGAACCATGATCCCATAAACTGGCCCTTCCCCGCCACCTTTGCACACCCCCTTTGGACCCAGGATCCTGTTCCTCTGGGACCAGCCCATGGAAGTTCTCCTCATGTCAACCAATACAGGAAGGAGTTATTGGTTCAGTGTTCTACCCCCACTGGATAACACTAACACCTAAATGGCTGCCTTAGATTATAGTTCAGCCCACAATGTTATAAACTGAGCTAAATAACTGTGGGTGACTTTACTGACCAAAAAAATACTGACTTTTTTACCTTAGAAGAGTATATGAGTTTTTAGAGCACCTGATTTGTGCAAGGGATGTGGCTAAACTCTTTGAAACTACACAGGAAATACAACGCTTCGCCAACCTAGTCTCCAGAGTTTAAGACAAGACGAGGAAAGTAAGCCAAGTAGCTTTAATGTGAGGCTGATATGCGGCACGAGGGAGGGATATAGAGACCTGGGGTTGAGAGGGGTTCTCCCCTGGGTGAAGGGACTGGGGACGGATACACAAAATGTTCCGAAGAAGGTCAGATTTCAACAGGTAGTTTGGGGAGGATCCGGGCAGACAAAAAAAGCTTGAGTAAAGGTGGGAAAGACCCTAACGGGGGCTTGTTCCTTAGACAGCCCTCAGGAATGTACAGTGATGGAAGGCCTCAATGGTGTAGATAAAAAAAAGAGGGATCCCAGAATCAGGCTTCCACGTCACAGCCTCCCTGCCAACCAGCATAGTCCCGGCTGTCACCCACTGGACCCCTAATGGAAGTTCGAGAGAGAGAGAGTGCCCCCTTCCACGGGGCAGGTGTCAAATGCCAAGCCAAGAAATTTGAACCTAATTGCAAGGGTCTTGGGGAGCCTCAGAAAGCACAATAAATTACCTTTCCAGACTCACGCACGTGCAAGTGTGTGAGCGTGTGTGTGGCATTAGGTACATTCGCATTGTTGAACGCAGCCATCACCACCACCCGTCTCCAGAACATCCTGCAACCTGAAACTCCATACCCATTAAACAACAACTCCCCGTTCTCCCTACCCCCCCCCCTTCCCCTCCACGCAACAACCAGCCTTCTAATTTCTGCCCGCATGGCTTTGACTACGCCAGGGACCTCACCTAAGTGGAATGATACCATATCTGTGTGCAGCTTACTGGACTTGGCATAGCGTGCTAATGGCTTTTAGAAGTTAATGCAGCTTCCACATGTGTATGAGCCTGGGAAACAGGTTAAGTATGGAGCACATCCGGCCAGAGAGGTATCACAGCAGAATGCAAGGAGTGTGAGCAGCTGGGGCAGAACCCCTACTTTTGAAGCATGGGCCCAGCATTATCGGCTGTGCGGCTGGAGGAAAGTCACTGCAACTCTCTGTGCCTGGACCTGCCCACATGGGAAATGGAAATAATGACAGTGCCCATCCAGGGGGTTATTGTGGAGATCAAATAAGTTAATATATGCAAAACACTTACAACAGTGCCTGGCACATAGTTGACACCGGACAAAGATTAATGTGGTTAACAATAAAGGACCTACGTGAACATCTGCAAAATTATAAAGTTTATATTCTCAGGAAACGCTTAAATATTTCTGAACCGGTTATTCATGCAAAAAAGCAAAGAAGTCTACTCTCAAAAAGCAGATCTTGGAAAATTAAACATGCATTTTCCGTTTGATACATAGAAAGAAAAAAACCTGTTGAATGCAATAAGCCTTGATCTCGGGAAAAGATAAGATCTAAAAGGAAACTGGAGGAATCTGGACAGGTTTACGAAAGATAATGCCCCAAACCTCTGTCTAACAGACATTACGTCCAGAAGGGTGGATAAATCAGGTCCCATTCAAGAAGTGCAAGGTAAAACTTTGGGCACCTGGGTGGCTCGGTTGTTTTAGTATTCGACTTCGGCTCAGGTCATGATCTCATAGTTTGTGAGTTCAAGCCCCACGTGGGGCTCTGTGCCAACGGTGCAGAGCCTGCTTGGGATTCTCTCTCCCTCCCTCTCTTTCTGCCCCTCCTCTGCTCTCTCTCTCTCTTAAAATAAATAAATAAACTTTAAAAAATATATTAAAAAAGAAATGAAAAGTAAAACTTAAAACACTAAGTGATGAAGCAAAATAGTTTAATATTACTAATGTTCCCAGGTTGCAATTGGAGATATTATAAGCAGTGAATCCTCAGAGAGGGAGAAAAAAAAAAATCCTTTTGCGTACTTATGGAAGTGTGGACTTTCCCCATTATTGAACAAAAAGATGTCATTTATCTTAAAAAAGTTCATTTTAGGGATCTTAGAAAACCGAAAAGGTCATTGAATACAGATTTCACAAATGAAATTCCTTGCCCACCTACTAACTTTCTATGTCTTTCTTTTTCCTCAGTTAGAAGTAACCACCGTCACTCTGTGGCTTAACTTAGCCAATCATCTTCCAGAGTTCTGCCACCTGCTCTCCCAGGACTTTTGCAGGAGAGCCACACAACTCCGCAATGGGTCATGGTAGTGACCTTCCAGTGTCATAGGTGAGTGTGCATCCCATCACAGACTGGCTTTTGGTCAAGTCTCTGCTCCCATCTTGAGTCTGAAATCACCTGGGTCTTCATTTACGGTAGGACCAGAAGGACAAAGAATTAAATTGCTTCGACCCAGCGGAGACCAGTTCAGAAATACAGCTTTCTCTTTTGAGGGCATATTCATAATTCTGTCTTATCTTAAGCTTTCGCTTGGCCATTTTTGCGCTGTGCTGGCCTCAGAGTCGGAGTCTGTTGTCTGAAAGGGTTTTTCTGAAATGTTTACCCAGGAAGCACATGGAATGCACCCCGACAAGTAAAGCCCATGTTTCCACTGTTCACTGAGGCTCTTTGTTTTCACATATCAAATACCAAATACTTTATTTGCTAATAAAGATTCAAGACTTCAGCCACGGGGAAAAGAAAGGGAACCAGTGGAAATTAGTGGCATCCCAGTAAAAGGGAAAATATTTCATTAATTTCATTTTGAAAAGCAGGCTTTCATGGGCGCTACAAAATTCCCCTAGAGTTGTTTCATTAAAAAGCACGGTATGTGTCAGAGTATGAAAACAGGAAAGGGGTGAGAGAGTCGCCGTTGTTTGATCATCTCACTCAAGGGGAAATTTGTCTGAGATAAACAGTTCTCAGAAACAGCAATCGTTTCATGATCTGATGTTTTCAATGGTTGTGGTATAGTCCAAGTGAGGCTTGGACTGAAAGTCCACATTCTTCAGGGCTATGAAAGGCCGGGCAAGTCAGTGGACTGCCTTAGGACTTGAAAGAACTCGGGACCCAAAGGGGTAATGATTTCACTATCAGAGAGTAACTTTAATTTGTGGGGACTGGCAAAGAAAAAAAAAAGACATAATTATTTGGCAATTATAGGGAAGTTGATTGAGAGGTGATTATAGGAAAAACATATAAACATCCTTGGACTATTCAAAAGGATAAAATATTAACATTAGACTTGGTAATTAGATAGTCCTAATAAAATTTCTAAGGGAGCTACTAAAAGACTAGTTACAGAGCTTATCACTTCCAGACTAGTGGGACGGTGAGGTGGGAAATAGTACAGAAAAGAAAACATATTTCCTAAATTTATATAACCATTATATGGCTTATATAAAAAAAGAAAAAAATGGAAAATTACCGAAATAAGCATGCAATTTAAGAAGTTAACCTGAAAAACACAATATAATCCACCCAAAGAGGCTGGAAACAAAAGAAAAGAAAGGAAAGACAGGAGAAGAAATCAATGAAATAGGAAAAATAAAAACAATAAAGAGGATCTATATGCCAGAAGTTGGATTTTTAGGAAGATTAATAAATGAATACTTGTCTCACATAACTGATCAAGAAAAAGAGAGAAGGTATAAATAAACAAAAAAATGGGCCAAACCACAAATATAGTGGAGATTATGAAGATCAAAAAAAAGAATAATATGAATAAGTTCATAAAAATAAATTGAAAACTTAGATGAAATGGACAAGATCCTAGAATGACTCAAGCAACAGTAGAAAATCTGAATGGTTTGATAATAACAAACAAAATTAGATCAGTAGTTGAAAATCTTCCCACAAGAAAACCAAGCCTAGCGATCAGGAACAGATATTTTCAATGTTACCAACCTCTTTCAGAAAGCAGAAAAAGAGGAAATATTACCTCAACTTATTTACAAAATTTGTATAATTTTGTTTTGAAAATGGGTGGGGGGGGTACAGCTCATGCATAAGAATTGAGCGAAATTCCTAAACAAAATATTGGTAGCCTGAATTCTGTGTGTTGTATACTACATCATAATCAAGTTAGATTTATTTTAGTAATGCAAGATTACTTCAAACTCAGAAAATCTGTTGATATAATTGACATTACAGATTAAAAGGATGAGGGGATATAATCATCCTAATAGATTCAGAACAAGCAGTTGATGAGATTCAATATGCAGCAAACAATAGAAGAGAATTTCTTTAATGTGATCAAAGGTCCACATTTAAAAAAAGACAATAAATACTGTATTTAATGTTGAGCTGTTGAAAGTATATTTTTTGAAATCAGGAACAATTCAAGGACACACTTTCTTACTGCTATCCCATCTTGTTCTAGAAGTCTTAGTCTTCCTAGATAAGCAAGAAAAACATATTAAAAAATATAAGAATTGAAAAGGAGGAAGAGCCCTTGGTTGGCTCACAGTTAAGCACCCAACTCTTGATTTCAACTCAGGTCGTGATCTCATGGTCATGATCTCATAGTCATGAGATCAAGCCCCATGTCAGACTCTGCACTAAGCATAAAAACTGCTTAGGATTCTCTCTCTCTCTGCCCCTCCCCATCCAACTCTCTTTCAGAATAAATAAATAAACTTTTTAAAATCTTTAAAACAAAAAAGGAAGAAACAAAATTATTACTGTATATACAGATCATATGACTGCATAGAAAACCTAAAAAATATCTACAAAATGTTAACATTAGAACTTCTAGCATGGTTACTAGATATAATACCAATTTGTAAGAGTTCATTGTTCTCCATTCCAATAACAAATATTTGAGTTTAATGTTTTAAAAAGATACCATTTACAAGATCAAGAAATACATACAATAACTTAGGAATAATTCCAAAAAAACACAGGCAATACTTTCCTGCAAAAATAATTCTATAAATGTAGCATTCTTTTAAATATTTAAAAGCATAAAAATATCTACATAAATTGGGGCACCTGGCCAGCTCAGTCAGTAAAGCATGAGACTCTTGATCTTAGGGTTATGAGTTCAAGCCCACAATGGGTGTAGAGATTATTTAGAAATAAACCTAAAAAAAATTTTTTTAATCTACATGAAAAGAAGGACATACTAATTTAATAGACCAGAAAGCACAATTTCACAAAGATGTTAGGTCTTAGGGGCACCTAGGTGGCTCGGTCGGTTAAGCACCTGACTCCTGATTTCAGCTCAGGTCATGATCTCATGGTCATAAGTTTGAGCCCCGCATCGGGTTCTGCGCTGACAGTATGAAGCCTGTTTGGGATTCTCTCTCCCTGTTCCTCCCCCACTCTCTCTCTCTCAATCTCAAACTATATAAATTAAAAAAAAAAAAAAAAAGATGTCAGGTCTTATACAAGTGTATTATAGACTAAATGAAATTCCAACTGAAATCCCTAAACGATTTTTCTTGGAAGTTGACAACTTCTAAAATTTATATTAGAGGACAAAGAGCTTATTATAGTCAAGACCTCTTGAAGAAGATAAAGCAGGTAGAGGGATTTCCTCAACCAGACAGCAAGACTCACTACAATGCTATAGTAATTGAGATAATGTGATCTGTCTTAATGGAACAGACAAACAGACCAATGGGACAGATTAAGACATGCCTAGAATGCCTAGACACAGACCCACACACGTGTAAACACTGACATTTGTTGGAAGTGATATTACAGAGGTAGCTTGGAGTACTCCCAAGTGGTGTGGAACTCTTAACTATCTCTATAAAAAAACTATATTGGATCTCTACCTTGTAACTTACTCAAAAACTAATTCCTAAAGGCTCAAGGATTTAAATGGGAAAAGCAAAATTTTTAAACCTTTAGAAGAATATCCAGGCTCTTAAGAAACATACACTGAAGTATTTAGGGGCAAAGGGTCATGATTGATTTACCTTACTTTTAAATGTTTAAAGAGAGAAAGAGAGAAAAAAAAATAGTGAGAGAAAACGCAAAAGGAAATGAAGATAAAATGTAAACAATATGGGAATCTGGTTATAGGACTTACTGGAGCCCTTAGTACAATTTTTATACCGTCAACTTATCTGTGAGCTTGGAGCTATTTCAAAATAAAAAGCCTTTTTTTCTTTTACATAAATCTTTTAGAAGACGACACAGGAGACAACCTTTATCACCTCAGGGTACAGAAGCCAAACACAACTCAAAAGGTGAAAATCATAAGGGAAAATATTGACGAAATAGGTTGCAAAATGTCTGTTCCTTAGAAGACGCCGTAAAGAGAGTAAAATTTTCTTTGTAATCAAAGAAATGCAAATTAAAACCCCAATGGGGCATAATTTCAGACACACATGATTGGCAAATATGAAAAATCTCAATGATAGCAAGTATTCATATGTACAGCACGGTGACTGTAGTTAATAATACTGTGTGGCGTATTTGAAAGTTGCTAAGAAAGTAGGTCTTAAAAGTTCTCATCACGAGAAAAAATAACTATGTAGGGTCATCTGTGCTAACTAGACCTACTGTTGCTATCATTTTGCAATATACATACATATCGAATTACTATGTTGTACACCTGAAGCTAATATAATGTACCTGTCAACTATATCTCAATTTTGAAAAAGTGTTCAGAAAGACCCGGAACCACCAGAGGTCTCATATGCAGTAGCATAAAAATCAGTGCAACCTTCAGCAACATCTATTAACGTTGACCCAGCAATTTCACTCCTAGATACTTACAGACACTAGCAAACTTCGTGCACACGTAAACCAGGAGACACATATAAGATTGTTTATAATAGCATTGTTTGTAATATATAAGAAGACTGAAAAGAGTCTAAAATTTCCATCAAGAGTGAAGTGCATAAACACAATGTGATGGGTTAATAGAATAGAATACCAAATAGCTATGTACAGCAACATGAATGAGTCCCAAAAGCGTTGAGGGGGTCAAAAGTAAGTCCCGAAAATACATTCAAGCAGTCAAGATGGGATTTTGAAAAATGAGGAGTGAGCTAGGAGAAGAGAGGAAAGGACACGGCAGTCACAGAGACAAGGGACAGCACAACCCTTTTAGGACCTGCAAACGCACCCCTCCTCCATCAACATTTCCCTAAGGTGGACCTCAGGTATCCGTGAACTCAGTGCTGATACCTTTTATTAAACCATGAGAAATTCTGTATAAGCGAATTGCTTCTTAGAAATAGCTGCACAAGGAGGGGCACCTGGGTGGCTCAGCGGGTGAAGTGTCCAACTTTGGCTCAGGTCATGATCTCACGGTTCATGGGTTTGAGCCCCGCGTCGGGCTCCCGGAGCCTGCTTTGGATTCTGTATCTCCCACTCTCTCTGCCTCTCCCCTGCTCATACTCTGTCTCTGTCTCTCAAAAACAAATAAACATTGAAAAAGAAAAAAGAAAAAAGAAATAGCTGCAGAGGGGAAGAATGAGCTTAGGAAGCCAAGAAAAGAGGAAAAGCCCTTAGAAAAGGAGTAAATATGTCTGCAATTAATTCCTCATAGGACTCAGGTGGGGAAATTAAATCCTGTGCATAGGCCTTCCCTCCAGCGACGTCCCCAAGGATGAAAGGGGCAAAGACAAATGTAAGGCTTGTTTCAGCGTGAAGATCACAGAGGTACAATCAAGCTGCATTAACCTGAATTTTGGAGAGGGATTTTAAAAGTCAAGGACAACCAAATTAAGGTTTTCCCTCAGCTTTTTCCACCTCAGGTGCTTAAGTTACTCCCTGAGATCACAATGGGAATGAGCAGTTTTTAAAAGTTAGAGGGATTTTCCACAAACGTATGGCCAACTCATCTTTGACAAAGCAGGAAAGAATATCCAGTGAAACAAAGACAGTCTCTTCAGCAAGTGGTGCTGGGAAAACTGGACAGCAACATGCAGAAGAATGAACCTGGACCACTTTCTCACACCAGACACAAAAATAAACTCAAAATGGATGAAAGACCTCAATGTAAGACAGCAAGCCATCAAAATCCTCAAGGAGAAAGCAGGCAAAAGTTGCTTTGATCTTGGCCGCAGCAACTTCTTACTCAACATGTCTCCGGAGGCAAGGGAAACAAAGCAAAAATGAACTATTGGGACCTCATCAAAATAAAAAGCTTCTGCACAGCGAAGGAAACAATCAGCAAAACTAAAAGGCAACAGTCACAATGGGAGAAGGTATTTGTAAATGACAGATCAGATAAAGGGTTAGTATACAAAATGTATAAAGAACTTTTCAACTCAACACCCAAAAAACAAATAATGCAGTGAAGAAATAGGCAAAAGACATGAATAGACACTTCTCCAAAGAAGAGATCCAGATGGCCAACCAACTACATGAAAAAATGACCCCATGACCCAGCAATTGCACTACTAGGCATTTATCCACGGGATACAGGTGTGCTGTTTTGAAGGGACACATGTACCCCAATGTTCATAGCAACACTATCAACAGTAGTCAAAGTATGGAAAGAGCCCAAATGCCCATCGATGGATGAATGGATAAAGAAGATGTGGTATATATATATATATATATATACACACACACACACACACACACACACACACACACAATGGAGTATTACTCAGCAATCAAAAAGAATGAAATCTTGCCATTTGCAATTATGTGGATGGAACTGGAGGCTATTATGCTAAGTGAAACTAGTCAGTCAGAGAAAGACAAAAATCATATGACTTCACTCATATGAGGATTTTAAGAGACACAACAGATGAACATAAGGGAAGGGAAATAAAAATAATATAAAAACAGGGAGGCGGGCAAAACAGAAGAGACTCATAAATATGGAGAACCAACTGAGGGTTACAGGAGAGGTTGTGGGAGGGGGGGATGGGCTAAATGGGTCAGGGGCACTAAGGAATCTACTCCTGAAATCATTGTTGCACTATATGCTAACTAATTTGGATGTAAACTTTAAAAAATTAAAATTAAAATTAAAATTAAAAAAAAAAGTTAGAGGGATTTTGTGTCTAGAAAGAAAGATTTTCTGTAGCAGGGCTTAACATTGGTATTCAATCCATTAAAACTATAAATTGAGAATCTCGGTCCTTACAAATGTTTAAATTCAACCTACAAATCTTGTTTCTTTTTTATTTAGAAATATAGTAATTGTCCAAAAATACGAAAAGTCATTTCACATCCCTTGATTAATTTTTAAATTAGCTCATAAGTAAAAGAACTGAACTTTCTTCTCTTAAATAACAAAATTCGCTTAGACATTCCATACTACAGTTACATATTTAGTACACATAATTAAATATATTTAATTATATTAAATATAATAATTTATATTTAGTACATAATTAAATATATTTAATTATATTAAATATAATAATTTATATTTAGTACATAATTAAATATATTTAATACATCGTGGCAAATGCCTGTCAAGTAAATTTAACAAATCTAAAAGTACATTCCTTTCTAACATTTAATCACCTATTGTGGCTCCAATAAATTCTAGAATACAGTAAAGCCAATAATTCTAATCTCACACGTCTTAAAATCAGATAACACATACTAAATGTAGCACAGTCATGACAAAACTTACTACATTCATGTGATCCTTACGAATGCATACCTTACATAACACCATCAACATTACCTTAACTTTTTAATCCTGGATTTACAAGTTTATGCAGTGGAGACCAGCAATAACACTCTGGCTGGCTGCAGCAACCAGAGTGGAGGCCAATAATAGATCTTGCCATTGACCTGGGCCGGGTGACCCTTCCTGAGTCACAGGCCAACAAGGGGAACCCTGGTTCAACCTTAGGCTCTGTCTGCTTACTCAGTTATTCACTGAAATAGTTTCATAATATTTTGCTTCATGCCCACACTCCCTTCCAATTCCCTGCCCCACCCAGATTGCAACATCTTTTTTTTTGAACCAAATAATATATCTTGGAGGGTTTTAAAAAAAAAAAATAATGTTTATTTTTGAGAGAGAGACAGAGCACGAGCAGGGGAGGTGCAGAGAGAGAGGGAGACACGGAATCCGAAGCAGGCTTCAGGTTCTGAGCTGGCAGCACAGAGCCCGATTCAGGGCTCGAACCCATGAACCATGAGATCGTGACCTGAGCCAAAGTCGGATGCTTAACCAATTGAGCCACCCAGGTGCCCCTGAACAATTTTTTCAAGATCAGTTTATAAAGAACTTCCTCGATATTCTTAATGACTGCAGTGACTTTTGTTGTATGGATAATATGTACCATAATTTACTTAAGTACTCCTTTATTAATATTTATATTGTTTCTATTCTTTTATTAATACAATTGATGCAACATAAAGCCTTGTGTATATGTAATTTCTTTTTGTGTTTTTTCCAGCTTTATTGAGATATGATTGATGAATTAAAATTGTATATATTGAAGGTATAGAGTGTGATGTTTTGATATACATATACATTGTGAAATAATTGTCATAATCAACCTAATTAACGTATCCATCACCTCATACAGTTAAGCTTTGTGTGTATACGTGCGCATGCATGGAGAACACTTGAGATCTACTTTCTTAGCAAATTTCAAGTATACATTATATCGTTACTAACTATGGTCATCAGCCTAAGCATTTTTGGCTCTCCAGAATTCATTTATCTTGTAAGTGAAAATTTGTACTCTTTGACCAGCAACAGGTTGCAATGTCTTTACGTCTTTTCATTTCTGAAACTCTGTACCCTCTTTGATATTTTACCTTGTCATCTGTTTTCTCATTTCTATAACCATTAATTTACCCAAGGCCAACCCCGAGGGGGGAAATGAATGCTCTGGATCGTAAATTCCGATAGGCATTGGACACTTGGTTAGAAGATGAGCCAGAGACAAAACGTATTCTTAGACTATGAAGTATCTGCAATAAAGACAAAAAAGACTTACAAACATCTTGAAACCCTGGGTGGGAGACGTTCCCTGTTGTTTCTGACAAGCAGGGGTTGGCGAATAAAAATTACTTCAGCGCCCATGTCTTAGTCGGTTTGGGCTTCCACAACAGAGTTCCATAGACTGGGTGGCTTGAACAACAGAAATCTATTTCTCATAGTTCTGGAGACAGGGAAGTCAGATCAAAGTGCCAGCAGATCCAGCATCTGGTGACGGCCAGCTTCCTGGCTGGTAGACAGCCACCTTTTTCCCCTGGGTCCTCACTGGCCAAGAGAGCCATCATGTTTCTCTTGTCTCCTTATAAGGACATTCATTCCAGCATGAGGGGTCCATCCTCATGGCCCAGTCTCCAAATACCATCACGCTGGGGATCAGGCTTCAACATACAAATTTTAGGGGGACACAAACATTCAGCCAACAGCAGCCCATTGTAACTTAAGATGTGTAAAATGTCACTGCCTTTGTGTCAACCTCCCCAGCGGGGACACAGACGCTGTTACAGTTACAGTAGTCATCCAGTTGTGATCAGTTATGGCCCCTACCTGCTGGTGTAAGAACTTGGGCACCTTCAAATACCACCCAAAGATTTGTGGTGGTTCCCCCACAAATGTCTCGCATGTTTTCATCAATGAATTCACTCATGCAGCTGAGGCACCGGTAGTTTTAGTTTAAGCACTTTTAAATGACCCACCACTGGCTCGCTCGAGACCCCAGGGCTGTCCCATTCGGCGGTGCGTCGTGTACCCACAGGTGAACAAGGGTGACACTGCCGAGAAGGCCTCAGTGCGACACACATGGGACGCCTCAGGTATAGGGTTTGGGGAAATCGCAACATGGTTCTTCTAGCTTTTCTTTTAGCTCCTGAGGGATCCAGCCAAGATGGGGGTTTCCCAAGAAATCAGACCTAACACACGACAGAATTTGAATTCCAGCAGAAAACAGAGAAGCTATAGCTTCTTATGTCCTCACCCTGTCCCGTAGGCTTTTGTTCCTCAAACACATTTTCCTCTCCACATAATGCGTGGCCCTTCCAAAATAGAAGCAAAACCCAAACCAAAACACTCCAGTCTCCACAGAGCCTCATCTGAGGACCAGTATACAGATTGTCCAACAGCAACTGGGGTTGTGGGAGGGGAGAGCTGACACCCCTCCAAAGTATGTTTCAGTGTTTTCTACCCACAGAGACCCTCTCAGGAAAACATGAATAAAAAGAAACTTCCTCTTACTATTTCAATCTTAGACTATATACCAAGTACTTTTCAGCCCCCTGCCAGGTTAAAAATCACACCAATCCAGACAGTATGCAGTTTATTAAAACTCTGTTCCCACTGGGGTAGCAGAAACAGCTAATATTATTGTTTTAAAGATATTGAAGCCAGGTTTTGGGGGGTGTTGTTTGTTAGTACAAGCTGATAGGACCAAGTAGCTCCCTTTTTATTCTTCAGAACAATTGGGAGGCGTTTGGTTTTTGCTTTTTGTTTCTTTGGCTTTCTATTCTATTGTATGTCAACTGACACATTTGGAGGGCATAAATTCACATGTCAGCCTGTGGTCTGACCAATGTGAGTTATCCATAGGAAAAAAAAAAAAAGAGAGAACATTTTCAAATTAAGGTATATTCAGCAGTTATACATTCTTATTTGATTTTTCCTTACTCTTTAAAATTTATTGACCAGCAACCAGACCACATAAGCCAAGGGCCTGTGCCTGAGATAGTCAGGTGGGAAGGTTGGTCAACATCAGTCCCATCATTTCAGTGGAGATAATCTGGGTATAAGAAACAGAAACCTACTTCCAGCAGCTTCAGTAAAGGGGGGTCTCGTGCAAGCACAGTGAAGTACTTCATGAGGTGGAAAATGTACACCTAGGAAATCCATAGCGGTTGGGAACTAAATGCTTGCTTGCTGTCTCTTTTTTCTACCTCCTCTAACCCCAGCTTGATGGTCTCTCACGTCTATTTCCCTGTGTGCCGTTGCTCCAACCTCTGGCTTCCCTTGGCAGACTGGCTTTCTCTGTTCACACACGAGTCCTCATGGCCCAAAAAGGCTGCTCTAATCCAGTCTTCCAGTTGAAGAAATGTCCAATGGAACAAGCGTCTCCTTGTCTCTTAAGTCAAATTTTTGTAACTTATAGCTGAGTTCTTCAGGTTGAGTCAGATGTCCCGGATCTGTGTTATAAAAATAGTTGCCGAACTCTACTCTTCAACAAAGCCTGTAAAAAAGGTGCTTGTTAAATGAGGGACGGTCTTTGCAGGCCCCCTAAACATGTTTACCATGCTTCCTATTTTCATATTTGAACCTCTTAGCAAATCCAGCCCTATTTACCCTGGCAGGTAGTGAGGCAAGAGACAAACCATCCATCTTGGTAAACCTGTACATCACGTTTGGTTCTGCGTAGAGATGCCCCGTAGAGATGGGACTAATATACCCAAGGTCCAAGAGTGTAATGTTTATTTTTGAAAGAAAAGTAAGTAAGGGAGAGTATTATAGCAGATTCCAACATATCAGTAGAGGCACTTATTTTTAACCAAAAACATATTAATTAAAAGTATGCAAATAATCCCTTTGACTTAGGAATTTCACTTCAAAGATGTGTATTAAGGAAATATTCATAATAGAACACAAAACGCAATAAAGGAAAGTGCTCATTATGGATGCATATAACATAACTATCAATAGAATTTCGATGACAAATTTATGTTCTGTGCATGTGGTTGCAATCAGGCAGCCTCTAAAAAAAATCACCTTTTTGAAGACTTTTTACTAACATGGAAAACGGTTCATAACACACTAGAGGAAAAAGATCAAAATACACAATTACATGTCCAATTCTAAGATAAATGTCTATTGTTTTATAATATAGATCATATTTACAATACATATTCTAATGGCCTTGTTGACTGAATTTTTTCTAATGTTTTTTAATGTTTATTTCTTTTTGAGAAACAGAGACAGAGTGTGAGTGGGGGAGGAGCAGAGAAACAGAGACACAGAATCCGAAGCAGGCTCCAGGCTCCAAGCTGTCGGAGCAGAGCCTGACGTGGGGCTGGAACTCTCAAACCGGGAGATGGTGACCTGAGCCGAAGTTGGATGCCTAACTGACTGAGCCACCCAGGCGCTCTGGACTGAATTACTTGATCAGTTTGCTTCAGTTTTCCACCTCATAACAGTGGATTCAATAAAATGAACACAAAAGGGAAAAACAGAAAGAGAAGAAAATATTAGTAAAATACCATGAAACATGACCAGTGTTTGCCTTTATTTTTCAGCCCGTCTTTTGTTCTTGTGGGAAGGGCACTGTGGAAACCAGCAATTTTCCTGAAACTGCCATCTGACAGGGGCTGTTTTTTTCTTCTTCCCCATCACAATCTACAAATGCCCCAACATAATGCTTGTGATCACCAGGGGTTGATTGTGCATTTCAGCTTCCACTAGCACACGGGAGGCTGATAGGGTTTCTGAAAATGGTTGCTTCTACATATGTATATTTTTTTTATGAATGGTTATGTTTATTATGACAATTGAGTGTTGACAAGCATGGCAGAGACTAAAAATATAGTTCCTTTTTGAAATAAAATATTCAGCATTTTCACTGGCTGAAGATTTATTTGGCAGTAAGTTCTTGGTTAAAATTCCCTGAGGTTTGTTTATATGGCTATTTTGGTTCTTTATTTTAAGTATATCAGCATTTTTCCACAGCTTCAAGCTATTCTCATCTCAGCATGTAGGAAGTTAATAGGTAGCACAGAAGCTTATTATTTTAATTCCAGTGACAATATAATCAACTAAAGAAGCAAGAGCGGTAACGCCATCCCTTCTGGCATGCTGAAGTATGCAAATTCAAACTCATCATGGCTCTCAGGACCTCTGGTCCAGGTGACCAAAGGGATGGGCTCGCGACACTCGGCTCCGAGTAATCTACAGGCACTGCCAGTGAATGCGAAATAAGGACGGCTTGGAATTTTGTTTCTCTAATGTGACAAAAGCTTATGAGATTTTTTTTTTAAAGAAGCATAAAAGCAATGTAGTTCCATTTAAGGTGGTTGCCCACCTAGATAATATATGTATTTGTCACCATTCTGCAAAACATCCGTGAACTGGTTCTCAGATACAGTTTATTAAATGCATCAGAAAATTAATCTTGTCAGTTTCTAATCACATACGAATGAGATTATAAAGTTAGATTACTCAACGTATTTACCAGACTGGGCTCCAGCTGCCTTTTGCATTTTCTAAATCGCAGATCCCCTCACAAAAGCAAAGTTTGCCACCAATAAATCCTTCAAAACCACATGCCTTGCTCTGAGACAAGAATTCCAATATGAGAATTGCAAAAGGGATTAGAATAATGGCAGAATCACTGGAATGAGTGTATAGATTTACAACCTAACAACTCTGAACTAGGCATTTGGAACTGTGAGACCAAACTTTAATTAAAAAAAAAAAAAAAAGATGGGGCGCCTGGGTGGCGCAGTCGGTTAAGCGTCCGACTTCAGCCAGGTCACGATCTCGCGGTCCGTGAGTTCGAGCCCCGCGTCAGGCTCTGGGCTGATGGCTCGGAGCCTGGAGCCTGTTTCCGATTCTGTGTCTCCCTCTCTCTCTGCCCCTCCCCCGTTCATGCTCTGTCTCTCTCTGTCCCAAAAATAAATAAACATTGAAAAAAAAATTCTTTAAAAAAAAAAAAAAAGAAAGAAAGAAAGAAAGAGAAAGGAAGGAAGGAAAGAAGAAAGGAAGAAAGAAAGAAAGAAAGAAATCCTGACTTGTTTTTCATTCACTTAGTAGTGAACGAGTGCCAGCCACTGTTACAAAGGATGCAGCAGACATGGCCGACATAGGTTTGGCCTTAACTCTATGGCAATACCAATCTAGTGACAACTAATTTTTAAAAGTGTTTTAATACGCTATTTTAGAATTATGTGAATTGGAACTCTCTCAGCAAGATATATATAGAATAGGATATCTCAAAAGTGAGAAAGTTAGGGGAAATTTTTTGAAGTCTTTTCCTTTGTTTTTTGTTATTGTTGTTGTTGTTTTCTGTGTGGGACTTTGAAACAAAGCAAGGAAGTATATTTGGATTCATCTCAATGTAATTTGAGTACCTAGATAGCCTCTGAGAATTTGGAAGTCTCCCTAAGCTGGAATATGCAACCAAAGCTTCCCACCTACCTCACGGTGGTTGCTATGAAATAAAGGACTAAAAACTTTAAATGCTGCTTAATTAAAGCATCTTTGCCATCATCAGTAGCAGTGGCAACATTCTCTAGTAGTTGAGACGTCCCAGGTTTCACCCCTTTAACAAAAGGGTAAAAACAGTTTGGGAAAGTCAGTTATAGTCAATTCAGCTTCAGTCAACAAATACAATCTAGCCACCAGGAGTGGAGCTCAGATATGAGGATACAAAAATCAATGTTCTGGTGAGATTTCTTCAGCTGCAAGGAACTCATCCAAGTCACCTCAAGTATTGGTATCTTCCTGAGAATGTAATAGGGACGCATAGTCTCTCAGTTCTCAGCTAGGACCAGCTCTGGAAGCTTTATCCCCCAGCTTCTACCAGTCTAGATGTCTAGAGATCTCCTAAGCTTAGTGGTGTCTTGATGTAAGGAAAATAATCTTGCTCAGGAGATGACAGTGGTTTGGCAAATAATATCTAGAAAGACTGGCAGCTTGATGTTCCCATTCAGAAGATGAACAGAATCTTAACCAAACAGAATTGCACTGCAGTGGGAGCATCAAAGTTCCTGTCATACTGCAGAGCATCACCTAGATTGGGTGGGGCCCTTGGTCTCTCCAGAAAATTCAAGGGCTACCATTTATAGTGCTCTTCCTACTTTTCAAGTCACCCCCCAAATTGGGGGTGGAGGACATTCAGCTGATTCCCTTAAGTCAAGGCCCCTTCCCTTTCCCATTTCCCAAGTAGGAAATTCACACATTCCCTTCTCTCCTTTACATCCTCAAGGACTGGTCCATGTAGGAGAATAACCTCACATTTTTTTTCATAAATGATGCTGTCATTACATCAGAGAAATGAAAGTACCTGCTCTCATTAATCACGATCTTGACCTCAACTACTTCTCTTGGGTCCTAATACCTTGACCTTCAAAGATTCTAAGATGCTGTGCGGCAGGTGTCTCTTACTGTGCCTTTGGCCTCCCCGTGCTGGACTCCCCCACTCCCCATCAGCCATCTCCTTGATGAGCAAGCAGCACAAAATTGTTGCTACTGAATCTCAGACTAAAGGAAAAGTCATCCAACCCAAGGATTCTTTCTTTGTTAAAAATTATTAACCACTTACTCCCAACTCTCTAAAAATATTAACCAATTATATCCAATTGTCCAAAGGTCCATTCCTAAAAGCATCCCATCAATTCAAATTGGTTCCTTTCTTCCGGCTTGACAAGCAAAAATGTTCTTCCTCTCATTGGAAGTGCAAGTCCCTTTCAACACATAGGCCTGTGAATATGCCATGAGTATATAAATTCTCCTTTTGGGGCGCCTGGGTGGCGCAGTCGGTTAAGCGTCCGACTTCAGCCAGGTCACGATCTCGCGGTCCGTGAGTTCGAGCCCCGCGTCGGGCTCTGGGCTGATGGCTCGGAGCCTGGAGCCTGTTTCCGATTCTGTGTCTCCCTCTCTCTCTGCCCCTCCCCCGTTCATGCTCTGTCTCTCTCTGTCCCAAAAATAAATAAACATTGAAAAAAAAAAATTTTAAATTCTCCTTTTAAGTTACCATTGTATTAATGAGTAGTAGTAGGCTTAACTGAAATTCAGGGATATAATTGGCACTGTTTATTTTGTTCATTAAATTAATTTAAAATGGGGCAACAGGGTGGCTCAGTTGGTTAAGCACCTGACTCCTGATTTTGGCTCAGGTCATGATCTCATGGTTCGTGAGTTCAAGCCCTGCATTGGGCTCTGCACTGATAACACAGAGCCTGCTTGGGATTCCCTCTCTCCCTCTCTCTCTGCCCCTCACCCACTCACACACACTCTCTCTCTCTTTCTCTCTTTCTCTCTCTCAAAAAGAAATAAACATTTAAAAAATTAATTTGAAATAAATGTGTATCAGTGAACTTACGGGGTTAGTGGTTTAAGGTGGGTAAGAATTCAAATGGCTTCTTTTCACATAGAAAAGTTTTGTAGACAAAAAAGAACAATTAAATTGACCTGTGTCACTAGCTTTTTCCGTGACCCTATTAATATCCTTAAGACCTTTAGGAATATATTTTAAATAATATACATTTGTGCTGCCTTTGACATTCCAAAGACCTTGGTGACCAGGAATTTAGATAATAAATGATTGGAATGGAAATTGTCCTCGATTTTGTCCAAATCTAAAGATGAGGATGCATATGTATATTTTTTTTTCCCTCTGCCATCCAGGAAAGAGTGCTGACTGCTACGTCTTGTCTTCTAGCAATTCTATCACACACCCCTTTAAATCTGTGTGTGGTGAATGATGTATTTACTCTTTCAAAGTATCTGGTCACAGTCCGATCAGACTATAGTTAGGCTTTAACATTGGCTCACATCTTTATTCTTTGGACATTATAGAGTGCCTAATATATGCCAGGTATTGTATTTGGCTTTGAAAATATAAAGACGAAAAAAAAGAAAGAAAATATAAAGATGGGGAGAAAGATGGAGAAAGATCTGGGAAGAAAGATGGATAAATTACTAACTACATCACAATATGACGAACACATTAATGAAAACATGGACAGAGTGGTTTGGAGGCAGAGAGGAGATCGTGAGTAATACCTGGACACTGAGAATTAACCAAAGTTTTATTTGCTTCATTCGGGCGAGACTGGCATGGCATGTGGATGAATCGTGTACATACACACACATACGTACACATACCCATTAGAGCACAATTTTCAATTTCTGCGTGAAGCTGCATGATGTACCTATTTCACAGCTGAGGGAATCAAGACACGTACTTCACTGGAGTCTTAGTTGGTTTCAGGGCCACTGAGGCTGACCCTGGCATTGTCTGGCACTTTGATTCATGTTCTCTGCCTTGTTTGCTAGAGAATATTTTTCAACAGTGGACGTTCATGATTTCCAAGCACTCAGAAAAATGCTGTTTGACCACTGTAGAAATTCTTCTTGATTGTTTTGGATTAAGAATTGCTACTCTGCTGAAATTAAGCCAAAGCAGCATTCAGGAAGCAAGGTGTTTTGTTTGAACAGAACACAGATCAAAGCTGGAAATGGGGGCTGCTTCAGTTCCCTGTCCTGAAGCCTTGTCAAGCCTGTGAATTCCGCTGTAAAATCCTTGCTTCCAGACCTTGGGAACATGGCTTCACAGGTCTGCCTCTTCTAAACTCACACTTGCCATTTGCTTTGATTCTGTGGCTTCTAGGCCTGTTTCAAGAATTCAATTCAAAATTGTAATTTCATGGACTATTATGCAATTCTTTCTAATGGAAGGCCACTAAGATTGTCAAATTTCATTGGTTACCAAGTCATGTAGCTGACTGACCGATGATTACAATTTGAATGGTCCATAAAAGTAAAAATAAATGGAATAATTCCAAAGTAAATGTAAGCCCCTACACAGCCCTTGATAGGGATTTTCCTCTTGAGACATGTGTACAAAGAACTGAATGATGACTGCGGAGGGAGAATCACTATTACCTCTGTGATGTGTTTCTCAGACAAACGTACACCCCCAGAGATGACTGTGGTCAGTCAGGCCTCGAGGTTGTGTTAGCTCACTGTGGGACAGCAGTTGACAGCTAATTTTAACTTCTTCTTAGCTTAAGTAAACTCCCTATAAAAATAAAACAGGAAAACGATGTTGAATTTCTGAAGCACTCATGTAAAAAAGTGTTAGAAGAGCAAAGAAAATCCCATTTTTATTTCATTGGAATACAATAATATTCTTACGATGGACTGGATGTTTGTGTCCTCCCCCCTCACCCAAATTCATATGCTGAAGCCCTAATGTGATGGTATTTGGAGCTGGGGCCTTGGGAGGTAAGTAGGTCATGAAGGTGGAGCCTCCATGATGGGATGAGTGCCTTCATAAGAAAAGGAAACGAGCTGGCCCAGGCTCTCTTTCCACCATGCGAGGATATAAGAACATGGTCATCTACAAACCAGGAAGGAGGCCCTCACCAGGCATCAGATTTACTGGTGCCTCGGTCTTAGACTTCCCAGTCTCCAGAACTGTTAGAAATAAGTGTTTGGTGTTTAAGCCACCCAGTCTATGGTGATTTGTTATAGCAGCCCAGACTGACCGAGGCACCACTGACCATCTAGTATTTCTAAACAGAAACAATTAAAGTGATACATGAAGTCAGAGATTCCCAAAGTGTTGATTCCAAGCTTTGCTTTGGCTTTATAACATCTTTACATTTCTCTCCTCTTTTCTATTATATATTTATATATTATTTTTATATAGTACATTTTTAATGAAAAAAGTTATATATACTCATAGTAAGAAACTGAAACAGTACAGACTATCGATTTTTGCAATAATGCTACAATTAAAGCCTTATCCATTGGGTAGATACCTAGAAATGGAAAGGATGAATCAAAATGTATGAACATTCAAAACTTTGGTAGATGTTGCCAAGGTGTCTCCAAAGTTTATGCCTACACCGATACTATTTGTCTCCATGCACCTTCTCCACGCTGGGTATTACCAAACACTTACGTTTTACATATTTCAGAGGTTAACAAATGGTATTCTATTGTGCTTTCAACTTTCCCATATTTAATTATTAGGAAATTGAATAATGTTTTACTTTTATTAAAGTCAATAAGCCCTTATTTTAGAGAGAATTGTATAATACCTCGAAATAATAGATACTGCTCTGAGATAATCTATGAAATTAAGGCAATTTAACTTATATTAGAATATAGATGGGAGGTAAAACTTTTAAACAAGTAGAAAGAAATTTGATACGGCTGTGAAAAGTGGAAAAGGAGAAAAAGAATAAGAAGCCGTGGTAAATTGAAAACATGAAATCAGATGGCAGCAATATATCATATACTCTCATATAATAGTACTATCTATCATGTTAGATAATATATAATTATTTTTAAATATAAATGAATTAAAACAGAGATCTAAAGACAGAAATTATTATAATTAATTATTAATATTATTTCCAAGAGACATATTTTTTTAAAGAAACCAGAAAGGTTGAAAAGCCTAGATAAGGATGCCCCAGTCAAATATGAATGAAAAAATATGCAATAACAGTTTAACTGTTTGCATGTAACACATTATATTTAATCTAAAACCAATATTAGAGAAGATACTTAAGGTAACAGATCATAAAGTGGATTATTCAGACATGGTGTGGGCACATTACAGGGTGAATATTAAAGTTGAAGGGTTGCCTCATGCCATTAAAGACCTAAGTGTGAAAATAAAGACATAAAATTAATAGAAAAAAAAATTGGAGAATTTCTTCAAAAAGCCCCAAGAAGCATAAGCCATAAAAGTGAAAATGAATGCATTTGATGACATCAAATGCAGAGACTTCAGGTTAACTAATAAAGGCTAATAATCACTAAGCAAAAATTTTAAAGGGTATTCATTCACCTGATCTTACTACCTCTCCTATGAGGCAGGGGCTACTGTTCATCTGACAGATGAGGAATCAGGCACAGATCAGTTAAGTGACTTGTCCTAGGTCACATCCAGAGTGTAGGAGAGATGAACCCGACCTTGAGAGCCCTGGTGCTCACCCACTCCACTGTATGGCCTCTGGAAGACAACACAGACCAATGAAGCATGGGGGATAGGCCAGGAGACAGTATTTTAAATAACTGTAATTTATACAATTGAACATACAAGAAATCCCTGCAAAGGGGCGGAGGAACAAGGAAAACCTATAGAAAGGTGGGCAGAGGATACAAATACACAATTCACAGCAGAGAAAACAGAAAGAGCTAATTAGCGTGTGAACAAATGCTCAGTCTACCTGGTAATTTAAAAATGCTAATTTTTGAAAAGCTAGGTTTCACTGGCCTTACACCAGGACCTCCCACACTCGTCTGCTGAAGAAGACTTTGCACAAGAGGGGCACACGGTGGCCATTGTGTCTACCTCTTCTAGCCCCAAGCACCAGGCGCTGCTGAATCTCCAGCCCCACTTTGGACTTAGTTATCTCCTACCATAATAGCTGAGTATGATTTGTTTTCCTCTGATCTCCCAAAGTTATATACTTACATCTTTCCTAGGTCACTAACTGGATGTTGCCTTCTCCTATAGTTCTCTGTAAATTTGTCCTACAGCTTCCTCTCCAAGGGCAGGAACTCTTAGTCATCTAGCATTTTCTGTAAGACCAGCATAATATTTTGCACATAACAGGAGTCCAATAACTATTTATTGAATTGAATTGAGTGGAAGTATGGTACGTTAAGCTCCCAGCTAGTAGTCAGGAAACCATACGAGCTTTGAAAATGAAGAAAAACAAAAGGGGAAAAATGACAAAGTTGAACGACATCAGCAGTTTCCAAAATGTGCACCCCAGAACACAAATCCTATAAAATCCTACTTGAAGAAAGGGTCCTGGGTCAAGTAATTCTGGAGACTGCCATATAATATCCCCCCCAACACACCGAACCCCTTTGGGAACCATAAACACTGGTGTGCTGGATCCGGTTTGTTCTAGCTTTCAAACGTCAATTGCTACATTTTTAGGAATTTTGTGAGTGAATTGTTAAACACGATCATTATTAAAAATTAAATTGTTTAACTTACAGTTAACTAAATTATATTAAAAACAAGGTAATAATTACTCAAAACAATACCTCCCAATTCTTTCACTACATTTTGCTTTGATGTTTGCTCTTGAGGTTATTTACATCTGCTGTCTAGATTGTGGCCAGTACGGATGACCAAGTTTACCATCACTGATGTTGTGTTGGAAGGTTGAAATTGACCGTGAGGGGAATATTTACAGCACAGAAATCAGCAGATGCCACAAAGCAGGGCTTTTCCTCTGGAGAACTGGTTGTTGAACGTTTAATATGTCATCACCTGGTTACAACCATCTGGTCTATTAAAATCCCTGATAGCCCTACGGTAAATACACCTGCTTCACTGTTTAAATCACTGTTCTGAACTTTAATTGATCAAGAGCTTATTTTAATGCATAACCTGTATTAACATCCTGAGACACATCCTTTGGGACAAAATGGACTAGATGATCACTAAGGCCTTTTTCTAGTTCTTACAGTATGTGTAAATGCACGTACACATTTACCACCCGCTTCTCGGCTTTTCAGCGTATCGGGGAATGTGGATAAGGTTAACAGATCTTACCTGTAAAAAAAAAAAAGTCGAAATAATTTAAAAGGATTCCTACTTCCTAGAAAATATTAACTGATTTGTTTATGATTTCTCAGTTTCAGGCAATTTGGTTAAGTGCAGAATACCATATAGAAAGATTCTATTTTCACTCCGTCTGCAAGTGGGGCACTCAATACCTCTAAATCTTATTTCATTCATTTGTAAGGGCACTTTATAGGATTTTTGAGAAGGCAGACCTAGATTACATATGAGGAGTTACACGGAAAGCTGGGCAGTTAGTATATACGAAGGGAAATACGATTCTGGGGTTTTCTCTCTGAAAATGGTGTGATAAATACGGTTCACGAACTGTCTTTAGCGGAGTTTGCCAAATCTCAGAAGCCCTCTCCCAGATGCCCACGGCAAAGTGGATAAAGCCTTGGCTCAAACGCCAAAGCAACCTAACCTTGCTCCAAGCAAGAGCTCAAATGTTATTGTTCCGATGCCTCCTGGCTTCATGGCCAAGCTCACAGGAAACTGTTTTCAAAAGATCTAATTGAAGCCAATTGTATCTGGACTGATCGTCAGTGTGAGTGAGGCTGGGTGGTCCCAGTGCAGATGGGATTCTTGGTAGGGGGTTTTCAAGAAGTGCCCCCTTACAATTGGGAGCAGTTACAGTTCAGAGAAGCCGCACGCAATTTGGCCTAAGCCCAGAGAAAGGTGATTTCATCTCTCCGGTCAGCCTCATGTGGCACAGATCCGCTTTGGAATAATATTTTCATAAACATGGACATTTTCATTGTGGTTGAGGGTCTAAAAACGTTAACCTGCCTCTTTAGGAGGTCACTCTCAAAGGTGAGAACGAGGAGAGGGGAGGGCAGAAGGAAGAAAACTGTCTCTTGTTCTCTCTGTCTCTTTGATCCCCAAGCACGTAAAAGGGCAGTGTGCCCAGCACACGCTTCCTGCTCTGGCTGGCCCCCGCCCAAGATTCGGGGTCTTGGTCAGTGCAGCCCTTCTTCTGCTTTTGCCTCCAGTGGGGACACTCGGGATGTTTAACCACCAGAGCAACAAGGCTCCAACTGACCAGAACGGATGCCAGTCGCGACGCCCTGGAGGCCCGAGCCCGGTAACCCGGAGAGACGGGGCGTGGGGGGGAAGGAGTCTCAGGGAAACGGCTAATTACCAACCCAAGCGGGCACGCTGCATATTTTAACAACTGCTGTGGGCATGCTGGAGCCTACTGGCTGAACGTCGGCCCGGCTTGCCTGGATTCCTCCTCGGAGGGAAGATCGAGCGAATGACATATTTTTCCAGAACTTTCCACATTCCGCCTTTTCTTAAATACTTCTGGTGTGAGGAACCAGGGGGTCACTCATGAAGAGTAATGATGCAGTGACCAGCTATATCTTGCTGAGGACAACAAAAAAGGGTGTTCGCCTACCCCTTACTGATGTACCATTGTATTTAGGGTTTTTCATTTCAGGATTCTTATTTTATCCTCAGAAGAGCCTTGCAGGATAAGGATTATCACCCTTATGTTATAGATGAACCCTTATATCATAGCTGGTCAAGTTACTAACCCAAAATGACCCAACTAAAAATTGGTAGGGTCAAATTCGTACGTGGGTCTGTCCGGCCCCCCCAAAGGGGCTCGCTTTGCTACACAAGGTGGCAAAGAGGTTAAGAGCACAGACTCTGGAGCCACATTGGCTGGATTGGAACCCCATCTCTGGTGCCCAGCTAGTCACGTGACCTTGGGTAAGTCACTCGGCATCTATGTGCCTCCGTCTCTTAATCTTTAAAATAGAAATAAAGCATTTTCTGGATACCTGGGTGGCTCAGTTGATGAGTCGGTTAAGCATCTGACTCTTGACTTCTGCTCAGTGCATGATCTCCAGCTTCGTGAGTTCAACCCCCGCATTGGGCTCCGTGCTGACAGTGTGGGGCCTGCTCGGGAATCTTTCTTCCTCTTTCTCTGCCTATCTCTCTCTCTCTCTCTCTCTAAATACAAAGAAATAAACTTTTTAAAAAATTATTTAAAAAAAAAATAAAATAAATAAATAAATAAAGCATTTTCCTCAGTTTTGTTGGAGGATTAAATGATTGATTCACAGCCTCCGCAGCTGTCCTGGCACAGAGTAACCACCCCATAAATGTTAGGCTTTTTCTTTCTTCCTTTTTTTTTTTTAAATATTTATTTGTTTTTGAGAGAGAAAGAGTGAGTATGTGGGCAAGAGGGGGGCGCAGAGAAAGAGGGAGAGGGAGAATCCCCAGCAGGCCCCACATTGTCAGCACAGAGCCTGAGGCAGGGCTTGAACTCAAGATCACGACTTGAGTTGAAACCAAGAGTCAGACGCTTAACCGACTGAGCCACCCAGACGCCCCTAGGCTTTTCTTGTCCTCGCATCTCTCAAGATTGCCACCCACGTCCAGCCCATTCATGGCCAAGATCTATCTAGGTCGGTGGACCTGAAATTTACTTTTAATTTCACCTCATTTCTTCTCACTGACCAAACACTGGGTAACTAACAAAATAAACACTTCAGGCTTTACTTCAGCCTTAAATATTCAGAGATTCCATTAGATGATTTTGGAGATAATATTAGGCACTCTTGCCACCTGTTCTTTGTTACACTTTCATTTTTCATTTTTGCTTTAATTTCACATAACTGACCTACTGATCCCCAGGGGAAGTCTCTAACGCTGAGAGCAAAGAGAACCGGTCGCAGGGGTGAGGTAAGCATGTGGGGACGTAGGGAGCAGACTGGCTCAGCTAAGGCACTGGCCTCTGAGATATTTTCAGAACTGAATGCTGTCATGGGTTTTACCATCTAGCTATGGTGAGACCAACAGATCAGGAGACGATCGCCACTGAAAAGATAGTGTGTTCCTCAGAGTCCCACAGAGGAGAAGGCATGCCACACCACGAGGGGCCGCACGTGAGGGCAGGAGGGTTGGCCAAGAGGAAGAGGGAGAAGGAGGCCAGCTGTGGGCCAGAGCCTTTAGAGTAGTTGGTGCAGGAGAGGCCGAGCAAGGCAGGGGGAGTTATTTAGGACTGGCTAGTTTGAGTAACTTTGGGGGGCTCTGAAGAGTAGGGGCTGCCCACGGCTGTCTGGTAGCTGGCCGTGGGGTGCAGAGTGGCCCAGAGCACGAAAGCTCAGGAAAGGAGGTGTCAGGGCACGGACCCTGGATTGGTTGTGTCGTATTTGACAAGCGCCCTTGGAAGCGAGTTGTTTACTATCTCTAGGAACTGGCCTGCTCTGGAAGAGTCCCTCCCTCCAGGGTCACAAAGCCCCAAAGGTCAACGGGTCAGTAGATAGACAATCAAAGACGTGGTTAATATGCTGAAGCGCGGGACACTAGGCACCTGTGGTAGAGGGAGGGAAGAATCCAGAAAGGGGAGATGAGCCTTTCTGTAGAAGCCCCTGGGCAGGTGCTGTCAGCCTGACTCGCGTTTTCCTCCCCTCCCTCATCACCCCCATCTCCAATGGTGGCCTCTGTGAACACAGGCTTTCTGCTTACCCAGCCTCTTCTTCTCCGTGGTCTGTGCGTCGCAAACACCTGGTGGTGGGGGCTCCGGTCTTTGGCTGGGCCCTGGAAAACCTCACTTCTCAATCTCTGCTTGGCAGAAAGCAGCAACTCTGTCACACTTAAATGCTCTCAATTAGCATATACAAACAGGCCTTTCACGGAATACCCGCCGGCAACTGAGACACGCCTAGATTCACAATGGGACATATTCATCAGTCAAACATGAACTTCTGGGTAGGGGCTTACATTTCAATGGGCTTTGTCAGGCCGGGATCTGCGCCTCCAAAAAGGCAAGGGGGGGGGGGGGGCAGGGCTCTGAAATTGACCAGGCTCAGCTTTCCGGCAAACAGCCCAAATGCTATCCGGGTGTACCCGGCGCCCACCGAGTCCTCTCTGTGCTGTACCAGCGTGGGTAGAAGCACCAAGAGACAACAGGGCAGCATCCGAGGTGCCATTTTGTATTTCCCACTTGGCATCTGTGATGTGAATCGCTCGCAAAGTTAATTGGGAGAGGGGCAGTAACTTAGGGTCTGGATGCAAGCAGTTTCCATGGATTCTGGGGCCTTTATGAGGTCTGTTTGCTAGAAGCCAGCTTCACACGGATGAGTAAAAGGCAGCTGACTCTTGCTAAACTGACACAAAGCGCTAGATCTAAAACCATCAGGTTTCCTACCTGATGGCAACATTCATGTAATAGGTCAACTCATAAGATATCAGAAAGCCTATTGTACATAAGTTCGGCTTAAACTCACCTTTCATGAATAGTTGAGATAAAAGGCTTATGTAGTTCCCTATTAGGGTTCTCAGTAATTGCTAACCGCCCTATCTCACTTCGGTGACCTCGCCTGCTTACTAAATAGATAACTTAGGATGCAAAACGCTCCCCCACCCCCTCTACCAAGGTCTGGCCTAGGCAAGACCAACAGGTAAAAAGTCACAGACTCACTGCCCTACCGCATCTCAGGTATCTAACTATGATTGGTCATTTTAAACCCTCTTAGGACAAAGACCTTCAAAATTTATAGGTTCCCGCCAAAACTAACATCTTTGTGTCACAATATAATTGGCTACCATGAAATGCCGCTGATTGTAATTGGTTAACCAAATAGTGATGTATTCTGACTTGCTAAAATCCATATAAGCCCACCTCTGCCTTTGTTCGGGGCCACTCTCTGCACTTTTCTCCTTAACGTCAGGAGGTCAGGTTTGGCCCGGCCGTGAATAAAATCTTGCCTCGCTTCTATTCGGCGTCCGGTGGTTTTTGTCGATATCACCCTGTTTCCATTCACAAGTTCTGTCTTGGGGTTGAAGAGATTTCTGGGAGGTACCTCAGCTTCTAGTACATTAAACCGCACCGAAATGAGGTAAACATGAGTAGAATCACATAATTGTTTTCTCATTGAGAAGCCTTCCCATGTGAGATATTTCAAAGCACTGTGGTTAAGGCAACATTTCTTTCTATGATTAAAAAAAAAAAAAAAAAAGCCTAAAAGACCTGACACAAAAGGACTTATCAGAGAAATTGTACAAGAATTGGCCTTTACCATTCTGAGGTTTCATACAGTTTATATCTCAGTATCATTGTATACAATATTTTATTTGAAGTTTTACAATAAAACACGCCTTTAAATACGCTGCAGTCCCTAAGCCTGGATTATCAGCAGTTATTACAAAACCCGGACTTTGTAGAATGGATGTTTTTCCTTCTGCTTCCCTCGGAGTATTTGTAAAACATGAAGACCAAATGCCCAAGCTTTCCCCAACACCTCGATTACAAATTCTGCTTCTCCTGAGCACACCTTTCCATCTTCCCTCCATGCCCTCTTCCCACTTCATTCTGCCCACCCAGAAAGACCCCTGTTCTTTCATCTGTAAAACTCCTGCCCATTCCCCTGGTCTAGCCCTGCTTCATCTCTGGCCGTCACAACCTAAAGTCATGGCCCCTTCCTTTGGCAGCTCAGAACAATAACAGTGGATAGAATGGCTTTGACGATTATACCAGCATTATTATAAAATAGAGTTGACACTTGAACAACAGTTGAAAATCCCTGTATAACTTTTTTTTTTTTAAGTTTATTTATTTATTTTGAGAGAGGGAGAGCGAGCGAGCTAGTAAATGTGTCGCGGTGGCGGGGAGGAGCAGAGAGAGAGAGGGAGAGAGAGAATCCCAAGCAGGGTCCCTGTTGTTAGCGCAGAGCCTGACGCGGGGCTCCACCTCGCGAACCGTGAGATCATGACCCGAGCCAAAATCAAGAGTCGGATGCTTAACCAACTGAGCCACCCGGGCGCCCCATCCTGCATAACGTTCGACTTCCCCAAAACGGAACTACTGACAGCTGACTGTTAACTGGAAGTCTTACTGATAACGTGAACAGGAAATCAACACATATTTTGTATGTTGCATGTGTTATGTACTGTATTCTTGCAACAAATAAGCTATAGGAAAAAAAATGTTATTAACAAAATCTTACGAAAGAGAAAATACGGTTTCAGTACTATCCTGTATTCAACAAAATAAATGTGCATAAGTTTTCTTCACCAAAAAAATCTGCATATAAGTGGCCCCATACAGTTCAAAACCATGTTGTTCAAGAACTGTAGTTCTTCCATTGCTCTCTTTTAAATTTTTTTAATGTTTATTTATTTCTGAGAGAGAGAGACACACACAGAGTGCGAGCAGAGGGGCAGAGAGAGAAGAAGACAGAAAATCAGAAGTAGGCTCCAGGCTCCAGGCTCTGCACTGTCAGCACAGAGCCCGACTCGGGGCTCAAACTCATGAACCGTGAGATCATGACCTCATGCCAAAGTCAGCACTTAATTGACTGAGCTACCCAGGCACCCCCATTACTCTCTTCACTTAACCCCTTGAATGCTGTCTAATCTTTCCCTGACTGATGGCTACTCTCCCCAACTGGACTGTAAGTTCCGAGCAGGCCAACGCTATCGCTTCTGGTTTTTCTATCCCAGGGACAGCCAGACAGAGCAGCCTGAGGAGGGAATTAAACTGTTGCCAGGTCTTGTTGTCGCCATTTAACCCTTTACTGCCTGTGTTCTGTGAGTCTGTATTGAGTGTTGTTAAATGCTGCGTGCTTTCCTTCTTTCTGGAAATCTGAGACTCTCAGTTCTGCTTGTTTTGGAACCTGAACTCATGTAAACTGTACTGTGACCAACGTTCTTCCAAATGGAAAGACTAGAGGATGGGAGGAAACAAGTTCTTTCCCGTCAATGCCTTTCAAGGATTTATAGACCTCTGTACATTTCACCTTTGTCAATGTTACTCCTCAGATACGTCTAGCTTACATTTCCATCTCCTGTTGTAATCAGGTTTTCTTGTGCAGCGAGAGGAGCCAGAACATTCCACAGCTGTGATTACACGAAGGCCAACAAGATGCTACTGAGCTGGTGGGGCCGAATTTGCCCCTATTCATTTTGTCTCCAGAAATATCAGAGGCTTCTGCTTGTTTAAAACATACGAGGGAGACCCAATCTATGAAATGGTGAGAAAGATTTTTGTTTTATTGCCAGACTTGAAACCAGACCTGAGAGGTACTTAAAATTTCAGTCATGGGGGCAAATGGGGTTTCTTTACACTTGAAGAGGGGCTCTTACATCTCTAAGTTGGAACAGGTTCAACCACAGAGGTCAGTGAGCCGAGTGTTGGCTGTCTCTCCTCATCATGAAACAGAGCGTGTGCTTCAGCAGCTTAAAAAACAAAGCAAAACAAACAAGCATTAATCCACAGATCTGGCCTTCACACTTGGGCACCAAGCTGCAGTGAGTGTCTGGGTCTCTTAGCGCTCTCGTCCTCCACAGACACACCAGCCCCGCCATGGTGGGGGCACAAGCCTCTCACCAGCACAGAGGTGCCATCTAAGATTGTCAGAGTCGCCTGTAAGTATGCCGAGAGCCCCTCTGAATTCTGCCCGGTCCCTAACCCGGTGGGAACCCCAGCCCAAAAGAATCAAGGCAGCCTCTTTGCTGTGTTTTGAGAGGACTTGGGGTGTGTCAGACGCCTGTGGTAAGCTTCAAATGCTTACAGACGGGGGGCTTTGGGTTAGACCACGATGTCCTATTAAAAAGCAATACACAGGGGCGCCTGGGTGGCGCAGTCGGTTAAGCGTCCGACTTCAGCCAGGTCACGATCTCGCGGTCCGTGAGTTCGAGCCCCGCGTCGGGCTCTGGGCTGATGGCTCGGAGCCTGGAGCCTGTTTCCGATTCTGTGTCTCCCTCTCTCTCTGCCCCTCCCCCGTTCATGCTCTGTCTCTCTCTGTCCTAAAAATAAATAAACGTTGAAAAAAAAAATTTTTTTTTAAAAAAAAAGCAATACACACACACACACACACACCCCTGAGACCAGGGGAGATTAACATACTTGCCTCACATCCCAGGCCTGGCCCTCCCAAGGCCTCCCCTGGAGCCTGTCACAGAGGGCCTGAGTCACTCAGAATCTCTCCATAAGGCATGTGACTGAGTCACCTCAAGCTGCTATAACAAAATGCCATTGACTGGATGGCTTAAACGACAGACATTCATTTCTCACAGCTCTGGAGGCTAAATGTCTAAAAGCAAGGTGTTGGCAGATTCAGTCCCTGGTGAGGGCCTCTGCCTGCCTGTAACCTTCTCACTGTGTCCTCATACGGCAGCAAGAGAGAGAGATGGGGGACAGAGATGGAGAGAGAAATAGAGAAAGACAGTGCACCGGTATCTCTTTCTCCCCTTATAAGGGCACTAATCCCCTGATGAGGGCTCCACGCTCATGACCTCATCTTAAACTAATTACTTCCCAAAGGCCCCATGTCCTAATCCCATCACCTTTAGGGGTAGGGTTTCAATATATGAATTTGGGAGGGACACAAACATACGGTCCGTAGCAGCATGAGAACTAAGAAACCTGACAAGAACGTGTCAGTTACAGCTGAAGAGGTCATGGGGCAGAATCAGGACTGGAAAAGCCAACGCCAAAACATACTGCAGTTGTGGTAGGAGAGCAAAATTGGTGAAAAGAAATGGGAAGTCACTTGTGCTGGGAGGCTGGAGAAAGCGACAGTCAGATTTGAGCCGAGATGTGTTAATAATGGCAACACAGAAATGGGTTTCCACACCTCTGGCTGCGGAGGTCCCCAGAGCTTATCAGTATTAGGAAACCTCCTTCCAGCACCAACACCGACCCTATTAAGCTCTTGCTCCAGGATGTTAGTGACCTAGTTTTTTTTTTTTTTTAACTTTTTTTTAACATTTATTCATTTTTTTGAGAGACGGAGACAGTGCAAGCAGGGGAGGGGCAGAGAGACAGGGAGACACAGAATCCGAAGCAGGCTCCGGGCTGTCAGCACAGAGCCCGACGAGAGGCTCAAACTCACAAACTGTGAGGTCATGACCTGAGCCCAAGTTGGACACTTAACTGACTGAGCCACCCAGGTGCACCATTGACCTATTTTTAATGTATATTCCTACCATAAGCTGCCCCTTTACCCGAGTTCCTCTAAGTCAAGGGGGACAGGAATTTAGCTCTTCTGGGCTGAATTGTATTCCCCCCAAAAGATATGTTAAGTCCTAACCCTGGAAACCTATGAAAGTGACCTCATTTGGAAATAGGTCTTTGCAGATGTAATTAAGACATAAGTTTGGATAAGGTCATACTGGAGCAGGGTGGGCCTTTAATTCAATGTGCCCGGTGTCGTTACCAGAAGAAGAGAAGGGACGCAGACACTGGGGTCTCACAGCATTGCTGGCAAACCCCAGAGGCTACAGGAAAGCAATGGGACAGACTCTCCTCTCCCCTGGATCTTCAGAGAGTGCATGGCCCTGCAGACACCTTGATGTCAGACTTCTGGCCCCAAAGAATACATTTCCATTGTTTTAAGCCACCGAATTTTGGTACTTTGTTACAGCGACGCTGGGAAACAAACCCGTATTCTTAGAGAGGGAGCTCAGAAAAGCCCCAGAATCCCGGGTTCGGTCCGAAAACAGCAGGTGTGAACAGGCGGATGTAGGGGTCTTGTAAAGACGCTATCTCTCTGCCTACCTGAAGTGAAGGATACAGAGCAGGCTCCTTTTGATTACTGCCGCTGCTCATCCCGCCAGCCCTCAGAAAATGCCAGAATGTCCAATGGATGAATGCTGGCCACAAGCAAAGAAGGAGGAGGAGAGCAAGGAGGAAGAGGGGAAGGGGTGGAGGGAGGGGGGAGGGGAAGGAGGAGGAGGGAGGCAAGGGAAGAGGAGGAATGGGGACAGCGGGGGAAGAGGACCTTTGCCATGGAAGGCAGCACGGTCACAGGTGCCTGGGATTCGAACTTGGATCTCTTTGGGGGACCATTGTTCAGCCTGCCCCTGGGACTTTCAGTAAGTGTCTATTTACACAGATACACAAACCAGTCTTTCTCTACTACAACTTGAAAGGAATTGCCTTTAAATTGAAGAGATCAAAATATAGAACTTACTTTCCACCTTTATGCTTCTCGTTTCTCCCTTCGACCACCTGCATAATGCCCTCCATGAGGAAACAATCTGATAGCCTCAGTGATAAAACAACCTCAGTCACTGACCTGCACAAACATTTCCTGAGCCAGCGTCATGGCTGAGCAAGCCTACTTTGCTTCATTTTTCGCACAGGAGCCTGCCGAGCGCTGTAATCAGCACTCAGCATTGCCTTAAATTGGCAGTTTGCGCTATAACGTTGGGTCCCGAAACAATGGGGTCGATTCAGAGGAGAAAAAAACTCGGTCAGATTGGTTGTTTGACTTTCACGTAGGCAAAACAACCATTTGATTGATGGACTCTTTCATTTTTCATAGTTATTTTAGCACTTTATAACCACAAGCTAAGTGTGCCATTTATATAACCGAATAGCAGTCTATTTACAGGGTTATCAAATGTCTGAATTCATCTATGAAACCAACATGAACCACTCCCAGAACTTACATTTGCCTACGGCGCACCCCGCCCTCACCAACCCTGCCCTCCACCTCTTGTTATTCCCATTTAGCTCAGGCCAGAGCTCTCCGTCTAATCGGGTCATGAATTTTTTAAATTTTTTTAACTCAACAAATATTTCCTGCCTGCTCATTATGTGCCAGGCACTGAGCTGGATCCAAAGGCAAAAAAAAAAATGGAGCAGGGCGCATAATGAGGCAGATTGAACGTTGTTTAGCAGGGGACTCTAACAACGGTGTCTTACCAGTCTGGGCGAACTTGATAGTTTGGAAAGGATTCCGAGAGGTTTTGCAGAAGTCAGGGGAGAGTCATTTGAGTGGCCCATTCCTCATGTTCTTAGGCCAGTGTCAGGTGGGTGAGCACCGTTCATCTGGAGGAAAGCAGTATTAAGAGCTTACCGTGATTAGATCAAGCTGTACCTCACAGTCCGCAAATGGGTAAGTTTACAGAAGTGTCCCAGCTGCCTGTTCCACACATCTGCAAGGGAGGAAGTGAGCCATGCAACCCCTGGAAGCCCGCACCCATGAATTAGCTTTTTCCGTAGCATTTTCAAGCCTGGAAAAGGTACCGCTCCAAGATAAGGGAAGGAAACTGGGGCCACGCAGCCTGAGGAGAAAGACCAAAGAACCAACCAGAACTAGGATTCTACGTGAAAAGATATGAAGAGATATCAGGAGACAAAAATTCAGACAGGACTTTCAGTACGCCGTCTTAACAAGGCCCCCAGCGGTTTGGGCCCAACTCAGAATCAGAGGAATCCACTCAACGAGGTGATATTCAAAAGAGACAGCCAACTTACTATGTTAGCACCATACACATAAACAAATATATATGACAATTTGATTTTCCATTATCCTTTCTCCTTTTGCTTTTTAAAAAAAATATTGGTTGACCTTTGAAACAATTTTAAAAATTTGGTAGAAAAAGTGTGTATTAGGAAACGGGCTTCAATATTCAGCTCCTGTCTAACACTCTCATCATATTTAACAAAGCAGGACATATAAAAGGATGGTCCTACGATTCCAAGAAGCCCATGGCTTGTTTTGATTCTCCTTCAAGCAAACAAAATGTAAGATAAAACTTTCTAGGGAGACTGTGATTGATTATGCCATGATATCATTAAACTCGCGTATGTAGAACACTGTGCTAAGATTGAAGAGGTCTGGTCTAGCTGTTATGTTTGGGGCCCTCATCTTTATTTCTTTCTTCACCTTTCTAAAATAAAGGGTTTTTTTTGTTTTTTGTTTTTTGTTTGTTAATGTTCATTTATTTTTGAGAGGGAGAGAGACAGAACATGAACAGGGAAGGGGCAGAGAGAGAGAAGGAGTCACAGAATCTGAAGCAGGCTCCAGGCTCCGAGCTGTCAGCACAGAGCGCGACATGGGGTTTGAACTCATGAATCAGGAGATCATGACCTGAGCCAGAGTCGGACAGTCTACCAACTGAGCCACCCGGGCGCCCCTAAAATAAAGGGTTTTAACGAGATGATGTGCTTTGTAAGTTCACAGACTTCGGGGCTCCCTTCACTGCCACAGAAACAAAACTTTCGAGGTTCTGTTTTATTGGGAAGTTATTCAAGAGGTTGGAAGGCTCTTAACTAAGGTTTTATGGTACAAAAGGGGCCGTAGGGGCCCAAAGGGACACCACCTGGAAGGCCTGGGGAGTTTGGACTGACTCCACTCCGGCACCACATGGATGGGAAAGGAGCATGCAGGGGACAAGGACAGCTGAGGCTACAAACCTGTCCAGACACAGCACTGCTTACACCAAGATTGGACTCTGGGATCATGTGGTTGAGCATGTGAGTATAAACTTAAAAAAAAAAAATCTACCAATGGGGCCATAAACACCTGGAAGATCTAGATGCAAAGGGCACCCTGAAAGCATTGGACAAAGACACATTGACTGTGCAAGTCCATTTTCTACCATGAAACCACTGTAGGGCTGAAAATGAATCGTAGCAACTATAATCGGAAGCCCCCTAGCAGACTAATCAGACTTTCCAGTTCTTTTTCTACTGGCATTTGGGCACAAGACTGACCCTTTGGACTGAACAAGCCTCCAAGATGCTTAAGTAATTGTGGGAGCAGGGATAGATGAGATCAAGAGCAAGAAATATGAACTTCCTGCTAAAGAGAGAAATGGCGGCCCTAGTGCATCACTGGAGAGATGAAACAAAAGACACGTGACTATGTTTGTACCTAAAGATGGTGACATGAATAATTCACATCCGGTTGTGAAGGCTGAACAACATACTCGGAGAATTATCAGGATGATTTCTGTCACTACCAGAATGTCTTAGGGCCAGAAAAGAGAGTGTCTTGTATAAGAAAAGGAAATAAGAGTGGAAAAGGTGAGGGGTGCCTGGGTGGCTCAGTCCTCATGGTCTTCAATTTACTAAAGGACGACAACACCAAATTGCTTTTGTAAAAAAGGTATAGTAACCCAACTGGCTAAAGGTCAGTTACATCTCTTTAAAACGGGGACCAAAATTTCACAGTAAAAATAAAAATTGTTTGATAAGAACTTAATCTTGAATAATAAAACAAAACTTATAAAAGGTAAATTTACGTTATACTTAACACAATTTACGCTAAATTCCAACTATGCCTCAATGTTTTTTTTAAAAAAAGATCAATTGCACTGGGTGTTGTATGGAAACCAATTTGACAATAAATTTCATATATTAAAAATAAATAAAAATTAAAAATTAAAAAAGATCAATTGTAGGGGTGCCTGGGTGGCTCAGTTGTTTAAGTGTCCAACTTTGGCTCAAGTCATGATCTCACGGTTAGTGAGTTTGAGCCCCGCGTCAGGCTCTGTGCTGACAGCTCAGAGCCTAGAGCCTGCTTTGGATTCTGTGTCTCTTTCTCTCCTTCTGCTCCTCCCCTGCTTATGCTCTCTTTTTCTCTCTAAAAAATAAATAAACACGCTTAAAAAAAGTAAGTTAAAAAATTTTAAGGATCAACTGTATGAGGATTGTCTTGAAAGGGATATTATTATATCCCAATTGCATGATAGCTTAGTAAGACATGGTTCACTTGATATTCATGTTTGGCTTTTTCAGTGTGGTCATAAAGAAAGTAATTAGGAAAAAAAAATCTAGGACAGTGTTAACTTCCCCGATGCTTCCCTTAATCCTTTGATAATCAGATCATTTTCTGCCCAGGGATATATCCTGACCTCACCCATACTAGATTTCTCTAGTTTGGTTGTTCATCAGGTTAACTCTGCCAGACTTTCATTGCTCAAAGCTTTGAGTCAAAGCTTTGAGTGTGATTCTAACAATTCTCCAATTTATTTTCATCCATTTTACAAATTCCTGAATCCTTTGTATTTGTATTTTATTGTCACATATTAACAAGATCTGACCACCAGCAAGAGACAGGCCGCAAAATGCCTTGACATGATGAGGTGAGAAACACTCTAGTGTCAAGGTCAGATGACTGGTTGTCAGATCATTAGTGAGTATTTTCAGGCGAGTTTTTGCTCGCCTTTGACTTTGGCTTCCCTATGAATCCTGCAACTCTGTAACTGTAGAGACTCCTGTAATGAATACAGGTAAAGGACTCTCTATAATTTGAAACTCATACTGTCTCAGAAACTTAAGTTCCTCATCCAACTCAAAAGCCAATTTAGCCCTTACTATATGCTGACTGGAGTATGATAATTTGTTTGCAACTATACTCTTACTTGTGAATGATTTTTATGAAAAATGCATCCTGGGCATGTGAGTATACCAGGAATCCACCTTCCCTTCTAGCTAGAAGACAACAGCTACAGTGGCAATCTCCTGGGCACTAAAAAATCATTAACTCTACTACAGAATGAAGGAGGGCACCAATTATAACATCCCTTCTAGCTCTAAAGATTCATGACAAGGTGACTCTTTACTCTCTGGGTGGGTCGTTCTAAGAGTCCTGCAGAGGGGAGCCAGGAGCAGTTGGTAGGAACAATGACAGGTCCTTCTCCTGGCCAGAAGTGACTTACAAACTCGGTGTTACCTGGATATTTATCTCTGTTCAGTTTCACTGCTGATTTGTTTGGATACACTATGGTTTATTTTTAAATACTGAGTACATGGGCAATTATTCATGGTTGGGAATGGTTTACCTTGATTCTTTGGTGGAGATTATTCATGTGCATAAATCATTCAAAGCAAGCAAATCAGGAGTGCAGAAAGGGAAAAGAGTAAAAGGGAACAGAAATACCAACTTCCTTTTCTAATGTGTGTAGTTTTATTTCCAATGATGACTAAAGTCTACCTCGTTTTTTGTTTTGTGAGTTTCAGATTTATTATTCTAACAACGAGGCAAAATGTTTTTCCATGTTAATGCTGAAATTCTTGTTAGTCCTAACAAGGTACAGAATGTATCATATTTGAGGGTACGAGTCGTCACTGAACTACAATCTAAATGTTTTTATGTTTTAAACCACAAAAAGGTCAATGACTTCATTTCCGTTACATGAAATTGAGACCCTATTTATGGAAATCAAATTCATAGCATAAGAAAAGACTGGATCACAAAATGAACTTAAAATATCAGTGACGTTTACATATGTTTTAAAAGCAATAATACAAAAGTTGCGTTGAGAGGCTCCCAAACGATCACCCAGCCATAAACAACTAAAAAACTGGAGAAAATACCAGAACTAGCTATGTTTAGACATTGTGCAACAAGCAATGTTTGATTTTTCTTCCTGACGAAAGGAAAACAAAGGAAAAGGACCCTACCATTGGCAAAGCTTTCTGCTTGGATGAACTTTGTGGAGAAGTAATGCAAAAAGAGCCTGGCTATTTTTCTAAGTGAAGGGGACAAAGATATGAATTTGGGGAGTCCAAGGTAACTCCATGGGGAGCAGAATATATGAAAAAAAGGGAGCTGTGCAGAGAAAGAACGGTAGAAATCTGCATGGAGTCCCCTGAAGCCTTTAACCCACTATAACAAGCTTAAAAGAAAGTCTTGATAAAACTGATGCCAAGTAATAAGTACTTGCCAGGAGGGAAAAAAAGAAACCAACATTCATTAAAGGAATATAGCAAAATGAACACTCAGAAAAAGAAAATTTACAATGCCCGACACCCAATGAAAATTCACAAAGCATGTAAAGAAACAGGAAAATGTAACCTACAACCAGAAGAAAATCAATCAAATGACAAAGATAATGGAATTAGTAGACAAGGATTTTAAATGATTGAAAATGAAAAGATTGAGATTTTTAAATCTTATAAACATGCCTAAAGACATAAAAGAAAGCATGAATGCAATGATGAAAGGGCTAGGAGGTTGGAAAAAAGAGCCAACTGGACCAAACAATGTCTGGTGGGAAAAACATAACATGATGGGATTAGCAGCAGATTAGACTCTGCAGATCAGGAATGGACTGCAAAGAGGAATGAGAGAATTTTGCAGGGCCATGGAAATGTTCTAGAGCTTATCTTGATTGTGGCAGTGATTACATGACTGTATACATTTATCAGGTCATCAGACTGCACATTTAAAATGAGTCAATTATATCGTGGGCAAATTATACCTCAATAAAGCTATCTGTAAAATGCCAAATGTAATGGTGTATACCTGTGTAACCAGATAGAAAAGAACGCATGCTCTATGTGTCCGTATACATGAAACTTTTATAACTTAAAACGGAAACAGAAAGCAGATCAGGGGTTGCCTGGGGGTGGAGGGGGGGAGGGTGGGGGGATGGAATATCTTAATGCCTTATCCATTCATTGTAGTGGTGATTGCATGGGTATATACTTTTGTCAAAACTCATCAAAATCTACACTTAAAATAGCCACATCTTATTTTATGTAAATTATACCTCAATACATAGAAGAGAAAAAGCAAAGAAATGGCTACATATTTAATTCTTACTTTGAATGTGTTTTGAGGGGAGTCAGGATTTTTTCAGCAGGTCTGGACTAGTCAAGGCATTTTAAAATTCGTCCAATAATGTTTGGACTGGAGACACGTTATCTTATTCTTGGTATGTCTCCTTATACTGAGGAAAAATATTATTTAATGCCCCAAAGAGCATCAATGTGAGTTCAAAACGAGGGTTATCTGGTTTCAAAAAACTTTGTGATCTGTACCGTGCTTATGGTGAAATGCATTTACAAATCTTTAAAAGATAAATTTAAATAACAAGTCTTTAAATGTAAACAAAAGGAGAGCTACCTGGGTGTTTTTGACCTCCTGGGCTTATCAGTATTATTGGCGTCCTTGACTGCCTAGTCATTCAGGAATCAAAAATTGGAAAATATTAGTGTAAAGCCTGCCATGGAGCGCTGCCCAGCTCTCCCTTTCAGGATTGAGGCACCAGATCCCCTAGTAGCTTGGAGTGTTGACTTCCAATGGCCTCTGAGATTGCCCTCTGCTGAAGGGAACTGCCTGACCCAAGTTCACGCTTCCTTCTCCGGGCTTCTCAAGGGAAGTCCATTCCAGTGTGCGGTAGATGGGGTCAAAGGCCTGGCCCCTATGCCTCAGTTCAGGACAAGTTGGAAGGGCCATTCCAGCTCTACAGGTCCCTAAGGGGACCGGCTGAAGTCTCTGCTGCGACTCTACTGTGCTCTATTTCTCCCTCTCCCGATCCTGCTTCCTTCACTCCTCACAGTTACTTTCTTGAGGGAACCTTCCAGGAAATCTCCTGTACACAGACCTATCTGCAGGTCTGTTTCCCAGGGAACTTAACCTAGGGCAATCAGTAAATGGGAGGGGGAATCACCTATGTCTGGTGTGATCTCTCTACGACCAGGTAAAACATAAATATCCAAAATTCACTAGCTTTCTTATTTACCATAACTGACTGGTTATAAAATATAATTTAAAAATCCCAATCACAACAACAACAACAAAATAGGCGGGGAGGATATCTAGCAAGAACCACAACAAGACAAATGGAGGACATAAGTTGATAAAACGCTGCTAAAAATCTTTATAAAAAATGTGAACAAATGGAGGAAAGCATATGGGTCTTACGTAAGAAAACTCAATCCTGAGAAAGACAGTGCTTCTACCTAAATTAATCAATAAATGTAGTCTAAATTTGCTTAAAAAATTGTACAAAGTTCCCGCAGAAGAATAAACATGGAAAAACGGGGGTGGGGGATTTTATGCAACAGGGGAGATTTGAGAAAGTGTGAGCCCTGTACACCAAATATTGGAAAATCAAGCTGCGGTCACTTCCTCCAGGACCCTCTCTTCTTTGCAGGCCTCTGCCCAGAGGCTGAATCCTCCTGTTGTCTTTCTCCGCCTCCCCTCTTTCCTACAGTACAGCAACTACCTGTTTATTTTGTCTTTCCCATTCTGCTGTAATCTCTTAAAGGGACAATCTATGCTTTTCAAGATACATGTTCAGCACCCAACACAGTGCTTGCGCAAAGTGCTAAATGAATGAATGAATACATGAATAACCACCTAAAAGTACAATTAGGTCAAGCACAAAATGGGCTACAGTGGAGCTTAGTTCTGGAGCTTAGTCCATTCCTTCCTTTGAGGAGCCACTGTCATTATAATCTAAACTGATACCGATGCTGTCAAGTAGTCAATGCTTATTTCCTACAGATACGCCCCCCATTTCTTCTCAGTGTAAATTTACATTTGAAACAGTGCTTGCAACTATGGAATATTATTCAGCCATTAAAAAAGAATGCAATCTTGCCATTTGCAACAACATGGATGGAACTGGAAACTATAATGCTAAGCAAAATAAGCCAGAGAAAGACAAATACCATATGATTTCATGCATCTGTGGAATTTAAGGGACAGAAACAACAAGCAGAGGGGAAAAAATAAGAGAGACAAAGCAAAAAACAGATTCGTAATTATAGAGAATAATCCGATGGTTACTAGAGGGAAGGCAAGTGGGGCGAAGTGTTAATTGGCTGATGGGGATTAAGGAGTGCACTAGCCATGATGAGCACTGGGTGATGCATGGAACTTTTGAATATTATACACCTGAAACTAACATAAAACTGTATGTTAACTAACTAGAATGAAAATAAAAACTTAAAAAACACAACAACAATGCATGCATTTGTAAACATGTCCATGTGTGAACAATAAAACCGCCTGTCAGGTTACATTCCTGAGTCCGTCCGGCAATGGAGACTTGTAAAGCCCGATGTCTGAGCCCCCTTTATGAGAAAAGACGCTTTCGATGATGTAGCTGAGAAATCAAAGTCAATGTCATGAGATCTATTTTTCCCTTGGGAGAGTCAAAGAGGGGCACTGCATTGACACCAGGACATGTTGACAGTGTCTAAGTACGTTGAATCTTATCTACAGGAGCAGTAAATCCCCTGACCCCTTGGGCTGGTAAGAGGGTAGGCTGGGCTGCACACTGCTGTGAGCCAAGGTTTCAGCCCTTCTGCTCCCGAAGAGGTTTCATTTCAGAATGCAGATGATAAAGTACCCAAGGGGCGCCTGGGTGGCTCAGTCGGTTAAGCGGCCGACTTCGGCTCAGGTCGTGATCTCGTGGTCCGTGAGTTCGAGCCCCGCGTCGGGCTCTGTGCTGACAGCTCAGAGCCTGGAGCCTGTTACAGATTCTTTGTCTCCCTCTCTCTGGCCCCCCCCCCCCCCCCCCCCGCCATTCATAGTCTGTCTCTCTCTGTCTCAAAAATAAACGTAAAATAAATAAATCAATAAAGTACCCAAATAGAACCATCTAAGTCCCCAAGAATTGTAACAACAATAAGACCCTTTGCAAAGCAAGGGAGAAACTACACTGTCCTACTCTTACCTTCCTGGAGAGCCACAGGGTGATTTGACCACCTGTGCCCAAACCCATGACCTGAGATCAGGATTCACCTGGTGCATGAGAAGTCACAGCTGGACTTCATGTTACACGTGCCCCAAAAGACGTTTCATTTTAAGTTGGTTAATACAGCCCTCGTCTGCCAACTAATTGCTGGGTAGGTTTCAAACTCCAGCTTTTATCCGCGCGTAGCTCAGAGTTGCAGAATGCCAACCGGGCAAATGACCTCATGAGAGCAGAATCAATGCGCAGACTCTGACACTACCAAAAGTTGCAGTGGAAATGTGTTTTGTAAGGAAAATGTGTAAATCTGATGAAAGAAAATGTAAAGAAAATTGTAGAGTGCCCCTGAAAACATAATAAAAGCTTCTCCCAAGTTAAAGGTGTACGCGTGGGGGTCTTTCACCAACTAGCCTTCACGTTCGTGCGACTTTAGGGTCTGTGGACCCATACTACAGATGTGCCAACCTACAGATGTGATCTGAATGTTACCATGAGGATTCAGACCGGGGTCCTAAAACTTGGAACCAGAATCTCTGAAGTCTGGGTCTTCTAAGAAAAACAACCTTCTCGGTGTTAATGCAGTTCAATTGTTGCTTTTGGCCCCAATTACCTCATAAAAGGTCTTGAAGAACATGCATGAAACATGCATGGAAAACATGTATTACATGCATAAAAGACCTTGGAAACATTCGTATTGAAGAAGACACATAGGGGGCACCTGGGTGGCTCAGTCAATTGAGCGACCGACTTCGACTCAGGTCATGATCTCATGGTTTGTGAGTTCGAGCGCCGCATCGGGCTCTGTGTGGACAGCTCAGAGCCTGGAGCCTGCTTCGGATTCTGTGTCTCCCTCTCTCTCTGCCCCTCCCCCACTAATGTTCCATCTCTCTCTGTCTCAGAAATAAATAAACATAAAAATAACTTTTTTTTAAAGAAGACACATAGAATTCAAGCAAGACTGATGCCTTTTTTTAATCACCACAACAACTCCCAAGATTCAGAAAGAAAATACTTGAGAAAGAAAAGTTAAAAGTTCTCTGATTTTTCTGGGGAAGGAGGAAGACATTTCATCTCCCAGAAATTTCTTTGAGTCCGAGATGCCCGGAAATAGCTGTTTCTGAGGGAAGCAATCAGGCAGAGTCAAAAGTAACATACTAACTCTAAATCCTCACAATTACATGTTGAGAACTTTGCCTAGATATTCTAGGTGCCACCTTGCAATAGGCCAGTTGTGTTGCTGACAGCTCAGCGCGTATCAGGGAAAAGACACACTCTCAGTTGGCGCCTCTTAGAGCCACATTAATCCAATTGAAGTGTGGTTCTGGAATACAGCCAGTCTACCCCACTGAGGTAAGACTTGATGGAACATCAGGCTAGCATGGGTGGACCTGGCCAGCTCACAGCGTGAAGGATGGGAGACACAGGGTAGTTAAAATAACCGTACGGTAAGTCTTCAAGCATCACTAATGCTAAGAAGACACACGGAGTCCCAACATCCCAGGACATAGCTGTGGAAACAAAGGCAGCACCTGACTCTGAAGTCCTGATGATGATCTGAGTTAAGACTCATTTTAAGCAGAAACTGTGTGGGCTTCAATGCAAAGATGTAAACCATGAACATAGAACACTCCTGGCTGACACAGAGTCATTAACCAAAAGACAGTTTTCATGTTTCCAGAATGGTCATAACAGCAAACATTCAGTCTGCTCTCTCTCCCAGCCCCAAACAAGACGTAAGATGAATTCCACCCAGTCTCTATCTGGGAGAAGAAGGTCCAGCTACAGAGGCAGAGTAACATTTGTTTGAACCAGAAGAAGACATATCGCAGTCAGTGTCTAAATTGTAGAGCCTGAGTGGTAAGTGCCATTACGGTCCGGGGGATGTAGAACTTCTTAAGGGAGAGCTGGACCCTGAAACGTAAGTGACTGAAATTAGGAGAGAGGCAAGTATCCTATAAGTAGAAGCATGTAAAAACTAAAGAGAGTGTTGGACATTGAAATACTGAGGAAACTAAACTATAAAGACGTGACCCATAAACCAAACATTCCCACTTGATGAACAGACCAGTGATTGTCAAACAACGTGAAAACTTCTCCAAGTAGTCACTGCAGAAAGTAATAAGGGGGCCTGGGGGAACCTCTGTGCCACCCACCACCACCATCCTCCCCACCAAGTAGGTTTTGCTTGGAACATTGAGCTTTGATCTGTTTTATGTACTCAGGTTCCATGTAAGGTTTTGTTTTGTTTTAGAGTAGGTTGCTTTTATTTTTTTAATGCTTATTTTTATTTCTGATAGAGAGAGAGCATAAGCAGGGGAAGAACAGAGAGAGAGAGAGAGAGAGAGGGACACAGAGGGTCTGAAGCAGGCTCTGTGCCGACAGAGGCAAGCCCGACGCGTGGCTTGAACTCACAAATCGAGAGATCATGACCTAAGCTGCAGCCAGACACTCAGCCAACTGAGCCACCCAGCCACCCCCAAAATAAGTACCTTTGAAAAGTTTAGACATTATAGGGACCTTAACAGTGAGAAGAAGCAAGAAAAGCTACAAAACTCATAGTTTTGGAAAAGCCAGACTTAAATGAACTTAATTTCAGAAAGTGACAAGTTCTTCCTAGGAGGGAAGAGATCCATAGTGGCTTCACACTTGGCAGGGTGTTTGGAGGAGGAATAATTTTTTATAGAAGGGAATCGGGAAAAGCCAGCTGAAGTTTAACAAACATGTAACAACCACAGAGGCTCCCCTGAGGGACTCAGAGTCCTGAGTAGCACCAGCCAGAGCCAACTCTTTCCTGGAGGCTCTTATCAAGTTCATGGGGAAGTCCACACGAGACTGGGAGTGCGGAAGGAACTCAAACAGAGACCCTTCTGAGGTACACAGACCTTCTCCAAATACTAGTCAGTGGTATACTGAAGGCTAGAGGAAAGGCAGAGAAGGGGAGAGAAATCCCCAGAGGGCACATGAGGCTTTCACTGAGAACACAGAAACAGTCTAGTGAAGTCTAGGATTGAGACAGGAGAGGTGAGAAAAATCCCTTGAGACACTCTAGACCTTCACTGAATGCTGAATGCCCTGTAGTGGCCCTCAAGTTTTGTACGGGACAGAGAGCTAGAGAAATCTCCCACGGAGTAAAAGTCTGGAAGTGGGACATGAGCAAAGAGACTGCAGAGGCCCCAGAGTTGGCAACAGCTTGTAAAGCAGAAAGCACCCTTGTATGGTTTGGAAAGTTGGTGGCTGAACTCTTAAGCATAAAGAAAACTATGGAATCTCACCACTGCTCAGATTTCATGCCCTGCTAAAGGGAAAACCCTATTGCTGCCTTCAAAACATTAAAGCTGGTGACTGGTAAATGACTCTTACGTAAGCTGTGATAAAGCCAGTACCAGCTCAACTCAATTAGATGGACTTGTCCTCCCTCACTAGCAGCGTGTCCAAAGAAGAAGCAAGCTCTTTCCTGAGAGTAAACCCTATCTACTTTATTCTCTATTATTGTGTTACACACAATATTTGGCATTGAATCATGAAGTCCAAGACCTGCGAAGAGGCAAGAAAAACGTGTTCTGTGATCAAGAGAAGAAGCAGTCAATAGAAGTAGATCCAAAGATAGCCCAAAGATGGTGAAATTATCAGACAATGACCCTAAAATAACTGTGATTCAATATATTAGAGGATCTAGATGGAAAAATTAGACAATAGGCATGAACATATGTGGAATTTCAGCAGAACTGGAAACTGTAAAAAAAGAATCAAATAAAGATGCCAGAAATGAAAAATAATGTATCAAAAATAAAGAAACCATTCAATGGTTTTATCACCAGACTGAACAGAAGAGGAAAGAATTAGTGAACTTTATGGCAAGTTAATATATATTATCTAAACTAAACCACAAAGAAAAAGAGGTGGACAAAAATGGAAAAGCACCCAATATGTTTCAACAATATGAAACAGTAGAAGATAAATATAACTAGAGGCTCAGAAGGAGAAGAATGCAGAATGGGACAGAAGAAACACTTGAAGAGAAAGAGCTCCCCAAATTGATGAAATGCACAATGCCATCAAAGAAGCTCAGAACATGTCAAACAGTTTAAATACAAAAAAAAAAAAAAATCACATCTATCACATCATAATCAAACTGTTAAAACTCAAAGATAAAGAGAAAAAATTAAAACAGCCAAAGAAACAAGATGTATCAGTGAAAGTTGACAACAATACAAACAATGGCTCACTTATCATCAGAAACAGGGTTGACCAGAGACTGGGAAACAACATCTTTAAAATGCCGAAAGAAAAAAAAAAAAGAACTCTCTATCCAGCAAAAATACGATTTTATGAAAAGGCAAAACAAAGACAATTGCAGACCAAGAAAGTTGAGAGACTTCGTGGCCCGTAGGCCAGCACAACAAATTCTTTGAGTCAAATGGGATTGATACCAGATTAAAGCACAGATCTGCTAGAAAGGATAAAGAACACCAGAAAGATACTTTAAAAAATCAAATACCAGGAATAACTCCAAAACAATACTGGAAGTCCTCTGCACTGAAAACTAAAAGAATATTTTCTAGGAAATAGTAAACAAGGCCTAAATAAATGAAGAGATGCATCATGTTCATGGATTACTAGACTAAATATAGATAAAAGATCCATTTGAAGGCTTCTATTTCTGGCCCAGGTAGAGACACATGATTTAACCTCCTATCTGAAACAACAAAAACTAAGCAAGATATATGAAACGACAGTTTTCAAGACATCAAGTATCAGGTAACAAAGAAAAATGATTCTCAAGAGATGGGAAGTAAGACGAGTCTTCTGATTGGCCCAGCTTATCACCTTGTATTTCCTGGCCATGACACAGGGAGGGGTGACCTCAGTGGATACCAGCAGATTCCCTAATCGCCCTAGATCAATGCTACTCTGGGTCCATCTGGCAATTGTAAAAACAGGATCTAAAAGCATCAAACTGTTTCCAATACAAGCATCCCAGAACAAGGCTCAAAAATATTTACAGAAAACAAAAATATCCAGCACCCAGCAAAGTAAAAGTCACCGTGTCTTGTCTGGTCACACAATTCACTATCTTATCTCAAGTCTGACTCCAAAGTCCACCTCCTTTCTGCCACATATGCAGGGAGGGGTTATGTTTTCCTGGATTGGAGTTAAAATACCCTTTTTCTTCACTGGTCAGTTGAAAACTCACCAAAAGGGAGACCGATATTATGCGCCCCCTAATGTGATCAATAGAAAGTACCAGCTCCAGCTACAAAGTGTTCCTGCTTTAAAACAAATCCAATCTTCCATACGATGAAATCTCTAGACTTAACTACTAGTCACAGGAAATATAGGGGGCGGCGGAGTCTATGTGAAATGATACCACACTGATGCAATCAGCCAAATCCACGTCATGGGAAATTCTATAAGACAAATGACTCATTTCTTCAACAAAGAAATGACATGAATGGTAGGAGGGAAAGGAGGAATAATACAGATTACAAGACAATGAAGAAAAAATACCAACCAAACACAAAGCGCGTCTGACTCGAGTCCCAGTTTAAGCAAGTCAACTGTAAAAAGATGTTTGGGGAACAATCTGAGTATTTGCACATGGAGTAGAGACCGAGAATATAAAAGAACTATATAAGGAATAAAGAGCTATCTAAAAAATTTATCAAATGTGATCATAATAATGTGATTTTATAAAATAAGAAGAGAATTTCTCTGTTAGAAATACACACTGAATTATGATATTTTTTTTAAAATTTTTTTTAACGTTTATTTATTTTTGAGACAGAGAGAGACAGAGCATGAATGGGGGAGGGGCAGAGAGAGAGGGAGACACAGAATCGGAAGCAGGCTCCAGGCTCTGAGCCATCAGCCCAGAGCCCGACGCGGGGCTCGAACTCACGGACCGCAAGATCGTGACCTGGGCCGAAGTCGGACGCTCAACCGACTGAGCCACCCAGGCGCCCCTGAATTATGATATTTTAATTATATTTATTTTAATTTAATCTAATTTGCTTAAACATATTCCATTGAAGGGGATGGCAAGAATTGGAGGGCGGTATATAGGCAAAACAAGATTGACAGAATCTGATAATTGCCAAAGCTGAGTGATAAGTGCGTGGGGATTCGTGGTACTATTCTCTCTACTTGTACGTATGTTCACACTTTTCTACAAAATTCTTAGAGCTTCAGTGTTTGTAAAGATCACCTTCCATTCTACTAAACTGGTTTTTCTCACTTTGCTTTGACATATTATAGAATCACGTGCCTAAAAATCTGTGTCAGCTTAGATGAAATAAAATTGCTTTCAAAATGCCCTCATATTTTACACTGAAAAAATATTGTCTTATAAAATATTAACCAACATACAAAATACTGGGAATTGTCGAAATATAATGTTAAACCATCAAGTACATCATAAAATAAAACTTGAAGGTAACCATCAAAAACTTTTGAACTAGATAGTTTTTAGTCTCCAAAATGGGCCCCCTAGAGACGGTCATCCCCTAAACAGAACGAGGATTAGCGGTGGGAATGAACCTTTAAGAAATTTTTTAATGTTGATTTACTTTGGAAGGAGAGAGGAGGAGGGGCAGAGAGAGAGGAAGACACAGAATCTGAATCTGAAGGAGGCTCCAGGCTCTGAGCTGTCAGCACAGAGCCCAACGTGGGGCTCGAACTCACGGACCGCGAGATCATGACTTGAGCCGAAGTCCAGGACGATTAACCGACGAAGCCACCCAGGTGCCCCTGGGAACGAACCTTTATTTATTTATTTTTTTCAACGTTATTTATTTTTTTGGGACAGAGAGAGACAGAGCATGAACGGGCGAGGGGCAGAGAGAGAGAGGGAGACACAGAATCGGAAACAGGCTCCAGGCTTGGAGCCATCAGCCCAGAGCCTGACGCGGGGCTCGAACTCCCGGACCGCGAGATCGTGGCTGAAGTCCGACGCTTAACCGACTGCGCCACCCAGGCGCCCCGACAGGAACTCTTTTAACAGAAGGAAGGAAGGGCAATGCCATAGAGCTGCCAACACGAGCACTGAGAAAACTCTGCTTATCCTTCCCGCCAGGTCCTAAGAACAGTCCGCTGAGAAAGCCTCTTTTCCTCTCCTCTCTTCTACCCTGCAGGATTCAGTGACGCCCGCATGCACCCAACAGTGGGAACCAGATTAATCCGAAGAAGAGGACAGAGAGCTGAAGGACAAAGAGAACTCCACGTATAGGAGAGTCAGGACCCTGGGGTTGGGAGTGCTCAAGAGAAATTGTTCTGTCGCCTGGTAGAAATTGCAAGGAAGCCTTTCTTCAAGACTACTGCAGTGGGGGAGGGAGACTAGACTTAACTCTGAATAACGGAACAAGTGGGAATTTAGAGCCAACAGGTAGGGTCAGCGGGTGGATGAAAAATTACAAAGGGGGAACTTAGTCAAGTACCAAGGGTGGGCAAAGGAAGAGCTCGGTTGGCCATCAGGGGTGGGGACAATTCTGCATGAACTTTGCAGGATTCTTTGCTAAAACTGGACCCAACGGGCCAAGAATGGAGCCAAGGACAAGGCCTGCTTGCAAAGAGGGCTCAGAGGAGGCTGTCTGAAGTTCAGTCAAGGGAAAAGCACTTGTCAGGAGTAAAGGAGATTCCGAGGTCTGAGGGGCCACGGGAAAGGGGGGAGGGATAGAAGCAAAAGTCAGAAAGGGTGACTGGCTACATAAGGGTGGCCACATGGATGCCCAGAGAATCCATTACCAGGCCTGCCCGGCGAGAAATGAAAGAGGGCGCCTGGAATAGGACTGGGAAACCCCGGAGTAGATTCAAATTCAAAATTAAGATCTCTTTTATACATTTTTCCTTTATTCTATGGGTACTGACACATAGTCACTTAGGGGATATCAACCACCCCCGTGCCGTTTACGCTCGGGGTGTGGTGCTGGGGTAACACTTTGAAAGGTTACTTATTTGATTTTTCCCATTTATTGCACTATTGGGCCACTTTCCAGACCCTTCTCCCGTCAGCTGTTTCTGATAGCTAGACAGTTTTAAAGAGCATCCTTTGTCAGTGAAGGAGATTATAGGGTTAAATCAGAAACCGCCCCCCCCCCACAGGTTCCAAATTCATTTAAACAGATTTCTATTCATTAGCAATCCCGAATTTAGGGAGTTATTTATTCCTTCATATTACTGAGAAACAAACCGGACTAAAATGAGTATTGAGACAGTCTGAATTTAGTGGTGAGGCTTTTTGGTTGAGGCTCTTGTTTTTCTTTTTTTTTTTTATCAAACCTTATTCCAAGCAATGCAGATAAGGAGCCGATTCAAACAATTCCCCCCCCCCCACACACACACACAATGCATTGTCACTATTGTTGCCCCAGCTAAGCAGGGAAGCTCTAAAGGAATGAAATTTCCCTCCTTCCCACTGCTCTGTTGTCTTTCAAAACAGCAGACCTGCCAAGATCAGCAGCTTGAAAGCCTCCTTTGAGGAGGTCCTCATGCCTCTTTCACTGGCCGGAGCCCATCCAGCCCTTAGACTGAATGCCCAGTCCCCAAGGGGACACCCAGGAGGCCACACAACCAGGGGAGCGTAGAGAAAACGGCACAGTGAAGACAGGGAAACTTCGGGCTGCCAGGGGTCAGATCCAGGAACTCAGAAACATGGGCTTAAGTCACTATAAATACCTTTGTAAAAGTGACGGGGGCAGCGGTGGGGGCGGACAGGAACAGGTGGTCGGAGGCCCTGCCTGCACATCACTGGCCGAGAACAATTACTCTGGGGGCATGGGCCCTGTGTGCTATATTCCGAGTCCACGTTTACCAAGAGACGGGATAGTTTTCTCTTCTTGAGGTTCCGTGTGCCCCTCCCGCTGAGGATTAGTTTCTATCTTCACAGTAATCTAGCATGATTTGTATATATATATATATATATATATAAACCGCATCATGGGCACCTTAACAATTTACAAGCACAGGTTTGGGGGAACCGTATCTCCATCGTAAACAGGACAGAAAATGTTTCAGAGCACAATTAGGGAGGAAAAGACTCTCCAGTTGTCTAGGGAATAGAGACAGACACAGTGGGAAAATAAACGGGGATCAAACAGATGAGAACAAGCAACTCTATTTATTCAAGTTGCTAGAGCCAGGGGGGTCAGCCAAAGCCATTTGCATTTTGACAAAGGCTCAAAGGCAGGCAGAGGAGCGGGGAAAGCTTTCCGTGGAAAGAAAGGAAAGGCTTCAAGTGTGCTCTCACTGGACGCTGTTGGCTCCGGGAAGTGTGGCCAGCTAACTAGAAGCAGGGCACCGTGTGATTGGTTAGGGGTGCGTATTTGGCTCTCTCTGGCCCGTCCTAAGTTGGAAGTAAGGGTAAAAATCGGAGAAGCTAGCCGTTATTAATCAAGTTCTGGCAATTGAGGGCCAATTGTTACAGAAGTTATTATTTAGCTTCCCAGATTGTTGCCAGAGATAGCAATCCGTGCATCTGATTTAGAGCAGGCGGGCTTCCTGGGCTGTTTACTGGAGATAAAGGGCCTGGTTTTCCTGGCAGGTTGCGGATCAGAGTCCTATTTTTATATATGGTCTGGCCATTGTCCATTTGTATATTCAGTCTCTCAGGAGTATCCCGAAACAAGGAGACCAGCAGGTAGGAAAAACAGTCGTGAGTCAAGCCGTGCTCTCTCTCTCTATGGAAGAAACCATAACTGGGATTTCATGACGCCGGGTTAAAGTTGAGATGTATTTTTTCCCTGTGTCTTATAATTCTCCCAAGTATTTAATTCATTGACCATGTGCCTTCTTGGTCCGCGTTCTCCCACACTTCATGCAGGAGGGACCCAACATCCTGCTAAATAAGAAAGGGTGTTTCTTTATTCTTCTCTGGAATCTGGGCTCCAGATATATTTTTCTTGGAGGCAAAGGCAACCTCGGTTTGGGAGGAATGGAAGAACAGAAATTCCATCCTGGGGCGCCTGAGTGGCTCAGTCGGGTGAGCATCTAACTCTTGATTTCATCTCAGGTCATGATCTCATAGTTCGTGGGATCGAGCCCCATGTCGGGCTCAGTGCTGACAGCACAGAGCCTGCTTGAGATTCTCTCTCTCCCTTTCTCTGCCCTCCCTTGCTTGCACTCTCTCTCTCTCTCCCTCTCTCAAAATAAATAAGAGAAAGATATTCCATCCGTAAAAAATAACTTTAACTTGGATTAAAATAACCCCCGGCATCCATATGTATAGGATGGATGCTGGGGTTGCACTAGTTGGCTTGGGTTTCCATCACAAAGTACCACAGGCTGGGAGGCTTAAACAATAGACATGTATTTTCTCACAGTTCTGGAGGTTGGGAGTCCAAGATGAAGTTGCCAGCAAATTTGGGATCCCACTGAGTCCTCTTCTCTTGGCTTCTAGGCAGCTGCCATCTTGCTGTGTGCTCACATGGCCTCTTCTCTCTCGGACCACTGAGGGAGAAGGCAAGCTCTCTGATGTCTTTTATTAGGGTGCCAATCCTATTGTATCAGGGCCCCAACCATATGACCTCATTTAACCTTAATTACTTCCATAAAGGCCCTATCTCTAAATACAGTCACCATGGAAATTAGAGCTTCCACATCTGAGTTTGGGAGGTTGGGGGGGGGGAGGACGGGGGATAAATATTCAGTCCATGACAAATGTGAAAGGTGGACACATCTCACTGAAGGTGATATCCTATGTGCCTGTAGGGATATGGTGAGAGCCAGCGAGATGAACCCCCAAATGACGATAGAGTTTTGACTTATTAGGTTTTAAGATTGAATGTATCTGATTATGAGACAAAAATCTTTGCCTAAAATCAGTTCTGAATTGATAGAATAATCGCAATTTGACCAAATCACAATAACTTTTAAAGTGTGATTGGGTTTAAGATGTGATACCTTTTTCTGAGATAAAATTTTGAGATAAAACTACATAAATATAGGGGCGCCTGGGGGGCTCAGTGGGTTAAGCGTCCGACTTTGGTTCAGGTCACGATCTCATAGTTTGTGAGTTCGAGCCCCGCGTCGGGCTCTGTGCTGGCAGTGTGGAGCCTGCTTGGGATTCTTGCTCTTACTTTTCTCTCTGCCCCCCTCCACTCATGCTTTCTCTCTCTCAAAATACATACATACAGGGGCACCTGGGTGGCGCAGTCGGTTAAGCGTCCAACTTCAGCCAGGTCACGATCTCGCTGTCCGTGAGTTCGAGCCCCGCGTCGGGCTCTGGGCTGATGGCTCAGAGCCTGGAGCCTGTTTCCGATTCTGTGTCTCCCTCTCTCTCTGCCCCTTCCCCGTTCATGCTCTGTCTCTCTCTGTCCCAAAAATAAATAAACATTGAAAAAAAATAAAAAAAAATACATACATACATACATACATACAAATATAGCATTTAGGGAACCACAAGTCCTTAAACAGGGATCAAATTTTATTAAATATGGCCCATCCCATATTACTCCTCCAGTAGCAAACTTTCCATCCACTGCAAGTTAAAGACTGATCTCTTTAACTCCAACCTACCTTTCCAAAACGTTTTCCTACCTTTTCTGCACTAATAACAGTAATAACAGTGACTAACGCTTTGTGCTAATTGCTTTACATGCCTTTGTTGTTCGTTATCAGTACTTGGAATAAACATACAAAGTAGGTCCTTCTACCGGAGGTTAAGTAACTTACCTAAAATCCCCGCAGTTATTTCCAGAACTCACCCGCAGACCATCCGACTCTGAAGGCTTTACCACTCTACGCTTCATATTCTCCTCCATCACAGCGTCCTGCTTTTCGGCAAATATTCCTTTGTAGCTCTTACTCTCTTTAAGGTAGGTCCGTCTCACACCACGGGTCCCCAAAAGTGTACGCTCCTAAAATGTTGAACCAAGTTCAGAATATAAATTCTTTGCAGTGGAGTGAGCTTCTCTGAGCAAGAAAGCCAGACAGAAAGGGAAGGCGTATTTGATCACTTAAACGGTTTTTTTAAAACTGTCTGTCTTTTGTCATTCAAAAGATAAGTCGTAGACTGCAAAAATATTTGCTTTGCGTCCAGCAGGCATAAGATTATGTCTTTGAGATGCAAAAAGAAAAAAAAAAATGCCTACAATTCACAAATTAAATTCATTCTGCCTGTCATATATTTCTTGGTAACTCTCACATGCTTTAGCAAAGCATAACCCACAAGGTAAGCAGTCCAAATTTTTGAATGAATAATTAAGAACACTTACAGGGCACCTGGGTGGTTCAGTCAGCTAAGCCTCCGACTTTGGTTCAGGTCATGATCTCACGGTTCTTGAGTTTGAGCCCTGCATTGGGCTCTGTGCTGACAGCTCAGAGCCTGGATGGAGCCTGCTTCAGATTCTGTGTCTCCCTCTCTCTCTGCCCCTCCCCTGCTCGCGCTCTGTCTCTCTCTCTTTCTCTCTTTCAAAAATAAACATTTTTAAAAATTAAAAAAAAAAAAAAGAACACTGTACAGCAAAAAGTGAGATGCCTTGAGCACCTTGCCAGGAAAGTGTATGAAAAAATGTCACAGGGAAACGAGTCTGGAGCTCTAGGTTCAGGAGAATGAGAGTGTCAGGGAGAGACTGAACTCAAAGACCCAGAACCCTGTGAGCCACAGCCCTGGTGACTTTCACCAGCATTTACATGGCACAGCGGGGCAAGCCTGGAGCCCTGCCAGAATGGACATTGCTTCTCCAGTAAGCTCAGAGCCTGCACTCGGCACAAACTGGGACAAGGGACTGGAGACGCCCGTGAGAACACGTGGTGAATGTGCCCTTGGGAGGTGAGCCTCAGCTCACCTTAGCAAGTGGCCTTAGCAGTTATGACACCGGTCTTCTGTCGGGGGGGATTCCTTGCCCAGGTTTTCTGAGGATTCTCATTCGTCCAGTATTGCAGGCCTTGGGGTACAGACACTGAAACCAGACGATAATTCCCATCCCTATGGAACACACAAGTTCCGTAAAGATTGCAGCTTTCAAGTAAAATCAAGCTAATTTAGCTAGCTTAACATTAGAAACAAGCAGGATTTTTTTTTTCTTTTTATCAGCAAATCAAATCCATTCTGCATGAAGCTGGGAAAATGAGCAAATGTGGGCAGAACTCTCTGGGATCACAACATAGAACGTGATGTGGAGAGAATCCTTAGAAGACGTCTCCTCTTTCTCCTTCTCCCACACACAAAAAAGCAAAATGTAGCTTTGCAGGAGTGTTTCCACTGAGAATCATTTTATTGCCACGGAGGTGGAGGAAAATAATTTAAAACAGCTAAAAGACAGGGTCTGCATAACTCCTTTTTTCTTTTCTTTTAGATCTTAAAAACCATGCACTTCAATACCACGAGCCCATGTGAGAATGCCATTGAAAATAATGGTTTTCTCTCTCTAAATCCTTGTTATTAGTCATTTTGAGGGAATATCATGTAACAGAAAGCCGCTTTTATTTTTTCCCATCAGACAAGGATATCCTAAGCAATTACCAAATGCTGATTCAGTACCCATGATAAGAACATTGGGAGTTTTATAACTTGCATGGTTTTGTGGCCCCTTTAGATCTGGGGGGTTGTAGACATCTAACCAGTAATTTTTCTCGGTGCCCGTGGTCATGTCTCAGGCTGATTGTGCCACGCGGGCTTTTGTGTTTGTTGTTGTTATTATTGTTGTTTGTTTCGTAAAAGTTCTTAGAAGTTCTAGAGACACAGAATTTGGTTAGCTATTAGGAGAAGCAGAAGATATTATCCAACACTGTTTATTTACAAAAAACATTAAAGGGGCGCCTGGGTGGCTCAGTCGGTTAAGCATCCAACTTTGGCTCAAGTCATTATCTCACCGTTTGTGAGATCTCTGCTCACTTTGAATCATCTGTCCCCCTCTCTCTCTGCCCCTCCTCTGCTCATTCTCTCTCTCTCTCTCTCAAAAGTAAAACTGTTTTTTTTTTCAACGTTTATTTATTTTTGGGACAGAGAGAGACAGAGCATGAACGGGGGAGGGGCAGAGAGAGAGGGAGACACAGAATCGGAAACAGGCTCCAGGCTCTGAGCCATCAGCCCAGAGCCTGACGCGGGGCTCGAACTCACGGACCGTGAGATCGTGACCTGGCTGAAGTCGGATGCTTAACCCACTGCGCCACCCAGGCGCCCCAAAAACTTTTTTTAAAAATTAAAAAAAAAAAGTTAAATAATATTGTTCTTAAAAACATTAACAATAAACTATGGTGAGTTGGGACACCTGGGTGGCCCAGTCGGTTGAGCGTCCGACTTCGGCTCAGGTCATGATGTCACGGCCCATGAGTTCGAGCCCCGCATCGGGCTCTGTGCTGACAGCTCGGAGCCTGGAGCCTGCTTTGGATTCTGTGTCTCCCTCTCTCTCTGCCCCTAACCCACTCACATTCTGTCTCTGTCTCTCTCAAAAATAAATAAATATTTTAAAAATTTAAAAAACAAAACTATGGTGAGTTGATAACATAAAGCTTAAAGAAAGACATCCCAGCTCTCTTACAGATATATATATACATATATATACACACATATATATCCTTATATATATTATATATGTATATATATTACAGATAAGATATATATCTTTATAGGTATGCCCCAACATTCTGATTACTTTGATAATTATATCAATGAGTAAATAAAAATTCAAAGTTTCCATCTTCGATAAGGATGACTTCTTTTATCCAGGTCCTGGTTTTGTACTTGATAAGCCCTGTATTCAGGGTATATGTTACCGGAAGACCCCATCACCGGGTGGGAGAAGGCAAGGGTGCCCTAATCACTGAACCTGGCCGTGTCAGTCAGCGGAGCTCAGCTTTAGGATGGCAGAATGAGTGCCTGTGCTCTCATCCTCTTCTTCAAGGAACTCCATTTAGATGGCACTTCAACAAAGTGGAATCGATCCGTGATAGTACTAAGGGCGGTGGATAAGAGATTTTGACACATTTTTGAAAACTAGGAAGTCCGTGGTATCATACTGCCACAAAAGGATTGCTGAGAAAGCAGTAGACCAGAGTCCTAAGCACACTCCTTCCAGAAGAAGCCTGGGCGAGTTTCCTAGGGCGGCTGCTGTGACAAAGCACCGAGCACTGGGTGGCTTAGGACAACACAAAGGTATTTTCTCTCAGTTCTGGAGGCTAGACGTTCAAATCAGGGAGTCAGCAGCGTTGCTTCCCTCCGAGGTCTGCGAAGGAGAATCTGTTCATGCCTCTCTCAGCTTCTGGTGACAGTCAGCCACCCTCCATCTTTCTTGCCTCATACATGCATAAGTCCAGTCTCTGCCTCTGCCGTTCTCCCTAAGGGTCTCTGTGTTTTTCGTCTTCTTATAAGGATACCGGGTCACACTAAAGGCCCACCCTACTCCAGTATTATTTCATTTTGACCTAACTAATGACATCTTCAGTGACTCTATTTCCAAATAAGGTCATACTCTGAGATGCTGAGGGTTAGAACCCCCACATATTTTGGGGAGGAAGGAAGAAGGCAGGGTATCCCCCCCCCCCCCTTACTCTGCTCTGGGCAGTGTCTTCCATCAGTAGCTGTATCTACTTCATGGCTTGAGCTCCTACCAGGAGGCCTTGTTCCACCTGGGCGACCCTACTCCAGTGTTTCTAGCATCCAGCAAAGGAGAGCCTGAGCCCCTAAACTCTGAAAATCTCTTCTCCTAATACCCCTCTTGTTCTAAAATCTGAGTTGCTTCATCATCCTGTTTTATCTGCCAGCTCTTCCAAAATCTTTGCAATTAATTCCCCTAATTAAATTCCCTCTAGAGAACTACCTGGCATGAGTTTTGTTTTCCCGACAAGACCCTTGACTGACACAAGCTTCAAGAGTTGCCAAGCTCTGAGTCACCCAGTAGAGAACAGGAGTGGACCCGGGGGCAGCCATCAGGGTAACTGTGGAAAGGACTGCCAATGGGATGGGTCAAAAGACACCAGTGTTCTCATCTCCCTTCCCCCGCCAGCAAATGCAGTACAGTTGTTAGGAGGAAGGCATGTGGGAAATAATAGTTGTAAGGATGCAAAATCCTTCAGCTTTCTTCGTGGACAGTCAATAGATACTACCCAAAGTTAAGAAACGAAGAGGCATAAGCATATTTCCAACACAGTGGTTTTACGTTATCTCGTTCCTTAACATCCAACTACAGATGGTCCCTCAGATGTACTCAGCTGCAGCAACGTCCAGGGTGGGCAGGAAGGAATACCTGGCAGAAATGGTAGGGCCCAGCGGAGGAGGCTGGCCCAGGAGAAGAAAATGGGACATGCCATTTTGATAGCTATAGATGACCAGACTTGTTTATTACGACGTGGGAGGCATTCTCTAGACAGCACCCCCCCACACCCACCCACACACACACACCTCACCAGTAACACCCGAGAGATTTTCACAGGGTCTATACCAGCAGGCAGGAAAAAGAGACAGAGAAACATAAGCAGTTACTATGATCACAACTACGGTTTACTCATAGCTAGTGCTGCTTTGGGAAACCCCATGAGGAAATTATAAACTGCCATTCTTTTGACCGCCATCAAGTTGTAGCCTTAAAGGAAAGCAGGCCTGTCAGAAGCCTATTACTGGAGGTTATGATCCACAATAACTAAATGCAAAGACCTCTGGAAATTTCTATAGGTATATAAACTATGATCTTAAAGCAAGGCAGATCTTTGCAGAAAGCTCTGAAATAGATCCACCCCCTGTCTCATTTCATGTCAGCCACCTCTGGGGACTTGTAAAAGACCCTGTTTTTCCTGATAAGGTGGTATCATTTGAAAGGTTAAGACAGGTTTCACTTACAGTAACGATAAAACCCAGAAACTTCAATCGCTGAACACAATAAAAGTTTGTTTCTTGATCACAGAAGGTCTGACATGGATGGGTGGCTCTGTTCAATCTTAAATACATGCCAACTAGAACACATGGCCTTCATGGTCATCATAAACAGAAAGGAAGCTAGAGAATCTTCTGGAATGATGTTAAGTGCCAGGCCTAGAAATGACTTCTGTCCATCTTCTCATCAGCCAGAGTGAGTCCATGACCCGCACTGGCCCGTGAGAGCTGGGAAATGCAGAGGGACCCCAGACCACTGGGTGATTACTAAGAATCTCACCACACCTGTTCTTTAAACATTTCCCTTCTCTAATTAGTTACCTTATTTAAGTTGCTGTTATTAAATACGTTTATCTGTGTCTCTTTCAGGGACTGAGTCAAGAAAGGAGAAATTTACCAAATCACCCCTTTGTACCCTTTCAATATATTATACTATTATTTGTCCATTATACCTCACTCAGTAAAGCTAGGGGGGAAAGGGGGCCTAAAAAAAAATAAAGGAGGAATATATTAATCAATGTTTAAAAAAAAAATTTTAGAAACCAGCACCAGGCACTCCGATCCATCTTGGTGTGATTTATCTAGTAACGAGTTAAATGCTTGCTGTATATTTACCACAGAAAAAGACAGAGCAGCCTTTATGTTCTCAGCAACAGCCCAGAAAGCTGCCAACATTAGAACCTATTTGTTTTATTGAGAAGAGGGATTGTTGGCCGCAACACAAGGGCTCCCCATTACTCTTTCTGGAAAAAGCAATGGGAACTTTAACTTTTCTCTGGACAGCTACCAACATCTATCAGGAGAAACACAAGTTTAACATCTCTTTCTGAAGGGCAGCACTTAGAATGCCTAACAGCCTTCCCCGGTCCCCACTGGTGTCAGCAACGGCTAGGGGTCCCAAATCCAAGCTCTTTTGGGTTTAATAGAAGTGCTAAAGCACATCAACTGTACAAATTGAAAGCAACCAACTGGCCTGGCCTGGAATGCTAAATGAAACTGAAGTCTGATGGTGCTGAGTTAAATGGCAAGAGCCAGGGCTCTGTCACAGGATTCATTGTGAGTTCTGACAGAGAAGCGTTCTGTGACCTGAGGGAGAGGAGTTCACATCTCCACGCGTCAGTTAACTTGAGTTCAAACTCAAGTCTCTGGGGCAGAGAGGTTTGTCCTTGGAGGACAATTCTAGCGGTCGGGATGAGATAGGAATGTGTACCAAAGTCTTCTGTTTCTGAGTTGAGTCTTTAAGACTCCCTGTCTTTATAATTCGCCACTGATCTTAACCTTCCATGCCGCTTCCTCAAGTTCAGGACATTATCTGCCTCTTCCTAACGCACAGAGAAAACAGAGAAACTCCGGTGGGAAATCTCTCACTTTCCTGACCACACTGCCCACAAATGTTTTTAACTCAGTATTTTCCACTTCCTGTCCTGTTTGTCCCTCCACCCATCGCCACCACACCGCTGAAACCACTCTGGCTAATGATAGTACTGATGCCCTAATCCAGAGAACACTGCTAAGTCCTCATTTCACTTGACCTCCCCCTTGGCATCTGGCACTGCCTTTGGCCAGTCCCTCACTTTCTACTCCACTGGTTCTGGTTCTGATTTCCGGTTCTCCTACCACCCACCAAGTCGCCTAAATGTCTACCACTGAAATGTTTGCGTTCCCCCAGTTCATTCAACAAGAATTCCTTGAAGGAGGAAGCGTTTAGAGGAAGTGCTAAAGCAAATCACCTTCTCAGACTGAAGAGGGACTCTGGGGTTGGCCCAGGAAAAACTGGATAAGGTCAAATCCCCCTGCCCTCAAGGACCTGCGCTCTGGATCTCATTTAATGGCCCCAACATCTGCCCAGGCACCCACGCGAGAAAATGACCCAGTGAGGACTCCTCTTCCACTCTCACGGCCAAAAAAAATCCCAAGTACAGTCGAATCTATCTTTTAAAAATCTTCTGAATCTGCTCCCTCCTCTGGAACAGGGTCACTGGCTAGTTCCAGCCTTCACCTGGACTATCAGCAGTAAATCTTCCTTGTTCACCCTGTTCCAGCCCCCGTCCCCTCCAATCTGCCCTGCTTAATGTTCTAGAGTTATCTTTGAAGAATTCAGCATGGTCACATCACTCTCCGTTCGAATCCTTTCAATAGTTCCCCGTCACCTCCGTACAGGGTCTTCCTTGAACCGGCTCCCATCTGGTCCCATATGTACCTTCTGCCACTCTCCTGCACAAGTCTTAGGTTGCAACATTATTAATCAGCTTAGAGTTTCCTTGGAAGTTCATACTTAATCATGCTTCCGGAGCAATAGCTTTAAGAAATCCTTTCTAACCTTGTGACCATGGTTTTCATTCTGCTACGTATGTGGTTCACTTTGCATACCATGGGCTTCACACGTGGAAGTGTGTTGGCTTACACGCCCTACAGTCGTCTCAAACTTACCGTGTCCAAAACAGAATTTCATACAACACCTGCTTTTCCCCAGTCTTTTCCATCTCCATTGCGCAGGCCAGAGACTTAGGCAGCAACCAGGACTCCTCTACCTTACCAACACATCCAAGTTACCTGTAAGCTCCATAACCAAACTACAGCCCAAAGCATTCCACTTCCCTCTTTGCCATGGTTATGTCCACAGCCCAGGCCATGAGTCTCCAGACTACTATAAAAACTTCCCATCCAGTCTCCCTGCATCCCGTCTTGCCCCCTTAGAAGCGATTCTCCACATTGCCACCGACCTAATCTTTCAAGAACACAAATCAGACCGTGTCATCCTCCTGTTTAAAAGCCTTCAATGGCTTCCTTAAGACTTACAAATAAATTCAAACCTTGTGAGAGCCCTGCATGAATCAACCATATCCTCCCTTTCGATCTCCTGTGTATACCTGTCTGTGCCTCACCCACTGTGCTCCAGACACACTGGGCTTCTTTTCATTCCCCCCACCCCCAAATACCCACCTTATTCCTATCTAGAACCTTACCAGGAGGTGCTCCGTCTCCATGGGAAGCCCAGCTTTCGGAGGCTGGTTCCCTCCTGGCATTCGATCCCAGCTTAAATATCACCTTTTCAGAAATGCCTTCCCCGATCACCATGCCTAGGTTAGACTCCAACACAACATCCTGGATTGATGTTGTTGTTGTTGTTGTTGTTTACTCAAGTTTGCATTTACCTTCTATTTACATCCATTCAATCCAAAATCAAATTTCTTAATACAGCAAACTAAATACAAGATAAAAAGCAGAAAGGTGTTATCTTCAAGACATCACCTTGTTTTATTTGCATTATGGCACTTACCACCGCCTGGTTTGTTTATTAGCTAATATTTCTCAGTTGACTCTCTCCTCAAATGAAGATATGTGGTCCACAAGGGCAGGAACTTATTTATTGCTGTATCCAGTGGTGGTAATCAAAATATTTAGGGGCACCTGGGTGGCTCAGTCGGTTGAGCGTCCGACTTCGGCTCAGGTCATGATCTCACGGTCTGTGGGTTCGAGCCCTGCATCGGGCTCTGTGCTGTCAGTTCAGAGCCTGGATCCTGCTTCGGATTCTGTGGCTCCCTCTCTCTCTCTGCCCCTCCCCTGCTCATGCTCTGTCTCTCTCTCTGTCAAAAATAAATAAACATTAAAAAAATTTAAAAAAAATTTAACCACAGGTATGGCATGACCACCAATCCATTGGAATGGATGCCAACCTTTAAGTGCTCATATGGTCTTGCTGAGAAGTGGTGGCTAAATGTCAGCCTTCTTATTCTTATCCCTAGTGTCTCAACAGAGGCTGTCTCTCAATAAATGTCAGTCGAATATACGAATAAATAAGTCAACAGATGTTTCTTGGTTAATTTCATCTTTCCATCATGAACACAGGTCTACGTTAATAAAGAGGGTTTTATTGGGCACTCCCACGTGCTTGGATAGAATCCGTTGTCTTCAGAAGTTCCTGACATCCACCAGCGTTGACTTCTTTCTCATGCCCGCTATAGGGACCCACAGCTGAGCCAGAGTGAAGGAGCAGTGAAAACTGAGTTCAGAAGATGGAGTTCAAGTTGAGGTAATAGCGGAAGCCACTTGTGAGCTGCGTGGCCCTGGGAAAATTACTTTATTCTCCATGTCTGCTTCTCTCTCTGTAAAACTTACTTCCCATAATGGCCGAACACTGAACAAGATAGCATATGGAAAAGTAGCCAGCCAGTTACATCTATAACATCCAAGGTCAATATGTGTCAGTTTTATTTTGATCATCCTTTCCCTGCAGGGTTTCTACGAACATCAGATGAAATAACCACATAAAAGTCTGAAAAACACATGCATTGTCCAGATTATTAATCAATATTAATACCAATCAATAACAAATTGTCCTTTTTTAGACCTATCTGTTTAAAATGTTTTCCCAGTTTAATCGATATAGAATCGACAAACATTGGTATTGGTTTAACATGTACAATATAATGATTTGCTACGTGTATATATTGCCACCGTGATTTGACCGCCACAAGTTTAATTAACATCCTCAGCTCACATAGTTACAGATATTTTTTCTTTCAGTGAGATCTTTCAAAACCTACTCTCTCAGCAACCCTGAAATATACAATACAGTATTATTAACTGTGGTCACCATGCCGTACATCACATCCCCAGAACTCATCTATCTGATAATTGCAAGTTTGTACCGTTTGATCACCTTCGCTCAATCCCCACACCCCCTGCCTCTGGCGACCTCCCATATGTTTCCTGTATCTCTGAGTTTGGTTTTTTCAGATTCCATATATAAATGAGGTCATACAGTATGTGTCTTTCTGTGTCTGACTTATTTCAGTTAGCGTAATGTTCTCAAGATCCATTCATGTTGTTGCAAATGGCAAGATTTCCTAACAAACTATCCTGGATTTGAGAAATCAGCTGGCTTTCCAGAAGTCATAAAGGAGCTGGAAAGGAAATCTGAGTCTTGTGGGGGCAAAGCTGGTACTCTAGCAGAGGAAGCCCATGCTTTGCTCAGCTGAACGGCACTCCCTGGAGACAGCATCCTTCTGGAGAAATCTGTTTGTACGTCATTTAAAGCTACTAGATGCTGAAAACTAGACTTGCCAATTACCTACAGAGAAGGAAGGCTTTCGGCATTCAGTGGGTTCAATGAGTGAAATGGGTTCATGAATTTCCCCCAGCAGCAAGAACTGGGAACATTTTCTCCTTTGTCTCTCATCCCACCCAAATATCTCTCCATTTATTTGAAGACACAGTTCATCTGGACTCTGGCCTCCACTGATATAAGCTGAGGTTTCTGTCTCCCCGTCCAACTCCCCGTCCAACCAGGCTCTTCTCAGCTTCTGAAATCCTGTCTCCTTCTGGCCTCACCCAGTACAAAGACCACCTCATACAGTGGTGTAGATTGTATACTGCACAGCTGTACAGGGTCACACGCTCATCATGGTCACATGGTAGGACACAACAGTCCCAACCAACGCACCGTTGTGCCCTCCCACCAAGACCTCCACCACCACCAATATCTGTATATAGCGAGTTATCCTGATCCAAAGAGGTTAGGGCACCCAGGAGAGCACTTACAGTAGCCCTTAAGTCAACAATGGCTCACAATGTGTTTTCTTACCAACAACCTTGTGTAACTTCTTCCCATTTTAACCAACAATTTTTCCTAACTGGATGTTAAGCTTTTAAACATTATTTAAGACTTTTGTGCCCTCTAAATCCAATGCCTTGGAGCAAAACTCTGGTCACAAGGCTCTGATTACCCCCTTGCCCAGACTTTCTTGGGGAGCAGAGTAAGAGTGAGCCACACAGTCAAGGTCTTCATTCAAACCCCATCTGCCACTTACAAGCCAGGTGGCCTTGAGCAAGTCACTTACCTTCTCTGAGCCTCAGTTTCCTCACAGACAAAACTGGTGATGATGATGATGATATTTACTTCGTAGAATTCTTGTAGGGAATAGTTAAGAAACTGCTTGTGGGGTATTCACAGTGCCTGGCACAGACATTGCAAGTGGAGAATAAATGTTAAGTGTTAGTATTAGTATTAGTATTTTGTTGTTCAGCCCAGGAGAAGACAAACGAAGACCCAACTTCCAAATTCAGCCGCATACATTCCACTACATATTCTCCAAGAATGCTTTCACTGCAATAGCAGAATTGAGTAGTTGCCACAGAGACAATATGGTGGCAAAGCCTAAAATGTCTGCCATCTGGCCCTTACAGCAACATTTGCCAACCTCTGGTTTAGCCCCCAGCACCTCCCCACCTCCACGGTCAGATCAGCATAAAACTATTGGCGGGTGAGGCTGCTACTTCCTCCCATTAACCATTTTTCCCTTCTCCTCAGTCATAGAACCTTCTCCCATTTTTAAGCTACATGCGATTGCCTGGAATAAAAACTGCATTGTTCAGACTCTCTTGCTGCTAGATGTAGCCATGTGACTAAATCCTAGCCAAAGGGATGCCATCTGAAGTGCGTTATGCAACTTCGAGAAAGAATCTTTATAGTACCCCTTCCTCCTTCCTCAAGCCCAAAATGCAAGCCTGGAGGCTAAAGTTAGGTCTGGACCACGACGTGGCCTTGAGAATGGAGGCCGCTCATGGGAAAGCTACAAGACCAAAGGAACCTGATCCCTGTCGGTGCAGAACTGACAAAGACCGGGCTTTCTAGCTCCCTGTCCAACTCCACCAGACTTTTCTCAGCTTCTGAAATCTTACCTCCTTTGGTCTTGTCCAATAGGATGATGTGCCTCACCGGTTAGCTTACTTGGGATTTTCTGCACTCAGTGATGAACCTGGTCCTAACAACTGTGCTTGCCAAACACATCTAGGAGACTAGAACGCTTATCATTAGCCCTCGACCGCTGTTATTTTTTACACTGCCGAAAAAAATTCTTTGTAGTACATTTGGAACTTAAATAAATTGGTTCTTGGCTACACAGAACACTTATTCTTGCAGAATGCTGAAGGAACAGAGCACATGTTTTTTTTTTTCCAATATATGAAATTTATTGTCAAATTGGTTTCCATACAACACCCAGTCAGAGCACATGTTTTATACTTATTCAGGAAAAAAAAGATTAATGCTCATTCAGGGGGAAAAAAGCTTTATTAAAATGCTTATTCAGGAAAAAAAAAAGATTAATTTGGAATCAAGGTTTGAAAGAAGTTTAAAAACAAAAAAAGAGTGACGTTAAGCCTGAAGAAAGCGTCCAAGTCTTGTGCCTACCCTACTTCAAGTTGAGTCTCTGTTCTTGCAGCCAAAGAGGCTAAAACAGGCCCTCCTCCGCTCGCCCCCCGCCCCATCCCAGAAGGGGCTGTCCCCTTAGAAGCAGGTGCTCCGAGCTGGCAGGGTGGGGAACTGCTCTCGGGTTCTTCCAGATGAGAAGACCGGAGCTCACAGACGGTAGCTCGTCCAGAGCGGCACAGCTGCTGAAGGTCTACACCCCACCTGGCTGCCTCTGGATGCAGCACGCTTCACCTCGGGGCTGTCCCAGAGCAACGAGGGCTTGAGACTGAGTTTGCTTCTCCAGAGCAAGCTGACCAAAAGTACACAAAGGCAAGAAACGGCCCACGGTTCTGGGAAAAGGATCTTCTGTGATCCCGTGTGCTAAATCCGTTTGGTGACCTGAAGCAGAGAGGCCTGGGGAGTGCACACTAAAGAGTAGAGAAGGGAAACCTCGTACTTTTTAAAAGGCCATTAAAATCCCTGACTGCAAAGAGGCCGCTAGTATACTGCCAGCAAAAACCAGATTGAGCAAAGAAAAGAGTTGTGTCCAGAAAACTCGCGGACTTTCTTTTTGCTTCGCTCACCTTTTCTTTTCTTTTCTTTTTTTTTAAATAAACCTTCTTTTGAGGCACCTGGGTGGCGCAGTCAGTTAAGCGTCCAACTTCAGCCAGGTCACGATCTCGCGGTTGGTGAGTTCGAGCCCCGCGTCGGGCTCTGGGCTGATGGCTCGGAGCCTGGAGCCTGTTTCCGATTCTGTGTCTCCCTCTCTCTCTGCCCCTCCCCCGTTCATGCTCGGTCTCTCTCTGTCCCAAAAATAAATAAATGTTGAAAAAAAAATTAAAAAAAAATAAATAAAATAAACCTTCTTTTGTTGTCATTTGCTCAGTGACTAATTACAATAGTCTCTGGGGAGGGTTTGGGGAGGGGGTGCATCCGTGACAGCCAGAGGGCAAAGAGGCTCACAGAGTCCCTCCCAGAACTCAAAGCATTAGGGCCCAGAAGCTTCACAGTTTAAATATCTCTGTTCTGGGGGCACCCCGGTGGCTCAGTCGGTTGAGCGTCCGACTTCGGCTCGGGTCATGATCTCTCAGTCCATGAGTTTGAGCCCCGTGTCCGGCTCTGTGCTGACAGTTCAGAGCCTGGAACCTGCTTCAGATTCTGTGTCTCCCTCTTTCTTTCTGCTCCTCCCCCACTCACACTCTCACTCTCTCTCTCTCAAACATAAATAAACATCAAAAAATAAAAATAAAAATCTCTGTTCTGGATGAGGCAGGGCCACTATTTGCCACTGTAAACTTTTGTTTTCCTAAGTTCATATTCTTGTGTGTGTGTGTGTGTAATTGACCTGCAAATATCCACTGAACACTTACCATGTGCCAGGCACTGGGTCAGGTCATAACTAGGCAATGCCACACTTTATACCTATTGACTCTATATATTATTACCCCATTTTACAGATAGAACAACTGATGTAACCATTAAGATTTGCCTGGATTACAGCTAAGAAGTGGCCTTGCTGAGGTTTCAATAGTTTCTGTTCATTTAGGATCTTCTCTTTTAATCACTATTTTTTTTTTAATGGAGAGCTAGAGAAGGCTTTTAGGTCCAATCAAAGAACAGGAACCTTTTTAAAGTTACCTGCTACTTTATGTTGCCTTTATTTTGGGTCAGTAACCTGATTCACCCCTGTCCCTTAGGTGTTTATGTGTAATCACCCTTGTTTCAAAGAATCTCTTCCTGATCTCCCCAATCCCCAAATTCTTACCTTACTTGTGATAAATCCCCAGTGTGTTTCTACTACACGTGAGAACAGCAAGAATCCTTTACCGTAGTCCATGTTAAAGTAGTAACTGGAGATCTGCAGTTATCAATTTTTTTACTCTCCAAGACCCCTTTACACTTAAAAATTATCAAGGTTGGGGGTGCCTGGGTGGCTCAGTTGGTGAAGCATCCAACTCTTGATTTCAGCTCAGGTCAAGATCTCACTGTCCTGAGATCGAGCCCCACGTTGGGATCTGTGCTGAGCACAGAGCCTGCTTAAGATTCTCTCTCCTCCCTCTCCCCCTCCCCGGCTTGCTCACTCACTCTCTCAAAAAAAAAAAAAATTATTGAGACCCCCAAAGAACTTTTGTTTATGTAGGTCATATCTATCGACCTTTGATATTTTATAATTTAAAACTGGGAAATTGTTAAACTATTAATTCATTTAAAATAATAATAACCCCATTGCATGTTTACATAAATGACATTTTCACAAAGAGCAACCATGATTTTAAAAAATTAGTGAGAGAAGTAAATTTTTGCAAATCTCTTTATGACTGTCCAGGTCCTCATATCTTCTTCTGCATTCAATCTATTGTGATATGTTGTTTTGGTTGAACTATGTAAAGAAAATCTAGCTTTGTACAGATAAAAAGTTGGAAAAGATAGGTATATTTTCATAACCTTTTCAGATAACTGTGGCTATTCCTCCCTGAGACCATACCAAGGCTCAACAAGTGGCAGTTTCTTTTAAAAACATTAGCAAATAGGGGGCGCCTGGGCGGCTCAGTTAAGTGTCCGACTTCAGCTCAGGTCATGATCTCATGGCTCTTGGGTTCCAGATCCACAACGGGCTCTGTGCTGACAGCTCGGAGCCTGGAGTCTGCTTCGGATTCTGTATCTCTCTCTCTCTCTCTGCCCCTCCCCGACTCGTGTTCTGTCTCTTTCTCTCAAGAATAAACAAACATTAAAAAAAATATTTATTTATTTTTTATTTTTTTAAATATTTATTTTTGAGAGACAGAGAGAAACACAGCGCAAGCAAGGGAGGGGCAGAGAGAGAGGGAGACACAGAATCCGAAGCAGGCTCCAGGCTCTGAGCTGTCAGCACAGAGCCCAAAGCAGGGCTTGAACTCACGAACCTGAGCCAAAGTCAGACACTCAACGGATGAGCCACCCAGGTGCCCCCCCACAAAAAAATTTTTTTAAGTTAGCAAATGGAATCAGAATCCATTATTGATGAACTTTTCATATTCTGTTACTTTAAATTCCACCGGGCTCTCACCATGAACCCATACATGATTTTGCAACATCATGCATCGGTCATTTGGAAACTCACTGAGTTCTTCAGCTCTTCCAAATATTGGCACATTTCATTATATCATATCAAAAAAAATTAAATGTATCAGTCTCACTACAAATCTCATCCGAAAAGCTAGAGTTTGGGGAAGCTGACAAGCCCACGGTGGAAGGTACAAATTTTTTAAGCACCTGATTTTCACCAGAAAGCTTGAATTTTATCATCGGCAACAAACACTGGCAGTTATTGTCCTTGAAATGAAACCTGCTTAGTTCATTTCAAGAAAACACCTGTCATATATCCAAGTCAGAATAACCAGTTTGCCTGTCATTCTTTCAAGGAAGAGTGGGATTCCATGAAACCTGCAGCTAGTTAAGTGTGCGACTCAAACAACCGCACAGGTGTTTTTCCTCCAGCTCCCCCCCCCCCCCGCACTTACGAATACAGCAGCAGGGTTTCATGTGTACTTCCCATGTTGTAAAAATATTAGTAAGACCTGTAACTGAGGATCAAGATCAATGCAGCTCATGCTTTTTACTGCTTCGTAAGGCATCCTTAACTAGCCCTATTTTACAAATAAGTGTGTCAGAGAAAAGAACAACACGCTGCCAGTCGCACAATTTGACCTAAGGCCTCGGAGGTTGTACCCACCACTGTTATTTGTACCACCAGTGCAAAAGCGAATCCAGTGAGAAAAGAAAATAACATCTGTATTATAAAAATAGCGTTGGCCTCATGAACCTCTCTGCAAAGGTTCAGGGAACCCCAGAGGTCCACGGATCACACTTTGAGAACCACTGCCACAAGCAAGCTGGGGAGCATCCTCAGAGGCCAGCCTCTTTCCGTCCCTGTCCCTCCTGCAATGAAACAACACACTCTCTAATCACCGCATTGAACTCCCTGTAAAAGCGTCTCCTTTTATTCTAGGGAGGAGAGAGTAAAAAAAAGTTCTTTACGAAGTTTAAATAGAATGGGTTGTGGCAGGTGGTCAATCCTGGAACGCAAGCAAGACGGAAGTGACTTCCTGATTATCTGAGCCCCGGTCAGACTTTCAGAAATGCCAGTGTTCCAACTCCTGATTTCCATTCCTGTTATCAGACTTGGGGAAACTTACTCACCCCCTCTTGACCACATGAATGTATGTAACAGTTACTCCCTCTGAAAATAGGGAACTCACAGGTGATTACAAGTGTGACCCATATTTTTCTTGCTGCTGCCAGCCCCCCCCTCTCTCTCTCTCTCACACACACACACACACACACACACACATGCACCTCAGATTCTGTGTACTTAGAAAAGCTATTTTCCCAGAACCGTTTTCCCTAAATAACCCATATCACATCTGTTAGGAATTTCTAATTAATAAGCAAAATTAATAAAACGGTCAAGAGTATTACAATTCCATTCTGTTAGAATCTGTTAGATTCTGACCTCGACCTCCCTCTACTGCATCAATCTCATTTTCTGAACCAAGATCAAGTCTAATAAGAAAAAAATATTTTTTGCAAAGTAGCAATACCCACGCAACATAAACCGTAAACTCAAAAGACTATCTTGTTAATATCAAAAGGGATATTTCCTCACAAAAGGATTTTAGATAAGAAAATGAGGATTCATCAGCTCTGTTTTAGTGCAGAAGACAGAGCCTGTTTTGTGTTTCTGCTGTGGAATTCGGTTCTCAGAACTCTCTGACCTATCAATGAGGACAACATTTCAGACAATCTTATCTTGCACCAGCTTTCCTTTGTTTCCTCAGTATGCAGAATCTGTGCAACCAAAGAGAAATTAAAACCAACTGATCGCTAAGCCTCACCCAGCTCGGACATGTAGCAGTTCTAGAACCACCGTTAGTTTCCCAATTGGAGCCTGTGTCTCTTGCCGTTTCTTATTGTCTTGCCATTTTAGAAAGTGTGGCCCAGATTCTCTGTCCCCTTCCAAGCCTTTGGAAAATACTTTCAATTTGAAAGGCAAACTTGGATGGTTAGAAATGATAGTTCTCTCAGCTCAAGTCTCCATTATGCACGTTTTCTGTGGCTTTGGTGATTAAATCTGTGTGTGCGATCTGGCTGAGATTGCACACCTCTCCCTTTAGGAAAAGGAAACAAACAAAAAAAAAACCTGTAGGGACTGTCATAAATAATTTTACTTAAGTGAATGCTGAAATTAGGCACCGCATTGCCTGGCTTCTGGTAACTTATTTGCAGCCAGATATGTCGAGTACCCACTGGCCAAAGCCTTGCCTTTTCAGAAATGGAAAGCAGGCAAAACAATGTGATCATCTTTTAAAGCGGCATGTTGGACCCATCCCCAAAGTTAAATATACCTAGACAGTTCTCGGTGAGGTAACTATAGCTGACCTTGGAAGAAAATGATGTTTATAGCAGCCCATGAGCTGGAAAAGGTGATAATGAATGAGATGTAATCATGTCTTTCTGGCACGCACTTTGGACAGTACAAGGAGCTAATTGCATTTAAGTATTATCTTACAATATGATGATCCAATCATTTTGGAAGATAACCAACATCTCCCTTTTGGAGGAGATACTCTATTTTTAGCAAAAAGTCCTTAATGTTGCCCTCTGAAACTCCAAACGCTCTTTCCTGGATCAAGTCAAATTATTTGGCTTTTTCCTGTAAATCTTCCTATCTGGGCTGTCAAATGCTAACAAGCATATCAGTGGTTCGTGGGCTGAACTCTGAAATAATGGGCCCCGTTTGCCATTTGCTCCTGGTAATCCTTGGTTTAGTGCAACTTACAGCACTAAGGACTGTGGTTCTCACTCAGATTACATGAAGGAAACATTCATCCTGCTAGAATCTGGTGCCTCTCCAGGGAAACATGCCAGTCCACAGTGCCACAAGGGGTGAGGGAGAACACAAATGTCTTCAAGAACAAAAGAGGAGCAGGAAGAAACTAGTCCTAAAATGTCAAGGTAAGAGTATTCTTTGCTTTGCCTTTTTAAATCATGGACAGGTTGATACATAGATTAATGCTGCCCCACATACCTTTATGTGGGAGTTAAGCAGACTCTTAAAACGTAAAAAGAGAGCTGACAAAGGAATTAAGGTATTTTCTCCTGCAGACATACTTTTTTTAGACTGTGTCAGTGTAATTGATAGCATATGATGTTCTTGGGTCATTTTTCAGTTCTGTGTTGATGCAGGATGTTGGGGTTAATTGGTCTCTTTCTGGAATTTGTGCTTTGATCGAGTGCTTATAATTTCTATTAATACTTTTTTCAAAACTGGTACATTCAGCTAAAACGTATTTATAATCTCGCGGCTCCTGGGTAGCTCAGTTGGTGAAGCGTCAAGACTCAGGTCATGATCTCACGGTCCGTGGGTTCGAGCCCCGCGTCAGGCTCTGTGCTGACAGCTCAGAGCCCGGAGCTTGCTTTGGATTCCGTATCTCCCTCTCTCTCTGCTCCTCCCCAGTTCGTGCTCTGTCTCTCTCTCTCAAAAAGAAATAAGCATTTAAAAAAAAATTTAATATATAATCTCAATGTGCTATGTATATTACAGCCAAACAGAACATCAACAACAAAAAGACACTGTCCTTGCTTCAAGAGACACTGTCCCTGCTTCATGCTAAACAATGAAAATGGAGAATTCGTAGTTATTTGTAAACCTATTTGTAAACGGACACAATGGAGACATGAATCTTTTGAACAATCAGAAACACCAACTTGGGAAGTAGCTTGTAGGCCTTCAAAGTCCCTCTGTGTTTTAAAGCTTTACTGTAACTAAATCCCCTTTGTACATCAGAAAACCAGAAGAGACGAGAACGTGGCTCTACTAATGAAAAGTAGAACTCATTGTCTAAGGGAAATTTTTCAGAATTTGCCAGATTTCCAACGTCTAAAGTTTGTCAAGACCCAGGCAGAGCAAGCAAGGAGGCAAACGTCTTCCCGCAGTTGGCAGGCAGGCTGGGAGCAGGGATGTCACATAAAAAAAACCCCGGGGGCCTTCCTCCCTGCTTCCTTCCCTCTTGCAGATCAATCACCCATTTAGAACAGTAATAAGAATTTTTTTTTGACCCAAAGCTAAGGACAGAGGCACAACTTTGAAACTAGAAGGACCTTGGGGCACCTGGGTGGCGCCTGGGTTAAGCAACCGGCTCGGCCTCAGCTCCGGTCACGATCCCACACTTTCGTGAGTTCAAGCCCCGCGTCAGGCTATGCGCTGACAGCACGGAACCTGCTTGGCATTCTCTGTCTCCCTCTCTCTGCCCCTTTCCCACTCACACTGTCTCTGTTTCTCTCAAAATAAATAAATACACTTTAAGATAAATAAATACAATAAGCCGAAAGGGCCTGACCCAGCTCCCCAAGTAAACATCATCTAGTATGAAAGGCACCAGGCAGTCAGCAAAAAGGAGGACAGGCTCCCTGCCGGAGCCTATGAATGAATAACATGTTTTGGTGAGAGCCTGTCCCATTGTTTAGGATTGGGGGAAAAAATAGAGCACAGCATTTCAAATATTCCAAAAACAAGCAGAAAGCAGAATTTGAGAAGCCGAATATGAGCAGCTAAGAATCCAAGATCAAAGCATCAGAAGTTCAAGGAGGACACTAGAGCAGGCACGAGGCCCAGGGTGTCTGCTGAGGTGAGCAGCATTTGAGTCCCGCGGAAGCCTTTCCTCACGGAAGTTCCAGAGGCAAAACCGGAAGTCAAGCTGACACAGTACGAAGGCACAGAAAAGTAACCACCGGGAGCGTGCAAGGTTCTAATGAAATGGGGCTTAGATGGGACGGGAAGAACCAGAGGACCCCAACCCCTAGCCCTCTAAGGTTGAGCTGGTTGTTTGGTACAGCATGGGAACCTGGCTCCGGAACCGTCTCCACCCCTGCCTTCACTCAGGGACACGGGAAATACCTCCAGCTAAGCCGTGGCTGTGGCCTGAGAGCGGGTCAACAAGAGGTGTGAAAGGAAGCGTGAGGACCCATCGGTTCCATTCCTCAGTGACCCCAAAGACTGTGCTCCCAGGGGTCCCCAGGGTGTGTGTGTGCGCGTCCAAGCACAGACACCATAGTTGACCTCCATGATCCTTTTCAGTCCCTAGGTCTGTGTCCAGCCCCCATTGCTTGGAGAGCTCTCTGTTCTGTGAGGCCCACCCAACCTGATGTGCTCACTTGGGATAAATTGCTGTTTTAGAAATACAGTTGACCGTTGAGCAACATGGGTCGAAACTGCAGAGGTCAACTTATACGGGGATGTTTTTTGATAAATTCAAGACAGTACTATAAATATATTTTCTACTCATGATTTACTTAATAACATTTTCTCTTCTCGGGCTTACTTTACCATAAGAATACAGTATGTATAATACATATAACATACAATCTATGGGTTCATCGGTTGTTGATGTTATCCGTCAGACTTCTGGTCAACAGTCCAGAAACTTAGTTGTTAAGTTTTTGGGGATACAAGGTTATATGCAGATTGTTTTACTACACAGATGTGGGGTCGGCGGTGCCCCTAACTTTCACATTGTTCAAGGGTCCAATGTATATAATACTTGCAGCCTTTCCCAGGTAAAAATTGTTTTATCTCAACGTATTCCTAATTGGTCCTCATCTGCAACAAGTCAGAAAACAGACGGCAATGGAGACAGGCAGATCTTGGACTCCTCAAATTGCACCACAGAGTAGTGTCTTTTCATTAACGTTGGTTTCTGTAAGGCAGGAAGTGTGAAAACAAACGTAAGGCATTTGTGTCGTGCTCATATTGATGTGCTCTTATCCCAGTGTGATCGATGTCAGTTACTGCGGTCAGCGAGGCTGCTATTTAGAAAAACAAGGTGCCAACTGGATAATGCTGGATGCACGTAAACCCCAATGTATAAAATGTGCAAGTTAACAAAGTATTTAGAGTTCAAAACGGTTTGAGGAATGAATAAATGAATGAATGAGGTATTTATTCATTCTTTAAAAGAGTTTTCTGCTTATCAAATAGCTCCATTTCAAAATCTATGTGGAGAACTCCAAGATTCAGCAAATTATTGAGTGGCCCCCTCCCCTCCTCCCACCCCCCCCCCAGAAAAAAACAAAATGGAACAGTATCTACATAGTTCTTTTCAGGAACATATATATTCTGGAAAGCAAGGCTCATCTCTTGCAAATGATGTTTAATGTTAGAGTGAGCGAGGAGTTTTTTGGTGCCGTGTTATCTGAATTACAGAAATGAGAAACAGTAAACAAATTCTTCACCTTCTCCATGCATGACTAAGTAGTGGCACGTCCACAGTCATCTCTCTTCTTTGCTCCAGTACACTTTGATCATCCTAACCACAACATTTAGAGCCTACTTTGCGTTGAAAATATGAAAAGTGAGTGAAGCTTGTTTGTGAAAAATCTAGCTCCTTCATGTCCCAACCATAGGCTAGTGTGAGAGACTTTAAAAACTTGATATGAGCTCAAAGAGAGAGTCGTGTTACCACCAACAAGCACACAAGGCAAATTCCCATGATGCCAGGCCACTGCCTGGGGGGTGGAGGCCAGGGTGGGGGGGGGCACGTCAGGGCATTCCTCCCAGGGATTGGTTTCCTCTGTGATGTCACTGGGGGTGAGGCCAGGTTGCTACTTGCCCTCCACTTCCATGAAACCCCAACTGCCCCCAGAACATGTCACCAGTGAGGAGTCTCTTCTGACCTTGAGTATGGTATGGGCCATACGGGCCATCCTTCCTAAAAGGCCAGAAGAGGGGCTAACGTGCTGACGTATACTGGATGAAACAGACGAAATGATTTTTTTTTTTAAGATGTAGAATTCGCTTTAAAGTAATCTATGGGGAAGAAAGGGGTGGGTGCCTTGATCATTCCTACTACTAGGTGATGTGTCCATGGGGGGTTCACTACACTGTTCTGTTTACTTTTTGTGTATGGTTGAAACTCTTCATAATATAATGGTGTTTTGTTTTTGTTTTTTAAATCCCCTAACATAGTTGGGGCAAGAAGCAAGCAGAGAGAGAGAATAAATAAAATGTCTATGCTAACCTCATTTCTCAGGATGAAGAAAGCAAATCAGTCCTTTATTGGGTGGAATATCTCAACCGGAAGCACTGCCCTCTCTGATCAACATTGCGGCAAAGCCACGAAGCCCAGCACCAATTCAGATAAAACAGCTGCAAAAATAGAGGCTGCTCCAACCTTGAAACCTAAGGCAAATAATAATTTAAAATTAAAAAAAAAAAAATCTCTGAAATGAATCCATTTCCCCTCCATTTACAATAACAACTTTTCACTTGAATTATGCATCGCCACGACTATTTGAATTACAAATGTATGAATTATTCATTATCTGCAACGTGAGTGAGTGTTTTGGTCCCACTTGTTGAAAGCCAGTGCTAAGCCTGCCTGGGCTCTGGCTGGCAAGGGGAGGGTGGCATCTGGGGACCCCGGGAGGCAGTTGCCCTTCAGAACCCTCCTCCACCAGGGTAAAGAATGGAAGGCGACATTATACCGTACGGAGTTGTCCACTCTGACCTCCTTGTATCGTAAAATGTCCCCATCGTCTCCCGGCTCCCCAGCCTGTAACAGCTGCTACCCACTGGCACCACCTACATTTTAAACCAGCTGGAGACAGAGTTCTACGTGATAAGCCTGTTATATTTGCAGAGTAAGCAGGAACACCTAATGGCTCGGCCCCCTAACGATTCTGGGACTGGCCTCTGACAGGCCACAGCAGCGCGCACTGGCAAAGCAGAGGAAAAAATAATTAAAAGAGCCTTTGTCAAAGCTCCCTCTCAATCAACCTTTTAAATGCGCTCGGTTTAAGAGTCCCAAAGTGCCAATTCAATCACACTGGCCTCTAAGAACCACAGAAACCCCCAGGATAGCCATGGCCAATTAGTCAAGCAAGAGGAGAGTGTGTGTACGTGTGTGTGCGTGCATGTGTGTGGATATGTTCAGAGAATCAACACAGATGCTGAAAGAGCCCCCTGGAGAGAGGGCAGAGTGACCCCCAAACAGAGCTGAACTGTGCTTTCCTTGTTTGGGAGATTGAAACAAAGCAAAAGGAACAATTAGAAAGACGGTAGTAAATACTGACACTGATGATAAAATAGAGGGCAAAGATTAGCACACAGCGGACCCTTACAAGGGTGAGACTAACACTAGTATTCTTGATGTAATCCACAAAGAAGGAAAGCAAACCAGCCCGAGTGCATGCCTTGTGGAGGACGGGGCAGGGGAACGGGGAGAGACAGATAAAAGAAGAAAACACGCGAGATGCCAAAACCAAGAGGGGGAAGAAAAAGTGTGGTGTCAGAAACGAAACACAAGAGCAAGGATGAAATTGTCAACAGTGCAAAGTAAAACCCTGAACTGGCAGCGTGCTTTTGCTAACAAAGAAAACGTGTGCTTTTTGTCGGCCGCCCAGCAAAGCTGAAGACAGACTTGCATATACGTTTTTTAAAGGGGAGGGTGGCAACAGGGAGCAGCCACCATCCTGGCACGTGGTCTTTCCTCCTGAGAACGGCGGCCCCACCCCGTGCGGCGGGAGGGAGGCCGTAGGTACACAGTGGTGCTGTTTGGTTGCTGGGAATGCCAGAAGCCACATCAGTGCCGCATGGGCTTCGTTCCATGAGGGAAACTGGAGCCTGTACAGAGTCAGCTGTGCGTGGAAAGGAGGCCTGGCAACGGGGGGCTGTCCAGAGGAGCAGGGATCTGGGGGCTCACGGGCACTGTGGACAATCGGACTCACCATCTCCTGCAAAGCTGGCTCGGCAAGACTCCGGTCCGAACCTCTGCGAGTCCTTCTCAGCTTCAGTTTCTTGTTTGCACCACTGGGGGCCTCAAATGTCATCCCTGACTCCCAACAGTGCTCTTGCAGGTCAAGTTTTCAAACCACTGAGCAGAGTGCAGTTGGGTGGGTTTATTTGTTCTTTTAGTGGGCATGTTATCGTGTGGACCCAAGTTTTAAATTTCCCCAAATTCTCATTGCCGTTGCTCAGGACGTTGGCTAGTTTCAAGTTCTGGAAATATGTTTGCACACCTCTCCCAGAAGTGGGTAAGAGGCTAGAATAACGGAAAGGCTTGGCTTCAAGTTCAGTGGAGTATCAAAAAGCCTATGTTTGGCTGCATGGACTTTGGATAATAAGATCTCAGCTTCCCTCTGTGTTCTTACAGGCCAAATACACACTGGATGAAACCGATGAAATTAAACAAAGCGAGAGGCTTTGGAGCAGTTCCTGCAATATTCTATCGATGAGGCGTATTTATCGCAATATGCTAGTGATGAGTATTTGTTGCAATATGCTGGTGATAAGAAGTATTTATTATAACATGCTGGTGATAAGCACCAATGAATATTGGTTTCATCCTGCACGAACGTGCACAATCAGTCACTGATTCATCAGCTTGTGTATTTGATACACTGAGCCCCTCCCATACGCTAGTCAGAACAGAGAGAGTGAAGAACCCTTTCATCAGTGATGACCTCCCCTCCGCCCTTGTCATAGGAGCACTGTCCTGTGGAAACCTCTAAAGTTCTGCAAGCCTAAGAAGTTGTTCTGTCCTGCCCAGAAAGCAAGGGCATGCTTCTCAGTTTCCTACTCCCTCAAGTGTTAGGGGCTTGAGTTGCTCTACCGAAGAGGCTAATAAATTGGTCTCTGGTCCAACTTAGATCAATAAGAGATGTTTCCTAGGTCAAGTGCCTGAGGTAAAGAATGGCGTTGAAAAATAAATGTATCAAGTTCTTTAGACAGCAGAGCAAAGCTCACTGACTGAGCACGTCGCCAACTTTCTTTTGTGAGGGATGGAAGTCAGATCCCTGTACCTTCAGGACACTTCTATTCTAATCATGGGCTGCCACACCAAACGTGGAAACTTAACATTTACTGTTCAGTTCTTGGACTTGGGAACTTTTACATCAGTATTTGGGGAGCATCAGGAAGGAGAGACGGAAGGGTAGACAATGATTCCCTTTGATTGTGTATACAAAAAGGGCAATGGGGCCAATGATTAACTACCACATGCTTTGCAAACTCAAACAGTCACCACTTCAATGCCAGACTTTATTTTCTATTCCACACAAAAAGCTAAGAAAAAAAAAAGGCATGCATCTGTGGTAAGACACTTACACAATTAGAGGCTTAACTACATTCTGTGAATTGAATGTATATAGGTAGTTATAGTTGGTTTAGCGACTTCTTGTGGTGTTTTCTTCCAATTTTTTTTACAAATTACATATTAAGCTTGATTTGGGGATTATACTCAAAGTAAGTTTAATATGCTTTACATACGTTTTCTATATAGTATTTATAATCCGAAAAAAAGCACTTAACACAATATATATAATCACTGTATATATATAGAACATAGCTGAGTTTAATTTCTCTTGAAAGAAAAAATGTAATTAAGCTAAGTTAGAGTTCCTGCATCAACACAATTAAAATGATGAATTAAAATTCATCAAAATGTCTTTTAAATGAGTATAGAAGTCTCTTTTGGAAAGTTGACAATTGGCAAGGAATCTAGAACGCGCCTCGAGTCCTGGGTAGGACACGCAAACATCTGGGGGTATAGGAGGTGTTTACATCTCTTCTTCCAGTTGGAGTTTCACAACTTCGGAAAAGAAAAAAAGAAATGAGGAGTTGAACAGCTGGCTCTAAATCGGTGTCAAAGAGCAGAGTTTGGTTTTCTGGACGGGGCTCGCCACACGGAACAACAGTTACTGGCAAAGGGACAGTGAGCGCATCCACAAGCTTTGTAAGAACATGTTTGGCAGGAAACTCACTGACCCAAACAGGAGGACCAGAAATAGAAATTCAAAGGGAAGGGGGGAAACTACCCAAGTACAACAGTGAACTTTACAGGACGGGGAACAAGAAGCGAGCTGGAGAGGGAAGAATGGTTCAGGAGGTGACCATTAGTGTCAGCAGAGAACAAGAGGGAAGAGGGTCGTATACAAGGCTGACCTCCAAGGACTGCTGGCCCACACGCACCCAGATACAAAGGGAGCAGGCTATTTTAACACAAGACGGAATTGTGACCTCACATCGGTCGCGGAGATAGGAAACCAGGCCCGTGACAGGAATATGGTTGGGAGAGTGTTTGCCTTGTTCAAACAACAGAAGTGGTGAAGAAATATCACTGTGTTGAATACGAAAAGAAATGAATGTAGCTCTCATCATGTTCCAAGCACTGTGCTTGTTGCCTTCTGTCAATTATTTCCTTTACTTCTATGAAGTAGGGTTCCATTTTAGGGATGAGGAAACCGAGGCTTAGCGAAGTGGAGTTGTCCAGGGTCGTTCCGTTGATGAGCATTAGAACTAACGCTCTTGCTTTTAGCCATACATGGGACTGCCTTCTGAGAAAGCATCCCAGGACAGAACAGGCCCCGAAAGGCCTGTCATACCCACCATCCTTTGAGAGTTACGCTGCCATGCTTCTCCCACTGTGATCTGTGTTGGAGCCAACGTCTGACAGGGAGCCACAGCTGAGATCCCAGCAGTCGAAACCCCATGCCAGTCCACGGTAAGTAGCTTTACAGTGAGCTTTATCCCGAGGCAACCTGATCAGTCTCCACGTCTCATACTAGGAGAGGGTCATCCTGTATGGAAATCTACCAACCCAGAGGTGGAGGTGGTAAGAAGAGCTTCGTGGGTGAGGAGAAATAACGTGCAATAATCAATCAATAATAATGAATAAAGTAACTAACGCTACGGTGACTACCTGGTCAGGGGAGAGCAGCAGGACTTTTCTGTCACAAATTACACCTGGGACCACTTAGCACAGTGCCAGAATCTCAACGATTCAGGTGTCCACAGTAAGTCTCATTGCTCTCAAAGTTCCTGCTCCGCTTCTCGTCACGAGACCCCTACTGTAGGTCAAGGACACCTACCGTAGGAGTTCTGCCCTCCAGAGAGAATCACTAACACCCCTTCCTACCTTGGCCTGGAGCTGCCCAGTGCCCGGCAACCTGCTTTTATCTCTATGTTGGATTCGCCACACGTAAACGTCATGGTCAAATCATTCGTCTGTCTCCTCCGTTATACTGTGAGCCTCTTAAAGGCCAGAAGTGGTGTTTTGTCCCTGACTTGCCAATATTGACAGTGGCCCAATACAAGGAAGTGCTAGGTAATTATGGATCTTAACTAGTCTTCGGATGTGAACCCCCTCAGGAAGGCTTTCCTCAATTGCTTCCTGCCGCTTTGCTGTGCAACAGATATCGCCCGACTTGCATAGAGGCGTTCACCAGTTGCTGAAAAGCCTGAGGCTAACTTGGGGCCAACCAGACTTGGGACCAACAAGAAAGAGGTAATAATAAAAGATCCTAGTATCAAGAATTTCGTTACCGTCTTGTCTGGTGCTACCCCTTGAAAAAAAGAATTGCAGGGTCACGTGCCTACCCTTTGACCACCCCAGGGAAGGAACAGGAAGAGTCTGGCCGGAGAAACTTCCAAAGATGTCTTCGACTTCCACATCAGGAGGACATCTCTATTTGTCCAATCCAGGCTGCTCCGGGTTATGTCCCAGAAGAAAACCATGATGCTTTTAGGAAGGGGACATTGATGTAAGGCATCCAAAAAGCGAAAAATTACCACTCCACAGGGCTCAAGATGAAGAAATACATTCTAAATATTAAAGTGGTCTAGGAACATAACGTCCGCAAGATATTCAAGCATAGATCACAGGATCAAACAGGGGAGGTTCCAACCCGAGGTAGAAGGGATTATTGGCTGAACCCAAAAACCCCTTAACTTCCAAGAGTCAACCAGTCTAAGTAGTGTTCAACCTGAGGGCGTGTCAGCATCACGTGAGGAGCGTTTTCAACTTATTTCTGCCTCGCTGTCCTCCCTGTCCACAAAGATTTTAAAGTCCCCTTCCCATTCTGTATCCCCCTCGCTAGCTGAGAACCAAAAAAACACACATCTGAGGTTTCTGCTATTGTGTCACTACCTGACGTTGGTGAAATAGCCCAGGAAGGGAGACAGGAAGCTAACCAAATGGGAGAATTCTTTTTTTATTTAAATTGTTGTACGCACTAGGAATGTCTAACTTGTAGATTTAAGCAGTGTAAGAAAGATCTGTGAAAAATGAAAAGCGACTTGGTCGAAGAAAATTAATAGTTGGAGTTATCTAACAAAGCTGCAAATGTTGGCTTCCTTCTGCTACTGCTATTTTGTTTGGAATGGGTCCAATTTTCCCCTTGCATAAAAGGAGACAAGATCTGTTTGAAGCCATTAACAGCACCAATAGGAGGGACATTTGAATTAATAACCAGAAGGCCGGTCAGCCAGGAGCAATTTTGAGCATAATCTTTTCCTTTGACTTTTTTTTTTTTTTTTTTTTTGCAAGACTGATATTTTGCTATATAATACTTGGTCCGGCATGCCTCTGCAGAGCCAAATAATTTATCTTTCCAACTCTTTTCTATTTTTTAAATTGACCTGAGTAAAATATTTTAATTTATTTGCATGAAGATGCCTTCTGTGGATTGTGTTAGGCGCTATTAAGCATTATTCCTGAGCATAAAGAATTCCTAGGAATTCGGCAAGAAATAACAATACGTTTAAGGGCATAAGCAGATGCTCTTGAAACAATGCTCGGCGAACGGAGTAAGACACAAAACCAGATATGATGTGTGACCCTCATTTTGTTTCTCTGAAAGTGAATTTACCCAAAAATTAAATCTCTTCTCACTCTGTTTTACTCAGAGGCCAAGTTGCCCAAATCCAGGCCAACTCTGGTGCTAGAGAGGGAAAGCAGTCGGTCCTGCCTTTCCTTCAGCTGTTCACTGTAGCCTCTTCCCACCCGTTCTACACGAGGCCTTAGGCAGATCGTTCTAGAATGCACACTGGAGGAGCACCTGGGTGGTTCAGTTGGTTAAGCATCCGACTTTGGCTCAAGCCACGATCTTGCAGTTCGTGGGTCCAAGCCCTGCATTGGGATCTCTCTCTGCTGTGAGCTTGTTTCTAAAGAAACAAGCAAGCAAACAAACAAACTTTAAAAATAAAATAAAATGCACACTGAAATGTAGGCCTCTCCTGCTTGCATAGCCTTCAATAGCTTCCTAAGACCTACACTATGAAACCAGAACATCTGAGCTGTAACTATGTCGCCCTGCCTCAGCTTCCTGCAGGGACTCTTTCCTGGACCTTGTCCTCTCTTCTCTGGGAACACCAAAGGGCCTCCCATGTGACAGCCAGTCACTGCAGGAGCCCTACTGTGTGCCGGACCCTGGTGGGCTCAAGGATGAGCCATGACCCCATTGCCAACACTATGTTTCTGCTTCGAACACGTCCCCCACCAAACCCATCAGCCTGCCAAGCGTCCACTCCTTCAAAACTCAACTCAAATGTTTCTGTGATGTTTTCCTGAAAACTACCCCCCCCACCACCACCCCAGCAGTATGTCTGCCCCTACTCGCCTTTTCCCTCCTTGTTTATGTGGTATTTAGCTCAGGTTTCTACCAGCATCGACTCGTGGTTGCTAATCTACCTCCTTCACTAAGTGGCAAGCCCCTGCAGTCAGGGAACTTGTCCTCAACACTTTGGTGGCCTTAGCACCCAGGGAGGGTGCCAGACGCCGACCACGCATCCGCTGGCCTGACAAAAACACACCGGTAGAAACGTGAAACTCCACGCCGGAACTTTGGAATTTCCAGAGGTCCCTAAAAGTCCGTGTTTCTTTTCTCTTATGCTACAGGGCACCTGGTCTCTCTTGTCCTCCCGTGAGGAAGTCACAGGATGTGTTTGGTTTCTGGCCTGTGCTCCTCCAAGATTCCAAACCTGGCGCATGTGTGCAAGGCACAGCGAACTGACTACGTCCGAACGACTGAGGTTAAGACTGACCCTGCACAGCCTGGCCCCATGACCCCATGCCGAGTGAGGGCAGTGGCCGGACAAGCACCCATCCCTCCGGGCCCCGGCCTCACAGAGGGGCACGGAACACCCACTGTGCTACCCCACAGTTCCCCCCTAACCCTGGGGATCGGGGCCATTCTCCCTGGAAGAAGACGCCTTGCAAGACACAAACCTGCACAGTCTGGAAGCCGTCAGAGACTTGGAGGGCACGTTCTCATTTCCTCTGAAAGCACAGGTTTGCTTTTGCCGCCTAAGGTAGGCTTTGTAAACACAACGGGGTTTCCTGTTCAAAGCGAGCTTCTGCGCTCCCCCCACAGAGACCGTCACATCTCAGGGGGCACAGCCATGCCTTGCCTTGTTTGATGTCCGCGTTCGAAACCACCCAGCTTCACAAAGCTAGGGCTGAGAGCGTAGCTAATCTTAGCAGTAAAACTCACATTTATCATATTCAGACGACCAGTTTGAAAAAGAAGACAGCAGCAGTGGAAATATCTCTGGGACCTCCGCAAGGGATTAACTCAACCGACTGTGGAATGTCAGTGCCTCACCAACTGATAACCGGCCATGAATGCATTTCTCCGTCTAAAACTCAAGTGACTCTTAGAAAGGGATCACTGCAGATATCATAACACACATGGGGCATTTGGGTCTCCAGAGAGCCTGGCGTGTCTGACCATTGGGAACACAGATGTCATATGATCGCCTGACGGGCAAGCCCAAACCAATGCCAGGCCTATCCTCTTGGTCGCCAGTGCTTTAAATCTTGCCCAGAGTTGCCATGGCCAGAGCTTACTGGGATTATGTGGTGAGGTCACCTGAGCCAGAAACCTAGCCAGGAAGCAGAGGCTAAGCCGTTTGATGGGCAGACCACGGCTCCAGCCACAACATCTCCGTCAAAACAATGTCACGGACAAGCCTAGAATTTGTGGTGATCAAAAGGTGCTCTAAACATGCTAAGGCCTTGCCACAACCCTAGGCTTTCAATTAGAAAGGCATATGTAAATGTTTTGACATGGTGTTAGGACATTTCACTTAAATATAGTGAGCTTAGGTACGGGCAGGGAAAATCAGACAGCATTTCATTCAAGCCGCTTCCCTTCCACGGGCTTCTTTATTGTGTCCTCTTTTCTGCTTCTTTTCAGTAATGTTAGCAAGGGGTGAATTTTCTCCTGACCTTGGCGCTGGTTACCCACTCCAGGCTCAGAACTGTGAAGTGAGAGTCCTTGTTTAACAAATACTCGTTGAGCATACGGCGGGGGAGGAGGGGAAGACTCTAGTGACAATGACTTCCAGAGGTAAGCTCGGCCTATTGTCAGGCCTTTCTGCATGGGACCAAGGCCCGTCTATTCAAATCCTAAACCACAGGGCTTGCAACAGCCCCCAAGTGAAAATGGGGCCCCGGGGGCCCCTGTGACCACCGCTGGCAACCCAGCTGTCCACATCCCTCCATTGAAAGTGGTGGAGAGTAACAGGGAGTTGCAGGCCTGGGACGGCCAAGCTGATCGCGCCCATGGCCGTGCCAAGGATCCCTGTGCTAGTAGTGTTACTAATTCCGGTATCTGCATTTTACTGATGGCTCTAGAACCTTGGTTGTGGCAGGGGCTCATCCTTGTCTCCTTATCTCTGGGGGAGGAGAAGAAGAATCCAGGGGTCAGTCTTCCTTTCCCTTCAGCCAGAGGGCTCCTCTAGCTTGCTACCTCCTGGCTGGTGGCAGGATTCCTCCAGGCTCCCAAACAGCAGGGACACTCCCCGCATGCACAGGGATACTGCCCCACCCGGCCAGAATCTTTTAGCCACTGGAGAGACATAGCCATTCGGGAAGAGCCTCTGGAATTCCCATGTAAATGAGGTCGGGTAGGTCAAAATGTTTTGCAAACCATAAAATGCTACGAAACTAAAGGATACCACCATCATCATGATTGTTATTGTAAACTATAGTGGTAACATCACTGCTGGGCTTCGACTAGACAGATTCCAGTCAAGAACCATTACCTCTATTTTTATACAATTCCATTATATTTTTATTCTTCCCCAATTGTGGTATATTCTGTACACCATATCATGAACAAATTTTAAGTGTAATACCCATTCATTCTGTTCATTACTTTTTGACCAATGTCAAGTCTAATAGTTCTATTTAAACACAAAGTGCAAAGTCAACAAATTATATGTTAACTCGTATACATGAGTAGGATGGCACATTTAATCACGATGCATGTTATGGACGGAATGTGTCCATATTCACGTGTTGAAACCCTAACTCCCACTGTGACTGTAGCTGAAGATAAGGCTTATGAGCTGACAAAGGTTAAATGAGGTCGGAAGGGTGGGGCCATAATCCCAGAAGGCAGGTGGAAGCAGAGGAAGAACACAGGGCTCCCTCCTTGCCTGCACAAAGAATGGGTCATGTGAGTACACAGCCACAAGGCAGTCACCTGCAAGCCAAGAGGACCGGCCTCAGAATAAACCGGCTTCTTAATGCTGGACTCCTAGCCTCCAGCGCTGTGAGAATTAAGTGTTGGGTAAGCCATCCCATCTATGGTATTTTGTTACGGCGGCCCGAGCAGATTAAGACCATACATTTTTAGCCAAGTTTAATACTTACAGTTGGTGATAGGTAGACAAACCACTTTTCCTTTTTTTTTTTTTTTTTTTTTGGTCTGTTTTCAAGGGTGGTTTTTTTGTGTTCAAGTGGTGCTGTCTTGCCTAAACTCTTTTAATTAACAGGCTATTGATTCTGTGCCCCGTAAGTGATATTCATGGTTTTTGTTTTGTTTAATGTTCATTTATTTTTGAGAGAGAGCACAAGCAGGGGAGGGACGGAGAGCGGGCTCTGAGCTGACAGAGGCAAGCCCAATGTGGGGCTCGAACTCATGAATCGAGAGATCATGACCTGAGCTGAAGGCGGATGCTCAACTGACTGAGCCACCCAGGTGCCCCAATTTTCATGTTTTTAAATTGCCATTACAGAGGTGCCTGGGTGGCTCAGTTGGTTGAGTGGCTGACTCTTGATTTCAGCTCAGGTCATGATCTCAGGGTCGTGGGATCGAGCCCTATGTCAGACTCCATGCTGAGTGCGGAGCCTGCTTGGGATTCTCTCTCTGTCTCTCTGTATCTCTCTCTCCCTCTGTGCCTCTCCCCTGCTCTCACTCATTTTCTCTCTCTCTCAAATTAAAAAAAAAAATGCCATTACAAGTAATAATGACATATTTGCTGTATTTATTCTGTTAGACACCAATCCAACAAATGTTTGAGAAGGTTGAATACCCGCAAACATTTCAGTTTGAACACATACTCCTTTAAAATACGCTTTGCAAAGTAATTCTGTTCACAAGCAACTCTGCATTATGAAATACAATGCAAATGAGGTAAGTCAAAAAGGAAGGTCAGACTGACTGCAATCTTTAAGAGAACATAGGAGACTCCCGGGCAAATTTTTACCAGAAGTTAATCCCACACTATGCTATCCAGAGTGATTTACAAACCAAATTATGATTTTTATTATAGCTCAAGCCAAGGGATTAGACTTTGATTGCATCTATACGTAGATACCAAATCAGACTGCAAGATGGCTTCCCTGAACTCATATAGCCAAATGAGAAGCAGAAGAATTGGGAAGGAGGCAGACTTGACCCAAAGCTGACCCTCTGCCTTCTCACTGGTGCCTCCTGTCTCCGCTGCCTCGAAAGGACAGTCCTGGGGGTGGGGGGCAGGGCCTGCTGTCTTCCTCAGGTACCACAGCCTCTACTGCCTTCCCCAAGCTTCTGACCTTTCCTCAAACACCCTCGCCCTCAAACCTTATCTGTCATGTGCCATTGGGCTCCACTTTCTGTTAGGAAAATGATAACCTAATCTCTATATAATGGGGAAGTCGCTGCTCAATATATCGCTCCCTCCTGCCAATTAAACATATTTGTATTTAAACAATGCTTTCAGAGAGATCATGCTTAACCGATGCAGTCACTTTTCAAACTACACAGTCATTTTGATGATGCCAATTCTAGTCTTTGGTCTCTAATTGTACTGGTTTTAGGGACCCAATATTCATTCGTATCAAATTTGATTAATTGCTTTTTCCACAGGAGAGGAATATCACAAGAGTCACTGAAGGTTTGAGATAACTCAGCTATCGCCCTTGGTCCCATTACCACTAATGTCAACAAAAAGTAATTTGTAAATATAAATCAAAACCTATTAGCACTGTGAAATCTAAATGAAGCTATTCTCTATTCATTGTTGGTGTCTTATTGCCAGTTCGGGCTGCTATAACAAAATATCATAGCCCAGAAGGTGTTATGAGAGACATTTATCTGCCCAAATTCTGGAGACTGAGAAGTCCAAGACTAAGGTGCTGGCAGATTCAGTGTCTAACGACTGCCACTTCTTAGTTTGCAGACACAGCCTCCCGGTGCCGGGGGCAGGGAGAGGGGGGGAGGGCAGGAGGGGGGCCGGAAGGTGGGCAGGAGGTTCTAGTCTCTTTCTTTCCTTATAACTTCTCATTAGAGCACTAATCCATCATGGGGCTTCACCCTCATGATCTCATCTAAACCTAATTACTTTCCAAAGGCCCCACCTCCAAATACCATGGCCTTAGGGGTTAGGGCTTCAACGTATGAAGCGGGGAGGGATACACATAAACATTCAGTCCAGAGAAGTCAGTGTGTATAATTACAAGACACAGAAAATTGTTCTTGAGGAAAATAAGAAACAAATTTCTCCCAATGAAAGGAAATTGACGGTTTAATAACTGACTCACAATGCCCAAAAGGAGACATTTCCTCTGGGATTGAGGAAATGGAGTGTCCCAGAATGCATGGTTTAAGAGTATTTCCAAAGTGAAACAAACAACACTTTTCTTGAGGGGCGTGTAAGTCTACTGTCTTGGTATCCCCCGGTGAACCTCAAGGCAGCTTCTGGTTCTGGGCTGTTTTGCCATGGAGAAAAGCATGTGATGTAAGGATAGCCCATCTCCTCTCCATGGGACTATTAGACTCACCCACAAAGGTGGCCATCAAATCCCCTCGGTGCCCCCCCAGCCCCGCCCTCATGCCCAGCCCATGGACCAACCATCCAAGAATGGCCGGCTGTGGATGTCTCCTCCTGACTGGGAAATTACCAACTGCATCGGGCTGGAATGTACTTAATAAATGGCGGCCCTGGGAACCCAGCCCTTTCATCACTTCGTTAGAAACTGGAATTCCCAGAAATGAGAATCTGAATCTGGAATTCTAGTAGGATCTCCACACGGGCTCGAAATCTAAAGAGAGAGAAGAAAAATTGGCCGTGCGTGCCATTGGTCTCAACATCTGAGATAGTTCCCTGCTGATTCGTAATGTAAACATACGGGTTAATTTCTTCTTTTCAGAAATCTGCCCGTGTGCACCCCAAATTATTATTATCCGTGTTCAGCCATGAGAGCACGACGAGCTGAATGGCTGCCAGCATGGCCCTTTGCCTTCCCTGATTTAAATAAATAGATCTGGCTTTGAGCAGGCTTTCCAGACTGACATACACTCCAGACATGCATGTTATTTTATTAAGATATATAGCGACATACAAATATTTTTATAATCAATATGTCTTGTTCAGCTTTAAAATCTAGGACAGGTTTTCAAGTAATCTCATTTTCACAGATCAAGTAGACTAGTCAGAAGCAATGACGAATGTTGGAGGAGACATCATGTTTATTTATAACAGATTGATATTATATCTAGTTTCTGTGTACTAGGAAATGGAAATAGGTTTGTCCAGGCCTTTCCCCACCCCCAACCCTAAAGAACAGGAGACACTTCATCTGAGCTCTCTGACTATATAATATAATATTTTGTCTTTAAACGGGAGATGGGCGGTCTGTATTTTCACCTTACTGGCTTACCCCCAGCTTTTTGTTTCACAGAATTCCCTGTAAGAGTAAAGAGCCATTCTTGGAAATGGAATTCTTCCCAACATGGTCCCTTCAACAGGTCCCTTTTAAGTCCACCTTTCTTGACGGGTTTCACTTCAGGGCACCATTAAAGGGGAGGAGTCGATGAAATGAAATGAAATTGAAATGTGGACCTGGGTAGAGGTGACTGAAGGTTCTTCATTTCAGGGGTTGGTTCCTTTTCTCATATTATATTATGGAATCTGAAAATGCCCCTTGGAATTCTTGGTCACCATCTTTAGGGTACCCCAAGAGAAAGCCCCTTCATACTTCTTCCCTCCAAGATTCTCCCATCTCATTTGGCAAAATATAGTCAGGCTCAGACACTTCTAGTGGGTAACTGAAAGAGGTACCAGAGAAAGTAAATACATACCATGAACCAAGAAGTACATAACTTAAGTTGGAATATAACTAATATAAAGAGAGATAAATTAGACAACACACACCAATGAGATGTAGTGCTAATAGGTGACCAAAATGCAAGCACAAACACTGAGGCTTGCCGGGGTGTTTGGAAACAGCCTAAATCTGGAAGTATCTCAGGAATGGCTTTATCCACCCATCGTCCTTTCCATTCCTCCAACATCAATTTAGTCTCCATTTCGTGCTTGGTGCTATGCCCAATCCTGGCCACTCAAAGATAGAGGAGACTTGATCCCTACCCTCAAGTTGCTCAAAGCCCAACAATTATGGGTAGGAAGAGACAATGAAATCAATGAGGAGGGGTCTAATAGCCATGTCCTAGAGGAATCTGGAAAGATGAGTGATAATAATAGCAAGCAATATAATACCATACGGCAGACACAGCAAGCATTTTTATTATGTATGTATTAACTGGTTCCATTCCCATAAGACCCTGTGTATAGATATCAGTATTATCCTTATTTCATGAGGCACAGAGAGATTAAGCAACTTGCCAACTTCAGCAGCTGCCACGTGAGAGAGCTGGGATTTGAACTCAGGTATCCAGCTACAGGGTCCACGTTCTTCACCAAAATGCTAAGAATTTACCAGACAGGCACGAAGTAACTTTCTTTTTTAAAGAGGATCAGGGTCTTAGATTCTGTGAAGAAGCAGAGGAAGAACATGACATTAGGTGCCAGTGAAGCTTAAAGATTCAACTTTGGAAAGTGGAGGGTGATCTGGATTGAGCCGGCCCTTGACTTCCCAAAAGGTACTGAGAGCGCCCTTAGGAGCACGCAGTGGTGACGGAGAGGACTCATGGCCATCGGATCGACGTGGCACATTATTTAATTCTCCCAAGATTCATGAGAGGAGGCTTTTATCTGACAGCGCATCACTTGACAATGTAGTTTTATATTATAGAATAGGATGTGAAATCGCCATGATATTTTTCCTTGTTTCTTCTTACTTTTGATATCTGATTCAAAGCATTTCTTTAATGTATTTAAAAGTCAAATGTCAGGGGTGCCTGGGTGGCTCAGTTGGTTGAACATCTGACTTCGGCTCAGGTCATGATCTCACAGTTCGTGAGTTCAAGCCCCGAGTCGGGCTCTGTGCTGACAGCTCAGAGCCTGCAGCCTGCTTCCGATTCTGTGTCTCCCTCTCTCTCTGCCCCTCCCCTGCTCATGCTCTGTCTCTCTCTCTGTCTCAAAAATAAATAAAACATTAAAAAAAAATTTTTTAAAAATCAAATGTCAAATTACAGAATTTGTTACTTAACTAAATAAAATAGCCCATAGCTGTATAAATTAGAAGTTATTCTCCTCCTAACATCCTTCCATTCTTACTTTATTGAGGTGTTGTTATTATTATTATTATTATTATCCGCCTTCAGCTCAGATCATGATCTGATGGTTCGTGAGTTTGAACCCCACATTGGTTCTTTGATGTCAGCTTTGGCCCTTCCGTCTCCCTCTCTCTCTGCCCCTCCCCGGCTTGCTCTCTCTCTCTCTCACTCAAAAATAAATAAACATTTTTAAAAAACGACCTGTTCAGGCCTAAAAGCTCAGTTGTGTTCAATAGCATACTTCTCACAGGACACTGTTTCTTGAGCCGGCTATATGAACCAATTTTCAGCAAATGTGAACTCAAGTCTTCCTGGATGATTTCCTCAATCTACTTAATTTGCATCATTGAAAAAAAAAGCTTTTTACAAAACCATTAATTGGAAGTTCTTACATTTTTTGGCCACAGCTTTTTTAAAGTAAAAATTGAGACGTCAAAGAAATCCCAAGTTCACCTACTACAGTGACCTGGACAGGCCCTTAAGCATGGACTGCTTGGTATGGGACCATCCAAGGTGAGAAAGTCAAGAGCCAAGAGCTCAGGTGCAGGGTCTTGCTCTTGGTTTGAAGGGCTAGGTGCTCTTTGGACTTTCCCTCTTTACTATTTAGGCCTTTTCGATCTCATAGTTATTCTCTTTTTTTTCTTTTTTAATTTAAATCCAAGCTAGTTAACATGTAGTGTAATAATGGTTTCAGGAGTAGAATTTAGTGATTCATCACTTATATATGACACCCAGTGCTCCTCCCAACGAGTGTCCTCCTTAATGCCCGCCACTCAGCCCATCCCTCCACCCACCTCCCCTCTAGCAACCATCAGTTTGTTCTCTGTGTTTAAGAGTCTCTTATGATTTGCCTCCCTCTCTGTTTTTATCTTATTTTTCCTCCCCTTCCCATATGTTTATCTGTTTTGTTTCTTAAATTCCACACACAAGTGAAATCATATGGTATTTGTCCTTCTCTGACTGACTTATTTTGCTGAGCATACTACATTCTAGTTCTATCTGCATTGTTGTAAATGGCAAGATTTCATTCTTTTTGATCGCCGAGTAATATTCTGTGGTGTGTATGCGTGCGTGTGTGTGTGCCACATCTTCTTTATCCGTTCATCCATTGATGGACATTGGGCTCTTTCCATACTTTGGCTATTGTCGATAGCGCTGCTATAAACACGGGGGTGCATGTGTCCCTTCGAAACAGCACACCTGTATCCCTTGGATAAACACGCAGTAGTGCCATTGCTGGGTCATGGGGTAGCTCTATTTTTAATTTTTTGAGGAACCTCCATACTGCTTTCCAGAGTGGCTGCAGAGGTTTGCATTCTCACCAGCAGTGCAAAACCGTTCCCTTTTCTCCACATCCTCACCTACATCTGTTGTTTCCTGAGTTGTTCATTTGAGCCATTCTGACAGGTGTGAGGTGGTATCTCATCATGGTTTTGCTTTGTATTTCCCTGATGATGAGTGATGTGGAGCATTTTTTCACGTGTCGGTTGGCCATCTGGACGTCTTCTTTGGAGAAGTGTCTATTCATGTCTTTTGCCCATTTCTCCACTGGATTATTTGTTTTTGGGGTGTTGAGTTTGAGAAGTTCTTTATAGATTTTGGATACTAACCCTTGGTCTGAGATGTCAATTGAAAATATCTTCTCCCATTCTGTCGGTTGCCTTTTAGTGTTGCTGATTGTTTCCTTCACTGTGCAGAAGCTTTTTATCTTGATGAGGTCCCAATAGTTCATTTTTGCTTTTGTTTCCCTTGCCTTCAGCGACATACCTGGTAAGCAGTGGCTGCAGCCGAGGTTAAAGAGGTCACTGCCTGTTTTCTCCTCTAGGATTTTGATGGTCTCGTCTCTTCCATTTAGGTCTTTCATCCATTTTGAGTTAATTTCTGTGTCAAAGTGATTCTTATTGACCAAGAGACTAAAACAAAAGAGGAAGTGCAAAAGTTCTGCTTTCTCTGAGCCAGCTCTCCGTGCCCCACAGTCATGGCCAACTTTTCGGTTCCTTAACTTGGTGGCTTCCCCCCTTCTGCTCCTTCTCTGCCCTCCCCAGCCCACCTCTTCTAGCCTCTGCTTAAACAACTCTTCCTCAGGTAAGCACTCCCCTCTCCCGAGACTCCTCCCCACACGGTTATTCCTTCTCATGATACCTTTTACGTCTCCCTCCTGAATGTAAGCTTTATGAAGGTGGGGACTTCACCCCATATCCCTGAGGCTGGCACAGGGCCTGCTGAATACGTCTGTAAGGACACAGGTGACATCAGGCATGTCGTATCCTGTGGGCCAGCCACTGTTCCAAGAGTTTCACACATGCTATTTTATTCAATTCTCAAAACAACCCTACGCACTCTTAGTGTGGCTTTAAAGATGTGGAAGCAGAGGTGGGAGCCCATGCTCTTAACCACTGGGCTCTCTTGTCATCCAAACTGCACCCTTGATCTTCTAACCTAATAGGATGATAGAGTCTTCATTCCCTTTCACAACCCTCAGTTCACGTGGGGTTTTAACGCTCCTGACACAGTTCTTACTTATGTTTACCATGTTCCTTACTTGTTTTTAACTTGATTGTATGCTTTTCTTGCCAGCTCTTTTCTTGCTCCTTTAGATTTTAGAGTTCATTAGACAGGTCCTAGTGTAGTCACTCTGTTCGGGGTCTGGGGCAAGGGGGCACCCTTTTATTTTCAGTAAGATCAGTTGTAATTACACAGAGTCCCAGTTGTGAGTTCATCAGGGCGGCTTGAGCCTCCCTCTCTTCCAAAATCCTGGGCCATGGAGTCATATGCATCTTTCCCTTGAATTTTAAGAAATCAACATTCCACAAATTTAGAGTTCGTAGAAATCGTACACGTCTGAGTTTCTCTCGCCAGCTATTGCAAACTTTCTCCCAAGGTGCCCATAAGTAGCACAGTGTGAACTCAAATTCTGCCTTGTTCATTAAAATTTATCGAAGGGAGCGGTTTCCCTAGTTCCTTCTGTACCCTCTGGGAAATGAAATTGTCAACAAGCTAAGTCAGGAATTTTTCTGGAGCTCTGCTCTAGAAGGAGCGAGTGTCCGGGGGGACTGTCCCGTCTCTGCTCCTCTTTGGCCTGTTTCCCTGACCTGTGTCCGGGACCTTCTGCCATTTTTTCTATCTTGTCCCAGGAACCATAATGCCCCCACCGCCAGCTACTATCACTTCTGCTCATTTTCTGCCATAGCTCTACTTCTTTAAGGACACGCGGCAACCCTCTCCTGGCTCTTCACTCAATCCTCCCAGCCACACACGCACACACAGGCTGAATTACACAGAAGAGGAGAACCAGGTGGATCCAGCCACAATAGCGAGATTCCTCCCTCGCCTCCTAACTTATTTCCCGTATTTCCTCTTCAGCATTGGGCCTTCCAAAACATCCCACCAGGATCTACAAATCTGGGACCTGCCCTGACGGATGGATGACTCCAGCTTGAAGGCTTCTCTTTCTCTGTAGGTCCTCACTGTCCTGTCCACCCTGGTCCCTTGCTTTCAGGATGTGCGTTCCTGTACAGATGTGTGTCTCCACCCATTTCTTTCCTTGTTTACTTACAGTCAGTTACCGCCTCCTGTTTCAGACCCTTCCTTGTCACCGGTTTTGCAAACCAATTCAAGGGGTGGATAATCAAGTCGTAACACAATTCTAAGTCTTGTACTTGAAGCACAAACAATGAGCTATTTGAAAAGGGAGAAGGGGGCAATTATCTCTGCTTAACCTGTGAGGCAAGGCTGCAGAGAAGGGCTGTATGTGAGTTGGGTCTCGTAATTCCTGGACCATGGACAGGAAGGGCATGGGCAGGGCTGAGCATGGGAATGGGCAGGGGGCTACAGGGTGGGAAGCATGAGTGGGGAGGGGCTTTTGTTCACAAGTGCATACAGATCCTGGAACAGCACACAGTAGTAAATATTTATCTTGGATTTTGAATGAAGTAAGATAGAGCCTGAATAAAAAGAACATTTTATGTCAGGAAGTCTACATTTCAGCTTGTAGATAGCGAGAAAGCATCAAAAAATTTTTTAATCAAAGAAGTGGCCTATTTACATCTGGGTTTTTTTTTTATGTTTATTCATTTTTGAGAGAGGGAGAGACAGACAGAGCGTGAGTAGACAGAGCGTGAGGGGCAGAGAGAGAGAGTTTGTCAGCACAGAGCCCAGCACTGGGCTCCAACCCACGGACTGCGAGATCATGACCTGAGCCAAAGTCAGACGCTTAACTGAGCCACCCAGGCCCCCCTGGATTTTTTTTTAAAGGGATAACTCTTAAGACTGTGTATAAAACATTTCGAAGGGGAAATTTAGAAGGGAAATATAGCATGACGCTATGTTTTAAAGGGTCTATTGGTTTTGATTAAGTTTATCCCTTCCTTTGCTGTATTTGCCCCAAATCTTGGTTTTACTTGTAAAATCACGTTTACCACCCTATGTTAAAAATTCACCCCGTGCTGATGCCGAATATGTCACCATAGAGGCCCCTGAAACCACCAACTTCGTCTCTGCCTCTCCTACTAGTTTTCTCCAAGGATTCCACTCATTTCCAAATGACACTGGCCGTCCTCATTACCATCCTGCTTTCACTAGCATTTCGAGGACTTTTAGTCCCTTTCTGTCTCCATTTTATTTTTTTTTTAATTTTTTTTTCCAACGTTTTTATTTACTTTTGGGACAGAGAGAGACAGAGCATGAACGGGGGAGGGGCAGAGAGAGAGAGGGAGACACAGAATCGGAAACAGGCTCCAGGCTCCGAGCCATCAGCCCAGAGCCCAACGCGGGGCTCGAACCCACGGACCGCGAGATCGTGACCTGGCTGAAGTCGGACGCTTAACCGACTGCGCCACCCAGGCGCCCCTCTGTCTCCATTTTAAATCCCACTGATAGCACAGCTGTGCCACTATGAAGTCCGTCACTATCTGAGTTAACTTTTTCAGTTAACAAGTTAGCCTTCTGACATGCTTCTGGGAGATGCAGTGCCTTAATCACTTCTATAAATGGCTATAAAGGTAAATATTTCAGGCTTCCTGTCGGGCCATCCCAGGAAGTATTTTGACCCTAACAGTTCACTTAGCATGGGTCAGTTCCCACTACACAACAAGATTCCTAGTTCTCCTTGGTTTGAAGCCACCCCCCCCCCCACCCTGCCTCTCTTTTCCAAAAGCCTCTGGGTCACCAGGATTGGGGGGAGGGGGGCGTGTCAGATAGTGGAAAGGTGATTCCCACCCCATATGAGCCAGCATGTGGTTCCCACTGGGACAAATTTGTAGCTCTGGCATTTCAAGTTAAAGAAGAGATGTGTTTTTTAAATGGAACAATGATAGAATTTTAGATCCTTTTTTTTTTTTTTTTTTTTGTCTTCTGTTTCTTTGAAAAAATTATTTCCCACATAATTCTGTGGCAGGTCACGGACTCGTGGTAGTTCCACACACAATGAGTCCTGTGAACTTGGGAAGTCTTTCCTTCTCGCCAACATCCTCGGTGCTGGGATCAGCACATCAGTCACCACCCAAGACAGGAGAAAGTTCTCCCTGCGCTAACATATGCTCTTGAATTCCTCAGCCAACCTCATTTATAAAAAGTTAAGTGTCCATGGCATAACTTGCAGCTGATCCAAAAAGATTTTCACTGTGCTTTGTTAGGACACGCACTGTATTTAAAATCTACAAATATTATGAAACTCAGTCCCTAGAGAATCATTACACTACCCCAGTAATTTTAATTTTTATAGATACACCAATTCTTAAACTAAAAAACAAGAAATGGGTTAATGTATAAGAATCATTGAACAGAACTTGATTTTCTTTTCTTCTTTTGTTTTCTTTTTCTTTTCTTTCTTTTTTTTTTTTAGCAAAAAGGTCTCAAGAAATATTTTATTCTTCAGGTTATTTTCTGAAAATTATTCTTATTAAATTTCTTAAAGACTTCCAAGATAACCAGATACTTGAGCTCCAGACCTAGAGAGAAAAAAGCAACAGGCCTCAAGAGGAGAGAGTTATTTTTAAGGCTCCTAAGGATGAGACATGAGAGTCCTGTCTCACTGTGGTTGGAAATCTATGATAGATTGAGTTATTGGCCCTGGTTCTTTATCCTTCCCCATACTGATCCTGTCTTTATTTAAAATTTTGGTATGTTTGGGGCGCCTGGGTGGCTCACTCAGTTGAGCGTCCAACTTCAGCTCAGGTCATGATCTCATGGTTGGTGGTTTCGAGCCCCACATCGGGCTCTGCGCTGACAGCTCGGAGCCTGGAGCCTGCTTCGGATTCTGTGTCTCCCTCTCTCTCTGCCCTTCCCCCTCTCGCACTCTGTCTCTCTCTCTCTCTTGAAAATAAATAAATGTTAAAACAAATTAAATAAATCAATAAAATTTTGGTGAGTTCATGATGGATTTTTTTTGCATTGATTTGGATTCTGAACAATATTTCATTAAAACATCATTTAAATAAATGTTAAAAAAATAAATCAATCAATAAAATGTCGGTGTGTTCATGATGGATTTTTTTTTTTTGCATCGATTTGGATTTTGAAAAATATTTCATTAAAACATCATTTATCTTGACTAAATATCTTGGCACCCCTTTAAACTTTTCACTGAAGACGAGTGCTCACTCGCCTCACCCTACCCTTCGTTCTGCCCACGATGTCCACCATATGATGTTGAGGTTCCTCCACTAACCAGACAGAGCAAACCTCTCTTCCTCTTTAATGAATGTGATTTGTGTTGGCCAATAAAATGAGACAGAAATGGCGATGGGTCGCCTCCAGACCTAAGCCTTAAGAGACCTTGCATGCTTCCATGTCCCAACCCTCAAGAAGGAGCAGAACTTCTGCCATCATCGTGAGAAGAACCTGCCTGTAGTCCCTGGAGAAGCTATAGGAGCAGAGAAGGAGAGAAACGTGAGCAGGGGCAACCCAGTCAAGTTATATCGGCTGGGCCCATCCGAGATCAGGCGGCCACCAGCCCACACACAGACACAGGAGCTAAATAAATGCTTATTGTTGAGACTTTGTGGTTGTTTGTTACACAGAAATGCATTGCACATACTATCAGTTATTTCACTCGGGCTGCTTACTTTGACTTAATCCTATTAACCGTCATCGGTAATGGACTTCATAATGGAGACGTCTAGGCTCATGGCAGCGAACATAACGTAAGAAAGATTTGCTAGAGTCTTCAGGAGGAAATTACTTTCTTTTATGAGATAGACCAAGTCCCATCTCTTGTTATCTTCCTTACTTCTTTGTGAGCAAGAAAGAAAGGTAGACCATCCAAAGACTCCCCATAGAGGAGTGCAGAGCTGTGACAATCACAGAAAACTAAAGCAAAAAGCTTGATGAAACCATGCCTGAGTCTGAACTACCTCTAGATTTTCACTCAGCGAAAATCCGTTCTCACAGGATTCAGTCCTTCTCGGTTAAGCAAGTTGGAACTGAGCCTCTGTTTCTTGCATCTGAAAGCATTCTTAGAAGCTGATGCAGCCCACACAACTGTTTCTTTTTCTTTGTCTAAAAAAAAAAAATTAATGTTTATTTATTTTTGAGAGTGACAAAGTGTGAACAGGGGAGGGGCAGAAAGAGAGGGAGACACAGAATCCGAAGCAGGCTCCAGGCTCTGGACTGTCAGCACAGAGCCCGACGTGGAACTCGAACTCACAGACTGCGAGATCACGTTCCTGAGCCGAAATCGGATGCTTGATCGACTGAGCCACCCAGGCGCCCCCATACGACTGTTTCTGAACTCACTTGAGGATCCCTCCTGTCACATTATCCTAGGTTTGATAGGCGAAGTTGCTGGGTGATCTGAAATAAAGCCCACAAATTTCACAGTCACCCACGAAAGCTCCACTCTCTTCCCTCAGGCCTTGCTCCACAGAGGGCTTCACACAGCTTCCCTGCCGATGGTCTCTTCCTCCATCACCATGGCTGTAATTACACAAATAACTTCTCATCTCACCCCATGCTCTTTCTACTTTAAAACAGAAAAAAAGACGGAACTGGTGAGATGAATTGTGGTATTTTCATATAATAGAATATTACGCATCCAGCAAAAATAATTTATTTATTAATTCAGCAAATATTTACTCAACACCTGCTCTGTTCCAGGGACTGTGCTGTGCAAGAATACATGATGAGAAGGGAAAAGTTAAATATAAACTATTTTTAAAAATCAAGCAATAAAACATGCAGTATGATCTTAAATATGTGAAAAAGGAATGTGTATACATATATCCACATTCCTACACAGAAAATAAGACTAGGGGCACCTGGGTGGCTCAGTCGGTTGAGCTTCCGACTTCGGCTCAGGTCATGATCTCGCGGTCCGTGAGTTCGAGCCCCGCGTCGGGCTCTGGGCTGACGGCTCAGAGACCTGGAGCCTGCTTCGGATTCTGTGTCTCCTTCTCTCTCTGCCCCTCCCCCGCTCATGCTCTCTCTCTCTCTCTCTCTCTCTCAAAAAATAAACATTAAAAAAAAAAGAAAAGAAAAGAAGACTGTAAGACTGAGAAGATGCTCTATTAATAAGGATTATCTCTGAATAGTGGAATAATAGACAATTGATTTCCTCTTTGTGCTTTCCCATATTTATCACATGTTCTATGATTAATTGCCATCACTTCTATAAACAGGAAAAATACCCAAGGACGGAAATTACGGTAGTATCCTTCATAAATTTAATAAATCTTGAAGTGTCATCATCTTGTTTCTGTCGCGTTTCTTTCTGCTTTCAGTGAGCCTTGATGTTTAATATATATTTACACACAGTATCTGTGTGTATGACCTAGAGACAGAACACAGTAAGGGGAAATTTGTTAAGTGATTGAAAGTCATATTTACATCTAGAACTGCCTCTCTTTCCATGCCAGATTTGCAACTTGCCAAAGGGAGGACCCATGTGGACCACAGACCACATTCACTACTCAGGCCTCCTCAGAAGCCTGGGTACACTTCTAAGGGGGACAGGAAAAAGGAGAAATAGAGACCGTGTCATGAGACTCAGCCATCTAGGGGCTAAAGAGTGAGCAACGAATTCCTTCCATCTCAGCTAGCAAGAAGCAGCTGACGTACGTGTAATCTGACAGACCTGCACGGAGAAAATCCACATTCTGTGGAGACACCTCCAGGCGCACACGGCTTACTATGCGAAAGAAAGACATTTTTTTTTAAAGAGAAAGAAAGGAAGGAAGGGAAACGTTTTTATGATTTCATCTCCAGGTGATAACACAAGAATCCTATTGTACTCCTGGAGGGAACTGGGATAAAGGAAGAGAAATTGGAATTATTAAGGCTGGAATGTTCTACATGCACTTAGAATGTAATATTTATAAACTACATGCAAATACTGTACTCTGCCATTATAAACTGTATTATTTCGTTCCTACTCTTCCATAAAGTTTTCACAAGTCATTGCACCTGATTCTCACAACCCCCCACGTGAGACCTGAGACAAATATTCTTTTCCCCCTTCTTTAGAGTCTTCTTTTTTTTTTTCAATGTTTATTTTTGAAGGAGAGAGAGACAGAGTGTGAGCAGGAGAGGGGCAGAGAGAGAGGGAGACACAGAATCCGAAGCAGACTCTAGGCTCCGAGCTGTCAGCACAGAGCCCGACGCGGGGCTTGAACCCACAAGCCACGAGATCATGACCTGAGCCGAAGTCGGACGCTCAACCGACTGAGCCGCCCAGGAGCCCCTGTAGTCTTCTTATAAATGAGAGCCAGAGACACAGGGCAAGGATTCAAGCCCAAGTCTTACGTGGTCAGGGGCTCTTTTCTACTAAATAACTCAGATGTATTTATTCTGCCGATAAGATATAGAAAGCATCTCATTTGCCCCCTTTTCTAGATATTTACTAAACTAGAAAAATCGATTGCATGGGATAAAGTTTTCCACACGTGGAAGTATCCAGGACAGTCCTCACGTTCGCTGGATGTTCCAAAAATATAAGATGACTGACATGTACTTGATCTTAATAAGGAACAGATTTCTATAGAAAATTATAGCCTTCATATTAGATTTTTCATTACCCTTTCCTTTCCTTGGAACTTGCCTACATGCTACTGAAAGGTTGCGTCCTGGGGGGTAAAAATTTGTATCAAATATCAAAGGACTTGAGACCCAAGTCTCCTAAGGCAGTAATTCTTCATTTTCTCTCTATTTTTCAATCAACTCTGTATAAATTAATTTGGACCATATTTTTAAAGAAAACCAATCAGATCCTGTTCACGTGTGAAGTGAAAAAGAGTGAAGTTAGCAACCACACAACCAACCAAACTCTTTCCTGCTAAGAAAATTTCTGGAGTCAGAGTGGCTTTGTGAATAAAACACAAGTTGGATTAAGTTTGGTGAAGACTGAATTTTCTCGTCAATAGACATTGTCTGTGGCTGTGAGGTTTCTGTCTGCACAAGAAACAGCTAAACATCCATGGAAAGTGAAAAGTTGAATAAACTATTCAGGCGCTTTCAAATAGTCGGAATATTTGGGCTCATGAGGATGAATCTCGACAGATGTGTGAACATTTCATATTTCCACCTGATTAACAAAATGTCCTCCTCTCTGGGAGCCTGGGAGCGTGGTATTCTGCACCCACCTGCCTGAATATAATCATAAACTTTGTATGCCAGATGGGGGGGAAAAAACTTCCTAGGGACTAGGCTCTATGTTTCTTTAAAATGACTCTGCTCATTCCTTACTGAGAACCCACAATGTATGGACACAACGCAGACAAAGGTGTCTGGCCCACCAACCTTCCAGGAGCTTCCAGACTGAGCAGTCAGTGTGGCCTGAATATGGAACCTCCTACCCCCGAATCACCTGGTGTTTGTCGATAACACAGATCTTTGGGCTTCACCCCAGACCTTCAGGGTCAGACTCTCTTGGGGCAGAGCCTTGCAATCTGCATTTTAACAAGCTCCTTTGATGATTCCTGTGCATTTTGAGTGCCACCGATTTCCTGCTTGTCCGACAAGCAAGGACAAGCTAATGCAACTCAAAGAAAGGGGCTCCAGCCCCTCAAGGGTGGGGTGCAAACAATGGAGTGATGACAGGGGTTGGACAGGACAGGCAAAACACCTAAACAAATGCTAGACAGAGAGAGGTTCTGATCATAGTAACAAAGAAGCAAAGAACCTTTAGCCCACATGAGAGAAAGTTTAGCTCCCAGTGCAGCCTACAGTTATGATAGCAGCTAGGGCTATCTAGATAGTATTTGGGAGAACTGCCAGCTGATCCTGATGCCTCCTGGGATCTGCCCCTTCTCCAGCTATAGGGCTGGGGAACCCACAGGTACAGTATTACCAAACAGTGTTGTGTGCACTGAGTGAAAGCAGTGAGTCTGCTGATTACTGTTCAACACTAGGCTCTCCGGGGAGAATAAAACCCTGACTTGTAGCATTTGCCAATTTCCATGGTGTAAATTCTCCCACCATGGCTAATTTCAAGCCCTGTAACGTGATGTCCCTGAATGTAACCTTAGGAAAACAGGCACACGATGGTTCTCATAAGCCAATGCGAGCCAGCTCTAGCACGCCGTTGGCTCAGTGCACACACACACACACACACACACACACTTCTCACATAAAAGCCCTCATCACTTTTATATCATTTTGTCTTTCTCACACTCCTATATCTAAGTGTCCCTCCTATCCCATCATTGAACATAGAACTATTCTTTGCTAATAGCACGTTTTAAAGGGGATCAGTTTTTATACAAACACGACTTTTCCTAATTAAATAAAAAGTTTGAATCCAAAAGATGATAATTGCAGGTAACCTGTCTCTCTTAAATCAGATAAATTACCATGTGCTTGTGCGGTAAACAGAATAATGCTCCCCATCTAAAATGCCCACATCCTAATCTCTAGAAGTGTAACTATGTAACTATATAATGATTACACAGCAAAGGGGAATTAAGGAGAAGGACGGAATGGAATTTGCTAATTATCTGATTTTAAAACCGATTATCCTGGATTATCTGGAGGGGCTCAGTGTCATCACAAATGTCCTTCAATGCGGAAACAGGAGGCAGAAGACTCCGTGACATAAGAAAAACTCCACAGGCTGTTGCTGGTTCTGGAGGTGGAGAGCCCCCCCTTGGTTCCATGAACCGAGGAACAGCAGCCTCTGCAGAATCTGGAGAACACAAGACTACGGATTCTCACCGAGCCTCCGGAGAGGGATACAGTCCTCCCAACACCTTGACTTTAGCCCAGGGAGACCCATTCTGGACTTCAGACCTCCACAATCCATTATTTAAGATAATAAATCTGTGTTATGTCAAGCCACTAAGTTTGTGGTAATTCTTGACAGCAGCAATAGGAAACTAATACAGCCTGGTTTTCAGAAAAGAGGCAAAACAAAGGAAGAAAAATGTATAACTAGAAAGCCATAAATGGCCCTGAAAGTGCTGACCGCATTTGGCCATAGTGCAGACAAGCAAAGCCTGTCTATGGAGCTCCCCCTACACACAGACAGACAGACTGACACACACACACACACACACACACACACAGGATGGGGTCTCTGCTAAGCCTAAGGAAGCACTTTGACTCTCTGAGGAATATGTAAGATACTAGGGCGCTTAAGCCTCCCATTTTCTCTCAAATGTTCTCTCAGAGTAAGTGTTTCATCTGGACATTACCTCATTTGGAGATCTTAAAACAAGATCCTTAGCCTGAAGTTAACACCTGCACCAAGTCAGAATTGGCTCTTAGCACTGCCCTCCCTAGCCAAAGGCAAGACATTCAGAAGTCTCCAGAGGAATCAGGCGGCCTGTCTTACAGATGCTTATTCATACAAGGGTGGGAGAGCCTTGAGGTGTAAAATGTACTCTCTCTTGAAGTCTCTAATTTGCTGCCTTTAAAACTTCTCCACGGTGTTAAGAGGCCCATTAGTCAAACTTTCACATCCTTCAGGTAAGGAATAAAATGGTGAAACAAGTGGCCCAAAGTTACCCCTTGAGTTCAGTCCTGTCCAAACCAATACTCACAGCCTGGCCCTTCCCTTCAGCCCAGAGTTTCTCTACTCCTGCCCATGACGCGGATTCTGTGAGGAATCTGGAGGAAAACAAGGATGAACTGTTGCGACACACAACATGGACAAACCACCCTACAGACTTTACGCTGACAGAAAGAAGCCAGACACAAAAGGGAACATAGGGTATGTCTCCCTACATATGAAGATCAAAAGGAGGCGAAACCAGTCCATGGTGATGGATGGAGAGTGGAGGTTACCTGAGGCAGAGTTGAGGGAGTGGGGTGATACTGACGAAGCAGAGACTCAAGGGGGCCTTCGGGGACATGCTCCACTCGGATCTGAATGGTAGTCACACAGGCACACACATATGAAAGACAGTTGTTGACCCGTGACTAAGAGTTGTAAACTCATGTAAGATAAAATCCTTGTTTCTCACATGAAATGCTAATTTCCTGGGGCGCCTGGGTGACTCTGTCGGTTGAGCGTAAGACTCTTGATTTCATCTCAGGTCATGATCTCGTGGTTGTGGGATCGAGCCCCATGTCAGGCTCTGCACTGAGCATCGGGCCGGCTTGGGATTCTCTCTCTCTCCCTCCCCCTCTCCCCCGCCCCTCCCCCCATCTCAAAAGAAAATCAATTTTAAAGAAATGCTGATTTCCAAATAGTTCTGTAAAAGAAGGTGCTTTGAAATTCTTAAGATTAAAACTTTAGAAGCTACGTTTACTCTTGATTAGGTTGAAAAGTGTTTCATTTGATTCATGATTAATTACAGTTCTCAACTTAATTGCCTTTCTAATTAGAAAAATCAATGAAGAGGCCCTGTATCATTCACTTTCTCCAAAAAAAGAAACTTTTTGTTTCTTTGTTTGTGGAAAGATGGCAAGAATTAGACATTTTAAGTCACCACAGTTTGGTTCTTCCACATTCTTGTCTCTAGAAAGCCAAAATCTTGGGGCATCTGGGTGGCTCAGTCAGTTAAGCCTCTGACTTTGACTCAGCTCATGATTGCCTGGTTCGTGAGTTCAAGCCCCACATCGGGCTCTGTGCTGACAGCTCAGAGCCTGGAGACTGTTTCAGATTCTGTCTCTCTCTCTCTCTCTTTCTCTCTCTGCCCATCCCCCACTCACGCTCTGTCTCTTTCTCTCTCTGTGCCTCAAAAATAAATAAACATTAAAAAAAAAAAAGAAAGCCAAAATCTTTGCCCATAGTTGAGATCTTTCAGTGTCTTCTCTGCTGCACAAATGTTATGCCTTTCATCTCTTCTATATAAAGGGACATGAAGAGGCATAGGAGAACGCACAAAAATGTTTTAATTATCTTGTTGAAAAGTTTAGAGGAGATGCTATAAAATGGGCATGTATGGTATGGGAACAGATGAAAACACAATATTTTAATTTTTAAAGACGAAAAGAGCTCTTTTAAAAAGCATGTGTTTTTCATCGCATACTTTATACCAAATGATTCTAAGGTTTCTATTAAACAGAAAAACAAATTACAAGTCTGGCAACCACAAAGATGAAAGGGGAGAAGTCTCTATAAGGGAACGGGATTATAACCAATAGTCAAGTGACGACAGAATACCACGGCCTATTGACAGCATTGTTGAAGCTCCCAATTACATTTAATGATAGCTAACTAATGTCTGGGGGTACAAGAGTCCATGGATGTCTGACTGTTGACGAACAAAGGAAAAAGGGAAAATGAGGGATGGTGTCTCCTCCAGAGACCAGCTAAGTTAAACTGGTCCAGCTGGGCACAGTGGCTCCCAGGGTAAAATAACTTCCATTCTAATCAACTGCATGGATCCAGCCCAGCTCTTCTTAGCAGGCCCAACTCAAGACTACTTTATCAGTCCATAGGGAATAAATTCAGCACCTTCACAGTAGCTCTGGATCCAAATTTCAGAGTGGACAGCAGTTCAGGTCAGGACTTTTGTGTCCAAGCCGGTGGAGCTTTGCCTGTCCCAAGCAATTGAAACGTGGTATCGAGCACCGGCTGGAGTTCAGTAAAATCCCTGTTCCTTGAAGCAATGCAGTATTTACCAGGAAATTGTGAGCTAAAGAAACTCGGGCCGGTGGAAGGGTATGGCTGCTTAAGGGTGTCTAAACCGTTAACAGAGAAATGTAATATGTGTATAAACAAAGATGATTAGACTCAACTAATTGCCACCTTCACAGGCCAGGCGTCAAAGTCAGCCATTTTAAGGTCTGTTTTTCTAGGTAAAAAATTCGAACGCTAAAGTTGTCACCTGGCAAAATAAATTCTGGAGCTAAGGGAAGGAACTTGAGAGGACTGTGTTCCTTGGCTGGATAAAAATCCCTGCCATTTAGGGAAAACAACAGGACAGCAGGAAGAAGCAAATCCCCGTCACTAGCCATCATCCACCTTCAATCAGTAGCTCTCAGGGTGAATTTGTCCCATATGTAAAAATTAAATCCAAGAGGGAAAAAAAGGAATTACATATTTAAGACTTGGTCTCGCAACTCTTTTTAAGAGTGAAATGTTCTTTTGTGAAAGAAATATTCAACTGATCACGTTTTAATTGTGTATTTGGCTCCAGGATTTAGACGAGGTGCAAACGTTGAGAAGTTTTGATAATGATGGCTAATTTTCAGAACTGTTAAAATCGCCCTGTTTATTAGGAGAAAGGAGACATGTTATAGTTGTCACAGAAAAAAACCAGATGTTTTTAATTAAAAATAAATGGGTAGTTATCTGTATCAAACAGATTTTTTTTTCACCTAAATTTAACAAATTCCTATTACTATCCAGACACAAAAACCTCAGTTTAATTTGGCCACCTACTATGCACAAAACATTATGCTGATACTGTGTGGAAGCCAAGAGTTACCAGTCAGCACGCTGCAGGAATTTACAGTATGAAAGCCGTGTGCAGGCGGTAAGTTCCACAGGAACTGGTTCAGGGAAGACATGCCGTGTTAGCCAAACCAAAGTATTGGTAGGATATCATCATATGGAGATCGACAGAATGTTCCAAATGAATGGCATGATCCAAGTTTACCCTAAATGGTGAAAAATAGTCCCTCCTCTGCCCTGAAAATGCAGAGTAGCTTAATAGGCTTCTTCACTTCGACACCCCCGGGCATACGATTTCCCTAAAAGGAATTTCTGCAGGCTATTATGGGACAGGCCAGTGGTATTCGTACCCACGACTTCTCCCAAACATTCCGCAGTGGACACGCCTCTCACGAGGAACCATCTCTGCGGGCTGTTTGGTAGGCAGTCAGTTCTGGGGCACCAACCCCATCTCTTCTTGACTTTGGAAACTAGAGGATCTGGCAGGGTCGTTTTCTTCTCTCCATGGCATATGCCCAGCCTGCGTCCTGCCAGCTTCGGGGGAGGATCGGGTGAATGTTTTTCAGTTTATGCTGAAGGCGATACCTATTCGGCCTGCCCATCACGGGAATTCAGAAACGTGAGGGACGGCTGCTGTGGGTTGTGTTCCTCGGAGGCCCCGTGGAACGGGCAGATTGCACCTGGTCTGAGTCTCCGGAACGAGGAAGAGGGACAAAGGCCACACGTTAGCCTCCTCGGCAGGGCGTGGAGGCCTGGGCATTCCTTGGCCTCAAATTGCCCTTGCTTGGTGCAGGAACTCTTGGTGATTCTAGCAAGGGAGGACAATCTCTTCTGTGTAGAGCAACGTTGGCCCATTCCCTGAGAGAATGTTCTGCGAGGGTCCCCAACAGAGGGGTCTTATGAAAGCAAAGCCTAAGTCAAATGAGAGTTCTGGTGTTAATGGCTAATGATTAGTGACTCATGTATGTGACTAATGGAAGGAACAAGGCCTTCTTCATCAGGGGCCAATAAAAAGCTGTACCAGTGGTGATGGAGGAAGACCTTACTTCATCCTCGGGCAGTCACGGCTGAAGACTCAGGGAACCCGGAAGCAGAGCGGGAAAGTTAAGGAATGACAGAAACATCAGTGACCCTCCAGAGACAGTAACAGAAACGACATGGGCGAGCCAGTCACATCCCCAGGACACAGCAGGGTGAGCCCACAACAGAGAACTGCAGAGGCCAACGAGACAAGGGCACCAGGGATGCGGGGCACCTAGCTCAGAGAAGAACTTAATGGCCAAAGACAAAGTGTGAGCCATTGCCAAAAAGCCACGATGTGGCCGCATCTCTGCGCCTGCCATGGCAGCGGAAGAGTTAGAAAGGCCAGTTGGTTATATTTTGTTGTTTTTACCCACACATTTTGCACCAGTGCTAGCTAGAGTGGCTCGGGAATTAGGATATACTTATCTTTACAAGCGTATGATGTCTCGATCTGAGTTAGACAAATTTAGTGAGTAGGAGCCTTAAAAGGGCCCGGGGGGTTGACTCACTTGAAATGATGCTGGAAAAACGCATTTTAAATGACAAGGGCTCAGAACCCTCTTTTTTTTTTTTTTTTAAACACAGCAGTTTCCAAGGTTTACAATTTTGTGGGTCTCTGATGGCGAAGACCCTGCAAAGCAAATCCAGTCTGCCAGCGTTCTCTTTTCGAATGTTCTTGGAATTCGGTTGAGGTTAAGGATATTTCCATAACGTAAGTCTACACCTTAGATGTTTTCCAACATCTGAACATCACTGTTAACGCGACCGCTTCTCTTTTATTTTGCTGTGGCCTTTCTCAGCTTCCCGCAGTTAGGATAGTATTTCAAATCCACAGGAATGGAAATAATAACCAATAGTTCACTTTCCTCTTCTGTGGTTTGTGTTTGTGTTTTTGCTCCTGCTTCCCTGAGCTTCCTCAGCTCCCCTCCTCCCCAACCACTTACCCTGGAGCACGGCTCCATCCAACATCTTTACTGAAAGTGAAGTTTTATGAAAAGTAAGATAAAAATAAAGGGAACATAACAAGGGCTTATACCTAAGGGTGGTCACTTCCAGAGCACTGGAGCCGGAGCTGGAAGGCCAGGGTATAATCCCCTCACAAATGTCTTTGCTGTCCTAATGTCTATATAAGGTACACACTGCTTAGCCTGGGATTCAAAGTTCTCCCCAGTCCGACACTGACCTGCATTGGTCTCCTACCACAATACCCACACAAATTCTCTTCTCCAGCCAGCTAGGAAGTCAACCCTGAGCAAGATATGCTCATCCCTGCTCTCTGTGCCTTACTCAACACTCCACTTGGTGGCCACATCCTTCCCTGCAGAGGTCCTACTGATCTGAAGCCCACTCATGGGCCTTACAATGGGTTGCCACACTCAAAGCCTGAAATAAGTTGATGCCCTCAGCTAAAAGTGGGATGTGTTAGGTGATATTAGTGTTTAGTAAAAGTCACCTTAAAGTCAAAAGAAGAGACGGAACCAGAATATCGTCTGGTGTTAATTGAATATAAAAGAGAGAAGTAGTCAAATCCACATGCAGAAAGGATATGTGAACAAAAAAATGGATTGGCCTGTGTCAGATCTAAAAAAAAGGAGTCAGCTGTTACCCAAGGAGCCACGGATTGTCCATGTGTCTGTGTCCCTTGAGAGGTCATCCTCGCTGGTTCTCATCCACCTGGCAGACTGTCCCTTAGCAGACAAATACATTAGAATATCATAATCTGGTCACCTCTCAGGTGAGACCACCCCACTCTTTCTCCTTGTTCACATTTCATGCTCACCACGGATCCTTTGGTCACATTTGGATGCCTGTGTAGGTTTCCTTAAGAAAAAGAAGGGCTAGGGGCACCTGGGTGACTCAGTCAGTTGAGCGTCCGACTCTTGGTTTTGGCTGAGTCATGATCTCATGGTTGGTGAGTTCGAGCCCCACATTGGATCTCTGCAGTGACAGCATGGAGCCTGCCTGGGATTCTCTCTCTTCTTCTCTCTCTGCCCCTCCTCTGCTCTGTCTCTCAAAATAAGTAAACTTAAAATAATTTTAAAAAAGAGAGAGAGAGAGAGAGAGAGAAGGGCTAATTGCATAGCATGAATATCTCAAACCTGTGTCATCCAACAAGTGCTCATCAGGTTCCTACTCTGCACCTTGATCTCCTGTGAGTTTGCTTTGCAAGGACCCACCACGAAGAACCCTGTCAACTCGAGGCTCACTGACCAGAGTTTGTGAACCTCACAAGCTAAAAGCCAGGGCACAAATGTGGTAACGCTTGGAGTTAATGCCTCCCGAAAGCCCGTATGGGAATCCCTGGGACACCTCGAATCCCTGGGACACCACCCTACTGTCTCTATAATTGCCACACAGTCTTGCCTTGGACTAGTCAGGGTCTGCGTCAGAGAAAGACCCCACACCAGTTATTCTAATGGAAAAAATTAATGTAAAGAATTGAGCACTAGGTATTGAAAGACTAAAAATGCAAAAAAGGAACACAAGGTCTCACGGATTTAACAATGGAAGAAAGTAGCTCCCACCCCTAGGACTGAGGAAGCAAAGGAAAGAGGTTGGAATTATAAAAACTTAGAAGGTTGGAATAGCATTATGGTTGAAGTTGTGTTCCTGCCAAATTCTCATGCCAGAGTCCTAAAAATATACCTCAGAATATAACTGTATTGCTTGTAGGAGGCTTTTAAAGTAGCTAAAATGAGGCCATTAGGATGGGACCCAGTCGAATACGACTGCTGTCCTTATAAGAAGAGGAGATTTGGGTACAGAGGGCACAGATGGGTACAGAAGGAAGACCACGTGAAGACTGAGGGAAGACGGGCCACCTGCCAGCCAAGCAGAGAGGCTTCAGAAGAAACCAATCTCGCCAACACCTCAGTCTCCAACTTCCAGCCTCCAGAATGGTGAGACAATAAATTTCTATTGTTTCTGCCACCCAGTCTGCAGAACTTTGTTATGGCAGCCCTAGAAAATTAATATAAGTAGGGAAGAGGGGATTCCTGCAAAGCTGGGACTCAGACAGCCAGGAAGGGAGCACCTGCCGCTGGTGCCTCCAGGGGAAGGCAATGAGGCTGGCAGTGCACGGCGAACAAGATAGAGGCATATATCCCTTCTTCCTCTTCCCCGAGGTCCAAATTCTCTCAGATGCCCCCTATCAGTAGAATCTAATGAGGAGCCAGCTTGCAAAGCAGAAACATGGTTTCTGAGTCTCAGTTTCAGCATCATAAAGCAGAAGGGTAGTTTGGAACAACAGCTTAATAACTGGCATCGTATTGTCTATATAGATATTTATTCATTATCTCTCTGCTCCACTCAAAAGTAAGCTCCAAGAGCGTAGGGATTTTGTTTTGTTCACTGCTATGCCACCAATGTCTAGAATATTCTCTGACCAATAGTAAGAACTCAGTAAATTGATGTTGAATGAATAAGTAGGACCCAAAACAAAAGGTGAAAACAAAGGCTACAGTGAAATATGCTCTACAAAGTACATCATAATCAATTTATTAGGATTAAGTTGGCTTTAACCACCAGAAATATCAAAATGGTAGTGGCTTAAACAAGAAGATACTCATACAGAAAAATCATCAGTCCAGGGCTGATGTAGCCCTCCACAGTGTTAAGGACCCAGGTTCCCTCTTCATTGTTGTTCTACCATCCCCAGGGTCATGTCATGGGTCAAAATGGCTGCCCCAACTCCAGCCATCATGGCGGCATTCCAGCCAGAAAGAAGAAAGGCAAGAAGTCCTGGCCTTTCTCCTTTAAGGGCACTTCTCAGAAGTTGCTCACCTGGCCTCGTCTTACATTTAGTCATGTGGCCACATATAGCTGGAAAAAATAATATTATGGTTGTCATGAGCCCACTCAAAACTCATACTTTCTATTTACTAAAGAAGAAAGGGAGAATGGATATGAAAGAGAACTGGCATGCTCTGCCACAGTGAGCACTGAGAAAGTCTGTCTGTCACATATATAAAGGAAGAAAAGTAAATCCAATTTGCTAAACAGTGGTTCTCCATGTATGCCAAGACACCTTCATATTCTTAATTTAGAATGCTGCAGGAATTCCAGTGGCTCCCAGGATTTGCCCAGTGAAGGAGTCTGGGAATCATCATAGATTTCACCCTCTTACTTCCACACCCAGTTGTTCTTTAAGTCTCTGTCTTGATTTCCTCCTATAAATATAGTTAATAAAAATGCTAGGAGTTTGCACAGCACAGGGTCAAAGGCATAGGCTCTGAAGTCAGAAGACCTGGGTTCACTACTAAGCCCCAGTACTTGCTAACTATATAACCTTGAGCGAGTTACTGAGCAGCTCTGTTCCCTCATTTGTTTTTTGTATTGTTAAGGTTTTTATTTAAATTCCAGTTAGTTAACATAAAATGTGATGCTAGCTTCAGGTGTACAAGATAGTGATTCAACAGTTGTCTACATTACTCAGTGCTCCTCATGACACGTGTACTCTTAATCCCCTTCACCCATTTCATCCACCCCCCCCACCCCCCCTCCCCCCTGGTAACCACCAGTTGGTTCTCTATAGTTAAGAGCCTGTTTCTTGGTGAGGATGAGAAAGAGGAACTCTCTTGCACTGTTGGTGGGAATGCAAATGGCTGCAGCCACTCTGGAAAACAGTGTGGAGGTTCCTCAAAAACTTAAAAATAGAACTACCCCACAATCCAGCAATTGCACTAGTAGGTATTTACTCAAAGAATTCAAGAACACTAATTCAAAGGGTATGTGCATCCCTATGTTTATAGCAGCATTATCTGCGATAGAGAAATTGTGGCAACAAGCCCACGTGTCCATCAACTGATGAGTGGATAAAGAAGATGCAGTTTATACACACACACACACACACACACACACACAATGGAATGCTACTCAGCCATAAAAAAAGAATGAAATCTTGCCATTTGCAACAACATGGATAGAATTAGAGGGTATTAAGCTGAGCAAAATAAGTCAGTCAGAGAAAGATAAATACCATATGATTTCACTCATATGTGGAATTTAAGAAACCACGCAAATGAGCAAAGGGAAAAAAAGAGTTTCCTCATTTGTAAAACGGGACTAATGACAGTGTCTATATCCCCTAAGGCTATGGTGGAGATTGTTGAGCACTGCTAAGCGTTCAATAAATGTGTTCTATCACTATTATAATTATTCCCTGACCGTTCTAACCCCTGGACATCTCTCCTCCCTCCCCTTCCCTCCCAGATGCACACCTTTCATTCAGGCCTTATCAATTCTCAGCTGGACCAGTACTCACAGGTCTTTCTTCCTGGTCCATCTGCCTTCATGCTTCTTCTCCTATTATCTACTCTCCATGTGTAGCCCGAGAGAGCTTTTTAATATACTTATCAGATTATGCCATGCAGTTCCTTGAAATTCATTACTACGTCCCTTGGTGACCTGACCTTGCTAGCCTCAGTTGTTGTCACTTCCCCACGGACAAAGCTCACTCAACAAAGCACACTCGCTGGTTTGGGACAAGTCGTTCTGTGTGCCTGGGATACATCTTCTTCACCTTAATTTCCATTAAATGACTCCTCACCCTTCATGATTCGACTCAAATGTCACTTCCTCCGGGAAACCTTCCTTGACCCCCCGCCCCCCCCCAGGCGCAAACGAATTAATATACTCAGTGAGCCTGGAGTAGCATGTGACCTGGTCACTTGTCAATCAGTATAAGTTGTTGTTACTGCCATCTTACCTCCGTGTTTGCAGGATACTACTCACGTTTTGCTGTTAAGTTTCTGGGATTGTTTTCAAGTGTCTGGTTTTCGCACAAGGCTTTCTTTTACCATTTACCAAAAACTTTTTATCCCAAGGACCTAGTACGATGGCTAGTACACAGTAACCGCTGAGTAGATGCATGGATGGTGGATAGAAGGATGAATGGATGGAAGGAAGGAAGGAAGGAAGGAAGGAAGGAAGGAAGGAAAGGAAAGGAGGGAGGAAAGAAGGGAGGAAGGAAGGAAAGGAAAGGAGGGAGGAAAGAAGGGAGGAAGGAAGGAAGGATGACTCGACCCTAAATAAGCCAAACATGAATGTAAGAAGCGCAATGGGGAAAAGAGGTAGAAAAAGCTACTCCCATGATGCTTATCACTGAACAGGGCTTCGGACTGAGTTTAGAGGCATTAAGTAAAGCGCCTGCCACCCTATCTGAATAGGTAGACAGAAATATATCTGCAGTGACGTTTATCTAATTCAGTGGGAACTCTGGGTAATACTTTTTTACTTTCTACTTGTATACCTCTGCATTATTCGCGCTATTTTCTTGTAAGCATGTGATTTAAAAAATATTTTTCTGAAAAAATAAATATGGTACGTGATTAATTCTGAGTGGTAGAAATACGAATGATTCTTAATCTCTCCTTTGTACTTTTTGTGGTTTTTAAGTTCCTGCCTCCACACCCCCAAATTTTTGTTTAATGAATCCAAGAATTTTATCTTTCCAGATAGTACCGGTTAAGGTAGCAGGCTCTGGAGTCTGACTGTCTGGGTTCAAATTCTGTCCATATAATTCACTAGCTGTGGTTCCTTAGGCAAGTTACATAACCTCTCAAAATCCTCGGAGTCCTCATAAATAAAACAGATTTATCCTTCCACGTAGGATTGTTATAGTAAGTATCTGGCATAGGGTAAGGCTGTTATTATTATTCCCTAGCATAGGGTACATTGAATCTTGAGTACATGTGTTGAACTGAGCTGGCTCTTGTATTTTTTCCAACACAGAGTACATTTTTCATGGTACTCGCTCCAGGCTTTCTCTGCACTTCGGCCGTGGTTTTGCTTTATCTCCATGAAGACCTTGGAAAGCTCTTAGACCGGAAGGATGTTGGCAGCCTCTAGCAGAGGAACGATTCTCCCCCTCTGAAGGGCCAAAGGGGAGGCTGAAATGTGGGAAGAGGAGGAAAATGCTCACTACTTCATCTCTAAAAACGAGAAAAGTTGCTGATGCTGCTCTAAATGTAGACAGGCTGATCTGCCACCGTGATGATAACAAATCTTCCCTTTTGCTTTTAAAATGAAATGTATCTATCTGCAATTTCTTCTGCCTGATTTTCCATAATTTCTGATTTCTTTATAATGAACATGTATTGCTTGTGTAATAAAAACCTTAAAAAAAGAAAGCACAGGACAGTAGTTGTTTCCAATTCTCATGGTTACAGAATGAGTCAATCTTTTTTAATGTCAAAATTTTTTTCGGAGAGTGACCTAGTAGACGGAGCATGAGTCTGGGAGCTGGAAACTTCCAAGTCCTTATCAAAGCACTGAGAGTCCCTTGCTGCGTAGCCTTTGCCATCCCTTTAACCTCTCTGAATCCTAGGTTCCTAGTGTGATAAGGAAAGATACTCGAGGACCTCGGAGAGTTCAATTTGTTAGCATTCACTAGATCTATAAAGATATAATACATTATTTTTATTTAAGATAGATGGAGAACTGAGTCAGAGGCATAACACCTAAATAAAAACCACTTTTCTTCATCTCTGTGCTGTGAAAAGTGGTGCCTCCTTTGAGTATATTGTCAATACCAGAGTTTCAGTAGACCAAAGTCTCACAATTGGGGACCTGTTTTGGTTGACACAGAGGGAGAAGATTGGAAACATTCCTTGGTTGACTTTACTCATTTGCCAAGCATTTGCTAAGAGCGGACTACAAACACAACTCCTTTGTAGCAAAGGTACCACTCACTGCCTCCTCACACCCCTTCTTAAATGATCTGATATATGCCCATAACCCCAACATCTCAGTTCTTCATAACCCAACCCCTCTCCAGCCATAGCTGCCTGCACCGAAGTGAAGAGTTAACCCATGATTAGCTGAGCTGGTCAGGTCCTGTCCCTTGTGAATCGGGACTGAGTCAGGAATCACTTAGAACTTAGGGTGGCCACCATATCGGGCCATGTACAAGCAGAAGAATTTGGGGTGCAGCCAGGGCAGAAGAGCATTATGGAGACAGCAACAGTGAAGAGAGAACCTGTAACCAAGGGGAGAGAAAATGAGGTGGGGGGGGGATGGGTGGGGAAGCTACTCCAGACTTTCTTGCTTCCACAGACCAGGAAGAGCTCTTGCATTTGGGCTCCACGAAAGTCTTCCGTATCTCCCCAGTGGGTTTTATTTTATTGCACCAATGATCCCTGATTCAAACTATGGAGTCTGGACTTCTAAGGCAGTGAATGCTAGGCTGAGATTACATACATCAGGAAGATGTCCACCAAAAACCTGGGATTCCAGGATAAAGTTGCCAACTTTTTATTCTGCCAAAATAAAAGATAAGAAATGTTGCACTGTACTCTCATCAGCGTAGTGCCACAGATCAGAATGTGTGTATACTATAACATCTTTAAATAGTTTCATTAAAATTTTACTGCATTATTCTCTTTCCCGTTTTTCATTACAGTTTACATATAGTGAATTTCACCCTTTTTAGTGTACGGTTCCTCAAGTTTTGACAAACATATAGAGTTCTATAACCCCACCGCCATGGAACAGTTAAAGAGAATGCTTCCCTCACCCTAAACATTTTCTCTGTGCTCCTTTACGATTCACCCAGTCACCACCCCAGCCCCTGACAGCCACCGATCTGTTTTCTGTCCTTGAAGTTTTGCCTCTGCAAGATCATCACATAAGTGAAATCATACCGCATGTAGACTATTGAGTATGACATCCTTCCCTTAGTAAAATGTATTTGAGATTTAGCCACGTTGTTGCCCGTATCAGTAATTCATTCCTTTTATTGCTGAGTAGTATTCCATTACATGAACGTATCACATTCCATTTATCGGTTGAGAGACACTTGGTTTGTTTCCAGGTTTTTATGTGAACAAAAACCATGTTCATTTCACTTGGGTAAATACCTAGGAGAGGAACTGCTAGGTCCTATAGTAAGGGTGTATTTAACTTTACAAGAAACCCCTAAACTTTTTCCAAAGTGGCCATGCCAGTTTGCATCACATCAGCAATAGATGACAGTTCCAATGTTCCTATCCTAGCCTGTGCTTGATAACGTTGCTTTCTGTTTAACTCTGCTGATAGGTGTTTGATGCTCTTTGTGGCTTTTGGTTTGCATTTCCCTATGATTAATGATGCTAAATGCCTTTTTTATGTGCTTATTTGCCATCTACATCTCTTCTTTAATGAAATGTCCGCTTAATTATTTTGCCCATTTTTTATTTGGCTTATTCGGTTTTCCTATTATTGCTTTTGCGAGTTCCTTACATAGTCTAGGAACAAATCCTTTAGCAAATAAATGCAAATATCATCTCCTAGTCTGTGGCTTTTCTTTTCATTCTCTTAACCACAGTATTATTCTTATTTTTTCCTTTAGACTTGGACAGTTGAAAATACTGTCAAGAACACCATTGGTATGACAGGGTTGGGGAATCCCTACTATGCGGAACACAGAAATGGACAAGAATGTGAATAATTTTGTCAATGAGCTTGTACATACATAATATTACTTAATTTAAGATAGGTAGACAGCTCTACTCCCTGTGGTCATCCAGGGACCCAGGTTTTTTCTATCCTGTGGCTCCATTATCTTCTGGTATATTTTCCTCATCTGTTTGGTTGAAGCCAATTCACCATCATTTTATCTGCATTCCTACACTAGGGAAAAGAGGAAGTCAAGGGCAAGCCACTTCCTTTTTAGGACATGGCCCAGAAGTTACTAACATCCTTTTGGCTAGATCTTAGTGACTTATCCACAGCTAACTGCTAGGAAGTCTTGAGAGTATACTTATTAGCCAGGCAATCAAGTGCTTTCCTTAAAACTTTATTATTATGGAGCGCATACATTGAGAGACAAGTAGTAGGTCCACCAGAGGTAGGAAATGGAGCTGTTGTACCTAAAATAAGACCTTCCTACTCACACTCACGGGCAACTGGAAAGCAGAAGTTGCCTTTTACAAGCTACAAAAAGCTTCGCCCAAAGCAAGCTTTGAGGTTAACGGAAAGTTGCTGTGATTTTTCTTTTGCCTTGGAATTAGCAAAAGGACTTGGCAAAAGCCGAGGACAAAAAGCCAGGCATCAATTCTGTGAGATGCTCCCACAAAAACACCACCACACATCTCCAGCCCCACCCCCAACCTCCCAGATACTGAGTGAATAGAGAGGTAGGAGGAAGTTGAGCAATTGCCCTGTGGGGAATGTAATATTCTGTGGTGAGAGATAATTCCTTCCTCATCCTAAGAGAAAGGAAAAGGAGACGTCCCTTCTCAGAGCTAAGTGAGCAAGCCTCAAGAAAAATCACTCCTAGAACTTAGGGCTGTGTTTCTCATCCAGGGGGTAATTTTGCCTCCCATACAAGATGATCAACAATCCTGGTTTGGGTTGGGACCGAGGAGTTTTCGGATGTTTTAGTTTCTGATTGCTGCTGTAACAAATAAGTGTAAACGTAGCGGCTTAGATGATGCAAACTTACGATCTTACGGTTCTGGAGGTCAGTGGCCTCCCTAGAATGAAATCAAGGAGTTGACAAGATTGTGTTCCTTCTGGAGGCTCTTGGGGAGAATTTGTTTCTTGCCTTTTCCAACTACTATATGCTACTATATCTCTGACTCTGGCATTCCTGTCACCCTCTTGTAAGGACCCTTGTGTTTACAATGCTTCATCCAAATCACCCAGGATAATCTTCCCATTTCAAGATGCTTAACTAGTCACCTCTGCAAAGCTCCTTTTCCATGGAAAGTAATACATTCACAGGTTTGGGGGATTTGCATGTGGACTGCTTTAAGGGGACAGTATTCTGTGTATTATACCAGGGCATGGGATTTTCAGTGCTAGCACTAGGAAAGTTGGTCACCCTATCACCCAGAGACATATGGCAATAGCTGGGAACATTAATATTAACATAATTAACATAATAAACATTAAGGTTTATTTATTTATGTTGGGGAGGGGGTGAGAGACAGAATCCCAGAGCCCAGTGTGGAGCTCAAACCCGTGAACCATGAGATCATGACCTGAGCTGAAGTTGGATGTTTAACCAACTGAGCCACCCAGGCACACCTCTGGAGACACTTTTTATTGTCACAACTGTCTACTGGATAGACACCAGGGGTACCACTAAACATCCAGTAATACATGGGACAGTCCCTCACAGCAAAGAACTATCCAGCCCAAAATGTCAACAGTGCTAAGATTCAAAAAGCCTGGAGTAGAGGTACCTAAAAAAGTCCAGAATGGCATCTTTAGGGAGTGACATGGGTGGTTTTGTCTCTGCTTACCCGAGCAGGGGGAAAGAAAATGGAGGGAATGGTGGGTCTCAGAGAAAAAGTGACGGCAAGCAGCATGAGAGTCTTCTCTTGGCACGAAATGGATACTTGAGTTTCCCATGAGTGAGTGGCTCTTGCCAAAGGGGCTGAGAGGAATCTGCCCTGCAGAGCCACACTCTGAAGATCTGTCCACCCAGTGAGTGAGCTCCACCAGCAAGAGTGGACTGCCCAGGGGCAGGTATCGAAGAGGCTGGAAGAGGTTGAGCCAGGGCCAGACCCTCCAAGAAGGGAACTGTGTGCTGGGGAAGACCCATGGGGCCTCCTAAGGACTAAGATTTATATATTCCATGAGAGAATCCACCTGTGGGCACCCGTCACAAAGACAGCAATCCGCAGCCCATGCGTCTTAGCAAAAGAGACAGCAACAATCAACATGAGGAGATAGTGGTTGTCCCCACCCTCCCCTTTGTCCTTAATCCCTCAAAATGAAATGAGGAAAGGGAACAGAAGGACAGACCACATAGCTTCCTTGCTGAGAGTCTCTCAAGCCAAAAGTCTGACCTGTGGTGGAGGAGAGGGGAGGTCTTGAATGAGACTGGTAATTGGAATTGAAGCCGGACTAATTTCAATAAATTGGAAGTGACTAGAAAGTCCAAGGACCAGTCCCAGAGCTCTTAAAATCCTGCTGCCTAGTAGAACCAGAAAAATGGACAGTAGGGAATCAAAAGCAGTGACTGGAGAAAATAAAATTTTATGCTTGTACCTCGCAAAGTTAGATCTCCCTTAATAAACCAATTTTATGTCTTAAAGGTGTCATATTTCCGTTGGCCATTACCATTGTTTGAAATGTAAAAGGGCCTCAGTCCAAAACTCAAAAGTGTGGTGGATTCTTGCACCCAGGACCCCAAACCAACCATTTGCTATATGACGTAAATAGCAGTACATTCAAATTGCTATAGGTGGGTGGTCTTGCCTTCAGTCATCCAAAAGTCTTGTGGAGTAAGTGACTTCATGAAGGGATCCCACTGCTGTAGTGCGTGAATGTGACCTGAGCCTCTTGCTGTCAAGAGCAGAATTATAGACTTTCAACCTCACAGTAGAAAGGGTTTCTTTTGCCTCATAACTGTAACTGAAAGCAACTTATTACCTTGACTTTTCAAGCCTGCAATTATTTATTTATGGAAGAAAATGCTTTGAAATGTTAGCTTTGATTTGCCCTCCCTTTGTTTTTCCCCTTCCACCATTTTAAGCAGGTAGCCAGACGTTTCTGTGCCCCTTGATAATGAGTTGTGCAAGAAGTTACAGAGCCAAAAGCAAAAGTTGTCTGAAAGATAATTCCCTTTCTTTCCTTGGAAAATGTCTTAGTCCTTTAAAGATGTTGCCCGCATCCTCCTGGAGGGAGAGGGCCTTTGAGAAGTGGAAAAGAGAGAGTGGAGATTTGGACCTTGATTGGAAAAGGGAAGGAGGTTGAGGGTTTGAGAGAAGTGAGAACCAGGGCTTATGGAGATCCCCAAGAGGTGCTCAATCCCACTGGCTACACATGGACCCAGAACTTGAGTTGTAGACTGATATTCATACCCCACTCATCTCTTCAATTTTCAACAGAAGTCTAAAGTTTTCTGAAGTTACATATTAAAATGATCATCTTCTATGCTAAAAATCCTACCTTTGAGGAGGTTATAATGATCCGCAGGTAGCGGATTAGAGTTGGAGACACGAGTATGAACTCATATTTAGTTTAGTATAAATATAGATGGTTAGATAGGACAATACTTATATATGTATATACTCTGCTTAGTATACACACACCTGTTTCCTTACTCTGCCAGCTGAGAGGACTCAAAGCCACAGAACCCCAGTAGCAATGAACACATCTAGCACTTAGAGCTTAGTTTCTAATCCCATTCCCCCAATAAATGAACCAGGGCCCCTTGGAGAAATGGCTGATTCTAGGCCTAAGGAAGGCAAACGTACAGGATGAGTCTACCGGGAAGTAAGGAAGCGTTCAACATACACACACACACACACACACACACAATGGTAGACGTATGTCCAAGGGACACAGAAACCAACTGAAAGAGCTCCCAATGGCTAAAGCTGGAGCAAGCTGACAACAAAATGAAGTACTATTGGATGATAACACAGAGTATAAAAGAAATATCCATGAGCCCACTCTGATATAAATAAATGATTGAATACATAAATAAATGGAGGAGAAGAGACAAATCTCCCATGTAAAAGAACTCCGAATGAACCAGCTGTTTAAGTTCTGTATCAACCTAAGGCATATTGATAGTATGTTCCCTCGACATGGTGTGATGAGAATGTCACAGTGCTTCTGTGGGCTTCCTCCCAAAAACCCATAACCCCAGCCTAATCGCGAGAAAAGTATCAGGCAAATCCCAACAAAGGCGATGCACCACAAAGTAACTTGCCCGTCTTCCTCAAAACCGCCAAGGTCATCAACAACAAAGACAGTCTGAAGACTTTTTCATAGACAAAAGGAGCCTAAGGAAACATGACAACTAAAGGTAACGTGGTATCCTAGATGGGATCCTGGAACAGAAATTGGATACAAGGTAAAATTAAAGAAATCTAGGGGCGCCTGGGTGGCGCAGTCGGTTAAGCGTCCGACTTCAGCCAGGTCACGATCTCGCGGTCCGAGAGTTCGAGCCCCGCGTCGGGCTCTGGGCTGATGGCTCAGAGCCTGGAGCCTGCTTCCGATTCTGTGTCTCCCTCTCTCTCTGCCCCTCCCCCGTTCATGCTCTGTCTCTCTCTGTCCCAAAAATAAATAAACGTTGAAAAAAAAAAAAAGAAATCTAAATAAAGTACGGATTATAGTTAGTAAAGTAACTGTATTGGTTCAATATTGTAACAAATATACCATACTACTGTAAGGTGTTAACAACAGGAGGACGAGGGGTGTGGTGTATGAGGACTCTGCGCTAGCTTCATGGTCTTTCCGTAAATCTAAAACTTTTCTAAAAAAAATAAAGTTGACTAAAAAATAATGATATATAAAGACCTCAGGTTTATTATAAGCCTCAAAAAGTGGATACAACGGACCAACGTGTGGACATTTTATCACAAAGAGAAGTATAGCTTAATGGTGATAATCTCTGGAAGGAATATTAATCATGTTAATCCATGCGTACATTATAACATTTGTAATTGGTTTGTATTCTATTGGAGCCAAAGAAAATGTTATGTATCATGAGATGTTAACAGCGGCAGGTGTTGGAAGAAGTACTCTGACTCTGAGGAACATTTATTGTCTTTAATAGAAATTTTATGCTGGGGCGCCTGGGTGGCTCAGTCTGTTGAGCGTCGGTTCCGCTCAGGTCATGATCTCCTGGTTCACGGGATCGAGCCCCGCATCGGGCTCTGTGCTGACAGCTCACAGCTCAGAGCCTGCTTCAGATTCTGTGTCTCCCTCTCTCTCTGCCGTCCCCGACTTGCACTCTGTGTGTGTCTCTCTCTCCATCTCAAAAATAAACATTTTTCAAAAAATAGGAATTTTATGCTTAAGAATATTTAAAAGATTTGAGAGTTTCCCTCTTTGATTTCCCTACTTTCTCCAAAGCATTTTGGGGGATTCGATAAATCAATCTTTTTTTAATTCTACCTTCAGCTGTTAGACATTTGAAAAATGGTTCAGCCTCATTTATAATAAGAGATATATAAATTAAAACTGAAGTAGCATTATTCTCACATAGGCAAAAATCCAAAAGTACACTATGGTGGCAAAGCTGTGGAGAAGCAGGCACCTTCCTACAATGCTAATGGGTAAATTGGTAAATTGGTAAGACCTCAGTGGAGGGGGATTTGGCAATATTAAAATTCCAAATGATCTAACAATTCCTTTTCTAGTCATTTATCCTACAGATATACCCACACACGTGCAAATAACTTAGTACAAGTTTATTCATTGCAACATTGTATGTTAATGGAAAATGATTTGAAAGGTCTATAAATTAAAGGTCTGTCTAAATTGAAGTAAGATGCATCTTTACAATGGAATACATAGATTTTTTTTTCAAAAATAGGCGAGCTTAGTATACATTGATATAGAAAATTTTCAAAATATATTAAGTTAAAAAAAGATGCAGTGCAGCAAATATAATGTGTGTGTGTGTGTAGATAAGATTTTACAAGATAAAAATGCTTGTAAATGCATTTTTTTAAGTCCTTGGAAAGATAAACCAAATATTAATAACAGTGATTACCTAATTGAGAATGAAAATAGGGCTGGCGAGTGGGCAGATAAGAAACTGAGGCAGGGGATTGTCACTGAATACCTTTCTATATTTTTTTGATGTTAGAACCACATAAATTTAACACCAACACAGAAAGTCAAATAAGTGTTTAAAATCTACCTTGGAAGAAATAGAAGGCTGCTGTCTATGATGCAGAATTCTTACTCCGATAACAGAGTCTAAATGTACTTAACCATATAGCGTTCAAGTTAATTAACATTTTCTAGTTCCTTTAAGTGAGTCGTTTAGAATTGAAGGCATAATATTCATGATTTTAGTATTTGCTATAGTTTTTACTTGCAAAAAGTCTAATGGTGGTTTTAGAAACAGACTCGTGATGCATTTAGTCCTAATTACAATACTCTTCCAAAACATCTTGATAATATAAAGTTAAATGATACCAAATAGAAATACAAGGCCTACACACAGGAATGAAACGCACTGGATATGCTAACTGATTGAATAAACATAAAAGATTTTTTTTCCTATTATTATTAAAATCTCTTTAAAGAAAATTAATGCACTGTTGTAATAAAAATAATACCAGTGTAGCTTAAAAGCATATGAAAAGTTGTATAAAAATGTATAAAAATAATAGCACGAGGAGAGGGAGGGATAGAAAAGAACGTATGCTACTGTAAGTCTCTTACACTATATCTGAAGTGGTAAAATACTATTTGAAGGTAGACGGTGGTAAGTTAAAGATGTATACCATAAACCCTAAAGCAGCCACCAACATAACAAAGGAAAGAGTTATAACTAGTAGCTCAACAAAAGAGATAAAACAGAATCATAAAAATGCTTGGTTAATTCAAAAGAAGGCAGGAAAAGAAAAAAGGGAGACAATAAAGAACAGATAGGACATGGGTGCCTGGGTGGCCCAGTCGGTTGAGTGTCTGACTTCAGCTCAGGTCATGATCTCACAGTTTGTGAGTTCGAGCCCCACATTGGGCTCTCTGCTGTTTGTGCAGACCCCACTTCAGACCCTCTCTCTCCCTCTCTTTTTCTCTCTCAAAAATAAATAAACATAAAAAAAAAAGAGTAGATGAGCCAAACAGAAAACAAATAACAAGATGACCAATTTAAACCTAACCTTATCACTGATCGTATTAATGCAAGTGGAGTCTAAACACCTCAGTCAAAAGGCAAAGATTGTTCAGAATAGGGAAAAAGCAAGACTTGGCTACATAGGTCCTTCCAGAAGTAAGGATGTATATATAAAGAGATATAGAATGCAGAAGAGATATATATATACGGAAATGTATATATAAAGAGATAAAAAGATTAAAGGCAAAGGATGAAAAAATATGCCATGCTGACACTAATCAAAAGAAGACTGGGGTGGCTACAGTAACATCTGAGAAAGAAGATTTCAGAACAATGAATTTTACCAGAGACTTTTAAAAAAGTCATTTCATAATGATAAAGGTGTCAATTCATTGGGAGAACATAATAATCCTAAATGTTTATACCTTATTGCAAATATACCCTCTACCTTATGACAAAGTTTCAAAATATATGAAGTAAAAGTTGACAGACCTGCAAGGAGAAATAGACGAATTCATAATTATTTTTGAAGCATTCAATAACCCCCTTCAATAATTGATATGACAAATTAGATGGAAAATCAGTAAGAACACAGACCGCTCAAACAAAACTATCCCCTAACTTGACCTAACCGACATTTATGGCACACCTCCCCCAACGGCAACAAAATAGACATTCTTTTGAGGTGCACGTGGAACATTTACCAAGTTAGATGATAATCTGAGCCAGTAAGCAAATCTTTAAAAAAAGGTCTTAAAGGGCTCAAGTCGTCTGAAGGCTCTTCTCTGGCTACAATGAATTAAATTCGAAATTAAGGAAATGGAGCAAAAAACAGAGAATTGTTTTTGTTAAGCGGGTGGTTGAAAATGTTACTCACTGCATTTTCAGACCGTATTTTAGGACAACCATCAAAACAGATACAAATTCAGCAGGAATTGAGTCTCTTTCCACAACAAAGCCCGAGACTATGTGTGAGTCACGTGCATTAGTCACGCGCTGAAGGAGCTCTGATCGCCACTGCTCTTGGAGGAAGCAGCTCTTGCCATGCACAGACAAAAAAAAAAAAAAAAATACCGCCTGCATTAAGAAAAAAATCTCTTCCCACCCACCTAAGGCCATAAGACATCACAGAAAAGCATTCTTGACTGTTGGTTCATAATAAGTTACAACTGACTGGGGATCTCGGGGGTGGAGGGGCAAATGAAGAAAGAAAAAAAGTTATGTGAAGATTTGGTTTTCTACCTTAATAAGCAAAAGGCTGACAAGTGGCCATGTAGGAAGAGTGATCTACTTCCTAATAAATTAAACATTTCTCCAATTAGCAGGCTTGGGTGGGTGTATTGTGGGAGGACCCCCGGCTGGAATTTTGCCAGCTCCCTTCTCCTCTCCCACTGAGCTGTTTGCACCACTTGGTTGATGCTAAGTGGGTATAGGTAGGAGGAGCCATAGAGTTCAGGCTTTTTTACATTTTACATTTTATATTTACTTATGTAAATGGTTTGGGGACCAATAGAGAAACTAAACATACTCGCGATGCACGTATTATGTGAATATGGGAGGAGGAAGAATGGCATGTTTTGTCTTTACATCACATGATGAGATGTTTGCTGACAACTAGAATTAATAAATCACAGTGGAGGGGCAGAGGAACATCATTTGGCAGGATAGAAGTAAGCACAGGAAAAATTAACTGGAAGACAAGTGGTGGGTTTTGCACAACAGGAAGAGAGTTAAATACGGATGACGGTGGGGGGGGGGGTGGCTTATAACTATGCGTACTTTCAATGAAAAAAAAATGTTTCAAGTATACTAAAAGTCATTAAAATTAATGGAGCAAATAGTTCCGGATTCCAGAACACCAATGATGGCAATCTTACAGGCGTGTGGTCACTAGGATCTACCAACAATTATCTGCAACATCTCTCCCTGTCAACCTAAACACTCATTTGCAAGATCATACGCCTAAAATGCAACTTGGCCCGTGTCATGTCTCATCTTAGAGCATTTAATAGCCTCCTATGGTCTACAGCAGAAAGGCAATGCTCCTAAACAGTGTTTAAGAACTTCATATCTGTCCTGTGAAGTCTTTTTACCGCTGGCTTTTTACCGCTTGCTGGCTTCATACTGAAACCGTATCAAATGCTTTTATCTCCCGACAAACCCAGCCTGGGTGCCTCTAGCCAAACCTGTGAATTGTCACCCACACAACCATAGTGGGTGAACCAAAAACACAAGACCCCTGGGAGAGACAGCCAGAAGACCCTGAAGACAAGTCTCAAATATTTCACAATTGCGCCTGGAGCCTAGTCTTGTACAGTTCCTAGAATCCCTTTACAGGGGGATGGTTCCCACATCTCCCAGAGGCACGCCCAATCTATCTCAAACAAAATGATCTACCTTTTTTTCCTTCACTTTTTCTGCATTTCCACCTAGTATTCCTATTAACCATAGGAAGTCCGGAAGCAACAAAGAATCTTTCCTTCGCATAAGGTGAGAAAGGAGGAAAAGTTTCAAAACCTGTATTTTAATATACTCATATACCCTCTTCATCACATACGCTCATGTACTAAGCACATTGAGTGACGTCTCCAAACACGTGTAGATAAGCAAAACTTGTAAGCCAGAAATGTCCTTTATATATGTCTAACTGGTTGCTATGCAGCCTCAGGTGGAAGTAGTTAGGCAGGTGTGCAAACTGATTTGCTTTTAAACCCTAAATCAGTGACTCTTGAATTTGGGAATGCATCAAAATCACCCAGAGATCTTGTCAAAATACAATGCCAGCCCACCAAGCCCAGAGCCACTCAAACAACCTGTTACCCAACTCCTTTTCTTTGTGATAGCATGCCTGGTTTTATTTTCCATATGTGTTAAAATAAAGACATCATGCTTGCTTAAACTGCCCTGTAGACAGAAATTCAGGAAAAGGTAGGTTAGTCCTGAACACTTTCTGAAGTGCAATAGTAAATAAAAAACCTGAGAACCCATGCATCGGGTGTATTTACAGGGAAGTCTTAAGCACTGATCCCAACTGCACAAAGCTCCATAGAATAGTTTCTCGCTAGATAATGTTTGGAGCTTTGATGCTCTCATAAGTGTGTGCCATGTTTAAATTCAATCATCAAATTACTGGTAAGCCAAAGAATAAAATATGGTTAAGTTAAATTAAGTCAAATGTTTCAGCGTTTAAACATAAAATCAGCAAAGATATGGTATGATAACAACACATTTTTAAAGTCCTCACTGTGTGCCTGGTGCCGTGCAAAGCGCCTTATGTGGATTATCTCACTCGTGCCAAACTCATTTTATTTTCTTAAGTTTATGTACTTATTGTAAGAGAGAAAGAGAGAGAGGCAGAGACAGGAAGAGAGAGAATCCCAAGCAGGCTCCATGCTGTCAGCACAGAGCCTGATGCAGGGCTTGAACTCACGAACCGTGAGATCATGACCTGAGCCAAAACCGAGAGTTGGACACTTAACCAACTGAGCCACCCAGGTGCCCCAAAGTCACTTTATAAGGTGGGTACCATATCTCCAGATGAGGAACCTAAGGGACAAAGCCTCTAACAAACTGGTGCCTGTGTCATTTCCATCTCACACAATGGCCTGCTCAGTAGAGTGGGTGTTTTTCTGGTTCCCTCTTCTTTTTTGGTCACCTCTCAGCAAAACAGCAAAGAACGGACAGTCACAAACCCACAGAGACTGACTGCTACAGGCTCCCCCACCAGAGCCCAGGCTCTGGGCATCTCCAGACCAAGCCCGCAAACAAACACGAGCCACCTGCCTGGCTGTATCACACCCCAGCTCCTTTCCTCTCGTCCTGCTTATCCCCAGAGCCCCTGAGACGTGAGTGATGAGGGAGACGGATGTCACCCTGTAACCAGAGAAAGAAAAGGGCCTTCTCCTCTGGGGAAACAAAACCATTGCCGAAAAAGCTAATCAAATATGATTTCCAGCACACTTTTGGAAAGATGCAATCGTATTTTGCATGAAGGAACTTGCCATATACTTTACGTGTTAAAAAAAAAAATAAAAGATGGATCACGTAGGGGCGCCCAGGTGGCTCAGACAGTTAAGCGCCCAACTCTTGATTTCTGCTCAGGTCATGATCTCACAATTGTGAGATCGAGCCCCTCATCAGGCTCCATGCTCAGCGTGGAGATTCTCTTCCTCTCTCCCTCTCTCTCTGCCTCTCCCCCACTCATGCTCCTCTCTCTCTCTCTCTCTCTCTCTCTCTCTCTCTCCCTCAAAATAAATACATAAACGTTTAAAAGATAGATTAAGAAAAGCCAGAGATGGAAACAAGTTTCCCTCTCAGGATGAATGGCTAAGGAAAATCTGGTGTGTGTGACGTATAGAAAGATTATTCAGCCACAAGAAAGAAGGAAACCCTGTCATCTGTGACAACATGGACCTTGAGAGCAATATGCTAAGTGAAATAAGTCAGAGAAAGACAAATACCGTATGATCTTACTTATATGTGAAACTTTTAAAAACCAGACTCACAGGAACAGAACAGATTGGTATTGCCCAGAGGCAGACGTTGGGGGGTAAGGGAAATGGGTGAAGCTGGTCCCAAGGCACAAATTTCCAGTTGTAACATAGGATCTGGGGTGTAATGCACAGCACAGTGACTACAGTTAACAATGGCGTAATGGATAGTTGAAAGTTGCCAGGACAGTCGATCTTCAAAGTGGTCGTCACAAGAAAAAAAAGTAGAACTATATGAGGTAATGGATTTTAGGTAAACCTTCTGTGATCACGTCACAAAATATACATGTATCACATCATTTTGTTGTACATCTTAAACCTATGCGGCATTGCGTGTCAATAGTATCGCAATAAAACTGGGAAAATTCTAAAAATGAAAATCAAAGCCAAAGTCCTCACCATGGTCTTCAATGGATCACCGGGGGAGCCTGTGAAAACCAGAGTCTCTACGTCGGGGCTCTAGCCTGAGTCCTTCAAGTCCTGATTCATATCTGTACCGCAACTCTGTGATTCGTTTGTGTAGCCAGCGTGGAGAACCACAGTCCTGCAGAATCTGACTTCGTTTTGCACGGCTCACCTCCTCACCCAACCCACTCCAGGCCGCTGGGCTGCTTGCCGCTTCCTGTCCCTGGCGGGTGCACCCTTCGCGAAGGATCACCCATGGCTCCACCGTCACTCCTGCGGGTCTTTGTTCAACATGCCCTTTGCAGGGTGCACTTACCTAACCACCCTCTGTCTCCTTTCCACTCATCTTTTCTATCCTCCCTTCTGGCTTTACTTTCTTCTATAGTAATTGGCATTATCCAATATGTTTACTAATTTTTTTTATTGTGTTTCTGCTATACTCCTCTCCCCTAGAATGTAAATTCCATAGGGGCAGGAATATTTGTTATTTTGCTTTCTTATATATCCCAAGAACCTAGAAGAGTATATGGTACAGGGTGGGTGCTAAAAAATCTCCTTTATGCAAATAACTTACTAGATAAACCCCATATTCCATAGCAAAAATGAAGATATGCTTCAGCCTGGGCCTTGTTTGACAGTTTGTCACAAAATCTAAAACAATGAGAACGAAATTTAAAAGATTTTCTTCTTTGGGAGGTTTCATTCCATCCCGTTAAAGTCAAACAGAGTCCCTAAGTTCCTGCTCTATGCAGAACCCCACAGAGTAAACTCCCATTTATTCAGAATGATTGGGGGCAGCGTGTTCTGTGGACTAAACATGGCTGCATACATTAACATGCGGGGACCGTCAAGTTTCCAAAACTCAGAGCACAGTGTGGAGACCAGTTTAAACTTTCTTCGATTATCCAGAGACCGCTGCAGAATTTTAGTGTGACTGGATGTCGTCATTAGGAATATTATTTGAGGCTTCTAGGTGAATGAGTGCTAATCTCAGCGATGTCGCTGGTCCCATGAGCAATAGAAGACTGTGTGCCATCAAGGGTTTCCAGTCTATGAAGATGGATCACAAGAGCTAAATCATTAGAAAACATGTGAAGAGGCAACAGACCGATGAATGTTCATTAAAATTACATACAAGAAGATAATCTCAGCAGCCTTCCAAGAGCAGAATTTCAACTGTATTTTGCAGAATTTCAGAATAGAGATGGCAAACAGATTGATTCACTAGACAGAAGCATGGTGCTTCGGATTAGAACAGAGCTCTATAAAGAGGGAGAGTTTTAGTAAGTTTTGGCAGCATGGACTAATGAAGCTCATTTCCTAGTGCCCCGGACCACAGATTAAACTCGATCAGCGTTAGCGTCAGAAAACTCGTTCTTAATCGGGAGTCCGTGAGAACCGGACAAGTCGCGATAAAGGGCAAACTTTTAGAATGAGTGACTGATGCAATCAAACTTATTAAGGATTTGCCTATAAAGTAGAAGTTTAAACAATGAGACTATGCCCAGTGGCATTTCTAGAATTTTTGCTTACTTTAAGAAAAAGTATAAAATAAACCAAACAGATTCTTTTAAGTAGAGGAAGAAGCAATTATTAGATTTATTTTTGAAAGAACACTAAACTATGTTATTGACAGTGTTCCAACAGGTAAATTAAGAAGCACAAAAGTTACACAGTAAGAAATCCAGCGTATTTCTGATTTGGAACGAGAACACCTCCGACGTTTCTACAAATCAATATACCATAATTAAGCAACAATGAGCTTATTCAAAAGTTAAAGTTATTTCAGAGCTAATCACATGACCTATTTCCTTAACATTCTTAACCTTAATTAAATTCCTTTGTTTTTCTTTAATAAAAATATCATATAATTCAAGCTAATTACAAAAGTTTTCGTTGTTACTCAATATATGAGAATTAAATTATAATTTTTTGAGCAGATGAATAAATTAATTTTTCCAGGCACATATCTTTATTAGTTTCCCTGACTGAAAGGTTGGCAAGTTGGGAGTTTCCAACCGAGTTGTACTTCCCAATGAAAACAACCATGTAAAGTCCAGAAACTTCTCAGGCTAGGTTTCCTGATGGCAGGCCTCCGGTTAGGGAGCTTACTAGACAATAGAGCATTAAAAAAAACTTTTGAATTGTCCTTCTTTCTCTTAATGTAGCATTGGGGACAGAGAGGATGTGGGTGGGGGAAGGAGAAATTTGTGGTGAAAAGTAAATGGAACTGTTTGATTTAGAAAAATCATTGAGTATAAAACAAAATGTTTTGAAATATTTTCTTATGTGTAATGTAGTGTAAATTTGTCTTATATAAATTCCACCATCTCATTCAAGATGCTTAGTAACCCACCTCTTTTAATCCTAGAAGAAGTCTGGAAAATGCAATTGAATTTTTTTTCTTTTGGAGTCATCTCCAGTAAGTTGTCATTAATTCACTTCTTATGTGTGTTGCTGTTGTTTATTTGCATGGGTTTTCTGGTTTCAAAATAAAACTCGTCTCAGATGCAGCTGTCCTGGCTTGTTGTTTGAATCTTTGCACATTCCAATAGCATTTTGCACTGGAATGTTGAATTCAATGAATGAAAGACCAGATGTTCCAGGTACATTCAGCCCGAGTCAAGAAGGGCATATACAGCAGGGCCCCAATGCCTTTTCAGATAGTTAATAAATTAGTATTTATGTCTGCTCTTCAAAATTATCATCCTCTAAATGTAAGCGTAACATATTCTGTTAAGGAGAAATTTGTGATACCTTTCAAAATGCTATCAAACCGCTTCGCAGATAATATGACTTCATGTATACCATGTGATGATATAGAGTCATCATAGGGGCTCCTGGGTGGCTCAGTTGAGGGCCTGACTCTTGATTTTGGCTTTGGTCATGATCCCAGGGTCATAGGATCAAGCTCTCTGTCAGGCTCTGCACTGGGCATGGCGCCTCCTTAAGAATCTCTCTCCCTCTGCCCCTTCCCCCCACTTGCATTGCTCTCTTTCTCTCTCAAATGAAATTTTTTTTTAATTAAAAAAAAATAAAAATATTCATAAAAGTGTTTGTTGTACTGTAATATGATAATTTAATTGCTACAAAACTTCAAGTAATCCAATACGGTGTTATAAAAACAATTGTTTCAATGGTAAAAAGGCAGATAGAGGCTAGAGAGTATCAAATATTCAGTAACAAAGTTACTTTCCCTGAAAAAAAAATCTTAATTACTAGAAAGCTTTTAAAACTGTAAGAGAATGACTGTACAACCGAGACATCACTGTTCCAATCCAACATCTGATTATATCTGGTTTTTGCTCAAGATTTTTGCTTCCTTCCTTCCTTCCCTCTCTCTCCCCCTCTCTCCTCCCTCTTTCTTTCTTTCTTCCTTCCTTTCTTTCTTTCTTTCTTTCTTTCTTTCTTTCTTTGTCATAAGCTATATTAGTTCGCTAGAGCTATAGTAATAAAGTACCACAAACTGGAGTAGCTTAAACAATAGAATGTTATTTTCAAATCATTCTAGAGTCTGTTGGTAGGGTTGGTTCCTTCTAAGGGCCATGAGAGAAGGATCTTGCCTTTCTTCTCAGCTTGTAGATGGTCATCTTCTCCTTATAGCTCCACATGGTCTTTCCTCTCTACCCATCTGCATCCAAATTTTCTTACGAAGACATCAGTCACACTAGATTAGAGCCCACCCTAATGACCTCATTTTAACTTTGCCGCTTTAAAGATCTTATCTCCAAATACAATCACATTCTAGACTACTAGGAGTTTGCACTTCAACATATAAATCGGGGGCAGGGGTCACAATTCAACCTGTGACTTTAGTATTACCCATGTGTTCCAACATATTTTTACCACCTGCTAGCTTGACAAGCAAAGACGCTCAAGTAATGCAGCTGCATTTGCTAAGTTATAGCCTTGGGGCACCTGGGTGGCTGAATCAGTTAGGTTTCTGACTTTGGCTCAAGTCATGATCTCACAGTTTGTGGGTTCGAGTCCTGCATCGGGCTCTGTGCTGACAGCTCAGAGCCTGGAACCTGTTTCGGATTCTGTGTCTCCCTCTCTCTGACCCTCCCCCATTCATGCTCTGTCTCTCTCTGTCTCAAAAATAAACATTAAAAAAAATTTTTTTTAATAATAAATAAATAAATAAATAAACATTTAAATTTTTCTAAATTATGGCCTCTTCCTCCCATCTAATTCCAAGGTCATGTATAGTTTGGTATTAGTTTATAACCAATAACACCCACATAATATAAATTATGTTCTTGAATACATGGATTGCTTTATAGACAATTGTTAATAAAATGTATGCCATAGTCTAAATGCCTACAAACTGGAAAGGCTCTTGAAGAGCCGCCAGACTTGAGTTTTAGTGCAGGTTCTATTACTGACTAGCTTTGTAACCCGACCTCTCTAAGCCTTAGTTTCCTCACAGAATTGTAACCACCAAATACGATCATTAAGGTAAGACAGCACTGAAAGTCATAAAGTGCTATTCAAATACTGTATCAGATACTTTTAACCTTTTTCGAGTGAACCATAACATAGATACAGAAGAGTATATAATCATACCATCTAAACTTCAGTTTAGTTTCTTCCTTTCTAGTCATTATACTTTTATTTTTCCTTCTTGCCTTATCATGCTGGTGAAACCTCCAGTACAATGTTGAATAGGATTTTCATCATGAGTGGGTGTCATGGCGGACTCTAAAAATAGAAGCAAGATTCTCTAGAGGATTTGTGAAATATCTGATTTATTTCTTTCACAAATGTTTAGTAAAGCTGCCAGTCAAGCCGCATAAGATTTTAGTTAGCCCAACTATCTCTCCTTTGAAGATAATGTCTTTTTTTTTTTTTTCTGTGCTTGCCTTTAAGACTTTGTTTATTGTCACTGGTTTCTGCTATTTCACTATAATGAGTTTAAGTGGGGGTTTTGTTTTGTTTTGTTTTGTTTTGTTTTGTTTTGTTTTGTTTATCTGGCTAGGGAATCTATAACCTGTGGATTGTATCTTTCATCAGCTCTGGGAAATTCTCGACCATTATTTCTTTAAATATTATTCTTTTCCTGTTGTTTTTCTCCTCTTCTTCTGGAACTCCAATTAAATATAAATTAAATCGAGGGGCACCTGGGTGGCTCAGTCGGTTGAGCATCCGACTTTGGCTCAGTTCATGATCTCGCAGTCAGTGAGTTCGAGCCACACATCGGGCTCTGTGCTGACAGCTCAGAGCCTGGAGCCTGCTTCAGATTCTGTGTCTCCCTCTCTCTCTGGTCCTCCCCCACTGACTCTGTCTTTCTCTGTCTCTCAAAGATGAATACATGTTAAAAACATTTAAAAAACATATATATATATACATATATATATATATACACATATAAATTAGATCGAGGCTTCTTGCTGGCTCAGTCAGAGGAGTATGCGACTCTTGATCTCAGGGTTGTAGGTGTGAGCCCCATGTTGGGTTTAGAGATTACTCAAAAACATAAAATCTTAATATATATTTTAGATCTTCCCTTGGTATCCTCTGTGTTCCTAGTTCTCTTTCTTCTTTTTTCTCCATGTTGTTCTTGAGATCATTTCTTTTGAACTATTACATAGTTTACCAATTCTATTGTTAGCTGCTTTTGATCTACTGGTAAAACCATCCACTAAATTAAAATTTTTCCCTTACATAATTCTTCTACTTCTGGTAGTTATATTTGATACTTTCAAATCTGCCATGATTTCTCTTCTGTTATCTTTGTGCCTGGTGGTCTTTGACCACGCACTGTATTTGTAGAAGTATTTATAGGAATAATTTGAGGCTCACAGTGAAGGCCATTTTCTTCAGGGAGGATTGTGCTTGCTTCTACCAAGAGTGACATGCTACCAACCCAAGACCAGCTCGCACCAAATTCAAGGTTTGACATTCCTAAAGAGCAAAAGGAATTCAAGGAGACCAGAAGATTTCAACAGAGTTGGTTGTCTCACTTAGGGTTTGCTCTGAGTTTGAGGTCCCAGCTTATTGTGGTGACCATCACTGGCCTGTCTCCCCACCCTGAGCAAGCCCTGGACTTTGATATTTGTCCTTCGGGTGCTCAAGTCTGTTAAAATGAGTCTGTACTAATATTCCAGGATCACAAAATGACCTCAAGCAAAACTATCTTTTTTCCTGCTTTCTTTGCATTGCCTTCCACGTCTGACTTGACCATTTCTCACTGTCCTGTCATCTCATCAATGTTTCAAGTAGATTTTTTAATTGTTGTATCCAGTCCTTCAGTTGTTTGAAGCTAGGGGGTTGGGTGTAGACATCTTGACAGTTCTCCTCTATCACCTCTAATGCTTCAAAAAATAAGGACTTTCTTCTACATCCAATACAACTATCATCCTGAAGAAAGTTAATATTGATATAATGCCATTATCAAATATAGAATCAATTTTAAATTCCCAGGCATCCTAATAATATCCTTTATAGCTTTTTAAATAATTTTATATCCTTTTCTCTTATCTAGAATCCAATCAAGCACCATGCATTATATTTGGTTGTCATGTCTATTCCTTTTTATTTTAAGAATGAGTGATTAGCAAAAGATCTGACCAGATCAGACAGACACTCAAATAATGATTTGAAGTATTTATAAGAAAGTAAACTTTTCAGTTCATATTCTGCCACACTTGTTTTAATTTTTTCAATGAGCACGTACAACTTACATAATATTTAAACCAAGATATTTTTTAATGAAGGAATACACTTTTAAATAATTTATGATGGTCATGAAATTCATGATATTGCTGTTTAATAGTTTTTCTTACTATACTACATATTCCCTGTTTAGTTAAAAATATGTGGCTTCATGTAACAACATATTGGGTTACGGAAATTCTGAAAACAAGTATTTTATCTTTCACAATAAGATTATCAATTTACTTTAATTTTTCCTAAAAATTAGGCTACCAATTTAAAACACTCAAAGAGGCCATTGGTACTAAATCACAATTTATTTGAAAGACAAAATTAAATAATTTCAGGGGGTTTAGGGGATTATGTCCATAGCTACTCTAATATTTTGTACCTTACAATAGCTACTGTTCTAGATATCTCTGAGAACATGCATGTTATTTCTTGGAAATGCATTTTCTTTAGGGGTAAGACATGTAGCCTTAAAATCAGAAGGCTTTGTTTTAAATCGAGACTCTGCTACTTACTACACGTGCAACCTTGAAACGGTCACTGACGCTCTTTGAACTTCATTTTTGTTATTTATCAGTTGGAGATTATAGTATCTACTCTTCAAGGTTATTCTAGGGAAGAATTCAAATGTGGAAGACGTTTTACAAAGTCTAAGACACACACGAACACACAGAAAAACATTAATTTTTCTCATTTTAGGAGCAAATCCCATATAATGATACTATATTCTCCCACCAGACAGAACCTGTTTGAGAATTTTTAAGATAATCTCGACTAGGGGGATTAATTCCATAACCGGCTAAGTACATTCCTTCTACTTATGTTGTTTTTGAATTAAAAAATAGGCTTAGCTCCATTATTACTATCAAGCATAACTTTCCCTTGGGGATTTGCTTAAAGAATCTTTTTCATGCTAAATGAGTATGGAAATGTATTTCTTTTTCCTTGACTTGACAGCAAACCATGAACATCTTTATGTATTTCACGCAAAACAAAATTTAAAGTCTTACAGTGGGAGGGAAAAACTATGTTAAGACGATCTGATTTTAGTAGAAATTTTCATCTATGAATATAGCATTAGTTTGAAATATTTAATTCTGGCCACGAAACTATAGTAATTACACTAGTGTCTATTGTCAGCTGCTATTATAATTCACATCAGAAAATTAATAAGCGTGCTAGTACAGTGCAAATTAGGCAAAACTTATTTCACGCAGGTTTTTGCAAGATGAAAAAGAAGGCTGGGCCAACTAGCTAATGTCTTTGCTAGATAAAGATGAAGCTTCTGGATAAAGACAGGCTTTTTTTCTTACTGTTGAAAAACTTCAGTCTCTAGGTATTAACCTTATAGGAACAGTATCTTGTACAGGAAAGGACTAAACTGAGGATAGTTTACTGTAATCCTGACAATTTGTGAGTGAACTGAGGAAGAGGAATCCATTCTAAAATGTTTATGTGTTAATAGTTACTCTGATTAAATTTTAAGCCCTTAATTGTATATTTGACTCAAGAAAACTAAAATGTCCTGTTTCCCCACATATTAGGAAAAGTCAGACAGCATGGCTTTCATCGGCGAGCCATGCTGGTTGAATCATGGGCACAAGATTGAATACAGTCAGATAATCTTGACTGTAGAACTGGTTCTACTAATAATTTGCTCTGACCTTGAGCAAATTGCTTAGTTTCTGCACAGGTAAAATGAGGAAGTTGCATGAAATGGTCTTTAAAATCCCTTCCAGTTATAAAATTCTGAAGTTCTGTACATCAGCTATCTCTCCCCTGACTACCACATTCACCCCACCCTACCCCATGCACACACAATCTGCTGTGGTTAAAAGACAGACCCGATGTTAGACCTGGGGCTCCAGCAGGGAATTAAGGAGACAATCATAGGCACAAATAGGTGGAAGGTTGAAAGAGGGTAGGAAGAGTCAAGACTCAGGATCCTTAGCTTTGCAGCCTAAGTCATTGGGGTGGAATGTTCAGACTTTGCATTTTGCCATGTGGAAAGGTAAGATCCTGACTTAGTTACCCAAGTGCATTGGATGCACCTTGGCAAAAATGAACCCATGCTTGGGGAGTTTTGCTATGAGATAACCAGGGCATAGACTGAGTGAGGACAAGAGGCCACCCACCCCCTCACCCCCAAATTCATCATGAACATGTCTAATTGGCAAAGGTCCACAGTGGGGTTGGCCAGAGCCACATCTCTGCAAGAGAGAGGAGCAACCGTAGAAAATCACCAGTGGCACCAGTGGAAAATCTCTGGCACTTGAGAGAACAAAACCAGAAGACATGTTAAGAAGCCAACAGTTACAGTTTAGTCCCAAGGGACATTTGAGTTTTCTTTCTCTCTCTGTCTCTCTCTGTCTCTCTGTCTCTCTGTCTCTCTCTCTCTCTCTCTCCTCTAGTGGGCAGTAACAGGGGAACTACGATAATCCTGGGGAATGGAGGAAGCCTGCTAATCAAGTTATGGATTCTTGGGACCATTATAATTTAGAATATTAAGGTCCTTGTAATCTTATTTATACACTGAGCTTGCTGAAGGCTGCTGTATATACGTTATGTTTTCAACCTTTGAAATTTCTCAAAATGATGGGCAGCAGGGATTAATAAGAGGATGAAATGTTCATTTCTGCAAGTTACCCTTAAACATTCCTCAAGGAAACATGGTCAGGAGAAATAAAAACCCATGTTTATAAATCCTAACTCAGGGGCGCCTGGGTGGCTCAGTTGGTCGAGCGTCAGACGTCGGCTCAGGTCATGATCTCACAGTCTGTGAGTTCAAGCCCCATGTCAGGCTCTGTGCTGACAGCTCAGAGCCTGGAGCCTCTTCAGATTCTGTGTCTCTCTCTCTCTCTGCCCCTCGCCTGTTCACACTCTGTCTCTCTCTGTCTCTCAAAAATAAATACACATAAAAAAAAAAACAAACATTTAAATCCTAACTCAATGAATGCCAGTCCACATTTTCAAATCTCCTTTTATTTATTTGTTTTATCACATGAATGTTGTTTTGTGTCCTAAGAACTGTATCTTTATTTGAATGTTTCCATATAATATTCCATCTTCAGTCATGTACATTGTCACTAAAAAGAGCATTATGTATTCAAGGAATACTTGTCAGCAAATGCTATACTGAACATATTAACATCCCTTAAAACCTTATTTTTATGATTTCAAAATAAACCACTTTTAGGAAGCTATTATGTAACATAGTCACTGAGCCACTATTTTGGACGACAGAAGGAAACTTATAAGGATTAAGGTTTATTTTCCCATTATGTTTGTATATTATTTAATACAAAATTCTAAGTGCCATTTGTAAAACAGTTTTGACTAAGACGTATAAAAGTCAACTTATTTTCAAATCCAAGAAGGAAATCATTCTGGTACACATAATGTCAAAGTCACGTATGTGAAAACCTCTCAATCAGTGTCTCTGCTCTGTTTCATACAATCACTCAAAGATCTGCCCCAAACCAGCTCAGGATCAGGTACCATCATTTTCACAAATACTGGAAAATCATGAGCATACATATATGTGCATATTTTATGTGTGTGTACATACATGTGTACATATTATACACACAAACGTATAAACATATGTATTATATATATATATAAACATGTGTACACATTTTTTAATCTGGAAAGGCATATATCAAAAGGTTAACAGGGGGTAATTCTAGGCTTAGAATTATTTAGTCAATTTTTGTGTTTCTTCAGTTTATTTTTCAGTCCTAGTTTTCCAAAATGGCCATGTGTTACTTGTGAAATAGAAATGTTTATTAAAACACTACAGGTGAACATCTTACGGTTTGGAAACATGTTCATAATAAAGGGTGGCTATTTTGACGGCAGACTTTCAACTTCCGGAGATAAAGTTGAAGAAGGGCCTTGGTTGCTCCGAAGTACCCTAACATTTGCACCAAGGTCACTCTCCCCACGCCTGCTCCCAACCAATGACAACCTGATAGGGTGACAAAGACAGGCCTCCTCCTGGGTGCCATGGTTGTCCCCTGATGGCCAATTTTTTCTCAGGACTCCCCCAGACACTTGCTGAACTTTCCCCAGACCACATGACAGTGCAGAATGCCACCACCCCACCTCCTGTCCCTCTTTCCTTCACTGTGATCAGACGAAGATCATGGTCTGAGGCCTTGCCCAGCCTCTCCCAGCTCCCTTCACTTTTCCCTTCACAGGTGTTTTCCAATGAAATTCATGTGCATTTAATCCTCTCTTGGTGTAGCCTGAAATAACACAGGCTACAAAGCAGTATATCACATTATTATATTTTGGTTGGAGGAAAAAATACACGTTTGTGTATGCATGCTTGTGTGTGCACGTGTACATACATTATATATATACACATATATCTGTGTATTTACAAATAGAAAAAAAGCATGGAAAGTGGCTCTCTCAGGATAGAAAAAGTAGAGGTGATTTTCTACATTAAGTATGTATGGTGTGATACAAAAAAGTAAACCTTGAGGAACCCTTTTGCGCTGCTGGTGGGAATGCAAACTGGTGCAGTCACTCTGGAAAACAGTATGGAGATTACTCAAAAAATTAAAAATAGAACTACCTTACCAGCCAGCAATTGCACTACTAGGTATTTATCCAAAGGATATAGGTGCACTGTTTTGAAGGGACACGTGCACCCCCATGTTTATAGCAGCACTATCAACAAGAGCCAAAATATGGAAAGAGCCCAAATGTCCATCGAAGGATGAATGGATAAAGAATACGTGCTATATATATATATATATATATATACACACACACAATGGAGTATTTCTCAGCAATCAAAAAGAATGAAATCTTGCCATTTGCAACAACACAGATGGAACTAGAGGGTATTATGCTAAGTGAAATTAGTCAGAGAATCACAAATATCATGTGACTTCACTCATATGTGGAATTGAAGATACAAAACAGATGAACATAAGGGAAGGGAAGCAAAAATCATAGAAAAAGAGGGAGGGGGCAAAACAGAAGAGACTTTTAAAAATAGAGAACAAACTCAGGGTTGCTGGAGGGGTTGTGGGTGGGGGGATGGGCTAAACGGGCAAGGGGCATTAGGAAGACATTTGTTGGGATGAGCACTGGGTGTTATATGTAGGGGATGAGTCACTGGATCCTACTCCTGAAATCATCATTGCACTATAATGTTAACTAACTTGGATATAATTTTTTTTTAATTTACAGAAAAAGGGGGGGGGGCGGAAGTAAACTTTTACATGTTACTAATTTAGTTGAATCCGTGACAGAGTCATTTATATCCAATTTTACAATTTACCAGATTGGCTAAAGAATATATTCATTCATTCATTTCTTCACAGACACATTTGCTAGGCCTGTTATGTGTGAGCCCTGTGCTAGAGTCCATGGAAGGTACAAAGGTACAGATGAATCCATGAAGTCAAGGAAGCAGGCATCTTAAAGGAGATGAGTGGACCATGGGAAGTGCCCTGAGAGAGGCACAAAGTAAATGCTATGAAGGTCCAAAAGATGGAAAACGATACCTGTCTGGAGGCCCAGGAAAAGTTTATGTAGAGGTAGAATTTCAACTAGACCCTGAAGGAACAAGTAACATTTTTTCTTCTTCTACTTTGGAGTTTCATTAAACAGCCTTGACAGTTTGGAGCATGGTTTAGGAGTGCTTCAAAGTTTGAGACTAGGTTTTTTATACTCTCTCCTTTGTCCTGGTGCATTGTTCATGGCACTTTCCACCCTCATCTTCCCATCCACCAATTTTGTCCCAAGGAGGGGTCTCCTTGCCATTCCAGTCCCATACCTGAATCAAGGAGTCATAATAAGGTTACTGTACTCTAGGTGTTTCTGGCCAGCTAGTGTGGTTTCTTAGAATCCTTTTCTTGGCTTAAAGAAGATCTCATTAATTTTAAAGGTGCTTTTACTTTTGATAGTGATCACATCACTATTTGTACCAATGGGCACAGTGGTCTTTACCAACAGTCTAGTTTCCTGCTGGTTTCTCCTATTCCTTCAGTAACAAAAGTCTGGGCATCTGATCTTCAAATGTCTACTTCATTTGGACCAACTCTCTTTTTGGAGTTTCAAAAGTTGGGCATGTCCTGGCACATCAGGGGCAGATGTTATAAAACATGTCACATTTTGTTAAGTAAAGATGGGGGGGGTGGCAGGGAATGGCAGGTACAACAGCAAAGACTTGGTCCCAACGCTCTACCATCAGTTCATGAAACAGTCAACTTTACAAATTAATAACATGAACTCTGTATGGAAAACAGCAGAGCTTTACCATGATCAGGAGCTCACAAGATTTTTCATCATTTCACCTAAAAGACTAGACTCGTTTGTTTAAGAGTAGCTTAGTACCGTAGTCTTTCCAGATTTGGAAACATCCCATGAAAAAGGTTGAAACTTATTTTGTCATGAACAGAACATCTTTCTGCTCAACTACAGTTCTGAAACATTGATGATTAGTGTAAGTGGGGTGGAGTTGGGGCAGAAATGTGCATTATTATCATCATCTAAGGTCAAGTTCTGCTACATGAGCCTATAATGTTCCTTGGTTCACCACAAGCTTAAAATTCACATACTGCAATCGCTTGTCGCCTTGAAAGTATTTCCTTTCTCTAAGAGTGCTATCCAAATCTTACAAGACTGTTCAGACCCGGAACCATTAAACGTGTAAAAGCAGCCCCCCCCCCCATCACTTCCTTATCTCAAAAGTCCTGCCCATTCTTTGTTGTTAACAGATGTGCTGTCAGAAACTAAGAATCTTGACGTTATCACGTGGAAAGGAAAGTAGTTCGAAGAAAAAACAATAGAACACAAAGTTCTTCAGTGAAATGCTGACTTTGAGTATAACATAGACAAAGCAGTTATTCATAGATCTGAGGTAACATTCTTTTAGGTTTTATTTAAAGAGCTGCTATAGTAGCTGAAGCTGGAGGTCTACAAGTATTTCCTTAACATGTCATTTTTTCCTGCAATTCAGATACATAGACTTATTATTATAAAGTTCTTCAGAATTCATAAGGTTTTCCATTTTATAATAGCAAGCATTTCAGCATTTATTTTGGAAAAAATGCTTAGAAAATGTCGCGAATTTTTCTAGTAAGTAAACCAATCATTAGGTCTAGGAACATGTAGATTATCCAGTGCCTCCAGCCCTCCCCTCTGAAAAGTCCAAGTTGGTTTTCTTTCTTTCTTTCTTTCTTTCTTTCTTTCTTTCTTTCTTTCTTTCTTTCTTTCTTCTTTTAAATTTATATAGGAATCTGGCTCTATGAGAAGAGGAAGGGAAAGATGAGGGGTTAGTATTCTATAGGTCTGTAAAATCTGTACCAAATAGTCTTACTGAAAACCGTGTGCCGGCATCATGTTTCTGCTGGGCTCACCAGGGCAAGGAAGCAGAGTGGGAGTGTGGGCACGGCAGATACAGAGATAGGAAGCTTGGAAACACCATACAAAGTTCATTATCTTCATTTGGTAATTTGTAAACTTTCTGAGAATAAGAACTCCTTTTTCATCTGAGTGTCTGAAAACGTGGCTCTCTACATGACAGCAATTGTTCTTTTGTCTATTTAGTTTTCAGACTATGCTTGAGACCTAGATGAAATCACTGACTCTTAACAACAACCCCCTGTCCCCGGAGGCCCCTCCTCCTCCCCCAAGAGCTGAGGCTGAGACACAGTTCTTTTCTGTTCATTGATGAAAATCATTGTGAGTCACAGAGCGATTCTGTTGCAAATACGATAAGCATTAGGCCCCTGAGTCTCACAGAAGAGTGGGTTGAATTGAGGATTTTTAGCAACCTTAGCGCAATAATGGCTGCCGAGCCAAGAGGACTTAGTGTCCAGATACCAGTGCAAGGAAGATCGGGTTCAACAAGGATGGGACAAGAGTGACAGGGGCAAGGGGAGGCGTTCTGTTGCACCCTGAAGCCTTATTTATGTGGAAATTTACACACTTGGGCAAGATTAAGGCAGGATACAAAACCAAGGAAGAGGCAAACTCCCCACCTCTCTTCCATGCCACTGTACCCCCAGCCCTGTCCAAAAACCTGCTGCAAGCATAAGGCCCCTGTTGCTCAGATTTTTTGTCTGCGGCCCTGTCAAGGTTCCTTTTTCTTCAATTCTTTTAACCATCGTGGAATGAGGTCAGTACTCTGTGATTGTCATTTCGTTCCAAATTCTTGAAATATTTTATTATTTACAAAAGATTTCCCTACTGACTTAGGACAGGAAAAAATATGCATGTGCAAACCCTGACAAAGTCTCAATGATAAAAATTTCAATTGTCATGGCCTTAGTTAAACAAAGATTATTCCTGAAGGGCTTTTGAAGGAAAATGTTTAAGAAACATGGTTTAATTAGTTTGTTTTTATTGAAGAGTTTTATTTTGTTTGTATATGTATAAGTAACATATTCATTGTTAAAATTTCAGAAAAAAATGCCACCAAAAAAATGTAAGGAAGAAAAGAAAGATTATCTCTAATGTCATTGTCCAATGTTATATTTTGGAATCTGTCTTTCCAGACTTTTTTCTACACATACCCACATTCAGGCATACACCCCCGGTTTTAAATGTGATCAGAGTATTTTTCATAATCTGTCATGCAATCCATCTCCCATTTTCACTATATATAATATTGTGGCATTTTTCATGTCAATGTACATAGACCTACACTTTTTAATTATTGCATTCTATTGTATCGAGGCACCGTAATTTAGCTCATTACTTATTAACATATACTCGGGTTATTTTCTACTCTTTTTTTACTATTATACGGAAGGTTGAAGTAAATATCCTTGAACATACACCTCCAGATATATGTCCAATTATTTCTTCCTAGAAGTGCAATTGCTAGATCACACAGTTTGCATATTTAAAACTCCGATACGTGTTGTTAAACAGCCTTGCGGGATGCTTATACTTAATTCTATGCCCACTTGTAGGATATAAGGATGCCTCCGTCTCCACTGTGCCCACGTTGGGGTCTCTCTTTTTTAAAACCTTGGCATTAATAAACAAAAATAAATAAATAAATCGCATTGTTTTTGAGTGAGATTGACTATTGAGAATGAATTTATTTTCTTGTATTTATTGACCACTAGCAATGCTTCTAAAAATAATTGGTTTATGACCTTTGTTCATTTCCTGTTGGCCTGTGGATTTTTAACCTTATGATTTTTCATAACCTTTTGTATATCAGGGAGAGTAACGTTAGTCTATAGAGACTATAAGCTCTCTGAGAGCTAAGATAATCTTCAGTACCACAGAGCCGGCCCTCAGTATGATGCGTGACCCAGGGCAGACCCAACTAACTGTAGAGGTTATGAGTAAGTTCTCCTAGTATATGTTTCTCTTAGTATTTTCTTAAAAATTTTTTCCTATCCAGAAGTCTGTAAGCTTCAAGTAGTAAAAATATCTATCAATATATTCCCTTGATAGATGAACATTTGAGTCATATACTTCCCATATCAAGATTATGAAAATCAACAAACATTTATGTACACACGTTGCAAACACTTTGCATATGCTCATTCACTTAATCCTTGTAACAAGCCTTTTGCCTAGTAGAGTATGTCCCAACCCCGTGCCTACCTAATTACTCCTTTTAAAAACTATTCTAGCTCTTCTTCTCAATTGATCTCACTAATTTTAATAGGTAAGCCTTTCACGTTTTCTTTTTCTTTTTTCTTTTTTTCTTTTTTCTTTTTATAACCTATTGACAGATTGGCTTCCATACAACACCCAGTGCTCATCCCGACAAGTGCCCTCCTCAATGCCCATCACCCATTTTCCCTCTCCCCCACCCCAATCCCCATCCACCTTCAGTTTGTTCTCTGTATTTAAAAGTCTCTTATGGTTTGCCTCCCTCCCTCTCTGTTCGTAACTATTTTTCCCCCTTCCCTTCCCCCAAGGTCTTCTGTTAAGTTTCTCAAGATCCATATATAAGTGAAAACATATGATATCTGTCCTTCCCTGACTGACTTATTTCACTCAGCATAATACCTTTCAGTTCCATCCACGTGACTTGCAAATGGCATGATTTCATTCCTTCTCATTGTCAAGTAGTATTCTATTGTATATATAAACCACAAATTCTTAATCCATTCATCAGTTGATGGACATTTGGGCTCTTTCCATAATTTAGCTATTGTTGAAAGTGCTGCTATAAACATTGGGGTACATGTGCCCCTATGCATCAGCACTCCTATATCCCTTGGGTAAATTCCTAGGAGTGCTACTGCTGGGTCATGTTTTCTAAGTCAGAAGAAGCAGAGGGGTGAAAGAGATCCCTTTCTCTCTCCCCTTCATCACAGCTACCCTCATTTTCTTCCCTGGTGCGTGTGTGTGATTTCCCCTTTTCTTTACACAAATTGTAGCATGACGTACACAGTATTCTGCATCCTGGTTATTTGATTCACTTAATAAAATATCCAAATGCTCTTTAAAATCACTTTGTCAACTTCTGATTGTAGTTGAGTTAAATTTATAAACTTGGGGACAATTTTCATCTTTAAAATATTGTCTTCCCAGGGTGTCTGGGTGGTTCAGTTGATTAAGGAAGCGGCTCTTGATTTCAGCTCAGGTCATGACCTCACGGTTGGTGAGATCAAGCCCTACATGGGTTCTGTGCTGACAGTTTGGAGGCTGCTTGGGATTCCGTCTCCCTCTCTCTCTGCCCCTTCCCTGCTCATGCTTTCTCTCTCTCTCTCTCTCTCTCTCTCAACATTTAAAAAATAAATAAAATATTGTCTTCCACTCAAGAATATATTATTTCTGTGGCGCCTACGCGGCTCAGTTGGTTAAGTGTTCAACTTCAGTTCAGGTCATGATCTCATGCTTTGTGGGTTCAAACCCCATGTCGGGCTCCCTGCTGTCAGCTCAGAGCCCAGAGCCTGCTTCGGATTCTGTGTCTCCCTCTCTCTGTCCTTCCCCAGCTCAGTCTGTCTGTCTCCCCAAAATAAATACACATTAAAAAAAATTTTTTTTTTTAAATTTTTTTTTTCAACATTTATTTACTTTTGGGACAGAGAGAGACAGAGCATGAACGGGGGAGGGGCAGAGAGAGAGGGAGACACAGAATTGGAAGCAGGCTCCAGGCTCTGAGCCATCAGCCCAGAGCCTGACGCGGGGCTCGAACTCACGGACCGTGAGATCGTGACCTGGCTGAAGTCGGACGCTTAACCGACTGCGCCACCCAGGCGCCCCCAAAAAAATTTTTAAAGAATGTATTATTTCTGTTTTTTTCTGACTTACTTTTGTGTCCTTCAGTAGTTTCCAGTTTTCTTCTTACTAGAAGAAGTTTATATATTTCTTAAGTTTATTTCTGAACAGTCGGTCTTTTCAATCTTTCTCTACCTGATAGGCTGGAAAAAAAAATGTCTCCTTTGTTTTTTTTTAACTTGCATTTATGTTATTACCAATGAAGTAAAACACTTTCATACATTAATTGTTCACTTATAGTCTCTGCAAGTTGAGCTTCTCATCCTGACGCATCTGAATGGCAGTGAAGGCTTGAGAGGGTCCCCAGGACAACTAAAATAATTGTTCAACACATTAAAAATCTAATTCCTCATTCTCACAAAAGCAATATGTCCACCTTACTTCTCTGTTTCTGTTAACAAGATAACAGTCCTCCATGATTCAGGCTCAGAATCACATAGCCTTCTTTGATAACTCTTTCCCCCTTCACGTCCTACTTTATCTCATTTGCCTAAAGTGATTTTTTAAAATCTACTACTAAAATTTCTCTTGCTTCTGACTCTTCCTTTTCATGGCCATCGGTTTGAAAAAGTCCTCTATCCCTTTGCCCAGAGATAATTGGCTTTCTGGTCTCCCCACCTCCCCTCTCTTCCTTCTGCACCTGAACAGAGGATACATGAAATACATATCCAAGCATATCCCATTGTTCATAAAACTTGAATGGTATACCACTGCTTCCTAAATCTGTCTTCCAACACGATCCTACTTTTTTCCTATAGTTCAGCAAAACCAAACTACTTAAGGTTCCCAAAATATTCTCTATGATTTCCTGATATACTTTCTCTTCTGCTATCAAATGCACCTGGAATGTCCTCCTTTTTTTTTGCAACCCCATCACTTCCTCAAGGCTCATCTGAAATATCATCTCCAAGAAGCCTGTCCTGTGATCTCCAACTCTTCTGAAGTCCCAGTGTAACTTTGTTTCTCTTAAACTACTCACCCTATTATTATCGCCACTATAAATTGTCTAAGCAAAGAGAATGCGTCTTACATGATGGTATAATGAAAAAAATCCTGGGATATGTGGTCAGAGGATCTGTTGAAAGCCCCATTGTTCACTTACTCATTGGTTTAGATTGGGTAAGTCACTTAACCTCTTACCCTAAGATCTTTAGTTTGTGAATTGGTGGTGGGAGCAATAATGTGTATAACAAAAGAAGCTGTGAAGAACAAAGAAGATAATGTATGTGAAAAAAAAACCTGTAAATTGTAAAGCACTGTATAATAAATATTGGCTTAGAATTGATAAATTTAGTGTGCCTTGATTTTCTTCCCATTTGTTCACCACGCCAACAAGGTGTCTTATGTATTCCACATAAGACAGTTGCAATAATTTCTAATGAGATTTAGCATCACGATCTAGTCTCAAAAATGGAAATTGTTGGGGCACCTGAGTGGCTCAGTCGCTTAAGTGTCCAACTTTGGCTCAGGTCATGAGCTCACGGTTCATGGGTTTGAACCCCACGTTGGGTTCTCTGCTGTCAGCACCGAGCCCACTTGGGATCCTCTGTCTTCCCATCTCTCTCTGCCCTTCTGCTCATTCTTTCTCTCAAATAAATAAATAAATAAATAAATAAATCCTAAAAAAAAAAAAAAAGGAAATTGTCGTTATTAGTTGGTTGAGAAAAAGACATTTTAAACAGTGGTTACAATGGTTTTGTAGCTGTTTAAACGTGAAGAGGAACCTTAAAAGTAACGAACACCAATGGCCCCTTTAAAGATAGGTGACATTGTTACAGATTGTAAACAATTGCTAATCGTGCTGACAGAAACCTTTCTGAATGAAACATATTTCTATTAAAGAATCTATGATATACGGTGACAGGGAGAGATAAAGATCAGAAGGTTAGCCATTCTAATTCCTGTTTTCAGGTCTAGTCCTGAGGCAAAGGATGTCTGAGTAAATGAAGAAGATTGTTGATTTCCCATGAACTTCACTGAGATTATTCTCCGGAAATAAGTTTTTTAAATCATTCATAATAACAACATCTGGTGCTTCTCCCCACAGTGGCATCACACAACGCATGCATACCATATTTCATACACATAGGAACATGTGCACATAAACCACCTTACCTATCCTAAAAGAAATAAGACAAAAAAGAATGACTCTTTTCCTTCATGTAACTATCTCCTTTCCACGAATTTAGAATCCCTCACCCAACACTCTTACTCTGAGAAATAGGCCTTGCTTTCGGCATATCCGAAAGGTCAGAGGCCCCCATGATCTTTCTACTGTCTCTTTCTTTCCAAGCTTAAGTTTCTCTCCATATTATCACCCATCTTTCTCCATTTTTGTCAATGTTATTATTGAAATACAAAATACATCCAGCAAAGTGCCAAACTCACACTGAATTTCAGTATACAGCTCGATAGATTTTTGCATATGTTTGAATCCAAACAACCACCACCTAGATCAAGATGTGGAACATTTCTAGTACCTCAGTGGGCTTCCTTGTGACTCCTCATAATCAAATGCCTCACCCAGAACCCCCTAGAGGTTCTGACTTGTATCACCATCAATTAGTTTGGCCCGTTCTTGAACTTCACATGTATGGAATCATACAATGTGTACACTCTTATGTGTCCAGCTGTTTTCTCTTCCCAGAGTATCTATGATATTCATCTATTTTGTTAATCAGTAATTCATTCTCGTTACATACATAACAACTTTATTAAATATAATTCGTATACCATAAAATTCACCCTTTCAAAGTACAAAATTCAGTGGGTTTTGGTATATTCAGAGTTGTGAAACCATCACAATATGCAATGTTAGAACATTTTTAACATCCCCAAAGAAACTTTATACCGATTAAGTCACTCCAAATTCCTCCCCTTCCTCCAGCCATTGGAAACCATTAACCTACTTTTCATCTATAGATTTGCCTATAAATGGAATCATACAATATGCAGTTTTTATTGAGTGAGTTCTTTCAGGTAGCATAATGTATTCAAGGTTCACCTATGCAGTAGCATGTATCAGTACTCCATTCGTTCTTATTGCCAAATACTATTCCATTGATGGAAATACTACATTTTGTTTATCCATTTATGGGCATTTGGGTTGTTTCTATTTTTTTGCTATTATGTACAATGCTGCTATAAATATTTATGTACATGTTTTTTTCTGTGGACATATGTTCTCATTTCTCTTGGATATATACTTAAGTTTTTAATTTTGATGAAGTTGAATTTATCTATTTTTCATAAGTGACAAAAGAAATAACAGCGGTGACAGAGGCTGTCAAGTTCGAAATCTACGGGATGAGCTGGCAGGCAGGAGACCCAGGAAAAGCCAATGCTGCAGTTTCTGTTCAAAAGCCGTTAGTCTGGAGAACCAGGAAGAACTGATGTTCCAGTTCAAGTCAGAAAGCCATCTGCTGAAGGAATTCTTCTATTTGAGGGAGAGTTGGTCTTTTATTCTACTTAAGTGCTCGATGATTAGATGAGACACATGCACATTATGGAGGGCAATCTGCTTTACTCAGAGTCCATCAATCTGAAAGGAAATCTCATACAAAAACACCCTCACCGAAACACGCAGAATGATACTTGGCCCAGCCAAGTTGAAGCATAAAGTGAACCAACACACTTGAGTCATAGAGTAGGCATATGTTTAACTTTAGTAGATACTGCCAAAGCGTTTTCCAACATGGATAAACCAATTTACACTCCCATCTGTAGCGCATGAGAGTTCAGGTGGCTGTCTACCTTTCTTTGTCAACACTAGGTACTGTCAGTCTTTTAAATTTTAGCCATTCTGATAGGTAGGTAGTGATATGTCATTGTGCTTGCAATTTACATTTTCCTAGTAAGAAATTATGTGAAACACTTTTCCATGAGCCTATTGGCCATTTGGAAGTCATTTTTGTAGAATATTGCTTCAGGAGTTTTCCCCCATTTAAAAAAATTGCATTGTTCAGTTTTTCATAGTGATTTATAAAAGTATTTTTTTACATATTCTGAATATGAGTCTATTGTCAATATATATACTCAAGTATATTCTCTCTTAAGGGTGTCATTATCAAGACACTCTCTTGATAGTGTCTTTTGATTAGTAGAAGCTTTTTTGTTTTTTAATTTCCCATTTAATTTAGGTCCATGATCCATCTTTTTTTTTTTTTTAGATCTATGATCCATCTTGAATTCATTTTTATATATGGTGTGAGGTAGGAATCAAGTATCTTTTCTTTCCATACGAGTAGCCAATTGCTTCAGCACCATTTGTTGAAAATATTATCCTTTCCTCACTGAATTGCAGCAGTGCCTTTGTCATAAATCAGGTTCTATTTTTGGATTCTCTATTATGTTCCTTTGGTGTATTCATGCATCCTTGTGCCAATACCACAGTGTCTTAATTACTGAGTCTTATGATGTCTTTACATTTGGTAGTGTAAGTCTCTTAACTTTGTTCTCCTTTAAAATTTATCTTGGTTATTCTAGGTTCTTAAATTTAAATAAATATTAGAATCAACTTTCAATTTGCATACATGCACACATCCAAACACACTTTGGGGAATTTTCTTCCTTTCTTATTTCTTTTTGTCTCGGGAAATGCCTCTTCTCCTAAAAAATTAAAACTCTCCTTTTGTGTCTGCAGTGTTAATCCCATAGGCTTCTCTTACATGCTCAAGAGTCATCACCTCATACTTGCACCTTCAATTTTTTACTCTCCTTTGAGTTTTTCCCCTCAGCAGATAAACACAGCTAAATGTTTCTTATTTCCTACTAAAGCAAAACAAACAAAAACAAATGTTTTTCAACCTTTTCAACCCTCACATCATGATCCTCTGTCTTTGCCATTTAATATTTTTAAATATGTGCATATACATTTTAATTATAAAATCGCTATCTCACGACACGAAATCTGAAAAACCTTTGTTCAACCACTGCAAGACAATTAGGATTATTTCATAGCATGTTTATATGCACAGGCATGTATACTTTTTGGTGTTGTGATCCATATGTGTTTTTTAAAATTTTCTATCTTCTTCCTTCACTTAATATTATAAATATTTCTCCATACTGTTCCATAATCTTAATAATTACTTTAAATGACTGCATCACACACAACTGATTACCAAAATCCTAATTTTAAAACAATAGTATATTATTTTAAATAATAGTATGTTCAGAAATTTCTGTTGCTTCAATATTTAGTCTTCTAAGTAAATATTGGTGTAAACATCCTCATTCATGTAGCTCTCCCTTTCATGACTACCAAACCTTTTGAAAGAATAGTCTGCATTTCATACTTTGACCTGTCTGCTCATCCCTTAACTCCTGAAACCTACCTGCTCCTACGTTACTATCAAACAACTCTCTTAAAGGTCACAATCACCTTCTATTCAGCAACCCAATGTTTCCAAGCCTGCATCATCCTGAATCTCTTCATAGCACTTAATACTGCTGGCCTTCTTGAAATTCCATCCTTTCTCCTTGATTTCTGTATGATATATAGCCAAATTTTGCCTACTTCTCTTGCTTTCCCTGCTTTTACCTCATCCTCCAGGGTTGGGTTATGTATCGTCCCCACTCTTCTTCTCCTTTGGCAATCTCATGGCTTAATTTATTTTCTCTCCACAAATGACATCCGGTGTATATCCCCAACTGTGATCTTGTTTCTGAACTCCAGTCCCATGTTTTCACGTGCTGATCATTTCCATCTAGATACCCCTTTAGCATCTCAAATTAGGAGGACTATCACAAAGATCATCATCTTCCCTCCCACAACTTCTCCTCTTCCTATGTACTCTAGTCTTTTAGCCTTAAACGCTTGAGTCACCTTTGACTCTCACTTCTCTGTCTTTGACTCCTCGACAATTGTTCCCTCATATAAACCAGGAACTGGTTCATGAGTGGGCATTGTGATTCAGTTAAGGCCTAGGAGGGAGGGATGGCAAGTCATTCTGGGTAATATTTTCTCTCTCTTAAGAAGATCTTTCTTCCTCCTCTGGACATTATGACTTCAAGATGTGATCATTGGAACTGCCATTGCCATCTTGCCATTAGCCAGACAATGATGCTAACACTCATGACATTGGGGCAGGGATGGAAAGAACTTGGTTCTTGATGATATTATTAAGCTTCTGGATCTTTCAAACCTGAAATCTACTCTAGTTTATAATACCCAAATTTATGAGATCTAAATTTCCTTATTACTTAATCCATTTAAAATTGAGATTTGTTACATGCCAGTGAGAACCTCCTTACTATCAATTCTTCATTATCTCTCATTTGGGCTATTGCAATGCTACGTGGTCTTTATGCCTTCAAACCTAATCTATTTCATACACCTGCTGCTAGATTCTCCTTCCTAATGAACTATTTGACCACGTCTTTTTTCTTATCCAAAGACCTTTAGTAACTTCCTATTGCCTAGAGAGTAGTTCAGACTTAGCCGCTCAGCATTTGTGGTTTTATACAGTTCTACCCTGCTTTACATATCTCATGTTACAGATACACAGAATTAAGTGCTATCCCTCGAATATGCCTCTTTCTTTCCTGCTCGTTTCATGTTTCCTCTCCCTGAAATACTCTTGTTCTACCTCCTCCTGTCTATATGCAACTTTCTTCTTGAAGCTGTCTCTTCCCTTCTTCCACCCCCTGCAAAGTAATCTCTCCTTCCCCTAAACTTCTGTGGTCTTTTTTACTGTCTACCTTGAATTGGTATTATTTCTATAGCATAATCTCTTCCACTGTCAGTGCTGTTCCATAGAATTTTCTGTGAAGAAAGTTAATGAGCACTTGAAATATGGTCAGTGCAATCGAGGGCCTGAATTTCTCATTTTGTTTCAGTTAGTTAATTTGAATGCAAATAGCTACAGGCAGGTAGTGGCCATTCTATAAGACAGCACACTCCTAGACTAAAAGGCTCTTGAATACAGCACAAGGATTTTATCTTATTTTATCTCTGTAATCAATACAGAGAGCCCTGGAAAGGCACAGTGTGTTTTATTCTCTCTTATTTTCTCCAGAGACTTGGGGCTAATAGACACTGAATATTTCTTAGATCATTAAATATGGAAATCACATTTACCAAAACAAGTGTTTCTAGCTATTTTTGTTCCAAATTCAAGTAGATTAAATAGAAGAATGGACAAAACTTGCACCTGTTACTGAGAAACAATGGCTAGCCCACCGTAAAAGAATCTATTTCTATCGCTCTGTCCACCTTACAACTTTATTCCTCTTAGTCAAGTAGAGGAACTCTGCTGTTTAAGGCTCTTTGGTTTTTAAAACTTTTCACTTTGCAATGATTTCAAACTTAGCGAGACATTGTAGGAATAGTACAGAAATTCCCATATTCACCAAGGCTTTAAAATATTTAAACAATAAATTTCTAACAATTAATTTCTAACAATTCTAACAATAAATTTCTAACAATTCTAACAATAAATTTCTAACAATTCTAATTTCTTAGAATTTAAAAATCATCCTGTAGTTGCCAGGGCTGGGGGAGGGGAGGGACGATTAGTTTTTAGTTGGGTTTAGAGTTTCTAATGTTGCAAGATGAAAAAGTTTTAGAGCTCTGTTGTACAATAATGTGAATATACTTAACGTTACTGAACTGCACACTTAAAAATGGTTAAGATCGGGGCGCCTGGGTGGCGCAGTCGGTTAAGCGTCCGACTTCAGCCAGGTCACGATCTCGCGGTCCGGGAGTTCGAGCCCCGCGTCAGGCTCTGGGCTGATGGCTCAGAGCCTGGAGCCTGTTTCCGATTCTGTGTCTCCCTCTCTCTCTGTCCCTCCCCCGTTCATGCTCTGTCTCTCTCTGTCCCAAAAATAAATAAACGTTGAAAAAAAATTAAAAAAAAAAAAAAAAGATGGTGAGTTGTGTGTGTGTGTGTGTGTGTGTGTGTGTGTGTGTGTGGTTTAACATGAGAACAGTTAAACCATCTTGGAAAAATAAGTTATAATTTTGTTATAGGCTCCAAAAAGGAAAATATCTTTTCTTTTATCCTGTGAATTATTCTTCCAGAAATCAACCTGTTCCTGCATTTTCAAAACCTCACTTTTTAGAGGTCCTTCCTTATGGCTCATTTAAAATTCCATATTTTATAAGGGAAGCCCTTTTTCATCATATTCCAACCTCAACAGAAATAAAATTGATTCTTTAATAAAACTAATAATAACCTAGATTCACCAATTTTTAATTTTATCCATCACTGTCTGTATACGTGTATGGGAGACATGAGAGATGTGCGTGCATGTGTGTGCATGTGTGTGTGTGTGTGTGTGTGTGTGTGTGTGTGTAACTTATTTTTTCTGAACCATTTGGGAAAAAAATCCCATAAGGTCCACTTATCCTTTAATATTTCCATATGTTTTCTTATGAATAAGGATATTCTCGGACATACCATATTCGGGGAAATTTAACATGGATACAGTTTTATCTACTCTGCAGTCCATATTCCAATTGCATCAGTTATCCCAATAATGTCCTTTCTAGCAATTTTCTCCTCCAGTAAAAGATCCAGTTCCAAATGTACATGTTGCATTTAGTTGTCATGTCTCTTCAGTTTCATTTCACCTGCAGCTTTGTTTTGCTTTGCTTTGTCTTATGACATTGGTAGTATTTTAAGAATACAGGCCAGTCGGTTTACAAAATTTTCTCCTTTTTTGCATTTGTCTGATGCTTCCTCACAATCAGGTCCAGGTTAAAGCTCTTCAGTGTATGTTCACACCTATCATACTCATAAGTTTATAAAGCACTCTGTTTCTCTTAAAATATACATCTATTTCATTAAATAAGTTTTCCTAAAAATATAACACACACAGTTCTACCATTTCAAAAACAGTTGTCGGCTCTGTGCTTTTTAGTGGTTTCAAAGACAAGTGAAATTTAGTTAATAATAGATCCAATTTCTCTAAACTCATTTATTCAATTATTTTAACACTGAGTATGGAAACAATTCTTCAGACAGGACTACTGAATGTATCAAAGTTTGGTGATTTCTTGTTACCCACCAGTGAATAAAACTACAGCATTTCCATTTTTTGAATCTTTATTTTTACATCTCTTCTGATATCAACAGGAGAGAAAATACTTAAATTCTGATATTGTAAATAACAAGCACTTTGGCTTTTGAGGTGGTAAAGGTTTTGAGTTGGTTCTTTATTCCAAGATTACAGGTAATTTTAAATGATGACTGAGGAAAAAGGAACCGAGAAAAGCCCTTCAACTGTGTAGAAACCTGTACTGCTTAAAAGATACTTTACCAAAAAAAATAGTCATGATAGCTATAGCACTCATCTGGAAACAAAAATAACGGTCCTTCAGAATTTTTCTGGGGAATAAGTAAGAATTGTTTTAAGGAAGAAACTGGCAGGGATATGGACATTTTGGACAGGGACAGAAAAAATGCCGTGGTGTTTTGGACACCATGAAAGCACTAGAATCTTTAAATAAATATTTTACATTGTGAGAAATGTCTGAGTGTTAAACACTTTTTTTTTATAGGGGAAATTAAACAAATATGTCTTTAAGAAGATAGAAACAAGTCTCCCCTTCTCCCCCCCCCCCCAAGTTAAAGTGTCTTTGGCTCTGCTTCTAGGACTTCTAGGAACGTGCAATTAAAATAAAATCGAAACAAAACCCTTGCAGCATTTCGATTTTTTTTCCCCCAAGCGCTCTAGAAAACTCCGAGTCCGACTCTTTCTTCAAGTCTCAAAGGTGGGAGTGCCGACGCTTCCAGGACTTCTCCCACACTCTCTTGGGACTCCGGACTCCGGGCTCCCGCTCGGGTCACCCCGGTCAGCCGACGGCCTCCGCGCAGCCAGGCTCCAAGGGGGTGTGTCCCGGCCCCCGGGGCGGCCGGACACCGCCTCCGCCGTGGGGCCCACCTGCTGCCCCCTCGGGCCCCGGGCGCGCGGGAGGCGCTGAGCTACCGGTGCGCCGGGGCCACCCCCAGCCCGGAGCGCGGGGCCCCTAGCCCGCGGGCGCCGCCGATCGGGGGCAGGTCCCGCCGCCCGCTTCCGGACGGGCCGTGCCGACGGAGCCGGGGTTCCTTTCGCCTTCCAGCGCAAACTGCTACCGGCCCCGCGGGGTGGGGGAACTTGCACTTTCTACACACACACACACACACACACGCACGCACGCACCGACATACAGAGCCCTCCAAAGTATGAGAGATCGGGATTTAAAAACGTAGGATTCCCGGGCCCTCCCCGAGCTCTTTGCGCCGGCGCCCCCTCTTGCACTGCCCCGGCGGCGGCCCGCGCCAGTCCGCGTCGCTCATCTGTGTTCTCCCTCCGGCCTTCACAAGGCGGGCGTGGAGTCTGCGAGTGTCGGGGGAGGGGTGCAGGGCGGAGAAGGAGCATCCCCGCGCCGCCGCTGCGGCGGCGGCTGCCGCCGGCCGGCTGGGGGAGGCCTCGTCACAGCCGCCGCCTCAGCAGCGGCCGCAGATCTCGCGGTGTTTGCCGGCGGCTGCGCCGCCATATTGTGTGACAGTATTTTGATTTGCACTGGGCTGGCGGAGCCGCGGCGAGAGCGAGCGAGAGCTGGGGGGGTGGGGGGAGGGCAGGCGAGCGCGAGGGGGGTGGGGGCAGAGGGAGGTAGGGAGGCCGAGCGAGCCGGAGCCGAGGAGCGGGGAGCGGCGACGCCACCCAGCCAGCGTTTTTGATCTGCAGCAGCCGCCGGCGGGGCGACCCAGCCCGACCCCCTCCCCTCCCCTCCCCCTCAGCCACGAGCGGCGGCGGCGGCGGCGGCCGGAGGGAGTTGGCGGCGGCGGCCGATCGGAGGGGCTGAGCGGGGAGGGAGGGAGGGCTGAGGTGTCCCCCCTGCCGGGTGGAATCGGAGGCGGCGGCGGCGCTGGCGGCGGCCGTGGTGGTGGAGGCGGCAGCGGCGACGGTGGAGACGGCTGCCCTAGTGGGAGAGGCGGCGGCGGCGGCCGAGGAGGAGGAGGGGGAAGCGGCGGCGGCGAAGGGTAAACGGACAGCGCTGCCGGGCCTCGGCGGGATCCCCGGTCCCGGCTCTCCCCTCAGCTTCCCGCACCCCCCTTTCGTCTAGAAGGGGCTCCGCTGACTCGCAGGGCCCTTGCGGGGCGTCCGCTTCTTCCCCTCACTCTTCCTCCCTCCGCCTCCCTCCTCCCCCAGTGGCGAGGAAGAGTGGGAGGCCCCCCAAGTCCTCCCGACCGGGTGGGGGTGGGGAGTCTCGGGCCGGGCCTGGGCTCCGGGGAGTTTGTGTGTAGGGGGAGGGGGGCATTCATTGCAGTCGGGAGCCGGGGAGAGCCCCGGGTAGGGGAGGGTGCCAGGGGGTGGGGAGGGCCCCTGCCTGCACCCGTGCCCCCGGCCCGCCCCTCAGGCATGTGTGAGATGGGGGTGGGGGAAGGAAAACTCCTTTTTGGGGAGCCGTAGTCCGTCCGGTCGAGATGATTTAGCCAGGGTGTTGGGGTTAGAGACTGAAAGAGTTGTGTGGCGACGGTGGGGGGGGGGGGGGGAGAACTTCGTTCCCTTTGCAGTGTTGGTTTTCTGCAGCCTTCTTGAAATGGGGAGCAAGCCCCGCTCTGAATATGCGGCCCCCTCGATTTCACTGGAGAGTTCTAGTGTTCTGTCCGATCTATCTCCACCCCCTAAGATTGTGGTTGTAGCGGGGAGGTTGAAAGGGTCTGGATAGTGCTGAACAGGTGACAGGTGTATCTTTCTGTTGCTGATGCTGTCGGATTGCTCAGGCAGAGCTGTAAACCAAAGTTTCGGGGACCGTGTGAGTTTGTATTTGTATGTGTTTGGCCACGTTTCATTCCATATATAGTATATTTGAGATGTTAGGTTTCCATTCTTCAAGTCCGCTTAATTGTTGTGGAGAAATTCTTCAAATGTTTCTGATAAGAGGAGTTTCCAGGAGAGCGGAGGGAGTTTGCAGCTTCACAGGGGTTTCTCAGTAGCTCGTGAAATTCAGGTCCCCCATGCGAGGCTGTTTTTAAGAGCCTTTTATTCATTGGAAAGTTCTTGAACACTAAGGTCGTATTTGAGGCAACGGTAAGGCAGTATGATTTTGCATCCATTTTGTCTGTTTTAGGTAAGTTTGTAAAGGTTCAAATTTTAGGGTCAGGTTGCTTCACATTTTATAAAAGCAATTGGGGCTGTGCTTTAGCTCACTTAAAAGAGTATGTTGCTTATTATGCAATTTCAGACTTGGCTGAGAATTTTGGTGGGCATGGAGTAGAATTTTTGCTTTCAGTTTTTACACTATTAACTGGTTGCCACACTTTTCTTTATACAGTAGCAGAGTATTGACACCTTTTTTTTTTTTGTAACCGTGAAATCGTGATTGGTTTTAATAAACCCTGCAGTTTGAAACTTTAGTTTTGAAACCATTGCATTTTCTAATAAAAGAAGACATGCTTTTCATCTTATTGTATGTTTTGGCTGAACACTTAAATTAGAAACAATGGAAGGAATTGTCAGATAAATGAGCTACAAATTAAATTAGGGCCAAGTTAGTTTAAAAGGGATCCTGAAGCATTTAAAAACGTGTATGGAACAAATGTATTGAGTGATGGTACCATCAGTGTGTTAACAGGAAATAGAGCAAAAATTCCAGTGATTCAGAACTTCTGTTGGGGTTTTTTCTCCTTTAAATCTAATCAGTTTCTAATATAGGGTGCTTATGATTTAAATCTTTGAAGGATCAACTGAAAGTTGAATGTGTTAATTAGATGAATAAGTCATCCCCCTAATAGACTCCATTATTTCATTTTTCTCTTGGGTGCATGGAATAACTTTTTCTAAGTTTGAAAGTATTCTCAAAGGACAATGATGAAATGCAGCCCTTCAGCGTCTCTTCAGTGAACTGTCAAATAGTAGAGACTGTGCTTTTGTAACTCATTAAGAAGTGGGTAATGATGGGAGTCTCCTCGGATACAGATTTCCTGAAAAATACGTTTTAACTTAAATCAATCCTGTTTGATTGAAATAACATCTATATTTGGTCCTCTCTTTAATGGAAAGAAGTACTTGCCTTCAACTAAGGATTGTTTAATTACTGCATCTAATGAAATGAAGTTTTTAAACTCTGCGGCGTTAAGTAAGCGCTACCCAGATCCCCAGTTAATGTCCTTGAGTATTCCTTCATTAGTATTAGTAATATGGGTGAATTGTCTTAATGTGATTAGTCTGTGTCTTGACAGAAGTAAAAGTATTCTATTTCTGTCATTTTCTCTGTAAGGAAAGTTATTTTTTCAGAATATTGTTTAGGATGAAATATGCACATATATCTGTAAACATGCCGCATTTTGAAAAATAGGTGTGATGTAGACCATTTACATGAGACTATGTTTCATGCCCAAAATTCCTTGAGGCATGTCAGAATTTTCTAAAACATTTTTAAGAGACATAAACTGATCAAGACTTAAAAGTTTATTTTTAACAGTCATCAACGGAAATTTTGTCTTTTATACATGTTTTGGAGAAAAAGTACCTGGTAATCTTGCCAATATGTAAAGTTTGTAAATTAAACTAATTCAGAAAGGCTTCGATTGCAGTGTATCTCTACCTGGCCAGGTTCCCATCACCCAGAGGAGAATAGTGGTAGCACTTTTCATTGTTTCACTTCTGTCACCTCTATATTTGGTCCATCTGAGACTGGGACTGTCTGTAATAAAAGGATTATGAGGCAGTAACAGAGGCCAATGTGAAGATTGGGGCAAAATAATAACGAGGAGATAAGGGATTATTAGATGAAGAGTTTTAGGCAACTGGAAATACGTAGATGTGGGTAGTGGTGGCTACCAAGCATAGGAAAATGATCATGCTGAACTGTACTGAAGAGAGCTGCTCTGAATCTTTTGAGAGACTTTGACCATAGGTATGTCATCTTATTTTATAGAAATGGTAAGGATTTGGAGACATTGAAATTGTATGAAATTTAAGTGTATGTTTGTTCATATTACTTACCTCTGGCTCATATTTCCAAAACACAGTAGTTTAACATTTCATTTCTTATGATTCTGGTCCTAGGAAATCAAGGACACTTGCTTACTCAGAAAGCTTAAAAACCAGAGGAAGTATCTTAGGGGTAGCCAGTATTGTATTTTTAGCATTCTCTTTTGTTGACCACTAAACTTGACTATGATCTTGATAGAGTCATAGATTAAGAATGGCTTTCTTTTTCTTTGTTTTCTAACTATTCCATCCCTCAAAACAATGTTTAGTACTAAGTATAACTACTAGCCTTCTAGCATTAAAGTTAAGCATTTCACTTAGACTTTTCACTCTGGGTTTTATTGACTCATTTTACAGAATATGCTTCGTTTCTAATTTCTTAGTCCTCAGAAAGGGAATGAGCTACTGTTAAAAGCACAGTAAAAAGTGTCAGCTGACACCTTGATATTTCAGAAGAAGATCCAGGTCACAATGGCCACAAACTAAAATCATAGATATTAATATCAATGAAGTATAACTGAAGTTGAATTAAAGTTTAGGCACTAAAAAGTGCATTTGTTCAAAATACAATTTATATAGACCCCTTCCTTATCTCTTGATGCCTGATAAATTGCTGAATATCTTTTGATTTGCTCAACATTTTTAATGTAAAATTTTAATAAATTCTTCCTGCGTTTCTAATCATCTGTTCCAGTTCAAAATTTGGTATCAAGGGAGTGATGAATTTTTTTTTGACCTTTAATAGCTTTATGTTAGTCTTGTTAGTGTTTCTTTCATAGTAAAGGAAAGAAAAAGAAACTAATATTTACTAAATGGCTACTGAATGCCAAGCTTTCGTTCACCAATATTTATTGAGCACTTACTGCGTGCTAGGGACCTTTGAGATGCAGGTGATGGTAGCAGTGAATGACATAGACAAAATAGCTGACCTCGTATAGTTTACATTTTAGCAGTAGAAGACAGATGACTAAAATGAATTGTCTAGGAGAAAAAAGTACTGTGGAGAAAAATAAAAGGGGGTTGGAGAATGGACATCGTTTATTTGCTGTTTTCACAACTGTGTAATGAACATTATCCTTGATTTCAAAAGCAAAAACTATCCACTACATAAATTTTTTCTTTAAAAATATACTTCATAACTTGTGCACACATTTATGTTTGTACTTTGGAGTTATAGTTCAGGGGTGCCTGGGTGGCTCAGTTGGTTGGACGACCGACTTCGGCTCAGGTCATGGTCTCGCAGTTTGTGGGTTCCAGCCCCGTGTCGCGCTCTGCTGAGAGCTCAGAGCCTGGAGCCACTTCGGATTCTGTGTCTCCCCTCTCTCTGCCCCTCCCCTGCTCAGGCTCCATGTCTCTCTGTCTCTCAATAATAAATCAACGTTAAAAAAAAAATTTAGAGTTCAGTTGATAGCAATTTTCAAAAATTTTTTAATGTTTATTTTTGAGAGAGAGAGAGAGAATGCGAGTGGTTGAGGGGCAGGCGCGCGCGCACACACACATGCACACACACGCACACACACACACACACACAAAATCCAAAGCAGGCTCCAGGCTCTGAGCTGGCAGCACAGAGCTTGATCCGGGGCTCAAACCCACGAATGGTGAGATCATGACGTGAGTGGAAGTCAGAGGCTTAACGGACTGAGCAACCCATGCACCCCAATAGCAATTTTCTATTGTTAGTACTTCAGAAAACTGCTTTGTGGCTCAATAGAAAATCTGGAATCTGCTATCCTGGTTTTGCCAATGATTAGCTTTGTGCTTTGGAGCAGATTACAATTGGGTGGCCTCTCTGAACTTGTTTTCTTCTCTCTAAAACGCCTGTGATATCAATAAGGTGGTTGTGATTATAAATTACACATTTTGTGTCAATTATCTGATACATAGAAGGGGTTCAGTAAATTGTAACGTTTTTTGTTTACTGCTTATGGGAAAATTCTGTCAAACAAATATACCTGAAGTTGGTGACCCTTCCAAGAAGCTCTCCTCGCACTCTGTGGGGCATTGTTTAATATATATTTCATTTGAACAGCTAAAGCATTCTTGCCTGATAGCATAAGGATAATTAATATATACCTGTAACCTATAGTCACTAGTACTATCCGGGACACTTGTACAGTTGTCTAGTCAATGTGATATTGGGAGTAAACCGACAGTGTTTTTCTGGTGAGGGAACATTGTGACATAGCTTGTCATTTAGGGTGACAAGCTGGATCACAGCATTTTGACAAATACAAATATTGGGTAAGATTCCAGTTTATGCAAATACTTGTGAAACATTTAGTACAGCATAGCATATTGTAAGTATTCAATAAACGTTTGCTTTTTTCACTCATTACTCCTTATTGTGTGAAGGGTGTAATCAAAGAGTTCAGAAAGTATTAAGGAAAACTTTTACAAGGATAAAAGAATGCAAATTGTTGATGAGTTTTTTTGAGGGAAGAGTGGGATAGCCAAATTGCAGTATTTTTCACTTTTATTCTGGGAGATCACTAACCGAGCTTCTCAAGGACAGACTATGGCTTCTTTTCTTTTTTTTAAAGTTTATTTATTTATTTGAGAGAGACAGAGACACCAGGAGCAGGGAAGGGGCAGAGAGAGAGGGGGGAGAATCCCAAGCAGGCTCCACGCTGCCTGCACAGAGCCTGATGCAGGGCTTGAACTCCCAGAACCAGAAGATCATGACCTGAGCCGAAACCAAGAGTCGGACACTTAACCAACCGAGCCACTTCAGCACCCCTGGACCACGGCTTATTTTCATTTCAGTCTTAATTTCACCATATCTTCAGTGGCTGGCCTCTACTTAAGAGCTCAACAAATGTGTGTTCGATGTTGAATAGTTCTTAGTTTTTCTTTGTATCACAACTCATTTTGGTAGTAAGCCCCTTCTGAGTTTGAAAAGTGACAGTACTGGACTTAAATCTTTGAATCTGTAGTTTAAACACAGACTCAGATGTCCGGCAAGGTCTTCTGAATGCCATGTTTTTTAATCTAGCCAAAAATTTGAAAAATACCCTAGAAATTGAGAGGAAGACATCAGTTATTTGCAGCTAGATTGGCATTTGTTAACCTATTCCTATGAAGTTGTTGACATTAAAGTGAAAAAGTGAATAGCAGTGTTTACAAGTAGAGCAGAAAAAATAATTCATGCATAATTACATGCTCTTACCTGTTAAAAGACAAGTTAAGCGTCTCTCTTAGGGCACTTTTGATGAAACTGTCGATTTATACTGGCTTTATGAGTTCAATGGCTCAGTCACGTTCTTACACTCTTACGACGTGGGGAATATTGGTGTTTTCACAGAAAAGAGAAAACAACCCACCCCACCCTACTTTTAACAGTAACCATTTTTCATATGCTTAAATCTTGCCATCAGCCAGCTTTTTCCTGTTCTGTGGCAAGTTGTCCTCTGCCTAATGAATAGTAATTTTACCTTTCTTAAAACTCAAGAGTTTTTCAACTTCTGCGACATTTAGTCATTTACACAAACTGTTTCTTGGCTTTTTACAAACTGCTCCTCATCGCTTTATATTCAAATTTGGTATGTTACAGTACTGGTTTAGAGATGAGATAGAAATACATACAATTGAGTATTTTGCTATTCTTGTGGTTTTTGTTTGTTGGCTTGTGTCGAACTGTAATAGCCTGCCACTGAACAGGGATACTTCTACAGTGTGTCAGTGTGAGTGGCTTCAGAAAGAAAGTCTGATTTATCCACAAACAGGTAGAACATAGACGAGGGCATTGTAAGAATTTGTAGTATTTTAATTGCGTTGTTAAAGAAAATGACATTCTTGTTCCACTTAAAAACAAAAACAGTCCTAGTATAAGTCACAGAAGCCAAAAAATAGAGGTTGGGAAGGTCCTGCAGAGAAAGACAGGAGAGAAGCAAGAGTAATGTAGAATTTAACAAGGATTTTGGTGGAAATACATGAATACTGGTGGTGATTAATAAATTATTCAAAAGAATTAATCCATTAAAGCGAGTGACCCCTGCAACCAGTACCCCCAGCCAGTCCTACGAAAACAATTCAAAGCAGTGTCACATTCCTAGATATATTACAGGGGTTAGTGCTACCACCAAAGTCTTAAAACATTTCTGGAGGTAATTCTGACCGTTTAACTTGCCTGCTTACTTGGTGCAGAAGACACGTTCTGGGAGAATGAGCGAATTATTGCCCCCTCCCCAAAAAACTATGCGACAGAGTCCTTTTTGATTAGTAAATTCCAAATCAGTAAATTTTGATTAGTAAATTTTAATTAATAAATTAGTAAATTCTCCCTGGTTTATTAACTGTACCTCTATCTGAATTGTTACATAATATTCAGTTATTTTGAGTTTTACCTTACAGGTTTACTCTTAACGTTTATATTTAGGAAAATTTCTTTTGGCCTACCTTAATGTTAACCTTTCCAATGTTAGCAAAACTGAGCATGTCACAGGTTGCTTCTTGTCAGCTTGCCAGCTGGGCAGGCCAGAGATAACCGCCTGCTTCATCCCTACAGAGCCAATGGCAATTCAGTGCCGTGGTTTTCCATTCCCTATCAATGAGAGAAAATACTTGCCAAGACAAACTAAAACTTGAAATCAGCAACTTGACCTTACAGAACCTGGTTCTCACACTAGGCAAGTGCTTAGTCAGATAAATCAACAAAAACTAATTCTGGTATCAACTGGGGAGATAGGAGCTGAAGGGAGTTTACTTAGTTTTGATTCTGTCTGCAACTGAAGAAAATAGGACTTTTGACTTGACTTGATCTCTCTTAACTGGTCAGCTTGTCAACCTCCACCCCCTTTAGCTAATTATCTTAGCTTTTACCATGGTGAGGTTCAGCGAGGTTTAGTAAGAGACCTGGGCTTTAAGGTCACATGAGCCCTAGTTCAGCTCCCAAGTTGTATTGCTATTAGTATGTGGCCTTAGATTAATTGCTCAGACTTTTTGAGCCTAGGACTTTTTTTAGAAAAATAAGGATGTACACTAATACTTAACTTGCATGGGAGTTTTAATCACATTATCTGTATTTCTTATATTATATACAGACATGGAACCTAGTAGGCATCGATAGTCAAAATGTAAAATATATCCTATGATATCCTGTGCTTTTCAAGACAGCTTTTCTTCCCTCTAACTTTGTTAGCTTCATATTGAGCAATTTCTATTTAGTCAGTTTAATTTTTTGAAGTATTAATCTTTAAAATAGAACAAGGCAAATTCTTGTACTTACATTAGACATCTAGCTTATAATTAGAAATAATAATTTTACTTTTGGAATTTTGCTTTGTTGGGTTTTTCCTTCAGGGTACTTACTCCCTTTGTTGTTTTCAATAAATAGTATGAAAAGGGAGTAATTTCTATACAGTTTAATTTACTGTTCCTCTTTAGACCAAGGATGAAATAAACATCACTGTTATTTTTTCATTACAAAATAAATGTGTAACTTCTTTGTATTTTCCTTACCCATTCCTGTGAAGAAACGTACATTTTTCATTTGAAAGTAGTCCACACTCATAATTAAGTTCTTTTTAATGAAAAGCATTAGAAAATTGGCATGGGTCATATTTGAAAACACCTTAAATATGAGGTTAAATATAATACTATGAAACTTGTGCTACCTAAAAAAAATCTTGTGTTACTTTATATAGAATGATCTTTGTACCTTTTCTGTTTTAAATTCCTAGTCAATGTTTTTTTGAGTTATTTCGATAATACTCTTCTGTGTCTGTATTTCACATTCTAAACGGATATAGTGCTGAGTTTCCCAACGTTTATTACTGGATGCTTTGATTTTTTTTTTCCTAAAAGTTTTTTATTTTAATCTATTGAAAGAACTGATGTGATTGTTGTAGAATATTTTGCTCTACTAATTAGTATTCAGTTCTATTTGCATAAGTAATATTTTAACATATTAACAATACCATTTGTTTGTTGATCATCCAGTAAACCTCAGAACTTTTCCTGGTATTGCAGCAATACAAATAACCTGTTACTGAACTGTAAGTCCAATTGCTGTGGTTACTGTTAAGCAGTATGTACCAGTCAATCAATCAATCCATCAATAATTGCCTGCACTTTAATAAGTACGTTTAGAACGTTTGGTAGTAGCTCTAGAGGTAATAAATACTCTTTGTCTAAACGTGCACTTTTTGTGAGGTCTGTGGTATAAACCTAGAAGCACAAAGGATAGCGGAGATCTAACCATTTATCATCGAATAAATAACATTGTTGCAGAGAGGATTATGAGATCTGTGTTGGTCTTGCCAGTGTCCTTTCTATAGCTAAATAGTTTTTCTTTTAGCAAAGTCATGTGTCGTGCATAGGATTATTTATATACACAAAGGTTCCATTTTTATTTTCCTCAAATACTATTATTTTGAAAATTATGTTTTCAAAATTGTTTAGATGGATCACTTAATGCTAGTAATAATTAGGTCAACAAATTTTGCTTTTTTGCCCTTTGCAACAGAGTTCATCTTACATGTAGCAAATCAATAATCAGTTGCATAAGAATTTAAATTGAAGAAACCTCCCTTTGTCTGTTTATTTATTTATTTATTTATTTATTTAATGTTTATTCATTTTTGAGAGAGAGAGCGTGTGCTGACAGTTCAGAGCCTGGAGTCTGCTCTGGATTCTGTGTCTCCCTCTCTCTCTGCCCCTCCCCATTTCTCTCTCTCTCTCTCTCCCTCTCACACACTCTCCAGTAAATAAACATTTAAAAATTTATAACATTCAAATCTATGGTATAAAATAAGATAAAGATAGATACTGGCTTCCATATTCTTGACTATCTGAACTATCCTGTCTTTTATACCAGCATTTCCTGATCATAGGTTTTTATTGGTACTGAGTCATCCCTAGAAAATAATTGTGGAGAAGATAGCAATATAGGCAAAAAACAAACAAACAAACAAAAAAACAAACTTTTTTTTGACAGGAATTCAGAACACTGTGTATGTTCCACTTTAATTCATTGAGCACTTTGTATGTATAGTTGCTTGGCTAGTTTTTAAAAGGCAATTAGTGACCTGATAAACACGGACATTTACTCTTTGGAACTGAAGCAGATGTGTGTAGGCATTGAAGTCAAGTAGTTGCTAGAATCGAAGAGAACAAGTACTTAGGAGATACCTAAGATAATCATCGTCAAACAAAAGTTGGTGGAAATACAGGTACCATATATTTGCATTGAGAGTAACTTGCAGTTTACCTTGTAGCTAGCATGTACCCGAATGGTACTTGACTAAGTACTGATGTCCACTTTATGATGATTTTCTAAGGAAATGGAAAAATAAACATGTGGAAATTGGAGTTTCAAAAAAACCCTTTCATTTCCACATGGACAATTAACGCTTTTTTACGTAGGAAAATGTGTTGACGTGTTGGTTGGGCTTGCCAGCTTGCCTTTTCTTTTTTCTTTTCTTCTCTTTCTCTTTTTCAGGATTTTGCTAGGCGAAGTGATTGGCTGGCCCGAGTGAGGCATCCTCATTCTTTTCACATCTTCCCCTCACGAACAACGGCATAAATTGACAGGATTACTGTTCAGAGCCGTTCCTGTATGTGTGCAAGTGGAACAGGAAGTGCTCTTCCGGGAGTGCTGGTTCATGGGAAGATTGAACGGGTGATCTTCACCTGAACCAAACTACAGGACTAGTACTTCAACTTTTCTAGGTTGTCACGTGATAGGAAGAATAGAAAGAAACTCCACAGCCTTTGCACACCTGTGTAAAACCCAAGGAGTCTTGCCCGACTGATTCTTCCATTATGCTTCATCTCTGCATTCTTGATTAGTTAATCTAATTCGCTTATCCAATGGTTTTGGAGTAGTTTTGAGTTTCTGCCATGTGCTAGGTACTTTCCTAGGTGAGGGGGATGGAAAGAGGAATAAGATACAGTTCTTGCCTTCGAGAGACATGTATACAAACTAGTATGCTATTCTGTAACACGTGCAATGAGAGAGTTATAGATTAGGAGTCTCTAGGAGTGAGCATCTGACTCAGTGAGTGAGAAAGGAATAGGAGAGGGAAATCGTCATAGGAAAGGTGAAGCTTAATCTAAGCGTATGTCAGACAAGGAGTACAAGCTGGGAGGAGAGAGGCTATTTCAGAGAAAACATGTGTAAAGGGTGAAAATAGGAAAGTCCGTACACATTCAGTAACTATGAGTAGTTTCACTGTGTGTAGGCACTAGTGAGGGGTTACTGGAAGTGAGGTGGAAAATTAGAAGACAGGACATGAAGATACTGCCTGCTCTGTAAGGTAGATTTGCCTTCATTCTATAAATGATGGAAGGCAAGTGCTTAAATTAACATCCTTGAAAAGGTATTTCTGGCTGCAGTGTAGAGAATATTTAGAAAAGAGCCAGGCTTGGGAAGGTCAAGGACGTGGTACCTGGGTGGCTCAGTTGGCTGAGCGTCCAACTTTGGCTCAGGTCATGATCTCTAGGTTCGTGAGTTCGAGCCCTGCATCGGGCTTGCTACTCTCAGTGCATAGCCCGCTTCGGCTCTTCTGTCCCCCTCTTTCTGTACCTTCCCCACTATGATCTCTCTCAAAAATCAATTTAAAAAAAATAGAAAAGAGCTAGGCTTGGAAGGCAGGGACAGGCCTTATAACCATGTATTTGGATAAGGAACTGAATTAATGAATTAAGTCAGGGATTAAAGAGCAGAGTAGGATATGAATTTGAGAAGCGAATACCGAGTGTGAAGTAAAACAATGTCATAATGATCACACATGGCCTGGTTTGAGTACCTGGGTATATAGTGTAGTGCCTGCCATTTACCAATATAAGACATACCTGGGCAGTAACAAGTGAGGAATATATCTGAGTTCTTTTTATTGTTTTCAAGGTTCCTATGGAGAGAAAAGAGAAGCAAGACATTGCTTTATTGCGGGGAGGCAGAGAAGACTTCTCTAATTAAATGACATTTGAGTAGGTACCTGATGAAGTGATAAAGGGAAAGAGCTGTCCAAATAGAGGCAATAGCAAGTGCAGAGGCGTTTGGGGGGGCGGGGGGGAGTGCTTGCCATATTGCAAGAGCAGGAAGGCCACACTAGCTGGAGCTGAGGGCAAGGGGAAGGGTAGATGAGATTCAAGTATGTATTCCTCATAGTGTCTTTAGATTGTAGGAAGGACTTTAGATTTTATTCAGGATGTGATAGGAAGCCCTAAAGAGTTTTTACGCATGATCTTTGTGCTTTTTTTCTCCCTTCTTAGAACATGTCTATTTGTTTGCAGTTATATATATGACTCTATCATTTATCATATGTAAGATTCGTGTAACCATCACAGTCAGGATACAGAACTAGAACTCTTCTGTCACCACAAAAAAACCTCTTTGTGTTACCCTTATATAGTCACACCTTTCCCCCGACCTTAACCCCTGGCAACCACTGATCTATTCTTCTATCGCTATAATTTAGTGCTTCAAGAGGGTTATGTAAATGGAATCATCCATTATGTTATCTTTTGAGACTGGTTTTTTTTGTTTGTTTTTTTTTTTTACTCAGCATTGTGCCCTTGATCCATCTAAGTTAACGAGTGTATGAATAGTTGATTCTATTTTAACACCAAAGAACTATACCATTGTATGGATGTACCACAAGTTGTTCAACCATGGACTGATAGACTTACGAGTTTCTAGTTTATAAAAATAAAACTGTAGAGTTTGTGTGTGTGTGAAAATACATTGTTATCTCTCTGGGGTCAGTCCTCGGGAGTGCTTTTGCTGGGTTGTGTGGTAAATATATGTTTACCTTTTTAAGAAGGTGCCACTTCTCCAGAGTGGCTGCCCTGTTTTACATTCCTACCAGCAATGTATGAGACATCAATTTCTCCACATCCTTACCAGCATTTGGTACTGTATTTTTTTATTTCAGAAATTCTAATAGGTTTAGAGTAACATCTCATTAAAGCGTCCATTTGCATCTCTTTAGTGGTTCATGATGTTGAACATCTTTTCATGTGCTTTGCTCTCTGTATATCCTCTGTGATAAAGTATCTGTTCAAGTCTTTTGCTCATATATTAATGGGATTTTTTTGTTCTTTTTTTTTTTTTTTTTTTTTTTTTTTTTTTTTTCACCCTAGAGAGTTCTTCAAATATTCTGGATACAAATGCTTTGTCAAGTATGTGATTTGTAAATATTTTCTCCTGGTCTGTGGCTTATCTTTTTATCTTCTTAATGGGCCTTTGCAGAGCAAGAAAAAATTAATTTCAATGAAGTCTAATTTATCCATTTTTTTTTTCCTTTTGTGGATTGTGCCTTTGTTGTCAAGTCTGAGAACTCATTGCTTAACTTTAGATCCCAAATTTTCTTCTAAAAGTTTTCTAGAAGTTTTACATCTTGAATATATAGATCTATGATCCATTTTGACTTAATTTTTATTTAAGATGTGAAGTTTAGATTTAGATTCATTTTTGTCTATGGATATCCAGTCTGTTCCAACACCCTTTGTTGAAAATTATCCTTCCTCCATTGAATTGCCTTTGTACCTTTGTCAAAAATCAGTTGGTTGTACTTGTGAGGGTCTATTTCTGGATTCCCTATTCTGCTCCATTGATCTTTGTGTCTGTTCCTCCACAAGTAACTATGTTGATTAGTGCAGCTATATACAGTATGTCTTAAAATCAGGTATCGAAGTTCCTCCAGTTTAATTCTCCTTTTTTCAGAATTTTTTGTAGCTGTTCCAGTTCCTTTCCATGTAAAATTTATAAAATTTTACAAAAATCCTGCAAAAAATCCTGGCTTTTGCTAGGAACTCCATTAAATGCATAGATTAATTTGAGGAAAATTTGCATTTTTATTTTGCGTCTTTCAATCTATGAACACAGCATTTCTCTCCATACATTTAGGTAGTCTTTGATTTCTTTCATCAGCAGTATGTAGTTTCCAGTACTCAAACCTTGTCCATGTTTTGTTAGACTTTTACCTAGGTACATTTTTTTGGAGCAATTATAAATAACACTGTGTTTTTAATTTTGGTTTCTAGTTGTTCATTGTTAGTTTTTAGCAGTATGATTGATTTCTGTTAGTTGACCCCGTATCCTTTGACCTCAGTAAGCTAAATATTCTAGGTGTCTTTTTTTTTTTTTTTTTTTTTTTTGCGGATTCCATTGGGTTTTCTAATGTCTCTGTGAATAGAGACAGTTTTATTTCTTCCTTTCCAATCTGTATGCCTTTTATTTGCTTTTCTTGCCTTGATGCTCTGGCTAGTATTTCCAGTATTATGTTTAATAGGAGTGGTGAGATCAGACAAGGTTGTCTTGCTCCTGATCTTAAGGGTAATGCATTCAGTCTTTCACCATTTGGTATATGTTAGCTGAAAGTTTGTGTAGATGCTGTTTATCAGATTGAGAAAAAGCCCCTTTCTGTTTCTAGTTTAAGAATTTTTATTATGACCAGGTATTGAATTTTATCAAGTGCTTTTTCTACATCAATTAATAGGTCATGGTTTTTCTTCATTAAACTGTTAACTGATGGTAACTTTCCTTTTTAAAGATTTACTGTGGCTGCTGTGTGGAATAAACTATGGGAGCGGGGCCAAGATATAAGCAGGGAAACCATATTGGAAATTCTTGCAGTAATCCGAATGAAAGAGGATAGTAACTTGGACTAGGAAGGGTGAGAAGAGGTCAGATTTTGGATATGTTTCAAACCTCGTGTGGGCAGGAATTGCTGATGAATTGGATCTGAGGCATAAAAGAGAAGTCAGGGGTGACTCCTAAGATTTTTGGCCCAAGCAATTGGAAGTATGGAGTTGCTGTTTACTGAGTGAGAGAAGACAGTGATGTCTAGCCAGTTTGCGCTAGGCAATCAAGAGTTTGTTTCGTACATGTTAACTTTGAAAGGCCTATTGGACTTGTAACTGGAGATAACAAGTAGGTGATTGGGTATACAAAATAGAATTCTAGCAAGAGATTCAGACTAGAAATTTGAGAATTATCAATGGAGTTGACATACGAGAAATTATAGTGATATTTATAGTTTTATTAAAAACTATACCTATCACCTTTTCACTGAACTGTTATCTAAGGTTATCTATCTATTAGCAAAATGCCGTATTCTCTTACCATGTGAAGAACTTTGTTTAAATTTGGATTGGTTCTGTTTATCACCAGACTGCTGTGTGTCTGACATTACGTGACGTGCACCAGAAATTATGTGATGGGGGGGATATATATTCCCTATAATACTGTATTTAGCCATGCTTTTTGATAGGCAGATGACTGTAATAGTAGTGTGTCTTACTTATTTTCAGAGGTTTGTCCTAAATCTTTATAAAAGGAAGTATTTCTGTGTGTATTGTGAACAGGGTTTGACACTATTTAAATGCCTGATAGGCTTTCTGTGGCAGGATTTCTTTTGTAGGTAAAACAGGACAGCCAGGGAGACAAATCAAAAACAAAAATTAAAAACAGGAGTGCAAAATAGCTAGCAAGGAAAAGACTTCGATTTCTGACTTAGGCCCAAAATTAAATCGGTGAAGGGAGAGGGTGAGCCTCAATTTATAGAATTGGTGAAAAGACAGATCTTCTGAGTTCCATTCAGATATGTTTACTTCATATAAAAGTGTTTCAGAAAATATTTTTTAAATGCCACAATCTTTTTTGTTATAACTGATTAACTCTAATAATATTTTCTTTTTTTATACTTAAAAATGTTTTTTAAATATTTATTTACTTTAGAGGGAGAGAGAGACAGAGTGCGAGCAGGGGAGGGGCAGAGAGAGAGAGAGGGAGACACAAAATCTGAAGCAGGCTCCAGGCTCCAAGGTGTCAGCACAGAGCCCGATGGCGGGGCTCAAACTCACGAACAGCAAGATCATGACCTGAGCCAAAGTTGGTCGCTCAACCTACTGAGCCACCCAGGCGCCCCTCTAGTATAATGTTTTCTTACTGATAAAGAAATTTATGTGTCTTTAGCACTTTTAGTTCCTCTGTTGTACAATTTACCAAATTGTGTTACAATATTCTGTTTACTTCTCAGTTTCTCCCACTAAATGTCAGGTTTTACAGCATTAGTACAATGCCTTGGCACTTAAGCTCTCTGTAAGTATTTGTGAATGAATGCATGAACACCTACTACTAAAGCTTAAAGCTAATAACCTTGCTTTTGAAAGCAAATGAGTTTTTGAGATTCCAGAGTATGGGTTATGGTCATATATCTCTTCTGAGTACTACATTTTCAGTTGATGCTTTCAATGAACATTATACTCCGACAGAATGCGCATAGCAACATTACTAACCCAAAGTCAGTGAGACACACGTTTTGCCTTTTGTTATCTGTTCTTTTTGTCCTAGTGGTAATGGATTTATGCAAAATCATCTCAACTTTGGCCCAGACTTGTATTGAATGGCATACGCTTTACAGATAGGAAGCTGAGCTTAGAGTTTAGCCCACAGTTAGTTACATGCCTCATAGGATTTTCATGTGCACGTTTATTACCTAGTCCTTCTCCCCATTTCCAAGTAGATGGTACAATTATAGGCCACGTTTCTCTTCAGTAATAATTATACTTTTAAAAGCATTTTCATATACTCTTGTTCCTTTGAGCTTTACAAGACAAATATACCCTGAGCCTTTACTGTTCCAATGCAGATTTAAGCGCCCTGAGAACAGTTATTTTTGCAACCATGGTATTTTATCTCTAAATCCATAGTGTGTTTGTACATGTATGTGTATACGTATATGTATGTATGTATGTATCTACATGTACATATATGTCCCATTAGTCCATAACAAATTAATAAAGTTTATAGGAAGAATCTTTCTCTGAAATTGTTGATGTGATAAATGCTTAATAAGTGTTAGAGGTTTATAGAAAACTTTTTCAATTATAGCATAGCTATAAAATTATTACCAAAATAATAAACTTAAAACTTTATAATAATTATTGTTATGCTTCTTTTCACTTGGCTTTCTTGACCCCACTCTTTTCTGAATTGTATCTAACTTTGACTCTTTTGTTGTAAATTCTTGGTCTTTAAGTCTCCTCTTTTCCTGCTTAGCACCTTTTCTGTAATTCCCTGGGTCATTGTCACTACCTTCTCCTAAAACTCAGTACTGTGTAATTCTAGAAAACCTGTTGCCTGTCTTGGAGAGGCAATTACTGGGTGGGAGACAGATAAGTTTTAGACAGAGAACTTGGGTTCCTAGCATAGCATCGTCAGGCTATTTAGTTTTACTTGTTCCAGTTTCCCTGCCCCGCCACCCCCCAGTCTTCCCCCTCATTCACTCTGAATTCCAGTGCTGTTGGTCTAAGAACTTCCCTTTAGGAAAAGTCATTTCTATTTGGTTATAATCAACAGTAGAAATTGTGTTGTATGGAAACCATCTTTGTTTCCTACCCACATTCCCATTATCCTCCTCTTCTTCCAGTGAGAAAGACTACTTAGAATAATATTTACCACCATCGCTCCTACCACCTCACCCCACCCCATCTCTGGGATATTGATACATAAGTTTTTATATTTCTTGAAATAAATGAGGCAACTTGGTAGAGCTCTTTGAAGAAAAAACAAAACTTTATGTAAGGTGTTTGTGATTAAAGCATTAATCAATGAGTAGTGTAACACTTCATTCATCTAGTTTCATTGGTTATAAATATGCTACATAAGATAATTGAAATTTATCCCAAAATGTTTTTTTTATAGATTTTGTGTATAGAGATTTTTCCAATATATATACACTATGTAGGTTTTACTTGTGTGTGTGTGTGTATGTATACGTGTATTTAGTAGTTACAAGTATGTTTCTTTATAATGTTTTTATGTGATGTACTACCTTCTGAAATAGGGAACATTCCCCTTGCTCCACACTTAACCTGTTCTGGAAGATAGAAATAGCTTCTTGTTCCCAGAGCTTCGGAATGAAGAGTCAGAAACCCTAGGTTCTAGTCCAAGCTCTAACAGTAAATTCCTGTGTGAGATATTTTGTTTTTTTACCATTGAATCCATGGGATCTGGAATAGTGTCTGGCATGCAGTAGGCGCTTATTAGCAAATATTTGTGGAATAAATCATTGTTTTATGTCTACATTAGCACTGCTTTCCTGATTTATTACTTGGGATTCAGTACTACCTAGTAAATAAGCTTCTAAGTTTTTAATATAACAGGAGTATCTAGGTTCTGACTGAGGCGAACTATTTAATTTATATTGTCTTTTAGTTGCTTCGTGGAATTTTTCGCCTTCGTGATGTATCTTATATACTTAAAGTTGTCAAATGATTTTCTAATACTTCATTTAATGAGAAGTTTCCTTACTGATTACATTCTGTTTGTCTATATTATATGTAAGCAGTGTCTTATTTACAAGGATATAGCCCATGTCCCCAGGGATCTTATAACCTAGATGAAGAGACACACAAATGAAACTAGAAGACTGATTAAATGTTAGATCATGAAGCACTGACCTACAGGTACAGTGGGAGTTCTAAGAATAGAGAGATCCATGTGGGTTGAAGCAGTAGCAAAAGAATTCAAGAAGGAGATGAAACGAATTGGTTTTGGAGAGTAAGTCAGAGTTTGATAAGCATCGAGATGGAGAAATGACATTCTAAGCCAAGGCAGTAGCGTAATCGGGAAGGAAAACTGGGTTAAACATGTTCAGACAAGCCCGACTGGATTCCTACGGGTGTGAGGACGAGTGGGAAATAAAGGTAGGTGGATTTAGTAGAGTTTTACTCTAGGTTCCGTGAAACCGAAGAGGTCTGAGGATAGAATTTAGAGGGATCCCTGCACTTAGATGAGAAAAAAACTTCACATCTTTATGTTTTTGCTAACAGAAACCTGTACCTGCAATTTAGCATTTTCTTCTGACAGTCCCGTATTTACAGTGGTTCAACTGAATGATTTTTCAACTTTCTGAAAAAGAGATACACATTGAATAGAAATCTCACTTCAGAGTTTGAATTTAGATCTTTTCCTTGGCTAGCGATTCCCAGTGCTGGACTCTCTATGCCGGGCAGTGTCAGGGGGCCGCTGCCCCAGGCAGCCACACAATCATGAGGGTGAGTGACCGGTACACTTACAACCATTCTGCACCCGCACGGCCATTCTGTTTGTCACTTTCAGTACAGTAGTCAATAGATTACATGAGATAGTCAACACTTTATTATACAGTAGTCTTTGTGTTAGATGATTTTGCCCTAATGAGGTGTAAGTGTTCTGAGCACATTCATGGTAGTCTGGACTAACCTGTGATGGTTGGTGGGTTAGGTGTATTCAGTGCATTTTTGACTAACAAACAGTATTTTCAATTTACAGTGGGTTTGTTGGCACGTAACCCCATCATAACTCAAGGAAGATCTGTACTGTGATTCTAAGCAGTAAAGCAGTGCCTGTGACTTTATTACTAATGGTAAAAGCACAGGGATTTTCATATTACTTTACAGTTGTTGATATCTCTGAATATAATTTACGCAGGTTAATAAAAAATTATGGTTATTAGACTTCTAGATTTTATTTTGTTGAGTGTTAATAAAGAAGCGTATATATCTATATCTATATGTATCTATATCTATATATCTATCTATATGCATCACCAATACAGGTTTTAAAAAAATACTTGGTAACTTTCAATATAATTAGTTTTCTTTGTAATCACTAATACATTTAAAACCATCCATATTTTAAAAAATAATTACACTTTAGTGAAATTGGCTTTCTTTGTAATCCTATGTATTGTATTTTATGCATTTCAAACTATTCTGAGAGGATATTTGCAGCTTTCTTCAGACTGTCAATGGCACCAGATCTAGTGAAACCAAACAAGAAGAGGCCTTGAGAACCCTACCAAAGAGTTTTAGTTGAAGTGAATAGTAGAGGAGGAACCTAATGAATTTTTCTTTTGTTTTTAATTACAGAATAAATTCAAGTTAACTTAGAAGAATTTTTAATTTTCATTAAGTTTTAAAAAGAGGGAGTTCTTTATTTTACAACTATAGATAAACATAAGTTTACAAGGCAACCAAAACTTGTATAGTCCCACACTCTTTATCCTTACCCTCTTACCGTGTATCTGTTCCAGTTTGTTAAGTTTTTGTGCAAAGGAATGAAATATTTAAAGTGGTTAGGTAGGAGCATTTCTTAATCTGCTGTACTACACCGGGTCAAGCGGGAAGACTTTGGTGTCAGGGAGGTGAGCTGTGGGTCTGGTCAGTTAGATGCTGGATGATTGGGATAGTATGGGTAGCGGTAGAGGTGGGCTAGAATTGGCATTGCCAGGAGGTATTAAGAAAGAACTTCAAAGGGGTTGGTGGTAATCATGGTGGCCGAATTGCATGCAGTGGTGTAGGGGAAAGTACCAGAAAGTTAAGAAGAGAGTGCCTAAATTAGGATTCCTGGAATAATACTCTACAGGTTCACAGTGCTTTATCTGTAACCCGAGGCCAGCTTTGTGTTTTCGAATTCGAAAGTCTTTGAATTTTAGAAAGGAAACATGACATTTATATGGCATATTATGTAATGCCCCCAACAAGGTGTGAGGCATCACCCAGTTATTAAACCCTAATTATTTCTGCAGTGAAGCATGGAAATAGTCACAGTAGGCTAACTAAGCCTATAAATAGCCTTAAGTCAGTAAGTCAGTTCAAAGCAAATTTTTGCCACTACCAGATGAGGTTTTTTTTTTTCTTAAGATTTATTTTTATGTAATCTCTACACCCAATGTGGGGCTTGAACTTACAACCCCGAGATCAAGAGTCACATGCTTTCCCAACTGAGCCAGTCAGGGACCCTGTGCAGAGGAGTTTCGACATGAAGTTTCATGGAAAAAATCTTTTAAGTACTTTTAGATTTCAGAACTATGGAAGTAATTGTAAACTGTATTGATTATAACATCCAGTGAAGAGAGTCTTAGGAGTTGTGTCTTGAGGAATATTGATTATGAAATGGATGAAATTTGAAAGAGAGGTAAAGAAAGGCAAGAGAAGCGTTTAGGTGACTTCAGTTTTCAGGCTAAAAAGAGAATTACTACTTCTGATAAAAATGGGAAGCTGAGGAGGGAAGCGACTTTGGGCAGGATTTTAAATTTAAGCTTACTTCCCTTTTATTTTTCAAGTGTTCCATATTGGTAGAATGAGCTTGAAAGTTTACAAGTGGAATGTACAATTTCCTTTTAAAATAAGCTCTTAACACACTGTACACATTGTTTGTGAGCTAACTTGACAATAAATTATATTTTAAAAAATTAAAAATAAAATAAAATAAGCTCTTAATTTTCAGAACTCACAGTCTCTGATGTTGAGACATTAAAGTACTTCGGGTTTGAGAGTGGTTGAAAGGTGTTGTTCCTGGAGCGTTAAAATTGTGGCCCTGCTCACTGGGACAAAACCTGGAAAACAGACTGAAAAGGAGTAGAGTAAGGTACTTGTCCCATGGCAGGATTCTTTGTGTGGCCGAACCATTAACGTGGCCATATTTGTAATGATGTGAACACGTACAGAAATGGCAGCTGCAGCTGCAGCGTGGTAGCCGACGCACTTTGAATGCTTAACGCAAGCCGGGCACTGTTCTAAATGCTTTACAGCAAGCAGTCTGGTGCCTCTCTGCCTTGTAGCCCAGGTCATGACTGCATCTGGGTGGGAAGCGTTAGCATAGCTAGCGGTATGACTTTGATTCCCAGTTCACCCTAAAAATCTGGAGTGAGGGGCGCCTGGGTGGCTCAGGTGGCTAAGTGTCCGACTCTGGGTTTCGGTTCAGGTCATCATCTCACGATTCGTGAGATCGAGCCCCGCGCTGGGCTCTGTGCTGACCGCGCAGAGCCTGCGCGGGATTCTCTCCCTCTTCCTCCCCCACTCAACGCTCGCGCATGCGTGCGCTCTCTCTCTCTCTCTCTCTCTAAGTAAATAAATATTATAAAAAAAAAAAACTGACCAACTTCAAATTCTGTACATTTAGACAAATTTTAAACATACAAATCCAGAGTATGGATAATTCATGAATATGTAGAATTGAGTAGGTTTCAACTTTATTGCTATTCTGTGATTTTTTTAATCTACTTTGATAAATGAACTCCTATTATTATTGTCACATAAATAACATCTCTTAGAAATAGCAGGCAAGTCTTTAATAGAAATGGAAATAAGGACAGACAAGTCCTTAGCAAAAATGAAATAAGGTCCAATAATTACTCTTAAAATTTAATTACTTACCTATATCTACTGTACATACATATATGCATTTACTTTACGTATAGTTTAAGAAGGCAAATTTTGTCTTAAACCTTTATTCAGATTCTCCCACTGACTTGTATAATACAAACTTGAGGTTTTTAATTAAGTAAGGACGTCAGACTAGAGTATATGTAAGCGTCCTTTCAGTATCAGACTCTACGGCTGTGAATGTTTAGATTTTATCCAGTAGAAGAGAAGGACTGAACTACACCTTCAAGGTGATTCTCCTTCGATTATGCTGGAAACAGCGCAGAAAAGGTGCCTGAGGAAGACGTGCAAGGACGAATGTCAAAACTCTGCACCACAGAGTTTTGACAAACCAGAAGCACAGAAATAATGATCCTAGAAAAATGAAGAATGTGTACACTATTGAGCAGAAAAATTTTCAAGAAAAGAGTGATTAGTAATCATTCAAATTAGTAATCAGTCGGTCAAGTTAATAGAATATAGAGGAAAGGGGGTCTCTGGGTGGCTCAGTGGGTTGAGTGTCTGACCCTTGATTTCGGCTCTGGTCATGATCCCAGTGTCATGGGATCAAGCCCCACGTCAGCCTCCATGCTGAATGTGGAGGCTGCTTAAGATTCTTTCTCTCCCTCTGCCCTTCCCCATTCTCTCCCTTTCTCTCTCTCTCTCCCTCCCTCCCTCCCTCCCTCTCTCAAATTAAAAAAAAAAAACAAAAACATAGAGGCAGGAACCCTGTGCTGGGGTTAGAAAGCCACGGATACGTTTCTGGCCCTAAATCTGCCACTGATTGAGGTTTTGATTAGTAAATTACTTAATTTTCTAAACCTTGCAAAATGAGAATAATAACTATCTAGGCTTCCTCACTGGTGTTTCATGAGGATCAAATGATATGATGAATTAGAAAGTACTCGAGAAAACTTAAATATACTATGGAATTAAGTTATTGCGAAATGGTGGATGACGATCCTGAAAAGGGTATTGTATTTGATGATTTGAATAAAACTATTATCAAGGGAGGAAACTTGGCGGCAGATTAAAAGAAAGTTGAAGCCATAGTATAACTACTCTGTAGAGGAGTTTGGCAAAAGGCATGAATGGTAAGACACAGGTGGCCTAGCATAGTGTGTTCATTCCTTACATTGCTAATGCAGATTTTGGTATGTATGTTTGTGTTTCTCACTTGTTTAGGAGGATGTAGGGGGCAGCAACTGTAGCTCATTCTCTTTCCTCAGTGCCTTGAATACAGTAGCAATTTTAATAGCTTTGTGAAGACATACTTGTTACAGGGCTTAACTGGTAAGGAAATACTTTGTGTATTTCCAGTATATTGTATATTGTATATACCAGTATATTATATATACCAATTAAGGTAAGGAAATACATCCACGAGTTTATACATGGATGTATGTTTAAGATGGTTAAGACTCAAACATGTTCATAGGTTGAAGGAAGAACGCTAAGCCCCAGATAACCATTTCAGAGCGTAGAGAAAAAAAACGTAAGCTTCCCAGTCCTTTGTACAGAGCCAGCATAACATGATAATAAAATATGAACATAAAAGAAGAATACACACCAATCTCCCAAAAGTTGGTGCAAAAAATGCTTAATAAAACTACCAAATGGAAACTACCATTACATTAACAGAATAAAGCGTAACCAAGTAGAATTCACTCTAGAAATGTAATGATAAATTCATTCACGTTTAGTGGGTGAGAGGGGATTATGAATATCTTGAAGGATACCAAAAAGGGGGAAATCAACATTTATTTCTAACAATCCTTAGTGAAACCAGGATAAATGAATATATTTAAAATTTTACATACCTCAAACCACAAGACTGCCTTTTGTTATTAGACATGAAATACTAGAATTTCCATTTTAGTGTTTAGTGAAATACTGAATTCCTTTTTTAAAGTCATGAATCAAGGAAGATCTGGCCAGTGTTACTATTCTATAACATTGTCTTTGGAATACAATGCAAAAATTAGACCAAAATACAAAATAATTGTTGAAAGGGAGGAGACAGATTTATTATTTGTAGATGATCTTGTATATCTGGAAAAGACAAAAAAAGAATCAACCTACACATTACTATGAATCATGAGGTTTCATTATAATAGCTAGTAATAAAATACCAAACATGAAAACTAACTGTTTAAAGTATTTTTCCAGGGGCGCCTGGGTGGCTCAGTCGGTTAAGCGTCCGACTTGGGCTCAGGTCATGATCTCACAGTGTGTGAGTTGGAGCCCCACATCAGGCTCTGTGCTGATGGCTCAGAGCCTGGAGCCTGCTTCAGATTCTGTGTCTCCCTCTTTCTCTGCTTCTCCCCCGCTCATGCTCTGTCTCTCTCTCCTTAAAAAAAATAAACATTAAAAAATACATATTTTTCTTGGTGGACTTTAAACTGAAAGCCCATCTGTATGGGTTAATGAATGGGAATCCTCATTTTTTTTTTCCTAAAGTTTATTTATGTAGAGAGCGTTTGGGAGAGAGAGAGAGAGAGCGCGCGCGTGCGCGCGAGTTGGGGAGGGGCAGAGAGAGGGAGAGAGTGAGAATCCCAAGGAGGCTCCACACTGTCAGTGAGAAGCCTGATGCTAGGTCACAAACTGAGGTCATGACCTAAGCCGAAATCCAGAGTCAGATGCTTAACCAACTGAGCCACCCAGGTACCCCAGGAATCCTCATTCTTAAATACTTTTTTTAATTATTTTTTTTAATGTTTATTTATTTTCGAGAGAGATAAAGCACAAGTGGGGGAGGGGCAGAGAGAGAGGGAAACAGAATCTGAAGCAGGCTCCAGGCCCTGCGCTGTCAGCACAGAGCCCGACACAGGTCTCGAACTCACAAACTGAGATCATGACCTGAGCAGAAGTCCCACACTTAACCTACTGAGCCACCCAGGCACCCCTAAATACTTTCTTTGTTGTTTGTTTGTTTGTTTGTTTTCCTTCTAGGGAATACACAGACAATTTAATTTTATCATCTCTAAGTAAATTGAAGTGGGTTTTGAATAGACACTTTCCACGTTAACTTTTAAAAAATATTTTGAAATAAAGTTGTAGCAGTGAATAGAATGACTTTAAGGATTTTTTTTTTTAATTCTTTGTTACTTTTGATACTTGCTGTATTACTTGGTAATGCTAGGAAAGGTGTAATCTGATCTTTGAACCATATTTGGTAAATGGTAATTTTGTATGGAACCCGCTGTTCTATCAGTAAGAGGAAAATTATTGCCCAAATGTAAGGCTTTTCTTTGCCCTTAAAGCATTTCCTGACTTAAAAACCAAGTTATATTATGCGTGGATTCTTTTTGCTTTTTAAAGTACACTACTCCAGATCTGTAACTCTTTAACAAGAGATGTGTTGACAAAGGTACTTTCTATTTTATTTGGAGGGAGAATTACATTGTTTACCTTGCTTACCACTGATTCCCTTTATGTTCTAAATGTAAATTGTTATATTTGTATTCATTATCAGCTCTCAGAATTGAGCTCTCTGACACATTTCCTTTGCAGTTCTGAAATCAATGTTGATAAATCAGTTGTGTCTCTTAGGATGTGATGCAGTTGAGTTATTTAAACCTAAAGCTTGTTACACACTGTTGTTTTAGTATATATGAAAATGAAAACTTAGGTAGACCTGTATGTTTAGAATAAAAAAATGTGTTTCACTCTGTAGTAATGCAGAAAAATTGATTATCTACTGTGTGCTAGGTTGTTAGCCACTTGTGTACTTTAGCTAATTCTCTTGACAGTCTAGTAAAGTGAGGTGTGGTATCCAACTTAATAGAAAAGAAACTTCTGCAGAGAGTTTTAGTCCAAGGCCATGCTGACACAAGATTTGAACCTAGATCTGTCTCTGCCAGAATTTTTTCACTGACAATATGCCATCGTGAAAGATGGAAAATTTACATTTTTCTTAAAAACTATTTTGATTCTGTTTTGCTTTGCTGTGTTGCTAGTCACTAGAAATGCAGGGAGTTAGTTCTTTGAATCCTTGTCCTCACTATTATTTTTATTATTATTATTATTTTTTTTTTGTCTTGTTAGCAGTTGCCACAATCTGCCATCATTTGACAGTAGCAGAGAATTCAATTCATTTTGAGTGCTGTGGCATTTGTTTCTTAGAGAAGCTCCCTCGGGTGCCAGCTCACCAAGTGTAAGGGCATCCTTGCCAGGCTCTCATGCAACAGTCTACCATTTTTAATATCCTACCATTTCTGTAACCTCTGTAGTTGTGTGTGTGTGTGCGTGTGTGTGTGTGTGTGTGTGTGTGTGTGTGTGTGTGTGTGTTAATACGGACCCAACAAATTTATACCAAAAAGATTGAACCTATTTTGGTAATGGAAAAAGAGAATTTCCAGTGTGGTTAAGAACCACATCTTATGAGCTGTTTTTTTTTTTTGCCTCCCACTTTAAGAATTACCAAGTATTTTTAAAAATTGGAACTTGAAATTCAGCTCATTGCTTGGATGTATTTCTGAAGAAACCTCTGAGAATTGATTGTAGGAAATCAGGGGAGCAGTTAGAAGATAATTGGAAATAAGATAGTGAAAGAAGAGCAAAATGACCTGAAAATGAGGACTTTACAATTTTAATTTGACCAGTGAAAGTGGATTTGCTGTTTTTCTCTTTCGGCTATTGTCTGTGGTCCCACGTTGGACAGTCTGCTGCTGAAAGCCATCACAGGTCTCACGAAGGCCACTGCTTCCGTAGCTGGAACTGGAAGTCGAGAGTAGAGTTGGGTAAAGGAAGACAGTGACTTAACTCATGTAAATGGCATCTTCTGGGAACTTACAACTTAGGAGATCCTTCTTCCACCTGAGAATATCTTGTGCGAGACGCACTGGGGACTACATCATTGCCATTAGATCTCATACTGTTACCTGGTCACGTTTCTCGTTCCGCCTGCCTCTAGTTTACTCTAGTTTCTCTTCTGCTTTCAAGGCTCCAGACCCAGTTCCTGGACCTGCCCTGGAAAAGAAGTATCCGGTAGAGATGAGCTCACTGCAGTTACTTAATTAAAAATTTGTAAGCTGCAAAAATGGCAAAGGGCCAACCAAGAACAGCTACAATTTGAATTTTTCTATTTCCAGGTATGCTAAAGTCCACGGCACCAGTCAAGCTTAGCCTGTGTAACTGCCTTACTGTGACATCTATAATAACCAAAACTTTACTTTCAAAATCTGTGGTCTTCTTGCTTTCAAGTATGGTAACATTCCTAACATCTAGGTAACATGCAGCTACTCTTGACTTTAACTTACTTTTGCCTGAATATTTCTGACTTAACTTGTTTGCTAGTCGTAGCAAACTAATGCAAAAACAACGTAGGAAAAACAAATTGGAAATACTATTGAGTTAGACCCTGTAAATGTGCAAAAACTAGTCTGGTCTTCAATGAAAAGTAAACATTATCGACAGCAAAACTGTCTTCCTTTAAGAGGTTCACACATAGTCTGAGTAGTTCGTGGAGTTTAATAAGTGAAACTAGTTCTCTCCACCATTCCACGCAATGCCTGCCTTCACATAGAGTCAGTGTTTTCTTCAGCAGTTGGAAGTAGAACCAAATAATGTATTATATAGTACTTCTACATAAAGAGTTCAATTTTAAATGTAAGTGTGTAACTAATACTTGCTGTAATGATACTTGATTATTCAAAATAAATCCAATAAGAAAGTCATAAGTAGATTAAATTGTCCTGGAATATAACAACAAAAACAAAAACACGTTTCCTGCTGCTTAAGATTTTAATGGAGTGAAAACTACTTATGAAGGATTCGAGGGCTGAGGTCAGTTAGCTTTTAGGGGCATTTATTGCTTTTACCAATTTGTATAGATTTAGAAACTGGATTAATCCATGAAAGGTGATTTTATTTACCGAATGGGCAGATAACCATACTTATCTTTTGTTTTTAAAGTTCAGTTCAGAAGAATTGATCAGAGAAATTTTATGTCCCAACTGTGATTTTAAAAGATGATTCCAATATCCTAGCTTCTGCTTCAGAAATTCTCTCCTCCGCTGTTATTGTATAATGAATATGTCAGCCAGTCTAGTCAGCATTGGGTCCCTGATTATGTCCCACATGATTTGTTTGGTATTGAAAGGATTGAATCTCACTGCGTGTTGTATTAGGACCGGAAAGAGAGCTACTATCAGAGTTATTACAGGATCTTTACTGCCGATGGGTGAATTGGGGGAGAAATTGAAGAGAGAATTGCATTTGAATTTCAAGTCTTGTTTGTTATCACTGGGAGGCTGTTAGTAATGGTGAAATTTTTCTACATTACTGAATGCAAATTTTGTGTAAAACACTGTACTAGGCCCAAAGGGATGTGCAAATGAATAAACTTTGCTTTCGGTGAGCTCACAGACAAGTAATACCAAGGAAAGTACTATAATAGGAGTGCTAACAGTATACAGGAGAGTACCAGATAGAATCAACTTTATGGGGAAGGTAACATTTCTACTAAGCCTTGAGGGATAGATAAAAGTCTTTGGAGAGAATGGCAAGAATCTAGAAATCTTAGAAATCTAAGTTATGGAAATGAAAGTATATAGGGGCACCTGAGTGGCTCAGTCGGTTAAGCTTCCGACTTCGGCTCAGGTCATGATCTCACAGTTGGTGAGTTCGAGCCCCACATCAGGCTTGCTGCCATCAGCACAAAGCCCTCTTCAGATCCTCTGTCCCCCTCTGTCTGCCTTTCCCCCACTTGCACTCTCTCAAAAATAAGTAAACATTTTAAATGTTATTTACTTCTTTAAGAAGTAAAAAAAAAAAAATTTTTTTTAAGTGTATAACATGTTCTAGAAATTGTGAGCAGTCCAGTGTGCCTAGAGAACAGTGGAGTACAGGATGTGATAGAAGACGGAGCTGTGTCATACTTTTGAATGTCAGGTGAAAGATTTTGGACTTAATTCAGTAGCAGGGAATGGGTATCCACTGAAGATTTCTAAGCCTTGGTGCACTTAAGTCCGTGAGTCTTTTGAAAAGCTAACTGTATTAGAGTCATTGGCTTGATGAAGTTAGATTTCAGCAGCAGTGGTACCTCATTAAGGACATTTATTGTTATATGTGCCAAATGTGTGAAGAGTTTTTCCTGCAGTTTCTCACTTAATCCTTACTACAGGAATGTGCGAAGTAACTGAAATGATACATGTTAGGCATTTAGCATAGGACCTGGCCCATAATAATGGTGAACCAGTAATGCTGAACCATAGCGTTTATGCTGTAAACTTAGAGAAAAGTGTTCTTGTCCACCTTTATGTGTTATAGCTTTCTATAAAAGTATTGTGTTTATTGAGGGACTCTTAGGCTTAAGATAGTAACATTAAACCTCTTTTTCTACAACCCCCTACCTCTTTTAAACAATTAAACCATCTCATTGGTGGATGAGTATTTCTTACTCCGTTTGAGAGTAACTCAGCATTAGTTCATGTTGAGTTAGCCTTTGGTTGAAAATCAAAGGGACCTGGCTTTTTTGTTTTAACAGGACTGAGCATAGAGCTAGTCGTGCACCTAAACATATAGCCTGTGTGTAACGTTTAAATCAAAATGTAACTGTAGATCTCGTCTTGTCAAACATCTGGAAGATTGGTAATTGTTGTAGCTGTTAACTCTAACAGTAATCGTCTCAGCATAGATAACATAGGCTTTAAGTTATCTTAAAGTACATATAGTTGGCTAAGTATAGGTATTTTCAAAGTATTCTACTCTTACTCTCCTGCTCAGGTATCAGAATACAAATACTGATGGACCATCTTCCATCCTTGTAACCTTTTACCTGGCCTCGCTCCCTCTCCAAAATAAGTGTATATTCTTTCAGAGTCTTTCCTGTAGATACATACAAAATATCTTTTTAAAGTACATTTTTGTATCCCTTTTTTAAATACACAGATTCTGCCTCTTACTTTTTTCATTCATTAAAATCTTCTCTTTCCATTTAATTATTTAGATACCTTATTCCACCAAAACACACACACACGCACGCACGCACACACACACACACACACACACACAGCTACCTGGTATTCATTAGTGTTGCTATACAGTAATTTACTTATTCGCTTCCCAATAGCAGTTGTTTTTAGTAATACACACTAAGGAGGTGACTTTCTGCTCCTCTTGAAACACATGTGTTTGTCTCTAGATGAGATGCTCTAATTTATATAAAGAGACCTCTGGTACTTTATTATCTGCAACAGACTTCATTCAGCCTGCCTCACAGCTGACTGCAGTCGCAGCGGGGGTTGACACCACAGTGGTGCACGGCTGGCCTTGCAGACTAACTTGGTGGGAAGTGTGTGTATAGATGTCTCAGTGTCTCTCTCCATGATGCTCCTCAGTTAAAAGGAATATAACAGTTGTCCTCTGTGCCTCACATGTGGGGAGGATAAGGTGAGATAATAGACATGTGCTGATAAGAAGTCCCAATATAAATCTGAATTCTGCTAGATTATAATCTTCTCAAAAGCAGGGACTATATTTTACTTACCTTTGCATATTTAAAGCACATCGCCTGGCTTATAGTCGCAATGTTTATAGAGTGGATCCTAGAAATGAAGGTGAGCCAAAAAGTCGTTCAGGCCCGTAGCATTTTCTCAGATGTATTTTCTACATTATCTGGAATCTGTACATTTTTCACTGAAACTTTCCCACCTTTTCAAACTTCACTCGTTTTTCTACTCTACTCAGCTGTAATTCTTCTAATTTATCATGTTCTTTCGTGGCCTTTCCCTCAACACAAACAGTTGTCAGGGATATCCTTCCTGCGAGACCTTTATTATTCCTCTGTAATTCCTAAGCTCAAGCACGACATTCTTTGTGACATTTTTCCTGCCTTTCTTCAGTTCCTAAGTTTTAGGCACTTCTTCCCTTGACCTTCACTGCAGCTTATACACCTGTAAATGGCACAGAGTACTTGTTGCCGTGTGCTGGGGCATAGTGGTACATCTTGTGGCGGGGCCTGGAGCTTCAGAGATAAATGACCTGAACGGAGAAAGTGAGAGGCATGTTTTTGCTGACTTGTGGGAGGCAGCATGCATGACGCAGAGAGCAATGAAAATCTTCTGTGATGTGCCCCTCCTTACCCCACTTCTTCAGCCTCGTCTTTTGTCACGCTGTCTCCTTGTGAGTCTCACCCCCCGCAGGTCAGCATTAGCCAGCTCCTTACGGTTTCCTGAACTTGCCACGCTGCTTCACCCCGTTAGGTCTTTCCCTAGGCAACTACCTATGCCTGAGTTACTCTTTCCCTCTCGCCTGTCCAAGAGAACACATTTTATCTTCCAAGACCCAGCGTAGGTGTCCCCTAGTTTAATGAATCCTTTCCTTCAATCCTCCCCTTCTCCCGGAATTGGCTGGTCCCTCCTTCATTTCTGCTGTTTACTGCATATTATATCTGTATCCATTATTACATTTATTTGTTGAATGTTTGTTTTCCCCTACTAAAATGTAAATTAAAAAAAATTTTTTTAATGTTTATTTATTTTTGAGAGAGGGAGATTGACAGAGTACGAGCAGGGGAGGGGCAGAAAAGGGGGGACACAGGGTCTGAAGCAGGCTCCAGGCTCTGAGCTGTCAGCACAGAGCCTGATGCAGGGTTCAAACTCACGGGCCATGAGATCATGATCTGAGCCAAAGTCAGAGGCTTAACTGACTGAGCCACCCAGGTACCCCTAAAATGTAAATTTCTTGAACATAAGCAACTGTGCTTTTATTAATTTTAATACTTTCAGCACCCACTATGGTGTAGAGTAAGTAGCAGGCACTCAACAAAGTTTGAGATATATATATATATATATATATATATATATATATATACACACACACACACACACACACACATATGAAAAACTACATATGAAAAATGTACATATGAAAAATATAAAAATGATAAATTAGAAAATGGGTTATGTCATAAATAAAAATGTTAAGTAGAAGATCACTTTAATATATTTTTACAGTTCAGATTTCCTACTTAATTAGGAAAGCCTTTGCTGCAGATTTATGGATAGGTATTTGCAGGATGTGATTTCTGTTTCTTTATTTGATTATGTTATACAACTAAAAATATTAAATTGAATATTCTCTAAGGGTATCTAATTTAGAGATTTGTGAAATAGATTTGTATATAATAAATTTGCTGATAAAAGTTTCTGTATAGTTCTGAGATTATTCTTGACCATCTAATAAAAAATCCATTCACCATAACTATAACAAGACAAATAGCCAACTATATACTACAGTTTCACAGTGTTAGATTGAAACACTGGCACATACTAAACAACATTACAGCATGGTGTTGTATTTTAGAAACTTGATTCATTTAATATTGCCTTACCAATTTTAACTTTGCTCTTTTGAATTCTCTGTGATTTCCTTTTAAGGTTCTGAATAATCTAGTAATGAAATATTTTATTTAAATGTTGGTCTTTACATATAGATTTGTATATATTTTCTCCATTAGCAGGCTTAGCAGTCTCTATTAACCACAGTTGTATTACCAATCAAGTGTATGTGTATAATTTTCAAATTGCCAATTTAACTTTTCGTTAGGTAGTAAAACATTTTAGTAGTTATTACGAAAGCACTAATGGGGAGCCTGGGTGGCTCAGTCGGTTCAGCCCCCTGACTTCGGCTCAGGTCATGATCTCACAGTTCGTGGGTTCGGGCCCCACATCAGGCTCTCTGCTGACAGCTCAGAGCCTGGAGCCTGCTTCAGATTATGTCTCCCTCTCTCTCTGCCCCTCCCCTGCTCATTCTCTCTCTCCTTCTCTCTCTCTACACCCAAAATTAAATAAACATGAAAAAAATTAAAATTGAAGAAAAGACTAATAACTGTCCATTTACACTGTGTCTAACTCATGAACATAATCGACCTGTGCCCTGTGCTATAACACACACACATGCATACATCTACCAGGCAGCCAGAAGTCCACTTTGGGGAGAAGTCAGCTGAGGGCCATGACATTAGAAGGAAGATGGGCAAAATTACATGAGATGAACAAAAAGAAAGCGTGGGGCCAAGTGAGTGATTAGAACTGCACAGGGATCAGTTGATAAAACTTCTCATAACTTTCTCTTAATCTGCATATAAAGATGCCATTTTGGATTAATATTTTAACCAGGTTATTATAATTTTCACATGCCACTGAGTTCATTGGTTCATTCTAAATGTTGATGGTTGATACAAGATGCAAACTGGTACTTCCAAGTGCTTTCATTTTCTTTTATCCTCTCTTTTTCCCTTTTACCCATAATAGGAGCTTCTTGTCATATCATTTATTTATATCATGTTTTCTTTCCAAGATATTTATGCACAGGATGGATTATCCAAAAATTACAGGGAAAAGGGAGCACTGAAAAATAACTTTGTCTCCATCTTAAAGCCCTAATGTATTGGAAAAAAATAGTGAGATATGAATTGGAAAATACACACAAGGTAGTTAGTTATATAATATGTTTTGATGAATTATAACCATTCTGTCTTAGATTTATTGCACTTTTCTTGATCCTTAGAAAATGGTAGCACTCACCACAAAACCACAGTACATAAATTGCCAAGTGTGGCTGACTTGCACATTCCTTTAGAAGAACTTAAAACTGGTAAGACTTTTATCCATAAGGAATGGCCAACATTCGTGGACTTGAGGCAATGTAGTAAATGAAAAAGTCGGGAAGTTTTCTTGTTTAGAGAAGGAAGTGTAGATCATTATGTACTTCAGCCATTAGTGTTCACTTTTTCTTTTACAAAGTAAATTATTGCAGCGTTATAAAGTTGAGAAATCCATTTTCTGCTACCAGTCCCTTGCTCCTTTCAAGCTTTTAAATAACATAAAAGCTGAACATGATAGCTAACTTCATGTAGCATTTAGATGACTGATTTGGTATGTTTACTGTTACTTTTGCAAATAACTAGCTATCTATGTAAAGTGTTTCAGTATTACAATTCTTTCATGCTAAAATTTATGCTAAAGAGTGATTATGATTCTTATTTTTAGTCTTAAACAGTGATAGTATTTGAATTTTAGATTTTGATTACATGGCTACAATTCTTGCATTTTTTAACTTTTAGGAAAATAACTTGATATTATAGATTGGTGGAGCGTGGATGGGGGGCGGGGGGGAAGGAGTTTGCTTTGCCTTAGTAAAGTTGTCATATCATGCTCCAAGAAATATAACTCCAATAATGTGCTGTTAAAATTTTTTTGAAAGTTTTTATGTTTAATTAATGACATTTGTAAATTCTTTTGAGGTTAATCAAATGTGAAGTACATCAACTGTTACCTAACTGGCATTTGATGAGATACTTAGATAATGCATGAGTAAAGTAAAAGGTATTTAGAATAGTGTGTGTATGATTAGGCATGGAATAGATTTCTTTATTTTTAAGGTTTAATTCTGAAATCTTATTGGGGCTAAAGGTTTCAAAATTTGCTTTAACTTTAATTTTAAAAATTGTAGCACCATCCAGCTACTCTGACTGTATATCAATGCTTTGTTCTATGATACTCTTTAAGAATAACTCACTGCACAGTCTGGTAATGTCAGCCAATCCACAGAAAAGACACAAATTATAATCAGTTATAAGAAACTATTAACATCATTTTGACAACCAAATAGATAAGTTAAAACATTCTGCCTTCCCAGTAGTCATCCTGGGGAAGTTACTGTTCACAGTTGTTAAGGTCAGAGGGGCTTTGCAGTTCAGACAGTTCTGTTAAAATTTAACATCTGTGTTTCTAAAAATCACCATGCTATGCAAATCATGAAAAAGAAAAGCCACAGGGTTTATGGAAAAAGTGGAGTTCCAGATACAACACTCAAAAACTTTATCAGAGAACATTTTAAAAAAGATAGGATCCTTAAAAAATGACAGTATAGTTTTACCCATGTTAAATGACTAAGAAATATGTACTCCTATAACGTACAAACAAATACGGTACTTTGAAAAAGATCTGAAGTTGACTTATGGAAGTGAGCATAGATGTGGCAATTTGTTATCCTGAAGTGGTCAAAGAAGGGTTTTCTGAAATCAGAAGGAAAGTTGTAACACAAGATATGGCTAGGTGGGGCCGCATGCTGATAGGCCAGCTGAGGCAGCTGGCGGATGTTTGAGGTGTGTTACATTTTGTGTATTCACATGCAGCTTGTTTCAGTTGAGCGTGGTTTTCCACATCCAACTAGTATTTCTAGCTGGTAACTAACGCTCAAATTGTTCCCTATTATTTCAATTGCATTGGAACAAATTTGCAGTTTCAAAATAAGTACTAAGCAGCACCGACTTAAAGCTGAGGGTAAGGGAAACGCTTGTTTGGATAGATAGAGACCCCTTTTTATACTAGTCTTCAAAATCCAAGCATTTTCTGGCACGCTGGCTCAGTCCGTAGAGCCTGCAACTCTCGATCTTGGGGTCGTGAGTTCAAGCCCCACGTTGGGCATGGAGCCTACTTAATAAATAAAATTATTTAAAAAAATAAATCTAGGCATTTTCTGATATGTAGAGATTTATTGCAGCAAATATTTACTGAGCACCTACTACTTAGCACACACTTTCTAAGTATTTAGGACACAACAGTGAACAAGGTAGTCTTTCCACTTTGAGAAATAACAGTACTTTTGTAAAGAATTTTGTTGTCAAGCGTCAGTTTTAAGAAGTGAAATTACACAGGTGAAAGGAGAAGTCTAGCAAGGAGTCTATTGGACAACAGGCTTTTCTCTAACCTCTGAAATTGTATACTTTCGCAAGATAATTTCATGGGGTCCTCTCCCACTCAAGATTACATTGTTTACAGAAAAAATTATCATCTCTTAAGGTTATTAACCGGAACTAAATTTTAGGATGGTATATATGTTAAAATGGGAAGACCTCCTTACCTTCTTGTCCTATAAGCTAAAAGAGAATCCTAATGCAATCGAGAAGTAAATTTTAGTTTTATATATTTCATTCCATTTCTTTCTGATACTCAACATGAGCTATAATTAAATGTGTTTCAGTAAAATTCAACCATGCAAGAATAGGGCAAAGATAAATGATAGTTTCCATAATAATATTAAAACTTTAGTGTTCTTATATCTCAAGGCCTTTCTCATCTCCTGTAACTACCCCCCACCCCAAACTCCTTCTTCCTAATCCTACTGTCCCTCCTTTCTTCTAGCCAGACAGATGACTATCTCCAGAAGCTGCCTCAGATTTGGTTGTTTTGCTTCATACTTTTTTAACCTTCTTTTTTAAAAATGTTAATTCCAGTTTAGTTAACATGCAGTTACATTAGTCTCGGGTGTACAATATGGTGGCTCAGCAGTTCTGCACATGACTTAGGCCTCCTCACAATAAGCGTATTTCACTCGTCCCTCCGCCCACCTTCCCTCCGGCAACCATCAGTTTGGTCTCTATAATTAAGAGTCTGGTTTTTGGTGTCTTTCTTTTTTCTTTGCCCGTTTTGTTTTGTTTCTTAATTTAAACATATGAGTGAAATCATTTGGTGTTTGTCTTTCTCTAACTGACTTATTTCACTTAGTATTGTCCCTCTAGACCATCCATGTTGTTGCAAATGGCAAGATTTCATTCTTTTTTATATTCTTAAACTTCGAAAGTAGCCATGATTCTATGGCCTCCCACTCTCTCCCTCAGCCCAGAGAGCCCTTTAAACACATACAGCACAGTTAATACCACTTAGGTAGCACTCGTGTACAGCCTAGACCCATATATCCTTACTCCCTCTGTGATACATCTATTTTGATGTTTTAAAAGTGCCCCAGACTCGGCATGTTCAAAACCAAACCCGTAATCTACCCCTTTGTTTTCTTGGGCCTGTTCTATCATTTGTAGATGGGACCACCATCCAGTTGAGCAGATCAGAAACCAGTGTTGACACCGACTTCTTCACCCCAATATTTAATCCAGCAACAAGTTCTATTCATTTTTCCTTCCTAAATATCCTTTCAGTTTTTCCTTTTACTCAGCCTCCATTGCTGTTTCTGTAGTTACAAGCTATTAACCTTTGCCAGCTAGACTACAACAGTAGTTTTCAAACTGAGTTGCTCATATATTTTGCCCTTTTCTCCATTCTGTAACTATTCTTCATACATACATGATTTTTTGATCATGTCCCCTTCCCTGCCTCTGAGCTTAAATCTTCAGTGACTTCCCATTACTCAGAAGATAAAACTTACAAATTTTAATGACCTGCAAGACACATCATGACTTGGAGCCTAGCTTCTTCTTGCTCTCTGCTCTCTACAATTTTTCCTTATGCACAGTGCTCCTTTCTAATCCTTTTTTGAATGTGAAAGAGACGAAACCAATGTGATAGCAACAGGCTAGGCTGAGGTGGCAGCAGGAAGCAGACAGAAGGTAAAATAGTGCCCAAGTTCGAATAGCTACCTAAATTACAAACTTGTGTTGATGTGCCTCTAATCCAAGAATTTCCGTGACCTGGAGAGCAAGGGCATTGACTAGTACTTGTATCTGCACATTCTAGACACTCCTTAAGTGTGTGGGTCGTGGCTAATTAGACTAAATGATTGTCTGGTTTTCAATATTCTGTGTATCCAGTTGCCTCATAAATGCCCATAGTTAGCTGCGTTATAGTTCATACAGAATCTAACATTGGTTTGTTTCTTTTTTTTTTTTTTTTTTAATTTTTTTTTTTTCAACGTTTATTTATTTTGGGGACAGAGAGAGACAGAGCATGAATGGGGGAGGGGCAGAGAGAGAGGGAGACACAGAATCGGAAACAGGCTCCAGGCTCTGAGCCATCAGCCCAGAGCCCAACGCGGGGCTCGAACTCACGGACTGCGAGATCGTGACCTGGCTGAAGTCGGACGCTTAACCGACTGTGCCACCCAGGCGCCCCAACATTGGTTTGTTTCAATAATGTGTTTAGTTGTAAAATTTATTTGCTCACCGCCAAAGGCTACATTAAAAATAGTTATCTTGCTTTGTTCTTAAGGTTTACTTTTGCTGGATATAGAAAGTGGGTTGATGTTTTTTCTTGCAACACTTAAATTATGTCATTTGACTATTTTCTGGCGTCCACAGTTTCTGATGACAAGTCAGCATTATTAGAATTGTTCCCCTTTGTGTCATTTCTTTTGCTGCTTTCAACATTTTCTTTGTCTTTGATTTTTAGCAGTTTGACACTTATACCTGTGCGTGGTCTTCCTTGGCTTTTCCTGTTTAGGGTTTGATATTCTTAAGTAAGATCTTTTTTGCTGCTGCTGCTGTTGCTGCTGCTGCTGCTGTTGTTGTTGTTGTTGTTGTTTAAAACAAGCTCTGGCCAGTTTTATTAAAGACAACTTCTGCATACTTTTCACCAGTCTGTTCTAACAGGCTTCTGGTGATATCAGAATCACCTGGGTCAGGGCATCCTGTGCCCAATTCAGTAGTATTACCACTGCAGAGATGGACACAAGTTTTGGCCAATGTGACATAGTACTGTTTCAGATTTCTTCAAGGCTGGGCAGCTGTTGGCCAATTGGCTAGTTTTGCCTTGCCTTGTCTGGTCATTTTTAGAGTCTGCTCCAACCCCAGCAAGGACTTCCCACTTTTCATGAGGAGTTGGAGCCTAGAGTTGATGGACTCCAGCCATCATCTTCTGGATGGTGTTGTAGCCACCATCTTCTGCCTGCTGTGTGGGATGACCCCTGACCAATAGCAGCCACACATGTCTGAGAAGGTGACCAAAGTCTTAACTAACTTGGGGAAATCTTTAGCCACTACTCTTCAAATAGTTTTTTCTGCCCCATTCTCTCTCCTTTATCCTTCTGGATCTCCAGTTACAAGTACCTTAGACTTTTTGATATTTACCCTTAGGTTCTCTTCCTACCCTCACCTACCTGACCCCATCCCACCCTCAGTCATTTTTTTATTCTCCATCCCTTGGGTGTGAATAATTTCTATTGCTTTGTCTTCGAGTTTACCGACTATTCTGTCATTTCCAATATATGGGGAATCCACCCAGTGAATTTATCTCAGACATTTATTTTTCACTTTTTGAAGTTATATTTGGTTCTCTTTTTTAAAAGAATATAGTTTCTGGCTTTTTGGTTTTTTGGGGTTTCAGGGGAGTGGATTTTTGCTGAAATCCAAGCATGTGTGTCCTTACATCTTTAAGCATAGTTAAAATAGCTGCTTTAAAATCCTTATGTGCTAATTCTAGCACCTGGGTCATCTTGGGCTTGGTCTCCCTTGGTTGCCCTTTCTCTTGAGTATGGGTCAGTTTTTCCTGTTTCTTATGAATGGCATGTAGAGACTCTGGATTCTATTGTGTGCCTTCAGTAGTGAGTATTGATGTTTGGTTGGTTTCCTTCCTCGCTTGCTTGCTTTAGGAGGCAGTTAACTTGGCTGAACTCCCAGCTTCAAACTCTGAAATCTCAGTTATTTTAGCTTTGGCTGGGCTGCTTGGAATCTCACATATGTGTAGTTCGGGGATCAGAGATGTGTGCAGAATTTATACATAGGATTTGGTGCTTCTCTCCTTGCTGTGATTTACTTACTAGGTTTTCAGCTGTTGTGGGTATGCCAGAGTCTACCCTTTGGTTCATTAAGCTGGTACGGCTGTAGGTTTTCTGTCTAGGTTTTAGCCATCCGAACCAGCTGAGGCCTGCTCTCTGGCTAAACGCCACTAAAAAAAATGGAAAATCACCCCATGCTGTTAACCTTCTAAGTACTGACTCCTCCTCCTCCCCACCATCTCTATTACTGGTTATGCCTTCTGCTTTCATGTAGTTGTTTTTATACTTTGTCTAATGTTTATAGTGTTTATGAGAGAAATGAGCTAGTAGGAGCCATTCAGCCATTACAGGAAATGAAATCCCTGAAATACAGTTGTACATATGAACAATTTTGTTGTTTGTGTACTTGATGGTCTTTATTAGAAAAGCAAGTGTGATAAGACTTTTTCAAAGAATTTGGGAACTTTATGTTTTAATAATGGGATAAGTTGAAATTTATTTTCGTGATTCATCCTCTTCTAATAAAGGTGGTCCTGAATTAGACTGAAAATTCATTTATTTGCCTCTCCCTCAAATTGTGCAAAAATTTCCACATCTAGATCATTTGAAAAGTGTTTTAGAAGCAAAGTAATGTGAAGAAACCATACAGTAAAACTTTCATTTCATGCAGCAAATGTTGCATGTTTGACCTAGGTCCTGAGGTGGGTATAGCAGTGAATTTCAAAGTTTTTGATCCTGTGGAGTTACCATTTTGCAGATAGATGGAAAATAAATAAATAAATACATATCAGGTATTGACACACTATGAAGAAAAGTAGGGTGTGAGGACGTGAGGAGGAGACTTGTGGCTTTATTCTTGAGAGATTGGTCAAGGAAGCTACTGTCTCTGAGGGAGTGACATTCCATCAGAGATGTTAATGAATTAAGAAAGGGGGCCATGCAAGTATCTGAGGGTAAAATGTTCCAGGCAGAAGGAGCAGTGGTGCAAAAACCATAAGGGAGGAAAGAGTGGCTTTTTTGAGAACTAACCAGAACCGAGGGGACTAGAATGGTAGAAGGTGAAGTCTGAGGGGTGGTAGTTAGCCACGGGCCTCGTGTTGTAGGACTGAGCAGGGGATTTTGCTCTGGTTTACTTTTCACAAAGATCCCTCGACAGAATGAGGGGCAGAGGGGGAACAGAAAATGAAGGCAAGGGACGAAACAGGAAGAGACCTTTGCAGTGGCAGTCTGTGTGAATGACAGTGGTGGCTTGGACAAGAGCAGTAACAGAGGTGGGAGACAGTGGTCAGATTCAGAATATTATTTTACAGATCCAGCCAACAAGACTTGATGACGGATTAGATCTGGGATCTGAAAGAAGGATCAACTGGATGAATGATGGCACCATTTACTGAGATGGAAAAGACTGCAGAAGGATTGGCTTGAAAGGGGGGAAATTAAGAGTTTCCTTTTGGACATAGTAAGTTTGAAGTGAGTTTTAGATGTCCAGAAGGAGATGTCAGGCAGGTAATTGGCTAGATTAGTGTGGAACTCAAGGGAGAGCGCTCCCTTGACATTGGAGATACAAATGCCTCTGTTTAAAGCGGTATATTTGGATGAAATTACACTGCGGAGGAGTGTAGGTATAGTTGAAAAGAAACCCTAGATCGAACTCCATTGTCCACCAACATCTAGATGTGCAGGAAAGGAAGAGGATCTGACAAAGCTGAGAAGGAGCTGCCAGCAGGTAGGAGAAAAACCAGAAGAGTAGACACCTCAGAAGCCAAGTGAGGAACTTGTTCAAAGGAGGAGATTGGTTGACTGAGTCCTCAGCTGTGGTTAGATGAGGACTGGGGACTGCTTATGAGGTCTGACAGCCTGAAGGCCTGCGGCAGCTTTGAGAAGTATAGTTTCAGTGGAGAAAAACGGCGAAAGCCTGATTGTGTAGGCTAAAAGAGATTAGGAGGGAGAAAGGGAAGACACTTAGGTACAAACAACCCTTCCTTTCCAGGAGTTTTAGCCCAGAAGAGGGAAGGGGCAGAGAAACGAGCTGATGGCTGGAGTGAAGTCAAGGGAGGCTAGCTCAAGTTGAGCAGTGTTGTAGCTCATTTATCACCCCTTAAGCTATTTTAAAATACCATTTACTAATTTTCAGTACTCCTCTTTTCTCCTATAACCCATTGTAATTTTTACCTGTGTGACATAAGCTGAAATCACATAGACAAAACAATTAAGGAATTTAATTAAATGATAATAAAAAGCTAAAAGGCTTTGCTATGCATGATGTCTATATATTCTGTGGAAGACTCAGAAGTTCTACCATAACTAAATTTAATAAAAAATATTTTAATATCTACTGTTATGCTGAACAGTGCTTACACAGTGCTAGCTACATGAAGGGAACAAAAGAGACCTAATTCCTATATTGATGGAGTTTATAGATTTGTATTTTTTAAGCTTATGTTAGTTAGCAAGGTTAAATGAGAAATACTACAGATAAGAAACCTGTTTCAAAGAGATTGTCTTATTGTTAAATTTATCATAAAATGACATGATCACACAAATAGCATTATATTTAAATATTTTCATGTTATTTAGGTTCAATATACTTACATACTATTTATATGCCAAAAGGGCTTTCAAAATTAAACATGGTTTCCATTAGGAATAAAAAGAAGGTAGGTAGTTCTCAACTTTGGCCACACCTTAGAATTACTTGGGGAAGTGTTAGAAATCCATATGCCCAGGCCACTCCCCAACCAATTAAATCCAGACCTTTGGGGTTGAGCCTCAAGTAATAGTATATTTTAAAATACTGATTTTATTAAAACAGAGGGAATAAAATGCCACTGATCCCCTGAGAATGAATTCATTACACATTTAAGGATTAAGTATATCTGGAAATTAAGAAAATGCATTGGGTTATATAGCTCATTATTAGACAAAGCATGCAAAGGCATTTTTAGAACCAAACTTTATCAGGTTCCAAACTTTAAAAATTTTGAGTAAATAAGATAACTCACCTCAGATTCTCTTCTAATTATTAAGAAAAATGTCAGTAATGTTACTCATTTTCCCCGTCTAGAAGAATGAGGGAAGACATCCTTGACAATAATTTCTTAAATGCCTTTTGGCACAGCCATTATAAGGCATATAAATAGGGATGAAACAATCTAAAAGTTTGACATCAGGAGTTATAAATTGAAAAGACAGTATAACTACATGGAAAACATTGTAGGACTAAATAATATTTTGATAACTTATATTAAATGTTAGGTACTAAAGCACGTGCCCTGTGTATTGAAATTTTAAATCCACAACAATATTCATTCTCTAATCAGTTCTCATTAAAATTTTTTTCTTTCTTTCACAGAAAATGCTTGGACAGAAGAGATGAGTACTATTTCCACTAAGGCCTAGAATTGCCTACTGTACAAATAGTCCTGATCAGGCAATATACGAATGGCCCAAGGAAGCCACCAAATTGATTTTCAGGTTTTACATGACCTGCGACAAAAATTCCCTGAAGTACCTGAAGTTGTTGTATCCAGGTGCATGTTACAGGTCAGTGTGCAATGATTTCTGCATTCATTCATACAAACCTGGGTTGTTGTTTTTTTTTAATTAGAAGAAAACTCTTTTATCTTCCTGTTGGCACTCGTGTGCTCCGATGAAAAGAAATGAACTTTGGTGTCTGATAGCCGTGTGGCCTTTAACGAGGTGTTTAGGCTCTTTGGAATACAGATAGTACCTACCTTGTGAAGTAGACGTGAGGACTAAATGAGAGCCCGGTATAAAGCCCTGATACATGGTCCATACTTACTCTGAGCTCGCTTCACTTTTCCCCTGCACTTTTTAAAAATTCCAGATCTTCATTTGAGAGTCAGGAAATCATTAAATAAGGAGTCAGGAAACTTGGGTTCTGATCCTAAATGAGCACCCCAAGCGCACTTGGCAAGTAATATGCCTTCTTTATACTTTAGTTTGCTTGTCTGTGAAATGAAGGAATTTGACTTCAACGGTGCCTCAGGTTCCAATTTTAAAGACAAAAGTTTGTTTTTATATGTTTTAATTTAATCTGTAGGTTTTCCAGTTGTCACTAACCAGCTAATAAATGTTTGCATTTTTCTTACGTGTACAATCTTAGAAATCCATCTTAGTGAGTTGGTGGTAGTTGTGCCTTGTCATTTGATTAAACTGGAAATCTCTCCATCAAAAACTGCTTTTCCAAGCTTGTTAAAAATAGAGATATAAAAAAGTAATTTGGGCTCAAACATACTTTCTCTTGATAAATTAATTTAAAAGTTTGAAATTGCATGAAATTTTTAAAGGCTCGATATCTGCTTGATACAAGTGACTACATTTTGTTCATACTTCTGTCACCTTTTATCTGTACATTTAATGGCTCTACCTGCCTGTAGCCTAATCCAGTTTTGGTCTCTCCAGTCCTCCTTACTACTTCTGCCAACGTGTCTTTCTAAGTGCAGATTTTATCATGTTTTTACCTGCTTAAAAACCTCATGATTGTTTTTTCATACCCTTCAGAATAAAGTTCATATATTGCGAAGAGGGCATACCAGGCCTGTGATCTGGAATCCTGCCTTCTTCTGCAGCCTGGTCTCTTGCCCAGTCCTTCCTCCTCACACCCTATGCTGCAGACGTCCTCAGCTGATTGGAATTCTCTGAACATGCCTCGCTCTTTCTATAATATAGTGTTTAAGAGCATATGTTTTGAGTTAATAATCCTGTATTGTATACTTGAAATCTGCAAAAAGAGTGGATCTTAAGTGTTCTCACCACCACTAAAAAAATGCACAGAGACAGAGACAATGTGAAGTGGTGAATGTGTTGATTAACTTGATTGTGGTAATCATTCCACCATGTATAACTATATTACATCATAACATTGTACACCTTTTAAAACATCACATTGTACAACCTTAATATATACAGTTTTCATTTATCAATCATACCTTAGTAAAATGGGGGGGGAAATAAATAAATAATAAAATTTTTAAATAAATAATCAAAAAATAACATATGTTTGGGGTGATAAACAGATTTGAGTTCAAGTTTTGACAGTTACTAACAGTAATTTAATTAACCTCTCTGGCCCTCATTTTCCTAACTATACAATGGGAATAAAAAACTTAACAGTGAATTAAATATGATAAGGAAAGTAAAACCACCAGTAGGATACCTGAATCATAGGAAGTGCTTAATAAATGTTGGCAGCCATTACTAATAACAATAATAATAGTAGAAGACCTATAATAAATATTTGGTGAATGAATCAGTAATCCACTAAGAGTGGAGTCAGAAGTAAAGAAAATATGGGGAGGAGCAGAGATAGTGGGGAGTGTTTCCCCCTAGAATCCAGGTACCTCTTTCTAACTTTTCAAATAGACTTTTGTAATAAAATAACGCTATGCTGAGAGATAATAAAATAACCCTATGCTGAGAGTTCAGTAAGTCATTGAAAAATAGAAAAATAATACAATTTCTTCAATAAAATGTTATAAGACTTGATATGAAAGAACTGCCAATTTTTAAAAAATGTAGTCAGTAAGCATGTATTCAACTTTACCAAAAAATAGAAAATAAATGATTTTGAATTCCTTTTGGGCGCTCAGTAGTAACACTTTTACCATGTTAGTCTGGTTTCACAAAAGCGAACTGCCCGAAGGCAAGCTTCCCAACACCTAATGATAACTGAAATGAAATCGGTTTTGCTTGCAAATTACCCATGTGACAGATCACATTCTTCTAAATTGAGTTGATTTTCATTCCGGGCATCCAAATAATGTAATTTGTATGTGCTAGAACAAGAAATGTTGAAAGAAAGGGATGGGGAGAGCTCCTCTGAAAGCACAGCTAGGGTGCACATCTTTCCAAATTTGGGGAGATATTTTTAAACTGTAAAAGTAAATTTAGCTACCTCTAAATGTACTTCTAAACATCTCTTATTTGGTAACAGCCTCTTCTTTTGGGAGCTGCTGTCCCTTTCCCAATTGGGTAGGCTTCTGTCCTTCCTCTGGAGGGAACCTCCCTGTAATAAATACACTGGTTCAGAACTTTCCTCGATGGAAAAAAACACGGTAAAGAAAATATAAGAAATTAGTCGTCAAAGGATCATGCCATGCTGCCACTGTGTTTACATGCTCTTAAACATCTTGCTTCTTCTTTTTTTTTTTTTTTTTTTTAATACTTATTTTTGAGAGAGAGACAGAGCACAAGTGGGTAAGGGACAGAGAGAGGGAGACACAGAATCCGAGGCAGGTTCCAGGCTCTGTGCTGTCAGCACAGAGACCGAAGCGGGGCTCGAACCCACGAACCACGAGATCATGACCTGAGCCGAAGTCAGACACTCAACTGACTGAACCACCCAGGCACCCCAAACATCTTGCTTCTTAAGGACAGAAATATCTACTGTTCTTTTCTTGACTTTATTGACTGCTCAGATTCCTCTGTTTGGAACTGCCTGTATCATTTCCTTGCGCTGTGGATTCTCTAAGATGACAATATTATCAGCAGGTATAATTCATATCTTTAAAATTCATATTTTTAATTAAATATTAGAATGGTGTAAAAATACTGCATCGTTAACACTCTGACTTCCTTTTTTTAACTGAGTTTTTCAGTTCTCTTAAAATGACAATTGAATCTATAAGTTTAAAATTTACTATTCTAACAGTAATGCATTAAGTAGTGTTTATTTAGTATTTGTAAGACTTAATATTAAGTACCATACATATCCTTAGGTGAAGTCTTCTCAGGTGACCTCTGCCCATAGTCCTTATCCCTACACCTATCATTCTTTATTCTGTTTGTGAACACATTAATTTCCTCTACCAGACCAGGAGATCCTTAGCAGTAATTGTATTTCTTTCTGTTTGCCTAAGGGAAGTTCAGTAAATTGGTTGAAGGGGTGAATGAATCAGTTAGAGAAGGATGATCACAGAGGATATTTTGACACTATCTGTAATCTCTGGGTCTATGTAAGAAGCTTGAGGAAAAATGAAAGAGGAACTGGAAATAATGAGTCAGACCTTTTTGTAGCTTTGAAGAGAATGCAGATTTGCATATATACAAAAAAGCAATGATTTTCAACCTTTTAGAATCTTACCCCACACCTCTTGTTACACTTAAATGGAGTCCCACTAAAAGTAACTAGGGCGTCTTTGAGAAACAGGTGATTCCTCTAGGGTAGGAAGTGTACAAGATGATCTTGGACATCTTGTCATATGACAAAACAAGCTATGAAAGGCTACTGGGTTCATGTCATGTATACACATGGACCAACTTGAAGTCCTTTCCACCAGCCTAAAGATCAAATAAGAATGACCACAATCGATAAACATCAGAACATTAAAGATGCTGGAGTTTGTGATGATACTGAAAATAAATCTTAGTAACTTTTAGGCGTTGCTAGAACACCAATTCATTATTCTAAAAACCAGTAGAGAGAAAGAAATTATTTACTCTGTTTCTTCTGTGCAAAGAGTACCAAATAGTTGAAGACAGCAAGTTCTTTGAGGAAGCATTGCAGCTAATACATGAAGAAGGAATCTTAGGGGCACCTGGGTGGCTCAGTCAGTTAAGCATCTGACTTTGGCTCAGGTCATGATCTCTTGAGTTCAAGCCCCGCATCGGACTCTGTACTGACAGCTCAGGGCCTGGAGCCTGCTTCACGTTCTGTCTCCACCTCTCTCTGCCTCTCTCCTGCTTGTGCCCTCTCTCTCTCTCCCTCTCTCTCTCTCTCTCTCTCTCTCAAAACTAAATATTTTTAAAAAAGGAATCTTACAGTTGAGATATCCCAAATATCGGCATTTTGCAATCCCTAATGAAATAAAGATTCTAAATAGCGATCATCAGTAACTGCTAGAAATCATTAGCTGTATCAGGCTGATAATATCAGAATCTACCAATCAGCTTGAAAGTCATAAAAGGACAAGTGGACATTATTATGCCCCCTTTGTGATGCAGTAAGTAACAGACGCTATAAAGAGTCTTGCCAAAAATTTGTATAGGAACCTGCTTATACTTAGAGTTACAACTACTAATTCACAATGAAATACAGGGGATATTGACACCACAGAGTGCACCCATCCAGTCTAGATGGCAAATTCTACTGGACAAATGACTGTTTTTTCAACAAACAAATGGCTAGAGAATTTTTTAAAGACGGGAGGATTAATTATTATTAGAAATTTAAGAGGCATATCAGCCAAATTAAATAAGTGGACCTTTCTTAGTTCCTCCTTCAGGCTAACTAAAAAGACATTTATGACGTGGGATTTCAACACTATTTAGATATTAAGTGATACCAAGTATTGATTATTTTAAGGTGTGATAGGGACCTTGTGATTATGGTTAAGTCCCTATTTTTATTTTATTTTATTTTTATTTTATTTTATCTTATCTTATTTTATTTTATTTTATTTTGAGAGTGTGTGTGCCTGCATATGTGGGGGAGGGGCAGAGGGAAAGAGAGCGCGAGAATCCCAAGCATTAGGGCTGCATCCCAGGACCCTGCAATCATGACATGAGTCTAAATCAAGAGACACTCAAACAAGTGAGCCACCCAGGCGGCCAAGTCCCTATTTTTAAAAGATACATATTGAAGTATTTACAGATGAAAGCGAAATAATGTCTGAGACTTGATCTAGCGTTGTGAGGGGAGTAGCTGGGGCATATACATTGGTTGAAAAAAGATTTTGACACTGTTACAGATGGATGATGATATAGATGAGTTTATCGTATTTACTCTTTAGTTTTTAATATTTTAATTTTTAATACATTTGATAAAAGGTACATTTCCTTTTATCTTGTTATGGCCTTATAAAATCCCTGTAAGTATACGACTTGTCAGTGTTTTTCTGATAAGAAAATGATGTCTGTAGAGGGTAAATAACCTAAGTGCATGTGAGTTATGACATAGCTGGGATTAGAACATATTAAATAATCAGATTTTATAAAGGATTGACGGGATTTTTGAGAGCTCAAGAGAATTAAGGAAAAAGACTTTGTAAATAGGAGTATCTCTTTTAAAAAAGGAAGTGTGGGATTGGATTTGGTAGACACATTTTAATTTGGGGATGTTGGCAGAGAAGAGACGAGAAGATGGGGTCTTTGTGAGCTTTGGTTTAGTAGGGAGAATTTGCTAGGAACAGCAATAAAGGTAACTTGAAGCAAAAAGCACCATTTAGGTTTGGCAAAAGGTAAGGTCTAACTATAGTGAGTAATTGGTTGGTAAAGATTGTGGTGACTTTTAAAATTTTATTTGAAAAACTAATATATATCAATTCAGAGTTATGAGTAGGGTAAAAGAATTTTTACAGCATAAGAGATTTGAGCTTTCAGGGCAGAAATAAGTCAAGCCTTGCCCACTATATTTTGCATTACCTGTTCAAACTGTGGACTGTCATTTCTTAACAAGACTTCAAGATGCCTTTTGTAGTTCAGTTTTCTCTAATAAGGTATTATCTCCTATCAAACCACCTGTAAACATTTTAACTTGGTTACTTATCTTTTTTGTGTCTAAAAGTGACCTCTTTCTGTCAGGTTCCTAATCTTCCAACCTCTCTGAAGTCTCTTTCTCTCTTGTAGACAAATTGCGTTGACTGTTTATTTGTAATCCTTCATAATTTGTGTCTACTGTCAAACAGTCCTTATTTCATGTCTTCCAGTGGTGGTCTTATCAAGAAGTTGCCCCTTTCCTTTTCATATGAAGTATCAACAGACCACCCTCCCAAAATACCCTGTGTCTGCACTTCTCTGTTCATTCACGTTCAGTGGCTCTCCCCACGGCCTATATCTGGTCCTAACTTTAGTGTGACTCATTTTTCAAAACCCTCAATTATAGGCATACCTTGGAAATATTAAGGGTGTAGTTCCAGACCACCACAATAAAGCAAATATCATAACCGAGCCAGTCAAGCGAATTTGGGGGGTTCCCAGTGCCATATAAAAAGTATGTTTATACTGTAGTCTATTAATGCAGTAGCATGATGTCTAAAAAGAGAATGAGCATACCTTAATTAAAAAACACTTTGTTGCCAAAACTGCTAGCCATCATCTGAGCTTTCTGTGAGTCACAGTCTCTGCGCTGGTGGAAGATCTTGCCTTGATGTGGATGGCTGCTGACCGATCGGGGAGGTGGTTGCTAAAGGTTGTGGCAGTGTCTTAAAACAATGAAGTTTGCTACATCAGCTGACTCTTTCACAAACGATTTCTTTGTTGCACGCAAGGCTGTTTGATAGCATTTTGCCCACAGTAGAACTTCTTTCAAAATTGGAGTCCGTCACATCCTGCCACTGGTTTCTCAACTAAGTTTATATAATATTCTACATCATTTATTGTCATTTGAGCAATCTTCACCAGCAGTAAGTGCCATCTCAAAAAGACCACTTTTTCCCTCATCTGTTAGTTTTAGCATGAGATGACCCATTTCAGTCACTTCTTCAGGCTCTGCTTCTTACTGTAGTTCTTCTGCTGTCCCCACTACATCTGCAGTGACTTCGTCCACTGAAGTCTTGAACCACCTCAAAGTTGTCTGTGAGGGCTGGATTCCACTTCTTTCTCACTTCTCTTAATGTTGGTATTTTGACCTCTCCCCATGAATTACAAATGTGTTTAATGGCATCTAGAATGGTGAATCATGTCCAGAAAGTTTTCAGTTTACTTTGCCCGGATCTATCAGAGGAATCACTGTCTGTGGCAGCTATAGCCTTACAAAACATATTTCTTAAATAATGAGACTTGAAGGTCAAAATGATTCCGTAAGCCATGGGCTGTAGAGTGGGTATTATGTTAGCAGGCGTGAAAACAACATAAATCTCATTGTATATCTCCATCAGAGCTCTTGGGTGACCAAGTGCATTGTCAGCAGTAATATTTCGAAAGGCATCTTTTTCTGAGCTGTAGGTCTCAACAATGGGCTCCAAATATTCAGTAAACCATTTTGTAACCAGATGTGCTGTCATCAGGGCTTTGTTCCCTTTTTAGAGCAAAAGCAGAACAGATTTAGCATAATTGTTAAGGGCCCTAGGATTTGGGGAATAGCATATGAGCATTGGCTTCAACTTCAAGTCACTAGGAGGCGTTAGCCTCCTAACAAGAGAGTCAGCCTGGTTTTTGAAGCTTTGAAGCTGGGCATTGGCTTCTCCTCTATAGCTATGAAAGGCCTAGATGGCATCTCCTTCTAATAGAAGGCTGCTTCATCTACACTGAAAATTTGTTTAATGTAGCCACCTTTGTTAATTGTCTTAGCTAGATCTTCTGTATAACTTGCTGCAGCTTCTATATCAACCCTTGCTGCTTCACCTTGCACTTGATGTTATGGAGATGACTTTTTTCTTAAACCTCATAAACCAACCCCTTCTAGCTTTAGATTTTTCTTCATCTTCCTCACCTCTCTCAGCCTTCACAGAATTGAAGAGAGGTTAGGGCCTTGCTCTGCATTCAGCTTTGGCTCAAAGGAATGGTGAAGCTGGTTCCATCTTCTATCCAGACCACTATAACCTTCTCATATCAGCAATAGGGCTATTTCGTTTTCTTATCATTAGTATGTTCGCTGGGCTAGCACTTTTAATTTCCTTCAAGAACTTTTCCTCTGCACTTACAACCTAGCTCTCTGGCACAAGAGGCCTGTCTCGGCTTTCAACATGCCTTCCTCACTAAGCTTAATCAATTCTAGCTTTTGATTTAAAGTGAGAGATGTGGGTGGCTCTTCCTTTCACTTGAACACTTAGAAGCCATCGTAGGATTATTAATTAGCATAATTTCAGTATTGTGTCACAGGGAATAGGGAAGCCCAAGGATAGGGAGAGAGAGTAGTCGGAACATACAGATTTATCGGTTAAGTTCATCATCTTCTATGGATGTGGGTCGTGGCACATCCATAGAATTCGTGGCACCCCAGATCTATTATAATAGTAACATCAAAGATCACTGGATCGTGGATTGCCATAACAAACATAATAGTATGGAAAGGTGTGAAATATCGCAACAGTTACCAAAATGTGACACAGAGACATTAAGTGAGCAAATGCTGTTGGAAAAACAGTGCCAATACGTTTGCTCAATGCAGGCTTGCCACAGACTTTGAATTTGTAAAAGAACAACAGTATCCGCAGAGCGCAGAAGCACAGTAAAACGAGGTATGCCTAATTTAATCTCAATCTTTTTTTTTCTTAAAATCTTAAAATCTCCAATAAAACCTTTAGCTCCAACTAAGTCTGTTGAAATTACCTTGTTTAAAATATGCTTTTGTTGATCACACTTACATCTGTCTTTACTCCTGCCATTCCCTTCACCTGGAATTCTTTGTTCCTATCCAAGTCGTGTATAAACGCATATCCTACTGTATATAAAACCCATCAGACTACATGTCCCTTAATAACAGTTCTTTGTACAGTAGCCTACAGTACTGACTCTGTCGAACTTCAAAACCACTTGGCACATACTCCTGTTTTAATAATGTTACCTTTTCATAAATCCACGGTTTGTCTCCCTAATCGAGTTCCAGAACTCTTCTAGGGAAAGTTTGGTTTTATAGGTCATTGAGTTTTTCCACAGGCTCAGACTACTGTGCATATTTTGGGTGTTCAGTAAATATTTTTATGGATGATTTATGAGTAATGATTGGTCAGTCTCTTGAGGATTCTTTGGAAATAATCTGGTTGCTTTTTTGTTTTTGTTTTCATTTCTGTGGAGTAGATTTGTATGGTACTGTCTAAAGGCAGAGATACGAACTCCATTACTCCAGGGCCTCCCTGGAACTTCCATTTCCTATATATGTGTGGGGTTTTTTTACACAGGTTAAGGGGAAGCATGTAAGGAATTGAGATGACTTTGTTGTGAATTTTCGGACTTTTTATGTTTCAACACTCCATACGTGATTTTTTTAAAAGGTCATTAGTGTAAAACAGTTGATACAGCATTTGAATGCAGGACATCTAATTAATATATAATACTCGAGTGGTTATGTTTTGTTCAACATTCAAATCGTGTTTTTAATTCGGTTATACTTTTACTGTATTTGCATGAATCCATTTTACTTACAAAACAGCTCCTAAAACAGAACTGTGACCTGGTTTGCTGTCAGCTATTGCTAGAGAGCTTTTCCATTAAGTTGGCAGTGAGGATTGTTATAATTCCATCATTTGCACCAAAAATAGTTCTTCTCAAATTAAAGATTCCAACAGATCTGTCAGAATTGTATTAACTAGTCGCTAGTTAATCGCGTAATATTTTAGTAGTGATGAGCATGTGAGCATGAGCTTCTGGTTGTTAACATCAAGCTGTTCTTATTTTTGTTTGATAGAATAATAACAACCTGGATGCCTGCTGTGCAGTTCTCTCTCAGGAGAGTACAAGGTATCTTTATGGTGAAGGAGACTTGAACTTCTCGGATGACTCTGGAGTTTCTGGCCTACGCAATCACATGACTTCTCTCAACTTGGACTTGCAGTCGCAGAATGTTTACCACCATGGGAGAGAAGGACATCGAGTGAACGGAAGCAGGACTCTGACGCACAGCATTAGTGATGGACAACTTCCAGGTGGTCCGGCCAATAACGAGCTATTTCAGCAGGAGCCACAGACAGCACCAGCTCAAGCTCCTCAAGGCTTTAACGTTTTTGGAATGTCTAGTGCATCGGGTGCTTCAAATTCAGCACCGCATCTTGGATTTCACTTAGGCAGCAAAGGAACATCTAGCCTTTCTCAGCAGACTCCCAGATTTAATCCCATTATGGTGACGTTAGCCCCAAACATCCAGACTGGTCGTAACACTCCTACATCTTTGCACATACATGGTGTACCTCCCCCTGTACTGAACAGTCCACAGGGAAATTCTATCTATATTAGGCCTTATATTACGACTCCTGGTGGTACAGCTCGACAGACACAACAGCATTCTGGCTGGGTATCTCAGTTTAATCCTATGAACCCTCAACAAGTCTATCAGCCTTCACAGCCTGGCCCCTGGACTCCTTATCCTGCATCTAATCCTATGTCACATACCTCAGCCCAGCAGCCAAACCAGCAAGGCCACCAGACCTCTCACGTCTACATGCCCATCAGTTCACCTACTACTCCACAGCCACCGACCATTCATTCATCTGGGAGCTCCCAGTCCTCTGCCCATAGCCAATACAACATTCAGAACATTTCGACAGGACCTCGAAAAAACCAGATCGAAATCAAACTTGAACCCCCACAAAGAAACAGCTCTTCAAAATTGCGTTCCTCTGGACCTCGAACCTCCAGCAGTTCCTCTTCGGTCAACAGCCAGACCTTAAATAGAAATCAGCCCACTGTTTACATAGCTGCCAGTCCCCCAAATACTGACGAGATGATGTCCCGTAGTCAACCTAAGGTCTACATTTCGGCCAATGCCGCCCCAGGAGATGAACAGATCATGAGGAATCAGCCCACCCTCTTCATATCCACAAACTCCGGAGCATCTGCGGCCTCCAGGAACATGTCTGGGCAAGTGAGCATGGGTCCTGCCTTTATTCACCACCACCCTCCCAAAAGCCGAGCAATAGGCAATAACTCCGCAACTTCTCCTCGAGTGGTGGTCACTCAACCCAATACAAAATATACTTTCAAAATTACAGTTTCTCCTAATAAACCCCCTGCAGTTTCACCAGGGGTGGTGTCCCCTACCTTTGAACTTACAAACCTTCTAAACCATCCTGATCATTATGTAGAAACAGAGAATATTCAGCACCTCACGGACCCTACTTTAGCACATGTGGATAGAATAAGTGAAGCACGGAAGTTGAGTATGGGATCTGATGATGCCGCCTACACTCAAGGTAATAATACGGAAGGTGGGGTCACTTTCCATGGTGGGCTTATTGGTGTATATTGGATTTCACCGTAGACATGGCTGTCAGCATGATTACTGCATCTTTTAAGTGTTGCCCCAACTCATACTGTTTTTAAAACCTTTGAGAGTATTCATGAGCTTTGAATTTCAGTTTTATTATTGTGTAAGTTAAAGTTTGACCGATAGGGTCACAACTTCAGAAGTATCCACTCTTGTTTGTTTACTTTTTTTTTTTTTTAATGCTTATTTTCTTACTTGAGAAGAGAGAGAGAGTGCATACGGGGGAAGGGCAGAGAGAGAGAGAATTCCGAGCAAGCTCCACGCTGTCAGTGTAGAGCCCGACACGGGACTCGAACTGACAAACCACCAGATCATGGCCTGAACCTAAATCAAGAGTTGGATCCTTAACTGATTGAGCCACCCAGGTGCTCCTGGTCTGTTTACTTTCTTAATGTTTGCTTTTCAGGTAATTCTCTTCTTCGTGGTGATGCTTACCTGCCCTTTAAAATTTCTACAAACACACATCTTAGTAAGAGATGAGTGAATTCATACAGTAAATCTGCCTTCTTCGACCAGGCGAATTCTCTACTTACTCTTAAGGCATTTTCATTTTTCTAATATGACGCTGTTCATCTTATTTTATGTCAAAAGCTAACTTCTTCAAGTCCTAGAATAATTTAACTCAGAGATTTGATTTCTATTCTAGATATTTGTCTCTTTCAGTCACCCTTAATCATCCACGAACGCAGCCTTTCTTTTTATTTGGAATTGTGAATAAAAACAATAGTTTTCAGTCTGTCTCTCTTGATTATCCTTTTCTGAAATAGACTAGTTGATATTGACATAATACTAAATGATATCTGTATTAGTTCCAGTAGAGATAATTTCTGTCATACATATTTTATTTGGTCCCTTAAGTTACGTAATCTTCAGTAGGAAACTGTTAAATTCATTCAGATAAGAAAGTGGAGGGTAAGTGTCTTCTTGACTATTGATGTAGATTTGTAGATTGGCTGCGAGTCCTTTAGAGTAACAACATGTCGTACTCATCTTTGTGTCCCCAGTGAATTGTTCCAAGTACTGTAGGCAGGAAAGTACTATATATATCATCACTCCCACGCAGCCACCTACCACCCCTAGTACCACTTGTCCTTTTAAAAATTCCTAAAAATAGGGGCACCTGGGTGGCTCAGTTGGTTAAGCTTGCGACTCTTGATTTCGGCTCAGGTCATGATCTCATGTTTTGTGAATTCAAACCACTAGTCAGGCTCTGCACTGTCAGTGCAGAGCCTGTTTGGGATTCTCTCTCTCTCTCTCTCTCTCTCTCTCTCTCTCTCTCTCTCTCTCTCTCTCAATAAATAAATAAACTTAAAAACAATTCTAAAAATAATGATTTCACTGCTGAGTTTCTCAGAACAGCCTGATTGTTTTGGCTTATTTTATGTTTCAAGCAATTAGATTCTTGTGATTTTCAACTCAAGCTGGACTGTGGTGTTTTCAGATTCCATAAACACCTGTGCAGCTTTCAAATTAAGATGCCCAGGTCTTAACCCAAACCTGCTCAGTTAGAATCTCTGAATGGTGAAGCCTAGTGTACATGTGTGTTTTCAAAGGTCTGTGGGTGATTCCAGTTGCACTAAAAATTGTGCTAAAACTTCTGTTTGTTTTCCATATATCTGTGACTAAATTGGACCCAGTTTGTTTGTTTGTTTGTTTACTTTTTGAGAGACAGAGAGGGACAGAGGAGGGGCAGAAAGAGAGAGGGAGACACAGAATCCAAAGCAGGCTCCAGGCTCTGAGCTGCCAGCACAGAGCCCGATGCAGGACTTGAACTCAGGAACCATGAGATCATGACCTGAACCAAAGTCAGATGCTTAACTGACTGAGCCACCCAGGTGCCCCAAACTGGAACCATTTTTGTTTGGTTTCAGTGGTATATGAATTTTTAATATACCACTGTTTATTCCACTGATACTTAATTCTTACTCTTCTCCCAAAGTCCTCCCTTCTCCTTCTCTCCTTCCATCAAAATAGCAGATTTCCTGTATTCATATAGTTTGCTATTTCTTAAATGGAGAATAAATTGTTGTATGAAGACGATTTGGTAAAGGGAATTTTCAATTGAAATAGACATGATGATCACATTTAACTGGATTGTAAATATAAAGTGTTGCTTAAACTTGCTATCTCCCAGTTTTTCTCATTCTCTTTGGAATCTACTCTAGTCAGGATTTTTTCCACTATAGTCAGCTCTTGTTAACGTCATGAGTGACAGCATTGTTACAAAACCTATCTGTCTCCTTTCAGCCCTCATCTTCCTTGATGTGCGTACAGCCACATTTACCAGTGAAGCACCCTCTTCACGGTGAAACATTTTATTCATTTGACTTCTAGGATACTATAAAATTTCCACCTTCCTTTTTATTCTTTGCTCGTCCTCCTTCCCTCATCTCTCATCTCTTCATCCTTCCACTTCTCAAAGAAGTGGGATCAATGCCTCAAAGCTTAATCCTTGGGCCCCTTCTCTTTTCTGTCTGTACCATTCCTTAGGTGATTCATTCAGCCTTATGACTCTATAAATACTATGTGCTGAGGATTCCCTAATTCATAACCTAGACTTAATCCCGAATTTCAAGCCAGCTTATTTAACTACTTATTTAACATCTCCATTTGAATGTTTACTGGCCGTCTCAAGTTTTCCGTGTCTGAAATACCTTCTGATATTCCCTCCAGCTTACTCTCCCTGTAATCACTTTTCCCATCTCAGTTCATGGCAATTTAATTTTTTTTTTAATTAGGCCAGAAACTTCAGAAACACCCTTGACACCTTCTTTTTTTCGTATTTCACATCTAATCTGAAAATCTATCAACTCTAACCTTCAAGGTGTATCAAGAATTCTCTCTTCTTACCACCCCATTATCATCACTCTGGTCTGACCCACCATCATCTCAAGTGGATTATTGCAGTAGCCGACCTGCTTTCATTCTTGCTTCCTTATGGTCTTCTTTCAGCTCAGCAGCCAGACAGATGCTGTTAAAAAACGTAAGTCAGATTATATCACTCTTCTGCATATGATGGCTATTTCATTCAGAGTAAAAGCTATGAACCCTTATGTGATCAACTGCCCATCGCTCATCTCTTTTCCTTCTGCTTACCACTTCCAGCCCTATTGGTCTTCTTGCCAATGGCCTTCCTTAAACAATGGAAGGGATGCCTTGGGATCTTTGTACTTGCTGTTCTCTGTCTGAATTCTCTTCTCCCAGAATCCAGTTAATTCCCTTTGGATCTTTACTCAGATGTCACCTTTTCAGTGAAATTATCCCTGGTCTCCCTGTCTAAATCTCCATGCCAGCATTTCCCATCTTTCCATCCTTGCTTATTTTTGCTCAGAGAGGGGAAAATGAATAATCTAATAGTAAGATACATAATAACTAATCAATACCTGCTGAAAGCTTACTATGTGCTAGGCACTTTTCTGAATGCCCATTTATTTCCCACAACCAGCTATAAAGCAGACACTAGTATTATTCCTGTTTTCAGATTAACATACTTAGAAACAGACAGGGTAAATACCTTGCCAAAGGACAAATGACAAGATTCTCACCTAGGAAATTGACAGTGGAGCCCACACTCTTAAACCACAGCACTGTAACCTCTTTCCACATTTTAAAAATAAACCCTCTGGATAGATGCTTCAAGTTTGTCTTGCAGCTTCACATAACCCCTGGTTCACCACTGTGGGGGCGACACGTGCCCCAGTTTAAGAAGCGTGAAGCTAAAATATCACTCAATAAAAATAAGTAAAACAAAAACAGGCAGCTATAGGGAAAGAAATCACAATATACAGATATAATTAGAAAAACGACTTGAAAAAATAAAGCAGTCCCCTGGAGAAAGAAGTATAGGGAGCACTAGACTTCAAAAGGCACCTGAACATTAAAGAAAAAAAAAAAATGCTGATGAGTGAAGGCCCTGGTTTGAGAGCCCAGAGCCTACCCAAGTAACAAATAGCAGGGTTCCACGGAATCCGCCGCTCAAATTACTTCTCTACACTAACAGCCTTCAGACAGCTGAAACAACAGCACTCACTTGCTTTGCACATATGTACATACATGTGGAATTTCATAACATTCGTGTGGCTGCGTATCCTTGTATTACCTGGTGCGTGCACACCGGATTGGTGGGAGTACCGTTCTCCAGCCCTTTCATCTTGTTTCTTTCTGTTTAGTGTGGAACTGCTGTTGACCTAGATTTATGCATCATCCAGTGACAAAATTCTTGATCTCGTGTTTCTTTGGCTTGGTTCTATTCAAATCAAAAGATTATTCGGGACGCCTGGGTGGCTCAGTCAGTTAAGCGGCCGACTTCGGCTCAGGTCATGATCTCGGTGAGTTCGAGCCCCGCGTCGGGCTCTGTGCTGACAGCTCAGAGCCTGGAGCCTGTTTCAGATGCTGTGTCTCCCTTTCTCTGACACTCCCCCGTTCATGCTCTGTCTCTCTCTGTCTCAAAAATAAATAAACGTTAAAAAAAATTTTTTTTTTAATTATTCTTTCCTGAAAATGTATCTTTTGTGAGGTTAACTTATACGTGTTTGACGCTCTACAGTTTATACAGCACTCACTATGGTACTTAATGCGGTGACCCGAATAATAGTGATCTTTAAGAAAAGACCTGAATTCTGATTTATGTGGCATGGGTAATAAAGAGAAAAGAAGTGTCTCTGCCTCCTGCAGTGAAATTGATCTCTCTAAAGCTCCTGGAACAGACTATTTCAGAATAGAAAGAGAAGTTGAGCCAAGTACCAGAGTCGTAGGAAAATATTTTTCTCAAGTTGAGGACGGAACATACATAAATAAATTTGGTACACTAAATGCATTCTTTTTCATTTGTATTTCATCTAACATTTAAAATCTAAAAATACTACAATAAAACATGTCAAAAATGAGAATTTATGTCTATAAAAGATACATTGATTGATAAGCCCTCTGCTATCGAATGAGAAGAAAAAGGGATAAATTAATGAAACTTTCCCTGGTCCTGCTCATTTCATCACCCAAGTCTACCAACACCACTGCTAAAGGAATTAAATTACACTTGAGTCCTTATCAAAGTACTACAGGAACCAGAGACACAAATGAATGCCCAATAGAAAAGACAAATTCAGGTTAGAGAGAAATGCCCTTTTGAAGTCTGTGGATATAAAGAAGACTCCTATCTGCTAAGAACAAATGTTAAAGTAAAAATTGCTTGCCAGTAGTAAGGATACTGTGTGGCCACAAGCTACGTTTTCCCCCTTGAGTCATACTGCCTGACTGTACCTAACTTCTGAAAAGTGCCAGTAAATATTTTATCATTCACTGTATTCTGGGACTTTCTGGTGCCTTCTCGCATTCATAGATGTACGCTTTTAGTAATACTGGCAACTTCTTTAGGTGTGAAGAACAAACATTTCATTGATTCAAACTAATTTACATTGTGGGGGATGGGAGGAAAGGCCTGCTTTCTATGTTTTGTTATAGCAGGCAGAGGCTCTTACCAGATTACCACTGGTGCCAAAAATGATGTCTTCTTCTCTTTTATTTCTGAAGAGCCTCGCATCAGGCTCTGTGCTCACAGCTCAGAGCCTGGAGCCTGCTTCAGATTCCCTCTCTCTGCCCCTCCCCCACTCACTCTCTGTCTGTCTCTCTCTCTCAAAAATAAGTAAACATTTTTTTAAATTTACATATATAAGGTTATAAACATTTTTAATGATTCCCTACTACTTTTTTCCCAATTATATTTATGGTCCTATCATACTGTTAAGCAGTAGCCTTGACTTTGAACCTGAAATACAAAAACAAGGAAAATTACAAGATGAAATTTAGCTCCTTGGACTTTGTATTTCTCGTTCCTTGTCCTTTTTTTTTTAACCAGTGCTTCCTTCCAAATCACACTTTCTATTTAACAATATTCAATAAATATGCTAATCATGACAAAAATTGAGAGGGCTAAATATTCTTTTCAAGAGGAAATAAAATTTAAATTAGTTTTTAATCTGCCCTACTTCTCATAGGTTCTTCCCAGTCTCAAGACTTACTACCTTTCTTAATTTGAAATCTCAGGATTGGAAGAGACTTCAAAAGTCACTTAGAATTGTACAACTGTGTACAATTGTGCAGAGGTCATCCAGCCCACTTGCCCAGTTAACACTTAGTCCTCACAATCCCTAGTCATTGTAAACCCATTCTGTACGTACTTCAGTCCCTGAGGAGAGAGAAGCTGCCTCCCGAGGTAGCAAATCCCACTTTGTACAGTTCTGCCTTTTAGCAAGTTATTTCTTGTATTAAACTGGTCTCTTTAAAAAGTATTATGCAGTAACATATGCACATGATACAAGAAATTTCAACTCCCCCCCCCCCAAAAGGAAGATAGGATTACAATCTGTCTCCTTTCAACACCTGCCTGTGTCTCCCCCCCGGCCCTCCCACCACTTAACTATCAGAGGTAACCTCCACCAACAGTCTTGATCCCACTTCTCTCTGTAATCATACACGTACACACACACACTTTTTGTAACGGGAACCCACTATACACATATGGCATACATAAATACACACATGTGGGATTTTATAATACATACATAACCTACCGTATGTAGGACATAAACACTGGAGAGGTACGCTCCACAGTTTTTGCTTAAGATCATTGCATTTCAGCCTGTACAGATCTCTTTCATTCTTTTAATATACTTTTTAAACATTTTTATTCATTTTAGTAGCTTTATTGAGATAGAGTTAACACCCATGAAATTCACTTACTTACGGTGTACAAACCAATGATTTTGGGCAGTCACATGTACAACCATAGCCACAACCAATACTAAACATTTTTGTCACCTCAGAAACTCCACACCCTTTAGCTATCAGCTGCCTGCCCCATCACCCCTACCCTCAGCCTTAAGCAACCACTAATCTACTCTCTGGCTCTAAATTTATATATTCTGGACTCTTACAATATATGGAATTACCTAATATGGAGACTTTCATGACTGGCTCTTTTCACCTAGCATACTGTTGTAGAATTCATCCATGTTGCAGCATATGTTACTATTTGCATTCTTTTTTTCAGCTGAACAACGTGCTTTTGTATAGATGGAGACCACATTTTTGCTTGTTCATTCACCAGTTGATGGACATTTAAGTTGTTTCCATCCTTTAACTATTATGAATGATGCCGCTGTAAACATTCATGTACACCTTTTTTGGTGGACATTTGGTTTTATTTCTCTTGAATATATACTGGGAGTAGAATTCCTGATTCCTATACTAATTCTGTGGCTAACCATTGGGGAACTGCCAGACTGTTTTCCAAAGTGGCTGTACCATTTTGCATTCCCACCAACTGTATGTGAGTATTTTGATTTTTCCACATCATCAATAGTTGCCATCATTTGACTTTGAATCTTGCTATCCTAGTAGCTATGAAGTTGTATTTCTTTGTGGTTTTGATTTGCATTTCTCTGACGGCTAATGATGTTGAGGATTACGACATGTGTTTATTGGCCATTTGTGTATTTTCTTTGGAGAAATGCCTATTTATAGCCTTTGCCTTTTTTAAATTGGGTTGTCTTTTTATTATTGAGTTGTATGAATTCTTTGTGTATTCTGAATATGTCTCTGATGATTTGCAGTTATGTTTTCCCATTCTGTGAGTTTTTATTTCAAGTAAACTCTATGCCCAGTGTGGGGCTTGAACTCATGATTCCCACAGTCAAGAGTTGCATGCTCTACCAACTGAGCCAGCCAGGCCCCCTATCTTTTCATTTTCTTGACTGTTGTTTGAAGCACAAAAGTTTTTAATTTAGCTGCAATCTAATTTATCTGTTTTTCCGTTCATTGCTCCTGTTTTTAGTGTCATATCTAAGAATCAGTTGCCAAATCAAAGGTCATGAGAATTTACTCCTATGTTTTCTTTTAAGAGTTTTGTAGTTTTAGTGCTTGTATTTTGGTCTTTGATGTATTTTGACTTAATTTCTATACAATAGTATGAGGTAAGGGTCCAATTTCATTCTTTCACCTAGGGCTTATCCAGATGCCCCAGCACCATTTGTTGGAAAGGCTTTTCTTTCCTCGCTGAATGGTCTTGGCACCCTCATAGAAAATCAGTTGACCATAAACACATGCTTTATTTCTGGACTCTCAGTTCTTTTTCATTGATCTATATGTCTGTCTTTAGGCCAGTACTACACTGTCTTGATCATTGTTACTTTGTAGTAAGTTTTGACATTGAGACCTATAAATTCTACTTGGTTCTTTTTCAAGATTATTTTGGCTATTTGCAGTCTCTTGCTGTTCTATATAAATTTTAGAATAAACTTGTCGATTTCTACAGTCAGCTGGGATTCTAATAGAAATTGCACTGGAGTATTTTTCTACATATACTTGATGTTTTGTTTTGCTTTGTTTTGTTTAAATGCAATCAGAACAAAAGGGTTTGTAGTGAAAAGTTCATCTCACCAGAGGCAACTGATAGCTATTCACAAATATTTCATTTTGCATTCTTCTAGAAACTGAAATGTAGCAAATCAAGGTATATAGGTATATAGATATATTTTTATACAAATGAAATATAGTATCTCGTGTTTTGTGTTTGTCCTTTCTTTTTCTTTATCACTTTGAGAGCATTCCATGACAGCAGGTGCAGATAGATCTCTTTGTTAAAAAATGGCTGCACAGCAGTTTGTACCATAATCCATAACCAGTCCTTTCTTGATAGATAGACATTAAGGTCTTATTTTTACAAACCACTGCAGTAAAAATCCTGTACATACATATTTATGCCCATGTCCAAGTATGTTGGCAGAAGAGATTACCAGGAGTGGAACTGATGTGTCAAAGGATATGTGTATTTTTAATTTTGATAGATGTATCATTTAGGCTTGGTTATACGTCAGTAACAAACCGTGTCTTTAACAACCAAAGTTTATTTCTAGCTCACTTGCCACAGTAGATTAGCTGGTGGGCTCTGTTCTATATCATCCTCACTTAAGGACCCAGGTTGAGGGAAGTGCCATTCCACGTTTCCATGATTGTTCAGATAAAACAAAGGAAAATCAGCAAATCAGCACTGATTCCTTAAGCTTCTGCCCTGACACGTTACTCTTTAGCTAAAGGAAGTTACACAGCCACCCGTAACCACATCTAATTCCTGGAGAATGGAGGCATAATTCTACTGTATATACCTGGAAGGCAGAGAGCCAGAAATATTTGGTGAAGGACACCGATGACTATCACAGAAAATATTGCCAGTTTTGAGACTCTATCTAGCTACCAGTTTATAATGTCATATTTGTAAACGGGGAACACTTTTGACAACATTTGTAAGAATGTTCTTTTTCTCCTTCCCTCCCTCGTGATGAGTATCATCACAATATAGGTGATTGAAAAAAAAATACATCTTTGTCAGTTTGGTAGGTAAAAATTTATTGCTCAGGTTTTTTAAAATTTGCATCTTTGAAAATGAGTGAGGTTGAGCACCTTTTCATGTGTTAATTTTTTAAGCTGTTTGTATTTTGTGAACTTGTCTGTTTTTATAAGATACCTACTGTTTTTTTCTAATACGTTGTTTTAACTTGGTCAATAAATTTTTTTAATTTATAAAGTTTCTTACTTTTATATGTTCAAACTTATCAACCTTTTTTTTTTTTCTTTCTGGCTTCTGGGTTTTAGGTCTTATTTAGAAAGCCTTTCACCATTCCAAGATTTTGAAAAAGGACCAGAAATCTTGCACATATCTTCTCTTTATAGTGATATTCTTTGGAACCCTATTGAACTGGACTCATTTCTCTTTCCTGTGGCAACCCTTCAAAACTTTTCTAAGCTATAAACATCCCCCAGTTCCTTTAATGGTTCATCCAGTTGTATTTCTTTGAGGCTCTTTTGGTATCTCTAGGCCCTGGTTTTCTTTTTCTCTATAACAGAAGTTTTAGACAGTGTCTCTATCTTAATGCTGTAAAATTATATGTACAATACTTATTACACACAATTATATGTACTTACTTATACACACAAATAAAGGCCAACAAAGTGTTTATCTAGCAGAAGCCTAATCATAGGAGTTAGGCATCATTCCTTATAGTTTTGTTACATCTGTGGCCCACATTAGAGGCCCAGTTTCAGCACTGTTGAAAGCTCTGATTTCAAACTGTCTTTAAAAATGGCAAAAGTAGGGGCGCCTGGGTGGCTCAGTTGGTTGAGCGTCCGACTTCGGCTCAGGTCATGATCTCTGGTCTGTGAGTTCGAGCCCTGCGTCAGGTTCTGTGCTGACAGCTCGGAGCCTGGAGCCTGCTTCCAATTCTGTGTCTCCCTCTCTCTCTGCCCCTTCTCCACTCATGCTCTGTCTCTCCCTGTCTCTCAAAAATGAATAAACGTTAAAAAAAATTTTTTTTAAATGGCAAAAGTAGATGAAAACATCAGGAAACTTAATTTTAATGAGTAATTGCCATCTCTCAATCTTTTGTGACTCCGTCACTAAATAAGTGACAGTAATTATACATTGGCATATAAAACAAATACCTCTGCTGTCAACAGTTACAGTCTAGAACAGTTTTGATTTATTTTAGAAGCTGACATTGTACTTTGTTAGGTACAGTGACTTAGGCACATAACTGACTTTGGCATGTGAAATTGTCATGACAGACAAAAATATAAAAGATATTAGAAGTAAGTACCTATCAGATTTCCAGTTGCAAATTTCCCTCTCTCTCTCTCTTTCTCTCTCTCTCTCTGATAAGCCAAAGATCTTTATATCCATAAATACCTGGTACATTTTCCAGTGGCAAAGGTATTCTTTTAATATGCACTTTGCATCCTCTTTTTTTTTAGCAAGTTTTTTTTATTGGCACCAATTAAAAAGAGTAGGCACCTGAGAAATCGCGTAATTTCCCCACAAGTTCAAGTCAAACTTTTTGTCTAAAGAAACAGAATGTAAGAATGATGACTGAAGAATTAAACTACTTTTGGGGGGGAGATGGGGTAAACCCTTAAAAACTGTAGGATAAAGGAATTTTCTGTAAGAATTATAAAGACTTGACATTTGTTAATAATACAAAAGCCGCACATTTGTCTAGTGCTTTACCATTTGTAAAATAGTTATGCAGATGCGAGACCTACGTGGGGCTTAAGAGAGGCAGTTGAAAAAAAAAAAACTGTGAATACCTTAATTAGAATTACAGTTTTTCCTTCTTGAATGTCAACCCTGTCATCACCATTCCCGGACAACAGTGGTGATTCCATATCTCTTCACCTTAGGTCTCAAGTACATTTGTTCTCTTCCTCATTTTCTCTTACTTCCCACCCCCCCCCCCCCACAATGGAAATGCAGTTTTCAGAATGTATGCTGTGTTCCATGCTGTTATTTTAAAAGCTTAAGTCAGACATTTTCTTTTTTCTCTTACCCCCCATGTGGGAGGAGAACAAATCAAAATTAATTTTTGGTTCATTTTATGGTTAACTATTTTTACTGTTCTTCCTTCCATTACTAATTCATATACCCACATTTCATAAGAAGAAAAAAATCTGACCGTGCTTTGACTGTCAGTGCCACAAGGGATGGGATCTCTTCTAACTTGCTCCCTTCTCTCTGTAATGCTTGTACAGTGCCTGAAACATGGTAGGTAGACAGTATCTCTTTTTTTTTTTTAACTTTTGGAGAAATTACATGTTATTTACACTATAAAAATACCTAAAATTATGGGGCGCCTGGGTGGCTCAGTCGGTTAAGCAGCTGACTTCGGCTCAGGTCATGATCTCTCGGTCCGTGAGTTCGAGCCCCGGGTTGGGCTCTGTGCTGACAGCTCAGAGCCTGGAGACTGTTTTAGATTCTGTGTCTCCCTCTCTCTGACCCTCCCCTGTTCATGCTCTGCTGCTCCCTGTCTCAAAAATAAATAAAACATTAAAAAAAATTTTTTTTAATACCTAAAATTAGTAAAGCTAACACCATCTGAAACTTGAAGTGTGTTTTTCTAATTACCAATAAAGCTGAGTAAGAAATTGTGTCCATCGTTCCTGGAAGTTGACAAAAGCTGGGTAAAGACTAAGCTTTCTAAACTGCTGCTTTAAAAAAAATGCCCGTTGGGGCGCCTGGGTGGCGCAGTCGGTTAAGCGTCCGACTTCAGCCAGGTCACGATCTCGCGGCCCATGAGTTCGAGCCCCGCATCAGGCTCTGGGCTGATGGCTCAGAGCCTGGAGCCTGTTTCCGATTCTGTGTCTCCCTCTCTCTCTGCCCCTCCCCCGTTCATGCTGTGTCTCTCTCTGTCCCAAAAATAAATAAATGTTGAAAAAAAAATTTAAAAAAAAATTAAAAAATGCCCGTAGGACTGGTTTAAGGGCCCCAGTATTTGAATTCACTAATACTTATTTTAACAACCACAAGAGGGAGTTGTATGCTTAAATTACCTTTATATGTTAAAATGTAATTTTTCCTGAAAGAGGATTTAAAAGGTACTGAATGTTTTTTCCACTACCTGTTATTCCTTCTCTTTTTTGTGTGTATATCTAAAAGTAGATAGGTAGGTTTCGAAACCAAAGTCAGTGTGTGATTGAGGTGTTAAATACATCACTTAGGTTATTTCCTAGGCAGAACTAGCATATAAAACAACGCCACCTTTCTGCATTGTGAGCAACTTAAAAGTCTTGCCAGATTTCAAAATGTATTCAGCTGTGTTAAGTGAAAAATACTAAAACTAAACATTCAGGGAGAACTCTAAAATAAATTTCATGTTTCAGTTTTATCAGTATTTCTGTCTCTTGGGCCTAAAATTGGTATTTTACTCCACCGTTCATTAAAAGTCAATTGTTGTCACTATTTTGCATGTAGTAGATATTTATCAAGTGCCTACAATTGTCGACATTTAGTACTAGATACCAGGTGGTACAAAATCAGTGTTTACCCTCAAGGACCTTGAGGTTTAGTTGAGAGATGTACTTGATAATGAAAAATCTAAAATGCTGAATTTTTCCTAGTGTGAAATGAAATGGACTCATCTAACAAAAAAAGTTGCTTCTCTAATGGGATACCGATTTATAAATACAAAATAATAGTATTTTTATAAATACAAAAATGCTTTTGAAATAGTTCCTTTGACTTTGTTCCTTCCTTCACACTTCCTTCATACTTCACACTTCAGGGTATTAATTTATTTAATGCCCTTTGAACAGGTAGTATAGAAATATACTTAAGCTCCTTTACTACTGAAATTACCTTGGATTTCAGAATACTAAAAATTTAATTAATCTGTTTTTGGCTAAACAAAATACTGTTACGATGCAAATACTGCTGAAGAAACTACAGCACAGTCTTTACTCATACATGATTGGATATATTTTAATTTTATACATTTATATATGTTACATTATATTCTGTATATCCTGTATATTCTGTAGATGTATATATACATATTCTGTATCTAGACACAGTTATGTCTAGGTGTGGTTTTT